>NC_137491.1:5000000-10000000 GCF_963082875.1 Corella eumyota
TTTTTAACAGACAATTGATCTAAAAATGACGAAGTCATTGGAATCTTCACAAACGTTGACCTCCTCAGACAGAAGTCGAATGATTGATCAACTATTACTAAGTGAAGATGAAGGAACATTGCTGTGTTCATTTTACAGTCGCCATGTAGCAGTGTTTGATATGGATACACACACTCACATCCATACACTCATCGATAAGCAGTCCATGCTATTACTTCATCAGGTAAATGAAAAATACATTTCCAACATTATATCAATATGAGCAATAAGATTCATATCCTGTCTATATAGATCAAGATAACTTATTTATTTGCAATATTTCTAGGCTCAGATTACAACGCACGGATGCCACCTAGTGCATACAAATTACAACGAAGTAACAAAAACGTCGTATTTGACTGTATGGAGTTTACATCAAGGTATATTACTAAGAAGATTAAAAAACGAGCCACTTGTTTGTGGGCTGGCTGTCTCGGGAACTGCATCTAAGGTCGTGTTCGCCACCGAGGATAATTATTTGAAGATTTGGGAACCATTTAAGTAAGAAATGTCGGGGCTAGTTGTTCTTAAATACTTTTTTAATGCGAACTTTATTTGCTTTGGTTCTAAAATTTAATAAAAGAAATTTCCCTCTTTTACTTATTTTTATAGAAAAGGAGGGCATCGCAAAATTCCGGGATACGAAGGTTTGCGCATGCGCAAAAGCGCAACTGGTGGACAGGCAACGAGTGTGTTTCTTACAAAATCTTCTACTCGGGCAATTCTTTTTGCTCATGACATTTCTTTATGGAGCATTGATGATGGTTACGTGATTGCAAGATTTACTCCAGATATTCCGGTAATTTTTAACTAAACAGTGGCAAATAGCAAGTATAGTGTCGGCCTTTAAGTAAACACAATAAGTGGCCTAACACAGTTGGTTTTTAATAATTCTTGCAACTTTTTCCTTTTTTTAGTTTCAGTGTTGTACGGTTGCTATGGACGGAAATCTTATAATCGCAGGACTTAAAGACACGCCCCAAGTGGTCACGCTTCGACTGATGTCACGTGACTGTGACGCCTCCAACTACGGTCGAATAGGACTTAAGAACGACGTGACGTCAGCTAGTGGTGTGTTTGGCGAATCGGAAGTGCTGGATTCGGAAAGTTCTGAAGACGAACTTATTTAGAGAAACGAGTAGAGTCGTAATGACTACTACATTGATTTGCACAAATGGTTAAATTTGTAGGCTGCGTTCTATGCCTACTCAATATTATACATTTAACATTGCAGTAAATGAGCTAGTGGCAACTATTACCTGAATGGAATGAATATAGTTGCTTCTATTATGTACATATTTTGATTTGTTTTATTTGTAACATAATGTTCACTGTGGCAAGTTAGTAATAATATTTAAGCTCCGCTGTACGTAGTAAAACAACTTTGTTTGTTACCGGAATGTATTTTTAGAAAAAAAAACGTTCAGGCATCCGGTGTAACAATATGATAAACCATTTTACAAGAAAACAACAACATCATGCAAAACCCTATTTATATATAACTTAAGCATAGTCCAACTTTAAAATCGGTATATAATACAATAACGAAACAAAATTAACTTACAACAGAATTGTACGTGAAACTTTCCGAAATCAATATCTATATTGTATTTCTAATTTACACAAGATAAAATAATCAATAAACAGACTATACGCGTTTAACTTAAAAGAGACAAGGTAGGCTAACGCAATTGAGAACAGCGCTTCCATTTTTCTGCGGGTAACTACAAAGCGGGAATTCAAGAATTTAACCATTTAACTACAGATTCCGAAATTGTAATAGACAATGAACACAACACAGTACCACGTTACCTAACAACATACTAGATTAAACTCTAGCACAGTTTATAGCTATTTCTAAGGTAACAACTACTCCTATTGTATAACAATGCTGTTATTGATTCCGGTAACGTCATTGTACATATAGTGCTTAGGTGACGCTTGTATTCTATATTTGGCATTCACAAACTAACATACACTTTTAAATAACCGCGTCTAATAATAAGCCATGCTAAGCCAATATAGCCTTAACAACTATGTTACGTTTAAACCAACTGCAGAATTAATTAAACCAAGTTTGGTAAATTGCAATTTATTCTTGTTCACAAATTGACCCACACAAAAAAATAGTTACTACGAATTCAGCACCGAACTTGTTTAGGAGTTCTTATTTATATTTTTTTATTTCTAATTCATGAAATTAAGGTTCGGACCTCTTTTCAACAGAATCTAATAAAAAAACGAAAAAAATTGCATGGTCACACAGAACTGGAATGTGTTTCTCGATGGTGTAATGTAATTAGACTAACAATACAGCCCCATTTCACCAGTTATACTTTTATGATCGCTCTACGTTAAAAAGTGTGTAAACTGATTACAATAAAAACAAGGGAGTGCGTCGAAATTGTACAAGTGCGGTCGGTATACGAGCCTTCACAGCCATTCTGCAGAAAAATGCTGGTCTGACGACGAAACACAACGACGATCAAGTGACGAATAGTAGGTTAAAACGAGCCGTCATGAATAAAAAACAAAGGTGAGATGACACAAATACCACGAGATGAAACCACAAAAAGTTTAAAATGTGAACAAGGCGCGAACTTGTCATCATAAAATCACTATTTCATTCTTGGGTTAAATTAAACAGGATGAACACACAATAAAAGCTGTAAAAATGCTGCGAATGTTTTGCAGGAAAATAAAAACAAAGAGTACCCTTGGCACGAGATAAAAAAACAATAAAAACATTTAGTGCGACTTGATTTAATAAGTCAAAACGACCATTTTGGTTAAAATTTATGTTTTTTTCAAACTTTAACAAACTTTTGCCATTCTGCTTACTTGGAGGTCGTGCCATCGTCGAATTAAGCTTGTAAGTCAATCTAATTACGTCACAACAATGTCGTGAACTTGTTATCTTAAACATGTCAACGCCAAGTCGTGATTTACGGTGTGTTTAAATTACATTGTTGTTCTACGCAAGCTTTAAGTAGCAAGTAAAAACGTACGGCCATGGACCATTGTCCGATAACAAATATGGTTAAAATTTATGTTAATACCACTTTTTGTTCGAGAAGCTACAAAAATATATGTTGTAAGAATAAAAATGGTAAAGCGACTTTATTTAAACAAACTGTGCGACTTCGCCGGCCGCAACTTACCGGGAAGCGAGTGTTTTATCGTGTTTCCTAAAAACACAGCGAGATTGGATTACACGAATGTCGGCGGGCATTTTCTCAAAGCATTTCCTATTTTGATAAAAACAGATTGCAACTTCTGACTCACAAACGAAAATACGAAATTTGAGTTGATTTTGGAACAGTAATGCGATGATAAAATTTGTGAGGACCCTGTGTGGGCAGTGGTGTAGCAGGGGGGATAATAAAACCACAACATAAGTTTTTCATTAAAATTCGAATCATTCCTTAGGCAACCTCTCAAAAAAAAAGTCATTTACAATCACAGGTACATTGGAGTGGGTAATGCTCTTATCCAGGATGGTAGAAATTGTGAGGGAAAACAAGTATGACTTTGTTTTTTTTTATCCAATAACCCCTTTTCCACAAAGTTGGCTAATTTTTGAAACAATATCGGCTTTTATAAAAAATACGATAAAAGCCACGGTCATGTTATTTCATCAGGGTGGCAAAAGTTTGGTAGGGTGGCATGCAAGCGTCGTGTCACCATGCCACCATTGCACAGTTGACGAGGCATTGAGATTGGCAAATGTGCCAGTCGGCGTGCCACAATAAAGATAAATGGAAAAAGAAGGAGAGGTGAATAGGTTAAGTTAAAAAAAATAATAAAAAAATTAGAAACATTGATGAACCTAGGATTCCGATAGCGCACCATTGTCGTTTATCTGAAATAAAAAAAACAATTTTAATGTTTCTGCCAAAAAATGCCTCAATTTAATGTTTTCAAAGTAATTACAAAATTTCACAGGTAAATGTTGTATTTAACATGGTTCATTTGGGCACCACCCCTTTTAACAAGCATAAAAATAACTAAATTCTTATTTTTTCTCACAACATGGTAATTTGTTTGTAAATATTTAGTTTAAATCAACAACATTTTGAAACCACAGAGTACTTGAGTATACTTAGTAACGGTTAATTAACCTAATTGGAAAATTAGTTCATTCCACTAGAAAATTAAATCATTTAAAAGCCTTAATTTTATAACACTACTCGACTTATTGGACTACTGGCAAATCTAGTTTTGTTAACATTACAATATAAATACTATATTTCTTAATTAAATGATCCATGACATTTAAAAATATAACGAGTTTGCCAAGGGCAATACATGGTACGCTATGGTAACTAGGTTTAAAATAGGTTGTGGTTTTTTCTATTAATAGGACATATTAAAGTAATACAAGTTATGATCGACATTTAATTTTTTAGATATTTTTTTTGCTTACCACTTGAAAGTTGTGTAACTTTTGCCATTTTATGTAACAGTGTATCCATTTTATTTTGAGTGTTTTCCATCTCATTTCCTAGCCCATCCAACATGATTGCCTGTTCATCTAATTCATTGCCTATTGACCTGAAAACATATTAAAAAAGTATATATAGTTAACATTGCTGAATTGGTTATTGATAATTCAGACGAATAAATATATTTTGATAATGATCTAAATACATATAGCAATATTTAATTTTTCTTTAAACAGTAGGCTAAAATTAAAAGTGAATTTATTTTTAAAAATGTGTTATTCTAATTATTTTTTTATTGTTGACAAACAAGTACCTCGTTAAAAATACCAAAACAAAAGCAACCCAAAACAAAAAAAAAAATATTTTTATCAATAACAGAATTATAGAGAGTTAAAATTCACTAAGAGGGAAATCAAAATTACAGCAAATGTAATTCCAGTTAAGGAGGGTGTGTCTTAATTGATACCAAACAAGATTGCAATGACGTCTTTGAATATCATAATAACTACACTCGAAGAAAATAATATGTTCTCAAGTTGCCTCTAATGGTTCTATGCCGTTTTTATGACTTGACATGAACGTTAGCATGCATTGGTGATTTAGCATGTACTTATGTAAGTACCAATATACATAAAAGTCAGATAGGTTTAAAAAAATATTGCTATACAAAGCAAATCTAGTGCTTTGTTCTTTATGTGAACATAGCCAAGGGCAAACCTTTTAAGAGAAGAAAAAACATTCGCCATGACATTAAATTATAACCATAATCACTCAAAGTAACTAGCAGTTACCCTAAGATAACCAACTTGAACTAACATAAAATCAATACTCATATTTTGTGGCTTATGGGACATTTATAGAGCACAATTGAAATAAAACTTACTTTGACATGTTTTTTAAAATTCCAACGCTGTCAGCAACTAAGTCAAGTTGGTCATCCTGTTGACTAATTATCATCTGAACAAATAAACAAATATTTAAAAAATGTCAATTAAAATTTGTCAAAAAAAAATCGCCAACGTTATTTAAATCGTTTGGCACACTAAATTTTGTTATTGAAAAACAGTTTCCTACAAAATTCGACAATGTAGGGCAGCTTTTTAACAAATCAAATTATTTTGACAAATAAATATAAACATGTCTATATTATTTTTTAAATATGCAACATTACATAAAGAAACTAAAATACGAACTTATGTTGAAATAGTATGTTAAAGTAATCAATAGACCTAGTTAATCCTTAAGAGCTTATTAATATTCAAATTAATAACTTTGCATTGGGCAGTTGGCCATCTGTCAGTGAGTAGACCTCGCAAGGCCTCGAGCAAAAATCAATATGTCTTATAATCACAAAATCAATAAATAAAATTAAGAAAAGGCTCAAGGCAATTAAGAAAATTTTTGTTGTGTATAAATAATCGAACAATCAAATAGGTTAACTTGGTGAGGAAATATTAAAATATTAATGACACCTAAAAGTGCATGTTAATATCAATTTCCTTTTTTTAACATTAACGTCAATCAAAATTCTTTTATAAATAATTAATTTCTATGAACAAAAACTTTGATGACAACAACTAATATTGCTGTTTTCTAGGACTTAAAACCGGTTTTACCAATAACAATTGTTCAATAATTAAACAGATACAGGATGATAACAATTTTTTATTAAAGTTTTGTTTTAGGTAGATCAAACAAGCTAGAAATTAAAATAATAAAAATGTAATAAAAATAGAAGGTTGACCTGATGGGTAATATAATAGTATGGAGCTTTTATAAGCTGTTGTAAAACTATTACTTTACTTGATTAGGTTAACAGGAAGCTTTAATATTATCAACCCTGAGATTATTTATAAGCTTGTTTCATTCAATATTTTATAATAATAACATAAATAATTTACTGTCAAAAATAACAAACGTTCTAATTTCAACTATTACCAAAGCAATTTTTAAACAAATTATTGTTCAGAATTCAGGCACCACATACCAAGTAAAGCAAATACCTAATTTATATCATTTAATAGGCACTTAATTTATTAGCACAAGCAAAAAACATAGAACCTACATAGCATTTACATAAGGGCAATTAAGCAATTTAAAATTCCCAACTACAAATTAAGAAGCTAAACTCTAGAAACATTTCAACACCAAACTGTTAAATCTGTAAATCTAATAAAGGTCAAATAATTATATTTCCAGAATAACCAGTCAGTTTAGCACATAAATTGCTTAGTAATGTCAGAGTATTTTTAATAATAATTATATACATTTATAAATAACATTTCTTTGAATACTGAAAAGCCAATTAAAAACTCATTAGGCACTGCTTATACTATATATATAATTAAATTTTAACAAAACTGGTACCCTAGGAGTTTTTATTAATCACTTATTAAGAAAAATACATTAATATTATTAAGAATTGGTGAAAAAAAATTAAAAAATAAAGTTTCTAATTAATAACCTGTTGTTTCATTTGTTGATCTTCCATAAAAGAATTATTTTCATTTTCAGAAGCCATTTCCAACTTAGAATATCGATTGTAACCTCCGTTGCCATTAGTTTTACCATTTTGCAATAAAGTCTACAAAAAACATAATAATACAACGTAATTTGGTTAAAATATCCATTACAATAATTCTAGGAGTTATATGGAAATGAGTCAAAATGTTTTTTTAAAATTTAATTCAGTTTTGAAAACATTATTAAAACTTTAGAATACCTTTCTTAAAATTTTATCAGCTTTTAATTTGGTTTGAGGGTCGTTCAGTTCATCCTTCATTCCTTGAATACAAACTCGAGTTGAACCAATGAATTGTTTCCTAGTCCCAAGTTCATCAACAGATATATGAAATTTTCTAGGGTTGGACTCAACAATACGTAAAATAAAAGTTAAGAAAACAACAAACTTTGACTTAAATTATCAAGTAAAATTATAGAATTAGGTTGTTAAAAATAACTATAATTATTTTGTTTAAATATATATAATGTATAAATACAAAAAAACCTATAAATGTATTTATGTTTTAACAAAAAAAAGCAGCAAGTTAAATGGCAAATCTTATTTTAAATAACCTTAAAAGTGTCTTCAACCCAATACATTTATAGCCTGAAGTCAAATATTGTGAAAGTTAAATGACTCATGTGGTTAACTTGTCGCAAATGAAATGCCGTACCAACTTAAACTAAGCTTTTAACACTTTAAAAGCAATAAAACTAAAAAAGTATTTAAAAAAAACAAGTAAAACAATGTTTTCACTTAGTACTTTGCCCTATAATGTGTATGTATTTTAAATAACAAAAAGGTATCTAGTGATTTTTACTTAATTGGTTTCCTTAAATGTAACAAAACACTAAACCTTTAACCTTATGTTGAATAATACAGGAAGTCTAGATAAAACGGGCAATTGAATTAATACCTAAATTCCCTTATGTCCACAGTTGTTAACAAAAAATGTAGGCTAATTATTATTACATAATATAGAACATTTTTAAAGTTTTACAAAAAAATTATTTTTTAACAAATTAAAAAAAATATGAAAGTCAACAAACAATATTATCTCTTAGAACAATAGGAATATTAACCCAGATTTACAACCAAATTGTAATTAATTACATTCGTGATAGGAAAAGGCTTAAGTGCTTTACCACAAATTGCATGCCTTAAAAACTCTCGATTCTTATACCGAACCATTTCCTTTCCATGCTTGACTAAACAAACTTTAAGAGACTAGACATAACTTTGTCTTCTAAGACTTTAAGGGCTTCTTTGTTTAAAATTGAAATATAAAGTGTTCTTAAAAAATAAATTGTTATTGTTTGGTTTAATTAAATATTTAAACCTAATTTTTTTTTATTAAAAAGGATATCAATTGTTTCATCAAGATCTTCCAAGTCCCACTCTATACTTCTTAGACCATTGTTTAACTCGTTGCTTATTCGATCATAATCATCCCTATTTTCGTTAGTAGTTTCATTTAACATTGCCTTCCATTTTTCATACAAACTTCGGCAGTTGTTTACAGATTTTTCAACCTCCCTGAAAACAAAATTTGACTTCAACAACTAAATAAATAAATATATGACACCACTACAATTTTTTTAAGAAAATACAACAGTTAGTATTACTGGTACTTAAAAGGTAAAAGGGGCAAGTAAATAATTGACCTACCCTTTCACAACAAAAAATGGGTCCTCAACCGACATTTTGAGCTGATTAAAATATACAGTAAAACTTTTGTTGTTTTTAAAACAAAAACTGAGATTTTTCCACAGAACTTGTTAGCATGAAACCTTGTTCAATTAACCGATATCAATCTTGAATGTTATTCTTTAAACACTTTTTTTAACTTCAAAAACACAACAGAATAAACTGTGTATAATTAGGCACAAAACCAGCTATTATGCACAGTTTGGTTTCACAGTAAAAATAAAAAAAAGTTAAACAGCTATCGTCTGCAAAAAAAGATTAAATTGTTTTTTTATTGTTTGTAAGTGCCATAAAAAAGTTATTGAAAATTGGAATATTTCCGTGTCTAACTGTATTACCCTAATAGATACTAACAATAAACTTTATAATAAAGAATTATTTAAAGTGCCTTTCTACTAGAAACTTAACAATAAATATTAAATTACTGATGATATCAGATAACTCCAAATTAAGAAATAAATGATGTAACTTTCATTGACACGAAACAACACTTACAAAAAAAACTGTAGACGTCCTGCTGTAAGTGTTATTTGACAAAACACTAAAAGTTTTAATAAAGGATAAAACATTGTACATATGAAGGCTAACATGATATAAATAAATAGCCAATAAGCCAATATTAGCAGAAGACCTTGGGTCAGTTAAAACATGCAACTTGAAAGTCTTTCTGGATGTGTACATAAAAAACTATACTTAGTTAAAAAAATTCATTTAATTTAATTATAAACATATGCAGTAAATATACTTAATATTTTGTTACTCAACAAAGTATTACCAACTGCTATCCAAAGACTACAATGATCTAATGGTGCAATATTTTTATACCCTTACAGCCATATTTTGCTTACAATCCTTTCTAAGGAAATAAATTTTCCCTTTAAAAAAATAACCAAAACTTGCACCATCACATCATTCTATTTTCATTTCCTCTTTCACCTGAAAATTCCCCACGAAAATTTAAGGTACTCTTTCTTTACCATTTGTTTACTAACTATTATTAATATTTAATTTTAAGATTAACTCACTAACAAACAAAAATAGAACAAAGCCGTAATACGCGACACTTTTTTGCTTACAGTGAAAATTGTTTGTCTAGCAAAATTTTGGTAATTAAAACCTTTTGAAGGGTATACAAGTATATAGCACTTGTCTGCTTGTGTAAATAAGTATTCCTTGACCAATAAAAACACGAATAATATAGAAGTCAAGACAATATTATAATATTCGTATGCCAAATATCCTTCTTACTTAAATTTTGTACACAAACTTTAAATTTGCCATTGGTTTCCTAGTGGTGTTCACCACTTTCCTTCGCTTACTTTCGCTGATAACAACAAAAACTTGCTGGAGATTTCGTTTGCCCTTATTAGTTGCCTTTTTCGCTACTGACGTCACAGAAATTTGTTCATGCGTGAAGGATAACGCTATGACGCATATAAATAAAATTCTCCCTACGTTTTATTTTTATGTCTGGCATTTGCACAATTTTCTTCAAATCGGAAATAAAAGTAGTGATTTGCGTCACATTTTAATTATCACATAACGTCTACGCAATTTTAATATGATTAGTAATTACTCTCAGTTACTTCGATGCTAAAAAAAGAACTTAGTTGCTTTGTTATCGGGAATTTTTTATTTAATATATTTAGCAATAATTTATTTTCGGATACAACACGTTTTGTTGACTTTTGTGTTTATTGACAATCGTGACGTTTAAAAAAGGTTCAAGGACAAAATACAAATATAGAAAAATATATGATTGGGAAAATCATACACAACAGAGTTTTAACAACAGTTTTTTGTAAATGTTATTATAATTTATGCGCATAAAACTAAACAATAATTAGAATTTAATTCATTGCCTTTAAAACGGTTTAATAAAATATCTTAATATATTGTAAAACATTGCATAAAATATAGTTAACTTTTAAATATAAAATAACAACAACATAAAAATATATCTTCAAATTTGCTTGGTTGGAAACTTTGCCTGATAGGGCTTCCTTCTTCTTCGCCTGCTGCTCTTTTCTTTTATCTCTTGCTGTTCTTTACTTGTAAGTGTTTTCTCTTCTGTTATATATCCTCTCTCCAAACAGACTGAAGTACTTGGTATTCCAATGTCCCAGAAATGTTTCGGAGTTGAAGGTGGAACATATTCATAGCGATGACGACACACTTCACGCATTGTTGCTTCCCGCACATCAGGTGGAAGATCGCTATAATAAGCTGCACACTGAGGGCAAGTTTTTGTGTCCAGCTTTGCTCGGTCCTCGCGTTTTCTTACAACCGATTGATATTTGTGGGTAATTTCATTATGTTTTTTTGGAGCAATGTCAAAACTGCTGTTGGAGTCAGAGCAGATAACATTTTCTTTTTCATTTGATGTTAAAAATGACTTTTCAGGTTTAACAACTTCTTGTAAAGCAGTATTACCCAGAAATTTATCAACACATACTTTATCTGAGTCATAAACACTCTCATTTGCAAGTGAATTCTGTGTATAATTATTATCCAACATAGTTTCATCAATATTCATTTTAGTTTCGTATAATTTTGATTCGTTAAGCACTGTAGTCATTCCTAAAACCCCATCTGTTCTATCAAACAACTCATCCAAACTTGTGTGTGCATCATGGTTGGGAGACAAATATTCTTCTAACTCAGATTGATTAGGTGATTTCGATTGTTTATATTTATTTGATGCACTTTGTTCTGGACAAACTAATTTAACGCCTTTATTTGTACGATCGTTATTACTTTTGTTCCAGGATCTTTTATTTATAGTTGTTTGTTTCAGAGGTTTTTTAATGTGAAGCCATCCTTGATATTGAGAATTTTTATTCGTACTTTTATTAAATAAAGAAAGAGTTGGCAATAAGCTTGGGCTAGATATTGTGTCATTAGCAATTACACTGCCTTGAGTATTAGTTCCATTAAAATGCCTTTTTTTTCTGGAAGATGATTTGCTTATAACAGGTGATGCTGGAATTAAAATACTCTCCTCCTCCTCTTCATCACAGTTGTTATGTTCTTTACAAAAACTCATACAAGTTTCATCGGGATCAAAATTTAAGTCAGTTTTGGAGTCCAAATTCAAATTATTAGATGACTTTAATTTATTTGTTTTTAAATTTAATTTAGATTCTGGCTTTACAAAGTCGTGGTCTTTTCGAAGGTCTGAATCCAAATTATCAACAACATGGTTGTCATCAACGTAATCATTTTCCATCAAGACTTCACTATTTGGAAAACATGTGTCAGGAGCTAAAATAATGGATTTTATTGTTGTGGTATGCTCACTTTTATCAATTGCAAATGGATAATCACTCTTATTACTTCCTTTATCGAATGTTTTTTCAGAACAATTCAAATCGGGTCTTTGACATGCACCTTTTAATTTCTCAAGATTATTTTCTAAGTTTTTACACTTTATTTTATCAAATTCATTTAATTTTGTTAGGTTCAAATAATCATTTTTAAGTTTTTGATTTTCCGTTTCAAGATTTTTAACAGACACTTCTAGATCCTTGATTTTTTCACATAAATTGTTTGAATTATTGTCATTGTTTTTAATGGTACGATTTCTTTTTAATAATGTTTTAATTACTTGCTGCAAAGCTTGAACAATAAGAGAGTTTTCTGGAATCGAATCAGAATTTTGTAAGGCACAAAATTTACAACCAACAGACATCTTGAAGTGTGTTACTTTATTTTTTGATGATTAACAAAAATGCACACCACTAAAATGTCCAGGCTAAGTTTTTTTAACCTTCGAAACTTTTGATCTGCTGGTAACTCCAAAAAGTTTAATAATAAAAAAATGTTATTTCTCGTCTGCATGTATTTGTTGGTTCAAAAATTGGTAATATACTGCAATACAATAAATTCAGTCATGTAACGCCAGTTCAATATATTAAACAATATTACTATTTCAAGTAGAAATATTAAACAACTAAGCAGTGTATGTTTATTAACAGTTTTTTGCTACTATCTTGAGAAACTTCGGACAGTCGGTAAACGTAATGCAGGTTAAGTTTCTTCCTTTGGCGCTATTTATTGCAGAGTTTCCAATAAAGAGTCACTTTCAAGGTAAAAAAAATTATCAAAGACAGCTTGAAAGATCATTTTTAAATAAAGTACAAATATCACAAATTAATTGGGCATTCGTTAAAAATCATGTTTAACAGTATTTAATGATCGTAGACATTTACATTTTTGCTGGGCTCTTTAGCGTCAGCATCCGATAGGAAAACGCTTCGCAAATCTATCACTTGCAATGCAAAGGCTTTCCTAGCCTCAAACCAGACTTGATGCTGGTTTACATAGAACGACAAAAAAAAAGTATAATCTGTTGGCATTGGACAATAACATACAGTGTTGGCTACCGGGGTAACAAAAACCAAACATTATCATCCAGAATCAACTCATATGTAAACTTGCTGCCACGCCGTGCGGTTTAAACGCCATACAAAAGACTTATTAATACGAATAGAACTTATATAGACAAAGGTGGGCACCAAATCGTTAATGCGTTAAACGTTAAATAACGAAGTTAATTTTTTTGTTAAAATTTAACTTTTAAGTTAATTTTTAAAATCGTTATCGGACCTGTTAACTTTCGTTAAATTGTGCTTCCGTTAAATTAAGCCCGTTAACTCAATATTTTACAAGTAAATCCATGGTAATATAAGGAATATATATGTTTAAAATCGCCGTTTATCGGGTTTAATCGTCGCAATTTTTAAACGATGTAAGTAATTACTATCCGGCCACTGTTATTTGGGCATTAGGCCTATGCCAGTTTTAAAAACTTCTTCTAAACCATTTTCGTCTAGTTAAAACATCGATTAAGAAAAAAATTATTTTTTTTAAATCTTTTTTTATAAAAAAATTAATTTTTTTGTTTGTTTTAATTAAATTTTAACGGTAACGTTTAACGATAACTTCCGTTACACTTGGTTTAATTTACCGAAAAAAACGTTAGCGAAGTTACTGTTATGTGTAACGAATACCCATTTAACGAAGTTGCTTTTTCGTTTAATTGTGCCCGCCTATGCATATAGACCACAATCAATTATATATATATACAATTTATAAAGAGTACGAACAAATTAAACACTTTATTCAAGGACAAGTTTAACACCCATGAGGCAGTTAGTTTAATTGTGCACATAGTTTATTTGTGTATTTTAGTTAGCAAATGTAAGTTGTCATTTTTGTCATTTTTTCCGTCGCATTATTGAAATATTTATTATATTATTAATCACTGTCATCAATGCGTGGAAAACCAAAATAAATAAAAAAAACAAAGAAAAAACATAATAAGTCATGTAAATTGGTCACTATTTGTAATGTTAAAATCGGAAGAAACTGTGTTTAATTTCCTATTTAATTTAACCAATATTATTTCACAAATGCGAGATGATACACAAGTTTAAAAATGTAGGCCTTTCTCGATACAGATACACTCAATTAACACACCCAATTTTGGATTATTACTTACAAGTTTTTATATAGAATGAGTAGCCTATAAAATAAGGTTGAAATATATTATAAAAAATGTAGTCGATTTTTCTTGTGTATTATGTAGCCGTGATTATGTTAATTTTTATGTTTTTATAGTAGTAGTTAGTTTAAATAAATATTATGCAGCCTATCGAATGATAATATTAGGTACGCGTTTGACCAATAAATAGATGTTGCCTGTAGACTTAGCTTGGTTATTTTAAATATTTTGGACTGGTCCTTAGCCTTATAGCTTTGTACGGAGACGTATTGTACCGATGCTTAATATTAACTTTTATTATTTTTTAGTTATTTTTATGATTTATTTTTCCTGACCACTTTTTCTACAGTTATACCGAATAGCTTAAGTGTCAAAGTGCCCTTCATTTGTTTAAATAGTAGAAAGTTTGTTTAATCTGTCGTTAGCTCTTACATAAAGGAGAATGAAAAAGGCCAAGTTTAAACAAATTTGTATAGTAGTCCCAAGTCTACACCGGTTAGCCCCAAAATAGCTTAAAATTATTTCAAAAAAATTGCTGCGTCATACCGTGTGGTTTTGATCAAGAGAAAATCGCTTTATATATTAAGCAGATATTAATTTAATGACGATTGCCCACGCACAACTCACATACGTGACAATTAGGTTATGTCGTTATTAAAATTCGTTTTAGAAAGTTTTCAAAAATATCTGAAAGTTTCAAAAAACCACAAACGAAAAGAAGGTATTAAAGTGTTTACGCAAAGATACGTTGTTAATGGAACAAGCAACGTTAATACACAATAGAGATATCAAACTGTTTACAGAACAGTTATCGACTTTAGCTAATCCAGCAAGACTTGTGTGGTCAAACTCTCAACTTATTTATCTTTAGTAGTAAGTGAAAACAGGCCACCAAAAGATATAAACAATAGTTTAAATTTTTGCCACTTTTAGTCTGATTACAATTTAAGTTGTTAGAAAAATATTAAAAAAGGCAGTATAAAGTCATTATACGCGTGAATTTCATAAAATTTAAAAATAGGAAAATTATTGGCGTACAAACAAATTATAGTGAGCCCAGTCTTCCATCGTAAGAGGTTATAACATTCTTACCGTTTAAAATGTACCCCAATCCAATTTTAAAGTATTTTTAATTTAAAGTAACCAACTCGAACTAATTCTTTGCATATTATTAAACTGTAAAGCTTTGGTGTATTTAAAATGTGACTTCATTGCTTAAAATTGATTGATTGAACGTGATATGTTTAATTCAAAACAATGCATTTTCGACAGAAAGTTACATTGTAATGTCCGGCCACACCAGCTAAAATTAATTGATTGCACACATGATGTCATTTTTTTTAAAGTAAATTTTAATTATTTTGGTGTAATTAGTAAGATTTGTTTTGATTGTAAAAACATTTCAATATTTTCTGCGAGTTTAAGTTTTAAGACAATGTATTTAGGACATGTTTAGTTAAAGTGCAAGGCCATATCGTAAAAAATGTACTAATAAGCTATACCATTTTACAAATTCAAAATTCGTGACATTAGACTACAGTTTTAGCAGACGAAAATTGCTAATTTCATTCTAAGTCTGGTAAATTTCCTTTCTAGGGTCGTGCAGTAATAAAAGGTATAATTTAGGGCAGTTTTACAATAATTTTTTTAATAAAAATTTTAGGGTTAACCAATCTTTTTATAATAATCTAAAAAATTAGACGTATAAGTTTGGATTTGATCAACAATATGAAATTGTCGGAGAGTTTAATGTCCATCGGTACATTTTTGTACACTTCTTATGTTACTTACACGTTTTTCATTTTTGCTATTCATGATCGGTTCCCAAACTTACCCATGGCAGGTAAGTTGATTGTTTTAATATGTAGACGACGTCGAGTTTGAATTTTTTTAAAAACTGAGATAAAAAAGTAAAAAAAAAAATTGTTAGCACGTTAAACCCATAACATTTTTGGTATTTTACGTTAGATTGGTTTGTGGGTATTATTCCACAACTTACCAAAAAGTATTTCGTCGACGCAAATCCGGATATAAAATTTGTAAGTATATGCTTACATATATCTGGCAATAAATAATAAACAGTATATTAAAAAATTTCAACTTTTTGCGTAAATCATAAATAAATAAATCGTAACTGACAACTTAAGTTATATTCTGAAAACTTAACTTTGTGTAGTTTTAAGTTCAATAATTTGTAAACAAAATTTGTCATTTGTTTAAGCTTGCGATTCAATGGCCAATCCTTTTCGGTTCCAAGTTATCTTGCTTGTTGTTCATGGCTTATGAATCAAAGTATTACAAGATATTCACCTACGTGAGTTTTTGATTTTACAACATAAAAAAATCTAAAACAAAAATCATTCTATGATATTTAAATGGGCATTTTGTTGTGTAGAGATTTTACCTAATGTGGAATTTATCAATGTTCGGAACATTTTGTTGGACCTTCGCTTTTTCGAATGAAAGACCTAAACTCAGTTTTTTGTCTGTTATTATAACAATAGTGTGTTCGATCTACCTTATATACATAACCTGTAAAAGATCATTGGCAAAAACGGGCGATGGACAAGGTTTTCCAACAATACCGGGTAACTGAACTTTAAATATAAGACCTTGGCTTTTAAAGTGATATACTTACATTTTAAGTAATTTGTAGCCTCAAGATACTGGTATTACAAAAATTTCATTGCAAGTACCGTGGGAATTGCTGCTACTTGGGCTTTCGTTGCAATGATAGCCACGCATGCAGATTTTCTTTGCTATCGAGGCTCATATGGATTGGCCAAAGCACAACCAGGTTAATAATCGCAATTTAAATTTTTGCGGCTTTTAATAGGCTACTAATTGTTTATTCGACCTTTTCCTTTAAAAAAAGAGGGTTACATAAAAACTAAAATTAATTTTGCAATTGTTTTTGCACCAGGATTGTTTAGCTGTTATAACGCGAGCACTATTGCCTATACCACGAACCTTATCTTTCAGCTAATCTGGGCCTATTGCGACATAGTAGCTTTTCCATATTACTGTGATTGCATTTACACCCTCTACACACACGGATCTTTCTGCATGTTTGGCCTCTTTTACAGTCACTACTACTATGATACAGGTAATATAAGAGAGTTTAAAAAATAAACAGTTAAAGTTCATTTGTCCAGACTTTTGCACTGTAGTTTAAAATAAACTATTATGTTTTTTTTCAGGAATGACCCTGCACAACGGGATAAGTTTGTTCTCTGGCGTACTTTACCTGTTTCTTTTTATCTTTCGAAACAACCTGAAATCTCTTGTTGCTGGAAAAACATTTCACCCAATAAAAAACGAATAAAGGACAAAGGTTACCATTGAAACGTAACACAATGTAAAATTCTATTAATATCAATAATGTTAAATATTTTTTTTTGAATTTAAAATAGTATGCATGTACACATTCTTTAAGCTTATACTTTTAAAGATTTTTTTAACGAAAATCATTTTTAATAAAGTTTTTTTTTTTAACGAAAATTATTTTTTAATTTTTAAATTAACATTCTTAAAACATCAAGTTGTGTAAAAGCATCATTTCGTTATGCCTACTACACGTACTTTTCTTTGTTAAATTGTGTATTAAATACATCATATATTTTTAACCATTGTAGCGTCATAACCCTTGTGTATTATTATAACAATAAAATATTAAAAAAAACGTAATGAAGTTTAAATTCTTCTCGATTTTGATTGAAATTAGCCACAG
Organism: Corella eumyota; assembly: GCF_963082875.1. Classification (NCBI taxonomy): domain Eukaryota; kingdom Metazoa; phylum Chordata; class Ascidiacea; order Phlebobranchia; family Corellidae; genus Corella; species Corella eumyota. The sequence goes on from NC_137491.1 coordinate 5,017,931, forward strand.
CATGTATCAGCAAGGAAACAAATCAATGGCTAACGGTGACTCTGAAACGACTTTACGTCGCCGACGACCTAACCTTTGGAGAAGTGAAGATATTTCTGAAATAAATGAAAAGCTAAATGAAAAGGTTTCTGAAAAAGGAGACTTGTCAAATAGAATTAGTAAATTAAAGAAAACCACACCTGCAGATAACTCCACAAAGAAACAGGGTAAGTTAACGTGCTAGGTTGTCAAGTACTTTATTGTAAAATTGGCTAAGTTAAAAACTGAATAGCCTACCTTTTGTTAATATAGAGACAGAAAATAGCAGTTCAGAAGAACTAAAAAAAGAACAGGTTTTAAAAAATCAGGACCAAAACGTAGCAGAAAATGACTTCATTACCACTTCAGAGTTACCGAAAAGTCCATCAAGATGTTCTACGTTCAGCAACATCAAAGAGATATTTAAATCTGCTTTCAATATTGATCAAGCTCCGGGCAGGCAAACCGGTTTTTACCGGATCCATCCGGTATCAGCAAAAAATATGTACAAAGAATTAGTTGATGATAATCTCGACAAGGAAAGAAACAACTTCGTGAAAAAAGCAAATGAAGAAAGGTGGCGACGATTCGAGGCCAAGGCAAATCAAATAATAAATGACCACGTGAAGCAGGAATCGGCCAATGATAATGTCACATATAAAATAGAAGACGAAGTGATGGAAAAATGTGGCCGAAGAATAGAGAAATTTTTTATTATTTTGTGCGCGGTTGTTATATTTGTGTGTTATCCAGTTGCATTTCTTTTGCTAAAACTAAAATAAAAACATTGAAGAATTTTCCCCATTCCAAGTTTTAGACAAAATTTTGCATTTATTACAAAAACTTAAAGAAAAAAGTTAAGTTTAGCAAAAACCCAAAACATTTGTAAAAAAACGTGAAAAACTTGGAAAAACGTGAATTTTTTTTTACTTAAACCTTTAATTTAAAGCTAAGTCGTGTGTGAAAAACCAATATCCGATGGTTTGGCAGAAACGTATCCTGATGTCACTGTACTGTTAACCTCACAACATTTTGCTACGTCACCTGTTTGTGAAATTTTCGCCTTAGTCGTGTTGTTAACTTCAATTTCTGCAGCTGCAGGTAATAACGTGAAGTTGGAACAAGTTGGACTTGTTGACCTTTTTTTGGTTACGTTATCACACATGCTTTCGTCCTGCGGTTCCCATTTTTTTTTCCCATTTTTAATAGCATTTTCATAAATACCCCTTAACCTGCCAGTAACAAAAAAGCGATAAATGTCAATGTGGAAATATTTAAAAAAATTACAAATTTTGATTTTTACTGTTTCAGGTATTCTGTTAAAGCAGATTCATTTAATCTTGAACTTCTTGCAACTTGCAATAATTGTGTTGCAAACCTAAAGGTAAATCGTAATGAGAGATAAACACATGTTGTGGTAAAAAATATATTACAAGTTGCGCATGATAAAATGATGTGAGTCACAGTATATATTACACTATTTACAAAACAAACCTGTATGATGCATTTGATTTAATCTTTTCCATTAATTTATTAGCATCCAACGATTCCTTTTTCTTAGTAATGCTTGATGCTATATTATAGGCTTTCGACATTACGCTTGCAGGAAAATTAAATAATTCGGCCAATTTTAAACCTGTGTAGAAAGTTAGAACAAAAAATATGTGTTTTGGATGTATATTATATTTCAAAAATAAATAAAATTGGTTTTACCGTAATGCACTTCAGCAGTAAAGCCGCGTGACAACGCGTACGTAAATTGAATTGTGGTTAAATTTCCTTTGCTGCGTGAGACATGTTGAATCTAGTATGTAAACTATGTTGTTGGATAACCGCAATATATGTATAAATATATTTAAAATCGCATTTACTTGAAAATGATAGTTTTCCACGTTTGGATAGACCGTTTGAAGCCTGCAAATCTCCAAAAAGTGTGTTGCAAAAAATGTAAATGCCTAAAAAAAATGTTTTGCAAAAAAATAAAAAAACAGCATACTTTTTTTTTAATTTGACAATAACTTTATCAATAACAAAAAAGTATAATTACCTTTTGTGAAAGGAGAAATTCTGAAATAGCCCAACACAATCCCACGCCTTCCTCGCTAGAAGTACCCCTGCCAAGTTCATCTATTATAACTAGACTGTTTTCTGTCACATTCTGCATGATATAGTTGACCTAATTGCAATGAAAAAATTATATTAAAAAAAATAACAAAAAAAGAACTTACACGGTATAATTTTTCCACCATTTATTTCAAATGGTAAAATTAAATAATTTTAATGTTTAGAAGATTGATAATTAAAAATTATGTCACTTTAAATTAAATTTTTCCGGTAAATTATTAATAATATAAAGGATGCTCACTTCCTTCATTTCGAGCATGAAAGAAGAGGAGTTTGTTTCCATATCATCATCACTTCCCACCCTGGAGAAGATTTGATCAGCAATCCTGAATGATGCAAACTCGGCAGGAACAAAACATCCAATTTGAGCCATAATCTTGGATAAAACAATAAAAAACATTAATTTATCAATTTGGATTTTATTCTAATATATAATTTAAAATCTCTAGGATAAAATAAGTTAAGGAAATTTTATATACAATGTACAAAATAAACCAATAATAAAGTAAATTTCTAAACATAAAAATTACTAAGTAAAAAAAATCTACCTGTAGAAGAGCAATGGTTTTAAGATAAGTCGACTTTCCACTCATGTTTGGTCCAGTAATAATATTTAGGTTTGTACCATCTGAAGCATATATGTTGTTTGGAATGAGGTTTGGTGAATATTTGTTTAAAACTGGGTGCCGACCATCCCTTACTGCTAATGTTTGAGTAAATTCCGGTCGAACTATGTTAAAAAGTATTTAATATTCCAACAAATATTACTTAAAAAATATAGTAAATAAAAAGTAAGAGTAAATAAAATTTGATTAATTAGAAAACTGGCCATTTTGGTGATATATCATTCTTAAAACAATATTATGCTTTATATACCAAGTTTTGAGGTGGTATTCAGAAGGGCAAATGAAAGCACCATGTCCAAGGTTGAAACTATTTCTGACAGATTATAAAGACATCCAATACTACCTCTTACAGCAATTAAAAGATCAGTTACCAAACTAAAAAATAACAAATGTACATGTTAAAATATGGCCTTCAAAATAAAAAAAATACATTTTTTAAATAAAAGTACTTAAAAATATAAAATAGTTAGCCTACCTATCTGCAAGCAAAATAATGTTTGTTACAGAATGTTCAATTTTAGTATTTAATTGAATAACATCTTGAGTCGTGAAACTAATGGTTTTGTTTATTTTGGAGACCTAGTAACATAAAGAAACATATATCGTAAACCTACACAATAATGATCATAATTTGCTACGAAAATAAATAAAAAAAAAATTTCAAAATACAAAACCTTAATAAATTCGCTTGGTAGTTCAGGTGCATCTTTAGCAGGCATTTGTATGTAAAACCCCCTTGATGAATTGTAAGTACACTTTAATGGTAGGCCATGTTTTTCACCAAGTTGGTGGATAACATCTATGCAAAAAGAAATTGAATGCCAAGCAAAATAGCGTGTTTTCAAGGACTATATTAAAATAATCCATTTTTATATAATAACCTACTATTTCCTACATAAATTAAAATTGGTTTAAAAGTTTACCGTTGACATCATTAATCAGTTCAGTGTAAGAAACTCTTGACAAATCAAGAACCCCATTAATCCCTTGTTTAACTGCATAACAACGTTGCATTTTTACATTGAGTTGTCCTTTATGCAATTTGGCATCTTCATGAATAACCTTGCTTAACATTTCCAAAAGGCAAGCTGTAAAACATCATAAAAAACAGAGAAATAAATTTAAAAATCAATCTACCAACTGGGTCTAAATTAATTTAACCCACTCACAAAATCTTGCATCTTTTAGTGCAGCTTTATAAGCTTGGAATAAATCACATTTTGAATCAGCTAAGGCTTCCTACGTTGAAAAGTTAATATTTTAAACAAACTAATAATTTATAACAGTAAGACTAAATTAAAAAAAGTATAATCTACAAAAAACAACGAAGGTAGCCTTTTCACTCACCAGAAGGATAGGAACAAGGATTGTGACGTGTTTTAGATAAATACAAGTTGTGATGTGATTTTCTCTTGATTTGTCTGTATTTTGTTTTGGAATTTGAACCAAAGAAGACAACAAATGATCAATGTCGATTTCGAATCTGCTTAAAACTGAATGCAAACTGTAAAATAAAGTAATTTTGCAATCTGTTTGTAACATTAATAGTTTATTAACTCGTTAAATATCAGAAAACTGAATTAGACCACGCTTTTGCCATTGCTAAATTGTTTTACCTAAAAAATAGTTCTGAAGATTCAGAAAGTTCTTCAACTGCATCCAACCTTGCTTGAATAGTTGCAAGATTATTCGGAGGTTGTAAAATGTTACTACGTAACATTCTAGTGCCACCTAGTGTCTTTGTGCGATCTAGAATTCCAAACAAAGTGTGGTTGCTTCTATATTTATAAAAGCAAAATATTTACATTATATTATATGTTGTTAGTAATCTTATTTAATAGCAATTAAAAATTTTTTACATATTTTTTACCTTGCTATGTACATATAACTTACTTAGGATTGTTAAGATTAACTAACAGCTCTAAAGCTGATGCTGTTCGAGCATCGATTAAGGTCGTTTGTTCACTTCCCTTAAAAATAATCCTTATTGATTGTGGGGCATAAATTGTGTTTTGCATAAACTCTACAAACTTGAGTAGTGCACCAGTTGCAGCCAAGCAATAATATCTAAAAATAGATAATATATATACATATATATATAAATTTGGAACGTATTGCTTAAAGATGATCTAGATTAAACTTAAATAAACAGTATAAATATATATATATAAAATCTAAAAAAACACTTCGCTTTAAATTAATTTTCCTTTTCACCTTCCAAAAAAGAGTAGTTTCAAATTTTCTAACTTTATACTAACTTTGATTTAACATCAATTACAACTGAACTATTTTCTCTCATAACTAAACGTTTAATATTATCCATTCCTCTAGCCTCATTAAAGTAGTGCCGCTGAACTGTTGTTATTTTTGAATTCTAAAAAATGTCAAATAATATGATTATAAAGTGTTTAAGAACCAAAACCAAAAAAGATAATGCTAAAAATAACTAAAAACTTTTAGTTTAAAAATAAAATTTATCTCAAATAAATAAAAAAAACATTTCAAATATATACACACACCTCAAAATTTTCATTGATAACTTTAAAAACTTCTGCCATTTTTCCATTATCACACATTGTACTTGGAAATATTATTTCGAGCGGTGAAAGAACATTAAGTTTAGTAATTGTTTTCACATAAGTTTGTGAATCAGAAAACTGAGAAAGAATCAGTATTGGCTTCTTAAGGTCTATGGAAGCTAATCCTACTTCGCCCCTGTGTAACCATTTAAAAGTTTTACCAAATAAATTACGAATTAACACTTGTTTGATAGTTACAACATGGTAACAGTATTTTAATCAAAAGTTTATTAACAATACTTATGTTATACAGATACATTACATATATTTATAGTAAGTTTTTTTTTTGTCCAAAAAAAAAAATTAATAAAAACCTTGCTAATCCTCTTCCCTCAACAATACTGACAATCACTGAAGGCTGATGGGTTTTCGGAGTTTCACTTGATCCTCTTCCTCTAGGTGTTCCCTTATTACTTCTTGGTGTGCTTCTCATTGATCCAGAGAGACTTGGAGTAGTTATCCGTGATCCACTGTAAAAAGCCGTAAGTTTAAGCAAAAATATTAAAATAAAAACAGTTTCATATGCAGTAAATTTGTAATAGTTTCATATGCAGTAAATTTACATGCTTCCTTTGATATTAGCCAAAGGAGTTCTTGGTGAAGTTAATGATGGCAAAAACTTGCGAGGTGCTGGTGCAACTGGAATTTGAAAAACTAAATAAAATTAAAAAATAAATTAAGTTTACTGCTTAAGGTCTAAAAACAGATCCAAAATAAATTTTGTACAGACTATATAATTTAAAAAAATTTAAAGTTTAAAGCAATAAATATTTCCAAACTTGGTGACTCCGTGTCAATTGTGACACTGTCCGGCGTAGTTTTATCTAACTCATCACTCGCCAAAAGTGTACTGGTACTTTCACAATCAGATGTTGAATTTGTTGTTGATGGTGTTTGCTGTATTCCTTAACATTTTATAACTAGTATTGTTTTTTTTTATTTAAAATGTATTTTACCTAAATTAATTTAAAAAAAATGATAAACCCAACTAATTAACCTATATTTATTAGGAAACAACAACTTAACCCCAAACAAAATAAAACTAAAGAACTACTACCACATTAAACCACTTACGTTTTGTTAATTCATTTTTTGGTGTTTTTATGTTATTGATGCTGCTTAGAGTTGATTGCAACGTGGTGTCATCAAAACCACTTTGATCGGAGCTGTCTGGCGTTTCCAGTAACCCAAAATTAAATTTTTTTCTTGAGTTTATCATTTTTTGTATAAAAATTAGCCAATAGAATAGACTATGATCTCACGTCCCATTTAATCGAAAAGTCGCACTACAAAAAATATTTTTTTCAATCTAGTAAAACGCAGACGACAATCCCGCAATTAAAAATAAAGTGCGATGAACCGTCACCTACTAAAGTTAATATTTTTTTGATTTATCTTCTTTTCAATAATTTAATTAAAAGAAGACATTTTTTGTGTGCTATTAAAATAAAAGTTATTTAAAAAAAAATTTAATAAAATTAAAGAAAACAATAAAAATTGGCTTTTTCATTTTTATTAAAAAATCACTCAACAAAAAATGCAGAAAAGGAACATGTTAACAAAATTTACAAGGGTAATGTCAACCTGAAAAAATAAAATTTTTAATTATGCAGATAGTACTAAAGGGATAGATATTTTCTGAATAAATCAATAGACTAAGTCAAAATTAATTCAATATTAAATTTTGCCATATTTTACATTGTAATATTTATTAATAAATGAAAAATAATGCAATGAATGTATACATATTTTTAAAAGAAAAAATGTTAATAATTTTAGGTTTTTAAAGCAATATAAAAGTAGCTCTATTTTAAACAGTTTTTTTTTAAACGAATAAACAAAACTTAATAAAATTTAAAACGCCAATAAAGTACAGTTCTGTGAAAATACTGGTTAAAATTTAACCAACATTTTAAATGTTAGCAAGAAAATATACTCCATTCCCTTATTTCCTAATATAAACTTGTCTTTTTCATAATTCGTAGAAATTCAACTTCATTAATTTCACCATCACCATCTCGATCTGCTTCGTCAATCATCTCCTGTAATTCTTCATCTGTTAAATTTTCACCAAGTTCTTTGGCAACCCTCTTAAGATTCTTAAACGAAATTTTACCAGTTTCGTCATCATCAAATAACCTAAACGCTTTTAAAATTTCTTCCTTGCTGTCTTTTTCGCTCATTTTTTGTGTCATCATCATTAAAAAATCATTAAAGTCAATAGTTCCACTTCCATCTTTATCTACATCAGCAATCATCTTTTTAATTTCTTCTTTCTTTGGTTCAAATCCAAGTGCCCTCATTGCAACTTTTAGCTCTTTGACATCTATTGTTCCCGAACCATCTGCATCAAAAAGGTCAAAAGCTTCTCGGATTTCTTGTTTTTGTTCCTCTGTCAACTCAGGGCGAGCACCACCCTTTCGCTTACCACCAGATATATTTTTCTTATAATTACTTGCCATTTTAAAAAGACCTATTTGATTCCTAAAATTTTTAAACAACCTGGTAATATACAAGTCAAGTTATCAAAACTATATATACAAAAATTAAAATAAGTCATCTAATAAAACTGTAATTTTGATATAAACTAACATTTTATGTAAAATTAATTTGGAATTTTAAAAGTAAACTGACTCAAACGTTTTACTTTCAATTTAGCTTTTAGTTAATTTCATTTTTTCGACTAAACACACTAATTACCTTATTTAATTGTCTGACATTTTTCGTCGACTCTGTCAGTGTTATTTAAATACCAAAATTAGATCAATGGTCAATATAACGCATTACCATTTTAGTTACTTTTGAATAAAATATAAAAGGACATATTTTAAAACTTCTTACGCACGAAAACGACACTACCGCACGTTAAAAACTTTCTGTTAAATTTTGAAACCTCTGGCAACAAAACAAACCGTTACTTAACAAATCGCGCCATTAGTGGCTTAACAAATAAACGATTTAAAATGATTTTTTTCTGAACAATAAAGTTTAAAATCAGTAAATAGAAAAGGTTTCATTTTGCACTAGTTTATTTTATTATAGGAGTGCATAACAAAATTGCACAATATTTACGTTTACATAAATAACATAACTATACACAAAACTTAAAGCCAAAAAAAAACAACAATAAAATTAAAAATTTGGTTTATATTTTTTCATTTCCACCATGATTAAATGCATGTTAACCAATTCTGATCGTGCTGGTATTGATTTAAATGGTTGTTGTGTAAAAAGTTTTTGAAATCGATGATAATATTGTATCAAATGTGTAAAAGCAGCCTAAAAAGTTTAGTTGGTACAATAAAAAAGTAAAAAGTTTCGAGTATAATGTTAAATAGGAGAATAAAACATAATGTTGTGGATTACCTGAACAATGGTGCTTCCAACTTTGAAGTTGGTGAATGATTGTGTAACTTCACGACTTATTAAATCAACACTAGTTCGCCAACCAGCGGCAAAACCTTGCACCAATGGGACAACTTTTTGTTCAAATCGTTTAAGCTGGGATGTTTGACCATTTTCCAGGACAACCTACATAAACATTCATTTAAAGTTAAAATATTTTTTCTAAAAATTGATTTAAAATCAAATTTCTTACCTCACACTCTTTGACAAATGACATCATACCCCCAAAATGAGGGGATAAAATTTCTTCGACATATTCCTGAGTACGAGTATTTAGTAATTGCTGAAAACTGTCCGACTCCTTTGAATCTTCAACTGTTCGTTCCTAAGTTAAGTATCAATAATTAGAACAGTAGAGATACTGTATAACACATTCATAAGAATAGCTTAAATAATTTAAAATATTATTACGATTCTATGCATACATGTCATTATACATTAACTTACCATTATTACAGATAACATCATGTCATAGTTGTTAATGAGAAATACAAGCTGGTCTCGTCGCTCACGAAAACATGCTGCTAATCTCAGAATGAAGTTCTGGACCTACAATGTAACATGATGTAATATTTAAAGTTGCAAATAACATTCCAGGCATTGTTTTGTTTTTATGTATATTATATTTTATGGGAATCACCTCAGTTTGCAATTCTCCTAAAACTTGTTCAACTTGAGGGTTTGGTAAATTTTCATTAATGCGCACAATGGCGGCACTAAACTCAGCATATCGCCTTGTTATCTGAAAAAAATAATCACTGGTATACTTTTGTAAAATTAAAAAAAAAACGAAATCTATTAACAACTATGAATTACCCTGATTTTTTTTCAAAATTATCACCTATTAATTTAATAACTTACATAATGTGGTCTAACATCGATAGAAGCAAGTTGATTAACATTACAGTGTACCACACTTCTTATATGCATGCGCACTACTTCTTCAAACCGGGGCCACAAAATTGCTGAAACAGTGTCCCAGTATCTGTCTAAAGCATACACTTCCCGATCATGCATGATTATCTAGTGAAATAACCAACTAATTTAAAAAAAGTAATGATGGTTTTAAATATTGCTTGACTTTATTATATTTAGTTTTTTACCTTAAATTTATTGGCGATATGAATGCATAAAAATAATGCAATGCTATCATAACAGTCTGAACAATGAGAATCAACATGTTTCTGTAAAATTAAAGTAATAACAATTTAATTTGTTAAATTTACTAAACAGTTGGTTTTTAGAAGGTTGACTTACCACAAACAAAGCTAATGTTTTTCCCATAATTGTGTTAAAAAGTTCTTGAGCAGAACCTGCAGAAAACATGAAAAAGTCGCAAACAAATAAATATTCTCGGCAACTTGTGTCCAATAAGGCGTATTGTTGACTTCTGAACAGATTCTCAAAAGAAAACTAAAAAAACATGTTTTCATTACCTTTTTAACATTTAAATGAGACCTATCTAACTAAACACTAATGCATATTATCATAAATAATTTAACGCAAAGATTGTTATAAATAAATGGTAAAAATTTAAAACTTACTTTGGTGTCTCCCTTTTGAGCTGCATGGGGAACAATTATTGGAGCTTCCAAACCTTGACCTAATATTTCATCTCGCTTACCGATCGTGAATACAGATGACCTGTTTCGCATGGCTGGTCGTGAAGAGGAAAAAAATCCTCGCTTTGATGAGTCCTCCACTGCCATTAAGTCGTCCTTACCAGCAACATCATCAAACTAAAAGATCAATTAATTATATTTACTCAAGTATTATATATATATATACAGTAACTATTAAATTCTATATCAAAAAATAAAAGCCTAATATGTTTTTTTTTTATTTAATCTTGTTTAGACATTTAACAAAAAGTTGTCAATGTTGTTATAAGATATGTTGCTACAACAAATTAAAAAACAAAAAGAGGGTTTGATTACCTGTAATTTCATAATTCGATTTGTGTAGCTTTTAAAATATGACAGATAAACTTTGCTGACTGTATCAACATATTCATCTCTTACTTCTTTGGCAACATGTCTTTCATTGGAGAGTAGAAATTCATAGAAAAATCTAACAAAAAAACACAAATAATGAATTTTGGTACAACTATTAATGCAGTTCATTATAGGCATGTAAAATATAATGTTAGATTATAAAATTAAATAAATTTGATTATTAAAACAAGTTAGACTAAAGGAATGAAATAGGTAAACACAAATAATAACCAGAATTACCTAGATTTAAGCATAGCATCTTGTCCAAGTTGATAATTACTCATTGGTTTTCGAAAAGAATAAATTTTCTGAATCATAAATTCACGAATCTTTCCAATGGCCTTAAAAGATAAAAAAATTCAATAACAAATTACCAAAACACCTTTTTTGAAACTTTGAATACCAATTTACAATATTAATAGGTTATAAATATTTGTAATTGTAAATTTATATACATACCTTGTACTTTAGTTTTTCCACAATATCTTGAACATCATTACAAGCTTTTGTCTCATTATAAGCATGTTGTTTAACAAAATTAATTTTATGATTTAATTCATGAAGTTGTTCCAAAAATTCACGTTCAGTGACAGGTGTGTCAAGAATATGCCTGTAAACAAAACAATATGGTGACAAGTTCTTAGTAAATTTAAAAAATACAAACATGTGATGTGATGTGCAATAACGAACAATTTTATTTGGATCAGTTATGTTAATATATTTGTAACTTAGGATAAAATTTTATGAATCAAATTAACACTTAATAATTCAACTACTAACGTTATCATTAGTTCAGGTACAACCATTTCATCCACCAGTTGACTTAATTCACTTTTAACTGCTTGTCGATTCTTGAGCTTTACATTCATTGCAACAGATTGTTCTTGTAGGCATTGAATCTCGGCACTTATACTACTTAAATCATGTTGAAAACCATGTAGCATACTTTCCATTCCCTAATAAATAGAAAATTTTATGTTGTTTATCTAAAAATGACAGTTCTTAAATTGTTATTAATTTAATTTTGGTAGGCTATTGTTTTTGCTAACAGTACAAAAATTGTGTTTATTTAAGTAACTGATGAACATTTCAAATAATTTGTATTAACCCATACCTCTAATATTTTGTCACATTCACCAATTTGTGTATGAAGGCTTGCTATTTGTTCACTTTCCAAAATATCTACAAAAAAGGTTTTAGAAAAAAAGGTATTCTTCAAAATAAAATTAATAATAATCTGAATAGGTAGATAGCCTATGATTCTAAATTACGAATATCTTACAATCTTTAATAGACCCATTTTCGACTTCATGTAAATTTTGTTCTATTTGTTTAGCATACTCTCGTAAATCCACTCCCTGCATAGCAAAAACTTATGTTACAAAACATTTTTTAATTAGTTTCTACATAGTTAAATAGCTTTTACTCTTAAAAGCAATAGTCATATTAAAGTTACCGATTCTAAAGCTTCTTTTACCAGATCATCTTCTAAATTTTCTTGTATGTGTTCTAAAAAGAATACTTTTTTTAAAATTAATTGAAAACAAAAGTACTGTAAAAACTAAACACTCGAACAAACACAGATTGTTGACAGTAAGTGGGTTGGATAAACGTTTTTAGATACAATTTAATTACTGATACTTTTCTTTAGTTTAGTTACCATCAACATTTTCTAATATATAATCATCAGAAGTTAGATCCAAATTATCCAAATCAATTCCAAGATCATCCATCTTAACAGAACGCAATATTATTTTTCGATTTTCCAATATGTAAAGGGGAATTCCCTTTAAATATCGAATGCAACGTCACATGTTGTAGCCTATTTGTGCCCTAACAAAAACATGCCACAAAGGATTTTAAATTAAACTAAATAAATAAGTGTTAATATATATTTTGATACATACAAACGTAAAATCATTATTAAAAAACCTTGAATTTACCTTGCCCAGATTAATCATCACCTTTTGTAAGTTGCTAAAATTTACTTCTCTTGCAAAATAAGTTTCTATGTAGTAAACATGTCAAATTTTTGACCACTTAAGAGTTGAAATGTTAAATTTTATTTTGTACAAAAGAAAAAGCGATGTGATTAAATACACAAAAAAGAAAAGGCAAAAAACTAAACAAAGCAAATGATATTAAAACAACAGAAAGTAGAAGATTTTTTACTCCTAGTGAAAAAATAAAAAAAACAAATAAAAAATAGTATGAAGTTTATGTCATATATTTTTGGCAAAAGGTATTTAAAGATTCAAATTTTTTTCAAAAAACTTGCAAAGTAAATTAAACAACAACGGCAAAACTTTGAAATGACGATCGAAAAAAACTGCTTAAATTAAAATTATTTGAATCAATTGTTTAACTTAATTGACATCAACGCCAGAAACAAAAAACGGCAGTTAATTAAAACAAGATTTTATGAAATTCATTGGCAAAATAAAAAGTAACCAAAAAGCTTTTAAACTGCCAACATTATTGGGACAATTCAATGCTACACCAAATACCTATCAAAATAAAAGGGGCCCAAAACTCTAACAGGATATATTGACCCTTATGTAGTTTATTTTAGCCAAAACTCTCACACATTTACTTCATTGTCACATGCTGGAAGTAAAGAAGCATCAGACGATATTTCAACATTATTCGGCATGTACTTCTGTTCGTTAATATTTTTCAGTGGTATGTATTTTTCACTTCTTTCTTTGTTTAACTGATTCTGTAACAAATTTATAAACAACTTATAAAACAATTATGAAAGACAGTATTAATTTATTGGTGTTCAATCGTTTGAAAGAGTTATATATTACATGCAAGTTTTACCAAATCTTATTATACTAAAAGCAAATGACAAAAAAATTTAACCTTTTAATTTACCCACATCGTTTATTTTTTAAAACATTTTAGAAACTTACCTGAAGTTGAGTGTTTTGCATGGTTGAGATAAGAGGAGTTTGATCTCCATCCTCATTTATTGTGTTTTGGTGGATATGGATTGTTGAAGAAGAGGATCTGATAATGCAGTTGATCCTCTCTTCCACACATCCGGCAGAAACACGAGCCTCAGCATCATGGTCCCAACCTTCCTCGATTGTGTTACAAATTAATCCAATGACCTAAAAAATTATAAAACTTTCTAAATTTTTTAATTCTAAATTTTAAAGAATTCAAAAATTAAAAACGATGTCAAGATAAGCACAAATTTAGACTTAGTGAAAAAATATTTACCCAATGCTGTCTCCATGAATCTTGTATGTGAGGTCTCATCTTTTTCTCCACAACATAATCCTGCATAGCCTCAGCAGAAGGAGAATGACCAAGTTCAAACTCATAAGGCATAAGGTAAGGACTCATAGCTCCTCCTATTATTACAACAAAGTGTACTTTACCAAATTGGCCGGTAGTGTAGTGCAGTGGTCAGAACACTACCTAGACTACATGAGGTCCTGGGTTGAAACCCCAGTGATCTTAAGCTGTAGCGGTATAAACTCCTGCTGAGCAAGCACCTAATCAGCAGCTTGATTGTTGGGAAATTATTATCTACAATATTTCAAACTGCCACTGCATTCCAACTTCACATACCGAGGATAAATGTATGTATATACAAAAAAAATTAAATTAACGAAAATTTTTCAATCTGTTTACTTTAATAAAGAAAATCATATGTATTAGGTAGCTCCATTTAACTTTTTCAGAAGCAAAAAAATGTAACTTTTCATATTTATAAACCCTAATTACCTGGTAAATCACTACACCTAGTCATTATCTCCCATTGCACCAAGGCAAACGCATACATGTCAATTCTAAGGAAGGCATCACGCTGAAAATTGATTGCTCCCTCCAAGATTTCTGGAGCCATATACCGTCTAGTTCCCACCTATTAAAAATACTTCAATTTACAATAAAAACAACAAGATACCTATAAAATTATTTCGATATTGAAGCAAACAAACAATAACTTAATAATAATTGAACTATAGAAAAATAAATGAACTATAGGCACCTGATGTTAAATTTGTTTAACTTATTAAATGAAACAATATTTTGTACAATTTGGGACAATAGTTTAATGATTGTTTATTACCTGGCCATGGCTCTCTCCTGTACTTTCACCAGGTTCAAACTTAATAGCAAGACCAAAATCAGCAATACAAGCTGTTAGGTCATCTTTGATCAACACATTCTTGCTTTTAAAGTCGCGATGGGCTATAGCAGGCTTGTAACCATTTTGAGATTTTCTATTTTCAAAAAAATTCTTAGTTAGGTAGTGAAAGATTTGTTTTTAAGATGTTTAGTTTTAAATCACATTGGTAAAAATACATAATTATCCCTTATGTTTTAGATCTTAGGTTGTTGCATATATTACCGATGAAAACAATTAATTTGCATACCCGCACAAGATATCTTCATGAAGAAATGAAAGCCCTTTAGCCATTGTCTCCGTGAAGACAAGAGCTTCCGATAATGTTACAGTCTCATGTTTTAAATAGTCTGCTAACGAGCCCTGTTAAAAAATTTGTGGCCATTTAAATTTTTTTTGTTAATTATAAGCATCTTTTTATAACAAATGAATAAAACATTAGGTCTACTTTAAGTAAGCTAGCTTGTATCCCATTAAACAACTTACCTTTGAATGAAACTCAGTGACAAGCCATAGTTCGGCCTTTATACCATACCCACGACTTGCTGCAGCAATAAACTTGAGCACATTTGGATGTTCGTGAATTCTTTCAGTGTTAAAAATATCTTGTTCATTTTGCCATGATTGCTTATCCTTTGGTTTAGAAATCAAAAATAAATAAACATAGGCTTTTGGTTAACAATATTGCAGATTTGACACCAGTACATTAAATAAATATTAATTAAGTTGTCAAGTCAAAAAATGTTTTTGAATTTTTATAATATGAAATATCTTTTCACCTGCATTGTAAATATCTTAACAGCAACAAATTTGTCCTGAAGTTGGGCTTTCCATACACAACCGAATCTTCCTCTAGCTTTCATCTCAATAAGTTCTGGTAAGTTCAACTCAGTTTGCCCATTACCTGTAATGTGGGGAGCAACAGTGGACGTTGTAGCAGGTGTCTCCTAAATAAATAAACAACAAAAAACTGGCTACTTCATTCTTAGATTTAACTTAACAGCAAATTCTTTATCAAGTGCAAAATGAAACAAATTGTTAGGTTTTTTAAATAATTAGAATATTAAAATGAAAATTTATGAGTTATCCTACCACACTAGCAACATCATCATCAAATGGTTGTTTTCTTGCTCTGTAAAACCAATAAGCCACAACAATGATAATACTGAACAATGTGATTGGAATAAGAGTACAAGTTAAAACTAGGAAAGTCTGATTATCATCCATCGGATGTTCCACAGGGTCAACAGGAACTGTAAAAATAATCGGTTAAGTTTACTTTACACCAAATAATGGATAATAAGTTGACTAAAATGCCAACCAAGTACAATAATTACATAGTAAGTAGTGGTAAAGTTAAATGATATTATTTTATTTGGCAAGAGTTTATTAATTGAAGATGAAAATGATCCTAATAACCTTCAATACATAAAAAAAATGCTAGCGTCACACTAAGAATTTTGTAGATAGATAAATTTTAGTTTACCAGTAGATTCAATTTCCGAAGGTTCCTCGTAAAAAAATTGTGAGTTACAGAAGTCACCTTCACAGCAGCAGAAGAAGAGTCCACCTTTTTTATGTGCTGATGTAGAACGACAAATAGGTCTACAAAATTAATTTATTTCTTGCATTAAATAATCTTTACCACAACTTTGTATATCTAGGTATGACAGGTTTGCCATTTTATGGTTGTTGTTAATAACAGCAGGCTTTAACCTGTTATGGCATTATTTTTGATATAACCCTATGCCAAAATACACTTTTTGATAAATCTTACCCATCGGAGCATTTTGGTGATTCCAACCAACATCCCTTCTTGACAACTTCAATCACTCCACTTACATTTGTCCATGATGTGAAACAATGAACAGTTTCATCATGGTCAGGAATTGTACATATTTCAGTCGTGTTACATGCTCCAGTGTCATCCAAAATCTATAGAATTAAACGGATTTTATTTAAAAATAAAATAAACACTTTAAAATAATCAACAAATGCAGGGTTGCTTGTAGTAACCTCTGGCAAATAACTATTCAACAACACAAAAAATAAAACAATAAATAACTTGTATATACAAAGATTTTTTTTAAAATTTTGCCTTAACCTACTAATAGGTAGGTTTAAAAAAAGGTTTACTGATCCCAAACCTACTGATAAACATCTGTGTGTGTTTGTACTAGACATCACACATAGATTGTGGCAATTTAAAAATTGTTTTATTATAAAATAGCACGCCTTTAAATAAAACAATTCATAGCATTTACTGAACATAACAAAAGCTAAATTGCTTCTTTTTATTTATTTAGTTTTTTGAGTATTTGTTTAGTTGGCTAAATAACCACAACCTTAAACAGAACCAAATTTAAAACTTACTCCTTCGGGACACAGAGTGTTTCGTTGGTCAGCTTTAACAGATTTTGTAAAGAAATCACATTGAACTTGAGCATAAACGCTTGTTAATAAGCAATTAAGAATCGCAAGAAAAAACATTATAAACCCTGCAAAATAAAAACTTATGGTTAAATATATTAATTAAATGTGTTAGTTAATTAGAAAGTAAAACATACACAAATGAACTAACTAAATTTAAAAGAAATGTAAACCCATATAAAACAAATCTGGTACAAACAAACACCCTTATGTTAAGAAAACTGCTTGACAGTATTCTATAACGGTTTAAATCAGGATATTGAGTTTAAGAGAACTAGACAACAAAGGATCCCGCATACTTTTGGCCCAAATTTTATAAAGAAAAGTGTCAATAGGAGGTTTACTACACGAAGAATTTAAAGTAAAATATTTTTGTACCAAAGCGATATCTTTAATTTAAAAATTGAATAACTGAATACGCAGCTGAGCATTGCTATTACTTCATGTTATTCGTCTGTTTATTGACGTGCCATAGGTCGAATAAAAGGCGACACTTAAAAATTACGTGACTAGACAGCAAGGCGTCGAGTGTCACGTGATCAGTATGGACGCATTTATTTAATACGCTACTCTCAAAAAAACGATTTCTGTTAACGTACACAAAGCATACATACAAACGTAACTAATTAACACAAAGTTGTAAAAAGATTAAACTAGAACAGAGTTATTTTTAAAATATACATCGCAATAACGTGATAGAAATTTAACTCGTGTAGATTAATACATACTTATTGTATAGGCCTATTGCATAAAGAAGCGAATTTATTAAAACAACGCGCTAATAAAACTTGTAAACAAATTCAAACAATTAAACCAACACGAAATCATAGCTTTCTTGTTAATAAATGACTTAAGGAAGTAATTAAATTTAATTCTTCCACAAATATGTTACTTTTGTGAGAAATTTGGCGTCGGTCATCTGACACGCAACACGTTTGTAGCCAGCGTGGCTTCAAACGAAGGGCTTGCATTCAAACATTCTGAATTTTATTGACGTAAGGCAGAGAACTTAAATACGTGATATGTCTTAAAGTACGTGTAATTCGACAAAAGATTAACTAGATGGATGTAATTAATGAATTTAAACACAAACTTTCAAAAAAAACACCATTCAACCTTTCTATACTTAACCATTAGCTTTAATTTAAACCTAAACAGTTTTACATAGGCGTACACAGAATAAAATCATAATTAAAAATTTCAACAAAAAAATTGAACTTACCAGTAGACTTCTTCATTTTTATGGTAGTAAATTTTATTCTTCCAATTTAAAATTAATATTATATCTCTTGTATTTTAAATTACATAATTACTTATATCTTAAAATATTAAATATTCGCTAAAAAGATATAAACTAATTAGCAATATAGCCTCCAATAACATTTCTTAATTACAAACATTAAAAAATGTCGCTAAAACCATATACTTTCACAATAATCAATTATTTATATAACTTCTTGCATTTTAAGTACTTCATTACCCCAGCTGCACCAACTTGAAGTTAAATTTCGTGCAAACATTTCCAAATATTTAGACGTCTTAGAAGATGAAGAATTAATTACAAACTTTTCAAGCAATTTATAAATTGGAGGTTTGTGTGAATGTAAACTGCAAGGCACACTGCATATAACCTTATAAGAAAGGTTAGTTTGTAGAGTAGGTGACCTTTTGTATCCAAGAAGAAGAGTTTCATAAGGTTTTTTGTGCAAACTGTCAAATGGAAATATCTCTGTTCCGTCGTTGGTCACTTTTACCCAATGCCATTCAGTAACAAAACAAATATCCCAAATTCGGAAGAGCTTATTTTTAACGAAGTTCATGATGCGCTGGTTGTTTGTAACCCAAATTGCAACCAGGCATTGCTCAGCACATAATTCTGGGACAGGAATTTCAACAATGTCGTCAAAAGTAAGCCATTCATATTTTCTTCCTCTTTTAGCTGACTTGTTTTCCCAAGGTGGATCGATTAGAATACAATTAAATTTTCCTGTTGTTTCACATTCAGTAAGCAACGGAGAAAGAAAACTTACATCTGACATAAGAAAGCTGCAATTTGCTGGAATAACATAAAGCTCATTATTGTACTTGGATAATGACATAAATTCAAATTCATTTAAACAGTTTATTTTTATGTCATAATTATTTGCCATGATTGAAAAGCTTCTTACTCGTGGACTATCCTTTACTATTTCATTCATTTCCTTTAAATAGGATTGCAATTTTTTTACTGTGAAAATAAGTTTATCTTTTATTTGTTCATGATACTCTTGGGCCATTAGTTCAACATGATTAAAAGGCAATTTTCGTTTTTTATTTCTTTTTGGCCTCGAAACAGTTTGTTCCTGTTTGCTTTGTAGTGTATTGCAATACAAACTTATATTTTTAGTCTTAGTGCATATATAAGGTTTTTTTAAATCAAAATATTCACTTTTTAAAATATGTGGTAATGGACGGGATTGGTTCAAAACTGTTCTATCATAAATTAATTTCAAATATTGGTGGTGATTAATTAAGATCCCATCCCCAATTTCTAATGAGTAATTTTCTAGTGGTGGAATATGTTCTAGTTCCAGTCATAAATTCTTCTTTTTTATTAAAAATTCTTCGAGAAACTCATGATATTCTTTCTTTTGAGGGGCTGAAGTTGGCACAAAATGGCCACCAGAATGTCTTAGCACTTTAGGGTTGGTGTAAAGTTTTAACAGTTCGTCACTCATTTCTTTTTCAATAACTTGATCTGTGTCACCAATCACATGCATTGTCGGAATCGAAATATTGTTTTCATAAAATGTTTTATGCTGGGTTTGTTGACTTTTAAATCCAGCCACAAAAATGGCAAATTCAAATCCTTTAAATCTTTCATCTCCACTTTCTTTTAAAGAACAAATACAAGACAACAATGAGGCACCTTGGCTAAATGCTAGTATCCCATCAAATGGGCCGTTTTCTTGTAATGCAGATGCAACAACATTTAAAGAGTCTTCAAAACCAAGACATGAGTCAGTAACTTCTTGAGCTAGATAAGATTTGTCTGGTTTAGAAAACCACCATCCTCTCAAGTCCTCATTTTCAATAGGAAGAAGGTTTGGAGCATCAATGTAATGCAATTGAGCATGTTTTTTTAAAACCTTACGCAGGGACCCAGTTCTTTCTCGAAAAATTTTTCCATTTTGACGATATCCATGCAAACAAAGTAAATTTAAAACGGTGTTATTACTTGTCATGTTTAACTAACCATGGTAAATAAAATAAAATTTTTAAGACTAATATTCAGATAATATGATTTAAAAAAAAAATTTTGATAATAAGATTTTGGATCTCTATTAGTTTCGCACGCCCTACATAAACAGGGTGTGTAACCAAAATGCGGCACATGTAATTAAACAAAAAGGTTGCATAAATTAAACCCTTACCCTAACCCTCACATGTTCAGTTTACCCATTAACACATCTGACTCGTAAAGCGGACTAAGTTATACTCATTAAAACATATTTCAACTAATTTTTAATGTCTGGTTGAACAATTGCCATACTTAGGTTATAACGCCCTGTTAAATTCGGGCGTGCGAAAGTAATAGAGATCCAAGATTTTTTACCAAAAATTAAAAGAAATGTCAAAACAATACCAAATACAGAAATAAGTCAAAAATAGCAACATTCAGACATTACACAGACGTATAAGTCCGTGTTTTCAGATTTTATCTACCCAAGAAAACTTTTAAAACATGCCATAGGTAAAACTTAGAACATGTTAAATGCGTTGTTTTGCTAACATTAGATCAAAATGCTTCTTATCTTTATATTTCTAACCACTACTAATACAATTCTATCCAAAATAAACAAATCCGCGATGGTCGGTAATGACGTCATGATGAAACAACGTCGAAAGAAATCACTAGCTGTCGCTGTTTGTGGTACAAATGTGTTTATCCTCTCAAAAATTAATAAAAAAACTAATACTTGCATATTAGTATTTAAAAATTACGCTTCTATATAAAGAATAAATCATATAGGAAGGTTGATTGAGTGTGTAACCTTTTAACACCGTTTTTTTGTATATATCTTTATGTGGGAAATTGTAGCGGTCTCCGTCGACCCAATCGGAAGGTTTTATTTTAAAGTTAAAGACAGTTAATTGTTTTTCTTAACTAGCTAATTGCTCGTCTGCTGGTTAGGAATTCTTAAATTAACCACGCAGGTGAATTCACTGTATAATTATATTATACGGCAATTTCTTCAAATCAAATTTAAATTTCATTAACGGTAAAGCAAAAATGTAAAAATTCCAAAATCCAACTGCTTTGTAGGAAGGCATAAGATAACTAATTTAAAAAAGAATAACAAAGAATCGAATCCCATGTCAAAAGCAAACCACAGATTTTAAAAACAAGTTTAAGATTAAAAGACATGTCAAAATAGGAGTTATTATAAGGTTTTGATGAAATCAAGAAACGATAACAAAAATAATTTCCACCAAATGTGAAATAGTTAAATTTAATTGTTTTTAATGTGAATGAAAGGTTAGCTTATGCACAATAAGCTACAAAATCGAATGCGCGATCTTAAAATATAGTATCAGTTACTTAAGCCCAGTCTCGAGTTGCCTGTGGCAGTCTAGGGTATTATATAGATTATAAATGTCCGATAATTATGCTGCTGATTACGTGTTGGCTCAGCAGGAGTTTATACCGTTTACATCGCCTTGTTCAAGGGCGCTACAGCATGAGAGGGGTGGGGATTAAAGCAACAACCTTACGTGGTGTAGCAAGTGTTTTTATCACTACACCACGCTGCCGGTTAGTTAAATATAAATCATTGCAGATGTATTAAATACCATACAGATTTATAATTTTTTTATTTTGTTCTAACAATTAATCTAGCTCATTTCAAAACACAAATGTTTTTCTATTGTTTTTATTTTATTGAAAATACAATCAGCTCTCCATAGCTTGAATGCTTTCTTCGGTATGTTTTCCCTTTTCCAAATCAACTTGTTTAGATTTTGCTTTGTGGTCAAGGATTCGCTTTCTATCTTTATCCAACTTGAGTTTTACAATAACAACCTAAGAAACAAATACTTATGTTTAAAGATTTGTCTGATTTAAAAAGGTTGTTCACAGTTTACCAGTTTATACTTTAAATAGCAAATTCAAACTATTTTATATTAGTCTTCATGTATATTAAATAAAACAGTAAAAGAAAAATAAATACACCTAATAGTTTAACTTTACAAAAGTAAAATTTTTAAGGCAATTTACAAAACATTGTTCAAAAAAATAACTACAACTTGTTCAGGCCAAATATAGTTTAAAAAAATATTCTCGCTTTTGATTACTCATAAAATAATCTATTAACAAAGAACAACCAGTACAATTTATTTACTTTACTGGGGTGGATTCCAACGTGTACAGTGGCACCATTGGCTTTTTCACGTTGAATACGTTCAATGTGGACCACGTATTTCTTCCTGTAAACTTGGATAATTTTACCAACTTGCTGTCCCTTAAAATGACCTCGCACAATCTAACAACAAAATTTATAAGTTTATTGTTACACATTATTGATAACTGTTCTTTTATTATATATATTAGTATTTTAGCCCCAAACTATTACATTTACCAAAACTAAACAGTGATTGGCAAACATGCCAATATACTTTTAACAAATAAAACAATAACACAGTCACATATGTATATAACGTTAAATTGAAAATTATAAAAGCAAAAAACTAACATTTCATACAAAAATAACAGCAGGTATAAACACCAAAGAGGTTTTGACTTTCAAATATTAAATTTATTGTTTAAAAGAAAAGCGGTGTAAGAAAAAGTTATTTCATGGGTAGTACTAAAATACGGGATGCGGAAGTTGCGGGGTGCGTGAAATACCGAGGCCGTATGTAAACGTTAACAAAAAAACGCTGAATGCGGAAAAGGACGGACTTTTTATACCCTCCCCTAATCTTCCCTTGTGCTTCATATTCTATTTTTTTTTATTAAACATGATAAATGGGTATTTTTGGTCTGTTGGTTTAATTCCCAGCGCCGCTACCTTTTTGCAACACACTAACAGATTATCTCAGTGTATCCTCAATCATAACCTAATCTGCTAATAAACATAGCTGAATATTGTTTTATTAAACTGGTGTTATCACCTTACATTTCTATTTAAACCGGACATAAAGAGACTTGAAACTAGGTATTCCAATATAGGTAAGAAAAATGTTAACCACCCGATCAGTTATTCTTCAATTAGTCAATACATAAAATCAGAAAGTATATAAACATACATTTAAAAGTTTAACAACCACACTTTGTTATTAAGTTATCATAACAAAATCTCCTGCAAGATCTTACCTGTACTTCGTCATCTTTGCGAATGGGCATACTCCTTACTCCATATTTTGTTCGAAGTTCTTTCGATAATGGAGATCCCATAAACTTTCTTCTAATATGGGAAGGAGCATTGAAATACTCCTTTCTGTTCTTACGGCGCGACGATGTCTTCAGTTTATTGAACTTCATCTAAATAACATAAATGAACCTTTTATTGTTTTGCTTAACCAGTTCTAATACAACCGCCTATTAACAAGTTTTAAAGTGAAATTGATCAACATTGTCAAGCAAAAAGATTTGACGCTATTATAAATTAACTTATAAGCAAAGTTTCTAACTTATATTGGATTTGTAGTATTAGATTTACATAGATTAAAAAACAACAACACACAAACCTTGGCCAGTTATAAAAAAAAGGATCAATGTGTTGACTAACATCCGGGAATTTTAAAAATTTGCTGTGTCAAAATTCGTGATAAAGCATTTTAATTTAACACGTTGCCAAAATGATTTATTAAATTTGAATAAAATTTAAACTAATAAAATTACGTAATAATCTTAGTTTATTTATGCTTTGTTAAATTTTTACTAATAGAAACTATCATATATATTGTGCCTACTGATAAACATATTCGATAATGCTAAAACAATACAATTATAGAACCATTTAACCTACATAAAAAAAAACTAGAATCACCACCCATGTGTAAAGAGATATGAACAGTTCAAATTCACCAACAATATACTAACTGCAAACATAAACTTAAGAGTAATTATTTTAAACAAATATTTTCTTACGTATTGGCCTGTAAGTGTTAAGTCGTCGGGGTAAATAAAAACATATACAAAAGGTAAGGTTGAAGTCTAACTTCTATTTTTCAACTTTTAACTTACTTAAACAACGCATTTTATTTACATTTTTTTATTTAAAACAGTTTTCAATGGCGAAAAATCAAACGAAACGGTGGACTATGACCTTTCAAATTATTCTTTTTTGAATTATACACAATGAAAAAGTTTTGAATTGTTAAGCGAAATTCTAAAACAAGTTTTGATACAGATGTTCTAATCTTATGTATACTACAAGAACATTGAAACTGCACGACTAAAACATGATACAAAAAACTTTAATGTTTACAATTCATTTTTTAATACAAATTTTTGGTATCATTCCAAAGTTTTTACAGAACATAGTCAAGTTCGTATCTAACATATTGGTTTTTGTCGTCGTTATAAACTCTCGGAAAAGCTGGAGTTAGAGATGCTTGAGCTCCTATGTACACACCATTGTAAATCTTCCAATACACATCCCGAACCTAAGAAAATAATATAAAATTGTTATTCATGTGGTTAGTTATACATAAAAGGAAAAAAAAGGAAAAAGAGTATTAATCGAGAAATACACACCTTTCTTGCTGGATGAAAAAGCCCCTGTAAGCAATATTGCAACAATCTATTTGGTCCCAAAGATACTCTTATTCCATCAACTGCTGACATCACAGCCTAAAAATTACAAGTTTTAATATTAAAAAAAACATTCAAAAGCTTTAGGTAACTTAGTAATGCTTATAACATCAAAAATAAATGACTTGAAAGCAGGAGAGCAGTGGGGGTCTAACCCAGGACCTCATGTAGTAAAGCCAAGGGTTCTGACCATTACACCATGCTGTGCGTGATTTAAAATTTAAAGTCAATAAAATGTTACCTGAATAACATGAGGAGAAGTCTCAAAGACATTTGGCCATACATAGTTAAGCAAATGATTCAGGGCATCTTCGCAACCAAATCCATAAACAC
The DNA here is from genome assembly GCF_963082875.1 of Corella eumyota. Classification (NCBI taxonomy): domain Eukaryota; kingdom Metazoa; phylum Chordata; class Ascidiacea; order Phlebobranchia; family Corellidae; genus Corella; species Corella eumyota. Next base: position 5,043,379 of record NC_137491.1, read on the forward strand.
CTAGTGACATGTGTCCGATGGCTGCTGATGCAATTTGACGATGGACAAGATCTCTCTCCATAAGAGCATCTTCAAATAATGGAACAACCGCATAAATGTAATCCTTGCCCATTTCTCCAATGTATTCAAATAGAAAGGACATTGCCTAAAAATCAAATCAATGTAAAATAATTTTATTTTATGACTAGAAATAAACGTACTTCTAAAGAAACAACTTAGTTTTAAATAAAGTTTTTAAATCTTTGCATTTTATATAGTATTATATATGTTATAATATATAAGTGCTTACCTTTAGAACACCATTTTGTACATTAAGCTCGGGTACTCTGTATTCATTCATGAGAGCTGGAAGTACGGTGAAAGGAGAACATGTTTCAGCCACAATAGCTATGGCAACAGTTGTGCACACACGATTTTGACGTTCCTGTACTTTCAGGTTGTTTAACAAAGTAGCAAGCACATCGTGCGGACCGATAGCTTTCGCAATGTATCCGAAAGTATTAACAGTAGCACGGCGAATTGACTTCTTATGAGCCTTGTGTTTAAAGGAAAACAAAAAATTGTTTAAAAATGTAATAAAACAACAAATTTTTATAAACTTGGAAAAAAAATTTTTGATGTAAAAAACGGCAGCATACTAATTGTTTAAAATTTTCTTACCTTTAAAAGTTCCAGAAGTTCAAAACAGATCCTCATCCACTCCCTTGCACTCACATATTCTGCTCCTCTGTCTGCGATTCTTCCAACCAAGTCGATGCAGTTCTCTTGGACCTTTTCGTGTCTGTTTTTTAGGATTGGAGTAAGACGAGGAAGAAGATCTTTGATCGGAGGTGTCATTTTGTGCATTCCTTAAACAAAAAATAATTCTCATTAACTTTATTACAAAAATTTATAATTAAAAATATTAAACATTAAATATTACCCTAAGTTAGATGCATCGTATTAGACTAAAGTAAAAACTTTTAAAGACTTACCAATGACATTGACAATCGATTTAAGAGCCCCAAGAATCGACCCAAGCACCTCAGGATATTCTTCACCCAAGTACTCGTACAACACAACCCCTAAATGACCCATCAATTTTTCCTCCTGACAAGCCAACATGACGACAGATATACGAGCAATAAGATCAGCGGCTTGCTGTCGAACTTTGGCTGACTTGTTGTTCAAACGCCATAAAACAGTTCCACAAATCTGGGAAAATTAAAAAAATTTGTCAAAAAAATTACTACAAAATTCAAAAAAAATATTAAAAAATAAAAATGACTAATTTTACTAATTTTTGTTTTTACCTGAGGCAAGTAAGCCTTAACTCTTTTTCCCAAAGTGTTGACCACCGTTCCAAAACCATTCAACATAACAACATCTTCAGTTGTTTGTTCTTGGAAGGCATACAGGATTCCGTCAATCAACTGTTCCTCCAATCTGTGATCTATCTCAGCTGCTCCCTGGTTTGCTAAAATCTATAAAAATTTACAAAAAAATATCTGTTAAAATATATATATAATGAAAAAAATATATATAATGAAAAATATATATATAATGAAAAATATTTAAAGAAAGAAAAATGAGAAATTAAATCGTTTTAATAGTAAGTTGACTTATTTTTTCAACTTACTTTGTCAATAGACTCCATCACCATTTTCCTGTACTGTTCATTCTCATCTTTCAGATCATCAACAACTCTGTGCACTATTTCAGCTGCACCAACCTTTAAATTAAAAAAAAAAAAATTATAAAAAAGATAACAGTGAATATGAAAAATTTTTTTTTCAAAAGTTTTGGTATATACCTTTTTTAAAAATAAAATTAAAAGGGCTTGGAACAATAAAATTACAATACCTTGTTAGCAATCTCAACAGTAGTATCAACCAACTGTCTGTAGTTTCTTCTATCCAGAGCCATTCTGTGTTGCCAGAAATGTTTAAAGAAAGAAGGTAAAATGTCAGATTTAATGTAAGGTGGTTCAACACCATCTGTTGCACAACATTGCTTCACAACCTAAAAAAAAAATTGATTGGAAACTCAGGTATTTATATTTTTATGTGTCCAAAAATATTTCATCCATCTGCATTTATTCAATAAGCATTTTATCAATGATTAATTTTCAATTAAATAAATAATCTAGTCAACAACAAACCTTTAACACAATTTTCTTCATTTCCTCATCAGGGGATTGAAATTCTCGAATAAGAATCAACATTACTTCTCTGGTGTAGTAGTTAGCATACTCAGCATCCATAAGAGGAATAAGATAACCGATGGCCTTCAAGAAAGCAGCTAACCCCTTTCCTCTGTGAATAAAAAAAATTGTTTAGTTAAACTTTAAAGAGTGATTTAAAAAGTTAAAAAAATGTTAAAAAGTTAAAAAATTTGTATAATTTTACACTTAGTAGTAACTAAAGAATGTATGTTACCTGTGAGTCCTAATACCCTTCCATAGTGGTTTAAGAACACTATCAAAAGACTCAATTCCATATGGAGTGGCAGCTTCTGCCAACGCAGCCAAAGCAAGGGCAGTAATTGTGCGAACCTATAAGCACATTTTAATATATTTTATATCTTAATAAAATTTTTATGGAAGTCTGTGTATTTAAAAATATATTTAAAGAATAAAAAAATTAAATATTGTTGTTAGTTAGCAAAATTATATTATTTCTACAGAAATGTGGCTAACCTTTTGTTGTTCATCTTCCAGGCCAGCTTCAATTGTTTCAACGAGATTCTTTAAATGTGGAAGAATGGCACATCCCATCAGAATAGCTATCTGCTGTGTGATCTTAATTCCTGTGTGGCGAGCCTACAAGATTGTATTATAAATACATAATATCAGGTATTAAACTAATAAACTGTATTTTTTAATTTATTTAGTAATTGTGTCAATATAACAACTAAACAAACAACTGATTTGACTTACAGCTACATGCAGAATATAAAAAACTAATATTTAAGATGTGATGCTCTAATGTTTAAATAAGGTAAAAAATTTAACACAACATTGGATTTTAATTAAATTACCTGCCATGACTTTTTACTTCTGCAGACAGCTTTAAGAAATGGCAACAGCGATGGAATTCCAAGTGCAGAAGCTACCACTGCGAATGCACGTGCAGTTGTGTTACGCACATATCTAAAAGGTAATTTTATTTAAAATATATGTTAAAAATAAAAAAAATCACTACTGTTTTAATAAAAGATAAATCTTATTATTTAGACATACAACACTGAGCACATAGTTACTATTAAAATTGAAAGTTTTAATAATAAAATGATCTTTAGCCTAGTACTTACTCATCCATGTTATCAATATCAGGTCTCATGACAGAAATCATTGTGGCAAGACCAGCTGCCTTTGCCAAGTTGGAGATAATTTCACGACCCTCGACTCTCGCATAATAATCCTCATCAATTAGAAGAGGTTCGATAACCACCAGTATTTTGTGCACATATGGCCTCACTAGGTCATCAAGTTTGTACAAAATACGATCAATCACCTGACAAAAATATAAGTATTTTACATTAAAATAGGTGAGTATTATGTAAATACAATAAACTAAGCTTTTAACTTTAAGTTCTAAGCTATTGTAACTATTTTGATATAAAATCAAAATTATTTTAAATACAGCACATTTTAAAAATAATCACGTTAACAGTTTTACCTTAACAAGCAAATGGCGTTCTTGGTCTTCCAATGTAGGAGACATCAGTAATGGTAAAATCTGATTGAACAAAGGCCCTGCTCCAAAGTCTCGAGCCTTGTCTGTCACCTAAAAAATATACCATAAACTTTGTATTAAAATTAGGATTAAATGGCATATTTACAAAACACAAACTGCAGTTATGTTTACTAGATCAACTTAAATTAAAATATTTTGTTTTAAAACTTAAATGCACCAAGAGAGTATTAACTAAATCTTTAGTAAAATATTTAATTTAGTAACTAACCTGTCTGAGAGCACTTTTTCTCATTGGAGGTGTTCCGTTCTTAATCTTAAGAAGAAGTTTCATGATTTTTCTTTCTTTTTGCTCCTCCGGAGACAATGTGTCCTCGTCAACATCCACAAGAAGTTTGTCAAAATATTGAATATCGTCGGGTTTCAAAAATGGAAGATTACCAGTAGGTTGATCTGTAATACCTGTAATTAGAAAAATTATTTTTGTTAAATTTTAATAAACCTCCTAAGTCTATGTTCTGCTATACTATACTAAATTAGATTTAATAACACCTTAATTTTACATTTAATCTAGAATCATACAACTTACCTTTCATTGATTTGTCCTCCACTTGGATATGAAATCCACTACTACCACTCATTGGTGTAGGAGTTGCCGTTATTTTACGACCTGGTGTTCGAATTGGCATGTAACCACTAGGTGGTGGTAAAACCTTGTAGCCTTCAGGAAACATTGTGTCGAGTTCGTCATCAGTGAGTGGACGATTTCTCTCATCAATTTCCCTTTCCCACCTCCAAGACTAATTTAATATTTTAAAGAAAAAATTATTTAAAACGTCATTTAAAAAAGTTTAACCAGTGAAAGTTAATTTATAAAAGGTTTAAAAAGTAAAAACGAAATAAATGGGCTTTTATCACAGAAAATAATTTTACCTGCAATTGTTCCGGCGTCATTGACATAAGTTGGCTTGAACTCGGAGTTGCCATTCCCATTGCTTTTATGCCAACTGGTGTCACCCCAGATGGGGTGTACATTGAAGGAGTTCCCCCTGGGGTACCAATCTGCTTGGGAGTAAATGCACTAGGTGTTCCACCGGGCGTAAACACTGGTGTTGCTGATGGTGTTTGGTTCCCTGGTGTTGCAGCAGCAGGGGTTAGATCCCACCTGGATTTACGCTTACTTGCTCCTGGTGTATCACGTACACTTTCACTTTCTCGATCCATACGACCTGGAGTCTCAGCCCATCCCATCGACCTTCCAGGGGTCTCACGCTCTGTCTTCGGGGTCTCATCCCATCTGTTTTTACGAGTACTTGGTGTTCCACCGGGTGTCACTGCAACTGCAGGGGTACCTCTTCCTGGGGTCGCTGCACCCGGAGCTGCATGACCTGGAGTTTCAGCCCAAGCTCTAGTGCTCACCCCAGGAGTTGCTGAAGCCCCAGGTGTTTCACCTCCCTTTACTCTGCCTGGAGTTTCATCCCATCTGTTTAAACCTGGAGTGTGGGATGGCGTTTCTGCCTGATCCCAAGTCATCCTCTTTTTCGGTGCAGCAGCAGCCTGAGTTGTTTCAGTTGGAGTTTGCTCATCCCATCTAAAAATATATAAATATAATATTTGTAATTATTTTACAATAAAACATCCATTATGTTACTTTTAAAACTTAAAGCATATAACAAACCTTCGCTTTTTAGCGGCTTGCAGAGCTGCAGCTTTATTATTTGCTGGTAAACTTTCTCCGGATTTCAACTTTTCAGAAATTTTCGATCTAATTTCTCTTTCTTCTTTTGTAAGTGACTAAAATTAAAAAAATTAAGTTTTGAATAATAACAAAATTCGTATCTTTAACCAACAACTGATGTAAAATACAAAAGAGTAACCCCAAAAAAAAACAAAATTTAAAGCACAAAATAATTTAAAAATATATTTAAAATAAGATAATACCTGGTACTTCATGACATCTCTGTACTGAACCAAACTCGGATCAGGAGTTTTACCTCCATCAGCGAAGGGATCACCTCTTTCTGGTGAGATCTGACGCCTTAATCGTTGTTGTCTGTACTGTCCTTCACGATTCAATATTGGCTGTGATCTTGTTTCAGCAAATGGATCAATATCTTGTCCCTATGGTCAGAAATATAAAAAGGGGCTTTTGTAAGCAATGGAAGATATATACGCACAGCATAGCAATTTTTGGCAATAAATTAAAAATGATTTATATTTATTATCGACACAATAGTGAAGTATATCAAGTCCAATGCTTAAAAAAAATATTAGATACAATTTTTGTGTGAATTAAACAGTTTGAAAATATTTTATATTTGAAATTTAATATGTTGTACCTGCGGAATATCATTAAGAAGAGCAATTGGAGCATTATAAGTTGGCCGTTTACCCAACAAAGTAGAAGGATCATTTGCTACATCCTCTTCATCTTCCTAAAAACCAAAAATAAAGATTTTTAAATATATAGGCTATATATAATATTTTAAATGTAAAATTCTTGAAATAAAAAATATATATAACAAAGATAACTTAACTTCCTAAAATATTATTTAAACCTGTTCATTTGGAGCAATAGATGTGACATATCCCGAAAACTTGCTGTCCGAACCGCCATAAATTTCTTGATCATAAAATCCTCCTTCACCCAATTTCACCCTTTCGTGGGGTTCACTATGAACGTCCTTTTCTTCAGGTTCATCTCTTTCTGGTGCTATTAGAGAAGCCTTTTGTTTCTGTACCGCCTCAATCTCAGAAACGTAATCTTCTCTCGTCGCCATTTTAGCTGTATTTTTCCGTCTTTCTAGTTTTTAGATATTATCTTCCTAGCTTACAAAACAACTAAAAATATCAAATTCTAGAAAATGTATTGCAATTTGTTTTAAAAGGGTTATATAAACAAGTTTAACGTGTAGATACAATACTATTTGGTTTCGTAACAGCCAGAAACAAAAATAAAACGACAGAACAACGTTGTTTGCGATTCAACAGAGGTTTTAACTTTAACGAGTAGCATTTAATTTAAAAATTTCACAAGAAAGTATACAAAAATGTTTAATTGTTTATAAATTAATAAATTTTTTAATAAAATCTTTAAAATCTCATTCTATACAAATAATCTAAAAAAAGCCTGTATATAGGTAAAACACAGTTTCAGCATGGAATATTTACTTTATCCTCATCATGACTGGAATAATGTTAAGGCAAAATTACGAATTTTAAAACATGAGTTTCTCTTGTTGTTTGGTTTTATTGAAATAGTTTAATTAATAAACACATTTTATACTTTTTTATATAAAGATACTTTATGTGTTATTGCGTTGGTCGTCTAGTTAAACGTGAATAACAGAAATCTGTAAATAATTATACTTTTCCAATAAGGCAATTCGTAAACCAAATGTATTTAGATTTTACGAATTCGTTTATAAATTTCGATTCGTTGCATTGTTGGCTTGTTAGTTGTGATAAAAACCAACAAGTAAAACTGATACTAAAATTTAAAAATATACTAATTTAAGGTTAGCTGATTAGATTGTATGATAAATTAAAATATTTGTTAAAATTAATAAAAATGAGTTCAATAGGAACAGGATATGATCTTTCTGCTGCTCAGTTCTCCCCAGATGGAAGAGTTTTTCAGGTAGAATATGCACTGAAAGCTGTTGAAAATAGCAGTACAGCAATTGCAATCCGGTGCAAGGATGGAATTGTATTAGCTGTGGAAAAACTTGTTACATCTAAATTACATGAAGAAGACTCAAACCAGCGGATATTTAATATTGACAAACATGTGGGCATGGCTGTTGCTGGTCTTCTGACTGATGCACGGGAAGTAGTGGAAATTGCCCGAACTGAAGCTAGCAATTATAGATTACAATATGGTAGTTCAATTCCATTAAAATATCTTGTAGAGCGTGTTGCAATGTACATGCATGCTTACACTTTGTATGCATCCTTAAGGCCCTTTGGAGCAAGTGTTTTACTGGCATCTTATGTCGATGGTGCCTCTCAAGTTTATTTAATTGATCCTTCTGGTGTGCCCATTGGATATAATGGATGTGCAATTGGTAAAGCAAGACAATCGGCAAAAACGGAAATTGAGAAGCTTAAACTGTGTGAACTTAGCTGTCGGGATGCAATCAAAGAAGCGTCAAAAGTGATATACACAGTACATGATGAAGTCAAAGATAAGGCATTTCAATTGCAACTGAGTTGGGTGTGCGAGGAATCTAAAGGAATACATGAACGTGTACCATCGAAATTACATAAATCTGCTGAAGATTTTGCTAAGCAGTCGATGGAGGAAAGTGATTCTGATGAAGATTAATAATTTATTTTTTATTTTAAACCAAAAAGTTCACAAACCATAATATCGCTATGCTGAATAAAAACTTTGAAGTTACATAAAGTAATTACTAAGTTAAGTTTAAAAAAATTGTTTAAAAAAATGTACTTACAACTATATATATCAAAATAATTTAATCAGGGCATTCTGGTTAAATAGTTTGATGTAAAAATAAATTTGCTTAAAATTCGTTACTTGTGAACCATCATTAGATTTACTGTAGTTTGTTTTGTTTCACATCTAGGTTATAGGCATTTATTTTAAGATATAAAATGGCTAGAAGTGCAGAGAAGGCGGTCACGGCTTTAGCCCGTTTCCGCAAAATGAAAATGGATGAAGGCAAGATCGTTGAAAGAAGACCTTACCTAGCAACAGAATGTCACGATTTAAGAAAATGTGAGAAATGGAGGCGTCAAATTATTGGTGAAGTTTCAAGAAAAGTTTCTCAAATCCAAAATGCTGGGTTGGGGGATTTCCAAATTCGTGATTTAAATGATGAAATAAACAAACTTATGCGAGAAAAGGGACATTGGGAAGATCAAATTCTGAAACTTGGAGGTCCGAATTATCGGAAAGTTGGTCCAAAAATGTTGGATCATGATGGAAAAGCAGTTCCTGGAAATCGTGGATATAAATATTTTGGTGCAGCAAAGGACCTGCCAGGTGTGCGTGAATTATTTGTACAAACTGCCACTACAACCACAAAGAAAACACGAGGTCACATGATGAAGTTAATTGATGCAGATTATTATGGTTATACGGATGAAGATGACGGGGTGATTGTTTCTTTAGAGGAAGAGCTAGAAAAAAAGTTAATCGAGGAAGCTACTTTGCAATGGAAAGAGAACACCTCCACACAGGAACAGGAAGATGAGGACATTTACGACTCTATCAAGGGTGAAAAAATGGAAGAGGGGTCATTCCAGTTTAGGGAAGTTCAAACCCAAGAAGGAGCTCGCCCTTTTGTAGCCCATGTTCCCGTTCCCTCACAAGAAGATGTACAAGATGCACTTTTGAGACAAAAAAAGCGCGAACTTTTAGAACGTTATGCCAGTGAGGCATTGCAGGCTCAAAGTGTGGAAGCAAAAACATTAATGGGGTTATGATATTACATAATAAATTTTAATATTTTTCAAATGAATTTTTTGATAACATGAATAATGTTCAAAATTGTGAGCAACACCACAATTATGTTATAAGGTCAGAACTTTTAGTAAATAATCCATATCTGGTTATATTTACCTTAAAATTAAAAATCTTTTAAAATGTGCACTGCCAATTTGCTAACTCACTTAAAAATGGTTATTGAGAAAACTATTGTTTTTTTTTAGCTTTTGGCATTTTCGCTATTAATCATACTGTCTTAATAGGTTAAATATAAATATTTTACATGTACTGTTAAAATAAATCAAAAATCACTGCAAATAAAATGATAAACTTTTTGTTAATTTTTTTCTCATTAAATATCGGGAAGAGTGTAATGATTAAATAGCTAGATTGCTAAATTTAGAAAACTGAATGCGATGAACGGATGAACGACTAGAGGTTAAGAAATTGATTTCGAAACTTCGTTGGTATCTACGCAATCTTTATTTACTGTGTCTGTAAATACACAGAAAAATTCCACAAACTTTAACCTGATAATACTAAAACAAATATATAATAGACCGGCATTTGCTATAGTGGCAATTTCGCTGTATAAAACATTATCTCATTTATAAACATTTACCTAAAACGAAACAATAATATTAAAAAAACAAATCTATAAGTTAAATGTTAAAAAAGGAATAAAAGCAAAACCATTTAATTCGGTCCTTCTTAATTATTGTATTGCTTCCGTTTTAGCGTTTTGTTAAATTATCGGGAAATTTAAATTAAAATAGCTTTATTTTTACAAGTTTCAGGACCAATAATTTTGTTAAAAAGTGCGTTATAAGGTTTTTGCAAAAAATGTAAACGTGACTTAATCTGTTTGCGAAATGGCGAAATGGCCCCGAAACATAATACCTTATTCTTTTTTTAAAAAAAAATTTTTTTTCTCTACTCGTCAGCACGTGGTGTTCCAAAAAACGCTTATCTATTTTATCATTACTCACCAATTGCGCTGTAGTTTACTTGGTTAAGATTTGCGAGACTTGTTAACTGCCAACTTTAATTTAAATCGTTTTATTAGGTTATTTGCTAGTTTTTAGATTCAAACTTTAAAGTTAGTTTAACACTAAATTTTTTTCAAATAATCATTGCCGTTTTATATGGCACATTTTGATTATTTAAAAAAAGAACTGCAGGCTAGTTGTTTTGAAAAGTCGAATGAGAACCCTCATCAATTTGAATAAGAATCCGACATAATTAAGAAATTATTTTTAAACAATTGAAATAGGAACAACGTTTGGTGTTGTACTTAAGGGGGTTTCCCCAATTGTCTTGTTTTATCTCAATAATCAATTTGCATATTTTTACATGCAATACGTTTATTCGTTTTAGATTTTATTACTCAGAAGCTTGAGGCGGTTAATTAACATTGACCTTAAATTTCCGTGTTTCTCAGAATGGGTTTGGAAGGATTTACGAATATGGTAAGCAATAGGAATATGTTAATCATATTATAATATAACATCTTTGGATAACCCAAAATGTTTCAATTCATAAAATTTTTATTTATGCAGGAGGATAGTGGTATTTATCACAGAGGAAGTAAAGTGACACGTTGTTGGTTGATATGGGCCATTCTTGTAACTATTATTTGCATTGGTTTAACAATTGGAATAATTGTTATACAAAGAACTGATACAACAACAGGTTTCTTGTTGATTTTTGTTTGCAAATTAAAAAATCGTGTGATTGTTTTTAGTATTTAAAAAACCCGAATTGTTTATGCTATTTAGCTCCAGTAACTCCTATAAGGTGGTGTACAATAAATCAAGATGAGTTTCTAAAATGTCAAGATATGGCGGAAACTTTTATGGCCTCAGGATTTTCACCCCAGGTTTTGTGCATTTTGGAAGCTAGTGTTGATGCGTGCGTAAACCAAATAAAATCTGACTCATCGGTTGCCATCACGCTTGACGGAGGGCACCTCTATAATTATCGTGATTCCGTTCAACCTGTTTTGGCTGAGGATTATGGAAATGGTAAAGTTATAATTCAGTGAATTTTGTGTTTAATACTTTATATATATGAGCTGTAAACACAAAATATAGTGTAGAATAAAATATTTGTAACAATAAATTCTTATCCCTTAATTCATTTTTAAAACCCCTTTTGCAGGTGATGCAACTTATTGGGCTGTTGCTGTGGTTAAAAAGAGTGATCCTACAACAAGTTTTTCTCGAGATGATTTACATAACAAAAAAAGCTGTCACACTGGTTACGGAAAAACAGCAGGGTGGATAATGCCGATTGGAAAAATGAAAGAAATGGGTAAAAAATTTGTTGAGTATACAAAAATAAAATGGTTAAAATAGCACCATATACGCTACAAAACTTTATGCTAATTTTCGTTTTTCCTTACTCATATGTAAATCATTTTTTAGGGATTATAGTGACTGGTAGTACTTGTGATATTGATACCGCAGCATCTAATGTGTTTGCAAGTATGTGTGTACCAGGCACTTCCAATACTGATCTTACCACCTTATGTCCCACATGTACAACCTGCCAAGATTCTTGTTTGTTCTGTGGCTACACCGGTGCCTTTAGGTATAATCCACTTGATATTTGTGGCTTGGACTTTGAGTCTATTAATTTTGAGTAATTTTAAATATTGACCTATTAAATTATATTTATTCAAGTAAATATTTTTTGTGAAAAAAGGTGTATGGTATCTGGTGGTGGAGATGTGGCATTTGTTAAACACACAACTGTGTTTGATAATACCGATGGAAATAATCAGGATAGTTGGGCAATGGGATTATCATCTTCTGTAAGATTTTGTAACAAATAACCTTTCACTTATACATTTTTTTATGGATATTATTTACCCTCACCTTATTAAAATGCATTGGTCACTTTTTAAGCTTGTATGTAAAAAGTAATTATTGCTTAGGATTTTGAACTGTTATGTGAGGATGGTACACGAAATCCTGTGACAAATTACGAAACCTGCAACTTGGGTAAGGTTCCATCTCATGCTGTGGCTATCTCGAAAGATGCTGACATTGAATTTGAACGAAGGATTGAGGAGCTTTTGTTTGTTGCTCAGGTACTTGATTTTAAATTAAATTATTGCATATATAACTTTAATATATTTTAACTTAAACCAAATGTGTTTAGTTAAGATACGGACAAGGCACAAATAATTCTTTTCAAATGTTTGATGGGGCTTCTGCTGACCTTCTTTTTAAGTCATCCACACAGTTTTTACAACCTTTAACTGAAACTTGTAGCACACAGGTAAAAAATAAGAATACATAGATCTTAATACATAGTTTAGTTTTACATAGTTTGATCTTAATACATAGTAGATCTTAATACATAGTTTAGTTTTACATAGTTTTTGTAGTGCCTACATTTCTCATACAAAAAAACGATAAAAGTTTTTTAATAATGAAAATAAAAATCTACATTATCATAAAAAAGTAATCTTGAAAATTTCAAGTTTTTAAAATGGTAAAATATATTTTTATGTTTTAGGAGTTTTTGGGTGAAGCTTTCCTTAATGCAAATCTTGCCATAAATTGCTTAGATACACAGGAGATTCAGGATAGCACGAAGAATTCGTGTCTGCGACCTAATCTTCAAACTAACAACAATGAGCGTAAGTGTCAATATAACTTAGTTTTTGCTTTGTTGGAACCAAAAATGATAGCTTGTTCAACAAAGTCTAACAGTTAGAAAATGGTAATGGACCTTTTTAGATAAATTTTTTTTGTTTATTATTTTAATAATTTATTGTAACCTTAAAATTATTAATTTGATATAAGTTTATCACAGATTGACATTAATTCAACCTTTTCTGTGTCTTTGTCCTTAATGCTTGCTTCAATTGAACTTAATTCAATCTCTTGTATTTTTAACCTGGCTTCGAGTCTTGTGACTGATTTATTAACTTCTTCTTTCCTATTTACAAGTTTTTGCAGTGACTGTGATTTTAGAAGTTGTAGATCACGATATGTTGAAATAAATTCATTTACTCTGAGTTTACTTTCAGTTATCGCATTTTGATATTCCTCAATGTAGCGATGGTTTATTTGTTGTTGTGTGATCATATTACCCATATCTGAGCAATAATAATTCAACTGTGTTTTTATCTTCTTAATTTGGGATATTAGTCGCGATGTTTCGCTTTCTAAGGACTCTTCTTTTAAATAATTGGTTTGAAGCGTGTGTTTAATGCATGTATTTGTTGTGTATGTTTCATCATACAGATATTGAATTAATCGAAGTCGTTTTTGAAATGCCTCATTTATTATTTGTAAAATCGAATTTTCTGCTTCGAGGTATTTTAATTCGTTTTCATCCCTTTTTAAACATGTTGTACTTTCATCTAAAGACTGCTGGCAATATTTAAAAAGGAATTCTTTAACTAAGTTGTCTTCAGTTTGTTTCTTAATTTCACTCCCTGCGATTTCAGTACCTTGAGGGCCCTCATTGTATTTTTCTTGGCTCTCAACAGCACTCATTATTGGTTTAAGCTCTCTCTTCAAAAGGCTTAGTGCTACAAAATTTTAAATTCACAGGAATTTGTTTTGATTTTCTTCCAATACTTATGATGTCACAAACCATTTTGTTAAAGATGCTGGATTTTTATTTAATGATTTTTTAATTATGTTCTAATAATCTAATTAATTATTTTTTTAGAAAATATTCTTCGTTGGTGTGTTATATCTGATGCAGAACATCAAAAATGTAGACAGATGGCTGCAACAGCGCAAAACATGGCTGAAGTCTTAACAATTACATGCGTGCAAGGTAATATAACAATTTTTTTAAATAATTTCTAGTGCATAAATCTTCCCAAATTAAACTTAGTTTTTCGTGTAACATCTTGTTTTAGCACCAACCACTACTGAATGTGGCCGTTACATTTCTGTTGGTTCCGCTGATGTTGTTTCTATGGATGGGGGAGAAATTTATGAAGCGGGTGTGGCTTATAATCTTCAACCTGTGACTGCAGAAAATTATGACGATGAAGCAGCAGATCCTAAATCCTATTATGCCACTTCTGTTATTAAAGCATCTGACACCGACACAGCATTTACCCAGGCTGGTTTGCAGGGAAAAAAATCTTGTCATACTGGATACAAACGTACTTCGGGATGGAATGTTCCTGTAGGGTTAATGGTCGAAGAAGGTACCAATAATGTCACTGTAATACATGTACAAAAATGGTGTTTACATGACATAAACCCCAGTTAATTGCTATATAAAATCTAGGTTTTATAAGTGTGGATGCCAACAATTGTGATAACAGTGTTCTGGAAGGTGTTGCCAACTTTTTTGGAGGTAGTTGTGTACCTGGTGTCCCTACTACCAGTCAAGGTGTGGATCAAAAATTGTGCCAACTTTGTGCTGGCTCGGGTGCTGATAAATGTTCGAGCAATGATCCATATTCTGGCTACTCTGGAGCATTCGAGTAAGTTCAAACACTTTTTTAATCATGGTTTTTTTTTGTATATATCTTTATCCTCGATGTGGGAAAGTCGAATGCGCGACTTAAACATACATAAGTTACTTCGACCCAGTCTCGAGTTGCCTGTGGCAGTTTGGGATATTATAGAGACTATAATTGCCCGGTAATTATGCTGCTGATTAAGTGCTGGCTCAGCAGGAGTTTATACCGTTTATAGCGCCTTACTCAAGGGCGCTACAGCATGAGATCAGTGGGGATTGAACCCACGACCTCATGTGTGGTGTAGCAAGTGTTCTTACCACTACACCACGCTGCCGGTCCACTACACCACGCTGCCGGTTATAGATATGTTATTGTAATCAGGCTATATGTTTATTCAAATATTCCAGCAGTTAAACAGTTTAATTGTTTTTATTCACTACTGTGTTTCTATTAATTTAGTTGTTTAAAATCTGGGGGCGGTGATGTTGCCTTTGTGAAACACTCAACGCTAAACACAACAGTTGGAAGCGAAGACTATGTAAACTATAGGCTACTGTGCAAAGATGGATCCAATACAACAGTGGATAAGTATGCAGACTGTAATTTAGAAAAGGTAATGGCTATTTTCTACAAATCATACTATGTAACATAAAAAAAATTTTTGAAAAAGAAATTTGAAAGTAAATAATGAAATCTTTTAATCTTATATCTAAAATTTGTCAATTATGATATTTAAATTCAGTAAAATAAATGCATTATTTTTAAGGTACCCTCTCATGCCCTTATGATGTCTGCTACACATTCACTTTCTTTTAGAACAAAAGTAGTAAATTTGTTGAAAAATTTACAGGTAATAGTCTTTATAAATCAATTGACTATATTATCAGCATCATAAACACAGTAATAATACTTTTTGGTTTAAATTGTTTAGAAAGACCCAACATTTGATCTTTTTGAAAGTACGGGTGGAACTGATTTATTGTTCAAGGTAAATATGTGAAATGTGCAAATATTATAAGTGAAAGTCACAAAAATATTGTTATTTAAAGTATTTTCTGCCATAAATTTTATTACAATAAGCCTTTAAATTTTTTTCTAGGACTCAACTAAGTGCCTGTCAGAAATTGATCCAACTTGTACATGGGAAGACTTTTTGTCATCTGATTACATCGACATTATCCAGGGAACACGATGTAATTTAGCACCATCTCGTGCCACCAAGCCATGCCTATACACTGCATGCAATCCCCAATAGGCAGCAGTGTTTTTGCAAAAAAAAAAAAATTAATTTCTAAAATCCCCAAATAAGCTTATTTTTAATTACTAAAATTTCGTTTTTTTAAAGTATAAATTCACACTAATTGTCATATATTCTTTTTCTTATAACTCACATCACCTTATAAATAGTTAATGATTGTTTAATAATTTTTTTTGGATTGTGTAATTTCTTCTTTTTAAAAAAATTTTCAAATTTGACCGTGCATGTAGCAAATCTTCAAATGATCGGGTAACTCTTGTAAAAATAACTCTTACCAATCAGTTTTTTATATGATGTTTGTATTTTCTCTGAACCAACCTTTTTTACCTACTGTGCAAGACCAGGGTGTTTTCATAGTGTGTCTGTTTTTTTTTCTAAAATGATCAAGGTGCAATAATACGAGGCCAGTGTGTCTCTATTCTGCATTGTTATTTGTGGTATATCATCAACTGTGTAAAGCCAGTGTGTTTTCATAGCATCTTCATATATTGCCTTACCTTTTTATACTTCCCATTACATTCATCATTCTGTATTATTAAGTGTTTGCATAATTTCTAAACATTCGCCCATAGTAAATGACTAATCATTTTTTTTAGCTTCGCTATTACGATCTAAAATAAACTGACTAATTAAAATGTACTTGAATAATAGCCAGGGGATACAAACATATACTTAGGTACTGAATAAAATATTGTTGTTGATATTCCTAACTGGCTGGCTTTGAAATAAACAATTAATAAACATAAGGTTTTTTCAATGTTATGTAATACGTATAGCAAGAACTGGCACGTTATTTACCAGAAGGAGGCCTTTATTTACTAAAACCTTAAAGTTGTGTGTTTTTCATAGAAATTACAACAAGGTTGTTTATTAGCATAGCTGGTTAGCAGAACGAACAGTTTATTGTGATATTAAATCAAACTTTGGTAATTCCGAGTTGACAAAGCCAATATGTGCTTAGTGCGTTTCAATGATTAATAATTTAATAGGTTTAATTATTTTTAAGCCCATTTAAAAACAAGCTAGCCTAAAAATTAATCACATTTAGTTTAATCTAATATAATTGTTTCCGGTAAGCATTTTGAATTTTAAAAAAATGTAACATATTACCAATAGCTAAAACAAGTTAGTGAATATTATGTTTAGGCTACTTAAAAAGATCATCTAAAAAATCAGTAATATGGTTATTAAAAGTAAAAAGGTAGCTGT
Organism: Corella eumyota; assembly: GCF_963082875.1. Lineage (NCBI taxonomy): Eukaryota > Metazoa > Chordata > Ascidiacea > Phlebobranchia > Corellidae > Corella > Corella eumyota. The sequence continues at coordinate 5,060,418 of NC_137491.1, forward strand.
TGAGCCTCAAACAAAACAATGGAAAGTTGTTGTTGGTGGTGTCTACGTCTACCTTATCTGGAGTACCCTGATAAGAGGCTATCCACTATTTTATCAGCCGCTTATACTTCACTTTAACTCAAACTTAGCAAAGGTTTCTCAAATCAGCGCATATTTCTACGTATCATGTGCTATATCAGGTCACCTTTTGTTTATTTGTGTCACCCTAGCTTAATTACACTAAATATTTACAAACCAAGCAAGGTAATGTTAAGTGAAAGAAATTATGAAAGGATCGTAAAAAATTATTTAGAATGGTATCACAATAACAAAGACTACCGAAAAATAATTCATATGGTATCTTTGATAAAACAGTTTTCTGAAATTTTTTACGATAAATGTTACGCAATTTATTTTTCAGTTGACAAACAATTTCTTTTAAAATTTTGTTTTGTTTATTACAGGCACATTGACCCCCATTATACACAAGATATTTGGGTTTCGTTGGACTGTTATGAGTTTAAGCTTGATTGCATCTACTTCAGTGTTTGTTTCATCGTTTTTAGACGACATTACAAGCATCACTATTCTTTTAGGCATCATTCCAGGTAATACTAATGTGCAAAAGGTAGACTTAGCAATATAAAAACAGCATTAACAAGATACCTTAATAATAATTGATAATTTTTAACAGGTCTTTGCCTTGGGCCTGCACTTGGCACTTTTTTGGTGTTAGCAGCAAAATTTCCGGAAAAACATGCCAACGTATCATTTCAAATTATTACACTTGGTATTTCTATAGGCCCACTGATTCTATGCCCAGGAATTTTACTTTTAATTGACTTTTACAGTTGGCAAGGTGCTCTTCAGGTTAACCTTATTTGTTGTTTTCATTGATTGGCATGTAAGCTACATTTAATAGTTTATTTGTCATGTTTAAACAATCACAGCTTGATTTACAGGAACAGTGGTTTTAAAACAATAGAAGTGTACTTTTTAGATATTTTCCGGAATTATGCTAAATCTTTTGGTTGCTGGAGCACCCTTACTTCAGGATAAAATAGTAATTTTAAACACTCCAACAAAAGAAGAGCAGGCAAATGACGAAGATAACAGTTTGTCAATTAGTTCAAGGTAATTTGTAATAAAACCTTTTTTAATTTAAAATTTCTTCACTGTATAAATTATTTTAGTGAAAGTTTGGAAATTACCAAAACTGACAAAAATTTCGTTGTCGACAAATTGGTGCGAATTAACAAAGTTGTCAAGCTTGAGATCTTTTGTGATTTAAAGTTTTGGATGTTTGCACTAATCTATGGCGGATACTGTTTGTTTTATTACTCAGCAGTTTCATACATTATTGTGTACGCCGCCGAAGGTAAACAATTGTGATTAAAACTAGCAAAGCATTGTGAATCTTCTTTGTTTATTTGAAAGGAATATTTGCTTTCAGTAGTCTAAAAGACAAAACAGTTAAAACTGTTACATCTAAACAAATAATATTACCAACAACTTTCTTTTAAAATTTTTAATTATAATTTTTTTGATTTCATTTAGAAAGAAATCTTAACGATTTAACTGCAGCAACCTTAATATCTGGGATATGCGCTGGTGATGCAGCCTCAAAGGTGTTTTGCGGAATCTTTTTTGCCCGTTTAAAACGAAATAGAAGACTTCTCGTATTGGTAAAATGATTACACCAAGTGTTTTAGATACCGATGATATTGTCAATAATTTTAATGTTATTTTTAATTTTTAGGCTCTTACACATTTTGTATCAGCTTTTCTCTTTTTAATGTTGAGCTTTGCATCTTCATTCCCAAGCCTTATGGCGGTTTGTGTTGGTATTGGTTTAATCGGGGGTGGATTTGTTGGATGCCATGCCATGACAATTGTCACAGAGTTTGAGAAACATTTATTTGTTTACGTCAACTCATATACCAACGTTATAGGCCTAACGATGTCGACCATCGGCCAGTTAGCGATAGGTAAGTATATCAATACTATACAAAGATACAGAAGTGAATGTTTAATGACATTAACATTAAGCAGCATAGTAGGAACTACAATAAATGTTTTTTATACAGCTATATTAATTGACTCGACTGGAATTTCAACAAATGCACTTTATGTCGGATCTGGTTGTGCTATATTCACTGGAGTGATTGAACTCTTGTTTTATAAATATATATTTTACAACGAACAAAAGAATTACAATTCTAGCTCGATATCACTTGAAATTCGTTAAAGCCTCTGTGCAATTCATATTTTGTTTGTTCCAACTTTTTTTTTTAAATGAAATTGTACTTGGCAAAACCAAGTTGGTTAGTTTTTCTATTTTATTTGATACAACTTGAAGAAATACACCCAAGTATAATGCGAGTAGTGTAAACATAAAACATATTTCGTAGGTGGGATAGGTAAAGAAGACGTTTCGGCTGATCATTTTCATTATTAAACTTTAATGAAGCGATTTAAAAACGAATGAAAAAATTTCAGATATTTTTTAGCTGAAAAACCAGATTTTTTTTTATTTTTTGTTAAGCACGTGACGTAAGAACTTTATGAGTTTAAAAAAGATACACCTAATAAAAAAATCATATTCTGCCGAACTAAAAGTTTTGTTTAAGATTTGCTAAAAAAAATAAAAAAAATTAACGAAAGGCCTCCGAGTTATCATCTTCATCGTTATCCGAAACAAGTCCTCTTCTGTCATCTGTGCTCCGGGAGAGCGGCGACGCCCGGAAAAAGTCCCGGAACGAGACCGAGGGTAAATGAAGAGAGTAAGTGTTGGTTTTAGCTGAACGACTTAAGTAAACGTACGCTGCAACTAATATTACAACCAAGAAAAGAATAACAAAAGTAAGACCGATTCCGAGTCCGACTTCGCTTGCACTTTGAGCTAAATACATTTATCGTTAAAATATTGCAATAACTGTTAAGTTAAACATCGAGTTAAATAGTTTAAGTTATGCTACCTACCCTTCAAAATTGGCTTAGAAGTCGGTTTAACGTCGACAATTTTTGGCATTTTGCAAACCATTTTGCCAACCTTATTACAAGTATTATCATTCCACTGAGCCTGTGGGGAAGTCAACTCCGTACAAAGTTCCTGTAATGGAAATCCCTAATATTAATCTATAGACATTTTTGGTCATTTTTAATATGGAGATCAAAAAAAACAATACCTTAATGTATCCATTATTTTTCGATGGTTGGCCATTTGCCCAGTTGGTGTAATCTAATGGAGTGCTATCTGACCAAGCAAATGCATCATCGCCTAATTCTCTGTACAAACCTATCCAACTTTTGAAAAAATGTAAATAAAAGGGTTATTAAACAAAATCAATAGTTCAATTAGCTTAAATAAAAATTTAAAAGTTCTTAAAAATACTTACACGTTGAGTCTCAAAAATCGCCGCCTAAGATTACCAGAATTCCTCATTACAAATTCCCCTTCGTCCTTCGAGTGTATGCTTACTAGATAAGCTCCCATTTTTCGGCAATCAAAGTCGGCCTGATACCAGGTCGCCATTTGAGTATCTTGTTGAAAGTAATAACAGAATCCCTTGTATGCTGTCCACGATGACTAAATAGATAGAATTTTAACAAATTTTTAACTAAAAAATTTCAACAAATTTTAACTACGACCTAAATTTTAAAATTTTAAATCACTTACGTCTCGGCATCGACCGGGGTAAGACGTAACGTTTTTAGGCGGTTTCTTGTCGGTTTGTTGGCATAAGGCGGGTAATGATGTGTTACATTGAAGACTTGACCAAAAGCCACCTTGACTATAAGAGGTTCTTGACACTGTACCATTCATTGCCGCACAAGTATACCCCGGTGAATTAACTGGTTGGCTCTTTCCCCATTTCGCAAAGGCAACAGGCCTATCATTAAGAAACCGTGTTAATTAGTGTTATTTAAATTACTATTAATTATTTTTTGAATACATGGTATTTAATGCATTTCACATTTAGTATGTGTTAATTTTAAGCACTATTTGCAAAGTTACTTAGACCTTAAACACCCTGTTTAAAATATCACATAAGTCTCACTAACCATTTGCTTGCCCAGGAAAAAGTTGTCCCTGCCGAAAGCGAACCGGTTGCACTCAATCCAATCCATGCAGAAATTCCTCTCGGTTGTGCGGAGTCCGGGTTTTCGGATGGATCAGACAACATACTAAAACTCCAGGCTTGAGAATATTCGTCGTAGATTGTCGCCAACGCAGCTCCTTGAGATTTACAGTAGGATTGTGCACTGTACACATGAAATGAAAAGTTTGACTACAACAGGCAAAAATAGCTGTACACTTCTACACCATTACACACCTATGTTGCAGTTGTTAAAAAAGATAATGAGTTGAGATTATTTTTTCTATACTTACTCTTTCCATGAATACGTTTCTTTACTTAACATCCAACAGTCGTCATTCCATAACACCCAACCCTTTGCACATTTGCTATTTCTTGGTTTACCGGTGATCGGTATTTTAATAAAGTCGTCACACATATTGCAAGTTCGCATGCACATTTTCTTTTGCCTTCGTTTTAACTTGCTGCAGGGAATGTTGGCGGTTATATCCTAAAATAAAATTTTATAAGAAGTGCTGCAATACTGAGGTTTGACATAGAATGATCCTAAGTGAAGAGTAAAGTAAACAAGCACAGCAAATGTGTACCTTGCATTGAGTTGTCCATCTCGGCGAAGGGTGATCCTGACATAAGTTTTCGAGCAAGCTGGATCGATGCATTTCACAAATGTAAGCTCTATTTATCGAGCAATTCGAATCTATCCATTTCCCAACACTCCATTTTTCAGTAACTATACTAACGCAATCTTCCTATTAGGCAAAAAAAATACAAAAAAATAATACAAAAATGTAATATAGCTAATAAAAAAAATACAAATGAAAAAAGTTTAGGAAGCTTATTTGTATAGATTTGATACTTGCTCAAAGGCTATCTATTAAAGCCTTAAACAATGTTATAATTATATTTAGGTATACTTACGTGTGCACCGTCAGTTCTGTAACCAGGACTGTTAGGTTCACCATGTTTCCAATTTGTATATTGAAAAACTGTTCCATCTCTCCACACAAATCTACCTTCTCCCCAAATATCATTCAATCCTATCCACATTGGTCCAACACTGATGTTTAACAGTCGACTCTAAATTAATATGGTATAACAATATTTAAAAAAATAAATAAATAAATGATTTTACTTTTGTGCTAGACCCCTTTACAATTTCTCTCTACTTTTACTTACTAATAACAAAAAATCAAAAAAAACACAATGTAAATAACAAAGGCTATATATTTAAAAAAAAAATCATTTTTACCGTAACAAATGCTTGAAGTTGGGCATTTGCAACCGACAATAAATTCCCTCCATAAGCCATACAACTATCTCTTGCGTTTGTCCAATTCATTCTAAACGTAGTAAATTATGAATGACAGCACACCCAAATAAAAACTATTTAAAAACGGTCAAAAGTAACAAACAAAAATATTGAATTTTTTTAATACATTCTGAATACTGGATAAAACCTATGAACCAACCTGTCTTGTTCAAGTTCGCCCATTACTTTAATGCAGTAACCTCTGTATATCCACCATTCATCTGGACAGAAACCTGGAGGGTTGTAATTCGGAGTTGGCGTGGTCACATTTATTGGTGACGTCAAATTCGATCGTTTGCAAATAAAACTAAGAAAATAATTTAATACAAAAAAACGTGTTTAACACAAGCTATAGTATGGTAAACTATTGTAAAATTTAAAGGCTTTGAAAAACTTAGTATAATTACCTTATAACTTTGCCACAATTATCGTCGTTCCAAGTTCCCTCTGTCGAGTAAATCTCAATACAAGCTTCTTGTTTATTTACGTAGTTCGGTTCATCTGAGTAAAAAATATTTTTAAATCAAAAAAAAATGTGGTGAAAAGTTGGGTAAAAAAGTATATACATCAAAGTGATCCTAAGAAAATTGGTAAAAAGATTAGTTTAAATTTTCATAAAGTTATATTATTTGTTTGTAAAATTATGCACTAAAAAAAACATACTTGGTCTCCAAAAATGATAACCAACAGGTGTTCCGTCTAACCAACGCAGATCGTGATCCCTGTTGTTCATATCCATTCCGATCCACCTAAAAAAAGGAATAAAAATTGTGTATAATATATCATCATTCGATCTAATTCACCGATCCCAAGTAATACTAATAAGGACATGCTATTAAAGTTATATTATAAATCTATAAACCATGAAAAGTTTACCAATCCGGTGCGGTGTTGGTTTGAATTTGATAATGAATAAAGTTTTCCTCATTTTGATCAGCTATAGAGGTCAGATCGCCACCAAATGACAAACAATATTTCCTTGCATCATAATACGATTTTCGAACCCGATTACTAAAATAAAATTTCATTTAATCAAAATAATGAAGGTTTATAAGGAAATCAAAACAAAGTAAATCTCTGTTGTAAATACAATCTAACTAAACAATCTTAACTAAAATTGGTTTAATAAAAAAGGCACATAATTCTAGCTTTTACTTTCTATAAATTACTTTTTGTTACAAATGTCTAGTTAAACCTATTACCATTATTTTCTTTTTCTACCTAAACTATACAACAAACAGCAAGCACAACATGCCGTCCTTCTTCATTCCACGAAAATGAACAAAATGTACGTGAAGGAAATTTTAGGAATGCAGTCTGCAATACATGCCACAAGCACGACGCGCCGGTTTTTGATCTAAAGCGTCTTTAATTACCAACAGCGTTTTTCATAAATTCCTTATCGCCAGACCAATTACAGGGCCTAATCTATTTTTAAGCAGTACAACTTAAAGAGATGGTTCGGTCGCAGAGTTTCTTTTTTAATTAAGTTGGAATTTTTCTAACTTGCACGAGGATACGATTATTTTAAAAATTGGTCAAGTAGTTTTTGAGATATCATAATTTGAAGGTAAATATTGTAAATAGGGAAAATCTCTACGCTCGCGAGTCACGTGACGCACGACGTCATCGTCGTAAGTTATTTGCTGGCAGACATAGGAAAATAACGTTATTTTGCCCTCTCTGAGCCGTTTGTTGTACTTTTTTTGAAATTTTTTTTGCAAAAAACTTAGCATGAAAAGCAAAATGTATCCATATTATATAAGACAGTAGTTACTTTTCAAGTATTTTTAATTGGGTAGGCCGTAATTGGAAAAATTCCAACATAATTAAAAAAAAAACTCTGCGACCGTACCATCACTCTAAAGTTGAAAAGTATAAATATTAAAATGTTTACACACCTGAAAAAGTAGCAGCTTCCGTTGTAATATAACCACTCAGAATCACCACATGTTACCGGGGCTGGGGTTGTCACATTAGTTTGGTCAACTATTTCTGCTCCAAGACTAAAATAACAAAACAAATTTTTAAATCAATGTAACTTGACAGAATGATGAAAAGGGATAAAAAAAGGAGAGCTTACTCTATTTGGCACAACCAATTGTTTAGTCGGTTACAATTAAAATCATTCCACAGTTTAGTTCTTGGTTGATAAGCAACACAATTCTCGTTCCCAGCATATTGGTTAGGTTCTCCTTTAGACCACGTTATAAAATCAACAACAGATCCATCTGTCCATTGCCACCTAAATTATACATTGTTTAAGTCAACTTTTAGGCAAATTTGGACTGTATGCTACGAGTAAACTTAAATTACTTCTTACTGGCTTTGTATAAAAGCACAAATACATTTTATAATATTAATAACAAATTAACTACGATTGCAACACTAATGCAGTTTAGTCTATTAATTTTAAGCGTTTTTAAATAATAAATGACTTACTTGTCCTCAGTGTATCGGTCATTCAGACCTAACCACACATACCCTGGCACCCAGAAGCTTAACACGTCAGTTTTTATCAAACTCATTTGCGTGTCGCTGTGAATGCTGACTAGGTCTGCGTTGCCAACGTTACCAGGTCCCCCGAGACTGATGCAATAGTCTCTGGCATCTGTCCAAGTTTTTCGATTTTTTCGACGAGGATTTACAAAGCCTCTGTAACACTTGTCACCAATTCTCTGTTTAATTTAAAAAATTCAACATTTTTTAGACTGTAAAGAGCATTTTAAAATATTTTGTGTAAGTTAGGAAAATAAACAACGCTTTTGCTTTACCTTCCATTTATCTGGGCAACCTCCAGTAGGCGGGGTGGTAATCACCACCGGGGGAGGAGTGATCCCTTCTCTTGGAAGTGTACATATGACTTTCCGTTGATCTTTACAATTTGTAACTTTCCATAATCCCGCATTTCTACCAGCTGACATTGAAACGCACATCCCGACTAAATTAAAAACAAAGTAAATGTTTTTGTTGAGTAATTAAGTCATATACACCAAAGCAAGTTTTAGTTGCACATTTTAATTGATTTTGTAAGCTTATTATTAATAGGGCTTATTTAAACAAAAGTGCTAATTAAAATTTTAAAATATTTACGGCTTTCTGGAGCTACGTTTCTTGTGTTTGGTTGATATCGATCCCAGTTTGTGAAAGTTATTTTCTTCGATTTAGGAGGATCAAATAAATTGGTGTCGAAAAAGTGCCACCCAGATGTATTACTTTTTATAGAAACCACATTAAGATGGAAGGTAACACTATCATCGTACTTGGAAGCTATGCTCGATAAAAAGGTCTGCTCGTATCTGTAATATTCAAGTTTACAAAGACACTGTTAAAACCTATTTCCATTAAATAAACAAATAAAAGCTCGATAACATTGTTTTAAAAAAACTATCTTTTAAAAAAAAGGTATGAAAAAAAAAGTTTAAAAGAACTATTTTTAACTCTAATTATATTGCCGTGTACTATGCTTAAAAATATCTTCTTTATAATTACCTATTACGTGGTATAATCATGAAGCTTGTATTTCCATATCGTTTCTGACAAAGTTTGTAACCAGTCGTCCAGTTGGATATAACATGCTCCACTTTGTAACAACCGACACCAAAACCCAGCCATCCGTTTAAACAACCTGCAAAAAATATTTACAACGATTCATACAGAATGTTTTTTCACGTTTGGGCAACTAATCGTAATTTAAAATGCGTAACTAACCGTATTTTATTTTTATATCTACTAGTATATAGCAGAAGAAATGCCTTGTTTTAGTTATTAATGTGTTTTAGTTTAATAGTAGATGGAGCTTAATAACGTTAAAAAAAATTACCTGCTGCCGGTGGAGGTATGGTAGAGTTACCTAATAAAAAAATATTGATATTGTAAGTAACAATGATTACGATATTGTACTATGGCTTAGCGTTTCACAACTTAAAAATACACATAAAAACAATGCCAACGTTTAAATAAATATATACACTTGTAAACGTACTAAATATAGGAGGTAATGTGGGTCCACCCTTGCTACCACCAGTATCACTACCCTTTCTTTGGAAACAAATACCATCCAACGGCATTGGACTAGGCTTAATAGTCATGGTAGGCATTTTCGAGCACAAATATTGGTATTTTATTGAGCAACCCACGTCGTTCCATTTACCGCTGTTTGTGTCCATTTTTACACAATCGTCAGTATCTAGTTTGAGAAAAATTATTAGAAATTAAAGACTTGATTTTTGTAGATAGTAAACGAATCAATAAGATTTGCCAAAAAAAATGTGTATAGTTATAACTTTTTCAAGTAGAATTCATCCATTTTATTGAAACTGAGCTTACATTCTAGTTCTACAAATTAAACATTTAACTTAGAGTTGAAGCATTACCTAAAGCATTATCAGGTTGATCTTTAGCCCAGTTTGTGAAAGTTGGGGCAACACCATCGTCCCACGTAAACAACATTTCATGGTTAATGTCGTTCAAACCAAACCATACATTGTTAACATCTTAAAAATAAAATTCGGTTTTGTAAATAATGTGAACATCTATCACATTACAAATCTTTACAGTAAAATATTAACTTGTACCATATTATTAATAAAAATAAACATCTATGGCAAATACTTTTTTTTTCATTTAGTTGTGAGTTTTACAAAATAAATAAAGATAAATTACTAACTTAAATAAGGCTTGACTTGTCTTATCCACGTGACCAAAGTGTCAGACTCCGCCTTTGATGCAACTCTTGCCAAAGTTGCTCCGGCAGCAGTGCAAGCTTGTTTCGCGTCCTTCCACGTAGACGGGATAGTGCAACCAAACTGGAAACATCTTCCTCCGATCATTTTCCAACCCTTGGGACAATATTTCTTACCTGTCAATCAAAATTCCAAAAAAAATAAATTTAAACCCTATACGCCATATAGTAAATTAATTATTTTTATAAACCCTTGTATTACTATACATAACATACCAGTACAAGTGGGTACATCGCAGTAACCCCACGGCATCGTGTCGTTTCCAGTATAACACCATGGCATCAACGAATGATCGGGATTCTGACAAGTCGTTCCATTTGCACCTAAATAAGAAAAACAATTCGAGATAATGTTACAAATATTCGATATCGAAGATTTACTTATATTAGTAACTATTTTTTAATAATCAGGTTAATTTAAAAATTGATTGGTATTGAGAATTTTATTTTTTATATAAATCTTAAATATGTACATCAAGTTCTAAACAAGATTTAGAAGCATACCAAAGCTAGGAACTTGGGTTGCCCATTCCACACATCGAATTCCTTTTGCTGTTTTATTAATTCCTCCATAGTAGTCACTTCCATCACCTGTGTAGCAATTAATGTTGGGTGTGGCTGTTGTGTTTATTGGCTGGACAGTGGTAGTTGCAACAAGTTTCGTCTCATCTTGATAAACAAGTTGAATTAGCAATACTGTTATTATCATATGTACACATATAGTTACCTTCATCTGTGTGAGATTGAAAATTGTTACTTAACAATTTATTCAAATACCCATTACATAATTAAGACAAATTAAGAATACATTTCTTTGTATTATTCTATTTTGTTTTTACCTAGTTTCTTGCAAATAAAACTTAAATGTCTCGAGCATGGCGTATCGCCCCAAAGTCCATTTCTTGTTATTATAGCTCCACAATCCTCATTCCCGCCGTAACTGTTTGGCTGTCCTGGATATTAACAGTTTATTTAAACAGGTATCACAAAGCTGTGTTACAGGTAGATTATGTTTTTATTAAGTATAGTGACAATGACTGATTTACTATACTTTTCTATAACGTTATTAATTTTGATTGGTGTTCTTATTTACCTTCCCTCCAGTTGAGGTAAGTAAGTGGTTTGTTGTCACTCCAACCCCAATTTCCCTCGATAGAAATATCACTCATTCCCAGCCACATCACTGTGGTGACAACATGAACCCGACCTTGACAAAAAAAGATTGTTGTTCAAGTGAAAACAAAAATAGTTACAAGGTCTTAAATTAAAAAGCTATTTTTGTTTTGCAACGGATATTAACCGTCAACTTAATTGACTTGTACAGTCATTTGAAGGCTAGAACTTGAATTCCTACAACTTTCTGATTGATAAGCGATTTATCCAATAACAACTTAAATACATATTTTTTCAATTCAGTAATTATGCACCAGCTATCCAGGCTTGCTCTTTAGGACTTGTAATGCTGAGTAAATCAGCATTTTGTTGTCTGCATGCATCGTGAGCTTGTCTCCACGTTAAAGAAGATTGATAGTTAAACTGATAACAATATTTTCCAAACTGCCCTTCTACCCAGAAATCGCCACATCCTTCATCTAATAAATAAAATGAAATATGTAATTACGTTTGCTGGCGTATGTAACAATAGGGTTTAGTAACACTGCACATTGTACGCATCATAATTTGAATTGTAGCTGCACGTGTTTATTTTAACAGATAACAGATATTCAAATAAATTAAAAAAAAGATTACGTAAGTTTAACAATATATTTACGTATGCTAAATATTAACCACATTTGATTTTGATTTACTTACAAGGTTGTGGGCATATTCCCCAAATATAATCCTTAGCGTAGTTAGAAGTAGTAGCGCACCATTTCAAATTGTCTGACCTTCCAGCAGTTGTACATTTGGTATAACTTACTCCCATGAACGTGAATGGAAACAGACACGGTGCTCCTTCGCCATTTCCAGCAATAGTGTAAATTACTAAAATTGCACAAATGCATTTAAAATATGTAACAAAAGGTAAATACTTTAATCTAAAATTTGACTTATTGTTAAATATATCATATTTATTTGCGGCTTTAAATATTTAAACTAACTGGTTTCGTTGGCTGACTCAGTCGTGGTTGTTGCATTTAAATCGGAATTGCTTGGAATTGTTGTTATTTGCATAGAAGGTGGAGTGGGTTCAATGGCACGTGAGGTAAAATCTGAAAAATCAAAAAAGTAATCAGTGTCCCTGAAATTATTTGTATGTTTAAATAATTTTTAAACTTACCTGGGTTTGTAGTAGAGTTTTGGGCTAACGAAAAGTTAATGAAAAATATAACATAAACACCCACAGAACGAAAAAACTTGTTTAATATCATGTTTATGCATATATCGCAAAAACACTTGCTTGGTTGCTATAATAAAATAGCCTTAGCTAAAGCAAAAACTTGGTTTAACAAAAATTTAAATAAAAACAATTATTATAAATTATAATTATATATTTCTTCTAACAAGTAAGTAAAACATTAAGAACTATCTTGGACATCTTGTTTTTTTTTCATTAAAATTAACTTTTAAATTTTTCTTTACAATTACATTTTTTATTTCTCCATACCCGCCCTTACATTTAACAAACTAAATTAAATACAAGGCACACATTTTTAAGTCCAATCAAAAATAAATCACCTCTGCGTGAATTCACCTCTTTTTCCCGAATTCACAAGGAAGTAATCCGAGTTGCAGGCATCCGGCCTCAACTAGTTTGTATTGTTGTGATGCTGGCGACCAAACACAAGTAGTCCAGGCTTATTGAAGTCGCTCGTGAGATTACTGACGTCGCGATATGGGCGAGGACGTCCGAATCAAGGCGCTTGACGCTAGTTTGTACCAGTCGCCGCCGGTAGTTAACTACAAAAGTTATTTTTTTCTGCAACCGCGATGCAGCCTTAATGTTTTGTTCTTTGTTCCGAGCTTAATTTAAAATTGAACTTCAGTTAATGACTTGTTGTTGGTATTTAATCTCTTTTAAATGTCGACTGCTCTTTTTTGTAAGCTACATCTAGAACAAAAATCCTATTTAAAACAAAATTGAATTTATTAAAAAATAAAGGGTACTAATAAATCTTTGGTTAGATGCTTTAAAGAAAAAATACAAACATTTTAAATAAAGTGCTATAGTGTTGGGAATGCTAAGGTTAATAAAATTAACACAACGAATTAAATGAATGAGTGGAATTTTTTTAATGTCAATATTAAGATGTTCATAATCAATTAAAAGGCTATTACATCCGGAAAATTACAAAAAAATTATTAAATTTGACAAATTAACAATTTTAACTATTTTTGGTAAACATAGAACTTAAAAAAACAGTTTATTATTTAAACCGGGGGCGTTTTAAGAAAGTAATTAAAAAAAAATCTATTACCATTTTTGTGGGGGTAAATAATATTTTAATTGAGTTAAATTTAAAAAAAAATTTCTAAAGCTAGGGTACAATAAAAATTTATATAATCCATAAACATTGTCGTGTTAAAGGGACCAATGGTTTAAGAGTTAAAAATATCAAAGCAAATTTAACATTTGATCCTAATTTTAATACTCTTTAAATCCCTACCACATATTTACTTTTGTGATACCAACTTGCCGACTTAAGTTGTAACCTTAAAATAAATATTAACAGAAAGTATGTTAAACTGTGTATAGAATGTGGAAAATTAGGAACTTTATAAACACAAAGCTCTAGTATAAAATCTTTTACAATAAATTATAAGACAACTATATGTTCTATATGTTTTTTACACTACAACATTATATATAATACAGACAAATTTTTAAAAAAATTTAATTTTTGAAAAAACAACTAGAATGAAAACTAAAAAGCTTTAAAATAAATATTAAATCATAGAAAATTAATTTTTCGCTAAAGCTTACCACAAAAAAATTAAATTTAAAGACACTTTAATTTTAAAAATGCTTCAAAAATTTGAATTTTTTTTTATTGCAATAAAGTGTTTGATAACTGAAGGTTTATATTTGAAATCATGTGATAATAAATGCGTATAGGCACATGATAATAAATAATCTAACCACGTGATTATAAAACAAATAATTACCGCGTGACGAAATCAAAAAATGGAAACATAAAAAAAATTAAAAATAACTCAAATAAAAGGCAATTAGTTAAATAAATATAAAAAGTTAACCAAAATTAAAACAAACGTAATCGACAACAACAGCAGCAAAAAATAAAACAACGCCAAAAGTGCAACAAAAATTAAAACAAGATTTTTATTACAAAAAAAAACAGGTACTTTTTTGAAATCCATAATTTTATGCTTTATTCAAAAACGAAAACTTTAACGTTACATGAGTTTATTAAGAATGATCACATACATATTTATCTGATTTCTGTAATTATAGTAAATGGCACAAAAACTACAAGGCTTTTATTTAATTTTTTTTAGACATAATTACCCAAAACAGAGTTAAACACTTATGTTTAGATTTAAATATGATGTATATATTTGTATATAAATAACATAACGTTGTACTAGAAAATATGTAAAACTAAGTTTACATAATAAAAATATTAAAAATCAAAACGAAATCTATATGACGCGTTAATTAAAAAAAAGAATATTTTTAGAACATTTTTACGCATTTAAATCAGCGTTAATATGAGTATTAGTTTCGCTTGCTGCATTGTCGTTAAAATGATCATTCACGTGCCGTTCTAAAAATCGAACCGTGACATTATCGAACAGGTTACGGCACATAGGACAATAACGAGTGGCCCGCTCTTCTACGTCATCAGTGATGACGTCAATAGACTCCATATCGTCATTTTCGCGTAGACGGTTGTCTATGGGGGTTGTGTCATGGGAATGGTGGGGAGCGGGGTTCTAATTAAAATTTTTTAATATTTTAGGAAATTTCAATTTATTTTTATGATTTTTGTTATGACATTTCAAGCTTTCAACCAATAAGCAACAAAAAAAACTTAACCTGTGACGGGGCACCACGTGTTGCTCGATTTCGTGGTCGAGTTATAGGAATGTGGCTATCTTGCAAATGACGTTGCAACAATTCTCTTTGAGCTGCAACCTAAATATTTAAATATTTAAATATTTTGTTCATAAAACACAAGTGTAATATATGATAAAAAATATTCTAAAAATAAATAGGCTTTTAAAATAAGCGCCAGGCTTAATATAATCCCGCGCATATAAAACCCTGAAAGGTTTTAAATTAAAAGATTTGCATACAAGAAGTTGGGGAGTTTTGAAATGCAGCATTTATTTTTAAAACCCAACAGACGTAAACAATGCCCAAAATAACTACAAAAATACCTAAAAAATCGAGCGGCAATACTAAATGCAAGTTTATGTAAAAGTAAAATTTAAATTTTGAGAATTTTTTTTAAATTAACTTACTCTTGCAGCATCAACTTCTTTTTGCGGTTTATTTTGGAATTTTGCTCTATTTGGGGGTTGGTCGTCAGCTGGCACAATACCAGGGTTAAGTTGGGCAGAATTACCTGGCACCCCAGCTATAAGGTCAAACGATGGTTCAGCATTAGAATCTGGAGGCCAAATAGGGTTATGGGTATGGATTGCAGCCCCAGCTGATGGCCAGATTGCCTTCATAGGGTGATTGGAATTAGGGGGGTATCGAATAGAGGTGGATTCTTGAGGGGGTTGGTTAATAAGCTCAATTGTATTGGTGTTACTTGACCCAGAGCTTGATCCTGTGCCAGGGTCTGAGTTGAGACTACCATTTATACAGGGGGGAACTTGTATCCGATTGGCTGCTAGAGAAGGTATGGTTTCACCTTTAAAGAATTCATTGTACACATAATAAATATTAAGTATACCTGTTTTTAATATAAAAATGTCAGATTCTTAAAACAATTATTTTTGTAATGAATTTTTTACTACCATTCTTTTTATTTTTGTTTTTTCCTGGATAAAAAACTTACAAAAATCTTTATAAACAAACATGCACATACCAGCACTATAATATGCTGTTGGATGCTCACTTTGTTCTGGGGGAAGTAAAACATTTAAATTTTCATCCCTGCTTTTTCTCCTAGTTGGGCGAATATGTGGAATAATATTTCCATTTTCGTTAATCCTTAGGTTGTTGAATGCAGTTGATAAATTTTCGTCATCTGGAGGTACCTCGATGCGATGAGGAGAGTTAGGAAGAGAGGAGGTACCAGGTTCCATCATGTGGATTTTCCTAATAAAATGATAAAATTTTATTGAGATTTTCTACAATAAGACAATGCCATATAAGTTAAAAACTTTTATTGTTCATTTTAAATGATATGTAAGCATTTTACAACAAATGTCAAACTATTACAAAAAAAATATACTTTCCACTAATATATACACTAAGATTAAGCTTATAACTACAGATACCAAACAGAAAAACTAACAACATAGTAACTTATGCTTACCTATTAAGAACTATTCCATTAACATTGTTAGTTGTTAAAGAACCAAAAGTTGAAGCACTTGGAGCTTCATCAATTACACTTCTGTAAAATTATTCAATTAACATTAGAATAATGTTTTGATAAATATAACTTGTTCATTGAATAACAAAAAAGCTTAAGTTGGCAAAAAGTTTTATTAAAAAAGTTTTTACTTCAACAACAAAAAAAATTTTAAATGGTAAATAAAAAATGACCTTTTATTTATATTGACTTACTATGTCATTTTATAGGTTTAAATATTATAACCAATAAATAAACTTCAATGTTTACTGTGAATGATTTTAACGAAGTTTTACAATTCGATTTATTTACCTTGTGTCCATACTGGAAAGAGTTGACGAATTTTTTCGAACAATTTTTAAACGATCATTTTCGGTGCATTGTACAGGCATAGTCAAATCAGCTGCAAATTTAATTCAATAATTAATATACTAAATATAAGAAAATTAGTTCTAAAAAAACAACAACAATGAATCAAGTATAGTTTCATGCTAAGCTAATCGTATCAACTAAACTTTATTAAAAAACTTTTTTGTTCTATACCTGCTTGATTTTGTTTAGACATTTCCATTAAAGATTCATAAATTCTAGGATCTTCACAAATCCTTGAAATAATTAAAGATTGTTGCGAAGTATGTTTTTTTAGTGTTATTATTTCCTCAGTAAGAGATTGGAGTTCGTTTATTAATTCAAGTGGATTTATTTCATCGTCTAAACTGTAAAATAATTTGTTTGTTTTAAAACATGAAACCAGACTTTAAAGGGTGAATAACCTAGCGTGAAACTTCAGTAATACTGCAGTAAAAATTTTTTCATATTTAACTGCCTAAAGACACACATAAAAATCCAAATAAAAAAGTAAAAAGTGAAACTAAAATTGGCACCTGTTAAAGAGATATTATAATTATCAGATAGGTATCCCATCAGTTTAGTTATTTGTTTATTTTTTAAACAAATAAAACAAACCTATTAAAATTATCCCCAATATCAAAATTTTGAGGCAGGGAATTAACAAGAGGAAGTCCACTGGTTTGATGTTTATGTTCAACCTCTTGTTTCCATGACGATAATCTTGCTAGCTTCTCCTCTAATACTCCTTTCTCCTGCTCCAGCCTTCCTCTTTCTTCTTGCTCCTGGATGACCCTACCTTCCAACCTCATTATTTTTTCCTTAAGAGTAACTTCTCTTTCTTGTAGGATTTCTTTATTACGCATTAATTTCAATTCATGTTCTTTTTTTATTTCGCTGATTTGAGAATCCTAAAAAATTAAAATTAAACTTATTACTAAATTTGTAATAAAAAAAGAGATTGTATCAAATTCAATAAATCTTTTAAAAAAAAACTCAATTTAAAAAAAAAAATTTATAAAACTACCTAATATAATTGTAGCAAGGTATAATTTTACATATATATTATCTACATACATAATGTCATTTTTAAATTTAAAAAACTTTTCTATTGCAAAAGTTTAAAAAATAACAATTCATCAAACTTCAAATTATACTCATTTCCTCCTATGTGACCTATACAAAAATTGAAATAAAAACCTCCTTATTATAATATTCACCTTGTTTTTAAGTTGTCGTTTAAGTTCTAAAATGTCACTTTCCATGGCATGATGTTTCTGTTCTGTTGCCCGTAAAACCCTTTCATGATATTCCTAAAATAAACAATTTTTGTTATCCATCATTGATAAAAGCTGTCATAACAAAATGCCAGAAACTTAAACAAATTTTCTTATGGTATCCTTCTCTTTGAGTGTTTACATTATAATTAAGTTAACAGGAATAACCATTTTAGTACAGTAAATAAAACTACTTCAGTCATATTCGCTAAAACTAATGTTGGATAACCTTAAAATTCCAAAAAACTAAATACCGTTATAAATAGACCAATACCAGTACCTAAAACATTAGGCTTTCTTCACCAACCATAACTAAAGCCACCAAGGTAATCACTAGGTGTTATGGCACAAAAATATAACAATAGCAAAGGCTATATTTCTTTAGAAATAATTTATACAAGTTAAAGCAAATGACTGACCTTTTCTTTGACTAATTCTTCTCGGGCAAGATTTTCTTTATTTCGCAAATCTCTTTTTTCAAGTTCGGATTGCTGGAGAGATTTTTTCATTTCTTCTTGGAATGTTTGAGCACGGATTGCATCTTCGCGAATCGATTGAGGTTTAGCTGTATTCTAAAAAAAATTGTGCAACTAATAACTTAAATGACATTACTTTAAAACTATGTTAACCAAAGCCAAGATAAACAAATTTAGTTCCATTAGATTACTCATATAAGATTATGTCATTCTACTTTAATCATAATAATAAACAAAACAACTTTCTTGAAGAGATTAAAATAAAAACCGGTAACCACAAAAAATAACTATATGATTATATATATACATTTAATCTTAAAAAGTAGATATAAACTTGTGAAATATAAAATAATTGATTCATTACAGTACCTTGAGTTTGTTAACTTTATTTTCCGCCTCTCTTAACTCATCTCTTAATCTTTCACATTCTTTTAGTTTTATTGAGTAAGCTTCCCATGCTTTAGTTACATCATTTTCATGACTATTCATCATGTTTTCGTTATTACCACTCTTTAAAACAAAACAATGCAATATCAATAAAAATATGAAAACATTAAACAACAAACCCTGCATTTTTTAGTAAAAATTAACCAACTTAGCAAAAACTTTGTTAATTTTTTTTGTAATTATATATTTCTGTCACCTAAATATGTTAAACTATGCTGTAATGTATTAATAACATTCTTAACTGAACAAGGCAGGTGTTTCCTAATTCTGAAGTATTTTTAAAACCACCTACATTATTATTTCAACTAAATGTAAATGTATTCTTATATAGAAATAAGTGACACATGGAAATTTTGCCTGAGGCATTGGACGAATCACTTAGGTAGTTATAGTTTTACATAACTATAAAATTTTAATAATTTTTTTGGGAATTACCATAAAGAACAATGTTTAAATATTAATTCGATACTAATTTAAATTTTGCCATAACTTAAAACACTTACTGCCATGCTATTGGAACCTTGACTAGAAATTCGTTTTCGAAGTGAACGGTTTTGTAAATCCAACTCCCTGATTTTTCTTTTCATGTGTTCGCAGGCATTTGTTAATGCACTATGTGATGTGTATAAGTTTTCAGTTCCATTTCTTAAATAAAAAAACATTTGACTTATGAAAAAAACTGTCAATTTTTAACAACAAATTAAATAAAAACCAGTCATTGCAACAATGTCTAAACCTAGAATAAGTTTAGTGTTAAAATATAGAAAAAAAATTTGCCCTGTATAAGCTATAAGCTGTAATATTTTAAATCTAATTTAATTTCATTTTAAATAGCTTACTATTTCTTTTTCACAGGCCTACACAATGCTTATTAATAAAACTAACTACAGTTTGCTCTTACTTGAACTGCCTCCAGGCATCAAAATACCCAACAAAGAAAACTTAATAAAACAAAATAGGTAAGACTTGGAATATTTTAAAAATTTCAACTCCTTAAAAATTTATAAGCTTACAGAATGCTTAAAATTAAAGCAAGACCAAGCATAGAACTAATTTGATCAAAGGCCTATAGAGAGAAAAGGGGAATTTTTTCTCACTGAAATTCCCCAGCTCTAAAAATAACACAACGCAACATAATTCTTTTTGAAACCAATCATATGGTTTCTTTGTAAATAAGCCACAAATTTCTTTAAAATAACCTAGTTTCTACTAAAACACTTACATAATTTTTATCTATACTGTTTTACAGCTTTTACATGATTTTTAAATTCGTGTTCCATAATTATCACAATACTTACTAAAAAACAAACTTATTTTATTTCTTGCATTCATTATTTAGTGCATTTAACTTTTAATTTAAAAAGTTACTGGTAAATTCTAGTTTGTGTTAAAGAAAAACAAGACTACGCTATAAAGCTATGACTGCATTTGTTGACATTTACAAATTTGTTGTTAATCGTATTAGTAGCTGAGTAACCGGTCAGATAGGAAATAAGCAAAAATCGAAAATCAATCAAGTTTCGAGACATGGCATGACTTAACTAGTAATTTTATCACTTAAATAATTCAAAAATTGTTTTGAATGTTTAAACCTTCTTAATTTTTTTCAATACCAGGTTTTCAATGTAGAACAAAATTGAATTAATCTTATGTTTTTTACGATACTGTATACATATATTTATTAAGTAAAAGTATATTAAAGTGTGAACAGCAACAAGTTAAGTATGACAACCTGTAAAATGCAGAATTATTTTCTGGCAAAGAAGCATCTTGTAAAATTGATTCTTCTAAAATTAAAAAGAATGAGTTTTTAGTAAGTATATATGTATAATATTTATATTATACATAAAATAAAAAAATGAGTATAAAAAGGTTGAAGCTCTATTGGTGTCATCCGCTCCGTTTATAAATGTGGAAATAGGCATAATTTTTATACCTCACTTTAATCTTTCCCTGTGAATTCCGCTCTTTACCAATTTATTTTAGTACCACCCATTTAAACTGAAAGATGGCACTAATAGGGCTCCAAAAGGTCGAAATGCATAAGATAAAATAAATTATCAATTTAATAAAATAATATTTTAATTTGGTTCAGTCACAGATTGACTTTTTAATTTTACCAGATAAATCTGGTGCTGGTCGATTAATAATGCTGAATTCATCTTCAGTGTGAAAACTGCTTTCCGCCGTTTGTTCAATAGGATTATTCTGATTTTTAACTAATTCCATTATAAGTTAACTCTAATTTCCATTACCAGCGATTCCAAAGTTAAGCATAAGTAAGCTTAGTTTAGCATGATAATTCAATTTTTACTTATATTTTTATCAGATTATCATATTTGCTTTTCGTTAAACCTAGTAGTAAAACAGTCAATGTACTGTCTGTCATCCGACTACATTAAATTATAATAAAAAATAACATAGAAACTACCAATATTTAGAGACATGTAACCGTCCTAACTAAACCTTTTAAAAAAGAAAGACTAAAAAAAGAAAATCTAAAAGTACTGATATGGAAATACACTATTGACTATCTGACCTTAAGATTTAGTATACCTAACGTTGCGTAAAAGTTACCTTTTGTTACCACAATACTTTTATACCTGAAGTGTTCAATGTCAAACACAAACACTCAGATAACCGTGACCGTTCCGCTTTCAAAGTTGTATACAGAATTGCGGAATTACTATTTAGCGGAATTCTGGCGTTGAAAGTGCGGAATGAGCGGAAAAGTATTAGAAGAAATGCAGCGGATGCGCAGTGAATTTATTGTCCCCAAGGCAAATAGATATGTAAATGTAACAACATGTCCATTCAGCATATAAAACCTGGAGGCTTTAACAGTGCGTAGAAAAAATGTAACTAAACAAATATTTGTTTCGAATACAGTATGCAATGTAGGCGTATTAAAACCTTTATTCGTTTATATTACAGGAAATTAACGTGCTTAAATTTTGCCTTTCGCTGTTTTATTGAAGTATATATGTGATCAAATAACAATATGCAAAGCAATGACGTACAATTAAGAAAACGATATTTGCAGAATAAGGTAATTTTAGTGTATAGTTGGTGGATTATTTTTAAAAGTGCATATATATAAACAGAGAATTTATTTCAGGAAAGCTTTAAGTGTTATCCCAAATGTCGTTATATTCTTTTAATCTTGGCTTTTTTTGGTATATCGACAACAAGTATACTGATAACAAGTCTACGAATAGTGATTATTGCAATGGTTGACATGACGTCGGAGACTGAGAATGAATTAAATGGTTCATTAAACAACTGTCAACGACAAAATACGGAACTAATCTATCATAATAACACGGTAAAAATACCTGATAATTCGACAATTTTTTAACTGACATTTTATAAAAATATTAAAACTTTAGGATCAAGAATTTACCTGGAATACTGCCCAGCAAGGACTTATTTTAGGAAGCTGTTTTTATGGTAGTGCTGTTATGCAAATACCAGGAGCCTGGTTGTCACAAACACTTGGCCCTAAAAAAGTTATTGGCGTTTCGATGTTTCTTAGTGCAGCACTTACACTCTTGTCTCCAATTACAGCACGAACTAGTTTTGAACTTTTTGTCGTACTTCGGATTTTTCTTGGTGTACTTCAGGTATAAAAATTATGCATTATTTAAAATGATAAAAGTTTTAATTTTGTGTTTTCGGCAGGGTGCTATTTACCCAGGAATAATTGGAATTTGGAACTACTGGGCTCCTCCCGCCCAGCGGACTCTATTTCTTTCAGTAACGTTAGCTGGTAATAGTTTTGGTTCCGTTCTTACTCTTTCATTGATCGGTTACATTGCCGGAACTTTTGGTTGGCATGCAGCCTTTTATGGAACAGGTAAATCAATAGGCTACTGTACATTATTTTTATAATTTCTGCTACATATATTTTATTGATTTTAGGCAGTTTTGCAATGCTATGGACTCTATGTTGGGTAATTTTTATGTACGATACGCCCAACAAACATCCCTGGATATCAGAAGAGGAAAAACTTTTTATTAATAAAAGCATCGGAAATCGTATTCAGGTTTCATCTAAATACGCAAACTTAGAAGGCTTAAAAAAACATCCACAAAAAAAGTTCATAATTTTTTGAATATAGAATAAGAAAAAAATAAAAACACCGTGGTGTTCTACTCTGACATCGATTCCTATGTGGGCAATAATGTGTGCGCACTTTGCAAGCAACTGGGGGGAATATACGATAGATTCTTTGCTTCCAATATATATGTCGACACAACTTAATTTTGATATCACATCGGTACGTTTAGATATAGTTTTTATCTGTGAAGAACTGTTTTACTGAATTGTGTTTTTACAGATTGGAATTATGATTGCTTTTCCTTATGTCCTACAAGTAATCGTAACAATGACAGTCGGTTACATTACTGATGTAATAAGAAAACGTAAACTTACCTCGACTATTGCAATTCGAAAAATTAACTCGTCCTTAGGACTTTTGTTGCCAGCCTCATTTGGTTTAATGGCCGTTTACATAGGATGTAACACAGCTGCTGTAGTAACATGTTTTTGTTTTGCCATATCAACTTTTCCGTTTATTGGTATGTATTGTATTAAAAGCTAATTACCTATCGCTATGCAGTGTTAGTAATTTTTTTGTTTTTATTAAAAGTTTCAGGGTTTAAATCCAGCACTGCTGATATTGCCCCCCGATTTGGAGGAATAACGTACGCAATCTCAAATTCATTTGCAAATATTCCGGGATTTTTAGCACCTCAAGTTGGCGGCATGATTTTGCTTAGTAATGTCAGTAAAAATTTACCAAAATATGTTTGGTAAAATGTCTGTATTGCGAATGGTGAACGTTTATAGTAGTTCAAAAGGTTTCGACTCGCATCAATGCATATACTAGTAGCCAAACAACTTACGTGTAACCTATTTTCAGTTTAATCTTAAATTATATACTTTAACCTTATTATAAAGGCCCTACTCGAGAAAATAGGTCTGCAAATACATACGTTAGTAAAAGGTCTACCAAGAAACACTTAGTAATGGTCTGCTAGGTTTAGCACAAATCCTACTATAACTACTACTATTACCGAGTATTACTGAATCCCTGTAAAATTTATTACTTTTTAGTGATAATAAAAATAAATATTCCTTTAATTAATAAACAATTTGCAATTATTACATTTTTGTGTATGTAGAATGGAACATCTCAGTGGCAATCTATATTTTGGATATCTGCTGGATTATTAACTCTAGGACAAACAATATTTCTCATTTTTGGTTCAGCTGAAGAACAGCCATGGGCTAATATAGGTGATTTTTTAAACAAGAATGCTCACCATTTATTTCTTTATTTATTAAAATGTTTTTTTTATACAGATAAAACTAAAGAGGAATCGGTCTTAACACCATTAAATAATAGTCAAGAACAATCCCCGATAAAGAATTCAAATATTGAGATTTTATAGAAAATTTAACATAAAAATTTAGCAAAAAATGTTTTATTTAGGCTTACACAAGTTTTTGTTTCTGGGCTTGTATACCCTTGGGGTATGTCTACGTTATCGTATTTGTTTTGATTGTGCAACATACAAAATAATTACATTTTAAATTCAAACCATAGATTTTGTATGCAGTTTTTACTCAAAGGAAGTTAGATAACAGGATATAAAACGGTAGAATAAAATTATAGCAAATAAGAGAGCTTACGTTTTAAAACCGTTCGGAAGTTAAGCAAATACAGTTTGGCTCAAAAAGATATAGAATATCACAATAAAAAATACGGAACTGGTTTAGTATTTCAATTATCAAATATTGGTAAATGCTTGTAGCTTGGACTCTATTTTAGCTGTTACAAGTAATTAGAATAGTACACTGTCAGCATTGTTTATTTAACTGCTATCTAAAACTGTTGTACTAAACTAACAAAGGAACTTAAACCATAAGGTATATACTACAGCTTTTTGTATATTTTACTAAGCAAAAATGGGTTTAAAACGGCATAAATAAAATGAGTCGACTTTTAAAGAAAGAAAATAACGAGGTAGGTAAAAGGTAAATTTACAAATTTAACAAAGTCAGTTAAACAACATTCATTAATATGTTCAGGTACCGACGAAAACGATGTACGTCCAACAACGATATATCATTTTATTACTTGCTCATTTTGGACTTTTTACAACAAGCATTCTAAAAAGTAACATAAGTATTGCTATAGTTTCTATGGTGAATACAACAAGATTGCAAGGCGACAATATTTCAGCAGAAACAAGTTGCCCTCGTAACGGAGAAACATACAATACTGTGTCAACAAATCAGGTACAACTTTAAAGGTTAATACAATGCAACTTTCTCATTTATCGAAATAAAACTTTGTTATTTAGACTGGCGATTTTAGTTGGAGTTCTGTCCAGCAAGGACTTGTACTTGGATCGTATTTTTATGGCTACCTCATTATGCAAATACCAGGGGCCTGGTTATCTCAATCCATTGGACCAAAAAAAGTTATTGGCGTTGCTATGTTTCTGGGTGGAATTTTAACTATTGGGTCACCAATAACAGCAAAAAGTAGTTTTGAACTTTTTGTAGCTCTCAGAGCCTTGCTAGGATTTATTCAGGTAAACACGGTACTGCAAATTATATAAAGGTGTTTTATTTTAGTGACCCTACAATTTTACCATTTTTATTGTAATTTTTCATATTTTTAAGGGAGCTATATATTCTACCATGGTTGGTATTTGGAATTCGTGGGCTCCACCTTCTGAACGAACAATATTTATTTCAATAACATTAGCTGGTAACAGTTTCGGACCTGTTGTTATTTTTCCCCTGGGCGGATATATCGCGGAGACATTGGGTTGGGAGAAAGTTTTTTACACAACAGGTTAACATCATTTAATACTTATAGTTTTACCTTTTTAGGCCAAGCCGAAGTTCTTTAACATTATTGCAGGTGGGTGGGCAATGTTATGGACTTTATGTTGGATGGTGTTAATGTACGATTGTCCGACAAAACATCCTTGGATTTCAGATAAAGAAAAAGAGTATATTGAAACAAGTATAGGAAACATTGGCCAAGTATTTTTATTTTTGAAGTGTTCGCATATTCATTTGCTTAACGTTTTTGTATAAGACTTTAAAGAAATAGTTTTGTTAAAAAATGTAAACCGTTATAATGTTCAGTAAAAATGTAACTATATTTTAGACCAAACGAACAAAAACACCATGGGTTGAAATGATAAAGTCAATCCCGATGCTGGCAATAATCTGTGCACACTTTGCCGATTCGTGGACGGGTTACACATTGGGATTGCTTTTACCAACATACATGTCCACGATTCTGAATTTCGATCTAACATCGGTTGGTAGAGAAATCGTTTGCAAAAAAATGTTGGACCAATAGTTATTAAAACCTACTGTTAAATTGCATAATTTGCAGAGTGGTGCTTTATCTGCAATTCCATATTTACTTCAATTGTTATCAATTATGCTAATTGGTTACATTACTGATGTTATAAGAAAACGTAAACTAACTTCAACTGTTATGATCCGCAAAATTAATTCAACTATTGGACTTTTGGTGCCAGGAGGTTTAGTTGTGTTGGCGGGCTATGTTGGATGTAACGCAACTGCTGCTGTAACTTTATTTTGCCTTTCGTTTTTATTTACTGGCTTTCTAAGTACGTCTTTAAAATTCAATTTATTAAATTTATACCGTGCTTTTCATTTATTTTTGTTTGTTAAAATTTAGGCGCTGGTTTTAAAACAAGCACAGCTGATATAGCACCTCAATTTGGAGGAATAACATTTGCGTTATCGAACACCTTTGCCAACATACCAGGATTTTTAGCACCGCAAGTGGCAGGAATTCTTTTGTTAGAAAATGTAAGATTTCCTCTGTATATTACACAAAACATTTTTATTTATAAAACACACGTATGTAACTTAAAAATATTTAATATTTTAGAATGAAATATCTCAGTGGCAATATATTTTTTGGATATGTGCAGGATTTTCATTACTAGGTGCGGTTATCTTTGTGATATTTGGTTCTTCTGAAGAACAATCATGGGCCAAAACAAGTAGAAGTTTACAATTTTTACCATACAGTTCATAATTTTATTTAATATTAAACTTCATAAGTACATAGAAATAGTTTTTAATGTAACAAAATATTACATTACATAACAGGTATATCATCACAAAACCAAGAGGATTTGCCATTAAGCAATAATAAAACGGAAAGTGTGTAAAAAAGCAGTCCATTGTTGAAGACGTTATGTTACTCTTAAAAAGTGTATAACATGAAACATTTAAAGTTTTTTAAAAAAATGTATCTTTTGACTAACGTTTTATTTTTTAATGATTGAAGTGTAGAAGGTATTAAATGAGATTCCCATACAGTTGTTTTATGTTTGGTATATCGATAATAACGTGACCTCATTGTCACTTTGCATGTCACAAAGGTGTTGACAGAATTAGAAAAAAGCAAGACCATTTAAAGTATAAAAGTCAAAAACCTAACTATATACATAAGTAACTTAATATTGTCGTAGTCTCATCAGCAATTGCAATATTATTACCAATGTTATATGCTAGCCTTAGCTGAGCAATCAAAATAAGGTATTTTGATTCATATAAATACAAATAAATTGTTGTTGACTGTTATGAAATTAA
This sequence comes from Corella eumyota, assembly GCF_963082875.1. Taxonomy (NCBI): domain Eukaryota; kingdom Metazoa; phylum Chordata; class Ascidiacea; order Phlebobranchia; family Corellidae; genus Corella; species Corella eumyota. The sequence goes on from NC_137491.1 coordinate 5,088,257, forward strand.
ACAACAGCGGGACGGTAAAGATAAAAGATTTAAAAAGTTAGCATCACCGCGCTGTTAAAACCTCAGCTGTCAATAGGTGACGTCACGTCAACAATCGAAGCAGCGCTGACCTATTATCAATTAATAATAAACAGTTTACCAAGTGACAAAATTGTTAAGTATCAAGCTTAGGGGGTTTATAATAAACATTTTTTGTGATTTTTAGTTATTGTTTTTAATTTGATTTGTTGTAGTTTGTTAAATAAAAAGAAAAAATGTCGGACTCAGAAGAATATTCATCAGAGGTAAGAACATTTAAATTTGATTTTAAACAACTTTGAAATTGTGTTTTCAAGTTGGAAGTTTAAACATTTGTTTTAAAGTTTTATTTTTAAAATAAAGTTTGTTACCTAAAATGTCAATCGAAATATATACGATTTAATGAAGTTTAACTTTAGTTTCATTAAATATATATTTTAGCAAATGTCAGTCATTGCAAATAAATTGCAATTTGAAATAGTATTATTAGTTTTTAATATGTTAATCATCGCTCCTGAGATAATCAACCATTTAAAACATGCATGTATTTTTAAAGCCGCATTGTTGGGCCTACAGATAAAAATATTACAAAATATAGCACCATGTTTAAACCAACAAATATATTTTTTGTAATATATTATCCTTGTATAAATAGTATAATGTTGTATATTTAAAAAAAATAAACTAACAATAACAACTTCATAGCAGTTAATAGAGCAATGCATGTTGTCTTAAAAAAACAGTTACTAGTGTGTTGCTTTTATTATCATTTTGCATGAAACTAACTCTACATTTTGTCATCTCTAACACAGGAAGAGGTTGAAACTCAGGAAGTAGAGGAAGTTGAAGAACAAGAAGAAGAGCAACAACAAGAAAGCAATAATGCTGTCGAGGTATTTATATCATAATGATCACTTTTAACTGCGAAATGTTATCATATCTAACCAATTAACATGCTGCTTATGCTTTGTTTATTCAAAGAACTTAAAATTAACTTCTGTTTTTTAATATTTAGGCGAAACCTAGTGCTGCACCAAGGTAAGACATTTCATTGTTGTTACAAAACAAATCTTAGTAAAATTACAAACATTGTGTAAATACGTCAAAAGTTAAATTAACATCTTACTATATTTATAATATTTTTTTTCACATTGATCTTTTTAAGGATGTCTGTACCCAAGATCATTCCTCCCAAAATTCCTGACGGAGAATCGGTTGATCTTCAAGACATGAAGAGAAAAAGGTTAGAAAAGGACAGCCACGAACTCCAGTCGCTCATCAATGCTCACTTTGAGCAAAGAAAACGTGACGAGCAGGAATTGGAATCTCTTCGCGTAAGAATCGAAGAGAGAAAATCGCAGAGAGAGGAACAGATCAGAATCCGACAAGAACGAGAAAAGGAGAGAATGGCACAAGAAAGGGTAAATATTTTTATTGAAGATTTATAAAAACTTAGCAATTTTGTTTTTAAAATCCAAAAATAATGTTCATACACAATTATAGGAAGAGCGAAAGAAGAAAGAAGAGGAAGAGGAGGCAAAGAGATTGGACGAAGAAGCCCGAAAGAAGGCAGCCATCGCTAACATGTCACTTCATTATGGAGGTTATCTCGCCAGAGTAAGTAACACAGTTTGAAAAAGTCAAGGATGAACTCAATTTTTTTAAACTATCGTGTATGTTATGTAGGCTGAGAAGAACAAACCAAACAAGAGGCAAACTGATAGAGAAAAGAAGAAGAAGGCACTCCAAGACAGGCGAAAGCCACTTAACGTTGACCATCTTGGAGCTGACAAGTAAGTTTTACCTCAACTCATTCTCTCTAAGTGCCTTACTTATATTTTAACCAGCTATTATCATAAGCCTCTACGTAATTGTTTACACCGTTTTTTTCTTTGTTATAGACTTCAAGAAAAGGCCAAGGAATTGTGGGATTGGCTTTACACACTTGAAGATGAGAAATACGATTTTGAGCAACGTATCAACCGACAAAAATACGACGTAAGCTAAAAAATTTTTTTTACAATTAGTAAATTACATATCGCAATAAATTGCTTGCTGTAATATGTAAACCATTCTGTCGACTACACACTTACTTAACTATGTTTTTATTTATGCAGATCAACCAATTGAGACAACGTGTTAGTGAGTACATGGGCAAGTTCTCCAAAACCAAGAGAGGAGCTGGTGTAAAAATCTCAGGACATGGAGGCATCGGAGCCGCCGCAAAGAATTTTAATTAATTCTGTTTATTTTTAATGTTATTTTGAACAACTGCGATGTTGGTCTAATGTAAAAAAACAATCAAAAATAAATAAATATTTTCATGGCATAATTTACATTTTTGCAACTTAATAACAATTTTACAAGAAATAAACGATTTTGTTACATACTTCCTTTCATACTTCCTTTAAACATACGCAGTGTTAAACATTAAATGCCTTTTTATCATATTACAATGCTAATTGAACATCTAGCTTGTTTTAACATTAGACGAAGAGTTTAACTAAATCCCTTTAAAAGTCAAGTTTATTTTAGGTCTGTTGAACCGTAATATAAGGATTTAGGTTCAATTAACTTAACTTATGTAGGGCTACAGATAGAACATAAAGTTTAGTGTATGTGTCATGTTTAGAATAATGGCGGAGATATCTTACAAAACGCAACTAAATAACATATTCAGGTTGTTATAGACAACAACCTATATACGAGGCACGGCGTCGCTACATCCTACGCAGCGCGGCGCTGTTACTTTTAATTTCTAAGCGGCTTTACGCCAGATTATTTCTATTGTTTTCATTCTTACTTATCAGTGGTTCAAGACCGCGACTATACATACAATTTAATGCGTAAACTCATTAGGATTTTCACTTGGGAAATTTTCGTTCTTTGTTTAAATCGCCTTTTTTCCTCCGTATTATTTGTCTTTAAATTTCCTTGTTTTCGTATTAATACCTATATCTTAGTTATGGCTAAACCGTAGAGCTTTAGTTCTTTATGTGATACCAGTATATTATGCTAGTGTTATGTGTACACTTACTGTATGTGTTTAGTTGCGCAATTTAAGTAGTTTATGTTAGTACCTTTAAATTTTGCATAGTTTATTTTACTATTTGGTTTCTTTATATTAACCACTATTTTCTATTTGAATAGGGTTATAGATACACACTTTAAAAATCGTAATCAAACGTGATCAATCGTAATTAAACGTTATCTAATTATTGCTTGACGTGAACCTCAACCTAACTTGAATTGTGATTAGAAGATTAGCCTAATAAAGTAACTTGTGATCTGTTCTAGATTCCTTTCTTGTGCCAAAGATTCAGCGTCCATTAGATATTCTCGTTAACGCATTTTAAGTCTATCTTGCATTTTACCTCTAAAAGTAGCCTTATTCAATTGGCAATCACCAAGGACTGCATAAGTAGAGTTGAGTTAGGCTCAGTTTTATTATTACTATAAAGTAAAGCAAGGCTTTACTCTTATGCTCTACACAGGTTACAAGCGACAGTATAAGTTTTTAGTAAATAAAATATTGTTTTTTATGCCCTTAATCAAGTGAAAGTGAGCTCAACATTGGAATAGTTCAAGGTTGTTTACTATTAACAATATGAGAAGATAATATCCTTGCAGTAAAACATGGTAAACAGTACTTCGCATTTTCCTGCCAAATTAAACACATATGTGTATTTTGACGTGTTTTCCGAAATCGCGCTGTGTACACAAATGGTTTTTTGATGTTAGCTTTAAATGTTAATTGCTGCAGGAAAGAAAGTTGTGTTATGTTATTTAGATTATAAACTCTTTACTGAACATTTTACACGAAAGCCATCAGAACAAGAAAAGCAAACATTTATATAAAAGGCGTAAGGTTTAGTATTCTGATTTTTGATACCACATTTTTAGGTAAATTAAACTGTTGAACTTACTAAGTCTAAGTGATAAACTTTACCAGATAGATAAGCAATTCTATAAAAACATAGCATGGGCGGTAAATTAAGTCAGTTACGGCTGTATTTTATCTCATTATACAGTAAGGGAAAAAGGCACTCATTTACATAGAAGGTATAAGAAAATTAATTAAATTTCTTTTATACGGAAGCGCAAATTATTAAAGGATGCCTGTGCATGGCTAATATAAACACACAGAGTATTGTAATAGCATAAAAGTCGATCAACACCACGTGAAATGGTATAACCTCTAAATTTGCTTTGTATTATAGAATAAAGCCTAAAAGATTTCATGCTTTTAGAAAATCATACTAAAATGTATATTAAGCGTCGATATATTTTACTGCTGTTGGCATACTTTGGACTTTTCACGTTGGCGTTACTAAGAAATAGTTTAAGCATAACCATCGTTGCCATGGTAAATAGAACTTCTGACGCAACCGAGAACGTTAGCAATTCAAAAAACAGTTGCCCCTACAACGGCAATGAAACTAACAAGACACTTCAAAACATACAAGTAAATTTTTTTCTATTAAATTATAAAAATAAAATTTAAATAATAAACTCAAATATTAATACACTTTTAGGCAGGGAAATTTAATTGGAGTTTAGTCCAGCAGGGAATTATTCTAGGATGTTACTCTTACGGGTATTTTTTAACAAACATTCCAGGAACTTATTTATCTCATCTTGTTGGACCCAAAAAAGTTATCAGTGTCTCAATGTTTTTCGGTGCCATACTTACACTTCTATCTCCAATTACAGCTAAAACGAGTTTTGAACTATTCGTCGCTCTGAGAGCCTTGTTAGGATTTTTCCAAGTAAGGACATTATTATTAGTTAAAACTTATTTTCATTAACCATTTATTTATTTAAAAAGGGTGCAGGTTACTCGACTATGATTGGTATTTGGAACTCGTGGGCGCCTCCCTTGGAAAGAACAATTCTGATTTCTATTACACTAGCCGGTAACAGTTTTGGCTCGGTTGTCGTTCTTCCACTGGCTGGGTTGATCGCAGCAAAGTTAGGCTGGGAGTCTGTATTTTATATAACAGGTATGCTGTTTATATCCTCAATGTCCAATACAAATCTTATTGTAGTGTTTTGTTAAAGGAGGGTGGGCAATTTTATGGACGCTATGTTGGGTATTGTTGATGTATGATGCACCCGACAAACATCCTAGGATTTCAGTAAAAGAAAAGAATTTTATTTGTTCTAGTGTTGGAAATACCGCCCAGGTAAAATAATTCACAACAAAGAAACAAAATAAACAATAGCCAGAAATTTTATTTTTATTTTTTTGCTAGATTGAGCGACTGAATCCTCCGTGGTGCTCTATGTTGACCTCTATTCCAATGTGGGCAATAGTGATCGCACATTTTTCGAGTAACTGGGCAGATTATACTGTTATAACCTTACTGCCAACTTATTTGTCAACTGTGCTTCACTTCGACATTACCTCGGTGGGTAGGCTTAATACTAGATTCCTTAAATAAAGGTTGTTTACCACTCCAACTTCCTTTAGAGTGGAATACTATCAGCACTTCCATATATTCTACAATGGTTAACTATTATGCTGACTGGCTATATCACTGATGTTATAAGGAAACGTAAACTCACCTCAACTATTAAGATTCGAAAAATTAATTCAACTATTGGACTTGTAGTGCCGGCAATTTGCATAGTTTTAGCTGGTTATGTTGGATGTAACGCAGTAGCTGCTGTTTTTTTCTTTTGTCTTTCATTTTTATTTTCGGGATTTGTTGGCAAGTATACAAAATAACTATAAAACGTGATGGTATCTCATATACTTTATGTTAATAATGATGATATATTATTTGTCGAATTAGCTCCCGGATTTAAATCAAATACATCGGATATTGCACCAAGATTTGGAGGGATCACATTTGCATTGTCCAACACTTTTGCAAACATCCCAGGGTTTCTTGCACCGTATGTGGGCGGTGTTATATTATCAAAAGACGTATGTTAATATTTTCAATAAATTGTTAAGAGTAAAAATACAATAATTACGAAATTTAAGATAAAAAAAGATTTCATTAAATAAAAATAATTCAAATTGTGATTTTTTTAGAGTGGATTGCCGCAATGGCAAACTATATTTTGGATATCTTTTGGTATATATACATTCGGGGCAATTATTTACTTGATTTTCGGTTCTGCAAAAGAGCAACATTGGGCTAAACCTGGTGGTTTATAGTTTGATATTTTAATCCCAATATTTAAACAAAAAAAAGAAAAAAGTTTAAAATAAATTTTAAATTTTTTCTTGCAGATCAGAAAAAAACTGAACTGGAATTGCCCTTGCAAGAAAATATTTCTCAAAAGGCCGATCGTTTTTGACGGCAATAGAAGAATATTTTTTATACCTTTTTTTTTTTGTTTTTATTTAAAAATAAATTTAAGTTAAAACTTTTTTGTTGCTTAAAATGTAAGTGGCAAAAGTATTTCAAAATACCATATATTTTTTTCCCATTTTATTTAAATTTTTGGTTCATTAAAGTTACTAATTATGAACAACAAAACAAGAATTACCACAGAATATGACACATGCGAATAACAGTTATAGTGTTGAGATTATGACTGCACAAGGTCTTCTGTTAAACCTCATTCCGCAACAGCCGCTGTCTTGGCACACGTCACGCTCTCTTATAACACACCAATCAAACAAGTCATTCGCGTCACGTGACTACTTGTAATGCCCGTATTTTTAGAACGAGGGACCGGTTAAATTTCCGCTGACTGTCAGCAAGTTTTAGTTAGCGATTCGAATTTTTACGAAACGTACGTTGTGCTTGCTTATTTGAAAGTAAGTTGTGATTTTAAAGTCTCTGTTAGTACTTTTTTATCGTACAAACATCTGTTTAGCAGAGCAATTAATAATCACCTTTAAGATGACGTCATTCACACAAAACGTTGTCAAAACTAAAAGGAACAAGACAGAAAAAGGGAATACGCGTAGTATAAGTAGCAATATTTTATTTCAAATAATTTTAAAAGAAGTTTTGCGCAGTTACGTATATTAGCTAAAATAAAAAATTTGCCATAAAAAGATAAGTATATATAAGTCAGTACATGTGTGGGGTTAGACAGCAAAGGTTAAAGTTTAATTAAGCTTCTCACTATATATATATATTCATATGCGTAAGATCAGTACCAGCTGTCACATTATGACGTAATAATCGGGAATTCATGTTATCAGTCGTTACGTCATAAGTATTGCGAACGACGGGCGCCATCCCCAAGGATTTAGTTGAACTTATCAATTTTATTTTTAATTTTAGTTTTTTTTTAATAATAAAATCTGAATCAAACACGAATCATGTCGGACTCAGAAGAATTTTCATCCGAGGTAAGAAAGGTTTTAAAATTATTTTTTAAACAACTTTAAAACACAGTTTTTAAAGTTTTGCTTTTTTAAAACAATAAAACAATATGTTTTATTTGAGCAATTATCCAAAAAAGTAATAATTTTTGGAATTTATTTTATACATTTAAAAATATAATATTTTTGAATATATAAAATTATTTTAAATAAATCAACAAAGGCTTGATTTAAATTCTCTTATACTAAATATTTAAAAAAATTTAAATATTTTTAAAATTAACAATTTTAAATATATATATCAAATCTTTTGTTGCAATTAATTTCGTTAAATTAATTGCAGTAATAATTTCTAATTTGTTATAGTTTATCTACGTGTACATAATAAACCATTTAACTTATAACTTTTTTGTATGACCACGAATGCTTCCACTTATTAACCCATTAACTTTAACGCATGAAACACTAATCACATGTATTGTTATGTGCTATCACGTGATGCAATATACGAACAATAAATTAGGAAGAGAGTTCTGAGGAGGAAAGTGATTATGAAAGCGAAGAAGAAACTGGGGAAATAAAAAGAGAAACTGTAGAAAATTTTGTTTAAAATAAAGAAAAAAAAACAATAGGCTTTAAGTGTTAAAATTTAGATTTCAAAGTGACAAAGTAAACAGTTTTAAATACAATCAAATTAGTTTACATTTTGAAAAATACAAACAGAATTTTAAATTTATATTTGAGGGTAAGATAATAGCATATAAATAAATTGTACACCAAGCAAGAAAAGGGGGTTAATAAAGTTACCCCTTAGATAATTTGCATGAAACTAACCTCACGCTTTGTCACCCCTAACACAGGAAGAAGTCGAAACCCAAGAAGTTGAGGAAGTCGAAGAACAACAAGCAGAGGAGGAACAACAAGAACCTGAACAGGATGAAAGTAATACTGATGACGCCGAGGTATTTACATCATGCTCATAAACATCAAATAAATAACAACATTTTCTAAGGCCAACTAAAACGTATGTGCCGAAGCAATATCATTTTTAGTATGTTTTTTTGAAATATGTAATCTGTTTTGTTATTTTTACAGAAAAAAGAATCTTTACCAAAGTGAGTAAATTTTTAGTTTAATACTTTAAAATTTTAACCATAACACACTAAGCATAAGGTTACTCAAAAATTAATTTATTGTTATTGAAATTCAAGATTTACAAAATTAATTTCAATTTAAGATTGTCGGTACCCAAGATTACTCCTCTTAAAATCCCGGATGGAGAGTCGGTTGATCTCCAAGATATGAAGAGAAAGAGGATGGAAAAAGACAGCCTTGAGCTTCAAACTCTGATAAACGCTCATTTCGAACAAAGAAAACGCGACGAAGAGGAGTTGGAAGCTTTGAGAATCAGAATCGAGCAGAGAAAATCGGAGAGACAAGAACAAATTCGAATTCGGCAAGATAAAGAAAAGGAGAGAATGTCACAAGAAAGGGTAATTACAAAACAAGATTCGTATAACAAAGTTCGAAGTTTTTCATTACACAGTCATCATATTTTAAAACATAATTTTAGGAAGAACGAAAGAAGAAAGAAGAGGAAGAAGAAACAAAGAGATTGGAGGAAGAAGCCCGAAAAAAGGCAGCTATCGCCAACATGTCACTTCATTATGGGGGTTATCTTGCTAGGGTAAGTACTTGTGATTAGCTCGCTAAGTCAAACAAATAATTTTTTCTTTTTTTAACTTTTTTGACAATAATGCAACATATCAGAGTTAAGCTATTTGTATAATATTGATCCTAGCTGTTTCGTACAACAAAAGTGATAATGTAATACTTATTTACATATGCTTAAACTTTGCTTGGTTGTATTCAAAATTTGGTATAATAACAGGCTGAAAAGAACAAACCAAACAAGAGGCAGACCGAGAGAGAAAAGAAGAAGAAAGCACTTCAAGACAGGCGAAAGCCACTTAACATCGACCATCTTGGAACCGACAAGTAAGATAAACCTAATCTCACACAACCTAACGTTGTTGCAATTTGTTGGCGTATTACAACAACAATTTACATCATTTTTTTAACACAATTTTTATTTAAGACTTCGCGAAAAGGCCAAGGAACTGTGGGATTGGCTTTACACACTTGAAGATGAGAAATACGATTTTGAGCAACGTATCAACCGACAAAAATACGACGTAAGCAAAAAAAATATAATCCTTAATTCGTTACTATAAGAATTTGTTTAAAAAGGCTAAACCTAACTTTTTTGCAGATTAACCAATTGAGACAACGAGTTAATGAATACATGGGTAAATTCTCCAAAACCAAGAGAGGAGCTGGTGTAAAGATCTCAGGTCATGGAGGCATTGGAGCCGCAGCTGCCAATTTCAAATAACTCCACATCTAAATTGCTTTAAATTTCAACGCTTTACTCATTACTATTAAATTTGCTATTCAGTCACGAATGAATGTGCTTTTAGATTTTTAGGAATCATATTTTGTTGCCGGTTACCGAAAGTTAAAGTTAAAGTTATGTTTATTTAAAATAATAAAACTCATTGCACTAAAATATTTGTTCGTTATTCTGTATTACAGTAGAAGTTTTTTTTATTTAAACAAATTTTATTTAAAAATAAAAAACTAAAACTTTAAAAAATTCCATGCCAACAAATATACAACATTTACAAAATAATTCCAATAAAAACAATAAAAAAAGAACAATCTCAACAAGAATAGAAACTATAAAAAGTTAATCTAAAAAACAAAATCAATAAAAAAAATTTCGCAGTTTTCCATCCCATTGTAAAGGGCCACCTTGGTATAATTTTTTTTTTTTATTTCTAAAATATACCATCAAAAATGGAATCCAACATTCTTCGAGCATCACTGACTTCTTCCTTTTGCGTAGTCGCCTTATCGACTGACGTCATAAGAGATTCCTGTATGACGTCTTTCACATGTGGGGAATTCCCAAGATGGCAGCTTTGTGGCGAAGATTCAATTTTAAATAAAGACTTCACGTCATCGTTGGTTGGTGCACTGGTTATTGTGACGTCAGGAGAAAAGGAAACCTCAATATTTTCCTTATTCGTTACGTCATGTTGAAAATCCTCGGTTGAAAACGGTAAAAAGTTATCAAAATTTCTTAAGTTATCGTCATCAGGTTGATCAAGGTCGAGCTTAGACTTAAAAAAGGGATGCCGGGATGGTAATTTTTCGTTATGGTAAATTGCTTTGACGTCATATCTGGTTGTCCTTTCTGGCGTGGTATTTTGCTTGTGTTTGATAATGTCACACTTATTGGAGGTGAATGACGTAGTTGGTGTATATTGTTGTGGACTCAGTCGCGATTGAAATCTTACAAAACAACAAATATTTTTAAATAGCTTATATAACTATATATACCGGTAGCGTGGTGTAGTGGTAAGAATACTTGCTACACCATACATAAGGTCGTGGGTTCAATCCCCACTGATCTCATGCTGTAGCGCCCTTGAGTAAGGCGCTATAAACGGTATAAAATCTTGCTGAGCCAGCACTTAATCAGCAGCAATCTATAATATCCCAAACTGCCACATCTATAATATCCCAAACTGCCACAGGCAGCTCGAGACTGGGTCGGAGAAACTGATGTTACTCTATGTTTAAGTCGCGCATTCGACTTTCCCACATCGAGGATAAAGATATATGCAAAAAAAAAATCAAATAAAAAAAAAATATATATACCATGTTAAAAACTTAAATACCTCGGGTTCATAACAGAATTTGACGATGTTTGATTTGAATCTTTGTTTAATGGCTTACTTTCCTTTTAAAGTAAACTTTGATTACTTTTAGATAGTTAGATTTCATATTGAGTTCAAAATAAGGCACAAGAATATGCCAACATGTCAATAATTTTACTTTTAAATAAAAAAACATTTAATTTTTATTAATTTAAAAAAAACATTTAATTTTTATTTTTATTAATTTACTGAACTTATTTTTTTTTAAATAATATTTATCGTAGTTAAATATACTGAAGTGTAATGAAGTCAACCTCTTCTAGTTGTGCAAAAGCTTCCAACATCATCAACTCTTCCTCCTCTTCCCGTTCTTCCAAATCAAAATCACAAATCACATCACTATCATCAGCATTGTTGTTGATGAAATTATGTTGTGTGTTTTGTGAGAATTGTCGATAAGTTGTGTTTGGTACATAAGTACTCTGAGATTGGTAAGTCTACATTTACAAAAAATTATAAAGATTTAGTCCGCACAGAATATACATTTAATGAAAATATAATTATTTTTTCTTAAATAAATATGTATACTTGGCAGCGTGGTGTAGTGGTAAGAACACTTGCTACACCACACATAAGGTCGTGGGTTCAATCCCCACTGCTTTCATGCTGTAGCGCGCTCGAGTAAGGCGCTATAAACGATATGAACTCCTGCTGAGCCAGAACTTAATCAGCAGCATAATTAACGGGCAATTATATTCTATAATATCCCAAACTGCCACAGGCAACTCGAGACTGGGTCGGAGTCAAAAAAAAAAACTTACGTGATTAGCAAACGTAACTCGTTTTTTATTGCTTGGTGGTGGTTTGAAATAATAATTTGGTTCTTGTTCCCACAATTGGTTGCTACAATCAGCTAAAAATGGTATTTTTTAAAACTTTACACCAATAAATACAAAATGTCAAAGGATTTTTTACTTACCTTGGAAAAGAGAAGGTACCAATGGCACCGAATCAAGATGAGAAAATTCAGATTTTTGCGATGAGAAATTATTTTCTTGTTGGGAGTAGCTATTTGATTTGTTTATTTCAGTATCATAGTTGTAAATAGTTTGTAGTTGATTTTGACTTGATTTAAAATTGTTGTTTTGTTGAACTGGAGAAACTTTATTCCATGCCACTACTTTTCCCATACGAGAAAACTCTTTATTTGTTACTTGTGGGGCTGACTAAATATCACCATACTGTTACACTACATATCTCTCTTACTTTCTATTTCACTAAATATGTCAAAATTCTAAAATCCCCACCTAATATTAACTGTAAGGACTCCATAATATATTTCTTATTTCGGTATAGCTTGAACTTTTTTTACAAATTCTTACAGATACTTTTTTTTTTTTTGTATATATCTTTATCCTCGATGTGGGAAAGTCGAATGCGCGACTTAAACATAGAGTAACATAAGTTACTCCAACCCAGTCTCGAGTTGCCTGTGGCAGTTTGGGATATTATAGAGACTATAATTGCCCGGTAATTATGCTGCTGATTAAGTGCTAGCTCAGCAGGAGTTTATACCGTTTATAGCGCCTTACTCAAGGGCGCTACAGCATGAGATCAGTAGGGATTGAACCCACGACCTCATGTGTGGTGTAGCAAGTGTTCTTACCACTACACCACGCTGCCGGTGCACTCAAGTTACAACTTTACCATATAAACGAAACTTACATTTTGAACTTTGCTGTACTTTGATGGCCTGGGTGTAATATCAACTAACTCATTATCTTTAACATAAAATAGAAATTAAAATACAATTATTATGTTAAATATATAATGGAGTAGATAATCCAACCCAAAAACAAATGTTAATTTAATTGTGTAATAAAAAAATTACACTGAGGCTTACCAAAACTAGGTAATTCCTCACTGTATTCTTCTGAATTAGAGGTATAATTCATTCTTGATCCCACATTTATTTGATCCTAACAAATATTTAGTAAAAAATAAAAGCAAAATTAAATAGTAAATTACACATCCGGATTTAAAATTTATTTTAGATAAATTTAAAAATTATAAATACCACCACAAGAATGAATAAATATAAACATATATTTTATTTCAAATATGTAACTAACTTGATAATATTGTTCTTCCCTATCAAATCTTGATTGTTTAAGTGGAATACCAACATTCTTGTTAAATTGTTTGATTGGAGTTTGTTGATACCGACAAAATGAATCCAACTGCTCCCAACCTGCCTGCCTGTTACAATATATATAAACAATTTATTTCCACATTTTATGTTTTAGAATCATGTAATTCAAAAGCACTTCAAATTAATTTTACCTTTTACAACTAGGTGTTGAAGGAACAACCTGATTAATTTGGTTGATGTTCTGTTTACTGGCAGCTATATTGCCTAAGCAAACAAACAAACAAACTAAATTAAACTCTTTAAAAAAAGAAAGCCATGTAAATATGTGTTTTAAACTTTTGTAATGTATAATGTTTTACCTTTTGGTTTAACTTTGAAGTTATTACAACATATGTGTCCACAAGGTTTTTTGCAATTGTGTTTACAAGATGACCTGTAAAAAAATTTCAAAGTATTTGACAATATTCAAATAAATTAAAAACAAAATAAATTGCAAAATATCAAATTTATAATCAACTGCCTACTTTTGTTTTTCAAAGTATTTTGACTCCTTCATGTTAACTTGTTTGTTTCCAGACATAGCAGTAAGTAAGTGTGGGCCGATGTAGTAAGGTGTATAAACACTTTCAACATCAAGTCCAACTTAATAATATAACATTTATTAAATTTAAATGTAATAATATACAAACTTAAGCAAAAATATTTTTCTACATTTAAAAAATCACTAAAGATACTTATTCAAAAAAATTAAAAAAAATTAACAATGATCTAAAAAAGTTAATAAAATATGAATACTTTATTAAAACTACATATAACAAGTAAAAACCAACTAATCTGAATAATAATTAAAGTCTTACTTACCCCATTCTAAACTAATAAGTTTAACATTAAGTTCATCTCCCTTGTTAGCTCTCTTAACATTTAAAGTACGTTGCCATTTATGTTCGTCTGATATTAACAGTTGCGAGTCAAACACTCTTTGTTTCATTAAAACTTTGTTGTCTGCATCACCTGAAGTATACAATTTATAAAACCTTTAACTTATAGATATTGTCATTATTATAAACTAACATTGCTTTTAGTTATTAAAACTGCCAGCAGTAGAATTTAAGGTTACAAAAATTTTACATAAAAAAATTTTTGTAATTGTTATTTTTATTTCTATAAATGTGCTGTCTTACCAATAAATAAAATACAAAGATGTTTCTTGCCAGCAGTTTGTTGTTTACCAAGAGTTTCATGGTTGGTAAGAACCACTTGAATGGTAATGTCGCAATTGTCTTTGGTGTATTTTTTACTCTAACAAAAACAAATTAAAATTTGTTAAAATATATTGATACTTTACATATAAACTCGCAATGAAGAATAAAACATAAACTATGTTAACACATTTAATTAAATCAGTTAACTACATACCTGTTCTACATGAACTGCATATTTGGGAAAGCCTTTTACTGCATTTTGTAAGTTATTTCCGAATGGTGGATTTCTATTAACAACCATTTCTAACTCTCGTGGTCCCATCTGTTCACATTTCTCGAATGAACAAATACCAGCGTTTGCAAGTACGCTGGATAATGTCGCTCCTATGCTCGGTAGTTGCTTGGTTACATATCTAATACCAAAATTTAAATTATATTTTAATTTACACCTAAAAATTTAAAATCCTTTAAGTATAATAACCAACCCAATCTTAATTTCATAGCAACCTTTCAGAAATTCACTGTGCCTCTATTTAGTAGTTAATTAGTTAAATAAAACAATTTTTTAGTATTTAATGTTAAGTATACCTTGAATTTTCCCATAGTCTTGATTTTACACATTTAGAAAGCAGAATTGAATTATACAAACATTTTGAATGTTCACCTAACATTAAAAATTCAACAAGACATTTCGACACTCGAGATGCATTTCTATAAAACATAAATAAAGCAATTTTAACATATCCTTTATCTACAAATTAAATATTCTTATAGATCAATACTTTTACTAATTAAACACCTGAATATTTTAGTAACATCTTGGGTGAGTGTAAAATCTTGAATACTAATACAACCAAGTGTAGCTTGTAACAAACAATTTACTTTCATCGTAGTTGTTTTTATCCGACCTTGCATTGGAAACCTTTTTTTAAAAAATATAAAATTATTGCAATTTTTATCTAAATGCGCAATTAATTTTTAACTGACTGTGTAAATAAGTTTTTTATTTCTTTGGTATTATAAACATAAATTTTGTAAACCTACTTTGCATTAAAAAAACAAAATATAACCTTATTGTAACTCGATTTTTGTCTTTGTTCATTTTGTTTAAAGTTGTTCGTTCGTTCATGCGAAGAGTTAGTTCCTGAAATTCGTGACAATCACTCAAAATAAAAAGCTGAAATATTTCAATTTTTTTTTTTAAATTAAATCAAAAAAATTTTTTTTTTTAAATTTAGATAAAAATTAAAATAATGCCAACAGCCTTAGATGTATTTTAAAAATTAAAAAAATATATAAAGCCTAGTAACCAGTTCTTCCAATGTTTCATTGCCGCTTAAATTTGAAAACTTTTTGAGTGTCTCATATGCAATACAATATCTAGCCATTAACTTTCCAGCTTCAGTTGGTCTTAAATCAAAGTCATTTGTAACACCAACCAAGTTAATAGAGGTTAGAGAATCAAGGTTGCGCATGCATAACTCGTGCAGTCTTTTATCCGCCTCTTCTCTAGTGATGCCTGCTGGGTAGCCTAAAAAATGTGAACAAAACTCAAGTTGACATTCAGTGTTAACATAAACCCATGTTAAAAAAACTTTATTGCTAAACTAAAGCAAAAAATTAAAAAAAAAAAATTAAACATGAAAAGTGTTTAATATTTTATTTGATGGTAAATTTTGGTAATACAAAGGCGTTTTTTTCTGACATTAACATAGAGTAAGTGTGGATTGAACCAAGGACCTCATGTAGTACAACCAAGTGTTCTGACCACTACACAACGCTGCTGGTTTGAAATGACAGTTGGTACTTAAAGTTACCATAATGAGTTGGGTTTTTCATAATTCGGATGTATAGAAAAGTTGATCTTATCCATTCTAAGGCAATCGAAACATCTTTAATCGTCATTAATACTATCTCTGCATTCAAATGCTCGATCAAGTGGCTAAAAAAGGTAATATCAACAATTAGAAAGTAAGCAATATGTTTAATACAATTGTAAACTTTATTACACAAATTTTTTCCAAGCGGTGGATTTTATACCTATGCAATGAACTTTCGATATGTTGTGAACCATTTACAATATCATGATAAAGATCTCTTGATTGTTGCCTTGTCATTATTACTGCTGTTGCAGAAGTGTCAAACTTAAAATTATAACAAAATTGACAACTTAAAAATGAATAAAAAATAAATTAGTTCTTTATAAAAAAGGACATTTAAATATTAAGTTGCCCTAATCCTTTAAATATGAAGGCTAAAAAAACAGCAAAATTACAGCATTTGACTCATATTAAATCAAAAAAATATAAAATGTTTAATTACCTGAGGTCTTCCAGCCCTTCCTATCATCTGTAAAATTTCAGACTGAGAATATTCTTGAAAGACTCCTTTAACATAGTGACAAGTTGACTTCACCACCACCAAGTGGGCAGGCAAATTAACCCCCATTGCAAGTGTGCTAGTGCTAACTAAAAATAAAATGGCCCATTACAAATTATTATAAAAATTTAAATATTTTTTACCCATTTTTTTTACCGGCAGCATGGTGTAGTGGTAAGAACACTTGCTACACCACACATGAGGTCGTGGGTTCAATCCCCACTGATCTCATGCTGTAGCGCACTTGAGTAAGGCGCTATAAACGGTATAAACTCCTGCTGAGCCAGCACTTAATCAGCAGCATAATTACCGGGAAATTATAGTCTCTATAATATCCCAAACTGCCACAGGCAACTCGAGACTGGGTCGAAGTAACTTATGTTACTCTATGTTTAAGAAAAAAAAAATAAAATTTGAAAACATTTTTTAAACAAAAAAAAGTGATGATAATTGTTTTAGAAAGTTTTCATCTTGTTACAATACCTAGCACAAGAAGCTGCCCAGAAGCAAATAAATCCTCCACTAGATGTCTATCATGGGCATCTAAACCAGCATGATGGTATCCAATACCACCCAACAACATTTCTCGAAGTCTAAACATTGAGTAAGATAAGGCAAAAACCTATTTAGGTTGCATTTAAATATTAACCTTAAAAATATGTAGATAAATCACAAAATAAATTTCGACAAAACATTAGAAACATAGAGCTTTATATTTGCCTGTGGTTATGCACCAAATTAGAACACTTGGTCAAGTTTTGTTTGTGAGATGAATTAAAAACAAAGTTTAAGTCTTTAGACAGTGTTGTAGATGCTTGTTCTACACTCTTTCTTGTGGAACAAAACTAAAACACAACAATGTATTTTTTTACCTAGGAATTACTTAATAGTTTACCAAACAGAATTTTTTAATTTCTAAAATGATGTGATTTAAATTGCAACATTTGTGACTTTTACAACAGAGACAAAAACTTTTGTTAACAAACCACTAATGTTGGTTTATTATCTGAATAAGTTTGTATCACGTTTCCAAGTTTGTAGTTAAGATTGATATCGAACTTAAACTCAGAGCCATTAGATGACCAAGGGTAGCCTAGTACAACTCTTCTGAGTTTAACCGGTCTGTATTTAGCATCCATGCTAAATCAAAAATCTCTTACAAAAAGTTAAAATTAATTTTTTATAAATATTACTACATCCACAGCAAATCTATTTTGTTGTTAAAACATAGGACTCTCAAGCTAGTAGCTGGGTTGTTAACGTACTTAAAATGCACAGCGGGCTGATCAGTAGATCCCAGCCACTCAGCAATATCCTTAGTATTAGGAATAGTAGCTGATACAGCAATCAACCTCAGGCTTGATTTCTCACCAGCACTTATACTTGTTTGCACTGTTTTCATCCTACTTACAACAGCCTATATGCATATCATTAAAATAATATATTAGACTGCATGTTTAACTGTTAATTTATATATATATAAACTCTATATGAGGTTATGGGTTTAATCCCCACTGATCTCGTGCTGTAGCGCCCTTGAGTAAGGCGCTATAAACAGTATGAACTCCTGCTGAGCCAGCACTTAATCAGCAGCATAATTATCGGGCAATTATAATCTATAACATCTCAAACTGCCACAGGCAACTCGAGACTGGGTCGGAGTAACTGATGTTACTCTATGTTGTGCATTCGACTTTCCCACATCGAGGATAAAGATGTATACAAAAAACAAAAAAAACATATTGAATTAATTTAAATACAAAAATATTGTTATAAAAATAAAATTTGAATAAAAATATAAAGAGCTTTACAAGTCTTAAACTATGTAAGTTAACTTTAGAACTACGAACAAAAACTAAGTACAAATTATTCCTTACTTCCATAGTTGCACCTCTTGTTTCATCATTTAGTAAATGAACTTCATCAATTAAAAATAATTCAACTCTCTTTACAAGCGAAGTATTATCTCTCCATCGTCTGGTCATACTATCCCACTTTTCCTTGAAAATTTGAATTGATAATTAAATTAAAATCCCGTTTATACCTTTTTTTTATAAATATACTGAATTAGAATTACAGGAGTTGTAAGAATGACATCAGCTTTTTGAAGTTGGAAGAAGTCATCCATATCTGAATCTCCAGTTAACTCCAAGCAATCCAAACCCAAACTCTCAAACTTTACAGACCAATCATTATGTCTTTCAGAGCACAATGCCTTGACAGGAGCCACTAAGAAAATCATCCGAATATTTTTTATAGCCTATATATCTACACTATGTTAAAAGTTAAACTTAAACTTTGTAGTCTAATATTAACCTATGCCGTTTTTAAATATATATACATGATCTAGTAAAATTAAAAGAGTATTAACAAACTGTCACTAATGCTTTACTGAATGATGGCAAGATAGATACATTTGACAGAAAACAACTTACTGTACACAACTTTTGGAAAAGTTTTTCTACTTTTTCCTGACTCTTCTGTTTTTATTAACAGTCGAATAATTGCAAGTTCAAAAATCAAAGTTTTGCCAGAACCAGTAGGAGCACAAACTACTAATGGTTCATCTGTATACAGAGTATCATCAAATACCTGGATTATTAATAAAATAACAATGTTAGTCATTTATACTAATGCCACAATTTTAAAGATTTTTTAGAATAAACAGTCTTATTAACTACTTTTATTAATCTAATACTTACCTTGGATTGGACAACATTAAAGTAAGGAATGTCTTTAAAAATATCCCGATATTTCTCAGCTACAACAAAGAGTCAAATAATACAAAAGAGAACAACATCAATTTTTGACTATAGTGCAAATTTGTTAAAGTTTAACTGTAGTTTTATATCTGACATGATATTATAATTACGTCGATATTAAAAACCTTTTTTATTTTATTTATAAAATGTCAACTTACGTAATTCGTCCACTGGACGAAGTTGTGTGCCATCAAAAACTCTGCCACCTGGTGTTTGGTAAGAAGGAAGTGTTAATTTTTGAGGAGTTTGCATGGCAGGTGGAATCACTGCTTTATAATCAAACTCAATCATTTCTTCCAAGTTGTTTGAAAATTTGCTGATAGTATGGTGATCAGAAGAACTTTGAGATATTTTTGTAGAACTTGAAGATTCTTCAATTTCCAGTGGATCAAATAGGCTTTGGCTAGGATCATAAAATCTATTCGAACTTGATTGGCTTACAAAATTATTAATCTTTAATAAGTTTTCCTTGGAAAATCGTTTTTGATTCAAATTACTTGATTTTATTACAGGGGATTGAAATAATTTTGTTGTAAAATTGGGTGACGATGGATTTGAATCTTTATAAGAAAAAGTTTGGGGGCTAAAAAAATCCTTTTTTATTGGCGGATGGTATCCAGCATTTCCATATCTAATGTAGAATTAAGTTGGTAAAAAGTTAAAATGTGTGCTTAAAAAAGGTAGGCTATATACTATTATAAGCAAACTTTTTTGGTATATAAATCAAAAGTTTAAAATTATAATTTATTGTCCTTAATCAGTTAACTTTAACAACAGAATATTTAAATAGAAAAATTAGGTTACCTTCTTTGACTGGAGTTTGTAATATCCTTGAGTTCAGACATTCTACTATAAAGCTTAATCAAAGAATTTTTTTAAGAAATGCATTTATTGTAAATTATCTCTCTTAAATGTTATATCCTTACATGATGCAACACTGGTAATGAATTTATAAAAAGCCTGGTGTGACAACACTGTTTTAAGTAGTACCCAGTCTACGTTAAGAAGCCTGTGCTGTGGATAGCCTGCTTAGTCTGAGATTAACAGATGTTAATGGAAGTAGATTTATTGAAAGTTAAGTTACAGATTATTAATATAAATTAATTCGGTAAATATATTTAGTTAATTATTTAACACACAATAAGATTTGATTAAATTTTAACTAGATCGACGATGACGACAAATTTTAGATTTCCTATGACGTCATGTTCTGAAGATTTTGGGGACAAAGTTATTTTTTATTACATGCGTAGTGGAAGGTAGATATATGTGACTTTTGGTTTAGAAGCAGGATTTTTTACTGTTAAATTTAAAACATAATTTTCTTTTTTAAATCTTGTTCAACATTTTATTCAAGTTGTTCTAAAAATATTTTAATTAATATAGCTTTCGATTATTAATATTGGTTTATTTCATTTAAAATATTATTAACCTGAATCGTGGTGGCATAAAGTTATTTAAATTTTTAATTGATCAAGAAAAGAGTTTCCACAAATAAATACGTCAAAGTATTTTAGCAGTGTGATTCCACGCCAGCTTATAGTATACTTTACCACATTCATTTGTGATTATCCACAACGTCTCAACATGCCTAAGCTCAATTATTTCCGTTTATTAAATCATCTTTTTGAAACTCCCTTTATTAAATCATCTACTCTAGGCGATACGTACGAGTTCATTTATTAATACTAAACGCTTTGCTACATTAGTTGTTAGAATTAGGTAATTAAAAAAACATTAGGTAACTAAATTTAAAAAAAGCATAAACCGCAAAAAAACTTTAAAAACGTGGGCCACACCATGAAATTATTGGGATTTTTTGTTTGTATTTTGATCCTTATCAAAAGTAATTCAGCCTATTTTGATGTTGGAAGTGACAGACAATTACGACCTGGAAGTTTGTACTGGAACAGGTGCCTCGAAAGATTAGCTTCCAATATCGAAAATTTACAACTTAGTCTAATCGGATTTATCGACTTGAAATCATATTCTTGTTTTGAGAATTTAGAAAAGACAGTTGAGACTTTGGAAAATAAACTTACTGAAATATTGGAAATGGATAGTAAGTATATAGGCTACAACTAAATTGTCAAAATTTACTTAAGTTAATTTTTTAAATTTAATAAACGTTGTCGGTTCTACACTAACCATTCTGAGTTATTTGTTCTTAGTAATTTACATTTTATTTAGATGCAAACAAGATTAATCACTATATTTTTCCTGGAAATCGACTTGGGATGACTTACAACCAAGCTGAACTATTTTGCATCTGGCATAATCAAGTTTTGTGCAGCAAAGATGAGATGTTTCCGAATGGGGATAACCTTGCAGCTCTGATTGGAGTACTCCAGGGTGATCAATGGGCACCAGCACGGTAAATTTGTAGATTAAGTAACGTCTGTTTGAATGCTTATTTATTTTACAGCGAAAGTTTTAACACGGCGTAGGTTACCTTCATGTTTGTATTTAAAATTTTAGCATAATTTATCTTTTTAGTGACAGCTACAATAATTGGGCACAGGTCGCTCAGAAAAATGACCGTACAGGAAAATTACACAACAGTTTTTATTCACCTCCTTCATGGGGCAACGGTTTTTTTCAAACTCATTTTGGTCCCTTGAAGGGAAATATCTTTTGTTGCCCGGCACCGTAGAAAAGACAACCCCGTGTTTTTACAACAACCTTAACATGATTTCTTTTAAAACTGTTTTACTATTTTGTTGATTTTATTTAATACTCTTATTAAATATATTGGTGTGTAACTAGTGTATAGATATTAAGTTCATTTGTGATCAAGAGAATCATACTGTTTCGGTTGTTAAAATAAAAATTTTGTAGCACAATTTTTACTGTTAAATTTTAAACATAAATTATCTTCTTAAATATTATTTGACATTTTTTTATGTTATTTCAAAAAATAATGTATAGTTAATAAAATTTTAAAGTGATTATATTGGTTTATTTTATTTAAAACAATATTAAATGATGGTTAAATAAAATCATTATTTGTAATTAATTTTATGGCGAGTAAGATTGTTTATTATTTTAAATTTTGATTATGAAAATTGTGTGATTCTCCACAAATGAATATAGTAATTTAGATTTTAATGAATGTTATCTACTCGCATAGCTTACATCCACGTCTTAACATCTCTAAGCTTAATTATTTCCGTTTATTAAATCATCTTTTTAGAACTCTGGACAATACGTACGAGTTTATTTATTAATACTAAACATTTTGCTACAATAATTGTTAGAATACTGACATTAGGTAACTAAATTTAAAAAAAGCATAAACCGCAAAAAAACTTTAAAAACGTGGGCCACACCATGAAATTATTGGGATTTTTTGTTTGTATTTTGATCCTTATCAAAAGTAATTCAGCCCATTTTGATGTTGGAAGTGACAGACAATTACGACCTGGAAGTTTGTACTGGAACAGGTGCCTCGAAAGATTAGCTTCCAATATCGAAAATTTACAACTTAGTCTAATCGGATTTATCGACTTGAAATCATATTCTTGTTTTGAGAATTTAGAAAAGACAGTTGAGACTTTGGAAAATAAACTTACTGAAATATTGGAAATGGATAGTAAGTATATAGGCTACAACTAAATTGTCAAAATTTACTTAAGTTAATTTTTTAAATTTAATAAACGTTGTCGGTTCTACACTAACCATTCTGAGTTATTTGTTCTTAGTAATTTACATTTTATTTAGATGCAAACAAGATTAATCACTATATTTTTCCTGGAAATCGACTTGGGATGACTTACAACCAAGCTGAACTATTTTGCATCTGGCATAATCAAGTTTTGTGCAGCAAAGATGAGATGTTTCCGAATGGGGATAACCTTGCAGCTCTGATTGGAGTACTCCAGGGTGATCAATGGGCACCAGCACGGTAAATTTGTAGATTAAGTAACGTCTGTTTGAATGCTTATTTATTTTACAGCGAAAGTTTTAACACGGCGTAGGTTACCTTCATGTTTATATTTAAAACTTTTAGCATAATTTATCTTTTTAGTGACAGCTACAATAATTGGGCACAGATCGGTCAGAAAAATGACCGTACAGGAACATTGCACAACAGTTTTTATTCACCTCCTTCATGGGGCAACGGTTATTTTCAACTTCATTTTGGTCCCTTGAAGGGAAATATCCTTTGTTGCCCGGCACCGTAGAAAAGACAACCCCGTGTTTTTACAACAACCTTAACATGATTTCTTTTAAAAATGTTTTACTATTTTGTTTGTTTTATTTAATAACCTTAATAAAAAGACTGGTGTGTTATTAGAGTACAGATATTAATTTTATTTGTAATCTAGAAAATCATACTGTTTCGGTTGTTAAAATAAATATGCTTAAATAAAATACAAGAAATTCTGCAAAAAATAAATGTAATAATATTCGATTTTTTTCAAGAGAATGATAATACAACTACTTCCAAGTAAATTGTATTCTGTATCGTGAATATTGTTCTTACTAATCAAACCGTTCACAATTAAGAATTATATTTCATAAACATTAATTTAACTGTTTACCATATGCCCAAGGGTTCAACCTAAATGAAAAAATGGATTTTTTAAGAGAATAATTAAATTTAAGTCTTTGTTTTAATGCATTAAAAGTGTACACAGTTTATAATATTATAGATATTTTTAACAACTACTTTTTATTATCAAAAAAAAAGTTTCCATACCGTTACTTTATCAATGTCGTCTGGGTTAACTTGTATAGATGGATTGTAACTTATACTTGGTAACATTGTTGAATTTCTAGAAATAAAGATTCAAACTAATAAAAAATTGTACAACATTTAAATGGGAATACATGAAGGCTATATAAAACACATACATGTCATTCGTTATGTCTTTGTATGACATCATGGATTGCAGTGGTTCCTGGTTCATAGAATGAAGCAGAAATTGTTTCCGACTAACACAAACTTGAGATGGTCGTCTCATATTCTACAAATATAAAAGAACAAAGTAATACAATAAATATTTAAGAACTACGCTCAATTTTTTTTTAATTTTAGCTATGTATTAATACTAAAGAATTATTTTTGCATAGAAATAGCTTAAATTAACCATGATTTCGTTGGTATTGTTCACCGGTTCCATGTTATGAAAAAAGGGAAGGGGTTCTGTTGGGTTGAATTGGGTTATGTTGATGTTTTGTTCAAAATTTGGGTTTGATAGTCCCACTGTTTCAGCTATATCTGAAATCTAAAAAAAAATTCAAATAATAAGTTTGAATTTTAAAGGATTTTTTGTTAATGTAATCATTTAAAAAAAACTTACGTTTGCCAGGGTATCAACACTTGGTAATCTGTTTTCAATTGTTTTAGAAGTTTCTTCTATATAAATTTTTAAGAAAAAGTGTAAATAAAATAGTACTATTAGCAGTATTAATCTTAACAAAATATTACCCAATGTATTAGTATTAGTTAGATTGGTGACCAATAACTTTTCAAATGAGGAATCCTGATCGACAAAATCTTTGCTATTAGATTTCTTTGACTTTGTCTAAATATAGAAAATAAAATTGGGAATCTCAGTCAATTAAAGGATAATTTCTAATATCGAGAATATTGTTTCTCCAAGATCTCAACAAAAAATAAAAACCTACTTTATTTAAGCCAACATGATTTGAAGCATTTTCTGGATGTTTTGATATTATATGTTTTAACATTTTCGATTTGCTTGAATACTGAGATGGACAATATGGACATTTATTTGGATCCAATTCAATTGTGTCTCCTGTTTCTTAAACATTTAAAATTAAAAAAAATTTTAAAAATTTTATAAAGTGTTTGAATTATTATTTTTTTTTGTATATATCTTTATCCTCGATGTGGGAAAGTCGAATGTGCGACTTAAACATAGAGTAACTTTACCCTGACCCAGTCTGGAGTTTTTTTACCCTGACCCAGTCTGGAGTTGCCTGTGGCAGTTTGGGATATTATAGATTATAGTTGCCCGATAATTAAGCTGCTGATTAATTGCTGGCTCAGCAGGAGTTCATACCGTTTATAGCGCTACAGCATAAGAGCAGTGGGAATTGAACCCACGACCTCATGTGTGGTGTAGCAAGTGTTCTTAACACTACACCACGCTGCCGATACTACACCACGCTGCCGGTACTACACCACGCTGCAGGTAATTCTTAACCTCATTCAGCAATGCACTTGAAATACACAAACAATAATAAATTGAATAGAAACATTTTTGATTACTTATCATTGCATTATTCTCTGTTGATTTACATCGTTTGACATCTCTGATATGAGGTGGTAAAGCACTTCCCGGATGATGACGGTTAATATGTAACTTTCTCTTGGTTGAAGATTTGTAAGACTTTTGACAGTAAGGACAGACATATGTAATGCAAGTTTTAAGGATGGGTTGCAAAAGAACGGATACCTGGAATAAAAACTAGATAAAATAAAGGCAACAGATGTATTTTCCAACAAAAATTAAAAAAAAAGTGATTTAAAAATGAAATATTCATATCAATTTAATAAAAAAATTTAAAAAACAATTTTTTTTATTAAAAAAAAAATAAATATTTTTTCTAACTGAATCAACTCGAATTTCTGGATGTTTTTTTAAGAAATGGTTGACCAACATTCCTCTTCTTTGAAAACCAATCACACACAATTCACATTTAAACACAAACTTATCTATTTCATTTGGAGGGATTTTAGGTACAAATTGATTAACGGACTTTTCTGCAAAAAAGGATAGTGTTTTAAATTTGTAAATCACAAGCTGTTTTTAATGAAAAAATATTTATTTTTTATTTTATTGCAGAAAATATATTAACAATTAGACTTACTTGGTGTTACAGAATCACAGTGAACAGTTTTTACATGAGCTCCAAGCTTGTCCTTCCTCTTAAATGATTTACCGCAAGTTTGACACAAAAAGTCTCTTTTATCCGAGTGCACAAGCAGATGAATCTTGTAAGTGTATTTTCTTTAAAAAAAAACATGAATAATCAATTGTTACAATACCAAGAAGGTTAACTATAAAACAAACATGCAAAAATTTGATAAATTTACTGTTACATACTTTTTAAAGATTTTTCCACATGTTGGACAGGTAAATTGTTTAGTGACAAGTTTATTTGTTGTTGTGGTGATTTTATTTATTTTAAATTGTGAATTCTCTGCTGGATCTTTGGACAATTCGCCAACATCTACCTAAAAAAAATGATCTTACATGTAAAATTTTTAGTTGACATGATTAGCAGAATATGTTTTAAAATGTAAAATTGAATTTTTAGATTCTGAACTACCTGGTGATTAATATTTTGTTGTTCAGTTGGTTTCTTTTCTTGAGGCTACATTAAGGTTGGGTAAACATATTAATGTTAAGATTATTATTGTTGAAGATAAACAGTTATAAATTATGTCATTAGTTATTTGAACCTAATATTATTCTTTCATTTAATGATGTTTTCAAATTAACAGCTACAGATTGTTTTAATAATAAAAACAAAATTTGTTAAAGAAGCTAACAAACCTTGTTAATTTGATTAACTCTTTTCCATCCTCTTTTTTTTGGTGGTACATTT
The DNA here is from genome assembly GCF_963082875.1 of Corella eumyota. NCBI lineage: Eukaryota > Metazoa > Chordata > Ascidiacea > Phlebobranchia > Corellidae > Corella > Corella eumyota. Next base: position 5,115,373 of record NC_137491.1, read on the forward strand.
TTAAAGTTTGGAAAGTCTTCATTTGCAGAAAAACTAAACAAAATTAATTTATATATTTGACTTTGACAGTAATTTTAAAATTTTTGCCAACTTTTTTTCTCTCAATTTTTCTACATAGCTTTTATTTTGAAACATTTAAATACTAAAAAAATAACATCTGCATAGTTTTACAAAATAAATATACCCTTTTTTTACCTTGTTGTAACTCCAAATGTAGATGAACTATTCATGTTTTGTGACAGAATATTTTTTCCAATAAATGTGGCATACCTTGGAGCATACCATACCTTAAATTTTGCAAGATATTAAATTAAATAACTTGACAAAATTTAAATAGTCATTGTTTATAACACAAAATCTTAAATAGTCATTGATTATAATACAAAATGTGGCTTTAAATTACCTTTAATTCGTCTTTACTTAAAATAGTTTTGATACTGGTAAAGTAGATTTCGTTCTTGACAAAATGAGCACATAGATTTTGTTCTTCATGTGTTTCTGCAGGACGTACCAAGCACATCCAATTACAATGTCTTTCATTCGAAGTCTAATTTAACAAAATATTATAATATAGAAAACATATACTTTTCTTTGTAGTAACTACGTTGTTTAATTAAACAAACTTTTATTAGCTTTTTTTTACTAATTAAACTTGTTCTTAAGACAAATTAATTTATATTACTTACATCATAATAAAGATCTTCTACTTCATCATATCGATTTGCCTGTAAAAAACAAAAAAATAATATATGCTGCTAAGCATTGGGCACATGTAGTTAAAAATGAATTTATACCAACTATACAAAAATTAATAGAATACCTTTAGTAAGAAAGGTGATTTTTTAGCTGTTACATATGAGGTTAGAGGGGCATCTAAAGGACCAAACCGAGTGTGACTTTGTATGAGATTTTTTGAAAACACTCCACATTGAAACGATTTAATTTCATCTAAACAAAAATTTATATAACAAAATCTATTTACATGATAGTTAGCAACAAAAATGACTTACTAGTAGGTTTGCTTTAAAAAAAAATGAACTTTATGTTTTTTAACAAAATAAAAAAAAAGCATTTAAACATACTTATGTACAAAACATTAGGTAAAGTGGCGATTGCTTGATTTACAATAACTTTATTGTTTATTGTTCGAGTAGGGTTTCCCCCATTTATGTCACCCTCTTCTATAAGAAAATCCTCTACAAAAATAAATATTTTTCTAAAAAAACGATTTAACTATAACAGTCAACACTGTAAACACGTTACATAAGAATAAAAGTTTATTTTTAAAAATGTAATTTTAAAATTATTTTAAAACATTAAAAGAAATTTACCTGGTATCATATCCACCTTTTAGGATCCATCCATGTAAGAATCAATTACTTGCAATAAAAACAATTTACCTAGCTATTTTAAACATGTATGTTAAACTTAAATTAACAAAAAAATCATTTTTATAAATGTTTGAGCAAAATCTAAAGAATGTCAAAAAAATTCTTTGGGTTTCAGGTTTAAAAACAAAACACAAAAATATCATAGAAAAACAAACCAGTCATTAAAACATAATAAAACATATAGGCCTATCACAACACCCAAAATAATAAAAAATTTAAAAAAAAAACAAACAAACACAAAATTGCTGTATAAAAATAGTTTTTGTAAGTTGTAACACAACTTGTTCTCTTCAATCAAATTGTCATTTTGTATCAATGTTCTGATTCCTTAATTGAGTATTTTCACAGCAAGGTCTTCTCATAACTAGTTTATAAATTAATATTTCTATATCAAGAAAATTGCAGAGATTGTTCCAAAGCTGAAGCCTGCAAACCAAAATTATTAATTTTATACTAAATTTTACAATTTAAAAAATGGCACAAAAAATAAAACATTAATACAATTGATATGTTTATAAATACAAATCACAATTGAGTAGTTAATACAAGTCTTATTTTACCTGAACAGAATAAACGTTATTTCCAACAATGACATTAGCATCAGTTGAAACTAACATGTCAGCAAATTGGCCTGGTGCAAAGTGATCAACCAAATCTTCCCTTCTAGTAGTTCCTTCTGGAACATCATTAAATCCACTTCCCTTTTCTGCCTTTAATGTCTGTAGACACATAATGTTAATGAAACACTACAGAAAGACATGGTTGTTTTTGCCATAAATTGCTAATTAATTTTCACCTATATATATTCTAAAACTGAAACAAAAATTTTTATTTTTCTGTATGTATCTACAACTTTTCTTTAACCTATATATACCTCTGAAATTCTCTGCCTGTTTTCCTCAATTAATTTTTTAACTGAAGTCAAAACTGACATTCCACAAACCTGCACAATTAAATACTGTGATACTGGCATAATAATTTCTCGTCTTTCTACTGTTAATTTAATTATTGCATTTAAGTTATAGTTATAAGCTCAACATTTACTTACTTCCCGATATTTTTGAAGATAAATTTTCAGAGGTTCGATGTAAGGATCGAAACCAAGTGTTGCCATTGCAAAGAGAACATCTTCTCCATTTATTGTTTTCCGCTTTTCTTGAGCACACCTTTCTGAGGCTTCTGATGTTATAAAACTTATAAACTCAGACACACATTCCTGCACACATTCTTTCGCATCTTTGGCAATCTATGTAAACAATTAAATATTCTAATAAAATTGCAAAAAAAGGTTCTGATTATAAAATGTGAACTGAAACCAAATTTTTAAAACAATAAATATGCTGAAATGGTACGTTTAGTTTCCATTAAAAAAATGTTATTTTAAATCTTACAAAAAGGTTTTAAAAATGAGTAAGTTTAAATTACTTTTCCGTTGGTAGGAACTGCACTTTTCATAATTCGAGCAACATTAGCAATAGGCAAATAAATATCTTGTTCACGAAAAGGCCCCTTGTTTTGTTCAACACTTTGCCTAAAAACATCAAACAATTGAGAAAACAGTTTCACACAAAATTAATAGTATACATATAAAAACAAGATAATAATGTACTACTATTGTTTTTTAGATTACCGTAGAGACATAACACATATTAATTAACAAAAAATTTAAATAACATTTACTTTCTTCCAATTCCCGAAGTTTCCTCTTCTTCACCCTCATCCACTTCAAGAGAAGCCATATAATCATCTGAATAAGAAGTGCCTTCCATTTTATATAGCTTACCTCTTTAATATAATCAATTTGTCACTTGTTAAAGTCTTTACTTTTTACAGAAGTGACCGTTTTCTGGTCATTAAGATACGTTCAAAACGTGGTATGTCCGATAGTCTGAGGCCGCTAAACCGTTGTTAATATTTTTATTATAAAATCTTAAAAGTGTTTATATTTTAATAAATCGAATAAATTATGTTAAATCCACATTTTTAACACTTTAAAGTTTACTTTTAGAAAAGTAACACGCTCAGTTTCGGTTCTGTGTTTACAAAATCTAAATCACTGAACCATGCTAAAACGAATATTTGTCGATAATTTACCTTATCCTTAAAAAAGCAAGTAAAAGTTTTTTCCGAAAAAGTTACAGTTATCTTCAATAAAACTAAATAAAATTTAATTTTCTTTATTTATAAAAAATACAGAACCAAATGGATTAAATAAAGATAACATATATATATAAATTAACAATCAGTATAAAAAAAATCGTAGGTTTAGGTCGTGGGTTTAATTCCCACTGATCTCATAATGTAGTGCCCTTGAGTAAGGCGCTACAAACGGTCTGAACTCCTGCTGAGCCAGCACTTAATCAGCAGCATAAGGAATTATAATCTATAATATCTCAAACTACCACAGGAGACTCGAGACTGGGTCGGAGTAACTGATGTTACTCTATGTTTAAGTCGCGCATTCGACTTTCCCACATCGAAGATAAAGATATATACAAAAAAAAATTATTTAGAAAACTACCAAGATGCATTAAAATTGATAATGCATTTTAGATTATGCAGCTCATATTTATATCTTATTTCAAAATTACAGCTTTAACAAAATTATATTCTGTAACAAAATATGCTTTGTTTGGAGTACATAACGACCATAGTTTTAGTGCGCATTTAATATCGTGACCTTTAGAATGATCTATTTACAGTCAATAGGAATGTAACGCGATAGTTGTATTACAAAATATTGCTCTCCCGAAACGCACCATGAGGTCCAATACACGATGTATAGATTTATTACAACACACTATAATAGCTTAATATTTTGTTAAGGTGAAACGTATAGGTCATAATTTATAATTGTTTTGTTAAGGCACACCTGAGATATCAGACAACTAATTTTTTCAGCGTTATATAAACGTATATTAGTTATGTTTAAAAATGTTGAATAACACATGATATAAAACAGCAGTTTACGACAAATTAATAATTAATATTACCAATGACTACAGATAAAAGCGGTTAAGAAAAGCCATAGATAAAATAATCCCGAATCAGTAATAAAGCATTTTATTTACACAAAAAAGTGTTAGAAAAACGACGAGAATTTAATCATCGCCCATTAAAAACGCCAAATTATAGATATCGATGCCACGGCGACTGAATAGCAACTGTAGTTGGGCGGCCCTTATTGTAGAGCTTACCATTGTTTAAAGACCTTTAAATGAATTTTATTTTATTATCTCCTAAGAAAAGCAAACATATCGTTTGGAAACGATGTTAAGCCTATTGTGCCGTCGTCTGTACAAGTGGCCCCGACTATTTTGAGAGGAAGCTAGAACAGCGGCTGTTTAGAAATTACATGGTTAAGTAGTTTAATAGGGTGAAGTAGATTTTCAAGTTCAATGATAAATTTTTACTAAAAGCTTGAAAACTTTATGCCTCATTAAACAAAGTTTATTGAAAACTATAATTTGAACTAGAACTTGTATTCAAGTAGAGTTATATTGATTGTGTATTAATGCAAGAGAAAGAACATATATAACCAATAGCAATCTAGATACATTATTTTAAAATTTACACAATTAACCTCAAACGCATTTCAATACGTGAACAAAGTTAATATTTATACAGTGTTGTCACAAAGCTTCCTTATCGACAAAGGTCATTACAATAAGCTGAATACTAAATAAATAACGGCAGTACAAAGCAAAACCTGGCGCTTGGAAACTAGGTTTAGAAAAAATATGTTAAAGGTAGAGTAGAGATATTTAGTATTACACTTTGGATATACTTGAAACATCTTTTTTTCCTTTAAAGTTACCGGTAGTCTACTTATAATCAGAAACAATAAAAACAAATAAGAATATTAATTGGTTATGGTTTTTTTGTGTAAAAAAAAGTGTATATAAGAAAGCAAGACAAAATAACAACAATTAAGGCTCTTGAGTAAGTTATTTTTAATTGTTTCAACTTTAAATCCATTTTAACAGCTGTGTATGTGTAAGGACTATTACTGTAAACAATCAAAATGTCGACAACCCAGCTTTCACTGCCACTAAGCCACTTCTATCGAGAAACATTGGGCAGCGAACACTTGTCGCAAAACCTCGCATCAAATGAACTGTTTACACCACTTCAGTTGGAGAGAGTCACAGTTAGTCCTTCAAGGTTATAAAAGCATTTCAATGTTTCGCTAATTTAAATCGAAATACCGCAAATGGAAATTTTAAAGCCCTTTTTGATCGGTGAACTTGTATACTGGAACCTGACATTTTTTATGGTTGTTGCTAAAATTCTGTATATAATATGTTTTATTTAGGTTTGAGAAGTATCGTTCGTCGCTGGAAAAGCAGCCCAGATTACCATGGGGTCGTTTGCGGGACTATGGAGGTTTACAGAAAGTGCAACTTCCCGAGGAATTTATTAAGCCAAAGACTTATCCACCGACTGTAGTTCAAAAGGTAAACTTAAATTACTTTATCTTTTATTTTGACATGCAACAAACTTTCGGTAAAAATTGAATTACCGACAAATTATTCCAAACCATATTTGTAATGAGTTGATCATTGCTAAAAAATTATTTATAAAAATTTTAAAAAGTGCAATCCTTTTGAATTATTTGTTGTGTACTTTAAATATTTTTCAACTTAGGGACATCGTCATTACGGAACTGGAGCCAGCGACCCACGTGACCTGAAAGTGGAACAATATTTTGACGTCACACATTTAAATAAAAGTCATGTTCGTACAAGTGATCAGGTTTTACCGCCACCACCGCATAAAGAAATGACGTAAAACAAAAATTAAAAAAACTTTATATTTTTTGGGTTTATTAAAATATGGGTGAAAATAGTAAAAATTAATGCTTTAATAAATAGTTTTTAAAAGGGATTTTTTTATATTTTTACTTTCTAGGTTTCTGATGATAACACGATTGTTAATATTTAATTTTAGTAAACGCCAAATAGACCTTCCCTATCCTGCCGAGCACCCTTATACATCACACATGTCCAGGCTTGCTGTTTTTCCAAAGTTTAACACACCTGATGATCCGAGTACCGGAGATCCAGCAAGGGGAGATCAACCCATCCACCCTAACGCTCCGGCAAATGGCAACAAAGTTTTGATTAAAAACAAAGCTAAAGGTTGTAGCTACCGGTTGTGACATCTTGTTAGTAAATTATTATAGTTATTTTAATGTATTTGTTACTTATCTAAACTAGGTGCTGCATTTCGGAGGGAACTGCAAGAATATCCGCATGAAAGTGAGAAAAATGGTCTTACATGGCCAGGTGAAAATGATTTCTACCAACTGATGAAATCGCCCGAAGGAGGAAAGCAGCCTTACTACCCCACACCACCTAAAATAGTACAATATTTTAGTTGAACTTACTTTGTAAAAGCTTTCTTTTAAATACATTTAGTAAGCTTAACATGTTTAGCATAATAACATGTTTATCTGTACATACGTACACACAGGTTTTAATTATATGTTATGATAGGTTCACCCAAATCTAAGATTACGAGACGAAAATCAGAGATTGGAGCTGAGAAGTGTTAATGCGTTGCGTAATCTAGAAAGGGATCAATGGACGACTTCATACGATTACAACTTTACAGGCATGTTATTTAAAATGATTGGCGTAAACTTTAAAAAACGCTGGTTATTATTTTTAGTTAAAAATGTTTAGGTAATGGGCCATCTAATGCACTTCATTTGGACGATCATCACCAAAAATTGGTTGACGAAATAACTAGTGGAAGGGACAATCGAAACGATCCAATGGTATAATTAAACTATAACCTTTAATCTCTTATTTAATAATATTTTAATAAAATATGTTAAATACGTTCAGAGACCAGCCACGTCACCAACATTTTTATCACCTCGCCCTAACGAAGGAAGATATGCTCGTCTGTACCAAAACCGACGTCACATTTCGGCAGGGATTCGGTATCCTGACGACGATCCGCAACCTGACCCTGCAGATGTAATGGACACCAAGAATTACCAATCTTTTCCTGATTTACCAAAGCCCTTACGCCGCAAAGATGAGTGGTATAGAACAGGTCGCCAAACTACTGATCCAGCAATGTGGAAAAAGGTGACATTTAAAAAAAAATTAGTAATACGAAGTAGTTTTGGCTAACTATTAATCCACCTTGGTCTAAAACTTTGCATAAATGCACGATAATAAAATATTTATTAGGAAGAAGAAAGTGAAAATTCTAAAACAAGAAAGCTAAAGTCTGCTCTGTCAGTAAGGCATCCTTCTCAAGAAACAGAAGTCGAAGAATGGAGAAGAATTGAAAAAGAAAGTCAACCAGAAGAAGGTTTAAAAAATAATTGTGTATTAAATTTAAAGTTGTGTAGTTGGAATTTATAGTAGCAGTTGTTATTTTTATTTTGGCAAAAAGGTTTGGCAAAAATTTCATTGAACAAAAGTTTACTTGGCGAGGAGGATTTCCGAAAACTTCCAAAGACAATTGAGGAACAAATCGAACTGCCAGAAAAGCAGGAGTATTATCTTAAAGATTATCAAAAAGCAAGAGATGATAAATTTAAGGTTTGTAAAAGTACTTTACTGATACCTTAAGATCTTTAAAAAGCTTAAGCCCCAAACCTAAAATATATTCTTACAAATTAACCTGTCATATATACTTTTTACAAAGTATTGACCAATATGTCTATATTAGCAGATACAGTCCATTTTTTTACTATTATAGGAAATAGAACGAAGAAACGAAGAATACGAATTAGCTCTTCAGTATATTGCTCACAAAGACATGCATGCTTTGAGAAATAAAACTGATCAAATGGGAAACAGATTGGAACCAAAGGCTTTAGACCAACATTCCATTCAGGTAATAATAAAAATAGGTTTATAAGCTTAACGTTAGTAGATTCAATTTTTATATCAGTTTAAATTTTGCTTTTTATTTTATTTTTTAAAATTAAGGTTGGACAAGACGGTCAAAGACTTCATGAACTTCGTACAACGCGTCACGAGAAACCCGAAAGGTATAGTACAGGGTTAAACTTCTCGACAGAAACGATAAGCGACAGAGGAACATTAACTAACTTACATGACAGGTAACAACATATCAAGTTTTTATAGTTTATACATTTACAAGTATTTTTTTGCAGTTTAATTATATTTCCATCTAATCTATTAACTTATTACAGGCAACTGACAGGTTATAAGGACTTTCCAAAGACTTGGCGTCGAGATATTCCAATTGTTGATCCACCACAACAAAACCGCAAGGGGTTGTTATCGAGCTACATCACAAGGACAAATCCGTTTTCATTAAGTGTAGATTCGGGAAAAGAAAACTTAACGTCAAGATCTGGTGATGCAGCGAGACTTAGTTCCTCGGCATCGGGTTCGATATTGAGAGTCCCGGGTTCACCTCCACGGACTGGAGCAAGTAAAAACATCTCATTTAACGAGGTGAAAATGGATATCTCTTTAATGTCTTTTCAAATGCACTTTTTTAAGTTTATTTATTTACAATAAAATTTGAAGTATAAGTCAAAATAATTTTTACTTAAAATTTGTAATGCCAATAACACAAGCTTATTTTGTTTGTAATTTTAAAGGTCGTTCGGGTAGCGTCGTCAGAATACGGAGCAAGATTCCAATTGTCAACTTCTCCACTAAACAACCCCAACAACAATTTTTCAGCTAAAAGACCCTCCACTCCTTTTCCATCTACGCCCCTGCCTTCCCCTCCAAGATCAGTTAGTGAGCCGTCCCTTTATGAAGGTAAATACACAAATATTTATTTTATTTAAAAGTTATTTTTGCTGTTTATATTTGAAATAGTTATATTGCAAAATATATAATAATTTTAAAAAAAGTAATTTTTCTTTATGGTAAACAATATTAGTATTGTTTATAATATAAGTCACCGTGGGTGTTATTTTGTATATACGATGGTACATAAAAGCTGGTATTAAGAAACGCTTTAATTTCGTAATGCAAATAATTTCTTCTTACGTTTCGCTTTCGCAGATTATCTTTATTGTTTGTTAGTAAATATGTCATTATGACGTCATAAACACGGCAAGGCCATTAACTCGAACAAAATTGCCGGTTGTCAAACATACAGCGATGACATACAAGAATGTTGTATACGTTTCGTTGCGAAGAAATATTTACCTTAATAACCCAAGTTACTTGGAAAATAATATCACGATGACGTATAAAAAAGTTCCACAAATTTAAAACAAAATTTTAAATTCTTAAAATATATCAATTTATTAAATCTGTGATTTATTAATTGCCTGTTATAGGTAAATTAATCATAATTTTGAATTAATTTTTTTTCTTGAAGGGTTATCTCCTCGTGGTCCCACGCTTCGTCCCGCGAGTGCTTTTCCCCACGAGCAGAGCCGTCCCCCAACCCAGGATAGCTGGACGTGGAACCATGATGTTCGCCTAAAGGCTCAGTTTGACCCCAAAAGTTGGTTCCCAGAGCCGGGAAGTCCGCGACCACAAACAGCATTGCTGGATATACAAAACAGTTGGAGCAAGGTGAGTTAAATTTATTTTAATAATGTTAAATATTTACCAAGATCTTGGGAAAAAAATTAACCGAATAAACTAATATGATAAAACTTTCTATAAATTAAAAATGTACATTGTATAATCATTAGACTACTTGACGTATTTTGTCTATATTGTTTTAGACATAAATTGCATGAACGTGTATATTTGATTGACGGGAAATGTTATAGGTCGAGATTTGCAAAACTTAAATCTTGTCATTAAACCTAATTAGTGTTTTCGTTTAAGCTTTATCGGGGTTTTGTAGTAATGTAGGTAACAGTTTAAGTTTTTCTCAAGTAAGTTTTCCAAGAAATTCTACAAAATCCCCCATTTTACGCTATAGCTAGACTTTAAACTGTTGTTTACCTTTATCTGGATTGTATATTGAAACAAATGCGTTAAAGCATCTCATTATGTGATTGATGTGATGTGATAGCGATGCATAATTCGCTCTTTTCCAGGAATACGGTGGCGATAAGATTTAATTTGACACATTGGTTAGTGACGTCATGCGTCAATCAAATTCGAACCAGATTGGTTGAAAATAAAAAATATCCCCAAGCAGTTGTGGGCCAGTTTAAGTGCCAGCTGGTCATCATTAAAATAAATGACGAAACAAGCTCATGTTTATTATGATAAGGGTCAACATTGCTAAAAATAAGTTTAGTTGGTTGTATTTTAAAAATGTTTACGTTTTTGATAATGTTTTATAGACGGATGCCCACAGAAGATTACATGAAAGTTTGCCCGAAAATTCTCCGGATATGAGGTAATTATAAATTGATTTAATTTATTGTTTTTTTAATTTCTTTATATTCTAATTTATTAGTTTTTCCATAATCTTTTTAAATTTTTATAATCACATAATTAACATTCTGATAACAAGAATTGAATAAGCAAAATGTTAAAACTTTTAGCTATGTTTATTTAAATTCCGTGATATTTCATACTTTTCTCATATAACAAAGGGATAACGAACGGCACTACGAGTTATCTGACAAATCAGCTGATCTTCGCTTTCATCATTCTATTAAACATCGGGAAAAACGTCACAAATTTTACGGATTCAACAGCTACCATTTTTACAACGGAAATCCCGTGTTATAAATAAAAAAAGAAATAATATTTGACCGTTTTTTTGATGTTTATTTTTGCTTGTATATACTTTAATGTTAAAAATTTATAGACGTAATTGTGCATATGTAGATATATATTTTCATTACTTTATTTTTTGATTCGCTTGCGCTTAAAATTGTGATTAAATTAGGTCATATGTTTATAATCTTAAATGTTACTTAAACTTTTTTAATAGTTGATTATAACGACAAGATGTCGCAAAAAGGTTGTGATTAATTTTGTTTTTGCTCAAACTGCTGACACAGAAATACGTAATTAATTAAAAAGTACTCAAGAAAATGTAAAAAATAAACTCATTTACTTTATTTCAAACAAAATATGGTTACGGAAAGTACTTATTACAAATTCAAAAGGATGTTTTTCGTGTTGTTAGCTTACCACATACTATATAGATTTATTGTTTTTGGGTTATTATTTTCGGCTTGAAAAAAGCTTTGTTAAATGTTATATGCTTTTTAAAAGTGTGCCGAGTTAAGTTTTGTTACATTAAATACAAGGATTTCAAACACTCGCGTAAGTGTGTTGTTTGTAATAAAAACTGTTCTACACATGACCTCAACTAAAACACTTGTAAAAATCAACCTTATAATTTTAATATTAATTGCCAGATAAGCTATACCTACATAAGGCAATAAAAAAAGATTAAAATTTTAAAGAATTCGGTAGCTGTGCAGTTTACCTTTGAACTTTAGTGCTTTGAAGTAAAGATTGTTGAATTTAATTATGCGGTATCTGATTTAAAACGTAATATTGTCATTTTTGTAAATATTTATTTTGAAATATAATTTTGAGTAAAAAACTCATGTTAAAATAATAGTATGTCATAAAAATTGTTTTTAATATTTTACACCTTTTTAAGATTTATTAATTGTGCGTTAATTTAAGTGGTTAATAAAATAAACTCTCTATAATCTTATTTGATTGGTGTGCTTAATTCATCGATATTACGAATAAGTTTGTATTTAAATGGTTTAGGAATTTCGAATGACGTCAGCAAGATGTTCTGTATGCTTTGCACAAAGTCGAATGCAAATGAGTTATACCAGTAATCCAGCGTGAAATTATGGGATCACGTTTATCTAATCTAAGTAATGTAAAATCGATAGCCATTTTTAACCAAAGATTTTTGGGTACCACATACTTTTATCATTTTCTTATAAAACAAAATATACTCAATATGGTTGCACGCGCATTAATTTAAAAGCATAAGAATGTAAAAGCACAACAATCTAACTACGGTTACTTGTTTCAAGATTGCCATTTATTTTATAAATCATGCTGCATTTTATGTGTAATGTTTATATGAATTGTTAAACTCTATTTTTATTAAGCGTATATCAACTTACATATTCTAAACAACGTTAAACCGCAATTAAGTTGGTGTAGTAATATAATCTCTAAGTAAGGTTTATTACTTTAAGCTTAGGTAGATAGATCATGAAATAAGCTTTAAAGGTACTTTTGTAAACATACTTTAAATAGTATGTGTTGTGAGATTTAATCCAGTAATTATAAAGAAATATTGTATAAGAACAACGTTGCATAAACCAATTTAAATTTAAAGAAAAGATTAAAAGAAGTTAAGAAATAGACACCGCTTCAAACTACTTTAGTGTTAGAAAAATTCAGGATCAAGATTTTAGTTAAGTGATACATAATACGATAGTCAGCTCAATCAGTTTAAAAACAGTGTTACTTAGGCCAAATACAATACATATCTAATGGTAAAACAATTAGGGAGTAACAACCGCGGTACACCAAAGGTGCGACTTGGTATATGTTTGGAATTATTTATAACGTGATAAGTCAGGTGCTATGTTGCAACTTTATATTAAAAAAAATTTGCTTCTTTTTAAGTTTGTTGGAATTTTTTTATTGCCTAAATTACTAAACACTCTTCGTATAATTAATTCTAAACCAGACCTCAAATTAGGTTGCAATGCTTTACAACGCATGAAAATAGCGGGCCACCAACTTGTCGTACTTGGTACTGAAAACACGTGGTTACAAAGCGATATTTTGTCAATGCGATACTATCCACGAATTAAAGAAGAGAAATAGCGTGGCCTAATCTTGGCGTCTTTATAAGGAAAAATGACTAAGTGAAACACAACGTAATGTGCTACAACAAAGTATTCCGAGTTAGACAGAAAAACAGGAGAATTCTTTTCTAATAACATATTGCGGCGACACCATATCACTACATGAGTATGTCAACATAGACTCGATTACAGGTGTTTAAAATTGTTTTGTATCCGGTTTGGTGTGAAAATTGTCAATGAAGTTACAGATCCAAATTTAACTACTGATGTAATTATGTATTAAACGCCAAAAAAGTTTTGAGTTTGAGTTAAACTTAGGTTTTTTCGGTACTTCCTCCACTTTAACCCATTTTGATCCTTGCAATGTTAATTGTACTAAATTAGGGACTTTGTATTATAACTACGTCACTTGGGAAACGATTTTTTCCGATTTAACTTCGTTGACGTATTTTGATATAAAGGTCGTCCGTTTCTTTGAACAATGTTAATAAATCCATAAAATATTTGTCCACAAAGTAGCAATTAAGGAAGCTGTTTTATAAGGTACCTTCAACGTTTATAGGATTAAGCATCGCACGTGCAATAAGTGTGCCTATTTTTGCGCCGTTCAAGCACTTACCAAGCATATGTGAGTCCAATGTGAATACAAAATGTACTAACTCCCGTGTCGCGAAAACTGATCACGTGATATTACCCGTTTTAGCTTCAACTGATAAAAAAACTTGAAGGTTACCAATCCTATTTCTTTCGACCGCAAATATAAAAAAAAACTTAATGTCGTAGGCTGGCACAAATTTCTCGGCTTCGTCTTTAAGCTTTTGTTATGGCTATGATTAGATTTCTGATCTCTGTGATGGTGTTTTAATGATTGCCATAATAAGCCGAAAAGAAGTGTACAGCGCGCTTTCTGAGGCATATATGACGATTTAATTTCGCCATATGTTATAAATGTGCTTATTATTTTAATTATGTTGATAAAATAAAAATGACTTCAAAAGGTGCAGTTAAGAAACAGGAGAAAAAAATTAATATTCCAAGTTTCTGTGACGTCAATATAAGTTATTATCGTGGTTGAGGAATGTTAAAGGTGTGAGGAATATAAAAAAACTGCATGTGTGTTGCACTATATAAGAGCAAGTTCTTCTGATATTAGTTCACAATTGCACACATGGTGTAACTGTAACGTTACAAAAAATAGTATTTTGTAAAACGAGTTGCAGAGCAAATTTTTGAAATTGGTTTTAACAAAATATTAAATTGAAAATTTCTGGCAATTTTTTTTTAGAGATTTTAAATTGCAACGGAAATTAATATATTATTGTTGACAATGTTACTAGTAACCTGTTTTTTAATACTTTTGACTTCGGTTGATTTTTCGTTCACACAAAATTCAGCTCATCTTGGTTTGTTTGAACGACTTTTCGATTTCAGAATGAACAAAGCAAGATTTAAGAAATTTAATTCTATATTTCCACGAAACATAGAGAAGCTTAGTAAGTATTAATATACATTTATTGATTATCATTTAACAATTTTTTTTAAAAACTAGACCCTCTATCAAAAAGTTGGGCAAGAATTTAATTAAATTAATTTCTAAGAATAATAATTTGACGCAAAATTTCGCCTAAAGTGTAACCTTTCATATTTCATGGAAACGTGGGAATTAAAAATTGTGTTTGTTATTTGTTTGGTTTCAAAGTCTAAAACGCAATATCATATTGTTATATAAACTTTTTTTTAATTTCGTTTAAAAATTAAAGCAAAAATCACCAAAAAAAAATAAGCCAAAATAATTTTTATGTTTTGCCATTGGCGCATAAAAAAAATTTAATCATAAACAGTGACCTTACGTATGGTTTACCACAATAAAATAAACTAATCCATAAGATGTTTATTTAATGAAACGCGACTTTCTGTGGGTTTTAAAATGTACTTTCGAATTTATTTATTTATGCGCATAGAATTTGAACCGGTGCTTGGCAAGGCTAATCAATCGCATCAACGTATTACATTGTCAATTAGCACAACTCTTTAACACGCCGAGTCACAATCCGGGTATACTATTTAATACCAAACCAATGACTAAAGTCGTTAAAGGTTTTAAGCTTTGATGTAAACTGTGATGACACGAACGATCTGTGTTAACCCAAACCTACTTACAATTTCAACCTAAGCGCATCACCAGAAGCTGAAATATAAATATCAATTCAAGTCTGTTAATCTATTTCTCCTATTATTTGAAACTAATTTTTGCGACATGAATAATTACATGCAATTAATTTGTCAAAAATGCAGACAAAATATTCTAAAAACTTTTCAAATGTTTAAGTTAAAAAAGTGCACAAATGGCGGCGGTTCAAAATAGTATTTGTTATTTGCCCTTACGCCATATAGCAGAATTGTAACAGCGGCAAAAGTTATTGATTTGCGGGTAGATCAAAAAAGGTATTGGCGCGTCCATTTTTATTTTTTCTAAACGTGTATGTGTTCCATTTATTTATTACGTCTAAATTTACATGGGAATTTTATATAAACGAGTTCAATATATTTATTAACAAAGTGAATTTAATATGGCTTTGTTAAATAACTAGTGCCAACAACCTTATAGTAATCTCCACATACACAACGAATTCTGAACAATCACCTAATAGTTATAGCAAATAATCGCTTGGAATATATCCGCCAAATAAAATGATTTTTAATACCAAAAAAAATTAAAATTAGAACAAATAAAATAAACTATTTATTTTAGAAAATGGTCGACAAAAAAGGCAAGTGTTTATTGGGGAAGACGGACCCGATTGGCTGCAGGATTTGTTTAGTCTCGAAGACGGAGAGGACGAATATTTGGCTTCTTTGTTTGGGTGCCAGGAATTTGAAATGCCATGTCCTGAATGGTAAGCTGTTATATTTTAAGTTATTATATTAATCGAAATGATCGCTTTATTTTAAAATACGTGAACTATAACAGAGCAGAAAAGGTGAGTGTGGTAATTTTTCGTGAGTATGTGGTGATTTATCGCAATCTATAAATGAAATTTTACCAAACACCGACTAATATTTTTATAAAAAAATTTTTAAAAATGCAACCCAAACAATGACATCGGCAAAAATTTGATTAAAAATATCAACAAGAATTAAATGGGCGTACGTAAGCAAGATATCTCTTTACGTAAACACGAAAACCAGTTTTATAATCCAAAGTTTTGATTTGGATATCTTTGAACATCGAATTTTTGTTTAAAGGTATACTCGAAATTTTAGCGCACGGATTAAATTGAATTTTTGATCAATTTATTTGATATGAAATTAATCCGGATTTACAACATTTGAAACTGTTTGGCCTACGCCCATAGATAACTTATTTATTGCAAAGAAGAGCGTTGCATAAATATTACTAATATGTCATAAAAATATTTTTTTCAATTGAAAGCAATTTTAATTCTCGCTAACAAGAAAATTAAAATCTGGAGAAAATATTAAAATAACTTAAAAAAAACTAAATTAAGCAAATTCTTATTTAAAATATTTTATATAACAAACTTAAAATCAATTTACCTTTTTATTGTTAAAGGACTGAATGGCAGGGTGAAAATCTTTGCAGCGCCTCTTGTGGCAGGGGTGTTAGAACATTAAGAAGATATTGCGAAAACAGCTCGGATACAAATACTTGTAATGGAAATGACACCATGGTCGAACCATGTAATTTAGGACCATGTCCAGTATGGTCACCATGGGCAACCATTAGTCCATGCACTAAGACGTGTGGAAGAGGCCAGCAGCTCATGAAACGGTAATTTTTTCTAATTTTAAAATGTTTGCAAATGTATTAGAGAGTTATATTAGCAGTAATCGTAAACATGACTGCACTTAATTTGATATCTTTACACGGAGAATTAATATTTTTTTCATTACGTCATTTTTAGCCTCTAACTAAAACATAGTAAAATCGTAACCCGATACAAAGAATTACTAATCCTTTTGTTCAGATGAGTTTCAGGGAAATAATGATGTTGCATTTTTTTTCATTAAAAATACAAACCTAATTCTTTGGTGTTATAATCTCTGCTTACTATACATTACTTCTTTAACATTTATTTGGGGAGTGGTAAACGAAAAGACTTTAAAACGTGATAAATCGGGCCACTCAAAAATTTAAAACGGCTGTAAGTTTACAGATTCGTGCTTCTTTTAATTTTATAAACCATTTCAAACGGAAATTTCGGTAACTCAACCTAAACAATCTGCTTGTAATTTGCCAGTAATGAGCAGAGCGTGTTCATAAACAACACTACCGTAAGCAAAACATGCTGACATTAAGCGATTTCCACTATAAACATTAAACATGAAGCCTTGCACAGTTTACGGTGTGGACAGATTATCTGAGAATTTTTAATTCAGAAATTCTTAATTATAATAAACAAACTTTAGATCACGGAATTAAATTTTTAGAATTTGTTACTCGGAAAACAAAAAAGCAAGCGGTTGTAATGGGAGAGTCACGAAAGTCACTCCTTGTCTTCTTTCCTCTCGATGCAAATCGCCTTGGAGTAAATGGTCGAAGATGTCACCTTGCAGCCACAGCTGTGGAATTGAAGGAAAGAAACTAAGAGCAAGAACTTGCCTAGCTAAGCAGGTATGTGTTAAGTTCAACTGTACAATAATTAAGCAACAAAAATTACAACACCAATAAAAATAACCACTTCAACTTACGTTTGTTTATAAAAAAAAAAAAATAAAATAATTTTTTTTAGAAAAGTATTTGTAGAGGTCCTGACAAAGAAGTGCGACGTTGCAACACTTACATAAGATGTTCATTGGCAACGTTGTCATGGGGACAGTGGAGTCAGTGTAGAGCCCCTTGCGATATGTGGTCACACGTGACTAGAAGACGAATATGTTGGTCAAACAATTGCACAAATGGTACGTTGGGATAAGATAAAAGTGCTACTTTTAAAATTCAAAACAACAAATTTGATTATATATTTTGTTTTGTAGATGAACTTCGAGAAACAAAGGTTTGTGCTGGGCCTATCTGTGCCAATACAACAGTAAAGAAATACGACTTTACGACACCTTACAATTACACTAAGTAAGTTATATTTAAGCACGATTTAAAAAATCAAAATACAGTTAACTATAAGATACATTGTTTAAAAGGGATACGCAGTGGTCCCCATGGAGTATGTGTTCAACATCATGTGGAAAAGCTGGTACTCAAAGACGATCGAGAAAATGCTTTTGGGATCCAATAACTAACACTAGGTAAATGTTTATTAAAATGGTTCAAAGTACCAAGTACTCTATGCAATATATTTATCGGCAATATAATAAGTTTCGAAACCATGTTTGCTCTTTTTCAGAATATGTGATGAAAACAGCATGGAAACGCGGGCTTGTTCGCATATGGTTACATGTCCAAGATGGGACCAGTGGTCGGAATGGTCAATGTGCAGTAAAACATGCGGCAAACCTGGTGATCAAACGCGTGTACGATATTGCGTCCAACGAAGGTGTGTAAAATAATTTAAAAACCCAAATTCTCAAGTTAGTTGCAAAATAGTTTATCGTTGTTAGTGGCGCCAAAAATCAGCTTAATAAACCTTAGTTTAATTAATTTATTCTTATATTTAAATAAAAACGTGATGGGTATACATTTTTATGTATATTAAATTTCGTGCCTTGCTCGGTCATGTTTTGTGTTTGGTATAGTTAAAACGTAATTCAGAAACATCCAAATAAACAGACTTGGAGGTAATTGAGGGATTGAGAAAACGGGTGGTAAACTGCTTGATTACTATACTTCGTGTCGTATCAGTGGGGATAATAACACGTTTATCAAAACAAACACAATAAACATTGTCAACTTTACCGAATTTTCCCATCGCGGAAAGTTTACGCAAAAACGTAAAAAGTTTAAGAAATCCGTGAATTGCGTTTGGTTAAATGCAATAGTTTTTGTCGTATCTAATTTATATTTTTGTTTAATAGGTATGTTAAACACCAAACTTATGATGAACGAAAAAGAGAATCAACTAGAGGTTGGTATTTGAATAACTTAGATAATTTATTCTCCTCATATAAATTGTAATTTTTAATTTTACAAAGATTCTGGAACAGTTCAAGATAATCTCACAACGAACACCGCAACCTTAAATGGCACTTTGATATACAAACCAACTTCACATGACGTCATTAATGCAATAGTGAACCACGTGGTCGAGGAAGCTTCCGATACCAATAACACGCGATCAAAAAGAGGGATAAATGGGTTATCCCTGTTAAAAACCGAACCTGTGTTTTATTATAGCGCTACTCCCCCAATTAAAATGAAGAGTTTTTTTGAGGGTTTGTTTGTGAAAAGTCATTTTATTTTAAGATTACTTTGTAAAATCTAAAAAAATTACTGAAAAGGTTTAAAACGTATTTATAGTTATTTTTTTGTGCAGAAGTAGTTGACAATGACATGTGTCGAGGCGGAAGAAAAGCTTCTCATGATCATAAAAACTGCCTTCCAGTTAATTTGTGCCAAACTGTGTACACACCATGGTCAAGTTGGAGACCTTGTTCTACTTCTTGTGGAGCAGGATATACTTTAACTACTCGTTCCTGTTATGAAGGAAATCAAAGTAAGTCGTTTTTAAAAAAGCAGAAAAAAAAATAAAAGGTAAAAATACATACTTATACAAAAAAATACTTTACCAAAAATAAATATAATGTAAATGTTTTGCAGCCATGGAATCATGCAGTGGGGTGACAGTCAGGTATAAGTCATGTTTTTCACCTCCATGTTGGTCGGAATGGGCACAATACAGCCCGTGCACGACATCATGTGGAGGTGGAGACCAAACACGGACTCGTCAATGTACGAGTACAACCAATTTTATTAAACGGTACAGAGATTGCAAGGGGAGTAATTTGGAAATGAGAAGATGCAATGAACAAGTAAGTTTGATCAGCATAAGTTTTTTTTATCAAAACTATTTACAGTTAAGTTTAAAAAATACATTTTATATTGAGATATGTCCAATTTGGTCAAGCTGGAGTGAATACAACGACTGCAGTGCAACTTGTGGTGGTGGAATTCGAACAAGATCTCGATCTTGTATTCAAGGGAAATGTATTGGTGATTACGTTCAAGAAACGCAATGCGCGTTATTTGTAAGTATATATAATTTTTATTTTTCAGTAAACATAGACTTGATAATTGATTCAATACGAGCTATATTTTAGTCATGCCCGGAGTGGGCAAGTTGGGGCCAATTCTCTTCATGTGATCGATGTTGTGGTGGTGGGATTTCAACTCGGAAAAGAAGATGTTCAAGTTCCTTTGAAAGTATGTTAGTTCTTAATAAATATTACACGTGCTGCGAGATATTGTTTTTGTGTTTAGTACGTTAACATAATATTTATACATTTGCTCAGGTTGTTCTGGGTCGAATATGGAAGAAGTAGATTGTAACACAATGGCGTGCGCACCAAAAAATATCACAAAAGATTGGGTTTGTGGAGTTCGACCAAAATTGAATGGCATTCAACAACAACAAAATACATCCGCTACCTTGCTTATATTCGGTGGAATGGTAAATATTTATTCAAATAAAGAACATTTTAAAAGTTGAGCAAAATTATAAAAACTTTAAATGTTTAGGCATCAGTAGCCAATACATGGCCATGGATGGCAAGCTTACAAGTAAACGAAAAACACTTTTGTGGAGCTGTCTTAATCACTCCACAATGGACGTTGAGCGCAGCACATTGCTATAACAAACAGTAAGTTTTTAAGTTGCATTGTTGGCTTGTTTTGTAAACATGCAAAAATTTTAGGATTCCCGCAAAAAGTTGGTCTATGGTTTTGGGAGCACACTTTCTTGACGAACCAGAAACATACACTCGAGTAGATATCGATAAATTTTACCCACATCTGGATTTTATTAATGGGTTTACTGCTAACAGTAAGTAAAATGATGTTTATTTGACACTTCAGCTTTATAGATGGCCGAAAAGTTTAAGTAGTTAAATGTGCTAATTAAAATATTGAAAATGTCAAAAACATGAGCAAGTAAACAAGTAAGAATGCCAACAATTACGTGGTTTATCCTTACAGTTCCGCGAATAACAATAATTAATAAATTATAAACCCTTTGATGAGCGAATATGATGCTTATAATCATAACTTTTATCAGATTAAAACATTGCTTATTTAGACTGGATATATTAAGCCACACCTTATTAAAGCGATTAATGCGAGCAAAGTTAGTTCATGAAATCAGCAATTAAACATTTCAAAACAGTCTTTACCTATTATAGTAAACGTCATATGTTGTGATGTCTTGAATATTTATAATTGAAAGTGTCGGTTAGAAATGTTGACGTGATCTTCGCCTGCTAAAGTTTTTATTTAAATTAATCTTTTTTGTATAACGTATATACATAATAATTTTAAAAATTTGTTTGTTTTTAGATGATATTATGTTGGTAAAGCTTGAAAAACCAACGACTCTAACACCCACCATAATGCCAAGTTGTTTGCCAAACCACAGGCGACCGCGGCCGGGAGAAACATGCTTCATTATGGGTTGGGGTAGCTTAACAGGTTGGCAAAAATTTCATCTTATTTTTAACACCAAAAAATAAGAATATTAATATGCAACACTTGTTAAAACTTTACATTTTTAGTTGAAAGAGGTCAGACTAATGGCCTCCAAGAAGCTGCCGTGCCAATATTGGACCACACCGAGTGTCGAAATCTAGGATTTAGGTATCAGCGGTTAAACAGAATATTTCACATGTGTGCTGGTGATATTGATGGAGATGAGAGGCCTTCAGATACTTGCACAGTATGTTTAAATACAATTTTTTTTGTTTACTCACGACTCTTAAAAAACTTTTGCTCAATATATGTAGAAAAAATACGGAGTAAACATTTGCAAACAATTACTAACATATTTGGTTTCAACTTTAAACCAAAATTTTGCAAAATAAATCATATACAAAGTTATTTATTTATTTTTTATAGGGTGATTCGGGTGGACCTTTAATGTGTCGAAGTGAGGAAGGATCATGGTATGTCGCCGGCGTTACTTCATTCGGATTTCTTCAATGTGGAACACCGGGAAATCCTGGCATATACGCACCGGTTGCAAACTACGAGGCCTGGCTGGAAGATAAAATAACAACATGCTGAACATAGTGAACTTTGTTTAAATTTGATATGTTCAATCAACAAATACATTTAGTGGTCGATTTTAAACCTTTAATGCCTTGTGTCAAAATAATACGCGTATATTGACATTATTGCTGAGAAAAAGGAGAAAGGAAAGGGTTCAAATGTATTCTGTTTCATATCGGTTTATATGCCACAAATAATATCAGTTTAATCGTCAAAATATGTCAACACTGTGGATAAGTTTTGCGCGAGATTATCTTAATTCCTTAAGGGAGTTAAATCCGTTTTAAATACTTATATTAACTTACGGAATTTTGTTTCTTTTTTGTATTTCGTTTGGATTTTCGCTTTTGGTTATGCAATCATAATGTAGCGGTTAGTTTTTTTATTTATTTTTTATGCATTTTTTTAGTTGTTGGTAAACTATGTATTCTTTCATAAACATGCTTTTATTCTTTTTTTTTTCCTACTTTCGCATTTTTTTATTTTTTGATATTTATTTTGTAAACTTTCTAATGCATTTCACTTTTGGGGAGAAAGTCGATTGCAAAAATAAAACAAATAAGTAATTAGAAATTTTCAAGTTTTCACATCAATCAATCAGTCAAAGTTTGTGTTAAAAGACAAATTAGAGGACGGGACCGTACTAAGAGGCATCTATTAAAAATAAATTTGCGTCAACTTTATCGACTAATCTTGAACAAATCTCGTAAATTATCACGCTCATGCGACATTTAATGTAAATTTTGGTAAAATATAAAAAAAACTTGTTTGCAAATTCTTACCAAGTATCTTTTTCTCTTTACAGTTTTACATTTCCTGCAATCAAATTGTAATCCATTACAAATGAAGAGATAAGATTTTAAACAAGAAATTACCGGTTAACCTTCATGTTCGTCTAATAAATACATTAGTCCCCAAATATTAAACATCAAAATGCGCTTAACTAAACGGAACGTTATTTTTCCAAAGTGCCGTGTTATTTTTGGATCTGTGATGTTCCTAAGCTGATAAGCGATGTGTGTGTTCGTTAACATTAGGCATGCGGTTAGTAATGGAATTATCGAATTTAATGATCGATAAAACAATTGTATTGTAAGCAAATATCGTACACAAATTTACGTAAAGAACATTTCTCATTTTTAAACCAAAGTTCCATATTAACGTTCAATAAATTTTTTTACAAGTTTTATAAAAATTTTAATTTTAAATAGTCAATAAATTCTTATAACTTATTTTTTTGCAACAAATTTTTTTTCAATAAAAAATATTTTTTTGGCAATTAATAAAAATATAAAAAAAAGTTTTAACAAAAATAAATTTGTACGCTGAAAGGGTTTTATTTATTTCATTACAGATTTGTACAAACTTTGCGTAAACGTATGACACGAAGACATAAATTTAATAATCGACGTTGCGCAGAATCAAAAAATGTGCCTCAGTATTTTGATAATAAACTATTTGAAGTTAATCTGGCAAAGTACGCCCATAGATGAGACGTTTAATATGGCTGGTGCACAAACTTCTTAAAGGGGAAAAAATCCGACGGACGATGTTTAAAATAAAAAGTCAACGCAGCGACAAATTATTGGAATTTGGACACTTTCTCGGATTTAATTTTTAATTCTATGAATTGTTAATAGTACCTCCACAAGATGCTAAGATATTTTTCGCATAATAAATTTGCGAGTTTCAGACGGCAGAGTAGACAGATTAGGCCAGCATTATACGACAACATTAAGGCGCTAATGCCCTATAGTTATGGGTCACTTGTTTGTTTATCGTTAATAAACAAAAAGACTTATAAAACAATAGCCGTTGACGAGTACAAGTCGCTACTATAGCCTTTGGCAGTAGATCTACTACAAAAGTTTAAGAGTAAGGTGTTTGCGACCATAACGGTAAGAAAGGGGTAGCGAAAAAATTTCAACAAAAAAGTCTTAGAATTTATTGTCGCCGTTTCAGACAATTTTTGAGAAAGTTAGTCTGAGTCTAAAACAAATCTGTATACAGCAAGTGATATTAAAAAAAATTTTGAAATACCATTAAAATTAAATGTTAGAAAATAGGTAAAATTATGGTCAACTCGTAACCACAAAATGAGAAGAAAACCGTTTATTATTCGCAGCGGCGGAAATTTTAGCGTCACAA
Source organism: Corella eumyota (assembly GCF_963082875.1). NCBI lineage: Eukaryota > Metazoa > Chordata > Ascidiacea > Phlebobranchia > Corellidae > Corella > Corella eumyota. The sequence continues at coordinate 5,139,815 of NC_137491.1, forward strand.
TAAAAATTTTACTTAATATTAAAAAAAAATAATCTCAAAATGGCGCAATTACGATAGTGGGAATGTTTAGTAGAAATTTTTACAAACTGAATCAAACCGATAAAAAAATTATTTTTAAATTTTTTTTACTTTGGCAAATACCGAAAAAGATTTTAATATTTTTTATTTAATTAAAAATCTTGTTTAAAGTAAATTGTCTAAAAAAATTATAAAATTATCAAAATTACCAGGCTAATTTTCATGCCAATTATTTTAACATGTCTTAATTAAGTTTTTACGTATTTTGTAATATAGATTGTCAACAACATAGTCGAGGATAAAACCTTAAGACATTTTGGATAACAAGAATTTATATTATCATTGTTACCCCACAATATTGGATTACACTGAAGCGACATCTACGTATAAGAAGAAAAAATGCGATTAATAATAAATTTAACCACATTGACTATTCTAATAGGAACAATAAAATATATATCAGCAAATAATACAAGAAAACATTTTAATTTCCAAAAAAAAGGACAAAGTACAAATAATTCCAATCAAGAAAATTTTTCTTTTTTATTATTAAAACAATCCGAAAGCACGATAGACTTTAAAAAAAGTTTTTATCAAAAACTACAAAGAAAAATTTTACTCGGTAAGAAAGCAAAATGTTATGTTTAAGTTAATGCTAAATTCAAAAAGATAATCCGTTATTTGAATACTATATTATGTTTATTCGTAGAGACAACAAGTCATTTGCATTTTGAAGTTGACTTTTGGAACCTTGATGAAATTATATCACGAAAAGAACGCGAAGTTCGAAATAGGATTAAAAGAAATACGCACGCTTTTGAGGTTAGTTTGTTTGGCATAAATTTTACCCGTGGCCTTTTAATATTATGACGAACATACAAACAATTTTAATTACAACATTAGATAAACCACAAAGTGTAACAGGTGGTGTGTAATATTTTCTAATTATAAAAAAAAGAAAATAACTAACAACATTTTTAGCCTTAGTGAAACGTACGTTTAGATGAACCTTAAATATCTCATCGACTGTAAAGTTTGTTTAATAATAAAAATGTCATAATAAATACATGAATTAATGTGTTCAAAAATGTTACCGGTGCACTTATTATGGCGTTGTAATTAAAAAATCGACGTCGATGCGTCGTTCATTTCCAAGAAAATATTATATGTTTGTTTATGCTATTGCGGTTTTTCGATGCAGCCTTTTTTAGGCAGCAAAATATTTTTAAATTTGTTTATTATTGTATTCAAGTGTTATAATGTGAAAAGGGATTTAATAATTTTTTCATAATTTAGTTTACAAAGGGTATATTGTTCCCCGGTCGGTTTTAAACAACAGTTTTCTAGCGTGCTTAATTTTTTACACCATTTTGAAAATTTACATACTTTTAATGTGTATTGTAAAACTTTCAAACAATTTAATTAAATTGTTATTAAAATTTTATTAGAATGAGATCATCTTAACACAATGGAGCGATTGGAAAAATTGCAACGCAAGTCAATGTGGAACAACTGGAAAAAGTGAACGAACAAGAGCTTGCTTCATCAACGAAAACTTTTCGACAAACCCTTCAAGGTGCAATGCAGGTAGATTGTTGGGCGCGATAGCCAACATATAATCTAAAAATAGTTTAAATTATTTTTATAAATTCTATAATATTATACGTGTAGCTCTTCGACAAAGAAAAAATTGTGAAATTGACTGTTTTGGTTCGGGAGACAACCTTTCGAATGAACTTAGAAGCGGGTGGGTTGTTTAAATTATTTAACGCTTTACTAATTTTTCAATTTTATTTCGTACATGTTATAAGTTAAAGTACCCAGTTACTGTTTTAAGTTTGCTTTTAAGTTAGTTATAATGAATGACGACTTAAATGAATATCTTAGGTGGATACCATGGTCAAGCTGGTCCGCATGTAGTGAAACATGTGGGAGTGGACTACAAGGTCGAAGTAGAAGATGCTTAGAAAATACAATTGGTTTAAGGTACAACAATTATATATAAATTTTGTTAGAAAATAAAGCATAACATGGTATATGATTTAAAAAATAACCCACGATTTTAAAGTTGGAATTTGAAAATAAACTTTTGATCATGCAAAAAAAACGTTCAATAAATAAAAATTATTTTTTTACATGTTTAAAATTATAAAAATTTACTTAAAATATTTCATTTAATTTGCCAACATATATACCGTTTTTCTATAACTTCCCTGCCACTATTTACGAGGAAAATCGGATTATTGGGGATTACGAAACCGCAGTAAAGTCCTTATTTACTCTTTAAAAAAAATTACCAAAGATCAAAGTCAAAGTTTCCAGCTCCCTTATTATAATTCCGCTGATAAAAAAATTAGGATAAAAACGTGATAAGATTTGTTGGTTTGTTTTCATATGGTGATTTATTAGACCACAGGCATCGTTTACGATCGAAATTTCAAAATTTTATAAGTTACACATTTCTTTTTAGTAGCAAAAGTTTATATATTTGGCTTGATGAAACCGTAATTATAAACATACCATTGTTGAATTAGGTCATGCACCGGTCACCGACGTGAGCTAAGAATATGCAACAGTGGTGGGAAATGTCCAGCTTCTTGGTTGCCTTGGACTCCTTGGTCAGAGTGTTCAGTTACTTGTGGAAGAAGAGGATCCCAACAAAGAAGCAGGTCATGTTGGGGGAAAAGGTATACCTTTTTTTACCTAATTTAAGAATTTTTTTTTAAATTATTAAACTGTTTTGCTTTTATTGTATTGATTAAATAGATTAGTGTTTGTTGTCATAGAGTTAACGCAACTAGAGATCCCTCAAATCCATTCAACAACTTTTCCACTTTAATGGGATTTCTGAACGCGTCTCATTGTGAAAACAGTCGTCAAAAAGGAAGTGAGTCCAGAACATGTAGGGGTAAGGGTCCGTGTTTTCTTAAGTGGTCCAATTGGGAACCGTGGACAACTTGTTCTTCTACTTGTGGAAGAGGTATTTCATCGCGAGGGCGACAATGTATTGGAATAAGTAAGTGAAAAAGACGTTTAGAATTAGAGGGTATTAATATCAGTTATTTGGTTTCAACTTAAAACGGCTAACCTCTAATTTTAAGTTATGTAAATTTGACTTTTAAAAAGTTTATGTACGACAATAAACATTAAATGAATTGGTGTAAAATTATATAATATAATTTTGGTTTAAAAACTGTCAAATATGATTCAAATAGCATTCTCAAATGGAGGAAGATGTCGTGGCTCCGATGTTGAATTTAGATATTGCTACACTGCTCCATGTTGGTCAAGGTGGTCGCAATTTGGTCCATGCAATGAAAAGGATAACACAAGAACCCGAAGCAGGAGATGTCTAAAAGCCACGCCATTTGTTGTTGCCAAGTTTCATTACTGCAAGGGTCATAGATTTGAGACCTCGGTAATTAAAATTTTCTAATTTATAACGATATACGTAACTAGCAAGACTACAAACAATTACATTTAAACATCATGCACTAAAGTTCTTTTTTTTAATAATTTTAATTTAAAAAAATTTTAAGAAAAAAATATTTATCTTTAATTAAGACATGTCCGGTTTGGAGTGGTTGGACAGGGTTTACAACCTGTTCACATACTTGCGATGGAGGAAGGAAAGTAAGAAATAGAAGATGTATCCACGGAAGATGTATTGGCAGCTCATACGACGTTGTTCCTTGTGGAACTCAGGTAAGACTTTCTTAAATTAACCTAGTTTGGTTAAAAATATTATTAGTTCTTTTCGTATTGTGTCAAAGTGGTGTTTGTTTTAGAGATGTGCATTTTGGAGCAAGTGGTCTGAGTTTTCGTGCTGTAGCGCTACTTGCGGAAATGGAACTAAGGAACGTGTTAGAAGCTGTGAGTTCGGCAAAGCTGGGTTAGGTGAGACACTTCACAGTTAGATTTTTTTCAAAACACCTAATTGTTAATTGACATTGTTCTACAACATTACACCATTTGTTTAGATTCAGGTTGCTTAGGAAGATCAAGCGAAGTAGTAACGTGTTCAAGAGGGGAATGTGGAACGATGCTTGCTTCTCCGTTTTCGTTATTTGAATGTGGAGTTAGGCCAGCAACGACGCAAACTAAATCCGACACCTCAATCGCTTTAAGAATTTTTGGAGGACGAGTAAGAATAATAAACACAAAAATATTAACTAACTGTTTTAAATAATCTTAATAAATAAAACTTGAACACATACTGGTAATAACATGTTGCCTAGCTTAAAATATTTTTATAGGTATTAAAATGTATGTGTTGAATTTTCGCAGATACCAACCCAACATGGTTGGCCATGGCAGGCAAGTTGGCAACACAAAGCGGGATTCTTTTTTCCTTGGAATCATCTATGCGGTGGAACTGTAATTGCTCATAGATGGGTCATGACCTCAGGCCATTGCATTAACCAAACGTAAGAATTGCAAATTTTAAACCTTTAAAGCCTTTAAAATTTTGAACACCGAAATATTAAACTTGTTTTAAAATGTTTCAGAATATATCGCATTAACCGAGATCGACCAAGTGATAATTGGAGTGTGGTGTTGGGGATGCATCGCTTGTTCAAAGATGGTGTTCGATATTATGCAAAAAAGATATTTGTTCATCCCGACTACGTCTATGACGCAGTTACCGTAGGTAAATTCTATTTTCAGCATTTTTGTTAGTATACAAGTCAATATTTAAGATATTTCTTCATCCATAATGTAGTTCTATTATAAATATATATTATATGCCATTTAGCTGATGTAGCCTTGATCAAACTTAAACGAAGCATTGTTTTTAACGAAAGAATTCGACCAATATGTCTCTCGAGCATCATGCGCCCTTTGCCAGGACAACTTTGTTTCGTCAGTGGGTGGGGCTATAGAGGTGAATATCTTAATCAGACTTTTTCAAAAAAAAACTAAATTTAACTCGAAGACCATTTTAACCACTGTTTTTCAATTAAACAATAAGCACATTCAAATTTAAAACTGGTTTACGTTGTTGTAGGTTCGAAAAACAATGGATCGTTGTCGGAAACTTTGTTAGAAGCCAAGGTTCCTATAATAAGTTTTAATAACTGTACTCAACTCGGTCCAAGATATCTTAGCTTAAACAAAAGTCATCATTTATGCGCTGGCAACTCACCCACCGAGTCCGCTGATACATGCATGGTGATTATGTTGTTTAAATTTAATTTGGGTGCTTTTGTTGATTGTTGTTCTAAACATGTTTTCTTTAGTAAAAGGAACATTTTTTTCTATTTTTTCTTGTAACAAATGTCGTTTGATTTTAAACACGTGTTTATACTTTGCTATTTTTGCGTTACAGGGGGATTCAGGTGGACCCTTATCTTGCAAGGACGCAGAAGAACGTTGGTATTTGGCTGGAACGACGTCGTTTGGTTTTTATCGGTGTGGAAGACCGGGCCATGCGGGTATATACAGTCCAACAACAAGTTATGAGGCTTGGATAAGAAATACTGTGGAAACAAACAACGTTGATATGTGCTGAAAAGTATAATGTAAGAATCTAATAAATACAACATATTTTTCTTTACATCTTTCGGACTCATAGTAATATGATCTTAATAATTAGTGCCTAGTAATTAATTTTTATTTTTTTTTGTGTAGGGCGAAATGAAACCTCAACGAAGAGGCGAAGTTATTTTAGTTATCAGTAAATCCACGAAGAGATTAAAGTTGTGTCTTTATTTCAAAGGCAGGAATTACACGGAAAAGCATAAGGGCAATTCTCCCCATACACAACTGTTTTATAATACTACAAACTTAAAATTTAAAGCGACAAAGCCTGCTTATCCACTTTCAAATATGTTTAATAAATATGTTTAATGTTTATAATTAAAACAAAAATGACAATTTTATTATTTATTGTAAGGTTTATTTATGTTTTGTTAATAAAAACTGCAAAACCTATTTGTGATGCGTTTGATGTTTAAAACAAATTAAAAGATTTTTTTAAACTGATATTTTTATAACTGCACAGTCAAAAAAGCGTTACCTAATATTCTCGTTTAATTAAAATAATTAGCTAAAATTGTAAAACAGATAATAAGCAGTAATTTGAAATACTGATTTAGTGCAAAAATAACCCATAGCTATAGCTTAAATTGCAATTACATGTATCGTGTTCAACTAAATAAATGAGTTAAACTAATAACCTAAAATTATCTGATATAGTCTAATTACTAAAGTCTATGCAATACAATTAAATATTAAACATAAGCAAACTAAATCGCAAAGGATTTATCAAGTTTAACATTAGTTAGGGGTCAATCTAATTACGTTGCAATGCCATTTAATTGAACAGTAATTAAACAAAAACAGTGAATCTACTGCAAAGTTATTCAAGTTCATATCAAGTTTTAACTTTTGATTTGCTATATATATACGTTTAATTTGCTTTGATTTGCTATATCTGTAAATTTTGATTTACTATATTTATAAGTTTATAATGAATAATTGTTTTTACAAAATAAAAATAAAGACTAAATTTAATTACAATAAGTGAGATGAATAAAGTAATTGTTTTATATTAAAACCACCAACTTGAAACAGTCGTTGTGATAAAAAATAAAATTATACGAGACATGAACACCGTGGTTTTATTACAATTAATGGCATTATCTAATATCACGTCCGCTCTAAATTTAGAAAAAAAATTAACCAAATAAAAAATGACTTCAAGTAATGACGCATAAAACTTTCAAAAGCGGTAAATGTGAACCAGAAACCGTAAAGTAAATCCGGTCGTCAGATTTTAATAAACCACGTGACGAAATAATTTGAAGTACCCAACACTTAAAGTGTAATATAGTTGGTTATAATCTACATTTACCGCCAGTACACGCCTGAATTACTTAAAGGTGTTAAACCACAACAAGAGCGTGATTTAAACGCTAATAACCCTATAGAAGCGGGGTTTGTTGAATTTAAATATTGGTTATACCGGGCAAGCGCAAATGTCAAATAAATTTAAAAATTTTAACTAACCATTAAATTGAATATTTAATATATAAAACGATGATTAATTTTTTGCAAACGTCACCCGCTTTGTTACAAAATTTTATTAACTTACACGCGGTATTGATTTATAGGCCTAAGTGCATCAATAAAATTATAACGTAAACATAGTTAACTCGTCATTCTCTCATGCAAACGACTAAAAACACGTCATATTATAAACACGATGTTTACATAATCAATAACAAAAATTACCTTAAACCCTACACGCCAATGAAGATTAAGTCTAAGCAAAGATGTGACAGCTCAGCGCTGATGCGTTAAGGTAAACTAGAGCTCACATACGACATTGCAGTGTTTCCAACCAGATATTTATAATTTTAAAAAAGCGACCTAATAAAAAATTCAAAGATAATAATCATTAGTCCTAATAGCCTAAATGATATTAACACATAAGCAGTTTCTTTACCACTTTTACTTCACAATGTAATTCACGAGATTTCAAATTTATTTTTTAAACGGCAACACTGGCGTTTACCCGTAAAAATTGTTTACAGATTATTTTTTATGTTAAACAAACCGTAAAAGAAACATGATGAGGTGACTTGGTAGGCTTGTAAATAAAATACCGGATTCGTACCCGATAGCATCTGTCGTAAGGTGTCATTTGGTGAGGTCATCGGTACCCAGAGGCTTTATCATTACGTGATTATTAATTAAACATCGATCGCAAAAAAGGCGAATATAGGTATATAAACCCCAGCAAAACTGCTGCATATTACACAAAAACGATTCAACTTCTTTTCAGTACAAGAATCAGTCGGGCGAAAGTATATGTAAGTACATAACATTTTAATATTTTTTTTAAACATGCTTATGCTTAAAATAATATTTCTATGCGTTATATAAATTTATTTATCGTTAAAATTAACAAAAATATTTCTTTTAGTTTTAAAAATGAATGCCTTATACATCGCTGCTTTGTGTGCCGTACTTGCTCTTTCCTCTGCGCAAGGTAAATAAGCGTTTAAAATTATTGTTAATTAGTTATATCACAATCCACAACATTTAAAATTATTTTATTTTGAATATAGAGGATGCCAGTTTGTTGCAATGCATTAGTGGTTACAGTGTCAACGGAGTCGGAAATTTTACTGAACAAACATGCACTTCTGCAGAAGTGAGTATTTGTCATTTTTAATATAATTTAAATCCAACAATTAGTTTTTTACCCTCTCAAACCTAAATATTTTTTTTCAAATACGTAGAGTAGCTAAATGAATCGGTTACATCAACAAAACAAATGATTTAGTTTAACCCAATTAATTTTACAATTTAACTTTTAGAATAGCTGTCAATCTAAGATCGTGAGGAACGGTGTTATATTGGTTATCTACAAGAGATGCAAGGAGGCAAGTGCTTGTGAAAACAATGCTAAAAACTCCGAGCTCTGCACCGGATCAACTGCTTACAGCAACGACGTAAGTCGAATTTAAATGCCAATAAACAGTTCAAGCTATAACAAGACATGTTAAATTCCAAAATGTCAAACCAAATTTAATCGCGTATATTTATTGCTAAAAAAATCCCTACTAATAATGTTTCTTAAAATTGTTTTCCCAGCCGAAAATTACCTATATTTAATGCTAAAAGTAGAAAAATTCTCACAAGTACTTTTAACAAAATAAGTTAAACTTCTACTTTAACGTATGAATTACAGGTTCAAATTTGTCATTCATGTTGCTCCACCGACTTTTGCAATACGATCGACAACGTACCTGATATCAGCAAACCAGAAGAACCAGAAGCTGGTATCGAAGGAAGAGCTTTTGAAGGGTCAGCATAAAACTGAGAACAACTCACCAAAGTTTTTGTAGAATGAACAATGTGGCAAGATTTGTTTAATAGTTGCCAATAATGTATTCAAATAATGTGTGTATACTGCCAAATTATATGTCGCATGACGTTTACCAATAAAAAAATTTTCAAAGCAAATTTTCGTGGATTTCAGTTGAATAAGTGTATATCAAAAAAAGTAAAGTTTCTTCATTTTATTTCTTTCACAAAAAAATAAAAACTTTAAAGATATGTAAAGAACGAAAAAAAACAAAGATGCATATCGATTAAACCATCATAACAAAGCTAAGGTAATCTTGAAGCAATCCCATGTCATAAATTTGAGCAAGTAGTATGTGCTTTTTAATAAATAGTAACCCCTTATAAATTTGAGCTAATTAGGTTTATATTAATTTATAATTAAAATAATGTATTTATAAGAATAAACAATTTAACTATACTTCACACATAACATCTGTTGGTAAATTCAGGAAGGTGGAATTGCATAATTTAACACCTTTTTAGCTGCCTCATATCCCAAGAAACAGTACTAAAAAGAAAAATATAAAATCAAGATTTTTAGCTAGTTTTAGCTATTTTTAGCTAACTGATAAAATATAATTATTAACTTACAGCATTGGCAGGAAAAACCCTCAACATAACTGGAACAAAACCCTTAAAAACTCCACGAATTCCATCAGTTTTAAGTACATCCTTAGCCACATCCACCAAACCATTATATTTTCCTTCAGGAGCTGATTGTAAAAATTATAATAAAAAAGAAAATTGAATGCAAATTTTTAAACACAAAAAGGTATATAGATATATATATATATTTTTTTATTACCCGTTTGAAATCTGGACTTTAAAACATCAGGTATTATTTCAACCAACCAGTTAAGCATGCCAGCAGTACCACCAGCAAATAAAACACTTCCAATACTGAGTTTTGATGGACTGCGAAATTTAATGCAAATTTTTTAAATACAAAAAAAATAATGTGCATAAGGTTTTATTGCATTTCATTGAGTTTTGTATTCAAAACAATGAAAACAGCCTTATGTTATCACATGTATATAAATAACAATACCAAATTAGAATTATTTAAATTTAGTAAAAAAATGAGAAAATTAAAATTAACATACTCTTGGCCAGCTGGTGTAAGTGCTTCTTTAATTGCTTCGTAGCCTGCAAAGTAGGCACCGCTAGCAGGAACATCTGCAATATTATAATAAAATAAAAAAGATATTTAAAATATTTACAAAAAATTAGTTTTGATACAAATATTTAAAATATTTAATATCAACAACAAAAAATAACAAAAAAATTAAAGTCTAAGCCTTAAAATATTAATTTTTCGTATATAAAGAACAAACCTCGCATTAAAGTGAAAACTGTTCCTTTATAAAGACTTCGAACTCCACCTTCCCGATAAAGTTGTTTTGCACAATCGAGTGATCCTTTATATTTTGCCTCTCCAGAACTCTTTTGTATCTGAACCAAACATTTTATTCTTTCACCAGGTGCCATAAGCACTGTAGTTAATACTCCAGCAAATCCTCCAGCAACAAATAATTCGCCATATCTAAAAAAAAATCAATAATCTATACATAATACAAGTCACACATTATAAATAAGGTAAAAGTGCTGCTAAATCTAATTGTGTGTTTCTATAAATTAATATATTTTCTCCACTTACGAAAGTTTTGCATCTTTATCGGACTTAAATTTCCCAACAAAATTCTTTCCAACTCCAAAACCGAAAAAACTGAGTGCAAAAATTAGAGTCACTCCAGTAATGGGTGCCCCCATGCCTTTATACAAACCTCAAAATCCCTTAACAAGCATTTTAAAAAGAGTTTACTTCAATATGTTAGAAATTTTGTAAGTTAAACTTTTACCGAAAATGTGACAGCTCAGCGCTGATGCATTAAGGTAAACTATAGAGCTCACTTACGACATTGTAGTGTTTCCAACCAGATATTTATAATTTAAAAAAAGCGACCTAATAAAAAATCCAAAGATATTAATCATTAGTCCTAATAGCCTAAATGATATTAACACATAAGCAGTTTCTTTACCACTTTTACTTCACAATGTAATTCACGAGATTTCAAATTTATTTTTTAAACGGCAACACTGGCGTTTACCCGTAAAAATTGTTTACAGATTATTTTTTATGTTAAACAAACCGTAAAAGAAACATGATGAGGTGACTTGGTAGGCTTGTAAATAAAATACCGGATTCGTACCCGATAGCATCTGTCGTAAGGGGTCATTTGGTGAGGTCATCGGTACCCAGAGGCTTTATCATTACGTGATTATTAATTAAACGCCGATCGCAAAAAAGGCGAATATAGGTATATAAACCCCAGCAAAACTGCTGCATATTACACAAAAACGATTCAACTTCTTTTCAGTACAAGAATCAGTTGGGCGAAAGTATATGTAAGTACATAACATTTTAATATTTTTTTTAAACATGCTTATGCTTAAAATAATATTTCTATGCGTTATATAAATTTATTTATCGTTAAAATTAACAAAAATATTTCTTTTAGTTTTAAAAATGAATGCCTTATACATCGCTGCTTTGTGTGCCGTACTTGCTCTTTCCTCTGCGCAAGGTAAATAAGCGTTTAAAATTATTGTTAATTAGTTATATCACAATCCACAACATTTAAAATTATTTTATTTTGAATATAGAGGATGCCAGTTTGTTGCAATGCATTAGTGGTTACAGTGTCAACGGAGTCGGAAATTTTACTGAACAAACATGCACTTCTGCAGAAGTGAGTATTTGTCATTTTTAATATAATTTAAATCCAACAATTAGTTTTTTACCCTCTCAAACCTAAATATTTTTTTTCAAATACGTAGAGTAGCTAAATGAATCGGTTACATCAACAAAACAAATGATTTAGTTTAACCCAATTAATTTTACAATTTAACTTTTAGAATAGCTGTCAATCTAAGATCGTGAGGAACGGTGTTATATTGGTTATCTACAAGAGATGCAAGGAGGCAAGTGCTTGTGAAAACAATGCTAAAAACTCCGAGCTCTGCACCGGATCAACTGCTTACAGCAACGACGTAAGTCGAATTTAAATGCCAATAAACAGTTCAAGCTATAACAAGACATGTTAAATTCCAAAATGTCAAACCAAATTTAATCGCGTATATTTATTGCTAAAAAAATCCCTACTAATAATGTTTCTTAAAATTGTTTTCCCAGCCGAAAATTACCTATATTTAATGCTAAAAGTAGAAAAATTCTCACAAGTACTTTTAACAAAATAAGTTAAACTTCTACTTTAACGTATGAATTACAGGTTCAAATTTGTCATTCATGTTGCTCCACCGACTTTTGCAATACGATCGACAACGTACCTGATATCAGCAAACCAGAAGAACCAGAAGCTGGTATCGAAGGAAGAGCTTTTGAAGGGTCAGCATAAAACTGAGAACAACTCACCAAAGTTTTTGTAGAATGAACAATGTGGCAAGATTTGTTTAATAGTTGCCAATAATGTATTCAAATAATGTGTGTATACTGCCAAATTATATGTCGCATGACGTTTACCAATAAAAAAATTTTCAAAGCAAATTTTCGTGGATTTCAGTTGAATAAGTGTATATCAAAAAAAGTAAAGTTTCTTCATTTTATTTCTTTCACAAAAAAATAAAAACTTTAAAGATATGTAAAGAACGAAAAAAAACAAAGATGCATATCGATTAAACCATCATAACAAAGCTAAGGTAATCTTGAAGCAATCCCATGTCATAAATTTGAGCAAGTAGTATGTGCTTTTTAATAAATAGTAACCCCTTATAAATTTGAGCTAATTAGGTTTATATTAATTTATAATTAAAATAATGTATTTATAAGAATAAACAATTTAACTATACTTCACACATAACATCTGTTGGTAAATTCAGGAAGGTGGAATTGCATAATTTAACACCTTTTTAGCTGCCTCATATCCCAAGAAACAGCACTAAAAAGAAAAATATATATATAAAAATCATTATTTTTAGCTAGTTTTAGCTATTTTTAGCTAACTGATAAAATATAATAAATAACTTACAGCATTGGCAGGAAAAGCTCTCAACATAACAGGAACAAAACCCTTAAAAACTCCACGAATTCCATCAGTTTTAAGTACATCCTTAGCCACATCCACCAAACCATTATATTTTCCTTCAGGAGCTGATTGTAAAAATTATAAAAAAACAGAAAATTGAATGTAAATTTTTAAACACAAAAAGGTATATAGATATATATATATTTTTTTTATTACCCGTTTGAAATCTGGACTTTAAAACATCAGGTATTATTGCAACCAACCAGTTAAGCATGCCAGCAGTACCACCAGCAAATAAAACACTTCCAATACTGAGTTTTGATGGACTGTGAATTTTATGCAAATTTTTTAAATACAAAAATAAATAGTGTGCATAAGGTTAATAAAAACAGCCTGATGTTATCACATGTACATAATAATACCAAATTAGAATTATTTAAATTTAGTAAAAAAATGAGAAAATTAAAATTAACATACTCTTGGCCAGCTGGTGTAAGTGCTTCTTTAATTGCTTCATAACCTGCAAAGTAGGCACCGCTAGCAGGAACATCTGCAATATTATAATAAAATAAAAAAAATATTTGAAAAATTTAGAAAAAAATTAGTTTTGATACAAATTTTTAAAATTTTTAATATCAACAACAAAAAATACCAAAAAAATTAAAGTCTAAGCCTTAAAATATTAATTTTTCGTATATAAAGAACAAACCTCGCATTAAAGTTAAAACTGTTCCTTTATAAAGACTTCGAACTCCACCTTCCCGATAGAGTTGCTTTGCACAATCGAGTGATCCTTTATATTTTGCCTCTCCAGAACTCTTTTGTATCTGAACCAAACATTTTATTCTTTCACCAGGCGCCATAAGCACTGTAGTTAATACTCCAGCAAATCCTCCAGCAACAAATAATTCGCCATATCTAAAAAAAAATCAATAATCTATACATAATATAAGTCACACATTATAAATAAGGTAAAAGTGCAGCTAAATCTAATTGTGTGTTTCTATAAATTAAAATATTTTCTCCACTTACGAAAGTTTTGCATCTTTATCAGACTTAAATTTCCCAACAAAATTCTTTCCAACTCCAAAACCGAAAAAACTGAGTGCAAAAATTGGAGTCACTCCAGTAATGGGTGCTCCCATGCCTTTATACAAACCTCGAAATCCCTTAACAAGCATTTCAAAAAGAGTTCACTTTAATATGTTAGAAATTTTGTAAGTTAAACTTTTACCTCATTTTTAATGGTTTTTGTAAAGCAATCAAAAGTTCCTTTAAATATGGGAGATTGCCCAGGTGCAGGAGCTGGCTGTGTTTGAAGTCGAACCTAGACAAAATAATTAAATATATTCAGCCTAATTAAAAAAACCTTTTGACTTTAAAGTGATAGATTTTTTTACCTTGATTGTGTCCAGTGGATGTCCACTTAAAACCGCACAAACACCCCCGACACCTCCAGCAATGAAGTCTTTAAAAAACCCTTCCATAATAAATTAATACTAGTCTGGCACAAGACGAAAAAAATTCCAAAAAAAAATAAAAACGAATTTATACGATAACTAAACAAGTAAAAACAAACGTTTAAAAGTACACGACTTTTGTAAATTGTTTAAGTGCTCATATAACACAAAGCAACAAGATTCCATGCATGACTTGCTGATTAAAATTTTAATCCAAAGTCCAATATTCGAAAGATGACTGATTTGTGACCAAAATACAATGCCAAAAACTTTGTGATAAAATATTGTGTAGTGTTGCGATATTTATCATAAACTAAAAGTAATTTTACACCAAGTTTTTTAAAAGTTTTTTTAAAAGTTTAAGACAGAGGCATGTTTAAATTATTAAAAAATTATTGCATGTTTGTAGTACCATGTTAAATGTTTGCACTGTTTGCCTAGCGCTCTTTGTTTAGCTTCAACTTTAAATTAATGACCCGTACGGGCCCATGTTTTAATAAACTTTAAACATTTTAATAAATAGTGTAAAGTTAACAATTACGGCACTTGTGCAAACAAAAAGGTTGACCAGTGGTAACAAGCTTTACCAAACACACTATTGAAAAAGTGCTTTACTCAAAAACTACAAATTTAAAATAAAAGTTAATAAAAATATAATTTCTTGTTATATTTTATTTGCCCAATTTGAACAAATAAATTATTTAATAATGGCTTAAAACAAGTTTTTTTAATGTAAGGCTATAGAGAAATATCTTTTCGTATTCCAAATACATCGTTGTTATATTACCGCTAAACAAACAGGACTAACCCTATTTCCAAACGAACACCAAAATATTCGTGTAATATATGGTTTTACGCAGATTAAAAAACTTATTTCGAAATTCAAAGTAATAATCTGAATAATTTATTTGTTATGTACAGCTAAATATTATAAATCTTTACCAGTGTCATGATAATATCATTAGGGGTATGCGTTTGATGCTAATTTTATATTGACAAACAATAAACATTCGTTTAAACAACGTTAGCGAAAGAAAATTTGCGGAGCCTATATATAAAGGTGGAAAATTTACCTATAACATTTTATTTAACAGCCATAAAATCTAGCTACGTGCAGACTTTGTAAGAGCATAATTATCAGGCACGAAAAGATTAATTGATCTTTTACATTTTTAGACTTTATAACCCATCGATGAAGATGTCACAACTAACAGTTTATTTATTTAACGAATGGAAAGATAACCAATGTACTATTAAAGCCATAAGTTACAGCATTAGTCAACGAGGGCAGCACTTGGAAAAACGGGTAAACAATGCATTCCAAAAGTTTTTTCAAAACTTTCAGCACAATGGAGACCTTATCTCAGAGGGAATCGCGTATACAGATAGCGATAAAACATTTAAACTGAATGAAAACCTCTTTTCCAATCGAATTCTTCTTATAAGTCTTGCCAATTGGCTGCCAACAGAATTGGCACAATTTGGGTGGACCATCATTAATTCAGGTGACTTGAACATGGGAGAAAATGTATCAAGAAAAGAGCTTATATTTCGACAAAGCAAGTAATTCAATTTCGATTAAAATGTATTTGTTCTTATAATTACAAAACAAATCAACTATCTTATTTGTACATTTTAAAATTTGTTAGAGTTTCATTATATATCGCGAAGAAGTAGGGTTTTATTTTCAACAACATTTATGTAGCAACAATTATTTTATATGCACTTTATTTATACATACAATTTGCAATATACTTACTATACCATAAATAAGTTATGTTACTTAATATAAACTGTTTGACATGTATTGTTAAAAGTATAATTTATGATTTTGTTTTAATTAAAGTTTTTTGAATAAAAAAATCGTAGAAGAAGTATATTTTGATTGATCAACTGTTAAGCTAAGCCCTTCAATTGCAAGACAAGCGGTTTTATCTTGAAATACCTTAAGGCATTTCCAAATTTCTTTATCTTCCAACTTCTTTGCCAGCTGTATAAATTTGCTATTGTATTCTTTTACTTCTGGATCGGATTTTTCATCTAGATTTAAGGCGATAAATCCACCAGCACGTATACAATCTAATAGAGGAACGATACAATCTATTTGTAAATGATTTGGGTAAAGTGAGTAGCAAATGGTGATTATGTCGTAAAACGCTACCATAGGTTCTGATATTGTAATATTTGGTTCGATCGTAAAGCTGCAAAATTGATTGTAATATCCGGTGGATTTTGCAATATTTATCATGCCTATTGAACCATCATGACCATCAATACGACCCGAAAATCCACAATTTCTAAGCACTTTGCCCATTAATCCTGTCCCACAACAAATATCTACTATTTTATCTTGTTTGGTGTGATCCTCTCTTTCATCTTCAACAAATTCTGATAATACATTGGCAACATTATGATGTAGAGTGCACGGTGTTTTACTTAAGATTTCATGAAAGCCATTAGCAATGCGATCATAGACTCTTAAAAGTTTTTCTGTTTTGCATTTGTAATTAGTAATATTTGATAAGTCATCAACAAACTTCTGATCACGTTTCTTAAACTTGCTCATTATTTCTTATTTTTAGAGTGAATATAGCCAATCTACTACACTGTCACGAGTTTAATTCGCTTTAAATATTATAAACGCATAATTGAATGCAAACAAAATTGTTGTCAAAGTACCCACTTTACTTTATAATTATTCAAGTGCTCGAAACATCTTCAACGAACTTATATTATTTAAAAATATTAAAATGTTTGACAACACTGACTTTATTCATGGTTGATTAAAGTCGAAAACATTATGTTACACACGTGACCATTTAGGAGAAAATAGACTTTTTCGATCTGACCATGGGACTTTTTATCAAGTTTTATTATACTTGTTTATTATTTTAAATTGTCTTGTGTAAATAGTTTTAATAGGTAATGCATTGTCTGGTTGGATTAAGTTTATTTTTAGAAGCAATCGGATTGCTTTCCGCGTTTATTTCAATTGCCACTACATCATGGATTGTGTTTTTAAGTAGATTCGACAGATCGGTTGCTTTACAATGGACAGGGTTATTTCAATCTTGTACAAATGAAGGCTGCGTTAATGACTTTGGTAAGTCTTTGTAATCAGTTCAAATAGTTTGAAATTATCAGCATTTAAAACAATTAGGTCTACAAATATTTTAGGTCTAAAACAATTCTAACATTCATTTTTTTAAATTTTTTTTTAATGTTTATTACAGATGAAAGGCCTTTTCTTGGCAAAATCATAATGTTTTCTATGTTTGGTTCTATTGGAATAACTTTAATTGGATTTTTGTTTCTTATATTTGCTGAAGCTAAAGCAAAAAAGGATTTTTTACCCATTTCTTCAATATTTGTTTTCTGTGGTGGTGAGTACAAACTGAATTTAATTTATCTCATTGTTGTTTTAGTTTATAATAAATTTTTAACAATAATTATTTAATTAAGTTCGATAAGTTTTTTTATTTTTTGTTTCATACCTAACTTACATATATATTCCCGTAATGGCCAACTTTATAAGGGCGATTATTGTAAGGGTTAAATAAAGGGTAATCTCTAATTTCGTTAGACTAAATTTTTTTCAAATTTTAAGGTTTTATATACTAAACATTTTTTTTGATATCTTATAGAATCTTTATTTAACTAATATATACTTTGCAGGAACAATATTAGCAGCCTGTATGACCATCTATACCTTGTATTTTGATAATTTAATTATATGGAACGTGCCAAATGCCAACCCAGAACATAATTACAGTTACATTCTTATGTGGACTTCAGCAGGACTTACATTATTTGGAGGTGTTATTTCTATGATAGCTGGTTGCAAAAAATCTATTGGTGAGGGACTTGATTTTTTTTTACATTTTATGTTGATATTCGTAGATAATGTTAACAATGTCTATTGCATAGTTCTGTAACACATTCTTTAGAATGAATTACAATAATAATATATATAATTGTGAATATTTTTTTGTTAATTTTATATATTGATACCTCCCTTTTTCATGTGATTTCTATATTATACAATATTCAGATGTTTTATATTTTTTAGAAATATCTCCATTTCTACATCACACTCACCATCAAACAAGTTTTTCACATGCTGCCAAGTTTGTAAGAAAATAGATTTTTGTATATTTGCTATGTTATTTTTATATTTACCTATTTTTTTGCAAATGTTGACTTTTTAATGTTTTATATCATATTTTTATATAAAAAAATGCATTGTTTTCCTATTACTGTTTTATGCTATTTACATACCCTATTGTAGTTTAATTACCTATGCTAACATATATTTTTAACAACCTGCCAGACTATATTCCATTCTTCTTCAACGTTATTATTGTTTACCTATGCATTATTATAACTTAGTATAAATGTTTAATAACATTAATGATGCAAATACAGTATATATGTACATTTACAAATCAATATAAAAATATAAAATGTATTGTGAAAAATAATTAAAATAACTAAGCATTAGTGACAATTGCATCTTTAATGCTTGGTTTGTTTGGGTTGTTGTCTACAAGCCAATCTGCAAGCCATGTCTAATAAAAAAACATTGCAATTTGTTTATGCTTAATAAATTTAAACATATATATAAGAATTTTAAATAACACAGACTTAACTATAATTTTGTTTACTTTTATGTGCCAATTGCAGTGCTTGTTATTTCAAAATAAATAATAATTTAAAAAAAAATGTAGTTTAATAAAACAGTTTATTTTTTGTAAAATGTTAAAAAAATAACTCAAGATAACAACATTAAACCGACAGTGTGGTGTAGTGGTAAGAACACTTGCTACACCACACATGAGGTTGTGGGTTCTATCCCCACTGATCTTATGCTGTAGAGCCCGTGAGTAAGGCGCTACAAACGGTACTAACTTCTGCTGAGCCAGCACTTAATCAGCAGCATAATTATTGGGGAATTATAATCTATAATATCCCAAACTGCCACAGGCAACTCTAGACTGGGTCGGAGTAACTGATGTTACTCTATGTTTAAGTCGCGCATTCGACTTTCCTACATCGAGGATAAAAATATATAGAAAAAAAACAACAAATTTTTTTACCACTGCATCTCCAGGCTTTTTCTTGCAAAGCTCTGTAAGACCTTTTAGTAATGTTGGGTTGACTTCTTTTGATAAATAATCTTTTGCTGCTTGTCCTGCTGCGATTGGCTCAACAATGGCTATAAATTAAAAACAACATTTAATACCGAAACAACATCTGTGGAGTTATAAAAAAATATATAAATAAATTTTAAATTTATTCACTATTATACTTACTGTCGTGAAACATAAATCTGATCTCTCTTTCAGCGGTGTGGAATCCATCACTGCCATGGACAGCATTTCTGGTTTGATCTTTACCGTAAGTATCCCTTAAACAACCAGGATGTGTTTCTCGTGCCTTAAAATTAAAAGGCATGTTTTGTTTAATTATAAAATCTGTTTTTACTACAAAATCTTCTATGGTAAAAAAAGTGTTTTATACAATTAATTTGTAATTTCAAAAAGAAGGCATAAACAGATAAAAAATTTAAACTAACTTATAATTATAGACTACAAGATTCATTTTAATAAAACCAAATCATATTAAGTAGAGATTATACTTTAAAAGGATTAGTTGGTCCAATTAACTCTCTCCATGATGCTATTGCTTTTTCTTTAGCCAAAACAAATACAGCAATGGGTGAACTACTCATGTATGCAACAAGGCTCGGAAAAAATATTTTACCATAATGTTCAAAGTAAAAATCACTCGCTTGTTCTGGAGATAGATGAACTTTTCTTTTCTACATAAAAATATATTTAATATACAACGTGTTTCATGAGACTTCATGCAGTGAAGTATGGTTTAAACACTAAACCATGCTGCCAAGTACTACACCATGTAGCCAACTTAATAACACTTTTTTTGCTTAATTAAATAAACTTAACTCTTGAAATGGTTCTAATGTTAAATTGTTTTAAGGTTAAGTTTTTAAATGAAACGGACTGTCAATTATTTACTGTGAAAATATAATAAGATATGTTTATGATTGCCTACCTGTAAAATTGAAAATCCATTTCTAAGAATAATGTCTTCAATTTCATCACATTTGTCCATAGCATCTGGCTTAATAATTGCCAAAGACCGTTCTAAATACACTTGTGGAGGCTGCATTTTTGAGGTTATACTGTCTGTTTCGTTTTCAGCTTCACCAATACTTGAACTACCACCACTTACGCTAAAAACATAAATATTTTACTTTTAAAATAAGTGAATTAGTTTAATAACTTAACAACAATGTAAAACAAAAATAAACTAATAAGTAAATCGTGTTAAACTTTAAAATTTGTACATGTAATTATTTGTTGCTTATTTTTTAATTTTTTTCTCAACTAGATATATATTAAAAAAGCTGCAGATACAAAAAACATAAATAAAGCTAAATGTTTAAGCAACATTTATTTAGTCAATAATAAATAGTTGAATATAAAAAGCTTAACACATGCTGCAGTTATCACATTTACAGTAAATAAGCTTCTAAATTTATAACAGTGTTTAAGTTTTTTAGTACAAAGTATAAGACAAAAGTTTATAACTAATTTTATGAAAATTTTAAATAATAAAAAAATTGTTTTCTTATCCATCGTCGCTAGTTGCCATGGAATACGTTGTACCACAAGTAGCGGTAGAGTATTAATTTTAATATTTTTGATTTTCAATAAATAACTTTATGGAAATATAGCAATATATATATATAAATATAAAACATTAAACACATTAAAAATCAAATTAAGAAAAAAATTAAAAATGAAAAAAAATTAACTTGCAAAGATTTCTATTTTATGATAATTTAGCAGAAGATTTTAAAATTAAATGTGTCATTCCAACCAAACTTATAAATCTCACTCGCAAAAGTTAAACTTTTTATATGCACATTTCTCTTATAATTGTAAAAATAAATCTTTCAATTGAAAGAAAAAACTAAGTTACCTGCTCAATCCACTTGGCGGCCTGTTACTGTCTTGAAATTCTTGAAAGTTATCATCGTCATCCAACATTGCCATTTTTTCCGGTTAAAATTTTAAAATATCAAATTGTTGTTGTTTTTTATTGCCTTTAAACCTTTTAAAGATAATTTTTTTGTTAAAAAGTTGTTCTTAAGATATAAAAAATAATATTTATATGAGTAGAAAGTTAATTTGCTGTTTGACACAAATAGTCAATATTGTGGGTATATTTGCATTTTTTTAAACATCAAATATATTTTTTTAATAATGCCATGTTAATTATATATAATAAAATCTGATTTTTAAAATGTTACCAAACATTTAACCATACGTTACTATTTCTGATTAAATAGCTTTTGTTTTAATTTCAATAATTATTTGGTAATAAATTAGGTTAGATTATCCTAACTTTATCTAACTACAGTCGGCTATAATCTTTGAAATACAAATAAAAGAAGTGTGTATAAATTCGGTTGTTAGGAGTAATTTGATATGGTGTCAGGTAACCTAATGAAAATACATCAAAGAGGAATAAACAAAAGAAATTTTTAATTTATTTGAATGCTTTTCAACTGTAAATGACTAATGGGTAATATCTTTTAAAAATGATATTAAACTAAGCAGGTTTTAAATTTAATTGTTTTCTTAAAAACATTAATATGTTTAATATTTGTATGTGTATTTAATTGGTTGCTTTAAGAAATGAGCAATTGTTGCTAAAACTTAGAATCATTACTATTCCAATATATATCAAAAATATGCTAGATAAAATTTTTGATGATTTATAATATGTGTAAAAAAATGTTAGTGTTTTTATAATAAGTTTTTAGTTCACATTTTGTTACAGAGAAGTAAAAGTAAATCTTTTAAATATTAGTTGTAACCGCGTGCGGATTTTCACGTAGAATTTTACAATCGCTTGGTGGTGCACTTTCTGGTCTAAAATCTCATATCCAAAATGTGTTTCTTTCTTTTTAGGCCCTTAATATCAGGTAATGTTGTTAAAACATTTATCTTCTTAAATCTTATTAAATCTATCTTATGCATTAATTTTTCTTGGTTTTATGGATTAATATACACGATTATCGGTTTGTGTTGTAAGCTAGTAGTTTGTTAGTAAATTAAAATGTAAGAATCGTAAGGTTGTTAGGTAATTTTGTTCACAAAATTCTGGCATAGGAGCAGTTTATAATTTTGTTAAAAATATTTGCTTATAAACTCGATAGGGCGTTTCTGGAGTCAAAGCATGTTTTATGATTTGTCTTTAAATCAGTCAGTTGTTTATTACAAGCGGCTTTATTGGTGTTTAACAGTCAGTATAATTGTATTGTAATTATTTGCAGGTAACCAGTAACCATGGTTCGAATGAACGTATTGGCAGATGCCTTAAAGTGCATCGGAAATGCTGAGAAGAGAGGGAAGAGACAAGTTCTCATCCGACCTTGCTCGAAAGTTATCGTTAAATTTCTTACTGTCATGATGAAACATGGTGAGTTACAAAATAATTTTATTAATCAATAGATATTTTTATAGTAAGAAAAACTTGCTTAAATGTATATATTATAAAATTGTTTGATATTCAGACATTAAATATATATATACATCAATTTAGCATAATATGTAGACTTGTGTTTGGCACTTAATGTTATTCCAATACTTAAGTATTAAATAATTTGGATCTCTATTAATTTCGCACGCCTTACATAAACATGGTGTGTAACCAAAATGCGGCACATGTAATTAAACAAAGAGGTTGCATAAATTAAACCCTTACCCTAACCCTCACCTATTCAGTTTACCCATTAACACATCTGACTCGTAAAGTGGACTTAGTTATACTCATTAAAACATATTTTAACTAATTTTTAATGTCTGGTTGAACAATTGCCATACTTAGGTTATTAGGTTATAACGCCTTGTTAAATTCGGGCGTGCGAAAGTAATAGAGATCCAATAATTTAAACTGCTTAGTAAAATATCTGGGACTACGAACATTTTTAAATATTTTTTTGGTAAAATGCTTGAAATGATGTTTATGCGTGGAATCTCTCTGAAAATAATGAAGAGAAAATTAAGCATTCTGATCAAGACAAAATTATTTAAAATAAATGTTTGTTTAATTAAAATTTAAATAAAAAATATATATAGGTTTGATTTTTTTTTACTAAAAATTTACCGATTTGCGATTACATTTAGGTTACATCAATGAATTTGAAATTGTTGATGATCACCGAGCTGGTAAAATTGTTGTTGAATTAAACGGAAGATTAAATAAATGTGGAGTTATTTCACCTCGCTTCGATCTTGCAGTTAGAGATTTAGAAAAGTGGACAAATAATCTTCTTCCATCCAGACAATTTGGGTAAGAGAAATACAAAATTTTTGTTTTTATATGTAAAAAAATTCAATTTAAGTCATTCTATTGTTTTAATATGCTACTGAAAATTGTGGTTTTTACTTGCCCAGTTTTTTATTAACATGATTTATAAAGTATATTATATAAAAATCATTTTAGGACACAGCTAAAATAAATTAAGTTAGTCAAATCAGTTAACATTTTAAAAAATACACTTTTTCTGTTTCTGTACGTACAAACTTTGCCCAAAAATGTATTTTAATCAATTGTCCATTTAAAAATCTTCATATATGTATATTTATATATGTGTGTGTATATCTTTATGTACGTAAAATGTTGCCTTAAACTTAGTTTGTTGTTCAAAAAATTTTAATAAAAGTGTGAGTGGCATTACTAAAACTTCCTTAGTAATATTAGTTTTTTTGTTAAATAAACTAGATCAGTATTAACCCTTCAGACCTAATTGTATAATAATATTTTGTTTACGAATAATATTGTTCTAACAACTTTTATTTTGTATCGTTAAATTTTATTGGAAATGATGTTTATGCGTGGAATCTCTCTGATATTTATGAAGAGAAAATTTAGCATTCTGATCCACTAAATTTTAAGGCATAAATAAAAAGAAAAATTTAATTCATATTTTCCTATCATAATACCAATTAAACTATAATTTTTGATATGTTCAGGTACATTGTTTTAACCACAAGTAATGGTATAATGGATCACGAAGAAGCCAGAAGAAAACATACTGGGGGCAAAATTCTAGGATTTTTCTTCTGAGCAATAAAATTATAAAATATATTTTGTTCTGTTTTTTGCCTAGGTTAAGTGTGTTGTTTACAACTTTTGCTAATAATCATTGAGTTTTTGAAAGAAAGTAATTATGGTAGACTGTTACTTTGACAATCATTTTAGAACCAAATAACAGTACCCACGAGTTCTATATATTTACGTTGTTAAGGCAAATAGTTTGTTATAAAATAAGGTGAACATTAATTAAGATGTTAGTAATTTTAAAAAATACTGCAAAAATTGCCAGTAGCGGTGTGCAATATTTCTTGTGTTGCAACCTTGATACGACTAAGAAATTGCCAGATGTACCAAAATGCAGTTAAAACATCAAAAAAAATAATGTTGGTTCTATTTTACATTAACGTTGTTTAATTAAATGGAAGTAGCAAAACGGAATGAAAATATTATAAAAATCACAGATTCTGGTATTGCGACTGTATTACGATCAACGATTTTATTAAACTATCATTTTTAAATTTTATTTTAAAAGCTATTCGGTTTAACGCAAATTCGATGATAAGTTTTTAAGTTTTCCATTTGGATAGCTTCGTCAAATTCGCCAAGACCATAAGTTCTTTTACTTATAAGGCTTTCAAACGGATAAATTGATTTATTTTCGCTTAAAAACTTGACGGCTTGGTTTAAATGTCGTGGTTCGTACGAATTGATTCCTTTAATTGTAATTGATTTTTGAACAATCTAAAAAACACGTCGATTTAAATAACGGGTAAACCAAAAGTAAATGTGCAAAAACCTTAAAAGGCATTGCCTAAACACAATTTTAAAACGATTAGGACGTATTGTTTAAAAACTACATTTATTTATTACATAGGTTAGCACTTAACTTACATCTATTCCTGCTATGTTTAAAGGCTTTGAATTATATTTAAGACCAACTATAAGATAGGTTCCTCCACACTTTAACGCTGCAATACCTTCTGATATCACTTGTGGATCATTACAAATCTCTATAACGCAATCAACTAAAATATATTTTTTTAGATAAAAAGTAATTTTGGATAGTCAGAAAACATCAATATTATTGCTTAAAGAATAATATTAGATAAACGAGGTAGCATACTGATACATGGTTAGATTTACTAACAGTTGATTTATTTACCTTTTTCAACTCCACCTTGACAACCAATAAATTCACAACTGTTTTTTTCTTTTCCAATATTATCTTCTGCTTGAACGGGGATTGCTCCAAACTTTGTAGTCAAGTTTAGTCTTGTAAGGTCATTATCGCGACAAAACACCTTTTTGTATCCTTGTTGGCGAAGTAAAGCACAAATATACAAACCTGCAATCCCCGCACCTTGTACAAGTGCGGTTTCGTTTCCTTGGTTGCTTTTAAAAAAAAAAAAATATTTGCTTTAAAATTTACTGACCACATTTTTTAACAAAACGATGATAGAATTAATATTGGTCGGTTTATTTGTTTGTAAGTTGATGTGCCATACCTTGTTAAGATGTATAGTTTCTTATCTTACCTTGCCACTTCTACTACATGTATGGCAGTTGCCAGCGAACAGTTGATCGTTACAGCTTCAAAATCAGTAAGAGAATCAGGAATAGTAACAACATGTGTATCTGGTTTAAGAATAATATGCGTGGAATAGCAACCACTAAAACTTGGATCGCTTGTAATAGAGGTTTGTCCATAATTGAACATGTTTTCACAGTATTTGTTATAACAAGGTTGTCTAAATAAAACATAAATATGTTGTGACTTATTATAAGCATTTTTCCACCTTGATCTCATAGTTATTTTAAAAAAATTCTTAAATGTGGATTTCAGTTTGACGAATTTAATTACTATTTACTTGCAAAGGTTACATTGATTACAAGGCAAAGACGTGGAAAACGTGATCCTAGTACCAGGTTGGAGACGTGTAATAGAAGTATTCCTATACTTATCCCGCTTGTCTAATATTACTTCACATACAGCTTCATGGCCAAGAACGACAGGCGTTTTTAGACGGTTCTCTGAAATAGCATGTTTGTGGTTAAAGCACTTTCAGTTTGAATATCAATAAAGCGAAAGGTTAAATGTATATTTCACTTTGGCTTCTTGATAAATAAATTTGTTTACAAAATCGAATGATTGTCATTTCCTTTCATTTTGAAGTGAACAGCATTATATGTAACATAACAATAACTGTTTTGCACAAATTTATATGTTGTACAACATGCCTAATATTTTAAAGCTACATAATACTACTTAAATAAAGAGGCCATCAATTAAAAATATCTAAGCAATACCTTTTATAGCCTGGCAGTCGAAAGGACATAATGTTGCCAGCAACACTTTGGCTAATATTTCCCCTTTATTAACCTCAGGAGGTTCGTTTAAATGCTCGACAAGCCACGAAGGTTCAACAGAAGCACCGAAAAACACAAGCCTTCTAACACTGTCCATTTATTCATGCGATAGTACTAAGTACTCGTCCAACTCTAAAGGCCCTAAATACAGTTTTCTTACTTATGCTATTAAAAAAAGAGCAAGCTTTACCCGTTGTTTAAATTAAGCGCTGTTTACCGAGGAAACGTTAAGTAAATATTTAATTTAATTAAGCTCTAAACGTAGCTAAACCTTTAAATTCGGTCTCGTTTAAAATCAATTTCGCCCTTTTCTACTAGTTTCTTTTTAGGTTTAAGTCCTTTAAATTATGCAAAGGAATTCTGTACTTTCACCCGATCAGCGGAATTAATACATTTAAATTTCGGAAATGTCAAAACCTAAAAATGTTTGTATGTTCTATCTCCTGAGGCGATTTAGTATAAATTAAAGTTATAGCCCAAAACTTTAAATATATTTGTGAAGCCGAATTTTGTTCTTAATTAGCCTGTAAGCAAAACTTTTCGTTTTGTAGTTAAAAATAACTTTCCAAATTTAGAACTTGCCTATTAATAATAAATTAATTTTACTTTTGAAAGTAAGTTACTTTATGTTTTAAATTTTTAATTTGAAAACATATTATTATCGTTTACTTTTTATATTTCAATAATTTTTTGGGGACAATATTTTTTGTTCTTATTTAGCAAATATTCTCAAATTTAGTATTATGTTGGTATTAATATTCCGGCTCCTTTTTGAACAAGGCCACAAACTTTAAATGTGCTATAACAACAATCGCCCTGAAGTTTATGTTAATTTTTTTCCACCAGAGGTCGCAAATGTTCATAATTCTCCATCACAAGTAACATGAAAGTATTAAGTTGGTTTGATGGCGTGGTATACAGTCATGGAATAAAATTACAAACAGATACGTTTTAGGTTTGAGTCGCTGTACTACTGCGCTTTTCGTCTTTAAGTTTACGGCCTAGATCGGCTCAGACACATCACAAAGTCACAACTTGTTCCAATATAAATATTACAAAAAAAAACACGCGGAATAAAGTATATTTTATATATTACAATTACAATTACTTTATATTTGGAGGTTTTGTTAATTTTACTTTAGGTAGATTGTATTTATTTGTGTTCTGCTGATAAAAAAACATATCGCGTTTAATTTGTTTAGTAATCACGTATAGAAATATTATAATAGAATTACTAAAAAAAAAAATTTAAATATATTTATTAGTTATAACATATTTTTTCTTACAAGTAAATTATTTTTATAAGTTTGTCTAAAACAATGTTTAATGTCTTTTTGCTAGTAACAAAAATTTTTTGTTAGTTCGATGTATTTTATATTTTAAAAATTAATTTTTATGTTTTATTCATTTAAAACTTTAAAATAATTTTCAGTAAATTTTTTTGTGTCGATATACAAACTGAAAAAAATTTAACAATATCTTAAAAAACATTTAATTTTTGTTAATAAATTAAAAATGTAATTTCGAAGAATTTCATTTTTTAAAGATAATTCTAGGAATTTTTTTATTTAAATTCCTTTCAAAGATTTCCGTTTAAATTTTAAATGCATGCATATTGGCACCGCAATGTATTTCGTGCATGTAAATTGATTACAAAGCATTTTAAAATGTTTAAGGGTAAGCAGTTGACCTGCGAAAAATCTGTGGAAAATTTTACAAAAAATGTTAAAAATTTTTTTTATTATAGGACCTTTTTATCGCAATATCAAACTTTTAAAAACCGTTATAACAAACGGACAAATTTTTGAAAACCATATTTATCTGCAATTTTGAATTTTTTGAGATGAGAGGATATCGGTATACAAAATTATTTGTTGTTAAAATGATATCTTCGGATAATTTTTTTGGTAAAAATAATTTCGTATTAAAACCTCAATCTTAATGATACTAACTTAATATAAAATTTGGTCTAATTATACATATTTTTTTAACAAATCTGCTGTAAGCATCAGCTATATTTAGAAATTGGGTATTGAAATTGACATTTAATTTTGATGAAAGTTTTAATTGGCAAGCAGACAATTTCACAATGTTTAAAAATAATTTGGCATTGTTCAACTGTTATCGTGACATTAATCAAACGTCAAAACCTAAAAATTCCAAGAATTTAAAAAATATTTTTATACACAAGGTAGACGTTATGTAAGAAAATAATGACGGATTTGGTAAATTTTTAATTAAAAAAATAATCTCTATTTTACGTAATTCATAAACGTCATCAACTTTAGAATTAAAATAAATTTAACAATTTTTTTTAAGAAAGAATTTTTATATTAAAAAAAATTACAATTTTCAAACTTTAAGAAAAAAGCATTTTCTTAAAATTACAGTTATTGAATTAGAAGAATGCTTCTTTCTTCGCTAGGCGTTTTTATTTGTTTAATACATTATTTTCTTTCAAAATTATTTGCTTATGAAATGCTGGGTCACCTAATAACAATGCACTGGTATTTACATTTTGTGATTATTTGCCATCTATTTACCACCAATTATGTTTTTGTATAGCTGATGTGGTCATCCGAGCAGCAGGCCTGGACCACGTTCCCAGCGCATGTTACTTCATGTATATTAATCATATCATTGGAGCAAGTATTAGTTGCATTAAAAAAATATATGACGTAATTAAGTCAGTTTCTAGCGTATTAATTCGAGAAAAATGAGTCAAATATCTCCAGTCAAGTTTCTGGTGCACTAGACTGGTTGTAAGCAAATAAAGAATACGGAAATAACATATCCTATTGCGTCACAACATACTGCTTGTGTTTTGGTTTCTAGAATGTACTCTGACCGCTTTTTTGGTTTTGTTTTTTTAATTTAATGTCAAATCAAAAAAAACGTGACTGATTTGGAATAAATTTAGAAACGATTCAGACTCCTAGGTTACCGGTGCCTTAACTGTCGTTAGGCCGAAACGCTGGCATTTCCCGCCATTTGGCATACCAGTCGGTTTTGTTAAAAAAGTCACAAAGTCATTTCACGACTGCATATAACTCATGCCGACAGATGCCGACTTTTTAATCGCTCTCACTTTTTTTTTTGCTTTAATTTTTACATATTTTTGTAATATAGAAGCAATGTAGGTCAACCACGGATGTTGCAATTGCGAAACGAAATTTGATCAAAGGCTTTATTCTTATTTTCGCTAAAATCATAATATATATTGTCGAGATCAAATAAATGATGTTGTATTTTCTGATAAACTAAATTTGTTTTTTTCTAGGTAGTTTACATTTTATATTGGATAAAAAATTACAACAACCGGTTTATATTTATTGATATATCGTGTGGGAGCGCCAAAGAGTACGTTTTCAACTCTATTATTGGTAGTGTTAAATTTAAACTAATATTGTTTTTTAATGGTAATCTAGAAATTGCGAAAGTTAAAACCTCTCACTTATTACTTAAAATTTTAAATAAGTTTTTCGAGCAAGTGTGTTTAAACAACTTTCTTTTTATATAATTTTAAGAACTTAGCGTTTCAAAAAAATAAGTTTGTTGTATATCCTATTTGTATTCTATGTTTTGATTTATTGTTTAAAGTTACATTTAATTATTCAACTAAATTCACGTCTATTTGCTCAATTTAAAATTATACTTCGAATTGAAAAATTACTATTGAAATTTTTCGGAAATTGTTTATATAAGGTCAAAGGATGATTCGGTTAAAATTTAAAAAGTTTTTATTTAAACTATTTTTTTATATGTCACTCCGTTTATGTATTCTGCTAAAAAAGGATCCAGACCCTTTAAAAGGTTTTAAAATACTAATTTATAGTCAAAATATTTTGTTTAGGCCAAAATCGGCAAAACCAAAAAAAAAATGTATTTCTGTAGCTACAAATTTATATTATTTTAAAAATGTCAAAATTTACCTAATAAGGAAAAAAATTAGGGTGTAGTAAAAATAAAAACTGCTGTCAAGGCTGATTGTCTTCTATTTTTGCTAACCGTTTTTTAGATTATAAACGTGAAAAATATAAATATTTTATATTCTTAAATGACGTTTATGCTGTAAAATTTGAAATAAAAAAATCTAAAGCGAAGGCTTTAAAAAGAAATCGCTTAAAGCAGAAAAAATATCTTCAAGCATATTTATATCGAAATTAGTTAAATAAATAAAATAGGGTTTTTCGTTACGGAGAAATAACAAACTTGTAATTTTAACGTTGGTTTAATACGAAGAAAGATCGCAACAATTTATTAATAATAGTCTATCTAATTCGTTTTTTACTTCAACGAAACATGATATGGTCAGATTTAATAGCCAAGGGCATTATTCAAAAGGTCGGTATTTGTACAGCGCATAATTTGCGTGTAATTTTACGTCAAAATAATTTATCATATGTACATGTGAATAATAAAACCATAATGCTCATGCTTATATTTTATAAAAACCAACAACATTAATTTTACCAAAATACGCGGTAGAATAAACCTGTTTAGATTGTAATTGTTTAAACTGCAACGACGTTTTATTTAAAACAAAACTGACGTATTGAAAACTAAAATTAACCTTAACGAGTATTGTGGGAGTTTGTAAGGTTACTATGCACACCAACCTGTTTCTAATGAGCTAATTATATTAGTATAGAGTGTGTTTTTTGTGGGCAAGCAAACTAATTTAAATTTCGTTTTGTAACAAAGGTTTTATTCGTTCGTTACCATAGTTTTTACGCCTGTCATAATAGTTTAATTATTTTACGTCGATTAAACCCATAGCAGGAAGTATTAGTTATAATCAAATAAACATAAACTTTGTAAAAGAAATTTCAATTTAAAATAATATTATGATATGACCAGGTTATGTGCTATGCCCACACATTTTTACCAATAGATAAATTCTATAAACTATTTACTTGGAGTTAGTTATGCGGTTTGTGTTTATTTTAAAACCGGTTATTTCGATGAAGATACTCACAATTAATAACCATGACAAGGCAAAGGTAGATTGTCTACGTCACATATTTAGTAATAGGGGCATAAATGTGTACATTTCCCCCTTGGGGCATCGCTGTGTTATTTTGATACAGGAGAATAATTCAAACAGTGTCGTTTTTAGATTTTCTGATCGCCCGCGGGTTGCCGCAAATATATGAACCGCGCCTTAATATTAAGCGACCTAAAAATGATCGTTTAGTTTTAACAAAAAAACGTCCGTGAGTTTGGCGATTATTCGGTCAAATATATAAAGAGAAATAGTTATAAGGAGCATTAATTATTGGAAGGAACTTTTGATCGGGCTTCTGTTTTTATTTGCCAAGTCAACTCGTATTCAAGGAAGTTTTGTGTTGATTGTGACGCCATTAGGATATCTAGCGATTGATATTGTAAACAATTTCGTTTTGAATAATAGAAAATAGGAAACAAATTTCGTCTTAATTTTCGTTTAGAATTTCGTCTGACGCACAAAGAGGTCTAAAATGAATTTCGAGCCGTTTTTGGATTTAATTGTCGCAAATACACGTGTTGTGAGGTGCTCGTCAGATTTTAATAAAACGACCTAAGTTATTAAAGTTCTTTATGCTCGGACAATCACGTCACAGCATGGCAGGCATAAGTATTGTAAAGGTTGATTATTCATTATTCAGCCTACCCATTATCGACGCCTTATTTCGATAGAACTTATGACGTCACGTAACGTATGCGTTCGTATAAGGACTAAGTAAAATGAGTTCGCAAAGTAAAGACTTCAATGTATAGGATATAAAGTCATTCGGTTATTTTTTTGCAAGTAGGCATTTAAGTCAGTGATTGTATATTGTGTGTTCAAACCCAACTAGGCGCGCCACACACAACATTTGTGAAATGAGAATCGCACGGGATTAGTTAAAACTAAATTATTTAAGCCGTAGAAAAGGCAATTATATAATTATAGTCGTTAGTTTTAGGCGATCCGTAAACGTTTACCAAATGATTAACATAGACATATAGCTATATAGTTTGTGGTTAAGTATTTTAATTCATATTGCCTTGCGAGTCAACACAAAAAAAGAAAAAAGGATTAGAAAAAAGTTTAGCAGGAAGAATTTGATTTAAAACTCCACTCATGCATCTGTTTACATGCAGTCTTTATACAGATAAGGTTAAATCAACTCGCTTTTAAAACAAAAACCAAAATACATAGCTTCACTTGTGTTTTGTGAAATAACTTTTCCCAAATTAAAAAAAAAAATCGCAAAACCGAAATATGATAAAAGTTTTAATCGAATGAACGGGAAAAAATGTTTATTTTACCTTATTAAAAAATTAAATCGATTTTTAAATCTGTCCGCATATCGTTATCGACAGTTTATTTTGGGGACCAATTATATAAGCTGGTAGAATGGGGCTGCGTTATAAATTGAAAATCATGAGTAAAGATGAATTTCAATATTTATATTTTATATATATAGAAGAAGTAAAGTTAAATTAAAAACGTCATGATGCGTTTTATAGTGACGTGTTTGTTTGTAATAATATCAACAAGTTTTGTTCAAAGTCACGTGAGATTGACCTTCCCGCCGGCCAGAAGATATCAACTTGACTTTTTAGACAACGGTCGGACCCAAGGTCCCTGCGGTTTTACCCCTTACGAAGGTAAATATAGTAACAGTGGTTACATAACCTTCAAGTGTATTGAGGCAATATCATGCGGTTAAATGTCGCAGAATTGCCAAATTTTTTCGTTTGCATGGTACAAATTTTTGGTATGTCAACCCAAACAACACCTGTTGTTTTCTTTTAAAAATTTAGTATAAATTTTTGGCGAATTAAATTAAAAAATATTAACCCTTAGTTTAAAGGTAATCACACGTTTTTTGTGCAACAAACAGTGCTGTTTTACATTTTCAGTTACTAATAGAACGTTTTCGACACTGAGATATATTATAATTAGGATATTATTAATTTCTATTGCTCTGTCATAGCTTTGTTTGTTTTAATTTATATTAACTAAGGATGCTTACGTGTTCGTGAGACGAGGAGGTGTGTATGGCCATAGGCACTGTTTGGTGTGATTATTAACTTATAACAGGATGATCTAAACTAATCTAATAACGTAAAGCAAATAAAACAATTAAAATTCAATAAAAACAATTAAATGTAAATAAAACAATTAAAATTAAAATTCACGTCACACGATGGGAACATCGCAACGTCCGCCGACCTTTTGTCTTAATTGACAATTTGGAATTTTTTTTATTGCCGTTTAAAACAAAAAAATCGACCATAAAAAATGAAAACGTCGACTTTAAATTTAATTGGTTGATAACACTTCTAATCCACGTTTATAACTTATTTATTTATTTATTTGTTTTTAGGGGCACCAAGAACCGTATTTATTGAAGGAACCAAAATAAGGATCACGTGGCACTTGGCTTACGCACATCGGGTATTTTAAGTTTAATGCTTTTGTGTAACACTAAAAATATAATCGTCAACCTTACCAAAGTAACTTGAACGTTAATCGGTTTAGGGTGGCGCTGAACTTCAAATTATTCAGGAAAATGGCCCCGGCTCGAACCAATTCCAAGTCATTTCCACTTTAACTCATGGAGAGTTTCTATTTCAAAATGATTCTACGTAAGTATAACACTAAACAAAGAATACAATTTTGCCTAAAAAAGAAAAAGTATATATTGTTGCGAGTACAATTAACTTTAATCATCATTATAAAAATTACTATTTTTTATTTCAGACGACAATATGCCGATGTAGTGTTGCCTATCGGTTATACCTGCGATTCTTGTGCAATAAGACTTCTTCGACAAGCTTCAGAATGGTCACCTACTTACAGGTTCTGGAGTTGCGCTGATGTAACAATTTTACCACATCCAGCTTCAAATACTGAGCAATGCGCTCAAATTACATCTACGGCTAAACCAATTGCAACCAGTCATACTAACTATCCAGTAGGCGAACCTGAACCAACAGCGGAGCCCGAACCATCCGCCGAACCACATCCATCTGCCGAACCAGAACCAACAGCCGAACCAGAACCATCCGCCGAACCAGAACCAACAGCTGAGCCAGAACCATCTGCCGAACCAGAACCAACAGCTGAGCCAGAACCATCTGCCGAACCAGAGCCATCTGCAGAACCAGAACCATCTGCAGAACCAGAACCAACAGGTGAACCGGAACCAGAACCAACAGGTGAACCAGAACCAGAACCAACAGGTGAACCAGAACCAGAACCAACAGGTGAACCAGAGCCAGAACCAACAGGTGAACCAGAACCAACAGGTGAACCAGAACCGGAACCAACAGCAGGCCAAGGAGGTAATTCTGGATCAAGCGGAAATGCTTGTTTTCCGGAAAATGCATTGGAATTTAATAATTGTTACGAAGACAAATGCTTGAATGGCGGTACTTGCGACAATTCGACCGGGGATTGTTCTTGCATAAAACTTTTTTCTGGGGCTCGTTGCGAATACAAAGGTAAACCAAGACAAAATATTTTTTTTAAATATTCATAGTTTTATTAATTTAATGTAGGGTGTAGTATTAATATGTTGTAATCAAATTTGTATTTCAGATCAATGTTGGAGCGACGATGACTGTGGTAATGGAAAATGTATCGACACCAGAAGTACAACCTATCCAAAACTACTTTGCTATTGCGAATCAGGATATCATGGAGACAACTGTCAAATTGGTAAAAATGGCTTCACAATTTTTTTTAGTCCATTTTGTAACTTGTTGCTAAAATTTTTTAAACATTTTCAGCTTCTGACGTGACCGTACTCGAAGACTATGAGTCGAACCCGAACTACCACTCGCGTGAGCTTAGTCCAGATCATGTTTCTGTTCATTGGAGGTTTGTAAACAACAAGACAGAAGTCGAGGTTGCAGTTCGGGCTAACACTTTGAGTTGGGTTGGTATTGGATGGAGGCCACGTGGACTTACAACCCAATGTAAAAGCTTTCCAGCCATTGACCAACGACTGTACAGGGATGAAGAATATAACGCTAACATTGCTGCCTTACAACGAGAAGAAGCAGGAATGGTAAGAGCATTTAAATATTTAGGGATTTTTTCGAATGTTGCAAACCTGTTATTTTTACTTGATATATATTTTAGGCTAATCCAAGTATAGATCCCGAGGAAGCAATTGAAAAATCTCTTGAAAATGATAGAGAGCAAGTCTGTAATGGAGACTCTACTGTACCTTCTGCATCCCCAGAACCATCTGCCGAACCAGAACCATCGGCGGAACCAGAACCATCCGCAGAACCAGAACCGTCGGCTGAACCAGAACCGACTTCTGAACCAGAGCCATCTGCAGAGCCAGAACCATCCGCAGAACCAGAACCATCAGCTGAACCAGAACCATCTGCCGAACCACACCCATCTGCCGAACCAGAACCATCAGCAGAACCAGAACCAACAGCTGAACCAGAGCCAACAGCTGAACCAGAACCATCAGCAGAACCAGAACCAACAGCCGAACCAGAGCCATCAGCTGAACCAGAACCGACAGCTGAACCAGAACCATCAGCAGAACCAGAACCAACAGCCGAACCAGAGCCATCAGCTGAACCAGAACCATCTGCTGAGCCAGAACCATCTGCAGAACCAGAACCGTCTGCCGAACCAGAACCATCAGCTGAACCAGAACCCACAGCTGAACCAGAACCATCTGCCGAACCAGAGCCATCAGCTGAACCAGAACCAGAGCCAGAGCCTTCCTCTGGAACACCAACCAATACGGGCAGGCCACTAACTCATCCTATGGACTGCACTGACGTTGTTATTGGTTCAGTGAAGGGGGATTTGCACCGAGTTCAAGACATGTACACGCGCGACAGATCTACACCACGACCTGACAGTTTCTATGGCGGCCAAGATGACATTACAGGATCAGCTGGGTCTCAAGTTGATGGGGTTACTACTATTGTGTTTAGGAAAAGAATTGCAGGTTTGTGCTATATTTTAAATCGAACAATATATAAAAAAAAGTAAAGTGTGTTGCAAATTAATCAATTATAAATATTCATTTTTTTAGCTGATGGTCCAAGTGACCACACTTTAGAAAACGGCGTTATGAATATTATTTGGGCCCTTGGTCAAAATTTGGACAACTATGGGCATTTTCCCGCATCTGGAATTGAATCGTGTACATCAAGTGACTATAGGTTTGTAATCTAATGAAGTTTATGAAAAATATTAATAAAAATACCTTTTAAATTAAACTTTTTGTTTATTTAGCTTCTACCGCCACGATGAAATTAAATATCATGGTTCTGGCAATCTACGACGTGCAACTGCTACCTTAAACTTTTTCGGTAAGTTTCTACACTTTTATATACATATGTTAAGCTTTTACAATTGTTTTACTTTGCATAACAACATAGTTTTTTATAAACAGATAACCCCAACCCAACGACAGCACCTGGTCAAGCTTGCTCCACGACAAGTGGAATGTACACTCTTCCCGGCAGTTGCGATACTACAGATGAAAACTTTGATTGTGAATATTTTGTATCATGGACCTTGGACGTTGACACAGATATTATTAGCTTTGTTTTGAAGGTAGACGTTTGTAACAACCAACCGGTCAATAAATAGTACATACATTTTCTGTGTAACGTATTTAAATACAATTAAATATTTTTAGTCCAAACAAGACTCAGATAGATGGATTGGTTTGGGTATAAGCAGCGATCAAAGAATGGCAAATACTGACGCAATCACTGGGCTTATCGACGGTAACCAAGAAGCTGTTGTTAATGACAGGTAAATACAACTTCACTGTTACCCATGTTACTTGGGATTGTATGTTAGTTTTGCACATAGCACTAAATATCTATTCTCAGTAATGTACGATGTTGAATCAGTGACCAAGACAATTGTTGCATTTGGGCGTAAGATTACTCTATATCATTCAAGTATTTTAAAATGTTTGCTTAAACCCAGTGATGTAGAATTTTATTTGATCTGTTTTGGAACACTGGTTTATCTTTTAAATATTCGTCTTGTGATTTAAAATTTGTTTAATTCTTGTGACGACACAAATCTTGTTGAGTTACAATTCACTTTGTTCGGTGTTACTTTGTCATGATTCAACTCTGTATTTCTTAATCATTGTGACGTCATATGTTGTTGTAACCACGTGACGCGGGTCGTGTAAATAGCGACCCTGAAGTGGGTGCTCGGGCACCTGAGAAAATCTTGTGTGAGATTTTTGAGTTTAACTGACCACTTGACCAGACTCTTGAGTGATTATCTTTTTCAAGGAGAATTAGCAAAAACTTTCAAAATCTTAACATTTTTTTAAACAGTCTTATTAAGCACATGACTTGATAAAATAAAATAAAAACGTCAAGCCATTATTTGTGTGTTTTACCAGATAACCAAATACAATACTTAACAAAAATATGACTCATAAATGCAATGTTGTATTTTTGCAGATGGATAACCGGTTATTCACTTCCGCCAATTGATAGCTCCAATGACGTAACAAATACTTCCGGAAGTTACGCAAACGGAGTTCTTACTGTAGAGGTGAGAAATTTTTGTTTTAAATTTAGAGATTGAACGTATAGGCCACATTACAAGGCATGTATTATTTAAACAAACGTAATTACTTTATGGGAAATTGGTTACCGAATTAAATTTCACGATTTGTGCCTAGCAAGCACGCTAGTGAGCACAAAGCTCCTAATTTTACTTAACAATGCGTTGTTTGCGGAAATTTTATCATCAAAACAATAAATAATTAATTTTTTTTGACTCGCAGTTTTCAAGGCCACGAGATACGAATGATGAAAACGATTTACCTTTCACCGACACTGAATGTCAATACATGATTTATGCAACTGGTCCAGTCACTTCAAATTTTGATATCTCGCGTCATTCGCAAACACCGATTGTGAGCTCCAACAAGGTACATTTTGTTTTAAAAAATTCCAATCTTCATGCAAGTTTTATACAAACTGACTAGAATTTTTAAAAAATGGCTGTAAATAAAACGGTTTGTTATACAACAGATTTGCATTCGACAATGCACAGACGAGATTGATTCTGCTACGACAGCGCCACCTAACACTAATGAACTATCACTTGATGCAGTCATCAGATTCACAGATGAAGACTACAGTCCTGCTTTGGAAGATTCTTCTACAAGTGCTTACGTTGAATTGAAAAATAGAGTTGAACCAATGGTAAGTTCTCTTTAAAAAACACATTAATATATTTAATATTTAAATTTAAAGTTTCGTGAATGGTTTAATATGTGGCCATTAATAAAATATTGATGTTTTGTTTTTAGTTGAAAGAACTTTATGAAGAGTCAACCACGGATATCAATGGAGTTGTAACCATTATCATAGATGGTTTTGCTCAAGGCAGTGTTATTGTTAGATATACAGTTGAAATAGCTCACAATGACAGCAACGCTACACCAGAAGAATTATCGGTAAAACAATAAACAAAAATTGTCGAAAATAAAATAATTAATTTTTTTTTTAAATTTTTTAATTGCAATTTGTAAACTTTTTAGCAACGTCTAGAAGATGATTTAAAGGCAACTATTGCTGGTAATCAAAATCAAATCGGAAATAGCACCGTTGATATTGATTCTGTTTCTGTAGAAGGTAAGTTATTCGTAATTTAAATAGAAGATGTAAATCTATTAATATTATTTCAAGACCGAAAATTTTTGTCATACTATTTTAGAATGGGTTTACGCCTACGGGGCATTCGTGTTTCGCTATGATTTAATCGTCACGAGATTTAAACTGAATTTCTACCTTTTTAAACTATTCTAAAAATATTCGTTTAAATTTAAATTTTATTACTAACCTGAAGGCGTTCTTTAGGATGACATTGCAAAACAGTGTTTAAAAATTCTATGTTGTTCTGTTTCTAATAAACTATTTTCTTGCAGTTCAAACAACTACCACCACGCCACCAACAACAACTTCTTCTACACCGAATTATAATGAGTATGAAACTGAATTTGAAGAGTGGAAGGTGGCAGTTATTTGCGCATGCATACTAGGTGCAGTGGCTATCACATTGGCTATTGTTGCTTGTGTATGCAAACACAACAACAAACCAGGTAAATTATGATTTAATTGATGTGTTTAAGTGTTTTGCAGTTCATTATTTGGGTTTAATAGTCATAGATTACTTCCTACATAATAATTCTAAAATGCTTACATAATAATGCTAAAAACACGATTACTAAATAAGTTTTTTGAATTTAATTACAGTTCGTTTTGCCGCATTACCAATGACGTTAAACGGTGACTCAGCAGGAGTAACTAACTCGGGAATGGAAAAAGATGTAAGTACAACTGATTTGTAATTAGTTATTCAAGTTAGTTCTGTTCTGGTTACTTAAGACGGACTATTTTTTCCATAATGATTCTGATTAAAATATGATTACTGTTGTTTTAATTACAATATTCAGACTTTAAAGTTAAATGTTTTTTTTTTTATTTTAGGCTGACAGCAACAAAAGTAATAGCTCTATTTCTTATCCTAACGAAAAGGAACAACAGCTTGTTTAAAAATATATTTTTCTTTTATATTTGCAACTTAGCTTGTATATATTGATTTGCAATTTTTTCGTCTAATTGTTCTTAAAGTTTTTACATTTTTTGTGGGGTCTGTATCGCTGTTGTAGTTCACTGTAGCTTTCCCTACCATGTGCTGAACTATTACACACTTTTATGTACTATAATTTTATCCATATTGAATAACCTATTTTTATAACTAATGCTTTCTGGTATATATGCGCCGTAACGTTGACGATGCTAATGTGTAAGTTTTCATTGACTGATTTTCGTGCAAATAAAAAATATCATTGTTATTTATAATTAACATATTATAATTAAACACAAGGGTGTGAATTATACTTAAATTTTTCAAAAAATTGTTGATTTAATGGTTTTTGATAAAAAGAATAAAAATATTACTGTAACTTATAACATGGAACAATATAATTTAATAATGTGTTGTTGATTAGAATACATCTATAAGCCACCGTTTAAGTTAGTCGCGAATCGGTTACTTACTTTATTTCAGCGCTAAATTTAATAAATAGGTGGATCCCCTGAACTTCTGGAGAATAATATCTTGTGACAAATGTTACCATAACTAAGTAACATAGTCCACAATTCTTAGGTAAAAAGATGAATTGCGAAGGTTCCATGAGTATAACACCCCCCTCTTCTGATAATGAAACTTTGGAAGGACCTAGCCATTCTCCTATTTTAAGAAGAAAGAAAAAAAGGATTTCCAAAGAAAGAGTTCAAAAACTAAATGGACAATCAAATTGCACTGAAAAAGCTATTTTAAATACTAAATGTAAAGAAAACAGGTAAAATTCATGAGTTAATTTAAAAAGCTAGCTGAAGCAAAAATAAAAAAAAGTATATTAACCTGCAGGCCTAGTCACTTACTGACTGACTTACTAAAAAAAAAAAAAAAAAAATTGCATAAAATGGCATAAATTATTACAAAAAATGGAAATTTATAATCGATTAAAATGTTTAAATTGGTGTAAACGATTACTAAAATTTTAAGTTATGCAGTATTATTCTGATGACTATTTACGATAGAATGTTGGATAGTTTGGTATATTAGCTATAAGCCAGTCTGGAGAGTAGGGCAGTTTTCGACGAAATCTCGTGCGTGCAAGCGTAAAAAATGGCGTTATCGCGTGCTAAAATTTTTGGTTTATGCATGCATGCGTGATTTATTTTTGGGTGTTTTACCTAAATTTGGCTTAAATTTGCTACCACAAGGCGTCAGCATTGCACGTAAGCGAATTTTTTTCAAAACCAGGCGTGCAAAACGTTAATTTCAGGCGTGCATTTTTTTTACCAAAAAAAATCTTGTGTGTGCACACTGCCTTATGTTCCAGACTGAGCTATAAGCATGGTTATATTATATTTATAAATATTAATTTTAACAATAACACACAACTCCTTAAACAGTTATTATTTTTGTATATATAGTTAAATAATAGCTTAATGTATTTATTTAACTTCCTAGACTTTGTAAAGTTTTAACTTGATTGTATTTTAAAAACAACATTATAGTTTTAATTTATTTTATTATTTAAAGAGTTAACTTTTATTTGCAGAGAGACAATTTCTTCAAAATATTTTGAAGATGCTTTGTTAGATCACAAATTGACGCAAGAGAAAATAAATAAAATATATTCAAAAGGTAATTTTTGGTTATAACTCCAAAGGGAAATTATTTTGTTAATTTATTTTAGCATTTAAATAAAAAATTGTAATCGTGCATTTTTTTATGCAGTTATATTCCAAATAAGGGAATTAGAAAAGCAATGTGCAGTAACTTCTTCAAATGATAACCGCATAGCTGAAAACAATAATATTGAATCAAACTTAAAACTACTTTATGATTATATTAAAACTGAAGATAGCCCAATAAACAAAAGTATGAAAGGATTTATATTCTCTATAAATTTGTTTATTGTAATGTACATAATCTTTGTTTTTACAATGCCTCATAAAACATATTTGTTGATAATTTTTCATTAATGTATATTTTTTACTTCTTATTAAATATTATAAAACAAAGCTGATGTTTAAAATTTTTTTCAGGTTTAATGACCATGTTATTCGAATGTTTGTTTAATATCTCATTAGAATCAGGTTATCTTTTACAAACAGGAAAAAACAATTTACATCGATTTTACAAAACAAGGCAACAGTTTTATGGTAAAATCATGTTGTGTGTGCATTAGTGAATTCTAAATTAAATTTTGAAATACAAAACAATTGGCCTTTTAATAAATAATACTTGTTAATGTTTTACAAATGATAAACTAATAACGCTTTATGTTTTAAAGGAGACAACTCAAGTTTGCATGTTTGCAAAAACAGTCCACTTCTTCAGATCTACCACTTATTTTGTGAAATTCATTCTTCTATGTTAGATTTTGTACAACATCAAACTCTAAACAACCTTAAGGTTTGAAATCTGAAACGTTATTGCCTTTATTACTAATATTTTTGATTAAGTTGCATTTTTAAGTCATTTCGTTTTTTTTTTAATTTATTTTCCTATATATATATAAGTAATATCATATTTTTAAACAAATTTTTCTTCAGATATATTATGAGAGTGGTTTTGAGATATCTGAGGAAGGTGATTTGTATGCTCAAGTTAGTAGCAAAATTATTCATATTTTATCTCAACTTTCTTTTGAACGCTTTAATCAAGAAATTAACATCATTGGTAAGCAAACTAAAAACTAAGCTAATCAATTAAAAAATATTAATTCTAAAAAAAATTATTTTTATTTATTTTTTTTCTATATCACATTTATGTATGGTCCTTATTTTGTATTTGTAAAGATAGTTAAAACTCTTTATTTGTAATATTTTTTATTGTTAAGGTGGAAAAACTGACTGGGAATCTTTATGCCACAAAAATCCTTATCCTTGTTCATGTTTTAACAAATTGTTAAGCAAGTGTTGTGAAAAGTTTAACAACAAACAAGAATTTTGGAATGTGGTTATTGGAATTGTAAACACTATCGTTAAAAATTTAAAAACTGAGTCTGTTGATGTCGAAAATCGAAGATTTAAAAATCTTGAAGATTCGTTGTCATTCTGTTGGTGGTGGGTTCAATCTATGGTAAATATGAAATTTAATTGACTGTTGTTTATTGTTTATAATTAGCTGTGAGCATTAATTCTAAGCCATGTACATATTTAAAGAATGTCATGTTTATTTTTTTAAGAATAATACCAACTTATAAATTAAAAAAAGACAAGTGTTGTTATTGTTTTTGCTTGTGGTTATAAATATTGTAACAATTTCAATTTAAAAGAGTGCATAATGTAAAACTTCAAATACTTTAGGCAGCAGAAGACTTGCAAATTTTACCTTCACTAATCACTAGACTGATTAGATTGTCTTTGGCACACTCTAGTGACAGCGCTCTTACGTTTCAATTATTTTTGTACAAGTCAATTATTGAAACAGAAAATTTATCGTGGATACCATCAGACCTGGCTCCTTTTAATTTAATGTGGTTGCATTTTGTTAGAAATTTAAATACACCATCTACAGAAAAAACAGAGTTTGGTATGTTTGTAAAATCTGTTGAAATTTTTTTTTTAGAAAATTTAGAAAATATAAGAAAAAGAATTATATATGCAATATTTTACAACATATCATATTT
Organism: Corella eumyota; assembly: GCF_963082875.1. Lineage (NCBI taxonomy): Eukaryota > Metazoa > Chordata > Ascidiacea > Phlebobranchia > Corellidae > Corella > Corella eumyota. The sequence goes on from NC_137491.1 coordinate 5,183,912, forward strand.
TAGTATAGCCTACTGTACCTATTTTTATGTACAATAATCTTTGTTTTTTTATTTATTTAAAGGAATAGAAAAATTTATTGTGAAAGACCAGAATGTTGCAGAATGGTTGACTAAGTGCAGAAATTTGAAGAATATCGATTTAAAATCTTTCTCTTTTGATTTGATGCTATGTATTTTAAGTATAATCATAAAGGAAAAAGACCAATGGAATAGTATACATGAAAGGTAATATATAACATTTATCAATAGAAATTTAGTTTGTATAAGAATATTTTTTTTTAATTATGCAATGTGTTATTTTCGTTACTGTTATGCAATGTGTTATTTTCGTTACTAAATGCAAGTAAAACTTTGTAAAGTGTTGTAGTATTTTATAGAATAAAACAGTTATATATATACTGTTTTATTATAGTCAATTTTTTTTTGTTATAGTTTATCAAAAATATTTTTCAGGTTGTTATCAAAAATTCAAATCTCATTGGTTAAAAATTCAAACGAAACTGGAATTTTTCGTTTGTTTTACATTGGAATGACAATTTTATTAATTTGCCCATTTAATAAAATTCAAACATTTACAAAAGAACTTTTGACATTAATTCAATATTGCGTGCTTTCTAAAACTGATTATAAAAAACAAAAACTCATGATAACTGGTAAGTATCTAGAAAAAAAAATTTTAAACAAGCTTTTTTTGATAGATCATGTCATTTTTTATGTGCTTCAGGTTATTTTAGTTTAATGCAAATCTGCTACGAGAGAAAATTTGAGTGTCCTGAAATGGAGGAAAAAATAGCAAATATTTTTAAACAAGTTTGTCGGTAAGAATTTTGGTTAAAAACTTTTTTTTTGTTTCAATTTATTTAAAGTTTGTATATCAAGCTATAATTATTTTAAAACATATTGAAATACAATTAATTTTTTATCAAAATAACTTTACAGATTATTAGCTGATAAAAACAATAGCCTGGACCGTCATAAAGAAATTTTCAAGGTTTTTGTTCTCATATTACAAAATCTTATTTTCTATTTTCAAACTTCTAACATTGAAAAGGTAAAAAAATTTAACCAGTATTTTTTTAAATTACCTAAACTGTAAATATATTTTACTAAAGTTAACTTTTATTTTAGTTATCCTTGTTTCCACGAAATATTCTTGGAAATATTTTAAAAGAATTGAAAGAAAATGAAAATGCTGTTGTTTTATCGTTATTCTCAGAACTTGTTATTTGTCTGAGGTAAATCCTTGAATCCAAAAAATATATCAAAATTATCACTGGAATTTTTCCAATAATTTAAACTAGTTACTGTTTATGTTTCATCTAAATTAAGATTATTTTAAAAGCAGAGTAAATTTAATGCATTACGCTACAAATTATTCTAAACTTTTTTACTACTAGGCAAAAGAAATCACAAAATAAAGAATTTCTTTCAAGATGTCAGGATTTAGGATTGGAGATTTTTATTTGGTTAAAACGACAAAATCTTAATCACGATCAAAACACTTTGGATCTTATTTGTGAAATTACTGTAATGACCAGAACCAAGTTTGTCATTTAGAACAATATTTCTAAATTAATATATACCCTAAACTTTGTGTTTAATATATTTAAATATTATATATATTTTTTTATTTATCTTTATCGATGCGGGAAAGTCGAATGTGCAACCTAAACATAGAGTAACATTTGTTACCCCGACACAGTCTCGAGTTGCCTGTGGCAGTTTGGGATATTATGGAGATTATAATTGCCCGGTAATTATGCTGCTTAGCAGGAGTTTGCACCGTTAATAATGCCTTACTCAAGGGCGCTACAGCATGAGAGCAGTGGGGATTAAACCCACGACCTTACGGTGGTGTAGCAAGTGTTCTTCCACTACACCAAGCTGCCGGTTGCAACTGTTCTTACAACTACACCACGCTGCCATATCTTTACTATGTTATTTATGTAGCCAATTTAAAATTTATTTTTGATTTTCAATGAAGAAATTTTTTTTATTTTTAGGCTGTCCACGTTTTCAGTTTTGCTGAAATACTTTGCTAGTAGTGGAAAAATATCTTCAAAAACTCGCATTGAATATTTGATGAGAATTTTATCACAAGATGAAATTATTTCGGTGTTGGATAATGATTATTCTATCAATAAAGAAGTGGAATTATGTGATGCGGTAATGCAAGGATGGATTCAGTGTTCAATGAGTAATAATACTGATTCTCTAAACGGGTAAAAAAATAAGTAAAAAAATTCAAAAATACCTAAAAAAATGAAACGCATATGTTTTTTGATATAGTTACTTAATGTTTTTTTTTAATTCCAGTTTGTTGAAAAATCTGAAAGTTGTAAAGGGCATTTTTGTTACCATGACAACTAAGTTTACTCTAAAAAATCTGGTAGTAACACTTGGGGAGCGATATAATTTATCCAAGGTAATTTAACAAAGGGTTTAATTCAACCGGCACCGTGGTGTAGTGGTAAGAACACTTGCTACACATATGAGGTCGTGGGTTTAATCCCCACTGCTCTCATGCTGTAGCGCTCTTGAGTAAGGTGCTATAAATGGTATGAACTTCTGCTGAGCTAGAACTTAATCAGCAACATAATTACGGAGCAATTATAATCTATAATATCCCAACCTGCCACAGGCAACTCGAGACTGGGTCAGAGTAGCAATTGTTACTCTATGCTTAGGTCGCGCATTTGACCTTCCCACATTAAGAATAAAGATATATACAAAAAAAAAAACAAAAAAACATATGTAATTTAGTATTGTTTGGTAAATAACTTTAACAACGTTTTGGAAAAATAATTACATAATTGTAATATTATTAACCTTTCTTAATTATAAACTTTCAGAATTTTATGGAAAGAATTAGTTGGGCAGCAAAAGGAAGAAAATGGTTTACAGTTAAAACTGTGGACTATGCAGTTCGTCAACTTAAATCAAAAACTATTTTTACCTCTGACGTTTGTGTTTACTCCCAATTTGCACTTATTTTTAAACATTGTTCCCAGCTACTATTTACGGAAGTAGGTCATAAGTTCTATGTCAAAAATTTTATATTTTTATATAAATATAAGCAATTTAAAAACAATTTTAAAAATTGATGGTTAATGATAAAACCATTGTAATTATATTTAAAATAAATTGTTTTTTAAATGTTTTCAAGGGTAAGCCTTCTTTTATTTCTTATGCAACCGACGCTTTATTAATTAATACATGGAATACAACCGACACTCCACCTTCCACTTTACTTCTTCCAATCCTACATCAGTTTATTAATGGTATATTACATGCTGGTGGATCTAAGTCAAATTCCTTAAAATTAAAACTGAAATCAATCATTGAAATACACTTAACAAGGTAAATAATATAAAACCACGATGTAAATAAATTAAAAATAGTAATAACAATATTCTAGATTTTCAAAACAATTCACAGGTATGTTAAAGTTAATGTAGGTGGTTCATTAATTTAAATTTAGAGTAAACTTTTTTTTTTGTATATATCTTTATTCTCAATGTGGGAAAGTCGAATGTGCGACTTAAACATAGAGTAACATAAGTTACTACGCCCCAGTCTCGAGTTGCCCGTAGCAGTTTGGGATATTATAGATTATAATTGCCCGATAATTATGCTGCTGATTAAGTGCTGGCTCAGTAGGAGTTCATACCGTTTATAGCTCCTTACTCAAGGGCGCTACACCATGAGATCAGTTATTACATTTATGTAATTTAAAGCTGCAATGCCATTTAACTAAGTAGTATGTTAAATGTGTTGTTCTTATTAACAGGTGGCCACGCTTATCACAGTTTGAAGGCAAGATGTTGTTTCATCCATTTATTGTGGTTTTAAAATCGGAGGAAAAAAAAGAAAACAAAAATTATTTTATGTCTTTGTTGGTGGAACAAGTTAACGAACAACTCAGCCCTGAAAAACTTTCTATTGTAAGTCTCTACACAAATTAAATTTTGTTTTACCTTATTATAAAAATAATTAATAAAAAAAAAATAAAATTATTATTAAAAAAATTAACATAACATTTTTGATCTTCAGTTTGTTGAAATTATACATGTTTGGGTTGATACAAAAATAGAAGTTTCCTCGTTTGCAATTTTTCATCAATGTTTGCCTATTTTGCAACAAGCTAGATTACAACTTCGTTTCAACGCTCCGATGCAAGACAAAATTAACTTTTTAATAAAAAATATTCGAAGTCTTACCTAGATATTAAATTCTGTGTGTTTACATTTTTACAAATTTTTTTTATTTTAATAAATTTTACCTCCAATTAAAAAAAGTTGTATTCAGATGCCGATTTAAACTCGTATGTTTTTAAGAACATTTAACATAACATATTTATCATCGCTATTTGCAAAGCTCTATCTTGAACTATTCAATTTTTCAAAGCAGACAGTCTGACCCCATAATATTTACACAGGCGATGTAATTTTTAAAACAAATTCGGTCTAATTTAAAACAGTTACGAACATATTGTAAATGGTCTTAGCTCCGTGAGTTTAAGTGAATAACTCGAATTGTTTTTGCCGGTAACGTGTTTTCAATTAATTCGTGGGAAAGTAACAACATTCATACACAGCAGTTTTTTGGATAAAAATACACAAGCATCAGTATTTGTGGATGGAGAAATGTCTTACTTACGGCTTAAGAGAAAGCAAATATAATATTCGGCCTATCGCTTGGCCTTGAAAATTGTAATACCTTATACAATTTGTCCCCAATTCGAGTGTTTATTACACGTGCTGAACAAATTTGTTTGGAAAGCCATCAGTTTAATTTACGACTGTTAGACAAATATCATGCTTAATATTTTATGATATAGGCTTGTAAGATCAGTTATTGAAATAATAGTTAGTACCGAGCAAAAAAGGAGATAGCTACGGTGTGAATTTTATATTAGCTTAAATATAGAAATTAAATTTTCTCTTGATTAGTTGTAGTTCAAATGAAAAGCAGGAAATATAACTAGTTTATTAATTATTAAATACAAAGTAGTGGCATGAGTTTATATTACATTTCCTAAGTTGAGCGAGCAAACCAAAATGAGGTTTAAGGTCAAAAAACAAAAAAGAGAAAAGAATTTCCAAGCAGGTTTAAAAGAAATTCCTTAAAGCTAAACATCAGTTAGCAATGTAGGCTAAAAGTAAACATTTTGGCCATGTAGTAATCATTAGACTTTTTAAGAAGAAGGCAACATACCAAAGTTAGCGAAGAAATATAAAAAATAATTTTATTACAGAAAATCACGTAAACTGCCTACAGAGAAAAAACGTCAACCACAGTAAAATATGGATTGCTTTTTATATGGCAAGGCAAGTGGGTTTATAACAATAAATCTGAAACAGAATATTTACGTTACCTATACTATTATTATATTAAAAAATCGCGAAAGGTTAAACCTGTATATTTTAAAGGGCATTCCGTAACGTTGTTTCGTATTTGTGTATTTAAAATATTCCCTATCTTACGAAATAGTATAGCAGGTATAATGACTGTAAAACTTCATAAAATTACTAACTTTAGTCAAATTATTAGAATATAGGACATATGCAGTGGTAGCATTTAAAATAATAAATGGATTTTACAAGTCCTAATCCGAACGTTATTTCAACAACATCAGACTTTCACAGCGAAGAAATGAGTATCGTTCTTCGGTCGATTTTTGTGTTTCTTGCCAGTGTTGTTATAATTGTAGGGCTAGCTGGAAACAGCATCATTATTGCTGCAATTATGCGAGAAAGGCGACTTCACACAAGAGGAAATTACTTTATAGGGTAAGACCATTAACTTTGCTAACAAGATAACATTTGTTAAATAATTCAAATTATTTCAAACCGTTTTTTTGAAATAGTTTTTTACTGCCATGGCGTCGTTAATAAAGAAAAGCGTTTTTTTATGCAAAGTAATTGATTGCTGTTAACGTGATTTCCATTGATTTTAAACGTCCTGTGTAATATAATTGATTAACTTCCCGTAAAAACGTATATTACGAAGTAAACACCAGATTGTGGATTTCAAAATTAAAGAGATTACTACAAATCAACTTGTTATTATATGACACATCCCTCGTGATAGTCATGACCTAACAGCGCACCCTAAATTAAGATAATACACTTTGTAATTTGATAACGTCTTATCCTTAGACTATATAATGTAGTACGATGACTGTGTTTTGTTAGGTGCATATTAAAGATTTGTTTTTGATATTTTTGTCAGTTCAAGATTAGACGAATTTGGGTGGTCGTTTTGTAATAATAAAGATGGGCGCGATATACTTTATTTCCAAAATAAAGGCCGACTAGTAAAGCGCATTAAAGATCCGATTTAATAAAGTTTACATTTGACAAACCCAGCTGTCTCATTTATATCTGTCAACTACAGCAAGTCATTATACTTCGAACATTACAATTTCTGTTTTGTTTTTGAAGGACAATAATTCATTTTTTTCGCCAATCTTTCCATTGACGTCAGAAAAATGGATTTTAACTTTTAAGTTTTCGTCCTTTATTTCAAATTTGCGCATAATTGAATAATAACAATTATTAAATCAATATTATTTTAATTTTTTGTTTTTATTAATTAAAAATTAAGTGATTTTTGGCAGATAATCAATATTCACATAAAAAGTAAAAATTTGTTGTTTTTGTGGAATGTAATCAAAATTTTGGCCACATGATTTATTATAAATAACACATTTGTAATTGCCAGTTTGTGGCCTTGTTTTTCGTTCCAATTTAGTAGTAGAGGTTCTGTTTTTGTTTTTTTCCGGTATCAAAATATAATTTTTTCATTTCCCCTAATCACTCACTTATAATTGTAGATCATTGGCAGCAGCTGATTTTTTAGTTTCTCTTCTTGTGTGTCCGTTCTCAGCTCTTATGGCGCTGCAACAACTTTCACCCGTGCCTATGCTATGGAATCCACAGTGGGCCACGTGTCAAATCTTCATTAGTCTTGACGTCACATGTTGTACGGCATCTATTATGCACCTGTGTGCGATCGCAATAGACCGGTAAGCATGTTGGATTTCTTAAAATATAATTAATATTATTATTTAATAAACATCTGTTTTGAAAATATGTTTATATTTTTTTGCATTTCCATCAAACTTATCATATTTATTATAAGAAGGTATATCTAAAAATAGGGTCCAATCTTTTTATTAAGATTTCGTTTATAAAATTACCTATGATGAAATGTAACTTAATAGGCCAAATTTATACAAGAAAAACCCAAATTAAGTATTACTCATGTCTTTTTTGTGTATTTTATCAACAACGCTATTGTCTTTTGGGGGCAATTTCTCCCCTAAATAATTGTTGAGGTAACTTCGTGATATGATCAAATATACATATCATTATATATATAAGTATCTCAGTAAATCTTTTGAGATAGCAATTTTGGTTACAAAATTAGTTTTTAATAAACAAATTTAAAACGCCCGGATTACGAATGGCGTAATAAAAACTTAAATTTAGCTCGAGTAGGGGTTTAGATAACTCGTTCAAGGCCAAGACTACAAAACACTATATAATTTTACAACATTCCATTTGTTATTATTGGTATATATACATTTTTTATTAAATATATATTTCGTCTACTATCTCTGTTTATTTAATTAAAGACCGTTCTCTTAAAATATGGTGTATTCTTTATGTTAAAGCACACATTTGAGATGTAATTGATTGCGGTCTGTGTTTACCATTGTGATTGTTTCTGTATTAAATGTTACTCTTGTTGGTTTGCGGTAAGAGGCCATATGTCGAACATTGGTTGGTTAAACAGATAAGATTATTGGCCATGGCAAAAATATATATACTCTCTGGCTACTATTTAGTACGTACAACTCGCTATGTGCGCTATTGCTACGCACGAAGGCTCCCAGGCTAATAAATTGTCAAAAAGCATTCTTTGTCTTATTAAGACAAAAACGTCTATTTTAAGACATTTTTGTAGGCATTAGATCGATAACAAGCGATAAGATAAGGTTTTGTATATCGTGTTTCACATGGAACTAAAACTATTTTTTCCGGTAATACTCTGACCATGTTACTTGATCGATTTTTCTCTGCAATTTACATAGCTTAACCAAAAACATGATGTAATTTGTTTTGAAGTTCATGATTCCGAAATTAAACATTTTCAAATTACAGCTAATGAAGCGTAAGCTTCTTTTATAATGAGATTAACCGGAAAGTGACTCAAAATATAATTGAAAGGGGGCTATTTTTATTTTACGTATGATCAAGTGAATGTCTGATTTAAATAACGTATATAAAAAACGCATAGTTGTACTATAATTAATTTTAAAATGTTAGCAATATATTTACTAAAAATGAATAATATTTAGGCCTTGAAGTTCATTATTTATGTAGCAAAACCCAAGTGGGCGATTTTTTGATTTTTAAAAATTATTTCTAACTACTCATGATTAGAAAAGCAGTTTTGTGTGGTTAAGCGATTATGGCAACGGACTATGAGCCAAAATGTTTCGGTTTCGAGTCGCACCGTTGCCACATTATTCGCCCTTTTCCCCATTAAAAATAATATAAAACCTATCACCTAAAGGTGATATGGAAAAAAATTTATTTTTAAGTTTTTGGATTGTTTTTTTAGGTAATTCTAAACCCATGATTATATATATATACACACCTATTAAACCCAATTAAATAGCCAAGCCTATTATAATAGGTACACTTGCTTTTTGGTATATTAAGGGATTTATTTTTATAGAAGGAGATTTATATTGCATTTTGGCTTATAACAAAAATTTATTTAATTTATTTTAAATAAAGGACAAAACAAGTTATATATAACCTATTAAAATTTTTTCGTAAAAATACTATTTTTCGTTGTATGTAAATATTTTAGTAACGGAATTACTAGGACTTTGTAGGAGATGAAATACAATAAGCACACGCTGGTTTTTGTTTTCAATAATTTTGAGGTTAGGTTTTTTTCTAAAGATAGCATTATTTTGCGTCAATTCACACAACACTAGTGTGGTTTAAAAGTGCGTATACCAATTGGCTGGTTTTTAACATGGTATTTTAATTATGTATAGGCATTTACTATATAAGACTATGCTAACATTTTACACATACTAAATAATTAAATATCATTATACTGATTTTTTATTTTAGATGCAAATCTGTGATCAAACTAAGATATCGGACCAAAAGTCGGTTCAAAAATGTGCTCCCATACATCGTTGTTATTTGGTCACTTGCCATTTTATTATCTGTTTCCCCCCTTTTTGTTTTCCCACTCATAAATGCTAGCAACGTTGTTTCTGTACCAAAAATCGATAATGCAACAGATATGCAAGTATGTTAATGCGTATTTTTAATTAAAAAATTGTTTATTAACTATTTTTTTCTTGTTGAGGCCACTGTTAACTGATAGTGTATCGCTTTATTCGCTTATGTGCAAAAAAAATATATATATTTTTTTGTCATATAGGAATTTAGTGGCGATGCAGCTCTACTAAACAGCACTGTTGAAACTTCAACACTGTTTCAAAATGTATCCAACTACAATTCCGAAACAACTGGATTAAATTGTATTGTTAACGATAATAAGGTAAATATATTTATTTATTTATTTTTAAAACATTGATTTTACATATTTGGTTAATAATATACATGACGAAAAATTAATTTTATTGGATTAATTAATAGGTTTGGATATGTTGTATTGTTTCAAACCTAAGTAGAGTAACGATGTAGGCTGTAGTCTCAATGGAGTAAAAAACATTCTTGTTACAATAATATTGATGGATAATAAAGTAACTGAATCGTTCTATACACAGCTATGTAAACACACATATTTTTTTCGTTTCAGTATTACCGAATTGTAGCTACCACGATCGCTTTCTACTTTCCCTTGTTAATTATCGTAGTTATATATTGCTACGTGTCCCGTGTTGCTTGGTATCGAATCCACCGGGTAACAGGCGACAGACCACTGCACAAGGACAGCAGTTATCATTCCGAGGATAATAGAATACCCTCCACTTTTAGGTTTATAATCTTAACAATCATTTATTTTTAAATTCTATCATTAAAAGCAAAAGAAACACTTTAAATATAAACCTTAGTGCATATAACTCTATTACCTTTCTTTTAGGCTTTACAAAGTTTCCAATATAAATATTTTTGATTTTTTAAATTATGGAGTTGTGACAATTAACAACTAATTTCTGATAATATTTTTAAACAGGTTTTTACATTTTAGTGAATTTAATTCTGAAAGTTTTCAAGTAAAACTCCTGAATCTTCAGACTCGAGCTTCACTTAAAAAAATTAGGTAAGGTTTAAATAATTTGTGAATTTTTTTTAAAATAAACCTTACCAACATTATGCCTAAATGCTTTTTTTTCATTAAAATATATATTTTATTTTTTTCAGTAAGTCAAATGTTGGTTTGTTAACACTATTACGAAAAAAAGCTGTTCTATTATGCACATGTCAGAACGATCAAAACTTTACTCCAGAACTGCAAAACTCGTCTAAAAATTCTCTTAATGTACCAGTTTTGGAAACCGAAACATCGAAACTTTTGTGCCTGACTTGCCACAAGGAAACCGGTCCCACGTCACTATCACATAAAACACACCATCTAAAAAACTTGGAAACCACAAATGTGAACCATTCAAGGCGAGAACATATCCACAAATTAATAGAAACATCGACTTTTTGTTTAGATAATAATAACGATAAATCGCCTCAAGAAAGATCCCGTTTTATTGCGACACCTACAGTCATAATACCAAGACTTGAGGTAACTCCAGCAAGCGAAAATACTTCGAAAAACGTAAGCCCGAGTTTGGACAGTTCGCGTCAGGTTTTAAGCGCTTTACTCCCAAGAAAGTCAACCACACTAAAACGTTCCTGGAATAGTCAGTCTTTTCGGAACTATAGAAAAGACAGTATATGCAGTGATGTTGTTAACAGTTCTATATTGAAAACAGGTCGCTCCAAGTCTTTAATTTCAACCAAGCTGCTTGATACTTCTACTAGAAGGAGGGCTTTTAGTATTAACTCTTTGGCCGAAGCAAGAACGAGAATAACCTTAAGAAGGGAGAGAAAGGTTAGTTAACATATTTTTTACATTAACTACTGATTTGCCTTAAAATAATAAAGTAAAATCACTTGTGGGCTACAAACGCAAAAAACAACATAGTCCCGTTTTGCAATACATATCTTTTTTTATAAATCTAATAAAGAGGTTAGTTATTCAAATCGTGAACTTTACATTTAGTTTCATGTTTAAATTCGTAATTTATTTTATTAGATAATTAAAACAACAGGAATGGTAATTGGTGCATTTGTTGTTTGTTGGCTTCCCTTCTTTCTAAAGGAAATTATAGTTCCATTTTGTGGCACTTGCTATTTAAGTCCAGGAGCTGAAATCTTAATCAACTGGCTTGGTTACATCAATTCAGCGTTAAATCCGTTTATATATGCATTTTCTAACAATGACTTTAATCAAGCTATAAGAAAACTTTTCCGCCAATCAAAATGTTTAAGAAATTTAACAACGCGTTTATAATTCCTTTAAAAAAAAACGAGGTGTTCTGTTGTTAAAAAACAATAACATGCCGATTATTTAAAGATTAATAACCTTTTTCATAAATCAGAAATAAATAATATATATCGAAACAATTACAGATATTTATAATAAAATGCAATTTATTTAGTTTGGTTTAAACATAAAGCCTAAGGAGATCAGATTTAAATTTTAAAGTTTTCTAATTTGACCTTGAAAAAACAAACTATTGTTCTGCTTAAATAAATTGAATAATTAGTAATTATTAACAGATTTGTTTTAATGACGAAATTGTACAGTCTCGTGGCTAAACTAAAGTTTATTTTTCTAGTGACCCAATAAGATTAGAGTACATGAGTTTACAAAGATAAGCAAGAATGACAGGTTTTTTAAGTGCAAAAAAAACAAGACGTTATGACAATTTTATTGATAAAGTGTTATTTTTCGAAACACGATTTTATTACAATTGCGTTACACTTATTAACATCCAAGAAAAAAAAGGTTTCGAAAAAACTCAATAAAAAAATCACGTTATTTTTAAATCTGCCTTTCGACCTGGTTATATTGCCTTACAAGCTCCTACTTTGTGAAACTGTGACGTCATCATGCTTTGTTTGTAAAGGAAAATAAATCAAAAAATTAAAATTTTAAAATTAAAAAGTAACTTAGCCAAAACAACTGCAGTAACCTAAAAAATACATTGTTACAATATTAAGTCAAATTGTTAATATTCAAAAAAATATGGCATTATTACTGAAGCGATTGACCACAAAACTTCCACATGGTTTAGTCACCATTTAAAGGTCCAATTTCATATAACTATTGCTTACAAAAAAACAAGCGCAATTTATTTAGCTTAAGTTGATATTTTTAGCTTTGTATATTTTATTGGTATTCTTGCTACTTAAACTTATGCAGTAAGTAAAAAACTAACATCATTTTGGGTCTGTTATAATTTTAAAGAAATCATTTAGATTAAAGAATTTTATAAAGAAAATAACAATAATCATATCTTTGGCATTTCCATGAAAGTCGCGCTTTGCTTTTAGGCAAAAAAATATAAAAATGCTATAACTTTTGTTCTTTTATAAATTTTTGCGAAATGTTTTATCTTTTAAAATTTAGTTCAGCCAAAGCGCGCCTAATAAAATATAATATTTTATTTAGGTTTTAAGATTTTATCAATTTTTAATAAAAGTGTCATAACTTCTATGAATATTAATATTTTCAAAAAATATTTTGTAAACACGTTAATTGGACTTGTGCAGTTCTCACAGAACAATTATTTTTTAATTTAAAATTTTTTTTTTTTTAAAGAAATTTGTATACAATATTATTGGCCAAAATGTCACGTGACCTAATTAAACCCAAAATAAAAATTAGCTCTAACTTTTGTTTTACTAGAGATTATCGCAAAATGTTGTATCTTGAATGTTAGTTAGGCCAGTGCCCTTCTAATAAAATAGATTTTTTTAAGTTTTGAGTTTTCATAAATTTTAATAAAAGTGTAATAACTTTTATGAATATTAATATTTTTTTTTAATATTTTGTAAACACGTTAATTGGACCTGTGCAGTTTTAACAAAGCAATTATTTTTTAATTTAAATTTTTTATTTTTTTAAAAAAATTTATATGCAATATTATTGGGTTAAAATATCACGTGACCTAATTAAACCCAGAATAAAAATTACCTCAAACTTTTGTTTTACTAAATATTTTCGCGAAATGTTGTATCTTGAATGTTAGTTAGGCCAATGCGCGTCTAATAAAATACAAAATTTTAGGTTTTGAGATTTCATAAATTTTTAATAAAAGTTTCATAACTTTTATGAATATTAATATTTTCAAAAAATATTTTGTAAACACGGTAATTGGACCTGTGTGGTTCTAACACAACAATTATTTTTCGATTTAAAATTTTTTATTTTTTAAAAAAAAATTTGTATGCAATATCATTGGCCAAAAATATCATGTGACCTAATTAAACCCAAAATAAAAATTATCTCAAACTTTTGTTCAACTCAAAATTTTTGCAAAATGTTTTATCTTGAATGTGAGTTTGGCCAATGCACGCCTAATTAAATATAAAATTTCAGATTTTGAGATTTCATAAATTTTTAATAAAAGTTTCATAACTTTTATGAATATTAATTTTTTCGAAAAATATTTTGTAAACACGGTAATTGGACCTGTGCGGTTCTAACACAAGAATTATTTTTCGATTTAAAATTTTTTATTTAAAAAAAAAAAAATTGTATGCAATATCATTGGCTTAAAATATCACATGACCTAATTAAACCAAAAATAAAAATTATCTCAAACTTTTGTTTTACTAAAAATTTTCGCGAAATGTTTTATCTTGAATGTTAGTTAGGCCAATGCGCGTCTAATAAAATACAAAATTTTAGGTTTTGAGATTTCATAAATTTTTAATAAAAGTGTCATAACTTTTATGAATATTAATATTTTTTTTAAATATTAGGTAAACACGGTAATTGGACCTGTGCGGTTCTAACACAACAATTATTTTTCGATTTAAAATTTTTTATTTTTTTTCAAAAAATTTGTATGCAATATCATTGGCAAAAAATATCACATGACCTAATTAAACCCAAAATAAAAATTATCTCTAACTTTTGTTCTACTCAAAATTTTTCCAAAATGTTTTATCTTGAATGTTAGTTAGGCCAATGCGCGCCTAATTAAATATAAAATTTCAGATTTTGAGATTTCATAAATTTTTAATAAAAGTGTCATAACTTTTATGAATATTAATATTTGTAAAAAATATTATGTAAACACAGTAATTGGACCTGTGCGGTTCTAACACAACAATTATTTTTCGATTTAAAATTTTTATTTTTTAAAAAAAAATTTGTATGCAATATCATTGGCCAAAAATATCACGTGACCTAATTAAACCCAAAATAAAAATTATCTCAAACTTTTGTTCAACTCAAAATTTTTGCAAAATGTTTTATCTTGAATGTGAGTTTGGCCAATGCGCGCCTAATTAAATATAAAATTTCAGATTTTGAGATTTCATAAATTTTTAATAAAAGTTTCATAACTTTTATGAATATTAATTTTTTCGAAAAATATTTTGTAAACACGGTAATTGGACCTGTGCGGTTCTAACACAAGAATTATTTTTCGATTTAAAATTTTTTATTTAAAAAAAAAAAAATTGTATGCAATATCATTGGCTTAAAATATCACATGACCTAATTAAACCCAAAATAAAAATTATCTCAAACTTTTGTTCAACTCAAAATTTTCGCGAAATGTTTTATCTTGAATGTTAGTTAGGCCAATGCGCGTCTAATAAAATACAAAATTTTAGGTTTTGAGATTTCATAAATTTTTAATAAAAGTGTCATAACTTTTATGAATATTAATATTTTTTTTAAATATTAGGTAAACACGGTAATTGGACCTGTGCGGTTCTAACACAACAATTATTTTTCGATTTAAAATTTTTTATTTTTTTTCAAAAAATTTGTATGCAATATCATTGGCAAAAAATATCACATGACCTAATTAAACCCAAAATAAAAATTATCTCTAACTTTTGTTCTACTCAAAATTTTTCCAAAATGTTTTATCTTGAATGTTAGTTAGGCCAATGCGCGCCTAATTAAATATAAAATTTCAGATTTTGAGATTTCATAAATTTTTAATAAAAGTGTCATAACTTTTATGAATATTAATATTTTCAAAAATATTTTGTAAACACGGTAATTTGACCTGTGCGGTTCTAACACAACAATTATTTTTCGATTTAATATTTTTTATTTTTTAAAAAAAAATTTGTATGCAATATTATTGGCCAAAAATATCACGTGACCTAATTAAACCCAAAATAAAAATTACTTCAAACTTTTGTTTTACTGAAAATTTTCGCGAAATGTTTTATCTTGAATGTTAGTTAGGCCAATGCGCATATAATAAAATACAAAATTTTAGGTTTTGAGATTTCATAAATT
Organism: Corella eumyota; assembly: GCF_963082875.1. Taxonomy (NCBI): domain Eukaryota; kingdom Metazoa; phylum Chordata; class Ascidiacea; order Phlebobranchia; family Corellidae; genus Corella; species Corella eumyota. Next base: position 5,199,467 of record NC_137491.1, read on the forward strand.
TTTTATAAAAGTTTTATAACTTTTATGAATATTAAAATTTTCGAAAAATATTTTGTAAACACGGTAATTGGACCTGTGCGGTTTTAACACAACAATTATTTTTCGATTTAAAATTTTTTATTTTTTTTTCTAAAATTTGTATGCAATATCATTGGCCAAAAATATCACGTGACCTAATTAAACCCAAAATAAAAATTACCTTAAACTTTTGTTATACTCAAAATTTTTGCAAAATGTTTTATCTTGAATGTTAGTTAGGCCAATGCGCGCCTAATTAAATATAAAATTTCAGGTTTTGAGATTTCATAAATTTTTAATAAAAGTTTCATAACTTTTATGAATATTAATATTTTCGAAAAATATTTTGTAAACACGGTAATTGGACCTGTGCGGTTCTAACACAACAATTATTTTTCGATTTAAAATTTTTTATTTATTTTTTTTAAATTTGTATGCAATATCATTGGTCAAAAATATCACGTGACCTAATTAAACCCAAAATAAAAATTATCTCAAACTTTTGTTTTACTAAAAATTTTCGCGAAATGTTTTATCTTGAATGTTAGTTAGGCCAATGCGCGTCTAATAAAATACAAAATTTTATGTTTTGAGATTTCATAAATTTTTAATAAAAGTGTCATAACTTTTATGAATATTAATATTTTCGAAAAATATTATGTAAACACGGTAATTTGACCTGTGCGGTTCTAACACAACAATTATTTTTCGATTTAAAAATTTTTAATTTTTTTCAAAAAATTTGTATGCAATATCATTGGCCAAATATATCACGTGACCTAATTAAACCCAAAATAAAAATTACCTCAAACTTTTGTCTTAGTAAAAATTTTCGCAAATGTTTTATCTTGAATGTTAGTTAGGTCAATGCGCGTCTAATAAAATACAAAATTTTAGATTTTGAGATTTCATAAATTTTTAATAAAAGTTTCATAACTTTTATGAATATTAATATTTTCAAAAAAATATTTTGTAAACACGGTAATTGGACCTGTGCGGTTCTAACACAACAAATATTTTTCGATTTAAAATTTTTAATTTTTTTTCAAAAAATTTGTATGCAATATCATAGGTCAAAAATATCACGTGACCTAATTAAACCCAAAATAAAAATTACTTCAAACTTTTGTTTTACTGAAAATTTTCGCGAAATGTTTTATCTTGAATGTTAGTTAGGCCAATGCGCATATAATAAAATACAAAATTTTAGGTTTTGAGATTTCATAAATTTTTTATAAAAGTTTTATAACTTTTATGAATATTAAAATTTTCGAAAAATATTTTGTAAACACGGTAATTGGACCTGTGCGGTTTTAACACAACAATTATTTTTCGATTTAAAATTTTTTATTTTTTAAAAAAAAATTTGTATGCAATATCATTGGCCAAAAATATCACGTGACCTAATTAAACCCAAAATAAAAATTACCTTAAACTTTTGTTATACTCAAAATTTTTGCAAAATGTTTTATCTTGAATGTTAGTTAGGCCAATGCGCGCCTAATTAAATATAAAATTTCAGGTTTTGAGATTTCATAAATTTTTAATAAAAGTTTCATAACTTTTATGAATATTAATAATTTTGAAAAATATTTTGTAAACACGGTAATTGGACCTGTGCGGTTCTAACACAACAATTATTTTTCGATTTAAAATTTTTTATTTTTTTCAAAAAATTTGTATGCAATATCATTGGCCAAAAATATCACGTGACCTAATTAAACCCAAAATAAAAATTATCTCAAACTTTTGTTTTACTAAAAATTTTCGCGAAATGTTTTATTTTGAATGTTAGTTAGGCCAATGCGCGTCTAATAAAATACAAAATTTTATGTTTTGAGATTTCATAAATTTTTAATAAAAGTGTCATAACTTTTATGAATATTAATATTTTCGAAAAATATTATGTAAACACGGTAATTGGACCTGTGCGGTTCTAACACAACAATTATTTTTCGATTTAAAAATTTTTAATTTTTTTCAAAAAATTTGTATGCAATATCATTGGCCAAATATATCAAGTGACCTAATTAAACCCAAAATAAAAATTACCTCAAACTTTTGTCTTAGTAAAAATTTTCGCAAATGTTTTATCTTGAATGTTAGTTAGGTCAATGCGCGTCTAATAAAATACAAAATTTCAGATTTTGAGATTTCATAAATTTTTAATAAAAGTTTCATAACTTTTATGAATATTAATATTTTCAAAAAAATATTTTGTAAACACGGTAATTGGACCTGTGCGGTTCTAACACAACAAATATTTTTCGATTTAAAATTTTTTATTTTTTTTCAAAAAATTTGTATGCAATATCATAGGTCAAAAATATCACGTGACCTAATTAAACCCAAAATAAAAATTACCTCAAACTTTTGTTTTACTGAAAATTTTCGGGAAATGTTTTATCTTAAATGTTAGTTAGGCCAATGCGCGTCTAATAAAATACAAAATTTTAGGTTTTGAGATTTCATAAATTTTTAATAAAAGTTTCATAACTTTTATGAATATTAATATTTTCGAAAAATATTTTGTAAACACGGTAATTGGACCTGTGCGGTTCTAACACAACAATTATTTTTCAATTAAAAAATTTTTTTTTTTTTAAAAAATTTGTATGCAATCTCATTGGCCAAAAATATCACGTGACCTAATTAAACCCAAAATAAAATTTATCTCAAACTTTTGTTCTACTCAAGATTTTTGCAAAATGTTTTATCTTGAATGTTAGTTAGGCCAATGCGCGCCTAATTAAATATAAAATTTCAGATTTTGAGATTTCAAAAATTTTTAATAAAAGTTTCATAACTTGTATGAATATCAATATTTTCGAAAAATATTTTGTAAACACGGTAATTGGACCTGTGCGGTTCTAACACAACAATTATTTTTCGATTTAAAATTTTTTATTTATTTTTTTTAAATTTGTATGCAATATCATTGGCCAAAAATATCACGTGACCTAATTAAACCCAAAATAAAAATTACCTTAAACTTTTGTTCTACTCAAAATTTTTGCAAAATGTTTTATCTTGAATGTTAGTTAGGCCAATGCGCGCCTAATTAAATATAAAATTTCAGGTTTTGAGATTTCATAAATTTTTAATAAAAGTTTCATAACTTTTATGAATATTAATAATTTTGAAAAATATTTTGTAAACACGGTAATTGGACCTGTGCGGTTCTAACACAACAATTATTTTTCGATTTAAAATTTTTTTTTTTTTTCAAAAAATTTGTATGCAATATCATTGGCCAAAAATATCACGTGACCTAATTAAACCCAAAATAAAAATTATCTCAAACTTTTGTTTTACTAAAAATTTTCGCGAAATGTTTTATCTTGAATGTTAGTTAGGCCAATGCGCGTCTAATAAAATACAAAATTTTATGTTTTGAGATTTCATAAATTTTTAATAAAAGTGTCATAACTTTTATGAATATTAATATTTTCGAAAAATATTATGTAAACACGGTAATTGGACCTGTGCGGTTCTAACACAACAATTATTTTTCGATTTAAAAATTTTTAATTTTTTTCAAAAAATTTGTATGCAATATCATTGGCCAAATATATCACGTGACCTAATTAAACCCAAAATAAAAATTACCTCAAACTTTTGTCTTAGTAAAAATTTTCGCAAATGTTTTATCTTGAATGTTAGTTAGGTCAATGCGCGTCTAATAAAATACAAAATTTTAGATTTTGAGATTTCATAAATTTTTAATAAAAGTTTCATAACTTTTATGAATATTAATATTTTCAAAAAAATATTTTGTAAACACGGTAATTGGACCTGTGCGGTTCTAACACAACAAATATTTTTCGATTTAAAATTTTTAATTTTTTTTCAAAAAATTTGTATGCAATATCATAGGTCAAAAATATCACGTGACCTAATTGAACCCAAAATAAAAATTACCTTAAAATTTTTGCAAAATGTTTTATCTTGAATGTTAGTTAGGCCAATGCGCGCCTAATTAAATATAAAATTTCAGATTTTGAGATTTCATAAATTTTTAATAACAGTTTCATAACTTTTATGAATATTAATATTTTCAAAAAAATATTTTGTAAACACGGTAATTGGACCTGTGCGGTTCTAACACAACAATTATTTTTCGATTTAAAATTTTTAATTTTTTTTTTTTAAATTTTGTATGCAATATCATTGGCCAAAAACATCACGTAACCTAATTAAACCCAAAATAAAAATTAGCTCTAACTTTTGTTTTACTGAAAATTTTCGCAAATGTTTTATCTTGAATGTTAGTTAGGCCAATGCGCGTCTAATAAAATACAAAATTTTAGGTTTTGAGATTTCATAAATTTTTAATAAAAGTTTCATAACTTTTATGAATATTAATATTTTCGAAAAATATTTTGTAAACACGGTAATTTGACCTGTGCGGTTCTAACACAACAATTATTTTTCGATTTAAAAATTTTTTTTTTTAAAAAATTTGTATGCAATCTCATTGGCCAAAAATATCACGTGACCCAATTAAACCCAAAATAAAATTTATCTCAAACTTTTGTTCTACTCAAGATTTTTGCAAAATGTTTTATCTTGAATGTTAGTTAGGCCAATGCGCGCATAATTAAATATAAAATTTCAGATTTTGAGATTTCAAAAATTTTTAATAAAAGTTTCATAACTTGTATGAATATCAATATTTTCGAAAAATATTTTGTAAACACGGTAATTGGATCTGTGCGGTTCTAACACAACAATTATTTTTAGAATTAAAATTTTTTATTTATTTTTTTAAAATTTGTATGCAATATCATTGGTCAAAAATATCACGTGACCTAATTAAACCCAAAATAAAAATTACCTCAAACTTTTGTTTTACTGAAAATTTTCGCGAAATGTTTTATCTTAAATGTTAATTAGGCCAATGCGCGTCTAATAAAATACAAAATTTCAGGTTTTGAGATTTCATAAATTTTTAATAAAAGTTTCATAACTTTTATGAATATTAAAATTTTCAAAAAATATTTTGTAAACACGGTAATTGGACCTGTGCGGTTCTAACACAACAATTATTTTTCGATTTAAAATTTTTTATTTATTTTTTTAAAATTTGTATGCAATATCATTGGTCAAAAATATCACGTGACCTAATTAAACCCAAAATAAAAATTACCTCAAACTTTTGTTTTACTGAAAATTTTCGCGAAATGTTTTATCTTAAATGTTAGTTAGGCCAATGCGCGTCTAATAAAATACAAAATTTCAGGTTTTGAGATTTCATAAATTTTTAATAAAAGTTTCATAACTTTTATGAATATTAAAATTTTCAAAAAATATTTTGTAAACACGGTAATTGGATCTGTGCGGTTCTAACACAACAATTATTTTTCGATTTAAAATTTTTTATTTATTTTTTTTAAATTTTTTATGCAATATCATTGGCCAAAAACATCACGTGACCTAATTAAACCCAAAATAAAAATTAGCTCTAACTTTTGTTTTACTGAAAATTTTTGCGAAATGTTTGATCTTGAATGTTAGTTAGGCCAATGCGCGTCTAATAAAATACAAAATTTTAGGTTTTGAGATTTCATAAATTTTTAATAAAAGTGTCATAACTTTTATGAATATTAATATTTTTGAATAATATTTTGTAAACACGGTAATTAGACCTGTGCGGTTCTAACACAACAATTATTTTTCGATTTAAAATTTTTTATTTTTTTTCAAAAAATTTGTATGCAATATCATTGGCCAAAAATATCACGTAACCTAATTGAACCCAAAATAAAAATTACCTTAAAATTTTTGCAAAATGTTTTATCTTGAATGTTAGTTAGGCCAATGCGCGCCTAATTAAATATAAAATTTCAGATTTTGAGATTTCATAAATTTTTAATAAAAGTTTCATAACTTTTATGAATATTAAAATTTTCAAAAAATATTTTGTAAACACGGTAATTGGACCTGTGCGGTTCTAACACAACAATTATTTTTCGATTTAAAATTTTTTATTTTTTTTTTTTAAATTTTGTATGCAATATCATTGGCCAAAAACATCACGTGACCTAATTAAACCCAAAATAAAAATTAGCTCTAAGTTTTGTTTTACTGAAAATTTTCGCGAAATGTTTTATCTTGAATGTTAGTTAGGCCAATGCGCGTCTAATAAAATACAAAATTTTAGGTTTTGAGATTTCATAAATTTTTAATAAAAGTTTCATAACTTTTATGAATATTAATATTTTCGAAAAATATTTTGTAAACACGGTAATTTGACCTGTGCGGTTCTAACACAACAATTATTTTTCAATTTAAAAATTTTATTTTTTTCAAAAAATTTGTATGCAATCTCTTTGGCCAAAAATATCACGTGACCTAATTAAACCCAAAATAAAATTTATCTCAAACTTTTGTTCTACTCAAGATTTTTGCAAAATGTTTTATCTTGAATGTTAGTTAGGCCAATGCGCGCCTAATTAAATATAACATTTCAGATTTTGAGATTTCAAAAATTTTTAATAAAAGTTTCATAACTTGTATGAATATCAATATTTTTGAATAATATTTTGTAAACACGGTAATTAGACCTGTGCGGTTCTAACACAACAATTATTTTTCGATTTAAAATTTTTTATTTTTTTTCAAAAAATTTGTATGCAATATCATTGGCCAAAAATATCACGTGACCTAATTGAACCCAAAATAAAAATTACCTTAAAATTTTTGCAAAATGTTTTATCTTGAATGTTAGTTAGGCCAATGCGCGCCTAATTAAATATAAAATTTTAGATTTTGAGATTTCATAAATTTTTAATAACAGTTTCATAACTTTTATGAATATTAATATTTTTGAAAAATATTTTGTAAACACGGTAATTGGACCTGTGCTGTTCTAACACAACAATTATTTTTTGATTTAAAATTTTTTATTTTTTTTTTAAAAAATTTCTATGCAATATCATTGGCCAAAAATATCACGTGACCTAATTAAACCCAAAATAAAAATTACCTTAAACTTTTGTTTTACTATAAATTTTTGCGAAATGTTTTATCTTGAATGTTAGTTAGGCCAATGCGCGTCTAATAAAATACAAAATTTTAGGTTTTGAGATTTCATAAATTTTTAATAAAAGTGTCATAACTTTTATGAATATTAATGTTTTAAAAAAATATTATGTAGACACGGTAATTGGACCTGTGCGGTTCTAACACAACAATTATTTTTCGTTTTAAAACTTTTTATTTTTTTTTAAAATTTGTATGCAATATCATTGGCCAAAAATATCACGTGACCTAATTAAACCCAAAATAAAAATTACCTCAAACTTTTGTCTTAGTAAAAATTTTCGCAAATGTTTTATCTTGAATGTTAGTTAGGCCAATGCGCGTCTAATAAAATACAAAATTTCAGATTTTGAGATTTCATAAATTTTTAATAAAAGTTTTATAACTTTTATGAATATTAATATTTTCAAAAAAATATTTTGTAAACACGGTAATTGGACCTGTGCGGTTCTAACACAACAAATATTTTTCGATTTAAAATTTTTAATTTTTTTTCAAAAAATTTGTATGCAATATCATAGGTCAAAAATATCACGTGACCTAATTAAACCCAAAATAAAAATTACCTCAAACTTTTGTTTTACTAAAAATTTTCGCGAAATGTTTTATCTGAAATGTTAGTTAGGCCAATGCGCGTCTAATAAAGTACAAAATTTTAGGTTTTGAGATTTCATAAATTTTTAATAAAAGTTTCATAACTTTTATGAATATTAAAATTTTCAAAAAATATTTTGTAAACACGGTAATTGGACCTGTGCGGTTCTAACACAACAATTATTTTTCGATTTAAAATTTTTTATTTTTTTTTTAAAAATTTTGTATGCAATATCATTGGCCAAAAACATCACGTGACCTAATTAAACCCAAAATAAAAATTAGCTCTAACTTTTGTTTTACTGAAAATTTTTGCGAAATGTTTTATCTTGAATGTTAGTTAGGCCAATGCGCGTCTAATAAAATACAAAATTTTAGGTTTTGAGATTTCATAAATTTTTAATAAAAGTGTCATAACTTTTATGAATATTAATATTTTTGAATAATATTTTGTAAACACGGTAATTAGACCTGTGCGGTTCTAACACAACAATTATTTTTCGATTTAAAATTTTTTATTTTTTTTCAAAAAATTTGTATGCAATATCATTGGCCAAAAATATCACGTGACCTAATTGAACCCAAAATAAAAATTACCTTAAAATTTTTGCAAAATGTTTTATCTTGAATGTTAGTTAGGCCAATGCGCGCCTAATTAAATATAAAATTTCAGATTTTGAGATTTCATAAATTTTTAATAAAAGTTTCATAACTTTTATGAATATTAAAACTTTCAAAAAATATTTTGTAAACACGGTAATTGGACCTGTGCGGTTCTAACACAACAATTATTTTTCGATTTAAAATTTTTTATTTTTTTTTTAAAAATTTTGTACGCAATATCATTGGCCAAAAACATCACGTGACCTAATTAAACCCAAAATAAAAATTAGCTCTAACTTTTGTTTTACTGAAAATTTTCGCGAAATGTTTTATCTTGAATGTTAGTTAGGCCAATGCGCGCCTAATTAAATATAAAATTTCAGATTTTGAGATTTCAAAATTTTAAAAAAAGTTTCATAACTTGTATGAATATCAATATTTTCGAAAAATATTTTGTAAACACGGTAATTGGACCTGTGCGGTTCTAACACAACAATTATTTTTCGATTTAAAATTTTTTATTTATTTTTTTTAAATTTGTATGCAATATCATTGGTCAAAAATATCACGTGACCTAATTAAACCTAAAATAAAAATTACCTCAAACTTTTGTTTTACTGAAAATTTTCGCGAAATGTTTTATCTTAAATGTTAGTTAGGCCAATGCGCGTCTAATAAAATACAAAATTTCAGGTTTTGAGATTTCATAAACTTTTAATAAAAGTTTCATAACTTTTATGAATATTAAAATTTTCAAAAAATATTTTGTAAACACGGTAATTGGACCTGTGCGGTTCTAACACAACAATTATTTTTCGATTTAAAATTTTTTATTTTTTTTTTTTTAATTTTTTATGCAATATCATTGGCCAAAAACATCACGTGATCTAATTAAACCCAAAATAAAAATTAGCTCTAACTTTTGTTTTACTGAAAATTTTTGCGAAATGTTTTATCTTGAATGTTAGTTAGGCCAATGCGCGTCTAATAAAATACAAAATTTTAGGTTTTGAGATTTCATAAATTTTTAATAAAAGTGTCATAACTTTTATGAAAATTAATATTTTTGAATAATATTTTGTAAACACGGTAATTAGACCTGTGCGGTTCTAACACAACAATTATTTTTTGATTTAAAATTTTTTATTTTTTTTTTAAAAAATTTCTATGCAATATCATTGGCCAAAAATATCACGTGACCTAATTAAACCCAAAATAAAAATTACCTTAAACTTTTGTTTTACTATAAATTTTTGCGAAATGTTTTATCTTGAATGTTAGTTAGGCCAATGCGCGTCTAATAAAATACAAAATTTTAGGTTTTGAGATTTTATAAATTTTTAATAAAAATGTCATAACTTTTATGAATATTAATATTTTTTCAAAATATTATGTAGACACGGTAATTGGACCTGTGCGGTTCTAACACAACAATTATTTTTCGTTTTAAAATTTTTTATTTTTTTTTTAAATTTGTATGCAATATCATTGGCCAAAAATATCACGTGACCTAATTAAACCCAAAATAAAAATTACCTCAAACTTTTGTCTTAGTAAAAATTTTCGCAAATGTTTTATCTTGAATGTTAGTTAGGTCAATGCGCGTCTAATAAAATACAAAATTTCAGATTTTGAGATTTCATAAATTTTTAATAAAAGTTTCATAACTTTTATGAATATTAATATTTTCAAAAAAATATTTTGTAAACACGGTAATTGGACCTGTGCGGTTCTAACACAACAAATATTTTTCGATTTAAAATTTTTAATTTTTTTTCAAAAAATTTGTATGCAATATCATTGGCCAAAAATATCACGTGACCTAATTAAACCCAAAATAAAAATTAGCTCTAACTTTTGTTTTACTGAAAATTTTTGCGAAATGTTTTATCTTGAATGTTAGTTAGGCCAATGCGCGTCTAATAAAATACAAAATTTTAGGTTTTGAAATTTCATAAATTTTTAATAAAAGTGTCATAACTTTTATGAATATTAATATTTTTGAATAATATTTTGTAAACACGGTAATTAGATCTGTGCGGTTCTAACACAACAATTATTTTTTGATTTAAAATTTTTTATTTTTTTTCAAAAAATTTGTATGCAATATCATTGGCCAAAAATATCACGTGACCTAATTGAACCCAAAATAAAAATTACCTTAAAATTTTTGCAAAATGTTTTATCTTGAATGTTAGTTAGGCCAATGCGCGCCTAATTAAATATAAAATTTTAGATTTTGAGATTTCATAAATTTTTAATAACAGTTTCATAACTTTTATGAATATTAATATTTTTGAAAAATATTTTGTAAACACGGTAATTGGACCTGTGCGGTTCTAACACAACAATTATTTTTCGATTTAAAATTTTTTATTTTTTTTTTTAAAATTTTGTATGCAATATCATTGGCCAAAAACATCACGTGACCTAATTAAACCCAAAATAAAAATTAGCTCTAACTTTTGTTTTACTGAAAATTTTCGCGAAATGTTTTATCTTGAATGTTAGTTAGGCCAATGCGCGCCTAATTAAATATAAAATTTCAGATTTTGAGATTTCAAAATTTTTAATAAATGTTTCATAACTTGTATGAATATCAATATTTTCGAAAAATATTTTGTAAACACGGTAATTGGACCTGTGCGGTTCTAACACAACAATTATTTTTCGATTTAAAATTTTTTATTTATTTTTTTTAAATTTGTATGCAATATCATTGGTCAAAAATATCACGTGACCTAATTAAACCCAAAATAAAAATTACCTCAAACTTTTGTTTTACTGAAAATTTTCGCGAAATGTTTTATCTTAAATGTTAGTTAGGCCAATGCGCGTCTAATAAAATACAAAATTTTAGGTTTTGAGATTTCATAAATTTTTAATAAAAGTTTCATAACTTTTATGAATATTAAAATTTTCAAAAAATATTTTGTAAACACGGTAATTGGACCTGTGCGGTTCTAACACAACAATTATTTTTCGATTTAAAATTTTTTATTTTTTTTTTTTAAATTTTGTATGCAATATCATTGGCCAAAAACATCACGTGACCTAATTAAACCCAAAATAAAAATTAGCTCTAACTTTTGTTTTACTGACAATTTTTGCGAAATGTTTTATCTTGAATGTTAGTTAGGCCAATGCGCGTCTAATAAAATACAAAATTTTAGGTTTTGAGATTTCATAAATTTTTAATAAAAGTGTCATAACTTTTATGAATATTAATATTTTTGAATAATATTTTGTAAACACGGTAATTAGACCTGTGCGGTTCTAACACAACAATTATTTTTCGATTTAAAATTTTTTATTTTTTTTCAAAAAATTTGTATGCAATATCATTGGCCAAAAATATCACGTGACCTAATTGAACCCAAAATAAAAATTACCTTAAAATTTTTGCAAAATGTTTTATCTTGAATGTTAGTTAGGCCAATGCGCGCCTAATTAAATATAAAATTTCAGATTTTGAGATTTCAAAAATTTTTAATAAAAGTTTCATAACTTTTATGAATATTAAAATTTTCAAAAAATATTTTGTAAACACGGTAATTGGACCTGAGCGGTTCTAACACAACAATTATTTTTCGATTTAAAATTTTTTATTTTTTTTTTTAAAATTTTGTATGCAATATCATTGGCCAAAAACATCACGTGACCTAATTAAACCCAAAATAAAAATTAGCTCTAACTTTGTTTTACTGAAAATTTTCGCGAAATGTTTTATCTTGAATGTTAGTTAGGCCAATGCGCGTCTAATAAAATACAAAATTTTAGGTTTTGAGATTTCATAAATTTTTAATAAAAGTGTCATAACTTTTATGAATATTAATATTTTTGAATAATATTTTGTAAACACGGTAATTAGACCTGTGCGGTTCTAACACAACAATTATTTTTCGATTTAAAATTTTTTATTTTATTTTTTTTAATTTTTTATGCAATATCATTGGCCAAAAACATCACGTGACCTAATTAAACCCAAAATAAAAATTAGCTCTAACTTTTGTTTTACTGAAAATTTTTGCGAAATGTTTTATCTTGAATGTTAGTTAGGCCAATGCGCGTCTAATAAAATACAAAATTTTAGGTTTTGAGATTTCATAAATTTTTAATAAAAGTGTCATAACTTTTATGAATATTAATATTTTTAAATAATATTTTGTAAACACGGTAATTAGACCTGTGCGGTTCTAACACAACAATTATTTTTTGATTTAAAATTTTTTATTTTTTTTTTAAAAAATTTCTATGCAATATCATTGGCCAAAAATATCACGTGACCTAATTAAACCCAAAATAAAAATTACCTTAAACTTTTGTTTTACTATAAATTTTTGCGAAATGTTTTATCTTGAATGTTAGTTAGGCCAATGCGCGTCTAATAAAATACAAAATTTTAGGTTTTGAGATTTCATAAATTTTTAATAAAAATGTCATAACTTTTATGAATATTAATATTTTTTCAAAATATTATGTAGACACGGTAATTGGACCTGTGCGGTTCTAACACAACAATTATTTTTCGTTTTAAAATTTTTTATTTTTTTTTTAAATTTGTATGCAATATCATTGGCCAAAAATATCACGTGACCTAATTAAACCCAAAATAAAAATTACCTCAAACTTTTGTCTTAGTAAAAATTTTCGCAAATGTTTTATCTTGAATGTTAGTTAGGTCAATGCGCGTCTAATAAAATACAAAATTTCAGATTTTGAGATTTCATAAATTTTTAATAAAAGTTTCATAACTTTTATGAATATTAATATTTTTGAAAAATATTTTGTAAACACGGTAATTGGACCTGTGCGGTTCTAACACAACAATTATTTTTCGATTTAAAATTTTTTATTTTTTTTTTAAAAATTTTGTATGCAATATCATTGGCCAAAAACATCACGTGACCTAATTAAACCCAAAATAAAAATTAGCTCTAACTTTTGTTTTACTGAAAATTTTCGCGAAATGTTTTATCTTGAATGTTAGTTAGGCCAATGCGCGCCTAATTAAATATAAAATTTCAGATTTTGAGATTTCAAAATTTTTAATAAAAGTTTCATAACTTGTATGAATATTAAAATTTTCAAAAAATATTTTGTAAACACGGTAATTGGACCTGTGCGGTTCTAACACAACAATTATTTTTCGATTTAAAATTTTTTATTTTTTTTTTTTTAATTTTTTATGCAATATCATTGGCCAAAAACATCACGTGACCTAATTAAACCCAAAATAAAAATTAGCTCTAACTTTTGTTTTACTGAAAATTTTTGCGAAATGTTTTATCTTGAATGTTAGTTAGGCCAATGCGCGTCTAATAAAATACAAAATTTTAGGTTTTGAGATTTCATAAATTTTTAATAAAAGTGTCATAACTTTTATGAATATTAATATTTTTGAATAATATTTTGTAAACACGGTAATTAGACCTGTGCGGTTCTAACACAACAATTATTTTTCGATTTAAAATTTTTTATTTTTTTTCAAAAAATTTGTATGCAATATCATTGGCCAAAAATATCACGTGACCTAATTGAACCCAAAATAAAAATTACCTTAAAATTTTTGCAAAATGTTTTATCTTGAATGTTAGTTAGGCCAATGCGCGCCTAATTAAATATAAAATTTCAGATTTTGAGATTTCATAAATTTTTAATAACAGTTTCATAACTTTTATGAATATTAATATTTTTGAAAAATATTTTGTAAACACGGTAATTGGACCTGTGCGGTTCTAACACAACAATTATTTTTTGATTTAAAATTTTTTATTTTTTTTTTTTTAAATTTCTATGCAATATCATTGGCCAAAAACATCACGTGACCTAATTAAACCCAAAATAAAAATTACCTTAAACTTTTGTTTTACTATAAATTTTTGCGAAATGTTTTATCTTGAATGTTAGTTAGGCCAATGCGCGTCTAATAAAATACAAAATTTTAGGTTTTGAGACTTCATAAATTTTTAATAAAAGTGTCATAACTTTTATGAATATTAATATTTTTTCAAAATATTATGTAGACACGGTAATTGGACCTGTGCGAATGCGCGTCTAATAAAATACAAAATTTCAGATTTTGAGATTTCATAAATTTTTAATAAAAGTTTCATAACTTTTATGAATATTAATATTTTCAAAAAAATATTTTGTAAACACGGTAATTGGACCTGTGCGGTTCTAACACAACAAATATTTTTCGATTTAAAAGTTTTAATTTTTTTTCAAAAAATTTGTATGCAATATCATAGGTCAAAAATATCACGTGACCTAATTAAACCCAAAATAAAAATTACCTCAAACTTTTGTTTTACTGAAAATTTTTGCGAAATGTTTTATCTTAAATGTTAGTTAGGCCAATGCGCGTCTAATAAAATACAAAATTTTAGGTTTTGAGATTTCATAAATTTTTAATAAAAGTTTCATAACTTTTATGAATATTAAAATTTTCAAAAAATATTTTGTAAACACGGTAATTGGACCTGTGCGGTTCTAACACAACAATTATTTTTCGATTTAAAATTTTTTATTTTTTTTTTTTAAATTTTGTATGCAATATCATTGGCCAAAAACATCACGTGACCTAATTAAACCCAAAATAAAAATTAGCTCTAACTTTTGTTTTACTGAAAATTTTCGCGAAATGTTTTATCTTGAATGTTAGTTAGGCCAATGCGCGTCTAATAAAATACAAAATTTCAGGTTTTGAGATTTCATAAATTTTTAATAAAAGTTTCATAACTTTTATGAATATTAAAATTTTGAAAAAATATTTTGTAAACACGGTAATTGGACCTGTGCGGTTCTAACACAACAATTATTTTTCGATTTAAAATTTTTTATTTTCTTTTTTTAAATTTTTTATGCAATATCATTGGCCAAAAACATCACGTGACCTAATTAAACCCAAAATAAAAATTAGCTCTAACTTTTGTTTTACTGAAAATTTTTGCGAAATGTTTTATCTTGAATGTTAGTTAGGCCAATGCGCGTCTAATAAAATACAAAATTTTAGGTTTTGAGATTTCATAAATTTTTAATAAAAGTGTCATAACTTTTATGAATATTAATATTTTTGAATAATATTTTGTAAACACGGTAATTAGACCTGTGCGGTTCTAACACAACAATTATTTTTTGATTTAAAATTTTTTATTTTTTTTTTAAAAAATTTCTATGCAATATCATTGGCCAAAAATATCACGTGACCTAATTAAACCCAAAATAAAAATTACCTTAAACTTTTGTTTTACTATAAATTTTTGCGAAATGTTTTATCTTGAATATTAGTTAGGCCAATGCGCGTCTAATAAAATACAAAATTTTAGGTTTTGAGATTTCATAAATTTTTAATAAAAATGTCATAACTTTTATGAATATTAATATTTTTTCAAAATATTATGTAGACACGGTAATTGGACCTGTGCGGTTCTAACACAACAATTATTTTTCGTTTTAAAATTTTTTATTTTTTTTTTAAATTGGTATGCAATATCATTGGCCAAAAATATCACGTGACCTAATTAAACCCAAAATAAAAATTACCTCAAACTTTTGTCTTAGTAAAAATTTTCGCAAATGTTTTATCTTGAATGTTAGTTAGGTCAATGCGCGTCTAATAAAATACAAAATTTCAGATTTTGAGATTTCATAAATTTTTAATAAAAGTTTCATAACTTTTATGAATATTAATATTTTCAAAAAAATATTTTGTAAACACGGTAATTGGACCTGTGCGGTTCTAACACAACAAATATTTTTCGATTTAAAATTTTTAATTTTTTTTCAAAAAATTTGTATGCAATATCATTGGCCAAAAATATCACGTGACCTAATTAAACCCAAAATAAAAATTAGCTCTAACTTTTGTTTTACTGAAAATTTTTGCGAAATGTTTTATCTTGAATGTTAGTTAGGCCAATGCGCGTCTAATAAAATACAAAATTTTAGGTTTTGAGATTTCATAAATTTTTAATAAAAGTGTCATAACTTTTATGAATATTAATATTTTTGAATAATATTTTGTAAACACGGTAATTAGACCTGTGCGGTTCTAACACAACAATTATTTTTTGATTTAAAATTTTTTATTTTTTTTCAAAAAATTTGTATGCAATATCATTGGCCAAAAATATCACGTAACCTAATTGAACCCAAAATAAAAATTACCTTAAAATTTTTGCAAAATGTTTTATCTTGAATGTTAGTTAGTCCAATGCGCGCCTAATTAAATATAAAATTTTAGATTTTGAGATTTCATAAATTTTTAATAACAGTTTCATAACTTTTATGAATATTAATATTTTTGAAAAATATTTTGTAAACACGGTAATTGGACCTGTGCGGTTCTAACACAACAATTATTTTTCGATTTAAAATTTTTTATTTTTTTTTTAAAAATTTTGTATGCAATATCATTGGCCAAAAACATCACGTGACCTAATTAAACCCAAAATAAAAATTAGCTCTAACTTTTGTTTTACTGAAAATTTTCGCGAAATGTTTTATCTTGAATGTTAGTTAGGCCAATGCGCGCCTAATTAAATATAAAATTTCAGATTTTGAGATTTCAAAATTTTTAATAAAAGTTTCATAACTTGTATGAATATTAAAATTTTCAAAAAATATTTTGTAAACACGGTAATTGGACCTGTGCGGTTCTAACACAACAATTATTTTTCGATTTAAAATTTTTTATTTTTTTTTTTTTAATTTTTTATGCAATATCATTGGCCAAAAACATCACGTGACCTAATTAAACCCAAAATAAAAATTAGCTCTAACTTTTGTTTTACTGAAAATTTTTGCGAAATGTTTTATCTTGAATGTTAGTTAGGCCAATGCGCGTCTAATAAAATACAAAATTTCAGGTTTTGAGATTTCATAAATTTTTAATAAAAGTTTCATAACTTTTATGAATATTAAAATTTTGAAAAAATATTTTGTAAACACGGTAATTGGACCTGTGCGGTTCTAACACAACAATTATTTTTCGATTTAAAATTTTTTATTTTCTTTTTTTAAATTTTTTATGCAATATCATTGGCCAAAAACATCACGTGACCTAATTAAACCCAAAATAAAAATTAGCTCTAACTTTTGTTTTACTGAAAATTTTTGCGAAATGTTTTATCTTGAATGTTAGTTAGGCCAATGCGCGTCTAATAAAATACAAAATTTTAGGTTTTGAGATTTCATAAATTTTTAATAAAAGTGTCATAACTTTTATGAATATTAATATTTTTGAATAATATTTTGTAAACACGGTAATTAGACCTGTGCGGTTCTAACACAACAATTATTTTTCGATTTAAAATTTTTTATTTTTTTTCAAAAAATTTGTATGCAATATCATTGGCCAAAAATATCACGTGACCTAATTGAACCCAAAATAAAAATTACCTTAAAATTTTTGCAAAATGTTTTATCTTGAATGTTAGTTAGGCCAATGCGCGCCTAATTAAATATAAAATTTCAGATTTTGAGATTTCATAAATTTTTAATAAAAGTTTCATAACTTTTATGAATATTAAAACTTTCAAAAAATATTTTGTAAACACGGTAATTGGACCTGTGCGGTTCTAACACAACAATTATTTTTCGATTTAAAATTTTTTATTTTTTTTTTAAAAATTTTGTACGCAATATCATTGGCCAAAAACATCACGTGACCTAATTAAACCCAAAATAAAAATTAGCTCTAACTTTTGTTTTACTGAAAATTTTCGCGAAATGTTTTATCTTGAATGTTAGTTAGGCCAATGCGCGCCTAATTAAATATAAAATTTCAGATTTTGAGATTTCAAAATTTTAAAAAAAGTTTCATAACTTGTATGAATATCAATATTTTCGAAAAATATTTTGTAAACACGGTAATTGGACCTGTGCGGTTCTAACACAACAATTATTTTTCGATTTAAAATTTTTTATTTATTTTTTTTAAATTTGTATGCAATATCATTGGTCAAAAATATCACGTGACCTAATTAAACCTAAAATAAAAATTACCTCAAACTTTTGTTTTACTGAAAATTTTCGCGAAATGTTTTATCTTAAATGTTAGTTAGGCCAATGCGCGTCTAATAAAATACAAAATTTCAGGTTTTGAGATTTCATAAACTTTTAATAAAAGTTTCATAACTTTTATGAATATTAAAATTTTCAAAAAATATTTTGTAAACACGGTAATTGGACCTGTGCGGTTCTAACACAACAATTATTTTTCGATTTAAAATTTTTTATTTTTTTTTTTTTAATTTTTTATGCAATATCATTGGCCAAAAACATCACGTGACCTAATTAAACCCAAAATAAAAGTTAGCTCTAACTTTTGTTTTACTGAAAATTTTTGCGAAATGTTTTATCTTGAATGTTAGTTAGGCCAATGCGCGTCTAATAAAATACAAAATTTTAGGTTTTGAGATTTCATAAATTTTTAATAAAAGTGTCATAACTTTTATGAATATTAATATTTTTGAATAATATTTTGTAAACACGGTAATTAGACCTGTGCGGTTCTAACACAACAATTATTTTTTGATTTAAAATTTTTTATTTTTTTTTTAAAAAATTTCTATGCAATATCATTGGCCAAAAATATCACGTGACCTAATTAAACCCAAAATAAAAATTACCTTAAACTTTTGTTTTACTATAAATTTTTGCGAAATGTTTTATCTTGAATGTTAGTTAGGCCAATGCGCGTCTAATAAAATACAAAATTTTAGGTTTTGAGATTTTATAAATTTTTAATAAAAATGTCATAACTTTTATGAATATTAATATTTTTTCAAAATATTATGTAGACACGGTAATTGGACCTGTGCGGTTCTAACACAACAATTATTTTTCGTTTTAAAATTTTTTATTTTTTTTTTAAATTTGTATGCAATATCATTGGCCAAAAATATCACGTGACCTAATTAAACCCAAAATAAAAATTACCTCAAACTTTTGTCTTAGTAAAAATTTTCGCAAATGTTTTATCTTGAATGTTAGTTAGGTCAATGCGCGTCTAATAAAATACAAAATTTCAGATTTTGAGATTTCATAAATTTTTAATAAAAGTTTCATAACTTTTATGAATATTAATATTTTCAAAAAAATATTTTGTAAACACGGTAATTGGACCTGTGCGGTTCTAACACAACAAATATTTTTCGATTTAAAATTTTTAATTTTTTTTCAAAAAATTTGTATGCAATATCATTGGCCAAAAATATCACGTGACCTAATTAAACCCAAAATAAAAATTAGCTCTAACTTTTGTTTTACTGAAAATTTTTGCGAAATGTTTTATCTTGAATGTTAGTTAGGCCAATGCGCGTCTAATAAAATACAAAATTTTAGGTTTTGAAATTTCATAAATTTTTAATAAAATTGTCATAACTTTTATGAATATTAATATTTTTGAATAATATTTTGTAAACACGGTAATTAGATCTGTGCGGTTCTAACACAACAATTATTTTTTGATTTAAAATTTTTTATTTTTTTTCAAAAAATTTGTATGCAATATCATTGGCCAAAAATATCACGTGACCTAATTGAACCCAAAATAAAAATTACCTTAAAATTTTTGCAAAATGTTTTATCTTGAATGTTAGTTAGGCCAATGCGCGCCTAATTAAATATAAAATTTTAGATTTTGAGATTTCATAAATTTTTAATAACAGTTTCATAACTTTTATGAATATTAATATTTTTGAAAAATATTTTGTAAACACGGTAATTGGACCTGTGCGGTTCTAACACAACAATTATTTTTCGATTTAAAATTTTTTATTTTTTTTTTTTAAATTTTGTATGCAATATCATTGGCCAAAAACATCACGTGACCTAATTAAACCCAAAATAAAAATTAGCTCTAACTTTTGTTTTACTGAAAATTTTCGCGAAATGTTTTATCTTGAATGTTAGTTAGGCCAATGCGCGCCTAATTAAATATAAAATTTCAGATTTTGAGATTTCAAAATTTTTAATAAATGTTTCATAACTTGTATGAATATCAATATTTTCGAAAAATATTTTGTAAACACGGTAATTGGACCTGTGCGGTTCTAACACAACAATTATTTTTCGATTTAAAATTTTTTATTTTTTTTTTTTTAATTTTTTATGCAATATCATTGGCCAAAAACATCACGTGACCTAATTAAACCCAAAATAAAAATTAGCTCTAACTTTTGTTTTACTGAAAATTTTTGCGAAATGTTTTATCTTGAATGTTAGTTAGGCCAATGCGCGTCTAATAAAATACAAAATTTCAGGTTTTGAGATTTCATAAATTTTTAATAAAAGTTTCATAACTTTTATGAATATTAAAATTTTGAAAAAATATTTTGTAAACACGGTAATTGGACCTGTGCGGTTCTAACACAACAATTATTTTTCGATTTAAAATTTTTTATTTTCTTTTTTTAAATTTTTTATGCAATATCATTGGCCAAAAACATCACGTGACCTAATTAAACCCAAAATAAAAATTAGCTCTAACTTTTGTTTTACTGAAAATTTTTGCGAAATGTTTTATCTTGAATGTTAGTTAGGCCAATGCGCGTCTAATAAAATACAAAATTTTAGGTTTTGAGATTTCATAAATTTTTAATAAAAGTGTCATAACTTTTATGAATATTAATATTTTTGAATAATATTTTGTAAACACGGTAATTAGACCTGTGCGGTTCTAACACAACAATTATTTTTCGATTTAAAATTTTTTATTTTTTTTCAAAAAATTTGTATGCAATATCATTGGCCAAAAATATCACGTGACCTAATTGAACCCAAAATAAAAATTACCTTAAAATTTTTGCAAAATGTTTTATCTTGAATGTTAGTTAGGCCAATGCGCGCCTAATTAAATATAAAATTTCAGATTTTGAGATTTCATAAATTTTTAATAAAAGTTTCATAACTTTTATGAATATTAAAACTTTCAAAAAATATTTTGTAAACACGGTAATTGGACCTGTGCGGTTCTAACACAACAATTATTTTTCGATTTAAAATTTTTTATTTTTTTTTTAAAAATTTTGTACGCAATATCATTGGCCAAAAACATCACGTGACCTAATTAAACCCAAAATAAAAATTAGCTCTAACTTTTGTTTTACTGAAAATTTTCGCGAAATGTTTTATCTTGAATGTTAGTTAGGCCAATGCGCGCCTAATTAAATATAAAATTTCAGATTTTGAGATTTCAAAATTTTAAAAAAAGTTTCATAACTTGTATGAATATCAATATTTTCGAAAAATATTTTGTAAACACGGTAATTGGACCTGTGCGGTTCTAACACAACAATTATTTTTCGATTTAAAATTTTTTATTTATTTTTTTTAAATTTGTATGCAATATCATTGGTCAAAAATATCACGTGACCTAATTAAACCTAAAATAAAAATTACCTCAAACTTTTGTTTTACTGAAAATTTTCGCGAAATGTTTTATCTTAAATGTTAGTTAGGCCAATGCGCGTCTAATAAAATACAAAATTTCAGGTTTTGAGATTTCATAAACTTTTAATAAAAGTTTCATAACTTTTATGAATATTAAAATTTTCAAAAAATATTTTGTAAACACGGTAATTGGACCTGTGCGGTTCTAACACAACAATTATTTTTCGATTTAAAATTTTTTATTTTTTTTTTTTTAATTTTTTATGCAATATCATTGGCCAAAAACATCACGTGACCTAATTAAACCCAAAATAAAAATTAGCTCTAACTTTTGTTTTACTGAAAATTTTTGCGAAATGTTTTATCTTGAATGTTAGTTAGGCCAATGCGCGTCTAATAAAATACAAAATTTTAGGTTTTGAGATTTCATAAATTTTTAATAAAAGTGTCATAACTTTTATGAATATTAATATTTTTGAATAATATTTTGTAAACACGGTAATTAGACCTGTGCGGTTCTAACACAACAATTATTTTTTGATTTAAAATTTTTTATTTTTTTTTTAAAAAATTTCTATGCAATATCATTGGCCAAAAATATCACGTGACCTAATTAAACCCAAAATAAAAATTACCTTAAACTTTTGTTTTACTATAAATTTTTGCGAAATGTTTTATCTTGAATGTTAGTTAGGCCAATGCGCGTCTAATAAAATACAAAATTTTAGGTTTTGAGATTTTATAAATTTTTAATAAAAATGTCATAACTTTTATGAATATTAATATTTTTTCAAAATATTATGTAGACACGGTAATTGGACCTGTGCGGTTCTAACACAACAATTATTTTTCGTTTTAAAATTTTTTATTTTTTTTTTAAATTTGTATGCAATATCATTGGCCAAAAATATCACGTGACCTAATTAAACCCAAAATAAAAATTACCTCAAACTTTTGTCTTAGTAAAAATTTTCGCAAATGTTTTATCTTGAATGTTAGTTAGGTCAATGCGCGTCTAATAAAATACAAAATTTCAGATTTTGAGATTTCATAAATTTTTAATAAAAGTTTCATAACTTTTATGAATATTAATATTTTCAAAAAAATATTTTGTAAACACGGTAATTGGACCTGTGCGGTTCTAACACAACAAATATTTTTCGATTTAAAATTTTTAATTTTTTTTCAAAAAATTTGTATGCAATATCATTGGCCAAAAATATCACGTGACCTAATTAAACCCAAAATAAAAATTAGCTCTAACTTTTGTTTTACTGAAAATTTTTGCGAAATGTTTTATCTTGAATGTTAGTTAGGCCAATGCGCGTCTAATAAAATACAAAATTTTAGGTTTTGAAATTTCATAAATTTTTAATAAAATTGTCATAACTTTTATGAATATTAATATTTTTGAATAATATTTTGTAAACACGGTAATTAGATCTGTGCGGTTCTAACACAACAATTATTTTTTGATTTAAAATTTTTTATTTTTTTTCAAAAAATTTGTATGCAATATCATTGGCCAAAAATATCACGTGACCTAATTGAACCCAAAATAAAAATTACCTTAAAATTTTTGCAAAATGTTTTATCTTGAATGTTAGTTAGGCCAATGCGCGCCTAATTAAATATAAAATTTTAGATTTTGAGATTTCATAAATTTTTAATAACAGTTTCATAACTTTTATGAATATTAATATTTTTGAAAAATATTTTGTAAACACGGTAATTGGACCTGTGCGGTTCTAACACAACAATTATTTTTCGATTTAAAATTTTTTATTTTTTTTTTTTAAATTTTGTATGCAATATCATTGGCCAAAAACATCACGTGACCTAATTAAACCCAAAATAAAAATTAGCTCTAACTTTTGTTTTACTGAAAATTTTCGCGAAATGTTTTATCTTGAATGTTAGTTAGGCCAATGCGCGCCTAATTAAATATAAAATTTCAGATTTTGAGATTTCAAAATTTTTAATAAATGTTTCATAACTTGTATGAATATCAATATTTTCGAAAAATATTTTGTAAACACGGTAATTGGACCTGTGCGGTTCTAACACAACAATTATTTTTCGATTTAAAATTTTTTATTTATTTTTTTTAAATTTGTATGCAATATCATTGGCCAAAAACATCACGTGACCTAATTAAACCCAAAATAAAAATTAGCTCTAACTTTTGTTTTACTGAAAATTTTCGCGAAATGTTTTATCTTGAATGTTAGTTAGGCCAATGCGCGCCTAATTAAATATAAAATTTCAGATTTTGAGATTTCAAAATTTTTAATAAATGTTTCATAACTTGTATGAATATCAATATTTTCGAAAAATATTTTGTAAACACGGTAATTGGACCTGTGCGGTTCTAACACAACAATTATTTTTCGATTTAAAATTTTTTATTTATTTTTTTTAAATTTGTATGCAATATCATTGGTCAAAAATATCACGTGACCTAATTAAACCCAAAATAAAAATTACCTCAAACTTTTGTTTTACTGAAAATTTTCGCGAAATGTTTTATCTTAAATGTTAGTTAGGCCAATGCGCGTCTAATAAAATACAAAATTTTAGGTTTTGAGATTTCATAAATTTTTAATAAAAGTTTCATAACTTTTATGAATATTAAAATTTTCAAAAAATATTTTGTAAACACGGTAATTGGACCTGTGCGGTTCTAACACAACAATTATTTTTTGATTTAAAATTTTTTATTTTTTTTCAAAAAATTTGTATGCAATATCATTGGCCAAAAATATCACGTGACCTAATTGAACCCAAAATAAAAATTACCTTAAAATTTTTGCAAAATGTTTTATCTTGAATGTTAGTTAGGCCAATGCGCGCCTAATTAAATATAAAATTTTAGATTTTGAGATTTCATAAATTTTTAATAACAGTTTCATAACTTTTATGAATATTAATATTTTTGAAAAATATTTTGTAAACACGGTAATTGGACCTGTGCGGTTCTAACACAACAATTATTTTTCGATTTAAAATTTTTTATTTTTTTTTTAAAAATTTTGTATGCAATATCATTGGCCAAAAACATCACGTGACCTAATTAAACCCAAAATAAAAATTAGCTCTAACTTTTGTTTTACTGAAAATTTTCGCGAAATGTTTTATCTTGAATGTTAGTTAGGCCAATGCGCGCCTAATTAAATATAAAATTTCAGATTTTGAGATTTCAAAATTTTTAATAAAAGTTTCATAACTTGTATGAATATTAAAATTTTCAAAAAATATTTTGTAAACACGGTAATTGGACCTGTGCGGTTCTAACACAACAATTATTTTTCGATTTAAAATTTTTTATTTTTTTTTTTTTAATTTTTTATGCAATATCATTGGCCAAAAACATCACGTGACCTAATTAAACCCAAAATAAAAATTAGCTCTAACTTTTGTTTTACTGAAAATTTTTGCGAAATGTTTTATCTTGAATGTTAGTTAGGCCAATGCGCGTCTAATAAAATACAAAATTTCAGGTTTTGAGATTTCATAAATTTTTAATAAAAGTTTCATAACTTTTATGAATATTAAAATTTTGAAAAAATATTTTGTAAACACGGTAATTGGACCTGTGCGGTTCTAACACAACAATTATTTTTCGATTTAAAATTTTTTATTTTCTTTTTTTAAATTTTTTATGCAATATCATTGGCCAAAAACATCACGTGACCTAATTAAACCCAAAATAAAAATTAGCTCTAACTTTTGTTTTACTGAAAATTTTTGCGAAATGTTTTATCTTGAATGTTAGTTAGGCCAATGCGCGTCTAATAAAATACAAAATTTTAGGTTTTGAGATTTCATAAATTTTTAATAAAAGTGTCATAACTTTTATGAATATTAATATTTTTGAATAATATTTTGTAAACACGGTAATTAGACCTGTGCGGTTCTAACACAACAATTATTTTTTGATTTAAAATTTTTTATTTTTTTTTTAAAAAATTTCTATGCAATATCATTGGCCAAAAATATCACGTGACCTAATTAAACCCAAAATAAAAATTACCTTAAACTTTTGTTTTACTATAAATTTTTGCGAAATGTTTTATCTTGAATATTAGTTAGGCCAATGCGCGTCTAATAAAATACAAAATTTTAGGTTTTGAGATTTCATAAATTTTTAATAAAAATGTCATAACTTTTATGAATATTAATATTTTTTCAAAATATTATGTAGACACGGTAATTGGACCTGTGCGGTTCTAACACAACAATTATTTTTCGTTTTAAAATTTTTTATTTTTTTTTTAAATTGGTATGCAATATCATTGGCCAAAAATATCACGTGACCTAATTAAACCCAAAATAAAAATTACCTCAAACTTTTGTCTTAGTAAAAATTTTCGCAAATGTTTTATCTTGAATGTTAGTTAGGTCAATGCGCGTCTAATAAAATACAAAATTTCAGATTTTGAGATTTCATAAATTTTTAATAAAAGTTTCATAACTTTTATGAATATTAATATTTTCAAAAAAATATTTTGTAAACACGGTAATTGGACCTGTGCGGTTCTAACACAACAAATATTTTTCGATTTAAAATTTTTAATTTTTTTTCAAAAAATTTGTATGCAATATCATTGGCCAAAAATATCACGTGACCTAATTAAACCCAAAATAAAAATTAGCTCTAACTTTTGTTTTACTGAAAATTTTTGCGAAATGTTTTATCTTGAATGTTAGTTAGGCCAATGCGCGTCTAATAAAATACAAAATTTTAGGTTTTGAGATTTCATAAATTTTTAATAAAAGTGTCATAACTTTTATGAATATTAATATTTTTGAATAATATTTTGTAAACACGGTAATTAGACCTGTGCGGTTCTAACACAACAATTATTTTTTGATTTAAAATTTTTTATTTTTTTTCAAAAAATTTGTATGCAATATCATTGGCCAAAAATATCACGTGACCTAATTGAACCCAAAATAAAAATTACCTTAAAATTTTTGCAAAATGTTTTATCTTGAATGTTAGTTAGGCCAATGCGCGCCTAATTAAATATAAAATTTTAGATTTTGAGATTTCATAAATTTTTAATAACAGTTTCATAACTTTTATGAATATTAATATTTTTGAAAAATATTTTGTAAACACGGTAATTGGACCTGTGCGGTTCTAACACAACAATTATTTTTCGATTTAAAATTTTTTATTTTTTTTTTAAAAATTTTGTATGCAATATCATTGGCCAAAAACATCACGTGACCTAATTAAACCCAAAATAAAAATTAGCTCTAACTTTTGTTTTACTGAAAATTTTCGCGAAATGTTTTATCTTGAATATTAGTTAGGCCAATGCGCGCCTAATTAAATATAAAATTTCAGATTTTGAGATTTCAAAATTTTTAATAAAAGTTTCATAACTTGTATGAATATTAAAATTTTCAAAAAATATTTTGTAAACACGGTAATTGGACCTGTGCGGTTCTAACACAACAATTATTTTTCGATTTAAAATTTTTTATTTTTTTTTTTTTAATTTTTTATGCAATATCATTGGCCAAAAACATCACGTGACCTAATTAAACCCAAAATAAAAATTAGCTCTAACTTTTGTTTTACTGAAAATTTTTGCGAAATGTTTTATCTTGAATGTTAGTTAGGCCAATGCGCGTCTAATAAAATACAAAATTTTAGGTTTTGAGATTTCATAAATTTTTAATAAAAGTGTCATAACTTTTATGAATATTAATATTTTTGAATAATATTTTGTAAACACGGTAATTAGACCTGTGCGGTTCTAACACAACAATTATTTTTCGATTTAAAATTTTTTATTTTTTTTCAAAAAATTTGTATGCAATATCATTGGCCAAAAATATCACGTGACCTAATTGAACCCAAAATAAAAATTACCTTAAAATTTTTGCAAAATGTTTTATCTTGAATGTTAGTTAGGCCAATGCGCGCCTAATTAAATATAAAATTTCAGATTTTGAGATTTCATAAATTTTTAATAACAGTTTCATAACTTTTATGAATATTAATATTTTTGAATAATATTTTGTAAACACGGTAATTGGACCTGTGCGGTTCTAACACAACAATTATTTTTTGATTTAAAATTTTTTATTTTTTTTTTTTTAAATTTCTATGCAATATCATTGGCCAAAAATATCACGTGACCTAATTAAACCCAAAATAAAAATTACCTTAAACTTTTGTTTTACTATAAATTTTTGCGAAATGTTTTATCTTGAATGTTAGTTAGGCCAATGCGCGTCTAATAAAATACAAAATTTTAGGTTTTGAGACTTCATAAATTTTTAATAAAAGTGTCATAACTTTTATGAATATTAATATTTTTTCAAAATATTATGTAGACACGGTAATTGGACCTGTGCGGTTCTAACACAACAATTATTTTTCGTTTTAAAATTTTTTATTTTTTTTTTAAATTTGTATGCAATATCATTGGCCAAAAATATCACGTGACCTAATTAAACCCAAAATAAAAATTACCTCAAACTTTTGTCTTAGTAAAAATTTTCGCAAATGTTTTATCTTGAATGTTAGTTAGGTCAATGCGCGTCTAATAAAATACAAAATTTCAGATTTTGAGATTTCATAAATTTTTAATAAAAGTTTCATAACTTTTATGAATATTAATATTTTCAAAAAAATATTTTGTAAACACGGTAATTGGACCTGTGCGGTTCTAACACAACAAATATTTTTCGATTTAAAAGTTTTAATTTTTTTTCAAAAAATTTGTATGCAATATCATAGGTCAAAAATATCACGTGACCTAATTAAACCCAAAATAAAAATTACCTCAAACTTTTGTTTTACTGAAAATTTTTGCGAAATGTTTTATCTTAAATGTTAGTTAGGCCAATGCGCGTCTAATAAAATACAAAATTTTAGGTTTTGAGATTTCATAAATTTTTAATAAAAGTTTCATAACTTTTATGAATATTAAAATTTTCAAAAAATATTTTGTAAACACGGTAATTGGACCTGTGCGGTTCTAACACAACAATTATTTTTCGATTTAAAATTTTTTATTTTTTTTTTTTAAATTTTGTATGCAATATCATTGGCCAAAAACATCACGTGACCTAATTAAACCCAAAATAAAAATTAGCTCTAACTTTTGTTTTACTGAAAATTTTCGCGAAATGTTTTATCTTGAATGTTAGTTAGGCCAATGCGCGTCTAATAAAATACAAAATTTCAGGTTTTGAGATTTCATAAATTTTTAATAAAAGTTTCATAACTTTTATGAATATTAAAATTTTGAAAAAATATTTTGTAAACACGGTAATTGGACCTGTGCGGTTCTAACACAACAATTATTTTTCGATTTAAAATTTTTTATTTTCTTTTTTTAAATTTTTTATGCAATATCATTGGCCAAAAACATCACGTGACCTAATTAAACCCAAAATAAAAATTAGCTCTAACTTTTGTTTTACTGAAAATTTTTGCGAAATGTTTTATCTTGAATGTTAGTTAGGCCAATGCGCGTCTAATAAAATACAAAATTTTAGGTTTTGAGATTTCATAAATTTTTAATAAAAGTGTCATAACTTTTATGAATATTAATATTTTTGAATAATATTTTGTAAACACGGTAATTAGACCTGTGCGGTTCTAACACAACAATTATTTTTCGATTTAAAATTTTTTATTTTTTTTCAAAAAATTTGTATGCAATATCATTGGCCAAAAATATCACGTGACCTAATTAAACCCAAAATAAAAATTACCTTAAACTTTTGTTTTACTATAAATTTTTGCGAAATGTTTTATCTTGAATGTTAGTTAGGCCAATGCGCGTCTAATAAAATACAAAATTTTAGGTTTTGAGATTTCATAAATTTTTAATAAAAGTGTCATAACTTTTATGAATATTAATATTTTTTCAAAATATTATGTAGACACGGTAATTGGACCTGTGCGGTTCTAACACAACAATTATTTTTCGTTTTAAAATTTTTTATTTTTTTTTTTAAATTTGTATGCAATATCATTGGCCAAAAATATCACGTGACCTAATTAAACCCAAAATAAAAATTACCTTAAACTTTTGTTTTACTATAAATTTTTGCGAAATGTTTTATCTTGAATGTTAGTTAGGCCAATGCGCGTCTAATAAAATACAAAATTTTAGGTTTTGAGACTTCATAAATTTTTAATAAAAGTGTCATAACTTTTATGAATATTAATATTTTTTCAAAATATTATGTAGACACGGTAATTGGACCTGTGCGGTTCTAACACAACAATTATTTTTCGTTTTAAAATTTTTTATTTTTTTTTTAAATTTGTATGCAATATCATTGGCCAAAAATATCACGTGACCTAATTAAACCCAAAATAAAAATTACCTCAAACTTTTGTCTTAGTAAAAATTTTCGCAAATGTTTTATCTTGAATGTTAGTTAGGTCAATGCGCGTCTAATAAAATACAAAATTTCAGATTTTGAGATTTCATAAATTTTTAATAAAAGTTTCATAACTTTTATGAATATTAATATTTTCAAAAAAATATTTTGTAAACACGGTAATTGGACCTGTGCGGTTCTAACACAACAAATATTTTTCGATTTAAAAGTTTTAATTTTTTTTCAAAAAATTTGTATGCAATATCATAGGTCAAAAATATCACGTGACCTAATTAAACCCAAAATAAAAATTACCTCAAACTTTTGTTTTACTGAAAATTTTTGCGAAATGTTTTATCTTAAATGTTAGTTAGGCCAATGCGCGTCTAATAAAATACAAAATTTTAGGTTTTGAGATTTCATAAATTTTTAATAAAAGTTTCATAACTTTTATGAATATTAAAATTTTCAAAAAATATTTTGTAAACACGGTAATTGGACCTGTGCGGTTCTAACACAACAATTATTTTTCGATTTAAAATTTTTTATTTTTTTTTTTTAAATTTTGTATGCAATATCATTGGCCAAAAACATCACGTGACCTAATTAAACCCAAAATAAAAATTAGCTCTAACTTTTGTTTTACTGAAAATTTTCGCGAAATGTTTTATCTTGAATGTTAGTTAGGCCAATGCGCGTCTAATAAAATACAAAATTTCAGGTTTTGAGATTTCATAAATTTTTAATAAAAGTTTCATAACTTTTATGAATATTAAAATTTTGAAAAAATATTTTGTAAACACGGTAATTGGACCTGTGCGGTTCTAACACAACAATTATTTTTCGATTTAAAATTTTTTATTTTCTTTTTTTAAATTTTTTATGCAATATCATTGGCCAAAAACATCACGTGACCTAATTAAACCCAAAATAAAAATTAGCTCTAACTTTTGTTTTACTGAAAATTTTTGCGAAATGTTTTATCTTGAATGTTAGTTAGGCCAATGCGCGTCTAATAAAATACAAAATTTTAGGTTTTGAGATTTCATAAATTTTTAATAAAAGTGTCATAACTTTTATGAATATTAATATTTTTGAATAATATTTTGTAAACACGGTAATTAGACCTGTGCGGTTCTAACACAACAATTATTTTTCGATTTAAAATTTTTTATTTTTTTTCAAAAAATTTGTATGCAATATCATTGGCCAAAAATATCACGTGACCTAATTAAACCCAAAATAAAAATTACCTTAAACTTTTGTTTTACTATAAATTTTTGCGAAATGTTTTATCTTGAATGTTAGTTAGGCCAATGCGCGTCTAATAAAATACAAAATTTTAGGTTTTGAGACTTCATAAATTTTTAATAAAAGTGTCATAACTTTTATGAATATTAATATTTTTTCAAAATATTATGTAGACACGGTAATTGGACCTGTGCGGTTCTAACACAACAATTATTTTTCGTTTTAAAATTTTTTATTTTTTTTTTAAATTTGTATGCAATATCATTGGCCAAAAATATCACGTGACCTAATTAAACCCAAAATAAAAATTACCTCAAACCTTTGTCTTAGTAAAAATTTTCGCAAATGTTTTATCTTGAATGTTAGTTAGGTCAATGCGCGTCTAATAAAATACAAAATTTCAGATTTTGAGATTTCATAAATTTTTAATAAAAGTTTCATAACTTTTATGAATATTAATATTTTCAAAAAAATATTTTGTAAACACGGTAATTGGACCTGTGCGGTTCTAACACAACAAATATTTTTCGATTTAAAAGTTTTAATTTTTTTTCAAAAAATTTGTATGCAATATCATAGGTCAAAAATATCACGTGACCTAATTAAACCCAAAATAAAAATTACCTCAAACTTTTGTTTTACTGAAAATTTTTGCGAAATGTTTTATCTTAAATGTTAGTTAGGCCAATGCGCGTCTAATAAAATACAAAATTTTAGGTTTTGAGATTTCATAAATTTTTAATAAAAGTTTCATAACTTTTATGAATATTAAAATTTTCAAAAAATATTTTGTAAACACGGTAATTGGACCTGTGCGGTTCTAACACAACAATTATTTTTCGATTTAAAATTTTTTATTTTTTTTTTTTAAATTTTGTATGCAATATCATTGGCCAAAAACATCACGTGACCTAATTAAACCCAAAATAAAAATTAGCTCTAACTTTTGTTTTACTGAAAATTTTCGCGAAATGTTTTATCTTGAATGTTAGTTAGGCCAATGCGCGTCTAATAAAATACAAAATTTCAGGTTTTGAGATTTCATAAATTTTTAATAAAAGTTTCATAACTTTTATGAATATTAAAATTTTGAAAAAATATTTTGTAAACACGGTAATTGGACCTGTGCGGTTCTAACACAACAATTATTTTTCGATTTAAAATTTTTTATTTTCTTTTTTTAAATTTTTTATGCAATATCATTGGCCAAAAACATCACGTGACCTAATTAAACCCAAAATAAAAATTAGCTCTAACTTTTGTTTTACTGAAAATTTTTGCGAAATGTTTTATCTTGAATGTTAGTTAGGCCAATGCGCGTCTAATAAAATACAAAATTTTAGGTTTTGAGATTTCATAAATTTTTAATAAAAGTGTCATAACTTTTATGAATATTAATATTTTTGAATAATATTTTGTAAACACGGTAATTAGACCTGTGCGGTTCTAACACAACAATTATTTTTCGATTTAAAATTTTTTATTTTTTTTCAAAAAATTTGTATGCAATATCATTGGCCAAAAATATCACGTGACCTAATTAAACCCAAAATAAAAATTACCTTAAACTTTTGTTTTACTATAAATTTTTGCGAAATGTTTTATCTTGAATGTTAGTTAGGCCAATGCGCGTCTAATAAAATACAAAATTTTAGGTTTTGAGACTTCATAAATTTTTAATAAAAGTGTCATAACTTTTATGAATATTAATATTTTTTCAAAATATTATGTAGACACGGTAATTGGACCTGTGCGGTTCTAACACAACAATTATTTTTCGTTTTAAAATTTTTTATTTTTTTTTTAAATTTGTATGCAATATCATTGGCCAAAAATATCACGTGACCTAATTAAACCCAAAATAAAAATTACCTCAAACTTTTGTCTTAGTAAAAATTTTCGCAAATGTTTTATCTTGAATGTTAGTTAGGTCAATGCGCGTCTAATAAAATACAAAATTTCAGATTTTGAGATTTCATAAATTTTTAATAAAAGTTTCATAACTTTTATGAATATTAATATTTTCAAAAAAATATTTTGTAAACACGGTAATTGGACCTGTGCGGTTCTAACACAACAAATATTTTTCGATTTAAAAGTTTTAATTTTTTTTCAAAAAATTTGTATGCAATATCATAGGTCAAAAATATCACGTGACCTAATTAAACCCAAAATAAAAATTACCTCAAACTTTTGTTTTACTGAAAATTTTTGCGAAATGTTTTATCTTAAATGTTAGTTAGGCCAATGCGCGTCTAATAAAATACAAAATTTTAGGTTTTGAGATTTCATAAATTTTTAATAAAAGTTTCATAACTTTTATGAATATTAAAATTTTCAAAAAATATTTTGTAAACACGGTAATTGGACCTGTGCGGTTCTAACACAACAATTATTTTTCGATTTAAAATTTTTTATTTTTTTTTTTTAAATTTTGTATGCAATATCATTGGCCAAAAACATCACGTGACCTAATTAAACCCAAAATAAAAATTAGCTCTAACTTTTGTTTTACTGAAAATTTTCGCGAAATGTTTTATCTTGAATGTTAGTTAGGCCAATGCGCGTCTAATAAAATACAAAATTTCAGGTTTTGAGATTTCATAAATTTTTAATAAAAGTTTCATAACTTTTATGAATATTAAAATTTTGAAAAAATATTTTGTAAACACGGTAATTGGACCTGTGCGGTTCTAACACAACAATTATTTTTCGATTTAAAATTTTTTATTTTCTTTTTTTAAATTTTTTATGCAATATCATTGGCCAAAAACATCACGTGACCTAATTAAACCCAAAATAAAAATTAGCTCTAACTTTTGTTTTACTGAAAATTTTTGCGAAATGTTTTATCTTGAATGTTAGTTAGGCCAATGCGCGTCTAATAAAATACAAAATTTTAGGTTTTGAGATTTCATAAATTTTTAATAAAAGTGTCATAACTTTTATGAATATTAATATTTTTGAATAATATTTTGTAAACACGGTAATTAGACCTGTGCGGTTCTAACACAACAATTATTTTTCGATTTAAAATTTTTTATTTTTTTTCAAAAAATTTGTATGCAATATCATTGGCCAAAAATATCACGTGACCTAATTAAACCCAAAATAAAAATTACCTTAAACTTTTGTTTTACTATAAATTTTTGCGAAATGTTTTATCTTGAATGTTAGTTAGGCCAATGCGCGTCTAATAAAATACAAAATTTTAGGTTTTGAGATTTCATAAATTTTTAATAAAAGTGTCATAACTTTTATGAATATTAATATTTTTTCAAAATATTATGTAGACACGGTAATTGGACCTGTGCGGTTCTAACACAACAATTATTTTTCGTTTTAAAATTTTTTATTTTTTTTTTTAAATTTGTATGCAATATCATTGGCCAAAAATATCACGTGACCTAATTAAACCCAAAATAAAAATTACCTCAAACTTTTGTTTTACTGAAAATTTTCGCAAAATGTTTTATCTTAAATGTTAGTTAAGCCAATGCGCGTCTAATAAAATACAAAATTTTAGGTTTTGAGATTTCATAAATTTTTAATAAAAGTTTCATAACTTTTATAAATATTAATATTTTCGAAAAATATTTTGTAAACACGGTAATTGGACCTGTTCGGTTCTAACACTACAATTACTTTTCGATTTAAAATTTTTAATTTTTTTTTTAAAATTTGTATGCAATATCATTGGCCAAAAATATCACGTGACCTAATTGAACCCAAAATAAAAATTACCTTAAAATTTTTGCAAAATGTTTTATCTTGAATGTTAGTTAGGCCAATGCGCGCCTAATTAAATATAAAATTTTAGATTTTGAGATTTCATAAATTTTTAATAACAGTTTCATAATTTTTATGAATATTAATATTTTTGAATAATATTTTGTAAACACGGTAATTGGACCTGTGCGGTTCTAACACAACAATTATTTTTCGATTTAAAATTTTTTATTTTTTTTTTAAAAATTTTGTATGCAATATCATTGGCCAAAAACATCACGTGACCTAATTAAACCCAAAATAAAAATTAGCTCTAACTTTTGTTTTACTGAAAATTTTCGCGAAATGTTTTATCTTGAATGTTAGTTAGGCCAATGCGCGCCTAATTAAATATAAAATTTCAGATTTTGAGATTTCATAAATTTTTAATAAAAGTTTCATAACTTGTATGAATATCAATATTTTCGAAAAATATTTTGTAAACACGGTAATTGGACCTGTGCGGTTCTAACACAACAATTATTTTTCGATTTAAAATTTTTTATTTATTTTTTTTAAATTTGTATGCAATATCATTGGTCAAAAATATCACGTGACCTAATTAAACCCAAAATAAAAATTACCTCAAACTTTTGTTTTACTGAAAATTTTCGCGAAATGTTTTATCTTAAATGTTAGTTAGGCCAATGCGCGTCTAATAAAATACAAAATTTTAGGTTTTGAGATTTCATAAATTTTTAATAAAAGTTTCATAACTTTTATGAATATTAAAATTTTCAAAAAATATTTTGTAAACACGGTAATTGGACCTGTGCGGTTCTAACACAACAATTATTTTTTGGTTTAAAATTTTTTTTTTTTTTTTTTTAAATTTTGTATGCAATATCATTGGCCAAAAACATCACGTGACCTAATTAAACCCAAAATAAAAATTAGCTCTAACTTTTGTTTTACTGAAAATTTTTGCGAAATGTTTTATCTTGAATGTTAGTTAGGCCAATGCGCGTCTAATAAAATACAAAATTTCAGGTTTTGAGATTTCATAAATTTTTAATAAAAGTTTCATAACTTTTATGAATATTAAAATTTTCAAAAAATATTTTGTAAACACGGTAATTGGACCTGTGCGGTTCTAACACAACAATTATTTTTCGATTTAAAATTTTTTATTTTATTTTTTTAAATTTTTTATGCAATATCATTGGCCAAAAACATCACGTGACCTAATTAAACCCAAAATAAAAATTAGCTCTAACTTTTGTTTTACTGAAAATTTTTGCGAAATGTTTTATCTTGAATGTTAGTTAGGCCAATGCGCGTCTAATAAAATACAAAATTTTAGGTTTTGAGATTTCATAAATTTTTAATAAAAGTGTCATAACTTTTATGAATATTAATATTTTTGAATAATATTTTGTAAACACGGTAATTAGACCTGTGCGGTTCTAACACAACAAATATTTTTCGATTTAAAATTTTTATTTTTTTTTCAAAAAATTTGTATGCAATATCATAGGTCAAAAATATCACGTGACCTAATTAAACCCAAAATAAAAATTACCTCAAACTTTTGTTTTACTAAAAATTTTCGCGAAATCTTTTATCTTAAATGTTAGTTAGGCCAATGCGCGTCTAATAAAATACAAAATTTTAGGTTTTGAGATTTCATAAATTTTTAATAAAAGTTTCATAACTTTTATGAATATTAAAATTTTCAAAAAATATTTTGTAAACACGGTAATTGGACCTGTGCGGTTCTAACACAACAATTATTTTTCGATTTAAAATTTTTTATTTTTTTTTTTTAAATTTTGTATGCAATATCATTGGCCAAAAACATCACGTGACCTAATTAAACCCAAAATAAAAATTAGCTCTAACTTTTGTTTTACTGAAAAGTTTTGCGAAATGTTTTATCTTAAATGTTAGTTAGGCCAATGCGCGTCTAATAAAATACAAAATTTCAGGTTTTGAGATTTCATAAATTTTTAATAAAAGTTTCATAACTTTTATGAATATTAATATTTTTGAATAATATTTTGTAAACACGGTAATTAGACCTGTGCGGTTCTAACACAACAATTATTTTTCGATTTAAAATTTTTTATTTTTTTTCAAAAAATTTGTATGCAATATCATTGGCCAAAAATATCACGTGACCTAATTGAACCCAAAATAAAAATTACCTTAAAATTTTTGCAAAATGTTTTATCTTGAATGTTAGTTAGGCCAATGCGCGCCTAATTAAATATAAAATTTCAGATTTTGAGATTTCAAAAATTTTTAATAAAAGTTTCATAACTTTTATGAATATTAAAATTTTCAAAAAATATTTTGTAAACACGGTAATTGGACCTGTGCGGTTCTAACACAACAATTATTTTTTGATTTAAAATTTTTTATTTTTTTTTTTTAAATTTTGTATGCAATATCATTGGCCAAAAACATCACGTGACCTAATTAAACCCAAAATAAAAATTAGCTCTAACTTTGTTTTACTAAAAATTTTCGCGAAATGTTTTATCTTGAATGTTAGTTAGGCCAATGCGCGTCTAATAAAATACAAAATTTTAGGTTTTGAGATTTCATAAATTTTTAATAAAAGTTTCATAACTTTTATGAATATTAATATTTTCGAAAAATATTTTGTAAACACGGTAATTTGACCTGTGCGGTTCTAACACAACAATTATTTTTCAATTTAAAAATTTTTTTTTTTTCAAAAAATTTGTATGCAATCTCATTGGCCAAAAATATCACGTGACCTAATTAAACCCAAAATAAAATTTATCTCAAACTTTTGTTCTACTCAAGATTTTTGCAAAATGTTTTATCTTGAATGTTAGTTAGGCCAATGCGCGCCTAATTAAATATAAAATTTCAGATTTTAAGATTTCAAAATTTTTAATAAAAGTTTCATAACTTGTATGAATATCAATATTTTCAAAAAATATTTTGTAAACACGGTAATTGGACCTGTGCGGTTCTAACACAACAATTATTTTTCGATTTAAAATTTTTTATTTGTTTTTTTTAAATTTGTATGCAATATCATTGGTCAAAAATATCACGTGACCTAATTAAACCCAAAATAAAAATTACCTCAAACTTTTGTTTCACTGAAAATTTTCGCGAAATGTTTTATCTTAAATGTTAGTTAGGCCAATGCGCGTCTAATAAAATACAAAATTTCAGGTTTTGAGATTTCATAAATTTTTAATAAAAGTTTCATAACTTTTATGAATATTAAAATTTTCAAAAAATATTTTGTAAACACGGTAATTGGACCTGTGCGGTTCTAACACAACAATTATTTTTCGATTTAAAATTTTTTATTTTTTTTTTTTTTATTTTTTATGCAATATCATTGGCCAAAAACATCACGTGACCTAATTAAACCCAAAATAAAAGTTAGCTCTAACTTTTGTTTTACTGAAAATTTTTGCGAAATGTTTTATCTTGAATGTTAGTTAGGCCAATGCGCGTCTAATAAAATACAAAATTTTAGGTTTTGAGATTTCATAAATTTTTAATAAAAGTGTCATAACTTTTATGAATATTAATATTTTTGAATAATATTTTGTAAACACGGTAATTAGACCTGTGCGGTTCTAACACAACAATTATTTTTCGATTTAAAATTTTTTATTTTTTTTTTTTTAATTTTTTATGCAATATCATTGGCCAAAAACATCACGTGACCTAATTAAACCCAAAATAAAAATTAGCTCTAACTTTTGTTTTACTGAAAATTTTTGCGAAATGTTTTATCTTGAATGTTAGTTAGGCCAATGCGCGTCTAATAAAATACAAAATTTTAGGTTTTGAGATTTCATAAATTTTTAATAAAAGTGTCATAACTTTTATGAATATTAATATTTTTGAATAATATTTTGTAAACACGGTAATTAGACCTGTGCGGTTCTAACACAACAATTATTTTTCGATTTAAAATTTTTTATTTTTTTTCAAAAAATTTGTATGCAATATCATTGGCCAAAAATATCACGTGACCTAATTGAACCCAAAATAAAAATTACCTTAAAATTTTTGCAAAATGTTTTATCTTGAATGTTAGTTAGGCCAATGCGCGCCTAATTAAATATAAAATTTCAGATTTTGAGATTTCATAAATTTTTAATAACAGTTTCATAACTTTTATGAATATTAATATTTTTGAAAAATATTTTGTAAACACGGTAATTGGACCTGTGCGGTTCTAACACAACAATTATTTTTTGATTTAAAATTTTTTATTTTTTTTTTAAAAAATTTCTATGCAATATCATTGGCCAAAAATATCACGTGACCTAATTAAACCCAAAATAAAAATTACCTTAAACTTTTGTTTTACTATAAATTTTTGCGAAATGTTTTATCTTGAATGTTAGTTAGGCCAATGCGCGTCTAATAAAATACAAAATTTTAGGTTTTGAGATTTCATAAATTTTTAATAAAAGTGTCATAACTTTTATGAATATTAATATTTTTTCAAAATATTATGTAGACACGGTAATTGGACCTGTGCGGTTCTAACACAACAATTATTTTTCGTTTTAAAATTTTTTATTTTTTTTTTAAATTTGTATGCAATATCATTGGCCAAAAATATCACGTGACCTAATTAAACCTAAAATAAAAATTACCTCAAACTTTTGTCTTAGTAAAAATTTTCGCAAATGTTTTATCTTGAATGTTAGTTAGGTCAATGCGCGTCTAATAAAATACAAAATTTCAGATTTTGAGATTTCATAAATTTTTAATAAAAGTTTCATAACTTTTATGAATATTAATATTTTCAAAAAAATATTTTGTAAACACGGTAATTGGACCTGTGCGGTTCTAACACAACAAATATTTTTTGATTTAAAATTTTTAATTTTTTTTCAAAAAATTTGTATGCAATATCATAGGTCAAAAATATCACGTGACCTAATTAAACCCAAAATAAAAATTACCTCAAACTTTTGTTTTACTGAAAATTTTTGCGAAATGTTTTATCTTGAATGTTAGTTAGGTCAATGCGCGTCTAATAAAATACAAAATTTTAGGTTTTGAGATTTCATAAATTTTTAATAAAAGTGTCATAACTTTTATGAATATTAATATTTTTGAATAATATTTTGTAAACACGGTAATTAGACCTGTGCGGTTCTAACACAACAAATATTTTTCGATTTAAAATTTTTATTTTTTTTTCAAAAAATTTGTATGCAATATCATAGGTCAAAAATATCACGTGACCTAATTAAACCCAAAATAAAAATTACCTCAAACTT
The DNA here is from genome assembly GCF_963082875.1 of Corella eumyota. Lineage (NCBI taxonomy): Eukaryota > Metazoa > Chordata > Ascidiacea > Phlebobranchia > Corellidae > Corella > Corella eumyota. Next base: position 5,239,747 of record NC_137491.1, read on the forward strand.
TTGTTTTACTAAAAATTTTCGCGAAATCTTTTATCTTAAATGTTAGTTAGGCCAATGCGCGTCTAATAAAATACAAAATTTTAGGTTTTGAGATTTCATAAATTTTTAATAAAAGTTTCATAACTTTTATGAATATTAAAATTTTCAAAAAATATTTTGTAAACACGGTAATTGGACCTGTGCGGTTCTAACACAACAATTATTTTTCGATTTAAAATTTTTTATTTTTTTTTTTTAAATTTTGTATGCAATATCATTGGCCAAAAACATCACGTGACCTAATTAAACCCAAAATAAAAATTAGCTCTAACTTTTGTTTTACTGAAAAGTTTTGCGAAATGTTTTATCTTAAATGTTAGTTAGGCCAATGCGCGTCTAATAAAATACAAAATTTCAGGTTTTGAGATTTCATAAATTTTTAATAAAAGTTTCATAACTTTTATGAATATTAATATTTTTGAATAATATTTTGTAAACACGGTAATTAGACCTGTGCGGTTCTAACACAACAATTATTTTTCGATTTAAAATTTTTTATTTTTTTTCAAAAAATTTGTATGCAATATCATTGGCCAAAAATATCACGTGACCTAATTGAACCCAAAATAAAAATTACCTTAAAATTTTTGCAAAATGTTTTATCTTGAATGTTAGTTAGGCCAATGCGCGCCTAATTAAATATAAAATTTCAGATTTTGAGATTTCAAAAATTTTTAATAAAAGTTTCATAACTTTTATGAATATTAAAATTTTCAAAAAATATTTTGTAAACACGGTAATTGGACCTGTGCGGTTCTAACACAACAATTATTTTTTGATTTAAAATTTTTTATTTTTTTTTTTTAAATTTTGTATGCAATATCATTGGCCAAAAACATCACGTGACCTAATTAAACCCAAAATAAAAATTAGCTCTAACTTTGTTTTACTAAAAATTTTCGCGAAATGTTTTATCTTGAATGTTAGTTAGGCCAATGCGCGTCTAATAAAATACAAAATTTTAGGTTTTGAGATTTCATAAATTTTTAATAAAAGTTTCATAACTTTTATGAATATTAATATTTTCGAAAAATATTTTGTAAACACGGTAATTTGACCTGTGCGGTTCTAACACAACAATTATTTTTCAATTTAAAAATTTTTTTTTTTTCAAAAAATTTGTATGCAATCTCATTGGCCAAAAATATCACGTGACCTAATTAAACCCAAAATAAAATTTATCTCAAACTTTTGTTCTACTCAAGATTTTTGCAAAATGTTTTATCTTGAATGTTAGTTAGGCCAATGCGCGCCTAATTAAATATAAAATTTCAGATTTTAAGATTTCAAAATTTTTAATAAAAGTTTCATAACTTGTATGAATATCAATATTTTCAAAAAATATTTTGTAAACACGGTAATTGGACCTGTGCGGTTCTAACACAACAATTATTTTTCGATTTAAAATTTTTTATTTGTTTTTTTTAAATTTGTATGCAATATCATTGGTCAAAAATATCACGTGACCTAATTAAACCCAAAATAAAAATTACCTCAAACTTTTGTTTCACTGAAAATTTTCGCGAAATGTTTTATCTTAAATGTTAGTTAGGCCAATGCGCGTCTAATAAAATACAAAATTTCAGGTTTTGAGATTTCATAAATTTTTAATAAAAGTTTCATAACTTTTATGAATATTAAAATTTTCAAAAAATATTTTGTAAACACGGTAATTGGACCTGTGCGGTTCTAACACAACAATTATTTTTCGATTTAAAATTTTTTATTTTTTTTTTTTTTATTTTTTATGCAATATCATTGGCCAAAAACATCACGTGACCTAATTAAACCCAAAATAAAAGTTAGCTCTAACTTTTGTTTTACTGAAAATTTTTGCGAAATGTTTTATCTTGAATGTTAGTTAGGCCAATGCGCGTCTAATAAAATACAAAATTTTAGGTTTTGAGATTTCATAAATTTTTAATAAAAGTGTCATAACTTTTATGAATATTAATATTTTTGAATAATATTTTGTAAACACGGTAATTAGACCTGTGCGGTTCTAACACAACAATTATTTTTCGATTTAAAATTTTTTATTTTTTTTTTTTTAATTTTTTATGCAATATCATTGGCCAAAAACATCACGTGACCTAATTAAACCCAAAATAAAAATTAGCTCTAACTTTTGTTTTACTGAAAATTTTTGCGAAATGTTTTATCTTGAATGTTAGTTAGGCCAATGCGCGTCTAATAAAATACAAAATTTTAGGTTTTGAGATTTCATAAATTTTTAATAAAAGTGTCATAACTTTTATGAATATTAATATTTTTGAATAATATTTTGTAAACACGGTAATTAGACCTGTGCGGTTCTAACACAACAATTATTTTTCGATTTAAAATTTTTTATTTTTTTTCAAAAAATTTGTATGCAATATCATTGGCCAAAAATATCACGTGACCTAATTGAACCCAAAATAAAAATTACCTTAAAATTTTTGCAAAATGTTTTATCTTGAATGTTAGTTAGGCCAATGCGCGCCTAATTAAATATAAAATTTCAGATTTTGAGATTTCATAAATTTTTAATAACAGTTTCATAACTTTTATGAATATTAATATTTTTGAAAAATATTTTGTAAACACGGTAATTGGACCTGTGCGGTTCTAACACAACAATTATTTTTTGATTTAAAATTTTTTATTTTTTTTTTAAAAAATTTCTATGCAATATCATTGGCCAAAAATATCACGTGACCTAATTAAACCCAAAATAAAAATTACCTTAAACTTTTGTTTTACTATAAATTTTTGCGAAATGTTTTATCTTGAATGTTAGTTAGGCCAATGCGCGTCTAATAAAATACAAAATTTTAGGTTTTGAGATTTCATAAATTTTTAATAAAAGTGTCATAACTTTTATGAATATTAATATTTTTTCAAAATATTATGTAGACACGGTAATTGGACCTGTGCGGTTCTAACACAACAATTATTTTTCGTTTTAAAATTTTTTATTTTTTTTTTAAATTTGTATGCAATATCATTGGCCAAAAATATCACGTGACCTAATTAAACCTAAAATAAAAATTACCTCAAACTTTTGTCTTAGTAAAAATTTTCGCAAATGTTTTATCTTGAATGTTAGTTAGGTCAATGCGCGTCTAATAAAATACAAAATTTCAGATTTTGAGATTTCATAAATTTTTAATAAAAGTTTCATAACTTTTATGAATATTAATATTTTCAAAAAAATATTTTGTAAACACGGTAATTGGACCTGTGCGGTTCTAACACAACAAATATTTTTTGATTTAAAATTTTTAATTTTTTTTCAAAAAATTTGTATGCAATATCATAGGTCAAAAATATCACGTGACCTAATTAAACCCAAAATAAAAATTACCTCAAACTTTTGTTTTACTGAAAATTTTTGCGAAATGTTTTATCTTGAATGTTAGTTAGGTCAATGCGCGTCTAATAAAATACAAAATTTTAGGTTTTGAGATTTCATAAATTTTTAATAAAAGTTTCATAACTTTTATGAATATTAATATTTTTGAATAATATTTTGTAAACACGGTAATTAGACCTGTGCGGTTCTAACACAACAATTATTTTTCGATTTAAAATTTTTTATTTTTTTTCAAAAAATTTGTATGCAATATCATTGGCCAAAAATATCACGTGACCTAATTGAACCCAAAATAAAAATTACCTTAAAATTTTTGCAAAATGTTTTATCTTGAATGTTAGTTAGGCCAATGCGCGCCTAATTAAATATAAAATTTCAGATTTTGAGATTTCAAAAATTTTTAATAAAAGTTTCATAACTTTTATGAATATTAAAATTTTCAAAAAATATTTTGTAAACACGGTAATTGGACCTGTGCGGTTCTAACACAACAATTATTTTTTGATTTAAAATTTTTTATTTTTTTTTTTTAAATTTTGTATGCAATATCATTGGCCAAAAACATCACGTGACCTAATTAAACCCAAAATAAAAATTAGCTCTAACTTTGTTTTACTAAAAATTTTTGCGAAATGTTTTATCTTGAATGTTAGTTAGGCCAATGCGCGTCTAATAAAATACAAAATTTTAGGTTTTGAGATTTCATAAATTTTTAATAAAAGTTTCATAACTTTTATGAATATTAATATTTTCGAAAAATATTTTGTAAACACGGTAATTTGACCTGTGCGGTTCTAACACAACAATTATTTTTCAATTTAAAAATTTTTTTTTTTTCAAAAAATTTGTATGCAATCTCATTGGCCAAAAATATCACGTGACCTAATTAAACCCAAAATAAAATTTATCTCAAACTTTTGTTCTACTCAAGATTTTTGCAAAATGTTTTATCTTGAATGTTAGTTAGGCCAATGCGCGCCTAATTAAATATAAAATTTCAGATTTTAAGATTTCAAAATTTTTAATAAAAGTTTCATAACTTGTATGAATATCAATATTTTCAAAAAATATTTTGTAAACACGGTAATTGGACCTGTGCGGTTCTAACACAACAATTATTTTTCGATTTAAAATTTTTTATTTGTTTTTTTTAAATTTGTATGCAATATCATTGGTCAAAAATATCACGTGACCTAATTAAACCCAAAATAAAAATTACCTCAAACTTTTGTTTCACTGAAAATTTTCGCGAAATGTTTTATCTTAAATGTTAGTTAGGCCAATGCGCGTCTAATAAAATACAAAATTTCAGGTTTTGAGATTTCATAAATTTTTAATAAAAGTTTCATAACTTTTATGAATATTAAAATTTTCAAAAAATATTTTGTAAACACGGTAATTGGACCTGTGCGGTTCTAACACAACAATTATTTTTCGATTTAAAATTTTTTATTTTTTTTTTTTTTATTTTTTATGCAATATCATTGGCCAAAAACATCACGTGACCTAATTAAACCCAAAATAAAAGTTAGCTCTAACTTTTGTTTTACTGAAAATTTTTGCGAAATGTTTTATCTTGAATGTTAGTTAGGCCAATGCGCGTCTAATAAAATACAAAATTTTAGGTTTTGAGATTTCATAAATTTTTAATAAAAGTGTCATAACTTTTATGAATATTAATATTTTTGAATAATATTTTGTAAACACGGTAATTAGACCTGTGCGGTTCTAACACAACAATTATTTTTCGATTTAAAATTTTTTATTTTTTTTTTTTTAATTTTTTATGCAATATCATTGGCCAAAAACATCACGTGACCTAATTAAACCCAAAATAAAAATTAGCTCTAACTTTTGTTTTACTGAAAATTTTTGCGAAATGTTTTATCTTGAATGTTAGTTAGGCCAATGCGCGTCTAATAAAATACAAAATTTTAGGTTTTGAGATTTCATAAATTTTTAATAAAAGTGTCATAACTTTTATGAATATTAATATTTTTGAATAATATTTTGTAAACACGGTAATTAGACCTGTGCGGTTCTAACACAACAATTATTTTTCGATTTAAAATTTTTTATTTTTTTTCAAAAAATTTGTATGCAATATCATTGGCCAAAAATATCACGTGACCTAATTGAACCCAAAATAAAAATTACCTTAAAATTTTTGCAAAATGTTTTATCTTGAATGTTAGTTAGGCCAATGCGCGCCTAATTAAATATAAAATTTCAGATTTTGAGATTTCATAAATTTTTAATAACAGTTTCATAACTTTTATGAATATTAATATTTTTGAAAAATATTTTGTAAACACGGTAATTGGACCTGTGCGGTTCTAACACAACAATTATTTTTTGATTTAAAATTTTTTATTTTTTTTTTAAAAAATTTCTATGCAATATCATTGGCCAAAAATATCACGTGACCTAATTAAACCCAAAATAAAAATTACCTTAAACTTTTGTTTTACTATAAATTTTTGCGAAATGTTTTATCTTGAATGTTAGTTAGGCCAATGCGCGTCTAATAAAATACAAAATTTTAGGTTTTGAGATTTCATAAATTTTTAATAAAAGTGTCATAACTTTTATGAATATTAATATTTTTTCAAAATATTATGTAGACACGGTAATTGGACCTGTGCGGTTCTAACACAACAATTATTTTTCGTTTTAAAATTTTTTATTTTTTTTTTAAATTTGTATGCAATATCATTGGCCAAAAATATCACGTGACCTAATTAAACCTAAAATAAAAATTACCTCAAACTTTTGTCTTAGTAAAAATTTTCGCAAATGTTTTATCTTGAATGTTAGTTAGGTCAATGCGCGTCTAATAAAATACAAAATTTCAGATTTTGAGATTTCATAAATTTTTAATAAAAGTTTCATAACTTTTATGAATATTAATATTTTCAAAAAAATATTTTGTAAACACGGTAATTGGACCTGTGCGGTTCTAACACAACAAATATTTTTTGATTTAAAATTTTTAATTTTTTTTCAAAAAATTTGTATGCAATATCATAGGTCAAAAATATCACGTGACCTAATTAAACCCAAAATAAAAATTACCTCAAACTTTTGTTTTACTGAAAATTTTTGCGAAATGTTTTATCTTAAATGTTAGTTAGGCCAATGCGCGTCTAATAAAATACAAAATTTTAGGTTTTGCGATTTCATAAATTTTTAATAAAAGTTTCATAACTTTTATGAATATTAAAATTTTCAAAAAATATTTTGTAAACACGGTAATTGGACCTGTGCGGTTCTAACACAACAATTATTTTTCGATTTAAAATTTTTTATTTTTTTTTTAAAATTTTGTATGCAATATCATTGGCCAAAAACATCACGTGACCTAATTAAACCCAAAATAAAAATTAGCTCTAACTTTTGTTTTACTGAAAATTTTCGCGAAATGTTTTATCTTGAATGTTAGTTAGGCCAATGCGCGTCTAATAAAATACAAAATTTCAGGTTTTGAGATTTCATAAATTTTTAATAAAAGTTTCATAACTTTTATGAATATTAAAATTTTCAAAAAATATTTTGTAAACACGGTAATTGGACCTGTGCGGTTCTAACACAACAATTATTTTTCGATTTAAAATTTTTTATTTTATTTTTTTAAATTTTTTATGCAATATCATTGGCCAAAAACATCACGTGACCTAATTAAACCCAAAATAAAAATTAGCTCTAACTTTTGTTTTACTGAAAATTTTTGCGAAATGTTTTATCTTGAATGTTAGTTAGGTCAATGCGCGTCTAATAAAATACAAAATTTTAGGTTTTGAGATTTCATAAATTTTTAATAAAAGTGTCATAACTTTTATGAATATTAATATTTTTGAATAATATTTTGTAAACACGGTAATTAGACCTGTGCGGTTCTAACACAACAATTATTTTTCGATTTAAAATTTTTTATTTTTTTTCAAAAAATTTGTATGCAATATCATTGGCCAAAAATATCACGTGACCTAATTGAACCCAAAATAAAAATTACCTTAAAATTTTTGCAAAATGTTTTATCTTGAATGTTAGTTAGGCCAATGCGCGCCTAATTAAATATAAAATTTCAGATTTTGAGATTTCAAAAATTTTTAATAAAAGTTTCATAACTTTTATGAATATTAAAATTTTCAAAAAATATTTTGTAAACACGGTAATTGGACCTGTGCGGTTCTAACACAACAATTATTTTTTGATTTAAAATTTTTTATTTTTTTTTTTTAAATTTTGTATGCAATATCATTGGCCAAAAACATCACGTGACCTAATTAAACCCAAAATAAAAATTAGCTCTAACTTTGTTTTACTGAAAATTTTCGCAAAATGTTTTATCTTGAATGTTAGTTAGGCCAATGCGCGTCTAATAAAATACAAAATTTTAGGTTTTGAGATTTCATAAATTTTTAATAAAAGTTTCATAACTTTTATGAATATTAATATTTTCGAAAAATATTTTGTAAACACGGTAATTTGACCTGTGCGGTTCTAACACAACAATTATTTTTCAATTTAAAAATTTTTTTTTTTTCAAAAAATTTGTATGCAATCTCATTGGCCAAAAATATCACGTGACCTAATTAAACCCAAAATAAAATTTATCTCAAACTTTTGTTCTACTCAAGATTTTTGCAAAATGTTTTATCTTGAATGTTAGTTAGGCCAATGCGCGCCTAATTAAATATAAAATTTCAGATTTTAAGATTTCAAAATTTTTAATAAAAGTTTCATAACTTGTATGAATATCAATATTTTCGAAAAATATTTTGTAAACACGGTAATTGGACCTGTGCGGTTCTAACACAACAATTATTTTTCGATTTAAAATTTTTTATTTGTTTTTTTTAAATTTGTATGCAATATCATTGGTCAAAAATATCACGTGACCTAATTAAACCCAAAATAAAAATTACCTCAAACTTTTGTTTCACTGAAAATTTTCGCGAAATGTTTTATCTTAAATGTTAGTTAGGCCAATGCGCGTCTAATAAAATACAAAATTTCAGGTTTTGAGATTTCATAAATTTTTAATAAAAGTTTCATAACTTTTATGAATATTAAAATTTTCAAAAAATATTTTGTAAACACGGTAATTGGACCTGTGCGGTTCTAACACAACAATTATTTTTCGATTTAAAATTTTTTATTTTTTTTTTTTTAATTTTTTATGCAATATCATTGGCCAAAAACATCACGTGACCTAATTAAACCCAAAATAAAAATTAGCTCTAACTTTTGTTTTACTGAAAATTTTTGCGAAATGTTTTATCTTGAATGTTAGTTAGGCCAATGCGCGTCTAATAAAATACAAAATTTTAGGTTTTGAGATTTCATAAATTTTTAATAAAAGTGTCATAACTTTTATGAATATTAATATTTTTGAATAATATTTTGTAAACACGGTAATTAGACCTGTGCGGTTCTAACACAACAATTATTTTTCGATTTAAAATTTTTTATTTTTTTTTTTTTAATTTTTTATGCAATATCATTGGCCAAAAACATCACGTGACCTAATTAAACCCAAAATAAAAATTAGCTCTAACTTTTGTTTTACTGAAAATTTTTGCGAAATGTTTTATCTTGAATGTTAGTTAGGCCAATGCGCGTCTAATAAAATACAAAATTTTAGGTTTTGAGATTTCATAAATTTTTAATAAAAGTGTCATAACTTTTATGAATATTAATATTTTTGAATAATATTTTGTAAACACGGTAATTAGACCTGTGCGGTTCTAACACAACAATTATTTTTCGATTTAAAATTTTTTATTTTTTTTCAAAAAATTTGTATGCAATATCATTGGCCAAAAATATCACGTGACCTAATTGAACCCAAAATAAAAATTACCTTAAAATTTTTGCAAAATGTTTTATCTTGAATGTTAGTTAGGCCAATGCGCGCCTAATTAAATATAAAATTTCAGATTTTGAGATTTCATAAATTTTTAATAACAGTTTCATAACTTTTATGAATATTAATATTTTTGAAAAATATTTTGTAAACACGGTAATTGGACCTGTGCGGTTCTAACACAACAATTATTTTTTGATTTAAAATTTTTTATTTTTTTTTTAAAAAATTTCTATGCAATATCATTGGCCAAAAATATCACGTGACCTAATTAAACCCAAAATAAAAATTACCTTAAACTTTTGTTTTACTATAAATTTTTGCGAAATGTTTTATCTTGAATGTTAGTTAGGCCAATGCGCGTCTAATAAAATACAAAATTTTAGGTTTTGAGATTTCATAAATTTTTAATAAAAGTGTCATAACTTTTATGAATATTAATATTTTTTCAAAATATTATGTAGACACGGTAATTGGACCTGTGCGGTTCTAACACAACAATTATTTTTCGTTTTAAAATTTTTTATTTTTTTTTTAAATTTGTATGCAATATCATTGGCCAAAAATATCACGTGACCTAATTAAACCTAAAATAAAAATTACCTCAAACTTTTGTCTTAGTAAAAATTTTCGCAAATGTTTTATCTTGAATGTTAGTTAGGTCAATGCGCGTCTAATAAAATACAAAATTTCAGATTTTGAAATTTCATAAATTTTTAATAAAAGTTTCATAACTTTTATGAATATTAATATTTTCAAAAAAATATTTTGTAAACACGGTAATTGGACCTGTGCGGTTCTAACACAACAAATATTTTTCGATTTAAAATTTTTAATTTTTTTTCAAAAAATTTGTATGCAATATCATAGGTCAAAAATATCACGTGACCTAATTAAACCCAAAATAAAAATTACCTCAAACTTTTGTTTTACTGAAAATTTTTGCGAAATGTTTTATCTTGAATGTTAGTTAGGCCAATGCGCGTCTAATAAAATACAAAATTTTAGGTTTTGCGATTTCATAAATTTTTAATAAAAGTTTCATAACTTTTATGAATATTAAAATTTTCAAAAAATATTTTGTAAACACGGTAATTGGACCTGTGCGGTTCTAACACAACAATTATTTTTCGATTTAAAATTTTTTATTTTTTTTTTTAAATTTTGTATGCAATATCATTGGCCAAAAACATCACGTGACCTAATTAAACCCAAAATAAAAATTAGCTGTAACTTTTGTTTTACTGAAAATTTTCGCGAAATGTTTTATCTTGAATGTTAGTTAGGCCAATGCGCGTCTAATAAAATAGAAAATTTCAGGTTTTGAGATTTCATAAATTTTTAATAAAAGTTTCATAACTTTTATGAATATTAAAATTTTCAAAAAATATTTTGTAAACACGGTAATTGGACCTGTGCGGTTCTAACACAACAATTATTTTTCGATTTAAAATTTTTTATTTTATTTTTTTAAATTTTTTATGCAATATCATTGGCCAAAAACATCACGTGACCTAATTAAACCCAAAATAAAAATTAGCTCTAACTTTTGTTTTACTGAAAATTTTTGCGAAATGTTTTATCTTGAATGTTAGTTAGGCCAATGCGCGTCTAATAAAATACAAAATTTTAGGTTTTGAGATTTCATAAATTTTTAATAAAAGTGTCATAACTTTTATGAATATTAATATTTTTGAATAATATTTTGTAAACACGGTAATTAGACCTGTGCGGTTCTAACACAACAATTATTTTTCGATTTAAAATTTTTTATTTTTTTTCAAAAAATTTGTATGCAATATCATTGGCCAAAAATATCACGTGACCTAATTAAACCCAAAATAAAAATTACCTTAAACTTTTGTTTTACTATAAATTTTTGCGAAATGTTTTATCTTGAATGTTAGTTAGGCCAATGCGCGTCTAATAAAATACAAAATTTTAGGTTTTGATATTTCATAAATTTTTAATAAAAGTGTCATAACTTTTATGAATATTAATATTTTTTCAAAATATTATGTAGACACGGTAATTGGACCTGTGCGGTTCTAACACAACAATTATTTTTCGTTTTAAAATTTTTTATTTTTTTTTTTAAATTTGTATGCAATATCATTGGCCAAAAATATCACGTGACCTAATTAAACCCAAAATAAAAATTACCTCAAACTTTTGTTTTACTGAAAATTTTCGCAAAATGTTTTATCTTAAATGTTAGTTAAGCCAATGCGCGTCTAATAAAATACAAAATTTTAGGTTTTGAGATTTCATAAATTTTTAATAAAAGTTTCATAACTTTTATAAATATTAATATTTTCGAAAAATATTTTGTAAACACGGTAATTGGACCTGTTCGGTTCTAACACTACAATTACTTTTCGATTTAAAATTTTTAATTTTTTTTTAAAAATTTGTATGCAATATCATAGGTCAAAAATATCACGTGACCTAATTAAACCTAAAATAAAAGTTACTTCAAACTTTTGTTTTACTGAAAATTTTCGCGAAATGTTTTATCTTGAATGTTAGTTAGGCCAATGTGCGTCTAATAAAATACAAAATTTTAGGTTTTGAGATTTCATAAATTTTTAATAAAAGTTTCATAACTTTTATGAATATTAATATTTTTGAAAAATATTTTGTAAACACGGTAATTGGACCTCTTCGGTTCTAACACAACAATTACTTTTCGATTTAAAATTTTTAATTTTTTTTTAAAAATTTGTATGCAATATCATAGGTCAAAAATATCACGTGACCTAATTAAACCTAAAATAAAAGTTACCTCAAACTTTTGTTTTACTGAAAATTTTTGCGAAATGTTTTATCTTGAATGTTAGTTAGGCCAATGTGCGTCTAATAAAATACAAAATTTTAGGTTTTGAGATTTCATAAATTTTTAATAAAAGTTTCATAACTTTTATGAATATTAATATTTTTGAAAAATATTTTGTAAACACGGTAATTGGACCTGTGCGGTTCTAACACAACAATTATTTTTCGATTTAAAATTTTTTATTTTTTTTAAAAAAATTTGTATGCAATATCATTGGCCAAAAATATCACGTGACCTAATTAAACCTAAAATAAAAATTAGATCAAACTTTTGTTCTATTAAAAATTTTTGCGAAATGTTTTATCTTGAATGTTAGTTTAGCCAATGCGCGTCTAATAAAAATTTGAGGTTTTGAGATTTTATAAATTTTTAATAAAAGTCTCATAACGTTTATAAATATTATTATATTCCCAAAAGTATTTTGTAAAAACTTTAATTGAAATAATAGCTGTTGTTGAAAATAAAAATAATAAAAATACTGACAATAACAATAAGATTCGAAATCTAAGATTTCGAACCATAATTAACAAAAGTGTATTGTACAAACATCTGAATTATATGTACCGTGACTTTTCTGTGAAATATCACTAAGTTTTGGGAAGAAATTTACCTTGTAATTCAAGAAGTGGTAAAGTTGCAAAAGTATTTCTTTTTTAAACTTTTTTTTAGTTTAAGTATTAAGTAGTTTGTAATGATCCATACGCATTTTAAAACTTAAAACCCTAGAAGATCTAAACTAATGTAAACAAAGTTTGGATATTACTTAAGTTTAAACATTATATTGTTTGTTATTTTACACATTTGATCCTATGTAAACAAGCTTTTTTATGTAAACAACTAACATGCTATATAGCTTAAAACACTTTCCATATTGCACTACTAGGCTGTACAATGAAAACAATCAAAAGCGTTTAAGTTTGATACCAAAAGCGACATTTTACTTTTTTAATCGCGCCTGAAGCAGATTTGTGATAAATGCTATAGTATAGCATTACCGTATAGCAGCTATACGGTAATTAAACAACATTTACAGAACAAAATATATGTTAAACGTTTTTAAAATAAGTAAAACTTAAAACTGTTTTAAATGTAAGTTCATTTAAAACAAGCCGAACAATTACTATTTTAACTAAACCCTGTCTACATTATCGAGCCATGTCTTTGTATATCAGTGGTCATTTATTGAATAGCGAGCATTGAGTGCATATAATTTAGTCCGTACAAAAATACAATTGAAAATTATATCTTAAAAACTTATGCCCGTTACAATAATTTAATTGAAATGTACCGTATCAGTATAATAAGGCTAACAATAGATGTTTCAAAACGAAGCTTTTTGTTAAAGAATTTGCAATTAATTTCGTTATGCTAAAATTAAATTAAGATTAGTTTTTATGTTAAAAATCCATAAAAGTTCATTTATGAAGGTAACAATGTACAGAGTATATATAATAAACGTTAAAAATAAAAGTCCAAATCTGAAACCATAAAGAAGTGGCTTAAAAAGTAACATAAGCGACCAAAATGAAAAACCTAAAAAACAAAGTCACAAAAATACCTAAAATCTTAATAAAAATTTCGCGCACAAAAAATAAGAGATAAGCAAATATACATATATGAAGTAAAAATATTCACAAAATTTGGTACGTCAGCTTAGTGACGTCATTACCTAGGTGTGATGACGTCACTTGCTGTTGCTTTAGCGTGACATCTATAATAGCCTAATATTAAGGTTAGGCGTTGCTACTAGTTCACCTTTGTTATTATTAATAATAATATAGTTACTAAGGTTAGTAAAATGCAGATACTTGATACATCAAGGGTGGAGTTTTACCGTGGGTATAGTTTGAAAAAACGAAAATTTCAGTAAGATTACATTTCAAATAATAGTTGCACCAACACAGATTTGTACCATGTAACAATGATGTTAAGAATAAATTAGAATAAACCCTGATATGAAATAAAATTTGATAAAAATTCATTTTGTTGTGATAAAACATGATTAGAAATAAGTTTACAATAGTGCTGGTCTGGACTGTGTAGTGTAAAAAAGGGGCTACAGAAAAAGAAAATGTGTGTGAGCTATGTACAGAAATAACAATTTAAATGGCAACTAAATTCACTTTTTTAAACCAAAACCCCAATGCAATATCTCACATAAAATAATACAGACACGAAGGGTAAAAAATTAATAAAAGAAACAATAAAATACATATCTTAGGCCCAAAAACGGTCGTAAGAATTGGAAATCATAAAAAATTTAAAACAATATAATTTGGGTATTAAAGTAACAAAATACGCCCCTATAGTTTAACTAAGCATTATTAACTAAGAAAGTTATTTTAAAAAAATTATCAAAATTTATCAAAGATCAACTCTTTTTATCGATTGTCTTCTTACTGGAACATTAAATGGAAGAATTCCAGTTGTTAATGTTTTTGTATGGCTGGTTATTATGATATATCATTGTTACAGTTGTTTGTCAGTTTTTGAGCCGGCAAGATTTGAAAATTTCAAATGAGTAAGGCACGCTCTAATAACTAATAAACAGAAACGCAAAATTATTTACAAAATCCTTTTAGTAAAAAAAAATTTCCTTTTTAGAAAAAACTTTTACAAGCAAGATGTATTATAAGAAATTACTGTTTACCATTATTACAATTAATATAATTTATAAACAGTTTGACAAAAATACCTAGTCTTCGTTTCCATTCATTAATCCAGTTTCTTCATTGACTGGTTCTTTAGGTGGTTTTCCTGCCTCCACATCATCACCGTTATCCTTTGGAATTTCAACTTCGATATCTTCAGCATTTTCATCTCCTTTCTCGCCTTTGTTACCTGACAAACATCATAATTGCAAATTAATTAATAAATATCAACTTAAGGATGTTGGTAAATGTACGGTAACTTTATAAGAACATGATGAGCTAAAAAAGCTACAGCCTAAAATTAACTTTTAAAAACAAAGTCATCCAATATTTTTTTACAGTTCAAATTAAAAAAAAAATGTATTCTATGAAAAAAATTTTTACAAAATTTTTAAATAAAAACTTTAGTTCGACTTACAAATAATTCCCTTGTTGTATAGAACAGCAAGCACAACGGCAACAAGAAGAAGAAGTACAAGAATAATAATGATAATTGTTGCTGTTGATCCACCACCACCAGCAGTTTGAAGGTCTGTACAATATATAGAAATTTATTTTTTAGTTTTTATTATTTTACAAAAATACAAAAAAAGAGTTTTTTAAAACTGTTTTTTTAAATTTAAAACTATTTTTAAACTTAATAAAGCTAATGAATAACAGTTTATTTATAAACAACAACAGAATTTTAAATAATTATGATTTAAATCAGATCTTATTTTAAATATAAATTGCTTTTAAGGAATTAACAAATAATTTTTTTTACCAAATTCTAAAAAAATGTTAGAAAAACAAATTAAAAAATACATGCACTTTGATATAAATTATATAAAAAAAAGGACTTAACAAAAAAAATGTATGACAAAAAATTAAAAATAAAACCAGACTGAATAATAATCTATATCCTTTACACGAGTCATTTACTAAAATAGAAAAATATTCATGCAACAAAATTGAAAGAAAATGATGAAGTACAAGCATTCATGTGTAAAAATGTCATGCATGGCAAGAATTTTACCTTCAATCGTTGGTGTGGCATTTTCTAGAATTTCTTTAGCACCAAAGAAAAAATTTATAAGAAAAAGTAAGTAACATGCCAAAAAAAGTATTACCAAAAATACTTCAAATTTGTTAAAAGTTAAAGTTTGAAAGTTTTAGTATAGGCTATTGTTGTAAAGTACAAAACTTTGTGATACTTTTTTTAATTTTTTTTTTTTAAAAACAAAAAAAATATTTTTCTTATTAAAACTCAACATTTTTTTTGTATTGCATGCAATAATATATGCTTTTTTGTACGTTTATTTAAAAAAAAACATACTGTTTTATGTAAAAAAAACAATAGTGTGTCAAATGTATTTGAATGCATCAGTTAAACCAAGTATATTTTTAAAGTATTAAAGACACCATGTTAAAAGTAGTTAAAAAAAGTTAAAATTTCACCAAGTTTAGAAGAAACTACCATAAGTTAAAACAAGTTAATTTATAAAATCATAACAAATGTATAAGTTAGTTTGACTATAATACCGGAACTTAGTTTACAGTTACTTACGTGGTAATTTAAAAGCTTTATCTTCAGAATCAGCACCCATTGTAACTGTGCAATGATACATAGCTTCTGACATTGTTTCATCAAGTGGTCCAATGGTCAAAGTATTGCTGTACTCATTCTCTTCAGGGTTGCTTGTGTCGGCACCGAAAACTGTTAAAGCATTGTAATATTACGTTTGGAAATAAATATTAATTTGAAAAACAATTTTTTTCAAAAAGTTGAAGTTAAATCAGCAGTTTAATAATCTTTTAAAATACAAAAGTATTATTTAAACACAAATTTTTACAACGTTGTAGTATTTATCTTTTTTTCAATCGTATAAGTGTAAAACTTACAATGTTCATCAGATCCAGCTTTCATCCACATAAAAGTGGGTTGGGATGATGCTTTTGCTGAACAAATTAATTGCACAGAATCACCAATAACTCCACCAACTTCTTCCTCAGTTGTATCAACATCCAAACCTAAAAATTTAATTTTTGTACATGTCATTTTTAATTTAAAAAAAAGGTTTATTAAATTTTACCTTTAAAAAAATATGTAACCTATATTTACTTAAATGTTATAGCAGTACTATGAATAAAAAACCTTTGTATAATTTTTTAAATATAGAAAGCTTACCAGTAATATCAACCATAGCAGTGTTCATTTTGGTAAGTTTGTTATGTTGGTTTTCAGCTTCACAAGTATATTCACCGCTGTCTGAGAATTGAGTTCGTTCAATAGCAAGGGTTCCTAAAGTTAAACAATAAATTGATAGTCTATTTATCAAATGTGCAGGTAAATTACTAAAATTTAACCTTAATTGATCAGTATACCAAATTTACTACAACATTACTTTTTACTGCAATTTTTTATATATCTTGATGAAATACCTGTTTCACTAACAACTGCACCATCCTTCTTCCATTTAACAGATAAAGCAGTAGGATGTGACATAGAAGTACATTTAAGAGACAATTTGGTTCCCATGGCAACATTTGTATTTCCAGTGATTTCTGGAGTATCAGCGTCTATAAGAAAAAAAATTTTAAATATTAGATTTTTGTTGGATGAAACAAATTTTTTTACTTTAGTTTAATTGTTGTAACAAAATAAATTTTCAACTTCTTACATAAGACAGAAATAGTATAATCCCCCGTTACAGTTGATGATGCACCAGTGTATTGAACCACGCACTCGACTTCTGTTCCTGACAATGATTTTGTCATAGGAATTTCAACCGAATTGCTAGTATCACCATAAAAACTGGAAAATTTTTTAAAATGTTAAATTATGTGCAGTAGGGTAGCAATTTTTAAATTTAAATAATAAGCAAAATGGGAATGTAAAATTACAGTTAAATTTTCGTATTACATAATGTTTTTAAATATAAGTTTAAAGTTATATTAGCCTACTCTTGAACTTCAGGTGTAGGGTAGCCATTTGCTTCACAGTTAAAGGTAACAACATCTCCCTCAAATAAATTAGTTTGTTCAGGTGTAACCGAAACCTCACTAGTGGGGTCTAAAAAAATGTAAAAATTTTAGTGGTTTATTTAATAACAAAGCTCAAACACTAAAGATGTAAATAACAATTTTAGGCAGAGTTAAAAAAGAAAATTTTTTTGTATAAAAATTTGGAGATTTAAATGAAAAATATTTACATATAACTCTGAAGGTTGGAAAAGCGACTTTTTGGTCAGAAGTTACATCACCAGAACCTCCGGTAACCTTTTTTTTAAATAAACAAAAATATAAATCGATTCATACTCTTTATACTATGTTGTTAATATTATTTATAGTTTATACATTTTAGAAAAATTAAATATCATTTTGATGTACTGCAATGAAAAGTACCTGGCAATAAAACTCTGCTTTATCGTCATTTGCTGTGATTGGAATAACCAATGTTTTTTTGGCCCTCGTCTAAAACAGATAAATAAGATATAACATTATGTTGAATTTTAAAACTAAACAAATTTTTAACATTAATAAAAATAAATTTTACAGAAAATTTAACCTAAATGACTAAATTTATTTTATTGACTCACAGCGCCATCTCCATTTTCCTCAATTACAATATCTTGGGTAAATGCAGCAAAGCCACCTCCGTTATCTTCTTCAATCTCATCATCACCTTTTTATCAACAAAAGTCCGTTAAAAATATAAACACAGCAAATCGTTTTAAACATTTTTTTGCAAAATCCCCTCGAAAATTTTATTATGTTTATGTTGTGTATTTTAATACCCATAAATAAGAAATAAGACAAGTACTACAACTTTAATGTAAAAGGTTATGATTACAACTTTACAACTTAGTTTTAAATAATAAAAAAGAAATTAAAGTGCATTTTGACCTCCCAATTTTGTCAAAATTGATGTAGATTTTAATGTGTGAATGTATATACAATAAATTAACAAAGTGCCATGCATAATTTTAACTCGATTGTAAATACAAATTCACCAAATTAGTATTAAATTGTTAGTTAAAATACAACATAAATAAAAAATCAGCATAATTGAAAGAAAACTAGTTAGCAATAAAAAAAACTAAATTTTGTTTAAATTAAATAAAAAAAGATTATGAAAATTTTAATATATTTCTTTTTAAATATATCGATAGAAGAGGCTTTATAATAAGACTTTGACTTACCATCTTGTTCAGTTGAAATCATTTGTTCACTTCCTAATCCATGCACCAAGCAAAAAAAGCATAGAAAAGAGAAAATTAGTTTTGATTGTCGAAAAAATGCTCAAATTAGTTAGGGCTATTAAGTTTTAAATTAATTCATTTTAAAAACAATGGCAAATTAGTTTTACAGAAGTCTAATCTTTTTATCTGTTTATTGTTACTAAATGGTTTTAAAATAATAACACATTTACTTTGTGTTGGCAAAAAATTGGTAGATTTTAGTAGTATAAAAAGAATTTGCCATTGTTTTGGTCAAGTACTGTCGAATACTGATTAGCTTCGATTTAATACAATGTCAAATTACATTTTTTAATTTTAAAAAATAACAGATTTTTAGAATAATTGCAACAGCGATATCAGTATTTTGCAATAAATGAACAAAGTTAGTTTTAATCAAAAGTAAAAGCAAGATTAAAGTATCAACCCTCTACTAACAACCACTCTAAATCCACTCTACATTAAAGGTGGGAAAACTACAAGAAAAAACTACTTTTTACTAAAAAAAATTAAATATTCAATTTATGCAGGTAAATTTCTTAAGCAATTAAGCACATGCTTGTAGTGATAGCATTGTTTTAAAAATTTTAAAATATCATATTAATTGGTCAAATTAAAATCACAAAAAATGTTTAAATTTAATCTGCATTTATTATTTTGTTAACTTTTGGTAATTAGTTTTATTCATTCTTACAGTTTAGTGTGTGAATTTCTTATACTGTAAAAAGGAAATTTACCCTTGTAAAATGTTATTGTTGGTGTGGGGTGCCCATATCCAGATTGGCAAGTACCAACAGATATTTTGACTTCACTTAAATTAAATTCTTCATCAGATAATTCAGTTACCGGATCAGAACTTGGTAAAACTAAAAACAAAATAATGTAATATGTGCATTTTACAGATTGACACATTTTAACAAGTTACATAAAATTTTGTGATTCAACTATGTTGTAAAGTTATCTAGGGTAGGTAAACTTAAAGTAGTACTTACGAACAACCATAAACTCAAGACTTCCTTGACCAGAAGATGGTGATGAGTTACCAGGCTCCATTATTTCTACTTCACAAGCCAAGAGTGCTAAATCTTTATTGTCTGCCAATGTCGTATTTGGGATCTTAACAAAGTAAAAAAGGGTTTTTTGCTCACTGAAAGTTAAATATAATAAATGTTTGGTTTCACTCATAGCAAATTAATTTATTGTTTCACAAAAACACATACAAGAAGGCTCCCTTCATTTGTTGCCGAAATTTCTCGTCGAGTATACCCACTATCTCTAGAAATTGTTGCTCCTGAAATTTTAATCAAGCGTTGTCTTTCACTGCCGGCATACCAGGTAATAGTAACATCAGCACCTGAAACTATACTATGTGTTAAAATACAATCCTGGAAAATTTTTTTTTTTGAATAACCAAAAAGTTTGTTATTTTAATTTTATTCATAGTTAAGTGTTTTTATTTAATAATATTATTCAGCACCAACTTACTATCATTTGTTGTATATGTACATGGGATTTCTGCAGAACCCCCATTCTTAATTGCATAATTTTGTAGCGTTACATCTACGGTTTGGGCCAGACACACTAAAAAAATTGCAATGTTACAGGGTTGACAATATCAAAGCAGGTATTCTAAAAGCATTGTTATTTAAATATCAAAAGCTACCTATAAAATAGTTTTAAACAATCGCATTT
This sequence comes from Corella eumyota, assembly GCF_963082875.1. Lineage (NCBI taxonomy): Eukaryota > Metazoa > Chordata > Ascidiacea > Phlebobranchia > Corellidae > Corella > Corella eumyota. Next base: position 5,260,409 of record NC_137491.1, read on the forward strand.
TGATGAATGTATTTTTGGTAACAGAGTTCTTTTGAAAATATTTTGTCTATATTATAAGGTACTTTTGGGTTCTTAAATACAATCAAAAGACTCCTGTTATAATTTGTGCCTAGTTGTGGAAAGACAGCTTTTCTCCCGATAAGTGGCGTGCCTCCTTTATGTTGATAACATGTTTTCGTTAAAATAAGGCTTTGTTGGGCCGTTTTTAAAACGAAACACGATATGTGTAAAAACAACACATTACGACAGTTTAAGGTGCTATTCAATAGACTACCTACGTTGACTAATTTTATCAAATTTTGGAACAACTTTTTGCTTTTAATAGTTATTATAATCTGCAAGATTTTTTTGGTAAAAAAGGCCAATTGTCAAATTAACATTTTCACAATGTTTATATTTCTTTAAAAATTCCGCCCTTCGCGGCGCACATTCATGTTGCGTGACATAATTTTAAACAAGTTTTGTTTGACCTTATGGGCCAAACTACGCACGTAGAACATGAATTTGAAAATCGATACTCGGGAGCAGTTTGTTTAACTATTTGGCCGGCAACTTAACTCTTAAAACGTCCCAGTGGGAACAATTTTTACAACCACGAGAGCGATTTAATACGACTAATAATTTGAGTTATAATTATTTCCCTTATTAGCGCTAAATTACCTAATTATTGACAGCCTTTGAGGTTACCTGAGATTAATTTAATTGGATTGTAAACTGCCAATTTAGGATATAATATTAAGTAAGTGTGACAGTATTGAATAACATACGTAAGTGTCTGATGGTATAAAACACGCTTGTAATACATCACCACACACAGAACGACTTGTAAAATATGTTAAGACATAAACAAGTTAAGGAGTAATGTAATTTTAACAGAAACGGTAACACATACCATATCAACCACAAATCAATATTGGCAATTTACGTAAACACGTCTTACAAAATAATTAATGTACCATGCCGACTATATTGCATTAACAGTTTACAAAGTTTTCAATAATATTATGAAAAAACTAGGAGTCCGTTAAAAAAGATTTACAGTATAGCTTTAGGAATTATAGTGTGTGTAATTTACCAAAGCGAATGGCTCTTAAAAGCTAACCACAAAATCAATATTGAAACTAAAATGCTTCGAGTTTTTAACAATCTACAAAGCAGACTTATCGATAAATCCCATCTTTTTGAAAGCATAAAGTCAATATTTTAAAGCCAATTACTCCACAGCTATTACCAGTCGATTTTTATTTGTAAAAGTCGAATACGTGATACTGTGGTGTTGCAGGTAATAAAATTTTGACGAAGAAAAGAAATACCGCAATCACATGCTAAACACTTAAAGCATACCGACGTCTGGATTTTGAAATGACAGACCCGAAAGTAAACAAAAAAATGAAATACCCTCATAATCGCAAAGAATGAGACTAATTATTCAAATAACATATAACAATTGGCTGGACTGTATGCCCGAAACTATTGCTATTTCGGAAACCTAGTTGTGAGAAAAATAAATTTATCATTTGGTTACTCGATGACGTCATATTATGTCGTAAAGGCAATATCGTGTGACAAAAGTTGGCCCACGCACTATTTTAAAATGAGGATTTTATTTTTTATTAAAAGGTCTTACGCATTTAAACAAACTGTTCTTGTACCAAATTGATTGTAAAACAGTAAAAAAAAGAACAAAAACCCAAGCAAGCCGCGATTTTTAAAATAATTCTCATTACTGATATGGCTAAGTGGTTAATCGATTACAGTGATTGAGACACAAGTATTCAACCTCTTCACAAAAAGTCAAAAAGGCTTTTATAGAACGACTGCATGTATAACATGTGCATTGTTACATTAAAAAAAATTAATCTTTGGAAAAGGGGAAAGGAATTTTAAATAAAGCCACATTAACATCTGTTCCCACTATTTCTATTAAATATTGCAACAAAATTTAAACATTCAAAAATCAATATCTTTACGATGCGCACTGCGTTTAGTGCTGAATAGTTATAGTTTACGATGCCTACTCGAAGCTTATAAAATCTCTCACAAAAACGTCTGCTTCCCTTTATTTCTAAAGCACAAACTCGCTGAAGCAGAAATTGCGGCCCAGCGTGAAGCGCTATATAATATTGAAATTGCCAGACCGTAAAAACCCCATTATTGTAATGTAACTATATAACATTGGATCATTTCTATGTATATTCCATTATTTTTCCCAAATATTGTGACGTAATGTTTCGTTTGCATTATTGATGTGTTGTCCTAAAAGTATAGGCCAACACAATGTTATTGTTCTTAATACGAAATTTTTCATTAATAATAAATGTATTGGCAAATTGGAATGTCAAAAGTTTAAACGTTTTCTTTCACATTACACAAACAAAGTTTACTATTTTATACAAATAATTTCCAAGTAAATCGGCAGCCATTGGTTAGTAATAATAGGCTTACGTTTAAACGTCCAGTTTCAGCACGAAGGGATTTTAATAATTGAATTATTCCGGGTCTATAATGCAATTTTTATTTGGTGCTGGCATTTTAATATAAATATTTACAGAAACAAAATAGGCTTAAATATTCGATCGGTTTCCTGGATTTTTACTTCAAAATAGCTAAATAATAAAATACTAATATAATTCTAAATTGTAACAAGTACGCGGAACTATTATGAAAATGTGGTCATAAAGTTTTCACTTTCGCCTAACAAGAAAAATTGCAAGTATTTGTTTTACGTGCTACTTTGTATTGCTACTCCCATTTTTAAAACAGTTAACTTTATTGTAAATGGAAGGTTAAAATTTGCAATTTTTTGATTTAAAAAAAAAATTTAATAGGGTTATATAATATGTTATTAGGACTTGCCTGTAAATACTGAGAAAATCACAATTAAAGTCTTCATATTGATTTTAAAGAAAATTAAACTTAATTCCTATAATTTATTTGCCTGTCAAAACAGAAAAAAAAATGATTAACATATACCCAATATCGTTTACCCTTAAGCACTGTTAAATCCCTAAAAATCTTACCAAATAACCGTAAACTTCCGAAATCTAATAAACACGAAGGTCTAATATAACAATAAATCACTATGGTTGACAAACGACTGGTATAAGACAATGACTTTAAATTAACAAAATGACTTTTTCTGGTTTGGCTGTTTATTGTTGTATATATTTGTTCCTACTTGTAATTATTCTTCTAATCTACATTTGTTTACGTTTTGTCGAAACCACGTAGATCGAAATCCCAACCGGACGATCGGACACCTGATTAATTTAGTCGGCTGCCATTGCAAACAATACACTTCCAATTGCTTTACAAACAAGCACTTTTGTTTGCGCGAATGCGATACGTATACAAAACCGACGATTAGGGTCACATGCACAATGAACGGCTATAGCGGATCAAATTAGAAAGCACGGATACAAGCTTAAAAATCACAACACGCGCCAATTCGATTCCTTTTCGTCGAACTTTACATCGCCTGAAGGCACCAGAATGCTCAAGTTAACTGTGGCAATGTGGTACTTAATATAAAGTTTTTCACACCAAAATTTAAACGAATTCAAATGACGAATTACTCTTTTTATGAGAAAAATTAGGTGACCTGTTGTAATTGATTAGACGTTCTTGCTCTTATAGATTAATTTGTTTATAAATATTTAATAAATATGCCACATCCAATGTAAAATTCAAATAAAAATTATAAAAAAAAATTTCCATAAATTGCCTTTATTAGATTAATGACTAATATGTGTTTATTATTTAACAAGAATTTAGTTTAGAATAGAATAATTCTTAAAAAAATTTTTTTCTTTTTTTTAAACATAAATTATTAGCAACATGTCCTATACAGGTGTGTTGTTTAAATACAAATACGTTTATTAAATTGGCTAAATTCCATTTCTATATTTTAACCCCTTGTAATTTTATTTCTGTTTACAATAAGGTGATTCAGCATTAAAGAGAAATAGTTTATTAGTTTCATGTTTTTGTGACATTAAACTTTGCGACCTTATATGTAGATTCAGGTTTGGCAAACAATGTATAGACTTAAACATGAATAATTAAATATTAAACTTGTAACCCTTTGCCTTTTTGCCACTCTTTTAAAGAAATTTGCTTGTTTTAAGCACAACCTTTGAATATCTGTTAATCTACATAAAAAAAACAAAACCGCAAATCGACGAAAAATAAATAAGACACACGACTCAAGTTGTGAGATGTTTTGCAAACAAACGTTCGCCGCCATGTGGGTGCCATTATCACTATGTTACCTTTTTTAAATATTGACCAAGATCCCAAACCTACTTTCGTTTACCTTTGATCTAATTTGTTTTTCAGATATTTACAACCGCAAAATTGAAATTAGATATTTACAAGCTGACAAGCCTGACACTAACCGCTAAAAAATGATGTTTTAAAATACAGAAATACCATAGAGCGTAAGATGAACATATTTCAAAACATTTAAAAAAATAATATGCAAAACAAAATGCTTGTTCAATAATTAATGAACAATAAAAATTAGGTTCCGTTTAAATAAGTAAGGTCTGAAAGCAGTACGTTCTGTACGCACAACCTTTTTCAATGTAAAAAGTATAGCTTATTTTTTATATTAAATTGCTACATTACTATTTTGACCTAATACAGTAATACGCCACACATATTTATAATCGGGAATATTTCTTATAAAATTAAAAAACAATAAATTAAAAAACTTGTCGCCAAAATTATAAAAACAGCGCCTTATCGTTTTTGTTCGAAGCTCCTACCTATATTACATGTTCACCCTTTACCTAACGTAATGTCCATTTATAATTGGGTCCATTGCTAGCTAACTCACATTTGTGTCTATTTTTGGGCGGGGCAATGCTACGAAAAACGCTAGTTACTGAACATCGACCACGGGTTTCTGAAGATTTCGTAGATATCACTCCATCCATGAACGACTAAATCGGATTTCTTTTTTCTTTTAAACTCTCCTTTTCTCTGTCTCTCCCACTCTCGCGTCTGTTCCTCTCTCCTTATGAAATCTTATTTTTATGTTCTTTTATTTTGAGATTTATAATCCACAAACTATTCCTGCAATCTATTTTCTCCTTTAGATTTTTAATCAACAAACTCTACGCGATTGTAAACTCTTAAAATGAATCAAAAGGCACCAACTTGCCAAAACATATAATAAATAAATTTGAGAATTTCAACCGTTGAACCATGGGATGCCACAACTAATTGATCACAAATGTTTTACGAGAATAATAAAATATTGAAAACGCTGAATTAGTAGTGGCAGTATAACTAAAATACATATAAATATGGCGTGCTTTGCATTCCTGACCAACAGAAAATATTTAAACAAGCTAGTTAAGTACTAGCTTTTATTATTGTTAATAAATTTTATAGTTTTATAAATTTTAAACCAAAAATATGGTATTTTATATTACATTTAAATACTTGACTTTAAAAAGGGAACTCAGAAGCGCGAAAAATGGACAATTACATGTACAGCTTCTGAATTGAACAAACATTTAACTAAATGAATCGTTTTATAACTATTTGTGCGTACTCTTCGAAATGCGAATACTCGATGCGAACAAGATAACAGTTTTACTATCTTCCTGTGCTACATATTAACATACCGGCTTCTCTGACCGGGAATGCTATGTTTACTTTACATCGCCGAATCGAGGTATGTTTGCTCTAGCGCGAAGCGGATCGCTGTTTCTTTGTTACGTCACAGTCCAATGAGATCGCTACGCTGTTGAGGGCTTCTGAGTACGGGGTGCATTTCGTGGTTGGCTACACAGGTAAAAAAACGAATCAAGGCTTGAGAACGGTGTTAGAAAATGCGGGAAGTTGTATCACCTGGATACAATAATGACGTCATTGTGATGACGTTATAAATAAAAAACTCGTAAGAATGTGTTTCAAAAATTAACATATAAATGGTGACGTCACGTTAGAATTTTGTTTTTCAGCAAACGGTTTTAAAATACGCAGTGTTAGATAAGCATAAACAAACCGACGCCGCATAAAGAAACATGCCCTGGGGTTATTTAACTTAGCCGCGATCTGCGAGGAAATCCTGGGACTTAAAATATTTGCGTTCATCAATGACAATCTCGTTTACCTGCCTTTAGTGTCCAAACCTTTCCTATTCCAATACACGCCAAATCTATTTACGAAGTTCTGCTTGGTTTAGATCAATTCATGCAGTAACTAAAACTCGATTAACTTTTGGATCAATAAAGCACACTTTACTGAGAGCTCCCTTTTCGCGAGCACGTGTCTTTTGTACATGCTGGGCTTGTATGAATGGAGCTGTGGGTAAGCGTAGGTGGCTGATAGAAATGAGTTTTATTTGATCCCGATTCTCTTTTGTTAAAAATGGCTTAGTGTGATAAATCAGCTCGTTTACACTCAGACGACACCTTATGCCCTCCATTTCTACGATCTATAAACGTTTTTGTTGAATGGCCACTTTCGCGCCGTTTTCGCTGTTTTGATTTGGCCTAATTAGCCTCGACGTTTTAGAGTCCAGTCGTTTTCGCGTGTCAGTGTCGTAGTTGACTCAAACAATTAGGGCCTTTTATAAGCACATGCGAAATGCCGACGTGGCTGTCGATTTGTACAACGACGTTGCGACAATTTGACGACTTTGTTCAATAAAAAAGCGTGATGTCTCCATTTAAAAAAATGTTATTTCGGCTAATATAAACCATGGTTTACAATAATTCATCCATAATCTTGTCCCAACATATTACATTAAATTCATCACTTAAATTAATGGTGCAACATATGGTTATAAAATTACCATAAACTAGGTTATTATTACAAAAAATTTGTCATTAAATCGGGCATATGTGCATCCTTACCAGCGTATTGATCTAAATTATAGACCAGAACTAACTCTATTCATTCAGTAATCTGCATGCATAATTGCCGCTTGCGACAATTTGGCTCCTAAGCGATCAATTATCAATTGTGTTTGCCGAAACGAACGACGACGCCATGATTGATCGTAAAATTGTATTTTAAGAACAATCCTCGAATACGAAACGAAATCTCCACAGACATTTTAATTGCTGCATTCCCAAAAACTAAAGACTGTCTTATACAACCTTCTAAATCTAACAAACAATAATATTTGTCTTAATCCAATAGGAACTCCAGGGTGTAATTATACAAGAGCGAACAATAATCCTTCTACTACGTAATACAACATACCCGGCTTTGTTGTGAGATAAAATAACAAAAAATAATTCCTAAAAAAACAAAAATGTTCCCGCGCGCTAATAGGATTTACCAAGAGGCTTACCAAATGTGAAGTCATCGACTTGAGAAAATATGACATCATGAAAACTAATCCGATGACGTCATATCTTAGACTTATCTGATAACTATCAAATGGAACGACGGCCATTTTTGGGTGTTGTAGTCGATTTTATTTTAATTTTTGTTATTGTTTAGGTTATGAGTTCATTTCGGTTTACTTACTTGGGTTTCCACCGTTAATTGAGTTATTTAATTTAAATGGCGAAGTTTACATAAACAATTGTCAAACCCTGACGTAAGTGCTTCCAATTAAATCTTAACAGAACGAAACTCGATACGCCAAATGTAATATTTAAAAAAAATTATTTAAACCAAGTTTAAATTTATATATTTTTTGACCAGTATAAAAAATAGTAACTTAAAATGTTTTCTAGGGCATTTTAAAAGTTCTTGCATGTCAACCTTGTTATATTTAACTATTACATAAAAAGTACTTTTAAACTCTTGTGCTTTTCGTACGTATTAGGCTATTTTATTTTTCTACTAATTTTTAACAACCTTGTTTTTGGGCTTATAAAAAGGTTTGGCCAATAACGCAACCGAAGCAAGCCGAATTAGCGTACTTGCCGCATGCTTAAAATTCCTTGAAAAACGTCCAAAAAATGACGTAGTTTGGTCTAACTATAGTTTCTTGCGCAATTGATTGATTAATAATAAATTTAAAGTTCACACCAACTGTTTAAAGGCTGAATATTTTATCGTAATGTATAGAATGATATTCGTAAAAAAATAATACATATTTTGATCAAAATTATAAAATAATAAAAATTATTTAAATTATGAAATAATGTTTAATTTGTGTGATTATTCATAGGTTAAAAACGTAGTGAATTACGACTCAAAAATTAAAACTTTTACAAATATGTGATGAACAAACGATAAAAAATGTTAAAGGAAAGTTGAAGCTCTTATCTCGTGTTGATGCTACATTACACTTCGTTACGTATGGCTGCTTTAAACGGTGCCTCAAGCTATGCATGTTAAGGTATGAGCCGCTAAAATGACTAAGCCTTTGCGGTTTAAACTTGTCCGAAGCAAACTACTTTGTATCTTTTATGTAACGTGGGTAGAGATTTTATGCTTTGGTATTTACAATCATGCATAGCTGGTTAATATTATCGTATATTTAATTAAACAACGCCAAACTTCGATTTCTTTGTAAAGCAACGAAATGCATTTTATTTAATAAAGTAATTTCACTAAAAAAATTTTTTTATTGGTGAACATTTTAATAATTAGAAAAAAAATTAAACTTGTTTATTATATTCTCGTCACGCTCAGCGGTTATTTTTAAATTTGATGTTTAGCGACAACCAACGTGATGTATTACAAGAGACAAGGCGTGAACAGTTTACCAAGTAGATCAAGTTATTAGTTTGAATTTTACGGCCCAAATTTTGATGGGAAGTCACATATGCATAATAAAAAACACATGTGTTCTAAATTCTCAGTCGAGTTATGTGGGTTAAATTATGTGCAATATTTTGGTCGTAACTTTGTATTTAATAACAGTAAAATTTGTACTACATCATGTTAAAAAGGCTAATGTATTTTTTGTTTATATCTTGTGTTAAAACGAAAAAGGGTATGAGTAACTATATTTAAGCTAAAACAATGCTTTGAGCAATTCTTTGTGTATTTAAATAAAATATGTTGAATAAATTTTTAATGTATCATTGTCAATATCGAAACCTATTTTGCCAAATTGACATTTTGGCGAAAATCATTTTCCGAAACCTCCATTTTTCTTGACAACGAAACATTTTACATTAAATGGCTGTTCACTTCTGAAAAAATACTTTCTTTAATTCCCGTAGATGGTCTAGATCTTAGTTTTGGATAAACTTTATTTGGCGAAATTTTTTTGTAAAAATTGGCGGATACTATAGTTTAATTTATGTAAGTTGGCTATCGCCTGCACGTTATCAAGTGATGACATCTAGCGGATTAGCTTTTATACTAAAATAAAATTTGCCACAAAAGAACATGAAAAGGCTTTGCTTAAAATTGCAACGTAATTTAATATTGGCGGATACTGGTTTAATTTATGTAAGTTTTTTTCCATATCCCCTTAAGGTGATAGGTTTTATATTTTTATTGGGTAGGGGTGTGGTATTGTGACGTGTATGAGCTATCCGTAAACGCCGGGCTCAAGGGCGAATAGTGTGACTTTGGTGTGGCTCGAACCCGAAATCTTTCGGCTCGTAGTCCGACGCCATGACCGGTTCGCCACACTACCGGACTTAGTTTATGTAAGTTGGTTTTCCGCCTGCACGTTATCAAGTGGTGACTTCTAGCGGATTAGCTTTTACACTAAAATAAAGTTTGCCACATAAGAATATGAACAGCATTTGCTTAAAATTACAACGTAATTTATATCTATTGTATGATCTTGATTCGGTGATTTTTTTCTCAAAATTTATTTATTTTAAATGTTTATTTTGTGCAGTCACTAGATTATCCTTAAGGCAACCGAATAAACTTTTAAACTCTTTCAATATAACTGGGTTTGGTGACCATGCCATAATGTACTATAAAATCTTCGTGTAAACATTAATACTTTTGGCATGTTTTAAATCATTAAATCGATTTTGTCATTTTTTCCCGTCGCATTGTTGTCATATTAATTGTATATCGTATTTATTATATACTTTTATCAATGCGCGAAAAAACAAAAAAAAAATATACACTGAAGGCTAAAATGAATGCCGCCACAACGTTCTTATAAAAATGGTATCGCTTGATAAAATTATACATACGTATACTTTTTTAACTTTTAAGTTAAAAGTTAGCTTAAAAAACTACTTTGCAGAATTTAAATCGTATTTTATGAATTAGGTTAGAATATTAAACTAAAGACTGCGATATTATATATTATTTATCTTAAGAGCAATAACAATTTTGAATTTTGGTTTGATTTATAACTTTTGGGGTTTTTAAGATTATGTTAAGTTTTTGTATTAGTATTGTAAGCCTTTTTATTAAAGTTATGAAATATAGTGTTGCATTACTAAACAAATGTTGTTGCCTATGTTTTTACTGTTTAAGTGGTTCACAAAAGTAAATACTAATGCAGAATATATAAACAATCTGAGTAAGGTTATAAATAATTAATTTTGAAGCATGATATTTAGTATCTGTAAAACTAAAATTAAAACCCATTTAAATATTGTTTGTGGGTGAACTGGCTATCGAAAGTTAAAAAACTTATAAAAATATTCTGTTTACAAATAAAAAAATTGTGTTAATTTTCTGAGTCCGCATGTTTTTTCAAAAAAACACGCTTAGTCATTTTATGAAAGCTTTTAGTTTTGTATTTGTACAAGTTCCTGCATGCCCTTTGTTTTGTTGCCCACTCAAGTTGTTCGTCAATCAAGTGGCCATTATGACGCTTTATTGGCTGAAAATCAGCATAAACACCTGCAATCAGCACTTAATAAGCTGATTCGATTCGAATTGCACTGCGATTATAATTAAAATAAACCTTTAAATCAAATTGTTTGTCCAAGCTTTTCTGCCTGACGGTAAACATGTAATGAAAAACAACAGTTGAAAGCTAGGCTATATAACGATGCTTTCAGGAATATTTTTTAGTCTAAGAAATTTCAGAACGGTTACTAACAGTACATTTATTTTGAACAGAAATTTTATAAACTAAGAAATTAAATATGAAGATTGCGCTTTTGTGCATCTTACTTACTGCTCCTCTATATCAGGCAAGCAGCGTGCCTGACATTGCCCCATTTACTTATGGTAAGTGAATTTATCAATATCATATTAAAACTGAGTTGTTCTAAAAGTTTTAAAATTAACATTTAATTTTTTTCAGCTGCGTACAATAACCTGGGGTGCTGGCGAGACACCAACGCCAGAGCAATACCTACCAAAGAAGGTGGGAATTCGTTGTTAGATGGACGCTACACAGATCGATCTTCTGCAATCGCCAAATGCGCACGCGTTGCTTACGAAAGTCAGAATTCGATATTTGGTATTCAGGTATGTAGGTAGTTAAAAAATTATATATATATATTGTACACAAATTTTTACCCTTTTATAATTAATCGTTATTTTAATTAGAATGGAGGTTGGTGTGCCAGCTCGCCAAACGCTGAAAGCACGTACGAGAAATATGGACGCTCAACTGCATGTAATAACGATGGCAAAGGCGGTCCATGGGCGAACCAGGTTTACGAATTAAAGAAAATATATAACGGTAAGTTAATTTTTTGGGTGTGATGCAATTTTGTTCCTTTAATTATTAACTGAGTGCGTATCTATTTCTCATGATAAGCAAACAAAACACATTGCAAAAAACAAACAAATCATTATCAGGAACATTTTAATTGATTTTTAGTTGAGCTTGAAAATTTGGGTTGCTGGCGTGACACCAGTGATCGCGCAGTACGAACCCTTGAAGGCTTAAGTCCACGTTTAAATGGGCAATACCAACGTCGTAGAGATGCAATTAAAAAGTGTGCAAGAGCCGCTTTGGACTTCGGTTATGACATTATAGCTGTTCAGAACGGTGGTTGGTGTGCATCATCACGTAGCGCAGTCAATACTTACAAAAGGTATGGAAATAGCGGAGCGTGTCTTCCAGACGGAAAGGGTGGTCCATGGGCCAATGAAGTGTACAAAATCACTAGCAGTTTACTAGAGTAAGAAAACTTTTTGATTTTCTATGTAATTTTAATTTGTTTCAATTTGATAAAAATAAAAAACTGTTCGAGCCGTATTAATGTTTATTTTTTTCTTTAGAGAATTTTCAGGACCCGATGAACGTGAGTACTTTTGTTAAATCAACTATTTTTTAGTTTTTTAACTTGTTTAAACGATTAAAAAAATTGTGCTCAACAAAACAAGTTTTTATTTTTTTAGAAATTCAATCACCAGAAGATACCCCCAAAACTATAGAATGTAAGTTTAATTTAAAGTACTTAGGGTGAAATATTCTTAACAAATAAAAGTTGTTTCTAGAAGTTGGATATTTTAAAACTTAGATTATGTTCAAGGCATAATTCTGTCGAATAACTTTTTTTTAATTTTATATAAAACTAAAATTTAGTGCAAGGCTTGGGATGTTGGAGAGATACTGCTAATCGAGCAATTCCGACACTGGAGGGCCTACCTAGCTCAACATTGCTTGATGGCCGCTACCAAAATCGTGAAAATGCTATTCAAAAATGTGCACGTGAAGCGGTGTCACTTGGTTATGACGTCATAGCCATTCAAAATGGAGGGTGGTGTGCGTCATCAGCAAACGCCATCGAGACTTATAAGAAATATGGAAGTAGTTCAGCTTGTGCTAATGATGGTGAAGGTGGTCCATGGGCAAACAATGTTTATTACATAGGAGATGAAGGTAAAAGTTTGTTCAATTTTTTGACAAAATCAAACAATAATATTCTTAAATGTTATATTACAAATATATGTTTTAATGATATTTTAGATTAACTAAAACATACATTTTCATTGCAATATAAAATTTAAATTTTTAAATATTTTTAGCGCCACCTCAAACAAAACCGGTACAAACTATTCCAGGTAATACTTTATTAACTATAAATGAAATAATAAACCGCAAATCGTTTAAAGTTTTAAAAATGCAAGATGTTAACTTTAATTTTTTTTCTGAAGGTAACGTAAATGGTATTATTGTTTAATAAAAAAATGTGTACTTTTACAATATTGTTCTAGAATATATTTTTTTAAATAAAATCTCACAATAATTACTATAAATCATTTTTACAAAAAAAAGGTAAATTTAAAGGAAAGAAAAACCAAAAGTCGATATAAGATAAAAAAATTCATTTATTTCTTCCTATATAAAATTTTATAACTCCTATATAAAATTTAGTGCAAAACTTGGGATGTTGGAGGGATACTTCAAATCGAGCAATTCCGACACTGGAGGGCCTACCTAGCTCAACATTGCTTGATGGCCGCTACCAATATCGTGACAATGCAATTCAAAAATGTGCCGATCAAGCAAAGTTGCTTGGCTATGACGTCATAGCTGTACAAAATGGAGGGTGGTGTGCGTCATCAGCAAACGCAGAAAATACTTTTTGGAAATATGGAAGAAGTTCGAGTTGTAGTGGTGATGGTGAAGGTGGTCCATGGGCAAATCAAGTTTACTATCTTGGACAAGGAGGTAGTTTTGTGCGTATAAACTAAACAAAGACATTAAACCTCACAAGTTTTTTATGTGAATCTCTGTGAATAATAAATTGTTATGCCGTCCAATAAAAAGATATTTTCCAAATATTTACCTAAAGAAAACCTTATCTTTTTTAGATCCACCTGTTCCACTGACAGATAAAGATACTCCGTGTAAGTATGCTAAATTTAAACAAAAAACTTAAACAAATATAACAAATTACTAACAAAAATTTATAAAACATATAGTGACACTTGTGTTTTTCTGTAGTTGAAATCGTTAAAAAGTTAGGTTGTTGGAGAGATACATCGGTGCGTGCGGTACCCACACTGGAAAGTTTCTTTAGAGACAACTACACCCAAAGGCCTAATGCAATCCAGCAATGTGCAAGCGTGGCCTTGTCCCAAGGGTATAACGTCATAGCTATTCAAAACGGGGGATGGTGTGCTTCAAGTGCAGATGCTATCGATACCTACCAGCGGTATGGTAAAAGCACAGCTTGTCGTAAAGACGGAGAGGGAGGACCGTGGGCTAACGAAGTCTACGAAATAAGACGTGGGCTTTAGGTAAAAAATAATCTCAAATAACTATTTAAACCATTTAAATAATAAAAGCTATGTATTTATAATACATCAACGGTATTACTATTTTGATTTCATCTTTCATCTAACCAACAAACTTTTTCTAGGAAGAATTTTTGAATCCATTACGGCGAGTTTAGACCCCAACCATTTTTACTTATACGCTTAAATTCAATGAATAAAGATTATGATTTTGTTGTTGTATATATTTCAAACATTAATTCAATAAAAATACAATGCTAATAAATTTGCGCTATTATAAACAAAAAGTGGAATTTATATTCGCAATTAAAAAAAATATTAGTGCGGAGATAATTTATAAATGATTCACAAGTTTAGCAAGAAATAAAAAAAAATTTATTATTCACTGTTATAGTTGATACCTTAACAAACAATGACTTACTGTGCAAAGTGTGAGAATTTAACATGATGTTGTTTTCAATTAGAGTTAGCAACTCCTTATTATCTGTCGCCGAAAAATAAACAATTGATCCATTTTAAGTTTTTTTTAAGAACTGTGGTTTTGGTTAAACATGTCATATACCTTTTCTGTACAGATAAAGCCCTTGAAATTTGTCTGCAAACAAACTTAACATAGGTAACTTCATTTTAGGCACAAATATGCCTCTTTTTCGCAAATGACAAAGTTTTTAAATACAAAACAAATAATACAATATTAATAAGTAACTGTCAAACATATATATACCTAAATATATGTTTAGCAAATTTTTAGATTAATATTGTTTAAACAAGAAGTAGCAAAACTCAATTTTTGATATAAATTTGATTTTTTTGTCAATGTGTACATCTTTAAAAAAAGAACATTTAGGAAAAAATGTGAAAAATGTTTTATGTTACATATGTCGGGTCGTCCAATTATTTGTTATATTAAACTCCACGCGACTTAGTCCACGTACACATGTCCCGGTAACATGAGAAAAAACCCTTATGTTAATTTCCACGAAAGTTGAGATAAAGGTAAGACAGTGACTTATTTAACACTTATCTTTATTTAAACACGCGATTAAGCACACTATAAAAGAACAAACTTATTAAGCGACTTTATGTTTTATTATTTTAATTTCGGCCCACAACTACAGATATGTTAAGATTAATTCTCGTCTGCGCATGCGCCACTTTGGCATTTTCACAAGATTTTGGTAAGTTAAATTATGAAAAAATTAAGTGTTTCTGATAGTGATTTTTATGATTAAATAAAAATAAATTTAATATTTTTAGGTGGATACCCCCAAGTACCATTGTCAGGTAGGTTTTAGCAAATTTTTAATTTAAAATTTATTTTAAGTAGTTTTAAATTAAACATTACATTTAAACCGAAAAAAAAATTAACTATTTTTGCTATAGAATTCGACTGTAACAACGTAGCAGACCCCAGCATTGACCGCTTTTATGCGAGTCCCTATGGAAATTGTACAGAATTTTATCGGTAACTTAATTAGTTTAGTAAATTTTGGTTGCGTTTATTTTATTCTATTCAAAAGTTCATGGCTAAAAATGTTATATTTACCTCGAAATCAGTAATTAAATATTGACATTTTTTAAAGATGTGTTCCAACTGAACCTTTAGCTCATTTATATACATGCTTGCATGAAAACACCGTGTTCCACGAACCCTTACAACTGTGTGTAAACACATACAATGCTCCTCCACCGTGCGGAGTAAGTATAGAGAGTTTTTATTAACATATTTTAAAAAAAACATTTTTTGAAGTGTTTCAGTTTACCTTCCATTTTGTATTTTTTCAACAATATTATTATTGAACACTTTTAACCAATTTTAAAACTAGAAAAACATTGATTTAAAAGCAATATTTAAATCGCTTAAAGTTATAATTACTTTATTTAAAAAAATTTAAGACCGCTGCTACAACAACCACAGGAGGATTTACAACAACTAATGGTTTTCCTACCACCACGGTTTCACCACCTTCAGGTAACAGATAAACCGTTGAATTGCCTTGATTAACGTTTAAAAATATTAACAAATACTACCTGCTGCACAAATACTACCTACCCCGCTACAAATACTACCTACCCCGCTGCCACAAACTTGTTTTAAATTTGTCATCTTGTGTTTTAGGTTCCAACTTCGATTGTGTTAATAAACCTGTCGGCCATTACCCCAACCCCGATTCATGTTCATCATTTTATAAGTGCGATGGTTTGAATGATTACCCTCCACCAATTGTAAGTAACGCATACAGAAACCTCTCTCTGAAAATAAATAATAAGGCCTTTATGATTAATGATTAGTGAACTATTTTTTTTATGCAGGAGTGCCCACCCGGCTTGTTTTGGAACCAAGAT
Organism: Corella eumyota; assembly: GCF_963082875.1. Lineage (NCBI taxonomy): Eukaryota > Metazoa > Chordata > Ascidiacea > Phlebobranchia > Corellidae > Corella > Corella eumyota. The sequence goes on from NC_137491.1 coordinate 5,276,810, forward strand.
GCACTGTATTGTGATTGGCCAGAAAATGTTCAATGTGTCGTAAGTCAAGTTTTTTTGCTGTTTAGAAATACAACTATATGCTTCAACTAGTTGTTTAAAAATTTTATTCAACTATGTTCAAATTTTTATTTTATTTTGCAATTTATTTTAAAAATATTTATTAATATTTTTTACATCAGACAACCTTTCGAAAGATGGTAATGAGCGATGGTCCAGCTTGCGCCGATAGTGAAAGTAAGATCATCTTGTTAAAACAATTTAGTATTGCAGCTTCTAAGGCTATGTTTCAATAAACAAGATTTTTACAAATTTGCTTTAACGATAATTCTAGTATATGTATAGTGTGCAAACACGGTTTTCTTTCATGTATTAAACTAGATTTTTTTTTCGTTTAAGAGTATTACTGTAACCATCTGAAAGTAAACAGTTTTTATATAAAAATCTTTCTATATAAAAAGTTTTTATATAAAAAGCTAACGTAATAGATAAAATACTTTTTGTTAAATGTTAAACCTAAACTATCAAGAACATGCGCTTATTGCTTTTAAACTGTATTCTTATTCTTAAGGATATGAATGCAATGGAGCAACCACTACACAGGTCGATGACAATGACTGTTCAGTGTTTTACCTTTGCGATAATAATATTCAACAACCCTGTCCTAGCGTAAGTTTAAACTATAGTAAAATTATACCGTCTTTTTCATTTCACTCAACTAAACAAAATCTTTTTTTAATAGCTAAAGATTAAGGCTACATTATTTAAATGCTGTCTGATATTTGTTTTTAGCAATGTCCAAATGGATTGGGATTTGATGAAGCGTTGGGATATTGTAACTATGTTGACCAAGTGGCAGCTTGTTAGGCGTATAAGTTAAATGGGTAAATACACAGTATTTCGTGGTTAATATTTGCAATATTAGATTGCCTAACGTTTATTTTTTTAGGTACGAATCCAACAAGAGACGTTACAAATTAATTCCAAAAATATTTAATGAAAATTGGTTAATAAAATGGTTAATTAAAAAAAATTGTAATTTTTATTTTCGCTTTGAATATAGAATACTATAGTTTACGCTAAAATTTTCTAGAAAAACAATATATAAAACACAATTAGATTTTATATATACAAAGCCAGTATGTTTTTATGTATTTATAAACAACCAATTTTGTTATTTTAAAAACAATTGTTATAATTCTATGTTTAAGTTTTACAGCTAAAATTTTAAACAATTGACTTTAACTACCTTCACTTTAATGTTACTATGGCAAAAAGATATCATGACGTTACATTACTTTAGAAATAGGAAAATTATGTAAGACGTTTTCTTTTAATATTTCCAAACCAAAATGGCATTGTATTTAACGCCTTACATAACCACACCAATAGTTATTAAATAATAATACATATTGCGACATATCCTAAACTACATTAGTTTTTATTCTCACAACTACTGGTGCAATTTTTAAAGCAAACTACCCCTGCTAACGCGACCCCGAGTGAGCATAGCGTAAATTCAATAAACCCGCGCATAGCACGTACCATATTCTTGTGCAAATGTTTTTTCAAGTTCCCGTTTTATTCAGACGGTTTAAGAACAACAAAAAGTCGCCAATTTTATCAAAGGACGAACCCAAACCTCAATATATACATAAGGTACAACACAATGCCTTCTCGTACACAGTTAGCGTTTATTCTATTGTCCTACTGGACTTATTATCGATGATTGCTGGCTATGATTTAATAACCTGCGCAAATTTAATCCAAAATTATCTTGAACTATAGTATTTACATCGATATTTTCTTTGGATGTTGTTTAAATTACTTTACAGTTACCAATAGTCCCAAAAGTCGTGTTTTGTATATGCATAATTTTCAGTCTTAAAATATGTACCTTGCAGACGACAAAAATATTGTAAAAAGGCTTGTTTAAAATTACAGTTAAAAAGGTAACAAAAAAAATATAACACACATATAAAATTTTAACGAACACAAAAATATGTTATTGATTGTTGACTTACAACCCTAGCATACACCAAATTACAACATATTACGAATTCGAAAAAGAATAAGTTGAAACCCTTTTATTGAATGTCACATTATTGCGTTACGATAAAGCGCTAGTGTGTGGCTTTGCGTATAATAATAGCCATTCGTCACAATATATACACCAGTGAAAAAGTAAGACAACATTGGGCCTAAATTGAATGGATACACCAGGCACTGCGATGACATACGAGCGGCGTTGTCTTGGCAGTCAGGGTTACTATGACTACCAATCATAACCTAGTCGATTTTTAATCGCCCGTAATTGCCCATTTAGTAATCGATAACATCTCGACTGGTTAACTATGTTTTAGTTACATTTTTAAATGTTTTTGTAGATTAAGTGTACGAGTTCAAATTTGCTTAGATTTAAAAATATATATGAGTAATTTAGAGATAGTAAGAATAGTTTAAAACGAATTAACAATAAGAATAAACTATTAAACATATCAATTTAATTTACAATACAAGTAGATTTAGCTTTTTTAAGTAAATTTTGCATGATTTAACATTCTAACATCATCAGCGCTAGGACTTGAACAGCATTTTACTAGAATATAAGAGATAACTTAAAAGTGATAATAAATACATATTTTACTTTACTATACTGGTATACAAGTTTATACGATGGCAAGACAAAATCTAAGGCATTTAGCTGCAAAAAGTAGGCTTAAGGCGTTAGTTAAAGCTCTTTAGACGAAGTTAAGTATAAAATGTAAAATTTTTTCGGAAGCATGGAATAGAAAAATCAATGTTGTTATTTTTACCGGGCTAACGCCTACGCATCATCGATTACGGATCAACACACCCACTTTTTAGGTCTTATTATAAGGACAATGCGAAATAACAACCCGTTTCAGTTTCCACTCATATTATGCGAATCAATACGACACAAAGATTTCAAACCACTTTAATACGCAAAGGTCTCAATTATATAACATGGGAGGGCTGCAGGAGTTGAAAAGCGTCGTCTGCCTTACGTTTATAGCATCAATGCAGCCGTATACGATTTTTTACATGTTAAATTTTCTAGAAAGTTAAATTCTAAAACTCTGTACTTATCTAAATATAAAAATATATTTAAAACCTTTAAAAGGTTTTAAAGTTATATTTATCAGGTAGTTTAAGTTTAAAATTTGTTTACAGATAAACTGCAAGTATTGCTAGAATTTTGGTTAATATTTTATATTTAAGTAGATACAAAAACTTTTTCTATCAGTTAAAATATGCCGACAGATTCGGAATATGGAGATGATATTAAATTATTAGATGATCTGACAAGACTAAAATTAAGATTATTAGATCGGGTGAGTACTTGTTAGTTAAATATTTTTAAAACCTAAATTTATCGGAAACGTAAAAAAAAAATTAATATTTTTACATGGCCTGTCAGACCGTAATTCTAATGAGAAACTATATAGGCATAATTGTAATATTACGTTTTTAAATGGTTAGTATTAATGTTACAGTGCCACGGGTGTTAATGTGATAACTAAAACAAAATCGAAACTTTAGGTCGTTGTGTTAAGTTGACCAATTGTAACTATAGGTACAAATAATATTGACTTTGGGGGCGAAAAGCTATTAAATTCATTGAAAAGAACCTGACAATAGAAATTTGACAATGGTAATGCCCGCTTACAGTATTACAAAAACACGAACCAGTAAATTAATTTATGAGGACAAGCTGATGACAGAGATTTCGAGCGTTGTCAAAACAAAATATCATTGTTTACATATTATTAAAAATGGACAACGCAAAGTTAGATATTCATTAATGAAAAACATTTCTCGCTAACCACAAAAAACAAATCTAAAATTTATATTATTATTCAAACCAGGAATACTTTAGGTCGTAAGTCATCTTGTTGGGTTTAGTAAAGTATAGCGGGATTAAGAAAACAATTACACTCTTTGTTAAATTTTTTTTATTTATTTTAAGAAATTGTTGCCATCTGGTAGATTCCATCACAGAAGAGCAAGGAGCCCAGAATACCCTCAAACTCCGCCCCCTCCGCCTCCAGGTAATTCCCCGTTAACCCCTAATATTGTAATACGTTTTATTCTGGTGGTAAAATTTCTACTATTAATTTAGAAAGAAGGCGAGAGCGGTTTCATCGTAAAATCGACAAAAGAAACGAACTATTGCAAAAATTATGGGTAGGGAAAATTTATTCTAAGATTTTGTCTAAATAATTTATCTTACACTTTAGTATTTAATTCTTTTTTTGAATTTTACAGGAAGAATTGGGTAATGGGGGCTCGTACAATCGAAGATATCAACGATCATTACCCCCTCTTTCACCTCGACCCTTTACGAGAAATGACGTGCCACTTGCCCCATGGGCTGAGGACCAATTGTCGTGGAACAAAACAGGCCATACTAAGAAAGGTAATTCAAAATTTACCCTAAACAAAAATAATTTTTTTTTTACTAAACCAACATTTTTTTTTATTTGTTATTTCTTAAATTTGTTTTAAAATATTTTTTCATGGTCAGATTTAATGGAATTAATGTTAATCCAAAACGCGCAAATGCAGCAGTGGTTAATGACTCAAACTCTTCAACGTCGGCAGTTAGGAGGAGACAACGATGGACTCGTGCATCATCATTATTACGACAACGCAGGACGAGCTTTACCTCCAATAAAAAGGTGGGGACCCAAAAAGTAATTTAAAATAAATTCCCTAAACAATGTTAACTCTAAATTTGCCAGGAATTTACTTACCTTTTAGGATGGTGTGTTTTTAGTTTATTTGACCCCTTAGAACTTATTGTTGGGCTTGAATATAGTAATAGAAATAGAGTAATAGAAAGTTAAATAGAATAATAGAAAGTTAAATAAAAATGTGGCTGGCAACAAATAACACGATTTAAATAACAAAAAGGCTAAAGAAAGAGATTTGAATGGTAGAAAGCATGTTACCAGCCAAACCACGTAAAACACATTTGGTATAATGTAAAAACCGATAGGAATGATAGTCAAAATTGAGCTAAATTCAAGCAGTAAGCAAAAGTTTAAGATATAATAAACTATGACCATTTCCAATGCTATATCAAGCTAATTAAACTAGTTTTAAAATAATTTGTATCAATGTTCTTTATTTTTGTATAGAGCGGACGCTGGGAATCAATATCCGCAAGATTTTTTTCATGATCGAGCCGTAGGCACTGCTGAGCCGTCACGTGATCAAACCAGGGGTGATAGTAGAGAGGTGAGGTTACCCTATGTATTGTGACGTCAAAAAATAGTATACCAAAAAATGTACAAGCAATCGGTTAAACATATTTTATCTTGAAAAAAATTGTATATTTTCCAGAACGTAAGAAGTCCAAAAACCAAGAATAAAAAGAGAAGAAAATAAGAAAAAAGTAATTTTAAAATTTCCATAAAAACTAATTAATTCAAAACAAAAATATTTTATTCTCATTATTTTATATTGCCAAAATGGCAGTTTTGCAAGACGTTTGCTACCTTCTGTTGAATTTCGCTTAATTTTTAATTTACATTTTTCATTGTGGGTATGTTGTGTATAAAGTCGTGAATTGTTTAAATTCGATGTTACCTTGAAACTGTGTTTTAAACAGTATAAATTATCTATGTTTCCTTAAAAAAATTTACCTTATCAAATCTATATTATTACCTAAATATGAATGACTACCATTTTTCTACATAAATTGCATTTGGTATTGTCGTTTTAATAATTACCTATTAGTATTTTTCTAACTACTACAAAATAAGTTTTTTTTTTTAAGTTTTGTAGGCAAAATTTCGCATTTCTTTATATTGTTTTGTTAGAAATTTAGCTTTATTAGCATTTATTAAGTAGTTTGTGATAATTATACTCAGAAATATAATTCAGTCAATCCTGTAAAATAAAACTGCAAAAATAATATAGGCTGTGTTTTTCTTTAAAAAATTAACAAATTTTGAAAAATTCCTACCACATCTAAAACAAACTATCTGTGACGTAACAAAGGTCATTACAAGTCCAAATTTATGCGAAAGTTTTTCTAAGAAATTTTGATGCACAAACATTTAAAAATCAATCATCTAAAATGATATCATTTTTAAGAAGGGTTTCTAAGCAAGTCGTATTAGGAATATTATGTTCTATTCTTATTGCTACAATAGTGGGAATATACCATGGCATGAAAAACTCGAAAGGCGATAGGGTAGTAGTAGGTAAAGCACAAAATCGCACCAAACGCGGCACCCTGGACACGGCTGATGTGTTGTCTCTGGATGACAAGAAATTTATGTTGCAAACACACAACGATAACAGACGGGCTGTGTCACCACAAGCGAGTGATATGAGAGAAATGATTTGGGATGACGATTTAGCCAAAATGGCGGTTGCCTGGAGCAGGAGGTGCGAGTACGTTCATAGCACAAATCCGGGCGGCGAAAATTTAGCCTTAGACCGCTACAACAGAGACATCAGGTTTACTATCAACAATGCGATAGACAGCTGGGATGTTGAGAAAAATTACTACGATTTTCAGTCGAATGTCTGTGAAGCGGTATGTGGGCATTACACGCAAGAAGTATGGGCAACCACATACAAAGTAGGATGTGGAACAACTTCATGTGATGATATCGCAGTAGGTTTTGGACAAGGCACGTGGCCAAAAGCAAAAATGACTGTGTGCAGTTACATCGGAGCGGGCAACGCTATCGGGGAGTGGCCTTACCAACAAGGAACGCCATGTTCGAAATGTCCCGCTGACTGGACGTAAGTTAAAATAATGTAAACATAAGCCAACTTTTAAAATAAAAATTGTTTAAAAAAAAAAAACAATGCCTACATAGCACAACTTACATAACCCTCTGTTGAACTAAAAATATATTACTTACAAACCCTGACTTTTATTCATTCTGTCGTAATATGATTTTATTTTTAACAGATGCAACGAGGGATTATGCCAGTCACCCACCGAAAAAAGTAATTTCGGTCTACCAGGTTCAAAAGGTCAAAAGCAGGGGACATCAAAAGTGTTAGTAATGACATTTACAATAGTAACGCAAGTGTTACACTCCGTAAACAAAATTGCATGAATTTATAATATAAATATTTAATAAATGATTCCTTATTTTTGGCGTATTTTTATTATAGGTGTGTTTTATTTGCCATTCCCAAAATTTTAAATAACACCCCCAAAAAAAACTTATATTAAAGAATTATCGAATAACTTTTATTACCAAAAAACACAATAAACCTAAATTGTAAACAAAAGTTATATAGGATGATTTTTTCAGCGAAACTGATAAAAATAAAATTAATTTTCTGTTTCATATTTGCAACACAGTGTATAAGAATTTGAATTACAAATCTAAAAAATAAAATAATAAATAAAATTTTAAAAAAATATTAACTTTTAAATATTTTTAAATAAACAAACTAAAACCAAAAACTTACATTATTTAAAAAGGGATTTAAACAGGTCAGGCATTTTCTTATACCAATTTTCCACCTTCACATGGGATTGAACTGGTAACCCATAGGTCACACATGCTGCCCCATTTAAATAACGCATTTTTAAAACTTTTGTTGATTTTCTAACATAGTTGGTTAGATAAGAACCTAGATATAATTAGAAAAAAAAAAATTTTTAATTTAAAAAAATTTTTTTTTTAATTTAACATTTCGTATTATTCCGAAATTAAAAAAAAAATTAAAGAAATACCCGATTCCATCCAAGAAGTAAGTAAATGAGACAAATATTTGTCGATATCTTTGTCGGTAACCACCCATAAACAACCCAGAACACAAGGGGCGCCAGAGAGCAAATAATAGTTTACCATACCTGATGTTAAAACCAATCACATAAAAAAATATTACTAAAATTAAAATTTACTTTTATCATACATTTTAAAACTTATTATAAAAAATAAATTGACTTAAAAAAAACAAATAATACATTACCATCTGGGTCAGAAATTCCTATATCTGATTGTTTAGCACTGGAGCATCCCATCAAAAACACACAAGAATTCGATCGTTGTACTGCTACTTTGTCATATCGTGCATACATACTTCCATTCCCGTGACCAACATAACTATAAACATAAAAATGTTAAAAAAACTTAAAAAAATAATGAAATGTTTTTTTTTGATTATTATTTAACCTAAATGCTATAAACCAGCATAAAAAGAACTCAAATACTATTTAAAAATTCACAAAAATACAATTAACTATGTTTTTTTATGTAGCAACTTACTTTGGCTAGGATAAATACCTGTTTGATTAACACTGTGTATTAAAAGAATAATTAAAACTAAATAAAAAATAGTAAAAATTAAAAAAAAGTAATAGTCTCGTTTTAAAGCTTATTTTATAACAAAAAAAACTTACAAAAAGGCATCTTTCTGCAAGTAGGAGATCCATTGATTAATTGAAGGTGGTTTACACACCAATCCCTCCCATGCTGAGATGGATTTAAACCAATCTGAAAATCTGGCTTCAGTGTTTTTAAGATCTCCCTAAAACAAATAAAAAATTTAAATAGGTTCAGGGAACGAAATAACGGGTTGCTATTCGCTAAAAGCGAATCGTTTTTTAAAATTAGCGAATCGTTTTTTACAAATATATTAGAAATAGCGAATCAACCAAAAAAGGTTCAGGCAAAATTAAAACTTTCGTGTATATTTGTGTATTTTTACGATCTATTTTACACCGGTTTTACACTATAATCCTGCGTAAATGTAGGTTACTATAGGGCATTTAATAACAATAACGTTCCATGTTTTAACAATGCGTAAATTTCGCTCCCGTTTAGTAGTTGCGCAATTTTTTAAATACATAACACAGCTTTAAAGTAATCAAAAATGTCTCGTTTTTCGTGCGAGATATTCTTAACGATTGTTTAACAATACGTTACATTTTAAAAATGCCACGCAACGCGTCAAGTGTTACTAACAAAAAAACAAAGTTTATGACTTGAACCTAATAATTGCCTAAAAATGCGACCTCATTTTTAGCAAACCTTTTTTTAAACGTTAATTCGTACCTTGAGGTTATGTATAACAGGGCACTATAAATTATACTAGAACCAGTATATAAGTATGCATGTTAACTTAAAATTTTCAAAAAAAAAAAAAAAACTTTAATATAGACTAAATTAGTTTTTACCCCTGGATTAAGAACAAATGCTGAATTTCTTAAATTAACTTTAAGATTTCCTCTTAATTCCAGCAGATTCAGATGCCAGCGCAACAAGTCCACCGAGGGCATTCTTGACACTGGGTGGGGAAAGAGAATGGAGATAGATTCCCAAGGTAGATTTTGTAAACCCTTGCCAATGATAAGTATCACATGATCACGTTTCTAGTAAAAAAGTTTTAATATTTTAAGTTTTTAGAATTTTTATTTTTGTCTCGTTATTCTTTTTTCATATTCACCTTGATGTATAAATCTTTGATGCTTTTTGATTCAAACAAAATAGCAAGATGAGCTACATTATTTTCAGTTGGCGTCGTGTCACTTGTCTCAAATAAACTTAATATAACCAAAGTCTTTTCTTCAGCCTCCAAAGTTGACCAAATTGATAAATAAATCTTAAAAAGAAATATTGTAGACAAAGCTACCTTTTACTAAAGGATGTTAAGTTAGAAGTATATATTTGAAACAGTTATTATAAAACTACCGAGTATGAGTACCTTAAAAAAATTCTAATAATAATTGCATAACTAAATTTACCTCAATAAGCTTTTTATTGACACTTAAACTTAATAATTGTAATGCTTTTTCAATTTCCAACATTGCATCATTTAACAACTTAATCAATTTTTTGTCTACTAATTTTCCTAGCAAAATTCCCCGATATATCCCTAAAATCTAAAATTAAAACAAGAATAAAATTACAATATATAGTACTATTTTTGTTATACCTATCTATATTTTATTGAAAGTATTATCATATAAAAAACAAACCTTTTTTTCCATGTCTGATATAAAAGATTTCAAAATTTTCTCCGTTTTGCTTCTTTGTTGCCACCACAGAACATTATCTGTCGTTTGCAACGATTCCATGTTACGTTGAAACAATTCGTTGAATTTAATTAATTCTTCAGACAAAATACAATCTTCAAAAAACATAATAAAGTTAGAAAAAAATGCCTAATTAATATTTTTAAAAAATTGACTCCTTACAAAGTTATCTGAATTTCATTAGTTATAATTAATTATAAACAGGTTACCATGTATTTGTATGTGTAAAAGTTCCTCTCCCTTTCTTAGCCTTGTTAACAAGAATTTTAAACTTGATCCTGTGAAATATTCAACATTTTATTAAAAACAAAAAAAAATTATTTAAATAATTTAAAATTCAAAAAATATAAAACTTTAGAAACAAGATTACCTTGTTCGACCATAGACATCACACAAACTGACCAATTAGAAGGGAGTTTACCGGTGATGTCATCAAATACTGTGGTTTCATCAGACTGTTGCATAAGTGATTTCATGTAGCAAGGACTTGTGTAATGATGTAAATCATTCAATGATGACATGTACTTTTTATGATCTTTATCTGGATCATGAAATTTTAAATTATTTTACGGAAAAGTTAAAATAAAACAAATACAAATCAGCACAAAGCAAAAATAAAGACTAAAAATGAAGAAAAAACAAACAAAACTAAAAAAAAAATAAGTTATATATATATATACATAACTATTTACAATTGTATATCTAAACAAAGAAATTACCAGACTCAAAAAAAAAATAAATAAATAAATTACCAGACTCTGATAGTGAAGATGTTTCTTCATTTGTTTTATATTCGTCCATTTTAGATTTGGTGAAATTGTGGGCAATAAACCGCAACATTACTCCAACAGAAAAAATATGAAATAATGGGACTTTAGAGTTTTTCAATTTCTCTTCCATGTTTATTAGCCTTTGTTCAACGGTTAGTAATTGAAGAGATAGTCTGCTCAAGTAAAAGTCACCTGAAATATATTTATTTAAATCAGTTGATAAAGACTGAATGGGCCAATAAATAAAAAAAATTTAAATATAGAAATCCCCCCCTTTTACAAAATTCTCATCACTTAACTTTTTAAAACTTAACTACAGAATTAAAAAATTAAATAAAGCAACTTGACTTGCTACACCACACATGAGGTCGTTGGTTCAATCCCCACTGCTTTTATGCTGTAGCGCCCTTAAGTAAGGCGCTATAAACGATATGAACTTCTGCTGAGCAAGCAATCAAACAGCAGCATAATTATCGGACAATTATAATCTATAATATCCCAAACTGCCACAGGCACCTCGAGACTGGGTCGGAGTAACTTATGTTACTCTATGTTTAAGTCCAGCATTCAACTTTCCCACATCGAGGATAAAGATATATACAAAAAAATAAAAAAAAACTCACCAGCTGAAGTAGCTAAATCAAAGCAAGTTAGTAAATGTTTAACACAACTAAGATCATCTTTTTCCGTTATACCTTCCTCCACAGCAAAACCCAACTTGAAATTTAAAATTTATTTTTTTGTTAATAGTATTATTTGTTAATAATAATATCCATTTAAATATATTAATAGAGTTGCCACTTTTTAAATTTAAAATTAGTTATTACCTTAGTATCGGGTAAAAAATTAGAGATTTTTCTATCATATTCCATTTCTAACGTGTCATCTGATAAAAAAACAATATTAATGTCACATAATTAAAGAAAATCTTGCTAAGCTTTATGTGGTATTTGGTACTTAAAACATTCATTTAAAATCTTCTATGCTTAGTCCTAGTCAAATACAAAAATAACAAGAAGGTTACCATTATCAGGTCTTGCAATTATTTTGCTTCTACTGCTTTTGACAGCTGGCCTTCCAAGCTAACAAAGAAAATGAAAATCCTAACTTGACTTATTTTTATTTCTAGATTATTATATCAAAACAAGCAAACAATTAAAAATAAAAAAATAAAAATCTATAAAATTTAAACAAAAGAACTAAAATTAATTTTAAAAAAAATAAAAAAGTACAAATATATTAAAAATTTTCGACTAAAAATACATTGAAATCCATTTAAAAAAAATGTTATACGGAGTTAACTTTTTACCTCCGGTTCTTCTTTAATATTATCATAATCGGGTCCCTCTTCTTGTAAATAAACTTTTCTGGCATTTTTCCTCATTGCTTTGATATTTTGTAGCGATGTCACAGCTGCTTTTCTTCTAGGTCGTCTTGAGACTGCAACTGGTGTTTGAGACTAAAATTAAACAGACCAATAGTCAATTATAATCGAAAGCTAGTTTTTTAACATTTAAACCAGAATAAAGTTAGCATGATTTAAACAAATTTTTTATTTTTTTTTTTAATAGATTAAACCAGTACCAACACAGGCAATAGAACTAACTTAAAATCACACCAAAATTAAAAAAAAAATAAAAAAAAGATAGGAAAAATAAAACATTTATAGGGCTTAACCCTTTAAAAATTAATCATATATTATTTTAAACTTTCATAGAAATTTAAACTCAAGATTTTTTACTTTTTCAGAAACCTCCGGAACCCAAGCATCATCATCTGCTTCCGAAGAAGAGGAAGTTTCCCCAAAAAGAACTTTTTTAGTGGTGGGTTTCTTCTTCCGAGCAGTCGAGGTAATAGACATGGATAAAAATGAGTTAGACGTTGATAGATCAGTGGCATCTGGCAAGTTAATATCGGGGACCGGCAATTTTTTCTCAAAAACACAAAAATAAATAAAAAAAATCAATTTTTTTTATTTTTTTTACAGACGTGTTTGGTATACAAATAACTTAAAATTAATATTATTTATTTACCACAGTTGTTGCAGGTTTTTCATTTTTAATGCTTATTTTCGGTACGTTTTCGTCATTAAATATAACAAAATCTGAGGCTTTCTTCTTTGTTTTTGTAGCCGGAGTTTTAAGTTTTGAGACTCTGTATATTGTTGAGTTAAATAACTGAGTTAAACAAATTAAAAAAATAAAAACAATTGAAAAAACAAAAAAATGCATAAGTATATTAAAACTTAGGGTCCCATTTTTCTTAAAACCATTTATAAAAATTAATATATTTATTCACCTGGTGTTTTTTGGTGTTTTGGTTGATGTGGAACCCTTTGTTTTAGTCCGGGTAGATTTGGTTATTACTGGTGTTTGCAAAATTAATGGATTTAAATTTTCTTTCTTTGGCACAGCAGCATTGATTGGAGTTTGTGGGGTTATAATTTTAACTTTTTCTGATAAATTTAAAATGTATTTTAAGAAATTTTTCCCTAAAAGAATCCTTTATAAAAAATTTGTTAACAAAAGTTGTATCAAAATTACAGTACAACAAACCTTTTGTTAAATTTTTTATATCAGTTGCCAAGGGTTTTTTTGTTTCTGATTTTCTAAATAAAAAATAAAATAATTAATTTTTTTAATCAATTTTAGAAAATATTTATGTTAAAATCAAACAATTTTGTAACATAAAAATAATTCAAATATGTTAGAAACAAACTAATTACGTAATTGCTTTTTCATCTTTCGATATTGTCAGATTTTCAAATTTCTGAGACAAAACCTTATCACTCGGTTGACTAGAAATATTCTTTGGACATGACAATGAATCAATAACAGTAGATATAAACGAAGATGTATCTAAAAAGTAATACCAAAAAACTTAATTTTGTTAACGAAACAAAGAAATTTAATTTAAAAAAATTTTGTAACAGTTCTACCTGGAAGAGTTTTGGTATATTTTTTCATCATGCATTGACCCAAAATAAAATGAAAACTGGCTCCGGCTCTTAAGTAAGGAATGGAATTTAGTTGACCTAAAAAAGATTTGAACATTTTTTTTTTATTTCAATAAACTAAAATATAATAGTAAACAAAATTGAAATTCTGACAAATCAAACTAAAAAAAATTGTGTGGAATACTCAAATAAATTTATTATTGAAAGAATTTATAGACAACAAATTACCTTTGAGCTTGTTTAGTCCATGAAGGGCAAACATCGTCGCTGGTTTTTTGTGACCAGCATTAAAATATATTGAAGTCAACGTCACCAAACAGTTTAAATTATCCACAAAAAATACTAAAAAAAAATTGAATGAGTTTATTTAATCGGTTTAGCTTAGAAAAATAGACTTTACTTTAAAGCACAAGTTCCAAATTTGATTTGATTTTAAATACCTGAATTGTTTGAAGACTTTTTTGAGTTTTGTAAATCTAAAATCTAAACATAAAAATGATTTTAATTAAAAACAATACTAAATCGAGTAAAATAACATACTTACCTCATTGAGAAAATTCTTGCTTCTTTGTGAATGAACTTTAAGAATTGATATTGCTTTATTAATGCCATTCACCGCATTTTTGACTGAATCAGTTTTCTAAAACATTGGAAGATGCATTAAAAAGCCTGAATCACCAACAAAAAATACCTTTTCTCCAAAAGTATTACAAACGTTTCACATACCGATATATGAATGGCACTAATTTCTGCTAAACTGCTTTGAAGTTTGGTCATCAAAATATTTCTACAAATTCCACAAGTACAGTTATCGAGATGCATAAATGTAAAGCAATCGTTTTTAATTGCATTTTTCTGTTTTCGAAAGAGCGCTGGGCTAGCCATGTTTTGTTTATTAAAAGCTACATTGCCCTTTACATTTAAAGGTAATGTTTCAACTGTTATGATATCATCATCGATGATGTCATCGCAACCAATTTCCTCGCATATACTGCTGTTGTTAATGGCATCCTTTAAATCTGATTTTTCTTTTTTTTCTTTATCTGAAACAACAAAACATATTAACATATAAATAATTTTAGTTAGCATTAATACTGTCTTAAAATTAATGCTCCATACTAATATTTATATAACTTTAAAAAATTAAAACTTTCTATTATAAATCCTACCAGCTTCTGCTGCCGAAAACAGACGACGTCGCATTGGTTTAGTTCCTTTTCGTAAGTCTCCAATATACTTAATCACATCGTTACAAATATTAAGTTGATCGTGTAAAAAATCACTTTCACCAGATAGTTGTTTGCAACGAGCGTACATTACTTGAAATTGTAATTCTCTACAACATAAAAAGTATGTTTATTTTTTAAATGCTAAGTCAAATAAAAGCACAATTGTTTAAGGTATTTTTGTATAATTTAATATTACTATTTAATATATATTTAAAAATATTTTAAAATTGTTAACAGACAAAAAATATTCCATTTACCTTTCTGGTATTAAAAGAAATCTGGACAACAGTATCCCATCTTGTATATTAAATTTGACAACTTTAAGATAACCCAAACTTAAATATTTTTCGGTTAAATCGTGTAGCGCGGAAAACAGTTCTTCCAACAATTCAAACACATAAACAATGCCAGTATGATTTTCTGGGTAACAAAAATTGGTTTTTCATTCAACAGAAACATTATGGTAATAAATTTTATATAAATTAGAGTTTAATAAATATTTTTAAATAAAAAAGTTTCCTTATGGACAAATTATTACTTAAATTAATTACTAACTTAAAAGTACAACCTATACTCACGTTTAGTAAGTTTTCCAAAAGTTGGAGTGTCTGTGTTGGGAAAACTTAAAGAAACAATTGCCTAAAGCAATAAATTGGCAAAAAATAAGTGTTTAATTAATAAAATTTAAATCAATATTTCTAAAACAACTTAACATGCACTCTTTTAAATCGCGAAAATTTTACAACATAAAAAAAATAAAAAAATATATATATGACAAAAAAAAAATTTACCTGGCATATTCCCGGACAAGCCTGTCCCAATATCGTAAATAGTGAAAGGACATTATCTTTAACAATATCAATATGGTGCTTTTCACCAACCATATCACAATTTTCTTCCATTGTTTGTGCTACATACAACTCAGCTGACAAAGTTTGTATTCTAGCGCGATATAAAACACCTTCGTAAGTTTTTTTTTCAGTTAGAAAAGTATCTTTTTGAAGCTCGCTCATAAGTTTGAATGCCGCTAAAATCTAAAAAAAAATTAAAAAAAGGTTGATAAACATTTTTAAACCAAAAAAAATGCTAATTTATTAAATTAATTTAAACAATCTTTTTCTTACCTGTTTATTGTATAGATAAGCTCTAGTTAAAGCTAATTTTATTTCTAATCGCATAAGACTGCATTCTTTAACAGTTTCATTTCCTTGGAATTTGGTTTTCAACAGTTCTGTACACAAGGTTCAAAAAATGGAACATTTAATTTTAAATTTAAATATATATACTTTAAAAAATATTATTAATAAAACAAAAAATAGTACTTGCATTTCCTTGATTTTAATAACACAAAAAAGTTGACGATTGCAAAAAAATTACCTTGATATAATTTTTTAGCATCTTCTGCGTAGTTTAAGGCTTCTTTATATTCATGAAATTCACCTAAAACTTTTGAAATTCGACAGTTTACATGAACCAAGCAAACACTAAACTTCATTTTAACATACTCTAAAAATAATTAAAATACTTTGGTTAAAAAGAGACTTTAAAACTCTAAAATATCGAGTTTGGGCTAACAAATATATAAACAATCTTTTATTCACTTATAAAAATAAGAGTTATTGTTAAAAAAAAGAAAATCCAAGCTCTTACCCTTTTTCATCACTTGTTTAAGAACTTTTTGTAGAAACAGCAACACTTTAAAAGACAAGAGAGTCTAAAAATTAAAACACAAACTATATTTCTTAATACCATTTTACACATATAAAAATAAAGAAATAACTAACTGATTTTTTTTTAACATAATCTAATTATAACCAACTCACATTGCCATGTAGGTTTAAAATTATGACAATCACATTTAAGGCCTGCGTAAGTTCAGTGTGGTATTCAACATTCAAATTTACTACGTTAAAATTACTGTCGCAAATTTCAGCTATTCTTGGTAATATATTTTGATCTAATGTCCCAACAGCTGGGAACCATTCTATAGAATTAATATGTGCTGTATTGTTTTTCCATTTGAAATCCTTGTGAGATTTACAAACCTGAAACATGTAAAATATAATAAACATAGGATCGTTTGAAAATGCATTTAAAGACTAAAATTTTTTTACATTAAGTTAAAAAGTTGTAACTACACTTACATCTTCCAATAAAGCTTCCCAAATACAAATATAATAGGAATAAAGACCTATTATCTCTATTTCCCACTTAAGTTTGGTTAATTTTCTTGCTCGATATACTTCAGTTGACAGTTCTAACGAGGTTCTAAACAGCAATAAACATTAATCTGTAACCTAATTTGGAAGAAGAATCATACAAAATATGTTTTTAAAAGAGTTTAGATTATCAGATTGAATTTAAATTGACCAGACTGTTATGGCAATATTAAATAAAAATTTAAGTTTCTTCCAAGGCCACAAACCTTTCATATGTTAAGTAGCAATTAAAGTCATGTAGTAAGACAGACAATACGGCAAGTGAAGCAAGGTAGTTCGGTGATAATTTATCATAACTTGTGAAATACCTTAACACTTTGAAGTAAGAATAGGGGGGGTTCTCCCTAAAATGGGAATAAAACATCATAAAATTTAAATGACTAACACTGAATCACTGAATAGAAATAGTAATACAAACTAAAACCTTAAAGTATATTTAAACAAGCAAAAAAATTTTAAAAATTACACACTTCAGGTTTTTACAAATTTCCAATTGACATTGTAGTGCTTTGTTTTCAATAGAACGATCACAATTTGGTGGTATATCCTTGTTTATTAACTTAAAAGAATCTGAACCTTTTTCACTTATCTCTTTAATCAAAATTTGGAACCATAAAGAAACCTAAAAAAAATTAAAATTCATTTTTGCTATATATATTTATTGTACAGCTAAAACTTAATTAAAAAAAAAATGACATAAAATCTTAAAAAAATCAAATTAAATTCTAGATTTTAATTGATTTTATATTTACCATTTTATGAAGTTCAGGTTGAGAATGAAATCTAACCAAAGACATTGCAGCATATTTCATTGCTTCAGAAGGTCGGTCCAGCATCTCCAATAACTTGCAAGTCAACTTCACCATCCATAAAACCTAAAATACAATTTTTATAATATTTTAGTTATACATTTTTTTTTTTTTTTTAATTACAGAAATTATTTAAACACCAACTGTTAACAGAACTATTGAAATTTTTGTTATTTTTAATAAACATCACAAATGTTATATACTAACTGACTAAAATTATTCAAAATATATATATATATATAATGTTAATATGTAGATTTATTTTTACTTACATTTTTGTCTAGTTTAAATTTAGTTGGATCAACAAATGTTGGAAAAACGTGCAAAGTGATAGAAACATAAGATTTTATTTCTTCTTTACTCAAACGAGTCAGCAATTTTTCAACTTCTATTCCCATATTTACTACTAAACTATCTGCAAATAAAACAATTAATAAAAAAAAATTAATTCACAATGTCTTAATTGAAATTTACCTTTATACCACTTTAAATAATAACTTACATACAAACTTGAAACATTCTTCTACATACAATGGCCTTTTTAATAAAAGTTGGTGAAACTGATTAAACACTAATTCACGAACATTTGAAGAATTGTAATGTTTCACGATATCATAACACATCAGCAAATAGATCTTCAGCGTTGATTCAATCACTGCTTTCTACAAATTTTAATAACTTAATTAGACCAAACAAAAAAAAGATTTATTAACTATGTTAAAAAATGTTTTTACAAAAAACGTACATGTTCGGATAACTTGAATACTTGCAAGTATAAATCATACCAATCAGGAAGAAACGAAGGCCACTAAAAATATCAAAAATTGGATATAATATTATTTTGATAAGTTTAAATTTATTTTATATGCTGATAAATTTACAAAACAAAGTTTAAAATTGAATTCTTTTTCACCTCGATTGGTATTTTTTTTGGAACACTATTTTCAAGTTGTTTTAAAAGTTCATAAAATCTCTAGAAATAAAAATTTAAGAAATAACATTTGAAACCGTTAAGTATGCATCTTTTTAAGTGAAAATTTTAAAGTATTTTTACAAGAAAGTTACCTTACTGCATACAAGTTTAACCGTCGTCATTTCAGATTTTTCTGAAATTAAAAGAAAATTTACTATGAGTTTTTACGTAAATAAAAAAATTATATTATACAATAAAAAAAAAGTTACCACATTTTTCATTTTTCAATAAAGTCTCCATTTCCCCTAGCTTTACAGTTAAACTTTTAATTAATCGATTCATGGATTCCATATTTGAGTCATGTTTAGTGGAGCAATTGCTTTTTTCAAATTGACCATTTAATTCATTTAAATGACATATAAAAGCAAAGCAATCGGCAAAAAAATTAATTGGCCATTTTAAAAAGTCAAATTTTTCATTTGGAATTTTCAGTTCTAAGGTTAAAAAGTCTAATGAGTATAAGAAAGCAGCAACAAGCAGGTGGCAGTGGCATTGGCAGTGTTCTGTTTTAGTAATTACATCTAATATATGACTAAGTGCAGTGACATAACTTCCAAGATTAAATTCTAAAAAAAAATACATTTATTTTAAAATAGGCTGACACAGATTAATTCTCTAACAAAATATATATTAAAAAGCTTTGTTTAAATAGGCTAATTAGTATAAAAGTAACATTTATAAGCCAGAACCATTGTCATGTTTTGATGTAACCTATATTAAAAAACTCACCTTCTGAGATATATTTATAAGCATTTGAAACAAGAAAGCATCTAAGAAGGTAGATTTTATTACAATTAATTTCATTGGCAGTTTTGTTTTCATGGCAAGTGCAAGCAAAATCATTTAAATTTAGGCAGGTTATTTTGTGTCTACCAGATTTTAAAATCTGTAAAAGCAAACAATACTTTGTATCCATTTGGAATAAATAAAATACGTACCGTAAATTTTAAATAAAATAATAATTATTAAAACAAAAATTGCCTACTAATAATGTAACCTACTAAGATTAAACAGAAAAAAACTTTTACATACAGAAGGTTTGCATTTCGAATTTTTTTGTTCAAATTTAAAACCTAAAATAAATATTTCTTCAACTTCTTTGAATTGTGATCTGTTTGTTAACAAAAAAATACAATATAACCATGATTATTCAAAACTAAAGCTTTTGTCAATTACAAATATATTATATCATATATATATATTAATATATATAGGCCTATACATAATAAAAAAAAGTAGCCTGTTACATTGACACAGGTTTTATTCTAAATAAAATTAAATACCAACAAAACATTATATAATACATATATCAAAATTCATCCAATTTACACTTTTCCCTATTTTAGTTTTTTACCTTGATTGCGGGTGATTTAGTGTCATATAAACTAGTTTTTCAATGCCATTATCTGGGTATTCACACTTTTCTGTCCACTGACATATTAAATACTCCAAACATTTAATGCATATCTTTAGACGTTCTATAAAGTGCTCATTGATTGGAATGTTGTTCTTATACTAAAAGTAAGCAACAATCATTACAATATATTTGTTGATGATTACGGTTGTTAAAAAAACTTTAAAATTACTAAAAAAATAATTTTTAAAATTTAATATAAAAATACAATGCATCAACTATTTTCATTTAGCAAATGTTTATTAGTATACTCACCAAATCTGAAGTACATACAATATGAAAAATAGAATAAACGTTAGCAAATTTTTTTTCTGGTTTCACACTTATCAATAATCTTTCCTATAAAAATAAATTTTCATAAATAATGTTATTACTTTTAAATATAAGATTGCAAAATATATTTCAAAATTTTTTATATATATATATATATATATATACAAAATGCATTTATTTCTGAAAATTGTATAAATAAGAAATAGCTAACACTTAAATACAGAAATAACCAGTCTGCTAGTTAAAAACACTAAATTAAAATACTTGCCAAGTATTTTGAAACTTTCAAAGAAATTAAATGAGCGTGTTCTTGCAAGAGCTGTGTTAAATCAGCCAAACAAAATTCCTCAAACATTTTATTTGGTTTTTAAACATGTATATAAAAAGTATACCATCTAAAAACTAAATCTAAACGAAATAACAAAATATTATATTACCTGACGAATTAACAAAATATTATTAATTTAAATAAAAGAAAATAAAAAACTTGGATGCAGTTTTTCTAATAACAGTTTAAAACTCTATCCGTCTGTTGTATGCCTAAAAACTCGCCTACAGTAATTACAATACATAAAAACAAAACATTTAGGAAAATATCTATTTTTTTTATTTAATTTCCCACCGCCAATGAAAATAAAGTAGACTCCCGCACAGCCTTATTGTTTTTATAATATAATATTTTCGAAAAACTTTTTTACAAAAAAATAAACAAAAAAAAAATATTTTATAATATAAAAAATTGTTAATTTTTATTTATCATACCTAGAAACGTACAAGCAGCAATAAATTGTTAACATTTTATTAATACGAAATCATTTTTATTTAACGTGATATAGAATTTTACACTTTAGATTATTTAAAAGGCACTTGGTAAAAATGCATTTAATTTAACATTTTACATCAATTATACACAATTATTTAAAATATATTTGATTTAAATTAAAAGTTTTCAGAATTTTTGTATATTCACGTAATTCTAATGACAGGGATTTAACAATATGTTTTGCTAGATTTCTTCTGTATATACGCATTTATATTATTGTAAAACATTTAGTTAGAAAAAATTATCAAATTACAGTTAAATTAACTTGGTAGAATTGTTCAGCAACTTACTTTTACGTCATGGGTATTGGAATCTTCTAGATTAAAAAAACTTACCATAGAAACAACAGCAAAACACTAGAGGCGTATCACATGTGCATTACAGTTGGAAACTACATTTGGAAAGTCGAATTTTAAAATTTGAAATACGTTGTTTAATTTTGGAAGAACATAGACAAATTATAACCACAATGCAGCCACCAATTATTCTACTTAAAGAAGGGACTGATACGTCGCAAGGTATACCACAATTGGTGAGTAATATCAATGCATGTCAAGTCATTGCTGAAGCAATTCGAACGACTCTTGGTCCTCGTGGAATGGACAAATTGATCGTTGAAAATAACGGCAAAGCGACCATTTCAAACGACGGTGCTACTATTTTAAAGCTTTTAGATGTTGTTCACCCTGCGGCGAAGACTTTGGTAGATATCTCAAAGTCCCAAGATTCTGAAGTGGGCGATGGTACCACTTCGGTTACATTGCTCGCTGCAGAACTCCTCAAACAATCCAAGACTTTTGTCGAAGATGGAGTTCACCCGCAAATTATTATCCGTGCTTACCGCAGAGCCACAAATTTGGCAATCGAAAAGATTCGTGAAATACAAGTTCAAGTGAAAAAGGACGATCCAAAAGAAAGAAGGAACCTTCTGGAACAGTGTGCTGGAACAGCTATGAGTTCAAAATTAATTGCATCTTACAAGAATATATTTGCACCAATGGTTGTAGATGCTGTATTAATGTTGGATGAGCTATTACCTCTTAATATGATTGGTATAAAAAAGATTGCTGGCGGGGCATTGGAAGAATCAAAATTAGTAGCTGGTGTGGCATTCAAGAAAACCTTTTCCTATGCTGGGTTTGAAATGCAAAGAAAAAAATACAAGAATCCCAAAATAGCTTTACTCAATGTTGAACTTGAGTTGAAGTCGGAAAAAGAGAATGCGGAAGTGCGAGTCACAAATGTTGATGATTACCAAGAAATTGTGGATGCTGAATGGCAAATTTTATATGACAAAATGAAGCTTATCCAAGATAGTGGCGCAAATGTTGTATTAAGTAAATTGCCAATCGGTGATGTAGCAACCCAATACTTCGCTGATCGTGATATGTTCTGTGCTGGACGTGTTACTCAAGAGGATTTAAAGAGAACCATGAGAGCATGTGGTGGAAGCATCCAAACAAGTGTCCAACATCTCACAGAAGATGTTCTAGGAAAATGTGAGGAATTCGAGGAGGAACAAGTTGGAAGCGAGAGATTTAACTTTTTCAGAGGATGCCCCAATGCAAAAACATGCACCATTCTGTTGAGAGGAGGAGCCGAGCAATTTATGGAGGAAACTGAGAGATCATTGCATGATGCCATAATGATTGTGAGACGTGCCATTAAAAATGATGCTGTTGTTGCTGGAGGTGGTGCAATTGAAATGGAGATTAGTAAAAGTTTACGTAACTTTGCAAGAACCATTAAGGGAAAACAACAACTTTTGATTTCTGCTTATGCAAAGGCTTTGGAAGTTATTGCAAGACAACTTTGTGAAAATGCAGGTTTTGATTCAACCAACATTTTGAACAAGCTTCGACAAAAGCACTCACAGGAAGATGGAAAATGGTTCGGGGTTGACATCAATAACGACGACATCACAAATTGCTTTGATGCATGTGTCTGGGAACCTTCTATTGTTAAAGTCAACGCTCTTACAGCTGCTTCAGAAGCTGCTTGCTTGATCTTATCTGTTGACGAAACTGTAAAGAATCCAAGATCAGGGCAAGGAGATCAACAAATGCCAGGAGCAGGAAGAGGGCGTGGAAGACCTCGCTAAAGTGACTTTAATTGGATCCAAACTTAAGTGAAGTTCAGACGACCAGTTACAACATTTATAGTTCCTTGGTTGCATGTTTTTGTATTTTGATATTGTTTACACTTAATGTTGACAAGAATATTTTCGTGTCTGTTTAATAAAACTATCTGTTACTCTCTCCTTGTTTATGACACTAAGACCGAAGTTAGGTGGCTAAAGAATAGGTTTTGTACACTTCAACTTAATTTTTATTAGATTAGGTCGAAAATCTCATTCAACTGTAAGTATGTTACATATAAAATTCATATTACAACTATAACTATTCTCACTAATGACACTAATTCTTCGACCGAAAGGTATGGAGTAAGCGTAACTTTACACGTGAAATTTAAATATTAAGCTTAATGGAATAATATACAAAATAGAAAAGGCAACCTTGTTCGTTACCAATACTTTTCACAAAGTTTGTTACTTATAATTACTCTGGAAAATATGTTTCCTGCCAAAATTTAACGATTTCCGCGTTCACGTTTTCACCAACGTCAAGTGGAATTCGAACGGTAAGATTCTTTTTTTGAGCATCGTAATTTGGCCATTCACAATCAACATTTTCTCCTTCGTTTGGATTTCTGAAAAAAAAGGTAAATACGATTAAGATAAGTTACCTTGTAAAAAAAGAACTTAGTAACAAAATAAGGCTACTTGAATTTTACGTACCCTAATTTTGCAAAGTTGGCAAGGTAAGTCATCCATTTGCGACTTAATTTTTTTTCGTCATCACTCCATTTTATTTTCAAACTAGTATGCCCATTGTAGAATGGAGTACCAAATGTAAACAACACGTCGTCAGAATGATCGCACTTACAAAAATCCGGTTTTAACTCCGCATTTCCGAAGTTTTTATCGTGGTTAACAAACCTGTTGTGCCATTTGGTACAGAAAAGTCTTTTCCTTGCTTATCTCTATAATTAAAAGTAACAATGGCCGCTTACTTCAATTAGTTTTTAATTAAACTATTCTGCTTTCCAATAGTATTAATATTCGTAAGATTATGAAACAATAAACTGGTACCGGCATGCGCTTTAGACTGTAAAATACTTGGGGCTACAAAACAGTAGTCCCCAAAAAATTTGGCGTACATTTTACTCCATTTCAATTTATCACCCTTAGCAATATCACGTGAATAAAAATCGATTGTCTTTTGCAGAACTTTTTCCATTCTAGCACCCTGTGGAAAAACACAACTTTTAAAAATAAATAATTATTATTTTTTAGCATGCCTTGTAATTAAGGTTTAAAAAAAGACGAAAAAAAGCCATCAAACAAAAAATACTTCGATATCTTCTGCTAAAATCCCGGTAACAATTGCCATAAATAAACCCTCGGAAAGACCATCAAAAAATCCAGGGATCATGCAAGACAACATTCCAGCCCCCTTACTCGTATTGTAACCAATAATAGTAGGCACGTCTGAAAAAGATTTATTTTTTGACGCATTGCTTGTCTCATATGGAATAATTTCCCCGTCCATTGGCACCCAGAAATACTTGCGCTTCTGTACAAAAATTAGAAACCATTTAACTTATAATAAAACATTAAATTAGCTAATGATGGAATAATGACTTGCTTACGTTAAGAGAAGTTTGCTTACATAAGTTAAGAAATTAACTTTTAAGAATGTGTTAGCAACTAAGGCTTGTTAGAGAAAAAACATTTAGGGCTACTTCAAATATACCATAAAACCTTCTTCTTGAGCTTTAATAATTTGCTGAGTGGAAAGACTTTTTAGCTTTTTCATAATGGATTCAGGTTCCTCTTCTGTGATCCCGAGTAAATTCAAAAATTCTTTTAAGTACCGCTGATCTTTCGAAGCAAAAGCTCTGATCCTTGATTTCTGATCCTTGATTCCCATGTTTCCCTTGTATTTTGTATTAGAGCCCAAAGTTAGGAAACCGAATGCATTTACTCGATAGTTTGGCATTACTACAACGACGTCATGTAACGAACATAAAACTTGAGGATCGAAGTAATCTATTCCACCTACTTGAAACCCTCCCCCATAATCCAAAACATTACCTGTGAAAGGTTTTCCGTTAAGATTATTCTTAATTTACATGATATAAAGCAAGATGTGAATCTCTTTTACTACTTTAAAAGTATAGACACAAATACTTATAGATCAATTACTGGCATATTTGCGGTTTTGCTGGGATTTGAACCAAAAACGTTAAGATACAAACAATCTTCGCTAAAGTTCTTCAAAGTTGATTTAAATTGGTTTCCTATTACACAAAACCTATCGAGAGGCTGTAACATAATAGGATTCTGTGCTGGGCTAGAAGGCTGATTCGTGGCTTCTAAAACTCCTTTCCATGGCGCATTTCTTTTAAAAAACAGTAACAACAGATTAATTGCAAAGTAAAACTGACTTGTGTGTATCACTTATTAACTCACTACATAATATTAGAGGCGTCGTATATTAAGTAAAACGGAGTTCAAATAAAATCCCCTATTAGTAAAAATAACTACGATGTACCGCGTCCGAAGATCACCTGCAAACAATGGCAGTTGTTCTACAAACAAAACGTGGCACGCTAATTAAAAACAGGAGCGCACCACGCTATTCTGTAGATACATCACGGTTTCGGACGCGTTGTATTACCTTGAGTTAAAACATAACTTAAAAATAATAAAAACTTACTTTTGCGGTGGTTCGAACCTAAGATCTCCGATGGGAGGCATACCATATGGAATTCCAAGATAAGCGTATACTTGTTTTGCTCCACCAACCTCTGGAACGTTGCTTAATCGACCTTTAACCTGACCACAAGGGGCACTCACAACCGCACAAGCCATTGTTAATTTTTATTATCTTGTATAGCTAGTTTAATATTATTACATATACAATAAACCTATTTTTAGCTTAGAAATTTGTTTTTCAGAATTTAATTTTATAAAATTAACACTTTAACTTTAAACTTACCCTAAGCTTATTACGTAAATTTTTATAAATAACATAATCGGTAAAAAATGTTATTTGAATTTGGGCCTAAGGCAAATTTTATTAAACAACAAATTTTGGATTTGGTCAAAATTTTTTGCATAACTTAGTACATATTTGCAGTTTATTTATTAAATCCATCAAAACTAGTTTTTTTATTTTAAAATCTCTTTTTCTTTTTTTTTATTTAAATTCCTGTTTTAACATTTGTGTTCCTAAAAAAATCTTTAAAATTTTTCCAATTGTGCATTCAAAGCTTTTGTACTCGTAGTTCAATAAATAAAACAGCTTTTTTATAATAACGCCTGTGTATTGGAGTTTTATGCCAATTCTAAAAATATTTTTAAGTAAAAATTTGTCGTCACGGCCTATTGCAAAATTTTGTTCATTTCCAAATCCAAGCGCGCTGTGTTTTTTCATGCGTCACCATTTTTCTTTGTGACATTTCGAGTGTTTCATTGGCCTTTCACGACCCACAATTAAGCGTAATTGTTTCTTAAATACACGATCTACGTCTTAGTAGTAAATAATTTTGCGCTGTCATGCTATTCAGGCTAATGTAAAATTATTATTTTTAACATAGTTGACCGAGTGACGTGTTAAAAGTAACACGATTTTTGTGACAGCTAAAATTACTAGGAAATTAAACGGAAAAAGTTGTAGTATTTTTTGAGTGAACTGTATACTATATTCTATTTTATAACAAAAATTAGCACGTTTAGTTAAAAAAATTATTTTTTAAAAATAAAAATATAATTAAATGAAGTAGTATGCCCGCTATAGATTGCATCGTTTATCGTAAATGATGGATTATAGTTTACTTCCTAGGTAGCCAGAACAACATGTTGAGAACAGTTTTGTATTTACGTTAACCAGAGCGTAGAGGACTTACCTGCAAGACAGTCGGACGTTTAGCAAAAGTGCTTTGTAAGTAAAACGTTCATGCGTAAAACCCTGTCAATATTTACCGTCAACCGCTAACGGTAGTTGGATATGCGATGGGGCGTTATTTAAAAGGGCAAATATAGGAAATATGACATTTTTTAGTATTTCTAATTAAATGTGTTAAGTACATTAACATTTTTACAAATTTTTCGCTAATCAAATATAACTTTCGTTTTTACGTAGTTAATTAAACCGCAAATTTTTTAGGCGTTATATAGAAAAGGGCAAGCGTAATAATTAGCTTAAATTTTGAAAAATTATGGGAAATTTTTGAAGTTGTTAACAGCTCGTTAAAACAGGTCGTTACGTTTTAGTTTTATATTCTTATTCATAATCTTATTGAAATGGCTTGTCCAGTTGTGAGTGCCCCTTGTGGTCAAGTTAAAGGTCGATTAAGCAACGTTCCAGAGGTTAGTGGAGCAAAACAAGTATACGCTTATCTCGGAATTCCATATGCTAAGCCACCTGTCGGAGATCTACGGTTCGAACCACCGCAAAAGTGAGTTTTTCTGCAAAAATTTAAACTAGAAGTAGCGCTCGATAAGTTGTGATGGTCACACTCTAAGATTTCTATAAAACGCGTTTTATTGAAAATTTAACAGAAATACGCCGTGGGAAGGAATTTTAGAAGCAACGACTCAACCACTCAGCCCAGCTCAGGATAACGTTTTTTCAAAGCCACAAAAAGAATTTGTTGTTATTTGCAACCAGTATCACGAATCTGCTTTCGAAAACACAAACGAAGATTGTCTATATCTGAATGTGTTTACTTCAAACCCAAGCAAAAATGCCGAAATGCCGGTAAGTCCGTAAAATAACATGTCATGAGCTGACTTAGCAAAAAATACGGTAGTTCTACGAACATTTCATATTTTTTTCTGCAAACAGATTTTGTTTTGGATTTATGGGGGAGGAATGCAAGAGGGGGGTATTGATGGTTATGACCCCCAAGTTCTATGTTCATTGCATGATGTCATAGTTATTATGCCTAACTATCGGGTAAATGCGTTGGGTTTCTTAACTTTAGGCACAGATACAAAATACAAAGGAAACATGGGACTCAAGGATCAGATTTTAGCATTAGAGTAAGTATAACTTTTTTAAGTGTATTTATAAGTTCCGTAAATTTTACTATTTTCATTTTACAACTTCGTTAGATGGGTTAGAGATAATGCTAAAGAATTTGGTGGAAACCCTGGAAATGTGACAATATTTGGAGAAAGTGCTGGTTCTGTAGCAGTTAGTTGTCACATGGTATCACCCGTGTCACGTGACCTATTTCATAAATCCATTCATCATAGTGGAACAATAGATCTGCCTGGTAATTAATTGTTTCTTGTTACTAATTAAAAGTAATTAATTGTTTATTTACTATAGGTTATATAACATTTTTTATATATGTGATTTGACTTCTACAGACATATAATTTTATTTTGTCAAAAATAAAATATATATATATATATATATATATCTTTTACATATGTAATACAAAATATATATCAAATGCAGTTAAGTGTTTAATTTATTACTTCTTGTTACAGTTTTGGCGCCAAAAGAATATACAAACTACCTGAAGAGGTTTTTAAAACGACTTGAAATTACTGAAACACAGCCTGAAGCCATCATAAAAAAACTAAAAAGTCTTCCTGCCGAAAAAATTTTAAGGGCACAACGGGAAGAAGCTTTGGTCACATATTTTTTTAAGACAAAGATTAGTACTTTTAAATGGCTTTTCATCTCTTTTTAATTAACCTTTAATTTTTTTAGGCTATGCAATTTTTTAGTGTTGCGGTTGATGGAGAAATAATTCCAAATGAACTTAATACATTAATAAAGAATAAAGCTTACTCGAAAGTTCCTTCTATAGTCGGTTGTAATAACACTGAAGGTGGAAAAATTGTTACATTGGGAATACCAAATTACAATGACAAAATTCCAAAGAAATTCTTGATAGAACTTCTAAAAGGGATTCTAGCCGGAAGTGTTATAGTAAGTTAAGTTACAACACCTCTTCAACAAAGCCAACAAAGTTTGTTTAAACTTAGCCTTCAGTTAGTTAATTTAAAATTTACTCATCTTTTAAAATTGTATGCCTAGGAGAATAAATTGCAAAAGGCCGTGCAAGCGATTATCGAATTTTACTCACGTGATATTGATGATACCAATGAGATGAGATGGAGTATGGTATATAGTAGATTCCTCGGCGATAGCTGGTTCGTGGTGCCATCAATACAACAAGCTAATATACACTCTGGTAAGTTGATTTTATTAGTTTTTACAGGACCGCCTAAACTGTTTGTATGGAATTTGTAAAACTAAAACCCATTTAGAAATTATGTTTACCTAAAAGATTATGTTAGGTTCTAGTTCTGTCCTATAGAAACATGTTTTGTAGCCATATTTGGGCATTGCAAACTAGTTTAAAGTAAATTGCAAAAATACCGTAAAATTCATCTTGTGTATTATAGACATCAGCAGTGGAAATACTTACTTCTATCAAATGACTCAACAACTACGAATGTATCACGAAGATGGTTATGGAGACGCGCGCAAAAAAGCTGACTATTGTGAATGTGATCATGGTGATGATATCATATTTACATTCGGTTTTCCATTTTATAATGGTCCAACTACTCTTAAAGTGAAATACAGCGAGGACGAAAAGGATTTAAGTCGGAAATGGATGACATACCTAGTCAATTTTGCAAAAACTGGGTAATTATTAATTATTTTACAAAATTATAAACTTGATATAATAAATGAACAAACAAAAACTAACTTATCTAGTAAACCTTAAGTACAAAATAGGAAAAATATCTACGTGTGTTTTAACACATAAAATTGCCTTTTTTGCAGAAACCCGAACAAAGGAGAAAAGGTAGACGTTGAATGGCCAAAATACAACCGACAAACTAAGCAAAACCTAACGGTTCAAATCCCGTTGACGGTTGGTGATAATTTAAGCAAAGAAGCTGTTCGATTTTGGACTGAAACTTTTCCGTCGCTGTAATTTTAGATTTTTACATGAATATTGTAATTCTTATTTTATTACTTGCTATCTTGATTACAATAACATATATCCTTATACCTTTCATCATCTTCCTTATAAGAACGTAGTATGCAATTTTTAGTGTATTCATAATAATTTCAAGGTTAAGTTTGATTTTAAGATATTTTGCATGTGCAAAACATTAACTTCAAATGTTATGAATCCAACAGCTTAAGTACCCCTATAAAAATCCAATATTAACTCTGCCTATGCACAAATAATAAATGCTTAGTAAACTAAAGGTTTTATATGAATTGGAAATATATAATTTAAAAATTAAGTTTTAAAGAAGAACCAAACTGAAAAATTTGAAAAATGTATTGTTTTTTTGAAAAGTTGCCAGTAGAAAATTAGAAAATTGTGTTAAATACCATATTTGCGAAACCTGCAAAGATGTTTAAAAAAGCCAAGAACTAAACTATAATTATTTAGTTACACAGGCAAACGTAAATAAACAAACTTTTTTTCTCGTTAATCAAGACCTAGAAATTTATTAAACAATTTTATACGTTTTATTGGTAGCCTATTATGTACATGTTTCTTATTTAAATAAAAATAGTGAGCTATAACAAAAAGAGTTTAATTTAGTTTGTGTAATAATAAATAGTTATTGTTTAAATGATATTTGGCGGGCCTATATTAAAATACATAGCTTTGTTTTTTACTTAAAAAACAAAAACCAATTAGCTTGTAAATCTATTTAACATAAATTTTTAAATACAATAAAGATATTGCGAACGTTTAACCTTACAAGATAAATCGTCCATTAAAATAAAATTTGATTTTTTTTAGAAATCCAAACAAAAGTGAAAAAGTGGAAAAGTCAAATGGCCAAATTATGATGGAAAAACTAAACGAAATCTTACAGCTAAAATTCCCCTTGCAGTAAACGAAAACTTTGCTTATGAGGAATTTAAATTTTGGAATGATACAATTTTAGCTTTGTAGGCAGAATTAATTATAATTTAAAACATTGCTTAGTCAAATTCTGTAAAAAAAATATTTATATTTAAACCATTGCGTAAAACTATACAATATTTGTTTATCATTATTAAAAAAAGTTTTGTAGATTAATTTCATTAGCAAAATAGTTTACTGTAAAATTCATTTTTTAATGTCATTGTGATTAGTAAAATTTTTAATTCAAAAACCAAACTAAACAATTAACCATAACGCTTTAACAGGCCATAAGTAAGCGATTAAGGGTTTACACGCACTAAAAAGGCACCTGATGACAGTACCCGGTCTACAAAGGGTTTAATAATGCAATGTGTCAAAATTTAATTAAGCTATTAAGTGATCCAAAAATGCAAAATAAAAATTGTAATTTTGAAACCAGTTAGAAAGATTACCTTAGTTTGAAATGTTAACCAGTTTAGGTAATAATGTTTTTTTAACATACTTAAATCTATTCAAAGATCTATGAAGCATTTCAGCATTGACTGATCCAAAGCCGCACCCGCTTTGAATCGGAAAAGGCCACAAACTTTTTTGTGCATTGAAGCGAGCGTTTAACTTCTGATTAATCGGTGTCTATAAGCTAAAACACATTGGGGGGTGTATTGCATTTTAGACAAAAGCTTTTAGTTACTCAGCGTTACAAATTCAAGTCTAGCCTTCGGCAAATTTTAAATATAAAACGCAAAAATTTAACATTAAACAACTGAGGTTGCAGTATATAAAAACTAGCATGCAATTTAAAACTTGTTAATGCAAAGGATATTTTAAACTTATGTTAAGTTTATCATCTAGGTAGACATGAGCAATGATTTCCGGTTGCAAGGTTTAAACAAATTGTTTACAAAGTCAAAAGCTTGTTCGTGTTTGTTTTAAGTTCAAAATTAGTTTGTTTTATAATTTGCAGCATCAGATGATATAGTAATTCGTATTTTAAAACAAAAAACGCGCCATATTTGGTGTATCGTTATTATAACCAGTCGATTTAAGTTTACAGAAATAGGTTTAAACGAACTCTAAATTTAAAAAGATTTTCAATTTACCTTGCCAGTCTTTTTATAGGTAGAACAACCCTACAATGGCTTGTCCAGTTGTAAGTGCCCCTTGTGGACAGGTTAAAGGTCGATTAAGCAACATTCCAGATGTCGATGGGGCAAAGCAAGTATACGCTTACCTAGGTATTCCATATGGAAAGCCACCGATCGGGGATCTTAGGTTTGAACCTCCCCAAAAGTAAGTAAAATTCAATGTGTTATCTAACTCCGATGCCTTACCTAAACTAGCATCGTTTTTTTTAGAAACGAGCCGTGGAAAGGAGTGTTAGAGGCAACCAAGCAACCTCCCAGCCCTGCACAAGATATAAAATTAGTAGACCCAATAAGAAATGAATTTGTAGTTGGCAACCAGTTTAACGCTGACCTCGATGAAAACAATGAAGATTGTTTGTATCTCAACGTCTTCAGTTCAAATCCCGCAAAAAGTGATGAAATGCCGGTAATCAACCCTAACCTTAAGTTTTACATTAAAAAGGTTTATAAAACTAGTTTTGTATAAACAAAATTATTGTTTTTATCCTATTTTTATATCTGTAGGTTTTATGTTATATTTATGGGGGAGGATTTATAACAGGTGGCGTAAATTACTACGACCCCCAAGTGTTAAGTTCGTTGCATGATGTCGTTGTAGTGATGCTGAACTATCGAGTAGGTGCATTTGGTTTCTTAACCTTAGGCAAAGATACAAAATACAAAGGAAACATGGGAATCAAGGATCAAACACTAGCACTGGAGTAAGTATATTCATACAAGAGTGATTAAGAAATAGAAAAAGAGTTTGGATAAAACAAACTAAATTAATGGTAGATGGGTAAGAGATAATATTCGCGAATTTGGTGGAAACCCTGAAAATGTGACGATATTTGGGGTAAGTGCAGGAGCTGTATCAGTCGGTTGTCACATGGTTTCGCCTTTGTCACGTGGTTTGTTCCATAGATCCATTCTTCACAGCGGAACAGTTAACTTTCCACGTAAATATTAAATTGTTGGTAATAAATACTATGCGACTTACGTAAAAGTAATTTTGCAATAAACGATTAACTTTTCGTTTACAGTTGTAGTCAAAAATGATTATTCAGAATCAACCAAAAGGTTTCTTAACAACCTTAAGATTACTGAAACAGAACCTGGAGCAATAGTAAAAAAACTAAAAAATTTTTCTAAGGAGGAAATCACAAAGGCCCAAGAGGACTTAATAAAGGTTGTCTAACATTCTAGCTTTTAACACTACCATATAATTCAACTTAAACAGTTTAAATTTTAAATTTTTGTTAATTGTTTTTGATTAAAGTTATCCATAACTCTATAGCAAAGTATTATTCGAATAACGAAAACGAAAATATTTTAGGAATTAAAATTGTTCGGTGTTTATGTCGACGGAGAATTAATTCCCGACGATCCAATAACATTATTAAAAAACAAAGCTTACTCGAAAGTTCCTTGTATTGTTGGTTGTACTAACACAGAAGGAAGCGGAATGCTGTGTAGTAGTTTCCCAGGATATTCTGATGGATTAAAAGAAGAATTAGTTAGAGCTGTATTGAATGAAGAACTAGCTAGCATTGTTAAAGTAAGTGAGTTGCATACAGCGTTATTTTAATTTTAAAAATTGATCGATATTTGTGATATATTCAACGTTAAAAAAATACATTTGAACTTGCAAAATAAATCATCAAAAGGTCACATATGTACTGCTTTATAAAATATTTTTAATTGTAACTTGTGCAAATTGTTAATATCTTGTTTCGTAGGAAGACAAAATGGAAAAGGCTGTTCAAGCGACCATCGACTTTTACTCACGTAAGCATAGTGATGACGATAAACTGAAATGGAGTAAAATACTTAGCAAAGTCCTTGCAGATAGTTGGTTCGTAGCACCAAGTGCACAGCACAGTAAGGCACACTCAGGTAAGTTGCTTTATTTTAAACAAAACGTTTAACTGACTGATTCTACCAAGACATGGATATGTAAACTTAATGTTTTAATATTATAGTAAAGTAAATAAATGCTAAAAAATATTTTAAAAATTTTGTCTGAAGAAATATTTCTTTTATTAACCTGTTATAGAAATTAGTGGTGGAAATACTTACCTCTACCAAATGACCCAACAACTACGAATGCATCATGATGAAAGTTATGGAAGCGCTGATAAAAAACCTGATTGGTGTGAATGCGATCATACAGATGATATCTTTTTTACTTTAGGCTTTCCTTTTTATAAAGGCCAAACCTCGATCAAAGTCAAATACAGTGAAGATGAAAAGGAACTAAGTAGAAAGTGGATGACCTACTTGGTTAATTTTGCAAAAACTGGGTAGGTTATTCACACCAAATATAAAAAAGATTATCTTTTTAAATTTATTGCTAAATAAAATCAAGAAAGTAATGTTAATAAATAACTAAATATAACTTTCAACTGTTTGTAGAAATCCAAACAAAGAAGGCAAGGTAGATGTTAAATGGCCAAATTACGACAAGAAAACTAAGCGATACCTCACGGTTCAAATTCCTTTGAAAGTTGGAAAAAATTTAGGTGCAAAAGAAGTCAAGTTTTGGAACAAGACGTTACCATCTTTGTAACAACGTCATCAAAATATCTACAAGCTATATAACATCTAACGAAATATAAATTGATTAAAGATAACTACATACAATGCCAATTTAAATATTGTAAATATTACCATATAATCGGTGTTACTTAAAATTGTCATATAAAGTATTTAAAAAAAATTGTTAATTAAAAAAGGCTTTAGAAAGGCGTAAAATAAATTTAGCACTTATAAAAGACTTAAAGACATTTGTATACAGCTGGGGTGTCCGCAAATAAAAAAGCCAGGTCTTGAACGAACTCGTGTTGTTGATTTTGGGCTTTGCCGTGTTTAACAAGCATTAACGATAAAATTTTCTTATAACACTAACGAACACTTAAAGTTTACGTTTAGCTATTCTATTCAAAAATAACTAAATCAGACATATCTAAACATATTCAAAAGCATTCCTTAGTATTCCTAACCATAAACGTAGTGTCAAATATATTTTTTGATGTCGTATTGATTCGTGATGTCGTATTGAAATTAAATAAACAATCTTCTATAATGCTTTATTAGTAATTGATTAATTACATTAAATTGCAAAAAAGGCACCTGGTGACGTTACATGCTTCAAAGCGGTTTAGAAATTCTAATGTTTGAAGCTATTTAGCAATTATTTTTTGTGATCCAACGATAAAACTTTAAAAATTTAAATTTTTAAATAATAAATATACAACTTCAAGCACAAATGTAAATAAAAAAAAGTAAATGCTTTTCAAGAAGCCCAAATATTTTTTATAGATGTGTATAAGGTCATTTTTACATTAACCGATCACTACAATGTTTTTTTTTATAATTACACAAACGTAATTTTCAATTTTAAAGGGCTCAATGACATGGCCATTTTTCTCGGTTTGGACCCATTAACTCATAATTGATTTAGTGGGTGTAAGCCTCTACACACGATATTTACTTTGCTCTTTAAACATCAGTTCAAGCAAAGTCAGCTTTTAACCGTAGGTTAAATAACCTTTATAATATTTAGGAATGCATAATTATATAACCTTGAACAATTTAGATTAGTCGTATTAAACAGCTACAAATTTTAAATTGAATATACTGAGGTTTTCTTTATTCTATGTAATAAGTTTATCATTTAGATTAACATGATTAATAGTATTCGGGTTTAGACAAGGTTTAGACTAATAATATATAATAGGCATCAGTTAGCATTAAATTTTTGGTTACTTAATTAATCGCTTTAAGTGTTAAAAAGCAATACCCCAGCAGACAGAGCGCATCCTTTAACCTGCTTCGAAGCGGTTAATGGATTTATCTTTTTTTAGCCTAAGACATTGATCGCTAACCAAATGACATTAAAGTTTTCAAACGGGTGTTTGATTGTCACAGTGTAAACAACAATTTCCTAAAATTTTGCGGCTTTTAGTATCTTTAAAAAAAACTTAAAACCAGTACATTTTAGTAGGCTACAAGAACAAATTTAAACAGATTCATAATTAGAAAAAAAAAGAAATTTACGATTTACGTTCTGCTGAAACGTCTTTTCTGAACAAAAATATAAAAAAGTTAAAATGGCTTGTCCAATTGTAAGTGCACCTTGCGGTCAGGTTAAAGGCTTGGTAAGCAAGGTACCAGAAGTTAGTGGAGCAAAACAAGTATACGCTTACTTAGGTATCCCATTTGCAAAACCTCCTATCGGAGATCTTAGGTTCGAACCCCCACAAAAGTAAGTAGATTTGATACTCTCTGTTTATCTATCAAAAAAGCTATTATCGTGTTCTTTTTTCAGAAACGAGCCATGGGAAGGGGTGCTAGAAGCAACCAAGCAACCTCCCAGCCCTGCACAAGACTTAGCACTGTTAGAACCAATGAAAAACACGTTTTTGGCTACCAACCAGTTTGATGCTGACCTTGATGAAAATAGTGAAGATTGTTTGTATCTTAACGTTTTCAGTTCGAATCCCAAAAAAGATGCCGCCATGCCGGTAATAGGCCTAAGTTTAAATTACTATTTAACAAAAATTAAATCTTGGTATTCATTAACAACAAAATTGTTTGTAGGTTTTATTTTGGATTTATGGGGGAGGATTTCAAGCGGGTGGGGTGAATTACTATGACCCCCAAGTTTTATGTTCTTTACATGACGTCGTTGTAGTAATGCCAAACTATCGATTAAATGCATTTGGATTCTTGACTTTGGGACAAGATACAAAATACAAAGGCAACATAGGAATCAAGGATCAAATACTAGCACTGGAGTAAGTATATTTAGACGATAGTAATAAGGCAATATTTTAATAATATTGTTTTATATAAATTTTAGATGGGTGAGAGATAATATTCGCGAATTTGGTGGAAACCCACAAAACGTCACACTATTTGGAGAAAGTGCTGGTTCTGTATCAGTCAGTATCCACATGGTATCACCCTTATCACGTGATCTGTTCCATAGATCTATTCATCATAGTGGAACAATCAACCTTCCACGTAAATTTAACATTTTTTGCATATAAACACTTTTTATTCAATTATTTATTATAAATATAAATTAACTTCGAGTCATTTTGACTCAATAAAAAACTGCTACTAAAAATTTTATCGTTTAAACTCGCGCAATATTATTTTGACTTTCCAAAAACTCAGCGGCAGTAAAATTTACAAATAATTTACCACATCACACCAAAATAACCTAACTATACAACTTTAAATAAACAATTAATTTTTTGTTTACAGTTTTGATCGAAAATGACTATTTAGAAATCAGAAAATCGTTTTTTGACAACCTTAAAATTACTGAAACAGAACCTGAGGCAATAATGAGAAAACTAAAAAGTTTTTCTACAGAGGAAATCATAAAGGCCCAAGCAGACTTAGTGAAGGTAGTCTAACGTCCTATAGCTATGAACACTTGATAAATAACACAAGCATATACTTCAACTTTAACATGTCTGTGCCTTTTATTTAAAGTTTTTGCTTTTGTTAGTTGCTTTGATATAAAGTATTCAATCTTTTAAAAAGGATCATCCTAATAATAAAAACAAACTTTTTTAGCAATTGAAATGGTTTGCTGTTGTTGTCGATGGAGCAATAATGCCCGACGAGCCAATCAGATTAATAAAGAATAAAGCTTACTCAAAAGTACCTTCTATAGTCGGTTGTAACAGTACAGAAGGTGACGGATCGTTGTGTCATAATTTCCCAGGATATTTTGAGGGATTAAAAGAGGAATTTTTCAGAGAAGTGCTAAAAGGAAGTTTGGCAAGCATTGTCAAAGTAAGTTGATTGCATCTTTTTTTATTGCGTTCATCTTTTAAAATGTTCTGTATCTGTACATTTTTCAGTGTTTTGAAAAAAAATCCTTTTTACTTGTAATTACCTTCTTTTAATATGTTAATAATCTATGTAAAAAGTATATGGCATTTGTAAAGATAACAGTTTATAAATGGGGCTTTTAAAATGTACCTTATTGTATACTTTATATTGTTCAAATGTAATTCTTCCACAGAAAGACAAATTGGAAAAGGCTGCTCAGGCGACCATCGACATTTATTCACATAGGTTTAGTGATGACAATAAAATGAAATGGAGTAAAATCCACAGCAAAGTTCTTGGAGATAGTTGGTTTGTAGCACCAACTGTAGAGCAAAGCAAAGCACACTCAGGTAAGTTATTTTTATTTTAAATGGCTTAAATTTTCGTTGAGTGAGTTTTTTTAGGCTTAAATATGTAAACATACGGTTTCTGATATTATAGTGATATACAATATATAATAAACAACATGTATTTTTAAAAAAAATTTGCTGTGAAAATAATTCCTAACGTAAACTATATAGAAATTAGCTGTGGAAATACTTATCTCTACCAAATGACTCAACAACTACGAATGCATCATGAAGATGGTTATGGAAGCGCTGATAAAAAAGCTGACTTTTGTGAGTGTGATCACGCTGATGATATAGTATTTACTTTCGGCCTTCCTTTTTACAATGGAAAAACCTCATTTGAAGTAAAATACAGTGAAGACGAAAAGGAACTAAGTAGAAAGTGGATGACCTACTTGGTTAATTTTGCAAAAACTGGGTAGGCTATAAGTACATACCGTGTGAAAAAAACTCCATCTTTACAAAATTTATTACTTAATATTTTAGTGTTAATAAATTTTAACATTCAACTGTTTGTAGAAATCCAAACAAAGGAGAAAAAGTTAATGTTGAATGGCCAAACTACGACAAGGAAACTAAGAGAAACCTCACAGTTCAAATTCCTTTGAAAGTTGGAGAAAATTTAAGTCAAAAAGAAGTGAAGTTTTGGAACGAGACGTTACCATCTTTGTAACCATGTTACCTAAATATTGAATAGCAATATTTTATTTTGCAATCTAATAAAATTAATTATTGATGACTATAAAATACCATTCTCAACACTGTTTAAATTATAACTACAAATTGGATCAACGCCTAGTTATTATGTAAAGTATTTAAAATAAATTTGTTAATTTAACGCATGTAAAATTAAAGTTTGTATAAACACAAAATGGTTAGAATGCCAACAGTGAAATTGGTAAGAAAAATTTTATTTTAATAGCTAAGTAATTACACATTTTAAGTAATACCTTTCTGGCATTGTGCAACAATAATGGCTTACTCGGCATAAAATATGATTGATAAGATTAGTATTTGATAAGCAAATTCAACCTTTGAAATAGCAAACAAAAGGCCGAAAAATATTTGAAGAGACTGAAAACAGATTTGCGAAGGACTAAAAAACATTCGAAATACGATAATAGCCAAAACCTATACAGCGCGCGTAAAGAGAAAGACGAGTTCTTTAAAAAAACCTATGTTGTTTATTTTAGACATAGGTCGTATTTAACGAGCAAATATGGTTAAAGTTTTCTCCTTTTTGAAAGCTAATAGGTTAAGTATAAAGTATAATCTAGCCATTAGTATGAATAACAGGAATGAGCTGTAACGATATTAGAATACCAGAAAAAATAGTAGTACAAAACCAATTTAAATTGTAAGGCTGCAACAAAATTTAAGAAGTAATTAAAGAATGACAAGTTATTATTGTCTAATTTATATAACTTTTAAAATATGCAATTTATTAAAACAGCAGTATTGTTAGGTTGTTGGTTAGTTTAAAAATGGCTTGTCCGATTGTAAAGGCTCCCTGTGGTGCGGTTAAAGGCCTAGTAAGCAAGGCCCCAGAAGTTAGTGGAGCAAAACAAGTTTACGCTTACCTTGGAATTCCATTTGCAAAACCACCGATCGGAGATCTTAGGTTCGAACCTCCTCAAAAGTAAGTAAACTGACTTTTTTTTGTAAACAAAAGTTTTTTTGAATTTATATAAGCATATATTTTTGTTTTTGTAAGAAATACACCATGGAAGGGAGTTTTTGATGCGACAAAAATGCCACCAAGTCCTGCGCAAAATACCACAGTGTTAGAACCAATGTACGAATACTTTGTACTTGGTAACCAATATAAGGCTGACACTCATTATACCAGTGAAGATTGTTTGTATCTCAACGTTTTCTGCTCAAATCCTAAAAAAATGGCTAACATGCCGGTAAAAAGTTTATTTGTTTTGTATTACTATATTTTTTATGGTTAAAACAACAACATACATTTAATTGGCAGTTCCGTAAAAAAACACTTTTTTACAATTTTGCGATCTTAACATGTATATTTATAAAGTTTTTAATAATCTATTCAGGTTATGGTGTGGTTGTACGGCGGCGGATTTCAAATGGGAGGAGTTTCTGATTATGACCCCCAAGTGTTATGTTCGTTACATGACGTCGTGGTTGTAATTCCCAACTATCGAGTAAATGCGTTTGGTTTCTTGACTTTGGGACCAGATACAAAATACAAGGGAAACATGGGACTCCAGGATCAGATTCTAGCACTGGAGTAAGTACTAATAACTAATATGTTTTTAATTGATTGGGATATCGTACTTGGCAAGTAAAATGCAGTTTTGAAAAAAAACAATCAATTAACAAAGTTTTACTTATATTACATAATTTTATTTTATGAAATAATGCATTATTTTTTAAAATTTATTAGATGGGTGAGAGATAATATTAAAGAGTTTGGTGGAAACCCTGGAAATGTGACGATATTTGGAGAAAGTGCTGGTTCCGTAGCCGTCAGTTGTCATATGGTTTCACCCGTGTCACGTGATTTGTTCCATAGATCTATTAATCATAGTGGAACAATCAACATGTTATGTTAGTTGCCTATATTTCTTCAATGTTAATGTAGCTACATACACAAATCTCAATATTTGGTCCAGTTTTAACCTAAGTCGTTCAAGAATGACCAAAATACAAAAAAATTAATTTTTTAAAAATAAAACACATACAGTAATTTTATTTCGTTGCCTCAGTTTGTATTTATTACTTAAGTTTACTTTTATGTTTTAGCTTTGGTTAAAAAAGATTACGTCGAGTATCGGAAAACGTTTCTTGATTTACTGAAAATTACTGAAACAGAACCTGAAGCGATCATGAAAAAACTGAAAAGTTGTTCGACCGAAGAAATAATGAAAGCTCAAGACAAGGGTGTAGAGGTTGTGTTATTTCTTTAAATATTTAATTACAATTGCGCGTTTTTGTGGACAGTCCCCTACAAGATAAATTATAAATAGATATTATAACGTAATGTGGCAATTTTAGACAATGAAATACTTTGGGGTTGCGGTTGATGGAGAAATAATCCCCGATGAACCCAATACATTGATAAAGAATAAAGCTTACTCAAAAGTTCCGTCTATAGTCGGTTGTAATAACACGGAGGCAGGGGGAATACTTTCTATGAGTATACCAAACATCGCGGAAGGTTTAACAGAAGAATTTGTCAGAAGTACGTCAAAATCATATTATGAAGAAATGGTCAAGGTAAAGTAAACTACCGGGAACTACCTTTTTTCTTTAAAATAACAGACTAAATTTTTTTTCATAAAATAAAGGATTACAAAAATACCTTTTTTAATAATTTTTTAGAAGGAGAATATAGAAAAGGCCATCCAGGCGTCAATTGATTTTTACTCGCGTGACATTGAAAAGGACGACAAACTAAAATGGACCACAGTTCATTGCAAGATTAGTAGTGATTTATGGTTTCAGACGCCAACTGTCGAGCAAGCATTAGCTCACTCTGGTAATTCTATTGGCTAAACAATTGAATAGAGAATGCACTATACTTACACCACTTAATGCAAAAAATTTTACTTGCAAAGATTTTCAATATTTTTTGTATTTTATATATACCCTCTAACAATACTTTCTTTTTCTAGAAATAAGTGGTGGAAATACTTATCTTTACCAAATGGCTCAACAACCTCGTTTCCACCATGAAGATGGTTATGGAAAAGCAGGTAAAAAGCCTGACTATTGTGAATGTGACCACGGTGAAGACGTTTATTTTACATTTGGTTTCGCGTTCTATGGCGGTCCTCTGACCTTGAATGTCAAATTTAGTGAGGACG
Source organism: Corella eumyota (assembly GCF_963082875.1). Classification (NCBI taxonomy): domain Eukaryota; kingdom Metazoa; phylum Chordata; class Ascidiacea; order Phlebobranchia; family Corellidae; genus Corella; species Corella eumyota. Next base: position 5,319,450 of record NC_137491.1, read on the forward strand.
AGAAAGAATTTACTCGCAAATGGATGACTTACCTGACTAACTTTGCAAAAACTGGGTAAATTAAGAAGAAAGTATAGACTTACACAAACTACAATTTAAAATTATATATTTAAAAAATAGTTTTCAATACACATGAAATAAACTTCTGCCAAATAAAATGTTTCATTAGACAAACTCACGCTAAAGTTTTAATCAAGTGTATTTTGATTTTTTTAGAAATCCAAACAAGGGACAAAAAGTTGACCTAAAATGGCCAAATTACGACGGAAAAACCAAACGAAATCTTAAAGCTAAAATTCCGTTGACAATAGAAGAGAATCTCATCAAGGAGGAATATGAATTTTGGAACAAGAAATTTGCCACCTTCTAATTAAATAGTTTTATCTAACTAAAACAAATTTATGTTATTTTAAATTACACTAATTAAACATTTATAGCAATATTATATTTGTAACTGTAAATAGTCAAGAAGGAATAATTTAGAACGGATGATATTAGATTTTGTGTCACAATGTTATTACAGCTATATTTCTTAATTCTTGTCGTTGATTGAATGACTTTATCTAAAACAAAATAAACTTTAACAGCAAAAGAAATTTCGCATTGCAATAAATTGCGAAATATTTAAATTTGGCTTTTTAAAAGCAAACAAAACTTAAAGCAATAATTAACCAACCGTAGGTAGATCCGAAGTCAAATATTTACATCTGTTGTCGTTTTAAAATAAAGCTTACGATAGCGTACACATATTTGAAGTAATTAATTATTAAAAAAGTTTAGCAATTCGGTGACATTTGGTATATAAAAAGATTTTTCGCATAAATATACTATATTAAATTTAATGCAAGTTACAATTGGGAAATATAGTTAGGAAAGGAACGTTATATATATTTTGAATTGACCTTTAAAGTTATGGCTTGTCCAGTTGTAAGTGCCCCTTGTGGTCAGGTTAAAGGTCGGTTGAGCAACATTCCAAAAGTACACGAGGCAAAACAAGTTTACGCTTACCTAGGAATTCCATATGCTAAGCCCCCTATTGGAGATCTAAGGTTCGAACCTCCGCAAAGGTAAGTTTATTGCAATAAAATTCAAGTCGCAAAATGAGATTTTAAACTGCAAAAGTAAACTTATTGCAATAAAAATTTTTTTTTATCTATGCATCTGCTTATTATGTCATGTTTTATAAAAAAAATTATATATATGTTAAATAGAAATGAACCGTGGAAAGGAGTTCTTAATGCAACAATCCAACCAGGTAGCCCTTCGCAGAGTCCGGACACCTACAAGTCGGTGAAAAACACCTTCGTCGTTTGCAATCAATATAATTCAAGCTTTGAGACGTTCTCGGAAGATTGTTTGCAACTAAACGTGTTCAGTTCGAATCCTTGCAAAAATGCTAACATGCCAGTATTTATAACTTATATGTATAGTAAATTATAATGACGTATATAGGCTATATAGTAACGCACTTGTAACAAAAACTTCCATAAATTTCAATTTTTTTTAAATACTCCAAAGCTTTATGCAGTCTTATAGTTTTTTGATGCAAAGATTTTTTTTGTCAAGATTTTATTTTGGATTTATGGTGGAGGATTTCAAGCTGGTGGAGTTGATTTCTTCGACCCCCAAGTTTTATGTTCATTGCATGATGTTGTGGTTGTAATACCCAACTATCGAGTGAATGTGTTTGGTTTCTTAACTTTGGGCCCAGATACAAAATACAAAGGAAACATGGGAATCAAAGATCAAATATTGGCACTGGGGTGAGTAACACTATATCTATAGGGGCAATTCTTCGGTAACGGAATTACAATTACTGTGGTTTACAAACCTATAATTTTTTTTTTTAATATAATTGAAATCATTTTTTAAGTTAAAACAACCCATATATTGCCATTCTAAATTTTTATAAGCATAGAAGTCCAGTTCGAACTTCTATGCTTCTTAAAAATTGAAAAATGTTTGGTAACGGAATTACGCCAATAAATTAGATATAAAAAGTTGGGTAATACTTAATCCCAATTCGTCTGAATTTTATAAAAACTAACTTAAATTAAACATGTGTAAATAATTGTCCTTATTGAAAGCAACAAAAAGATACCAAATTTTTTTAGTTGGGGTTTAAAAAATATTTATTTATTGACAAATTAACTTAAAAAAACCTGGTAACGGAATTACACTTTAAGTAACAGAAAGACACTGTCTAATTTTGGCATGTAACTTTAGTCTTAAATTTACTCAAATTCAGATAAAATTAAAAAAAATAGTTTTAGGTACTGTTAAAATAAGAAACAAACCTAACTTAAAAAATTTTAAAAAAATCTTGGTAACGGAATTACAAAACTAAAAACTACTAGGTTTTTTTTTTAATAAACTCTTAAACAGAAACAAACAAACCAAATTTTAAAATTCCTTACTACCATTTTAACAAAAACTACAAACATAACTCCAAAAATAAAATTAACAAACAAACATAACATGTTTAAAATTCTAAATCGCTAAACTCTAAATTAGTAATAAAATTGATGTCGCAGAAACAATTTGTTACACCTAAATAAAATGGATAATTATGCAAAAACAATAAGTCTAGTGGGTAAAATAGCTTATAATATTGTTTGAATATGCCAAATATCAGTTAAAAATCAACTTGTTAACTATAAATATTTTTATTTAATTTTATTTAGTAATATATGTACCCATAAAACTAATTTATAAATTTCAAAACTACTTTCTCACAAAATTAAAAAAAATGGATATTATATTACAATGCCATTTCATTTTTTTACTTATAAAAATAATTATATTATTTTAAATCACTTAAACCAGGCAGAATAAGCATTTCTACAAATTCTCTGTTGTTGTAATTCCGTTACCCGTAATTCCGTTACCATTATTGTAGATAGAATTGATAAGGAACATTAAAGTTTAGTTTTTATTTATAGTACCTAACAACTAAAATCAGAGAATTAAAAATATTAAAAGTTGTATTTGATTAAATTTCAAGTTATAAAACTTTTTATGTAAATTCGGTAACGGAATTACCTATATTCTTACAAGTTAAAAACTTAAAAATTGCTGATTTTTAAATTGTAATATAGAATTTGTTGTTTAACTTATGTTAAGCATATGTTTAAACCTCTTATACTAACACTTTACAAATCTGTTGTAATCTGTTTTTTTTAACTTTTATATTAACTTAAAATTATTGCTTAAAATAGCCATAAAAGTGCAAAAAAATTTGTACATTTTAAATTTAAAAAAAAAATCACTTATAAAAAGATATTTGCCTAAATTTTTTTAAATTTAAACTTTAAATATCAAAACCAAAGAAACAGGTAAGTTAATTAAACAAATAATTTAAGTTAATTTTTTTTTAAAAAACACTTTCCCAATAAGAATTGCCCATAGATAACTTTAAAATCGCTTGGTGTTAGCGTTATCTTTAAAAATAGGATAAAAAAAAGAAAATATTTTACTTAGATGGGTAAGAGATAATATTAAAGAATTCGGTGGAAACCCCGAAAATGTGACAATATTTGGACAAAGTGCTGGTTCTGTATCAGTCGGTTGTCATATGATTTCACCTTTATCAAATGGTTTGTTTCACAAAGCTATTCAACATAGTGGAACAATCAACTTACCAGGTGGCATTTAGTGCAAGTTATGTATGTTCTATAGCCTACCTAACGTAGTTGCATACCTTAACAACCATATAAATAGGTAGGCCAATTGTATATTTATTTTGTTACACTTTAAAACGTATGTAGCACTGATCCGAAAAGATTACTCCGAATACCGTGCTGCATTCTTAAAAGCTTTAAAAATCACTGAAACAGAACCAGAAGCTATAATGCAAAGATTAAAAAGCGCTTCATTTCAAGACATAACTAAAGCACAAGAAGAAGCGGCAAAGGTTGCTTAATCTTATATTTATAGCTTTTTTTTTCATGTGTTATTTAATCCTAAATAAGTTGCACAAATTTCGCAGACTATGAAAATGTTTGCTGTCTTAATCGATGAAGAAATAATTCCCGATGACCCCAGCACATTAATAAGGAACAAAACTCAATCAAGTGTTCCTTTAATTGTTGGTTGTAATAACACCGAGGCTCAGGGAATGTTGTCCATGGGAATTCCGAATTATTTGAATGGTTTAACTAAAGATTTTATTAAAGTAGTAATGAGAGGAATGTTAGCTGATTACGTAAAGGTAATTCATTTAACAATCACACCTCAGTAGAGCTAAAAAAAAAAAACTTTTATTTTTTATTAATTATATTCTAACGGACACTTTGTAGGAAGACAATTTAGAGAAAACAGTTAATGCCACCATCAATTTTTACTCTCGCAACATTAGTAATGACGATACATTAAAATGGAGCAAAATGTATAGCAGATTTCTGGGAGATATATGGTTTGTTGCACCAAGTGTTGAGCAAGCGAATATTCACTCAGGTATACGAATACTGTTTAGCCCTATAATGTGTAACTTAAAATTAAGTACGGAGTTAAAGTTTGTTCTACATGGAGTGTTATTTTACTTCCGCAGCCTACTAAACTTAAACAAAGTTTTAAACTTTTCCTGTTATAGAAATCAGCAGTGGGAATACTTACCTCTACCAAATGACCCAACAACTGCGTTTACACCACGAGGATGAATACGGAAATGCAACTAAGAAGCCCGATTTTTGTGAATGTGATCACGGAGACGATGTTGGGTTTACGTTCGGCTATCCATTTTATAATGGGCCGACCACGTTTGAATTAAAATACAGCACAGATGAGAAAGAATTAAGTCGACAATGGATGATCTATGTTACCAACTTTGCAAAAACTGGGTATAGTTTAAATAGCTAAATTGCACAAAAATCAAACATAACTAAAACCTTCAATTCCTAAAAACCATTCTTGTCTTTTTAATAGCAATCCAAACAAGGGAGAAAAAGTGGACGTTGAATGGCCAAATTACAACCAAAATACTAAACAGAACCTTACAGTTCAAATCCCCATGGCGGTTGGTGACAATTTGTGCGAAGAAACAGCGAAATTTTGGAAGGAAACTCTATTAACGTTGTAATTTTTTCTAGTATCAAGATTTTAAAATAAGGGATAATCTTTGTCTTAATTTATGTGATTTATGTAACTAAAATAGAAGTTTTCTTGCAAATGTATTTCCACGTGTTAGTTGAATTTGATTGTTACATACTGAACCGAATCGACGAATTAAATTAATATAATATTACTTTAGTATTTTACCTGTAGTTGTTCCTGGAAGTTAATGACATTGATTTTGAACATTGTGACTTTAAATTAATGGGCGGGAATAGCACTTTTATTGTACTTCCCTAAAATAGCTTTAATTTAGTATAATATACTAAGCATTTGCTTGAATAAAAAAATCCAGTTGCCTACTGTGGTGAGTAAAACTGTGGATTTTTAAATAGGAAAACTACAAAGAAATAAAATTAGACCATATTTTATAATAATATAAATTTATTTTAACAACAATGTTCTGAACACTGTGTCCCAGTTTCCCTTTTTCTATCCATCCACTTTGCCACACACTTAAAATGGCCACCAAATGCACAACTCTGACAATAAGTATACAAACCTTTTACAGGTAAGTGGCACAAGAAACAACTTACACCTTTTCGTTTATGTTCTGGATCAGTGAATCTGCGATCACATGACCAAGCATGATTTGTCGGCATCCTCCTCTGGCACGTGCCACAACTGGAGTGCACAACTGAAGAAGCAGACAACATCCGAATGGAAGTTGTCTGACTAAATTTTACGACTTTAGCGTGTTGCACCCACAGTTGATGACTTGCCAGCAAATCAAGATAAGAAAATTGCCATTGTTCAACACTTGCATCGGTAGGAGAAAAATGAACGGAAATACCATAACACCATAATGCTAATAAAATACAAACTGATGACTGAACGTCGCCTTTTTCCGCAAAAAATCTAAAACAAATAAGCTGTAAAAACTAAAAACAAAAATTAACAATCAAGTGTATTAATTCAAAAACTTACGCTAATTGCTCTCGCGTTGTTTCGTCTTTAATTATATCTAAAGGTGATGGCCACAATGATGGTTTAACAACAAAGGATTTGACAAAATCAAACACCTCCGAAGTTCCTCCTTCAACACCCGAGTGTTGAGATGAAATTGGTGAGTTTGAGTGTCTGGGCAATGCAGAAGATTGTTGCCAGCGACCCCCATGGGGAATATAGTTAACAGGTTGCTCACCAACGTCATGGGTCATTTCAGATGGGGCATCAATGCGTCCAAACCCAGATAAAGCTCCCTCCGTCAAATCCTAATATACTTATTTCATATTATTTAGTTTGGAATACTTTATTAATATAATACATACCTCTTTTTGATTGAAGGCCTCGCTCTGAAGAGTGATTTGCCAGTCATGTTCCGATGTAATATCTGCATCAGAAGTCATTCCATCATCCCCAAATCTGTGATGAAGTTATATTCCAATATCAACTTGTTCAATACTTAAAGAGCAAGGGCCACAAAGATAAAAAGCATCAAGTAAAAAGTAAAATTACATATTAGGTAGGTATAAACCTAAGACAACTAATAATAAAAAAAATTCATTTGTAAATTTACTCTGGAATGCGATCCTCATCTGAGTAAAAATCTGGTTCAGAATGTCGACCCTTCGCAATATCAGTTAAATACTCTTCCATCTCTCTCTTCCTCTCTTCGTCAGATCTCACTTCTGATTCTGTGTCTCCTCCCATCCCAAAATCTGATTGCTGTTCATCCTAAATGTTAACAAAATATTTAAATATTAAATTCAGTGGTTATTAAATTGCCTCTGCAAAATTTAAACAAAAATTAACCTTTAAGTAAATTATAAAACCTAAATAAATATCCTATATCTAATTAGGCCTCATGTAAGATATAAGTATGTCCAATTTATAGCTTTTTAAAGAAAAAAACCTATTTGTGGTACAAAATGTAACCACACTACAAGAAACTATTTAGTAGAAACTGTCATAAGTAAATGCAACTCGGCTTACAAGGCGTTTAACTAGTTGTTTAAAAGGAGTATACCTTTCGGGGAACAATAGAAGCTCTTTTACTACCACCACTGTCATTTCTTTTATGTTTTTCTAGGGCAGGTTCATATTTCTTGTCTTCAATAGATTTAACATCATTCGAATAAAAAACATCAAGGATTAACCAGACCCTTGCCGCGTTATTGTTACCAGCTTCCAAAGCAACTTTACTGTTAATTTTACACAAATCTGGAAAACTAACATTGTGTTCTCTTCCATTTAATATATAATTTTTTGCCATGTGAATAAAGCCCTTGTTGTACAAGTGTTCATTTAGCGTATCAAGTGCAGTTCGCTCATCATCAACATCTAGGCATGGAGTAACTTTTAAATTTTCCAAATCGAAAATTGTCTGTCGGGAATCACAATTTAAAAATCTCTTCATTTTGAATCCCATTTGAAGAGTTGGTGATGATGGGACAGAATAGGATAACTCGAAATCAGAATGCTGCGATGACTGCTTTCGAAATATTCCAATTGAACCCAGTTTTACACCGGAATAAATTCCACTTGTACTTCCAGTGGGACTTTGGGCCTCTGTTACATTAAAATTTTTCTCGGTCACATGGCAAATGTAGCCAAGGTGACTAATAACAAGTCCTGTATTAATTGTTGTATCTGCCGGGCGAACAGCATCCCTAGTAGTGTGCATATACAAAGTTCCATCTTTTGAGCAGGAAAATAAATCCTCGCAATCATTTTTTCTCCACACAATTCCAGTTGTTACATTATTATGTTCCTATAAAAGATAAAATTTAAATAAATATTACCCATTAGAGAATAACTTAAAAGAAAAGATAAAATACTTGCATTGAAATAGGCAAACGGGACAAATTTTCTTCTTAGGTCCCAAACGTTGATACTAAAATCCAGCATCATAGAAACTGTTGCTAGTTGATGTTTTCTATTGGGTCTCCACTTCACGCATGAAACTGATGATGTTGTTGGAATGTTGCCAGACTCTTTTGCTTTATTGTTTGCTATATCCCAGATCTTTACCAAAAGTTATTTATTTTTACAAAAAATTTGCAAAACTAAAGATGAATATATACATAAAAACGTAGATGCGCTCAAATAGAATGGGACATGTTTTTCCTAAACTTAAAAAAGTATTCAAAATAAACGTAAAGCTGGATAAACCCAATTTAAAATACTACCTTACCTTTACCATGTTATCCCTTCCACCAGTGGCCAGTGTATTTTCCTTATCAGGATGCCAATCAAGGGCATAAACGGAACCCTTATGGGCAAGATACTGCAGCGTAAATGCGCTTGTATTGCGATAATCCCACACCTAAAATACATCAACCAATACATACCATGATAACGTTTAGTATACTGTAGTTTAACATAGATATGTTTACTAATTTATATTTACCTGAACATTCCCGTTATCAAAACTTGCCGCAAATTGAAAGTAAGAATGTGGACTAAACTGCACACCTCTCACCCCATCAGCTTTACTTACAAAAGTGGTTACACATTCCTTTTTTCGGAGGTCAAATATTTTCATCGTAGAATCCTGAAAACAAAATTTCATCAAGCACTATCATACTGTTAACTATGAACCAAATAGATATTTTTATCCGAAGAATGTAAAAATTTAAAATTAAGCTGACATTAAAAAGTTCATTTTATTTACCTGTGATCCACTAATTACTAAATGTGCCTCAGATGGGTGAAATTGTACTTTGGTTACGGCTCGTTTGTGTTCTTGAAACACAACCAGTTGTCTGTTTCGACCAGTTGCAGATAAATCCCATGCAACTATAGCACCGTTGGTTGCAGCAGTGGCTATTTTGTTATCATCTGTTTGACTCCAAGTAACGTCAGCACTACTCATATTTAAACCCTGTTGAAAAACTCGTAATATAAGATCTGTATGTCACAAAATTGTTAATGTAGAACAGTTATTAGGTATATTTTTTTTTTGTATATATTTTTATCCTCGATGTGGAAAGTCGAATGCGCGACTTAAACATGGAGTAACATTAGTTACTCTGACCCAGTCTCAAGTTGCCTGTGGCAGTTTGGGATATTATAGGGACTAAAATTGCCCGGTAATTATGCTGCTGATTAAGTGCTTGCTCAGTAGGAGTTCATACCGTTTATAGCACCTTACTTAAGGGTGCTACAGTATGTGGGCAGTGGGATTGAACCCACGACCTCATCTGTGGTGTAGCAAGTGTTCTTACCACTACACCGCACTGTCGTTTGATATACAATTTTTTATGATTATATTTGAAAAACCCTAATAGTTTAATAATGTAATCTTACGTAAAAAAAATTAATACAAAAATACCAAATAATATATTCATATTTATTTCAAAAAAGCTACTATGAAAATTAAATAATAAAACTGTATTTTAAGAACAATAACCTGTCTTCGACCAAAATGTAGATTAAGTGGCTCCCCAAATGAACCATCATCACCAATCGAATAAATTTTAAGCAATGATCTTCCAGCAACAACAACCCTTGAGTTGTCTCGACTTAAACTTAATGCATTAATTGCTGTGCCAACTTTAACATGCGTTGTCTTTTTATGAATATTAGGATAGTCCATTTTTGGGTTCTACTAAAACAATAAAATAAATTCATAACAATTGCCGGTTATGTAACACACCTATGTGTTTAATTGACAGTCTGACAATAACTTTTAACACAATTTATTTTTAATTATGGTTTGTAGGTAAAACATTATCAATGTTGTTAATTCAAAAAAACTAAGAAAACTAAGAAACTATATAATGTCTGATTGTTTCAGAACAATGTCAGTTGCAGACTATTTAATTCTAAATTCCCTTTAACATATGCTATTGCGCAAAAAAAACAAATCTGTGAAGAATTAAGCCATACAAACATTTTAACCATACGCTAAAAATTTTATAAAAGGATAGGTCAGAATGTTAGCCTGTCAGTTATCTAGATATGTATTTGTAAATAAATAATTAAGATCTAAAAATCACTTTATTAAAAATGTCTACGATTTGACACAACTTTTTTTAATTTATCCCATAAAACCGTTTTATTATGGCGGATACGTTAAAAAGAACGTTAAAATAACCATACCCCTTTTTTAAATTTTAGCTTTTAATATCATTCCTTAACAAATCAATTTTTTTCAACTATAATCGAAATACGTTAAAACGTGTTACAAAAGCTCAGTAGATCAATAACAAAAGTTTTGTTGTTCATGTTTTTGTGGTAACCAGAACAAATTTAACCAGATGACTTTTAGTTTCTGATTAATTAGTCACTTTGTATGTATTAAATTTAAACTTATTTGTTCTACAAAACGAAAAACGTATATTTAGCAAATTTAGTTAGGCTAATGTTAATCTATAAATTGAATTCCCCCCTATTTGCATAAAGAACGAACACAAATTTTTCAAAAGGTATTTTATTCAGTATAAATGCAATTGCCTACTTACAAAATCACAACTGATAAACCCTCAAACGTGTAAGGTTATTATGAAAACCACAAATAACATTACGCACATAAACGTTCAAGTCAACCACATGAAATGGCATTAAAATAAAACTAGTTTTACAACTTCATATTTATCAAGACTATGGTACAAGTACACATTCCTAAAAAAAAGAAGTTGTAACATCGAGACATATACTAACTTGTGAAAGCAATATCAGAGCGAAATTTTGATTAAAAAAAACTATAAACATACTCACCTGCAAGTTGTTGTTCAATAGAAAACCAAAGTTTTAACAAGAGAAAATTACAATAACACGCACAAGCTTCTAAACGCAACATTTTAATTTGTCTATTTTTTTTTTCTTTACGTTTTGCACAGTTTAACTAATAGCACTGCTTATTAAGCAAAAACGAAAGGTTTACATAATATACGAATAAATAAGGTAACTTGTCACCAACAATGTATATGTTATAACCTTAGATATTTTAGGCCGACAATCAATAAATATGTACATTTACAACAAATTACCAGATACCTTGTCTAAACAACAGAACATAATTAATAAACAATGGGCAGTAAAGATTACAAATCCCAAATTCCAATTTACCAAGTAACTGGAAAATAAATTACGCAATTTTAGTATTTTTGTTACTACGGGATTAATAAATACAATAAAAAACTTTATACAGTTAATTTTTTTGCACATTTTTTAAAGTTATTTACATTTTTTTCACTGTGTTTTGGAAAAACAAAATTATTAATCACTGCACAGAAGGTTTTTGTATTAAAGGCATTGAAAATTCATTTTCACTACTACTGTGATATCCAAAACCGGAAATATTACGCTGCATCTGTGCTTCAGGTGAAAATAACCCGGAACCTTTTTGGGTCTGAGTACGCAATGACGCAACAGCTGGATGAACGGGGGAATTATCCTTAATCTCTCCGGCTTCAGGAGTTGAATGAGTTGATTCGTAAGAAGCAAGCCGGGGTAAATTCGCTGCTGTGAATGCCCCACTATCGTTGTCATCTTCAAAAATCTCTTCGGGCATTTGGTTGGGTACGGGTAAATTGGGGTCAAAATCTCCCTGAATGGGGGTAAAGTATTCGTTATTGTGAGTCCTTTTTAATGTAACGGTGGGTATGCTCGGCACAGACTTGTGCTCCTAAAACAAAAAAAACACAAATGTGCAAGTGATAAATAATTCAACAACACACAAAATTTGTGAAAAAAAAACAAAATTTTTTACACTTTTTAAAAAAATTAGTGAAAGTGCATGTTTTAAAAACAAGTGTAATAATAACAATATCTACCTGGTTTATTTTGATGGCATCGGACAATGACTTTTGAAATGTTGATTCATCAAATGCTGAAGATTTTGATTTACTGTTGTATAAAAATTCATAATTAAAATAAAAAATTTAAATTATATAAGATTAAATTCAAACTGTTTTAAATGGGCAATTTACATAAAAATTTAAAATATATAAGTGTATAATGATAGAGACATATACTAACAACTTACCTAGATTTGGATTTGCTGTGGTGGTGATGATATTTATGTTTGCTACTTCCACCATTCGAATTTCCACTAGAGTGTTTGTGGTGTCGCTTATGGTGTTCCTCAGATCTAATTTATAATAATGCGCCATTTTATTAGTAATCAAGAAGCCTTGTTAAAGCTAATTTCTGTTTTGTTTAAAACCGATAATGTATATTACCTTCTGGAATGTTTTGCAGAAACATGCTCTCCTAATCCAGTTGGGTCACCATGACCTCGCTTTCTTGGTCTCATTGGGGATGGTTCTGAGCCAGAGCTTGAGAGAACTGATGGTTTATTGGTGGACACCGGAGCCACTTTTGGTGGGATCTTAATCTTTAGAGTAATAGAAGGGCTAGCTGCAGATTGAGGGGGTGTAGCTTGGTGGGCCTCAACTGGAGGCTGCTTTACAGATTTGTGTGGTTTGTGTTGTTGTTGGTGAGCCTCGGCTTGTTTGCGCTTAAAGCGATCTTGTAACCTTCCATAGTAATGCTTTTCCTCTTCATTGAAATGCACAAACTGTGCCTTTTGTTTAAGCAAATACCGGAGTTTTTCTGGATGCTTTTTGTACAGTTCTGCCATGGTTTTTGAGTCAAGGTTCTTGTAGGAAGCCTTGCTATGATCATGATGCATGGTTTTGTCACTGTGATGTCTTCGTTGAGGTTCATGATTTTGCGATCGATCCTTGTTGTTTGCTACTTGAACATTAGGATGAGTTGCTGAGCGATGGTGTGCAACTTTCTCCTGCGATGTATTGTGATGGTGAGCCAACTTTTCCGACATAATTCGACCTTCCAAGTCCTTGTTTATAGCACTAAGAAGATCTTCTGCCGACTCCGTTTTCTTGTGAGAATCAGATTGAGGTAGGTTGGTTGTTACAGGTTGATGAGGTGGTTTAACTGTTCCATTTTTGCTTTCTAATAATTTAAGTTTTATAAATATAAAAGTGCAAATAAACCAGTGTTTCTGAAAAATATATGCTGAAATTGTTTTGCTAGAAAATTAATACCTTGTTTTGGTTGTGGAAGTTTTTGATGAGTTCGTTTGTACTCTTCAATTGACATTGTAGGCTTTTTTTCCCTAAAAATCGTAAAAGAACAAACTAAAGTTTTAAGCAAAACTGTTTTTTTTAAACAATAAATATCAGTAAAGAGTGGTCTGTGTAAATATATAGTAAAAACTTACTTTTGTACAACAGGAACAGAAGTTGCCGATGACGACGAAACAGCTGTAAAAATAAATTTATTTTTATTTATCACATTTTTTTAAAATTTTCTTTATATATACATTAAATGTAGCGATGGTAAAAAAAGTCAGTCTGCTTAGTAATATTAACTAAACAAATATTTTATGATAAGAAAAATGTAGTGAGGGTGAAATGGACAATGGGTTAATAATAAAAACCCAAAACCTTGGAATCTCACATTTAATATAGGCACAAGAATAAAATTTTAAACCAAAATAAAATGATAGTTTAAAACGTTTTAGAGTTTTCATGCCAATCAATATTTTTAAACCAATAAGTTAAATGACCTTTATTTCCCGGTTGAGCTGATGATGGAATAGATTTCTCTTTGGTGTTTTCACTACATTCACCACCTTCCTTGGATGAAGGCTAAAAAAGTAATAACAGGGTTATAATATTTAATCGAATTGAATATACCTAACAACGCCAAATAAAATATGTAAAATTGTTGTGTTGTTTATCAATTAGGATGTGTAGGACGTCATCAAAATATTTGTATCAGATTGATTAATAACAAAGAAGTCTGTGTAAGAATGTGATGTGAAGAATACACTTGTAAAGAAGTGGTGACGAAAATTCAGCAGCTTTCAATTCTAGATACACTCATTAGCTATGACAAGGTGATAAATGTTCGAGGCTTAAAGCCTTAATAAAGCAATTTTGCTAAAACGTTTAAAAACGTTTAAGTAGCTGTACCACATGCTTTACAAACACTGTCAGCTAAACGAGTTGAAAGCTATGAAAAAAACAAACAGTCTTCAGAATATAGTTTTTAAGAAACAGAAAAACAGAAAGACAATGAAGTAAGTACACTGTGAGCTTAAATTTCTTTTGTATAATCTATAGCCAAACTGCAAATGCTTTACAATGAAAATGGGGCTAGGTTTAAATTTGATATCTTACCTTACTGTTAACTGAAATTACATTGAACAATTCTATCATGTGTGAGTTGTGGAATTAACAATCACACGAACAAGACTAAGACCTTGTTTAAATGACTGCTAAGTTCCCTTTATAAGACTAGGACGTGCTAAACTCTGGACAACTTAATAAAGTGTCACTCATTTACTAAATGCAATCGTCCATAGGGAACTAGACTTTGTCTACAAGGTTAAAGTAATGTTGTAGTGACCTTACAATTAATTGAGATTTGAAAATCAGCCCAAAACAAAATCAAATACATTAACCGTAGAGAAGTTCCCTGTAGTATGTAAAATGAAAAGACAAAGAAAACGCATTATATTGTATACACAATTTACAAACTGTCAGTTTGATTAAGCCTATATTCTTAAATGCTCGCATGACAATTTCGTTGAAATAAGTAGCTTTCTTAAAAATTTTATCTTAAATATTACTTAATAAAATTTTATCTTCCATATTACTTGATATTTCTACATATTTCGGCAATATCTAATACTTAATAGGCTATTTAATACTTTAACTATAGTAACCTATCACATTAATAAAAATTAAGTTTTTATGTCTATGATTGGATATTTGACCTTATAATGCCACTTTATCACACTTATATAAAGTAAAGGTTAACATAAAAAAATCATCAATATCAAACACATTCCTTCTTGCTTCAAAACTGTTTAAATTTTCATTACTTAGTAATTACCTTGTTTTTATAAAGTCGATAAATAACACCCAGTAAAACACTGTTTCAAGCAACAAAAGAAATTGTTTACCCGATAGTTTTTCAGCTTTCGAAGGCGAGTCGGACATCGATTAAGAATTTTAAGGAACTCTTTGACAATCGTGTCAAGAAGTGATTCAGAAATTGACGAATCCATGTAACTCCAGTAAGGTTTATCATCAGAAGATAAAGGAATCTAAATACCAAAAATAGAATTACACAAATGAACCTTTTTTTTTAAATGTTAATCAAATTGTAATAAAAAAACAGTTACCAAATAATGTATGCAATTCATTTAATTTATTTAATTTAATATTTTTATACCTCATAACTGGACCATTTACAAGAGAGATGAATACACATAGCTGCTACTACAGTTGGCTTGTACAGCAAACAAAAAGTGGTCAAGTGTAAACTAACAAAAACATAAATACTAACAGTTTTAAATATGTTTTCATAATTTCTTATTGCCAAGGGACCATTTTATTTACCTATTCGTTGCCATAAAGTAAGCCATCTGCGAGAGATCTCGGCTTGCTAGAAAATTTATTAAAAAAAGTTAGTCCAGTCATACAAAATTAACTAAATAACTTCTATATATATATAAATGTTTTTTATGTGACAAACCTTTCACCAGTTGGGTACATTTTACAACATGCGTATGTGGATGGTCGACAGAAATGTCAAAACCTAAAACAATACAACGATATATATATATACTTTAACTATTAGAAAAAAATTGTATAAATATTTATATAATTATTGCAAAATCAAATTTAACAGACTTTTAACTCACAAATATTCCTAGACATAAAAGTTATAAAACTTTACCTAAAGTTTGCAATAAAACCAATTCATTTTGTACTAATTCTTGTGCTTGTTTTAAATATGCATCACTGTGAGTGTCTATATGTGGTTTTTCTGGATGTAGACAAGCATAACATATCTAGAAAGTAAATACCAAATAATTTCACAACAAAACTTTACCAATTTTAAGATGAATAAGTTTTAACAAATAGCTTAGTCAGTTAGTACTTGGTTACAAGAAGACAGAAAAAGGGTGTGGTTAAACTAAAACAATTAATATATATATAAATCTTAAATTCACCTTTAAAACATGTTCTAATTTTTTTGGTTGTTCTTCAACTTTCGCTGCAAGAAATAAAGCTGCTGGTGCAATTGCCTAAAATTGAACAAATTTCATAACACATGAACAACCCGAAGTTTTAAATGAGAAATAAACTTACATATCGTGAAAAAGTAAAGGAATGGTAAACATAAAATCTGTGCATGTACACAATAGCTGTGTTGATTGTTAATTGATTTCTGTATAAAAAAAATAAAGAGATAAATAAACAATAATTCAATTTTAAAATTAAAATGGTCTGACTGTCCAAGAGAAATTTCGCAATCTGAAATTTAGCTAATTTAGGCACAAAATGTATACACAAAACTACAAAAAAAATAATTATCAACAAAACTATTACACATAAAACGTTATTAGCATAATATGTTATAGTTAAGAAATAAAATTTGAATAAAATCGAAAAATATAACTTTATTTCAAAAAAAACTTACACAGATAAGCGTTGTCCCATGTCCTGTATTAAATTAGCAGCTTGCTGCCTATAACTAAGTTCTTTGTCAACATCTATATTACTTTTTCGGCTGGGAGTATTTTCTAAATCTTTTCTGGAATATATCCATTTTAACTCTTTATCACTATCCATAACCCAGCCGAAAATAACAAAATGGCCAAAACGAAAGCCGTAAACAAGAAACCGCCAACTGCGCATGCGCGAAAAGACAATGACACGGGTGTGACGTCATCATTACGCAACAGTTTTAAGCGAATCAAAAACTAGTTATTGGTTCATTGCACACAAGATTTTAATTGCAAATTAATATCTATAGTTTTTTTCATTGTAACTTAAAAATAACTATAACAGAAAATATAATTCAAATAAACTGAATTATTATAACAAAAAAATATAAACAGTTTATCCTCTTGTTTTTGACATACTCATAATTTTAACAATATTTAACTTTTTACTTATTTTAATATAATTTAATTAAAGAAAAAAAATATTAGCTAAAATATTTTGTTTTTTATACAATAACAACTAAATTATATTAATTGCCGCAAAAATATTTTGTTAAAAAAATAAACAAAAAACTTAATTATTTTTCCTGAATTGTAAAAATAATATCGAAACACTAAACAATATAGTTTTGCGTCGACCTCATCTACTTTTATAGCTAACGACTGACCAAGAAATATGTTACTCAACTGTGACGTCATGAAATATTGAACAAGCAGCTGTTATCGAACCGCAACAAGTCTATTTTTAAGTTCGTTTTTCATACTTATTTACTATACCGATATATGTTGTTATTGCTTTAAAAATTCTAAGTATATCGCGACAGTTAACAGCTTTCTTTTCAAAATATCAACAACGTATTTACCACAGCACAACCCAAAATGAAAACAGTTAACTGCCTAGTTATGCTCACCGACGCGTTCACATAAGCAAAGTTAACTTCTTTTTGTTATCTCTCTTTTACTTTATTCTCTCCCTCGCCTTTTTTGTTTAATTTTAGTCTAATCGCGCCAGCTCGCGGAATTCACTTTACGTATAAATTCAAAAAAGTTTTTTTTTAAAACGTTGTTTCAATTGTTAAGATTTGTAGATTTAGCTTCTTTTTAATAATAATTGTTTTGCCTATAGTCATCAGGTTCAATATACTATATAGAAAGTAGAAGTTAAATCAAGTTAATGAGGAAAACAAAACAATATTTTCAAATAAACCAAGGGCACGCCTTATCACGCCCACATTTTAAAGGATTGCATTTAAATTGCAATAAACTATATAGAAAGTAAAAGTTAAATCAAGTTAATGAGGTAAACAAAACAATACTTTTAAATAAACCAAGGGCACGCCTTATCACGCCCACGTTTTAAAGGATTAAATTTGAATTGCAATTCTTTTTAAAAAAGATGAATCTGGAACTAAAATAGCACTTGTAAAACATACTTAAACCCTAAAAACTGGTTTATGAAAACAAATTATATTTTATTTTCACACCAAAATGTTGGACTCCAAGCAACTTTATAAAAAACACATCACCCTAATCTAATTCTGTACTTAGTTGTATGTGTAGGTTACCAAAAACTATATATCAAAAATGATTTTTATTTTTTTTATTTAACAATTACAACATTTAAACACAATAAGTATGGCTGAAAACAAATTATCAAACAAAACATAACTAATAGGGGTAATAAATAGCACTCGCCATACTATATACATTAAGTAGTTACTTATTTTGTAAATAATTAAATATAATTGAAACAAAATTGAAGAAACATTTTAAATTGAAATATTATTACAATTTTCAATATTAAACAAAAAAAGTAGAGATACATTTGTCGCAATAAATTTAGTAGAGGGAAGAAATATTGTGTTTTATATAGAATTTTATTAACAAAACATTTATATTGAATGCTTATATTCATGCTATCAATTAAGATATATACATAACTAATCTCTAAACAAATAAAAAAAAATAATTCTGTTGCTCAAAAATATGGCACAATATTTACAATAAACAGTAAAAAGATTAACACCATTTTAATCATATTTTTTCAACATTAGAAAAAATTTGCAACATTTTTACATTTCTATTAAGTTCCAAAAAAACTACATTAATATATTTTTTTAACCAGCACAGTTGGGAAAATGAACAAGATAGAAAATCAATTGAAGTATTTATTTAATGAACAGCTATCAACTTATCACAACAAGCACAATTTACATCATAACAAAAACCTTTAAGTATATATATTTACTTTAACTTAGACACCAACCAAATAGGTATTAATGATCGCCAAACAGTGACAAAATAAAGATAAATATGTACACGATATCAATGTAAAGGTTCAAAGCACCATAAATGTATTCTTCGGGATCTAACTCGTACCTTTTTCCTCCCATTATCATCTGAGTATCAAAAGCTAGAAACTACAAGTAGAAAAAATTAATTAAAAAATCTGTTAAACCATACAACAGTATATACAATATCTTTAACAACCAAAATTTAAGACTTAAAACAGTAATCAATAAACATATTAAATATTTTACATTAACACTTGTTTGCTTAATTGTGTTTTAAGCACTGTTATTTATTTGCTTTTAAGATTATAAAACCTGGAATAGCTAAATTATAGGTGTAAACAAATTATAAATGTTTGTGTAGAAACTTATTTCATCATACAACTTACAAATTAAAATCACTAAAAAACCTACCAAAGTAAACACCAATGCTCCAAGGGCTCCATAAACTACTTGAATGTACTAAAAAATAACAAAAAAATTGAATTTTAAAAAACTTTTAACAAAAATCATTGCATGGTAAAAACACATTTTAAAACGACATTTACCCAATTATAGCTGTATGTAAATATAGTGATGAATCCAAATAGCATAAGCACCAACATGAGAACAAACAGCAATCCAGAACATTTTGTGAAATCAAACTTTGTTTGCATTGAGAACAAAGTAACAGAAACACACACTCCCTAGAAATAAAAAAATATTTTTAAAATTGAAACTGTCTGTAAAAAAAATATAAACATTCAAAAGAATTAAATCCATAAAAAAACATACTGGACTTCGTTTTAGTTAAGAAATTGTTAATTTAAACAAAAAACAACTTACCACTGTAATACCTAGAGCAATAACAACTGACATTGTGTTATAGAAACTAGCTATTGTGCCTACCATGTATGAGAAAGCAAGAGTCTAAAAAATTATAAATAAACTGATTTTAAAAATGTCATTATTTGGATTTAATATAAAAATTATGTTTAAATCTAGTAACAATTTATGTGTTTTTTAATAGACTAACTTATATTTTATAGCATTTGCAGTAATTTATAATTTCATACAATAAAAAAATCGATATTTACCATAAAGAAATTGTGAAATTAAGCTTGGGTAAAATAGATAACTATAACAAATAAAAAATACATTATACCAATCAAACTTACGAAAAGCATCAGCAGTATGATGTTTTGTGGAGATTTTCGTCGAATGCTTGAACAACAAACAAGACTTATGTACAGAACAAGAAATATGGCACTAAAAAGTGAATTATTACTGTCACAGGGTTTATATAAATAATGGCTAACATAAATAAAAACATTGACAGTCTAGAATAAAAAAATTACTTAAAATTAAATTATATATAAATTTAAACAAACAAAACTTACTATGCAACATAGTATAGAGCAGAATTTTCATGGATTACCTTTTTTACTGCTGGTCTAAAAAATACCAAAAATTCATTTTTTTATTTAAATATGATGATTTGTAAACTTTTAGGGAATTAAGCCATTTTATGGTATTTATATAAAAAAATTAAAAACTCACATAAAAGTAAAAATACAAACAATCCCGAAAGTTATCAACAGTTGAATGGCTAATGTTATGTAAACTTTTCTCACAAAAAGTCTTCGTACGCTTTGATCATCAAATCCTCCCCTTTATATTAAAACCAAATTAAAAGTTATAAATAATAAAAATGCAATAAAATATTTTAATTTTTTTAATCATAATACAAAAAAAATTTATTATTTTTGTATTTATATATATATACATCATAGTTTTTTATCAATCATTTTACATTTTTTTTAATTGTATATATATTTTATATTGTATAGGCATTTGCACATTAATTTTGTTCAGTTAATCCTAATCATATTACTTCCGTTTAAACTAGATTGTATTTCCCTTGATGTATTAGTGTTAGGTGTTAAATAAAAAGTTAACAAGGCATTATTTATAACAACAACATACCACATGATATCGTAATATACTGAAAATTATTCATCCACCACATTTTTCATTAATAATAAGTGTTAATAAAAACATATTTGAAATTTTTTTTAAACGTATATATTTTATTTAATCTAGCCTATAGAAAAAAATTAATATCAGTTTACTTTAGAACATGAGCAATGTTAACACTGTTTTTTCGATGTTTTAAGATTAAATTATTTATTAACTACCACCTTGTAGTAAATCCTTCAAAATCATTGCCAGAACTGGGTTGTGGAGCTGCTGGGCTAGATTGATAAGTTGGTGCATTATACACTGCAGGCTCTATTATATTATAAATAATTGTCATTTTAAAAATATTTTTTAAGGCTTTTTGGTAATCTAAAAATTTAATAAGCAATACATTTACCTAACAACAAAATCACTAATAAAATAATAAAACCTCTTAAAAAAAATTTTTGAATTTGAACGTATAAATACGGTTTAAAACAAATTAATTTAACAAAATTCTTTCGAACTACGGAAAATTGTTTTTGCGTTTACAACATTATCAAACTATTTTTTAACACAATGTTACCTGGCATCGTAGAAACTGGTTGATAACCCCCGCTTGGATAAGGAGGCTGTGCAGTTGGATAGGGGGCATTTTGGGGTGGTTGTTTACCAAGTGCTTCATCATAACTAGGAGGGGCTGATGGTTGAGCCATTTTTTATAATTTTTTTTATTAAATCTATTTAGATTAATGTCACTAGCTAACAATCCTAGAACCTGATTAAAAAATAAACATACAGACAGTCAGACAAAGTCTTGTGTTTACAATCACTAATCAGCAGATCAGACAATTGTCAATTGATAATTTTGAAAAAAAAAGACTTTTGAAGCATAACCTAACATTTAATTAATACTACGTTTAGAATAGTTAGAATTAGATGTTTTTTTAACAGTAGCTTTCTATTAAACAACAACAAACCAAAAAAGAACATTTTACATCCTTAACTGCTTAAATTCGAAGGTAGTTACTTAGTTCCTGTTTGCGAAAGAGATTTTCTGTCAAACAAGTTCAACAGAAATTTGAATACGCACCACTGATCTCATAAATGTAAATAAATTTATTTTAAATACAAGTGTAGCTTAAACCATTAGTGTCATTTTTTATTTCAAAATTATAAATCTACAACTGAATGTTATTGTACATTTTTTTTAAATTTAAAACTAAATTTTATTGTACAGAACTTTATCCCCAATTTCGAATTCTCATCGACAGTAAACTACTTTAAATACATGAAATTCGTAATCGAAAATAACTGAATTATTAAAAAAATTACATGTCGTGGTGCACACAATTTCGTATTTTGCGACTTTATTTCGACAATATTTGTATGATTAATCTTTTTGAAAGAATTATATTGCGATTTAAAATGTAGTACCTAATAATGACGTATTTTATTTTTTACGACGATTAAACTTTTAAGGACATTTGTTTAATGTTTGTATAAGTTTTATTAGTTAATTGCTTTAAAAAATGATTAAAACATTGTGTTTTTGTTCATTTTTTCTGTATAAGGGGCATGGGTTGATGTATTGGCAGATTGGGTCGGTGGGTCCTAGCAGAAAATGTTATTTTGCATTCATCAGTTTATTCTCTTGTAACCATTCTTTTTATTTCAAGATATATTTTAAATTAACCTTCTAAGTGTAATGGAAGCTATAACTGCCCTACAGAGTGCATATGCAGATTCTGATAGCTCTGGTGAATTGACAGATTCCAATGATGAAGGAAATAAAGATGAACTTCTACATTTAAAACCTCTTGAAAATCCAATTAGCACAAAACTGTCTCTCGAAATTAAATCAGCACCAACAGTAATATCTAAGGTAAGAAGGCATTGCAAATTTATACATTCTATTTTAATTTTTTAATAGTCAATTATGATGTAAAACATAATGTATAACACAATAACTAATGTATATAACATTTGGATTTCGATTTTCTTTTTTTAAATTTAATATTCTCGTTCTGTTCTTATGTATAAATAATGAGATATTTTAAGCGGGATGTTCAAAGTGTTAATGTTGTGGATCACATTTCGAACAAAGTAGTTGGATACAATCCCACTTACAAGGAAATGTATGCACCAGAACAAGTAGGTACCATAATTGGCTAATATTTGGTGTATATATATAGTTTATTTTGATGTGGTGGTCTATTTTGGTGTTCTATTATGTATTTTTTATCTGTGATTGTGATATAATGCTTATAATTTAAAAAAAATTATGAATTAACAGGGTCCTGCAAATCCATTTAAAACTGACCAACAACTGGCCCTTAAAAATACATTATCTGGTTATGTTCAAGATGCTCATTTTAATCATTTCAATTTTGAAAATCAAAGAAGAACCTTTCATAGCTATGGTAACAAATTAATAGTTTTATGTAATACAAGATTTACTGTAAAGTTATAGCTATGTGATAAGTAACTTGAAGTCGACCATTCCACATCAAGGATAAAGATATAAAAAAAAAACTTATAACTTTGTGAGATGTATATATAAATTATACTTTACTATATTTAGGTTATGCCATGGACCCCTCTGTAGATCCCGGTTCTACAGGTGATAAATTAGTTGGTAGGTAAAATTAATTTCTTTTACCATTAGTGAACTTATTAGCATACGACAAGTTTGTGTTAACGATGTATACATTATTCTCTTTTGTAGTTTGCAACACCACATTCGAGGATGAGCCAAATGACAAAAACAAAGATTTAAAAACTGTGGATGCAAAAGATGCTAAGTCTGTTTTCGAAAAAATTCCTGTCAGACCGCAAGATAAAAGAAAAAGGGTGCAAAAAAATAACCCTGATGATATAGATGGGTTTCTAGGTCCATGGGGAGGTTACATAGATCAAGTTAATGTTTCTAAACCTGATGAGGTATTGTTGCCTAAATGTTACAATTTTTATTTTTTATGTAATAATTAGATTTTTAAGAATAAGAGTTTTTATTTTTATTAAAATAAATCCTTAAATTCTATCTATAAAAGTACCGTTGTTGTATTTCTATGTAAATTTGTTTGAAAGGAACTTCAAAAAGAGTTGGATGAAATGTCAGCAAAAAGAAAGAAGAGGGGAAAAACTGAAGAAGTAAAATCCGTGGAAGAAAAAACCCAACTCCACATTAAAGATGAATTGGACTACCAAGTAAGATTTTTATTAGTGTAAAATTATTATGATAGCACAAACAAACTTATTTAAATATTACTTTAACTGAAATATAATGAGTAGACTAGATAATGAGTTTTTTTCCAAGGGTCGATCTTACTTACATATACCACAAGATGTTGGAGTTAATCTCAAAAGCGATGTTCCTCCAGCTAAATGTTATCTTCCAAAAAAACATCTTCACACTTGGAGTGGACACACAAAAGCTGTTTCCTCCATCAAACTCTTTCCTGTTTCCGGACATCTTCTTCTCTCCACTTCAATGGATTGTAAAATTAAGGCAAGTATCAATAATGATGTATATATTTTAACCTAAAATTTAGTAAACTATTTCTAACATAAATTAACGTGTTTTTTATTAGTTGTGGGAAGTATACAACAAGCGAAGGTTACTCAGAACTTTCAGTGGACACAATAAAGCTGTTCGTGATTCTTGTTTCAACAACAAAGGAACCCAATTTTTGAGTGCTGCATATGATCGATATATTAAACTTTGGGACACTGAAACTGGTATGACCTATTTAAGTATAACACAATTGCATGCTGCTTTTTTGGCTGTGTATTTTTTTAATTACCCTGTGTAGATTTATAAGATAAAATTTTAATGCAAATTTGTTTAATTTAAAATATAGTAAAATTAGTTGATTTTTCTTTTAAGGTAAATGTATATCAAGATTTACAAACAAAAAGATTCCTTATTGTGTCAAATTTAATCCTGATCCTGATAAACAACATTTAATGGTTGCTGGGTTAGCAGACAAAAAGATTGTCACAGTAAGATTTTGATTTAAAAGTTGTTTAAATCTTGTGTACTTAATCACTGTTAGCATAAAAAAAATTGACTATGATTCTAGTGGGACATTCGATCTGGGGATATAGTGCAAGAATACGATCGCCATTTGGGGGCAGTAAACACAATCACTTTTGTAGACAACAACACCAAATTTGTATCAACCTCTGACGACAAAAGTTTAAGGGTCTGGGAATGGTAAACTGCTCTTATATTTTTCACTTGGTTTTAATTATTGACATATTTGACATAAAATTAAAGTGAATATTATTTTATTTCCAGGGATATACCGGTTGATTTTAAGTACATAGCAGAACCCAGCATGCATTCCATGCCATCAGTTACCCTAGCTCCAAATCAAAAGTGGTTGGGCTGTCAATCATTGGACAACCAAATTGTTATATTTGATGTACAAGGGAGATTTAGAGTTAAACGAAAAAAGATCTTTAAAGGGCACATGGTGAGTTTGTATTTTAAATTTTTACGTATGAGTGTCCTTTCATTTGTATTCATAGTTTTTTAAAGCATTAAAAGCCCTTGAATGCAAGGTCATTTTTAAAGTATTAAGGCCTGTAAAATATTTCTATTATTTTATAAAAAGACAGTACATCCACACCTGGTATATTGTCTATTTATATTTTAAGTGGCATTTTACTGATTACTTTTATACATAGGTTGCTGGTTATGCGTGTCAACTGGCATTTTCGCCTGACATGTCTTACATTGCCAGTGGTGATGGGGATGGAAAATTGTTTATATGGGATTGGAAGACAACTAAAATGTACAGCAAATTTCAAGCCCATGACAAAGTATGTATAGGTTGTTTATGGCACCCTCATGAAACATCAAAGCTTATTACCTGTGGTTGGGATGGACAGATCAAACTGTGGGATTAAATAAGCATTAGGCCTTTCTTTAAGTTCCGCAACCAGGATAGCCCAACGTTAACCCGAGTGGGATGTATAAAATGGAAAACTGGAAGTATATATACTACCAAGCTAATGGATCAATTTGGTTCCACAGTATTTGCATTCTGTATTCTTTTTGCCCTATATTGTAAATCATGATCCAATAAAATAAATTTTTTTTTATTCATTGCACATTTTGTGGTAGTTAAAGAAGTGCAAATTGTCGTTGGCAACTAATACAACAAAACAAGAGGTAAGAGAAATATTTAAAAGAAAACCTTTAGGAGCGTTTGGGACAATAAAGCTTGGTTTTTCTCAGTACAGATTCAAAATTCATTCCATTGCGGTACCAAAAGTTTTGGAATTTTCTGGGTTTGCCCTGTGCCAATCAATGTTTGTAGCAGATAGATTTTGGGTGAAGCTCGTTACCTCTTTTTCTTTTTTCCTTTCTTGCCTTTTTTACCCTTCTTCCCCTTTCCTTTCTTTTTACCTTGCTTTTCTTTCCAGGCAGCATATTTTTCTTTAGCAGCGGCAGAAGGACCTTTACCGGGCACGCATTCAACTCGTTTGCCTATGCACTTTGACTGTCAAAAAATCGGTGAATTATGATAATATTTTTTAAAAGTTAAAAATACACTGCAGTCAAAAAAATGTTTGTTTGTTACCATTAACACACTACTATCTTAATTTTTAATAGCTTTTCAACCCACTAGTACGTATTACGTTAACAAGGCTACCTGATTACATTGCCTGCAGTGGGCTGCTTCTTTCATTAGTCCATGAAATTCTCCCTTACGACAGTCGTTACAAAATCGTACACCACAGAACTTGCACATATAAGTCTATATTACAATACACAAACATTAAAATCAACATCAATTTTCTGAAAGAACACTTGTTTGCGCGTAAAAACGTAAACAATCGTTCTAAAATGCCCAACTTGACAATTTTAGGTTTTTAGTTTTGTTAATCTTACCGTATCTGTATAAACACATCCCCACCTGCACATTTCACTGTAATTTAAAACCGATTTATATTAAATAGTTGGCAACTTTCGATAAATCATAACTTTTTTTTAAAAAATCTTAACGTTGCATAAAAACCTGTAAAATTGTTAGTTTATGCCGTCATAACTAAACATACCGAACTTACATAAATAATATGATAATCACAAAAACACAACATTACATTCTTATACCTTGTAAACTTATTAAAAGCCTGTACTTGCTACAATTTGACTTCTACATGAACTAAAACCAACACTGTTTCGCGTATAGTAACCGATATGGGCCCGCCCTCACAACGATGTAACAAAGGGTTAACGCTACCTAACAATACCGATATTCAATACAAAGGGTTAAAGAGCGAGCGTTCCCGTGATTCTTAAGAGTATTTTGATTAAGTTTTATTAATAATAACTATTAAAATGTTGTCTGTCGAAAAACATAGTATAAACATAAAAAAGGGTTATTAATTTTGCAAAAGACTTTTCCACTGAGCTGTAAAATTTTAACAGTATTTAACACTTGACTTTTATGTATTCTACGCAAGAGGGTTTAATTAAATTAAGCGTATATTATATTGATTCTACTAGGTTTAAGAGCGGTTTTCATAACATCAATACGTTATATGTAAATGGCCCCCTATTAAAATTTGTATTGATTACTTTTATAATAAATAAAAATAGCATATATAACTTGTGAATATTTCCTTGAAAGTAAAGCTAATTAACCAATAAAATTTAACTTTATTACTGACCCATTTTCTTATAAAAACATTAGTTTATTGTTTATATTATTAAAACACAACATTGATTTACAGGACACATAACTTGAACAAAACACAACTAAAACCATTGTCAAAAGTGACTTGTAAATGCAATACAATTTATAAATAACACCTAAGCGTTGAGCAGCCATATGTTTTTGGTAACATTGGTGTAAAATTGGATGTGGTTAAGGGGAGCTGTATGCAATAAACCTTATAAACAACAAATACTTTCTATGTTTTGTAATCAGGACAAATTGGCGGATGTTAGCAGCAATTTTTCTAAACATTTTTGGTCGAAGGTCAACTTCTAAAAAATTGCTCGATTGCTTTTATCATGAACACAGCTGAACCAAGAGCAATGCAATTGTGTAAAGTTTTTCTATATCGATCATCTTTTCTAACTAAAACAACTGGTGATGCATTGGTTAAGTTTTGTACATTTAATTGTGAAAGTTCTCTACTATTGACAGTTACTTGGTATTTGCAACAAGGGTCAAACTGCCATGATATTCCATATAAAGCAGCGCAACTCATACTTAAAACAGCGGTTGGTGCACCAATATAAAAACCAGCAGATGTACTATCAGGTAGAATGTGAGGCAAAACAATTGATGCAATACCAGAAAGTACAGCAGTTTTGTGCAAACAGTTTCCAACTCGGATCCATCGGCTTGTTTCTTCCCCTATAAAAAATCATAATTGGATTTTAAATAGCAAATCTTATGGGTTTTTATTATATATAAAAAAAAAAAATTTAGCAGTTAAAAAAAATCACCAAAATTTGTATATAGCAGTTTAATATATTACCTAGTTTGGTAGGCTCAATAACTATGTAGTTATCATGGGCTTCTAATGCGCATTCTAACTCATATTCAAACCGTTCTTGAGAATTAACTCCATCATAAACTTCACGAATAACAGTTGTTGTACACTCTGGTGCCTTTTTAACAATTTCGTTTTTATCTACAGTTGCGTCCATTCCGTCCAGCTTCACTTCGACTTTATGAAGCAACCATTTCATAACTTTTAATTACGAAAAGTCGGCTTGTAGCATTACCTACTGCCTACTATCCAGCTTATTTTACTATTGATTTTCTGGCTGGGCTTGTCACCGAGAAAATCGACAGCAATTGCGGCCCTAACCCAAAAACGTTAACCACCCGACTCTAGATTCTAATCAATAACAAAAAAATTGTTCACAGTCTTACAATATTAAAAATAGTTTATCAATCACGTAAATATTTCGTAATAGTTTACGTTTTCTTAGACCGAGTGACATGCAGTTGACCTTAATCGGTCACAAATATAACAAATTTGTGACAGTTAAATTGCACAGAGTTGCCATGTAGTCAATACTCCTATTTTTATTCGATCTTGTAATTCTTTCTAGACTATATTTTTTGGCAAATATTACTACATTCGTTCTTTAATTTTTAAAATAAAATAGAAAAAGCATGTTTACCAATAAAATTACACATTTCAGATATCACAAAAAACTAGAAAAAAAACACTAATACCTAACGACACTTCTGTGTAGGAAAGCGCTTAGCATCTCCATCAATTCCAATGCCAAGGCTTTCCTAGCCTCAAACCAGACTTGATGCCGGTTCACACCGAACGACGAGAAAACCGTATGACCTGTTGGTGGCCTTGGACAATAAAATACAGCGTTGGCCACTGGGGTACCAAAAACAGAACATTATTAACCAGAATCAACTGATATTGATTCAACAAACAAAAGAAATACGTAAGAAACCCATTTTCACAGGCGCAATAATAACTTTCGTTCGGCGAACCGAAACAGTGCAAACTCGCTACCATCCCGTGCGGTTTAAACACCGTACAAAAGACTTATTGATATGAAAAAACTCATAGAGACTGTATTTATGTATATTTAAATATATACAGGTTATAAAGGGGACAAACAAATTAACCCCTTTATTCAAGGACAAGTCTAACGCCCATAAGGCAGTTAGACGCTCTAAATTTATTCGTTATTATATTGAACATGGTCCAATTGTATATTTTTCGCGTGCCCTTGTAAAACATTGTCGCTATTTGTTATGTAGAGCCAGTGGAAGCTGTGCCTAATTTCCTGTTCAGTCGTACTGATTATTCTATAGATTTCATAGAATAAGGGTTAATAGTGTAACCCTTTTGATGTAAAAATGTGGATTGACAGTTGTCCGTTTTTGTTTTTTTCCTGCGCGATTTTATTTTCTGACAGTTAGTATATTTTTTTGGTTCCTAAAACACACACCTATTTTTACTTTGCCAAGTTTTAATTTAGAATTAGTTAACAGTTAAATACCATTATAAAGGATGTAGTCGATATACGAAAGACGTTTCTTTGTGTGTAATGTACTCGTAATTATGTTTATCGCTATGTATGTAACCTAGAAACCAGACTTTTGTAGTGTGTACGTGTAATACCGTTTTGTATATGTGTAATGTAATTTTCGGGATAATGATGTGATGAACGTGCTTGATTAATAAATAGATGTTGTCTGTAGATTCGGTTTGCTATTTTTGATCATTTCTAACGGGTCTTAAACCCTATTTTAGACATTAGAGACTTATACTTTATACGTTATTGCCATATTATTTGGATAAGAGCACCCTTAGGAGTCGATACTTTTTATGATTAGATTTTTCTTGACCTCAGTCCCTACAGATATGGTGAGTTCCCGACAGTGATTAAAATTAAATATACGGTTTGTAGGGCCTGTTTAATTGTGATAATGCGACCTTCCGATTTGTGAGTCTGTTTACCTTAGTTTTTTTGTTTTTGTGTAATCGCATTTAGAGTAGATGGAAGTTCAGTTTTAAGCAGAGCAGCGCAGAGAGTTTTATTTTAGTTGATAAGTTTTGATTATATTGTTTTGTGTAGTACCTATTATCACAGAAGAACTTTGGTGAGTATTCCGTACAGTTATACGATTTTAATTTTTATTGTGTTCGTACTTAATTTGCGCGTGTTTGTATTTTTCTTATTCACCTTTAGCTGAGATACGTAATACCAGTCATTCCACATTTGAACATAACCATCATTTAGTTATAGAAACCAGGACCACTTAATTTTTCCCGGCACTGACACCCGATTTTTTTAATCTATACTCCGGCTACCCGATATTCCACACAGACATTTTTATGTTTCTTTTTTGCCTTCCCTTATTTTTAATGATGTGAATTTATGGTTTAAAGTGATACCCAGGCTTGTGTAGAAGCAAGAATTGTAGAAAGCCGTCTACGCCTTTATATCAAACGGTGAAGTGTGTGAATTTCACACGAGATGAGACAACCTTGAGTCTCATCCGGCACCTTTTCTTTTAAAAGTTGCCGACTTAAATTACCCTTGTTCTCGAGCAACGCGACGACATGTTGCTTGTAACACTCGCGGACAACGCGTCTGATTCCCACAGTGAGAAAATTAAGTGATCCCGGGCCCGGGACGACAAGTAACAGACGCCCTGAAGATAGTCAGGCGCTGATAAACGAATTATTAGGCGAGAAAATCGCTAGTTTAACCCAAGAGGTGAGGCAAATAGCCCCTCGAAATACTAATGGCTTGGTACAGTCACGCCCTCTTAGTTACAGCAGGCAAAACGCCCTGCAAAATGCTGGTACGCCCCAAGTAGCAGCCCGGCCTTTACCTCAAAGGCGACATAACAGTTCAGGATATTGTTATGCCCACTATCGTTATGGTGACAACGCTTACAGTTGTACCCCACCCTGTAGCTACCTATCAAAAAACTTTCGAGATCCCATGATTCGCAAGTGAGTCATGGGGCCATAAAATCAGTCTTACATTACCAAGATGTAAACCATATCAATAACACCCTTTTATATGTGTTCGATCTTAAATTTTATCGTTACTTTCCTATTGACTCCGGCTCCAATCACAATTTAATGCCTAAACCCTTCGGGCGACAGAACTCAGTCATCCAATATCTTTTAGCAGCAAACGGGACCCCCATCCCCGTTTATGGAAAACAAGATTTGACCCTTGACTTTGGTATGACTGTAAACTTTACAGCCGAGTTTCTTTATACTTCTATAGACACTCACATTATAGGTAGCTACTTTTTGTTCGAACACTCTTTAGCTATAGACTTTCGTAATAAACGATTAACTCATACTCTTTCGCAACAATCTTGCGAACTCTTTAATTCTTCACTTTCCAACCCAGGGCGAAAAGCCCTTACTGGTCAGGAACGAGTTAAAGCTGTACCGAACCCAGTCCACCCGGTGCATTCTTTACGGGACACAGATGGAAGAAGGACCGACAAACTACCGACCACAGAGGAAAGCCGGTCTGAGAATTTTGTCACTATGGACACATTTGAGGAATGTGAGGAGCTAGCGGATGAGACGTCATCTTCTTTTTCTCACATCCCAAATTCCTCTCATGTTATAGTACCGCAATTTTCATCAGGGGTACCACGGGTAAGTTCCTCGATACCATGGACCGACAACGTACGTGTAAACGCGGATTCGTTTCAAACCACACGTCTCCCTGCAAACAATGCTAAGAAAACCCCCCCAAACCCAATAAGAAGTCTACGGATTCAAACCAACCCACAGTTCGTCCCGTCTCATTCAAATTCGACAGACATTTCCTATCCAGAAATTAGCGTTTATTTGAGGAAAATCGCAGACGATTTTCCTTGTCTATTGCAAAAAGAGTTTCGTAAAGGTTATTTATTGCACAATTTTTCGCATAAGATTGACACAGGGACATCGTTACCTGTGAATTGTAAAGCCCGCAGGCTTTTCCCAGAGAACTATAAAATAGTTGAGAAACAGCTCAACGAAATGCTCGACCAGGGCATTATAAGACTATCGTGTTCTGATTATTCAAGTCCTTTACATTTAGTAGAGAAGAAAGACAAAACACTCAGACTAGTCTGTGATTACCGAGCCTTAAAACGTGTTACCAAAAGAGACTCATTTAAAATGCCTAATATACACGATTTTACTGCTGAATTGGCAGGAATGACAATTTTTTCCCAGCTAGATTTAGCTAACGCCTACTATAACGTAGCCGTACACCCGGACGATATACATAAAACATGTATACGGACGAATATAATGACTTTTGAGTAGTTGGTGTTACCCTTTGGTTTATGTAAGAGTGCTGCTTCTTTTGTAAAATTTATGTTTTTTGTATTAAAAATGTGTTTGTGTGTATGGACGACATTTAGATCAAAGCCATCTGAGTTTTCCCAAACGAGGCAATCAAAGTAGGACGACTGCACAAAAAACAACTTCATTTTTATGTCGGTAACATTATTTAAAAATTTTAAGTATGAGAGATTATTTTCTTTTCGTTAAATTACTTGATCAGTTTGTATTTTTTTTAGAATTATTTGTTAGTATGCTAAGGCCCACATCATTAAGATGAGGCCGACACTTAACCACATTGTTTATAAGAATTTTAGATTGCACAACTACACCACGGCTTCAACATCGTACGATAACAACCAATAGTTCACTTTCGGAGACATAAATAGTTTGGCAAAACAGATATCGAGATCAACTATAACGAACGAACAATTTTGCTTAATTTAATGGTCTTATCAGTTCCAAATCCCTTAAAGAAATATCTTTTATTACTAAACCCATAGTTTTTGCTTTACTTTTTATTAACTACTGATTATCCCAGTTCTAGGACCTAGTTTAACCGTGTACTCCTTGAGGTACTACTTTACTACTTTTAGAACCATATTACATAGGCGAGCTCAACGTTAAACAACAGAGGCAAGAACCAACCACTAGATGACCCAGCTCAAAATTAGGAGACACCTTTTTAAGCAAGGGGAGGATTGATTATGTTTTTATATTTTGTGTCGTAAAACGTCTACCAGACTTTCAATGTAGAATTAATGTAAAAATGTTGCCTTTGATATAATAATTGTAATGTATACTTACGTCCCTTTGCCAATGTTAATTTTACGCCAGTTTAAGTTTAACTATTTCAATATAATAACGACAATTTCATCATTTATTTTTCTGATCCTTGAACTGTTTTGCAGTAACCTCAATTCTCTTCTGACGGGTGGTAGTGTAGGAAAGCGCTTAGCATCTCCATCAATTCCAATGCCAAGGCTTTCCTAGCCTCAAACCAGACTTGATGCCGGTTCACACCGAACGACGAGAAAACCGTATGACCTGTTGGTGGCCTTGGACAATAAAATACAGCGTTGGCCACTGGGGTACCAAAAACAGAACATTATTAACCAGAATCAACTGATATTGATTCAACAAACAAAAGAAATACGTAAGAAACCCATTTTCACAGGCGCAATAATAACTTTCGTTCGGCGAACCGAAACAGTGCAAACTCGCTACCATCCCGTGCGGTTTAAACACCGTACAAAAGACTTATTGATATGAAAAAACTCATAGAGACTGTATTTATGTATATTTAAATATATACAGGTTATAAAGGGGACAAACAAATTAACCCCTTTATTCAAGGACAAGTCTAACGCCCATAAGGCAGTTAGACGCTCTAAATTTATTCGTTATTATATTGAACATGGTCCAATTGTATATTTTTCGCGTGCCCTTGTAAAACATTGTCGCTATTTGTTATGTAGAGCCAGTGGAAGCTGTGCCTAATTTCCTGTTCAGTCGTACTGATTATTCTATAGATTTCATAGAATAAGGGTTAATAGTGTAACCCTTTTGATGTAAAAATGTGGATTGACAGTTGTCCGTTTTTGTTTTTTTCCTGCGCGATTTTATTTTCTGACAGTTAGTATATTTTTTTGGTTCCTAAAACACACACCTATTTTTACTTTGCCAAGTTTTAATTTAGAATTAGTTAACAGTTAAATACCATTATAAAGGATGTAGTCGATATACGAAAGACGTTTCTTTGTGTGTAATGTACTCGTAATTATGTTTATCGCTATGTATGTAACCTAGAAACCAGACTTTTGTAGTGTGTACGTGTAATACCGTTTTGTATATGTGTAATGTAATTTTCGGGATAATGATGTGATGAACGTGCTTGATTAATAAATAGATGTTGTCTGTAGATTCGGTTTGCTATTTTTGATCATTTCTAACGGGTCTTAAACCCTATTTTAGACATTAGAGACTTATACTTTATACGTTATTGCCATATTATTTGGATAAGAGCACCCTTAGGAGTCGATACTTTTTATGATTAGATTTTTCTTGACCTCAGTCCCTACATCTGCACTTCTTCAACAACAAAAATAATTTACCAGCCCACTAATACTTTATACAAAGCAGTAAAATATATACATTTATTATTTTTATATATAAATATTGTGAAAGCAATGCTTTAATTTATTAATAGTTTTTAATATAAAAGGGTTAATAAACAATTTAATTCAGCAGATAACCAAACCATTTTACAAAAGTTTTGGTCAAGATGATTAACCATCTTCTTCAATTTTTCTTTTTAATTTGTTAGAGGATGATTGTTCAAGTTCTGTTGGAGATACTCCCAAAAATATAAATTCTGGAGAATCACTTTGACACTCTGTGGTAACAGTACATAAGTTATCAAACCCCAAAAATGTTTTACTACATTAGTTTAAAACACGTAAATTTTAAAGAAAAAAATTAGTAACCTTTTTTAGATTTATCCATGGTAACTAGAGGGGTTAAAAAATAATTGGAATCCGTTTTTTGGATTTCAAGCAAATCACCAATAGAATTTTCACTATCAGGACAAATCATAAGTGAATCAACATCGTTTGATGATATGGATTCTTTATCTTGTATACGTTTGAAAATTAGTATAATGACTTTTTTTTGTATATATCTTTACCTTGACGTGGGAAGTATACATAGAGTACCAACTTCAACCCAGTCTCGAGTTGCCTGTGGCAATTTTGGATATTATCGAAAGTAATTGCCTGATAATTACCCTGGTGATTAAGTGCTGGCTCAGCAGAAGTTTATGCCGTCTAAAGCATCTTACTTAAGAGCACTATAGCATAAGATCACAGGGGATCGAACCCAGGACCTCATGTAGTGTAGGAAGTGTTCCAACCGCTACACCACGCTGCCAGTATAGATTAAGGGTGTATGTTCATAAGCATAATTAATACTATTTTAACAAAACAAATAATTTGATATGTTTTACCTTCCTTATCAGCTTTTTCTTTTAACTTTAAATCACACTTGACCTGAGCTTCCAACTTTTCATATTGTTTGGAATATTTTCTCAAATATCTCTGACAGACAGATAATTATTAAACTATAAAATAATAAATATAACTGAATAGTAATATTGGTAAATTTAAATTTCCTACTAGTCTTTCAACTTTGTTTTCAGGATCGTGGATATTTGTCTTTGTCATTGGAGTTTCTCGCTGATTTAACCTTGTTTTGACATTTTCTTCTTTTTCAAATTCGGCAAGCAAAATTGATAATTCTCGGGGTTTTATTTTATCTTGTTCTGCTTGGTATTTGGCAAGAAAATCCTTGTGTCTTCTGCAAAGTTATATTTTAATAATATAGATAAATAAATTACCTAAACTATAAAACTAAAGCTATTTTAAATTGGAAGTATCAATTAAAAACACTAGTAAAATTTACTTTGATAACTCCTGTTTATTTCCTGTAGTGTTTAATCCAATGTCCTTCATTTTGTTTCTAAGATCTTTTATAGAGTATAGTTTGTAAACAAGCTTTGTAATAGAAGGAGTATCAAACCTTGATATAAAAGAAATTGTTGCAAATATTAAAAAGTATTTTTTTAAAACATTTAGCTTTTACGTTTTCTTTCTTTTTGGGTTGGCTCTTAAGCAATTCTTTTTTTCTTCCCTGTTAAGACACATATCCAGATGAATATTCATTCTTGTGGTTGTAACTTTGAGACCACAAACAGGGCAATCAGCAGCTAAACATTAATAACAAATTGTTAGGCATATTTAAATAGAGTTGGCTTCAATAAATTGACAAACTATTTAAAGATACTACCATCACTTAGAATTGTTAAATGATTCTGATCATCTTGAATATTTAGGTTTATTTCTGTATCAACTTTGTCTTCCGCCATGTTGTTATTTTGTTCACCTTCATTATTTTGTAATGTCTTGTCATTTAATATCTTAGTATTCTTATCACCAACCACGTTAGATTGATCAATATTTGTGTCTAAGTCATTAGTACAAAACATATCTCTGCTGTCAGTAGGTATGCCTAATTCTGTCACATGTAGATTTTCATCAAGGGTTGGGGAGAAACCTTGGGATTGACTCTCAACAAGCATTGATAACTTAAATTCTGGAGTCTCCTTCTCCGATTCGGATTGATTTGATTGAATTGAAATATTGGATGTAGATAAATTGAATTTATTATTTGGTGTTATGTTATGAAATGGGTTTTTGTTTTGGCCGTCTTCTAGCTTAAAATTCTGCAAAGTATACATTAAAAATAAACTATAATAATACAAATTATATAGTATATTTTGTATACAAATTTAAATCTAATTACCACATTGGATCCAAAACTTTCTTCTTTATTAAACTTTTTTAAACAGCCTCTACAAAAACAGAAAAACTTTTGTAATGATGCCTTTAAACCTTTTTTTAATGAATTAAAATACCTTAATTCTATAAACTGGTGCAACAATGATTCTAAGGCACGATTTGGAAATAGATTTGTTTGTGATGCATCCTAAAATATAAACATGTATTTACCTTATGTATTTAATTCTTAAATCTTGTATAATTTTTAAACATGATAAAATCATAAACAATTGGTAATAAACCTTATTGCCAAATAACATGTCATGCAACTTAAGATATTTCAAACCAAACATTTTAAGATTCTACTTACAATTCCACATACTGGGCACTCTAGTTTTAGTAAAAAATATTTTCTTATGCATAAAGAGCAAACTAAAAATATCAATTAAAAAATATGTTAAATCAAAAATTCATTAAGTCAATGGACATTTTACGATTTAACTAATTAACAATTAAAGTTGTGAACACATGCACAAAAATTACACTTACAATTGTGTGAACATAGGTTAATCATGACCGGTGTCTTAAAAGGTTCCTTGCATATTGCGCAATTTAAGGAATCCTCCATTTGCTGTAGATAAAAAGTTAAGCAATAGTCAGATAGTAAAATGCTAGTTTGCAAAGAACTGAAAGAAGCAGTATTATAGCCATTACAAATACTGAAATATACTACAAATTTTTAAACGTAACAATAAAGATTTTCCTACCTTAACGTACGTGTACCACGAATTAGTTTTACTCATTTTATTACTAACTTATCAACTTTGATTAAATAATAATACTGTGATCACGAATTTAGGAAAACGTGTTTGAACAACTAAGTATCTAAGCCGGGGGTTTTAATTATTGTATTTTGATTTTGTCCTCAAAAAATTAAAGCGGGTCAGATTTTTTATGATATGGCGCAACTTTTTTTTAAATGTCATTTTATGCATACAAAGCAACTTACCTTTTGGGTATCTTTTGTTATCTTTGGTCAATAAAAAGCTTTTTAAACGGCAATATAAAAATTGATTTATTACATTAATGTCACCAAGTTAATAAAAATATCTATAAATAAAACAAATACACAGCATGCCAACAAAATTTAAATAAATAACATGATGTGCAAAAAAAAACAGAAAAAGAAAACGTTTAAAATAAAATAATAAAAAAACGATTAAAATTGGAGATCCCTGCCCAATCTGTCGATTTCTGTTATCAGAAAATCCACATCGTGTTTTGTCACTGCAGGATTGCTAATAATGTTTCGAAAAAAGTTAACGTTGTTGTCAAGTGGCTGATAGCCGACCATTAAAGTCCCGTTTTCCATCATTCGTGCTTTTATTGCCGGTGCAACCTATAGTAAATTAAAGGACGTAAAATATAAAATGTAACACCTTTATATTGATTTTAAACTGGTTACTTTATATGAAATAAGCATTTTGCAACTTTAAAAGGGGTTTTATTTTTTATTAAGTTAGATGTAATGCTACATTTTAAAGTTTTTTATATACCTTTTGCAACTTTTCGTTTTCAACTGTTTTGTTGACAGTACGCATCGAAATAGGAATGTACCAAAAACAAACGTTGGCGTAGACAGGCTTAAAAAGAATTAAATAAAGATTATTGATATTATTGATTTCTGTTAGCCTATAGGATTACATTATTGGTATAAAAATTTAAACAAACCTTATTCATAACCATTTTAAAACCATCTGTTTTGTTGATTTTTTCGACCAAGTATCTAAAAATTTAAACAGCCAAATAAAAATAAAGCAGTCAAAGTTTAAGTCTATTCTCTTTTATCCCTGCGTAAAATAGTTCTTACCTTGATAACTCAATGCATTTATCAACATGATTTTCGAATCCAATATCTCCCTAAAAACATAATTGTTTTTGTTTAAATAAACTTGCCAACGAGCTTTAATTTGATGTATTTATTAAAGCAGCGACGTGCAAATTTTACCTTTGCTCTCCAGGCGAGCCATAATTTAAATACGTCGACGTGGCGACCACATTGGATTGTTTTGTCACCAGTGTCATATGTGACGTCATAATGTTTATCTTGCTGAAAAAGATAGTCCGCATTCATGCTATTACAAGCTTCCAAGGCGCCCTAAAAATAATTTAATTTTAACACCCCGTCTTGCCTAACAAGTTAAAGAAAACGAATTGTTTAGGGACCGCCATGGCAAGGTGTATTTTTTACGCATCGGGTTATCTTTGATTACCTTTTCTCTGATAAGCAAAGCAGAACATTGCAGAACTATTCCCATCATTTTGTGCGGGTTCCATGTCACAGAGTCAGCTAATTCGATTCCCTTTATAAGGTGGCGATGTTTGCGCGACATTAACACACCGCCGCCCCACGCTGCCTAAATCAAATTTAAATTTAACAAGTTTATGTAAAAAAAATATTACTATGGTAAAAAAAACATAAAATTATTTCTTGATAAAGTAATATTACTGTTCTGCCTTAAACCAAATATAACATACATCAACATGGAACCATATATTGTATTTTTTGCATGTTTGTGCAATCTCTGGTATTGGGTCAAATGCCCCAAGAACTGTTGTTCCTGCAGTTGCTGTCACATAAAATGGAACCTGTCCGCTATTTTTAGCTATCTGGATTTTCGCTTCTAGATCGCTTACTTGCATTCGTCCGCTGTATAAAATAAAATAGCAAAGCATAACTATTTATATAATTTGTTAAAGAAATAATGTTTTTTAAATGTAGGCCTGTTTATGGTTTAAATAATATTATGTTTTGTTTAAAAATATGTCATTTATTTGCTTACAATTCATCTACTTCAACGACGATGCAATTTTTCATTCCAATTCCCAAAATGGCCGCTGGTCGTTTATTCGAATAATGTGCCTAAAAATTAAAAAATTAAATTATTAATATTTTAAGTTATTCATATTTAAAAATAAAGTTATTAATATAGAGTTATACTAACATGTTTAGATTGAAACATCACAAGATCTGGAGCGTTTCTCATTCCATTTTGTTTTATGTCAGGAATAACACGGTGGCGTGCCAACATGGTTGCATACAGGTTGTTGACTGTACCACCTAAAAAACATTTAGAAAAAAAAACGCTTTTAGAAAAATTTGTAGTGTTTTTTGCAACA
The DNA here is from genome assembly GCF_963082875.1 of Corella eumyota. Classification (NCBI taxonomy): domain Eukaryota; kingdom Metazoa; phylum Chordata; class Ascidiacea; order Phlebobranchia; family Corellidae; genus Corella; species Corella eumyota. The sequence continues at coordinate 5,359,562 of NC_137491.1, forward strand.
GGTTTTTTGGCATTTACAGTAAATAATTGTTAATGCCAAAGAATTTTACTCTATAAAACACAATTAAAATTCTTTTATTATAATTCTAACAAACCCTTTTTATACCTGGTGAAAATACTCCATCCCCATCTGACCAACCAATTATTTCTCTCATTCGTTTCAAAACAATATTTTCCATTAAAACAAACACTGGGGCAATCTCAAAGGTAAACCTGTAAACAACAACTGATTAATATTTTGATAAGACGCGTCGAAATATTTTAATACAAAGGTAATTTGATTTTTATTGCATATTAAGAATTTCCATGAAATTTAATCATGTTCCTTACATATTTGTATTTGCTGTAGCTGTTATCCATTCTGCAGCTAAAGATACAATATCTAGCCCGCTGCTCAGCTGATTAAAAAATCTTGGATGTCCTGAAATTATTTTAAAACATCAAATTAAAATATTTTAAAAATCCCTAATAAATTGGCTTGCTTAGAGGAATTACGAGTTTTAATAGTGGTGTGAAATAAATTAAAAATCAATGTAATAAAAAATTAATAACTCGTCATATTGAATATTTGAATTCTTAATTATATATAATGTCCCATGCAACGATTATTATTGATTTTTTTTAATTTAAATTATTTTTAAACGTTATGATTTTTATTATATTTCTGATATAGCTAGCCCCTGAAGATGCTGTTTGCAAAAATCAAAAACCTGTTTTAACTCCGTATTTTAAAGTATCTCGACAATCAACCAAAATTTGTTCCAACGACTCAACATCCCCTGTTATCTCCAGTGAAAACCCTAAAATTACAAATGAACAATTATACTTTTTCACACTTGACCATTCTGGGGAAAGTAAAAAGTTTGGGGAAAGTAAAAAGTAAATACCTTCATTTCCTTGCAAAAACTGGTGAGGGTGATGAAAGTCTAATACCTTTGATTTTCTGTTGAATGTGTTAAATATATACTTTAACAAAATGTCGAAAACTTCTTTCAAAAATTCTTCTGTAATTTTTTTATCTTTGCTGTAGGGTACTAAATCTAAAAAGTCAACAAAAAAATTATTTTTTTACTCATTTTAAAACATGTAAGGTTGCTATAAAATTTTATTAGTTATTTAAAAATATACCTTTAACTTTAGAAATACCGAAATTAATCGCTGTTTTGCTTTCCCGTGATTCTTCGATCAAAGAATTACTCTCTTTGGCAAGCTGATTCGACATAGCTATAACTAGGCAGTAAATTTGATAAAAAAAATATTACTAAAGTTTAGATCACGCTTTAAAAACACATTTTAAAATCGGGATGTTTTGTTATATACCGCTTTAAAGAACAAAAAAAAAGTTTATTTAACAAAATAATATAACAAATTTATTTTGCAAGCCTTTCGTTTTAAGATTTTAGTTTTCTACATTTATTTGTTTACCGTGTTGTACATATTCCAAACTGCAACTTCTTGCTCTGGAAAATCGGTTTGACTTTTTATCCATTTCTTTATACTTGATAATATATAAATCGTAATATTAATTTTACACTGAAAATAAAGTGACTAAAACTATTTTATCCTGAAGTAAGTAGTAAATACTAAAATTATTTAATCTGGAATTAAATTTAACGTAGGTGTTTACATAAAAACGTCTGATAGTATTGTGCCCACTGAATAAAATTACTATGTCACATTGCTTTAACGCTATAAGATTGGCCTACACACTGTTCAATACACTTAAAATGTTTTTAAAATACAACTACGTTTTCTATATAAGAGATATGAATACCGAATTAACACGTCATATCACCCATAAAATTTTGATTTACGCGACTTAAAAAGCAATTTCGCACGAGACTAAGCATTTGGCTAATAACGTGGATTATGTTTTGATAGATGAGTTATTTTAACAAACACAGAAAATTAATCCCTCAAGATTTAAAACAAATTATGCTAAAAATACCTTTGTTTGTACTTTTTTCAGTTATGATTACAAAGTATCGATGTTAAATCGACCGTTTGATTACTTATTTAGTAGTTTCCGAAAAATTATTAGATGTTCCAATATTTAAAAAAATATTTCAGTTAATTATACCCAAAACTAGACCATTTTATGCAGCATCTAGTTAATGTTGTTATGGTTAAACATTTTGCTTAATAAGTTTATTTTTAATAGTATTTAAAAATTTAACTTCATCTAACTTACTGTTTCCGACCGTATATAAAAACAAAAAAAAGACACTTTAAAAAAAATTTCAGCAAAGAGAAAATGTTGTTATAAAACTACTTTTCGTACCTAACTAAAAATCAATATTGTTTGCATTTCGAAAAGTAAATTGAACTTTTATTTAGTTAAACTAAATAAAAGAACTTTTCACAATAACATATTTACAATATAGGCAGGCGTATCACACTGTCGATTTTTATTCTAAAACCTTGTCTCAGGTCTTAATCAATATGCCAGTAATTTCTTTTTAACCAAAATTTTCTAATAATGGCCTTTATCTGTATCTGAGGGTCCTTTGGGTTTTCTTGTCAATTTAAGAAGCACCATTCGTGATTAATTATACATTACGCTTATTAGCCACCATGATTTTCTCTCGGCATCCATTTAAAATCAAAATGTTTAGTAAAAAAAATCATCAAATAGGTTATATTTGGAAGACTACAGGCCATTTTAAAACCGTTAATAACCTAGAAAATAATTTTGTAAAAGTTGCACCACCCAAAAATTTATTATCTGGTTTAACCAAGTCGTAAATCATTATGTAAACTACAATACTATACAATTTTTAATTAACCCACACCCGTATTAAATTGGTAAATTGTTTGTCACATAATGGTTTAACAACTTAACACTAGCGTGTAAAGAAAAGGTGTACTTGAAATATAATATCGTTCCAAAAGGTTCATTTTGAAAACGTAAAGCGAGATTTATTTAAAATGAAGTAACAACCTATAAGGCTTTAATGATGCATTTTTACTTAAGTCTGATACGTAACCTAGAACCACGGACTTTGGTGCAATTAAACAAGTTTTTTTATAATGTCGATTTTATATACCTTAGTCCAGGCAGGTTACGCCATTCTCTTTGTGATATTATGACCTCACACATTGATGTTTATGTCTATATTTAGAAACAGAGTCGAAGGCTATATAACAGCTTATTTTACGACCTATTGAACGACAGTATCGACAATGGCAGTTATAGGTGGTTATAAGTTTGGTCAGAGAGCTAATTTAAACTTGCAGAGTTGGTTTTACATATTTTTTGCATTTAATGCTAGCTTATGAAAAATTGTTCGCTAAGTAACGGGATTTATTAAGTTCAAGCAATAATTTTAAGATTTCATTGTAAGTAATTTCAAATCGTGAACTAGAAAATGAGTTTATGAATGATAACATACCTAGGTTTAAAACAAAATTTAAAAATCAAAAAAAAAAATTTAAAACTGGAAAATGATTGTAATATTTTTTTTATCAATGGAACACAAGTCGTTATTAATTTTTTAATGTCGTTTTGTTGTAATTTTTAACTTTTTTAAATATGTCTTAGTCTGTGAGAATTATTTTGTTGTGGGTAAAAATAAACTAAATTTCAAAAATGTACTATTTTTAACTCACGGGCGCAAACCGTAAAACTAATCAGCCAAGCGTAACGAACGTCACATCCGCCTGAGCACAGAGCTGTGTCGTTATTTCCGTTTTCGTTGGTGAGAAACTGTAAGGTGTGGTTCGGTTGCTCGGGCAATGCATTGTTTTGTTCGTTTTACGTTAAAATTGTCTATGATTTTTGTGAAATAAAGTAAAAATATCATTCTTAGTAAGTCAATGTACTAGTAAACCAAGTTTAAAAATATCTAGGTTTTTATTTTAGGCCTTAAATTAACGCGCGACCGAGTTTTTGTTAGGCTGGCTAATCTAGAAATTTTGGTGTTGCGGCGCGTTGCTTGGTTTCGTTGTCGCTTTCTGGCTATATAATAATATTAAAACACTATGTAAATTATATCAATATGAAGATTTAAATGTGTAGAATATAAATCATGTATTTTAATATAGTAAGATGACGCAATCAGGCAAAATAAAACAAACAGACATATTTTTTAAAAGCCAAGAAGACAAAGAGAAATGCAGAACTAAGCCCTTTCTTGATTTGGCTTTAGCCCTTTCTTGATTTGGCTTTAAAATAAATCAACAATGTTTGGCCTAATTTCTAAATCATTTTCCTAATTATTGCCCAGTTACTAAATTAACTTTAAATTTGTAAAAATTGGGTTGCGAAATTACATCACCACCTTAATAACATTTAAAACAAGCAACTATCTATTAATTTTATATCTGTATATATTTAAAGGGTTCCACAATGATGTCTATGTTTGCACCATTAACATTTTATTGTCCGAGTTATCTTATTTATTTAATTTGCATGTTATATTTAAAAATATTCATTTTGTTTTAAGGTTTTTCCAAATATATTTTAATTTAAATAACCTGGTAAAATTGGATACAATTCAAAAACTTTAAACAAAAGTAAATATGGCATCTATTCGCAAGAAGTTGGTTATCGTTGGAGATGGAGCTTGTGGTAAAACCTGTCTCTTAATTGTGTTTAGCAAAGATCAATTCCCAGAAGTTTACGTTCCAACTGTATTTGAAAATTACGTAGCTGACATAGAAGTTGATACAAAACAAGTAATTACATTTTGGGTTGCCTTTACAGCTTTTACTTGTCTTAGACATTTATTTAAACATGGACACACCCTTTTCCTTTTTTATAAAATTGTGTAACAGTTATTAAATTTTAAAAATAGGTCGAATTAGCATTATGGGATACTGCTGGTCAAGAAGATTATGATCGACTTCGACCACTTTCGTATCCTGATACTGATGTTATATTAATGTGTTTTTCTATTGACTCTCCCGATTCTTTAGAAAATATTCCTGAAAAGTGGACTCCAGAGGTAAAAATTATAATAAATTGATATTAGACGGATAAGTCGTTCTTCTTGAGCAAATGATTAATGGCATAAATTTAATTAACACTACAAAGAAAAAAAAATGTTTGTTTTTAACAATTTCTTGGTAAATAATATAGGCCTTTACAAGAGATGTACCACAGGCATTTATTACTTTTTGTATAAATACAAACACAATAATTTTAGATATATAATATAGTCGGCTGGCAATACAAACAAAAAAATTGCATAATCATTGTTTGTTTTTTCTGTAGTTTTATACTGGCTCAAGGTTTAAAATATTTCAATGTTTTAAATATAAAAAAGGATACAACAATGTAATATATTTAATAAATTTACTTTAGGTCCGACATTTTTGCCCAAGTGTTCCAATTATTCTAGTTGGAAATAAGAAAGATTTACGTAATGATTCCCAAACGATTAAGGAACTTTCTAAGATGAAACAAAATCCGGTTTCTTGTGAAGAAGGGCAAGCAATGGCTGACAAAATTGGGGCTTATGGGTTAGTAAAAGTTTAAAGATTTAATAATAAATAGTACCAAACACACATTTTTGTTTTAATGTTACATCACAAGAAAATAATAGAGCTGGTTTTAGATATTTTATATTTCACATAGGAAACTTTATTTGATTTGGTCATTACTTGGAAACAGATAAGAATATATTTAGAAATGTAATACCACGCAAACAACCTATACTCCACGCATCATTTCTAAATAAACATTACCTGTTTAGTTTGTGTAACCGTTACAGGTGTTACTCACAGTCATTTAAGTTACTTTTTTATCTAAGTTTAAAGTAATAACGGGCTTTTATTTGACCACATGACTTAAGTTATTAAAAAGATGCATATCTCATGAAATTGTCATTTTTGCTCCTTAAAATTTCAGTTAAAACCTTGTATCTAGAAAATGCTTGTATTTACCAAAAACCAACTCTTTTTATCATTCTGGTTTCTACTCTTAATTAATATTGCATCTGTTTTTATAGCTACATGGAATGCTCGGCCCGTACTAAAGAAGGTGTGCGACAAGTTTTTGAGCTTGCTACCAAAGCTGCTCTTCAGACCAAGAAACGAAAGAAGAAGAGTACTTGTGAACTCATCTAAACGCGTGACAGCAATTGACACTATTCATAGCTCTTTTTTGTCTCCACAGCTCCACTAAGCTACTGTTTTGCCTACAAAAACAGAATCCTTTTAACAAAAAATATATATTTTATTGTTTCGCTCCTTTGATGGTATGCTGTTTAATTTTCGTCGGATTCTGAAGATGATTTTGTTGATGATTTTGCTTTATTTTAAAGTAATTTACTTTGCTCTGTAGCAATAGGGAAACATTATTTTAGACCTTGTAACTATTTTTTGTTTCAGCTTTCAAGATTTTTCCTTTTTGTGTAATTATCGTGTCTATTTTATTGCCTTAACAAAACATTTTAGCACTAACGTGAACCAATTTCGAACTAAACCTTTTATCATCAACAATCGACGCTTTTTAGAGAACTAATTTAAATTTCCTACTAGAATCGGCATGTAATAATTAAAATTAAAGCGAACATTCCAAATTATGATGTTTTTAATTCTATGGATTATATTTTCTATCGTTTATTTTTAGTAATAATATTTTGTGCTATATTTTCACCTTAGCAGCAAGCAACATACTGTTTCATGTATGATGCTTCCTAAAACTGAAAACTGCTACTCCCCAAAAGCAAGTGTGTGAAAATACTAGTAATTCCAATATTAGTTGATTTCAATAAAAGATTTTGTCACACTATTTGTGTAGTAAGTAAGCTATTAAATAAACTTATTAAATTAAGATGTATTGTATTTTTTCATAGAAAAATTTAGTTGCATGAGAAGGTATTTTATTCAAACAAAAATCATAGAAAAAAGCCAGATATTAGTTTTTGTTGAAATAAGTTTTCGGTTGTGTCTTATTTAATGAACAAAATATTTTAGCGTAGTATTAGATTTTTTTTAAACCTAAAAAAACTATTTTTCATTTGGTAAACCAGCATTTCTATTTAGTGACTCCTCTCCTGGAAGATCATTATAGAAATTGTGTGCATATCCCCCCAACCATGGATATTTCCTTTGATTCCAAATTATTTTTTTCTCCAGTTCATCAACAACTGAAGTTGTTAAAAATAATTTTTCGTGTTGTAATATGCTTGTAACATTAAGCGCAAATGTTGGCATAAGAGTTATTGTCATATTGTCCTCTAAAAGTTCTGCTAAAGTCTCTGGCAATTCATTGTCATTGTGAACAACCAATGCACTGTTATCGTCAAGAAGTCGGTTCTTAAAAAAGGTGTCCACATATTCTTTATCTAAATCATCCCTTTCCAAGTTTTTAATTAAAATAAGATCACCTTGAACCCGTCTCACTGTCAGTACAGTAGTCATGGCATCCATCAAAGTCTGTTCCGGCAATTTGTAAAACAATGGTCTCGGACCTCTAGGTCCATTGCTTATTCCACCTCTATGCCATCCAGGATGTGACCTGCTTCCTTGTCTTGTTTTTCCAGTTTTCTTCTGGGGCCAAGGCTTTCTTCTACCATGGGCAAACTCCCCACGAGTACGTGTCCAACTTTCATCTACTTCACGATATTGTTCTTGCCATCTTACAACAGCATGAACATAGTCCATCCTTGGATGTACATCAAACAAATCTGGATGAATTAGGCCAGCTTTTGAATAAGTGGGACTTATTTCATTTATGTCATCCACCCATACTGTGATTGGAGTGTCATGTGGTTTTAAATTTTCAATGCATTTCCTTACAATTGTTGTTTTGTTATTAGGATCTTTTGGAGTGAGCTTTCGTTTATTTTTATATTTTCCTTCAGTTATTCCACCCAGTAACACTACATTAGATGGAAATGGATTTGTTGTCGATTCTATCAGTTTGGAAGAATGTTGAAGTCGTTTAAAAACAATATAACTTAAGTTCCAATTTTTAACACTTTGACATACAATCTTATTTAAATTCATCGCTAATTATTAATTTACAAAATCTAAATAATAAAAAATAAGTTCATTTAAAAGACTAAACATAATTGTGTAAATGAATCGATTTTACCATTTTCACAAACATTAATATTTAAAAAGGCAACCTCTTCTTTTGTATATATCTTTATCCTCGATGTGGGAAAGTTGAGTGCGCGACTTAATCATAGAGTAACACTTGTTACTCCAACCCAGTCTCGAGTTGCTTTTAGCAGTTTTGGATATTATAGATTATAATTGCCTGGTAATTATCCTGCTGATTAAGTGCTGGCTCAGCAGGAGTTCATACCGTTTATAGCGCTTTACTCAAGGGCACTACAGCATGAGAGCAGTGGGGATAAAACCCACGACCTCATGGTGGTGTAGCAAGTGTTCTTACCACTACACCATGCTGTCGGTTGCTTGTAGCTGGTGTGATGTAACTAACGCCACATTAAGTTCTGAGGTAAAAGTCAGTCTTTACACAAGAGATATAAACTACATAAAAAACAGGCACACGTGTACTAAAAAAATTCGGATCTCGTGTAGTAGTGTAGGACCTTTCGTGTAATCTGCATTACTATTTTTTCGTTGTTAATGTTACACACTCACATTGTGTTTATCGATAAATAAATGCATATTGGTGTTAACCAATAAAGGTGAATATACTTTAACTTAAAGTTTACATTTAATTTATTTTCTCAGTTAAAAATAATATATTAAACAACATGCTAGCACAAATATTTTGACTTATTGCTCCCTCGACAGCTACCGGTTGGGTAAAAATGGTTTTAATGGTAAATAGGTATTTCACGTAAAAATTATTTAAAACGCAGTTGTATTTTACGTATTTAACAGTTAAATTGAATTTAAATTTGTTAAATTGGAAATGTTGGCTAATTATTGCAAAATACCAAAGCGAATACACACGGCAAACTCCACCCAACCGTAAAGTCACGTGCGCTTAGTAAGCAAAAAAAATGTGGTATCCGGATTACTCGCGTTTCATTTCTTTTTTAACTGATTGTTGCTTTTTAATGATTTTTTTGCTCGCAGATGTTGTAGTTAGTAGAAGCAAGTAGACCAGTTTAATTAAATAAATAACAGACGTTGTGTATAAGTTTACTTTCACGATATTTAAATGTTTATGAGTCTTTTTGTTTCTCTTTGTATTGGTTTAATTTTAACTGTCTGACTGTCTAACTTAAATTGTAAATGTTTTGTTTCTACTAGTTCATCAGTAAAAATTTAAATAGGAAATATGAATGTTCGGTTTTTAAAACAAATTCTAATTCCCAAACGAAATAATTTTCGACTGTACTCGTGTAAACCGACATTAAATGAAGTGGTTATTGTCAGTGTAGCTCGCACTCCTGTGGGATCATTTCAGAGCAGTTTGTCTTCGGTTCCGGCCACAAAATTGGGTTCAATCGCCATTGCTGGAGCTGTTGAAAAGGCAAAAATATCCCCTGAACATGTTCAGGAGGCCTACATGGGAAATATTTTACAAGCGGGCCTTGGTCAGGCTCCAACAAGACAAGCGGCACTTGGTAAAAAATCTTTAATTGTTTTAGAATAAAGCTTTACCATTTTTAAATAATAAATTTTATTTTTTGATCTGTCAATATTTTTTTTTTTTAGGTGCTGGGTTGTTAGAAAGTACTCCATGTACAACAGTCAATAAAGTTTGTGCATCAGGAATGAAAGCAATTATGTTAGCTGCGCAATCTCTAATGTGTGGTCATCAGGAAGTTATGGTTGCTGGTATGTCAATGTTGAAATAGCACACTTATTTAAGTTTTTTAAGGACTTTTTTACGTCAGATGATTTTAACAACTTTATACTGTTCTATATATATAAATTTGACATAATTTAATTTTTTACAGGTGGTATGGAAAGCATGTCAAACGCTCCATACATATTACCCCGTGCACCACCCAGTTACGGAGGGGTCAAACTGCACGATCTTTTAGTTCATGACACGCTTACTGATGCCTATGGTAAAATGCACATGGGAATTTGTGGAGAAGACACTGCAAAAAAGTTCAACATAACAAGGGAAGAACAAGATGAATATGCAATATTATCGTACAAAAGAAGTTCCCAAGCCAACAGTGATGGAAGGTTTAAAGAAGAGATTGTTCCAGTCACAATCTCAGGTTAAAAAAAGCAAGAACTAAGCCTGATTACCTTTAGCCTGATTACCTCAACATTTTATTTTAAGTTTTAGTAATTTGATTTAATATTGTGTTTTTAGGAAAAAGAGGAAAACCAGATACTGTTGTTTCCGAAGACGAAGAATTCAAGAAAGTAAACTTTGACAAAATTCCGAACCTAAAAGCTGTGTTTCAGCCCAAAGATGGAACAGTTACCGCCGGAAATGCCAGTACCCTTAATGATGGTGCCGCCGCTGCTGTTTTAATGACCGCAGCTGCTGCCGAAAAATATGGTGTGAAACCTTTAGCAAGAGTTGTTAGTTTTGCCGATGCAGCTTTGGCGCCTATTGATTTTCCAACAGCACCAGCATATGCCATGCCTAAAGCACTTGACATGGCCGGCTTAACAAAAGAACAAATTGCTTTGTGGGAAATAAATGAAGCTTTTAGCGTAGTTGCTCTAGCTAATATTAAAGTCCTTGATATTGACCCATCTAAAGTTAATGTAGATGGCGGGGCTGTTTCATTGGGTCACCCAGTAGGAATGTCCGGGGCTCGTATTGTGGGTCACTTGGCCCAAAGACTTAACCAAGGAGAGTATGGGTGTGCAGGAATTTGTAATGGTGGGGGTGGCGCTAGTGCTATGGTTATTCAAAAGTTGTAATTAATTGAAATTTGGTTTTCATTGACTTGTTTTACCTTCTCATTACACAATAAAGTTCTCTATTTATGTTTGCATTTGTTTAAATATATTTTTTTAAATTATGTCTGTATTATTCAAATTTTGGTTTTGTTCTATATACTGTTTTATCTCCTTGTGAGTAATTTGATAGTTTAATTTTTTTTTATTGGTACATTTAACGTAGTCTGTATATATAATGCAGTTCAATGCATGTATACTTAAATATCAAATTTAAATTATTTTGTTACCAACTTTTGTTTTTTGACAGGGTTGGCTTTTTAAAAAAGGTTGATAAAACAAAATGAAATTTGTGGTTTTAAGTTTTTTAACAATTCTCCTCGGAAACACTTTTGTAAATTGTGAGAGAAATCAACATGGTGCCGAAGCAGAAGACAATGAGTTTGCAGAATTCGAAGATTTTGATGACTCTGATGTTGTAGAAGATAATTCCGATTCTGAACAATATTTTGGTAAGTAAAATAATTTTTAATCTTTGAAGCAAAAAAATAATTTTATTGTTTGTAAAAGAATTTTTATCTATCAATAAAGCTTCAATTTATTAAATTTTTAGACTAGCCTGTAATATTATAAATAGTTATTTAAACCACGATTTTAAATAAAATAAATTCAACTGAAGTTTAAATTATTTAAAGAAATTTAATTTTATGATTTAATCATAGATGAAGAAGATCAGAATCAAGAAACAAAAAAGGAGCAAACTTTCGTTGAAGAAGATGAAGCTGTAGTTGAAATAGAGGTTTGTTTCATTAAAATTTAATATTTTAAGCAATGTAAATTTCATTTACCGTTTTTCTCTGATTGGCAATCTTGACCAAAAATATTTTTTTATTATATAGAAAAACAAAATAACACTTTTTTATTTTTTTATATATAATGACAGACAAAAATTTGATTTTATTTAAGGATGATGAGTTTGCAACTTTAGATCCTGATGAATTTGAAGGATTAGATGGTGATGATACCATTTGGGATGACGACAACAACAAACGAAAGAAAAAGGTTAAATTGGTTTTATTCTGTCTAATTGCACTATTTTTTTATCACAAAATAACAACTATTACAAAAAAGGGTTCATGGTTGTAAGTCAATGTCATAAAATAATTTTAGTTTTAATATCTCTTATTTTTATATAGTTTAACATGCTTATCTATAAACTAATTATTTATTTTATTAGAGTTCCAAACCTGAGTTAAAAATAGCCAACGTTCCTCTTCATTTAAGAAGTTGGGACAAATATTATATTGAAATTTTAATGGCCGTTGGTTTGGCTATTTATCTTATCAACTTTTTTATTGGAAAGGCAAAAAATAATAGCATTGCTGCCAATTGGTAAGCATAGGTGGGCACAGTTAATCGAAAAAGCAACTTCGTTAAATGGTTATTCGTTACACAATACAGTAACTTCGCTAACGTTTTTTCGTTAAATTAAACCAAATGTAACGGAAGTTATCGTTAAACGTTAACGTTAAAATTTAATTAAAACAAACAAAGAAATTACCTTTTTTATAAAAAAAATAGTTTTTTTCGTAATCGATGTTTTAACTAGACGAAAATGGTTTAGAAGAAGTTTTTAAAACTGGCATGCCTAATGCCCAAATAATAGCGGCCGGATAGTAATTACTTACATCGTTTAAAAATTGCAACGTTTAAACCCGATAAACGGCGACATTAAACATATATATTTCTTATATTACCATGGATTTACTTGTAAAATATTGAGTTAACGGGCTTAATTTAACGGAAGTACAATTTAACGAAAGTTAACAGGTCCGATAACGATTTTTAAAATTAACTTAAAAGTTAACTTTTAACAAAAAATTCAACTTCGTTATTTAACGTTTAACGCATTAACGATTTGGTGCCCACCTTTGTTGGTAAGTTAGTTAACTGAATAAGTATAGTGATCATACCAAAAAACTTAAATTTAAAAAAGGCTTATGTTTGTAAAAATATTTTCTTTTAACTGGAGGTTTATGTTTAAATTATATAGAGGTATATACTAAATTTAAATAATATTAAGTTTAGTGTATTTGTAATTACCTTGCTTCATGTTATAGGTTGAACTCGCACTTGAGCTTTCTTAAGTCGCAGTTTGAATTGGTTGGTGATGATCCACTCAACAAAAAGGCTGAGAGTACAAACCAGTTGGTTAAAGAATCTGAACACACTTACACACTGTGGTGTTCCGGAAGATCCTGCTGTGAGGGAATGCTGGTTGAGTTAAAGGTAACTTCCAACCTAGTTTATGTGAATGATTAAAAGTAGCTTAGGTAGCTGGAAATGGTAATTCTGATGCTAGAGCTAGGATTTGTAATTTCTTAAAAAAATTAGATTTTAAAATCATAAAGGGTGTAGAAATTAAAATCAGCAGTAAATTTAAACTTAAATGCTTTTGTAGTTGCTAAAGAGGCAAGATTTGATCTCTCTCATGTCACTAAAAATGAAGCCTGGTGTTGATCAAGTTGTGATAACAATCAACCTGCAAGATATGGATCCGTTTGTTTTGTGCACTGGAACTAAGAAGAGTGTTGCAAACATGCAGAAGAATTTACAAGATGTTGTAAGTTGTATAAACTTGTATTTGTTTTTTACAGTTTAATCTGTTGATTGTAATGTACGTAGGGTTTGGTGCTTCGCCAATCATGTTTCAAAATAATATACTGTTTGTGTTGTAGAGTTTATTTTGTACTGGAAAGATGGATGCTGGCGACAAATACAAACTTCCTTCAAACTTTGTTATTTTATCTGAGCTATATGGAGAAGTGCCCAAAGCTATTTTTGATGCAAAGGTAATTAAACTTTTGCAAATATTTATAAAGTACCTTACTAACTAAACTGCTGTGGAATTGTTTATTAAAGTTTTTACAAAGAAGTTTACAAATATTATAATTTTTTATTGTAGGTCACCCAAATAATTGAGAAACATGGAAAAATGTTTGAGTCTCTTCACATTTCCGATCAGTTTTCTGGACCTAAACCAGTTGACCCGTAAGTTGTTTCACAACAAAATTTGGTTTACCTTATAATTTGTAACCTGTTTAATATATTTACAGAGATGAGCAGCCTGGAAAAATACCAGATACAACAAAGACCATCATCTTGACCTTGAATAGTAAGTCACAAATCTTATTTCATATATTAAAAATTTTACAAACATATATATATAAAATTTCCTAATTTAGTACCATCAAAAGAAGATAACCTGAAGATTGAGGACATGCTTCCCTTACTGAAAATGGCAATCTACCTCACTGATAAAGTTCGAAAATTAAGGTTGAGCAAAGAGGTACTACTTTTTTTTAATTTTATTACCAATAATTTTTCAACGGGTCTTATAGGTCCAGTTTTTTGTCGGTTGCTCGTATTTTTATAAATCATTTTTGTATAAAAGAAAATTATTGTGCAATATTAAGTTGTTTTTACCTTACAGTCCAAAATGAGAGCAGATAAACATCGCAAAGATGTAACTGAGAAATATTTGAAGCAAACTCATGCCCAACGCCAGGAAGCTGCACAATTGAAAAAAGAAGAGAAGGAGAAGGCGTTAAAAGAAAAAATGATGAACGAAGAGGACCCAGAAAAGCAGAGAAGAATGGATGTGAGTTTTTTGCCTTTTTAAAACGTAGTATTTTTTAAAGTAAAAATAAATAATTTTTTCTCTTTTTATTAGGAAATTATCCAGCGTAAGGAACTTAATAAGAAGAACAAAAAAATGATGAAAGGCCGTCAGTACAAAGTCAAAGCAATGTAAGAAACTAAAAAGATGGAGTTGCAAGCATATTTTGGTTTCAACAGGAATTAAAAAAAAAATATTAAAAAATGCATATGTTCGAGCAAATCTAATACTAAAAAAAATTTTTGTCCCATGCACATTTATGTCAAAGTTTTAGCTTTTCAGTTAGTTTTTTTAAATGTTGTTTAAAGGTTTGGGTGCAATTGTTATCTGTCCCTTTTATAAGTTCTAAAAAACTGCTTCAAAAAATTGTTTTGTTGCTTTAACCTGCCCTTTTAAAAATAACATTTTGTGTTAACTCTAGATTGTACAAAAATGTGATATATTGTTATGCAATATAAAATATGCTTGTTGTGTTTTTGGAAAATAATTTAAATAAAAGTTTTAATTAAGTTTTGAGATTATCAATATTAACTCATCAATAGAAGTTCTGCATTAGAACAGTGGTATAAGGCAGGGTAAAAATTAAGTTCATATTTTAAGGACCCTATAGTGGCTTTAATACCTTTGATTTAATCAACACTCGGGTATGGCAATAGCTTTTTTTTTAATATAACATTTTCACAAAATGCTTAAAATAGCATGATTTTTAAAACTTGCAAAATGAACAAAAAATACGTATGATTTAAATCTTAGTCAGTTGAAAAATGTCGCAAACTGGATGCTTTAGTTTTATGGCGAAAAAATGTCTTATCAATATTTTGACAAAACGAAACTAAATTTTTAAACTCTTGAATACTTTCTGCAAGTCTATTGTCTGGCAGCATGGTTGTTAATAATGTGAACAAATGACCAAACACTAATGCATCAAGCTCAGTTGGTCTAAAAAATTATTTAAAAAAATTTGTTTCAAAAGGTAAATCTAAAACTTAGCTATACTAATTATTAAAAATAAAATTTTTATTCTAGGCCTCGTTTTTAACTACTTACTTGTCTCCAAAAAAATATAATTTTTCCCCTAATTTTTGCGAAAGAGCTTGACAACATCTTTTGACTTCTTCTTCAACAGTTGAAAATGACCTTTGACCTTTACCCCAACCAATTGCAGACAAGTATGTTTGAACGTTTTGTTGCTTTCTCCAACACAACAAATGATTGAGGGGCCATGGGTAGGGATGTCCATAACGTTTCCAAGTAATCTTGCAATAACAAAAAGTTTAAATTTTTTTTCAGGTATTCACGCTAAAAGATTTGTTATTTTGATGGTAAATCATATTTGAAGCTTGATTTATCAGAAACCTTGTTTATTGTATCACTATGCATCCACGTTACAAACAGTTCAGCTGGAAGTAAAATATTATTCATTAATTCGACGTATGCCTCCAAGTCCTGTTTGTTTTCCTCTGATAAATTCGAACTTAAAAAGATTCCCTTCAACACAAAATAAATTTAAATTATATATTCCCAATGCTGAACAATAGAAATTTACTTGGAAGTCTAACAATAAAATTTTAAACCTTTTGTTTAATAAAGTTGAATATCGAAGATGGATCAGATATAACAAACTTTCCACATTTTAACACTGGAAGCATCCCATTTGGTGCCATAAACTCTGCATTTGATTGGCTTATAACCTGTTTAAAACAATACAAATAAAGTTTTTTATATACAAAAATTTGTCTTGGTATTTATAAAAAGTTATGATGTGACAACATTTTAAAAAAATTTTATTTTCTAAACCTGAACTTTCAGGTCACACATATAGATGTAAGCTTGAACAGATAAACAGGAGCCATTTTCACTCAACAATATCTGGTTTTCTGTTACAACAAGAACATTATATTAATTAAGAATTTAAAAATTATTTATCAATTAAAACTAATTCTTAGTAATTGTATTAATAATGAGGTATTAGCAAGTTTAAAGCATGCTTATAAAAACTTTTTTATATTAACCTTCATCAGGTTTGTACAACGTCGCTTTTTCATCCCACGGTTCTGCGGCTACAAAAATTTTAGTTAAATGTGTTGTTTAGTTTGAAATACAAGAAGCTGACAAGATGATAAGTATGATAAGAAAAAACTCCACTAATTAAGTCAAATAGGTTAATTAGCTGTAAAAAACATAAGTAAACAGAAAAAAAAGAAACCATCAAATAATCAAAATGAATTAAATATTATTTTTACCTGCCATCTGGCACATAATTGCATCTTGCACAAGCGACATTTTTATTTAAACCTAAACAGCTGAATGATAATAGCTGACTAGCTGACTAGGAATAAAGAAAAGGTAATGTTCATGTTATGAGTAGCGTTCTAGGGGAATTTGCTATAACAAAGCGCATGTCAAAACATTTTGCTGCGTTTTCTCGATTCGTTTTATTGTTCGTACCCTTGCTTTGCCTTTTTTACCTTTTTTGTTTAGGCACAATACTCATAATGTACACATTTTATTAACTAAGAAGCAAACACATAATCATAATTGCTTTTTTATTAAAGTAACCAATGCAAGATATCTGTAATAGTTAGGTTTTATTATAATAATCGACACTAACATATCCGTACTAATCGATTTATTTAATACAATATTAAAAAATTTATTTATGATGTACAATATATATTTTGAAAAACAAATTAAAATATTTCTCAAAATTTATGGATACTTTTGTCCACTAAAATTTATGAGTCCACCATTTATCCACTTCCATCTTCCGCGTTTTTGAGATTGAATTTTGTAAACAAATAATACATTAGTCAACAATTGACCAAAACAAGATGAGTAAACAAGATTATTACCTTATGCGAATAATTGGTAAGTTTTTATAATTAACACAATACATGTATTTTTTTTATTTTTTATTAAGATCGTTTTGTTTGGCCAGATAATTAACTAGCATAGCTGGTAGCCAGAAATGGAATTAAAACCTTCGTCTTACTGTCTTAACGTTTACGTTGTTAAATTTTTGAACAAAATTTTATGATCAGGTTTAGATCATGACAATTATTGTTTTTAACTTTTATGTGTAATGTTTAATCAAATATGGATTTTTGTATAATTCAATTTTGTTAAATAAAATTATTATATAATAAGGTTATAGTTATATTGTATACCTAACGATGAATCATTATTATTTTAATGTATTCTTTTAAATAATTATAGGTGAAAGCTCTTTTTCGAAAACAAATATCTACTTGGCACAATGCAAGTCAGCAAAAACTTTAAAAGCGATTCGGGTAACTGATTTAGATAAGACAGAAACAGAAAGATTAATATTCTTGCAGGTAATCATTTTTTGTTGATTATAAGATAAAAAATATTGGGTTAAAATATTTATGTCACTTCTTCTGTATAATTATACAAGTTTTTGTTTTTATTATTATAGATATGAGTTTTTCATCATAGAAAACATTTATTAAAACCCATTATTTGTATAAAAATTATTTTACAGAAGGAGCTATGCATTGTAAAAAGCTTAAATCATCCCAACATCTTATTACATGACCTAGCATTCATTGAAAAACAAGAGTTAATTGTTTTAACAGACATGATGGGTTACGGTAATATATAAAAATTTAATCAATCGTTAAGTGTCATCATTTTTGTTTATATATTATTATTTATTGCTATTCTTGGTATTTAGGCTTAAAATATCTACTTATGTTTACAAAGTTAATAAACAATTAGCTCATGTGTTTTAGGATCTTGTGCTGATATAATGGAATGCCATTTTAGATATGGATTACCAGAGCGACTTATTTCCTATGTTTTTGTTGAGGTGTTAAAGGCTCTTCAACACATGCATAACTTGGGATTTGTTCACAGGTAATCACATAAAGGCATGATGAAAACTGTAAAGTATTAAAAGTATATATGCCTTTAAAAGTTAGTTTTAATGTTAATATTTAACTATGAAATAGTTTTGCTCTTTTTCCCTTTGCACCACTATAAATTTTATTTTATTTATTGTTTAAATGATGATTGTCATTGATGTTGGAAAACACCAACATAAGAAAAATTAATAATAGAAATGAGGCAATTTACAATTGTTTGCTATTACACCATATTCTGATATAGGGGTATAAAGGCCAGCCACATTTTACTATCGGTTGATGGGGTCGTAAAAGTTTCAGGACTTCGAAATATGATTTCACTGCTAAGCAATGATCAACGAATTTCTAATGTTCACGATTTTCCCAAACATGCCACACAACTGTTGCCTTGGCTTAGTCCAGAAATTTTACAACAGGTGTTTGTTTGTTAAATAAAATATTTGTTCAATTTTTAAGTTGTTTAACTTTAATATATATGTAAATATTTCTACAATATAAAGATGTTAAAAAGGTTAGAAATTTTGATTTATCCCCTGTTTTATATCAGCACAAATTTTTTTTTTAAATTTATTTTAGAATATGGAGGGATATAACACGCAATCAGATGTTTATAGCATTGGAATAACAGCTTGTGAGCTTGCTAATGGTCATGCTCCTTTTACTGATATGCCTAATACCCAAGTAAGGACCAAACCCTTATTAAACCTTTTTTTACATGTAGTATGTGCCATAAATATTAATCTTTTGCGAATTTATCAACCTCATTCAGTTCACGAAGGTGTAACTATATATTTTTTTAATAAAACTCTAGATGCTTATAGAAAAGTTAAATGGTACCACCCCATGCTTACTTGATAAAACAACTGTTCCACCCAACTCAGGTAAATTAAATTTTTCTTTTTTTTAATATTTTTAAAATATTGTGCTTCTGTACCAATACATAAATGGAAAAAAACTTTCTTATATAATATAGTTATTTTTGAGGCCAACAAAAATTTTTAATATATAGTTGCGTTAATAGAAAATACTCAGGAAATATAAAATTTAATTTAGAAATAGAAGGCCAGGGTGAAGAGGTAGAACAACAACACAATATTTCAATGTCAAGAAGTTTTTCTGCCACTTTTCATAAGGTTTGTATTTGCTTATGTCAATCATTTTTTGGGGTAATTTTAAAACGTGATATTTTATGTTTATTATTAACAGTTTGATATCCAACGCCTTATTAAATATTTGCCACACTTTTAGGGTTCAAACTCCCTTGTTAATGATTGCCTATAAATTCTGTAAAAATAAACTAGGGTTTTTCTGTTGTAACCCTTGTGATTATTTTTGCTCTAAATGACCTAGTGATATTTGGTTAGTAATAAAGCAGAACTAATTATACTATTAATATTTAACCCCATATATAAAAATAACAAACAAAGCAAACACCCACAAGTGCATTTTTTTGTTTGCATAGTGTCTGGTTGGTCGAGTAATCTTAGTTTCGGGAATTTATTTTTAGATATGTTTACATTGTGGCTTTAAATATTAGCATATACTTCTGGTGTTGCTAAGCTAAATAGCAACATTGGGTTAAACAACTATAAATGAAGGGTCAAACAATTTATGATGTAGTAGACCACAGGACTGTTAAGGCGGAGTTTAGTGGAAGATTTTTGAAATAGTCCAATGTGAATTACCCAAAGTTATTTAATTCAAACTTTAAAATACTAATTCTATTTACATCAAATTATAATTTATTTATGTAGTAATAAAGGTAGCTAGTTAAAAAAATACCTGTTGGCATTAATTAGAAAATTTACCAAATTTTAGATGTTAATATTTTAGAATTAGAGAAAAAAAATAGTATTAATGCCTAATAACAAACAAGAAATTAGGAATGTTGCAAGTGATTCCTGGGAGGAAAAAGAATCCATAATTGTTAACAAATTAAAAAAACAATGTCTTCTTAATGGCAAAGAAAAAAATGAAAAAGATTCTGCTATTTGTTTATGGGAATTAGGTATGCTTATTAAAGAGAACAATAACTTTGACTTTAAACTTTCGATAATATGGCAAGCGGGTTTGCTTAAAGCTGCTTTACTAAGAAATCCTAATAAGTTAGATATTAAACAAGATCTTCATAATTTATGCCAAATTTTACTTCATACTTCAACTGCTAAACAAACTGATGCAGATCTTCCTGGTTTTGCTGCTGTTATTAAATCTAAAATCACTGACATGAGAAAAAAACTTAAAGATATTTACTTAAAAATTATTGATGAAACTCAAGCAAAAATTTCTCCCTTAAATGTACAAGATTCGACTTTTATTGCTCAAATGAAACAAGTCCAGATTTTTATAACTGAAGATTATACAACAATAATGAGAGAAATAAGTGAATATTGTGTGAGAGTGCTCGGAGTTTTGCCTTGTCAATATAGCTTGGTAGGAATGGGCTCGCTTGCTAGAACAGAAATAACACCGTTTTCTGATTTTGAATGTGTTATTGTTCTTGAGGATGGTATTAATGGAGCAGAAAAAGAAAAGGCTATTGAATATTTTAAGTGGTTTGCTGTTATCTATCAAGTGATCCTTATTAATCTTGGTGAAACTATTCTTCCATGCCTGGCCATACCCTCTTTAACTAAAAAATTTCCTAATTTTTACGATGCTTATACCCCAAGAGGGATCTCATTTGATGGAATGGCACCTCATGCTTGCAAATCACCACTTCACGAACTCATTAAAACTGTATCTGAAATGGCTAGTTTAATAGAGGTTGATATTGGCAATGTTGAACAAAAGGGTGACTATCACTTGGCAGATATGTTGGCTATGCCTTGTTACGTTGCAGGAAATAACAATGTGTATCTAAAATACAAAAGTGTTGTTAAAGAAAAATTAAATAAAATTCAAAATAAAGATGATATTTTGGAGTTAAGAATAAAAAAACTAGAAAAGTTCTTTGCAATACCCCAAACACTTTATCCCTATCGCGATGATACAGTGTTAGACATCAAAAAGGTACTATATCGACCTCTTACTTTGTATATTTCATTACTGGGAAGGAGATATGGATTACAACACTTATCGAGCTTTAATATTATTACTCAAATTTTTTCCAAAAATTTAAACAAAGTAGAGGAATTTCACTTTGTTATTGCATTAGTTTGCTACACTAGATTGAAAATATATTCAAAATATTGTAGTCAAACTGATGTGGTTGCACACACTCAACTTCATTCGAATCTTATTGATGTAGTTGGTTTAAATTATCTTGTGAAATGTTTTCTTTCAACCAACAAACTACAAAACTTTACCAAAAATTCTAAAAACTGTACTTTGGATGAACCAAATGATGAATTGCAACTTTCGATATTAGTTTCACTAAAACAATACAGGGAAGCAATTCATTCTTTTAAGAAAATCAAAATAGCACAAAACAGCTCAAGAATCTCTTTTGAAAGTTGTAAATTCATTGCCCATTGTCAAATGCATTTAAATAATTTTGAATCAGCTTTGGTGTGTTACAAAAGTATTTTAGTCGTATGTGCACCTGAAGAATATGGATTTTGTTATCAACATATTGGGTATTGCAAAATGAAACTTAAAAATCTAGATGAGGCATTAGTGGATTTAAACAATGCCTTGAAGCACTACAAACAAATTACTAGTGACAAAGACAAGGATGAAAACATTGCTGATGTTTATTGCATTTTAGGCGAATGTTACACAAATTATGGATCAACTGAAAAAGCTAAACAATCCTTTAAACAATCTTTAGGCATTTATCAAGCAAATTTAAATAATTTCAAAATTAACTTGAAAGATCAGAATAAAAGTTTTGAAATTCAAACAAAAAAAATTGAATGTCAAAAAAAAAAAATAGCGAATATCAACTCTCTTATTGCTCAATGCTTGCAACCAAAAGACCACCGAAAGGCAATAAAATATTACACTAAATCTCTCGAAATTTTAAATCCACAACAATGTGATTATGAAAGTGTTGTTAAAAAGGCAACATGTTTAAGTAGCATAGGTATGTGTCATGGAATGCTTAAAATTCCAGAAAAAGAAAGAATTTATTTGGAACAATCTATAGAAATCCTAAAAGAAATTAATTTTCCTGAACATGAATTGGCATTGGTTGGTGCTAAAACATATTTAGGTTATGGAACATTACATATTGGATTAAATCAAAATGAAAAAGCTATAAATTATTTTACTATGTCTGAAAAATATCTTGCCAAAATACCAAATCATCACAGACAAAGTGATATCGTCGCCGAGCTTCACAGACAAGTTGGCTTAAAACAATCTGATGTACTTCAAGTGAGTAGAGCAATCACTAATCATCAATATGCTATTTTAATATTTGAAAATATTTCTATGAATCCAACTAAAGATAAGCAGCTTGCAGTTATATATTACGAATCTGGATGTCTTTTTACAAAGCACAATAGGCAACAAGAAGCAGTTCATAGTTATGAAAATTCTTTGACTATTTACAAGGAAATTTCTACAATAAAAAATGACTGCATTCAAATTGCTTACTGTCACCTTAGTATTGGTCATTGTCAAAAAAAACTAGGATTTTCCGGGCAGACGCATTATGAAGCTGCAGTACAACATGTTGAGGTTTCTTATGGGGGAAGAAAGGATGTTAATCTTGATGCTCTTAAACACATTATCAAGACATCAGAAAATCTGGAAGATCAAATAAAGTATATGAATGACTTTGAAAAAGTATGTAAGCACAAAGACTCTCCACTTGCTGTTATTTTGGAGGAGTTTTGGAAGTTTAGAATGTCTGGAAGATATTATGATCTTGTCACTACTGAAAAAAAGAAAGTTTTACGAAATTAAAAACTACCTGTCATTAGTTTGTAAGTTAAATATGTTTTGCAGGCATAAAAGTAACAAAAGTGTCTAAAAATTAACAGATTAAATTGTTATTTTATGCCAAGGTTGTACTCCACTTGTTAATTGATATTTTTAATTATTACACTAAAATTTACCAAATATGTCTAAGATCCATTTTGGATTATGTTGTTATAGCTACAAACATTCACTTTTTATGCACTTAAACAAAGGGTTTTAAGCAAATCCTTTAATTCATTAATTATAATTTTTTATTGGCCATATAAAATGTGTCTACCTTATATTGCCTTATGGCATTGACCTAAACAAAAAAAATATCTATATAATTTGTTTTAGTTTGTTTATTGTTGTTTAAAACGTGAACCAATCTCAAGACCAACTGTCAATCAACTTCTTTTACATCGCTTCTGTACACAAGCTGATCACAACAAAAACAATTTTGCTTCAATGCTAAATCCAATTGTTCCTATTGTCAATGATATTACTGGTAAGTTAAAAATTTTAAGGAATTTTTCAAAATTTATTAATACAAGATTAAACTTATTATTTCAAAGTTATTTTGTTAAATAATACAATAGTAAAATTTCAACTTAAAAATACATAATTATATTTATAGCATTATCGAGGGTATTTTTCAGCAATAACCTTGAGGATGTAACCAGTAACATTATCTTATACAAATATACTTCATAAATCCCTCATTTAATTAGCATATTAGTTAAGGTTAAATATAAATATATACATATTGCCTTCATTTAGCAAAAACATTTATTCAATAAAAAAAATACTGTGTTTATTGATTTAGTATACATAGTTGGTAAATATGGACAGCTTTATATATTTATATTTTGTAAAAAATGCAAACCATGAAATTTTCTAGCCCTGTGCTTATCAATATCACTTAGTTTAATTAACATTGCTTCTAAAATTAACGCGCCAATCAACACTTTACAAACACTTAAGAGATTTTTTTGAAATATTTGCTTACTAATAACGCACGTTCTTAATTTATTCACAGTAGTCCAAAAGGGTAAACTATGTTTACATAATGAAGTGTCTCCATGACGATGAGTTTTACCTTTTAAACTGATTACTGTGGATTGTATTGTGACACAAAATTGTGCAGAAATAAAAATAATTTTTGTAAATAGCCTACTTGATAAAATGTTTATTTTTAGCCAATGTAGAAGATCTCGGAGATTTACATGAAAAAAAAAAAGAAATTGAAATTTCTGATTACCAATGGGACTTTTAAGGGTCATGTTATGTCAAAGATTTATTTAACTTTTTTGCACAGTTTTATTTTGATATAAATACATCAAAACATGTGATTTAGCTAAAAATAGCTGCTGTGCACACGTTACCCTGATTTGTGTTTAAACAGGGACTGTTTAGTCAGCAACAAGATAAATCGACTACCATAGTGATGTTTTAATGTTTTGACCTAACAAACTTCTATATGTCCCAAATTGTTTTGTTTGCAAAATTGATTTGTTTTTTATTTTAACTGTGAAAATAAATTGAACTACTTTTTGTGTTATTTTAAATACTAAACTTGCATTTTTTTGTTATTTTAAAAGCTTTGGGGTAAAAAGTGAAAATTAGACCTAACATATTGTTGGAACAATTAATATCACATTTCTGACATTGCTACAGCTTTAATTATGGTTCGAAATCTTAGATTTCGAAACATATTGTTATTGTCATTATATTTATTATTATTGTTTTTATTCTTATTTGACGAATTTTGAAAGACGATAACTTTTGTTCTTTAAAACTAAAAGTTCTTAATTTTTAGTATGTTTGTTATTATCCCAACGAATCACAAACCTCCTATTTATGACATTTAAATATCACTAATTACTAATTAATAGGTGTTTGTTTATTAAAATTTAAAGGTTGTTATTATTTTTTTAAATCTTGGTCAATTGTATATCATGATATTACAAACACAAAAATGAATTAAAATTTTAATTTTTATTACTAATTACTTATTAATAGGTGTTTGTTAACAAAGCAAACACCCATAAGTGCATTTTTTTCGAGTAATCTTAGTTTCGGGAATTTATTTTTAGATATGTTTACATTGTGGCTTTAAATATTAGCATATACTTCTGGTGTTGCTAAGCTAAATAGCAACATTGGGTTAAACAACTATAAATGAAGGGTCAAACAATTTATGATGTAGTAGACCACAGGACTGTTAAGGCGGAGTTTAGTGGAAGATTTTTGAAATAGTCCAATGTGAATTACCCAAAGTTATTTAATTCAAACTTTAAAATACTAATTCTATTTACATCAAATTATAATTTATTTATGTAGTAATAAAGGTAGCTAGTTAAAAAAATACCTGTTGGCATTAATTAGAAAATTTACCAAATTTTAGATGTTAATATTTTAGAATTAGAGAAAAAAAATAGTATTAATGCCTAATAACAAACAAGAAATTAGGAATGTTGCAAGTGATTCCTGGGAGGAAAAAGAATCCATAATTGTTAACAAATTAAAAAAACAATGTCTTCTTAATGGCAAAGAAAAAAATGAAAAAGATTCTGCTATTTGTTTATGGGAATTAGGTATGCTTATTAAAGAGAACAATAACTTTGACTTTAAACTTTCGATAATATGGCAAGCGGGTTTGCTTAAAGCTGCTTTACTAAGAAATCCTAATAAGTTAGATATTAAACAAGATCTTCATAATTTATGCCAAATTTTACTTCATACTTCAACTGCTAAACAAACTGATGCAGATCTTCCTGGTTTTGCTGCTGTTATTAAATCTAAAATCACTGACATGAGAAAAAAACTTAAAGATATTTACTTAAAAATTATTGATGAAACTCGAGCAAAAATTTCTCCCTTAAATGTACAAGATTCGACTTTTATTGCTCAAATGAAACAAGTCCAGATTTTTATAACTGAAGATTATACAACAATAATGAGAGAAATAAGTAAATATTGTGTGAGAGTGCTCGGAGTTTTGCCTTGTCAATATAGCTTGGTAGGAATGGGCTCGCTTGCTAGAACAGAAATAACACCGTTTTCTGATTTTGAATGTGTTATTGTTCTTGAGGATGGTATTAATGGAGCAGAAAAAGAAAAGGCTATTGAATATTTTAAGTGGTTTGCTGTTATCTATCAAGTGATCCTTATTAATCTTGGTGAAACTATTCTTCCATGCCTGGCCATACCCTCTTTAACTAAAAAATTTCCTAATTTTTACGATGCTTATACCCCAAGAGGGATCTCATTTGATGGAATGGCACCTCATGCTTGCAAATCACCACTTCACGAACTCATTAAAACTGTATCTGAAATGGCTAGTTTAATAGAGGTTGATATTGGCAATGTTGAACAAAAGGGTGACTATCACTTGGCAGATATGTTGGCTATGCCTTGTTACGTTGCAGGAAATAACAATGTGTATCTAAAATACAAAAGTGTTGTTAAAGAAAAATTAAATAAAATTCAAAATAAAGATGATATTTTGGAGTTAAGAATAAAAAAACTAGAAAAGTTCTTTGCAATACCCCAAACACTTTATCCCTATCGCGATGATACAGTGTTAGACATCAAAAAGGTACTATATCGACCTCTTACTTTGTATATTTCATTACTGGGAAGGAGATATGGATTACAACACTTATCGAGCTTTAATATTATTACTCAAATTTTTTCCAAAAATTTAAACAAAGTAGAGGAATTTCACTTTGTTATTGCATTAGTTTGCTACACTAGATTGAAAATATATTCAAAATATTGTAGTCAAACTGATGTGGTTGCACACACTCAACTTCATTCGAATCTTATTGATGTAGTTGGTTTAAATTATCTTGTGAAATGTTTTCTTTCAACCAACAAACTACAAAACTTTACCAAAAATTCTAAAAACTGTACTTTGGATGAACCAAATGATGAATTGCAACTTTCGATATTAGTTTCACTAAAACAATACAGGGAAGCAATTCATTCTTTTAAGAAAATCAAAATAGCACAAAACAGCTCAAGAATCTCTTTTGAAAGTTGTAAATTCATTGCCCATTGTCAAATGCATTTAAATAATTTTGAATCAGCTTTGGTGTGTTAAAAGTATTTTAGTCGTATGTGCACCTGAAGAATATGGATTTTGTTATCAACATATTGGGTATTGCAAAATGAAACTTAAAAATCTAGATGAGGCATTAGTGGATTTAAACAATGCCTTGAAGCACTACAAACAAATTACTAGTGACAAAGACAAGGATGAAAACATTGCTGATGTTTATTGCATTATAGGCGAATGTTACACAAATTATGGATCAACTGAAAAAGCTAAACAATCCTTTAAACAATCTTTAGGCATTTATCAAGCAAATTTAAATAATTTCAAAATTAACTTGAAAGATCAGAATAAAAGTTTTGAAATTCAAACAAAAAAAATTGAATGTCAAAAAAAAAAAATAGCGAATATCAACTTTCTTATTGCTCAATGCTTGCAACCAAAAGACCACCGAAAGGCAATAAAATATTACACTAAATCTCTCGAAATTTTAAATCCACAACAATGTGATTATGAAAGTGTTGTTAAAAAGGCAACATGTTTAAGTAGCATAGGTATGTGTCATGGAATGCTTAAAATTCCAGAAAAAGAAAGAATTTATTTGGAACAATCTATAGAAATCCTAAAAGAAATTAATTTTCCTGAACATGAATTGGCATTGGTTGGTGCTAAAACATATTTAGGTTATGGAACATTACATATTGGATTAAATCAAAATGAAAAAGCTATAAATTATTTTACTATGTCTGAAAAATATCTTGCCAAAATACCAAATCATCACAGACAAAGTGATATCGTCGCCGAGCTTCACAGACAAGTTGGCTTAAAACAATCTGATGTACTTCAAGTGAGTAGAGCAATCACTAATCATCAATATGCTATTTTAATATTTGAAAATATTTCTATGAATCCAACTAAAGATAAGCAGCTTGCAGTTATATATTACGAATCTGGATGTCTTTTTACAAAGCACAATAGGCAACAAGAAGCAGTTCATAGTTATGAAAATTCTTTGACTATTTACAAGGAAATTTCTACAATAAAAAATGACTGCATTCAAATTGCTTACTGTCACCTTAGTATTGGTCATTGTCAAGAAAAACTAGGATTTTCCGGGCAGACGCATTATGAAGCTGCAGTACAACATGTTGAGGTTTCTTATGGGGGAAGAAAGGATGTTAATCTTGATGCTCTTAAACACATTATCAAGACATCAGAAAATCTGGAAGATCAAATAAAGTATATGAATGACTTTGAAAAAGTATGTAAGCACAAAGACTCTCCACTTGCTGTTATTTTGGAGGAGTTTTGGAAGTTTAGAATGTCTGGAAGATATTATGATCTTGTCACTACTGAAAAAAAGAAAGTTTTACGAAATTAAAAACTACCTGTCATTAGTTTGTAAGTTAAATATGTTTTGCAGGCATAAAAGTAACAAAAGTGTCTAAAAATTAACAGATTAAATTGTTATTTTATGCCAAGGTTGTACTCCACTTGTTAATTGATATTTTTAATTATTACACTAAAATTTACCAAATATGTCTAAGATCCATTTTGGATTATGTTGTTATAGCTACAAACATTCACTTTTTATGCACTTAAACAAAGGGTTTTAAGCAAATCCTTTAATTCATTAATTATAATTTTTTATTGGCCATATAAAATGTGTCTACCTTATATTGCCTTATGGCATTGACCTAAACAAAAAAAATATCTATATAATTTGTTTTAGTTTGTTTATTGTTGTTTAAAACGTGAACCAATCTCAAGACCAACTGTCAATCAACTTCTTTTACATCGCTTCTGTACACAAGCTGATCACAACAAAAACAATTTTGCTTCAATGCTAAATCCAATTGTTCCTATTGTCAATGACATTACTGGTAAGTTAAAAATTTTAAGGAATTTTTCAAAATTTATTAATACAAGATTAAACTTATTGTTTCAAAGTTATTTTGTTAAATAATACAATAGTAAAATTTCAACTTAAAAATACATAATTATATTTATAGCATTATCGAGGGTATTTTTCAGCAATAACCTTGAGGATGTAACCAGTAACATTATCTTATACAAATATACTTCATAAATCCCTCATTTAATTAGCATATTAGTTAAGGTTAAATATAAATATATACATATTGCCTTCATTTAGCAAAAACATTTATTCAATAAAAAAAATACTGTGTTTATTGATTTAGTATACATAGTTGGTAAATATGGACAGCTTTATATATTTATATTTTGTATAAAATGCAAACCATGAAATTTTCTAGCCCTGTGCTTATCAATATCACTTAGTTTAATTAACATTGCTTCTAAAATTAACGCGCCAATCAACACTTTACAAACACTTAAGAGATTTTTTTGAAATATTTGCTTACTAATGACGCACGTTCTTAATTTATTCACAGTAGTCCAAAAGGGTAAACTATGTTTACATAATGAAGTATCTCCATGATGATGAGTTTTACCTTTTAAACTGATTACTGTGGATTGTATTGTGACACAAAATTGTGCACAAATAAAAATAATTTTTGTAAATAGCCTACTTGATAAAATGTTTATTTTTAGCCAATGTAGAAGATCTCGGAGATTTACATGAAAAAAAAAAAGAAATTGAAATTTCTGATTACCAATGGGACTTTTAAGGGTCATGTTATGTCAAAGATTTATTTAACTTTTTTGCACAGTTTTATTTTGATATAAATACATCAAAACACGTGATTTAGCTAAAAATAGCTGCTGTGCACACGTTACCCTGATTTGTGTTTAAATAGGGACTGTTTAGTCAGTAACAAGATAAATTGACTACCATAGTGATGTTTTAATGTTTTGACCTAACAAACTTCTACATGTCCCAAATTGTTTTGTTTGCAAAATTGATTTGTTTTTTATTTTAACTGTGAAAATAAATTGAACTGCTTTTTGTGTTATTTTAAATACTAAACTTGCATTTTTTTGTTATTTTAAAAGCTTTGGGGTAAAAAGTGAAAATTAGACCTAACATATTGTTGGAACAATTAATATCACATTTCTGACATTGCTACAGCTTTAATTATGGTTCGAAATCTTAGATTTCGAAACATATTGTTATTGTCATTATATTTATTATTATTGTTTTTATTCTTATTTGACGAATTTTGAAAGACGATAACTTTTGTTCTTTAAAACTGAAAGTTCTTAATTTTTAGTATGTTTGTTATTATCCCAACGAATCGCAAACTTCCTATTTACGACATTTAAATATCACTAATTACTAATTAATAGGTGTTTGTTTATTAAAATTTAAAGGTTGTTATTATTTTTTTAAATCTTGGTCAATTGTATATCATGATATTACAAACACAAAAATGAATTAAAATTTTAATTTTTATTACTAATTACTTATTAATAGGTGTTTGTTTATTAAAATTTAAAGGTTGTTGTTAATTTTTTAAATCTTGGTCAATTGTATATCATGATATTAGTAACTCAAAAATAAAATATAATTTTTATTTTTGTCATTAATTACTAATTAATAGGTGTTTGTTTATTAAAATTTAAAGGTTGTTGTTAATTTTTTAAATTTTTGTCAATTGTATATCGTGATATTAGTAACTCAAAAATGATTTAAAATTATAATTTTTGTCACTAATTACTAATTAATAGGTGTTTGTTTATTCAAATTTAATATTGAGAATGAACTTGTATAGCAAAAAATAATATCAATTTTAATGTAGAATATGTATTGGTTAGGCTTGGGTTAGGTTAGGTCTAGATTTCTCAAAATAAAATTTACGTAATGGTAAATAAATGACAATTTTCAATGACCAGACGATGTCTAATCATCAATAACAAAAGCATTCGTTTATCTTTACAAATTTGTTGTGAAAAAACAACCCTACTCAGACTTTATCACGGCTTTTAGGTAGTTAAAATTCGTGATGTAATTATAAGAATCGCAACGATATAGCATTACGTTTACGTAATGAAATTAATACGCACCTAAGCAAATCTAGAAAATAAGTTGTAATTATTCTATTTTAGATTACAAAAAAAAAAACTGTTTGTAAATTACAAGAATCTTTTTATATGAAACAAAAGTGTTAAAAAACAGTTTTATTTGTAAAAAACCATGGCTTTAAGGGGATAGGTTTATTACTTTATTGCAAGTGACGTCATATTTATACTCATACGCCTTCTATTAAACCTTCATATTTAATTTTTTTTGTATATATCTTTATCCTCGATGTGGGAAAGTCGACTGCGCGACTTAAACATAGGGTAACATCAGTTACCCCGGCCCAGTCTCGAGTTGCCTGTGGCAGTTTGGGATATTATAGAGACTATAATTGTCCGGTAATTATGCTGCTGATTAGGTGCTGGCTCAGCAGGAGTTCATACTGTTTATAGCGCCTTACTCAAGGGCGCTACAGCATGAGATCAGTGGGAATTGAACCCACGACCTCATGTGTGGTGTAGCAAGAGTTCTTACCACTACACCACAGTGCCGGATTTATACTCATACGCCTACTGTTAAACTTTCATATTTATACTCATACGCCTACTAATAAACCTTCATATTTATATTCATACGCCTACTATTAAACCTTCATATTTATATTCATACGCCTACTATTAAACCTTCATATTCATATTCATACGCCTACTGTTAAACCTTCATATTTATACTCATACGCTTACTATTAAACCGCCTTTCAAGTTCGGTTAATTACTTTAATTGGAACTTGTTTATTTCAAATGGTTAAATTATTTTTTTCACTTAAAAGACAGATTCAACGAAAGCAATCACATTATTTGCAGTTTCGATTTACACATTTTCTAATTTAAAATAATTGATTTTTACTCTAACAGCAAAACAGACCATTAATTTTTAAGGCACAATAATGTAGAATATTAAAATTATTGTAGGCGTAAAGATTGTTATTAATTTCTTAAATTATGGTCAATTGTTTATCATGATATTGATAACTTGAAAATAAATTGAAATTTTTATTTTTGTCACTAAATACTAAATAATAGGTGTTTGTTTATTAAAATTTAAAGGTTGTTATTAGGTTTTTAAATTTTGGTCGGTTATATCTTATAATATTTATAATTTGAAAATGAATTAAAAAATAATTCTTGTTTGTTTGTTATATTTAAATGCTGGTTTGTTTATTAAAAATCAAAGGTATGTAATATTCTTAGTTAATGTTTATACATATATTTTTTTATTTATAAAATTTTATGTTAAAAATAATCAATTAATTTCGAACCATATTTTATTTATCAAATAAATCTTAAAGTTGTTTTTATTCTTATTTGACCGAATTTTGAAAGACGATAACTTTTGTTCTTTAAAAGTAAAAGTTCTAATATTTTAGTATGTTTGTTATTATCCCAACGAATCGCAAACCTCCTATTTACGACATTTAAATGTCACTAATTACTAATTAATATATTTTATTATTAAAATTTAAAGATTAAATTTTCTGAAATTTTAATATGTGTTGTTGGTATTTTTATTTTGTATGTTGTTATTTAAAATGAAAATTTAACTCTAGCTAAATATCGTTTAATCATTATTTTAGTTTTTTTTATAAAATAACGAATCAGTGTGAGTTTAACGCTTAAATAATTTAATAGCGTTCTGGTCGCCGTCAAAAATCGTCCTCTTCGCTGTCTATTAAAGTAAAAAATATTGGTTGAAAATTTAAGTAAAATGTTAAAGTATAAGTCAAAAATGTGTAAAATTTTTATTTTTAATTGTTTTGTTATTATTATATTTTAATACTCGTTTGATTACTAAAAAATTAAGATCGGTATTTTGCTTTTAAATTTAGTTTACTTTTCTATTACAATATCGATAAATGCGTGTTCGTTTGTTAAAATTAGGTTTAAATATAAAAAAGTTTATATTTAAATTGATAATTTAATTAATAAACCTACTAAATAAATTATATTTATAAAAAAGAATCAAACGATTTCGAACCATATTTTATTTATCAAATAAATCTAGTTTATAGATTTTTATTTGCATTTGTAACTCTAAATTAAAAAAAAATAATCAGAAAGTGCAAAATGTAAAAAAAATTACAACTGTCTTTTCAAACAAGTTATTTTGCCTAACATGATTTAATGTACCCTACAGCTACATGATATAATGTAGACTACAGTATTAATATTAATGTTGTTGTTAACAATCCTGTTTATCAACCACGTTAATTGTGGCTTTGATTTTTTAGACAACTTTGATGACTTAACACATATACTACGGTTTACAATTAAGTTATTATAGGAAACCTGCCCAATACACATTAAATCTCAAATATGTCAATTAAATGATAGGCCTACAACGAGGAAATTAAAATAAAATGTAAAAGCTCATGACGTTTTGTAAGAAAATATATTCTACTTTACAGTTTAATAACTATCTTCCAGGGTAGTTGTTTTAAATTAAAGTTCGTGCTGTTAGCTTGTAGGAAGAGGCCTTTGTATTTATTTGGGAGTTTAAATTAAATAAAAAAACGTACTACGGAAAAAGACAAAAAAAAACATCAGTACAAGTTGTGTCGTAACGAATGCGTTAATTTATTAAATTGCATGTTAGCGTTTAATATCATAAACTTTTATAATTGTAAGGTACATTTTTTTAATAGTGACTTAATTAGAAAAACGCTAAGCTACGTGATATTCCAATACATTAAATGCGTTAAGTTTCTAAAGAGCCCGCGGCTACAAAGAAAAACCACCTATTCTTATACCAGTAATACAAGTCTGTTAATAAAGTAGACTGTTGTTACATATTTTATATCAGAATAGAAGGTCATAAAGACATATTTTTTTAATTTAGAATAACTAAATACAAGCCCCAGTGTTAAATTGATTTAAGTTTTTTGTCTAAATTGTGTATAATGGAAAACGTATGTTAATTCAAATTTTATTGATATTTATTACAGGAAAAGTTAAGGGGTCTGCTTGAATCCAAAAAAAGATATATTTGAAATTAAAAAAGTGATATAGTTGAAAACAGAATTTAGATAAATGAAATTTAAACAACTTCAGTTTTTTTTATCCGGGGCGTTTCTTTTTGGTTTATTTTATGAATTGATTTATTATGATTACAAGCCTATATCTGCGAAAATGTTTAGCTATTCAAATTTAAAAAATAATCAACCAAGCGAAAAAACAAAATCGTCACGTTTTGAATCACGTGTTCAAATTCCAACACACGGACTTGGCAATTGTAAGTATTGCACAATCCCACTGAAGTGCGAATCTTGGAAAAGTTCAACATCAGAATTAAACAATTTTAAGCAAGAACCAAAATTTGTTACAAAAAATGATAGGTTTTTAATTCCATGGCTTTATAATGGCCCGTTTAATCAGTTAGCCGGATTCAGACAAGCAGCTTTCTTAGCGATTTGCTTAAATAGAACTTTGGTTCTTCCAATTTTTACGAAGCATTTTACAGATGAAATTGGAGATAATTCGATAATTAATGCGAACTATAGGTAAGTATCTTTTTACACTCTTTTTAATTGATAATAAAATTGACTAATCTATATACTCAGTGTAAACCTATCTTTTAGTCTTATAATTTTTATATTGATAATTCTTTACACATGCCTTTTTATTGTTTGTAATGTAAGGCAATTATTTTTTTAAATAAAGATTTGATGTTGCGGACATTTCTCGTATTTTACGGATTATAACTTATGATGAGTATTTACAAAAATGTGGCCATAATGTAGAAGTTATGTTTGCTGCTACCCACCTCAATAGTAAATGGGCAATTGACAGACTTAACATGGCTGAAAAGATGTTGAACATCAAGCTGTTAAAAAATAAGGTAGTAAAGTTTATGTGGTTCATAGTTATATTATGTTCATCCAAAACATTTCCCTTTTAATACCTGGTGTTCAAATGTAATGTTTTAACAATACTTTTTATCGCATGTTAGTAATTTTTATCTAATATGGCCTTGAATTTACAATCTTGAATATTTTAACATAAAACTTTTTATTTAATAAAATATATATTGTAGTATCGTTCCTCAAATTTCTCTGATCCTATAAAAGAATCTCCTGTAACAGCTGATGTGTTACCAATTACAAACAAAAAAGGTCGTAGTAGATACCTGATTAAAAACTTTGAAGATGTTAACACCATGTATGGTTCGAATGTTAAGTGTGCGATGTATGCTTTCCCATTTGATGAATTAAAATTAAGACAGACAAAGGTGAGTAGGTTTAAAGTAACATCACTCATAAACTTAGTTATTACTGTTTTTACCACTATCATTGCTATTTTGAATAGTTCAAGCAAGCAGGGTAATAAGTTAAGGGCAAACAAAGGATATTTTGTTTTGAAAAAAGCATCAATCATAATAGCAGAAATAGTGGGAATAGTAGTAATATTCGTTTTAGAGAAATTCATTGTACAACATGAATTCATACTAAAATGTCTTTTTTGAAATGTTTTTCTTACAGCCACAAGGGAATACTGATTTTACTAACATCTCTGAGAAATCTTTACATGACAAGATAATTCAAGCTACACAAGTTCCACAATACATTTCTGTAAGTATTTTGTATGTTATTTTAATGTTAAAATAATTTGCTTCTACGTTTTCAAAATTCCAAAAAAATTGCACTTTAACAAGTACCGTTGGTATTTAAAAAATAAAATATTCAGAAATAATTTTTTAAGATATCTTTAAAAATAGGAAGTTGCCGAACTGTTTATTCAAAAAGAATTTAACAACAAACCTTTTCACTCAATACATTGGAGATTTGACGATAAAGATTTTTTTAAATTTATGTGTACTAGGGGTGGTAACCCTCAAAGACATGGTAACTTTTAAAATAAATGTATAATATGTTGTTTTTATGTTTATGTTTTTTTGTTGTAAAAACAATTGTTTATTTAACACTTCTATTTTGTTAAAATGTCGCTTTACAAACTTGATAGCTGTGCATATCAGCACAAGGGTGAAAGAAAGATGTGATAAAATTTTTGGCGCCGATCCATCAACATTTCCATTTTTGATTCGGCAATATTTATCAAAAGTGATTGATAAAGATGAACAGATAATTATTTATATTGCTACCCCAAGATCAACACTAAATTGGCTTCTTCCTGGGATTAAAATACACCAAAATAAGTAAATTCAATTTTTTGTAGTTCATTTTAAGTTTATTTAAAATAAGGGTCCACAAAAGTTTTATGAAATCTAACCTTAACGAATTTATTTGTTTAGATACAATATAAAGTTTTATACTTCTCATGATGTAGTTCAATTTCTAGAAGATGAAAACATTTTTAATCGCTGCAAATTTTTTAAAGAAAACCTCAATGATATTCTTTCACTTATTGATATGAAGTTATGTATTCGTGGCCAGGTATAAGTTATTAATCCTTAATATGCTGTTAATTTGTGGTTAACCACATAACACTATTTGTAACAAAATTAATTTTTTATAGATATTTTTTCGATCACTTTTATCTTCCTGGTCAGATGAAGTTATGCGCTTTCGCAGTTTTCATAAAAATATTTTACCTCTGAGGTCTCATGATGTTGGAATATTTGATGTTATTACACAATCCGCTAGTAAAAATTAGTAACTTACAATTAACAAGCTATTCCTTTATGCACTTATGGTTTCGATATACCAGTTTTTGAATTTGTATCGTTCCAATCCAACAAAATTTGGATTGATTTTAGAAAATTTTTGATTTTTAAGTTTTCCTGATAAATTATAACACCCATCAATAAGTTTGTGTAAATTGGTAAAAAAAGGTTGTTATAATCTTGATCAGCATCTATATTTTATTTATATATATGCTTTTGTTTTTGCCTTTTTTTCAGAGCATATTGCATAGATAGCTTAAATTGCTTTTACTGTTTTATTAGCATTACAAAAAATAATACAAAACTTTTATTAATATATAAACCGGGTGGATGTTTGTTTAGCGAACGTCTCGGATATATTTCCCATTCCTTAACACGACGTGCTTTTGCTTTTATTCTAAAAATTATATTTTTTTTTGATTTATCACACATTTTCTTGGGAAGTATTCGGGGACACTCTTGTTTGATTTTTCATCATTTTTCGTTTAACTCGATATTTCTTACGCTTTGGTCGGTAGACGAATATGTAAAGTAGAACGGTCACAAATAGTAGCACCAAAACTACTGCTGCTACTATTATCCCAACGCTGTAAATAAATTTTTATCAGATTTTAAATATTTTTGATTAAACGTTTTGTTTATGCCTTTGTTAAGGGTTTGCATTTTGACATAATAGTAAGGTCACAACGATTTTCATGTTAAATACAAAAAACATTACTTTGAAGATTTAATTTCTGGCTCAGCACTGCATATATTGTTAGAACAATAAACCCTTTCACCCTCTCCACAACAGTTTATATTTATCGATTCACATATTTCATCTCCACATTGCATAGTAGCATTTAATATTGGTGGCGGGATTATTTTTGAAGAAGAATTTTGCTCTAAAAAATAAATTAGTTAATTTTTACTAAAATTTAAACTATCTTTATCATTTCGGTTTAAATTGAACTATATTTACCTTTTTGGTTTAGAATTACTTTGTTTTTGAATAGCGGGATAGTTGTGTCTTCAGTTTTGTTTGTACTGACTAAATACTTAAATGTAGTTGCATTATGGTGGTCGTTGTTTTTGTTAGAAGGCTCTTTGGTTGTTGGGTGGTTCGTAGTTGTTGCTAAAATGTCCGATTTAGTTATTGTAATACCATGAGTAGGCCTGCTTTTATTTGTAATTTCATCTTTCGTGGTTGTAGAGATTGCCTGACTTGGTGAATTTTGGGTTGGTTTGGTATAGTTTTCTTGAACAGTGGTTACTTCGTTATATACCGTAGAAACAGTAACCTGAACAGACGTGCCTTGTTTTTTGGTCGTAGTGACTTCTAACTGATTGCTTGTCAGTTCATTGATGTTGTTAGTTGTCAAACTACGAACCGTGGTGACATTATTTAGCGCCGGTGTAGCTCCATTGTTACCGACAGTTTGGGTATTTAGTTCGGGTACACTTGTTGTTACGTATGGTGAAAAAGTAGTGTTTGTGTTTTGGGTTGTACTTACGGCATATTTAGTGGTTTTTAGATCATTTTGTATTGTCGTAGCGGTATTTTGTGTTTTAGTGACGTAAATACTTTCGTTTACGAAGTTTTGGTAACTCGTCGAATAATTTTGATTTGTCGTTGCTTCTTGAGCGTAAGTTAAGTTATTTTTCCTGCTGGAAACATTATTTAGAGTTGGGGTAAAGTTTTCTGGTATTGTTGTTAAGTAGATATGGCCTGCAGTTGTACTTGAATAAACAGTAGAGTTCGCCATAACGTTTGTTGTTGTCAAATTTGTTCCAGGAGCCACTTTCGTTGAAGCTGTTGTTAACAGTAAGTCTATTGTTGAATTTACAGCTGACAACATTGTCGTAGTCAAAGCACAATTCTCGCTATTGATTGTGCAATATTGTTGCCCATTTTTCTTACAGCAATACGGCAAGGAAAAGTTACAGTTTATGCTTCCACAGGGTTTCTTATAAACGCAGCTCAATTTACTTATTGTACAATATGCTACATTTACAGACTTTGTATTACAGCAATATGATTTATTTCCGCTGCAGTTTAATTCTTTACATGGGTCTGAGTTAGTTAAAGAAAAATTTGTGATAGACGTTGTTGGTACAACTGTTATGCTTGTTGATAATATAGTTGTAGCGGAAATATTTGTTTTTGTTGTTGTTACTTCTGTTGAAGGAATATATACAGGTCTTGGGATATTACAAGCAGATCTGCTTTCGGTGCAAAATATTTCAGTGCCGTTGTTACAACAAAACGGCTTCGTTGAAAAACAAAAACCTTCCCCACACAAATCTTTATAGACACAACTGCGTGCTGATACGGTGCAATAAATTTGAGGCCCCACATCACAACAATACGGTTTAACCCCCTCACAAGTTGTATTATAACATGACGGTTGTGTTAGTGGCTGGGCAGGGGTTAAAACCTGCGGCAATGACAAAATCTTTGGCGTGTAAAATTCACATTCACTTCTGTCTAAGGTACAAAACTTATTTACCCCAGTGTCGCAACAAAACGGAGCATTCGAAAAACATAAACTTTGACCACAAACACCTCTATATACACAGCTCCTTCTTGACACGGTGCAGTACATTTCAGGACCAGAGTCACAACAATAAGGTTTTACTCTATTGCATTGAATGGAACAAGTTCTAACAACTGGGGTAGGGAACGAAGTAGGAATATTGTCGACCCCTTCTAAAATATTTAATGGGTTTGTTGTCGGCGAATGTTGTTGGCATACGTCTTTATTGGAAACACATTTTCCATTTTCAGTCCCCCCACAACAATATGGCCTTAACGAGAAGCAAAATTCGCCTCCACATGGTCCTGAGTGTATACATGTCCTGGGGTTAGCAGTACAATATTGTTCCGACCCTGTATCACAGCAAAACGGCGTGTCGCTTTCGCATTTATTAGCACCACATAGTCCGCCCTGGCAGTAGTTGTGGTTTATAGTGCATCTAAGTGAACTACCTGAAGTGCAGCAATATGGACGTCTGTTTGGGCAGACGATATCTCCACATGGTTTCTTTATGATACAACTTTTAGAGTTAACCACGCATCGGGGTACTCTTCTGTCTTTACAGCAGTATGGCTTTACAGGTGTACATGATTTCGAACCACAATTTTGTGCTAAAAAAATTTAAAAGATATAAACAAAAAGATTTTAGTATTAACATTTTTTATTTCCGTATCATTGTAAAAAGGACTTACCTTTAATCTCTTTGATTATCACAACCGTTACTATCAGTAAAAATATATTATTATTACAATTCATTGCAGAATTATTAATATCTACTTTAGTTTACTTGGTTAACTATTCTAAAGAAGTAATATAAAAATTATTTAAAAATTTCCAAATGAATAAATTTTATTTTTTTAACTACCAACTTTTTTAATAACAATTTAAAAATCTATAAAATCCAAGCCTGGGAATAATAAATTATGTATAGTGTATCTTACAACAAGGTTTATTATAGAATAGCGCCTGTAATTTTTTCCCACATAATTTAATATGATTAGTCCGCTACAATCACGCAATTCTTAACGATTAATATCACGTTTGCAATTAGGAGTTCTTAAATACTTTTCTACCAAAGGTTAATAAATTTTTTTCTGTTTATGTTATTTTTAATACTAAAGTTTTATATGTACGTTATTAAAATTAATTTGTTTTATTAAATTTTTAAAAATAATTATATAACACTTTGAATTATTTCCGAACTTTTAAAAATAATTTTCTAAACAGCTTTAAAAACTTTGATAACATCCTTTTAAATGCCCTTCCATATTCTGTTGACTTAAAAGTGATTTTAATTAACGCAAGGTTGAACCACAAATTAATAGAAATTGTTTTACATTTCTTCGAAAATTAATATGACACTTTCGATCAAAATACCGTCTCTAAATATCACTTATATTTCCGTGCATGGCGTAGTAGTAAATCCATGCATTTAAACCTCAATTAAAGTCTTATATCCCATATAAAGCATGCGACGCGACACTTCGAATTTCTCACGTTCTTACATATTTCTTCATTAACTTAATTGAATGGCGC
The DNA here is from genome assembly GCF_963082875.1 of Corella eumyota. Taxonomy (NCBI): domain Eukaryota; kingdom Metazoa; phylum Chordata; class Ascidiacea; order Phlebobranchia; family Corellidae; genus Corella; species Corella eumyota. The sequence goes on from NC_137491.1 coordinate 5,400,452, forward strand.
CGTTTCAAGTTAATTTATAGTTTTTTCAACGAAAAATTATTTTAAGATATTTGTTAAATTTAAAATTAGTAAAGGTGTTTGTTATTAAACCTAAGGTGTGGTGTACGTTATTAAACCATAATTATAATATTTTCAAATATAAATAAAATTAATTTATTTCTTGTTTGTTCCAATTTGATATTTACAGCACTTTTATATATTATAGAGTATTTTTGTGTCTACTTTTTATCAATTTTTAATTTAATTACGATCTAACTCCTACCATATTATGACGTCATACGAAAACAAATGTTTGCCAAGATGCTATAAAAGATGTCTACATTTTGCGGAAATCGATTTTTTATCAAATTGATTGAAAATGGTTAATTTATTGTTTTACAATTTACGCGCTTCCAGACTGCAGCCGACAAAATCGTGCAAAATAAAACTATAAATCCATTCTAATGACGTCATCTCTCATTACATTCGCATGTGAAATATTAAATTGCAACACGCTGTTCAAGAGTCTATTAATCATTTTTTCTTTTACATTTCACCTTTTACCTTGACTAACATTTTCATTTCTTAAACTTCCCGCCTTACTAAGTCTGATACACTTTTATATAATAATTTTAAACATGATTCTTCTTTGATGTTTTCTAAATGTTAATGTGTACCTTACACCCGAATACTATATTTTATATAAGCGCTCTGCTTATTAATAAATTATGAAAGCGTCATCAAAAAGAACCAAAAAAAACACTGTGTCTATTGCGCAAAATTTTTGCGGTGCATTCATTTTAAATTGACCGGATTTATTTATCCAGGCACATGATTAATCGTTCGACTTCCGAAAAGTCGCTTAAATTACTAATTTAAGGGTCAGCATATCGCACCTAAAATCACTGTCTTATAAATTTCATGAAAAATTGCCACCTACTTAAAATTCCTATTAAAATTTAAACTGATTGTTGGGTACCAGTTCATATTAAAAAGTTTTGCTGGTTAAACTATGTAGTGTTTATATTAGTAAGTTAAAATAATATGATGTATTATTGATTATGCGGTTTAAATATATATATTCCTATTACGTTGCTCTCAAAAACGAGATTTGCCATATTTTTATTACGAAACACTATTCATTGCAACAATTAAAATTGTTGGCTTACACTAGTAACGCATGCGTCAAATACCAATTAACATTTAGGTCTAAAATTTCCGAAATATCATATTTAATTTACCTAAATTACACAACGTGTTTCAAAACATGAGGTCATTTATTTTATAAATGTTGATTTAGTCATAAGGGAAATATTATGCAATTTGTATTTTGTTCGATTTGTCTTAGTTTGAGATTCAGATGTAATTCTTCTCTCTTTAACTTTTTTAACCTTTTTTTAGAGTCTTTGATAGTCTTTTTAGACGTTTTGATAAGTTGTGTCATTTCCTTGAGTTCGTTGAGAAATTTCCCCTTTTCTTTCTCCATCAATTGTATTTTGACATCGATCTTCTTTGTTTGTCTTATCTTTTTACGTTCCATAATGTCATAACAAAGTTGGTCGCTCTGCTTGAGCAAAAACTCGTGTAAGGAAAGTGACGTTGAAGTGACGTCATCTTGTGTCTCAGTCGAGGTGGTAGGCTGAACAAATTCAGATTTAGATATTCTAAAAATAAATATTTAGTTAATTTTTAAAAAAAATTATTTAGGTTTTAATTATTTAAACATTTAACTATGTGCCAATAAAACTTGATTAGTTTGTTAATGTTACATTTCGTTGTTATATTAAAGTAAGTCCACTAATTGAATAACCTTTCTGTAACGTTTCTTGGTAAATACGACATTCTTCGTTCCTTTCGTTTAAACGTTGAAGTTTTTGAAAATAACTTTAATCTATTTGGTTTGTTTGGACATATAAGATATTTGTCGATGATGTTGTGATTCGAACCTGCTCTGTAAAATTTACCTGAAAAGTGCTTTCGTCTTGCTGTTTGAGTTCGCATTTTTCATCGATTTTTAGAAAACACTATTTTGTTTTTGTGTGTTTAAAACCCTTAAATATGTTTTAAATGACGTAACAATTCAATCTTAAAATCATTTAATTCTAACAAAAAGTTGACATTTTATTATCACTGACAAGTTTGAAGTTTTTAAATTATTTAATATTTATTTAAGGTGTTTCAAAAAGTTTGTTTATGGATTTTTTGTTTTTTAATTTAATTTATTTTTATTCCATGCTTATTTTTCCGATAAAAACAAAATATATCCAAAATCAAAACAAAAAACACTTAACATTGTTCACCATACTTTTATTTTTAAACATATAGCAGTGATAATTTGGACGGAAATTAAATTATTAGAATTGATTGCTTTTAATTAAAAGTTCTTATTATTAGATTTCATCTTTTTCCCTTGTGTTTAGTCTTCTGTAAGTTTGGAGCAGAGACCTTAACTTTGCCAGGAAAATTTCGCGACAAATCGTGGTCCTAAAAAAAATTCAAACTCCATTAAATATACGTCTGTTAGGCTAATAAAATATTATTTTTTGATTTAACCAGAATTTTTTTTATCAAAAATGTATTACCTTAACACTACGCAGATGATCTTTTTCTTGTTGGGTCGTGTCACGTGACATTTGAAACATTCCCAAAGCGGTTTTAGCAGCTGTTAAAAAAGATAAATAACATTAAACATAATGTTGCCGTGAGCAGTATTGAAACAAATTTTTAACTTTTTAAAATACCTTTGCCCTTTTTTCCTCCCCCGGGAGTAAGTTTGACCTTAAATCTGAAAAAAAGATTGTTAATTTTGGTTATTTAATTAAGAGAGGTATAAAATATACAAGTGCTTGTATTTACTTGTAGTTTTGCATGGTATTATATGGTGCACACACTGGTATAGCAAATAGTAAGATATCATCGCTAGCTGGACAACCTGTCAAACTGTCAATCAAACTTATGTCATCCTGATTGGTTGGAAGATGCTCTTCCTTTAACACATGATCTCTTTCGTCATCAGAACCTTGTTCTAAAAAAATTAAACACACAAAAAAAAATTAAAAAGTTTGAACAAAATATTTTGATTTTTTATATACCTTCTTTTTTGGGAGCTGAAACTTTTTGTCTGTTATCTACTTCTGTTGTGTTTTCTATTTTTGAAACTTTTGGCTGTACAAGTTTAGGCTTGGGATCTTAAAAACAAATTTATTTAATATAAGGGAAATGTATCATTTTGTTGTCTACTAGGTATTTACGGTACAACATTAGTTTACCTTGTCGCTTTGGTTCGTCTTGCTTTTTGTTTTTACCCTTCTTTGCTTTTGGCTTGGGAGCCTTCGCTGACTAAATAGGTAAAAAAAATCAAAATTTAGATATAATTCCACATTTTTTTGTTTTCATTGAAGATATATTTGATGTAATATTAAAACCTGTAAAATTTCCATTTTAAAATTTCTTTCTTCTTCATCTTGATCTTTATATTTCTCTTTAATTTTCTTCAACTTATTCTATAGAAAGATAAAAACATTGGGATAAGTTTCTTTTTTAAATAAATTAATTTTAGAAATATTAAATTTTACCTTCTGTCCTCTTTTGTAAGTAGTTGTTTGAACATCAGTTGTGACCTAAAAAATAAGATCACATTTTGTTGAAAATTAATAAGAAATTAAAATAATAAAATAAAACTTTAGATTGCTTCTATAGAAAAATAGTAAATGTTAATTTTAAACTTTACTTTATCCTCTTTTATTGTTGGAATTTCAGTTGAATTTGATTGAATTTTTTCACCATCTTCGTTTTTAGATTTTTTCAATTCTCTTCTTTGTTTCGCGGATAATCTTTGCTTGTTTTGTTGTGAAACCTTCGGTAAATTTATTAAGTTAGTTATAACATTCTTATAAAGTTTTAAGAATTTTCATTGCTTTTCCTAGAATAAAACTAAAAAACATGTTGTACAAATTTGTTTTTACTTTTTCTGGTTTAACTGGAATTAATTTCCCATCTCCCAAATCAACAAATCCCTCGTGTTCATCAATCTGTTATAATTTTAATAAAAAAATTAAACATAAATTATTTTGCCAGTTTAGATAAAACTGTTCATATTTTTTTTTTTTTTATCTTTATCCTCGATGTAGGAAAGTCGAATGCGCGAATTAAACATAGAGTAACATCAGTTACTCCGACCCAGTCTCGAGTTGCCTGTGGCAGTTTGGGATATTATAGATTATAATTGCCCGGTAATTATGCTGCTGATTAAGTGCTGGCTCAGCAGGAGTTCATACCGTTTATAGCGCCTTACTCAAGTGCGCTACAGCATGAGATCAGTGGGGATTAAACCCATGACCCCATGTGTGGTGTAGCAAGTGTTCGTACCACTACACCACGCTGCCGGTTATGTAAAAGTTCCAATTGTTACAATCACCTTTCGTTCGATAGTTTCCAGCTGGTATTTGTCAACATATTGGACTTTAATTTCAGTGTCAGGATAATCAGATATTACAGGCATGCTGGTTGATAGTTCTTGGTTTTTAGTTGAATTTTGACTTGGTTGTAAAGTATGATCACCAACAGAATTGTTCTGCTCTGCTTTATGGTCATCTTCTACTAGGTTGTCACCATTAGCTAGTTGTGTTTGAATTTTTTGTTGGGATTTATTCTCAGTAGTTTTTGTTTCAATTGTTTTGCTTTGAGTTGTGTTTTCTTCTTCATCAGATGATATTGCTTAAAAAATAAGTTCGAGAAAATATATTAAAAAAAAATAAACATTGTTGATGTAAAATTATTTTAAAAGACAATTGATTACAAGTATTTAGACAAAGTTTTGAATATCAACTATTTTAAACTGAAATTAACAAACCGATATCTGAATGCTCACTGTCCCCATCAACTGTACTTGAATCATTATTAGTTGATTTTATGGCACGCTCTTCTTTATGTTTCCATAAACATGTTTCATCAACCTTGAAAAACAAAATAAATTATTAGTTTTATTGCAGGGTAAAATTATAAATTTACTTATAATGAAAAAATGTTGGGTTACTAATACTTACCTTAAACAAGAAACCGAATCCAAATACTAAATAGGAAGGTGGAAGGTAGTTCTTTTTACCTAAAAAAATCATTTAAAAAAAGACGTTATACTATTTCTTACCGTTAAAAATAACCAACAATATTATCATTATAATACTTTAATATTTACCTCTAATTAAGAAACTTCCTGTTGTCAAATATTCTCCACTAGGGGCAGTTTTTGACACTTGGTGGTGATGTACCCACCATGCACTCGTCACAACTTTAGCATCCCAAGCGGCACTGTGACAAATTGCCATTGTACCTGCCTCATTAAGAGTTTTAGGGGGAATTGGTTCACTACTCTGAGAGTTTTTGATTATACAACTTGTGGCCCCATGTAGATCAGCATGTACATAAACATCACCTATAATTAAATGATTCTTAGTAAGATTTAAATGGAGAACTTGGTTGAGAAAAACTTTTATTGATTTCACTATATTTTACAATCCACCCACCAGGAACAAGATATTTTTTAACCAAGATTTCGTTTTGTTGAGCATCCCTTCCTCCTAAAACTAAATAATTCTCCGACGAAATAAACCAAATAAATTTTTCGAACCAATACACCCTAAATATAAAATTAAAAAATAAAACGAACAATAATAATTATTTTTTTGTGGTTTAAATTATAATTATTATATAAAGATTAGTTTTGATGTAAAAAATGAATGTTGGTTTACTTTCTTGCTTTTTGAATGTTTTGGATAGCTGCAGCTTCTTTAAGTGTTTGTTTAGTTTTCTTTTCAGCTGATTTGTAAGCCTAAAATCCCATTTTAAAATTTTTGAATTAGTTTAATAATACCCACCTTTTTCTGAAAACTAAAATCAAAATCTTGTTAACTTGTTAAGAAATAAAATAAATTTTAGTTATACCTTGGCTGCTGCATCTATCGTTCTTTGTTCTTTGTTGGAGGCCTGTCTCTTCTTAGAGTAATATCTCTGTGCATTAGCATATGCAGACAATGACAAATTAATGTCAACCTTACCGGGTTTGGTCACAACTTTTGATTTGCTCTTTTGTTCTGACTCATCATCAGAGCTGTCCAAAAAGTCCGACTCATCTGAAGACTCGTATTTGGATTCGCTTAATTTAAAGTACTAATTTAAATGTTTAGTATTAATCTACCAGATGTTCACATTACCATATTTGTATTTTTAGTTACAAATATCCATTTGTAGATGTTATGTATAACTGCCTTATTGTACATGTATATTGTTTACTACAGTTGGTTTCACAAACCTTAGAGCCATAGTTATTGTGTTACTATCCAGTTTAAGACTTTTGATTGCCATAGCAACAGGATCCCCTTTAGTTTGAGCTTGTTGGACAAGTAAACCAATCTCACTCCAGTCCACTTGGTTGGCAATTGCTCCACAAACTACACTTATGGCTTGATCAACCTATTGCATTATTAAATAATTTTGTTAGTTACATAAGTTGAATTTAAATATTTTTTCTGTATAATTAGTTTAATGTGAAAATGTACTTTTTTATTTCTTGTATTTATTGGTTTTAATAATAAATAAAATAGCAATTAAACAAAATAACCAATTCTAAGTTGTCTTCGATAAGAAAAGCTTTTTGTTTGTCAGTGTTTTGTTCCTTTCGTAAACCGACCAAACGCTGTTCGTGGTCACGTTTTACATTTTCCAGTTTTTTCATTGCCTGTCGTTCTCGTTGTAGCGATTTCATGTCAAGTTTTTGAGCTTCAAGAGAACCAAAAAATTCATCAACAGCCTAAATTATAATCACAAAAATTATTGTTTTACTTTTTCCTTTTTTAATTAGAAGCTTTGTACTTTTATACATTTAATACACTTAATGTGGTAGTTTTTAAATTACACAAACTATGTTAAAGAAAATGCTAAATTTGTTAAAAAAAATAAAAAAAGATTTACTTTATTAAAAGTAAGAAATTCTTTGTGTGGCTGTGGTTTATGTTGTTGAAACAAAAACGGATGAAATTCAACATTTGTGATTAACTCACCATCACTTTTCTTCTCAATTTTTTGGATTAAATAACCCTGAAATTTGACACAAGTTTATCAAAATTCTTTGTTTAAACAACCAAAAAAGATTTAAGAAGTTGGTTAGTTAATTATTGTTACCTTTGATATATCTGATCTAGCTTGGTGTAGAAAATTTTCTGCATCATTAAATGCAACATGCAATTTTTTTATGTCTAAAAATTGTAACCAAAAAAGTTTGGGGTTTGTCCACTGTTAATAGGTAATTTAAATATGCAACATAACTTACCTTCTACAGTAAAATCCTTTCCAATCTTCACATTAGGTGAATTCCCAGCTACTGCAAGGCAGTGATCAATGCAAGGAGCTCCATAAGCTAGTTACATGTAGAAAAAATTAGAAATGATACATGAATCTAAGAGTCTGTGTAGAAAAAACTTACGCAGATGGGGATTTAAGACTCTTTTAACCAAGCTATCCTTTTTGGCAGTCTCTATAATCTCTTTAAACCTAAAGTAAAGTTAAATTTATAATAAAATAAATGTGTAGAAAAATGTTTGTATAAAAAACCTAATACTTGCATAATCTTCAAAATTACCTTTCAAGAGAGAGTAAAGGTTGCAATGGTCTTGCATTATGTTTAGGATAAGGTTCGTGTACAACAACTCGCACATCATCATTTTCCTTTAAAAAAACTTTAATTTAACAAATCAATCATACAATAAAAATGTCATTGCCTTAACTCTTTGGTTGTTAATGGGAAATTTGTTGTGTTTTTTTTTATAAAATGTATAAGTGTATACTTCATGTAATTTTATATAACTCAAATTAGGTTTGTTAAAAAAACTATAGTTTAATTCTCCTTACATCTTTTGTTGTTGATTCTGTTTTGTTGAGTTGGTCCTTTCGAAATCTCAGCAAGTTCAAAATAACATAATTGCAATCAGTTAATGCAATGTTTCCCTAAAAACAAATTAAAAAAAAATTTATTCTAACAAAATTTGGTTACTTAAAAAAATTTGATATTATACTTGTCATATTAACCTTACAAAACAATAAACACATTTTATAGTGTATAAGTTTGGAAAAAAATATTAAATTATTGTCCAAACCCTATCATAAAGTTCCACAATAACATGATAAGCAGCATCATCAGATCCAAATTGCAAGTCTATAATTCGATCAATTCCAAGCTGTTTTGCATAAACTAATCTCCTTCCCCTTAAATGCTTTCTTAACTATATACAAATTTTAAAAGAATTAATGTTTATTTTCCATATATATAATAAAGTTATTTTTAAATCTTTTAGTTGATATTATTTTTATTCACTGAACACCTTATAGTCATGGGCCTTTAATTATGAGATATAAATAAGATTTTACCTTCATAGAAAAACTTGATGGCATATTGTTTTTGGGCCAATCATAATCCGACAAATGCATTCGAATTCCAGATTCAACCAATAACATTGCTTTGTGCTCTGGTCTGCAAAAGTCAATGCCAGTTTATTTTTAAGGTAAAAAATCTAACAACATATAAAATTTAAAATCGTAAGTGAGTTTAACACAATCTGACAGTCTGATGATCCAGTCTGGAAAGTAGGGCAGTTTTCGACGAGATCTCGTGCATGCAAGCGTAAAAAAATGCGTGACAGCGCGTGCACGCGTACCAAAATTTCCGGTCTAGGCGTGCACGCGTGATTTGTGTTAGCGTGTTTTAGGCGCTGCGCGTGCACATTTTTTAAGACACTAGGCGTGCAAAACGCTAATTCCAGGCGTGCATTTTTTTTAATGAAAAAAATCTCGTGCGTGCACGCTACCATACTTTCCAGACTGGCTGATGATTAGTAAACCATTTAAAAAAGTATGAATTGCATATATTTGAAAAAAACTTACTTGGCCAACTTGAATAAATAGGTTTTGTTATCAATGTCATAAACATTTACAATTCTCATTCCAGCAGCCCTGTTAAATTATTTAAAATAGATTAGTTAGACACTAGTCTGTTAGTATACTGTATATAAAACGTTTGAAAAAATATAAAAAAATAAGTACAACATTAAACAATAATACATAATAGATTTGTTTACCTTTTGTTTATTTCTGGCAAAATTGCACATATGTCCAATGTGGTAAACCGTGTTTTCATTTTGCTTAATTAAATTTATAAATCTGTAAATGCAAAAAAACATTATCCTAAAATTTTAATAAGCTATGTTATGAAAATTAGTGTTGCTTCGGTTATTTCTAAGGTTTTATGTTTTTAAGGTTTTATAATTACAAAATAACAATTTAAACTATAACAGACTATATTATATAACAAAAGTATTACACGTTTGTGAAAAAAACTTGCAATAAGGTACTTTCCCCAAAGAGTGACGTAACTAAAAATAAGTTAAATGACTGATATGTGGTTGCGGCCATGGTTTGTCTGTTATCAGGATTATTAAAAAAAATGCTAGGTTTTAAGTAATAGCATAGTTTCTAATATTACAAATAACGTTATAGACTTAATGTTTAAAAGTGATTTAATATATACGGTATAGCCTATAAAATTTAATTATTTTTTACTCATATTTAAAAAAAAAGCTTTTGTTAGATTATTTTTTATATAAATTTATTAGTAATATTTAATTGGTACATATATATGTCATTGTTAAATAAACATGGTAGCCGAATACTACCATGTTTTTAGGAATTTTATAGGTGCGCTTGTTGATAAGTGGTAAAATTTGTAATACAGGAGAAAAATTATTCTATTAAAGTCATGCGTTTTACCTCGAGGCCATATTACCTATGCTTATACAAGATGACGTAATGTTAAACTTTAAAATTGGTTTTGGCCAATTTTAAATACGCATAACATTTACTTGACTTTACAATGAATCAAGCTTGCTTGAAATTTTTCACTTTGATAGCTTTCATCAACTTTGTTTTTTCGCAAAATATTCCAACCGAAGATTATAGCAGAAATGCGTTTTTAGACTCAGAAGAAATAGTTCAGTTATTTTGGAATGCAAATTTAACTTACATTACATTTGAGGTATGATTTTGTTTATGATTATTTTAAATAGAACTTACAGAAAGCAGGAAAAGATTTCTATTATTAGAAAAAGTACAATTATTAAAAAGTACAATAAAAGTACAAAAAGTACAAAAAGTACAAAAAGTACAATTTTTTCAATAAGACAGAACATAGTTTGAATCATTTAAAGGTTTAAATATTTTTTTTAAGAAACATAATTTTTTATGTAGGTATATGCTCCTACAACAGGATGGATCGGAATAGGATTTTCCCCAGACGGAGGAATGGCAGGTTCCGACATTATTGTGGGTTGGGTTAACAATGGAAAGGTTTACGTAACTGTAAGTTATAAACTTCAGTTTTAATCATGGCCATAATTTTGTTTAATGTTTGTATAAAAATATAAATTTGTAAAAAGCAAATTGTTTACACAGATTTTGAAATTTTTTGATATATTATTTTTTGTTAATAATATAGGATCGTCATGGACCACAAAGTCACAATGGCTTTCCTCCGCTAGATACAAAACAAAATATATTCAACATCGATGGGACGGAAGTAAATGGAACTACAATGATTAAATTTACACGAAAATTGGCCACCTGTGATATGGAAAATGACAGAGTAATAACGGTATCGACATTTTAAATTTTTTACCAGAAACTTCAATCTTAGGGTAATTTACGATCTTATTTTGTGATTAGAGTTTTTTTAAGAAATTAAATATAAAAGTAAACGATCATCTTGTTTTTCCGTAAGGATTTAGGTTCGTTTAAAACAGGTTTATAATTCTAACAAGATTTTACTTGCAGGCCGATACCACAAGAATGATCTATGCATTTGGACGATTCGATCCCAAGGAAAATGAATTCAGTTTTAAAGACCAACATGAATTTATGAACCGAGGTAAAAAAAACATAATATTCACATAGCGCCTATGACTAATTTGCGCTTTCTATGTTGTAATTAATGGATGGAAAATAGCTAATTATAGATTAAAAGGTCGATTTTACCGCAGTCTATGTGCAGTAAAGGTTAAAACGCTTTAAAGACCGCATATCGTTATTTTGTTTTAAAATATAAAAAATCTTAAATTTTTGTTTTGAATAATAAATTGAAGTTATTTTTTTCAGGGTCGCGAAGTCTATTTTTATTGGAGCATCAACCTGTTCAGCCTCCACCTCCTACTGACATTAAATTAATGTTTAGTTTTCGTAATAATGGACATGCAATACCCATTCAAAACACTTATTACAACTGTCGTATATTAAAAATACCTGATCTTCCATTTAAGCATCACATTATTGGGGTAAGCTCCAATTACATTTTTTAAAACAAGTTAGGTTTGCATGATTTTATATTTTAATATACGTTAGTGTGTAAGTAATTTTGTTTTCATTATTATTATTAATAATTTTTTAGTAGTTTGTTTGGTTGTTTGTAAAACAAAGATTTATGTTTTTAGTTTGAACCAATAATCATGCCACTTTTTATAAGAAATGTGCATCACATGACAGTAAGCTATTGCACCGGTGATGTTCCAGTAAGTTATTGCTTATTATAGCACTACAATGTTTATTAAAATTTACGTTGTTGGTCACTAAATAAGTGTTTGGAAAAATAACAACTATTATTTTAGCTGACCTAGGAAAATTTACAAATGATAATAACAAAAATTGATTTGTCATTTAATTATATTTATAATACAGGAAAAATATGTAAATGTTAATCAAGAATGTTACACCAAGGACCTTCCGAAAGTATATAGAAGGTGCATTAATGTCATGGCTGCTTGGGCAGTAGGCGGGGAAGTAAGTTGTTTTAATTTTTGTAAGAAATTTAAAAGACATCACTTGTGTAATTATATAGACCAATTTAAATTAAAAAATAATTTTTGAGAAAATAAAATATGATTTTACATTAAACAGGCTTTCAACTTTCCTGAAGAAGCAGGATATTCAATTGGAGGAGAAAATTCACCAAAATATTTTCTTCTTGAAATGCATTACGACAATCCAACTGGCATAGGTTAAATATAACTTTAAAATGTTTATACTAAAAAAAAATTGATATTGGTAAAATTAGTTAAAACTTTGTGTTTAAATTAAAACTTGATTTTTCCAACCTTAAAAGAACTACTTATTATTATTTTTTGTATTACTATTTAAAAATGCATTGTGTAATAAAACTTTTATGGCAGAAATACGTGATTTTTCTGGTATGATGTTTACGTATACTAGTGAACTTCGTCAATTCGATGCTGCAGCCATGAGCGTGGGACATTCAACAAATGGATTTTCTCTGGTGGTTCCTCCAAACCAAAACTCCTACTTAATTGAGGGACAGTGCGAAGCTGATTGTCTTTCCGGTGTAAGTGTTTTAAACTTTAAACCCAAGGTTTAATTCCTATAATATATTTTTAATATGGTTATTTAAAGGCAATGGAAATTGCAGGAGTGAACGAAATAAACATTTTTGCAACTGTTCTACATTCTCATTTGGCTGGAAGGGCAATGAAATTTAAACATATCAGGTTTTACTGCTTATCAATTTAATTAATTTGTCATAATGTAGTTATTTTTTTAACTATAGTATATAATTAAACTACGTAACGTAGATTAAAAATATATGTATTATTGATAATTTTTTTTAGAAACGGGACGGAGTTGCCTCCTATAGCGTCTGATAAAACGTACGACTTCAACTATCAAAATATAAGATCTCATCCTATAAGAACTGTGAAAAATGGTGATACTCTTGCAACTGAATGTATTTACCAAACCAAGAAAAAATCAGTATTTGTACGATTTTTTTTTTAATTTTTTTTTGTTCATTTTAATATTTTTTTTTTGATTTAATATTTCAAAATTGTATTATTTTGATTTCGATGTTAAATATATTTTTATTTTGTTAGGGTGGTTTGGGAACTGAGCAGGAGATGTGTCTATCTTTTGCGTTCTACTATCCAAGTATTCCTATTGGTATTTGCGTTAGTGCTCCTGTTAATATTGGTTCTTATCTTGGCCAGATACTGAACATTAGAGCTGTTGGGTAAGCAAGAATTTTTTAAACTTTTATTTAATAAACATAAGTGAATTTCAATTCAGTTTGATTCAATTAAAATTAAAAAAAAATGTTGATAGTAAATAAACAAAACCTTTAATTTTTTTAGTAAAATACAAGGAGTTGATACAAAGGGCTTTGTATATTTAAATTATAACGACATACCTGTGACAGCTCCAGCCAAACATGCGAATAAAACTATGGGGCAACTTATTGACGAGGTATTGGTTTTTTAGGGAGAGATTTAATTTAAATGAGTTTTTAGTTATAAAAAAAAACATCAGCCAAATACTTTATTTACATAATTATGAGAAAATTGTTTTTTGTCTGTTTTTAAGTATGAATGGACTTTATCGGCAAGCAAAGAAATGAATAACTTTCAACACGATGACAACCAGTTTCGACATTGTTTTGGAATTCCTCTATCAGTAAGTTAACATTTATTCAAATTGTAGTTCCAATTAACAAATTTATAAATAACCATTTACCATACATTTTGTAAAGGGTGGTTCAATCTTCCAACCTTCCAAAGTAAATAGTTTTGTTGAACCTGAAAGAGAATGTAAGCCTGAAAGTGATATTTTTCGTTAAGAATTCCAAAAAAATATGCCACCAACAAACATTTTTTTTGTAAGATGTTTTACTGCTTGGTCAGTTTTTAAACCAGTTTTTAAATAAATTTTCGATAATTTATTAACATATGGAACAGTACAGCCATAAATTTACGAAAGTTTTTAATAAAATTTAAGCGAGTATTAAAACCAACTGGTTGTCTAGCTTTTTTTGCATATTCCCCTCCGACTATAAAACCTTTGGGTATAGGCTACCGGGAAATGTTGAAAAAATGTCTTTGGAAATCTAAACATATCCACAACATATGTTTAACAACCAGTTTAGAAATAAAACAGAGAATTTAGAATGAACATGTTTCAAAATAAATAAGTATTTAAAAAAAAATAATTTTTCAAACAAAGAAAAAAAAAGACAACATATTTATTAATAAAACATGGTCCAGGGCGCATTTGGCGGGATATTTAAAGTCATATGATTGCTTACTTCTTGGCGTTTAATAAAATAAAGCGACGACAAAATTTTAAAAAATGACTTGTTACGATGTTACTCATAACGTGTTCGGTGTTTTAGCTTCAAAGTCCACAATTTAAAAAATAAGAAAAGGGGATAATTAAACATTAAAATACGGTTACGAGCGCTGACCGTTTGTTACAAGCATTGCATAAATGTATGTGTTGCATTTTAATTTGCTTTGTTCTCTTAATAATAATAATCTCTAAAACTAAAGTTTCGTTTATGTATTAAGTTAATACAAGTTATGAATTACCTTAGGTACACAAAAAATTGTATAGGGGTACACAAAAATAGGTGGAAACGTTATAATTGTTATAAACAAACTAGTGTTTTCTCTTTAAAAATTTATTGATTTTTTTGCTTTAAAGAGCAAAATAAGACCCATTAAACACATTTATTATTACTATTACTTATTTTTTTTAATAAAGTTAAGGTTTTTTGGAAGATTTTTGGTCAGTTTTTGAATAAAGGTAAATTAAAAATTAAATGCTAGCAAATATGGAAATCAATACGTGTGGTGAATTTAAATATTTGCTAATTCAGTTGTTTTTTGCAAACCAAGGTTAAGTTTATTGAAGTGTTAACGGTTGAGTAATAAAAAAAAACGTTAACTTTGTTATATATTGGTTTAACTTTTTGCTTAGCTTGGTTTTAAGCATTTGCAGACTACAAAGTGAGTTGAAATATCGGCAATTAAGTGAAGGACTATTAATCGCCATTACGAAGAAAAAAATATTACTGAAAATTATCTCAAGTATAGACCAAATTACAAAAACAGTAACTTGGCTAACTCTGTTATTCAGTTTGTGAAAAAGAATTCCGACAGCAAAAATGAAACATTTGACTTGATAGTTGACGTAGGTTGTGGAAGCGGTCAATCTACCAACATTTTTGCTGAATATTTCGACAATATTTTGGCAATAGATCCAAGCTTGAATCAAATTAAGATGGCTAACATGCAAAATAAATATTCGCATATCAAGTACGAAGTCGGCATTGCTGAAAAATTGCCAGTCAATGATGAAAGTGTTGATCTAATAACATGTGGCACGGCTATACATTGGCTTAATTTATCAGAGTTTTTAAGCGAAGTAAAGCGAGTTTTAAAACCAACTGGTTGTCTAGCTTTTTTTTCATATTCTCCTCCGACTATAAAACCTTTGGGTGTACATGGAAATGCTGAAAAAATGTCTTTGAAAATCTCAAAATATCTAGAAGATATGTTTAACAACCAGTTTAGAAATAAAAACAGAGAAATTATTATCGATTTGAATCAATGTAAATACCAAAGTATTTATGAAAAAATTGATTTTTCAAACAAAGAAAAAAATGACAACATATTTGTTAATGAAACATGGTCTAGGGATCATTTGACAGGATATTTAAAGTCGTTTGACTGCTTTACCTCGAATTGGCATTTGATAAAAGAATTCGAAGACGAAATATCAAAAATTTGCGGAGTTACTGGGAAAATCAAGCTACATGTTTCTCATAACGTGTTCGGTGTTTTAGCTTCAAAAGCAACAAATTGAAATACGACAAAGGGGCATGATTTCACATTGAAATATTAAATATGTTTACAAGCGTTAACCGTTAGTCACAAGCTTCGTATAAATTTATGTGTTGCATTTTAATTTGCATTGTTCTCAATAATTATACTCTCTGAAACTAATTTTTTGTTTGTATTGAGATAAGTGCATTTTAGTTGAACCACCAAAATAATCACTAAATTAATGTTCATAACGCATTCTGTTAAGAAAATTCAAAAGAACTTCGTTATAATATTATTTTTAATCACACTTTAATCGTTGAAAATTATTGCTGGAAATTGTATTTTTAATAGAAAAACAAATTTGCCAAGTCTGCAAAAGCTAATTTTGCTCGATGTTACGTTTGTTCCCCATTATGCTCGCTTAGCTTGGCTGGTTTTTGCTTATGCCTACTTATATAAGAACTTAAAATACTGTGTATAAATTAGTATCATGTTAATAAACTATGTTTCTTGGGCTAAATTTTAATTTTTATTGGAAATTTGTCGTACAAGTAAAAATAGATATTGGCTATAACATTTTTTACATGTCAAGTATATTACACATCACTATAAACTAACGATAAGTTATAAGTATTTTATTAACCCGAAAAAAATATATATTGCTTTTGTTATTTTTTTACGATTTCCAACAAATATTTTAGCACTTTTACACCTTTCAAATTTTTGAAAACTCTTAAATTTAACATGACCCCAAAATTGTATCTAACGAGAGTGTTTAAAAAGTAATATTATCTCCATTATGTTTTTCTTTATAACATTAAAGTACACGTCATTTTAAACGACAACAGCCAACTATACGCCATTGGCCTAATTGTCTAAAACAAAATACTAGACCGTTTTTTTGCTGATTAGGTTCCACTTCAAGCAAAGGATTGCTGACTAAATAATTGCGTGCGCTGCTCGGCTTTTGATTTAAATGAGAAAAACTGTACGGTTTAAGCAACTGTTGTTTTGTAAAATGTTGATATCTAATTAAGTCAGAAAAGTAAAGAAACTCAAAACCTTGGTTTTATAAATAATAAAACAGTGTTATACAACTTATAATATTTAAGGAAAATATGTATTACTGGTTGTAACACTTAAAACTTAAACATGGCATTTAAGACCCTTTTGTTTACGTTAATACTACCAGAATAGGTCTCAATATAGATATTTGAATACACTATATAAACCCAAAGGTAGTTAAAGGATAACTTTTATGTTGTATATAAATATATAAACAGATATTGATTGGGTAAAAACCTTCATCATATGGATAAAGACACAATAAGTGACGACCTATTTGTTACAGCCGTAGAAGATTCGACTACCACAACAATGTATTCTATGAATCCAATGTCCCCATTGCAATACGATATTACAAAAGAACAAGAAAGTTTTAACGTGGATGATGAGAATAGCAGTATTGAAGTAATTTCAATGGAGATAGATAGAGAAATTAGTATCACTTATGAAGCAACATCTTCCAAATTTACATGTACTAATCTTGAAAAAACTTCTACTCCGCATTTGGGTACAGAAATAGACTTTAGTTTAGTTTCGAAGTTTAATAAAGGTGGCTTAGAAGAGCCGGTTACTACTCATAAACAAATGGTGTCGATCTCGGGGGTGTCTCATATTTTACCACCAACACCGCTGCCACAGTTTATTGTTACACCTGCTACACCTCCACCATTTGGACTTTCCTCTCGCCAACGAGATCAACAGAAAAGGTAACTGCTTAAAATTATAAAGTTATTATTGTTTTTTAAACACTGACAAATAAAAAAGGTTTTAGCAAACTAGTGTGCTTTAAGTTTTTTTATTTATCCGTATCTTCACAACATTTAAAATAGTTTATTTTAGTTTCTTGAGGCCTGGTCTTGAGCATGGTCTTACCTACTACGTTTCGGAAGAAATTAACTTAACAACACGAACATCGTTACGTAATCGCCTTGACGCCAAAAATATTTTGGCGTTGAGTTATTATGACGTCACTCTTTCTGTTAAAATTGAAACCACAACTAGGCAGTCGCTGCAGAACTTTCGAAATAATGTTTCAAATAACAAAAACACGATCATTTTAAATAACCTAAGGTAAATATACCTGATTTTTAATATATTTACAATAAAGATGAAGAAAATCGGCTATACATGATAATTATTATTTTATTAACTTCTGTTTTTTAATTTTATATTACTTTTAGTGGGATGTTTTTATCTGGACTGAATGTAATTATGGGTCCTTCTGGTAGTGGGAAAACTTCGTAAGCAATTTCAATTGTATTTAAAACCCACTGTCAAAATAATACATTTTTGTGGCGAGCATTTCTTAATTTTTTTTTGTCTAAATTTTATTTTTTAACAGGTTTTTAAATTTGCTTTCTGGCCGACTAGGTTCAAATTACCAAATTGGTGGTAACGTTTTGGTAAATGGGAAAAAGTTTAGATCAAGCTTCAGAACTTTTTTAGGATATGCAAGCCAGGTATATAAATCTTAATTGATTTTATTTTAATAAAACTCGTTTTTCCTTTTAGTTTATTTCATGTATTTTTTAGGATGACATTTTAAATGCACAACTAACAGTGCGAGAGAATATTTGGTTTTCAATTTGTCTTCGACGTAAAGATCGCACAAGTACAGCGGAGAAGAAAAACATTTTAAATGAACTCTTAAAAGACCTTAATCTTATTTCATGTGAAAACTCTAAGGTATTATTTCGATATTATATTCGGATAATACATTATGTTAACATTTATGTCAGTTATTTGTTGGTTTGTGAAAATTATTCTTTATGTTTTAAAAATATTAAATGCCCTTTTTTTCTGGTATTAAAAAAATGGTTTACTTTTTGTAATAAAATTAATTTAAAAATAAACTAATTTCAAAAATTAACATATACACTTTT
Source organism: Corella eumyota (assembly GCF_963082875.1). Lineage (NCBI taxonomy): Eukaryota > Metazoa > Chordata > Ascidiacea > Phlebobranchia > Corellidae > Corella > Corella eumyota. The sequence continues at coordinate 5,419,080 of NC_137491.1, forward strand.
TTTACAGTTTTATTAAAAACTTGTTTATTGACAGGTGGGTTTGCTGACAGATCACAATATATCTGGGGGAGAAAGAAAAAGAACTGCAATTGCGATGGAGCTAGCATCCGGACCAAAATTACTTTTTCTTGACGAGCCAACAAGCAAGTTAGATTCTTCCACATCTAAACAACTCATTCACACTTTAAAAAGGTATTTTTTTCCTGATTGATTAGGTCGATGTAAAATTTTACTTTTTTTATCTTAAAATATAATTGTTATAAAGGAGGATGTGTTTGCTACACAAATAACAAAGTTAAATTTCTTTTTAAATTATTATTATTATCTAAATTTAAATAGATTTGCAGAAAATGGCAGAACTATAATTATGACCATTCATCAGCCTTCTTATGACATATATAAAATGTTTGATACATTAACATTGCTTGCTCGAGGTCACACTATTTATCACGGAGTAGCTCAAAATGCATTGGATTATTTTTCTCAAATAGGTAACGCCTTTTTATTAGAGTTGGTGAATTTAAGCTATTTTCTTTTAAATTGGTGTACAATAAAAATTGTTTTCAACTAACTTTGGGTAAATAAAGATGCATATATACCATACAAAACTTATTAATTTTTCACAAAATAGAATTAACTTTAAATAAATTTGTAGTTTTTTTTTAATTTAGGGTTTGATTGCGACTTACATGACTCCCCGCCAGATTTCTTTCTCGACATTTTATTCGGTTTGGTTAAGCGAAATGCTACTGCCTCAACTACAAACTCACTAACGACCAATCAAAAATCAACACGTCATACTCCTAGCTCGGTTTCGTTACGTCATAAAGTTTTAATGAAAGCAATAAATAATAACAGCAACTTGCAACAGGTAACCACAAAACATTTTTTAACAGTTTTTAGTGCTTTTAACATGTTATTTTAACGTATATACAATTGTATCAAGGTATTTTCAACACATATAAAAGAAATATAATGGTATATAAAAGAGGGTAATAGAAAGCAAATTTAAGAAAAATTATTCATTTTTAACAATTTTGGTAAATTCTGATAAAAAATTGTGATGTTATAGATTGAAAATCTTAAAGATGAAGTATTCCTTCAAATACCTCATGATAATGTGGAAAATCAACTTAAAATTCCTAGAAGCGACAAAGGTTTATAAAAATTATATAAATTAAACAAAGCAGTATCATTTTTTTGTGAACCTAGATTTTAGTTGAAGTGGTAATAATTTTAAAAATATAGTTTAAACGACATTGTAAATTTAATTTAGCTTTTTCTGCTGAACTGGACATAACCACTACAGAGGGCGCAAAGAGTCACGATGACGTAGTTGAACTATTGAGCAATGAATATTTAGATTCACAGCTTAATGCTTACAACCTACAACAACTCGAGGAAATATTCAATTTAAGTAATTCAGGTAAATAAAAATTTGATAATAAACTGAACGTTATGTAAAAAGGGTTGTATATTTAATAACATTAAAAATATGTATAGTTGAATATATTATTATTGTATTTATTCTTTGATGTAGAGTTCTTCACTGAAAGTGCAATAAGTGCAACAATATCAAGAGACTTCAAATCTTACATGTTGGAGTATTATCACCTTTCTCATCGTGTTTTCACATCCACAACTCAACTTTTTGTATTGGTGGTAAGCATTAATTATATTTTTTTAAATAAAAACAAACATCTGGACTTGTATGGGTAAGAAATAACCTTAAAACAAATATGTTTAGGTGTAAAAAAAAATAAAAATATACGGTGATTTCATGTTTTTGTTATTTGGTTAAGTTAAGTTTAATATAACGGAAATACTTAAGTATGTGTTTTTTAACAAATTCAATTTCAGATTATGATGAATTTGATAATTGGTTTGTTGTTTGGAGTTTTGTATTATCATCCCTTACAAATTGAAAGGCCATCTATTCAAAACAGGTTTGAAATTTTTAACAAAAATTGCCTTTTCTGCTAGCAGTTTACACGACATATATGGAAATTTAAAGTTATTTGTTGGTTTTTAGACTAGGTTTGTTCTTTACCCTCTCAATCTATGCGCTAATGGTTCCTGCCATGATGACAGCTAAAAACTTTGTTATTACAGAAAAAGGGCTTTTTAAGTAAGAATTGTTTACTTCATTTGCCTCAAGTTATCTCAATAATTTTCATTTCAGTTTATGTTTTGTTGTAGTCACGAACGAAAGAGTGGTTACTACATTGTTTCAATTTACTTTTTTGTTCGATGTTCAGTTGTTCTTATTTCACGAATTTTTTCTGCAATAATACTTTCTGTGTTTGTATATTGGATGTCAGGTAAACAAATACAACTTTTTAAACAAAATTAATTTAGTTCACATTAAATAATCTGCGCAAACTTGTCAAACTTTAAAATATTAAAAAAAAACGTTAAAAAATATAAAACATATTTTTGGTTGATCTACTAAAAAAAGAGGCACTTGACACTTTATTAAGAAAACTAAACAAATTAACTTATTATATTGTATATTATTCCAGGTTTAGAAAGATCTGCCTCAAAATTTTTCACTTTTCTTTTGACGACGTTTTGTAGTGGTTTAGCTTGTGATGCTCTGTGCCTTTTGACTGCAACTGCTTTTAAATCTTTCGACACCGGAAGAAATTTACTAGTCCTGTATATGACCGTAACATCGGTATAACTTTTTTAATAAATATACTTATTAATTCAATATTTATTCTTCAACCTTGTGAAAATCATATAATATTTTTAAAAAATAACTAAGTTTTTTTTACTTCACCAAGTACATTGCAGGTATTTTCCGGTTATTTAATGAACTTGAACACAGCATTTCCTGTCTTGGCCTGGTTAAAATACTTGAGCTTCACAAGATATTGTTATGTGGTAAGATTATATAAGTTGTATGCCACAAATCGTGACCAATACATTAATGTTCGGCAGGTTTCGTTAAAAAACTTGAATCTTATTACTTTTAATTTTTTTTAACAGGGTTGGGTGGTAAACGAATTTCGTGAACACAAATTAAATCCATGTCCTTTAATAAACACCCCTGAGCGAATAAAACATGCAAAATTGATTAGTAGTAGATTTTTTGTTTCAGATATAACGCATAGACCCGAGACTTGGTAAATAAACAGTTTTATTAGCGATTTTTTTAAATATAGCATAAGATTGTATCACATTTTCATTGCTGGTTAACATAAACAAGCACTTTTTGAACGAAAGGTAAAAAATATCAAACTGTTTTTATATCTGCTTGAAATCTCTTTTTTATTAAACTTTTTTTTTTAATTTTACAGCACGTATTATCCCAGCGATGTAGTGTTAGCAGTTGGAAATGATCAATTTTTGTTAGATTCTCCATGGTTAAACGAAACGATTTTACTTGGAATGTCCCTGGCATTATTTTATGCGTGTTATCATTGTATGAAGCACATGTAAACAAACTGATGATTTTTTTCGTACTGATAAACGTTTTAATAACAATGTTAAATTGTACAAATTTTGATGAAATTTGTTGAAAAATGTTATATTTGTTTACTTGTTAAAAAAATAAACTATATCAGGCATAAGAATTTTATTATTTTTAGAAAATGCAAAGGTTTGTTATAAAACTTATAGTCAAATAAATTAAAATTATTGTTATATTAAACATAGTGTATTCAAGTTGAAAAAATATTTATAATATTTAAAGTTTTAAAATATGTTAAAAAAAGATTAATAGGCTTTGTCTTTAGATTTCGGAACATATTGTTATTGTCATTATTATTAATATTATGTTCCAGTTTCTTGTAAACTGTAAATTTTAAGTTAGATTAACTTTGTTCTAGTAAATCATAAGTTTTAAAATTTTAGTATGTTGTTTATTATCAGATTATGTTCATACCCTTCTATTTAAAAAAATTAATTATCACTGTTTACTAATTGATAGGTGTTTGTTTATTGAAATTACAAAAGTTGACATTCGGTTTTTAAATTTTGGTAACTTTTATATTCAATATTAATAACTTAAAAATAAGTGTAAAAAATATTTTTGTTTGTTCTTGTTTATGAAAAATTAAAGTTTGATTTTAAGTTTTCAAAATTTAGTATAATGTATTTCATAATATTAGTAATTAAAATACATATTTAAAAAATAATTTTTGTTTGTTTATAATATTTAAGTGCTTGTTTATTTATTAAAAATCAAAAATTGATTTTAGACATTCAAAACTTTGTCCATTGTATATTCTGAAATTAACAGCTTAAAACTGGGTTAAAAAAATGATTATATTTAATTACTTGTATGTTGATTGAAAAATTAAAGATTGGTATTTTAAAACATTTAAAATAATTTTGTTCTGAAATTTTCTTAGTCCAATGATTCAATACGTTTTTAGTTTAAAAATTAAATTTGTAATATTAGATTTATTAATTCAGTTAATATTCATTATTGTTAGAAACCTTAGATTTCGAAAAATATTGTTATTGTCATTCTTCTTATTATTATTAATTATTTTGCAGTATCATATAAGCTGTAAATTACTTTTGTTTTTGAACATTTACAGTTTTAAAATTTAAGTATGTTGTTTATTGTCAAATTGTGTTTCAATCCTCCTATTAATGAAATTTAATTATTACTAATTACTAATCAATTGGTGTTTGTTTATTTAAATTCAAAGGTTGTTATTAAGTTTTCAGATCTTGGTCACTTGTAAATTATAATATTAACAACTTAAAACTGGGTTAAAAATAATTTTTTGGGTTTGTTGTATTTAAATGCTTGTTTATTTATTAAAAATTAAAGATTAATGTTAGGCATTAAAACTTTTGTCTGGCGTATATTTTATTATCATTAACTTCAAAATGGGTTAATTTTTGTTTGTTTATTATATTTTTATACTTGTTTATTTATTAAAGATTAAAGCTCAAGTTTAAGCTTTTTAAATTTGGTATATTGTATATCCTGATATTAACAACTTAAAACTGGGTTAAAAAATTGATTTTTGTTTGTTTATTATATTTAAAATATTGTAATTTTGTTAAAAATTAAAATTTGGTATAATTATTTAAAGTTTAGTCTAACGCGTGACATAGCATCATTAACTTAAAAAAATGGTTTATAATTAGTTTTATTTCGTTTAATAAAAATTATAAATAAGTATTAATCTTTTACAATTCGGTTAATTGTATATGTATTATTAAAAGAAAATATTAAATTTTACCATTTTCGTTTAGCACAATTTAATTACCATTCGTTTTTTTTAAATATAAGATTGATATTATAAGGGTTCAAATTAAATTATTGTTTAATTGCAATAATAAAAATGGTAGAAGGGACGAAACCACTCTGTTTAATCTAATAATTAAAAAACATTTGGGTTATTAATTTTTTTATTATTTTTGTTAAAGTAATGTTTAAAATGATATTTATTCAATTTTGAAGATTTCTGTAAAAAATAATCAAATGATTTCGAACCAAATTTTTTTTATCAAATAATGTAGTTATTTTTATTCTCATTTGACCAAATTTTGGTTAGAATAACTTTTGTTCTAATATATTAAAAGTTTTTAAACTTTAGTATGTTGTTTATTATATGATAATGTTTCTAGCCTTCTATTTAATTATTTAAATATTAATAATTAATAGGTGTTTGTTTATTAAAATTTAAAGGTTGTTATAAATTTTTCAAATCTTAGTCAATTGTATATCATATTATTAGTTACTTAAAAACAAGTTAAAAAATTAATTTTTGTTTGTTTGTTATATTTTAATGGTTGTTTATTTATTCAAAATGAAAGATTAATGTTAGGCGTTTAAAATTGGTTTGTGTACAATGATATTGGTAATAAAAAAACATATTTAAAAATATTTTTTGTGTGTTTATAATATTTAATTGATTGTTTATTTATTAAAAATCAAAGATTATTTTTAAACATTTTGAGTTTGGTTTAATGTATATCCTGATATCAACAATTCGATAGCGAATCAAAAATTTGTTTTTTGTAATTATGGTTCGAAATCTTAGATTTCGAAACATATTGTTATTGTCATTATATTTATTATTATTATTATTTTTATTCTTTCTAGTCCCAATTTTGAAAGAAGATATCTTTAGAATTTAAAAATCTAAAATTTTAGTATGTTGTTTATTATCAGATTATGTTTTCATTCTCCTATTTACAACATTTAATTATCACTAATTACTAATTAATAAGTGTTTATTTATTAAAAATTTAAAGGTTGTTATTAATTTTTTAAATCTTGGTCAATTGTATATCATGATATTGGTAACTCAAAAATGAATTAAAATTTTAATTTTTATCACTAATTACTAATTAATAGGTGTTTATTTATTATAATTTAAAGGTTGTTATTAATTTTTTTAATTTTTGTCAATTGTATATCATGATATTAGTAACTCAAAAACGAATTTAATTTTTGTCACTAATTACTAATTAATAGGTGTTTGTTTATTTAAATTTAAAGATTGTTATTAGGTTTTTAAATTTTGGTCAGTTTTATCTTATAATATTTATAATTCGAAAATAAATTAAAAAATTATTTTTGTTTGTTTTTTATATTTAAATGCTGGTTTGTTCATTAAAAATTAAAGTTCGACATTAAGCATTAAAAATTTGGTTTGATGTATTTTATAATATAAGTAATTAAAAAACATATTAGAAAAATAATTTTCGTTTATTTATCATATTTAAATTCTTGTTTATTTAATAAAAATCAATTTTAAGAATTTAAAATTTACAATAATTTATATCCTAATATCACCAACTTAAAACTGGGTTAAATATTAGTTTTTGTTGGTATTATATATCTAAATGCTTGTTTGTTTATTAAAAATCAAAGGTTTGTAATATTCTTAGTTAATGTTTATGCATATCTTTTTTTATTTATACAAGTTTATGTTAAAAATAATCAAATATTTTCGAACTATATTTTATTTATCAAAAAAATCTAGTTTTTTTTATTATTACAAGTGCTTACTTAAGCTATGTATACAATTTTGCATCATTAAAAGGTCGTGGCAGTTAGCTCAGTGCGAAAGGCCCACAACTCTTAGTACTGAGTTCCGGGGTTTGGTTCCCAACTTAGACTCCTCAAAATAATCAACTTGCCAATTTTTTTGTATTTTGCGTACATAGGGCCAGTCATATGATCATGTGACCTAGCACACTACTAAAAAAGTTTTAAAAAAAAGTTTGTTTTTTTTAAATCAAAAGATAACTATACCAATAAAACCGCACTGTTCTAACAGCCGTGCTTGCAAAAAATTTTTAGCAAACGTTAATATTTCCGAGAGTTATGACAAATTTATGACATTGATTTTAAAATTTTTAAAGACATTGATTTTTTTAAAAATTTTTTATAACTGTTTTGGTATAACTAATGCTCAAGATAAAGAAATTTTCGAAAATAATTAAAAGAACAAAAACACATTTTTTTATTTCGCGTACATTGAATTATTCGCGCAACCTTTTGACCTAATTAAACCCAAAATAAAAATTATCTCAAACTTTTGATCTACTCAAAAATTTCGCGAAATGTTTTATCTTGAATGTTAGTTAGGCCAATGCGCGTCTAATAAAATACAAAATTTTAGGTTTTGAGATTTCATAAATTTTTAATAAAAGATTCATAACTTTTATAAATATTAATATTTTCGAAAAATATTTTGTAAACACGGCAATTGGACCTGTGCAGTTCTAACACAACAATTATTTTTCGATTTTAAATTTTTTTTTTTTTTTCAAAAAATTTGTATGCAATATCATTGGCCAAAAATATCACGTGACCTAATGAAAACCAAAATAAAAATTACCTCAAACTTTTGTTTTACTGAAAATTTTCGCGAAATGTTTTATCTTAATTGTTAGTTAGGCCAATGCGCGTCTAATAAAATATAAAATTTTAGGTTTTGAAATTTCATAAATTTTTAATAAAAGTTTCATAACTTTTATGAATATAAATATTTTCGAAAAATATTTTGTAAACACGGTAATTCGACCTGTGCGGTTCTAACACAACAATTATTTTTCGATTTAAAATTTGTTATTTTTTAAAAAAAAAATTGTATGCAATATCATTGGCCAAAAATATCACGTGACCTAATTAAACCCAAAATAAAAATTACCTCAAACTTTTGTTTTACTGAAAATTTTCACGAAATGTTTTATCTTGAATGTTAGTTAGGCCAACGCGCGTCTAATAAAATACAAAATTTTAAGTTTTGAGATTTCATAAATTTTTAATAAAAGTTTTATAACTTATATGAACATTAATATTTTCGAAAAATATTTTGTAAACACAGTAATTGGACCTGTGCGGTTCTAACACAACAATTATTTTTCGATTTTAAATTTTTTATTTTTTTTCAAAAAATTTATGTGCAATATCATTGGCCAAAAATATCACGTGACCTAATGAAAACCAAAATAAAAATTACCTCAAACTTTTGTTTTACTGAAAATTTTCGCAAAATGTTTTATCTTGAATGTTAGTTAGGCCAATGCGCGTGTAATAAAATACAAAATTTTAGGTTTTGAGATTTCATAAATTTTTAATAAAAGTTTCATAACTTTTATGAATATTAATATTTTTGAAAAATATTTTGTAAATACGGTAATTGGACCTGTGCGGTTCTAACACAACAATTATTTTTCAATTTAAAATTTTCTATTTTTTTTCAAAAAATTTGTATGCAATATCATTGGCCAAAAATAGCACGTGACCTAATTAAACCCAAAATAAAAATTACCTCAAACTTTTGTTTTACTAAAAATTTTCGCGAAATGTTTTATCTTGAATGTTAGTTAGGCCAATGCGCGCCTAATTAAATATAAAATTTCAGATTTTGAGATTTCATAAATTTTTAATAAAAGTTTCATAACTTTTATGAATATTAATATTTTCGAAAAATATTTTGTAAACACGGTAATTGGACCTGTGCGGTTCTAACACAACAATTATTTTTTGATTTAAAATTTGTTATTTTTTTTTTAAAAAATTGTATGCAATATCATTGGCCAAAAATATCACGTGACCAAATTAAACCCAAAATAAAAATTACCTCAAACTTTTGTTTTACTGAAAATTTTCGCGAAATGTTTTATCTTGAATGTTAGTTAGGCCAATGCGCGTCTAATAAAATACAAAATTTTAGGTTTTGAAATTTCATAAATTTTTAATAAAAGTTTCATAATTTTATGAATATTAATATTTTCGAAAAATATTTTGTAAACACGGTAATTGGACCTGTGGGGTTCTAACACAACAATTATTTTTCGATTTAAAATTTGTAATTTTTTAAAAAAATTTGTATGCAATATCATTGGCCAAATATATCACGTGACCTAATTAAACCCAAAATAAAAATTACCTCAAACTTTTGTTTTACTGAAAATTTTCGAGAAATGTTTTATCTTGAATGTTAGTTAGGCCAATGCGCGTCTAATAAAATACAAAATTTTAGGTTTTGAGATTTCATAAATTTTTAATAAAAGTTTCATAACTTTTATGAATATTAATATTTTTGAAAAATATTTTGTTAACAACTTAATTGGACCTGTGCGGTTCGAACACAACAATTATTTTTCGATTTAAAATTTTTTATTTTTTTCAAAAAATTTGTATGCAATCTTATTGGCCAAAAATATCACGTGACCTAATTAAACCCAAAATAAAAATTACCTCAAACTTTTGTTCTACTCAAAATTTTCGCGAAATGTTTTATCTTGAATGTTAGTTAGGCCAATGCGCGTCTAATAAAATACAAAATTTTAGGTTTTGAGATTTTATAAATTTTTAATAAAAGTTTCATAACTTTTATAAATATTAATATTTTCGAAAAATATTTTGTAAACACAGTAATTGGACCTGTGCAGTTCTAACACAACAATTATTTTTCGATTTTAAATTTTTTATTTTTTTTCAAAGAATCTGTATGCAATGTCATTGGCCAAAAATATCAGGTGACCTAATGAAAACCAAAATAAAAATTACCTCAAACTTTTGTTTTACTTAAAATTTTCGAGAAATGTTTTATCTTGAATGTTAGTTAGGCCAATGCGCGTCTAATAAAATACAAAATTTTAGGTTTTGAGATTTCATAAATTTTTAATAAAAGTTTCATAACTTTTATGAATATTAATATTATCGAAAAATATTTTGTAAACACGGTAATTGGACCTGTGCGGTTCTAACACAACAATTATTTTTCGATTTTTTATTTTTTATTTATTTTCAAAAAATTTGTATGCAATATTATTGGCCGAAAATATCACGTGACCTAATGAAAACCAAATAAAAATTACCTCAAACTTTTGTTTTACTCAAAATTTTCGCGAAATGTTTTATCTTGAATGTTAGTTAGGCCAATGCGCGTCTAACAAAATACAAAATTTTTGGTTTTGAGATTTCATAAATTTTTAATCAAAGTTTCATAACTTTTATGAATATTAATATTTTCGAAAAATATTTTGTAAACACGGTAATTGGACCTGTGCGGTTCTAACACAACAATTATTTTTCGATTTAAAATTTTTAATTTTTTTAAACAATTTGTATGCAGTATCATTGGCCAAAAATATCACGTCACCTAATTAAACCCAAAATAAAAATTACCTCAAACTTTTGTTTTACTCAAAATTTTCGCGAAATGTTTTATCTTGAATGTTAGTTAGGCCAATGCGCGTCTAATAAAATACAAAATTTTAGGTTTTGAGATTTCATAAATTTTTAATAAAAGTTTCATAACTTTTATGTATATTAATATTTTTGAAAAATATTTTGTAAACAACTTAATTGGACCTGTGCGGTTCGAACACAACAATTATTTTTCGATTTAAAATTTTTTATTTTTTTTTCAAAAAATTTGTATGCAATCTTATTGGCCAAAAATATCACGTGACCTAATTAAACCCAAAATAAAAATTATCTCAAACTTTTGTTCTACTCAAAATTTTCGCGAAATGTTTTATCTTGAATGTTAGTTAGGCCAATGCGCGTCTAATAAAATACAAAATTTTAGGTTTTGAGATTTTATAAATTTTTAATAAAAGTTTCATAACTTTTATAAATATTAATATTTTCGAAAAATATTTTGTAAACACAGTAATTGGACCTGTGCAGTTCTAACACAGCAATTATTTTTCGATTTAAAATTTTTTATTTTTTTCAAAAAATTTGTATGCAATCTTATTGGCCAAAAATATCACGTGACCTAATTAAACCCAAAATAAAAATTACCTCAAACTTTTGTTCTACTCAAAATTTTCGCGAAATGTTTTATCTTGAATGTTAGTTAGGCCAATGCGCGTCTAATAAAATACAAAATTTTAGGTTTTGAGATTTTATAAATTTTTAATAAAAGTTTCATAACTTTTATAAATATTAATATTTTCGAAAAATATTTTGTAAACACAGTAATTGGACCTGTGCAGTTCTAACACAACAATTATTTTTCGATTTTAAATTTTTTATTTTTTTTCAAAGAATCTGTATGCAATGTCATTGGCCAAAAATATCAGGTGACCTAATGAAAACCAAAATAAAAATTACCTCAAACTTTTGTTTTACTTAAAATTTTCGAGAAATGTTTTATCTTGAATGTTAGTTAGGCCAATGCGCGTCTAATAAAATACAAAATTTTAGGTTTTGAGATTTCATAAATTTTTAATAAAAGTTTCATAACTTTTATGAATATTAATATTATCGAAAAATATTTTGTAAACACGGTAATTGGACCTGTGCGGTTCTAACACAACAATTATTTTTCGATTTTTTATTTTTTATTTATTTTCAAAAAATTTGTATGCAATATTATTGGCCGAAAATATCACGTGACCTAATGAAAACCAAATAAAAATTACCTCAAACTTTTGTTTTACTCAAAATTTTCGCGAAATGTTTTATCTTGAATGTTAGTTAGGCCAATGCGCGTCTAACAAAATACAAAATTTTTGGTTTTGAGATTTCATAAATTTTTAATCAAAGTTTCATAACTTTTATGAATATTAATATTTTCGAAAAATATTTTGTAAACACGGTAATTGGACCTGTGCGGTTCTAACACAACAATTATTTTTCGATTTAAAATTTTTAATTTTTTTAAACAATTTGTATGCAGTATCATTGGCCAAAAATATCACGTCACCTAATTAAACCCAAAATAAAAATTACCTCAAACTTTTGTTTTACTCAAAATTTTCGCGAAATGTTTTATCTTGAATGTTAGTTAGGCCAATGCGCGTCTAATAAAATACAAAATTTTAGGTTTTGAGATTTCATAAATTTTTAATAAAAGTTTCATAACTTTTATGTATATTAATATTTTTGAAAAATATTTTGTAAACAACTTAATTGGACCTGTGCGGTTCGAACACAACAATTATTTTTCGATTTAAAATTTTTTATTTTTTTTTCAAAAAATTTGTATGCAATCTTATTGGCCAAAAATATCACGTGACCTAATTAAACCCAAAATAAAAATTATCTCAAACTTTTGTTCTACTCAAAATTTTCGCGAAATGTTTTATCTTGAATGTTAGTTAGGCCAATGCGCGTCTAATAAAATACAAAATTTTAGGTTTTGAGATTTTATAAATTTTTAATAAAAGTTTCATAACTTTTATAAATATTAATATTTTCGAAAAATATTTTGTAAACACAGTAATTGGACCTGTGCAGTTCTAACACAGCAATTATTTTTCGATTTTAAATTTTTTATTTTTTTTCAAAAAATTTGTATGCAATGTCATTGGCCAAAAATATCACGTGACCTAATGAAAACCAAAATAAAAATTACCTCAAACTTTTGTTTTACTGAAAATTTTCGAGAAATGTTTTATCTTGAATGTTAGTTAGGCCAATGCGCGTCTAATAAAATACAAAATTTTAGGTTTTGAGATTCCATAAATTTTTAATAAAAGTTTCATAACTTTTATGAATATTAATATTATCGAAAAATATTTTGTAAACACGGTAATTGGACCTGTGCGGTTCTAACACAACAATTATTTTTCGATTTTTAATTTTTTATTTTTTTTCAAAAAATTTCTATGCAATCTTATTGGCCAAAAATATCACGTGACCTAATTAAACCCAAAATAAAAATTATCTCAAACTTTTGTTCTACTCAAAATTTTCGCGAAATGTTTTATCTTGAATGTTAGTTAGGCCAATGCGCGTCTAATAAAATACAAAATTTTAGGTTTTGAGATTTTATAAATTTTTAATAAAAGTTTCATAACTTTTATAAATATTAATATTTTCGAAAAATATTTTGTAAACACGGTAATTGGACCTGTGCAGTTCTAACACAACAATTATTTTTCGATTTTAAATTTTTTATTTTTTTTCAAAAAATTTGTATGCAATGTCATTGGCCAAAAATATCACGTGACCTAATGAAAACCAAAATAAAAATTACCTCAAACTTTTGTTTTACTGAAAATTTTCGAGAAATGTTTTATCTTGAATGTTAGTTAGGCCAATGCGCGTCTAATAAAATACAAAATTTTAGGTTTTGAGATTTCATAAATTTTTAATAAAAGTTTCATAACTTTTATGAATATTAATATTATCGAAAAATATTTTGTAAACACGGTAATTGGACCTGTGCGGTTCTAACACAACAATTATTTTTCGATTTTTAATTTTTTATTTTTTTTCAAAAAATTTCTATGCAATCTTATTGGCCAAAAATATCACGTGACCTAATTAAACCCAAAATAAAAATTATCTCAAACTTTTGTTCTACTCAAAATTTTCGCGAAATGTTTTATCTTGAATGTTAGTTAGGCCAATGCGCGTCTAATAAAATACAAAATTTTAGGTTTTGAGATTTTATAAATTTTTAATAAAAGTTTCATAACTTTTATAAATATTAATATTTTCGAAAAATATTTTGTAAACACGGTAATTGGACCTGTGCAGTTCTAACACAACAATTATTTTTCGATTTTTAATTTTTTATTTTTTTTCAAAAAATTTCTATGCAATATCATTGGCCGAAAATATCACGTGACCTAATGAAAACCAAATAAAAATTACCTCAAACTTTTGTTTTACTGAAAATTTTTGCGAAATGTTTTATCTTGAATGTTAGTTAGGCCAATGCGCGTCTAATAAAATACAAAATTTGTGGTTTTGAGATTTCATAAATTTTTAATAAAAGTTTCATAACTTTTATGAATATTAATATTTTCGAAAAATATTTTGTAAACACGGTAATTGGACCTGTGGGGTTCTAACACAACAATTATTTTTCGATTTAAAATTTTTTATTTTTTTCAAAAAATTTGTATGCAATCTTATTGGCCAAAAATATCACGTGACCTAATGAAACCCAAAATAAAAATTATCTCAAACTTTTGTTCTACTCAAAATTTTCGCGAAATGTTTTATCTTAAAAGTTAGTTAGGCCAATGCGCGTCTAATAAAATACAAAATTTGTGGTTTTGAGATTTCATAAATTTTTAATAAAAGTTTCATAACTTTTATGAATATTAATATTTTCGAAAAATATTTTGTAAACACGGTAATTGGACCTGTGCGGTTCTAACACAACAATTATTTTTCGATTTAAAATTTTTTATTTTTTTCAAAAAATTTGTATGCAATCTTATTGGCCAAAAATATCACGTGACCTAATAAAACCCAAAATAAAAATTATCTCAAACTTTTGTTCTACTCAAAATTTTCGCGAAATGTTTTATCTTGAATGTTAGTTAGGCCAATGCGCGTCTAATAAAATACAAAATTTTAGGTTTTGAGATTTCATAAATTTTTAATAAAATTTTCATAACTTTTATAAATATTAATATTTTCAAAAAAATATTTTGTAAACACGGTAATTGGACCTGTGCAGTTCTAACACAACAATTATTTTTCGATTTTAAATTTTTTTTCAAAAAATTTGTATGCAATATCATTGGCCAAAAATATCACGTGACCTAATGAAACCCAAAATAAAAATTACCTCAAACTTTTTTTTACTGAAAATTTTCAAAAAATGTTTTATCTTGAATGTTAGTTAGGCCAATGCGCGTCTAATAAAATACAAAATTTTAGGTTTTGAGATTTTATAAATTTTTAATAAAAGTTTCATAACTTTTATAAATATTAATATTTTCGAAAAATATTTTGTAAACACGGTAATTGGACCTGTGCGGTTCTAACACAACAATTATTTTTCGATTTAAAATTTTTTTTTTTTTTTCAAAAAATTTGTATGCAATATCATTGGCCAAAAATATCACGTGACCTAATTAAACCCAAAATAAAAATAACCTCAAACTTTTGTTTTACTGAAAATTTTCGCGAAATATTTTATCTTGGATGTTAGTTAGGCCAATGTGCGTCTAATAAAATACAAAATTTTTGGTTTTAAGATTTTATAAATTTTTAATAAAAGTTTCATAACTTTTATGAATATTAATATTTAAAAAAAATATTTTGTAAACACAGTAATTGGACCTGTGCAGTTCTAACACAACAATTATTTTTCGATTTTAAATTTTTTTTTTTTTTCAAAAAATTTGTATGCAATATCATTGGCCAAAAATATCACGTGACCTAATGAAAACCAAAATAAAAATTACCTCAAACTTTTGTTTTACTGAAAATTTTCGCGAAATGTTTTATCTTGAATGTTAGTTAGGCCAATGCGCGTCTAATAAAATACAAAATTTTAGGTTTTGAGATTTCATAAATTTTTAATAAAAGTTTCATAATTTTTATGAATATTAATATTTTCGAAAAATATTTTGTAAACGCGGTAATTGGACCTGTGGGGTTCTAACACAACAATTATTTTTCGATTTAAAATTTTTAATTTTTTTAAACAATTTGTATGCAATATCATTGGCCAAAAATATCACGTGACCTAATTAAACCCAAAATAAAAATTACCTCAAACTTTTGTTTTACTCAAAATTTTCGCGAAATGTTTTATCTTGAATGTTAGTTAGGCCAATGCGCGTCTAATAAAATACAAAATTTTAGGTTTTGAGATTTCATAAATTTTTAATAAAAGTTTCATAACTTTTATGAATATTAATATTTTTGAAAAATATTTTGTAAACAACTTAATTGGACCTGTGCGGTTCGAACACAACAATTATTTTTCGATTTAAAATTTTTTATTTTTTTTCAAAAAATTTGTATGCAATCTTATTGGCCAAAAATATCACGTGACCTAATTAAACCCAAAATAAAAATTACCTCAAACTTTTGTTCTACTCAAAATTTTCGCGAAATGTTTTATCTTGAATGTTAGTTAGGCCAATGCGCGTCTAATAAAATACAAAATTTTAGGTTTTGAGATTTCATAAATTTTTAATAAAAGTTTCATAATTTTTATGAATATTAATATTTTCGAAAAATATTTTGTAAACACGGTAATTGGACCTGTGCGGTTCTAACACAACAATTATTTTTCGATTTAGAATTTTTTATTTTTTTTCAAAAAATTTGTATGCAATATCAATGGCCAAAAATATCACGTGACCTAATGAAAACCCAAAATAAAAATTACCTCAAACTTTTGTTTTACTGAAAATTTTCGCGAAATGTTTTATCTTGAATGTTAGTTAGGCCAATGCGCGTCTAATAAAATACAAAACTTTAGGTTTTGAGATTTCATAAATTTTTAATAAAAGTTTCATAATTTTTATGAATATTAATATTTTCGAAAAATATTTTGTAAACACGGTAATTGGACCTGTGCGGTTCTAACACAACAATTATTTTTCGATTTAAAATTTTTTATTTTTTTTCAAAAAATTTGAATGCAATATCATTGGAAAAAAATATCAGGTGACCAAATTAAACCCAAAATAAAAATTACCTCAAATTTTTGTTCTACTAAAATTTTTTGCGAAATGTTTTATCTTAAATGTTAGTTAGGCCAGTGCGCGTCTAATAAATTATAATATTTTAGATTTTGAAATTTTTATTAATTTTTAATAAAAGTGTCATAACTTTTATGGATATTAATATTTTAAAAATATATTTTGTAAACACGTTAATTTGACCTGTACGGTTCTAACAAAACAAATATTTTTAGGTTTAAAATTTTAATTTGTTTCATTGACTTCTAACAAAAAAATTTTTTCTGCCCTCCAAAGTTTGCGATGTTGTTTTTTCTACCCTCCAAAGTTTGCGATGTTGCAAGTTTTGCGATGTTGCATGAATTCAATTAATGCCTCATAACGCTTCTTGATATTAATTAAGCCTACATACGTAATAAGAAAAAACTTTGTAGTTTTTGTTTTATTGATTATTTGCAGAAAAATCTTTTTCCAAAAACTTTATATACATATGGAACTAATAAACTTTAAAGTCTTAAGTTTTGCTAATGCATAACTTTAATAACTTCGTCACAACTCTGCTAAATATTAATAAACAGTTCATTAATTTTGCGAACATCTTTAGTTGAACCACCGCGCTTAATATTTAAAAACACAATATGTGTTTAAACACCTTTTAAAAAAACATACTCACATCAACAAACACAATACAAAATTTGTTTGAAATTAAATTTTATTCTTTTTAAAAAATTGTTAAAACGAAAACACCAGAAAAATATTTAGATAGGAAAATTAATATTAGATGAGGTTTGTCCATATAAATAAGTTTTAACAGAAATTAAAACGGTATTAGAATAACACTTCAAATATATATTTTTTTGATATTTTGACAAAAACTACAAAATCCCAAAGAAATGTTTGAAAACCTAGTTGGGAATGTTTTTTTTAAATAATTAAAATAAATAAATTTTAGTCCACCTAACAGTGGGAAAAGAGGTAGTAAAACGTTTTTTTAAAGTAATCAGCGAATAATTTACCAATTTTAATTTTTAAGAAGCAATTAGTTTAGGAAAACTAAAAATAAATTTAAATTTTTTTAACAGAACTTTTATAATACCCTGTTGCAATTTTAGAAATTAAACTTCATTAAATAAATATAAATAACCAAAAATTATTTTGTGATTTTTGTAACGATATTAGTTAAACACTTTCAACAAAAGTTGATCGAAAATTAACAGACTCTCATTCATAAAACAACATCAAAAATTAAAGAGTCAGCAAAACAAAAAGTTTATATAAAAAAATTGCCTAAAATTACCTAGGTTTATTTTTAAGAAAGAAAAGTAAAAAGCAGAGTTATTGTTTGGAGAATTTTTTTTTCAAAATGTAGAAAAATAAAGCAATTTATGTCTTAACAATTCAGCACAAGCAACAGTTATTTATTTTACAAATTTTTTTTACAAATAATTTTTTTAATTCAAAATAATTAAATTTACAAACAAATTAACAAACAACAACAAACACATCATCAAAAACTAGATAAAGCATAGATGCAATAACAATTAATGTATAGAAAAAAATTCAAAATTTTTTCAACAATGAAAAAACTTTGTAACAAAATTACTGAAAATGAATAAAAACTAATAAAATAATCTTTTACTGTCCTGAGTTAAAAATACAACCAAAAAATGAAGTTAAATAGCCAAGCCTGCGTTAATTTTTTGCCACAAGTCCTTTTTGCAAGCCTTTGAGCGATGAATACTTTGCAGAACCTGATCAAAAAAACAGTTGTCATTGTTTGCCAAAAATGATTTCACAAAATTTGCTACATTTTTATACATTAACAACCCTTACCTCATTAAACTGAATCATTCCACCAGGAGTCATACAAAATGCATTGCGTGCAGTATGCACAAGAGCCACAAAATCATCGTGATCACTTGTATGATGAATGTGATATAATCTGTTGTGTATGAAGTGGACGTACATGTTTATGCACTTGCTCACAATAGGACTCAAGAATGGGACTCTCAAATTTGTGCAAAGCTGTAAAAATAATTGGTATGTTAAATTTTCATAACATACAATTCTAAAAAAAATACAAACATTTTAGTTATTTGGCCATTTATTATCTCCTCTTGTTGTAATATTTTCACAACTTATATTTGCCCATTGTCATTTAACATTATACTACAAAAAATGACCTGTTGGTTATTGTTCTCTGACAAAAACTTGGCTGTCTCAACAGCAATATCTTGTAGAACAAAGGGTGATGAGACCCCGCCAACTGCTGCCATACAAAACTGTTGCACATACTGCATACCTAAAATTTTATTAATTTTTAAATATTTTTGGTAAAAAATTTTAATAGACAAAGGTTAAAAAATACAAAGCAAAAGTTAAACATAGAATAACATATTGAAATTAGTATATTTTTTATTTTTATATAATTGTAAAATACAGATCAGAAATATTGTTTTTACCTAGTTTGATTGAGAGTTTTAAAATCCACTTAACATCATTAGCATAAGGAGGATTACGGGCATATTTGTTGTTGGGTCGATCTTCTGTTCTTTTTGTCAGTAAATCTAAAGCCAACATTCCTACTCTGAATGCGCTTTGTAACTAAAGAAAAAATTCGTATTTTAGAAGAAGTTAAATTTGCCACAAAAAAATTAAATAAAACAAGAAAAATGAACCTGAGTAGATATGGGGGTAGCTGGTAACTGATGTGGTATGGGTGGTATAGGGGGTGGTGTTTGATGGTGGTGCATGGTACCAGGATGGTGGTGATGGGGATCAGGTAAGAAAGCACCATGGCTGGCATGATATTGGATCGCATGGAGATTAGAAGCTGGCATTGGAACCTTAAAAAAATATTTCAAATTTTAAACTTTTTTTTCTTAATGTCTAATGATAAAAACCGAGAATATTTATTGCTTAAAAAAAATATTTTTATTAAAAATTAAAAAAAATTTTATGACACTTTACCCACCAGGTTAATTGTTGGTGCAGGGTGAATATGCACAGCTGCATATTGATGATGATGAATTTGTGGCAACTGTCCCGGGTTGACCCCTCCCAACTGATGCTCCATCAAAGCAGGGGCAAACTGGTGAAATAAAGGTGCAGGGTGACACTGCAGTTGGGGTAAGCGTGGGTCCTAAGGACAGCAAAAATTTAAAATAAAATTTTTGATAGATTGTAAGTAAAAAAAAATTTAAGTATTTGTTTATTAATTAAAAATTCGATTTTTTTATGATTTTGCTTAAAACAAAAAAAAAAATATATTAACTTACAGGAATACTGATCACACCTCCAGGTAAAACCATTCCACTTACAGATACTGGGATTGATTGAGGAGAATGTTGTGGCATACTTACTACTGGACCTACAATAAAATAAATTCAATCAAGATTTTAAAACCTAACCTAAATTTTAATATTAAAATTGGTTTAACTTAAACCAGTCTTGTAAATTTATCTCATAAAAATCAAAATTAAAAACAAAATAATACATACCAGCACTTGTGGCCACAACATTGTTGTTAGCCGGTAGAGGTAACACTGCAGGTCTCTGTACTTCTGCTTCGTTATTTTCATTCACCTAAATACAAAAAAAAAATTGGAAATTATAATTATGATTTTATAGAAAAGTGAAAAAATTTGAGTAAATAAAAAATTAAAAAGCTTGGGTTTTCAAATTGATTTACAGTAGTTTTTTGACAACATTTTATTCAACCTAAACATCAAAGTTTTAAAAAACTTACGGTTGAATTTATCCATTCCCAGTTGCGAGCAACATCAAACAAAACCTCCGGATATACTCCTCCCCCTCTTCCAGCTTGCTCCACTGCATAACAGGCTTTCTCCAACATCGATGCACCCTAAAGTTAACAATTAAAAATAAAATAAAAAAAACAGAATTAAAAAAAAATTAAAATATAAAACATTTAAAAATAATTACTTACTTGTTCTCTACATTGTAGTAGAGCCCTTTGTATTTCATTAGGATTTAATGCATGGGCATGTGGAAGTACACTTAATGCTAACTCAGCAGCCCTTCTTACGGTTGTACTATCTCTACCCCTTGATGCTCTGTCCGCTAGTGAAGCTGTTTCAGGTGGGGTTAAATGACCCTCCCAAGAATCAACCAAAATGTTTAATGCTGCACTGCCTATCTCCATTGCTTGACCTGTGAATAAAAAAGTTTCGAAAAATTAATAAAAAAATTAAATTCTACAAAAAATTTAGATTTTTTTTTAGTTAAAACAGAAATTGACTTTTAATTATTGTACTAATATCTTTAGAAAATAAAAAAATACACATAAAATAACAATATTTTATTTATTTTTTTTTAATTTAGATTTTCCATGTAAAAATACAATATTAATAACTATTTTTAAATATATTAATTTAACTTACCAGTGAGCCACGATACGTGAGATGAGTAAGTTCTACTCAGCCAGTTAGGAGATACACAATTATGAAGTCCTAATGCATATAAACCTATCTCAAATGCTGCTAACACCAAGTTCCTATGAACACCCGGTTGACTGTTTCCTTGAGGTTGCTAATAAAACAAAAATAAAAATCACAAACTAAAAAAATAATTTTTTTATTTTTTCGGATTAAATAATTTTACCATTTTTGTTGCCTTACAATAAAAAAATTTATCACATATGTTTAAAAATTATAAATATTCTTTTATTCTTCAAATTTAGTATTTGCTTACAATAATATAAGTTTTCCATATAAAAAATTAATTTATTTTTTGTAATAAAAACATAGACAATACCTGCATAAACAATGATGTACTACTATTGCCCCCAGCTTTAACTAAAACATTTTTAGCAAGTTCGAAAAAGAAGTGGGCAGCTGCTTCAGAAGGTTGGTTGGGAATATCTGGAACTGCTATCGAGTTTCTTCCTCGATTCTAAAATTGATTTAAAAATATCGTTATCTCGTATTGCACTAAATTTTAGTACTTTTAAAAATGCAAGTTTAGATTTAGTTTTACAATGAGGCTAAAATAGGAATTTTTTTAATCTTTTTATACCTTCCTAAATGGGTAACCTTTGTTGTTACCAGTCACATTCAAAGCTGGCACATTATGGCGTGGTGGCGAGCGCGTTGCTGGTGGCACTCGACTAATGTCATAATCTCTCTTCGGTTCACCTGAGCTAGCACCAAGAGAGTCAACACTACTGCTACTTCCACTAAAAATAGTAATTTTTATTTCTTAAAATTAAAATGAATTTTTTTTAATAACCACTCTGATAAATTAACAACAAATGATTGATTTATTTTTTTAATTTAAAAAAAATGGGTTTACCTGTCACTACTTGGGCTAGGTGGACATCTTTGTGCTCCCCACATACCCCCACTTGCCCCATTAACAACTCTGGCAAGGGGGCCCTGAGCATTGTTAGCGTTGCCGAGATTTCGTCTTCTAAGTCTGGGTGATGTATCACTTAGCATTGCCTCTTCAGAAGCAGAACTGTTCACATTTGCAATGCCTAAAAAAATTAAAACAATTCTAAAAATTTGTATTTTGTTTTATTTTTTTAACTATTACCGCAAAACTCTTTATTTTTAATTTAAAAAAATTGTAAATAAAAATTTTTTATGTACAATGTTGTTTTCTTTTTGGCCTCACAGTTGGGCTTCTCCAAGAAAGTTTGTTATCTCTTCTGGGAGGACTACACACTGTGGAGGAAGATGGATACTCATCTTCACATGAAGTAGAGGACTTTACGTCTCCATGAGGACCAGGAAGAGAGTTATCTGCATCACCTGCAAATAAATCGTGATTTTTAAATTTAAAACTTTAAAAATAAATTAACAAAAAATCTATAACAAAAATTTGTATGATATTTTTTAACTTGATTTGTTTAGCTTTGGTAAATTTTACATGCTACTAAGCCATATTAAAACAAAACTAGCACAAAAAATTTAAACTAGTCATAGATTATACTTACTGTAATGATGAAGATCATCATCATCTGTACTTAAATCAGCAGGTAACAATCTTGAGGAAGTAGGGGGCTATAAATTAAAAAAAAACACAACATGATTCAGTTTTTGAATAAATAATATTTTACAAATAAAACCAAACATTTACAAAAAATATTCTTCACGAAAATTTTACCTTTGATCTTCCACTTGTGTTTGGTTGATCCTTTGGAGAAGAAGAGAGACACCTAGAAGTCGATGGGGCACAGTTTGATGATGTCATGCCACGGCGAGCAGAGGCACTCGAGCAAGACGGAAACGCTGATGATGCACGTAAATTAGAAGCTAGTGTTTTGTCAAGCAAATTATCCAATATCTAGAAAGTTAATAAAAAAAAAAATTAACAAAAATAAAAAAGATTTAAAATGATTTTTATTATAAAATTACCTGACTTTAATTATATTGATGACTGTTTTTAAATTGTTATATTGTGAATTTGTACAAAGATATGTAAATTTATTTTACCATTCTTAGTTTATGATGTTGATCCTTGTATAGGAGTAACATCTGCATGGCCAATTCTCCTTTTTGTTTCCTTGTTCCTTCACATAATAACGGGTGTTCAGCTTCAGACACATTCACCTTCAAATACACAAAACAAGACATTTAAATAGGCAAATTATTTTACATTTTTTAAAAAACTAAAATTTTTCCCTAAAAAATGTAAAGGTTGTTTTGTTTAAAAAAGTTTAAGTTTTTAAAAATACAAACTTTAAAACTGAGAGCATTAACAGCCGCAGCAAATCCAAGTTCTTGATCACTTGTGTCCCTTCTTCCTCCATTATTTCTACCACTTAGTGATGCTATACAGTATTAATATAATAATTTGAAAATGTTTATTTAAAATATAAAAAATTAATATCACTTTTACTGAATTGCCATTGTGACTGGTTGACTCGATATGCTTAAATTACTTAAATGTATAATGTAATTTTAAATAAATTGTTTAGACACAGCCAAAATTTAACAAAACCAAACATATATTTAAACCTAAAAGATTTTTCAATAAAAAAATTTAAGTTTTGATATCAACTCACGAGTCTGGCAGAATGCATCGAACAAGAAAGTTGCTAACATGAGTGGGAGAACATGTTGAAACTCATGTACTGAGTCGATCGAGTTTAACTCGTGAGCCTTTTCCCTTAACTTTGAGATTTCTTTGGTTCCGAGCGGAAGTCGTTTCATTAAAGTGGCAAGTTCACCTTGTCGGTAAAACAACTTGACCTTGAAAAGTTGGAAAGTTAAAAAAAATACAAAATAAATTAAATTTAGATCTTAAATTTTTCAAATTAAGTTGATAAAATTTTTTTTAAATAATTTAAATTAATTAGATTTAATTTTATTATAAGTTACCAATATTTTTGTAAATATAAATAAATTAGTTTATGGTTATTACCATGTACCATAAATACTCCAAAAAAATAATTAAATTTTTAAAAGTAGGTAATTTGTGTTTTAAAATAGTTTACAATATCACCACACATTTTGAAATACCTCTAATGCTTTACTGCTAGCAGGTAATCTTTTTAGCTCTAAACCCTGCAGGCCAACATCAAAGGCTAGTGAGTGATAACGTTGGTTTTCAGCTAACACAACCGATAAATGTAAAGCTCGCTCTAATGACTTACAAGCATACGAGGTACTCAACTTAATCCACCACTTTTTGTTTCCCTGAATGAAAAAATTTTAAAATAACTAAATTAAAAAAAACTAATTAAAATTAAGTAAAACCTTAAAAAAAATAAAATAGAGTAAAAATTGTTTTAAATATTTTTGTGTTAAACATAATTTAATATTCACGTATCCCAAACAATTCAGATTATGGGTATGTTAAACAGTGAGCTTAACCGTTAACTAAATAAATTTAAAATATAATTTAGCTTATATAAGCTTACAGCTAATGAAGGAGGTTCATTGATCAGTTCCTCCGGTTTTTTAAGAATTTCTTCAGCAAGTTTAACAGCTAATTCACTTGCTTCTTTCGTTCTTCCATGTGTGTATAATGACTCACATCTTAAAATTTACAATATATAAAAACCAGTGACTCAATAATTTTAACTTAAAAAAAATGTAGTATATATATGTGACTATGTCTGAAAAAAAATTCGAAAAAGTTATCTTGAAAAAGTAAAGATTATGAACTTACCTTGTAAATAGAGAATCTAATTCCATTCTGTATCTACTTTGTTCAGTATCTTCACTTGGACTGGTGGAAGGCTTCAACAGATTTAAATCCAAGTTGTCCTGAACTACTGTGAAAACAACTAAGTGTTAAAAAAAAGTTTTTTTCGCAACAACAAGAAAATTTTGAAACAAAAAGTAGTTCAAGTAATAAAAATTTTTAACAAAAATTTATTTAAAAAAAATTAGGTCTTTAAAAGAAATCTTACATTTGGACTCCACAACTTTCTTCTTACTGGAGTCAAACTTGACCGAGTGATGTTTTGTTCGAGTTGAAGCATTACTCGAATGATCCTGATTATCATCTGAGGAGGATAAAGTAAACTGCACGGGCGAGCAAGCAGAAGAGCAACCATCATCCGATGTAAAATCAAGAGGAGATTCAGCAACCTCCCATCTACTTGTAGCAGCTATGTAAAAAAAATTAAAAAATTAGGATATTGTTTACAATATTTTTTTATAAAACTATGTTAATATAACCTTGGTACACATGAAAACTTTACAAACATTAAATACTATTTTTTTTTAAATTTAAAAAAAAAATTGAATACCAATATGTAGATTGCCGATGTCTCGTTCGATACAAGAGTCATCACTTCCACTCCCAGTATCAGTTACCTTCTTTGTTCCGGAAAACAACTTGGTATTGTTGGGGTTTGATCTCAATACCCCAGTCCTAGATCCTTGGTGCTTTATTGAATTATCGAACTAAAATAAATTAAAAATAATAAAAAATAGTTCATAAATGATACATATTAACATGAATAATATCAAAATATTGAATACAATTATGGAAGAAGAAAAAGAAAAAAAAAATTTAGGCCAATTTAATAACCAACTATCAAAATTAATTGGTAGTTAAGTTTTATTGCAAGAATAATTTAAAAATATAATGTATCTAAAACAACCATTCAATTATGATTGTTATAATAACAAAAATGAAATGTCTGTTGTACCTTGTCTGCTGACTTGGCCGCACCTCCTTCTCTACTTGAATTAGATTTAGTCAGTTTCTTTGATTGACACTTCTTCCTTGCAATATGAGTGCATAGAGAAATGTCAGTTCCACTCCAATCAAAAACACAAACCTCCAATGCAGGCTTGAAACCAGTAAATATAATCAGGTGACTGTCTTTGTATCTAAATATAACAAAAAAAAAAAAATTATATAAATATTTAATAATTTTTCAACAAAAATTTTAAAATAGTTAAAACAATACAAAAATTAATTACATATAATTAAAAAAATTTTTCTTACTTTCCACGCTTTATGATTTCTATGGTTTTGTCATGAAATTGCGTAAGTCTTGCTCTGAGCTCACTTTTCCGAGTTTCAGTATTGCCAGATGGATCTAAAATCACAGCTCTCCACAATGAAACAATCTAAATACATATAACAAATATTTCCATCAAAAATAAACACAAATCAAGTTTTTAATAATTTTACTTAAAACACATCAAAATATATTTTTTTAAACTACCATATAGCTGATTCATGTTATAGAAATATGTATCCAAATAAGAAACACAAATACCCTATTTACCTCGTCACACATACTAGCTGCAGCATGTTGAGCTATCTCGGAGCTGATATTATTTGAAGGTCGATGTGAGCTGCTATGTCCTCCACAACCACTCTGTAAGTAAGATGATGATGTGCGTGTGTTATACCACCATACTGCCACCTAAAAAAAAATAAAATCAGTAATTAATAACAACAACAAAAAAGAAAAAATGCTTGCAGGTAAAATTATTATAAAAATCAAAATCCTGGATGAGGTAACTAAATACAGTTCTCAAAATTTTTA
This sequence comes from Corella eumyota, assembly GCF_963082875.1. NCBI lineage: Eukaryota > Metazoa > Chordata > Ascidiacea > Phlebobranchia > Corellidae > Corella > Corella eumyota. Next base: position 5,445,892 of record NC_137491.1, read on the forward strand.
TTATTTATTTTATTTTTTTTTAAAAGTGTTTAAATCAAAAAAGCAGAGTAATTAATTCCTGATTAATACACATATAACATCAGGTCATACTGTAAACAATCAAAATTTCAGTCAATAAAGTTCAAGTTACATAAAAGCAAGCCACTCCAAATCAACTTACTTGTTCAAACATGAGGCATTGTTCTGTGACAATGTCCAACAATGGGACGGCGTTCGAATCTCGTCGTTTTAACATCTCTCGAACGATGCTCAACAAATTCCATATTCCTTCTGGTTCTCTTCCACTAGTTTAAAAATAATATCAAAATTTAATTTTTAAAAAAATTCCGAACAAAACTTTTAAAAAGATAAAAAAAAATTGATATTAAGATTTGTGAAGTAAATATTAAGATTTGTGATCTTTACATCATGTTAATAAATTTTTTTTTAAAAGATTTCTTAGTACTACAGAGAAGAATTTGTTAGTTTAAGATAACACCTACTTACCGAAGTGGTCTTAACAGACTAGAGTACTCAGCAGCAGCAGGAGGTTCTGTTGATGATAGATAAAGTGAATTAACATCACTGTAAACAATCGGTGTCGGTCCACAAAATTTGACCAACGTTTTCTTGATGTTGTCGTTCAAAGCATGCTCATCTAAATACCACAAACTCTTGTCCGACATGCTAGGTCCCGCTGTAGGGTCTGTCAATAAAATAAAATGATTTTAAGATGCACAATTACTGTAAAATTTCAGTAAATTAAAAAAAGTTACATTTTAAAAGTATGATATGCAAAATTGTTACTAAACTTGACAAGGCCAAATGATATGCTTTTCTGTGATTTACCAAAAAACTTATCTTCTCTAATAATTTTACCCAACTCAAATTGATAAACCCACACTAGTTTTATTTTAACATTATTTACTTACCTGGAGCACCACTCAAAGTGTTAATCTCAGTCGAATGAGAAGAGAGAAGCTCGTCAAGTAACCTTTGAGCAGTTGGGAGGATCTGCTGAGGAAGTTCACTGATGAGGTATTGAGCAAACTTCTGAAGTTGATCTCTGCGGAGTCGGGATAATGATTCTGAGACAGGAGCACGCAGACATACTGACACAGGCTGTAGTTACAAATAAATTATGTTAAAAAATAACTTGTAAATTATGCAAAATAATATGACTCTTAAATGTTATAAATACTAACTCATTTAAAATTAATAAGCTGTAAAACAACCGATTAAAACCAATACAAGTTTTAAAATGTATTTTATAATTTATATATATTGTGGAACATGTAATTTTCCTTTAACAAAACCTTAACGAAATGACTCATTTTAACCAGAGCAAAATTGTAACCGCAAATTAACTATTTTAAGGAGTAAAAAAATTTATTTTGAAGTTTTTATTTTAGTGTTTTTAGTCAGAATATACAGTAATTGTAATTTTAAAACATATGCTTGTTATGTAACCTCCACATATGGTTCAGCAATACATAGTTAAAAAAATATTATATAAATTTAATATGCTATAAAAATAAACAAAATAAATTATACGAAAAGTCGTTTAAAAAGATAGAAAACAGGTTTTACTTGTTGGATTCTGACAAGACAGAGAGCAACTACATGTGCACACCATTTTGCTGCTGATCCACAATTACAACTACATGAAGTTATTCTACATCGATCAAATGTTACGGCTACAGAGCAAGGACCCTGTGATAAAATCAAAAAAATAAGAAAAAAATAGAGTTTTTTTAATTTTGTGCAAATAAAGTTTAAAAATATGAAAAAACCTAAAAAAAAAATCATCTTAATAAACACACTTATTAAAATTAAAAAATAACAATATATGTGATAAAAAAAACAATGATGTTGTTTTAAAAAACTCTAAAGGTCAAGGATATAACTCTAAACAAAGTAGTACATTAAGCAATAAAAACAGCAAAGCACAAATAATAACACCACAAAATACACAAAACCCGATTTAATTTCACTGTTTTGTGTTTATTTAATACAGACAAATTGCCTTATTCATAGAGCTCGATGGTGAAATAACATTTCCACAAAGATGAAATCCAATCTGAAGAACGTTCCGAACACATTTTCCTCGCACCAAATGTTCTCCTTTATTAAACTCATCTGGACTTCCATTTGCCAAGCATGAATACAACCTTCAATTTTAAAAAAATTAATTTATAACTAAGTTTAAGAACAATTTAACAATTAATCTACCAAAAAATATAGAAAATTCATTTAAAATAGAATAAGGTAATAATAAATAATTGTTAAAAAATTTAAATGTTTAAGTATAAATCTTACTTGAACTATAAAACTAAATAAATGCCATAGGATTATCCTTTTTAAGCAGTCCAAGTATTATGATATATACCAATAACCCCAACAGTAAATATTTGAACCAATTATTAACCTGATATCTTCTTCATTGTCTGGAAAACTCCAAAAAGCGATTCGAAGTTGGACGTTCTCAGGAACAGGAGGATACATCTTTTCAACTTGCTCAAACGGAATGTGAAGAGCAACAGCTTGTGCTGATAATTCAAGCAGGGAAGTGACGCCTCCTTAATGGTAAAACACATATATATGTTTAATTAAGCTTAATCTTGTTGAAAATGCTTTATATTTTTTAAAGTTACAATGTTTTTGTTAAAAACTAAAAATTTAACATAGATTAACTATATACAGACTTTTTTGTTAAAAATAAACTACAAATTTGTTTTAAAAACGGATAATCAACTGCGGAAACTGATACAACGGTGTCAATATTTTCAAAAACCATTAAATCAAAATAAATAATTCATTTGTGACAAAATCCAGTTAAATACCATTGGATTAGTTGATTCAAGCTATTAACAACACTATATCAGGAAGTGGGTGGCACTTCCTCTATTAAACAATAACAACTCGCACAATTAATAACATGTAAGGTGGATTCTGAATTATCCAACTGTTAACAGCTGTTTATAATTACCCAATATTAAAAAAAAATGTTACTTGGATAGTTAACAGTAGTAATATAATAGTCAAAACATTTATAATGGGGTTACATTGCCATACTCTTATGCAAAGTAAAATAAACAATGTTTTTGTTTCAAAACACAAATTATTTCAATTTATCAAGTTAAAAGAAACAAAAAAATTAAGTTTGCTATAGAAATTGATTTAATTACATTAACAGTTAATGCAACATAAACTGTTATCAAAATGTGTCAAGATCTTCTTTAAAACAAAATCTCACCATCACATTTATTTCCATCATTTTTTGCCACCAGTGAACTATTTTGTCTCCTCCATCCCCTCCAATTTGTGCAAAAACTCTCCGGTTCACTGGTCCACGAACAAATTGATTCGTCATCAAATCTGTCGCTGTCCTCAAACGAGAAACCTTCCTCAGCAGCAACTTTCAAAAAAATTAATTTGTTCTTTATTTTTTAAACACGAATTGTGAGTTCTAAACACAAGTATTATAGATTTAATTACAGTATTTTATTAAAATAAAATAGTTGTGTATAATGTCAAGATATATAATTTAACCTTATTTAAAGTTACCATTGATTGATATTATTAAAAAATAATAAAAAAAGTATTTAATACAAACAAACATTAAAAGGAAGCTCAAGTTTTATTTAGTTTAATTTATGAACTAACATTGATAAACTGATTTAGTCATTTTATAATGCTGTATTGACTTAAACTAAGCATTTCCTTTTCCTGGTATGAGCATTAAACTGTCAGTAAATAATATCAAGCTTATATTTTACATTAATTAGGTGTTAAATATCAATTATTATATGAAAATCTGTAAATCAAACTAACAATTTGTTGTTTAATTTGACACATAATTATTAATTATAAAAATGAATTCGATAAATAATTTGCCCTTTGTACCATTATAAAATATGTTTTTTAAATGTTAAACTAAATGTGTATTTTAAGTGTTAAACCTTGGTGCAAATTACACGATTGCCATTTTAACAGATATTTTAGTATTTAGAATTTATTAAAATTGTTTTTTAATTGTTTACCTTCTCCACCTGCTTCCCAATTCTCCATTTTGTTACTTCAACTTTGCTTTTTTGTTGAGCAGATAAATCTAAAATTGATATAGGCCTGTTACATATTTTTTAGCTTACAACATATACTTTAAGTTAAGTTGATTTACCAAATACAAAATGCAAGCATTTTAAAATCAATAAAATTATTAAAAAAACTATTTTTTTTTTAAATCATAGACAAACCTGCTACAAACCAATTGTTCAATTGTGTTTATGCATGAATTTCAACTTCCTAATTATTGACTGTTTTCTTGATTCTATTTTAAATTATTTTGTACTTAAATTTACAATTTAACTTTTAAATTGATTCTTTTAAATACAAGTTGCCAAAAAATTAACCTATACCCTAAATATAAATTCAACTATTAAGAAAGACTTGGTGGCATCACATTTAGTAAAAAAATGTTATTGTACTGTTTAAATCTTGACTAAACTTTATTCAACAAGCAGCTGTTATGTATAGAAATCATTTAAATCGTGATTTGCGTCCGACTGACAAACGGTTTTAAATGACATTAGTCTTTTTAGTCAGGTAAACATACTTTGACACGACCTCGCCAAACATTTATTTAGAATAAACCAACTAACTAATGACCAGTGAATCATATCTAAAAAAAATTTTATATTATAAAAATATGACTAACTTGATTATCAACTAAACAAGTTAGGCTTCTAGATTAAAAAAACTGCCAGCACACAAAATACGGTTGCCAAAAAAGTAGATGCGTCATAATAGAGACGCCGCAAAGCCTTTCTTCTTTTTGTTTGTCCTACCAGCTGATCGAAAGCTACTCTCTTTGTTGATATTTTATCGATTTAAAATCCAGAAAAAAATGGTGGTACCTAAAATGTGCACTTTTTATCTGCTTTCATTTGCAATACAAAATTCATATAAAGCATTACATTAATTCAAAAAATGTTTATTTGAATGAAAAACGGCAAGTTGTCAACTTTAAAAAATTAAGTTTTACATGAATAGGTTCCAACAAATCAAGTGTGGGCACGCCAAACGACTTTAACTTTTTGTATAAATAGTGACAAGCCATCTATAATTTATAAATTATTAAACAAAATTAGGAAAGCCAAATAAAATAACACATGGTTATTAAATTAATAAAACTAAAGGCAGTGATTGCACTTCTTCTTAAAAGTTAATAAAGTTTTCGAAAAATGATAAATTTTTATAGTCATTTTTAAAAAAGGTCTAAAAAATTATAAATTATTTTTAACAACACAAAAAAAGCAAAAATATTTTTAATTGATGTAGAAGAAACTTGAGCTAAAAGAGACAAAAAATCTAAAAAAATACAAAAATGATGAATGTAAAATGAAAAATAAAAAATGGAGGAAATATAATATTTTAAAGATTATTATTTACTATTCTTTATTACATTATGTTTCTGGTAATTTACTGATTTAAAAAATATTTAATTATTAATAAAATATGAATCATTTTATACCTTTAAAAAATATAAAAAATAATAATATTAGTAGCTTAGGCTATAAATTTTTGTAATGTTTTATTAATTTATATAAATTTAAATTTATTAATGGGTCATTTAATAACAATTAGCATTTAATTTTTTGTTTTTAACAACTTTATGTTAAAAGCAACTAATAGAAAATGTATTAATACCCTCACAATCTTTTAAGAAACAATTTTTGCCAAATCCTTTCAACAAGAAAAAATAGGTAATATTAAAAAGCGTTTCGTTTAAAACATGCATTACGGAAACAACTTTTTTTTTTTTAAATTTATTAAAAGGATAACGTGATGTTGCTCAACAAATTTTAACAAGTGAACAATATCATGAGACGTGACTTTACAATTATTACGCCGCTCGCCGCTATACTTTATTGGACTTGTTATATTTATGTAACTTGTCAACTGATCAAAGCGCGTCAGTAGCGAGCGCCCTAAATGATATCATAGCTTTGCTAAGTAATAATAAAGAGCCATTTGTATTTACATTACAGCATCACGTACTGTTTTAATCGAATTTAATGATACTTAGTGAGCAATACTTAACAATCAGGAATAATTTAAGTAATGAGCGATCGTAATGAATAATGTTAGCTGATGATATTCTATTGAATAATTCATAATTAACTTGTTTTCTCACATTCATATAGACAGATTTAAGTTAGAAAAAATTATATAGAAATTTTAAGTAGAACAATAGTTAAATTGTATTTAATTGAAAAGTGTTTAATTTACATATGGTTGTAAAAATAAAAGCAACAATTTGCGCCTTAGAGCAAGATAAAAAATAGAATATTATTTGAATAACAGCACATTGCTTTGTAGATTATCTTAGAATACTATGTAGCTAAAACGAAATTCTCCATTACTTTTAACTGGTAACTTGGTTTTTAAGAATTTACAGCAACGTAAAATTAGACGAATTTCAACGCAGAATAGTTCGTGTACGTACTAATTATAACAGCAACCTATAACTAAGGTGTCCGCAATTTTAAGCTAATTTATTTCCGATGCTGATCATTACGGTTCTCGCTTTATCAATTTATGGCTTTTAAAAGTGTCATTTTGCAAGCTGTTTGCGAATTTACTTTCAAGTTAAAAATAATTTAAAGTCGGCATTGCACATTCAAGTGGCAATTTAGGTTCATCAAGTAAATTACCTCGGATCTAGCTTTAAACTTTTTGAGACAATTATTTACACTTTGTTTAAGTGTGTTTTGTTTTGCTATAGACTTTTTAAATGGAGACGAGAATAACAGCAAAGTTAGTAATATTTTTATTAATTTATGTCAAAGGCAGTTTATCTGTGGATATTATTGTTCATCTAACGTCATCAACAAATGTAACCTATTTCTTCAATAATGCATCAGGTATGACTAATATATATATATAGAACAAATACTTGTTTGCTAAATAAACTATACAGAAAATGTAAATGTCTAAAAAGTCTTCTGTTTAATTTTCGTTTAGTGCCAAGTCGCTCTACAAAATATCTAGCATCAACATCAAGTCCAGTATACATAAACAAAACAACAGACTCTAAAATTAACTTAACTTCAACATATTTAACACAAGATGAAAACGTTACAACATTAGTGCAATCTACTAGTTTAATTTGTATAAACGAAAGGGGAAAACGTATTCCTGATCGAAAAAGTGAAGAAATTTGTTGTCGCCAAGTATACAATAATTTTAAAAGGAGGTGGCTCCAAGGTGGCAAATCCTTGGCCGAATTATTACAAAATTTAAAAGATTGGAACTGTACGGAGTTTCTTTTAGAATGCAAGACCAGAATATTTAATTTTAATTCTTTTACAAAGCTGATTTACGAAAGAGCATGCAATCGAACAATATTTCAAAATATGTGCTCAAATGATGTCAAGGAATACATAGGAAAAAACAATTTAAGCGTAGTTAAAATTTCTACAAACAATAGTTGGAATATTCTAATTGAACGTTTGGGTAGCATTAATCCCAATTCCTTGAACAAACTACCGCCATGTGTTCAGGTACTTAACCTATACCTTGTTTCAAGTAAGCATGCTAGTTTGAATTTTGCATTTAAAACATTAACATTTTGTAGGCTGCATTATATGACACGGTTCAACCCTTCGGAGGTTATCATGAACTTGTTACAGTATTTTTGCCGTTCTGTGGAATTGTGTGGTGTGGATTAGATGGTCGAAGTGTACGTGACCGTGATACTACCTTGTGGATGTGTGCTTCGCAAGGGTAAGTACTTACAAGTTTTGCTTATCAAATTTTGGTGTTTTGCCACATTTAAAGATGAACCCCGGGCATAACATAACTTTGGACAACCCAAACCAGCTACATTTACGCCTAAAAACACTTAAATTGTCCATTGTCATTGGATCAAGTAAAACTTCTTGGACATTCTAAAAAAAATGTAAAAATGATCTAATTTAAATAATAACTAATAATGCTATATTTTGTTTATTAAAAAATTTAATAAAACGTAATTTCAACAACAAATCGATAACAACCAAAGTGTATAAAAAGCAAAGCGTGCTTTCAAATAGAAATGAGATAATGTATATGATATACTAATTGCCGAAATTAACAGTACAATTATATTTAATAACAAGGAAGTTTATATTTAAAGCCGATTTAATACGTATTCACTTCATAATTTAACACACGACCTTTATTATGTGTTGTGAGTAAGTTTATATAATATAAGTTTATTTGTTTTAATTAATCAACAAGCTTACAATGTTTATTGATTTTAGATACTAATAATATTAATTGTCTATTACTACAACTTATTGCATTTAAAATTGAAAAATAAAATAAATTATTATGTAAAATGTTTTAAAATTCATTAGCTTTTTTTGTAAGTTAATTATAAATATTGTAAAGAAATGACAAATCTCGCTTTGTATTGACAACCTGTGTTTTTTTAGATGTCGCAATGGATTGATTGCCACGATATCTATAACGATACTACTGTCGTTGATCATTACCCTTACCAATGGATGCGTGGTTTATTTTATTGCAAGAAACCGGGGACTAAGAAATAGTCAGGGAATTTATAAGCTGTCCTTAGCTTGTGCGGATTGTATGGTTGGCGTTATCGTTCTTCCATCGTTTGCTTATACACTGCATCGTATCGCTTATAAACCTCAACAGCTGGGGGCGCCATACAATACCACTGACGTCATGGGAAACGTTGTGACGTCATATAAACCCGGGGGATTTTTTGGGCAGAATTTTAGTAGAAGTTATTTCAACGGCATTGGATTTTTTACAACTCTGTCCATTTCGGTGTCGATCTCAACCTTGATGTTGGCAAGTTTTGATCGGCTTGCCGTCGTTAGAAAACCACTTAAATATCATTTAGATGAAGCTAAATCATTGGCCATTAAGTCGGTAGCTGTATTGTGGCTGATTGAGTTTGTAATTGCGCTGTTACCAATAGTTGTACCCAACCTTCAATACCAACTCGTGGCGTCTATTTTAATGGCCCCAGGTGGTCAAAACTCAATATACATGTACTTAGTACAGTTTGCTGTTCCGCTATTGCTAATGTGGGCAACATCGATCTCAACTTGTGGGTTCACGTTTAATCACGCGAGGGGGCGCGATCTTACTGTTGAATGGATGCTAGCTAAAACACTTTCGATAATGGTCGGGGTTTTTACGCTCAGTATGCTCCCTGTGTTATTATCGGTGCTCGGTTCACTGTTTTTAAAAGGAATATATTACCACAGACCAGCCACACTGAACTATGATAGTGCAATGGCGTTCGTAACTTTCGAATATATAGCCGTGGTAACGTTGCTAAGCAACAGTATATGGAACTTTGTAATTTACAGTGCGCGCAACGAAACTTTTAAAAACCTAATTCGAAGAATGTGTGGAAGGTTATTTAAAACTGTCGAAAACTCGTCAATGTCGACCAAGAGCTCTCACGCGGTTACTCCTCGCCACGAAGAAGGGGTATGACATCATCCCGAAATTGTCACGTGATTAGAATAGTTAAAGCTACACTAAATTTTTCCATTTAAATTATTTTCTTAAATTGTTTTTTTTTATTAATCCTTCTTGTTTTACTTCAACTTATTTGTTTTAAGGTGTTATCTGTACATAGTTATCTGTGTAGAGTTCAAAAACTCATTTTTTTTAATTATTCTGTATTAAATATTATCACAATACAAATATAAATATTAAAAAAAATATCGTGTTTTTACAAATAATTTAAATATCTTGTTAAAAAAGTAAATATAGTAAAAGAAAAAGTAAGCGCAGTTATTTTTATATGGAAAATATTAACTAGCGAGTAACTGTCATTTTAAAACACATCATAAGAAATTAAAAGGACTAGTTATGGTTCGAAATCTTAGATTTCGAAACATATTGTCATTGTCCGTATATTTATTTTTATTTTTATTCTTACTAATCCGAATTTTGAAATCGAATAACTTTTGATTTTGTGTATATTAATTTTTAAAATTTTAGTATGTTGTTTATTATCATATTGTGTTTCAATCCTCCTATTTTGATAATTTAAATATAATTAATTAGTAATTAATAGGTGTTTGTTTATTAAAATTTAGAGATCGTTATTAAGGTTTCAAATTTTAGTCAGTTATATATCATAATATTAATAACTCGAAAATGGATTAAAAATTTAATTTTTGTTTGTTTATTATATTTAAATTCTTGTTTGTTTATTAAAAATTAAAGTTTGATATTAAGCATTTAAAATTTAATATAATGTATTTTATGATATTAGTAATTAAAATACATGTTTAAAAAATAATTTTTGTTTGTTTATTTTATTTAAATGCTTGTTTATTTATTAAAAATCAAAAATCAATTTTGGGAATTTAAAATTTAGTAAAATGTATATCTTGATATTAACAACATAGAACTGGGTTAAAAAATTAATTTTTTTTGTATAATATATATAAATGCTTGTTTGTTTACTAAAAATTAAAGATATGTAAAATTCTTAGTTAAGGTGTAAGTATATTTTTTTTGTTTATAAAAATTTATGCTAAACATAATCAAATAATTTCGAACCATATTTTATTTATCAAATAAATCTAGTTTTCTTATTTTTTTCGCAACAACAAATCCACTTTTGTTTGGGTAACTATTGGTTTTGAAGTGCTTTAGTGTAAGCCTCATCTGAATCTAAACCTCAAAGAAATAACAACTTGTGGTTCTACAGCGCCCTTTGCGGTTATATAATATGTTAAAGGTAATTTAGAGGTGGATTCCATTGGCATTGAATTGAAGCAAAGAGTTTCTTTAAAATATTACATTAAAAAATTTATTTCAATAACCAAGTTTGATTTTAGGTTTAAGCGTTTTTGTAATTAAAACTTTATAAATAAAAAACGGTTAACTGGTAATAACAGCAATTAACATAAAATATTTACCCATTTAATTGTTGCCTAAGTTGTTCAGTTTTTTGTGCCAGCAACCATTGAGCCATCATTTTACCATCTAGTAAATTATCCGTATTTGAAATGTAAACGCATTCATTTCGATCCATATTTCCAAGTTCTATACCGCTTTTTGTACGCAAGATGCCAGTTAAAACCACATCATCTACACTTAAATCCATAAGCGTGTCTAAAGATACTTCGTGTATTTCTGTCAGACTTTTCCGTGACATTCCATAACAAGGACCCAAACAATAAGGTGGAAAGTATGTGTGATTGTACAAAGCAAATGGTATTGACCATTTCCCGTTGCGCTTTAGCTAAACAATAATAAACAAATGTGAAAGAAGCTTAATGTAACTTACAACTTAAAGTGGGTTATATTTTATTAGATACTCTAAGTGATGAATTTAAAATAGTACCAAATGAAAGCTAATTTTTAGTTAATTTTTTAGTTTGCTAACTTTGAAAATAAAAGATTTTAATTATGTGATCCGTTTTTTTTAATATATATATTTTTAAATATAATTTCAATGTAACTGTAAAAATAAGATAATTTGTTTTTAACTATTTCTTAAAATCCAAAAATACCTTAGCATGTAATCTTGTTTGGCGTCCACATTCAATCTTATGAGTGGGTTCATTGTTTTTGTATCTTCTCGCTATTTTGTACAAATTTAAAAAGATATCATCGTCAGCGCTGATTATATATTTCGTGGACCTGCAAAACAAAAACAAAAACATTAAATAATTAAATAAAATAATTAATAAAGTTAATTTGAATCAAAAAGGAACTTACTTGCAATAAGAATGTATCCAGTTCATTCCCATTACAGTTTTGATTGTTAAATTTTTGTAGGAATCAACAAATGAACCTAGTATGATGTCATCAAATTGTCGAACCTCATTAATTACCTTGACAAGTGTGTTATTAACATCTTCCGAAGGAACTCCCAACAGGAAAAATGTTCTAACCTAAAATGTAATAAACGGTTTTTATTTTGTAATTGTCATAAGCTAGTTCTTATAATACTAAATTTTGCAAGTTTTTTTTGTAATTTTGCAAGTCTTTTAGGTTTCCAAAGAAATTGGTAAACTTATATTTTTTGGTTAGGCAAAAAAAGCATTAGTTTTGTTCCAGGTTTAAATATTTTGCAAATGCAATCAATTTTTTGTATGTATTTGTAAGTAATATGCTTACCACAGTGTCAGAAACATTTTTAATGCTTCCCCACGTTTCTCGAATAAGTTTTCGATGATGAAAATGGTCTACGCTACTTTTTACCAAGACCGCGATTTCAATACCTAAGGTCATAAAATACATGATAAAAATGTTAATAATGTCGTACCAAGCCGTGTATGGTGGATTAAAACCGCAAAATACACCCTTGGCAAAATCTGCTACCCCTTATCAAACGTTTTATGGATGCTATGCTATATTGTACAAGCATTTTTTGTTTAAACATAAAACACAAATACACAATAGAAACATATTTATTAAAAAACAATATTAAATGATTGTAATTAAATGACTTATGAAAACGTTTTTTTGGCCTTATAAAAGCACTTACCTAATTTACATGATGTGTTGCTTGGTTGAAAAATAAGAGTGTTATTAAATGTTGATGCGTCAGGTATTTCATTATACATTTCATCAGTTTTTACATCGCGCCTACTTTGCCAGAACCTTAGCGGTATAATATTAGTGGTCGGTTGTTCGATTGCCCTTGCCGATGACGTCACCATACTTGTTATAGGCAAAATTTGTTCATTTTGAGATTTAAAAGTTAATTTTGCAGTTTCCCCGTGAAATGCTGGAACTGATCTAAGTTTATAAAAAAAGGTAATCATAAAGTAGCTGTTTATTTTTATAACAATTTAATTAATTTTTTTAACCACACTGTGAATTTAAAAATGCTCCCATACTTTATAATCAGCCAAACCACAAACAGAACTCCAGAAAATCGAAGCACAAGCCTTCTATTGATTGAATTGTAATGTCGCTTTAAATGATATAAACGTTGCATTTTTTAATTTAGTTTCCTCATGAAGATAGTTATAAATTCCTTCTTTTGTTGGCATATAACATTTTCTAAACCTTACTTAAAGACATACATGTATCACATTTCAGTTTTATGGTAACTTTATGCAAATACAACTTATTTATTGGCTGAACTATATGGTCAGCTGTCATTTAATACTATAATATTACGCTAAACCTTTAATAATTTTCGATATTTATTCAAATAACACTAACCGGTGTTCATTTTTTGATAAATTACATATAGCGATAGCTAGTAACACGGTTGAGTAGGTAGTGTAATTTTATTCTCCTTTGTGAATAAAAAAATGTCGCCTTTACCTTTTTACAACAACACACAATGTATAAAATGTACTTTAGCTTTAATATATAAACCTGAACATTATATTTGATCCATATCTTTAATTTTTAGGTAAGTAACATTATGCAAATAAAACTTATACATATTAGCCCCAGGGCTATCCAGTTAAAGGATTATCTAAACTGTAGTTTCTATAAACATGGACTTGTACTACATTTTAATTGCAGTTTTCAGTTGGGTTGATTATGCGGTTAGCAAGAAAAAGGTTAATTAGTAATCCACATTACTTTAAAATTCCGCTAAAATGCGGTGACGATATTTCGCAAAACGGTACCGAATATCAGAACAAACAAGGTAACGCATCTTAAGAAGATGCATAAATTATTAAACCGTATATAAATAAATTTAACTTGAAAACTTGAACACGTTAAAAAACACCAGGCGTTGAAATGATCACTGTTAAAGTAAAGTGATGTATTTCACAACCCCTTGAACTTTCGTATTGACAATATTCACAAACATATCAAAGGTCAACTAGGTGATTACAATCCTATATCCAACACCGGAGATTAAAATCTAAACTTTACAGGAGACAGATCGCCTCCTGTTCTAAAGTGATACCGGCTGCCTTATTACGTGCCAATGACGTCACGCCTTGTGACGTCACGCAGTGAGCTTTATATAAAAACCAAGACAGCAATGATAATATCATCCTATTTCAAACTAATTAACTTTGTAAACGAAATAACGAAGATTATTAGAATTCAAAATGGTAAGTTCAAGTTTTCACATTGTAAGAAATTATGGGATTAATGTTCGTTTAAAGTACAGAGATTAAAGTAAAATTAGGGTTGTCAATGGCACAAAAAATGTAAGGCAGGTCTATTACAAGCTAAAGTTAGTTATCAAAAAATTACCTCAAAACAATGCTGAAGTTGTTTTGCTAATATAGAATATTTAAAAAGTTATTAAACTACTGTATTTATATTTTATAGGTTGATTTCACTGACGAACAACTTGATGGTATGTATGTTGTTGTAACTTAACTTCTTTTTAAGAACCTTTTTTCAAAAGATAACAATTTGTAAAAAGAATCTTTATTGTAACTTTTTTAACTCAAAAAAACTTTTTTTATTGAACAGACATCAGAGAAGCTTTTGACATTTTCTCAACATCACCTTCAGAGGTTGCACTTTCATCTGTTGGATCGCTTTTGAGAGCTCTTAATTGTAATCCCAGCAATGATGAAGTTGATAACGTCCTTGGAAGACCCTCCAAAGAAGGTAAATTGCTCATAATTCTATATCTAAATTGATTGAAGTGACCATTAAAATAAACAATGTAAAGGAAATAATTCTGATATCTTTAAAGAAAAAAAAACTTAAGTAAACTTTGTTTCAGACATGGCATCCAAAAGTGTAAAGTTTGAAGAATTTCTTCCAATATACGCACAAACTATGAAAACATCTGTGGTTGGAACATATGACGATCTTGTCGAAGGTTTAAGAGTTTTTGACAAAGAAGGAAACAATACTGTTATGGGAGCTGAGATCAGACACGTGCTTAGAACATTGGGTAAAAAACTAAATATGAATCAATTAAAATCAACTTTTTTAGTCTAAAGTATTTGCAATTAACTAGAGCAAGGATATGTTTAAATTTAATTCTGTAAATAAGGTGTTAAAACTTTATACTAACGAGTGAAGATTTTACTTATATTTGTATTTGTTTAAATACAGGCGAGAAACTAAAACCTGATGAAATAGGTTCAGTTATGGATGGCAAAGAAGATATGAACGGACTTATAGACATTGGAGGTGATCATAATTTAAAATTTGTTTATTTTTAGAAGTATTTGTAATTATTTATCGCTTATGATATATTTTTAATTGAAAAGTTTAAATTTTTTAAAGATATAAAATAAATATAATTTTAAAACATTACCAAGTGCTATTATTTTTAACTTCATTGTTTTTTGTTTTCAGCCTTTTGCAAGTACTTGGTTGGAGAAAAACCCGAAGAATAAATCTACTTCATGAAACAATATCATTTTTTTCCTATTTACGTCAAAAATATTTATTTGTTACATATCATTTCTACGTTGTCAACTGATTTAATTCTTTTTCACATTAATAATATTGTTTTTTTTTTAAATCATAACTAATTGGGAAATAATCAAATAAATAAAATTTTAAAAACAAATTTGTTAAAAAAATATTTCTTTATGGTAAATATTATGTTTTGTGTATTATTTTAAACAGCATTCAAATAAACAATATTCATATTAAATCAAATCGACTGCAATCAATAAATAATTGCGTGTAAATTTTAATACAGAAAGAAACTTATACTACTTTATATTTGGCCGTTAGATTTTGTAATAAACTTAACTAATTAAAACACAACTTCAGTTTAATTTAAAATTAACTGTTGTTTAATGCCATAAACCGTAGTGTTTTATTTATACAACATGATGTACATCATGATTCGGGTATAATGCAACCATCGCACGTTCGAGTGTTAGCGACGCATGGGCCGTACTCGGCAGTTCGAGTATAATGCGACCATCGAACGTTCGAGTGTTAGCGACGCATGGGCCATACTCGGCAGTTCGGGTATATTGCGACCATCGTACGTTCGAGTGTTAGCGACGCATGGGCCATACTCGGCAGTTCAAGTATAATGCGACCATCGAACGTTCGAGTGTTAGCGACGCATGGGCCATACTCGGCAGTTCGGGTATATTGCGACCATCGCGCGTTCGAGTGTTAGCCAGACATGGCCGGATATGGCATCTGGTCGTGTCCTCGACCTTCTGCTTATACATGCCTTTACATCGTTACCCGAGTATGGCCCATGTGTGGCGTATAGCAGGTATTACGATGGTCGGGAACCCGACCAAATGCCACACTAGGGCCTAGCATAGGTAATGCACGGCAACAAATGCCTAGCATGGGCCGGGCTAATGCCAAGTCTAAATTTTTGTCTGTTTTCTTTTTTAAATTAAAAAAGTAATTTTATTAACATAAATAATCTTTAAGTTACAAACCCTTAAGCACGATAAATTCCCTTATTATTTAAACCTTGTTTTTGACTTTGGCCATATCCGTAGAAAAAAGCTATGACCTCAATCAAGGTTTAAATATTTAACGAAGCCTAGCCTACATAAGACAAATTTGTTAAAATTTATTACTTTACACTAATTAAAATTATTTTAAAATGAACATTTTATGTTGCAGTTTAGTTCAATTGTATTTTTTATGTTAGCCTACTTAATTAACAATTTTAAAAAATAATAACAAGAAACAATAAATAAATTTCTAAAACTGTTTACTATTTTATTTTATATTTTTAAGTTTAAGATCTAAATCAAATAACTTTTTCATAAAATACAACAGAAAATATTTGGCAAAATTTATTAACAATTCAGATAAAATCAATTTCAACAAAATAATTAATTTTTTTGAAAATATTTATTCAGTTGGTTCTTCTCCCAAAAGGTACTTGACAAAAGCTAAAAAAAATAAAAATGGGTTTAATCACCATAAACATACGATTTTATATCAACAAACTACAACTTATTCCAGTAAATTAATATTAATTATATACACAATGATAAATAAAGTAAATATATAGAAGTTTAATTTACGATCAATGTTGATGAGTCCGTTAAGATCTTCTTTGCCGTTCATCACCTCATTAATTTCAGCTGGGTTCATTTTTTCGCCTACAAATTTACATAGGTTATTTAGTAAACTTCAGTGGTATATTGTCTTGTTTTCCCACTTACCCAAGGTTCTGAGAACGTGTCTGATCTCGGCTCCCATTACGGTGTTGTTTCCTTCTTTGTCGAAAACTCTTAAACCTTCAACAAGATCGTCAAATGTTCCCGAAACTGAATCCTTGAGAATAGCAGAGTACACTGGCAAAAATTCGTCTAATTTTAAGCTTTTTGCAGCAAAATCTGAAATAAAGCAGTGTTTATAAAATTAAAAACGGTAGCAAAAAATCTCCAAATAAAAGAATGGTCTATTAGACTTAAATATTGCAGAAATCGTGTTTTTCACATAAGACTACATAGTTTTACCTTCTTTAGATGGTTTTCCAAGTGCTGTCATTACTTCTTCGTTGCTTGGGTTGAACCCAAGAGCTCTCAAGATACTTCCAACATCTCCGTATTCGATTTGAAGGTCGACGGTTTTGGAATAAATTTCGAAAGCTTCTTTGATATCTTAAAAGTAAAAGTGTTACAATCAGATTTGATTTAATAACATTAATATAAGTTTAAAACCTTCAAAGAACTTAATATTGTTATTTGTAAGTAAATTAAATTGTCAACATAAAGAATAACTTTTTACCTTCCATAGTTTGTTCTGGGATTTCAGCGGCCTAAAAATATATATAAAAGAAATTCAATATTTAATTTACCATTTTATAATTTTATATAACCAATAGACTAAAAGCAGTATACTACGTTGTATTATACCCACTTACCATTTTAATTTTTAATATTTCAGTTGAGAATAGAAATAAATAGCTAGATCAAATTGATTGTTGAGACAATGATGATATTTCTATCAATGTCTTCAGCTTATATAGTCCCACATGTGATATGACGTCATTAACACGTAGTGATGTCACGAACACCTTTCATTAATGAATCACACATACTAATGTGATGATGTATAAAAAACAGCTGTATATGTTAGCATCATTTAAAATTTATAGTGTTAATTAAACATCGGTTTACATCGGCATTACATTATTATTAAGCCCTTTTACATGGGGCGTTTAATCGCGTTCCGAAACGGGTTGCGAACGCGACTCTCTCCTATTTTCGCTGACTCACGTATTTGAGAGAATTAAACGGATTCGAAACGCGTTGCAACTGAAATCTCTTGCTTTAGTTTTTTTATTAACATTTTTTACTTACAACATATTCAATTGCTGCTTCTTTAATAAACCGCTAAAGGTCGGTCAAATTTTAGGATTTAAATTCCGTAACGGGTGTTCACTTTAGCTTTTGTTAAATTAAAAAAACAATTTATTGTACTTATAGTAAATAAATAAAAAAATTAGGAACAGATTTAAGTTGTTCTTTGTAAAATAAATATTGTTTTTTAAAGTTAACCTAAAATAATATAAGTTACTACAATGTAATTTAAAAAGTGTTTACCCAAATTAAACTGTTACCATAACTACACGAAAAACTTGATTTTTTACGTTTTAAAGTTGATAGATTAGTAACATAAAAATGGATGCAACAAAAAAACCACTCCGAATACCTCCACAATTTGGCATTTACGCCGAAGAACATGGCATATTTGATATGTACAAGGTAAGTATTTAAAAAAAATTAAAAATAGTTATTTTAAAATAACAGTTTTTTTAAATACATATCGATAATAAAATTATTTTTAGCGACTGTTAAGCCAACTAATAGTTGACAAACCTGAAGAACCGTTACAATTTATGATAGATTGGCTAAAAAGAGACAACAATGATGGTAATATATTACATTTTAAATACTACACCCTGTTTGTTTTTGGGTTGTTTGGTTGTACATAATTGCATTATATCGACAATGGTGACATATTTAATTTTAAATTTTCAGTTTCAAAGATTGCTATAATTGGACCACCAGCAAGTGGAAAGAGTGGAATAGTAAGATAATCATTTTCATAACCTAATTTTTCCTTTGAACCATGATTTTTGCTCAACTTAGTGGTTATTTAACCATTGACCATATTTTACTCAACTAATAACTATTTACTTGTATTTTGATCCATGTTAAAAACTTTCATAAGCAACTAATTATTAAAATTACCATACTTTTAGAGTGCAGGGTTAAGTAAGAAAATAAACTCAGTTCACATCAACAGTGAAGGTTTGTTGGATGATGAATTATCAGATGATGCTCAGGAGGTTAAAAAACTTATGGCCGACAATAAACCTGTACCAGACAAACTTTGGGTAAGTAAAATAAATCTCAAATAAAGTAATACAGTGACTGCTTTTATTCTATTTAAAATACCATTTAAACAGAATTAGATAATTTAAATAAATGTAACCTATAAAGGTTTTTAACATACAATTGAACTACAAACTTCTAGTAAGATTTTAGTGCCGGCATTATCTAGTAATTTTTTTATTTTAGGTAAATTTAATCCATGATAGATTAACTCGCAAGGATTGTTTGCGAAGAGGTTTTATTTTGGAGGGTTTTCCGCAGAACAGACAGCAAGCAATTCAGTTACAATCACTTGGTGTTATTTTAAAACATGTCGGTCAGTAAATTTATATTTCTATAAATATTTTAAATGTTAAACAAAGGTTTTGAACAAAACTTCACCAGTTAAAAAAAAACAATGGAGCATTTGGTATAAACACTAAACAATTTTTCGTATCAGTAACTAAAAAACTTATATATTAAATTTTAGTTGTCTTGGAAGCACCTGGTCTTGTTTTAATCGAGAGGCAATCCGGTAAAAGAGTGGACCCGATTACAGGTGATGTATACCACACAACATTTGATTGGCCACAAGATCCAACTGTACAAGCCAGATTACTCGAACCTAGTGGAATAGCCGAAAAGGAAACAAGAAAAAACTTGGTAAAAAATTACTTACAGTATTTTTAAAACAAAAGTTTTTATTAAGAGCAAATTCTTTACACATTAACCTTTTTATGTAATTTTTTTGTTATACTTAATGTATACATACATTACATGTATACATACATGTATATTCTGTTATACTCATTATTAACATATTATTTATTTTATTTTTTTAGAATGATTATACAAGGCATATTGATGGAGTTTTAGCTACATGTCCCAACATTCACAAGAAGATAAATGCTGATCAACCCAAAGCTGATGTCTTGGCACAAGTAAGAAAATTTCACAAAAAATACACGCAACTGTATATATATATACACACAATTGAGATAAAATTGTCACAATCTAACATTGTTGTACTATTTAAATATACATATTTTCTTTTTTTAGACTTTAACATTTATAAATACACAACTACGATCAGAGGCTCCTCATACACCGAGAATATTGTTGATTGGACCAGCTGGATGTGGAAAAAGTTGTATGGCAGCTAAGCTGGCAGATAAATACAAAATTGTTGATGGTAATAATTTAAACTATTTTTTGATTGATTTTATAGGAACAGAATAAAATTGTTATATTTAAAACAAATTTTAATGTTGTTATATATTGCAGTTACATTTTCTAATTATAAGAAATTTATTGAAATTAAATTTTTCTACATTTAGTATCATGTGGCACTTTAATCAAAGAACAAGTTGCCAATGAATCAAGGTTGGGTGAAGCTGTAAAATATTATGTCACATCTAAACAGAAAGTACCGAACAATCTTGTATCAAAAATTATATCTGATCGATTGACAAAATTGGATGCTTCCTCGAGAGGTTGGGTGTTGCATGGATATCCACTTACCAGGGAACAAGCAGAGGTAAAACAAATATTAATGTGTAAATATAACAATCAAAGATAGTTTGCACAGAAAAAAATCTTAAAATCGCTTTAGTTAAAGACTAAGAAACATAAGAAATTGTTTTGTTATTTCAGAGTTTGGCAGATAGTGGATTAAAACCGAACCGAATTTATTTCATGGATATTCCTGATGATTGTGTTATTGAAAGATTGTGCTACAGATTAACTGATCCAGTTAGTGGGGAAAGGTATCTCATATATTTTGAGACTTGTAAAAGAATATTTAAAAAATTTGCACCTTTAACTGGAAATATTTTGATTGTTACAAACAATTTAAAAAACTTTTTAAAAAGGAAATCATTAACCTAAGTAATGATTAATTTTAACCCAAACTGTTTTTTTTTTATTTTTGTGCATCAACATGAAAATTCCTTCATTTTTTTACAAAGGTATCATACATTATACAACCCTCCACGCTCATCCGAAGTTAAACAAAGATGTCTTCAACATCCAAATGATAGCGAGGAGGCAGTAAAACAATGTCTCAACGAGTACAATCAGTTTCGTGAGGAGCTAACTGAATACTACAGTGAGGAAGGGGTAAGAATAGTTAAAAAAAATAATGTCAATTTTGTAATCATATTAATATATAAGGTCAAATGAAATGACATTAGCTTTTTTGATCTTCACAAAATAGTAAAATCAAGAATAATGATTAATAAGTATTTCGTTACATTATTACAGGCTGTTAGAATAAATGCTGATCAAGATCCACAAACTGTATTTGAATACATTGAGAGCATACTGGCCAACCCTCTACCTAAAACTTTGGGCCAAGATTAACTTTTTTACAACAGATTTGTCAATAAATACAAATATACTTTAACATTTTTTTGTTAAATGTATATAAGTAACTGTTTAATTGTTACATTTATATAATCTAAAATGAATAGACCACCATTTCATCATTAAAATATTATTGTTGTTTTGTTTCTAATTATTTTTATATTTAAAAAAAAAAATTAAATTGTACAGGCCCTTGTTGTTAGTAAAAAAAATTAGTTTAAGAAATTAATAAAACTAGTTTAGGAAGATTAGTTTATCAAAATTTGGTTTGAACTAATTATAACAAATAAACAAAGCTCTCTCCAACAAAACTTGTTACAATCATCAAAACCAATTTCTTTTTTCAATAACTTTTTTTTATTTAACATATGTACAATATCAAACTAGTAACAAAAATTTTCGAAGTTCACAAAAAGCTGGCAGTGAAATATTTTGTCTCGGTTGTAATTTTTTAGTTGCTATTCAATAATTTTACAAAAACCTAAAAAAGAAGAACAAGAACAAAACAATAACTAACAAGGTTCTGTTTGGTTTCATTTAACAATAAGTTGTTTAA
Source organism: Corella eumyota (assembly GCF_963082875.1). Classification (NCBI taxonomy): domain Eukaryota; kingdom Metazoa; phylum Chordata; class Ascidiacea; order Phlebobranchia; family Corellidae; genus Corella; species Corella eumyota. The sequence continues at coordinate 5,468,053 of NC_137491.1, forward strand.
GAATCAGTTGGGGCAACATCTGGATAACAACCTAAATCCAAGGAAACCACTTGACTGGCAATACAACCATCTCTTTGCTAAAAAATAAAAACTCCATAAGTGATTAAAAAAAAAGAAAAATTAAAAAAAATAAATATATTTGTTCAAAAATAACTTACCACAGGGTATATGCCAACTATTGCATCCACCTTATTGTAAAACTCTTCCTTCAGTGAGATAACAATACATTGAACCTTCTGTGAGATTTGTTTGATATACTCAGCAACTTTTCCAATGTTTGTGTTATCTTTAAGGGAAAAAAAATTAATAAATTTTAAATTATAAAAAAATGGCACTTAAATTTGTATATAAATTACATTAATTACAGGACAATAAAAAATAAATAAATTTATAAAACAAAATAATGTTGGTCAAAAAAACATTATTAAAACTTTAGTATTAAAAACTTGAGATTGTTTATTACCAAGAGCAGCATCAATTTCATCAAGAACAAAGAATGGAGATGGTTGGTAGTTATGGATTGCAAATATAAGAGCCAGGGCAGCCACAGTTTTCTCCCCTCCACTTAAATTATCCATCGGCCGAAATCGCTTACCAGGTGCAACACAAGTGTAAGACATACCTGGGCAGGATTATCAAAAATTTATTGGGCAAAAAATAAGAATAAATTTAAAAATTTAAAAGGTTAAGTTAATACATTTAAGTTATTTAATTTATTATGTGTTTTTTGTTAGTTTTTTTGTTAACTATCAAACAATAATATTTTGATATTTTTTTTTAAAATAACCTTCTAAATAAGGTTCTTCCTGATTTTCAGGACTGAGAATAGCTTGAGCACTGTTATTTCTTGACAGATCTTTGTAAATGTCATCTATTTTGGTTGACACATAACCAAAACACTGAATAAATCGTTCCATTCTCTGCCTTTTTACTGTCTCAAAATCCTACAAATTTATGAAAAAACAATATTTTAAAATTTAAATTAGAACACAAATAATTTAACAAACAAATAAAAATAAATATTCGATCAAACCTGTTTTGATTTCTTGGCCCTTCGTCGAATATTATCAAACTGATCTTTCGATTCATGATATCTTGATTTTACTTCGTCCAAATGAACATTTGCTTTTGTGTTTGGTAGCGCCACCCGCTGGATGGTGTTGTTTAAATCCAACATTCGATTCTGGAGTCGATCACCTTCACGCTTCACTTCATCAAGATCAAGGTTCTAAAGTTTAAATATTTAAATAAATTTCATGTTTTTCCATCAAATTTTCTCTTTAAATTTTTTTCTCATTCAATCACCTTTAGATCTGATGGTAATTTCTTATAGTCCACCTCTAATTTTTCCTCTTTCTCAAAAATCACACTTGTGTTTTGACTCGATGAAGTTCCAGAAGAGATTTCCATTGATTCCTGGTAATTAAATTGATCAAAAATTTACATTCAAGTCAAAAAGCTTAAAAAAATTAAAGATATAAAAAAAATAAAAATTTTTATGAGCTTTGTTTTCAAAAATAATATGATCATTATTTAAATTTTTATTAAATTTTACCAAAAACATAACCCAACAAGTTTAACAGAGATATTATTAAGGTCAAGTGTAAAATATCATAATAATAATAACATTACTTACAGATGGCTCAATTTCAGACAATGTTCCTTTCTTAAAAGAAAGGGGAACACCTTCCATCTTCGATTGTTGAAGAAGTGAATGTTTGTATTCTCTGCTTTGATCCAATTTCAACTCTTGAGCTGTTATGTTCTTCTGAAAGTGACTTATTTCCTGGCAGAAGAAATAAGAAAATTAATATCTAAATATTAAGCCTTCTTAATACAAGACTTTATTTATAAAACCTTATTTTTTTAACTTTGTGTTACAATATTAGTATTACACTGTAAATAGTTAATTCATTTTAACACCAAAATATTTAATTTACTTTGTTGACTCTCGCATTTTCCTTCCTAATTTCCTCAATCTCTGTCGCTTTATCTTCCCCATCTCTCTTTCTTGACATCTTTTTTGTCTTAAAATCTTGCAACTCTTCCTCTGTTTCTTGTATTGACTAAAAATATTTGTGATAAAAATCATCAAGATTGGAATCAAAATTATGCATTTGGATACAAACCAAGTAATATCAATCTTTTTTTTCAATACCTTCATTGCCTTTTTCTCTTCTCTCTTATGTTTATCTATATTATGTTCGTCACTTTTTATCATTTCTTTCCACTTGGTGACATTCTGGTGAGTATCACCTGAAGTCTCATAAGCAAGTTGGTTCTGAATTCGACTTTTTTGTGTGTCAAATTCCAATCTAATTGTAATAAAAAGTTGTTTAATTTTCAAGAAATATTTTAATAACAAACAATACCCATGTGCCATGATCATACTAATAATTTATAAAGAGCTCTTTCACCTTTTTTTCATGGTTTCTTGTTGTCTTCTCAATTCTCTTTCCTCGTAAACACGAATATTAGGTACTCCAATTTGAGCACAGAATGTTTGAAATACTTTATCCTCAACCTAACACAAGATCATACAAGAAATTATAAGCATACAATTTTTAAAGTAAGAAAAATATGAACACTGTTTACCTCATTCATTGCATCTCTGTAATTTTCTATCTCAGTTTTCTTTTTCTCCATTCTTTCCTCAATTTCCATAAACCTTGGCTCAAAATTTTGCAAATTTCTTTCCAATTCCTCAATTTTCTACAGAGTGTCATTTAAAGAACAAAAAATTAATATAATATATACTAAAACTGTTTATGCATTAATTCTTGTATAAACAATTTTTTTTTAAAATAACATACTGAGCTATGCTCCTTCATGCTTCTGTTTTCAGTGTTATCCAAATCACTTTGTGAATATTTAATTCTGTTCTCCAAACCTCCAATTTGACTTATTACATTCTTTAAATCTGCCTCTTTACGACGCTTCTTCATCTCTGTATAAACATCCACAAATAAAGCAGGATTGGAATAATAACAACAATAATAAACAATTTTTTTTTAATTTTTTTTTATAAAAATGTTAACCTTGTTTTAGTTCCTCTGTCAATTTTTCCTTTCTTGATTGCAGTTGATCCAAAACTTTTTCATCCCATCTTTGAGCTTTCTTCCTCAGATCTGTTGCTCCTCCTGAAATGACACCGGACTTCTGGAAGAGAGTTCCATCCAAAGCAACTGCCTGTTTGTATTTAAAAAAAAATACTTGATTGCTTTTGTTTGATTTTTAAAAAGTGTAAATTTGTTAAAGAAACTTTTTACCTCTATGGGCATAAATTATAATAATAATAACTTTGGTGAAAGTTATATTTTTCTTGTTAAGTCAAATTAGAAATTATCATATTTGCATGCTTTAGCAATCCCAACTATATTCAAGTGAAGTCATATTTAATTATTAACAAAATCATTTTATAAATACACAACACACCAAACCACTCCATGCAATTGCATAGACACAAACCAAGTAAAAGAAGGCATAAAAGATAAAACTAGACACAAGTTGGAAAAAATAGATTAGTAAGCATTAGATTATGCAAATGCATTTTAGGTTGAAAATTTATTATTTTAATTAAATGAAACATCCATGCTTGGTTAGTGATTAGAAAATTGCTTAAAATGCATGTGATAATTAATAAAAATAATCACAAAATTTATTAGTATTAATGAGATTGCAAACAAGCAGTGTTTTCATATAATAACCTGATTTCTTTTTCCCTCTTGGTATCCATAAGAGTCCTTATTATTAATGTCAATATTATTATTATCCTTATTTTTAGTGCCAATAATATTATTATTTATTTTTAAAACAGTCTTTTTAAAATTTAGATGTAAAATATATCTAGTTTAATAAAAAATAATTTTAATTTAACAAATTTTAAAGAGGCATCATAGCTCTTTTTATAAAGGTAACCTACTACTTTATTGATTTACCTTTTGTTTAATCTGTCCAAAAGCCACTTTTCTTGCATCGTCAGCAGTCTCACACACCAACGAGTTACCACATGTAAACATAAGAGCTCGTTTTATAGCTGGAAGCTCGTACTTGATCACATCTATCACAAGTTTTACTCCCTTGGGGTCTCTAAAAGTTTAAAATAAACATATTTATCATACAAGCCAAACCTCTGAGCATAGCTTTTATATACTGTTAAATTTAAAAATTGTTTAAGTTTATCTAAGTGCTGGGCATACTTAGTTAAAAGTAACCAAAAAATTATTAATTTGTTTTTTTTTTTATAATTTTTAAAGCGAACAGTGTAATATAATATTGCCAAAACTTCTTACTTTATTTCTCTAAGTTGTTCATTAACAGGCTTAGCATCTATGTAATCAAGTGGTAAAAAAGTCTCTGGTTCGACACATTGTTCTTTCATGTACTGGATACAATCTCTCGCTGTTTTTTCATTGTCACAGACAATGGCGAGCATGTATTTTCCCAGCACTTTGGTGATTGCAATCTTGTATTTGTTGTGAATTGGCTCGCATAAATGCAATACTCTGCCATACTAAACGATGACAGATTGATTAAATAAAAAAGTAATTAAAGGTTTAATATGTAATTTGACAATATTAAAAAATGGCAAAAACAAAACGAAAAATTTGCTTTTCAATATAAAATTAATTTTTTATGTGCTTTTTTAAGCAGAAAAAATAAAAAGACCTTACACTAATGCAATTAAATTTCATAAAAATAAAATTTGAAATAAAAAAAAAATTATTTAGGACCCACCACTCCAGGAAACAATCGTTGCAGTGTTTCCAAAAGTTCAACTCTTTTTTTCTGCCGAGAACTCTCTGTGCGGTCAACCTTAGCATCTCCCTGTTTCCTCATCACATCTTCCAACTCTATGTTGATCTCCCGGATCCTTTCAAAAGAACTTTGAACCTAAAAATAAGATAACATGAGCAAAGAAATTAAAAAAACAAAAAATTAATAACTTGAAATAAATCAAATTTTTACCTGATTTTCAAGTTCAGATTTCAACTTTTTATGTTCAGCTAAAGTTTTTCTGCTGGTCTCGATATATTCTCGTAATTTATCAACTCTGGATGTTGACTCTTCCAGCTCCTTCTTCTTTTGACGCTGATATGCCAACAGTTCACTCTTCTTTCTTCTCTCTGCATCCAATCTATTAGAAAAAAAAATTAATGGCAGGACATCTAGATGGTAGTTTAGTTTTAGGTCAACGTAAAATATTAATTTTATTTTAAATAAACTCATTTTGACAAATCAACAAATATAACTTCCAATGCTTATTTTCTTAAATGATTAACTGCTATGGACATTACATAACTTACTTTTCTTGATCATTTTGTTGTTCTCTTTGATATTTTTCGATCTCTGTATTAATACTTGTTGACCTTCTTGCCGCATCCTCCTTCAGTTTGTTGTACTCGTTGATTTGCGACTCTTCCAACTCCAAGTTTCTCCCCTCCGTCCTACTCTGCTGCTCTATCTAGTAAGGAAGAGATAAAAAGAATAATTTTAGTTTAACTTTTCTGTATAACTACAACAACTATAAAAAATGACTACATAAATATAATGAAAAATACCAAAGTAAAAAGTCATGAAATAACAGAACAAAAATTGGTACCATGCCATCAAACTCGATTTGCTTTTTCTCAACATCTTCAAGTTGTTGTTGAAGATCCCGTATAACATGCATGTGACTTTCATGTCTGTTCTCAGCACTTCGAAGCGATTTTTTTGCTGATTCGAGTTTCTTCATCACAAAATTTGTATTTTCCTTAGCCTAAATTAAAAATTCAGATTAAGAAAGTAACAACAGTTAAAGATTATTCAGTTATCTCCCTTTTTACATTAAATTTTAATGCAATGATTTATTATATTTATATATATTAGCAAAAAAATTAATTTATATCATATACATTTAAAATATAGGCTATTTATTTTAAAAGTATGACCTTTATGTACAACGGTCTTTTCTTGTTTAACTCAGTTTCTTTCTCTTGTATTCTTTTCTCCAATGCTGAGAGCTCTCTCAAAATTTTACCCTGTTCCTGCTTTTTTTTTTTGATCTCCTCTTCATATCTCTCTTTCTTCTTTGTGTGGTTTCTGATATCTCGATTCTTTGTCTAAAAAAGCGTTAAAAATTGTTAAACAGTTGTTTGTAAATATTTTTAAAAAAGTACAGCAATATTACACCCAGTTTTATAAATGAGATTTAGCTTTTAAATTATTACATAATAAAATTTATAAAATGCACTCAAATCTCTATAAAAGCCGATTTGTTACCTCTGTTTCCATTTTAATATTTTCAATCTCTCTTTCATTGTAATACAACTGATACAACATGTTTTGAAGACGAAGAGTGTTATATTCATCCTGTAATTTGTTGTATTTCTCCGCTTCATCCTTCTCCATCTTTGCTTCTTTTCTCTCAGCAGCAATTCCTAATAAAAGTAAAAGTTTTACAAATATTAGAGCTTAAAATTAATTAAAGAAATTTTTCACCGAAAGGTTTCTTTTTTAAAAACCAGTCTGGTATCTACAGACAGATTTCGTTTTATAACACAACACCATTATTTTAAAATTTTTTTAATAAAACCAACCTCTTTTCTTGTGATATGAAGATTGAGCTTCTTGCTCAGCTCTCGACATCTCAAGTTTGGCTCGATCATATTCCTCTTTAAACTCGTTGGAGCCACTAATCTCCTCAAACAACTGAGTTCTTTCTTTTGGATTTTTCATGGCAATTGACTCAACTTGACCCTGGTTTCACCAAATGAAAAGTATGATATGTTTTGAATTTTGGTATTTAACATGAGCAATAGGTCTATATAAAATATATGCAGAAATTGGCAAACGTACCTTACTTTTTTAAAACAAATAGAGGCTAATAACAATATAATAAAAATAAAATCACGTAAACATTTTTGATATAAGACTATTTAAACTTAATAACACACCTGAAACACCAAAAAGTTTTTAACTTTAATAAAAATGTGAATCTTTTCCATTTCCTTGTTATAATCAGCATGGGAAACAACTTTATCGTTAATTCGATGTTCTGCTGAAGTAGTTTTAATAATCCTAAAGCAAAATTGTAACAAAAAATTAACAATATGAATTACTAACAAAATGGTATTCAAAAAGTTAACTAAAAATAAAGACAAAGTTACCTTGAAAACTCCATTTTCTCGCCAGAGTCATAACAAAACGTGGCACATACTCTTGCTCGATTGGCTACTGGCCGACCAATAGGAGCTCCATGAATTAAATCTGATAACTTTTTCACCCTCAAACTACTGGTTTTTTCACCAAGTACAAAGCTAATTGCATCCATGAGATTAGATTTTCCTGTGCATAAAAAATATTATTCAGCGACTTCAACTGGCATTTGTAATCAGGTAAAGAAATAAAGGTAAGAACACTTGCTACACCACACATGAGGTCGTGGGTTCAATCCCCACTGAGCTCATGCTGTAGCGCCCTCGAATAATGCGCTATGAACGGTACGAACTCCTGCTGAGTCAGCACTTAATCAGCAGCATAATTATCGGGCAATTATAGTCTCTATAATATCCCAAACTACCACAGGCAACTCGAGACTGGGTCATGAACATAGAGTAACATCATGTTACTCTATGTTTAAAACTGATGTTACTCTATGTTTAAGTCGCGCATTCGACTTTCCCACATCGAGGATAAAGATATATACACAAAAAAAAAATTAAAACTATGCGATAAAACTGACAAATAATTTTTACTGTTCAGTCAAGTTGATTCTAGTTTTAAAATTACCTGATCCATTTGGTCCAATAATAGCCGTAAATCGTTTAAATGGAATTAGAATTTTCCCGCGATAAGATTTGAAATCTTCCACTTCAATACTTGCCAAGAAACCCCCACTCATTATTACTTGTAGGCTTATAGCAGTGTTACACTTTGTATAAACCTATTAATTAAAAAATGAATATTTAAACCAGAGCATGTGCAGAATATCAGTTTTTTGGTGTTCGGACAGCACGTTATGGCAATTTTTTGTGCGTGCGCAAAATTTAAAAAGCAAATCAAATACGCTCAACAATTTTAAAAATGTATCAAAAATATTTTTGTTGAATTTAAACAAAGGTGTGAAAAATTATTAAGAATTTTTAATACTTAAGCATATCACATCAGCGTAGGAGTATTTATAAAAATTTTAGCGTTGTTAAAAATAAAACAATGGCCGGCGGGAAAATAAACAAGCGTTGTAACAAATTAAAGTTTTGGTCGAAAATAAGTATAACCAAAAAATAAACTTTAAAAATTAAAAGCATCCCATTTAATTTTATTTTTTTTTATAAAGTACTATAAGTTTTGTTTTCATTAAGACAATGATTTAAAATATAAAAAAAGAAATTTTTATAAAAATAAATTAGATTTACTACTTTATTTGGCCTCGGGCAAAATTCTTTTGTGCAAAAATATTCAGGTCTTTTAAATTATAGTTTACGGAGTTTGTGTAAAATTGTTCAACTGAAGGCTAATAAATTTTAAGATAGTAACAACGCAAAGAAATATGTGTAGAGTGAATAGAGATCGAATGTTGCTACCCATAAGCATATTAAACATCATATCAGGTTATCTTTTTAAACTTTTAAGTTAAATTTCACATAAGAGTATGTTAAAAATTAAAATTATAGAAAATTTTAAGGCTTAAATTGTTCTTTCTTGTCGTATTGTTTGCCAAATTGCTGGTTAAATAAAATTAATTTTTAATTTTGTCAGGTTTAATAGCCACCGCATTGGCATTTGCCTCGTTTTTTACTTCCAGTTGGCTGACTTCAACATCTCCTATGCAAATATCTGATGGTGTTGAGGCTTATAGATCCTACGGCTTATGGGACAATGGGATATCAAATCTTAATTGTGACGTTACACCTTTTAACATTTGCAGTAAGACCAAAATATATTAAAAACAAAAATTAAAGGCGTTTTCTTCATTAAATTTTGTGTTAAACAAGCTTGTTTTATAAATTTTAGTGTACACTCGAAGTGGTATTTTCGCAAGTATGGTGGTCATTATTCCAGCACTTGTTTTTTCGGTTATTTCAATATCAGTTATCGGTAGCGGGGGAAGAATAACAACAAGTGGAACCTTTGCAAGAGCTTCTGGAGTATTTTATTCCCTATCAGGTAAGATTTATTTCAATTATTTTAAGTATTTACTTAGAAATTGTTTAACTTCTTTCTCTACAGAATCTAAAATAAATTATTAATTTATATTACGCTTTTTAGCCGTTGGAATGTTTATTGGTGTTTTGCTGTATTCGCTTCAACATACTCAATGTGTGGTTTCTTGTTCTGTTAACCAGACGTACTTTTCTGATAAAATGAAGGGCTTATCTTTTAGCTATTCATTTTACCTAGCCTGGGTAGCATTTATTTTTATGCTGGTAGCACTGACGTTAGCCTTTGTGTATGGAGGATTATCATCAAAATATAAGGTAGGCTATCTTTGGGGTACTTGATAGAATATTGCTTTGTAAATTTTTTTTTATTTTAACAAAATGTAAATATTTTTAGAGCTCCACATCACTTTATCCTGAAAAAGAAAAAGTTTCAGATTCCACTACTATTAAAAACCCAAATCGCGTGTAATTTTTCCAAATCTTTACTTTGTTTTAAATACCTAGGTGTTTTAGTGATTAACCATACCTGCCTTTAATTGTATTAATAATAAAATGCTAATAAAATAAATACGTGTGATCTTTTAGTTAGATAACTTTACAAATTAAAACTAAGGGAATGTTTTTCAAAAAAATTGTTTTTAAAAAAAAACTCGTGACACAAATCATCTACCAGCTCCATTCCATGTGTTATAAAAATAAACCTAGAAATCGTTTTTTCAACGAAATCTAATTGTCTACTAAATTAAAAACTTAGTATTTTGTTATATTTCTTGTAAAATATTTTATTGTTGGCTGTACAAACTTTTCAAAGATACATTTTAGCAATCATAAAAAACTGTGTGCGTGCAGTTCTTACATTTTAGTTTGTTAAAAATCTAAATTATATTCAAAATGGCTACAAGAACCGCAGGTGCGCCAACAACAAAACAAATGATAACTGATTCCCTGAGCAAAATTGCGTTAAGTAATTGGTCAACAAAAGCTGTCAATGAAGGAGTCAAGTTCAACATCGACATAGTTCAATCAATATTTGACAATGATTTGGCTGCTACTGATTTTAGTGTTCGAAGAATAATGGTGCTCGAATTCAGCCAATATTTAAAAAATTATCTGTGGCCAAACTACACAGATGAATCCAGCTCTGTTGCGTATGTATTGTCTATTGTTTGTATGGTTAATGAGAAATACAGGGAAGCAGTGCCAGCATGGGATTGCTTTAAGGAATCGCCTAAATACTTTTCTTTCTTCTTAAATAAAGTTATGGAAATGGCGTTGGATGATAATGTTCCACTTCGCCAACAAACTCTTTTGATTTTATTCCTGGATCATTGCTACAACAGTCTTGAAGTTGATGTTGTAAGGGATCAAGTGCAGCGTACGATTACCCTCGCGTCATGGCAATGTCTTCTGCCCTCCCGGTTGCAAATGGAGATCTCAAAAAGTGCAAAGTTGCGCAAAGTCTGGAAATCGATTTTGAAGAAAGATGGCAAGGCAAGTGAAGAAACTAAGAAACAAAATACTTTTGACAGAACTTTTCTTCAAAAGTTGATGGAAAAATTTTGTAACATGATTTCTGCAAAAGATTTGGACAAAGAAACAATTGACTACTGTCAACGCTTTCTTGATCTGTTAATTGACCTCGACTCCTGCTTGCCTACAAGAAGATGGTTTAATACTCTGTTAATTGATTCTTTTTTGGTGGTAAGATGCCTCAAGTCAGCATTGTATAAATCTGATGATGTATTTTCGCAGTTGGTTGATACCCTGCAAAGATACACATCATTTGAAGTTAATGACTTAACTGGAGAACCACTAAATAAACAAGAAATGATGGCTGTCCATTATGAGCGAATTCAAAAACTCCAACTGTGTGCCTTTTCTAAATTCCCTACCCTCAAGCAGTTTTCTCTGGAGTCTGTGGCACACATTGATCAAAGAGAATCCTTACAAAAACACTTATCTAAATTATCATTTAAAGAACTTAAGCAGTTAGCCAGTGAATTGCACATTAAAACTTTAGAAAGCGACACTCAAGACACTGTACTTGATATGTTAGTATCTTATCATGAGCGACATCCCTCACAGTTGGATTCCATTAATGCCTCACCAATTTATCCCACTGAGCAGGTGTTATGGGATGAAAATCTCGGCAAAACTGATAATTTTATGATGGATTCATGTCTAGCACTACCCAAGCTAAACCTTCAGTTTCTTACACTTCATGATTACTTGCTTCGTAATTTTGACCTGTTTCGATTAGAATCTGCATACGAAATCCGTCACGATTTAGAAGAGTCTGTAAATAGGATGAGGCCTTGGAGTTCTGAAGATGGATCATGTGTGTTTCAAGGTTGGTCAAGAATGGCTTTACCAGTTCAGACATTTTCTGTTGTGGAGGTAGCAAAGCCTAACATTGGCGAATCATGCCCATCAAGGGTTCGAGCTGATGTCTCCGTTGTTTTGAACACACCTTATCAAACAAAAATAGAGTGGGAGAATTTAAGAAAACATGACATTTGTTTCTTATTGAATGTTCAAGCTTTTAATGTGGAAAAACCCAAACCTGGAGAAAGGCGTCTTCCATTTAAGGATCGTTTCAATGTTTTGGTACGTGGTTGTGAGGTTGAAGGAATGTTGGATGCAGAGGGTCACGTGATAGAAGATGGACCAGAGCCAAAACCAAAGCTTGAAGGTAAAACAAGAATTTTTCGGATTTGGTTGGACACCAATCAGTACCAAGACGATATGCAGGCTGTACTTAAAAACCAGATGGAAGATCCTTACGAATCATTCAACCTCATTGTAAGAAGAAAACCTAAAGAAAACAACTTTAAGGCGGTTTTGACCACAATCCGTGATCTAATGAATACACAGTGTGTTGTGCCAGAATGGTTACATGATGTACTTTTAGGGTATGGAGATCCTGGTGCAGCTCACTACTCGAAGTTAGCTCGCACAATTAACTCTTTGGATTGGAACGACACATTTTTAACCATTGACCACCTACGAGAATCATTCCCGAAACATGAAATTTCAATGGAAGAAAAGGAACCTTTAATGGTACCTCCTTTTAAACTTACATTTAATAAAGAGGATAATCAAATTAATGTTGTTTCACATCAAATACCTAATAGAGGGCCTTATGCACACAATGCACCAAAGCGAAACGGAATTAGGTTTACCCCAACTCAGGTGGAAGCTATTCGTGCTGGAATGCAGCCGGGTTTAACAATGGTTGTTGGTCCTCCAGGAACAGGGAAGACTGATGTTGCAGTGCAAATTATATCCAATTTATACCATAACTTCCCTGAGCAAAGAACCTTAATTGTCACTCATTCTAACCAAGCTCTAAACCAGCTTTTTGAAAAGATTATTCATTTGGACATTGATGAGCGACATCTCCTGCGTTTAGGTCACGGAGAAGAGCAATTGGATACAGAGAAGGATTTTTCAAGATATGGAAGAGTTAATTTTGTGCTATCGCAGCGTCTTGAACTACTTGAAGAAGTTGGAAAACTACAAAACAGTCTAGATGTTCCTGGTGATGTATCTTACACATGTGAAACCGCATGTCACTTTTTTCTGTATCAAGTCTTATCTCGTTGGGAAAAGTTTGAAAGGCAAATCACGGAGTCAGAATCTATTGAGTTAATAAATTCAAGTTTCCCATTTCACAAGTTTTTTACATCTGCACAACAGCCGCTTTTTAAGGGTAAGGCATTTGACGAAGATTGGGAAATTGCTCAAGGATGTTTCCGATACATTCGCAACATTTTTACACAACTAGAGGAGTTTCGTGCGTTTGAGTTACTCAGATCAGGCTTGGACAGATCCCGTTATTTGTTGGTGAAAAGTGCAAAAATAATTGCCATGACTTGTACTCACGCTGCATTAAAGCGCCAAGATCTGACTGAACTTGGATTTAAATATGACAACATACTGATGGAAGAATCTGCACAGATCCTGGAAATTGAAACTTTTATTCCATTGTTGCTGCAAAATCCTTCAGATGGGTACAACAGGCTTAAACGTTGGATAATGATCGGTGACCATCACCAGTTACCACCAGTTGTAAAAAACCTCGCTTTTCAAAAGTTTTCCAACATGGAGCAATCTCTCTTCTCCAGATTGGTGCGACTTGGAGTGCCAGTTGTGCAGTTGGATTCACAGGGAAGAGCTCGGCCAAGTATTTGCGATCTTTATCGTTGGAGATACACCACATTAGGTGACCTTCCACACATTAAAAATTTGAAGGAGTACAAATGTTTTAATCCTGGGTTTACATTTGATTATCAAGTTATCAATGTTGAAGATTATCAGGTAAATTACCAAACTATATATAAATATTTTTATAGGTAATAGAATGTTACTTAATATATAATAAATCAATCTGTTTAGGGAGTTGGGGAATCAGAACCAAATCCATACTTTTACCAAAATCTTGCTGAAGCTGAATACTGTGTTTGTATGTTCATGTACATGCGATTACTTGGATACCCTGCTGAAGAAATTACTATCTTGACTACTTACAACGGGCAAAAGCATTTGATTCGTGATGTGATTAAGCAGAGATGTGGAAGCAATCCTTTGATCGGATGGCCAAGCAAAATAACAACTGTTGATCGATTTCAGGGTCAACAAAATAACTACATTATACTCTCCCTTGTCAGAACAAAAAACGTTGGACACATCAGGTACAATTTTATTCTTTATTTTGGTTAAGGATAATAAATAAAACTAATGCTCTGATTATAACTGTAGTACTGGGCAACATACAGAAATAATTTTGTTTGGATTTTTCTTGTTGTTATTTTCAAATGTATATATGTTTTTTTTTACCTAGGGATGTGCGACGTTTGGTGGTTGCTATGTCTCGTGCTAGACTTGGATTATATGTTTTTGCTCGTATATCCCTTTTTGTCAACTGTTTTGAACTTGCACCTGCCTTCCATCAGCTGACTGCCAGACCTGTCCAACTACATATTTTCCCTGATGAAAAGTTTCCTCCATGCCCAGATAGAGCAACCATGCAGCCTGAGGTTACTGTACAAGATATGAGCCACATGCACCAGTTTGTGTATGATTTGTACTTAAGAGTTGTAAAGAATATGAATGATGATTCTGCTCCAAAACTAATGGCACCTCCAGCAACTGACAAGACTCGAATTTAGCTATGAATTATTACTGACTTTTCTTCGGAAGCTACCACTACTGTTTCAAGGGGTCCCTGCAAAACACCAATTTTTTTAATTAACTCACTTTTTGTTGAATTATAGACTAAATTAGTTAACAATTTTGTCGAGGTAACGACTTTTACCTTAAAAAGATGTATATTTATTGATAACCAATTTAGAAAATTCCTTGTTTAAAAATGTAAAACAAAATAGAGGAATTAAAATAGTTCATCGATGTACTGTGTAACAAACGATTTTGTAACTGCAAAAATGTGTAACTAAAACTAAAATGATTATAAATATTAAATGTGAAATTATTTAAACCACAAAATACTGCCCAAAGTAAAGTTGCTACCAAATAAAATTATACATTATAAACATTTAAACAATTGCGAGTTTGACTAAAATCCAGCAATAGTGAATACTTTTTTCGGTTTAAGACAAAAGGTTTAGGTACGAACTTTAGCTTTTTTTTAGGTACGAACTTTAGCTTTATCATTGAACATGCTTCTAACCATGTAAACCTGAAGTGCAAACACAATTAACATAACAATAACATTAGTAGCAGACCAAATATTAATACGAGTAAAATTTCTTTCAACGATGTTTCGATCTCTAGCTTCCCATGCTCTCAATAAAGCTTGAAGTTGCATCGTCTTGGCATTGTTTGTTTTAATTAGATTCATGGTTTCCTAGAGTACAAGTTCAGAATAGTTTTAGTTTTTATGGGTTTTTTAATTACTAAAACGAAAGTACTAATTCAATGTCACAAAACTTAAGCCATGCCAACATAATTCATAAATAAATATCTACAAAAGTATCTTTAAAAACATTATTTTCTAGTACAAAAAATTTAAATAGTTTTAGCTAAGCAGTACAAAAAGGAACCACAAACAAGCATGCACCAAAACAATTTTGTGTCAACAGTAACTGAAAGATTACCTTTTATAACCATCCCAAATGTAATTATCACCTATACTAGTATAAAATTGTGCAAACGCTACACCTCAAATGCAATCTACAGTTCTACAAGAACACACTCAAAACATATGGACGATACAATACCCCAGCTACCTCCAAAGTGGTAATTTGGTCTCCGAATTGATCCTCAGAGGATACAAACTTCTTCCATTCTCCTTCTTCATCATCTAACTCATCTCCTCCATCACTGTTGTCAATGATCAACTCAAAGAAGACTGTTTTCTTGGTGATTCGACTAAAAGTGTTGTCGAAGCAAATCTCGTAATCTCCCTCCTCAGTAGGATCAATGCTTAAAAAAATATTGTTTATAAAAAACTTAAACTAATGTGTAATGAACATAACGAGAGTTTAGTGATATAATTATGAGGTAATTTATTTAATATGAACCATACGTTTGAATTCCATCATTTCTTCGAAACTCTGTGATTATAGAATTTCCTCTTGGTCCACTAACTCGAAAGTCAATGTCCAAATCACCGCCATCAATCACCTGTGGGTAAGCACAATATTTTTATTTAAAGGAAAAATATAAATTGTAAACTATATACATTAAACTCTAAGCTGCTTAAGGTAGGTATGTTACAAATCAATTACCACATAAGAATATTAAAAGTACCTGGTACTCTATTTCTAATGATTGTCCAGATTTTGCTGGTTGATAATAACATTCTTTTCTTCCTGCTGGAATTTCAGCAGTCAAGTCATTGTCTCGATATCCGTTTGCATAGTTTAGTAAAAGTAAAATATTAAATAAAAATATACAATAAATAAACTGCATTCTTCTGTTCGTCGATATCTTATGTAAAACTTTAAAGTTATGCAAATTGATAATAGTTTACTTTAAGAAAGAAACAGTTGTATCTACACGTCATATCAAAATTTTCTAAGGGAGAATAAGTTACGGAGTTGCCAAAAAAAATTTGCCAAACGAATTAGGCTGACAATTTCTAAAGCGATGTTAACAAATACACTACAAACAAAAACTTACAAAAATATCATTAAAGCTAGAGAAAACAAATTTGCATTAAGTTAAACGTATAAATTCAAAAATATTATTATTTTCCTTTTTTATAACGTAGTATTTTTTCATTCACACTTTGACGTCAGATACGCCGTCAAGCTGTTTAAGATGTTTGGCTTCAGTTAATATCAAGCTGCCAAGGGCAAAGCTGATAAGTAAGTATTGTATACTATTTACTTGTAGTATAGTTGGTTTAATATGTTATTTAAAATATCGCTTGCCTGTTAAACTAATATTTTTTTAAGAACCCAATGTGGTATAACAGTAAATAGATGATATCTTTGTCTTTTTTTGGCAATAGGTGATAGGTAAATTGCTAAATATAAAAATTTAGTTGTTTAGCTGGTTATGTTACTTATTACTAGTGACCTGGTGGTAGTTAAAAAATAAGTAAGGTGTTGTTATGACAGATTAACTATAAAGTAAAAAGGTGTTTCCTTTGTATGTAGCCTATTCTTATAACTAACAATGCCACCACCAGGTTATTAACAAGGTTTTGTATTATGCATAACATTTTAAACTAAGTCTTTTAGTTCACTCTAATTAGTATTCGTATAATAATCATGATATAATTAAATAGGTAAGCCTTTACAGGATCTATACTTAAATTTGTTTATATTTTATTTACATACTTAGTTTCAAGGTTTCAGATTCATTATGTTATCTCGTTTCTTGGATATCTCGCTGAATTTCAATATAGACTATACTATTTTGATTAAAGTATATGGGAAACCACATAACATATTATAATAAGTGACGTGACCAAGTATTTCCCCATGTAAATAAATATAAAAACTTTCTACACTACATGATGTTTTTGGTTATTGAGGTCTTGTATGTAAATGTTGTAATCAATATTTTTTCTTCTACAGCTTGGTTGAAAAGTTTAACTTTTTTAAATATGTAATTTTATAGTTTAAATATAATGTCACAAACACTGCCAGAACAAAGTACACAAGAACATGATCCCACAGAAACTGAAAGACTTACAGCTGATATCGAAAAGAAGGATGTTGAATTTGACCAAACAGAGAAAACCACAAATTCCCAAAATAATTTAGATGAGATCAATTCAAATAATCTTTCCAATCCTCAAGAAGATGAATCTGAACCAGAACCAACAATCGAAAAAGAGGAAACTTTTTCAACTGGCAGCCCTGGGAGCTTATTTTCAGGTCGTACAGACAGTAGGATTGGTCGAAGTGTATTCAGTGTTGATTTAGATGATGAAATATTGGTTGGAGATGAAAAAGATTTTCATGATTCTTGTAGAAGAGGTGATGAGGATATTGCTGCCAGTCTTATTAAAAGTGGAATCAATATCGATTGTCGCAATAAATATGACAGAACCCCATTGCACTGGGTAGCAGGTAATGGTCATCTGTCATTGCTTAAATTGCTTTTAGAAGAAGGAGCTACCATCGATGCGTCGGATAAATTTGGAATGGACGGTCTGTTGTGGGCAGCTTGGTTTGGGCATAGAAAATGTGTTGAGCTAATGCTTCAGGCTGGTATTAAACCCAGCACAAAAAACAAGCATGGTTACATGTGGGTACATTGTGCAGCACAAAACAACAATGTAAACGTTTTGGAAATTCTTGAACAGGAGATGCAGGACTTTGACAAAAATGTTACCGATGATAAGGGTCGGTCATGTCTTCATATTGGATGCAAATATGGTAGACTGGGTGTTGTTGAAAAACTTATTGCTATAGGATGTGATGTAAATCTAAAAGATAAGGCGGGAAATACTCCATTTCATATTGCAATGAAATATGGTTTCCATCAAGTTATTTCCTTATTTGTGGATGCAGGCTTTGATTTAGATCTTACCAATAACAGCCACAAAACAGTCTTGCATGTAGCTGCTGAAGAAGGGTTTGCAATTTGTTGTCAAGTCTTAATTAAGAACGGCGCTGATGTTAATTGTGAAACAGATACAGAGACATGTCCAATTCATTTCTCAGTGATAAATATGCATGAAGAAGCAACCAAGGTTTTAATTGAATGTCAAGCAGACATTGATGCTGGAAATAAGCATAACCAAACTCCACTTCATTTTGCTGTCATGGGAGGTAACTTTAAATTAACTGAAATTTTGATCAATGCAGGAGCAAATCCAAGTCTTCAAGATGCAAGAAATGAGACTGTTTTGCATCTTGCTGCTGAAAATGGACTTGTAGAGATCACAGAACTACTATTAATGGCGAACTCGAATCATGCTGCTGTTGACCAGAAAGGAAAAACACCACTTGCAGTTGCAGCAAGAGGAAATTATGTTACGATTGTAGACATGATTATAAAATCAGAAAGGCACTACTACTATATGCTCTCAACAAATGACACTGAAGGTAAAGAAAAGGTAAAGAATCTTAGTTTTAAATCTGAAAACGATGTGGCAACACAACATCTAAAATCTTTGCTATACAAACTTGCAATGAAACATCTTAAAGGCACAGAATGGAATCAGTTAGCATTTTATTGGGCATTTACGGAAAGGCACATTCATGCAATAGCTGAACAATATACAGGAAGTAAAAGCAATAAAGAGCATGCACACAGGATGCTTTTAATTTGGCTACATGGTTGCCAGGAAAGAGGATTGAACCCGATAAAGGGATTGTACGAAGGTTTGTGTAGTATTCATCGCAGAGAATTAGCTGAAATTATGAGAGCAAAGGCAAATCAAACTGCCCCAGAAAAAAGCTGTGTTATATCTTAAATAATTTATATTATTTTGTTTCGGCCTTTGTATCATTAAAACATACCTGGCTTAGCTTTTTTAATCTTCCCCTTGTCTATAATATGCCTGGTGATTAATTAGATTGTAGATTAGTAACCATTTAAATATTTTTTAACAATATTGCACATATTTATTTAGTTTTTTGTATTGCACTTCATCAACATATTTTTTTAAATTATTTATTTAATTTCTAAAAAAGTAAAACTTTATTTTGATAAATATAGGCTATATTAGGCTATGTATTTTGTGTGTGTAAAAACTTTATAATTTTTTTGAACTCTCTACTTATGCAGTGTTTTTCGATACCGGTTTTGCTTGGTGGTCCAATATAACCAACTATTATTGCCATATTAAATGTAAAAAGTAATGGAGTTAAAAGAAAAATGTTGGGAACCTTAATTTAATGGATATTATGTTTGCATAAGACATTTTGTAGTTAAATGTTTGTTTAAGATTTATGACATTCTTTTGCCACAGGAACAATTGTATTTTTTGTTATAAACATTTGTGGTAAACACATAGCATTTTAAAAGCAAGTGATATATTCTTATAATTTTGTATATGTTTTAACATTATCTTATTTCTACTCGACTGATTTTTTATATCCCCTATGCTGCAAAAAGCTTTTTTAGTTTTAAAGGTGCTTAAAATGTTAACTCTGTAAACCATATTTATTAACTAACAAAAAACCTTGCTAGATTTGTTGAGATTATGACTGCCTTCTTTTTTTAATTTGCACAGTTTTAAACGTCAAACATCTCATGGTACTTACACAAATATTTAACCTTTTCTACTGTCTTTTTTATATCTCATATATTATGTTATTCATATGTAGTATACAATTTAATTCATAATTATGTTTGGTGCAATCCATTTTTTGTAATCCAAAATATTTAGTTTGCTAATCTATTTAAACTATTTTTAGATTTAATGGTTTGTATATGATTACAAAAATAACTGCAAATTTAAAGCAATTAAAAGTGGTCATGTTGTTGTTATCCTTATTTTCGATCTTCTGTTGGTTGTTGGAAATAAATGGGACAGAAACGAATGGCAAAATGAAGCATAATCACCATAATATGATGATGACTAATACTGAAATGGGGATGAACACTTCTATGGCAACTGACCACTCAAGCATGGAAATGGATAATAACAAGCATATCCACAACCACAACAGATTGGAGAATGATTTGGAATCACATACGGTTAAAATTTAAAAACAAATTTATAGCCTTAGAGTTTAATATACTTATTTTTTAACATTACTCTTTTAGATGCACATGACTTTTTATTTTGGAGTTGAAAATGTACAGATTTTATTTGAGGAATGGACCATTAATTCAACAGGAGGTAAATTGAAATATAATTTTTTTTTCACCAAGCGGGTCTGTAGTGGTATCATATTTTTTGCTTCCATTAAAATCAAAAATGACTTTGACAAAGAATACAAAACAAACTTATTTTAGGTATGATAGCAGCTTGTATAGCTGTGTGTATGATTGCAATGTTATATGAAGGTTTAAAAGTGCTTCGAGAGACTTTGTTAAAAAGAAGCATGGTCAGAAAAAAATATGCAAATGTTGGACTTAATAGTAATAGTCTTAATGATGCAATCATTGTAGCAGATCATGAAAAAAAGTAAGTGGTAGTCATATCTTTATACTAATGTGCTAAAGTCTATAATCCCATTTTATCAAAAATAAATATTTATTATTTAATTACAACATTTGTTTTAGACAAAATATGTGTTCCCTTCCTCATGTATTGCAAACTGTTCTACATCTTCTACAAGTATCAGTTAGTTATGCTTTAATGCTTATATTTATGTCATATAACGGATATCTTGCTATATCTATTATCTTTGGAGCTGGTTTGGGTTATTTCTTGTTTGGTTGGAAAAAGTCGGTGATAGCAGATATTAATGAACATTGTCATTAAGTTTTTTTGTACCAAATAAACTTGTGTAGTAAAAAATTAACTTTTATACTTTTGCATTTGTCTTTATGTGATATCTTTGCACGTGCTACCTATTTGATTTTTTGTGTGCTACTTAAATATACAGTGAAAGTACAACATGAAAAATAAATACATAAATTTAAAACCATTTTTAACATTGATTTTAAAACATTTTCATTGTGACATTTATTCCGGCAACCTTATTGCTATGCAGTTACTTCACGCCCCAGAAATTGCAGCATTTTTGGCCTTTTTTTATCCTTGTATAGCAACAAGGCTTTAATTTATTATTTTTTGTTCTTTTTTAAATTGATTATTTTGCAATTTTTCAACTGCGTATACTTATATACTTTTAGAGTGAAATATTATCTTTACGTCCTGTTATTTTGTCTGGTTGTTATTTATAATTGTGTTGTTTTATATTTTTGTAATTGGTGTATAGATTAAATTTTTAGGTAGACAAAAAATTGTATATAATACAAATAATGAAGAGCAAATTTATCGCATAATTTTACTCATGTGTTCTTCAAACCTTTGTAATAAATAACTTTTAAGCCATTATGTTAAATTGCTAAATTTAATCTTTCATTTTATGCGACATTTTTTTAAAAATAAATTAAATGTTTTTAAAATTAATTTAATTTTTGTATGAAGATTACAGAGCTTGGGTATTTTTTAAAATTAGTTTTATTTTAAGAAAAAAAATTACAAACATCATGATATTCCTAATTGGATTTTAATGATTTCAAGCTACATGGTTTTCAAACAGCCATTTATTTTGGTTGAGAAAGTAACAGCGGCTTGAATATTTTATTTTTTAGCTTTTTTACTTGGAACTATATCAAACATCGAATCATGATCTTGTGCGAATCGTTTGTTGTGTAATGAATCCTTTTCTTGCAACAAATCATAATCAATTGTTTCTGTATCAATGTTGCATAATTCAGAGTTTTCCTTTTGCACTAATGGCATTTTTTCAACATAAATTGCACACTTGGCAGTTTTTCTTGTAAAACCATGAACGATCACGTTACGACAGTTTTTGGATACCGTGTGGGGAAATAGATTTTCTTTTACACCAAAAAGGGTGTTCATATTTGCTACATCATATCTAAAAATCCATAAAATTTAAAAATCTCTACTAACTATTTAAATCGGTTATTGACACTAAAGCCCAACCACTTTGACCAAAACAGTACAAAGTTTAGTTGGATCAATAATGATTTGATGGCAAAAAAACAATGTAGTCAGCATTTTATATGATTGTTGTTTGCAATGTTTGAAAAAAGTGAATGTGGAAGCAAATACATTTGTTTGTTTATATCAACTGAGTCATCATCAATTAAATATTGTTGTTCGGTCAATAGTTGTTAGTCATTGAAAGTTGTTAAGTCAAACTTCCAATGCACTTAAAAGCTAATAAACAAAAAATTGTTTGTAACAGTTTAAACTTACGGTCCTCTAAGTTCCAATGGCACCAAGGCATTACTTGATAAAATAAGATTCTTTCCATTTGATATTTCCATGAGCTTTTGCATGGATGTGATTGTTGTGCGAAATATATTTCGATCTCTTAGCATGGGAGAATAACAAACCTATATTTAAAATCAAAAGTGATATACTAGTATTAAATAGATAGGCTATAACCCTTCATCTTCATATGCTGCTTAGCATACAGTAAACAAACAAAAGAAAATTTATTTGCTGGAATTTCCAATGAAGTCATAATAAGCACTACTAAATAATTGGATGTTGTGACAAAAGCTGTTTTATAATTTAACTTACCTCAAAATGCACTCCTCTTGTTATGGCACAACTGACTGTGGTGTGCTTAAACATAAAAGGTAATTTTTCATTTCCATCAATACAAATAATATCAATATTAAGTTCTGTGCAGGCATTGTGAAATAACTTATCAGTTCTTGGTAAAACAGCTATGATGTCATATAAACCCGATGAAAGCACATCTCTAACCTTAAAAATATTTAAAACAGATTTGTAATGGTTTAAAAAATGCTTAAGACAAATATAGTGAAATTAAGTTTGGTGGACTTTGCATATTTAAATATGAACTATTTGATTAGTTTACTTTGTGCAGGTCATTAAGTTCATTTAACTCAATTGTGATTCTCGTAAACTGATGCATTTCTTTTTCATTTATTTTCATATATGTTCGACTCTCTCCATCAATTTCTAATTTTTCAGGTGGTTTGGGTACAACAACTTTCTTTTTTCGGCTATCTAAAAAGAAAAAAATGCACTTGCATCCTATTAAAACCATTTTATTAAAATATTAAAACCATTTATTATACAAGAATATTAAAACCATTTATTATACAAGAATAAAAATATTTGAGGTGAAAAAATAACAAAAGATTAAAGAAAAAATTTTAATTTTACCTTTTTCTTGGCTTGCTGAACCAACATAATTTGTTAAAGCCACAGCTTCGTATCCAAGTTTAATTAAATCTTTTAACTTTTTAGTAGCGTTTTTAACATTGTTATCAATTGTTAAATTTAAATCATAAAACTTTCCATGACTCAGAATTGGCAAATTTGCCATATTTTATTCTGCAAGGAAAAAATAACACAAATTAAAAATAAAATCATGTACATTTAAATACTGAGATTAAATAGCTAGCTGAGAAGGAAGTAAAATGAGTACAATAATGACAAGATTCAAGTACATATTTCACACATACTTACACTTTTTAGCATTTTAGAAACGAAAATCTAGTAAGTTGACAAATAAACCAACATTAAAGAGAAAGAAAAATATTTTAAAACAATTTACACACAAGTGATTTACCAATCATGTACAGTTAAAATTAATAAATCGATAAATGGTTAAAATTAAAAACTATACATATAATAAAATAATTATGATTATTCTTAAAATAAAATCTCTGGTTAGTCAACAAGCAAATTAAAATTTGTAATCCACAATCAAACCAGGTCATTTTATTTTGGTGTAGCAGCAAAATAATCTTCCAGGGACACTAGAGAAGGGTAACCAAAATAATCCAGAAACCAAATAAACTCGATGTTAAATCGAGCTGGATAGAAATGATGACCAGGTGCTTCTTTCTCCCAATCCTTCATATGGGGATGACGAGAAAACAAAGTATTTAAAGCAAATGTGGTCTCGGTGGGCGATAAATCTTTAGAAATAGACCCAGTTAAAGTCAACCGGGAGCATCGTGGATTCTCTGAATCCATTCCCTCACTCCGACAATATTTCGTTTCTGCCTCAGTTACAGTAAAAGAAGCTTCATTATGGTCTTTAATATCCATCATTGTAGCATCTCTGTCAAAAATATAGAAATAAGGAATACCAGTGCTGTTGTCTACAGGTCCATCACTCATTGAGGCTATGTTCCCAAAAGGATATCCCTTTATTCTGTCCTGAGTTGAAATGGTTGTAATCACACCCCAGTCTACATGATGCACAAGATATCTTGCTCTTGCAGCTTTATCATGATAATTGGGAGGATGATAGGGGTCCGCTATATTAAAAATTTCAGTTTCTTCAAACTCGATTTTTTCAAAGGTTTCAGCACTGGATGTACAACAACAAATAAGTGCAACAAAAATACAAAGTTTTAACATTTTTATCGACTTTTAAATCTCTAAATTCTAAAAGGAAAACACAAAAAAGGTTTAGTTACTTTTAACAATTTACAAACATTTTACATAAAACAATTTAAATTTTAAACAAATTATTTCAATGGTTGTTCCCACAGGTCTACTTTTGTAGGAATTTCATATGAATGCTTTGGCGAAATTTCACGCTTTTTAATTTCTTCGCTCATTTTCCTTAAAGTTTCATCATCAATTAATTTTCCATGTAGGTATTTGTCTTTTTCTACTCTTAGGCCAGTTAATGGATCAACAATATGACCAGCAGTAAATACCACTTCTTGTATTTCATGTGTTTCAATGTTTAATCTTGGTGTGTCTAATTTTTTTAAAAGAACAACATCACCGACTTTTGCACTATTGTCTGGGTCATGTACTTCCAAATGTTGGTGGTCAGGAAAATAAACACATAAAAGTTCATTAAAACGATTTAACTGAACTGCAACCCGGACTCGTTCACTGAATTCTTTTGAAACCACTTTTCCTATAGCAAGTTTAAGGCCTACAAATTTAGAATAATCCATATTGTCCAGTAGTAAGACTGAAATTTAAAATGGAGTTATAATTTTAACTAAAAATAAAACAAATTTCTAATGTCGGCTGTGGCCCGTGGGCAGGTGGGGCAGTCGACCAGTCGTGACTGGGCCAATAACCATCTGACCATTCTGCCATTCTGCCATTAAACAGTTAAAAGACAGTCTTGTGATTTCGCTATCGTAGTAACCTTGTTTTGTATTTATCAAAGTAATTTACCAAGTTTAACAAATTATACGTTGCTTGTCTTTCTGTTTGTATAACATTCAATACATAGAGCAAAAATGCATATACAAATCTCTAATTTACATTTTAAAAATCTAAACAAAGGACGGCATGGACCTTCTCTCAAATAACAACACATAGAAAAAAGAAAACTCATTAAACCGTGATGTAAATATTTTTAGTTAATATTTGTTTATTTAAACCAATGATCGTTTATATCGTATATATATACGATTATTGTTTAAACCCATATAATTTTATTAAAACTTTTACTGCAATTTCAACTCATTTAGAAGATTAAAAATCGAAAAATTGCTCACAACAACCGGTAATTTTTAGTATATTTTTTATTAATACAAACATATTTAGTCTGATTTGGCGTTATGTGATTGCGTACCAACCAAATATTTTAAAACTATTTTTGTACTGCAATTTAAACCTATTTTGCAAGTTTGCTAGGCCTAAGAGCACAGGAACATGTGTATCTACGTCAAGTCAATACTGAACCCTGTCAACCACCATATACTTTTTAAGTAAGGTGCTATTATTTATTTCAAGTATATTCCATATACAAAATTTTATTGTAACTAATCACGTTAAACAAACAACAAAGAAGGTTGTGTTTGCAGTGTTAAAAAGTACCATTATTTGTAAGTTTAACAAATGTCCACCAGAACAAATTAAAACTAAAGAAATATATAGCGTACACAGCAAATTTACTTACGATTTATACCACTTTTTTAAAATTATTGTAGACAAGTGCCAAAACAAGCAAAACGTAAGTTATACAAACATGTTAAGAAAAAAAAAAATACAGAAAACGTATGTTTATAAGTTATTAGCCCACGTTGTCAGCTATCCGAATCCATTATACCGACATCTACAGTGACATTAACATATAGTGGATAATATTCTATACTGATTATTTCAGTATAGAGATTATTTAAACCGTTGGTAAGAAACCTAGAACCTGCAGTGCGTATTCGTTCATTAACAGCTTTTTTATCGTAATTGTTCCTGACATCTAGTTCATGTTTTATCATCGTATACCTAAAACAAGTACATGTAAAATGCAAGTAAAATGAAAAAAAAGAAAAAATGTTAATGAACACCAACAACTTGTTATCCAAACATTCTTAACTCATCAATCAAGTAGTTTTCTGATTAAAGTAGTCGATTTCGATTGTTTACAAATAACTTTGCGTAGACACTATCCAGGCAACAAAATCAACTTTATTTAAAGCAATTGTAAAAATTTTTTGTATGGAGTTCTTTCTTACCTGCAAAGATTTAATGGCGGCCGTTTAATTTGAAGTTTGTGAAATTTGATTCTCCCATAAACGTCATCGTCCTCGCCACCCCACCCCCAATAATTATTCGGAAACCCGTTTATCTATAAAAACAAACATATAAAGATTTTTATAAAATATTTACCAAAGCGATTACAAACAAAGGGAATTATTATATTGGCATTTTAAAGGGAAATATTATACTGTTAACACTTATTATTTGACAATTTTAGGATTGATAAAAAATTTGGTTACTTATTAGATATATTTTAACCTCTTCATATTGTTTTTCGGTAAACGATAAAACTCCCCCAACTGTTATTCCACAACATAATGGTTTATACTCAAACTTATCCACAGAACATGCCAAGTGATAAACGAAATGAGCATGGCATCTAACAGCATATAAAAAGAAAATTAATAAATTTTGCGATGTGGGTTATGTAACACATAGTTTAATTTTAAAACGTAATTAAATTTTTCAATCATTTCTTTTCTTTTTAAAAACATGAAAACCAAAAAATATGTATATTAAAATATTAGGAAATGTAAAGCAATCATTAATTTATCGCAGTAAACTGTTACTTGATGACATCACGACTAATCGGAAGTACTTAAAAACAAACAAATTCAAGTATTTTCGATTAATATAGGCACTAAATATATAACATAAAAGGAATGATCATTCAAGTTTGCGTGGTACATTTGATAATCAATCCTTACGTTTAAATGTATAAACAAGAATTACGCATAAAACATACATATTTTTTTTTTGCATTACTTGTAAATGTTGTAATCGTTTTCTGGCAACATATCAACATCGTGAAATATAAAACAATCAAACGGTCTGCCCGAGATTTGGCCAATTCTTTGTGCATATTTAAAACCAGTATTCATCAATCTTCCTTTGTTAAAGATTTCCCTTTCGATTTGGTTAATAACAAATACCTGAAAACTAATACAACACAACGTCAACCTAAACCTTTAAGAAGGTAAGATGTATATTTTAAGTTTATATAAAAGTTGATTTGTATACTATGTAAGGTTATTTAATCAGTTAACTTTTGCTAACCTGTTTCGCTGTTTTTTTAGAAAGGGATGTAAGTGCCCTAAAAGAACATTAAGATGTTGTTCACGGTCCCGAAATGGTATGATTATTGCCAATCTCATCGTAGGCAAACAGTTGTTCGGTTCAAAATATGCTGATTTGTTATCATTCTTTTCTTGGGCATTAAGTTTAGCATAAACATTTTTGAAGTTTTCGTAATTAATTGGTACCGTACCTACTAGGTCTGGTGGTGTACTGGGGCACACAGTTATATTAACAACATTGCTGTAATTTTTATTCTTTAAAAAATATTTCTCTGCTTCGCTAGTTTGAGTTTTTGACCAAGAATGTTTTTTAAATAGCTCAACATTTAAATTCAATATTCGATGTAGCCAAATAATATTCAATAAAACAGAAAATACAAAACAAAATTTAAATATAAAACTACATCGAAATGCAAACATTTTATCTAAAAAAATGAACCAACGTTATCTTCTTTGTTTAAACATCTGATATAATGGCTAGGTTGATGGATGTATTTAAGGCTAGCTAATCACTTAACAAATTTTCTACAGCCTCGCATGACATTTTCAATGTACGCCGTTACTTGTAACGTTGGCAAACAAAACAGATTCCATAAGTTCACAATTGGCCAGTATACAACAGTTGCCAACTGAGAAAAAATTTGACTTAGATTTGAAAAAAATAGATTAAAACAATTACTGAAAATTAAAGATGCAAAGTTTTTAAAAAAGAATATAATAATATTGTTACATAATGCTTTTGGCTTGTATTTAATATACATGTGTACTTTTATTTCAAAATTAAAATACTGGGAAATACATTCAAACTTTAATGACGTCATGGAAACGTGATATTTTATTTCCGGATTGTAAAAGTTTGTCTTTGTCGTCATTTAATTTTTTTTAATATTTATCCAACTTTTTTATTTTATTTTCACACGATAATTACGAACAAGCGAATATGTAGATGTTAACGAATCGTCCTAATCTAAAAAACAAATAAATTATTTATTAAAAATCCAAAAGTCAGTATATGATTTCAATTTTTTCAATCACAGTTGTGCGGGTGTAAGGCTGAAATGAGAAAGCTCATCCCAAATAATTTTAAAAATGTTAGGAGTGATTATTTTAATGTAGGGCTTAGTTTATTTTTCTTAGTAAAGCATCCATCAGTAGCATATATTGATTTTAGCAAATAGGCTAAGCAACCTTGAATTAATTATGGTTTAACACATACAGGTTTAAATTACACCTAAAACAATGATGATGTACAACATAATAATCCTACTCATGGTCGTAGTGTTAAATTCGAGGCATGTTTCGGCACAAAATTGCTCGGTAGCCTTTTATCCATTAGCTGCTTGTATCGACGATGGGACAAGGTAAAAGTTGATAAAAAATTAAAAAATATTTGTTATTGGAATCAAAATTTTAATTTTAGTTTTTTTGTTATGTTCAGACTTGCATATCTTCAATTTGAGGATTGCGAAACATCATCAAAGATCAAATATGCTTGGTTTGATGTTTTGCCAATTCGTATCCGACAGCAAACCTCAAGTCTTAGCGAAATTCCATTTAAATGGGAAGAAGTCCAAATACCAAGTAAGTTTGTTAATTATCTATCTTAGTTGGCAATACCATAATCTGCATCTTTTTAAACAAAAAATAAATCATTAACTTGTTTAAATCAAGGTATGCCCATTTTAAATATTTTAATCCTTTAAAATTTTAGGAAATGTTAAAAACTCCGGTCGGTTAACTGTGTTTTACACTAGCGTGAAAGAAAAAATAGAAGGTATACAAATGTATATTCCAGAGTGTGACAACAGTACCCCTCAAATTCTCTCTCAGCCTATACCGCGATAAAGCATCAATAAACACTTTTTCACATTATTTCATATTGTTTTATGCATGTATTTGCCTTTAAGCAGTATTTGTAATAAAAATAAGTTCGAGCATATTAATTTGTATTGTTCTATTGTGTTGAAAGTTGTATTATACTGTAATAAAAACAACAAAATGTATAGATAATGCTTATTGTGAAAACACAAATAATATTGTTAAATTTGATAACCACGTGTCAATAGCAGAACATAACTATTGGAACTCGCTGAAATAAGGTTGCTTTACGTACTAGCCTTTATACTAACAGTGAGATGCACCAGTCTCTATTTAGTAAGCTATAAGGTAGTTTTATTTTAAGTAAGATAGTTGTATTCATTTTCATGGTACAAAATGAAAAAATTTTTTTAATATCGCATGTTTAATGTTCATATTTATTTAGGCATTAACAAGCATGACGATAACTTTGTTTATAAATTAATGTGATATTGGAAAAGGATACCGTATTGCAGCATTTTCTGTTTTCATAATATGGCGAAAACTATATCATGTAATATTATTGGTACAAGGTATTTAGTAATAGTTACAAGAAATTTTGGTAAATTATTTTTGGTAAATCAGGCTACCTCTGCTATATTATACTAAATTTGAAATCAAACATCAAAGGCATGTATTTTGAGTACAAATCTCTGAAAGCCATGCTCGCAGGAGTTATAGTAGGTTACTTTTTGAATGAGTTCATCTTCTTGTGGTTTAATTACGTCAAAGTAAGTTATAGTCTTATATTTCAATTTTAAAAATCGTAAAAAATGTTTATGCATAACGTTGACTTAATATATTTTTGTTGTTTATGTAATTGTTTTAGCCGACCACTCTATCCGTACTGCCGCTGTCAGCAGGAAATATAACAGAACGAAAAACAGCTTGTACAACAACTCTACAAAATGAAGATATTACACTGTTGAAAACAAATTTTACAAACGCCATGCTTACCATTCAAGCAGAGCGTCAAAACACTATGTTTCGAGCTTGCCGTCATGTTACAGATTGGGAATGTTACTCATTTCCAAAATCTCCAAACAAAAATGCGATGTACTCAGCTAAATATCAAGTAATTCTTTTTGCTTGTGGTGATTTTAAAGTAATTTGCATTACCTTTAAACTAGGGATGGGCCAATCGAATCCGAGTCCGAGTACTCGGCCCGAGTATTAAGTATATTTTAATACTCGTGCTCGTCGAGCATTTTTTAGTACTCGGACGCCGAGTAATAATTTGTCATTTAAGATCGTATACGATTTATTAAACATAAAAAAACACGAGGTTTGCCTTTTTCTAATAATTTATAATCTACTCTCAATTATATTACGTTATTTAAGCAACAATTGCGCAACTAATACACTTTTTGCTACACTTTTTTTACTAAATTTTACGCATAATAAATTTAAAACTTAAACATTTTCGTTTGTACTTAAAATGATATTGCTATCAGCGGTTAGTAGTTTTGCCAACGTTAAACCTTTTATAATCCATAAATACGTGTTTTTTGGTAAATTTTGCAGTTTTAAAATTATGCGGGAAAGATTCTCGTGAACAGTTATATACGTTTAAATGACATCATAACCGAGTACTCGGACTCGGCCGAGTATCGCGACAAAATACTCGGGCTCGTCGAATCCGAGTAATTTGGATTTCAGCCCATCCCTACTTTAAACGTTAAATCAGCTATTCCTTATACAACCACTAAAAAAAATAATTTCTATAGCTATCAGTCTGCGAAATTTTTAAATGCGGAAGTTCATCTTGGCTTTATGCCATATCCTCGATGGAAGGATTGTTTGATAAAGTAAGTAAAATGTCAGGTAGTTCGGCACTCGTATTTGGATTACGCAAATTGAGAATTAAATCAGGAAGAAACCAAACGCAGCAACAAAAGGTCTGGGACCAATCCATTAAGGTAATTAAAATAGTTCTACGATATTTAAGCCATTTCCGTATTTTGATAGGGATTGAATAGCCAAAATATAACTAGTGTATTAAAATAATAAAGCACGGATAAAATTTTAATCTTTTCAGTTCAATGTCGAGCTAAAAATAACGTAACAACTCCGGATATATAAACTTAATAAAAACTTATAGGTTATTCTTGTACGTAATCCTTTTGGGCGAATAGTATCCGCTTATAATGACAAAATGGTTCCAACTTCTCCCGGATTTTCTTTTGTCTATGGTCCACTGTCGCGAAATATTAATAAACGGTTTCGTCATTTACGAAAAAACCCGGATGACCGTACAAGCACAACAGATGTTGGAACAGCAACGTTTGAAGACTTTGTTAACTTTCTTGTTATTACAAAGTCAACCAATGTGCATTGGACTCCATTTTATCTCCAATGCGAGCCTTGCCTATTCCATTATAATTACATTGCAAAATTTGAAACTTTAAAGGAGGATATTTTATTTTTGTGCGAAAAAATCAAAATTTCGAAAACAAATAAAAAACATTTGTTTCCTTATAGAGACTACAAATCCAGCGAAAACCTAACCGAAACATACTTTTCTAATATTCCGTTGGAGTTAAGCAAGAAGCTTTACAAACATTATCAAAGGGATTTTGAAATGTTTGGATATCAAAAGCCTGATTTTTTGTGTAATAAATTTTAATTTCGTTATTAAAAGGTGAGCTAGCAATAATGATGCCAGCGTCAATGCTGTCGTATTAGTAAAGACATTAAAATAACTTTATTGCATTTTCTATGTGACGTCATATTCAAAATGTGAAGTTCCCGCTATTTAAAAGAAAATGTTACGATTGTTAGCTTACCTTCTGTTTGCTGAAAGAAAAAAAAGTAAATAAACATTTGCATTGTTAGGGTATATATTATATAAAAATATGCCTGGAGCAGTAATAGAAAACTTATCAACAAAAAAACTAGTTGTAATCGTCGTAGTGTTTATAATTCTTGAGATCGGTTGCGTAATTTTGGGTGCGCTTCATTCTCCGAGCCCTACGCATACTATTCAAGTTCCGGCAGTACATTGCATACGAAACGAAACAAAAACGTGGTATTTACCACAAACATGTGAAAATGCAGGTGAACTTGACAGCGAAAAGGCAAAAGGCCTTACAGATGGGCCAAACAAAATTATTTTTTCTTTTCGCCTGCCAACAAATGGACAATCAAGTCGTCAAATGATACCATGGTTTCAATTTATTCTCACTATTTTGCAACTGAACATCGAATATGATGACAATCGACCTGTTGCAGAGGGTGCATCTTTAACACTAAATATCAAGATTGCTTACAGCGACGATAAGGATTCATACAAAAACGAAGATCTTTGGACAACAATTGCAACTTCCACTGAAGTGCGTCCTCTGAATTGTATTACACCAAACCAAAAAGGTCATCTCTATGACTGTGAACCAATACATCTTTTTCAGCTTGGGTCGGTTCCACATAAATATTATTTAGTGAACTTTCAGCTGCCAACAAAAGGTCATTCTAGCTCACAAAACCGTGGAATTGGAAAATTTAAAAGGGTTGATTCTATAACCATTGCTCAAACAGGTGGCTTCACCAAAATATGGATTATAATGAAGAGTATTTTGTTTGTTATTCTTCTTTTGCCTGTCATATGGTTTTGGAAACGAATAAAATCTCTTCCTAGAAAACCAATGCTTATAGAAAAGGCAATATTTTTTCTGGGATTGTCAATGTTATTTTTAGACTTACCCCTTGAACTTATTACCATCTTCTTTGAGGCTCCCTGGATGTTGGTGCTTACAGATATCCGCCAAGGGTTTTTCTATGCGGTGCTATTTTGTTTTTGGATTATATTTACAGGAGAACATCTCATGGATCAGGCCAATCGAAACAAACTGTCCACTTATAAATGGCAATTGGGTTGTATATGTGTTATGTGTGCTGCCTTGCTTACATTTGAGTTAGCTGAACGTGGGGCTCAGATTGTTAACCCATGTTCCACTATTTGGAGTTACCCAAACTTTGCCGAAGCTATGCTTACAGTTGGTTGTGTGTTTGGTGTATTGTATATGCTGTTGTTATTGTATCTTATAGTTAGGGTATGCCTTGCTACAAGATTTAAACGGCAAATTAACGTCCATGGAGAAAGAGCTGTTCAATTTAAGAAAACTGTTGCTCGATTTCGAAACTTGCTGATTTTAACATTTACAACTGCCGGACTTACAGTTGCCTCCTTTATATTACAAAATGAAATTGATGGTGCTTTGGGAGATTACGTTGACGCTGATTTCAATGTAGCATCTGGATTTTTTACTGGAGTGTTTGGCTTGTGGAACATATATGTAATCTTGGTTTTATCAATGTATGCCCCGTCACATAAACGATATGATTTTAATGAGGATGATGAAACTTCAGAACAATTGGTTGTGCCACTGAATTCTGCAGGAAGTGAGTATACTCAAGTCTTCCAACTAACGCAACAAAAAACAAATGAAGAATAAATTTATTGATTTTTTTGCATCTTTTAAACTGCCTTTCTGTAGTTCACTGCTGTTTTACTTTTATATCTTTAATTGACACACACATTTTGTATACATTTGAGCAAATTATTAACAACAAAAAAATGGAAAATAAATTTTTTGATTTTTTTGCACCTTCTGAACTGCCTTTTTGTAGTACACTGCTTTTTTACTTTTATAGCTTTAATTAATACATAAATTCTGTATACACTATTTACAAAATTTTTGTAGTTTTTGCACATATTCGATGGTCATTTATTAACAAAAGTGCCTTTTTCATAAACTTATGTTGGTGACTTCATTACAAAAATTGTTTCAATTCACCTTTTTTATAAAATTCATTTTTGCTTCATATATTCATATTTGTGTTCAATTATTGTTATTTAATCTGACAAATTAAACTTGCTACACAGTGTTTAAACAAATCTTCTAATTAAGATTTATTTTTTAAAGGCTTATTTTTTAAACATGGTGCTAAACACTGCATATTTAGGTATTTTTATAAAGTCATTCAATAGCAAACACGAAAAAAGGTAACTTTTCTAATACTTTTGTACCTAGATTTAATTGTTTTTTAAACAATACTAACTAAGTCTAATTGTAACTAAAATACATCTATTTCTTATTTTGTTCAATGTTGTGTTACCGTTCATCTTTTTTCTATATAAGAGTTTTAAAACTGCCTGTAGATCATTTACAAGATATTAAAAAAAATATACACTAAGGTTAATTAACCATTTTTATTCTAATTAATTAGCGCACACACATGAATAATATTTACAAAAAGTTAGGCAACTAGAATTATTTCAGTGCAACATATTTTGATGAATTGACATGAACCAGTTAAGCAACCAAAGTTAGATTTAAGCACTAAAAATCAAAAGCTTTCTCAAATAAAAATGTTCACAGAACTAATCATACATAAATTTAGAAATCATCAATTATTATACACCAAACAAAAATTAATAACATCTTTTAGAAATGTTTAGCAACCAATGTAGTTCTGTAGTTCTATTAAAAATTATCTTGAATACATCTTAAAATAGAATTTATTTAAAAAAAGAACAGTGTGTTAGAGTGCACCTAGGAATGAATTTTAAAAACAAAAAAACAAAGAAGAATATTATTCAGATGTTGCAACAATTGGTTTACAGAAGACTTAGCATTGGTATAAAACTAATTAGGCAAGATTCCATGAAAAAGTTGTTAATAATTTTTCTTTACAAAAACCACACCATCATACAGTTGGTGATAACATAAAAAATATGTACATACATTTAAATCAAAGTAAAATTCAGGCAATAATTACCTTAGACATTAAAAATATATTTTGCAAGCTAATTAAGGTAATGCAACCGGTTAACACAGTTAAATTACAAAAAATAAACCCAGAGTATGTAACATGGTTCCAAATTATTGTAGGTTGGGCAAACATTGATAAATGTTCAGGGGAACTTTAATTTCTCCAGTCTCTTAGTTAACTCTTCTGAGATACCTTGAATCTTGATAACTTCATTGTATCGACGTGTTGCCATATTAGTAAAATCTCCGACCACAAGATTTCCATTGTATGTATCAGATTTTTCCATTGCTTTCACAGCCATCAAATAGTTGCAGATCCCCCATACAAAGGTGTTTGCATTTCTTTCTTGTAATTGACTTATTCCAAAAACTTGATTTTTGTTAAGTGGATTTTCCGTTTTAAAACCCACCTCAAAGACTTCAAAAGCATAATCAAAGTTTCCAGTTGCAGCATAAAACTTCATTGCCTGAAAACAGCAGTTGGGTGCCATGTTGATAGAAATATTTTTCTTGGCAATTTTAAATAATTCATTGCATTCTGCTTTGGCTCTTGTGGAAGGATTACCTGGATTAGCATGATCTTTTAGTTGCTTGCAATTGGCCTTTACAATGCACTTGTAGGCATTGAGGGTGGTGTATGGAGTTCCCATTATACGTTTGTACTTTCCTTCTTCGTACATAGGGCCTGGGTCAGTAAGAAGTTCCTTGCTTAATTCATAAGCTTTTTCCAAGCGCTCCAACCTTTGATGTTTGGATTCATCTAGACGATCCTGGAGTTTTCTTGGAACCATTGAGTTAGCTGTTGTGATGTATTCATAAATCAGTCCAATTCCAGTTTTCGTTCTGATTTCCACTGAAATTTCGTGAGCTAGTTCTGCATAATACTCACATTTTCTTTGATCCTTCGGGTCCATTCTGTTTTTAAGGTACAAAACCTGCCTTCCGTAAATATGAAAGATGCTTGCTAGACGCTCAGCCAAAAAGACTTCGCAGTACTTTTCGATCGAAAGTAGATTTTTGATGTCACCATTACCTGTGGTTTGCAACTTTTCAAACATTTCACGAGTAAGAGGATGTTTGCTCTGCACAAAAGCTTTAACTTCCTTGAAATTGCTGAGAGCAAAATCTTTGGACTCCCCACCTTCCTCACAATTGAACACAAAGTCATCCAAGTTGCTTTGATTTATTTTTAATGTATGCATCAGGTAATCTTTAACATTTCCTGCTGATTTCTTATGCAGCTTTTTTCCAGCTTTAATGCAATGCCCTACAATGTGTTTTGCATTTTTTTGCGGATCAGTAGTTTCGTCATGATACTCCAACGCATCTCTGTTTACCTTCTTACTAAAAAAACATGTCAAAAAGGAATCTTGACTTTCAAATGAACAGACCCCATCCCAGACGATTGTAGCGGCACGAAACAAAACACCCAGTGCAGTTACCCATTTAGATTTGTCTTGTCCAAGAACCATTGCCTGACCTAAAAGTTCACTCAAACGGCAAACTCTCATGTACATCAGAAAATTCTCTTTGTCTGATTCCTTCATTACAAAACCGGAATCCCAGTTTTTTCCCAAATTTTTACATAAAACTTCCATGTGAGTTGTTAGTTGGTACAGAATAATGTCAGCATTTGCTTGGCGATTATCTTTGTCAAGAAGGCTAGTAATTGCTTTTAAGGCAATGTCAAGGCTTAACTGCTTATTTTCAACTTGAATGGCATCAAATTTATTTTTTGAGATTGAAATTGTGCTGTTTGGGTTAGCTAGAGACACGATTTTTACACCATGTGTCTTTTTTAAGGATGAGATGGCATCATAGGTCATTTTCAGATTAAGGGTTGAGTTTTCTTCATGACTGAGATTTTTTTCTCTATTCTGATCACAGTAATGAAAAATCTGGGTCACCAATAGCATAGGAAGATCCTCATGGTCTAACAACCTCCATACATTTAACAAGAAGTCTGCAACAGATTCATGGTTAACTGGATATTTGTCTGGTTCCACTTTGTTGATTTCTTTGTAGGCTTCCGGATTTCCTGATTGAAGTTGTTGAAGAAGTTCCAATGTTTCTTTGTGCATCCCGGATCGGGTTGATTCTGAATTAATCAGCCTGTAATACAGCTCATAGGACATCTCTTTATTATCACAGTAGAGCTTTACTCCCTTTAAACAGGTGGGATTGTAATTAAAGTATATAGCAACTTTCTCCGCGAACTCGTCATCCTTTGTCTTAGGTGTATTCTCTTGATTTACATCACCATTTTGGTGTGAGACTCGTCCTGACAGATTACCTTCGTTAGAATTTGCTTTTAGATACTCAACTGCTTCTTCGCCATGGTTAAAGCCAGAAATTTCAACCTGCCAATATTGATCATTTATTGAGCTAATTTCATCTTTATCAAAAATTGCATCCATGGTTGATGTTGACAATAAAATTTTGACCACTGGAGTTTTCAGGTTTTTGGATGAGTCAACCACTTCTCTTACCATGTTGGTGATGAAACTCAATCCTTCTTTTTCACACCCAGGAAGCAAGGTTAACCCAAATGCACTTACAATTTCCATATCAGTTAACTGCTTCATGAACGTAGCTCCTACTTGCTCATCCTTCACATTATCGAGGTTTATTAACGAAGGCATTTCTTTTGAAATAATATCAGCAACATTTTTAAATTCTTTAACCATGGTCTCTAAACTTGAAAATGGCTGCATCTCCCAAACAATAGTCTTCGAATTAGCTACTTCATTTAAAATTACATTTGAGATAACTTTTTTACCCATTCCTCTAGGACCATGAAGTTGGGTAACAGCCTTTTTATTAAAACTCTTCATTGCATGGTTAGAGCAGGTTGTTTTCTATAATAATTTGTAATTAAGAGTCAAAAAACAAATGTTTATTATAAATTATTGCGAAATACTGTAACTGTGCCTTATAAACCAAAAAGAGCATATATACTAAATTTCCATAAATAGATTTCTTACCTTAAAATCCAAAGGTGGGCTCTGAAAATGTTTAATCAAGTTTTTTTTATCCATTTTTTTATCATTTGGATCATCATCGGAGAAAGCTCTTGGTCGATGTTCCGACTCTATAAATACATATTAATTAAGAACTCAAAGCAAGAGGTCATTTGATTTTTTAAAGTTTTTGCATTCAAACATAACGTTTATTTTATTTAATAAGATAAATAGTTATATAAATACCTGTATCAACACCTTTCATCATTTTTTCTTTTGCCATGGCAAACCAGTAATTATATACAAACTTACTATAATTCAGGTTATAATAACTACTACCAACTACTTTGTTTAATAATACGTTTAGAAAACAGATAGTAAAAGCTTCTAGTAATTTAAAAAAATAGTTTATTTTACTGAAAAATAGGAAATCCACATAGACGCTTTTATATTGTTCCGTTAATAACGCCTACTTAAAAAGCTTTGAGAGGGGAAAGGGAAGGGGAACCTTTTTTGTGAAACCACCTCAGAACGTACCAGGGAATTCCCCTTCTGGTGGAGAAAAACTTTTCCATTGCGCCAGAATTACTTATTGTTTTTGAGTTAAATGCAATAAGGAACCGAAACTTAATGTGAATGATGTATTCTTCATTTTGGTTTTGACTTCCTTATTTCTATATAGAACGAATTATTAAGTTCCTAGTTTGGTGAAAATAGCCAATAATTGTGCAATATTTCATGGTAAACAACGAAAGTCTATATAAAGAATAAAACATTTTCCGAAGGGTGAAAATTACGAAATTCTTACGTAACTTGTTTTCATAAATACTTAAAAACTATCTTTAAGCACTGTTGTATCGCAATCAACAGCAATTTAAAGGTGGCTATCTGTTTATTATGTAACAAAAACAAATTTTCGAATGTTAGTTCTATTCTGCGTGCTAAACTATTTTTTTAGAAAAAAGTTTACATAGTAATACCCTTTTATTTTTTAATATACTCTAAATTCTTTTTTATAAGCTAAAAACGATTCCATTTGTGAAAATTTATGTGAAAAACAACTTTTTTTAATGATTTTATTTAAAGGATTAGGACAGTGCAACAATAATTAAAAAGGAAATAAAGATCACCATTTTAAACTAAGGTTTATTTAAAAAATTGATATATTTGTTACTCTACAAAGGTTAAAAAGTAATGATTAATAAAATATTTTTAGGGAAATTAAATTAAGTATATAATTTTTATGTTATTAACTTTTGTGTTTAGTTATTTAAAATCATTGCCAAATATCCCATTTAAACCTAGATCTAAATGACATGCTTTTTACAGAACTAAGATATTATAACTACAGAGATAATAAAACATTTGAAAATGATAGT
Organism: Corella eumyota; assembly: GCF_963082875.1. Lineage (NCBI taxonomy): Eukaryota > Metazoa > Chordata > Ascidiacea > Phlebobranchia > Corellidae > Corella > Corella eumyota. The sequence goes on from NC_137491.1 coordinate 5,507,823, forward strand.
ATATACACATTAAAGAAAAAACATCTACTACTAAAACAAGCGTAGTCAAAAGTTTTTACAATTTCTTGCAGTACAAATTTATTACATCTAAAATTTTAGCCGAAACTAAATGTTTTTAAACAACAATATAAGCCACTCGAATATGATAAAACAATACTAACACTTTTTACTTCTACATTATTTTTTAGGCCCTTTTTTACAGCTACATCAGTTTGATTATAAAGAAAAAGATATAATACACAATCGAGTCATTGGGAAAATGATAAATTAGAGTTAAAATGAATTAAGGAATTTTTTTTAAAATGTATATAAAAAATCATCATTTATGTGCACTCTTACCATTATCATTAAAAATTAACAAAAAATAAAAATGTAAAGAAAATTAATCCTCAAATTTATCAGGATTAAGGTCAATTAACCTCTTCTTCAATTCCTCTGGGGCTTCCATTTTAACAACGGCATCATGCAACTGCCTAGCTTTTTTTTCCAGATCAGCCATCTTACCATTGTAGGTGCCGCCTTTCTTGCATGCTTTTACAGCCAACAAATAGTTGTAAATAGCCCAAATATATGTATTTGGATTTCTCTGATTTAACTGACTTATTCCATAGGTTTTGCCGCCAGTTTCATGTTTAAAGCCAACATCAAAGGCTTCAAAGGCATCGTCAAAGTTTCCAGTTGCAGCAAAAAACTTCATAGCCTGGATACAGCAGTTGGGTGCCATGTTTATAGATATATTTTCCCTGGCAATCCCAAACATTTCTGTGCATTCAATCTTGGCACTTTTAGAAGGATTTAATGGATTAGCATGATCTTTTAGTTGCTTGCAGTTGGCCTTTACAATGCATTTGTAGGCATTGAGGGTGGTGTATGGGGTTCCCATTATACGTTTGTATTTTCCTTCTTCGTACATTGGGCCTGGGTCAGTAAGAAGTTTTTTGCATAACTCATATGCTTTTTCCAAGCGCTCCTGCCTTTGAGATTTGGACTCACCTTTACGATCCTGGAGTTTTCTTGGAACCATTGAATTGGCAGTTGTGATGTATTCATACAAGAGCCCAATTCCAGTTTTCTTCCTAATTTCCAACGAGATTTCATGAGCTAATTGCGCATAATACTCGCATTTTCTTTGGTCATTTTGTTCCATCCTGTTTTGCAAATATAACACTTGTCTTCCATAAATATGGAAAATACTTGCAAGCCGTTCAGCCAAAAAGACTTCGCAATACTTTTCAGTGGAAAGTAGATTATTGGTCTTGCGTAGGATTTGAATAAGCTGAGGTTCGAGAGGCAATGGATTATTTCCAGCAGATTCTATTGCTTCTTTTACTTCTTTTAATGTCTGTTTTGCCATATCTTGTGATAGACCATTATCACCTTGAGTGCAGTTGAAGATAAAATCATCCATGTTGCTTAGGTTTACTTTCAAGGTGTGAACCAGGTATTCCTCCACATATTTCGACCCTTTCTTAAACAACTGTTTTCCAGCTCTTATGCAGTGGTCTACAATTTCCTTAGCTTTTTTCTCTGGGTTTGACGAGTCATTATATTCTAAAGCATCTGTGCTTGTTTTTGCTGAAAAACATGGAAAAAAGATTCCTCGTTTTTCAAAGGAGCATACACCTTGCCAAACAATTTCCGCTGATTTAAATAGAACACCAAGAGCCTCCGGCCATTTAGATTTATCCTTGCCTTGTACCTTAGCTTGTCCAGACAGCTCATAAACCCGACAAATTTTCAAAAACATCTCAAACTTATCCTTGTCAGCGGACTTCATGTCAAATTCTTGATCTTTTAAGAAAATTCGTATTTTGTTGCATAAGCAGTGAAGGTGATCATTGACCTGAAATAACAGCAAGTCTGCTCCAGTTAATCTGTTATCTTTATCCATTAAACTTGTTATAGCCTTGATAGCAACAGTAAGGTTTTTTTCCTTTTCCTTGTTTGGCAAAGTATCATGTATGTTCTTTGGAATTGAAATTGTATCACCGAGCGCTGATAAGGATGTAACGTTAAATCTGTTGTTTAAGACCACGATTAAATCATGTGCCCTCTTTTTTATCTGGGCTTGAGATTGATCGTTTTCATTCAATCCCAGGTAGTACAAAATCTGGTAAAGAAGGACAACAGGAAGATACTCGTTATGGAAAACCTTCCAAACTCCTAAAACTGAGTCCAAGTGTTGAGGTCTTGGACCATTGGTGTTGTTATCCAATAGGTGGAGGGCCTGGTATGCTTCTGCATTTGAGTGGTGGTACTTTTTAAGAAGTTCCACTGTATCCTTATGCACTTCATGACGAGTTTTGTCATTCCCCATTAGTATTAAATATTCCTTGTATTGGTTGACCAAGCTTTTCCTACCCATTTTGCTGCTGCAATAGACTTTTACTCCTTTCAGGCAGGCTGGATTATAATCAAAATACTTCGACAATTCGGTAGCAGTTTCAAATTCTTCTGGGAGTAAGTCTGGTTTTTCTTGAAGTGATTTTGGTTCTGTTTCTCCGGGTGATTCAGGTTCTGTTTGAATTTCGTATTTTTTGTAGACAGTAAGGTACTTAGCTCCTTCATCATTATGGTTAAACCCAGAAATTTCGACCTGGCTGTACCCATCCACATTGTCAACTTCATCCTTAGTAAAAAGCACATTCTTGTTTGTAGTAGCGATTAGAAGTTTTACATGATTTTCTGCATTTCGTGCTTCATCCATGATCTTACGAAAGTGAATTAATCCATCCACACTCTCTTCAAATCCAGGAAGCAATTTCATACTAAATGCAACCTTGATCCCAACTCTTTTTATTTCTCTAATTAAGTGCGTACCAACATTTTCATCTTCAACATCTCTTAGTTGGAGAAAATTTTTCTCAGCAAGTTGCCTTGATGCTGCTTTAAACCCCTTAATTACATCACCTTTGTTCAGAAATGAAGACATGTTAAATGCGGCCGAGAATTCTCCAGGGAGTTTAGTTAAACCACTTAGCACGCAGTTGGAAATAGATTCTTTTCCCATACCTCTACCACCATAAAGTTGCACCACTGGACTATTTTTAACCATCTTAATGGTCGTGATAAGACAATCAGTTTCCTACATTAAAAGAGAACATTATAATATTGCTAGTATCTTATCATAGTGTTGTTACCCCCAGCTTGGAAAAAGAAAGTGACCTTATATGTCACAAGTTTAATTTTTAGGCCCAAACAGAATTAGTATTCTATCATAATGAAGTTTAAAAATTTAATAATGACTATAAGCATTTATTTGGGTAAAATGAGTCTTTGATTTAAATTTGGGCAGTTGAGTCTTAGTATATGCCTTTAAAGTTGGTTATATATAAAAAAGTTGCCTAATATTTCCTAATTTATCTTTAATGTTGATACTTACCATCAAATCATCTTGTTTTTTCAGGTTAGACTGAATTGGTGTTTTTGATGGTAACATTTGTTTATCAACAAATGTTTTGTTTTTTTGCTCTAAAAACAATTTATATTTATTAACATTAAATATATATAATTTATTTAGAAACCTTTTTTTACAATATCGACATATTATGCAAAAACACAAATTTTAATTTATAGTTTTAATAATGTCTAAAACATTTATTATCACTGAGTAAAAGAATTTATAATGTGCTTTTATGGCACAACATTTAACCTTGTTGTATTATAAAAAAAAATATATAATTCAGGTTTACCATTTGTAGAGCGACTGTCCCCCATATTCTTCTTTTTCAGGCTGGTTTTACAAAGTCTTGGAAAAAGTATAATAACGAAAATTACAAACAAACAGTTATTTTTTAGTTTTTTAATCTAAATAAAAAAATTATTTTAATACTAAATTGTCACATTAGCCTGTTAGCTGTCTATCTATACCGTCTTATGATTTCAAAGTTTCGGTAAAGCTTTTTACTTGCTTTTTAATGTACGTGGACCTAACTTGACTAATGACTTTCACTGTTAGTCTATCAGTTAGCTTGTTTAGTCCCCACCTGCCACAGGTCACAATTATAGCTAAAATAGCAAAACAAAAAAATCAGTTTAGGATAGACCTTTTGCGACTTTTTTTTTAAATACCGTTATAAAAGGCATAAACAGCTTATATTTAAGCTTTGCAGTTTTTGCAATACTTTTATAAACATATATCCCCATCAAAAGGTTTTCGGTGTACTCCCGAGAATATTTCTAGGGAAAGAACCTGGGGATTAACCTGGTATAAGTTGTTTACGCCACTCTTAGCAACACCCCTTTATTTTATCCACCAAAAGCGCAATTTAAGATATTTATAGTTAAAAGAACTTTATTTTAGTTTGCCCGAACGCCCTTCTTTAACCTTCAATAGTGCGATATGAAGATTTTTTGACGCCACTAAACAGCAAAGAATTAGTTTTGCAAATATAGATTTTTGAGAAAATGTTTGATTTCAATAAAATGTCTTATTCCTATATTTTTGCTGTGGTGCCAGTTATAATGGTAAAGATAAGCATACTTTTTTTGTGAAACTTACCTCCACCTAATTCTGGTTTCTTAAAATTAAAGCTTTATTTTAAAAACCGTACACCTCTTAAAACAAAATGAGCGTAGGCCTCCTATTAAAACTGAAAAAGAAGTTTCAAAAAGACAAAACTTACTAATAGTTTTTAACCGTTATTTTGTTTTATCGTTTTTTAGGTAAGTAAAAATGCTCACAGCACAGACAAGCCTAATCATGAAGAAACTTTTGCTGTTCTGGGTTAATTTTAAACTGATTTCTCTAGTTTAAGATATAAAACACCGCATTGCCCAATATTTTTTAGATTTAATTTTAAAGTTTGTATAAGCCTGGTATAAGTATAATCATTTGTTTAAACTTAAAAATGCAGCACATTTATATGAAACGAGGTGTCTATAGGTCGAATAGCATGATGAAGACGAATTTTTATTTAGTCTATTTTATTAAAATTTTGTTTACATGTGAATATTTGGATTTAAAATTGTTCTAACATGATAAGGAAAATTGTAAGTTTATAAAACAAAAATGTTCTTTGCCGTATAATTTTTTTAAATAATAATAACGCCCTCATTTTGACCAAAAATGTTTTGACATCGATTAGGTTCGTTCGATTTTCGAGGTCCGCGATCGAACTCTGTACGTTAATTTACTGATCGGCTGACGTCTGTGTTTACTGATCTGATAAAACTGTTTTTGAATATTGTTTGCATTTGGTTTTGTGTGGGTTTTCATTAATGGTTAATCAACGATAAGAGTGCAGAGTGATGTCATATGACAAATCCGCCGGCCATTTATTCACGGGCCAAGCTGACACGGAATTTATTCTTGCTTCCGTGAAAGAACAGGTTAGAATACCCATTTTTAAAAAATAGTTTAAAATGTCAACGTTTTTAGAATTCGAACACTGTTTTTGCAACGTTGACCATGTACTGTATGCAAGATTACAGGTATAAATTTCGTAATTATTAGCTTTATTAATTTTATCCAAACTGCCAAAAGTAGGCCCATATATTTTTGTTAAAGTTCTAAATTTTGAATTTACATTTCATTAAGGTTAACATTACTGTCTCGCTTAATGTTATAAATTGTTGTTTTTAAAGTGCGTATTATAAAAAGTTATGTTTTGAAACAGTCCAGTTGTGTATATTCCATTTATTATCAACAAAAATCTGACTTTGCTAACGGTATATAAAAGTGTTATAATATTTGCATTTTGTACTAAACAACCCTAGAATTATACATTGATAATTAATTAAAATTAATAAATTAAATATTTTTAGGAAATTCAGTTTGAACGACTAACTCGAGAATTGGAGGAAGAACACAACACTGTTGCCACACAACTTGAAAGATGTCGACTAAGGTCAACAAACAACAACAACAATCATAACAACAACAACAATAACAAGTGAGTTTTTTTTTGACACAATAGATTGTGTAGTGCAAATTTAAAAAAATAAAATGTTTTAAAGTAAATATCAATGGGGGTATGTAAGTTTTGGATTTGGTGACCAAGACCTGTGATACTGTATTTATTCATGTATGAATAGAAAATGCATTGATTTTGGCACGTTTTTAATTTTGTTGTTGTTTCCCACTGCACTAATATAAGTGCATTTTTCTTTTTTTACTTTAAAAAAATTTCATTGAAAAATTACTAATAAATATTTTTAAAAAATGATTAAATATAAGAATAACAATTCGTGATTGCAAAATTAAAATTGTTTATTTTTGTTATTCTTGATTAAAAAAGCTATGGTAATAAAAAATAATGAAAAAAGAATTTCGATAAACTTAAAATAGTTCTATACTAAGATTGCAGGAGTAGTTCTTAGCATTTGTTTATGAATATTCAAAGTGTGAACAAAAAAATTTTAGGATTACAATCAGTCCTATTTGATGAACGTATTTGCACTTGAATGATTTCACATCCTTAGTTGTTATTTAAACAAGGTTTACTCGGTTCAAATTGGGCCATATTTGTCAACAACAATTAAGTGCAACTTGATACCTTAGACTTTTAAGTGTTATTTTCCTTACAGAAGTGGGCGTAATTACCTGTTTCTCATCATTGGTTAAATGTTAAAACAGTTTAAAGTTTGAAACTATGACCTTTGTTTCAGTTGTAAAATTAGTTGAATATGTTAACGTTATGCTTTTAAGGACTACTATTGTTTATTTGTTTAAATTTTTTGAATCTTTGTTATTAGTTTGTGCATTTGTTGGACTATTTATTTTTAAATTAAAGTATTGTTAGAATAGTGTTAGTAAGTTTGGTACTTTATTACAGACATGGTAATTAAATATTTTCTGTTAATCAGCTAATTGCTTATCTATTGTTTGATTAAATTACCATAAATGTTTAGTAATTGTTAGGAAATTTGCTACTTAGGTGTTGGTTTATTCATAAAAATATATATTTTTAATATAATGGAAAATTTGTAGTAATAATTAATATGAGTAATATCCATGTTAAAAGGTAAGGCAATAAAATGCTGTAATATATTGTTTTATTTTAATTTACAATCAACCCACTTGTTTCAATGACAATTGGTTAGAGATTTTTAAATGTCATACGTAAATTAAAATGTTCATTTAATGGTAGTAAATTTAAAGAAGTTGTTATGTTTAAAAGGTTAACAAAAAACAAAAAAATTTTAAAGATTTTAAAAAGACATTGAATAAATTTTGTAAATGAAATTTTTCAACTTATTTTTCTTTAATCAAAAAGGTGAAAATTTTAACACAAATTTAAAAAAAAAAATTTTTGTTAGAAATAATCACGATGTGGAAGAAAAAGAAGGAAGTGATACAGAAAGTAAAAGAGATTCGTCACAACATTCGCATGATCACGAATCAAATCAAAACCAGACAAATAAAGAGCAACAGCATCGTAATTACACCGTTATTAACCACTTACAATTATTACGTGTCTGTGTTTAACTAAGGCTTTTGGTCACTTTTAACATTTTGATCAATAGGTTTGGTATAAGACAGATTAGCTGAACAAGTTAGTATGTCAAATAAAAAAAAATTTTGCAATTTTAAAATGATTTAAGGATTTCTGATGATAAGTAATGTTAAAATTGGTTTAGTAGTATGTTTACAAGTTGTGATGTTGTGTTTTTATTTTATTTATCTGCAGATCAACAATATGAGCATCACCATCCACAACAGAAAAACAACAGTAAACAAAAGGTAAATACCTAAATTTTTGTTTTACTTTGTCTAATAAAGCAAGTTATCAGATTAAAATTTTATAATTATCTGAATAATTTTTTTTAGGTTTTTAAATAATTTGGATAAAATCTGTTATTTTTATTAGCTAAATCGTCCACAAACTTGCCCTATTGCACCATCATATGAAAACAACCACTACCACCATTTTCCTGTCAGTAATCACCGTCCACAACCAACATTTGCTCACCCTAAACCATATTATGCAGCTCCAATGCCTCGCATAACTGTTCCAACTTACCAGACTGAGCAACCTCCTTATCCAACACATTTTTCACCTCCTCCAGTGTATCAACCACAAAAAGTTTTTACCCAGTTTCCACCAGCGCACCAGTATCACGATCTCGAAAATGAGCCAGTGTCTTCTTATTACGTCAATTTACCAGTGAATTATTTTCAGCCACAACCCCAAAGACCATTTTATGACCAACCCCAGCAGCATATAATGGTTCCTGATCCATACTATTATAACCCACCTTATTCTAATCAACATGGTTACTACATGAACCATAATCCACAACCAGAACAATTTAGCTACCAGCAAAAAGTCATTCCAATTTCAAAAAATATCAACCATACTGCTAACCAACAAGACCAGTGGTCTCCACCACCGCCTCTACCACCCCGAAAATCTCGATCCAAAAAAACAGTGGACCATCCCATAACACAAAACACCAACATGCACCACCCGCATGTAATGGAAAATCCACCATCTTACCAACAGCATCAGTCTTCAAGACATTCTAGTTCATCCCATATGAAAAGTCAGCATCGTAAGTAAAGAACAAAGTTATATTGTCTACATTCTACATGATTTAATTTTACCAGACATTTTTTTTAAAGTATATATATATAATAGTTGTCATATTTTATTGAACAGGAGACTTAAGAAGTCCGCAACCTCATAGTAGAAAGACATCTCAGGAATCCTATCCCACGACAAGAAACAGGAATTCGAGTGAAGTGAGAAATTCCAGGAACAGACTTAACTCAGTTGCCTCACAAACACATTATGATCAAACACCATGTAAGTTGGTTATTTAATTATAATATTTTCTAAATAGCTTAAAACCAACCCATTAGCTTACAAGTCTTTTTTAGGTCTAACAACAATTTCATTAAATTTAAATATTACTGCATTAAGTCTGACTAGAAATTAAATCAAAAAAAATTGTTGAAATGTCGTCCGTTTCTCCTCAGTAAATCACAAACAAAGCTCGAAGGCTTCATCTAGTGACCCTGTAGACTATCGACAGCGACAGCGAAGTCATCGGCTATCAGCTTCACCCCGAACATTGAACCCAACCCACCTTCACCGACAAATTACATACAGTAATAATGAATATAGTGATGGGTATGTACGTTAACTATTAAATTTGTACATGTTTATAGTTTATATAATTTTTAAAAATATTAGGTTTCTAAAAATGAAATTTGTAATTTACTGTTGTATTTACACACTTTTAGCAGCTTGTAATTATTATACAAAACGTTTTTTTTTATTGTTTAGTTTCATTTACGGAAACGAACCAGAAATAAATGAAGTGGTGGAAATGTTAAGACACCATTCATACCAGGTTTGCCAAATAGTCATTTTCATTATGGGTAAATTTAAAAGGAATTGTTGCTAAGGGAACTGTTGGAATTTCTTTAAAAGGAATTGTTGGAATTTCTGATTCTGGATTTAATTTGTTTTATTTAAACTTTCAGGTGGTGTCCAATGCTGCTGCATACGTTCAACACTTAACTTATGGAGATGACCAGATGAAAATTGTAATAAGAAGAAAAGGAGTTATCCCGTTGTTAGTTAACCTTCTACATCACCATGTTATTGATGTAAGTAAACATAAGTGATTCATATAACAGTGGTAATACATTTGTTCGCCTTGTTAGGTAATGTTTTAACATACTAGTCAAGAAGGGGCAAGCAAAGGTTATGTCAGTGTATTATGTTTTAAAATTATTTTTGACTAAAATTTTTGACTAAAAGTAATTTTATAAAAAAAATTTTAAATGTTTTAACCACTAGGTTCTTAGATTCATTTTTACTGTAAAAGCGTTAGTAATAAGGTATTTACTTCTCTGTAGGATAGTTTTAAATTAAAAATTTCTTGAAATTGATTTCTGGTATATTGGTCGTAAAACTTTGGGTTGTCCAACAATGGGAAATAAAAACTAGTTCTATAAAAAAGCAAAATTAAAATGGCATTGAAGATTCTCAAAAATAAATAAAAATTTATTTGTATAACCTCCCTGGTATTTGTTGAATAAAACTTGTTTGTTTACACAAGTTGTTGGTTGAAAAACAATAAAAAAATCACACATACCTGAAATTTTTCCAAATGTCAAAATAGTAGAATAATTCTTAAATTTTAAACTATATAAAATAAAAAAATTAAACAGCAACAATATGTATTTTGTTTTATTTTTGTTTATTTTTATTGTTTTATTTTGGTTATGTTAAGGTTCAAAAAAATGCCTGTGGTGCACTTCGGAACTTGGTATATGGTCGAACAAATAACGATGCAAAGGTGATAGTAAGAAACTGCGGCGGTATTTCCTCATTGGCTCATGTTTTAAGATGTACAGAAGATCAGGAAATGAAAGAATTAATTACTGGTAATTAATTTTTTGTCATGTAGATAGATTATCAAAAGTTGGCTACTTAAAATTTTAGTTTCTAAAGTATTTTTTTTCTGTATGGTTTTAGATAAGGAATTTTATCTGTATTAGTGTTTAAAAAAAAAAATAAAATTATATGTTTAAAAACTATTCTCCTTACCTTACAGGTGTTCTATGGAATCTATCTTCCTGCGATCATCTGAAACTTACGCTCACCGACAGTGCCCTCCCCACTCTTGCCTCTCGAGTTATTATCCACTATGTTGGTATGCTTGATCCTGAAAGAATGGCAAAGTTTTTAGTTGCCGAACAAACTGATTCTTACACTGATTTAACTGCAAGTGATTTTACGATTGACCCCAATTGGGCTACATTGTTTGTAAATGCAACTGGATGTTTAAGGTGTGTTGTATTTATAACAGATAACGTTTGATTTTGTCTAGCAAGTATTGTTAGATAACAAAAATTATATTGTTTTTGTTTAAATTATTTTTTGAGATTCTTTAAAATTGTAATTGCTATTATCAGTACCTGAATTTTTTTAATACTTGTAATTTTATTAGAAATATAAGCTCAGCCGGTGTAGAGGTTCGAAGGAAAATGAGAAATGTGGATGGTTTAATTGAAGCTCTGTTGCTCATCGTTGAAAATGTGATTGGAAAAAATGATGTGGATAGCAAAGTAATAGATTTATATTTCGATTTGTTAAAAAAAAAATAAAAGCTCTATTTTTAATAAGATTTTTTTTCCAGGGTGTCGAGAACTGTATGTGCATACTCCGCAACCTCTCGTATCGACTCGCATTGGAGGTGGAGGCTGCTCATCTTCCTCTCACAAGAGACTCCTCAAACATTTCCGGGGTTGAGAATAAGGAAGAGGATTGCTGGAGAAGAAGCAAGAGGTACAAAGATAGAAGAAGAAAAAATGTGGAGGTAGGGAAAAATTACAAAAAAAAATATTGTTTTTAATGTTTTTTAAACATAAAAATTTGTTTTTTTAAAAAAGTTTTTTTTTAAAAAAAGCACATTGTTTTTTTAAAAAAGCACAACCATACAAATTATTACTTTAATGGGTGAATATTTTTAATAAATTTCGATATGTTGTTGTAATTAAATGGTAATACCGTAATTAAATGGCAAATTATCTCAGATTCTTCTTGATCCATCTTCATCACACAGTATGTCAAAACCAGATGCTCAAGGGGTTGAGTTGTTATGGCAACCATCAGTAGTAAGAAGATATCTTGCTTTGTTGGCTGAAACCTGTAATTTCGGGACACTTGAGGCAGCATCGGGTGCTCTACAGAATTTGTCAGCAGGACAGTGGGTCTGGTCATCAAATATAAGGTGGCTTATTTTTTGAACCGGGGAAAATTAATTTATTTTTGGAATGAGCCTGATCAAAAATGTTTTTAATTTGTTTTACAGATTGTCTGTGAGAAAGGAAAAAGGTCTTCCCATGTTAGTGGAGTTTTTGCACATGGAAAATGAGAGAATAGTTACTGTAATGTGCTCAGCTTTAAGAAATATGGCATTAGATGGGAGAAACAGAGAACTGCTGGGTACATATTAACATAATGCTTTAAATCTGATCAGATGTAAAACTTTATATAACAGTTATACTATAATAACTATATTCCTAAAAACAAATTGCAGGTAAACATGCGATGCAGGATTTTGTTGATCTTCTTCCAGAGCCTGACCCAGCATCCTCAGAAAGCTTTCCAGATGATCCTCCTCTTGATCTTCTTGCTCAATCTGGAATACCTCCACAAAAATCTCTTCTTATTGAAGCATCTTGTGGAGCCCTTCGTGAGTTGACATCATCGAATGTTGAAAATGCTATGAGGTTGTATAATTGCGGTGGAATTCAGAAACTAATTGCAATCAGCAGATGCAGTGACTATCGGTAAGCCAGTTATAGCATTTGAAACATAATAAAACATTCGTCAGTATAAAGAAACCCTTTTTTTTTATTTTGACCTTGAAAAATAAATCTTAGTACACAGGTTAAATTATTATTGTTCTTTATTACTATAGGTACCCACATCGTGTAGTGAAAGGTGCTGGCCGCGTTTTAGTTAACTTATGGGAGTACAAATCTCTCCGAGCTACTTTTAAACTAGAGGGGTGGAGCCAGTACCACTTTCATGTAGCTGGTGTGTATAGTGTGGCCAGTGTTGGAAGCCAAGTCTCACCTTTATCAAGTCCTGCAATGTCACCGGAGGAACCAAGCACATTTAGGGTACGATAATTATTAAATAACTTTATTTTTTCAGGCAAACTCGAGATTTTTTGTTTGATAATATATATGATATTTATTTTTAATTTGATTTATTTAATAAAATTAATTTTAATTTGATTAGGATCCAATTCCGAATCCCACCTACACATCACAGCCACTAATAAACCACCATACACCATCTTATAAACTACCTTATGCACCAATGACCACTAATTACCATTCTAGTGAACCAGATGCCAACTACGTGTCATTACAGACCATCGAAAACCATCAGCAGGCTGGTAATGTAGATTCCTGGGTTTAACTTTTTGATTAACAAATGTGTTTGTATTAATATAATAACAAGTTATTTAACATTGGTTTGCTTTATTTTAATCTTTTTTTTAAATATTTAGGTTGTGTAGTTAAGGTTAAACTGATAATTTTAATAACATTTTAGTAATTATATCTAAATATTTTTGTTGAACTGCACTTTGAAATTATTTTTCTGTCGGTTTTTATAAAGTTAAGTTTCAGTTTTATATTTTATAATAATGTAACTAAATTTTATTATAAATTTTTTTTGTTGTAGTTTTTAATATGCTTTCACCTTTTTACTTCAAATAGACTTGCTTTTAAATTGTTAAAAGATGTACTTATTAGATGAATATTGATAGCCTATTATGATTTAAGCAGAAATTTTTTTTTGTTCGTTAAAATTCTTCAACTAATTAATATTTTTGATGTATATATACATATAATCCATTCTGATTTTTTAATTGTAAGTATGTTTAGAAATGTTAATAGTAAATAATGCAGTCGATATGAGGAGGTATCAATAATATTCATTTTTAAAATCTACTTGCTTATTTAAAAAAATGGTACTTGCTTATGTTGAATGTAGAATGGTATGAACAGAAGATTTAAAATTAATTATTGACATAGCTTAAAAATTCACATTTTTTTACGTCATATTTTATTTTTTTAACTTTGAACTAGTACCCGTCCTTTATTATATTTTAAGGTATAGTGTCTCTTGTTAATGACTATGCAATATTTGTTTTTACATATACTTTTTTATGTGTCTTACAGTTTATGCAGTTTAAATTTCTGTAATGGTATGTATTTAATTCATGTAACTATTACCATTGGTGCTATAATATTAGTCGATACAAATATATATTTCATTTTTTAATAAATACTAACAATATCAAATAGTTTTAGTTTTTTAGTTAACATAACAAACCTGAAATTGTTTACAAATGAAAAAAAAAACACAGTGATTTTTAGGCAAAAATTGAATTAGGGTAAAACTATTTCTTTTAAAGCCATTTCAAGTGTCGGATATTTAAACTGATATCCAAGTTCAAGTGTTCGTTTCGGTTCAACTTTTTGTCCCTCCAGCAAGATTTTAGCTCGCACTTTCCCGAAAACACCTTTGACAACAAACCCAGGCAGCGGAATAAAAGCTGGGCGACATAAAGCCCTGCCAAAACATTTTGAAAAATCTAAATTTATTTGGGGGTCTGGAGCAACTCCATTTAAAATTCCTGAAACATTTTGGTTCTGAATAGCATGCATGAATATTCCAACTATATCATCTATGTGTATCCATGGAAACCATTGCAAGCCACTGCCAATAGGTCCACCTAAACCAAGTTTAAAGGGTGGTTTCATTTGCAGTATTGCTCCACCGTCCTTACCCAAAACTACACCTAAAAAATTAAAAAGTTAAGTTTTTTTTATAACTTTTACATAGTATGTTTAATTACCTGATCTTATTGTAACATGGCGGATATCAGTATTTAAGGTGTCAGGTAAAACACTGGCCTTTTCCCAGGCTGTTGCTAATTCAGTCCAAAAATCGTTTGGTTTATCACATACATAACTTTCAGTGTAAACCTTGGTACTATGAGTAGGATAATAACCAACTCCCGAAACAGTAACCCATACTGATGGAGGTAAACTTGAAGCTATTATAGCATCTCTAAGTGTAGCTGTAGTATCTATACGGCTATTCCAAATATCATTTTTAAGGGTGTTGCTCCATCTGAAGTTTTAAAAAGAATTTATTGCCTTAAGTCATAGTTGATTGTTTTTAAAATTCTTACCGTTTCGTTGGATCAAGAACAGACTGGCCAGCCAAATTAACAACTCCAAATGTTTTGTCAGGAATTCCATTTCTTTTAATATCTTCCTACAACATAAAATAATAAGGGCTCCTACAGTAATGATCACATTAAAATACAAATGGTTTTTGATAATTGCAAAATTCATGTTGTAAATACCCAGGTTATAACATTTGTAGATTTATTTTGGCCTCCATATCGGGATATTGTTAGAGCAGAAAATCCAGATTTTTCCAATGCCTTTGTTAAATATCTTCCTATAAAACCACTGCCTCCACCTAAACAAAGTGAAAAATACTAATATATTAACGTTAGTTAACAAAATGAACAGTAAACACAAAAAAGTATATTAAATGATAAGGGGTTAGTATGATGATAATGCATACCTACTAATACTAGTTTGGACATTTTTGTTAATTGGTGAAGTTGCGGTTGTAGAAAAAAGTGTTTTTAGTTCCACAAACTTTTAGTTATATAAAAACATAGATATACTGATGTTTACTAATGTGTCTTGGTTGAGAATACCAGTTTTTTTAATAAATATCAGTATACCTTTAGTTTTAAGAAGATTGTGTTCCCTGTAACGGGCAGGTGTCAACAATCATTCAAAGATGTAAATACACGTGATGACGTCATTTTGCATGCTTCCAAACTAAGTAAAAATGCCTTTTTTCCTACATGTTAGAAAGCTTAAATATATTTTTTACATTAGTATAATTTTAGTTATTAAATAATTTGTTTAATTAATTAATTAATGAATACTTAAAACTATTTTTTCATTTTAAACAAAGTATTCAGATTTTTTTATTTTATGAATGGGAAGTAAATTTATGTCGAACCAGCGCGAAACGATCTCTTTTGTATTCGTATCTATCACGTTTTAATATGCTAGTGGGTATTGTGAAAGGTTTTTCATCTCTACTTGCTTTTAGTGCAGAAATTGTTAGATAAATAAGGCAAGTTTTTTTTTAATAAAAAGACACGTAGCTCTTTACAATATACTTTTCGTTCGCTGTTATTTTAAGGGTAAGAAAGGCTATTTGCCGTTTAGTATTTGGCGTTAATTTATAATTATATATACATCAGGACCAGAGATCAACAGGATAATTTGTAATTACAATTTTTACTTCATTTTAAGAAAGCTACCTTATATATATTGATGAATAAAATAATGAAATGAGTGACAAATTGGAAGTCCTTGAAGATAATCTTGAACAATTTATTGAAAACGTTCGTCAACTAGGAATCATAGTCAGCGACTTTCAACCGCAAGGCCAAGCTGTGCTTAACCAGAAGATTAACTCTATGATAACATGCCTGAAAGATATTGAAAACACAAAAGCAACACTTCCAGACATACACGTTCCATTGGAAGTTTTTGATTACATTGATTCTGGAAAAAATCCTCAGTTATACACAAAGGACTGTATCGACAAAGCGTTAATGAAAAACGAGGCTGTAAAAGGAAAAATCGATATTTACAACAAATTTCGCCGGGAATTGATAACCCAGCTTTCTAAAGTTTATCCGGAACAAATTAGCGAGTACAAAAATATAAGAGGAGAAACAAGTTAAAAATTAAAATGAGTGAAAGTGGCAAAATATCTGTTTCCTTTGGCTTTAAAAATAAAATACAATCTAAGGTTGATGTAGATAAAGTAATTAAAGAAAAAGATTCAAATTTACCTGTTGATTATCTTACACATGTAGATAAAAAGTCACTTGATATTTCTGATAAACCTACAAAACATCTTATAATCCCTCTTATTCATCAAAATCGCTGGCAGAAAAAAGAAAAAACTGGAAATTCCGATGGAAAAAAAGATTTTACTTTAGAAGATGAGGCTGCACAAGAAATTTTAAAGGAGTCTGCTCACTACTTAGAAAAAAAGGAAGAGTTAAAAGATTCTGAAAACCAATTTGAAAATCTTGCGGTTCCACTTCTTTTAAAAAATAAAGTGCCAGAGGGTTTTGAATCAGATGACAAACTTGACGTTTCAATACGCCCAGATCAAGCTTCATTAGGTGACTATGAGGATATACCAATAGAGGCTTTTGGTATGGCTATGTTACGTGGTATGGGCTGGGATCCTAAGATTGGTATCGGAAGAACCTTTAAACAAAATACCAAAGTTTTGGAGGCAAATCTTAGACCCAAAGGCCTTGGTTTAGGTGCAGAAGCAACCAATAAATTGAAATTAAACAAGGCTACCACGAATAATAAAAACGAAGAAGTTTTGGAAATTAAAGTTGGTGCATTTGTGTTAGTTGAATCCGGGAGTCACAAACGAAAGTATGGAGTAATTGAAGGCCTAGATGTAGATAATGCACAATGTATTGTCAAACTAACTCTTGAAAATAAGTCCTCTACAATTGGGGAGTATGCACTTAAAGTTGTTTCAAAAACAGAGTACACAAAATACAGCAAAGATCTTAGTCGATTAAGTAAAGCGCACCAGCAACAAGAAAATAATGAAAATGGACATCAAAAATTTGAAAAAAATTATAAAAATGAAAGAAAGAGGAGATATAAAGATGACGAATCCAAAGGACATTCTGAAAAAAGCAAACGAAGTGAAATGAATGATGACAGATATCATAGATCATATTCTGAAAGAAGTCGCACACAAGACTCTAAATCCTCCTCTAATGATTCTAAAAAATTGAAATCACACAAAAAAACAAAAAAAACAAACCACCGAACATGGTTAAGGCCCAATTTAAAGGTTCGAATGGTCGACCAACATTATCGAAAAGGAAAATATTATAGAGAAAAATTGTTTGTTGTTGATGTTTTTGATGTTGAGGGCAATTGTAGTTGTAAAACTGTAAATGGGACTTTTTTAGATGATGTTCATGAGAATATGTTGGAAACTGTTGTGCCCAGATCCAGTTCTGACGCATATGTTGTTATTACCAGTCGTGGAAAGTTAAAGTATGACGGCAAACTTGCCAAAATATTGGAAAAAGACAAAAGCAAATGTGAGGCTTACCTTCAACTTTTAGATGATCGCGATGTGGCAATCAAGGCGGGATTTGATGAAATTTGTGAATATTCAGGAAACGTGGAGGAAGATTCGATGTTTTAAAACACTTTTAATGGATTTTCAATTGTTTTGTGACAACTTTTAAAAAGCACTTTGTATTCTGTTAAGTTTTTTTTGATTGAAAAAACTAGTACAAATAAATAACTTTTTTATACACTCTGAATATATTTTGTAATTTTTTAAAAGTGAAATTTTTTGTGGATGAAAAATATTCTGCTTACAAACTCATCTTTTAATAAAAAAACTTATTATTTTTTTTTGCAAATACGCTCTAAGAGATTGCATATTGATTTATTAAGAAACATTAAAAATAGCAGTAAACAATTTAATAACAACTTCTTAACACACAAAATCACATTTAAAAATCTTGAGCAAGAATATTTAAAAAATAAAACAACTTTTTTCATTATTGCAAAACAACAATAAAAAA
Source organism: Corella eumyota (assembly GCF_963082875.1). Taxonomy (NCBI): domain Eukaryota; kingdom Metazoa; phylum Chordata; class Ascidiacea; order Phlebobranchia; family Corellidae; genus Corella; species Corella eumyota. The sequence continues at coordinate 5,525,997 of NC_137491.1, forward strand.
CTTTCACTTGCTTTATAGCATAAACAACTTAAACCCATAATTAGTTTTTTATAGTTATAACTATTTCCTCTAAAGTAGCATGTCAGAGTAGCAAAGCAGTAAATAAAGCAAAAAAGCGTGGTTATAGAGTCCGCTATAATAAAAACTACATTTTTACATTTGAAAAGATCTATAAAAAACAAGCTTTGTTGTCTTGGTTGTAATAAAACTCGCCCATGTTTGTTATCCTTTTACGAACTGTGTTGTTCATTAGTTTGTCACACAATAAATCCAGACCCACTCTTTCTAACGACTTTAATAATTTTTTCATTTTATCGTTGTGTGGCGGAATTCTCCAATTAAAATATTCCATGTAAGCGGTATTGTTTTTATCCAGGTATAAAATGTGTTTTGCTAACGTTTCTGCCGACGGAAATTCTTCCGAGTGAATAAACGATCCTGGGGGAGCTATTCGCTCCATGTCTTCGTATTTTGCTCCCAAGACTATCGGAACCCGACCAGAATAAAGGCCGTTATGCCAGAATTTCTCAGTTATGTAATCCTTACAATGATACGAGTTTTCAAAGGCTAAGTAAAATTTATACGAGTCTAATTTTTCTTTTGGCAAGTTTTTAAATTCTTCTTTATTTTTAAAACACTTCCCAAATCGATCAACCTTAACCCCAGCTTTTATTAATTCGTCTACAAAAAGCATGCGACGTTTGGCACCGCTCACGTAATCACAGTTGCTCACAACCCATAACTAAAAATGAACAACCCGTAATTGAAGAATAAAAATACGTTATATTCTTTTTTAAGTAAAAAACTAAAAATGTTTGTATTAGTAATCTTAATCAGTTCTATGAAAGCAAACTTACGGCCATGTTTTTCTTTTTAGCCATTATTTCTTTTATTTTTTCTTTGGTGCTAAATGCATGTTCTTTTAAAGCATTTTTTCGTGAATAAGGTCGCCAAACGTCGTTATCTGTTCTATAACCCATAGTCCAGTTAATAAAGTCGTCAAATTTATTCATACCATTTGGTCCACGATGTGATATCGAAACAACAGAGGGCGCCTCTTGTAAATCAAGAACAAAAATCTGATCCATGTCCCTTAAACACAATTGGTGGCAAAATTATAATAAATTAAAAGTGACTTAAATAAGTGCTATTGTTTTCAGTCAATTTTAAAATAGCCTTAGACTATAGTTTAAACAACCTGTAATGGTTCCATGGCATTTTTTCTTTGTTTAATGATGTATAATGAAACTCGACTGCTATTGCTTCGTTCAATTTACTTCTGTCGTACGTTAACACACACTGATCATTACCTTCTCCCTCTGAAAACCCTTCTGTCGGTACATCCCACGGATGGGTCCATGCCAAAATATATGTTCGGTTTCTTAATAAGTTTTTGAAATTAAAATTTTTTTTCGCTAAAAAGTAATATTCTTAAAATAATTAAAAGAAAAATTGTTTTTACAAAAATGTTTTTATTATTAAGATTTAGATTAACAGAATATATATACTAAAATATACGAAAATATACCTTGAATCAAGTTTTCTTTTTCGGTTTAATGAAGTTAAGAATGTGTTCGTTGATAACTGTTCTGTCTTAAATCTTTGAAAGATATTTAACTTTATTTGATAGTTGTAAAGTACTACATTATATATTACAAAAATTTTAACCAAAATATTTAAAACTACCACAATCTCATTGAATAACTTAAAAAAATTACCTGTATGTTAATCTTGTTAATCCAAATTTTCGATTAAGTTTGGTAACATTGCCTACATTTACAATGTAGATTATTACAAGTATAACACTTAGTAAAAAAAATCCAAAACCGATGTTAACTTGTCGCATTCTGCCAAGTGTTATTTATATTAATCGTATTATTAAAAAGTTTAACCCACATTAAATCTAAAACAAAAATATCATTTTTTATACTTTGCATAATACAATATATTTATAAACTCGTTTAAGTTTTCTCAGCAATGTTTTAATTAAAAGCATTCAAACGGAAATTACAGTCACGTTGTATTTACAAAAGCAGGCTTTGTGTTTTTACAATTTTGCACTTGAAGCGAATCCAACACATCGTTTACTGTTAACAAGATTGCTTCCTGTTAGGCTTTCAACTTTGTCTAATTTGCATTTTAAAAATAATATTCTAAAAACTTGTTTTCCTAAAAACTTATCTTTAGTCAACTTTTTATTTGTACTTAAAAAACAACTAAACCCCAAGCTTTTATTAAATTCATTAAATAAAAATACGAACTACAGCATTTTGAGCAAACGTTGTACACTATTTTTTAAATACAAACGTTTTTTAAGCTTTTATGGCAACCGTTAACTCTAAATACTCTTTCAACAATACCCTATGTAAACAGTAGAACCTTTTAGGATAAGCCAAGTTCATCCAACGTGGCTTTATTTTAAATCGCAACCTTGCTAAAAAAAATAGTAAGCGTTCTATTGTTTGTTGAGCGTGACAATAAACACCTTTTATGAAATGCAGGGTAACATAATGCTTAGGTTTAGTTATAAAACCAAATTTGTTCAGATTTTTTACAAATAATACATGATTCATTGACTAAGAAAGTTGTCCTTGGCTTTACCTGTTATTCTACTATACCTAACCTAGCTCTAGTACGTTGACATTACAACCAGGCAGCCAACACAGTCGTTAGGCGTTTATTAAATATTAAATAAGCGTCTAAAATTTCCTTTTTTTTAAATGCGGTACACCAGGAAGTTATTTACCCTTTCTAAATGAGTATTGCATGATCGATGTTTCTGTTACATTATTTGTCACACTTCTATGAAATATGTATTATTATAAAACATAATACTGTGTTAAATTAGGTTTTCTACTTAAATCTTTTGCAGAAAGTATTTTTTAATACTGGGTCTTAAACCCTAAAAATATATTTATTTTCGATTAACACAACTGCTTTCGACTTTATACGCATTAAAAGCACAACTGCTTTCGATTTTTCAATCTCTTCTTTCAAATTTCTAATTAACTATAGGTATTTTTCTTATACATATTATGACTTAGCTTTCCTGTCAATTCTATTTAAAATGTTCTATTAGAAATTGTCAGCCTATGCACGTATTTTGTGATATTTTTTTTGTCCCAATTTTTGGTTTTTGTCAATTTTTACGCATCAATAAACTTGATAAATGAGAGAATAGACCTGAATCAGACTTAGAGCTGTTTCGGCATATTTTGTTTAATGCAAGGCCAAATGTTAACAAGCAAGATTAAAGTAACGCGTTCTTAAAATTACAACAATTTATTAGAAACAAAGTTTAAGTTCCGTTGCCAATTTGAACTTTTTTGCAATTGTTTATTTCGTTTTACACTACCTAAATAAAATCTAATTTATTTTCTGTTTTAATATTACACAATACTATTATTTTTTAATAAATTATTTACAGTTTTTATAAAAAAATGTTTTTACTTGTATACTGAATATACAATTTTACTTCTTACAAAATGTTAAAGATTTAAATCTTTTATTTTCTCATTAATTTTAAATACAATTTCACACTCGGTTGGACACCATTAGCCGCTATTGTGGGCTTCTTTTGGATCGCCTTATCGCCTAGTCATATCAAGTTTTTCCCTTTTTTCCAGCGTTCTTAGTCACGTGATTTGTGTTTCGCTTTTTTTGTCTTTATTTGTATCGTAACTTGGAATAATTTTGGAATTCTACTTTTAGTACGTCATATATTTAGAATACGATTCGCCCTGTTCTAACAATTCATAAATGGTCTTTAGTTAGTTTTTGTTAAAAGTAATATTGAATTGTAAGTGTTAAGCCAGTATTGTTTTTGTTAATTGTTTTTCTTGTGTACTGAATATTGAATACATTGTAGAGTATTTCAATTGTTGTATCAGTCGAGTTAGACAGTTGCAGTTCTGGGCCCATTATCGGTTTTATTTTTATATTAACTGAGATCAATCTGTGATCAAGGGGCGTATTTTATTCTCCGATCAACCTATTGTTGGTCACGTGGGGTATAGTTAGACAAACCCTACATTTATTTATGAATTGTATGACATTTGGTCATATCATTGAGTTAGTATAGTTAGTTAGATTTGTAGATTGTTTGACTTAAGATCAAGTTTGGATTTATAAATTGGGATATATAATTTGGAAAGGATTTTTTGGATTTACATATAAGAATGAATTTGGAACCAAGTACCAGCGGTCAAGCTTCGACATCGAAGCCCGTCGAAGAACCCAGTGTCGATCCGAAGTCTGCCCGAAAAAATGCTTTGGCAAATTTTACTCGAATTGAAAACCAGCTCCTTAAAGAAATCAATGCTCAAAAGGAGGCAAAGCTGGTCACTGGATGCAAAGCAGTTTTCGACACCGCCTACGATAAATGTTTATCGGCGTGCAACGAATTCTTGGCTGTTCAAGCTGAAGTTGAAAAGCCAAAGGCACAGGCCAAAATTGATGAAGTTAAAAGCCGATATGCGACAATGAACGAAAGGTATCAAAGTTTTCTATCTTTGTGTGTAACCTCTGCTTCACCAACACATGGAGCTCCCTCAGTAATTGGGTCCCGCCATTCTGGATCTGTTAGCTCGCAAAGAAGCAGAGGTAGCGTCGAGGCGCTTAAAGTTCAAGCCGAACAAGTTCAAAAGGAAGCTGAATTAAGTCTTCGGCAGCTTGAAATTCAAAAGCAACAAGAAGAAGAAGAAGCAGAAGAAGAAGTCCGCGAAGCTGAAGCCAAGGCTCGTGAGGCCGAAGCTAGGGCTCGTGAGGCCGAAGCTAGGGCTCGTCGGAAAAAGCGCACTGCGGCCCTTAAAAGCATGGGCGCACAAATTGAGCTTGAAAAGGAAGTAACCAGGGCTCAATCCAAAGTTCTTGAAGCCGAAGCCGAGTTAGAGGGTAGCGTTTTTGGGTCTGACGGATTCGTAGAAAGGCCATCAATTTCGCTTCGACAATTCGCTTCACCAGCTGCTTTGGGGATTGATCAAGCCATTAACAGCTTATCACCCAAACGGAGTGACCCGACCCCTATCTTAGTTACCGAAACGGGGCCGGTGTATGATTCCACGCCTATTGTCAAAGAAACCCAGCAAAGTGTGCCCCGTAGCCAATATTTGCCAAGCTACTTAGCGCAAGACGCCACCTTGCCAAGAATTACGATTGACAATTTTAATGGCGACATTTTAGAATATGATTCTTTCATCATGCAGTTTGATGAATTTATAGATTGTAAAATATCGGATGACGGCGCCAAATTGCAGTTTTTGTTGAAGTATTGCACTGGCGAGGCGTTTGAGGCAATTAAAGGTTGCAAAGTTATTCGTAACCGAACAGAGGCTTACAGAGAAGCGAGATCACGACTTGGTGAAAAGTTTCGTGCCAGTGATCTTATCATGGAGGCGGCAATGGAAACCATACTAATTGGGCCTCCCATTTCTGAGTCAGATTCCGATGCTTGGAATAAATTGGCAGACAGCATGTACTACTGCAGCTGTACCTTAAATGCGGGAGGCTATGAGTCCGAATTAAACAGCCGTGAGACAATAAGCAAAATCTATCGACGATTGCCCGAACAAGTGCGGCGTGATTTTATAAAAATTTCAAAAGATAGAGAAAGAACCGGTAGGAAAACAACCTTCGATGATTTGTTACAGTTCGTAAGGGAGTTGGCCCGATCATCAAGGCATTACTACCAGCGCATTCATTTTGAGCAATGCGATAAAAAATTTTCCGACATGAAAGGGAGGCGATTTCAATCGAAATCAAATCGGCCTGCCAGCAAGAGCTTTAACGTGAAGGAGAAAAGTTCGGCGCCATTATCATTTGTATGCTGTCCTTTGTGTAGGAATGGACACCAGCTGTGGCGTTGCGAAATCTTTAAAATGAAAACGTCGATCGATCGATATAATTTCGTGAAAAATAAAAAGTTGTGTTTCAATTGCTTAAGAGAAGGCCACATGAATAACAATTGTCCGACAACAATGGCCTGCAAAACATGTAGCAAAAAACATCACACTTTGCTTCATTACAACAAACCACAACCGAATGAAAACTTAAACGCACCTACAAATAATGAGAACGCCGAAGAAAGAGCTGTCACCGCCTGCGGTACACAAAAAAGTAAAAATGTAAAACGGTTCAAGGTGCTTCCAGTAAAGGTTTGGGGCAGCGACCCAAACAAAATCGTCCAAACTTATGCATTTTTGGACGACGGTTCCGACACAAGTATGTGTACTAAAACGTTAGCCAATCAATTGGGGCTTAACAAAATCGACCGCCATGTACAGCTATTTACAGCAAATTCACTTACCGAATATGATACCATTGTTGGAGGTATGCATATTCAAGGCATTAATGAAATCGAGTCATTTAATGTAGACGAGCTTATTGTTTTAAACGACCTGGTTGATGTAAGTGAAAGTATACCCACTAAAGATGTAGCAAACCGCTACGCGCATCTTAATGATCTCACGTTTCCGAGACTTAAGAACGCAAAAATTGAATTGCTTCTTGGTAACAATGTACATGAAGCCTTTAGGTTGAAGGAGCAACGTGTGGGTAAACCTGGTCAGCCATTTGGCCTGCATACAGCGCTTGGCTGGACATTATTTGGTTCTGACTACTCTAATAGGTCAGATAACAATGCACGAAAAATCAATTTTCTACATAGCCTAGATGGCATTGACGCTTCTTGTAGAATATTGGTCAACTCGTTTAATCAAGACTTTAAGGATTTAAACGACGTTCAACGCCATAATAGAGGATAAAAGGGCTTTGGGAATAATGAAATCGACCGTTAAAAAGGTTGACGGTCATTACCAAATTGAATTACCGTGGAAGGACGATCTTGCAAGACCGTCGAATAATCGGAAAATGGCTGAACGAAGGCTTCAGTACTTAAAGAAGAAATTGCAAGCTAACCCTGAACTTTTTTCCAGGTATAGGGATAAGGTTACTGAATATGTAAATAGTGGCCATGCCACAATGATTTTAGATGGTGAAATTAGGAATTTAAGTAACTTTAAATATTATATACCTCACCATTTTACAGGGCCTAAATTTCGTATTGTTTTTGATTGTGCTGCTAAACATTTAGGCCTATCTCTTAATGACTATTTGTTACAGGGGCCTGATTTAACTAATAATCTGGTTGGCGTGCTTTTGCGCTTTCGCCAGGAAAAAATCGCTTTAGTTGCAGATATAAAGGGCATGTTTCACCAGGTGTTCGTTGATCCCAATGATCGGGATGCCTTTAGGTTCTTGTGGTGGCCAGAAAACGACCTGTCGCGAACTCCGGTTGAGAAGATGAGGCTGCACAAGAAATTTTAAAGGAGTCTGCTCACTACTTAGAAAAAAAGGAAGAGTTAGAAGATTCTGAAAACCAATTTGAAAATCTTGCGGTTCCACTTCTTTTAAAAAATAAAGTGCCAGAGGGTTTTGAATCAGATGACAAACTTGACGTTTCAATACGCCCAGATCAAGCTTCATTAGGTGACTATGAGGATATACCAATAGAGGCTTTTGGTATGGCTATGTTACGTGGTATGGGCTGGGATCCTAAGATTGGTATCGGAAGAACCTTTAAACAAAATACCAAAGTTTTGGAGGCAAATCTTAGACCCAAAGGCCTTGGTTTAGGCGCAGAAGCAACCAATAAATCGAAATTAAACAAGGCTACCACGAATAATAAAAACGAAGAAGTTTTGGAAATTAAAGTTGGTGCATTTGTGTTAGTTGAATCCGGGAGGCACAAACGAAAGTATGGAGTAATTGAAGGCCTAGATGTAGATAATGCACAATGTATTGTCAAACTAACTCTTGAAAATAAGTCCTCTACAATTGGGGAGTATCCATTCGATCCATTCGATCCATTCGATCCATTCGATCCATTCGATCCATTCGATCCATTCGATCTATTCGATCCCGTATAGTTTATAGGTACCGCGTATTTTGTGATATTTTTTTTGTCCAACCTATGATTTTTGTCAATTTTTACGCATCAATAAACTTGACAAATGAGAGAATAGACCTGAATCGGACTTGGAGCTGTTTCGGCATATTTTGTTTAATGCAAGGCCAAATGTTAACAAGCAAGATTAAAGTAACGCGTTCTTAAAATTACAACAATTTATTAGAAACAAAGTTTAAGTTCCGTTGCCAATTTGAACTTTTTTGCAATTGTTTATTTCGTTTTACACTACCTAAATAAAATCTAATTTATTTTCTGTTTTAATATTACACAATACTATTATTTTTTAATAAATTATTTACAGTTTTTATAAAAAAATGTTTTTACTTGTATACTGAATATACAATTTTACTTCTTACAAAATGTTAAAGATTTAAATCTTTTTTGCTTACCTAAGCTTTAAAAAAGGGAACCTAATTGTTTCTTCAATAAAACTTAAACAATGGCTGGATAAGAAGAATTACAAGTAGGCCTATTTTTAGCAGTTACTAAGTTTCAAAAACAAAAAACACAATTTTACTAACAAAAATCAAAGCTTATTTGTTTTAAAACAATTTCAATAAAACATAACAATTACTGTTCTATAGCAGCAAAATGGGTTGGGGCCATTCTTACGGATATCAATTTTACTGAGGTTATTATACTTTCTTCATCCGCATAATGTATTTATTGAACTAACGAAAAACTATCACCTTTTCATTTTTCTTAAAATAACCTACAGCAGTATAACAGAATAATGTGGCTAAAAATACTTCTATAAAGAATCAACACATGGTTCGCAGCCACCCGTCACTGATTATGCTATCCGCGTGGGATCATTACGTCCGGGATGCTTTATTTGTATAGTAAAGAATGAACTTAATTAGAAACAGGCTTTGTTATAATGTATAGAACTTGGTATAGAACTTGCCTTTGTCCGTTACCCCCTTTATCCTTTTACAAAGAGTGTTGTTTATTATTCTGTTACAAAAACGATTCATAATAAGACTTTCTTGTGACTTAATTTTTTCTTACTTTATCGTTGTGTGGTCGAATTCTCCAACTAAAATATTTCATGTAAACGGTATTGTTTTATCTAGATATATAATTTGTTTTGCCAGAGTGTTCACTGACAAAAATTCTTTTGTGTAATTTAAATATTTAATTTAAAAAGTTTAACATCGTTTGTAAATATAAAAATCTACATTAGATCAAGTTTTTTGTTTTGATTTATTACAAATTGTAAAAAAATAATATATTTTTTGCAAATTTCTGTTTAACAATTGGAAGTCTATACAAAAAAACCCAAGTTGCCTAAATGTATCTTATTTCTACAATAAAAAACGTTTTAGTAGCGCGCTAAATAAATGTTACAAAAATTTACGTGACAAAAATAAAACATGCTTAATTTTATTTTCTTTGATTTAAGTTATAACCGTGTTAATGGACATGAACAATACGAGTTTTAGTTTTTGTTTAGTTGTTTATTTGCAATCAATTTTATATTTTTATTTTTTTAATAAAGGCTTTATAAAATAACCAACTGCTTGATGAAAATCAGTCAATCCGCCAGATGGTGTATAGTTACATGTAACAAAATGTATGTTTATCCGGACAACGAAAACAACACTAAACGCTACTCAATCGATGAGTTTTAAGCAAGTGTTCCAGTCAGCAAAGTAAGATGTATTTATTTTGTGAAAAAAGGTCTTATTAGATTCCTAGGTGTCCACGACTATAAATATGGAATAACGACGTTTTCACAAACTATGATACTGATTTGCGCAAATGTAGAACAGTTCGTTCTGTCATATGTATCAAATATTTTAAGTTAAGTTTAGAAAATCTGTAATCAGAAATACGTTTTTTTAGCATGGTGTAGCGAAACCTGGTTAGCTTATGAGTAGTGCAAGCTAAATACAAATTTGCCGCGAGTACAGGATATGTCATATGATTAGGATGCAATTAAATAAATTAACAAACAACAATATAAATCATTTATTTTTATTTAACATTTTTAAACTACAATCAAGATTCGTTTATTAATTTATGTTTTACTACCTACTTGCTATAGGTTATTATAAAAAAAATTAATTTGTTGAAATACATAACTATAAAATATGTATAATAAATTATGTTTTAACAGAAGAAAAATAAGTGTTTGTTTCTAAATTTTCTAAAAAATGTGGAAAGATTTAAGAACCTAGGTCTGTATTTTACTACTGGGTACTGTCATCTCATCACTATAGGAAAATGAAAAATTTGAAGTTTATCACTTTGATCTTAGTATTCTTGTTGGTTTTCGTGTTACAGAATGTTGCATGTTTACAACTAAGAACAAAGGTAGGAAAACTATTTTAAGTGTTGATGTAATTTAAAATTTTTAAATGTAGTTTTAAAAATATTAAGTCTTTTTGAAAGCTTTAATAATTCAAAGAACAGTGTTAAAGGTTAATTTTTATAATAAAAATTGTATAGGCCTATAGAGGCTATCATTAGTTATTGTATTATGTTGCTATTTTTTTAATGTGGTTATTTATCATTGAAACCATTTATCTTTTTCGTTTTTATTTTGGTATACAGTACAATTCATTATGTAGGTTTTTTTTAAACTTTTTTGTAAGCATTTCTTACCAGTTAAGATAAGCGCAATAATTAAAAAAAAACAATCAAAAGTTTTAACAATTTTTTAAGTGCATTTCTGTTATATATTTATTAATTATGTGAATATAATTTTTGCCAAACAAAGAAATTTTTATTTAAGTTTAAAAAAGTTTTTGTAAGTTTGATTACTCATTTTTATTCTGATATAATTTTGATATTGTAGTGTGGAGATAATATTATAGATGTTGGAATAATAGTGAATTTGTTATCGCTATTGTGTTCACCAGGCCATAACGTTTGTTTCTATTGTGTGCTTTGTTAGGCAGGTATATATAAAATTAACACTGGCATCTGGTAAGGTAGGTTGTGGTTCAAACGTAGATTCCAATAAAAAATAAAATGCATTGTTTTTCTTCCAATTTTTTTTGTTTGAAATATATAAATTTGTTCTGATTTAAAAAAAATTTTTAATTTGCATAGTTTTTGTATAGGGCTACAAACACAAATAAAATTTTGTACTTTAGTGCCCACGCCTACTCAAAGTAAGGCTTGCTTAGAAATGTTATTGAGAGGTTCGCAAACAATAAACTGGCGTTTGGAATCCCCCTAGTTAAAGGAAACATGTTAATAATTTTTACCTTAGTAGTTAAAATTGCACTGGTATATATAGGAGTAACAATTAAATATTTTCGTATGTGTTTATAAAAAAATGTTGCAATTTTTTTTAAGAAACACAGTAATTATTGGTATTTTGATCTAGTACTAGGTAATAAATATATATGTACTTGGTTTGTTTTCGTACGTGCACCTATAAGTTAAATATTAACCAGTAAGTTCCAGTAAGCGAATGTTTTAGTTTCTTTTTATTCTCATGACCCTGATTACTTGCCTAGCGGCTCGTATTTCACTTGTTTAAATTTTTATTATTTCCTGCGTGATTCATCAGCATTTGTCAATGTCGACCTTAGTTTAATACCCTCTCTGATGCTTTAATTAAAATGTCATTAAAAAGATGTTTTATTAACATTTCAGTTCAAAACTAAAACTGTTAAAACTTGCACCTATGTAAATTTGTATGTATAGCCTATAGAACAAAAATATTACCAATTTTTTTTTAACTAAAATACATTATTATTATTTTTTCAAGATGCACCGGAATACTCTTAAGACAAAAGTTGATAACGATAACTTTAACTGCTCAGTAGGGTAAGCTTATTTATTTTGCAAAACAATTTTATATTTTAAAATCTTGTGAACTCTTTGTCTAAAATTATTGAAAATTTAAGATTTTTTCAACTATTCGAAAAAACTATGAAACAGGTATTATAAAACATATAAAGGTATGTTTTTTAAAGATATTACAAGGATGAAGCTGGCTTTCAATGTTGCCCTTGCCAAAACTGTGGGCAATATGGCTTTGAAATAGATAAATTTTTCAGACAATCTTGTTCTAAGAAACCAAACAATGAAGATCCTTTGTTATGTGGAGTTCGCTCACCGTGAGTATGCTTTACTTTGCATAAACTTTCCTTACTAGAAGTCCTATATTTTATTTATCTTAAAAAAAGTTTTAGAAGTTGCCTAACCTTATTTTTTGTTGAGCTCGAGAAAAATTTTTTATTCTGTAAAATATAGTTTTTCAATAACATTTTATTTTTAAATAGCAATTCACCCTAGTCTTTCCTCTTTTTGGAGTTTTTTTAGATTTAAAATTTATTGTTGTTTAAATATTTGTCAAATTAATGTTACCATACCAGAACAACTGACCCTCTGTGTTTGTCGTTTACTGAAATTCAAAAACAACGGGATAACCTTGAAACTACAACAACACAAACAACAACACAAATAACAACACAAACAACTACAGAAACAACAACAGAAACAACTACAGAAACAACTACAGAAACAACTACCGAAACAACAACAGAAACAACAACAGAATCAGAAACAACTTGTAAGTAAAAAGAGATCTTAAAAATAAAACTTAATTAAACTAATATTCTTTTTTTTGGCAATTAGTTAAACTAAAATAGTGCTGATAATAATTTTTTTGTTTTTATAGCCGAAATTCTTAAAATCGCAGTTCCTGTATGCATTGGTTTTATATTTTTTTTTGGCTGCATAGTGTTTTACAAGTATTCCAAGTTAAGTTTGAGTAAAGCTAAAAAAAGCATGGAAGCATGGATAAATAGAAAGAAGAATAAAGAAGATACAAAGACTCAGACTGGTCAGACAACAGGACCACCTGGGGGTAACTTCTTCAAATTAGAAATAATTTTTTGTTTGATTTTTAAGAAAAATCAATTTTTTAGCGGAGTGATTAAAAAAAAATCTAATAAAAAAAAAAAATAAAATAACTTTAAAATTTTGCCATAGAAGGAACTAATATGTTTTAAAATTAGTTTTTTATATTTACAGAAGAAGATGGAAAACTGTTATCTCCGAACCGAGAAGTGGGCAGAAATGATGAGGTATTGGAAAGCATTGTAACACAACCCACTCCAAATGAGTCGAAATGCGATGATCCTAACAGTTTTGGTTAGTTTTTTTGTGTAATGTTTTTAAGCTAATTTCAAAAAAATTTTAAATCTTTATTTTTACTGTCTATCACAATTTTTTGTTGAGATCTGCTGCAAATTAAAGGTTTTATTTATTTTTTTCTAAGATGGGGGACCACATGAAATTATTTCTTCCATACCTCCTTCTTATACGGAGGCAAATCCTAACTTAAACAACCCGATAAATCCTAACCCTGGTAACACTCCACCAAACGTTACAATTCATGGCTCTGTACGTGGAGGCAAAATTTATTTGGGCCCTGTCAATAATAATTACTATTTTTCACATGGTCCTTCTAATCCACCCCAGCCAGAAGATTCTCCATCGTTTTATCATTCACATGTTCCACCAGTTCGCAGCTTTTCGAACGATAGTAGTCACAGTAGTAGTGACACTAGGCCAAGTTTTTCTCGAGGTAAAGTTGTGAACTTAAAAATTGTGGCCTACAAAATATTTATTTAGAGAAGATTTTCTGTTATAACAAATTTTGTTTAGTTTTACTTTTAATTTAAATTAAATTACTTTAAATCAAAAATGTTTTTTAATTTTAGCTAACTCAAGAGTAAGAGACCCTAGTCTTAGAGTGGAAGAAGTTCGACAACCTGACAGAAGAGATCGGGCTTATGATTGCGACCAAGATCAAAAAGATGCAATGTTGAAACACACCAACCATCGACTTTCCTCCGACAGATCCTCCTCGGAATTTTCAGAGGAAATGTTGGAATTAAAAAGGTTGTCCTCTAATACTACACATCCTCACATGCTGCACCAAGTGTCTGTGCATGCTGAGTCGGATAGATCCTCCAGAGCAGACACTTCTCCTGTTCAAGTATCCGATGATGATGCTGACATTTATTCTGGTGGTGCGTCTTCGAATACCTTAGACCTTTGCAGACCGCCAAATGACTCATTTAAAAAATCCCATAAATCATGATCCGATTTAAAATTTAACAAAAACTTATTTTGGCCCAGCAAAATTCCTATTAAAAATTTTGCTATAAAGTTAAGAAATGGCAGCCAATAAGTAGGTTTTTGGAACATTTTTGAAACACTTTAAAAGAATTATCAATTCTAGCGTCAAAATATTATTTTGTTAAAAGTATCAACGAGGATTTTACAAACGTAAAAATCCATTATTTCATGTTTATGCAAACTAGCTTAAACTTGTCTTGGAGTGAAACTGAGTTGTGCCTCAGGCTGTAAATTTTTTTTGGTTTTCTACGACGTCAAGTGTGCGAGATAATATCGCCTATACGTTTGTTTCATTAACAACACGTTTTCGAAAAAAGCAGAACCGTCTACGCTTGAGCTGCGATAAAATACGACTTTAAACGCTTAAACGATACGAATGCCGTGTTTGACGTCACTCAGTCACAAGACTATAACCACGTGGTTTACGAGGACGTCGTACTTTACATACAACTAAGTGTACTTGTCACTTTACTTAGGTTTGGTAACACGCGTTTAAGGATAAGGGCTTTAGGCTTTAATATTGTATTGGATCTAAGCGTTCAGTTATAATAGCATTACATCACCTTAAAATATAACAATAACTTCGCTGTGCTATTGAATAAAATAAAAGTTAAACTTGCAAATTCTATTTTTAAATCTGTTTTTCTTATGACCGCATTGGCAAAACAAGCCTGTCTAGGATCACTCGGTAGTGGCGTGATGCTTAGATTTTTAAACTTAAATATTTTTAGAAATTTCAATAACAAAACACCTTTTTTGTTGGAACACATTGTGATTGATTAAAACATTAAATATTTTTAGAAATTTCAATAACAAAACACCTTTTTTTGTTGGAACACATTGTGATTGATTAAAACATTGTATGTGATGTTACTGTGCCCTTAAATAATTTTATAAATTTGGCCGTTTTTGCTCTAATATTTAAAAAAAATTAATCTTAAACTTTATTTTCGTTGTTTTTTAAGACTTCTAGCTTTTGCGTACATTTCGTGTGACGTCACGTTTCATAAAACCTTTCAAATCGCGTCGTTAATTTTATTTACAAAGTGGGTTGGCGGTTCTAAAATACAATAGTTGCTGGTTGTTTTGACATTGGCCAGACCGTTTATTTTTTACTTCTGTAAATGCAAATGTATTTCTAGAAGTATTTAATGAAACGGTTTTTGGTGTTACTTTTAGTTGGTTGAGTAATCAGAGAAAAGTCTAAACGGGGATTTCTTAGCATTTTTTAAATTTTTGGTCGGCGTGCGTTTTTTTGCATTTTAGGTCAGCTTCGATTTTTATTGGTAAATAGTACACCTACAATTACCAGTAACTATACCGTTGTTGCATCTGTTTATTTGTTCTAATTTTTAGACTCAAAATAAAGTGCCGTATAACATCTTGTTTTTCAATGTGGACCAGTATTGTGGTGTTGTTAATTTTAAATCATTACATCATTGTTGATATCTTTGTTTAATCTTTCAACGAAGTGGCCTGAAAAAAATGTCGCTGGCGATGCGTTACTTGATACAAAATTTTTAAATCTAATTTTTTTTTAATTTACGTTTTTATATACATTATCAATTCTTTTTCTATTGTTCTATTTTGTTGATTGAGTTTTTTAAAAGTTCATTGTTTAGAGTACATTTTTTATTACTGTAAAATTGCAAAATTAATTTTTTACAGTTGTTTGGAGAGATTTGGCCATTTTTGTTATGTTACCGTTGCGGTTTTCAAAAAATAAATTACAATGCACAACTAAGCCTGTTTGCGCATTAAACATCAACCTTTATTATAATACTACAGTTTCTTCGTATTTTGTATTGGTTAAGTACAATCGTGTCACTAGTTCAACGACTTTTCGTTCTTTGTTATTTCCTATATGATTTGTAAATAAATTCTACCACTCAATTGGGCTAATAAAATTAACGTCAGCTATTTAGGTACAAAACAAATATTTAATATGTAAATTAAGGATTGGAGTTTTGCGAAATGTTTGTTGTTTAAAATTGCTAGTTTAAATAAACTTCAAGATTTAAAACTGTTTTGGTAAATAACTTTACCGAAAACATAATTTTAAAAACTAATTTTTAATCATATTTAACAATTTTTTATAACTATTTTTTGATTAATTGCTTTGCGGCCACATAAAGTTTAACAAAAGTAGATCTTAGGTTATGGTTTTATTATTCACCGACTTTCCTTATTAACATTTCGCATATATATCTAATATAAAACCGCAAACTACATATTAAAACAAAAACTGTGACCTTTCTTTAACTCAAGACTTTTCACCGAGTTGAACTTCGTGGATCGTGATTCATCGTGTGGTTTACATATACGTTTTCCAATAACCTTGTTGCGGGCACTGATTGCTATTTAGGACCATTTTTATTAGCGGACAAGTAATAATAGGCAATCACGAATATTTTTAATAATTTTATTTTAAACATGTTATGCTGTCAATTAAAATTGAATTGTAAAAAACTAAGATAAAACAATAATTAAATGATTTAATTTCCCGACAGATTTAATATACTAAAATTCCCGACAGCTTTAATATACATTGTTAAACGTTTAAACAATGACGTATTGTAACGCCCGATCTAAAAAAATTAATATTTAACGAACATGTATATATACTTTATGTTAAAATTTTACGTTCTAAACGTAAAGATGCCTGTGTGTATTAACTTGTGTATTAAACGCTTAAATATATTTATTCTCTATCAAAAAAAGTCGTGGTCGAGAGAAAACTCTTTTGCTTGGTGCATGTGTGCGAAAGCGGTTAAACTAAATTGCGCAACAAAAGTGACTTAAAAAGACCAACAAAAGTGACTTAAACTCGACACTTTATTGCCACCTTGGGGAAAAATTAAATTAAGAAATTAAATAAAATCATAACAATTTTTTTCTTGATTTTTTTGCAAAATTGACCTTCGAATTTTCTTTAAAATTGTTGTAGTTGGGCTTTACAAAAAAATAATTTATTGGTTATATTTTGTCAATATGCATAATTTTTATTTGCATTATTTGTTTTTCTATTTACATTATATCTTAGTTGCATTTAATTAATTCTACATAAATCAAAAAAGTTTTATAAATTTAATATTTGGTGAAAATAATATGAAAATGCGTTAAAAATTATGAAAAAACTCACAATTTTTTGATTACTTAAAATTTACAATTGTTTAATTACTAAATATGGTTTATGTGTGCCTAACATAACAAATGCAACCATTTTTCAATTCTATTTATCATTTTAGTACAACTAAATTATTGCTTTTTAATATTCGTATTTAATTTGGTTGTAAAATAAAACCTATATGATTATAAATAAAAAATATTAAAAGCACAGTGACTACAAGAGGATTTGTTTATCTTATCCAAAAACAAAACATGGATGTTTACATTTTTAACTTGGCTGAATTTTCATTTTTAAGGGTATTGTGCTGATCTAGCAATCCATGCCTTTTTTCTATTTTGGGGTATAATGGTCCGAAATCTTAGATTTTGAACATATTGTTATTGTCAGTATTTTTATAATTATTATTATGGTACGAAATCTTAGATTTCGAAACATATTGTTATTTTCATTATATTTATTGTTTTTATTTTAATTTGGCCGAATTTTAAAAAACGATAACTTCTGTTCTTTAAAATTAAAAATTCGAAATTTTCAGTATGTTTGTTATTAGTTTTCAGTATGTTTGTTATTATCCTAATGAATTACTAATTAATAGGTGTTTGTTTATTAAAATTTAAAGGATGTTATAGGTTTTTCAAATCTTAATTAATTGTATATCATAATATTAGTTACTTAAAAACGAGTTAAAAAATTAACTTTTGTTTGTTTATTATTTTAATGGTTGTTTATTTATTCAAAATTAAAGATTGATGTTAAGCGTTCAAAAATAATTCTAATGTTAGTTGTTATAATATTAGTAATTAAAATAACATTTAAAAATATTTTTTGTTTGTTTATCATGTTTAATTGCTTGTTTATTTATTAAAAATTAAAGATCATTTTCAGAAATTTAAGTTTGGTCTAATGTATATGATATCAACAATTCGAAAGCGAGTCAAAAAATTATTTTTTTGTAATTTTATTTTATTTTATTGCTTTTTTTTTAATTTAAAAATTAAAAGTAACCTATTAAATTTTAAGCAATAGTTAACTATTATATCCAAAAAAAGAAAACGTGGTTAAAATTATTTTTTATTTATTTATTATAGTTTAGTTCTTGTTATTAAAAATTGAAGATTAATATATTGCGTTCAAAGTTTCATGAATAGTTTTTTTATAATGTCAATACTAAAAATTCATTTTTAAAATTAATTTTGGTTTGAACATTATAAATATATTTCGCATTTGTGATTCAGTTATGTGATAAACAATAGGCCAAGTATGTTGTTGTGTTATTATTATTAAATTATAAGAATATTGAGACGGACAAATCCCGTTTTTTTGTTTAGTCTAATCATTTAATACTTAATATTTTATTCATTATTTAATTTTATATTCATAATTAATTACTTTTGGTTTAATTAGGTCACGTGATATTTTTGGCCAATGATTTTGCATAATTTTTTTTTTTAAATCGAAAAGTAAATGTTTTGTTAGAACCGCACAGGTTAATTTAACATGTTTACAAAATATTTTTTTTAAATATCTCAAAACCTAGAATATTATATTTTATTAGACGCGCATTGGTCTAACTAACATTTAAAATAAAACATTTCGCAGAAATTTCAGTAGAACAAAAGTTTGAGCTAACTTTTGTTTTGTATATTATTAGGTTAAGCTCTGTCATATGGCTTAGTAATAAATTATATCTTTATTTGATTGACAAAAAGAGTTGAAAATATGATATTGAGATAATGTAATTGCATTATTGACACGTTTAGCCTTTTAATTTTATTGAAACGAAGGTAAAAACTATAACCTTTAAGCTTAATATTGTTGTTAATTATAAAACCTTTTTTTAATTTTTTTGAAAGAATAATGTAGTTGCAATAATGTAAAGTTTAAACATCCATCCTCATGGCTTGAAAGTTAGTACCCTCGACTTTTGATCGTCCCCGAGTTCGAATCCAGCTTCGAGTAAAAAATTTTCTATCGGCTTAACTAACTTTTCAGATACAACATTTTGCAAAAATTTTAGGTAGAAAAAAAGTTTGGGCTAATTTTATTTTTGGTTTAATTAGATCACGTGATATTTTTGGCCAACCTTATGCAAACAAATTTAAAAAAACAAAATTTAAATTAAAAAATAATTGTTTAGTTAGAACTGCACAATTCCAATTACCGGTTAACAAAATTTCTTTCGAAAATAAAAATATATTTCTTTGTGTATACAATAACGAATCGTTTTTCAAACCGGCTTGTTAGCAGAACATTAAGGCGCTGGGCTGCCAATCGCAACTAAAAAGATTTTACGTAATGATCACCGAACAGCACCAGGATTTGAACTAGGGTTTTAGGGTTCGGAACCAAGCACTTTACCTTGTACGCCACTGCAACTGTACAACAGGCCTTGTATTTTTTTTTTATATATAACAACATAATAAAGTTCAAACTTAAAAAAATTGAACTAAAATTTAAAAACTAACTTTTTTAAAAGGTTGGCACAAACAACAGAGGCCTTTATTTTATTAGCATATTGTTGCATTTGTTCTTAGATGCGTTCTTTGTAATTTCTGCAATAAAATAGCAATAGTTATTTGTGTTATAATTGGGCAAGTCATTTTGCAATATTGTAACGTATTTAATTTTAATTTTAATGCTTCTTTATTTACTATAGAAATTTAATTTAAATAAAATTAAAAATATATTAATATAACACAAAAAAAATCTCAATCCCAAATAAAAAAGTAAAGGCGTAACCACGTGACTACGATAAAAACAGATAAGTAAAGGTGTAAACACGTGACTACCTTAATAACAGATAAGGAAAGGTGTAAACACGTGACTACGAGAAGAACAGAAAAGTAAAGGAGTAAACACGTGACTACGTTGATAGATAACGACGATCTGATTGTTACAATAAAAAATTGTTTTGTTCTCATTTTTTATTAAAAAAGATTTTCAGAATTTTGTATTTAAGTTGGACCAGTGCTAATGCAATAAACCCATTTATTTCAATTTTAAGGATTTTGCGCAATTTAATATTTTAGCTCATAAATCTCGTTTATATTATTAATACAACAACAATTTTTCGTAAATACGCTTATTAGGCTTATGGGGGTTCCTTTCAAAAAGTTAAATTTAAAGTTTAAAAAAAATAAATGATGTAACTTTTTATACAATATCGTATTTGGACTATAAAATGGCCCATAGGTCAAAGATCGCTTGTTTCTGCGACATGAAAAAAAAATTGTACCCTTTTGAAAATTTTTTACGATTTTTTAGTGTTAATGCGAAGTTGTAACCTTGTTCCAGTTTTATATGATGTTATTCATTTTGCTTGATAACTATATGTTCCTCGAAAATGAAATAAAGAAATTATTTTGTTTTCTGTATATATATTAAAAGTTGATTTGAAGGTTTCAATAACTTTGAAATTCCACTTAAAATTTAGATGATGTCTCTATTAATAACTGTACTTTGTAAATATTTTGTTTTTTTTAATTCTATTCGAGTAGGATTATTATTATATTAGGTCAAATTTATAATATAAAACCTGAATTGAAAACAAACATATATTACAATATTGTTAAATTGTCTTGCCTATACCTTAAATAAAACAATTTAAAATTCTGTACAAAAGTTTTATTTTTATAAAAAACGCACTCAATATTCGAACCACATCTTTTTTAACTGGGGCAGTTCAGAATATAGAAGTGGGCAAATTGCAAACGTCAGCGGCAAAAAAACAAAGGCTACACTACAGAATTTAATTACATACAGAACCGTATAAAACATTCAGAAGAACCACGAATAAAATTAAAACGCTTACGCCAGATTACTGTAAAAATAATACCGTTTTAAAATGGGACTTTAGCATTTAATGATTGTACCTCAAAAAAAACAAATCATTACATTCTCAAAAGGCGACTCGTTCTCGTACATTTTTAATAAAATGATAAAATAAAATGATAAATTTGATGAAAAGCATTGATGTGAGAGCACGATTGAAGTATTTACAATTTCAAAATAGATTTTTAAACTGTTCGTATCTACATTTAAAAGTTAAATTACAAAGTTATTGAAATGATGTTATTTTCTTAAAATGCTGTAGAAATACTTCCTGCAAAATCATAAAAAAATATTTCATTTTACTTTTTTTTTTTGTTTCAAAAATAGAATACGAATTGGGAAACCAACAAACCTTTTATTTTTTACAAATCAGTGTCGAGCCAAGCTAACTGATCCTGTCCTGGCTGCCCTGGGTCCAATTCCATATCACCTGACAATTCTGGCAGTGGGTATTCCCCACTGGGGGCAAGCTGATGGGGGTGACCATACCCAATTGGTTGTTGACCCTCCGGTTGTGGATAGCCTATCAAGATAATAACAAAAATGGTTGTTATTCACAAATTACTTTTTCTTCTAAAAATAAAATATTTCTACAATTATTATAAAACTAACTTACCTGAATGTTGAGAGTGTTGCATTGAACTAGCTGAGCTGTGGTGAGAAAGTGGTGGTGCAACTGTGTGATCGTATTGCATCATCGGATCCATATTCATCAAGTCACCACCCTAAAATAAAAATAATAAAAATTTATATTTTAAAATTTTTTCTTATAAATCTGTACTTTTCCAAATCAGAAATACTGCTTATAAAAACAACTCTCCAGGATACTAGGCCTGCTATTAAATGTTGAAAACTTTTAATTATACACAATTATGTTGTTATGATCAGTAATTATTTTACAATTCGATATATTCTTGAATGTTTCTCTAGAAATTGGAAATATCTAACTACATTACAACAAAAAATTAAATTTTTTTTTTTTTGAATTATGCTAGATTAACCTACATTGTACAAAGCGCCGTCATCTTTAAAGAGAGAACTGGTCAGTTCAACTGACAATCGCTTTTTGTAATCATGAGATTTATCTTCGGACATTCGGAACAGTGCAGCGGCTGCATAAGTGGCTAAACAAATAAGTTTGGCGGTTATTAGCAAAAACATTACCAAAATTGAAAATTGGTTACAAATACATACATTCAAGTTTATAGGTTAATTCTAATAGTAACATTGGTGCAGCTATTTGTTTATAAAACAGGAAAAATATTGAACATACCAACTCCCTCATTTCTGGAGTGAAGAAGTTCAGTCAAAGGCGAACTTGCTCCCTCCCCTTCGATAATATCTGCACTCTCCTTATCCTGAGCCAACTCACACAACACACCAGCTGCAACACGTTGAATGTTCTCAACCTTTCAAAAATATTTTTTAATTTGAATTTTAATAAAATTTTGTAATTACAATCTTTAATGCTTTATTACTATTACTGTAATTTTATAACCTAAATGGTTTAAGTTATATATATTGATTTATTGGCCTTGCAGCAAAGCAAACATATTTGAAAACCTTAATAGCACACAACAGGTTATATAACAATCAATAATATTATAGTAGCTGTTAAAATTAAGTAATAAAACAATAATTTATATAATTAAAAATGAACTTTTAAAAAAAAAAAGATTTTAGATTGGATTTTTAGAAATATTTAAATTTTGTACAAGTTTAAAAATACCTGTGAGTACAGAAGTTGTACAAAAAGTGGAATAGTGTTAAGACTTCTGATCACGGCTCGGCTGTGAGCTTCTCGTGCAAGAATATGAAGAGTTCCAGTTGTTCCTTCCACTATTTCTTCCATTCGAACTCCATCCTTAAGAAATCACAAATTAAAATATCAAACTTTATTAAAAAAAATCTAAAAATATTTAAAACGTCAATGATAGCTCAGTAACATATTACAAAGATAAATAGAACAATAGTTTAAAAATTAATTAAACACTCAATAACTCACCACATAAGCGCTCTGCATTTGTTGGCTGTGACTGGAAGCCATGCTGGTTCGACGTTGCGTGTCTTGGTGTGCCCTCATAAGAAGTTGAACCAATCGTGGAATAGCTCCATGTTCCCTCAGTGGGCCGTGGTTTGCCGCACATAAAGCTAGGTTGCGAATCAACCCAACGACAGCCTGTGAAATAACATATTATTAGTAAAAATCTTTTACTCAAGTACTTAATTAAATTGATGCATAAATATATAATTTTAATTTACTTTGATCAATGGCCAGCGGGAAGGTGGATGTAAGAGTTTGACCAACACCGGAAGTCCATAATGCAACCTCACTGCATTCTGAGCCATTTCAGCATCCGGATGTCTTGATGTCAAATGACGAAGAGCACAAACGGTTGGCTCAGTGATGTCTTCTCTGTCTCCAGCTTGAAGAACAGTTCGCACCAACGCCTCAATTCCTCCAACCTAGATTTTTTTTAATGTTAGATATTTTCAGCTTTAATATAAATACAACAACTTTTTTTTTAAGTGTTAGCTTAAGTAATTAAATGATTTTTTTACCTGGCACACTCTGGTCTTGTTGCTCATGTTGTTGCAAGTCAAATTGCTCAGAATGCCAGCAGCACATGTCACCACATTAATGTCATTTGAAGACAACAACTAAATAAAATTAAATTAAAATTTTATTTTTAAACAAAATAGCCAAATTTTTTTTCTCTAATTATGCAAGTCTAAGTTTACCGTTGCCACAATTGTTTGTTAACTGCAATTTTAAAATTTTTAATTAGACAAAGTTGTTTTTTTACCTGGACAAGCATTTGTAGAAGGTTTTCCACATTCTCTTGCTTGGTGCCAGCATCTGACAAGTTTCTTAAACTCCATAAACAGTTCTGCACCAATCTTTGAGATGGAGAAGCCAGGTGCATCCCCAAAGCCTGCATACCACCTAAAAAATATCCAATGTTTATAAGCAGAAATTCTAAACAGAAAAATTTTACAATTTTTAAAAATTTTGAATTGCCAATCAATCAAGGAAAGTTCGTTTAATAATTTGAATTCTTTTCCGGCTTAAAGTTTCCAGGAAGTTATCATTTGAAACTATTTCCGACTTGTCGCTTGTATGTTAATAAATGCATGAAAATAGAAAAAAGCACACGTACAACTTTTAGAATTTTACTTGCACTCACCCGCTTCTACTATTGCAGGCTTGTTGCTTGAACAAACAGACAACACCTTAATAACTCTGCTTGTTGTCCACAGAAGTTTCTCATAGTTGTAGGTTCTCATGATTCGAACTAACTCTTGTGGCCCACCGCTTGCCAAAATAATCAACTACAAAAAAAAAAAATTAACCTTATGACTACAAATATAACTCTAAAATCCTAAAATTGTTTGGAAAAACAATTTAATTCTGTAGTTACTAGGTAATATATATAAAAAAAAGGTGAATGATTAATATTTTATCAGTTGTGTCTGCATGTTATTTTACCTTGCTTTCCTGATTTCCATATGCAAGAATCTGAAGACAGTCCGTGTCAATTGCCAGAAACTTGACATTATCACGAGCCAGAAGGTGAACCATCTTTTGCAGACCACCAGCAAGTCTTACAGCTTCTTTGGCGCCCTCTTGGTGCAACAGCAAATTGTGAAGAGTTGTAATTGCGTAGAATACCACAGATTCATTTGGGGAACTTTAAATAAGAAATATATAAAAATAAGTTAAAATATAAGATAAAAAAAGAGAATATAAAAATATCAAAACCTTTGTTACTAAAAATCTGTTTATTTTTAACTTAATTTTTTACCCAAGCATTTTCACGAGTGCTGGAATTCCACCAGATTTAAAGATGGAAAGAAGTCCTTGGCGAAGATGGGATAAGTTGTGAAGAGCACCAGTGCATGCGCGTTGTGTGTCTGGGTCAGTAGCATTCTTTAAAACAAATAATTGCAAAAATTTATAAATCGCTATTTTATTGCTATAAAAAATATTTTAACAAACCTGGGTTATTTTAAACATATCAGTACAATTTTAATAACAGAAAAAATGTTTAAATTAAGAAGAAAGTGGATAAAAAATATCCAAAGAAAAATAAATATATTATTTTAGTTTAATTCTGACCTGCATAGCTCTAACAAGAGCAGCAACCATTGCTGGGCTATTCATAATAGCTTGTCTGCTCGCCACTTTTTTGGACAACATGTGAACCATCTGGGCGGCTTGTTGAACCACAACTTGATCATCATCGTTTAACAAAGCTGTTAATTCTGGGATGGCCTTTGTTGCCAAATCAGCATCATCCTATGATTTTAAATGAGAAAACACAAGAATTTTATTTTAAAAGACATGCCAAGAGGCATTGAATTAATGATTTTATATCTATTTATAAATCTGTAGGATTTTATCCTATAAATTAAAAAAAATCCTTATCGAATACCTGGTAGTTAATTAAATTCACCACAGCCTTTTTTAGCATCTGAGAAGGCTCCGCCAATCGTTGAACTGAAGTCGCAACATTTGGATCAAACTGAGTACTTGGTGCCATGGGCATCCCCTCATCCATCGCTGTCTCAGGAAACAGAACATCTCGAACACGGTCAGCACGAGTTCTGGTGTATTGCTCCTGAATTTCTGTAAAATAAACAGGTTCAATTAAATCACATAATAAATGGTTTTAACACATCAACAGAATTATATAAATATATTTTTAATTATTTAAAATAAATTATATATATTTAACAACTCTTTTTACGACAATTTAAAATTGACTTACGTTGATGTTCCTCTCTTGTAAATTCTCGATTCCAATCATGAAGAACTTGGTTGGTATCAGGATAATTTCCCCCTTGGCTCTGGCCAGTGATAGATGGGGTCGCTGTGGTTGCCCCAGATTGGATTCCAGAATCCCAGTTTCCCCACATCTGTACTTTATTTCCTCCCTGGACATCGCCATGACCCATCATCATTTCTTCCATGATGATGACTTTAACAAAAACTTTAAGACGAACGTAACAAAAATCGTTGAAAGTAAAATAGTAAAACTAAAAATAATCTGGTAAGTACATAAAATTATTTATTAATATCTAACATTTACTCGAAGTTCAGTACACTAACTTCAGTAATAGTTTATTACGCAATAATAACTCTATTACAATAACAATAAAACGTCCAAAAATCTCCATATAAGCACATTTACATTTAAACTGATATAATTTTGGACTATCAGAACTCGAGAAGTAGACAAATGACGTAATCAGGTTAGGAGAAAACGTCGAAACTGGTTTCTTGTTCGTACTTTTCCTCTTTTACTTGGCGATTTAACGAACTGTAACTAATAAATTCAATATAAAATTAAATATTTTACATTAAACTAAATTACTTTATATCTGATACTACATCACGTTAATTTGTATAATTAATGTTAACTAACGACTTTACATCTGGGCGTTGACTGTGCTTGACTAAGCACCACGAAAAGCACACAAAGCGATTCAAAATGGCAGTCTATCTCGAATTGGTCCGATTTTATTTTTCTCCTTTCTTTGTAGAGCATCGAAACGACAAAGAATCTTGATTGTTCGTGAAGCGAATCGGCGCGGGCCCTTATTTTTGTTTCTTTTATTCTCCTTTTAATTCGTAAACAACGGATAAGCAGTCTGTAGCGCGCTTAGCGGGTGCCCTACAGCGTTTTACTTTTATTAAATAACGAATAAAAGCAGCCAAGAGCGCTTCAAGTAAAAAAGAAAACAAAAATGTCCGACGTGATGATTTGTAAGTTGTAATGTGATTCACGCTAGGCTAGCTGTTGGGTAATTACACCGTGTAAGAAGGGAGTGGGTAACGTTACAGAAACATAAATCCTTTACGTTGCGTTAGGTTCCCTCTTCTTAACATTTGCTTAAATTAAAAAGTATAAAAAACTTTAATGTATTCTACTTAGGAACAAATTATTTTAAAAGCAACCATGACAGTATTTACTAGCAGTCTATTATAATAGCACCAATAAATTATACTGACCTTTAACAATAGTTTAAATGTTGGTTATGTGGGATAATATTAAATCAATTTATAATATATACCAATACTAAGTTTCATTAGTTACTATTACATGCGAACAAAACTAACAGAATAGTATTTTAAAAATAAAAAATAGGGCTGGATTTAAAAGGTATAAATTACTTTAAAAAACAAGATTTTATGCACAACTGTTATAATATTAAAGATTTGGCTAAACAATTTCAGAAAAAAACAAAAGTTTTAAAAATTGTTGGAACACATTTTGCGCCCTATATTCATTCACAATTTTATTTTAAAACAATTTAAAAAGTGCAAAAACTAAATAATGAAAATACATGGTACAATGCCCACAATAATAAATTATGAAGAAATTTTACTGCACTTAATAACAAATTTTGAGTGAAAATTTGTATGTTTGGTTTGCTACTGTTTGTGCAAGTAATAACAAACAAACGAACTTAATTTTAAACGATTGCATATTTAATGTAGCGTTATTGGTAAAATATGGTTTTGTAAATTTTGAAGATAAAGTTCTTGTATTTGTTATACTGATCGAGGGTTAGTACATTCATCTCCACAAAGTCCAATATCAACGGTTATATTCGTGTAAAGTTTATGGGGTTCTCTGTATAAAACCTGTTATAAAATAAAACAGAGTTTTTTTTTCTTATATTTTTTAGATAGTAAGCAGACTTTTTTCGCGCGAATAAAAAACATTAAAAAAGTTCACCGTATAATTTAAAGTAGATAATCCATCCCTATCCATTGTATCCTTGGTCTCGCGTAACTTAGCATCTTTTATTGGATTTACTTCGTTGCCTACGTCACGTTGGTGTGGAATCATCATATAACTAAAAAAAGGTTAGGCTACTGGTTAATGTTTATTTTCATAATAAAGATATTTTGTGGTATATTTGTAAAATTACGGATGATTTTTTTGTTGACAAAATGTAATAATACCTTTAAATTTTATTATTAGCCAAAAGGTAATTTAAAAAAAGGTAACGCTTTAATCGTTTTGAAAATCGTAAGACGAATTGTTAGCGCATACGAGTACACGTTTTTTAAACATCCAGTCATACGTTAAACCACATAATATACTTTACTAAGTAATGTGCTAAAATTTTTATTTATAAGCAAAATTTAGAAAAAAAACACAAAACTGCCTACATTGCTACATCTTTTGGATATCTGATAACTTTCATTCCCTTGTAGATAATTCTTGCTCGCAAGTCGTCATCTTCCGCTCCCCAACCCCAATAGGTATTAGCAAACCCGTTTGCGAGTTCAAATTGTTCTCTAGTCAACTGCGACACCCCACCTATTCAATTAAGCATATACTTCATTTTAGAATTATATTTATATTTCGATTTAACAGACAAAAAGCATATTTATATATGAACAGAGTCTTAGATTTTCAAATAGACACATTTAAAAAATTGGTTTTAATAACTTTTTCCAATGTTTAAGTAGTAAAATAATATAAACTCACCAAACATTCCCTCATAAGGTAACCCCCAGTTATATTTGTCAACAACGTGTGACATATGCCTTGGAGACTCTGGGCAGGTATATAAAGCTTTGTCATTAATCAAAATATGATCAACGTCGTGGAAAAGAAAACAGTCGAATTTCTCGTCCTTAAGTGCTTCTTTAAAACCGACGTTCAATAATTTTGCGCGGTTGAATTTTTCCCCACCAGCCTAAACAACACTTTAACTGTTATTTTAAGTTGTGCTATTGTGTAAAATAATTGCTATTTTGATAAGGTTTATAAAGTCATAAACTGTAACCAATCATAAAAGCTCTTACTTGATTTATAAGGTATATTCTATAGTGAATTTCTTGCCTTTGTAGGGTGGGATGCATAAAATGTAAAAAAAATCGTAGATGATTTTCTCGATTACGATAAGGCAAAATTATAGCCACCTAGAAATCCCATAAAACTAAACTTTAAAGTTCAAGTAGGTTGTAAGCTTTAGCATTTAAGTTTTGGCAACGTCTGCCAAAATATTTACTTAAAAATCAACTGAATACTTTTAATGTCAACTTAAATATCAAAACTACTTTAAATATGTCAAGCATAGTAAATACTAAATATTAAGTTTGTTTTAAATGTTGTATTATACCTTCCATTTCGGCAAACAATCAGGTGGGGTGTATTGTCCACCATCATGTATTAGTTTATTGTGATCCTCAATATTTTTGTATTCAGGGATTGGTATACTAAAATTTATTTTAACCCTACCCTAAAAAAATGGAAAAAAATTTAAATAAAATGCTTAAAAAAACTATTAATTTCATTTGGTTTTCCAAAAATTCATTTACTTTTCCATTAACTAAACAAAATCTTAATATTGAAATTAAAATCAGAAATTTACCAACAGATTGGAAGGATATGCAGAACAGTTTATTAACGTTTTGATAGTTGTTTCAATTTTCACAGTTGTGTTTTCACTTGAATCCGACTCCGAGATATTTTTTGATGAAGACGAAAAACTTGCAATTTTATCTTCCAATTTGGAGATGATTGAATGTAATTTTTTATTTTCAAGTACACTTGCTAGAGTGTCTTTTGATGTTTGTAACGTTAAAGAAGGCTAGGAAACATAAAAGCAACGTACTTAAATAGTGTTTTATTTCGATATAAGAATATACAAGTTAAAACAAATAAAATATTAAAAATTACGTTTTAATTATAACACCATGCCAAAGTAATTTTTATACTAGATGTAAGTTATACAACTCTAAAAAAATTTAATGCTTTTTAACTATTAGTTATATAGTTATTTAATTGCTTTGAAAACTGTATAGTTTTAAAATTACCTTAAAGTTAGAAACATTTTGATAATAAATTCCGATTAAAATAATTTGTATCAAAAATATAACAACCATATGACGACGATTTAATTTTTCACATAAGCATAATTTAAATCGTTGATTCACTTCAGTTGACATCTTTGAAATATTTCATTTGTAATCCAAAATATATATGCAATTTTTTTTTTATTAATTAAGTCTGTATTGCAAACATATTGGGTAAAATGTTTTACTATAACATAAATGTTGGTACATCATAAGAAATCATTTTAAAACCAATACACCTGTCTATAATCTTATAGCAACAAACTAAAAAAATACTTTATATTAATTCTTACCACACTTGACTATTATTCCAGCTATTAATTTTTCTATAGTACAATAGATACTTGAATATTATAACTTTCATTTACAAAAACGATAGATATGGTCCTACGCAGTTTTAAAATTATAAGTGGGCAGGTTCCTTTAGTTGAGTAAAAATTTAACCAATTAAAAGTTTGATATGTTAAAAGCAAAATCTAGTTATACTCAACATAAGCAAAAACTAAAAACACAACACAGCTAATAAGTAAACGACAAAACATGTATACCATTCAATATGTTTAAAAATTGATACATATTCGTGTTGTTTTATCCTAATAAAAACTGATGTTGTTAAAACTTGTCGTTATGCTAAAAAACTGCTAACTTCAAACTGTTTTGTCATATATAAAATAGACTAAAATATTTAACTTTTCCTGATTTAAACAACAACAAAAATCCCTGTCTACGGTCGAATAGGTAGACCTTTTTAATGTATAGTTATTTCGATCCTACGTGTCTTTGTTTGTAGGGATTGAATTACATTGCTGTTTTTTTTTATATACATGTATTTGTATATATATAAAACACCAAGAAATATGCTCAAATGACTAAGACTAGATTTAAAATTAATAACTTATTTAAAATAAATCTTCATACTAAACAAATAATCGGCAGCGTAATGTTGTAATTACAACAATTGGTTTAGGGTTCGATCCCAACTCTTTCTATACTGTAGCGCTCTTATGAAACAAATTAGCAGATAAGGGAAACAAATTAGCAGAGTTTCACTTGAATAAATAACAATTTTAAATTACAAAGAAATTTGAGCTTTAATATATCTCAAAGACTTCCGGCAACAAAATGGCCAAGTGTAATTGAACCTTTCTTAATTTAAAAACAAGGAAATTCGCTACCTAAATTTATATAAAAAAAATCGAACAAAAAACTGGGTCTGCATGCTTTTCTAGGTTTACATTCGTCCATAGCGTTAAAGCATATTTAACATACCTGCTAAGTTATTAATTAATACATTAATTTGACAATGTTCTACAAAATGATGGATTACTTATTCTAATAGTATTCTAAACATGTTATAAAAGTGTGCACTCAGAGTTCTAGAACTTTGATTTCTATTCTAAAATCTCTGGCTTTCATTTTGACATAAATAGAACTTTTGTTTAAGGAATTATTTTAAATGGTCGATCAAGCGTAAATGTTTTGCCCCATTTCTATCAAGCGTAAATGCTTTGCCCCATTTCTAAAACGGTGAAGCCTTACTGCTTACAAGACCATTATACCGTGTCTTTCGAAATTTTACCACTTTTTAAACATAGTATGTAACCATAACAGCACCTACTAAGTTAAATAATACAAACCTGACCTTTTTGTTTATTCTGTTAGTTAAATTCACTCAAATTTTAATAATCACGCCATGAATATTGACAGCTAACATCCTTTTTAATTGTCTTATGCAATATATTTAAAATAAGAAATGCTTACTTAATGTTTACAACCTGAAAAATGGTATTAGCAAGTCTATTAATAAACTTCCTGAGTTTGCAAAACACCTCATAGCTGTTTGTTGTGGTTTAATTGCTTCTATTTTTTTTTCAATTTTGTATATTAATTTTAAAGATAAGTGTTAAATGTAATATTTTTTTAATGTTTTATTAAGCTATGCTATCATCTTACTGTTCCCATTAAAATTGCTATTTTCTATAGTCTCTTACTACTTCTCTAATATTCGCAACTAAGCAACACTTTTGGCCATGCATGTCAAGTGCGTAGTTTTTATACTCAAGAAAATCTAAGATGAGCAACATCGATCGGAAATAACTCAATTATTATGCTAAGTCAGCCTTATGTTTTCATTGTTAACTATCAAGCATTGGTATTTAGACCCACATACACATTTTGTTTGGTTTAGAAAAAAAAGCACGTAAGATATACCATAAAAACAATTCCATACGGTAAATTGCGGTACCATAAAAACAATTCAATACGGTAAACAGTTCCATACTGTCACAATAGCTACACAATACAAAAATTGCACAGGCTTTTTAACTGCAAAGGGAATAAAACGTTTAATAATACAAAGATGTGTGTGTATATTGATACGTTGGTAATTTGAATCATTATTCTAATCGCTCCTAGGGGAAGTAGTTAGGTAAGCCAGCAGCTTCCGCATAACAATGGGCCATTAATTTACACGCATCCCAGAAATCAAACGAATAAATAAACTAACGATATATTTACAATTTTTTAAATTTTTTAACCGATAGTCACGTTTTTGTAGTTAAATATGAACTTTTTTATGATTAATTATGACTCTTAAAATGTTGACGTTTGTATTTTATAACTGTTCAAACATATTTATTTTATATAATTTCTGTTTATATACTGACTTCAACTAATTTTAAAGTTATACAATACTAAATTAAAGCCTTCAATCAACAACAATACTATCGTCACCACTGGCCTGAAGAAACGTTTGATGAGCTCAAAATTTATCGCTGCATGGTTTTTGTAACCGCACAATACACTTACGTAAATATAGCAGAAGTTGAGCCTGCAAACTACTTCACTTTAAATCCAAATTAACATGCTCATAATCTTTAACGTAATACTAGAGTCTAAGAGTTTTGATAAAACTCAATTATAACGTTCTGTATCTAGATACTAACTCTCATGATGCACAAATAGCACTTGATATAGCAACATGAAAATGACGTTTTTTTCAGTCAAAGTGTCACGTTGTTAATACAATCATAATATAATACCAACTTTTATTGGCATTTCACCAAAAAAAAAACTTTTTTTAAATAAATTATTTCTAAATAAACCAATGACTAAATTTGTTAATTTTTTGCGGTACATATTTTTTACTACCAATTTCCATCAAAATCCACTATACTGATTATAAATTTTTTTTAATAACAACGTGATTTATAACAAAGTCAGCACTGAAGATAGAGCTGCGATATAATAAAAATAAGCTAACACCATGCTCAAGTTACAACACTTACATGTCAGTGCAAACTACACCACCGAAAAATAACACAATAAAAAGTGAAATATGTAAAATAACAGTCTAATTTTTATAAAAATATTTTCTGCATAAACAATGCGAACACATTTGAAGAATATAACATATAACAATAATATGGTATTGAAGAAATTTTACTCACAAATCTGTTTAAAATTTTTACATAGAACCTAATGCTATAAAATGCAAATATAATGAGTTAATATGTAATAACTGTACCTAATAAGCTAAGTTACCTTTTAATAACTAAAATATAAAAATGCGTGCAACAAAAACTAAAAAATCACAACAATTACAGTAATATACATTTGTTAAAAAATTGCTTCAGCTACAAAAAAAAATTGTATGGCTAATTAATTATTTAAATAATATGAAGAACTAGTACATATGTATAAAATGTTTGAACTTGAAAAACTACTTGTTAATTTTAATCTCACGACATATGAAACATGTAATAATGAGAAAATTTCATGTAAAAATGTGTGCATATTTAGTGACATGTAATATCGGGTTTTATTTTTCAAGAAAAAATTTGATATTAAATTTTGTTAGTGATTCATATCAAAAATTCTTTTTTGATGCTTTGCATTGGTTGGTAATTACTGTAGATATTATTAATCAGTTAGTTTAAAACAGTGAAGCCCTTAATTTGTAAGTATCAACTTATTGGTAATTGTATTGTGCAAGAAAGATAACAGTCAAAATATGTTATTTAGCAGACAGTGTACATAAAAACAGGATAAAAAATATTAAACAGTATCGTTTAAATTAGTATATGCAACAATCATGCTTTTATGTAAAAAATAAGTAAAAAATAAATTAAAAAATTAAAACGTAGAATAACACTTGTAATAAATTGCCATTTAGGCAGAATAAACTACTGTTTACTTAAAAAATAAAAACATAAAAATATATTACAAAAAAAAACAAAAAAAATATTGATTTCTGGCCAATTAATTTTGCTCAAAACTATCGACACGAAAATATTTAAGTAAAATTTATTTTTTACTTAATGACAAATGAGTAAGAATGGTTCCTTTGACTTTGTCAGCTTCCTCATTTTGCTTGCTCCCCAGCTTTTCCATTTGTTTGGAATGTTGCATTTTGACCTATATCGGAAACATTGCATATTTTAATGTTTTTTTATTTACAACTATAAAAAAACTCAATTTAAAAGTTCTATTGATATAGTCTGCAACAAAATCAAAAAATTGAAACTTTACCAATTGTCTTTCTTCCATAAATTTTTTAACTTCTTCACTTTTAAGTTCACG
The DNA here is from genome assembly GCF_963082875.1 of Corella eumyota. NCBI lineage: Eukaryota > Metazoa > Chordata > Ascidiacea > Phlebobranchia > Corellidae > Corella > Corella eumyota. The sequence continues at coordinate 5,560,497 of NC_137491.1, forward strand.
AATCATTCTTTCTCTTTCAGAATGTTGAATTGATTTGTTTCTACTGATTTGTTTTGAACTTTCCAGTAATTGTTTGATTTGATTTTTTTCCAAATCAGCCATCTCTCTAGAAATTTTTTAAAACTATGTTAAAAACAGGTTTAAAAATTGAAAAAAAAGTTGGATTAATTAACAAAATTCATGGCAGAAAGTAAAGTACCAAAGTCAAAAAAAATTAGGTGAAAAAATGCTTATGCATCTTTGGGATAAAAAATATTTATAACTAAACAATTTACTTTTCATGTTCAGATTTTAGTTGCGTGAAGTTATCACTATGAATTTTTTCAAGAGCAGCAAGAAGAGCATCCTTTTTCTTAGTTGAAGGGGGAGAACAAATTCCATTTTCGATCCTCGCATCTGACTTCTCCAAGAAATAAATGAAAAAGAATTTTTTAAATTGAAATATATATTTTTAACATAATAATCAAGTGTTCTTTAAAAGTTAAACTTACCTTATCTTGTTTTTTTCCCTTTAACTTATCTTTTCCCTTGACTAATCTAAAGCATGCAAAATTAAAATACTTATATTTGCTTAAAAAAATATCAAAGTATTTATTTGCTAAGCTTACCTGAAAAAACAGCATGTTTTAAAAACTACTCCATTTCTTGAATTATCTACTTCAGTATTCTTTTTTTGTAACTAAAAATAAACAAATTAAAATTTGAAAAATTTTTTTTCAAAGAAATCTTAAAAAACAGATACCAAATAAGGTGTAAAAAATAAGCTTAAAATAAACTTATTACTTTTAGTTTATTGCAAAACAATGATAAAATATATAAAACTTAAAACTAAAATTACTTTGTTTTGTTTTTTACTTTGTCGAACAGACTCTTTTTTGTGATCTTCGATTGCTTTGGTGTAAACTGGATGAGATAAAAGCATATCAATTGATAATATTGATTCCTCAATGGTATCTAATGGTTGTTTAATCATGATAGGTTGATGGGATTGATGAAATGACCCCAAGGATGGAAAACCAGATGATTTTTGGTTGATTGGAGTTGCAGCAGCTGAAGGATTTTCAGAACTTTCAATCTTTGGAAAACAATTGAAGTGATTTTATTCTGAGTTAAACATTTTGTAATTTAAATTTTACAGTATATTCTGGTTTAAAATATTTTAACAATGTCTTGTTAACATACATCATCATCAAGTCTTCTTAACTGATTTTCGTGTTGAATTCTTAAAGATTCTTGGTGAGCTTTTGGGTTCTCCAATGCTGAAGCAAACTCTAAAAATAAAAAAAAAAGTTTATAAAAAAGTAAAATTGAGAAAAAAGGCAATGCTAAAAAACTATTAAAAGCAAATGTAACAATTCAAAAATACAAAAACTATCTACTTTAAATTACAAAAAAAGGAAAAAATAAATTTAATTTTACAATAAAAATCTTACCAAGCAAGCTATCAGGCACATAACTCTTTAGCGAAATCTTCACAAACAATGTAGTTGAATCTAAAGGCACACCACTTGTTGTTCTTAATGTAATATATCTGTAACCTGTCTGTAAACTATTTAGTGGAATCACTCGCTGTCCGAGGATTTGACGACTGTCATCACATAACGTGAAGCGAAGTAGGGCCAAGTCAGGGAAAATAATCTAAAAATTTTCAATTAAAATAAATTAATAAAACTTTAAAAGATTAACACAAGTTACACATTTAGGGATAAGAAAATTTAGTATAAAAAGAAATTAAAAATTTAGAAACAATATTTATTTAAAATACCTTTTACAAAAAATGTCATTTCATATTAACTAAATGCAATAATGCCTATTTTGGAACGCAAAATACTAAAACACTTGTAACTATTACCTTTCGAAACAAAATATCATAGTTGTACTGTGGGTTTAATCCATTATTCATCACTAAATTGGTTCTGAATTCCTTTCGAATGGTGTCATTTGGGAGTCCATACATTTCCACTTCAACATAAGTTGAGATTGGACGATCAGCTACATATTGTGATGATATAATCTACAACAAAACCCGATATTCTATTTGAATTTTAATTTAGAAGATTTGCTAAGCAAAAAACCAAAAACAATAAAAATTTTGTTATTTTAAAATATGTGAAAGGCATATGTGTTTGTTAACATACCTAAACTTTAGTAACGTATATATTAAAAAGAACATAACCACATATGCTTAAGACATCCTGTGGGACATTTAAGTATTGCTAAGCCCCAGAGACTTTATTTAATTTCTGTTTTAAGGTTAAATTGAAGCTGTTAAACAAAGTCAATAGAAAGAGTTTTTTATAACAAACATTGTACCTTTCTTTTAAAAAACAATATTTTAGAAATACAATAAACTTTATGATTAAACAACCATATCTGTATACAACTAAATTAAAATAGTTTTTTTTCTTACGTTAATTCCACATTGCGCAGCAATGACACTGTCCACAGTTCCTTCTGCAAACAAATCAAAATTTCGTTTTTCTTTTACCAACATCTCAGGCTTGAGAAGATAACCGCAACCTCCATTATATTCAAACTTGCCCATGTTTAATTGCATTCCCAAGTCTGTGAAATTTACAAAGTCACAAAAATTAAAAAGTTAAATTGTGCATGTAACTAATTTTTGCAATGTAATGGAAAAAAAGTTTTTTTTTAAACTCATCAATTTTCGAGTATAACTTAAAGTAAAGAAAAAAAAATACAACCTAGCTTGCTCAATTAAAAAAAGGTCAAAAAAAGTATTGTCTCGCAAACAAAAACAAACCTGAGGTTTGAAAATTAAGAGAAACAAGTTGACAACCGGCATTCCAGAAAATCTGTGGAGTGTAATTACTTGATTCAACTCTTGCTCCTTTTGGATATATTCGACTCATCTGGTTTTTGTTGTAGCTAAATATAAAATAAATCAATGTTTAAAAAATAAACCCATTAAAATATTTTATTATTACAATGAGGAAATTTAAATTAAAGTACTTACTTAACAAATTCAACTGCATTGCATTTAAGATGACCAACTCCTGCAGATTCACTGAAAGATGACATTTGAAAACATCTCTTTTGACTAAAATCTAAAAAATACATTATGTTTACAAAAATTTCATAGGTTAAACATATACAAAATGAACCGAGAGAAAATTATAACTTTTTATATTATAACAAAAGTTTTCCTTTACCTTCTTGCACTTTTTTGAAGCCAGGAAATTTCACGGATTGACAATAATTGACAAGTGCAGATAGACAAGGATGAATGTTGGTAAGTGAAGTTTGGACGTATTCATATTTGTGAACCAATTCCTGTTCGTCTTCTTCAGTCAAAACAATATCCTGATTAAGAAATTATTTTTTTAGAGATTTTTTCTTTTTTAGATTTTGGAATTAAAATATAATTAATCACTTACCCTTTTCATTGACTTTTTGCTTGAATCACCATCAGAAAACATATTTCTTACTGTAAGCTGCTAAAAAATAGAAAGGAATATTAAAACAAACTGTGACATTTTTTTTGGTTTTTGTTTATTGCTTAAGGAAGTACTACAACACAATAAAAAAAACCTTTTTTGGTGGTTGGTGAAGGTTATTGGATTCTGTCACCAACTGTTTTTCTGGGGTGGACTACAAACACAAAGTTAAATTTAGTGTAATCTTATAGTAATTTCAGAGTTGCTGCATATTTTTAGCTATATTTTATAACGAAAAAAACAATTAATTAAAATGTTAAAATATGTTAGCACCTCATTGTGATTGTTGTTTGTGATAGAAGTAGCGTGGAGTAAATTAGTAAGTGTCGAATTTGATGTAACTGTGCCTAATGATTTCGTTGTCATTAACTCAGGGTGGGCCTCCTCTACAAAAAAATTAAAATTTTAATTGTCAAAAAACATCTATAAATAAAATTTTTAAGAGCAATTTTGTTGTTTATTTAACTTTCCAATTACCCAGTGTTTGTTTTAACTATGTTGAAAATATTTAATAGGTTCTGACATTTTTATTATTGATTCACACTTTTGGTTATATACTATAGGGATTAACACTCTATATTACTAATGACAAGTAAGTACAGATTACCCTTAACATAAAATGTCCATATTTTCTACAATTTATTAAAAAAGATAAAAATGAATTTAAAAAATTTAAAAACAATACATATTGTAAATATATACGTATACAAATATTATGACAATTTCTTATATATATACCTAAATCTTATTTTAATAAAATGTATTTATTAAATTAAAAAATATATTTTTAAGATTATAATCTTGGGTTATTGAAAAGATGATAATATATTTGGTAATTACCCTAATTTTTACATTATATATATCGTGGGAAAATTCATTATTAAGATATCTTAGTCAATGAACCTATATCCTGTCTATGATATTTGATACAATTTTTTTTTAAATAATAAAATAATTTTTTTAATTCACATGAAACTTGAATGATTTAAAAATTACAAATATATTCATTTATTCAGTTAGGTTGATTTAAAAAGATGAATTTAATTTTAACAAATAGTTTATGTCATAATCTAACAAACAATTATTACATACCACTTTCTTCATCCAAAAACGCTGGAGCTTCATTTTTTATTGATTCAAGTTGACCTAAACAAAAGCATAAATACAACTAATAATACAAGTTAACAATAGGCAGGTTTATAATCAAAATTTAAAGGAAAACCAACGCATCTTTTAACAAGTAAATAACAAAATTAAAAAAAAAATAATAAACCAAGTTCCTTCTAAATCTATAACAGTTGCAAATAAATGTATAGAAGTTCTTAGAAAAGGCAATTACAAATCCAATAGTCAATATGACAAAGCCAAAATTTAATTGCTATTGATTATTTTGTTTGAATTCCAATGCTGACATTTACTTAATAGCAAGGTTATTAAAAAGGGAGCTAGTATTTTAACAAGGTATATAAACAACTCGAATAAAAAACGTTTTTTTTTATGAAAAAAATGTGCATACAAAAACTTTGGTATATCAAAGCAACAACATTTGAATAAAAAATTAAGTCATTTAAAAAATAAAGTTCTTACTCTGCTCAGTTTCTGGATCAAGCCGTTTGTTTTTAATTAAAAATTTTCTTTTTAAAGCATTTGGTGAAGGCAAAGAAATGCCAGACTCTAACTGTAAAAATAAGTTAGGTGGATTTTATAAATTAAAAGTAATGTTTATATAAATAGTTTGAAAATAATAATGTATTTTTACTTACTGGATAAGAATCTAGAGATTTATTTAAAAGCATATCTCCAAATACTTCTTCACAATATTTAGCCATCTTGTTTTGTAAAGGCTTACTGTATAAAAGTAAATTATAAAAATTTAATTCCAATACTTCTATTCCATAAGGATTTCATTTTTTGCACAAAAAACAAACCAATTTTAACCAAGATAAATGTCTTAACATGTTTAAAACTATACCTGCAGTGTGTTTCAAATGATAATATGACAGGGAACTCAGAAGTAACAAATGCAGACTCTTTTATTGCATGAAGAACTGTCTTAAATGGAACATCTGTACACATTGCTTTTCCATGAGTAATAATTGGTTCGCCGTGAGACACGCCTTTACCGTCCCAGCAGTCAAGTTCAATACACCTTAGCAAATATTATTCAAAAATAAAATTATCTTTTTTTAATAATTTTTATTATATTTGTTTTTAATAAAATTTTATTTTAATAACTGTTTTGATATTCAAAGCATATTAATATTGATAATGTTTTAAAATAAGTGCAAATATTATTAAGTAAATTTTTATTGGAATATGATTATGTTTAAATGTAACTGTAAATTCTCTAAAAATCAATACACTATTGGGGGTAAAAAAAAGCAATTCTTCAAAAAATGATCAAAATAAATTAATTATTCAGTATGTGGTCTTTTTTTCAAAAAATAATGAGATCTGATTTCCTTGCTTATTAGGATTAAAATAAAATCAACTAATTAAGTGAAAATTTAAGCTTTGTAATATCCTGAAACATAAAACCTGAACAAAAAAAATGTACTTGTAATAAAAAATGTTAATTACATTAAAACAATTTTAGCGGTTTATAATTAAATTACCAAGAAATTCTTTGAAATTAAAAATAAAGTTCATTTTTAATTAAATTAGGTTCAGGAAAAGGTAGACATGTAATTGACTCATACTCTTTCTTTGCTTTTAATTAAATTCGGATTAAAAAGATTTAGAAAACTAAATACCCTTAAAAAGTTTGTACGGTACTTGGTACAATTGTTACCTTGTGTATTGTTATACTTATGTGTCCATTACACAATAAACAAAACTGTTATTAAGTAAAGTATTTTATTTACCTACAACCAGACAATAAAACATGTCGGTAAATCTCGATACTTGATTTTCCCCCAAACTGTCGACCTAAAAAATCAATAAAATATTGATTAGATTTTTTTAATTAAAATTCTTAAAAATAGGCTTATGCTCGTATGTTTAAATTAAATACCCCAATAAAATTAAAAAAAATTAAGTAAAAACATCTTGGCTTTTAAACAACAAAAGGCATTTATGTACAGTTTCAAGTCAATTTACATTTTTTTCATTACAGAATATATGCTTCTTAAAAAAGGTTGTTTTACTTAAACAAACCTCCCAATTGTTTTTTTTGTGCCACTCAAAAATGTAACTTTAATGATCAAAATAGAATAAAAACTTATTGTTGTGCATCTTGCCTCATTTTTAAACAACAAAAATGTATTTAAAACTTTTTTTAAATATTTCTAAATAACAATTTTTTTTAAATTCAAAAAAATGGGTATTCTTAATGTCAACTTAACTTTTGTTTTACCTTGTATTAATATTAATTATCAAAAATATATGTTTAAACCTGTTAAATATGTGTTGTGTGAAGAATTAATGAAGTAATGGCTTAGAGGTTGGTCCATATCTTGATACAAGGTAAGATGCTCAAGATATACAAATGCATTGTCTTCACCGGATAAATAATCACTGAACCCTTGCAAGGAAAGAGTGCCTAAAAAATTATCAAGTTATTGATATTAAAAAAGGATAACTAAATATACCCAATTTAAAACAGATTAAATTTAAATAAAATGTATTTTATAGGTTTTTAAATTTATTGTGTAGGATTTCATTTTATAATGTATGATTGATTAATGCAAGTAACAGTGTAGGTATTTGATTTCATTGTGCTAAAACAATAGCACTTCCTAATATTATTAAAATTAATATAATGGTGGTCATAAAAAGACAAGTAATAAAACTGTCCTATTGTTTAATGCAGTTCGCGTGACAAAAAATCATTAAATTTAATGGGTTAAGGTGAAACAACACATATTGTGACGCAACAAGCAAACATTTAAACTTATAAAATACACTGACAAGAGAGTTTGAATAACATTATACCAGGGAGAATTTATTTATAAATAAACAATTGTTCTTTCGAGTTCGGTTGAATAAATGTAAGTTAATGGCAGTAGTGAGTAATGGATTGATGGTTATTTTTTACGCTTCATGCCTAACTATGTGGTGTGGTCCCCTACAGGATATACACCCTTACTCGGTACTGGTTAAACCCAGCCAAAATAGGAAATAAAATACAATTTTACACGTCACAAGAAGGGGGGGTTTTCATTTTTTAAGTTATTTACAGACTTTCGTTAAATCTGAGAAATTTTTAGTTTATAAATAGCTTTTGAGGTAAAAAATCTCATGCACTAATTATTAATAGAATAAAAATGAACTAAATTTGTTTTTTTTTTAACAAAAAATTTAAAATCTAATAATACCATTTTTCAAGTATTTAGGGTTCGTCTCATATTTTTGAATGATTGCTGCAGCACTTTTTGTGTCAAAAGTAGGATTAAGTATTTCATTTAATCTTGGATCTCTTTGGTTTTTGTTAAGCCAAGCAACCAAAATGTCATTTTCTATATAATCCTTATTACCAGATCTGTAATAACAATTTTATTGTAAAATTATTTTTAATGATAAACAGAAAATAAAGATCAAGTATAGTATAGCTTAATAAAAAATGGTCTATTAAAATAAAATATAAAGTTAACACATCACATATATTTGTTTTACTTAACATAAAAGCCATAATAAAAATATCAGGTTGTTGAAAAAATCAATAATAAAAATCCAATTTTGCATTTATTGTCAATTTAGAATAAATAATTAAAGCGATAATGGAATTACATAAGTATCGTGGGATTTTAATTAACATGAAACAAATTCATTATTAATGAAAATCCTGATATATATAAGTAAATTGATCTTGTATTTCACATAATAATGTTTTAAGTATTAATATTTAATTGTATGTTTTTTTAGAAAATAAAACATTTACATGAATCTAGTACCTGATAACTAATTTTTAAGTTTTTAAATTTACCCATCTTTTTAAATTTACCTTAGAGTTGCTGTTTAAACAATACTAATTTTAATCTGGTACTAAAAATTAGTCAACTTGTACACCAAAAAATAAAATATATAAAATATAATAAAAAAAAGATGTTCCAAGACTAATAAATTATTAAGATCATAAAAAAACTTAAAAAAATATGGTATTGCTCAATGACTTGTGTTTGTTAAGTTCAAGATTATTATAATAATGACAAAAAGAGAATCAATAAATCAATAAACCCTTGCATAATTGACTAAATGGCAGTCTACACATTCACATTGTACAGGCAAAATAAGATCTTATACTTCATAAGTATATTTTTCAAGGTATGGATAATTTTTTAGTACAAAAAAACAACCGTCAAAAAAATACATTAATTTGTATACATATTAATAAAATAACTTTAATTTATTAGATAAAGAAGATAGGCTACTTACATTTCTTTAAATATCTTTTTTAAATCTTCTCGTGCACAAATTTTTCTATGCATTTTCTTATAGTCTTCAAAAGTTAATTCTTTGGGATTAATTTCTTCATTCTAATTAAATATAAAAATTGTTTACTGTTAAAAAATAATTTTAAGGTGATACACATCAACTGATAAAATAATTACCTTGGAATAAGAAAAACCACTGCTTTTAAGTTTTTCCAGTATAACTTTTTCATTTTTGTCATAGCTAAAGTTCTTGATAAGTCTAAAACATTTTTTATTTATTACATTTATACAAATACTTTTAAAATTAAATTTAAAAATTTTCAATGTGTTTAAATGCCAAGTAACTTGTTTACAAAATGTTTTAAACCACAAAGATTGGTATATACCAAACATACAAAATAAATTTTTAACCAGACATTAATATATGTTCTTTTTTACTGACAAAATAAAGTCTACTTATTTATTTCTAAAATATAATATGGTTCAGAACCAAACAGAACTCACTTTCGAATTGGAATCATTCCTTTTGAGTTAACTGATAATTTTAATCTCATCCATCTTTAAAAATTAAAAAAACATTTTTAAATTTAATTAAACAAAAAGTACAAGCAATAATAATAAAAAGAGTAACAAATTATATTAAAATACAGAATAAATAGTATATAATTTTAGAACAGTACTTACTGTTTTTTAACAATATCCGATGGACAAAAATATCGACCAATACGGTATTGAAGAAGCTGATTTAAACCATTTGCCCATTTCTAAAATAACAAAAAAAAATAAGTCAAAATTTAACACCTTAAAAAATTAATCTAAAATAAAATTAATATTTTTAATAAGTCAAGTGTAATTTCAAATTAATCAAAAGAAAAAATTACTTCTGCTTTTTCAGCTGAGGAAGAAATAAATTGAGTGATTGAAATATTTCCTAATTCAATTCCATGATAGATTGTCAATATTCGATCAGATACATTTTGTTCATTTTCCTCTGCTAGTTCAAACAAAGCTCTTAAATCCTTAAACACACAATCGACTTAACCATAAATCTTATTAAAATTCCTTGTTTACTGAAAACATAAAAATTAAATAACCTGATACATTAGAATTTGTTTTTAATTGACAAAAGAAAAATAAATTGGATACAAATTGGTAGTATTGACATGTCACAAATCTTGATTAGACTAATTAAAACTTGTCCAGACAATTAGTGTTTAACAAAAATTTTTTGTATTTACCCAAACAGACAAATTCATTTTTAAAAGCAAGAAAAAAATTATTTTGTCTAGCCATACTTATAATTGGCAAAGATTTTAAAAAAATTTGTGAAAATTATGAGAGCAATTCATTTGTAAAATTAAATCTCCAATAAAAAAAATATCATTAAAATAGTTTACCTTTAATTTAACTCCACAACATACTTCTTTTATATGAGTAAGTTCTAACATGTCAACTTTCTAGAAATATCATTAAATAAAATAAATTAAGTTTTTATTTTTAAAATTGCATGAAAAAAATATTGATTTTCTAACCAAAGTTAAATAAAATTTAAAGTTTTTACCAAATTTGATTCAAACTTCCATGATAGAAACATAAAATCTTCATCGACTTTAAGGTAGCAAGGTTGAATACCACCACTCTGAAAAAAAATAGTTTAAGATTTTATCTATATACGATTTTATTAATTTCTGTTAATTAAAAAAGTAAACTTATAAACTCACCTCAAACCGCTTTGAAAAGGTTTCTTCTGTACAGAGAAATCTTGGTAATTTGTTCATCGTCATTTTTAACTTGAATGAACTTTTAAAATTGAAAATCAAACATCAACCGAACTCTCATGGGCCCTACCGAAACCTAACAAAATAACAGGATTTCTTAAACATGTATTAAAAAAATAAACAAGTTTTATCTGAATTTATATTTAGTGTCTGTAAAATACATCCTACACAAAAAAACTAAAAAAACGACACATGCATCTTTAAACTATTTTTTATTGATTATGTAGCTATTTCTTTTATTCTTACGTTCTTACAGTCATAAGCAAAAAAAAAGAGTGCTAGAAAAAAGGTTGCTACGTTATATAAAAGTACACAAATAGACACATACATTGCTTTATTTTTGTAAATATTTATCTCTGTTTATTGGTTTCATTTACCCTTTACAAGCTATTTTAGAAAAAAAAACAACAACGTCGAATATCGATCGCGTACCTTCACAATCGATAACACTGCAATGCTGTGCAACCACGAACTACATAAACAATAACAAATTCAAAACAACGTGATAAAAAAGAGAGAGGCAAAAAAATGCAGGAGAGAGAGAGAAATCATTCAACCACAACTTTTTATAATTAACATTTTTATTTTTAGCAAAAAATTTATTAAAAAAATTTTATTTTATTAATTTGTAAATAAATTAATATTTTAGAATTGTTAGTATTAATAAAATTCTATAAAAACGATGCTTAATATTTTATAATACTTCTATCCAGACACGTGTGTTTATCGTTCCTTTTCTCTTCACCGTCAGGCCCTAAAGTTGCTTTTTTGGCTAAGATTTTCCTCTTCTTTAATTTGGAAGATAGCAGAAGTTTTTAAAATTAAATTATATATTAAGTTATATTAAAAAATTATGGTTGATTTACTTGATAGTCCTACTTCTTCACCAGCAGTAGAAAGTTCTCCAAAAAAAGTAATGAAGGTAGCAAAAAAATCCAAAAATACGGAAAAAGAAATAAAAAAAATTAAAAAGAAAATTCAAAAAGTTGTAAGTTTTGCTCAACACTTTTATTGTTTAAGGTATTGTAGCGTTAAAATGTTTTTCCGTTATTATTCTTTATTGTTTTAATATTTTATTAAATTCTTCAAAAATTGGCCCATTTTTGATTGTTACATTTTTTGCTTTGTCTATAAAATTAAATCTTAAATTTTTTGCTGCTTTAGAAAAAAGAAAATGGAGTTAAAGTTGCTGAGGAAAATGGAGAACCAGCAAAAAAGAAGAAAAAAACTAAGTCTTCAGTCAAAAAAGCAAAAAAGGTAACATGTTTGTTTAACGTTCAGACTTCTGAACTTAATCTTATTAGTAAACATTTTGACTCTTGTCTTTGAAAAAAAATCATTTTTTCATTGATTTTATTTATATATATATATACTATATATATACTTATTCCAAGCTGTTTGATGTGTCTACGTATATATATAAATAAATCCTATATAACATCAGGTGTTCAACGGTGTAGCATCTTCTGACGATGAAGTCACACAATTAACTGGAGTTAATGACAATACTCCAGAGGGACAAGGTGATTTTAATAAGTTTCGAATAACTGCGAAAACCAAGCAGTTACTACAAAAGAAGGGAATCACATATTTGTTTCCAATACAAATTAAATGCTTTGATGATGTTTTTGATGGAAAAGATGTGGTGGCACAAGCTAGTAAGTAACGAAAAATTATTTGTATTGCAGACGTGTTTAAAATATATATATATGTGTAATTTTTTTTTATATATTTATGTATGTGTGATTTTGATTTTTTTGCGATTTTTTAACATTAAGTAAAGTTTACACTTTAAATTAACTTATTATGTATATAATAAGTTTGTATTTTTTCTCTTATTTAAACAACCATGTTAAAATTATTTTCTAAAATGATTAAATCTTTATAGGAACTGGAACAGGAAAAACTGTAAGTTAACTTCATTTTTAAATTTAAAAAAAAAACTTATATAGCCTATATATATATATGTATATATATATTTAGAAATCTAAAAAATTGAACTTGTATGAATACTTATTCTAGATGTCATTTGCACTTCCATTAGTCGAAAAACTTTTACTGCAGGGTCGAACAAAAGCAAGGGGGAGACCACCTAAAGTAAAAAAAATTAACTATGAATTTGTTTTGTGACAATTGTGTAGTAAATTAAATATTGCTTAGATATATATTTGTTGTTTATATATTTATTAGGTTTTAGTGATGACTCCTACCCGAGAGCTAGCAATCCAGGTCCACAAAGATTTTACTGCAATTCAACAAACTCTCACTTCAGTTTGTGTATATGGAGGTGCACCCTACTATCCACAAGGTCAGTTCAAAAAAACCATAACCGTTTTTTTTTAATATTAGGTACATACATTTAACATAAATTAGTGTAGGCTTTTTTATGCAAGTAACAGCCTTAGAAGATATATTATATCCCATAAAATTATAGAATTTTTTCATTTTTAAGTAATATGGTTGATATCAATTGTTATTCATGAGCCCTTTTAAAACATTTTGATTTATTTATCTAGAAAGTGCAATGAAAAATGGACTAGATATTATTGTTGGAACATGTGGGAGAATAATGGACCATCTTAAGTATGTACAACATGTTTTACAGTATATAGTTCATAAATATAAATTATTATATAACTGGACTTTTTTATTAATGATCTGTTTTTTTTGGTTATGCTTTGTATATATATATTATATTTAAGTGTTTTTGAAAATTTGATATTGTTAAAGGAAAGGAAATTTAGATTTGTCTCAATGTGATCATGTGGTTTTGGATGAAGTTGATCAAATGTTGGACATGGGTTTTGCTCCTTCAGTTGAAGAAATTTTGACTTATGCCTATACCCCAGGTATTAAACAGTTTATTTTGTTAAAAAGTAAAAAAAAATTTTAACAAATTAGCTTTGTTTTTTAATTTTTTACATAACTTGTGTTTTTCTTCAGAACGAACCCAGCCCCCACAAACTTTACTTTTCTCTGCAACTTGTCCACCCTGGGTAGCGAAGACAGCTAAAAAGTACATGAGACCAAGTGAAACCTCTCACATTGACACCATTGGAGATTCTACTATTAGAACAGCAACAACTGTCGAACATCTTGCCATTAGATGTCACTATAAGGACCGAGCTGCTTGCATAGGTATGTTGGTACAACTAAATATATATATGTTATACATATTGTGTGAATGTAAATGGATTTTCTTGTGCAATAATAGCATAGCTGGTTATTTTAGTTCTATTTTGCATTTTTGCCAATAAATATTTTATATATATATATTACGTGCAAGTTTTTTTTAATAATTGTGTGTAAATGTGTTATCCAAAGTGTTGAGTACAGAACAATCTTATTTGTTTGTTTTGACAATTTAACTTTGGAACAATAAAGTAAAGAATCACTGGGTAATACTGTTTGTAACAGTGTTGTGATTTGATACAACAAAACAAGCATAAAAAATTTGTTTTTTATTTTATTTTTGGTTTATTAAAATTTTGCAGATACACTTGTGGTAAAGTTGTATTTTGTTTTATCAGGTGATGTTGTGCAATTATACAGTGGACAACATGGTCGTGCAATGATATTCACAGACACTAAAAAGGAGGCAAACGAGATGGTTGTCCATGATGCCCTACAACAACAAAAAGCTCAAGTTTTACACGGAGACATTGAACAAAGGCAAAGAGAAATCACATTAAGGGTCAGTAGATATGATACTTATTTGTTATTTATGGGTTGTTAAATCTCCTTCCCCTTCCCCTTTTTTAAAAAACTTTAACAAAGTGGTTAAAAAATGTTATATTTCACGCAACAGGCTTACAGAGAAGGTACTGTAAAATGTTTGGTGGCCACCAATGTAGCTGCCAGAGGTTTGGACATTCCTGAGATTGACCTTGTTGTTCAAACCAGTCCCCCACAGGTACCTTTTCATTTAAACTTTAATGCAGTAACTACCTCTTGCTTTTTGAGATGTGGCATTATTAACAACTTTAAAATTAACTTTTCAGGATATTGAATCTTACATTCATCGGTCTGGTAGGACTGGTCGCGCAGGTAAACAGGGTGTTTGTGTTTGTTTTTACAAACCTCGGGAAGATATGGCAATAAAGAGGGTGGAACAATCAGCTGGAATTAAGTTTAGAGTAGTTGGACCTCCGCAACCAAAGGTAATAGAAAGTTAGATACTTAATAAATTTGAGTTAAACTTTTTTTTTGTAGAGTAAATCACAATTAAATTAGTTTATCTAAACCCATTTATTTATATTTTCATAAAGGATATTATAAAAGCATCCATAAATGATGCAATTACCTCAATTGAAATGGTGGACAAAAAAGTTTTACAGCAATTTATGGCACATGCTCAAGAACTAGCAGATAAAAGAGAAGGAGGTATGTATGCAATGAAATAATAAACTTAGTGTACCTTAAAAAAAACATATATATTCATTTTATAATTTTATTGTATAGGTGCACTGCCAGCCTTGGCTGCTGCTTTGGCATCTATGTCCGGAGCAACAAGTTTATTATCAAGATCTCTTCTTAATTCTGAGCAGGTCGGTATAAATATATATAAATATTTATGTACTAGCACCACATTTTTGTTAAAAAATAATGATGTGTTGATTTTATCTTTAGAATGTTACCACATGGCACTTGAAAAGCCAAGATGAAATTAGATTTGCCAATTATGTTTTTAACACTTTGGAACAAAACATCAGTAAACGAATAAGAGATAACTGCAGAGGAATGAGACTTACTGCTGACAAAATGGTGAGCATAAATTAATCAAAAATTGTTTTTTTTTGTTGAACAAAATAATGTTTTTGTTTTTAATTTTTTTAGGGAGCAGTATTTGATCTTCCCAATGAGTTCACGGAGGAAGTTGAAACTTATTGGCAAGATTCAGCTCAACTTCTTCTTCAGCCTGCTGAGGAACTTCCCGAACTTCTTGAAACTGATCGACGGGTCGACTATTCCGGTGGGTACGGAAATTCAAGAGGGTTTGGCAGACCTGGTGGATTCCGTGGAAGAGGGGGTAACGGCGGGGGCAGATATTTTGATAAAAGAGGTGGAAGCGGTGGGGGAAGTTATAACCGAAGAAGTAATGGGAATAATGGAGGAGGTGGATTCAAGAGAAAGTGGGGTAGCCGTTAATAAAGTTGGGTTGAAGACATGAAACTTTTCAAATTTAGGAAAATTTAATTTGATGTTTTGTTTTGTGTCTTTGACCTGACTCGAGGCTCTTAGTAGGAAAGATGTAAATACTAAACCGGTGGATTTTTGGATCTCAAGCCAAGAGTTTGGGGTTTAAAATTGGTGTTTAAAAAAATCTTTTTCTCCTAATTTAATAAGATCTTTGCTGTCTTGGCTGACTTTCCTTTTAATAATAAAATCTTTTATTTTATGTTCCACACTTTTAAGTGGTGAAATTAGATAAAGCCTGTGTAATTGTTTGGAATATATCTTCCATGAAAACAAATAAAATTAAAGGTAACTAAAATTGTCGTTTTAATTTTAAAAGAAGCCATAACTTGTTAGTTTATTTTGTTTTATTAAAAAATACAAAGGCACACCATTAACAGTAATAATATAGATTATTTAATAGTTTATTATAAAAATAAAAAAGGAAGTTGTATATTTTAAAACACAGATTTACTTGTTAATATACAACATTGCAAAATATTGCCACGATAAAATCCCTATTTTCTTTTATTTGAAAAAGTGCTTCTTTTTGGTCTTCTCGAATGAAGAAAACGCCTTCTGGTGTTTGGCTTTCCTCTCATTTCTCGAAATGATTGTGGTCGAATTTTCATCTCGACAAATTGAACAGATCTTGTAAAACCACCCCAAGTGTACCAGTTTATACCCTATAGAAAAACAAATCATATGTAAGCAATTGTAAAAATATTTTAAAATTAATGCTTATTTTTTACTTGGCTTGGGCATTAAAATAACCTTTAGATCATTAAAAACTTAATTTATTAATTTTAGTTACATTACTTAAAAAATAAATATACCATGCTATGTCTTGTATTTCCATATTGTCCATTTAAACTTGATCTGTGACAGTTTTTAAACCACCAAGCTCCTTTATATTCTTTTGCACAGTTTCTGTTAGTTGCTTCATCATTGTCTTTATCCAAGGTAGTAAATTTCATGCCGAAATGGTAGCTAAGTGAATCACCTGTAACGTTATGTGTGTTTGATTAAATTTTCATGGAAAATTTAAGAAAAATACATCTACTTCACTAAAAGATATATTTGCTTTCAAAATTACAAGGGATACCAAATGTTAAACCTTTTTTTTCCTTTAAATTACCTGCATTTCCTGCATAAGTTGATCCATTTAAAATAAAACCTGTTTTTTCATCAGAAACAGAAAATCGATCATAAGTTGCATAAACAGATTTATCTTCATGCTCCATTTCAATTCTTAATTCTTGTTCTCTGTTTTGCTTCATTGTCAACTCGTGTAAAGTTTCCAATCCTTTATTTAACAAACATTGGTTTTATTTAAAATTAGAACATTTTTTGAGTGGAATAACATATTTAAACAAGGTTTTCCAAAAAATGGAAATAATTTACCTATCCAAAATTCATTCGATTTGTTTCCAAATCCTGAAGCATATTCATCCCAGGTTCGATCAAAGTTAACACTACCATCACTTCTTCTTTGAACAACTATCCAACCTCCACCATCTGATCTCAGGTCACAAAACACCTGCAAGTTGTACATGCTTAGGAAAGATTTCTTTATTGTACTTAAATGTTTTATTTAATCAAGCAATCCAATTACAGTTAAACTTTATTATCACCATCAAAATTGTGTTTCTTAAGTTGGTTTAAAAAATATTCTTTAATTTTTATGCTAAATAATGACAGTACCTACATTTCAATATTTTATTATGTCATATATGACATTTTTACCAACAAGCAATAAAAAATGTACCTGCAAAGGTGTTCCATCAGCAATATAAATTGTATAGATTTTATTTTCCCATTCTCCATTTAACAAAACTTGAACACAATCCATCGGTTTAGGATATGGTATTTCACCTTTTAAAACAAGGATTTTTGTTTACTAAAATTTTTGATCTTTGTTTTTGTAAGCTTTAAATACATATCCTAGTTATGTTATACCTGTTTTGAAGAATGCATTGGAACCTGTGCTTATTTCTTTGCCCCTTAAAGCCATGACGCTAACATTATATGCAGTACTTGGTGATAAATGTCTTAACCAAATATGTTTGCTTTTAGAGCTAAGATTGTAATACCGACGAAATTGACCTGAAAAGGATTTTTTGTTTTAATTAGGACCAACGTGGTTTTGTAAAACAGTCCTAACCTATTTTTCTACTGTAAAATAAGTATAGTAAGATTAAATACCATTCTTAGAAGTAAGGTCTATGTGATATCCAGTAACCCCATCAGCTTCCACTGAAGACCATGTTAGATTAGCTGATCGTCGACCGATTATAGATATTTGCACATTTCGGGGATTGTCTATCTCTGCAGACATTTATTTATAATTTAAAATATTTTTAAATTTAACTTATTTTATAGCATTTAGGTTATATGGAATACTTTTAGCATACTTCTCAATAATTCATTTAACAATGTTAGCTTTTTGATGTTTTTGTAGCTAGTTAATTTTTATTTGAACTAATGTAAATCAAGATTTTTACAAAGGCATGTTACCTGTTTTAACAAACTCTTCAGCTGAAAAACTTTCCTGGCCATTCTTTTGTGCCATTAAACGAAACACATAGCTTGTTGCAGGTTTTAAACCTTTAATAATAAAAAAATTAGAAATAAATTTTTAGGTTGGTAGTAAAATTAAACCACCTTTATTGTCGTGTGTCTTTAAAACTAATTTACCAGTTATGTTGGTGCTTGTAGCTTCCTCATCTTTTACAATAAACCTGATTACATTTTTCTGTGGTGCATCAAAGCTTTCTGCTTGATAATAAACAATAACATATCGGTCTACATCAACAGGTAAGGGACACCATCGCAGAAATACACTTTCACTGGTAACTTCTGTTGAATTAAGTTCTTTCGGGCCCCGAAGCACTGTAAATACAATAAATTAAAAATATATTATGTTCAGAATACTTGTAAATGTTTTTACGTATTTTTACTAACATGTTGTAAATTTTCCCTCCAATGGCTTGCTTTCTCTTTCATTGCCAAATGCAGTAATGTTTATATTATAACTTGTTCCAACTTGTAAATGCTCAATAGGTATACTTGTTGTTGCACCAGTTACGGTAATGGTTCCTAGGAAAAAATAGAGACTTTACAACAACAAAACCTTTGTAATTATTTCAACATATTTATTAAGTCACATTATTTAATTAGTTTGAGTTTATATATTTAAATGAGAAATAACAACTTTTAACTTACTTATTTTTCCAATCTCACATTCCAAACGGATTTTAAAATATTGAGCTCTTCTAGAGGTTTTTTCCCAACCAACAACCAAACTTGTTTCATTTATATTTTTAAAATGAAGGTTGTTAGGTGGAGGAACAATGTAATCTGCATTAAAATATATTTTGTAATCAAGAAAAAACAAATTTTGATCTAGTATGAAATAGCTTGAAAAGATTCAACTGTTTTAGAAATTCAAAAATTGCTCAGATTTAGGTTTTAACTGACCTGTTGAAAAAGTGAAATGTTCTGGCTGACTTGTTCTATCTCCAACTCTTGCAACAACTTCAGCATAGTAAAAGGTACCAGGCACCAAACCAAGAATGGAAAAAGTTGTTTGACTATAATTAACCCCTTTTATACCCACATCTAGTACAATTTACAAAATATAAAAACAGTTTATAGAATTAAGATAATAATAATAACAATAAATTGTTTTAATATGAATTGTTTAAATATTATTATAAGACAGTAATAAGATAAACTGTATTTGGCTTTACATAATAATTAAAAATATATACTTACCATCAAGGTCATCAGAATAGTATTTTACGGTCAAATTATCATAATTTTGTTGTTTAATATTCCACGAAATATTAACTCCAATTTCATCAATAAATTTGGTTGTTATATTGTATGGTGGTACAAGTAGTTCATCTGTTTAAATTAAAACAGATTAAATAAAATAAATAGCTTCAATTTAATGTTAGTATTTTTTTATATTTAATATTTTGTTTTTAAGGAAATTTACCAGTTTGGAAATCAACAACTCTTGGTTGACTTCTTTCTTGTTCTCTTTTTGTAGAAAGTTCTAGTTTATATTTTTGACCAGGAATCAATCCTTCAAAACTCGTTTCAGTTACTTGCTTTGAATATCTATTAAAAATTATATTTGTTGAAGCTATGTTAATTAGTCTAAACTTAATTTATTTATTAATTAAGTTTTTTAAAAGCACGTTGTTCCAATATCTAACTTCTTAAAACACAAAAAGTTTGAAAAAAATATACTTACATCATTTGATCTGAGATAAGGTTTCCAGTCAAGGAATCAATAATTGAACAATTGTAACCATTTGCATCATTGGTGCTAGACAACCAAGTAATATAAACTCCGGTTTGGTTGGCATTTGCAGTAACAGTCGATGGGGGTAATAACTCATCAAGAGTTTTAACATAAACTATAGATGCTTTTAAACTGTCTTCTCCCCATCTAAATGACCGAATTTCTATTTTGTATTGACTTCCTGGCATCATTCCTAAACAAAGTCAATGAAAAATCAAGTTTTTTAAAATGTTCTTAAAATAGTTTAAATTATATAAAATGTAGAAAATTTTGGTCTACCTACCATCTATACTATATAATGTCATTTCTTCTCCCATTGGTACTATTTCACTTGTTTTACCAATACTGTCTTCTAAGCATGAATAAGTAACATGGTATTCTTGTACCTGGTCAGAATGTTGCGAAGCCCACCTCAAACTTACAGAATTTTCTTTAATTTCTTCGACCTATGTTTTTAATTAAAAGAAATAAATTTTATTTTAGGTATTACAGATTGTTTAATGTTAATCTATGACAATTTTCCCCCCACAATTACCTAAATAAATTAATTTTTAATGTTTTTCTTACTTGAATATTGGATGGTGGAGTTAACACTAGTGCAGTCACAAACCGTTGAGTGATTGGTGGAAAACTGACTTTGCTAAATCGCTGTGTGGCAAGAGACACATAATATAGTGTGCCAGGTTTCAACTTCATCAACATGAGAGAATTTTGCCTTCTTCCCATTACACTCTCTTCTTTATCATCATCACTATCACCTCCTATTGGTCTGTCAAATTTTAACAATTTAATTAAAACCCTTTAAAAATTGTAATCTTTCATGTTAAAAATTATATTTTTACTTGTAAGTAAGTAGATATCCAGTAACAGTCTTATCAGTTACAACGTCCCAGGTTATATCAGCAACTGTGTCTCTTACATTTGTTACATTTAAATATGAAGGTGATTCCAGTGCAGAAGCTACGAGAATAAAAAAATATCTTATTATACATCAAAGTTATTTAAACTGGATAATCAAACACTTAGAAACGCTTTTGAAGATAAGCATGGATATTTATTTTTTCAATGAAGTAAAGTATGCGTTCTATTAAAAAGAAAGACCATCACCTGTAGTGGCTTTAATTTGCTTGATTTTACTTTTCATGTCACTTTTTATTGAGTGAACTCGAACAGAATATTGTGTTTCAGCAGCTAAATCTTTTAGAACAATTGATAGCAACTCACTTTCAACAGTTTTCTTAATGTAATCTCCCAACACATCAAGAGACCTAAAAAATATATTTAGCTAAAATATTGTATATGGTATTCCAAGATTCATCTTTAATTTTAAAATATCAATTAGGGTATTTAGTAATTAAACAAAACAATCGTTCTTTTTAAAGTTACCTGTAGGAAACTACATAACCATCCACACTAACATCAATTGGTGCCTTCCATCTGACTGTAACAGTGCTATCGTCCATTGGTACAGCTGTAAGTAATCTTACTGGTGGAATCACTAAAAATTTAAATTTATAATGGAGATAAATAGTGTATGTTAATTACAAAACAATAAAAAATACATTTTATAAATTGTATTTAATAAGATTTGTTACAAGTTTGATGCACTTACTTGTTGATTGAATAAATTTTTTTCCATTACTTAAATCCATATTTCGCTTTGAGTAAACATTAAAATGATACTTTGTAGCAGGCAGAAGATCATTTATTGTAAGCTGAGTCTAAAAATTGTAAAATCACAACTGTTTAAAAATTTAATTATTAAGAAAATACTGTAATATGTTTTGAATTTTAAATAAATTACCTTCTGTATACCGAGTTCAATTGTTTTAATGTTGTAGGGATCATTGGGGTTAAAATAATTTATTTGATATCCAGTGATATCACCTCCCACATCTGGTGCCATCCATTTTATCGTTATCTGATTTATACCTTGTCGTGGAGAGCGTAATTGTCTAACAGCTGCTGGTACTAAACATAAGTCACACCAATTTTTATTTATAAACCCAAACAAAAGCATTTTAGATTAAAATATAATCAAATTATATTTAAATTTAAAACAAGTTTTAAGTATGCTACTTACATGTTACAACTACGGATACTTTAGGAGCACTTTGGGAGTTATTTCCAGTAGCATAAATCTCAACTGTGTACTCTGTAGCTGGTTGTAAACCATGTATGGAACAAACTGTCTCTGCAGCTGGAATCATCACATCTTGTCTAGTATTTAACATATTATTACTGAAATGATAAACTGTTCTAATTTTTTTTCAAATTTTGAAAAAACTCCAAAAAAAACTTAAATCTTTCGTTAAAAAAAAATTTTATAATCAAATGTCAAACTTGTGTTTACCTGTCAGTACCCACATCGGATCGATAATGAGTGACAATATATCGCGTTATTTGTGACATTGGAGCTTTCCAGTGAAGAGTAAAAGATGTGTCAGAAACAATCACAAACATTAATTCATTTGGTGGATCAATAGCTTAAAAAGGATAAATAATATGTTTTACAAATAAATATACTTTAATATTATTTTTGGATAATATTATTACGAAGTATTTTTAAATAAGAAACTTACCTGTAGTGATATTAAATTCTACAGAAACACTTCTTCTATCTTTATAAATAGTTGAGACACCTATTACGTAATTTGCACTTGGAGTGAGACCATCTATTATTGCACTTGTACTCTCTAGATTTAAAATAGAAAATTATTAAATATTCAAGTTATTGAAATTATTTTATGATTGTTATAGATTGTAAAGAGCATGTCATGTTTGTAAATACAGTTACAAAGCAACCTACCTTCTGGAAGTGTTATGTTCATTTTGGTTTCAGGGGAGTTTATTTGTGCATACGAGATAAAATATCCATCATAATTTTCTGAGATTGAAGGTAGCCATTCTATTTCCACAACATCAGACCCAATTTCTTTGGTTATAATGTGTTCAGGGGGTTCGATTACTAAAAAGCAAGTTTTATAAATTTACAAACACCCAAAAGATGTGAGATTTTATGTATTCTATGCATTTTTATATTTAAATTAAAAGTATTTATATATACTTACACATTATGTCTGTGTTAAAAACTACTGTTGTTGAAATACTTGTTCTGTTATACATCAAAGCAGTTATGTTTGCAATGTACATTGTTTCGTCAGTTAGGTTGCTTAGAGTTATATATGTTTGGTTCTGAAGAACATTAATGAATTCCTTCGGAGCAATTCTGTAGATATCTTGATAACTAACCTATAAATAAACAAAAACCCACCTTTGTTTAAAGTTAATAGCTACATTAAATCAAGTTAAAAGTCATTTTAAAAAATAATTTAGCAATGTCGGCAAATGAGAAGTGATTTTTAATAATTTTTAGATACAAATTTTAATTACTTGATATCCTGTAACTGGAGCAATTGAGGGAAACCAGTGTAAAGATGCATTATTATATCCCACATATGTAACCATAGCATCATAAGGTGGATCTATAGGCACTAAGTAATCAATTTCAACTACATAACTAGGTGGTGCGAGTTTACTATTAGACTTGGCTGTTATGTTAATTTTGTACATAAGTCCTGGAATAATTCCAGGTACTGTTACAGCATTATTATTGCCAGGGATCTGCAAAGGCAAAAAAATAAACTTTTTATAGGCGATCCAAGTATATTATGTTGGTTACTAAAAAAGTAAATAAGTAAGCCTTTATTACCATATATATTCTTATAAAATTACAAGTGAAACTTACTAAATAATCCATGTCATCTCCATCTAGTTTAAACGGTTTGAGATTCACTAAACCATTTTTAGCTACTGAGTGTGCAACTATTGTCACATGATATAAACCCATGATTTCTTTGTTATTAAACTCGTGAACTAAATCCCAGGTTATAGATATATCAGTGTATGTGGGAGAAGATACTTTAACATTTTCAGGGGCAGGAAGGGATGTAGAAGTTTCAATGTAGGTTGCCAAACCATTAGTCTCCTCTTTTTCGCCCTGTACACTGATATTGTATTTGCTAGCTGGTATGAGACTAGAAAATTGAGCCTGTAACTCCTCTGTAAATTTAAAAAGTATAAATTATTTACTGTAACATTGACTACTTAAAATTTGTATAAATTTACAATTTAAAATTTATAAAATATACCTGAGGAAATTTTGAGCTCTTGTTGTCTTCCAGTGTTAACATGGACACATTTAACAATATAGTCATTAACCTTTGCCTTAAGGGCATTCCATGATACAACAATATTGTTTGATGTGACTGATTCAACAACAAGTCCAGTTGGTGTGTCAAGGGCTTTTTAAAAAATAAATAAAAAAGTTATTACTGCTATCTTTTTTATTTAAGTTTTAAAGTTTTTTGAATATGTTAAAACAATCTTTTGCGTTTACAATATAGCAGCTGCCTGCCTACCTGTTGTAATCTTGTTAGTTAAAGGTCCACTTTCCCGTTCACCTTCAACCGAAAAAACTTCAACAATATAAGATGAACCAGGCAACAGTTTAGAAAAACTTGCCCGTTGAATTCCTTTTGGCAAAACTGAATCAATGAGAGGTGCTTTTCCTTTAAATAAAATTATTATTTTAAAATAAAAATCAATAATGTAAAGAAATAACTTCATTCAAAACTATTTTTTTCAGCAAATTATGTTAGAAACATAATACAAAGTTTAAGCTTACCACCATTATAGCTTTTTTGAGGATACATAGTTATTCGAAATTGATCAATTTTTTTGTTTGGTGATTTCCAGTTAAATGCAATTTCATTTGGTTTAACTTTAATAACACTAAAGTTTAAAGCTGGCTCAATACCTGTAATGCAAACAATTTTACATTTAACGATAAAAACGAAAAAACTATAAAATAAAACAACTCCTATTTTTTAGGCCTGTTAAAACTTATTTAAGCTGATTAATATTCTCCGAAGTGTAAGACTTAAAATTTATATGGAATTACACATATATTAAGTAATAAACACTCAATAAAAAAATTATTTCATTTGTATTTTTTTTTTTGTTTTAAAATAAATGAATTACACGTTACTGACCAGCAATTAAAGTAGCATGTAAAGGTAAACTTCTCATTGTGTTGTCCCGCACAGAAAATATTGTTACATTATATTTAGTATCAGCTTTTAGTCCATTTAATGTTATTTCTCTAGTTAGACCAGGCACCTAAAAAATAAATAAAAAAACAACAATTACAAAACAAAAAAGATTAACAAAACAATTAAAAAATATAGCAGTTTCATTAAAGATTTACATTTTTAGTAATTGGATGGGAACTCAGGGCATTCGCTTTAATAAACAAAATTTCGAAACCAGATATTTTTGCCAGAGTAGGTGCCCATCGAATTGTAGCTGATTGAGATGTTACATTGATAAATTCAACCTGTTTTGGGGTGTCCAATGCTAAAACAAAAAATATATAATTCCATTACATGTTTTTAAATTCTAATTCTTTAAATACTTAGTACTTTTAGATGTTTTTAAATACTACCAATTTTTGTTAAAAACATTATTTTTTTTTACAATAATAAATATCAAGGTTAATTTGATTTAAATTCTAGTGATACTAAAAATATTTTACAATACTTACATGTGGTAAAGTTAATTTGAGTTGGAGAGCTTACAATATCACCTTGGATAGCATACAATGTTACACTGTAAGGCTCCCCAGGAGAAAATTCTTTAATCAAAACTGATGTTTTGTTTGGCAAAACTGTAAAATTTTATAACAAAATTATCAATTATGTTTAATTGTTGTAGTTACACTCACCAGTCTTTAACAATTAAGCCAGTAATTTTGTTTTGAAAAAAAGGAATATGTTTTTGTACTTACCACTAAACTCTGCGCCACCCTGCTTACAACTACAAACAAGCTTGTATCTATCAATTTTGGCTTCTGGTGCTTTCCAAGTTATTTCAGCAAATGTGTCACCAATTCTTAACCAATTTAATTTAGTTGGAGAATCAACACCTGAAAAATAAAAAAAAGTGTCAAAAATTGGATGAATAATTTTCTCATGGTTTCTAAATATTAAAACATAATACCTATTTTAAAGATATATCCAAGCTATAGAAAAAATACAACCAGTTTTTAATTAAAATAATGTTATGCCAAATACCTGTGTGTACAGAGGCAGTTATGGGTGAACTCAGGGTTTCTTCAACCATGGCATAAACATATACTGAATATTGGGTACCACTGTCCAAGTCCCTGATGGTCAGCTTGGTTACATTTGGACCCACAGCTTGATATACAGCATTAGCTGTACCACTCATAGGAATGCAGTTAATCTAATAAAAAAGTATTGTAAGGAATGTGTTTTTAATTAATGCTTAATTTTAACATACAAAATAAAAGAGGGTCTTATTTCTACAATATGTATCATATTATAAAGTTTTTACTAACCTGATTTCCAGTAATTGCATTAGAAGTTTTAGTCCAGCTCACTTCAATAGTTTTTGGTTGAACATTAGATATGGTTAATCCACTTGGTTGTGGTACATGACCACAATTTAATCCTTCCCACCCATCTTCACATATGCATGTTCCTTGAGAACATCTAAATAAATTCAACAAAAAATAATAAAAACAAATTATAAAAAGGGTTTTTAAATATAATTACATCTTAATAAACTCTTTACCTGCCATGATTTGAACATTTATCAGGACATTGTGATTTAGAACAATCTGCTCCTGATCGACCAACAAAGCATTGACATGTTCCATTAACACAATCCCCATAGCCTTATTTAATACAAAACACAAGTTAACAATGAATTTGTAAACCTAAAATGTAAACTAAAAAAATTACGAACAAGTAATACTATAATTCCTTTTTTTTTTAATTTAAAAAATAAAAATAAAAAAGTTAATTTATTATTTTTTTTGCATGTATAATTTTTTTTATATATATATATATTATTACCTGAACAATTATTAAAACAGCTTATTTCTCCACAATATAATCCTTGCCATCCTGGGCTGCATAAGCAAGTTCCATTACTACACTTTCCGTGTAAGAAGCAATCATTTAAACATTTCTTTACTTTACATGCTTTTCCTAAAGATTTAATAAAAAATATTTGTTGGCTGTATTACTTAAATAATATTTTTTTTGCAATTTCAGGTAATTAAAGTAATAAATTTTAAAGTAATAAACGTTGCAGTTTAAACTTTAAAAACTTTTAAACTACCTGTCCAAAGATTTTCACATTTGCATCTTCCCTGAATACATTCTCCATTTCCAGAACAATCTCTTGGACATCTTTTTGTTGCACAATTATTTTCTTTCCATCCAGGATTACAAGAACATTTTCCCAAAACTAAATTGCATTTTCCATGACCCATGCAATCATCGGGACATTGTCTTTTTGAGCAATCGACACCTGTTTAAAAGGTAGAAATCACTTTAAGAATGTGACTTCCTTTAAATAAATACAATCTAAATTTTAGTTTAATTATAAATAAATTAAATTTTAAAGTATTAATTTATATATATAGATATTATTCAATATAAAATTTAATAAAATATAAAACACACCAGTAAAACCATTAATGCAAGAACAAACACCATTTTCACAAATTCCATTTTTACTACATTGTTTTGGACAAACTCTTTCAGAACAATCTTCTCCACTCCATTGACCCTACAAATTGCAATATTTTTTTAATTAAATTAAAATTTTGTCTATTAAAATTTTTAATTTATTAATTTACCCAGCATTTGCATGTTCCTTGTTTTGTACAAACTCCATGACTGAAACAACCATTGGGACAAAGAGATTCCGAACATTTTTCACCTGTATATCCCTTTCTGCATTTACATAAACCTTCTATGCACTCTCCATTACCTGTTCCAATTGGTGATGCGTTTAGTAGAAGTTTAAATACGAATTTGAAAAATAAAGAAAATATTATAAATTTAAACATGAATTTTTGTTTATTGACATTATTTTTTCGTGTTTAACTTTACTCTACATTTATTTACCTGAGCAATCAGATGGACATCTTGATACTAAATGGGCTGATCTGATTGCAGCATTCTCATTATCAATATTGTCAATTATATCAAAAGTTGGTGTCGATTTTTTTTTACATTTTTTAATACAACTTGTTACTAACTTTTCCTGATCCTAAGGTAAAAGTATTACGATTTTTTATTAAAAAAATTTTTTGGAAAAGATATTATTATATATGTTAAACTAATAACAACCTAAGCAAAAAGTTATTTACCAGAAATTTTTGTTCCAAAGCTTTAATTCTTTTAGTTAATTTAGTTTCGATTTTTTTAAGAAGGATTTTCAAATTTTTATTTTGTTTCTTTAATGTCGGACTCGTTTGTTCGCAACTGCACCTAAACGAGTTAAAAATTAACAAAACAACGCAAAAAGTATTAAACATTAATAAAAATATCTAGTTCTTTTATAAATACTGTTGTTTCACTTTAATATTTATTATCTACTTTATTGAAATACCTTTTAAATGGAACACTGATGTTGTGAACAAAGCGAACAAATTTTGAATAAGGTTTTCCGTTTTCGTCCATATCAGAAAAAGACGGGGTAACATATCCTAATCAATACAAAGCACTTAATTTAAAAAAAACTTGGTAAAACTTGCTTTAGATTTTCTTAGATATTCATATTGCTTAATTTTAAATTTCAACAAAAAACACGTTTTGCATCAAGTCAACTACTAAATCTAATTAGTATAATATAAGCACAACCAAAAAACGCAATCAAAATAGGCCTTATTAAAATATCATGAGAGGCATCTTAATTTTCTAACCTAAATTTTCGTTTTGAAAAAATCCTTGAGTGAGATTAAATTCGTGATTTTCCTTCGTAACACTTACTCCTACGGATTCTTGTTGTGATTTTGCAGATGAACAATCGCACTTCTCCGATGGCACCGTTATGCTACATATTTAAAATACCAACTTATTATTGTTTATATAAGATGTTATTTCTATTAAATATTTTTTAAACTTTGAACAAACAATTAAACTAGCTAGGCTACTTTTTTTACTTATTTTAAACATGTTTTGTACGATCTTCATAGCAAAAAATATTTTAACGATAGATTTGAACTTTAAAGTTAAATTTTTAATTTAGAAAATAACTCGTTGTAGCCTATTAAATTTACCTATACACATGATTAAAAGCGATTGACTTTGTTCCCACGTTGAGAAATTGTGTAACATTTTTTGGAATTGTACTTGCCACCAAGTGCGGCGTAACAGAGCCACATCGTGGAACAATTGATAGTACAAAAACAAAGATAAGCAACGAGCCTAGCCTTGCTTTGGTTTTCATTTTTAACAATAGCTAAGTTCTACCGAGGATTCTGTTTGCTGCATTATTTAGATAATAAAACAATTTTATTGCTATAAAAGAATTTGAATTCTTCACACTATATTTAAAATAAGACATTCCCTTACAAAGTAATTTTACTTATAGACGTAAATTATTTAAACTGGGTGCATAAAAAATCTTTTATTTTCACTTTAAAAAAAAAACCTTGTCTTTAGATAATGAATTACGATTTGATTTCTTAGACTAATAGGAAAAGCAAGTTAAGCTTTACCAAACGTTTTTGCCAAACTCCTTGTGGCATTCCAATCGCGTACTAATTAAAAAATTAGTTTTGTTTTCACCTTTTTGTCTGCAACGAGACAATTTCATTGGAAAATTTCACGGCTTGTCGTTATTTTTGTCGCGCGCCATGACAGTATCGCGGAAAAAAAGATAATCAAAGTGAATCCCGAATTTTGTGTTTGCCTGGCTGTACGAGTTTGTAATTTTAGCAAACATGCGACAACTCTGTTGACATGGGGTTGAACTTGCGATGTTCAAACATTAAACTTGAAAATGTGCTCTGAATAAACAAAATGCCGAGGTTTAACACAAGTAACTATACCTCTATAACATTTAATATAAACTGTTTTGTTCAATACTAAAGTTGATGTAAATTTGTATTTATTATAAATACATTTTATGTTAATTTATAATAAATGCAGTGAATATATGCAAAACAAACTGAATACAAAAATGTCTTTCAGTTTATGATATAGCTTAATTTTGTAAAGATGATATTATTACATATTAATCATTTAAAAAAGCGGAATAATATATACAATTTTTTTACATCTTTCATTGTGTTATAGTATGTTATTTTTATTAGGTCAATTTTGCCAACTTAAAATAATTAAATGCTAGTAATAGCGCTGTCAACAACAAATTTTTCCTCTTTGTTTGTTGATTTATACATCAAAAAGTCATCTTCGCCAATATTGCTTTTGTCTTTTTCATTTATGTAATCTGAAACTCCAAAACGAAAAAACTTCACAACTTTTTCGGGCAGTCGTTGATTATCGATTATTGGCACAAACAACTTCGGATCCATAACTTTAGGATTTTGCGCTCCTACAAAACCAGATAGTATTTATATATAGCTTTTACAAAAGTCCATAAAAATATGTAATTTACCTGTTAAGAATGATGCCAGTAAACCGACCACAACTGTAGTTAAGGTGGCAACAGCAGAGTAGTAAAGATATGTCACTGCATATAACGTGTTGTTCAACGAAGGCCTACAAAACACAGGTCAAAATACCATAAAAAAACAAGAAATTTGCTTCAACTAGGTTTCTTTGCTCCTGTGTTGTTGTAAATTGTTTACATAAAACAACAACTGTTACAAGAAAATAAAAATTATCTTTAGAGACAAAAAAATTTGAACCTATTTTACCCTTCTACGACTTCGTTTTGTTTAGCGGTTGAATAGTACAATGTGGAATTGAATGAGGTAGTTGTTTCAGGAAAGGAAGTATTAAACACAGTTTCGTTTATAAAGCATTCATCAACAGACGCCGGCAAAACCCGATTTTGTACAAGGGAATCTGAGAAGAAAAGTCCACCAATCACAATCCAAGCTGTCAAAGCTGTGCCAAAAAATTGTCCAATCATAGTACCCTGTGCAAAATATAATATTACCTTTTACATTTCCATAAAAAGTAAGTATTTTTTCAAAATTTAAAACATAAATAACTAAATAGGAAATTAAATTAAGATTTTTTTGTGATAGATGATATTTGGCCATCTGCTTTGACTTTAACCTTAATCTGTGTTTAACCAATTGTGGTTAAAAATAAGAAGTGCAAGGGTTCCTTGTTACAGAAATTGTTAATGTAAAAACAAACCTTTTCATGCCACGTTTAATAGTTAAAACAATCTAAAAAATAAATTGTAGATTATACAAACAGAAATAGAAACTACCTTTGAAGTGGCCCATGGACAAAACATGCCTAAAGTATAAACACCTAATATGGGGGACACCAAACAGGATCCAAATGAATGCATGATCTGGATAACTGTTCCAGGAATGTATTGAATAGAACTAGCCAATCCCATTAACAACAGTCCGAAAAATAAAACTGCTCGAAAAATAATAATATATAGTTATCACTTTGTTGTTTAGATTTGCGTATGAGAAAAAGGCATTTACCTGTGATTTTACTAATGGTTAGTTGAGTCACTGAATTAAGACTTGGTCGTAGAGCTAAGACAAAATCTTTCAATAAAAGAGCCGCTAGTGCGTTTATGCCAGATGAAACTGTACTATTGTATACAAGGAATTATTTTAAAAATATAGAAAACATTCACGTGATAATAATAAAGTTACGCCAATATCTAATTGTTAAAATAATAAAGGGTAACCTGAGAGTACCACAAAATACCGCAGACACAAAAAGACCAGCCATTCCTGGCATATCTTGAAATATTTGAACTACCATGTAAGGTAAAATCTGGTCCGGTTTTTGTATTTCCTTGTTCATAATCGGATCACAACCCTCAAAATAAGCATACATCACACATCCAGTTAAAACAGCAATAAGCATGAAAAAAAAGTTTGGGATAACTGCAAGCATGGCCGCCCTAGTAAAAAAAGTTCATAAAGTAAAAAAATTATGATTTTTCATGAAGTAAAAAAATTATGATTTTTTATATTTGATCAATAACTTTACGATTACAACTTATTAAACTAAAAAAATCAAGAATATGTATCATAGCGCATTGATTTTCTTACATTCTTGCTTGCTTTACCGATTTGCAGGATAAGTAACGTTGGCAAGAAGGTTGTGATATACAAGTCGCTGGACACCAACCAAAGCTCCCGCCTACAATAATACTGAAGAAAGAATTTCTTAGTGTTGGATCCAAGCCCAAACTGTTAAACAATACTCCACGTTATCATGTTAAATAAATTACGTAAGTGGTTGGTATCTACATGGGGTGGATTGTTTAAGTAAGATTAATCAAGTAAATGCAAAAGTAGAATACACACAACATAATTTGATTTAATGAGAAAGGGTGGTTAGGCTACTATTTACCCACGTAAAAAAATTAAGTCGATTTCCTCTTTCCAGAGCATTGTATGCATTTTCAAAACCACCCACAATTGATACACATTTAATAAAAGTTGCTAACGATCCGGCAACCATCACAACAGTTTGCAATGTATCAGCCCAAATAACTGCTTTCATCCCGCCCTACAACGAAAAACAGTGACTCAGATTTAAATATTTTTTTAAAGATGTTTTCTCTTATTAAAAAATGTTAATGTATTTTAGGCATTTTTTTACCATTGTTGTATAAAAAGTACAAATAAGAGTTGTAAGTGTAATTGTCCAATTTAATCCAAGTGGCGTAACGGCACTCAGGGCTAGCGCTGGTAGATAAATAGTTATTGACATATATATCATCTGTAGAAAGTAGAATGTAGCTTCAAAAAGTTTACTTACAACAAATATTTGATGTTTAAAGTTTGTTAATATGAAAATACAATACTTTTAATTAGGTTCCGCATGCACTTTGATTGCTGTGTTGAACAAATAAAATTAAGCTATATTTAAATAGTTTATTGATTGACGCCTGTTAAACTAGCACACAGACTTTTTCCTTCATTAAACAAACTTGCCCCTATAATTAAAATTTACTAACACCTCATTTTTTAAACAAAATGTGTTAAATCAACAAAAGCATTTTTGGTTTTCCTTAATGTTTACCATGGTTAAAAAGGTAAAAACAGATGCTGTTTTTCTGATGTTTCCATGAAATCGTAGTTCCAAGTACTAAGAAAAAAAACATTAACACGTTTAAAAAAATACATTTAAAAAAAGGTGCTTAACACAAACCGTCTCACTAATTTATATACCTCAAATATGGAAGTGAGTTGCAATCGGCAAATTAATGGAATATAATACAAGCATGCTACAATACTTGGTGCTATTGAGCCGAACGCAAACCAAATTCCTACAGATCCATATAAATAAGCTTCGGTAGGTATAGCTATAAATGTCATTGCCGATATAAAAGAGACCGAAATCGATAATGCAACTGGGAGCTGAAACGTGTGATGTAAAAAAATTAAAAAGATAGGTTTTGAGTTTATCTAATAAAAAAACTAATTTAAAGCAATTATTACATAATATTATAAATTTATATAAATTTGTCATCAATAGTTTGTGGAAAATATTTAAGAAGTAAAAAACAAACACCAAGGCCATTTTGCTTTCTGCGAAGTAATAGTTTTGAACTGACTTCTCATTACGGTCAACAATTGCGTAATACACTCCAATACCCATTGACAAAACAAGGGATCCTAAATTCGTTTTCAATTTTTAATATTTAACTTTTAGTTTATTTTAAAAAGTAAGATTTAATAATGACAAGACACATTTTGCGTCAAGTTTTCTCAATTAGTACCTACCTGTAAAAACCACAAAATCAACAATTCCAAACGAGGCTGAGTTGACGGAATTCATATTTATTAAAATTTGTTTAATAATTCAATTTTTTTTTTAATTTTTCAATTTAATAAATATAAGTTTTTTTGCATCAAATACTACATCTAATTTAATTTTATTAAAAGTCTAAAAAGTTTAATTTTAAAATATACATATCTAACAAATAACATGATCTACTTATTAAAAATAAATTAAACGGTCATAAAATTTATTTTACAACTGTATTTTAAAAAGTTTGTCGAACTCATGCTGACTGCGAATTACACTAAATGACAACCTGGGCTTGCTTTAGGCTCTTTAAATAAAGCAATCAAATTTACTTAGCTAATATTTAACAAGGGGTGTAATAAAATCATTTAAAGTAGGTAAGTTTTATAGACAAACAAAAAATGTATAACTATGTATACACAGTCTGGTATGGAAAATCAAAAGATTTGTTGTTTAAGCTATTTATTGGCAATAAAATTTATGACAGGTAATTTATGGGTTAAAATGTTCAAGTGCAATCGTTTACGATTAATAAAATAATAAAAAAAATTTCAATCGACCCTTTGTCACGACCACACTTAGTCTATTCCATATGGTATATTATTTGGTAATCAGTTTTGGGCGACTTTATATTACTTGGCATCTTATAAACTTGTAAGCCTTGTTTAATATAGATTAAGTTATGCATACATGAATATATACAAATCAAAAGTTTGCTAACACATTTAGAAATTATCAATGGATTTATAAACCAAGACTGTGTTATACGAGATTGCTATTTTAACAATATTCAAATAAACATATAATAAATACGATATACTACAACGAACTATATACAACATAACTGCATTATTATAACAAAATAATTACTATTTATATAAACGCTCCTTTATTGTAATTATGAATGCCAACTAGATCAAATATCATGAAAAAAAAAACAATAAAGGAGAAACCAACATAACATACAAAAATAATTTCTAGGAAAATAAAGCTAATATGCAAACACTAAAAAATTAATATAAAGAAAATGTAAAGTAAGTATTTAATAATAAAGACGTTGTTGGTTTATAACTTTGCACCCTTTTGGAGCAAAAAATGTAAAATGTTCTAGGATAAAATTATACTATTTACGAGTTGGTATTTTTATTATTAAAGTGTTGTTTAAACACCACCGTTCCAATACTATATTTAAAAATTTTCGCAAAACATCCAGGTTTTTTATTTCCTAAAAAAAGTGTGCTTTGGTAGCATATCAGAGCTACCCATTTACAACGGATTAAGGGCAAATAATGTGGTGCGGGTCAAATTCCAAAATAGCTTTCTATTAGCCCCAAAGCCATCATCCTTTACTAAAATTATTAGACATTACAAATAAATGTGAGGATAACTTATTAGTATATTAAAATAGCGTCACCTAACTACACGTGCGTACAGCGAATAACTTAAAAAAACTTTCACAACGAGAGTATTAAAGTTTGTATAACTTTTGCTTGGATATACATCAATTTACCTTTAAAGGGTACTTTTAAATTTACTTCTGTGAAGAGTTGCACATTATTAAACTGTTAACAGAAATAGTATACGTAGTAACAACGTTTTAAAGTTTATCAAAAAACCAAAATTAAGATTTTATTTGATACTCAGAGATTTTTGAATGTTATAATACATGGACAAATAGAGTTTGACGTCTGGACGTTGGTAGAAATGAAAAAAAAATTGATTTTATTTTATTTTCTAATTTTAAACAAAATATTTTTTTGTATAGACATTTTGTTGTTGTAAATTAACTTAGGTTATAGTAAACCAAAAAACTAAGATGGCTTATAAAGCTCAAAAAATTCAAAAAGTTATGGTTCAACCAATCAATTTGATTTTTCGATACTTGCAAAATCGTTCGCGAGTTTCAATATGGGTTTACGAGCAAGTGAACACTCGAATTGAGGGTCACATTGTTGGGTTCGATGAGTATATGAATTTGGTGCTCGATGATGCAGAAGAGGTTCATTTAAAGAAAAAAACACGGAGGACTCTTGGAAGAATAATGCTTAAAGGGGATAACATAACCGTGATTCAACAAGTTCAAGAAGGAGAAACAGAGACTGTGGTTTCTTAATTTTCCAATCAAAAAAATTTCCAATTTATACTTTTTTCAGAAGTTGATTCAAGAAAAAGTAATGATTCAAAACTAAACAATTTTTATAAAATGAAAAGACATTGAGAAATTTATGAGTTTTAAATTTCGAATGACAACACATTTAAACGTTTATGCTGTTGGCATATTTTTTTGTTTATAGACCTGCATACCTTAAGAATTAAAACATTATTTTTTATTTTGTTGTGTGCATTGTAATGATATTACCAATTATTTTTTTTTTTGAAGTTTCCTTTGGTTTTTGGTAGTTTTTAAACAAATTTAATTTTCAATCATTCCACTAAATTTTTGCATTAAGTCTATAGGTTACAAATGTTAAATTTGTTACATTCATACAAGATTTGTTAACATTTTTCTGTTACAATTTTTTTCTTTGTTTTATTCTATTTTGATTTAAAACCCAAACTAAATTACCACAGACTGCCACAAATCATTAATTTTACAATAATGTGTCATTTTTTTATTACTAGGTAACTTTATTAAAATGGAATTTCACCCAATATTAGAACACGGTTGTAAACCGAACAAAAATTTATGGTATGTAATATCATCACCTGATCCACCTTCAGTTAGGGTGGGGCAAGCTTGTGTTTATTGTGATCAAAGGGATGAAAAGGAAAAGAAAAACGATATTTATATTTTAGGTGGTGCAGACCCATCTACTACATTTAATGACATATACAGGTTAACATCACTTTTAAATCAATAAATTTTTAATGTAATTTTTTATGTTTATTGTTATATTTACATTATTTTGTTGAAAAAATTTTTGTTTTGTTTTTAAGGCTCGATTTACATCAGTTTAAATGGAACAAGATTTCTTTTCCTGATTTTGAAGAAAGATATGAACACTGTGCTTTTGTGTCAGAAACTGATCAAAATATTTATGTTTTTGGGGGTGCCAACAAATCAAGTAATCTTAATTCTATGCAGGTCATAGATTCAGGTAAATTTTAACTTTACAGAGTAATGTTGTTTGTTATTATTCTAAAAGAAAAGGTCGTATGTTTCAGCAAAAATAATTAAATCATCAAATTAATTATGTTATTTTTAGAAAAATGTTATACAATTCAAACAAAGGGCAAGACACCTAGTCCACGTACCATGCACTCTGCTGCTTCAAGTGGCAGTAAGTTGTATGTGTGGGGAGGTGGGAGCTCGGGTTCAATTCCTGTTTCCGATTTACAACTTCACGTTTTTGATGCTCTTGATAAATCTTGGGCACAACCTGTAGTAAAAGGTTAGCAATTAGTTTTTGGCCAAACGGAATTTTTTCTAATATTTTACTAAATTCAAATATACAAACCATATTTTTACCTTTTTTTTAGGGAAGTTACCGAGTGCACGACATGGTCATATTTCAGTTATAACTGACAAGTTTTTGTATATTCATGGAGGAATGTCTGGCAGTACTTTTCACAAGGATTTGCATTCAATTGACATCAAAACTCTCAGGTTTGTTTTTACTTAAACTATTATAATTTATTGGTTATTTTTAGAAAAATTTTTTTATGTTCAAAAAATTTTTTTATGTTCAAAAAAAAAAAAAAAAAAAAAAAAAAAATTTTTTTATGTTCAAAAAAAAAAAAAAAAAAACTGTATGTTCAAAAAATTTTAAAAATAAAATAAAGTTGGGAAATTTTGTTAAGATCCTTTGTTGCTTACTAAATTGTTCATGAAACCATTTTTATTTGATTTAAAAAACCATTTAGTTGCCAAAAGTTGAAATCAAAAGGTGATATCCCATGTGCGAGAGCAGCTCATGCAGCTGCAACTTACAACAAATCTGTGTTTATATTTGGTGGAATGTGTGAACATGGAGCGCTGGATGACATGTTTCAACTTAATACTGGTAAAATTATTGTTTATTTGGGCTAGTAAAAAAAAATTTAATTTAGTTTTTACATATCACTTTTTAATTTTGCTTTTAGACACAAACTCTTGGTTAAAGTTAAAGTTTGATTGCCCCCCTCCAACGCCAAGACTTGACCACTCCCTTATTATTGCCCATCTGCCTTGTAAAAAAGATGGACAGGTATATTATACCTTCTTTAAATAATATTTTTAATTTAAGCTGTTCTATTCTATTTTAATTTGGTAAATTTTAATAGACCTCCAAAATCCAGTGTACTTCCGACAGAGATGAGAAAGGTGACACTGTTGTCCAACCACCTGTAACCACAAAATCAAACTCACCTTCTATTATCCCTGTAGATATTTGGGGAGGGTCAAATGATGCTGACTCTGTAAATAAAACCTCTCAAAATTTAAAAGAATGTCTCGATTTGTCCGAAAACAAAAGATCTAACACGCAAAATGGCAATTCATTAGAAAATTTCGCAGAAAATAAAAATCTTGGCACGGCTGGAAATGTATCAATTGAAGATAAGGAGATATCTTTAACCAATTTAGAGATTGATTATATTCCTGTATGTGTGGTGTTTGGTGGTATGGACACATCAGGGAATGTGTTTAATGACTTGCTTGTAATGAGGGTAGACTAGTTTAACTTATTATTTCTTTTTTATATATCCAACTTTTACTGTGTAGTATCTTAGACTTAGTTAATTGAATATGCATTTTTTACTGTTTAAACATTTTATTTTTATATACTTTTAATAAATAAACAATACCAAATAAAGTCTTGTAAATATATTTATTAAAGCCATCAAAGAAGCGGTAATTCAACTTAAATTGCACAGTTATCAATTGTCAGTAAAATTATATTGTTCACTTGACTAGCACCAAAAATAGGCAAGCAATTGTGTGACGTAACTGTTTGAATGGAACCTACTATTTCAATGAAAGTAGGTTATGTTATAATTTATGAATCAATAATAAAATCAATGTTAAAACTGCCAGTATGATACAACTTATTACCATTTGTTCTACTATATTTTCAATGACTAATCTACGTTTTTCTAATTACACATACTAGTATCTAGGGTATAGAAAGGGAAGCACAATAGTTAAATACTAATTAAAATTTGTATAAGCTGGTATAATAACATTTATTACACAAAACTAATAAAAATAATCTTTATTTTCTAATTATAATATATTTGATAGCATTTAATCAAGCATTTATATATTATAATTTATAAGCAATTGATATGTGTAATAAATATATAATTCAGTGGTAAAAAAATTAACATTCACAACAATTAAAAACAGAAACAAATAAATATATTTATATAACTTAACGTATAGAAACAAAAATAAAATTTATGTTAGTTATTTCTTCTTAAATAAAACAACTTTTTACTAAATAAGTAACCCTAAAAATCTAAATTGGAAAAAAAAATTTAAACACAAAATATTCGATTAATTAAAAAATAAAAAAGGACTTGCACCACTAAAGAGTCCTCTATATTGCAAATACAAAATACAATTTGGTACCATGAAATATAATGTGCAAGAAAAAGACATTCGACAAGAAATAACTGAAAACCCGTGTTTACCCCTCAACCCAAAAAATCCATCCATTTTCCAAATATTTTATTTTAACCTTAGTTGTGGTTTTTCGCAAAAAGTTTATTCGATAAAATAGTTTTCGGTAATATGGACAGATAACCTTTGTTTTAACCCGTAACGTATATCATAATTTGATAGGTGCGTGTTTTATTGTTGCTATCTATTCACGAGTTGTTGGTTTTCCTTTGCCAATATTTCAAGGCTTTCTTTCAAGGTAATATTTTTGAGAATTGTATCTTCTAACACAGATTGCATTTTTTGGTTTATCTCCATTGAAAGGTCAAGTGTTAACCCTGTTTTTGGCCGATGTTGTGTTGGTCTAGGTGGTGCTAGAGCACCAGACTCTTCCCGCATAATATAATGCTGAATAAGCCGCTGCTTTTTCTGTAGGTTTGCTATTAGTCTCTGAACATGGTCATTCAAAAAATCGATTTTCTCGTTCTTTTTAGCATGAATCTGCTGTAAACGAACAATTCTTTCAATTAACATTTGACGATCCAAACTCGCAGATGTTGTAACTGTAGTCTCTGGTACTGCAACGGCAGCATCGTACATATTCTGATTGTTAGTTGAGTTTTGTGCCTCTGATGTGTATGAGTTGATGCGATCAAGAGACGTTGTCGAGCTTGTTCTACTGCCCATACTTCCACCATCGTTGCTATGGGAATTATGACCTCCTGATGACACAGATATTGTATCATTGTTGTCCATTTTCTTTTTGGCTTGGTTTAGTTGTCTGGTAAGATCTTTTACTGCGGCTGCTTGCTTTCGCTTTACAGTGCGCATATCATCTTTTAAATCCTCCATTTGTAAAAGAAGATTGCAAATTGTTTGCTCTTTTTCTTGTAACCTTTTCGTCGATTCCTCTTGCATCTTGCTAGCTGAAGTTGTTTCAGTTTCTCGCAGATTTGTCAACTTGGTGGTTTTTGTTTCAAGGTCAGCAATCTTTTGCTTATAATTTTCAATATCATGTGAGTTACTTTGTAATTTGGAATCCAGTTCTTCCACCTTGACTGCAAGATCTGTGTTTTTTGAGCTTACTCGCTCAGTATATTCCAACAACTCTTGTTCTTTTTTTTCCTTTAGCTCCAAATAGGAAAGGGCGTTATCTTTGCTTTCTTCTGATTCTTTGTAATCTGCTTGAAGTTTGTCGATTTCTGATGTAGCTTTATTAAGTTGAAGTTCCATTTGCTCTAAAGATGCTAGTTTATCATTCATTTGTGATGCATTAAGTTTTTGTTTGTTCATCACTTCCTCATATCCGTGAAGGACCTGCTCATTATTTTTTCTTTCCTCATCTAAACATTCGATTCGTGACTTTAAAACTTTGTTTTCTTCTAAAACATCTTTATGTCGAATTTTGAGCATGTTTAATTCTTCATTTCTTCTTTTTAAAACACCCTTTACTTCCTCAGATTCAGCAACTTGTGTTTCTAATTCTTGCACTTTTTCCTTTAACTCAATATCTAGAGCATTGGATTGAATTTCTTCAGATTCCTGATAAGTTTTGATCATTTCCTGACAATTTTTACGAATTTGTTCAGTTTCTTCTTTTGCATGTTGAATTTCAAGCACCATTTTGTCACATTTTTCTTTGGTTTCCTTGTGTGCATCAGCCTCGCTTTTTAATTTATTTTGAGCCCATCGAACCTTTATAATTTGTGAATTGATTTCTTCTTTTAGTTTTTCTATTTCGCTTTTATTTGAATTGTTTTCCGAGTCCTTTTTGTCAGCAACTGTTTTGTATTTAAACATATCGGCTTTGATGACTTTTAGTTGGGCAATTGCTTTGTCTTTTTCCTTATCAGCATTTCGAGCATAGTTCTCAGCCAAATCTTTCTTTTTTCTTAAATCAAGAAGTTCTTTTTCTCTTCTTGCATATGTCATAACAGAGGACTGTCTTTCAGTTTCCAGTGTTGCACATTTTTTATTAATTTCTTTCATTTTGTTGTCAAAACCACTTTGCATTCTGGCAATGGCTCGTTTTGCAGCAATATCATGGGCTTTTAACGCCTCCACGCTGTGACTTAAATCTTGTTTTAACTTTGTGTTATTTTCGATCAGGTTTTGGTTTGATTTTTTGAGATCATCAACCTCTTGTTGGAGGGTATTTTCATGGGTCTTATGGTTATCTATGATTGATTTATGAACTGGTGAAATGTAATCCTTGTTTTTTGTAAAGGCTTGCTCGAGAAATTCAAACAGTTTTAATCCCACATTATTTGACGCTGTGGTTAATTCCTTCATGTCGAACACACTCCCATCAGACAATGTAAATGATGAAAAAGAAATATCTTTGTTATCAATTTCAGACCCATTTTTGTCTCCATTAATTTGATTAATTGGCAAATCACATTTTATAGCCTTTTCCACGTTAGGTATTTTAACTGTTATTGTATTGTTTTCATCATCGTTTAATTGTTTATCCTCTACGTTGTTTACATCAATATCCTCAATCTTTAAAGGTTCGGAATCGGATAAAATGTTGTTTTCAATGTTAGTTTGTTCAACTTGCAAGTTATCGTCAGGATCTGGTTTATCTTTGCATTCTGTTTCTTGTTGTAATCCGTTTACTACAACGTCTGAGGTCTCCATGGTTTAGTAACATTAGTTAAATCTTTAAAACATGACGCTTCGGTTTAACGAAAGTTTAGTCTGTTAATGCTTACTATACATTTTTACAAACACGCAACATCAGCTGATTAATATTACCATAAAAATCATATAAAATAAAGAACTCAA
This sequence comes from Corella eumyota, assembly GCF_963082875.1. NCBI lineage: Eukaryota > Metazoa > Chordata > Ascidiacea > Phlebobranchia > Corellidae > Corella > Corella eumyota. The sequence continues at coordinate 5,602,774 of NC_137491.1, forward strand.
AAAAAATCGCGTTTACAACTATTGAAGATGGATTAATTTAAGTTGATATAATTTTAAATGAAATAAATACTACAAAATATGATTTTAATTAAATAAGATTGACTATCTTTCTTCTTAAATAAGTCTAGCATAGAGTGTTTTTTAAAAGAAGATTGTTACAAATTTATTACATCAATTTTTAAATTTTAAAATATATACTCGGTATTAAATTATTAAAAAAAAATTAATTTTGCGTTAAATTTTAAATAAAAAAAATAGTTTCTCAAACTTTTTATTCTAGTTACAACTATTATTTTGGGTATTTACCGAACGGTGGTTCCCGGAAAGTTTTAAAAAATGAGTTGGAATAGTTTTATTTCTATTGCAAATATCTAAATAAAAAGAAACTAGTGAGCATATAAACGTACTTGTTGTAACAACATGTCAGGCTTCTTTAGAAGAACTATAACGTTGCTAACTGAACGGTACAAACTAAAACCTGCCCGCAATTGCACTGGAAAAGATTTAGAAGGCAATTTATATTACGAAATTCCAGCTCAAAATTATTTTTTTGGCTTAAAATATTTTTCTAAAAATCATAGATTTGTAGAACCCAAAACGGACATTGGAACAAGAAGCTCCTTTAAAGTTACTCCAGAATGGGATTCGTGGTTGAGAAAAAGAAGAGATGTTCCTCCAACTCTCGAAGAACTTGAGAACAATGTCCAAAAAGCAAATTTAATTCAGCAAAGAGTTCAAATGTTGGAAGAGAAAAATAAAGAAGAAAAAATAAAACAAAAAACTCTTGTCCAAAATAAAAATATTAAAGATGAGCAATCTGATGTAGAATCCTGGGAAACAAAGTCCTGATTAATTTTTTATCTAAATTCTATATGCCCTGTGAAAAAATTAATACTATTGATACTTATTTTCTAGTATGTCTCATGTCTTTAAATTATACATAAAAAGTATATATATGTATATATGTATGGAAAAACCATAGTGTTTTTTATTAGTTTATTTTTTGAGATTTTTTACATTCACCCATGATTTGATTTGACAGTTTTAAAGTATACGAAGATATGAATTTGTTTAATTTACCTTAATGCTTTTAGGTATTCTCAGGTTAAAATGGGTGTTTATAACTCTTTGGTTGGTATTGTTTTAATATTTGCATTAGCAACATCTTGGCTGTATTTTCTAACACAACAGTTTACTGATAGCAATTCTGGAAGTATTCATTTTCCAAAGGATTTCGAGGATCTAAAACAACTTTCTAGTACTTTGAGAGCATATCAAAAAGAAAGATCATCTTTAGTTTTGCTTTTATTTTGTTCTGCGTATGTCTACAAACAAACCTTTGCTATTCCTGGATCTGTGTTTATGAATATTTTGGGGGGAGCGTTATTAGGAACATGGATAGCATTTCCACTGGTTTGTTTTTTGACGGCTACTGGAGCAACAATTTGTTTTCTACTTTCAAAAACTTTCGGAAGGCAATTTTTGATTCGGAAATTTCCCGACCGCATTGCAAAACTTCAGGAAAAGGTTTCTGAGAATAACGATCGCTTATTTTTTTTTCTTTTGTCAGCGAGACTATTTCCAATGAGTCCAAACTGGTTTCTAAACATGGTTTCACCTATTATCAATATTCCACTTAGATTGTTTTTTATTTCTGTTTTATTTGGCCTTATGCCGTACAATTTTATGTGTGTTCAAACTGGGGTAATATTATCGACTGTAACCTCATTAGATGATATGTTTTCCACCTCAACCTTTCTAGGCATGCTGCTTATTGCTGCTGTAGCTATTCTTCCTGGTGTACTGATGAAAAAAGTGAGAAAAAGACAACGCAGTGGGGTTTAATCGAAAAAATAAACTGCCTTTTTGCATAATTTTGTTTTTTACGTATAATTGGTTTTATTTATTTTATGGGCAATAATTGTTTTGTTACCTCTACATTTTAAATATTTTCACCACCATATTTTAGCAATATAACTTTAATTAGAAAATTTTAGTTTTTGTTTGAAACTGTAAGCATTGCTCTTTTTTGTATTAGTTTATAGTTTTAGCATTCAGTTTTACTAGCCTATTTGAATAAATGACATGCTTATATATAACATTACACTATATTATTTAAAACGCCATTTTAAAAGTGCTGTGATTTGTTCTTTTTAAATATTTTAATTTGTTCTAGGTCTAATGTATTATTTAAAACTTCTTTTAAATTTCCAACACTTGATAAAAACAAGTTTATTAATTACCAACCCTTCAAAACTTGCTTATATGTCAACTTTGTCAACTAAATTAACAGAAATCGATTTAGAAATAATCAAGAGGCACGAAAAAGCAAATCGGGAAAAGCAGATATTCTATGAAGACCCAGACACAAAGTTGATGGTTTCAACTGAGTTTAAGCATTTAAAAAGAGAAAAGTGTTGTGGATCAGCGTGTAGGCATGTATGTATTGTGTATAAAACCTAACAAATAGATGGGTTTGTGAATTTGAGACTTTTTTTTTTTTTTGTATATATTTTTATCCTCGATGTGGGAAAGTCGAATGCGCGACTTAAACATAGAGTAACATGAGTTACTCCGACCCAGTCTCGAGTTGCCTGTGGCAGTTTGGCATCTTATAGATTATAATTGCCCGATAATTATGCTGCTGATTAAGTGCTGGCTCAGCAGGAGCTCATACCGTTTATAGCACTTTACTCAAGGGCGCTACAGCATGAGAACAGTTGGGATTAAACCCACGACCTCATGGTGGTGTAGCAAGTGTTCTTACCACTACACCACGCTGCCGGACTTAAAATGCACTATTACACTTATATGCTAATGTATACCTTCAGGTATATATTTATTATTCTGTTACTTTTCACGAAATTTTAAATTAAGACTTATTATTTTTAAAAAAGATTGTTAAACTTATGTTTTTTTAGTGTCCATACGGTCATATCAACGTTAAAGACGAAAATCTGAAACACAAGAGGTTTAACGGATATTTTTGGTACTAAATAATTTAATGATGGAACAAAAAATAGTTGTTTTGTTTGGAAGTCAAACTGGCTCAGCTGAAGAAGTGGCTGAAAGGATTTTTACGCAAAGCAGAGGGTCTAGATTCAGGTAAATTCCCATTTATTTTGATATATGTCACAAATATTGGAATAAACCTAACAATACCGGCAGCGTGGTGTAGTGGTAAGAACACTTGCTACACCACCAACGAGGACGTGGGTTTAATCCCCACTGCTCTCATGCTTCAGCGCCCTTGAGTAAAGTGCTATAAACGGTATGAACTCCTGCTGAGCCAGCACTTAATCAGCGGCATAATTACTTGGCGATATAAACTATAATATCCCAAACTGCTGAAGGCACCTCAAGACTGGGTCGGAGTAACAGTTGTTACTCTATGTTTAAGTCGTGCATTCGACTTTCCCACATCGAGGATAAGGATATATACAAAAAAAAATAACCAGAATATCATTCAAGTTGAATGTTCCAAAAATCTGACATCTTTATAATTGATGGACTTTAATGTAAAAGTTTTTGCTTTCTAGATGTACTTACATGGCATTGGATGATTATTTAATACAAAATTTAGTAAATGAAGAAATTGTTATTTTTGTTTGTTCTACAACTGGTCAAGGTGAAACACCAGATAATATGAAGGTATTTTATCATTTTTAAAAATTATTATTTACTGATCTCAAGTTTATTTGCATTATTCTGTTGTTTATTAGGCTGGTAATGTTTCCTTAAAAAATATTTACTTTGGACCTTTTGATTGTATAACATAAGTTTTTATTGATTTTCCAAATTGTTGCTTGATTAGTAATTTGGTCAATTTCCATGTATATTTATTTTTTAATTAAGTGTAAATTTTTTTTAGAAATTTTGGAAATTTGTGATGAGAAAAAATCTTCCAGCAACTTGTTTAAGTGATTTAAAATATGGAGTACTTGCTTTGGGGGATTCCTCTTATGCTAAATATAATTTTGTTGGGAAGAAATTACATCGAAGAATTCAGGTTTTAGGTAAATTTTTTATTATTTGTCAAAAAACTGCTAAAAACCCATACCCCATCCAACTTTTTTTAGGAGGGGTCCCCTTACTAGAAGTGGGGTTAGCAGATGACCAGCATGACTGGGGTGCAGATGCAGTGGTAGACGAATGGGTTACCAAAATGTGGAACATATTAATAGAGTTATATCCTACTTCAGAAGGGGTTTGTTTTTTTTAATATTTTTATTCCAAGTAGCCATATTGATATAAAATGTAAAATTAAGATCGGGATTTTTATAATTGCTATTCTTTATGGTAGGTACTTACAAAATCTATGTTTTTAATAATGAGGATAAAAAAACATTTTATATCTGTTGAGATTTCTAATTAATTATTTTTAGTTGAGCAGTCCACTTGGGAACACTCTACCTCCACCTAGATTTAAAATTAGTGAAGTTGAAGAGACTTTTCAGGAGTCCAATGTTCATAAAAAAGGTAAACATATATTTTTAATGATTCAAACAAAACTTAAGTTTTTTTTTCTTTATTTTAAATTTTTTTTGCTTTTAATATTAGTTTTTTTTTATTTTAAAGATTTAGCAAAGAAAGACCAGACTGAAAGTCAAAATTACTCAAAATCCAATCCTTATTATTCAAAATTAAAATATAACAGGAGAGTTACTTCTGATGACCATTTTCAGGTAAAATAAATTTTATCAAGTAAAACAAGAATTTATAAATATATAACTTCAAATTTAAATCAAAAATTGCAATAGTAAGAGCCTGTTATGTTAAACCAAACATTTTAGATTTTTTTAACCATTTTTTAATCTATATATATATTTATTTTTTCTTATATTCAGGAAACCCGTTTATTAAGTTTTGACATAAGCAATGTTGTTAAAGGATTGAAATATGAGCCAGGTGATGCTGTTATGATAAAACCTTCTAACGTACATGAAGATGTTGAGGAATTTTTAGGTGATTTTTATTATATAAAACCACAATATTTTTTTACAATTTTTGTGAAGGTTTAAATGGCTTATGTAGTCATTCAAGTAGTCCTCAGTATTTTTTTTATTTTTTTTGTAAAGAAATATATGCATATTGTTCTCTTGTTTTTTAGGCATTCTACCATTTGATGCTGATGTACCACTGCTGATTAAACCCAATGACATAAATGATATAATAGTGGATATACCCAATCCAGTCACTTTAAGAGTTTTGGCAACCAACTACTTTGATTTTAAATCAGTGCCAAGGTAACTTAATATCTGTGTCAATTTTAGCTAACTCATTTATGATTAAACTTTGATTAGCAAAGTTTTATTACATTATTTAATGTAAACCTATAGTTTTTTCTAATATTGATTCAAAATTGTTGCTTTTACAAAGTCTTATTTACAAAACAGAAGAAATTTTTTTCAAATTTTATCACAACTGTCAAAAGACGAAAACGAAAAGGAAAAATTGATGGAGTTTGGGTCACCAGAGGGCACTGATGAGCGATATTCTTATGCTAATCGACCTCGGAGGAACATTCTCGAAGTTTTACAGGTAACATAAAATGTCAGGATATTTTTTTAACTAGTTTTGATTTTTATAAAGTTTAGCAATATTTTTGTGAAATTTTTTTATGCTCAAATTAAATGGTAAAAACGACATTTTTGGCTTAGCACAACGGTTAAATTTGTTATAAATTTTATAAAATTTTTTTATATTTTTGACAGGATTTTCATCATACTTGTTCCGTGATTCCGCTAGATCGTCTATTCGATGTTTTTCCGTTAATTCGACCACGTGCTTTTTCGATCGCTTCTTCGCCACTGAGTCATCCTGGTGAATTACAAATACTTGTCGCAGTGGTTAGGTAATATAACTATGGCTTCATAATGTTACTTTACACTACATATTGGCGCATAAGAGTCCACCATAATATTATATACATACAGGTATAAAACTCGACTGCATAAGGAACGTTTAGGTTTGTGTTCCTTTTGGATGTCGGGTTTGAAACCCGGTGACGCGGTTCCACTCTGGATTAAAGGTGGTGGTGGTGGTATAAGGTTCCCCAAAGAGAACCCGTGCATTATGGTAGGGCCGGGTACCGGTATAGCACCATTTCGAAGTGAGGCACACCAGCGTACTGCTTATGGTATAAAAGGTAAGAAACAATTGTTTGTCGTCAGAGGTCGCAATATACTTGACCATACGGCACATCAAAAAATACTAGTCATAAAAAAATATATACAAAAACCTTTCACCTTGAGGTGATATGGAAAAAATTGTCATAAAAAAAATTCCCGGTAGTGTGGTATAGCAGTCATGGTATCGGAATACGAACCGTAAGGTTTGGGGTTCGAGCCGCACCGAAGCCACACTATTCGCCCTTGAGCCCGTCGTTTACGGATAGTTCAAACACGTCACAATATTTCACCCCTGCCCAATAAAAATATAAAACCTATCACCTTGGGGATAGCGCGTACATACGTCACAACCGCCCATCCTTTTCCAGTAAGTTTAAGAACCCATCACCTTAACTGATTACTCAGTTAGCTTGGCTGCACTTGTATTTTTATGTTTTACCAAATTTAAAAAATAACAAAAAGAAATGTTAATATAATTCTGCTGCAGATAATTCCATACTTTTTTTCGGATGTCGAAGTGAAAAGTCAGACTTCTACTTTCGGGATGAGTGGGAAAATCTTAACGTCATCACCCACGTGGCTTTCTCACGTGACCAAGAAGATAAAGTTTACGTTCAACATAAAATTAGCGAAAATTCACAACAAGTTTATGATTTAATTTCAAAACACAATGCACATATATATGTGGCCGGGTAAATTAAGTTTTTATTTAATTTTTTTTTTAAAAACATTTATTCATAGTTTTTTTTTAATTTTCAAAACAATATTTAAAACTTAATTTTTATTTAATGATTACTATTTAAATAAAATACGATGTCTTATATTTTATTAACTTGCCGATGGTTGTATTTAAACCCAAACCCTAAATCACTTAAAACAATTCTTTTAGTAAACTGTGTCGAAAGCGAAATTGTTACGCTCAATTTCGACTTAATTTTGATTTATTGTTGTTATCTAAGTTCAGAGGTGAATGCTCTTTTACCAACTTCCATTATTTATATCGTTTAGTGTTACAAACTTAGTTTAAATCTAACCTACAAAAATTTATTTAATCATCTTGTAATTAATTTTAAAAAAGTTTATGATTTTGGGTTTAATAATTTTTATTAAATTGAAATTATAAAATTAAATTTTTTAGGAATTCGAAAAATATGCCCGATGACGTCAAACTTTCATTTTCAAATTTATTACAACGTCATGGTAACATGACGTCAGAGGAAAGTATGACGTATTTGGAGACTATGCAAAGAACGAAACGTTACCAACAAGAAACCTGGTCTTAACAAATATATTAACAACAAATTGTTTAATCCATCCAGCGTATAATAAATTTTATTAATTAGATTAATTGTTGTTTTAAAAATGATTTTAAATAAAATTTAAAGATTGGAAAAATAGTTTTTATTTAATTTACTGTGTATTTTAAAAGGTTTTTTGTTTTACGTTTATTCGGCAACGATCTGTAAATAATTCGGTTTTTAATTCTCTGTTTAATTCGAATTGACCTGCGTTGAATTTACTTCGATTTTTTATTATAATAGAAACGTTAAACTGTGTATTGCGTTGTATTGTGTTTTGTTGCGTTTATTCGAATGTCGAGGCTTATCTCGGATAATACCCCGGGATTTTCAACGACCTTCGGCCACGAAAAAGCACTCGAGGTTCAGCAGGGAGTCGCGGAGAAAGCCCGATCTTTTTTCGTAAAGTTCGTTCGAGCGAACAAAACGCTCAGCACGACATTTCTTTTTTGATTCTTTACTTATAAAGCGAGAGTGTTAGCGTTGGGCTTTACATGGATTAATATATTACAATGATGAAAACGTATTTGGCCTAAAGAGTGAAACATTTTGTTTATTTGAAAAATGCTATTTTTTTCATACTTTTTAAAGATTTTTAAAATTTTATCTCTTCCAAATTGTTAAATTTTTTTAGGATTGTTAATTCTTTTTGGACGAAGAATATTTTGTAAATATTTAGTAACGTTATATTTTTAACAAACTTGGCCTTTAAGTAACAATATATACTATGTTAAAAGAAACCATAATAATACACAGCCATTTTAATCTTTACTTGCCTTTTGAAGCAAAAAGTGTTATTTAAAATGGTTTAAAGTATTTCAACTTGGATCGCTCTTTCGCTGAGATAATCCTTATTTGTTTACAGATTCCTAATTTTAAGATAAAATTATTGTTTTTCCTATAAACATTTTATGATATAGTTTTTTTATGCATGCTAAGTAAAGACAATTTAAAAAAATAAAAATAAAAATTTAATCACTTAATGTCTAAGAAATTATTGTAATATCATAATTTAAAAAAAAATTATCAAAATTTGTTATCATATACAGCTGCATTTTACCGGTTAATAGATTTGAGTACAGCTTGTGAAATCAAAATTTCATAATACTTTTCTTATTTTTGGTATCAAAATCTCGTTGAACTTCTATTAGTCATAAAATAATGTTCTTATCGAGTTTTCCCGACTGTTAAATTGATTGAAAAGTGTTCAATTTTTGGCGTCTCTATTAGCCCATGCCTGTTTAAAAAAAGGAGTTTTTAGTTTTTTGTTTTGCGATGCTTGGTTTGCTTATATATCGTTGTCAAAACTGGCAAAACTTTCACATGAGATAATCACAACAAAAACTGAAACAAAATTTGAGAAAACTCCTTTTAAATTCACAATACCAAATATAGGCCAAACTTACATTTTTTATTAAACAAAATAAAATTTTTGTTTTATTTCAAGTTTAAACAATTTTTTTTTTTTGAATTTCCTTATTTTCAAAAAGTATATACTTTTGACTTTTTTATAACTTACAATAATATATGTATATAACTTATGTTTTAAATATAAATTTAAATTTGTTATTAGCTAATAAAGCTTTACTAAAGTAAAAAAATGCTGTTGTTTTTTTAGTAGTATATATCTTTTTTTAAAAATACTTATAAACAACATTTTAAAAATGTGTAGTTTAATATTTTTGGAATTAAAATTTGAAGGCTCCAGGGAGAAGGTATTATCACACCAACAATCGACTATAGGTTGTATCGATTGTATTCTTTAACATATTGATACAATATAGTCAACTTATGGCACACTTTTATTCCCTTGCGTACTAATTTATCCCACCTAATTACATTAATATTGGTGTCTTCAAATATTGTGTTTTAGTCCATTTTTTTACTTTGCTATGTTTTTTAAATAAAAGCCAAATATATTATCTATGTTTTTAATTAATTTGTAGCCATGAAGTAACATTTGTGTGAAGCATACAATTACAAAAAAATAAATATAAAAAGTGAAAATCTTATGTAATCGCCCCATGTTCTGAATTGTGTACAACTATTGCCAAATTTACGCGTCTGAGATTGTAATTAGCGCCGTCTGCTTTCAGGCGAGCAGGTGCCATCAAAAATTTGCACTTTGTATTGGGTCGTTTCATTGTTTAAATGTACACCTAGTCAAATTTCAATATTTCCACCTGAATATACAAGTGTACCTTAATAAGGATTAAATTAATGTGCTCCATTTAAACATGGTTAATGTTCTTTTTGGTATGCGACAAACGGATAATGGTTTAGTATTGTCCCGCAGCGAGAATGTATTGTTTATGGACAGGTTTGTTTTATGTTGTTGATTTTTTTTGTTTCTTCTGCGTTTTGTTATTTACACATCCGTTGTCGTTTTGACGTGATTAAATCGATTTTAATTGTATAAATGTTTTGGGGGGAAATTTTGTGTATTCGTTTTGTTATGCAAATTTTGAACAGTTACATAACAGTTACATCACAGTTTTGTTACGTCAAATATAATTAAGAAATGTTTGCTTTCATTTATTTTGTCGTGTGTACGTTTTTTAGGTTAATAGGCTATGTAGGCTACAATTCTATTTTTTATATTCTCTTCTAAAACTTGGTCCTTTGCTGTATTGCAAAAACGTTTGACTTTCAGCTACCAAATAAGGTACTTGTTCCACTACTTCGTTACAATTGTATCCCATAGTAGGTTCTTGAAATTGCTGGTACATAAGGCGCAAGTACTTGAAGTAGCACAATCGAAAGTCTTCTTTATTGTAGGCTGTAAAGATGTAAACGGCCACTACTGTCTTCCAATAGGAACCTAATAGTACAAGATGATTCTTACTACTTGGCGCAATTGTATCACAGTGTCGAAAATGGCCTAGTGTGCTTCATTGCCACTTGAGTTAAAAACACAAAATACAGATGTCTGTTGTTTTAGATTTCTCACTTGTTGGCTAAATATTTGACGAGCGCGATCAACCGTATAGGATAGTACTTGTGCTAAAATAAGGCTGAGATTATCGCTTCTCTATAAGTTGTTTGGCGTGCAATACATTAAAGCAAACACAAAGTGGAAGTCGAAAAATTATCCAATGTCATGTTTATGGGGCAAACCACACGTTATTGATATCTTGGTATTTACAGTAAAGGTGTGAAAACATAATTCATCTAAGTTTTACAATCCACCATCTAACTTTCTGTTAAAATTTCAATAAAGGCTTCCTTAAAGTAAGCACACGATGTTCTGTATAAAATAATTTTGGCTTGCTGAAATGCTGGCCAGCGTTATCCATTAACAATAGATTACCGTCAGCCTTGATGAAGCATAACAAAGCTGGAACATGGCAGGGATTTGTCCAGATTTGTCTAAACGGAAAACTCATGTCGGGTTTTATTACTAGCCTAAGAAAACACGAGATTTGCAGATTTATGCCCTCGATTTACGGCGATCTCCTTTGCTAAATGTGGCAGGTAACATGTAGCCAAAGTAAACAAGGATTTAAAATAGTATAGAAGGGTCAGAAGATCCGCTTTAGGGGTGAAATTAAAAAAGAAAAATTTTTACGAATTTTTTTATTTAACCATTTTGTCGATTTCTTTTTATTTGTTTTTAGTAGAAGAAATTTTTCTTTGCATTACACATGTTTTAAGTAAATTATTTAAGGTATTTTACATGGCATATATACTATTGTATAGCATGTCTTTAACATACTTTTAAACTTACGGGTATCACGTACTTTGCAACACTATAAGCTCTGACCTTGTGTGTAAACCACAATCATCGAGTTTCTAAACAAATTTTACATTTTTTCAAAATTCATACGATGCCCCGTCGAGTTAATCTTTATGTTAGGCACGGGGAGATTAAAGCGGTTTGAAATTCGCACGGACAACCTAACTGTTTTTTCGTCATCGGTCATTGGCGAAAACGATTGAACACACGCGAGTGCATATTCTGTTCAGTGCAGAGTTAGACGGTTATCGTACCAAGATTTAAACATGAAATCAAATCTAGAAATGTGACATATTTTGCAACGAACCGAACCGCTTGCTTTTCGTTTTTGCCGCGAGGTCGGGTATTAAGTTTCAGAACAGCATACTTGATTTAACAGTTTTTCAGGTAAACGGCAGGTTGTTTGTTTTTAAACCTTGACTAAAGCCGGTAATGTTTCATAGACTGTACACACAGCATGTATGTCAAAGGCAAAAATGTTGTAAGTTATTGAAAGTGCCGAAAATTTGAGCCAATAGTGCAGTTTTTTCGCAGCACTAGAACGCAAGTCTATCATTTTTTTTTCTTTTTTTCTTTTAAAAACTGGCTGTGTTGCGTTGCCATACATACATACCATAACTGTGTTATCGATGTGAAGAAAGGTTGTAGCGTACTAAAAAAAAACTGTGTATATGTATAGAAAGTAAGTTTTATTAAAACACAAATTTTATTTGGTTAAAAAGGAATTACCTTATATTTGTAAGTAGACGCTTTATTTGTATTATTTTTTATCTTTATAGTGGTTTATAATTTTGATACAGTTAACGAAAGTTTGTAATATTCTGGCTTCATATAATTTTAAACAATTATTAATTTGTTTTATTATAACGTTGGTTTTTTATCTGTGTTTAAATTAAAATTTATTTTGGTTCAAAATTAAAGTCAATTTGTATAAATTAAAACACTGTGCGTGAGTTATCTAACTAATATTTATTTTAAATATTTTAATAAAATAATTTTAACATATATTTAATATTGCAAAATATTGTCATTAGCTATTTTTATTTTTACTATATATAAGAATTCTTTTTAGTCGATTTCAAAAAGATTGCCGTTGAAAAAGGTTTAATTTTCGTTGTGCGCTACAAAATGGTGGACGTTGCAGAATTTTTATTTCCTTGCGAATATTTTAGCAAACATAAATCTGAACTCAGCATTAGTGAATTTACCAAATACAATTGGTTTAGTGAATGTCTTCTTTGTATTGTTATATAAAAAATAATTGCTTTTCGGTTGAGAATTTGGCAGAAACGCGAAAAAAAATATGACGCTATTTTAAGCGCATTTGTTTTAGAAAAAAGGTTGTACTGTTACACAAATCGTTATATTAAAGAATAATTTTAAATGACAAAACTAAATACTTGTTATAAATTTGCTGTTGTGTTTACATAGAAATTGTAGGTAACAGTTTAATAAGTCATAACTTGTTAAATACCGACAATGCAAATTAATAACTGTTACGTTGAAGAAGTGGAGGACCAGGTGATTCCCTTTTCAAGTCAGCCACAAACAGATTCAGGATCTCAACAAAAAGTAATTAAAATTTAATTTTTAATAAATGTATTTGGTTATGTAAATTTCAACCATTTTACTTTTGGTAAATTGTTATTTGTGAACGTTTTAAGGCAGTTTGACAAATTGAATAGCGTTTAAAATGTTTGAAATATTGTCAATGGAGGCAAAATTATAAGATAAATATAAACTACCTTAAACAATTCACAATTTAGGTAATTGCTTAAATTCAATTGTTTTTTTTTTAATCAAAGATCACGTATCACAACTGTACTGGATGCGGACTTCCTATTCTGGACTCCTCGTTTCTATTACTTGATAGCAACTACTGGCATTCATTGTGTCTTAAGTGCAATGTGTGTGCTGTTCCGTTGGGTGGGGCTTCCACGTGTTTTGTCAAAGATGATTGCATCTACTGCCGACAAGATTATCAGAGGTAATATAATATTTATCGACGTTAAATTTTAAATAATATCAAAACTTTTGCGAAAAACTGTCCTTACAACAAAATAAACGCTTTTTAAATGACAAATGTTTGTTATATTCTGAGTCATAATTTATTACTATAAAAAAATAAATTAAGTACTTTACTTAACGTAAATATACAATACACTTATAAACTCTTTTTTATATTATTTTATGGTTTTATTTCCTAATTATTTTAAAATTTAAAAACAATAAGAGCTTTTTCGTTAAATTTTTAAAATGTTAGCAGTTTCTGTTAAAATGTCTACCTCGAAAAATTATAAACTATAACCCAGGTTGTTGGACAACAATAAAATCTGTCAATCAACTGGACAATGGCCATTTTGTCGCTTAAAGTTGATATGGTTCAACACAGTTTAACCTTTCTTGTTTCGGACCATTAAAAATTTTAACCAAAATACAAGATTTAGTTTATTTGTTTATGGTGTAACATGTAAACCCAAGTTTAATACAAGCTTCACAACTTATTTTAAATTGTTAAAGATATCCTAATCTTTGTTTTTGTTTTGTATACTAAATATGACTAAGGTTAAGTGTGGGTAAATAATATAGTGGAGCCATGGTCATTAACATCTTAAAGACAAAGTTTGCAAGCATTGAAACACTCAAACTTTGTTAGAGTTATTTCGATTTTTGCTTAATTTTAAAATTAGGGACGTTCTGACTTAATTGCAAAAATAATAAGAAAATGAACGTTTTGTATAAAAGAGGATTTCGTTTTATGTTATTTCAAGACAATTACATTTTAGCGAGTGTTTAAATACATATGATATCTATTCTAAATATCGGTAATTTACTTTTTAAGCCCTTATTGCAATACATTTTCAATTAATTGCTTTTTTAGATTGTTTTCTCCACGTTGGTGCCAACGTTGTGGATTATATGTGGAGCCTTACGAATTAGTTATGAAGGTTCAAGGACACATATACCATGCAAACCCGATTTGCTTTAGTTGTGCGTCGTGTCAGCGCCCACTAGTGACAGGAGAAAAGTACTTGTTAGAAGAAAGAGGGTTATGCTGTTTAACATGCGCACATTACGATGTAAGATTTTATTTCTTTTAAATACAAATAGCGATTAATAAACGTTGAAACTTATATTATTGATTTGTTGTTAATAAATTTAACAAACTTTCTATAGAAGCCAATTCACACTAAAAAGCGAAAGCAGAATGTGACGTCACCACACATAGACTCTATAGGAGGAATGACAGCCAACTACGTAACACAGGGTAAATAGAACTGTAAAGATGTTATATAACATTTATGGTTAAAAACAGTAACATTACATAAGGAAAACATTGGTGCAAATAGGACCTATTTATTTTTTTTAGGTAAACAAATTTGAAATTTACATACAATTAAAAATGATTTAGTTATTTTTTCCCGCTGAGAAAATGTATTACATCTGCTTATGTAAGCAGGTTTTTCGGGCAATTAAAATTTGTTTTCACCTGTCATGTCATTTCTCTATTTTAATTAGACTTTTTTAAATGTTTATTATAGTATTGCATGTTAAAATCGTTGATAATTTTAAACTTTACATAAATCCAATTTATGTTTTGCAAAAAAAAAAATTATTTAGTGATTTTATTTTAAATTTTTTTTCCCTCAAAGTAAACTCGCAAGTATGTTCAAAATTTTTAAATTTTTTTTTTTTTAAATGACCAGTGTAAAAATCAATAGACTTTATATAAAAATAGATTTAAACACGTTGATTGACAATCGCATTAACTCTTTGTGAGATCATATTTCTTCAGACATGTCAGCTTTAAGTACCGTAACCAATGTGTTTGGTTTACTGGACAGTGGTTATCGAGCAACGTGGGCTAGCGTCATTTTTAAGCGGTCTAGTTACTTATTTAAAAAATAAACCAATGTTAAACTGTTGTGGGTTTAACATGGCGATATGTTGTTAGTTGACATTTAGTGTGTTTGATTATAATGTAAGTAGATATGCAGTCTAACTGTGGTCCTCAATATAACGGTCACTTCTTGCAAACAAATATTTTTAGTGTAAAACGTACAGCAATAAGACACGGTGACTTGTAATTTTTCTGTCACAATAAATACCTCAGAGCACTATCCACAATCCTTACTTTACTTCATCCGTCAAATTTTACTTCCTAATCCTAGGTGGCCTGTCACATTTCGAGCAGCTGCCCGCCTGCTTTTTAAAGTGGCGCCAACCTGAATTACTGACAGGCCATTCGAAATGTTTTTTTCAGCAAGATTTTAAAATGCTAAAACAAAATGCCTTGATTAACTTAATAAAAATATAACTTTTGGTGGAAGGCTGAGTTTTTTAATGTCATAAATTTAGATTGGGTACAAACTATGTATTAGTTTCTAAAGTATTGTATTTTTGGAGGGCCAATACAATCGTTTACCCACAATATCAACAATGCTCCCGTTTTAGTACACGTCATGGCAATGTTGTCGTTTGAACTGACATTTGTTTTATAAACTATGCGTTACCACTTTAATGCATATCAGCGTTAAGGTCACAATTAAATTATATGTTTTTTATATAAAATTTTAATAAATTTTATTACAACTTGCGAATAATTTATTGAATTAACTTATAATATTAATTTTCAATTTTGTTTGTTTTATAAAGATCCAACCACAGCAGCTATAGAACGTCATCAGGAGAGTGTTAGTTACAGACAAACCCAGAAAATTAAACGCATGCGAACCAGTTTTAAACATCATCAACTCAGAGCCATGAAATCCTATTTTACGATAAATCACAATCCGGATGCTAAGGATTTAAAACAACTCGCACAAGAAACTGGCTTAACAAAGAGAGTTTTACAGGTAAGGGTATTTGTTGAAACTTTTAAAGCTCAGTTATAGAAATTTATTTAACTCGCGTATGCTCGTTTGTCAGGTAGGGTGTTGTATTTATCTAGTACACAAAATATTTTCAACCAGCCATTTACGCAGGTTTGGTTTCAAAACGCTCGTGCAAAGTATCGAAGAACATCCGATCAAGACCCCAAGTGTTCTACATCAGAGATTAAAAAGGAGAATATAACTAGAGAGAACGAGGAATCGTCAATGTTGGATTCCAATTCTGATTCTTTTACTTTTAGTGTTGATAGTTCTCCGGACGAGATAGAAAATTTACCATATGAAAGTAGCCATGGCGACGAAATTATCGACACAATTCCATCACCAAATCACCAAAAATATCAGTCGTTTTTTGGGGCGGTTGTTAGTCAATCGACCACTGGTATAAGTGGGTATTTACATAGTGGTTATATTGAATCTATGACACCAATGTCAACTTCAACTTCTTCAGCTTTGCATTCGTTGTAAACAAACACTATTCCCAATAAATATATTGTTTTATTGAGTAACACTTCAGGCATTGGTTTTCAAGTTAGAAAGTTAGCATAAGTTCCATTGTTTAATTGTAACCACTTTGCCACAAAAGTAAAGAAGTTTAAAAGGTTATTATTGTGATTTGTTTTAAATTGCATTGTATGTATATACCGAATTAAAAATTTAAATATTTATTGTTGAGTTTTAAAGCAGTGGATATCCTTGGTATTTTTTATTTTGTTTTAACTTAAATTGAAATATTTTATTTTTTGTCGTTGTCACTTTTTCACTGTCCCAATTTTTATCACATTTTTACCATATTATGTTCCTGTTAGTTGATATTTTTTTGATGAATGTTTTATTACTTTACAGTGTTATATTTTTATCTGGTTCTTCAAAAATGGTTGTATTCCGTCCGAAATTTGGTTGCCATTTTGCAAGTTTTGCAATATTTCGTTTTCCTCCCTTTTTTTGTCAAAATCTCTTCTCTCCTCTTTCTTGCACGATTTTTCACAATACACTTTGTCGATAAAATGTGTTGTGTTTATTTTGGATATTGTAAATAACAGATAACGTAAAATTGAGGGACCACACATAAAGAGCTTTGCCAAAATTAAAATTTCTTGGATTTAACTAAAACATTAGGTGCTGCTTAGTTAAAATCAAGTTTCGAATCTTTTACAATTCCAAGCAATGTTATTTATGACTTCTGAAAATGTCGCAAACCTAACTAGAATATTGTTAGGTGTTTTTAGAAACGAAACTTTTGGTTAAAATTTTATTTTTTATTTTACTTATTGCGAGAATTATAAAAAGCAAAATCAGATGTCATCTTATATTTGTATTCGATTTATAGTATTAAAATAAAAAGTTACGGTTCAGCACGTTTAAATCTTGGTTCGGGGTGATCCCCGTTTAGCACGTGTTTTGGCAAATAAGTAAGCAGTTGCATTGAAATACCAATAGTTTTATATTATTATGTGTATATTATTTCAGGTATCGGTGTGTGCAAAGAAGGATGTTGCTATGCACTTTACATTTTTCATAGAACTTTTTTAAACATCTAATCTGGTAATCGTCAAACAAAACCAGAAATTTTGCAAAATTGTTGTTTAGTTTATTAGATATTCGATTTTTATAAGTTACGAAAACATATGTCTGTATGTCTAAAAATAAAGTAGAATATTTTAGAATTAATATCACGAAATTTATGTTTTACAATATATATCTAAAACAATAACATGTTAATCAAAATTAATAAAAATATTGCAACATGGTTTTCACAGGTATTCAAACTGCGAAGCAGCTAAGACTAGGAGTATTACATAACAATTTTTTTTAAAACATTTTAGTTTTTTTAATGTTTTTTTGTTGATTAAACAAACAGAAAATATAGGACAAGGACTAAAATATGAAAACATCTAATGGTAAGATAGTTAAAGCTTGTCTGGTGGATCAATCTGCTAAAAAATCTAAAAAGAAGAAGTCTAAAAAGAAGACAGAAGTTTTTGTTGAAGATGATTTAGCTAAAACAGTTAAAAAAAAATCTCGAAAAAAATCTAATAATTCTGAGGATGAAGATTTACAATCGAAAACGGTATTTTCAGAAACAATAATAGCTGAAAATTTTGACGAAAATCCTGCATCTACTAAAACTAAAGAAAGTCCGGAAAATGATTTACAATCTGATCATACAGAGCATAAAATTCATAAAAAGAAAAAAGGGAAAAACAAAGTAAAGGACACCAAATATTCCAACTTTAATGAACATATTGTTAAACAACAAACTGAAGAAGCGAAAGAAAATGTGGAAATTGATAAAGAAGTTGCTATGAATGTAAAATGTGTTAAAAACAAATCAAAAGCTTCCAAAAAACGAAAGGAAATTACAGACAACTTAGAAGAAACAAACAACAACTCATCTAAAATTGTATCTGATGATCTAGTACAAAAATCAAAAAAGAAAAAGAGGAAAATACCTAAAAATGAAAAAAATGACAATGTTGCTAAAAAATCAACTTTATTGGGTAAAATGTCGGATGATAGAGTTGTAGACCAAAGTAAAGAATTATTACATTCAAAACTAAAACTGAAAAAAAGAAAAAAAATTAAAAAAGTAACTGTGGATAGCATTGAAGAAGATATTACGAGGAATAAAATGGTAAAACAAGAAAAAAAACCTAAAAATGACACGGAAATTTGTTCGGATAATACATCACATATTTCTGTGGATAAGAAGCCTATAACAAAAAAGAAAAAACTGAAAGAACTCGATGAAGTTGACACAATAGAAGATAACTTAAAAAATGAGAATTCGGAGCAAAAGAAAAAGGCAAAAAAACACAAAATTTCTCAGGTTGATCATGAGGAGGTAGACCAACTAGTTATAGCAAAGAAGAAAAAAACAAAAAAGCAACAAGATACTGATTTAAAATACAACAAAGCAGTTTCGGGTGTTCTTGGGGAAAGTAAGTTAAATTTAAATAACCTTTTATATACACTAAAATATACATATGATATATATATTTTTTGACCCTTGAATAAAACTTTATTTATACCAATACTTTGTAAGAAAAGCCGAAATATTTTTTACTTATTTTTTTAGATGTCTCCCTAGATGCTAGTAAGAAAATTGAGAATAATAATAAAGAAGTAAGAATGATTTTTATAAATGTTTTTACCTGTTTATTGCTAAAATACCATGAAAACAATATTTGTTTTATGGTCTTTTTATATACACCAATATCTAACTCTGGTAATTGCTATAAAAGTTTTATTTTTGTTATTAGGAATCTACACAACTTGGACAATGGTCAAATGTCAAATTTAGTGATACGAATAAACAAGATAAATTTCTTCGACTTATGGGTGGAAAAAAGTCGACCAATCCAAACAGAGGAAAACTTTGGTCTGGGACCAAGCAAAATTTTTCAACATCTGCATTGTCAATAACTGAGTCATCAAAATTAAACCAAGCCCTTGAAGGTCAGTTTCAAAATGCTTTGGATTTTCAACTTCAAAAACGAAGTGAGCAAAACATGTGCAAAGGTCTTGGCTTCAAAGAGGATCCGAGTTATGGAAAGAAATTTTATATTGACATAAACAAAAGTTCATCAATAAAATTTGATTAAAAATGTTTAAATTCATTTGATTTAGAAACAAAGTAACAATCTTCTGTACTTAATGATATTTTAATATGTTTTTTAAACAACTAAAACAAAAACAATGCATTTTTTGGATGTATAAACTTCCTAAAAATTTGCAACAAACTGTGTTGTTTACTACTATTTTGTAATTATTTTAGTACATTTTTTTTAATCACAACTTTGAAATTAAATAAAAATGTATTATGATGCTATATTTTATTTAACAACTTAACAAGAAAATGTAAGCGCAACTAAAACGATGAAAATTAGGGCTAAAATAGTTTGTTGAATAAGGAAAAATAAATACAAGATACTAAACCAGTGTTAGAAGTTTTAAATCAGTTACAAATATCAAAACATATGTTTAATTTTTTAACACGTTTCCGACAACTACGTTACCAGAACCTATTGGATTTTGGTGCAACTGGTACTCTGTCCAGTAGTGCTTGTTAGCTCTTGGTCTTGCGTAGATTCTGTCGTTAACAACGCCCGCTCGTCCTGGGTTAAATCTATCCCCAAACGAGTACTTGGTATGATGAACAGGTGGTCTGTATTTTTCCTCGGGCCAGTATTTAAAACCGTTCATTGCATGAACGTAAAACGCAGTTGGTTTTGAGGATTTGGTGGGTTTTTCAACCCCCGAAGAAGATTTAAATAAACCATCGAATACAACTTGTTGGCGTTTCTTTGGGTCCATGGATTTGCCTTTAGGAGCAGATTGAGCGGGATCCAGATTTACTGTGTGGATGTAGTCTGACATCGCATGACGAAGTTTTTTGTTATTTAGATTCAAAGATTTCGTAGCCCGGTTTCTCTGCTTTTCTAGCTTTGGGTCTGTTTCATTTTCTCGGGTAAGCATATCCAGCAAGCTTTGTCTAATTTGAGAGCTTCTGTATTTTTCTGGATCAGGGTGCTTCTTAATTTTCGGCAGAACAATCGGGTTTCCGAAATCTCCGCCCCACGAGTACATCTCCGCAGAAGTTCGAACTTGATCATGAGCTTCATTATACGTCATGGGCCCTTTACGGTTATTCCAAGCTTCCATTTTATCGAGCCATCGCAAATATGTCAATACGGCGGGAATTTTCGGAATTGGCATGTTTAAGTTTTCATGCAATGCCCTGACGCTTCGCAACGCTCGATTCGGTTCAAGTTGATTAACTGATCTATAAGGTGCAGCAGATGCACTTTTATGCCCTGTCAGATGTTTTTCTGGTATAGCTTTAGAAGAAGTGTTAGTCTGAGGTGCACTGCCTACTAAACGCGAACCCTTCTTTAACATGTCTCGATTACTTGAATCCAAAGGTCCCATACTGATTACGATGCAGTCGTAGTAATGATTAAATCTCTTTCTCGAGTTATTTTGAACAGTTAAATACAACCTTGAGTACTGTAAAGGTACTTATGACGACGAAACCCGTAGCCAAAGACAGCTGCGCAAAAGTGAACACTTAGAAGCCCGCAAGTGAACACAATGTGTAAGGTCTCGACTCCGTGTGCTAAAAGTAGCAGAATAGCTCTGAACCGGATCAAAAAACGCTTTCACTCTAATATGAGCGTTGAATATCGTTCTCAATCCCGGGCAAAAAGCTCGAGTAGCCGTCGATGATTTACAAAAGGAAAAATAACCTCGACTTTAACAATAAGAGGGCTGGATAATGACGCCCGACATAGCGATTGGTATTGTTTTAAGTTTTAAGAAACAACCTTACAAACCGTATTCGTCGAGTCGTCGCGAATGTTGATTGTTAATTCAATACGTTGACAAAGTCTGCCGTTTAATAATAGAGTGAATCTTTTGTACTTTATTAAAAACTAATATTATTATCCATATTCTACAACAAAAGTAATGCTAAAAATACTGTTAGTATATTATAACGTTCAAAAACTTATTTAAAAATATTATTTTACAGAAATCCTTTTGATGAATATTTATTTTAATATTTACGATTTATGCCAAAAAACATGCATTTTTTATAGTTACACTCTAGAAAACTTGCAAATCAACAAGCTATTCGACCGCTATTTCCGATTTTCGTGACAATGATTAAATACTTAATACTTTGCATGTAGATTTTTTTTGCTGCGTTGTGTTTTGAAATCGTGTTAAAGCAACTTCACATTGTTTAAAATTAATATTTAACTCTTTTGTCTGTTCACGAGATATTGTTTTAAAAAAATACAGAACAAGGTTTTTAATTGGACTAAGACAATAGTAGTCGCAAAGTTTTATAAACGACCTTACACGCCGGTACATGTTAGGTTGTGATGTTTTTTCCAGGCTATTTGTTCTCTATTCATATCAAATGTTTACGGGACCTAAGACGCAATTAGGTGACATTCTTAAACATATGCAATTAACGTTTTTTTTTGTTTTAAAACAATGTGATCCCTTTTCATCAATATTATGATTTAAATCTTTGTTTTCTAAACATGTTGTTATCATTCGTTTATTTTTTTGCAACAATTTTTTTTAAGACCGCAACTTTTTTTATTATTACGTAAAAATTTAAGTATATATTTTTTTTTATTTTTGTGTTACTAATACAATTTTTTTATTTATGAAAACCACACGCTTCCAAAAACTTAGAAAAAAAATTATAAACAAAATTCTTGTTTATGTAAATATATATATGGCTTGTTTATAAAAAATTGCATAGATTAAATATGACCATACCATTTCAAACCATGCATTATATATGAAATAAATTTAGTTATTTTTTTACAATGAACTAGGTTTGTTACTAGATACCATACATATATATTGTTTAAATAAATAGTTTTGGCATATAAAACACACTTAACCTGTTAGGTTAGTTTTTTATGGTTTCACACAACATTTTTTTTCTCAATTGAGGATAATCGAAAAACGTTTCTTTTTTGGAAACGTGACGTTTTTGGTCAGCTGTGTTTGTTCTTGCAAATCAAAGATTGTAAAGAAGTTCACGTTTCTGCAAATTAGCGATACTAATTTTTATGTTTATTGCCAAGTAAATATACCGCAGGGAACGAAATAACGGGTCGCTATTCGCCAAAAGCGAATCGTTTTGTAAAATTAGCGAATCATTTTATACAAATATATTAGAAATAGCGAATCAACCAAAAAAGGTTAAGGCGATAATAAAACACTTGTGTATACTCATGTATTTTTTACGAAGCTATTTAAACCGGTTTCGAACCAATTTAATCATATTAACATATTTCTGCGTAAAGTAGGTTAGTATAGAGCATTTAGTAACAATAACTTTCCATGTTTTGGCAATGCGTGAACTTCACTCTTGCAGTTTGTTTAGTTGTTGCGCAATTTTTTAAATACGTAACACAGCCTTAAAGTAATCAAAAATGACGCGTTTTTTGTGCAAAAAGTTAATTGTTTAACAATACGTTTAGCGAATCGTTTTTTAAACGTTAATTCGTACCCTGTACCGCATTCTTATGTATTATAAATCTAGAAATATTGCGTAGTAATAGCAAGATATAAAATTAATTGCTTGACAAACATTTTACAGTAAACCATATATTTGCAATAGGTTAGTCAGTAAAGAAAGACCACAAAATGTGATCTTTGGTCTTGATTAATAAATAACTAACGTACTCTATATTTTTATGTTTTACACTATTAACACTTGTCACTAACTAGCAACTAACAAAAGACAAGAATAGTTAAAATAGTAACCCGTATAAATATGGTCTCGTTGACATAACATAAATAAACGGCTAAAAATACCTTTTATTTGTTTATAGCAACTTTTATTTGTTTTAATATTTATAATGGAAATTGTTGATTATGTGAATAAATACAAGCGAAGACTACACCCTCACAATGATATTAAGAAAATTAAACATGCATTACAACGACTTGATGATTTGGAAATGACTGTAGATGTTTTAAAAGAAACTGGAATTGGAAAAACTGTAAATAACTTTCGAAAACTTGACACCGTGGGAGAACTTGCAAAGTGTCTTGTTGCTAAATGGAAATTACTGTTAGCAAAGAAAACTGTTGTTAATGAAGTTCAGCAGAAAAATCAGATAAAGTATGACAAGAAATTGAATTACTCACCAGTTAATGAAAACTCAAATGAATATGATCCTTCAAAAAATTGGAACATGAACAAAAAAATCTCGCGAGATTCTAGTGAAGAAAATAATGAGTATGATCCAAACGAAAACTGGGAAATGAAAAGCGTACAATCTAGTTCACACAATAATGAATATGACCCTACACAGAATTGGGAAATGAAACAAATTAAGAAAGAAAAACAAGAAAGTATGAACACTGAATATTTTCCTCAAAAAAAGTCAAAAGAAAAAAAAAAGTTGAAAAACAAGGACAGATATCACAAGGAGGAAAATAAACATTACCCCAACTCCCCCCAGAAATCAAATCATAATAATAGCGATTACTACCAGCCAAAAGTTTCCAATATTAAATATGAAATGGATAGTGATTCAGATCAAAAACAGTTTAACCAATATGTTTTTAAAAATAATTCTGATTCTTCTGATGATAATTTATGTGATAACAAAAGTAATAGTAGTCATCGAAATGTTTATGACACTACCAATTCATATTCACCTTCGAAAACAGAATTTCACAAATCAACAAAAGAAAATAATAAGTTTTCGGGTACGAAAAATAAGAGATACAAAGAAAAGACAAATATTACCAAAAGTGTTAATCTTAAACCGCCACAGCATAAAGAAGAGTCATGCCCTTCTGAAAAAAACTCTTTAAACAATGACACCAAGTCACATAAACATTCTTCAACTAGTTCTTCTAAAAGAAAATCAACTTCAGAAATTTCAAACTCATCAAGCAAAAAACAAAAGTTTGAAAAAGTAAAAACCAAATCCAAAGACTCAAAAAAATCAGCCAAAAATAATATAAATCTTTCATTTGAAGATTTTATGGCGATGGACACAAGCAAGCTAAAAAACAAAAAAGTAAATAAAGTTTCCACGTCACTTAGTAAAAAGGCTACTTCATCTGGAAGCAGAGTAAAGTTAGATTTGCACCTGCCAGAGGTGCAGGCAAATTATTTTCCATTGCCACATCATGAACCAAAATCTCATAACAAAACACCTGCAATGACTGATGCAATTGCAGCAGAACTTCATACTCAAAGAAACACAAAACGCATGCAAATATATTCAGGACAAAAAACGTCAACTATTCCCAATATGATGTCACTTTACGATCAATGCATGAATGTTCTTGTAAACAATATTGATTGTATGGATGTGATAGGTGTACCTTATGATATAATAAAACCAGTGTTGGAGCGATGTACTGTAGAGCAATTGTACAGACTGGAAGACTGCAATGGTTATCTTTTAGAGGACACCGATGATTTGTGGTATAAGCATGCTCAAAATGATTTTAAAAATAATAAACCAGATGAAATGGAGTCCTGGAGGGAAATGTATCTTCGGTTGCACGATGCTAGAGAAGTAAAACTAACAAAACTAACTCATTCAATACAGGCAAAACTCAACAAAGCCAAGCCTCTTGAAAGTCGAACAAAATTAGCTTACGTTGGTATAGGTCAGGCGAAAGCTCCCAGAAACGTTCAAAGAGCTCAGTTAAAGTATGGGACGGCTGGACCCAAGCCTTATTCAAATTCTACTTCTTCCGGCCAGGGTTCGAGTTCTATTAAAAATCAAGTCTCTCAACTACGTCGAGCAATTCCAGTCGGTTCAATCACAGCTAATAGTGTTGATAACATGCATTCTGGAAGAATGAAAAAGTTTGTGCCAAAGAAAGCACCTATGCTGGCCAAAACATTAAATAGTATTAATAAAATGAGGTATCGAAGATAAAAAAAGAAATTTTTTTTATTGAAATCAAAATGCCTTAAAAGTTTGCACATTTGCATTTTATATTTTAATTAAAAATAGGTAACATAATATGATAGGGTAGATACTTGTTTTTCAAGCGGTAATTAAAATTTATTTATTATTTAGGGTACAAATTCTACTTTTTAATGAAATTTTTTTATTGTGTTTGTTGACATTTATTAAAGTGTTAAATTTTGAATTGTTTTTAAGTTTTTTTGTAGGGGTAAGTACTCTTATTTATTACGGAATTATCTTACAGTTTATTATTGTTGTAGCGTAATGGTTTTTATTTTTTGTTGTTTAACATCATATATATTATTTATTTATTTAAACTTACTGTAACATTACGATGTAAGATAAATAATGAGCAAAATTTTAAATAAAAGCGTTTTTAGGTGCAAAATTTACAATTTATTGTTTTATTTTCGGTATTTTAGTTTAAATTTTTTGATGTACTTATTGAAAGTTTAATTTATCAATTTTCTTTATGTTTATTATGCTTAAAATATTTAAAATGTAATACCCACTTAAGTCAATTTATTTAAATAATAACAGTTTCTATACGGTTCTGTATTTTAAAGCCTTTTGGTGCTGTACCTTAATCAAAATTTTTGGTTTTAGTCTTTTAGATTTTGTAAAGTTTAAATTGTTGAAAATGCGTTGTCAAAAACGGAATATTTTCTTTGTTGGTGGTCTGTTCTTCTTTGGAAGTATTTGGTTTATGCTTTCTCAACTTGAATCACCAAAATCAAAAAGAGCTTTTGGGGTTATGCCTGATAGTCTGTTGACTGGGAAGCTAAATCTTGATGTAAAGAAGCTGGAAAATAAAGTTGAAACTTTGGAAAAGGATTTAACTTCGAATCAGGAAAATATTTTTCAGGTAAGTTAAAGAAATGTAAATTTTAATAAATGCAAACCCACTTGGTATATTTTGGATCTGGTAGATTTAACACTGTTAAAATGTAAATTGCATGTATATATAAATACATACAACATTTAGAAAAGGTTAAGCTCTCTTAATACTTTGTTTCGATATGGTGATTTAACTTTATATTCCGGGAATTTTTCTAAAGCTAAAAATCTTAAATAACACCCTATCTTGTCTATTTATATATGTAAATGGATTAAAATGTTGAGTAGGTATTTTTACTTTTACACTAATTGCATGTTCATATTCTTCTTAAAAGAAATTTTTAGGGTTACTATATTTAAAGTTAGTGATTAAATATTAAATTTTTATGTTTTTAGATTAAAGGAAAGATCGATGATTTAATGCAGAAGGGCAATGTTCACAACATGGAACATCAGCAAGTTGTTGGAAAACCTGTTCTTCAAAATTTCCCTCCTTTAAAGTAATTTTTAAATATCATCTCTAATTTTTAAACCTAATATCATTGTACTACGTTGTACTGCACAAAAGAAATACACCCTTTCTTCTACATTCTATTTTTTTTCATGCTCAAAAACCATGAAAAAATTGTTAAGAAAATCTATTTAAAAAAATGGTTTTAGTGTTTTTTTTAAATGGGTAAAATAAAATGGGAGTGGTTTAACAGTGTTATTTTTTTCTTTAAATACTGTAACTAATGTAAAATCACGTTGTGGTAAATAAACTATCTAGTAAGACCAACTGATTTAACAAGTTTTGAAATCCTTAGGCCTTACCTGAATGACTCCTCTCTTTCAAACACATGCCCAGCCATTCCTTATTCATTTTCCAACACTGATGTGAATATGGTGAAAGTTTATGAGACTTTGCCATTTGCTGATGTTGATGGCGGGGTGTGGAAACAAGGTTTTCCAATTACCACCAACGACCAGGAATGGCAGGGTAAAAAATTGAAAGGTATGTCTACCTGAAAACATTTAAAAAAATACTGTTTTCAGGTTAAATTGTCAAATGATTGTTTTTTTGGCATTTTTTTGGGGTAATCTTGCCAAATATTGAAAATATTGTAATAAATAGTCTACCAACTAACTTTTGTGCAAAACAATTGTGCAAAACTCACTTATTTCTATAGTTAAGATGCTGTAGGGGTTACTTAAATATGATAATTCTTATCATTTATTTTTAGTTTTTGTTGTTCCTCATTCTCACAACGATCCAGGTTGGATTAAAACATTTGAGAAATATTTTCACGATCAAACCTTTAACATTTTAAACACTATTGTTGATTCTTTATCACAAAAATCTACAAGGTAAGTTATTCTGTTAAATAATTTTAATTTGCTATTACATCTATGCCAATATTTTTTAATTATTTAGGTGTATAAATTTTTTTAAAAATTCTTTATTATTTGGTTTAGAGTTTGTATTTAAAGTTATCTATAAGCTAGCTGGTAAAAAAAATATTAAACTGTGGTTTTAAACGAGACATCAATAACAGGATGTAATTTAGAACAATTGACATTTAATTTATCTTCAAAACTTTTTAACTTTGACCACATAATATTAATAGATAACTTTTTTTAAATATTATTTAACTTATTTTTAAGATTTTTATTATAACAAATTTGTTTATCTTTTTAGGCGTTTCATCTGGGCAGAAATGTCCTATTTATCACTTTGGTGGCAGAGTGCAACTCCTGAAAGAATCGAAAAAGCAAGAACTTTAATAAACAACGGACAACTTGAGATAGTCACAGGTGGTTGGGTTATGAATGATGAAGCAAATACTCATTATTTTTCAATGATTGATCAGATGATAGAAGGTACCCACTTAAGATTTTTTTGCTAAAACAAGAGGTTTTGCTTTTTTTGGGGGAGGGGGGGGGTTATTTTTTCGTTTTTTTTCTTTAAATATTTAAAGTTATTTGGAAAAGTGATTAATAAATGTATAAAAAATATTTTTTTAAAGGTAATGAATGGTTAAGGAGAAACACAGGTGCTATTCCTAAAAGTAGTTGGGCCATCGATCCATTTGGTCACAGTTCAACAATGTCGTATATACTTAAAAGATGTGGGTTTGAAAACATGTTGATACAAAGGATTCATTACGCTGTCAAAAAGTTTTTGGCTGAAAATAAATCATTTGAATTCAGGTAAATAAAAGTTATTCAGTTGTATACTTTTAAAGACTGAATATACTTTCAAATTTAGGATTTTTTATTCAAAAAAAATCTTTTTTTAAATAATATTATTTAATAAAATGTTACAAATAATTTTAAAGTGTATAAAATGTGTTTAAAATTTTTTAGTTCTATTTTAGATGGAGACAATTATGGGACAAGGATAGTAGCACCGATATGACCTGCCACATGATGCCATTTTATTCATACGATGTGCCACACACTTGTGGCCCTGACCCTAAAATATGTTGCCAGGTTTAAAAATTAAATTCACTTAATTATCTATAAAAGCCCAGAAGATAAAGGGCTCTTTCAGACATTTTTTTTATATCTTAATATAGCTCTATCTTTTGAATTTGTTTTTAGTTTGATTTTGCCCGATTACCTGGATTCAAGTTAAATTGCCCATGGAAAGTACCCCCAGTTGCAATAACTGATAGCAACGTACATGACCGATCTCTCATTTTGCTCGACCAATACAGAAAGAAATCAAAATTATTTAAATCCGACACTCTGCTGATTATTTTAGGAGATGATTTCAGATACACCACAGTATGTTGAATATTAAATTATAAGCTTTTATATAATGTACTTTTTAAAAAAAAAATTATTCTTGATACAAAAAAATATAGAGATTTCTTATTTTTCCAGGCTTCAGAAGCTGCAGCACAATTTGACAATTATGAGCGAATTTTTGAATTTATAAACTCTCACCCTGAATTTAATGCTGAGTTAAAGTTTGGAACTTTATCGGAATATTTCGAAGCAATGAAGTCCGAAATTGGCGGTGCATCTCAGTAAGTAAACCAATGTTATGTGTTATTTAGTTTGCTTGGTCAAAAAAAAGTTATTAAAAAATGTGGTTATGAAATTTATTTGTTCGAAAAATGTTTTTAATTTACGAAATTGTTTGTATTTTTATTTATTTTGGATTTGGATCCAGTGACAAAATTTTTCAATAACTAAGTATTATAAATTGATAATTATGACACTAATATTATATTTACTCTAGGTTGCCAGCATTATCAGGTGATTTTTTCACATATGCAGACAGAGAAGATCATTACTGGAGTGGATATTACACCTCGAGACCTTATCATAAGATGCAGGTATAAAAATTGAAAAACAATTTTTTGCAAGTACTTAAGTTAAAAATATTTAAATGTTTGAATGTTGTTTCAAAAAAATTTTTTTGAATGTTGTTTCGTAAAAAAATGTTGGTATTTTGTTTATTTTTTTAAAATCTAGGAACGAGTTCTTGCCGCACATTTAAGAGGAGCTGAGATTTTGTTTTCTCTGGCTCTATCTAGTGTTCAATCTACCGGGTTATATGACAACTTTTCAAAATTGTATCCGTAAGTAGTAAGATTTATGATAATATAAGTAAAGCTATGACACTTGCCATTTTTTTGTTGACTTAAGTTATTTCAATGTTTTAAAAAGTTAGTGTTTGTTTATGTATATATATTTTATATATATATCGTATAAACAACATTTTTTTTATATACTGAATAGCTTAAGGGCACATTATGTGTTGTCATTGTTGAATCTGTTCAAAAGTTTAATAAGTTTAATTTTATACTTTTATAACACAATCCTAAAGAAAACTTTGAACAAATATGGTTTAAATATGTATATTATTTAATGCAATATGCTAGCTCATAAATTATTATTTTATATTTTTTATTAGGTTGTTAGTTACATCCCGTGAAAATTTGGGCTTATTTCAACATCATGATGGTATTACTGGTACAGCTAAGGACCATGTGGTTGTTGATTATGGAAATCGACTCATGAGAGCTATTATGGACTCTAAAAAGGTAAAATTCGGCACTGTCATTATCTAATATTCAGTAACGCAAAAATTTTTGTTTTTTTATTGTATTTATTAAAAAACCTTTCGGTTATATTTTTACTATACTTGAATCTGCCAAAGTAGTCTAAGTTTTTGTTCAAATTTATTTAGGTAATGTCTGTCAGTGCACAAGTCTTATTGTTCAAAGATTTATCCCGGATTGACCCTGACATCAACTTCTTAGAATACGATGAAACATACGATGCCCAAAATCAAGTACCCAGCCAAAATATTATTAACATACCAAGTGAAAATAGTGAGAAATTGGTTTATCTGGTTATTTATAACTCGCTGACTTACGACAGAACAGGTATTTTGTTATTTTCGTCCTTTTTTGACATTAAATTATGTTACTTGGATTTAAAGCGAAAATTTAAAAGTGTTATGTCGCAGTTATTTATATTTTTATATTTATTAACTTAATTCTTTTATTTAATCATTTAATATAACATTTTTAACCTTACCTAAAACTTGTCTAAATTTATTTTTTTCCTATTTCTAGTGCTATAAATTTTCCAAATTCAGCAAACCATTTATAAACACTATTTCTTTACACAATTTACCAGGTGTTGTAAGTGTAATGGTGTCTTTTCCGGATGTGGTGGTAACTAACTATTTGGGAGAAGAAATTAAGTCACAGATTAACCCAGTATGGCATCAAGCACTTGATATTAAAGAAGATCAATTTCAACTCAGTTTTGTAGCAACTGTACCGGCAGCGGGCTTAGCTGTTTATGCTATTGGGTAAGTTAGTTTGTTTTTTAATACACGTTTGATATACTATTTGGCTAAATTAAATAATTGTTTCAAAAAGGTTGTGTAAATATAAAAAAATTAAAATTAAAGTAGATTTTATATAGGTGTTAAAATTTAAAACAAAATCTTTTTTTTGCTTTCCATAAAGGATTTCTGTTTAAAATATTTGCATAAATAGATAAAGTTAGAATTTTTTTATTTTGGCAGAAAATCTTTATCATCTACATCCAACACTATTGCAACAATTGAGATTTTTAACCCCAAACCCGATTCATTACCCCATACCAAACAAGTTGGATCTTTTACACTTGCCCCCGGTGAAATAAATGCTGATCAGCAATTCATGATCGAAAACGAACATCTGTCAGCAATCTTTAGTGCCTCAAGTGGATTTTTGCAGTCAGTTGTGACGAAAAGAGATGGAAAAAAGACAGTTGTAAGTTCAAATTTTAAAGATCAGTTTGTCTGAAAGACTTCTAAACCAGCAGCTTATTTTTAGTCTTAATTTATAATTTTGCTTACAGGTCAAAATCGACTTTTCAAAATATACATCACGACAACTAAAAGACAAAAGCGGAGCTTACTTGTTTTTACCGTCTGGTGAATCAGTTCCCCATGTTTCTCCTGATCACATGCCGCTAACTAGAGTACTTAGAGGCCCAATTATGTCTGAAGTACAAGTGGTTTTACCTAATGTGATGCACAAGTGAGATTTAAAGTTTTAATTACTGAGTTAGTTTTTATAGGTGCAAATTACATTAAAGTTTTTATAGACTATAGATATAAACTAGCACAGCATGTTAAAATTTTATCATGGAAATTCTAAACAAAATATGTTTGGAATTAATTAATATTTAGCTATTTGCCTAATAACCTTTTTGTAACTTGTGTTCATTTTACAGAGTTACTCTTTATGTTGGCAATGGTGCTGGTACAGAACCTCTTGGCATTCACATTTGTAATTATGTTGACATACGAAGCAGTATGGATAACAAAGAACTTGCCATGAGAATAAACTCGGATGTTCAATCTGGTTCCAAATTTTACACTGACCTGAATGGGTTTCAAATACAACCGAGGACAACTTACAGTAAGATTCCATTACAGGCAAACTATTATCCGATGCCAAGCACTGCTTATATACAAGATCAAAACACAAGGTTTGAATGAGAATGTTTAAGTTTTATAAGTGATGTGCCGTGTTAATTTGTAGTTTCTTAGTACCAATAAAAATGACATATTAATAATATTAATTACTCCCCTTCATTTTTTGACATTGTTTTCAAAGTTTTTATCCTAAACTATTATTTCTATTTTTTCTATTTAGATTAAACTATTTTTATTTAGATTAAACTATTTTTATTTAGATTAAACTATTATTTCTATTTTTTTTATTTAGGTTATCACTTTTAAGTGCACAGCCACTTGGTGTCTCCTCATTACATCAGGGTCAACTTGAGGTTATCCTCGATCGAAGATTAATGCAAGATGATAACCGGGGTTTGGGTCAGGGGGTACGTGACAACCTTTTTACCCCTGAACATTTTGTTCTTATGGTAGAAAGATGGACCTCAGAAGGAGTCAAATCCAAAAAATCCGACTTAGATTTAAGTTATTTGTCATTAGCTACAAACCATGCACTTTTAGAACTCTTACATCCTTTTAGAACTTTCCATACAACTCTTGAAGTAAATTTACAACTTATCAAAGAAGGCCATAAATCTTTTAAAGGCCTTCTACCTTGTGATATCCACATGTTGAATCTGAGATCCATTCAGGCAAAAGATGGCTTACTTCCAACTGGTGAATCAGCTTTATTGTTGCACAGAATAGGCAGAGAATGTGCTCTGGATGCTGACCAACATTTTCGACCGACTTGCAAAATTTTACGCAGCGAAAACACTAGTGATATTCCTATTAAATCATTTTTTGATTTAAGTAGTGTTAGAGAGACATCGCTGTCGTTACAGCATGATAAACAATCAATTAGTCTTGAATCTAATTTGAGTATTGAACCAATGGAAATACAAGCATATAGGGTTACCCTGTCATAGTAATTTATTAACGACTTATCTATAACTCAATTGCTATCTGAAATTATAACTGTTTTGCATTTATACCAAGTAGCGGTGTACTTTTTGTGTTTTTGTGGGTGAGGGTCTTTTTGGCTTATGTTTCAACCTAGATAATTTTCGACTATTAGTACTTTTCACCAACCTCTACTAATATATTTAAATTGCAGGGAAGCTTTTGTAAATCAAAAAACACTTAAATTACTTTGAATTCGTTAATTTATTAGTGACATTCTTCATGTAAAATCCTATTTAATTAACTGTTAATTATTTTGGAAAAACTTTTTTTTTAAGAAGCATCATTTGTTGTGTTTGAAAACTCTGATATTTAAAATCACAAATAATAAAAAATATAAAAGAATATGCTATTTAAATGAGAAGACCAACTCTCTTGTTTTTTTGTATTAATTTGTAGCCTATTAAGTTGTTAATATTTTTCAATTGTTGTAGTACATATATATTGATCGTTTTAAGCCATTTTTACACTTATGCTTAATTACATTATTTCAAAAAAAAATTATATTATGTTGTTTTTTATGTTTTTTTTGTTTGTTTTCTATAAAAATGCTATTTTATGTATATATTTCTTATGCCTTATACTAAATACCTTTATTGATTATTCCAAAATACTAGAAACAGTTTATTTAATGTTACCTTTAATCATATTTGAGTAGTTTAACTATAACTTTATTTTTTTGAGAAAATGTATGTTTTTAGTGCTATTTGGTTGTACAAAATAATTCACGTTGTTAATGTATCGAATTTTGGCTGAAATACATTTTCTATGCAAAATATTTATAAGTTGTTGAAAAAAGTAGGTAATGAAATTGTCCTAGGCATGACATTAAACTGCATACTTATTTGGTAAATTTAGCATTTCAATTTATGAAAAGAATTTTAAATGAGATAATGTAAAACTATAAAGAATATTTAACACGGTTATTTTTATTTTTCGTAGACTTAGATTGAAAAATAATGTTCTAAATTTAAAATAAAATGACCGAAAAAGATAAATATGATAAACTTGAAAGACCAAAACCACTGTCAATGACATTTAAATGTGACGATTATGAAGAAAAGTTAAGAGCGTTTTTAAGAAGGCAAGTTACAGTTCTACTATTTTATAAGATAATTTTCATAAAAGCGCTTAATCTGTGTATTAATTTAAATTTATTTTTAATTCCCCAAAAAATTAAAAATGGTGTTTAAGTAGTTATATTTGTGTAGTTGATTCCTTACTAATGTATTAAATTGTTTACATCTAATCATAATCTAATACATTTTTATTGCTATTTTAATATTTTTATGTAGAAATCGGTATAACAATCGATTTAATGATGTAGAGGTAGTTGCTGAGAATGAAACTTTCAATACAAATTTCATTTTTCTTGCAAGTACTTGCAAATATTTTGAACCTCAAATACCAGCTCAGGTAGGTTATGTCTTAAGTAGTTAGCTAGTAAATACATGACTAATTAAAGAAAAAAAAACAATAAAATATTGTTGTTAAATTTTAATTCTGATAATTATGAATTTTTGCTGTCATAATTTTTTTTACTGCATTTCAAAAGCATTGTATTTTTAGAAAAAAACTCGCGAAGAAAAAGTGATGAAGTTTATAGCACCTGATGGACTTACCGCAAATACTATGACGAAAGTGCTAGACTTTATTTATGAAGGTGGAATTAAGTTAAATAAGGACAATATCGACGAAATGCTTGAAGCATCTGAACTGTTACAAATGAAATGTAAGATTTAAATGTTATTTACTAAAATATATTTTTGCAAATTTAAAACCCAACTGACCTTATGAAAGATGTGGGTTTGTTAATGTGCTTCGAATATATCTGTTTTAATTTTTACTTGTTGTTTTTAGCTTTGAGAGAATGTTGTGATAAATACATAGCCCAAGAAAATGCAAGATATTGGTGGTGCAACATATTGTAATTTATCATATCTTGGTTACACTTTTCTCAGAAGCGCTAACTAAGTTTAATACATTGTGTAAATATAAGCTTGTTCTGTTTTTTAGTTTTTTTTTGACAAACTGTTTATTTAAAATATACTTAAATAGATAAGTTGCACCATAAAAAAATGAACTACTTTCAGTACTATGTTTTTTAAGTAGTTGTCACTGAAGGTACTATACGCAATTTAGAAATGTAGTTATTTTTGACAATCTTTGAACTGTTTCTTATATATTTTTTAATCAGGACATATTTTTGTCTTATTGCACCATATTTGTTCACTGCTCAACTCTTTATTTTAAGCATTACAGTGTGTAGAATACTTGTATTAAAATTAAATTGTAGATATTGTAGAATTTAAACAGAGTCTCAAACAACATTTTAGATGAATTATAAAACTATAAGCTAATTTATTAAAACAGATCTTCTGGCTAAACAAGTGCATGCTAACTCATGACTTAAAGCGGAAGACTTAAAAACAAATACAAACTGTTATTTTTATGCCATATACAGTGATTTTACAAACCCTTTTTATGACATATACAGTGATTTTACAAAACCCAAAGATCTACAAGTTTATACAAATGTTAAAGCAATTCACATATAAAACTAAAAGTTCACATTGTATTAAGTTCTATAAATAAATTATTAAAATTTTTTAAAACATTTACGGAACTTTTGAAGTATCTGAAGCAGCACAAGGTAAATCTATTACAGGCTTAATACTGAAAAACTTATACAATATATTAAATTGTTTATATTTCGAAGAAGTTGTAGAAATTTAAATATCTACTTTACTAATTTTTTTTGTACCTATTATTCAATTAAAAAAAAATAATAAGATTTAGGTAACCAATACAAAATGTATTCAAAAAAATTTAAATTCCCATATTGGCATTCCAAATTAAGGCAATTTTTAAAACGTGATTTTTGCTCTGACGCAGAACTTTTTGTTATCAGGCGAACTTTGTCTTAGGTTAAACCAAGGTGCCAGTTTTTGAATACCACGTTGTTCGTAGTTTAACATCACTAAAAGCAACAGAACAGCTTTAATAGGATTGTATACACATTTATACAGTTTACTTTAGCTTTAACTTGGTTCAAAAATATTTAAAAAGATATACAACATGTTGAAAGCTATAGGTAAATAAATAATATTGATCAAAGGAAGTATGAAGCCTTTCAACAAAGTTATTTTTGCACATGGATATGGACATAATATGGTTGTTCAGGGAACCTACAAGGTAATAAAATATAGTTATATAAATAAAGTTAAACAATAAATGATTTATTTTAAATGAGGTTAAGTTAGTGCTAATTTTAATCAAAACTTTGTTCAACATAAACTGATTGTTTATTCAAATTTTCTGCATTAATTGTAATTAATTAAATTTTGATGGGGTTGTAACTGTCGCTAATTTGTTTGGATTTTATTGTTGGCCCTTTTTTATTACATCGCAGTCTTGGCTTGAGATTTTTATTTCTTGCTTTGTCTTTGCGACGCTTTTATTTTTAAGTAATAATAATAAATTTTAAATTGCAACGATCTGTAAATTTATTACAGAGAAGTTATAAAATATTTTTTTTATTAATAATAATTTTTAAAGGTATACTAATTCTTTGCCTTTGCCAGTATTTGTAACAATTGATTTTAAATCATAAATGGTTTTACACGCATGGTGGCGATACTAAGTCTAATAGGTGTTGTCTTATTGGGTCTACTAAATACTAATAACCCACTAAAAAATGGGAACATGTTTAGGACTATTTATGTAGTTTGTTATTTGTGTAAACATCTAAGTTGTAACACTTTAAATAAATAAAAAACATTTTATTTTATCACTTATCTCAAAATGACAACGAAACTTTACAAAAATTGTTAGCATTGTTTTGGAATTAAAATAAATTTTTTTAATGATTTAATTAATTACTATTTTCTTTTTAGAAATTACCTTTTTGGATTTACAAGATTAAGAAAAAGTCGAACATGAACTTAATAACTCGGCACAAATTAGTTCAATCTTGTGGGAAAAATATCGACGAAACGTAGGTAACAAAGTTTCGAATATTTATCCTAACATTGCTTCAATGAGTAACTGCAGTGCTGTTGTTGTTACGAACAAATCGTAAATTAATGATTGTTACTACATCGATTGTAAGACATCCCGCCGCTTGGCCATGTAGGTATTGTCTTAACGAAACACGACAATTAGTTATTTTGGGACTGATAGGCTTTCGCTACGGATTGACCATGCTGGACTTAGAATCGAAATATTCCCACGATTACTAGAGTCTTTCGCGCCCATATTTTTAAATAACTCTCTCATTTCTTTATAAAACAAGAAAAAAAAAAGGGGGGGATTTTTTGGTTGGAGCTAGTAGTCCGAAATTTTAAATTTTATGTCATTAGAATTTTGATTCAATTTCTTATAGGAGGACTAATTTCTAATTAAATATTTCTAATTAGGCTGAAAGCATTATACCTAAAGAAAAGCATTATTATAATACTATCTGCAAGTTTTGGTTTGCTCTTGAATTATTGAAGTAAGTTTTGGTTTTGTATGCATGTGTTTTTTTTGTATATCAATGTGATTATGTAAGTTTTAGATATATTTTTTTATTTGAATTACTAAAATAATAGAATTAAAATTTTAAAAATTAAAAAAAATATAATAATTAAAAAAAGCTTTATTTAAATTTTACAATATTAACGGCTCATATATATATTATACACAATTATATTATAATTATATTATATAAGCCAAATTAGTTAGTATAGCATTACTCTGTTAAATTTATAACTTAATTATTCATTTTTTTTATAAAAATCACATAAAATAAATATATTTTCGTTTTGGACAAATATTTCTAATAACCAAAGGCTTGTGCATATACCATATATTGTGGTATTCTATGATTTTATACTTTAAATGTTTGTTAAATATTTTATTTAACCCCTGTATAAAGTTAAAATTTAGATTTAATATTTAAAATATGCAATAACAATTTTGTAAAAATAAAACAAAATTTGGAAAAAGTTGTTACTGAAACAAAATGGCGGAAAGTCAATATATTAGTTTGTGTTTAAACAAAACTTTTTTTAAATTAACCAATCTTCTTAACAGTTGATACTTTAACAAAAACTGTTTAAGAAGGAAAACATTTAAGTATGTTTAATGAGAATATATTCGTATAATATTTTTTTGTTATGCAATACAAAAAAATATGTATGTACATAATAAAGACCGGCAGCAAAAACGACATGCTTACAAATTTAGTAATAAAATAACTATATATAAAATATATGTATAAGAATTTTTCTTTATTTATACATTTGTTTTGAAAAATGTGAATACACTTCTTTTTTGTTCAAAATAACACAAAACACTGGTAATCTCGCCTGGCGTTCTTGTAAAGAATAAAAGCTCATGCGGTGATAATCTTTGAGATTTTTCGACAAATCGGAAAACGTTCTGATTTCAATTGTTTACGTCATATTAAGCCTTCGTGGATTTATTTGAAATGTTCGCAAAATCGAACTGATTTGTTTCTGTTGTCGCGCTATGACTAATGTTCGTTACGGGGATTCGAACCCAGGTGTATGGATTTAGTTTTATTCTGACTGGGTGGGATTTTTTTTTAATTTAAAAATTAAAAAAAAAATTTGTTGACACTTAATTTAGATAAATTAATAAAATATAAAAATACTTTGTTATAAAACGCCCCAAAATGTTGCTTTAAATATTTAAAAAAAATGCTGTGATAAATCAAATAAATAAAACTGTTACAAGGTACAAATTCGTTAAACAAAATCAAATAAAATTATCTTAGGAAAATAAAGATTATCTTAAGCAAAGTATATTATCTTAGAGACATATGTTATACCTCGTATATTATGTAATGGTACTTACCGTATATATTTACATCTTGCTATGACAAACACACACAATCGACTAAATAAATCTTAACCGTTTTGTCAAATAAACATAACACACAAAGGTCAAATATGGTATATTCTAAATAACTTACAATTTTATGTTATTAAAGCAAAATACATTCGTGAATAGGTCTACAAT
Source organism: Corella eumyota (assembly GCF_963082875.1). Classification (NCBI taxonomy): domain Eukaryota; kingdom Metazoa; phylum Chordata; class Ascidiacea; order Phlebobranchia; family Corellidae; genus Corella; species Corella eumyota. The sequence goes on from NC_137491.1 coordinate 5,642,087, forward strand.
AGTCTACTAGTTTAAATTAAACATTTGAAATAAAAGTTTAATTTTTGTATTTTTTTTAAGTAAAATATGATTAATAATTTAAATTTGTCTATTTTTAGAAAAAAGAGTTTATTTATTACGGCACAATGGTTTCGACCCAACACGAAGCATACCCAACACACAACGTCGATATTTTATCTCAATATTCAACCCAGCATCGACCCCACACAACATCTACATCAATGACCTTAACTTATTCCAACGAAGTGTTCAGTCAAAAAGGTAAATTTTATGTGATAAAGCTCATAAAATGTTTTTAATATTAGTTGGATCAAATTATTTTAACATGTGTTTTTGTTCTATTCCCTTTTTTTATTTTCAATTTATAATATATTGACAAACAATTTTTAAAAAAAATTTAATTTTACTGCTAACCAGCTCAATTCTAATTTTCGGATAATTTTTTTTGCTGGAATATATTTGAATGGAATTAACCGTAATCTGTTCTCTTTTTAACAAATATCCTTTTAAACAATGGACAAAAAATCGCACTATTTCTAAATCGGATTTTCTCTCTAAAATTTTTAATTTTCAGACCAAACGTCACCAGAAGTAAAAAATAATAACCTTTAATTAAATTCTGCAAAATTAAATGGCCTAGTTTTTAAATTAATTTTAACAGGTTTTTAACATAATTAATTTTTTTTTTAAATAAAAAAGCTTATTTCAATTTTTGTTTGTTACTTTTAAATATCGCGTTTATCTATTAATTTAGTTAAAAAACGAGGTTTTGTTTATGATAATTTATGCATGGTTTTATGTAAATGTAACCTTATTTAAACAAATAGGGTCGCGATAGCACCTCTCCACTGTGACGTAATAGTCGTTCTTCTTTGTTTGTTTTATGACCTTGGGTCAATAAAGCGGTCATTGATGCCTCCCGCTGGCTAAGTGCCCAATTTATCAACAACTTCTTCGCGGAGCGATAATTGAAAGACAAAACGTTTAATTGAGCGAATGGTGACGTCACCGCAATATAACAATAACGAAAGTCGGGTCTACCAGTTTTCTCACCACGTTTTTCATTGTCCGGTTTGTTATCCCGTTTTGTAAAAATCAATATCTTTTAAAAATCGCTCGGAGAACTTGCTCTCGGATATTGGGTTATTATAACGTCGATGTCATACACTCTATTAGTGGTCTAGCCTGTTTTGAATTAGCTTTAAATGATTAGTTTTTTTTATTCTTGCGAGACCTATATCCGCCGGGGAATAGCTTGCATGTTTTAAGCTCTTTATTTTTGATACGCCAAGGAATTCAAATGCATTACCGTCGAAGTAAAAGTCAAATTTATGTTATTTCAAGTTGTCAGTTGCTCTTTAAATTATTATAACGGACCCATTTAAAGAGTATTCTTAAACTAATGGCCCATTTCCAAGTTCATTTTTGTTTAACTTGACCTGACCACAACGAATTATAAAAAATATATTTATTTTAGAATTCAAAATTACAAATTCGTATTGGGTTTTTAGCAAAGCACTATAGTTATTATCTTAATAGTTTAAAACATTAATTGATTTTAAATACAATAAAATGTTAATTTTTTTACAGGACACAGTGGTGTAAACCAACTTGGTGGCATGTTTGTGAACGGCCGACCCTTACCCGACAGTGTGAGACAAAAAATTGTTGAGTTTGCTCACAACGGAGCAAGACCGTGCGACATTTCTCGAATCTTACAAGTTTCCAACGGTTGCGTGAGCAAAATTTTGGCAAGGTATTTGGTATAAGAAAAATTTTGTTTTTACAACAAATTGGCACAACCCAGCTCAGTTTGGATAGCATGGTTGTCAAACTCCCATTAATATTAAATAGTTTCTTTAAATTTTGTAAAAAAATCGTATGATCCCAAGTACTAACATTATTCGATTTTAGATATTACGAGACTGGTACGATACGACCGCGGGCAATTGGGGGAAGCAAACCCCGTGTCGCTACTCCCGAAGTAGTGAATAAGATAGCTCTGTACAAACAAGAATGTCCAAGTATTTTTGCTTGGGAGATTCGAGATCGACTTTTAAGCGAGACGATCTGCAATAGTGAAAACATTCCAAGTGTGAGTTGAAACAATGGTCACTTTTTTGTATTTTGTTAAATAAAATCCATTGGTCTTTGCACCCAAAACATTTCTAAATGGAAGTATGTATTTGATTGTTTTAGTTATGTATTAGGCTATCGCTATGGATGTATTGGTAACACTTTAGAGAAATATGCAAATTTGAAATTTATATTTAACAATCGTTACGTAAATAAAATTTTTCTGTGTAATTATTATTAAACATGTTTGTTGATTTTAGGTTTCTTCCATTAATAGAGTGTTGCGTAACATAAACGGGGAACAACATTCTTACGGTGACATTAATTTGTCAGGAAAAGGAACGAGTTCTGATTGGTCGATGGCTTATCATGATTGGTACTCGCAACAAAGCGTCATGGAATCTGAAACTAAAGGTAATTTTTTTTCAAGAAATTACTTTTCCGAAACTTAGAAAATTTTGTGTCCCGAAATAATTAATGTTGTTAAAATAATTAATGTTGTAATGTTTTAAAAAAAACTATATAAAATATATTTTAAAACAACATTATAACAATACAGTTACTTTTTATTAAACTCTTTCTTTTTTGATCAAAATACGTTTTAATTAACTTTGAATTAAAAGTTTATGATGGCGTTTTAAAACAAGACAAACACAAGTCGTGATCGATTATATTGATTTGATATTCGCATATCTATTTCGCAAGTTTTTACTTCATGTCAGCCTGTCAACAAAAACGACCAAATCGATTTTAATTTAAAAGTCAAAATGCCAGTTTTAAGATAATAGAATTAATTTTTAAAACCAGGCAACGGTGTAGTACCAAAACGAGAATATTTTTGTGACAAATTATTTTTTAGTTGTGTTTTAGGGTCAACGCGCATTTAATGAACGTTAGCCGATCTATATTATTTTTTACTGTACACTCAAATACAAATTTATTAGGTTTTTTAAAAAAATTATTGTATAACCAATATAAATAACTTAATATGTTTTAACATTCCAACAAAAACTAAAAATGTAGGTTTTTAAGTTTGCATTACACGCTACACACATAACATAGAAAATCAGCTTAATAAAATAATCCTATACGTTATAGGACTTCTATGCTTAGTCGGATTTCAACATTTACTAATTTAAGTCGCTCAGCTGGAAAGATTTTAATTAAGAAATTGTGAAAATTTTTAGAAACCCCAAAAAATATTGGGCTAATGTTGCAGCATCTAAAATTTTTATTTATTTTTTTTGGGGTAGTGTTTTTTATTACAAAAACTATTCTTGTGGTTTAAACACCTAAAAAAGTTGCGCAATATCTAAAACCTAAAATGATTTATTGTAAAATTTAAAATGGCCACCTGCCCAAACTCACCTTAGTCGCCATTTATTAGAATATGTGTAAAACTTTGGGAAAAACATGTTAAAAATATCACAGCTAGAATTTTGACACGCTTCAAGTCATATTTACCTAGCTTATCTAAGCCCGGATTTCTGTAAAGGGTTTCTATTATGTTTGGCCTAATCACCGTGATTTGCTTTAAAGCACAGATAGTAAGATGTTAGGTCGTATGTTTGTAAATTTCCTTAAGTCCCAATTACTTAACGTTTCTGAATCGTTTACTTACACCATTATCTGGTATAAACAAATCATTAAAAAACTTATTCCGCTTTTTAAGATCAGGTGTTGTGGACTATTCTGTTAACACGTGTTTTGATTCAACATTGTAATCATACTCAAGATTTAGTTTAACATGCTTGCACTAAGCAGTAACTTGTTTTTTTTTGTATACTTTTGGATTAAGTTTGGTGTAAGATACACATATGTATTGGATTATAAGTTTTGTGGGAATATATGTTGGGTAGGAAACGTGTTAATGCTTTCGTGTATTGTATTTTAAGTCGTGCTATAATTTTCTTACGCCTCACTTATGAGCTTGATATAATAATCATCAAGTTTCTATTGATAAGAAATATACATAAATTTCAATAATTCCAAAAATAAACATATTTAAACAGGGATTGTTTATGGGTATATGAACATTGGACATAAGTTGTCAGTCTGATGTTTAAGTTGAAATAAAATTTAAGACGCTTTCCAATTAAGATTATCCGATATAGATATGATTGGATTTTGATAAACGAAATTTAACATAGCCTACATATTATACCACATATGGCTCTGTATTAGCTATTTGATTAGTATAAAACTTACATCAAAAATATTGATTTTTTATATTAACAATACTACGTCAAATTTCTTGAAATTTCTTAAATAATTTTGTTTGTATATTTTATACAAACGATGTTATTGTTTTTCGTAACAGATTGAAATACTTTAATTTATACAGATAGATTTAAATTTAATATTACTTTTATAGGAATCAAAAGTGAGGATTCGAATGCTAGACTCCAACTTAAAAGAAAATTACAACGAAATAGAACCTCTTTTACTCAATCCCAAGTTGAAGCTCTTGAAAAAGGTAAAATCATTTGTTCCCGATTAACTCCTTACTCAAAATGATTTTTTATTTAGGAATTAAATGTCTTGCACAGATATAAAATTTTATCAATTTATGTTATATTTACTGATGTGGTATTTTTAGAATTTGAGAGAACACATTATCCTGATGTATTTGCACGGGAAAGATTAGCCGGAAAAATCGACTTACCCGAAGCAAGAATTCAAGTAAGTATATTTGTCAAGTCTGTTTTCCTATAGAAGTGCACACAAGCACTCGAGTAAAATTAGATTATTTTAAGCTTTTAAACAAATTTGCATTCCTACCAAAACTAAATCTAAATATATTTAAACCTTGAGGTTTGGTTTTCTAATCGGCGAGCAAAATGGAGAAGAGAGGAAAAAATTCGAAACCAGTGCTCTAGTGCTCCTATCGATTGCAATGAGAAATACCTGGTACACAATAATCAACATAGCTCGATGTATAAAGGATTTCCTCAACAAAATACTAGTAAGCTTTTACTTAAAATAACTTGTTCTATAATATGTTACATGTAAAATTTATTAGTAAACATTATAGTTCATTTTTGTGATATTAGTTAAATATTTTTTTGATTTTAGCTACCCAGCCTTTTGGTTATCACCCACTTGCACCAACGATTAGTCCAGAAAGTTATCCAAGCTTAAATGTTCACCCAATTACGCCACTTCCAACACCGATTGGTAATTAATTTTTCAACTTTATTTCAAATTTTTTAATAAAAGTATTACATTTTTAAATTAGTAAGTAATCAGTAATAAAAATATTACATTTTTAAATTAGTAAGTAAAAAGTAATCAACAGTATCTAAAACAAACATGAATTTTACCAAAGTAAGTTTTTAAATTTTAACCTGTGAATAAAAACAAGTTTTTAAATGAATTTTTTAAATATAGAATCAACTCAAGGGCACGACCTTACCTACCCCTACGTTTCCCAGCACTCGGGAGTTCCAGTTCCTACATATTATGGAGGTAATGTTGGTTGTTTTGGACCTTCAACGTTACAAAATTCTGCCCCTACTCCACCCAGTTCTTTGACCCAATCTCCCTCTGAACAAATACAGCAACAACCCGACATTCAAGCTATTCATCAAGGTAAATATTTTTTTAAAGATTGTTTTTCTACCGAAAAGGTCCCCAAAACCTTAATTTTTTTATTTTTCAAAAAAAAAAGAAATTTTTCAAAAAAAAGAATTTTGTAACCTGTTGTGTGACATGATGAAATATTTTTAGAACCAAGTTTAATCGGTCACATGACAACAACAGACCAATCACCAGACCCAAGTATTAATTCCCACCACGTCAATCAATATTCACACGCTGGACATTTTAACCACAATTTTGCATATTGGACTCAACCTACTCAGTAACTTTATTTATATTAAGTAATTTTAGAGTAAAAAATTAAGAAAAATTGTTGGCAATTATGTGTATTGTAAATGAAAATTAAAATAATTGCCATTGTTTATGTTTGTTAAAATATTTTTTGTTTAAATGCTTTAGTAATTGTTTTATTACTTTTATATTTGTAATCTGATGTTTACTAATTTTTTATATTTAATTAAACAAATACTTATAGAAGTTATATTAACTTTTGTGTTAATATCGCATTGTTTGTACAAAGTTTTGTTTTACGTTTACTGCCATTTTTTTGTTAAAACTGCCGTTTTTCATTACAGTATTGCATATGTTGAAAAAAAATATTTAATAAAAACACATTAAATTTATTTACCACAGCTCTTGTGTGAATACGGTTAACGAAAATGGACTACAGTGGTTTTACTTTGCTTGAATCTAACCTCGAAAATATAATGACTGTGTTAACAAATTTATATTAAATTTATTTTTATTGACAAACCCATAATAATAAAGCATAATGAATACCTAAATATTACTTTTTAATAAAATAAAAAAATTAAATGTAAAAAACTATACCTCATTTATTAACAAAAATAAGTTTAAGGTTCGACTACAAGTAACATAAATTTTGTGCAAGGAAAACGATGAGTGTGCTTTTATGTCAAATAAGTATGAAATATTTCTTAATGTAGAACAAATGCAAAGCACGTGAAGTAAATTAAGTTCTACTTTATCCGACTTTTATAATTTTTTTCATTCACCAGGTTTTAGGTTTATTTTACTTAACTTTATTAACGTTAAGAGTTTAATAGCAGTCTGGTTAAACTGACACAGTTGCTTTTTTTAAATCAAACAGATTTTTTTTTAAATCAAACAGTTTTTAAATATCAAAAAGATAACCTTTTAAAACAAAACCTTAAATACAGGTAAATGTCAATAATTTTTTTATGAATATGTCATTAGTGTAATTAATTTAAACTTTTAATTAGTTTGTATAGTTGTATGTTTTACAATAGTTTCACTACTATTATAAGATAACTTATAAAGATTACTTAAAATTTGGTAGCCACTTAAAACCCAAGCTTTTTTTAATTAACATTTAAATAATAAGTGTACTGAAAAAAAACGCGCTATAAAAAAATACATACAAAGTTAAAAAAAGGTATAAATAAAAGGTATATATATATATATATATAAAAAAGACAATAGAAAGGAAAAACCACAGTTGTTGCGATCTTTTATCTTGCGTAATAATTCACTTTTATTCAATTGTTATGTAAAATGTACAAAATTTTAAATTCTAAAAAAATATATTAAAAGAACCGCAATGTCGTAATAAACATTCAAAAATATTTTAGGTTTTGAGATTTTATAAATTTTTAATGAAAGTAACATAACTTTTATGAATACTAATATTTAAAAAAATTTTTTTGTAAACACATTAATTGGACCTGTGCGGTTTCAACAGAACAATTATTTATAAATTAAGAATTTTTTTTTTTTTTTTCAAAAAATTTGTATGCAATATCATTGGCCAAAAATGTGGCAAAAATATTACGTGACCTAATTAAACCCAAAATTATATAAGCTTAAACTGTTGTTTTACTTAAAATTTTTGCAAAATGTTTTATTTTGAATGTTAGATAGACCAATGCGCGTTCAATAAAATATAACATTGTAATTTTTAAGATTTCATAAATTTTTAATAAAAGTGTCATAACTTTTATGAATATTAATATTTTTTTTAATTTGAAAACACATTAATTGGACCTATGCAGTTCTAACAGAAGAATTATTTTTTGATTTACAACTTTTTATTTTTTTTCAAAAAATTTGTATGTAATATCTTATCATCGGCTAAAAGTATCACGTGACCTAATTAAACCCAAATAAAACTAGATTTATTTGATAAATAAAATATGGTTCGAAATAATTTGATTATGTTTAGCATAAATTTTAATAAATGAAAAAAGATATGCGTAAACATTTACTAAGACTATTACATATCTTTGATTTTTAATAAAACAAACACGTATTCAAATAAGACATCAGTTTAAAAGTTTGGGGGGGGGCCCACAGATAATTGCACATTTGCTCTTACATCTTATAAATAAATATCTTACTATTTGTGGTGCGTAATAATTTTAAAGAAAATAACTTTAAAGAAAATAATTTTAAAAATTTAACTTTTAAAGAAACTTTAAATATTATTACCGTCCCCTTTAAGCTAAAGTCATAAGATATTAGCTTAAATTGTCGAGTGATGGGACACCACAGATAATTGCACATTTGCTCTTACATCTAATAAATAAATATCTTACTATTTGAGGTGCGTAATAACTTTAAGGAAAATAATTTTAAAAATTATATTTTATGGAACTTTAAAAATTATTATCGAACATGTTAACTTTTGTTAAATTGTTCTTCCGTTGAAATAAGTTCGTTATCTAAATTTTTTTAAATCTAAGTTTAAAAATGTTAGGAATTATCGCATTTTTACCATATCACAATATCAAATGTAATACTAGATTTATTTGATAAATAAAATGTGGTTCGAAATCATTTGATCATTTTTAAAATTAATCTTTATTAATAAATAAAATTATGTATAAATATTACTTAATTATGAATATTAACTAAATAAATAAATGTAATATTACATAATTAATTATTAGACTAAAACGGTATTAAATTATTGGATTAATAAAATTTCGGAACATAATTATTTTAAAAGTTTTAAAATATTAATATATAATTTTTTAATTAACAAAAGTAATTAAATATACTCAAAAAAACAAAAATTAATTTTTCAACCCAGTTTTAAGTTGTTGATATCAGAATATACATTAGACAAGTTTTAAATGCCTAAAATTGATTTTTGATTTTTAATTAATAAACAAACATTTAAATATAATAAACAAACAAAAATTATTTTTTTAATATGTATTTTAATTACTAATATTATAAAATACATTATACTATATTTTAATTGCTTAATATTAAACTTTAATTTTTAATAAACAAACAAGAATTTAAATATAATAAACAAACAAAAATTAAATTTTTAATCCATTTTTGACTTATTAATATTATGATATATAACTGACCAAATTTTAAAAACCCAATAACGATTTTTAAATTTTAATAAATAAACACCTATTAATTAGTAATTAGTGATATTTAAATTATCAAAATAGGAGAATTGAAACACAATATGATAATAAACAACATACTAAAATTTTAAAGATTTATATACACAAAATCAAAAGTTATTTGATTTCAAAATTCGGATTAGTAAGAATAAAAATAACTAGATTTATTTGATAAATAAAATATGGTTCGAAATCATTAGATCATTTTTAAAATTAATCTCTATTAATAAATAAAGTTATGCATAAACATTACTTCATTATAAAATTAAACTGAATTAATAAATTAAATATTACGTATTCAAATTTCAGACTAAACATGTATTAAATTATTGGACTAAAGAAATTTTAGAACAAAATTATTTAAAATATTAATCTTTAATTTTTTAATTAATTAACAAGTAATTAAATATACTTAACAAACAAAAATTAATTTTTTAACCCAGTTTTAATGTGTTGATATCACAATATACGTTAGACAAAGTTTTAAATGCCTAAAATTGATTTTTGATTTTTAATAAATAAACAAGCATTTAGATATAATAAACAAACAAAATTTATTTTTTTAATATGTATTTTAATTACTAATATTATGAAATACATTATACTAAAATTTAAATGCCTAATATCAAATTTTAATTTTTAATAAACAAACAAAAATTTAAATATAATAAACAAACAAAAATTAAATTTTTAATCCATTTTCGAGCTATTAATATTATGATATATAACTGACTAAAATTAGAAAACCTAATAACGATCTCTAAATTCTAATAAACAAACACCTATTAATTACTAATAAATAATATTTAAATTATCAAAATAGGAGGATTGAAACACAATATGATAATAAACAACATACTAAAATTTTAAAAATTTATATACACAAAATCAAAAGTTATTCGATTTCAAAATTCGGATTAGTAAGAATAAAAATAAAAATAAATATACGGGCAATAAAAATATGTTTCGAAATCTAAGATTTCGAACCATAACTAGATTTATTTAATAAATAAAATATGGTTCGAAATTATTTGATTATTTTTAAAAACTATTAATAAATAAAGTTACGCATAAACATTACTTAATTATAAATATTAACTAAAATAATAAATCAAATATTACGTATTTAGTTATAAAACTAAAATCATATTAAATGATTGTACTAAAAAAATTTCAAAACAAAATTTTTTTAAATGTTTTTAAAAAAAAATTCCTTTTTAAGTAATTACAATTATTATATAAAACTGTTACGTTTATAATATAAAACTATTTATTATGTTTTATGATTTAAAACATAATAATAAAAATATTCACAATAACAACACGTTTTGAAATCTAGAATTTCGAAGCATAATAATTATTACAACAAAAATAATCCCGACTAGTAAGGTCGTGGTAAAAAAAATTTAAAATGTTACCGAAGAAAAGCGTAATTCGTTTTAGGCAATCAGCGCCGAAGTTAGCGAAGCGCAGAATTTAAGAGAAGCGCTTTTAGGTTTTGTGTTAAAACATGTGGTATATAGTTTAATAGTAAGTTTATAAAGCTAATATTTATTTAAATATTTAAAATTAATAAAGTTTTCTATTTTCAATTGTTTCGTAAGATAACGACGTTGTTAGTTTTTTATAATTTGATTAGTTAAGAAACTATTTCTTTATACGCCTTTAGCATAATGCGTTGCGGATGAATACAACTGACGTCACAACTTGACTTCTTGGATCGGCTTGTTCGCCATTAAGTTTAAGTTAGTCTGTGTTCAGGATATTTGTTTTATGTTTTAGCTAAGTTGGGAGTTTAAGCCATGTCGAAAGCGTCTTGAGGACGAAGCCATCTTTTTCTTTAGCAAATCGAGTTAAGTGAATTATTTTATAATTTTTAGTAGTTATTTTTTTAGTGTATATGGTGTTGTTTAATTGGTTATGCAGTGCGTTAGGGGTAGGATCGTGCGCGTATCGATACATTCGTTGTTTTAATGTTTGGCGTATTGCGTTTAACAGTCCGCGTATTTATTAAACAACACTATTTGAAAGCGTATCAATAAATAATACCTAACTAGACATTTTAACTGCCCCCAGTTTATATTTGCAGTTGTAGTAGACGATCTCGCAGAAAGGGAGTGTCTGATGATGATCTGACGAGAAATAGGTATTAATTAGGCGATTCTACGGTGATTTAAAAAGAAATTGAAGAGTGTGATGTGGGCCTCGGGTAGTTGTAAATTTAGGCTTTGATGAGCTGCGAGGAAAAGACCAAAAAGGTGATTTCTTAAGCATCCCGGTAAGATACTTGTTTTTCGAAAAATATATATATTAAATAGATAATAAATTTATTTATCATTGTACAACTTTTACATGTTTCCCTCATAACCAAAAGGCCTACACCCTAGCTTTGAAGACTATGGTCCAACTTATAAAGTTTTAAGATATTATTGATTACAGATATTATACTAAAAATGGCCTAAGACTAAGATCAGCCTAGTTGGATTAGGCGGGTCGTCAGTCTTGCTTTAAATTGAATTCGTGCGCGTGTTGCAACACATTGCTCCGTTCGTCGCTTCAGTTTGCGGCGCTTTCGTTGTTCGTCGCTCCCGTTGATCGCCGCTTTTGTTAATCGACGCTTTCGTTGTTCGCCGCAATCGTCGCTTTTGTTGTTCGCCACTTTCGTCGATCGCTTCAGTTGTTACGCCAGTTTGCGTCAATTTCGTTGTTTGTCGCTTCCGTCGCTTTAATTGTAACATTGTCAGTTTGCGTGCGTCGATTTGAGTCGCTTTGGCTGTAAAGTTGTCAGTTTGCGTCGGTTTAGTTGTTTCTTTTCTAAGGTTTTAGATGACAACTTTGTGGAGCCGAGGGATCTGATGATGATGACAACAAGGTAAAAATGTTAACTAATTTGACCAACAAGGTAAAATGTTAACTAATTAATTAAAATTTTTTCTATTTTGACATACATAAGTGCTTTCCAGCATTCTTATTAAGGTTTCAGACAACGATTTTGTGAAGCTGAAGGATTTAATGAGGAATAAAGAACAACATCTGGAGGATCTGATGATGATTTCATGAAAAATGAAGAAACTTTTGGAGGATCTAATGAGGAATCGAGAAAGATAGGTAACATGTAGTCTTCTGAACAACAAGGTAATATTTTAACTAATTATAATTTTTAATTAGACATATATAACTGCTTTTTAGCTTTCTTTTTAAGGTTTTAGATTTCAGATGACGATCTCGTGAACTTGGCGGATCTGATGAGGAATAGAGGAACACATGGAGGATTTAATGATGATTTCATGAAGAATGAAGGAAAATCTCGAGGATCTAATGAGGAATCGAGAAAGATAAATAACATGTAGTCTTCTGAACAACAAGGTAATATGTTAACCAATTTTAATTTTTAATTAGACATGGACAACTGCTTTTTAGCTTTTTTTTAAGGTTTCAGATTTCAGAGGGCGATCTCGTGAACCTGGAGGATCTGATGAGGAATAGAGGGACATCTGGTGGATCTGAAGGTGATTTCATGAAGAATGAATGAACATCTGGAGGATCTAATGAAGAATCGAGAAAGATAGGTAACATGTAGTCTTCTGAACAACAAGGTAATATTTTGACTAATTTTAATTTTTAATTAAACATATATAACTGCTTTTTAGCTTTCTTTTTAAGGTTTTAGATTTCAGATGACAACCTCGTGAACCTGGCAGATCTGATGAAGAATAGAGCAACACACAGAGGATTTAATGATGAATTCATAAAGAATGAAGGAACATCTGGAGGATATAATGAGGAATCGAGAAAGATAGGTAACATGCAGTCTTCTGAACAACAAGGTAATATTTTAACTAATTTTAATTTTTAATTAGACAAATATAATTGCTTTTTAGCTATCTTTTTAAGGTTTTAGATTTCAGATGACGATCTCGTGAACCTGGAGGATCTGATGAGGAATAGAGGAACATCTAGAGGATCTGATGATGAATTCATGAAAAATGAAGGAACATCTGGGGGATATAATGAGGAATCGAGAAAGATAGGTAACATGTAGTCTTCTGAACAACAAGGTAATATTTTAACTAATTTTAATTTTTAATTAGACATATATAACTGCTTTTTAGCTTTCTTTTTAAGGTTTTAGATTTCAGATGACGACCTGGTGAACCTGGCAGATCTGATGAGGAATAGAGCAACACACGGAGGATTTAATGATGATTTCCTGAAGAATGAACGAACATTTGGAGGATGTAATGAGGAATCGAGAATGATAGGTAACATGTAGTCTTCTGAACAACAAGGTAATATTTTAACTAATTCTAATTTTTAATTAGACATACATAACTGCTTTTTAGCTTTTTTTTTAAGGTTTCAGATTTCAGATGGCGATCTCGTGAACCTGGAGGATCTGATGAGGAATAGAAGAACATCTGGAGGATCTGATAATGATTTTATAAGGAATGAATGAACATTTGGAGGATCTAATGAGGAATTGAGAAAGATAGGTAACATGTAGTCTTCTGAACAACAAGGTAATATTTTAACTAATTTTAATTTTTAATTAGACATATATAACTGCTTTTTAGCTTTCTTTTTAAGGTTTTAGATTTCAGATGACGATCTCGTGAACCTGGAGGATCTGATGAGGAATAGAGGAACATCTAAAGAATCTGAAGATGAATTCATAAAAAATGAAGAACATCTGGAGGATGTAATGAGGAATCGAGAAAGATAGGTAACATGTAGTCTTCTGAACAACAAGGTAATATTTTAACTAATTTTAATTTTTAGTTAGACATATATAACTGCTTTTTAGCTATCTTTTTAAGGTTTTAGATTTCAGATGACGACTTCGTGAACCTGGCAGATCTGATGAGAAATAGAGCAATACACAGAGGATTTAATGATGATTTCATGAAGAATGAAGGAACATCTGGAGGATCTAATAAGGAATCGAGAATGATAAGTAACATGCAGTCTTCTGAACAACAAGGTAATATTTTAACTAATTTTAATTTTTAATTAGACAAATATAATTGCTTTTTAGCTATCTTTTTAAGGTTTTAGATTTCAGATGACGATCTCGTGAACCTGGAGGATCTGATGAGGAATAGAGGAACATCTAGAGGATCTGATGATGAATTCATAAAAAATGAAGGAACATCTCGAGGATATAATGAGGAATCGAGAAAGATAGGTAACATATAGTCTTCTGAACAACAAGGTAATATTTTAACTAATTTTAATTTTTAATTAGACATATATAACTGCTTTTTAGCTTTCTTTTTAAGGTTTTAGATTTCAGATGACGACCTGGTGAACCTGGCAGATCTAATGAGGAATAGAGCAACACACGGAGGATTTAACGATGATTTTCTGAAGAATGAAGGAACATCTGGAGGATTTAATGAGGAATCGAGAATGATAAGTAAAATGTAGTCTTCCGAACAACAAAGTAATCTGTTAACCAGTTTTAACTTTTAATTAGACATACATAACTGCTTTTTAGCTTTTTTTTGTAAGGTTTCAGATTTCAGATGGCATTCTTGTGAACCTGGAGAATCTGATGAGGAATAGAGGAACATCTGGAGGATCTGATGATGATTTCATAAGGGATCAATGAACATTTGGAGGATCTAATGAGGAATTGAGAAAGATAGGTAACATGTAGTCTTCTGAACAACAAGGTAATATTTTAACTAATTTTAATTTTTAATTAGACATATATAACTGCTTTTTAGTTTTCTTTTTAAGGTTTTAGATTTCACATGACGATCTCGTGAACCTGGAGGATCTGATGAGGAATATAAGAATAGAGGAATAGCAAAATGGAGGAACATCTCGAGGATCTGATGATGATTTCATGAATAATGAAGGAACATCTGAAGGATCTAATAAGGAATCGAGAAAGATAAGTAACATGCAGTCTTTTGAACAACAAGGTAATATTTTAACTAATTCTAATTTTTAATTAGACATATATAACTACTTTTTAGCTTTCTTTTTAAAGTTTTAGATTTCAGATGACGATCTCGTGAACCTGGAGGATCTGATAAGGAATAGAGGAACATCTTGTGGATCTGATAATGAATTCATGAAAAATGAATGAACATCCGGAGGATGTAATGAGGAATCGAGAAAGATAGGTAACATGTAGTCTTCTGAACAACAAGGTAATATTTTAACTAATTTTAATTTTTAATTAGACATATATAACTGCTTTTTAGCTTTCTTTTTAAGGTTTTAGATTTTAGATGACGACCTCGTGAACCTGGCGGATCTGATGAGGAATAGAGCAACACATAGAGGATTTAATGATGATTTCATGAAGAATGAAGGAACATCTCGAGGATCTTATGAGGAATCGAGAAAGATAAGTAAAATGTAGTCTTCTGAACAACAAGGTAATCTGTTAACCAATTTTAACTTTTAATTAGACATACCTAACTGCTTTTTAGCTTTTTTTTTGTAAGGTTTCAGATTTCAGATGGCGATCTCGTGAACCTGGAGGATCTGATGAGGAATAGAGGAACATCTGGAGGATCTGATGATGATTTCATATGGAATGAATGAAAATTCGGAGGATCTAATGAGGAATTGAGAAAGATAGGTAACATGTAGTCTTCTGAACAACAAGGTAATATTTTAACTAATTTTAATTTTTAATTAGACATATATAACTGCTTTTTAGCTTTCTTTTTAAGATTTTAGATTTCAGATGACGATCTTGTGAACCTGGAGGATCTGATGAGGAATAGAGGAACATCTAAAAAATCTGATGATGAATTCATAAAAAATGAAAAACATCTGGAGGATGTAATGAGGAATCGAGAAAGATAGGTAACATGTAGTCTTCTGAACAACAAGGTAATATTTTAACTAATTTTAATTTTTAGTTAGACATATATAACTGCTTTTTAGCTTTCTTTTTAAGGTTTTAGATTTCAGATGACGATCTCGTGAACCTGGAGGATCTGGAGGATCTGATGATAAATTCATGAAAAATGAAGAAACATCTGGAGGATATAATGAGGAATCGAGAAAAATAGTTAACATGTAGTCTTCTGAACAACAAGGTAATATTTTAACTAATTTTAATTTTTAATTAGACATATATAACTGCTTTTTAGCTTTCTTTTTAAGGTTTTAGATTTCAGATAACGACCTGGTGAACCTGGCAGATCTGATGAGGAATAGAGCAACACACGGAGGATTTAATGATGATTTCCTGAAAAATGAACGAACATTTGGAGGATGTAATGAGGAATCGAGAATGATAGGTAACATGTAGTCTTCTGAACAACAAGGTAATATTTTAACTAATTTTAATTTTTAATTAGACATACATAACTGCTTTTTAGCTTTTTTTTTTTAAGGTTTCAGATTTCAGATGGCGATCTCGTGAACCTGGTGGATCTGATGAGGAATAGAGGAACATCTGGAGGATCTGATGATGATTTCATAAGGAATGAATGAACATCTGGAGGATCTAATGAGGAATCGAGAAAGATAAGTAACATGCAGTCTTCTGAACAACAAGGTAATATTTTAACTAATTTTAATTTTTAATTAGACATATATAACTGCTTTTTAGTTTTTTTTTAAGATTTTAGATTTCACATGATGATCTCGTGAACCTGGAGGATCTGATGAGGAATAGAGGAATAGAGGAATAGAGGAATAGAGGAATAGAGGAATAGAGGAATAGAGGAATAGAGGAATAGAGGAATAGAGGAATAGAGGAATAGAGAAACATCTGAAGGATCTAATGAGGAATCGAGAAAGATAAGTAACATGCAGTCTTTTGAACAACAAGGTAATATTTTAACTAATTTTAATTTTTAATTAGACATATATAACTGCTTTTTAGCTTTCTTTTTAAGGTTTTAGATTTCAGATGACGACCTGGTGAACCTGGCAGATCTGATGAGGAATAGAGGAACACATGGAAGATTTAATGATGATTTTATGAAGAATGAAAAACATCTCGAGGATCTAATGAGGAATCGAGAAAGATAAGTAAAATGTAGTCTTCCGAATAACAAGGTAATCTGTTAACCAATTTTAACTTTTAATTAGACATACATAACTGCTTTTTAGCTTTTTTTTTGTAAGGTTTCAGATTTCAGATGGCATTCTCTTGAACCTGGAGGATCTGATGAGGAATAGAAGAACATCTGGAGGATCTGATAATGATTTTATAAGGAATGAATGAACATTTGGAGGATCTAATGAGGAATTGAGAAAGATAGGTAACATGTAGTCTTCTGAACAACAAGGTAATATTTTAACTAATTTTAATTTTTAATTAGACATATATAACTGCTTTTTAGCTTTCTTTTTAAGGTTTTAGATTTCAGATGACGATCTCGTGAACCTGGAGGATCTGATGAGGAATAGAGGAACATCTAAAGAATCTGAAGATGAATTCATAAAAAATGAAGAACATCTGGAGGATGTAATGAGGAATCGAGAAAGATAGGTAACATGTAGTCTTCTGAACAACAAGGTAATATTTTTAACTAATTTTAATTTTTAGTTAGACATATATAACTGCTTTTTAGCTATCTTTTTAAGGTTTTAGATTTCAGATGACGACTTCGTGAACCTGGCAGATCTGATGAGAAATAGAGCAATACACAGAGGATTTAATGATGATTTCATGAAGAATGAAGGAACATCTGGAGGATCTAATAAGGAATCGAGAATGATAAGTAACATGCAGTCTTCTGAACAACAAGGTAATATTTTAACTAATTTTAATTTTTAATTAGACAAATATAATTGCTTTTTAGCTATCTTTTTAAGGTTTTAGATTTCAGATGACGATCTCGTGAACCTGGAGGATCTGATGAGGAATAGAGGAACATCTAGAGGATCTGATGATGAATTCATAAAAAATGAAGGAACATCTCGAGGATATAATGAGGAATCGAGAAAGATAGGTAACATATAGTCTTCTGAACAACAAGGTAATATTTTAACTAATTTTAATTTTTAATTAGACATATATAACTGCTTTTTAGCTTTCTTTTTAAGGTTTTAGATTTCAGATGACGACCTGGTGAACCTGGCAGATCTAATGAGGAATAGAGCAACACACGGAGGATTTAACGATGATTTTCTGAAGAATGAAGGAACATCTGGAGGATTTAATGAGGAATCGAGAATGATAAGTAAAATGTAGTCTTCCGAACAACAAAGTAATCTGTTAACCAGTTTTAACTTTTAATTAGACATACATAACTGCTTTTTAGCTTTTTTTTGTAAGGTTTCAGATTTCAGATGGCATTCTTGTGAACCTGGAGAATCTGATGAGGAATAGAGGAACATCTGGAGGATCTGATGATGATTTCATAAGGGATCAATGAACATTTGGAGGATCTAATGAGGAATTGAGAAAGATAGGTAACATGTAGTCTTCTGAACAACAAGGTAATATTTTAACTAATTTTAATTTTTAATTAGACATATATAACTGCTTTTTAGTTTTCTTTTTAAGGTTTTAGATTTCACATGACGATCTCGTGAACCTGGAGGATCTGATGAGGAATATAAGAATAGAGGAATAGCAAAATGGAGGAACATCTCGAGGATCTGATGATGATTTCATGAATAATGAAGGAACATCTGAAGGATCTAATAAGGAATCGAGAAAGATAAGTAACATGCAGTCTTTTGAACAACAAGGTAATATTTTAACTAATTCTAATTTTTAATTAGACATATATAACTACTTTTTAGCTTTCTTTTTAAAGTTTTAGATTTCAGATGACGATCTCGTGAACCTGGAGGATCTGATAAGGAATAGAGGAACATCTTGTGGATCTGATAATGAATTCATGAAAAATGAATGAACATCCGGAGGATGTAATGAGGAATCGAGAAAGATAGGTAACATGTAGTCTTCTGAACAACAAGGTAATATTTTAACTAATTTTAATTTTTAATTAGACATATATAACTGCTTTTTAGCTTTCTTTTTAAGGTTTTAGATTTTAGATGACGACCTCGTGAACCTGGCGGATCTGATGAGGAATAGAGCAACACATAGAGGATTTAATGATGATTTCATGAAGAATGAAGGAACATCTCGAGGATCTTATGAGGAATCGAGAAAGATAAGTAAAATGTAGTCTTCTGAACAACAAGGTAATCTGTTAACCAATTTTAACTTTTAATTAGACATACCTAACTGCTTTTTAGCTTTTTTTTTGTAAGGTTTCAGATTTCAGATGGCGATCTCGTGAACCTGGAGGATCTGATGAGGAATAGAGGAACATCTGGAGGATCTGATGATGATTTCATATGGAATGAATGAAAATTCGGAGGATCTAATGAGGAATTGAGAAAGATAGGTAACATGTAGTCTTCTGAACAACAAGGTAATATTTTAACTAATTTTAATTTTTAATTAGACATATATAACTGCTTTTTAGCTTTCTTTTTAAGATTTTAGATTTCAGATGACGATCTTGTGAACCTGGAGGATCTGATGAGGAATAGAGGAACATCTAAAAAATCTGATGATGAATTCATAAAAAATGAAAAACATCTGGAGGATGTAATGAGGAATCGAGAAAGATAGGTAACATGTAGTCTTCTGAACAACAAGGTAATATTTTAACTAATTTTAATTTTTAGTTAGACATATATAACTGCTTTTTAGCTTTCTTTTTAAGGTTTTAGATTTCAGATGACGATCTCGTGAACCTGGAGGATCTGGAGGATCTGATGATAAATTCATGAAAAATGAAGAAACATCTGGAGGATATAATGAGGAATCGAGAAAAATAGTTAACATGTAGTCTTCTGAACAACAAGGTAATATTTTAACTAATTTTAATTTTTAATTAGACATATATAACTGCTTTTTAGCTTTCTTTTTAAGGTTTTAGATTTCAGATAACGACCTGGTGAACCTGGCAGATCTGATGAGGAATAGAGCAACACACGGAGGATTTAATGATGATTTCCTGAAAAATGAACGAACATTTGGAGGATGTAATGAGGAATCGAGAATGATAGGTAACATGTAGTCTTCTGAACAACAAGGTAATATTTTAACTAATTTTAATTTTTAATTAGACATACATAACTGCTTTTTAGCTTTTTTTTTTTAAGGTTTCAGATTTCAGATGGCGATCTCGTGAACCTGGTGGATCTGATGAGGAATAGAGGAACATCTGCAGGATCTGATGATGATTTCATAAGGAATGAATGAACATCTGGAGGATCTAATGAGGAATCGAGAAAGATAAGTAACATGTAGTCTTCTGAACAACAAGGTAATATTTTAACTAATTTCAATTTTTAATTAGACATATATAACTGCTTTTTAGTTTTCTTTTTAAGGTTTTAGATTTCAGATGAAGATCTCGTGAACCTGGAGAATCCAATAACGAATAAAAGAACATCTGGAGGATCTAATGATAATTTGATGAAGAATAGAGGAACATCTGGAGGATCTGATGATGATCTAATAAGAGAGGTAGTTGTTAATTGAGGTTTTAATAAGTTGTGAGAAGAAGAACAAAAAGGTGATTTCTTTAACATACGGTAAGATATTTGTTTTTTAATAATTATATATATATATTAAATTGATAATAACATTATTTATAATTTTTGAGTGTACATCTTTCTATATGCACTTTCTCTAATAAAAGTCCTACACCCTAACCCTAAAGGCAAAGGCCTCAGCTTGTCAAATTTGAGGTATTTTTGATACAGATATATACTAAAAATGACCAATTATTAGGATCGGCCTAGTTGTATTAGGCGGGTCGTCAATCTTGCGTTCAATCTAATTCGTGCGCGTGTTGCAACATACGCTTCGTTGGTCGGTTTAGTTTGCGTCGCTTTCGTCGTTCGTTGATGGTCGCTTATGTCGTTCGTCGCTTTTTCTCGTTCGTTGTTCGTCGCTTTCGTCGTTCGCTTTGCCTTTAACGTCAGTTTACGCCGCTTCAGTTTACACGTCAGTTTCCGTCGCTTTAGTTGTCGTAGCTATATTACCATCCGCTAGATGGAGATCTGTAGACGTCAAAGTCGACCGCTAGTTGGTGTACTAGAGTGCGATCAGCTGGGATCTACATGCCTGCTATTTGATTTGTTAGCTATTTGTTTATCAGTTACCTACTATTAATAAGTAGGCTACTATTTTGTGTATTGTATTTGTTTAATAACTTGTTGGTATTCATGCAGTAAATACGTATAACTAAATTATGCATTTTATATATTTTTAATTAAATTAAACAACTGTACCAAATAACATATTTAATTCTTTTCAATTTTTTTCGAGGTCATTTTGTCTACATAGGTTTAATGCAATCCAGTGTTTTGGATTAGGTTACACTTCGATGATGTCATGATGATGTCACCCTCTGATAATGTCACCTTTTGAATCAAGAAAGATAGGTAACATATAGTCTTCTAAACGACAAGGTAATATGTTCCCTATTTTTTTTGTAATTAGAAATAGATAACTGCTTTCCAGCTTTTTTTTAAGGTTTCAGATGACGATGTTGCTACTACCTTCCAATGATGTTGCTACCCCCTGTGTCCCGATGACGTTGATACCACTTTCTGATGATGTTGCTACCCCTCGCTGATGATGTTGTTACCCCAAAAGATGCTGTTACCCCAAATGATGCCGTTACCCCTCTAATACCTTTGCTACCACTTTCCGAAGATGTTGCTACCCGACGATAATTTTTCTTCCACTTTCCAATGATGTTGCTAACCCCAAGCAACATCATTTCTTTTCTGTTGTCGATATTATTTATGTTTTAGCCTTAATTTCACGTACTCTTTTCTGTTATCGATATTATTTGTGTTCTCAGCCTTATTTTTTTGTATTTCTTTCTGTTGTCGATATTATTTAGGTTTTTAGCCTTAATTTCATGTATTCTTTTCTGTTGTCGATATTTTTTATGTTTTTAGTCTTATTTTTTCGTATTTCTTTCTGTTGTCGATATTATTTATGTTTTTAGCCTTATTTTTTCATATTTCTTTCTGTTGTCAATATTATTTTTGTTCTTAGCCTTATTTATTTCGTATTTCTTTCTGTTGTCGATATTATTTATGTTTTTAGCCTTAATTTCATGTATTCTTTTCTGTTATCGATATTATTTGTGTTCTAAGCCTTATTTATTTCGTATTTCTTTCTGTTGTCGATATTATATTTGTTTTTAGCCTTAATTTCACGTATTCTTTTCTGTTGTCGATATTATTTATGTTCTTAAGCCTTATTATTTCATGTATTCTTTTCTGTTGTCGATATTATTTATGTTCTTAGCCTTATTTATTTCGTATTTCTTTCTGTTGTTGATATTATTTATGTTCTTAGCCTTATTTATTTCGTATTTCTTTCTGTTGTCGATATTATTTATGTTCTTAGCCTTATTTATTTCGTATTTCTTTCTGTTGTCGATATTATATTTGTTTTTAGCCTTAATTTCACGTATTCTTTTCTGTTGTCGATATTATTTATGTTCTTAGCCTTATTATTTCATGTATTCTTTTCTGTTGTCGATATTATTTATGTTCTTAGCCTTATTTATTTCGTATTTCTTTCTGTTGTTGATATTATTTATGTTCTTAGCCTTATTTATTTCGTATTTCTTTCTGTTGTCGATATTATTTATGTTCTTAGCCTTATTTATTTCGTATTTCTTTCTGTTGTTGATATTATATTTGTTTTTAGCCTTAATTTCACGTATTCTTTTCTGTTGTCGATATTACTTATGTTCTTAGCCTTATTATTTCATGTATTCTTTTCTGTTGTCGATATTATTTATGTTCTTAGCCTTATTTATTTCGTATTTCTTTCTGTTGTCGATATTATATTTGTTTTTAGCCTTAATTTCACATATTCATTTCTGTTGTCGATATTATTTATGTTCTTAGCCTTATTTATTTCGTATTTCTTTCTGTTGTCGATATTATTTATGTTCTTAGCCTTATTTATTTCGTATTTTTTTCTGTTGTCGATATTATTTATGTTTTTAGACTTATTTTTTTCCCTTATTTTGCTATTATTAATAAATTTTGTTTAACAAAATTTCATATGCTTTTTTTTAATGACATAAACCTATTTAGTAACATAATCGGATTATAACGTTACTGCTTTTAAAGTAGATAAGTACAGGGTTCGATTTTAATGGGTTCGATTTTTAATGCTGTTATGCTCTTGAGTAGGGCACTGTAAACGGTAACTTTTGCTAAGCCAACACCTTACACCCAGTAAAATTATTGGCAATTGGATTTATATTATTCCAAACTGTTAAAGTCAACTTGAGACTGGGTTAGTGTTACACATGTTACTCTATGTTTAGGCCGTAAAGTTGTTCATTCCACATTGAGGATGATTAAATACGAAAAAATGATTTATTAAATTTGTATTGTTTACAGTTCTATTTGTTTTCTCTGCATGGTTGAAAAATTAATTTAAAATTAAAATATTTGAAATTAAAATAGTTTTAAGGTTAGTAATCCTGAACTGTTTTTGCCAAGTTGACATTTAAAAGAAGGAAAATATGTGCCCTCCACTAATAAAACTCTTCCATTTTCTATTGGATCTAGGTTGTGTATTGGTGAAGATTTAGCCAGAATGAAATTTTTAATCTTCTTTGTCAGATTTTTGCAAAAGTTCGAGACTTCTTTCAAAGGAAGACTACCTAGCTTAGATGATGATATGAGTAGTGGACTCAAACACACATGACCCTACTGTGAATGTTTTTTACAATCAAGATAGTTTTATTATAATGTTTGTGAGGAAAAATTTAACATTAACTTTGAGCAAATGTTAATCTTATATATAACCGACCAAAATTTAAAAACCTAATAACAATCTTTAAATTTAAATAAACAAACACCTATTAATTAGTATTTAGTGACAAAAATTAAAATTTTAATTCATTTTTGAGTTACCAATATCACATTATACAAATGGCCAAGATTTAAAAAATAAATAACAAACTTTAAACTTTAATAAATAAACACCTACTAATTAGTAATTAGTTATAATTAAATGTTGTAAATAGGAGAATGAAAACACAATCTGATAATAAACAACATACTAAAATTTCGAAACTGTAAAAGTTCACAAACAAAAGTTACGCTAACTCAAAATTTACAGCTTATAAGACACTGGAAAAGATTAATAATAATAATAACTAGATTTATTTGATAAATAAAATATGGTTCGAAATCATTTGATCATTTTTAAAATTAATCTTTATTAATAAATAAAATTATGCATAAACATTACTTAGTTATTAATATAAACTAAATAAATGAATCTAATATTACATAATTAATTATTAGACTAAAAACGTAATAAATTATTGGATTAAGAAAATTTTGGAACAAAATTATTTTAAAAGTTTTAAAATATCAATATTTAGTTTTTTAATTAACAAAAGTAATTAAATATCCTCAACAAACAAAAATTAATTTTTCAACCCAGTTTTAAGTTGTTGATATCAGAATATACATTAGACAAGTTTTAAATGCCTAAAATTAATTTTTAGTTAATAAACAAGCATTTAAATATAATAAACAAACAAAAAATATTTTTTTTAATATGTATTTTAATTACTAATATTATGAAGTACATTATACTAAATATTTAATGCTTAATATCAAACTTTAATTTTTAATAAACAAACAAGCATATAAATATAATAAACAAACTAAAATTAAATATTTAAGCTTTTTTTAAGTTATTGATATCATGATATAAAACTGACCAAATTTTGAAAACCTAATAACGATCTTTAAATTTTAATAAATAAACACCTATATATTAGTAATTAGTGATATTTAAATTATAAAAATAGGAGGATTGAAACACGATATAATAATAAACAACATACTAAAATTTTAGAGATTTATATACACAAAATCAAAAGTTATTCGATTTCAAAATTCGGATTTGTAAGAATAATAATAACTAGATTTATTTGATAAATAAAATATGGTTCGAAATTATTTGATTATGTTTAGCATAAATTTTAATAAATAAAAAAAGATATGCGTAAACATTCACTAAGAATATTACATATCTTTAATTTTTAATAAACAAACAAGCATTTAAATATAATATACATACTAAAATTAATATTTTAACCGAGTTTTAAGTTGTTAATACCAGGGGATACATTTATGCTAAATTTTAAATTCCTAAAATTAATTTTTAATAAATAAACAAGCATTTACATATGATAATTAAACAAAAATTATTTTTCAAATATGTTTTTTTGCTACTTATATTATAAAATACATTATATTAAATTTTGAATACTTAATGTCGAACTTTAAATTTAAATAAATATACAATAATTTAAATATTATAAACAAACAAAAATTAAATTTTTTATCTATTTTGATTTACTAATATCATGATATACAATAGACCAAGATTTAAAAAATAAATAAAAATTTTTAAATTTTAATAAATAAACACCTATTAATTAGTAATTAGTGATAAAAATTAAAATTTTAATTCATTTTTGAGTTACCAATATCATGATATACAAATGGCCAAGATTTAAAAAATAAATAACAATCTTTAAATTTTAATAAATAAACACCTCTTAATTAGTAATTAGTGATAAAAATTAAAATTTTATTTCATTTTTGAGTTACCGATATCATGATATACGAATGGCCAAGATTTAAAAATAAATAACAAACTTTAAATTTTAATAAATAAACACCTATTAATTAGTAATTAGTGATAAGAAAATTTTGTAAATAGGAGAATTAAAACACAATCTGATATTAACAACATACTAAAATTTCAAAACTGTAAATGTTCACAAACAAAAGTTATGTTAACACAAAATTTACAGCTTATAAGACACTGGAAAAGATTAATAATAACTAGATTTATTTGATAAATAATATATGGTTCAAAATTATTTGATTATTTTTAACATAAGTTTCTATTAATAAAAAAGATATGCATAAACATTAACTAAGAATATTACATACCTTTGACTTTTAATAAACAAACAACCATTTATATATATTATACAAACAAAAACTAATATTTAACCCAGTTTTAAGTTGGTAGTTTTAGGATATAAAATATAGTAAATTTTATATTTCTAAAATTGATTTTTTATTTTTATTAAATAAACAAGCATTTAAATATGATAAAAAAACGAAAATTATTTTTTTAATATGTTTTTTTAACTACCTATATTATAAAATACATCAAACAAAATTTTTAATGCTTAATATTGAACTTTAATTTTTAATGACCAAACCAGCATTTAAATATAACAAACAAATAAGAATTATTTTTTAATTCATTTTCGAATTATAAATATTAAAAAATATAACCGACCAAAATTTAAACACCTAATAACAATCTTTAAATTTGAATGCACAAACACCTACTAATTAGTAATTAGTCACAAAAATTATAATTTTAAATTATTTTTAAAATACTAATATCACGATATACAATTGACAAAAATTAAAAAAATTAACAACAACCTTTGAATTTTAATAAACAAACACTTATTAATTAGTAATTAGTGATAAAAATTAAAATTTTATTTCATTTTTGAATTACTAATATCATGATATACAATTGATCAAGATTTAAAAATATAACAACAACCTTTAAATTTTAATAAACAAACACCTATTAATTAGTAATTAGTGATAAAAATTAAAATTTTAATTCGTTCTTGAATTACTAATATCATCATATACAATTGACCAAGATTTAAAAACTAAATAACAATCTTTAAATTTTAAAAAACACCTATTAATTAGTAATTAGTGATAATTAAATGTTATAAATAGGAGAATGAAAACACAATCTGACAATAAACAACATACTAAAATTTCAGATTTTTAAATTGTGAGGAACAAAAGATATCTTCAAACATTACCTAATTAAAAATATTTACTAAACTAATTAACCAAATATTACGTATACCTTTTTTAATTATTACACTAACAAATTAAAAGGTTTTCTTTGTTCTTCGCTTAAACCACAATCTTTAGTTTTTATGGAATAAACAAGCATTTAAAAAAAAAAAAAAAAAAAAATAACAATCTTTAAATTTCAATAAACAAACTCCTATTAATTAGTAATTAGTGATAAAAATTAAAAGTTTAATTAATTTTTGAGTTACTTATATTATGATATACAATTGACCAAAGTTTAAAAAATTAATAACGGCCTGTGGCGTAAACATTATTGTTATCGAAGCTTGTGTGTTTTAGTGCGCACGCGTATCGGTGCGTTTTGCCTTTTTCCTTTTTTATGTAGCCTTTTGGTGCGCTTCCTTCCATTTTGTTATCATTACTTTAAGTTACAAAATAAGAAGCACGATATTGTAAAATCGTTTAACTTTGATTACTACATTGGTGACCCCGACGCTTAGAAACGTAATTTCTAAGAAAATGAAAGAAGAAAATGCCGTTGCGCTTAAGTTACCAAACTTTTGGTCGTCCCATCCTCGAGTTTGGTTCCAACAAGCTGAAGCACAGTTTGAATTGCGAAATATTGTTACCGACCAAACAAGATATTTATACGTTGTGTCTGCATTAGACCAGGACACCGCACTTCGTCTTATTGATTTCCTGGAAGATCCGCCAACCACTGGAAAGTATGACGCTCTCAAACAGCGTCTTCTCGGAACATTTAGCCTTTCTCCACAAGAAAGGGCGTCGAGAATTCTAAACATGCCTACTTTAGGGGATCGTAAACCTTCTGAATTAATGGACGAAATGTTGGCTCTTTTAGGAAATCACAAATCTTGTTTCCTTTTTCAATATATATTTTTGCAGCTTCTACCTGAAGACGTGCGTGTGGTTTTAGCCGACAGTAACTTTGAAGATATGCGTAAACTTGCGCAACGTGCAGATGCAATCTTGCTAACAAAAAGCGCCTCTTCTTTTTCTTCTTATGCGGTATCTAAAACTGATTCTAAAAAAATTCTTTGTTTTTACCATCGTCGATTTGGCAAAAATGCTAAGAAATGTATCCCACCATGTCAATATTCGGAAAACTAGAAAGCCGGTTGTTGTCTGTAGCAGCAACCGGCAAGCATAGTAACCTGTTTTTCCTGGACGACAAAATATCTAAAATAAAATTCTTAGTTGATTCTGGGGCTGAAATAAGTGTTATTCCACCAACAAGATATGAACGCTACAAGAAAAACAAAGAAAACCCTCTAATCGCTGCTAATGGTGGAAAAATACAAACTTATGGTTCAAAAATCATTCGTGTCCACTTACCTACTGGCACATTTGCATGGAAATTTGTTATTGCTGATGTCATGAGACCATTATTAGGTGCTGACTTTATTCGCGAACATTCCTTGGTTGTAGATTTAAAAGGCCGGAAGCTTTTTAATATTTCAAAACCAACTTTCTCACAAATAAATTCATCATATGACAAGTTGATAAAAGAATTTCCTGATATAACAACACCACGTTTTAATGAAGGTACTATCAAACATAAAGTCCAGCATTACATCCCAACAACTGGCCCTCCGGTGCATGCTCGAGCGCGACGATTGTCGCCAGAAAAATTAGAAATTGCAAAACATGAGTTTTCTAAAATGCTGAATTTAGGAATTATTCAACGGTCATCAAGTCCTTGGTCATCCCCCCTCCATTTAGTTCCTAAAGCTACAGGAGGTTGGCGCCCGTGTGGCGATTATCGTCGACTAAATGCTGTTACGGAACCGGATCGTTATCCGATTCCACATATTCAAGATTTTACCTCTCAATTAGATGGATGTTGCGTATTCTCAAAAATTGACCTAATAAGAGGGTATCATCAAGTACCAGTAGCTTCAGAAGACATTCAGAAGACAGCCGTCATCACGCCATTTGGACTTTTTGAATTTAAAAGAATGCCTTTCGGTTTGAAAAACGCAGCTCAAGCCTTTCAAAGACTTATGGATAGTATTTTCCAACACTTAAAATTCGTTTTTGTTTATCTGGACGATATATTAGTGGCCAGCAGATCGCAGACTGAACACCTTAAGCATTTACAAGAACTTTTCAAACAACTTTCATGTCATGGTTTAATTATAAATGTTAAAAAATGTCAATTTGGCAAGACCCAAATTAATTTTTTGGGGCATCAAGTGAGCCGGTATGGAATTATTCCTTTGCCAGACAAAGTAAAAACTATCCAAAATTTGCAACCACCAAACACTATTAAAGGTCTTCAAGAGTTTGCCGGTATGATCAACTTTTATTTCCGTTTTATTCCAGATGCTGCTCGTATTATGACTCCAATTTATAAACAGTTAGCTGGCAAGCCATCAAGGTTAAATTGGGATCCACAGTTACAGTCCGCGTTTGACCAAGCAAAGGCTTCTCTTGCGCATTGTGCCATGTTATATCATCCCCAAGCCAATGCTAAAACTGTTTTAACTGTGGACGCTTCACAAAAAGCAGTAGGTGCTGTTTTACAGCAATTTATCGACGGCGCTTGGAAACCCCTCGCATTTTTTAGTAAACACTTGAGGCTGGCGGAGGAAAAATATAGTACATTTGACCGAGAACTGTTGGCAATTTATCTGGCGGTGCGTCATTTTCGATACTTTCTTCAAGGCAGAATTTTTACAATTTATACAGACCACAAACCTCTTATTTTCGCCTTTTCAAAAGCTTCTGATCCCTGGTCCAGTCGACAACAGCGTCATTTATCTGCAATATCCGAATATTCTACAGACATCCAACACATCAGCGGAAAAAGTAATGTTGTAGCAGATGCTTTGTCACGGGCCAATATATTCAACGTCAATCAAACCATCGATATGGACTATAAAATTTTTGCTGCGGACCAATTAGATCGAGAAGTACAAAGTTATCGATCAGCCGACACGAAGCTTAAAGTAGCCGACGTCACATTTGAAAAACAAGACTTTTCAATACTTTGCGACATTTCGACCGGCAAGCCTCGCCCTATTGTTCCTCTAAAGTGGCGTGAAAAAGTTTTTCATATTATTCACGACCTTTCGCATCCATCTATACGAACAACGCGGAAGTTAATAAGCTCAAAGTTTGTTTGGAATGGGCTTAATAAAGACGTGGGAATATGGACAAGGCAGTGTTTATCTTGCCAAAAATCCAAGATACAAAGGCATGTTCACGCTCCATTGGTTAGATATCCTGAAACCCAGAATCGTTTTAGTGATTTAAACATTGACATTGTAGGACCACTTCCGCCCTCCGACGGCCATGTTTATCTTCTTACCATCGTTGACCGTTTTACTAGGTGGCCGGAAGCTATTCCAATGAAAAATTCAACAACGGCAACTTGTGCGAAAATGTTTTTATACCATTGGATTTCACGATTTGGTATACCAACCAACCTGTCTAGTGATCGCGGAGCGCAATTTACTTCAAGTATCTGGAGAAATATGAACGAGACACTTGGCATACAAATTCATCATACGTGTGCCTTCAGACCACAAGCAAACGGTTTGGTGGAAAGGTTTCATCGACACCTTAAAAGTTCACTAATGGCACGACTAGAGGGTCCAAACTGGATTGAACAACTTCCATGGGTACTTTTGGGTATTCGAACCGCGCCGAAAGAAGATCTAAAGATATCGTCTGCCGAGTTGGTTTATGGCACTCCACTTTCCGTTCCTGGGGATTTAATAAAGCATGAACCAAATTTAAATGATGCAAAAACGACGCTCAAGTATTTAAAAGAAAAAGTAAATAATTTTGTTC
This sequence comes from Corella eumyota, assembly GCF_963082875.1. Lineage (NCBI taxonomy): Eukaryota > Metazoa > Chordata > Ascidiacea > Phlebobranchia > Corellidae > Corella > Corella eumyota. The sequence continues at coordinate 5,672,884 of NC_137491.1, forward strand.
CTCAGCCGATGTCGCGCCACGCTATTCTGAAAACAAATTTTCCCCCCAGCTTAAAAACTTGCAAATACGTTTTCGTTCGTAAGGATTCACATCGACCGCCACTTACCGCACCATACCAAGGACCGTATTTAGTTTTAAAACGTGGCCCAAAAACTTTTGAATTAGAAATGGGTGCCAACAAACAAATAGTTTCGGTGGATCGTTTGAAACCGGTGCACGCGGATCCCACTCAGCCGATCCAAGTAACCAAACATATTGGTCGTGGTAGACCCAAAAAGATCTAATACAAACATTTTTATTTGATTTAACTGTTATTGCTATTTTTTTTGTGTATTAACGACGCTTCTGAGGGGGGGTTATGTGGCGTAAACATTATTGTTATCGAAGCTTGTGTGTTTTAGTGCGCACGCGTATCGGTGCGTTTTGCCTTTTTCCTTTTTTATGTAGCCTTTTGGTGCGCTTCCTTCCATTTTGTTATCATTACTTTAAGTTACAAAATAAGAAGCACGATATTGTAAAATCGTTTAACTTTGATTACTACAGGCCTTTAAATTTTAAGATATAAACACCTATTTATTAGTAATTAGTAATAATTAAATGTTGTAAATAGGAGAATGAAAACACAATCTAATAATAAACAACATACTAAAAATTTAAATCTTTAAATTCTAAGGAACAAAGTTATCTTCTTTCAAAATTGGGACTAGAAAGAATAAAAACAATAATAATAATAAAAATAATAATAAAAATAACTAGATTTATTTAATAAAAAAAATATGGTTCGAAATTATTTGATTATTTTTAACATAAAATTTTATAAACAAAAAATATATGCATAAACATTAAAGAATATTACATACCTTTAATTTTTAATTTACAAACCAGCATTTAATATAACAAACAAAAAAGAATTATTTTTTAATTATCTTCAAATTTTAAATATAATAAGATATAACCGACCAAAACTTAAAAACCAAATATCAATCTTTAAATTTGAATAAAAAAACACCCATTAATTAGTAATTAGTGATGTAAATTTTAATTTTAATTCATTTTTGAGTTAGTAATATCATGATATACAATTGACCAAGATTTAAAAAGTTAATAACAACCTTTAAATTATAATAAATAAACACCTATTAATTAGTAATTAGTGATAATTAAAAGTTGTAAATAGGAGAATGAAAACATAATCTGATAATAAACAACATACTAAAATTTAAGATTTTTAAATTCTAAGGAACTAAAGATATCTTCCTTCAAAATTGGGACTAGAAAGAATAAAAAAAAAAATAAAAAATTTTAAATCGAAAAATAATTGTTGTGTTAGAACCGCACAGGTCCAATTACCGTGTTTACAAAATATTTTTCGAAAATATTAATATTCAAAAAAGTTATGAAACTTTTATTAAAAATTTATAAAATCTCAAAACCTAAAATTTTGTATTTTATTAGACGCGCATTGGCCTAACTAACGTTCAAGATAAAACATTTCGCGAAAATTTTTAGTAAAACAAAAGTTTGAGGTAATTTTTATTTTGGTTTTCATTAGGTCACGTGATATTTTTGGCCAATGATATTGCATACAAATTTTTTGAAAAAAAATTAAAAATTTTAAATAAAAAAATAATTATTGTGTTAGAACCGCACAGGTCCAATTACCGTGTTTACAAAATATTTTTTGAAAATATTAATATTCATAAAAGTTATGAAACTTTTATTAAAAATTTATGGAATCTCAAAACCTAAAATTTTGTATTTTATTAGACGCGCATTGGCCTAACTAACATTCAAGATAAAACATTTCGCGAAAATTTTCAGTAAGACAAAAGTTTGAGGTAATTTTTATTTTGGGTTTAATTAGGTCACGTGATATTTTTGGCTAATGATATTGCATACAAATTTTTTTTTAAAAAATGACAAATTTTAAATCGAAAAATAATTGTTGTGTTAGAACCGCACAGGTCCAATTACCGTGTTTACAAAATATTTTTCGAAAATATTAATATTCATAAAAGTTATGAAACTTTTATTAAAAATTTATGAAATCTCAAAACCTAAAATTTTGTATTGTATTAGACGCGCATTGGCCTAACTAACGTTCAAGATAAAATATTTCGCGAAAATTTTTAGTAAAACATAAGTTTGAGGTAATTTTTATTTTGGGTTTAATTAGGTCACGTGATATTTTTGGCCAATGATATGGCATACAAATTTTTTTTTAAAAAATAACAAATTTTAAATCGAAAAATAATTGTTGTGTTAGAACCGCACAGGTCCAATTACTGTGTTTACAAAATATTTTTTGAAAATATTAATATTCATAAAAGTTATAAAACTTTTATTAAAAATTTATGAAATCTCAAAACCTAAAATTTTGTATTTTATTAGACGTGCATTGGCCTAACTAACATTCAAGATAAAACATTTCGCGAAAATTTTCAGTAAAACAAAAGTTTGAGGTAATTTTTATTTTGGTTTTCATTAGGTCACGTGATATTTTTGGCCAATGATATTGCATACAAGTTTTTTGAAAAAAAATAAAAAATTTTAAATCGAAAAATAATTGTTGTGTTAGAACTGCACAGGTCCGATTACCGTGTTTACATAATATTTTCGAAAATATTAGGATTCATAAAAGTTATGATACTTTTATTAAAAATTTATGAAATCTCAAAACCTAAAATTTTGTATTTTATTAGACGCGCATTGGCCTAACTAACATTCAAGATAAAACATTTCGCGAAAATTTTCAGTAAAACAAAAGTTTGAGGTAATTTTTATTTTGGTTTTCATTAGGTCACGTGATATTTTTGGCCAATGATATTGCATACAAGTTTTTTGAAAAAAAATATCAAATTTTAAATCGAAAAATAATTGTTGTGTTAGAACCGCACAGGCCCAATTACCGTGTTTACAAAATATTTTTCAAAAATATTAATATTCATAAAAGTTATGCAACTTTTATTAAAAATTTATGAAATCTCAAAACCTAAAATTTTGTATTTTATTAGACGCGCATTGGCCTAACTAACATTCAAGATAAAACATTTCGCGAAAATTTTCAGTAAGACAAAAGTTTGAGGTAATTTTTATTTTGGTTTTCATTAGGTCACGTGATATTTTTGGCCAATGATATTGCATACAAATTTTTTGAAAAAAAATAAAAAATTTTAAATCGAAAAATAATTGTTGTGTTAGAACCGCATAGGTCCAATTACCGTGTTTACAAAATATTTTTCAAAAATATTAATATTCATAAAAGTTATGAAACTTTTATTAAAAATTTATGAAATCTCAAAACCTAAAATTTTGTATTTTATTAGACGCGCATTGGCCTAACTAACATTCAAGATAAAACATTTCGCGAAAATTTTCAGTGAAACAAAAGTTTGAGGTAATTTTTATTTTGGGTTTAATTAGGTCACGTGATATTTTTGGCCAATGATATTGCATACAAATTTTTTGAAAAAAAATAAAAAATTTTAAATCGAAAAATAATTGTTGTGTTAGAACCGCACAGGTCCAATTACCGTGTTTACAAAATATTTTTCGAAAATATTAATATTCATAAAAGTTATAAAACTTTTATTAAAAATTTATGAAATTTCAAAACCTAAAATTTTGTATTTTATAAGACGCGCATTGGCCTAACTAACAATCAAGATAAAATATTTCGCGAAAATTTTCAGTAAAACAAAAGTTTGAGGTAATTTTTATTTTGGGTTTAATTAGGTCACGTGATATTTTTGGCCAATGATATGGCATACAAATTTTTTTTTTTAAAATAACAAATTTTAATTCGAAAAATAATTGTTGTGTTAGAACCGCACAGGTCCAATTACCGTGTTTACAAAATATTTTTCGAAAATATTAATATTCATAAAAGTTATAAAACTTTTATTAAAAATTTATGAAATCTCAAAACCTAAAATTTTGTATTTTATTAGACGCGCATTGGCCTAACTAACATTCAAGATAAAACATTTCCCGAAAATTTTCAGTAAAACAAAAGTTTGAGGTAATTTTTATTTTGGTTTTCATTAGGTCACGTGATATTTTTGGCCAATGATATTGCATACAATTTTTTTGAAAAAAAATAAAAAATTTTAAATCGAAAAATAATTGTTGTGTTAGAACCGCACAGGTCCAATTACCGTGTTTACAAAATATTTTTCGAAAATATTAATATTCATAAAAGTTATGAAACTTTTATTAAAAATTTATGAAATCTCAAAACCTAAAATTTTGTATTTTATTAGACGCGCATTGGCCTAACTAACATTCAAGATAAAACATTTCGCGAAAATTTTTAGTAAAACAAAAGTTTGAGGTAATTTTTATTTTGGTTTTAATTAGGTCACGTGACATTTTTGGCCAATGATATTGCATACAAATTTTTTGAAAAAAAATAAAAAATTTTAAATCGAAAAAAAATTGTTGTGTTAGAACCGCACAGGTCCAATTACCGTGTTTACAAAATATTTTTTTAAAATATTAATATTCATAAAAGTTATGAAACTTTTATTAAAAATTTATGAAATCTCAAAACCTAAAATTTTGTATTTTATTAGACGCGCATTGGCCTAACTAACATTCAAGATAAAACATTTCGCGAAAATTTTCAGTAAAACAAAAGTTTGAGGTAATTTTTATTTTGGGTTTTATTAGGTCAAAAGGTCGCGCGAACAATTCAATGTACGCGAAATAAAAAAATGTTTTTTTGTTCCTTTAATTATTTTCGAAAATTTCTTTATCTTGAGCATAAGTTATACCAAAACAGTTCTAAAAAAATTTAAAAATCAATGTCAAAAATTTGTCATAACTCTCGGAAATATTATTGTTTGCTAAAATAGTTTTGCAAGCACGGCTGTTAGAACAGTGCGGTTTTATTGGTATAGTTATCTTTTGATTAAAAAAAAAAATCTTTTGATAAAAAAAAAAAAAAAACTTTTTTACTATTGTGCTAGGTCACGTGATCATATGACCGGCCCTATGTACGCAAAATACAAAAAATTGGTAAGTTGATTATTTTGATAATAAATAGACTGACAATAACAATATGTTTCGAAATCTAATATTTCGAACAATAATAAGTGTAATGACAATAACAATATGTTTCGAAATCTAAGATTTCTAAGATATCTAAGATTTCGAACCAAAATAAAACTGACAATAAAAATATGTTTCAAAATCTAAGATTTCGAACCATAATAAATATACGGACAATAACAATATGTTTCGAAATCTAAGATTTCGAACCACAATAACACGACCCTTTTAAGCTAAAGTCATAAGGCATTAGTTTAAATTGTTGGCGGGGGACTCCACAGATAATTGCACATTTGCTCTTACATCTTATAAATAAATATCTTACTATTTGTGGTGCGTAATAATTTTAAAGAAAATAATTTTAAAAATTTAACTTTTAAGGAAACTTTTAATATTATTACCGTATTAAATTATCAAATGTAATATGACATGTCCCCTTCAAGCAAAAGTCATAAAACATCAACTTCCATTGTGGTGTGGGGGGGACCCCACAGATTATTGCACATTTGCTCTTACATCTTACAAATAAATATATTATTATTTGTGGTGCGTAATTTTTAAAGAAAATAATTTTAAAAATTAAAAATTTAGGGAAATTTAAAAATTATTATCAAACATTTTAACTTTTGTTAAATTATTCTTCCGTTGATGTAAGTTCGTTATCTAAAGTTTTTTAAATATAAGTTTGAAAATGTTAGGAATTACCGCATTTTTACCATTTCACAGTATCAAATGTAATATAACACGTCCCTTTTAAGCTAAAGTCATAACACATTAGTATAAGTTGTTGAGGAGGGAACCCCAAAGATAAATGCACATTTGCTCTTACATTTTATAAATAAATATCTTACTATTTGTGGTGCGTAATAATTTAAAAAAAATTAATTTTAAAAATTTTACTTTTATGGAAAATTTAAAAATTATTATCGAACCTGTTAACTTTTGTTAAATTGTTCTACCGTTGATATAAGTTCGTTATCAAAATTTTTTTAAAACTAAGTTTATAAATGTTATGAATTACCGCATTTTACCATATTACAATATCAAATGTAATATAACAGGTCCCTTTTAAGCCAAAGTCATAAGACATTAGCTTAAATTATTGAAGTGGGGACCCCACAGATAATTGCACATTTGCTCTTACATTTTATAAATAAATATATTACTATTTGTGGTGCGTAATAATTTTAAAGAAAATAACTTTAAAAATTTAAATTTTATGGGAATTTAAAAATTATTATCGAACATTTTAACTTTTGTTAAATTATTCTTCCGTTGATATAAGTTCGTTATCAAAATTTTTTTAAAACTAAGTTTATAAATGTTATGAATTACCGCATTTTACCATATTACAATATCAAATGTAATATAACAGGTCCCTTTTAAGCCAAAGTCATAAGACATTAGCTTAAATTATTAAAGTGGGGACCCCACAGATAATTGCACATTTGCTCTTACATTTTATAAATAAATATATTACTATTTGTGGTGCGTAATAATTTTAAAGAAAATAACTTTAAAAATTTAAATTTTATGGGAATTTAAAAATTATTATCGAACATTTTAACTTTTGTTAAATTATTCTTCCGTTGATATAAGTTCGTTATCAAAATTTTTTTAAAACTAAGTTTATAAATGTTATGAATTACCGCATTTTACCATATTACAATATCAAATGTAATATAACAGGTCCCTTTTAAGCTAAAGTCATAAGACATTAGCTTAAATTATTGAAGTGGGGGCCCCACAGATAATTGCACATTTGCTCTTACATTTTATAAATAAATATATTACTATTTGTGGTGCGTAATAATTTTAAAGAAAATAACTTTAAAAATTTAAATTTTATGGGAATTTAAAAATTATTATCGAACATTTTAACTTTTGTTAAATTATTCTTCCGTTGATATAAGTTCGTTATCTAAATTTTTTTTAATCTAAGTTTGAAATTACCGCTATTTTACCGTTTCACAATATCAAATAAAATATAAAAAAAAATTTGAAAATTTAACTTTTAAGGAAACTTTAAATATTATTACCGTATTATATTATCAAATGTAATATGACACGTCCCCTTCAAGCTAAAGTTAAAAGACATTAGCGTAAATTGTTGAGTGGGGGAACCCCACAGATAATTGCGCATTTGCTCTTACATCTTATAAATAAATATATTACTATTTGTGGTGCGTAATAATTTTAAAGAAAATAATTTTAAAAATTTTACTTTTATTGAACTTTAAAAATTACTATCGAACATGTTAACTGTTGTTAAATTGTACTTCTGTTGATATAAGTTCGTTGTCTAAATTTTTTTTAAATCTAAGTTTAAAAATGTTAGGAATTACCGCATTTTTACCATATCACAATATCAAATGTAATATAACGTCCCTTTTAAGCTAAAGACATAAGATATTAGTTCAAATTGTTGTGTGAGGACCCTACAGATAATTGCGCATTTGCTCTTACATCTTATAAATAAATATCTTATTGTGGTGCGTAATAATTTTAAAGAAAATAATTTTAAAAATTTTACTTTTATGAGAACTTTAAAAAATTTTATCAAACATTTTAACTTTTGTTAAATTATTCTTCCGTTAATATAAGTTCGTTATCTAAAGTTTTTTAAATATAAGTTTGAAAATGTTAGGAATTACCGCATTTTTACCATTTCACAGTATCAAATGTAATATAACAGGTCCCTTTTAAGCTAAAGTCATAACACATTGGTTTAAGTTGTTGCGAAGGGGACCCCACAGATAATTGCACATTTGCTCTTACATCTTATAAATAAATATCTTACTATTTGTGGTGCGTAATAATTTAAAAAAAATTAATTTTAAAAATTTTACTTTTATGGAAAATTTAAAAATTATTATCGAACCTGTTAACTTTTGTTAAGTTGTTCTTCCGTTGATATAAGTTCGTTATCAAAATTTTTTTAAAACTAAGTTTATAAATGTTATTGAATTACCGCATTTTACCATATTATAATATCAAATGTAATATAACAGGTCCCTTTTAAGCTAAAGTCATAAGACATTAGTTTAAATTATTGAAGTGGGGACCCCAAAGTTAAATGCACATTTGCTCTTACATCTTATAAATAAATATCTTACTATTTGTGGTGCGTAATAATTTAAAAAAAAATAATTTTAAAAATTTAACTTTTAAGGAAACTTTAAATATTATTACCGTATTATGTTATCAAATGTAATATGACATGCCCCCCTCAAGCAAAAGTCATAAGACATCAGATTAAATTGTTGAGTGGGGGGGACCCCACAGATAATTGCACATTTGCTCTTACATCTTATCAATAAATATAATACTATTTGTGGTGCGTAATAATTTTAAAGAAAATAATTTTAAAAAATTAACTTTTAAGGTAACTTTAAATATTATTACCGTATTATGTTATCAAATGTAATATGACATGTCCCCTTCAAGCTAAAGTCATAAGACATCAGATTAAATTGTTGAGTGGGGTGGACCCCACAGATAATTGCACATTTGCTCTTACATCTTATCAATAAATATCTTACTATTTGTGGTGCGTAATAATTTTAAAGAAAATAATTTTAAAAATTTAACTTTTAAGGAAACTTTAAATATTATTACCGTATTATGTTATCAAATGTAATATGACATGTCCCCCTCAAGCTAAAGTCATAAGACATCAGATTAATTTGTTGAGTGGGGGGGACCCCACAGATAATTGCACATTTGCTCTTACATCTTATTAATAAATATATTACTATTTGTGGTGCGTAATAATTTTAAAGAAAATAATTTTAAAAATTTAACTTTTAAGGTAACTTTAAATATTATTACCGTATTATGTTATCAAATGTAATATGACAGTCCCCTTCAAGCTAAAGTCATAAGACATCAGATTAAATTGTTGAGTGGGGGGGGACCCCACAGATAATTGCACATTTGCTCTTACATCTTATCAATAAATATATTACTATTTGTGGTGCGTAATAATTTTAAAGAAAATAACTTTAAAAATTTAAATTTTATGGGAATTTAAAAATTATTATCGAACATTTTAACTTTTGTTAAATTATTCTTCCGTTGATATAAGTTCGTTATCTAAATTTTTTTTAATCTAAGTTTGAAATTACCGCTATTTTACCGTTTCACAATATCAAATGAAATATAAAAAAAAATTTGAAAATTTAACTTTTAAGGAAACTTTAAAGATTACTACCGTATCATATTATCAAATGTAATATGACACGTCCCCTTCAAGCTAAAGTTAAAAGACATTAGCTTAAATTGTTGAGTGGGGGAACCCCACAGATAATTGCGCATTTGCTCTTACATCTTATAAATAAATATCTTACTATTTGTGGTGCGTAATAATTTTAAAGAAAATAACTTTAAAAATTTTACTTTTATTGAACTTTAAAAATTACTATCGAACATGTTAACTGTTGTTAAATTGTACTTCTGTTGATATAAGTTCGTTGTCTAAATTTTTTTTAAATCTAAGTTTAAAAATGTTAGGAATTACCGCATTTTTACCATATCACAATATGAAATGTAATATAACGTCCCTTTTAAGCTAAAGACATAAGATATTAGTTCAAATTGTTGGGGGGGCGACCCTACAGATAATTGCGCATTTGCTCTTACATCTTATAAATAAATATCTTACTATTTGTGGTGCGTAATAATTTTAAAGAAAATAATTTTAAAAATTTTACTTTTATGGAAAATTTAAAAATTATTATCGAACCTGTTAACTTTTTTTAAATTGTTCTTCCGTTGATATAAGTTCGTTACCAAAATTTTTTTAAAACTAAGTTTATAAATGTTATTGAATTACCGCATTTTACCATATTACAATATCAAATGTAATATAACAGGTCCCTTTTAAGCTAAAGTCTTAAGAAATTAGTTTAAATTATTGAAGTGGGGACCCCACAGATAATTGCACATTTGCTCTTACATCTTATAAATAAATATATTACTATTTGTGGTGCGTAATAATTTTAAAGAAAATAATTTTAAAAATTTAACTTTTAAGGAAACTTTAAATATTATTACCGTATTATGTTATCAAATGTAATATGACATGTCCCCTTCAAGCTAAAGTCATAAGACATCAGATTAATTTGTTGAGTGGGGGGGGGACCCCACAGATAATTGCACATTTGCTATTACATCTTATCAATAAATATATTACTATTTATGGTGCGTAATAATTTTAAAGAAAATAACTTTAAAAATTTAACTTTTAAGGTAACTTTAAATATTATTACCGTATTATGTTATCAAATGTAATATGACAGGTCCCCTTCAAGCTGAAGTCATAAGACATCAGATTAAATTGTTGAGTGGGGGGGACCCCACAGATAATTGCACATTTGCTCTTACATCTTATCAATAAATAGATTACTATTTGTGGTGCGTAATAATTTTAAAGAAAATAACTTTAAAAATTTAAATTTTATGGGAATTTAAAAATTATTATCGAACATTTTAACTTTTGTTAAATTATTCTTCCGTTGATATAAGTTCGTTATCTAAATTTTTTTTAATCTAAGTTTGAAATTACCGCTATTTTACCGTTTCACAATATCAAATGAAATATAAAAAAAAATTTGAAAATTTAACTTTTAAGGAAACTTTAAAGATTACTACCGTATCATATTATCAAATGTAATATGACACGTCCCCTTCAAGCTAAAGTTAAAAGACATTAGCTTAAATTGTTGAGTGGGGGAACCCCACAGATAATTGCGCATTTGCTCTTACATCTTATAAATAAATATCTTACTATTTGTGGTGCGTAATAATTTTAAAGAAAATAATTTTAAAAATTTTACTTTTATTGAACTTTAAAAATTACTATCGAACATGTTAACTGTTGTTAAATTGTACTTCTGTTGATATAAGTTCGTTGTCTAAATTTTTTTAAAATCTAAGTTTAAAAATGTTAAGAATTACCGCATTTTTACCATATCACAATATCAAATGTAATATAACGTCCCTTTTAAGCTAAAGACATAAGATATTAGTTCAAATTGTTGGGGGGGGGACCCTACAGATAATTGCGCATTTGCTCTTACATCTTATAAATAAATATCTTACTTTTTGTGGTGCGTAATAATTTTAAAGAAAATAATTTTAAAAATTTTACTTTTATGGAAAATTTAAAAATTATTATCGAACCTGTTAACTTTTTTTAAATTGTTCTTCCGTTGATATAAGTTCGTTACCAAAATTTTTTTAAAACTAAGTTTATAAATGTTATTGAATTACCGCATTTTACCATATTACAATATCAAATGTAATATAACAGGTCCCTTTTAAGCTAAAGTCATAAGACATTAGCTTAAATTATTGAAGTGGGGGCCCCACAGATAATTGCACATTTGCTCTTACATTTTATAAATAAATATATTACTATTTGTGGTGCGTAATAATTTTAAAGAAAATAACTTTAAAAATTTAACTTTTATTGAACTTTAAAAATTACTATCGAACATGTTAACTGTTGTTAAATTGTACTTCTGTTGATATAAGTTCGTTGTCTAAATTTTTTTTAAATCTAAGTTTAAAAATGTTAGGAATTACCGCATTTTTACCATATCACAATATCAAATGTAATATAACGTCCCTTTTAAGCTAAAGACATAAGATATTAGTTAAAATTGTTGTGGGGAGACCCTACAGATAATTGCGCATTTGCTCTTACATTTTATAAATAAATATCTTATTGTGGTGCGTAATAATTTTAAAGAAAATAATTTTAAAAATTTTACTTTTAGGAGAACTTTAAAAAATTTTATCAAACATTTTAACTTTTGTTAAATTATTCTTCCGTTGATATAAGTTCGTTATCTAAAGTTTTTTAAATATAAGTTTGAAAATGTTATTGAATTACCGCATTTTACCATATTACAATATCAAATGTAATATAACAGGTCCCTTTTAAGCTAAAGTCATAAGACATTAGTTTAAATTATTGAAGTGGGGACCCCACAGATAATTGCACATTTGCTCTTACATTTTATAAATAAATATCTTACTATTTGTGGTGCGTAATAATTTTAAAGAAAATAATTCTAAAAATTTAACTTTTAAGGAAACTTTAAATATTATTACCGTATTATGTTATCAAATGTAATATGACATGTCCCCTTCAAGCTAAAGTCATAAGACATCAGATTAAATTGTTGAGTGGGGGGGACCCCACAGATAATTGCACATTTGCTCTTACATCTTATTAATAAATATATTACTATTTGTGGTGCGTAATAATTTTAAAGAAAATAATTTTAAAAATTTAACTTTTAAGGAAACTTTAAATATTATTACCGTATTATGTTATCAAATGTAATATGACATGTCCCCCTCAAGCTAAAGTCATAAGACATCAGATTAATTTGTTGAGTGGGGGGGACCCCACAGATAATTGCACATTTGCTCTTACATCTTATTAATAAATATATTACTATTTGTGGTGCGTAATAATTTTAAAGAAAATAATTTTAAAAATTTAACTTTTAAGGTAACTTTAAATATTATTACCGTATTATGTTATCAAATGTAATATGACATGTCCCCTTCAAGCTAAAGTCATAAGACATCAGATTAAATTGTTGAGTGGGGGGGGACCCCACAGATAATTGCACATTTGCTCTTACATCTTATCAATAAATATATTACTATTTGTGGTGCGTAATAATTTTAAAGAAAATAACTTTAAAAATTTAAATTTTATGGGAATTTAAAAATTATTATCGAACATTTTAACTTTTGTTAAATTATTCTTCCGTTGATATAAGTTCGTTATCTAAATTTTTTTTAATCTAAGTTTGAAATTACCGCTATTTTACCGTTTCACAATATCAAATGAAATATAAAAAAAAATTTGAAAATTTAACTTTTAAGGAAACTTTAAAGATTACTACCGTATCATATTATCAAATGTAATATGACACGTCCCCTTCAAGCTAAAGTTAAAAGACATTAGCTTAAATTGTTGAGTGGGGGAACCCCACAGATAATTGCGCATTTGCTCTTACATCTTATAAATAAATATCTTACTATTTGTGGTGCGTAATAATTTTAAAGAAAATAACTTTAAAAATTTTACTTTTATTGAACTTTAAAAATTACTATCGAACATGTTAACTGTTGTTAAATTGTACTTCTGTTGATATAAGTTCGTTGTCTAAATTTTTTTTAAATCTAAGTTTAAAAATGTTAGGAATTACCGCATTTTTACCATATCACAATATCAAATGTAATATAACGTCCCTTTTAAGCTAAAGACATAAGATATTAGTTCAAATTGTTGGGGGGGGACCCTACAGATAATTGCGCATTTGCTCTTACATCTTATAAATAAATATCTTACTATTTGTGGTGCGTAATAATTTTAAAGAAAATAATTTTAAAAATTTTACTTTTATGGAAAATTTAAAAATTATTATCGAACCTGTTAACTTTTTTTAAATTGTTCTTCCGTTGATATAAGTTCGTTACCAAAATTTTTTTAAAACTAAGTTTATAAATGTTATTGAATTACCGCATTTTACCATATTACAATATCAAATGTAATATAACAGGTCCCTTTTAAGCTAAAGTCTTAAGAAATTAGTTTAAATTATTGAAGTGGGGACCCCACAGATAATTGCACATTTGCTCTTACATCTTATAAATAAATATATTACTATTTGTGGTGCGTAATAATTTTAAAGAAAATAATTTTAAAAATTTAACTTTTAAGGAAACTTTAAATATTATTACCGTATTATGTTATCAAATGTAATATGACATGTCCCCTTCAAGCTAAAGTCATAAGACATCAGATTAATTTGTTGAGTGGGGGGGGGACCCCACAGATAATTGCACATTTGCTATTACATCTTATCAATAAATATATTACTATTTATGGTGCGTAATAATTTTAAAGAAAATAACTTTAAAAATTTAACTTTTAAGGTAACTTTAAATATTATTACCGTATTATGTTATCAAATGTAATATGACAGGTCCCCTTCAAGCTGAAGTCATAAGACATCAGATTAAATTGTTGAGTGGGGGGGACCCCACAGATAATTGCACATTTGCTCTTACATCTTATCAATAAATAGATTACTATTTGTGGTGCGTAATAATTTTAAAGAAAATAACTTTAAAAATTTAAATTTTATGGGAATTTAAAAATTATTATCGAACATTTTAACTTTTGTTAAATTATTCTTCCGTTGATATAAGTTCGTTATCTAAATTTTTTTTAATCTAAGTTTGAAATTACCGCTATTTTACCGTTTCACAATATCAAATGAAATATAAAAAAAAATTTGAAAATTTAACTTTTAAGGAAACTTTAAAGATTACTACCGTATCATATTATCAAATGTAATATGACACGTCCCCTTCAAGCTAAAGTTAAAAGACATTAGCTTAAATTGTTGAGTGGGGGAACCCCACAGATAATTGCGCATTTGCTCTTACATCTTATAAATAAATATCTTACTATTTGTGGTGCGTAATAATTTTAAAGAAAATAATTTTAAAAATTTTACTTTTATTGAACTTTAAAAATTACTATCGAACATGTTAACTGTTGTTAAATTGTACTTCTGTTGATATAAGTTCGTTGTCTAAATTTTTTTAAAATCTAAGTTTAAAAATGTTAAGAATTACCGCATTTTTACCATATCACAATATCAAATGTAATATAACGTCCCTTTTAAGCTAAAGACATAAGATATTAGTTCCAATTGTTGGGGGGGGGACCCTACAGATAATTGCGCATTTGCTCTTACATCTTATAAATAAATATCTTACTTTTTGTGGTGCGTAATAATTTTAAAGAAAATAATTTTAAAAATTTTACTTTTATGGAAAATTTAAAAATTATTATCGAACCTGTTAACTTTTTTTAAATTGTTCTTCCGTTGATATAAGTTCGTTACCAAATTTTTTTTAAAACTAAGTTTATAAATGTTATTGAATTACCGCATTTTACCATATTACAATATCAAATGTAATATAACAGGTCCCTTTTAAGCTAAAGTCATAAGACATTAGCTTAAATTATTGAAGTGGGGGCCCCACAGATAATTGCACATTTGCTCTTACATTTTATAAATAAATATATTACTATTTGTGGTGCGTAATAATTTTAAAGAAAATAACTTTAAAAATTTAACTTTTATTGAACTTTAAAAATTACTATCAAACATGTTAACTGTTGTTAAATTGTACTTCTGTTGATATAAGTTCGTTGTCTAAATTTTTTTTAAATCTAAGTTTAAAAATGTTAGGAATTACCGCATTTTTACCATATCACAATATCAAATGTAATATAACGTCCCTTTTAAGCTAAAGACATAAGATATTAGTTAAAATTGTTGTGGGGGGACCCTACAGATAATTGCGCATTTGCTCTTACATTTTATAAATAAATATCTTATTGTGGTGCGTAATAATTTTAAAGAAAATAATTTTAAAAATTTTACTTTTAGGAGAACTTTAAAAAATTTTATCAAACATTTTAACTTTTGTTAAATTATTCTTCCGTTGATATAAGTTCGTTATCTAAAGTTTTTTAAATATAAGTTTGAAAATGTTATTGAATTACCGCATTTTACCATATTACAATATCAAATGTAATATAACAGGGCCCTTTTAAGCTAAAGTCATAAGACATTAGTTTAAATTATTGAAGTGGGGACCCCACAGATAATTGCACATTTGCTCTTACATTTTATAAATAAATATCTTACTATTTGTGGTGCGTAATAATTTTAAAGAAAATAATTCTAAAAATTTAACTTTTAAGGAAACTTTAAATATTATTACCGTATTATGTTATCAAATGTAATATGACATGTCCCCTTCAAGCTAAAGTCATAAGACATCAGATTAAATTGTTGAGTGGGGGGGACCCCACAGATAATTGCACATTTGCTCTTACATCTTATTAATAAATATATTACTATTTGTGGTGCGTAATAATTTTAAAGAAAATAATTTTAAAAATTTAACTTTTAAGGTAACTTTAAATATTATTACCGTATTATGTTATCAAATGTAATATGACATGTCCCCTTCAAGCTAAAGTCATAAGACATCAGATTAAATTGTTGAGTGGGGGGGACCCCACAGATAATTGCACATTTGCTCTTACATCTTATCAATAAATATATTACTATTTGTGGTGCGTAATAATTTTAAAGAAAATAACTTTAAAAATTTAAATTTTATGGGAATTTAAAAATTATTATCGAACATTTTAACTTTTGTTAAATTATTCTTCCGTTGATATAAGTTCGTTATCTAAATTTTTTTTAATCTAAGTTTGAAATTACCGCTATTTTACCGTTTCACAATATCAAATGAAATATAAAAAAAAATTTGAAAATTTAACTTTTAAGGAAACTTTAAAGATTACTACCGTATCATATTATCAAATGTAATATGACACGTCCCCTTCAAGCTAAAGTTAAAAGACATTAGCTTAAATTGTTGAGTGGGGGAACCCCACAGATAATTGCGCATTTGCTCTTACATCTTATAAATAAATATCTTACTATTTGTGGTGCGTAATAATTTTAAAGAAAATAATTTTAAAAATTTTACTTTTATTGAACTTTAAAAATTACTATCGAACATGTTAACTGTTGTTAAATTGT
Organism: Corella eumyota; assembly: GCF_963082875.1. Taxonomy (NCBI): domain Eukaryota; kingdom Metazoa; phylum Chordata; class Ascidiacea; order Phlebobranchia; family Corellidae; genus Corella; species Corella eumyota. The sequence continues at coordinate 5,689,602 of NC_137491.1, forward strand.
ACTTCTGTTGATATAAGTTCGTTGTCTAAATTTTTTTAAAATCTAAGTTTAAAAATGTTAGGAATTACCGCATTTTTACCATATCACAATATCAAATGTAATATAACGTCCCTTTTAAGCTAAAGACATAAGATATTAGTTCAAATTGTTGGGGGGGACCCTACAGATAATTGCGCATTTGCTCTTACATCTTATAAATAAATATCTTACTATTTGTGGTGCGTAATAATTTTAAAGAAAATAATTTTAAAAATTTTACTTTTATGGAAAATTTAAAAATTATTATCGAACCTGTTAACTTTTTTTAAATTGTTCTTCCGTTGATATAAGTTCGTTACCAAAATTTTTTTAAAACTAAGTTTATAAATGTTATTGAATTACCGCATTTTACCATATTACAATATCAAATGTAATATAACAGGTCCCTTTTAAGCTAAAGTCTTAAGACATTAGTTTAAATTATTGAAGTGGGGACCCCACAGATAATTGCACATTTGCTCTTACATCTTATAAATAAATATATTACTATTTGTGGTGCGTAATAATTTTAAAGAAAATAATTTTAAAAATTTAACTTTTAAGGAAACTTTAAATATTATTACCGTATTATGTTATCAAATGTAATATGACATGTCCCCTTCAAGCTGAAGTCATAAGACATCAGATTAAATTGTTGAGTGGGGGGTGACCCCACAGATAATTGCACATTTGCTCTTACATCTTATCAATAAATATATTACTATTTGTGGTGCGTAATAATTTTAAAGAAAATAACTTTAAAAATTTAAATTTTATGGGAATTTAAAAATTATTATCGAACATTTTAACTTTTGTTAAATTATTCTTCCGTTGATATAAGTTCGTTATCTAAATTTTTTTTAATCTAAGTTTGAAATTACCGCTATTTTACCGTTTCACAATATCAAATGAAATATAAAAAAAAATTTGAAAATTTAACTTTTAAGGAAACTTTAAAGATTACTACCGTATCATATTATCAAATGTAATATGACACGTCCCCTTCAAGCTAAAGTTAAAAGACATTAGCTTAAATTGTTGAGTGGGGGAACCCCACAGATAATTGCGCATTTGCTCTTACATCTTATAAATAAATATCTTACTATTTGTGGTGCGTAATAATTTTAAAGAAAATAATTTTAAAAATTTTACTTTTATTGAACTTTAAAAATTACTATCGAACATGTTAACTGTTGTTAAATTGTACTTCTGTTGATATAAGTTCGTTGTCTAAATTTTTTTAAAATCTAAGTTTAAAAATGTTAGGAATTACCGCATTTTTACCATATCACAATATCAAATGTAATATAACGTCCCTTTTAAGCTAAAGACATACGATATTAGTTCAAATTGTTGTGGGGGGACCCTACAGATAATTGCGCATTTCCTCTTACATCTTATAAATAAATATCTTACTATTTGTGGTGCGTAATAATTTTAAAGAAAATAATTTTAAAAATTTTACTTTTATGGAAAATTTAAAAATTATTATCGAACCTGTTAACTTTTTTTAAATTGTTCTTCCGTTGATATAAGTTCGTTACCAAAATTTTTTTAAAACTAAGTTTATAAATGTTATTGAATTACCGCATTTTACCATATTACAATATCAAATGTAATATAACAGGTCCCTTTTAAGCTAAAGTCTTAAGACATTAGTTTAAATTATTGAAGTGGGGACCCCACAGATAATTGCACATTTGCTCTTACATCTTATAAATAAATATATTACTATTTGTGGTGCGTAATAATTTTAAAGAAAATAATTTTAAAAATTTAACTTTTAATGAAACTTTAAATATTATTACCGTTTTATGTTATCAAATGTAATATGACATGTCCCCTTCAAGCTAAAGTCATAAGACATCAGATTAATTTGTTGAGTGGGGGGGGGGCCCCACAGATAATTGCACATTTGCTATTACATCTTATCAATAAATATATTACTATTTATGGTGCGTAATAATTTTAAAGAAAATAACTTTAAAAATTTAACTTTTATTGAACTTTAAAAATTACTATCGAACATGTTAACTGTTGTTAAATTGTACTTCTGTTGATATAAGTTCGTTGTCTAAATTTTTTTTAAATCTAAGTTTAAAAATGTTAGGAATTACCGCATTTTTACCATATCACAATATCAAATGTAATATAACGTCCCTTTTAAGCTAAAGACATAAGATATTAGTTAAAATTGTTGTGGGGGGACCCTACAGATAATTGCGCATTTGCTCTTACATCTTATAAATAAATATCTTACTATTTGTGGTGCGTAATAATTTTAAAGAAAATAATTTTAAAAATTTTACTTTTAGGAGAACTTTAAAAAATTTTATCAAACATTTTAACTTTTGTTAAATTATTCTTCCGTTGATATAAGTTCGTTATCTAAAGTTTTTTAAATATAAGTTTGAAAATGTTATTGAATTACCGCATTTTACCATATTACAATATCAAATGTAATATAACAGGTCCCTTTTAAGCTAAAGTCATAAGACATTAGTTTAAATTATTGAAGTGGGGACCCCACAGATAATTGCACATTTGCTCTTACATTTTATAAATAAATATCTTACTATTTGTGGTGCGTAATAATTTTAAAGAAAATAATTTTAAAAATTTAACTTTTAAGGAAACTTTAAATATTATTACCGTATTATGTTATCAAATGTAATATGACATGTCCCCTTCAAGCTAAAGTAATAAGACATCAGATTAAATTGTTGAGTGGGGGGGGGACCCCACAGATAATTGCACATTTGCTATTACATCTTATCAATAAATATATTACTATTTATGGTGCGTAATAATTTTAAAGAAAATAACTTTAAAAATTTAACTTTTATTGAACTTTAAAAATTATTATCAAACATTTTAACTTTTGTTAAATTATTCTTCCGTTGATATAAGTTCGTTATCTAAATTTTTTTAAATCTAAGTTTGAAATTACCGCTATTTTACCGTTTCACAATATCAAATGAAATATAAAAAAAAATTTGAAAATTTAACTTTTAAGGAAACTTTAAAGATTATTACCGTATCATAATATCAAATGTAATATGACACGTCCCCTTCAAGCTAAAGTTAAAAGACATTAGCTTACATTGTTCAGTGGGGGGAGCCCACAGATAATGGCGCATTTGCTCTTAAATCTAATAAATAAATATCTTACTATTTGTGGTGCGTAATAATTTTAAAGAAAATAATTTTAAAAATTTTACTTTTATGGAAAATTTAAAAATTATTATCGAACCTGTTAACTTTTTTTAAATTGTTCTTCCGTTGATATAAGTTCGTTACCAAAATTTTTTTAAAACTAAGTTTATAAATGTTATTGAATTACCGCATTTTACCATATTACAATATCAAATGTAATATAACAGGTCCCTTTTAAGCTAAAGTCTTAAGACATTAGTTTAAATTATTGAAGTGGGGACCCCACAGATAATTGCACATTTGCTCTTACATCTTATAAATAAATATATTACTATTTGTGGTGCGTAATAATTTTAAAGAAAATAATTTTAAAAATTTAACTTTTAATGAAACTTTAAATATTATTACCGTTTTATGTTATCAAATGTAATATGACATGTCCCCTTCAAGCTAAAGTCATAAGATATCAGATTAATTTGTTGAGTGGGGGGGGGACCCCACAGATAATTGCACATTTGCTATTACATCTTATCAATAAATATATTACTATTTATGGTGCGTAATAATTTTAAAGAAAATAACTTTAAAAATTTAACTTTTATTGAACTTTAAAAATTACTATCGAACATGTTAACTGTTGTTAAATTGTACTTCTGTTGATATAAGTTCGTTGTCTAAATTTTTTTTAAATCTAAGTTTAAAAATGTTAGGAATTACCGCATTTTTACCATATCACAATATCAAATGTAATATAACGTCCCTTTTAAGCTAAAGACATAAGATATTAGTTAAAATTGTTGTGGGGGGACCCTACAGATAATTGCGCATTTGCTCTTACATCTTATAAATAAATATCTTACTATTTGTGGTGCGTAATAATTTTAAAGAAAATAATTTTAAAAATTTTACTTTTAGGAGAACTTTAAAAAATTTTATCAAACATTTTAACTTTTGTTAAGTTATTCTTCCGTTGATATAAGTTCGTTATCTAAAGTTTTTTAAATATAAGTTTGAAAATGTTATTGAATTACCGCATTTTACCATATTACAATATCAAATGTAATATAACAGGTCCCTTTTAAGCTAAAGTCATAAGACATTAGTTTAAATTATGGAAGTGGGGACCCCACAGATAATTGCACATTTGCTCTTACATTTTATAAATAAATATCTTACTATTTGTGGTGCGTAATAATTTTAAAGAAAATAATTTTAAAAATTTAACTTTTAAGGAAACTTTAAATATTATTACCGTATTATGTTATCAAATGTAATATGACATGTCCCCTTCAAGCTAAAGTAATAAGACATCAGATTAAATTGTTGAGTGGGGGGGGACCCCACAGATAATTGCACATTTGCTATTACATCTTATCAATAAATATATTACTATTTATGGTGCGTAATAATTTTAAAGAAAATAACTTTAAAAATTTAACTTTTATTGAACTTTAAAAATTATTATCAAACATTTTAACTTTTGTTAAATTATTCTTCCGTTGATATAAGTTCGTTATCTAAATTTTTTTAAATCTAAGTTTGAAATTACCGCTATTTTACCGTTTCACAATATCAAATGAAATATAAAAAAAAATTTGAAAATTTAACTTTTAAGGAAACTTTAAAGATTATTACCGTATCATATTATCAAATGTAATATGACACGTCCCCTTCAAGCTAAAGTTAAAAGACATTAGCTTACATTGTTCAGTGGGGGGAGCCCACAGATAATGGCGCATTTGCTCTTAAATCTAATAAATAAATATCTTACTATTTGTGGTGCGTAATAATTTTAAAGAAAATAATTTTAAAAATGTTACTTTTAAGGAAACTTTAAAAATTATTATCAAACCTGTTAACTTTTGTTAAATTGTTCTTCCGTTGATATAAGTTCGTTATCAGAATTTTTCATACAACATTAGTTTAAATTCTTGGCAATGGGGTGCCCACAGATTATTGCACATTTGCTCTTACATCTAATAAATAAATATCTTACTATTTGTGGTGCGTAATAATTTTAAGTAAATAATTTTAAAAATTTAAATTTTATTACCGTATTATATTATCAAATGTAATATGACATGTCCCCTTCAAGCTAAGTCATAAGACATCAGCTTAAATTATTGAGTGGGGGGAGGGACCCCACAGATAATTGCGCATTTGCTCTTACATCTTATAAATAAATATCTTACTATTTGTGGTGCGTAATAATTTTAAAGAAAATAATTTTAAAAATTTTACTTTTATTGAACTTTAAAAATTACTATCGAACATGTTAACTGTTGTTAAATTGTACTTCTGTTGATATAATTTCGTTGTCAAAATTTTTTTTAAATCTAAGTTTAAAAATGTTAGGAATTACCGCATTTTTACCATATCACAATATAAAATGTAATATAACGTCCCTTTTAAGCTAAAGACATAAGATATTAGTTCAAATTGTTGTGGGGGGACCCTTCAGATAATTGCGCATTTGCTCTTACATCTTATAAATAAATATCTTACTATTTGTGGTGCGTAATAATTTTAAAGAAAATAATTTTAAAAATTTTACTTTTATGAGAACTTTAAAAAATTTTATCGAACCTGTTAACGTTTGTTAAATTGTTCTTCCGTTGATATAAGTTTGTTATCTAAATTTTTTTAAATCTAAGTTTATAAATTTTAGAAATTATCGCATTTTTACCATATCACAATATTAAATGTAATACTAGGTTTATTTGATAAATAAAAAATGGTTCGAAATTTTTTTACTATTTTTAAAATTAATCTTTATTGTAAATAAATTTATCCATATACATTACTTAATTAAAAATTTTAATTGAACTAAATAAACAAATATTATGTATACCGTTTTTTAATTATTAGCCTGAAAAATTAAATTTTTTTCATTATTCTGCGCTTTAATAACAATCCCTAATTTTTATTTATTAAACAAGCTATTAAATTTGTAAAACATACGAAAATTAATTTTTTAACTTGTTTTTATTTAACTAATATTATGATATACAATTAACCTAGAGATAAAAAATAAAAACAACCTTTAAATTTTAATAAACAAATACCTATTACTTGGTAATTAGTGATAAAAATTAAAATTTTAATTCATTTTTGAGTTACCAATATCATGATATATACAATTAACCAGATTAAAAAAAATAATAACAATTTTTAAATTTTAATAAATAAACACCTATTAATTAGTAATTAGTGATAAAAATTTAAATTTAAATTCATTTTTAAGTTACTAATATCATGATATACAATTGACCAAAATTTAATAAAATAATAAAAACTTTTAAATTTAGATAAACAAACACACAATACTTGGTAATTAGTGACAAAAATTAAATTTTAAATTATTTCTGAGTTACCAATATCATGATATTTAATTGACCAAAATTTGAAAATCTAACAACAATCTTTAAATTTTAATAAACAAACACCTATTAATTAGTAATTAGTAATAAAAATTAAATTTTTAATCTATTTTTAAGTTATAAATAACCTAATATATAACCGACCAAAATTTAAAAACCTGATAACGATCTCTAAATTTTAATAAACAAACACCTATTAATTAGTAATTAGTGATAATTTAATTTTTAAAATAGGAGGCTCGGAAAACTTTATTATGACAAACAACATACTAAAATTTCAAAACTTTTAAAGTACTAGAACAAAAGTTATTTTGAACCAAAATTCGAACTGGTAAGAATAAAAACAATAATAAATATATTGACAATAACAATATGTTTCGAAATCTAAGATTTCGAACCATAATAATAATAAATGTAATGACAATAACAATATGTTTCGAAATCTAAGATTTCAAACCATAATTAGCCCAAACTTTTTTACTACTGAAAATTTTTGCGAAATGATTCATCTTAAATGTTAGTTAAGCCAATGCGCGTCTAATAAAATATAATATTTTAAGTTTTAAGATTTCATAAATTTTTAAAAAGTGTCATAACTTTATGAATATTAATATTTTTGAAAAAAATTTTGGAAACACATTAATTGGACATGTGCATTTCTACCAATTATTTTAAGATTTAAATTTTTTTTAAATTTGTATGCAATATAATTGGTCAAAAATATCACGTGACCTAATTAAAACCAAAATATTTTAAATATTAAAAGCTTAAGTAATATTAACGAAATAAAAAAGTTTTTGAAAATGCTTTAATTCACTTTTTAAATTAAACTTTTAATTTTAAAATAAAATTATTAAAAGTAAATTAAACATTTAACCTAAATTATTACCTATCTATTTTAAAATGTGATAAACTTTTATACAAGGTTTCATTTAGTTTTTCATAAATCCTGAAATTTAAAGCGAAAAAAATAAACTAGTAATTCCAACTTGATTTTTAAAAAATACTTTAACAAAATGTATTTAATATTGTTGCAGTAAAATTAAGCTAATCTTGTGTGGTGAAGGTTGTGTATTAAAAAAATTAAATTAATTAATTTTTTTTTTTATTTTACTTACTTTAAATAACAAATATTTGTTGGTTAAAATTTTTTAGCTACTTTAATTGTTTTAAAAATATGTAATCTTTTTGTAATATGTGTTCAAGAAGTAAAACATTGGTTGATTGAGACACCATCTATGAATAAAGATATGTAGTGATTTAGAGTTTGATATCTTATAGCTATTTAAGAAGTAAACCATCAATTAATTTCCCTTAAGCAAACACACAAAGATGACAACTTCATAGTATACCATACAACATTTATGTAAACAATAATTTTTATGGCTAGTTTTAAATCACAATTTTTTTTCATTTTTTTGCTGCATTTATATTGTATTTTTTTATTATAAATAATAAACTTAGTAAACAGTTTTTAAATTAAATTTTTTTTTGAATAAATACTCCCATCAAGGATTTTGAGTAGCATTTATTTTTTACTAAAGTCATTTATTTAAAGATTAAAATTTTTTACTAAAGTCATTTATTAAAAAACTGTAAAAAATAGACTCTTTTTTTTAAAAGGATAACAGCATCAAATTAATTTAATTTTTGTTTTGCGACCTTAAAATTTAAAAATTGTTGCTTAAATTTGTAAATTGGATAATTAAAATAAATTAAGAACAAAAAATTCTTCGATAAATAATTTATTGTAACATTACCAGCTTTGCATAACTGGCTTTCAATAAAAAAAACAATAAAAAAATGTTAAACTAAAAACATTTTACAAAAAATTTAAAGTTGTGTCAAAATTAAAAAAATAATTTAATCAGAAATTGAAACATTTTAAGTTTCTGTTAAACGTAAATGTTGAATCTTGATTTTTTTTGATACAAATGTACTTTAAAATAAATTTATTTACAATTTTAAAAATTCGCACTTTGATTAAATGATTTTTAGTGACCTGGTTTTGATATTTTTTTTTAAAAAAAGGTTGGTTTAATATTTCATAAAAATATTTGGTTTACTTAAATTTAGTTAAAATCAAAACCAGGTCACTCTGGTTTGTTGGTGATAAGCCATTGCACCACGACAAGGTCAACCAGAAAGCAATGGGTTAGTTCTAGGCCAACACCGGAATTTTATGGGAGTCGTCAGAAGGAGGTAAGGTCAAAAACCCATAAAACCTGGCAAAAACCTTTGGATGTATACGGCGAACTAAAACGAACTCTCGGTGGTTGTACATATTAGCAGAATATCAATCAGTCTGGCGCAACTGGTTCTAAACCACTAAAAACAGATAACCTGAAGTAACATAAACTGAACTGTAATACTGTCAATTTGTGATGATGTGATTAATATTTGATTCCCCCAATTTAGATTGTTGACTTAAACCTGAAAACCTTTAAAGAAAATGAGTTAGGGTTAGTCTTAATTAGTCTTAGTTAACCTGTGGAGCTGAAAAAATAAATGATTATGGGTTAATATTAGTTAGTCTGTAGAGCTGAAAAAATAAATTGGTTAGGGTTTGGTTGGGTGAAAAAATATACCAGCGAGATACTTACATTGGGGACAATACTTACCCAAAAATTGAAGTTGTTAGATGACTCGAGTCTTGAATTTTTTCCAAATTTAAACTAAATAAATTATATACCTAAACCACCGAGCTGAAATTAAAATGTTTCCTACTTGGAAATATATAAGTCTTCAAATTTTCTAACTGTAATCTTTTAGTAACTAAATGCTTTTTAAAATTTATAACTAAAATTTCAAGCATATTCTGCCATTTTTTTTTGAATTTCCAAACTAAAATTTAATCTCTGATTCACTTTCTATCGCAACTACGCACAACGAAATTGCAAGCAAGCGTGAAGCGTTTAAATCGAAGCGAGCCGAAATTCAAATTCTTATACGGAAGAATTGAACAAAGCAACCGAAATATCACACAAGTGATATTATAACACATTTAGTGTTAAAATTCTTTTCTGAAGGAATTTTTTTAAGTTAAAATTCTTTTTAAAAGAATTTAACTTGAACTACGACACCACATTAGTGGTAATCATAGCAACCAACCTTTATTTGTTCCATCTTCGGTCCTGAGTGTCTTCAGTCCCGAGTTTGTTATTTTTTATCTTCAGTCCTGAGTTTGGAGGTCAGAGTTCGATAAATGTTTTGAAGTAAAACTCCATCATCAGCATAAATTATCAACAAAAGTTATCTACTACCAACTAACAACTTTTAAAAAACTTTAAATACCATTTTACAAACTACAAAAACAAATTAAAAGTTTACAAAAAATTGAAGACTTCATCCAAAATCTTTTTCCTCCTTTTTTGCTCTGCGAAGACTTCGACACGTATCATAACATTTACATATTATAGAAAAGTTTAACCCAAGCATGGAAAATACTTGACCAAACTTTAAATTAGAAAGGTAGTAAAAAGATCATACCAGTTAGAAAACTGATATGATGGAGAGCAGCGAAAATTACGCTCAGTTATCCGAATCGCGTGTTTACCGATATCCGTATACATCCAGATTTGCCGCAAAATTACAAAAACCGATTGAGGCTTGTCCTCTTCACAGATATTTATATATAAGTTATAAATGTTATTTAAGTTAAGCTACTTAAGTTTACAGTTTAAGGACCCCCCCCTTTATCTTAACCTATCTTATCATGACCCCCCCCCCATTAACCCTATTTGTTTGAGTTGCAACAATGTTGCAGTTAGTTGAAAATGGAATAGTGCCAGAGGGCGAAGCATTACACACATTAGAGCTATCTTAGCCTAGTGAAAATTAACAAGAAGAGTTTAAATAGTAAAAGAAGAGTTTAAATAGGGATAGAGTTAATTAACTTAATTAATGAGGTTTTTTACCATGAGATTCGATTGTGTAGTGTGTAGTAATTGTGTGGTGTTACACCACGCAGATTTAATTGTGTGGTATCCAATCCACTGAGTTTTAATTGTGTAGTCTGGAGTGGAATCCACATTATGAAAGAGTAAGAAGATCTCTAAAACAAAATGAAAGAAAGTAGGCAGACATCTTTTTTTTTCAGTAATTTAGAGAAAAAAATAACACGAAATATAGCCAGGTTTAAAAATGACAATATAGCTTACAGAAAATTATAAAAAAAAATAAAACTTACTTTGAAGCAGTTGAAGATTTAACTATTTTCCGATGCTCATTTTGCGGAAAAGTCTTTAAATCCCTTCTAAAAAGTAACAAATTCAGTATTTGATTCTAAAAATATTTTATTATGAATTAAATAATTTTTTTCTATTTCGTTTTGTTTTAATATTTGAAACACTACTAATTTTTTAATTTAAAAATTAAAAGCTTCAAGTATGAGAGCTAATTAGAAAAGATTGCAATGTATAAAAGAGAATAAGCAAGGTCTATAAAGTATGAAAAAATTAGCGAGGACCATAATGTACGAAAGAAAATTAGCAAGGACTGTCAAGTGCGTGAGAAATTAGCTGGGAATTTAAAGTACATAAAAAATTTAGCAAGAAACATAAAGTATATGCAAGAAAGAATCACAAAAATCTGTTAGATATGAAAAAATTAGCGAAAATTGTAACACTCGAAAATGAATCAGCAAGAATCATAAAAATTAGAGAGAATCGGCAAGGACCAGAAAGTCTAAGAGAAAATTAGTAAGTTTTAAAATAATAAAAACTAAAACTTACCTTGTAGCAGTTGAAGATCTTACAATCTCATGATGCCCATTTTGCAGAATTATCATCCTCAAACCATTCTGTTTAAATAAAACATTATTAAAATTCTGCACTTTTAAAACTACACAAATATTAAGGATGATATTTTCAGATATATTAAAGATTAGGGATGTGTATAGCTAAGAGACTAAACTTTATGCTTGTTTATAAATAACAGCATTTCCAAAGTTTTTATTTTAGCAGAGAACCACATTTAAAGATTGCCAAAATTTGAACTTAAAATAATGCAAATAAATTTAGAACCAATATGTTAAAATTAAGAAGAAAAAGTTTATGTAATTTCAATTAGACGTTAATGAATTTGCAAAGGATTCGTATTAGTTTGTGTTTTAGAATCTGTAGAATGTAGCCAAGCAAAGTCAGGCATGTGGTAGTTGTCAGCATATAGATATTGTCAACTAAGAATGTATTTATGTTTTGTTCAGAATACTAAGTCTAGCAATCACTTATTATTAGATGCTTGTTTTTTTATTTATAATTTGGCAAATCCTAATAAAAGTGATATGTTGAAAAATGTAATTACCTTTAGCGTGAATGGTTTTAAACTTCCAATGCTTTTATGTTTAAGCCTTAATCCAAATTAGGCAGTGTAACTTTGCCTAAAAAATAAAAATTAAATTATTATTTCAACAGAAAAATAATTTTAATGTATCAATTTTATTTTTTTTTATATAACAAATACAAATATATTAGCTAAGATAAATAATTAGTTAGTTATTAAACTGATAACATTAAAAGTTTTAAAATTCTTTTAACCAGTAACACAAATCATTTGCAAGATTTAAAAAAAAAAAATTGAAATTACCTTTTACTATTGGATAGTTTAACAATGAACTTGTCTTTTTGTTTGCTTTGTTTTAAATATGTACAGCAACCTAAAAACAAAAAAAATTGTGTTAGGGTTTAGTTACCTTAAAGACAAGATTATATTATAAAAGTTTTGTATTTTAGTGCACTATTATAAATTATTAAATACTAAGTATATTTATATACCTTATATCCTAATTGCTGTAGCTTTGTTAAATGAATGATTAAGTCTGCGTCTTTAAATCCCTCCTGTAAAAATATCAAATTTAAGATTTTAACCTCTTTGAAAAATTGTTTTACTTATGTTAACGTTATGGTTGTCAAAAATTTTTTTTAACACATTATGTATTAGTTATTGTAATTATAAAATCACAAAAAATGTTTATTAGTTGAACAGTGATAATTGGGTTTATTCAGGTTGCCAATTTAATTTCAAAGTTTTATTTAAATAATTGTAAATTGAAAAATTAAATATTTACCAGAAGCCGAGTAGATCGAAATTGTTAAATTCCAGTTCCTTTCCATAAAAAATTCTATTTCCTTCCTCAAAACAATTCCAGTTCCTTCCCATAAAAAATTCCAGTTCTTTTTCATAAAAAATTCCAGTTCCTTTCCATAAAAATTCCAGTTCCTTTCCATAAAAAATTCCAGTTCCTTTCCATAAAAAATTCCAGTTCCTTTCCATAAAAAATTCCAGTTCCTTTCCATAAAAAATTCCAGTTCCTTCCCATAATAAATTCAAGTTCCTTTTCATAAAAAATTCCAGTTCCTTTTCATAAAAAATTCCAGTTCCTTTTCATAAAAAATTCCAGTTCCTTTCCATAAAAATTCCAGTTCCTTTCCATAAAAAATTCCAGTTCCTTTTCATGAAAAACTCCAGTTCTATTCCATAAAAAATTCCAGTTCCTTTTTATAAAAAATTCAGTTCCTTTCCATAAAGAATTCCAGTTCTTTTCCATAAAGAATTCCGCTTTCTTTTCATAAAAATTTCCAGTTCCTTTTCATAAAGAATTTCAGTTACTTTCCATAAAAAATTCCAGTTCCTTTCCATAAAAAATTCCAGTTCCTTTCCATAAAAAATTCCAGTTCCTTTCCATAAAAAATTCCAGTTCGTTTCCATAAAAAATTACAGTTTCTTTCCATGAAAAATTCCAGTTCCTTTCCATGTAAAATTCCAGTTCCTTTCCATGAAAAATTTCAGTTCCTTTCCATGAAAAATTCCAGTTTCTTTTCATAAAGAATTCCAGTTTCTTTTCATAAAGAATTCCAGTTTCTTTTCATAAAGAATTCCAGTTACTTTCCATAAAAAATTCCAGTTACTTTCCATAAAAAATTCCAGTTCCTTTCCATAAAAAATTCCAGTTCCTTTCCATAAAAAATTCCAGTTCGTTTCCATAAAAAATTCCAGTTTCTTTCCATGAAAAATTCCAGTTCCTTTCCATGAAAAATTCCACTTCCTTTCCATGAAAAATTCCAGTTCCTTTCCATGAAAAATTCCACTTCCTTTCCATGAAAAATTCCAGTTCCTTTCCATGAAAAATTCCAGTACCTTTCCATAAAAAAATCCAGTTCCTTTCCATAAAAAATTCCAGTTCCTTTCCATAAAAAATTCCAGTACCTTTCTAAAAAAAATTCCAATTCTATTTTATATAGAATTCCAGTTTTTTTCATAAAAAATTCCAGTTCCTTTCCATAAAAAATTCCAGTTCCTTTCCATGAAAAATTCCATTTCCTTTCCATGAAAAATTCCAGTTCCTTTCCATGAAAAATTCCAGTTTCTTTCCATGAAAAATTCCAATACCTTTCCATAAAAAATTCCAGTTCCTTTCCATATAGAATTTCAGTTCTTTTCCATATAGAAGTACAGTTCCTTTCCATAAATAAATTCCAGTTCCTTTCCATAAAAAAATGCAGTTCCTTTCCATAAAGAATTCCAGTTCCTTTCCATATAGAAGTTCCGTTTCTTTCCATAAAAATTCCAGTTCCTTTCCATAAAATAATTCCAATTCATTTTTATAACGAATTCCTTTTATTTTCTAATAAAGTAATTCCAGTTCCTTTTTCCTTGTCATATTTTTATTGCAATAGTTTAACTGCCAATAGTTATTGTTTTCAAGGCAATTGTTAACAGATATATTTGGTAGATATTAAAAATCACTGTTTTTTGGCGTGATTGTTAATTGTCATTGTTTGTGAAACACCATTATTTTTAGTATTTTACCAATGTAAATAAATTTTAATAAAACAAAATATTTTAACATTTTTTGCATAATATATAAAAAACTAACTCAGTTTAACTTAACCATAATGTCCAGTAATACCAAACAATAATATGCCAATTTAAAACAAATGTCAACTTTACTAACGATACAAAGTAGTAGCGAATAAATTAACATAACTTTAAAAACTGAACAATATTTATTCCAAACTTTAAGAGGACCAAGTTTATAATATTTAGGGATATGCCAATTTCGCAAAAGCTCGCTTGAGCGCTGATAATTATGATTGCAAAAAGCAAATGCAGCAGCAGTTAGTAACACCATGCAAACAATAAAACCCATGCAGTTCATGCAGCAAACATGCAATTTAGGAAAAGGAAAAAGAGGGGGGGAATTAATCAAAGTTTATAAACTTGGATTTAAAATTTTTAGAGTAAAATATTGTTCAGATTTCTAAAGTTACGTAAATCTATTCGCAATTACTTAACACAATTAGTTTTGTCGACAAAATATTTTAAATCTTTATATTGTTGTGAGGCAGACCTTCTAATAAAACTAAGTTAACCAGGTATTGAACAAAATATATATATAAAAAATTAAAAATGCATAAATTTGTGTTTCTAAAAATTATAATAAAATTGCAGTCGTTTTATAGTTAAACGACATAGTTACAAAAATGGTAAAAAGTAATAAAATATATATATTATATAAAAATTAGTTAAAAATGTAGAAATTCGTGTTTTAAAAATAGAATTATTGCGTTCGTTTTCTAGTAAAACAATATAATCACACAAAATATTAAAAATTCATAAACTGTATATAAACATTTAAAAATGTATAAATTTGCGCTTTTAACATTATATATATATACTTTAATCACTGCATATGTTTGTGAATAGAAAAAAATCTAATAATAAATATGCATAAAAATTATGGTGCTTTGCATTATTATATTTTTAATTACCTGTTTTTAATTTAAAGTCATTGTTTATAATATTAAAGATGTCCATAGTACAACATTTTCTTTATAATCAAGTTTTACAACTCACTCAAATTCTGCATAACAGTTTAAAGTTTACCAAAATTTCTTCCAAGTCTGCATAACAGTTAGTTTTTCAAAAAATCTTCTTTAGTCTGCATAACAGTTAAAAGATTTCCAAATTTTATTCGAATCAAACAGTTGAATTTTTTCCAATGAAAATCCAAATTTCCAAAATTCCGATGCAGAAATCCTGCATTAAAAAATAGACTTTAATATTTCATAATCATAATTAAAATTTTTAAATATTATAACCATACAGTCACCATGCTTTCTATATTTTATTATTTTTGGAGGGTTGTGTAGTAATTAGAACTTTGCTACACTACAGGAGGTTTGGTGTCCAATACCTACTGCTTTCATTCTGTTGTGCCTTTGAGTAAGGTGCTATAAACGATATGAACTTGTGCTAAGACAGCACTTAATCAGCTTAATTATCAGGCAATTATAATCTATATTATCCCAAACTGCCAAAGGCAACTCGAGATTGGATCGGGGTAACAGTTATTAATTTATGTTTAGGCTGTGAAGTCAACCTTTCCACATTAAAAATAAAGATAAATATATAAAAAAGTATATAACCCGCCACAAATAAAATTTAAAGTAAATTTTAAAAATGTCTGTCAATTAAAAATGCCCAACAATGTAAAGGGTTACTATAACGTCACAAATCTGCGTGTTTTAAACTATGGCAACAATAAGTGACTTAAGTATTAGAAAGGTTAATACCAGGCAGCAATTACAATACATTTTAAAACTCCTTAATTTTACACGTTTTTTAAAAACGTTTCATAAGCACTTGCATTATTATTTTCCTTACTTTAGCAAGTTTTAACAATAATTACCCTAATTTAATTATAAAATTACTTTAACAATAATTTATTCAGCTCTAAAAACCGCCCTTTTTTAATTAATTTGGTTTGTAAATTATAACTAAGGTTTTAAATAGAAAAATTTCCAAATTCGCGCAAAAAAATTTGCTGATAACATTTTTACGCGCATTTTATAATAATTCTCATAGAAATCGGTTTAAGTAAATTTTAATATTTAAAATATATCCAGCGTATTAATTTATATCCAGCGTTAATTAACAGTTAATCTTAAACTTTTTATCGTATTACCTTAATAATTTACTATTTTAATTATTTAAATTAACAAAGTTGTTAAAAAATAACATAAAACTACCAATAGACGAGTTAGTGGTATAGCTAAAAAGAAATCTTTAAAACTCATTCAAACAACTAAAATATGGTTAGTGACATGATATTGTTGTAAAATATCAGAAATTGTCCTAAAACTATTGGAATAAAATGTTATTCCGCCAACCGCAATAGATGTTTATCATTCTCACGTCATATTATATTATTACAAACAATTAAATATTAATATATACCAGTTCATGTATTAAATACCGTAATTAATTGTTTTTTTATTCAAGAAAAGACATTAAAAGTAAAACAAACTTACCAAGAAAGAGACATCTAAGAACAGAGCTCCAAAACACGTGCGCACAGCAGGACTGCAAAGTTAAAAAGAACTTTTTGAAACGACCTGTGACGTCACAAACCACGTTCCCGCGTTTCATTCTTGAGCAATTCTTGCGGCGACATTCCAACGCTAATTGTTTTTTTTTTTGAATGCTTATGTTCTAAAAATTCTAGGGGTTTATTACTTACTTGTTTTTTATAAAAATAATATTATAAATCCTTATGTAAACAAAATTCGATTCCTGGCAATAACTTACTTATCACAAGTAAATTTTGCTTTTAAATTTTGTTTGGTTACATATACCACTGAAACTAAAAAGTTAATTTTGTTTGTTGATTATACTTAAATGCTTTGTTTAATAAAATGTTTAGGTAGAATGTTGCATTTTTTATACGATATTGAATTTTGGGATATTATAGATTATAAATTCCCAATAATTATGCTGCTGATTAAGTATTGGCTTAGCAGAAGTTTATACCGCTTATAGCGCCTTACTTAAAGGCGCTACAGGATAAGAGTAGTGAGAATCGAAACCAGGACTTCGTGTGGTGGAGTTAAGTGTTCTTACCACTACACCATGCTGCCATTTATCTAATAAGTTTAGTTAATAATTTAAAACAGCTTTTTAAAGTTTTGTTCAACGTTTTATTTCGTATAACCTTAAAGTTAAAGGTTTAAGGCGATATATATCGTATTTAAACTTAACAAGTCACTATTTTAAGCAAAAAATCCATAGTTAAAATTAAACTAATAACTTATATAGAAGAACCCTATAAATTTTCAGATTAAAAATTAAATTGAAGTTTCTATAAATTAATTTTATTACTACTTAAAAAAAATTAAATTGTTTTTAAATAAATTAAAAATTGCATTCCATTTTTTCATCATAAAGTCGCTCTTTAAGTTGCCCCCTTTTCGGCGAAACCTCTAAAATAAGTCACCATTTCATCCGGCATTTCAATCTTATTACGTAACAAACCAGTCAGCGTTACGTCATCAATGGGTAGAGATTTAGCCGTTCTATCGACTTTGTATAATTGTCTTACGATACTAACACTAGTTGTTTATAAACCACCTAGACATGTTTTAGAAAAACGAATCTATTTGTATTCATCCGCCGTTAACCTATTCTTGTTAGTCTCATTTCGTACTGGGTTAAGATAAATATTTTTACTACACGTGCAAATAATAGGGAACTCCGGCCAGTTTCTCTCTATTGTTGTGTTTATATTTTTATCGATAAGTTGTTTAAGAAGCGAAATATTAACAAGAAAGTTGACGTTTTTAGGACAACGTACCTTCAAAAAATAAAAAATATTGCTTAAAAAATACACAAAAATCGGCTTTTTGTTTATTCGAAATATACCTGTAATCATTAGGCCCATCAAATTGTAAAATATCTTTTTATCTTTCGCTTTCTTCGTTTAATAACTCTTTATTGTGACTTAGTGATTTCCCAACAACAAAAATTGTATAACATTTTTCGCCTTCAAAGTAACTTACGGACGCCCACGTGCGGCAAAGTAATTCTCTTCTCATGTAATTTTCCGCAGCAGATTTTATAAAAAAAAACATCTGCCAAGATACGTTCAAAAAAACTCATTTTAAAATCTATTACGCCATAAAAGAAATTGGTGATATTTGGTTCATGTAAAAGCGATAATAAGTTTCTTAAACAATCAGAATAAACGTATAGTGAATGATTTTAACAGTGTCGATAATCGAATTACCAATAAAAGATTTCGAACCATTATTTATTTGTCAAATAAATCTAGTTTAACATTGCTTTGCTTTTCTGTTTCCAAAAATAACTACATGTTAATTTTAAATTCTGAAAACCAAATAAAAAATAAATTATACGTTAGATGAGGTAGAAAAAAAATTTATTTTAGTTTTTTCCTACATTAACTAATTTTTAATACTGATTTTACACGAAAGCCTAAACTACACTTATCTTTTTGAGAGTATAGTTAGAACTACCGGCAGCGTGGTGTAGTGTTGGGCAACTCGAGACTGGGTCGGATGTTTAAGATGTCTAACAGAAACTTATATAAGTTTATGAATTGACTACGTCTACTCTGATTTTTAAATAATTACGACAAATATTATTTTTTTACCTTATTTATTATTGCACATAAAAAATAAGTATATATACTTAATAAATAGTCTTATAACAGACGCATCTTGCAATGAAATAGAAGCTTAGTTAAAAACTAAGCAAATAAAACAGACAAGATTTGCACCATTTAATACAAAAACATAAAACAATTGCTCTAATAAATAAAATAACGTTATAAAAGATATATATATAAACCTTTACTAGCAGTTGTTAAATAACAGTTTGTAACATGTCTACTTTAAACCCAAGACCCAATTAATTCCTTGAACTATAAAAAATATAACAGGCTGCCACGCAACCAGATATCGAATCCAATCCAGCAGCTGTCCATAAAGAATATGAGGTCGCTCCCAGGGACTGGTAAACATTCGTTTCAAATCAACTTTTTCTTTGCAATAAGGGCAAGTTTGTTTTTTACCTGACAAAATATAAGTTTTTAAAATATTTTCAATGCTATAATTTGTATTTTAAAATATCCCCATTTGACATTAATAGTCCTTACTATAAATTATTAATTTACAGTAAGCTTTTGATTAGGGGAAGCTATGCAAGTGATTTTTTAAATATTTAATAGAATATTTGAAAAAAAATATTTAAATTTATTAGCCATGACTTTGGTTGTTTAAATTAAAGTAGCCTGAAAACAATGCAAGATTACTTACCCACTATGCACCAACCCCTTATACAGGAATCATGAAAAGTATGATAACAAGAAAGTTTGTAAACTTTTTCAACTGAGGTGTCATTTGAATCAAAAGGTAAAACTAAAATTTGTCCACAGACAGCACATACATCATCAGATAAACTTTTAGTTGGAATTCCTGATTTTGTGTAATACTGAGAATAAAAAAAAAGAAGAATTTCAAAAATTAAATACAACTTTTAGTTGCCCACCATTTTTAAGTAAACAACTATTTTGTAAGGCAACTATATATTAATTGTTTTATTCTATAAAATGTATTACTAAAAAAGAAAGTAAATAAAAAAGTGGTACATACCCCAATAGTGGAAGCCATCGTTTCCGAACAAATTTCAGCAAAATCTCTTGACATTACTCCAAAATATAAACCATAAAACAACATAACTATACTAAAGTCCATTGCCTAAAGCAAGAAATTTTTTTATTCATAAAATTTTGTCGTTTTATTAAAAAAAAAGAAATTGAAATACAATTTTTACCGTTTCTGGTTTAATTAAGAACATCATGTTAACACCAACTAGTGTGAAAACAACCAATACATATCCTGTTAGGCCAATTGCATAACTTATTCGAAATAGTAACAAGAACCATCGATATACCAATCTGTAAAAAATAATTTAATCAAAAGATTTTTATAAATATTAAACAAAACTTTAAGAAAATTATTTGCAATTTTTGTTGTTATAATATTTTTAAAAATTTATAAAAAAATTTTTCCAAAAAAAGCTAACCTAGGTGTTGTTCCAGATAAAGGCTTTTTTGAAGCTTTCAACATAACAAGAAATGTAATAATGGTGTAAACACTCCACACAGATAAAAATCTCCAATATTGTAAGTTAATGCAAAAAATAAATGGAATTGACCATAAACCTAACAAAGTGGCAAGCTATAAACAATAAATTATATATAAATAAAATTTGCAGAAAAAATACATAGGCTAACAAAATTTATTAAAACATTACAACTTTACAAATAAAAATCAAGTTCAAAATTAATATATGTATATATATCAAATTTGTCAAACTTAAAATATGATTAACTTACATTATAAGATTTAGGATGTCGATTTTTCCATTGTACTAATGCAATTTGAGATAACATTAAAGTTGTAATTAAAATTAAAACCATTTCCAAGTGCATGGCTTCATGGCCTTTGTGTTTTTCTATTTCTTTTAATCGCTCCAATCTGTAAAATTAACAACAATTGAAAAATTTAACATAAAAAAACATATATAACTGTTTTTATAAAATGTTTAAACCAGATTTATTGTATATATTTATTTTTAATTAATAGTACAAAGTAGGATTAAGAATGTGATTTTTTTTGTATATATCTTTATACTCGATGTCGGAAAGTCGAATGTGCGACTTAAACATAGAGTAACATCAGTTACTCCAACCCAGTCTCGAGTTGCCTGTGGCAGTGTGGGATATTAAAGATTATAATTGCCCGATAATTATGTTGCTGATTAAGTGCTGGCTCAGCAGGAGTTCGTACCGTTTATAGCGCCTTACTCAAGGACGCTACAGCATGAGCTCAGTGGGGATTGAACCCACAACCTCATGTGTGGTGTAGCAAGTGTTCTTACCTCTACACCAAGCTGCCGGTAAATTACTGAGTTACAATTTTTAAATGTAATACTTAAGATTTACAGACTTGGTTTACCATTTATTATTACTAATCTGTCAGTTACACAAGTTAGTTCACAAGTTGACTATTAAGGCCGGCAGCGTGGTGTAGTGGTAAGAACACTTGCTACACCACTCCTGAGGTCATGGTATAAACTCCTGCTGAGCCAGCACTTAATCAGCAGCATAATTATCGGGCAATTATAATCTATAATATCCCAAACTGCCACAGGCAACTCGAGACTGGGTCGGAGTAACTGATGTTACTTTATGTTTAAGTCGTGCATTCGACTTTCCCACATTGAGGATAAAGATATATACAAAAAAAAAAAAAAAAAAGGCCAAAGGTTTAATTAGTTGGTGAGTCAGACATACAAAATAATTATCAATTGAATAAATTTACCGTCGAGCTTCCCGTTCAGAAAGTTTTGGAATATCTTTACTTAATTCATCTGGCGAATTTTCCACGACGTTAACTTCCATTATTACACAACTTTTTTTAGGTGCCTACTTCTGTTAATGTCCATACAATGCATATTACTACTATTGCAAACAGACCACTGGCACTACGCAGCCAGAAAACTTGAACTACACTTATGCTAGCCTTAACTTTAAATATGTAACCCATTACACTACCTGGTATTAAATAGCTTTAGTAATAATTGTGTGAGCTTAGACTGTTAGTGGGCGATATATAAATGTCCTATTCATTGGCCAACAAACTAAGTAAAACTGCCGTTTGTGGTGCGCGTGTAAACTAGCAAACATTACTTAAAAGTTGTAACCATATCGTGACAAAAAAATCCCCACTGTAGGGCTATCGACAAGTTTCCTTAAAGTGCATTTAAAAAAAAACGTTATTAAAAAAACTCTTAGAAATTTAGAATGAATTTTAATTTTGCTTGGAAAGAAAAAAGTTACAACGAAACTTAAAAAAAGAAGTACCATTTTGTGAAGGTATAATTTGTAATTTAATAAATGTTGATCCAACATCCTAGGGTTATTTAACATGAATTTTGTGTATATTTAACAACATAACTCATAACAATTAAAAAATAAAAGAATTATTTTTTACAAACACAATGTTACTCTTGAAAGCAAGTGAAGTGCAGAATTCTCAAAAAAAGTTATGTAGTGGGTAATATAAAGATCCCATGAAATATAAAAATGAGAAAAATAAATAAAATCAATTAAAATAAAAGGAAACTATAAAGTTGAGTTGTTTTGAGACTTGGCAAACTCAACAAATTCATCTAACATCACTGGCCCTAAAAAAATAATTAAATTTTAAGGCACAAATTTACTAAAATATTTATTTGAAACCAAGCAATTTATTATTTTCTTCAATAAATTTAATTAAAAATATCACTAAACCAAAAACAGTTTTGTTACTTAGTAAAAGCCTAAAAAACCATAACACATAGTTAACGATTTAGAAAAAATATTTGTCATAGTCAATTTTAGATTATTTTTGTCTTTATGAAAAACAACTTACATGCACCATCCATATCATAGTTGGACAAATCATTTCTAATTGATCTACTAAACTCTAGAACGTTGTTCCATTGATCTCTATTCATAGCTTTTTTGTTGTAAGACTGTGTGATAAAGTTAGAACTCTCATTTATTTAAAAAAAATTTAGTGCTGTATAAAAACTACAATTTAATTTTGCATAAAAACAATTAAAAGTATTTGGCGTAATAAGAAATATTAATATACTTACATCCATAAATCTATAAAAAGTTGAAAATAAAGGCCACCTTTTGTCTAATAATAAAGTTAGCATAACCTTTGCAGTATCAAAATCTATTGTTCGTTGGCCGGCATCCTATAGATAAACAGTATAGTACTTTGAATTAGTTAAATAATATCAATAGCAAACAAAAACCTTAATATAATTTATTTATAATATTTGATTAACCAAAACTTAAAAATTGTTTTTGTGATATTTCTGTACTATAAATGTTATTAAAACTACCATGGTAGTAAAAAGTGGAAAAAAATACAAATCACAATTATAAAGTACCTTAACAAAATCAAAGGCATATCTGTAAACACATTTAAACATTGGAAGGTCATCTAAAGACTTTCTTAAACTTGAAAGTTTGTTTAACAACTTTTGATTGTTGTCACATCTAAAAGCAAAAACAAACAAATTATTTAAGGCAACTACTTATAAACATTGCTAAAATGACTTTCCACATTGTTTATCCTTTTTAGTAGTCAACTTTTAATACCATTTTATAAGAAAAAACAATGGCCTATAAAGTATCAGCTAATTTCTTACTGTAAACTTTGCATTCCCTTTACCCATTCCTCCTTAGTAAAAAATCCCATTTTTTTAGCACTTAAACGATGTGCCAGAACCAGCATAACAATATCATCCGGTTCAACTGACAAGTTTGTACATAACCTTATCATGCCTTCCGGTTCTATTTGATCACCTAAGAAAACAATTTTAAAATAAAAATCTTAGAGTAAAGTGTTAAAAAGGTTTTATTTTAAAATCTTTAAAAAACATTGATGTTAGCCAAATCAACACAATAATACTATTGTTAAAAAGTTAAATTTATCAAAGAAATAATGTATGCTCTACATTAACTTTCAAATAAAAAAAATGAATATATATCCATATAATATTTTTTTAAATAAAATTACAATTCATCTTAACATAAATTTATTTTTTTCATAAGTAACTTACCTGTTGCATATTCTTTAAACCACTTAAGACATTGCTTAATGGAAAATATATCTTGAGTTGATCTTTCATGAGCTGCATTGGAGTTTCTTTGGGAATGGTTGCCCATAAGGTCACTTATTCGCATTTGAGATTTTAAATTTCCAGTTGTACTAAGTATTATAAAAAAGAGGAATGTAATGTATAAGCCTAGTAAGAAATAACAACCACAACAACAAAACATTAACAAGACCAATTATAAAAAAAAACTGTTATTGAAAAAAATAAATTTTAACATACCTCTTTTTAGAACGTTTTGGAATATTTGATACACCTTCACCAGCTTGTGCTTTTCGTTTTTTGTTGTTTAATGGCATGTTTAAAATGTACAACTGTCCTATTAACACTATATTAGTGGCCTATCACTAAAGAAATAAATAATTTGATTCGCCAAGTAAAATATAAATTAAAAGATAACCATACAAACGAGAAAAGACAAACTAGCTTGGTTTGTCAAAAATTATTAAAATGTAGTAGAACCTGCAGATCAATCAATGACAATCATTTCGCCTCGGTAGCGATAACAGCAGGACACCTTTTTACAAAGGTGTCTTTAACTAATGTTTACCAGATATTCTGTCATGAAAAAACCCTCAATGCCTTACCTGTTTTGTAAAACTTAATAACCACACTTTTTTATTACACTTACCGCAGAAATATTTCTTATTTTATTTCTTAGATTTTTTACGCATGACGTAGTGTTTGTTATAATTTTATTGATGCGTAACATAGCCATTGATATAGAAATCCTGTAATAAACTTTTTAATTAAAAAATTAAAATCAAATAATTTTTGATTTGTTTAGTATGTTCTTGTCTATATAAACATGCAATATATAGTGGTTTGTATATGGTTATACATCTTAAAATTAATTTGCACAACTATGAACATAAAAACTTGAATTATGTTAGTTTTCTACCAAGATTATTAAAATCTATAAAAAACAAATTACAGTTTTTATTAACATAAACTGCAAAAAGTAAAGAAATTCATGTATTTGACTTTTGGTCTTAAATAAGTTAAATTTAATGTTGTTTAAGTAAAAACAACCAACAAAAAGGACTCTCATTTATACACTACTGTAAGTTTTCCACTTCTTCTTTAAAATTATTTTAGGTTCTTAAATTTTTTTTTAAATAAATACATTTATGTATGTTTAGGTTTTCCCCTGTCCAAATAGTATAAATTCAAACACATTATTCAAGATCATTTTTGTATTTTTAGATTTTCAACAAATAAAAGATGTTGTTAACAAGTTTTTGATGGATTTACAGTTTAAAAAAAAAACTGAAATAAAAATAAATTGAACGATCATGAAGTTTATTGTTTTTGTTGTAGAATGGAACTACTTGGATCTAGCTCGCATCTTTCTTCGCTTTCGCTTCAACCTTCGCACTCTCTTCTTCTTCCACTAAAAACAAAAACTTTTATTAAATCTAAAATAATGCAAAATTTTCCAAATATATCAGCAAGAAACTGAGACACTATTATTGTAAATAACTAAAGTTTAAACTGTATATTATAATACACAAAACAAGCACCATATTAACTCTGCTAAAACACAACGCAATTTTTAAATTATTATGTAAATAAGTTTTACAGACAAGACAATGAGAAAATTAATCAGATAACAGAACATTAAACATACAGTTTAGAACAAAATTATCGGCTTATACACAGTACTATACAGAATTAAGTGCTTTTCTTAACTTAAAAATGATGAAAAATCACACAACTATAGAGAGAAACTAGCATGCAAAAAAGTTTTAATCTTTTGCAACAAAAAATAATTTACAAAACCAAAGCAACAACAACTTGTACTTCAATGCAATACATACCTTTCCACGCATTATTAATGCCTGGAAATTGAGGCTTGATCAAGATTAAATACGATATCCAAATATGTTCTAACTTCTCGTACAAGAAGCTAAACTAAAGAGAAGGTATTACTCCAATTTCGCTGTAACGAAAAATTCTGTACGCTACAGCATAAAAAGGTAACCTGTCAAGTGTATATTTTTTCGTTTATCCTCTATTTTATTGCAGATAAATTGTAAGTCCCTTAGTTCCAATCTTGCTAGTTTAACTAATACACTAAAAACTTATTGCTTTATCTATCCATATATGGTTCTTTAAACCCTACCAAATCGATAAAACATTGTTAAAATACTTTTTACTGCAAGAAATAAAACCGTCTTTAAATAAACAGATATCTTTTTGTAGCAAGAACAAAGTTGAAGCAATGTAGAAACAATAAACAATCTTAATGCACAGTGACATTATAATAAAAGAAAAAAAATGTCGCACAAAAGTAAAAAAAATAAAATATTAGTTGAAACCTGAGGTATTGTGCAATTTATTCCCAGAACATGAGCTAAGTTGTAACACTCACACTTTAGATTACAACATTACACAATTTAAAAACTCAATCAATTTAAAAAATAAAATAGCCCAACGAAAACAGGTTTGTAAATGCTATGTGTTTCTGATACTATTAGCATTATCAATCGTCCTTTCGTTTGTTATATTCATTTTATCAATTTCTGATTTAGTTGCAACCCCGTTCATTTGTGTAACACCGCCAGACGGAGTATTGGAGTTTATAACCAAAGGATCCGTAAAGGCGCGTTCCCCGAATAACATGTTTGCTCTTTCTGTATTAATTTTTCATTTTTAAAATTTTGTTTTTAAATTTAGTTATAGCCTATAGTTAAAATAAAAAAATTATATGAAATATATAACGTAAAAAAATCCAAAAAAATTTTTTTTTATGTTAATGCAAAATGGGCTAAAATTTTATGCAAATTATTTTTAGATTTAGTTTTAATGTGATTATGTTACCAATTTCGTCTTTTTTCTTCCACTGCTTTCTATTATTTGCAATATTTTTCAACAAAACTTCGTGAAAATCGTTTAATTTGTTCATAATTTCAGTATTTCGACTTAAAGCAGTGCTGTGAACCAAAAACCAGGTCGTAAAAATTCCCAAAAGATATTTATTAAATATATAAAAAAAACAATGTTTTACAAAAAAAGGTAGCATAAAATTTGGGCCAAATAATATTCCAAGCACAGTCGGGGTATATACCATTAAACATAAACATACAGGTTAATAAATTATAAACTCCTCCTACCAATAAGAACTGACGTCGCTAAATCTTCTTTTTAAAGCGTCATCAGGAGGTAAAGAAGGTCGCCGTTGATTGGACGGATCGTTGTCATTTTTCGCTTTTCGTGAAGCTTTAATGACGTCACGAACAATCGGCCCATTAACGGTTATAAGAATGTCAAACAACAGCCCAAACGTTGGTTCGATGACGTAATCAATAAAACCTGAATAACCAAACATAAAATAAAACTAATTTTGCAAAACACGTACCCAAAATTTTAGTATTTTAAAAAAAAAAATGAATTACGTACCGATTTGTGATTGGGCAACCATGGTTGAATGACGATCACAGAGGGGTGAAAGAGGAAGTCCCAGGTCCCTTTCTTTGTCCCCTTGTTCGAAGAATTCGACAACCAATCTTTCCGTCCACCTGTAAATAAAAATAGTTTTCCGTAAACCCCCTTTAAAATAAAACTGTAAACTTTTAGTAAAAAAATTTATAATGTACGATTATGTTAAAATACTGTTAACTAAAAAATTAAAAAAATCTAAATTTTTTGTGAAATGATAAATTATATGATAACTCAACCGTACAACAACTTTTATTCACCTATAATGTAAATTCCAAAGTTTTGAAGGATGGTTTATATCACAAGAATGGATCATTAAACACATTGCCCTTGACTTCTCCAACCTATGTAAAAAAAAAAAAGAAAAGTTAAATACGTAAGTTAAAAAAAAATTAATAAATAAAACATTTTTTTAATCTCACGTTTCAGGATGTTGCAAAGTAGCTTTCATTTTTTTAATTTGTCCGAAATGCTGACTCATGTCAGTAGCAAGCACCATGTCGATCATTAACATTCGACATTCTCTGCAATAAAAAAGAAATTTTCAAATCTTAATTTATCACGTGATTTTTTGTTTAGCGCCAAACAGAAATGCAAAAATAATAAAACTAAAAAACTTCGCTTTTTTTCTCAAATAACTTACTGAAAATCTTCTTTTGAAAAGTTCATTAGAATATTGCAATCTTCTTCACCCAATAACCTAAAAGCCGTACTAATATGATGATTTTCTAACACTGAACGGTCGTTGTACATCAACGCTAACTCTGATCTGTACAAAATAAATTTGTTAGCCTTGAACAAATATAATTTCATAAAATCTGAAAGCAGTAGTTTAGCCAATAGATGGCGGTAGATACCTTGTGTTAGTGTGAAAGTTGTTTGTTGTTCCAGTGTGTTCTAAGTCGTGTACAATAGCTCCCATTATCATGGAGAATACTTCCAAGTCACTTAACCAATGCTGCAAAGTCAAATTTAAAATGTTTCAAACATAAATAAAAACAAATTACAAAACACAAATGATATTGTTTACAATTTAAGAGCAAATTGATGGTTGTGTTAAAAATAGCAAGTTACTTCGGAGAATTGTGTACAAAATAAATTTAAAATAGCAAATAATATGATTTGAGAATCTAGCTCGAAAAGTACAGGTTCAATCTTGAGTAAACATGAGTGCTTATGTTTACCGTAAGCGGAAATTTTTAAACTAGCTGGCATGTAAATAAATACCGCACTTTCACACTTTATTTCCAAAACACTACGTCACAGGTATGGCAACAGTACGTCATAATCCCGCGGTAAGAATTTTAGTCATGATTAAGTTGTCGATATCGCATTAGAACAGTGTGGTCTCACTTCAACACGACAATAAAGAATTTAAATGCGAGCAGGATTTAACTCTATGCAGGCCAGCGAAGTGGGTTGCTAACTTGGCAGCTCTTAAGAGCATTCTGCTCACGTTTGAGCTTGGTATTTACGGGGCGCTTGATGTATTATTATGTCACAAACAAACAAAGGTTTAACCGCAACACCCACGAGACTTGCCCGACTGTCGATCATAATCAATCACGTGACCGCTGAACATAGCGCTCGGAGAGGAAAATGACGTCACGAGAAGCGAAATGTCGCAAAAGTGTGTTATGTTACGCTGGGAAGGTCATCGAACTTTCCTTTGATGCGTGGCACTATACACTTCTTATTGTGTCGATCTGAGTTTTGTTCGGTAGTGCAATACAATGAGACGCTCTAATAATGTCAGAAGTCAAATATAGGTACTGTGAACAAACCGCAAATAAATCCGCCGCATAACAACTTCATCATAAGTTAAATCCTGTTCGTCTGTAACTTATTTAATTGATATAATTCACCGTATTCTCTGCTACACTGCTAAGTTCACAACAACACCACCACTAGTCTTTAACTTGTTTTTAACATCATTATATCATATTTAATCATAACATATATATATTTTTTAAAATATATAAGTTTTCCTGGTAAAATTCTAATTTACAAAGCCTAAATTGAGATATACAACCGTAATGGAAAAATCATTGCCCATCTTAATTACTATTTTACCAATACATTGTAAAATCGATAATTTAAATTACGAAACGGTTATACTGTAATGACCTTATGACCACACAACCCTTAAAAAGATATGGGAATTTCAAAACACGGATAGTTTTGCATACCCCGACACGCAAACTACGTAAAACCCCTTAAAAATGCGATACCCACGCTCCAATGACGCAAGTAACACTACTATGACGTCATACCTGAAATCCAGAATTCATAAGTAAACAGTTTAGGGATTGGGCAACGTCAGCAGCGTGTATTGGGTTGTGATATCTGTTGTTGTGTTTTCTGTAACCTTGCTGTAGTTTGTTGCTGTAATTCATCAGTGATTTAATCGGAATCTAAAAAATCGAGTTTTAATTTTTAATTTTCAAATTAAGATAAATAAAAAATAATTCGAATTAAAAAAATTTTTTTTTTCAATTAAATATTTATTTTTTAACCCCAGTCTGTTTAAAAATTTATAGTTTGTCGAAAAATATTTTAAATAGACGATATAACCGTTGGGTAGTTTGTATATCCTATTAAAGTATCGCCCATCGAAAGATTACGTTAATTCATAGAATTATACTCAGCAAAATGTTTTACTTTATATTTTCTGATGAGGTCGAACTTGTTGAGAAGTTGAAAGAAAACATATTTGAGTGAATTTCCGTCACTTATATTTTCTAACTCAAACACATCAAAACTCCATTTGTCGATATCCTGCATTAAATAATGATGACGTCATTGTCAACGTAATGAATAAATAATTTATAAAGCAATAAAATAATAAAGTAAAATCCAGTCACGTTTCTTATCGAATAATACTATAGGCTTTTAATTTGGTATAGGGCCAAGTAAAGGCAATACAGTAAAGATCAAGACTTAAAAAAAAACTATGACAGTTTAAAAACTGTAAATGTTTGAATATTTTTATTCTTTTTTATAGATTTTTTTGCATAAACACAACTATAATAAATAAAAATTTACAGTATTTATAAATTGTTTATTATCAGTAAGTCGAAGGAAATACTAGCTATTTAGTAAATAAATCAAAAAACTACCTGTAGGTGGATTTGAACTACAGGGGGTAAAGTCTGTGAACTTTCCGAGTGTTTTCTAAAAATACGTTCCACAAACATTCCTGCTTGTACCGCATGAACAACACTTCGTAACGATCTTTTGTCCCCTTCTTTTTTGGGAACCGTTTCTGTAACAAAAATATTAACAAATTATTAAATTTAAAAAAATATATATAGATGTCACAAATTTGATTCTAGATTCTAAATAGTTAACAAATAAGAATTTTTCTGCAGTGCTACCTGTTGGGTTGCTGCTGCTGAATGTTTGAAGAAGCCACCTTTTTATTTCAGGAGGAACCGGGGTAGCACCTGCCAGGTTAGCTGGCATATCATCGTCCGATGGTGTGCCGTCACTTCCGCTTTAAAATAATACGAATGTTGTTTATTCTACTTAATAGTCTTTAAAATTAAGCGTTTTTTAACCAAATATATAAACGTTAATTAATATCAATTAATAGTATTTAAGAAATGTATTTATAATTTAGAACATACTTTTTTAAGGTTAATAAAAAAATTTATTTTTAAGGCTAATTAAGATATTTATTTTTAAGATTTATTAAGGAATTAAATATTTATTTTTAACTTTACGAAGCGTATTAGAGGGCACGGTAGGTTCACCGCAAAGTTATGAATGGAATTTCCAAAAAATAATACAATCATCTTATGTATAGCAATAGGCAAAAGATGTTTCTGCAACTATTTTGGTTTCAAAATTTTTAAATTTCATTTCACCTCATGTTTTTAAGAAACCAATATTCCATAACTGACACAGCATATTGTAAATTGTTGGTCATGACGTCAGGTGTGACATCACTTCCTGTTTTAAGATCCCCGATCAACGTCCTTAACCTGATAAATCAGAATCAAATGCTTAATTAATATAAATAAGCAGTTATAGTTTTACATAGAAATTTTGTTTTTCCCTGTCTTAGTTAAAAGAAAAAGAAAGTAAGTGCCACCACATTTAAGAAGGTAAGTACCACCCCATAAACAAAATGAATAATTTACAAACAAAAAATAAACTTGAAATATCCATTAAGATATTAAACAACAACTATACGTATTGCACTTTGATGCAATGTTATATATAAATTAGTTAGAACATTGCAGATGTTTTATATAAGTGCAAGCTTGCGTTTATTTTTAACTCCCTTTTGACAGGAGTTATGTATCAATTTGATGCCTGATGGTAAAAATAAGTTATATTTCAGTTTCCAAAAGGTTTAACTTAAATGTTAGACCGCAATTGCCAGGTATACGCATTAGCGGTTTCGCTTTAAATATTTTTTATAATTAAACTTGACTTTTAGGATAATTTTCCCGACATTTTTAAATATCAAAAATGCGAGACTATTTTCTTTTTTAAACTTCGTGTTCTTATTTATTATTTATACCCGACCTTTGATAATTGGATTAACGAAATAGCAAATGACAAAAAAATTAAACGCTGTAACTGAAACAACCAGAACCCGAAAAGTAAATTAATTCCCGAAAATGAATTAAGTTTAAGTTACATGAAAGTGCCCTTAACAAAATACAAACGGTTTAAATTTCGTATATCATTTGACAGTAATCTTTCTATGCCTAGCAAATAGCTGTGGCTCGTTACCTTAATGCAGCATGATTTAAAGATTCTCCTTCACTCGTGCCAATGACGTCACTAGCTCCGCATCGCTTTAGGTCGATGTCTTTTGCTTGGACGTTTCTTTTGTGCTCCCACTCCTCCGAGGTTTGAGGTCCGTTGGTTACTTTTGGGGGGTTATTTCCCTTCCCGGAGGAATCTGACGAATCGTCGTCGGACTTCATCGGCGGGGGGTGACTCGATGGCAATAGGGACTTTCCCGGAGTTTGGGGAGACATATTGAGGTTGACTCCAGCGAACGAGGATTTTCTTCTTGTTCCAGATGGAGATTCTGAACACAAAAATCATATAAAAAATTTAAAACAAAATTATAAACAAAAAACAAAATTAATTCAAGTACATTTTAAAAACAGGTTTTTATTTTAGTTTAATAATTCCGATTGCATAAGGTAAAAACCATATAAAATATACGCATTTAATAGAAGTTTGTATTACAACAAACTGCAAAGCACATGACCCAGAATTGACATATGACACTTCCTTTAAAATATACTACGTGCATTCACAAACATCAACAGCTTGTCAAGGAATTTGTATTTGTACTTTTGTGCAATTAAACTTGGCAAAACCTTTATAATTTGCCTATTACCTATACAAATGCAAACCTTAAATGCCGAACGCTATGCATGAAGGTATTAACCAAATTTTTTGCGTTGTTAAATTAGTTTGAACTTGATACAACTGGGCGATCACCTTTGAAAAGTTTTGCAGTGACATATGTTTTATTTACGTTGTTAAAATAGTATATAACTTTTTAAAACAATATCAAATATAATTTAACAATAATGTCTAGTGATTTATAATTAAAGACACTTGTGATAAAACTTACCCATTTTTAAAAGTTACCTTAAAAACTGTAACTAAACCATTACTGTTCTATAGGCTACACCTTTTAACAAAATACATTTAACAGGATATAACCTTCTAACGCTTGGGTACCTTTTATACAGTAAAATAATCCGCCTATAAAGCCCTTAATCCATTTAAATTAGAGTTTCAAATTTAAGTTCCAATTAGGCAAGTTTATAAAACTCTTAATCCGCACAAAATTTCTCCTAGTGAAATTGCTTACCGACACGTGAATACACGTCGTGCTGGATTAGAAATACATCAATAGGCATTAGGACTGGTGCGAGCCCATTATCGGGTTAATAAGCCTGAAAGGTTTGAACGAAAACTGTTCAATCTAGTTAAGGTCAAGCAATGACGTAAAAACAAAGAAATAAAAACCAAAGAACAAAATTTAAAAGCGAAAAACGCATTAAAGAAAGCATCTTTTACTTAAAGTGCCAATCAATAAACGTTAAAAATAAACAAAAACTTCACATTTCTAAATGTAATGAAACTTATTTACAGAATATTTGAAAGGTTTAAGTTAAATGCCAAACAATGGTACGAATATTAACGATAACAACGCGTTGTATTGTCACCAAAATTCATCGATTTATTGATCAATTTGTATCATCAATTTTTTGTTTTAAATTGCACGGTCACTGCAGCAAAGCAATGGTGCGTATACAGTTCCTAGAATTTTTACGAACAAAGCGGAACTCTTAAACAAAGCAAAGACATCAGTTGCCTTTATTTTTAAATAAAAAAATACTTGTTCATATTTGAAAGGGTTCCTCACCTTCGCGTCTTCGTTTAACTTTCTTAGAACGACGACAAACCCGCATTTTCTTAGACAAGTTTAACATTTTCAATTTCCAAAAATCAATTTTTAATATACTTCAAACATCAGTCTATATCCTAACACACTTGTACAATACATCATAAGAGTCTGTTCTGAAATTTTTAAACAATTCGCTTCATTTTAAGTCTGCATGTTTGTATTGTATACTACCCTGTTTTCTTTAAAAACACATCTGAAAAGGATTTTGAAAATATACTAGTACTACCCATCTATCTATTTTTTTCTAAATACCAAACTATACACCCTAATTGAAATCCAATTACTTTACTCTGAATAAACTACCATCTACATGCATAATGCATTGTAATTGAACCTTAATAATATCTACATTAATCCGTAAACAGTGCCTTAAGCTGACTGTTATGTATACTTATGGTCTTTAATTTAATTACGTTAGGCTTATTAGACATAGCGTTTTTTAGAGGATGCTCTATTATCATCGGACAACAACTTTAAATAGGCTGCGAGTAATTAGGGAAATGCCTCAAAAACTTGGTGAACTCTAAAAACCTAATTCACTAAAAAATGAATTTTCCAAAAATTTACACCTTTAGTTAAGTTTACACCTTTAGTTAAGTTCGTCATGTATATACAACTTACTAAAACGCTACGTCATCTGACACTTACTATAACGCTACGTCATCTGACGACTTAATGATTACTTAGGGAATTTTTAAAACCTTGATTAAACTGTTTATAATTAATATCTCAGCTATGCTATAAATACCTTAGATGTAATATGACATATTTATTTAGGCAAAATTTACAGCATGGCAAATACACTTTTTATTTTAATTAAAAGCTCATTTTTATATAATAAAAATTGACTTTTGAATTACTTAACTCGCCTTTGTCGTGACTGCATTTTCCGCTCTTAATTGAACGTGACCTTAAATACTTGCTCAAGCTAATCTCTAATATTAATCTTTTTAAAGCAGGGCAACAATCTAATTATAGTGCAACTCTGGCGAAACATAATGAATGATATTTCCAAATTCGATCAAAAAGTCGCGCATCGATTTTTTTTTGCAAATTGATTATCGCTATAACTTCAAGATCTAACTCCCCAATTTAAAATGTATTACAAAAAAAAAAAAGTTTCTTTAGTGCTTTTTTTCTAAAGCCCTTTTTTATCAAAAAGGTGTTTTAATTTTACAAGTTGTTTGTATTTTCATGTTGATTTTTGTGGCAAAACGTGACGGCCCGGCATGAGAATAGCTTATCGGTACATTTCACAATAGTAAATGTGACGTAACAACTAAAATTGAAAATTTAACAACTGGATATATATTACATGACGAGAACGCCGATTTTTGCTCCGCGAGGATAAAATACAAAACAACAATAAACAAAACCGCCAATACCTTCAACACTGGCAATCAAGCGCACGCGAGCTTAACGACAAATGAAACGTAATTACAGGCTCTACCGATGCGGTTAAAGTCAAGTTGACATGATCAAAAAATAAAACAGTTTCAAACTGGCAAAATTGGAAGAAAAGTCTGATTTATTTTTGGCCGAATACAAAACGATTCGGTGATAAATTATTTTTACAGCGTTCTAAAAATAGGCAACCTGCACATTTAAATTTAGAACAACCGCAAAAAATCAAGATAGGGAAATAATTACTAGATTATCCCTAATGTTAATAAATACCGGAACACAATTTTCAAGTGAGTTTCGTATAACGGGATCTTATCAGAGATGGGCAGATGCATATCTGTGATAATTATGAGAGTATTGACCTTTATGTAATATAACATAAGACTGCTCGGTTAAACCACGCTAGTTAATCTAACCTTAAACTATAACCACCGTACATTTTATTTATAACATAAAATACAATTTTGATGATGACTTAATCAATAATATGCACATCCGAAAAAAAATTAAATAAATAAAAAAATGTTTATTTTCTAAATAATAAATTACGACAACTTGATTTTTGTTAATACGGGTAAAAATCTACTTACTTTAAACTTAGTAGTTAATACTATTCTTTTTGCTTTAACTTATACTTTAAAAGCAAGCGCTTTTTAAACTCGTTTTTATGTTTTGACAATAAGCGATTTATTAACCTCAAAGATTGCACTACACTAATTAATTATCCCAATTAATAAAAAATGTGACGTCACAAGTAAGGGGAAATCTACGTCATAATGTTACATCGTGCATGGGAAGTTTAAGCGATTATTACTGCGTATTGTTAATCAATATGTTTCCGTTTTAGAGGCTTTAAAAATAAAGCAAAATTAAACCAAATTTAATACGAAGCTTATATGTGATTGACATTTTAAATAAATTGCGTACGAAGCTATTTAAAGCCTACTGTATCGCTATAAAAATCAATTACATACAACCGTACTCAATCTTTCTACCACCAGCTTTGGCTTAAACGAAGCGAAGTGTGAGTAGCAAATATGTCAACATTAAAAAAATTCAAAACAAGTCCTTTTAATAATAATAGTCATAAAAACTCATTAAATTTAAATTGATGATGTAATTACAAACGTAAATGTACGCTTACACAATTAAAAGAGGTCCCTAAACGCACTAGAAAAAGAGGAATTGCAGTGTTCAATGCCCGCGTGTAATTGTTACGTAATTGATGTTGTTTGGCATAGTTTCGGAATTAAAATGTTGACAGATTCTCGAATGCGGTTGCACGGTTTTGCTTGGTATGCATGTCGTACTTTAATTAAATTATGTGGTTGTGTTTTTTTTGAACTTACTATTTTTGTAATACGTGAAAAATTTTTAAATCGAAATGCAGCATAAAGCAATTGCTCTTAATACAACATTTGCTCTTAATACAACAGCAATTGCTCTTAATACAACAATGCTATTTTTAACACATATTAACACATGTAAGTATTGCTAAAATAATATTATACACACAATTTTGTTAATTAATTATTTTTCAATGCTTTAAATAAATACATGAAGCTTGGTTATCTTTTAAAAAATAACTGACAATTGAACAACTACTGCGACTTACCCATTGTTACCATGTAATTTACGCCATCCACTTCGATTAATTTCGACAAAGGGGAAACAGACAATGCTTGATTAAGTGAATTAGAATCCGGATTTTCGACGATATTATATCCATTTGTCTTACTTGATTCATGATGTGAAAACCCGTTACTTTGCTCGGTGGAAGGCATTTCAGTGACGCTGCTGTCTTTTTTAAGTCCATTTAAATTTGGTTTAGATTCCTCGCTCATGTTTACTCCACGTTCGCCATGCTGGTCGTGATAAATGCATCGTACATTATCAGAAAATTTTTCAATACTCCCCTTGGTGCTTTTATTTGTTGATACAACGTCACAGTCGTGCTGTTTCGCAGAAATTTTGCCCGTGTTTAAGGCACCTTTGCGAACCTTTCGTACGCCCTTTAAAACAGTTTTATTGTCGGTAAAACGTCGCGAAAAATCGGAACGTTTAGTGTCCCAAAATTGATTTACGTCACCTTGTTGTGATAAACTCTCTGCTGATTTAACGCTACTAGGTTTTACACAACGCAAATTAACCCCAGTAGTAATAGTGTCATTAGACTCACTGCTAGCCTCTTCCAGTAATTGTTTTTTAAAAGCTGCCTTTTTCTTAGTAAAAAGGTCAGCACTTTGATGAGATGAACTCTTGTTTTTACCTGATTGCAAAGCCCGCTCGATTAATGCGGTTGCGTTATACGCTTCTAGAATAGTCTCAGTAGTAAGCGCAGGACTCCTACGCAGATTCCAGCCGCACTGACTAAGTAGATTTGAACTCGTCAAGTACTTGGGATCTACCTGCTTGTTGTACCGATACGAACCAACACTTTCATTACTTTCTTCCCTTTCACTAACCCGCAATATTGACATTGTTACTGGCGGGTATGACGTCACAATGATGCGTGTCAATCACAATGGACCATTAGGTTAACCTCCAAAAACAGTTATTAGAATAAAAACACAACGCCAGTTCGTGTGTTGATTCAATAGCTCTTTAAGCGTTTGCGGCGCTAAGTTAATTCCTAAACAAAACAAACTGAAATAATGTAAACATATCGCCAAAATTTGCACACCTAGCAACCTAAATCCTGTTTATTATTGTAACAACTTGGTTTAATACGAGAAACATTTAGATATACAATTGTCCAATAAGTCGGTTTTCGTAATGAGTAAACATGACGTCACCGAAATTCCCTTGTGGTTAATTAACTGACCAGAAAGTCTTTTAAATACAATTCTCAGTTCCTAGTTCTTTATTGTAATTAAAAATTTTACCTGAAAAAAATTCCTGGCATTATTTTAACACATTCTTTACTAAAATTAAACCTAAAAGACCTGGCATAAATAAAAATAAATATACATCAATGAAAGAGTACAATTTATTTTTGTAAGAAATTTATAAACTTTGCGATTTCCTAAAAAAAATGAAGCCCAGTGTCTCCAAAAAGTTCGTAACTTTTAAACAAGTGACTTCCTTTTTAACCTTTTGCTACAAACAGTAGAATTCGATGTTAAATAAACCGTATTATGATATCCCTAACCAAGCAGAACCGTTTACAGAAGGCAAATTTTCAGTCAATTAGACTTAAAAAGACCTGCAAGTACAACCCCTAATATAGCTGTAATTCCTAAATAATGGCGATGCTAGTTACTCTTTTAAAAATGCTGGTCAAAATCGCTGAGAATTTGTTCGTTTAACTGTAAATAATAAGCTTATTATTACACCCATTAAAAGCATTTTTAATCCTTAAATCACTGACCCAAAACTGTGTGAAAAATACGACCTTTAAATTTAAACCTTACAGCATATTGCATTAAAACCTCTTTTACAAAGACCATTCTAAAAAAATGTAATGAAAAATAAAAATAGTATTTTAAACACGCTTGATAGGCTATATAGACTATAGTCTACACATGCTGCCCTAATAATAAACAACACACGAGTTTTTTAATATTGTGATTTAAATACACACGACGAACCGCACGTTATTAACGTGTTTTTTTTCTGATTAGAGCAACAAAAGCAATAAAATATTGATTGCAAATTATTTGATGTTAGTCAGTGCTCTTACACTAAACTATTCCGGAAATGCTTATTCGCTGGCAAAATAATAAATAACGGTTTATAAAGATCTGCCTAGCAGTGTTTTTGTACTTATTGTACTTTGTATTAAAGTTAGCTCCTAAATAACTTTAATTTAAACCTCAGATTTTTATGAAAAATAATTGACTAGAATAAATAATAACTGATGAATCACATAATATCACAATAAAATAAATTTTTCGACTCGTTTTTGTTCAACTGAAAGGCCTAAGCCGCAAAAAACAAACCCGTTATGCAAATTATCGCTGATGTTTACAAAATAAAAAAGAAACATTCGTAAAAACTCTGAATAAATAAATTCTGTCAGACTAAATCTGCACGTAGGCTGCTAAATTTCTTTTTTATTATTTTACACATTGTCATAACAAACGGAATATTCAATTCTATACTGTTACAGTAAACGCTTGCAAAACTTACTTTAGCCCAAATTAACTATAAAGCTTTATTCACTTTTCCTTAATAACACAGCGTCATACTTTTATATATGTAGGCTATTACTGTTATAGCCCGTTTACCTCACAAATAAGCAATGTGTCATGCACTCGCTCTTTAAGATTACATTTGAATAACTCAACTTTGTTGCTATTATAGAGCTTTTACGCACTTAGTGCTGTGTTAACTCTGCTTATCCTAATTAAATAGACCTAGTCTTTTATTTATTACCCTTTAAAACCGCTAAATTGACGTCTTAAGTAATCGATTTCAAGTTCAAAAATCAGCAGAATGTTTAATAATTGGTTTGGCGTTCTCCCAAGAAATTACACAGAAACAGTCTACATATATATATAACGCATTACTCACAGCCAAATATCTAATAGAGTAAAATAAATATTTAATAAGTTAAAAGCGTTTTACTTTACTAAAGACTTTATTATTTTAAAAAAAGAAATACAGTTTAGCAATTTTCACTATTATCATGTGCCCTAATAACATTTATACTTTACACACAAATATAATTCTAACATGAAATGTTTACTGAAGTTTGTATAGTTTATGGACTCTTTCAAGGTCAACTTTCAAGTTGTAAAGGCTAAATCAACTTAGTGCTAAGGCAATTTACGGGCTTGACGTCACGCTTCAAACAGGCTCGTAAAGAAGTATGCGTACCATTTGTAACATTGTGTAACAACGCAATGACGACGTTAAATTTAAGGCTATACATGATATACATATTAATATAAAACAAATTGAAACACACTAACCTTCTGGTACCCCCTCCTTGATCGTTAGTGAAGATCCGGTCACTTGATTGCCAGGCAACCTTTGCCCCAATGCAGGTAAAGGCACCCGCGTAGGTAACGAAATTCGTCGCCCACGAATGGTGGGAGA
Source organism: Corella eumyota (assembly GCF_963082875.1). Lineage (NCBI taxonomy): Eukaryota > Metazoa > Chordata > Ascidiacea > Phlebobranchia > Corellidae > Corella > Corella eumyota. Next base: position 5,730,033 of record NC_137491.1, read on the forward strand.
TGGACGGGGAAACTGGATCATGTTCTTTAATGTATCCATGAAGTTAACAGATTCGGTGTCACGTGGTGTGGGTGATTCGCGATGTGGGGTGTATTGCAATGGAGGTAAGATCGCCTTCTTGCGAACCCGCTGACTACCGTTGCTGTTATTCGAAGATAATATTCCAGCCACTAAAAACAGCATAGTCATAAAACGATGTAAATAAAATGAATAAATTAATGAATACTGAATATAGAAACTGCTAGTGTGATAAAACATATATTTTAATAAGTAAAATGTAGAGCAAGGTAAAAGTGTAGTCAATGTTGGGTTAACGTTTTTTTAGAAATTTTTAAATTTAACAATAGGTACGAAATATATGGTCCTTGTAAAGTCCATAAAACAGCCTTTATTTAAAAAAAAGTCAAAATAAACATTACTTAACATGATTTGAATGTCACTAAACAATGATTAATGGAATCTGGGGACTACAAAAGAATGTGCTTGGGTTATTAATAGTTACCGTTCCTAATCTTTAGACAAATACATCTCTTTGTTGGTAATGTTAAGTGCTAATACAACTTCCAAAAAAAGTTAATAGAAACACGTGGCGTCACCTTGCGTTGAACAAATTTATTAAAATAACACTCAAATTAGGTTGAACCAAGTTTTAACAAAATTATTTTTAGCCTGTCCTCTGCCAAATTTAAAATTAACTTTAGCTGTTTGACGTTCCATAACCTTTACTTTAATAACACGACATTACTGAATTGCAAACATTAAATAATGATATCGATTTTAAACATTTAAATCTCGATTTTTAATATTACTTTGTTTGACAATATATTTAATATAGGTTGTCGATCATTTCAAAGTTATTCCTAAGGGAAAAATTGCGATATTGTTTAAGCTTATTACTGATTTGCAGTACTTGAAAAACAAATATTTTGTTTTTAACTTTTCCAAAATAAAATTCGATTTTTAATATGGTAATGGTAAAATAGTGTTAAATATAATTTTAATAGATATATTTCTAAAAATATTTTTCAATATTATAATAAAAAACTTGCAAAACCACCTGAAGGTCTTTCCCCAGTTGTGTGTCTTCTTTGACGAGAAGGATCCTTATTCGAAATTGGCATTTTGTTTTTCTTTTATTTTAACTTAATATTAAACGATATAAATTGTAAAATTTTTTGCAAAAACTTGATGGAAAAACGCAGAAAGTAAAACAAAAAAATTTATTTAAGAAGAATATCTAAATTTAAATAACACCTTATGTTAATAAAGTATTACAAAAATATCCTTTGATCTACTTTAAAAGTCTTCCCTTGTACTTTGGGCGTATAATACTAAAAACCAGTATGTTTAACATAAGGCAAGGATATATAAATAGCTTAAAACAGACACAAGTTTAAAACAAACAAAAAACAACAACTACAATTGGCAATCGTAAGTCTAATCTTTTTTGTATATCTATGTTTTTTTAATGCTAGCTTGTTTACTATAGCCTAGCAAAAAGGGGCGATTAAGTAAAAATCGTATTTATTTTACACACAGACAAAAACTAATGCAGAAAGCTATTGAAATAAAACTTCCACTTGCTCAACTAATATGGCTTACACGATTTCCTCTTTAATTACCTATTACCACAGTCTATTTAATAAACAAGTTTACACAACTTCCTCTCCATTAGTCAAAACTAATGCTCAATCAACATCAACAGCACATTTCGTCCGACTATTTGTACTAATGTGATAAATGATTCGAATGTATTATTACACATGCGGTTGCTAATAAATCATTCAAATTTTTAACCTAAATGTAAACGTAAGTCGAATTGTTGTGATCAAAGACCAGGCAACATATGGCGGCTACTATTTAGCAAACAAAGGTGTTTTTAAGATCGAAATTAACGTCGTAATTTTAACATCGCATGTCATAAAGCACCCTAGGTCAACAAATAGAGTATTTTTTAACCTTCCATAACCAATGGATGAATTCTAATATTTAAAACAATTAAACTGTCAATTAAGGTGGAGTTAAAAATTGACTTTTGATTTGCGGAAAGAGATATTTTATTAAATGTTGTTAGGCGTATCTAAATCAAACCAACACTCGACATAGCTGTAGACTTAACTTCAATTAATGTTGTGTATTTAATAAAAACAAAACAAAAACCGTACAAAGTTCAGAGCATTGATAATATACAAATTAAATAAAATTTGGTGTTTTCACTAGTGATCCTGGCGGTACATGAACAACTAAACAAAAATAAAATTAGTTTAAAAAATTGGGTGACCAAACATTTTTACCGAAAGACAACCAAACTCTGGACAACTTAACCCAGTGACAATCTAACCATCGAGAAATGGTTTTATTAAAATAAACAATTGTTATAAGTGTGGTTAATTTAAGGTTTGAGTTGTTTTGGGGTTATATTTATTGCTTGTTAAATTTTTATTATTGATAAAAAATAAAAAAAAAATTATTAAATTATTTTGTTTACTGACCATAAATTGGGTCCTCCATATTAGAATATAAAGGTTGTGGTGTTGTAAAACTTTGTAAAAATGGTGTATTTAAATGGTGATTCGGACTTTGTTGGTTTGCAGTACCAGATGTTACCTACATAAATAGTTGTTTCAAAATTTAAAAAATATATTACTATTTTTAACAGCTTTGTGAGTTATAAATGTGTTATTTTTTTACTTACCGGACTGTTAAAGTTTAATGTGTTGGGTTGTGCTGAAGTGACAATCAAATTCGATTTTTCATTTTCATTCATTTGTTCCTGCATAGGTCCGGAAACTAAAGCAAAAGTTTATATTGTAATTGATAAATCTTGCTAAAAATCTTTAATAACTTGACCTTATTTTATTTTATTTCCTATTTTAGGTGTTACAAGACTTAGTTATATATTAAAAACATATTTAATATACCTGTGTCTGTAGGTTTATCTTTGTTTATATTAGCAATATTAATTGTTTTTTGAAGAGGCAAGTGTTTTAGAGTGACATGATCACTTAACAATGCTGAGGTAGTGGTGGTGAACTTACAGTAATCACATGCAAACGGCTTACTAAAAAAATAACATTTGTTAGAAATCTAAAATCAACATAAAAAATAAAATTTACAGAATAAATTAATGTTTTATTAACATTCAAGTTATAATTAAAATAAAAATTGTTATTTAAATACCTTTTATGTGAAAACTGATGCTGTCTTAAGCAACTGGGTTTTAAAGTTACAAAAGTACATTTTTGACAAATTAAAGGATTCTCTTCCTTGTGTATATCCAGATAATGTTTTTTTAATTCTTCTCTAGAGCCCGATACATTTTCACAAATCTGTAAAAAATCAAAAATACATTGTAAAACAACACTGTACCAATACCTGACTAACTAACATACATTCAAGTACAAATGTATGTACTTATTTGCAAAAAATTAATATAATCATCAGTTACATTGCATTTATATAATTCATTTTTCTTCACATGGGTAAGCAAATGTTTAAGTAAACCCTCTCTCATATTACACTTGTAGTTACAATGTGGACATGGGTATCTCATGTCCTCGAAAGCAGTGTGTTTCGTGATTCGATGACGACGTACTGAACCACTATTTGCTGATTCATAGTCACAGAATTGACATTTGTATGATTTTGCCTAAACGATAAAAAAAATATTTTTTTAGTTTGTAATTTTATAGTTTATTTGTGATGGTTGTACACATAACAATATTAAAATAGGTGGGCAATCGATAAAATTTCTAGAGTGGTAACTTATTTAAAAAATGCAAAAAAAAAAAATTCAGGCCTATGCCTTGGAAGTATTATTTAAAACACTAAATGCACAAGTAGTCCGTACCATTTTACACATAAATTAATTTAATAAAATTAAAAATTAAATAAACAAGTTATCGACAACAATACCATTCAACATTACAATGAACATTATTTACCTTAACTTCATGCATAGCAACATGAACATCATATTCACTCTGATCAACAGTCACAAAATTACAAGATTTACAAACCATTTCACCAGGTTTCCGGTGGTGATTAATTTTATGCTGAAATTGAAAAAAAAACACAATAAATATAATGTAAATGTAATTATGTAATACTCTTAAAAATTACCTTTTTTTACCAAAAAATTCAAGACCTACCCTTTTAAGGCTCTTATTATCCTTAGACTTATAATCACAGCCTGGTATATCACAACTAAAAGGTTGGTTTCCACTATGAACCAACTCGTGTTTAGTTAAGTGATGTTTTAATCTAAAGGTATATATTTTTAATTTGTTGAAGGCATAATATATATAATAAGTTACATTGGCAGTTAATTTGCCACTAAAATTAGTTAAAAGAATTACTATAAAACAAGTAAAGGGTTTGATAAAAGTTATACAGTAAAAACAAAAATTATGAATTTTAAGAAATCTGAAAATAATGCATTTCTTAAATGGAAAAAAATTACTTATCTTACTTGGCAACGTAATTGCAAACTTTGCACAAAAACAAGGATTTTCCTGGATGTATCTTCCCAGCATGGTTTGACAACTCAACTTTTGTAGAAAATTTAACAGAAGCATCAGGACATAATTTACAAATATAACCTTCATGTCTGAGTTGAATATGACGGTCCACATCAATCTAAACAAATTTTTAATATTATTATAAAGAGTATGCCATAAATAAAGAATATATAAAGAGTTTTTTACTAACTTTTTTTTAAATAAAACATTTAAAATGTATCAACCTTATTATCTGCAGTGAAATTACAATGTTGACATTTATGAATTTCAGCATGGGAAGTAAGATTATGTCGAATCAACAAATATTTGGAAGTTGCAACAAATTCACATTTATCGCATTTGTGACTTCCGCCAAAATGGTGAAACCTCCTAAAACATTGGAAAAACTTTAAAAATGTTTAAAACTTTTATATATTAAAAATTTGCTAGATTAAATATGGGTAAGCTAACCTGTGATTGTGCAGAGAGTAATAACTTGCAAAAGTTTCAAAACAGTCTTCACATTTGTAAGTTGTAACTTTATTGTGTGTCTGTAGATAAAATCAAATAACATGTTATGTCACTAGCCTTACAGTAAAATTGCCTAAAAATGTTTCAAAAACAAAAAAAAATTAAAAAATTTCATTGTGCTAAATTTGCTATAAAGTTAGAGTACCTTTACCTGCATATGTTTGTTAACAGAAAGCCATGATTGGTTACTATAGTCACACATTACACATTTAAACTTATTTCCAACATGACTGTCCACGTGAATACATAACTCAGCTTCTGTATTAAAACTAAACAAAAAGGTAAATCTAATTTTAGAATTTTTTTATTAAACGTTTAAAACATTTTTTGGGGTGTTGATAGCAGTCAGTTCAAAAACACTTATAAAAAATAGCTGCCAAATAAATGTTAAATAACTTTAAAAAGAAAATAGTGTTTTGTTTTTAATAAACAAATCATACCTAAGCATGCATTTGCCACAAACATTTTTGAGTTTTTTATGAACAACAAAAACACCATCATCAGCACATTCAATAATATCAAAATCTTCATCATTTTCGCTAACAGTATTTGTTGAAAACGTTGACTTGATTTTAGATTCTCTTTTAGTGGCAATCCGCTGGGAAGATCTTGTATCATGGGTCAACTAAAAATATATTTTTGTCAATCCTATTTGTATAAATTGTATAATAATACTTATATATATATAAAAAATTCTGCATAAAATTTGACAAAATTACATTAAAGATAAGAATTATGAAATTTTGATAATTTAATCAAACATATTAAGCTCTTTAGATACCTCACAAATTTGATTCAAATCTTCTAACTTAGTTTTCTTATTAATGGTTTTAACTTTGCTTGTATTTTTTCTTTTACCAGATCTTAAACCTATATGAAAAAATAAGTTGATTTATTAGATCGATAAACAGAGCAAATAAAATCGAGTTACATATTCAAAAAACATAAGAGAAATTTATTTGTTACAACATAATCACAAATCAAAAACTTACTTATTTTTTTTCCTTTGGTGGTAATAGAGATTGGAGGTTCATAATTACCAGATAAATGGAACTTACTCTAAAAAAAAAATTTTAACAATTTTGTATTGTTTTTACATAGCTATTTATGATTAAATTATAAATGACTAACTTTACTGTATACCTCTTTGACTTCAACACAAGAATTATGAGTTTCTAAATGTTTCTTTAGAATTTCCATAGATTTAGCTTCAAAGAAACAAAGTTTACATTTGTAAATTACAGATATCATGTCATTAAAGTCCATTGTTGTAAATCACAAATTAAATTTTAATATTTACATACCTAAGTTATTTTTACACATTCTGCAAAAAACATTTATTTTTTAAACAGTTGTTTTACTGGGCTATATAATTAAATTCATGAAAAGACTTGGATTAAATTCAGTAAACAAAATACATCAATATATATTGACAATATACATTATCTGTCTTTTAGCAGCAAATTTACATTTTGTTAACAGCAAAATATTGTAAAATAGTATTAAAAATGAAAATGTTAAAAAAAACTTTTTTTTCACAACTGTTCGTCTTTCTGGTCATTTATATACCGTAGCTACAAAAGTCCCTGTTTGATGACCTCCTTAAACATTTAAAGTCCATTAAATTAATTGATTTCACGTTATTGGATCAGAAAGTTGAAAACTTTTAAATTTTTCAACATCATAAAACGAAGCTTTAACAGTTCGTCCACCAAAAAATCTTCCATTTAAATCAACCAGAGCTTTAATTGCAGATTCCATTCGTTCAAATTCAACAAAAATTCGAATTGCCTCGGTATCAGGAAATCCAGTCATCTGTAAGTATTTAAAAGAAAAATTAACAATTCAGTAAATTTAATTTTTAAATTTTAAGTATCTTAAAAATTTTCAATTTATCATAGTGGGTTATTTTATATGTAATTGTGATTGTGATTAGCATAAGCTTTCAAACATAAAAATTGCCTACTAATATAAACTTAAGTTACCTCATAAATTAAACATTTATGTACAGCTCCGTATTTTGTGCATTCATCTGAAGTTTCACCTTCCAACTCAGCATCCACTTCACCCGGTCCCACCATGTTCTAATTAAAGTATTTTTATAAGATTAAAAAAACAATTTAATAAAGAAATACTTTTCTAACAAAAAAAAATTAAAGTAGCCACTTTGTTGAGACATTTTTGTCTACATTAAAACAAAAAGGACAAATTTAAGTTTCTGGTTAAAAAATTTTGCTTAAAAAACAATAATCAGCAATTTTAGTGTATTTAAATATGTTTTGTATAACATTGCTTTGAATAGCTATGCTTTGACTTACTCTTAGGCAAATAACTTTGGTTGGGTTGCGAAGTAAATCGGTCACAGATTTTTGTTCTTGTTGTTCTCTTCTAAAATCCTCCTCAATTTGTTGTTCGATTTGATCACTTGAGATGATTTTTCCCCCACGCTTGCTGGTCTTCTCAATCTTGAATTAAAAAATGGTAAAATTTAATTAAAATTACCAAACTAAACACACTTTTAAACTTACTGGTATAATTTAATAACCTAAGTAATTTATTTTTGTGGATATTTACAAATGTTGCAGGTTACCCTGATTTTAAACAAATGTTTAAGAAATATTACCTGCAAGGCATGGCTCATTCCTCGATTGTCTTTGCCTAAACCTTTGCCTTCTTTGAATCCATATTTAGCCATTATTTTGTGAGCTACTGATCCCCTGTCACACAAATATCATTTTAAATAAAAAATACAAAAGGTAAAGTTGTTTACTGTCAAAAAAATATTACGATAAATATCATGATTTAAAAAAAGTACAAAAGCATACATATAAATAATTTTACAATTAAGAGTAGCCTACTGAAAAATCTAAATTTTAGTAAAAATTATTTAACTTACGCCAGGTTGTGAGCAAATTGAACTCCAGCTCCTCCTGCTTTTGGAGAAGCAGGGCGATCAGAGGTTGGGGCTACTTAAAAAATAAACACAAAATCTAATGTCACATTTTTTTTTGAAGATATTTAAATTAGTTTAACTATACTACTAAATATAAATTTTATTATGCGGTTATTTAATATCACTATATTTATTACGCTTCTTAAACGTCACTTCATTTTTATTTATAAAAAACATAAAAACCTACTAAAACTAGGTAAAGACTGTTTGTCAGATTCCAATAAAGCAGTTGGTGGAGCAATTGCTGCTTTTCCCGTCGATGACACTAAAATACCAAAAAATATTAAAATTACATCTTCAATATTTGAACAATTTATTCTAGAAAAAAAAAATATAAATTTGTTTACCATTTTGCTAAAATTTAAAATTGAATTAGTTTCGAAAGCTCACTCTTTTTAGATTTTTCTCTTTCGTAAAACTCTTCGTCTTCTTCTAAGTTTGATGTTTGTTGTTTGGCATGGCGCTCTGCTCTTCTCTTTCTACGTAACTCAATTTCTTTTTCTCTGTGGAAATTATAATTAATAAACTTTTCAAATCAATCATAAAAAATTATCTAACTTTATATAACCGTTAAAAAATCTGATTTTAATTTTTATTAATATAATTAACTTAAAATTTATAAATAGTTATATATAATTAACTAACAATGGTTTTGTAATGCACTTGATTGATTTTGTATTTCATAGACAGACAATCATTTTGTAACAATATTAGTTAAAAAATTTAATTTTTAGATAGATTTGCCACCTGTTAACTTCAACTTGACGCTCCGATTCCTCTCGATCTTTTCTTGTTAATTTTTCATAATCATTTGGACGCATTGGATCGTATTCATCCGCAAACTTTTCTAAAGTCTCTCCCCCCAGAAACACACTTGACTTTGTAGTTTGTGTAGTGTCCTGACAAAAAGCATTACAACTGACAACAGTTATGTTCAAGCTAATTTTTAAAATGTTTTCATTTTTTACTTAACATGTAAACATGTTCATTAACTTTTTAGGATTTTTTGTTAGTTTTTATTTATTAAAAAAACATTTCAAATGGTCAAAGTAAATTTAATAAAGATTTTTTATTATCAAACCTCTTCTTGTCGAAGTTTGTTGAAATCAATAACAGGAGCGACACTTGCTGAAGTTCGATTCTTTTCATTTTTGGCTTTCGTTAAAGTTGCCTTTCTAACCTAATAGACAAATAAAAGCTAAATCTCTATGCATTTTTTAATAGTTTATTAAAAAATATAAAAAAATAAACTGACTAATTTTGTAGAAGCACTAACAGACTGAGTTTAATTTTATTTTAACAAACAGACAAAGCATGAATATAAGCTGATAAGACAAAAAAAACTAAATAAAATAAGACAAAAACTAAAAAAAACTTACCTGTAATTGGGATTTTAGCATTTGAAAACTGGAAGACCATCCCGGTGCCTTTGCCTGCCCACTATCGACTCCCAAGCCATCATATAACGACATTATTATTTTTTTACAATTAAAATGCAAATTACATTAAAGTGTTTGGGTCATACGTATACACGGATCGTTTTTTGGAGCGCGGAGCGTTTTATTATTGTGACAAAAATTATACTAATAATTAAAAATTATTTTTGTTATAACAATATTAACATATACAAAAATTAGTATTCGCTTGTTGTATATATTAATTATCTTTTTTGTTTACTTTGCACTTGGCAAAAACGATCCGGCATTTATGTAAATCCAAAAAATGAACATAAAGTTTTAACTGATATGTGTCAGTATGCTTTGTATCGTGAATAAAATATTTTAAAAAATTGAACAAAATAAGCCTTTAAATAAAAAAATATTGCAACTCATAACTACAAATAAATATATAGTTGGTATTTTTCTAAAGTATTAAGTACATTTTTATTTAGAAATTACGTTTAACTACGTTATATTTTACAACATTTCTATGTCGTTAGGCGACAGCTGGAACTGTGACGGTTGTTAGTGACGAAACAAAGGCTAAACCGAATCAATCAATTTTAAAAGTTGTCTTCTTCAGTTAAGATTAACTTATTAGTTTCGTTTTATTTGTATTAAAGAGTTAAGTTTGCCAAAAGATATGTCAGAAGTTGAAGAAACAATTAAGAGAATTCAAGGCCATAAGGGAGTGATTGGAATAATCGTAGTTAACAGCGAGGGAATTCCAATTCGCACGACCTTAGACAACTCTACGACAGTTCAATATGCTGGTCTCGTGCATCAACTGACCATGAAAGCAAGAAGCACAGTGCGTGATATTGACCCACAGAACGACCTTACATTCCTTAGACTCAGGTCAAAGAAACATGAAATCATGGTTGCGCCTGATAAAGAATATCTTCTGATTGTTATTCAAAATCCTTTGGAGTAAAAAGTCATCTTGAAACGAACTTTTTAACTTTGACTTTTTGGTTCAATATTGTTTGATTTTTTTATTGTTTTATGATTTATTGAATGTTATATTAGAGCACCTTGCTTGTTTTGTAATAAAATAAATAACCCATTGAAATAAATTCAAAATTGTTTGACTTGTTTCACATCTGTACTTTATTATATAACATAGAAAATAACCACCTCATTAATATCCTGAATCGAAACATAACTGACATTTTACCTACTAACCAAAATACCATTTTTATTGATAACAGTTAAAATTGAATTCATATTTTGACATACAGCAATAAATAATTTTAAAAATCCTGTTTAACATTTACTGATACCAAAAAGTCATATAAAAAATATAATTAATATTTTTAAGGCCTTAAGCCATTTAAAAATAGTAAATTAAAAATAAGATATTGTTAAGTAAAGTACTCCTTTACACTGTGCCTATGTACAAATTCATTGTTGTATTTGCTGGTTAAAATAATTTTGCTACCAATTTGTGTAAAAATGTAGATTTATATAATCCAATATATGTAACCTTTTTTTAGCAGTTTGTATTGTGCAATAAAAAAAGAGGGAGTGAGTTTTAAGTTACTGAATAGTTTCCTGTTACTGATATTTCATCTGAAAAAAGAGCTCATATGTGATTTGCTTGCATTTCTTCCTTACTCAAACAACGGTTTCAGTTTTACGGTATGTAGAGTAAACATAGTTTTATAAAGCGTGGATGAATATAGTTTTCGTTGTACCTTAGCTTAGTTGTATTTTACAATTATTTAAATTAGTAAAAATAACGCCTAATTATTTTTTAGTTTATAAATTTAAGAAAAATAAAAAATATTTTATTACAAATTTATATTATTTTTTAAAGGTAAACAATTTAGTTGGTTTGAATTAAACTGTTAATGTTTAATTTGTATTACATTTTTAGAGGCTTAACTGGTTTTGTTAGTTTTTTTTTCTTTAATGTTTAAATATGTCTTTGGAACACAGACATTGTCATTAAACACTTAAAGAGATAAAATGACAAGCTAATAAGATAATGATCTTAATTACAACAGAACTTGAAATTTAAATTATTATTTTAGTGTCAGTTGAAGTAGAAAAGGCATCAAAATGATAACCATGCCAGCATGGAAGGCAGAACTTTTGGAAAAAAGAAAAACCGAAAAATCAAAGAAAAAGGATGAGGCAGTATGTATTATCTTTTTGAATTTTGGGGACTTTAAGTAACTAACTTTAATCAAATTTTTTAATTTTGTATAATGTTTTGGTTACAATATGAATATGTGATTGGGAAGTATCAAAATTTAAGGTTTTAAAAGACAGGCATTTCAACGAAAACAAATACAAGAACAATTTATTGTCAATAAATTATAATAGTCTTATTACATTTCCTGAATGGTTGGATTTTCATGTTTTTTGTATTTAAAGAATTTTTATAAAGATCGTATCCTGCTTATAAATACAAAAAACTATATTTATTCTGTATTATTTTAGCGATATGTTGAATATGGGTGGTATATATGGCCCATGGGTATTATAATGACTAACAAAACAGACCTATTAAAGTTTGTGAAGTATAAAAGTACCGTTTGTTATTTGCATTGGTGTAGTCCTTAAATTATTAATGACAGCAAACATATTACCAAATTAAATTAAACAGGCCAGGCATAGTTTAAATATTTGTCCTTATAGATAATATAAGCACGGTGAAACCATAAATTAATTCCAATGACGTAATTTAGTGCAATTAGAATGGATTAAACATTGACTTTATAATGACTGGAAGCGTACAATGAAATTGAATGAAAGTGCGATTTAATAGCTACTGTATTGATAACCTATAAACATATAACTTTTACTTTTCTTACATATAAAAACGGCCTATGGTAATAATTTCTAGCGTAGTTGGGTAATTTTGAGCAACGGAATTGCTTTATTTATAGCGCTCGTATTAAATTACCGATAAAACTTTCCGTTGAGAAGTCTTTAAAGTTTACTTTCAATTTAAAGGCTTTGCTTCAAATTCTTTTAAACGTCAAGGTCACTATTCAAAATTTTAAAACTTTATTTATCAATATTTTTACCCGTCTAATGGAATTGTATTTTTCAAAAAACAAGTAAAGCATTTATATAGCAATAAAATAAATCGTATTAAATTTTTAATCTAATTTAAGAAGATAGTTTAACGTTATATTTTATTACCGGCAACACGGGGATCCCAATCCCGTTGGCATAACTGATAAACTAAGTAATACATTATTTAGTGCTATCAATCGATATCTAGTTTCAACCGAAATATCTGTTTATAATGTGTAAGCGTTTAAGTACAAATACACCAAATCAACTTTAGGACATTTTATTTTATAACTTAACTAAAGTTAAAATTCATGTTCACCCTTTGAGGGATTTCAAGTTAACACGAACTTAATTTCATAAATAAATCCAACACTTTAACGATAAAGCGTTTTGTAAAGTTTATAAAATAAGTTTTAATGAGTCGCAGGTGGGCGCTCCAGAACAACGTATGCAAAGTACACAAATCTTGCCTGACATTTAGTCCGGTAGTGTGATATATTGGTCATGAAATTACGAGCCAAAATATTTTTGGTTTGCCAGGGTTTATAATATTTTATGTAATAATAAAAAAAACTAATGCCAATGACTAGACATTAGTCAAGTATTTAAACTTAATGCAACATTTAATAAAAGTTTAAACTTAACGGGACATTTAATAAAATGTTTGAAGTTCGCAAAGTTATTTACGATGTAAAGATAAATATTCGAAATCCATTCTACCACATTAATGAAAAAACTAGATTAACGAGCTGCGCTTTTGTGGCTTTTTTAAATTTACTATTCTGTGTTGTCATCAAATACCCCGTGGTTTTTGTAACATCGTTGGCTTGTCAAAGAATGGTAAAAAATGATAAAAATACTTTTAAAAACGTGTATATATTTAAAAAAGTATAGAAGTTTTACTATGGCAATATCTACGTACATACATATCCGTATATGGCTTATAGGCTTTTAGGTATAATAAAGAATTCCTTTCTAACTTACAGTCAGGCGCCCATGTGGGCGCATATTTAAGTAATGTTTGTTCGCATCTTGTTAAAAGCTTGTATTTGTCTAAACGAACGCAAGGTTAATTTAACGCAAGCGATCAATGTTTGCACATTAGGAAAATGTTAAATATTTTAACACCATTTCGTTTGAGAACAGAAATATATATAAGGCCATTAAAACCAACCCGTGTTAAACTTAAAGCCAACTATTTGTTTATTTAATAGTAAAGCTAATATCTGTATGACTAATCATCATATACTAAGTGGGAGAAATGTGATTATTTTCCTTATAAAGAAGTTCCAATGTTTAAACAAAGCACCGCTTGTAGCATTGCGATTAAACTTTAACTCGGTCTAACATGTAAGTTCAATTACAAAATCCCAACAGTCGTTACGTAGTTATAATCGTTATATGTTAAAGCGTTAAATAACGGCGAAATATAGCGCTTTATAATTTTGCAATGAGTAATTAAGCTAAGTGTTTTACCCAAGGGCAGAGCGTGCGGTAGATACAGTTAGCAGTTTCAATTTAGCAACAAGTCTATATGCTTTAATAAATAGCAGCCGTTTATTTCCTTTTTGTGGGTGGCTAATAAATATATAAAGGATGAGTAGTGTATAAGTCATAATACACACACGGAAGAATTGAATATAATATTACTAAGATTTCAAACCCCGGTAAAAACAAACGAATCAGTCATACAGAACTGTATACACCATATCAGTAAAGGTTTGAGAAAATGTTTGAATCTATATATTAAAATCAGCTCTATGAAAGCAAAGGAAATAAATTGTAACGTTTGAAAAAGTTAGATAGTCTACCATTGGTTTTTATATAAAGAAATTATAATTGGGTAAGCCTGTATGTAACAGACGCTATTTGGTTATCGTTAAAAGTGTATATTTATGGTATCCATGGTTAAATTTGTTACGTCACTACACACCCGAAATAAACAACGGCACACCTTACAAAACTTCACAAAATCTATTTATGACAAGTCGTCTCTACATAATTGTAAAACGTTAATAGATAGGATTAACGCTCGAATAAGTTAAAATATATCAATGTGGATATGATGTGCATAGCATAGCCTGTAAATAGGATTTTAAACGCATAACAATGTCTAGGTTTCAAACTTTACAACAGTACAATGTGCTTTAATTATTTAGTGTATTGAGAATGAATAATTATATACAGGACAGAATTGGGAATTTTATTCTTATATATTTTTGTTTGGATCTTATTAAGCGCCCGAGGCGAACGAATACGACTTAATTAAAGTTCAAACCGACAATTTAGCGTCGTCAGTTTGTCACGTGACCGAATCGAATTCACATTTTGCTAGCGAAATTTTTTTGATATTTTTTAATAAGCGATTAAAACAAGCGATTAAAACAATAAAAATATTTACCAAGTTTAAAGTTACAATTTAATAAGTTTAACCATTTCTTATGATAACGCCATACAAACTATAAAACTAACACTTTATCAAAAAGTCTACAAAATTCAAATGTTTTTTTGTAAATAAACGTATTTTTTAATATAGTTTCCAAATGAGTAAATTAAAGTATTTATCCATTTCTTATTTAATCGAATATTTGTTTTTATTCTGTTTGTTGATAAACACTCGAGTTGCAAATTCGTGGAAATAGTTCAAGTGTTTAAATAAATAAGTTTCATTTTTAAACCTAAGTAAATTTGTTTTGTAATTAAACTAAGCTGTAAAAATGACGTCACGAATTTTTGCAATTTTATTTTATTTTAGGTTTGCACATTTACATATAGGGGCTTCTGGGAGGTATTTTTTGTTAGAACGTAATATAGTTATACTTTTTTTTGTCCCAATTTAAATTGCACTGAAAACAGATATCACCCAACAACTACTAATTAGAGAAAAACAATTCAATACTCGACATTAGTAAGTGGCGTTTGGTAATTTTAATACTGATTCAATTGAAAATTTTGTTACCATTTTACAATAAAAGTTTTGGCACGAAATTTGTTATTTTGACATAATCGGAAATTACCGTTGCGTTGCAACTATTTAAACTTTTTTGTGACGTAATTAGAGGTTTCCAACAAAAGACACAAAAAACGCAATAACGACTTAGCGTGACGGGTTTTGTATACAACCGCACAAAAGCATTCAAAAACGCATACCTAACAGATGTGATACATTCGTGAGTTTATAATTAACATTTACAGGACAGTGACATCTGCTTAATATAAGGTTATTTGCATTTTTGTTGAGCAATGCGAGAAAATCACATAAATTTTACATATATGTTAGAGTAAAAAAAAAACGTTTTAGTGAGAGTGTAAAATACTTAATATAATTAACCCGCGGTCGATACCTTTAAATTGAGCTTTCATCCGTAAAATTAGTTTTTTGTATGTAAATATACTAGCATGGATTTGTATAGAAGACGTTAGAAAATTATTAATAGGAATTTTGTATAAGTAATTTTCGTCTTGGCTTACAGAATAAAGATTATTTTTCGATTTAAATCTAAATATATAACCCACCAAAGCTAGATAAATAATTTAAACAAAATCCAGAGAAGCATAAACAAAATATTTATTTTAAACAAAAATGTATTGCTAAGAAAATATAAAAAAATACAGGATTTTGTTAATATTTATCTTTTTGATTTGAAGGCATTTAAATTTAGGTTTTTAAATTTTTTTGGTAATTTTAATTTTTTAGGTACCACAATGGAAAAAAGATTTGTTGAAAAAGCTTCATTCAAAAGCTGAAGCAGCCAAGTGTAGAGTTGCTGAACAACATAGATTAAATGAAAACAAAACAATTTTGGACGACCACATTGACAAGGTTTGACAACATTATGTGGATTGAATTTAACATAACTTAACATTATAATTTTAAGTCCTTATATTCATTGTCTAGACTGTTGCATATTAATTAGAACTTAAAGTTAAGTCCCATAAATTATTTTAAATTAATGATTGTTCCCATAAATTATTTTAAATTATTGATTATTTACCACTAATTTAAAGTTTAAAAAAATAAACTCAAGCAAAAACAATGTAGGCATAATAATAACCCACACAAATTAAAAAAAATTCTAACCTGACTACACCAAATAACACAAAAGTCAATTAAGGTTTAGAACAAATAATTGTTAAAATCATAACAATTTACTTTATTCAGGTTTCAGACAATAAATTTATGAGGGAGGAACAAAAATTAAAAATGACCTCACCGAATAAACTCTCCCCCATGAAAGAATTCCCTCCCCCACTGACCACCCCTGGACTTCACATTATAAAAACCGATCAGATGATTATTATTGAAAAAGAAACACCAGATGAGGTAATAAAAAAATTTAAAAAAAATAATTGCTTTAAAGCAAAGAAATAGGGTTTGTAGGCCTTAACAGAATTAAATTATTAAGCAACTTTTTATATAAATATATTAATTCAAATATCTTAAATAATTAATTTAAATCCAAAATTAAAAATATTTTTCTGAATGTATTTTCCACTTTTAAAGTTCATTTTTTTAAAAAAATAGTTACAAGAAATTATTGAACAACAACAACAACAACAACAACAACACCATGAAGACCAAATAAATGATGCCGAACTTCCCGAAGCAGGTATTGTCAGCAGATTGAAGGTCAAGTTTAAAGAAGACAAAAATGTAACTTCAAATGATCCTATACCATCTAAGGAAGAAAGTCATGTGACACCAAGTAACCCTGTGACCTCAGTTGATGGGTTTCATAGGTCAAACAGTGTTGGAGAGAATGGAATGGGTAAAAACAAATTTTTTTATTATGTTTTTTTATCTTCCATTAATTAAATTGGAAAAACCTCAAAAAATAGTGTTTGTTTTTTAAATCATGTGAGATATTTTAACATGAAATGTAAATAATGTATTTAAACAAAATAGTGAAACCTATCAAAAGCATTAGCCAGTAAAGAAGGCTATATATTGATTTAAAAAGAACATTATCATGTACAAAAATTGCAAACATGTTGTAACATTCCATTAATAAAAGCAAAGTAGTTTATAATCAAAAGTAAATTAAGTAGTTTGAGTTAAATTTTAACTTTTTTAAAAAAACCTAGCCTTTAAAGCTCTTTAACACAGTTTAAACTTGTTAGCACTTAAGTTGGTAGTTAAGATCTAATATTAAGGTAGAGTTGTACTTAGACACGCTTATTGGAGTAGGGGGGTTTCCAAAAGAAAGCAAACACTTTTTAGTTTAAAAAAAAAAATAGCCTATGCTAATAAGCATGTAATTTTGTAAATAAAATGTTTTTAAAATTTTTTTCAGGTCTAGTGATTAACAATACTGATGATGATGTCATAATTTCACCGCGTAGCCCCTCTCACCCAAGAAGTAAATCATTTCCCCACCCATCTTACCCTCTTGTTAAACCCCCAAAACCAAGAAAACCTGTTCTTCACCACAAACAGTCCATCGAGTTTTTTACCGTGCAATCTTTTAAAAGCCCAGGTGCAAATGAGACTGTTGGGACAGTAACATCACCTACCTACAGAAAAGTTTCTGCACCGGTAAGTCCCTACAAAAAGGTTCAACCACCTGTTAAAAAGGAAACGTCGGTTGATTTGTCAACGTTACATGCACCGGGTCAAAAGACAAAAGTAGATGAACCTGAAAAACCTGTGATTGAAGCGAAGTCAAATACAATAACTTCGGTCCAAGCTAAAGAAGATATAACATCTACATTGCATTCTGGTTCTTATAATTTCGATAAAAATAAACCTGTCCCTAAAAAACAGGAGAACAATGTAACCGAACTTGATTCAATTAAGTTAAGAAAAACTAAACCGAGGTCTTACTACCAAACAGATAATAAAAAAGAAAAATCTGTAACCCAAAACACTCCCAGCAATGAGTCTATAAATATTGTTTCCAGCAAAAAAGTAGAGGAAAAACCATCTTTAAAACCTCTTCCTTTAATAAATAAGGAAAATATTCCAATTATTCCACCAAGAAGGAAAAAAGCGACCCCACCATCAAGTCCAAGAAAAATTGTTGATGATTTGATTGAACCGAAGTTGATTATTCCTACACCTAAAATTGAACCTCCTGCACCAAAACCAGCACCAGTTGAGTCAAAAATAACAAAAACACAGGAAGCACCAAAAATAGAGCCAAACAAGTCAATTAAAAAAGACATCGAAGCGTCTAACAATTCTGTAATACCAACCAAAATAGAGCCTAAACAATTTCAACCAAAAAACACACAGATTCAAACAAAGCCAAAGAAAACATCTCTACAACCGGAAAAAATAAAAAGTAACGGCGATTCACAAATAATCAATTTAGGCAAAATATCTTTAGATCCTTCATCGCTTAAAAATAAACAAGCTCGTGCATTGAACGAATTAATGAAAGAGTCAAAAACAATACAAATTATCCCAGGTGGTAACAAACAAAGGCAGACCCCAGTTAACTTTAACCAAATAAAAACCACTGCTAAAAAATCACCAGAACAATATAATATCCCCAAACCAGTTAAAACTGGTGCAAAGAAACCATCCATTGCAGAAGAAGAGCAAAGGATATTGAATGAAATCAAAGCCATGCAAGCTCTTTTAGATCAAGCTAAAAAAAATGGTTATGTCGATCCACCCCCACAAAAAACTGCACTTAAACCAGAAAAAAAACTTACAAATGGGGTCATTAAACCTGCCAAGACAAATAGTGTAATAAATACTAAAAATGACTTGCCCGTGTCATCGATTGATGATGTCATAGACTCGCAAGAAACCTTAATTATCCCAACAAAAACAGTTCAAGAAAATCATGAACCAAGCATCGAAGAAAATAAAATCAGTGTCACCCTAAACAAAGTTGAAAACAAACCAAACAACAAATCACATGGTTTTGGTGGTTTTGTGGTCAATCCAAGTAAATTCAACAAATCAGTTGCACCCGCAACCACTCCTGCCATCAAGGTAAACAAACCACTTTTACAAGTTTAAATATAAACCGCCATATAAAAATATAAATTTTGAATAAAAATGACTATATCAATTTATAACCAACCTAACAAAAATTAAGTTAAATTTTTTGAAGATTTTTTCTTTTTTTTTACAGAAATCAGTGACAATCAATCCAGCTGCAATGTCAAACACATTTGTTATTAAACCAGCAACAACACAGAACAACAACACTGATAAAAAGGTCACAAAGGGAAAAAGAAAACCAACAGTCGATCAAATCACAGTGATTGGTGGTTATGTTAAACTAGAGCACTCAAGCTTGGCTAAGAAAAACAAAACAAGAAAAGTAAGAAGTCTTTAATTTTAGGATTTTTACATAAAATTTAAATAGTCTGTATTAATATTTTTATTAAAGTTGGCTTATGAAAAATTATTGCAAATATTTAATTCTCCATATTTATAGGTAAATGTGGATTTCAGTTCAGTTGTGAAGATGCATACTTATACTTCTGAAAGATCACTTCTTGATGAAGATCCAAATAGTTTAATAAAACATCCTGGATCAGGAAGTAAGTTGTAAATTAAAATTAAATTTTCTGTTTCAAGCATAGATTTAATAGAGTGAAAAAGCCATATGTAAAAATAAAGTGAAGTTTTAAAATCTATTTAAAAATGTTATTACTAATTTTACATATTTAAATTTGCATATGATATTTTGCAGGGGAAAGTCAATTGGGTAAGTATACCCCGAAATATCTGCTCTCGATGAAAGATAAAGATAATTCAAACTCAAACAACAACTCTAATCAATATCAAGCAGAAGAAGAGGAGGATGACGAAGACCTTGAAGTTAGGGATGCGACTCCTTTAGAGAATGCGGAGGCATTTTCCTTTTCCTCTTCTGCCGATCTTTTGTTTTAAATCAACATTGAGAGGAACATCTTTATTTTTACAATTTTTTACGTAAAGCACACCACACAAAAATATTTGTAAGAGAATCAGCATTTTGTGTTGAGTTTATCAGTTTTTGTAGCAATCCATTTGTGTTTTAAATTTCTTTTAACCCACTGAAATATAACCAACCTTTTTTTATACACAAGCGTATTATGTTAAGGTGGACATAATGTAGCAAATCTATTTTCATTTCTGTTAAAAGACACTGAAATGTACAGCACTGAAGTGTGTATTTTACATAAGTCTGTGCTGCAGTATATTTTATGTATAGGTCAATACAACAACCTACCTTATAATCTACTATAGAAAATTAAAACACAACCAATTAATAAAATTGCTGTCAATAATTTATACAATTTATGTGTTTGCAATGTTAAACATACAACTTAAGAGAAAAGCATAAAATTTGTCAGGATATTGTTTTGATTTCACTGTGTCTTAAATATATGTGAATATTTGTTTATAGAATGATTCACCTGGTGATTAAAAATTGTTCTTAATTTTTGTTTATGTTAATGTTAGTATTGGTTTTACCATTCTTTGTACTAGGACAATAAAAAACTAAGGCCTTGTATTTATTAATTTTGATGTGTTATCAATTTTTAATCAAATTTGCTGAAAGTTATTTTGAAATCTTTTGTTTTTGGGATATTGAAAAAGTTAGCATGGTTGAAGTGTATATATGTTGACTATTATCTTTTGTAAAAGTTTTAAAAACATTTATGCACTTTTTGTATAATATCATATATACAAGACACTAACATGTACCATAGTATTTAAATACTATTTTCCTTATTAAATGTTAACTTTTTCTGTAATCATGATTTGTTCGTTAAAAAATTGAAAAGTGCTATGCTTGTGTAAAATATAAATTTTAATCATTTTTAATCATAATATTTACTAGTGCAATTTTTATCATACTTAATTATTTCAAAATTTTTTAGTAACAACAAAAATATGTTATATTATCCTTATGTTTTTTTATGTTGCTATATTCTTATTAAAGCCATTTTTGTTGCCATTTATCAACAAATATATTAAAATGTTGGTGAGTTCTTAAAAGAAATTAAAAAGTTGTGTTAAATTGTTTTCATAGTAAATCATGTGCTTTGTTATAACTTATAAATAAAAGTTTTAAATAAAACTTTAGTTTATGATTTAGTTACATGTTATTCATGTTTATTTCTGTCTAAATATTGCTTATTTTTATATATCTTGTAGCTATATTTGCAAGAATTCTGTATCTTGTGTATAATCAATATAAATTACTTAACAGAAATTTTAAGTGCAATTTAATAATTTGGTATATTGTCTTTGTAATGCTTTTAAATAAAATTTTACAATTTGTGCATTGAACTGAATTAATTTTCTATCAACAGTTTAATTTTTAAAACAGACTGGCTATAGCATCACTGTAGCATGCAAGAGGTTATAAATATGTTAGTCAAGTATACCTTTTTAAATTAAATAAAGTATTGGTTACTGAATAAAAGCAAAGCATTGAGCCACATCAAAATTAAATAAAAGTTTTTTTTTAAATTAACTTTAATTTTTCAAGGGATTCACATAAAAACATATCGGTAACATTTTGCGATTTCAAAGATTTTTCCAAATTTTTAGCTTTATCCTGCCATGATTTAACATCTATTTTGGAGTCAGGTTTAAAACAAAATAAAACTTCATTCACATCAGTTTCACAACACAACTCACACACAACTGGAAAAATTTCGCGAATGTCTTTTTTAACTTTGCTTTTTGTTTCGATGTCACGACTAAGAAGGTTGAAGACAAGCACACCTAGCAGTAAGATTCAGTTACTTATTTTTGTCATGATGTTTTGCAAAACAAGCAAGTTTACGATAGGTTATAACAAATAAATATAGACCACCAGCATTTCGACTATTAATCCCATGGATACACACTTTTAAAAATAGGATTAAAATCAAGTTAAAATATATTAACTTTTTAGATAATCGCCCATTAGTCAATATGCATTACAATAAATTTAACTAAAAAAATGCTGTATATATGCTTGCTCAAACAACAACTACATCTATTAACAAAACACCATTCATAAGCTCAACTTTAATAACTTCTAAGCAATTATAATGTTGCCACTAATCAACTGTCTAACTTAATATTGCTTTGCGTAAACTATGTTACTATTTTGACTTATTACCCAAAACCCAGATAACACCAAACCAACTGACCTGAGTCTGTAATGATGTTTTTGAGATGCACAAGGTAAGAGGATTGAAGAAAAGAAGCGGGGGGACATGTTATACTTGCAGTTTCATCTTTTGTGTCAACATCCACAACAACCATGTCATAACACTGTTCTCTATCTGTAAGACAAATAAATGATTAAGATGTTTTAAGAGATAAAAGTTATCTATATGAGGGCAAAAATAAACTGTAAGTAATGGCCCTTTAAATTAAAAAGTTTTAATTATAATTGTATAAAAAATAGCTTTGATTGGTTTAAAAATATTATTAAATAAACAAATTTAAAAAGAAAACCTTTTAAATTGTTGGATAACTTTTCCACAAAATCAATCCCATCCTGCACATACACATTGAACCTTGACTTAAATTTATCAAGACCAAACCACTTGCTTGCAACAGCAACAATTCCTCCATCCAGCTCAACTGCATGAACAAGTGCGCATGAAAAGTGATTGAGAAGATAAAGAGGAATCGATCCTCCTCCTAATCCAATAACTAGAATTTTACATTTGTCTTCAACTGATGACCTGAATAAAAATGTAAAATATGATTTTATTGTGTTCCCATATTTTTATAATTAATTTAAACTGATATAAATGTTTTCAACTTTACTTAAGTTAATGTTTGTGCTTACAAAATGCTCGGCAAAGCTGATATAACAAGTTTTGTGTAGTCTGAAGACAAATAATTTTCATCAGGAACTAAATTCATTTCTTTTGATAACTTTTTATTTGATCTTTGTCGTTGGTTTTTCTTTTTTCTGCCTGCAATGAAAAAATAACTGCTTTTCATTTTAAATAAACTTATACCTTTATTTTTGAAAATAGGAAAATTTTGTGTTTAATAGTCTACATTTAAACTTAAGTAATGAACATACTTGCATTAGCATTTCGAAGTCTTACACTACTTTGCACCGTACAAATTTTCTTTTCAAACAAGAGTTGTCTATACCAAAAATTTTCATCTCCCAAATAATCTTCCACAATGTAAGTTCCAGTAAATGTGGAATCACATTTGTAACGAATATGCCGCTCTCCCAATTGATCACCTCCCACCGATAAAAATGGAACCTAATAAA
Organism: Corella eumyota; assembly: GCF_963082875.1. Lineage (NCBI taxonomy): Eukaryota > Metazoa > Chordata > Ascidiacea > Phlebobranchia > Corellidae > Corella > Corella eumyota. The sequence continues at coordinate 5,753,677 of NC_137491.1, forward strand.
AAAATCAGAAATATTAGGGATCATACACTTTAAAAAAACAATACTTGAAAATAAAAATGAAAATTTTTTGGAAATTTATGCCATGCATAAAAATTTGCATGATTCTAAATTTATAAAAACATGAACTCAGATCCAAACATAAAAATCTGGATTAAGGGTTTGTCTTATTCCTACCTTATAATCAGCAGGCAATTTACTGGGTGACAACTCAAGAACTTTGGTGGATAACTCATCTTGAATAAGTTTCAACCCTCCAATATATTTGTGTTCTCGACTTAATGATACAACTGCCAGCCTTTTAAATTGGGCACTTTCTGCTACCTGATATCGACCTAAAAAGAAGTGGTAATAAAAAGATTAGTTTAACAGTTAGGGTTTTAGTTTTTTAAAGGAAAACTTATTTTAAATTCTATAAGCAAATAGACTTATTTTTAAATATTAACATTGAACAACTTGTTAATACATGTATTTATATTCTAATAAATTTACCTTCTTTCGAATTAAACAACCATTCTAATTCCCTTCCTTGTGGAACAATAAATATTCCAAATTTTCTAGAAGAATTAAATTTTTTAGAATCTACCACATTAATAGTATATCGAGGATGAGTAAGTGAATCTAAATTGAAATTTTGAAATGGTTAAATACTGCAGCTGTTTAAGTTTAAGAAAGTTAAATTTTTTTTTTTTTTTTATTTTGAAATGAAAAATATCTGTGCTAATCAAGAACAAGGAATTTTGTTAAATCTTCAAGCAATCACCATTAGAATAAAGATGAATCGCTGGAACCTCAGAGTTGTCCTCATTATTTAACTCTCGTCTTATCATGGAATAATATTGTTGAGATTTTATTGATTCCATTACTTCAGCCTACAATTAAAAAATTAAAAAAACAATTTGAATTAAATAACAAAACAATAAAAATACTTAAAGTATATACATGGAATATACCTTACAGAAAAAACTACTTGCAACTAAAACAAAGCGCAAGCCAAATTTTTAAAAATAATTTTAAACTACTTTACCAGATTAATAATAAAATAGTTAATTTACCTCAGATTCCACTCTTGTTGGTTTAGTTGAATCTCCCAAACAAATTTCGAATATTTTTTGAGGGAGTTTTATAAACTTTGTAAATATGAATGCAAACACCGGCATCTCAATTCCTTTTTCGTTTGCATTTGAATCAGTCCAAACCTAAACAAGTTATATATATATACTTTCAAATTTTTTTTTAATACAATAAACAAATTAATAATAATTGTCGCATTAGAATTTTACATTCAAAAAATCCTTAAATTTTTAAATTAAGAGTAAATATGTTATGTATTTCAGTAGTTGTCAAGAATAATAATTAGTAAAAGACAAAAATTATAGTCTTCAAGTTTATGTTTTTTTAACAATAATAACGAAATTATCCAACTAGAGTTATTTATTTAATTTGAACCTAACCTTGTGAACTCTTAAAAGCCAATTATTTCCCGGAAAATACTCAAGAATTTTCTTAATGATATGATCCTGGGCAAGAGAAATACAAATGTAACGACCGCCATTTTTCATGACTCGACTTATTTCAGCAAACATTTTATCCACAACTGCAGATGTGGACGCTGATTTATCACTTAACATTGCATCAAGTGTTCCCTGGTTAAATAAATTATGTATAAACTAAATTAAAAAAAAAACATTTTTTGAATTTTTTTTTGTAAATTTTTGCTTATAACCAAAGGTGGGCACCTAAACGTTAATGCGTTAAACGTTAAATAACGAAGTTAATTTTTTTGTTAAAATTTAACTTTTAAGTTAATTTTAAAAATCGTTAGCGGACCTGTTAACTTTCGTTAAATTGTGCTTCCGTTAAATTAAGCCCGTTAACTCAATATTTTACAAGTAAATCCATGATAATATAAGGAATATATATGTTTAAAATCGCCGTTTATCGGGTTTAATCGTCGCAATTTTTAAACGATGTAAGTAATTACTATCCGGCCACTGTTATTTGGGCATTAGGCCTAAGCCCATTTTAAAAACTTCTTCTAAACCTTTTTCGTCTAGTTAAAACATCGATTAAGAAAAAAACTAATTTTTTTAAATCTTTTTTTATAAAAAAGGTAATTCCTTTGTTTGTTTTAATTAAATTTTAACGTTAACGTTTAACGATAACTTCCGTTACACTTGGTTTAATTTAACGAAAAAACGTTAGCGAAGTTACTGTTATGTGTAACGAATTACCATTTAACGAAGTTGCTTTTTCGTTTAACTGTGCCCACCTATGCTTATAACACATAAGAGTACAAATGTTAAAATTTTGTTGTGTAAGTATGTAGTGTTGTGTTACTGATTAACGTTTAACTTTGCCTATAAGGTAAGTTCATCGTATAAAGTTTGTTATTTATATACTTTGTCAAGTACAACTGAAAATGAATTGGGTTCCATTTCAAGTTTAGTAACATCCATTTCCAACCACTTCATTTCACTTCTGTTCACATTTCTTTGTTGCATCTTTTATAAAATAAAACCATACATTATAAAATTGAAATATTACAATATGTGCAACAGTAATATAGAAAATGGTCATAAGCTAATTACTACAAGCAAAGCTTAACAAATTCAAAAAACATAAAATACCTGCTTAATGACTGTTTTGCTGATATCGATGTTAGTGATTTTATGGTAACCAGTATCATACAAGTTTTCACTTAACTCAGAATTACCACATCCAATAATTAACATGTCATCTAAAAATATATAAAAAATATATTTAATTTACCAAATAATTCACAAAAAAGAATATACAATGTCAATAAAATGATATAAATTTACGAAAATTTAATTTTACTTTTTAACATTTTCTTAATTTTTTTTGCTTTACCTTTATCTTTGATGTAGCGATGTAAAATTCCACAAAGTTCGAAATAATTACCATACCATTCGAATGAACTTTGCCTTTTCTTGAAGAAAGATTCCCAATACTTTTCTGAGCTGAAATCGGAATGTACTTTAGGTAACAAATTCATATTTATTTTATTTACTTAGGATAAAAAAAAAACAAACACGTGGTATAACCTTTATTTATGTAAATTGGTATAGTTACTTTATTGGACAACCAAGATTTTAAGTTTAAATATTGTTAAAGATTCGCAATATTATCAAATTACAATTTATTTTTAATTTATAATTTGCCTTTAACAAACCATAATTCACTGTAAAACCAACTTAAAATGTAGTCACGAAAAATTATAAAAAAATTATATGTGGAGAGGGCCACGAATTTGATGGCATGACTCTGTCTAGGTTATTTCCCATACGGTATTTTTTTGTAAGATCAATAAAGACAAGTTTGTAGTTGTTTTAACAATTAAAAAAAAATTGTTAATTGTTAAAAATTGTTTCCCTTAGTAACAGAAATGGGTAAAAAGGCGAAAAAGAACAAAAAATCGTTGGCTGAAATTCAGAAATTTTTAAACTCAGATATATGGAGCGCACATTTTTCTGAAAAACACAACAACACAATTTTTTATTACAACAAAGTGACGAAAGTTTCTACATGGAAACATCCTAATGGTTAATATTATTTATTTTCTTCTTTAAATAAAATTAATGTCTTAGGTAAAAAGTACATGTTTAAAAGATTTTTCAAGTTGCTTGTTGTTTATTATTTGTTGTATAAGTGTCGTTCTGTACGTTTAAACAATTAAATAATCATTCCTTTTAGAAAGCTCTTTTAAAAACTTACCTGCACAGACCTCACAAAGCCAAGTTCTTCCTTTAGCTTCAAACAAAAGAAGTTTACCACAACATGAAACACTACAAAAAAGCAAACTCTCAAAACCTAATGTGCAATCAAATCCTCCTAACAAAACTAAAACAGTACAAAAATCGGCTATTTATAGTGCTCCTGTAACATATGATGACAATAATAATAAAACACTAAGTAAATCTGGTTTGCAGTTAAATTTCAAACAATTAAAACGAACTCGAGTTACAAAAACTCAAACACAAAAAGTAAAATCAAATGCTAAGCAAAATATTCTGCCAAAACCTTGTATGCCCACAATAATTTCAGTAAAAAAGAATTCAAGTGATCACAAATTTCTGGTGAAAACAAGTATTGCAAATAACAAAAAAGAAATAAAACAAACCAATCTGAATGCCGATTATACAAGTGATAATGTTAATTCCTTATCAAAGCAAGATTTTTACCGAATTAATCCTTTATCTCAAATGGAAAAACCTGCATTAGTGATAAACTCTTCAACCAAATTTGTAAGTATATATAGATGTTTTTATTTAAAGTTTCGTTTATTAGTTACATTGAGAACATTAATTAAAATTTAGTGAGTTAGTGAAATGTGTCATTTTTTTGTTTGTTAGACCAAAACAAAAATCACAGCAAAAACAGAAGCTGACGTTGAAATGCTTGACATATCCGTAATAGAAGGTAAGAAGTGTTTTTTGCAATATTTAAATCCGCCTTATGAACTTTTTTGCAAGACACATGATGTTTATGTTTAAGTACTGTTTTTAAACTTAAAATTTCAAGAGTAAAGCTCCCTCAGAAAAAAAGATCTTTTTAAACTAATAAATGAAATATGGGAATAAAATTTACAATTTCAAATTTATTTTAAGATAAACAAACTGTACCTACTTCAAATGCATTTATTTTTGTGGTGGTTGACACAAATGTGCTGTTAAAACCTGGTGGTTTGAAGGATATTGATACGATTGTTGATTGGTTTCCTCTTCCTCCCGGACATTTTCGACGAGTCATAATTGTGATTCCATGGATTGTGTTACAAGTAATGATATAATGACTATTTTATCTTGATAACAAAATTTAAAGTGAACATTTTTATGTAGTGTGTTGTTTTTTAATTTTGTTTAGGAATTGGATGGATTGAAAAATTCTAACATAGCAAAAAAGGCAAGGGGTGCTGTAACTTTTTTAAACAAGTATGTGCAACCTACTTAGATTTTTACAAATTTTTGACATCTTTTACTTTTATAAAAGTTGACTTAAAAATTGTTTAATTTTAAACTGTTATACATATAAAATAATCTTCCTTGTTTTAGTCATTTTATTTCCAAGAAACCAGGAATTCGTGGTCAAACCATAATGGAAGCCGCATTTGTAATCGGTGAGTAATAGGCTATAATTTGAGTCTAAAGTACGAAAATTGTATTGCTTTTTTGTTAAATAAAACTATTTTAAATTTTTAAACTTAACTGAAATTAAATATCAAAACGTTCAGATGGACTGGACATAGAAGTAAATGATGATCGATTGTTGCAATGTTGTTTCTTCTTTCGTCAACTTCCTGGCAAACATGTCACAGTTTTGTTCAGTAAAGATAATAACTTGTGCAATAAGGCCATGGTGAACAATTTTAGGTAATTAAACGAATACCTTAAATTCAGCTTTCACTTTTTTTGTAATATTTAAATAGTTTTGAATATTTCTTAAAAGTTAATCATAATCTTTAAGTAAGAAATGTAATGTTAATTTTTAAAAATTTATTTTTTAGAACTTTTTCTGAAATAACAAACCTAGTTAAAGGTTTAACAAACCTGTGCTGTGGGGATTCCCCCAAACTCGACACTCAAGAAAACCAATTTACTTCCACCCCTAATGGAGAAGGTAATTTAAACCTTCAAGCAAAAAAAATATCTTAAAAAATCAGTCTAACTTTATTTCGTTAATTTTAATTGTTTTGTTAGTGATACAGGATGCAGGATATTCAAGTTTACATATTGATAATACTGAAGATGTTATAGAGGAAGATGAAAGGAGTGAGGAAATATTTTCCCAAGTTAGCGAGATTTTATTGAAAACACTTTCATTTATTCTCACCAGAGAAATGGTTGAAGCTTACGGAAAGGAATTGTGGCAAGACATTGTGATTATTAAACCTCCATGGACATTAACAGGTAATAAATTAAACCTTAAAAAAATTTAAAAACAATTCTTTATAATAAATGTTATGAAATTTATTTATTCGAAAATATTAACATTTTTTTAAAATTAACTAATTTTTTTGCATTGATTTTAAATTCAGATATTTTTTTTTAATTTTTAGATGTTCTTCATTGTATAAAAAAGCACTGGCTTGCAGTATTTGTAATGATTGGGGTTGATAAGTTAAGTCAAAATCTATTAACGGAAATAATTGACTATGTTAAACTAAATGCACACAAAATATTGTTAAATAATAATGGTATGTTGATTTCCATTTTTCATTTCCTTGCTATTGTTTTTTACTGTTGTTATAAACCAGGTTTCACAAAGAATGTGTCAACACCCAAATAATTTTAAAATCAAAATTTAAAATAAAAATTGTCACATTCAATTGTTAAAGTTATTTCTGATTTTTTATTAATTTTAGAACAATCCTTAAAAGAAGAAAAAGATTTTATTTACAAATCAATCCAATTTGTTAAGGGTTTATGCAAGGGCCAAAAATATTCTCAAAACATTAAAACAAATATACAAACACTACAGGTACCTATAACCCAAGCCTATAAACTAAAGAAAAATTTTTCTATACCAAATTTGATTACTTTTTTATTTTGCACAGAGAATTCATCGAAATTATGGCAAACATAAAAATCTCGCCAAACCAAATATAGGTATGCTGTAATGTTAAATTATATTTATTTTGGACTAGTTTTTTAATTTTACTATAACCTGTTAAAATTTTACCATCACTCCTAAACAAGTTTTTATTTTTAGCAGTAAAAGAAGCAATAATTTCCAAACAAAACAACTTAAGTGATGAGGCTATAAAAGCTCAAATTGAAACATTTTGGACTGTTTTAGACCAGGTATATACTTTTATATATATATAAAACACATCAAAACAACGTTACTGAAAAAATTATTTTTAAGAACAAATGTTGTAATTTTTTTTTTTTTTTTAAGGTTTGGATGTCGATAATCAAACACTGCATTGCGATATTTACCACCTTACAATTTACCCCCTCACAAACAAGAGAAATCCCCCTGGAGTTAACCCAGGGTGAAAATAATGTGGAATTCAACCCAACCCCGGAAATGTGTGTTTCGGTTTTACCTCTTTTGATTCAACTTATTGAAAGTTTGTTGCAAGCTATTCAAAGGTAAATAAAATATGTTTTTAACTTTGTTTCATAATGTTCTCTTGGTTAAGTAAATCAGTATTTAATTTTTACACTTTACATATAAATATTTTTGATTTTGCTGTAAAGGTTTTCGTCAACCTATTCCAGCTTAGGGGCTTCCCCCAACGAAGGAGAAAGTTTGGATTTTCTACAAACCTTGTGGACAACAACCCAAGCTTTCTCACTTCACACCAATGTGGAAAGGTGGAATCTTTTTTTTCATTGTTTTTATAATAAGTTGTTGATTGTTTTAATTAGTTTGTTTCCCAATTTTTTAAATGATTTGTTATTTTTTAGTATTAATCCGTCCTATTTGTATCACTGCACTTCAACTGATGACATTTCAAAACTGAATAATGGAGGAGAAAAATTGAATTCAGTTTATCTTATTTTGCAAGAATGTAGATCCTTTCTATCCCATAATTTTGGTTGAAATTAATTTGGTGTTTGGTAATGTATTATTGAATTATGATTTTTTGTAATAGTAGGTTTAAACTAATATTTTTTTTTGCTATTTTTGTCAAATTTTTATTTTTTTTGTGTTATTTATTAATTTTATTTGATGGTACAATTTACGTTTGCTTGCATGTCAACTTATTATCGATATTTTTGTTTCTTTCTTTTTAGTATTTTTGTGTTCAGTGTTATTTTTATTGTTGCAAATTTTTGGCAGTAATTATAACAATTTGGCAAAAAATTAGAATTATTTTTTTTTAAATTTTTGGTTTAAATTTTTTTTTAAAACTGTTCTTAAAATTTGCAACAATATGTTGTTTGAAATGTGTCTTAATGCAACTCTAAAACATTTAAATTTATAAAATTTTGGCCATTAAAAATTTTAAAAACACTCACAAATTAAAAAAATTATAATTAAAATTGGTCTGTTTTATGAAAAGCATTAACATTACAAACAACCTTTTTAGTATGACGTCACCAAACGATGACGTCATATATGGTGATGTGGTATTTTTTGATGCAGTTCAATGATGTCAAAATATATGTGTATTATTGTTTTTTTGTGTCCTGTAATTTTTTTTATTCTGTGTGGTTTAAAACTATGAATAATTATTTTTTGATTCAGTGTCTGTGTTATATTTATTTTTCAAATTGTTAGTGTTTATAACAAAACGTTACTTTGTTACTGCTGTGCCTTCGTTCGTTTCTAATATTTTTCTGTTTAATAAAATTTCAAAGTGGACAATATATTGTCTTTTTCTTATGGTTTTTTTAAAAAGTAAGGCCTTATTTTTTTATTAACTTCAAAAAAGGATTCATGTCAGTCAAATATTTGCAATCAATACAAACATAACTTTACCAAAAGCTATTTGCTTTGCATTTAAAATAGTCTGATGACGACTATTAGAAACTTTTTTGTGTTTTAAATTTGCCGGATGGGTGGATCAAAATATGACGACGTAAGTTTGTATACTTGCAAGTTGACAATGCTGATGACGTCACAATCACTTTATTGTCGTCAACAATTTCACCTATCTTCTGTAATTCCGTCGATTTGGCAATATTTGCTTTTCGGACAAAGTAAACTTAACAAAAAAATCGAATATCAAATTTAATATAAATCATCTTAGCTAAATAGTTTTCTTATTGAATAAAGGTTATTTTTAGGCTAAAGAGAAGTAAACTAACAAAAAGCTCAGTTACAAAATAAGAGAAATCTATTTGTCTATCGCCCCTCAAAATGTTTCCCTGGCCTTAAAAGGTTATTTAAAATTAACAAATGTTTACCTACATTTATTCTCTACCAGGAACCTCATATCAAAAACGTTTATGACCAAGTGATTTGTATTTGCACAATTCCTGTTTAGAAAGCAAGATATCTCTTCAACGTTATATGTGTGTACTTGTGACTCAATATGTTCTGCGACATATACTTGATTTTATTGGAGTTCAAACGAACAGTAATCGCTTATGTGAAGAGTAGTGTATGTGGTTTGATGTGATTAAAAGAGTTTCATATGCGCTTATGATTGTATTTTTTAAAACAATTGTTAAGCAGCTTTATTGTGCCTTGAGATAAAAAATTTATGAGTTTAAATAATAGGTAAATGTAATAAATAGTATTTGATTTTAAATCTACAAAGGGAAATTTGCTAACAACTAACTTTTTAATTTTATAGAGTTAATCGTGTATGTCAATACAGTGTTTTTGTAATAACTTGTTTAGACATTTTTTATATTTATAATAAAACATGGGAGTATGTTGTTCAAAAAAAGCAACTGTCGGAGTAACAGAAGTAAAGCAAGTTAACAAAACTAAGCAAGGCTTGTTAATAACTGAAAATGTTGGCAAAACCGGTAAGTTAGATTGCTTCCAATAACGTACTTCATAAACAACAACTTTTTAATCAAGTATATTAAAATTCATAAAATTAAAGTGTGTTTAAATTAGGTTTAATATGTTAAGACTGTGCTTTAATACAATTATTTGGGATTACATATTTGGCATAATTCCAGCCATATATTAGACCAGTGTTATCGTTTCTAATGTTAAATGTTAACCACGTGATCAAATAAACAGTAACGCCTACATACGTTACGCACTAGGGAGAATGACTTTTTAGTGTCTAATTTAACAAATATTTACCAAATTCCAAACCAAAGACAAAGCTACCTCAATATCATAACACGCGTGACTTTATTATAATCTGACGTCACTAAGTTAAATATTTCGTTGGCCAGACGTTCTAATCAATAGTTTAATATTAATTTGTTTTTTAATTGGAATTTTGACAGAGAGTCCTCATATCAGCGTCGAGCATTCTACGTTACCAGACCACCTAAACGGTCTCCAAAACACAAGGTATTATAATTTTTTAGGATATTAAATAACTTAAAATACACTGTTTGTGTACTTAACAGACAATATATATGACCCCAACAATTTAATATTCGAAACCAATATTATGTTTTTTCTCCTAAAATTTTCTTCTCAATCCAAACATGTTGTAAACAACAAAAATTAAAAGAATTTCAAGGCTCTATCCTTTTTAAATTTAAAAAATATTTTTGACAGTGACGAACTCAAAATAGAAAGAAAACCCAGCCCCCAAAATGCCCGATCTACGCTAATCTTTCCCTCCTACACTGGTTACAAAAATCCAGGAAGCTTTGGTGGAAGTATATCACCAAAACGAACCCACCCTCTAGATAACCCACCAACAGCGTTTGTTACCCCATTTCAAACCCAGATCTCTTCGCCCCACACCCAACGGGCTGCTGTGGATTTTGTTGCTCGTCGAACTTCTCCACTCTTATCCCGATACTCACCACACCCGTCCCCCAATTTACCCCGTCGAACTCTACCAAGCCCCTTTTTAGCACACACGAGTACGAGATTTGCCGGGGCTAGTAGTGACAACTTTGATTCGGATTTAGATACAACTGATGACGAAGAAATACCAAACCAAGTCCAACCTATTAACATTTTACGAGCACCAGGTAAATAATCAGTTTATCATTAACTTCATACTGTTAATAAGGCTTATGTAGAAAATATTTATGCCAAAACCATAACATAATCAATACATAAGGCAATTTTTTATCACTTCATGGTAGTCAACTAGAGATTACTAATTACCAAACTAACGTTTTGTGAGGTCGTTTTGACATATTCTATTGTTAAAGTTTTTTAAGTTGCAATATTCTAACATTAAATCATTGTAATAATGCTTAAACAAATGGCCAGGTTTAATAAAAACACTACAAAAAAGCAAAAATAATTAAATGCGTGCACGCCAAGTAAATTTTTAAGAAAACGACATGTTGAAGTACATGCCTAAATCTCATGATAAAATGTAAACAAAACAACATGAGATCGTAGACTACTAAATGACACCCGGCCTTTTTTTTAATAGTATTGACCTTATTATAGAAAGCAAAATAATAGTTATTTACAATTATAATATTACAGAAATTGTAAAGAAGGCACCAAAAAATGATGTTGTACTAACAATCCCTAAACAAAAAAATTTAAAATCGGATTACTTGGGTTTAAAACCAATCGCTAAAAATGAACAAGAAGTACAAACAACTCCTCCAAATAATAAAACAAGTAAATAGTTTACTATTTTTTTTGTATATATCTTTATCCTCGATGTGGGAAAGTCGAATGCGCGATTTAAACATAAAGTAACATTAGTTACTCCGACCCAGTCTCGAGTTGCCTTTGGCAGTTTGGGATATTATAGATTATAATTGCCCGATAATTATTCTGCTGATTAAGTGCTGGTTCAGCAGGAGTTCACACCGTTTATAGCGCCTTACTCAAGGGCGCTACAGCATGAGATCAATGGGGATTGAACCCACGACGTCATGGTGGTGTAGCAAGTGTTCTTACCACTACACCACGCTGCCGGTTGGTATAATTTTTTGTTGGTTTAATTTTTTGTGGTTTTGTATTTAATAAATAATGATCTTTTACAGCATTTAATTCTGGGGTACAGGCTGATGCTCAAATAAAATCATCAAATCAACAAACTGACAACGTACATACAATACAGGTAATTTGTTTAATTTTGTAAATTATGTTGTTTTGCTTTATTAAACTATTTTCTTGATTCTTTAGATGGTTGATGCCTCTGTGGGAACAGACAACGACAATTTTTACCGATCGACTCAAACAACAACAATTAACAACAAGAAAAACAGCAAAAAACAATTTGCAACAACAGCCACAGAAACAACACCAGGTAAAAACAATCTAAACTTTATTTTATTCATATAACTAACAATAACATTCCTTTTTTTAAGATTTAAAAAATAAGAAAGTCCAAAACACGTCGGTTTCCATGGGAACGAACACAACAAATCTAACAATTATAGTAAGCTATGTTTTTTGACTGTTTGAAATAAAAAAAATTGTTAAGGCTTTTTAAAATTGGTTTAAAGTATTTTTATTGTAAATTAACCTTTGGTAATTATTTTTTTTAGGTAATAGACAAATGTATAGGGACTGATAATGATGAAATCTTTGAGTTGAAAAGAGAAATTCAAACTCAAACTAAACCAAAGAAAAAGAAGAAAACACACACAATATCAACCTCGACACAAAGTAAAATTACAATGTGGTTTAAGACAAATTCTGTTTTTAAATTTTGGAACAATGCAAATTTATTTATTATAAAGCAAACGTATGTTGTGTAAAATAAAGTTTTTAATTTCCAATGCAATTTTTTTAGATTCACCTTTGCTTAAACCAAGAAATATTCCAGCACCGCCCAAGTAAGTTAACGTGGTTTTGTATAAGTTTGTTAAGTATTAGTTGCTAATTACTGTTTTTTTTAATTGTTATATTTTAGAATAGTGAAAGAGAAATCAGATTTAAAACCTAAACCTATAAAACAAAGTCGTTCGCCGAGTCCCGTACCACCAACATCGAGTAGTGGACCTGAAATTATACCCAAATCCGATCCAATTATTGAGACTTTGGAAAATGCATTTTATCGTTTTGCAAGGTAATTGTCAAATGAAGTATAAAAAATACATTTTGGTAAAATATTTAGATTTAAATTTAATATTTATGTGATCATTTAATAAAGGTATGGCGAAATAAATAGCGATGGGAAAGAGATGAACAACAAAAATTGGGCAAAGTTATGTCGGGATTGTTTCTTTATTGACAACAAAACTGTGCTTGTTGGTGACGTTGACGTCATCTTCTCGCGACACAAGTTTGTTGTTTATTTATTGATCTTATTCTTAAAATGTAAATTTAGAAATCCTTTTATGCAAATTTATTAATTTGTCGCGTGTTTATTTTTGCAAAACCATGATTTTAAAGAAAAAATACATTTTGGGAATTAACATAACAGAATACTTTTATATCATAGGCGTAAGGGGTATCGCTTGATTGATTTCGAAATGTTTATAAATTGCTTGAACGAAGTTGCTGACCGAAAATACGAGAAGAAGTTTCCAGACACTCGAACAAGAAGAGAAATTGTTTATAATGGAGTCATAGGAAAAGCCCCAGAGCTAATAGGAATAACGGTAAGTTTGTAAAGTTATTTGTTTATTGAAAGAAAATTTAAAATATAACCATTAATTCCATATATCATTAAAATAGGATTTTTAAATAACAACTATATCAATTTTATAATAATTTTTTTAAGGGTGTATCAACAACTGGTAATGTAGGAAGAATGACTGATCACACGTTGTATCCAGTTTCGCACAAAATCAGGTCAGTATAACCCTTTTTAAATTTTGTATATGATTTTAAACAAACAGATTCATGTAGGCAAAAACAATTTGAGTGACAAAAAAAAACAATAAATAATTCCAGCAATCTAAAGTATCAAATACAAATACAACGTAAAACAACAAAAAAAATTTTTAAACAATGAATATTTACAGATTTGACGAAGAAGGCCGAGGATTAGGCATAGAAGAGAAATTTGAATATGACGACACACATATGGGATACGTCAACGGTTACAAAGAAAGGGACACCTATGACCTCAAACTTCAAGGGTCACCGAACTTAAAATTGACCCCAAGACGACCCGTGTCAAGTTTATCAGTCAGTCGCCCACTTTCCAGTTCTTCGCAACGAAGTTAAAAATATTTTTATTTCATCTATTTTTTAACTTTTTTGGTATTTAAACAAAAAGTATTGTAGGGTTTTAAATATGTATATATTGTTAAAGTATTTATATTATATATATAATAATAGTTATAAACAAACTGTGAAATAGTATATGTTATTCGTTTTGACAATTTTAAACAGAGACTATCAACAACAAGTAGAATATAGAAAACTGTTAATGCAAAGTAGAAAGTAAAATACAATAAAGTGCAAAAATCACTTAAAGTAAGTTATTCTGATTGCACACTTTCCCAGCTGTCACTTAATTCGGGTTTAGGTGTTTTCTTCATTTTATCCTCAATTAACACTTTGTTTGAACTTCTCCAAGTCCACCACTTCGACACCCAGTGGTCGTACTTGACCAATTTTTTTAACTTTGTCCTCATGGCAGGAATTCTCCAAAAGTACAAAAACGGATTCAACAATGAATTAAGTGTCGTGACCTGCAAATGACGTCATTATTTATGATGATCAGTTATTTTAATAATATTTCAAACTCACCTGTAACAAAATGTTAAATATTTCTTTCAAAGATCTGTCGTTGTCAAAAAATGTATACAGACTAAAGAAAATCAAAGGAAAAGTCGTTACCACAAAAATTCCCATAATAATGCACATTGACGTCATTACTCTGACGTCACGCTTACGTGCGGCGCTAGTTCGCCTCTTTGACCTCGTCGGTGTAATCCTTCGAATCATTATAGCCATACTGGTTACAGCTTTTCGATAAGAACTCCCCCTTTTTGATGACGTGGAACTTTCTGATAATGACTTTCGTCTTTTTGGCGGTCGCAAGGTGATAGTGGGGTACTTGGTAATGACATGACTGGGAACCTGACCCGGAAGTTCGGCCGTTCGTATGGGACTTGCAAGGGATTTGTTATGACAGATGACAGCGGTTTGTATTCGAGGTACGTCAAAAACTGGAAGATTTATTTTATCCGGAGAAGATGAATTGCTTCCATTAACATGATTGTTTAATTTGTCCATATTAATTTGTTGGTTGTTATTTAAGATAACTTCATCATTTTCCAAAACAACTTCATCATTTTCCAAAACAACTTCATCATTTTGAGCATTTTCGATGGGAAGCGCCACTTGCTTGTTAAAAGTGCTAAATCTAACCTCGGATCTTTCATTAGAAGGCTCATGTATCACCTCAAGATTATTTCGCCATTTTAGATTTGTCGTGAAATCTTTTCGAGAACCCGAAGAGTTCGGTGAAGTAGGAGAAGGTGTATGTGATGCTCTAAGTGAAGCTTGAAGCCGATTTGCCTTTTTACGAACGCTGTAAAATATGGCGCAGTACAAAACGATTGTTATTCCAAGCAATGGGATGACGTAGGCGCTTGTTAGAAATAGTTGTAGTTTGGTAAGAGGAGGAAGCATTTGTGAACAGGTAGCTCCAAAACAATATTTATCATCGGGTCTAAGGTTGTGTATTCTTTAAAAACATATGTTGAAAATTTATAAAATTATCTATTTATTATTGAAGTTTCAATTAATACATAAAGAGACAGTAAAAGAAGTATGAGGACAAACATATGACGTACCTGCAGTCACATAACACCACGCATGACCACCCACTTAAAGGTGCAACAATCTCCAGTACAGCTGGAATTATCCAAGATATTACGATTGCTATTTTAAGGCGAAGCTTTGTCAGCACTTTAGTATAACTGCAAAAACATATGATTTTAATTATTTAAATGTTAAAATAACACTAGCTTAAATTTATTTTTTTTCAAACGTTTAATAATATAAAAAGTAATTTTGTTGCAATACCTTGCGGAATAATATTCTTACCGTGTATGCTTTACAATAAGAAAATACCGATCTATTGCTATCATCATTAACCCTTCCATTGAGGCAATTACCATGACTATGCTTAACCCATATAAAACGACCTATAAAATATTTATTATAGTAAAGGTCTTTGGCTTTTAATCGTATTAGTTTTTCTTTTAACTGGAGTTAACACTTGGTTTAAAAAAGCATGTTTTTTTATAGCACTTAACTCAAAGGTGTTATGGCATTAAAGCAGTGGGAATTAAGCCAATAAGCTTGTGTCGTAAAGACAAATGTTATACTTAAAACACAACGGCTTACATATAATTTATTTGAGTTTAAAATTTAGTTTTGTTTTTCTATATAGTAAATATTTTAGAAAGATAAACCTTTAACATTGAGTGAATAGGTAGTTGTAAAATTTCTGCTACTCCATACCAGAAAAACACAGTTAACCCGATCGCTAAATCAGCGACCGCTAGGTGACACAACAACCAATTGAGAGGAGTAAAGCGATTTGCTGGATAGCGATATATGACTAACAAAACCAAGATATTGCCTACAAAGATCAAATAGTATTTTACTATAACAAATATGTTTTTTAATCAGTTAGTTTAAATTTAAAAACAATAACGTAGAATAGTCTAAATAAAGTGCAATGGTGTAGACTTAGCAATTCAATGCTTGAGCTGTATTGTGTAGGAGGCATACAAAGTAAGAGATATTAACATAGAAGAAAGCACGGTTGATTATTACCACCTACGTATTATAGAATCCATAACTTCTAACTAAATCAATTTTCTTTTAAGCAAATAATTTTTTTGAAAAAATAAGATGCTAAGACTTTACCCATGAAATTTAATTCAAAATCTTTATTATTTATTTAAAAAACTGTTTTTTAAACACAACTTTGCAAATTTATTTTTGCAAGTCTTACCAACAATTATTGTAAATCCAATAAAAATTGAAATTATGTTTGCCAAATCTGATATTTCTTGTGTAAAGAGACAAACCAAAGGATTCCCAACTAAACTCTCTGTAAAATTGTTGGGTTCCGACGTCATCAAACTTAGAGTTGACGTCATCCTATATTTAATTTCTAAAATTACAAATTTAACTACATTCTATTCTATATTAATTTTTAAATATATTTATATCTGTTTTATAAAAAAATCATTTTTTTGCCTTTTACCCGACATTAAATTTTAAAATTTTCAACAATAGTACCTTTATTTAGGTGCATTTGTCTTTACATTTGTTTCAATAACTTCTCTAATTATACAAGTAAAGAATTTGAACAATTTACGATAGAAGTAGCCTATAATGCATACAAGCCTATGAAAAAAAATCTTTACTGAGCAATTAAGCGTGTTTGTTGGTAATAAAACATTTTCTAACTATCAAAAAACCCACACAGTAAAATTCTTATCACTCGTGATTGAAAGGCGTAGGTTTCGACAAATCTAAATTTAACGAATTTGCACAACAATTCTATCAACTCACTAACCAAAATTTACAATTTTTAAAAATAAGATGGCCTCGTGGTATGGCTACACATTTTGACTTGTTTTCCGTATAAAGACAGGTTAAAGATGTTTGTGTAATTTTTAAATCGATTCCGTTGGCATCTTGTTTTTGAAAGTACAATAGATCTGACACCTTTAAAATTAAATTGAAAATAATTTGTAATGGTTTAATTTTTTATTAAAAATCTCTTTGGATACATAATTAAAACAAAAACAAAAAATTTTGGGGGATTTTTTTAGCCTCTGAACAGTGATTGGATGGAATAAACTATTGCAATTAAGAGAAAGAGAGAAGCCACGTCAGCCATGAAAACTTGTTTCTTCTTTTCAGAATTCTCTTTTGTATTTGAAATAGTTGGAAATTGATCAAAATGTTGAAAAGTTTTCTTCTTCAAAGTAGTTTGATTTTGCTCTTGCAAATTCGTTTTTCTAGTAGTTAAAAAATATAAGTAAAGGTATTCAAAAAATCAAAAACACCTAAAAATAGAAAAAAAAATGCAAATTTTATCAGAAATATTACTTCTCTAAATCAAAGTAATTGTTCTCCTCCAACCCTATGACGTCATCAGACAAATCCACATGTCGAACGTTTCCAAAGAAATCGGATATAAGAGCGGGATTCGGGGGTCTTTGAAAAAGGTGGGTAGATACCCCAGGAGTAGAAATACATTGTTTTTTGGGACAAACCTTAAACTAGAGATTAAAATAAATATTTAATTATTTTAAAGTTTGTATTTTTTTGTTACCAATACAATTGAATACAAAATAAATAGAGACTTGAACAAATATTTTAAATGTCAAAAAAACAAACAGAAACCCAAACGCATGGAGCGGTAGCGATTGCCACATGGAGCGGTAGCGAGTTAAAAACAAAATTTAAAAAAAAAAAATAGTTTAAAATTTCCTGTTTCACAATGTACAAAATTTTTAAAGATGTCAATTCTTACCAGTTGTCCCATATTTTTCTTGCTTCCAGGGCTGACTGTTTCAAGAAATTCAAGCAGATAATAAGTATACCGATCTATAATATAAACTCCTATGCTAGGGTCTGTGTGGTGCTGTAAATCAACAAAAACGATTAATAACATGCAAATATCCATTATAATACATCCAAAAACCGAAGAGTTTGTCTAATTTCAAGTTCAAATATCACTCACCGATAGGGAGTCCTCGCCGATTTGACTGCTCCCGATCGCCAGAATGTTGGGAGAGTAAAACTTGGAATACATTGATACCGCTTGGCAGGTGTCGATGATAAACAATAACTCGTGATATCTGTGACGTCACAATACAAGATTAAAGCGAATCGCGATAAGGCGAATTTACGATGACAGCAGCCTGTGGAAGCCGGTATTATAATTTGCAGCTGGGGCATTTTTAGAGGAGTTTCGTTTTAAAATTTGCCTGATATTTAAATAGTTAAGACCATCAACTAACACCACTTAAACAGATACAAAAATACAAACATTTATTCTTAATTTTATGGACAACTTATTTCATATTTATTTAAAAAATTATTTGATGACGTATTTATTGATGACGTACCTTCGTTTCTGCCACATTTGTCCGAACGCGTCAGCAAGTTCCAAACTGGAAATCTCTTCAGCATCTTGAAACTTGAGAAAGTTTTCTCCACCGTGACCTTTGGATTGTAAATAACACATTAGAATTTTGGCGGAAGAACACAAAATCTTATTGGCGGAAGAATACGGAATATTAAGTGCGATAAATGGATTTATTTTAAAAGGTTTTTTTTTAGTGGAAGAACTCTTTTTTTCAGTGGAAGAACACAATAATTGCAGCGGACTTTTAACATAATTGTTTCATTAAAATAAAAAGGCTATTCTAATAATAGCGGATGAACACATGGACTAAATAAGCGGATATACACATTTTAACACCTACTTGTCGTTATAAGAACACTTAAGAGTGGCGTGACTGTGACGTAACAATCACAGGCGGTACTAAACAATACTGGGTAATCGAGACTGAAGTCGAGTTAAATATTAAAATAATGGCCTAAAATATAATTTAAAAACACACTTTACCAATTATCGTTTTAATTTTTAAACGAATTTTAAAAAACCGAAACTGTTTTTGAATATAATTAACTAAAACGCATTTTTTTTCTCTTTATTTATTTAAAACAAATATATTCCAAAAACGTTAGTCAGACATTCCACGAATGTTTCAGTTGAAGTTGATTGTACCACGTGGTCGCTGGAAACCTTAATCCAATGCGTTTGGGTTTTTAGCCAATCACATTGGTGATTAAGGTGTTCGGCGCCCCGGGTCGTTTTCCTATTGGCCAGCTGCCCTTGTAGGCCTTCCAGCACAGGGCGTGGCAAATTTTTAACATTTTAGGAATATTTTTTCATCGTTTTAAATCCAAAATGGACTTTTTGTTATAAAAATCTTCAACTCTGTAGTCACGTGATAGTATAGATTGACGTCATCACTTTATCACCTTGTCACCAACACTGCCGTTGTGACGTCATAGCAACATTGGTGACCAAGGTGCCAAAGAAATGCGGATTTTAAGTCAAAATAGATTTAAAAAATTTGTTTAAAAACACAGAACTTTCTATTTTATTTAATGGCATCTATTTACCATAGAAAGCTATTTTCTGAAAGAATGGGGCTTTTAGTTAAAAAATAAAAAAACACACATCATTAATCAATCAATTTAATAAGTTTGAGCCTACCTGTCATATACACCAAGATGTTACTTCGATCATCTGTGTTCAATCTTTTAGATCTTGGAATATCTTTCGGTAATCTCCCGGTGAGAACTCTGATAAAATTTTCCGCAGTGACCTTAAAAAATTGAAACTTATTTAAAATATAAACCAACACAATAGAGCGACAATCTGCAACTGGGGGTAGTTTTTGCATAAAATGACAATTTTTATGTATTTAGTGTTCAGTTGTATGATTAACAATT
Organism: Corella eumyota; assembly: GCF_963082875.1. Taxonomy (NCBI): domain Eukaryota; kingdom Metazoa; phylum Chordata; class Ascidiacea; order Phlebobranchia; family Corellidae; genus Corella; species Corella eumyota. Next base: position 5,773,675 of record NC_137491.1, read on the forward strand.
AGGCTATCGCGTTGTAACACAATCATAAGTTTATTGTCAAGTGCTGATTAATTGCAACTCACTGATGCGGTTTATAAGGCCGTCAACATTTACACGAGGCACTTAATCAAGAATTCGGGCAAACACCGTTGTTGTAACACAGCAATGCAAGCCAGACAATAGGCAATTGTTGAAATTCTCGCTGCATGTAATTATGTCATTGAATAATAATCATATGCACTGCCATATACATTTAGGAAGTGGCTAGTAGGTTATGACGCCATATAATACGCGCTGGGTGTGTCTGAAACTTTTAATTAACGAGTCGCGAGGCCGGCAGGAACGTTTTACAAGCCACAGGTACGCTAACCACGTGCGTGTGAATTAACAAAGTTCACGTGTGACGTCACAATGCGGTTCAGATGACGCTAACGATAAACGGGTTCATCGTTATAAGTAAATCAGAAATGTCAGATTTGTATGATTGGCGGGAATTAGAAGAGATATAGGCTGATATCAAAATAACTTAGTTAAAATACATGTTTTTTTAATAAAATGCTGAAATAATATTCTAAAAACTGCAATTTAAAATGAGAAGTCTTATTATTTACCTCATAACCTCTGTAATCGACTTCTACATCTGTTCCATAAACGTCAATCGCCTCATTTTGGTTGTTGAATACTTTTCCTGAAAATAAAGTAATCGATTGTTAAACAGTTTTCTATTTCAAGATTATTAAATCATTTCCAGGTTTAAAAGTTTAAATTTGAATAGGTTTATGCTTTCAATTATTATACACATTTTGTTACACAATAAACACAAAGAGGAAGTGGCCTTATTTTAAGTTATCTTTATTCTGGCACACCCAAATACGTGATAATGTTTATTGTAACACAAGGAAATTGCCCATGACCAAATTTACACCTTAATTCCAAACTCAGACGATATTGAGCATATGACTCATTTAATTTGATCGTTCAAAATTGGAAAATTTATCTCCATAACGTGACCCGAGACGCGACGGTTTTGGAAATTTGGGAGACGACTCCAATTTGTTTACAAGTCTAGCTAGATATGCAAAAGCTATATTAGGTCTGACGTCACAAGCTAATATCCCAGGACAGTCCGAGGATCTGGGAAATAGTTAAATTCAAAATGGAAGGCAAATTAATTTCTTAATTTTCGGTTTATTGCTCTAATAGGAAATCGTTTAATTTAGCATTTCCTCACAAAAGCACTTAGCTGATGTTTACAGACAAACGAGCAAGTGTATTAAATCCCAGACCGTATTTTCACAACGTTGCGATTTCCTGATGTGATAGTGTCAACTTCCAAAGCATGGATAGTTGTCAATCCAAAGCCAACAGAAATTATGTAACACAGAAAAGCTCAAAACCACCGAAAAATTAACCGACGCACGTTTTCGTTTATCATAACAGAATTTTCCAAATCGCAACACAAAATCTTCGAAAATGACAATTCGTGGTTATATCGTGACGTCATCAACGCAAAACACGCGACAAATAAGACAGTGAAGAGCGGTTGCCAGGCGCCAAGTGAGACCTCGGCGCTACTTCAACAAATCCGTGCAAATATGAGGATAAAGTGAAGTGCATAATTGAAAGAAACTCGGACTTTTCTCAAAAAGTTTAGAGTGACTCGTCTCAACTAGGCGAGTGCAATGTAAATTTCAACGAAAAATGGCTTAATTGTTTAGGCTATAATTATTAGCACACCGGCGAATTTGGGAGAATAGCAGTTATCTTACTGGTAAGAAGTTTTTTCTAAAAACAAAGTCTCCATTCATCTATAGCTTAGCGGGTTCAAGTCAACTTTTCGTTTAATATTTAAACAACAATTGTTTTTGTATACTTTTCTTTCGTTCGAAAATAGAGAACTTCGGTATTGCGCTGTTCTTATTTTCCATCACCATGGTGATGGTGAATCATTTAGAGCGACTATTAGACCATCGCATGACGTCATTGGGCGATGGCGACATCTCGATTCTTCGCGAATCGACAACAACACAAAAATATTTGAAGACCTTGTTGAACAAGTTATGATAAAGTTTATGACTCAAACTAACTCTAGAATATTTTAACCAAACTGTGGGTTTCCGTCCTATAGAGACAAAAATAAATAAATTATGACTCAATTTGAGCAAATTTTAAATCAAAATATGTTAATCAAAATCAAACACGTCAAATCGAATAACCGAAATGCCTACCGAACTGGAAAGACAATTTTTTTAGATTTTTATCCAAATAAATGTAATTTTAAACAAAGATTTACTCACAAATCGTTCAATTTATTTCCCAATTGTTATAAATTGTCATTCTCGATTTTTGAGACGCTTTATGTACACAATCTTACCACCCATGTCGAAGTAAGTCCTACCAGACTCACACAAAGGGTAATATTGCGAGTAACCAGTACTTATGTTTATCCAACACTCCAGACAGCCCAGTCACAGCAATGTCACGTACAAGCTTACACTCAAATCGAGAGTTAACAAAAAACCCGGATTATTCCGGTTTAAAGCAGTGCAGTACTTTTACCTTAGCTTTCCCGACAAACATCAATAAACTTCATAGCACAATCTAGTCCGCTCACGTACACATAACTGAAAATCGTGCGGTTGAACTATTGTATGGGTATGGCGTAATCGTAGCTTTCTTAACTCGAAAACTCGTTGAATAAAAGCTTTAAATGGTCCGAAACTAGATAAGATCTAAACGACAACCGAACACTGGGCCCAGGCTTGCGCAACATTCTCTTTTCTTCAGTCCGGCACTTAACATACTGACCTTATTTAACCGACCTTTACAGCAAGCACGTGGTCTCGCGCATTCCATAACTTGCGGGAATAAGGCCCTCGTGATTAGGCAAAACTATTCGGCGTGTCCCGGGGTAAGCGCACTGCCTCGTACGCTAATTTTTCACAGTTTTTTTTGTTACGCAATCGTCACATGACTACACTTGCCACAATGACGGGGATAAGTTAAATATCGACGTTTGATCGACCTTCGCTGAACCGATTATTTCCAGCTACAATTACTTCCGATAAAGCAATACAACAATTTGTTTCTTAAAGTAAACTAAATTTCACACATTAATCATAAAAAATGTTCAAAAAAATAAATTTTTGAAACTCCATTTTTCTCGCTACAACTTTTTTAATTTATAAACATTCGTTTACCTTATAAACTCTTCCAAATTTTCTCTACATTTTGTGTATAAACAGTCTTGTCGATTTGTTATAAACTGATAATGCTTCATTTGTAAATTAAGACAGTAATTTATTCTCCTTCTAGAACGTTCCACAACCTCGTGAACTAAATGATCACACTTCGCTGTGTCTACATTTTTATGTAAAGGCAACGCAACATGACGCATATAAGAGAGAGCCTAAGCGAGAGAAGCGGTCGAAAGAGAAAAGTATGACATCATCCATTGATAATGTCCTAGGAATTCCCCTAATTGTCGTTCCGCGACAAAACGCTTTGAAAACCTAGAAGAAAAATATCCATTTGAATATGCACGTTGCCTGATAAGAAACAGTCACACGACCTGCGAAATATTCGCATATATAGCGAGTTTTTTTTTTAAAAGGGAAATGCGTGGGTCATGCGTCAGTTACGACAGCCCCGCGTAAGCACGACCCTAACAACTGTCGCGCCACATCCTGCGAATACATAGAACCCATGCGTCACATAGGTGGGCTAAACCCGCACACAGTACAAGGTACAAATCTTAATTTGTCTTAATATAAACACAGCTACACGGCACTAATCGTGTGGTGACGTCAGAGGGTGGAAAAATAGCTGTTATTCAATGATGCCGTTGACCAACTAATTAAAATTCGATTGATACCGAAAGGTGGAATCATATTTGAATCGACCGCATTGATATCACGCTTTTAAATAAAATCACAATAAATGAATTTAAACTGTCTGTGACGTCATAAACAGTGTTGGTCGCGACACTTAGAGCCATCTATTTATACAGATGGTTCATGAATATTAAAACAAGGAAGTACCGAGGAGTTAGTCAACGAAAACAAAAACTTAAGCCGGTCGGGCGGTTGTTGTAAGGCCGCGTGACCTAAAGACCGTGAATCATTTTTTATGCCCGAAATTTTTTCAGAGAAAAAAAGGCTTTATAAGAAAATTACTCTTTTAATAACACCCATATCAAAAAGATAACTTAAAAAACATAATAACACTCTCAGGGTGTTTAAACGAGCTTTTAATAAAAACGAATCTCAATTCTTATTCAAATAGAATTTACAGCTCACGATTTTCGTAAAGAAATACACTTTAAAAGACCAACGCACCGAAATATTAACCACTTTATTTGCCTTTTAAAATAGAAAACACGTTTTAGCATTAATCATAATGATTCTGTTAAAATAAATGTCATAAAAACTGTAAATTAAAGTTTAATTTTTCAAAAATAATTTAAAGTTGACCTAATAGAAAATATTTGCGTAGGCTAAAAAAACAATTTTAATAAAGTTTTTTTTTTATTATTAAAAAAATCTAAAATTCAAATAAGTATTTTAATTTAAAAGCAGGCAAGAATAAAACAGCAAATCTATTTGACTTAAATACACAACTCGAAATTTATCGTTTCTTTTTTAATAAAATCCTGACACAGAAAATTGTTCAAACATAACAAACTTCTTTTTATCTTTATTAGTATCATCAATCAACCCTGTCTCAATTTCCCCACCCCCCCCTACAATCTCCCTATTCATATAAAAAAATCACGTGACTTCTATTTCACAACAAAGTCAAAAATTCGGAGACACCAAAACTCAATTACAGTGACACAAAGTGCAATTATGACGTCACAGGCGATAGTTTTAAAAGTCGCGGTTAGTCTGGAAGCGTGGGTTTTCTATAATAACCGTCTGGAGTTAAAGGTCGTCTAACACTTTGGGCATCCAATAAAAATCAAGAGCTAAATATAATTTTTCATAGGAAAAATTACATAACAAAAAAAACTAAATCCAATATTTAAATTTTTGTTAGCTTAATCAAAGCGGTTCAGAGGATCGCCTGCCGTTGTTCAAATTCTTTAAAACAGTTTCGATTTACGACTGTACTTTAACACGTAATAAACCGCATACTTATGACGTAACAATGCAAACATTTTTACGCCTGAAGTTGATTAATGGTGTGTGATATTTCAAAGGACTTGGTAAATGTTTAGTCTTCTGTTACAATTTAATAATAAAACGCACAGGTAAAAAAACGTATTGTTCAGTACAGCCCCATGTCTATAAATAAAGTCGTGGCTATAACATGTTTCTAACGTGGCGTAAAAGTTATTTTCGCTTGTCGAAGGTCAGTGTGTCAAAAGTTAATCACATAAAGTATTTTTAGAAAAATAATATAACCCCCATAGCTGTATATCTTTGTTTTAAATTATCACAAATATTTTAAAATATTTTAAAACTAAATCGTTATACATATATATTTAAATATAACACAGTTGGTTAAATTATTCAACCGAAAAAAATACGAAACCCACAAAAAAATGCTGAATACATCCACACAAAAAAGTTAAGTCGGCAAAGTCAAAATACAGGCACCCGAAATAGCCTTTACACTCTATTACAAAGATGAATAGAAGTAAACTTATAGCTGTTTCCGGACAAAAACCACACAGCACTAAAATAGATGACTAACTTTTCTCAACACTTAATTTAATGACATTTTTATGATACCAACCGTTTCAAACTGTTTTCATATTAAAATAATAGTTATGTAATTAATGAGAATTAGGCCAAATTTTTATGATAAAAGTTAAATTATTATGAGAACTATAAATTAAAGTGATGTTCACCTTTTTGGGGGAAAGAAATTTATTAGATTGCACCCTATATACCAACAAGATATGATTTATATAGCTGACAAAATCTTTATAGACCAAACATAAATTTAATGATCAAATAAATAAACTCAAATTTCAAATTAATAATTTAATAATTTAATTTACGCCAACACGAAATTTTTTTTTTAATCTTTGAAAATTAAATTGGGAAAAAATTATGTTAATTTTAAAAAATACACGAACAAGACGGTAAATACTTCCGAATATAAATAACTTGGGTCCGTATTTAGTCCTTTAAAATAGAATCCGTATAATAACAAACAAGAAAGGTGAAGGAGTTAGAAACTCACCCTCTGCCCTTTTAAGTACAGCATTAAAAAAGTCACGAAACTAACATTTCAGAATATTTATTCAAAATTTCTCCTTACGCTTTTATCTCCACGTGGTCGAGCCTCTGCGTCACGAGGACAAGTCCAAAGGAATTCGAGATATCTCAAATAATCTTTTGTGACGTCAGGGCATCAAACAAACAAAAATGAAAGTGTAATAATGACTCGCATAGGCGCTTCGACTATTATTAAGGATAAGTGAACATTGAGAAAGGAAGGATAAGTGAACTTTGAGAAAGGTTGTCCACCCACGTGACCAAGTGGGAGTATTTGTATTGGCGGGTACCATGACAAAACAAGCAGGACATAGTGACGTCACAAGTTATTCTTTTGCTTACTGATTTTTAGGGTTGTGATATTCGGGAATATCAATAAAGAATGAACTATGATTCATTAATGTTTTTATAACCTTTTCTGTACAAAGGCTTAACTATAAACTTCAAAAACCAGAATATCAAATATTAAATTTTAATTTTTTAATTAATTCGAATTTGCTTATGGAAAAAAACAACAAATTTTCCTACGGTAAACAAGCATAAGAGAAAACCAAAACAAATAGATTGATTTCATACGTTGTGCAGTTACCAAGGTAAAAGATACGACCTCGACATTAAAAAAAGGTATGTTTATAGCCAGCGTATGTCACTGGCATTTCACGTTTAAGGTATTTCTTACTGAAAACCCTAAAATAATATTTTTTGTGGTGAAAACGGTAAAAAAATTGAAACGAGAGAAAGTAATTCGTGTTATGCGGGTTAATATATTTTAGGCTACCAGCTTATGCTAAATATAAGATAATTAATTATACATTTTTTGCGTTTGCGAAATACCGGTTATTTTAAATGCATTTTTTCTTTTTTTTTGTGATTACAGAAATACTAAAACTTGACCCAATTATTTTCAGACTTTAATTTTTAATTTTTGTGGCTGGTCTTTTTTTCTCTCCTACCAAGAAAGGATTTATTGGGGCGAGGTGTTTTAAGTTACAAGTTACATGGATTTACTTCTTATCAATGTCACGATTTTAACGGTAATCATATCAACATAACATCTGTCAAGTAATAAAAGACAGAATTTTTTTTCACAGTTGCGCTTTTTTTAAAAAAATGTTGAACCAATATCCAAAAACAAAAAAGTGTTTGGATGCCCCATTACCAAGGAAATTATAGTTGAACAATAGAACTGAAATTTTTAAATCGAAACAAGCCCTCAATCGAGTCGAAATTTTTAATATATACTAAAACGGAAACTTTTCAATTTCGATATAGACAAGGAAATAGTTTCCTTTATAAAACAGAAAAAGGCTTTGGTAATATAAGTATAGGCCAATCAACTTTTATTAACAACCAAAAGTCTAAACTAAATTGTTGCTCACAATAAATAAATTTAAGTTTTTAAAAAATGGTAATCTCTTGTTATGTAATTATTCCATTGCCATACAAGATTCTTTATTAATAAAATATATTCTCCCAACCTAAAATTACAACGTTTTAACATAATCTCGGCCAAGCGAAATATAAGCAAAAATCCCACCCTTGAGTAAAAAGCACGTGTTTAGGGCTGTATGAGTAAGACATGTTTTATTCATGCTGTGGTGTCTGCTGTGTTAAAACTTTTTGAAAAAATAGGGTCCGAAAAATAAAAGAAAAATACGTAATTCCAAATCTATTCCGTGTGCTTCATATACAACCGCGCAATTTCTGCATTACATCATTACAAAAAATCGCATTATTTCTCCGATTGATTCGATTACAGAAATTTAACAATTTCAAAGTAAGTATGACGTCATGTTTTTAGTATGGCGCCACCTAATCTTATATAATATGTTATGCAACAAATGGGTATTGTCCGAGTCTAGATAACAATTATTTGATTAAAATCTTATATTAATAAACAAAATCTAATTAAAGTTAGTGGGGTAAAGACAATATCAGTATTATTAAATATATTCAAATGCTAACTAAAATGGTGTAGTACAAATTTAAATTTACTTCATTGGTGGACTACATTTTTAAATATCAACATGACTAAATAAGTTTAAAAAAATAAATAACGTAACGTCTAAGCTATTCGAATACATGATAGTTAAGTTGCAGGAATTTCCTGATAATCAGGTATTTACATTTTCTTTAATAATAATAATCTACGTCAAAAACAAAAAACTTTGCATATTACCGTGACACTAAATTACTGGAAAATTACCGATAAAATTTACTGGACTTTTAATGGAAAAATTTTCTTACGCGCGAAAATTTTTCCATTAAAAGTCCAGTAAATTTTAAACCTAATTCAATTTTATTTTTAATATAGAGTCATTTAGTTTAAATTAACATTTCTGCACATAGGGCGTCAAAATATTACCCCGCGTTCGTTTTTTAATTTAAACCATGACATCAATTCGTGGGTTAAACCCAAAACACCTTTCCGTAAGCACTAAACATAACGCCAAGGATTAACTTTTACACCACTCGTAAACAACAAAATGACGTAGTCGCATACCTTATGACACCCATAACCGAATTTTTCGGCGAATACGCACCATACCCGACCGGTACCAACCCGCCCTTATCTACGTTGTTCAGATCAAATATGGACAAAGCTATCGTGTGCCTCTTGGTATTTGCCAATTTTTATTAAAGCGAAGAAAAGGGTTGTGCTAATAAAACAAAACAACCTGTAAAGCCTTATTTATTTATACCATTGCATGTAAGAACATTTCAAGGTATTTTGGAAATATTCTTAATAAAAAAAAGCATATAAGCATTACATTTTGTAGTACACATAAATTTATATATTTAGTAAAAAAAATTAACTTTAAGCTACTGAAGTTGATAAATTATTTTCAAAAGGACAGTCACTAAAATTCCAAACATTTTTGATCGCAGACGACCTTCACAATATTAAATATTAACTCGGTGTGCTTCAACTTAATAAACCTCGGTTATCTTCTGAGATTAAGAAAGATAAATAATCAGGTTCCGGTAGCAAGGTAAGTCGTGGTGGAAACTTTTAAATGACAAAGGCGGTAGATGCCACAAGAATTTCGTTCGGCCAGTGACGTCACGAATAGCAACGTGTTTTGAATAGTCACATGGGCACAAAACATGGGGACTTTTGAACGATAGATTAAAATGTTCTAAAACTTATTATACACAAAACCATTAAGTGATTTTATTAGAATATAGTCAATATTTAACAATATTTTAAACCTATTCTACTGGCCTAACAATAACCTTATCAGTACTTATGCATATTAAATTAAGTAAACGATTTACATTTAAATATTGATAAAAATATAGATATAAAAAAACCAAGTCAACATCTTAACAAAGGATAAAATGAGTAAACAACTTCTAAAACCAATACACAAACAGACCGAATATTTGCGTACAAGATATAAGTAGAAACAATTTGCATGGTACTTGGCCCACCCTGTTGAAACACAACAACGCCTATGACGATGAGTCATAAAACATTTCGACTTTGAGGTCGTTAATGGTTTCGCCACGTTTCTGTATTATGGCGAAATTTGAAATTCAGAAGAATTATTTTTGCAAAAAAAATCAAAATATTAAAAAAAATAAAATTTGTTAAAAAAAAATCATAATTGGTCTCATATTTATATTTTAGGTTATTACTTGTCGATAAAAACAATTTTTAAATATATGCGTTAATATTTCAAAAACTTTTACCCCCCTATAACCTTGGTTATGCAAACCGTTTATTTACACAATAATCGAATGCGATTAGAGATATAAATGTATATCAGCCTCGAGTCTAGACTTAAATCTATAACCAAATACAAATTGTTTATGGAAACGATAATTTAATAGCCTCCAAATGACAGTTTAATGATGTCAGTCGGAAGCGTTGTTTGAACGGTTAATATTGGCAATTAAATAGTTTACGGGAAATGTGCGGAACCCCAAAACAAGCGGAAAAAAACTATCGCCACGTGGCCTTGTTGTATGACGTCATAGCGGCCACGTGGAAATACAAAATGGCGAAAAATGTCAAGAAGTTCGAATTACCATCGAATGATTTATTTGTTTTTCCCAGAAATCACGTGACATAGAATTATTTTTTTGTGAATTATAATAAAGCAAATTTAAAAATATACTCTAAAAATACAAAAATTCGTTAATTTAACAAAAAAGTAACGTTCTTTGAAAAGCAAATGAATTTAAAAAGTATTGCAAAATAATTCACTTTTTAGTTAAAACAAATAACTTTTCAAACAATCAAAAATAATTATTAAAGTCATTTAATTGGGGATACCAGATATAAAGTCTAACCAAACATTAAAATGATGCTCTAACTTTAATCCTTATGTTATAAATACAATAAAACAACTTATTTAAAAAAAAATAAAAATTTTTGGCAAAATATTTTAAACAGTTCTATTATAAAAATCATATATTTTTAAATAGACTTTAAAATTAACAAGATAAAATGTTTTTATGTGGTAAAGTTCATTTTATTTATTTCTTTCTTTTTTAGTATGAGTAATTAAACACGGCCCGAATATGACGTAACCATTATTTTCTAACTAAATAAAAAACAGAACAGCACTTAAAAAAACTTGCCTTTTGTTTGGTTGAAAGTGTCTATTCAGAAATTGAAAATCAAATTTACATACTAATCATCTGAACTCACCTACATACCGATGACAACATCATAATATTGTTTTTAATACTTTTTATTAAATGATATTTATATTTCTTAGAAACGCTTCTAAAAAAATAATTAAAACCCTAATTTTTAGAATCCAATTTTTTAATAATATATTAAAGATAAAAATCAGTCTCAAGTTTAACAAATGAGGATTGTTGAATTTACCAAAATAAACGCAGAGGAAGGCGTAAAAGATTAAAGTCTATTTTAAGACGCTTGGGAAGTTTTGACAACAATGCTTTATGACGTCACCAACGACGGCGGCTTTTTTTAATTCGGAATTAATCAGCGTCAACTTTTGTTAAGTCATCGTTATTATTGTCAGATAATAAATGACGAAATTAATAGAAACAAACAAAGTCAAGGTTTAGTCACAATCACTTATAACTTCAATTTAATGCGTCTTCAAGCTCGTTAAATAATAATCAGGTTTATTAAACCGTTCATCAAAAATTTCCTAAGCCACGACAGCTTCCCAAGGGGTCCTTGTGACGTCACAAACAGCTTTGTACTCGCGAAAAAGAAGCATACGCGATGTCGAAACACGCGGAAAACACCGTCGGTCACGTGACGCTCGCGTAAACAGAATCATTACAGCAAGCGAGCGCGCGCAATTTCGTATAGCGATGGAAAGTTGTGTACATCGGAGCGTAGCCTATACAGACAAGTTACTCGGAAAAGTTCTATTAAAAAAACATTTTATTATTTTTATGACTCTAAATTAGTAATTTAAGATAACTAATATTTACTAATTTATATAGAGTGTTTAGTCCAAAATATCCACATCTCAATTCTGCAACAAGCCACCAAATTAATAACAAACATTAGCAAAATCTTTTTAAATAATTACACAAATATCTAATTACCAAACCAACCTCTAAAAATAAATCACAGCTTTCGAAACCTGCATTCTAAATCGATACAAAATATTTACCAGACCCTAGCTTATAAGTGTAAGACCAATTACACACGGGCTTCACGGTAAACAGCACATTACACAAAACCTAATAAGGTAAACCCTGGTTTAGGTTACCCGAACCACGCGTAAAGACAGATACTAGCTACCACGATACGGTATACTGGCTCTTGGTACACACGCACGGAGGGTTCTGCGAAGCCGAATCAGATTAAGTAGAAATGCGGATATTACAGAAATAATTATCCGCCGAAATGTAGTTCCAACTATCTTAATATTGTCTCTATGGTTTATTGCGTTCATTAAACGCGGTAACACTAATATTTTGATTGATATATATTATGTGCGATATAGATAATTAGGGTTGCAATTAAAATGAAATACATGTTATTTCTCTTAAAAAATCACATAAGCATCATAAAATAAGAAAGAAGGTTTCAACTTCCCAAATGATTCATTTTTAAGTCACAAAAATCGAAAGATATTTTGTCAATCACTATTTCAATCCCGAATTAAGAACACAGTGAAATGTGATACTCGTTCGAATACTCCGTCATCCCGACGGATGTGACGTCACTCGTTAGAACAAACAAGCGCAATACGACGGAAGCGTCGGCGTATTGCTTCCTCATCACAGAAATTACCGTCGTGACGTCACTGATTAGTATTACGACGTCATAATCAGTATTGCAATAACATAACCCATTTAACGAGTTCAGAATAGTTAAAAAAATTGTAATATTAATTATGTTTATAAGTTTTATAATTTAACAACCTTTTTTTAATTGGGTAAAATATTTTGGAAGTTTATGTACGTGCGCCATTTTGTTTAGCTTCATTTTTAAAACGTGGAGAAAATGTTGGACAACGCAGCGAAAAATTTGTCTCGAATACTTCACAAAAAAAAAGATCTCCATTTCATTCAAATACAGTGTTTGTTAAAAGTTTGAACTTTGATCGAATTTCTTAACACTTCCGAATAAAAGAAGAAAATAGTTTTATAGGAAAAGTCACGTGGGTTCTTTTGAATTTCAATTATTTTCTCCTTCACAGAATGATTAATGAAAAAGTTACCTGATATTTGGTTAACAACAGTTTTAACCAAAACGAAACAACTTAAAAAAATTTAAAAAAATCAAAATTAAAAATCAAAATTTTAAGAGGCAACTAAACAAAATACAACCAATCAAAATTTAACAAACACAGGAGACGTATCTATATTAAATGTGCGAGTAAAACATATTAAAAGTTTTCACATTCCATTCCCACTGCTAAATACCCGGCGACAAAAGCAGAAACAAGATATTTTGTCTCGCCATAGTGGCAACTTAACTGGTAATTTGTAAATCACACCATAAAATCGAAATAAAAAAATTTAAATAGAATTAACGAAGAGCGTCGCATGATTCAAGGTTTTATTTAGATAATAAAGGCCTAATTTACTTATATTTCAAAAGAATATATTCATAAAAGTCCACAGGTCATGATTTAAATTTAAATTTAAAAAAGCAATAAAGCCCAGCAAAACAGTCTACAGGCTGAGTTTAGTCATGCTTGTGATTAAAAGCGAATTCGCGTTATGAAAACATTAAGACTTCGAATTTCCTGTGAAATAAATTTCCAATTATGTTACAAGACAACATGTGGAAGGCTGTGTATTCCACATCAAACGCTAAATCGACTGGAAACCGATCGGCAAGTGCTTGTTTACCGCGCTATCAAATATGACTCAACCTGACTGGTTGACATCTGCCTAAGTCCCGCACTTAACTGAGTCATTTTGCCCCCCAACGCGGTTAGTCAGCTCAAACCAACGCCGTCCCTTCTACTTGAACTGAATATCTGTCGAGCGGGGCATGTTTAGTTTGTGAGTCAGCTCCTTGTGAACGATTAGCGAACAATTTTCATTGGTCTATTTATCTTGAAGCACAAAAAACATTGGTTTTCGGGGGTATTTGGTTTTCGGGGGGTAAAACTTGGTTTTCGGGGGTATTTTTAATTGCTTAGATATGTAGGATTAAACCCACTCATGTTGTTTTTACGCATAATTTCAAACATGTTTGTTTTTATCGTACATATCAACAATATTGGCATATTTGTTTACCGATTACAGCAAAAATTCGCGGAAATCGTCCTTGAATTTGATACAGTGTAAAATGGATTTACCGATTCGACATTAATATATAAAAAAACAACTCTGGAAATTCCCAACAACCGCACAGTTAGGGCGTAAATAGATTTCGAAATTTCGTAACGGAATTTACATAACCAGCACAAATTATTATATAACCTGTGCGTAAAAGAATAATAATTTGTATAATCCTAATTTATGCTAGCGTTTGTGATTTTGGGCAAGTTTTCCATAAAAAAATGTATTAAATTTTTACATTTTTCACGAGAAGGTACATTTTTCACGACAATAGCTTCAACTTTCAAAAAAAAACAATTTTTCTCACCCTAAGGTAAATAGTTTCTGTATTCTAATATAAAGAAAAGTTTGCGTCTTAAAATTCGAATACTCTAAGCAAAACTCAATGGCTCCCACTAGCGGCTAGACTAAATGTACAGTAAAAAAACTTTTTAAAAAAAAAGAATTATAACTAAACTACCTGGTCTGGGATTGCGTGGATTACAAGCCATGTCATCTGCTAACATCAAAATAATTTGACTAAAATAGAAAATGTATTTTTATAAAAACTATGTTAATTAAAAATATACGAAAAACAATTAAGTATCATATTAATTTTTTTGATATATATCTTTATCCTGATGTAAGAGAGTCGAATGCGTGACTTAAACATAGAGTAACATCAGTTATCCATTCTCGAGTTACCTATGGCAGTTTGGGAAATTATGGATTATAATTATAATTTTGCTGCTGATTAAGTGCTGGCTCAACAGGAGTTCATACAGTTTATAGCGCCTTACTCAAGGGCGCTACAGTATAAGGTAAGTGGGGATTAAACCCACGACCTCATGTGTGGTGTAGCAAGTGTTCTTACCTCTACACCATGCTGCCGTTAATGTTGATAATTCAAAGAAAATAAATTATAAAATAAAATAAATGATTACCGATTTATAAAGGTTAGGAAGTCATTGTTACAAAGTATTTATTTAAATGCTTTAACAGTATTAAACATTATTTCTTTTTACCTGTCAGGAATTCCAAGTCTTTTAACACTTCGATATACTGATAGAACATTTGCAATATGGCGGTAATTAAACCAGAATCGAGAGGTGCACACCTTAAAGCAGAATAGCAAATATTGTTATAAATAACTAAACTACAAAACTAAAAAAATTAAAGCGGGAATGTTATCAATATGTATTACCATCTTTGCATAATAGCAAAATAAAAAAATGCAGAATTATATATTAAATTAAATCTTTCTTTTAATGTTTTATTTACCAAAACAGCCCAGTTATTTGTGTGTGATCCTTCATGAAAAAATTCATTTACCTGAATGTTTAAATATATATTATAACATTATTACTGATAAAGTAAACATTTTATGTTATTTTAACATAAATTAATTGCTGATTTTATTGCAATTTACAACTTCATGTTTATCCAGGGTTATTAAAAATATGTTATTAAAATATTAAGGTAGCTGTATCAATAAGTCGATAATATAAAATTTATAATTTGTGCTTTTTACAACGTATATAAAATTTATTATAGTAAAGTTTTGTAAATAACAGTAATACCTGGTTTTCAACTTTGGATTGACCAAAAGACACAAACAATAACAAAAAAATTAAAAAATGTTTAAATACCATTTTAAATATTAAAGAGTAACATTAATGCTAAATGTAAATTGCTTTTAAATAAACACAATTGTTTCTATGCTATAGCATGTGGTAAAAATTTTTTTTTGAAGTAACGAGTGGGAGTTTCCCTAAAATGTTGTCAACTAGTAATATTTGTGATAGAAATCATATTTTTTAACAAACTTTTTAAACTGTTTTACTCCAACATTAAATAAATTAATTATTTATTTATTTTAATTTTTTTATTATATGTTTTAGTCAATTAGTTTACGTAGTTTGTAAATCTTTACTTTTTTGCAAAACACTAACCACGTGGTTTGTGTTTACAACACGTTGTGTGTTGTTGTTGACATATGCGCTTTTATTGCAGCTTAAACATTGAATGTATTCGTTTTATTTTAATATATATAACTAGTACAAAGAATTTATTATTTTTTAAAACCTTGTTGAATTCTATTTTTAAAATATTTGTAGAGTTTCTATTTTATTTTTATAATATAATGGCGAAAAACGAAGTTTCTGAAGCATATTCTTTTTATAATGACGTGCTTGGTGCTCCTAAATATATAGTAGCTCCTATGGTAGAGCAAAGTGAACTAGCATGGAGAATGATGGCAAGAAAGCATGGCGCAAATCTTTGTTTCACTCCCATGTACAGTGCTAATTCTTTGGTTTTAGATTCGACTTACAGAAAAAAGGTAAAATGATAAATGTAGTGGCTTCATAGAAAATTGTAATTTACTGTTAAGTTTTGTGAGTATTTTTTATCTGTCAATATATATATGTTTGCCAAATCTTTAAGATAACTACCTGAGTCGCAAAATTTTTTATGTGTATTCATGTTAATCAAATTGTATATTCATGTTGATCAATTACCTTAAGGTTATATCCGATCTATCTTGTAAAGAGGACAGACCAGTGTTTGTTCAATTTTGCGCTAACAATGCCAGTAACTTTGTAAATGCTTCACTTGCTGTGCAAAATTATTGTGACGGTGTGGATTTGAATTTGGGTTGCCCACAACACATTGCTCGAAGAGGTAAAATTTTAATCATTTTATTAAATTTTTGAAGCATCCAATCGACATAAAATTTGTTTTCAAATAAGGATATTTTATTTTACCAAATGTTTCAGTAAATTTTAATATTTATATTTTTAAATTAGGTTGTTTTGGTGCTTTTCTTCAAAACAATTGGGAATTGATTTATGAAATAATTTCAACAGCAAAAACAAAATTAAAAATTTCTGTTTCTGCCAAAATCCGAGTATTTTCTGAGGCAAGCATTGTTCTATTTTTATTTTATTTTTTTATTTTTGTTTTGGAAAGGCCAACTTTATGGTATTAACATAGAATACCATTTGTTACAATAACTTATAGTTGCCAAATAATTAATCCGTCATTTTAAATATACACAATTGAAACAAAAAACATTTTTAGATTGAAAAAACAGTAAAATATTCTAAAATGTTGGAAAGTGCTGGTTGTTGTTTTTTAACTGTCCATGGTAGAACCAAGGAACAAAAAGGAGAACACACTGGTAAAGCTAGTTGGAGTCACATTAAAGCTATCAAGTAATTTAAATAAAAATAGCCTATATTTTTTAATATTTTTAACCCGAGTAAAGCTTTTTAATTGTTACAAAAAAGGCTTTAAAATAATATACTTAAAATCAATTTTCATGTAAGGTTTAAAAATTAAAAGGGGGTATTTTGATTTATTTTAACCGTTTTGTATTTAGAGAAAATCTCAGCATTCCAGTATTTGCAAATGGCAATATTGGTTTTAAATCTGATATTACAAAATGTTTTGAAGAAACTAATGTTGATGGTGTCATGACAGCTGAAGGTCATTTGAGTAATCCATATATATTTAAAGGTAAAATAAAAGTATTTATTTTTTATTTAAACTTTAAAATTGCATAGGCTATATATACATATATGTTACAAAGAATAAATTAGTTGAACAATTTTAGATCAGAATCCACCAGTTTGTGAAGTGTTTGAAGAATATATTTCTTTTGTTAAGAAATATCATTGTCCCTTGTCCCAAGTTAGATCCCACATGTTTAGATTATGGGCCAACACTTTAAAGGTTAAAAGTATTTGTTCAATAATGAAATATCTTGTTTTTATAATACGGCCCTTTTTATAGGTACATTAAACTAATTTTTTTTTATTTTTAGATCCACAAGTCAATGCAAATAGAAATTGGAAAAGCAAAATCAGTAGAAGAACTTCTTACTTGTAATTCTACACTAAAACAACTTTGCAAAAAAGTATTTGTCTTTTTTAATATTTTACAGTCAAATTGTAATTTTTATTATATATCGTTGTTTATTGTAGGAAGAAAATAATTCAAAGCTACCTCATTGGGTTTGTCAGCCTTATTATCGAGATAAAAAAATAAATAAGAATAAAACCAAAGAAGAAAAAGTGGATATTAATATTGAAGACAAAGAAAAAATATCGGTAAAATATGTTACCACTTAAGGACTATGTGTAGAGGTTTAAATGTTCTTAAGAAATTCAAGAAATTTTTTAAATTTATCAGTAAAAGAAAATTGCTTTTATTTAAACTAGAAAAATCAACTAAGAAGAACTGCCCGCTATGAAAGAAAAATTGAATACAAAAAATCTAAAAGAAAAGAAGAACATGAAAGAAGAAAAATTAGAGACAAAGTTAAAATTTTGGTATTACTCTAAATTAAATTGACGCCACCCTTTTTGTAGACTTGAGCGGTTTAGTATTTTTTTAAATTTTTTTGTGTTATTCATGTTAATTAGAATGATGTAAATGAGGATCGTCATGTACGAAAATTGGAGAAAAAAAGAGCAATAATAGACAAACTAGACAATGTGATGAAATGTAACAAAAATTCTTTGAAAGTTTGTGTTGATTTATCTTGGTCTTCTGCCATGAACAAAAAGGTATATTTCATTTAATTGATTTTTTTGGAAAAGTCAATCACGGCATTTCTGAAAATTTGACATAAAAATAAACTAATATTTGTTCTTAGCTAGGGTTTCTTTTTAGAAGTTTAACATATTGCAATTTATTCCAAGAAAAGTTTTCTTTTTGTTTTTTATTTTAGGAGGTAAGTAAATTAGCAGGTCAGCTTGGAAGGTTGTATGGATCAAATAAATCCGCAGAACAACCAGCCCATCTTTATTTTAGTGGTATATATATTTTTAATTTTTTTCTCTTATGGTATGTAAATAAAAAAATTAAAATAATTCTTTTTCGATTTTGTGCTTGGATTTTGTTACATAAAAAGTGTTCATTGTTTTATATAAAATATTTAAACTCCAATTTTTTTTGAAGGTTTTGATCGTGAAGGTTTCTTATGGAAGGAATGCATTCGAAAGCACAATGGTTTTGAAAGTTACAAGATAGACATGACTTGTAATAGTTACAAAGATTTATTTTCAGCAAAAGAAATAGTTTATCTAACACCAGATTCACCTAATCGTAAGTTGTTTTAATAATAAAAAATTCTCTTGGACACATTAGTAATTATAATTATCAACTATATCAAATACTTTTATTCAATTTTTTTACTTTGTGATGTCTTTTATAAATATATATGTGTATATTTCAGCTTTAATCAATGTTTCTTGTGATGTTGTTTACATTGTGGGTGGTTTAGTAGACGAAACAGTTTGTAAAAAATTAACATTAGATGGGGCTACTAACAGCGGGGAAAATACAGCAAGGCTTCCAATTAACGAGTATATGTGTCGATCTGGCTGTCATAAAAATTATTCTACAGTATATAGCATAAATCAAGGTAGTTGACAATATTTTATTTTAGACATTAATTTTTATATTAAATTAGATATTTATAAAAATTTTTCCTTGTATCTCTTGCAGTGTTCGACATGCTATTGACTCAATTTATAACAAAGAGTTGGAAAGAAGCTTTTAAAGTTGGTGTTCCCCTTAGAAAAGGTTACATTTTAAAACCAGATTTTTGATGTTACATAAAATATCAACTTTATAAAATAATTTCGCTGATGCAAAATGTGCTGATTTTTTTACCACAAAATAGGTAAAATATTATTTGGAATTTTTAGGTTTTATTTCTGTAACCTGATAAAAAATTCCTTAACTGCCTGCTTGTCTGGTCTTAATCGAATTTAATTTTTTTTTAATAAAAAACTCCCTCTTAATACTCGTTATCAAAGTTATATCTGGAAAATAAACAGGCATTTAAAAATTCCCCACTTAGTTCTTTTATAGTTTGTCACTTAAATATAAACTTAAAACACTGTGTAAGTTAACTATTATGTTATCTATCACGTTTAAAATATAAAAATTAAGCATGTTTAAGAGTGCTATTACTCAATCATCATTATATTGATTTATTTTGTTTTTTATACTTTAAGAATGTGATTTTCTAAAAAAACACTTAATAAATTTGCATAGAACATTTTTTTCTTGAAATGAAGTGTATTTTTAAATGTTTAATGTACATAGGGTCTGCAAGATATCATGTTTGTTTTAAACAAGTCAATCATTTTATATCTTGTATTACAATATACATTTTTTAAAACAAAACTTTACAACACGTCTTTTTATTTTTATGTTTTTATCTCTTGGAGGTTTGCTAGATGTGGAAAGGTTGTGGTTAAAAACTTTTCAAACCTAGTCTGTTCATTGTATCTCTTTATCCAGACAATTTAAATAAACTGGTATTTTAAAAATTGTTCAGTTTAATTTTTTTAAATAAAAAAGGCATTGTTTTTAAATAAGGTTACACAAATAAAAAAGATAAGCTAGTTTAAATTTTCTTTATAAAGCAGAGTAAATTACCTAACCTTACACTTGCAAAAAAGTGTTTTAAGAACAACATATTTCAGAAGTAAATAAGTGTTTAAGGAATTTTGGTTTTAGGATTTGTGGTTGAAAACATGAAATTGTTTTTTATATTGTTGCTGTTTGAAACCAGCTTTTTAAATGTTGCTTTGACTGATTCCCAAGGTTGTTTATTAAATTGTTATTTATTTTTTATATAAATATGCCACAATCTAAGGGGGACTTTTTTTATTAATTTCCAATAAAAAAAAACTTTGTAGGCTATACAGAATTACTACGAACATGTTTACTATTTTTTTATTCTTTAAATTTTAAAATAAAATGTTGAAACTGTAAAATTTATGTAGAGTGTGGTGGAGACCTTGTTGCAAATTTGACATCCCAACATATACAACCTCCATTGGTAGATGGAGCATATCCACCAAATTTAGATTGTGTATGGGAAATTATTGCTAAACCTGGGTTTGATATTGTGTGCAAAATTGGTGACAAATTTGGGATTAAAAAATCAGATAATTGCATGTAAGTTTTTAGTAATGTTACTTAGCAAAATGTGGATTTTTTATGTAAAAGTGAAAAAGTAGTTTTTATTTTTTATCAAGTTATGCTTTTCATTAAAAAAAAATTTTCAACAGAGAAGATTATTTGGAAATTGGTGATGAACATTCATCAGCCAAATATTGTGGGTACAAAAAACCAATGATTGGAGAATTGATTTCTTCTGGCCATTTTATTATACGATTTGTTTCAAATGAAAATCGTGCAGTGGCTATTGGGTTTTATATTGAATATTACCTAAAACCTACAGGTTAGTAAAAAAGTAGGCATAAAAATTTTCTAAAATGATTTTGCGATTTTGTCTGCGAAAATCTTGTTTTTAACCTAGCAAGAACCTACTATTTTTTTTATCTTTGACATGTGATACATTTTCTATGCATAGTTTAAAAATAGTACTTTAAGGGTCGAATGCAGAAAGTGCGATTAACTTTAATCCGCTTTTACTTATTATTATAAATTTAGTAAAATGCAATGATATTGATGGTGAACCATTTTGCCTAAATAAAGGAAATTGTGATGGAACAGACCATTGTGCTTGTCCTGAAACACATACTGGTTTTAGATGTTCTTATGGTTAGTTTAGTTTTATTATTTTTGCATTTTAAGAATCGTTTAATTAAAAAATTTATGTTTATGTACTTTTTACTATGCAGTTATATTTAAATTTATTTGATTATGCAATTGTATAAATTATACATTTCTATGTGCTTACAATTCTGTACATATTGATTGAAGCATTATAACTCTGCTTTACATTGTTAGGCTTAAGTTATGATGATACACAAAACACTGATGCTGATGTTACTATTAAAAGGTCTAGTAATACATGTTTAATCTTTGGAAAAGATCACATTATTACCTTTGATGGTAAATTTTATTCATTTACTGGATTGTGTCAATATGAATTAATTAGAAGTTTAGATAACTCATTGCAGGTAAGTGAAATTGGTTTAAAATAATTTCAATTTATTATTTGATTTTGTAAGTTGTTTTATTACTTGTAGTCTTTTGACAATTTTATTATCTTTCCACTTTTAAATTGTATAGGTTCTAATGAGAAGAGACTTAAATTGTAACATGACAGTTTTAAGTTGTATTCATGATGTAACAATAAGAAGTATAGATGGTGTTTTAAATATTCATCATGATGGAAAAGTATTTTTTGACAAAAAATTGTTAGTGATTTACACATTTATTTTTTACATCATGCTTTTTGTTGCATTACTGATAAAAAAAACATTATTAGTTTTTATTAGATGAGAAGGTCTAATTAAAATTATTTAACAAAAAACTTATTACAAAGTCAATATTTTAGCTAAATTTTACTCAGGGTTGTACTGCCTTTTGTTCAATATGACTTCAATGTGTTACAATCAGAATGGTACCTTTATGTAACAGTTGGTGAAAACAAATTAACAATCGGCTTGAAACCTTTTGTGATGTATATCAGTATAGAAGACAAATATCAAAATCATGTTTCAGGACTTTGTGGTAATTACAACAGCAATCCCGATGATGATTTTAAAGACCAAAAAGGTTTTGTATTATTTTAATCTAAAAGAATTTAAATTATGTCTGTTTTAAACACTAAAAACTTAGGTGTATTGATTAGTTTTGTTCTATGTTTGATTTTTATCTAAAACTACTAAAAAAATAATTAAAATTTGTTTATTTTTGTATTTTTAATTTTAAGGAAAACCATCACAAGATGCAGTAGAATTTAGTAATATTTGGATTAAAGATGAAGCTGGTGAATCATGTGAATTTTCTACTTTGGAGGAACAAACTTACAAACACTGTTATTCTACATGGGTAAACTTTATAGACTATTTCTTACTTTTTAAAATTTTTTAAATATTAATGAGAAAATCATTTTTTGTCCTTTTACATTTCCTTTAAGGTTTACATTTTTTCCATGGTTTTTAAATATTAAAAGTCTGTGTTACAAAAAAATAATTTTTTTCTTTTACAGAGCCAAGCTGGTGTTGAAATATGCAGCATACTTAGATCTGGTATATTTAAAAAGTGTCACCACACAATCAACCCATCAATTTATATAGAGGCGTGCATTGCCGATATATGTAGATGTGATATTTACAACATACCAAATTGTCACTGTTCTGTGCTGAACACATACAGTCATGATTGTGCACAAGCTGGCATTGTTATACAGAATTGGAGAGCAAAGAGTAATACATGTGGTAAGTCATATCGAACGCAAACATCTTTAATATTGTTTTAGAAATTTGTTTCTGTTTTACATCTAAAGTTATTGGATATTTATACAATTCTTAAATTATTCATGTTTTGATTCCATAAATTAATACTGTATTTGATAACGTAGACACAATGCTTTTTAATATAACTTTTGTTGAGGTATTAATGTTCTTAAACTTTTAAGTTTATAATTGTCCGGGAAATCAGATATACAGTGAATGTGCTAATACATGTGCAAATACTTGTGAGCAAGCAGGAAATATGCAATGTGAAAGAACTTTAATATGTTCTCCTGGATGTGAATGTAAAGAAGGTTAATAAAAAAACATTTTTTTTATAATTGTTAAAATATATTTGGTTGCCTACAACATTGTATTTAAATATCTAATTTATTTGCATGTTTAAGTTAAATTTAAACTACTAGCATTGATTGTGTTATAAAACATTATTTATTTCAATTTAAAAATGCAAAGCTAATTAAAGAAAATATTACAACTTTTTTAATATAATTATAAGGCACTTTTTGGAATGGCAAATCATGTGTTAGAAAAGAAGATTGTTTTTGTACCCATGCTGGTAAAAAATATATTCCTGGGGCAACAAGAAAACAAGAATGCAATACATGGTATTTTTTTGTATTTTACTATAAAACTTTTTTAGGTGTTTGAATAATTTTTTTTTTCTTTTTCTATTTTAAAGTTCTTGCAATGGAGCAATTTGGTCATGCACAACAAAACAATGTTCAGGTTGGTAATGAAATAACACTAAACACTTAATATTATAAAGAAAGTTGGTAAACACTTAAATATTTGTTCAGCTACTGCAATAATAACTGGATTTTCTCATTTTTTGACATTCGATGGTACCTGGTTTGATTATGGTGGACGATGTATTTACACATATTCAACTGGACCAAGTTTTACTGCTTATATTGAAACCGAGGAGTGTGGAAAGGCTGGAGAATATTCATGTTTCAGGTAGTTAAATTTGTATTAACAATTTTTACAGATATAAATTTATCATACCTGTAAAAAACATGCATGTCTAATGTAAAATATTTTTAACACTATTAAATAAAATATATATATATCTTTTATGTAGGAAGTTTATAGTTTCTGTTCAAAACTTGAAGTACTTTACTTTTATACATGGTGGGGAGGTTATGGTTGACACAATTAAAGTGTCAAATTTTCCTATCCAAACAGGTTAAGTTTTATTTTATAAATATTTTAAAAACTTTTCTAACCTAACAAAATGACTTTGTTGTAAAACCAATATATGTATATTGCAATTCAATATACTAAACGAAAAAACTTTTGACATCTACAAGAATTAAAAATTGTTTTAGGTGGAATTGAGATTCTTAAGCTATCTTCCTTATATTTTGAACTAAGAATTCTTGCGAGTGGAGTGGTAATATTATGGGATACAAAGTCTACAGTTTATGTAAAGTTGCCACCTTCACTAATAAGTGAGTAGCCTATCCAATAACTACCTAGTGTATTTAGAAAACTAAAAAAATTATTGTAAAAACTATATTTAATAAACTTCTATAAATTTATTAAAAACATTATTGTAAAAACCTATTAAAACTTATAAAAAGCAATTTTTTAACATATGTAGTCTAACACATATATATATAAGTTTTGAATATTTAGATTCTGTTCATGGTCTGGGTGGAGATTTTAATAAAAAAACAACTGATGATTTAGCAACCAAAAGTGGTGTTATCACAACTGCAACTGCTTTTGGAAATTCTTGGAAGTTATATGACTCTTGCAAATATGTAAACACAAGTGTTAGTTCATTGGGTGCCTGTTTTAAAGACAGCTACCTTGGTGAGAAGATTTTGTGATTTTTTTTCTTGATACTAATTAAAATTTTTTAAGTAAAGCAAGTAACGGTTATTTAATTTTTTTATTTAAACTGGTAAAGAATTATTTTGTTGGTAAATTAGTCTTTATTCAGATAAAAAGTTATATGCCTATTTTTAGCGAGAAGTGCTGAAGTAGAATGCTCCATTATGAAATCAAAGATCTTTGATTACTGTCGCATGGTTGTTTCTGATTTTCATCAATATTATGAAAATTGTAAACAAGATGTTTGTGCTTGTGAATCTGGAAATGATTGTTTATGTGATTCTGTTGCCTCATTTGCTCACAGATGTGCTGAAGCTGGTGTTGTTGTTAATTGGAGATCAAAAGCTTTCTGTGGTAAAATAAAAAAATGTTACTTGTTTTTTGTTAAGTTGTTTTGATGTAATTTTAAAAGGAATATATATTTGAATAATTTGATTTAACACATTCTTAGAAGTTATTTACAAACAATTATTAATTAAATTTTCTAGAAATATCATGTAGTGGTGGAATGATTTACCAGGCTGAAAGCACTCGTTGTGGAAGGTCTTGTCGGTCTCAAATGGAACAAGAGACTTGTGATAATTCTCCTTTGGTTGAAGGCTGTAATTGTCCTGAAGGTTTTTATTTACGCTTTTGTTTTATAATTTCAATTATACTTTCAATAAAAAAAAGAAAATTTTGTACCTACTGTTTTTTTTAAATGTGAGTATAAAACTAATTGTTTAAATTATCATTTTCAGGAACCTATTTGTCAAATGATGACACTTGTGTAACATTAAAGAAATGTCCGTGTTATTATGATGGGGAGTGGACAAATCCTAATCATATAACACACAAGGATTCTGTTACTTGGTAAAAACTGAAAATAAATAATATTTTTAAAGTTTTATATGATAAAAAAGTAAAAAAATCGAATTTATTTAAATTTTTAATATTTATTTATTTTTAGCTACTGTATAAATGGAAAAGTTACATGCAACCCTCATACAGGTTTTTTTATTTTTTTTTTTATCTTTGATAGGTTAAGTATTATTAAATTTTTTTGTATTTAATGATTAATAGTAATGATTCAAAATTATTGAAATATTTAAATTTCAAATACAGATCTAAATAATTAAAAAAAATAGGTTCTGCTGATGAACTTAAGTGTCCAGATTTTATGAATAAAGTGCAATGTAATACTACTAATCAAGTGGGAGCTGAGTGCATGAAAACTTGTGTGAATAAAAATAATGATTGCCTTAAAACTGATTGTCAAACAGGTATGTCAAAAATTATAAAGTTTTTTTTTTGTAAATTTACTGAGTTGAATATTGTCGCAGACTAGTAATAATTTTTTTAGGTTGTACTTGTCCTGACCAATATGTGTATCATAAGGGCCAATGTATTTTTGCATATAATTGTCCATGTGAGTTAAATGGGATTGAATACAAAGTGGGCACAGAGACTAAGAATGGATGCAAAAAACTGTAAGTTTTTAATAGTATTGTACATTATAGTTAGAAATATTTTAAGTTAACAATAAAATAAATTTGGGTGCAACTTTTAAATTTTAGATTATGTACTGTCAATGGTTGGGTAACTGTATCCAATGAAACTTGCACTTCTGAATGTAAAGTTGCTGGTGGAACTTACTATGAAACTTTTGATGGAAAACAATTTGAATTTAAAGGCTTATGTGAATATTTGCTCGCAACTGATAATTGTGGTCAAATTAATCCAATTGACTCAATTTACAAGATAACTTTGAAAAGTCATGATTGCCCTGGATCCAATCGCGCAATGTGTGCAACTACAATCAAGTTTACTGTTGGGGTATTTAATTTTTCTGTACTACAGCTAACTTGATTATAAGTATTTAAATTTTTAATAAATAAATAAATTACTTACAATTGCTTTAATAAAGTTTTTTAGATTACTATTTAGTTGACTTTCATTTGTATAGGATAAACAATATATACTACATACTGGAGATGCAGTTGTTGTAAAAGATTTTGTGTCCAGTACAACAACTAAAACTGTGCAAAAATACAAAGTTATTGGAATTCTATATAGGGGACTGTTTACTATTATAACAACCAATTTTGGTGTGCATTTAATCTGGGATGGAGTTACAAGAGTGTATGTAAGAATTGAAAACAAATTGCAAGTAAGTTTTTTTAAATAAAAATTTGTGTTGTATTACATGTGTAAAAGGGTTTAAATTTCAACATTTAAGTGGGTTTAAAATGTTTTTTATTGTTGTTATCTTATGATTTTTTTAGAAAAATGTAACATGTGGTATGTGTGGAGATTTTAATGGTAACAGTATGAATGACTTTTTGTTATCATCTAATCATGAAGCTTCATCTAGTGCTGAGTTTGGAAATAGCTGGAAAGTAGACTCTGTGTGTCCAGATGTTGTTGAAGTTATTGAAGAATTTGAATGTGGAGCTAAAATGACCTGGGTTCAAGAAAAATGTAACATTTTAAACAGTGAAACTTTTAGTGCTTGTCATTCAATGGTTAGTAAATTAACATTACTAGTTATTACGATAAATCAATAAAAGTGTTAAATAATTTTTCTTAAATACTATAACAACTCAGACTATTTTGTCAATATTTTTTAATTATATAAAATAGATTAAGGAATATCTTTGTCATTGACTAGGTTGATGCAAAGTATTACTTTGACAAATGTGTAAAAGAAACATGTTCTTGTGACACTGGTGGTGATTGTGAATGTTTTTGTATTGCTGTAGCAGACTATGCTTATGCTTGTGGTAATAAGGGTGTAGCTGTAGAATGGAGAAGTCCAAAAGTATGTCGTAAGTATTTTTTAAATTTAACTATGATAACTTCACATTTTATGTTTTTTCTAATTTATAAAAATTATTTATTGTTTAGCAACTATGTGTGAGGTTTATAATGAAGAAAATCAGTGTTTGTGGAAGTATGCTGCGTGTGGACCTACTTGTGTGGCAACTTGTTGTACAGGGTGCTTTGATGGATGTTTTGAAGGTTGTTTTTCAAAGTAAGCTTTGTTTAAATTAAAGCTTTAATTTTTAATTTAATTAAAAAACATTTTAAAAAGAAATTTTAATTTTAAAATTTGCATTTGCAATATTCAAGGTGTCCGGAAGGAAAGCTGTATGATGAAAATAAGAAAAAATGTATATACCCCCTTCAATGTGGAAGTTGTGGACAACCTGATGATTGTAAATATTTTACTAATTTTTGTTTTGTAATAAAAAAACAGGGCATTTTTTAAAATATTACACATGAATGAGGCACATGTATTTACCAATATTCTTTAACTGAAATTTTACAAACATTAAAGGTAATTGTGAGCATGGAATAGAATGTATTTGGGGTAATTGGACAAACTCATATAAAGTAACTTTGGATACCAATGGTGGAGATTTTGAAATGGTTCCTGAGTTAATGGATGGATATGCTTGCAGAAGAAACTTAGAATGTCAAAGTATTACTTCTAAAACGTTGTCACAAAAACATGTCCAATGTAACATTAACCAGGGTTTGGTTTGCTATAATAAAGATCAGGTAGCTATAACAACAATCTTAAACTTTAAATTAAAATATATATAATAAGATTATTTATGCAAATAGTTTACAAAATAAAGTTAAATATAACATTCTTGTAATTTTTAGGCCCCTTTGTACTGTTATGACTACGAAATTAGGGTAGAGTTGTGCTATTGTAAGCCTCCACCATGCTATGGCGTAGTTTGCCCCTTATCTCCTGTCTGTGCTGCAAATGAGGTTTTGGAGTTGGTTGGGCTGTCTGATGACACTTGCTGTAATGTATCAAAATGTATTTGTATAGGTTGTCTTTATGAGAATAAAGTAAAGGTAAGTTTATAACTATGTAATTGTTAAATTTAATTTCACTTGGGCTGTCCAAAATAGTATCTTACATATGCATATTTTTCTTTTGATTAATACAAATTAATATATTTAACTTTGTAATACTTAACACAGAATCCTAACCAAGAATGGATAATAGATTGTGTGCAACACAAATGCATTCCTGATGGCAATGACTGTTACAAAATTTCTTCTATTCCATTTCTATGTCCAAACAGTAGTATCACTTGTCCCTACTATGCTAAATTGGTGCCAGCAATGTTAGATTATGATGATTACAATGTTGCAAAGTGCTGTAATCAAATGATGTGTGGTAAAATCATTTATTTTGTTAATCTCTCAGAAACAAAATATGCTTGATTATTTATTAGACAATAATCACTGTTTATTTTTTTAGAATGTTTGCCAAAATTTACCTTGGTCAATCCTCCAATAAGTTGTAAATTTCCTCAAGTTATTGATAGAACAATTCTTACTAATGGAAAAATTCGTTGTGCCTTACATGAGTGCGTATGCCCAGATAAAAATTTAATTGATTACACCAAGTGTGTACCTAATATAAAATGTTCAGTGAAAGGGTGTTCCATTAAAGAAGAATTACTTTGTGGTTGCACAACTTCATCTTTTTGTGGTTTGTTTGCCTATTGTTTAAAAGTATTAAATTAAATACAAATTTTAAATAAATTTAAAAACAGGTAAATTGTAGTAAACATATTATTAAATAATAATTAAATAAGAAAGTCAGATAAAAAATGTTTATGTTATAATAGTGTTAAATTGCAAATTTAAACTGTAGAGTGCAATCCAAAAACTTGTCCAATAATAGAGTGTGCAACGTGTTTCAAGTTAACAACAGTCCAACCTGGTGTTGGTTGGTTTGCCAAAAATATCTCAAGGGATGTGTGTGAAAATTTAACATGTTGCCCTGTTGAAAAATGTGTGAGAAAATCTTGTCCTACAAAAATTTTTTTTTTTCCAAAATGTCAGTTATGGGAAAAAAAGGCAAGTTTGTTCTTGATTGAAAAACATGTGGAATAGAAATTATTAAAAACTCAAGTAAATTATAATTAAACTTTAAAAACAGTGTTACATGTTAAAACAAAATGTTTGCTACATTGCAGATATTTAAGAACATTACTGGAGAATGTTGTCCTAAACCATTCTGTGTTTGTGACCCTGACAAGGTTAAATTTTGTTCAAAAGCAAACCTTAAATGTGGACCCCAAGAAGTAAAAACAGAAGTATGAATTGTTCATGTTAGTTAAATTTTTTAAAACAAAAAAATTAATAAAAAAGTGGTTCATTGACAATAAATCAATTATTTATAGAATGGTTCATTAAACCAATGCTGTAGGGATTACAAATGCATTTGTAAGTTGTGTTTTGATGGAAGTAAAGGCTACTACAAATTAGGTGAAACATGGCAAGATATAACTGACCCATGCATCACTAAAGTAAATGTTAAATTATGCTGTTTTATGTTTTTAGTGAATATTTTAATTTAACAGGTTTAAACACCCACTAGAATATATTTGTGGTGAATTTGTAAAATATCATAAATTTATAATTTGATACATTGTTATTATGGCTAAAAACTAACTATTTTAAATTTTTACATCTATCTATAGAGCTTGTTTACATTTATTTAAGGTATGCAAAGCATCCAGTCTACCCTATACTTGTCCGGTTGCTATCACTATTATTGATAAACGTAATGAATGTGCTAAACCATTGAATCCATCTTCTTGTGGAAAATATGAAAAATTAGTTGAAACCAAATCAATCAACCCATGTTGTAAAAATTTTACGTAAGTTGATAAAATTTTAAATATAGACAATACTGTACTAACTACCCTCTTATTTCTGAATAAAATTTTTAGTAAAAATTATTTTATATGCAGAAAAAAATCTGTTTGGTTTGTAAATTGTTTTTTAAATGTATGTTAAGAAATACTGTAGTTGTTTGTTTTTAATTGTAGTTGTACCTGTAATTTCGACATTTGTCCACCTGATCCATTATGTGAATTTCCAAATCTTTTGGTGGAAGATAACCTGTTAAGTGATGAATGCTGTAAAGTTAATAAATGCTTGCTTCGTTGCTTTTACAAGAAACTTTTTTTTAACGTAAGATTTTAAATTTACCAACTGTAACCTTTCAAAAAAACTTAATTGTCTTAAAATGTTACAACAGGAATCAGAAGTATATGATGACTTCGAACCATGTTATCAACGTAAATGTATATGTAAAGAAAAACTTTGCACAGCACAACGAATGCTCAAAGTAGATTGTCCACATTTTGAACCTCATTGTGTAAGCGGACGAAGTCCAATTGCCACACTTATTCCAGGAAATCCATGTTGCAATGATTATGAATGCCCATGTATGTGGTAAAACAGTAACCAAGTAAACTTCTAAGATACAACATAACATTATTATAGTAAAAATGCTTGTCTATTTTAGGTGTTTGTCAAGTATTCGGGGATCCCCATTATTTAACATTTGATGGTTCTTATTATACATTTCATGGTCAGTGTCAGTACACCCTTGTAAAGGACAGAATATATGATGATCTTCATATTTTTAGGTTTATATTTTATTTAACCTTATAAATTTATTAAATTAAAAATATCCTGTAATTAAGACAAATTAATATAAATTTAATAGTTGAAAAAACATATTGCTACTACGGGGTCCAACAAGCCAACACAACGGTTTTGTTAACAATATTTTTAAACTTTAACTTTAGTGACAATGAAGCATGTGGTCCAGGAATGGGAATAACTTTTTCCTGCCTGAAAACTATTTATGTAAAATGGAAGGAAATTACAGTAAAACTATCGCCAAAATCCAACACATTATACTATGTATAAAATTAATTATTTTATTTTTTCCTAAAATGTTATGCTAAATTCTGAACATATAAATAAATATATATTATAGTTATAATTGATTTTGTTATCTCTTTGCAATCTAATATTAAATTAGACAACAAATGTAAATTAAATAAATATTTTTAAAATTTTAATTAGATTCAAATTAATGGAAAGAATATCACACTGCCATATGTGCGACATGGAATTGAGGTTTATTTTGTTGGTAAAACTATTGAACTAACAATTCCGGCTAGAAAATTAATACTTCGTTACACTGCTGCAGGATTTACTCCTTCTGTTATAATTATAATTCCATCTTCTAGCACTTCCAAGCCAACTGTTGGATTATGTGGTAAGATTTGTATGTTTACATGTAGATCAATGTTTGTTTTTTAAAAATAATATATTTAAATAAGTTGAAAAAACATGTTTAAATTGTTTTTAATTTTGTTTTTAATAGGTACTTGCACAAATAATAAAACAGATGATTATGAGGGAATAAATGGTACAATATTTATGGACCCCAATGATTTTGGGTATGATTGGGAGCTAAAGAGATGCGAAAAATGTGACCCAGTTGTTAATGAAACCTGTAGACTTTGCAACGACACAAAGTATTGTTATTTAAATACAATATTTAGAGTTTATATTTTGTATATAGACTCAATCTTTAACTTTTAATATATTATAAAACACCAATAAACACCTTTAAAGTTATTAACAATTGTTAATTTTGTTATTTATTGGTAAGTACTTCAACCACCATATAAATTTTTTTTGAATAGATACGAAAATCCTCCAAATCGATGCAAAATTTGTTTACCTACATTTTGCGACATTTTTTACAACAAAACGATTTTTGGTAATTGTCATGCAAAGGTAGATCCAAAATATTATTATGACGCTTGCGTTTATGATTCCCATGCATTAGGACAGGTATAAAATGTTAATTTATTTATTTTTAAATCAACAACTGATTTTCTTGATATGCTTTGCAGTGCGATGCTTGCAATTCATCTGCTATAAACCTATATGTATCAGAGTGTATGGACTATGGGATTTGTGTTGATTTGGATTATAAGTGCAACAGTAAGTTGTGTAATAATAATGTTTCGAAAAAGTTTGACTTACAGAAAAGTTTATTTAAAGTACTATTTATAAATTTACTTATTGCTCTAATATTAATTTAGCTGAATGCCCTGGAAATATGGTTTACAA
Organism: Corella eumyota; assembly: GCF_963082875.1. NCBI lineage: Eukaryota > Metazoa > Chordata > Ascidiacea > Phlebobranchia > Corellidae > Corella > Corella eumyota. The sequence goes on from NC_137491.1 coordinate 5,806,655, forward strand.
ATCCTGTGTGAATAAATGTTCGATGAACGTTGATTGCTATCACTTGGGTTTTCAAATAAATAATTGCGCAAGTACCGAATTAATAAGCGGTTGTTTTTGTGAAGAAGGTTACACTTTAAAGAACCCTGGCTCTAATACTTGCATTAAAACAGAATGTAAGATAATACTACCCCCAGCATACATATCTATTTAACAAAACTTGAACTACTTACAATAACTTATCTTGTTCTTTTACAGTTAAAAGTTCTTTTACATTTTGATGTCCCTACTTATTGATCAAGAATATTTTTAAAGCTATGTTACCTTATATATAGGTTGCTCATGTCCTGCTGATCCCGTGTGCACTGGAAAAAAAATACCGACTATTATACCTGGACAAGATCCTGATGAATGTTGTCCAGAAAAAAAATGCACTTGTCCTAAAGTATCCAATATAAAATGTAGTTCACCAATGATTTTATCAGTCACCTATATTGAAGGCTGTCCTAAATATATATGTGAATGTCCTCAACAATGTGAAAACTTACCAAAGAACTGCACAACACATTTGGGTTGTAAAGTAAATGGTAAGAATAATCAAAACTTGTTTTTGTTTATTGTTTGTAAGGCAAACATCGTGGTTAATATATTTATTTATTTTGTAAAGTAACAATCCAAGATGCATGTGGATGTCCTATTGAAAGCAAATGTATCTGTAACAAAGATCTATGTCCGAAACCTCCAATTTGTGGAAAATGTTTTAGTCTTATACTTACTACTACCCATTTGCCCACGTCATTTGATGACGTTTGCAATAATTGCTGTATAAGATATTGGTGTTCACGATTGATATGTAAACTTAAAAATGTGATATGTCCAAAAGGGCAGGGTGTTGTGGACATAAGTACATCGGAGGATTGTTGTCCAAATAAAGTTTGTGAATGCACGCACTGTTTACTTAGTAATGGCAGTTTAGTCAAGCCTGGCGATACAGTAGAAACTGTAAATAGAAGAGGGTGTACTGAAATTAAAAAATGTTTGTCTTACACTGACTTGAATTATCACAATAAATTATGCTTTAATCTGGAAACCACCTACTCCCAAACTAATGACTGCCGGTCTTTAGCCTCGTTCGAAAAAGAGAGATGTGATCCAACTTATGAACTTGCAATAATATCTAATTCATATCCTTCTCAGTGCTGCGACTCTTTTAAATGCATTTGCAAAAAACAAGTCTATTTAAAGGAAGTTTGTCCACAAAGGTATGATATCGTTTGTCAAGAAATATTTAAATTGAGATTGATTCTTTAGTACATTTTATTTTTATAAAAATGTTTAGTGTTATAGTTTATTTACATTTATAATATATGTTGCAGAAAAGATTGCGATGATGGTTTAATATCTACTAAAGTTGGGTCATCCATATCATGTTGTAAAAACTATTCTTGTGGTAAATATATTTAGTATGGTTTTGAAGCCTCTAAAATTAAGTATTTTTTAAGAAAAATTTAAACAAAAACCTTTTTTACTTTTGTATACAGAATGTCCTGTTATAAAGCATATTAAATGCAGTTTCTTTGGAGAAGAAGTGGTTTATGTGGAAAATAATATTACCAAATGTAAAGAGCCTAAATGCAAATGCACCGATAACAAAATTATTCTTAAATATGGTTGTTATTCACCGAGATGCAGAGATGACCAAATGCTAGTTAAAGTAGAAAATAGCAAACTGGCTAGTGATCCTCTGCGTTGTTGTCCAACTTACGAGTGTATGTGTAGAAATTGTTCATTAGACTGCCCGGAAGGTTATACTCTAGGAAGTTCAACGCCTTTGGATTGTTGTCCTTGCCACTGTACAGTTTGTAAAACTGAATATGGTTTTTACAAGGTACATTTTATGGTGTCTAGAAAGTTAACATTTTAGGTTATAAAATATGCTTTTAATTTGTTTAAAATTTATTATCTAAATGTAGCCTGGAGATGTCTGGAACGTGAATATAGACGGTTGTTCCATTAAATATAGATGTACATCACGAAGAAATAATAATATTTGTTATGAATCTGAAATTGCCGATGACCCAAGAACAAGATGCCAATCACTTTTCAACTTTAAAGAAACATGTAATTCATATCAATACGCCACAGAAGTTATATACAGTAAAGAAACTGACCCCAACCCTTGCTGTACTGAATATAACTGTTCTTGCAACATAGGTTTGTGCTCTGTACTTACTTGTCCAATTGGTAAAACACTTTACAAGACAGGTTTTAAAACTCTGAATACAGGTGGTTGCTGTCCACATTATATTTGTCAATGTAATTATTGTGAGTCTCATAACGGCAACGTAAAAGTAAATACAACTTGGCAAGTCGATGTTGGTTATGGATGCAAAGTAACTAATGAATGTAGTTCAGAAAGAGTTCCAACTAATTCTAAAAACGAACAAGAAGCATGTCATTTGGTTAAGAAAATAAATGATCCGAGAACTAATTGTATTTCGGAGACTGCTTATGGGCAGGAAATGTGCACTGAGTACCAACAAGTGATATTAGTAAACAAGAATTCTAAATATAATCCATGTTGCCCGGAATATCGGTGTAAATGCAAAGACGATGTTGAGTTAAACTTGTTTTGCCTAGACAAAACACATGTAAAGTGCTCAGATAACATGCATGAGGAGGAAAATGGGTATTTACCAGAAACATCTAATTGTTGCCCAAAATATATATGTGTGTGTGATTCAGAGGAAATGTTATTTAATAATTGTGCTCAATGGACAAACTACACTTGCCCGGTTGGCAATAAAAGAATTGAGGTAAATAAGTAAAGCAAACATCATATAAACAATGATTAATTTAGATATTGTTTATTTTAAAATACACATTTAAAATATTTAACATTTTATTCATTAATAGGTTACAGCAATAGTTGATGGTAAAAAGGAATGTTGTCCAAAGTATATATGTGTATGCAAACCTAAAGAGATGTTAGCTCAAGAATGTGAAAATTGGAACTTTTCTTGCTCCCCTGGACAAGTTCGCAAACGAACAAACACTGGCTGTTGTCCAAACTATGAATGTGTTTGTGGAAATAAATGTTATTCAGATAACATATTTTATCCGGTTTGTATTACAATTATAAACATATTAAGGACTAAAAGTAATAACAAAGTATTTACAGTTGGACACTACTTGGACCACTAGTGGTGATATGTGTAAAACTGCTACATGTTATACTAATCAACTTACCCATTGCCCAGACATTCAAATTCAAGACAAATACAAATGTGAACCACTTAATAAAACACTGTGTATTAAGGTAAAAATATGTGTTTTTTTATTATTTAGACGTAAGTTCAAGTTGATTTTGTATGTTTTTTAATTTAGGACCATAACAATTTCATTTATTTTGTGTTAATGATTTTACATTTTATAAGGTTATCAGTTATTTTGTATTTGTTTAAAAAATATTCTACTTTGTTATTATCTATTTTTTAACAGAAAGGTGGAAGAATTTTGGGTGATGAAAAAACCAACGGATGCTGCAAATATTGTACAATTCATTTTTTTAATACATAGAATATCTAAATTATTTTCAGAAGGTTGTTTTTTGTGCATTTGTAGAAAACCTAAACTTTTTACCCAAATTCAGGTGAAGAGACATCTCCTCCGTGCGCTAAAGTAACAGATAGAACTGTTTTTAATGTAACACTCGATGAAATACACGAATGTAGTTCTTACAACGAGATAGAGATTAATTCTTGTAGTGGATCGTGTACAACACAAGAAATCGTAACCAAAGGGACTGGAGAATTAAAATGTATTTTTAACCTGAAATTTTAAATAAAAACAATTAGATTTTATTGTGTCTCTGCTAAAACAGAAACCTGGATATTAAAATTATTTTTATGCTATCTAGGACGTGTATGCACTTTATACTTTACAGCCGAATGTCGTTGCTGCAAAGCCGTTGGAAAATATACAAAAAAGGAAATTATGATGTACTGCGATGATGGAATCCAAAGACTTTATACCTACCATCATGTTTTAGCTTGTGCTTGCGTAGAAACAGAATGTAAAAAGCCATAGTAATATACTTTAAGCTTTAAAGACAAATTTTTTTGTAAATAATTTAATTGGCATAGCTTTTGCGTTGTCTTGATATTGGAAATTTGCGATAATTATAATGCAAAGGGCTTTTGTTTTAATTGTTAAATTAATGTGTTCATTAAAATTTGCTAGTAATTAATAGAACTTCTTCGATTAAAGTTCTCAATAAGTTAAATTTTTGACTTTTTACGTCATTAAACCAATTTTTAAATATGCTTATTGCTTGCTATGCTTAAGATATTAAAGTTAGAATTGTACTATTGCAATCGAAATGTACATTTCTAATTGAATTGATATTTTGATAATAAATAACCCCGCACACAGCATTTAAATTGTGTTTGTTAATATTGGGTATTGGTTGCAAATTATTGTTACCATTTTTTAATAGAATAAATATAGATTTATCCAAAATTATAAAAAAAATCGAAAAAGCAGTAACAAAGACTATTTTAAAGAAAACTTATTATTTTAATAGGCTAAAATTAGCAGCCGGCGCTCAATCCGATTTTGCTTAATCGCATTTCGCGCAAAAAAAAGTTAAATTGGCAAAAAGCACAAATTGCCATTAATGCAAAACTCGCTAATTATTCCTTCACTTTACAAACATTCCAATGCTTCCTTGCTGCTGTATAAAGTTGAACTAAATTATTTTATAGGCCTTTATGTCAAAAACTAGGCTTTGCACCTTCTTTAGTTATTTTTAGTTTAGTTTTAGTTATTTTCGAACAATGGTAAGTTTTTGTTTGTAGCAATTTAAATAATGTGGTTTTAAAAGTATTATTTTAGCTTATTAATGAGGTATTTACAATACAATATTATGAAAAGCAAGCCAAAACATATGGCTCGTTTTATAATATATTTACATCGATTTAATATATAAAAAATGTAAGTTGGTTTCACTAAAATTCTGTATATTTGATATGTTTTAGCGTGAATGTATTTCTATTCATGTTGGCCAAGCTGGAGTCCAGATTGGAAATGCTTGTTGGGAGTTGTACTGCCTTGAACATGGCATAAATGCGGATGGCACTATGCCCGATGAAGTTCGTGCGAAGCCCGGTGACGATTCTTTTAACACGTTCTTTAACGAAACTGGAGCTGGAAAACATGTTCCAAGGGCTATCTTCGTTGACTTGGAACCAACGGTTGTTGGTATGTAACCAAAGGCACTGTATACATGATTTTGAGATGTATTGTTTCAAATAGTAAAAAAAGCAAATTATACGAACAATTTTTTTTTAGACGAGATAAGAAACGGTCCTTACAGACAATTGTTCCATCCAGAGCAAATGATTACTGGCCGCGAAGATGCTGCAAACAACTATGCGCGTGGCCACTATACAGTTGGTAAGAACGGTTACAATAAAAAATATTTAACAAATAAAATTGCATTTAATCGAAACTACATAATTCTGATTTGTACTGTATTGAATTCTCAGGGAAGGAGTTGGTGGACAGTGTGTTAAATCGCATTCGAAAGCTGTCCGACCAATGCACCGGTCTGCAAGGATTTCTCATCTTCCATTCATTTGGAGGTGGAACAGGATCCGGATTTGCATCTCTTCTAATGGAGAGACTTTCTGTGGATTATGGTAAAAAGTCCAAACTGGAATTTGCCATTTACCCAGCTCCACAGGTTTGTTAAACAATTATCAAGGGTAGTAATTTATATATTTTCCAGCGTAAATAAACATTTTGTACTTCTAGGTTTCAACTGCAGTGGTAGAACCTTACAATTCGGTTTTAACGACCCACACTACTTTGGAGCATTCTGATTGTGCATTTATGGTAGATAATGAGGCTATCTACGATATCTGCCGACGAAACCTTGGCGTAGATCGACCATCCTACGCTAACCTGAACCGATTGATGGCGCAAATCGTGTCTTCAATTACAGCTTCTCTGCGATTCGATGGTGCTCTTAATGTTGATCTGACAGAATTCCAGACCAACTTGGTGCCATACCCACGTATCCACTTTCCTTTGGTCACGTATGCCCCAATCATCTCCGCTGAAAAGGCATACCATGAGCAGTTGTCGGTTAGTGAATGCACGACTGCATGCTTCGAGCCAGCAAACCAGATGGTAAAATGTGATCCTCGCCAGGGCAAGTACATGGCTTGTTGTTTGCTGTACCGTGGTGACGTAGTGCCCAAGGATGTCAATGCTGCAATTGCCAATATAAAAACAAAACGTACTATTCAGGTAACTTTTAACTGTAATATTCGCTAAAATATTTTATTAATTCTGTCAAGCAATACTTTTGTATTATTTTACTTGTTATTTAGTTTGTGGATTGGTGCCCAACTGGATTTAAAGTAGGAATCAACTACCAACCCCCAACTGTTGTTCCAGGAGGCGATCTTGCCAAAGTACAAAGAGCTGTTTGTATGTTAAGCAACACTACCGCTATTGCAGAAGCTTGGGCTCGTCTGGACCACAAGTTCGATCTGATGTACGCCAAACGTGCTTTTGTCCACTGGTAGGTACTTTTGACTTCAATGATAAAAGTTCCAACTTACAAATAAACTTTTTTTGAATAGGTACGTTGGAGAAGGAATGGAAGAGGGTGAGTTTGCAGAAGCTCGAGAAGATCTTGCTGCTCTGGAGAAGGATTACGAAGAAGTTGGAGTAGATACTGGTGATGGGGTAGATGATGATGAAGAGGAGGAATATTGAAAAGTTGTACCAATGTGAATCTGAACGAAACGCTTTGACCTGACCTGTCTAAATTTATCTATTTACTTATTTTGCAGTTTAAAAAATCAAATAAAAAAAACTATTTATTAAAAATCTTGTTGTTATTTTAAAATATTAAACAGCTATTTTTTGCCTTATAAACTTTTTAGTTAAGTACTATTTCTACAACAAGTAGAAAACTAGATTTATTTGATAAATAAAATATGGTTAGAAATTATGCATAAACATTAACTAAGAATATTACATATCTTTAATTTTCAACAAACAAACAAGTATTTATATACATTATACAAACAAAAATTAATATTTAATGCAGTTTTAAGTTATTAATATTAGAATATACATTATTAATAAATTTGAAATTTCTAAAATTGAATTTTATTGAATAAACAAGCATTTAAATATGATAAATAAACAAAAATTATTTTTTAAGTATGTTTTTTAACTACCTATATTATAAAATACATCATACCAAATTTTTGATGCTAAATATCGGACTTTAATTTTTAATAAACAAACAAGCATTTAAATATAATAAACAAACAAAAATTAAATTTTTAATTTATTTCTGAGTTATAAATATTATAATATATAACTTACCAAAATTTAAAAATCTAATAATAATCTTTAAATTTTAATAAACAAACACCTATTAGTCGGTAATTAGTGACAAATATTAAAATTTTAATTTATTTTTGAGTTACTAATATCATGATATACAATTGACCAAGATTTGAAAAATTAAAAACAACCTTTAAATTTTAATAAACAAACAGCTATTAATTAGTAATTAGTGATAATTAAATATTGTAAATAGGAGGCCTAAAACGCATTATGATATTATACAACATATTAAAATTTTAGACTTTTAAACTTTAAGGAACAAAAGTTATCTTCTTTCAAAATTGGGACTAGTAAGAATAAAAATAACAATTAAATTTTAATAAACAAACACCTATTATTTAGTAATTATTGATAATTAAATATTGTAAATAGGAGGTCTATAACGCATTTTGATATTATACAACATACTAAAATTTCAGACTCATAAACTTTAAGGAACAAAAGTTATCTTTTTTCAAAATTGGGACTAGTAAGAATAAAAAAAATAATAATAAATACACTGACAATAACAATATGTTTCGAAATCTAAGATTTCGAACCATAATAAATATAATGACAATAACAATATGTTTCGAAATCTAAGATTTCGAACCATATTAAATACTAGATTTATTTAATAAATAAAATATGGTTCGAAATTATTTGATGATTTTTAAAAACTATTAATAAATAAAGTTACGCATAAACATTACCTAATTATAAATATTAACTAAATTAATAAATCAAATATTACGTATTTAGTTATAAAACTAAAATCATATTAAATGATTGTACTAAAAAAATTTCAAAACAAAATTATTTTAAATGTTTTTAAAAAAAAAAATCCTTTTTAAGTAATTAATATTATAATATAAAACTGTTACGTTTATAATATAAAACTATTTATTACGTTTTATAATTTAAAACATAATAATAAAAATATTCACAATAACAACACGTTTTGAAATCTAAGATTTCGAAGCATAATAATTATTACAACAAAAATAATCCCGACTAGTAAGGTCGTGGTAAAAAAAATTTGAAATGTTACCGAAGAAAAGCGTAATCTGTTTCAGGCAATCAGCGCCGAAGTTAGCGAAGCGCAGAATTTAAGAGAAGCGCTTTTAGGTTTTGTGTTAAAACATGTGGTATATAGTTTAAAAGTAAGTTTATAAAGCTAATATTTAATTAAATATCTAAAATTAATAAAGTTTTCTATTTTAAATTGTTTCGTAAGATAACGACGTTGTTAGTTTTTTATAATTTGATTAGTTAAGAAACTATTTCTTTATACGCCTTTAGCATAATGCGTTGCGGATGAATACAACTGACGTCAAAACTGACGTCACAACTTGACTTCTTGGATCGGCTTGTCCGCCATTAAGTTTAAGTTAGTCTGTTTTCAGAATGTTTGTTTTATGTTTTAGCTAAGTTGAGAGTTTAAGCCATGTCGAAAGCGTCTTTAGGACGAAGCTATCTTTTTCTTTAACAAATCGAGTTAAGTGAATTATTTTATAATTTTTAGTAGTTATTTTTTTAGTGTGTATGGTGTTGTTTAATTGGTTATGCAGTGCGTTAGGGGTAGGATCGTGCGCGTATCGATACATTCGTTGTTTTAATGTTTGGCGTATTTCGTTTAACAGTCCGCGTATTTATTAAACAACACTATTTGAAAGCGTATCAATAAATAATACCTAACTAGACATTTTAACTGCCCCCAGTTTATATTTGCAGTTGTAGATGATCTCGCAGAAAGGGAGTGCCTGATGATGATCTGACGAGAAATAGGTACTAATTAGGCGATTCTACGGTGATTTAAAGAGAAATTGAAGAGTGTGATGTGGGCCTCAGGTAGTTGTAAATTTAGGCTTTGATGAGCTGTGAGGAAAAGACCAAAAAGGTGATTTCTTAAGCATCCCGGTAAGATACTTGTTTTTCGAAAAATATATATATTAAATAGATAATAAATTAATTTATCATTGTACAACTTTTACACGTTTCCCTCATAACTAAAGGCCTACACCCTAGCTTTGAAGGCTATGGTATAACTTGTAAAGTTTTAAGATATTATTGATTACAGATATTATACTAAAAATGGCCTAAGACTAAGATCAGCCTAGTTGGATTAGGCGGGTCGTCAGTCTTGCTTTAAATTGAATTCGTGCGCGTGTTGCAACACATTGCTCCGTTCGTCGCTTCAGTTTGCGTCGCTTTCGTTGTTTGTCGCTTCCGTTGATCGCCGCTTTCGACGCGTTCGTTGTTCGCCGCAATCGTCGCTTCCGTTATTCGCCGCTTTTATCGATCGCTTCAGTTGTTACGCCAGTTTGCGTCAATTTCGTTATTCGTCGCTTCCGTCGCTTTAATTGTAACATTGTCAGTTTGCGTGCGTCGATTTGAGTCGCTTTGGCTGTAAAGTTGTCAGTTTGCGTCGGTTTAGTTGTTTCTTTTCTAAGGTTTTAGATGACAACTTTGTGGAGCCAAGGGATCTGATGATGATGATGATGATGATAAAATGAGGTAAAGAGAAAATAGGTAACCTATAGTTCCTTGATCAACAAGGTGAAATGTTAACTAATTAACTAAAATTTTTTTGTATTTAGACATTACTGCTTTCCAGCATTCTTATTAAGGTTTCAGACGACGATTTTGTGAAGCTGAAGGATTTAATGAGGAATTAAGAACAACATCTGGGGGATCTGATGATGATTTCATGAAAAATGAAGAAACTTTTGGAGGATCTAATGAGGAATCGAGAAAGATAGGTAACATAAAGTCTTCTGAACAACAAGGTAATATGTTAACCAATTTTGATTTTTAATTAGACATAAATAACTGCTTTTTAGCTTTTTTTTAAGGTTTTAGATTTCAGATGATGATCTCGTGAACCTAGAGGATCTGATGAGGAAAGAAGGAACATCTAGAGGATCTGATGATGATTTCATGATAAATGAGGGAACATCTGGAGGATCTAATGAGAAATCGAGAAAGATAAGTAACATGTAGTCTTCAGAACAACAAGGTAATATGTTAACCAATTTTAATTTTTAATTAAACATACATAACTTCTTTTTAGCTTTTTTTTAAGGTTCCAGGTTTCAGATTTCAGATGGCGATCTCGTGAACCTGGAGGATCTGATGAGGAATAGAGGAACATCTGGTGGATCTGAAGGTGATTTCATGAAGAATGAATGAATTTCTGGAGGATCTAATGAGAAATCGAGAAAGATAAGTAACATGTAGTCTTCTGAACAACAAGGTAATATTTTAACCAATTTTAATTTTTAATTAGACATATATAACTGCTTCTTAGCTATCTTTTTAAGGTTTTAGATTTCAGATGACGATTTCATGAACCTTGAGGATCTGATGAGGAATAGAGGAACATCTCGAGGATCTGATGATGATTTCATGATGATTTCATAAAATATGAAGGAACATCTGAAGGATCTAATGAGGAATCGAGAAAGATAAGTAACATGCAGTCTTCTGAACAACAAGGTAATATTTTAACTAATTTTAATTTTTAATTAGACATATATAACTGCTTTTTAGCTTTCTTTTTAAGGTTTTAGATTTCAGATGACGATCTCGTAAACCTTGAGAATCTGATAAGTAATAGAGGAACATCTAGAGGATCTGATGATGAATTCATAAAAAATGAAGGAACATCTGGAGGATGTAATGAGGAATCGAGAAAGATAAGTAACATGTAGTCTTCTGAACAACAAGGTAATATTTTAACTAATTTAAATTTTTAATTAGACATATATAACTGCTTTTTAGCTTTTTTTTAAAGTTTTAGATTTCAGATGACGACCTCGTGAACCTGACGGATCTGATGAGGAATAGAAGAACACATGGAGGATTTAATGATGATTTCATGAAGAATGAAGGAACATCTCCAGGATCTAATGAGGAATTGAGAAAGATAAGTAACATGCAGTCTTCTGAACAACAAGGTAATATGTTAACCAATTTCGATTTTTAATTAGACATAAATAACTGCTTTTTAGCTTTTTTTTAAGGTTTTAGATTTCAGATGACGATCTCGTGAACCTAGAGGATCTGATGAGGAAAGGAGGAACATCTAGAGGATCTGATGATGATTTCATGATAAATGAGGGAACATCTGGAGGATCTAATGAGAAATCGAGAAAGATAAGTAACATGTAGTCTTCTGAACAACAAGGTAATATGTTAACCAATTTTAATTTTTAATTAGACATACATAACTGCTTTTTAGCTTTTTTTAAGGTTTCAGATTTCAGATGACGATTTCGTGAACCTGGAGGATCTGATGAGGAATAGAGGAACTTCTAGAGGATCTGATGATGATTTCATGAAAAATGAAGGAACATCTGAAGAATCTAATGAAGAATCGAGAATGATAAGTAAAATGTAGTCTTCCGAACAACAAAGTAATATTTTAACTAATTTTAATTTTTAATTAGACATATATAACTGCTTCTTAGCTTTCTTTTTAAGGTTTTAGATTTCAGATGACGATCTCGTGAACCTGGAGGATCTGATGAGGAATAGAGGAACATCTCGAGAATCTGATGATGAATTCATGAAAAATAAAGGAACATCTGGAGGATGTAATGAGGAATCGAGAAAGATAAGTAACATGTAGTCTTCTGAATAACAAGGTAATATTTTAACTAATTTTAATTTTTGATTGACATATATAACTGCTTTTTAGCTTTCTTTTTATCATAACCAAAGGCCTACACCATAGCTTTGAAGGTTTGCCTCAAAACCTAAGGCCTACACCCTAGCTTTGAAGGCTATGGTATAACTTGTAAAGTTTTAAGATATTATTGATTACAGATATTATACTAAAATTACCTAAGACTAAGATCCGCCTAGTTGGATTAGGCGGGTCGTCAGTCTTGCTTTAAATTGAATTCGTGCGCGTGTTGCAACACATTGCTCCGGTCGTCGCTTCAGTTTGCGTCGCTTTCGTTGTTCGTCGATTCCGTTGATCGCCGCTTTCGACGCGTTCGTTGTTCGCCGCTTTCGACGCTTTCGGTTGTTCGCCGCTTTCGACGCTTTCGTTGTTCGCCGCATTCGTCGCTTCCGTTATTCGCCGCTTTCGTCGATCGCTTCAGTTGTTACGCCAGTTTGCGTCAATTTCGTTATTTGACGCTTCCGTCGCTTTAATTGTAACATTGTCAGTTTGCGTGCGTCGATTTCAGTCGCTTTGGCTGTAAAGTTGTCAGTTTGCGTCGGTTTAGTTGTTTTTTTTCTAAGGTTTTAGATGACAACTTTGTGGAGCCAAGGGATCTGATGATGATGATGATAAAATGAGGTAAAGAGAAAATAGGTAACCTATAGTTCCTTGATCAACCAGGTGAAATGTTTTAACTAATTAACTAAAATTTTTTTGTATTTAGACATTACTGCTTTCCAGCATTCTTATTAAGGTTTCAGACGACAGTTTTGTGAAGCTGAAGGATTTAATGAGGAATTAAGAACAACATCTGGGGGATCTGATGATGATTTCATGAAAAATGAAGGAACATCTCCAGGATCTAATGAGGAATCGAGAAAGATAGGTAACATAAAGTTTTCTGAACAACAAGGTAATATGTTAACCAATTTTGATTTTTAATTAGACATAAATAACTGCTATTTAGCTTTTTTTAAGGTTTTAGATTTCAGATGACGATCTCGTGAACCTAGAGGATCTGATGAGGAAAGGAGGAACATCTAGAGGATCTGATGATGATTTCATGATAAATGAGGGAACATCTGGAGGATCTAATGAGAAATCGAGAAAGATAAGTAACATGTAGTCTTCAGAACAACAAGGTAATATGTTAACCAATTTTAATTTTTAATTAAACATACATAACTTCTTTTTAGCTTTTTTTTAAGGTTCCAGATTTCAGATGGCGATCTCGTGAACCTAGAGGATCTGATGAGGAATAGAGGAACATCTAGAGGATCTGATGATGATTTCATGAAAAATGAAGGAACATCTGAAGGATCTAATGAAGAATCGAGAAAGATAAGTAACATGCAGTCTTCTGAACAACAAGGTAATATGTTAACCAATTTTAATTTTTAATTAGACATATAGAACTGCTTTTTAGCTTTTTTTTAAGGTTTTAGATTTCAGATGACGACCTCGTGAACCTGGAGGATCTGATGAGGAATAGAGGAACACATGGAGGATTTAATGATGATTTCATGAAAAATGAAGGAACATCTGAAGAATCTAATGAGGAATCGAGAATGATAAGTAAAATGTAGTCTTCCGAACAACAAAGTAATATTTTAACTAATTTTAATTTTTAATTAGACATATATAACTGCTTTTTAGCTTTCTTTTTAAGGTTTTAGATTTCAGATGACGATTTCGTGAACCTGGAGGATCTGATGAGGAATAGAGGAACATCTCGAGGATCTGATGATGAATTCATGAAAAATAAAGGAACATCTGGAGGATGTAATGAGGAATCGAGAAAGATAAGTAACATGTAGTCTTCTGAACAACAAGGTAATATTTTAACTAATTTTAATTTTTGATTAGACATATATAACTGCTTTTTAGCTTTCTTTTTATCGTAACCAAAGGCCTACACCATAGCTTTGAAGGTTTGCCTCAAAACCAAAGGCCTACACCCTAGCTTTGAAGGCTATGGTATAACATGTAAAGTTTTAAGATATTATTGATTACAGATATTATACTAAAATTACCTAAGACTAAGATCAGCCTAGTTGGATTAGGCGGGTCGTCAGTCCTGCTTTAAATTGATTTCGTGCGCGTGTTGCAACACATTGCTCCGGTCGTCGCTTCAGTTTGCGTCGCTTTCGTTGTTCGTCGATTCCGTTGATCGCCGCTTTCGACGCGTTCGTTGTTCGCCGCTTTCGACGCTTTCGTTGTTCGCCGCATTCGTCGCTTCCGTTATTCGCCGCTTTCGTCGATCGCTTCAGTTGTTACGCCAGTTTGCGTCAATTTCGTTATTCCACGCTTCCGTCGCTTTAATTGTAACATTGTCAGTTTGCGTGCGGCCATTTGAGTTGCTTTGGCTGTAAAGTTGTCAGTTTGCGTCGGTTTAGTTGTTTCTTTTCTAAGGTTTTAGATGACAACTTTGTGGAGCCAAGGGATCTGATGATGATGATGATAAAATGAGGTAAAGAGAAAATAGGTAACCTATAGTTCCTTGATCAACCAGGTGAAATGTTAACTAATTAACTAAAATTTTTTTGTATTTAGACATTACTGCTTTCCAGCATTCTTATTAAGGTTTCAGACGACGATTTTGTGAAGCTGAAGGATTTAATGAGGAATTAAGAACAACATCTGGGGGATCTGATGATGATTTCATGAAAAATGAAGAAACTTTTGGAAGATCCAATGAGGAATCGAGAAAGATAGGTAACATAAAGTCTTCTGAACAACAAGGTAATATGTTAACCAATTTTGATTTTTAATTAAACATAAATAACTGCTTTTTAGCTTTTTTTTTAAGGTTTTAGATTTCAGATGACGATCTCGTGAAACTAGAGGATCTGATGAGGAAAGGAGGAACATCTAGAGGAACTGATGATGATTTCATGATAAATGAGGGAACATCTGGAGGATCTAATGAGAAATCGAGAAAGATAAGTAACATGTAGTCTTCAGAACAACAAGGTAATATGTTAACCAATTTTAATTTTTAATTAAACATACATAACTTCTTTTTAGCTTTTTTTTAAGGTTCCAGATTTCAGATGGCGATCTCGTGAACCTGGAGGATCTGATGAGGAATAGAGGAACATCTAGAGGATCTGATGATGATTTCATGAAAAATGAAGGAACATCTGAAGGATCTAATGAGGAATCGAGAAAGATAAGTAACATGCAGTCTTCTGAACAACAAGGCAATATTTTAACTAATTTTAATTTTTAATTAGACATATATAACTGCTTTTTAGCTTTCTTTTTAAGGTTTTAGATTTCGGATGACGATCTCGTGAACCTTGAGGATCTGATGAGGAATAGAGGAACACATGGAGGATCTGATGATGATTTCATGAAAAATGAAGAAACTTTTGGAGGATCTAATGAGGAATCGAGAAAGATAGGTAACATAAAGTCTTTTGAACAACAAGGTAATATGTTAACCAATTTTGATTTTTAATTAGACATAAATTACTGCTTTTTAGCTTTTTTTTTAAGGTTTTAGATTTCAGATGACGATCTCGTGAACCTAGAGGATCTGATGAGGAAAGGAGGAACAACTAGAGGATCTGATGATGATTTTATGATAAATGAGGGAACATCTGGAGGATCTAATGAGAAATCGAAAAAGATATGTAACATGTAGTCTTCAGAACAACAAGGTAATATGTTAACCAATTTTAATTTTTAATTTAACATACATAACTTCTTTTTAGCTTTTTTTTAAGGTTCCAGATTTCAGATGGCGATCTCGTGAACCTGGAGGATCTGATGAGGAATAGAGGAACATCTGGTGGATCTGAAGGTGATTTCATGAAGAATGAATGAATTTCTGGAGGATCTAATGAGGAATCGAGAAAGATAGGTAACATGTAGTCTTCTGAACAACAAGGTAATATTTTAACCAATTTTAATTTTTAATTAGACATATATAACTGCTTCTTAGCTTTCTTTTTAAGGTTTTAGATTTCAGATGACGATCTCGTGAACCTGGAGGATCTGATAAGGAATAGAGGAACATCTCGAGGATCTGATGATGAGTTCATGAAAAATAAAGGAACATTTGAAGGATCTAATGAGGAATCGAGAAAGATAAGTAACATGCAGTCTTCTGAACAACAAGGTAATATTTTAACTAATTTTAATTTTTAATTAGACATATATAACTGCTTTTTAGATTTCTTTTTAAGGTTTTAGATTTCAGATGACGATCTCCTAAACCTGGAGGATCTGATGAGGAATAGAGGAACATCTAGAGGATCTGATGATGAATTCATAAAAAATGAAGGAACATCTGGAGGATGTAATGAGGAATCGAAAAAGATAAGTAACATGTAGTCTTCTGAACAACAAGGTAATATTTTAACTAATTTTAATTTTTAATTAGACATATATAACTGCTTTTTAGCTTTCTTTTTAAGGTTTTAGATTTCAGATGACAACCTTGTGAACCTGGCGGATCTGATGAGGAATAGAGGAACACATGGAGAATTTAATGATGATTTCATGAAGAATGAAGGAACATCTCGAGGATGTAATGAGGAATCGAGAAAGATAAGTAACATGTAGTCTTCTGAACAACAAGGTAATATGTTATCCAATTTCGATTTTTAATTAGACATAGATAACTGCTTTTTAGCTTTTTTTTAAGGTTTTAGATTTCAGATGACGATCTCGTGAACCTAGAGGATCTGATGAGGAAAGGAGGAACATCTAGAGGATCTGATGATGATTTCATGATAAATGAAGGAACATCTGTTGGATCTAATGAGAAATCGAGAAAGATAAGTAACATAAAGTCTTCTGAACAACAAGGTAATATGTTATCCAATTTTGATTTTTAATTAAACATAAATAACTGCTTTTTAGCTTTTTTTTTAAGGTTTTAGATTTCAGATGACGATCTCGTGAAACTAGAGGATCTGATGAGGAAAGGAGGAACATCTAGAGGATCTGATGATGATTTCATGATAAATGAGGGAACATCTGGAGGATCTAATGAGAAATCGAGAAAGATAAGTAACATGTAGTCTTCAGAACAACAAGGTAATATGTTAACCAATTTTGATTTTTAATTAGACATAAATTACTGCTTTTTAGCTTTTTTTTTAAGGTTTTAGATTTCAGATGACGATCTCGTGAACCTAGAGGATCTGATGAGGAAAGGAGGAACATCTAGAGGATCTGATGATGATTTTATGATAAATGAGGGAACATCTGGAAGATCTAATGAGAAATCGAGAAAGATAAGTAACATGTAGTCTTCAGAACAACAAGGTAATATGTTAACCAATTTTAATTTTTAATTTAACATACATAACTTCTTTTTAGCTTTTTTTTAAGGTTCCAGATTTCAGATGGCGATCTCGTGAACCTGGAGGATCTGATGAGGAATAGAGGAACATCTGGTGGATCTGAAGGTGATTTCATGAAGAATGAATGAATTTCTGGAGGATCTAATGAGGAATCGAGAAAGATAGGTAACATGTAGTCTTCTGAACAACAAGGTAATATTTTAACCAATTTTAATTTTTAATTAGACATATATAACTGCTTCTTAGCTTTCTTTTTAAGGTTTTAGATTTCAGATGACGATCTCGTGAACCTGGAGGATCTGATGAGGAATAGAGGAACATCTCGAGGATCTGATGATGAGTTCATGAAAAATAAAGGAACATTTGAAGGATCTAATGAGGAATCGAGAAAGATAAGTAACATGCAGTCTTCTGAACAACAAGGTAATATTTTAACTAATTTTAATTTTTAATTAGACATATATAACTGCTTTTTAGATTTCTTTTTAAGGTTTTAGATTTCAGATGACGATCTCCTAAACCTGGAGGATCTGATGAGGAATAGGGGAACATCTAGAGGATCTGATGATGAATTCATAAAAAATGAAGGAACATCTGGAGGATGTAATGAGGAATCGAAAAAGATAAGTAACATGTAGTCTTCTGAACAACAAGGTAATATTTTAACTAATTTTAATTTTTAATTAGACATATATAACTGCTTTTTAGCTTTCTTTTTAAGGTTTTAGATTTCAGATGACAACCTTGTGAACCTGGCGGATCTGATGAGGAATAGAGGAACACATGGAGGATTTAATGATGATTTCATGAAGAATGAAGGGACATCTCGAGGATGTAATGAGGAATCGAGAAAGATAAGTAACATGTAGTCTTCTGAACAACAAGGTAATATTTTAACCAATTTTAATTTTTAATTAGACATATATAACTGCTTCTTAGCTTTCTTTTTAAGGTTTTAGATTTCAGATGACGATCTCGTGAACCTGGAGGATCTGATGAAGAATAGAGGAACATCTCGAGGATCTGATGATGAGTTTATGAAAAATAAAGGAACATTTGAAGGATCTAATGAGGAATCGAGAAAGATAAGTAACATGCAGTCTTCTGAACAACAAGGTAATATTTTAACTAATTTTAATTTTTAATTAGACATATATAACTGCTTTTTAGATTTCTTTTTAAGGTTTTAGATTTCAGATGACGATCTCCTAAACCTGGAGGATCTGATGAGGAATAGAGGAACATCTAGAGGATCTGATGATGAATTCATAAAAAATGAAGGAACATCTGGAGGATGTAATGAGGAATCGAAAAAGATAAGTAACATGTAGTCTTCTGAACAACAAGGTAATATTTTAACTAATTTTAATTTTTAATTAGACATATATAACTGCTTTTTAGCTTTCTTTTTAAGGTTTTAGATTTCAGATGACAACCTTGTGAACCTGGAGGATCTGATGAGGAATAGAGGAACACATGGAGGATTTAATGATGATTTCATGAAGAATGAAGGAACATCTCGAGGATGTAATGAGGAATCGAGAAAGATAAGTAACATGTAGTCTTCTGAACAACAAGGTAATATGTTATCCAATTTCGATTTTTAATTAGACATAGATAACTGCTTTTTAGCTTTTTTTTAAGGTTTTAGATTTCAGATGACGATCTCGTGAACCTAGAGGATCTGATGAGGAAAGGAGGAACATCTAGAGGATCTGATGATGATTTCATGATAAATGAGGGAACATCTGTTGGATCTAATGAGAAATCGAGAAAGATAAGTAACATGTAGTCTTCTGAACAACAAGGTAATATGTTAACCAATTTTAATTTTTAATTAGACATACATAACTGCTTTTTAGCTTTTTTTTAAGGTTTCAAGATTTCAGATGACGATCTCGTGAACCTGGAGGATCTGATGAGGAATAGAGGAACATCTAGAGGATCTGATGATGATTTCATGAAAAATGAAGGAACATCTGAAGGATCTAATGAGGAATCGAGAAAGATAAGTAACATGCAGTCTTCTGAACAACAAGGTAATATTTTAACTAATTTTAATTTTTAATTAGACATATATAACTGCTTTTTAGATTTCTTTTTAAGGATTTAGATTTCAGATGACGATCTCGTGAACCTGGAGGATCTGATGAGGAATAGAGGAACATCTAGAATAGAGTAGAGGAATGAGGAATAGAGGATTCAATCTACTTCGTGCGCGTGTTGCAACATACGCTTCGTTGGTCGCTTTAGTTTGCGTCGCTTTCGTCGTTCGTCGCTTTTTCTCGTTCTTGTTCGTCGCTTTCGTCGTTCGCTTCGACTTAAACGTCAGTTTACGCCGCTTCAGTTTACACGTCAGTTTGCGTCGCTTTACTTGTCGTAGCTATATTACCATCCGCTAGATGGAGATCTGTAGACGTCAAAGTCGACCGCTAGTTGGCGTACTAGAGTGCGATCAGCTGGGATCTACATGCCTGCTATTTGATTTGTTAGCTATTTGTTTATCAGTTACCTACTATTAATAAGTAGGCTACTATTTTGTGTATTGTATTTGTTTAATAACTTGTTGGTTGGTGTTTTAATTTATTGTAATGACCTTACAATTTGTTTGTTTATTTTAATAATTTTTTTTAATTATTTTCTAATATTATCCTTTTTTTTAATAAAAGTTTGGTATTGGTATTCAGTCAATACGTATAACTAAATAATTAATTTTATATATTTGTAATTAAATTAAACAACTGTACCAAATAACATAATTAATTCTTTTCAATTTTTTTCGAGGTCATTTTGTCTACATTGTGTTTAATGCAATCCAGTGTTTCGGATTAGGTTACACTTCGATGATGTCACCCTCTGATGATGTCACCTTTTAAATCGAGAAAGATAGGTAACATATAGTCTTCTAAACGACAAGGTAATATGTTCACTATTTTTTTTGTAATTAGAAATAGATAACTGTTTTCTAGCTTTTTTCAAGGTTTTCAGAATGATGTTGCTACCCCCTGTGTCCCGATGACGTTGATACCACTTTTTGATGATGTTGCTACCCCTCGCTGATGATGTTGTTACCCCAAATGATGTTGTTACCCCCCTAATTTCTTTGCTACCACTTTCCGATGATGTTGCTACCCGACGATAATTTTTCTTCCACTTTTCAATGTTGTTGTTACCCCCCTGCGTATCAATGATGTTGATAACACTTTCTAATGATGTTGCTACCCCTCGCTAATGATGTTGTTACCCCCAATGATGCCGCTACCCCCCAATAATGTTGCTACCCCCGTTATGTTGCTAGCCAACGATATTGTTGCAGCCTCTAATGATGTTGCTACAACCTTCCAATGATGTTGCTACAACCTTCCAATGATGTTGCTACAACCTTCCAATGTTGCTACCCCAGATGATGTTGTTGCCTTTTGATGATATTGTTAATGATGATGTTGTTACCCTCCAGAAAATTTTTCTTTCACTTTTCAATGATGTCGCTACTCCTCCGCATCCCAATAATGTTAATACCACTTTCTGATGATGATGCTACCCCTCGCTGATGATGTTGTTACCCCAAATGATGCCGTTCCCCCCTTAATACCTTTGCTACCACTTTCCGATGATGTTGCCACCCCCGATAATTTTTCTTCTACTTTCTAATGATGTTGCTATCCTCCGACTGCCTTTTGATGATGTTGCCTTTTAATGATGTTGTTACCTTCCAGAAAATTTTTTTTTACTTTCCAATGATGTTGCTACCCCCCGCGTCCCGATGATGTTGATACAACTTTCCGATAATGTCACTACCCCCCCAATGATGTTGCTACCACCTTCCAATGATAATGCTACCACTTTTTGATGATGTTGCAACCGTTTTCTGATAATGTTGCTACCCATTATGATGTTGTCACCACTTTCTGATGATGTTGCTATAACTTTCCAATGATGTTTGCCAAGTTGAGACATTCGTTCGATAATGTGACCAGTTCGTGCTTTCCTACTAGAGCTATATTGGGTTATATTATAAGAATTATTTTTTTATTAATATTGTTTTTTCGTATTCTTTTTTGTGGTCAATATTATTTATATTTAAGGCTTATTTTCCTGATTTTTTTTTGTCGATCATTTTTATGTTTTTAGCCTCTTTTTTATTCTTTTTTGTTGTCAATATTATTTAGGTTTTTAGCAATACTTTTTGTATTTCTTTCTGTTGTCGATATTATTTATGTTTTTAGCCTTATTATTTCATATTGTTTATGTTTTTAGCCTTATTTTTTTCGTATTTCTTTTTGTTGTCGATATTATTTATGTTTTTAGCCTTAATTTTACGCATTCTTTACTGTTGTCGAAATTATTTATGTTTTTAGCCTTATTTTTTTCATATTTCTTTCTGTTGTCGATATCATTTATGTTTTTAGCCTTAATTTCACGTACTCTTTTCTGCTATTGATATTATTTGTGTTCTCAGCCTAATTTTTTTTCATTTTTCTTTCTGTTGTCGATATTATTTATGTTTTTAGTCTTAATGTCACGTACTTTTCATGTTATTGATATTAATTGTGTTCTAAGCCTTATTTTTACGTATTCTTGTCTGTTGTCGATATTATTTATGTTTTTAGCCTTAATTTTATGTATTCTTTTCTGTTATTGATATTGTTTGTGTTCTCAGTTTTTAGCGTTAATTTCACATACTGCACTCTTTTCTGTTTTCGATATTATTTGTGTTCTCAGCCTTATTTTTTCGTATTTCTTTTTTTTGTCGATATTATTTATGTTTTAAGCCTTAACTTCACGTACTCTTTTCTGTTATTGATATTATTTGTGTTCTCAGCCTTATTTTTTCGTATTTTTTTTGTTGTCGATATTATTTATGTTTTTAGCCTTTTTTTTATATTTCTTTTTTTTGTCGATATTATTTATGTTTTTAGCCTTAATTCCACATATTCTTTTCACTTGTCGATATCATTTATGTTCTTAGCCTTATTTATTTCATATTTCTTTCTGTTGTTGATATTGTTTATGTTTTTAGCCTTATTTTTTCGTATTTTTTCTGTTGGCGATATTATTTATGTTTTTAGGCTTATTTTTACGTATTCTCGTCTGCTGTCGATATTATTTATGTTCTTAGCCCTTTTTTCATATTTTGTTATGTTGTTGACATTGTTTATGTTTTTAGCCTTATTTTCACGTACTCTTTTCTGTTATCGATATTATTTGTGTTCTCAGCCCTATTTTTTTTGTATTTCTTTCTGTTGTCGATATTATTTATGTTCGATATTATTTATGTTGTCGATATTATTTATGTTTTTAGACTTATTTTTTTCCCTTATTTTGATATTATGAATAAATTTTGTTTAACAAAATTTCATATGCTTTTTTTTAATGACATAAACCTATTTAGTGACGTAATCGGGTTGTAACGTTACTGCTTTTAAAGTAGATAAGTACAGTAGAGTAGTGGGGATAAATTTAATATTCCTCTTTTATTTACACTACTGGTTGTTTAAGCTTAAAGAATTGTGATGCTTATTATATTAAAGCGTATAACTTTTTATTTTTAACAACAGCTTTGTGTAATTTATTATTAGTTAAATTTCCTCTTTTTTAAACCTTTTATATTTCAGTTGGGTTTTTCCTGGGTGCTTTAGTTTATCTTGAAATACATGAATACACTTCAGCATTAAGGAAATTATTTAGATTTAACGTTTCAATAGTTTAACTTGCTTACAATTTTTGTTTCTTGTTTTACGCAATTTTATTTCTTGTTTTATGCATCACGTACCCAACAATTAGCTCTTGGTTGCAGTTTGTAAGTTTTAAATTAAAGATTATCTACATGAGTAAGATTTTATTTTCATAAGATTTTTTATTTGTCTAATAAAAGGATTTGTTCGTAAATAAAATTCCTTCACTAGTCTAATGTTACCACTGGCTAAAAACGGCTTTACTACATAAGGTTTTGGGTTCGATTTTTAATGCTGTTATGCTCTTGAGTAGGGCACTGTAAACGGTAACTTTTGCTAAGCCAACACCTTACACCCAGTAAAATTATTGGCAATTAGAATCAATGTTATCCCAAACTGTCAAAGTCAACTTGAGACTGGGTTAGTGTTACATATGTTACTCTATGTTTAGGCCGTAAAGTTGTCCATTCCACATTGAGGATGATTAAATACGAAAAAATGATTTATTAAATTTGTATTGTTTACAGTTCTATTTGTTTTCTCTGCATGGTTGAAAAATTAATTTAAAATTAAAATATTTGAATTTAAAACAGTTTTAAGGTTAGTAATCCTAAACTGTTTTTGCCAAGTTGACATTTGAAAGAAGGAAAATATGAGCCCTTCACTAATAAAACTCTTCCATTTTCTATTGGACCTAAGTTGTGTCATGGTGAAAATTTAGCCAGAATGAAATTTTTAATCTTCTTTGTCAGATTTTTGCAAAAGTTCGAGACTTCTTTCAAAGGAAGACTACCTAGCTTAGATGATGATATGAGTAGTGGACTCAAACACACATGCTCCTACTGTGAATGTTTTTTACAATCAAGATAGTTTTATTATAATGTTTGTGAGGAAAAATTTAACATTAACTTTGAGCAAATGTTAATCTTATATATAACCGACCAAAATTAAAAAAAACCTAACAACAATCTTTAAATTTGAATAAACAAACACCTATTAATTAGTATTTAGTGACAAAAATTAAAATTTCAATTCATTTTTGAGTTACCAATATCATGATATACAAATGGCCAAGATTTAAAAAATAAATAACAAATTTTAAATTTTAATAAATAAACACCTACTAATTAGTAATTAGTGATAATTAAATGTTGTAAATAGGGGAATGAAAACACAATCTGATAATAAACAACATACTAAAATTTCAAAACTGTAAAAGTTCAAAAACAAAAGTTATGTTAACTCAAAATTTACAGCTTATAAGACATTGGAAAAGATTAATAATAACTAGATTTATTTGATAAATAAAATATGGTTCGAAATTATTTGATTATTTTTAACATAAGTTTTTATAAATAAAAAACATATGCATAAACAATAACTAAGAATATTACATACCTTTGATTTTTAATAAACAAACAAGCATTTATATATATTATACAAATAAAAACTAATATTTAACATGGTTTTAAGTTGGTAATATTAGGATAAAAATAATTATAGTAGATTTTAAAAGCCTAAAATTGATTTTTGATTTTTATTAAATAAACAAGCATTTAAATATGATAAAAAAACGAAAAAAAATTTTGTAAAATGTTTTTTAACGACCTTATATTATAAAATACATCATACCAAATTTTTAATGCTAAATATTGAACTTTAATTTTTAATCAACAAACCAGCATTTAAATATAACAAACAAATAAAAATTATTTTTTAATTCATTTTTTAATTATTAAAATTATGATATAAAACTGACCAAGATTTAAAAATGTAACAACAACCTTTTAATTTTAATAAACAAACACCTATTAATTAGTAATTAGTGATAAAAATTAAAATTTTAATTTGTTTTTGAGTTACTAATATCATAATATACAATTGACCAAGATTTAAAAATTTAATAACAACCTTTAAATTTTAATAAACAAACACCTATTAATTAGTAATTAGTGATAATTAAATGTTGTAAATAGGAGAATGAAAACATAATCTAATAATAAACAACATACTAAAATTTCAGATTTTTAAATTTTAAGAAACAAAAGATATCTTCTTTCAAAATTGGGACTAGAAAGAATAAAAACAATAATAAAAATAACTGGATTTATTTGATAAATAAAATATGGTTCGAAATTATTTGATTATTTTTAACATAAATTTTTTAAATTAAAAAAGGTATACATAAACATTAACTAAAAATATATATATATATTTGATTTTTAATAAACAAACAATAGCATTTAAATATTATATACATACAAAAATTAATATTTTAACCCAGTTTTAAGTTGTTAATATCAGGATATACATCAGACTAAATTTTAAATTTCTAAAATTGATTTTTGATTTTTATTAAATAAACAAGCATTTACAAATGATAAATAAACAAAAATTATTTTTTAAATATGTTTTTTAACTACCTATATTATGAAATACACTATATTAAATTTTGAATACTTAAGGTCAAACTTTAATTTTAAATAAATGAACAATAATTTAAATATAATAAGCAAACAAAAATTAAATTTTTTATCTATTTTTGAGCTACTGCTATCATGATATACAATAGACTAAGATTTAAAAAAGTAATAACAATCTTTAAATTTTAATAAATAAACAACCATAAATTATTAATTATTGAGAAAAATTAAAATTTTAATTTATTTTTGAGTTACTAATATTATGATATACAAATGGCCAACATTTAAAAAATAAATAACAATCTTTAAATTTTATTAAATAAACACCTATTAATTAGTAATTAGTGATAAAAATTAAAATTTTAATTCATTTTTGAGTTACCAATATCATGATATACAAATGGCCAAGATTTAAAAAATAAATAACAAACTTTAAACTTTAATAAATAAACACCTATTAATTAGTAATTAGTGAAAAAAATTAAAATTTTAATTTATTTTTGAGTTACCAATATCGTGATATACAAATGACCAAGATTTAAAAATAAATAACAAACTTTAAATTTTAATAAATAAACACCTATTAATTAGTAATTAGTGATAAAAATTAAAGTTATAATTCATTTTTGAGTTACCAATATCATGATATACAAATGGCCAAGATTTAAAAACTAAATAACAATCTTTAAATTTTAATAAAGAAACACCTATTAATCAGTAATTTGTGATAATTAAATGTTGTAAATAGGAGAATGAAAACACAATCTGATAATAAACAACATACTAAAATTTCAAAACTGTAAATGTTCACAAACAAAAGTTATGTTAACTCAAAATTTACAGCTTATAAGACACTGGAAAAGATTAATAATAATAATAATAATAATAATGACAATAACAATATGTTTCGAACAAAGATTTCGAACCATAATAAGTATAATAACAATAACAATATGTTTCGAAATCTAAGTTTTCGAACCATAATAAATTTGTTTAGCCAATAATCATACAACAATGATCACGCTTTCATGTTTTAGTATATTAATACTGTCAGTTTTTTATGTTTAAGAAAATTTACAGAAGTTTTTTTATGTATATGTACAAGCTACCCAATTAGTAGCATCTAGTAAATCGGCATGTATGTTGTTAAAAATATTCGTGCATCAATTATATTTAATTTTTGTTTTTTATTTGGCAACACAATTTTAGGGTATTTCCCGCTATTTATTTTGCTTTTTTAGTCACGTGGATATTTTTCCACGTGTAAGAAAATGTCTTTGTTGTAAATCGCTGGAATCGTAATCTAAGATAAGGTGAAAAGTCTAATAAATCTAATTCCACATAAAATAATATACTTTTGTTTTTAAATTTTTTTGTTTAAATATTTTAAAAATAAGAACAAAGTTACTAACATTTTTGCTAAAAACTAGACTTTTTTAAAAAATAGAAATGTATTTCACTTTGATTACTTTAAAATTTTAAACCTAAATAAATATACATGTGTATATAAAGAGATTTCTGGAATCATAAATATATATAAATATTTTTTCTGCGTAATTAATTTTATAGTAATCAATGTTTTTTATTAATTTTTAAGGTCAAGGAAATCTGGAAATAAACCTTCAACATCACACAAAAAAAACAAGTATATAACTATATTTTTTTTTTCTTGTTTATATATCTTTATCCTCGATGTGGGAAGGTCGAATGTGCGACTTAAACATAGAGTAACATAAGTTAGTCTGACCCAGTCTTGAGTTGCCTGTGGCAGTTTGGGATAATATATAGATTATATTTGCCCCATAGATATGCTGCTGATTAAGTGCTGGCTTAGCAAGAGTTCATACCGTTTATAGCGCCTAACTTAAGGGCGCTACAGCATAAGAGCAGTGGGGATTGAACCCATGACCTCATGGTGTTGAAGCAAGTGTTTTTACCACTACACCTTGCTGCCGGGTATTTTAAAGTATTTTGATTCAAAATGAATTTAATATCTGTAGGTGTAAAATTAGAAAAATCTAGCATTGATATGTTCTATAAAGTAAGAAAAAAAAGAAAAAATGAGAATTTTGAGTTTAAAATTTCCTTTCTACTTGGATTGTTCCAAAATGTAAGTGTTAACTTTTATTTTAGTTAAACATTAAAAAAAACGATTTTGGTTAGAAAATAAAAAATAAATTTATTATTATTAGTAGAAAATTCACTTTTTTGTTATTATTTTATATATATTGTTTTTTTGTGCAACTATAACTTTTTTTAAAATATTTTATATTTCGGGTATACATGCCAAAGGGGGTAACATCCTTTTTACATTTGAATATATTGCAAACAAATTTTGTATTGTTTTTGTTTTTATTTTAATTTATTGTGGAAGACTAATTATTTGCCTTGAACATGGAGTCACAATAATTACACCAACCCAGTTGAGAATTAACTTTGGTAGTTTCGGATATTATTGAACAAAATTGCTCGATAATTAATCTGCTGATTATTTTTGGGTTTAGTGAAAGGTCATTGCAATAACAGACCTTTACCTAATTCCACTATAGAAAAAGGGCAGTGGGAATTGAACCCAGGACCTCTTGTGGTAAAGCCAAGTGTTTTAATTACTTTGCAATGTTGTCAGATAATATAAGTATATGTATTGTTTGTTTTGCTGTTTTAAAAATGTTCAAATGTTTAAACTTAATTGTCAGGATTCTTTAAAGTTTGAAATAACTGCAAATTTTTGCTTAAATTATAGGTTTTAGTGGGCATTTGTTTGTCTATTTAGTTACATTTAAATACAACCTTATTAAAATAACATTCAAATATCTATAAAATAGTATTAAATTTGCAACAACAAAAAAAATGATAATCCTATCCTAATTTCAAAAAAATGTTTATTTATAAAATAAAAGCGTTTGAAATTTAATTCGATTGACGTGTTCGTTACGCAATTTATTCAACCACGCGTTACTTCCAATAATTGGATTTACGAAATTTTTTAGAAAGGAATTTTCACTTTTACCGATTTTTTTAAGCAACCTTTGTAAAAAGACACCATTATAGTTTTTTCAGTCGTCTGCTAGAGTACCGCAGTACTTTCTTAACGAGAACACCGTAACTAATTTTTGTGTCGCCAGTTTTTTCGAAATAACCTATTATGAAAAAATTAGTAACTGTCTTGTTCTATGCAAGCATTACTTAAAAGTTTCGCGCATGATTAAAAATTTTTTTCAAACAATGTGTATACTCATATGAGAAAATTGTTTAAGTCCGTAATTTCGGACAGTTTTATTAATTCGTTTAAGTTATTTTCAAGTATTGACTATTATCCAATAATAAAAACCGTTGTTTAAAGCAATGTTTATTGGCTCTAGATTTGGTTATATTTAGGATGCCGGCGCCGGTGCGTTTTCCCTAAACTGTTGAGTCATTATCAATGCGAAAGATTTTGAATTGTTAAGTGCAAACATATTAGGATGCTTTTAACACATCTTAAATTTGTTTGTTTGTTTAAATAAAGGAATCATTTGCGCTATGCAAAGGTGTGCTTTTCAAAACAATAAACGCATTGATATCTCATACTATATAACCAAAAATTATGTTATTTATATCGGCGCCAATCTGTTTTATCAAGATCTTAAAAACTTTAATATTGGGTAGGAGTCCCGAACATTAGCACCCGGTAAATGCTATGGGAGTATATTAATTAAATTAGAAGCTCGCATGTGCTGTAGAGAGTCTGCCAACGAGTTGTATTAAATTTAGGCGTATATCTTATTTTACTGGGTTTTATAGTGTGGACAAATTGTTACCCAGCTAGGTAGCTGAAGAGCGTAAAATCAAAATAATAATGCACCATTTTGACAATGAACGATTGTATCGAATGAAAACTTTTTTCCCAAGTAAAATGAAAACTTAAACACCGGATACGTCGATAGCGATCCTATTAGCGTGCGAGAGTGAACCCTACACGTTCCAATCGTGAGAACAATTAAGTTCAAAATGTAAAGTTAACTGGCAAAATAAGGTTTTAGTCATCCCATACTTTACGCTGATGAATATACAACACAAGATTATGGGTTTTCGTGAGATCAGCTTGATCCTTTTAGTTCAAACGAAAACACGAACAATTAGAAAGTGAAATCAACCAGAACCACGTTTTCAGCTATTAAAAAAACGTGATTCCGGTATATATGATTCACTGAGAATACTTTACCCAATCATTCATATAATTCCGGTTCTGGTGGATTTCTCGTGCTAGTTTGTATTCTTGTAAATATCCACGCCACTCAAAGCTGACATTTTTTAAATTAGTAGAAGCAAAAATTACCGGTGCGCAATCGAATATCAACACACGGAAAATTTTGGCATTTGATTAAGTTTGTAACTCCTGCATGCCTTTGTTAACTTGTTGTATTGGCCATGAACTGATATCTTAATTTTATTAAAACGGGATGTTGAAGTTCCTGTGTGGGCTGACCCGTTAACGGGTTTTTTAGTTTTTCGTTTAAAAAGAAAAAATGTTCTTGTTTAAAAATTTTAAGGTTTTCATTTACAGGGGTTATTCCAGCATATTTTTCAGGTCAAACCGAGAAAGAATTGTTTGAAATTGACTGTATTTGTTTAAAACTTGGAATTTCCATCGCGGTAAAAATATTATACCTCCTAAAAATATCCGTCATTGTTTGAGCAATTGGGTATTTTCATTTTAGCATATTTGAGAGGGTTGATGTCCTTGAAAATAAAAGACAATAACATTTGTTGAATTTGGCAATGTTTTCAACTTAAACAAACTAGAAATTTATTAAACCTTCAGGAGACATTAGGTGGTAGTAGAAATCTTGACTTAAATGCTAATTTTTCTTGTAATGTTTTTGAACTTTTAACGCGCAGCTTTGTTTAAGGTATATGGGTACAAATTTACTTGGTAAATGTTCCATTATAAAGTAATTACACAAAAATATAAAATTTATATAAAAATTTTTCGTTTTTTTTATTTTGCGTTGCAGCCATTTTTCTGCCTTAAGTCAGGTAAAAAACCTACTGCGTTTGCATCCTTATTTCACCGTTTTTGCGTCGCAAACATGTTTTTGCATTTAGTTTGGTTTTTCCAATTGTCATGACAAATTTTCCCAAGTGATCCATTCAGAAACGCGCAACCGTGATGTGGAGTATTAATCTTTTACGTTGGTATTCTTATTTTTCAACCAAGCGATATGTAGACTAAACATGGGTTATGCCTAATGTCATCCGTTAGTACCCCCCTCTCATTGACCTATTCGTTTCTTTGTGTTTAAATTTAAATAAGTCCTGTTTAAATATTGCGTGGGCTCGAAAATTTATAGTTTTTGTCTTTCTTGCGTGTCTAATTTATTTCATTTTTCAATTATAATTCGCCAGTGGATCTTCACTATCTTATACAATACACATAATTTAATTATAAAAGGTGCGAAGAAGTATACAATTTTCACGCGTTTTAATGGAATCGGAAAATGTAAGTTTTTGCCACGGCCAATTGCATTTACGTAAATAAAATTAATTTTTTATTCAATTGATTCCCAACGCAAGATATGAATGAAAAGAGGTAAAAGGGGGCGGAAGCAAGCTGTATTTATTACGCCGCGTGTGGTTTTATATTGAAAAACATAATGAGAAGTGCAAATGTTAGTATCAGCAACGAAATTTTGATAAATTGTTTATTCCAGTGATCCTTAGCCCCCATTAATATACAAAAACGTGCCTTGCTTGCTGTTTACGCCATTCGTTAAAATGCGGTCGAGCCATGTCGTTACTTACTTATAATCTAAGTTTGAATTACCGAACCCCAATGGCCCGTGATCGTTTAATTACCAGACATGCACGAGTTAGTGCCACGTTGATATTACAATAAACAAGCAAGGGTAAAACGCACGATGAGTCAAACAAATAATATAACATGAAAAATAAATTAAATTTGTACACGTAATATCTAAATACAACAGTGAAATTTAAAGCGGTATTGAGGTAATCAAATCGTTTGTATCTGCAATGCCATTAGTGGTGGTGTTAATATAACAGGTTGCGTCGCACCTTGTGTGCCGGCCCTTATTGCGTGATAAATGGCAGCGTAGCTTATCGCGTTATGTTTAAAGAGTATAAAGTTTAAAGTGGAATAGCCCAATCGGGAATATCAAATATTTTTTCTACTTGAACATGAGACTTTACGTGCGTATTGCGTGGCCCGCTTTATCCAAAACTGCATCGGTTGATGATTAATCTTGTTTTTAAAAAGAGGTTTCATGCAAATTCCATTTTGCGTAACTTGTTTTTACCCAATTTAAAACGAAAAAAAAAAAAAATTTTTTTGCAGGATATTTAATGCTATGTAAGTTATTAAAGGTACAACCTAATTAAACTGTCTTTAAAAAAGGCAATTTTGTTTTGTTATGACGACATTTTTGCGTACTTTTTAAAGTAAATTGTGCATCTGGGAAATTTTTTTCGTCTTGGTGATTTTATTTAAAAGTAATGATCCGTGGTAAAAATGTTGTTTTAATTAGGACATACCGTAAATATTTAAAAATTAACTTATAAATTAGAAAAAAAATTTGCCAATTTTGTTGTTAGAAACATGATTGATTTGCAAAAAAAATTCCCTTTTAACAGTATTTTTTAACAACGTTTAAAATGGTGGCCAGAATTTTTTTTTTAATTTCTGCATTTTTGTTATTGTGAAACATAAATTCTAGCATTGTCAAAAAATGCATATTTTAAAAATTATTATCCTAAACTTATTTGCTGCTGTTTGGGTTTTACTTTTTAACTTTTGTTGTTCAATAATTTGTTAGGCAATTTTTGTTGTTGTATTAAAACAGGTATTGTACTAATTTTGTAAAAAATAAACAGTAAACAAAATTTAAGCTCATTTTTTTATACCTTACCATCTAGTGGTACCGATGTCTTTGTCTTATCAGTACTTTTTGATCCATGATATTAGTATATAGGCTAGTATGGTGGGCTTATTTGCTAAAAAAAATGATTTTTTAAACAACTTATTTAAAAGATTATTTTTTTCTAAACTTTTTAAAACGAAATTTCGTAGAAACGCATAATATTGCCAAGCGATTAACTTTTGTACGTCATCTTGTTTATAAATGTTCAACAATATATTTTTTTATATTTTTTAAATCTGCTGGGCTTAAATGGGATTCCCGTTCAGTCTTGGGCACCAATCATTGATAAAAGATTGCGTTTATTTAAATTTTTTACAGTTTTAGGAAAAACCCAAAAACCCCAACCTTTGCTGTAATAAGTATACCGATAATAATACATTATCCTTTATTAAGTTTAAACCTTCTTTTACGTAGGCGTGAGTTTCTTGTAGACAACATGGATTAGAATTTCTTGTTTTCTGAAAACGGTTCTTAGAATTTTTTCGTCATTATTTAAATTTTTATTTTTTTAACGCGTAAGATTATGCGTGTGTATAAAGTTATTCTTTATTAACGGAGCGTACAAAATTTGTTATCTAAAATTCACCTTTAAACATGAAAATGTTTTTCGTTTAAAGGTACGTTGGTTTTTTTCTAAAGCTCGCGCAAGCTTTACAAATAAACTGATTTCCAAAATATTTACAATTTTGCTTTTGTTTAATACTTTTGCAAAACGAATGACGCAAATTCAAAATTTCTATTTTTGCCTCGTTAGAAATCTTAAAAAAAAACAATATTTTAGGGTTTACGCATTTTTTGTAAAAATTCCAAATGTGTAAAAAACGTAGGCTGATTTTAACATTTTCACACTATTGCTTGGCAGACCATGTTAAAGTTATGGGATTAATTGTACTCTAACTTTAAAAAGCTTATAATAAAATGCATGTCAAGGTTATAAGAGATTCGTTATTTTTTTGTCAACTCTACCTTAATATAACAATATCTTTTGCGGTTTTAGGCTTGAAATGTATAATATTTCGCTTCTCTAGTAACGAGTTTATTCTATGATATTGGCCTCGCATTAAAGGATAATGTTAATTAAAAGTAGGGTTAGTGTGAAGCTTGGTTAATATACCCAAAAGTCGGTGTTTATTATGTCCTATAAACAGTCTAAAAAAACAGCGTTTAAGTTCTCGTTCGGGTATTTCATTGCGTAATTCTTTTTAGACGCGGAATTTTTTTAAGCAAACTTGCGCCAACTCGTCAGGGTGAGAAGAACGTGATGACGTCACTAGTCAGGTATAAGACACGCGGGCTTGCGTTAATATTCCCACAACTATAAGTTGTTTAAGACAACTTCAAGTTTAAATTGCTTTCTAGATAGAGTAAATAAATATAAGTTGCATTAAGTTGAATAAGTCGACGACTGTCTTATCTGAGACGTTTTGTTGCAATCGAGAAAATGAAATCGTTTTTGATTTTGTTGCTGTTTGCAGCAAGTCATCTACACTTAACCTTGTCGCAATCTGATTCAGGTCTGTTTTTTTGTTTTACAAATTTTGTTTGTTAAGACGATTAATAAAGTTGTTATTTGGTTTATATTATGAAGTACTGTTAAACTTTTATATTTGCTTTATTTTATTCAAATAAATCTACGTGGTTTATTTGTTACCGCCTAATTTTAATATGTCACACAATAAAACCTAATTAAAAATATTTTTGAAAAATAACAGTATTTTCGTTTTGTATTTTTAAAACCTTTTCAATAATAGAATGCGGAGGGGATTTGACTGCCCAGAGAGTTCCCGCGACTATCACTCCTCCGATGTCCGGATCCACTTACTCCCCGAATCTGGACTGTTATTGGAATATAACAGCACTTTCGGGCTTCCACATTGATCTTCGATTTCTTTCCGGTTTTGGAATTCAAGGAGGCGGTGAAACTCCCGGAAGATGCGTGTAAGTAATCGTTAGTCTTGGGTTCGACTCCGGGCCTTGGCGAAATTTATTTTTAATTTGTATTTTTGTTTTTTTGCCTTATGTATAAAAATACAGTATATTTATTTTTTTTCAATTGTATTTTTTCTTTTTTTTTGTAAAAGTTCTTTTGTTTTTGCGTTTTAGGCTATTTTTAGTATTCAAATTTAGCGGTTGCAAGAAAATGTTGAAAAATTTTCCCAAATTTTCAAAACTCAGCTTTTCGCGGTTTAAAGATAAACCTCTTGTTTGTTTAAAAATCTAATCCCAAAACTCGAGAAAAAAACTTAAACGATTTTCCACTAGCTTTTTCGAAATAATTTCGGCAAAGCCTAAAACAAACAGTTTTTTTTTATAACTGTATTTTTAACCCTTTGTTTAGTTTATTTTTTTTTAGTTAACAAAAACAAAAAAAACATGCCTTATTATTTTTTTCCAACTATTTTTACCGTTAGTTTAATTTATTTTAACTTTAAAAAATATATTTTTATCAGTGACGATTATTTGGAGATTGGCGATGGGGTTACAATGACAGCTTATTGTGGCTTCAATTCGATCGACGAAATTATCAACAAGAAGGGAAATGTTATCATTCATTTTGTATCAAACAGCGATCCAATTACCAACATTGGCTTCACACTAGAATATTCCGCAAGACCCATAGGTAATTTAATTTTTTTTTTAAAAGCACTTATCCGAGTTTTAAACCGTAGAATTTGTTAATTAATGTTTATGTAAACGTACGTTTGGAAAGTTAACGTCTTAAAATTAATTTTGGTATTTTTCTGAAATGTAAATTATGCTTTGTCTGTAAATGTACATACAAACCAAAGCCACTTTGCACTTTTTTTATTTTACATTTTGAATACATTATCATACATTTTTTTGCAGTTCAATGTGACGACATCGACGGAGAACTATTCTGCCAGAATAACGGATACTGCGACGGAGTGAACCACTGCGCGTGCGATAAATTACACTACGGCTACCGTTGTGCATACGGTAACTTATTTCTTTTTGAACATAGATTAACTAATTCGTATTCTGCGAATTATCTTTGACTAATAGCGCAAAATTACATGGTTTTTGGCAGTTGACAGTTTGCAAGTTAACTTTTTTGTCATTCAATCCCAATATTTATATAAAAGTAAATGATTGAAAAAAATAATTTTGCACAAACACAATTAGGTTATCAGTTTTTAAGAAATACTTTTGTTGGCCCTATAACTGTTTACTTTACTTATCCTATAAAGTTTCATACAAACTCATCTTAGACACGTACCTCTATTTTGACGGTCACGGTAAGTCTGGTGTGGTTATTCTGCTATCGCATTTATTTGTAAAGCTCTTTATTCTAATCATGCCTAAAAATATTTCCAAAAAATTTTTACAAAAAAATTTCCCTAATTAATCTTTTTTAAAAGTTCGCTTTGTAAACTAAGTCTAGGTGACCTTTCAGTAATTAAAACAATTTAATAAAACAATTACTTACATTGTGATGATATATCATTTTTCTGGTAAAATATTTAGGAAAGTTAAAGGCTTTTATAAGTAACGATTACTATCTCAAAGATTGAATATTGTTGTTTGGTATTTGAAAAAAATATCTTTTGTAATTTCAGTTTGTTGTGGATTACAATTTGTCTGTTGTTTGGTGCAAAATTAATGTTGCATTTTACGGTATTTGCGTACTTAACCCCTTAGTTAATCTTCTTATGCTATATCAAGATATCCCAGGAAAAACTCTAAACCGCATTTTTCACAGATTTGTACCCGGTTAACGTGGATAGCACGAACGATTTTGTTGGCACATTTCATTACGCCAAACCCCAGTGTTCCTTGTTTGGACGAGATCACGTGAGAACATTCGACGAACGGTATTTTTCATTTACCGGTGCATGTCAATATGAGCTTGTACGAACGCAGGATAACAGTTTAGAGGTAGGGATTTTCAATAGACTTTGAACTAACTTTTCAAGTTTCTAATAACTTTTAATTTTTTTTTAGTAATTCGTTGGATATATTAAAAATTCGTAGTGGTTCTATAAATTTGAACCGTTCATTTACTTTTATTAGTGTTAAAAAAAATATATATATATAAATTTTTATAAAATTTTTTACAGTTATTTATGCGACGGTTTGAAGTCTGTGACAAGTCGAAGCGAAGTTGTGTCTATTACATCACGATGATTGGCACGGGCGGAGTCCTCACCATCTACAATGAGGGAATTGTGGTTTTTAACGGCGAGGAGTAAGTATACGAGACTATATTGAATTTAATTAAATAAAGTAATTTTTGTCTACGAAAAAAAGATTTTTAGTCAATAGGAAATCAAGTGTATTATTTTCCGACTTTTTAAGCCAGTCATTAGTTTTCACACATGCAGTTGTAAAATTGAATACGACTAGTTATTTAAACTATTCCCAGCACACTATTAAATAAAAGTAGTAATGTTGGGCCACTCATTTCAAAAGCCCTATGTTATTATCGCGTCTAACCTAAAAATTATATTAGTTTAGTATTTATTATATACCTAGATTTTTACGCATGTAATATCACATTTCAGCCGCTGTGGTTGTTTTTTATAGGACAAGTTAAATTTTAGGTTGAAATTTAGTTGGTTTGATTGCGTTGGAAATCAATAAGATTTCAACTTTTAATTTATTTTGAACATCTGCGTGATATTACACTAAACCAAAGCGTAATTTTTAAAAATAACATATACGTGTACTATGACACATATAATATACCCCTTAAATGTAAGTAGGAATTTTGCCCTAAAACAAAAAAAGCTTGCTAATCTCTCGTAAAAAAAATTGTAAAGTTTCTACAAAATTAGATAATGTTTTTGGCTTGTCGTAAATCTTGGCATGTTTTCCTAAGCCTGCTTTAGGCTTAAGCACTTTGCCAAGATTATGCAAGTATTTGAACTGCTTTTATTTTTTCCCATTGCGCTTTTATTACTTGTTTTTTTCTTCTAATGTGGTCGCAGGGAGATTTTTTGTAATCTGTTTTTTAAGAAACGTTTAAATAACATCACTGGAAATCATAATTAAAAAAATAAACAAAAAATACTTGCATTTATTTCAATACTTAGATTTAACGGTGTGATTTTATTGGTAGGGTGACGCATGTAAACCAATTCGGTTTTAACGTTTTCACATCAAACACCAAAGTGTATACTACTGTCGGTGAAAACAAACTCATCGTTGACCTTGAAACATTTTCCTTGGATATCTTCATTGAAGAACAGTATATAAACCAAGTCTCTGGTCTGTGCGGCAATTACAACGGCGATCCTGCTGACGATTTTATGGATCAAACGGGTATGAGTTCGATTACAAGCTATTTCACTTTTTTCATATATTTTATTTTAATTTATTAATTTTAACTTTAAACGCCTTTAATTTTTTTTACTGTTTTAAATATCATTATTGTTTTATAAGTTTTTGTAGTGGGTCTCTACCATTTTTTTTCTTAAGACTTGTAAGGTTTATAAACCAACCTCTACTGGCATTTGCGGTTTTTGGTTATGTTTTGCTTATTTAACCCAAAAAAATTTCCCACCATTTTTTATTCTTCTTGGGTCAATATTTTTGTTTTTTGTTTTTTTATGCTCGATTTAAACATATAAGTGTATAACATTTTCTAGACGCGTTTTTAACTCAAATTTTTTAAAATTCAACAGTAATTTTTTATTTCCTATGGTTTTTTAAATTGCCCATGTTATATTCCTAAAAAATTTTAATACATATAAACTACACAATTTTTAAATAACATAAAAAAACAAAACGCGACTAAATTTGTTGTTTAAATTGTTAGGCACCCAGCTTTTGAGTGTAATCCAATTTGTAAACAATTGGATAAAGGACGCAAGTGGGGAAACTTGCTTTTTTACTACCGAAAGTGAACAAACTGATGTAACTGAATGCGGAGGGTTAGAGGTAAAGATTGTGAATAGTTTTTGTTTCACGCTTTATTAGAAGCACATATAACAAAAAAAGACTAAATAAACATATTAAAATATTATTTGTATTTAATTTTTAAATAATTATAATATTTTTTATTTTTTCTGTGAAAATTTTTTTACTTATTGCATTTTAAAATGTAATTGGATAATAGTTTAGTCGATCAAGACGATCTGAATCAAATATTGTCGTTAGACAAAAACGTCAAAATAGTAAGTCAAAATCACCTAACACGCGCACCTTACTTTTACCATCAAAACTTCAAGATACAAATTCTCCTTTTGACCTATCGAATTTCTTTTCTTCACAAAGTATGTCCTCTAAATCCGGTAGTACGAAATTTTCCCGCGATTTTCTAAAATCATTAAATTCCCAAAAGTCGTCATCGAAATCAAGTGGAACAAATTCCCGTGAGTCGTCTCGTGATAGCTTTTCACCGACTTTTGGTAGTCCGAAATCTTCGCGTGATTCTCCAGAATTGTTAGAGTCACAAAAGTCGTCACTCAAATCAAGTGGAACCAATTCACCTAAGGCATCTCGTGATACCTTTTCACCGTCTTCATTTTCTTTATTTGACAAGTCACGGGATTCCACTAAAAGTTCACGAAGTTACAGTTCCCGGGACTCAAAATTCAAATTTTTCGATAACGGTTTTTCGAAGTTGTCCAATTCCAGAAGTTTCGACGAAGATTCTTTTGCAAACTATTCAAAAAATCCTTTATCTAAAAGTCAATTTACGCAAAACCAACTAAAGAAAGCCTTGCTATCCTCTTCTGAGAATTTCTTACAAGGTGACGATTTTATGCAAGCCGAACTATCACGAAGCTCGCAATTGCAAAATCAAGTATCTCAAAGCAAGTTGACACAAAGTCGTTCAACGGGGTTTTTAAATCCATTGCCAAAAAATAGATTAATGAATGAATTTCCCTCAACGAATTTAGTTAGTGGTTTCACTATCGTGCACTGCACAGTAGTTAATCCATTTTGTAGTTGATTTAATTTAAAAATTTTGTTTCTTACACGTATAAAGTCCAAACCGGTAGGCTTGTTAGACAATTAGTATTTTTATGCTAAAATAGTAAACGTATATTTACAGAAATAGATTCATTTTTTTAAGCAAAATTTATGATAAAAAAACACTATCTAATTTGTTTTAAAATGTGAATTTTACAATAATTTAGTGCATAAATTCCAATGTTTATGCAACTATATTTAGAAATAAAACACATATTTAGATAGATGTTTATATTTTTTAACATCAATTATATTTGGTTAAAAATAATTTGCACGCAATGAAAATGAGTTAAAATTTTTATTTTTATTTTGTATTCAAGTAAATTATGTCAATTAAGGATTTAGTTAATGTAAAGTATTACATTAAATCTTAATATTTTATTGCAGGGCGGTACGTCGCATGTCTGTGCTGTAATTTTGTCCGACGCGTTTAGTGAATGTAGATTGACGGTTGACCCTGCAAGTTACCTATACGCTTGTGAAAAAGACCTTTGTCATTGCAACATTGACCAAGTCTCGAATTGCCATTGCTCGATTGTGGAAAAATATGCGTACGATTGCGCTCGGGCAAACGTGGAAGTGGGAGAATGGCGACTCTCTGAGATATCGTGTGGTAAGAATTTTTTAAGTATTTTTATTTAGGTTTCTGCGCAATAATAAAAGTAAAATAAATATACAATACGTAATACATTACTTTGACAAGAAAAAATTACAAAATCGATTAAATGATTTAAAACATGCCATAAATAATAATGTTTATACTAAGATTCAATATTATATTTTAATGAAGTTTGTCGCCCTTAAAATAACAACTGCTAAATTGTTAACAATAAACAAAAAGTAACTATAAAAAATAAACAAGATTATAAAATATATCCGTTACGGTCGCTAACTGTGAAATATTTTTTTATTTAGTTCGACAATGCCCTGGGAACCAAGTATATAGCGCGTGTGCTGACACATGTGCAAATACGTGTGAAATGGCTGAGGCAATGCAATGTGAAAACTCGATGTGCACTCCGGGATGTCATTGTGGTGATGGTAAGCAATTGATTATGATACAACGTTAACTTGTAGCACTTTTTTTCTGGTAAGGTGGGTATACAATAATAAAACGATCAAATATATATTTATTTTCGGTAAATTTTGTTAAATAGTCCATGTATATATTATCATGCACCTACCGTCTACACTTTTAAAACTGATTTAAAATAGCAAAAGGAAAATAATATTCGTTTTTATGACGTTGAAGTTAGTAATGATAAAACAAAGAATATAAATTTTATGTACACATAAATCTCGTGTTTTATGTATGTTTTTTAATTTGGATCTTAATTAACATTACGTATTGATAAATATATATTTTTTCAGATACTTACTGGAATGGAAAGTTATGTGTGTTTAAAGAAATGTGTCCGTGTCTACACGCTGGTGTTTCTTACGAACGTGGCGAAACAAGAAAAGATGGTTGTAACACTTGGTAAATAGCGTATATATATAATGAAGTTATCTTTAAGACTAAAATATTTAAAAGTTTTGTTGTAATAAGCTTGCTCTGCGAGTTTCACCAATTTTGTTGGCACATTTCCTAATCAAATCTTAATTCTCAATTGTACGATAGACCACAAAAGAAACTAAATACCTTGAGAAATTGGTGACCCGTTTTTACCCAAAACAAATTATTTTAAATGAACTGAATTGTATATTTTAAACTGATTTTGGAATTACCGATATTTGAGATGTGTGCCTACATATGTGCAAATTATGGTTAACCAATGTAGATTGAAGCATACACTAAATGTCTACGTAAATACTAAACTAAATTTAAGACAAAAGTATTTAATAATTTTACCGTTTTTCTATGTAGTACCTGCGAAGGAGCTATGTGGTCTTGTACTGAAATTCAATGTCCTTGTAAGTTAATTTTTTATATAGATTTTTTTTATCTAGAAATTTTTTTACTTGGCTATGTGTTTAAATGTTATTATGTAAACAATTTAAGAATTTTAAAACAACTTTAAAAAGTA
This sequence comes from Corella eumyota, assembly GCF_963082875.1. NCBI lineage: Eukaryota > Metazoa > Chordata > Ascidiacea > Phlebobranchia > Corellidae > Corella > Corella eumyota. The sequence goes on from NC_137491.1 coordinate 5,848,021, forward strand.
AAATTACTGTTATTAGATCGAGTTACTGTTTTACTCTAAACAATAGGTTTTTTAAACAAAAACTTATTTGTTTTGTAAAAAAAAACTATGCTGGAAGGTGGAAACTTCGTATTATTGTTTTTTATTTGTTTAGCAACTGCAATAATCAGTGGGTTTTCCCACTTTTTGACATTTGATGGTACTTGGTTTGATTATGGTGGGCGATGTATTTACACATATTCGGAGGGAACTAGTTTTATCGCTTATGCCAAAACTGAGCAGTGTGGAAAGGCTGGGGAATATTCATGTCTTAGGTAATTTTATTGTCAAAAACTATTTGATAACCAAATTTTAATGTTTTTAATGTACATTCAAAATCATTTTATTTCTCTTTTTTTTTTTTATTTTGTTTTTAATGTACATTCAAAAACATTTTATTTCTCTTTTTTTTTTTTTTTATTTTGTTTTTAATGTACATTCAAAAACATTTAATTTTAAAAGCAATAATGCAGATTTCTGTTTTATATTTTGCAGGAAGTTTATTTTAATGTACAACTCCAAGACAATAACACTGGTATATGGTGGCTTAGTAATGGTTGGTGTCATTCCAGTTTCGGATTTTCCTGTTCAAACCGGTTTGTTTTTTTCATTAAACTTTTAAAGAAATTGTTATTAAGATATAAGGAACTGACTAACATGAAACATGTTGTTAATTAACAATTATATTTTACATAAATAATATAATATGTATGATGTGTTGTTTTTTTAAATATGTATTACTTTATTACAGGTGGGGTGGAAATAAATCAACTGTCCTCCATTTACACCGAGGTAAAAATACTTGAAATAGGTGTAAGTGTTTTATGGGATGGAAGACACACAGTTTACATGACTGTTTCACCATCACTAATGGGTATTTTTTTGCTTAAATCTGTTAAAAATGTGTTTAATTAAACAAAAAGTTTGTTATGCCACGGCAATTTTTTGTTTAGTATGTATCTCTCAGCATTTAAAAAAAAAAATATATTTAAAAAGTGCTCTTGAAATATTGTAATGTAATTGTTATTTTAGGTACAATCAGAGGTTTGGGTGGAGATTTTAATGGACGAACTATTGATGACAAAACCACTAGTGGTGGGGTCACGCGTGCTACTGCAGCAGTTTTTGGAAATTCGTGGAAGTTCTCTGCAGCTTGTGAGGATGTCACTACCAGCAATGCAGCTGTTGATGCATGCATAAACGACGTATACCTTGGTAAGTGTATTTAAAATCTGTATACAACATCATATGTGTTGTTGTTATCTTATCTTGTATGTGAAATGGCTCTAGACCTTAAGTGTCTATTTTATTATGTAAAAGGTAGTTTGCTTGTTTCATTTCTAAATGATTACAGCTGGAATATTAATAGAAATGTATTTTCAAAAGTAATATGTATTTCTGTTTTAATAAAAGTTAAGTTGTGTATATAATTGTATGTATCTTAGTTAAATCATGATTAATAAATAAACTTTGTTAAGGTACCTAATAACATCTTATAATCGTATAAAAAATATTTTTTAGCTGAAAGTGCAGCAAAATCTTGTAACTTTTTGAAAATTTCTATGTTTGACACTTGCCGAATGATTGTTCCTGATTTTCAACGATATTATGAGAATTGTAAACAAGATGTTTGTGCTTGTGAATCTGGAAATGATTGTTTTTGTGATTCTGTTGCCACTTTTGCTCGCAGATGTGCTGAAGCTGGAGTCGTTGTTGATTGGAGGCCGGGTTCAACTTGTAGTAAGTGGAAAAATGTTTATAGTAGTTAGATTTAAATATTTAACGAAAAATATGTTTAATACCCTTGTTTTAATTCGATGGAGATAACAAAAAAACAAGAACTAATGTTTAAATATTTGTTGGGCCCACCCTATAGAAATATTAAAATATTTTTAAATTTTATTTAAAGGTAGTGTTTTTTATTTCACACTTGTGTAGATTTTATTTTGTTGGTAAAAATTATTTTGATTTTATTTTGTGCATAACACTGTGTTTAAGCAATAAACTGTGGTGATGGAGGAATGGTTTACCAGACTGCAAGCAATCAATGTGGAAGGACCTGTCGGTCCCAGATGGAACCAGAATCTTGTGTCAATTCTATTTTGGTAGAAGGCTGTAACTGCCCAGAAGGTAAAATTAACATTTTTATAATACTAAATTTATTTTATTGTGTTGAAAATGTTGCGTAACATTTTTAAGTATTGTTGTTCATTGTTATCTTAAAAGTAATTTATTTCTTATAAATTTTTTTTAGAACATAGAATAAAAATGTTAAACAAAATTAATTAAAAGATTAACGCTTGAACCAATGCATTTTATATAACTGTTTTTTTAATTCAGGAACGTATTTGTCAAATGATGACACTTGTGTAACATTAAAAGAGTGTCCATGTTATCACAATGGGGAATGGACAGATGCTAATCATATTACACACAAGGATTCTATTGTTTGGTAACAACCAAATTACTAAAAAAATTTTATTTTATTTATAGTTTGCTAATTTTGACTTTTTTTAGTTATTGTGTTAATGGAAGAATAGAATGCAATACTGATGCCGAAGAAGGTTTGTTTTGTGTTTAAATGAACTCTATTATGTTTAATTCATTTGTATCTAATAATAATGCTTTTAATATATTTGTGGGCAGTTTCACCTGAGAGTATCACATGCCCAGATACGTTTGAGATATTTATTTGCTCATCTTCGAACGAAGTTGGAGCTGAATGTATTAAAACATGTGAAAATCGTGACCTTGCCTGTCCTATAATTCACTGTCAATCAGGTATGCAAAATTAGCTTAGCAAAACACAACAAACTACTTTTACATAAATATTTAAACAATACTATTTTCTGCAATTCAATCTTATCTATTACCAATATAGATTGATAAATTTTTTTTGTTTAGGTTGTATTTGCCCTGAAGGATTAGTGCAACACAAAGGAGAGTGCATATTTCCAAGTACTTGTCCATGTCTACTACATGGAGTTGAATATCCTGTGGGGTCACCTGCTGAGGATGGTTGCATTAAAATGTAATTTTTTTTAGTATTCAAATGTGTGTTGTCAATAACCAATTAATACAGAAGTTTTGCGGTATTTAAAATAGTGTTGATAATTGTTTATAGTAAGATTTTGCTTTTTAATGTACTTGATAATATTTATGCGTATTATACAAAATTTATATTTTTTTAACTTAAATAAATTTTTATGTTACTGTAGTTTTTACTTCTGTATTTTTTGATATTAATTAAAGGGAATGTACAAGTGAAGGTTGGGTAACTGTATCCAATGAAACTTGCACTTCTGAATGTAAAGTTGCTGGTGGAACTTACTATGAAACTTTTGATGGAAAACGATTTGATTTTGAAGGCTCTTGTGAATATTTGCTCGCAACTGATAATTGTGGCCAAATTAATTCAAGGGACTCAATTTACAAGATAACTTTGAAAAGTCATGACTGCCCTGGATCCAATCGCGCAATGTGTGCAACTACAATCAAGTTTACTGTTGGGGTAGGGCATACTTCTTAAAATCATACAGTAATATAATTTAACTATTCGATTATACCAAACAATTTAATTTTAAAATTATTCAGGTTTAAAATATATGTTTTGTCCAAAGTAGTGTTATCTATTTATTAAAAAATTGTATGTCTACATATTGATAGATTGTAAGAAGTTGCATTTAATATTACAGTTTAAAGAATTTGTATTTAAAACTGGAGTGAAAGGTTTCGCAGAGAACAGTGTCTTTGCACCATCAATGTCATCTGCTAAATTAGCAGCAAGAGCATATTCTCCAATTTACAGGGGACTTTTCACAATTATTCCTACAAACTTTGGTGTTCATGTGATATGGGATGGTAAAACAAGAGTGTATGTCAGAATTGAAAACAGACTACGCGTAAGTTTTGCATATACTGGATAAATTAATGTTTGCAACATAAATGCATTGTTAATTAGAGTTTGGTACTGGTGTACATATATAACAAAAATTACTTTTTTAACAAATGATTATCTCTAAATTTCAGAATAACGTGACTTGTGGTATGTGTGGAGATTTTAATGGTAACAAGATGAATGACTTTTTGTTATCATCTAATCATGAAGCGTCTTCCGGCGTCGAATTTGGAAATAGCTGGAAGGTAGACTCTGTGTGTCCAGATGTTGTTGAAGTTATTGAAGGATTTGATTGTGGAGCTAAAATGACCTGGGTTCAAGAAAAATGTGATATTTTAAACAGTGAAACTTTTAGTGCTTGTCATGCGATGGTTAGTTAAATACTGATATCAAAGTATAATATCTGCTAAAACTGTGATGAGGTGAAATTCTAGCTAACAAACAAGTGGTAAAAATTAAACACTTTTTTGACTAGGTTGATCCAAGTTATTATTTTGACAAATGTGTAAAAGAAACATGTTCTTGTGACACTGGTGGTGATTGTGAATGTTTCTGTACTGCTGTTTCAGACTATGCTTATGCTTGTGGCAATGAAGGTGTAGCAATTGAGTGGAGAAGTCCTGAAATATGCCGTAAGTAGTTTTTGTAATATTTGGTTCCTAAATTTTAATATTAGTTGTTTGATTAATTAGTATTAATTTTTTTATTTTTCTTCACCAACTTTGAATTTTAGCAACTATGTGTGAGGTTTATAATGAAGAAAATCAGTGTTTGTGGAAGTATGCCGCATGTGGTCCTACTTGTGTTGCAACTTGTTGCACAGAATGCTTTAATGGATGTTTTGAAGGTTGCTTTCCAAGGTCAATTAAATGGACTAAAATTTGTATTTAATTTTTTTAGTATTAGTTTTTTATATTTTAAAAACATAAAAATTAAAAACTATACAAAAATTCTAATTTTTTGAAATTTTTGTTTTATTCTTACTTTATACTTGCAGATGTGAAAATGGATTGTTGTATGATGAAGAATCAAACAAATGTGTTGAGCATAAAAACTGTGGAAATTGTGAAGAAGTTCAAACTGCATGTAAAATATTTTACAAATCATTTTTTAAGCATAACATGGTTTAACTTGTTGTCAACCAGTTCAGCTAGTTTAAAATATTTTAATTGGCTGGTTACATTAACAATAAAAAATACTGATTTAAAAAATGCTGTTTAAATTCAGGTAAATGTTCACCTGGGGTTGTTCCAGAATGTATTTGGAGTAACTGGACAAGCAGTCACCAAGTCACATTAGATGAAAATGGTGGCGATTTTGAAAAGGTTCCTGAGTTAATCGAAGGGTATGCTTGCAGAAAAAACCTAGAATGTCGCAGTATATCTGGCCATGCTGATTCATCAGAACAAAACTTTGTGGTGTGTGATGCTAATCTAGGACTAGTATGCGAGAATTTGAACCAGGTACTAATACTTTTTTTGATTAAGGTCTTTAAATATAATATTAAATTGGTATAAATGATGTCTTTAAAATATAATATTAAGTTGGTATAAATAATGAAATATGTTTTAAAAGTCACGTTTAATAACTTTCATAGTTATGTTCTAATCATATCTTTTTGAAACTTTTTTGTTTAATTTAGGCTCCACTGGTTTGTTTTGATTATGAAGTAAGGGTAGAATTTTGTAAATGCCCCCTCCCAACTTGCTACAATATAACCTGTTTAGCTGCTCCTACTTGTGCTTTAAATGAAGAACTTGTGATTATTGGAGAAACTGAAGATGGTTGTTGTAATGAACATGATTGTGAATGTAGAAAATGTCTGTTTGGAAGTGGAACTCTGGTATTTTTTTACATATATTTGTGATTTTTAAATGTATCTTTTTTTTAAGTATCTTAACTTTAAAAAATTAGAATAAGTGTTTTTAAATATCTTTTTTGTCTGGCCTAATCATGTTTTTTTGTATTGGGTATTAAAAATTTTTTTTGATAACTTTGAAATGTGTTTGTCAAATTTAAAAAATTATATTGTTTGTATTAAGGAACCCTCCAATCAGGTAACTCAAAGTTGTGTCCTTCATGAATGTGTTTCTGATGGAAATGGATGTTATAATATCTCTTCCAGACCCTATCCTTGCCCAGAAAACAACAAGACATGTCCATACTATGCCAAAGCAGTATCTGCCTTTTCAGCCAGTGCAAATGAAGATGTTGCACAATGTTGTGTTGATATGGAATGTGGTAAGAAAGATTTTACATGCAGGGTAAAAATTTCATTAAATAAGTAAAATCCTGTGTGAATATAAATTTTTGTTTTATATTACAAAAATTTAAAATTTTGTTGTTTTACTAAATTTTAGAATGCTTGCCAAATTACGATCTATTTCACCCTCCAATTACCTGTACTTTCCCTGAAGTTCTAAATACCACAATACTTTCAATTGAGGACGGTGTTCAATGTGCTTCTTATGAGTGCATTTGTCCTGATTATGGATCAATGGACAACAGTAGTTGCCTTGAACCTAAGGTGTGTACTGCTCCTGGCTGTCATCCGCTAACATATGACAAATGTGATTGTGTGCTGACTTCAACATGTAGTAAGTACAAGTATGGGTTATCAAATATGATTGAATTGTTATTCGTTAAACAATTATTATTATCTTAATGCCTTATGCTAAAATTGTTAAAAATTGTTAATATTTTTATTGAATATATATTTACCAAAAGTATTCAAATTTTTTAGTATGTGATCCCAACAACTGTCCACTACTCAACAATGAATGCCCTCCTTGCTATAATTATACATTAGTGCAAGAAGGTGAAAATCCAATTTTAAGTCATGAGGATGTTTGTGAGAGGTCAAGTTGTTGTCCAGGATATAGATGTGTTCGAATGGAATGTTCTTCTACAAACGAATTAGTGTGCGAACTTTGGGAGAAAAAGGTAATATGTTTATTTTAATTCCAGTTAATCAGTTAAGGAAAATTTTTGTAATTCTAAAATATAACTTAACCATGCAACACAAAACCATGTAACTTTTTTTAGAAGTCCTGAAGCATAAAAACATTTTATATTTTCAAGCTGATTTTGTACTCATACTTGTTTTTACCTTGTTCTATTTTAAAGTTAAATATAGTAATGCTAGTTATATTATGTATTTAAAGGTTTCTAACACCATAGAAAATGCTTGCTGTCCCACAGAAAGTTGTGTGTGTAATAATAATAAAACACATTTGTGTCCTCAAGAAAGTTTAACCTGTAGACAGGAAGAAACAAAAACACAAGTAAATTTTAAAATTCTTAATTTTGTTTTTTTTATCTAGTTTTTATATATACCTTTCGGGAAAAAATATTAAATTTTTTTACAGAACGGTAAATTAAACGAGTGCTGCAATGATTATCTGTGTATTTGTGATAAATGCATTGACTATGAAGGAAATACCAAAAACACTGGGGAAAGTTGGGTTGACCCAGCAGATACTTGCATTCAGCTGGTAAGTAAATTACTTATAATATTTTATATAGCAGTCTCTATTGTTTTTAAATATTGTTTAAAAAAGCTTATGTTTTTTTACTTTAAAATTTTTTTCAACTTTAATTTGCTAGGTAATATTATTTATATAGAGATTAATGTTTATTAGGCTTGCATGGCAACGGAACCAAATACATGTCCAAATATAACAACACTGCACAACAAAAGAAACCAATGTGGAATACAACTTCAAGAATCAGATTGCTCTAACTATGAAGATTTAGCTGAGATTTCTTCAGAAGACCCTTGTTGCAAAAACTATACGTATGTTTTAAATATTTGTAGTTACTATAATTCTTGCTAGTTTTTATCATAATCATAACCAAGATATATGCTTTATTATTCAAAAGATTTGATAAAATTTTACTCTAAAATTACTATATAGTTGTGTATGTGATTATGCTCGCTGCCCAGTTGATCCTCTATGTGAATTTCCACACCTCTTGGTTAAAGATTATTCATTAAGTGATGATTGCTGTGAAGTTAAAAAATGTTATTATCGTTGCCACTACAATGGACAATTTTTTAATGTATGGTAACGCTTTAACTAATTTAATTGCTTTTTCTGACTAAAAGTATTTGCCATCATTTGAGATAAACATAATTAGCTTTGAATGATTTCAACAGAATTCAGAAGTATATGATGACTTCTCTGATCCATGTTACCAAAGAATATGTCTTTGTTTTGAAAATATTTGCAGTATGCCTTTGACTCGTAAAATAGACTGCCCGTCTTCCCAACCTACTTGTGTGAGTGGAAGAAGGCCAATTTCTACACCTACAGAAAATCCATGTTGCAGTGATTATGAATGTCCATGTGAGTGACAAAGTTATAAGAAGTTACTGGAATGATAAAATGAAGCCTAGGCTTGAACATCTTTATAAAAATATATACTTTTTTATTGTTTTAAGGTGTATGCCAAGTATTTGGAGATCCACATTATTTAACGTTTGATAGTTCTTTCTATACATTTCATGGCCAATGTCAGTACACATTAGCAAAAGACAATATTACAGAAAGGCTTCACATTTACAGGTAAATTGTTGTTTAGAAAAAACAATTTTCTTTATATTTGTAATGATTACTATTTTTGTAAAATAAATTAAAAAAGGACATGTTAAAATATTTGCAAACTTATTTGATTTGTATTAATGATATTGTTTATTTACAAAGTGACAACTCAGTGTGTGGATCAATACAGGGCTCTGCAGTTTCTTGTCTTAAAACAATATATGTGGAGTGGGATAATGTAACTGTTAAATTAGCTGGCGGAAATACATGGAATACATACAAGGTAGTTTGTTTGGGTAATTTGATGCAAAATACAATGTTACTTTTAGTTTAAAATTTTCACCGAGTTTACTATTCACTTTGTTTTCAAATTTGACACAATTTTTTACAGGTTTCTGTGAATAACGTTTTGACAACATTACCATTCAATCAAGATGGAATAGATGTTTATTTTATATCTAATACAATTGAACTAATAATACCAGAGAGAAAATTATTTTTAAGATATGTGGTAGCTGGTCTTCTTCCATCTGTATTTATTCAACTACCACCTTCTCTTGTTTATGAAAGAACTATTGGTTTATGTGGTAATTTGATTATTATAATTTACTAATGTTCTTTTATTTGTATTATATATCAAAAACAAAACAAAATGTACTTGTCTTATAGGGACCTGTACCAATAAAAGGGAGGATGATTATGAAGGAAGGAATGGTACAATATTTACCAATACTGATGATTTTGGGTATGATTGGGAAATAGAATCAGAAGATGCACCCTGTGAACGCTGTGATCCAAAAGTTGATGTTAAATGTAGAGCTTGCAATGATACATAGTGAGTTAGTGTACTGACAAAGTTTTTTAAGTTATTTCTGTAAAAAATATACTTAATCTTTTATATTTTACTTGATATCATTTATAAAAAATATTGTTTTATTACCTTTTTAAGTGGCACATTCGAATTATTAATATTTTAATAAATTTTATGTTTTAGCTTTGAAAAAACGCCGGAAAGTTGTAAAAATTGTTCCCCTGAATATTGTGAAGTTTTTAATGATAAAACTAAATTTGGAAACTGCAGTGACACTATTGACTCTACTAGCTACTATTACTCTTGTATTTATGATTCCCAAGTTCTTGGAAAGGTGTGATATTAACCTATTTCTAACACTATTTAGAGTCTTACTTTTTAGTGTTACTCTGAACTTTTATTTTTTATTAGAAAGCTTAATCCTAAGAAATACTAAAGTTTAAAACATGTGTAATTTAGTGCGATGCTTGCAATTCATCAGCAATTAATACATATGCATTAACTTGTTTGGAACAAGGAATATGTGTGGATGCTAAATCAGAATGTGAAGGTATAATTATTCCTTTTTTTTAATCATTTTTAGTATTCTGTCTACTAAATATTAATTGTACAGTTACATGTCCTGGAAACCTTGTGTACAAACCCTGTCAGAACAAGTGTTTAGCTAGCAGCAACTGTCTACAGTGGAATGACTTTCAAGTAAACAATTGTGCAAGTACAGAATTAATAAGTGGTTGCTTTTGTGAAGAGGGCTATACGTTAGATAAACCGGGTTCTACAAATTGCATCAAAACTGAATGTAAGAATTTGTTTTACACTTAATATACCGCTTTGTTCGTTTTTATTTATTTATATGTGGTGATTTTTTTCTATTTAATAAAAATTGTTTATTTATTTATTAAAATTTTAATTTTTATAAATTTAATAAACTAATCCATTTTTAGTTTTAGCTTCATTTTGCTGAAAATATTGCTTGAAACGCAGTTGCTGTTTTAAAATAAAACAAATGTTTACTAATATTTATAAGGTTGTTCCTGTCCTCCTGATCCTACATGTGGTGAAAATGAAATACTTTCTCTAATACCTGGCCAAGATCCCAATGAATGTTGTCCAGAGAAGAATTGCACTTCAGTTACATCTACTCCAGAATGTCCAGTTACATCTACTCCAGAATGTATTCCTCCAATGGTATTAAATGTTACATATGTTGAAAGCTGCCCGAATTACATTTGTATATGTCCCGTATGCAAAAATATACCTAAAAACTGCACAACATATTTGGGTTGCAAATCAGTAGGTAAGAATATAGACTTTTTTTATATAAAAACATATTTTACATGTATTAAAAAAAATACCTAATCGAAATGTTGTGCAGTATCAAGTCAAGATGTATGTGGATGCCCCCTAAAAAGTGAATGTGTATGTACCGAAGAGTTATGTCCATTACCTCCAAAATGTGACAAATGCTTTGATGCAATTGCGATTGAAGTAAACTCTTCCTTTAGTGAAGATACCTGTAGTAATTGTTGTACATCCCATCAATGTCAACGATTACCATGTAATGAAAGTATTTTGATTTGTCCACTTGGTCAAAATAAAGCAGACTTCAGTACATCAGAAGATTGTTGTCCGAATTTTCACTGTAAATGCACACACTGTTTACTTACTAATGGGACTTTAATCAATCCTGGTGACACAATACTAACTACCGATAATGATGGATGTACTGAAAAGAAAGAATGTCACCCACATCCTGATTCTAATTACTACAACAATATGTGCTATGAAATGAAATCCATCCACAACGAATCTAGCGAATGTCAGTCTTTAGATTCTTTTGAAACAGAAACTTGTAATGTAACTTATCAGCGTGCACTAATATTAGATAAGTCATCTAAGAAATGCTGTGATGTGTTTGAATGTAGCTGTAAAAACGAAACAGAGTTAAAAAAAGTGTGTCCAAAAATGTAAGTAAAATGTTTTTGTTATTTGTCTTTATAATCTTTTGTTTTTTTAAGTTATAAAAATTACACCATAACATTAAGTCATAGTTAATGTAAAAATAAAACAGAGTTGGAGAAAGTCTGTTTAAAAATGTAAGTAATTAATTTTGTAGCTTATACTATATTAAATAATGAAACATAATTTCTTAACCAAGTGTTGCAGTTGCACCGAATGTTTTTAATGTATAAAGTTTTTAGTTGTTAAAAACTATTAGCGCACAATAAATGCCAACTAATTTGTTAAAATTCTTATACCTCAAGGAAACATTATACAATGTGTATGTGTTATTTTTTTAATTTAGAGGAATTTAAAATAATAATTCAAATTAAACTTTTCTTAAAATAGGCTTTTCACATTGAAATGATAACTGTATTATTAGTTCTCTTATAACTTTACAGAGAAGATTTTGAATGTGAAAACCCACAAATGAAAGCCTATGAAAAATCTTCCAGTTCTCTCAATTCATGTTGTCCTGAATTTGAATGTCGATGTACATCTTGTTTATACAATGGTGACACAGTTAAACTTGGTGAAACTCGTAATAGCAGTGTAAATGGCTGTGCTGTTGTACATGTATGTGAATATGATCCTCTACATTTGTTATCCATCTACAATTGTCCATTAATGAGAGAAAGTTTAAATGACAAGAATACATGCATTTCCTTGAATACACTTATATCATCCAACATATGTGACATTAAATATAAAACATATGAAGAATATAAATCTGATAATGATTCTTGTTGCCCAAAATATCACTGTGTTTGCAAAAGTGATGAGATGCTTTCTAACTTATGTGATCATTGGTGAGTATATTTAAAATAAATTAGTTTTTGTGTTAAAAATAAAATAGGTTATGACAGTCGTTTAAATTATTATTTTTAATAGGGATAACTTTACCTGCTCATCTCCATATACTGAAATCGATGTATCCAAAGAAGGTGATTGTTGTCCAAAGTACAACTGTACATGTCCAGAATGTAGACCTATTCTAACAAACTGCACCCATCAATTAGGGTGCACAGCTAGCGGTAAAGTTTTATTTTATCTAAAAAAATTTGAGTATTTTTACTGTGGTTTGTATTTTTAAACACATACAAATTTTTACAGCCACGCAGTACGATGAATGTGGTTGCCCTATGGAAAGTGAATGTGTATGTAATGAAGATTTATGTCCATTACCTCCAAAATGTGACAAATGCTTCAATGCAACTGCCATTAAAGTAAACTCTTCCTTTAGTGAAGATACCTGTAGTAATTGTTGTACATCCCATCAATGTCAACGATTACCATGTAATGAAAGTATTTTGAATTGTCCACTTGGTCAAAATATCACAGACTTCAGTACATCAGAAGATTGTTGTCCGAATTTTCACTGTAAATGCACACACTGTTTACTTACTAATGGGACTTTAATCAATCCTGGTGACACAATACTAACTACCGATAATGATGGATGTACTGAAAAGAAAGAATGTCACCCACATCCTGATTCTAATTACTACAACAATATGTGCTATGAAATGAAATCCATCCACAACGAATCTAGCGAATGTCAGTCTTTAGATTCTTTTGAAACAGAAACTTGTAATGTAACTTATCAGCGTGCACTAATATTAGATAAGTCATCTAAGAAATGCTGTGATGTGTTTGAATGTAGCTGTAAAAACGAAACAGAGTTAAAAAAAGTGTGTCCAAAAATGTAAGTAAAATGTTTTTGTTATTTGTCTTTATAATCTTTTGTTTTTTTAAGTTATAAAAATTACACCATAACATTAAGTCATAGTTAATGTAAAAATAAAACAGAGTTGGAGAAAGTCTGTTTAAAAATGTAAGTAATTAATTTTGTAGCTTATACTATATTAAATAATGAAACATAATTTCTTAACCAAGTGTTGCAGTTGCACCGAATGTTTTTAATGTATAAAGTTTTTAGTTGTTAAAAACTATTAGCGCACAATAAATGCCAACTAATTTGTTAAAATTCTTATACCTCAAGGAAACATTATACAATGTGTATGTGTTATTTTTTTAATTTAGAGGAATTTAAAATAATAATTCAAATTAAACTTTTCTTAAAATAGGCTTTTCACATTGAAATGATAACTGTATTATTAGTTCTCTTATAACATTACAGAGAAGATTTTGAATGTGAAAACCCACAAATGAAAGCCTATGAAAAATCTTCCAGTTCTCTCAATTCATGTTGTCCTGAATTTGAATGTCGATGTACATCTTGTTTATACAATGGTGACACAGTTAAACTTGGTGAAACTCGTAATAGCAGTGTAAATGGCTGTGCTGTTGTACATGTATGTGAATATGATCCTCTACATTTGTTATCCATCTACAATTGTCCATTAATGAGAGAAAGTTTAAATGACAAGAATACATGCATTTCCTTGAATACACTTATATCATCCAACATATGTGACATTAAATATAAAACATATGAAGAATATAAATCTGATAATGATTCTTGTTGCCCAAAATATCACTGTGTTTGCAAAAGTGATGAGATGCTTTCTAACTTATGTGATCATTGGTGAGTATATTTAAAATAAATTAGTTTTTGTGTTAAAAATAAAAAAGGTTATGACAGTCGTTTAAATTATTATTTTTAATAGGGATAACTTTACCTGCTCATCTCCATATACTGAAATCGATGTATCCAAAGAAGGTGATTGTTGTCCAAAGTACAACTGTACATGTCCAGAATGTAGACCTATTCTAACAAACTGCACCCATCAATTAGGGTGCACAGCTAGCGGTAAAGTTTTATTTTATCTAAAAAAATTTGAGTATTTTTATTGTGGTTTGTATTTTTAAACACATACAAATTTTTACAGCCACGCAGTACGATGAATGTGGTTGCCCTATGGAAAGTGAATGTGTATGTAATGAAGATTTATGTCCATTACCTCCAAAATGTGACAAATGCTTCAATGCAACTGCCATTAAAGTAAACTCTTCCTTTAGTGAAGATACCTGTAGTAATTGTTGTACATCCCATCAATGTCAACGATTACCATGTAATGAAAGTATTTTGATTTGTCCACTTGGTCAAAATAAAGCAGACTTCAGTACATCAGAAGATTGTTGTCCGAATTTTCACTGTAAATGCACACACTGTTTACTTACTAATGGGACTTTAATCAATCCTGGTGACACAATACTAACTACCGATAATGATGGATGTACTGAAAAGAAAGAATGTCACCCACATCCTGATTCTAATTACTACAACAATATGTGCTATGAAATGAAATCCATCCACAACGAATCTAGCGAATGTCAGTCTTTAGATTCTTTTGAAACAGAAACTTGTAATGTAACTTATCAGCGTGCACTAATATTAGATAAGTCATCTAAGAAATGCTGTGATGTGTTTGAATGTAGCTGTAAAAACGAAACAGAGTTAAAAAAAGTGTGTCCAAAAATGTAAGTAAAATGTTTTTGTTATTTGTCTTTATAATCTTTTGTTTTTTTAAGTTATAAAAATTACACCATAACATTAAGTCATAGTTAATGTAAAAATAAAACAGAGTTGGAGAAAGTCTGTTTAAAAATGTAAGTAATTAATTTTGTAGCTTATACTATATTAAATAATGAAACATAATTTCTTAACCAAGTGTTGCAGTTGCACTGAATGTTTTTAATGTATAAAGTTTTTAGTTGTTAAAAACTATTAGCGCACAATAAATGCCAACTAATTTGTTAAAATTCTTATACCTCAAGGAAACATTATACAATGTGTATGTGTTATTTTTTTAATTTAGAGGAATTTAAAATAATAATTCAAATTAAACTTTTCTTAAAATAGGCTTTTCACATTGAAATGATAACTGTATTATTAGTTCTCTTATAACATTACAGAGAAGATTTTGAATGTGAAAACCCACAAATGAAAGCCTATGAAAAATCTTCCAGTTCTCTCAATTCATGTTGTCCTGAATTTGAATGTCGATGTACATCTTGTTTATACAATGGTGACACAGTTAAACTTGGTGAAACTCGTAATAGCAGTGTAAATGGCTGTGCTGTTGTACATGTATGTGAATATGATCCTCTACATTTGTTATCCATCTACAATTGTCCATTAATGAGAGAAAGTTTAAATGACAAGAATACATGCATTTCCTTGAATACACTTATATCATCCAACATATGTGACATTAAATATAAAACATATGAAGAATATAAATCTGATAATGATTCTTGTTGCCCAAAATATCACTGTGTTTGCAAAAGTGATGAGATGCTTTCTAACTTATGTGATCATTGGTGAGTATATTTAAAATAAATTAGTTTTTGTGTTAAAAATAAAAAAGGTTATGACAGTCGTTTAAATTATTATTTTTAATAGGGATAACTTTACCTGCTCATCTCCATATACTGAAATCGATGTATCCAAAGAAGGTGATTGTTGTCCAAAGTACAACTGTACATGTCCAGAATGTAGACCTATTCTAACAAACTGCACCCATCAATTAGGGTGCACAGCTAGCGGTAAAGTTTTATTTTATCTAAAAAAATTTGAGTATTTTTATTGTGGTTTGTATTTTTAAACACATACAAATTTTTACAGCCACGCAGTACGATGAATGTGGTTGCCCTATGGAAAGTGAATGTGTATGTAATGAAGATTTATGTCCATTACCTCCAAAATGTGACAAATGCTTCAATGCAACTGCCATTAAAGTAAACTCTTCCTTTAGTGAAGATACCTGTAGTAATTGTTGTACATCCCATCAATGTCAACGATTACCATGTAATGAAAGTATTTTGAATTGTCCACTTGGTCAAAATATCACAGACTTCAGTACATCAGAAGATTGTTGTCCGAATTTTCACTGTAAATGCACACACTGTTTACTTACTAATGGGACTTTAATCAATCCTGGTGACACAATACTAACTACCGATAATGATGGATGTACTGAAAAGAAAGAATGTCACCCACATCCTGATTCTAATTACTACAACAATATGTGCTATGAAATGAAATCCATCCACAACGAATCTAGCGAATGTCAGTCTTTAGATTCTTTTGAAACAGAAACTTGTAATGTAACTTATCAGCGTGCACTAATATTAGATAAGTCATCTAAGAAATGCTGTGATGTGTTTGAATGTAGCTGTAAAAACGAAACAGAGTTAAAAAAAGTGTGTCCAAGAATGTAAGTAAAATGTTTTTGTTATTTGTCTTTATAATCTTTTGTTTTTTTAAGTTATAAAAATTACACCATAACATTAAGTCATAGTTAAAGTAAAAATAAAACAGAGTTGGAGAAAGTCTGTTTAAAAATGTAAGTAATTAATTTTGTAGCTTATACTATATTAAATAATGAAACATAATTTCTTAACCAAGTGTTGCAGTTGCACCGAATGTTTTTAATGTATAAAGTTTTTAGTTGTTAAAAACTATTAGCGCACAATAAATGCCAACTAATTTGTTAAAATTCTTATACCTCAAGGAAACATTATACAATGTGTATGTGTTATTTTTTTAATTTAGAGGAATTTAAAATAATAATTCAAATTAAACTTTTCTTAAAATAGGCTTTTCACATTGAAATGATAACTGTATTATTAGTTCTCTTATAACTTTACAGAGAAGATTTTGAATGTGAAAACCCACAAATGAAAGCCTATGAAAAATCTTCCAGTTCTCTCAATTCATGTTGTCCTGAATTTGAATGTCGATGTACATCTTGTTTATACAATGGTGACACAGTTAAACTTGGTGAAACTCGTAATAGCAGTGTAAATGGCTGTGCTGTTGTACATGTATGTGAATATGATCCTCTACATTTGTTATCCATCTACAATTGTCCATTAATGAGAGAAAGTTTAAATGACAAGAATACATGCATTTCCTTGAATACACTTATATCATCCAACATATGTGACATTAAATATAAAACATATGAAGAATATAAATCTGATAATGATTCTTGTTGCCCAAAATATCACTGTGTTTGCAAAAGTGATGAGATGCTTTCTAACTTATGTGATCATTGGTGAGTATATTTAAAATAAATTAGTTTTTGTGTTAAAAATAAAATAGGTTATGACAGTCGTTTAAATTATTATTTTTAATAGGGATAACTTTACCTGCTCATCTCCATATACTGAAATCGATGTATCCAAAGAAGGTGATTGTTGTCCAAAGTACAACTGTACATGTCCAGAATGTAGACCTATTCTAACAAACTGCACCCATCAATTAGGGTGCACAGCTAGCGGTAAAGTTTTATTTTATCTAAAAAAATTTGAGTATTTTTATTGTGGTTTGTATTTTTAAACACATACAAATTTTTACAGCCACGCAGTACGATGAATGTGGTTGCCCTATGGAAAGTGAATGTGTATGTAATGAAGATTTATGTCCATTACCTCCAAAATGTGACAAATGCTTCAATGCAACTGCCATTAAAGTAAACTCTTCCTTTAGTGAAGATACCTGTAGTAATTGTTGTACATCCCATCAATGTCAACGATTACCATGTAATGAAAGTATTTTGAATTGTCCACTTGGTCAAAATATCACAGACTTCAGTACATCAGAAGATTGTTGTCCGAATTTTCACTGTAAATGCACACACTGTTTACTTACTAATGGGACTTTAATCAATCCTGGTGACACAATACTAACTACCGATAATGATGGATGTACTGAAAAGAAAGAATGTCACCCACATCCTGATTCTAATTACTACAACAATATGTGCTATGAAATGAAATCCATCCACAACGAATCTAGCGAATGTCAGTCTTTAGATTCTTTTGAAACAGAAACTTGTAATGTAACTTATCAGCGTGCACTAATATTAGATAAGTCATCTAAGAAATGCTGTGATGTGTTTGAATGTAGCTGTAAAAACGAAACAGAGTTAAAAAAAGTGTGTCCAAGAATGTAAGTAAAATGTTTTTGTTATTTGTCTTTATAATCTTTTGTTTTTTTAAGTTATAAAAATTACACCATAACATTAAGTCATAGTTAAAGTAAAAATAAAACAGAGTTGGAGAAAGTCTGTTTAAAAATGTAAGTAATTAATTTTGTAGCTTATACTATATTAAATAATGAAACATAATTTCTTAACCAAGTGTTGCAGTTGCACCGAATGTTTTTAATGTATAAAGTTTTTAGTTGTTAAAAACTATTAGCGCACAATAAATGCCAACTAATTTGTTAAAATTCTTATACCTCAAGGAAACATTATACAATGTGTATGTGTTATTTTTTTAATTTAGAGGAATTTAAAATAATAATTCAAATTAAACTTTTCTTAAAATAGGCTTTTCACATTGAAATGATAACTGTATTATTAGTTCTCTTATAACTTTACAGAGAAGATTTTGAATGTGAAAACCCACAAATGAAAGCCTATGAAAAATCTTCCAGTTCTCTCAATTCATGTTGTCCTGAATTTGAATGTCGATGTACATCTTGTTTATACAATGGTGACACAGTTAAACTTGGTGAAACTCGTAATAGCAGTGTAAATGGCTGTGCTGTTGTACATGTATGTGAATATGATCCTCTACATTTGTTATCCATCTACAATTGTCCATTAATGAGAGAAAGTTTAAATGACAAGAATACATGCATTTCCTTGAATACACTTATATCATCCAACATATGTGACATTAAATATAAAACATATGAAGAATATAAATCTGATAATGATTCTTGTTGCCCAAAATATCACTGTGTTTGCAAAAGTGATGAGATGCTTTCTAACTTATGTGATCATTGGTGAGTATATTTAAAATAAATTAGTTTTTGTGTTAAAAATAAAATAGGTTATGACAGTCGTTTAAATTATTATTTTTAATAGGGATAACTTTACCTGCTCATCTCCATATACTGAAATCGATGTATCCAAAGAAGGTGATTGTTGTCCAAAGTACAACTGTACATGTCCAGAATGTAGACCTATTCTAACAAACTGCACCCATCAATTAGGGTGCACAGCTAGCGGTAAAGTTTTATTTTATCTAAAAAAATTTGAGTATTTTTATTGTGGTTTGTATTTTTAAACACATACAAATTTTTACAGCCACGCAGTACGATGAATGTGGTTGCCCTATGGAAAGTGAATGTGTATGTAATGAAGATTTATGTCCATTACCTCCAAAATGTGACAAATGCTTCAATGCAACTGCCATTAAAGTAAACTCTTCCTTTAGTGAAGATACCTGTAGTAATTGTTGTACATCCCATCAATGTCAACGATTACCATGTAATGAAAGTATTTTGAATTGTCCACTTGGTCAAAATATCACAGACTTCAGTACATCAGAAGATTGTTGTCCGAATTTTCACTGTAAATGCACACACTGTTTACTTACTAATGGGACTTTAATCAATCCTGGTGACACAATACTAACTACCGATAATGATGGATGTACTGAAAAGAAAGAATGTCACCCACATCCTGATTCTAATTACTACAACAATATGTGCTATGAAATGAAATCCATCCACAACGAATCTAGCGAATGTCAGTCTTTAGATTCTTTTGAAACAGAAACTTGTAATGTAACTTATCAGCGTGCACTAATATTAGATAAGTCATCTAAGAAATGCTGTGATGTGTTTGAATGTAGCTGTAAAAACGAAACAGAGTTAAAAAAAGTGTGTCCAAAAATGTAAGTAAAATGTTTTTGTTATTTGTCTTTATAATCTTTTGTTTTTTTAAGTTATAAAAATTACACCATAACATTAAGTCATAGTTAATGTAAAAATAAAACAGAGTTGGAGAAAGTCTGTTTAAAAATGTAAGTAATTAATTTTGTAGCTTATACTATATTAAATAATGAAACATAATTTCTTAACCAAGTGTTGCAGTTGCACCGAATGTTTTTAATGTATAAAGTTTTTAGTTGTTAAAAACTATTAGCGCACAATAAATGCCAACTAATTTGTTAAAATTCTTATACCTCAAGGAAACATTATACAATGTGTATGTGTTATTTTTTTAATTTAGAGGAATTTAAAATAATAATTCAAATTAAACTTTTCTTAAAATAGGCTTTTCACATTGAAATGATAACTGTATTATTAGTTCTCTTATAACATTACAGAGAAGATTTTGAATGTGAAAACCCACAAATGAAAGCCTATGAAAAATCTTCCAGTTCTCTCAATTCATGTTGTCCTGAATTTGAATGTCGATGTACATCTTGTTTATACAATGGTGACACAGTTAAACTTGGTGAAACTCGTAATAGCAGTGTAAATGGCTGTGCTGTTGTACATGTATGTGAATATGATCCTCTACATTTGTTATCCATCTACAATTGTCCATTAATGAGAGAAAGTTTAAATGACAAGAATACATGCATTTCCTTGAATACACTTATATCATCCAACATATGTGACATTAAATATAAAACATATGAAGAATATAAATCTGATAATGATTCTTGTTGCCCAAAATATCACTGTGTTTGCAAAAGTGATGAGATGCTTTCTAACTTATGTGATCATTGGTGAGTATATTTAAAATAAATTAGTTTTTGTGTTAAAAATAAAAAAGGTTATGACAGTCGTTTAAATTATTATTTTTAATAGGGATAACTTTACCTGCTCATCTCCATATACTGAAATCGATGTATCCAAAGAAGGTGATTGTTGTCCAAAGTACAACTGTACATGTCCAGAATGTAGACCTATTCTAACAAACTGCACCCATCAATTAGGGTGCACAGCTAGCGGTAAAGTTTTATTTTATCTAAAAAAATTTGAGTATTTTTATTGTGGTTTGTATTTTTAAACACATACAAATTTTTACAGCCACGCAGTACGATGAATGTGGTTGCCCTATGGAAAGTGAATGTGTATGTAATGAAGATTTATGTCCATTACCTCCAAAATGTGACAAATGCTTTGATGCAACTGCCATTAAAGTAAACTCTTCCTTTAGTGAAGATACCTGTAGTAATTGTTGTACATCCCATCAATGTCAACGATTACCATGTAATGAAAGTATTTTGAATTGTCCACTTGGTCAAAATATCACAGACTTCAGTACATCAGAAGATTGTTGTCCGAATTTTCACTGTAAATGCACACACTGTTTACTTACTAATGGGACTTTAATCAATCCTGGTGACACAATACTAACTACCGATAATGATGGATGTACTGAAAAGAAAGAATGTCACCCACATCCTGATTCTAATTACTACAACAATATGTGCTATAAAATGAAATCCATCCACAACGAATCTAGCGAATGTCAGTCTTTAGATTCTTTTGAAACAGAAACTTGTAATGTAACTTATCAGCGTGCACTAATATTAGATAAATCATCTAAGAAATGCTGTGATGTGTTTGAATGTAGCTGTAAAAACGAAACAGAGTTAAAAAAAGTGTGTCCAAAAATGTAAGTAAAATGTTTTTGTTATTTGTCTTTATAATCTTTTGTTTTTTTAAGTTATAAAAATTACACCATAACATTAAGTCATAGTTAATGTAAAAATAAAACAGAGTTGGAGAAAGTCTGTTTAAAAATGTAAGTAATTAATTTTGTAGCTTATACTATATTAAATAATGAAACATAATTTCTTAACCAAGTGTTGCAGTTGCACCGAATGTTTTTAATGTATAAAGTTTTTAGTTGTTAAAAACTATTAGCGCACAATAAATGCCAACTAATTTGTTAAAATTCTTATACCTCAAGGAAACATTATACAATGTGTATGTGTTATTTTTTTAATTTAGAGGAATTTAAAATAATAATTCAAATTAAACTTTTCTTAAAATAGGCTTTTCACATTGAAATGATAACTGTATTATTAGTTCTCTTATAACATTACAGAGAAGATTTTGAATGTGAAAACCCACAAATGAAAGCCTATGAAAAATCTTCCAGTTCTCTCAATTCATGTTGTCCTGAATTTGAATGTCGATGTACATCTTGTTTATACAATGGTGACACAGTTAAACTTGGTGAAACTCGTAATAGCAGTGTAAATGGCTGTGCTGTTGTACATGTATGTGAATATGATCCTCTACATTTGTTATCCATCTACAATTGTCCATTAATGAGAGAAAGTTTAAATGACAAGAATACATGCATTTCCTTGAATACACTTATATCATCCAACATATGTGACATTAAATATAAAACATATGAAGAATATAAATCTGATAATGATTCTTGTTGCCCAAAATATCACTGTGTTTGCAAAAGTGATGAGATGCTTTCTAACTTATGTGATCATTGGTGAGTATATTTAAAATAAATTAGTTTTTGTGTTAAAAATAAAATAGGTTATGACAGTCGTTTAAATTATTATTTTTAATAGGGATAACTTTACCTGCTCATCTCCATATACTAAAATCGATGTATCCAAAGAAGGTGATTGTTGTCCAAAGTACAACTGTACATGTCCAGAATGTAGACCTATTCTAACAAACTGCACCCATCAATTAGGGTGCACAGCTAGCGGTAAAGTTTTATTTTATCTAAAAAAATTTGAGTATTTTTATTGTGGTTTGTAGTTTTAAACACATACAAATTTTTACAGCCACGCAGTACGATGAATGTGGTTGCCCTATGGAAAGTGAATGTGTATGTAATGAAGATTTATGTCCACCTCCACCTCCAAAATGTGACAAATGCTTTGATGCAATTGCGATTGAAGTAAACTCTTCATTAAGTGAAGATACTTGTAGTAATTGTTGTACATCCCATCAATGTCAACGATTACCATGTAATGAAAGTATTTTGAATTGTCCACTTGGTCAAAATAAAACAGACTTCAGCACATCAGAAGATTGTTGTCCGAATTTTCACTGTAAATGCACACACTGTTTACTTACTAATGGGACTTTAATCAATCCTGGTGACACAATACTAACTACCGATAATGATGGATGTACTGAAAAGAAAGAATGTCACCCACATCCTGATTCTAATTACTACAACAATATGTGCTATGAAATGAAATCCATCCACAACGAATCTAGCGAATGTCAGTCTTTAGATTCTTTTGAAACAGAAACTTGTAATGTAACTTATCAGCGTGCACTAATATTAGATAAATCATCTAAGAAATGCTGTGATGTGTTTGAATGTAGCTGTAAAAACGAAACAGAGTTAAAAAAAGTGTGTCCAAGAATGTAAGTAAAATGTTTTTGTTATTTGTCTTTATAATCTTTTGTTTTTTTAAGTTATAAAAATTACACCATAACATTAAGTCATAGTTAAAGTAAAAATAAAACAGAGTTGGAGAAAGTCTGTTTAAAAATGTAAGTAATTAATTTTGTAGCTTATACTATATTAAATAATGAAACATAATTTCTTAACCAAGTGTTGCAGTTGCACCGAATGTTTTTAATGTATAAAGTTTTTAGTTGTTAAAAACTATTAGCGCACAATAAATGCCAACTAATTTGTTAAAATTCTTATACCTCAAGGAAACATTATACAATGTGTATGTGTTATTTTTTTAATTTAGAGGAATTTAAAATAATAATTCAAATTAAACTTTTCTTAAAATAGGCTTTTCACATTGAAATGATAACTGTATTATTAGTTCTCTTATAACTTTACAGAGAAGATTTTGAATGTGAAAACCCACAAATGAAAGCCTATGAAAAATCTTCCAGTTCTCTCAATTCATGTTGTCCTGAATTTGAATGTCGATGTACATCTTGTTTATACAATGGTGACACAGTTAAACTTGGTGAAACTCGTAATAGCAGTGTAAATGGCTGTGCTGTTGTACATGTATGTGAATATGATCCTCTACATTTGTTATCCATCTACAATTGTCCATTAATGAGAGAAAGTTTAAATGACAAGAATACATGCATTTCCTTGAATACACTTATATCATCCAACATATGTGACATTAAATATAAAACATATGAAGAATATAAATCTGATAATGATTCTTGTTGCCCAAAATATCACTGTGTTTGCAAAAGTGATGAGATGCTTTCTAACTTATGTGATCATTGGTGAGTATATTTAAAATAAATTAGTTTTTGTGTTAAAAATAAAATAGGTTATGACAGTCGTTTAAATTATTATTTTTAATAGGGATAACTTTACCTGCTCATCTCCATATACTGAAATCGATGTATCCAAAGAAGGTGATTGTTGTCCAAAGTACAACTGTACATGTCCAGAATGTAGACCTATTCTAACAAACTGCACCCATCAATTAGGGTGCACAGCTAGCGGTAAAGTTTTATTTTATCTAAAAAAATTTGAGTAATTTTATTGTGGTTTGTATTTTTAAACACATACAAATTTTTACAGCCACGCAGTACGATGAATGTGGTTGCCCTATGGAAAGTGAATGTGTATGTAATGAAGATTTATGTCCACCTCCACCTCCAAAATGTGACAAATGCTTTGATGCAATTGCGATTGAAGTAAACTCTTCATTAAGTGAAGATACTTGTAGTAATTGTTGTACATCCCATCAATGTCAACGATTACCATGTAATGAAAGTATTTTGAATTGTCCACTTGGTCAAAATAAAACAGACTTCAGTACATCAGAAGATTGTTGTCCGAATTTTCACTGTAAATGCACACACTGTTTACTTACTAATGGGACTTTAATCAATCCTGGTGACACAATACTAACTACCGATAATGATGGATGTACTGAAAAGAAAGAATGTCACCCACATCCTGATTCTAATTACTACAACAATATGTGCTATGAAATGAAATCCATCCACAACGAATCTAGCGAATGTCAGTCTTTAGATTCTTTTGAAACAGAAACTTGTAATGTAACTTATCAGCGTGCACTAATATTAGATAAATCATCTAAGAAATGCTGTGATGTGTTTGAATGTATTTGCAAAATTAATGATCTTCTTGAGGGCTATTGTGAATATTCAACATTAGAGCAGTTTGAGACTGATTTTTGTCAGGTTGATGGCATGGTTGCAAGAGAAATACCATCAACAATTAAATGTTGTAAAAACTACACTTGTGGTAAGCTGCAAAATAAATTTGTTTGATTTGTAATTGTTTTTGTTTAAAAACTTGGTTGTTAGCATTCAACTTAATATTTAAAGATTGTAATTATGAGTACCTGTTTTAAAGTTTGTCCTCCTCCGGAACCCACAGTTTGTACAGGCCTGGGTGAAGTTCCGATGTTAGTTGCATCAAACTCATCGTCAAAGTGTCCTGAAAATGTGTGTCAATGTACTCCTGATGAAACAACTTTACAATTTGCCTGTGGTCCTAATTTTCTAACTTGTAGGGATGACCAGCATCTTGTTGAAGTTGATAAAATTTTTTCTTTAAATGATTATTTCCGCTGTTGTCCAAGTTTTGATTGTGAGTGTAGAAATTGTACGAATGAGTGTGCACTGGGTTATACGCGAACTGCTCCAACCTTTGCTGATTGCTGTCCATGTAAATGCTCGACTTGCCAAACAACTGTTGGCATATTTGGGGTATTAAACCTTTTGTAATTTAAAAACACTCAACATTATGATATTTTGTATAACTAATTCATTGGTACAAAGAACAATATTTTAAAAATGTCAAAAAAAATGTATTAAAATGTTGTTATTTTTTAGCTTGGGGAAACATGGAATGTGACTACAGATGATTGTGCCATTGAGTGGAGATGTACTTCAGCAAGAGATGCAAAACAATGTTATACTCCTATAATTAATATTGATCCCAGAACAAATTGCAAAACTATGCAAGAATTTAAAGAATCATGCAATCGCTATGAATATGCAACAGAAGTTCTGTATACAAGTGAAAACGATCCTGATCCTTGTTGCACTGAATATGAGTGCCACTGCAATGTTAGTCTATGTCCAAAACCCACTTGTCCAGTTAATAAAACTCTCTACAACACAGGATTTTCAATCCCAAATTCAAACGATTGCTGTCTGCTTTACATTTGTCAATGTGATTATTGTGATTCTGATAATGGCAATGTAACAGTTAATACAACGTGGCAAGTTGATGTTGGTGATGGTTGCAAAGTAACTTATGGGTGTAGTTCCGAAAGAGTTTCAACAAGTACAAAATACTTACAAGAAGCATGCCATGAAGTAAAGAAAATAAGTGACCCACGATCTAATTGTGATTCTGAGACAGCATTTGAAAAAGCAATATGCACTGATTACCAACAAGCAGTACTATTTAGAAATGTTTCTCAATATAACCCTTGTTGTCCAGAGTATCATTGTTTATGCAAACATGATATTCAACTCAGCCCATTATGCCAAAATAAATCTTCTGTGGTGTGTTCAGCTAACATGCATGTGGAGGAAAGTGGGTATTTACCAAACACTTCCAATTGTTGCCCAGAATATATATGTGTGTGTGATTCTGAGGAAATGTTATCTAATAATTGTGCTCAATGGACAAACTATGCTTGCCCCCTTGGAAATAGAAGAATTGAGGTAGTTAGCAAGCTAATCCCCTAAATATGTATAAAGTTGTTTGCATTCAAAAGTAAGCAATACATATTTAAATAAATTAAAACCAATATTTATTTATTAACAGATTACAGCTATAGTGGATGGTAAAAAGGTATGTTGTCCAGAGTATGTGTGTGTATGCAAACCTGAAGAAATGTTAGCTCAAGAATGTGAAAATTGGAACTTTACTTGCCCCCCTGGACAAGTTCGTGAACGAACAGATTTTCATGAGTGTTGCCCAACGTACGAATGTGTTTGTGGGAATAAATGTTACTCTAATGAAGTTCTTTACCCAGTGAGTTGAACATTATTTAAATTAAAGTCTTCAAATTAAAGCAGTTGTTTTTAGTTAATTGGAAAATTCATTTAAACACAAGGGTTTAAATTATGTTTTTTTTAAATTTAGCTTAATTCAACCTGGACCGATAATGGGGATATATGTAGAAGTTGGAGCTGTAGTCTAAATGAAACAACTGGTTGTCCTGTTACTTCAGTTCAGGACAAATATGAATGCGAACCTGTAGACGAAGAAGCTTGTCTTAACGTGGGTTTTTGTTTCATGTATTATATAATGGTTACTACTAAAACATTTTTATATAATGGTTACTACTAAAACATATTTATATAATGGTTACTACTAAAACATATTTAGTTAAATTAAAGATTTTGGATGTATGTTATTCATGTTGCAGGTTACAGTTTTGTGTAAATGACTGGTTTTATTTAAAAAAATGTTTGTATGTGTGTTTTTTTTGTAACCAAATATTATTATTGACTTTTTTTAATTTGAAATTTTAGAAAGACTGGGAAGTTGTTTTAAATGAAACTACAAATGGATGTTGCAAAATCTGTAAGTAGTCTTTTAAACAAACTATGTATTATATTTAAAATCTTTACAAAAATAACTTTTTATTGTTGTTGTTAATTTAGGTTCACCTCCATGTCAACCCAACCCAGTTTCTTGTGCTCTTACATCTGAAAAGTCATTTTTAAATGTTACCATAGATCTTACTTATGAATGTGCATTGCTCTCAGAAATTAGTATTAATTCTTGCAGTGGTACTTGTGAAACACAAGAAATACTAAATGAGGATACAGGGAAAATGGAAGGTAGAATTTTAATTTTTTTTTTAATCTTTACATTGTATAATTTTTTGCCAAAAATAAATAAAAAAACATTTCAATTTATATAGGTACATGTCGATGCTGTAAGAGCATGAACTCAGCAGAACGCACAGAGTTGTTGTTCTGTAATGATGGTATACAGCGACCTTTTACATATACCAATGTATTTGCTTGTAGCTGTGTTGAGACAGAATGCACAGCTAAGATAACATCAGCTCTTAGTCCTTAAAACAAATTAACACGAATCTACTGAGACAATGCACTTGTTTTTAATCCTTTGACTGCCTGTATATACTGCATTTAAACTTTTAAAAAAAAACTGCCTGTATATACTGCAAAAAAAAACTGCCTGTATATACTGCATTTAAACTTTGGATATTCCGAATATTAAACACTAATTTCTCGGGCCGGTTATTTTGTGCAATTTATTGATACCACCAACTCCGAATATTCCCAATATTTTATTATTAATTACTGTCATATGTAAAAGTAAATCATTTATGCTTATTAATCAATTATATTGTTTTACATGCATACAGAATAATAAAAGCTTTGCCAGCATAAAAAATATGTTTTTAACAAAATCCGGAATGAAGTTTAAAAATGTATCAAAAAAGAGACATCTAATAATAAGAAACAATCAGGTATTACCATCTAATAGCAAAATTATATAGCCTATACTAGTTTTTGTTTTTAAATAAAACATTTTAAATTTCCCAAGTAAAATTACACAATTCACTATTTTTCTTGACCGATACTTTCTTCAAATTCATTAAGGCCTTTGTGCTTCTTGACATTACCATGGAAGTGATCAGCAGTTTTTCTTCGTAAGTTTTCCAAGCTTTCTTTTTCAGTATCTGCCCATTCCAGCACCAGTCTTCTTCCGTACAAATGAGTTGAGTGACATAGTGACTCAAACGCATTTTTTGCATCCTGTTTCGTGATGTAATCAACAAATGCAAATCCTCTGTGACTACCTCCCTGACCAGGTGTCAAGTTCATTTTTTTGGGCAAGCGAACACTTTTAATTTCCCCAAAAGATTTAAATAAACTTAAAATTTCCTGTTCATTAGCTTGAAATGGAATGTTGCGAACCAAAATTTTTGATGAAATTGTTTTTGTTTCGATTTGTTTCTTGCTTTTTTTTGGTTCAGCTGTTTTCCGTTCTGAAATCTTTAACTCTAGGCTATGTTCATCTAACAACTTGTGTTGTAGCGTTTTAAGAGCTTTTTTACCATCAGCAATTAATTTATACTTTACAAACCCATAACCCATAGACAAAAGTGAGTTGTTTTTGTGGGTTTTTTTACGACTTATTGTGCATGATATTAATGGACCACACTTTTCAAAATGCTTGGCCATATTTTCTTCTTTAGTGTCGAAGTTCAAGTTTTTAACAAACAATGTTATTCCTGTTTTTTCTGAATGGTCTTTATCATGGTCAGAATTAATGGTTGTTTGCTCTGGATTAGAAGTGGTGGAAACTTTTTCTTCAATGCTTGTTGGACTTTCTGAAAATGATTTGATAAAGGTATTTATTGGAGCCCATTCTAAATAAAGTGGTTTATGATGAAACTGGCGATATGCTAGTTTTGTAAAAGCATTTTTAGCTTCGTAAGATATTAGACACTCAATTAAAGCAGTTGTTCCTGCTGGCGCAAGCAAAACTCTTCCTAATTTGGCATGTTTTTCAAACATGTCTCTCAATTCAGAAGAAGTTGAACCAACAGACAAATTTTTAGCTATCAAAACAGTTTTACTTCGCTTTGTGTTTGCCTGGCTAAATGCATCAAGAGAAACACCATTATCAATTAAAAACTGTCTTGTCTCATGCACCAGTTGGGTTTCGCCGATCGCAACACGTACAGCTGCACTGTGACTTGCAGAAGAGTCCAAAATTTTGTTTTTAGATTCACTGTAACGTTCTGCAATAGCATCTGCAATCGCATTTGTACCGATAAACAAGGAGTTCCAATTATGTGAGCTTTGACTTGCCTTTTTGTCATTTTCTATTTTATCTCTTTTGAAAGATGAATTCCCTTCACTCTTGCTGGTGTCTGAATTGTCAGCTTTGGGTTTAGCTGGGAGAATGTGAAGCATTCTTCCCTGAAAAGCAGTTCCATCCAACTCTGAGAATGCTTTTAAAGCATGTTCGGGCATCATAAAAGTAACAAAGCCAAATCCAACACTTTTTCTTGTAAGGTTATCAATAGGAATTATGACTTCAGATAAAGGACCGAATTTTGTGAAAACAATTTCCAAATCATCCTCTGTACAAGTGTATGCAAGGTTTCTTAGAAAAATCCGACCAGATTCTGATATTTCCTCCACTTCACAATCTTCATGGTTTTTTACTATTTTTTTCACCCAAGACTTTTCTGTATCTGATTTGGCTTCTCGATTGTCAAAATCATTAATTTTAAAAATTTCAATGTATCGCCCACCAATATAATCCCCATTGTGTTGTAATCCAAGTGAGGTATCTTTTAATGAGAAAAATTCTACTAAGACATTTCCTGTTCTACTTCCGTTTCCATTTTTTTGAATATTAACGTTAGCTGGTTTAATAGGATAAAAAAATTCAACTATTTGTTTCTTTGTAATGTTAAAAGGGCAGCCTCTTAATCGCAAAATATATTTGGTCTTGTATGACTTTGTCTTTTCTGTTTTGGTATGATCATCATCACTGTGAATTCCCTCATCATCTAACAAATCACTCTTCATTTTGGAATGAAGAAAATCGCTATCTGATACTGTTTTGGTAATATTTTCATTTTCAGGGGGATCTTTGTTTGTTTCCAATAAAGATTGAGCATTTTTAGTTTGTTCAGAAACTTGACTTAATTTAATGGCAGAGTCCAAACCAAAGTCTCGACATAATTCAACAGTAATTCTTTGATTCATTATTAAAGTCTTGTCTAAGCTGCTCTTAGCTTTTGCTGCTTCTTCAGGTAATCTATAACCTATAAACCCAAAGCGACGAAATTTTCCAGCTTTAGTATACATGAGCTTTATGTCTGTTATGGTTCCATATGATTCAAACACCTTTTTAAGATTGGGTTGTTTGGTATCTGATGGAAGGTTTTTTACAATAAGACGAGACATGATTAACACTTGCAAAGTGCCTAAAAATATATATAAGTAAAGCTTAGGCTACAAAAGTAAGTAATCACTATAATCATTCATTTTTTAATTGATTTTCAATTAAAAAAGAGTGTACTGTTAAGAGCTATCTAGTAAAAATCTACGGCATTAAAATTTATAAACATATATTAAAGGGTTTTTAGGAAGAATCAACTCGTGCCATTATAATTCGTAAGGCACTATGTAAAAGGCGGAGTGCTTGTGCAGAGTGCGGAGTGCGGAGTGCGAATTGCTTTGATTTTTTTTAATTATTATTTTTTTAATTTTTTTATTGACGCCACTTATGGTGACTTCATCAGAATGTTATGTTGGTACAATAATAGTATAAGGTTAACATACAACCATTTGTGATACATAAAATGTAGAAAACTATACGCAGCAGATTTTTAAATAGTTTAAATATTACGCTAGGTTAAAACTCAAAAATGGATTAAAATTTTGGATTTAAAGGCTTAAACAGCATTCTGAATTTTACTTAATTTTAATGAAGTTTTTCAACAAAACATTATAGTTTGAAAATTAAAAAAAAATTAAACTTTTATTGGGAAAAACAATTTTTAAACATTTTTTTTTCTTTTTTGTCACGTGGTATCGTTATCAGAAAAAGGTGTAAAGTCGGCGCCTTTTTGAAGTGTTTTTTGCGCCTTTTACTGATAACATAAGCAAAATTTTCTTTATTACGTTTTTCCGCCCAAAAAATGATAATCGAAATACGTAATTTCGGCATATAATGCTCCCGTTAACCCCTTTATCCCTTTTGTGCCATCTCCTAGTTAGCATTATTCGATTGCAAATTCAATTTACTTTAGGAATGGGGCAATAAAAATGTGGCACACAGTAGTTAAGTTATGACAACATTTTCGCCTAAAAATTATTATCAATTATTTGTATTCGCTGCGTATAGTTTCCAACATTTTATGTATCACGAGTGGTTGTACGTTAACCTTATGCTATCAGCAATTGTGTGCACTCAAGTAAAAACTTTTTTATAATCATCAAAATGTTATGTTGGAATGATGATAGCATAACGTTAACGTACAACCACTTGTGGTACATAAAATGTAGAAAACTATACGCAGCGAATACAAATAATTGATAATAATTTTTAGGCGGAAATGACGTCATAACCCTTGTGTGCCACATATTTATTGCCCCATTCCTAAAGTAAATTTAATTTGCAATCGAATAATGCTAACTAGGAGATGGCACAAAAGGGATAAAGGGGTCAACGGGAACATTATATGCCGAAATTACGTATTTTGATTATGAGTTTTAGGCAAAAATGACGTCATTACCTTTGAGTGCCACATTTTATTGCAACATTCCTAAAGTAAATTGAACTTGCAATCGGATGAAACTAACTAAAAGTTGGCACCAAAAAGATGAAGGAGTCGACGGGAGCATTATTTAATGAAATTACGTACGAAATTACCCCATAAAAACAAAGGGTATTACTCAAATGAGATTCCTCGATCATGTCACGTAAAATCGCAATCATACGACCGTTTTTGTTAATATATTAAAATTGTATTAAATAAATATTGTACTATGTGAAGAAGCAATGTTTTGTGGTGTAATAAATAATTTAAATATGTTTATAAAAAATTGTTAAATTTTTTTCTACTTGAAATCATTTCCAGTTTGTCACGTGACTTATGAAAACAGTGCGGGAAGAAAACAACTTTTTATGTTTTTGTAAATACAAACAGGCAAAAGAAATTTACCCATAAACTATGGATGCAAAAGATTGTTTAAAATCTATCATAATATCTGCTTCATACTATTGTCAAAATCAAACAGAAAGTAACGCTTCACAATTGCTACGACATGTCGAGGTTTGATAAATAATCTTATCTTTTTACGTGATACTTTTGCATAAACTTTTATTTATATATTTCTTTTAGATATAAGATTACTTTTGTCAAATATTTTTTCTTACATATTTCCCTTACTATAATTGTGTTTTAGGTTTTATTAGCGGTATTGAAACCAAAGGAAGTTGCACAATTGTTTAACTTCAAAAATGAGCTTGGGACAGAGTTCTTAAAAAGCGTGTTACAAGTTGTTATATGCCACAACCAAGATGGAAATATTGTTAATAAAATATTTAAAGTGCTAAGTATTATTGGTATGTAAAATATTTACATGACTTTACATTTTACAGTCTGACTGTTAGTTTTTGGTACTTACTTTATTTAAAGCTGACATTTATACATTGTACATTTGTTTACATAAAATGATTAATTTTAAGCGGGAGAACAATTGGCATGCAGGTATTTGTACGAATCCTTTAATCTATGTGAAGTGTTATGCACTTATGTTGTTCAACATTACGGAAATAGTTTTCGCTCTGCCAACATATTGCAAGTAATTACAACATTTTTTTCTTTATTGTTTATTTTCCTGCGAGCCTCCCTCATTATACAAAATACTTTTCATTTTTGGTATTTTGCATAAACTTGAACAAAATGTTAAATTTAACTTCGCTATTGTTAATTTAAAAAATATGCATTCTTATTGATTGTAGTGTTTTAAATTGTTCGAAAAACTCTCTTACGGTCAAAATGTTTCATCCCTGACAACAAACATTGATAAATTTATTACCTGTTTATTTGAAGAAATGTAAGTTTAAGATAAATTATATATGTTTGTATATCTTGAACGTAATTTAAAATAAATTATATATATCTTTATTGTTATTTAAAAATAACATAGATTAAAACATTTTTTTTTTTATTTAGAAAGAAAAATGGTGATTGTTTTACTGTATGTATTGAAGTTACTGTTAATTTGGTTACCAACAATGTAGCTATTCAAGCACAAGTAAAAGGAATTGTAAGTTTCCAATTTAAATCAATAACAACAATATTTTGATTTCCATTAATTTGTAATTATAAAACAATTGAATGTAATATTACTTTCTGCAAAAAAATTTTTCTGGGTTGTTGCAGATGGACAGGATGAAAATTCGCAAAAAGTTATTAGAATATCTAAAAACAAGTAACAGTAGAAATAAACTAAATATACTTGCATTTATGACAATTTGCTGCTGGGATGACAAAGTTACCAGAAAGGTAGGCAATTGTAATCTAATTTATAAATAATGGCATGTGGTTTTCTGAAAGATCATTAAATGTTTTTTTATTTAATTTTTTTTTTTTTTTTTTGGTTTTTCACGCATTGATAAAAGTAAATAATAAATACGATATACAATTAAAATTACAACAATGCGACGGGAAAAAATGACAAAATCAATTTAATGATTTAAAACATGCCAAAAGTATTAATGTTTACATAAAGATTTTAATTATTTTATGGCATGGTCACCAAATCCAGGATGGTCACCAAACCACAATTTTTTAAACTGATTAAAAAATTTTTTATTAACAAAGTTTTGGATATAAAATTTAGCTGTGGTCGGATTTTCGAAATGTAACTCAAACGCTTTCTCTTCTTATTGCTGAGTTGTTTGATTTTTCTGACCCGGATGGTTATAGTCAACGCAGAGCAGCTGACTTGTGTTTGGAGTTACTAAAACATGATGATGTTGCTGAGCAATTTGCCATGTAACTTTAATTTCAATGTTGTAATAGTCATCCCATATTTTTGTGATAAATTATATACAGTTGTTTTATTAATCTTGAAATTAGATTATTTTTAAGGAAATATTTAAGTATGGAGTCTTTATCATTTTTGTTGTTTAACTTAATTTTGTGTCAACAGATACGAATCAGAAAAAAATATCTTACTGAGACTTCTGGAAATGTTGAAAGATAAGGTTGCCTGTAAAGCATCAGAAAAGGTAATCCATGTGAAATGTTTATATACTTAATAATTTATTTTACTTCTTAACTTGGGAAATGTTTGGTTTACCCCAAATTTGGTTTACCCCATTGTACAAAATTAAAAACATGTAACTATTTAACAATGGTCCTATTACCAAATGCCATAAAACTAAAGCTTTTAAAATTTAACTGTTAGTTGTTGGAAGTTATGTTGGGATTTTGTCGGACCGGATTTGTGCGACGAAAAATATGTGAAAAAGTTTTTGAAAGTCAAGAAAAGTTGGAAATATTACTTGACTTCATATCATCTCCTGTTACTAGAAATACTGGACCTTCTTCCATATTGGCTCTTGATTTTATCCAGGAGTTATGTGAAGTATGTTTGTTTATTTGTCTGTGAGAAATAGAATATTTTTAAACTTAGGGTATACATTTATTTTTATAAACTGAATTTGTGCAAATCTAAAATATAATTTTTTAATCCCTATCAATATTTCTATTTGAATAGCTTTAAAACTTGATTTTAATAATATTTTTCTATTTAATAAAACTTTATTGTAAATATATATTAAAATGATGGATTTGGCTACAATTTGTTTCATTAATTTTTCTTTGGGATTGTATAGGATGCAATTGATTGTGGCCAAGATATTAAGGAGGCAGAATGGCTGGAAAGTATTTTAACTGTTCTATTTGGTCAACTTACTCCTAATGTGCCTGATGACAATCCTGATATGTCGGAAATTTATCTTGAAATTGCAACTGAAAGAACTTTTAAATCTTTACAAATACTCTCTGGTAGGTCAACCTGTTAAATTATGAAACATTTTTTTTAAATAAAAAAAAATAGGTAAAGTTTATTGGTATGGTGTAATAAAATTTATATATATATAGTGTATTAGTTAAAATTAAAAAAAATGGTGTTAAACGTGTAAAGGTAAATTTCTGGAAAGTAATCGACAAAAGCTAAATTTTTATTTTCAAGTTCTTGCGGGTGAAGATGATCTAAAGAGTGTGGTTGCATCAGGATTAGATGTTGCTACTTTAAGTCAAGTGATTAATCATCAACTAACTCACAATCTAACAGGAATCTCACATACTTCTCAACCTAAATGGAGGTTTTAAACTTTTTGTTACATAGTTTATACACTTAAGTTAAATACACGAACCACGTGAATAGTTTGTATTCAGATAGTATTGCAATGACTAGTGTGTCAACTTTTATTTAAATTTCCGTTGTTTTGATATAGTGACATTGGTGTTGATGTTGTGTTATGCTCTCTTCAATTTGCAGACAAACTAAAATCAGATTTACCTGACCTGGAAGAACTATTTTACACTACATTACAGGTGTTTAAAACCAGCTTAAAATTAGGTTATGATTGTTTACGTATCTCATAATACTTTTATTTTTATTTTTTTATTAAATTTTAATTTACAAAATTTTTACAATTTAGGATTCTCGGTTAGTTCCAATTATGGCAACTGCAATATCAAGTCAAAATCAAAAACGAGTTTATGCTGCTCTGAGACTACACCAAGAAGCCTTACCATTGCCTGAATATCTATCGCTATCGTACATTTGCATTAATTTTTTTATAGAAAAACTTACTATACCCAATTTAACCCATACTAGAACTGAAAACTTTCAACTTTTTTGTTTTGTTAACTTTTTTATTTTTTGTTGCAGGCTTTCTGAGTCGATTGCCAACCTTAATAGCAAAAAAACACAGGTTGACAACATTGCTGAATATACAAGATGTGAGGTAGTTAAATCAGTTTTACAACCTTCTATAAAACAAGAGAGAATAAACATTAGTTCTAGGTATTTACTTTTTATATTAAATATCTCAAAAAAGTACTTGTTATATTAAATATCAATATCACAAAAAAAGTACTTGTTTTATTAAATATCACAAAAAAGTTAAAATGTACCTAATGTTTTTAAGATTAAATTTGATGTTACTTATGATTTGGTTGTATTTTAATTTGTTTTTTGTTATTTTTATTTAACTGGTTATTAAATTCTCACCAAAAATTTTCCGATTATTTTTAATATTGTTTTAATAAATATTTCGTTTAAGTTCTCATTTAAGTGATGAAGGTAAAGAGAACATTCAATCATTAATCGCAAAAATTCATTCTATGGATGAAGTAAGAAATTGTGTTATTTTTGACTAATGCAGTTTAAATTTTATATTTAGAACTGCCATAACCTAAACTGCTGATTCATTTTGCTTAACATAAATTCTTACTGTCATATTTTTAAATATA
This sequence comes from Corella eumyota, assembly GCF_963082875.1. Taxonomy (NCBI): domain Eukaryota; kingdom Metazoa; phylum Chordata; class Ascidiacea; order Phlebobranchia; family Corellidae; genus Corella; species Corella eumyota. The sequence goes on from NC_137491.1 coordinate 5,885,057, forward strand.
GGATGTTCAATCAGATGATGTTAAAAGCAGGAAAACACCTGAAATGTTTGATATTTTTGAGCAAAGAATTTCATCACTCATTGTAAGTTGCCTAAGTTTTTATTTATATTGTATTACGTGAAATTTTAAAAGCTACCTAACTTTTTTAAAGGACAATTATTCATACTTCATTTTTTAAAGACTTTATCTTCTACTTTAGGGTATTTTCTTTGTATCAAAAAGTGTATATGTATTAGGCAATATATAATTACATTGTATTTGTTAAAGACAAAAGAAAATCACCTTCAAGATTTACTTGAAGCGAAAACACTTGCACTTGCTCAAGCAGATCGACTTATCTCAAAAAGTCGTACTCAAAAGTCTAAATCTGAAGAAGACATGAGGAGAATTGTTAATATGCTCAAGCAAGCTGTATCCAAAAATGAAGGTCAAATTTTATATTTTTTGGTTATGCAGAGTAAACTAAAGAATATTTTATGTGATAGCATAATATTTAACAACTGCTAAAGGAAAAATCTGCTGAAAAAATTACTGTTTTTTAGTTTTTAAAAATTCCTTCTGTTTAAAATTGTTTGCTAAAATACATAATGATAGATATGTGTGAAGAAATGAAAGTGTTAGATTCAGACAAACAACTGCAAGAGCGTGAATTACATATCATGATCGAGAAAAACGGGGATCTTAAGATGATTGCTGAGCAGTTTGAATGCCTTTTACCGGACTACAACGATAAAAAACACAAGTACTTACTAATTTTGCAACCTTGTGAACTGAGCCACCAAAAATTTGATTTTATACTAATTTGTTTTGGTAGGATTTCAGTGTTAGAAAGAAACTTACAGACATCTCATGCGGAATATGACACATTAAAAGATATTCACGAAATGATTCAAAAGCACAATGACAAACTTAAAGTACAACTAAACGAGTAAGTTTAACAAAGTATGTAAACTATTAAAATCCAATGTGTTTATTTAAAATTAAGAATTTTAAACAAATAATTTAAAAATGTTCTTAATGTTTTAAAACTGGTTTTCGTTTATGCAACTAAACTAAAAAAAAATAATAAAAAAAAAATACTTATACTTTAAACAAAAAATTATTTTGAACAATTTTTTGTTTCCAAATTTTAAAAGAGCTGTTCGCAAACTTGAAATTCTTGAAGAAGAGCGAATCGATCATCATAAGAAGTTTTCGGAATTAGAGAGAAAGGGAGCAGACCTCACTCAGCTTGTGGAAGAACAGGATCGATCTTATAAATCACTACTCCAGGAGAAGACGGAGCAGGATACAAATGTCAAGAATCTTAATCTTCATGTAAAGAAAAAAGAAGAAGAGTTAAAAATAAAGGTATTTCTTGAAATAGTTTTGTGCTTTTCGGGATTGTTAAATTTCTTATATTAAAAAAAATATATAATATTTTCTTACGATTTTTCAGGTGATTAGTTATGTGAAATTAAAAAAGGAATATGAACACAAAGAGAAAAAGGTTAGTTTTTTTAGTAGAGTTTTATATATTTTATTTTTAATAACATGTTTTTTTTATTTTCTTTATTCTTCTAGCATGAAATTGAGAAAGAAGATTTAAAGAAATTATTAGAAGAAAAACAAGAAGAAGCTAATCGTGTTCGTGAAAAATTAGACAAGCAAGCTCAAACTCTAGCTATGATTACTGGACTTTGTAATAACCCAAGGGGTAGTCAGAACTAAAATTTCTCTTTGTATTTTTTAAACTTTAAACCATTAGTTTTTTAACGAAGTGGTCAGTAAGTAATATATATGTTTATTATTTTTTCAAAGTTGTGAATTCCTGTATCTTTATTTCACATTTTGTAATAGTTGTGCCTTGTTTTGGCTATCAATAATTATAAAATACAAACATACATTATGTGCATCATTTTGATTTAGTCAAAATTCATATTACAAACTAAAAAAGTTTAAATGTCTCGTGAAAACAAAAAAGTACCCGATTTTTAAAAAATATATTTTTTTACATTGATAATGTAACATACAACACAATTATTAAAATGTATTTAAAAAAACATTACAAAACAAAGTTGAGGGTCATAAATTTTAATATTAGTAATTCAGTTGCAACCATTAGTTTTGATTTAAACAAAATATTTTTGTATAAAAAAGAAATTTATCCACTCACAGTCACAATCCTTGAAAACCTCTGTTCGCAAACTTATAATGAAGATGTCCTTGCAGAAAGTCTCGTTGTTTTGTTTTTTATGAACAGCAGTTAGAAGATGTTTTAAAGTTTTCATAGACATTTTCAAGTCTAAAATAGTAAAACTAGGCTCTTACTTTTTCTTTTAAAGAAAATTTTGCGCGTTAAAAAGGGTGAGCTAGCACATCTAACTGTCTTTACCACCAGACCATTTACCTGTCAAAGTCTGTAAGTGAAGTTAGAAAGTGCTTTGCTTGACAGTCTGACAATACCAATGAATTATGCAGAATTTTTAATGTGTTAAAGTTAGGTTTTGATGCATTTAAATTATTTTATCAATTTGTTCAAGTATATTTTTGAGCCTTTGATACAGTATGCCAAACGACAACGCAGTGGTAGGCAATTGGTTTTGGCCACTGACTGAAGTTTGTTTCCAACCACTGCCATTTGTCCATACCCAAGTGCACACATTTTTCACTGTGCTGATATTTGCCTCCCAGAAGGGCAAAGACCGTTTTGAGACACTCGTAATAGTATCAAATGGTCATTTTTTTAAAAACTGTTTATTTTATTTACTGGTTTAGGACAAAATTTGTTATTGGTTGGCAAACTACAACAGAAGAAAATGGGAGGAGATTGGAAGACAATACCAAAAGAATACAAACCACATTGGTCGTAAGTTTTTTTGTTGTCGATAAAATTTAAACCTATTCAAATGAACTAAAACTACATGTTTTTTAGAACTTGGAAAATTGATGGTACACCTCTAGAGACTACCCAGAAAAGGTTACATGCAATGGGTTTACACGATCCATGGATAAGGAATGAAGTTTGGCCGTATAGGGTTCCTAAACATAAGTCTTCCTTTGTTAAAAATGTGAGTATTAAAATATGTAACATTTAATTTATTGTTGCAATATAGGGTTATTAAATATTTACTGATATGTTTTAGGTTTTGACAAGGGGTATGTACTCTGGATTTGCTGTTTTTCTTGGACTCTTAGCAGTCAAAAATATTTTTTTTGCCAAAAAAGATGGTCATGATTCCCATCATTAATTAAGTTATCCATTTGTTGTTTTTTTCAATAAAAAATCTTTAACTTTACAATTTTGATTTTTTTTTTTTTCTAATAACTTTAACAAGTGCCAAAACTTTAAACTTGGCACCCGGAAAGCTGTTTTATGATCTTTTACCTTATAGGTTCTAAAATAGTAATCTATTTTTGACTGGTATTCACAATTGCCACAAAAAGATTTAAGTTTGACAAATGCATGGTACATATTGGTTTGTACTGTGATTTTTATTCAGTCTGATTGGTAGTCGCGAGCTGGGGCAAAAGGTATTGTTTGTGCAGTGATTCTTGTTTAGTCTAATTTTTAGCCGCGAGATGGGGCAAAAGGTCTTTTTCAGGTTTGTTTTGTTCCAATGAAAATAAACTATCGAGCCACCATTGCCACACTATTTGCCATTGAGCCCGGCGATACCGATAGCTCTAACGCGTCACAATATCACATCCCTACCCAATAAAAAATATAAAACATATCACTTTAAGGTGATATGAAAAAAAATGAAAATGAACTAAAAAAAGGTAATCAAACAACTCTGATATATTGTTAGATTTTGTATTACTTAAAGTTCGTAAAGGAATGTTACCAGTAAGTCGAAAAGGTTTACAGTTTCGTTGTTTATTTATGTTGTTTACCAAAGTTGTTTGAATCTGATTTATTTTAATTTCCTTACGAAAAATGGCTTTTATACTATTTTTAAATACTTACCCTTTACAATTACACCCAACCACGTTATTTAAAGAAATTGCCATACCAAAAACAAATTAACAACAAGTTGTTTTTATTTAAATGTTTCTATTTAAAGAGTTTAAATTTAAACGGGTGGTTACAATCAAGAAAATCTTGAAAAGATCTTAAGAGGTTCTCGTTAGAACGTCGTATTTTACTACAAGTGTGGTTTTTGCCTGTGATTGCCGTTAAGTAACTCGTACACGCGATCGTCGCGTTATTTAATTTAAAAAGCATTATTTAAATTACGAGTTTATGATGTCATTCTGTCACCCTAACCAAGGTTGATGAGTCATCGAACTTCATGACATATTTTTAGGTAGTAGGAATGTTAATCAAATTCTTGTATTATATGTTGTATTATATGAACAAACCAAACATGATTAAAACTAGAAATACAAGTTTTAATACATCAGCGGATTTAAATTTTTAATTTTTTTGTGGTTGGATTAGAAAATTGTCTCTATAGCCTGAATTGACGACTTCTTTTTATGTATTTACTTAATTAGCCCACCGGCTTAATTTAATCAATTTAGATTTTATCTCGAAAACTCTTTTGCTTGGCACTTTCTTTAATATTTATCTATTGAGTTTGCGTTCAAACGAAGAACGGTCACAAAAGAGATGCTCATGAGTGCCCTTCAGCGGCTAAGCAAATATTGACCAAAGCGAGATGCTTTCTATTAAACAAGGCTTATTTAAATGTGGCGCAACAGAATAGTTAAATTCAAGCGAGACTTTTCCGTTGGCTGTTTTATTAAAATACAAAAACTTGCAACTAACATAGTAGTTACTACATATTAAAATATGCAGGTCGTGGTTAGAAAGCTACTAAGATTGATCGTATCAATGGGTTGTTGTTTAATTTATATTTAGTAAATAAACCAAAGTAAACAAGGTTAGCTGACAAAAATTATAACACTTCGGTTAAATATTTTTGAAGTTTGTTTATAAATAATTTCAAATTGTTTTTGTACTTTGTTTTTATGTGTAGTAAACGTAATTTTTATGTAGTAAACAAATTATAGTCTAGATTTTTCATATAATAACACGCGCCTATATTACTTGTTATGAAGGTTTAACAATGGATCATACTCGAAAAATTTTTTTTGGCCTTTTGTCGAATAATTTATACCATAATCATCTAGTTTATTGTTAACTAACTGGTAGTTTGTACGTCACTTGAGTCGTGTGTAACACCAAAAATGCGTCATAATACGTTACGAAGCATAGGATTTTAGTTTGCGTAGTTACGTAAATATTAATTTAAAACTGCAAAGTTAAAAAGGCTTAACCAAGTAATCGGATTTCTAAGTTAAAATAGCCCTGTAAATATATCAAACTTGCGTATGGTCGTGTAAACAAAGCCTTTAGTCACCAGATTCACGATGTCTAATATAAACTCGATTTTAAAAGCGTGAAAGTGTTTGCTTGTTAAACACAGCTTGAAAAACTTTGTTAATCATTTATGTTTTTTGTCCGGTTTATTTTATTGCGGGTTGCCTGGTTTTCTGTTCAATATTATTAAATATATTTTGTCGTTTTGGAATAAAAGCCTGACGTAAATTGTTATCAAGAAAATTTGGTAGTATTTTAAATATTAAAGTTAAGATTTATCTCATAACATTGCTCGCTAGTAATGGGTTTGTTATTAATTTTAACAATCAGTTTTTTCAATTTTTCTTTTTTCTACTTGTAGTCTCAATAATGAAATATCTTAAGATTTTTAAAGGCAGTCAGTTTTTTACACAAAAAGAGGATAAGCAGATATTAGTTTTTGATTTGTTTATATTAACAGTCTTCTAGATTTGAACCCTTGACCTCAATGTGTCAATTCATTTTAAAAACTATAATTTACGAAATAAATTTGTACGAAAACTGAACCGTAAAATTGCGTACTCCGAGTTATAATTATTAAACAAAACGTCATGATGGCGTTATCTTGTTTTTCCTGGCACTCCGTGAATATATCGAAAATTCCCACTATCTATAATTTTATCAAACTTAAAACTAAAATTAAAAATAGGCTGGTTAGCACAAATTCCAGATTTAGGTAAAGTTAAGCTGTATATGGTCATTTGTTGTTGGTTTTATCGATTCGTTATCTTGTTTTTAAGTTAAGTGCTGGTTTCATAATCTGAATTTAACCAGTTTTTTTAAAAAAATATATTGTTAAGTAGAAAAATAAAAATATATTTAGAAAATGTTCGCAATTTGTCATTTTTACTAATTCGTAATACGCGTGCTTAGATTGTTTACCTCCGTTATCCCTAATCCAAATTAAATTCTTTAAACATTAACCTAGGCACCTGCTTGCCTTCTCTATTCAACGTTTATAAGAAATCAAGAAACTTAAAAGGCGTTTATGCAAATATCAATGAATTAAAACCTTGCGGTTAATTCATCAACTCCGATTTCCGTGTACTTTTGTGAAAATTAACATCAAAGGTTTATTATGTAAATGTTAAATATCAAGTCAAAACGTGCCTATGCAAGACTTAAGGTTGTGATATGTGCCATGCTTCTTTATTCCCACCGCGTCCAAACGTGACAATACACACTTGCTGAATATTTGCGAGGTTCGAAATTATTTAGTAAAAAATTTAAGCTGAAAAGGACCTTATTTTAACATAGCGTTGGTTGTAACTTTCAACAGTAGAGCAGGGGTTCTAGCCCACTTGTGAGCCAACTCAAACAGTTTTTAAGTGCGGTCACATTCGGTTTGTTAATTTAAAAGCTCTTTGTATCACATGTAGGTGCCTGAGCAAACACACTGGTAAAATTGGTGACAAATAAAGTGAAATGTGAAGTTTAGATGTGGTATTGAATAGATACATAGGTTAATAATGTTAAAAGCTTGTTTTAAAGTAGGCTTAAGCATGTGGTTGTTAAATAAAAACAGTAGTTTTTATCAAGAGGTTATTGTTTTCTATGGGTGAAGCGGGAGTGCATACTGTTTCCAAACTTTTAATGAGAACAATTTAACTTCGCAGCAAAAACTTTGATGTTTAAAATCAAAACGTAAAACTCTAAAGGAAAAGTTGACATTCGGAAATCTGATGACGCGATGTCTTTTGTTTTTTTCGTTATGGTAATTTTCAGGTAATTATTACAAACAGTGTCGTTGTAAGTTTTGCCGTCACATTATATTTAATGTAAATAAAACGATTTAAATACGTCATACTCGCCTAATTGATTTGTAACGGTGACTAGATATTAAACATGTTCTAAGAATTGGTTAAGGGTGAAATTTGAGATAATTTTTTTGAGCATTTTGAAATAATATTTTAAAGCATTTTGAAAGAATAAATTTGAAATAATATTTTTTTTAAACACTCTTATTTAAAAATGCCATGTAAGTGTTAACTAGAAAAAGACTTCGCAAAAATATCAACAAAAATGACTGGCTACTTAAAGTATTTTAAAGCTAAATATTATTGTGTTATGAAAATGTCAAGTCTATTAGTAAGAACTTGGGTCCCACAGAAAGTTGAACAGTATCCATTTAAGAGGATATAAAAACATTGAGTATAAGCTTTCTACAACAAACTTAAGTATTATCAAAACAAACCTGTCCCGTATTTCCAGCCAGCTGCATGACTCTAAAACTGTTTTGGGCTAAACTTAATTCAATTAATAAGTGTTAAAATTTCCGAATTTAAGCGTTTTAAGGTTAATTTTTGGTCGGATCGCGTCACTAATCCAGATCTTGTCGTGTTTAGCTGTTGTGAACTCTGGGTGTATTGTTGTTAGTGTATTTAGGACAGGATTTTGATTGATAAATTGTGGGCAGGAATTGTTACAAATATCAACTAGGTTGTATATAACTCGTGACAGCCGGCACACTGTTTATTTGTTGCTAGAACGGGTTTAAATTCGAACCGCTTGGTAATACTGCATTTAAAGGGGATGACCTAATTTTTGGAAAGGTTTTTTTTTGGGCTGAGATTTAAATATTGTGGTTTTGTTTAGACTATAAGCCTAAATACCAAGTATCTAAACAAGCAACTGTTTATGTTTTCGTCGAGTATTTGCATATTAATGTCGATTAATATTGGGCTTAAAAAAAACAAACCCTAAGTAGTAAGGTTTATGATTTCATTGTGTTATTTTCTTGCTCCTAAAATCGTGATTGTGGGAAACCTCATCGCCCTTTTTCGATTTTTAAATAGTTCTTGTGGCGTGGGACGCTTTTGGCCTCCTCTGACATAATGTTCTGACTTGTGAGTGCTTTTAGGACACCAAACAAAACCCTCTGTGATTAGTGGCCGGCTTCGGTTGATATATTTGTTATGACATCACAAAAGAACCTCGTTAAAACGGCCTCGCCGATTCTCAGCGGGGTGCCTCCCCATTCTCATTGTGACGTCACAATCGTGAACGAAAGCAATCGAAACAGAAACGAGCGACATGTGTTGGAGTTATTTTTACCTAAAACGTTCGCTGAAATTTGTAACGTGTCTGCTCGCGTAAGACAGTCTAGCGGCGTTATATTTAATATTGCTTACAGTAAGACTCGCTAAATCCTAATTTAAATCATTATCAGAAGTGTTAATTTCAGAGGAAATTAGCTCAAGATTAAAAGAAGGGAAATGGGAGATTCGTTCTGAATTTGAATCGGTAATAACTAACAATTAGATGATAAAGGATAGCTTTAATCCACGCCAATCTGTGGTGTTATTAATTTTTTGCTTTATTTCGGGTTTTTGGCGTATTTTTATTTTGAAATCCGGAAGTCGGGCCGTCATTTTTTAGTAATAACTGCTCGTTTGGTAGGGTTTTATTTTTATTGGAGAAAAGTTTTATTTGAACCTTTTGTTAAAAAGAAGTTGTAAGGGATTTTCTATCTAGTTTTCTATGTTTTAACATTAAATAACGTGGTATTAAATAAAATAACGACTCATAAAAAAGCGTTATTTTAAATATATTTATATGCCATATAAAAAATAATATTTTGAAACCCAAAAAGTTTTAGGGGAAAATCATCAAAGTTCTAAACGTTGAAGTATAAAATTTCAGACACAATTTACTATTGATGATGCATCAACAGATCAACGTTATTTTGTTGCGATATTTTTTCTTTTATTTTTCAGAACTACATAATATCCCCGGAATTTGGCGATAAACTCAAGAACGAATCTAATTGTTTTTTTGCTGGTGAATTCGATTTCTGGTTACAATTTTGCCACGACAATAACTTTGTTTTGTTAAACATTTCAGGTGGGGTTAAATCTCGAATTCGCTTATACGTGTGTCACGTGACCACGGCAAACCGTGTTGTTGGGATTAGAGGCGAAATGTTTAAGACGTAGGTTCGAGGCCGGGACACCTAAAAGTCAAGCGCGGGACTTAAGATAGCACGTCGACCCGCTGGCCTTGGATTAGCACATTACGGGCGGATTAAGCTACAACATTGTGGCGCTAACATAAACAGCTTGTCGTGTGTGTACGTTTGAACCTAGCTCTGGAATTTTTTCTGCAGCAGGCTTGCGTGTTTCGGAGGTGTGTTCACGTTTCTGTGACGTCACCAAACTATTGTGACATCGAAATGTTTCGAAATAGTTGGAAGTTGCGCAAACGCCGCATTGGCATTTTTTTATTTTAAACTAAACTTGAATAGAGTGATTTAAATGCAGTTTTCGCGGAAAGTTTTATTAAGTCAGAAAGTGTAATAATTACATCTAAGTCCATCTAAATTCTATGAAAATTAACTATGACAAAAATCGTCATCAGTTCTAGGAATACAAAGACAATAAATAAATATTCTAAAATTAAATCTCAATGTTCATAAAAATTACTTTAAAAAATTGTTTTTTGAATATTTGCAAGATATTTTTATCTATTTTGAAAGGGCTTTTATAGTTCTCGATTTCCAAAAAATTAGGTTTTAAAACCAATTAACTTTTATAGTTTTATTGTTGGGTAAAATATCAAAGCAATTCTTGTGCAATAGAATTTAATGTTGTTTTTGTGGTTTTATAATGGCAGTTGTGTATTCGGTTGTTAACTTTTATAAGGTCGACATTTTTGCAACTGTAAAAAGTGCTGTTTTTAAATCAAATCGTATTACGTAATCAATGTCTGACGTCATTGTCTATATTTTAGAGGTGTGTACAATATACTACCCAGATTTAATTTTAGTGTTTAAATTAAATTTTGTTAAAATTAAGCCTTTAGAATATTATTAAGTGGTTAAAGTGTTTTGTTATTGGGTTGAGATATAACACCTCAAATTACTGGTTCTCTTTTATTTCAAAAGTTTTGACGATAATTATGTGACACCTTGTTAACAATATAATTGTTCAGTTAAAAATAATTGATCACGTTTTAAAAGTTAACTTTATTATTACGCAATGTCTAGTTCAAAATTTAATTAGTTTGATATAAAAAATTTAATTTTGTTTTAAGAAAAGCTTATGTTTTCAAAATTTAAACCATTTTTTTCTGAAAATAAGAATTGTTTTAGAATAGAAGTTTTGGCAAAACAATGCAAAAATTAATTAACTGTCGTATATGTTTGAACTAAAAGAGGGATTATGACGCTCATAAAAGGACTTTGCGGATCTTTATTTAACGATAATCGCATTGTCTTTGTTTATGCGCGTTTTTCTTTGTCGTTAGTTGTTGAACTAATTCGGGTCCGCTTTGGGCCATAAAGTCAACTGAGTTAAACTTAAACGAATAAATTATTTGTATCCGATTAATTATGTGAGACTGACGCCTTTTAAAGGCCAGTAAACAGCGGATATTTTACTGTGTTTGTTGTTCAGAGCTATAATGGTTTTTAAACTGTTTTGTTTGAACGCTTTTGCCGTCTGCAGAACGGTCTTAAGATGTTTGCATTATTTTCGCGGTTTGTAATCTGACAGATAGCTGTATCCACGACCTTTTTTAGTGATAATCCGCAAAATATTACTCTGTAAATCGAGTTGAACCGTTCTTAAGGACAATCGCCAGTTTTATTGTTCTTCTTCATAGCGGAAGAACGACCATCGTCATATAATGATCGATGGACTTTTTTTTGTTTGTGGCCACGGCCCGGGCGATTAGCCAAATAAACGTCTATTTACCAAAATGATTTTCGTTCGTCAATAATCGATGTTTTGCAAAATTGTATAGCGAACACTGCTCGATAATTATAACCCTTCCACAAAATCGTGACCTATTTTTTGATTTCACGGCTTGGCTATACTTTAAACCGGGATCCTTAAGTGTCAAGGACTTGCTAAGTCACTGAATGCGATTAAGTACTTGACTGATCTACCTTGACACCTGTCTATCGTGTAAAAATAACGAGTTTATCCAGGCAGAAAATTGAAAGCAAACCAATTACAAGATATAAATTGAACTATGATCTAATATAATAATTTCCACACTTAGATTTTTTCTCTTCACGTTGACAACAACAATAAATGATGTCATTTTTATGTCTTTGATGTAATTTCAATTGCATTTTAATAGAATGCAGTGCAATTTTAAACTTAGATCAATTTTTCGAGATTGCGTTGACCTTACAAAGCGATGTACTTGCTTAAAATTTTAATTAGCTACTTAGTAAAGTAAAGTGGATTTGTTTAATTGTTTCTCATGATTTGCCAAAGGTTAAATTTATTTTTAGACAAAAATTTGTTTTTGATAAAACGCTCCTTAAAAAATCCTCTTTAAAACCCAAGATTTTTGTCGTGAAATTTTTTAAAAGATATCTTCAAATAGAAGAAAGTAATATTATGCCTGGTATCGAAAATAGTTTTAAATACACCTGCAATATACTGAATAACAATTTTTTTGTGGTAGTTATTTAAAGAATCAAATATACACGTCACTACGCACGTCTGTAATTAAGGTGAAGCCCGAAATAAACAAATCTATTTCAATAACATAGGTGTGCAATGCGGTCAAATTGTATCTCATCTTGCTTAGATTATACGCTAGTAAAGGCGCGACTTGTATATGAGAGAACGCCTTTCGTTTAGAGAAGTTGGTACTAGGCTTCGAGAGAACGTAATTAAAAGGCTGGCTCAGCGAAACAGGGCATTAGTTTGGTAGTGCCAGCGCGGAGTTCGCACTACGTTTCAACCACAGGAATTTAGGTCGCAATAAATAGGCTTGTAAATTTGCATAGATTTAATTTGAGTTAAAACATTATGCATGTCGAGTCGTTTTGGATAGATCTTGTGTCAAGATATGTCTTTAACAGAGATTGTTTGTTGAGATATTGGTTTATAAGTAATTTTGCCGATGTTCGACATTTCTTGAGCATGGCGAACTTAAAGTCGCAGCGTTTACACCAAACTTGTAGATGTTAGCCCGTAGCAAATTTGATTGGCAGATGTAAATAAATATTAAAAGTAAAAAAAACGCTTATCCCACTATATCAGTGTCTCGCAATTGCTACATTTTATCAGGTTTTGGAAAATTAAAAACGTGTACAAAAAAGTTCTAAGGCGATACATTAAAAAAATTTAGTATTAATAAGTAAATATACATTTTTTATCAATTTAGCAATAGGCATGACATTAAATATTAACGATTATCAAGTAATGCTGCAACACCTCAACACCAGTCAACCCAATTACCGAAAAGTCAAGTTCAACGATCATTCCGAAAGTGGTTATTCGACAACTACATCAACCGACGAAGACAGTTCTTTCCAACTTAAAAAAATGGCAACTCGACAACAAACCAACGATAGTTCGACAATTGGTTTCGACACTTACCATCCTCGACAGAACCCGCAATACTATGCCCAAACCTACAACTCTCATTCTAACATGACGTCACTTTCTATGACGCCATCACCCACGTCACCGTTGTCGATGCTTTCAGCGAGTGAGAATGAAGCTTCGTATTATTACGTTGGAAACAATTTTGACAATTTGAGTAGTTACTATGACCCTCTTGATCTTTCCACCCTTCCACAAAACGACAAATCTGACCTTGAAAAATGGGTAAAGGGGGGAAAGGAAGAAATAAAGAAAACAAAAAAACGAGGAATTCTTAAGAAGACCAGACGAAACGGTTCCGAATCTTCAATAAACTCTGAGCTAACAACCCAAACAACCGAAACCGAGGGCCTACCTTTTAACTACGGAAGTCCCACAAAAAGCTCAGACAGTCCCATAAAGGTCCCAGCTTTATACGCAACCCATAAAACTCCGTCTCCATTGGGTTTAACTGACGGATATAGATCGGCATTCACACCTGTCGTTCCCCGAAGTCATCGTAGCCAAAGCTCGAGCGAAGTATCCGACATCAGTTCATGTGTCTTTACACCAGTCAAAGGCCCAGCCGTTCTTGACTACGTTACTTCACTCGAAGGCTTAAATGATCCAGATCTACAGAAGCAACCCATTCAACGCAGTCCCTTGATGCCCATTTCTAGTGAGCATTTGTCAGAGAAAAACCACCCGATTCCCGCTCCACGTAAGCATGTATGCAACGTCACTCGTGACGTAGCTGCTTTGCAGATAAACGACGCTAACGATTCATTATCGAATGCTTCTTTTTCATGCGGATCTTCATCAAGTCCAGTACCCAAGGTTGAAACTTTGATTAACGAAGCTGTAAGGCTACGTCAATTCATCGAGTCTGCGACTGCAAAAGATTTAAAACGATTCCTTGAAGACAAATTGGACACAAAAGACCCAAAGATAATCAAGGCATTAGCAACTTTAATTCCAGTCACCGTTGCCAAGCAGGTCAAATCTCACTGCACTCGTTGCCATAAGGTGTGTACGTGTTTGTTTACTTTAAGTTTTCACGGATTAACTAACAAGTTAGATCCGAAACCAATTACTTTGCGTCAATACAAATTTATTTTCAGTACTTTGACCTGACATTTATTTTAATTTTAGAGTTTCGATCCAAACCAAAGAAGTCGTTGTTATTTACCGCATCCCGAATCTATGGTGCATAAAGTTGCCCAAGACGAACATGGCACTGATTTTGTGTGCCAGTGTTGTAGTACAGGATTTCGGTTGCTAAAAATGGATTTCTACGAAGAGTCTACAAACTCAATCTTAACTGGTATGTTTCCTAAATTATAAGTGCATATTCAGTTTGTTGTTTACATAATAAACTTGTGTAAAAGGATGGATTTAATATGATTGTAAGGTTGCATCCACTTGAATTTGTCATCGAGCACTTTAAGTATTTTGTGAATTATAAGTTTGGCGCCTTTCGATAACATACCCTCTAATGCAATATCAACCTCACAACCTCTTGAACATATCCAACATATTTCCTGCGTGGGTCCTTATAATTATTAGTATTCTATGTATATGAGTGGTTTGGTACCAGATATAGAATTTGACATTCTAATCTTATCACCGCCCTCGATTTAAATCGGACGTAATTAGGCGTCCATGTTGATACCCAGTCATTATAGCCTGGGAGATATCTCTTTAGGTATAATAACCAGCCAAGCACGTGCGTTGCAATAAATTGAACTTTTGATATTGATTTGTAGGTCATTGCTACAGTGGTCAACATACAACCGAACCTGAAAGCGTTGACTATCGAGAAGATGGCGGAGCGGCAAAATCATGCGAAGAAAATGGCTGCGTCGAATTTTACGTCTAAAAACGCTCACGTTTTACACTTCCCATATTCTTAAATAGAACGTCAATTACCACCGACAAGTCCCATTTCGTGACCAGCAATTTGACTGTCCAAGCTGTGGATTTTGATGAGTGTTTTTTCTTAAACACAAACCCGAAAGTTGCAATTAAAACCAGCTCGATGTATGCGGTTGTTTGATGTGTCTCTACTGTGATATGACATGGGCGCGGTACCGGTGCCTGCATATTCTACTTACACTGTTATTTTCTTACTCAACATTTTGTGTGTTTTTCCATGACCGATTTAATTTAAGCGTATTCGCCATTCAATGTGCATTATATTGTTTGCGTAAATATTTAGATCAAATTTTAGGCTCTGTATCATGACATGAGTTATCTCAATGATTTATTAGTTTTCATCCAAATAAACATTTTTTGATTATTTATATTTTATTGGAATCAAAATATTTTTTTTATTTTTTGAATATCTTTATTTTTGTTACTCTCATAAAACTTGATTTTTTTACTTCACTTTTCCTTCCATGTTATTTTCTACTTTGCTGCACAAGCGTAGCTTTTTTATTATTTTTAATTCCATTACAAATTCTCGTTTTATTTGATTACACGTTTATAAAAATAAATGACATGATTTGAAATATTTCGGGCCAACTAAGTACAGGTTTCGCATCTTTTACACCCACGCTATGTTAATGCCTTATATGGAGAGTGTTAAACAGTCCATTAGAGCTTTATTAGCATAAACATAGTTATAAGTAATTTGCGCACAATAAACATAAAAGCCATGCAAAGATATATATAATACAAAATATCACACTTGGCAAATACTGATAAAACATAGATTTTTTAAGTAACAGCGTCATATAAAACGGGACAACGAAAATAAAAAAGTTCTATGTTGTTTTTCAAATGTGTCAGCTAAATAAACATTTTAAGACAACGTTTGTGACGTATTTTAGTCATGATTTTTGGTGTCGCTAAACGATGGCCTAGCATGATAGGGATAATTGATTGTGTAGAGATACGATCGAAAGGATGTTTCGGGAGAAAAAAATTCCAACGATCAAAATCGAGTTAAATGAGTCAAAATTTTGTTTACAAGCCTTGTTGAAAGTGATTTATTTGAACGAGTTTTGGGTATTTTTCAATTTTAGTTACATATTAGGTTATATGGGCGAATTTTAGTATTAGGAAATACCACCAAATAGAGAAATAATTATGTTCAAATCTCTAAAATAAATAAACTATAAAAGTGACAGAGAGTCGTGCGCCAGTTATTGGAAATTTTAAAAGTCAATAAATACAATTGACAGATGAGGTTGTTTATATCATTTTCAATTTCGAAAAACCTTCAACATCTGTCAATAGCAGAAAAACACAAACTTGAAAATAATTAGCCTACACTTCAGTAGTAAGATAAGACACGAAAAAAATACACGACAAAGGAAAATACATAGGTGTTAATCTCATTTAGTGGTCACTAAAAAGGCACTTCGCAAGCAATTTGCTTGTTTGATATCGTGTTTAATGTGTGATGTATCATTACGCTTACACCTCGCTATGTTAAACACCTTCATTTGCGGAAAATATGGCATTCCGCTTACGCCGATCTCACATACCTTCTACTCAGCAGTCACATGACCTGATTAGTTTGAGGCTAACCAGCAAAAGCCAAGCCTTACATAAACTTTTTCATCTTATTGATGTGAAGTAATTCTCACGCATTCAAAGAAGCATTAACCGCCAATTAGTGAAGTGCATCGTGGGATTTCGTTAAATTGTTTTTGTGTAGAAAGTGGTGCAAAAATTCGTTTAAAAAAGTTTGAACGACACAAACGCGCAAAAAATGTAAGTTCGCCACCGCGCTAAAGCTTTGCAGGTCGGCACAATCACTGTGTGACGTCATCGCGGACCTATGATTATGATTGGTCGTCTTTCTTCATCATTCGCATCCCAGACGTGGTCTCCAGTCTTCGTTCGGTTGTTGTTGTTTTGTAAGTTTTTGTGATTGTAGTAACCTGTTGTATCAACAAAATATAAGCCGACAATAAATTTGTAATCATTACTTATAATTTTCGCTGTGATTACAACGTTTAAAATAGTGTCAAGCACAGACTTGGTATAGAGTTATATACACACAAAGTCCTTAGAATAAATTTAAACCAAGACCTAACCGAATAACTTCACGAACTTAAACTCGTTATACTCACATCTGTGTCTCCTTCTTTTGACTCCTCCACATCCGTGTATACGTCAGTATTTTGCGTGACGTCATGTTGCACGTCAGTGTTCGAGTATTCTTGCGCGTAGGGGTTGCTGAGTGTTATCTCAGTAGGGGGTTGTGGGGCTTCGGCAGCGGATCGTCCAGCTACTCCACTCGTGCTGTTATACGTAATGACTTGTACCTACAAAAAAATAGGTCGTTTTAGATTGAAGTACTTGAATAAATTTGCTAATAATTTAAACATGCATTTTAATGACAAAGCGACAATATTTTGGATATAAGTAAAATATTATTGGTGAGGATCGATTTTTTTCTTAAGGTAGCGAAAGAAACTTTTTATGACGCTTTTTCTTTAAGCAAGGCGTTTTTGCGAGCTTGTTTTTGGTTTGTTCAAATAGTAAATTCATACTAATATTTTTTTAGAATTACGATATATTATTTTTTACACAACATTTTTGTGGGCGTGATACAACATCGTATAATCTATTTTAAACTGTTGTTATCAATACAAAATTGTTTGAATATGTTCATCACTCATTACCAAACCTCCCAGCAGGTTCGAATTGGGATGGAATTTACGCTAATTTGTTTATGAAAGACCCGTTTCTAATCCTCCTTAAAATTGTGCAAAACAGGATTAAAATTTTTACACCTAAAATTTCATGTGATAGCAGTGGTGTCGGCTTATTTTACGTCACAGGCCTACGTCATTGCGGTGCATAACGTTGCAATTATGTAAAGCCCTGTCAGTCACTTGAAAAACGGTTGCAATCGAATTATTTAGAAGTTGCCGCGTTTCGTATTGCCAGAAAAAAACTTTAATTTTCGCGAGTCGAATTTTTTTCATTAAATCAGAACTGGTTTCGCCTTTGTCCTTTGATACTGGTTCGTGTTAACGCCTTTAATTGGCGTGTCAAGAATTCTATTAATTATTATCATTTATAATTCGTGTTAAATTAGTGCGTTTCAACGCTTCTTACAAAGTTTTTGACACTTTAAATTTGCCCAAGCCTTCACGTTTTCACGTCATGCAAGTGTTAAGTAACTAATTAACAAAAATGACAAAGTCCAAAACAAAAGAATCGTTGAAAACGTAAATTCTCCTTCGGAAAAAACAAACAATTTTCAGACATTTGAATCCATGCCATTCGTAAACAAAATAATTGGTAGCGTAAATTTTCACACTTATGTTACGTCACTCTTAAGCGGATAACTTTTTTATGTAAAACCTTTGTCGCATGCTGATCAAAAGCAACTTCAAACAACCAAAAAATGACATTAAAATAATGTTCCAATTAATACTGGTATTAATGTTAAATTAACAGAACGACGATAATTCTTAGACGTTTGATGTTTACAGTTATAAAACAAAAATCAAAAATGATCAAGCAATAAATACAGAACTGATCTTTAAAATGCATCGCAAGGATTTTAAAACAAAAATGGTTTATTTACCTGTAATGGAGATTGACACTGTGAATATAATGAATATGGTTAAAAAAGTTGAACTTAAGCATGATAAGCAAATTTTAATGACTTTAAGTCAAGTGCTCAATTATATTTAGTCGTAAAATAAAATTTTATATATTTAAATTCAAGATAAAAATACATAACACTTAACACAAAAGCCCGATGACATTTTTTACAATTTCATTCATGACCCACCCAAATTTGGAGAACGAATTACGCTTTTTTTGAAAAACCAGTAATTAAAAGGAAAATTTTTATCTTAAGTTATTACGTAATAATCGTCACCTCGATACGTTCCGCGTTTTCGGCTAACTTAGCGAGATCGTTTTGGGATAATTTGCCATCGTATTCAGTTGTTTCAACTTCAGGTTCACGCTGGCCATCTTTGTGAATGTACCTTAAAAATACCAAAAGGTTTTTTACAAGTTGTTACTTGTTGTATACCATGATTAAGATATTAAAAAGGCATGTTATTCTTGCACTTTTAACTTACCTTGTAACTCGGGTTTTCATTGACGATTTAGATTTAGTTTGCTGGACAGGTTGCTGTCCTTGTGTATATTTCGTTGTTGTTGTTATCTACAAAGTACCATGTGTCGTATTTAATTATCTTAAACTAATAACACAAAATTTAATAAACACTTTAAAAACAAAGCACAATCTTTAAGATAATATTTATTGTTATAATAAATTACTCTGTTTTCTGATCCTTGCTGGTTGCTATCCGACGATGAGGCGGAAATGGATCTTGCTCGTTCGGCCATTGCAAGCTCCCTGTTAGCTTGCTCTATCTTAATTTGCTCCTGGAGCAGTTTCATGTTATCCTCGTCCAAAAATATTGCTGCAAGGCGGAAAAATGAATTACAATGATTTTACATTTAATTGTTAAGTGGGTGGAAAAATAAATTATTTACCTGATGGGGGTCGTGATCCCATGTGTTCAATCTTCATAGTAGCCTCTCTCGGAATTCCAAGACCACATTTGTTCTGTGCTCTTACTGAGTACAGATATGTGCAATTTTCTTCCAAGTTTTCAACAAGCAATGATCGGTAATGGCCGTCCGGTATTCTAACCATAACTGGAAGTTGTTGACTATCCACGTCAGGATCTAAACAAAATATAAAAATGTTATTAGACTTCTATTTGGAGAAATGTAGAAACAAAAAAGTACTGATCTTCTTAAAGTAAGACGTTTTAACAACAATACCGAGTATTTTAAAATTACCTTTGGGTTTGTAAAGAACTTCGTAGCCTGTTATGATACCGTTAGTAACTGGTGGTTCACCCCATGAGCATTGTAGCGAAGTGGGGGAAAGAACCTGAAACGCCAACCTATTAGGAGGCCCAGGAACTAAAAACAAATAACAAAAATTATATATTTCAAGTACAAATTTCAGTGTTTTGATAAATGACACAATATAATGTTAATCTTACCTTTGCCCGGAGTTTTACAACCAATTACTTCGCTTGATACTTGCTGGCCTCCTTCACCAAGAGCTGATACCACAACTGCATAAGCTGATTCTGGTAGAAGATCATCAACTTGAAAGTAATATTGATCACTTGGCATTGTGTGTCGATTTGGCTCGTCTTGGGACCCTGCTCTCTTGTACGATACCTAACACAAAAAAATACATTTATAAATGGTTTGCTATTACATTGATCAATATGGTATCGCATAGGTACATATTTCGAAAAGCATTTTTTTGGCTAAACAACACATTTAACCAATGTTCAATACTTACCAAATACTCTAGAACTGTTGCATCTTGTGGTTCCCATGAAACAACAAAACTTGAAGGACCCTGTAGTTCAATCTTGGCGTTCTTTGGCGCCACCAAGCGAGCTAAAATACATTATTCTGTTAATTTTTCAGCATCAAAATTTTCGTGGTTAAGTTTAAAATCTCACATTTTTTTAAAACATGATTTTTTTAATAAAACCTTATAAAATAAAAGTAGTTGACATAAGATCAAAAAAACATCCGATATTACAAGATCCAATTACGCATTGACCACTAAAGACTTAAAACGATCAAACTCTTCCTCATATGTGTAGTTCAATACTTGGCAAGAGATTAGAGAAATGAAAAAGATAGAAAATTGTCGCCAATGACGTCATCAGAGATTAGTGGTGTAAGAAAGAAAAGTTAAAAGAAAGAAGATAGAAAGACACACGCAGAGGTATAAGTAAAAACCACAAACTAGTGTTATACGTGTTATTGGTGTACTGTACATTGCGATTACTTTAATGTGACAAGTTAATTGTTATTTGTTCTGCGCTAAGTATTTCGTTAGTTTCGGTTAATTTAAGGTTACGTAAAAATTTTAATGTGCTTTTGTCAGAAGTTGAATTTTGCCTGCAAGTAAAATATATTCTTAAACATTTTTTTATTTTGGTGTTCGGTTTTAAGTTTTTTTATCATTAGCCGTAATTTAGATTTACAAATTACAGACCTTGTTATGATTATACATTTGTATATGTTTTCATGTGTATATTAAACTGTATGCTTACTAGGGTCAGGTTCAAGCAAAGCAACTAATGTTTCATATCTCCCTAGCGTAGCCCCTCCTTCAGGCTGACCAAGTTCAACAATAAATGTTCTTTCTTTAAACGCCCCGTCCTGTCTCTCTGCATGTCTGTTTAATAAAGGTATACTAATCCACGTACTGGATTGTCCGTGTGCAAAACTTGCAACCCCATCACATTCTACAAAGTCTTTATCGATTACGGCCGTATTTTCCCGCGTAAACCAGTCAATTGTTACTTTACCAACGTTGCCATCACGACGGGCAACCGGTACG
Organism: Corella eumyota; assembly: GCF_963082875.1. Classification (NCBI taxonomy): domain Eukaryota; kingdom Metazoa; phylum Chordata; class Ascidiacea; order Phlebobranchia; family Corellidae; genus Corella; species Corella eumyota. The sequence goes on from NC_137491.1 coordinate 5,906,103, forward strand.
CGCGCGGTCTGATCTACACCACGCCGGAACTCAAATCGTTCACTTGAGAAACCAATTTCCCCAGCCCCATCTTGTAACTCCGCGTCTGTGAATACAACAACACAATTAAAAATACGTTATAGTAAGTGGGAAATTACGTTATTTATTAATACATACCAATGTTTTTACGTTCTACGTACTCCCTGATTTCAAGAGGGGTCGTTTTTTTGGCTGACTTATACTTAGTGCTTGATTCTTTAACAAACACATTTTCATCGTCAGAGCTACCACTTCTCGATTCTGACGACGTAGATGAACCTGAAGATGACCCAGATGTTGATGAAGTACCAGAAGAGGAACTACTATCACTTGACGATGATCCTCTGGATGCGATTGGTTTTAGGATGACTTCTGTTTCATAAATTCCAACTTCCGCATCACCGTAAGCCCCACCTAATTCAGCCGTAAACGAACATTGCTTATTAAAATGTTTTCCTGGAAGAACGTTAACCTCAATGTTTCGCGTCGTCTCAGAATCCGCAAATTTTAATTCGCCCTCAGTTTCAAGGTAATGAAGGCCTGAGACTGCGGTGTTGTCTCGAGTAAAATAATCCACTGATACCTCGCCACCACAGCCATATGTTCGTCGAACCGGAATTTCAATTTTGACATTTTTACGTTTTCTTTTAGTAAGTTTCGATGTTGAAATAAGGACCTTGTCAGATTCGAACCCAAGTACTCCGGGGTCATTTTTATCTAGAGGGGGTTCAAGTTTAACCTCGGTTTCGTAAACACCGTACACTTCTGCGCCCCCGGTGGCCGCACCCAGTTCCAAAACAAATGATATAATATTTTGATATGAAATATCTGGAATGATTGAAACTTCAATACACTTTTCGGTTTCTCCGTCTTCAAATTCGAGAAATCCCGTGGTTTCATCATAATGAGTTCCTGACATTGCCGTGTTATCCCGCGTAAAGTACTCAACCGACACTTTTCCGCCATCACCTTCTTCTCGAATAACTGGTATCTTAATAATTTTTCCAGTTGAATCTGGATCTGGGCCAGGATGAATGTATTCAGTTTTTGTAAAGCAGAGTGTGCCGGGTGGACTTTGTTTTGTTGGTTTTAAATTGACTTTAACTATCGTAGGGTCATCAAGATCATTGTCAAAATTAACCAAAAACGATAATGGCTTTGTATGTTCAGACTTTTTAATTGGAATTTTAATTGAAGATTCGGTTTTACCTCTTGGAATTGTAGCCTCACCTTTAGTTGAAACGTAGTGCAAGTCAGCTTTGGCCGTCTTATCAGATGTAGAAAATGGGACGTTAATTTCATTTTTAAGATCCCCATTTTGTCGTACTATTGGTATGACAACACTGTCTTGGTCGTTTGAAGAAACGTCAACTTTATTAGTTGTTGAACCTAAATTGTTAACTGATGTGGGTTCCAAAGTTACATTAACCTCTTGGAGATTATCTTTTGAATCAAGCGCAACTTTAAAATCCAACTGTTGCTTGTATTTTAAATCCAGCAAAGGCACTTTAATTGTCTTTTTAATTTCACGATCTTTAAATTTAAGTTTCCCACTAGATTCTTCGTAGTGTATTCCAGCTTTTGCTGAATCATTTTTGGTAAAGTATAGGACTTCCAATTCCCCACCGCAACCATTAACTCGATGAACGGGAATTATTGCCATGTTATCCACAGTTTTGTTAAAACTAAGTTCTTCCTCTGAAGGAAAAACAAGACGTCCATTAGGTTCAGTATCAGTTGGCTGAAGTATAATTTCCGTTGATTGTGAATCTTTGCCATCTTGTTTCAGGTTTACAAAAAATGTTTTTGGCTCTCTATATTTTTCTTGTTTTAGCGGAATCACAATATTTTCCAAGCTTTCTCTGTTTTTTAAAGTCATTGTGTTGTCTATGGGATCGTAGTGTATTCCACTTTTAGCTGTCCCATCTGTAGTGCTATAACTAATTTTTAACGGGCCACCGACTCCACCAATTCGTTTGACTGGAATGATCACCTCTTTAGTTTCGTTAGCATCAACTTTAATGTTTTCGGCTTCTTCAGGAAGTTCTGCATATCCATTGGGTTCTGTATCTGTGGGCAGAAATTTAACTTGAGAACTTGTCACGTCACCCAACTCAATACCACCCTGTGGATCACTAAGTTCAATAGTGAAGTAAAGTTGGTCGCGATATAATAAGGGTAGTAGTGGAATACCAACTTCAACAAATCCTTCTCGATCTTTTATTTCGACAACTTTATCAATTCCTTTATAATGTACTCCGTCTTTTGCACTTCCATCTAAAGTTTTTAATCTCACAGAACAATCACCACCTTTTCCATTTACTCTAGATATTGGGACTCCAAGGCTGTTACATGTTTTTGCATTTACTTCAAGAACATCGTCAATTGGCAATGTAACTTTTCCACATGGCTCGGTATCGGTTGCCTTCAAAGTTACCTTACATACTTCCGGGGGTGTATCAATAAGTTCCACTATGAAGTCCAGATCATTTCTATACTTATTTGGTAATATAGGAATTTTAATTTCTCCAGTGGATTCCCTGTCTTTTAATTGTAAAACGTCATCAACTTCTGTATAATGTGTCCCAGCTTTGGCGGTTCCATCTTCGGTTGAATAATTTACAGACACAACACCACCAACGCCTTCAACTCGTTTAACTGGAATATTTACAAATTTGTCGTCGTTTGCATTACATGATAACGTATTTACATCGTTTGGTTTATCAAATACTAATCTACCAACAGGTTCGGAGTCGGTTGGTTCAAGACTTATTTTGGTTTTGCAACAATCACCAATTTCAACACCACCTTCAGGTTTGTCAATTTCAACATAAAATTCCAATGGCTCGCGATAGATAGCAGGTAATAATGTTATTGGGATTTCCACTTTATCTTGACGATCTTTCAAAGTTATTTTTCCATCAATCGGTTTGTAATGTTCGTCAGCTTTAGCACTCCTGTTCACTGTTTTAACAGAGACTGACACTTCTCCTCCAACTCCATTATTTCTTGTTATTGGAACATTTAAGATGGATGTATTTGTTGCATTTGCGGCAAAATCCTTACTTTTTGGTAAAGTAACATTGCCACAAGGTTCGGTGTCAGTGGCTTTAAGAATTACTTTATAAATTTCTGACAGTGTATCGTCTTTTTGGTCTAGTTCCACTGTAAAGTCCAAGTCGTTTCTGTACATGTTTGGTAAAATTGGAATTTTAATTTCATTCTTTGATTTTCTGTCTTTAACATGTAAATCATCATCAACTTTTGTGTAATGTATTCCAGCCTTGGCGGTCCCATCTTTGGTTAAATAGTTTACAGACACATCCCCACCAACGCCTCCAACTCGTTTAACTGGAATATTAACACATTTATTGTCGTTGGCATTACATGTTACCATATTCACATTGTTTGGTTTATCAAATACTAATCTACCAACAGGTTCGGAGTCGGTTGGTTCAAGACTTATTTTGGTTTTGCAACAATCACCAATTTCAACACCACCTTCAGGTTTGTCAATTCCAACATAAAATTCCAATGGCTCGCGATAGATAGCAGGTAATAATGTTATTGGAACTTCTACTATATCTTGACGATCTTTTAAAGTTATTTTTCCATCAAGTGGTTTGTAATGTTTGTCAGCTTTAGCACTTCCGTTCACTGTTTTAATAAAAACTGACACTTCTCCTCCAACTCCATTATTTCTTGTTATTGGAATATTTAAGATGGATGTATTTGTTGGATTTGCGGCAAAATCCTTACTTTTTGGTAAAGTAACATTGCCACAAGGTTCGGTGTCAGTGGCTTTAAGAATTACTTTATAAATTTCTGACAGTGTATCGTCTTTTTGGTCTAGTTCCACTGTAAAGTCCAAGTCGTTTCTGTACATGTTTGGTAAAATTGGAATTTTAATTTCATTCTTTGATTTTCTGTCTTTAACATGTAAATCATCATCAACTTTTGTGTAATGTATTCCAGCCTTGGCGGTCCCATCTTTGGTTAAATAGTTTACAGACACATCCCCACCAACGCCTCCAACTCGTTTAACTGGAATATTAACACATTTATTGTCGTTGGCATTACATGTTACCATATTCACATTGTTTGGTTTATCAAATACTAATCTACCAACAGGTTCGGAGTCGGTTGGTTCAAGACTTACTTTGGTTTTGCAACAATCACCAATTTCAACACCACCTTCAGGTTTGTCAATTCCAACATAAAATTCCAATGGCTCGCGATAGATAGCAGGTAATAATGTTATTGGAACTTCTACTATATCTTGACGATCTTTTAAAGTTATTTTTCCATCAAGTGGTTTGTAATGTTTGTCAGCTTTAGCACTTCCGTTCACTGTTTTAATAAAAACTGACACTTCTCCTCCAACTCCATTATTTCTTGTTATTGGAATATTTAAGATGGATGTATTTGTTGCATTTGCGGCAAAATCCTTACTTTTTGGTAAAGTAACATTGCCACAAGGTTCGGTGTCAGTGGCTTTAAGAATTACTTTATAAATTTCTGACGGTGTATCGTCTTTTTGATCTAGTTCCACTGTAAAGTCCAAGTCGTTTCTGTACATGTTTGGTAAAATTGGAATTTTAATTTCATTCTTTGATTCTCTGTCTTTAACATGTAAATTATCATCAACTTTCGTGTAATGTATTCCAGCTTTGGCGGTCCCATCTTTGGTTAAATAGTTTACAGACACATCCCCACCAACGCCTCCAACTCGTTTAACTGGAATATTAACACATTTATTTTCGTTGGCATTACATGTTACCATATTCACATTGTTTGGTTTATCGAATACTAATCTACCAACAGGTTCGGAGTCGGTTGGTTCAAGACTTATTTTGGTTTTGCAACAATCACCAATTTCAACACCACCTTCAGGTTTATCAATTTCAACATAAAATTCCAATGGCTCGCGATAGATAGCAGGTAATAATGTTATTGGGATTTCCACTTTATCTTGACGATCTTTCAAAGTTATTTTTCCATCAATCGGTTTGTAATGTTCGTCAGCTTTAGCACTCCTGTTCACTGTTTTAACAGAGACTGACACTTCTCCTCCAACTCCATTATTTCTTGTTATTGGAACATTTAAGATGGATGTATTTGTTGCATTTGCGGCAAAATCCTTACTTTTTGGTAAAGTAACATTGCCACAAGGTTCGGTGTCAGTAGCTTTAAGAATTACTTTATAAATTTCTGACAGTGTATCGTCTTTTTGGTCTAGTTCCACTGTAAAGTCCAAGTCGTTTCTGTACATGTTTGGTAAAATTGGAATTTTAATTTCATTCTTTGATTTTCTGTCTTTAACATGTAAATCATCATCAACTTTTGTGTAATGTATTCCAGCCTTGGCGGTCCCATCTTTGGTTAAATAGTTTACAGACACATCCCCACCAACGCCTCCAACTCGTTTAACTGGAATATTAACACATTTATTGTCGTTGGCATTACATGTTACCATATTCACATTGTTTGGTTTATCAAATACTAATCTACCAACAGGTTCGGAGTCGGTTGGTTCAAGACTTATTTTGGTTTTGCAACAATCACCAATTTCAACACCACCTTCAGGTTTGTCAATTCCAACATAAAATTCCAATGGCTCGCGATAGATAGCAGGTAATAATGTTATTGGAACTTCTACTATATCTTGACGATCTTTTAAAGTTATTTTTCCATCAAGTGGTTTGTAATGTTTGTCAGCTTTAGCACTTCCGTTCACTGTTTTAATAAAAACTGACACTTCTCCTCCAACTCCATTATTTCTTGTTATTGGAATATTTAAGATGGATGTATTTGTTGGATTTGCGGCAAAATCCTTACTTTTTGGTAAAGTAACATTGCCACAAGGTTCGGTGTCAGTGGCTTTAAGAATTACTTTATAAATTTCTGACAGTGTATCGTCTTTTTGGTCTAGTTCCACTGTAAAGTCCAAGTCGTTTCTGTACATGTTTGGTAAAATTGGAATTTTAATTTCATTCTTTGATTTTCTGTCTTTAACATGTAAATCATCATCAACTTTTGTGTAATGTATTCCAGCCTTGGCGGTCCCATCTTTGGTTAAATAGTTTACAGACACATCCCCACCAACGCCTCCAACTCGTTTAACTGGAATATTAACACATTTATTGTCGTTGGCATTACATGTTACCATATTCACATTGTTTGGTTTATCAAATACTAATCTACCAACAGGTTCGGAGTCGGTTGGTTCAAGACTTACTTTGGTTTTGCAACAATCACCAATTCCAACACCACCTTCAGGTTTGTCAATTCCAACATAAAATTCCAATGGCTCGCGATAGATAGCAGGTAATAATGTTATTGGAACTTCTACTATATCTTGACGATCTTTTAAAGTTATTTTTCCATCAAGTGGTTTGTAATGTTTGTCAGCTTTAGCACTTCCGTTCACTGTTTTAATAAAAACTGACACTTCTCCTCCAACTCCATTATTTCTTGTTATTGGAATATTTAAGATGGATGTATTTGTTGCATTTGCGGCAAAATCCTTACTTTTTGGTAAAGTAACATTGCCACAAGGTTCGGTGTCAGTGGCTTTAAGAATTACTTTATAAATTTCTGACGGTGTATCGTCTTTTTGATCTAGTTCCACTGTAAAGTCCAAGTCGTTTCTGTACATGTTTGGTAAAATTGGAATTTTAATTTCATTCTTTGATTCTCTGTCTTTAACATGTAAATTATCATCAACTTTCGTGTAATGTATTCCAGCTTTGGCGGTCCCATCTTTGGTTAAATAGTTTACAGACACATCCCCACCAACGCCTCCAACTCGTTTAACTGGAATATTAACACATTTATTTTCGTTGGCATTACATGTTACCATATTCACATTGTTTGGTTTATCGAATACTAATCTACCAACAGGTTCGGAGTCGGTTGGTTCAAGACTTATTTTGGTTTTGCAACAATCACCAATTTCAACACCACCTTCAGGTTTATCAATTTCAACATAAAATTCCAATGGCTCGCGATAGATAGCAGGCAATAATGTTATTGGGATTTCTACTTTATCTTGACGATCTTTCAAAGTTATTTTTCCATCAAGTGGTTTGTAATGTTCGTCAGCTTTAGCACTCCTGTTCACTGTTTTAACAGAGACTGACACTTCTCCCCCAACTCCATTATTTCTTGTTATTGGAATATTCAAGGTAGATGTATTTGTTGCATTTGCGGCAAAATCCTTACTTTTTGGTAAAGTAACATTGCCACAAGGTTCGGTATCAGTTGCTTTAAGAATTATCTTATAAATTTCTGACAGTGTATTGTCTTTTTGATCCAGTTCCACTGTAAAGTCCAAGTCGTTTCTGTACATGTTTGGTAAAATTGGAATTTTAATTTCATTCTTTGATTTTCTGTCTTTAACATGTAAATCATCATCAACTTTTGTGTAATGTATTCCAGCCTTGGCGGTCCCATCTTTGGTTAAATAGTTTACAGACACATCCCCACCAACGCCTCCAACTCGTTTAACTGGAATATTAACACATTTATTGTCGTTGGCATTACATGCTACCATATTCACATTGTTTGGTTTATCAAATACTAATCTACCAACAGGTTCGGAGTCGGTTGGTTCAAGACTTATTTTGGTTTTGCAACAATCACCGATTTTAACACCACCTTCAGGTTTGTCAATTTCAACATAAAATTCCAATGGCTCGCGATAGATAGCAGGTAATAATGTTATTGGAACTACTACTATATCTTGACGATCTTTTAAAGTTATTTTTCCATCAAGTGGTTTGTAATGTTTGTCAGCTTTAGCACTTCCGTTCACTGTTTTAATAAAAACTGACACTTCTCCTCCAACTCCATTATTTCTTGTTATTGGAATATTTAAGATGGATGTATTTGTTGCATTTGCGGCAAAATCCTTACTTTTTGGTAAAGTAACATTGCCACAAGGTTCGGTGTCAGTGGCTTTAAGAATTACTTTATAAATTTCTGACGGTGTATCGTCTTTTTGATCTAGTTCCACTGTAAAGTCCAAGTCGTTTCTGTACATGTTTGGTAAAATTGGAATTTTAATTTCATTCCTTAATTCTCTGTCTTTAACATGTAAATCATCATCAACTTTCATATAATGTATTCCAGCCTTGGCGGTTCCATCTTCGGTTGAATAATTTACAGACACAACACCACCAACGCCTTCAACTCGTTTAACTGGAATATTTACAAATTTGTCGTCGTTTGCATTACATGTTACCATATTTACGTCATTTAGTTTATCAAATACTAATCTACCAACAGGTTCGGAGTCGGTTGGTTCAAGACTTATTTTGGTTTTGCAACAATCACCAATTTCAACACCACCTTCAGGTTTGTCAATTTCAACATAAAATTCCAATGGCTCGCGATAGATAGCAGGCAATAATGTTATTGGGATTTCCACTTTATCTTGACGATCTTTTAAAGTTATTTTTCCATCAATCGATTTGTAATGTTCGTCAGCTTTAGCACTTCCGTTCACTGTTTTAACAGAGACTGACACTTCTCCCCCAACTCCATTATTTCTTGTTATTGGAATATTTAAGGTAGATGTATTTGTTGCATTTGCGGCAAAATCTTTACTTTTTGGTAAAGTAACATTGCCACATGGTTCTGTGTCAGTAGGTTGAAGATAAACTTTCATTTCATTTGATTCAATATTTGCACCACCTTCAGGATCACTCAAATCAATAAAAAAATATAACTCTTCACGATAACGTTCAGGAAGTAATGGGACATCCAATGTTGTTTTTATTTGTCCATCTTCCATTTCTAACCTCTTGGTAGTATCTGTAAAATGAACACCATTCTTCGCGGTTCCATCTCTAGTTTTATATTGCAGGGAAACTTTTCCTCCTGAACCATTCTCTCTTGTGATTGGGCATTGGTACAAGTCACTTGTCACAATAGATTTGATGTCTTTGTTATTTATTGTCACAAATGTTCCAGGGGGTTCGACGTAAGTAGGTCGTAAGTTAACTGTCAACTTATTATTTTTCCCAATTGAACAACCACCTTTTTCGTTTTCTAGGACAAGCAAGAAGTCTAGCTCTTTCTTATATTTGCACGGAAGCAATTTAATTTCTATGTTTTTTTTGGTTTCGCCATCTTCAAATTTTATGACATCAGAATACTTCACAAAATGTTTGCCTTCAATTGCCCCACCTTCTTTTGTAAAACAAATTACACTTATTTTTCCTTCAATGCCAGAACTTCTTATCACTGGAATCGTTAAACTGTCCGTTTCATTTACACATGCAATGATCTGGTCTTCATTTTTGTTTACAAAACTAATTACTCCAGGAGGTTCAACGTATGTCGGTTCCAAGGTGATCTCTGTTTTGTATTTAGTTCCTATTTCGGTATCTCCTGTTATTTCAATCAACTCAACCGAAAATGAAACGGATTTTCTGTACTTTGCATTGTGAACAAGTGGAACTGTAATATGACCTGATGACATTTTGTCTTTGAACTCCACTTCGCCAGCGATTGCTGTTTCTTCGTAATGAACTCCAGACTCTGATGTTTGATCCCTGATTAAATAGGTTATAGTTGAATCGCCGCCACAGCCATTTACACGTTCAAGTGGAATGGTAATGCATTCAACGCCTGTGGTTTTAAATGTGAATTCTGGCCGTACAAAATTGATAATTCCCCCAGGTTCCGGTTTAAGAATATCTAACTTTGCAGAACTGTCAGTTTTCAATGTTACGCCGTCGGTAATGGGAACAAGATTAAAATTTACAGAAATATCATTTTCCGGCCCTTGACTGCGGTTAGAAAAGGTCGGTATAGAGATTTTCGCTTGTTTTTGGCCGTGAACCATACGAAAATCACCGTCGGTTTTCTTAAAATATCCATCAATTTCCACTTTTTCATCTGACGATAAATTCCAATGACCATAAACCGGTCCGGTTTCACCCTTTTCTCTGACAATTTTAACTTCTATGTTGTTATTTTGTACAGGCCACTCTATTTTCGAAACTGGTAAAACAGAAAGTTCACCTTTCTTGGCACGAATTAAAAACGGCACTGATTTTGATCCATCTTCTACTTTGACACCATGAGTTATTGCAGTCGTCTTAACAGTTAGAGGAAAGTCGCATGGTATGTCATGATCGTTTGATTTGGTCGGGACTTTAAGTAAATATCGAGTTTCAGCATTGGCCATATGTATATCTCCTATTAATTTTGGAAAATAATCTGAAATGTCCTCGCCGTTGCTTGATTCTAGCTCCCACTGTAAATAAATCCGACCAAAAGAACCCTTTTTGCGGATAATATCCAATTCCACACTGTCTGCATGCTCGAGCCAAATTAAATCAGTTTTAACTGGTTTTACTTCAATGACTCCTCTTTCAGCTGCATAAAAAAGTTACAGTTAACTTCCTATTTTAAATAGTTTAAATAAAATGGTTAGTTTAATTAATATAAACTCAATGTTTATTTAATTACAAATTAGTTACAAACTTGGTATTATAAAAGTTAGACAACAGATTACAACACATCAATGAAGAATTAGAAACGTGCAATATTACCTTTCAACATCCAGATCAAAAGAAATTATTTCATGCCTGAAAACTTACAACGTCACAACTGGGGCGACATCTTACTACACATTCGTGCACTACATGTGGTAGATCCATTAACTACGTTGTTAAAACAATCCAAATTCTACGTTGTTAGGGTAAAACAAATTTCTGCTACAAGGGGTTATTTCAGTGCCTTAAACTTGCAAAATATCTATTTTGCGATATTATTTTCATTAGTTAGTTAAATTTTACTTAATAATATTATGTTCTAAAACGTTATGTATTAATTGGTCGTATGCATATTTTTTGATATTGTGTTATACAACGTTTGGTTGTTTTTGTTATGATTAGTTGTGTGTAGTCAAGTTAACATGACATCATCGTAATATAATACGTCATTGTAACACGACAGAGAAGATGGTTACAAGAGAAAGAGAAACAACACATAGAGAGATGTTAACGACAATCAACGTGCCAGGTAGATTTTTTTCCCTATCTCACCGGGTATAAGGCGCAAGATACACGTTGATTGGTTAGAAAGCTCAGCCCCTCTGCCAGGAGACTCTAACTGAACAATGACATCAATTGGGTCACGTGACTCGAACGTTTCTACCCAATCAGGGTGAAGCTTAATTGGTACTAATGCTTCTGATTCGCCCTCACACAACGTTAAGATGCCGTTTTGTGTCTTAGGCGATAAAAGAAAATTGGCATTTTCACCAGCATTAACTGACCATTCTACTGTCACGTGACCGTCGGTACCCTCGTGACGTATCACTGGTAGCATAATGACGTCACGGGCATTAACGTCCCCTTGTATAGAGACAACTGGGTCTAAGCACCCGATGCGACCATACACTGTAAGAACCACGTTATATATTTAACCACTAATTAGTTTACAAATTAACTAAAATCACTGGAATCAATATCAGTGAGGCAGATGATACAAAGTGCTTTAAATTAGCTTTCTGTTGCTTAACAAACGTACCTTTGTCGTCCACCAGCTTGCACCGCATTGCCGCCAACCTCTTTTTCTTGTTAGGATCAACCACGTGTAGCCAGAAAAATGATCTCTTTCGAGGAACTGGAGCAGGTGAAGCCTGCTGAAGTGGAATTCGAACCTCGGTTGTATCAGCCCCGTCTGCAAAAGCAACCGAACCAGAAGCCCATTCTCTTCCTCTAGCCTATTAATATGATTAACCACAATTACCGATGTATGTTAAGATACTACGTGATAAGTTATTAATTTCAAGTTTATCTAAGTAGTTCAATACCTCATTTTCCCCTTCTGAGTCGGACGACGACGAATCTGATTGATCACTTCGTTTGCACCATCTAACGTTCCACGCCAGAGTCGCATAACCATGAGTGAAATGGCGTTTAAGTGGAATAACTGCGACTTTTTCACTTGTCTTGAAAGAGTAGAAACGTTCGGAAAACTCAACTTTCAATTCTACGCGAAAAAAAAATTGTAAAATTTTCGTTTAAATATTTATTTTGTTGCATAACAAGTTATGTTGTGACGTCATTAAATGTTGATCAATAATTTCTTATAAATTGCTTGGCTTACCATCTTGTGTGGTAATGTGGGTAGGCGAGGATAATTTTGCATCACCGACGTTGTTGAATGGTTGAACCATGATGTCATAGTTGGTTGATGGTTTTAAACCAGTCAAAGTTGTCTTTTTTTCGTCGGGGCCAACGGTTGTCACAATGTCAGGTTCACCTAAAAAATAATGTTTTTAGACTGTTTTAAACGGACAAGGGATGGTGGTTATTCAAAGTTTAGTAAAATTAAAGAACTTACCATCTGTTCTTGCAATGACTTTGTAGCCTTCAACTGGTCCACCACTAGACGGAGCCTCCCACGATGTTGTGCATTCAAATGGAGTTGCTGATGCTGCGAAAGGCTTTCTTACTCTGCCAGGATAACCTAAACAATATTTTACAACATATAGAAAAAAAATTTAGGTCAATGATGATTTGTTTAATTATTTTAAGCCAATAAAAGTTAGTATTAATTTCAAAATCGATGTTTAATTAATAATGTTAATTGAAGGGCTATATTTACATTTAGTTAGGGTTACAAAATACAGTTATACCTGTATCGTTAATGACGTTTAACTCTACATTAGCAAGTGGGCGTTCTCGAGCAATTTCTTCTTCGTTTTGGTCGTCGCGGGGTTCGCGTTTGACCAACATCCTGTAAATTTGTGTAGAGTGGCGCATGTCTTGTTTAAGTGGGAAGTTAACTGTCACGTGATCTGTGTTTGGCGGGAACTCCAGTGTTCCTTGGCTTACCACGGTGGGTGCTTCCCCTTGATTAATTTCGTCATCGCTAGAACTTGATGAGCTGTCAATTAAGTTTAAATAATAAAAATAAATCTTTTCTTAATCCAAACCATTAAAAGCGTAACCACCACGAAATATATACATTAACAATTTGACGTTCACTTAAGAAAATTACCTCGATATGCTAGATTGGCTTGAAATACTACTTGGGATGCTCTTTTTCTTTCTGATTTCTTTGACAATTTTCCATGTTACCACGTCTTTGAAGTCCTTGATGTTTCGTTTAAGATAAAACGTTGCAACTTTATCACTTGTTTTAACTTGCATCGGTGTCTGGTATGAGAGCCTTAGTTCTGTTAAAAAAATAGTTAAATAATTTTTTTGTTAACCAATCATTCAGTAAGATGGTTATACATGTTGTAGTAATGGTTATAAGTTAAAACAAACCTGGTTGGGTTTCAACGACGGTTGTGTTTGAAGCCGGCCCGTCTCCCACGCTGTTGAAAGGTCGTACATTAACCTGGTATGATGTGCTTGGTTGCAAATCATCAAGAGTTGCTTCAAAAATCTACAAAAAATTTAACATTTAACATTTATTTCAAAATGTTCTGAAGATTTTTTCTAATCACAACCTAATGATTTTTACAGTTGCAAACAAAATAATATTTTTTTTATTATTTCTTACATCTTGCGGCAGTTCAACTGTTTTTACAGTGCCTGGTCGACTCCAATATGTAACCTTATATCCAGTTGGCTTAGCGCCCTCGATGGGGGGTAACCAAGAAGCTTTAACATTTTGTGGTCCATATAAATCAGCATCAAAATCTTCAACCACGGTTGGTGGCACTAAAATAAAAAAAATCATTAAAGTTTAACATATAGAATATTTGCTCAATAGACCTGATAACTGACATTCATTATGTTTATTACGTTGTATTACTTGAATTTTTTGGTAAATTTAAAAATGGTAATTTGCTGGTAAATTCAATGGTAATCTGCTTACTTGGGTCATTTTCAATTTTTACTCTGCATTCTTTAACGTCACCGACACGATCACGACCCTTGACGTCACAAAGCCGAACAAAGAAGTGACGATCTTCTCCTGTTGGATCGTTTAGAAGAGGAATGTGGATGCTTCTTTCCATTTCTCCGGGCTTGAACTTAAGCTTGCCTATTCACAAAAAGTTAAACGAAATTTAAGGAGGTCTGTTTAAAAAGAAAAGTTTTGTTAAATTTTATGCAACTTTTAAAATTACCTTTCTCAGCTTCGTAGTGTTGTCCTAGCAATGCGTCGTCATCTGCCGTTTCCCACGTAATTTCAGCAGGAAAATCTTGTCCAAGTTTTCTAACAACAGCTACTAGAGCTTCGCCGTTTTCACTTGGGCATGAAACGTCGCGAGACCTCATTTCAATAAGTCCCTCACCTTTAAATATATTTACGTTATTAATTAAAGCTTGTAATCTATTATAAAAAAATTGTTATGTAAAAAAATACCTATATCATGAATAACATTGACGGCACATAACCCATCGTCACCCAAGGTGGCTGGAGCGCCCACTGGAGGTTCCAGAATAACTGTTATTTTCTCCTGATCGTTTGTAAGTGGAAGTTGTGGCAGATTTATTTCAGCATGACCGTGGTCATCTCCGCTTTCAAGAATAGTTTCACCTTAAACAAATTAAATGTAGCATAGAAAAACACAATTTATATAATAAGAAACCTATTCATTTAAATGTTTAACTAAATAGTACCTGAAGTGTCACAATAAACTGAATCTGGACTGTCAGTTACAATCTTCCACGGAACGATAACTCTTCCCTCTTTTTGTTGTTCCCTATTTATCTTTAATTTTAAAATGCCATTGCTCTGTAACGCTTCTTGTGTTGTGGTTTCAAATTTAATCAATGCGGGTGCTGGGTAAAAATAAATTTCAAATATTTCGTATGGGTATTTTAGATAGTGAGTTAATTTACCTAAATTTGAATAAATTTTTTAAAACAAGTGTCTTATTTTATTAAGATCTTCTATACCTATATCATTCTCAATTGCAACCAAACATGACGCCATATCCCCTAGAACAGATTCAACTGATTTCGGGGGAGAAAGCATGACGTCAAATCGGTCGACTTTCTCCTCACGCGGAAATTGTGGAATTTTGAGATTAATGTGTGATATGTCTTCGCCGTCTTCGAACGTTTCAATTCCCGAGAAATTAGCAAACGGAGACTCGGGGTCCTTACATATTGTCTTCCACGGCACACGGACTTTACCTGTTAAATAAAAATATATTCAGTTATTGATAGCTAAAAAGCATTAAACCCGTCCTATGTATGTCCGGAAAACTGTTTAGAATCTTTATAGACACTTAACACTAGCACGTGCCTTCAGTTCGTTGCGATCGGTTGATTGGTATTTTAAGTGATTCCTCCGATTGCTTAACTTTAACTTCGTTGTCTCCAAATGATATTACCCCGGGCACCACGTCGTTGTAAACCACCACGTCACATCTCGTGTCGCCACAGAGCATCGCTCCTCCCGTTGGCTCACCAAGCACAACCCTATGACGTCATGGTAATTACTATATATTTGGTCATACTATTATTTAAGGCTTGCTACTACATTTACTGCAATAAAATTTAAACAAAATAAAACATTGCGACGACGTCATTGTAACATACGTAAATGCTTCATCTTCGTTTGCCTGAGGAAGACTGGGTGTCTCAATATGAATGTGACTTTCTTCCTCGCCATCTTTAAACGTTTCCTGGCCGTGTAAATCCTTTAAAACAAAAAAAAATAATAATTTCGTTATCAAAGATGTATGGCCTACATTTTTATACTTAAATTTTTTTGAGAAAAACACTAACCTTGTACGGTGAATTTTCGGGTGCATCTTCAATGCTCCAAGGTACCACAACCCGACCGCGGTTACCAGTTCTTCGTTGCACAGCTAGAACAATTTCTCCATTGCTTTGTTTAGCATCGGCGTCAGAATCCACAAATCCGATTTCTCCGTGGACTGTGAGATACAAACATTTTAGAACGTGTTTTTAATACGTCAATTTATAAGAAATAAAACGATTTAAATATCGTGGTTGGTTAAAGCTTATGGCAAAGCTAATGGGTGGCTATCTGTTACAATATGAAACCTTATCATTCACTATACTTTTAACGCAAACATGCATTAAAACAAAAGCAATAAAATCAAAAAATCACAAATAACTTTACTTACAATTGGGCGGAGTAGCTTCTTGCATAATTTCAAATTCTTGCATCATTTCTATACGTGCAATAAAAACCAAGCATGAAATAAAACCTACGTGCTAGCCATATGATATTGATACACAAGTGCTTAACTATCTTACTTTAATGAAATATAAAAAAAAATAAAAAAACACGTGCATGAGATGCATATGAAATACGATGCCACAACAAAATTCTAAAAAACTCAACAATCACCCAAATTACCTTTGACGTGATCAATTAACACTTGCGTCTTATTGGCTGCTCCCAACTTAGTACCACCCTTAACTGACGTCAAAGCAACGTCAAAGAACATGACGTCACCAGAGGCATCGTTAACGATTGGAATAACAATATCTTTCCTATAACGGATAAAAAGTTTAAGATAGAAAGATGTATTTTTCAAATGTTCCAAATATGGGTAAAAACATACTTTGTTTCATTTGGAGCGAAAGAAAGATTTCCCTTTCCTGCTCTGTAATGTTTTCCACGCAATGCTGTGTCGTCGTTCGCCTCCCACGTGACCTGACATGCATGGTTGCACGCACCTGCACGCACGACTGGTATATGAGCTTCGCCATCTGTTCCAAAAACTTCAACTCTCTCGTGCTCAAATTCAACGTCTCCCCCGTCTAAAATCATTAAAGCAATAGTTAAAAAACTTAATCTTAACATTTAACCTACATTGAGCTTGGATAATCCCAAAATTTAACCACTTACCCAAATCGTTTTCGATAACACATCTTGTAGATGTGACCTCTCCTAGGCCAATTCCTGCTCCTGACGTTGGGGTCAGTAAAGTGACGTCGATGGCCGTTACGTCATCATCTTGGGGCTTATCACATAAGGGGATTTCCAGTGTTTTTTCACTTTCTCCATCCAAGAAATTAAGCTAAAATAAAAAATTACAATTTTTTATATTCAGGACTTATAATAAGTATTAAACATACATCTTGTTATTTTATATTTAGTTTAAAAAATAAATGTGTTTTATACCGTTCCGCCTAAGTCTTCATAGTCGTCAGGTTTCTGTCCTGTAGCACAAGGTGTCGCACGTTCAACAAACCAGGGTACATCTACTGCACCCTTCTTTCCCTTCTTCCGCACAACAATCACTTGAATAACGTTACTGGTCTGTTTTACGACCATCTCTGACGTCATCATTTCAAGGTAACCGGCACCTTTAAAAATGTAAAGTTTTAAAATAAACTTTGTTATGTTAAAATCTAGTTTTTGTTCGATCAAACTTACCTGTGACATTATCAATGTTGACTGTCGTCATCTCGTTCGCTCCTAATTCAGCTGGTCCCGTGATGCTGCAGAGCTTAACTCTAAACGTCACGCGACCACCGTTGGGATCATTCATAACAGGAACAAGAATGTCCTTCTTATTTTCACCCGATTCGAAACTTAGTATGCCTTCACCTCCGATGTAATGCTGGCAATCCACGGCAGTGTCATCTGAACATGCAAAAAATAAAATCATTGTATAAAATGACAAAGCGTTTAATTTATTTTAAAATTACGGAGTTAGTGATATTTTAGAATTTCAAGTTAGCGGTTAATTTGTGTTGTGTGTATGTTCGTGTGCGTGTGCGCGTGTGTGTTTATGCGCGTGCGTAATTTTTGCACCTGTTTGATTTTAACGTTTAGTCTTGACTTGGCCAGTTGCTAAATAAGAGTATCTGCCTTTTATAAAAGAATGTTTTGTAAAGTTAGTGTGTAAACTAATATTTAAATTTGCTATTAAAAAGTTAGGCAATACTATAATAATAAGTTTGTAATTATGGTTTTGTTTTTAAAGCTAGGATTATAGCAAAATTTTTAGATATATGAATTTGTTGTTAAAAGTTTGGTTCATTCTAACCGACTATCAAAATATATGGTGTAGATAAGATAGCTGTGTTTATGAGCAACAAACTGGAAAAGAAATTAAAGGTATGTCATTACTGTTTTTTTATGCCTAATAGTATTTGTGTAGAAATGTTTGTGGTCAGTGCAGAGTGTAGTATAAATTTTCGGGGCGAAATTATTTGCGTAAATTGCGAGAGAAACGTTTACAAGTTTTAAGATTTGCGATTGGTTTGAAACAATTGTGTTGTGACAACTCTCGGTTTATAGATTTACTAAATGTTTAAACTTTGTGAAATTTTTGTATTGCTTACATTTTAATAATTCAGTGGGGTAGTCAAAATACTTAACGCCAAACCTGTATTTATAAAGTAATATATAACATAACATGTTTCAAATAAATTAAATTAAGTGTTTTACCGATGGTTTTATATTCAACCGCTGCCGGTCTTCCTTTGGGACCATCCCTTACTACGGGAACCAAAAATGTGTCTACGTCACCTCTGACGTCATACACTGATTTTGGAAAGCTAATTTCACATTTTAGGTCGTTGTTAAGCACCAAGTTGGCTCTGTAGGGTTCATCTAGTTGAGCACGGCCGTCGGGTGGCAATAACACGAACACAAAACTGAAAAAATAAATTTTGTTAAAATAGATAAACGTCGTTTTTCTATTGTTTAAAATTTATTTTAAATTATTTAAAAAAAAATACTTCTCTTGATCTTCATCTGTGTCTTCGGGAAATCTAAGTATGACGTCAGCTTCTGATTGTCCGTCGTCGAAGTCTACCGAACCGTGAAGGTCGTGCATCGGTGACGGTGGCGAGTCTTCGTTTTCGGGAAGAACCTGGTCACGTGACAAAAATGCGACAATAGTTAGTTATTCACCCAAAGTAAAGACCTTAATTTAAAATGCATTTATGCAATAAAATTTACCTTCCACGGAAGTGACACTGCTCCCTTTGTTCCGTTATGACGTAACACTTTGATGACGTCACGACCAGTACTCTGTTTAAATGTGTAGTGTTGTTTTTGTAGGGTAAAAACTCCCGGAACTAAAAGTACACGGCAAAAATTAAAGTCGATTAAATAAAATGATTTTTTCGTGCTTTAAATACTACATCAAGCAGAGTGACGTCATATATTTTCCACATTATAAAGCAGTTACTTACTGATGTCGTTGTCTACTTTAGCTGTACACTGTGGGTAATCCCCTAACGTTGCGCGGCCGCTGGTGGGTTGCTCAAGGTCGATGATAAAACTGTCCATGTTTGTTGGCTGGACTTGAACTGGTAACTTCATCACGATTTCTGGAAAAAATAAAAAATTATGATGCCATAATTAAAGCTTTTTTTAAGTCGTTTTAATTTTGTTTGTTTCAGCGGTTGAAAATAGAGTTTGGGGTTGTTACTTTAAAAAATGTTTTGCAAATATGGGCAAATTTTACCTTTATCTTCTTCTCCATCATCGAACACTAATGTTCCCGCAAGACCAGCGTACCGTGACTTCGGCTTGCCAGGAAGACCACGTGACTGCCATGACAACGCAACAATTCCGTTTGCGTCTTTGGTGCGCTGGACTGGGACGCGCAGCGAACCGCTCGATTGAGAACACGTGATTTCCGGTTTCTTGAAAGTGATTTGCGCCGGAACTAAAATAATAAAATAAGGACGTCATAAAAAAGGAATATAAGCATTTACAAAAGTGGATTGCCTCTTTAAAAGAAAATTCTTGTTTTTAAATACGCTAAAATGTCGTCAAACTTACCAATGTCGTTCTGTAAGACCACGTGGGCTTCATAAACGCTAAGTGCAGCGCCGCCAGTTGGTTCACCCAAACATAACTTAAACGCAACTTCATCCTCGTCAAAATACCCAACTCGCTTAGGCATAGGGACAGATATTTTCTTCAAAACTTCACCATCTCCAAAAACTAAGTTTCCATCAGCGGGAATGTAATGCATTCCACCTGAAACAGAATATTTGTTTTACATTCAGCTCAAACTTGAAATACTTGGTTCTCTGATTGACTGGAAGCGCGTACATAGAAATTGTTAAGTTAAGATTTTTTATACATGCCGATTACATAAGGTTATGGTCTTAAAAATGCAATTTTGTTGTTTCTTACCGACAGCTGTAGCATCTCTTGTAAACCAAGGAACAGCAACCGTTCCATCTGCGCCCGAACTTCTGTGTACAGGTATAACCAGTTGAGATTCACTGCAGGAAAAGTTGTAGCGTGGACTGGCAAATCCAAGCATTCCAGGGTCTGTAAATACGTAAGAGTGTTAAGTTTTTAACAATTTCTGCTTTACTGGTGAAATAACTTTACCTACAAATTTCAAGAATTTTCTTTGTTTACCTTTATCTCGAATAACCGTAACCATTGTGGTCGGCACTGCCAGCGTCACGTGATCGTGGGAATCAGTCAATTCTATGCGGAAGTTGCTTTCACGATGCGCCATCTCGCGGCAAAGTATAATCTCAATACTTGCCTCGTGGTCGCCGTCCTCAAAAGTGACAGTACCTAATTATGAAAGGGTTACATTAAATGATTATCTCCGAACATGTTATATGTTAATAAGTCAATTACACTTATGAAATTTTATTTTTATAGTAAGAGAAAAATGCTAAAAATCTCAAACCTGTCCCCCAATCAATCTCCATGTCATCGTTATTGATATTCATCTTTTGCGTCATCCCTTTCTCACCATCTGATGAGGAAGTCGATGATGTTCGTGACCGACTTCGGAAGGATGGAACCTGTTGCGACATGTCATTCTCATCCTTAATCGGCTCCGTGTTCCAGCGGAGAGAAAGGATCCCGTTCGCGTTGCTTCTTCTTACAGGGATAAGAGAGCTTCCCTGTGACTGCCGGAACAAATATCTCTTCCTCAGGAATTCCACAATTGTTTCTATTACGTCACAAAACCATTATTGTTACGACACATTAAAATTTTTTGCTATAGATTTAAACCGAGCAAAAATTTATATACTTTTTAAAAAATAAATAAATGTATATATTCCTATAGCAATTCTTAAAACAAACATGCCACCAATTAGTATAGGATTATAAAAATAATCGCTAAAAGTTTTTTTTTTAAATTAAAAATATTTTCATGCAAATTAAAGTGATTGGTTTTGCCAATTTATTTATACATAAATTAATACATGGAAGCACCTTATTGAAACATAAGCGCGTTAAGCAATTACATTTTTTAAGAATGAAGTAAATTTAACCCTTTTGATGATTATTTGCTATAACTTATAACACCCAAGCAAATAAATTATAAAAAATATTAAGCAGTCGTGTAAAATGAAACATGGGTTTTGTATTGATGGCTCGAACAGCAAGCAAATTAACATTATGTGATTATTTTGCATTTTGCACCAATTATAATCAAATGTGGGTGAATTAGCGAATTTACCTTCCATTGGGGCTGACCGTTGTAGCAAAGCATTTTCAACTTGTATTTCTTTTACAAGATTAAGTTATTTTTATGTATACCAAGTTTATGAAGGATGTTTATCGTTTTTAAGAAATTTATGTTACTTACAAAAAAGGTTTTGTATAATATTTTATACCGTTAAATGTTGCCTAAACGAAAAAACATTCAGTTTTGGATTACTTACTTGGTACTGGTTCTAACGTAACTTCAGTTTGTGATTGGTCGTTCAGTTTTCCGGTGCCTCTGACGTCAGTAAGTTGGACAGTAAAGTTTGCAGGATTTTCGTTGGGCGAGGCTAATACAGGAATTAAAATATTTCGCTCCGTTTCATCAGGATCAAACACCAAGTTACCTATTATAAAAAAATGTGTCATAAAGCTAAAAAACACTTAGCTTAAAACAGTTAAGGGTTACGACTTTGCTAAAGTAAGCTGTTAGCTTCACCATATTTGTTTTCATTTTAACACCTCCCTTACCAGCCCCTCCAATAAAGTTTTTGTTGTGTATTGCGGTTCCATCTAAAGTTTTCCATCCCACATATGTGGCATCAGTCACGTTGCCCTTTCTCAAGACCTTAATTTGTACGAGCTCTACGTTTTTGAACGTTATCGTTGTACTGTTCATTTCAATTGTGGGTTCGTCTGTCAACAAAACATCGAATTAAAATTGTATTAGACTTTAATAATCCCACAGTTTATACCACAATAACATAGTGATTTAAAATCACTGAACAGCAAAATTACTGTTTTAACGTGATTTTTATTAGCTTATTTTGTCTCGTATATTACATTACCAATTTCTCCAATAATTGTGATCGTTGCTCTAGTTGCTGAACCTAGCATTGGCCCGTCGTTATCAGAGGGGACTAAGACAAGAACAAAAACGTCTGAAGGTACACCTTCCAACCCAATTTCAATGTTTGAACTAACTTGTCCATCTCTGAATTTAAGAAAACCTTCAGCACCTGAAACAAGAAAAAATTACTGTAGTTTCATTACAATACGTTTTAAAGGTTTTAATACACAATTTTTTTTAATTTCTCCAGATGAAACAAAACTTAAATTTTAAAAAGTTTGATTTACCAGAAAATGGGGATGGTTTGTCCAAAGATTCTATTCTCCATGGTATAGAAACTTCGCCGTCTGTGCCCCCTGACCTTATTACAGGAACCAGCCCTAAATCATTAGTTGTTGTCTTAAACACGAACGATGATTTTCCAAATTCGAATTGGCCAGGATCTGCATAAAAAAAATACAAACCACATTAGAAAGAAGTATTAATAAAATATAACAAGTTAAAGTACGGGCAAAATTTACATTTACTTTTTTAGTCAACCGATTTTTTTAGGTTTTGTTACCTTGGCTATTGATAATGGAAACTGTTGCAGTTTTGTTAGGTCCAAGAATTGCCTTTCCTCTACCTTGCTGGTACGCATCAACCTCTTCGACATTGGTGCTTAACTCAACGTTAAAGTTCTTTGCTTCACTTGCTTTTCCACTTAGTTGAACTTCAATGTGATCTCTAGTCTCTCCAGGTTCAAATACAATAACATTCTATGGAAAAATTGAAACTGTTAACCTAAGTTACTATTTACAAAGACGACATTTTACGAACCTAGTTTAATTTTGTATAAAAATACAATGGGTAATTTACTAAACAACCTTTTTAATTTTTTGTTACCTGTGCATTTCTAAAGTCGACACCACCAATAGCGGATCCATTGACAGTACGCCACACCACAATAGCGCGATTGTGAAAACTTCCAGTGCGCAAAACTGGTATTCTAACACTTAGCGAGTTACCAATTACTGGATAAGAATCTTTACTGAATTGTACAACGCTGCGATCTGTTTAAAAAGCATTACAACACCATAATTATATTTATAAATGGTGATATTATTTAGCGAATTATTTTATGAATAATATATATATAAGATCGGCACCTTCGTCTCCAATGATGAAGACTGTTGTTCTTCGGATTCCAGACTTAGCTCCTCCTTTAAACTTATCAAGTTCTATGGTAAATTTCCTTTCATCCTGGTCATCGTACACTTCACCTTCCAACAATTTGATTTCGATCTTGCCTCCAATCTGGAGAAATTAAAACATTGTTAAATCTAAGAAAAATTGCTTTTCATGATTAAACTTTTGCCGTGGCTTTTTTTATAGTAACCTGGTTATTTGCAAAAGTAATGATGCCTTGACCACCCTCATAGTCACGTGATTCAAAGGCGGTGTCGTCGACAGTTCGCCATCTTGCGGATACAATTCCGTCCATACCACCAAGTCTGTTGACTGGAATAACAACAGTTCCTTCACTCTCTTTGAAAGAGAATGTTGCTTTGGAAAATCCTAGCGTACCAGCATCTATAAAACAAATAAAAATGAAAATATTATTATAAATGAAAATTAGGAAACGCAAAACAATTTAACAATTTTTTTGTTTATCTTTTCTGAAACTTCTACAAAAAACTATTTACCTATATCGTTTAGAATAACAACTTCTGTGTCTTTGAGGCCAAACCTTAGCTCATCGTTTAATCCTCCACTTTCCTCCCAATCGAGCGCTAGAAGAGAAACTTGGATGCTTACTTGTGACACATACATATCACGTGACTCCAAACACAGTTCGATGGAAGTTGATATTTCACCATCGGCAAATCGAATCTAAAAAGTACAGAAGGCAATTTAAAAAAAAGTACAAGGTATTAATAAGAAGCTTCACTCCAGACTATATCCCTTTCAGACTTTAAGATCTAATGCTGACTTTATCTTTTCTGTTAAGTTTAAAAAATTTGAACATAAACACTTCAGGTTAAAATAAACGTTATCAATAACAAAATCTGACTGCAAATACGACTTACAGTTCCTTCTCCCCACTCTCCTTCGTTTCCTTCATCTTCACTTGAAGAAGAAGACGACGATGAGTCAGGTGATCTCTCAATTATACTACCCGGTCTTATGATGCTTGGTGGGCCCGTAGCCTCCCATTGAATTAGACAAGACCCGTCACTTGAAGATCGGTGGACCGGTATTACAACATACTAATGTAAAATAATTATACGTTATGTAATATAACGGTATACAACTATGGGATTTAAAAAAAATGCCAACATGTGCTTTATGTTAGAGTAATATGTTCTTACTTTTGCACTTCTTCTGAAAAGATATTTGGATTTAATGAATTCAACAGTACATGGTCCTGGTGGTGCAAAGCCAGCATGTATCACTGGTGCTGTAAAACATTTAAAACATTGTTTTTAATTGTAAAAAAAAACTTTAATATGTTCAAAAGTAAATTGGTTTAAAATAGGTTTGTGGAATTACAAAACTGAACAAACAAGTTCTTAAAAACTAGTTTTACAAATACGCACTCATTGGGATACAAGTTATTGCAACTACTGCTTCGGATGGATCTCCGATTTTGGCGCCACCAGGCGTGCTACGCAGGGTTACCCCAAATTGTAGTTGCCCAGCGTGATTAGGATCGTTATAAACGGGAATTCCAACCTCTTTAACCGTCTCTCCGCCATCGAACACCACACTAATAATTCCACCTAAAATATATTTGGTTCCATTTATTTCAATTCATTTTAATTTACAAAAAACTTCCATTTTAATCAATCATTTTTAATTGCATCTTTTTACCTCTGTAATGGGTACCACTGATAGCGGTCTGATCAGCTGTTTCGCAAACGACAAAGGCAGCACTACTGACGTCACCTTTACGTGACACAAGCAGATTGACCATACCTGAGGTTGCCGATACATCAAACCTCTGTTGTGCAAAACTGACAGTGCCAAGATCTAAAAAATTTTAAAACCAAATATTACAATTTTATTTTTTACGGTTTAAACCTTTTTTAATTTTAAGTTGCCACAAAACTTGATAATTTTTATCACGTAAAAATATAAAGTTAAAAACTTTGTTAAAATTTGGCAGCTACCTTGTTCTGCAAATACTGTAACTGTGGCCTGAGATTTGGCGCCAAGTTTACCGCCACCGGTTGGGTCTTGAAGTACGATGTAAAATGTCATATTGTCACATGACTCGGTGTGTGAAAGATCAATTTCCAAATGTTTACTGATTTCCCCATTTTCAAAGTAAAGCATACCAGAAAGATTACCAACGTCTTTAATAAAAAAAAACAAATAAAAATAAACTACTGCCCTACTACCTCTTTTATAATCTTACAAACTTTCACCTACCATATGGTATTTCGTTTGCGCCCATTCGATGCACACACCATGGTATAGTAACACGACCATCAGATCCCAGGGATCGTATCACTGTAAGGCGACCTAGGGTTGCCTTTGACCTCATAACACAGCTAGTCTTGGCAAATTCAAACAATCCAGGTTCTAAAAATAAGTTGCAACAAAAAAGTTTTTAAACGTGGGTAGCTTAAGCAACTTATGGAACTTTACTATAAACGTTTACTTACCATCATCTTCTATAATTGAAATTGTTGCAACATTGTGAGTAATCTTTGTGCCTTCGCTTGGATCTGCTAAAACTATTCTAAATGCTCTGCCAGATTCATCGTAAACGTCGTTGTCGATAATAGGAATTCTGATATGTGTTTCGGTCTCAAGATTGGCAAACGTTATAGTACCCTAAAATTGTAAAAATAAATTGTAAACTTTCCAGAAAATAATTTTGCTGTCATCTGAAAGTTGTGTCGTATGGTTGGCTGTTAATTAAGTACTAGTATACCAATCTATTGTTGGCTACCTTAGATTCCTCGTAATCTTTTCCAGCAATAGCGGTGTCATCTTCAGTATACCAGTCCACCGTTGACACACCTTTTGTACTATGTGTTCGCATCACTGCCACTTCTGCTATTCCACAATTTTCTAAAAAACAACTGAGATGTTAATATTCTGAAAAATATGGTACAGTGTATTACTTTGGCTAAGTACAATATACATACGTTATTCTATTGCATATTTTTTTCAAAGTTTATAATTAACAACTAACCCATAAACGGATAGGCATCTTTTGGAAATTGAACAAGAGAACATTCTTCATCTCCAAGTACAGTGACCATGCAATGGCTTAAATCTAATGACGCGCCTCCTTTCGGTTCTTCAAGCATAATGTTAAATGCCTTTTCGTTGTCGTCGTATAAGATATCCGGTATCAGCGGCACTTCTATGTGTTGTGTAACCTGTTTTAGAATATAAACATTTGAATATGTGGAACGTTTATGTAATTTTAACGCAACATAATCTTTATATTACGACCATTTAGATTAATACGGGTGAAATACATACACGCTAAAGTAGCATTGTTCTTTCTATTTACCTCTCCATCTGCAAAGTTAACTACTCCTCTTCCTCCAATATAATGTTTTCCACTTACTCCGGTAATGTCGCGTGTAAACCACGCCACACTCACGTGACCATCCATTCCAACTGTGCGGTGAACTGGAATGATGGCAACCCCGTCATTTTCCTTGAAGACGTAGTTTGGTTTCGGAAATCCAATAATACCAGCCTCTGTAAATAAAATTTGAATATTTATTAAATTTATTCATTATGGCAATATGTCAATTGAAATGACAAATTTTCTTACCCTCGTCTTTTATAACGATTATTCTTGTTCTCTTTAAACCAAGTGCAACTCCCTTTTCTTGGCCATAAAGTTCTACCCAGAATGTTGTTTCTCTTCCATTAAAATCGTTTAGTAGTGGGATCTCAATATTACAGAATTCGTCGTTGTCTTTAAATCTAAAATAAGTTGAACAGTGCATAAAATATTTGATGTTTATACTAACGTTTCATGTCGCCGCCTTTTAATTGCCTTAACACCTCAACTTACTTTATTTCTCCTGTTCCCCAATTCAATCCATTACCAATAAGTGGAGCGGTTTCATCCACATGTTCAAATCTCATAGTCGAAGCTGAATTTAATTGTTCAGGTCCATTAGTACCTCCCGATTTTCCAGCGTAAGCACCTGAATGTCCATTATAACCTGCTGCCTCATTTCTGCCTTCTAGTGGTTCGATTTCGATTGTACTTTCGCCATTTCGGCCTTGAACTGTCAGTCTACAAAAAAAGCATTAATAAAATTAGGATTTTTTAATGTGATTTATAAGGCAGACGGTTTGTTATCAAATAACTTTATTGATATATTAAAATACGAACGTTTCGATTGCTTGTCGCTTTCTTAATATCGTTCCCTCTTCTCCTTTACTCATCACTTCGAAGTCATTATCTTCCGAAGAACCTTAAGAAAAAATCAACGTTAGAAATATAAAAAATATAGTTTAACATTTTTCAAGTCTAAAATAGTTACGATATCATATTTTAGGCTGTACCTGGGTAGGTTCGCCATAACACACAAGTTTCCCCTTTCATGAAAGTTCTTCTGACAGGAATAACAGCAAGCTTTGCACTTCGACGAACTAAGTATTTCGCTTTAATGAACTCAATCACGCTTCCTGTAAAAATCAAAAACGACATCAGTATTAATATCTAACTTCGTTTAGTAAAACTTATTTAATTTTTTAAACATAGAAAGTGATTTGTATATTGACTTTTTTATGGGTGAAGTAATTAATGTTTATAGCAAAACAAAATTTCTATACTTTTTCTTCATACTTTATAATTTTGACCCCCTAAACTTACCAGCACCCATGGCGGGAAGCAGGGGTATCATAGCAGGGGAACTAAACATTGCGATGTTTCGAAGTCTGTAATTCTTCGCCTCCTCCTTGTCGATGACGTAAACGCAACATCTCCAACAACAAAGAAGGATTAGTCCGATTAGAAGAAAAAGCAAGATGCACCACAGGATAATGAGAAGAGAATAAGCCGATTTGCATCCTAAAATAACCGAAGAAAAATTTTGATTTCATTGTACAGAATAAAAGCCCCAACTCTTACAAGTCAGTAAACGGAAAAAACTAGACACACGGTAAATATTATGTTATTGTTAATTTGAACCTTCAAAAAATTTAAACCTGCGTAAACCACAAGCTAATAAAAAAACGAGTAGGAGGTTTAATTTATGAATTATGAATTATTACAAAAATGTATTTGAAATTATTACTCATCACTTGAGGTTACATTCTGAAGTGTAAAGTAAATTAGCCTTCGCCCCTGTTAGTCAACATTGCATTAAGTTAAACAAATTTTGTCTCGTTTTATTATTATGCTGTCGCGTCTGTTTTTTTCGCAAACTTGTTATAGAAAGACAGAAAATTCCCCAATAAATTAATTATTTAATTTTCAGCTAAACGTTTTTTTTAATCAGTAAAGTAATATTGATTATTTGTGGGCTGTGTTGGAGCTTTTGACTTACGTTTTTCGTTCTCTGCATAAAATTTAGCGCCGTCCGGATGTGCTTGGTAAGTGTAATAAAACTTGCAGTTGTCATCGTCATCTATAGCAGCGCACAACACCGTTCCAGTTTGTGGGTCTATGTCCTCTATATAACAAATACACGGTTATTAGGTAATAAATATAAATGTGATTTGACTTATATATAAGTTTGCTGCGAACCTTCTTTCATTGAATTTTTGGGTTTCTCATAGATGGTATAATCCGCGCATTCCTTGTCGCAGGTTTGGTTGAGTGGTCCGCTTCCGTGTATACGACACTGTATACAATCTTTGAATATTGCACACGACGGACAATTCTGAATATAAAGAATAACATTTTAAACCAATTGTTATATTTATAGTTTTCCTAAAACTATAAGCTCCTTTATTATTTTATGATACATTGTCTTTGCCATGAGTTTTGATTTGCCAAAGTTACCTCTAAGCAATCCCCGCATGTCGGTCCACCGTACCCTAAGCTTTCTCCGCAAACACAGGATCCACACTGACACACTCCGAACCCGGAACAAATTAATCCGTTTTGCCCAATACAGGTATCGGTTGTATTTGCGCAACCGCAGTCGTCGCCTGACCACTCCGAAGCGCAAGAGCATGAACACGAGCAGGTATCCACCCTTGCTCTATAAATAATTGTTATATTCAGGCAAATAACAACTTATTTTCACGACAAATGTTATTATATAACATCTTAGCACAACGTCAAAAAGAAATAATAAAATGATTTATTTTTAAAAGTAATTAATAAATATCGTAACTTACACTCCATTTCCGGAACATACAAGTCCAGCTCTTTTGGGACAATCGTCGCATTCACAAAAATCTCCGTAAATCTTCGATTTAAAATGTTTGTAACCAGGATCACATTGACATTTGTCGTTTAAACATCGACCTCTTCCTATAAATTGATTTAAATTTGGTCAAAATAGTTGACCTGATCTGGATTTCTTTTAAGTTATGTGCTATAAATGACATTTTAGGACAGTGAACAACATCTTAATTTTAAATCTATATTAGAACTACTTTAATTTAATGATTCTAACGTATACCTGAGCATTCCAATCCACCACCGGATGGTAAACAACCGACAGCTTCCCCAGCTAAAATACCACATGCTGGTCCAGTCCATCTTGAATTGCAATAACAAATACCGCAAGAGAAATTGCCATTGCCATTACACGACGCACTGTCCATCTATAATTTAATAATTTAAAAATGTCATTATGTTTTTATAAAAGTTTACATCCCAACTGTTATTTATGCAAATAAATGGCAAAGCTTGATCATTACCACAACTTCTGAAGCGCAACCGAAGGCTGAAATCACAGAAGTAGTTACTGTTAATCTATCATCGTATCTTCTGGTTTTCACCACAACGTCACCGATGTCACATGCCGTGTTCCCTGCGCATGCGTCGCGATTGGCCGAAAGAGACATGTTGTAAAAAACCTGAAACGAAGATTTTAATTTACTTAAAAAAGAACAATTTAAGTAAAACGTCAAAGTTGTGCAAAAGGACACCTCAGTGCCAGCCTTAAAAAGCGTTTATGAAAAAGACAATGCATTAAACTTTAGAAAAAATCAGTATTATACAAAAAATTACTTAAAAATATTAAATTCGTAAAAAACCCTTACTTTGCTTCCCGAGTCTAATCCTTCAATCAAGGTATTATGTACACTTAAATCCCTTGTCACACCAGTTGGGGTAACCGCCACATAAGATGGACAGATGACGTTCTCATTAGGGTTCGAAGTCACTAATTCTTGCTTGCCGGTAATGTCCATATAAGCTTGCCTGACAAGGTCCACAACGTTGCTGGAATCACCTTTTAAAATTCCCCACGCAGATCCTCGAAAAACATTTTTGGAAACATACTAAAACAATTTGAAGTTTTATTTTATTAAAATGATTTTTTGATTACTTTTTAATTTATAAATCTTCAATCAGTTGATATATATTTGTAAATTATACTTCATATAAATTAGCATAGCTGCTGCCGATGGCAAAAATTGGGGTAATAGATTTTTCCTCCAAGGCTCTTACTACTTGGTTAACAGTAGGAAAATCCTGATCTTCCGCACCCCGGTATCTATAAAACATCGTTTAGTGAAACAAGTGTTTATAGAATTAGTTTTTTTAAGTAACCTGTTCATGTGATTAAAAAAATGTCTTACATTCCATCTGCACCAGTATGACATTTTCCGTCGTTAGCTTTCGAAATTCCAGCTAAAAAGCCGACGCCGTCTGCGGCGTAATGATACGCCGACTCAGTTGCCACCATCATAAGCCTGAGTGAATTTCCGTGCCACCTTATCACGTCCTGGCACTGAATTACTTGCATCATTGCATCTAAGGCTCCCTCCGGCGGATCTAAATTCCCGGAAACAGTTTCGTTGTTGATTGAGTCAAGAAACAGCTCGATGTCGGACGTTAGGTCGACAACATTTTTAAACAGGAAAGGAGCATCGGTATTTTTGTTATATGGATGTTTTAATCTAAATGAAAGCAAGATAGCTTATAGATATAAACATAACACAATTAGTAATAGAATAAGACCACTTTATGTTAAAATAACTTTAAAATCACAAAAAAATAATTTCAAAGGTTTTTTGTGGATGGTTTTACCTTTTTTTAAATAAAAAGGTTTTCATAACTTACTTATATTCTGTCATCTGGGTCATAGGACTTTGAACTTTGTCGACAAATTTTCCAAATCCAATTCTAACACTGCCTTGACCTCCCTGGGTAAGTTCTTGCAGGGTCGCAACTAAAATAAAACAGAACATTATTTCCGCAAGATGATGATAAAGGGCATAAGTATAAATCTTGTTTTTGCTTTAAAGCCTTTTTTTATTTTTAAAAGGTTCTCATGTAACTAGATTGTTATCTTTCGTTTTAGAGATTTAAACTATTTTTACATAATGGTAATCTCTGTTTTAGTTGTTTTTGTCTCTTTCATCACAGCATTAACAAATTCTATGAAAATTATTTTGGTTTTAGGGTCACAAAAATGTTAGCTAAAAAACGTCAGATTTATTTTACTTAACCTTAAACTGGTTAGTTAACTGGCCATCAATTTGCGCTAATCAATCTCTCTTAGTGCTTAGAGATTTAACTAGTAGCGCACGTACACCTTTCAAAACAACTGCAGCAAAACGCATAGCATTTGGACGTAAACATTTTCCGCTTGAAAAATTTGGCTCGGTAGCTTCAGAAAATTTAGCCAATTGTTTGAAATTTTTATGGTTGTTGAGGGATCATAAGTTAAATGCCGTTAAAATTAGTACTTGTTATACTATGATTGATATGCGTAAAATAATAAGAAAAAAAAAGTTACACAACGCAACTTTGTTCACTTACTTAGTTCACTGGCAAGTTTATGAACAGTCTTTAAATCGTCTTTCATACTGTAACTAACGTCCATAAGGTAGTAAAAGTCAACCGGGTACACTGCTGGTTCTTTGACTCGGAACGGAATGGTGACCGAATCTCCGACTCGAATTCTTGCCTAAAACACAAACATCAAGTAAAAATATGTGTAATTATTTGTTCAAGAGTGAAGGTTAACTGGTTTTACGAATAAATTTATTCGTATAACCCGTTTTACTAAAGTGAAACAACGTGCTCGGTATGTTATCTTTGGTTAATTCAGGTAATTGTTTATTTTAAGAAAACTTGGCGATTTCGTATATTTAAATTTAAAAAATTTAAAGGTCACCGAACCATAAAACTTGTTTTTAGTATTTTGAAGTTGCAAACCATCACAAATAAGCTAAAAAGCAGTTTTGGTATTTCGGTAATTCAATATATTGTCATGCTTCTAAGGGTTCAAAAAAGAGTATATATTTAAAGAAAAAATCGTTCTTTGAAAAGATATTTCGTGTATGTACCGTGAAAAAATGGTCACAAACTTGAACAATGGTTATGTTTTATTTAAACAGTTATGGTTTGCACAATACTTACGCTTCCCGCTTGTATGTTAAAGCGGTTTGCTTCGTTGGATTGATCAAGTGATGTAGTTGAAACTATTCTTTGAATATCTGAACATTTTTGATCGACCAGTTGGCTTTCCAAGTTGCATCTTTTGCCGCTGAAGTCCTGCACATATTTTTAGTTTTAATAAACAGTTGCGATATAAAAAAGTTAATAAAATAAGTCTGTTTTAACGAACAAAATTTGCGGTTTTGTATTGGGATAATACATTCTATATAAGCAAGCAACGTAGTTCTGGTAATTTATCAAAATTAAAATGTAACTGAACGTTCTGGTAACAACAAAAAAGGAAACCATTTTTAAATTAAAATGTTTTATTTTAAACGACTTTTGGGACAACTCAAAAGTTTACCATTGCTAAAAAGTAGTATCCAATAACCGTTTGACATTTATGTTTTATAACATTGGAATTGCAACAGATATATCTCGTAAATTCCTTTTGTACTACGAATTTGTTGTAGCAAGGTTTATTAGCCCGTAATATTCGCTTAAAGCTATAATTTTACGTAAGTTAATAAAGTACTCGATTTTAAACAAATAATAAATCGAATACTCTGTTGTGGTCTGGTTTTTATAAACAAATCGAACGATTTAGTAAATCGGTTTAATGAACTTAATGAATTTGTCAAATTCCGTTCATACCATCCTGGCAATGCATTTACCATACCTAAAAAGTTATCGAATTTTTAACTAATATAAACCGGTGCTTGGCGAAACGAACAATCTTTATTTGATATTAAATCCAAGATCAAAGATACGCGAAATATCGTATTAACAAGTACATATTTATATGGGCAATTGTGTATGAGGTTTCAATGTTTGAAAGGTCCTCAAATGCCCACGGCAAATCGATAGCAAAACAAATCTTATAAGCTACAAAAAGCTTATTACTTGCATACTTTGTTTATAAGTTTGTACCGGAATATATTATCCGTTGTCAGTAATAATATATTAACGATTATTATGTAAGTATAACTATTTTTTAACTATAAAAAAATTGTTACTAAAAGAATTCTGACGTCATTGATTTACATTTTTTAACGTCCTAATTTAAAAATTCCGTCACCATTATGACGTCACAACCTACCTCTTGTGCGCACCACTGACACGCGGGGTGAATCGTTATGCAGTCTTCCGGGTAGTCAGCTTGGACGCAAATCGAAGAGGAGGAGCTGGATGAGGAGTAGGAATATGATGATGACCCGGAGGAAGATGCGGAGTAAGACCATCCGCCGATGTTGCAGGTTGATGTCGAATCTGTGACGTAATAAATGATGCTCAGGAAAAAATTGCGGATTCAAAATTGATAGAAGAAAATAAAAGAGAATTCACCTATTTTGTTAAATATTAATCGCTCGTAAATGTCAGTAATATTAAATATTACAAGCTATTGTTTGTCCCTATTAACCTATAAGGCGCTTAAATCGTGAATAAAACTAATACGAAAATATCGTTTTATTACAATTTATCACTTCAGTTTACTGCAAAAATATCGTTGTTGGACAAATATTTGTTACAGAATTCTAGCTTAAAAAAAACAAATTAAATTTAGAATATATAAAAATAACCATTGGTTATGTAGTCGGGGTACTGTGTTACATTTATTAACTAATATATTTAGTTAAATAACTATAAAATACTTAAAACACACTCGACAAAGCTTAAAGGGGACTTTAACAATCCAAAATTAAAAAGATCAATTTTACAAATAAATCTAAACGATTTTATTTTTGTTGGGCGAAATTAAATAGCAAACGGAAATCAACTTTTAAGTATCCGCTGGAGCTACACAGAAACGAGAAACACTCTGGTTTTACTATTCATTGGGCTGCAAATCCAATGGGAATAGACGGGTTAAGAAATCTGACGTCATTTTAACTAATTACCACTGACAGTCGAAGTAAATGTTAGCAGCTTTATCAGCTGCTGTTAGAGCTACGTGACTAAACAAACATATATTCTCCAACTGATAAATTAAAGTAATGACGGTGGCAAATTTCCTATGATGTGATTTCTTGTGATTATGTGTGGTCTTATACCGTAATTATAACACATTTACGAATTACGTGATAGGCGGAAATTTTAAATCCCTATTTACAATAACTTCGTACGGTTTTGGGATGCAAATGTCAATACCAGTTCGAAAATACTCGGTTCGCTATTCCAAATATTACGAACCATAGAAACGCATTGAAGCGTAGACACGACAATAGACAATACTGGTTAACGGCTCTAAATATTTTGACTATGATTTGGTTCTTGCTAAAATCTTAACTGGTAATTTGAATACCATGGCTATGATAAGTCGTGAACAACGAATAATTTAAAACATCCCAATATGAACACTTACCATCTGTATTGGATTGGCCGTATGTTAGTGAAGTAAACAAAAGAAAAATACATAATTTCGCCAAGTTCGTCATGTTTTTAGTTGGTTGATTCTGCAAAATAAGTGTAAAATAAGTCGTGATTTTTGTTTGTTTTAATCGGCTTATGTAAACGAGCGTTCGCTAAGCCTATCGACTAGTAAAAACTTCAGTAAACCTCTGACGTAGGCAAAAAATAAAATAGGCGGGGTATTTACTTTCTTTCTACTTCTACCGGTAGAAACGTGAACAATTAGCATCCAGGTGATATTTATTTACTATCCTAAATGTTTGTAAATGAAATTTCTATAGAGAAAGATTTCTATAGTGGTTGTACTATATGAGGTATTCGAGTGGTGTTATGTAACTTGAAAAAGCGTTTACGTTATGAGGTTGAAAATTTTATAACTATTATGCAATTTAAATTTTTAAAATCACTAAAGAATCACAATTAAAAAAAATTAAAAAGGCATCTTACTTTTTAAAATTAAAAAAAATAAAATGAAACTGTTTAAAGATAAAATTATGTTACCTACTTTGTTTTGTAGAAATGTCTTCTACCTTTACAAACCAGGTAACACCTGGACCTCTTTTTCCTGGTTAATATTAACTTATTAAAATATTAACTTATTCTTCAATTAACTCTATAATTTTTTTTTGGCCTAATTCAGGCACCGATTTCAAAAGAGGTTTTTAAATGTCTTTGAGTAGGTCTGAGTGTCACTAGCAGAAATAAAATAGTTACACCAAAAACCTACTACCTCTGAAAAAACACAAATAACATCATTAAAACCTAGCGATGGTTGTACTTTTCAAAATAGGAGTTGTTCTTTGTAACAGTCTATTTTGTTTCGACGTTCATTTCTTACTGCTAACTGTCTGCGGTTTGCACAAAAATGTACGAATAAAACGCATAGATCATTTTCAAGAACTGTTTTGCGAAATTTGCAGTTGTTGGCACCGCGAGTAGGCTAATAGACCTCGCCTGTTGGTCAGTCGTTTCGCGATTCGAACAATTACGTAATTGATGACGTCATAACGCTTCTAGGTAGCAACTGTTTTTATAAGCGCATGACGTCATTAAAAACTCAACTTGGTCGTGTGAAAAATTATGCGCAATTAACAAAACAAAATAACTGACTTATGATTAATTTGAACAGATAAGATTTATCATTTTCGTAACGGCTCAATATTAAGGCCCCCGGGCGCAATGTAACGGTAAATAAACACGATCTAAGTGTGAGCATAAGAACCCATAGTGTGAAGCATTCATGTTTGTTGTGATTTTAGTTCGGAAAGAATTCGCAATACCGACGGCTAAACCTGTGGTCGGAAAAGAGGCTTAGTTTTAAAAATGTAGCCATGTTTTTCAGTAATCTAATGCAATCGAAATAACTTAACTTTTAATGCTTATTTTGTCAAAACCTATAAAGGATTGACCTATTGTAAACGCTAAATATTTAAACAACTATAGTTTTAGTACTTAAGGTATGCGTTGGTTAAATATCTGGACCAACCCAAATTTAAAATTTTGTTTACGTCTTCTTTCTAATAAAATATTTTACAGTTCATTTCTATTATATTTTAATATTTGTTATTTTAAATATATATGCTTCATATACTCTGAAATATATTCATTTTAATCCAGACATTCGTTCATAGGCGACCCTTAACTACTTATCAGATTGTTTCAACTAACGCTGTGCAATCCCAGTAGCGTCTAAAAATAAGTATTCACTCATATGCCAAACTATTGATCATATATGTCGTGTGGTGGTAACTAAGGCCTGATAGATAACTGTTAAGACTTTGTGTATCATGTAATATGTCATAGTGTTACATTCACTAATTTAAAGAAAAACATTTACCAACAAAATTTACGTTTATTTTTGTTTATTCAAAATTTGATGTTTTCCCAGGGGAATCAAATTAACTTCATTTTGTTATTTAAATAAGGTTTAATTTAATCTTGAAACTTAGTATCGTTTAATGAAGGTGTACAGCGTAATTCAATACAGTTTAAACTTGTTAACAAGCAACATCAAAGTTACATAAGCTTACAGATAATTTTCTTAGTATAAAATGTTGTGGACAATCTTAAAATCGCGAAATAAATAATAATAACCTATGTTTTTTTATGTACATAACAGCGTTTGATTATTGATATAGTTCAACAGATCAATTATTAATGTTATGTTTGTTTATGCCGCATGTTCCTAACTTTAAAATAGTGAAAGTGCTGGCTGAACTATTGTTTTCTTAAAAAAAATACTTAAGTTTGTGCGCTCAGCTTGTTATTCGTACTTTTGTCCGTAACATCAAGTAAATTCCGTTGGGGTTAACAGAGGGTAACTTTGGTTAAAAAAAGTTTCACTTATTAAAGTTTATGCTCAGGTTTGCACCTAGATTATAATATACGATTCTAAATGTCTAAAATGTATTCACCCCTGGTCTAATTTTGTTATTCAACGCCTTTACACTAACTAGGTTATTGACAACCTGTGCTCACGTTTAGCGTACGCTTATTTTGCGTGTTATTTTAACTTATAACTAAGGCTTTCAAACACGTAAGGTACGTAAGGGTCTATTGATGCGTAGCCTTTTACCGCGCCCTTTGGAAACCACAGTATTAAAGCTAGCAGCCTAAAAAAAATCGGACTGCTCTTTAGCAGTGTCTAGCGGTGGCATTGTATTAGGTTTGGTCTCGCAAGACGTTGGATTATGCTTTTTCTGTTAATTGTTTAACATTAAATTATAAACTTGCTTAAATACAAATTAAAATAATCGGTAAAATAAAGCCAAAAACATAAAGCAACAATAGTTATGTGATTAGCAAAAGCTTTTAATAATGTGGTATATAAATTATTATTAATAATATTTAAATTTTACCGTTACTGTTATACTAAAAATGTATAGTTTCCTTTAAGATATGTGATCGTTTTTTTACGGTTTATAAACTTGTAGTACTCATATAAATATACGCCTAATGTAACTAATTAATTAACAAACAAATACATTTAAAAAAATATATTAAATTTATACTTTCGCGTGATGTCGCGACTGAGTAGTAGTGTAAAACGTCAATTGGGTCAAGCTTATTTTTTGTCCTCCCAAATGATTTATTTGTGATTGAATTTTAATCGATTTTCCGGCCTTAGAGCTATCGAATAACAGCACGAAATCAATGGCTTAAGGCTCGATGCAGTTTGCAATGTCAATAAATACAACAGCACGTTTTCAACAATTTAAAATAGAACTGGTACAAAAACCAACGACATATTTTCGCTCCTGCAAATTTTAACAATTTCGGCCTTGCCAAAAATGTAAGGTTAAGGAGTAAATTTTTACAAGTAATTGCATTTCAAAACAACATCATTTAGCTGTTTTTTATGTAACAGTCCAATTAAATTTCAACATGTTTTGTTTCTAATTTAATTAAAAATTTGTAAGACAAATGTTGTTTTTATAAAGGAATGTTCACAACATATTTCGTACGTTTTAAAGAAGATGCATTTGTAATAAGTAAATTATACGTGATATTCACTACAACAGTTCTATGTACCTTTTTATGTGTGTTTCTAAAGTTATTGGGTAAATGTTATAGGACCATAAAAAGTTCATTCAGGAAAGGTCACATTTGCGTTAATACGTCGCGCAGATAAGAATAATATGCCTTGCCCACTAAATAAGCACATTCGGTTAATGTTGATTTTGGTTGTTTTCTTATGGAGATTCTCCATATTTCGAAAGAGTTTTTTTTTGTTTGTATTTTATTTCGCAGTAGGCAATCATGGCAATAAAGTTTCAATAAAAAAGTCAATATTTGGTATAATCTCAATTCCTATCTTCTTTATATAGGCACATTGGGCAAATATGTATTTGATCTTTTTATAGTACATTTTTACAATATATAAGATATTGAAAATATTCTATTAAACTTACCTTTTAATGAAATGCGATTTAAATATTTTCAACATGCAAATTAGACCATGTAGTGTTATGGGAAGAAATCGTCGTAGCCATTTATTATGCATTACATATTTAAATTAACTATGACATCATTATTTATGCATTATTCAAAAGGTGCCATAAAATAAGGTTCAATCTAATTATTCAAAATAGAGAACTCATTTTAATATTATTGTCCATATTATTTAACGTCTAATATTATATTTTAAGTATAAAGAAATCTTGTACAATGTTTTTATTGTAAGTAAAGCATAAAAAAACACGTTTGTTCAAAGTAATTATCGTAGCGTAATTACGCGTTTGTATTCATTTTAAATAGACTATCAAAGTAGGCATTGAGCTGCCTACCGGGGCATCGGTGCCACTGTATGTTGAATAAATACCAGATTATTATTAATTTACTAAGGGAGTGCCAAGTTTGCAGACTATATGGGTAATACCTACCGCATGGCAAATTCAACGAAGTTTATACAAATAACACAACCCCGATTACGAAACTAATACGTTGTGTAATGTACATCGTAGGCGGAACGGGTCTATTAATAAAGGTTAAATATAACACGGTCGTTTTCTCATAGGGTCTAAAGTGTTTTTCTGTTTTGGAACGTACGACTTTTCTCATTAATTTATTCAGCGGTAAAGAATGTGAAGAGACAGTGTAGTATAGTGGTATTCATACTCTTAAGTTAGGAGCGTGTACTTGATTATTGAACGCCTAAAGGCACGATTCATTATCATACCAACCGCTTGTTAAAACTTAAGCTCGTGTATAAGCTTGTAATGCTATACAATGAAATTCCATTGTGGTCAGAAATGTTAAACAGTTGCTTATTTTGCCAAATAATACAACTGCGTTTGTACAACACTAAATGAATTGAGATTGTAGATGTGACAATAAAACAACAATAAGTTCGACATTTATATGGTCGCATGACGGGATTTCGATTAGTTTGACATACTACTATCAAGTTGTATAAAATTTTACCCCCATAAACAAATCTTCACATCTGCTTATACACCATAAAATGACACTTCTTTAAATTATTACCACTAATAATATTTTGATCGTTTTTTTAGTGTGTAGGTCGTAGATTTTAAAGGAGATTGACGTCATTGTGTGGTATTTTATATACAGGAAATTAATATTGTTTTAAAAAATGACGACATAGACTGCTTGCTGCAGCGAGTTGCCACATTTTGAATTTTTACGGTAAAAAACCTAACTTTAAATATTGATGAGTGGAATTAGGCTTGTGTTTTTGTTAGATTTGTTTAAAAATCTCCATTTATTTTCAAATCGAATTAAAGCAGTGCTTACTTATTTATAGGTAATTCGGGAAATTGTACTCCAAAATTAGAACCACTTATGCTTTTAAATGACGTCGTTGGACATTTGTATTGGATGCGTTTCCGCTTGAAAAAAAAACAAATTTTGTAATACGTCAATGGGCATCATTAATTTTCAGACATTTAACATGATTTATTGTTGATAAAGTGTAAAATGTGTTAAGTATTAACTCAAACGTAGTGCTAATGTGTTTTAAATTGCGCTTAGACAGGGCATCGGTAACACAAACGACCGGCAAACGCTGTTGGCTTGAATGAATCCAAATAAATGAGCAAGCGAGCTTATATACCCTTCTATAAATAGACCAGTGTGTCACAGCGCGCGTTTAAAATCGAACGACCAATCGTAAGCCTCGCAAATGACGTAAAGATTTATGTCTACTCTACGAAAACAGCGCACGTACGAAACTTGGAATAGTAATTCGTCTATACTTAATAAAAAACAGGATTTTAATTATTTATTACATAACCTGTGTATACGGAATACACTAAAAAATTGATGAGTGTCACAGACAAGCTTAGCACAGGTTTCAATTAAATGGAAAACGTTGCATTTTCGTACGGAAAAGATTTAGAACGGCAAGAAATAGCACGAAGACCGGCATTTTGTGTGATTATTTTTTTTCACGCGCGCCGCCTGCAAGACATAGTGCCACATGCTCGTACACACACACACACCAACAATTTCGGTACATTCAACAAATTGTTGGAACTGAGTTGCCTTCTTCCTGTACGACTACCAATCGATAGAAAGTTTGTACCGCTTGCATATTTTGAATACTAGCACTTCAACTCACCTGTACTCAATAACGAAATTAAAACGCAACCAAAGAGAAACGTAATTTAGTGCAAGTAAGATATGGATTAATATTAACATATTAGGTTTAAATGTTTAGCATAATAAATGTCTATATATTGTTTAATATTTTAGTCGATTTGTCTTAGTAGGCCATTTTTATGTAGTACGTTTTAAAGAGAAGATTAGGAAATTGGTTTTCAGACGACGTCTGGAGAATTGGTCGATATTAAATGATGAATAACGTCAGAGCGTGAGGGCTTTTGTTTTTTTTATGTCGGTTGTAGTCCGTTTTTAATTAAATTTTACATTTACGATACGGCATGCAATAAGTTTTTGCAGCGTTAATGATTAGGCCGGTCAGTCAGTGCGCTGTGATATTAGGTAATTATACCCGGGGCTATATATGTACCGTAGACTTATGCTTGTAAAGTAAGCCGGTATAAGTCCGTTGTAATTATAACGTTGTTGGTCATCATTTCTTATTTTCAGTTTGAATTAATAACATCAGGTTTAATTTAAACAGTAGAACCCATCTATATAGCTGAACATCCACAAACCACTTCCTGACTTTTGTATATATAGGCTTCTGAAATTAGTCAGAAATTGGTATTATTTCTAAAAATAGGAAAAGGCAATGAATGAGTAATATGTATGCGAAAGAATTGGGATATGTTAAAATTATTTGACTTTTATTTTTACTCATTTAGGTTTTTTAATTAAAATAATTAAAGTTTTGATCTAGTTTGCCCATAACTAGCAGAATGGATCTGTTACCTTGTGGGAACATATTTAAGGAGTTACAAATAATACATGATACAGGTTATTTCTCATCGATGCCTAGTCTAGAAGAAAACTGGCAACAAACTCGATTTCAAATGGAAAAATTTTTACAAAGTGAACCTTTAAATTATCAAAGCCCTCCTTCACCTGCTAAAGATAACCCTTGGAACAAATTCATGGTGCCTTTAAGGGTAAAGGGGGGTCCTGGACTAACCGTGGAAGACATTCAAACAGCACGGAGGCGATTTCGATTAAAGCGGAGTGCTTCATCTGGAGTTGGGTCGATGTCCTCTTATGATTCTGCATCTGGTGAACACAGTCCTATTCCATACTCCTGTTACGACCCTTTAAAAGATGCTTTAAAAAACATTAAATCGGCGTCAATGGGTTTTGGTTTAACACCACCAACTAGCCCAGAAAATAGCATCACAAGTTTAAATGACATTGCTGGTAATGCTGTGTATGCCACAAAACTACATAAAATGTCATCAGCTGACTCGATACTAAACCATTCAACTTTAACATTATCCGGGGTCAATTTAAACACTTTAACTGCGCAAATGAGTGCAGTGCAAAAAGTAGCAACAGCACTTTCTAGTAAAAACATTGACCTTAAAACGACCAACTCTACCAACAGTATTCAAATAAAAACCAGTGAATCAGACTCGAATAAAAAGCGAATTCATAGATGTAATTATCCAAATTGTAGGAAGGTTTACACGAAAAGTTCACATTTAAAAGCCCACCAACGAACACATACAGGTATTTAATTATTAATTTTTGTTTTAATCCAGTATATACACATTAATGTGAAAGTATATTTAATGTCTGTTGTTGCAGCTTCTAGTTAAAGTGTAACTTCAACATAACACAAATAGTTTATAATACATTTTTTATAAATATATATTTAGAAAAATATTATATACAGTACATTGTTTGAAACTTTTTATAATCCATTGTTTAAATCAATTCAAATATAAGGGCATCAAATTGCATAAAGCCTGCTATGATTTTGCAAAATTTATTAGCATTAATATACTACATAAAAGTTTTATCTAATAACCGGCATTGTTGACGGAAATTTTACTGACGTCAGTTAAGGCATGATCACAACAGGAAATATTAAGTGGTGTATACATCTACAGGAACCTGTGTTTATAATGAATCATATATACCAGGCTGCTTTGTTGTTATTACAATGTTGTTGTTGTTAATTTGTACACTTTTTGTTACAATATGTTGCTTGTTTGACCCTTTAGACAAAGTTTTAATGTATGAACTCAAGTTACCTTTTGAAGTAAAAAAGTGTCTGGTGTCTGGGGCTTGTTCTCTTTAAGTTGTAGTTTGTTTTAAGTCATTAAGTGTGATGTTTTTTTTCACGTCTCATTGTGAAATGGGGAATTTCGAATTTTAACAATGTTAATCATGTTAAGAACAATGTCAAATTCTCCTGCCTTATGGTGTAATGTTTGTTATGATTCATAAACTTATGATGTGTATTGTTTATCAGGTGAGAAGCCTTACAAGTGTAATTGGGAAGGTTGTGAATGGAGATTCGCTAGAAGTGACGAACTAACAAGACATTACCGAAAACATACTGGTGCTAAGCCATTTAAATGCAGTCAATGTGACAGGTACTAATTTGTAACATAATACATCAATCTAAACAATCCTTTAATAAGACTTCTACATTTCATAATTATATTAATCAGGGTTTGTTTACAAAACCTTACATGAACTATGTATCATTAGTATATATTTCCATTTAAGTTAAACATAGTCATGAAGAAACCTTCATTTGTTTAGTAAGTGTAGCACAAATGTTGAATTTAACATTATATTTTTATTTTTAATACAGTTTAAGATATTTGTTTTTATCCTGTAGGTGCTTTTCAAGATCGGATCATTTAGCTTTACATATGAAAAGGCACACTTGATTACAAGCTTGCCACAAGCTATCACAATATGTTTAGTTGCACATTTGTAAGGCCTGTGTTCACCGCAGGAAACTTGGGGAAATTAGAAATTTAACCATGTGTGCCTATGTCACCATTAGCATCTCTGTTGTGAGACTTATGGTCCTGTTTTCATTTGTATGCAAACCCAGTATTCACTGTGCAGTAGGTTGTCACTAAGCCGGACCCAAATTAAATTTTTATTTTCTTTTCGTTTTAGTCATTTATTTTGCTTTACAATTTGCGATATCAGTCTATGCCTGGTAAAAACCAAGTAAACTGCATTACCGTGCAGTAATTGTTAAGCTTAGTTTTTTGAATTTTTGCAAAGTTTTAAACTGTGATGGTTTATTTTTGTTAAGAACTTTAAAGTTTCCACTGCCGACAGTATTTTATTATTTTGTGTAAAGGCAGTTTCCTTGTGAGCGTTATATATAAACTGCTTTGGAAACTGCAATGTGTAGTTGTTTATGCTTGTTACAAATATATGTTTCAAATTAAAAATCCGTTTCTATATTAATATATATATATCTAATAAAAAATATATAATATATATTATCATATATCTATAAAAAAAATAATACTGAACTGTTTTCTCTTTTAACTAACCTAATATAAACATGTTCCTATTTGTACTGTATTGTAACCCATTCTTGTTTCGTAATATTATAATTGTGTTCTAAATTTAATCATGTTATAATTACATCATGTAAGTTTTCTTTTTTTTCAAATTCTTACGATCAATATCAAATTGGGAATAGGTTATTAATTTTTTTCTGTTAAACAAAAATCAATTTCAATTTAATGAGCGCATGACATAGATTTAATTGCCATCTAACGGCATTGACCTAAACAGGATTTACATTTTGATTTGATTGAGTGTTCCTGTTTTTAAATAAAGCCAGCAACTAAAGCAAATTTAGTAATGGTATGTTTGTATTTAATTAAATCTATAGATTAATTACTAAATTTATTTCAAATTGTCACACAAAAAATTGTGGATGTTTTATCTGTGGACTAAAATCTATG
Organism: Corella eumyota; assembly: GCF_963082875.1. Lineage (NCBI taxonomy): Eukaryota > Metazoa > Chordata > Ascidiacea > Phlebobranchia > Corellidae > Corella > Corella eumyota. The sequence goes on from NC_137491.1 coordinate 5,951,101, forward strand.
CTTGATTCAAATTATCTGTGTTTTTTTTAATTTAACGCAGTTTTTGATTACAATTTATTAAATTAATAACAAGGTTTTTTTTGGTTATTTGCACACATTGGTTTGAAACTTCGTTCTGTGATAAATTGTTAAATTAAAATTCAATGACATTTTAAAATCATGAAATAGGTCATACTATATTTAATTTAAAAAATTATATAAAGGTTATGTTAATGTGCATGTAATAGGCACTGGATAATGTTGGACAACAAAAATATAATTAACCCAAAATAAACTGTTCCAACAAATCTGTGCCTATTAAAAAATATTGTATGGATAACACATTGTTACTACTTAGTGTGCCAATGTAGGTTCACAATAATATGCAATTTTTTGATTTTATGTGATAATTGCTGCTTACATGTAGCAGTTGGCAGATATTTTGGTTAGCATGCTTTAAATATTACACATCTGAAAAAAATTAATAACTTTGAATCACTAGTTATTTAAATTAAAAAAAAACATAAATGTTTTTCTTGTTATTGTTTTTATACTTACATGTGAACACAGTTATTTAAATGGGAATGATTCCTGTAAAATTCATTCTTAACAATGCAAACATTGAGCTCATTTAAAATTGTTTCACTTTCTATTTATCATAGATACATTGGTTACAAAAAACCGCAGTCACACATAATCGCAGTGTTCAATATATTTATCTTGCTAAAAATATGGAAATTTTCTTATTATGTTTATTCGATTCGCCATAAAAAATGTTGTAAACGAAAAAAATCTTATCTATTTCGAATGTGAACTGCCTTCATGTTATACCCACTTCCATATTATTTTGTGATTAATTTTGTTTATCACCAGTTCGACCTAATCTAGGTAAAGCATCTATGTTTACCAATCGCAGTGTTGGAATTTAAAAAATCATTAATCTCTATACTATTATATAATAAAATAATAATAAAATACAAAAATGTGGTGTTGTATGTAAATTTCAGGTAAAAACAAGCTTTATTTACTGTTGTAAAATTTAAGGTTTAATAGTTTGTATTAGTTCTGACTTTAGTTGTATATCTAAACAGTCAGCAGTTGTTTTTTTAACGTTCCCAGTGACTTGGAAAATATCTTATTTTTATGCGTGGTAAATTACTATGTAACATACTAAGTAGTGCCCGTGCAGTTTTAAATTGCTATCTTTAAAATAGTAAACAATCGTCGGGATATCTTAAATCATTATTTACCATGATAACGTTTTGGATAATCGCCGTGTTTGTTTTTTTCCATAACGTCCATTGTCAACTTATAGGATTAGCGTTGTTATTCTCTCCCATTGTGACGATTACAATGGCTTTATCGTAAGGCGTTTATACGATCGCAAAGGGAAATGTTGAAATATTTTCACAACACAAGCAACAGGATTCGGGTCCGACACAGCAACACAACGCGGAGTAAAAGTTCTAGTAAATTTCCGACTAGTGTTTACGTTCGTAGCAAGAAATGATTCACTTTTACGCTCCGCTTGTGCGGAGGAACGCTTTGTAAAAACACAAAAGAGAAATGTCAAGTTTTCTTCACGAATTCTCGAGCCTTAAACAACAGCGCATCTTTGTCTCTTTTAAGAATTAACCCTGCACGCGCGATTGCACATAGCTCAGCCTACACACCGACCGTAACATTCTTGAAATTACCGAAAAGCGAATCTTCGATTTGAAAAATGCTAAAATACCTGGCAGGAAAATATCTTAAAACTACAAGTATGTGTTCTATTTATAACCATGACAATAACGCATTGTTCTTTTGCTGGACGATAATCGAGAATTGTTTTAAATTTTAAGCGGATTTAGATAGTATCAATTCGCTTCTTAAGGTTTTAACTAAAATCTTCCGTTTTTTTATGGTATTTAATTTACCCCCTCCAATGTTTACAAGTAAATTCTGGATTTAAATATTGTTTGTCTTGCAAACAAATTAAATTTTTAAAAACAAATTAAAAATTTGAATTGTTATATAGACATTGCTATTTATTTTTTTTTAATAAAGACGTTTGGCATTTTGTGGTTGTTGCCAATTTGCAGTGAGATTTGATTAAATGAATATTCTGCCTTCTGGATAAATTTAATGACATAAAAATCGAAATGCCTTTAGTCCTATAGCTCACATTTTAGTGAGTTTTAAACATCTATTTTAATATGAAATGCGATCTTTAAGATAGGTAATAAAATTTTTATTGACATAAAATGTACGCTAATTTAAAAGGAATTTAGAACGTCATTAGGTTTACGGTTCTAATACCAACTTTGGTTTACATTCCACTTTTCTAATACGTATACACAGCTAAAACGCAAGCCGCTAAGCTTATCTTCAATAGTAACAAACAAACATGCTTTAGTAGTGTAAAACAGCTTACATGACGTCATCATAGTTTATTGACTTGAGATTTATTGATACTTCACCTTAATTCGAAACAATTTGTTTTTTTACCGTTTAAAATTATTACGTCACAACCAGACGACGACACGTGTTGTGGTCGTGTTTGGAATGTGAATAAAAACATATTGTTGTTGATTCGAGCAAATACGCAAAATAGCTTTAGCTAGAAACTTGTGTTTTGATCGAAACATATTTATAATATCACAAATTTACACTCTGTAACGATGACCCAAATGCATGTCATAAATTATGATTTAACTGGTACATTTTAATAATATGTTATATGCACCATGATTTATTAAATGCCATTGTTTGCTGGGTGACAAAAATAATATAATAAATGCGTTTTAGTGTAATTTTAATTTACTAAAATATTGGTTTAAATTATTAAAACATGTTGTTGGTTAGCTGAAATGCTCCAACGCGACATCATGTGAAAGCCCTTAAAGTAGTCCACTTTAATTAACCTTTAATTTAGTGTTACCCTATTTTTAGGTCGTGAAGTCGACATTCCGCATCAAAGATAAAGATATCTAAAAAAAAACTTGCCTAATTTATAAGTAAACGTTACATGTATGGGGCTTAAACATAAAACCCTTTGGGATGATTTCCGATGCAGAAATCGGTATACTACTTACGTGAAATATATAGTGTAATATGCTTTGCTATCATTTTTCATTCCGAAAAAAATAAATCTAGTAAAAATAGTATAATTTTTTTATCCTGTGACTGGGAGTAAAAGGTTTATTGGTTATCCTCTTTTTGTGCAGATGTGTAGCTTGATTTAAAATAACTAAGGAAAGGCTGAAAGGGGAATGCCTGGGTTAATATTGTTTTATAACATTTGCCTTTGTATTCGCATTCTAAATATCAGGGTTTGTAAGTCGGTTTGATGCCAGTATAAGTGATAAAGTTTTAACATTTGCTTAGCTTTAGCTGTTAAACTTTTTAATCTGTTAAATAATCGAAGTCTGTTAGTCAATTGTCGGCTTGTCAGACTGTCTAAAAAAATATATGTAACATTACATTTTTACATTAAGGTTGGAGTTTATTGTCAGTAATAGTTTGTAACACTATAAGAATAATAAACTAAGAATGGATGTTTAAAAATAACAACCTTTTAACCTTGAAAACTGTGTTTTTATTTTTTTTAAACAACAAATTTGCTGAAAATATAAACCAAGCCATATGGAGATTGGTGAGTTAGTTTTCTAAAAAATTGTTCCTTAAATAAAATTTATACTAAATCTTTGTTTTTATTGATTATGAACAACTGTTATTAAACCAAACAAAAATAACAATTAGACAATACATTTTAAACAATGGTCTATTAAAAAATTGAACAATGACAATAACCAAAACCCTTTAAACTTTGATTTAACAATTCAAAATATTTAAAAAGCAATAATGCTTCTATTATAAATATAGTAAAAGTTTTTTAATAAAATATTATTTGTTTTAGAATATTGTGATGATCAAATGAAGTCACCAAACACTGATATTGCTATGGTAACTCAGCTTCTTCAAGAAAAAGAAAGGGATCTTGAACTTGCAGCAAGGATTGGACAAACTCTTTTGATTCGGAACAAAACAGTTACACATCAAAACGAATTGTTGGAAGATAAGTTATCGCAAGCCTTGGAAGAGGTATATAAATAATTTTAATTTTTGTTGACATTTTATTTTTGATTTAACAAAGTTTAAAAAAATATGTTACTATAGTAACTTTACATTTACAAAATATAATTTTTTTTTAATTATATTTTTTTGCTTAGGCCTCCCAGTTAAGACATGAAATTAGTCTAAAAGACGATCTTCTTCATATTTATGCTGATGATGAAACAGATTCAAGTGGAGCTCCATCACCTGGTAGAGGTAAATATTGTCATTTTTACACTTAAGAATATTTTTTTTAAACAAATATAAAAAAATACTTTGGATAACAACATTTTAAATTAAGAAATGGATGAATTAAAAAAATGTGATGTTATGTTAAGTGTTGTTTATAATATTTGGCTATCAATCTTAGAAGTTTGCAAAAATTTAAAATAATCTGCAATAACAATTTAGCAGAATTGCCGGTAGATGTTTGATGTTTAAATTTTAAAACTGCGAACGTGACATTCCCCAATTGATAAACAGCCCCCAAAAGTAAACGCTGCTAAAGTCACTTAAACCCTTGATTTACAATTATAATTAAAATTTAAGAGCATAGCCTCACAATAGATTCATTGTTTTCAAAAAAGTTGTCAGAAATCATTTATGATTTTATCAGTGGTATTATTAGTTAAACTAATAATATACTTACTAAATCACAAAAAAATGACATATTTTCAAGTTTTTTTTTACGTTATTATAATTTTCCTATTGTTTTATTTTTAATTTAATGATTAATAAAAGACAGCTTTTCTTTTTGAATATAGAAGTAAAAATATTTGGTCGTTCCCAACTGCAAAGTCAAGTTGAATCCCTACATGAGAAAATCAAAAGGTTGGAGCAAGACAATGCTGATCTTTTGGAAGAGGTATATATGTATAATAATTAAAAAAAAAGATTTATAAAAAAACTTAGTTTGTGTTTTTATATTTACATAATGTTTAGATTGGAACTGTTTAATGTATACCGGCAGCGTGGTGTAGTGGTATAAACTTTCTCCTTCTGAGCCAGCACTTAATCAGCAGCATAGTTATCGGGCAATTATAATCTATATAATATCCCAAACTGCTAAAGGCAACTCGAGACTGGGTTGGTGTAACTAATGTTACTCTATGTTAAGGTCGCGCATTGGACCTTCTCACATCGAGGATAAAGATATATATATACAAAAAAAAGTATTTATAAGCATTCTGTTTGACTTAAATGTTACTTTTGAACACAGTGATTTTAATTTTTAGCAATCGAGTATTCAGTCTGAAGATTTACATTGTGAAGAACAAGCTCAAGTTGCCAGCACTGTCAAGCAACTTCACATCTTACAGAAAGAACTAGGTGCATAAAGTTATTATAGGTTTAAATGTATATATATATATATATATATATAATATGTTGCTATGTTATTTTTCATGATCGACTTAAAGAATTTTGATCGACTTAAAAAATTTATGATCTATTATCCAATCAAAATATATATTGGCCTTGTGCTTTAAATTATTTTTTCTTTCATAAATTTATTTTATAGCATGACTAAAGCTACAAAAAAATCTCTAGTCAATTAATTAATGTATTTATTCACTTTCTCTTTAACAAATTAAATTTTCTTAGAAATAGCAAACAGTCAAATTCAAGCAGTGACAGATGAACTATCAAAACGAAGCAACGAGGCAATGAAACAACAAAAAGAAATCTCATCATTGATCTCACAAATATTATCACTACAACACAAACATAAGGATGTAAGTTAAAACAGAAATTAACTCGTTTATTTTTTAGTCATTTTATTTTCTGGAAATAATTAAATTGAATGATGTTAGTTGCAAGGTCATGGTTTTTGTTTTTAAGGAACTAAATCCCTTGTTGTAATTAGTTTAACCGAAATAATATTTACAGAAATGTGGTTTATATTAAACTGTGGACGTGACATTCTAGGGTTGGCAAACATGCTGAGTTGGCAAATTTAAAACAATAAAGTTCCCCCTAACAACCAATTATAAAGATTGAAAAATCTAAAAAATTTTGTTTAGCAATGCCAGTACTTTTATTTTTTGTCTATATTTATATATTTCTTTTTTTTTAATTAATTGTTTTTTTAAAACTTATTGTTAACAATTTTTTGTTTTATTATTCTAGCTTGCACTTGAGCATGAAGAGCTTCAAGAACACTTAAGTGTTGCAAATCGGTCCCAGTTCGAACTTTCTAAAGAAGTAAGATGTCACTCTTTAATTTTGATTACATACACTGAAAAATTTAAATAAAACAAACATCAACCAACTTGTTGTTTTGTATTTTAATTTTAATAATTAATTACATTTTTGCGGCCAATGTCAACCCATGTAAACAAATGTTGAGGTCTTATCAATATATTAAACATGGTAGTGTTTTAATAGTATTATCAAGTGTTATTATATTCAAATTGATCTTTTTTTTAAAACTTTTAATATTTTTAAAGGTTCAAAATTTAGAGGATAGATATCAGGAGGTTTTGTCAGTAATTGAGGAAACTCGAGAAACAAATAATCTTTTATCAAACAACACCAGTAGTTTTGACTCACGCTCACTTGAGTGTACTCATGTGAGTAAAAAATAAATTTTTATCATGTTTTTCCTTATAACTTTTTTTTTTATAAAAACTTAATTTTTTGATAACAAAGAATGTTTTTTGTTCCAAGGATTCACAAGTTCCATTTCAACACTCACTGGCAGCAGAGTTAGAGAATAGTGGGCTTGATTTTAATCTTCTTCCTCCATCTGCATCTTCTTCTGCTCAGGAAGATCCAGAAGAGGATCCATTGCCAAAGAGGTTAATTATAGATAAAAAAGTTGTTACAAAATTTTACTTTATTAAAAAATTGTTTATGCAAATTATGTTTAAAGAAAATTTGTATATTAATAAAAGTTTTTAAAATTAACAAAAGTTTGAATTATTTTTAGTTTTTTATGTAAATCATCTTCTTTACCACTTGGTAAACCTGGTCAACCCGGTACTGAAGATCTTAATACTGCCATTGTTAAACTTTCAACCAAAAAACCAAGCCCCAGTCTTAAAACTGTAAGTTAAAAGTCTTGATTTAAATTATTAGGCGTTTTTATCAATAGTCAACTAACTACAAAGTGTTACTAACATTAGTACCGTTTGTACTGGACAATAATAAATTTATTATTTTATTTAGTTTGTTAAATTAAATATTGTTATAATTCAGATTCAAACAAATGGTATTGTACAGCGTTATAACTCTAAGATAACAGCAAAAAGTACAGGAATGCGTAAAATATCAACCGCTCCTAAATTAAGGATTGTCAAACCACTGGAAGGTGATAAATTTATTTATTTTGGCGTTGGTTTTAATTTATTCAAAAAGCAAATATTATACTTACATGTCATTAATTTACTTTTACATATGAACATTAAGTGAATATTCTTGGTACAACTGCTGATAAAATGTCTATATTGATCTGCATATTTTATGCCTAATAAATTCTGTCTGTTGTAAAAGTGCCAGAAATTAAAATTTAATTAATGAATAATTAAAGTACAGCTTTTTTATACAAACAGTGGTTTTGTGTAAGCAATTAAAAATTCAAACTAATCTGTTTAACTTTATTGTTTAACATACTTTTTAGTTCTAAAGTTTTTTAAATTTTAAGGTTCTGCCACATTACACCATTGGAAATATCTGGCAGAACGCTGCATGAGTTTTCTTCCTATGAAAGATGAAATGATCAGTTCTGCCGGAATCTTAATCAGAGGAGCTTGTGTTAAACAAGAAACAAAGAAAAAAAATGTTCCCAAAACAAGTCAACCAAAGAAATGCAGATTTGTGCTTGGCGATGAAGACGAACAAATTGAAGGTAGCAAACGATTTCTAAAATTATAACAACTTATATTTTAACAAAAAAAATAACATTAAATTTTAATATTTTGTGAGTTTTGAAACTTTTTATTTTAGAGCCAATATTTATTGGTAGTGAAGATGCATTTGATTCATTTTGTCCAACTTCAAGTTCATTGCCTAAAACAACATTTATGAATCATGCGTAAGTTTTTAATTTTTTTAAATTGATTTCGAAAATAAATCTTAACAATAGTATAGTTTTAATTTGTTCAAGGGCTGTTAATAGCATTTAATTTAAAGTTTAATTAAGGCTTAATAAGTGTGACTAAATTTATTGTTTTATTGCAGATCATATAAGTTTGGAAGTAGCAAACTAAAATCTCCAACTATTATAAAACCAGTGAGTTTTTTCTTCCCCTTAATTATGTTTTAAAATTAAATAAATTAAATTTTTTAATATATTAAAATATGTTTTAAATTTTATATTTTATGTAATATGATCAGGTTTATTTTGACACAATTTTTAACTTATTACAATGTTATAGAAAGTGGTTTTAAGGCCAAAGCCCTCTGAAAATCTACCGTCAACATCAAAGTTAAACAAACAAGTTTTATTAAAGGGATCACAGAGTAGTCCTAACTTTAAAGTTATACCTTCTAGTACTTCTTGTAAGTTATTTCACTTCCTTAATTTTTTTTCTATTTAATTTTTATTTTATATTAAATATAAAAAATTCACTTTTAAACGTAACTTTTTTATGGATTAATTTTTAACTGAATTAAATATTTTTAACAGCTGAAACAAGGAGGGCTGGAGGTGAATTTGAACAATTACATGGAAGTCACAAACTTTTATCTCAACAAAATCGACCCAATTCACTCCGATGTAATTTCTTTCAACAAGATGCACAAAATAAAGGAAAAGGTGGATTTGCCAGACAGATGAGTACACCAAGAAGATAGCATATTGTATAACACTCCAGTTAAGCATGTTAAGCATACAGTTCAGTTGGTCATTACATGATTTACCTATCACAAAATATGAATGTTTTTTTTGCTTGATATAATGCCTATGTAGCATTGTTTTTTTGCATGCTGAATGACTAGGTTTCTTTTTATAAGTATAGGCTGCCGTTTTTATTTGCTACTTAATCCCCGAAAATTTAACAGTTGTGTTGCTATAAAGATGTTGTCCAATATATAGTATGTAAGTCTTTTGGTTTGGTTGTTTCTATAGAGTTCCATTGTCTACTGTCCTTTTGTTTTCATGTTTTTGTCTTAAATAAATTATTTTCCTTTTAGAATATTAAACTTTAAAAAAAATAATCATTAAAACATTCGCTTTATAAAACTTAACTTTTTTTCTTTTTTTTGGCCAATGTGAAAGTTCCTATATTTATTGAAATTAAAAATAATTTATTTTACCGTTAAGTGTTAGTTGTGTCGAGTTATTGTAAACTTTTTCTTGATATTTATGTAATGCAATCATGTGGTAGATAAAAAGTTGCACTTTTAATTATTTACGAAAAAGGTTATTTAAAAGTTGAGCTATATTGGTACAGTTTCAGAAAATTATTTAATTTAGACTACTTTAAATTTTTTCTTTTTTGGTGCTGTTTTTGTATTTCACTGTGATGTTAAACTTGTTAAAAAAAGATTTGTCAATTTCTGCTCTATATAAAACATTTTTTCAAATTTTATTCTTGTTGACTTGTTAAAAATGCAGTTGTTTTTACCTAATCTTTTCTCCCAAATCTTTCTGTTGTTTTTGTGGTCGTTATTTTTGCTATTGTGCACGTTTTATTATTATTGTTACAAATAAAAGTATCAAGTTTTAGCTAACTTTGTTTGCTACATAATTTATTTGTATAAAAAAAGTGTTTTGATAAATTGGTTGGGCTATATATTAGCAATATTTTTTCAAATGTTTTTTAAATCCTGGTTATATTTTAAATTCTTTAATAAATTTTTAATTATTTGTAGCTACAATGAAAAAGTGCTATACGAAAAGGTAAATAAGTCTTCAGAAATATTTTTAATAAATAGTGAGGATAAACGGTAAAGCGTGCGCAATCATGACGTAATTATTGGTATGACGTAACACTACTTAAACTTGATAACGTAGTTTCTGTTTAGTAATTTTACAATTATGGTTTTGGCGTAAATAGTGTTTTGTAGTTAAAAGTACCATTTCTATTAAACTAACATTAAAAACAGTTAAAAAGAAAATTCGGTCTAAGTAACTACAGGTATGATTGTGTTAACTGAGTTTTCTGTGTTATGATAACAATTAAATGTCGTAATGTAGATTTAATAGCACATTTAAGTTTATTTTTATAAAATGCCACATTGTTGTAAAACCAAGAACCAATGGTTTGTTAAACCACAACTGCCTAGGGGAAATTGAAAAAAAACGCCACTGGTTTACCCTAGGCTAGCAAGCAGTTTTCACGATTTTTATTTAGAGTATCTCGGTAAAATATGCAGGTTTATGCCAAGCCCTGTGTTGTAAATTTGGTAAAAAATGTTTAGAAACCAAACAATTTAATTTTTATTTATTGATAGTTTATTTAGCTGCTCGAATAATATATTTATCGCTAAAGTTTAATAAAATGGAGATAAGGTCATGAGGAACGGGGAAGTTAAAAAAAGCAAAAAGAATATGGTTCGTTTTAAAAAATCGAAAACTTGGAATCTAGTATACTTAGCGGCCTTAATAATGGTTGTTTTTCTTTTTATTAACAAAGAAAAACAAACACCGCAAGCCGAATTAGGTAAGATTACGCTTCTTGTTTGTTTATAACATATTTGTTTGGTTTCATTTACAAAACTACGATTTAGAGCTTGTCAGTAATATCGGTAACTATACATCTAATTTTTTAACATCATAACATACTGCTTATCAATATATGATAAATAATTTACAGTATAGTCTAGTTTATGTTTATTTACGTATATTAAACATTTGTTATTGTTTTTTGAATATTACTATTAAATATATAATATGTGTTGTAAGATAATGGGCTAATAATGGGCTTTGTCTTATGCCACAAATTGTAATTCGGCATGTGTTGTTCGTCCGCCTAAGGCGATATTCACATCTATTGTGAAATTTAACAAATAAGTCAATTCCTATTATTTTTGTTAAAAGTTTTAACTCGGAAACGTTAATTTCAAATGTTTTTCCTTTTAATTTAAACTTTTTAAATTGGTTTTAAGTTTGTGAATATGACAATTTTAAAACACGTGGTGATATTACTATGTCAATAATTTGAAAGTCTAGACTAAAAAAAGATAATGATTTATTTTCTTATATTTGCTAAATAAGTTTTAACATAACTCTAGGTTTGTTAAAATATAAAATGGTTAATGGAGAAACTTTATTTGGTAAAACAGTATTTTGGTTGTTCATATATTTAATCTTCACGTATTAACCACTGATTACGTCAGGAGATTTAAAGTGTTTAGAATTAATGTTATAATCGTATTTAAATTACGTAGAAAACAATATTACTCACAAAAGAATGTCAATCGTACTAACAAATTTCACTACTAAATGGATTAGTATTTTACTTTGGTAATGCAATTTGTGGACAAACTAGTTTTTGTAAGGGGCATGAAACTTTATATAATGTATTTGGCGTAGGTGTAAACAAAATAAACAGTTACTCTAAAACGCCTTAAACTATAACAAGTAATCTATATATAATACACAATTTAAGTTTTTTAAATGATTTTTTTTTCAAAATATTTGTATTTTTTAGAAATTCCTTTGGAATGGGTCGAACAAATAAGACAAAGAAGAATTCTAGAACGAAAAAATAATTTAATTAAAAATAAAATTGTTAATACAGTTTTAAAATCACAGTTAAATGAACTTAATGAAGATGTTCCAAACTTAATTACAAAAGATGAATATTTAATTGAAGACAATATTTCGTTTTCACTGGTTAGTTTCTTTAAACAGAGTTTAATCAAGTTAAGAAACATTTGATAACCAAAATTGACAAAGTGATATAAATATATTTAACGTAAATTAACACACTTATTTTGATTTATCTTTTTAGATTGAATAAAAAACATATTTTTTTATTAGTTTCCACCAAATCCAGATTTTATTTTTCACAACAAATTGCCGAAAAGTGGTAGTTCAACTATGAACAACATACTCAAAGTTTTAAAACTAAAAAATAAGTAAGTGTATATATTTATTAACAAAATTAATTGCGTTGCCATATTTTATTTTTATTTTACACTTATTGAAAATTAAATTAATTTTATTTTTAGATTCAACTTCTTGAAGGTTTATCCAAACAAAGCGGCAGTGTCTGATAAAAAAATATTAATTGACTTTTTGCGACCTAAAATCAAGCCTCCTTTTCTATTACTTAAACATCATTATTGGGTTAACTTTACTGAGTAAGTAATCCAATGTTTAAATGTATTATAATAGACGTCATTTATATATTCGAATTACAACTTTTATATGTCAATAAACATCTTAAAGTATTTCGGACTCTAGATTTGTAGATTATTACATGGTAAAATTACAAATAAAAACCACTTAAATTCGTTTATGATATTTAGTTTTTGAATTTTCCAACCATTTGATATGGCTTACAAAAAATTTAACTTGTTTTTGGAATATTAACATTTATTTAAGTTGTATTACAGATATAATTCAGAACAACCAACTTTTATAAATGTGATGCGAGATCCGATTGATTGGTTCACTTCCCGGTTCTACTTTTCTAGGTTTGGTTGGAATAGGAAACCAGGTTGTCGAGAGGAATATTGTCACATGCCGAAAAAAGATTTTAACATGGTAGTTCTTTGTTTAAGCTTTTGTATTATTCAGAAGTTAATTCAACAAAGTATTTTGTTGACATAATTTTACCATTTTGTTAATATTACTTTATTAACTTTATTTTACAGATAAACAGTATCTGACTCTTTTTTTTAATGTGATGTACATTAACCTAATTTTATTTATTATTTAGGACATAGATGAATGTGTTTCAAGCCGCCATAAGGAATGTATGCTACCCTGGCCTTACATTCCATTCTTTTGTGGATCAAGCGAAGATTGCTTAGAGTAAGTTTCCGTGTGATAAAATCAACATTTAACAATTATTATTGTAAATGAATCTGGTAATATTTTAAAATTTTAGTACAATTACTGAAGAGGAAAAAATACGCAGTTATGAAATCGCTAAGCGTCGGTTAGTAGAGAATTTTTTCTTTGTTGGAATTGTTGAACAGTTCGAAGACACTTTAAATATTCTAGAAAAAATTTTGCCTTCTTATTTTAACGGGGCAGTAGAAGCATGGAAAGGAGAATGTAAGTTTTTCAAAATTATTTTTTTGAAAACTTTGTACAATTATTGTCCAGTTAGTACTTTTAAATATATGTTTTATTATTTTAAAAAAGGGTGGTCCTGTATTTTACATAATCGTTAAATTATTGCATTTCAGTAAATAATACCACAATTTGAGACTTAAATAGAGTAACTGTACTTAAAAACACAAATCTTTGTTTTTGTAGTTGTCCAGGAGCAACAAAATAAAACGAGAACTAGATGCAAAAAAGAAATGAGCGAAAAGTCAAAAAAGTTTTTTGAAAACGGACCATTAAAATATGAAATTAAACTTTATAAATTTGCTAGAGAACTACTTCGTTTAAGAATGCAAAGTCTAGGTTTAAAACCAGTAAAAAAATAACTTAAGTTTTGTGAAACAAATCGCTTCATTTTTATAGTTAAAAAAACTCTTTAGTTAAATTTTTTTTATGTATAAATATAATATATTGACATATATTTATTTATTATTTGCTAAAATTGTCATCTTAGGTCGCTCGAAATTTTGTTTGGTAAGACTATTCACGTAACGCGTTTTACCAACGTAATTTAATTTATGAAGATATTTTGATTGCTAAAAGCCTTAAATAAAAAAATAAAAAAACATGAATATACAAAACTAGTATTTTTTTACGCACATTTGTTGTGTATTCTAGCAATAAAAGACTCTAAAAAAATTAAAAACAAAACTAGTTTTTTTGCAGCTTTTATACTGAATGTAAAATTACTCCCATTATTAGTTGTTTCATACTAGACAAAGGATTTTCATATTACTTTTAAAATCTAAGTATATTTAAACAAAGCATTTAAAAACATATTATTTTTCATATTTGTATTCATTGTTTTATAAAATCGAGATTGAGGATAAACTATATTAAACTAAAAAAACATATGGTAAATTTTCCACTCGATAGTAATTTTGGCTGACCATAAAGTTGTAATTTTGTGGTCTTGTTTCAACCACACTGTATTTGGTTTACTTTACAATTCAGTTTTTTAATAGTAAACAATTTATCAAAACAAAAAGCACGTGTTTATGTAATTGTGCATTGTTTAATTGTTAAGCTGGTATTGTTGTGAGTCAGAGCAATTGTTTTATCGCATTGTCAGATTGTTATTAGGTTGGCGTTAATCGTTAGATTTCAACTGTTATGTAATAGTTAAAAACCGGTAGTTAGCTTAATTATGAATGTCGACGTAGTATAAAACAATGACTTACCATCAGACCATTATTATTTATAATTGTATTGTCTGATTGTAAATTATCCATTGTTTTTGGTCGTATTAAGCTACTTTTTTAGGATTTATTATTTTTGTCTATTTTTGCAAGCAATAAACTGGAAATGGCAGTTATTTAACCTTAATGTATTATTTTGTAAGTTTTTAAAGTAAAGTTTTTTATTATATTCATAAGTTAAACTACTAAAACAGTTTTAAATAGGTTTGCATTTTCTAGAATGGATCATAAAAAATTCTCATGTATATACTTTCTAAAAATTCTTTATTTACTTTTAAAATTCAAATTAAATTTAACCAAAGTTAATTTAGACTTGTTAAGTTAATTTAGACGTTATTATATAAATATATAAAATATTTAATAAGGGTTTACCTAACAACATATTTAGAAATTTTGCATTTTTTTAAATTTAAAATTATAGAAAGTCTTAGGTTACTATATAAAAATGATAAATTATAAAAAAATAGTGATGCTAATATCAATGTTAACAAAACTATGTTTCGAAATTAGATATACAATTTAACTATTTTTATACAAGATTTTACGTGTAATTTAAATTAAATTTTATAATACAGTGTTGGAATGGATAGTAAATCACATTTGTGATAATATTTGTAATCAAGCTGACCTGTTTAATAAAAATGAAACTAAGAAAACATTTTCTGGTTCTATTTACGCTTGAATGTGAGTGATGTTTAAATTTTCATTATGACCAGTTTAATAACTTCCTAATATCAACAACAATTTTGTTAATACCTTTATTATTTGGCTATAAAATTAACAATAAAATAGAAGTTGCAGTTTAGGTTTTTTATTGTAATGAGTACAATCGATACACATTATGTTATCCTAATATTATTATCTACAAATTTTAAATAAATGAAAACCACTGTGTGGTATAATAGTAAACACTTAGATTCAAGTTAAAACATGGGCCAAGCTACCCTGTTAAATCAATTATATTTTGTGTTTCATTAATTATTAATGAACCACTATAACTGGAAAACCACTTTGGTATAGTACAGTATATAATAACAAAACAGAATTTAAAAAAAAAGGTTTGTACAATTTCTGCAATCTACCCATAGCCTGTATATATATTAATATTTTTTCTGTATGATTTTGTTTCCAAGTTTATATTTTAAAAACTGAAAATTTATTTAAAGGAAAATTAAAATAAAACTTAGTTATTTTTTGGTTTAACTTTTAAAATAAAATATCAAAAAGCGTTTGATTTTCAGCTTTTTCAGTTTAGGGGAATTAAAAATTTTTAACAATTATTTTGTTTTTAAGGTTTGGTTGCTGTTGTTATAGCAACAGAACTGAATAGTTTGGAACAAAATGTAACTTGCCCTCAAATTTCTCCTGACTTTCAATCTTCCTACTTGCAGGTTACTTTTGAATAATTTTTTTTTCATTTTAATTTCGATTGATATAAAATGTTTGGATCTCTATTAGTTTCGCACGCCCTACATAAACAGGGTGTGTAACCAAAATGCGGTACATGTAATTAAACAAAAAGGTTGCATAAATTAAACCCTTACCCTAACCCTCACATATTCAGTTTACCCATTAACACATCTGACTGGTAAAGCGGACTAAGTTATACTCATTAAAACATATTTCAACTAATTTTTAATGTCTGGTTGAACAATTGCCATACTTAGGTTATAACGCCTTGTTAAACTCGGGCGTGCAAAACTAATAGAGATCTAAATATTTTAAGTTGTTTTTATATATAGTTTACTTGCAATTCATGTGAACCCTTTTTAAATTTATATAATTTTTTTTAATAAATATAAATTATTTTTAGTATGATGTTGAATTAACAATTTAGTTAAAATATTATTTTATATTTGTTTCATTGCAAAAGTATTTTAACTTAGCATACATTCACATAAAAGTATTTGAATTGCTAAACAAATACAATGTGGCATATAGTAAGAAGAACATTAATCCTATGGCTAACCTAAGTGGTTTTGTAACTACTTGAATACCTATTTAGTTTTTTTGTATATATGTATATAAAGCCTATATAATGTTTAGTTTTTTTGCAAAGTTTTGATGTTTAATTTAAATCACTTGCTAAAAATTTCAATTTAAAAATTTATTCTAATATTTTTAAGGGATTTAAACAAATTAACATTGATCAAGAAAGCAATTTACTGACTGGATGTGTTGCTCCAAATGTAGAGAATGAAAATTATGTTATTTACATTAAAAACAATGCTGAAAATAAGGTGTGGCATAATTAAATATCTTTTAGATTTGTGTATAGCCGTTTTTTGAGTTTTCAAACAATTTTTAAAATTTAAGTTATATTAAAGACAATATTTCGAATAGTGTTTTTCAATCTTTGTAGGTGTTTTCATAAATTAAGTAATTATAAAAGATGTTTAAACAAAACAACATTATTGTGGTAGTTTTAAAACTAAGCTGGATTTATGTAAAGTATGTGGGGTAGAAGTCCTTAACTTACTTAGATTTTTATCCATCCAAATATATACTTAGTATATATATATTTGTTTAAAAATATTTTAGGTTTACCTCACGTTTTTGAACACTGAAATGAAAGCTACACCTCATAACATTGTACTGGCTTCACCCTCACCAACTACTTGGATTATATATCAACTTAATACCAGCAATACAATCTTTAATTATTATGTAGGTACAGTTAAAACTATGTCACAGTGTGAATTTGCTATTTAATGCAGGACCTAAAATTTTTTTATGGACC
Source organism: Corella eumyota (assembly GCF_963082875.1). NCBI lineage: Eukaryota > Metazoa > Chordata > Ascidiacea > Phlebobranchia > Corellidae > Corella > Corella eumyota. The sequence continues at coordinate 5,968,343 of NC_137491.1, forward strand.
CAATAATTATTTTTATGATTAACAAATTATATTATAAAAAGGTAAAACTAACATTTATGTTGTATGTTTTTATTTAAAATAGGCTTATTTTTGTAATGTATTTAATATGAAAAAAGCAGAGAAATTTTGGATAGTGCGTTTCAATAATTTAAGATAATTGTAAAGGGTTTTACTAAATCAATTTAAATTAACTTAAAAGTTGTTTTAAAAAAATATAATCTTATAAAAAATGTTGGTTGACCCTGTTAAGATAAAAAGTATTTAAGTTTTAAATTTTTAAGGTATTTAAGTTTTTTAAAGTTTTAAATTAATTTAAATATATGATATATTCATTTTTTTTCTAAATGTCTTCTTTTTACCTGAATTTTTTTTTAAATAAAAACATGTTTAGACTAATTTTTAGTTTGCACCAGCATCAGTTGCAGTGAGTTGCATTATAAAAATTGGGTTAACACGTTATCAATTTCCATTTGTACTGGTTTAGGTTTATTCGGGCTCCAAAGTCATTAATGGAGACACGGGGGAGAAAATATCAAAGGCAACTATGGAAGAAACATTTAACCCAGGATGGTATTCTGCTCAACTTTTTTCAATGTTAAAAAAAAGCATTTTTAGAAGTGACATAAAAAGCTATATCCAACTTGAAAGAGCTGACTTTTTGCGGATTGATTTTGGAGCTTATCTAGTTCCTCAAGGTAGGCATAATTTTTATTGAATGAAAATAAATTTTGCTTTTAAATCACTGCATTACAAAAACACATGGAATTTATCACATTTTTTTGTTTTGTTATTATTGTTAGTACAACTGACTACAAGAAATATACAACACATGCTTTGAAATATATTTACTACCGCTATATTAAATTACCACAACAATACAATAATAATATCGTTTGTTTATTTTTTCAATTGATGTTAAAGAAATTCTTTTATTTACCGATTGCATTTAATAGCAAAATTTAATTTGTTTAAAATTATTGATTTATTATTATTTAATTCTTAGGTGTGGACTGTGGAATAAAAATTCACAATTTTTAAACTATTTTTTTTATTTGTTAATAAATAAATGTGTATAATTTTTTACAGATGAAAGCTGTAAAATAAAATCTAACTGGAAAGCACCAAGTAATTTTATTTCTGCTTCTTACCTCGATTCTATTCTACCCACATCTGCTTGCTCCTTACTTGATACTGACATTAAACCACGGGTTCAATTTCTTGTGGAAATCAACAATAGCAGGTATGTATTAAAATAAATAACTGATTTTATCTATATATTTCTACATATACTATTTAAGTTATCTTCTGTATGTTGCCACTTACGAAATAATGTATTGATTCTGTCTTGTTAATTGATAGGTATTTGAAATTGTTATTTTTAACTGCGATTAGTAATTATTGTAAAATTACTTAGGATGTGGCAAAAATTTAAATTAAGCAAAATTTTGTATTACTCTTGCACTTATTTTACGTAATTTATGCATTTAATTTTTCTATATTGATACGCATAAATTATAGCGAATATAATATAATTTTTTTTCTTCTGTATGTAACTTAATCAAATATAATTTTAACAATAACATGAATGATGATTTTTAGCAATAAGCCTTAGGGCTAGTTTAAAATATTGATACTATCTGTTAAAAATGCATGGCATAATTGCAAAATAAAAATCTGTTTTTCAGTAAAATACAAATTACCCATTTAATATTTATTTAATTTGTTATATATATATACGAATTTTGTTAAGCTTTTTTTTCCTTATCAACTATCTAAATTTTTAAAAAAGTTAGCATTTACAAATTTGGATTAATTTAAACATAATATTACATTTGTATTACATACAATGTTTGCCTCTTTTTTAAAGGGTTAGTAGGGCATGTTAGACTACATTTTTAAACATTATTAAAATTAAAAATTATGGTTTTGTTAGCAATAGTCAATATATCCAAATTGAGTCGCAAAATTTTTTTAGAATTATTTTGTAAATATTTATTTTATTATTATAGATTTAAATTCCCAATTTAGCATAATTTTTTTATGTATTTATTTAAAAAAAATTTTTTTATGTTTTTATTGTTTTACACAAATTTTTAAAATCTCGCTTTAATAAAACTTTTAGGTTAAAGCCAGCAATGTTGCTGTGGTTAAATGGTGTAGAGGCTTTAAACCCAGGCTCCGAAGTTGTTATAGTTTTATCAACCACTTACCCAGTGCAGTGGGAAGTGGTTACCCCCCTCAACATCCCCTTATCTTGCAATCTACGATTTGAGGTAACAAAAATTTTAATTGATGAAAATTGTTTTTTAACTAAAATTTCAAGGTTGCTGGATATGGTAGCTGGTGAAAAATTTTGTTTTTTTTTAGTTGTTATAATAACTTTGTTTGGCAAAAATAATTTTTTTTATAAACAATAATATATAATGTTTTTTTATTGTTTTTGTAGATTTCTACTGGAAGTTCTTTGTCCGATGGTAACATTGCTTTAACTGATGGTACCACACAAAAAATATCATACTTTAAATCAATGCCTTTTGAAAATAAAAGTATATAAATTTTTGAATTTTTTTTTCTAAATACTATGAAATTTCTAACGCTGTTTTTAAAAAAGTGTAAACTTTATTTTTTTAGAAAATTTTGCTAATAATGCAATAAAATTTATTTATTTATTAGGATCACAGTTACTGGTGAAAATGAGTAAAGTTCATCCAGTTCAATCTTATGTTTATTTTAACCAATCAGTTGATTATGTTGAACTTAAAATTCCACATTCACTAGGTAGGATTGTATTTCTATCGTGAATAGATTAACAAAAAATATTGTGGGAAATTTTTAGTGGCATTTAAAAAGATTTCTAAAAAAATTTATTTTGTTCAAAATTTTATTAAATTTTTTCCCATTTTTTGGTATACATTTTAGGTATTTTTATTGGTGTACTTTATTTAAATGTTCTTGTTTGTTAACGTTTACATAACATAGAACCGCGGCAGAAACATATTGGTTAAATTGGAAGGCCAATTTGATTAACTGTGGGAATAAGGAAGACTAACATCCTTTAATCATTTTTTGGGGAAATGTTTTTTCCTTGGAAATTTACATATTATGTATTGACAACAAGATTAATTTGCTCAAAATTTTTAAAGTATTTTAAAGTAATAAAATCCACTATTGGATCGGTTTTGTAGTTGAAAATAACAATATACAATACTTGGTGGTTTAAGTGGTATACTTTTTAAATAAAGAAGTAAATCAGGTTTAATCAGATTAAAAAGGATAAACTTTAGTAAACTTTAACATTTACAAACATACCTTAAATTTAAAACTATAAACACACAATAATAATCATAAAAATCATAAATAAACACAATATTCATAGGCTTAAAAAATATATCAACTTTTTTAATATCTATTTTAGGTTTTGGAATTTTGTTGTTGTGTATTCCAAATATTATTTTTTTAAAAGAGTTGTAAATGTAAGAAATTCAAAGAAATTTTATTTGTTTTCGGAAATTGTAAAAAAGTTTGTAATTGTTGTTCGGTTTAAAGTTTTATATCGGATTCAAATATAAACACTTTGTTAAATATAACTTCTCTTGTTGAACTTAGATTCTGAAAAATTGTTTTTTGTTTACTAATAAAATAATATATATACACATAAAATGATTCTAATAATTTTAGTACTAAATCTTATAATTTTTACATTTTATTTTTTCAATGAAAAATAATATATTTTTATTTTTGACAAAGTTTTCTATTTTACATTTTCAGTAAAAGCCACCCCTAAGCTACCATCAGTAGAAGAAATAGTTTTATTTCTCGATAACTTGAAGCTTTTTTGTAGGAATAAAATTTGCCAACTTACTGTCCCAACTACTATCTATAAGGTTTGTGAAAAATTTTTACTACCAAAAATTTTTTAATTTAAAAGTTTGTTGAATGGTATTTCTACTTTGTTTTTCGTTATTAACTGGGATCATATTTTTTTGTTGTAATTTATTTTTTAAATTACTGTAACTAATGAAATTCTAATTCCAACATTTTTTATTGAAAACAAGATTTTAAGTTATAATTAATTATTATTTTAATTGAGAATCAGTGGTTTTTATCCTATATTAAAAAATATTGTTAATATTTTGTTAATTGTTTTTTATTCACAGGCTTGTAACTTACTCGAGACACAGATTAGGGTTGGAGACGAGGATTGTGAGATCGAGATGAATGAGGAACAAGAGGATTTTTACTCGGATGACATTGAAGTTGGAAGTTGTGGATTGAGGGAAGTGCACAAATCTTACAAGATTAAGGTAAACATTTTTTTTGTTAATTTTTGTCAATTTAAATTTTTTTTAGCTGATATACTGTTAAATTAAAATTAAAAAAATTAAATAAAAATTCTTTATTTATTGTCCATAAAAGTCAGGTTTTGATTAAATTCCTACATTTTTTTTGTTAAAATTTTTTGTAGGTCTACTTATTTGTTGGAAAAGAAATCGAAAAAGTTGTTTCAACCCCAATTCCATCAGTGCCAAGTAAGAAACAATATTTTATTCTAAACTCATGGAGTTTGTGTTAAAAAAATGAAATACAAAATTTAAGCACACTTATTATTTCGTTTATTAATTTTTTCCATATAAGTTTTACCTTAGTATATTTGTTGTTTGTTATTAATAAAAAATTACTATTACATTTGAACTCACTTTATTACAGAACAATAAACTATTGTATGTTTGTTGGTTTAAAACATCAATCTAGGTGATAAATCACTATTATATACCACACTGCACACATAAAACCACATTAACCTCTTTGGTATCTCGTCATCTTTAAACACTGAAAATTTGTTTGTTCATCTTTGTTGCACAATATTAGTTTTCTGATAAAAAATGTTAAAAAATTTACATCAAGTAGATTTTTCTACTATTTACCTTTTTGGATTTTTTAAAATTTTTTAAATTGTTATTTTTGTTTCAGAAATATCGGTTTACAATGACTTAAATCGAAGCAAAAAACTTCAATTTCCATTTTTGTATTCAACACAACAGGAAAGCTTTTATGTTGAGGTAGGTGAAAGTTTAATTGCGTATTAAGTTATTAAATTGGTGTAGAGAATACAATCCTATTATCAACTTAATTTGATTTATGATTTAATCGAATAAGATAAATCAAAAAACTTAAAAATAAGTTAAAATTCATTTTTAAATTTACCATAAAATAAACATAACTTAAATTGCATTTATGTAACAAAAACACGCTTAATATGTTCTGTGTTATATGTCACTCAATGCATTGATAACACAGTTTTATGCTAACCAAAATGTATCCTACAAGACCATTCAATTGTATACTTTATCACAGTATAAGCACCCTTAGCACATTTTCTATTGTACAGATAGTTCTCCAGAATGGAAATAGTTAAATTACCACACACATAGTTTTAATGCAATGACATCATTTATAGATTTGGAATGGTAAATCACAGAAAAAAAACAAGATTCTCTTTAAAACTAAAATTTTTTATAAAAATATTTATTAATTGACTTTCTTTAGGCAATTACCTAAAAGATATATCAAAAAACTTTACAAAGGTATAAGAGTTTTAATGTTTTTTTATTATATGTCAATATTAACTTTAGGTTTCAATGGCAAGTACAGATTTAAGCAGTGGAATAAACTTAGACCAGTGTTATCTAAAGTATGCGGGCTTAAATAAATCAAGCTACGAATATCTAATCTACAACAACTGCCCTGTGAACAAGCATGTGGGGTATGTTTAAATATCATAATATGTATTGTTAAGAGATTTATAAGTTTTTAAATATTGATTATTGAAAAAAAATTGTCGAAATTTAAAAAAAAGTACTGCAATGATATTTGATGCATTAATTACATTTTATTGATATTAATTGTTAAGTTAACATATAATTTTAATCTAACTTTTATTTTGTAATACTTAAACATTTGTTTGTAAAAACATTTAAAAAAGTTTATAAATCGGTCAATTCAATTTGTTGTTACACTTGAATAGCATACCTAATACACTTTTAAGTTGATGTCGAGTTTCCCCATAAGGGCTTGTTCAAATATTATTTGAACAATGATTAATGAATGGCAGGTTGAAAGCCATCTCCAAAATTGACATAAATAGCATAATTATTTTAGGCAAAAATTTTTGTACATAAACTATAATTAATTTTTTTTATCACAAAATGTTAATAAAATTTAAATTTAGTTAAGAACATAACTTAAAATTTGTGGGTTTTGTTATCTAGGTTTTATTGGCTTAACTATAAAAATGTATGCAAGTTAAATTGTGTTCAGTAGACTGTTAAATTATGTGAAATTAATCATCTGTACCTGAAATTAATTATTTAACCCTAAACTTTTATAACAAATTTCTATTACCAACATTTATGTAGTAATATTAATGATTTGTTTATATTTCAAATATTGATAATCTTTTATGAATTATGACAAATTTGTAAGTTTTGAAAACTAAATAACACATGAATATGGTAAACAAAATAAATAAATACTTATCCTTTAAGTATTTTTATCTAAATAAATATTTTTTTAAAAGTTTAAACTTTCTTTTTTTTAGGATGCTTTTTACTTACTGTCCCGATGATGTGCATCAGCAAGTTTTTACTTTTTCCCAAGACTTGTTTTCTCTTCCCAACAAGGATTACAGTTTAGTTTGTCATGTGACAACCTGTGACATTGATGATAATTTAATGGTAAGGATTGTAAAACTTATTTCAAAAAAATTATTTGCTATTTAGCATATCTTATTTGTTTGAGAAGTTTTGTAAAAAAGGCTTTTATGTCATATACATTTTTATGTGATCAATGACTTTCAGGTTTAAACTCAATACCAATTTAATTATTTCTTTGTCCTAAATTGGAATATACCTCAGAAATGTTGATTATTTAGATTTTAATATTTTTGAACAGTTTTTTATCTGTTTGTTTTATTTATGTACAAACCTTAATCATATTTCTTATGTAGTGCCAGAATAGTGATATACAAAGTTGCTATGGGGTAATGGATTACAATCATGATTACAATGCTTTGGAAACTGAATATGTTTTAGAAGTTGGAACTTTTAAACAAACTCAAGAAGCTCCAAGTAAACTTTTGTTTTAATACTTTAAATGAATAAAAAAATGTATTGTCATAACAGTTTCAAAATTTGTGATGCCATTTATTTTTTTAATTTTTTCACTTATTCAGCCCAAACACAAGAACCAAAAATGCTGGCAAAAAATGTTGCAATAAGCCCAAGTATGGTCATTTTTATTGGATTCTCGACATTTTTTATTGGCATTATTCTTGTTATTATTTTGTGGACAATACATACACATTATCAAAAGAAAAAGCAAACTTATACAAACAATGTTAAATCGAGGGGAAATTATGCTTCTGTCAGGTAAAATTATTATTTGTTTCATTTGCAAAATTTCTTCATATTTTTTTGCAATAGTAAAATTTAATTAATTTTAAATCTAATGCAATTGTTTTCTTAGAACCGATTATGAATTGAAAAATCAAAATGGATTTCCATTAGACAATGGTAGGCAAAACATATTTAACATAACATATGAAATGCTAATTTTAAAAATGTCTAGGTTATTATTGTTTGTGATTTTGTGGGATTAATATGTTTGCTCGATAGGGCTTTGGTAAAATTAAATATGTGGTAAAGTAGGACCAATTGTTAAACATGATTAATCATTATATCAACCATTAACTTGAACTTGTCAATTTCAGCTACCTAAGCAATCATGAAATTTCCAATAAAACTACCGAAGTGGTTTATAAAATATTTAAAATATTGGCAGATTTTCAATTATAATTACAAAATTTTTTTGTGTATTAATAAAGAAAATAAAAAAAATTAAACTTTAGTGAAAAAGGAGAGCCGAACAGATCAAATGTTGTCAGTGAAGCAAGGTTCAAAAACAAGTGGTCATCATTTAGCAAACTCTAAAGCCGAGGTAGGTTTCATTAGATATTTTGTTAAAATTTAATTTAGTCTGTAATACCATAATTTTTCTCTTAATCAAATGTCAAAAAAAGGTTAGAAAAGTTTTAGAAAATTTTTGGTATTTAAAGTTAACTTATATTATAAATATTTTAACTTTAAAAATTGTTGTTTAGGAAGAGTTGATACTTCCACTATTGAATGGGGATACACGAATACCTCTTACCCAAACTCACCCTGACAGCTCTGGGGAGGGAGATGCTGGATACTCCTCAAACGGGAAGACCAAGAGTGAAAGCTTTTCACCTTCTCGTTTTACTCTGGAGGAGCAAATTCCTTACATGAAGGAGGATGTTGTTTGAGCGTGGTACTTGTTAGTAGACCTCATTTTTTTATCCCAACGGAGCCTCAACTCGCCTTCTAGTTTACTTCTCAGTACTTTTTTATGACCAACAATGTTTTAATGGCCTGACCTCTTTAGTCTGCACAACTTTTTTAGACTGCTCTTTTGTTGTGCTTAAGAGCATATCTTGCACATACATCTCACAGGGATTTGGAAAACTGCACACATTGATTACAACCTTGAAAAAACAACAGACAATATTTGTTGTTGTTTTGTTTTATACTTGTTTACTGAAAAGATTTGAAAAATCTTTGTATTTGTTTCCCTGATAACACTGGAATGTGGCACAAAACGGCCACATCTCTACTTCAGCATTAACCTCGTTGCCCTACATTGTTTGAATACAAGGTCTGAACTACATCAGTTTTATTCAGTAGTTGATTTGAGTCTATAAATCAACACACAACAAAAAAGACGACAAAAGCACCTCTCTATTCTCTTTCATTACCTCAAGCTAAAACCTCACAGATAGTTATGTATTACATCGTTTGCTCGCTTTTGGCTCACCTTGTGTATACGGTGCAGACCTGACAATTTCTAACAAGACGAATTAGTCACATGACCTCACATTGTGTGATTAAGTCCCTATGAGACCTGTTTAAACATTTTTTTATGTATCCAAAAGTTTTGGATTTAGTACCCAAAATATATCTTAGCATTAAATGTATTTGTTGATTTTTTTTTCATTGTTGGCTAACCATGTAAAAATTTTTGTTTGGCAACTTGTTTTTACCTCATATTTTTACACCTCATTCGGGTTACATAATTTTTTTACATTCTTTGTTGGCCTAGACGTGCTTTAAACACTACCATTAGCACAGGCCATGTCAACTTTCTAGACGAAGTGTGCAAAAAATTTTTATGATTTCACTTTAAGTTCAAATTGACTGTCCGAAATATAAGTTCAAAACTTTATTGCAATATTGGATATGTGCAAATATTGAAATTGAATTTCAAAGGCACCTAATACCTTTTTGCAATTCAAAACATATTCTGAATTTGTCAAATTGTTGAACAATTTTTTTTTACATTTTAGTTGTTTGTAAATCAACTTATAATACATTTTTTCTTTAATTAATTGTGTTTAAAAAAAGTTAATGTAATTGACTTTTTTTCACTGAATTACAAGTTTTTAAAACTTAAATGTAAATGTTAAACTAACTGTTACATAATAAGCTATATTGAAAATTTCCTTTAAAAAGGTTTAAGGTAATTATTTTTTTATGTTTTTAAGGTGGATTTTAACCGGTTTCTAAATGAAATTGTTCTATATTAATTGATTTATTTTTATATGTATCTTTATTATAATTTAATAACTTTTCTTGGTAAATGTTTTTATCCACTGATTTAAAATAGCGTCGTTATTTACTGACTTTTGTTAACAGTATCACTTTACCGTTTGTAAAATCGTTTTTTTATGTGACTGCTTTATGTATTTTGTCGGTAAAAAGAATGCAGCCCAAGGACTTTTATTGGACATCCGTTAAAAAGCCAAATTTAAACGTTATAATGCTATTTTATTTATGTGCTTTAATATATTTAGCAGCAGACGTAACATTCAGGCCCAATTTTAATAAGACTTCGTGACTTCGCTTTTTGATTTTCCCTACCTCCATATAAATAAACACTGGGTACAAAGTATAAAAAAATGTTTTAAATATTAACTGCCTTGACATATAAAGTTCATCGGAAAATAACACTTTCTATTATATTGGGCAGCGTTTCTTTTTATTGCATCTCGTATTCGTATCATCTTTTTTATTTCCACAACTAATGTTCTTGTTATCTTTCACAAACTCGTTTTATTTCGAAAGTTCAAATACGATTTCGATATTTAAAAAATAAAAGAATCTGGTTAAAATTTGGTTTAATGTTGTTTTGTTAAGTATTTATTAACTGTTTTTTTAGTTTTAACAAATATTTAGTTAAAGTTTAAGTTAACAATAACCGCGTTAAAATATTGTTTATATAGATATAATTTTAATTTATTTACAAAAAATTTTAGCGTAGCTTACTAACTCGGCCTAAGTAAAGTTTTATTATCCATGCTACGACTGGTAAGATTGTTTAATAAATGTAGATTAAAAATAGATTTCAAAATATTATTAAGTTATTAAGACGCTCAAAAATAAAGTAAACCGAAAACTACTAAGGGCAGGACCTAATCACATAACTTGCAATCACAAACTAGATTTATTTGATAAATAAAATATGGTTCGAAATTATTTGATTACTTTAAAAAATAAAAAAATATATGCATAAACATTAACTAATAATATTACATACCTTTGATTTTTGATAAACAAACAAGCATTTACATTTATTATACAAACAAAAACTTGAATAAACAAACACCTATTAATTAGTAATTAGTAACAAAAATTAAAATTTTAATTTATTTTTGAGTTACTAATATCACGATATACAATTGACAAAAATTAAAAAAATTAACAACAACTTTGAATTTTAATAAACAAACACTTATTAATTAGTAATTAGTAATAAAAATTAAAATTCTATTTTATTTTTGAGTTACTAATATCATGATATACAATTGACCAAAATTTAAAAAATTAACAACAACCTTTAAATTTTAATAAACAAACACCTATTAATAATAAATTAGTGATAAAAATAAAAATTTTAATTTATTTTTGAGTTAGTGATATCATGATATACAATTGACCAAGATTTAAAATTAATAACAACCTTTAAATTTTAATAAACAAACACCTTTTAATTAGTAATTAGTGATATTTACATGTCGTAAAAAATGGGAGGTTTTTGATTTGTTGGGATAATAACAAACATACTAAAAATTTAGAACTTTTAGTTTTAAAGAACAAAAGTTATCATCTTTCAAAATTCGGACAAATAAGAATAAAAACAACTAGATTTATTTGATAAATAAAATATGGTTCAAAATCATTTGATTATTTTTTAAAATTAATCTTTATTAATAAATAAAATTATGCATAAACATTACTTAATTATGAATATTAACTAAATAAATAAATTTAATATTACATAATCAATTATTAGACTAAAAACGTGGATAAGAAAATTTCGGAACAAAATTATTTTAAAAGTTTTAAAATATCAGTATTTAATTTTTTAATTAACAAAAGTAATTAAATATACTCAACAAACAAAAATTATTTTTTTAACCCAGTTTTAAGTTGTTGATATCAGAATATACATTAAACAAGTTTTAAATGCCTAAAATTGATTTTTAATTAATAAACAAGCATTTAAATAAAATAAACAAACAAAAATTATTTTTTAAACATGTATTTTAATTACTCACATCATAAAATACATTATATTAAATTTTAAATGCTTAATATCAAACTTTAATTTTTAATAAACAAACAAGAATTTAAATATAATAAACAAACAAAAATTAAATTTTTAATCCATTTTCGAGTTATTAATATTATGATATATAATTGACCAAAATTTGAAAACTTAATAACGATCTCTAAATTTTAAAAAACAAACACCTATTAATTACTAATTAATATTATTTAAATTATCAAAATAGGAGGATTGAAACACAATATGATAATAAACAACATACTAAAATTTTAAAAATTAATATACACAAAATCAAAAGTTATTCGATTTCAAAATTTGGATTAGTAAGAATAAAAATAAATATACGGACAATAACAATATGTTTCGAAATCTAAGATTTCGAACCATAATAATAATAACTAGATTTATTTAATAAATAAAATATAGTTCGAAATTATTTGATTATTTTTAAAAACTATTAATAAATAAAGTTACGCATAAACATTACTTAATTATAAATATTAACTAAATTAATAAATCAAATATTACGTATTCAGTTATAAAACTAAAATCATATTAAATGATTGTACTAAAAAAATTTCAAAACAAAATTGTTTTAAATGTTTTTAAAAAAAAATCCTTTTTAAGTAATTAATATTATAATATAAAAATGTTACGTTTACAATATAAAACTATTTAAGATTTCAAAGCATAATAATTTTTACAACAAAAATAATCCCGACTAGTAAGGTCGTGGTAAAAAAAAATTGAAACGTTACCGAAGAAAAGCGTAATTCGTTTCAGGCAATCAGCGCCGAAGTTAGCGAAGCGCAGAATTTAAGAGAAGCGCTTTTAGGTTTTGTGTTAAAACATGTGGTATATAGTTTAATAGTAAGTTTATAAAGCTAATATTTAATTAAATATTTCAAATTAATAAAGTTTTCTCTTTTAAATTGTTTCGTAAGATAACGACGTTGTTAGTTTTTTATAATTTGATTAGTTAAGAAACTATTTCTTTATACGCCTTTAGCATAATGCGTTGCGGATGAATACAGCTGACGTCACAACTTGACTTCTTGGATCGGCTTGTCTGCCATTAAGTTTAAGTTAGTCTGTGTTCAGGATGTTTGTTTTATGTTTTAGCTAAGTTGAGAGTTTAAGCCATGTCGAAAGCGTCTTTAGGACGAAGCCATCTTTTTCTTTAACAAATCGAGTTAAGTGAATTATTTTATAAGTTTTAGTAGTTATTTTTTTAGTGTATATGGTGTTGTTTAATTGGTTATGCAGTGCGTTAGGGGTAGGGTCGTGCGCGTATCGATACATTCGTTGTTTTAATGTTTGAGGTATTGCGTTTAACAGTCCGCGTATTTATTAAACAACACTATTTGAAAGCGTATCAATAAATAATACCTAACTAGACATTTTAACTGCCCCTAGTTTATATTTGCAGTTGTAGATGACGATCTCGCAGAGAGAGAGTGGCTGATGATGATCTGACGAGAAATAGGTACTAATTAGGCGATTCTACGGTGATTTAAAGAGAAATTGAAGAGTGTGATGTGGGCCTCAGGTAGTTGTAAATTTAGGCTTTGATGAGCTGTGAGGAAAAGACCAAAAAGGTGATTTCTTGAGCATCCCGGTAAGATACTTGTTTTTCGAAAAAAATATATATTAAATAGATAATAAATTTATTTCTCATTGTACAACTTTTACACGTTTCCCTCATAACCAAAGGCCTACACCCTAGCTTTGAAGGCTATGGTATAACTTGTAAAGTTTTAAGATATTATTGATAACAGATATTATACTAAAAATGACCTAAGACTAAGATTAGCCTAGTTGGATTAGGCGGGTTGTCAGTCTTGCTTTAAATTGAATTCGTGCGCGTGTTGCAACACATTGCTCTGTTCGTCGCTTTAGTTTGCGTCGCTTTCGTTGTTCGTCGCTTCCGTTGATCGCCGCTTTCCACGCGTTCGTTGTTCGCCGCTTTCGACGCATTCGTTGTTCGCCGCTTTCGACGCTTTCGTTGTTCGCCGCAATCGTCGCTTCCGTTATTCGCCGCTTTCGTCGATCGCTTCAGTTGTTACGCTAGTTTGCGTCAATTTCGTTGTTCGTCGCTTCCGTCGCTTTAATTGTAACATTGTCAGTTTGCGTGCGTCGATTTGAGTCGCTTTGGCTGTAAATTTGCCAGTTTGCGTCGGTTTAGTTGTTTCTTTTCTAAGGTTTTAGATGACAACTTTGTGGAGCCGAGGGATCTGATGATGATGATGATAAAATGAGGTAAAGAGAAAATAGGTAACCTGTAGTTCCTTGATCAACCAGGTGAAATGTTAACTAATTAACTAAAATTTTTTTGTATTTAGACATAACTGCTTTCCAGCATTCTTATTAAGGTTTCAGACGACGATTTTGTAAAGCTGAATGATTTAATGAAAAATTAAGAACAACATCTGGGGGATCTGATGATGATTTCATGAAAAATGAAGAAACTTTTGGAGGATCTAATGAGGAATCGAGAAATATAGGTAACATAAAGTCTTCTGAACAACAAGGTAATATGTTAACCAATTTTAATTTTTAATTAGACATAAATAACTGCTTTTTAGCTTTCTTTTTAAGGTTTTAGATTTCAGATGACGATCTCATGAACCTGAAGGATCTGATAAGGAATAGAGGAACATCTGGTAGATCTAATGGTGATTTAATAAGAAATAAAGGAACATCTGGAGGATCTAATGAGAAAGCGAGAAAGATAAGTAAAATGTAGCCTTTCGAACAACATGGTAATCTGTTAACTAATTTTAATTTTTAATTAGACATATATAACTGCTTTTTAGCTTTCTTTTTAAGGTTTCAGATTTCAGATGACGATTTTGTGAACCTGGCGGATCTGATGAGGAATAGAGGAACACATGGAGGATTTAATGACAATTTCATGAAAAATGAAGGAACATCTGGAGGATCTAATGAGGAATCGAGAAAGATAAGTAACATGTAGTCTTCTGAACAACAAGGTAATATTTTAACTAATTTTAATTTTTAATTAGACATGGATAACTGCTTTTAGCTTTCTTTTTAAGGTTTTAGATTTCAGATGACGATCTCGTGAACCTGGAGGATCTGATGAGAAATAGAGGAACATCTGGTGGATCTGAAGGTAATTTCATGAAAAATGAAGGAACATCTGAAGAATCTAAGGAGGAATCGAGAATGATAAGTAAAATGTAGTCTTCCGAACAACAAGGTAATATTTTAACTAATTTTAATTTTTAATTAGACATATATAACTGCTTTTAGCTTTCTTTTTAAGGTTTTAGATTTCAGATGACGATCTCGTGAACCTGGAGGATCTGATGAGGAATAGAGGAACATCTAGAGGATCTGATGATGATTTCATGAAAAATGAAGGAACATCTGAAGGATCTAATGAGGAATCGAGAAAGATAAGTAACATGCAGTCTTCTGAACAACAAGGTAATATTTTAACTAATTTTAATTTTTAATTAGACATACATAACTGCTTTTTAGCTTTCTTTTTAAGGGTTTAGATTTCAGATGACGATCTCGTGAACCTGGAGGATCTGATGAGGAATAGAGGAATATCTAGAGGATCTGATGATGAATTCATGAAAAATAAAGGAACATCTGGAGGATGTAATAAGGAATCGAGAATGATAAGTAACATGTAGTCTTCTGATCAACAAGGTAATAATATTTTAACTAATTTTAATTTTTAATTAGACATATATAACTGCTTTTTTGCTTTCTTTTTAAGGTTTTAGATTTCAGATGACAACCCCGTGAACCTGACGGATCTGATGAGGAATAGAGGAACACATGGAGGATTTAATGATGATTTTATGAAGAATAAAGGAACATCTCGAGGATCTAATGAGGAATCGAGAAAGATAGGTAACATGTAGTCTTCTGAACAACAAGGTAATATGTTAACCAATTTTGATTTTTAATTAGACAACTGCTTTTTAGCTTTCTTTTTAAGGTTTTAGATTTCAGATGGCGATCTCGTGAACCTGGAGAATGCAATAATAAATAAAATAACATCTGAAGGATCTGATAATAATTTGATGAAGAATAGAGGAACATCTGGAGGATCTGGTGATGATCTCATAAAAGAGGTAGTTGTTAATTGAGGTTTTAATAGGTGTGAGAAGAAAAACAAAAAGGTGATTTCTTTAACATACGGTAAGATATTTGTTTTATAATAAATATATATATATATTAAATTGATAATAACATTATTTGTAATTTTGTGTACATTTTTCTATATGCATTTTTCCTAACAAAAGTCCTACACCTTAACCCTAAAGGTAAAGGCCTCAGCTTGTCAAATTCGAGGTATTGTTGATACAGATATATACTAAAAATGACTAATTATTAGGATCAGCCTAGTTGTATTAGGCGAGTCGTCAATCTTGCGTTCAATCTAATTCGTGCGCGTGTTGCAACATACGCTTCGTTGGTCGCTTTAGTTTGCGTTGCTTTCGTCGTTCGTTGTTCGTCGCTTACGTCGTTCGTCGCTTTTTCTCGTTCGTCGCTTTTTCTCGTTCGTCGCTTTCGTCGTTCGCTTCGACTTAAAAGTCAGTTTACGCCGATTCAGTTTACACAGCAGTTTGCGTCGTTTTAGTTGTCGTAGCTATATTACCATCTGCTAGGTGGAGATCTGTAGACGTCAAAGTCGACCGCTAGTTGGCGTACTAGAGTGCGGTCAGCTGGGATCTACATGCCTGCTATTTGATTTGTTAGCTATTTGTTTATCAGTTACCTACTATTAATAAGTAGGCTACTACTTTGTGTATTGTATTTGTTTAATAACTTGTTGGTTGGTGTTTTAAATTTATTTAAACGACCTTACAATTTGTTTGTTTATTTTAATAATTTTTCTTAATTATTTCCTAATATTATCCCTTTTTTTAATAAAAGTTTGGTATTCATGCGGTAAGTACGTATAACTAAATAATTAATTTTATATATTTGTAATTAAATTAAACAACTGTACCAAATACCATATTTGATTCTTTTCAATTTTTTTCGAGGTCATTTTGTCTACATAGTGTTTAATGCAATCCAGTGTTTCGGATTAGGTTACACTTCGATGATGTCACCCTCTAATCATGTCACCTTTTGAATCGAGAAAGATAGGTAACATATAGTCTTCTAAACGACAAGATAATATGTTCACTATTTTTTTTTTGTAATTAGAAATAGATAACTGCTTTCCAGCTTTTTTGAAGGTTTTAGATGACGATTTTGCTACTACCTTCCAATGATGTTGCTACCCCCTGTGTCCCAATGACGTTGATACCACTTTCTGATGATGTTGCTACCCTTCGCTGATGATGTTGTTCCCCCAAATGATGTCGTTATCCCCCTAATACCTTTTCTACTACTTTCCGATGATGTTGCTACCCGACGATAATTTTTCTTCCACTTTTCAATGATGTTTTTGCCCTTACACAAAACCCCTGAAAATGTTGTTACCACCTCATGGTTATGTTGCTACCCAGCGATATTGCCTTCTGATGATGTTGTTGCCTTCTGATGATGTTGTTGCCTTCTGATGATGTTGTTGCCTGCCGATGATGTTGTTTCCCGCCGATGATGTTGTTTCCCGCCGATGATGTTGTTACCCGCCGATGACGTTGTTACCCGCCGATGATGTTGTTACCCGCCGATGATGTTGTTACCCGCCGATGATGTTGTTACCCGCCGATGATGTTGTTACCCGCCGATGATGTTGTTACCCGCCGATGATGTTGTTACCCGCCGATGATGTTGTTACCCGCCGATGATGTTGTTACCCGCCGATGATGTTGTTACCCGCCGATGATGTTGTTACCCGCCGATGATTTTGCTACTCCTCGATGATGTTGCTACCCCTACCTGCTGATGTTGTTACCCCCGATGATGCCGCTACCCCCCAATAATGTTGCTACTCCCTGATAATTTTTCTTCCACTTTCCAATGATGTTGTTGCCCTTACATAATGTCGCTACCCCCTGAAAATGTTGTTACCACCTTATGGTTATGTTGCTGCCTCTATTGATGTTATTACCCCAGATGATGTTGTTGCCTTCGGATGTTGTTGCTGCTTGCTGATGATGTTGTTGCTTGCTGATGTTGTTGTTACCCGCCAATGATTTTGCTACCCCCCCCAATGATGTTGCTACCCCCCCCAATGATGTTGCTACCCCCCGATGATGTTGCTACCCCTACCTGATGATGTTGTTACCCCCAACGATGCCGCTACCCCCCAATAATGTTATTACCTCCTGATAATTTTTCTTCCACATTTCTATGATGTTGTTGCCCTCACATAATGTCGCTACCCCCTGTAAATGTTGTTACCACCTTATGGTTATGTTGCTACCTACCGATATTGTTGCAGCCTCTAATGATGTTGCTACAACCTTCCAATGTTGCCACCCCAGATAATGTTGTTGCCTTTTGATGATATTGTAAATGATGATGTTGTTACTCTCCAGAAAATTTTTCTTTCACTTTCCAATGATGTTGCTACTCCTCCGTATCCCAATGATGTTGATACCACTTTCTGATGATGTTGCTACCCTTCGCTGATGATGTTGTTAAACCAGATGATGCTGTCACCCCCCTAATACCTTTGCTATCACTTTTTGATGATGTTGCCACCCCCTGATAATTTTTCTTCTACTTTCTAATGATTTTGCTATCCTCCCCCCCCCCCCCCCCCCGGAGTTCCGATAATGTTGTTACCTCTAAGGATGTTGCTACCACCTTCCTATGATGTTGCTATCCTCCTGCGTCCCAATAATGTTGCTACCACTTTCTGATGATGTTGCTATCCCTCCATGATGATGTTGCTACCCCCAATGATGTTGCTAACCCCCGAATCTTTTGCTACCACTTTTCGGTGATGTTGCTACCCCCGATAATTCTTCTTTCATTTTCCAATGATGTTGTTGTCCTTGCATAATGTCGCTACTCCCTGAAAATATTGTTACCACCTTATGCTTACGTTGCTACCTACCGATATTGTTGCTGCCTCTAATGATGTTGCTACTACCTTCCGATGATGTTGCTACTTCAGAAGGTGCCTTTTGATGATGTTGCAAATGATGATGTTGCCTTTTAATGATGTTGTTACCTTCCAGAAAATTTTTTTTTTATATTCCAATGATGTTGCTACCCCCCGCGTCTCGATGATGTTGATACAACTTTCTGATAATGTTGCTACCACTTTCCGATAAAGTCACTACCCCCCCAATGATGTTGCTACCACTTTCCAATGATAATGCTACCATCTTTTGATAATGTTGCTACCATTTTCTGATGATGTTGCTACCCATGATGATGTTGTCACCACTTTCTGATGATGTTGCTACAACTTCCCAATGATGTTTGCCAAGTTGAGACATTCGTTCGATAATGTGACCAGTTCGTGCTTTCCCACTAGAGCTATATTGGATTATATTATATGAATTCCTTATTTATTAATATTGTTTTTTTGTATTTTTTTCTGTGGTCAATATTATTTATATTTAAGCCTTATTTTCCTTATTTTTTTGTCGATGATTTTTATGTTTTTAGCCTCTTTTTTTATTCTTTTTTGTTGTCAATATTAATTATATTTTTAGCAATATTTTTGTATTTCTTTCTGTTGTCGATATTATTTATGTTTTTAGCCTTATTATTTCATATTGTTTATGTTTTTAACCTTATTTTTTTCGTATTTCTTTTTGTTGTCGATATTATTTATGTTTTTAGCCTTAATTTTACACATTTTTTTCTGTTGTCGATATTATTTATGTTCTTATTTCTTTTTGTTGACGATATTGTTTATGGTTTTAGCCTTATTTTTTCGTATTTCTTTTTGTTGTCGATATTATTTATGTTTTTAGCCTTAATTTTACATATTCTTTTCTATTGTCGATATCATTTATGTTCTTAGCCTTAATTTCACATACTTTTCATGTTATTGATATTAATTGTGTTCTAAGCCTTATTTTTTTATGTATTTTTGCCTGTTGTCGATATTATTTATGTTTTTAGCCTTAATTTCACGTACTCTTTTCTGTTATCAATATTATTTGTTTTCTCATCCTTATTTTTTTGTATTTCTTTCTGTTGGCGATATTATTTATGTTTTTAGCCTTAATTTCATGTATACTTTTCTGTTTTCGATATTATTTATGTTCTTAGCCTTATTTATTTCGTATTTCTTTCTGTTGTCGATATTATTTATGTTCTTAGCCTTATTTATTTCGTATTTCTTTCTGTTATTGATATTATTTATGTTCCTAGCCTTATTTTTACGTATTCTTTTCTGTTGTCGATATTATTTATGTTTTTAGACTTATTTTTTTCCTTATTTTGATATTATTAATAAATTTTGTTTAACAAAATATCATATGCTTTTTTTTAATGACATAAACCTATTTAGTGACGTAATCGGGTTGTAACGTTACTGCTTTTAAAGTAGATAAGTACAGTAGAGTAGTGGGGATAAATTTAATATTCCCCTTTTATTTACACTACTGGTTGTTTAAGCTTAAAGAATTGTGATGCTTATTATATTAAAGCGTATAACTTTTTTATTTTTAACAACAGCTTTGTGTAATTTATTATTAGTTGAATTTCCTCTTTTTTAAACCTTTTATATTTCAGTTGGGTTTTGCCTGGGTGCTTTAGTTTATCTTGAAATACATGAATACACTTCAGCATTAAGGAAATTATTTAGATTTAACGTTTCAATAGTTTAACTTGTTTACAATTTTATTTCTTGTTTTATGCATCACGTCCTTTAACCAACAATTAGCTCTTGGTTGCAGTTTGTAAGTTTTAAATTAAAGATTATCTACATGAGTAAGATTTTATTTTTATAAGATTTTTTATTTGTCTAATAAAAGGATTTGTTCGTAAATAAAATTCCTTCACTAGTCTAATGTTACCACTGGCTAAAAACGGCTTTACTACATAAGGTTTTGGGTTCGATTTTTAATGCTGTTATGCTCTTGAGTAGGGCACCATAAACGGTAACTTTTGCTAAGCCAACATCTTACACCCAGTAAAGTTATTGGCAATTAGAATCAATATTATTCCAAACTGTCAAAGTCAACTTAAGACTGGGTTAGTGTTACACATGTTACTCTATGTTCAAGTCGTAAAGTTGTCCATTCCACATTAAGGATGATTAAATACAAAAAAATGATTTATTACATTTGTATTGTTTACAGTTCTATTTGTTTTCTCTGCATGGTTGAAAAATTAATTTAAAATTAAAATATTTAAAATTAAAATGGTTTTAAGGTAAGTAATCCTGAACTGTTTTTGCCAAGTTGACATTTAAAAGAAGAGAAATATGTGCCCTCCACTAATAAAACTCTTCCATTTTCTATTGGACCTAGGTTGTGTATGGGTGAAAATTTAACCAGAATGAAATTTTTAATCTTCTTTGTCAGATTTTTGCAAACGTTCGAGATTTCTTTTAAAGGAGGACTACCTAGCTTAAATGATGATATGAGTAGTAGACCCAAACACACATGACCCTACTGTGAATGTTTTTTACAATTAAGATTTATTATAATGTTTGCGAGGAAAAATTTAACATTAACCTTAAGCAAATGTTAATCTTATATATAACCGACCAAAATTTAAAAACCTAATAACAATCTTTAAATTTGAATAAACAAACACCTATTAATTAGTATTTAGTGACAAAAATTAAAATTTTAATTCATTTTTGAGTTACCAATATCATGATATACAAATGGCCAAGATTTAAAAAATAAATAACAAATTTTAAATTTTAATAAATAAACACCTTCTAATTAGTAATTAATGATAATTAAATGTTGTAAATAGGAGAATGAAAACACAATCTGATAATAAACAACATACTAAAATTTCAAAACTGTGAAAGTTCAAAACAAAAGTTATGTTAACTCAAAATTTACAGCTTAAAAGACACTGAAAAAGATTAATAATAATAATAATAATAACTACATATATTTGATTTTCAATAAACAAACAAGCATTTAAATATTATATACATACAAAAATTAATATTTTAACCGAGTTTTAAGTTGTTAATATCAGGATATACATTAGACTAAATTTTAAATTCCTAAAGTTAATTTTTGATTTTTATTAAATAAACAAGCATTTACAAATGATAAATAAACAAAAATTATATTTTAACTACCTATATTATAAAATACATTATATTAAATTTTGAATACTTAATGTCAAACTTTAATTTTAAATAAATGAAGAATAACTTAAATATAATAAACAAACAAAAATAAATTTTTTTATCTATTTTTGAGCTACTGCTATCATGATATACAATAGACTAAAATTAAAAAAAGTAATAACAATCTTTAAATTTTAATAACTAAACACCCATAAATTATTAATTAGTGATAAAAATTAAAATTTTAATTCATTTTTGAGTTATTTATACTATAATATACAAATGGCCAACAATTAAAAAATAAATAAAAACTTTAAATTTTATTAAATAAACACCTATTAATTAGTAATTAGTAAAAAAAATTAAAATTTTAATTCATTTTTGAGTTAGTAATATTATGATATACAAATGGCCAATATTTAAAAAATAAATAAAAATCTTTAAATTTTATTAAATAAACACCTATTAATTAGTAATTAGTAAAAAAAATTAAAATTTTAATTTATTTTTGAGTTACTAATATTATGATATACAAATGACCAAGATTAAAAAAAAATAACAAACTTTAAATTTTAATAAATAAACACCTATTAATTAGTAATTAGTGAAAAAAAATAAAATTTTAATTTATTTTTGAGTTACTAATCACATGATATACAAATGGCTAAGATTTAAAAAATAAATAACAATCTTAAGATTTCATTAAATAAACACCTATTATTAGTAATTAGTAAAAAAAATTAAAATTTTAATTCATTTTTGAGTTAATTATATTATGATATACAAATGGCCAACATTTAAAAAATAAATAACAATCTTTAAATTTTATTAAATAAACATCTATTAATTAGTAATTGGTGATAAAAATTAAAATTTTAATTCATTTTTGAGTTACCAATATCATGATATACAAATGGCCAAGATTTAAAAAATAAATAACTACCTTTAAATTTTAATAAATAAACACCAATTAATTAGTAATTAGTGATAATTAAATGTTGTAAATAGGAGAATGAAAACACAATCTGATAATAAACAACATACTAAAATTTCAAAACTGTTAATGTTCACAAACAAAAGTTATGTTAACTCAAAATTTACAGCTTATAAGACACTGGAAAAGATTAATAATAATGACACATTTATTAAAAATATAAGAAATCTCAAAACCTAAAATTTTATATTTTATTAGACGCGCATTGGCCTAACTAACATTTAAGATAAAACATTTTGCAAAACAATTCAGTAAAACAAAAGTTTGAACTCATTTTTATTCTGAGTTTATTAAGGTTACGTGATATTTTTGGCCAATGATATTGCATATAAATATTTTAAAAAAATAAAAAATTTTATATCGAAAAATAATTGTTTTGCTAAAACTGATCAGGTCCAATTAACGTGTGTACGAAATATTTTTTGAAAATATTAATATTCATAAAAGTTATGACACATTTATTAAAAATTTATGAAATTTCAAAACCTAAAATTTTATATTTTATGAAACGCGCATTGACCTAAATTACATTCAAGATAAAACATTTCGCAAAAAAAATTAGTATAACAAAAGTTTGAGCTTATTTTTATTATGGGTTTATTAAGGTCACGTGATATTTTTGGCCAATAATTTAGCATATAAATTTAAAAAAAAAATAAAAAAATTTTAAATCAAAATATAATTGTTCTGCTAGAACTGCGCAGGTCCAATTAACGTGTTCACAAAATATATTTTGAAAATATTAATATTCATAAAAGTTATGACACATTTATTAAAAATATATGAAATCTCAAAACCTAAAATTTTATATTTTGTTAGACGCGCATCGGCCTAACTAACATTCAAGATAAAACATTTTGCAAAACAATTCAGTTAAACAAAAGTTTGAACTCATTTTTATTTTGAGTTTATTAAGCTTACGTGATATTTTTGACCTATGATATCGCATACAAATATTTAAAAAAAATAAAAAAATTTAAATCAAAAAATAATTGTTTCGCTAGAACTGATCAGGTCCAATTAACGTGTGTACGAAATATTTTTTGAAAATATTAATATTCATAAAAGTTATGACACATTTATTAAAAATTTATGAAATTTCAAAACCTAAAATTATATATTATATGAAACGCGCATTGGCCTAACTTACATTCAAGATAAAACATTTCGCAAAAAAATTTAGTATAACAAAAGTTTGAGCTTATTTTTACTATGGGTTTATTAAGGTCACGTGATATTTTTGGCCAATAATATAGCATATAAATTTAAAAAAAAATAAAAAAATTTAAATCAAAAAATAATTGTTCTGCTAGAACTGCGCAGGTCCAATTAACGTGTTCACAAAATATATTTTGAAAATATTAATATTCATAAAAGTTATGACACATTTATTAAAAATATATGAAATCTCAAAACCTAAAATTTTATATTTTATTAGACGCGCATTGGTCTAACTAACATTCAGGATAAAACATTTTGCAAAACAATTTAGTAAAACAAAAGTTTGAACTCATTTTTAATCTGAGTTTAATAAGGTTACGTGATATTTTTGGCCAATGATTTTGCATATAAATATTTAAAAAAAATAAAAAATTTTAAATCGAAAAATAATTGTTTTGCTAGAACTGATTAGGTCTAATTAACGTGTGTACGAAATGTTTTTTGAAAATATTAATATTCATAAAAATTATGACACATTTATTAAAAATTTATGAAATTTCAAAACCTAAAATTTTATATTTTATTAAACGTGCATTGGCCTAACTTACATTCAAGATAAAACATTTCGCAAAAAAATTTAGTATAACAAAAGTTTGAGCTTATTTTTACTATGGGTTTATTAAGGTCACGTGATATTTTTGGCCAATAATATAGCATATAAAATTTTTAAAAAAATAAAAAAATTTAAAACGAAAAATAATTGTTCTGCTAGAACTGCGCAGGTCCAATTAACGTGTTCACAAAATATATTTTGAAAATATTAATATTCATAAAAGTTATGACACATTTATTAAAAATATATGAAATCTCAAAACCTAAAATTTTATATTTTATTAGACTCGCATTGGTCTAACTAACATTCAGGATAAAACATTTTGCAAAACAATTTAGTAAAACAAAAGTTTGAACTCATTTTTAAACTGAGTTTAATAAGGTTACGTGATATTTTTGGCCAATGATTTTGCATATAAATATTTAAAAAAAATAAAAAATTTTAAATCGAAAAATAATTGTTTTGCTAGAACTGATTAGGTCTAATTAACGTGTGTACGAAATGTTTTTTGAAAATATTAATATTCATAAAAATTATGACACATTTATTAAAAATTTATGAAATTTCAAAACCTAAAATTTTATATTTTATTAAACGTGCATTGGCCTAACTTACATTCAAGATAAAACATTTCGCAAAAAAATTTAGTATAACAAAAGTTTGAGCTTATTTTTACTATGGGTTTATTAAGGTCACGTGATATTTTTGGCCAATAATATAGCATATAAAATTTTTAAAAAAATAAAAAAATTTAAAACGAAAAATAATTGTTCTGCTAGAACTGCGCAGGTCCAATTAACGTGTTCACAAAATATATTTTGAAAATATTAATATTCATAAAAGTTATGACACATTTATTAAAAATATATGAAATCTCAAAACCTAAAATTTTATATTTTATTAGACTCGCATTGGTCTAACTAACATTCAGGATAAAACATTTTGCAAAACAATTTAGTAAAACAAAAGTTTGAACTCATTTTTAAACTGAGTTTAATAAGGTTACGTGATATTTTTGGCCAATGATTTTGCATATAAATATTTAAAAAAAATAAAAAATTTTAAATCGAAAAATAATTGTTTTGCTAGAACTGATTAGGTCTAATTAACGTGTGTACGAAATGTTTTTTGAAAATATTAATATTCATAAAAATTATGACACATTTATTAAAAATTTATGAAATTTCAAAACCTAAAATTTTATAGTTTATTAAACGTGCATTGGCCTAACTTACATTCAAGATCAAACATTTCGCAAAAAAATTTAGTATAACAAAAGTTTGAGCTTATTTTTACTATGGGTTTATTAAGGTCACGTGATATTTTTGGCCAATAATATAGCATATAAAATTTTTAAAAAAATAAAAAAATTTAAAACGAAAAATAATTGTTCTGCTAGAACTACGCAGGTCCAATTAACGTATTCACAAAATATATTTTGAAAATATTAATATTCATAAAAGTTATGACACATTTATTAAAAATTTATAAAATTTCAAAACCTAAAATTTTATATTTTGTTAAACGCGCATTGGCCTAACTTACATTCAAGATAAAACATTTCGCAAAACAATTTAGTATAACAAAAGTTTGAGCTCATTTTTACTATGGGTTTATTAAGATCACGTGATATTTTTGGCCAATAATATAGCATATAAATTTTTTAAAAAAATAAAAAAATTTAAATCGAAAAATAATTGTTCTGCTAGAACTGCGCAGGTCCAATTAACGTGTGTACGAAATATTTTTTGAAAATATTAATATTCATAAAAGTTATGACACATTTATTAAAAATTTATGAAATTTCAAAACCTAAAATTTTATATTTTATTAAACGCGCATTGGCCTAACTTACATTCAAGATAAAACATTTCGCAAAATAATTTAGTATAACAAAAGTTTGAGCTTAGTTTTACTATGGGTTTATTAAGGTCACGTGATATTTTTGGCCAATGATATTGCATATAAATAAATATTTTAAAAAAATAAAAAAATTTAAATCGAAAAATAATTGTTTCGCTAGAACTGATTAGGTTCAATTAACGTGTGTACAAAATGTTTTTTGAAAATATCAGTATTAATAAAAGTTATGACACATTTATTAAAAATTTTTGAAATTCCAAATCTAAAATTATATAATTTATTAAACGCGCAATGGCCTAACTTACATTCAAGATAAAACATTTCGCAAAAAAATTTAGTATAACAAAAGTTTGAGCTTATTTTTACTATGGGTTTATTAAGGTCACGTGATATTTTTGGCCAATAATATAGCATATAAATTTTTTTAAAAAATAAAAAAATTTAAATCGAAAAATAATTGTTCTGCTAGAACTGCGCAGGTCCAAATAACGTATTCACAAAATATATTTTGAAAATATTAATATTCATAAAAGTTATGACACATGTATTAAAAATATATGAAATCTCAAAACCTAAAATTTTATATTTTATCAGACGCGCATGGGCCTAACTTACATTCAAGATAAAACATTTTGCAAAACAATTCAGTAAAACAAAAGTTTGAAGTCATTTTTATTCTGAGTTTATTAAGGTCACGTAATATTTTTGGCCAATGATATTGCATATAAATATTTTAAAAAAATAAAAAAATTTAAATCGAAAAATAATTGTTTTGCTAGAACTGGTCAGGTTCAATTAACGTGTGTACGAAATGTTTTTTGAAAAAATTAATATTCATCAAAGTTATGACACATTTATTAAAAATTTATGAAATTTCAAAACCTAAAATTTTATATTTTATTAAACGCGCATTGGCCTAACTTACATTCAAGATAAAACATTTCGCAAAAACATTTAGTATAACAAAAGTTTGAGCTTATTTTTACTATGGGTTTATTAAGATCACGTGATATTTTTGACCTATGATATCGCATACAAATATTTAAAAAAAATAAAAAAATTTAAATCGAAAAATAATTGTTTCGCTAGAACTGATCAGGTCCAATTAACGTGTGTACGAAATATTTTTTGAAAATATTAATATTCATAAAAGTTATGACACATTTATTAAAAATTTTTGAAATTTCAAACCTAAAATTATATATTATATGAAACGCGCATTGGCCTAACTTACATTCAAGATAAAACATTTCGCCAAATAATTTAGTATAACAAAAGTTTGAGCTTAGTTTTACTATGGGTTTATTAAGGTCACGTGATATTTTTGGCCAATGATATTGCATATAAATAAATATTTTAAAAAAATAAAAAAATTTAAATCGAAAAATAATTGTTTCGCTAAAACTGATTAGGTTCAATTAACGTGTGTACAAAATGTTTTTTGAAAATATCAGTATTAATAAAAGTTATGACACATTTATTAAAAATTTTTGAAATTTCAAATCTAAAATTATATATTTTATTAAACGCGCATTGGCCTAACTTACATTCAAGATAAAAAATTTCGCAAAAAAATTTAGTATAACAAAAGTTTGAGCTTATTTTTACTATGGGTTTATTAAGGTCACGTGATATTTTTGGCCAATAATATAGCATATAAATTTTTTTAAAAAATAAAAAAATTTAAATCGAAAAATAATTGTTCTGCTAGAACTGCGCAGGTCCAAATAACGTATTCACAAAATATATTTTGAAAATATTAATATTCATAAAAGTTATGACACATGTATTAAAAATATATGAAATCTCAAAACCTAAAATTTTATATTTTATTAGACGCGCATCGGCCTAACTTACATTCAAGATAAAACATTTTGCAAAACAATTCAGTAAAACAAAAGTTTGAAGTCATTTTTATTCTGAGTTTATTAAGGTCACGTAATATTTTTGGCCAATGATATTGCATATAAATATTTAAAAAAAATAAAAAAATTTAAATCGAAAAATAATTGTTTTGCTAGAACTGGTCAGGTTCAATTAACGTGTGTACGAAATGTTTTTTGAAAAAATTAATATTCATCAAAGTTATGACACATTTATTAAAAATTTATGAAATTTCAAAACCTAAAATTTTATATTTTATTAAACGCGCATTGGCCTAACTTACATTCAAGATAAAACATTTCGCAAAAACATTTAGTATAACAAAAGTTTGAGCTTATTTTTACTATGGGTTTATTAAGATCACGTGATATTTTTGACCTATGATATCGCATACAAATATTTAAAAAAAATAAAAAAATTTAAATCGAAAAATAATTGTTTCGCTAGAACTGATCAGGTCCAATTAACGTGTGTACGAAATGTTTTTTGAAAATATTAATATTCATAAAAGTTATGACACATTTATTAAAAATTTTTGAAATTTCAAACCTAAAATTATATATTATATGAAACGCGCATTGGCCTAACTTACATTCAAGATAAAACATTTCGCAAAAAAATTTAGTATAACAAAAGTTTGAGCTTATTATTACTATGGGTTTATTAAGGTCACGTGATATTTTTGGCCAATAATATAGCATATAAATTTAAAAAAAAATAAAAAAATTTAAATCAAAAAATAATTGTTCTGCTAGAACTGCGCAGGTCCAATTAACGTGTTCACAAAATATATTTTGAAAATATTAATATTCATAAAAGTTATGACACATTTATTAAAAATATATGAAATCTCAAAACCTAAAATTTTATATTTTATTAGACTCGCAATGGTCTAACTAACATTCAAGATAAAACATTTTGCAAAACAATTTAGTAAAACAAAAGTTTGAACTCATTTTTAATCTGAGTTTATTAAGGTTACGTGATATTTTTGGCCAATGATTTTGCATATAAATATTTAAAAAAAATAAAAAATTTTAAATCGAAAAATAATTGTTTCGCTAGAACTGATTAGGTCCAATTAACGTGTGTACGAAATATTTTTTGAAAATATTAATATTCATAAAAGTTATGACACATGTATTAAAAATATATGAAATCTCAAAACCTAAAATTTTATATTTTATTAGACGCGCATCGGCCTAACTTACATTCAAGATAAAACATTTTGCAAAACAATTCAGTAAAACAAAAGTTTGAAGTCATTTTTATTCTGAGTTTATTAAGGTCACGTAATATTTTTGGCCAATGATATTGCATATAAATATTTTAAAAAAATAAAAAAATTTAAATCGAAAAATAATTGTTTTGCTAGAACTGGTCAGGTTCAATTAACGTGTGTACGAAATGTTTTTTGAAAAAATTAATATTCATCAAAGTTATGACACATTTATTAAAAATTTATGAAATTTCAAAACCTAAAATTTTATATTTTATTAAACGCGCATTGGCCTAACTTACATTCAAGATAAAACATTTCGCAAAAACATTTAGTATAACAAAAGTTTGAGCTTATTTTTACTATGGGTTTATTAAGATCACGTGATATTTTTGACCTATGATATCGCATACAAATATTTAAAAAAAATAAAAAAATTTAAATCGAAAAATAATTGTTTCGCTAGAACTGATCAGGTCCAATTAACGTGTGTACGAAATATTTTTTGAAAATATTAATATTCATAAAAGTTATGACACATTTATTAAAAATTTTTGAAATTTCAAACCTAAAATTATATATTATATGAAACGCGCATTGGCCTAACTTACATTCAAGATAAAACATTTCGCAAAAAAATTTAGTATAACAAAAGTTTGAGCTTATTTTTACTATGGGTTTATTAAGGTCACGTGATATTTTTGGCCAATAATATAGCATATAAATTTAAAAAATAAAAAATTTTAAATCGAAAAATAATTGTTTGGCTAGAACTGATCAGGTCCAATTAACGTGTGTACGAAATATTTTTGGAAAATATTAATATTCATAAAAGTTATGACACATTTATTAAAAATTTTTGAAATTTCAAACCTAAAATTATATATTATATGAAACGCGCATTGGCCTAACTTACATTCAAGATAAAACATTTTGCCAAATAATTTAGTATAACAAAAGTTTGAGCTTAGTTTTACTATGGGTTTATTAAGGTCACGTGATATTTTTGGCCAATGATATTGCATATAAATAAATATTTAAAAAAAATTTAAATCGAAAAATAATTGTTTCGCTAGAACTGATTAGGTTCAATTAACGTGTGTACAAAATGTTTTTTGAAAATATCAGTATTAATAAAAGTTATGACACATTTATTAAAAATTTTTGAAATTTCAAATCTAAAATTATATATTTTATTAAACGCGCAATGGCCTAACTTACATTCAAGATAAAAAATTTCGCAAAAAAATTTAGTATAACAAAAATTTGAGCTTATTTTTACTATGGGTTTATTAAGGTCACGTGATATTTTTGGCCAATAATATAGCATATAAATTTTTTTAAAAAATAAAAAAATTTAAATCGAAAAATAATTGTTCTGCTAGAACTGCGCAGGTCCAAATAACGTATTCACAAAATATATTTTGAAAATATTAATATTCATAAAAGTTATGACACATGTATTAAAAATATATGAAATCTCAAAACCTAAAATTTTATATTTTATTAGACGCGCATCGGCCTAACTTACATTCAAGATAAAACATTTTGCAAAACAATTCAGTAAAACAAAAGTTTGAAGTCATTTTTATTCTGAGTTTATTAAGGTCACGTAATATTTTTGGCCAATGATATTGCATATAAATATTTAAAAAAAATAAAAAAATTTAAATCGAAAAATAATTGTTTTGCTAGAACTGGTCAGGTTCAATTAACGTGTGTACGAAATGTTTTTTGAAAAAATTAATATTCATCAAAGTTATGACACATTTATTAAAAATTTATGAAATTTCAAAACCTAAAATTTTATATTTTATTAAACGCGCATTGGCCTAACTTACATTCAAGATAAAACATTTCGCAAAAACATTTAGTATAACAAAAGTTTGAGCTTATTTTTACTATGGGTTTATTAAGATCACGTGATATTTTTGACCTATGATATCGCATACAAATATTTAAAAAAAATAAAAAAATTTAAATCGAAAAATAATTGTTTCGCTAGAACTGATCAGGTCCAATTAACGTGTGTACGAAATATTTTTTGAAAATATTAATATTCATAAAAGTTATGAAACATTTATTAAAAATTTTTGAAATTTCAAACCTAAAATTATATATTATATGAAACGCGCATTGGCCTAACTTACATTCAAGATAAAACATTTCGCAAAAAAATTTAGTATAACAAAAGTTTGAGCTTATTATTACTATGGGTTTATTAAGGTCACGTGATATTTTTGGCCAATAATATAGCATATAAATTTAAAAAAAAATAAAAAAATTTAAATCAAAAAATAATTGTTCTGCTAGAACTGCGCAGGTCAAATTAACGTGTTCACAAAATATATTTTGAAAATATTAATATTCATAAAAGTTATGACACATTTATTAAAAATATATGAAATCTCAAAACCTAAAATTTTATATTTTATTAGACTCGCATTGGTCTAACTAACATTCAAGATAAAACATTTTGCAAAACAATTTAGTAAAACAAAAGTTTGAACTCATTTTTAATCTGAGTTTATTAAGGTTACGTGATATTTTTGGCCAATGATTTTGCATATAAATATTTAAAAAAAATAAAAAATTTTAAATCGAAAAATAATTGTTTCGCTAGAACTGATTAGGTCCAATTAACGTGTGTACGAAATATTTTTTGAAAATATTAATATTCATAAAAGTTATGACACATGTATTAAAAATATATGAAATCTCAAAACCTAAAATTTTATATTTTATTAGACGCGCATCGGCCTAACTTACATTCAAGATAAAACATTTTGCAAAACAATTCAGTAAAACAAAAGTTTGAAGTCATTTTTATTCTGAGTTTATTAAGGTCACGTAATATTTTTGGCCAATGATATTGCATATAAATATTTAAAAAAAATAAAAAAATTTAAATCGAAAAATAATTGTTTTGCTAGAACTGGTCAGGTTCAATTAACGTGTGTACGAAATGTTTTTTGAAAAAATTAATATTCATCAAAGTTATGACACATTTATTAAAAATTTATGAAATTTCAAAACCTAAAATTTTATATTTTATTAAACGCGCATTGGCCTAACTTACATTCAAGATAAAACATTTCGCAAAAACATTTAGTATAACAAAAGTTTGAGCTTATTTTTACTATGGGTTTATTAAGATCACGTGATATTTTTGACCTATGATATCGCATACAAATATTTAAAAAAAATAAAAAAATTTAAATCGAAAAATAATTGTTTCGCTAGAACTGATCAGGTCCAATTAACGTGTGTACGAAATATTTTTTGAAAATATTAATATTCATAAAAGTTATGACACATTTATTAAAAATTTTTGAAATTTCAAACCTAAAATTATATATTATATGAAACGCGCATTGGCCTAACTTACATTCAAGATAAAACATTTCGCAAAAAAATTTAGTATAACAAAAGTTTGAGCTTATTTTTACTATGGGTTTATTAAGGTCACGTGATATTTTTGGCCAATAATATAGCATATAAATTTAAAAAATAAAAAATTTTAAATCGAAAAATAATTGTTTGGCTAGAACTGATCAGGTCCAATTAACGTGTGTACGAAATATTTTTGGAAAATATTAATATTCATAAAAGTTATGACACATTTATTAAAAATTTATGAAATTTCAAAACCTAAAATTTTATATTTTATTAAACGCGCATTGGCCTAACTTACATTCAAGATAAAACATTTCGCAAAAAAATTTAGTATAACAAAAGTTTGAGCTTATTTTTACTATGGGTTTATTAAGGTCACGTAATAATTTTGGCCAATGATATTGCATATAAATATTTAAAAAAAATAAAAAAATTTAAATCGAAAAATAATTGTTTCGCTAGAACTGATTAGGTTCAATTAACGTGTGTACGAAATGTTTTTTGAAAATATTAGTATTCATAAAAGTTATGACACATTTATTAAAAATTTATGAAATTTCAAAACCTAAAATTTTATATTTTATTAAACGCGCATTGGCCTAACTTACATTTAAGATAAAACATTTTGCAAAACAATTCAGTAAAACAAAAGTTTGAATTCATTTTTATTCTGAGTTTATTAAGGTCACGTGATATTTTTGGCCAATGATATTGCATATAAATATTTAAAAAAAATAAAAAAATTTAAATCGAAAAATAATTGTTTCGCTAGAACTGATAAGGTTCAATTAACGTGTGTACGAAATGTTTTTTGAAAAAATTAATATTCATAAAAGTTATGACACATTTATTAAAAATTTATGAAACTCCAAAACCTAAAATTTTATATTTTATTAAACGCGCATTGGCCTAACTTACATTCAAGATAAAACATTTCGCAAAAAAAATTAGTATAACAAAAGTTTGAGCTTATTTTTACTATGGGTTTATTAAGATCACGTGATATTTTTGGCCAATGATATTGCATATAAATATTTTAAAAAAATAAAAAATTTTAAATCGAAAAATAATTGTTTCGCTAGAACTGATTAGGTCCAATTAACGTGTGTACGAAATATTTTTTAAAAATATTATTATTCATAAAAGTTATGACACATTTATTAAAAATTTATAAAATTTCAAAACTTTAAATTTTATATTTTATTAAACGCGCATTGGCCTAACTTACATTCAAGATAAAACATTTCGCAAAAAAATTTTGAGTTTATTTTTAATATGGGTTTATTAAGGTCACGTGATATTTTTAGCCAATAATATAGCATATAAATTTTAAAAAAAAATAAAAAAATTTAAATCGAAAAATAATTGTTCTGCTAGAACTGCGCAGGTCCAATTAACGTATTCACAAAATATATTTTGAAAATATTAATGTTCATAAAAGTTATGACACATTTATTAAAAATATATGAAATCTCAAAACCTAAAATTTTATATTTTATTAGACGCGCATCGGCCTAACTAACATTCAAGATAAAACATTTTGCAAAACAATTCAGTAAAACAAAAGTTTGAAGTCATTTTTATTCTGAGTTTATTAAGGTTACGTGATATTTTTGGCCAATGATATTGCATATAAATATATTTAAAAAATAAAAAATTTTAAATTGAAAAATAATTGTTTTGCTAGAACTGATTAGGTTCAATTAACGTGTGTACGAAATGTTTTTTGAAAATATCAGTATTAATAAAAGTTATGACACATTTATTAAAAATTTATGAAATTTCAAATCTAAAATTATATATTTTATTAAACGCGCAATGGCCTAACTTACATTCAAGATAAAACATTTTGCCAAAAAATTTAGTATAACAAAAGTTTGAGCTTATTTTTACTATGGGTTTATTAAGGTCACGTAATATTTTTGGCCAATAATATAGCATATAAATTTTTTAAAAAAATAAAAAAATTTAAATCGAAAAATAATTGTTCTGCTAGAACTGCGCAGGTCCAATTAACGTATTCACAAAATATATTTTAAAAATATTAATATTCATTAAAGTTATGACACATTTATTAAAAATTTATGAAATTTCAAAACCTAAAATTTTATATTTTATTAAACGCGCATTGGCCTAACTTACATTCAAGATAAAACATTTCGCCAAAAAATTTAGTATAACAAAAGTTTGAGCTTATTTTTACTATGGGTTTATTAAGGTCACGTGATATTTTTGGCCAACGATATTGCATATAAATAAATATTTTAAAAAAATAAAAAATTTTAAATCGAAAAATAATTTTTTCGCTAGAACTGATTAGGTCGAATTAACGTGTGTACGAAATATTTTTTGAAAATATTAATATTCATAAAAGTTATGACACATTTATTAAAAATTTATGAAATTTCAAAACCTAAAATTTTATATTTTATTAAACGCGCATTGGCCTAACTTACATTCAACATAAGACATTTCGCAAAAAAATTTAGTATAACAAAATTTTGAGTTTATTTTTACTATGGGTTTATTAAGGTCACGTGATATTTTTGGCCAATAATATAACATATAAATTTTTAAAAAAAATAAAAAAATTTAAATCGAAAAATAATTGTTCTGCTAGAACTGCGCAGGTCCAATTAACGTATTCACAAAATATATTTTGAAAATATTAATGTTCATAAAAGTTATGACACATTTATTAAAAATATATGAAATCTCAAAACCTAAAATTTTATATTTTATTAGACGCGCATCGGCCTAACTAACATTCAAGATAAAACATTTTGCAAAACAATTCAGTAAAACAAAAATTTGAAGTCATTTTTATTCTGAGTTTATTAAGGTCACGTGATATTTTTGGCCAATGATATTGCATATAAATATTTAAAAAAAATAGAAAAATTTAAATCGAAAAATAATTGTTTCGCTAGAACTGGTCAGGTTCAATTAACGTGTGTACGAAATGTTTTTTGAAAAAATTAATATTCATAAAAGTTATGACACATTTATTAAAAATTTATGAAATTTCAAAACCTAAAATTTTATATTTTATTAAACGCGCATTGGCCTAACTTACATTCAAAATAAAACATTTCGCAAAAACATTTAGTATAACAAAAGTTTGAGCTTATTTTTACTATGGGTTTATTAAGATCACGTAATATTTTTGGCCAATGATATTGCATATAAATATTTAAAAAAAATAAAAAATTTTAAATCGAAAAATAATTTTTTCGCTAGAACTGATTAGGTCGAATTAACGTGTGTACGAAATATTTTTTGAAAATAATAATATTCATAAAAGTTATGACACATTTATTAAAAATTTATGAAATTTCAAAACCTAAAATTTTATATTTTATTAAACGCGCATTGGCCTAACTTACATTCAAGATAAAACATTTCGCAAAAAAATTTAGTATAACAAAAGTTTGAGCTTATTTTTACTATGGGTTTATTAAGGTCACGTGATATTTTTGGCCAATGATATTGCATATAAATATTTAAAAAAAATAAAAAAATTTAAATCGAAAAATAATTGTTTCGCTAGAACTGATTAGGTCCAATTAACGTATTCACAAAATATATTTTGAAAATATTAGTATTCATAAAAGTTATGACACATTTATTAAAAATTTATGAAATTTCAAAACCTAAAATTTTATATTTTATTAAACGCGCATTGGCCTAACTTACATTCAAGATAAAACATTTTGCAAAACAATTCAGTAAAACAAAAGTTTGAACTCATTTTTATTCTGAGTTTATTAAGGTCACGTGATATTTTTGGCCAATGATATTGCATATAAATATTTAAAAAAAATAAAAAAATTTAAATCGAAAAATAATTGTTTCGCTAGAACTGATCAGGTTCAATTAACGTGTGTACGAAATGTTTTTTGAAAAAATTAATATTCATAAAAGTTATGACACATTTATTAAAAATTTATGAAATTCCAAAATCTAAAATTTTATATTTTATTAAACGCGCATTGGCCTAACTTACATTCAAGATAAAACATTTTGCAAAACAATTCAGTAAAACAAAAGTTTGAACTCATTTTTATTCTGAGTTTATTAAGGTCACGTGATATTTTTGGCCAATGATATTGCATATAAATATTTAAAAAAAATAAAAAAATTTAAATCGAAAAATAATTGTTTCGCTAGAACTGATCAGGTTCAATTAACGTGTGTACGAAATGTTTTTTGAAAAAATTAATATTCATAAAAGTTATGACACATTTATTAAAAATTTATGAAATTCCAAAACCTAAAATTTTATATTTTATTAAACGCGCATTGGCCTAACTTACATTCAAGATAAAACATTTTGCAAAAAAAATTAGTATAACAAAAGTTTGAGCTTATTTTTACTATGGGTTTATTAAGATCACGTGATATTTTTGGCCAATGATATTGCATATGAATATTTTAAAAAAATAAAAAATTTTAAATCGAAAAATAATTGTTTCGCTAGAACTGATTAGGTCCAATTAACGTGTGTACGAAATATTTTTTAAAAATATTATTATTCATAAAAGTTATGACACATTTATTAAAAATTTATGAAATTTCAAAACCTAAAATTTTATATTTTATTAAACGCGCATTGGCCTAACTTACATTCAAGATAAAACATTTCGCGAAAATTTTCAGTAAAACAAAAGCTTGAGTTTATTTTTACTATGGGTTTATTAAGGTCACGTGATATTTTTGGCCAATAATATAGCATATAAATTTTTAAAAAAAATAAAAAAATTTAAATCGAAAAATAATTGTTCTGCTAGAACTGCGCAGGTACAATTAACGTATTCACAAAATATATTTTGAAAATATTAATGTTCATAAAAGTTATGACACATTTATTAAAAATATATGAAATCTCAAAACCTAAAATTTTATATTTTATTAGACGCGCATCGGCCTAACTAACATTCAAGATAAAACATTTTGCAAAACAATTCAGTAAAACAAAAATTTGAAGTCATTTTTATTCTGAGTTTATTAAGGTCACGTGATATTTTTGGCCAATGATATTGCATATAAATATTTAAAAAAAATTAAAAAATTTAAATCGAAAAATAATTGTTTCGCTAGAACTGGTCAGGTTCAATTAACGTGTGTACGAAATGTTTTTTGAAAAAATTAATATTCATAAAAGTTATGACACATTTATTAAAAATTTATGAAATTTCAAAACCTAAAATTTTAGATTTTATTAAACGCGCATTGGCCTAACTTACATTCAAAATAAAACATTTCGCAAAAACATTTAGTATAACAAAAGTTTGAGCTTATTTTTACTATGGGTTTATTAAGGTCACGTGATATTTTTGGCCAATGATATTGCATATAAATATTTTTAAAAAATAAAAAATTTTAAATTGAAAAATAATTGTTTCGCTAGAACTGATTAGGTTCAATTAACGTGTGTACGAAATGTTTTTTGAAAATATCAGTATTAATAAAAGTTATGACACATTTATTAAAAATTTTTGAAATTTCAAATCTAAAATTATATATTTTATTAAACGCGCAATGGCCTAACTTACATTCAAGATAAAACATTTCGCCAAAAAATTTAGTATAACAAAAGTTTGAGCTTATTTTTACTATGGGTTTATTAAGGTCACGTGATATTTTTGGCCAATAATATAGCATATAAATTTTTTAAAAAAATAAAAAAATTTAAATCAAAAAATAATTGTTCTGCTAGAACTGCGCAGGTCCAATTAACGTATTCACAAAATATATTTTAAAAATATTAATATTCATTAAAGTTATGACACATTTATTAAAAATTTATGAAATTTCAAAACCTAAAATTTTATATTTTATTAAACGCGCATTGGCCTAACTTACATTCAAGATAAAACATTTCGCCAAAAAATTAAGTATAACAAAAGTTTGAGCTTATTTTTACTATGGGTTTATTAAGGTCACGTGATATTTTTGGCCAATGATATTGCATATAAATAAATATTTTAAAAAAATAAAAAATTTTAAATCGAAAAATAATTTTTTCGCTAGAACTGATTAGGTCGAATTAACGTGTGTACGAAATATTTTTTGAAAAAATTAATATTCATAAAAGTTATGACACATTTATTAAAAATTTATGAAATTTCAAAACCTAAAATTTTATATTTTATTAAACGCGCATTGGCCTAACTTACATTCAAGATAAAACATTTCGCAAAAAAATTTAGTATAACAAAATTTTGAGTTTATTTTTACTATGGGTTTATTAAGGTCACGTGATATTTTTGGCCAATAATATAGCATATAAATTTTTTTAAAAAATAAAAAATTTTAAATCGAAAAATAATTGTTTGGCTAGAACTGATCAGGTCCAATTAACGTGTGTACGAAATATTTTTGGAAAATATTAATATTCATAAAAGTTATGACACATTTATTAAAAATTTATGAAATTTCAAAACCTAAAATTTTATATTTTATTAAACGCGCATTGGCCTAACTTACATTTAAGATAAAACATTTCGCAAAAAAATTTAGTATAACAAAAGTTTGAGCTTATTTTTACTATGGGTTTATTAAGGTCACGTAATATTTTTGGCCAATGATATTGCATATAAATATTTAAAAAAAATAAAAAAATTTAAATCGAAAAATAATTGTTTCGCTAGAACTGATTAGGTTCAATTAACGTGTGTACAAAATGTTTTTTGAAAATATTAGTATTCATAAAAGTTGTGACACATTTATTAAAAATTTATGAAATTTCAAAACCTAAAATTTTATATTTTATTAAACGCGCATTGGCCTAACTTACATTCAAGATAAAACATTTTGCAAAACAATTCAGTAAAACAAAAGTTTGAACTCATTTTTATTCTGAGTTTATTAAGGTCACGTGATATTTTTGGCCAATGATATTGCATATAAATATTTAAAAAAAATAAAAAAATTTAAATCGAAAAATAATTGTTTCGCTAGAACTGATCAGGTTCAATTAACGTGTGTACGAAATGTTTTTTGAAAAAATTAATATTCATAAAAGTTATGACACATTTATTAAAAATTTATGAAATTCCAAAACCTAAAATTTTATATTTTATTAAACGCGCATTGGCCTAACTTACATTCAAGATAAAACATTTTGCAAAAAAAATTAGTATAACAAAAGTTTGAGCTTATTTTTACTATGGGTTTATTAAGATCACGTGATATTTTTGGCCAATGATATTGCATATGAATATTTTAAAAAAATAAAAAATTTTAAATCGAAAAATAATTGTTTCGCTAGAACTGATTAGGTCCAATTAACGTGTGTACGAAATATTTTTTAAAAATATTATTATTCATAAAAGTTATGACACATTTATTAAAAATTTATGAAATTTCAAAACCTAAAATTTTATATTTTATTAAACGCGCATTGGCCTAACTTACATTCAAGATAAAACATTTCGCGAAAATTTTCAGTAAAACAAAAGTTTGAGTTTATTTTTACTATGGGTTTATTAAGGTCACGTGATATTTTTGGCCAATAATATAGCATATAAATTTTTAAAAAAAATTAAAAAATTTAAATCGAAAAATAATTGTTCTGCTAGAACTGCGCAGGTCCAATTAACGTATTCACAAAATATATTTTGAAAATATTAATGTTCATAAAAGTTATGACACATTTATTAAAAATATATGAAATCTCAAAACCTAAAATTTTATATTTTATTAGACGCGCATCGGCCTAACTAACATTCAAGATAAAACATTTTGCAAAACAATTCAGTAAAACAAAAGTTTGAAGTCATTTTTATTCTGAGTTTATTAAGGTTACGTGATATTTTTGGCCAATGATATTGCATATAAATATTTTTAAAAAATAAAAAATTTTAAATCGAAAAATAATTGTTTCGCTAGAACTGATTAGGTTCAATTAACGTGTGTACGAAATGTTTTTTGTAAATATCAGTATTAATAAAAGTTATGACACATTTATTAAAAATTTTTGAAATTTCAAATCTAAAATTATATATTTTATTAAACGCGCAATGGCCTAACTTACATTCAAGATAAAACATTTCGCAAAAAAATTTAGTATAACAAAAGTTCGAGCTTATTTTTACTATGGGTTTATTAAGGTCACGTGATATTTTTGGCCAATAATATAGCATATAAATTTTTTAAAAAAATAAAAAAATTTAAATCGAAAAATAATTGTTCTGCTAGAACTGCGCAGGTCCAATTAACGTATTCACAAAATATATTTTAAAAATATTAATATTCATTAAAGTTATGACACATTTATTAAAAATTTATGAAATTTCAAAACCTAAAATTTTATATTTTATTAAAAGCGCATTTGCCTAACTTACATTCAAGATAAAACATTTCGCCAAAAAATTTAGTATAACAAAAGTTTGAGCTTATTTTTACTATGGGTTTATTAAGGTCACGTGATATTTTTGGCCAATGATATTGCATATAAATAAATATTTTAAAAAAATAAAAAATTTTAAATCGAAAAATAATTTTTTCGCTAGAACTGATTAGGTCGAATTAACGTGTGTACGAAATATTTTTTGAAAATATTAATACTCATAAAAGTTATGACACATTTATTAAAAATTTATGAAATTTCAAAACCTAAAATTTTATATTTTATTAAACGCGCATTGGCCTAACTTACATTCAACATAAGACATTTCGCAAAAAAAT
This sequence comes from Corella eumyota, assembly GCF_963082875.1. Classification (NCBI taxonomy): domain Eukaryota; kingdom Metazoa; phylum Chordata; class Ascidiacea; order Phlebobranchia; family Corellidae; genus Corella; species Corella eumyota. Next base: position 6,010,038 of record NC_137491.1, read on the forward strand.
TTAGTATAACAAAATTTTAAGTTTATTTTTACTATGGGTTTATTAAGGTCACGTGATATTTTTGGCCAATAATATAGCATATAAATTTTTAAAAAAAATAAAAAAATTTAAATCGAAAAATAATTGTTCTGCTAGAACTGCGCAGGTCCAATTAACGTATTCACAAAATATATTTTGAAAATATTAATGTTCATAAAAGTTATGACACATTTATTAAAAATATATGAAATCTCAAAACCTAAAATTTTATATTTTATTAGACGCGCATCGGCCTAACTAACATTCAAGATAAAACATTTTGCAAAACAATTCAGTAAAACAAAAATTTGAAATTATTTTTATTCTGAGTTTATTAAGGTCACGTGATATTTTTGGCCAATGATATTGCATATAAATATTTAAAAAAAATAGAAAAATTTAAATCGAAAAATAATTGTTTCGCTAGAACTGGTCAGGTTCAATTAACGTGTGTACGAAATGTTTTTTGAAAAAATTAATATTCATAAAAGTTATGACACATTTATTAAAAATTTATGAAATTACAAAACCTAAAATTTTATATTTTATTAAACGCGCATTGGCCTAACTTACATTCAAAATAAAACATTTCGCAAAAACATTTAGTATAACAAAAGTTTGAGCTTATTTTTACTATGGGTTTATTAAGATCACGTAATATTTTTGGCCAATGATATTGCATATAAATATTTTTAAAAAATAAAAAATTTTAAATCGAAAAATAATTGTTTCGCTAAAACTGATTAGGTTCAATTAACGTGTGTACGAAATGTTTTTTGAAAATATCAGTATTAGTAAAAGTTATGACACATTTATTAAAAATTTTTGAAATTTCAAATCTAAAATTATATATTTTATTAAACGCGCAATGGCCTAACTTACATTCAAGATAAAACATTTCGCCAAAAAATTTAGTATAACAAAAGTTTGAGCTTATTTTTACTATGGGTTTATTAAGGTCACGTGATATTTTTGGCCAATAATATAGCATATAAATTTTTTAAAAAAATAAAAAAATTTAAATCGAAAAATAATTGTTCTGCTAGAACTGCGCAGGTCCAATTAACGTATTCACAAAATATATTTTAAAAATATTAATATTCATAAAAGTTATGACACATTTATTAAAAATATATGAAATCTCAAAACCTAAAATTTTATATTTTATTAGACGCGCATCGGCCTAACTAACATTCAAGATAAAACATTTTGCAAAACAATTCAGTAAAACAAAAATTTGAAGTCATTTTTATTCTGAGTTTATTAAGGTCACGTGATATTTTTGGCCAATAATATAGCATATAAATTTTTTTAAAAAATAAAAAATTTTAAAACGAAAAATAATTGTTTGGCTAGAACTGATCAGGTCCAATTAACGTGTGTACGAAATATTTTTGGAAAATATTAATATTCATAAAAGTTATGACACATTTATTAAAAATTTATGAAATTTCAAAACCTAAAATTTTATATTTTATTAAACGCGCATTGGCCTAACTTACATTCAAGATAAAACATTTCGCAAAAACATTTAGTATAACAAAAGTTTGAGCTTATTTTTACTATGGGTTTATTAAGGTCACGTGATATTTTTGGCCAATGATATTGCATATAAATATTTTAAAAGAATAAATAATTTTAAATCGAAAAATAATTGTTTCGCTAGAACTGCGCAGGTCCAATAAACGTATTCACAAAATATATTTTGAAAATATTAATGTTCATAAAAGTTATGACACATTTATTAAAAATATATGAAATCTCAAAACCTAAAATTTTATATTTTATTAGACGCGCATCGGCCTAACTAACATTCAAGATAAAACATTTTGCAAAACAATTCAGTAAAACAAAAATTTGAAGTCATTTTTATTCTGAGTTTATTAAGGTCACGTGATATTTTTGGCCAATGATATTGCATATAAATATTTAAAAAAAATAGAAAAATTTAAATCAAAAAATAATTGTTTCGCTAGAACTGGTCAGGTTCAATTAACGTGTGTACGAAATGTTTTTTGAAAAAATTAATATTCATAAAAGTTATGACACATTTATTAAAAATTTATGAAATTTCAAAACCTAAAATTTTATATTTTATTAAACGCGCATTGGCCTAACTTACATTCAAAATAAAACATTTCGCAAAAACATTTAGTATAACAAAAGTTTGTGCTTATCTATACTATGGGTTTATTAAGATCACGTAATATTTTTGGCCAATGATATTGCATATAAATATTTTTAAAAAATAAAAAATTTTAAATCGAAAAATAATTGTTTCGCTAGAACTGATTAGGTTCAATTAACGTGTGTACGAAATGTTTTTTGAAAATATCAGTATTAATAAAAGTTATGACACATTTATTAAAAATTTTTGAAATTTCAAATTTCAAATTATATATTTTATTAAACGCGCAATGGCCTAACTTACATTCAAGATAAAACATTTCGCCAAAAAATTTAGTATAACAAAAGTTTGAGCTTATTTTTACTATGGGTTTATTAAGGTCACGTGATATTTTTGGCCAATAATATAGCATATAAATTTTTTAAAAAAATAAAAAAATTTAAATCGAAAAATAATTGTTCTGCTAGAACTGCGCAGGTCCAATTAACGTATTCACAAAATATATTTTAAAAATATTAATATTCATAAAAGTTATGACACATTTATTAAAAATATATGAAATCTCAAAACCTAAAATTTTATATTTTATTAGACGCGCATCGGCCTAACTAACATTCAAGATAAAACATTTTGCAAAACAATTCAGTAAAACAAAAATTTGAAGTCATTTTTATTCTGAGTTTATTAAGGTCACGTGATATTTTTGGCCAATAATAGAGCATATAAATTTTTTTAAAAAATAAAAAATTTTAAATCGAAAAATAATTGTTTGGCTAGAACTGATCAGGTCCAATTAACGTGTGTACGAAATATTTTTGGAAAATATTAATATTCATAAAAGTTATGACACATTTATTAAAAATTTATGAAATTTCAAAACCTAAAATTTTATATTTTATTAAACGCGCATTGGCCTAACTTACATTCAAGATAAAACATTTCGCAAAAAAATTTAGTATAACAAAAGTTTGAGCTTATTTTTACTATGGGTTTATTAAGGTCACGTGATATTTCTGGCCAATGATATTGCATATAAATATTTTAAAAAAATAAATAATTTTAAATCGAAAAATAATTGTTTTGCTAGAACTGCGCAGGTCCAATTAACGTATTCACAAAATATATTTTGAAAATATTAATGTTCATAAAAGTTATGACACATTTATTAAAAATATATGAAATCTCAAAACCTAAAATTTTATATTTTATTAGACGCGCATCGGCCTAACTAACATTCAAGATAAAACATTTTGCAAAACAATTCAGTAAAACAAAAGTTTGAAGTCATTTTTATTCTGAGTTTATTAAGGTTACGTGATATTTTTGGCCAATGATATTGCATATAAATATTTAAAAAAAATAAAAAAATTTAAATCGAAAAATAATTGTTTCGCTAGAACTGATTAGGTTCAATTAACGTGTGTACATAATGTTTTTTGAAAATATTAGTATTCATAAAAGTTATGACACATTTATTAAAAATTTATGAAATTTCAAAACCTAAAATTTTATATTTTATTAAACGCGCATTGGCCTAACTTACATTCAAGATAAAACATTTTGCAAAACAATTCAGTAAAACAAAAGTTTGAAGTCATTTTTATTCTGAGTTTATTAAGGTCACGTGATATTTTTGGCCAATGATATTGCATATAAATATTTAAAAAAAATAAAAAAATTTAAATCGAAAAATAATTGTTCCGCTAGAACTGATCAGGTTCAATTAACGTGTGTACGAAATGTTTTTTGAAAAAATTAATATTCATAAAAGTTATGACACATTTATTAAAAATTTATGAAATTCCAAAACCTAAAATTTTATATTTTATTAAACGCGCATTGGCCTAACTAACATTCAAGATAAAACATTTCGCAAAACAATTCAGTAAAACAAAAGTTTGAACTCATTTTTATTCTGAGTTTATTGAGGTTACGTGATATTTTGGCCAATGATATTGCATATAAATATTTTAAAAAATAAAAAATTTTAAATCGAAAAATAATTGTTTCGCTAGAACTGATCAGGTCCAATTAACGTGTGTACAAAATGTTTTTTGAAAATATTAATATTCATAAAAGTTATGACACATTTATTAAAAATTTATGAAATTTCAAAACCTAAAATTTTATATTTTATTAAACGCGCATTGGCCTAACTTACATTCAAGATGAAACATTTCGCAAAAAAATTTAGTATAACAAAAGTTTGAGCTTATTTTTACTATGGGTTTATTAAGGTCACGTGATATTTTTGGCCAACAATATAGCATATAAATATTTAAAAAAATAAAAAAATTTAAATCGAAAAATAATTGTTCTGCTAGAACTGCGCAAGTTCAATTAACGTGTTCACAAAATATATTTTAAAAATATTAATATTCATAAAAGTTATGACACATTTATTAAAAATATATGAAATCTCAAAACCTAAAATTTTATATTTAATTAAACGCACATCGGCCTAACTAACATTTCAAGATAAAACATTTCGCAAAACAATTCAGTAAAACAAAAGTTTGAACTCATTTTTATTCTGAGTTTATTAAGGTTACGTGATATCTTTGGCCAATGATATTTTGCATATAAATATTTTAAAAAAATAAGAAATTTTAAATCACTAACATAAAAAAATAATAAATTATAAAATAATTTAAAAAAAATAAACAATTAATTATTAAATCCAATTTTTTACGATGTAATTACGTCAATGGGAATCGAAATTGGAAGCTAGAATTAGAACGCAAGCTCCTTTACCACTACACCACAGTAACAGCTGAAAATCAAAAACAATTTGGCGTATATATAATCTTAAATAATAAGAAATACAAAAACATAAAAATTGTATTTCAAATTAATTGTAGCACATTTAAATATATATTTATATATAGCATTTCTGTATGGTTTTCATCTCTTGTATTTTTCATAAATACTTTGTTGCAGATGCGTAAGTACTAAAAATCAGTAAATTTTGTAAACCTGTAAATAAATAATACAAGTTAGAATAAATTTCACGATACATTGTGCTTACGAAAAATTTTAGTAAAATACAACAGAAACTAGATTTATTTGATAAATAAAATATGGTTCAAAATCGTTTGATTCTTTTTTATAAATATAATATATTTAGTAATTTATTTAGTAAATTATAAATTTAAATATAAATTTTTTTTATATTTAAACATAATTTTAACAAACGAACACGCATTCATTGACATTGTAATATAAAAGTAAACTAAATTTAAAAGCAAAATACCGATCTTAATTTTTTAGTAATCAAACGAGTATTAAAATATAATAATAACAAATAATTAAAAAAAAATTTTTACATATATTTTACTTATATTTTAACATTTTACTTAAATTTTTAACCAATAGTTTTTACTTTAATGGCTAGCGAAAAGGACGATTTTTGACGGCGACCAGAACGCTATTAAATTATTCAAGCGTTAAACTCACACTGATTAATTATTTTATAAAAAAAAAAAATAAAAAAAATAACATGCATGTCACCACAAAAAACATTTTGTAACATTACAACTCCCCCAATAACTAGAATTATGTCGATAACTTTAAATTCACTTCAAGTAGAAATTAAAGCTTCATGGATTTTTAGATTTTATAAGTCTACATTTTATATTATTATTTTGAACTTTTAAATTTATAATATCACATAATTAAGAATTAAAATTTTAATACGTTTATATCCTTTTTAAATTTTTATCTAAAAAATAGCCAAAATTTAAAAGCTGAACATTGATGTTTAACTTTTAACTAATTAATGAGAAATTTAATATAATAAACAAATAAAATTACTATTTTTTTCACGTTTTTATTTAGATGATTTTATAATATAAGATTGGCCAAAATTTAAAAGATTAAGGGTAATCTTTAAATTTTAATCATTAAACAAGCATTTAAATATAACATATAAACAAGAATTACTTATTTTAATGTTTTTATCTTGTTAATATTATATTTTACAACTGATAAAAATTTAAAAGTTTCATATCGAAATTTAAATTTGAATAAACAAACATCTATTAATTAGTAATTAGTGACAAAAATTAAAATTTTAATTCATTTTTGAGTTACTAATATCATGATATACAATTGACTAAGATTTGAAAAATTAATAACAACCTTTGAATTTAAATAAACAAATACCTATTAATTAGTAATTAGTGATAAAATTTAATTTTTAATCTATTTTTGAGTTATAAATATCATGATATACTATTGACCAAGATTTAAAAACCTAATAACAACCTTTAAAGTTGAATAAACAAATACCTATTAATTAGTAATTAGTGATAACATTTTATTTTTAATCTATTTTTGAGTTATAAATATCATGATATACAATTGACCAAGATTTAAAAACCTAATAAAAACCTTTAAAGTTGAATAAACAAATACCTATTAATTAGTAATTAGTGATAACATTTTATTTTTAATCTATTTTTGAGTTATAATTATCATGATATACAGTTGACCAAGATTTAAAAAATTAATAACAACCTTAAAATTTCAATAAACAAATACCTATTAATTAGTAATTAGTAATAATTAAATTTTGTTAATAAAAGGCCTGAAACGCATTATGATATTATACAACATACTAAAATTTGAGATTTTAAAACTCTAAAGAACAAAAGTTATCTTCTTTCAAAATTTGGACTAGTAAGAATAAAAATAAAAACTAGATTTATTTGATAAATAAAATATGGTTCGAAATTATTTGATTATTTTTAAAATTAATCTTTATTGTAAATAAATTTATAGACAAACATAACCTAATTAAAAATATTAACTGAACTAATTAATCAAATATTACGTATACCTTTTTTTAATTATTACACTAAAAAATTATAATTTTTTTTATTGTTCTGCGCTTAAATAACAATCTTTAGTTTTTATGAAATAAACAAGCATTTAAATATGATAAACATACAACAATTAATTTTTTAACTCGTTTTTATGTAAATCATTTTATAATATACGATTGACCAAGATTAAAAAAAATAAAATTTATAGCTTATAAGACACTGGAAAAGATTAATAATAATAATAATAATAATAATACTGACAATAACAATATGTTTCGAAATCTAAGATTTCGAACCATAATAAATATAATGACAATAACAATATGTTTCGAATGACCTTTAATGGTTACATGTATGCTAAATTACTAAAAAATAAATAGTTAAAAATTTATAACAAGTATAAGCTATATGCAATAACATTTTTTCTGTAACTATATAAAAAAATTGTTATATAGACCAGTTTTACAGAGTAGAGAAGAGACAAGGATTACTTGATGAACACGATTTTTGTTATGTAGTAAAATAGTTTTTATAAAAAAATAATATACATATATTTTAATTGCAGGTTTTTACATAGATATATTAACTTTACTTTAATTAACACTTTTAAACAATTAAAATTTTATAAAGTTATTAATATAAATTTAAAAAAAACTACACACCATCTCGGGTGCTAAATGACATAAAAATATACACATGATGTTTTATATTTTTAAAATAAAAAAGGTGTTAATAAAACGTCGCTTCAAATGATAAAATTAATTTTAAATTTCTTTCTTTTTTTAATGTGAGAATGTGATTAATTTAATATGCAAAATAATGAAGGCTGTGCAGCAAATATCAGTTAAATGATGTTTTTTTTATAGTTAAATGAGACAAAGCAGTTAATTTAACTAGATAAAATGTGCACGTATTTAGTAAAAATGTCATATTTTTTGTGATTATTAATGTTTTTATTATATATTTTATAAATACGTTCTTAAAGTCTATATACTGTCATTGTAATAGTTAAGTAACATTTTAAAATTTTAAAATGTTTTTGTTCTACAGTTATATATAATATTATATTTAATGACGTTTCCTAATCATAAGTATGTTAATTTTTAATTAAATTATTTTTTTTTAAATAAATAACAACAAAACGCATTTTTTTAATACCCCATGTATTGCGTTTAATAAGAATTTACGAATAAGGACTTACACAACAACACAGTAATTATTACAAAATAACTCACCATTAACAAACGATCATTTGTTAGGGCTTATTTAAAAATTTAGGCCATTCGTTTTTTAGAACTTGTAATATAAATAAAATTTGTGGTAAAATCCTAACAGGTTTAACTAGGCTACATATTATAAGTTAACCTAAAAACAATCGTTTGTTTAAAACGTTATCCATAACTAGCTTGATGTTAAAAATTCGATCAATTTTTAATTTTGCTTTAACTTTTTATTACAGTATTTAAACAACGTATATCCTCTTGCTATTTAAAATCTATTGTCATTTGTGAAAACTGTATAATAGACTTCAAAACTGCACTACTAAACAATACATTGGATACAACAAAAGTAAACAAAGACTTATTCAGCGCAGGATGAAAAGACGTTTTAGAGAAATGTTCTGGCGGCAACTTCGAAAAAATATTCTAGACTGCTGTAATTTTTAAGGCATTATTTACTCATTTAAACATATACAAGTTTGATCTAAAAAATTTGTGACATATGAATGTTTGTTATTGAAACACTGAACACTATTAAGATAATATGAGTACATTTTGTAAATATTTCGTAAATTTTTGCCGAAGTCATTAGTCCAACCAACAACAAGTACCATAGTTAAAAACTAAATGTTTACAATTCTTATTTTTTCTTGATACATCAGTTTTTCTTTTAAAGCCAAAACACCGACATAGTAAAATAAAGTATGTTTTTATACTACTGAATAACAAAACAAATAATTAATGTTGCCTTAAGCACGTGTACTGTAATACAACATAAAGCGAAATTAGTTGCAGAAATAAGGGTCATTATGACTGTTATAAGGTCATCATTATTAATATGCGTTAATAAAATACTTAACTGACTTTCATTTTAAAATACAATTCTTATAATTTATTTTATTTTAAATGTTTTCGGTATTAGGTAACCCAAAACGACAAATTAACCTTTAAAGATTTGTAATTGTTATAAATAATATTTTTATATTTTTAGGTAAGTAATATGTGTTATATTAAATTAAGGTGTTTACACACATAAGTGTATGTATGTTTAAATTTTTTTGTATTTATAAAAAAAAAATAAAAGTGGAGATGCCGGGGATTGAACCCGGGGCCTCATACATGCAAAGCATGCGCTCTACCACTGAGCTACATCCCCAACCCGACGAGGATGGGATTCGAACCCACGCGTGCAGAGCACAATGGATTAGCAGTCCATCGCCTTAACCACTCGGCCACCTCGTCTGGCGTCTGAACTAGTGCAAAACTTCAATGTTATGCGTCGAGATGTGTTGCTAAGTATTTTATTATGCAATTACAACCTCGTTTAATGTATTAAACTTCATGTATAACGATAGAGGGAAACATAAAACTTAACAATTGTTTTACTTAAACAGTTAATCTAAATTTTGTTTTTTAAGTAAGAAAATAAGTTACTCAAAATCTGAGAATTTGCGAAATTAATAGAATTTAATCAAAAAGTTTGCAAGTCTTCTAAACCGATAATACGTTAAACAAATATAAGTAAGGTCAAATTTTTAAGCGATCACTTTTTATGGTTTATTTACCTGGGCGATTTTGTATTTAGCAGATTGTATGCCTTCTTGAAAACGAAACACGACACTTAGTAAAGCTAGGTTGATGTCACAGTGAACAGAGATATTTTTAAAACGAAATGTTGTTTTAATTAAGCGATTTTTTCGATAAACCGCAAAATCCGAAGAATTTAGCACAAAAGCACTTTTTATTAGTAAAATAAAAAAACTGGAAAATGACAAAAAAGATGCACAAATAAAAGCCATAATTTGGTTATATATCAAAAAAAGTTGTGCATTTATTTTAAGTTTTAACGTTTTTTTAAAGTCCAATAAATTTGTGTTTGTTGATTTAAAAATAGCATATTTTTCAAGGCAACGACGGTTTGTACTTATGCAAACATAGGAAATGTCAGATATGTCTGTCACTTTACCTAAAAGATGTAAGAATATTTACGTACGATAAATTAGAGCCGTTTTGAGGCGTTACTGCTTAAAAGGTCGGTTTATAAAATGTAATAAGAAACTAATTAAGAAATATCATACCTTAATATGGCTTACAAGGTTTCAATTTAGAAAAAAAGCCGAGTGTTACAGCTTTCAGTCATTACTAATAGGATCTTGAATGTGTGTTTTAAGTATGCGCAAACGAAATTTAAAAACCCTAAATTTATAAATCAATAAAATGAAAAAAGTGATAACGTAACGTTAGCCTTAAGGCCTTGTGTCCACATTTCATTTACGGGCCAATGAACTATAGATTAAGCCGTATACATTACGAAAAACGTAGATCTAAATTATGAATCTTCAAAACAAATTGCATCAAAGTCAATCGTTATTTAGAACCACGAGTATAGGTTAATGCACGTTTAGGCAGACCACACAAATAAAATTATTTGACGCGGTGAACTTGAAATTTATTTTTTGACTTGAAGTAATTTGAATTTACATGCAAGTAAATGTTATTTGTAAAACTTATTTGTAGATCTTTAATTGTCTTTGTCTATCATGAGAAGTTTAGGTATATTTGGATTAGTCGTTGTATTGATTTTCAAAGAAAGTTTTCAAGCGTTGGACAATGTAAAAGGTAAGCAAAGTTGACAGTTAAAAGGTAAAAATCGTACAAATAATATTTAAAATTGTCAACAATAAAAATGTAGTTAAAACCTGCGAACAATGTATATGTAGTTTATAGCAAAGGCGTTTGATGTACCAAGAATTAATCCAATAAGCCCTTTAAAACCAGTATTACCATTTTAAGGCAAAACCAAGGTATTGCTTTACAATTATCGCAAGTCTAATCTTTCTCTGTCATTTGGTTACTTTCATGTAGAAGACAGCGTGTCCAAACGATTTATTTACATGCAACAAAGATCTTCGAAGTGCAGTCGGTTGCTTAATTATCTAAACTTGATCTTGAAGTTATATATAAACAATAAACAATTGACAAATGTGATATAACCACGACAACTTTTGGCAAATATTAATCAAATATGAATATAAAAAGCGTGTTATATCGTAGAATTGTAATATATTAGTGGAGTTGGATATACATAGCATAAATTGGTGTGATTAGTACTTTAAAGGTCCCCTGGGAAAACTTACGCGCGGCCTTTTATTATAAATTCAAGAACATGAACTTTTAGATATTAATTGACATTACCGTCAATGTGATATATTATAATGTAAAACTTATTTGATTAAAAAGAAGCGTTTGCAAAGGGAGTTTTTCTACATAATTGTAATAAATCAAAACAAAATACTGAAAAACAACCGGGATACGAAAATACATTAAATAAAAACAATGTAAACCTAGACACAATGCTAATTATAAAGCTCGATTTTCGACAAGGCAAACGAGAAAACTGTGTTTTGTTGTCTGCATGCGTCACCCAAACAAGATAATCTCAATCTAGTTCAAAATTAATGATCCATCAATGTCTTTAAATACTTAAATACAATGTTGTATGCGGATGTCACTTAGATTCCAAGTATTTTGGCGACCTAGAACGCTTTTGTTGATTGCAAGAGAAGTAATCACGTGCGCTTAAATATAAAGTCATGGTCAATTTAACGTGTCTGTTATGTTCAATTTTTAATGAATTTTTTAATGTTTTTATAAAATATTTTGAACTGGCTAAGGGTGAAAGTGAACGGTATTTAATGTTGTTTTTGTCATGGCATTCTATTTTTAAAAGTTTAAATTAATAAAAAACGAAACAACAACTTTTCCAAAAACGCAGTTTTGGAAATTTTTATTTTCGTATATTTTCGTAAAATATTTTTTACATAACTTAACTTAGCATTAATGTCATCTTCAAGTTATATTAATTTCTGAAATTATAAACCCTTATTTCAAAGAAAAATAAACATAAATTTTTAATAATAATGGCCCTGTATATATTTTAACATTTAATAATAAGCAAAACATTTTTAAAGATGGACTGACTGCAACTTGCAATTTTACGACGCAATTTTCTTGTTTGAATGGACATTGTATAAAATCCGAACTATTTTGTAACGGAAAAATGGACTGTAGTGATGGCTCGGATGAACAACTTTATTCCTGGTTCAGTCCTTTGGACTCAATTGCGTGCATACAAGCTTTAAACTACGACAACACTTCATTTCCAAGGTATTTAAGTCAATACAAAATTTTAAAAAATATCAGAAAAGTTTTAATATACATAAACATATAGTAACGTCATTTATTTACATGTGTATAAAAACAGAATTGAGAAAAAATCACTAAACAAATGAAACTTGACATTAAACTTAAAAACTGTACGCTAAATCAATGATTTGAGATAACATATCTAAAATATGAAATAAATAATTAATTGCTCGGCGAATATTTTTGAGAAAAGGTTTAACATAAATATACTGTTTTCAGTTAACAAAACCTAGTTTAAATGTTGTGCTATTGCTTTTTAAAAATATTCACTTTTAGAACTTGTGCTTTAATGAACACTTGGATATGTGACGGCGTTAAAGGGCAATGTCTAAATGACGTTGACGAGAATTGCTGGCAATCACCTACAAGTAAATGTAAAATTCATTCCACGTTTAGATGTAACGGATTTCCGGATTGCGAAGGTCAGAATGCCAAAGCGCGTTGAGTTTTAATCCTAACATAGAATTATATTTATTGAGTATTATTAAATATTTGTGTTTTTGTTAAGATGGGAGCGACGAATCAAATTGCAACTCATATCAATGCGCAACTAGTAATACAACAATATCGGAAGGCCAGTTATGCGATAGAAGAAAGGATTGTGAAAATGGCGAAGACGAGTGTTTACAAATGTGCTTTTTTCGGTGCGATTTCTGCCCAGCTGTAAGTCAACTTAACTTATTCTTTGATTTTACCAAATGAGAAAAAATATTAAAAATTTAAATAATATAAAGTTTTGACCTTTTTTAAGTTTCATATTTTTTTATAATATTAACAAAACAAATTATTACAGGGAAACAGTTACATTATAGATGATTACAATGTTTTACAATCTAACATTTTTCAAGAGCGATGCTTAAATTGTTACACTTTGCTTTATCTTAATCATCCTCAAAGATACGCTTTGGGGCAGGTATATTTTTTAATAGATTATTTTAATATCGATTAAAACTGTGAAATTATCATGACCTTTATTTAAATATTGCGAAAAGTTTAGCAAATTTATTCTAAGTCAATATTTATAAATTATTTACACAATATCTAATCATTTAAAAGGCGTATGGTCGTCCTCTTAATTAAAAGCAAAGGCTTAAGTTAAAAACCGAAATTTCAAAATCGAGGATTAGCGAATGCCGTTTAAATTGATAACGATTGGTGGTTAGTGAAGTAGTTTATCGATTAAATGTCGAGCTAATGTAAGTGAGTTTGTTTTTTAAGTTGTGCGACGACACTCTTACGTGCCACGGTTATCCAACAGATGAACTCAGTTGTGACAAAAAATACAGTTGCAAGAATGGAAATGAGGTAATGATATAACTTCAAAAAATAAACATATAAATTGAATGATTTTGCCTAATTAAAATCCTAAAATGTCTTTGTTTAAGTAAATGTATTGATTTGTTAAATAAATCTATGATTTTTTTTAACGTAGCTTATACAAATTACTTGAATATAGGTTTTATAGTAACGTACTTGCTGCCAAGTAGTGTAAATGCATAATTTATGTACTCTGTGGCTTTTACGCACTTAAAACTGAATCTAATTTGCAATACACGTCTAGATTACACTAATCCTCTAAAACAATTTAATATATTGACAGTAAGATCAACCTGTTGTTTAACCTAACCTATAAATGTACAAGTTTGTTTTTAAAATATTTAACAAGAAATGGTTAGGAAAAAAGGTTTTAACTCTGGAAACAAAATTTAAAATAAAAAGGTAAAGACAGAGCACGCTGATACCGGCACCCAATAATTTTTAATATTTTTCATGGTTTTAGGTTTTCCATCAACTAAGATGCGAAGGTTTCGACGACTGCGGCGACGGAAGTGACGAATGCGACGAGTGTGTGGGAAAGTTCCTTTGCGATAATGGAAGGTTTGTGACGTAACAATAATCAAAAGTTCAACAATTTAAAAAAATATTTTGATTCGTCTTTTTTGTCAAACTTACTTAGTAAGATTTTTTCGTATTTTTAGATTACAATTTTTAAACGTTTTTTGATAGATGTATAAACATGACCCAGATTTGTGATTGGACGAACGATTGTGGTGATAACAGTGACGAATGTCTAAGTCAGTGCAATTCAAAATTTAAGTAAGTTTGCGCGGCGAGTTTAATTAAATATCTTATCCGCTGTACGGCGCTAGAAAGTCAAATGTTACATTTTGTAGTTTGTTAACGAATATTTCTAAATTAAAATTTTAACACATTTTAACTCTGAATTAATGGCCAGTTAATAATTTATAAATATTTTAAAGGTTTATTTGTGGAGACGGAAAATGCATAGCAACGAAATCATATTGTGATGGAATAATCGACTGTTTGGATGGTTCTGACGAATTGGTTGTTACCAGCAACCAAACAACCAGTGACGCCATTGAGTGTAAAAATGTTCTAAACAACGTGGAAAAGACGTGCATTCTCAAACAAGTGAGGCAATTAAGATGAATTTACCACAAAAATTGTTTCACAAATATCTAAAGCAATACCACCACTATAAAAATAGGATTAACAAAAACACCGGCAGCGTGGTGTAGTGGAAAGAACACTTGCTACACCACACATGGGGTCGTGGGTTCGGTCCCCACTGATCTCAAGCTGTTGCGCCCTTGAGTGAGGTGCTATAAACGGTATGAACTCCTGCTGGGCCAGCAATTAATCAGCAGTATAACTATCGGGCAATTATAATATCCCAAACACCATAGGCAACTCGAGACTGGGTCGGAGTAACTGATGTTACTCTATGTTTAAGTCGCGCATTCGACTTTCCCACATCGAGGATAAATATACATATATATATACAAGCCAAAACTATTAGATCGTTTTTTTTAATGTATCCGTATACGTCTTGCTAAATGTTATAACTTGTCAGGAAGAATGGATTTGTGACACTTCAGATCACTGTCGAGACAGAACGGACGAATGTCAACCAGGCTGTAAGGTTTCCTTTTGGTGTGACCAAGGAAAAAAGTGTATTCAGATCGAACATTTTTGCAACGGAGTAGCTGGTACGTTAGGTTGTTTAAATGATAACAACATATAGAAGAAAAGAATAGCATTTATTGTTATTAAAATAGCATCTCAAAGACTGTTTACTAAAACTTATACCTCTGAAATGCTGTTTAGAATGTGAAGATGGTACGGACGAGTTGCCTTACAATCCAATTGGCAATGACAGTAACGTAGTACCTTGCACAAGTCTATCAGGTGCTAGGTGCGGGCTGTCAATCACAAACCCATGGATCTGTGACGTTGCTACACAGTGCTTTCAGGGTACCGATGAATGCGTTATGGGCTGTAACCGACTTTACACTTGCAACAATGGCGACTGCATTGATCGCGAAGGGGTAAGGTTAATTTGCCGCAATTACGCAGTCAATGACGTCACATTGACGTCATAAAGGTATTAGTCCTGGCAGCTTGCTTGGTAAAACAAGTGTTTTTATATAGATATGTTACATCATGGTTATAAATGTAACAAAATTGTTTGTAAAATGTGAAAAGAATGCAAAAACCAGCAGCCCAATTTTTTACTTAAAAGTTTTGAGTAGTTGTACTTTTTCTAATCTCTAGGCCAATGTAATACGGTAATAAAGGGCTTATTTTTTGTATAGGGTATTAATAAAAACTGCTTTTACGTTGTGAACATCCAAAAAATGTTTTTTGTGTGTTTTCAGCTTTGTGACGGTTACCCAGATTGCTTGGACGGAAGTGACGAAATGGTAACCCATGGCGACCGATTTAAGTGTGTACGAACACGACACCCAGTGACACACACTTGTGTGCTACCTCTAACGGTAACAAAAGACGGAGTGAGTGATTGTGATCGAGATATGGACATATTTAGCGACCAGGAGATAGCACCAGTAAGTTACCATTTAAGTATATTAAATGTGGTTTTTGCATATAACAAAATTCCAATAGTTTTAAAGTAATATAAAGGAAAAAATAAGTTTGTGGTTTAAAAAAAACTAACATAAAAATTTTGCATTCGGCACGCTTAATCCAATTTCACACAATCAAAAATTAAAAAAAAAAACAATAACAAAGGCTGTAAGGAAATTGGGTAGCAAGTATTTTTTCAAATAGCCCCGATTACCGACTTTTACAGATACAAAGCCGCGGTAATGTAATAGGATTTACTATGACGCAGTAAGAATTATAATTTGTTGTTGCTGGTTATAAATAGAACTTGACTGCGGTAAATAATGAGCATGATTAAAAGGGATTATGGCCGAATTTTTTACCGGCGCGGTAAACTTGGAGTAAGTGTTGACGTAGTTTATATAACATTATTTCCTGTTTTCGACAAACTTAAAAATATTTAATTTTAATTTTTTGTAATTGACTTTTTTGTGCTGCATTATAACCATTTTGCAATATAGCAAAGAAAACGTTAACTTCGATTATAAGCAAGCATTTTTGATCAAGCTTTCATATAGGTTATTACATTTTCAAACTTTTTTAAAACGCAATTTAGGGCAACTTTATATTATCGAAATCATGCATTATTATCGCTTGTACAAATTGCTATTAAAAAGTAAAACCATTTTTAAAATAAATTACTCAAATCAAAAATCATTTAAGTGACCTTACAGGTAACTCAATGCGCGTAATCGCTTGTTGATAACGTCATCGATTACTAAATTTCAAAGAAAGTGCCTCGTAAGTTAGTTGGAAAACGGGTCAATGTGTGTTTAGGCTTAACCTTAACGATTAGGTCAACTCATTAAATTTTTGATAAATCCAAACATACAAAACATTGTCATGCGATATTTCAAGTGAATATATTTCCAATGACGTTGATTCGAGTATTTTAGTGTTTTGCATGTCATGAAAAACAGAACCACTTGTAAAGTTGATCTTATCTTGTCAGTAATAACAAAGAAACTTACGTTTTATTTATTTTTACAGACATTTAGTAAATGACTTCGCTTAAATGCAAATTTTCTTTTTTTTTGTGAGACAAAAATTTGTAGTTTATTTTGTGTGAACACATATTTAATTATTTATTAAAAGAGATATGTTTTCGACACTATCAGTATAGCTCCATAGTTGTTTATGTTGGTTGATTATGTTTCAATACTCCTTAGACTTTACAACAAGATGATTGGCAAAATGGACATCAGAAAAATACTAACAAAAGTGATCACTTACATCCTACGTCATCCTATTTCAAATGCGTTGGAGAAACCCTAGTTATTCCAGGTTAACTTTGCTAAATATATTAACAAATATTCTTTAAAAAGTTAGATTTATTAAATAAATAAAAATTGTTGAACAAGATTAAGTTAAGTAATTGCAATACTTTTGCTCACAGAGGAAAAGCACTGTGATGGCAAAATAGATTGTGCTCTGTTATCAGATGAGTGCATGTGTCAAAATTCGCCGCCAATCTGTAACCACATTTGCTACGGTTCAATTTTACCGTCAGGTGGAGACAAAGTTTCGTGTAAAAAGTGCAGCGTTGGACAGATCTTATGTGACGAAAAATGCATCAACAGAACGCAGGTAGTTTGAACATGTTGTTGACGTATAGACATAGTTATGCTTTTACGACACAAGAAAAAAAGTTAAGTAATTTTTGTGTTTTTAAGATATGCAACGGGGTGATGGATTGCTCATCAGGACAAGATGAACAAAACTGCCCGAATTCCACATTTTGTTCGATGGGTACAAGTCACAGTTGTCAACCGAACTTCTCCTGTCTTGAGAGTAAGTTTTGAAAAAAATACAATTTTAAATTTAAATTAATATTGAACGTGTTATTACAAGGTAATGGTAAAATCGGGCATAAAACACATGCTTATATTTGTGATGGGGTACCACAATGCACTTATTTCGAGGACGAATGCAATCAAATCTGTGCAGCCGGGAACGTAATGCCAGAGTACTGCAAATATGTAATCAAACTAGAAGCCAAGTAAGAAATATTTTGGTAATGATGTTACTGTAATACTGTACTTGTAAATACCCCATATATTAACTTTATTAAAAAGATCTTTGATAAAATTTCAACAGGTTTTTAATATAACTGTAACAAGTAATTTTCTTTTGCAGTAGCCACCGAAGTTATTTTAGTTGCAACCGAGAAATAACTTTGTTGTCCGGCCCAAAAGTTTGTGACGGATATTCGATGGATTGTCCAGACGGCGAAGACGAGATGTTATGTCCTAATAGAGTTTATTGCAACAATACTGTCGCAAACGAAACTTTAAAAATTAAAGGAGGTCAAATCCATATTGCTCCATCGCAGGTAAAAATTGGTTTAAATATTGCGAACGAATTGTAAGATCACAAATCCTAAAAGTAGCGATTATTTCTTTAAATGTAATTTGTTCATATTAACATTTTTTGGATGTTTTTGGTCAACTTTAGCGACTAAAACCAAAAGTTGGCGATTAAAATTTAAATATCATTTATAATTGCAATATTCTTTACAAAATATTCTTTATTTTACAGCAATAATAGCACTTTGATGAATATATACGTGTTACAACTAATTCGTGTTTAAAACAGTTATTTATATCGCAGATTTGCGATGGTCGAATAGATTGCAAAAACAAAGGTGACGAAGCAAATTGCGAGGATTATTTTTATTGTGATGGAGGTTTGTTATTGCATTATGACGTAGTTGTGACGGTAAAACGTGGCAAATCAAGACCAAAATAGACCATAACCTAAATCCCAGTTTACCTGGATAATCTAACTTTACAACCTATGGAAAAATCACAACCTAACTATAATTGAATTATTGTTAAAACTTTTGTCTTTAAATTAATAGAAAAGGAGTTTTTTCTATATTCAAATCACATTTAGGAAAGCCCTTTTTTGTTCCGATTAAAATGGTGATGGACGGAAAGTCCGATTGTTTGGATGGAAGCGACGAATGTCCTCCGGATAGTTTTAATGAGAGCATTTTTGCGTCCAGGGAGCACATGATCAAAAATCCACTTCTTCGGGTTTTAATATGGATTATGGGCACAATTTCAGTTTCAGGTAAAACATATTTAGGGCATGTGAGATAAACACAAGAATGTTTTTTTGTGTTTGAACTTAGAAGTTTATTGCGTACCTTTTTAAGGTATATTTTTGTTTGTTATTTTTAGCCAACATTGTGGTTTTAATTGAGTACATTCACGGCATTCACAGCGTAAATGGGTTTCGCAAGAAAAGGCCGTTCGGAAAGGTTAACCACGTGCTTGTCATTAACCTTGCTTTAGCTGATTTGCTTATGGGAGCATACTTAGTTCTTCTCGGATCGGAGTCTCTTGTCATGCAAGGAAGCTACTGCTCAGAAGACAAAGCCTGGAGAACCTCTAAGACTTGCAACGCACTTGGCGTGATGTCAGTTTTATCGACAACAACCTCTGTTGAAATCCTCCTAATTATGACGTCATATAGACTATATGGGATCTTATCTCCGTTTAAAAGTCAACATGCTAGTTATATTAATGCAATGTTGTTTAGTTTTGTGGCCTGGATTATATCTGCGACTCTGGGTCAGTACACATTTTAAGACTGTTAAGATTTGTGGTAAAAAGTCTTTTTTAGTATCTCTGTTAGGTAATCTAAGCCTGAGAGCATTCAATATGATGCTAAAAAGAAAATTTGTAGTAAAATGCCAGGCTTCAAAGTGTTTAAAATGTAATTTTATGTTTGAAAATAAGTTTTTGCTGAAATCATTTTTAATTTGCTTACAGCACTTGTACCTTTAACTTGGCCAATCTCTTCCTTCTACAACTCCCATATTTGGATCAAGCATAATCCATATTTTATTAATGACGTCGTTAGTCAAGACGACGTCACTTCATTTGTGAACCGGTTACCTTTATTTTATGGACACGATGAGCAACACCATTTCCAAAAAAATTGGAACAAAGTATTAAATAATATTACTTATCTCAAGAAAATTGTTGCGAATAATTATAAAGTTAATGACCTTTAGTTATTTCTAACAACTAATTGAAATTTTTTCTGTATTAGAAAAACAATACTTTTTTAATATTATTTGTAAAATAACTTTTTTTAGGAAGATTTAGATATTTCTTGGGTTTTAATTTCGTCTATGATGAAAGATACGTTTGGCCCCGATACATTTAAGGGGGAATTTGGGTATTACAGTTCACACAGTGTGTGTATCCCCAAACTATTTGTAACAACAGAGGACAGGGGTT
Organism: Corella eumyota; assembly: GCF_963082875.1. Taxonomy (NCBI): domain Eukaryota; kingdom Metazoa; phylum Chordata; class Ascidiacea; order Phlebobranchia; family Corellidae; genus Corella; species Corella eumyota. Next base: position 6,030,616 of record NC_137491.1, read on the forward strand.
GGGCTCATTCTTTGGTTTGTATTTTAATATATGTAATTTATTTTGGTAGGTTTATTTATTTGCAAGGATGTAATGTTGTGTTATTTGTAAATATAACAAATTACTTAGGAAATCTTCTAGAGGAAAGAAATATATTTAAACAATGTAATTCGTTTATTTTTGCACAGGTTATAATCCTATTTAATTTTGCCGCATGCATTTTCATAGTGGGATCGTACACGCTTATATTTGTAAGAAATTCGACCAATATGAACATGAATAATAACAGGTAGGTGAAACAGTTACATTAAATATAGTAAAAAGTAAAATAAATTTTTTGAAAATAATCAAAAAAAAAAACTTTTTAAAAAATAAATATATTTTATTAAAAATTGTTTATATTATAGGCAAAATAAAATGTTTCGTCGAATAATGTACCTAGCAGCGAGTGACGTTATATGTTGGCTACCTATATGTGTAATGGCGTTTATAAATTTGGCAGGTCACCCAATACCAGAAAACGTAAAGAATTATATTTATTTAAAGTTAAAAAAAATTTCAATTTATTTTTCAAAATTAAGAATGAAAGCTGAACAAAATTTATTGGCAAAATTGTTAAAATTTATTTATAGTATATTGTAAAGTTTCGCTAACGGCTATAAAACTTATATAATACTTATAAATAATTTACTAACATTCTAAGTTTGTATCGTAACATTACATAATAATCAAATATCTTAAACACTGATGTTATATAATCCAAAATGGTATTTTAATGTTTGTTATATAACAGGCTTATGCAATATCAGCTGTAATTCTGCTACCAATTAACAGTGCAGTAAACCCACTTTTATATTCTGATTCTGTTCAACATATTATGATTAAATTTCTAACTTGTGGGAAACGGTAAGTGTATGATATACGTTGTCAAAATTGTGAATGCATTTTTTTCTATTTTGGTGTTTAACTTTATAATTTGTTTGGATTAATTTTTTACAGTAAGACTAACCAATGATTGGTTAAAATTTGGTCACGTGATTTACTTAGGTGAGACGCATTGGCAGTCGTGCGCTGCATGGCTTAAATGTACATGGGCCTAAGTGAAAACATTAGCCTGTATTTGTTCAAGTTGGAGCTATACCAAAACTATTTTGCTTTTATGTTATGTTTATGATTTTTGCATTTGGTAAAACGATTATCGTAAAAAATCGTGTCCTAATTAAGATGCCCAATATGCCACAATAATTTAACATGCATATCACGTGATGGTCTAATGTGCCCAAATGATCACTAAACACGAAATATGTCAGAAAGATTTAAACACAAACTTTTTTTTTGGCAAAATCAATATTGCATTTTAAGTATTATTACAAAAATTGCTGATGATAAAATTACCCAAAGTATTTATTTTAGAAAATTTGCGAGAGTACAGAAGTCGAATACCGGTCATGACCCCTTATCACCAAGGTCATCTTTTCCACTCTTACAACGACAAAAATCGAATCCGAAAAATTCTAGTCCCGAAAAAACGCAGCAAACAATTATTAACAACAAAAAATCTTAAATTTCCAAACGTTTATCATAGTTATAATTGCAATGTTTTATATATATGTGTTCATTGTGCAATTTTATGTTTAGAAAATATTAAATTTGTAATAAAGATTTTTGTTTTTGCTTTTTTGAATAAATTACGAATTATGTAAAATTGGTTGCGTGTGTTGTAAAATAAAACAAAAAAAAAATTAATAGTTGACCGCCATACGGCGCACATGTGCTATATGGTTTATTGTTTCGGGTTCAAAGTCTTGGTGTGTGGTAGCATACCATGTCTATAAAACTATAAAAAACTTCTCTTTACTAACTATTAATTTATGACAAAAAATTTACGAACGAAATTTTAAATTCTTATATTTTAACTGTTTAATTTTTATTATCTATATTTAGAAATTAATAAAATGAAAGTAAATTATTTAAACTGGAATTTAAAATAAAAATATCGATTTTTTAAATGTTTAACTAATTTATCAAGAAAAATAACATTTTTTGCGATTAATGTTTACAAGAACCTAAGTTTAGAAAAATCTTACGTTGAATTCCACGAATTTTAGGATTCAGAGTAAGTATAGCCGGTTTACACAATTTTGCGCGATACCAACTCGCAAGATAAAAATAAGAACATTTTTGACAAAATTTTGCCCTTGGCTAACGCATTGACGTGCGCGCTTTGATTAAAATCGTGTTCCGATTATGGGTTCTAGCTAAGTAAAGCGGAAAATAGCCTGACTTAAAAATAACTGCTAACCAGTCTGGCTTATAAAATTGTATTCCACGAATTAAGCAATTGTTGCGCAAGGGATTCACGCAAAGTGCGGGTTCAAGCAAAATGTTTGAGCCGCTAGATGGCAGCACATGTACATTTTGCCGCAAGCAGTGATTGCGAAATTATGCAACTTGTTTCAAGAATATGCAAAAAATATTGCATAATTTAACTATTTATTTATTTCAAACAAAAATAAATGTCCTATTAATAATTTTAACTAATTCAAATACTGTATTAAAGTGTTCATTCTTTGCTTTAAAAATATTATAAAAAAGTTAAAATAAGATATCATAAAACTAGTTTTGTTTATTTAAAGTAACAACATAATTTAATAAATTGATATAATGTTATAAACTGCACAACAAGTTTTAGAAACTGGGTTAAAGTTATTTTCAATTACATCATCATATTTTTATTGCAAGTGAGGAATTTATGAATGAATTTGGGTCGCTACAACAATGCTAAAACATGTAAAAAATTCGCGTCATAGAAGAGAGGAGAAGATAGCAAGGCTGCTATCTTTAGCTGTATATTGGTTTACGGGTCAGTTTAATACTCGATGTGGAATGTGCACAATTTTTCGGGTAATAAACTCTCGTTCGGTTTAAAAACAGTCGCCGAGACCTCTGCAAACACAAAGTGTCTCCGATCTGAAACTAACTACGTCAATGCGACGTATGCAGGGTTAAATATTGACGCAAAGGCGTGAACAGTCGCGCAATAAACACATATTTGCCAACCTTCATATTTGTCTTAACCTAGCCGTTAGTCGGAGAGTGCGCGTCGACCGCGTCTATTTGAATTGGATTTATGTTTGATGTTTTTTGTGTAATAAAGGTTGCCCCACAGTGGCTAGAGTGTTGTTTGATTATATAATTTTAGGAATGCAGTCTGGCTATTTTTGTCGATTTAAGACTTTTGAGAAAATTTGGTTTTATGAGAAAGTTGTTACTTTTTGCTCACCGACAATATTTGCTTTTCATTGGAATAAAAAATCGATATCGTAATACATAAGTTACATAATCTCCTACTGAAATAGATGTAGTCCTAAAACGAGTGTAAATAATAATTTCAAAATAAAAATGTAACCGATTAGAAAAGAATTCGAATTACACCAAACGCTTTTTATAGTAACAATACAGAAAATTCATGTTCACAATAAAAAAAAAAATTCTTTTCATAGTATTATAAACGTCACCACTATGGCTTATTCTCTTAAGCCAAATGCGTATTTAGGCGTATGCGGTCTATGCTCTATACAATTCCTTTATTTTAAAGGTCAATCGTAAAAACGGCCTATTTTATATAGACCCTGCGTCTAATACGGATATCTATTTTTATGACGCTGTGACGTTGTTACGCACCGTGCGTCAGTTACGTGGCGCGACGCACCACCTGCGCGATTGAGCGACGAGAAATAGGTGGTCTAGCGAGACCACATTTTCCCTGGGCGCATTCATTGTTAACATTTTGACAAATCCTAGTCTATATTTATAGGTTTCATTCATGTGAATTCTTTCCATTCATAAACGAAAATAACGCGGCCCTAATGTAGAATAATCGTATCGATCCGTACACCGCATTTACAATTCGAACAACAAATACATTTAGAACAAACAAGACATTTAGGCACTAAACGTTCCATATTTAGCAATCAATTAATCCAATTTTTTTCAACTAAATATAACCCACTTCCAACGATTAGGTCAATTAACACATTGTTTCTATTTAAAACATAAATTTTAGGTATTTAACAATCAAAGAACAATGAACCTGGCAGTTGGAATTCACATTTCTTCCTAAAAAACGGCATTGAAGAAAGTAGCTTTCGAAACAATAAACGTAGATGGGTAAATCATAATACTAACGTGTTTTAAAATGTCAAAGTTAAAATTACACATTACGGACAGAACTTTTCCTGGTCTTACGCAGCGACGTTCGACGTCAAGGTTTACGCAAACACGTGGGAGTAGACTTGCGTCGTGCGTCACATGCGTCAACTATCTTGAGAAAATCAACAAGTTATTTTTAGCCGGCGCTTCGTTTACAGGTAGCTATTTAGAGTATGTGTAGTGGCATAACTTTAAAGGTAAATCACCATAAACAAATACATGTAACGTTATTTGATTACAGCGTTTTAAAGCATTCTACCAAAAAATTACCCACTCGATTTTAAAGTCTATATTTGATACCAATAAGCAGTTAACGGTGTAGGATGTTTACAAATAAGGGGCTTTAATACGGCAATCTGAATAGGTTCGTCTGCTAAATTGATCGTTAACATTGCTTGTCAATTCCAATTGAGCGCCGTTCTATTGCCCAAAACGTCCCAAAATACGCAGTGCTATTCTCGAATTAGCAAGCGTCTCGCTATTGCCTTTCTATATTTACGTTTGCTTCTCTGTATTAATGAGTACATATTCAATGCAATGGGAAATGAATTGCAGCGTACGAACTATTCCTGTCGTTTTCAGTGCGTCAATGACGTAACAAAGGAATCATAAAGACGATTGTTTTTCACAAACGAGCGTGGGAAATTACTCCAAAGCGTCAAAAACAAAACGATTTTGCACCTAAATTAATTACTCGAGAATTGACGATTTGGGCATTATTCATACCCGAAAAATAACAACAACATTAAAAAAAATTTAACACCAGAATAGGATTCCTACCTCTACCAATGGTAAAATAAACACGTTATATTTTTTAAATAAATTTTTAAGTGTTTAGTAAAACTTAACTCATTTAAATTTTATAGAATTAAACTCAATGTTTTAATATCTGTAAACATGTAAATAATATGTTGTTTTCGATAAAGAAAAAAATTTTAATAACAAAACATTAAAATAAATATTAATTTTATTTTATATTAAATTTAAAATTGATTTACCTAAGTGTAAACGTTGTGTAATTCAAAATTCTCAAGAGAGGCGCGTCACGTGACAAACTAAGGCGTTTCTTTCGCCATTTCGTATAGCCGCCAAAGCGACACACACGCCGAGAAAAAATGAAAACCCGTTAACATATTAACGTACCCGATATATAAGCCACCACCGCTTCACAACTAACCGAGGCCCGAAATAGCCTGCTTTGACGTCAATCTATCTTTTCGTGTACGTCACTCCTTCGTTTTTCTCTCGCTTCTCTCAAAAAAGAGAGGCCTACTGTCCCGAGGTTGACTTTAGGTCGCTTGACTAAGGTAACGACTTGTTAGCTTTTGAAGCTTACTGTCAACCATGTCGAATATTCCGCATAGTTTAATCCGATGTGAAAATGATGTCACGCTCCGTGTCTATTTTGGGCGCGAAGATCGGAAAACAAAAAAGGCATCGATTTTCAGAAATTGTCTTTTTTTGCAAAATTGCATAAAATTTTTTTTAAATTTGATCAATTCATTCAAGCAACTTAAGATTTGCCTTAAATACTAAACTAGTAAAAAAATTATATTTTCCTTAAAACAATATTAGTTGTTGTTTATTAAAAAAAAGAATGTTAAAATAGATTTGTTTTGCCACCTTTGGTTTTAAACCAAACAAGCAAACTGAATTTACGTAATATCTAAATTTACTCCCAATTTCGCCTTAACTTCAGATATTTGTTTACAAAATAAGCGAAACCTCGCAAAACAAAATGCTATTACGTTCATCTCTGTCACTGTGACGTCATTCGGGCTATTTTGTTACGGATGAATGCCTATGGGAGCTCAATTTAATCCTCCCTAGTCGGATAGACCGTATACGCGACACTACTGTTGTAATAGCCAAACTTAACTTATTCTTTCTAGCAATTTCGATTGAAATCCCCTTCCAAGTTAATTACAGACCATTAGTAATAATAGCATATTCTATAAATATAAATATTATTTCATTATTGTTTTTTTTTACATAGTGCAATTTTTTATTTTTCAAAATTAAATTAATATTTCAAAAAAATTAAAAAAAAAAAATAAAATTTGTATTTTTTTTTTTTTTATTAAAAAAAAATTAAATTAATATTAAAAATGGCCTATTTTTTAATTTGTATTTTTCTTAAAAATAGTACTTTAATTTTGGACAAAAAACAACAAATTTTGAAGTTACTACGTGAAACCGCGGCAAAAACAATTCGCGTTTTATGACGTAGCTCAAAACTTTATGACGTTACAGAATAACTTTCAAAACAACGGAGTTTTTTGCGGCTTAGTTGAGGGTTGTAACCTACATTTGGCAACCTTAAAATCAGCAAAAAACCGCCAACCTAGCGTAAACTCTCTATTATTACCCTCAACGCGAATTATAACCCCTTACAAGCTGGTTAACCGAAAAACGGAAAACTGACGACTGAAACGTTAACAACACTCTTAACAATCTATTTTTAAACACAAAGGTATTTAAACAAAAATGTGACACAAATTCAGCCTAAATTCGTTAATTAAACCGCCAAAAATTAGTTAGATTTTTGCCTAAACGCAATACTGACTTTTACATGCAAAAAAGCAGCGTAACTTACTCTAAAAGTAGCTGTGCACGGGAAAACAACTGACTTGTAATGACTGTGACGAAGGTTGACGAACGAGTCCGCAACGTGGCGAGTTATTTTTAGAAATCGATTCGCATACATCAGATGGCAGCGGCAAGAAAGAGAGGGAGAGAGTGGCAAGACTACATTATAAGAAGCTAAATTTGCCTTTGACGTCAATGCGATCGCATTCCGTAAACGAGAGAGGCGGGGGAAAAACAACGACGAGAATAACGGGAGGATGTTTGTACACCACTACCTGAGCCGCACTGTGATATTAAAATGCACGTGTGCCGTCGAGGAAAGAAAATCTAGTCACACAGATCAGTTTATTTTGTATACATGCCATATCAAAATGCCATCAGCGCATGATTGCAAGTTAAGTTAAAGAGAATTTACAGAACACTCGATAGCTAAGAATAGAAGTTGTCTATCAGGATCTAGTATCTATAATTACTGGTTCATCAGCGAAACCAAAGGTATACTTCGTTGTTATTGTTTATTGCCAGATTAGAGTGAAGTTGAACGCAAGATAATCTTTTAATAGATGAGATTTTAAAATTAATTTGAACCGACGTAAATAAGCAACGTGCGTGCGTAAGAAATTTTCCATGAATTTTAAATTTAAGTTTTGTTTATACCAACATGCGTAGTTTAAATTTTTTAAACCTTTTAAAAAAATTAAAATAATTTTTTTTAGAAATGTGAACTTTAACTCTCATAAAAATTAAAACTCCATTTACGTAAATAACTTTTGCTTTATATTTAAATACTGCAATAATGTCTGCGACAAATTCTGTTTTATTTTTGTTCTATGATCTAATGTTTTGAAAGAAAATGGTTGCATAATTTCAAAATCAATTTATGACTAAAATAATTAAATTACGTTTTTTTTAATTTTTGCAACAAAAAATTTACAAGTGCGTAGACAGAGTTTAAACTTTTCATGAATATTGAGTGTTGACGTATATCTGCAATAACAAAATTGCATTTTATGACGATCGTTCTATTTTCTGACTCAAAATTTGAATTAAAATAACGTTTCGATGTTGCTAGCGTTGGACTTTGTCATCAAAGCGTGCAGCTTTGTCGGTGTCTGTGATGTCATAAAAAACACGCTTTCAAAATGACTATTTTCGCGACTCTTCGCCGGCGCATCCTGATTAATTATTAATGACGCTACGTTCTTGACGTATTGACGTCAATGCGTCATTACGTCTTTACGCACGTAGCTCTATAGCGCGCTGGGGGACGATCATACATTACGCTCAATATAGATAATGAGAAGGGGTAAAAATAGATCCGTTATAAAGAAAGCCACGACATTCGTGAAAGGATTTCTATTCGTGCCTTCGCATAATCCTGCAAAATATATTGCTGAGTATGCTAGGGGTTACATGCCGGGCAGTTGCTTATTTCAAGGAAATTGCGCTATTAGCGAATCACGACTACACATTTCTATGTAAGACTATGGACACGACTTAACACATAGTGAACAAGAATCGTTTGGTACTCATATGACTGCGATAAATCGCAGAAATATAAGAAACAGTATCAATATATGTCAGTTTTCTATTTTTAGTCACTCTATTGAATAATATTTCGTTTTGCGGTAACCATTTAGAATTCCATTCTGGTTAATTGATTTATTTGTGCTTGATTCGTTAATTAAAATAAATTTTTCGCGAAGTAGTGAAATGCCTTTTTGTTTTTTCGTTTACACAGGTGAAGCAAGCATCGGCATTTGCTTTGTCGCTATTGTAACGTAACGACGTAAATCAATGGGTTTCACGCTTTGTGCATATCACGTACCACCGCACTTTTGCGTAACAACCGGGTGGGAGTGACGTCACCGACACGAAGTTCAACCAGGCGTATAACTCCCGGTTCAAGTTATATTCAACTTGTATTACGTAAAAGTGGAAACGACAGTGTGGCGGAAAAACTACGTTTACGCACTTGCGGTGTTGTTGATATTTTTTCGTGGTCGAATTGCTGCAAGCGGTAATGCTATAAATAGTTGCCAAATAAAACAATATTTTATCGCGATATCGTTTTAGCAATTAAAATTTTTTTATGGTCAGTTTGGTATTTAGATTATAAGGGATATGCAAAATAATTTTAAATACCAAATTTTGATAAAATACCCGCTAAAATCAAACCATGTATGGCAATACGAATTTAACCAATTTCGGCAGAAAATATAGCACGTTTTTTAACACAGAAACTGTTGGTTTATTATTCAAATTCCCCTCTGCCATATATTATTTTAACTTCTAAAAATTTACTAAAATAAACAACAAATATTTTTTTAAAGGATAATGCATTGATGAAATGTCATAAGACATAAAACCAGAAATAAACATTAAATTTGGTTTTAAAGGGCAACTCAAAACCGAACCGGAGGTGTTAATAAATATTTTTTAAAGTTTAATCAAAACTTCTACGAATCCTATTTGCTGAAAATGCTAAAAGGAACCGGATTTAAAATTATTTTTGGAAGTACTTCTCAATTTATCAATAATGTGGAGTTAGTTTTAAACGAACAATTCGGGGAAAACAGTACAACCAGTAAATTTTTCGGATTTCATATTTGAGCGATTTGGAGACAATCCATGGATTATGACGTCATATTAGATACCACACGCGATTGCCGGAAGTGATGTTAGGTTACGTAACCACCTCGTGCAATAACAAAAGCAAAGGTTTATTTTTTTTTAGTTTTTTTAGTTTTTTTCTGTCAAAATTAGAAATGCATTTAAAATATTTGGGAGCGACTTTTTTAAAAAATTTTTAGCCCAAAAAATAATGTTATGTGAAACAAAATAATTGGTATTATCTTATTTGGTCTTTTGTGCATTTTAAAATGATTTAATACTTCGTGGATAATTATTTTTATTCGGTTAAAATTAACTATTTAATATAACAAAAAAACAAATTTTAACTATTGGACTTACATTATTAATTCATTTTGGCATAATCACGTATTGGCATCCTTCCATACTATTTGCTAAGTAATGATGGAACTAGTAAATTGCAAATTTAAAAAAAAATTCTTTTAAACGAAAAGAAAACAGGTTTTTATATTTTATGAAACGACCTTTTTTAAATAATAACCTTTATTACCTTACCTGAATAACAACAAAATTATTTTCTAGAAAAGGGTAAACTTGATTGCTAATTCATATTAATTTTATTATTAATAAGAATATTAGGGGTTTAGTAACTAAAAAATTTTATTACAATTTAATAATTTCATTTATTGCGTAAATGTCGGAATCTGTGTTCCGTAATTTTTTGAATCATAAAAATTTTAATTTTTTAATCAGGTGATTTATGTTCCTAAAAATGCATGAATAGTGGTGGCATACAATTATTGGTTAACCTGTGACTTACGTGACTTTAAAATGTCAAATCCAAGTCAAGCGTCAAACAATTTAAAATTAAAAAGAAAGAAGCTAAAAAAAAAAACAAAGCTTGCAAACGCAAATTGCTCGAAATAGCATTTAACATAAAGTTCGAAAAAAAGAGTGACTCATATCGCTAACGGCTTGATAATATGCAACGTTTTATTTAAGTCGAAACCTAAATCAAAATATCAAATCACTGCGAGAGCCAATACCTAAAAATAAAATTTAAGCAACTTTTTATTTTTTGCGGGAGGAATTTTTTCAGTGCGACACGCTCTACGTCAACTTTTGCGTGAAGTAACTTTCTGAAAATCTCACGTTTTCCTAATGACGTGTGCGTGACGACAGTGCTTAGACTATTAGTTAGTCATTAGACAATGCCGGGGTTTTCTCATTGTAATTGCCGCAAATTTAACCGATTACATGTGATTATTTTTAGTTACATTGTCCTAAACGTGCTTTTGACAAAATTATTCTTATACCGGTATTCCCAATATGCAATCACTCTTTGTATTGTTTTTTGTAACAGTATTCATGTAATACATCACGTGTTTTTGAATACAAAAGAAGGCAAAGGTCAGTTAAGCGACATCCTTGTTAAGTATGAGTTGTATTTAAATACTATGTCTGCGCCTGTGAAAAACAAAAGTCATTTTAATTACCAAATCTCATTCTTGTTGTTTTGACACAATTAAACTTTTAGTAAATTTCGCGCGAATTGATAGACGGTGAAAAGAAAACAAATCCGTCGGCATTTATTCTTTCCTCCTGCCTCGGATGTTGATTTTCTCAAAAACTGGTATCCATGGAAAATAAAATAACAACGGGGTGACCGTGAGTAAAAATAAACCAGATTTTCCGATGTTTCGACGACTTTCGAATCCACAAGCAAGCTGTGTGGAAGCGACGCACTCGCCTACGTAGCCTGACGTCATAAAGCCATTCGAGAAAAAGGCTGCAGCGCTTTATATACGATCTCATTCAGATTTTTAGAGCAGAGAGAAATGGAAGCCCATGCAGTGGCTTTAAGAAACGATTTGTAAAATTTAAATATTTTATTCGATATTTATTTAGAAATAATTTTAACTAAATTGAGACAGAAATAGATGCGCAATCAATAAATTATTTTTTTATGTTTTTCTTCGGATATTTATTTTTCCTTATATACCCTGAACATGCTGTGAACAGGTTTATTTTAATAAAAAAACAGACAGATTTAGAATATAATAAGAATGTAACGAATTATTTTAGGGCGTAAGTTAATAAATATATACGATATTTAACTTGTGTAATTTAATTTATCAAGTATCAGTTTCATAGTATTTTAACTTTTTAATTTTAAAAAATTAAAAAAGAACAGTTTTGAATTAAATAATTATTTTTTTAAGTTTAAACTAATTGTTGGAAAAAGTTTTGGTTGTAAAAAAGTATTTAAAATTAAGAACACAAAATAAATCGAGTTTTTGCCATTTAATTCCTTGAGTATATTTTTTTTGTTAAATTTAGGCTTAATTTTTTTTGTACCGTTGAATAGTAACTGTAAGGAAATTTGTTTATTTACTTTAAATAACTTAAATTTTTTCGAATTATAATTTGTTTTTAAAAATAATTGTTAAAATTTCTATGCTTAAAAGGATTTTCAAATACCTGTTGTGGATAGGTCAGCAAAAACTATGTGTTGTGCGAATTTTTTTAAAAAGTCCTAATTAATTTGTAAAAAGTTGATGATATTTTTTTTGTTGTATATTAAGCATTTAAAAAAAAAATTATTACGTAATACCAAAATTTAAAAAATATTTTTTTTATGACTAATTAATAGGCGGGCGATTTTAGCGTTGTTGATTTTTCGCAGCGTAACTTTTAGACGTAAAAATATTTTCAAACGTGTTTTATTAATAAACTAGATCGTGGTTATATTTAAAAGCATCTACGGCGAGTAGACGCATACCTAGCCGTAAGAAAACGGCCAATCAAACCGGTTGACGTAACACAGATAGAAATAGGACGAACTACGCAAGTACATACGTCACAGAATACGATGCTGTATGATAAACGTCAAGAGTTTCTCTCCTCTCTCGTTTTCGCGCTCTGCGTTTTTCTTTTTTATATTCTCTCTTCTCATAGTGTTTCCTTTTTCTCCTAATGCGAGCACATTTTTTTGCTAACGCCGGTCTCGGCTCGTTGTAGCTTTAAATAGCGCAGGCCGACTTTTAGGCTAAATCATTTACGAATGTAAGCCTATGGTGAACATAACCCAAAAACAGCTAAGCTGCATTTATAGTGCATAGTCAAATTAGCGTTTCATCGATAAATGTTGTAAAGAAAAATCTAAATTTAATAAATAATTGATTGGAAACAAAAATATCAAGTGGTAAATATTTATTTAGGATAATTTTAGTCAGATTTAAGTCAGTGGATCACATGATTTTAAAGAATTTTTCTGAAAATAGTCTGAAAAGTCTGAAATAGTCAGGAAATTCAAAAAAAAGATTGAGCATGATTTTTTGTTTTAAATCAAGTTTAAGTAAAAGTGTTGCTTTTGAATTAAAGTTTTTTTGTACATGGAAATTTGTAAATCAACCAACTTTTTAAATTTACAAGCACATATAAAAAAGACAGAAATCACGTGTTCGCGATACCTTTATGACGCAATAGACTCGGAAAAGCAAAATAAAATTACTGTTCAAGTCACTCTTCACAGGTGTTGTACCGTAATAACACAATCGACTATTAGTAAAGACACGTTAACAACTGCGCAATACCCTCTTATATTAACGTGATCGTTTTGTAGGGTTTTACAACAGCAAACGTGCGTTCTGGTGGTAATAAATTGTGGTGTTATATAACTTATTGAAAACTCTATCATTCGTTGTTATTACACGACAGCAAAACGTTTTTTAGTAGTGCCAGAACTAGTTTGATTTTACGTTGCAGTGAATACTTGCAAAATTTCTAAGTTTTGGTTAAATATAATTTTTGGTGTTTATAAACTTATTTTTATTTACAGCAATAAATTAGGCAGATGAAATAAAAATTTTGGATTATTTAAAATCGCCATTAATTGTATGAATCAAAGATTTAGTTTTTAACGGGATACTTCGAGTTAGTTGACCTGAAATCGAAGCGATTTTTCCCGCCGAATATTCAGATTATTCTCGAAGTCAAACGACTCCTATTCTCATGTCCACGTAAGTGCAAATTATTATTTTAATTATTAAAATATTTTTTTTTTAAATTAACTTTATTACACAATTAATTTAAAGATAATTTAGGCGTTTATGTTTTTGCCTACATAAAACTTAGGGGATTAGGAATTCTTAGACTAAAACTAAATTTTGTTTTTTATTTTTAGTTTAATTATGCCAAGCAGTTGTTTTGGTTCAACATCAAGCATCGAACGAATTAATTTCCATCAACAATTCAACGACCAAACTTCGTTGAATACTTCGCTTAATACAGACTCGCCAGCGAAAAGTGATATTGCGCAAGAGCATCATCTCGCGGTCGATTATTTTGACAGTTTAAGGTATTTAAATCGAAATTAATTTTAAGTTAATTAAAATAATAGGAATATTATTTGAATTCTAATAACAACATTTGTTTATTTTAATATTAATTAATATTTATTTAATTGCAGTGACGATTTGGAAGAAACCCTTTTACAAACAACCGGAAATATTGCTTCTGAATTTATGACGTCATCGCATTACAACATTGCCCCCGTATCTACGTCGCCCATCACCTCAACAATTTCAGAATCAAGTGTGATCAACACCAGCGAAGATATGAGTGCCAGCGCAGTTACAGGCTTTTTAGATTGTTCATCGAGTTGGGGTAATACTCAAGATAATTACAATCAACACCAGAGGGCAATAATTGATCGCCAGCAATCGAGCGGGGGTGATAACGTTGATGTGTTCAGTCACTCGCCACAGCAAAGTGTGACAAACGTGACCTCCCCCAATATGTTACAAGTCACAGAAATGAGTCACATGGGTAACATGTCACCCAGTGAAACGTCACCGATGACAAATGCCGTCACGGGCAGACGACAAAGCACAGCGAGCGGGTCATCTCACATGATGGCAACGACCCAATATGATACCGGGTTTAATGAATCTTACAGCCGAGACATGATGCATGTTTCCCCTGTCATGGAACAATCAAATAACCTGGCATCGGTTGCAAGTAGCACCATTACCAGAAGTCCATACAACAACGGGCAGAGGTATCAAAAATCAACAGAATTTGGAAATAATATGGATACATTTTATCAAGGCAACTTTAAATACACGCCCACAAAAAGTGAAGCAGTCAATAGATCAACACCTATTCAGGAATACAGAATGCAAAATTACGGAGTACAGCAAACAGATGGAAATAACAACTATTCCAGGTCAAGGCAGTATCGACACAATTCGTATCCCGCGGATGGGCGACGAGTATCGAGCATTACACCACCGTCTCCTAATTCGCTGGAAGAGATATACGCGCCAAGTCAACAGGGAGATTATTTTCCATCGGTTCAAGGCAGTGACATAGAAGGCATTAAGGGGAATTATTCAGCCTTTGGCGAGGAAATGGTAGACAGAAAACCACTGTTGAATCATCAACTCGATGGCAACATTTCGCCGAATGTTCTCAAGAAAACCGCATCCCTCGGAATGCCAAGAAGGTCAAAACTTCCAATGGCCCCGCTTCGAGTGCAATCTTCAAGCGCACCATATTTGGCTACAGCTTCACTATCAGCTGCAAATTCTTTGTTACAAGAAGTTTACCCGGAGATAACTGATCAGGTTTCGATGAATGATTACGGGTCGCCGCACAATTCGCCACCCCCGGCATCAGCCTATAATGGAGCTAGGTCGCCTCTGCAAAAAATACAACGAAGTCCCACGGATTTATCGGTTGTGACTACCAACCAACAGCAAAGATTAAACGATTTTGCTCCCTTTCACCCAGCTCAAATGGACGAAGAAACTAGATTGGCAAGACAGCTTAAGGAACAGCAAATGGTTACCAGTGTCGGAGGAATAGTGGATTTATTTGGTCAATACAGGCCAGGAGATAGGGATCAATATTTTCCCTCCTTTCACATGCCTGACCAAGTATCAAGTTCATCTTTCCCAACCCAACTTCACCCAAGTTTGGCCGCTGCCTCAATCGTTAAGCAACAACAAGAAAGTGACTTGTATCCGTACAACGGCCAAGTCTATTTGACCATTCCACCAAATTCATCAGCTGCTCATTTCAGTTCCTTCAGGGGTCATTACCCAAGCTCGGACAGACATCATCCCTACCAGACACAGAACCAAAGATCAAATAACGCAATCTCAATGGTACGACCATCTAGCGAAGGATTATGTGCAGTATGCGGGGACAACGCCGCATGTCAACATTATGGAGTAAGAACTTGCGAAGGATGTAAAGGATTTTTTAAGGTAACAAAAATAAATTTTAAAAACTATTAAAACTGGCAAAAAGTTTAATAAAATGACTAATGGCAAAATGCCTTTAAATTATCATTTTTTTTATCCGCCATTTTAATTTTAACTTTTTTTCTGTAGAGAACCGTTCAAAAAAAATCCACTTATGTTTGCCTGGCGAATAAAAATTGTCCAGTTGATAAAAGACGCAGAAATCGATGTCAGTTTTGTCGATTCGAAAAATGTCTAGCCGTAGGAATGGTCAAAGAAGGTAATTGAAATCAAGTTTTAACTATTTATTTCTTTCTTTAAAAAATGTAACCGTAAGTGAATTAATATTCTTTCACCAGACCAGTTAAAATATTGTTTTCTTTTAGTTGTACGAACTGATCACTTAAAAGGCCGACGAGGTCGCCTGCCATCGAAACCGAAGGGACCCAAAGACCCAGTTGCCCCACCCTCACCCCCAGTAAGCTTTATTACGTCACTAGTAAGAGCACACGTGGATACTAATCCCGCTATTAGCAACACCGACATGTCAAAGGTAAATGTTTTACCAAATCGAAAACACAAAAAAAAAATTTTAAATTGACAAACTAATTTGTATTTGATAACATTATATGTAATAATTAATCTTTTTTAATTGTTAGTATCGACCCCCTGGAATTCCACCTTGTTCCCCACCACTGAGCTGTGCTGAAGAGGCTCACAATTTCTATGAACTCCTCGCTTCTTGTTTAACCGTCACAATTCAATGGGCTGAAAAAATACCAGGGTTTAGTGCTTTGTGCCAAGAAGATCAATCTATTTTAGTAGAGAATGCATTCCTTGAAATCTTCTGCCTTCGCCTGGCTTACAGGTTAGTTAAATTTACATGTTTCTTTGAAATTATTAAAAAATATAAATAATATTTCAAGTTGGTATAAAAGTTTTAACCAAGCGACCATTTTAAAATAAGTTTTCTAAAGAAATTTAGATGGCGGCCATTTTTAAAACTTTTGCTTGTTTAATACAGATCTGAACTTCAAGAAGGAAAATTAGTTTTCTGCAATGGAGTTGCCCTCCATCGAGAACAACTTTACCGAAGTTTTGGGAGCTGGATTGAAAATATTTTTAACTTTACCTGTACATTAGCCGAACTTAATGTCGATATTTCATCATTCAGTTGCTTGCTGGCCGTCATTCTTTTTCAAGGTAAATTACAACAAATTCTTTTTATTTTATTTGTATAATAATTACATAAAAAATGTAATTTAAAAAAAAACATTTTACTATTTGCTTCGTTTGCGAGTTTTTAATAACATTTTTTGATTTCTTTAGATCGACCTGGTCTTAGAGACGTAAAAAAAGTTGAGGAACTACAAGGCCTTGTGATCGAGAGTCTAAAAACTCACGTGACCAAGAGCATCGTCACAGCTGATCGACCAAACTATTTTACAAAATTAATTGGTCTTCTACCCAACTTGAGCGCCAGCGCCGTAGCAGGGGTGCGCAGAATATATGCGCACAAGATCGAATCCCCATCGATACAATGCCCTCCATGCTTGGAGCGTAATTTGGCCTTGATCGCGGACCAAGTACAATGAAGTTTATGACGTCACAAAAAAGACATTTCTTTTTATGGTTTTTGTCCGAGCTATAATTGGCACGTTGTAGTGTCGATTCAAAGCAAAAGAAAATGGCGGAGGAATTTTAAGCGGAGTGATATTTATACAGGTCGACGGGCCAGGTAGCTTAGCTACCACAGAAAAACTTACTTTATTTTATTGTTACTGCCTTTAACCAAAACGCTGTTGCAACATTCTGTAAATTTCGATTTACGGTAAAATCTCACAAATTGAGATTGTGTAGCAAAGAAACGTAGCAAACTAACAAAGTAGTAATTTCTCTTAAACCCTTTCTAGTAACAATTTGCACATTAATTCACTCTTTTTTTACTTTCTTAATCTTAATTTTTTTAATCAATGTTTATATAAATTATTTGAAAAATCACTTTCTGTTTTATTAAACTTTTTACCCCTTGTTTTTTGCGTCACCAACACGCAAAATCAACGTCATAATTAACGCATGTCATCTCGTCACGTCTGGTCACGTGACGGGAAATTGAAAATGCGTTACCAAGGCCAACTACGTCACCAGTAAAGCAACACGCGTGCATTAAACATTAAAGAAGTTAATTGGGATTATTTTAAGACCACTACGTGATTTGTTTAACGCAGAACGATTTGCAGTTCTTGAAACGTTTTTGTTTTTCACTTGTAAAACAAGCAAAGCAAGCGGCACGTTTTTTTATATTCTTATAAATAATTTAACAGCAGTACAAATGCAGTATCACTTTTTGTTGCAAATAGTTCGAACTGTCACTTCTTGATGTGTATTTCCTCTAACACTATAATTGCATGGTGCAGTAACACTTATGTACTACAGCTGTTTGAACTTATTGCTTTTTATATAACGGTACACCTGAATTATATGAACTTGTTTTTTTTATATATGAACGCCGAAAAGATTTATTTCTATATTTTAATTATTTTGTAATACGAACTGATGAATTCCGATTTTTTTTATTCTCTTTCGTTTTTTTTATGTATTTATTGAAATTGTATATTTCTGTACGTTTTAACCATTTAAGATGTTATTTTCTTTAAAGTTTCTTTTTATGTTGCAGATGATTACATGTACATGTTATTTTTATGGCCAGATGTGGGAATTATTAAATTAAATGCGAAAATAAAATTACACGAAAATCTAACTCGTTTTGTAGAAAATTTTTAATAGAAATTTCGTTTAAAATAAAACAGTTAATTCAGAAAATTCTTAAAAATTATTTTTGGAGAATTTTCATAAAATACATTTGGAATTTTAAAATCTCAAAGCTGAAAGTATTGAGTCACTTAATATTTGCACCAATCACATTTTAAACCGCATTCCGAAAGTATCAACAGAATGACTAAGCCGACTTTTGGAATATAGATTAACATAACTACGTTTTATATTAAATAACCTTTGATTTTTTTTGCAAAATAAACTGTTAAGGGTAATATACGATTTTTTATTTAACTTTTGAAACTTTTTTAAAGTTTAAAGTAAAGTTGAAAAAATATTTTCTGACCGGCCAATCCGGTTATTCAGTAATCATTAGAGGTGGTATCTTGGCAATGTTTAACATTTATATAAACACGTGTCGGAGACCTTATAGCCTTAGAGCATTTAGGATTTTGGAGTATTAATCACTTAAAGTCAAGAAGATTACAATCTTTTTAAACTTTGATATAGTATTTACCTTTGCTCGAAAACTTTTTTATACGTATAGTTTATTTTTATTATTCATTAGACATTTGCAAAGTGTAATAGCCATGTGATTTACATATAATATATGATAACGTTTTAAAAGTTGCTGCATCGATAATTATATTTAAAACTGTTTTTACAAAAAAACAAAATTGTGCGCTTTCTAGTTGGAAAATCGTTTTCGCTAGATGGCATGACTGTGTAAAGTTAGACAAATTATACAGAATCTTTCGCTTTTGGAGATGTAATATCTTGTTCCACTACTTAAATTCTGTTTAATATGAAAACATATAAAAAACTACTTGTTTTTACTGTTAACTATTATGGTTATAATATGAAGTTTTTATTGCCTTTGTGTTTGTACATTCTTTTCTATGCAGCGATTTTTAAAATTTTTATGCGTTGTAGCATCACCCCTGGAAATATTATTTTAGTTTTTTGTCCGCATGATGACACTAAAGTGCTCCAGATTTAAAAAAAAGAAAAAGGGTGTGCATGTTGGGTAAACTTGAGAATATCTTGTAGTTGGTTTATATAGATATTTTTAGGTATATTTAAAATCGCTAAATTAAATTTAACGAGTAAATTTAAAGTAAAATCGCAACAATAGATTCAGATTTCAGTGTTTGATTTTTGTCTAAATAATTTTTTAAATAAAAACCGGTTAAATTTGAAAATTAATATGTAATAATTTTATTGTAAAGTAAAAATTTTTTTTTTAAATCTAAGCGGCCATTATTGGTAAGGTTGCAACGAGCTCTCAATCAAATTTTCTCTGTTTTTCGTCAATAAGTTTTGGTTGAGTGCACCAAAACCAACGCGGAAAAATGTCAATAATTATCAGTTAGGTTTTACTTTTTCCTAGGTCTAGGTATGTGCCTCGGGGTATTTAATAGCCTAAGCTGTAAAGCGTTGTAGACAGCTTAGTATTAATAGAATTTTAAATTTATTATAGTGGGTTTATAGGGTTAAACCGCGCTATGATTCAAATAGAAAGTTTATCAAAAGTTTTGTTTTAAGAAATCCCGCATGTTTTTATTACGTAAAGCTTAAATCTATCTAGTTTATAGAATCTGCTAAATAATACTCATGAGGTCTAGACAGTTGTTTAGAGAAAGACCACGGGTCTTATACCCATTTTTCTGTAATGCTAAACAGTGCGTTAACGCATTAGTTAAATTTATCTTGACTTAGCTAAGGTTCTATTTTAGGAAGCATTTTTTTAATATGTAATGTCGTGTTTATTTTTTAAATTTGTTAATACTTAAATTTAAAAAATTTTCTTTAAGTAGGAGATTTTAAATGATTTTTGACAAGTTACATGTTGTAGCCCTATAAATAAATGCGAATTAAAATATAAGTCACATGCCTTTGATCGCAAGCTTTTTCGGGTTGTATAAACTATCCGGGGTAGCACTTTCAGTGGCATTGTGCTCCACTGTTACGTGACAAATGTGTATGAGTAAGTTTAAATAATCGCTCAGCTGCTGACAAAGAAAACTCGGGACGCAAAACCAACAGTTTTGAATCCCGAGGCTTTTAAACTAAGTTTCCTGAAGGTGACGTCATAGTTTAGGCTTTGTGACATAACAAAGTGTCTAACGAGAGCGCTTCTCGAGACGTGAAATGTATCTATCGTCCGTTGTTCGTTTAGTTACAAATAATGGTTTTGAATTTTTGATAAACAATCTTGATTGTTGTCTGCGCTTTTGAGAGGATAAACGGTAAATGACGTTATTTGATTTGTTAGCGGTTTCCTCGATTTGTTTTTATGCAAATCAAAAACAAAATTAAACAATTATTTTGCTAGTAGTTTGTAAAGTTAGAAAAGGGTGGTATTTTAGTGAAATCGTTAAACGCTTTTGTTTTTCTCCTTTTAAAAAATCGTAAATGAATAACTTTTGTATTAATGAACAACATCTTGTTTTCGAAATTTTTCTTTGTATACTTTGAGTTGTGATAATACCAAAAAGCATTTTCTCCTAAAATTTTGTACTCTGGTTATTTGTAAAAATCGTCAAAAATGAGAAACAAATACTAAGAACATACACGCTTTCTTTGTATCAAACCAGTGCGGTTTTGTACAAATAATATGTAAGCCCAGTAAGTCGAATAAATCGCAAGACCCCGAATCAATTTCTAAGACAACTTTACACGACAATAATTCGCTATAAAAACATTTGAGGGCACGTTTTTTGCCGTTTTTGCGAAGTTTTTTATTTGACGCACGGTCCGCTGGAAATTCCTTTCAATTTTTTGACCAAAACCCCCCTAAATTCGATGCGTAGGGGTTTACGGTACAATGAAAATTCTTATCCTGTTTCTAATCTCAAAACAACTGGGTTTCAAGATTTTTTGGGTAATTCTCCCAAGATTATGAGATTTCCATTTTGTTTGCTTTGTTGTAAAACGAAATTTTAAAACAAGTCGTGGCACGGGTCACGTAAACTAATTAATTATCATAATAACGCAACCAAAATTTAACATATTCTTTAAAATTAGGTTCGTAAATATATACATACAATTTTGGTAAGGTTTAATAATGAGATTTAATAAACCAACCCATCGTGAAATATAAAAGATTTACGTCGCATTGTCTTCGAAATCGAGTTATGACGTCACGGATATATTTAAACGTTTATCATATGTTATCAAACTCTAACATGAAAGGTCTGAATGTACAATGCCCGAATTCGTTAAATAATTCATCGAACGATCATTCAATAATGTTAAATTCAGAAAATTATTCTGTAATGACGCAAGTTGTACAATACTTGTTCTTGATATATCGAAATGTTTAGTGACGTTATAGTAACGGCTGTTTTAACGCAATCCTTTGATCTTATATTGAAAACTGTTCTTTGTTGTAGACAAAAAAAATTCAAAACATAGTATTTTGTAAAGAAAAAAGTATTTAAAAAAAAATTAAAAATGTGTAATGTTGAGTTATATTTTTGTTTACGTAGCAAAATACAAAGTAAACCGTTAATAATTGAGGTCTCTAAAAGTGGACATAAATGTTCATTAAGATCGATAAATTGCCTCTCAACCTACCTACTTGATGCCCATTGATTGCCGCAAAATCAAACCACAAGCACCGTAGTGTTCGGTCATTAAATCTTACTTGTTTATTTTTAAATAATTTTTCATTAAAAAAATATTTCTCAAAATTAAGTGTCGCAAAACAGCAGGTTTTAGTTTTCTCTTTAAAAATTCCTTAAATAATATATTGCCATGTGATTTTTCTTTTTGTAAAGGTGCATATGTTATTTTGGTTGGTTAATTGTTTATTAATATTCTGTTTACCAGTTAGTTAAGGTTATTTAAATATTGTGAAGTCGTCAAAATTTAAAGCACTGCAAATAAACAATATGCCTTATAAAAAACACTGCTAAGCCATTGTTATGTAGTAAACAGTGGTAAACATCACGTAGTACAAGTGTTTTTTAATATACTTGCAAGCCAGTATGACTAATAGCTTTATCTCTGACGCAAAAGTGGTCTTAACCAAGGCAAAATGAAAAGTAAATGGAAGATAATCGCATGAAATGATTGTCGGGTAAAATGTGGTAGGCAAAAACACTTATATTGAAATTTAAGCTACCAGATTTTCCCATGCCAGAGTTTGTTTACAAAAAAGATTTTGTATATTTAGAAATTTAAATCTTTGAAAATCAATAGTTCTATAATGTCCGGTTCGAAAAAAACAAATAATAAATTTTAAAATGGTCTTTGAAAATATTTTTTAAACCTCAAAAATATATAAAATTTGTTAGATTTTTGCACAGAAACCTAATTTTAAGTTCACAATGGGCCTGCCATATTATGCCCATGGGTCTTATTTATGATAAAATTGATTAAAAGATATGCAAAATAAACTATGAAGCAGATATTTACTTTAGAATGTTATGCTTGTTAACTTTTTCTAATATATTTAAAACGATAAACCGCAGCAAAATATTTTTTAAAACAAAACTATATTTGGTTGTTGGTCATGTTTTAATTTTTATGGCAAAAATATAGACATAAAAATGTGATAAATAAAACCAATAAAAAAGGGTTTTCCAAAAATTTGACGTCACAAGGTTATTTAAATATTGAATCATTATTTATAACATTTGTTAAAAAAAAATGAATTAAAAAAAAGGATTTTAGAATATGTTTGTGTAATATTTATATTTTAAAATTGGGCACGTTTTTTACAATAACTCCATATTATAATGGAGTCCGCTGGGTTTTAGTATATGTACAGAAAGTAAACGGATTTTTAATCAATTTTAGCTTTTGGTTTAATACACTTAAGAAATTTTCGAAATTTAGCAATCTATCTCAAGAGTTGTCATTGTAGTACCGCCCCATTTCTAAATAAGTCTGTGATGTTATATTCGTTTTATAGCTTCTCGAGTAGGTTTATTGTGATTTGCATGGTATATTAATGCGGTTAACGATTACGTAGTTCAAGTTTACAAAGCTTAAACTTAGAAAGTCAAGTTGTATTGTCAAATATTCAGCTGAGTCAACTCTTAATCTACTAGAACTAACTTTACACAACTTTGATGTGTTGTTAGCATTAGCTTTTAAGAAAATTTAAATAAAAAAACCCATGCTTCGTTTGCTTTTAAAAGTATTATCCATTACTTATTTGAATTAAGGTTTATATATAAAGCCGAACTAACTAAGAATATAATTTTTTTTACAATTTTTTGGAAGCAAATGTTTGATTTAAAACGTGTGTCACTAAAAAACTTTTGATTTTAAATAAGATAACTCAAAAATCAGCTGAGCTAACCCTTATAAGGACGATAATTCTATTGTGTAGTGTTTGAATTTTGATTCGTTTTTAGATAACGTCAACCGCGTTTTAATTACCATAAATTTAAAATAAAATATACAGATATATTAAAGTTTCAAAATTAAAAACAGGCGAACGACATGTTTTAAAAAGCGTTAATTACAACAGGAAAGGTTTTTTTTTTTTAGTTTTTTTTTAGTTTTTGTAAATGTTTTTAATAATATGCAAGATTGTAAAGACTTGACAATAATATTTCAACTGGTACTAAGGTTATAAATCAACAAGCTTTTGTTAAAGGGATTCTAAATGGTTCCCATTGGTTTCGATAAAGAAAATAAACAGTTTCTAAATTCACAATCAAGTATTTGTGCCATCAGCATTTCATTCTCGCACAGCATAAGCGTGTGGCAACAATGTGACATAACTTTTGGCCATTGTTTCTGTAACAATTAAACTCATCATAATAGATCATACAATCGAGCTTGTACCTGTGTTGTTGCGAGCTGTGAAACGTGTGACTGAAACGTAACGCAACACCGGGCATTTAGCTTCGCGACAAAAGCCACGCTGACGAAAAACAAAAAACAGAGCTGATTCGAGCTACAGCGAGAAAGGAGCCTGTGTAAGGCGGGGAAATATCACATAGTTACCGATACGCCTTGTGACCCCCGCATTGCAAAAAAATATGACAAGAGAGATATTACAGAGCGCAGTGTTAGTATTTGAATTATGTTTAAACAAGAAACAAAGGGTGAAGATTTAATTCAGTGGTTAGTGACAGTTAAAAAATGAATATATTTTAGACGTTTGAGCTGGCAAGGTAATAGACGTTTGAGCTGGCAAGGTAATTTTGATAAGGTAAATGTAAATAAGTTTATGTAAAGTAAATCGATATAGCCTTGAGTTAAATATGTAATATAGCATGTGCGCGGCCACAGTAAATTTTATTATGAAATTTAATAGGATTTTATGACACAAAATGAGAAATGAAAGGGTTTTGGACAAATAAAGCAAATGACTTGGTGATGTAAAACATCGCGATTTTTCCGTGTGGATTTGACCTTGAAATGACTTTATGACGTAGACAATGTATGTGTGTGTTTGCGTAATCTTTAAAGTGCACTCAGAATCTATTTACATCGTTCACAGCATGATTTATCTTAAATTTGGTCTCGGGTAAAAATAGAGAAATCTTTTTAAAAAAAAATTCAAGACCGCTAATAAAATGGATTTTATTTCCTGCTGTCCCCATTTAACGACTCCATTTTAATTGTTTAGAATATTGGGCACATTTTTATCGCCGAAATTAACGTGGCCGTTGCTTTTCGACAAATAGCCGGTCTTTACGTAAGATCGACCTTGAATTGAAAAAATACCGATCGCACCATTTCTAATAACTCAAATGGCGCGCGGACAATTTTACAATTCGTAAAAAAAAATTCTCCCTAGTGCTGGATTAGTTTCCTTTTAATTAATTAAATTTCTTTTTTGTATCATTTTCAAAGGTTGCGTCAAATTTTTTTAGAGTTTTAAGGCGTTGTTTTGAAAAAAAATATCGTTTTCATAGAGATTTTAATTTAGAATTTTTATGTTTAATTTAGAATTTAGGATTCAAATTAAATCGGAGCACTAGTGACGTCACATTTTCAGGGTCGATTGCGTTAATTAAATTGTTTGCTCAGTAACAATGTACCCAAGGCCGTTGACCTGTTACGGAACATTAAAAAATTGAATTTGTATTTTCACATTGCTACTTAAATAAAAAATAAGTCCGAGTTGTTTGCCAAGGTAGCGTATATAGTAAGTCAGGTTGGTTCGTTAGTTAAAGGATTCGTTAAATTAAGAAGTTTTACTTTAATTTCAAGTCCGTATAACTGTGTTAAATGTGGCAATATTCAAATTTACAATCGATAAAATTATTGATTTCAATTTCAATGTAATTAGGTTTTTAACTATTTTACATGTATTTTTTAACACTATCTGTGTAGTTTTATTTAGATTCACAAAATTTAAGATTCTGTTTTAAATTAGCTGAAACTCAATTCACGCAATAATTAAAGTTAAAAAAAATTTTAGGTGATTTTTAGCAGGTTATAATTTTATCAAGACGTTTATGTTGGTTAATCTGTGGGTATAGCGATAATTCAATATTGAGGTTTACAAGTTTAAAAGCATAATTCCACGGTGCTGTAAAAATACAAGCTCGCCTACAGGTGTAAAGTGGGATTAACTTTTGAGGATAAAAAATTGAAATGTATTTATTGTTCCTTGTATAAACGCTTTTATTAAACTTGAGCTAAGCCTTAAAAGTACATGCTTGTAAAAAATTACCAGCTATTAAACCATACGAAATTCATTGTCTGGTGAAATTATTAAACAACCTGGGTCGTAGATCATAAAATGTTTATGCATTGCCCATAAAAACTATAAAACAAGCTAAAGTTTAACTGTTTGTTAAAACAAGTATTTTGAAACTTCAGGCTTGTTGTGATATTCAACAAATAAGGAAATTGTGGTTAAAAAAGCTTTAGCTAAGCAGACTTTACAAAACAAAAAAATGTAATTGATCGCTTTTTATAAGTTTAGTTTTTAACAGTAATGTTTTCGTAAAAAAATACACAAAAACTAAATAAATATCTTAAGTCATATTTTAACTAATCTTTATTTTTTAGCGATTGTAATAAATTTTAATAACGTAATTTTGAATATGAATTATTAATGATTCCGTGCAAAAGTAGGAGGCAAGATTTTTAAACCATCTTAACCATTGTTTGCCCCCGTTACTAACGTTATGGGGTCGGGGGCAACAAAACCAAAAGCGGGGTCATCTGACAAATTGAGTTCAAAAGAAAAGAAAAATTTGTTAAAGGTATGTAATTATTTCTTTCACTTACATCAAATTAGGCTTAATTTAAATAGTGTCAACCTTTGGGTAATTTTAAGGCAAAGTTAACATTTAACAAAATACCTATGGGTGTGGTGTAATGATACGTTATGATATTTGAGAACCATTATCTAGCTTAATAGTAAATTAAACACAGTGGTTGGACTGTAATAATGTATACTCTGGAAAGTGAACGAATTTTAATAAGCGTGGGAGCGTTATAGGTAAAAAAAGATATTTGATATTTATTTTTAACCGCTCAACCGGCCATGCCAGAAATAAGTTAAACTTATTTTTGCAAAACCCTAATATCAGTAACGTTAATCACATAAAACCCTCAAGCTTTACCACCGTTTACTACTGTTTACACAATGTGCATAACATTCTTTAAATTGCCTTACAGACCTTAGCAGGACATTCTGGCGGAATTAATTGCATGGATATATCAAACAACTTACTACTAACAGGTTCTGATGACAGAACAGCAAGAATATGGGACTTAATTACTTGCGAATGCAAGGTATGCCTACATTTACAGTGGTTACTGTGCACCGTAATATTGCAAAATCTAGGTCAAGGTTAATTAAATATTAAAACCCGAAAAACATAAAATGAAGGGTTTATCAAGTAATAAACTATAGACGCTACCATTCACGACAAATCTTAATACTTAGCACTCACCAAAACGTTGCCATTCATTTATTTTCATATCTTGTAGTGAATTTGCGACATTTTCTAACTTGAGTCTTGAAATAGGTCGGTCTTCTACAAATTTAAAAATTAAAGATTTAAGTATAAAAAAAATTTTTTTAATTTAAATTACCATATTTACAATTAGTTATAATAAATGATAAAACTGTTTTAGGTTGTGTTGGAAGGGCATTCGGGTTATGTCAGTTGTTGCAAATTGTGGAAAAGTAATTTTGCCTTGACGGGGAGTTTTGATAGCAGTATACGAAAATGGAATGCGTTTTCAGGAAATTGTGTTATGAAGTTGGAAGGCCATAGGTATATGTTTGTTCTTTTATGTTTGAGTTTATTTTTTTAATCTTTTATAAAAACACCCAAAAGTCACCTAACAGTATAGCAGCTTAAGTAAATAAGCTATTGAATAAAAGTAGTTTGTTTTTTTTCGTTTATGGTCAATATTAGTTTAATTTCTTCATAAAAACTTGTTTTTGGTATTAACAGAATATATTATTTGTCAAGTTTTACCCAAAACAAAAACAAAAAAACAGTTATTTTAAATATTCCTACAACTAAACGAAAATTACATTTTTAGCGGAATTGTCAACAAAATGTTAACGTTTGGAGATTTTTTGTTTACGACTGCATACGACAGCACGATAATTTGTTGGAACCTCACTGATGGGGAATCAAAAAGAGTTTACAAAGGCCACACTAAAAATGTTCTGCCTATTGTATATGTGGAAGGCCCAGACCACAATCCTAATGGAATGACAAATATAGAAAGCAACAAAGATGCTATCGTTACTGGTAAGGGCTTTCGTTTTTCATAAAAAAAATACAACCATACGAAAATAAGTCATTATTTAAAAAAAGTTTTATCGTGAATATGGTTTACAAATGTCAAATACCTTGTGAAAGGTACTTATATTGTTAAAAAAAAACATTTATTATGCCAGTGGTCACTTTTAAAAATCACACATTTAAACATTATATAGAGGTTCATTATAGGATTTGAATCAAGTTACTAATGGGGCGTTTTAAAACAATTTTAAAGATCAAACATATATATCTCTCATCGCTATGTCGTAGTTAAAGAATTTCCCTTAAGGTTTTCACTTCGCTTTTGACCCACATTTTTAAACTATATTTCCTATACTTTTAGACTTCTATTTTTGCACCGTTTACTTCTCACCATATCCCAGTTGTGTCAAATTAACATTTACAAACTTGAGCTGTTTAATAAGAGCTATTAAGAGACAATTACTTTTATTAACACTTTTTTAATTTAATTTTAATTTAGTTTATATATGTTTTTAAATTGTATTATCGTATTATAGGTTCAATGGACAAGACCGCTCGTTTATGGAACATTAGTTCTGGATCTTCGTTGAAAACTTATAAGGGCCACAAAGGTGCAATATTATGTCTCGCAGTCGACCATGACAACAAAATGCTGTTTACAGGTAAATATTTGTTGACACCGTGGTTTACAGTTCGATTACGACTAAAAGCATTTCTGACATTTTTATTATTTAAAAAAAATCAAGCCCGTATCAAAACAATATTCTATTAATTAATATTATTAATTAAAAATAGCCTATTAAAAGTTTGTTTAAACATTTTTTAAGAATAGACTGTAAGCGTAGCATCGTTACAACGTAATACCAACACGGCTATATAGAATTAAACGTCGAATTTATTTATTAATAAGCTACACGTAAAACTATATAAGATCCTCGTGAGATATTTATAATACAAAGCAACTAACACAGAGATACAAGGTCCTACGAAAAACGATTAATAATTTATACTCTAATCATCAGATCGTAGATATTTATTAAAATATATCTGAAAGGTTATTCAACACTAATTCCGAAAAATGTTGTTTAATTCTATGGGAGACTTTATTTTCGTTTCTGTTTACAAATCGCGTGCCACTATCAAGTATCAGTTTTTACATTAAGTTGCTTGATCCAAGGTTACGTTTAAGATTGAACTTAAATTCACCCAAGTGATGTTCATTAAATTACAGAGCAGGTGTATTTTTATTAAGTCTCCAATAAAAATTGAATAGCGCTGGTAATACAAAATTTCACGTTATACATCGAGTTATTGTTTGGATATTTACTATATGCGCAACAAAACAGTAATTTTTAAAATACAAAACTGCCTTTAAATATAAGTTGACCTTTGTAACAAAAACATTTGCCTTACCCCGTTTTATTATTTATTAATTTTTATTGGGATGCATATTTTAAAATCATCGTCCGGAATAATGCAATGTTATAAATTTCTTAAATTAGGTTTAATTTTTACTAATTTATGTATACCCATAATAAGGTTTTTAAACTAGACTAAGGTCCAATAAACTATATTTAACACAGTTAAAATAAAGATATAAATAATTCAAGAACAAACACAATGTCTAATAAACTCCGTGCCTTACACATTAATAAACATTTTCTTAATGACAACACCTTTGCTATAGTTACTCTAACATATTATTATGAAATTAAAATTATTCGTAACCTTTTACCTATTCATGTTTAAAAATATATTGGATTTTCTCCTTACGTTAAATTAAAAAAAATTATAAAATTATTAATTTTTCAATTTTGTTACATTTTTATAAAAATTTTATATTCAAGGTATTTTTGTATGGACTTACTTATATGCTTACCAATTATTTTTTTTATTTGGCAACTAATAGTTAACTGTTTGTGTTATTTTAATCTTTAAAAGTCCAAATTTAATTAAAAATGATAGTGTTAAACAAATTACTCATCAGGCTACATCAAAGAATTAATTTAAAAAAAAATTTGAAATCAAATAAGCAAATCAAAGTCAAAAAGCAAAAACCCAAACAAAACAATAAACATGAACCAGTATCAATATTATTTAAATCATGGTTACAGTTTAAAATTTAACAGCTTTGCAAATTATTGTATATTTTAAATTAAAATTTTATTAAAAATAATTTTAACTCATTTCATTACAGGCTCATCTGACAACACAATAAGAAAATGGAATTTGTTAACTGGGGGGCCTCTAAAAGTTTTTAAAGGGCATCAGGGTTCTATTATAACACTACAGGTAATCTTAAGAAATATTAACTATTTTGTATTTTTAAAAACTAACAATATATAAGTGAATAATTAATTAGATGTAAATTATTTAAATAGTCAAAATTTTGGCCAATTATAAAAAAAATCGTGTCCAAATTATCTTAATATATTTTACAAATTACTTAAAAAATCTATTTTTGTTTAAAACGCTTATAGGTAAATTTTAATAAAATCACTGTTATTGATATCGATTAAATATAATTATCTTTAATTAACCAGCGCCTAACGGTTTAATTGTAGAATTATTTTGTAATAATCTCAACTTAAATTATCGTTTTATAGAAAAAAATTGGCTTTTAAAGAATTTAAGACAAAAAACAACTTTAACAATTTTAACGTTACGAATATATGTTGAAAAATAAAATGCAGCCATGCTTAGCATAAGTTGTTACAGCGACACGCGAACGCCAAATATGCATTTCGTTAGTTTGCAGAGCATAGCGATAGCATTGTCTTATGAACCCTGCAAGTGGTTGTTTGCACAATCAGTTTTAAAATGTTTTTTTACAAATAAAAAACCAATAAAAATTATTACATAAAAGTTAAACCAATATAAATGACTAAACGAAGTTTAATTTTGACCCTACTTGTCATATAAAACTTTAAAACAGAAAGCAGTTATGCCTAATTAAACCATTTTTTTAAGTTTTACTTTTAAATATGTTTTAAAGTAAGTCTATTGCTATCTTTATTACTTACGTTGTCTAACAAATTTTTGTTTTTATTTTTATTTCAGCTAAGTAACAGACTGCTCTTTAGCGCCAGCGTGGACGCAACGGCCCGATGCTGGGTAGCTGAATTTGGCGACACCACACGGAAATATGGGGGACATGATCATATGATTTCCGATTTAAAATACCACCAAGGTTTAGGTAAGAGTATACATTTTGTTTTTTTTAATAATTCAAATTTTTTTTAATAAAACTAGTTTTTAATAATTCAAACATTTAATTAAAAATAATATTTATATAAACAAACTTTCTCAACTGTTTCTACTGTAAAGTTGCTATATTAAAAAATATTATATTTAAAATATTATATATATATTTAATTAAAAAAAAATATTATATTTAAAAGTATAAATTTTATGTTTTAGTGTTTACTGGGTCTGGCGACTCATTTGTTCGTGCCTTTGATGCCAAATCCGGAACTTTAAAACGTACTTTTAAAGGCCACAAGTTTGTTGTCAACTGTTTGCAGGTAAATTTTAGTCATAATAATATTATCTAGTGTAGTTATATTTATATTAAACATTTTTTTTAATAATTTTTTAGACATTTAATGACACCTTATTAAGTGGCTCTTATGATGGAACGGTTAAGATTTGGAATATTAAAGATTTGGTTAAAGACAAAGTAAATGGACAATCATCAGTTGCGTTATCAACAACTCAAAACTCTTTATCACACATTCGAAGATCCAGTAATGCTTCAACAAAGATGGAAGCAGGTGTTAACGAACCCAAAGTAAATGGAAACCACAAAAAATCACATGATACAGTGATAACAACAAATGAGAACTCAGTACCTAACAGTAGAAGGGGTAGGGAGCTAACAGTAGTAAATACCAGTCGTTCATGGTCGGTTACTGCTGTGTCTGGCGCAAAAGTTGCAAACCCGAATTTAAGACAACAAAGAAAGCTAAAAAAAGGACGAGGCGGAAGAGTAACACCTGGATGCGGACTGCAGAACATAAACGCTAACAACGACAACAACAATAACAACACAAACAACAACAATTCAGATTACACTCCAGGTAACACACTTGAAGATGAACTGGACTTTGCCTATCTTAACCGACACTTACAAGACATTTTAGAAGGCGAAGCTTACTGGGCCGAAAGCTCAAATCAAAGTTCGGTGGTCGATTTAAAGCAAGCCGAAAATAAAACCAAACCTAGCCCGATGGATGCTGAGAACAACGCAGTTCCAAACGGTCGTTTATCAAAATCCGCAAGTTCCAAGTTATCGCAGCAAAGTGCACCACCAAGCAGGTAATAGTTTAACCTAAGTATAATAGCGTTGATCTTGATTTTTTTTATACTAGAGTACAGGCAACCCAAAGCAAATCACCAAACGCAAATTTACTCTTTAAAAAACAAATTCCCTCTTTTTTTGTTTTATAAAAAACGTTTTGCATAAAAGAGTAAATATTTCTTTTTAACATTATAGACCTGACACGCGGTCATTGGTAAAACGTGGCAGTTATGACCTGCTCAAGAAACGGGCACGAACTGAAGTTACTCCCTCCAATGGTTTGGATTTTCCACCAGAACCGGATATATCCCAGTTTGTGGACGACGATATACGCATGACAGCAATGGAAACGTCATCAAACACTAGTGGGTATCGTACCGCTGAGAATAACACTCCTTCGACGTCTCCGATTCGCGTCACTGACCAGTTAAAAAACGGCGAAAAAGTGCGCCATAAATCCCAAGTGTCGTTCTCGCCAAGTCACGTGATTACCAACAAGGAAACGGGCGAATGGAACTCCTTTGGGTACCGAAGTTCAAAAATTCCAACTCCGAAACGCAGTAGTCAACGTAACTCAGCGACATCTAGCGCCAAGTCGATTATGAGCGTTCAAGAGCGAAAACAGTTTGAACAAGAGATTTTAGATATGGTATGACCAGAGGCTTTTAAAATATTGTTTTTTATCTATTTACACACGTTACTGTTTTACTGTAGTGTGCGCCACAATCATGTTATATTTATAGGCTCGTATGTGCCACTTGCGGTTAGTATTTTATTACTTACAATATATGCTAATGATGATTGCAAACTTCTGTTGCTTAAATTGCTCGAAACCTCAGGAGAAAAAATCCGTCCAAAGTAAATTTTTTTTTTCTAACTTAGCCATGTGTTAGTTTCTAATAAATTCTTAAGTCTTTTTATTTTAAAAATTATTTATTTGTTTTGATTTTAAATATGCGACGTCGATCTTTTTAATAAAAGTTGTTTAACCCAATGGTTTTCTTGAAGGTATATGCGCCATTGTATTACGTTTTTATTTCCTTTTTTTATTTCACAATTAAGTATATTTCATAAGCGATATTTTGAAGATCACTGTGACTGTATAATAAAATTCACCACAAAATTATTAATATGTTGTTTTAAATCAAAAGTTTATTTAAACTGTAGTTGCAAATATACAACAAACATTACAATTTTGAACACTAACAGTAATGGGTTGGTTATAAAAAATAAAATTAAAAAAATAAAGAATAAAAAAGTTAGATATTCACATAAAGTTTATCGAAAATAAGGTTACTATTAAAAAGTTACAAAATCAATGATATTTGTTTATTCTAAAATTAAAATGAAGAGAGCATTCCTCCTCCATTTGATGCTTTTTTATATTGCTTGACAAAATCAGCAAACTGTTCAAATCCTTCGATCAGACCATCACCGGTAACAGCACAGCAGCCTTGAATATACCATAACGGAACATGTGATTGTTTGGCAAAGGTTAATTCCGTAAGACCCAAGGCTTCGCCGATTTTTTCAGTAGATACTGCGTTGGGTAGATCTTGTTTGTTAGCAAAAACTAAGATAGGAACGCGAGACATGGATTCAACTGAACGAATTTTTTCTAACTCTTCTCTAGCTAATGCAAAACGAGATGGATCTGAACTATCAATCACAAATATCAAACCTGAAAAAAAGATATAATTTTAAAATTTCGATTTAAAAACATTTTTAAAATAAGTTATCTTTTTGTTACATAATTCAAGGTTAAAACTATTTTTAAACACATTTTTTATTCTTTTAAAGTTAAAAAAATACAAAAACTTATTAAAATAATCCAAATTTGTGGCTAAATTAAATTTTAAGATTAAACTCACCGTCGTTATTAATCAAATAATGATGCCATAACTTTCTTAAGTTATCTTGACCACCAACATCCCAGATAGTTAAACTTAATCCCTTGCAAGGACTCACAGTTTCAACATTGAACCCTATTGTAGGAATTGTTGAAACGGTTTCGTTCAGCTTCAGTTTGTATAAAACAGTAGTTTTACCTGTGTAAAATTATAACATTGTTAAACAACAATGGTTTCGCCAATAATTTGATATTAATAATTAACAAGTACTTACCGGCAGCATCTAAGCCCAGCATAACAGCTCGACAAGGCACATCTTGAAATACAGACCACATATTTGCTAGTTTTGATAAAAATAAACCCATGCTGTTTAAACTAAATCTTTACCTTACTATATAAATTATAAGCCACTGCTTTTTATTTTGTTTTGAGCTTAGGCAAACTGCAAACTGCAAACTTAGTAAACACTTCTAAAGAGACACTTTGGAACAAACTAAAAATCCCTAGCCAAACAAATTTTCAAATGAATACTGTTCTAAGTAAAACGACAATTTATAGAAAAGTTACTGGCAAGGTTTTGTTATAATTGTTACGTTATTGCTTACCTAAAATTTTGTGCGTAATAGAAAGTGACGCGTAACAAAACTCGAATTTAACTTCCACGCTGGAAGTATTGCGATGGGGATTCCCCGACACGTGACCACAACAAAGCATTGCGCGCACTGGTGAGCGTCGCTTTACCGCCAATTTGTGTTTGCATTTTAAATTGTGAATTATTAGCGTTAAAATAATTGATATTACCACTGTTTGGTATATATACATAGTTAACATTGCTTGTAGTTCAGTTTAAAACATTTTAAATATTAAAAAGGTATTAACATATGTCACTTACCAAACAATCATGATCATTTTTTTTGATTATCTCTGTATTAGTTTCAACTTCGTGTTCAAACTGAAGAAACTTTTGTTCTTAAAATATAAATATGTTATTAAAAACTGATAACTTTTAAGACTAATTAAATCACGATTTACAAATTAAAATATAGGAGAGAGAATTCTGTCTAAACTGATATATGACATAGCATATTTTTAGCAATAAGGTCTTGAATACGTTATGTCGTGTTCTGTATTTTTGTCTTGTTATTTCAAATTTATCATTAACACCTTAAAATAAAAATGTAAGTACAGTTAGTTCTAAATTAGTTTAATATAAAATAAATTATGGAGTTAATATTAGGCACAAAAACAGTTTCTATCTGTCATGCAATATAAAATCCCTCAACTTTTACTTCAATTCAACACTAAGTATACTTACTGTACTAGTTGAATTCTCAACAATATTAATGTTGCACTTTTGTATTTCAATATAACGTATACATGTTTATATACATTATTCTAATTTAAAAATGTTAAAATTAAACAAAAACTGCCAGACTTCTCATCTCTAAAATTTTTTAAAACTCGTCTTAACCGTTAAAAGAAGTCGCAACCACTAGTAAGCGTTGTAGGTTTCGGGCAGTTTTGTTTTGATTACAAAGGCGCATTGAAGTCAAAATTTGATTTGATTTATGCAATAGTGAGGGCCTTAGACGTGTTTGCATTGTAAAATCTTTTTAGTTATGTAATCGTGTTTATATTCTTTTAAGTGACGCATCTTATTGTTTTGGATATACCTTATCATTTACAAACTAATTAAGCGTAATTTAAAAAATGTACAAAATACAAACAAAAATTTGTACTTTTGCTTTGGATTTAAAAAGTTGTTATACTTTAAATTTTAATGTCGAAATTAAAGTTAAATGCATTTATGAAACGAATATAAAATACGCTCCGAAATAAGGGGGTTCCCCACACGTGATCACAAAATTTGAGTTACACAATCGTTGAAAATAGCAGCATATTACTGAACAGATAATACCACGACAAACATTTTTAACACAAGACAGAAACACATTAGTATGTTTTTATTTTTAACAATGTCTCAGTTAAAAACATTTTGCTTTTTATGGAAATTTTGTTCCTATAAATAAACAGCAACTAATATTAAAATTTTAATTATGCGTTTTGGTTACATTATCATAAAGTGTTTACTTACAATCTAGTTTTACTTCTAAAAAATTGGCATTTATAAGAATGGTTAAATGTCATGTGTTTAAATGCACTTAAGTACATTTCCTACCTGTCACGCAATATGATATCACTAATAAACTTATTTCTGATTAAACCACTAACCTTATGGCACAGTAAGCTAAGTTAGAAGTTTTACGTTAATGAGTCAATAATATTAGATGTTTATAATCTAGATTTTTCTATAGTTAGCTAACTCTGGCGCAGTATTTATTTAAATAAAGATAAAATTAAAAAGCAGCAGTTATATTTAAACTTAAACAAGCTTTTATAAACAGAGCCTTTTTAAAGGATAAACAACACATGTTGTAACTCTTTCACAAAATGCTTGGCTAGAGGCGGGTTCGCGTAGAATACAGAAAATGCTTTTGCGCTAAATCTTGCAGAATTGCGCTTTCAACTCAGTAGTGCAAATGTGAGTGTTGTTTGTTTTAAGTACTAAAGGCATTTTTGACTTAGTTTTACCATAAAACAGTTAGCCTATTAATTTAGATTTTGCATCTGTTACTTAATAAAAGGCATTTCAATTGGGTTATTACCGTTGGATTTGTGTATTTTCTTGAATGGAAAACACATTACAACGCAAACAAGTGTAACAATAAAGCACAGGCATTGTAAAACTGTTAACTATTGTTAAGTTATGATTCATGTAAATTTTATTAACCTACTGTTCAGATTATGTCATCATAATTCAAAGGTAGTTTACATTTATTTTATTACTAAATAAGGTCACTTTTCGTTATTTATTTTATATTTAAAGTGCAAAATCAAATTTACAATTAGATTTAGAATCAAAATATGTAAAGTATTGTGGATCCAGTTTTTACCTTTTATTAAGTTTGGTAACATTTTAAAAGTGCAAAGTTTTCTTGACAATCAAAATCTCATTATTGTATGGCGATAAAATAATTTTTAAATTGCCTGATCCATGTGCATAGACCATCACGGATTTTTTTTAACTCAGTCGTTTATAAAGTTGCTATAAAAGTTGGTTTATATTTAAAAAAAATTACAATAATAACAAATATAAATTTAAAATATTACGTAAACACCCAATTTAGGATGTTTTTCTATATAAGGAATATTTTGTTTTGGGTTAGTATAAATATTATTAAAAAATTGTAATTAGTTTTTTAAAAATTCCGCAATTCAGTCGGTAATTTAAGTTAATTTAAGAAATGTAGGTTGCGTCATACTAGGCACGATCTGCTGGTTCCGGCATTAGTTTTTTGTAATCAAATTCCTTATTTAAGAAAGGTTATTGTATATGTAATAACAAAACTACAATATTTAACTAGCCGTAGGCAAATTTAGTTTGTTTAATGCTCCGATATTTTATTGCATAAAATTAAAAGTTTATTTGGAATTTTTTAGAACATAACCAATTATATTACATTTAATTTAGTTTAAAATTTCGTGTAGCGTATTTGTTTTAATAGCAAAGGTCTTGCTAAAAATAGTAAGATATATACCTTTTTTATTAACGTATTCTAAATACACATTTATTTTGCCATATTAAAATAATTCAGAATAAATAGAAACTTCTTCCGCGTATTATGACTACGGAAAAACTGATATTGCAAAAAACGTATCATTTCGATTTCGTTCCATTGTTGACACTACGTATAGTTAGATAGGAATTTAAGGTATATCAGATTAGAATGCTTATTTTTAGAGAAAGTTGAAGAGCTATACAATTTTAAAATAACTGCTTATAAGGGATGGTGTGAGTAAGTATTAAACATAAATTTTTCGTTCTAAATGATTTTTAACAAAAACAATGCTCTTTATTTTAACACACTTTTTTATTTATATTCTCCTAAGTTATACATTGTTTAAAGACAGCCAAAATTGACTCTAAATTTGTAAAATAGTATGTCGAAAAATAGGCGTTTTCGTAATTTTTAGTAAATATAAATCGACGTCTAAACAAAAGCTTATTTTAGTCACGATGTGTCCAGTATAAAGACCGTATTAGTCGAATTATCTCAATTTAGAAAAAACCTAATTGGCGCCCACCTTCTATATAACATCACGAAAATGTTAAAACTTTGGTAGATTTTTAAGAAAACTTTCATTGGTGACTTTTAAATTTTCGTAACGTTTGACCTTAAAAATGGCAATTTTTTATTTTCTTCCCAAAAATCGGCCTATAATTTGTGTGACGCATGCGTCTAGTCACGTGACTACTGTCGTGCGTTCGATTTAAACGCGACGTCAGTATTTTTGTTAAAAAGCTTAACAGAGAACGAAATTTCTTGATTTAAAAAAAAAGTTTTCAGCTGAAATATCGTAAGTAATTGAATACGTTTAAAAAAAACTCTGTAAATATATTTAATATAACCATAGATACTATAGGTAAAAAATAAAAAGCCCAGATTGTAAGTTTGAAAACAGGAAAATAAAAGTAATTAGAATATTGTATTTTTAATGATATACAAATATAAACTACCTTATAAAATAATGAAATATTAATTTAAGCGTTAACACTGGAAAAGGAAATCGATAGCAGGAATTCGGGTATTTCAAAAACCAGTTTAAAGTGCACAACACGCAGGTTCACTTATACTTCCTCTTATTATATTTAATATATATAATTAATATTTGAACTAATTCTGTATGTGGTTATGATATTTAATGTCTAGTCGTTTATTTTTCATATAATCTGACTTTTAAAATTGCTTGGGGCTAAAATTATTAAATTTAATACTTTAATACTGTTATTTCTAAATTAAAGTTTATATTGTATTAGTTCCTAACACTGGTTTGGGACTGTTTTACATTTAAACAGGTAAACACAAGTTGTTAAAAAAACGTGAAAGGTTTGTGTAGCAGTACTTGTGATTTTGCCATATAGTATTGTGTTATTTATTTAGAATATTTTTTGTACTGTAACAGTTAGATTATATGTTGTAGACATCGTAGAAAAAAGTTTATTGTTTCCTTAATTCATTCTTACATAAGAGTATGTTTTTTAGGTATTTGGGAGGCAGTCTGACTTAAAAGTTTACAATTTTAATTTATTTTAACATGATTTTTTTATTTTGTTGTTTTTTTTAATATTAACTCTTAAAATTCAAACACTTTTTTACCAGATTTAGATAAACTTTTTGACAAAAATCATTGAAGTTGCTTAAGTAATAAATGTGTAAAGAACCTGACTCATGAAAGAACTTGCTAAAACACCACTAAAAGAGACGCGTCATGCTGCTAGTGTAGAAATAGAAAGTTTTCTTTCATCGCAAAGCGACGACGAAAATGTCAAGTACACGCCGCCACAAGAGGTCGGGTTAGAGACAGAAGGCAAACCCAACACAAAACGAAAACTTGCAAAGAGGAGACCGCTGCGTCCAAAGTTGAAGCATTCTTTTTCTACAACTGCTTTGGTAGCTGGAAAGCTTGCAACACAACTAGATCAAGGTGATTATCAATTAATCTTTGTAAGTTTAATCCTATTAGTGTTAAAAAACTCACTTGTTTAAGTTTGATCAACTAAAGATTTACAAATTGGTAGCAAACCGGCAGCGTGGTGTAGCGGTAAGAACACTTGCTACACCACACATGAGGTCGTGGGTTCATCCCCCACTGATCTCATGCTGTAGCGCCCTTGAGTAAGGTGCTATAAACGGTATGAACTCCTGCTAAGCCATCACTTAATTAGCAGCATTATTACTGGGCAATTATAATCTATAATATCCCAAACTGCCACAGGCAACTCGAAACTGGGTCGGAGTAACTTATGTTACTCTATGTTTAAGTCGCGCATTCGACTTTCCCACATCGAGGATAAAGATAAATAAAAAAAAACAATTCTATAGTTTATGCCTTAAAAGTTTACCCAAATTACGCTCGTTATAACCGCCTTATGAATCCAACATGCGCGGTTTTTAAGTATCAACAAAATAAAATAGCAATTTTCGGCTTATCCGTTTTTCAAAAAATTTTTCCTACTTTAAAGAAACTTTACCCCAACAACAAAAATGTTGCTCGTTTTATTACTTAAAAGCACTGTAATCTATCCTTGTTTTTCACGTGTTTTTTGATAATAGGAAACTTACCAGATTGTGTTTGACATAAACACATACCAGATTGTGTTTGACATAAACAGTAGGAATTTGATCAAAATAATTATTTGTTTTTAGTAGTTAGGAAAAGGGTTAATCGTATAACCATAAGATTTTATAGTAAATTTAAATAACGGAGAACAACTTTTATTTTTTAAGAGAAGTTATTTACAAAGTTTACGCAAGTATTTGATTCTAAAGCTATCTCAATAACTGACATTTGAAAATATTATCATTCATATTTAGCGTTTGTGATATTGTCATAGCTTTGTTTTGACCATCACTAAAATGATTAATTGATGTTGCAGAGATAAACTAAGTAATAAATCACAAATCTAATAAATTTTATTCGTGTTGGTAATACGGTATTTACAAAACATTTAAATTAAAGTTAGATTCATTGTCTAACATGTTTGACCTTACAGTTAAATGTGTGTTTGAGTATTTTAAACCAAAACGTGTTCAGCAATATATATTTTGCACCTGGCTAGTTTGTTAGCTAAATTACAGATAGGGACAAAACTAAACTAGATTACAACATGGTTATAATGTATGTTATTTGTTTTAAAAGTCAATTGCGGAAAACTTTGAGACCAATATTGCAATTGGTAAGACAATAGTTCAATGTATGAACAACTGCTTTTTAAATAAAAAGTTTTGTCATGTTTAGTAAAGTTGGAAGTATCGGTCAAATATTTTTGACCGTAGTTTAAGTTAAAAATATAAAACTCGTAGCCGGTGTAGGGTAAAGTAAAAGGACACTTCAACGTGCTTGCTTGTTCATTCGTAACGGCGTCCACCATTAAGCCAGTTAGGCCGATAACTAGTTATTATTCCGCATCTGACGCGAATAGGAAGGGTAGCTTACGCATTTCAAATTGTATGGATTAGGGTTTAAAAGTTTTTTTTTTGAAGTCATATTTGTATTCCGGGTAATATCTTTGCATTGTTATACATTTTATAACAAAAAAAAAATTGAGCAATTTTGTTTTTCGAGTTGCTTTGTGTTGTTTTAACTTCAGGAGAATACTGTGTTAAGTAAAAGAGAACATTTTGTATTTATAAAATTTTAAAATTATTTTAGCCAAGATTTGTACGTTTTTTTAAAATTAAAAAGTTTTTTTAAATAATTTCTTATAAATATGACTTCTGTTAGAAAGCCCTTATTGAGAAAAACTCGTGGGCAATCTTCGCCAAACGTTTTAAAGAAACAAAAAGCAGTAAAATGTGACATGCAATCAGTTAGCAGGTTTCAAGAAATTCCACCTCTTACTAAAAAGTCGCCGCTACCACTTCAAACGATAGAAAGATACGACAGTCTTGAATCTGCCGAGTTTTTCGACTGCCTACCCGAACAGATGCAAAAAAATATACAAATCGAGGGAAATGCAAATCTCGTTAGCAAAAAAACGGAAGAAAGCACTACAGAAACAATCAAAAACGGTAATAATGAACGGTTAATACTTCAGGACAATATACCCAAAATTAATATAAACGATACTAAGATAAACGGTCTTGAAGTTAAAAGTAACGGAGTGGCAGAAAATGTCGACGAAAATGGAAACAAAACGGACAAAAACTCAAAAGAAAATTTAACGGAAAATGACTCGAGTACGGGTGATCGTGCTGAATTACTAAAGCGGTGGGCTGTAAGAAGATTTAATTTAGGTCAGTACAAATATCTTTAATAATAATATTAACCAATCAACTGGCTACTACGTGACTTTTATTCAGAACAATTACGTGACTTTTGTCTTGTCGAAACTTCGCGTTTTTAGCAAAGTTGCTTAAATAAATACTCCCAAAAATCGTTTTGGGGGTAGGTTCTTTTAGGTCACTTGACAACAATAGAGGTTTCAGTTTGCAGCCTTTTTAGTTGTTTTAAAGCTTTTAACCAAACCTTTTGTCGTTTAACCTGGTTTAGGTTCAGTTAGTAACAATTCAAATATCAATTAAACAAACTTGTTTATGTCATTTGTTTACAATTAACAACATTAAATTTGTTGTTATAAATTAGTTAATACGTACTACGTACAATATTAGTTATTACATTGCGTTTAGGAGAAAGTACTGTAATAAATTAATTTTGTCTACGTTTCGTAACATGCAACTTCAATTTTAATAATAATTAACTATTTCTTCATTTTTGTTGCACGTAAATTTTAATAGAATATTTGTGTTAACAAAAAAAAAATTGTGCAATGTATCATATACAAAGCATCAATTTTAATTAAAAAAGTGTTTTTTCGCTTTTCGGGTTGATCCGAGCAATAATGACTAAAGCGAAAATATCTGTAATATAATTAAATTTTTTTTTGTAAATTCGAGATATTTAAGACCACCACTTGCTATAGTTACAATCAGTATTTACAGCCGAACGAATGTTACGGAACGGCATTATTTTTAAATTAGCACCTATGTGTGTTAAGGATTAGGCAAAAATATTTGCCTGAAGCAAAAGTATTTCAAATCTGTTACGCAAAAATCTAAAAGTTATTGCGAAATATATGAAAAATAATAGAGTAGGAGAGTTTACTTTGATATTGTATGGATAAATCAAATGATTCACGGGGTAAAAACTTTTAAGTATGGAGAATATTCGCAGGTTACTATTTATCATAACTGAGTGACCT
The DNA here is from genome assembly GCF_963082875.1 of Corella eumyota. Lineage (NCBI taxonomy): Eukaryota > Metazoa > Chordata > Ascidiacea > Phlebobranchia > Corellidae > Corella > Corella eumyota. The sequence continues at coordinate 6,073,680 of NC_137491.1, forward strand.
GAAACCTTTTAAAGTTTTTCTGACGTCATATTTTCGATTGGTCGCCTCTGCTAACCAACCAGGTTTTAGTAAACATTAAATTGTAAGGTATTAAGGAATGTTTTTAAAAGACCTAGTCACGTGGAAAGCGATTTTAGGTACCCTTTTGTCGCGGAAAGTAACGTTCCACCTTTATTCGCCTACTTAGGTTTCTGGCCTATTTTATAGGAACAATATCGGATATCAATATTGATGGCTTAAAAGGAAAGAGCTGTATTACGTGATTCGCAGTTTCGCTTCATGGGTTTGACCGTGTTGTAAATGAGGTCCATGCTAACAGGCGATGCGGTTCAGCAAACAGAATTTATTGCAAATTTAGAACCTGAATCATTCCGGTTTTATTTTTATTTAACCAGTGTCCTTTTTATTAGACATAGGGCATTTTTCAAATGTTGGGCCAAAGAGTATAGACAATTATATATATGTTAATACGTACACCTTTTATGTTTAGTTTTTATACAGCAGGCAGCTTTCAGAATATATGGACATGTTTACCAGCAGATCAAAACAGATTTACCGGTTCAAAACTCATTCGCGCGAATACATTGTGTTTTTAGAGTTCTATGATATTACAACATTCAACATATGTTATTTCTTAGTTAATGTATATTAAGCGTTGATAGTTTGATTTCTTAGCGCATTGACATAACGTTAATGTTGTTCTTATGCGTTCGTGGGCTGAATAAATAACCGGTCACATTATTACTCATGCTTTCTTGAAGCATGCGCATGATACATAGACACGCATGGTTAATTGGTAAATCTTGTGTTAGAATATACAAATGATAAACAGCAGTGTTTTATTCCAAGGTAATTTAATTAATTTTGCATTTAAATTAAAAAGAAAAAGAATATGTATAGCCATTGAATAAATTTTGCAGCTTGTTTATAAAAATCTATAGCAGCTGTAGTCAACCATTTACCGCGGTAAAGGAGTTCGAATTGCCAATGAAGCATGTTGTTATAAATAAGGTGCATTGTTTAAGCAGCTTATATCATTGGTAGATATATTAACTATATGTAGCCTACACTGCCCCTGTAAATAAAACAATAACAGTGTAAATTAAATTATATAGCTTAGGTTGGTATTCTTTGTAGTGTTTTTAACTTACAAAGTTCTGATGTAATTGCTCCCTTGATCGTTGGGAATTTTTATTTAGGCAGGGTAAACATTTGTTTAATATGTAAAACCTATTAAAGTAAAGAGAAATGACATCTAAGATAAATGCATAGATAAAAGTAATGTTTTATATTCTTATTAAATTAGAGGTTGGTTGTTCTTTTAAACTAAGTATAAAATTTCTTTCACTTCAGAAAAACGATAAGCGAAAGTGCATGTTATTAAGCGTCTAGTTGCACTTTTAAAAATCTGTAAGTAAGTTATTAGAAAAAGTTTAGCTGCGCTTGACTGGGTACCGTATCGCCCAAAGGCTGGTACCATGTCGTCTAGACGATTCAAGTTCCCCGAGTACGGCGACGATAACCTGGTTTGTTCCCCGGAAATTCTCCGCCTTAACAGCATGGAAGAAGTAATTGAAGACATTGTGTCGGATACGACTCGAAAATTAGGAAGAAACAACGCGGTAAAGAAACCAAACGTCACGAAAAATAATGAGATCATTAACGCGGCAAACAAAAGAGTCCATTCCGGACGAAAGTTAGAAGATTTAAGACATGAGGCCATGAAGAATGGAATCCGTAAGTTTTGTGAGATTTTAGTGAGGCGTTTATATAACAAGATTTGATAGATTTTTGCTTGGTTGAAATGTGTTGGTGGTTAGTTTATATGTGTATACAGTAAGTTATAAAACAATGTGATTCCTTTTTTTATTATAGAAAGTTAGACTTTGTTTAAATTATTAAAAAAAAAAGATCTTGAAATTTATTAAAAATATGTTTTTTTTTTAATTTATATTCAACAAATTGAACTCGATTTTTTTAAAATTTAACAAAGCGATTCTAAATTAATATGGAAAAATAAGTAATTTTAGTGCCATATGTTATACTCTATAGGTTAACCAACAATTTTGTTAGTTTTACCTAACTTGCCTTAGGTCATAATACAATTACAAATAACCTAACTTGCCTTAGGTCATAATACTGTTATAAAAAACTTGAATTTTTGGTAACTGATAAACCTAAATTTTTTGATGGTATCGTTATTGCGAGAAAGTAATGTTATTGTGAAATTTTTTAGCATTACATAAATTTTGCAAAATGTATTTTGATGGATAATTCAATGATTCACACCCTTCAACTAATAAGATTATTCTATAAATTATGATATTCGGTAAACAGGTTGACCTTATTTCAGCGCAATGCTAATTGAATTAAGCGCATCGCTACTTTTTAACAAAAAAACACACAATTTTTGAATACAATCCTACTTTTAAATGAACCATGCAATTCTTGAAGGTGTTGATTAAGAAACAACCTAAAAATTTAAAATCTTTTTTTGTTAAGTTATTTTTTTTAAATTGAAATATTAATTTATTACAATTTTGTTGCTTTCAGAATAATATAACCTAAATTACCTAAATTAAAATCATTCAACAGTAATTTAATTTTGTGTTTATTATTAGAATTTTTATTTTCTGTTTACACTTTCAATAACTTTCACTTATTTGATAAAATAACCAAACAATACATAATACATTGCTTAATAGGATATTACTACTTATGTAGTTTGCTATATAGATTTCCATTTAATTTATATATATATATATATTTTTAGGATTGGTTGTCATTTATAGTATAGATTTTGTTTATTTTAGCTCAAAACTTGACACAAAAAGTTTTTTTGATTATGGTTTGATTAATTATGTATTTTTTTTCATAGTCCGCGGAAATGGAGAAAAGACAGATCCCTTTCAATTTTTCGAGGTAAAATTTGTAAAACATTACCTTTTCAGAATACTAGGAATTAAACACATAAACTGTCTCGAGTCAAATTTCAATACTTTAAACAAATTTATTTTTTAAGACTAAAAATATTTGTATAGTTAACGTTTTAAATTTATGACCTATAACATTTTTATATTTATTGTCACAATTTGAAGTGGGAATTTTTATTGAATTTATTGTTACAGGTGGAGAGAGAGCCTTGCCATTTTCTCAAAGTCTGCGTTTTAAGGGGGCGAAACATCACAAAGGGACTGTTTGGTGATATAAGTAAGCCTATAGTTGTTATTACTAAATTCCAGAGTATTATTTCTGTAATTCTTATTTGGTATAACATCAAAGATAGGTAACGTTTTGACCAATCTAATCCTAGAACTGTGATCAAATTTCTGAAAAAGAAAACGCGTTGTCATCGTTACGTAATTGATTGTATCAATTTGTCATTGTGCTAGTCATTAATGTTAACGGCCTTTCTTCTTAAAGCGGAAATTTCGTGGCTTTACTTTTTTACTCCAAATTCACCTATAAACAATCACGTTTCATGACGTCACATGTATTTAGTGGACACGCCTGATCCCTACGTCATCGTTCACATCCGGAACGCTCCGGACGGACGCAAGATGACGAAGCACATTGACAACGTTACCGATCCGGAGTGGAATGAAGAACTAACTTATCTCTTAGATCCAGCCGAGGAAAAAGTTATAGCAGAGGTAAGGTTAACAGGTTTAAAAAAATGGTATTTTGATTCTCTCACTTGACAATGTAACAATTTACAACGATTCTTATTAAGAATAACAAGTATAAATATAATATAATTAAATGTTATTTATTTGATACAGTCCATTAGGGTGATAAATTTTATACCATCAGGTTCACACCGTTCAATTAATATAATGCTTACTCATTCTTGCTATATAATTTAACTAAGTGTATATTAATAACCGTAACATATAACTTACAGCCAAGCTAATGCGTTATAATAAAACTATAATAAATCATCATTTCCTTTTCCTTTAAGATTATCTTAATGGATAAAAATTATGCAATGGACGAAAGGATGGCTTCGGTTGAATTTGATATTGCCAATATTCCGTTGGATGAGACGGTTTACAGAACGTTTAGTTTAAACGAGGTAGAAAATGTTTTATTTTTTAATAAATCTATTTTAAATTTTTGACAGTTTACATTTGATTTTATGACTGGCGATCGATTCATAACATTTTTAGGCCTTGGTTTAATATTATTAACAAAAACTTAAACCTATATTTTGATAACTGCGCATCTTACTAAAACAATATTTTTAGACATCGGAAGTTGACATTTCCTTTCACAAAGAAGTCAAGTAAGTTTATTGTTTGTGACCTCATTGTAAAATAATTTTATTGATAAATGCGTGGGTTGGATAGTTGTCAGAAATTGTTTTGTATGTGTGCAATTATTTATTCTACATACAGGAATTGCATTACTTAGACTCACCTAAAAAATCTAATCCTTGTTCCAATTATGAAGTTGTCAATCAAAGATGTTTGTACAATTAAAACTCGAAAATCCACTTTTAAATGGGTGTTAAAGTTCGTCTTATTTTATGAACGAATTGTAAATCGTTACAGGTTTGATACAGATATAAGAGCAAGCTTGGCTCTTTGCAAAGAAGAAAAAGATTTTCGATCGGCAAGAAAAAGAATTGTATATACTAGTATCAAGAAACTAATGAAGTCCGGCCCCATAACTTTAAGAGAGGTGACATATTTTGTAATATATAAAATTAAATAACGAAACTCTGGATAATGAACTAAACAACAATTCTTTTAAAATTGTTTTGTTGTTTTATATGCATCAAAATTTATGTATTATTAAATTCATATAAAAACAACTTATTGTATTAAAAAGCAATACACATAAGTGTTATCTAAAATTCAAAATTTAAAAATATTTATTAACAATATATTTTTTGTTTAATTTAGACACCAACTATTGCGGTGCTGGGTTCTGGTGGTGGCTTCAGGGCCATGACCGGTTACTCTGGTGCAGTGAAAGCATTACATGATACTGGGTTGCTTAACTGTGTCACTTACATTGCTGGCTTATCTGGATCTTCTTGGTAAGACAATTAAAATCACTACTGGTATATTCTTAAGTTATATTTTTAATTTTATTTTTTGTGATATTGAGTAAAATTAAATCTATTTGGTTTTAGGTACGTTTCGACTCTTTATGCTCACGAAGATTTCCCTCAAAAAGGCACTGATGGTGTAAATGGGGAGATAAGAGACAACATTTCAAACAGCCCATTTTGGTTACTCAGGCCTGAATGCCTAATGCGATATAGGTATGGTTTTCACAAATTTCTTATTAAACTTAATTAGGGAGGGTATTATGGGGTATTTAGGGTAATGATTTAGCAAGCAATGAGATTGGAAAAATGTTATGTAACTTACTCAGGTTGTTACGTAAAATGTTAAATAAATATACATTACTACGAATTTTTTTTCCAGGAAAGCAAAATATTTTTTTAAATTTCTAAGAATATTTTGTTTTGTCTCTGAATTACCTGCATATTTTTTTTAACATAACATCAAATTAAATGTTTTGCAGTCGACGGCTTCATGCGAAAAAGAAGGCAGGTCAACCGGTTACTTTTACCGACTTTTTTGGACTTCTTATTGGGCAAACGTTGTTGGGACCAAAGGTTTGTGTAATAAACAAACATAATAAATGTGTTTAAAAATTTATTGTTCAAAAAAGCGAGTAACGTTTTGTGTCATAATGTGATGCTTTTAAAATGATTAAAAATTAACAACGCGAAACAGTCTGATGTCAAATTAATAAAATTGTTTGAATTTTTGTTGAATTGTTAACATTGTCCATACACGATCAAAGTAAATTAATTGTTAACTAGATGCATTATATTTCTTTTTTGTTGAGTCAGAGTTCAAATTTAACTTAAGTTATAAACCATAGTGTCAAACAAATGCTTTTTACTGACTTTATTGACAGGGGGATTATATTTTATTTACGATGATCAAACCTAAATTTATAGTTGACTCATGAACAGGTTTAAGTGTAAGGTCCAATTTTTATCCGGTTTAAAGTTTAAAATCCATAAATTCATGAACATAGTCAAAACATTGTTGATGTGATGTAATTTGTATTTTTAATTTTGTGTCATGTTTTAACAATCTTGCAAGCAATTTGAATATTATAAAGCTGTTTTAAAATTCCCACAACACAAAATTGACTATATAAGTCCATTTTAAAAACTAATCAATTTTCATAAATTTAAAAATTAAAATGTTTAATTTAAATATTATGACTGTTTATAGAAAATGGAAACAGCAAGACTGTCTGACTTTCAAGATAAAATTCAAGACGGGGCAGCCCCAATGCCGCTTCTTACTTGCTTACATGTTCGGCCCAACATGTCTGCAATGAAGTTTCACGGTAAAATGCAAATGATTTTGTTCTTATGTTTAATAAGTGAACCTCTTTATTAAAAAATACTTTGTTGTGTGTCTCTGTTTTGCATTATAATCGTTTGTTATGTTTGATTATGATTGTTCAGGATGTATACCCAACGTGTATATGTTATAAATTAACGATGAATCATTGTTATGGTTATTAGTCAAATGCAATATACCATTGTTGACCAAAGCCGACTTGTGTTTTGCAAAGTAATTTTAACTTTGCTAGCATAGCCTAATTTTTAAGTGTTTCTTACTATTAAATGGAATTATACTAAATTTCTTTTAATAATATTTTTAATAATTTATTATCAGATTGGGTCGAGTTTAGTCCTTACGAAATTGGAATTGCAAAATACGCAACTTTTATGACCACGACACACTTTGGAAGCAAATTTTTCATGGGAATTTTGGCAAAAAAATTCGAAGAAACACCATTACATTTTCTGATGGTAAACAATGTTTTAGTTAGCCAAAAAATTCAGAGAAGAAATTTGTATTACAACCTACCTAATAATAAAACATGTGCCCATAACATAACAAGTGTTAAATTACAGTTTTGCCCGTGAATTATGTAACTTTTTCTCAAATCTTATTTTACAAAATTAAACATTGCTTTTAGGGTGTTTGGGGGAGCGCTTTTTCTATCTTATTTAACAGACTGGTTGAAAAAAATAAAGGAAAAGCGACAAATGGTAAAGTTGATGAACGTGAAGAGTTGGAAAGTGAACTGAGTAAGTCATATTTATACTAGCGACTATTTAATAACAAAAAAGCAAATAATTTATTATTCTTCTCAAGTAATTTTTAAAAGTTTTTGTTGAAAATAAACAAAACTTTAATCTTTTTTGTGTAGATGCTTCGTTTAAACAAGGGTCTATTAGGCAACAAAAACGGATGTCCAAAAGGGGAATACCTCCGACTGGAACCTTGGAGGAAAGTAGCGATTCGGAAGATGACAAAGATGACGACGATGATGATGATGAGGAGTTTGTGGATGCTTCGGAGCAACTTGATATCAACAAAAAAGAGAATTCAGAAGAAGAGTAAAAAAAAAATTATAAAATTTTAAAATTCATAAAAAATATTTATTATTGTGATGTGAGGTCAAAATAGGTTTTATTGTACTTACTCTATTCATTTTTTACAGTCAAAAATCGTCATGGTCCAGTTGGATTTTTGGTTCTTCGGCACCCTCTAACGACAAAAAGTAAGTAAAGATTTTATTTAAATTATTTCGTGATACGGAATTACATTACAGTATATGTTGTTTAAACAAGTTTTTGCCATTGAATATTGTGAGGTAGTTTCAAAATTTTTTTACTTTCAGTGAAGTACGCAGGGGGAGTATTTTACCCGCGTGGATAGTAGGAGGAGGTGCGAAAGATGACGATGCTGAAAATAACAACGTCGAAGCTCCAAAAAAGTCGATCATTAATTCTTTTGCAACAAGAATTCTTGGACAAGACTTTATGCAGGTATATTTTTTTCTATTGCATTTGATTATTCTTTAGTTAAATATTATAATTTGTTTCACTAAGTAAGAACCTATTTAAAGATAATATTGTTGTCTAACTGAAATAAATTATTAGATTAGAAAGTTGTGTGCTATAATATGTATAAATGCAGTTTACGAATTTTTACAAATTTTAAACTGACCTATTATTGCAGAGTCGTGAATATAGAGCAGGAAAAATTTTAAACTACATGAGGGGAATTTCGTTAAACCAGACTTACCCACTTTCACCATTTACTCCTAAGGAAATGAAGAGTAATTTAGATGAGGGTAGGTGAAAATTTATATAACCATTCTAATACTTGATCAACGTTACGACATTATATTGAAAGTTAAACAATTAAAATAATTCATTAAATCTGTGTACTTCATTTGTTTTAGAGGAAGAGTTTCAACAAATTCATGAACCGATTGAAGTAAAAAAGAAGAAGGTTCATCTCGTTGATTCAGGACTGACTTTTAACTCACCATATCCAGTACTTTTACGACCACAAAGAGCAGTAGATCTAATCATATCGTTTGACTTCAGTGCAAGGCCGAGTGACAACCATGAACCGTTCAAGGTAATTTTAGTTGAAGTTACTTTTTCTATAAATTTTGTTTTAGAGTTATTTATTTCTCTGTTATTAAATTAATAGGACTGTTAAAACGTATAGGATAAAAAATGAAAAAGTAAATAACGGTCAACTTTTTATTTTTGATTTTTTAATAGGAAATCTTGTTAGCCGAGAAATGGGCAAGACTTCACCAACTTTCTTTTCCGAAAATTGACAAAACTGTTTACGACCGAGAAGGAATGAAAGAATGTTACGTGTTTAAGGACGATTCGGATGACCGAGCACCAATCATCATTCACTTTGTTCTTGTCAACTTGTCTTTCCGTAAATTCTCAAAGCCAGGTTTATATATATATTTTTTGTTACTCAAATTTGATCTCGAATTTCTTTTACTATTTGCAATCATATTAATTTGATGGTATAGGTTATTGTGCTGCTTAATGTTTTTTAGCTTAGGAGTAAATGTTAAAGCGCTTAACCAACAAACCATATTATGTTCATAGAGGAAAAAGGAAGCCTAAAATTTTTACTTTAGTATTTACAAAAATTAATTAATTTTAGGAGTCCCAAGACAGCCTGGTGACACACGTGGAGATTTTGACATATTTGATACTCCAAAAACTCCCTACTCAACTTTTAACTTCCAGTATTCCAACGAGGCATTTGATCGACTTCATGAATTGGTCGAATACAATACATTGCTTCATATTGAAGTAAGTTTTAAACACAGCAAATATTTATCATTTTTTTGATGTTGCCACCTTTTAAACACCTGTAAAATTTAATATATTTTTTGATTGATAGACAATCAAGGAGCAGATTGGAAACTGTGTATCGTTACGTCGTTATTCGCACAACCGGTGTTCGATTACTTTGAACGACATCAGAAATTCTTTACACATGTCCGACAAAAATAAAAAGAATTTGGAAAAAGTTTTAAAGACAAGTGGTGCAAATGGAAGCATTTGCTTGGACTAAAAGGCTTTAAAAACATTTTTTGATATTACTTGTAACTTAAAATGTAAATGCTGATTATTGATGTCGGATTTAAAAATAAGTTGCTTTGATAAACTGTGGTGGCTATTTTATTTGTTATTTTAAATTCAGTGCTGTAACCGCTTTAATTATTTTGTTTATATATTGTAACTTAGATGGTAAAAACTACAACACTTTGAAACGTTTAATTTCGTAGTACCCATTTTACAAACTTTACATCTATTGGCAAATATAATATGTTTATACATTATAACTTTTAAAAATGTATTTAATATCAAATGATAAACCTTCTCTATTAATATAAATTTTTATTGTTGCAACATTTAACGCGAAGTGCTATAAAAAAACTAGCCCCTAACAGTCATTTGTGAATATTTCGTTAACTACACAAATAACTCATTGTGATTAATTAATTTAACATAATCTTATTGAAATGTTGTTTGTTTTTTTTAAGTATTTATAATTAAAATGTACTTTTTGTTAATAAAAATTGAAACTTGCAAATTATTAATGCTTTGTTCAAAAGATTTAACTTTTTGAGGATAAACTGCTTAATTTGGTAAACTACCGAACGGTGATTTCCCTTGTTCAAAGTTTTATTTTTAGATTGGTAAGCTGTACAAACAAGGCAAAATGTTTTTTTATTGTTTTTAATCCACGTCACTGTAAGAAAACATATTTTAGTATCTAAAAAGGCAAACAAGTTTCACAGATTTTAGGTGACTACAATGTTTATTAGGAATTTAAGAAAAAGATGGGTTTTAGCTTCGATTTTTGTTACTTCGTTGGTTTATTTCTTTTACAACGTATTTCAGCCAGGTAAAGAATTTGGAATTACAAGAAGTAAAATACATGAGGTAAAACAGTGTTTTTATACTAAAAAGTTGTTTGGTACTTTATGTATATATAATTTTTTTATTTTATCATGACAGTCAGCAGAAAATCGACTGAAAGCCGAACAATTGATCAAAAATTTAAGATGGAATGTTGAGGCAAATAATAGTATTGAAGCTGAAATCACAACTTGTCGAAACTCGTTACAGGTATTCTAAATCTAATCCTAACATTTAATTTTAATTTTTTTGTTATAAGCATAAGCAAATAAACTTCATTTTTACAAAAAAGGATTTGTCAATATGTTTATCTGTATAAATATAATTCTATATCTAACGTTTTGTAATTTTTAGGGAAAAGAACTTATTGCTGATGAACTAGGATATGTGTGTCCGAGGATTGATGTAGAATTTACTGGATGTTGCAAAAACCTGGACAAAAATAACAACCGGTTAATAAAAATAATTTAATAACTCTTAAAATGGGAATATTTTTAAACTTTAATTTATAAATGTTGGAATACTCACTAAATTAAACTTACGTTTGTTTAAGGTATATTTGTTCTAGTTGTTCGAATTCAAATTGTTGCTCAATTTATGAACACTGTGTCTCATGCTGTATGCAGCCAGACAAAAAGTTTTTGCTTTCTAAAATAATTCGGGAAGCTTCGAATTCCTTACACCAGGTTTTTACTTAGATTATAAACTTACCAATTTAATTTGAAGGTTAACTATATTATCAGTTGTTTTTTAACAATTTCTACCTGGGTTGTTTTAACTGGCAGTGTGGTGTAGTGGTCAAAACCTTTGGTTTTACAACATGAGGTCTTGGGTTTGATCCCCACTGTTCTCATCGTGTAGCGCCCTAGATAAAGGCGCTTTGAACGGTATGAACTTCTTTTAAACAAACACTTAATTAGCAGCCTAATTATTAGATAATTCTATCCTAATATCCCAAATTGCAATAGGCAATTTCAGACTGGGTCAGTGTAACTGATGATACTATATGTTTGGGTCATAAATCCAAGTTTTCCACATCGAGGATAAATATAAAATTTTAAACAAGAACTATTTTTTGTCTGATTTCATTTATCTAGTAAAAAATATTTTTCAGATGTTGTTTAGTGCAGTTGAAGATCAATTTGAATTGTGTTTGTCAAAGTGTCGAACTTCTTCATCCAGTGTTCAACATGAAAACACTTATAGAGACGACAAGAAAAAATACTGCTTTGGAAGAAATCTACCTGGTCTAAGGATTGTTTAGTGGAGTTTTATTCTAATTGGTAGTAAACTACTAAGGTAAATACCATTCATTTGTTTATTACTTTAAATGGATTTGTTTTTTATATTAAGTAAATTGTAATTATAAGGCTTCTGTTTTATTATGTTATGGAAATTTTAAATTTAGAAGTTTTATATATATATATTTTTTTTGTATATATCTTTATCCTTGATATGGAAAAGTTGAATGCGCGACTTAAACATAGAGTAACATCAGTTACTCCGACCCAGTCTCAAGTTGCCTGTGGCAGTTTGGGATATTATAGAATATAATTGCCCGATAATTATGCTGTCGATTAAGTGCTGGCTCAGCAGGAGTTCATACCGTTTATAGCGCCTTACTTAAGGCCGCTACAGCATGAGATCAGTGGGGATTGAACCCACGACACCATGTGTGGTGTAGCAAGTGTTCTTACCACTACACCACGCTGCCGGTTAAATATATCATGTATGTTCTTTAGTTGCCATTTGTAGTATATATATTTATTCTATTAGTAAATTTACATAAAAAAATAACAAAAAGGTCAATAAATAAAAATTATTTTTTATTTTTTTATTTCTGTTTTATTTTGATTAGAACCTAAAAAAATAAAAGATTGAAATGGTCTTAAGAAGAAAAGAGTGGAAATTTCGATCCATAATAAGGTTTAAACTGTGTTCAAGTTTAGACAGGTTTGTGTCTACCAGTTAACACCTAAGAACCGTTTAATTCTGAGCTGGTGTATAAGCCATAGTTTTTTTTATTGTTATTAATATTATGTATACAGTAATGAAATGTGTTTACTTTACTTGAAATTACAAAATTGATATGCAATACTTACTGTGTTTTGTTTTATAAAATTATGTAAAAGTAGCTCGTTTTTTAAGCAAAAAATAATAAAAGAAAATATTTGCAATAAAAACAAATATTTTTTATTTAAAAAAGCTTTATTTTGAAAAAGTCAGTGCTTTTTAATATTTAATATAGCCCCTCTAGTGAAGGTTAAATTACGTAGAGAAATTCGTCAACTAAAATAAAAGGTCGTCAACATAAAAGGTTTCCATAAACATTTTTTTTTATGTAGTTAACAATTGGGTACTGCACAATTTTGTTTATTGTATAGTAGTTTTTATTTTAAATTTAAGTTTTTTTTAAGGTTAGTATTTTGTTAATAATATTTACAAACTTTAGTAGTTTTAAGTATTTATATATTTTATTTATTAAAATCTGTTTGGAAACATTTTTTTGTCGTTGTTAAATATTATTTTGATAATTATTGGCATTTGGATTAAGATGAATACTTTAGGTTTAATTTTTAAATAACTAAGTTATACTTTTAGTTTAATTTTTTAAAGAAGCAAGTTATACTTTTAGTTTTCACTTTAAAATAGTTAAATGATTTTATCGAGTGACATAAGATCGAAAATTTTTAGGTTGATTTTGCCGTTAATTTTGTATATATATCAATTAAAAACGTTGAAAAATAATTTAGTCTGTCAGTAATGAGTCTTATAGTATTGATCTAACGTGTTGTTTAAAAAAACTGGATCTCTATTAGTTTCGCACGCCCTACATAAACAGGGTGTGTAACCAAAATGCGGCACATGTAATTAAACAAAAAGGTTGCATAAATTAAACCCTTACCCTAACCCTCACATATTCAGTTTACCCATTAACACATCTGACTTAGAAAGCGGACTAAGTTATACTCATTAAAACATATTTCAACTGATTTTTAATGTCTGGTTGAACAATTGCCATACTTAGGTTATAACGCCTTGTTAAATTCGGGCGTGCAAAACTAATAGAGATCCAAAAAACTTTGGTACCAATTCTCTTTAAAACTGTCATTTCGAAGTCAGGCCTTCATGCCATGACCACTCTATAAACTGATAAAAGAAAGTCCAAATAACCCCCAAACAATTAACAATTAAGCAAACTTAAGTAGACTAACAGACTAAAAACAATAACGATCTGTTTGTCAATAAATGTTACTTTACACAATTAATATAATATTTATCAACCAGTTTTAATTTTCTCTTTTTTTTGTTTTACTTAGACATCAAATTGCAAAAGCTAAGTTATTAAATAAAAAGATTTTATATTATCACAAACTGACAAAATGCACGCAGGGACCACTAACCAGGTCTCTAACCCCAACACCGTTGTTTGGAATAGTCCGGGAATCTGGGCCACTTATGTTATCATGACCGGATTTTTGCATCTTATACTACTCAGTATGCCGTGGTTTACTACTTCAATATCATGGACACTTACAAACGTAATTCATGGAATATGCATGTACTTGTTTTTACACACTATTAAGGGTACCCCATTCGAGACGGCAGATCAGGGAAAATATCGCTATTCAACACATTGGGAACAAATGGATTCTGGCACTCAGTTTACAGCTGCAAGAAAGTTTTTTATGACGACACCGATCGTTCTTTACATTCTTGCTAGTTTCTACAGCAAGTATGAGTTTTCTCACTTTGTTGTCAACACAATTGTGTTACTCCTTTCTCTTCTCCCCAAATTGCCACAACTCCACGGAGTTCGCTTGTTTGGAATAAATAAATATTAACTTTTGTCGCTGGGTGTTAGTTATCGGTGGCTGCTTACAATATGATGTTATTGCTGACTGTTGGTTTGCCAGTATTTTATTGTGTTTGGGAAATGTATAAACCTTGCATACTTTATAAAATCACCATGATTTTATTTAATATTTTAAATAAGTGTATCATAACAAACGTGTTTATAGTTTTATTTGGATATGTTCACATTTTCTTAAAGCATCTCTTAACAAATGTTTTTTACAATTATTTCCTTGTTTAATATTGATACACTTTTTAATCAATTAACCAAAATAAATTGGGTTGATAATAGCAAAAAAAATTAATTTAAATTATTCCATTAGTAAGTTTTTAAAATTGGCGTAGTTGTATTTTATAATAGCTAGGTATTGGGTTCATTAATTGTGTTCATCTTATTCATTTACATAAAAATGAAAACATCATTATAATGTGTAGAAATATATAAATTGGACTAATGATGCTTTGTAATAAAAACATAATTAGTTCCATGTAAAGAGCCTAGGTAGCTCTTATTAAGGAAATGGTGGTTTTAATTACAGTCACCAAAGTGCTTAATAGCAGTTACAATTATCGTTAAAAGATAACTAATAGGAATAAATATATATTTAAAAGACTTATTGTTTTTGTTAAAAATACACATATGTTATTGCATAAAATTTACTTTTAGTCCATAGATTATTATAAGTTTATTTTTTGGTTTTAAATTTGATAAGTCTCCACTGTGTAGTATGGTGTATGTGTGTTTGTCTGTTTCATAGTTGAGCTAAGCTATTTATTGCATAAATTTAACAATAACAAATTTTCATTTAACAACTACCTATCTTATAACATAAAAACAATAATGATTCTGACATTTTTTTAACACTCCTTAATAAAACCTGATTGTTATATCTATTAGTAACCCCTTTTTTGCGATTGAACGCTTGTTCCTAAATTTTACTTTCTTCAAATTACCAATATTATACACATATTTGGAATTGTTATTATAATATAAACTTGAAAATTGTGGTTTAGATATATAGAATGCTATTATGGAATGTAATAATATTCCAACTGGACACATTATCAATTTTTACTTAAAATTTATCTTTTGCGAAAAATATGTTTATGTTTACGAAAAATAGTAAATTGTAACAACAGCATTTTTGGAATTGTACTGCCATATTGATTACAATATAGCTATTTTTGAGTTATTTTATTTGGAATTTTCTTAATATCATTACATGTAATTGGAAATATCACTACTACCTTACAATATCTATGAATATTTTCCTTGCTATGAACAACTTACATATTCTTTTTGTACAGTTGTGATGTATGGAAAATATGATTGGTAGATAATAATTAAAACTTAAGTTTTTTATACAATAAATACGTTACATAACTTATAGTATCGATTAGTTTTGTGTTCTATGTTGTTTTTGTTAATGTTTTTTTGTTTGAATAATTATTGGCTTTCAAAAAACAACCCTTTTTCGAAAAAAAATTTGCTTAGCAATGTTGTTTTGTAATAAATTGTAATAAATGTTTTATTTCAACATATTTTTGTTGTATTAGGTATAAATTGGATAAATTATTACAATAATTTAAAAATTTCATTAATAAGTTATTAAGTTTATATGAAATGCCCTTGACAAAAGTTGAACTCTATAGCTTTCCTTTGACGAACACTTCTAAATTAAACCAACGACAATGAAAATGGTCTGGCCTCAAAATAGATAAAATTTACTTCTATTTGCATACATCGTTAAATAAAATTAAAAATATAAACTTAGTGTTTACTTAGATTTACCAATTTCTACCGAAAAGAGAGCAGTTAAAAACAGTAATGTGTTCGCCGTTCAAGTAGTAAAATTTGTTTTTTCTACCAACTCTATAGTGTATATGCGGTCTTACGTTATTTCATAGGTTTTGTTAGTAAAAGGAACTATAGGGTAAACTGTTTTTACTGACTTTTATCTTTGACTTATTTGAAGGTTAGACATGGTAATACAATAAAATTTGTTTAATAAGATATTTTAAATTTATGTAAGGGCTGTAATATCAGTTTCAATTTAAAACTGAGAAAGTTATATTTTTATATTATAACCCTTTTTCCGAATTGCTAACATTTTCGATAGTTTAATTTAGAAAGGTTTAAATTTTAATTTGTTTAATTTAGAACGGTAATAAATAAAGGGAAAGTTCCTAAAATTGCGTTTTTAGCGAGTTTATTTCTCATAAATTTATCTCATAAACTTAGAACACGAAATTTGCTGTATAAATATAAAGTGTTTATTATCGTTCATTTAACATATTTCGTCTTAAAATTTTTATATTTTTAATCAAGTAAAATATACCAATTACATAAAAATCACTTTTTTAAATATTAGTAAGGTATTTAAGGGCAATTTTGACTGATTACTACACTTTATAAATAATATATTTTGGACAAGCGCAAATACCTTTTAAATACATGTGCACTATCCCTGGAGATTTTGTACCTATATAAGAATTTTGTTTTGAATTGCTTAATTGCGATAATCGTTAACTGAATTACATTATCTAACAAATCAGTTTATTTTGTTGTTTATCAACGCCTTTAGGCTCTCAAAAAAAATATGCAACGCAGTAGACTATTTATGTTTAATTAAGTTGTATACATAATTAAAAATAGCTACGTAAAAAGTTGGGTTGATTTTTTGTTTGGTTGGTTGTCTTTCATGGCAATCTTAAGAAAATTAAAATGTGACGTAGTTAAAAAAGCTTAAGATATTATACAATTAAATAGTAATAAGATTTAAAAGATGCAACTTTGTTGTTATAAACTATATCTACAAACTAGGTGAACGATAATTTTTTAAAAATTGATTTTTTTTTGTTATTGTAACTTAAATGTAAATTATAGTACATATTTTTTAATTTTATCAAGTTAAATTATATATAGTATTATTTATTTATTAAGTTTCGAGAATAATACGAATTTTAAATTCTAAGAATAAAATACGAATAAAAACACAATGTATGTGTATTATAGTCAAATGATTAATTGTGTTATTTATTTCAATGCACCAGCTTAACCAGTAATCGTTTATGTTACGTTTGAAACTGTAATCAATTTTAATTCGCTTATAAACAGGAAAACAGTTTACAAATCTATTTAAAGCAGTAAGCAGACAAGCAAAATGAAACATGCTAACGTTACGTAAGCTTTTTTTCAGTAAAATATTAAAAAATAGAAAAGAAATGAACAACGATGTTTGCGAAAAAATTCCCTAGATGGCGGTACAGATTGCCTTGTTACAAACCATCGACTTATGTTTTTAAAACTCTAACTAACCCGTCAAGTTATTTTTAAATATAAAAAACGAAAAATATCGAAGAAAAAATGTTACTAAACATTTAATGTAGCCCTGTTGCAAAAGATATATTCAGGAAGAATGATAGAAAAGTTGATTATTATTATGAAGCCAACAAGTTTAAAAGGGTTAAATATTTAATATAAATTCTTGAGAGAGTTGCCCGTTGTGATTACAATACAACCTGCAGCAAGCTTTACCTAATATCCGGTTTAATTCAAGGTAAATGCTGCAACGTCCGCGAATAATTAATATCTATTTACTTTATATATTGATTCAAGTTTTAAGATAGATAATGCAGCGCTTCTATCAAGAACAATTAAGTTTGATAGTTTGCCTTTTTTTTACAGCTTCCTTAACTTTTTTTGAGTTTACAACCATGATTTTATACAGCAGTAAAAGTCAGGAAAGGTGCATTTTAATACCAATTCACCTTCTTAAAACTATATTATATATTTAACTTATAATTCGATAGTGTATTCATTTTATAGCGATCAGGAATTTGCTACACTTCTCTAACTAAGGCTTCTCGATATATTGCTTTAACAGAATGCTTAGCCTAATTAACTAAAAGAATGTTTTTAATTATTAAATTATCCTGAGTAGGCAAAGGATTAACGCCTTAAAGCCAACAAGTATATAGAACATGCGTGACTTGGTTGAAAGTATATTGAAAACAGGCCAACACGACGGTTTATAATCCCATAAATGCATTACACCAATGCGTAGTGCAGGTTTAAGGTTACAGCAGGGAACAAACTTGTTAAAAATTAAAACAGAAAATTAATTTAAAAGAGATTTTAATGGTTTAGTAAAATAGGTAAGGAAAATAATAACGTAACGTGTGGCGCTGAGGTGGTAAAAGCAATAAAGTTTATACCAAAATATAATTGTGTCTAAGAAGACAGATCGATATAAAAATGTTGAAATTATACATTTTCCGCCGAAATTGTAATAAAGTCTTGTTGTAAAACCTTGAAACGAAAGTTGCTATCTATTAGTTTTGTGATAAAGTATAAACGGTTAAAAAAAGGACTGGGTAGTTAGGATAAACGTTGTTCAAATACAATCTAGTATAGCGTAAGTGAAAAACAAATTTCACCAGAATCAAAAACAGGTCGCTCCTAAGTTTAAGCTTTAGATCGTGTCAGATTCGGGTGGAAAACGTTAATGGGCCAAAACCAAAATTTTAACGCCTAAACTGCGCCTAATTCTTTGAGTAACTGAAAAATAATTAAAGTGTCAAAACTAATCCCTCATTCGAGAAATGGTTTTATTTTGTGTGGTATTAAATAACAAATATACGTGAGTTTTTATAAATAAATTTATAATTGTAATCCGAAAATTGAATAATAGTTAATTTAAAAAAATGTTTTTTTTGTGTAATTTTATGCCGTTTTCAATTGTGTAATTTTGTGCCATTTTTGTTTTCTAGATTTTTATTTATATTTTTATAGAATTAATTTTAATTTACCTTTTTTGTCCTAATGGCAACGTTTAAAATGTATTCTGCCTTTGTGGTAAGTTTTATTTCACATCTTAACGTTAATGACGTAAAAAATATTCGTTAGACAAAAACAACAAAAAAACTTAATCATTTTGTTTATACGAATTTAATATAATTTTTTTTAATTTTATGTTTTAGATCATATTTATGTCAACGCCAACGTTTGTTTATTCAAATCTTACTGCGACAGTTAACCCTGAAACTGGTAAAATTTTGATAATTTCTTTTAAATTTTAGTTTGTTCAATGAAAGATACAATACTATAATAGTTTAAATTATTCTCTCAAATCTTAATTTTAGATCTTTATATTTTTATATTTTTAAATAATAAAAGAAATAAATGTATATTTTGAAATTAATATTAGGTTTATATTTTTTTTATATCATTATATTAACACTTTGTGTCCAGTATCTAATTTGTTTTAGATATAACGCTAGAAATACCAGAACATTTAGAATATTGTCTTCAAATCAGGTTATAGATTTTATTGTTTTAGTTTAAAATATTTATCGATTATTAAAAAGTTTATTATTAAACAATTAAAATTGGAACTTAATCATTACTAACAACTGTTGTTTGATTTTAAAACAATTAATCTGCCGCAATTTTTTAATTTAAAAATATACCAAAGATTAAAATTTAATTTGTTTTAAAAAAGTTATTTTTTTTTAAGAATAGTTTTATTAATTTTAATAAAAATTTAAAAATTATTAATCGATTTTAACTTAGAATCACAAACGCATCGATTTTTACAACTTTCTTTAATTAAATTGTTATTGTTTTTTTCTAGTTCGTTAATCGAAAGAAATTCCACCTTAACACCTCAAGAGCAACTCCAAATTAACACAGTTATGACGTCATCAGACGCTTGTTTTGTAACTTTTCTTTGCGATCTGTATGTACATAATGGTGAGCGTGACGTCATCGTTTAGGGCCGTGACGAATTGTTACAATAAATATTTCAGAGATTAAATTTCGGATTTATATAATTTTCGTGATTTTAATAAGATTTGATTTTTTATCATAACTGCTCACTTTAAGGCGTGAAATGACGTCATCAATCACTTTATATCGTAATTTTAATCATGATGCGAAGCAGATTGTTACTTATATATATTTTTTCTTACTTTATTTGGAATTAATTTTTTATTTTTTAGTAACCTGTTATTTTGCACAATCTTAATATTTTTTTACTCAATTTTGGGTTTCTGTTGAAAATAACAATTTTGACATTTTTTTAAATTGTTGTAGAGACGTTCTGCCCACTCATTCGTGACCCGTTAGGCACGTGCTTTCCTCAAACGCAACCGGGCGTTATGGCTTTTTCGAGTTGTCCAAAGTCGCTTGAGGGAATTCCCTATGACACCAATGGTATTTAGTTTAATTAACATCTATCAAAATTTTTTCTCAAATTAATATTCATTATTAACTACTTTTAAGATCATTTAAATACTTGATAGTTTTATATAACCGGAAAGTAGAAGTGATCCGATTTTTTTGAAATAATTGTGCTTACACACGCTTTTTTAAATTTGCCTATATTTAGAACATCACAGTGTACATCTGTCAATCTCAAAATTTAATATTAAAAAAAAAAAAAAATTTAGATAATAACTGTCAGAAGTCAATATCAATATTTCTTATGGCATGCCAAAAACGACGTTTCCTAATCAATATTGTGACAATAAAATGACTTTATTTTAGACAATGTAACAAGGAAGTGTCTGTCCAATGGTACGTGGGCTCCCAAGTCAGATTATAATGCTTGTAAACCTATACTGGACCAGGTAACTTAACACGTGTAAATAAATCGCGTTTGTTTAAGTGTATAAAAGTTTACAGAATCTTCTTTTAATAAAATATTTCTGAACGTTAAAAAAATTAAAAAAAAAAACTATAAAAAAATAAACGACATTAATTTTTTAAAAAGATTTGTAAATAAAAATGCCACAATTTAACAAAAAAAAACAATTTTATTGAAGAATTGTTTTATATAGTATGGTAAAAAGCAATGTTTATAGTTTTTTAGTTATTAGTTGTAAAATAAATGTATTTGTATGCTGCATGTTAACTAATAACATTTAATTTTTTGTTTAAAATATGATATAGGATTTAGCATGCGACGAAGTTGTTCAATACTTTCGATACAACAAGCACGGGACTCATTTAGAGGTATGACATTTCTCTGTAGTGTAAATTAAAGCGCAGTTAGTTGTGCACGTTATAAAATAGAATATGCATGTTACAAATTTGATAGTTCTTTCTGATTTTTACAAGTTAATAAATTTGACAGGTTTTTAATTTTTTTAGAATATTTTAATATGTAATCAGTCTTGAAATATTGCACAACATTTTTTAAACTAATTTATTTTGTTTCTTAAAAACGCGATATCTATTTTTTTAATTTTGTGATTTTTTAATATAAAATAATAAACACATAATTTTGGCTATTCCAATATAAAACAAACTTAATTATGCTTTAACTGTAAAAGATGAATTGGCACGGGACAAAACACATCTACTCTGGTTAAGATTAGAAACATAAATAATGCATATTGTACTATATATAGATTATTCAAGCAAAAATAATTTAAATGTAGCTAAAGAGATTAGAATTTCATATTCGTATGTTATATTTTTAAATTTCATAAAAGCTTTCCCTAAAAATAGGTTTGAAATTCACAGATTAATGACATTAATAACTAAATTATCTTATAATGTGTCAGTAAAATGTTTCCTGTAATAATTTGATAAATTACAATAAAATTTTTTTTTTTTATTTTTTAAAAATGTTTTACGTAATTAAATTTATTAGTTTTAATAATTTGTTTTAACATTTGCAGTTATATTTACATCTACACCAATTCATTGCGGTTATACACATAAACATTTTAACATTTAAACATAACATGATGATAATTGATTTTTTTTATATATCGGATTAAATTTAATGCAGCTGTTTTGGGTTTTACCAAAAAAAATTAATCGACCTACCCTTAAAATAGCTTTGGTTATTCCAAAAGTAACATTTGTCAAAGATGGTACTGATTTGATGAATATTTTATTATTGATCTCTAGGTTCGATTTTAAAAACAATTAAAAAAACCTCAAATCTTGTACCTTATTATTTATGAGAAAGCCTGTTTATGTGACATTAAACCTTTCGTTGGAAAAATATTGCGTGTGTTAATAAGATGTGTCTTATAAATTTTTAATGTTGCTTTAGAAGTCAAATATTATTTAAAATTTTTAACCACTAACATGAGGAGAAAAATTGAATACTCGGAATCCGTATTTAAAGCCTATGTAAACATATTTTGTTTAATTATGTGGTTATTTGTTCGGTTAAACTAATAGTTTTGCACGTTTTAAGAAAGAAAAACACTATCACAAATTTCTCCTGCTTTATTAACAATCCAAATATTAAATATCATACAAAACTTTATCAACAAAACTTTAAATTAGTCAACTGAAATTGTTAACAAACAGTAAACAGGTGCGTTCACTAAATGTGGAATCGGAAAAGTTTGATATAAAATAAATTTCAGATAAGATTGACGTATACATAAGAGGGTCAGATAAGAAAGTAAATCTTAATTTTGTATACAAGGATTGAAGTTTTAAACTGTTCAGTCAAATGGAACTAGGAGAATATGTGTTTTAACCAAGATTTTAGTGATTAAATCAGATTTTTACATATTTTACATTCTTTTAATTTTCTAGACATTCTATTAAAAAAAACATTACTAAACAACAAAAATAATTTATAAGAAACTTATTTTTTTTATATATATTCAATTTATTCACTAAAGTAATAAAACGAATGATATTTTTCAATAAAAACTTACAGCAAATCAACAAAAAAATATTTTAATACTTGGTTATTTACAAGTGATTAATTAGGCTTTTTTAAATTTAGTTTTAAAAAAAAATCACTTTTTTAATGTTGTTTGTTGTTTGTTTAAGGACGACACGTGTTCAATGAACCAGCTTCTCATCCTTTATTATGTTGGCACTGGCTTGTCTCTAGTGACACTAGTGGCCACCTTTTTCTTCTTTTGGACTCTAAGGTTAGTTAAATTTATTTTTATTTAAATAAATAATTTTTCTCAAGTGTAATAAGCATCGCTGTTTTTTAAACTAGGCTTGATGCCTAGTTTGTCGTATTAACGAAACATTTGATCAATATTTTTTATTTTAATATAGAAGTGTACGTTGTTGGCGAAATATCATTCATTGGAATTTTACAGGCTCGCTTATATTGAAACATATCATGTGGATCATTCTTCATCTTACCACTAACTTTCAAGCTAGAAACGCTAACACGGTATTAAATACTAACAATATATTATAATTTTTTTTCGGTTTCTTTTGATATTGAATTTTAATAAATTTATAACTTTTTCCCTTTTTATTTATCCAGGTTTTTTGTCGGATAGCAACAACGTTATTTAATTATGCACACACTACTAATTACTTTTGGATGTTTGCTGAGGGTTTGTACTTGCATGTTATGGTAGCTCTGGCTTATGTTTCTGATCGAATTAAACTGCATTCGTATCTTACTATTGGATGGGGTATATTGACATTAAGATATATATAATATATATTTTATTTAAGTCTGCAGTGGTAAATTTATTTTTTCACCCTTCTAGGAAATTTCTTTTTTTAAAGTCACAAAAAACCTATAAAAATTTCATTAAAATTAATAATTTTTTGATTGTATATTTTCTAAGTAACTGCCTGCATAAGTTAAGTAACTTGGAATTTAAATGAACTATTTTTAATTTTTTTTAATCGTTTTCTTTATATAGGTTTACCAGTAATTATTGTAGGATTTTGGGCAATCATGAAATCTCAGTTTGAAGATAGAAAATGTTGGATTGAGGTCACTTCAACAAAGATGGTGGATTATTATTATCAAATTCCTATTATCATCACCCTTGTGGTAAGTGTTGTACGAATATAGATTTAATACTGATATTTTTGATTACGTAACCCATGTTCTTTATGACGTCACAGATTAACGCGATGATATTAATCAACATCGTTCGCATTATCGTCACCAAGTTAAGGTCTAGAACGGAAACAGTTGAGGAAGAAGTTAAACATTACGTCAAAGCGGTCAAGGCCGCTTTGTTTTTGTTTCCGCTGCTTGGTATAACTTACCTCGTTTATTTTGTTGGTCCTGCCGCTGGTTCGGTGGGGGAAATTGCGTTTTTTTACGTCAATGCTATTTTAGGTTCATTTCAGGTGAGATGTATTTTAGTCCATGGTAATAATTAAGTAATATCTTATCTGTAATTTGGGCGTTTGTTAATTTATAAATTAATTTGATATGTTTTTTACAAAATTTTTTTTAAATTTTTTTGTTTTTTTAGGAAATTTTACAACAACATTAACTAATATTTCATTATAAAAAAAACTGACACTTTATTTTTTAGGGATTTTTTGTTAGTGTTATTTACTGTTTTGCAAATGCCGAAATTCAAAATGCTTTGATGAAAAAAATAAACGCTTGGAAGTCGCAGCATGATTGCTTTGATAAAAAAGATTCCTCCAGTAAATTTGTGTTTTAGTGTATTTACATTTTAATTATCCTTGCTTTAGTTTTTACTTGTTTTATAAAACGAATTTATTTTTTTTATGTCTCATTTAATTTAAAAATATTTTAGAACGAAATTATTTTTCTATGAACTCAATGTCACGTGGTTCAAAATCTACAATCATGTTCCAGGCAACGACAAATAATCAGCAGACCGTGCCAACATCACCAATCACAGAGGAGCACGCGGTTATATTGCCGCCCAATGAAAATCTTGAAGAAGTTTGAAGTTATTTGATTTCTTTAAAAATCATTGGGCAATGTATACAAATGTATAGCAATTAAACCAAGGGAAAGATAGTATATAAGCGTTATAAGACAATATTTAAATCAAATTAAAAACAATATTCCAATACAGAAATACGCATAACGTTTAAACAAGTTAATTATCACATTTATAAAAAACAGAAATATCTTTTGTATGGGTTTCTTATAGTCACTATGGTATATATTTCATAAACCCAGGTACTTATTTTAACGTTTTAAAAAATCTGTGGTACAGGTTTGTTAGGAAGTTTATTGCCATGTTTGCTATATTATGCTACGGCGAAATCCTTTTAAAACTTACCTCAGGGCTATGAGTTCTGCTAATAAATTGTTAATTAAAAAAGAGCAAACAGGAATCTATATAGATAACTAACACAGCCTTTTTAGGCAATAAACTAAAAAAATTGTGTCCATTTAAAATTGTTATTTATTATTTTTTATAAAATTAACAATCACAGTATTAAATATTGTACTGCCGTAGTTTTAATACAATTTTAATGTTCGATATGTGTTACAACTATTGTTTGTATATATATACAATTATTTTTTGTTTAAAAAATACAATAGAAAATGGTATCATTACCTCATAGTAATAATATTTCATTATAAAACAGTGAAATAACATAAAAAAATTAAGAAGTTTAAAAAACCATTGTAACTAAATTTTCACAATATAAGGAACCTTCTAAAACCTTTTTTAAATTAAAAAAGTTTATTTTTCCTCAAACATGAAAACGAAAATACTAACAATTACCAATCTAGTTGTAGTTACACACAACTATATAAATAAAAAAATACCAGGCGTTATTAACCTGTTTTAGGAATATACCCTACTACCCTTTTTAATAACTTAGTTTTTTAGAAATGTCGTAATGTAAAATACCCAATTGATTAAAAGAAATGCAAACGAGCACGGGTAATTTAAGAGAAAAAAAAGGGATAAACCACAGAGCGAGAGAAAAGTATTATGGGAACTTCTTTTTTTTTGTCGATGTGGCAATGTAAGCCAAGCCAAGCGTACATAGCGTTTCGAGTAAAGAAGATTTAGTATTAGTTTGTATTAACTAGGTTATTTGCATGTTAGTTAAGTGGTATTACAATAATTTTATGTGTAAAAATTGAATATAAATAACTGAGTATGATCATTTTTGTTATAGATAGTATCAGGGCTTGTATAATTCAAACATGGCGATTGAACTGCGACGACAAATTGCTATATTGATATTTTTATGCTGTTTAGCGTTTAAGATTTCAGATCAACAAGCACCTGCAAGATGTACAGATACAAGAAGTTATCAATATTCGAAGTAAGCGTTTAAACATTTTAACAATTAATTATCGCGATTAAGTTTGCTGCTGTAACACCTTTTAAAATGTTTTAAGTACGTATCCTAAATAAATTGATGAACGTGTTGCATCACAAAAAATAAATATAACGTATATTATCAATTGAAGTAGTACAAAAGAAATTTAATCAAAAATTTAAAAAAGCAAAAAAACGCGTAAAGCGGAACGCGGCAAGGATTGTGCTTGAGTGAACCGTTCCAACTGTTGCCCTATTGACTTTTAAAAATACACGGAACAAAACCCGCTTTGTTGAGTTTGTGAACAAAAAGAGAGGGTATGTTTACCGAGTTAGCTCAACAATTTTCCCGTTTAGCTGAAAAAGGTATAAACGCTTGTCGGCAAAAACAATTTTGCAAAAAAGCAGAAACCTATTTATGTTTATTGGCCATATAAAAATTTGCAATTTAAAGTTTATTTTAAAATGCACAAATAGTAAAATTAAAAATATAAATTTTATTCGCAGATGTGTCTTGAATTACCGAGATCGAACATTGTGGTGTGATTCAACAAATGTAACAACTATTCCAAAACCGAGTGAATTGGAAGGAAGGATTCTTTCCAGCAAATATGCAAAAATCCTATTTGCAAACAAAAGTTGCATCAACGAAATTAGCCTTGGTGAATTTATTTAATACTGAATTAGTTTATTTGCTGTCTGCTATTTGACGTTTTCAGCGCCAAGGTTACTGGCATAATATTTGTAATGTAATTAATTTACGGCTTTGTTAAACAAAAGCATGTGTTACGCTCAAGATCAACTGGGTAATTATTATTTAATAAATAATTTACTAAATTGTTCTTTGCTCATTTTGTAGATGTCATGAAAGAATACCAAAAAATAACACAGTTCGATTGTTCTCAAAACTTGATAACCGAGTTGCAAAAAAATGCATTTTTAAAATGCAACAAACTAGAAGAGATTAATTTTGCACAAAATTCAATCAAGCATGTATGCAAAGACCATTTACGTGGTATGTTTTATTGTTATTACACGGCTTTGGTTTAAAAGAAGTACTGGGATCACCTATAAATAGTCGCGTGACTATTGCAAATACTAATGCAACATAATGCAAATACCATAAACTATTTTATATTTTATTTAACTTGCAACATCTATTAAAAAGGTACACACAAGCTTCAAAAGTTAATACTCGTTGATAACAAAATTGATTCTATTGGCGAAAATTGTTTCTATGGTCATTCTAAGCTTAAATCCTTACATTTATGCCGAAACCGTTTAAAGAACATCCATTCCAATGCGTTTCCTAAAAAAAGTGATCTAACTTCGCTCAAACTTTCCTCGAATTTTATAACGAATTGGGTGAAGCCAAAACCTCAACAGTTTGGAAAACTGGTCGAGTTAGATCTTAGTCACAATAGCATTGTGAAACTGGACAAACGCAATTTTATTGGAATGGAGTCATTACGGTAATCTTTTAGTACATTTTTGGCAACAAAAGTGTTATCCTTATTAAAATCTTTCTTATGTTCTTTTAAGTTAACGTTATTTTTTAAAAGTAACCGTTTTAAAAAATTATCCATTTTCCATTTTCTTAGGAATCTAAATTTAAGCCACAACGAGATCAGGCATTTATCAGAGTCTACTTTCCACGATTTACGACAACTGAGAAATCTGGATTTACGCAATAACGAACTTAAAAATCTACCTAAAAAAATCTTCTATAAAAATTGGTACAATTTTATCTATAATATTTGAATTAAATTTTTTATATGCACAAAACCTAATTATATCGGTTTTATTTTAAAGTTATTTGAAAATTTTATTGCTGGAAGGAAATCACCTCCACACACTTTATGTTGATTGGTTTATTGGGGTTATTGCAAATAACGTTACATCCACAGATGAAATGACGCCACTTGAAAGTATGGGCAACAATAAATGGATTTGTGATTGTAAAATGATTGGATACTGGGTAAATTTAAAAACTTCTTAAGTTAAATTTATTTTTAAAATAAAAAAATACGTGTGGCGCAACGGTTGATTATATTTCAAAATTTTCTCTGTACTCAGTTACAAAACAGAAAGTTAAAACGTTTTTATTTACCTTTAGTTTCTTTTTATTTAAAATGGGAAACTAAATGTAAATTTTATGTAAGTTATTTTAGTTATGTATGTTTAGCTTCGCTATCTATAAAAAACACCTACCAAGCGATGACATCAAAAGTAAATGTAAATTTTAAATTTAGGAATTAATATTTTAACAGGCTACGTGTTACCTTAAAATAGTTGATCCGTATATTGTTGAATAATTTTTAAAAATAACTTGACACGTTGCGCTTTTAGAACCAATTACAACAAGATAGCGAAACCACCTCGCTTATTGATATTGAGTGTGATCAGCCATCTCACCTTAAGGGGAAGTGGTTATCCAGTCTTGAATTATCAGATCTCCATAGTAGTTGTGAATATGAGGTAAGCGTTGTAGCAGGGGTAAATACTGCACGGGAAATCTACGACTCGGAGTGCCTACTTCCGATTTACAAGGCTCCACAGCTAATTATTTATGATAACTTCAATGATTTCAACAATATTTCAAAGCATCATAACCCTTCATTCATCTGTTTAATTTTTTGCACTACAACAATCTACATCTTTAGTTTATTTTTTGGGGCATGAAGATTATTTTGGGGTTCCATTTATATTTATAAAACAATAATTGCCTATAAGATCGTCTTTTGTAGTCGTAATTGTATTTTATTTAATCAAAAAAGATGTTCCTGTAAAACTAAAAATGTAGAAATTAGAATTGTAATGCTTCAAATTCAAATGCCCGTAATTGTAATTGCACTTAAATTTTTACTTTTTTATGCAAATAAAATGCTTTTTTATCCAACAAAAATGTTTTATTTTTTTACTGTTATGAATTTAAGTTATACGATCTCACACGACTATTATTTGTACACGATCGTAAATATTGTAACCAGAAATTCATTGCATCATAAACATTTTACCATTTTTGCACCTGGTATGATATTGTGTAAAAGATTTAATTAAATTGTAGAAACCCAGCTTAAAATAAATGCTAAGTCGAGCACATCGTACAATTTAAACTTCTGTAAAAATAAAACAGTATGTTAATTATATAAAACGCAAACAAAACATTAATTAATTAATTGATAAAAAAGTAGCTACATATGTATAAAATTAACATGAAAGTAGTAGTGACTTAAACTTTAAATTTATTTAACAAAATTACACAAGCATAAATAGTACAATGCAAGTTGAATTTGATGTCAAGTGCATTCACCTTTGTTTATTGTCAACCCACGGTATATCCAGGCAAAATAAAACAACAAGTTAAAAGGTAATAAGAAATCGTTACTACTTGACACAATTGTAAACATAGCGCTTGTTTAACCTTATGTATAAATTACTATATAATTTAATATGTGCGCTGAGTAAGCACAAAAGCAGTTGCGACTTTATTTACATTTTGTTTTAGTTTCATTTTAAAACACTTAAATATTTGCATGGAAATTAAAATTATAAATGATTTCGTCACGTTGTTTCAACTCGGGAAAAAAATCTGTTTTATTTAAAACTTAGCATTGGTAATATCAACTTCTGCTTTTGTAATCTAGAAAACAAAATAAACACAAGTTATTTAGTTTTCTTTTGTTACTTTGCGTTGCGACCAACGTGAATCTTTTTGTTAAAAAGTGAATAAAATGGGAATCTTTCTTTACATTAGGCTCGAACCCTAGGCTTTACAACTTGTTATTAACGTTTTACTTGTGCCAGATACTCCTCGGACTGTGGCCATAGTAACAGTGTGTGTGTATGTAATATGATAGAGAAAGTGACACATAGTGGTCGTAAGTTCCAATCTTAAATTTCAATACAGTTTGATATAGTATACATATTTTTCAGAAATCTGATCATGAATTTGACGCAATTCAAGGAAATAAAATATTACAACAAAACTTTAACAAGTGATATAATATTCTTATAATTACAATAGATAAAATTACAAAAACAGTTTTTTTGTAGTATAAGTCTTCTTCCTTTGTACATTTAAGTAAAGTCAAACAACTAAAACTTTTATTAAACTTTTGTTTGCAATATTATTTACTTTATCTGAAACTTAGGCTTTTTAAAAATTTAATATTTTAAAAAACTTTTTATTACATGGAGACAAAAGCGAATATTAAAAATTATTATGAATAAATTACCACATGTATTTAAAGTATAGAAGGATATAAATGGTGTATTAAATTTATTCACTAAACTGTTAACGTTTATGTGTTTTAACCATATTTTTAAACTTAAATACTAATTGTGACCTGCTAAAAAGGAATGAAAATTTTTATGAGGTAATAAAAATAAAATTTTCCGCTAAAATAAAGCGCGTGGGTTCATAGCTCTAATATAACACTTTAAATTCCCAGACGAGTCAAACTTTTTTCTCTGCCGATCCCGCCATAACGGAAGATATATTTAACTTATGGTGGTTTCCCATTTGAAGTAGGAGAATTCACCCCTATACATGGTTTAAGCCCAAAGTTATATGTACGTATGGGGTTTTTGCATTACAACTAGGAATTTTTGTTAAAAAAATTAATGTTTATATTTACATAACGTGGTCAGGAACTTATTCACACGGTAAAATTGCACATGTACAATTTTTTGCCTTTCCGTATAAACCGCACAACTAAATTATTTTTAAAACCTTGATAATTTGAAATCTGGTCACATTTTTTAAAACAAAAAAGCCTATTTTGGTAATGCAAAAATAGGTATCGAATTTGGCCTAAGGTTCGAAAGTCTTTCTCGCGATTATAGGATTATAGAATTACTTGGTGGAACTACTAAGCAAAGAGAAGCACGCGTGAGTGCGTTTTATAAAAGTTTAGGCTTATAAAATTTCCACAGTCTCGGTCTAGGTGATTTGTTTACTGTTCTACAAAAGCATACACGAGGCAAACATTTGGCTTTACACACTCTACTTAGCTTAAAGTTGCAGCGAAGTGCAAGTGCCAAGTTAAGCGCTCATAAAGAATAGGCGGTATACAATAATTTAATTTTAAAATGTTTGTTTTAATTAGTTTGGCGTGTTGTTTTAAATAGTAAAAAAGTCGCACTATATACGTGTTATTAAACAAGTCAGCGATTGTGAATTACCATCATTTTTAAATGTGACTCTTGCTATGGTTTTGGTGACTCATAATCTAATGTATGAATCATGTTGCGTTGAAACTTAGTCACGTAAATTTGATAAGGTCCCGAAGTTTAATGTAGTGGTACAGTTCATATATGTTCATTATTCTGCAAGGACAGTACACAACACATGTATTTTCTTGTAAAAGGGTTAGTTAACCTCGAATGAATGTATTTACTATATTTTTTGAATGTATTTTTTAATTTAAAAGAGGCCGCCTCCGCATGCCCAACTGATATAACATTCACCTGTACGATGTGTTAAATTTGTTTACGTAGACTAAACTTAAATGTTTTATTATTTGCTATTTATGTTATATATTCCAAATCGAATTATTAGTCTCGCTTTAAGTAATTTACATAATAGTATACCAACTTTACAATGAAGTTTTCCATGTCAACAACGTCGTCTCGCTTAGCTTGGAAAGATAAAAAAGGCTTTATGCTACATTTAATGTTTTTACTGTTACACTCGTAGCAAATTGTTATCAGGAACGAATATAATTATAACTTATCGCCTAAGTACTGATCTAGCACTTTGCTTTGCAAATGCTGCATATATTGAAAAAGTAACAAACTTGTGCGCAATAAACAAAACGCAAATTGTCAACGTTTATAGTTAGGAAAGGATATAGCTTTAATAAAAGAGCAAAATTAAAAATTTCTAAATTTAACGCAAATAGTTTAAAATTTTATAGGTTGGAGACATATAGGTTTAATTAAAAACTAAATTTTCAAATTTTTAAAAAGTAATTTGATAACTAATTTTTCATAAATTATAGGTTGAATTTTGAAATTTTGGTGGCCTCAAAAAGTATGGTTTACCATTTCTTTAGGATGCAAAAAATGATTATTGTAATATTGATTTTGATGTGCTCTGGCCAAATCAATTCAAACAACGCGAACGAAAATGTTAGATGTACACCTTTTGATAAAAGAGCTGTTCAATCATCGTAAGAGTAGTTTTTATTATAATAATTATTTTTTATGTAACTGCTTACCAGTGCATTTTTATAGTAAATCATGTTTGATACATATTAGGCCAGCAATTTATATAAAGTAACTGTAATATATATACATATACGATAGGAAGTGTAGTGGTGGTATACATTTTTTTATTTAACTTATTTTGTTTTGTTTTAGATGCCAAAACTTTTATCGAACTAAAGAGTTGCACTGCGACCAGATGAACTTGACCAAGTTGTTAAACGCCAAAGAGGTTGGAGGCTATATTACCGAAAGATATTCGAACCCAGATAAAGCAAACAAATTGTATTGGAACGATAGCTGTGTACAAACTATTAGCAAAGGTAAGTCGGTCGCAATTAAAGCGTTAAAAAATACAAAAAATTACGGTATTGAAATTGGGTGTGTTTTTTATGCTATGCTAGTTAATTTAATTTTCACTTATTTTGCCCTTTATTTTTTATTTAAATATTTAGTTTTAAATGTTAGATAAAAATTTCTCTTTGGCATACTACGTGTTGTTTTACATTTGTATCTTTATGTGGTCAAACGTTAATTGAGACTTATATCTTTAATGTAAAGTTGAATTTTATTTTGCAGGAAATCTTTTATATTACAAAGCAATAATTTTGCTGAATTGTGATTTGAATGAAATCAACAAAATTGAGGACTCGGCATTTGAAAAGTTGACCAAGCTTAATGAACTGATATTGTCAAACAACAAAATTCAATTTGTCAAAGTATATATGTTTAAAGGTCAGTACAAATACTATTATACAAACACAAATTTTTTCCGCCTTAATGTAATATTAAAATATGTTGATATTTTATCTGTAAATTCTATTAAAAATTCTAGTTTATTATAACTGGTGTAAAAAAGTGTTATTAAATAATAATTTGCTAAGTTTTTTTTAACAAATTATGTTTTTTAAGGTCTGGGCAAACTAAAGACTTTGGACCTTGCTAATAATTTTATTTCGGCAATAGAAGACAACTCTTTTTTAGACTTAAAGACGTTGCACGTGCTCAATCTCGAGCGAAATGGAATTGTCGAGATTATTTCTACCCAATTGCGAGGGCTTCATGCTCTAAGGTAAATTAATAAATAACTTTTTTAATCGTTATACTTTATCCAGAACTATTATAAGTGAGGTTAAACTATATTGACATTAGTCAACAAACTGTTATAAAGTACATAGTCAACGACCTATTAGTATTATTTGTAAAAGTTTATATTTCAACTTTAGGCTTATTAAACAGCACTTTGTATGTTACTTTGTATTTTTTTACAAAAAATTGAGAACAAAAAAACAAAATTGTTGTTTTAAACATATCACTTTTTTAATTTTTTTGTAAAGACACTCGTATTTCTTACATTCGTATTTTATATTGTAATCTAGTGAATATATAGGTACATAAATTTAAAAAAAGTAAAGCAGTAAATAATATAAAATTTATTATTTATTTTATTAAAATATTTTAAGGATCTTGAACTTGAGCAATAACAAACTTACCAATATTGAAAAGGCCTTGTTTACATCTACTCATAATCTGCAAAAAGTAGATTTTACCAACAATCAAATACGATCTATTGATTCCAACACATTCAAAAGCTTGAAGTATGTACTTTAAATTATGTTTTTAATATTTTATTTACGTTATATTGTTAAGTGATTTAAATTTTTAAAGTGTTTGCTTTCGGTGTGGGCTTTTCCAATGTTTTCCCAAATTTTTGATGTACATAAGTCACAATACGTTTTTATTTATACTGTCATAAATTGTAAACGGTTCTAACCTTTAATGCAATCGCAACAGTTGCTTGTTAAACATTAATTTGGCCCCTGTATAAGTTTTATTATACGTTTATTTTAGCCATATATACTTTTATAAAAAACCCAAATGTTTTAAAACCAATACATTTAAAAATTTCCCTAAAACTGGTGTTTTTTTGGCGAAACTTACAGGGTTGCGTTTAATTCAATAAAAAATACTTTTAGAAATTTAAGGGCGATTTTGTTGGCAAATAACCAACTTAAAATCCCAAACCCAACATGGTTTCACTCGGTAAGGGGGTCTCCCGAAGTTGATATTTCTTTGGAAAAAAATCCTTGGACTTGCAACGAGGACGCGCAAGAATATTGGGTAAGTGCATGACGCCATAAAATTGGAGTTTCCCTAGATGGAAAAAATCAGTTTAATAAAAAAATCTCGTAAACCATAAAAAAATATTTTTTTGTTTTATTTTATTTTGAATTTCGACATACATATAATGCATTTAAAAAGTAAAAATAAACTTGTTTTATTCAGCATTTCATAGTAAAAGAGGGTTACAAAAATACGAAAAAATTTGATGTTGTATGCACTTATCCAGCTAAGGCAAAAAACCTGACAATGGTTGATCTCACAGTTTATTACGAGAACAATAACATATCGGCCTTACGTGATTTACCTGGTGATGTAACAACTACTACCACGACGAAATTTGTAATCACCACTATACCCGATACGCCTAAACTGCCAAAACCAGACCAACAGCAGACATCTAGTTCCATCCAAGACAATAACAAAAATGCACCGACCGAGCCCGGCGTTATTATTTTAAAGCTGACAAAAGAGCAAATTATTATTTTTGGGTCTCCGATTTTAGTTTTAGTTATAGTAGTGATATTTTTGTGTTTCTTTAAATTCCAACCATGCTGTAATATTAATGAAACAAAACACAAATGTGAAAATGTTCCGAGTTGTCAGCCGGTTCAAAATAACCTCAAGCAAAGTATTATAAGTGATGTACCTAGTTATCAAGCTCTTTCGTCGAGAGATAGTTCCGTCGGCACTTTCTCCCACAGAACTCAGTCTATTTCTACTTCTGAAAGTCAAGATAGTGGCAGGTTTTCTGGGGACTTTCTTCCAACTAATGAACCGGAGTTCTTTAGTGTTTACCCATCGTCGGATAACTCGAAAAACATAAATGACCGCTCTGAGACTGACGTCTTTGAAGAAGAAACAAACACCGAATACAGAAAACCTCGCATAAGATTTGGAAACCGACATAGTTCGTGCCACAAAATAGACGAAGAAAATCAACATGATATAAATATAGCTCAACACGAAATAAATACAGCTCCAAAAAAATTTTACGAACCTTCTTTTAACAACACCGAAAGACCTATTAACATTAACTAATATGTAAAAAAAACAGTAAAAATCTACGGCCATGTATAAGGAACTAATGAAGGGGCTTTACGCGGTTTAAGTTGTGGGCGAAAAAATCGTGTTAAGTGACTATGAAGGGAAATTGTAACTGTTTATTTTTAAAATAACATCTATTAACAGCTTACAATTGGTAGACACAAAATAGTATACTGTCAAAAATGTTTTATACCTACGCCAATATTTCACTGTAAGGACACCCACTCAATCCTGTTAAAGATGTATATCAAATTTAAGAAAAATGAAGCTTTGTTTAGTGTGGTATGCTTAAAAACTATTTAACATTGTTTATGTTATAGTTAAAGTTATTGCCATGTTTTATTGATCAAAGCTAATTTAGTGAAACAGATTTGGGCCAACTTAAAAATACGATAAGCCAAAAATTTATCCTCTGTCGAGTTTTGTTTTCAATCCAAAGTCTGTTTTATAATATGCAACTGTACGAGCAAAACTTACAATACATCGTTTTATTTTTTGTGATTTTTGCTAAATTAGAATGTTTATAATAACAAAGGTGTATTTTATTGAATTTGGGATTCAGTAAAAACTAAATATTTAGTTTTTATCGACCGAATGCATTTTTATAGTTCGTGTATTTCAAATCCTATGAGTTCTAAATGACAATGTTGCAATGATTTTATTTTTTTTAAATTTTCGGTTGATTTATAGAATATGTTTTGCTTTATTGGTGTGCATGCATTTAAAAATATTTACTCTGCGTTTTTTTTCAATTAAGGGATTTATTATTTGTTTTGTATCGTAATGTGATAACGCACTTCAATTTTTTGAATTTTGTAACGCCAATTAATATTTGTTCAATACCTTATGATGTTGTTGCGACCAAGGCTGTTCAAATAAAAATGTAAACATTAACTAAATGCCATTAGTTACACGCGTTTAATTATTTGAACAACTTGTGTTTTTTGATTGCCGAATACATTCTTACTAACTTAGAATATATCCTACGTGCGCTTTTTAAATAAAAACTTATAACACATATTTGAAACATGTTTTTTTTTATAAACGATTTTAAAGTTGAATTTTTAGTTATAAAACGAGACATATCATTGTATTTTTGCATAAATTTTATAAGACTCTACTAAACTTTTATTAGTTAAAGTAAAAAGTTTAGTACCTGTAAAAAGCTAAATTAAAATTCACATTTGTTACATTGTTAAATAAGAAGAAAGTTTCTTTTTATTATTTTTATTTTATGTTGAAGACGTCTTGCTATTTAACATTAAATTCAAATAAAAAAACAGTTTGGGAAAAAAAAAACATTTCAAACAAATCTTAGCTCTCTAGCGCCTACTATTAATTTTTTACAAATAGATCAAAAATAAAATTTAGGCCAGTTGTTGTAAGGTGTTTATTTAAAATTATTACATATCTAAAAGAATAAAAAAAAATATTTTTTTTAACACAACGTCATTAATTTAAAGCATTTAATAAATTAGTGCCGTATATATATAATGATTAAGCATTACCAAAGATTAATTGTTAAAAATTGAAGCCACGTCATTTTAATTTTCAACCCCATACCTGGCTGTTTGTTTTGTACCCGCGAGCGGATGTTATGTGCAAGAGTGACGTCACAATTGTATTTGTGGAAATAGATCTTCGAAAACATACGTCACAAACCAATTGTTGTGGCAATGGTCTACAATTAATTGCCATAATTATTTTACATGTATGACACATTTTTACAAGTCAAGACATGATATACTTTTAGTATACAATAATGAAAAAAATTTACCTACCAAATTAATTGAAACAATATGCTACTGATTAGGTGGGACATTGTATAAATTATATTAGTCATAATTACAACACAGGTTTCGCTATGCTTAGTTTACGTTATGAATGAAAACAGGATGCTGGTTTAAGTCATTGTTGCGTATGTTCCGGTTAGGTTTGCAAGCCTGTAGTGGATTTTAGCGCAATATGTTTTGTCGTTTTTTATTTCCCAGCGAATTAGGCGCTTGCGTGATTTATTCTGAAATTACCGTCCGCAGAAAATTTTGTCCAAGGCACACTGATTCGCTTTAAACGCGTTCATCAATTTAAGTAAGTAAGCGTTGAATAGGAAACGTACGTTACAGAACCGAGGTATTTTAGGTTTCTAGTTCAGCTTAAAATCCAGCTAAAGCATAAGGATCAACAAGGTTTTAAGCGTTTGAGTAAGAATCAAATTTATTGTTTAAGCATACAACTTTTTTACTACGGTTTTACAAAGTGTATAGCCGTTAGAATAGTATGATCTAGTTGGCTTTAGAATATATGCGTTAGACTTCTCTCTGTGTAGCACAGTTATATCGTAAAAGTTTTTTTATTATAGTAAAGCCCTATAACAATAGTTAGTTTTATTTAGATAGGGAATTCATTGTAGTAATACAAAAAAAAACAGACAATAAGGAATTGATAAGTTCCCTATGAGAGGGAACTGGTGGCAAATTATGGGTCTTCAAGTTACAACTTTAGTTGTATTTGCTTAGAAGAACTGTGACACATTGCCTCATTTATTTACGATTTCGTAGGCGTTTTAACACAAACAGGGAAATAAAATTACGTAATGGCGATTTTCTAGTCCAAAGCACAACAATAAAACTGTATGAGTGAAGTAGGCAGGGTATATATTATTTAACTGTGTATTATTATATAAATTAAGTAGGTATATGCATTTATACCGTTTTAATACATGCATGTTGTTATTTTCTTGCTACAACAGTGTGTTAGTATTAGGATTTATGCTATTTTGCATCTGTAGACGTCGCTTAAACACCGGATATCTCTAAATAAACCTAATTGAACAGTAAATTTAATTAACAGCATAGCTATTACAATGAGCAACGAGAGCATTTTGAACAAGCTCGAGGAGCGGGTATTCGTAGGAAAGCCGAGCATTGAGTTTATTCCCCAATTTCCAACAAATTCTTCAAACTCTACCTCGCCTATTTTAAAAACAGTTTTATGTGCTCCGTATCCTGCATGTAACCCATTGGGGTGCGATGACATTACTTTGACCCCTATCCAATGTGAAAACTGTAACGTAGGCGCTGTTGTCATGACGTTGATTGGGATGATTTTGTTGAGCATTGTCATCGTTACTAGTAAGTATAATTTAGGTTTACCTAAATTGGTATATTAGTCATACCAAATAAAAGTAAATATTTTTTATTAAATTTTTGAATATTTTATAGTGAAAACTTTCTTAATTTTTTATATTTTTATTTTGTATATGGATATAACAGTCCTGTTTTAAACGTGGTGCTATTAAAATAAATTGACTTTAAAAATTTTGTAGATAAAAGGGATATAAATTTAATGGTTTAAATTAAAAATGTCACATGTAACAGCGTTAAATTGATTTAACTTTCTTAAAATGTTTGGGTTTTTGGTTTATAAACAAACGAAGTGTTACAGTTTTTATGCAATTTAACCCAAATTCGAAGTTATTGTTTTCATATGTTTATTGGAGTCATTTAATTACTAAAATTTTAAAATTAAGACCTTTTAATTACCAAAGTATAACAATTGCAACTTGACTTAAAATTTTGATGGCAAATTAAATTTTTAAACATAAAAAAATAATAAAAGTTTATGTATAATTTTTCAGCAAATTTGTTGGTCATCGCAGTGATATGGACTACCACAAAACTGAGACGAAAACATGGCTACATTAAAATATCTTTAGCTGTATCGGATTTGCTTATAGGGATCTTAGTTCTTCCTTCAGCCATCTACAATATATCCAGTACCTTATTTTACCCCGTACGGTACGAAGAAAAATTTGTAAATAACGTTCATAGCGAAACAGATGTTGTCAACCATATTCTTCAAGTTAATACACCAGCCAGCGTATTTTTTGGTTCAATCTTGATCCTTTCGGTTACGTCGTCGATCTATAACCTTCTTATGTTAAGTTTAGACAGGTAATTAACATGTTTATTTAACATACTATTATTCTTAAATAACGTAATTTTGTTTGGCAATTTTTCTATGGTCAAGTTATAGTGTTTGTGGCGTTTACCTTATGACTAATTACAATAACTATAAATAAGTTTTACGTACTTGCGGAAGTGTGGGATAATCAAATGTTTAAAAATTACGTAATGTGTATTATTTAGAATAGAATAATAACAAAATAATTTGTTAAAATGTAAAAAAAATTAGATTTATGTTTATTCAAACTTAAACTAACCATGTTAATAGAGAAAGGGATAAAAAGATGTAAAAAATCAATATCGATAATACATTAAGGTTAGAAATAAATATTTTAAACAAAAAATAAATGAGTTCATAACCTTTTTTATTTATTTCCATTGATAAAAAATCTAAAGACGGTTGTATTTGCTTTGGATTTTTACCAAAACAACATATATTCAAAAAAAACATAATTAACCTTCTAAAGATAATAAAAATGTTTTTGTAAAGGATTTAAAAGTGTTCGTTGTATTACAGGTGTATCAGTTTGTTATGATTAAATGTAATTTAACTAGTTTGGCGGAAATTCGAAATTACTCAATAAGGATTATATCAGATGATTAATATGACATTTTACATATTCCGTTTGTTATGTTGTAATTAGGGCAGTGCCATATAAATTATATAAAATCATTAATATACATAATACATTTGTTTCTTTTATTGTGACATAATTGATGTTAATACAAATGTATAATAAAATAGGTTGAATGTAGCAAAATTTATGTTTGAATTTAAGATGCTTGGCTGTAACAAGACCGCTTCAAAATCGTGGGAAATATTATTCCAAAAAAAGATTGGGAGTATCACTTGGTTCAGTATGGCTTCTGGGTAAATATTATAACGATTAGAATAAGTTACTTTTACGTTTAGTTAAACTGTATTTGCAATTTTATTGTAACATATTTTGTTTTTGAACTAGAATCTTATTTGTTTAATATCCATTTTTAAATTATACAAAAAAAGTTAATATTTAATGCATAATATTTTAAATTTACCCATTTTTTTGCTAATCATATTCTTCTTTTTTTATTTGTTTTTATTTTGTCCATATTTAGGTATGATATTGTCCATTATACCTGCATGTTTACCCGAACAATTTAGTTATGTCATGGATGGATCGACCTTCTTCTTTATTCAGAGCGCCATCCACCGGGAAGGACAAGGAAGTGGAGTGGGGGCTTTATCCTTATTCGCACTCTTTATTTTAGGAATACCGTAAGTTTTTTTTCTAATTTTTTGCACACAAATAATATAAGCCATTTAACATCCGAGCCTTCGTCAAAAATATTTGCTATTTGTGATTATTATTAAGTCAAATTTCTGATTTTTTTATTTGTGACAGATACGTTGTGATTGTGGTGTTAAACGTGATAACAATGATAGTAACTACTCGAAAGTTGTCCCACCGAAAAAGGTTGGGAAGTTACGGTGGCAACTCTCAAGAAATAGACAAAACCAGTTTAAAGCAAAGAAAAAAAGAACAGGCCAACAGGTTTGAGTTTTCTGCAAATTTGTTACCGAATTTAAAAATTATTAACTGGAAAATACAACGGTATAAAAAATACACGTGGAATATTATTGTATAGACAAATTTATGAGGCATAAACCGATAAAACACGTAATCACATTTTTTAACATCTAGAATGAAAATAATCCTTGAAAATTGCCCAGAAATGTCAATTTCGGAAAGTGATTCGAAAAGTAATAGAATTTCATGGTGGGAAAAAGTAAGGTTATCGAGAAACTTTTCCAGCAACAATAATTCAACGAAGGTCTGTATTTTTTTAAATAAAAATTTTTAAATAACTTTTAAATGTGAAATTGATTTGTTTTTAGGCTCAGACCGGATTATCGAACAGTAAAATGGATAGTTCAAATTCAACCCTAGTACGAAAACGAACCGACACGATTATTACAAAAAGGTTGAATTCTCGTGTTTTGCGTATGATCTCAACCATGGTGGCAGCATTTACAGGTGTTCAGTTAAAATATTATTGGTGCTTTCACGCAAATGTCAATTATGTCAAGTCAATAGAGAATTTATAGTGTCATGCATAACATATTGTAATTTAAATTGTATTCTAACATTTAAATGTTTTCTTGCAGTTTGTATTTGTCCTTATGTAATTGTAAACGGTTTGTTGTACAACGGACATTTAAACTGTGGTAACGTTGGAGTGGTATACAATATAGCAACTTACCTTGTTATACTAAATAGCGGAATGAACTTTTTTATTTACAACTTTTGGCATCGGGAATTCAGGTAAATATCAATAGATTCTGTTATTTATTGTTATGTGCATTGGTTTATTATATAAGCTTATTTGCTAGGTTAGAAATTTAACTATGACATTTAAATATAAAGTTAGATTTTCAAAACTAAACATGTTTTGTATATTTATGGTAACAAATAATTTTTTCTGTAGGCGTTGTATAATTGTGTTGATTAGTAGACCAAAAAAATATTAAGGTGAACTATGTGTTGTGTACAACCGTGTCTGTTTTTGTCTGTTCGCATTTTATTTGCTTTTTTGTATAATTGTAATATTATACAGTCATGCTGTGCACAACGAACTACGCAAGTTCAATCAGACAAATCCAGTTTTATGCAAACGCGTTGCACTAACAACTATTTTGTGTCACTTTATTTTACAATCTATATATTGTAAACCTATTTTAAGCATGCCCAGTAATGGTTTTATACAGCAATATTTAAAAATATTCAAGTGCACCAAATTAAATATGTCTTTATTTAATAATATTAAACGCAGGCACGAACTGATTATGGTTTTAACAAGAAAACGTCAACGTAACAAAGCAAGTCGTCACAGTGGCTTACCTAGTTCTTCCGAAAGAGGGCGATTCTCAGCACCCATATACTCGTCACGTGGTCGTGACGTCACGCGGTCTTCAGAAATTACGACTAACTCGTGCTTTAAACCGAACAGCACTACAGACAGTGCGTTTTAAGCAGATTTTTTATAATCAAACATTAATGCATTATATTAGGTTATTAGGTTATTTTTGAATTAGATAAATATTAGTTTATTTTTGCAAAGGACTTTTAGAAAGATTTTTTTTTTTATATATTTACTTTTTTTCTGAAAATTTTCTGAAGGATTTTTCCATTAAAAATCATGCCATAAACTTGAAAAAAATATGTCAGTAACTCAATCAACATAAAATTATTCAAAATGTAACTGGCCATATAAATATTTTCTATTTTTTAACAAATTATAAAACATACATATCTAGGTTCACAAGTAATAAAATATAATTTTTTTTTAGAAAATTGTTTTTGTAAATCGCAAAACAGCATTATAACCCTCTTTATTTTTTTAAATAGTTACAACTTCTGTTCCAAAATTATTTTTGATATTGTATAACTACACTTTTTTATATAAAAATATAAGCTATACGTTTTGATTGATTCATTTATTTTTGTGTTTTCTGTGTATGACGCTTTAAGGCAAACAAAATGCTGTACACATTATTTTGTTTTATAAAAATAAAATTAAGCTCTTTATTGAGCAATGTTTTCTTCGTTAATACTGCTTCTGCAAATTAAATAATTTTATTTCATGAATTGATTTTTTGTTATTAGTTTAGAGGTTGACCCCGAAATTTAAACTTTGCCCTTATATTGATAGGGTGAAGAAAGTATTGGGGCATAGATTAAACAAGCCTAGCACAACCTAAAAATGGTAGACGTACATGAAATATTTTTATTGTACTTACGTTGAAGATAAGTGATAAGTTTTTTTTCTAAA
Organism: Corella eumyota; assembly: GCF_963082875.1. Taxonomy (NCBI): domain Eukaryota; kingdom Metazoa; phylum Chordata; class Ascidiacea; order Phlebobranchia; family Corellidae; genus Corella; species Corella eumyota. The sequence goes on from NC_137491.1 coordinate 6,117,018, forward strand.
ACAAAACAATTTCAAAATCCAAGAGTCTCTTAAACTTGATTCGAAGAACAGCTCCGCTTCGTCGAAAGAAGTCATCAGAGGCTTTCCTTTTGTTTCAGGAAATAAGGTAGCAAGGATAGAGGCAAAGAAAGCCACGATACCAAAAATGGTCTGTGGGTGAGTGAAATTAAATATTTACTTTGATTTTTTTGTATTTAACAAAATTGCCAGTTTTGATAAATTATTGTATTTCTAGTAATTTCCAAAAAAGGTAAATAAATGAATGTTCAAAATAAATAAGTATTTAAAATGAATATTACCGGTGTTATCCACGGTGCAGTGTATTGTAATTGAATTGTAAAAGGACTAAACACGCTTCCCAACCGTGCAGCTGTGGATGATATACCTAATGCAGTTGCTCTGAAATACGTTAAAGTAGCAAGTGAAAAAATCTTATTGGAACAGGGATGAAATTTAAACTTTGTTAGTGAATATTTAAAAAGACTAAAGAGTTTAAAAATGTAATAAGCATCAGAAAGTTTTTAACAAGATTTAAGAAAAAATTTGGAAAAAAAATATTTGCCTTCCAGGTGTTGGAAAAAGCTCTACAGTTTGTTGATAGTTTACAGCAAACGTTGCACTTGAAGAAAATCGACCAACCATTGCTAAGACAAGACCTACTGTCTTCCATCCTATACATATTAACAATTGATATTGAGTTGGCTTACATACAAAATTAAAAGGACTTATTTTTACTGTTTGTTAGCAAGGCAAGTTACATAATATATATATGTTTTACAAAGTTATATCTAACTTGGATCAATTCCACCGATTTCGATAACGATAGTTGACAGAATACATGAAATGCTAGAAATTGCAAGTGTTGCTACAGTTGTTTTAATTCGTCCGAATTTCCAAATAAACGGAACACACAAAACACAAGCAATAAACTCAACTATTCCACCCAACGCATGGTTTACGTATAAATTTCCAACCAAAGAACCACCGTTCAATGCCAAACCGTAAAAAACCATACTACAAAAAAGAAAGTAAATTAGGATATGGTTTAATTAAGAACGTAAAAGTAACACAGTTACATATCAATTTCCTTATATGGGTAAAAATAACTTTAGCAACATGAAATTACCTGTTAATGGCCCATATAAAACAGTTTCCAATAAGAAGAAACCGACTGTAAGGCCGTGTCATCATTTCACGAACCCCAGACTTTCGTCCACTGTCGGAAGTCTGATTCAAAATTTAAATCTTAATTATTATCTATGTTATGTATTAATTAATTGTTAATGTTAACCTTTGAATCCAACGTATTAAATAGAGTTTCATTCTCTATCATTTCTTTATTGACGTCAGCTTTATTTCGTCGCGCCATTTTAAGAAGATTTTTAATAGCTTCCTCTTCGCGTCCTCTAGCGATTAACCACCTACGAGTACATATTTTATAAACGTTCAGTTAAACACACTTAAATTAGTTGTGGTTAGATACTTGTCGTATTAGTAAAGCCAGTACATTTATAAATTATGCTCTTGTTTGTTACTTATGTATTAAAACAAACCTTGGCGATTCAGGCATAATGAACGTTAGCAACAGACAGGGAACGAAACAAATAGCAAACACTATTTCTATTTCTCTCCAGTGACGCCAATAAACAGCAAAAAGAGCCATTACAGCACAACCTATTCCAAATAAGGAATTACTAGCTGCCCCGATATAAACCCGCCAAGAAGGTTTGCTGACCTCTGAAGCTAAGACAAAATAGTAATAAATGTAAGCATAGTTATGTATAGTTGCATTCAGTTTGTTTTAAACCTTACCATAAACGAATGCAGCAACTAGTCCTGGCATACACAACGCGGCCAATAAAAATCTTAGAAATGAAAACACGTAAATATTCGGGGAATACGAGATGGCTACGCCACAAGTCAATGACAAAACACAGGACGCCCGATAGACCGTTATACGTCCAAACCTGTAATAGTTCACTTGCCCTTATATACAAAATATTTGAAAGTAAAAAACTTAAAAAAATTGATAATAGAAAAATATAAGTTTAACATTATAGTGTTACCTATCAGCAAGCATCCCACCAAGTAAAGCGCCAACAAATAACCCAACGTAGAACAAAGAAGACGAAATTGATTTTAGAATGAGCTTTGAGCACACAAGATTCCACTGCAACAAGACTCAAGAATTTATTTAAAATTAAAAGAAGTTACTTTAAATTTCACAAAACCAAATTTAAAAATTATTTAACCTCTGTAACAACAGTTTCGTCATAAAATTTTTTGATGTAGTAATAACCACTGTCACATTCGATCACAGAGACGTTTTCTGCTTTACTTGTGACGTCATCGACACATGACAGGGTTTGATTATTTTCACACAAACTCAGGTTGTAGTCGTAACGGTAGCATCGATCATAATCCTGCAAATTAATTTTTAAAATTAAAAAACAAAAAAGGTTTTATTTTACTTACTGAAAACTAATGAACTTAACTGACATTATTATATTTTCACCCCAATTTATCCCGAAATTGAATTAACTTATCACAAAAATTATAAGATTCGGCATATTAATTTATTTGCCATTGGATCTAAACTTTTTAACAAAATAGAAAAAACCTTGTAGAAATTCGATGTTGTTGGTATAGGCAAAGCTTCACCAAATGCCTACTCCTGTAACAAAAGCTTTTAATACATGGTAAATACACAAAACACACAAATAAAAGTTTAAAAGAATTGCCTAAGTTTTAAATATAAAATAAATACAAAAGGTTATATTATATAAGATAACATGCAAAGAAGTTATATTTTTGTGATACCTATTTAATAAATGTTTGCGTTTTATCAAATAATTAACAAAACACACTAAAGATATACTGATATTAAACCATAACTTTCGGGTTGTATTTGTTTTGGCCTACATGATATCATATCCGTTAACCACAGAAAATTTGACATAATATCCTTCCGGGGTTTGGGAAAAATCATAGGCATCAACTTTATATCATCAATGCCAAATTTATGTTACTTATAAAGGAATTTTAGGCTTTTGTAAATAATATATAGGAATGTTTGCCATAATTAAATTAAACCAACTTATATGACACTCAAACAATTATTTCTGTGGTTTAAATGTATTTTTTTTTCAGAATAATAATTATAGGTGTCACAAAACCTGCTATTAAATGTCATGTGCAAAATTTCTCAACTCACAATTTTCCAATCTATAATCAAATTTTAAATATTTAGTCTAAAAAAGGAATTATAACAACCTTTGTCAGTTGGTTGTAAGGAATAAAAATATTTCTGATCTTTTCATTTTTCAAGTCTGCCGAAGTGTTAAATAGTTGTATGTCGCAATACGAAGCAGGTAGTCCGGCTTTTGAAAAAAAAAATCAAAAATCAAAAAACGATAATCAAATTTTAGCAAAACGCGCGTTAGTATAAATGCAATAACGAAAAATTGTATATAAAAACATATTACTCGTACATGATTTCGATAAAATACTTTTTAACATGCCTATGTATGTAACATCTCATTTGCACATAGAAAATATTAAAACCTATATACCACATATACGATTACAAATGATTAAGAGTTTAAAATCAAGAATTGAACCTCTGTCAACTTATACCTTATTACTTTACATATGTTTTATTGAAAGTATACGTACCCAGAAATACAGCTCCAGTATACATAAACGCGGCTGGAAAGAACGAAAACATTCCCAAAAATACCAACAGCAATTGATATCTACCATTTCCGGCCACCTCGTTTAGTAAATTCTCATAAGAAAGCATTTTGTACACTATTTACGGCCTAAAACTGTGAAAAAAATATTACGGTAACCCATACTTTAATAAAATTAATTTTTAAACTTTATACTATGATTGGGCTTTAAATTTAATAAATACTAATAATGCACCTGTCCACTTAGTTCATTGCTGAAAGTAAAATAATTTTTTTACTAACTATCATTGCAATATTTCTAAAAAAATTATTGCAGACAATGTTACTAGGTGCGCATTGCCTACGGAAAGAACATTAACACTTAACATTGTTGGCCTAATGAATATTAAACCAGCTATTAAATTACGCATTCTGGAATAATACTTTGTTATGCTACCAACCAATACAAAACGGGATCACACAGTGGCGTAAAAACACAATAAAAATGGAAGGGCGCAATTTACCAAAAACAACGTTTACTTATATATGATCTCACTTATTCTTTTAAAAAAATATTTCTTTGACATGTCGTATTGTCGCCGTCGGCTATTTTTAGTAATAAACCACATTTTCTCTCCTTTACTTACAAGATTAGGTTATATACTAAATAAAAGCTTTACATAGCCGAAATACTTTAAAACTCCACTGAAACGGAAAAGCTCTTAATTCCAAAAAAGGGCGGCTTAACAGTAAATGATGTAGAACCTTTAAACGTAGAGTTTACCTTTTTTACAAATCACCTTGTAGACTACATGCTTTAGTATCTAAAAACTTTAAATAATCACTAAGTTTGCTACTGCCGCAAGTCTTTCATGTTTGAAGGCTATGTTTTAAAATTAACAAGTCTGCTAAAGTAGGCATATTAAAAATTAAGGAATATGCTATGTTGCCTGACCTTTACGAATAACTTTACGTTATCGCAACCCTTATTTTTTGTATAGTGTTACTTGTTTTGTTAAGAAACAAGTGATATCAAAAAACATAAAAGTTTTAACTTAAATATAAATATATTCTAAGCTTTCATTAATTTACTATTGACAGGTTATACCTCGTTTTACTTTTAAAGTTTAACTTACACATAATTGCTAGTAATTGCATTCAATTATTTTAGGTTTAATTAATAAAATTTTGTTGACGGTTTATACGAATTGGTTTAAAACTTTACCATGAAAGTCAAGTGAAATATGGTTTTATTGCATAATTTACGGGTAACTATTAATTTTTAATATGAACATATATAGTTCACATATTTGTTACTACAGTTTAAGTACTTTGTGAAATAGTCAAAATGATTATTTCCAAGTACCATTCAGATCTCTAGATCTTTGTACAAACAACGTTAAAGCAAATATCGAACAGAAAATGAATACTTCAATATGTTAGGAACAAGGTTAAAACAGTTTTATGTAATTAACACAGACAACGAAGCCAAAGCTAAATTTTGTTATATATATATAATATGGTATTTAATTAGGTTTATTTATATACATACTAGTTTGCTTGGTTAATATTTAAAGTAATCTTATATACAAAGAATCTTTTTAAGCAAATATTTGCCAAAATTTCAACAAATCGTTTTATTTAGCGCCGTTTTTCATATATTGATTAACTGTATTTTTAGTTGTAAGGTTACACATTATTAATGATTGATATTATCATTTTATATGAACTGGTTTATTGTCCATAAATAAAAAATACAAAAAAGAGATTCAATGACTTAGTTGATGTATCAAACGTTACAGGAATATTGCAATTGTCATGAAGCGTTTATACAACACAAGAACTGTTTCTCAGCCTAGTTTTGGCAATGAAAAGGCAGCTTTAAAACGAAGACCTTCCATTACAAACGAAGTCGAAATACCTAAAGCAATAACAAGAGCAGATTTAGAAAAATTACCAATGGTTCCAAGGTTCATTAAAGTTGTGAAAAGCTTAGAAGTCGCTGACGGTGACAAAGTCTACTTGGATTGCAAGGTAGACATAGCTTTGTGTTCATAGACTGTGGTTTACAATGTAATGTTAATTAAAAGCTAGTTTAACATTATCACAATCAATGTTAAGGCATATATTAAACATATTTATTTTGTCATAAGAAATACGAAGCTAATAGGTAATATTAAAATTGAATGTTATTGTGAAATAGATCAATTAATACATCTTGATCTGTTTTATTTGCTGGGTGATGTTACATAGCAAATAGTAATAGTTTATCTTTATATTTCTACTAACATTATTACAAAATCAACAAGTTTATAATTAAATGATCGTGTTAAGTGGTTTGTTATATTTAATTTAGATTAGCGGGAACCCACTACCTACTATATATTGGTTTAAGGATGGCCAACCAATTACCTGCCCGAGTAACAAAAGGTAAGTGAATATTATTATTTCTTGGTTTATTATTACAGGTTCATGCTATTTGTTATAGTTTCTGTTAGCAATGTACAGTTCAAACCTTGTATGTATATTTACATTTTATTTAAATAAATAATAAAGATGGACGGAAACGACAAGTGAAGGCTGTCATGCTTTAATAATTAAATATGCAAAGGTCAGTGATCGAGGGTCATATAGATGCACAATAGAGAACAGACTTGGAAAAGCATCTTGTGTTTGTCTCCTAAACGTTCATCAAAAATCTCAAATAATATCTAAAACAAGTAAGTTCTATTCTTTTTAATTGTAATGGATTTATAAATAATTTTATTTTTTTGGTAAATTTAATTTTTGTTTAATTATTGGCATAAATTGTTGCCGTTTGTGGTCGCTGCTGCGTTGAATTTAAAAAGTAAGCTGAGCACCTAAAAAGTGACTTTTAGACATTTTAACAAAAGTTATGACGATTTATAGAATTATTTACCTAAAAAGTTAAAATACTCTATTTATACTAATTTAGCAAAGCATTGATAAAGAAACTACTAATTTGAAAATGCTTTTTCGTTTAAAAAGATGTTTATTTTTGCCTGCATTGCATATGTGGTGTTTTGATATTTATTTTGAAATCTTGTATTTTTTTTGTTGCTAACTTAACATTTGTATAAGGTTTAATCTTGAACTTTCTAGTTAATGTTGTGTGACCACCTTAGAAAACATATTTCTATTTACACCTGTTGTGAATTAAGTCATTTGTCATCTCGAGGAAACTGATACCTACCTAAAACGCAGAAACACAACATGAACTTTGTCACTTAGTCTCGTTGTGGTCTTAAAAGAGTTATCGTTTATATATGTGCGACTTACCGTGTTCTCATAGAAAAGGGGCAATTTCCTAATTTAATATTTTACTTGTGTAAATGTGAATATACATAAAATCTTAGTTCATGTTACGCAAATGAAATAAAGGTTAATTACTTAGAAAGTAAGTGAGTTGGACATTTAAATTTTTATGGTTTTTTCCAGAAAATTTATCGTGTGTTTTCAAGAAGTTTTAAGTGATAATAAGTTTAAATTTAATAAATAATATTTTTTTTTAATCTTTCAATGAAAATAATTTTCATTGCAAAAAACATTGTCTAAATATTTTACATAGAATTTTTCTTACCACAGTTTAAATAGGGTCAAATTAATTGGGTTACTTACTACCTGTTGTAAAGTTGATTGACCTTTTCTGTTAGATAAGGTGTTTGAATATTGGACACTTTTGTTTACTGATGACGTAAATGTTACATCAACGTTGTGCAGTTTAAAACACAATTGTTTTATTAAAAAGTTGGAAAAGTTGTTTTACACGTTTTTTTTTTAAATATTGTAACATAATGCTATAACTGTTTAATGTAAATATTGACTGGTATTGCCTATTTTATTAACTTTTCTATTAAATGTTAAAAAGTTTTTCGTTAGGGGGTGCTGTGATATTGTTTAATAAGTTTTCCAACAGTAAATATTAAAATTTTTATTCAAATAAAAAAGTAAAAATCAACTGCTTTAAGTAAAAGTGATTAATCTTTTTGTGTTCGGACGCTGACATTAGAATTTCAAAACACACAGACAAAACAAAGCTCTAAACAAACATAAAATATTGATAGATTGAGTTTTTTGACGTCACAATTACGTATGAGATGGGCATTGTGACGTATATTTTAAAATAGAAGTTTTATGTTTGCGATGTGCAAATGAAAATTTTTGAGCTGAAAATGACTGATCGGTTGAAATTTTTTGTAAGTATAACTGCAAGGGGTGGCACAGCTAAGTCAATATTGTTAAAAACCAATCTAAGTGCGCAAGAGAATGAATAAAACATGTTCTATGTTAATTAAACAAATCCGCAAAAAAAATATTTTTTTTTTAAATTATTTTTTTACATAGTTTCTTCGAAAAATTACCTATATTTTAAGTTTTGTTACAAACTTTTTTATGATTGTATGAACTTTTTAAACTTTTTTATGACTGACTGTATAAGCAATTTTCAACAAAATATATTCGAACATAACGTTTGTTAAACAAATTAGAGTGGGGATTAAAAAATTGACAGCCTATTTTTAAGTGTGCTTGATTATTGGTCACCATCCTTATTTAAGTGGTTAGTATAGTACTAAAACTGACTAGTTTGCTTTAAAGTGGTTGATTGATGGAGAATAAAGTAGATTTTTTAAATATGCAATAAACTTGCAAAATTTTTATTATTAATTTTTTGTAAAAACATTATATTGATATATACCGGTGTATAAATTAAGATTAAAAACATGCATTTCAACGAAAATGCTTTATTTTCTTAATATAAAAAAACTAAAATATTTCACATTTTTCTTTCTCAAAAACCAGATGTTTTGAACGTAAACAAACTTTATTGTTATGTCCACTTAAAACCATGTGGAGTTTATATTTAAACCTAAACGAAAATCTGTCGAGTACTTAACGATCAATAAAAACTCCGAGCTCTAAATTTTGCAAAGTTTATGAGATATGTATATGTTAGCAATATGGTTAACTGTGTAGCTGATAAAGAAGTTTAAAAATGTTGTGCAAATTTTAGTATGATCAAAAGATTTTAGCAAAACACGCGATTCTCATTTGTAAAAAAATAATTTGACAAACTAAGCTCCATGACGATCAGCTGCTAATTTTATTGTTTATCACGTGACAGGCTAACTACCGGATATTTCCGGTTCAAAGTTGATTTTTCGAGATAGCGTCAGCACCTGTATTGCTCATGTTCAGCATTTAATGATTAAGATGAGATTAAATATTAAGTTGATTGGCGTTACAAATTTTTTGCGATCGCGTTTTTGTTTCCGACAAAACGTTGTTTTGAACTCTATCAAAATAAAGTTGCAAAATAAGACCTTATAGCACTTAGAGTTTTTGCAGTATTTGGCTTTTAAAGGGTGGTGACTGACGTTTGACTCGATTTGTTTGTTGTTTTAAGCCTCAAATCAGTATCTTTGCTCTTTTATCGATGTTTAAAACTAGATACCCGAACTATTTATGACAACTTGGCTTAGGTATATGCCGTAATATACTCTTATCTTCTGATTAAATTCTTAAATTTCATCAAGCGAGATAACACCAAGTTAACCCGAAATGAGCAAACGACGATTTATTTAACATTTTGTTCACGATAGTTGACAGGTAAACGCGATTTTTGACAGATATTAAACGCTTGGAAATGCTTAGCAGAAACACTTTATAAAAAAAGCTTCACACGTATTAAAGAAAAGAATATGGTTTAATTAATATGATAAACTTTACAAACCTTTTAAAAAAATTGGAATTTCTTTATTTAAAATGGTTCTTGTTGACATATTTGGTCTTTGAAGACCAAATATCAAACACGCCGACATCGTAATCAATTTTAACTTTAACACCACATCAAACATGACAGAGGATAAACAAATAGACCTTAAAAAATCGTATGCGTTTCGGTTTACAAAATAAAACTTTTTAAACAAGAAAATAGTTTCTTTGTTCTAAAGGCCAAGCAGAAATGCTTAATGTAACTTTAAATAGATATCACAAACTTAAAAAATTAAACCAATCTACTGAAGTAAATTGTTGCTTTAGCAACTCTATTTTGGAAAATTTTTAGTTAGTAGATGTTTAGAAATTTATTTATACTTAGACATTTAACAAAATGTCGTATTTAGAAGAGTTTTGTAAAAATTTAAACAGTACAACATCACTGTAGCCCATCCATCATCATTATTTTAAACGTCTTATATTTGTTTACAAACATTTAAATCTATTATCAGCAAAGCACTATAGTTAGTTTAAATTCGACCGCAAAAACTCCTTCTTTTAACGAATACGTCATCGAAGAAAAAAATTACAAAATTACAGAAGAAATATTAGTACTTAAAATAAATGGGTGTAAATTATAAAATTAAAAAAAAAATATTATTTTTTTGTGATTTTTAAAGTAAAATAAAGCGGCTTATACGATGCTCATAGAATTTTGAATTCACCGTTTGTTTTTTTAGGAGTAAGATTTATGTCAAATTAGTAGTACGTCACTAATTTATGACGTCATCAGACGGTTCGGTATCAAATTCTAAACCGAGACTCCAATAATCCGATTCGGTTTTAAATTGGAAATTTAATTGGGTTAAAATTTTCTCCAGAAATTTTATGACTTAGTTAACTTGTACCCTTTAGAAAAACGCTTTTAAATATTAAACCATTGGTAAAGTTGGACATTATACTCAATAGAATATTCTTGTTATACTGAAATTGTTCTAAAGGATATTCAAGTTATATAAAAATTACGACTAATACAAAACAAAAATTTTTATAAAAACGTTCTGTGTGTGCAGTCATTTTTAATACGTGCATATACACATTTAAGGGGGATTAAAATCCTGTTGTTCAGCCACATTGAAGTACAAAAGTGGTTTTCCATGTATTTCGGGACCTTATATTCACATGTCATTCAACGTGAAGTTTTCTTTCAACACGTGCGAATTAGAAGCCAAAAAGTCTTATTAACATCCCGTAACAAGCTATGTAGGATACCAAAAATCAAGTTTAAGTTCATTAGACAGGGTGGGCAAACAGGAACATCGCTCCGATTGGTTAGGCAAATAGAATTTTAAAACACAGTTCGAATTTGTCCACGAAACGTGGTGGTAATTGCTACAGGCGCGTCAAAACAACACTCCATGCGTAATACTCGAGATGCAATACAGCGTTTAGTCTCAAGTATTGCACAGCCGAAATCAAAATAAAATGGCAAAATTTCACTAATTTCACTGATAGGCTCAGGATTATCACTTTACAGAATGATCTATTGGATTTTATCCGGCAGTTAACCCTCTAAGTGATCGAAAGGGTCGTTATGTTTTGATGTTTAAGCACAGGATTGGGATAAGAATGGCAAAGAGTTAAACAAAAGCGGTTGAATTGCTGTAATGCAAGATTATTTACTATTTAGGGTTCTAAGGCGTTTAAAGATTAAACATCTAAGATTACTTTTTTGTGGGGCAAAAATTATCCAGTTGAACCCATTTTGATTTAGTTTTTGTAGTGAGTCAGATATAACTGTTCTATAAACCTTTGTTGATAAAACATAGCGTAGAATATTGTTCATAATAGCACGTGTTTTTGATTTATGAGTCAAAATTGAAAGCTCATGTTTACCGAAGCTTTAAAATCGCTGTTACTTTCAAACTTGCTCTTGTTAAACTATACGCTTAATGCACCATTGAGCTAAAACAAAACTAAATATTTTAACAGTAACGTAATACCCAACAAATAGCGTTTGTCTAGGTTCAATTTTTCTAATACGCGTTAAACGTTACGGTTCTTCAAAATGTTATGTTTTGGTTTATCCGTGTTTTAAGGCTTAAAGCGCTTAGCGAAAAAAAGTTAGCCGCGAAATATGTCTGCTTTCTTGTGCAGCAGATTTGCTAGAACAGTTTAATTAAGGTTAACCTAACTAACGATTTTCAAATTTGTTCTCAAATTTTCGATAAAATTAAACAAAGTCTTGTAACACGAGCTCGCAAGCAGGATATTGTTGTGGTTATTTTTTAAAGGGTTATTGTGGTCGTTTAGGTGAAGTCAAGTACAGAAAGAAAAAGGTAATGTTTTCATTTGGGACAACTCAATAAGAGAAAGCTTGAAACAGCAGCTATTGTTATAGGCGCGTGAATTGTAAAACATTATGTCACAATGCTGTACCAAATCGGTATATTCTGATGTTATTGTTCAGTGACTGATAAGCTGCAAAACAATTATAACTTAACTTGTTCTGCAGCAACCTGAGCGAAAGTGGTAATGAGATTATGTATAATTACTATTTGCTTGTACATGTGGTAATCTGACAGTTAAAGCGATTTCGGAAGTGAATTGTCAAGTGTTGGCCCAAGCGTAGAAAGCAAGTCAAGTTCATACGTGATAAATTGGAATATATTAGGTTAAGGGGATATAGTAATTTCAGGCACTTTACTTGGTGCATGTATTAAAATGTTTATTGCTGTTAAGATACATGATAATTTGATTAAGTTTGATTAAAAATTGAAATGTCAGCTTGGAAGTGCACTGGGAAAAAGTGGTTGTGGACTTGCACGTCGTGTGTCAAAACTCCTGTTCTTAACTCGGATGACACAACCGATTTCGCCTACAATAACAACAACAATATTAAAAACAATAACAATGAGAATAAAGAAAAGTTGCTCGATTCAAAAATACGAGTCTGCGAATTGTTAGAAACGAATGAGTTGATACAAACTAGCGAATTAATTGAAACAAGTGCTCTAATCACTTCAGCTGAAAACGTTGACTTGATTACATCTAATAATGAATTCGGTAAGCAACATATTCAAGTGAATTTAAATGAAGTCACTTTAGTGAATTTTGCCTGATTTTACTATGATAAAACTGAAATCATTTTTAAAATGGACAACTTATATCTACATTTTTTATTATATAGATTTAAATAAATGTGTGGGAAAATTTACCGAGCGAACGCAGCGTAAGTTGACACGTATAAAGTTTGAACAGTGTTTGTGATGACGTAATTTTTTTCAAGTGCACATGCAAGAATTAAACAGACCGAATCTTTCTGAAATTTAAGATTTCTGACCTTTCGTCGTCTCGTTTAAATTACTCTAAACAAGGCTTCTAAATCCCCTTGTAATTTACGTTGGCGAACTCTACGACATTTTGCGACCTTTTTAAAATAATTTGTTTTGTAAATCTAAGATGTTTACGTTATTACATTTTATGTGATTTGGTTAGATTTTTTTTGTTTAAATTTGATCACAACTTGGATAATTTGAATTAAACACAACGTGTAACTACATTAGATGATTTATACATAAATTTGCTTTTTTAAATTTTGAGACAATTTTTAATTAAAAAAACATTTTTTTGCAGAAAACCTAAACGGTTCCGCTATAAATATATTACGTCAGTCGTCTGAGAAAAGTTTGTTTGAAAAAACTTCGAAAAATTCGCCAAGAAATAGTTTGAGGACTTCATCAACACCGTAAGTAAAACGACACTTGATAGGATAACTCTTTAAAAGGTGGTAATAAATAGTTACACATTTTATAATGTTATATATTGCCCAATGTTTTGAAAGGGTTTTGCGTTTTATTTTGTAAACACGAAAGAAAAACTAGCAAATTTTACAAGATTTTTGGTGACGTAAAAAACAATTACGTCATAGGAAATATGTTTATTTTATTTTAGCTTTTTAAAGGGTCTTTTTTATTTTTTTGTATTTTAATTATATTTGTTGAAATGTAATCAACTACAAATCGAACTTAAATTTTAACGTCTAACAAAATTAATTAAATATTTATAATATTATCTTAAATCTTAAACTTATCGTAGATAAAATTATATCTGTAAGATAATATTGGAATTTTGTTCACACAACATAAATGTGAGGTATTTGTTCCTAGTAAGACTGTGACCTTTATAAAGATCAATGCAATAAACATATTGTGAGATAGAAAGATAAAGGGGGTTATCTATGTTTTTTTGTAAACCATGATGTTATCATCTGAGCGTGGAATTCATAAATAAAACATGGAAATTTTTGCTAGTTTTAAAGCTTACGATATCCTTCTTATAAGACAGAATTGCCATTTAAAAATAATACTATTTAACATTTTTGTGTTGAAATTTGGAAAGGGTTATATTATTACTTAACTACTTACTTTTGAGTATTGTAAGTTAAGTTATATTCTTCTATTTTATTAACACAATAGTATATGTGTTATGATTGTAAACAATACGCGTAGTAAAACATGACATTTAATACTATTGTTAAATATTTCTATCTAGGAATTTATGTTAGTCAAGCTGTACATATAAATCGAAACGTTGCTCATTGAAAACTTGATATCTTTTCACACCTATTTTTATTTATCAAAAACTGAAAATTACATTTTTTCTTGTTTTTGTAAATTGTCACAATATAAACTCATTGACCTTTTTTATGTTCTAAGTAACGAAATATTTGTAAAAAATGTAAGGTAAATGTTTTTCGAACAAAAATTTTTTGCCGAAAATGTTTGATTTATTAACTTTTAATTGAATTTATGGCGACGGTTCACCGAAGATGAAACCGATTAATGGTTAACCGCATTTAATTAATTATTTTTTGTGAATTAAATAGGTAATAATAAATCGTAAACTTTTGGGTCTAATTGATTTATTTTGAAGTAGGTTTGACTTTTTCTACGTCATTTGATATTGATTTTAAAACGCTATAAATCAAATTTAAAAAATAAATACTTTGAATTGTTAAGGTGTTACAAATATCAGCAAGTATTTTTTGAAATTAAACCCAAACGAAGTTAAAAGTCTGTTTTCGATTTTAATGAGTTTTAAAATTGAATCTGTATTGTTAACTCTAGGTCTTCAAGATTCCTAAATTTGATAAATTTCGAGTTAATAATGTGTTGAGATGCGTTCGCATAAATTGCCGATAATCGAAATACAACCCAGACCACCTACTAAGCTTTGTCAAACTTTCTTTGATCTATTGTCTTTAAAATAAACCCCGTCGTCAAATTGTTGAATACGATCCTTTCAAGTTCATGGGTGCTCTACATGTATTGAATTTTGAAGGCCTTCCTAACATTGTTGTTGTTAAAGAGTTTAAAATGTTAGTTGGTGGCAAATTTACGTAGGGTTATTGAATTGCTAAATAACCGTCTATTACTAGATTTTTATTAAATAAAAGTTGCGTTTTTTATGTTTTTTTTGTATTGGGATCATTAATCTTTGAAACAGAAGTCTTTTATCGCTTTGGAATATCTATTTTTTCTTGGAATTACATGCATTTGTGTGAGAATACTTAAAATTGTGTGCATCTGCGTGTTTGGTCACGTTTCAAACTTATATTTTTAGATACTTTTCTTAATTTTTATAAAGAAGGTCGAAAAAAAAACTTTAAACAGCGGTTAAAAATATCTCATGACAAAACATTGCTTGAAAATGGCTTTCTGCCATTTGCTTAAAATTTAAAACGGTGTTAGTTAAGTGCATAAAATGATTTTGAAATGTCTGCCTTTAGCAGCACACTTATTTTCGTCAAAATTGGCGTCAGACGTACGGTCTCGACCTTCTCGAAAATTTTTAGCCTAAAATTTGGCCTCGTTCTGTTCCGAAGAAAAATAACTTTGTGGTTTGATCTTTATTTGTTTAACACTTTGTAATATTTCGAAAAAATTTTTGTCATTTTAACATCATGATTCTGATTGATGACAGTTTTCGGTCAATTATATCTGTAATCTAACTGAAGTGTATAAAAATAATTATACTTTTATTAGACCAAATTTATTTTAACAATCTCAGCTACCTTAAATTTTTTAAATAATTGTGAAGTCTAAACCATTTGGCCCGTTTAATTAACTGATATGCTTATCAAATTTAATACCTGAAAAATGTTAATTAAAAATGGTGTTTAGGTAATGAAATTTTGATTAAAAGTTGTCTTATAAATGCTTTAAAAGTCTTAGACTGTGTTTTAATCGTTAAATAATTTATAGGTTTTGTATTAAATGACATCATTAAAGACGCATTAAATATGTGACGTCACTGGAATGTAAGACAAGTAAAAGTTTTGGCGTATGTAGTTATTATCTGACAAATTAAATAAATGGATAACAGCCATTCAAGGGTTAAACTTTCTGTTACAATAAAAATAAATTTATAAAAATATTTTTTATGATTTACAGTTGTGATTTTAACATACGAACAAAAATTAAAAAAAAATTGTAAAAATATTTTCTTTGTTGTAAAATGTTCAAATTACATTTACCTTCTAATTTGTGACTAGTAAAACGACCCGCGAATCTGCGTTTTTTGCATAAAATTTATTTCCTTCGTACCACCCTTACCTAATATGAGCAAAATACCTAACTTGGTCAACCTATGTTTATAAATGGAATATATGCCACGTTTCAATTGCCATATCAATATGTTTTTAAAAAGCAATCAAAAAGTCATTTCTTTTTTTAATGATTTAAGGAAACGGATGACATGTGTATTATTTTTTTTAATAAACTTATGAGTGGAAAAGTCAAACTGGATTGCCATTTATTATTTCGTTATTGTTTTGTCAAATTTAAAACATTTTTTGTGTAAATATTATTCTTAAAAGTTTTACCTTAATTTTTTTCTACAAAGACCCCTATCTAACATTGTTGAACCGACTGGGGGTAAATTTAGAAAAATGTCGTCATATTTTCAAATACCGCGACCAAACGTTTAGCCGGGGTGACCGGAGGTCAAAAATTTTTTACGCATACTGACACACTTCGTCTTTGAGCACTCACATCCGTTCAAACAGGCTAATTCAGTTTTGGAAACATAACGGTTAAACCCATATACGTATTTTACGCTGTTTGAAAACGTGGGAATATTTTGAGTGGCTCTTATGGCCATTTACCTTTTCCTATCAAAAAATTGTCGTAGACTTTTGATTTGTTTGCACAAAGTGATTTGGCAATCGCCATAACATGTTTAACCTTGATCGAGTATGTTATTTCTTTAACAATGCCGCTTTATTTAAAAGTTTGTTAAAACAACATTTTAAGACGTTTAGTTGTTGTTGGTATTTGTAGATAACTTTCTCTTGAAGATTGAAGTGAAGTTGTTTTTGTGCTATGTCAGCGAAAACACAATTATATGGGCCACTCTATATTTCTATAAAACCTATGTACTGTGGAAAAAATGTAGAAAGGGTTAAATAATGCAGTTAAAAATTGTCAATGTAAGTGGTTTTATAAATGGTACTTTAAAGGACCCCTTTGTATTCTTTCACGGGGTTTAATGTGATTCGTTTGAACTTTTACAAGTATTTTTATTAAAAAAATGTTTGATGTATTGTCACGAGGTATTGGATATAGTTTAATCACGGCAATATTTAATTGGATAACGACATTTAAAAAACGCAATATGTTTCTGTATTATTATATTATAAAAATCCTATATATCTGGATATATGTCACGTTTTAAGGTTGTTTTTATTTTATTGTTCGTTGTATTTTTTGCCTGGTTACTCATTTGAATTCCCATTGGATCTTTATAATAATAAACTTGAGAATGACGCATGCTTTCAATATCCATAAAACTCCTTTTGCGGTAAATCGAGTCCAATATATTTACTTTAAAAGTCATTTTTGAATGATGATATAACTTCAAGATTGTAAAACAAAATCGACATGTTATTTTAGTTGAGTTAATAAACGTGAATGAGAATGATTTTGTATGTACAAAATATAGAATTGTACGTTTATTGTGGATTTACCAAAAGTCTTAATTAAACGTCATTTTTCCCATTTGTTTAGGCACATAGTGCGTTTTCCAAATTTTTGCCCTACATTTGCAAATATTAGTCCCTATACAAATATTTCTAACCCTATTCAGTACAGCGATGATATACATTATTTTCCCGGATTATGGCATACCGGTTTTATAAAAGCATAGCGAATTCAACATGCTATTGTAGAATCAAACACAAAAGGCAGTTTTCTTATTGAGTGGTGGTGAAGGACCGCGCTGTTGGGTTTTTGAAACGCAGATTACACATACCTTATACCGTAGTACAGTTCAGCCTGTATAAGCTTGTTGGTTTTATTAGTATTATATAGTATTTAGTAGCATTGTATATTGTGATATAAATTTAGTGAGCGTTTAAAATTAATTTAGATTTTTTAATATTTTTTGCAAATTAAATGAACATTTTGTAAGGCTGTATGTATATACTTTAAGCGGGATTAAAGTAGTTACCACGTGCTTTGAAGTCAGGATTGTTTAGATAAGCTATTTATTTTGAAACAACGTGAACAATTCTGCTTTTGTATAAAAATAAGTTATAAAGGTTATTTTATATTGGCAAATTTTAAGCAGCCATTTTTTGATTATTGTTGTTAAAAAATTCAAAAAAAAGGATTTTTTGCAAGGGCTTCGTTTCTCAGTGAAAAGATGCGGTATCACGTTTTTTCAGTAACTTTAATCAAGATATATTCGAGGTTTAGCGAACAAAATAAACAAGAAAGTTCATTCCGTTTAAAAGCTAAACCCTAAAACGACAACCTACTTGCAGGCACGCGCGGGTTAATTAAGAAGTTGTTTTTTTGCAATTATATTTGGGCTTTAACCTGTCAAAAAAAAATTCTAGCATGCGTCAAACTCGGTCAGACGGTTGTTCTACGTTATTTATGTAACCGCGTTTTCGTTTGCTTGCTTGTAAATTTGTAGCCCAACCCAGCGAAATAGGTAAACAAGGTGGTCGGTTTTTGATATAGAAACAGGTGTTGGGGTAAGTGATAAAAGAAATCACACGCTTAATTACCTCTTAACACGTATTTATTCTATTCTATATACGCTATAATATTCGAAATATTTAATAAGCCCTTGTGTAATTCAGCGATGATAGAATGCTAACAGGTAGTTTTATTTAGCAGACTTGAACTGTAAAACCAGTTTAATTTGTACTTAGCGATACACTCAGTGATAGTTTATGAAAAGGAATTGAGACAGTTTGTCCTTGAAACCCATAATTTTGTGACAAATTTTCCCGTCATTAGACCTTACTTTTTACATGTTTAAATATTAATCATAAGTCAACAGTCATGTATAATTGCTGATTATATTCAACTCTCTTAAAGAAAATGTTTGGTATTTAAAACATAGTTTTATCCCATTAGCTAAATATGTAATTAGAAATAGAGTGCGGTAATATACATGTCATTAAAAACATAATAATTTAGCCTTAGGTAAGAAAGTATGTACTAAGTAAACTAAACAGTATGTGGGCAAAATTTTAAAGTAAAGCCTAGCTTGTAAAAAACAAAATTCTTAAATTTTAAAAAATTGTTAGAAAAAATTATGTCATGTAATGTTTGCATTCAGGTGTTAAGTGTTAGTTAAATTAAATTTATTTGTCTCTTATGTTAAATAAATCCTTAATAATTTAATTTTAAAATTACTGTATATGTACAATGATATTCAAGTAGTACAATTTCGAGCAAAGGTATGTAACGACTAATACAGTAAATTGTTTGATATTAAATGTTCACATTGGAAAAAAATAACAACATTTTGTCAAATGTAAATTTTAAACATTTGTTTGTTGAATTGTTCACACCATTGTTTAATGTGTTGCAAAAAATGATAATTTCAAAAATATTTTACCAACGCAAAATTAACTAATTAAAGGCTTAGCTTAAAGGTTAATTTGTTTTGCAAAATTACCGTTAGTCATCAAATTTCTGTGTTGTCATTAAATATTTTATGACGTAGAATTGAAGATAGAAAAGTTGGGGTTATTCGAAGGTCGTTGAACATTGTTGACACGTCATCAGTTCGTCGAAGCAGTTTTGAATCGACTACGTCATATATTACGTCATCAGCGTATGCTCCATCTACAGATAGCGAGGGATATTCTTCGTCTAAATCACAATGTAAGTAAAAATAAATTAATTTTTTAAACTACAAATATATCTATTTTTTTTAAACAAATGACTAAGGTTTAAAGTTGTCATTAAGTTACTACATAACCAATCAATTTTTATTGTTAATTTAATTAACATCATTAAGATTTTGGCACAAAAAGCGTGTAATAGGTTCTTAAACGTGTTTTGTTATAAATTTGTTGATTTTTAACATTCACGCGTTTTTGTCATTCATAAGAAACATATCAGTTTTTATGTTCACGTGTTCAATGCACGACATTTAAACGTTTTAAATTTACATGTTAACCTAAACTGTCATTTAAACCTAGTACATAAATACTAAAAAAATTATCAAATAATTACTTAGAATAAAAAAACGTTAAAAGACATGAAAAAAAATTATTATCAACTTTTAGTGAATGATTCGTTCGAGATTTCTTCTTCTGTTACGTCATCCTCGTCGACAATCATGAGCGCTCGAATACAGAGGTCACCCCAGTTCACCCTCAAGCCCCAGTCCCAAGTTGTCGAGGAAGGAAAGTCGATGAACTTCCGCTGCAAGCTTTCGGGGAATCCCCACCCCGCCGTAGAGTGGTACAAGGTATTAAATATACGTTTTTTATGACGTCAGGTTTTGTGACGTCATTCTTGATTTATTAGTATATTTGGAGGTTTATGCGGTACAAGAAATTGTTGTTTGGTTTTACGTCATTCTTCCCTAGACAATGTTTGCGAATATGACGTCATAGATAAGCCACGTTTACTTTTACGACATTTCGCAAAAGTTGTAAAAAAGCATTCCGCGATAAAAAAGATTTTGTTAAATTCTTGGTTGATTTATTTTGTAGGTTTAACCTATGAATGATATGTAAAAAGTGTAACGATTTGATTGCTTTTTTGCGTGTTACCTTTATTTTAACAATAAAACACTTTACTATTTCACGTACTGCGGTTAGAAACATTCACAATTTCTTTCACCAAAGTACAATTGGTCCTATTCATATCAGCTGCAACTTAAATCTTATCTTACTCTTCTGTCTAATCTCTTCTTACTTTTACCGTTACGAAACGCGTGTGTGATAACCTTTAACTTATATCCAAGGACTTGGGGGTAAATAAGGCTCGTTTTTGTTTGATTTCAGTCTAATTTCGGTAGTATGGGATACAGTTACACTAATTGGTAAGCGATATGAGAGTGTGGCTGACAACCTATTGTCTTGTTAACCATAAAGTTTCCCACACAATTAATTTTGTAGTTGACTGAGACTTGTAATATTTCAAAGAACTAAGTATTTTTTTTATTTTTTTCAAATTTCGCTCACACCATTTGCATTTGGTGGTTGTTTTTATTTTCGTTACTTAATATGACTAAAAATTAATTCTAGGCAAAAAGCTTAGTTATTTTAGATAAAACAATTTTGACAATGCAATTTGATATTTAAATTTTTTGTTAAAAAAGAATTTTGCTAGCATTTTAAATTTAAACAATTTTTTAATTTTTTATATCACCATAAGAGTACGATAGAGAGTTACAAAACATTTTCAATTTTTTTTAAATTTACTTCCAACTTAACTAAAAAGTAAATTTTTTCAATTATGTGGCTAAAAAATTAGTAATTTTATAATAAAAAAATAAATGAAAGGTGTGATAAAAAACGAATGATTTTTAATTAATTTACAGTAAATTGTGTTTATAAATTAAAAAAGTGAAAAACTTTTGCAAAATATTTTTATAAGTAAAACATTTAAAAATATTAATAACTTTTTTTTTTAATAACTTTTGAGCAGTATTGCAAAATTGAAACAGTTTAAATTGCTGTTTTTAAATCAAGCGTATTAACTCACTCTTTAAAACATGCAAGCTCTAATGTCATATTGCAAAAATAACTAGAGCACGAGTCAAGGTTGGCGTTTTTGTAGGTTAAGCACACCAGCAAACCTTTAAACACGGCACAAAATACTTTTAAAGGGTTTTAGTAAAAATGTTGATTTTTACCATGACGGCTTAAGGCTACGATTTACGTCTTTCAGGTGAAGATTGTTGGCATTCCATTGCCACAGACGTATCCATGACATTTATGACAAATTTTATCAACGATTTAGAATAGTGAATTGTGCTATTAGATGTGGTCGTAGCTTTTAAAAACAAATTTAAGTACAGATAATACCATGTATTGTGGCCACACACGGATAAATACCCAACAAATTGATCGTCCTGTACTCAATAACGAATTCCTTAAAATTCAACCCTTAAAGAGGGCTAATAAATTTTATCAATAAAAGTATCCCCTATATCAACTCTACATCGCTGCCAAAGAATTTTTGAACGACATTATTTGCCTTATTCAAACAAGTCGTTCGTATTTTATATGAAACCTATACAGTCTCGAGTCATTATAGGAAAGACTTGCTCACTTGAAAAACAAATAAACCTACCGATTCGACTTTTGCTACTTCAATAAGGGCAGAGCTTCTCTGTAAGTAAAGTTTATGACAGGATGTTATAAGGAAATGAATTGTTGTATATTCAGAAATTCTGTTAGCATTCAAGTGCTAAATCAGAAAAGTAATACACAATCAGAAAAGTAATTAAAATTTGTTTAAAACAAAACATTCATGTTCAATAATAGGAAAAATAGCAGTTTTGATTTAAAACTTAAGATGACAAGGCATAGGAATATACTTATACAAAAAGTTGTGGTTTAGAATGAATTCCTATATATAGGTGGTCGTCTTGTAAAAAGCAATTGACATTTACAAACAGTTATTTTGTTTGAATTGGACGATTAAGAGTCCAAAGTAAACGAACGTGCAACCCGAAGTAGCACGCAACTTTTACACTATCGAGCTTTCAGGCATTATTAGTTTGTAGGTTATTAATCATTTCAGTTTTGACTAGCTCCTGCCATTTTATGTTGATCTTGCAAATTTTTAATAAGAGGTATAGTTGTGAAATAACAGAACTCATTTTCTTGCAAATAGTTGGTTAGGTTCCTTTTTCAATTAAAACTTAATTTTAACAAGTTATTATTTGTATTATTAAAAAGTTTATATTCGAGAGAATGAATAAAGATTCTTCAAATTTTTAAATCACACATAAACTTTAGAACTGCCAGGTATTGCGTTGCATAATTGAGATGTATTAGTTTTCTGTAAGCAGTGTTATTATAGTCCGCTTATGCGATTGGTAAAAGTGAAAATAATACAAGTTCATGTTTCTTAATTTTGGTTCGTTAGCCCTTGAGGCATAAAAAACAAATCGATTATATTTTAAAAGTATGTAAATTAAATTATATCTTAGCCACGATGTATTACAATTTGATGATTGATTAAAATATATTTAAAGAATTTGTCTTTGCATTAAATAAAACACTTAATTAGCTATTTTTATATTTTAATTTAATATGTTAGTTGTTTTATAAAAAAAATATAAAATAAAAATTCAATTTTTTTAACTTAAAGCTTTCAATAATTTATTTTTTCGATGAAGTTAAATTTTCTTATTTTTATTTTTACAATTCTATGATATTTGAAATTGATTTATCAGGCATTTACTAACATTTAACAGACTTATAAACAAATATTTTTTTGTAAATTTTCTAAATTTAAACACTTGTTTTATTTGTGGTTTGTTTAACAGTTTGATTTTACATTACAAGTTCCTAACATTGTTTTACCGTTATTTTTCGTGAACTATGTTAGTTTATATTTTAGCAAACTTTTTTAAAGTTTTGTTTATGTTGGAGTTTAGAGGTCATCTTCGTGACCACAAATTCCCTTTTTAAGTTTTTTCTAATTATTTAAACTTAGAGTGTTTTAAAATCGAGTCGCCTAAAAAGGTTTGGTTAAGGTAAATGGCCAAAGGCAATGACATTGTCGGCTTTTTCTATTTCCATAAACAAAAAATTACTGTAAATCAATTTTGTAGCGCAACTGTACAGACTAAGTCAAGTGTTATGTTAGTAAAGTTAAAGGAACTGTAAAACGATTAGTTTAAACTTAGTTTTATTGCTTTTTTATGGAGGGAAGTTTATAAAGTCTTTTTAGTAATAGTGCTGTTCACAATACAGTCGTTTTGCAATATATAGAATTTGTTAGAGCTTTTCTTTTAAATTCTCGATTAAACATTTTTTGGTTTGCTTTTAACATGTACAAGTCGTCGGCGTTTACAGCAAGTTAGTATGTTAAAACTCATAAACCCTGTTCAAATAGTTTGCTTTTCTCAAATTGAAAAATGTCGTCACGGTTTTCTGCCTTTTAAAAGTCGCCATAACCGTAAAAACCTATGCGCTATGTATGGTGTATAACAACATTTCAACGAACATTTTTTCTCGCGACGTCTGAGCGAAATTCTTTTTGGTCTACATGTTCGATTTGGCGTAACCATCTTTTTCGGCAATTCAACTCCCACATTACAGAAAAGTCAATTGAGTCTAAAACTGTATGTTTAACTTCACAAAAGTTTTAGTAGTTTTGTCGCCAAAAAGTAGTACTTACGTTGAAGTAAAGATAGATATAAATTGGCATTATCTATAAATTTAAGGTATTTCAGAATTGCATGAAATAAGTATAAATACTTAACGCTTTGTATATCAAAAGGGTTAATAGATTATTAGGTTAACTTATGCCTTAAATTATCAAGTTATATTATGTGAATAATCTCTATAGCAGAAAGAATCATTTTACTATCAAAAATACAAGACTCTCAAAAATATTAAGATTTGGTTGAGGTCAATTTTAATTAGGCAGAGCTTATACAATTAAGCAAGTATAAGTAAACAGGTATTGTCTCACTATTATTACCTTTAATTACAGTTTAGTATTTTAAATATTTATTTGAAACAAAACGACTACATATAATTAAGCTTTTTGGTTTTTTTATTAGTTTACATCTACTTAAAGGCTTATTTCTATTTAATTTATATTTTTAAAGGTGCTATGCCCATAGTTGGGTTAGATACTTGTTGTAACGTTGTAGGTTATTAAAGTATTTTAAAAAGTGAAAGGAAATTTTATATTGCAATAAGGTAAGTAAGTACTATTAAACTTCCCCATTTGGCTTATATTATTTTACTTTAGCTAAAAACTTGAAATTTAACATCGCTTTCATGCCTAAGCTTACAAAAAGGAAATTTTATTTTGCAATAAAATAAGTAAAGTACTTTAATATAAAGCATAAAAATTGTGTCAATGTACTATTAAACTTTACCATTTCGCTTACATTATTTACTTTAGCTAAAAACTTGAAATTTAACATTGCTTTTATGCTTATGCTTACAAAAAGAAACGAAAATGCGTAAAATGTCAATGCATCAGGAAATAGGTGTGTTTAGCCAAGTGTAACAGGTAACTGGGTTAAGTTACCGGGAAAAAATATTATGTGTGCGGATACTGTATCTCCAGAGCGTGGTACCGCCCTAATATTACATACATGTTAAAATTATAGTTTACAAAACTACGATCCTTACTAGGTGGTAAAATTAATGATTGCAAGGTCACAAAAATAAATAAAAATAATTTTTTTATTAACTTGTAGACAACTGTATATATCAAATTTTAACTATTATTTTATAGCTTAAATTAAAATTTAAGTAATAAAAGTGAAGGCAATGCTGATTTAGTTTTATTTAAGGTAGGCAGAATTAGTATTTTTATCGTTTACCCATTTTTTATATAAAGGGGTGTAAAGGCATTTTAAATTTAAACAATTCAACCTGCAATACAAGAGTTAAAGCTTAATTTTAATCCGAATTTATTGTAATAATATAAGAGTGCCGACAGTAAGTAAGCCTCGGGCATATAACTTTAGAAACTGTATATCTGACGACGTCAATATATGTTGTGGGTTAACTTGTAAGTAAAAAAAGCTTTCAGACTTTTGTACATGATATTCGATAAAAACCTAAATCTCTTAAATCGAAACTATATAACTTAGCATAAAAACTTTGATTTTATTTACGATTTTTGTTTTTAGCCCCAAATTACTGAAAGGCAATGATTAATTTCATAATTTGATTTCTTGTTTTAGTTATGACGTAATAGTAGACTATTGTTTATAAACAACGTGCTTATTGTTTTCGAATCGCAAAATTCCGCATTTTAAATCGGCAGAACAGGACCCTGTAACAAAATAAAAAGATGAAAGACTGTGAAATGACTTAATGACACTTTTTTATTTTAAGCCGTCAGTCTGTATAATAATAAATGTTTAATGTATTTTACTTTATAATTTTTTTTTCTTTATGATTTTAAGCAATAATTGTAGAAAAAGTTATTATAAAGTTTCTTAGGTAAAAGCACGTTAATTAAATTTCTTTCAAACAATAAAATTTTTGTTAAAATTTGTTAAAATTTTTGTTTGTTAAAATTTTTATCATATACCCGATTTTTAAGCGAAGTTGATGCTTTTGTGGTCATCAAGATAGATTTGTTGATTTTAAAGTTGTAATTAAATGAACTGTTGAAAAGCAAAACTGTTCATTAAATTAAAACGTAAATTACTCTTGTTGTGATTTCCTTGAAGTTAAGCGTCCATTGAAATAAAAATATTTTTTAAAGCTTTCAGGTCTTATATTCTTACAATGTGTAAATACTTTAAAAGTATTTTTTCTTTATGTAAAAGCCCCTTAATCCTTATTTTGGTATATTACATAGATCTTTTAACCTTAAATGTGTGCCTTTATTTATCTTGAATGTGTAAATACTTTAAAAATATTATTTCTTTATGTAAAAGATCCTTAATCTTTCTTTTGGTATGTAACAGGGATCTGCTAAGCTTCGCTCATCTGATCGCATTAATATTCAAACAACTCCAGAAGGCCAATCCAGCCTTGAATTACAAGATTTAACAGCATTAGACGCCGGTAAATACCGCTGCGTGGCTCACAATTCTGCTGGTAAAGCATCGTGTTCGGTTGAACTAGTTTTAACAGGTAAAAGACTTGCATTTAGACGATTAAAATTCCTTTCTTTTGCGCGTGGTTTTCTTATCGATTTTCGTTTATCTAACTTTAAAAGTTTCTGCAAATTGTTTTTTAAAAATGTTGTTTTGTCAATATACAAAATCTTGTCTGCTTTGGCAAACTATATAATAAGCTCGTTAATGTAATACTTAAATTAGTTAATCTTTTAAATTAAGTAAAAGTATTTATGGTAAGCGTGTTTTATATCTCTAACAAGACTAAAGGTGTTTTATTAAATGCTAAATAAATCACAATTTTATTATTTACTATACAATGTTAAATTAAATATTATAAAATCTAATACTTTATTTTTATACTGTAGCTTGTGAAAATTCCGAATCCGAAATGTCTCGCGAAAGAGCGCCCTCTTTTAGCCAAGTCTTAAAACCCTCAGACGTAAAGTCTGGAGATCGAGTCAGATTTGAATGCAAAATTGAGGGT
Organism: Corella eumyota; assembly: GCF_963082875.1. Classification (NCBI taxonomy): domain Eukaryota; kingdom Metazoa; phylum Chordata; class Ascidiacea; order Phlebobranchia; family Corellidae; genus Corella; species Corella eumyota. The sequence continues at coordinate 6,144,006 of NC_137491.1, forward strand.
CGACCCAAGCCCACAGTGCAATGGAAAAAGGTACAGAATTTAATATATATTATACTTGTTACTTAACTTGTAAATAAATTTATGCCAAAAATCGTCCACTTCAAAGTTTAATTGCAGTTTGAAAGGAATTATAAAACGTTTTATGCATATTTGTACTACAATAACATGGCATTTAAATAAATATGAAAATTGTTATATCTTTTATTTAATTTGATTAATTTTGCCAACAAATATGTGCAACTTAACAGGTGCTATGCCGGTTGTAAGTGTGGTTAATTTTGGCATGTATACGCCGTAAGGCATTTAATTTATTTAGTACAGTTTGCAAAACAATATTTGTTAAAATTATAGCTGCCAACAATTTTTTTAAATAGTAAAAGAAAAGTTATTACTATAAATCTAACATGTAACTTAAGTAATTTTGTATTTAACGTACTTCTTATTTTTTAACACTTACTTATGTTTGAATGTGTTTGTGTAAGTGAATATTTTTGCAATAACTGGCACTTAAAAAGCGCGTATAAAAATTGGTGATTTAATTATGGGTCGACCTAGTCGTGATTGACCAAAAGTTAAGGCCGCAGAGTACATGACTCATACTAGTTAATACTGTTTTACAGTTTGTAATGGGGCTTAACTTTAACATTATTTTTCCACAAACACCAACGCGGTTACTATTATCTAGATATGGTTTCCTGGCCCAATTTTTAGCCGAAAACCAAAGATGTTATTGTGTTATTGAATACTTTAGCTATGTCCGTGTAGAAAGTGAATATTAACCCATTACTATGTTCTGACGTCAGAGAAACTTTAGCTCTCCGCCCATTTACGTATGTCACGTGCATTTTTCGTTTCGCCTGACAGGAAATTGTTTTTAAATCGAAATTGGTTTTGATTTGGGTACGAAACGTTGTTAAACAGCAGAAAGACCAAGATTAAAAACTGATTGATAAGGTGTTGGGCACTTTCATTTCACGGTAAAGACGTTGTGGTATTTCTGTAGCCATATTTATGTCATAACAAACTTAACCTTCTTTTTTATCTGATCGTGGATCTTTTACTTATTTGCGTTTTGTATAAAAAATGCACCCGAAATCAAATACTTTATAGCTGTTATTGCGGTTTTCATAGTTTTATTTACAAATGCGCTTGTAAAAAATGAACTTTTACATATATTATAAGTTGTCTAATATAGCAATAGAAATGTACCATGCAGGTATGTTGAAGTTGCTTAAATTTTGTTTAATTTCGTAAAACCAGGTATGTCAATACTCCCTGTTGGCATTCTTTAATCGTGTCTTGTCGTTTTTCGGACTAAAAGGATAAACCGTTAGCCTGCTCTAAAAAACAATACCCGCCTTACCCTAGTTGGTATTGGCACCTAATTGCGCCAGAGAACGTGATAGGGTTTTACACACCATTTAGACACCGTAAACACACTTTCGGTACAAATTCTTTTCATCATTCGCAAGTTTACAAAATGAAAATATCATTGAAGTTTAAAGTGGGTATATAGCCTAGCCCTAGCGTAAGCAATGACTATACGTAAAAATCTCTTAATAGTGGGTTTGCATATAAGTAGGATTGTGAAGTTAGCCAGTTTTTAGTTTCACAAGAAGCCTAGTTCTTTGAAAACGATTGTAATAAATAATTGTTTAAAAATTCATATATTATTACAGCAAAACAGTAAAAAAATTAGAAAACAGGAAGTGTTTACTGTTTTAAAGTTACTCAGATAAGTTTACGAAGCCAAATAAGGTAAGAAGGCAATTTCTCTCCCTATTCTAAAATGCACTCAAGATAAATTTATATACAGACTTCTTTTAAGGAAATTTTAAATCAATTGGCATTTTTCCTCAATTTTTTTGTTTTCGTTTATTGAATTTTTTTTCTTATTGAAGATTTTGAGTTACTTAAATATAATAGGTCATTAATAACTGAGGTGTTTTTAATATTTACTTAGCCACTCTCTTGTCTAAGCAGAAAGTATTTGCATTATTCTTTCACGAAAAATGTTTTTTTAGTTCATAAAAGTAGTTTTTCAACAGTTGAAATGCCTTTTAATTGTCTGCAACAGTTTATAATTTTAAAAATATGTTAGAACGGAAGTACAAATTAACAAAGAATGCACAAGTTTGGTTAATCATAGATGCAGCCTTCCGTTTCTTTTCGACTACGTTGAGGTAACCATGTAATTAAACAAAGTTTGTTACAACGTTTAGGCTGCAGGGCTTGACTGGTTGACAAAAGAGTTAAAACAGCGTTTTGTATTGACAGAGTTTATATAAAATTGCTATCTTAGAAATTCAAGTCAGTTGGAAAGTCTACAACAAAAACGTAACGTTTTTTTGCAAGTTACAATAGTGCAAAAAATTCGCTATGATTTTGTAATTGTAAAATTGATTTTAGGATATAACATTTTATGTTTTGTTTTATTTTAAGGAAAGTTATATATTTAAAAGGCTTGTCATTTAAATGTGTACCACTGGACATTATGACTGGCCATTAGAACCAGTATTTTGGACTAGTCCTGATTTTGTGGTAAGCAATATTAATTAGAAATATTAAAAATATTCAAAACAATTTTTTTTAAAGATTAATTGATATATTAAACACTTGATAATGACATTGTATAATTTTAGTAATCTCAATAAAGTTACTGCCGCACATTTGATGATTTACAATGCATTTTCTAAACAGTAGTTGGTAATTTCGTTCTGCAAAGAATTTTAGATGTTGTGCAAATACGCCCTTGATTTAAATTAAACAGTTTGCTGAGTGATTCTTTTTGTTTTAAAGTTGTAAACAGCGTCGTCCGTCTTTTTTATTACTGTTCAAATACGATTAACGTATGGTTGACAATTTTAATGGATCTGTGCAACTACTTCAGCGTACGGGTAGTGCCCATAAAAGCGTTTAATTAAAAAAAGTTTTTTTTTCTTGAGCTGTGAAGGATCGTTAATAAGATTGAAACGCAGTGGAGTGTGTTGTATTTAATTCAACTGCAGTTACAGGGGATTAGGTTTAACCACAGTTTAAATATATGTAGGTTCAGGTATTTAAAATCGTTCTGGTACATTTAAAAACGATAAATATTTCTCAGAATAAAGTGTGATACGAAATATACATTTTTATTATTAATTATATATTTTTAATGTTAACATTACTGTTATAATGTTTTACTACCTTTATTTATTGCTTAAATGTGCTAGATCAAATGGATAAAACCGAAAAAATTACAAATTTTAAATTATATTTGCTTTAAATAATTATTATCTCTTTTGCGTCTACAAGTTTTCTGAACCCAAACATAAAAGGTAATTTGTCATTTCTTTACGTGGCCAACCAGTAAGCACATTAAGTCACGTTGTTTAAATCCTTTGTATGGTTTAAAGAGGCAAGGGACGATTTTCCGCTTATAATTTTCGGCCTGGTTTAAAGCAACAACGCTATTCTTTGTTCAAAAAGCGACAGTCCAGACCGCATATTCGTATATATAAGGTAACCGTCGCTTTAGTGAGAAAATCTAGCAGGTCGTACTACATCAAATAGGGCTCACGAGTATGTTTTCAAAGCGTTCTTTGATTTACATCTAGGTCATAGTGGTAAAAAGAGTCTATTGTTTCTGCGCGAATTTGAAGTATACTTAGGAAGTTCGCTTCTCGTATAAGTCAAATCTATTTTTAAATATTAGTTTAGTATGTTATATATTTATTGAGCTTTAATATTTATATGTTACTTAATATACCAAGTTTGCATACAAAGGGTCGTTTAACATTTTGAAGGAACTATTTTAAAAATTATGATACAGAAGTAATTATTTTAAATGCCAGGTAGCTGCAAAGCGTTGTTATAATTCATGTCACGTATTTAGCGATAAATATTTAGAGCTGTAATTATTCTCATAACAAAATTCAAGGCTATGGCGTTTTGATAATTGTCTGTACTTGAATATGTGTACAACGCCGTTAAAAAAACTCGCCTTGATTATAAGTTTCACGAGCAAAATATGTGGTTCAATTCCGAGCTAACCACAAAGCCATATATGGTTCTGTCACGCATGGAAAGAAAGTGTTCTAAGCCTAAGATGGTAGGAGGTTTCCGTAAATGGATCACTTTTCCAATAACATTGCGTTGAGAGGTTTACATTTTTGCATAAGCAGTTTTGTTGGTGTTAGATATTTTTTAGTAGGTTAGGATTTTTGAAATATTAAAAAAGGTTTTTAAATATTAGATCTATTGGAGAATCAGACAAATACTTACATTTTTAAAACTTGAGTTTTAGAAAGATTTATAATTAAAAAAAATTTTTGAGAGATTATTTGAATTATTTTTTGTTAAAAGTAAGAACTAATTTTAATGTTGTTTTTTAAAGTTTTTTTTTATATGAAGCCAGAATGTAATAATGTAATATTTAAAAATGTTTTAGATTTTTTTTTTCATTTGGGGTATTTGTTTTGCAAACGTTTTTTTATCTAAATAGTTTGCAATATTTGGCTTTACCTGTTTCTTACAAACATTCAAATAAATATAAGCTTACTACTTTTTAAGGTACAAAAAATAAATTTAAAATTTTGTCTTACAGCCAAATTAGGCCCAACTATGTTTAAAATTCCTATGTTTCATTAGTTGGTGGTTAAAGGAGTCTAATTTCAAGATTAAGCTCAATTAGTGCGGCTCTATCAGACATAGTTGGCTTAGCATTAACACAATTTAGTTTGGTTACTAAAGTAAAATAAGAAATCTAAAAATTTTTATTTTAGTAATACAAACTTTATCGTTCATATTTTAATGGATATTTAGGGAAAAATAAGTTAAGTAAATGTTGTTTATTTAGGACGGCAATCCTGTTTCAGCCTCTAGTAGGGTTAGGATTATGGAAGTATATGGAACCCACAGTCTAATTATTTCAAGAACTGAACTAACTGACGGGGGCAAATATTCAATAACAGCATCGAATCATATCGGCAACGACTCCTGTTCCGCTCAACTTCACGTGCAAGGTAAGCTTTCTCAATCGCTCATTTTATTTATTTGTGTTAAAGGAGGGTATAAGTCATTGATTACAATGTCAACATCTGTCCTCTGTGTGTGGGCAAAAATTGTTCGTAATTTCGTGTTTGTGAAATGGATTCGTTGTGCTTAAATGTGTTCTACCTTGGGTTATTTCTTAGAAAATTAGACTTTTCAGAAGGTATAGCATTTTTCAATCTCGATAAACACGTTTTTGATTGGCTTTCAGTCTGGTATTTGCGGTATTTGTCTAAGCGCGCACGACCGTAATATCTTCAACGGTGTTTATCTTTTCGCTGTTGACTCGTCTTAATGTAGGCTGAACACGACTTAAATTCGCGTTGCTAGCAATCAACATAAACATTATTATCAGCTTAGCTCTACAGAAACTTGTGTTATCGACAACTTAGCGTGTATTAAAGAATGTTATCTTGTTTTTAAAGGTTGGGCAATTCAGTTAAATTACAGGTGTCTAAATTGACTATTTTGCATTCCGATGCAACAGAGAAAGCAGACTAAGTATATAGTTTATCCGTCTGGTTTAAAATTAATACTTTAATCTAACACGAGATTAAGTTAGAAGTTCAACGTGCTTTTGATTTTAAATGAAATATTATATACGTTACTTACATTTTTCAGTTTTGGTAAGGTCAAAATTAGTAATATTAATCGTAATTTTTAATTTATTATATTTATAGATATGTCTGCTTCACGAGGCTCTTCTAACAGTCAACTCTCTGGAACTTACAGTTCCAACCGCAGCAGCCCAAATGCTTCTAACCTTAGTTCTCCATCCCGCTCGCCAAAATTAAAACGAGCAGCTCAGTCTAGGTTGGTATCTGGGAGCGTTGAATCTTGGAGTGCCGGAATTAAGCCGGCTGGGGGTGGAAAAATTGGTGGCGGACCTCCTCCTCGAAGAAGAGGACCTGGATTTATTTTAAGGCCGAGACCACAAACGATTGCAGTCGGGGAAAGGCAAGAAATTTATACTTGGATAACTGATACTTAATGTTTAGTTTTATCATAAACAAATTTTTAGTAAAGTTAATTTTTAAACTTTTTTGCATTTTAGCCTATGTCTGAAATGCACCTTACTCGGCCACCCTAAACCAACTGTGACATGGGAAAAAGATGGAGACTTGGTTGACGATGAGAAAACAGACGGGCATATACACACCAGAAATGACAACAATGATTATTACCTTGAGATTGACGAATGCGGAACAGGAGACGCAGGAAAATACGGCGTCACTGCTCGAAACTCTCTCGGAAAACAAACTGCTGCCGTTGACGTTGTTATAACAGGTATTTAAAAATAAAACCTTTGCTAAATGTTGTACAACATGTAAGTTATAAATTGCTTTTTATATGTAAAATTAAACCCAACAACTTGTGTTTTTAGGTAGCGGTGGTGGGAAATCGACACCAAGTCAAAGAGTTACTAGTTCGAAACCCACCACAAACCACCAGGTTACCGTCAATAACCGCAATGACAATAATAACGCTCAGATACGTCACAATGGCTCTCACAGCATGGCAGCAGAAGAAGAAAAGAAAACATCACGTGTTCAAGAATTAATTATTCCAGCAAATCTAAAACCTGACGACTCAAAAGATTCACCTACGTCATCGATTTCATCAACAATTTCGTCACACTCACGTGTGTCTACGTCATCTTCACGTCACGATTTGGAGGCGGAAGATACGGTCGAGACGCATAAAACAAGTGCAAAAAGCAGTTGGAGTAAACGACATTACGTTGCCCCAACATTTACAAGAAGACTTTCCAGCACTCAAGTACTAGAAGGTATAACATGTGTTATGTTTTCTAACTATGGTAGACTTTATTAAAAAAAAGATTTAGTGGCTAAGGTTTGTTATGCTTAACAAAGTTATATCGTTAAATTAGGGGATCTAAAGAATGTAATTTAACATTAAATAAAATTTAGGCGAAGAACTTCTACTTCAATGTGAAGTATCAGGCGATCCCGATCCTGATTTATCATGGCTGCGAAACGGACGAGAACTGGGAATTGACGAAGACGAAGTTTTTACATCTTTTAGAAATGGAATTGCAAGACTTCGTCTGCGAGATCTGCAAGCTCAACATGCCGGAGAATATGTTTGCAAAGCTCGTAACGAAGGTGGAATTGTACAATGCAGCAGTCGAGTAACTATAAAAGGTAAGATTTATAAAATTACATGTTTAACATATGTCAAACGCTGCATACACGAAATATATTTGTCGAATTTAAAATTTTATTGGATATTTTATAGCTAAGCCGGTGCATACTCTACCACGTTTTTCGAAAAGACCATCAGATCAAAGACTTACTGAAGGTGATAAAATGACGCTGGAAACTGAAGTTAGCGGAAGTCCCAGTCCTGAAATTGTTTGGTCGTTAGATGGCGAAGAAGTGGCGATCGGGGAAAGCACCTATCATGGAAACATTGCCAAGTATGTGTTTTATTTAAGATGTAAAGCAATATTAAGCACTTCAAACTGAATTTCTTGAAATTTTTATCTTTTAATTTGGAAATACTTTGGGTCAATTACTAATAGATATTTACAAAGAATCTTTTAGAGTTATTTTTAACACTACAAAAGTTTTTAATAAGTGAATATTTGGCAATTTCTAAATTGTTTAAATTTCTAATTCGTGCATTTTTATACAGACTTGAAATTGGTAAAATCACAGTGGCATACAGTGGACAATATATGTGCAGTGCCTTAAATGCAAGTGGTGAGGATTCAGTTGCTTGCAGAGTTCGTGTTAAACGTAAGTTAAAGAATAACTGAATTTTTTTTTATAATTAAACACAAAAATTATTGGTTGATAATAAATTTTTTTTTGTTTTTTGACAGAAAAAAAGAACGATATTCCGCCCGAATTCACTGCTCCTCTGTCTGATCTAACCACTACAGATGGTGATGATGTTTGTTTGAGATGTATGGTGACGGGAATACCTGAACCAAAAGTTCAATGGATGTTTAATGATGAGGTTGGTTCATTTTTGGTAAAATGTTTTGACCAATTGAATTGGTATTTATTTCAAGTTTTAGAGCGAATCGAATAGTTGTGTTTCTATGTTAATTAAAAAAATTAGCAATACCAATATGTTTAGGTCATTTTTTATAGCATACATTATTTAATGTTTACTATAAAACACTTATCTATATTAATTTAAAATTTATATTAATTGTATCAGAACAAAATTTGTGTATTTCTGTATAAATTACATTTTGATTTGATTTAATAAATAGGTGCTGGATGCAGAAGAGGGGTTAGAAATCACTTATCAAGACGGGGTAGCGGCTTTAACTTTAGAGCAAGCCACTGAAGATGATAACGGGACTTATACTTGTCTCGCTGTTAACGGGGAGGGCAAAGCCACCACAAGTTGCCAAGTAACCATTACTGGTAAGACTTGAATTGTGTTATTAATTTAGATTCTGGATAAAATAGTTTTTTTTTTTAAAATTAATAATTTATGTTTAACTTTTTTAGCACTGCCCAAACCTGAGAAAAAAGCTCCAACTTCTCCTCCTAAATTTGCAAATTTATTTGACGAATACACTCGCACACAAGAGGGCGATGTTTTAACATTGGAATGTGACGTCACGGGCAATCCCTGTCCTACAGTGACATGGTCTATCAATGATCAGGCAGTGGAAAATGCGAAGGTTTCTTACCAGGTTTGTTGAATGATTTTAAAAATATAAATTACTTTTTTTAAATTATTTAATAATAATTAATCTTTTTTTAGGACGGCAAAGCTTCTATAACATTTGACTCAGTGACTTCATCTCATGGCGGTCATATCAAGTGTGATATTCAAAACTCGGCGGGAAAGGCATCGCACCAATCTCGCATTTACGTCAGATGTAAGTAGTGACGTCACATCAATAGTTATTTAACGAAAAATGCTATTAATCTGTTCTAAAAAAGTAAAAGGTTTTACTCATTGTTATTAATTCTAAATTAGCTAAGAGAGTAGCACCGACTTTCTTGAGTAATCTTCCGGACGTTGTCAACGTTGGAGAAGGTGAGGAGGCAAGTTTTCAATGCAAGGTGACCGGTCATCCGCAACCACGAGTGACCTGGACACGTGACGGAAGATCGTTGAGTGTGTTGAGCACTGACACCTCATATGAAGATGGTAAATAGAAAGTCAATGTTTTTATTATAAAAACATGTTTTTTGTATCTATTTATAGTGGAAAAGATGATTTATGTTTGTAAATGTTCCCTATTTACAGGAGTTGCTATGGTCCGGATAAGGAAAGCCGGCCACAGAGATGGTGGGAAATATATTTGCAGTGCTCGCAATCTATCCGGGGAAGCCGAGTCGGTTTGCATAGTTAATGTTACTTCCGAGCCCAAAACCAAACCCAAACCGGTGATTAAGAAAGAAGAGCCCACTTTAATTGCACCGCAGTTTACCGAAACCCTTAATGACGTCACGCTAGATGATTGGCAAGATTTAAAGTAAGTTCTTGTTTGACTGCGGTTATCTGATAACTTCTTAATTGTTTAACAACTAATATTGAATAACGAAAGTATTTTAAGTTGAAACTCTCAGAATGTCTAATATTAAAAATATACAAAATTTTAAATGTAAGGTTGTGTTCAGTATTTGAAAATAAATTCATGTTTATTAGTAAACACATTTTTATTACGTCACAATGGCCTTGAGTTTTGTCAAAACACCTTTTTTAAGATTGCAATGTCGTGTAACTGGAACTCCAGTCCCCAAAATTTCGTGGATATTAGATGGTCAAAAAATGGACGGAGAGGACGGAGATGCAAGTTTTGAAAACGGAGTAGCAAAGTTGCTTGTAGAAGATGTGATGCAGGAGGATTCGGGAGAATATCGATGTGTTGCTACTAATCCAGCAGGAAAAGCGGAGACTTTTTGCCGCGTTACTGTTAATGGTAATTACTTAAAATGATTAAAAATAAATAAAGTTTAAGTTAGCACATTTCTTAATATTTTTGTTGTGTATGATAATTTAATCAGAATATACATTCCTTATGTGAGTGTTGTTACATAAATAACTTTTATGTTTAGCACCTGTCAAAAAACCCGAACCTAAAAAAGAACCCAAAGAAGTTGTTCCAAAACATAAAGAACCTTCATTTCCTATTCTTCTTGAAGATACAACTATTAAGGAGGGACAAGACATTGTCCTAAAGTGTCAAATCGTTGGAACACCAAGACCTAACGTAAAATAATTTTCTTGTATTTGTTTTAGATAACTTAGCTTTGTTTATTGGCGTTGTAGGTGCCTGTAGTAGGCTACAGTTTTTTCTCATAAATTAGATTGGTGTTATTATCATGTCCTAGCATTTCTTATTCTCGGCTTTTTTCTTTGTAGATCACTTGGCTATTGGACGGTGAAGAGATCCAAGACGCGGATATTAAGTATGAAAAAGATGGAAATATCACTCTTTTGCTCACTGAAGCGTTGCCAGAGGACGAGGGGGTTTATACTTGCATTGCGGAAAACCCGCTTAAACGTGTCATGTGTTCATGCAAAGTCTCAATTGACGGTAAGTCGCTCAAGAATCGCGTAACAACTCGGTAATAGTGTTTCTATATATTGACATAATTTTACAATTTACTATTTATTCATTAGTTTGGTGTGATCATTTTATGTAATATGTTCGTAGTTTAATGTTAAAGTTAGTTTAACATTAGAAATTAAAATTAATTTTATATTTTTATTTTTTTTGTAAGCATGCAAATGGAATGCTATTTCTTAAGATCGGTTTCATGATATTATTCGCTACTAAGTAGTTGTCATGTCGTTTTAAGGAAATGTCAAAAAACCAGACACTTCCTATTTTGTGTATTTTTGTTACATGCCAACCAAAAAAACATTTAAATGCTATTTCTAGTTCCGCCGAAACCTTTAAAGAAAAAACAAACTCATCACATTCCACCTGCAGTAAAGAAAATCGAAAGCACGCCACAACCAGGTTATAACATATTTAGAATATAGTAGATTTTATAGAAGATAAATTCTGCTATACAGTGCACTTTGGTACAGCTAATACAGTTATGTGGTAATATATATTAACTAAGAATTTGGCTATAGAAAAGCGTGAAGCCCAGCCTAAAATAGTTGAAACAGATTCTGCCCCAGTATCACCGCCCCGACCAAAGCAAGAAGAATTGGTGAAACCTTATTTTACTGAACGAATGCAGGATCAAATTGTTCCGGACGGTAGCACAAACTTTAAACTCTACTGTCAAGTTGCAGGTACTTCTTAAATAAATTAAATGTATGTATTTTAAAGCTGTATTTTAGCTGTAAAGTAAAAACATGTTTCCAAATTTTATTAAATATCTTCAGGAACTCCAGAGCCTACAGCAAAGTGGTATTTTGAGGATCAAGAAATGGAGGCTGATGGGGACTTTGAGTTTATATCGAAGGGCGATGAAAGGATCCTTAAATTCGCAGAGGTCTTTCCTGAGGATAGTGGAACATATACTTGTGTCATTAGCAACAGTGTTGGTGAAACTAGAACGCAATGCAACATTAAAGTTGAAGGTTTGTTGTTTTCTTTAAATAGATTTGTCAAAGTATTTTGCTTTCGAACAACTAATATGTCAAAAATAAAGCAGGAGTTTTATCTTTAAAATAAGACTAAAACTCTTTTATTTTATTCTATTTTGTGTTTTTAATGAAAAAATAAACATTTGTTTGTGAAATAAATGTTATTATTAACAGAGATTGATGGAGATGCACCAACATTTATGTTAAAACCGAAACCGTGCAACGTTGAAATGGGTGAAAAGGCAATGTTTACTTGCAGGGTAGACGGCGAACCTGTTCCTACAGTTAGGTGGATGTTCTGGTAAGTAAATGACTCTTTTTTTACATTTTTTCAAACATATTTGTTAAAAATTTTGCTTTAATACATTGTAGTAACAAGCCAATTGAAGATAGTAGAATGGTCGTAACCAAAGGTAATGCTGACAACAACTACACTCATTCACTCGAAATTGCACAAGCTTTGCCGCAAGATGCCGGTAGATACTCTGTCACTTGCAGGTATTTAGTCTAATTTATCCTCAATAGTTTGACAATGTTCAATTTTGTGCTTACGTGTAAAAAATGAATAATTGCAAAACAATTAAATAAAAATTATAGCTTTTGTATGCAATGTATAATAAAATTATTGTTAAAACAACTTTGCAAAAATTGAAAAAAATCAAAGTTTTTCTTCAACAATAATTAACTAAAATTAACAAAATGTTTTACAGCAATTTGTTAGGTGATATTACCTGCACAGTATCACTTATAGTTGGGGGTGGAAAGAAACAGGAAACCCGAAAAGATTTTAGAGATGTTTTGAAAAAATCTGCCAAGCCAAGTCTAAAATCGCAATCCAGCACCGAAGAACAAGTAAGAAAATGATACAACTTCATTTTTAAGCAATAAAAGTTTGTTAATATGACGAAAAGTTAAGTTATATAAACTCGAAAAACAGCAAAATTAAGATTAGGAAATTTAAAAAAAAATTATTTAATTTTAGCATTTTTTTTATTTAATTTTAATTTCATTGGTAGTTTTATTTTTTATATTTTGATTTTAAAACATATTGACGTAATTTTCTATAGCTGGAATTAACCGAGTGTTTAAATAACCGGAAATTATATGACTCACTTAGTTTATACTTTTAGAAACTAGATAGTGTGAGTTAAATAACTAACGATATCTATTTTCGATGTTATTAAACCTTATCTTAACAACAAGAGCAAATTTTTGATGCCGAAATTAGTAAGCCTATCACTAGCAACACAAACATTGTTAATAGTTAACAAAATGGGTTAGAATGTTGGGCGTTAAAATAAGTTAAGGTTTACAAATATTATGGGCCTGTGGAGTGGATTTTTAGATTTTATAGGTAGACAGAATAGTGTTAGATTAGCTAAGTATATCGGCTCGTCAGTAATTGCAGCAGTAGCGCTTATTTATTATTACCAACAAAATAAAACAAAAGCCGTCTATAAGTCATCGTCGGTACGAAACCTTTTGTGCTTTTCAACATTGGATTTATATTTACGTATGATAAATTTTATATATGTTATAAATATTTTTCAGGTTGATTTTCGGTCAGTTTTGCGAACAGCCTCAACCGATAAAGACTTGGGAGCTCGTACGTTATCTAGCAGTGGTTCCGAAGACCCTTGGTATGTTAAAATTTTATATGGTGTCAATATTGTATGCAAGCATTTGAACCTAAAATTTTGTTTAAAACAAAACACTATTGCTCACCTTTAATTGTGCTTATAATAAAAAGCGTTATTACAACTAAAGTAAAATGTTTAAAAAATAAATTAATTTTTTGGTGAAGCGATGACCCAACTATCGCATACAAGGAAGCGCTTTCTTCGTCCGTTAGGACCAAGCATATGACGGAAGAAGTAAGAAAGTTAAAAAAAGCTGAACAAAAAGATTTTAGATCGGAAACCTTAACTCGAAAAGTTGGTAAGTCAAAGGCTTTTTGCATCATTAAAGATAACATGATGTGTGTTGAGTTTGTATTAATTGTAATAAAAATAATCAATTTAGTTTGTAGAATAACAGATCAATTTCTAAATTAAAAGATTATCACATCTAACTACATTTAGAAACTAAAGTAACCACTCAAGATGCACTAAGAGTTAAAGGGTCGGAACAACTTGACTTTCGTGACGAAGCTCTCAAAACAAAAGTTAAAACCAAAGTTCTTGGTCAAGACGATTATAAAGTTATGTCTCCCGAGCAAAAGGACTTTAGAGATGTTGCCATTAAATCTAAAGTTGTCACAAAAGCATATCGAGAGGAAGTTGTTAAGGTATAACTTGTTTGATTAATGCCTTAAAATTAAAATAACAATTACAGATGCGATTTTTTCATATTTTTTTATGTTTTTTCAAATAAAAATTATTTTTAATAATAAACAAATGTTATCTTAAAATATTTTTTTTAATTTTAAAATTTTAGGCTCAAAAGGCGGAGCAAGTGGACTTTCGTAATGTTCTCTCTCCGACCAAAAAAGATACGGAAGACAAGTCCAAGAATTCGAGCGAGTCAGGAACTCTTTTGATCGCTGAATTACCAAAAGCAAAATGGAAGAAGGACAATGTCGACAACACTACGGTGGCTACAAGAAGGGCACGTCACAGAGGAGCAGCTCCTGAAAAGAGAATGGAGCAAAATGGGGAGGAAAAAGAAAATGAGGAGGAGGAAGAAGAAGAAGAAGAGGAGAAGTTTAGTCCTCCAGTGTTTACTCAACCTATGAAAGATATAAGTGTATGTAAAATAAAAAGTAGTTTAAAATGGTCAAATAAAAAAAAATAACCACAATGATTTATATACTGTAAATAGAACGTGGTTCAAATTTAAACATTTCAAGCAAAGTTATTTAGAAAATATTATTTAAAGCTGTATGTTTTTAGACTAAGGATGGAGAACCATTTGAACTGATATGTCACGTCACTGGTGACCCCGAACCTGAAGTTAAGTGGTTTTTGGAAGAAGAAGAAGTTAAGGCAGAAGCTGATATCACCATCACGAAAGAAGGTTAGAAAAAAAAAGGACCCAAGCATTTAAAAAGCAGTATTTTATAAAACAAAATTAAAATTAAAATTACGAAAATAATTATAATAATTTGCGAATTTTACAAAAAATGCATTTTATTAGGTTCTGAATGTCGTTTGTCCATCGCTGAAAGTTTTCCTGAAGACCAAGGCAAATATATCTGTTTGGCTAAAAACGAACACGGCAAGGTCACGTGCCACTCTTACGTCACAGTGATTACGGAGGGTGAGTGACGTCACTCATGGCCTCGACCCCCGCCATAGCATAATCGAGAAAGTTCGCCTTCCGACCTAATTTTGATAAAATCGAAAAAAAAAATAAATTGCAGAGACAGATTAGGTGTGCTTTGCATAATACAACGCGTTACTTACATAATTCTTTGTTAACCGTGCTCCTATATAGAAAATGCATTAATTATTTCATGACACGAGCAATAATTGCCCATTTTCTGATTCTTAATCCAATGTATAATGTTCTATAGCGTTTATTATTCCCAATCACTAGCCGCCCGTTTGCATGTACAAGTGCTATCTTGCTCTCATATATCGTTTATATGGTGGTGAATAAAGTCCCATGTAAGAATGCACAAAACGATCTGATTTTTTTTTACCGCGCGTGGCGTGAAAGAGCATAGTTAGTAAGAGATTAGCTACGGCGGGCTTCGAGGCAACTGCGTGGCGGTTATTGGTGGTTTTAAATTATTTGGTTTGGTGGTTGTGGTACTTTTGTAGAAGGTGTACAAGTGTGATGATTTGTTATAGTTTTCAATTATGGATCTATTTTTTTGTAACTTAAACACAGTTGCCTTTAGCCATGCCAAGGTACATAGACAGTTCAGTCTCTTCTGGCAAATTCTGCATAGAGTTATATACCAATATTTTATTATTATCTTATTATTTTAATAAACTAACTAATTGGTCTTTGTAAAAACTAGATTTTATTTAAAAATAATCTTGCGATATAACCAAAGAATTAAAACAATTATAAACTTTACACTTAATTGTGTTACAAACCGTTTAAGTTACAAACAATTTGTAAATTAACAATTTACAAACGTGGAATTATCCATTCCAAAGTCACATGTTTACATAATTAATCATGCAAATGTAGAATTGCATTGCCATATATCGGGTTAGGAAGTTGTTTTAGGAAAGAGATAGTTTAAGCGAGATAATTAAAAAGGAAAAAGGCAAAACTTTGAAGAGGGAAGCAAAGTCGAAGATATAACGGAAGTCCTACAAAGCTTAAAATACAGCGGGTTATACTTTTTGTCATTGTGTTATCATCATTAAGGGTTTTTATGTACTGTAGAATATTTTTTTAAATATTTTAGAAAGTTTTAAGAACAAAGAAAACGCGAATTTTAACTCAAAATGTATTTTAAATGCAGAAATAAATTATTCTTGCAAAATTTTAAATAAATAAAAATAAGTGCAGGTATTTCTAAATATACTTATTCTGCAATGTTTTTGTGTCAGAAAAGCTTTAATTTAATATAGTTTGGAACGAAAATAAAATGGCATTATACAAAGAGATGAATTTTAAAAATATTATGCATTTTATTCTAGTAACATATGTTAAGCCTAAAACATATTATATAACTTGTTGATATATACATTTATACGAACTTAGTATATTTTCGCAGAACAATGACCTAAAGCGTAACAAAATCGTTTATTTTTAAAATAGTTTAATGTGTGTGTTAAAAAACTATAGGAAGTTAGTAATCATTTATAATGTAGCGTATGTGAAATTGTGACTAATATAAAAGCAGAAACATGTGGTCTAATTTTATTTCATTCTAGTAGTCACGTTTTAAAATATGTTTTATGTTATACAGACTTAGTTGATCAATAAGTGTATAGCATAAGTTAGGTAGGTAGAATTTTAAAATAGATTATATTAAACAAAGTTACAAATTTCTCTAATTTATTGTTGCTGATAAGGTGCATTTTATTAAAAGTTGGTGGTAGGCGGTGACTCACTTCACCCAATTGGTTAAACTAGGCATATAGCAAAACATTAATTTCCTGAAACCTGATGTATAAGCATTTTCTATTCTTAGAATCGCCGCTATGTTATTTAAACACATTTTGTAGCTAAGAAAAGTGTAGGTGTGGTGGAAATTAATTTTGCACATAACTTATGTAAAGTTTTACAATCTTGATGCATTTTCCCGTTTGGGCAGTCGGTAAAGTTTAACCCAATTTGACCTTTTTAAAACTCACTATGGATGACATTATAGCTTCTTTAAATAATGAAGCTCAACAACACGTGATGGCAGTACTGAGCCGCGACCGGGTTTTGCGTGAAAAAGAACAAGAACGAGTAGCTTCATTACGAAAAGAACTGGTGAAACAGAAGCGAATCGGAGCATTAGTTGCAGGCTCATCTTCTTATCAACTTAACTTTATGTCTCGTTGTGCAAGATGCTTAGGTCCGCTCGGAATAGCAGATGTCATTAACAAAGATCAAGCAAGGTGTTGTGTTTGCAAGCATTTAGTCTGCAAACGATGTCGTGTAGCTAAAAACAGAAGGCCGTATGAGAGAAAGGAGACGTTAAGTCACCGTAAATCAAGTCACACTTCTTCGAATAGGGACGAAGAGAATTTAAGTGTTTCTTCTATGCCGCTATCCCCATTGCCTATATTTAAAAATACCAACACAGAGACCGAGATCGAAAAACATTTTCATAACGAAAAACAAGATATTTCGTTACCTATTCCTTCTAATCGAAATGTTAATGTACCAGACGACACGTCAATAGAAAATGTATACATTGCTCACAAAAGTATTAGAAACGCTAATGTTAAAAAAATTTCGTCAGAAAATTTAAAGAAAATGTCGGAAAATAAGTTAAATTCACCGCAAAAATTGGATCCAAAACTTCACTTTCCCATTCCGTTCAATACAAATGAAAATTCACGCTTAACAAAAGTAAAATCGCAAGGAGTTTCTAATGAAAAAATGGTTTATGATGACCGTCTAAATCCATTTTTAAACTCAAGCTCTAATGAAAATACAAACTCAAGTGACAATAAAGATTTTAATGAGAATCAATCAACTAATCCATTTATTCAACTTGATGATGCTGATGCCAAATCAAAGGAAAGTAACATCAATTCTTCAAAGAAAATAACTAAACAAACACTAAATAGTCTCCAATTAGAGATTGGTCTTAAGGAAAATAAAAGCTCTCAAAACATTTTACTACAATCCAGCAATAAATCTTCTTTGCAGCAAAATATTAGTTCTGAATATATTACAATTGTTAGAGGGTCTGCTCCGTCATCAAACAGAAAACCGGCGGCGATTGATAGAAATGTTGCTCTTAAATTTTTAACCATGGCTGGCGTGCAAACCAATGTTAGATCAAGAGCTCAATCGGTTGACCCAAACCGTCAAAATTCGCTAACTTCTAATAAACCAATCGGTAGAACCAAATCATTTATGGACTCTCCGTTACAGCCTAAGGCAAGAAAAAGATTAAGTTTTGGTTCAGGCTCTAGCTTAACTGGATCAAATGATCTCAACAGGTTGTCCTTAATAAAAAATACTTTATTTACACAGCTTCGAACTGGTAGCGTCGGAGATGTAAGTGAAAAATCGAACTCTACAACTTACAGTTTTTCTGAACTAAAAAGCAAATCAAGTATACAATCTACGCCAGATATTACACCTCCACCTTCTCCTACTTCTAATTCAAAAATTGCAAAGTTTGGTGCTGCTTTAAAGTCGATGTTGGAATTTGACAAACCATTGCTTAAAACAAATTTTCAGAATAACCTAAATCAAACTTTTAATGATAAAAAAATAAAATCCGTTATTAAAGATCGATCCTCCTCAACCGAGGAAGAAAGTGAAAAAAGTTCAGATTTAAGCAGCTCCGAAGATCAAAAGGATCGGGCAACTTCCGATGCATTTGAAGCTGACGAGGAAGAAGATTACAGAAATTCAAGCAGTTACCACTCGTCCAGATCATCGCCGATAGAAATTCCAAATCAATTTCTTAACTGTGCAAACGATTCTAACGACAGTTCATCTGATAACTTACCAATCAGAAAAACAACTAGAGACAGTGGTTATATAACACCGATTGATCGTGGTTTGAAACACAGTGTTAACAAAAGAACGAGTACACCAAAAGCGCGCACTAGAACTAAAAAACTTCGCTCTGCGCGAGCTCGAAGTGCTGGCTACAGATTATTTTCAGAATTAAAAAAGTCTCAGGATGCTATCACTCTGGACGTTAAACCAGAGAATCTGTCACCTAAAGAGAATATTGAACTTCTAAAATGTTCCAATACTTTGTCTAATCTTAATACCATATTTAGTGCTAATGAAAATACCACAACTGTAACAGAATCGGAACTAAATGTTGTAGCTCAAATTGCAAGTCATGAAACAAATTCAACCTTGTTAGAAAACAAAGAATCAGACAAGGAAGTTGAAGTAACAGTTCCCGATAAAGTAACAACACCTGTTAAAAATGTTTCGACCACACCTGAAACACCTACTGCAATATTTGCAGAGTCTTCTACTTTTAAAGAAAATGACAATTTTGTAAACGAACCTAATAACATTAATCAAGATAACAAACCGATAATTTCAACACAACACAGTACACCATATAACAGGGTAGGTTTTGATACTTTCTTAGATTCGATGTTTCGTAAAACTGATCGATCAGAACAATTTTGGATTTGCAAGGTTTGCGACAAAACACTTAATTTACAAAAACAAAGTGGTGAATGGTTTCATATTGTAACAAGGCCCGAAGTTTTACATTACAAACGACAGATATTTACTGCTAGTAAACCCATTCAACTACTTTCTAGGCCAAGATCTCGAACTGTTAATGACATATTTAGTCAAAGCACGGACATGACTTTACACTTTCCAGAAGATCCAAGAATGCCACCAAGTATAAGGTTTCCAACTGCCAGTAATATGCCTCATTATGTGTCTTATAATTCGTTAAATGATCTCAGTCAGGATAAAAAATTACAATTTGAAAAGGATCATTGTGAATACTGTAAGCCCGGAGACTTTCCAACTCATTTTAGTGGTCGTCCTCGTTCACGCAGTTCAGAATTGCTTTATGAAAACGAAGATTCGCATCATATCACCAGCATTGCTCGAAGGGAAAAACGACTTAGTAAAAAAACCATGGCTGAAGCCGTTTACACCAGTTTGCACAAAAATTTGCCAGGTTAAATAAAGATAGCAGGGTGAAATAGATTTGTAAACTTAAGGCATATAATAAAGTTCAACATAAACCTTAAGCGATATTTGTATATGGTTTATCAAAACAGTTTTAATGTTTTGCTAAAATCAACATATTTTATGAAAATATTGGCATAAATCATGATAATATTTTGCATCTAACAATGTTCAATAAAATATTTAAATTTACAGAACCTGAACAATCAAAGTCTTCAGTTAATTACACAACAAAGAAAAACATACCTAGTCTTTCTTCAATTGTTCCAGCTTCGATCAAGAACGGCCCACGTGACAGTACGGTCATCAGGGGCAATCCTATAAGTATATGTTGCGAATTATCTGGTACACAACCTCTTAAAGTTGTTTGGAGAAAGGGTCGAGATCAGGTAGGAAATATGTTAACTAAATATATATTTGATTTCTGTTAAGTACATTTTATTGTATTTTGCAACATATCATTGTTTTTCGTATATTTCAACTCATAATAGGAAATATAAATGATTCATTTTAGACCAATACAGCATTGCACACAGATTTGTAAATTTGTTGATGTTTTAGATAAGTAGCATAAGTGATTAATTTGAAATTGATAATGCAATGACGTTAACATTAACAATGACGCAGATATCACATAGTCACCAATGCAATATCGAAACTTCAAAATCCTTTTCTGCGTTAACGATTAAAAAGAGTGAACGAGATGATTCTGGCTGCTACACGCTACAGGTCACCAACAAGGGTGGCGTAGACCAATTTTCTGTTAGCGTTAAAGTTGTAGGTAAGAATCATAATTTGTTGGTAGCTTTCCTTATTTACCAGTTAAAAAAGTGACTTCAATCATAAAACCTAAATTTGAACGCACACAGCAATTAAACAACTTTAACACCTAATCTAAATTGTTTAATCACATCTCTGTGCTATTTATTTTTCAATTACATATTTGGTATTTATTCTAGTTTGACATTGTTTTCATATTATAGATGTACCTGACCCGCCTGGCAAACCATTTGCAGAGATAAAAGATGGTGTAGTTGTGGTATCCTGGTATGGAAGTGGGTATGATGGGGGTAGTCAAATCAAATCCTACCTTCTTGAATCCACCAAGGTATTATGTTATATTTTACATATACACAGTTATTAATTGTTTAAACGACAAACAGATATTTTAACATAAATATATGCAGACTATTACTGATTAAGAGATAATCTTATCATTGTTAATGTTAATTTATTTATTAATTTCAGCTAAAGGGAAACAGTGTAGCTGGAAGAAAATTCTGGAAAGAAGTAGCAACAACAAACAGCACCTCATATACCATAAAAGATTTAGAAGCAAATGCATTTTATTTGTTTAGGTAAATTCAAGGTTTAATGTAATGCAATTTTATTTTCGATCGTTAAATATGTTTTTAAAAGTAATTAAGGTTTAAGATTATTTTAAGAAAAATAATTTTATATCGCTAATGTATATATGTAATTTAATTTTTTTATTACTACATAGAGTATCTGCAGAAAATGAATATGGGATGGGTCGACCCGGTTCTTTTTCTAATGTTTTACAGAATATTCCAGTTATTGAAAATGGAGCAGACACCACTGATGACGAAAGTATGAAATGTTATTAAGTTTTAAAAATACAATTTCTTTTATTTGTAAAAAAAATATAATTTCTAAAGATGCCATTATGCAACATACCATTAAAAGTATTTTTATTGTCTTTGCTTGCACATTTCCGTACTTTTGTTGTTCGAACCTTAATGGATATTACGTCGTATTGCTAAATTCAATTTTGTTTGGAATTTTTCTATCTGTTCAGCTATTTCAAATGACTCTGTTTAACTGATAAGCGACGACAGCTAACTGAGAAGTAGTCGTTTAGTTGTAGACTTAATGGAATCAGTCAAAGTAATTATAAGACGAAAACAGGCGTGAATTTAAAACAGCTGGCTACGTCACTGCTACGTCAGACGTTTTGTTTGTCAAAGTTACGAAAGCAAAGAAACAGTCGACAATGTCTTACCAAAGTGAAAGTTACAGATTTTTTTAAAGATTATCCGATTTTTAGAACGCTTAACTAAAAGTATAATTCATTTAAACAGGATTAGTGAATATGGATAGCCAAAGTAATGGTACATATTTATGCCGCTTATAAGTGTTTTAACAATGATTAAGTTATTTAAATAAATTTTGTACTTTTACAAATTAAATTAAGCAATTTAATTTATTTTACTTTGATGTTGTGTAATTTGTTTTGTTTTATTTAAAACAGGCGAAGGAGAGTTCGTTCAATACGAACCGGTTCAAATTCGACAAAACGAAAAGTTTTCAACAAGATATGAAATTAAAGATAAACTTGGACAGTAAGTACTGACTTAAATAAAAGTTATCTTAATTTAATAAAAGTTTATTCGATTACACTGCAATTTTTATTTACAAAAAAAAACGATTTATTTACCCAAGTCATATGCAAAGGTGTTTGAAATAGGACGAATATTAGAATATATAACTCTATCTTATCTTAACAAATTATATTGTGATTTTCAAAACTCAGAGGCCGATTTGGTAAAGTCCATCGGGTAGTCGACCGCAAAAGTGGAAAACAGTATGCAGCTAAAATAATGAGAGCTTTGAAAGCCAAGGACAGGGAGGCAGTGTCGCTAGAAATTGAAATAATGAACGCACTTCGCCATCCAAAATTAGTTCAACTGATAGACGCCTATAATCATGGAAGGGAGATTCACATGGTCATGGACCTGTAAGATTTCTGTTTAAAATATAACCTAATTTTTAAATATATGAAGTAACTTATACATCATTCAATTTGAAAATGACTTTTTGAAAGCAAACGTATATTTATTTTGGATAAATGTGAATACTTTGTAATCAATGTTTAAATACATTTTTCTACTACTTTTATTTTGTTAAACTAAATATCTGAAAAATTATTTTTATTTTTGGTGAAACAAGTAATATTCTTGTTTGTACAAGTAATGTTTCTTTTTTGTTATTAAAATAGAGTTGCTGGGGGTGAATTGTTCGAAAGGGTAATTGACGAAGATTTTGAACTAACCGAAGCAGCTTGTATCAAGTATATGAGACAAATTTGTAGCGGAGTTCAATTCATGCATGACAAAATGGTGGGTATGACGTCACTTGTACACGTCATTTCAATGGCTAGCATTTATTTAAACTTATTTCTATTACTTGTAAAAATTCTTTTTTTAAACGCCATTCTTGAACGTCATTTTAATAGATAACATTTATTTAAACCTAATTATTTTTCTTGAAGCTATACTTTTTTAAAACTATTTTTAAACAGCATTTCAATGGCTAACATTTATTTAAACTTGTTTCTTTTTTTAGCATCTATTATTTTTTGAAAAAATAATCTGATTTTTTTAAATTTTTGAGGTTTTGAATACAAAATTACCATTATTTCCATAAAACAATTATTTCCATCAAGAGATTCTAATTGTTGTAAATTGAAATATTATTTATCACAAATTTTAACCATTGTTTTTAGATTGTTCACTTGGATTTAAAACCGGAAAACATAATGTGCATTAACAAAACAGGAACCAAAATTAAAATTATTGATTTCGGCTTAGCTCGAAAATTTAACCCAAACGAGCCAATCAAGGTAAAAAATTAAAAATTTGTTATCAGTATTATTCAACAAACTTATGTCACGTATAATAAAACTGTGAGATGTGTGAGTTAAACTAACTTTTATGGGCATTTAAATGTATGTTAGATGACAATATTTTTAAACTGTCGACTAATACATATTTTAGGTGATGTTCGGTACACCTGAATTCGTAGCACCGGAGGTAATTAATTATGACGTCATCGGCTTTCAAACCGACATGTGGAGTGTGGGAGTAATCTGTTACATCCTGTGAGTTGTGTGACCTTTGCTGTTGGTCGTTTGACTTTTGTTAAATTTTCAAAAGTAGTTAATTTTTGTGTCACACAATTCAGTATATTTTAAAAACAAATTGGCGTTATTTTAATAGTAATTTTAGAGTAAGAGTGTACCAATCGTCGCCTTGGGAGATTTACGTGTTTATTCTGATTTTAATAATTTTGTATTTTTTTTCAGGTTATCTGGTTTATCTCCGTTTTCTGGCGATGCCGATACAGAAACACTCTCCAATATAACAGCAGTGTTGTGGGATTTTGACGACGAAGCGTTCGATCAAATATCGGAAGAAGCGAAAGATTTCATATCAAAACTTCTCGTTAAATCAATGAAGTAAAATATGTTTACAATGTTGTTGAACCTAAATAAACTAAAACAAATAATAAATTACGAATCTTAATAAGTTATACTAATACCTTAAGGATTTTTTATAAGATCTGAAAATTATGTTTATTTAATCGTTTTTTATGTTATCTTCCTATTTTTAATGTCATGTATATTTTTTATCAGGAATCGTTACACCGTAAATAAAGCTTTACAGCATAATTGGTTAAACAACGACACTAACAAAATGTCGAAGAGCAAATTAAACACAAAGAACCTAAAACGTTTTCTTGCTAGAAGAAAATGGCAGGTTAGAAAAAAATTAAATTTTAATTTTAACTGAAATGTAAATATAAAATTATTATATTTCAGTTGATGTATATATTTTTTAATTTTAACATGTGTTTTTTCTTTAAACTTTAAATCATATTTATTATTATAATAAGAAAACTGGAAATGCTGTACGAGCTCTTAGTAGACTTACATCACTTGCCCGATTAACAACTTCCAACGCTGGTGGTCAGCCGAGAGAATCTGGATTTTTATCCTCGCTTAGAGCTGAACTTGTCCGAGAAAAAGAAAGCAAAAATGTAATGCAATCTAAAAAATAAATTATCATTATTATAGGTTAAAAACTAATTTTTTTATTTAGTTGTAAACATGTGATTAATAATTAATTACTAAAATTTATTATTTTTGAACTAAAAAATTGTGATTCACGATTTTAACAGTAATAACAAATTTATTTGTTTTTTCAATACAATAACTTAATTTACAGTTAAAAGGAGCTGTAACCAAGTGGTAACTTTGTTATATTACAGGAACCTTCAAAAACCAAACCTGAATTCATTCAAAAGTTCGACGACATCGAAGTTATAGAGGGCTCCGCTGCCAAGTTTCAATGTACAGTTACTGGGGTTCCTGATCCCGAGATTATTTGGTACAAAGACGGAAAACCGATCAAGGAATCCAGACATTATAGGTTGCTCACTGTTTAACTTAAAAAAATTAAAACTTCGTTTTTTTTGATAACTTACAATTTTTTTATTTACTGTGACGTTGCAGAATATCCTACACGGAGGATGACGTATGTACTCTTCTTATAACTGAGGCAACAGAAATGGACGATGCTGAATACATGTGTCGAGCTATTAACAGCGAAGGCGAAGTCGAACTTAACGCCGAACTTATCGTCATATGCTCAGGTGCGTGATGACGTCACTACCACGTTGGCACTGTTTGATGACGTCACGAGTCGATTTGATATAAGATATTTTGCACGCATTTTGTAAATCTGGTTGAAAACAGATTCTTAAGACGGATTTTTATCTCGATTTTGTCACGTTGTGTATGAAGTGTGCTTTAGTGTTATGCAAGGTGCACGTTCACTGCGTTGTTTTTGCCTGTGTTTGAGAAGTTGGACATTTTTTTGTTTAGGTATCATTATTTGTTTTTTTACTTGTATAGTATATTTTGCTCGCGCATAAAATGGCTCCCAACTGCCCATTTATTCATTCTGTGCAATTTTTGGACACCATTTCTATAACTATCACATCACACAAAATTCACGATTTTGCACGTTCAACTTAAGGGTACCTAGTATCAATATTAAGCGATACAACAAACGAAATAAAAACTTAAACATTATTTTTCTAACATTTTGTCAATCATTCTAACATGTACACATATATTATAATTAAAAATTAATTTTATTAACTACTTTACTTGTCGAACTGATTTTAGGTGTATTACATTTTAACATTTTATTAACACGTTTAATATTTAATAGTCTATTTCATACTAATAACAATTAAGTAAAACGCATTCAAAATTTTTGTTGCAATGATTATGTACAAACTGTGATTTAAATTTAGTTTAATATATTCCAAGTAAAATACTTAACACAATTTCAAATTTAAAAAGTATTTTTTAATAACTTAACTGCTTATTTTGATTTTTAGTTATTAACTAAATATAGGTTTAGTTATTAACTAAATATATTAACTAAATATAGGTTAAAAGTAAACAGTGTATTTTTATAATATTGTTTCACACTTCTATTTAATAACCTATTAGGCTTTAAATTCTACATTAATTTCTGTACAGCTTTAAAGATAAAAAGTAATATTTTAATTTTTGCAAAAGGAATATACCTTTAAATTCTGTGCTAGTATTGCTTGTGTTTTCTTTTGTCTTTAGTGTCTTATTGTTTTTCTTTATTTATTTTGTGTTTTCCGCTTAGAAAATAGATGTACTAACTCAAGGACCAAGTGTGATGTAACATACATGTAATCAAAAAAATTAATCAAATTTATTAAATTAAACGATTTTAAATTTTAATTCATTGAAAATATTTTGTTTGATTTTGTGATTTAAAAAAGTATTAAAAGTTACTGTTAAGTAAAATCAATAAATATGGGTATACGATTTAAAAGATTGGGTTATTTTTTTCAAACTTTATTTAAATTTTCTTTTTCTTTATTTTAGCTAATTTTTCTTCTACCTCCCTTTCTTCACCCTCTTCACCTTCTCAAATATCTTCTTCAGAACAACTTTCTTTTCCCTTTGTTAACAACATTTTCGTAAAAACTGACGTGAAAGAATGGATACGCATAGGTCAAACTTCAGTATTTATATTTACCATGCCTTACAAAATACTGGAAAACAAAAACAAGAATCTTGAAGAAATATCATTTATAAAATGGTTCAAATTTGACCAAAACACCCAAGACTTTAAAATAATACAAAACGTTAAAAACCTACAAATGAAAACAATGTTTAGTGAAAACGAAGCTGAAATAATAAGTTACTTGGTTATAAATGATACATCGTTGGTAGACAGCGGCATTTATCGATGTAAAGGAACTCTTAGTGGTTTAGAATACAAAACTACTTACGAACTATCTTTACTGGAAGGTAAAATCTTATTATTTTAGCTATTACTTAATTGTTTAACCCTATTATATTAAATATACATCAACAACGTTAATTAAAAATACATTTTTTAATAAATGTTTTTTTTTTAGAACATGCAATTTATAAAAAGACCAAATGTATGCCGCCCCGCTTTTTAAAAGTCCCAAAAGCTCAAAATGTAGCAGAAGGTGCTGAAGCAGTTTTAAAGTGCACAGTGCTTGGAAAACCGGCGCCTATTATTTACTGGTATATCTACGGCACTCGGTTATACCAAGGGGATAGGCACAGGTAATTGAAATAGTATAATTAGTAGGTTAGGGCCATAACATTCAATAATTCTTTAAATTTTGTACAGATTTAAAGAGGATGAGACAACTGCATCGTTAGAGGTTCTTCAAACTCGTTGGTATGACAGTGGAAAATACGAATGCATAGCTGTTAGTCCGCTCGGAGAAGCAAGATGTTCAGTCGATCTAAGTGTTCAACCTCCGGATCATCAGGAAGTTGAATTCGAGGGAGCTCCAATGTTTCTAAGAAGGACGCAAGCGAAAGTCATGAAGATGGGAGAAGCTGTTATGTTTAAATGTACTGTTGCTGGAACTCCACAACCAAAGGTATAACTTTTGTAAATTAAAAATTAAAATGGTGGAGTGGTTTTGTTCGGATAAATGATAAAACTTTAACCTTAGATACAAACTTTACTTCATGTTTTATAAAGGTATATTGGAAAAAAGGTGACACTGTGTTATCTGCAAAAGATAGTCAAAGATACAGAATAACGCAGAATCAAGGCGGCGGGCATAGCTTTGCAATTACAAAGACCAGGTTAAATGACCGGGGAAAATATACATGCATCGCCGAAAACGAAAAAGGAGTTGCTTTATGTGCAGCTTTTTTAACTCTTGGAAAGTGTGAGTTATATATATAGTTTGTCTCTTTAGCTTTGTCTTATTTAAATTGCCTAAAATTATTAAAATCCCATGATTTGAATTTCTTAGGATTATCAGATTCCGATGACCAGAATGAATTTATTCAATAAAATTATTTTAAATTTTTAACAGTAACAAATTTAGAAGAACCTTCGCTCTGTTACGATGTGTTGCCACTAGCTCCAGTGTTTGTTACACGACCGTTTAGTGCCACAGTGCGGGCCGGATATTCAGTTGCTTTCCAATGCACAGTTCATGGTGTACCAGTGCCAAAGTTAACTTGGTTTACTGATAACGGTAAACCAATTTTGCAAGGCCAACGATATGTGGTAAGAATCGTAATGTTGCTAACCTTTCTAATGTCAATTAAAATTGTGAAAATTTATTAAACTGATGGTGAGTTTAATAGCTTATACAATGTTATTACGCAATTGTTTAACCAGATAGAGGACATGCATTCTCATCATGTATTACGAATAAAAGACACCCGATTAACAGATTGTGGAAATTATTTTTGTACTGCGTCGAACACTACAGGTAGGTAGAACTATTGTAATTTAAAAAAATTGCTCTATTTGAATATAGAAAAATGTTTATAGCCTATCACACGCGTTTTATAACACGCGCTTTTTTTAAGGCGAGGCCACGTGCAGCGTGCGCCTTGAGGTAAAGCGTGCTCGGAAATTTGAGCACCCGTCTATAAAATTTGGTGCTGAGGCAAGAGACGCTTGTTTGCTTAACAATGTTGGCAACGACAAAATACAACAAGTTCGTGCTGTCGAACGTAAACTTTCGATAACCAAGGCTATTACTTTAAACGAGGGAAAGAATGCAAAGATTAGCTTGACAGTAAAAGGTATTCCAAAACCCGAGGTATCATGGTATCATGCAGGACAGAAAATTACAACTGGTAACAGGTATTAATAACTTTGACTAAGTGTAGTTCAATTATTTTTTAAGTTTGAGACAGTGTCTAATTGTTAAAAAATTTGTATTTTAGATTTCGGTTAAGTATTGTCGGTGATGTATATCAACTTAGAATAGCTCGAGTTAGCAAACATGATGAAGGAATGTATTCAATTCTAGCGTGTAATGAAGGCGGTTTGTTTACGACTATTCTTCAAGTAACTATTAAAGGTAAATTTTAAATAAAGAGGCGCTAAAATATATTTTAGCGTTTATAGAAATTAATTTTCATTTAATGCACCAATAAATTTATTTACCTTAAAACATAAAGCGGTATAGGTAAAACTTTTTGCTTTAAAAATACTTAACTTGTTATTTAAAAAATCAAATTTGTACGATAATGTTTAGATATGCCAAAGCCTTTAGTATTCTCCGAATTTCCCGCAAAGTCTTTAGCAGCTCACGAAGGAGCAGATGCGATAATTCAATGCAAATTAACGGAGCAGGTTAAAGACAAACCTGCTACATGGTCTAAAGATAATCAAGATCTTACTCAAGAAAAAGAAAAATATGAAGTTTTATCTATAGGGTATAAAATTTACTATTAGTTATAACTAGTTAAAATACCATTACATACAGCATGCTATTGCGAGCACAAAATCATTTTAAATATCAAATTAAAAAAAGGTTGTTCGCAATCATAAGATTAAATTACTTGTTTTAAATTTTAAAAACACAAACCTAGTTTAATTAAATAATTATATTTTTGGTTGTTTCAGAACTTTACAACAACTAACTATCAAGAAAGTTTCAGCAGATGATGAAGGAGATTATACATGCAAAGTTTTGGATACTGAAGCAACATCTAAACTTATTGTTAAACAACCTACTTCACAACAAAGACGAGGTTTTCAATACTTTATTTTAATAAATTAATAATAGCAATTTTACCCATGTTTGCTTCCCCTTCTTTAAAGTTATTTTTTTTAATTTATAAGATTTTCGAATATTTATGTTTTGAAAAGTTTAACTAAAATATTTAATTGGTCGTTTAGATTCTTTATTGTCAAAACAAGTTTTACCAGAAATCGAAACTTTTAAGAAAGATAAAACAATTTTACGCCCAAAAAATGAAATTTTAAATGCCCATGTTCAAGTTATAAGCCCTCCTGTGCCACAGGTATTTTATTTTAAACGATTTAATCTTTGCAAAATAGCAATAATTTTGTTAAATGTATAGTCACAACACTTTTTATTGTTTTGTTTTAATTTCAAGGAAATGGAAGTACCTGAGACGGGCACTCTAATATTACAACATACGCTTTCGGAGGTTGTTGAAGGTTGCTATTGGACATTAAGGGGAACTAAATTAGTCCCAACAGAAAGATGCAAGGTTAAAACTTTAAGATATTACATATCATATTTTTGAAAAATAGAAAACAATTATTTTAGATTAAAATTTGAAAAGAATAAACAAATTTTGCAGTATTTTCAGTCTTTAAATATTAGTCAAATTGGTATGTATGTTTATAGATCAATGTACATGGAGTAAAACATTCATTAATGTTTGCCGATGTTGGTTGTGCAGATGCTGGAGATATTCTATTTCATGTTCCTCAGTCTACAATAAATATACCTACCCAACTATCTGTTCAGGGTACGGTTTTATCTTAAAAGTTATATTGTATTTATTGCTTCTATTTTTTTTAACTTGGTTTTTTAAATTAGTTAGAGTTTTATGTTTTGATTTTATATATTTAGCTTTACCTTTAACCCCTCCTATACCAAGTGTAAGAATATCTGGAGATTTTAAAATTACCTTGAGTTGGGAAAATATTGATAAAAATAATGTGGATTATGTCGTAGAATTATTCTCCGAAAAAGACAATATATGGAAAGAGGTAAGTTTTATTTTAGTTATTAGTACATTAAGTTTTATTAAAAAAAATTAACGTATTTTGTATATTAAGCATGCCAGAGTATCTTCCTTAAGAGAAAAACTTGAAATTAAGAAGTTACAAGAAGGTGATTCTTATCAATTCAGACTTAAATCTTTAAATAAAGTTGGATTCTGTAAGCAACCAAGTGAACCTTCGCAAGTAGTAACGATTCGTAAGTATAGTGAAATGTTTTATGGTTTGAGAATATTTAAAAATGTAACAGTTTTAATATGTGATTAGCTTTGTATTGACAAAACAATGTGTTAATTTGTTTAGCAATTAAAACTAAGATAGTGCGGGGTTTAAAAGACATAGAGATAGATGAAGGTGAAACAGCACGGTTTGAAGTTCAACTTAATCTGTCAACTTCTAAGGGAGATTGGTTTCTTAATGGACTAAAACTTATCGAAAGGCATGTTAAAATATTATATACCATTGAAGCTTAATGGTTTTATTGATACAAATAAAGTGATTTTATAGTTTACTATTTGGTTTTACCTATTATTTTTTTTGCTCACGATAAACTTTTTAGAGGGGAGAACTGTCAAATAATAAGTTCAGGAAATGTTCATTCTTTAATCATGAAAAATCTTAATAAAAATGGAAGTGCTGCAGTCAAGTTTGTTGCAGAAGATAGCCAGGACTCATCTTCAGCGCAACTTATTGTAAAGGGTTAGTACTTTTATAGTTGTTAACATATTAGTTTTTTGTTTGGAATTATTTGTTATCTACACAAGAAACAAAAACTGTATTTAAATTATTACAGGTAAAACTCTAACGGTAGTGGAAGAACTTCAAGACGTAACAGTAACTGAAAATTCTGAAGCGACATTTACCGTTGCTCTTTCCAAGCAAGTTAACAAACTAGGAAAATGGTATCACAAGGTATAATAACAAAAAGCGTTAATTGAACAAATAGCTGATGTTGCTAGATTATATAAACAATAAATAATTTTACTTTATTTTATGATTTTATTAATATTAGCACAATGAACTTGTTCAATCACATGATGTAATCATTGAGAAAAGAAATCAATATCAAATTTTGCAATTAAAAAATATTAAAAGTACTGCATCTGGAGAAATAAGATTTGCAATGCCTGGTAAATGTGTAATGGTCTTTTTTTAAGTTCAAGTTTTATTATTATTCTTTGTAATTTTATTTTTAATATAAAGATATTAAAGTTTATTACCCATTTAAATAATATGTATAACCTAAATATATTTTAACATAGTTTATTTTTTTACCAAAACCTTTGTTATTTTTAGGCAAAACACCATTATCAAGTTCTTGCCAACTAACTGTTCTAAGTTGGTTTGAAACTGAACCATTTCAAAAAATCACATGCACCTTACCCGAAACTACATTAAGCAAGATTGGTGATGACGTTACGATAACAGTAAAACTGTCATCTGATAAGAAATGTCATTCGAAATGGGATCACAAAGGAAATCCAATTCCACCAAAAAGCAAAAAGTAAAGATGCTATATTGTTTAATGCTCTTATGTTATTTTTTGTATTACAATAATAGGCTTCTGCTTAAAAAAATTCCAAGTAAGGGTAGAATATTTTCTTTTATATTTAGGTATAAAATCAAGCAAAAAAATGATGAAATTAGGTTGACGATTAAAGATATTACTTTGGAAGATGAAGGAGTTGTACAATGCACGGTTGATAAAAACAAAGTAACCACACAGCTTCATGTTGAAGACACCTTACCCAAAATGGTTTGCAAGGACTTGCGTATTTATTTCTAATTTTATTGATGCTAAATTATAAAAAATAGCATCCTATTTAAATTTTAATGTAATTTCTTTTTTATAGAATAATGTTTCAGAAAATATCTCAGTTTTAGAAGAGGAAACTAATATTCAAAATACATCCGAACAAGTATTTATATTTTATATAGTATTAAATATAAATGTAATTTAATAAAAAATATAAAATATTTAGTTAAAAACTATAAAAAAAATAGTTGAGTTGCAAATTGAAAAAATATAATATAAGATAATAATAAAAAGTACAATATTTATTTACTCATTTTTACCTTAATATTTATTTACTTATTTTTATTCTTTCTTTATTTTTAAGGTCAAAGAACCAATGCTTGAAGAACAAAAACAAACCGAATGTTTGGTTACAAAACCATTACCTCCAATCCCGTCTGTTACATTTATTGGTGGTCAAGCAAAAAAAGTAATGAGTTGCAAAGAGGGGGATTTAAACTTTGTGCTTAACGCACATATATCGGACATTGATACAGAGGTTGTTTGGTTAAAAGATGGTATTGAAATAAATGAAAATGATACCAATATTAAGGTAAGTAAATATTTGTTCAAAATTTATGGAATAGTTTTACACTACTTGATATTTCAAATTAAATAATTTTTTATAATATTTTTTTAAAGATTTTAAAGGAGGGGGCAGAAAGAAAGTTAGTATTCGATAAAGTTAATTCAAACTTATCTGGAAACTACCAATGTGCCCTGGTTTTAAATTCGGATATATTTACAAGTTTTGTGCTATCAGTGCAAGGTAAGTAATATATTTTTAACAATAGAGTTAATTTGAAATAGACAATTATGTATTTGAATGCCTAAAACTTTTATTATATTTAGAACAACTTCACACTTTCACTAAACCTTTGCCAAAACAACTTAACTTGATTGAGGGAAATGAATTGAAGTTAAATGTTGAGGTTGAACCAGAACATTGTGATGTTAAATGGATGAAAGATGGTCTAGTTTTGCAACAAGGTATTTAAACAGATATGTTTTAATTTAAAAAATTGTTGACTATTAATTAAAAGAGCATACTTTTAAAGATTTATTACATATAATTTAAAGAAATTATTTTTATGAAGATAAAAGGATAAAGATGTCTCTAAACACTGGACTAAGCAGAGAGTTGGTGATAACAAATGTTAGTTGTGAAGACAGAGGAAAATATTCTTGTGAAACTCTACATGATTCGGTGTCAGCCTTAGTTACTATTAAAGGTATCAAGTATTTTAAAGAAAACCCGACCTAGATTTTTTTACCGTTAAATGTGCATTTGCCTTATTTAATATATATTTTTACCTTAGTTTAATAGCATTCTCTTGCAGAGCCTGTCGTTGAAATTGTTAAAGGACTTCAAGATTGTATTTGTAAAAATGAAGATACAGTAACTTTTGAAATTTCATTGTCAAGGAAACCCAGGGGAAATCCAGTTTGGAAGCTTAACGATAAAATATTATTTGTTAACGGTAATTGCCAGGTAAAAAAATTAAAAAATAAATCTTAGTTTAACAAAATATTTGAAAAATGTTTTTGTTAAAAAATGTGAATATCACTCAATTTTAGATTTCTGTTAGTGGAAATACTTACAATGTGACTTTAAGAGATTTAAAAGTTAAAGATAGTGGAAAAATAATTTTTGTTGCCGATAACGTCAATGTTGAAGCTAACCTCACAGTGAAAGGTTTGTTATTGCATGTAATTTAAATATATTTAAAGATGTTATTATAATTAAATGTTATCTATTTGATCAACAAACAATTTTTTTTAAAAAACTTTTTTCTTAAAGCATTTCATATTTGGTATGTTACAGCGCCATTAGCCAACTTTATTAAAAAACTAAAGGATACCACAATAGAGGAAAGAAATCAGTGTGTTCTTACTTGCGAGGTGGGAGCAGATAACGCAAATGTACAGTGGAGCAAAGGTGACTACATTATTTTTTAACAAGCAAGCACTGTATAAAGGGTGGTAGCTTAATAATAAAACAGAAAAATTACTTTTTGTTGAACTAAAAACAAAATTCCTGCATTTAAAGACATTTTTTTTATACACAGGGACAACAAAGTTGCTGTCAATTCCGGGCAAGTGTGTTATATCAAGAGAAGGTCGTATATGTAAGCTTAAAATATTGGAAACTTGTTTGGATGACGCAGCGTTTTATCAATGTGAAAGTGACTGCGATGTTACAAGATGCAAATTAAATATCACAAGTAAATTTTTTTAGTAGTTGACATATTAAAAATAAATGAAGTTATTGGCTGTTGCTATTTCTTTATTTTTATTTTTGTTATATATTTTGATAGGGGTAGTAATACACTTATTTACTTTAGAACTGGAAGTTAAAGTTTCGGAAGAATTAAACAATGTTGTGGCCGTTGTGGGTGAAGTTGCATCATTCAGTATCATGTTATCACATTCTGATATTAACGTCAAATGGACAAGAAATGGAAAAGTGATCAAAGAACAATTAAACAAGTAAGTAATATGAATAAATATAAGGGTAAAAAATTTGCGTGTAAAGAACTCGACTGTCTTTTTAATCTTTATATGTTAAATGTAATTTATAAACTTGCTTGATATATTGATGTTGCTTTAAATCTGATTATAAATGTGTTTTAGGTGTGAAATATTAACAAAGGGATGCTGGCATGCTCTTCATATGCGTAAGCTATCTATCGCCGACAGTGGCGAAATACAGGTGTTGGTAGAGGACAAAGTTTTAGATCATGCAGATC
Source organism: Corella eumyota (assembly GCF_963082875.1). Classification (NCBI taxonomy): domain Eukaryota; kingdom Metazoa; phylum Chordata; class Ascidiacea; order Phlebobranchia; family Corellidae; genus Corella; species Corella eumyota. The sequence continues at coordinate 6,179,297 of NC_137491.1, forward strand.
TATATGTAAAAAGTACGTTTCAAGTTTTAATACATTTTATAATTGTTTATATGTGAAATAACCAAGTAAAAAAATTCAATATTTATTTTGAATTAAAAAGATTTGCTTAACGTTATTTTTCAGAACCTCCTGTTAGATTTGTAAAAGAAATAAGAGATTTGGTTGTTGACTTAAAAGACTCTGCACAATTTACTTGTGAAGTAAGTGACCACGAGGCTGAGGTCACGTGGTACAGAAATGACGCCGAGGTAATACTTTAATTGTAAAATTTAAATCTTTTGTATATTTTTAAATTTAACTTAGATAATTATATAATTTTGTCATTTTTGTTAAATACTATATATTACCAGCGGGTCAATTTAGCAATTTATATTTAGTTATCTAAATCAGATCAAAATATTGAAATCTCGTCCAAGGGAATTACTAGAACTTTATTTATATCACGAGTGGTTACTCACCATGAGGCGAGATATTCATGCGAAACCGATGAAGGGTGTAAAACTTCAGCTGAATTGTTTGTAAAAGGTAAAAAATGCTAAACATATCCAAATTCTATATCTTATTGGCCTATCTCAAAACAGTATTTTGTTTCTTATCATATAAAAATTTTAAATTTACTTTTTTGTTGGGGTAGGGTGTTGAAAAATAGTTAAACTATTTTACATGATATGTTGAAATTCGTAAAATTTGTTTAGTTCCTTTACTTCACGTAACTGAACCATTGACTGATGTGCGTAAATACGTTAATGATGAGGCCGAGTTTAGATTTAAATTTTCACAGTGCGACGTGGAAGGAGATTGGTTGATGGATAGTGAGATTCTAATACCTTCAACTACGGTTAGATTTGTTTTACATTTAGTTTCGTAAAAGTTATGTAAAGTTTAAAAGTTAATTATTTTATCAATTCTAAAACAAAGTAAAAATTAACATAAATGTTTCAACTTCTTTATCATAAAATATCATTTACTTTTTGTTGCAAAAATTAATTTCACTTTTTCAGGTTTCAATTATTGACGATCAATGTGAAAAAACCTTGCGACTACATGACGTTACCCAGACAAGCGTGATTGCGTACCGTACAGGAGAAACGGTTATGACGTCATGTTTGCTAGAGGTACGAGAACGACCAGTTGGGATCGAAAGACGGTTATCCGACATGACGGTTCGCGAAGGAAGTGACGTCAAATTTGAGTGTTTCTTCTCTAAGCCTGACTTGGAGGTAAAATTTTAATTTTAGAAACAAAATTCTTAAAAAAATTTTCTTAAAAAGACAACTAATAATTTTGGTTAAAATGTGTTTGTAACTTAAAAATCATGTAAACATATTTTTTATGTGTGTCTTTTTATGTATGGGTTTCAAACTTAAACACATTTTCAGGTAGCTTGGTACATGGACGACGAAGAAGTATTTGAATCAGAAAAATTTAATATGGAATCGGAAGGTTGCAAACAGACTTTAAAAGTAGTTGATGCTCGGTACGACGATGAAGCAAACTACTCTTGTCGATATAGGAACAGAAGGTAAATGATTTAACAACAAAGTTATGTATTTAATATTAGTTTTTCTAAAGTGTTTTTCTTATTTTTTTAAACTTGTAGTTTTGTTCTCAAGTAACTGCTTTTATATAAAAAAAAATCTAAAAAGCGTGTTAATTTTTGATACATTAATAAATGTTTAAATCTAGAACTTCAGCGGAGTTAACTGTTCTTGAACCAAAAATTGATGTACAGCGACCACTAAGCGATGTAGAGGAGCTTGAAGGAGAAGTTATTGAACTCGAATGTGTTTTGTCACTTCCCGTGGTGGCGGTAACCTGGTGTAAAGATGGAAGAACGATATTGGGTCCTGATGCTTACGTTAACAAGGTTTCTACAATAAAAATATAATTGAAAAAACGTTTTTACTTACATGTTTATGTTTGTGTAAAGATCATTTTTAAACCAATAATGTTATTGTAGATAGATGATTGTGTAAAGCATACCCTGAAGCTAAGCGATGTCTCTAAAGCTTGCAGTGGGACTTATTCCCTTACATACTCCTATAAAACGTTGACAAATTCAGAGGTAACACTGTTTATTAACTTAAGTACTTAACAGAAACTTTTTAAAAATTATTAAAAATATATTACATATAATTAGATTAAGAAATGTATAACATATTTTTAGGCAGATTTGCAAATATTACCGTTGTTTTAAAAAAATATTTATTTAAATTAATTTATTATAAAGGTTCGGGTCAAACGTCAGCCGATAATTTTTACAACACCGCTTAAAGACGTTACAGGGCGTGATGATGACAACAAACTTATTCTAACTTGTGCGATATCTAAACCCACCCGCGATGTTATTTGGTTGTGTGAAGATGAAAAACTAGAGGTAAATTTAAAAAAAGCTTTTCGTAAGTTAAATATTTATAAATCATCAGAGTAAAGTCTAAGAAAAACAAACTTTTGTGAGTATTCTTCTTCAAGAAGTATTGTTTTGAAAAATATTTTGATTTGTTTATTAATGTTTAACAGAACTCTTCTGATTTTGTCATCGAAAACAATGATCTTATTCAGTCGTTAACCATTATTTTACCTGAGTCTGAAGACAGTGCTATTTATCATTGCGTGATACCAAATCAATCTGAAACATCGTGTTTTGTTACAATTGAGAGGTGGCTTCTAAGTTTAAGGGAAACACTGCCAAGCGAGGAAACTTTTGTTGAAGGTTAGGTCGTGATTTATTATTTTTCCGATTTTAAATTTAAACACTGAATTATTTAATTTTCCAAAAAAAACTTAAAATTTAATTTTTTAAATTTTGAAACTTAAACAACAACTTAATACAATGTAATATTTAATTCTCAAAGGTGAGCCAGCTGACCTGAACTGTCAATTTTCAATGAAAGTCGAGTCGCACGAAGTCACGTGGTACATCGATGACGTACTTGTGGATGACGTCACATGCTCGGACATGGAAGTTGTAACACGTGGTGCTTTCTCGACGTTAGATTTTGAAAACATTTCAAGAGAATGGAACGAAAAAGAAATTACTGTTAAATGTAGAAATGTCGAATCAAGGTAACGTGTTTTTAACCAAAAAAGCCTAGGCAAATATAGTATGCTTTGCTATTATACAAACAAACATTTAAAAAAGTTTGTTACAGTTAAATATGTTTATAATACATAGTTTTTATTTTATTGTAGTTGTAAGATATCTGTAATTCACGTACCCGACCAACCGTGCGAACTTAACTTAATCGACGAAAGTACAGATGTACGTTTGATCTGGGGTAAGCCTCTTGTTCCCGGGGGTTCACCTTTAATTGGTTACGTCATACAAGCCAAGACCGAAAAAGACTGGGATGACGTTGCATGTGAAATAATAACAGATGATGATCTTACAATGATGACTTGCATATCTAGTTTTCAACCAGAGATAAAGCACTGGTAATGAATTATTTTAAATTGTATGTTGTTATATTTATTATTAAAATATGTATATACAAACATTAACGTTAATGTCATTTGTTAAATTTTATTTTTAAAACAAATACTGTACTATTGTTGTATTATTTCTACTTGTTTAGGCTTCGTGTTGCGGCAGTTAGTGATTTAGGGATTGGGAAATACGCTGAGTTTCCGGAAAATTTCACTCCGGAACTTCCCCTTTACTTTGAGACCGAACTAAAATGTGTGGAAATAACGGAAGGAGAAACATTAGAATTATGGTGTGAGGTAAAATTCAAAAGCACATTAAATTGCATTAAAAGATATTTTGTCTAGTTGGTAATACTTTTTCTTTCCAGCTTAACCGTTCGATTTCCGACAAGGCATGTTGGACAGTTGATCACGTGACAATTACGAGCGAGGAAGAACGGTTGACGTTGTATGAATATGATCGAACAAGGGAAATTGTAATTAAAAAAGCCACTGTTCATGACGCCGGGACATACAGGTAACCGGTTTAATTTACCTCTTTATACGAAACATATTTGTTTGATGAAGTTTTAGATCAAGATTTTTTTAGAATTTAGAAAGTTTATTTTATCTAATAAACTGTTTAGGTGTTCTGTTGGGGATATTACATCACAATGCGACGTTATCATAAAGATTTTGCCTTTTTCTTTTCTTCAAACACTCAGTGACATTACAGCTTTGGTGGGAAAGGATGTGTTTATAAGTTGTATCGTGTCGAAGGAATGTTCTTTAGTTCAGTGGTTTAGAAATGATGTACTAATAAGAGAAGTATGTTAATAAGAAATACATTTTTTATCAAAAGTTTAATATTTAATAAATTGCTTGTTTAATTTTAGTCTCCTAAATTTCATTTTACGGAAAAGGGAGGAATCAAGAATCTGTTAGTTAGATCTTGTAAAGAATACGATAGTGGAACATATCGATGCAACGTCACTAGTTTTCGTGGTGACGTAATTACTACTACAGGAAAATTCGAGTTTTTAGCAGAAGATTCAATGTCATCAAGCGACGGAGAAAATTGGAAATCAAAAAAATGCTTCAAAGGAAATACAGAAATTAAGAAAGACATTGAAAAAATTAAAGATAATAAAACAGTTTTAAATACATTACAAAATATTGAAGATCAGGAAGATAAAGAAGAAGTATTAAGCGACATTGAAATTATCAAGAAAAATCAAGAAACAGTTGAAAAATTCAAAATTGTAAAAGAAAAATGTATCGCAAATATAAATGACGACGTGGAAGACTTTACTTCCAACAAAACCACAAACGATCCCAATTCAACCAATACAGAAATGGATATTTCTGATGCAGTTTCCAACCTTGCCCTAACAGATAAAATTTCAAACAAATCATTGGATTTTGAATCTGAATACATACCTGAAGAATTTGATCAGGCGTACGATCAAGAACAAATCGAGATTTCAAAATTCCCTATTCCACAAATTTGTTATTCTTCTGATGTTGAAGTATATGAATTAAAGCAGGCAGATGAAATAAGACAAGAAGAATCAATCTTAAGAAAACTTGAAGAAAATCTTGATATTGACGAAACGGTCAAAGTCGATAAAATGAAACAAAGGCTCAATTTATCAATTTCGTCGGTTGATGAATGTCATCCAGTAAAAGCGGAATGTTGGGAAGTTTTTATAGACAGTGCAAATGAAAATGTTGACGTTCCAGAAACGACTTTAATTAATGAACACTGTTTGAATAAAGATATTTTGCAATCTGAACAAATTGATGAGTCTACAACTCCCGGTTATAAAAACTCACAACAAAATGACAATTTAAACAATCAAATTAAAGATGAAATATCGGCTGACACATTTATTCAAGACACTTTCACAAAAAATAAAAATTTTATGTCAGCTATGGGACAGGATATAGTCATTATTGAAGAGTGCTCTTTAGAAGAAGAAACTATGATTTCTGAGCAAGTCATTAGCGAAAATGTTAATGCTTTAGCACTTTGTCCCCCAAAAGATAGAGTCGTATCAGAATTCAACGAAAGTGGGATATTTTCACAAGATAGAACTACATACAATTCAAGTTTCGGTGACTTAAATTTTGATTTGCAAATAAACGATAATACAGCATTAGAAGTGTTTGAAGATGAAGCAAGCCCAACATATACACCTGAAAGTAATTTAACATTGAAGCAACTCGATCAAGAATCTACAAATCAAAATGAAGAAACTTTAATGTTGAATACAAGTGAAACCATTCATTTAACTACGGAAAAAGACAATGCAGGTAATGCCAGTAGTTATGATATTGAAATGAATCTAACCAAGGTTGCAGCCAGTGAAGGCATAATAGAACTATTACATTATGACGAGGATGAAATGTCCTACAACCGAGTTGACCTAAACATTGATTCTATTAATACATCGCAAAATATCACCATTGCTTATCAATCACCAATGGAAGAAACTTTAGAACATGATAAAGAAGGATCAGATTATTTTAATCCTGAAAAAGAAGAAGATAAAGAATCAATTTTAAATTTGGACAATAAAAATGAGATTACTTGCGAAAACTTAAACTTACAAGAAAATGAAAAGACTTCTGTGGTTACGAAAGATTCCCAAACCTTGGAAATGGAAATATGTGATGATGAAAATCCTGCAGTTATCCAAGACAACTATTGTAAGAACTCGGAGAGCTCCAATAACAGGTTAGTTATTTAAAACAGTGAAATCTTTATAATATTGTTTTCAAGAAGTATCACAAGAATAACTAATATTTTAAGCTAAACCTTAAAATATAATATTTTTTATAAACTTGTATGAAAATGATTAAATTCATTTTTAGCAGTCCCGATTCTTCACTAAAGAACAAACGAATGAGCATGATTTCAAGTTTGTCTGATTCGTACGAAACAGCAACAGAGTCGATAGATGAAGAATTTTTTATGAGTGCCAATTCTCAAACAAGCACCATGTTGGTTTTTTGATTACTTTCGTTATATTTAATCTTAAATATATATTTTTATTAACAACCTAAATAAAATTTAACATTTTTGTTATAGAAATCACCTGCTCGAGCATAAAGTTGAAGAAACCGATATTGAACAAATTCTAGATAACTTCACTAATGTTTTACTTGAACCCAACAAATCTAGCGAAAACTCGGCTTGCACTGTTTCAAGTTTTAACAGTGGCGTAAACCTTCCTGACGTCATTGAGGAAGAAAGTAACGAGAGTAACAATTCCATCAAAGAATATAATAATTGCAATGAAGTAGGTCTAAATATAAGCGACTTTAACAATAAAGACAATGAGGTCAGCGATCAATTAAAATCAAATGAAGACTTGCTTGACCAAACACTTTCCGATTTAAATGACGAAATTTTAAAATTTGAGAACCAAAGTTTATTTGATGTAAACAAAGGGAGTGTTTTGCCTGTGACACCAACTTGTGTTATTAAACCAATGGAAACAACTATAAACGAAACAGTTACGACAATAGTAGTCGACGCTAAAACTGGTGAAACCATTACAACCTGCAATCGTACTTTGCAACTTTCGTCGCCTCTTTATTGTCAACCATTAGATTGTGAAATTGAAAGTGAGAACGAAGATAGAGATCTACAATTACCACATGAAACTACTGACGATAAAATGGCCAGGCTGTTTGGAATCGAACCAACTTTTGTTAGAGCTGAATCTTTTGAAGACGGTAAGAATTTTTGTAGACTTGATTATAACTAAATACTTGTCAATTTAAAAATGTTTATTTAAAAACCTAATTATGTTAACTTTTTTAGATAACAGCGAGAAATTGAATTTGGAAAATCAAAAATTTTTACATCAAGAGTCAAGTGAAGTATGTAGTAAGATGTATAGTTTGACATAAACCTGTTTTTTGCTATTAATAAATTAAAATGATATTTATTAGCAATAGTTAACAAAATTTTAAATACAAAATGTTTTAAGTTTTTTCGTTATTTTAATATAAGGTCACGCAGACTGTTTCGTTAAACCTAAATGAAGTGGACAATATTATAAGCACTTGCATGGAAGCTTTGAGAGATATTGAAGAAAACAGTGAAAAAGAAATCGGAAAGTAAGTAGGCTAATTAAAAATAATATTTGTTTTATGTTCTGGTATTTAAATAAATAGAATCGATTTTAAAATTATTTTATTTTATGCCAAATTTAATAATTTAAATTTAAAAAAATATTTTTTTCGTATAAAATAGCGTATCCAGAATGACCCTTAATGAAGGATTAAGCCCAGGCTTTACTCAGGGTTTGCATAATCAACATTCAGTTGTTGGAAACACCGTAATTTTTTCGTGCATAGTTGCAGGTATGTTAATAAAATTAAAAACTTATATTTAATTTTAAAATTTTGCGGAAACGTTAAACCTAGAAAGTTTTTTTAATAAAATACACTTTCTATTTCATAACAGCATATCCAGAGCCGTCTGTTAGTTGGCGTAAAGAAGGAAGCATGGAAGAAGTAATGGTATTAAGTTACAGTACAGAAAATATGGAACTTCAATGCAATCCTTTGTGAGTTCAAACTTTATTTACAATGTTACATAACTTTATTATAAAACGTTGTTATATGCGATTTATAAACATTACTTTATGTTTACATATGTAATAGAGATGCACAAAAGACCGAATGCAGTTTAAAAATTCACCGAGTAACCAAAAGCGATGCAGCATTATACTCATGTCATGTAACCAACAAATTCGGACAAAGTGCATGTTCAGCAGTTTTGCAAGTACACGAGGACAATTCTGATGACGAATTAGAACTGATTAGTACAGATCACACAGATGCTGACAAAGCAATCGCAACGGGGGTATGTTACTAAAAAGTGTAAAAATTATAAATTTTTATTAATATCTCATGGCGTCTTGAATATTTTTTTAAAACAATTTCAACTTTTAAAAAATCTTGTTTTAGATTAAAAACATACATAGTGATGCGACTCCAACTATAAGTGACAGTTACGTCACTGATGATGACGTCAGTATTTACGTGCCCCAACCTAGCGAAAATAGTTACGCTTGGTCGATTCAACCTCCTGAACCAGGATGTGGTGCAGAACAGTGGGATCAGGAAAAACCATTAAATAAAGATGGTCCAAAATCAATTATAAGTAAATGCTTATTTTCGTATTCTTTTTTTTGATTTTATAATACTAAGTGTGTTCAACAATGTTTATACCTTTTGAAGATTTAAATATTTTTCTTAATGTTGGCTTCGTAATAAACAGAATAAAATTATAACTTGTTTTTAGGGTTATTAAACTAACATTAAAGATAAATTATTAATGTAAACCTTAATTTTTATTTTCTAAGGTTCAACTCAAGCCAAACCACTCAAAATTCACGTAATCGAAAGTATTGTCATTCGAGAAACTTATTCGACGTCTTCCTGCTCAACCCAGGATGAAAGTGAACTAAGCGACTCTTCTTGTTCTTTGTACAGTCAGGTAGAAAGAAAGAGCAGGAATAAATATCACCCTGTGCTAATTAAACGAACTAGTTCACGCCCTTCAACTTCGATGGGTTTTTCGTCGGACTCGGATTGTGAATTGGAAAGCCTAAAGTCTTCAGTCAAAGTAAGTTTATAGAAGAATTTTTGCGTTAGCTATCTACACATTTTAAAAGTCTAAATCGGCGAATAATTTTTTGACTTTGAATTGTTTTCAAACACAAGGCACCTGAGATATACTATGCTGTGACGTCATCCGAAGGAATGGGTTTTGATAGCGCCACACTTCGTTTAAAATGTGGCCAACCAGTGGAAGTTTTGGATTCAAGTTCAAGCAGGGAGTGGTTGGTTAGAACAAAACCAACTAAGGATCAACCGATTAAGTAATTTTATTTATGTTAATGTTTATCACTATTATAATTATGTGATTATTAATGTCATAGTTTTGGTTATAGACCATCTGCAATCTAATGTTTTTCTATTGTTTATACATTTGCTCTAAAATACTTATTTGTTTCACAGGATGGGGTTTGTTGATCCTGTACTTTTATCACAACGACTATTTACCCCATCACCGGTACCCAGTTCAGCGGAAAAGATATCACCACGTTCTCGCCCAGCTGCCTTTAATTTTCCCTTGTGTACTGAGTTACCTAAAATTAACGTCGATCAGCCAAAAATTGAGTTTCCTAAAACAGTTATGAATTTTGAAAAATCTTATTCGTCATTACTTACAGTTCCAACTAATTTGGAAACTGGCAACCTTGACGAAAAAAGAAGGTAGCTTCACAAATAATTAATATTTAACAAATTTTTATATGGGGCAGAAATTACAATTTTAGATTTACTACTAGGTTGCTGATTCAAAACCTAATAAAGGAGGAAGAAAATTACGTCATTATTTTACGAAAAGCATGCCACGTAATTAAGCATGTTCAGGAGCTTCCCCCAGCGGTGGATTTGAACTCCCAACAGTTGTTTGGTGATTTAGAAGAAATAGAACAATTTCATACAAGGTAATTTTTATTTCGAAACGCCTTTTTTATTTAAAAGTATAAAATATTGCATTTGTTCAGTAAAAATTGTTGTTTATAGCTTAATGCTTGTGGAGTTGAACAAATGTCTTGCCAACCCCTTGCTTCTTCCTCACGTTTTCTTAAAACTAGGTCATTGGTTTGAGGTAAGATTTTTTAGAACAGAATATATTTGGATATTTTGTAAATTTATCTTTATAAATATTTAATTAAACTTAAATCACAAATGTAAATCTAGCAACTTCATTTTACTCACGTGATCAACACGTTTGATTCCATTCACCTGGCGGTAGAAAATAAAGACGTGGCTTCCGGTTTGGCAGAACTTTCCAGAATTGGTGACGTCACGATGGAGGATGTTGCTCAAAAACCTCTGCAGCAACTTACACTTTATCAATATTATCTTAAGGTTAACTGAACTATTTAAAAACTGTGGATAACGTACTGACTTTATTGTTCATACATTTTTTTTGTAGTATGGTATTGCTAACAGGTAGTTTATAAAATTGCATGCTGTTTGTTGCTTGAAGAATAAATGTATAATTATGTCATTAAATTATTCCTCTACATTTAAGCTATTTAAAATTGTTACATGTCTTATTATGTAAACTTTTTAAATTTTTAGAAACTAATGAGATATGAAGAAAATAATGATGGCATTATCAAAGTGTCACGTGAAGCTGTACGTATGCTATATGATGTACCACATCTAGCTAAAACAACAAGACTGTGGCAGAAAATGAATACTCCACCCAATATAAATTTAAACAATTCGGGAAAACTTTTGAAAGAAGGTAAAAATAGATTTAAATCAAAATAACCTAATATGTATAAGCGTAAATTTTTTTACTCTTATTTTATTTTTTATCATTTTTTCCAAATATTATGAACGCAGGTGTTGTACTTATATCCGGCTCTTCCGATTTTTTTAATAAAACTAAATCACAGCGACGAATTTTTTTACTTGAAAATTGCCTAGTTATTGCAAAATATGACAAAACTTCAGACATGTCGAAGTTTGAGAAGAAATATTCGGTAGGTATTAGGTTACAAATTTATACCATAGTGTTTTTATATTTTTTTTATTATAAAATTTTTTTTTGTTATTTATTTAATCTATGCTGAAATTTAAATTTGATTTATTCTTTTAAAAAAGCTATCTGATTTTGACATTGTGTGCGAGCCATCTGAAACGGAATCAAAAGTTTTTCTTCTTAAATCTGACAACCACAAGGGTGCGCCATGGTGTCTGTATTTAAAGTGTCAAACCTTTGGGTCGAAGCAAGCTTGGTGTCGTGAAATAATTAATGCTTTGCAACATAATACAAGTTTAAAGGGTAAACTTTTTAGTTTTTTTAAAGTATTAGGAAGAGTATATTAACCTAAATTTATTTATTAAGAGTGTGTAGATTTTTGTTCCTTTCTTATAATAGTTTTTTCTTTCACAGAAAATTCAATATTTGATCATTATTTAAGTGACGTAGGCGGCAAAACAGGAGGCGAAATTATGTTATATTGTTACGTAACACCTTGCGCGGCGGTCAAGTGGTCAAAAGGTAACAATTATCTCCTTTTGTATAATCAATAAAACTTTGATCATTTTTTACGTTCAATTTATATTTTAGATGGCGTTATTTTAAAATCACTCGGTCGTGTTTCTATGGTAACACGGACCGACGGTTTTTGCGGGTTATTCATCAGTGACGTCACCAAAGATGACGCAGGAACCTACCAATGCTCCATCGGTGATGATGATGTCGTGACATCATCGGTTGTGACTATATCTTAAAGAATTTTGTTATTATATTAAGTTACATGTATTATATTGTATAAAATGTCGTTATTTTTTTATAAATATTTTAAATAAAAGTCTTTAAAAATATTTGACCAGAATTTTTTACACACTAAACCAATTAAAGGTTGGATTTCTAAATATTATTGGTTCTAAATTGCCTAAGATATCTGAACTAAGGGCAAATCTAATAACGTACCAAATTCCCTTATTTATCATGCACTTTTATTAACGTCTATTATACTTTAATAATACATTTTATTTATTTTCATATACAAAAATTAAAATATAATTATTTAAGACTAATAATTAAGCAAAATAGTTCAAGTTAATAGATGAAAACAATTAATTTTCTTTTTGTCGGTTGGTTAACTCAAAAGAAAGCGGACTGCCAGGTTTTAAGACCATGTCACCGCTTAACAACAAATCCTCTTCTTTTGTCAAAGAAGTGACGTCATAATGACGTAATATTTGTGCAAGGATAACTTTTTCCTCCATAATTGCAAACTTTTGGCCTATGCAATTTCTTGAACCAGCTGAGAATGGAAGGAAGGCGTAGGGATGTCTTTTTTTGGCATTATTTTTAGAAAATCGATCAGGGTTAAATTCTTCGGGTTTATCCCAAACTTGCGGGTTATGGTGAATGGCGTAGGAGAAAATCATAACGTTGGTGCCCTTTCCAATTGTATAACCGTCCATCTCACAGTCTTCTGACGTCACACGTGCAAATAAAGGCACCGAAGGAAACATACGTAGTGACTCTTTAAGAACTTGCTCTAAATACTCAAGTCGTTTCAGGTTCTCTATCGTAAAGTTAATTGACGAATCCTTGTCCACTCCTAAGACGTTATCGATCTCGTTTTGAATCTTGCGTTGGATGTTGGGGTGTCTTCCAATAAGATAAAGAGCCCACGTCATTGCTGCAGCAGTGGTGTCGTGACCTGCGAACATAAACGCATCTACTTCTTCCTGTATCCCAGAGAAAGGCAACTTCTTGCCGTCTTCCGTTTCCGCTTTAAGTAGAACGTCTAGAAACGCCATCCTTCGCGCATTCTTCTTTTTTTGTGGAACTTTCGTTTCGCTCATCCGATCTCGTATTACAGATTTTGTAAAACCGTGAAGAATGCTAAGAATATGTTTTTGTTCCATTCCCCTTTTGGTTTTATAAAATATAAAATCTGACCAAAGAAATGGATTCTTTGCTCGATATTGAATCAAATCTGTTATTCTAAAAATAAAAGTAACTTTAATTTTTAAAGCAAGTAAAGCCATGATATTGTAAAGGCGTGATTTAATACAATTTTTAGCAGAATTGTTAATAAAAATTACAAGTTGGGTAAAGTTTATAGCATAGCACAAAGTTAGGCTAAATACACAAATGCTTAATCACGTGTTGTGTATTTATTTTTAGTAAATCATTTTCAAAGACAAACCTTGCGATAGCTTTAACATAATCGGAGTCTTCATTTTCTTGAGCGTTAACAGTTTTTCCCATTGCTGTTTCGCAAATAATATCAAGCGCACACATTGTTACGCATTTCGTAAGATCGATTTCTTCGTTTTTTTGTTTAGTAGACTTTATTTTTGCGATAAGCGTTCGCGATTGATTTATCATCACTTCCAAAAATTCCTATATAATACATAAATATTTTCAAAAACTCGAATTGAAATATTCTAACTTTGCTAATCTACCAAATAGGTAACACTATTAGTATTAGCGTTTAAATAATAAAACAACTAGTCGTGGTGAATGTTTTTAATATTAATTTACCTCTAAAATTGAGAAATGAAATGAGGGTGTTATAAGTTTTCTTCTCTGATGCCATTTCTGGCCACTTGCAAGAAGAACACCGGTGCCGAGCCAACAATGTGTAAAACTATAAAAGTATGATTTACTCATGTGCTTAGAGCTGCGCAATAAAACCTCTGCGCTTTCGGGATGATAGATTGTCAATAAAGGTACTGGGCCAATCCAGAGGTAAGATAATTTACCCTTGTATTTTAGCATGGCACCAAATACAATGTTTCTAAGCGACTTAAAAAATTGTACTGCGGTTCCTGCTAACAAGTATGTGTGCCCAATCAGCGGAAAAGCTCTATTGTCTACTGCAGGTATTTTTGCAACAAGCCTTCTTGACTTAAGGTAAACTAGTATCGCTTCCTGGTAAGCAATAAAAAAGAGAGACAGGGCAGCTATAATAACCAGCCATTCGACTGCCATCTTGTTTTTCAACTGAATTTACAACCAAAAAACTTTATGTTACAAAAATGTTTCTACCTTGTCCACTTAAAACCAGGCAAAAACAAGCCTACAAATATAACTTGATCTATAAAACTTTCAGTTCTTTATAGCAATGCTGAGTCGGTCTAGTTTACTTAAGTTTGTAAACCAAACAAAGTACGCTAACTTGTTCTCTATCGTAAATCAATAGCGTATCACGAAAGCAGGGTAAGGTGAAATGGTTTGTACGTATCAAAGTTCGCTATTGGGTAGGTTTTTTGTTAAATTTTTTGTTCACTAGGGAAAAGTTCACCAGGGAATAGGTTTTTTGTTCACTAACGAGAAGTTCACTAGGGGAAAAAACAATGTGTCATAATTACCAAGCATAGCTTAAAATCAGAAAGAAATCATTTATGTAAATATACAATTTAGATACTTGCACAAGGGTTTTTTATTGCTATAATTTTGCTTGAGTAGTATATCATAATTATATTGATCAATAGTTTTTGTTAACTAAAAGTGTGGCACTTCTTTCAAAGACAAAATGTAATTTAGCATGTGCATTAAATTTGTACATACTGCTTTTATGTAAAATTGATAATAGTTAGGTGAAACAAGAAAAAAAAAATTTTAAAACAAAAAAAATAATTTTTTTTAAATGTGTATCAAGCCTATGATTGGTATAAAATGGTTTAAAAAATAAAAAAATGCACCTAAAACAAGATTAAAGTGCAGTTAAGTTATTTAAATAAGCAGAAATTTAAAAAATATATTTTTTGTTTAAAAATTGAATTACGTTTTTTATAAAAATTAACAGAAAGTATTTGCGTGAGCCATATGGTTACTGTTGTGATCACGTGATACCCATGCCTTCCTTCCTCTCTCACCAATATATTTCCTAAGTGTTGCGTTATGCAAGCAGGCAAGAAAGGGAAAAAGTTTTATTGTTAAAATATACTTGAGTTGCATCACATACATTTAAAATTGTATTTACTGTTGCGTAATGCAAATATGGCACAAATTAGCAAGTTCAAGGGCACAAATTAGCAAGTTTAAGTTTAAAATGTTAAAACCAACTTTTTTGTTGACAAAGAAGTTATGTGCATAAAGTTAAACTATAACCAACAACCTTTCTAGATGTTTATTGCAAAATACGCGTGTGGACCATCTCTTAGTTTATCAGGCTATGTTTCAGTTAAAAAGTAGAAATTTTTTCTGTGTTCAATGAAAAAAAAATTTGTTTTGCTTTTTAATTTTTTTTTTGTAGCCTATTTTTTGTTTTTTAAAAATTCTTTTGTTTTTTAAAAATTCTAAAATATGGCAAGTTCGACTTTTTGATGGTTTGAAGCATGCTGAACAATATGCAATATTTCGGCCTAAAACACCTGCTAAGGTTGCAGATATGATGATGGTGTATTTCAAGAAACATGTACCCTTACCAGAAAGTGGTTACTACTCACTACTGCTTGATATTGGATGTGGAAGTGGCCAATCCACTGAGATTTTTGCACCATATTTTGAATCTTTAGTTGGTGTGGACCCAAGTAAGAATCAAATAGAGCAGGCTAACAAGTTTAACAATTTATCAAAAATTAAGTATTTGGTGGGCAATGCAGAAAATCTCACTGATTTTAAAAACGAGAGTGTTGATTTAATTGCTGTTGGTGAAGCTGCTCACTGGTTTGATATTTCAAAGTTTTTAAAAGAATGTCAACGCGTTTTAAAGCCCAATGGATGTTTGTTTGTGTATGGATTTATTCGCTTTCAGTTGCCAGGTGAGGCTGATAATTTAGCAAAAAGTTATTATGACTTCTTTGAATGGCACCCAAAAGTGAAGATTCTTGAAAATCATTACAAAGATATATTTGATGCAATAAATTGTAGTCATAAAACAACTGATACATTACATTCTAGTATTGACATGAATTTAGCACTTTATCGGGAATTTTTAACTACATGGAGTGCCTATAACACATACACGGTTAAAGAAGGAGCAAATTTGAACGTTCTAAATGAATACATTGAGAAATTAAAAAAGTTTTGGAAAGTGGAAAATGAATCAAGTGAAAATGTGTCCGTTACATTACTTCAAGAAATGTTCATGATTATGGCAACTAGACCGATTATGTCTCTATAACATTATGTTTAGGCATTTTTGTTGCAGTATTTTCACCAATGTAGTGCAATTTTTTAATTATTTGTGTATGTTAGTAAACTATAATGGTACTGAAATGTATTTTGCAATTTTTCTTCTGTAACTTCTTCGTTAAATATTTTATTTTATTAATCACAGTTAATCACAGTAGTTTTAGTTTTTATAGATTTTAGGCAATAAGTTTAAATATGGCGGGAATAAGACTTTTTGAGGGTGCCAAACACATTGAAGCGTATGCGAAATTTCGACCCAAAACCCCCCAGAAGGTTGCTGACATTATGGTAGGCTACCTTAAAAAATTTTCACCTCTGCCTGACAGTGGACGATACTCACTTTTGCTGGATATTGGATGTGGGAGTGGCCAATCTACCGAGATTTTTGCACCTTATTTTGAGTCTTTAGTCGGTATTGATCCAAGTTCGAATCAAATTATGCAAGCAAACAAAACAAAGTTACCAAATATAACATACAAAGAAGGACATAGCGAAAATTTAAGTGAATTTTCAAATGAAAGCGTTGATTTAATCTCATGCGGTCAATCAGCACATTGGTTCGATATGCCAAAGTTTTTAAAAGAATGTCACCGAGTTTTAAAGCCAACTGGATGCCTATTAATGCATGGATATGACAGACCTATGTTATCTGGAGATGCTGATGTATTAATAAAAGATTACTACAACTTTTTTGAATGGAATTCTAGAAGAGATATCATTGATCACCATTACAAGGAGTTGTTTGATGTTTTAAATTGTGATCACAAATTGGTGGATGAAACAGTCAAAATTGAACGAGACATAAACCTGGCAAATTTCCACGGTTACTTGACAACTTGGTCTGCTTATGCAGCTTACCTGAAACAAGAGGGGGCAAATCAAAATGTTTTAGAAGAGCTTATTGAAAATTTGAAGAAATGTTGGAAAGTGGAACACAAGTTAAATGAAGATGTGGATGTTAAAGTGGTTTACGATTGTTTTATGATAATGTCCACGAGACCAAAAGTGTCTGCATAGAAATTTTAGTAATAAGCTTTTCTTTAAATTTGATTTTTGTATTGAATAAGTATTATTTAAATTTTTTGCTTGAAAGTTATTCATATAACTCTGTATTTATCTGTGCAAAAAAATGATTTAATGTAAGCCATCATTGCTTAAATCTTTAGACAATTCTCATTAATATAGTGTTTTATAATATTTGTACTTTTTTGTCTCTATGTATTATATATATATACCATTAATTATCTTAATATATTTGCAATTTACTTATTTTTTTAATTAATAACTTTTTTAATTAACTAAGGACATAAATATAAAACATGAAAGTTGGCTTATATTTATTTGTAATAAGTGTTGTAACTTTGGTGGAAAATGGTCATTGTGGAAAATTGGAACATGATCTCCTTATTAAACATGATCCTGCTTTCCAAATTAAATTTCCATTCGTACTACCACCTTCTGAAAACTTAACGGAATTGCCACAATTTGGCCATTTTTCTCGGCTAGGAACTCAAAGACAACCAATTGGTCAAGTACCAGAGTATTTTGAGGATTTGTCACCAAGAGAGTTATGGGATAAGCACGGTAAATTAAACAGGTAAATGTTTAACTAATAGCGTTTTGTTAAAAATTGTCAGTTGTGTTAATTCCTATGATTGTATTTGTATATTTTAGCCTAGTTTGCATGTTTTAATAGTGTTGATACTAACCATATCTAATGTTTTTTTTGTATATATCTTTATCCTCGATGTGGGAAGGTCGAATGCGCGACCTAAACTTAAAGTAACATTTGTTACCCCGACCCAGTCTCGAGTTGCCTGTGGCAGTTTGGGATATTATAGAGACTATAATTGCCCGGTAATTATGCCGCTGATTGAGTGCTAGCTCAGTAGGAGTTTGTACCGGTCGTAACGCCTTACTCGAGGGCGCTACAGCATGAAAGCAGTGGGGATTAAACCCACAACCTCATGGTGGTGTAGCAAATGTTCTTACCACTACACCATGCTGCCGGTTAAATTGTTTGTGTTTTAAAGTTTTATACATTTTTATAGACCAGCTGTACTGAGAGGACTGCTAAATGGTTCGCCAGCTTTGGAAAAATGGAGCGATGAATATTTAATTGATGAATATGGGGATCAAGATGTTTTAGTTGAGAAAAAAGTTGAAGACAGGTGTGCAATCAAATCCGAATTTAATCCAAGCAGTAAACTAATATAATTGAAATGCCATTTGTAATGCTAATGTAACTTTGTTTTAATTTGTTGTTTTTTCTGTAACACAATTCTTTAAATTTTTAAATTAATACAGGGTACAAATTAACGTTTACAAATCGATTCGCTAAAAATGGGATCGCATTTTTAGAGCAATGATTAGGCCCAAGTCATGACTTTCGTTTTTTTTATAACACCTGATGCCTTTTGTTGCATTTTTAAAATGTAATATTTTTGCGCAACAACTTAATGAAGTGGGGATAAAACTTATAAGTTGTTATTAAATGCCCTATAGTAACCTACATTTACGCAGGGTTATGTTGATGTAATTAAATTAGTTCGAAACCGATTTAAAAAAGCTTCGTAAAAAATACATAAATATCGTAAGTGTTTTATTATCGCCTGAAACATTTTTGGTCGATTTACTATTTCCAATATATTTGTAAAAAACGATTCGCTAATTTAAAAAAAAAACTATTCGCTTTTAGCGAATAGCGACTCGTTATTTCATTCCTTGTAATACTTTATATTTTTAAGAAAATCTGAACCTAAGCGTATGTCAATCAAGGGATTTCTTAATCAATACAAGTTACATAACTGGTATGTTGTGTCCATGCTGCCTGACCTTATGAAAAAGGATATCAAGGTACTGTTCAATAAATTTCTGTTTTAAAATTCTGTTTTTGTAAGGTTGCCAAACTTACACATGATAGTTTTTAACAAAATTTTGTCTTTATTATTTTAGCTTCCAAAGCCTTTAACTTGCAGCACATTCAGAGAAAATTTGCAAGAATTAAACTTATGGATTGGAACCCATGGAACTAGGTTGGCTCAGGGCAATAACTTAAAACAACTTGTTATAAATTGGACATTATTTTTAACAAAAATTACTTTTTTTAATATAAATCCCAAGTATTGATTTCATATAAAAAGATATCTTGTCATAGGTCAATGCTACATCATGATGCAGACAACATTATTCATTGTTTGGTGGCTGGTAGAAAAGATTGGATTTTATTTCATCCTAATAATAAACTAAAACTTGATTTTACTTTGGGTGCTGAGGGACAGGTATTTGTTTTCAAAACATAATACTATATTTTTTTTTCTCTGTATTTATTTTCTGTTAGTTATTTGTTTGTTTAAATTTTTTATTGAACTACAAATACTGTTAAAACTTACATGGTAGACTAAAAATGGTTTTAAATTATGTGTAGTTATTTAAGAATATAAACTTGATTTTAAAAATTTATTTTACTGTATTTAACTTGACTTCATGTATTAAAACATTCTAGGGCTCAGGTTACTCCCATTTAAATGTGGATTCACTAAACCTAAATGAACAAGCTCAATTAACTGAAGTTCCATGGGAATATGCCACTTTATATGCTGGAGATTGTTTGTATCTTCCAGCACAATACATTCATCAAGTAAATTAGGCATTTTTAATATCAACTATTAAACAAATAATATAACATTTTTTTTTGGAAGATTTGTCAATTTCTTGAGCAGTTTACTAAAAGTGGATTTTAAATATTGTTGGAATGAATAACATTGCATTAAAAATGTTTTTTTAGGTCTAAATTTGGCTTTAAAATTTATACCAAACATAAACCAAAAAGTTGTCATCAAAAATTTTTTCTACTTAGGTTCGATCATACAACCGATCTATATCAGCAACGTTTTTGTCTTACCCACGTGACTACTTTAATGATGATGATTGTAAAGATGTTGATATGAACAAATATACAAGTTTGGAAGATGCATATGTGTTTTGGGGACATCAAAAAGTAAGATTTTTGTTGAAAATCATTCGCTAAAATAGAACTTTACAGTATATACCTTTGAACTATTTGATTGGACTAATTAAAACAGCGGTTTTATACAATTTTCAGGATCAAGAAACAGTTGATATGGGTTATGGCAATCCAGTTAATATCAAGCAATCATTTGTTAATATGTTTAAAGTTCTTAAAATGAAACAGATTGACTTTAAAGCCTATTTATATTTCTTGAACTCTGTTATGGGCAACACTGTTCTTAGGGGAACCAAATTCTTCAGGTGAATACTCTTTCATTACGTTGTCCTCTAAAATTTTTGTATTATTGTTAACTAGAAAATTTGCATCAAGAGCTAGTTTTGTTGTTCTGTTTTGGTGAATTATCAAAATAGCACACTAACATAAAATTGATATTGTAATACACTTAACCCATTAAGTTTTTCCATTGCATGGCTTATTAATTTTTTTTTTTACTTTATTAGAAAAATCTTTCAGCAGTTTGATAAAAACTCTGATAATACCATTGACATAAGTGAATGTGAAAACGCTGATATTGAGTTGTTCAAACAATTATGCCGATATTCAGATGCACCTCATGGGCCAACTAAGTAAATTTAAATACATTTTACAGTCATTGTTTTCATAACAGTCATTTATATTTTTATTGTTAGTGATAATAATTTAGTTTACTAAGATTTTGGTTTTAATAATCTTTAAATTTTTAAAACATGGTGTTGTTAGTTTTTTTGTAAGAAACCCTAATTTTTGTAGATCACAACTTGACATAAACGATCAAAAAACTGACAAATCACCCGAATTTAACCCAAGAAGTTTTAATCATCTGATAGCTGACGCAATTGAAGCTAAAACCTTTTTAAAGGTTATTGTTAAAGATTGTGGAAAAGGCGGTTTTTTACTTTATCCACAGTAAGTATATTTTTCAAAACTAATGGGAAATTTTTTCTTTTGATAACAAATAATTTGTAATTTGTCTGGTTTTTGTAATACACTTAACCCAAATGTAAGTTGTAAATGTAAAAACAAAGTTTTAGAAGAGTTATGGTATATACGTTTTTCTTAGATTTAAATCTTGTGTGAGAGTATTTTTGGATGAACCAGCATCAGCATTTGTGATAATTGATCCTAATCTTGATGGTGTTTTAACTTCGGAGGAGTTAAAAAATCTACCTTACAAGCAACTTCGAGAATTTGCCAAGTAAGTTAATTAAAGGTACCACCAACTTAATTTTAACATAAATTTAAATGTTTTTTTCTAAATAAAGATAAAATTTAAGGAAAAATAAAGTAAATATGATAAAATTACAGATTTTTTTAATTGCTATGATTATTGTTATTGTATGCCAGTGAAATGTACTCTTTTCATTATTAACTCAAAGCCTTGACAATTTAGATTAGGTTATCGATATAAACAAAATCCTGAGTTACAAGGTGGTGGTATGTGGGAAACTGATTATGGTAGAGTTGGGGTAAATTTAGAGAGTGAAGAGGAAAACAATGATATTTGTTTAAAGGAACTTTTCAGGAAGTGAGTAAAACTTAACAGAATTAATTGTTTATTTTTTGTTATTTACAAAAAAAGAACATATTGAGTAAATCAAACACATAAATACATTAAACCCATATTGAATTGTCAAATATGTAATATTTATAAATTTTTAAACTAGAGTTTATAAAGTTTAGATTTAAACAATTTCGATTTGTTTAGTTTTTATGATATGGCCGATACTACAAGAATAACAAAGAAAAAATTTGTTGAATTAACAATCGAATACACAAAAGATCAAAGTGAATGTAAAACTGACCCCGACTTTCTATTCCACATTCTTGACCGGTAAATATTTAAAATAAATTTATATGCCGGCAATTACCATACCGTGAAAATACTTAAAATATTAAAATAATTGAAACACTATACAGGATAAGGAAGTTAAACCTTAGGTGTATTATTTCCTTTTATTATTACTTCCTTATTTAAGTTGAGTATGGCATACTGTATTATATGCATTTGTTTTTTAGCGTTATGCTTTTTTAAATAAAGCAAAAAAAAAAAACATTTAAATATATACTAATCAACTATGTTAACTACATATTTGTCATGTAAACTATTGTAAATGTCATACATATACAAGAAACAAACATACTAAATTTAAAGTTGCATAAAATCTTAATTATGAATTTAAATTTGTTAATGTGTCATTTTAATTTTGTTGTAGAGAAAATGAGGGTTTTATATCGAAATATATTTTTGGAGTAGTTATTGGTTTGGAAAAAGATTTACACTCGGTAATTATTCGTACTAAAAAAATAATAAAAGGGAATTAAAAAAAAAAACTTTTTGTAAATTTATTTAACTAAACTTATGAATTTTTTAAATGTTTATTTTCTTTTATAATAACAATTTTTTTTATTTTAAATTAAAATTCCAAAGAGATATGAAGTAAAAGAAGATGAAGATATTGTAGTAAGGAAAGAGCGACATCATTTATTTGACTATGCTGATGGTGTGCATGCTCTTATTGAGGCTATGCAAACGTATATCGAGATGTTTGAGAAGTATAAAGAAAAAAGAAAACCAGAACATTTAAACAGCATCGACAATGAAATGAGTGTTAAAATAAATACTGAAAAACCTGAAGAGGAAAAACCACAAGATAATTCACATTTTAGTGATTCTGACGAAAGTGATTTCTCAGAGGATGAAAGTGATTTCGAAAATTCTGCAGTTAACAAAGATGAACTTTAATAAGATAACCTGTCCACAGTGTAAGAAGTTATTAAAACTTTAAGACAACATTTTAGCTATCCAATCCAAAAACTTATAGTTTTTAAATTTACTCAAAAACATTGTAGTTCGGCAAAACAATAACCATTTTTGATAACATTACTGTGAATGATTTCTACACTGTATTTTTGCTGCTTCTTGCCTGTTTTATATATTTTTAAATTAAGTTTTTACTGTTGTTGTGTGCCAGATGAGATTATTAGATAAACTTATGGGATTTTTTTTATATTACTATCTTTTTTGTGCAAGACTTTTAGATGACTGTGAATTTTAAAAGTTATAAAGTTTATAAATGTATTTTGGCTAAGTTTACTGTTAGTCTATTACACAAGTAATTCTAACACTGTACATCAATTCGAATTTTTATTGAATTTATATTGCTGGTTTTTAATTCTCTCTGTGTGTTTTATAGAATTGGTGATAAAGATTTAAAAAAAGACAAAGAACTAAATTTGGTGTTTGTTTTACTAACAAAGAACTAACATTTTGTGTTCGTTTTACTAGATTAATTAAGATTAGGTTATTTAAATTTGTGTAAATAAATACAAGATTTAACTGAAACTGAACCGATCTTAATAGCAACTAATGGAAGAAGCGAAGGTATTTTGTCAAGACTTGTGAACTACTTTTGATATCAATTTTAAATGTTTAAATTGCTTTAATTATTTTGTGTAACAAACTTGTTCTAACTTTAACAGAAAAATGTTTGAAGTTTAAAAAATCAAAAGAACCTAGAAACAGTCGTTGCTTTTTATCATTTGAATGGTAAGTAAACTATACAACTTTGGGTTAATATTAAGTGCAGTAATGTTTTATTTACAAAAAAAATTATTTATAATTTGTGTTGCCAACTGCTGCCAAAAGCAATCACATAAATGAGTAAAACATTTTACAATTTTTAAAAGTCAAAGTAATATATATGTTAAATTAGTTAAATTTGGGGCACCAATTTAGGATCACGTATGTTGTCCGGTTCTAGACAAAACATAATTACACTACGGCTCTTCTAAATTCTCTCGTCTGGATTACGGCGCAAGAGAATTATCACCTACAGATTACGAATTCTCTCCTATAGTAAATGGCACGTTATTCTGTCTGGAGCCGGACAACATACGTGACCCCCAATTTAGTCACAAACTTTTTAAATTCTTTACGCTACTTAATGTTTTTTTATTTTTTTTTTATTATTTTGGTTTTTCGCGCATTGATAAAAGTAAATAATAAATACGATACAATTAATATTACAACAATGCGACGGGAAAAAATGACAAAATCAATTTAATGATTTAAAACATGCCAAAAGTATCAATGTTTACATGAAGATTTTAATTATTTTATGGCATGGTCACCAAACCCAGTATAGATTATATTATTAATAAATGCGATAAATAAAATACATTTTACAGAATATACACTACATAAATAAAAATATAACATAGGAGTGACGAAATAACAAAATAAAATTGTACGAAAAAAAAGAAAGTTACGACACATTTGATTTATAATAGTAGAGCAATCACTGTCGATGGTAGTTACTGTGTAAAAAATAACTTAAATAAAATAATATTTACATTTAATATAACCCAGTATGGCTCTAATAGGAAAGCACGAAATGTTTGTGTCACTAAGTATATATTTAAAGGGCATCATTCATTCCTCTATATTGAACATTAGAAGTATCATCTTCATTTGCCAAAGTGACAGTGTCTAAATTTCTAGACCATAACACGTGCTTAAATCCTAGTTTGCTTCGTCCATACCTATAAGTTTGCAAAACTAGTTTTACTCGGCTCGAGAAATTTAAGGTTGATGGATACTTTTTTAAACATTAATTTTCTAACTGCGTAAGAGCTTTAAATATAAATTACAAAAAAAATTTACCTGTACACTAAAAATGCAACAACCACAATGAGTACAATGAGCAAAATAACAATTAATGCAACTAATCCCCCGTTTAATGTAGAAGCTTGAACTGGGCCCTGTACAGTTTGTTCAGCTAAGAAGTAAAGTTAAAGTTAAAATTAAATCTACATTTGCAATACATTAAGACAATAACCTGAATAAAATTCTTAATTGAATAGATTTTCATATGTTGTACAAGTACCAAGTTTTTATTACCAGATTACACAATTTACTTTATACATAGTTTGAAAAAACTTTTAATATTCATACCTGTTGTTAAAAATTGGGATTTTTCGGCACTACTATCTAGGTCAGCTGAGTTGCTTACAAAGCTAATACTTTTTGATACACCAGGTATTGTTCCAGTTGTTGATTGTATTGGTTCTATAGTTAACAGCGTTGTTGCAGTAGATGTTGATTGCGTTGTTGAAGTTGATGTTGTTTGTGTTGTTGAAATAGATGTTGATTGTGTTGTTGAAGTTGATTGTGTTGTTGAAGTTGATTGTGTTGTTGAAGTTGATTGCGTTGTTGTAATGCAAAATGGCAAAGTAGACGGTTCCCATATACCGTTTGTACCGCAGACAAACTAAATTAAAATTATAAAAATCAAAATAAAATTCAACAAACACATATTTAATTTGTACATGTGTTAAAGTTAACCGAATTTAAAAAAAAACAAAGGCTCTACCAGCCAACATGTTTGACACAGTTTCGATAAAATATTATATGTGACTACCTGAAATGTATGCCTTGGTTCGGTCGTACAAGTAACATTTATAACCGAACCCACTTTGCTGCCACAAGTTGGTGGTGATGCAACTGCATTATTTGGTATAAACGGAGAAGTACCACAGGTTCGTTCTACACAAAAAGAACACAATGTATGGCAATAAAAATACACAAAAAGAACACAATGTATGGCAATAAAGATGGTTTAATTTACAATATAAGTTAACAAATCGGAAATCGTTTCTTTAGTTTACCTCTAACAATTACGTAGAAATGGCAAGCAGCGCTATTTCCGTTGTAATCGGTGGCGGTGTATGTAAAGAAATGTAAACCAGCAGGTAAATTAAATGGAGGTCGACCATTTGCCTTAACATAAATTATTTCGTTTCTATTATTTTAGTTCTGTGTTTTTTTGGTTCGGTCAGCTTTATATTTAAGTTTGTGTATTGATTTTACTGTAAAAAGGTATTTTAAGAGCTTACTTCTTAATATTAGAAAATGAATTTTAAATAATTATAAGTATTACCGATGATTTGACATTAACTCGCTCTGAGTTATCAGTTGCATTGGGCTCAATGAAGTTAAATACGACTGTCGTTTTACAACTAGTAATCTCTAAATTGGGATTAGTACGAGGACATGTTAAACCAAATGAGGGTTTGATTGTGTCTTCTGTAAATAATGTTAAACGTCTTATAAATTTGGTCCTAAATCTTTAAGTTATTTTAACTATTTCTAATTTTATTTTAACTATTTCTAATATTAACTAAATAAAACATGGTCAAAATTGTTTACGTGTTATTACCTCTTAAGTATATCTGTACACACGAGTTATTTTGTGATACATATGTAGAATGATCGGCGCACAAACACGTGGGGCTTGATGTTGGGGATTGTACACATATTTCAGGGCAACCACCCCGTTGTACTGTACAGGCTGACGGCCCTAAAAGGTGGTTTAATTTGTAAAGAAAGTTATATTACATTATTAAAATAATTCTGTTTAATAACTGATTAAGTGGGTTTCGTAGTTCATTCGTTGTTTAACACAATATTTTTTTATGTTGCACTTTCAACAACAAAAATATTTTAAAATTGTAAGAATTTTGCCTTTTTTAATACCTTGGGACTCAGTTGCGTTTGAATAAACAATAATTGACGATACCCAGAACAGTGTTTCATTCCCAATAACTTTTAGTTCAGCTTCTGTGTTGTTAGCTAAGATATCTCCAGCTGGTATTTTGTACACTCTCGCACCATTTCTTGGTGTTACATATACCGAGTTGTTAAAGAAGTAAGTGCCTCTTATTGCCTCAAAACGAGGAGGTTGGGTCTAATAAAATAAAAGTAACAATGAAAAATAAGCTGTGATATGGTAAAGTGTAATATTGCAATAGTTATTTTAAATCAGTAATTTGCTATTTTATTGGGTTTCAGTTGTCAGTGTTAAAAAAATTAGCTTTTGGTTTGTTTACCTTTTGCGAAACAACGTAGTCACCCGTTAGATTATTTTGTAAATCCATCCAGTAAACTTTATTACTAAACGCTTGTGTCCAATACAAAAAATTATCTGAATAAATTTATTATTTAACTTGTTGGTATATAAATATTTACGAACCAATAAATGTTAATAACTGTAGAAAATATTGCAACAACTTAACATTTTAAAGTCTTAATAAACTGTTCAAGTATTTAACAATATTAATTCTTACTTATATCATCAATGGCAAATGAGCTTGGTAAAGTCGTAAGGTTTGCAACAATGGTTCGGTCACTTCCATCAAAATTCATGGACTCAATGCGGCCAAAATTTCTGCCACGGAATCTAGGCCCTCCATCACCCCAAAACACTTTACTGTTTAATATTAAATAAAAAATTGCTCAAATATCATTAATTTTTTTTAATGATTGTCAATTTTTTTTAATATTATTTTTTTCTATAAAGTAAATTTTTTAAAGTTAAAAAAAATCTATGAAGGTGATTATAAAAAATAATTGTGAAAGTTTTGATTAGAAGTTTTTGTTTTTTCGTAACACTTACCCTAATCGGTAGCTAACTTTAACTTCTACAACATTGTATATTTCATCAACATGCAAAGTTGTTGTCACATTTGGAAGGTCCAGCGACCCAACTAACATAAAATCAGTTACGCTGTCGGCAATGTACATTGTCCGCGACACAATATCGAGATCAAAAGCAATTGCTTTAAACATAGTGAATACGGTTTAGACGTTAGAACCGAAAATGGGCAATTTTTTTGGTTGGAAATTTATGATAATGGCATTAATTATTACTTAAAATTTGGTTTTTATTTTACATAAACCAAAATTACTTCATCAAAATTTTGTCATTTATTATTATTTATGTTTCCTTTTTTGGTGGTAATTAACAAATATGCAAATAATTTTTTTTAAATATATAATTAATCAACGCCTTTTGGACAACTGTTGTGTTTTCCAACGCGTAATATTATAAAAGCTGTAGGAAAAAAAGAACGCCGAAAACATTATTTAATTTTTTTTAATTTTATTTCTCACTTGTCACATTTTCAAACAACACTTCTTGGTTTGAACCATCTAAGTTTGCTCTTTTTATGGTTCTAGAGAATGGTTGCGACCAATAAACTTTTTCTTGAACTGGGTCATAATGAACGGACCTCAACGGCCTTCTACTTGAAATATTTAGCAATGCAACAAGGTTTGGCGAATCAAGAGATAACTAAAAATTGATACTATCACGTTAAGCCTTTTAACTAGCTATGGTATATAGTTACACCTTTTTTTCACTCCTTTGACATTTAAATTATGTTATAGCAAACATACCTGGAATATATTGTTTGTTCTTAGCTCGGACCACATAATAAAATTGTTAGTAAACGGCTTCGAAAAACAAGTAGAACCGTCTCTTCCAAGATTAAAACCGTCTCCACACCGACACACATATCCCCTTGAGTTTATACTGGGAAGGCAAAGTTGTGAGCATTTTGAACTAGAACATGGATCTAATTAAGAAAAAAAAAATTTTATTAACATATTGGTTTTATTAACATATTGGTTTATTTTTTTTTTAAAAGTCCAACATATTTAGATAACTGTTGTTAAAATTGTGGCATACGTCGTTGTTGTTGTACGATTGACCAAGGCTGAATGTTTGGACCGTACACCATGGCTGACCGAAGTATTTCGCTAACCCCGTGTTGATAGTTCTGAAAGATTTCTCCAGTTGTTTTGTTATAAACTAAGATAGTGTTGCGACCAAATCGGTTCGAAATATATAATACATCCTAAAATAATGCAAATGAATATTCAGATTGGTTTTACTTAAAAATTTTTGTAGCCTGAGCGTGAAAGGCTTTTTTAGGTAAAATGTTTTTGTTGTTGTAAAATTGTTTAATGTTGATAAATGTACCTGGTATGATGCAAGTCCAGATACCCAGGTTAAATGTCGTTCAAAAATTGTTTTAACAACATTCGGTGAAGTTAGATTGAAATATCTAAACCGACTGCCTCCAAAAGAGGTTCTTGTTCGCTCGGCAAAATACAATCTAAAACATATTAAATATTGATAATATATCATATGGGCATCGTTTTTTTAGGGATTTTCTAAATGACTCCCATTAAATGTTTTTTCAAAAAAAATGCCTTAACGTAAACTTACAACCGAAATATAACACTCTTATTATGACGTTTCAGTTAATGCATCTCGTCACCATAATTTGCGGAAATCGAATAGAAATAAGTTATAAACTAATTTGTGTACACTTTATATTTTAAAAATAACACACACATAAACGTTTTGTCGAGTCACAAACGAATTTGTAGTAAAATTTGTTATTTACAAACAAATAATTATTTCCATACTACAAACTCGTGGTATGTATACGCGGAAACGGAGTAAGTATTATAGTAGTTTTTTTTACAAGTCAGTTCAGCAAAAGATCACGCCTCAAAATAACAATAGGAGGCGTGATATACTAACGCCCCTAAATTATCCAATAAAATAAGTTTATTAAATTATATTTTTGTAATTCTAGTAATTTTATTTTTTTCTACTAATTAAACACGATATTTGGCTTATTTAAAGTTTTTTAATATTAAAATAGCCTAATCGAAAATCCAGTTCATGCCCATTCATAGTATTTAAAGCAGATTATTTTAACTCTAATTTTAGAGAAACGATTTTTTACTATTTAATTGATAAATTGATATAGATCATAATTTAAAATAAGTAACCAATACTTTATAATACCTTTGCTCGTTAAAATCTATAGTAAGCTCATCAATCGACAAACTCGTTGAAAAATTATGCAATAATTGAATACCACTTCCGTCCAAGTTAGAACGATAAATTCGACTTTCTTGTTCTCTCCTTTCAGACCAATAAATAACTCTAAAATTAAAAAAAGTTCATACTAAATAATATAATTTAGTGGCTTAATAGTTGACATTTTTCATTTGTTCATTTTGGATTTGTAATTATACTTAATTTTATATATAATGCTAATTTGAAAAGGACATTTTAGAAATGCAAATGTGAAATTATTTAGTCAGTTATCTTAAAATAAGTTGGGCATTATTAATGTAAAATTAAATATACCCTCGTATGGGATCGACTCCTATTCTTCCCGGCACATTACTCGTAATTGGAAATAGTTTCATAACGTAAGTAAACGTTGTGTCGGCCACAAATATGTTACCCAAATCAGAGTCGATCCAATAAACGTTGCCTGTGAACCAATCCACAGAAATTCCGTCTATACCAAAACTTAGACCGTGGAAAACCGTATGGTGACTTCCGTTCTAAATTGTTAATCTAGGTGATTTTTTATTAGATAAAATTTTCTATGATGTATTCATTGTTTTAAATATCATTGAAAAATGTTTTTTTTTAAATGAATTAGTAAGAAATATTTTAATATTACTTACGAAAAAGCGTAATTTGGAAAACTGGTGTGTGTGGTAGTATGTTAATGTTGTGAATGAAAAAAATTTAATTAAAATGACATATCATATATTTAACTTTTAGTTGCACGTACTACTACGCGTTATTTTATGATATAGCAATAAATCCTTATTATTTGGCATATGTGACGTTATTGAAAGCATTTAAATGCTAAGTCATCATTACAATTAAATCAAATACACCATTACGAAATGTATATTGTAGGTGGGTCGTAAGTAGCTCGTAAAAAATTGTAAACAGATTACGTCATTAACAAATTGTTAAATTGCAGATTTGTTTAGCAAATTAGTAGACAGTAGATTAATAACACGATCATGACTAATTGCTGCATACATTACCTTAAATGATTTATTTATAAAAGATCTTACCACTGAATTTAAAACACCAATAAAATTTCCCTTGTAATCGGAATAATAAATTTTTCTTCTCAGGTAATCGGAACCCAGAGCCCAGAATTCTGAGCCGAACTGACCATCAACCAACACAATTGAGTCCAAGTCCCCGCTTTTTACCGCCACTTGGGGAGCTGCATGGGTTGCCAACAAAACGCTCTAAAACAACAAATAAAAAGATAAGAAATTTTGATGTTTCAATTTTCTTAAGCTAACCCCGAAAATTGGTTTAACAACATTTTAAAGTATTACGGAAGTCACGCAGTTTTTATGATAAAAATTTGCCATTTTGTTAAGTAAATTCTTTTCTTTACTATATAAATTTAGAATAAGATGATGCAATAGCTATACGTTTAGGATGTAAATTACGTGATAAAAATTAAAAGTCTGTTAGATTTGTAAACATACATTCGACAACATTACGTCATTTATTTTAATTACGCATTTCAGTTAATTTCGACGCGTTGTAGTTGTATAAAAACATTATTACGTAAGATAGACGTGCATTTGTATAGGACGCTTTAAGGTCACGGCTTTTTGTGCCAAATTTAATTTAAATTTAATACTTGGAAAATATTTTCTTGGGAGGCAGACGTATTTTTAATGTTTTCTGAATGTCACCAGTTTAAAATATTTAAATAAAATATTTCTAATTTAAAATTTTTTTTTTTAAATTATTGTGTACTAAGTATTCTTAAACAATCATATACATTTCGATAAACGTATATAAAAAATGTGCTTACTTGTGAAAAAACTTGAATCGGATTTCGTTGCTTAACTGCCCAAATCAACTGATGTTGCTTGGAATTTTCAGACAAATTAATTGCTGGTAAAAAATATTTTATATTTAATTATGTTTTAAATAAGACAAGTTTTGTTATTTAATTTAAATTTTTGGATCGTTTTAACAGATGAAAAAAATTAAAAAATACCACAAAAAAATTTAAAAATTTTTGTTGTCACAATAAATTTATTTTATTTTAAATAGATAATGTAAATTCTTATGTTATTTAGAAATTTAAACTGAAAAAGCTTAATTATTCTTACACGTGGTTAAGTTTTCTTGTTGGCCATAGTTGGAAATTACTAAACTGCAGATCACAAGACTTTCTATCCAAAAAAACATTTTTAAAATTTTACAAAAAACGCTGTATCCTACAACTAAACACGACTAAATGACATGAAAATATTTTCCACTAACTTAATTCCCCTTTTTCTGTTAAAACGCTCTTAAATAATAACCAATTATGTCGTGCATTTTAATTATGTTTAACCAATGAAATGTTGTCCTTTTTGCCGAATGAAACACCCCCAAATTCAATTTAACGCAATGCTTTATATATTTTTACTCTTCTAAAATTAAAATTAAAGCTTTAATTTATTTTCAAACTTAATACAATAATAATAAACGTCGATAGTTGTTTATAGTTAGGCTTTCTAATTTAAATATTCTAATAAAAATATAATATTTTTATGCTATAGTAATATTTTAGTGTGTAATAACATAAATTAGGTAAGTTCAAGTTGTTTTTGTATGACTCAAAGAATTACGATTTTCTAAGATCGGTTCGTTTCTTATAGCTCTAAATTTGTTTTTAATCATGTCATTTTAATCATAATTAATTAGTTAGTCAATTTTTAATATATTCAAACGATAATTGCCTCATAAATTTTAATTGCTTTACAAAATTGTAGTATTTTGATTCCTAGAATTTTTGCGTATTAAAAAGTCATTACTTGGTATAATCGTTTGTCCACTTAATTTAAAAGCGCGAGAATAAAAGTTAATAGAAAATGAACTTTTAACGATTTTTTCGTAATAGCAAAGGCTCATTGTTAATATTACATTTTTTTGCATTCGTGACTTGCATTTTGAATTTAACACCTTACATTGATGTACATAAAACGTGGTCATCTACGTTTGCCAATACAAAATTAGAACCTTATATATTATAAAACATCTAAAAACAATTAATCATTAGGACGAAAATAAAATAAACGGCTAGACGAAGCTAAGTACGTTTGTAAATTTTCAATTTTAAAATTCCCAAAATTAAAAGTGGTAATTAAAATAATTTTAAGTTAAAACTTTTTTTTAAATGCAACCCTTAGTGATGATCTAAATATTCCGTTTGATCACAGACGGGTTTTGTAAAACCTAAGCTCTCAAATTCGTAGTCAGGGGTACGCACCCCCATAAGGGGCGCTGGGTATTTCCGTGACGTAGTTGTGGTGGGTAAAGGAAGGTCAAAACATTTTCTTGTTTTTCTTGTCAATAATTTGTAGATGTGTTTGTTTGCATTTTGATCTGTATTTACGCTGTGAGCTTCGTCAGCGTAGTACTGTAAATTAATATTGATCGAAATAACATAATTGTTGCAAAAAAATGAAAATTTGTGTTTAAAACTATAAACACGAGTAAAATTAAAAAAAAAATTAAAAGATTTAATATTTTTTGATAAAATAGACAATTACTTTTATTTACTTTACATTAAAGTCGATTTCAGCGTTTTATTTTTAATATTATATTAACATACATTTTCCCAAGTTTAAAGCTTGTAATCATAAAAGATAGTTCTATTTAAAATTTGCTAAACTTACAAAGTTGTCAAAATCTACTCCTGCCCCGATTAGAGCTTTTGATATTAAAGCCGCATTTTGAAAATGAACGTTGTCATCCGCTGTCCCGTGTATAATAGAATACGATGCCTGAATTTAAAAATTAATTGTATGATTATTTAACACTACGTAAAAATTTAAACAAGATATAACACTACATTTGCCCATTTTAACATTTTAAACAGGGTTTTATGTTATTTTTGGGGTTTATATAATTGTAAAAAAAAAATTTAAAACTAGTTAATTTTGGGGTTTGCGTTTCAGAGAGTAATAATTATAGAAAAACAATTAGTTTGTTTGTTATAAACCAATTATGTATTGTTTAATAGAAATATTTGACACATTAAATCATAATTTTTTTGTCTGATTTAATAACAACTTTGATAGTAATAGTGATTTTTTTACGTTTTTAAAGTTTTCCAAGTTCGTGTTTAAAATTGAACATTTTTCGTATCCATCAACATTGTCGTCAGGTAGGGTCATGTATCGCTCTGTGTGAATGGTGTCGTATAAAAACCTTGTCGCCAGTGGTGCCACTGCAAACCCACATTTAAAAACACCAGATCCTTCAGCTAAACAGTTTTTAAAAAATTTTACTTTTATCATTTTAAATTTATTTATTAAAAAAGAATTAAAAATTTAACTAATTTTACTCAAATATGATTACTAATTAATGACTGTTGAATAGACCAACGTTTAAATGAGTTTCCAATTTTTGTTTGCCAATGTCAAAGTAATTTATGGTAGCATAAATGTTTTATTTACTTTTTAACTTACAAATTGTATGTGTTGTGGTGTAACCTCCGTAACTCCAGCCCCATAATGCTACCTTGCTTTCGTCGATCCAACTTTGTTGTGCGAAATATCTCGCGACTTCGGTTGTGTCCAGCTTTTCGAGTTGGCCTGTAGAATGTTGTTACTTTAAAATTTAAATTGTTTTGCGCAAATGCTTTTTATAGTTTGCATACTTATGTATTTATTGTTTATATTAATTTTTATCTAGTTTCCCTCAAGAGGCATATTTTAGTTTGAACTTGGTAAATTGTATTGTGATTAGGTACATAATAATTATATTCTTACCAATCTTTTTATATAATAAATGGGAAATTTCATCTCCCCTATAACCGCTTCCACGTGCGTCCAAACTAACCACTACTATGTCGTACTGGCTAACCATATGCACTGCTGCCCAGCCTCTAGTCCATCTAAACACAAAGATATTTTTCTATATATGGGTTTATGTAAGTTTTTTATTGTATTGTTAAATTTTTTAGGTTTGTGAAATAACTGTGACGTGATCAGTTGATTTTAATTTAATAGTTCTTTTTTTAAATAATTACCTGTCCAGAACTTTTTGATAGCCCGGCCCACCATATACTTCAATTAATAAAGGATATTGTTTGTCCGGGTTAAAGTCCAAAGGTTTAAAAACTTGGTACAAAATATCAATACCAGTTTCACTTTGGAGAGTTCCGTATTCTTTAGTTGGCCATTTCACCTAATATTGTAAAAGTTTCGCATTTGGCTAAATTAATTTTATTATATCATTTATTTTTTAAATCAGTTAAAAAAGACTATAAAGTAATATTTTGTAAACTTAGGTTTTTTGTTGAATCAAGATGAATATGGGTATTATTAATAGTTTTTATCTTACGGATGCTTTGTTTTCGATTAGATCTGAGTTATTTCTCACAACTTCCACTTCCACATAGCTCCCATCAATTTGTTGTTTGTATAATACAGACATAGGTACGTCAGGACCACCGCAATTAATTACCATATACGTGTTACCCTTACTAAAACTGGGTGTGTTCCATTTGCATCTATTCATAATTTTAAAACGACAGAACTGTTATGTCATTAAAGTATGTAAATGGGTCCCCATGCTAAGATTATGTAATTTGAAATTGTGCAAAGATGATGTAATTTGAAATTCTGCTTTACATATTTATTTTAAGAATATTTATTTTTAGGCATTTACCTTTCTTTTCTTGATTCAACTTCTGGCACAGTCGCGTCCCAATTAGTTTCATCAATTGGATTTGTTTCTTTAGTACTTAGGCTAAACATATGTGTTTGGTAAATTTTCAAAATGTGTTTGTTGTTTTTTAATTGCCAGTTTGAATAAGTTTTAGTTTGTCCCTATATAATTTATTTAATATATTGAAATTTAAAAAAAAAACGATGTTTTCGTATAGTAATATAATCCAGAAAATTATTTTTGGGTTTACCTGTACAAGAATCGTTGTCTTGGCAGAGGATATGCTGCAGTGACGTAAAGTATTTCGTTTGCTACGTCATATCGTTGAAGTGACGCAATCACACCATTTGTTCCTGTTGTTTTTTGTATTTTTGTATTAGCCTTAAAAAGTTGAAGTTTTAATCTTGTATGCCCCCACACAAAAAAAATCCTTTAAGGTTAGTATCAATGGAATGTAAATACGTTTCTTAGAAAACAGATTTTGCTTAATAGTTAAATCATATACCTCGGGGTTAACCAATGCAACGTGAAAAAACTTGTCATAAGAAAATACAGCGAAATAGGAACGATCCGTCGTATTCAACAACACTGGTCTAAACGGGGAACCCCCGACTCCGATCCAGCCCGTGCTACTTTCTTCCACACCGCTCTGTTAAAATTTACAAAAAAATTCTTAATTTTTAACAAAATTAAAAACAAAGTATAGGCAACAAATACAATACATCAAAGCGGGATAACTAGGCCGGAGAAAGATACCATTTGTAACAAGTTGTATATATTGGCAGCATAACAAATTTGTAATATTTGTCAATAAACACATATTTTAAATACCTGAACAACTTTACAATCCCACTCCATAGTCATATTATTGTATTCACAAAGTTGGGGAACTGTTTTGTTCTGAATTCGATTAAGCCAAAAAATAAGTAAAGCTTGAGAATCAGGATACCAATCCAGACGACAAAACAAATGGTCTCTAAATTTTGTTTTTGTTTTAATAAAGTTCAAAGTAGAAAAGCAAATAACAAGTATATAGTTTTAGTTACAGTATTTGAGTTGTAATTGCGAAGTATTTCCGTATGCTAATGTGTTTAAAATTGGCACTTTTTAAATCAAAATTTTAAATAAATTTTCTTGTTAATTAGCTTTTAGGTGAATACTTACGTTCCAATTTCGCCCACAGGCGCGTCGATAACTACTGTGGTGTTTTGTATTGTATCATATATACGTAGCTCAACGGTCGGACTTTTGGTACCGGCTTTGGGATATGCAACATCTATCTAAAGTGAAACAGTTTAGTTAAATTCTGGTTGTTTTTTTTCCCAATTTTGAAGTTTCTAATTTTTGGTAAATTTTGTTTTGTATTGCAATGTTTTGGCTTTAACTCATTCACTGACGTTTTTTTGGTTGCTTAAAACCTATTGTTTGTTTTGTTAAACGTAAACTTACAACTTCAGGGTACTGTGTGTTTCCATATTTGGTAAATTCAATGACCTTGACACCAGTATCATTGGTGACGAGGTAGGAAAGAAATCGGCTTGATGGCGACCAAAATATGTTATTCGTACTTGAGACCATTTCCTCTGTCAATATTTGTTATTTTAAAATAACGACTTGTTACAAAATGGGTAGGCTCAGTAATAAAAAATTCAATAGGAAAATTGAAAGCACAATCGGTTAATTTTAACATACTTGCTGGGTTTCGTCGTCACGTGACTCAATTTTTTAACAATTTCTAACCTTCGTAAACCCAATCCGGCACTCCATTGTAAATCTTGTTCTTTTCACCGTCTGACGTCATCTGGTATTCTAATGACGTGGCGTGTTCGACATCACTGATGTAGAACATGTTGTTCTCCATTACGTAGACAATTGAATGTGACGTGGGTGACCACCCGATATATTGAACTTTTTCGTTCGTTATTTCAAACAACTTAGCTTCACTAAATGAAGCATTAATTTATATAACAAATGTGTTTGTGTTAAAATGATCATATCAATCATCTTTCTAGATACATACTTGCTTAATCT
Organism: Corella eumyota; assembly: GCF_963082875.1. NCBI lineage: Eukaryota > Metazoa > Chordata > Ascidiacea > Phlebobranchia > Corellidae > Corella > Corella eumyota. The sequence continues at coordinate 6,216,828 of NC_137491.1, forward strand.
ATATATAGCGTATGAAGCATTGTAAGAGTATCTCCATTGCTTGAAATAAGATGTTCGAACTAAAATGTACAGTTGGTCAGCAGAAATCCAATATCCATTTGCAACTGAAGTTTCCTATAATATCAGTAACGCATGGACTGTAAATATTTGAGTAGATAGCAAATTTTCTGCTATATAAAGATTAAATAGTATATAAAGATACTATTTTTTTAGAAAAAAACCACACTTTTACAAAATTGACATACATAAAACTCGTTGGAAGCCAGCAGTTCGTCGCCATTATTATCAAGGTTGTGTTTTTTCACCCCTTCTCCATCTCTATAAATGTATTCAGAATCCGAAACCCAGTTTGGATAAAAGGTACTATATCTGCAAATATAAAATTATTGTTTACAAATATTTAATTTGAATGTATGATTTTTTATAAGATATACATATCACCATCGCGAAATAGTTTTAGGTTTAACTTACGAAAATTTCGAGTCATATAAATCGTCAAAGGTGAACGGTGGTAATTCTTCGCCCGCTTTTATATCCTCTAACAATTGAGAGCTAACATCACGTGACTCTCGGGGAGAGAATTTTTTCGAGACTTTAGGATTTTTTCTTTTTATGTAATCTGATATAGCGTCCCATGATTTCAAGGCTCGTTTCTGCACCTTTAAAAGCTTTGAACTGGAATCTAAACAAATAGTAACTGTAGTAATAGTGTCCCATATTCGAAAAAAAAATATTTATATATATATATATATTTTAATATGATGTTAACATTACCTGTTTCGACATCGTAGTAATTGATCTTCGCAAAAACAAAAATAACAAGAAGAATTTTTACAGTCGTTATAAGCGCGAACGTCTTCATTTTAAAACCCATTTTGGTTACTTTAACTTATAAGTAACACACACTATACGGTATACAAAATAATTAATTTTCTTACAACTTCTATAATATTCTGCTAGCACACTAAATTAAAAAGCGCGTAATTTTTTTTTTATTTAGCAACTTCGCTACGAAGTAAAAATCACGACCTAACTAAGCAAATGTTTGTCGTTATTAAACTGGGCATACGTTGGCCTTAGCAACAGTTGCATTGTGACTTTAGTTAATGATTACACATTGGAATTGCGTTATGTTTAAACTAGGTATAGCATTAAGTGAACTAGTAATCTTAACGCATTTTGGCAAGCCATAAACAGTTTTTAAAATTTTGCTAATTCCATGTAATCCTTTGTGCGTTACTAATACACCTCTATGTTAAAAAATTGCACAGTTTCTAATTTTTTATATAAGCTCTAGTTTTATTGTTTAACAAATTTTTAAAAAAATGTTTTTTGTAGTGAGTAGCTAATTTTAAATAAACAACGTCCATGTTTAGTATTGTTTACATTTTTAATTAAAAAGCGGCGATCACTAATTTGCAGCGGCGTGCTACTCTCTAGGCACCTGCGTTGCTACTCTCTAGGCATCTAAAGCTTATATATCCTTATCGGCATAGTTTTTGCTAAAACTAGGATTTTTGAGTACGAACGCGCGTAAAAATTGTATAATATGTACAGTTTATTAAAAATACCCTTATAGTTTAATTCTATGAGCTAATTTTAATAATAACAAGATTTATTTGATAAATAAAATATGGTTCGAAATTATTTGATTATTTTTAACATAAAATTTTATAAATAAAAAATATATGCATAAACATTAACTAAGAATATTACATACCTTTGATTTTTAATTTACAAACCAGCATTTAATATAACAAACAAACAAGAATTATTTTTTAATTATCTTCAAATTTTAGATATAATAAGATATAAACCGACCAAAATTTAAAAACCTAATATCAATCTTTAAATTCGAATAAACAAATTTTTTAAAAACTAAAAAAGTTAAAAATTAAATAGATATTTATTTTTAAATTTAAGAAATTTAAATGATTGTTTGATGTGTTCGATAGTGTATCAAGTTTAAGAGCTTTAAAGTATTTGATTTAGTATGGAAATCTAAATAAATACATCCCAAAAAATAAATATTTATGTAGTTATAACAATATATCAAAGTTGGTTAACTAATGATAATTTTTGTAAATTTTTAAGAAAACTTGAAATATTTAACTGTATTTAAATTTTTTGATTAAGACAAAAAAATAATAACTTATTAGGAACAAAAATTTGTTACATACATTGTGATTCAATTTATATTTAAAAATGTAAAATATTAATTAACATGAAATATTATATAATCGAGGATAAAGCAATTTACATCTAAAACCATCCGAGCGTGATAAATAAAAACAGAAATCGGGGAGTTCCCCGAAGCGTCTTGAAGAAAATTGTAATTTCTCTTTTCTTTTTGAATAGGTTTTTCTCGCTTTCACGTAAATAGTGGGAAGGTTAACAAAAAAAGTTCATCAAGTTCAACCTAAAAATGACGAAGTTAAATTCATAGTTTTAACATGTTATTAATATTAACTGTTTACAAAAGTATTTCTTCGTGCCAAAGTGTCTTGTTATATCTCTAATATTGTTATATCTCTACTGACGATTACAAAACTTCATTTCTGCGTTTATCAAGTTTAAATAAATTTAATTTGTTGATTACTTTTATGTTTTAGGCTTGTTTGCTTTAACTTTTACAATGTGTTTGGCTTAAACAATCATAGTAATATTTTATTTTTAAAGTACTTCAAAATAGTTCGATGTCGTTACTTTAATTTGAGATTATATTTATGTTAAAACACTCAAAAGAACACCTAAGATAAAAAAAATTCAAAAAATATTGAACAGAACAAAAATTACATCATTTTTATATTACGTATACAGTTTATATTCATATATCGCGTGTAATTTAAGTTTTCAAATTACGTTATGTAATATTTTATTAAATATATTTTTTGTTTTACAGGCAGTATTGATCATTACAACACATAACAACATCGGTTGTTCAACTTTATAAAATCATTTTTGTTTAATAAAATTGATCATAATATTTTTTTATTATCGAAAGTCTCTTGCAAACATATGTATATAAATAAGTAACGCTTATGTATCGAGTCCGGTAGCTCAACGCGTAATGCCATACGTTGTAAGTAGCAAAGTCAAAGGTTCGAAACTCAGCTTCTACATTGAAAATAATTTTTTTTTTTTTTTTTCACGCATAGCTATAGTAACGACCTGTAATATAAAAAAAATTTATGTTATGAATACGCAAAGAAAAAAGTGCTCAAATTTTTGTTCTTTTGACTTTTTAAAAAAACTTTCTTTATCTTGAATCTTAGTAACGTCATTACAATTCTAATTAACTATAAAATTTTAAGTTTTGCGACAAAAATTTTTTTTGGTCGAGCCAATGATCATACAACCCTTGTATGATCATTGGTCGAGCTAAGTATACAGTTTTGATAGGTCAAAAGGTCACGCGAACGATTCTATGTACGTAAAATAAAAAAATGCTCTTATTTTTGTTTTTTAATTGTTTTCGAAAATTTCTTGGGTTTAATTAGGTCACGTGATATTTTTGGCCAATAATATTGCATACAAATTAAAAAAAAAAAAACTTTTAAATCAAAAAATAATTGTTCTGTTAGAACTGTAGGTCTTATTATAATGTTTACATAATATTTTTCGAAAATATTAATATTCATAAAATTTATGAAACTTTTATTAAAAAGTGACAAAATCTCAAAACTTAAAATTTTATATTTAATTAGACGCGCATTGGCCTAACTAACATTCAAGATTAAACATTTCGCGAATATTTTCACTAAAACAAAAGTTTGAGGTAATTTTTATTTTGGTTTTCATTAGGTCACGGGATATTTTTGGCCAATGATATTGCATAAAAATTTTTTGAAAAAAAATTAAAAATTTTAAATCGAAAAATAATTGTTGTGTTAGAACCGCACAGGTCCAATCACCGTGTTTACAAAATATTTTTCGAAAATATTAATATTCATAAAAGTTATGAAACTTTTATTAAAAATTTATGAAATCTCAAAACCTAAAATTTTGTATTTTATTACACGCGCATTGGCCTAACTAACATTCAAGATAAAATATTTCGCGAAAATTTTCAGTAAAACAAAAGTTTGAGGTAATTTTTATTTTGGTTATCATTAGGTCACGTGATATTTTTGGCCAATGATATTGCATAAAAATTTTTTGAAAAAAAATAAAAAATTTTAAATCGAAAAATAATTGTTGTTAGAACCGCACAGGTCCAATTACCGTGTTTACAAAATATTTTTCGAAAATATCAATATCCATAAAAGTTATGAAACTTTTATTAAAAATTTATGAAATCTCAAAACCTAAAATTTTGTATTTTATTACACGCGCATTGGCCTAGCTAACATTTAAGATAAAACATTTCGCGAAAATTTTCAGTAAAACAAAAGTTTGAGGTAATTTTTATTTTGGTTTTCATTAGGTCACGTGATATTTTTGGCCAATGATATTGTATAAAAATTTTTTTTTAAAAAATAAAAATTTTTAATCGAAAAATAATTGTTGTGTTAGAACCGCACAGGTCCATTTACCGTGTTTACAAAATATTTTTCGAAAATATTAATATTCATAAAAGTTATGAAACTTTTATTAAAAATTTATGAAATCTCAAAATCTGAAATTTTATATTTAATTAAGCGTGCATTGGCCTAACTAACATTCAAGATAAAACATTTTGCAAAAATTTTCAGTAAAACAAAAGTTTGAGATAATTTTTATTTTGGGTTTCATTAGGTCACGTGATATTTTTGGCCAATGATATTGCATACAAATTTTTTGAAAGAAAATAAAAAATTTTAAATCGAAAAATATTTGTTGTGTTAGAACTGCACAGGTCCAATTACCGTGTTTACAAAATATTTTTCGAAAATATTAATATTCATAAAAGTTATGAAACTTTTATTAAAAATTTATGAAATCTCAAAACCTGAAATTTTGTATTTTATTAGACGCGCATTGGCCTAACTAACATTCAAGATAAAACATTTCGCGAAAATTTTCTGTAAAACAAAAGTTTGAGGTAATTTTTATTTTGGTTTTCATTAGGTCACGTGATATTTCTGATCAATGATATTGCATACAAATTTTTTTTTAAAAAATAAAAAATTTTAAATCGAGAAATAATTGCTGTGTTAGAACCGCACAGGTCCAATTACCGTGTTCACAAAACATTTTTCAAAAATATTAATATTCATAAAAGTTATGAAACTTTTATTAAAAATTTATGAAATCTCAAAACCTAAAATTTTGTATTTTATTACACGCGCATTGGCCTAACTAACATTCAAGATAAAACATTTCGCGAAAATTTTCAGTAAAACAAAAGTTTGAGATAATTTTTATTTTGGGTTTAATTAGGTCACGTGATATTTTTGGCCAATGATATTGCATACAAATTTAAAAAAAAAAATAAAAAATTTTAAATCGAAAAATAATTGTTGTGTTAGAACCGCACAGGTCCAATTACCGTGTTTACAAAATATTTTTCGAAAATATTAATATTCATAAAAGTTATGAAACTTTTATTAAAAATTTATGAAATCTCAAAGCCTAAAATTTTGTATTTTATTAGACGCGCATTGGCCTAACTAACATTCAAGATAAAACATTTTGCGAAAATTTTCAGTAAAACAAAAGTTTGAGGTAATTTTTATTTTGGTTTTCATTAGGTCACGTGATATTTTGGCCAATGATATTGCATACAAATTTAAAAAAAAAAATTAAAAATTTTAAATCGAAAAATAATTATTGTGTTAGAACCGCACAGGTCCAATTACCGTGTTTACAAAATATTTTTCGAAAATATTAATATTCATAAAAGTTATGAAACTTTTATTAAAAATTTATGAAATCTCAAAACCTAAAATTTTGTATTTTATTAGACGTGCATTGGCCTAACTAACATTCAAGATAAAACATTTCGCAAAAATTTTCAGTAAAACAAAAGTTTGAGGTAATTTTTATTTTGGGTTTAATTAAGTCACGTGATATTTTTGGCCAATGATATTGCATACAAATTTTTTGAAAAAAATTAAAAATTTTAAATCGAAAAATAATTGTTGTGTTAGAACCACACAGGTTCAATTACCGTGTTTACAAAATATTTTTCAAAAATATTAATATTCATAAAAGTTATGAAACTTTTATTAAAAATTTATGAAATCTCAAAACCTAAAATTTTGTATTTTATTAGACGCGCATTGGCCTAACTAACATTCAAGATAAAACATTTCGCGAAAATTTTCAGTAAAACAAAAGTTTGAGGTAATTTTTATTTTGGTTTTCATTAGGTCACGTGATATTTTTGGCCAATAATATTGCATAAAAATTTTTTTTAAAAAATAAAAAATTTTAAATCGAAAAATAATTGTTGTGTTAAAACCGCACAGGTCCAATTACCGTGTTTACAAAATATTTTTCAAAAATATTAATATTCATAAAAGTTATGAAACTTTTATTAAAAATTTATGAAATCTCAAAATCTGAAATTTTATATTTAATTAGGCGCGCATTGGCCTAACTAACATTCAAGATAAAACATTTCGCAAAAATTTTTAGTAGAACAAAAGTTTTTGATAATTTTTATTTTGGGTTTAATTAGGTCACGTGATATTTTTGGCCAATGAGATTGCATACAAATTTTTTGAAAGAAAATAAAAAATTTTAAATCGAAAAATAATTGTTGTGTTAGAATCGCACAGGTCCAATTACCGTGTTTACAAAATATTTTTCAAAAATATTAATATTCATAAAAGTTATGAAACTTTTATTAAAAATTTATAAAATCTCAAAATCTGAAATTTTATATTTAATTAGGCGCGCATTGGCCTAACTAACATTGAAAATAAAACATTTTGCAAAAATTTTGAGTAGAACAAAAGTTTGAGATGATTTTTATTTTGGGTTTAATTAGGTCACGTGATATTTTTGGCCAATGATATTGCATACAAATTTAAAAAAAATAAAATAAAATTTTAAATCGAAAAATAATTGTTGTGTTAGAACCGCACAGGTCCAATTACCGTGTTTACAAAATATTTTTTGAAAATATTAATATTCATAAAAGTTATGAAACTTTTATTAAAAATTTATAAAATCTCAAAACCTAAAATTTGTATTTTATTAGACGCGCATTGGCCTAACTAACATTCAAGAAAAAACATTTCCCCAAAATTTTCAGTAAAACAAAAGTTTGAGGTAATTTTTATTTTGGTTTTAATTAGGTCACGTGATATTTTGGCCAATGATATTGCATACAAATTAAAAAAAAATAAATAAAAAATTTTAAATCGAAAAATAATTATTGTGTTAGAACAGCACAGGTCCAATTACCGTGTTTACAAAATATTTTTCGAAAATATTAATATTCATAAAAGTTATGAAACTTTTATTAAAAATTTATGAAATCTCAAAACCTAAAATTTTGTATTTCATTAGACGCGCATTGGCCTAACTAACATTCAAGATAAAACATTTCGCGAATATTTTCAGTAAAACAAAATTTTGAGGTAATTTTTATTTTGGGTTTAATTAGGTCACGTGATATTTTTGGCCAATGATATTGCATACAAAATTTTTTTAAAAAATAAAAAATTTTAAATCGAAAAATAATTGTTGTGTTAGAACCACACAGGTCCAATTACCGTGTTTACAAAATATTTTTCAAAAATATTAATATTCATAAAAGTTATGAAACTTTTATTAAAAATTTATGAAATCTCAAAATCTGAAATTTTATATTTAATTAGGCGCGCATTGGCCTAACTAACATTCAAGATAAAACATTTCGCAAAAATTTTCAGTAGAACAAAAGTTTGAGATGATTTTTATTTTGGGTTTAATTAGGTCACGTGATATTTTTGGCCAATGATATTGCATACAAATTTTTTGAAAGAAAATAAAAAATTTTAAATCGAAAAATAATTGTTGTGTTAGAATCGCACAGGTCCAATTACCGTGTTTACAAAATATTTTTCGAAAATATTAATATTCATAAAAGTTATGAAACTTTTATTAAAAATTTATAAAATCGCAAAATCTGAAATTTTATATTTAATTAGGCGCGCATTGGCCTAACTAACATTCAAGATAAAACATTTTGCAAAAATTTTGAGTAGAACAAAAGTTTGAGATGATTTTTATTTTGGGTTTAATTAGGTCACGTGACATTTTTGGCCAATGATATTGCATACAAATTTAAAAAAAATAAAATAAAATTTTAAATCGAAAAATAATTGTTGTGTTAGAACCGCACAGGTCCAATTACCGTGTTTACAAAATATTTTTCGAAAATATTAATATTCATAAAAGTTATGAAACTTTTATTAAAAATTTATGAAATCTCAAAACCTAAAATTTTGTATTTTATTAGACGCGCATTGGCCTAACTAACATTCAAGATAAAACATTTCGCGAATATTTTCAGTAAAACAAAAGTTTGAGGTAATTTTTATTTTGGGTTTAATTAAGTCACGTGATATTTTTGGCCAATGATATTGCATACAAATTTTTTGAAAAAAATTAAAAATTTTAAATCGAAAAATAATTGTTATGTTAGAATCGCACAGGTCCAATTACTGTGTTTACAAAATATTTTTCAAAAATATTAATATTCATAAAAGTTATAAACTTTTTATTAAAAATTTATGAAATCTCAAAACCTAAAATGTTGTATTTTATTAGACGTGCATTGGCCTAACTAACATTCAAGATAAAACATTTCGCAAAAATTTTCAGTAAAACAAAATTTTGAGGTAATTTTTATTTTGGGTTTAATTAGGTCACGTGATATTTTTGGCCAATGATATTGCATACAAAATTTTTTTAAAAAATAAAAAATTTTAAATCGAAAAATAATTGTTGTGTTAGAACCACACAGGTCCAATTACCGTGTTTACAAAATATTTTTCAAAAATATTAATATTCATAAAAGTTATGAAACTTTTATTAAAAATTTATGAAATCTCAAAATCTGAAATTTTATATTTAATTAGGCGCGCATTGGCCTAACTAACATTCAAGATAAAACATTTCGCAAAAGTTTTCAGTAGAACAAAAGTTTGAGATGATTTTTATTTTGGGTTTAATTAGGTCACGTGATATTTTTGGCCAATGATATTGCATACAAATTTTTTGAAAGAAAATAAAAAATTTTAAATCGAAAAATAATTGTTGTGTTAGAATCGCACAGGTCCAATTACCGTGTTTACAAAATATTTTTCGAAAATATTAATATTCATAAAAGTTATGAAACTTTTATTAAAAATTTATAAAATCGCAAAATCTGAAATTTTATATTTAATTAGGCGCGCATTGGCCTAACTAACATTCAAGATAAAACATTTTGCAAAAATTTTGAGTAGAACAAAAGTTTGAGATGATTTTTATTTTGGGTTTAATTAGGTCACGTGACATTTTTGGCCAATGATATTGCATACAAATTTAAAAAAAATAAAATAAAATTTTAAATCGAAAAATAATTGTTGTGTTAGAACCGCACAGGTCCAATTACCGTGTTTACAAAATATATTTCGAAAATATTAATATTCATAAAAGTTATGAAACTTTTATTAAAAATTTATGAAATCTCAAAACCTAAAATTTTGTATTTTATTAGACGCGCATTGGCCTAACTAACATTCAAGATAAAACATTTCGCGAAAATTTTCAGTAAAACAAAAGTTTGAGGTAATTTTTATTTTGGTTTTCATTAGGTCACGTGATATTTTTGGCCAATGATATTGCATAAAAATTTTTTTTAAAAAATAAAAAATTTTAAATCAAAAAATAATTGTTGTGTTAGAACCACACAGGTCCAATTACCGTGTTTACAAAATATTTTTCAAAAATATTAATATTCATAAAAGTTATGAAACTTTTATTAAAAATTTATGAAATCTCAAAATCTGAAATTTTATATTTAATTAGGCGCGCATTGGCCTAACTAACATTCAAGATAAAACATTTCGCGAAAATTTTTAGTAGAACAAAAGTTTGAGATAATTTTTATTTTGGGTTTAATTAGGTCACGTGATATTTTTGGCCAATGAGATTGCATACAAATTTTTTGAAAGAAAATAAAAAATTTTAAATCGAAAAATAATTGTTGTGTTAGAATCGCACAGGTCCAATTACCGTGTTTACAAAATATTTTTCGAAAATATTAATATTCATAAAAGTTATGAAACTTTTATTAAAAATTTATAAAATCGCAAAATCTGAAATTTTATATTTAATTAGGCGCGCATTGGCCTAACTAACATTCAAGATAAAACATTTTGCAAAAATTTTGAGTAGAACAAAAGTTTGAGATGATTTTTATTTTGGGTTTAATTAGGTCACGTGATATTTTTGGCCAATGATATTGCATACAAATTTAAAAAAAATAAAATAAAATTTTAAATCGAAAAATAATTGTTGTGTTAGAACCGCACAGGTCCAATTACCGTGTTTACAAAATATTTTTTGAAAATATTAATATTCATAAAAGTTATGAAACTTTTATTAAAAATTTATAAAATCTCAAAACCTAAAATTTTGTATTTTATTAGACGCGCATTGGCCTAACTAACATTCAAGAAAAAACATTTCCCCAAAATTTTCAGTAAAACAAATGTTTGAGGTAATTTTTATTTTGGTTTTAATTAGGTCACGTGATATTTTGGCCAATGATATTGCATACAAATTTAAAAAAAAATAAATAAAAAATTTTAAATCGAAAAATAATTATTGTGTTAGAACAGCACAGGTCCAATTACCGTGTTTACAAAATATTTTTCGAAAATATTAATATTCATAAAAGTTATGAAACTTTTATTAAAAATTTATGAAATCTCAAAACCTAAAATTTTGTATTTCATTAGACGCGCATTAGCCTAACTAACATTCAAGATAAAACATTTCGCGAATATTTTCAGTAAAACAAAAGTTTGAGGTAATTTTTATTTTGCGTTTAATTAAGTCACGTGATATTTTTGACCAATGATATTGCATACAAATTTTTTGAAAAAAATTAAAAATTTTAAATCGAAAAATAATTGTTGTGTTAGAATCGCACAGGTCCAATTACTGTGTTTACAAAATATTTTTCAAAAATATTAATATTCATAAAAGTTATAAACTTTTTATTAAAAATTTATGAAATCTCAAAACCTAAAATGTTGTATTTTATTAGACGTGCATTGGCCTAACTAACATTCAAGATAAAACATTTCGCAAAAATTTTCAGTAAAACAAAATTTTGAGGTAATTTTTATTTTGGGTTTAATTAGGTCACGTGATATTTTTGGCCAATGATATTGCATACAAAATTTTTTTAAAAAATAAAAAATTTTAAATCAAAAAATAATTGTTGTGTTAGAACCACACAGGTCCAATTACCGTGTTTACAAAATATTTTTCAAAAATATTAATATTCATAAAAGTTATGAAACTTTTATTAAAAATTTATGAAATCTCAAAATCTGAAATTTTATATTTAATTAGGCGCGCATTGGCCTAACTAACATTCAAGATAAAACATTTCGCAAATATTTTCAGTAGAACAAAAGTTTGAGATGATTTTTATTTTGGGTTTAATTAGGTCACGTGATATTTTTGGCCAATGATATTGCATACAAATTTTTTGAAAGAAAATAAAAAATTTTAAATCGAAAAATAATTGTTGTGTTAGAATCGCACAGGTCCAATTACCGTGTTTACAAAATATTTTTCGAAAATATTAATATTCATAAAAGTTATGAAACTTTTATTAAAAATTTATAAAATCGCAAAATCTGAAATTTTATATTTAATTAGGCGCGCATTGGCCTAACTAACATTCAAGATAAAACATTTTGCAAAAATTTTGAGTAGAACAAAAGTTTGAGATGATTTTTATTTTGGGTTTAATTAGGTCACGTGATATTTTTGGCCAATGATATTGCATACAAATTTAAAAAAAATAAAATAAAATTTTAAATCGAAAAATAATTGTTGTGTTAGAACCGCACAGGTCCAATTACCGTGTTTACAAAATATTTTTCGAAAATATTAATATTCATAAAAGTTATGAAACTTTTATTAAAAATTTATGAAATCTCAAAACCTAAAATTTTGTATTTTATTAGACGCGCATTGGCCTAACTAACATTCAAGATAAAACATTTGCGAAATTTTCAGTAAAACAAAAGTTTGAGGTAATTTTTATTTTGGTTTTCATTAGGTCACGTAATATTTTTGGCCAATGATATTGCATAAAAATTTTTTTTAAAAAATAAAAAATTTTAAATCAAAAAATAATTGTTGTGTTAGAACCGCACAGGTCCAATTACCGTGTTTACAAAATATTTTTCAAAAATATTAATATTCATAAAAGTTATGAAACTTTTATTAAAAATTTATGAAATCTCAAAATCTGAAATTTTATATTTAATTAGGCGCGCATTGGCCTAACTAACATTCAAGATAAAACATTTCGCGAAAATTTTTAGTAGAACAAAAGTTTGAGATAATTTTTATTTTGGGTTTAATTAGGTCACGTGATATTTTTGGCCAATGAGATTGCATACAAATTTTTTGAAAGAAAATAAAAAATTTTAAATCGAAAAATAATTGTTGTGTTAGAATCGCACAGGTCCAATTACCGTGTTTACAAAATATTTTTCGAAAATATTAATATTCATAAAAGTTATGAAACTTTTATTAAAAATTTATAAAATCGCAAAATCTGAAATTTTATATTTAATTAGGCGCGCATTGGCCTAACTAACATTCAAGATAAAACATTTTGCAAAAATTTTGAGTAGAACAAAAGTTTGAGATGATTTTTATTTTGGGTTTAATTAGGTCACGTGATATTTTTGGCCAATGATATTGCATACAAATTTAAAAAAAATAAAATAAAATTTTAAATCGAAAAATAATTGTTGTGTTAGAACCGCACAGGTCCAATTACCGTGTTTACAAAATATTTTTCGAAAATATTAATATTCATAAAAGTTATGAAACTTTTATTAAAAATTTATGAAATCTCAAAACCTAAAATTTTGTATTTTATTAGACGCGCATTGGCCTAACTAACATTCAAGATAAAACATTTCGCGAAAATTTTCAGTAAAACAAAAGTTTGAGGTAATTTTTTTTTGGTTTTCATTAGGTCACGTGATATTTTTGGCCAATGATATTGCATAAAAATTTTTTTTTAAAAATAAAAAATTTTAAATCAAAAAATAATTGTTGTGTTAGAACCGCACAGGTCCAATTACCGTGTTTACAAAATATTTTTCAAAAATATTAATATTCATAAAAGTTATGAAACTTTTATTAAAAATTTATGAAATCTCAAAATCTGAAATTTTATATTTAATTAGGCGCGCATTGGCCTAACTAACATTCAAGATAAAACATTTCGCAAAAATTTTTAGTAGAACAAAAGTTTGAGATAATTTTTATTTTGGGTTTAATTAGGTCACGTGATATTTTTGGCCAATGAGATTGCATACAAATTTTTTGAAAGAAAATAAAAAATTTTAAATCGAAAAATAATTGTTGTGTTAGAACCGCACAGGTCCAATTACCGTGTTTACAAAATATTTTTCAAAAATATTAATATTCATAAAAGTTATAAAACTTTTATTAAAAATTTATGAAATCTCAAAATCTGAAATTTTATATTTAATTAGGCGCGCATTGGCCTAACTAACATTCAAGATAAAACATTTCGCGGAAAGTTTTAGTAGAACAAAAGTTTGAGATAATTTTTATTTTGGGTTTAATTAGGTCACGTGATATTTTTGGCCAATGAGATTGCATACAAATTTTTTGAAAGAAAATAAAAAATTTTAAATCGAAAAATAATTGTTGTGTTAGAATCGCACAGGTCCAATTACCGTGTTTACAAAATATTTTTCGAAAATATTAATATTCATAAAAGTTATGAAACTTTTATTAAAAATTTATAAAATCGCAAAATCTGAAATTTTATATTTAATTAGGCGCGCATTGGCCTAAGTAACATTCAAGATAAAACATTTTGCAAAAATTTTGAGTAGAACAAAAGTTTGAGATGATTTTTATTTTGGGTTTAATTAGGTCACGTGATATTTTTGGCCAATGATATTGCATACAAATTTTTTGAAAAAAAATTAAAAATTTTAAATCGAAAAATAATTGTTGTGTTAGAACCGCACAGGTCCAATTACCGTGTTTACAAAATATTTTTCGAAAATATTAATATTCATAAAAGTTATAAAACTTTTATTAAAAATTTATGAAATCTCAAAACCTAAAATTTTATATTTTATTAGACGCGCATTGGCTTAACTAACATTCAAAATAAAACATTTCGCGAAAATTTTCAGTAAAACAAAAGTTTGAGGTAATTTTATTTTGGGTTTAATTAGGTCACGTGATATTTTGGCCAATGATATTGCATACAAATTTTTTGAAAAAAAATAATGAATTTTAAATCGAAAAATAATTGTTGTGTTAGAACCGCACAGGTTCAATTACCGTGTTTACAAAATATTTTTCAAAAATATTAATATTCATAAAAGTTATGAAACTTTTATTAAAAACTTATGAAATCTTAAAACCTAAAATTTTGTATTTTATTAGACGTGCATTGGCCTAACTAACATTCAAGATAAAACATTTCGCGAAAATTTTCAGTAAAACAAAAGTTCGAGGTAATTTTTATTTTGGGTTTAATTAGGTCAAAAGTTCGCGCGAACAATTCAATGTACGCGAAATAAAAAATGTTTTTTTGTTCTTTTAATTATTTTCGAAAATTTCTTTATCTTGAGCATTAGTTATACCAAAACAGTTCTGAAAAAATTTAAAAATCAATGTCATAAATTTGTCATAACTCTCGGAAATATTAATGTTTGCTAAAAAATTTTTGCAAGCACGGCTGTTAGAACAGTGCGGTTTTATTGGTATAGTTATCTTTTGATTTAAAAAAAAAAAAATTTTTTAAAACTTTTTTACTAGTGTGCTAGATCACGTGATCATATGACCGGCCCTATGTACGCAAAATACAAAGAAATTGGTAAGTTGATTATTTTGAGGAGTCTATGTTGGGAACCAAACCTCGGAACTCAGTACTGAGAGTTGTGGGCCTTTCGCACTGAGCTAACTGCCACGACCTTTCAATGATGCAAAATTGTATACATAGCTTAAGTAAGCACTTGTAATAATAAAAAAACTAGATTTATTTGATAAATAAAATATGGTTCGAAAATATTTGATTATTTTTAACATAAATTTTTATAAATAATAAAAGATATGCATAAACATTAACTAAGAATATTACAAACCTTTGATTTTTAATAAACAAACAAGCATTTATATATATAATACAAACAAAAACTAATATTTAACCCAGTTTTAAGTTGGTGATATTAGAATATAAATTATAGTAAATTTTAAATTCTTAAAATTGATTTTTATTAAATAAACAAGCATTTAAATATGATAAATAAACGAAAATTATTTTTCTAATATGTTTTTTAATTACTTATATTATAAAATACATCATACCAAATTTTTAATGCTTAATGTCGAACTTTAATTTTTAATGAACAAACCAGCATTTAAATATAAAAAACAAACAAGAATTATTTTTTAATTTATTTTCAAATTATAAATATTATAAGTTAAAACCGACTCAAAATTTAAAAACCTAATAACAATCTTTAAATTTAAATAAACAAACACCTATTAATTAGTAATTAGTGACAAAAATTAAATTCGTTTTTGAGTTACTAATATCATGATATACAATTGACAAAAAATTAAAAAATTAATAACAACCTTTAAATTTTAATCATCAAACACCTATTAATTAGTAATTGGTGATAATTAAATGTCGTAAATAGGGGGTTTGCGATTCGTTGGGATAATAACAAACATACTAAAAATTTAGAACTTTTAGTTTTAAAGAACAAAAGTTATCGTCTTTCAAAATTCTGACTAGAAAGAATAAAAACAATAAGATATAACCGACCAAAATTTAAAAACCTAATAACAATCTTTAAATTTGACAAAAAATAAAATTTTAATTCATTTTTGAGATACTAATATCATGATATACAATTGACCAAGATTTAAAAAGTTAATAACAACCTTTAAATTTTATTGAACAAACATCTTTAATTAGTAATTAGTGATAAAAATTAAAATTTTAATTCATTTTTGAGTTACTAATATCATGATATACAATTGACAAAGGTTTGAAAAATTAATAACAACCTTTAAATTTTAATAAATAAACACTTATTAATTAGTAATTAGTGATAATTAAATGTTGTAAATAGGAGAATAAAAACATAATCTGATAATAAACAACATACTAAAATTTCAGATTTTTAAATTCTAAGGAACTAAAGATATCTTCTTTCAAAATTGGGACTAGAAAGAATAAAAATAATAATAATAAAAATAATAATAACTAGATTTATTTGATAAATAAAATATGGTTCGAAATTATTTGATTATTTTTAACATAAAATTTTATAAATAAAAAATATATGCATAACCATTAACTAAGAATATTACATACCTTTGATTTTTAATTAGCAAACCTGCATTTAATATAACAAACAAACAAGAATTATTTTTTAATTATCTTCAAATTTTAAATATAATAAGATATAACCGACCAAAATTTAAAAACCTAATATCAATCTTTAAATTTGAATAAACAAACACCCATTAATTAGTAATTAGTGATGAAAATTTTAATTTTAATTCATTTTTAAATTAGCAATATCATGATATACAATTGACCAAGATTTAAAAAGTTAATAACAACCTTTAAATTTTAATAAACAAACACCTATTAATTAGTAATTAGTGATAAAAATTAAAATTTTAATTCGTTTTTGAGTTACTAATATCATGATATACAATTGACCAAAATTTTAAAAGTTAATAACAACCTTTAAATTATAATAAATAAACACCTATTAATTAGTAATTAGTAATAAAAATTAAAATTTTAATTCATTTTTGAGTTACCAATATCGTATTATACAATTGACCAAAATTTAAAAAATTAATAACAACCTTTAAATTTTAATAAATAAACACCTATTAATTAGTAATTAGTGATAAAAATTAAAATTTTAATTCATTTTTGAGTTACCAATATCATATTATACAATTGACCAAAATTTAAAAAGTTAATAACAACCTTTAAATTTTAATAAATAAACACTTATTAATTAGTAATTAGTGATAATTAAATGTTGTAAATAGGAGAATGAAAACATAATCTGATAATAAACAACATACTAAAATTTGAGATTTTTAAATTCTAAGGAACTAAAGATATCTTCTTTCAAAATTGGGACTAGAAAGAATAAAAATAATAATAATAAAAATAATAATAATAATAATAATAACTAGATTTATTTGATAAATAAAAGATGGTTCGAAATTATTTGATTATGTTTAGCATAAATTTTTATAAATAAAAAAATATGCTTACACCTTAACTAAGAATTTTACATATCTTTGATTTTTAATAAACAAACAAGCATTTATATATATTATACAAATAAAATTAATTTTTTAACCCAGTTCTATGTTGTTAATATCAAGAAATACATTTTACTAAATTTTAAATTCCCAAAATTGATTTTTGATTTTTAATAAATAAACAAGCATTTAAGTAAAATAAACAACCAAAAATTATTTTTTAAACATGTATTTTAATTACAAATATTATAAAGTACATTATATTAAATTTTAAATGCCTAATATTAAACTTTTATTTTTAATGAACAAACAAGAATTTAAATATAATAAACAAACAAAAATTAAATTTTTAATCCATTTTCGAGTTATTAATATTATGATATATAATTGACCAAAATTTGAAAACTTAATAACGATCTCTAAATTTTAATAAACAAACACCTATTAATTACTAATTAATAATATTTAAATTATCAAAATAGGAGGATTGAAACACAATATGATAATAAACAACATACTAAAATTTTAAAAATTTATATACACAAAATCAAAAGTTATTCGATTTCAAAATTCGGATTAGTAAGAATAAAAATAAAAATAATAATAAATATACGGACAATAACAATATGTTTCGAAATCTAAGATTTCGAACCATAATAATAAGTATAATGACAATAACAATATGTTTCGAAATCTAAGATTTCGAACCATAATAATAAGTATAATGACAATAACAATATGTTTCGAAATCTAAGATTTCGAACCATAATAAATATAATGACAATAACAATATGTTTCGAAATCTAAGATTTCGAACCATAATTATGAAAAATAACAAATTTCTATTTAATGTCAAGGTTGAAAAATTGCATTAAAATCTAGAAAATGTCATACTAAAGCTCGATGAACGTTGAAATTACTTAAAATTTGTCTAGAATCTAAAAATCAACATGCTAAAGAAAATTTTCTAACCATGATAATTAGTAAGTCATTTTTTTCAATCATGGCGATCATACAAAAACCATTGCAGTGATTTTGGTATTTCATAAAAATCGCAAAATCTCTAAAATCAAAATCAATGTTTTTCTAAAAGGCAAACCAACTTAAAGGAAAAAACTATTAAAAAAATATAAAAAAAGTGCAATATATATATTTAAAAATAATAATTTTAATATTTAAAAAGTTAGGTTAAATTTTCAGTTTTGTTATTTTTAACGCCAGATGACCCTGTGACGTCATATATGCATAACGTTTTGTGTCTAAATTAAAAAAAATCTCAGATTTTGATTTTACTTTACTATAATACCCGTTAAGGCCTAATAAAGGGATTTTCCATATATTAGTAAAATTTATTAACATTCACAAAAGTTATGACCCTATTTCATTAAAATTCCCAAATCTCAGAAATTAAAATTAATGACCTTTTTACTGTATATACATTGGTATAATTTAAATACTAAATTAAGAAATTCGCGAAAATATGTTGAAACAAAAAAGTTAGGTGGAATTTCCAATTTTCCTAATTCTTACCTCAGATGATGACGTCATATATACATATAGATTTCTATAAAAATTAAAATTTTTTTTTTTAGATTTTTATTTCACTTTACTATAATACCAGTAGAGGCTTAATAAACATATTTCTATTTTATTACTAAGGTTTATTAATATTCATAATAAATATGACCATATTCTATAAAAAAAAACGATTCTCCGAAATTAAAATTGTTGGCCTTATTAAACGCACATTGGTACAACTTAAATATTAGATAATGTAATTCGAAGAAGGTCAATAATTTAAATTTTTTAGATTTGGGGATTTTTATGAAAAATGGTCATAACTTTTATAGATATTAACAAATTTTACTAATATATCATAAATACGTCCATTAGTCAACAGCGGTTATTATAGTAAAAAAAAATTAAAATCCGAAAAAAATTATCTTTTTAATTTTATTTAAAGCTATAAGTATATATGACGTCACAGAGTTATCTGACTTCAGAATTAGTAAAAACAAAAAATTTTTTTTTTTATTTAGTATTTTTTATTAGCCTCCTGCGGCATTAATAGTAAAGTTAAACTAAAATCTGAAAAAAATTTTTTTTTTAAATTTATTTACAAAACTATATGTATATATTACGTCATATGATCAACTGGGGGCAGAATTTTTCTTTTTTTTTTTTTTAGAATTTTATAAGAATTTTTTTTCTTTTCTGTTTCAACATATTTTTGCAAATTTCTTTATCTAGTATTTAAGTTAAACCAATGCGCTTTTAAAAAGGCTAATATTTTTTAATTTTGAAATTTTGAAATTTTTTGTGAAATATGGTTATAACTTTTATAAATATTAACACATTTTACTAATATATTGAAAATACGTTTATAAGCCCCATTAGGCTATTATAGTAAAATTAAATTAAAATCTGAAATTTTTTTTTAACATTTATATACAAAACTAAACGTATATATGACGTCATATGGTCAACTGAGGTCAGAATGAGGGAGACTGCATCAGTAGGAATCGAACTCAGAGAAATAGATTAGAACGCAAGCGCCTTAACCACTTCGTCACAGTGACAGTCAAAAACCAATCACAATGTATATATAATTACAAAATTAAAAGAAATGCAAAAAAAATAAAAAAGGTATTTTAAATAAATCGAATCACATCTAAAGCATTAATAAATATGTATTATATGATTTCTTTCTTCTGTCTATTGTTGTCAAATATACTCTTAGAAATATTCTTGGCAAATTCTGTAACAAAACGACATTAATTATTTATGCTACAAGACCGTGGGAGTTTGCAAATTAATTACCCAAACAAAAATTTGCCATAACCTTTTTGTTTTTGAATTTTTTCTCGAATTTTTTTATCTAGTATTTAATTTATACCAATTCGCTTTTAAAAAGGCCATCAATGTTGATTTCTCGGCGTTGAGGATATTTATAAATGATAATTAAAACTTTCATGAATATTACTAAATTTTAGTAATATATCAAAAATATTTTTATAAGCCTCTACGGTTATTATAGTAACGTAAAATTAAAATCTAAAAAAAAATCTTTTTTTTAAATTGATATACAAAACTTATATCTAAAATTTGACGTTATGGGGTTAACTGAGGTCAAAATTAGTAAAACTTCAAATTTGAATTTACTTTTTTATTTTAATATTTTTGCAAATTTCTTATTCACTATTTAAGTTATACAGTTGCGCTTTTATTAAGATAATCAATTTTTATATTTGAGATTTTATTTTTATAAAATATTGTAAAAACTTTTATGGATAATATAAAATTGTTATATTATTTAAAAAATATTTTATTAAGCTACTGCGGTTATTATAGTATACCAAATCGAAAAAATATTAAATTTTGCAAAATTTTACGTAAAAATATAAGTCCCTATTAAGTTACGTGGCTTTAAAATATTAAAAAAGGGTATACGAATTTGACAAGTTTAAGTTCCTTTACTTGAATAGTAATTAATAGTTTAATATACAAATAACTTATGTTTTTGTGATATATTCCAACAATACGAAGTTTTTTTTTTAAAGATAACTTTATAGGTAGTTGTATCTAAATATATTGTTTATTTTAAATAAAATATTTTTTTATTTAATTTAGGCGTGACTATTGCCAATAAATTTAATAGTAGTACTTTTGTTAATGCAATGTAAAATTTTTTATGTGTAGTTACCTTTTTACAGATTATAATTTAAATTAAAACATAGCGTGTTTTTTTCTAGACGATATCTTATAAGGAAACAAATTTTAGAAAAGTATAAATTTAATTGAATTTAATAATCAGCAAATATTATATAGTCTTTACTAACTTACCCGTAACCATTTTGTTATTTACCTTTTTTTAAAGACAAAGTTTTGATACCAAAATTTTTTCATTAACGTTTTAGCAAAGTAATATCACAACAAGGTAATCTAAACGCGATCAAAATATTAGCGATCAACCAATAACTCAAAAGCTAACTGTTAGGCTTTGAAGTCAAATAACATACACAATAATAAACCCAAAAGTGTTGTTGCAACTTCTTTATTTGGCACTTAGTAGTTAACTCAAATATACCCAATTTGTTCAACGAAAAAATAAAGTTGGATCAAGAAAAAATTCTAACAGCGTTAAGAGAAAAACATAAACACCCACATTTTTTTACAAAATTACTTAATACCTTATTAGGTAAAACAGAATAAAACTAGACTTTATTTTGGTTTAATTCAAAGAATAAATCAAATACATAGGCTTCTTATTTCGATAGCAATGTATTTGATTTTACTTAAAAATTTTTTGCGTTATGTTGAAATCGCTTGATATTGCAATAATAACACCAAGTTTTTTTTTAATTATCAAAGAAAAAATCCTCAGCTTTTGCCCTGGATTTTTTTTTCGCAGCTGATCTTGTTGTTACTTTAAGTAAACCGAAATCCGGAGTTTTATTTGGATCGAATGGAATCGAAAGTGGAGAAGGACTGACAGCCGATGGTTTTTGGTTCTTACGAAACGATTGTACCTAAAAACAACAGAGAGACTTTTATGTATACAGAAATGACAGTCTTCTAACAATGTAAATATATAAACAAATCCAATGTTTTTTTAAGTAAAACAATTTAAAAGCATGATAAAAGTATACCAACAAAATGATTAAAATTGTTTTTGAATGATTATATATATGTAAATGGAATTTTTGTATATAAACATTATATACAGTAACGTAAACAAAATGTGACTACCTGAATTTTAGACATCTCAAAGGAGACCCTTTTTGGGCTTCCAGAACCTATACCATCTAAATCCTTTGCAGTTGCTTTCCTTTTTTTAGCTGATGGCTTAGGTGTTTGTTTACCTTGGGATTTGTTCACTTTTTCCATTGCTACCTTAATAAATGCAGAGCTCGGTGGTGGTGTCTTTTTGAATTCTGCAAAGCTTTTTTTTGCACTAGAGATGTTGCATATTTCATCCTCACTCGGTATGTTGTTTTTCTCTTGTTCTTTTATCTTCTTCTTTTTTAAAGATTTTGGTGTTTTAACTTTTTCTTCACTTGTTTTATTCTCATTTTCAATTTTTGATTCAATTTGTGTGGAAGAAGTTAAATTTGATTCCGTCAAAGATGTTTCGAGTATTTTACGTTTTGATTTCCTTGACTTAACAGGTGTTTTGGATTTCGTTCCAATCTTTTTAGATTCATATATTTCGTTGCCCAAGATGTCTTCATCATTAGTTCTGTTATCTATAAGATTGTTCTTGTTAGTTTCAGTTTGCTTGTCGATTTCGTTTTTGTTTGGACTTATAAGTTCAGTCATTGTAGTTTCCATCTCTGTTTCACAACTTTCCATATTTATATCTTCCTCCTCCAAATTTGAACCCAAAACCACTCCATTAACTTCGATCATTGAATCCTCCTTTTTTTCCGAAATACCATTTGTTGCAGATAATTTATTAAGCAATTCACGCTTCTTTTCTGATTTTGATTTCTTTTTTGATAATGTTTTACCTAAAAATAAAAAAAATGCATATATACCAAATCATAACTAAGAAATTTAATTTTATTAAAAAATAATATCAGGGTACGAATTAACGTTTAAAAAACGATTCGCTAAACGTATTGTTAAACAATTAACTTTTTGCACAAAAAACGTGTCATTTTTGATTACTTTAAGGCTGTGTTACGTATTTAAAAAATTGCGCAACAACTAAACAAACTGCAAGAGTGAAGTTTAGGCATTGCCAAAACATGGAAAGTTATTGTTACTAAATGCTCTGTAGTAACCTACATTTACGCAGAAATATGTTAATGATTAAATTAGTTCGAAACCGGTTTAAAATAGCTTCGTAAAAAATACATGAGTATACACAAGTGTTTTATTATCGCCTTAACCTTTTTTGGTTGATTCGCTATTTCTAATATATTTGTATAAAACGATTCGCTAATTTTACAAAACGATTCGCTTTTGGCAAATAGCGACCCGTTATTTCGTTCCCTGAATATTATTTCGAAAAATGTTTATATATACCTTCAATATTCTTAGGTACTTCTTGCACTGGTTCAGTAACTGATTCAGCATTTTTTAAAGATTTTTTCTTTTTTTTAGATAATTTAGATTTACCTTCCGCTTCTGCAATTTAATCATTCATAATATAAAAAAGTAATTTAAGTTTGTTACAGTTCCCTATGTTCTTAGGTTACCCAATTCAATAACTGTACTTTGTAAAAATATTAATGTTGTATTTAAAATCTAAATTGACCTGGTTTAGAACTAGTCACTGCTGGTTCAGATTTATTTTCAGCATTATCCACAGACTTGGCTTCAACTTTTTTTGCCTTTTTCTTTTTCTTCTTTTTTATAGCTAAAGTCCCATCACCTATATGTTATTAAGATTAATAATTTTAAATTTTAAATAAAACCTTTATGTTACTGTAACCCAGATTCCGTGCTTCATCAAATAATAGGCTTTAAGGCTAATAGAGTGTTAGTTAAATTTACCTTCACAATTATTTTCCAGCAACTCCTCTGTTTCTCTTTCTTCAATAACTTCATTTTTCTTCTTTTTATGATTGGCAGTTTTGGGTTCAGCATGGTTGTTATTCGAATCATCATTGTTGTTGGTTTCACCAAAATAACCATCATCCGCATCATCATTAATAGCGCGACTTTTTTTTGCCCTGTTGTAATCCTTCTTTTTTTGTTTGCGTTCCCTATAGGAAAAATTTTATTTTTTTACAATCAAAAAATGCAACATTTTTTTTACAACTAGGCCAATATTAACTGGTACAAACTTCAATTATTTTCTCTAGCCTAATTATGAAAGAAAACACTAGTATGATGCTAGTTTTGTAAGCATTCATTTATTAGCTTATTACTTAAATTATTACGAAAAAATATTAAATTTTACTTGTATTCATCAATCCATTGTTTGGATAACTTATTTAACAGATCTTCCTCCCTTATTTCTGGTGTATCTTCCTCATTGTCAGGAAGAAGAACAGGAAGATCATCAAGTGGTAATCGACCTTCCGATATTCCACGCAAAATTTGCACCAACTTGTAAACCTTAAAAGTTAATACGATTAGAAATAGTAAAAATTGATAATGAACTTTTTTACCTGTAATATTATGCCTATATGTTACTCGGTAGTACGTCAGCATAAATTTTAAAAATATAGCATACTTAAAAAAAAGGATATTGTTTTTTACACAATGTTAAAAAATTAACTATTAGACATATATATACATGTATATATATACAAAATATGTTTAAAGAGTTCGATGAATTTTAAACTACAGGACAAAATTGTTTACCCTTTTTCTATTTCTCGCCATGGTTTCTGTTTTGTTTGCGAACTCAAACAAAAGGTCAGCCAACTTTCCATAATTAACATTTAGTTGTTTTTCAGGACGTTCAACTTCATCTGTCACTTCCTCAACAAGCTTTAAAGCTGGCTCAGACTGATCTATTAAAACCTAAAATAAAAAATTCAACATGGTACAAGATTACAATAGCCAGTATATATATATATATATATATATTAAATTGTCTTTATATCTTTTCTGTTGAGGTTTCAAGCCTTTAGTTTAGATGATGCAAATAGTTTTACTGTCAACCATATTTTTAAAAACGACTAAAGTATATATAATGATATTATGATATACAAATATTAAACCTGAAAAACACCATCTAAGAACTTGTCACGGAGATTTTTGACCGGCGTGTTACAAATTAATCGGCAACATGGCTGTAACAGCTTTAAAACCTAAATAAAAGTTTTAAAATAAACTTTGTGTATGTTATGTATTATAATATTTATATATATAGCCTATATATACTATACTGTATAGCCCTTCATATATATACTTATTTTTCATATAGGAATGAATATTTATGTAGTACAAAAGTTTTGAACTAAGTAACTTTTGTCTTCATAATTTAAGTGGTCATGTTAAAAAAAAATTAAAAAATAAAATAAAATACCTTATCTTCAGTGAGTGAGTCATGTCCAACTGCAGTTAATTCATCCAAATAAACATCGGCAAAATGATATCTAATTCCTAATGGCGGGCCAGTACTTACACTGGGACCAGGTTGTATGGTGCATATAGGACCATCCTTTAGTATCCCAACCAACCAATCAATAACACCTAAAAAAAAAAGTATATATATATATATATATACTAACATGCTATAAAATATAAAGATAGATTATTTAAAAACAGGAAATTTAATTTATTTATGTTAGGCTAAGCAAAGACAAATCACCAAATAAAAATAATTAAATTTAAAACTATGGTAACAAAAAATATTTTTAAGGTATATATATAAAACTAATTAAAAAGAAAAAACGATCTACTACAAAAAAATTGTTCACCATTATCCCAGTTGTGATTTTTCGCACATTTGAATACTGAGCTCAACATAAATCTTGTAAGCAACAAAAACTTGTCCATTCGTAATCTGTCAATACCTTTCCACTCTCTATGAATTGTTGACAAAAAAGTCTCAAAATACATCATGCTGGTTTTAATATTTTGCAACCTAGAATTAAAAATAAATTTTAATTTTTTGAATTTTAATGTTTTATTATTCAATAGCAAAACATGTTGTTAAACATGAAAAATTTAGTTTTAAACAATGTTTTCCACTACATTTCTTACGCAATTAAAAAAATTAAAAACCGTAGGAATATGAGATATGTCAGTAGAATGCTTACTTAGGCAAAATATCAGCCATAGAGTTGGCCAATTCCTCTTGTATAAGCGGTTTATCAGACATCCACATACAGTAAAACAATCCCTTCCATATACGAATCATCTCATCCCTAAAAAAAAGTTAAATTAATAGATAGGGTTTTAAAACAAAGCATATGGGCATATAAAAACCTATTATTTTAAGGTGATATGGAAAAAAGGTCATTTTTACACTAAATATATATGGGCAATTCTTCGGTAACGGAATTACAATTATTGTGGTTTACAAACTTATAATTAATTTTTTTAATATAATTGAAATCATTTTTTAAGTTAAAACAACCCATATATTGCCATTCTAAATTTTTATAAGCATAGAAGTCCAGTTCGAACTTCTATGCTTCTTAAAAATTGAAAAATGTTTGGTAAC
The DNA here is from genome assembly GCF_963082875.1 of Corella eumyota. Classification (NCBI taxonomy): domain Eukaryota; kingdom Metazoa; phylum Chordata; class Ascidiacea; order Phlebobranchia; family Corellidae; genus Corella; species Corella eumyota. The sequence continues at coordinate 6,243,421 of NC_137491.1, forward strand.
GGAATTACGCCAATAAATTAGATATAAAAAGTTGGGTAATACTTAATCCCAATTCGTCTGAATTTTATAAAAATTAACTTAAATTAAACATGTGTAAATAATTGTCCTTATTGAAAGCAACAAAAAGATAACAAATTTTTTTAGTTGGGGTTTAAAAAATATTTATTTATTGACAAATTAACTTAAAAAAACCTGGTAACGGAATTACACTTTAAGTAACAGAAAGACACTGTCTAATTTTGGCATGTTACTTTAGTCTTAAATTTACTCAATTTCAGATAAAATTAAAAAAAATAGTTTTAGGTACTGTTAAAATAAGAAACAAACCTAACTAAAAATTTTTTTTTAAAATCTTGGTAACGGAATTACAAAACTAAAAACTACTAGGTTTTTTTTTAAATAAACTCTTAAACAGAAACAAACAAACCAAATTTTAAAATTCCTAACTACCATTTTTACAAAAACTACAAACATAACTCCAAAAATAAAATTAACAAACAAACATAACATGTTTAAAATTCTAAATCGCTAAACTCTAAATTAGTAATAAAATTGATGTCGCAGAAACAATTTGTTACACCTAAATAAAATGGATAATTATGCAAAAACAATAAGTCTAGTGGGTAAAATAGCTTATAATATTGTTTGAATATGCCAAATATCAGTTAAAAATCAACTTGTTAACTATGATTATTTTTATTTAATTTTATTCAGTAATATTAAAAAAAAAAAAAAAACACAAAATTAAAAAAAATGGATATTATATTACAATGCCATTTCATTTTTTTACTTATAAAAATAATTATATTATTTTAAATCACTTAAACCAGGCAGAATAAGCATTTCTACAAAATCTCTGATGTTGTAATTCCGTTACCCGTAATTCCGTTACCATTATTGTAGATAAAATTGATAAGGAACATTAAAGTTTAGTTTTTATTTATAGTACTTAACAACTAAAATCAGAGAATTAAAAATATTAAAAGTTGTATTTGATTAAATTTCAAGTTATAAAACTTTTTATGTAAATTCGGTAACGGAATTACCTATATTCTTACAAGTTAAAAACTTAAAAATTGCTGATTTTTAAATTGTAATATCGAATTTGTTGTTTAACTTATGTTAAGCATATGTTTAAACCTCTTATACTAACACATTACAAATCTGTTGTAATCTGTTTTGTAACTTTTATATTAACTTAAAATTATTGCTTAAAATAGCCATAAAAGTCCAAAAAAATTTGTACATTTTAAATTTAAAAAAAAAATTACTTATAAAAAATTATTTGCCTAAATTTTTTTAAATTTAAACTTTAAATATCAAAACCAAAGAAACAGGTGAGTTAATTAAACAAATAATTTAAGTTAATTTTTTTTAAAAAAACACTTTCCCAATGAGAATTGCCCATATATATATATAATTTACTTAATTTTTAAAATAAAACAACAACAACTATATATGTATATTTACCTTTTAAAGCCTCCATCTGCCTGTGCAGATCTTGCTATTAAATATTGTCTAAGCTTTTTAACTGTTCGGTCTCTAATTTTTTTTTCATTCGCTGCCAATCTTTGTGCAAATTTAGCTTCAACTGAAGACTTGTTGATGACATAAGTTGCCTCTAAGTCGGGACTTGCTGTCATCCTGCTAACTTAAATTATCTATATCCTAAAACCTTTTGATAGACAAAAAATAAATTTAGAATTTTTAATGCAAATAAAAAAACTAAGCATATAAATATAGTATTTCATGTTGTTAAACAAATCAATTTTTATTAAAATCAATTGCTTCTTTCATTAATGTATTTAAAATATCAACTTTTTCAAGAAACAAAAAATGGTTTCCAACTGAATCGAGTAAAGTTTCTAACTGCTTTCCAGCATTAATAACAGATCGAGTTCCATGAACAGTTAAACCAATTCTATGATCGGTTACTCGATCTTTAGGAAAATTATAAGTTCGAATTTTATCAGAACGGTTTCGATGCGTCATTTGTCTTTTTCTAGATCTATTCATAGCAGCATCTTTCTTATTAAGTGTTTTGCTGTGAACCATTTCAGTAAGTTTAGCTAAAGCAATGTCTCGATTTTGTATTGCATTACGGGAATCTTCACATTTAACCTGCATCTTAGTGGGAATGTGGGTAAGTATAACTTGAGTCAGTCTTTTATTTACATTCTGTCCACCAGGTTTTGAAGATTTTCCAAAAATAATCTTTAAATCATTTTTGTCGAGAGGCTCGTATGTTGATGTGTACTCAGGTATTACACCAATAGACACAGTGCTGGTGTGCAGTCGACCATGTGCTTCAGTTTCCGGAACTCTCTGCACGCGATGAGTACCACCTTCATAAACCAACCAATTCAATGTTGGTTCACCATTATTTGGGATATAGGCTGACACTTTCAGGAAAATACCATTTTCTGAAGTTAAATATTCACGTTCTTCCAACTGAAGCCCATGATTGAGGCATAAAGTTCGATACATTTCATACAATTCAGATGCAAAAATTGCAGCTTCATTGCCACCAACACCGGGCTCAATTTTTAAATGAAACCCCGCAAATTGTGTAGATTGTAATTCTGTTGTGAAAAAGTCCAATGCTTTGTTAAGTATTTCTGTTATTTTATTATTTAAGTTTTCCTTTTCAATTTCTATTTCAGAAATCATTTCTTTATCATTTAAACAAATTTCCTTTGAAAGCTGATCAACATCTTTTAAGCTTTGTTCGATGTTTTTTAATGTTTCACCATATGCTGCTACAGAAGTTAACTTGCTTTTTGCTTGATTTTGATTTGGACCTAATTCTTGAAGCAAATTCTCAGGCCAAACAAAACTAGAATGTTCATTCATATCATTGTTTAACTTTTGTAAAAATTTAAGATAAGTTGAAAACTCATTAGGATTTATCGCTTGCCAATAACTGGAAAATTTAGAACAACTTATTTTATGGAAACAGGATTGTTTTGAAAAAAAATTAAAATAATTTCTGCAAGCTATTTGTTTTGTCAAGTTGTAGAGTAGTTTCATGCTACCAGTTTTTACCTATTAAAAAAAGTCAAACAATGTCATAACACTTGTACCTTTATTTCTCGTTTAAGTGATAACGATTTTTTGATGTAGTAGACAGATAGTGTTTTTTTTTTTCAAATGCAGTAGAAATTGGGCGATATTTTAAAATGCCTTCATAGTGGTTTTAAAGTCTTTTACTTAAACCATAGTTATCAACATCTTAAAATACGTTTAACATTGGTTACACGTAATACATATACCTGTCGCTTTAATCTTCATAAAATTATTCCCAATTCCATTCTATTGGAACAAGCATGTCGAATGTTTCCAAAAAAATTTTAAATTGAGTTTATCCTCAAAGTTTAATAATGATAAGTTTACTGCGATTTAATTATTTACAGATTTGTTTTACTTTAGTTGGTATTACTTTGTTTTTTGTGTTGAAATATTAACCTTCTTGTTTCTAAACCGTGAAGCAGCATTACAATGTATAAGTTAAATACTTGAAAAAAATTAATTTTAACATAGTTTAGAAAAATCACACAGTATTTTTATTTGTTTTCTATTTCTACAATCACAATAGAAAATAAAAAACAAAGACTTATTACTAAAATACTAAAAACCGAACAATATGTCTTGAACGTTAAATGAGTGTCTTCTAGGCTATACATTAATAATACCTAAAAAGTGTTTTTATGATTAAGTAAAAATAATATAAAAAGGTTAGTAGAAAGAGACTATGATTTTCAATTTTTATGTTAGTAATGTCTTGCAGCTTTTCGAAACTTATCATAGTGAAAATTATCTGTCGAATTATCATTTTTATGAGTTCGCTTTTGAAGTTCCGTAGTGATACGTTTTTCTACAAAATAAATAAAATTTAAAAATAAAAAATATACCTTCTTTAAACTAATGATTTTCAATAATTTAAAAACATTTGTTACCATTTGGTAACTAGGAAAGATTAAATCAAAGTTTAGAAAAGTATTAAAATTAAAAATCTACATACCTTTATCTCCAACCACCAATGGAATGGGCTCTGGTGCTTGTTCTTTAACTTTTTTCTTTTTAATTGACTCTTGCTGAAGGTCTGTAAATAATTAAAAATAAAATATATGTTTTAACCACAAAAAAGTATTTTGGTAATGAAAAATACAAGTCAAAATTGTAGCTATTCTTTTTCAACATTAATAAAATTTTGCAAATTTTCGAAATATTTTAATAATTTAACACAATCTCATCAAAAAATATTAAAAATTTAAATTTACATCTTTTATGTTGTACATAATTGACTGCTACATTTGAAGGCACAAACGAAGTGGTTTTCTCCTTTTTCTTGGAAAGATCCTGAATAAGTTTTTGTTTGGCCTCTTCTGTTCTTTCTATATTTTTTATTTTTGTGCTAAAAAAAGTTATTTATTTAAAATTGCAAAAAAAAGATATTACATTTTAAAAAGGTGTCATTCAATGCCTGAAAAAATTAATCTATAATAAAGTGAGATGGGCAATATATATGCCTAATCTAAATGGTTACCAAAAATGCTGTTTAAAGTACTAGTAGATAAAAATGGGCAAATATTTTAATCATTAAATGATAGTTAAAATGCAGCATTAAGGCAGGTAATCAACTAAATAAATACATTGGGATTACCATGCAAAATTATTAACTTGATATGCAACTATTGTGGTTTAATTTAATTTCTTATTTGAAATTTAAAAAGGATTAAACTTACTCAATTCCTAAATCTATTTCAGGAATTCCACTTAGCATTTGATTTGACAACATTTCTTCAGATTGCTTGTTTACTTTAACCTTAAATGTCATTGGGGTTTAAAAAATTATATTTTATATATATAACGTGAATTATATATAATAAATAATTTCAAAGTAAATATATATATTATAGAAAAAATTAACCATTTACATTACAGGTAGCTTATTAATATTTTAAACTGAATATTATTTAACTGGTTACTTACTTGTAAATGTTCAGGGAGTTGATATAAAGCATCTTCTGCCGATTTTATTTTAGATTTTTGATCATTTTCACTTAAATCTGTTTCACCTTTAAGTTTTTTTAATTCATTTTCTATATAAGTTGACCTGTCGAAAAATATAAAAAAGGTCAACAATCTAAAATCTTCTTTACTGAGCAAAATTTTTTTAAAGAAGTTCTAAAAATTAAAAAAAAGGGTTTATACAATTCAGCATCCTCATCTCTTCTATTAGTTTCCACTGAAAACGTTGACCCAAGGTTCGTGACATCTCGATCCACATCCTCATATGTCCGGTCCCTATTTCGATCTTTAACATTTTTCATAATAACCAATCCCCCAGTCTCCAATTTGAATGGATCATTCTATAATTTATGGGTTCATAAATATTAATTTGAATTTTTACAACTAAAAGCAAACACATATCTAACAGAATTTAATACTTTAAAAAAAGTAGAAAAATTAAACCTGTAATCTAGAAACGTTATTAAATATCCAAAAATGTGATGTATATACATTATGATTAACTTTCAAGCATAATTTATTTTATAAATACAAAAAACTATAGTTAACCTGGGAGTTTAGTATTTCATCAAGTTTGGTAACTTTTGCCCCTGTGGCTAAAGAAGTTGCACTGACCCCAGTTTGCCTTTTTCTAATGCTTTGTAATTCTCGAGCCATTTCCAAAACATCACTAAAAATGATTTTTTATAGTTTAAAACAACAAACCAAAAGTAATTAAAATTATTAATAAGTAATTATTTTCTTAAAAAACGTCAAAACGATTAAATAAACGGGTCAAACAACCAAATTCAATATTGGTTTTATCTGAATATCATGCGTATAAACTTTAATAATCAGTCTTTAGAACTTTAGATTATGCATAGTCGATTGTTTTACCTTGTCGATTGCTCGACCTCATCATTATTATCTTCTTCACTTGACTCACTTGTTTTTCGTTTTCGAATGGGTCTTTTGCGCTTTTTGTTACTAGCAAACATTGTTTTGGTAAGAATAAAACGTAAACAAAGCTTATAATCTTATAAACGTCACGAACTCGAGTAAAATAGATAGGAAACAATTTTTGTTATGCACTGTGAGTAATGCCCTGTTATATTTTAAGTTATCCTCAATATTATATTACAAATACCATAGTTTTAAGCTTGCGTAAATTTGTTTTCTTTTAGTTTAACTATACTTTATAGTCCAATGTTTAATTTTGTCTTTATGTCAGTCTAAGTATTATTTAGCTTGCACATTTTTAAGCTTGTACCTTAAAAATTTAGTTTATTTTATTGATTCAGTTGTAAATAATTGTATGAAACACCCCACATTTTAATTTATTTATTACAAAACACCATGTTAATTTATAACAAAATCCACGATTTACTAAATAGATTTTTTGCGATGCAGAAAAAATAATTGTTTTATATGTGATGGCAGGTATTATTGCAAACTTGCTCAGATAGCCTTCAACGAGTTCGTTGCATTGGAACAGATTTGCTTAAAATTTCATAACAGTCATCGATTGGACTGCTGTCATCAAGTTCATATCTAAACAAATATGTTTTATTTCATATACTAAAATAATTTTTTTATTAGTTAAATTTTTATTCCTTAGTTGTACAACCAGCATCATAGTTCATTGGTCAAGACATTTGGCTCTACAGATTAGGTTAAATGTTTAATTTCCACTGTTTTCATGTCACAGCTGTTTTAAGTGAAATGTTAGTAAATATGTAGTTTTATTTTATTAAAACAAAAAATTTCCTTGTTAAGTACATTAATTTTGTTGCAAAAAATGTTATTATTTGTTACCGTAATTTTTTCATAAAGAAATCCCTTGATGCATCATTACATTTTAAAACAGTTGAGACAACTTTCACCATGCTATTTCTACATAAATTAACATAAATAATAAAATCAAAGAATATGAAAACCTACCGGTTATAAAATAACTTAATGCTGCATAGTAAAGAGCAAAAGTATAAAATTGCTTTAAACATATAATATTAAAAAGTTATTTACTTAATGGTTAAAAGTTGTAAAATTTGCATCATAAATTTCCCTAGACCCTTTCTTTGCACCTTGTTGATAAGTTGGATTTCATAACTAATAAAAATAAAAAGTTACAACAAACAAACAAACAACATTGGGCAAAATTTATAAATATATTTTGCCTGTATAAAATATAATTTAAAGATATTAAGCTAAATTGAAATTGGCAATCTTTTTATATATATTAGATTTTTTAAATAGCATGCCAATGTTTAGAAGTTAATACTATTTTGCTTAGGTTTACCAATACACAACAGGTTTTCCAAAATCCAAATCGAACCGAAAGCTAGAAAAGGCAACTGGATTGTCATCATTATCATGAGCAAGAAGAAACCAAATTCGATCATCTTTTAATTCCCTCCACTTTTCTTTGTCATTCCATCCCCAACTGTCCTCATATCTTTATAATCAAATAAATTTTATTCTAATATTGTCACATAAACAACTTGATCGTAATTATAAAATGTCTTTCTTTCATTTAAACAAAAATAAAACTTTGTTGGTAGCCTATACATTTCTGATTTTATAGAAATATATACTTTTGCTACATAACATGTAATTCGAATTTTAAAAAGCTTACAAATCTTCCATGTTTGTTTTTGTTAGTTCAAATGCCCAGTTCATTGTTTCTTCCTTAAGACTTGTTCCAATTTTACAGGACAGAGATAGGTCAAGGTTGTTTTTTGTAAATTTTTGAAATGATATTAAAGGTGCCAGTGGGTCTGGTTGCTATATAAAAATTTTAAACTAATTAACAGAAAAAAATTACTTTAAAATGTTTAATAAAATTACAAAATAATTAAACAATTGCAATAAGAATAAACATTTAAAAGGACCTTGTTAGCTGTTTCAACTAAATTCCAATTCTTGTTGTTTTGTTCCATTTCCTGTTAGACATAAAAATTTAAAAATTGTGTTTTTTGCCAGTAAGTAGAAAATTCCACAAACATTAATGCTACATCAAATAATCATATATATTGCTTTGCTGGATGTTAGTTAATATATTTATCTAACCTCTTTTTGTTTTTGTTTTTTTTCCTTCGATTTAACAGATTTTCGCTACAAAAAAGCACAAAAAAATTAAACGTTATTATAAACCACATTATGCCTAATTAAATATAAAGTAATATTGCCATATAAGTACAATTTTAGTTTTGACTAACATTTATTTTTATAATTCTTACCTTTATCTAAATAAAACAAGATTTTTATTCGTAATTTTTAACTAGGTCCATCTTAAAAATTGGGTAACTGAAAAACTAATATACAAAAATACCCAAGTGTTTTGAAAAATAGTGCTTTTTATTTAACAACGTTTTCCAAACCAAAAACAGAAGAAGTACAGTACAAAAGATAAAACACATAATAAGCATTAAAAAAACATTTAAATTAGTTTATTAAACTGTTAAGCTATTAACAAATTTAGAGCAGCAGTACTTTCCGCACAAAATCCATAGTGAATAAAAAATTCTGGCTTTGAATTTAACAAACTTTAAAGTCTACAGAAATACGGACCAAAAAAATTGTTAAATACTAATTAGAAATATTTACTAAATATTTTGTTAAAATCTAAATTGGTAAAAATTAAATTTAGAAAAAGTTAAAACATTTAAACTTTAAGTAAAACAGAAATAATTAATAGATGATAAATGAAGAAGTACTTTATGGATTAGAAGATGGAGAACAATAAAAGAAAAATATCTATATGAGCAAAAACCAACAAAAACAAGTAATACTGACAAACATACACAAATACACAAAAAAGCTCTAGTTGAAAGTTGTAAAACCACATAAAAATGGCAGCTGCGTTAAGGGAAATTGAATATATATATATACATACCGTTTATTTAAAACTTAACTAAAAATGTATGGTCATACTATCACAAATAAAAAAAAAAGCAAAAACTGTTCAACACACCAATTTGCAATTTAGTTGCATTGGCATCAAGCATTACAGCAGTTTTTAAATGAACATTAGTCTGTACAGTATATATATATATATTTATTTAACTTAAAATAACTCCTTTACAAACTGTAGCGAACAGGTCTTGGTCGATGTCGAAGGCATCTTTTAGCAGCTTCTGTCATCACTCTTTGGTCATGAGAACCCCCACAAGCAACTGACACCCAATGTTTGTTTAAGCTGGATTTTTTTTCAGGTATTGTTTTTCTTCTTGTTCGATACACAGACTTACTAGAAACTGTTCGCTTTTCCACGAAGGTCTGGTGTCCAATCAAACTACTCTGTTCAAAATCTGTGGCATGTAGAAGCTCTGAGGAGGGTGAAAATTTTGTTGCAAGAGATGAAATTTCTTCATCCTTATTATTAAACAAATTTCTTTTTATATTATCCTGTTCCAATATTAAAGCTTTGCGTGCTGTTTTCTCAGAGCGTTTCTTATTGGTGTGTTTGTGCCGACGAATAGGAAATGAAATGGGAGATGGCCTTTTAAAACAGAAATCACGTTCAGGTGAAAGAAAGGGCTCATCCATGGTGGAATTTATTCCTTCATCATGATCCTCACAGGTATCATTTGGACACTTAAAAGGAGTAGGTGTACGAGGAGCAGACTCGTTTAAAAACTTACGAATCACTGGAGTTTTTATGATGTTGTTATCGGGGCTATTATTTCCTTTTGGGGTTGATTGTAGAGGAATACTTTGCTTTGACTCGGGGGAAAGAAAACTGATGCTGCGTAAAGCAGTTTTGCGACGAGATCGAGTAGACATTGGAGTTGATGTTAAAGAAGGTGGGGACAATGAACCAGAAACCTCTATGTCTGAATTTTCAATACCACTGTCTTCTGGATTAAAAGGTATGTTAGTATATAAAATGTCTTTAATTATTTCACTTGTATTCGCCAAAATCTGAAATTTTGTATCATCTTTTTCACTATTAAGAAATTTTGAAGGTGAAAATGCTAAAACTTTTATGGGAGAGTTGGATAGAGAAATGTCCATTTCATCAAAACTTTCCTCTCGTTTATGTTTTAGGATATTAGGGCGACTTAGACTCCTTGACAAATCAATATTCTCTTTTGATCTTGATTTAGTCTTAAATAACCTTTCAGTATTGCCTGAAGGTAAAGTCTTTGACATTATAAATCGCTTGAAACTCGATATTCCTCGTAAGTTATAAGGAGGTTGTTCAACGGCAGATGTGGGTTTACTTGTACCTGAAGTTTCTTTTTCTTCAGTTGAGCTATCTTCGGATTTCACTAAAATCTTGGTATTAATATTTCCGACTAATTTATAATTTTTTGGCAGCTGTGTTAAATTAACGAAGTGTTGGTTAAAGTTTGTTACTGGTGGTCTGGGGTTGTTTTCTGCTGTGTCATATACTGTTGTGGTTTCATTAAAATCCGAAAGTTGAAGATCAATCTCAGAAGATGTCTCCCAAGATTCCATTATTGAACAAAAAAACACATCTTTGCCAAGCGTTACTGCAAGAAAAAATAAGAAAATATGAATTTGACAAAATTTTTTCTATATATATATATGTTATATATATTTATATTATTGTAATGTTACATCAAAAATTAGGAAAGGGATTTTAGTTCTAAAGTTATATAATTATATTAAAAACATGCTTGTCAAAATCACAAGCTTATTTTTTCTTGCAAATAACAGTGTGAAAATAAAATTTCTTAGTTATCAAATTGTCAAACTATTTAAAAAAATTTCTCTAACTTTTTCCTAAAACTTGGCTTTATTAAAAATAGAGAATGAGAGATATTTCTAAAATTTTAGTATCACTAAATAACAAAAAAAACAAAAAATGGTTTATAACCGAAACATTAAATACTAATAGGCTATTAAAAAGTTATAAGTAATAGAATATTAACTTTACATAAAGCCTGATAAGTAGCCAAATTACTTTTTGTTTAGTCTGTTAGCCCTTACTTTCACTAACTTTACTACTTTTAATAAATATTATAAATTACAAAAAAATCAAAAATTTCTTACCGGCATTTTTTTTTAATATATTGTTTCAAAACAAAATTTTCAGTATCATTTAATGTAAGATAACAATGAGAATCGTTGTTTTTCTGTATCTTTGTTGCTGTCTTCGCAATTTGAAGTCCAAAGTAATATATAAACAATATTATTTAAATTTCTATTTCAGTTGCCGCATAAAACACAACCATCCAAATTATATTTCTACAAACAGATAAATAGTAAAAAGATAACAACCTTAATAAACAAATAAATAAATATTAAAGTTCTTTCAGTGTGCTTGCCTAATTAAGGCCTTTCATCTGTTCATTTTTTAACAAATCTAAATAAGTAACAAGGATAATAGCTAATTAAAAATGTAGTATGTAACAACAAAATAACTACCATACATACTGACATAAGAAATTCTATACTTAAAATTCGTGAAATATATTCATCTGATTCGTTTATCGCTTCAATGCCAATTAAGTAATTGATGTGCTCTAGTTTACAATTATTTTATTTTTGCAAAACTAAACAATTAACAAACTAACAACAAATAAAAAAATTCTGACAACCGTTACTGGCAAACTATTCGTATAGGCACATCGATTTTTCCTTTGTTTATCTTTGTACACGTCAGACTGTCAGTTGCCTTCGCGCGAGTAACAACGTACCGTATTTCCCGCGCTTGGCTTCGATTAGCAGCTGTTAGATAATGTAAGAGAATCCCAGTGAGTTTAGTATACGTGACGTCATACTTGTGCGGCAAAGGTTACAACTTTGTGTCTAAAATAGACTTGTCTCATATATACCTATTGCGTGAATATTATACAAATTAATAAGAAAATTTACAACCTTTTATTCCTACATTTCAAATACAAAAATTTTACCTTTATATAAATTTTCTTAATTTTTTTAAACAAAGCTTTTTAAATTGACCTTTATAAATTAACTAGTCATTATTTTTCCGAATAAATTTGCGCAAAAAGCTGTGTTTATTAGAACATGTCTTATTGCCGGTAAAATAAAACTTTCCAAAAAATTTATATTAGATCAAAAGGTTTTTAATCATATAACACGAACCACCATTTTGTTTGTAATTTTATTCAACTACCTGTAGAGTTGTGTAGTAGTCAGATCACTTGGCTTCACCACAAGAGGTCTTTTGATCCCCACTGCTCTTATGCTGTAGCCCTGAAGTAATGTGCTTTAAACGGTATGACCTTTTGCTGAGCCAAAACTCAATCGACAGCCTAATTATCGGGCATTTATAATCTCTGATATCTCGAACTGCCAACTCGAAGCCGGGTGGAAGCAACTGATGTTGTTCTATGTTTAGGTCGTGAAGTCGTTCTTCCCACATCGAAATTAAATACTGTAAAAAATACTTAGAAAAAAAACAATTATGTTTATTCTTACAATATTACAAATAAATACATTTTAAAGTGATTGTGCAGATTTAATTTTTAATTATGTTATATTTTTTTTACAATTTGCACGATGATACCATTATTTTTAAAATTGGTCTAGTCTTTATTTAAAAAACTATACCAGATTAAGGTTATGTTGTTATTTTTGAAAATTTACCGGACGCAAGCGGTTGATATTGGCTCACAAACACTTACAGGAAACATAACCGGCAGCGTGGTGTAATGGTAAGAATACTTGGTACACCACACATAAGGTCGTGGGTTCAATCCCCACTGTTATCATGCTGTAGCGCCCTTGAGTAAGGCAATATAAACGGTGTGAACTCCTGCTGAGCCAGCACTTGATCAGCAGTATAATTATCGGGCAATTATAATCTATAATATCCCAAACTGCCACAGGCAACTCGAGACTGGGTCGGAATAACTGATGTTACTCTATGTTTAAGTCGCGCATTCGACTTTCCCACATCGAGGATAAAGATATATACAAAAACAAAAAAAAAAAAAATAAGGTTTGACTAGCTATAATCAAGGCTAAGTTTACCTTTAAGTCGGTCTTAGTTTTGTTTAAAATAAAATGACTTTAACGTTGTTAACTAATACATTGTCAAATTGTTCAAGTTAGCTTATATGAAGCCTATAAAGACGATATGTACGTTTATTTTAGTTATTATTACAATTATTTTAACTAATTTTTTAAAAAATGATATTCTTGTGCAAGTTGGATAAATTCAAACATAATTAAGAAATAAACCCTGCGACCACACAATCCCTTTAAAGATAATAAATTGTCATTAGAAACATAAGTTCATAAAGGAAAAAACTTAACTGTACGAAATAGTTAAATGTAAATGGTACGCATAAGGCCTGGTTTATATTATTTAAAAATGTGTGGAATCAAATTACTACTACTAATGTACATAGAAACGGTTGGGACAAGTTAAGTCAAAAACATGACCAGGCCTTCCCCCAGAAAAGAATTTTCTAAAGTAAAATGATTCTTAGTTTTTCTTTAAAAGAATATAAGAATTAAAATAGGTTGCATTCAGCACTATAGATTTTTAATTTTTTTTAAATTAAACAGTTTTAAAACAGATAAAACGCATGAGCATTCAGGGACCAGCTATTTTGCCAAATGTAAACGAATGGCTTTAATCATTTAACGACGGGACGCTGTCACGCAAAAAGTAAACGGTAATCTCGTAATAACCACAATGCTGCACAGCTGACCAGTAAAATCTTAACCTTTTGTTATACATTTAACGGCAAGTCATATATAGTCAGGTTTTTAAATAAAGCTATAGAAAAATATCTAAAGTTTTTAAAGGTTTAATGTGTGCGTCAGTTTTACCCACTAATACAAATTAAGTAAATATTTTTTAAGTGTTTTGCATGATGAAATAAATATTTATAATGAATCAAACGACTACGCATTAGTATAAATAATAGGGATGGGCTGAAATCCAAATTACTCGGATTCGACGAGCCCGAGTATTTTGTCACGATACTCGGCCGAGTACTCGGTTATGACGTCATTTAAACGTATATAACTGTTCACGAGAATCTTTCCCGCATAATTTTAAAACTGCAAAATTTGCCAAAAAACACGTATTTATGGATTATAAAAGGTTTAACGTTGGCAAAACTACTTACCGCTGATAACAACATCATTTTAAGTCCAAACGAAAATGTTTAAGTCTCAAATTTATTATGCGTAAAATTTGAGACGGGCTTGCGGGTTCGTTTGGCACATGTGCCAAACAAAATGTGCCAAAAAATGGCACAAAATATTGGCACAAAAAATGTGCCAAACAAAATGTGCCAAAAAATGGCACAAAATATTGGCACAAAATATGTGCCAATTGAAATGGCACATTTTATGTGCCAAAAATTGGCACATAAAAAAAATGTGCCAAGGTTGCCAAAAAATTTTTATTTTTACATTTATTTTTTCTTGATGTGAGAAAGAAAGCTTAAAGACCTAAACATAGAGTAACATCAGTAACCCCGACAAAGTCTCGAGTTAAATTTGCCAGTGTGGAATATTATAGGTTGTAATTGCCCGATAATAATAAGATGCTGGTTGTGTGTTGGCAGCATGAGTTTATACCGTTTATAGCGTTACCTCATATTGCCAGTGTTACTATAGATATTACATTACATGTAATGTAATTTATATAGTGTCACGCCATTTTATTTATTTATTTGTTTTAATTTTTTTATTATTATTTATTATAATAAATTGATGTTAGTGTTTAAAATCTAATTCGATTATAAATACATATATATCAAGGTAAAAGTGTTTTTAAAAATAAAATAAAAATAAATATTTTTATGCCATGATTAAATCACAAAGACTTTAAAAAGTTGCACTTTTAAATATTTTATTTAAAAAAACAATGTGATTTTTGTAGAAAGGTCGGAGACGTTTGTAAATTAAAAAAAACTTACCTCAAAATTAAATTATCACTGCAAATTACATCTTGATTTTTTTATTTTTAGTTTACAGAAAGTTGCTTTTATTATTAATATCCACGACGTGATCTTGCAACAAACTAAAAAGCTTTATATTAAAGTATTTTCTATTGATAGATATTTATACAAACGCAAAAATCAAAATTAAATCGTATAATTTTTCTTAAATATTTTGTTATTACAGTGTTTATTGGTGGCAGAAACTCCAAACACAAACTAGATTTATTTGATAAATAAAATATGGTTCGAAATTATTTGATTATTTTTGAAATACATAAAATTTTATAAATAAAAAATATATGCATAAACATTAACTAAGAATATTACATACCTTTGATTTTTAATTAACAAACCAGCATTTAATATAACAAACAAACAAGAATTATTTTTTAATTATCTTCAAATTTTAAATATAATAAGATATAACCGACCAAAATTGAAAAACCTAATATCAATCTTTAAATTTGAATAAACAAACACCCATTAATTAGTAATTAGTGATGAAAATTTTAATTTTAATTCATTTTTGAGTTAGTTATATCATGATATACAATTGACCAAGATTTAAAAAGTTAATAACAACCTTTAAATTTTAATAAACAAACACCTATTAATTAGTAATTAGTGATAAAAATTAAAATTTTAATTCATTTTTGAGTTACCAATATCATGATATACAATTGACCAAGATTTAAAAAATTAATAACAACCTTTAAATTTTAATAAATAAACACTTATTAATTAATAATTAGTGATAATTAAATATTGTAAATAGGAGAATGAAAACATAATCTGATAATAAACAACATACTAAAATGTCAGATTTTTAAATTCTAAGGAACTAAAGATATCTTAAAAAATTGGGACTAGAAAGAATAAAAATAATAATAATAATAAAAATAATAATAATAATAATAATAATAATAAGTATAATGACAATAACAATATGTTTCGTAATCTAAGATTTCGAACCATAATAAAAAAAATGTAGTATAGGTAAAACGTAGTATTTTTACTGCAATACGTTTAAATATGTATATAACTCATTTGTTTTCTAGTAATCTGTATTAATAACCACATTTGCTTCGATATGAAAATGCATTTGTTATTGCGTTTATAAGTAACCTTAAAACATATTATGTTTTGTTGGGTATATGGTACTAATAGAATTTTTTAAAAGGTGCAGTTACTAGATATATGTATTAAACTGTCTTGTTAAATAATTAAATCTACTCTATTAGTGACTTTCAATATAAATTAAAAATGGAACAAATCATGCAATACAAAATCACATACAACAAAGCACACATAAAACAAATTAAATATTAAATAATGGGCAAAAAACTAATTTTAAACCTTACTTTAAACCCCAACTATTTATGAGTTTTTGCGCCCAGCAAACCAAATAAATTTTTTTCTTTATAAAAACGATAAGAAGTAAAAAAAAAATTACGAACAATAGAGATAATAAAAACATCTATATAAAATGAAAATTAATGGACAATCTATGTATGTTTAATTAATAGGCTTACAACTAAAATGCCGACTATAGTTTATGCCAGTGACCAGTCTTAATAAACTACTTAAAAATATTTTAGACACCTTTTATTGAAATGAAGTCATTTTCCAACTTTGAAAGTTATTTAAGTGAAAAAAAACAATCTGAATTTAAATCTTGTTAAAGGTCCAAACATTAAATCTCCTGAAAAACCTTTTGAATCTAATATATTTTGCAGCTCACTTAAGGTAAATTTTTTTTTTTTAATTTTTATCTTTGGTATGGAGAAGTTTGCCTTCACAACCTAAACATAGAGAAACACTGTTTACCCTAACTCAGTTTTGAGATGTTTAAGACTTATATGCATTAAAGGTTTTTTAATGTGATTTTATTAAAGATTACTAGTAGTGGTTTAGACACTAAATATCACCTCATTAGATTTTTGTATGTTTTTTGTAAATTATAATTTTAAAATCTTTTAATAACTCAAAAAAATTAGTAAAAAATTCCGCTTTTTAGAATGTTAAATTATTCGGAAAAGCGTACATAAATTTCTGGAAAAAAAAAACAAAAACGAATACGCATATGGAATTTATTATAAAAACAGTAATTGTTGCGCATTTTCGATTTAAATATAAAATATTTTTTTAAATATAAAATATACCCACAATCGTAAATCATAAATATATAAGGGTATACATATATAAAACAAAATCCACATTATATTTTACGATATATTAATGCTTTCAGCAATGTTTAATATTTGTATTTGGTTCTTTGCAAAATTTTTAATTCAGACCACTGATATTTTGTAATAATCCATTCAGTATTTGTTGGTTAGAACTTTTAAAATTTCAATGACGTTCGTTCCCGTCTGTCAAAGACCTTTTAATAGAATAAAAAGTTCAACTACATTTATTTCTTAATTAAAAAATCGTTAAAAAATATTTTTCACAAATACTTAGTCAGTCTAGTACTAAAATTCTAACAGTGCCTGTCATGTAACATAAAAAAAGGTTATTACGCAATAAATTCATATAGAATATAAATATTAGTCGCGTTTCTTTTTATTTATTACATCTCTTTAATAGCGATTTTTAAGTGATGATTGATAGTGAATCAATGTATGCACCCCGCAATAATCAATAAAAACTAAATATTTAAAATGATCAACTAGTTATTTTGTAACAAATTTTTGGCTAGGTTTTATTATAGGACTATTAAAACTTATTTATTTAAATTTAAACAATCTAGGTATTTTAATTATAACAACAAAAATAAATTTATAATTAAACTTTTTTGGCATCGCTATAGATAAATCATGTTATCCAAAATTTATATTTTTATGTGATTTTTTAAACGTGATTAATGGTTAAACTTACGATATATAAACTATTATATTTAGAAAAATCTTTACATTATCCTTAAAATTTAAAAACTTAAAAAAATATTTTTAACCAGCGGTTTTATTGTATTGCTTTTATATCATACAACAAATTAAACTTTATGCATTAATCACTGATTTTTAAAATATTAAAAAAAAACAAGAAATCATTTTTAACACGTTTTATAATGTATTAAAGCATATATATTTTAACTTTATTTAAAAACGACCATTTTTTATTGGACCTGTGCATTTAATAATAATTTGACACATTTTTTTCCAAGTATTGCCCTTTTATTAAATTTGCACAATATTTTTTTTAACACATTTTAAAATTTTTCAGATTCTCCCATCTTCCCATATCGTACATTTTTTTCAAATTGACACATTTTCCAAATTGGCACACTGGCAATTCACACATCTTGTTGGATTATATCAAAACATTTAAAAAGTATATTATTAAAAAAAATCTGAAAAAAAATAAAAAAACAGTTAATTTTTAAACATTATTTAAACAAAGCTTAATTTTGCAAATTTGCACATTTTGAAGAATTAGCTCAATTTTGCAAATTGGCACATTTTTGAGAATAAGCTCAGATTTGCAAATTGGCACATAATTCGTACTTTTACCTTAAAACATATAATTACCCTTAACAATCCACAACATATTGGCACATAATTAAGAACTAGCTCAATTTTGCAAATTGGCACATTTTGAAGAATAAGCTCAGATTTGCAAATTGGCACATAATTTATACCATTATCTTGAAACATATCATTACCCTTAACAATCCACAACTTATTGGCACATAACTGAGAACTAGCTCAATTTTGCAAATTGGCACGTAATTAAGAATCAGTTCAATTTTGCAAATTGGCACATTTTAAAGAATTAGCTCAATTTTGCAAATTGGCACATAATTTATACTACTATCTTAAAACATATCATTACCCTTAACAATTCACAACTTATTGGCACATAATTAAGAATCAGTTCAATTTTGCAAATTGGCACATATTTAAGAAATAGCTCAATTTTACGAATTGGCACATTTTTAAAAATAAGCTCAATTTTGCAAATTGGCACATAATTTAAACCATTATCTTGAAACATATCATTACCCTTAACAATCCACAACTTATTGGCTCATAATTAAGAATCAGTTCAATTTTGCAAATTGGCACATATTTAAGAAATAGCTCAATTTTACGAATTGGCACATATTTAAAAATAAGCTCAATTTTGCAAATTGGCACATAATTTAAACCATTATCTTGAAACATATCATTACCCTTAACAATCTACAACTTATTGGCACATAATTAAGAATCAGTTCAATTTTGCAAATTGGCACATAATTAAGAATTTAGCTCAATTTTACAAATTGGCACATTTTTAAAAATAAGCTCAAATTTGCAAATTGGCTTATAATGAATACTATTATCTTAAAACATATCATTGCCCTTAACAATTCACAACTTATTGGCACAAAATTAAGAATCAGTTCAATTTTGCAAATTGGCACATAATTAAGAATCAGTTCAATTTTACGAATTGGCACATAATTTGAACCATTATCTTAAAACATATCATTACCTTTAACAATCCACAACTTATTGGCACATAACTGAGAACTAGCTCAATTTTGCAAATTGGCACATACATAAGAATTAGCTCACATTTTTTTGGCAATTCGGGCAAAATCTTTATTTTACCTATTTTCATGTAATTGTTATAAAGAGACAAGACACTATCATACTATACCATATAATCAACATACAGAGATGCTAAGCGCTTTCCTACACAGGTTTGATTGTCTGTTTGTACAACACCAGTGATAATCTAAAACGTTAATATTACTTTTAATCCTTTACTATTGATTGGCACATTTACTAGCATATTTCGCAGAATGACACATAATTTGTGAAATTTTTTCAGATTGGCACATTCTAGCTTGGCACATTTTTTGTGTCATTTTTATGTGCCATTTCTTGGCACATTTTGTTTGGCACATTTTTTGTGCCAATATTTTGTGCCATTTTTTGGCACATTTTGTTTGGCACATTTTCTGGTACATGTGCCAAACGAACCCGCAACCCCTATTGTAAAATTTAGTAAAAAAAGTGTAGTAAAAAGTGTATTAGTTGCGCAATTGTTGCTTAAATAACGTAATATAATTGAAAATAGATTATAAATTATTAGAAAAAGGCAAACCTCGTGTTTTTTTATGTTTTGTAAATCGTATACGATCTTAAATGACAAATTATTACTCGGCGTCCGAGTACTAAAAAATGCTCGACGAGCACGAGTATTAAAATAATCATAATACTCGGGCCGAGTACTCGTACTCGGATTCGATTGGCCCATCCCTAATAAATAAATAAGGAAACTGAAATAAAAAGCAATAAGCTGTCATGCGTAGGATTTAAAATAAATTTTTATTAATCATTAACAAAACCACTTTAAAAAAGTTTACCACAATTTTTTAAAATGTCACACTTTTTTATTTCAATAAATTTGGCACAATAGTGCTAGAATATTTATTCGCACTTTACAATACAAAATTTTGTTTTTGATTTTTGAAGTTTAAAAAGTGGTAGGTATTTACATATAAAAGAGACGCTTGGTTAAAAAAGTAAAAAAGGATGCCGATTTCAATATTGTATTCATTGTGAGGTTTTTTTCTGTTATAGAAAAGAGATAAGCTTTTTAAAGGAAAATATATATTTAAAATAATACTTTTATTTAACAATTTTTTTTGGTTTTATTAAAAAAAAAACTAAAAAATGAGAAACAGGCGAAATATTTATGTAGGGCTGCTTGTTACACTGGGCTTTCTGTATATTACTTTGAACATAGGTAAGTGTTTTACCTGAATGTTAAAGTTAACTAATTTTTATTATATTTTTGGATATGGCTGATGATATATTTCAGTTTATGTTGAACTTTGTAATTTCCAGATTAACGCTTATTCTGTGGATGAATTATTTCTATTTTTAACCAACGGTCTACTTTTTTTACTAGCATCTTTTTTTAGTTTTTAATATTGTTTTTTTATTTAAGATTTTTCCCGTTATTCCTCTTTTAAACGAAGTCCAAACAAGTTTATGATACGAAAAGAAAACTGGATTGAAATGGAAAAGTCCTTTGAAAACAAAGTAAACTTGTAGTTTTAGTTAACCTTGGTTTGTTTATTCCTAGAATCTTAATGTCAAGTTAAGTTGTTCTGTAAACCAATAATAATTTAAACGTTTAGAATTTAAATTTAAAAGAAATTGCTAGTTATGCTATATTTATTGACAATTTATAAAAAGTCAAACAAAAAAAAAAGGATAATATCAAAAAATTGATTTATTTTATTTATACAAAAACACATATTTTTATATACACAAAAAAAGTGAAATCCTTTAAATATTAATTCAATGCAACTTTTAGCCTCATTATAAACACATGCCTGACGTAATAGGCATCGGTGTAGAAAAATGTGGAACACACGCCCTGGCCCATTTTTTGCAACCACATCCAATGATAAGGTTGAGTTCACCAATGGAAGCCCATTTCTTTGACGCTTATAACAAACGAAAGCTTGGGGCAACATTATACAGGTGAGAACTGTAAGTTTACACATTATTCAGGTGAAAATTATAAAGTTCGGTAACTATAATGCTTAATAATTATAAAACTGTTTTAAACTCTGTATAAACTTAACGAAAGGAATCAAACATTGTAATCTCTTTTTTCAAAATCGAACAGGGAAGAAATTTAATATTAAAAACCAAATATTTTTTTGTAAAAACCATGTAATTTGATTAGAGATTTGATGCCGATGGCTCCAAATGGCACAATGACAATGGAAAAAACGCCGGCCTATTTCAGTTTTCATCCCAAAGAAACACCGAATTTAATTAAAAACATGGTTCCAAATGCAAAGCTTTTATTAGTTTTATGTGACCCAGTTCACCGAGTGTTGTCTGATTTTGTGCAGGAGGTAAGATAAAGCTCTTAAAATATTTTTTTATTTTTTTTATTTTAATTTTTTTTTAGTTTTTTAAGCTTTTATTACAAATAAAAAATAGTAAAAATTTTAATAAAAAGAAATCTTTTTGGAAAAATTTTGTGAAGCATATAATTATTTACGTCATTGAACACTCTAGTGATTTCCTCAACATGCCAACACATTATCTGAAAAGTAACACGAGCCTAAGTTATAACGCTTGATTCATGAACCATGTCTTTTTAACAAGCATCATGAAAAAATAATGTAAACGTGATCTTAAAAGTGTTATCCTATAAATTCATTAAAAACAATACAACAACCCTTTTTTTACTTTATTTTTAGGGAATCATGTACACACTTACAGGAGCCAATGCTGATATACTGAAATATAAAACTGTCGACGATTATCTGGCTAAATACATTGACATCGTCGGAAGTAAACATCTGCCTTGTAAACCAGAAAAAACCATAAAGGAAAGTCATGATCTTTTAGATCTGGACCGTTCAAATTACCTGTCTACTATTTTGACAACAGGTTTGTATGAAATACATTTAAGAAGGTGGTTTGAAATTTATGACAGTTCTAGCTTGATGGTTATTGATGGAAATGAAATGATGTCCAATCCAGGAAAGGTCATCGAAGATATCCAGGACTTTTTAAAAATTCCTAAACTACTTTTACGCGAAGATTTTGTCAGGGAGGAAAAGTCTGGATACTATTGTTACAAAAACTGGAAAACCGATTCGCTCAGTTGCTTACCGAAAGGAAAACAAAGAACAAGGGGTGGAAAAATGAAATTAAGTGAAAATGCCACGAGCATATTAAAAAACTTTTACGAATGCCACAACGAAGCGTTGTACAAAAAATTGGGCAAACGTTTAAACTGGTAAAACAATTTATATATATCGCATAGTATATAGGCCAGTGTAGTAAATGTAAAGCAGTAATACTATCCTTTTATGTACAAATACCATATATAGTCATATTGTATAACACCGTGTAGTTTTTTATATCCTTTTGTATCTAAATAGCATGGCAGTCTTAATTTTTAAAACATAAAAGTAACATGTTGTTTTATTGTTTAAAACAAAACAGTAAATATTAGTTACCAAAAATTTTTAAAAATGTCAAAATTCGGAAACATTTAATATTTGCAATTCTATTTCACCAAAACATTATCTTGACAATAATTATACTATTTCTGGCAACAAACTAACATGCTAATTTTAATGGTCAATAAAACAATGCTTTTAAGAGAACCCGTCACATTCAAAATAACTTAGGAGTTAAAATTCAAAACAAACTTTACAAAGAATTGTTAACAAAAACTTTTAGCCCTAACGAAACGTAGGCGTGTTTGAATAAAAAGACAACAAAAGCAACTAAATCACACTAGCTTAACTATTTGTGTGTCTTTTGAAAAGTTTTGTTTAAATGTAATTTTATACTTCTTTTCGTTACAACCACGTTTGGACCACTTTCTCTACAATCAACTGATAAAAAAAAGAGTTAAAACTACTTGAGCAATATAACTAGTCTAGCTGAGCAAGTTTTTTTGTGTTATTTTCTTTAAAGTGTAAATTACCCATTTTAGTTGAAATTTGTCGTTAGATATTTTAGATTCTTTAAAAATAGAATAGTAATAATGTTGTCACTTTGTAAGTTAAAAAAACAAAAACACATTGTGTTACTTTTCTGGCTTGGAATTTCATTTTTATGTTGCTACCATTTCGTACAGCAACGCATCACTAATAACAGGTATGCAAAACAACAAAGGTAAACCGTATTAAGTTTCAAGGTTTCAAAAAATTAATTATATAAAATGTGAAAGATCTGCCATAATAGTATTGGAATATTATGAAGATTTTTTTTTAGGTCGCACGAGATAGGAATTCGTCCAAAATTAAATTTTTTTATTCAACCGAATGATGAATATTTTAATTTATGTTTACAACATTGTGGTGAAAAATATGGTAAGTTTTTTTTTAACAAAACTAAGTTTCAAATAATATAAATATTTTTGAAAATTGGATTAAATTACGTAACTACGATGTAAACGTTATTTTGAATTTCAAATCAGATCAACACGTTCAAAACGTTGTATTTTTCGTAAAATCGAACTACAACAATTCTTACTCCCGCGATGTTGTACGCCGCACGTGGGCGTCGTTAAGCTACGTTGGTGAATTTAGGCTCCGTACAATATTTGTTTTGGGAAGAAATCCTACTGAAAGATATTTTAATCCCAATTTGGTCGAAGACGAAAACAAAACTTATGGTGATATTTTACAGTTACCGTACGCCGAAAACAATAGGTAAACTATGTCTTAATAAATACCTAAACGATTGTATTAAATATTTATTTCAAGATATATTTTTTACATTTTGCATGTTATTGTAGTCTTGTGCCAGTGAAAACGTTAGCAGCTATGCAGTGGGCTTCCGAAAACTTGTTGCCAAACGACCTTTACGTTTCGATTGACGATGGCGTTTTATTTGATATGGTGAGCTTACTAGAAAGCATAAGAAATGCTACAACACGTGTACGTGTAGAAGACTGGGCCGAGTTTCCTTTAATATGTGGTTTTGAAAAGAGTAAACATCAAAAACCTATTCGAGAGCCAGTAGGAGAATTATCGAAATATGCGATTTCAAAATCTGCGTTCAAATGGCATGTTTATCCCACGCACTGCAAAGGCGGTATGTACACAACGTCCGTATCCTTAATTACCAAACTTTACGAAACGTCGCGTTATTTTGACATAATAAGTTTAGATGATGTATGGATAACTGGTATTCTACGTCAGGTCATTGGAATGCCAGAGGAAACTGTCCTTGAATTTCCAAATACCACAAAACACCACTACGCCAATATTAAGGGTAATTTTAATTTAAACTTTGTTGGAATAGAGGAAAAGAAAAGTTACCTTGGCGCCTGGGAAGATATATACAAAAATATTCCCATATTGTTTAAATACTGTACTTGCAAATACAACAATCTTTTAAACGGAATACATAAAAAAGTTACAGAAACCAATTTAAATAACTATGCTGGTATATAAAATGACAGCAATTTTCTTGTCAAACCTTTATTGGTTCCTTTATTATATTGCATATAGTAGCTTTTGTACTTTAACTGTAACTATTTTAGATTCACATCAAAAATAAAAATATATTAAATTACATACGAACAAAGAGAGCTTATTTTTAAAGGGTCATCATGTATCTTTAAGTTTAATTAAAAGCATTTGTATGGAGTGAACACCAGGCATTTTAGAACTAGCAATGTCATCACAATCAGCACCAAATGTATGAAGTGGTATAACCTCACAAACCATGTCCCATTTATCCAATAAGTGATTAATTGACCATGTTAAACTTCTACACTGATAAGTGCATAGGAATTTACCTGCTTCCGAATTGTTATTTATTTCTTTTTTAAAAGTTAGCAAGTAGTAAATTGTTGATATAATATTTTCGAAATCGGCTTCGTCATAAAAACAGTCAGATCCCAGAATAATATCTGGTAATTCCCAATTTTTAGAATAAACCAAATGTAATAGTTTGGGGGATATTTGACCCCAAGTGAGGCCCATTATAAAAATAGATTTATTGTTATCGATGTTGTCATGTTCATTTGTTGTAAAATCAATAAATTTATTTAACTGATTTAAACAAAGTGATCTTCTTATCATCTTAAAACACCTAAACAATTAACAGCATTTTATATTTTTGAAATGCAAAGTGGAAGTCATACATTTAAAATATATCTTATTTGTGTAAACTTAAAATCAGTTAAATTATTGAACCGGCAGCATGGTGTAGTGGTAAGAACACTTGCTACACCACATGATGTCGTGGGTTTAATTTCCATTGTTCTCATGCTGTAACGCTCTTGAATAATGCGCTATAAACGCTATAAACTCCAGCTGATCCAGCACTTAATCAGCAACATAATTACTGGACAATTGTAATCTCTATAATATCCCAAATTGCCACAAGCAACCAGAGACTGGGCGGGGTAACAGTTGTTACTCTATGTTTGTTTAGGTTAAAATATACACAAAATTTACCTTAGGTAAGTTTCACTGTCAGTAATAGTCACACTTTTTGGATTTGCACATTTCGCAACAATAACACTTGGTAATGAAGTACCTGCCCCTATTTCTAGAACATGCTTATCTTTGAAGTATGTCTCACGATTAGACCAAATAAATTGAGCTAACACAACAGAACATGGCCAAACATGTAAGCCATGGTCACTGTCAATCGTTTCTTCGATCTGAATCGAAAGAGTCTTACTTTTTTCATCTTTAGATTGGTCTATAAATTTGAAGTGTCTTGTAATAGTTAACTCATCAGCATAAGACATTTTTAAAAATATTTCTGTATCAATTTAAATATTTATTTATTATATAATAAACAATACACTTTTTGACCACAAAAACAATACTAAATCTTTGGATCCAAACTATAACTAGTCAAAATATACAATGCTCCTTAAAGTTTAGGTGATTTCCCTTCTTTTTAGTAGACACTTTTTTACGACTTGAGAATATTTGCAATTAAAGATTTATCCTCAGATTATTAATGTTACTTAGCATAAACCGTATACATTTTGCAACAATTGTGTTATTCCTTTACGGCAAAGTGGTATACATAAACTTTTAAATGTCTAACTTTTTTTGTGAATATAGACGATTTATGATTTAGGTTTTTTGTCATATAACAAATCAGCTTTTCAAGATTGTGTTTAACTTTATTATACTCTAATATCTTAATCGATAAACATAACTAAAAAGTATGCGTTATTTCTCCTTGAACCAATTATATTTTAGCTTTAACTCAACATTTTTAAAATATTTTATAGCTAAAAAACATCTTAGTTTCTATGCAGCACACTTAATTAAATATATATTTTGATATCTAAATCAGAAAATGCTTTAAAATTATTAAAGAATGCATGTTTGCGTCAAATAAAGCATGAGTGGGGATTTTCAAAATAAATGGGCGACCTAAAAGTTTTAAAAAAAAACTCAAATTTGTCCTAAATGATATTTATTCATAACCAAACCCTATACAAACCTGTTATGGATAGCACTTCACTATCCACGTGACATTGCGTCACAACGCACACAAAATAAATGATCGAGCGTCGTCAGTTCGACACTTTGACAAACGATGTGTTTGCTAAGGCTGCGCATATGGGTTGATTTGACTTGCTAGAATTGGGACAAGGCGGTACAAATGTCAATAAAGCGACAATTTATACAAGCTCGCGACGTTATAGTTGTAACATAAACTATACATTTCCATTACCAGATATCAATAAATTGTAACGCAGATCGAGATTTACCCACGCCAGTCAATTAGTTTACATTCAGTTAAGCTGTTTTTTTTTTGAAAAAGGCACTGCTGGTGAGTTAGATAAGACTTATAAGCCTAAAGTAAGTTGTAAATTTTTAAATACCCATTCATGGAGTTTTAGGCAAGCTCCAATAAACAAAGTTTTATCTTTGAGACAAGCGTTCATAACTATGTCTTAAAATATTGCAAGGGGATTGCTTTCTAAAACAACAAATAATCTTTAGTAAAGAAACCAAAAAGCCATTGACGTAAAAGAAAATGGTAAGCACTAAAATAAACTACAGGTAAAATGTTAATTCTTTTTTTGCAACTTTTCAGATATTAATTTGTTATACCAATACCATTTGGACCAACATTTTATTTACTATCCTTACCACTAAATTATTTTAAAAAATCTATATTTTAAAAAAAGCAGCAATACATTTTTTATTCATTTTTTTCAATTTTTCGTTTCTCGTGCAAACAAAAAACTTTGTGGGTTATCTAATTTATTATGCAAAACGGCAAATTAACAAATCGATAAGAGACGAATAAGGGTCAATCTAAGAGCGAATTTTTATAGGTTTACATAAGCATGAAAAAATAATACGTCATTATACGATTAAGTGAATTTGAATGTAAAAAGGACTTTACATCATTCCTTCTACACATACCCGGCGCTTAATTTACCTAAGGGTCAATCAGTTATTATTTTTGATAAGCCGCACAAAGGCCGCCTTGTTTGGTAATCGGTCCCTCAACCGATCATATATGGCTACGAGGTTTATATTCCCAATAGTTTATTCACGATCCATCATACATTAAGAGTTTTTTATATATAAGATTTAAATTTGAAAACCTAAACCAACAGAGAAATCTATTAAGTGGATTTGGTAAAGTATTTTTTTTCTTATGGGAAAAACATTTACAGAAAAAACATAAATCGTCAGCACTTGAAGGGTATTATAATAAGTATTTGGTCTTATGCTTAACATACCAGCCTGCTCTATAGAAAGTTACCCTAATCCCCTTTAAATTTTTAAGGCGCCATAATTTAAAGCAAAGATGTAAAAAAACTGTGTTTTTCTGTGAAACTTTATAAAAATTTGTAAAAAAATTAGTTTTTTTTTAAAATATTTGTAATTGACTTTAAATAAAACTATTAATAAGGGGTTTTTATGTTGTATAAAAATTTATTTAAAATGTAATTTCCTGTAACACATTGAAATCAATAATTTGTCTTCCACCGTAACCAAGCAATGACGTTAAAATTTATTTAATCTTATGATGTTAAAACACGTACGAAATTAATATCCGGCATTCAAAACTCCAATAAAAATATATACAACTATATACATACGCACATAAAGCGTTAGACGTAACATTTATTTTTGGGAAAAAACAATTGAACAGGTGGGCCATACTGACTTTAGGCGACATAATAAAACGCCAAATTTTACTTTTTATAATAGATATAAAATTAAATTAAAATTTGACGTTTGCGCAAGTCTAAAATAAAAAAATATAATGTCCAAATAGGTTACGTAATCTCTAGACGTGTCTAAAAAATTTTGCAAAGCGCGCAATATTTAAAAAAAGAAGGATTTATTTTTACATGCATATGTTGACGTATGCTACAAAGCTCAGATTAGGTTTATATGTTTTGAGAAGTTTAACCTGTGCGAGCTGGTAGTGTTAAAGGCTTATTGTACTACTTAGGTTTTTTTCTTTAATTACGAACGGTAGCGTGTGTGAGAAGGCCAGGTGTTAAGCCTTACACCTGGTTTACACTATTTCACAAAACAAATCCGGGAGCAGTCAGGCTTCGTTGAACATATACTACAAGAAAAAAACGCAATTAAGACCCACGTTTCTTACATTTAAAATAAATTCAAAACGTTCGCCCAATTTCATTAGAAAACATGATTTTTAATAATTATGCATATTGGAAAGGATAATGTAATTCACAGAAAATTTCATCATAATGAACAAACTTTTTTCTCTTATTAGTAATTAATGAAATATACCACTTATAATATTGTGGTTAAATATTAAAAGATGACACTAGGCACTAAATTAAACGATATTTATTAGGCACCCGAGAGATATTTATCAAAAGTAAACAAACACACCCCATTAGCCTGAAGGGCCGGAAAAAATATTAAGTGTATCCCATAAGTAGGTTATTATCTCGTCTTAATTTGTCTTATCTTTAAGTGCTCCAGGTATCTTTATAATATACTTGATAGATATGTGCTTGGTTTGTTTTTAAATAGTAAAATGTCGTGTCAATTTTTAAAGAACATATTTTCAAACTCTATTTTGGCTCATTAAGGATCACATTAGTTGAACATGTTTGCTTTATAATTAGATTATTTGTTGTTCGAAAAAAGGTAATTAAACAAATTAAATGGATTCAATTTTAACATTCTGTTATGCTTTGCACATATAAATTGACCTTTAGAACTGTATTAATGTTTGTTAATATTTAGATAAGTGCTACATATGCATTATATTTACCGCGCCTTAAAATTTATGAATTGCTTGAAATATTAAAATGTCAACTTTATACCCTTACCTAAGAGGATTTATAATACAGAGACACAGTATGTGGTCTATTAAATAGTCATAAATTTGACATTTATTTGTGGACTTTGTGGTAACCAATAAACGTAGTTGACGCGTTATAAAAACCGAGATCCTAAGTCAGTTTGGCATAGTTGCAAATCATCATAATTCGTTAACTAAACGTCGCGATAATAAAAATCGTAAGATAAACCAAATCTTTATTTCAAGAAAAAACAGGGGTTGATTTTGGTTCGCCGCAGTGCTGAATTGAAGTGTATCGTCAAACGTTAGTTCGTGCCATTACTGAGTTTTTTCTCCTTGAAATTTCCAAACCAATAAATACTTCGCTATCGTTGTGTATGCTTACCTACCTGAGCTAGCACAAGCGCAAATATGCTTTGCGATAATTTAAAATTGCGCTGTGATAAACTTGTGGAGCACTCGATTTGTTGTCACATATTAACCCGAATATTCTAGCTTCGAATTACTTTACGAGTTAGTATGTCGATATTATTAAAATTTAAAGTTTACACGGCGCTGAAGCCATAGTAAATATTTGGCAAATTTAGTGTTGATAAGCTTTACTTGATTCAATTACCACTAAAACAGCGAATCTCTTAGAATTAAAACAATAAAACTTTAATTTATTTGGATAAATACCGACCCTAGCTTAACATAATAGTATATATTTTATTGGCTTTATCCGAAATGGCAGGTATTTGCCAATAACGGACCCTGTCAATCAAACAGTCTCGGTTCCATTGTGTTATAGGAATTTCGCTAAGGGTCGAAAGGTCTATTTTGGGCAGAAGTGTAATGGATTAACCCTTCTTGCAAACACGATAAGGCCACGCCATGCTGGTCAGCTTTATGTGCTTTGTATATCAACCGAATCGAACTTTACATGCCTGGGTTAATATCAATGATAAACATGTCCGTCCAGGCCTTAATTTGCGTGCAATTTTAATGAGTCTGAAATTGTAATTTTATTTAATTCCGTCAAAAAAACCTTCCCTACTTTTTATTAAAAAATAAAAGATTTCTTTGTAAGGACTAAAAAAATTTTAGTAGATAGATAACCCTTTATTTATCAGATTGTTGGGTAAAACAACATCACCCACACAAAATCAATTGTCGAAATTCATTGTTATTTTGTTTAAGTCAAAACACACAGCAGTATTGCCCGTATCCGTGATCCAATCTTAGATACAGCCCAACAATATAATACGATGCTAGAACGCATCTTATTCAATAATGCCTTATCGATATAATACAACAAGCCAACTTCTAAAATCAATATTTTCATGGTGAGTCTTGAAATAGCAGAGTTCTTTTTTGTCACAAGTACCTGCGGAGGCCTATAGTCTGGACTATCGTTTAATAAAGGATCATTGATAATTTATCACAATTCAGAACCATTATTTTAATGTTTCCCTACCGGAAAGGTGGATGAAATAAAAAGAAATGCTCGAGTTTTGAAAACTTTCGCTGTTTTTTTTAATAATATAAATTTTATTCAGACTCGCGCTTTTTAAATACGAAAACAAAAATTGTATTGTAGGGTTGTGTTTTTTTAACTTACATAGATTATTAATAGAACTATGTAAACTTTGTTGTAGATTTTTCATGTCACGGAAACTATGTTTGTGTTGGGGTTTGTTGTTTAACTTGGATTTAAGATAAAATTTTAAAGGAAATTCAAACAAAAAATACAAAAAAAATTAAAAACACGTTTTCTAAAATTAGCAAAACATTTTTTTCATGTAATTAATTAAAAAAATAATTATGTATGACATTTTTTTAATGGCAATAACAAATAAAATTATTGGTTTATTGTGTTTATCTATGCTTTTACAGCGGTAAATTCCATAAATATTTGCATATTGTAAACGCCCAATT
Source organism: Corella eumyota (assembly GCF_963082875.1). NCBI lineage: Eukaryota > Metazoa > Chordata > Ascidiacea > Phlebobranchia > Corellidae > Corella > Corella eumyota. The sequence goes on from NC_137491.1 coordinate 6,275,024, forward strand.
AAATAAAAATATTTTTCCAATTTTCAGAGCAAATGGGATCGAGCTCAGTAAACAAAAAATAAATTTCAAAATAAAAGTACAAGCGCTATCATACACTCGGGCGTTAAAATTTTCACCTCTACGTCAAAGAGAAGCGAAATAAACAAGTCCTAATGTTTTGTTTTGGTTTGCACGATTTAACATTAAAAGCGAACGTGCTAATATTTAGTCGCGTAATTGATCAACGTTTGTTTGAAGATACGCTCTAAGTCAATTGTTTGGATTAGATTTAAAAAGTCCTTTCATTATCGTCCGCTAGGCGCCGCAATAAGCCTTAATTTGTGACGTAAACAAATTTGTTTTACGCTGTACGCATGGCTTGTTACGTTGTTGAAGTATACGATATCACGTTACAAAGCAATAATGCAGTTCTGCTATAGGCTAAGTTAGGCCTGTACTTAACCATAGTTTTTGCTGTAAAATTCGTTAAGGTTGTGACACTAATAGCATCGATGCGTTTCCGAGCTTACATACAACTTACTCGCCTTCCTTAAAAGCAGAATTTCTTCACGATAGTTGTGTACGGTAAGCTACGGCAAGTCGAACACTCAAAAGCAGGCCAACAACACATTTGCATGCGTTCAGCCTATCTGTATAATGTAACATACTTTTTTCTGGTTTACAACTCTTTAAAAATAATGTTATTAGAGTATTGGTTAGAAGGCAGTTATTTATATAGTAGGGTAGTGCTGTGTATTACATGTAATAAAAAAAAATTAGGGGATGTTTACATGAGAGTAAAAGATAAATGATTACGTACCAACTTTTATAGAAGATAAAATTCAAATTTAACAAGTAATAATAAAAATCAAACATAAAAGTTTTGTTTTTTTGTATACTATTAAATTTAATTTTTTTTCTTTGAATAATAAAGTAACAATTTATTAAACAAAAAACGGTTCATAGTAAAGAGATTTATCTCTCTATAAACAATAAGTTTATATCGCTATTTTACTACGAGGAAAGATAAGCCCGTAAAAAATTTAGAATAAATAGGAGAGTCACCTTTTCCCAAACCAAGAGAAGAAAAATCGAAACGAGAAAATGGATTAAATGTTTAGCCAGACTGTTCATTAGGTAAGTTTAACTCGACGTAAAGCTCATATTAGACGCAGCAGTTTATAAAGAGGTGTCGTATATGTACGCATCAGACTTGGCGTTGTAAAAATTCAAAATAATTATATGAATGTTTGTGTGCACAATCGGATAACAGCGAATTAGTACTTATGAGCTATAGTGAACTGAAGGCAAAACTAATCATATAATCGCACTCAGTCAAGTGTAATTACATGGTAACTAACTAGCAATTATGACAGCCCTTTAGTATGCTAATTAGCTAGCTTTGATATGTTTAAAATAGCAATCAGTTTTGCTATCAATCCAACCTATTGTTTTAAATCTATCTTCATTTTAATGTAATAACTAAATAAAATTAACATGTGATATATATTTATTTTTTTTTAGATTGGCCGCTATAATTAAGGCATGTAACAGTTGATATTAGTATGTAAATTTAAAAGATAAAATAAGGTATAACGATGGAAAAAGAATTGAAATTTATTGACTATTCAATGCACGAAAAGATAATGCTTGCTGAGAGGAATGTCACCAAGGCATATTGCACTTATTTCAAACAAAAACACTCTAATCGAATTAAACTTTCTGGACAAATAAAAAATAACTTAAAACAAAATGAAGCCCACAATGCAATTGAAACCAATCTTGCCTCAATCATTAAGTTCAGCAAGAATTTGACTCGAAAACTCAACTCAAAAATTAAAACAAAATGTACAAACTCATCTCAATTTTACGTTTTACCAATTTATTTTACTGCCTTTTTATTGCTTGTCAGCTTTTTTATTGCCACCCCAGCGAACGCCACTCACGTGGCCGGACAAACGGGTTCATTATCCCGCAAGCGCATGGCATCGAGGCCCAATCCGTTATTGCATAAGGACAGAGAAAAATGCGAGCCGATTGAAGTGCCATTGTGTCAGGGGATCGGGTACAATTACACTGCCATGGCACTCACTCCTGCCAACTTTTTTTATCAATCCGATGCAAGGAAAGCGGTAAGTACCCTAACAACACCTTTTTGAGTGGAATTCAATATTTTAGGTTATTCACACACAAAAAGCGACAGAGCTTTTACGCAGCTCTTGTTAAATCTTTTACTTGTAATTGCACCTAAAGAAATCTTTACACCTATGTTTTAGATATATTTTAAGCTTTATAACATAAGATAGTATGTTCAGATGACCACCTATTTTGCGCTATAGACAGTTGTGGCCTTCTAACAACGCAGGTGGGTTAAAATGACTAGGTACAGTGCGACAATATGTCTGATTGACATACACCGTACACTTAATTCGGAAATGGTGGTCACGTGATTACCATGTTTAATTTTTGGTCTTATTTTTATTTTATTTTGTTCATGGTCAGGTTTTAACATAGTCATCTTAAAAAAATGGCGAATTCTACAAAATAAGTAACACACCAGATTAGTAGAAGTATTTTCAGCTAAACAACTGAATAGTTTAACTGCTTAAACATTTTACTTCGTTAATCTTTTAAAAACATTGTTAAAGACGCGCATTCTGCTTAAAGAACATAAAATTATTCTCAATAAAATAAATGTCAACACATTGATTTGTTTACATTCAACGACAAAAATACGACGAAATTTTAAGTACTCATTACGTGGTTTGTGTCAAATAATCCATCCCATTGTTTAAGAGATCAACATGAACTTGATGGCTGTAACTCGAAACCTCTTACGTTAGAGCTTCCATTTAAAAATAAAATAATTTGTCGTGTAATTATATTAGACTGTGCACACCTGTTTTTTAAAACCCACAAAAAAACTGACAGGCAAAATCCCACGCTAGCAATATAAGATAGTAAGCAACTGCCAATCTAATTTTACGAGATCGTCACTTAATTTTGTTACTCCAATGTCGCTAAATTAAATCAAGTTATTTGTCGCTATATGTGCTCTGTAAATCGAATGACTGTTGTTGCGAAAACAAGTTCAACCGACAAAAAATTTAATTTAAAAATTATTAAAAACGTGTCGACCAAAAACGTTGGTTTCCATTTTGCCCGAAAAAAATAATTAAAAAATGTTTTTTTTATTTTCTAGTAGGTTTTTTTTTTGTAAAAACTTTTAAGCTATAATAAATGAGTTGCAACTTTTTATAAGACGCCTACAAATGTCCATATTTTTTTTACCTTTAAAACATTTATTTTTACTTATTTAAAATTATCAAAACTCTTGATACATTTATGTATATTTAGGGGTGACAATTTTTTTTCTATTTCAGGTGGAACAATTCCGTCGATTATTTCAAGAGAATTGCGCAGAAGAAATGCGACTTTTAACCTGCCTTGTATACGTTCCCGTGTGCATGCCTGACTATACCAAGTTTCTACCACCATGCAGGTTCTACATAATAAAAATAAAAAATATTATCGTAATATGCGCCATTTGTCATTTTTTATAAATACAAAACCTCCACATTTTGTTACTACTTTCGGAGACTAAGATGTTTCTGTAATTGTAAACAAATATACATTAATTTCACATGACACCTTAATTTAATTACGCAACTTGTATTTCAATTGAAGTAAATTTACGCAGGTTTATTTGCGAGGCAGCAAGGCGAGGCTGCGAGCCTCTTATCATGAAATACGACTACAAGTGGCCCGACCAGTTTCGCTGCAACCGGTTCCCGGTTTACAACAAGGAGAACCCGATGTGCATGCATTTTAACCGGACCCGGCCCGAAAATACGGTCCTGCCCAGTACCGTGTCCCGGCCACCTAAGAAAGACGGGAGCAGAACCCCGAAATTACCCGGAAAAGGTAGCGTTAATCCCGGCAGATCGCCCGGTACAAGGACTGATTGCAGTTGCACATGCCAGTCACCGATGGTGTCTATAAAGGACAAGCAAAACCCACTTTATGACAAGGTAAGCTTTTAAATCATTTAATAAATGCAATTTAATTTGCAAAGAGAGTTACATATACATATTTAAAGACCCCCAACCTTTAAAACAACATTATAATGCCTAAATATAAAGAACAGCTATTTAGCTTAAAGTGCTAATAGCCCCACTGGCTGCGCTGGAATTCTATTGTTAGTAAGGGTTTTCAGACCTGGTTTTACCACAAACCTCATGCCAAACCCCAATAGCAATATCTTATGTCGTAGCGGTCTAGACTCCATGGGGGTGCTGGTGTGACTGCGTGACCGACGAAAACAAGATTCTTCCACATTGTTTTCTGTAAAGGAAATTTCCACTTATTGACATATTTCTCGTTTTGTTTTTGTACAGAGGGGTGTTAAGTATCGTTATCAGTTTGGCTTTGCTCTAAAATGCCAATTGCATGTAGCGTAACGTCGTTGCGAAATCGAAGTAATTCTAGTCATTAGGCCTACCAAGTGTTATAACTGGGTCTCAACCCTTATAGTGACCCCTACAAAAACAAGCATATTTCCTCGGAGGATATATTATTCAGCCTTATAAGGCAGCCACATCATTTGTTTAGTCATACTGATTGCTACATCAGCAATTTGTTGTTTTACGAAATAACAGGCTGTCAAAAAAGGCCTGATTGTCGAGTATTACGCGTTGCAAAGTACGTCAAAAATTGCCGGATTTCGTAACACAAACCACAAAAGATTTCAGGTTATTTGTTGGCGTGTCATTTCAATTCGAAACAGTTATCTTTATATCTTAATACAAAATAAACTGTTTAACAAAAGCAACAAATTCGGCCTATCTCTCCCAGAAAGAATCCGAACAATGGGATTGTCAGATTTAGTTCATAAATTGCCTAATGCGACCAATTCTCCTTGCGAAAACTAAACGGGGCACAGATCTATCCGCAGATCAAAGCATTGCTTCAAACGTAAGTGACCGAGGAAAAATTTAAATCCCCGAGAACAAAGACAAAGCCCATCCAGTGCAAAGCACAACCGTAGGGGGCCACAAACACCAAAAACTGTCTCGTTAAAAGAGAAATCCGCTGCAAATCAAGACAAATCGCACCAAGTCAACGGCTTAAGTTGTCTTTTAACGCTGCTTTGTATATCTCATCCAAAACTATAATTAGATTATATTTGTTTAATTATCTAAGGTTAGAAAACTAAACTGGATTTGAGAGGTGAAAATATATTTCTATTTTAATTCTTGTGGGCTGTTCAGACAAAGGCAGAAAACTTAACATAAACAGAACATTTTTGTCGGTAATCAAAGAAGAGAGGTTGTTACATTATTGCCGCTTGATTAAGACAAACGACACACTAATTCGTTTCAATTGAGCCTTATCAATCGGTAGCGAAATACGAGTTAGAATTCCCTTCAAATTAGTTGCGGGGAATCAAAACTAGTTTGCCGGGCAAAAACTCCGGACATTGTTTTGCAGCTTGTCTGTGTTCGTTCCGCCACTCGAATTTGATTGGTCGTTCGTCAGCGAGCGGTGATGCGGGACGCGAACTTTGCAATCACGATGTAGGCGCGTAATTTTTACCCCAAACAGAATGGTGGTCTGGGGGTGACAGGGGCTGTTTTTGCGGGCGTGTTTTTGTTTTGCGACCTTGCTTAAACGTCACGGTGGTCCGTGCTAATGAAGTGAGCTTGTATGTTTAAATACAGGCCGCATATCCGTTGTACTCTGGCAAAACCTTAATATACCTATGTAGGTTATATTAAGTCAATTGACATCGATCACGTGAAATAAAAAACTGCCTTGAGATTTTTTTGGTGTATTAACTAAATTGCCATTTGCGGACAACAAATCAATTGTTCTTTTGGTCATAGCAACATTATATCTATAGCCCTTTCTTGTTTAAGTTTCGAACGGTCGCGAATAGTACAAATATTGGGTATAGCGAGTTATACGAAAATGTCAATCACGTCACGCTTTGTAGGGTGTTTGTGTTTACAGTTGTCCGCGTTGACATTCGGAAAACCATCTTTCGTCACCCAATATTTGTTTTATATTTTATAAATTAAAAAGTAAATAAAACAAACACTCTACGTTGATTTTTATAGTATAAAAATTTTTTTTACAAATTTTGTAATAGCTTTTTTGTAATAAATTTATTTAATTGTTTTAATTTTCGTTTGTTAATTTAAAGAATATTGTGTTATGTCAAAAAAATGTTTTAATACTTGTAAATATTAATAGTTGAAAACAAAGAAAGGTTAAACGTAATAATGTAGTGGAGTATTCAGAGGTTAAGTAAGACCTTATCGAGCATACAACAACACGATTAAACACGTAGATAACGCGTCATAAATTTTCAAATAAACAATCTCACGTTCACTAAAACATAACAAAACTTTAAAGTAAGATGTTTGCAAGATTTTAAAGATATTTTTTTAGTTCTGTTAATTTAACATTAATTTATTACTTACAAAAACATACTTAAACATATTTAAAATGTGTGTTTTTACAAGAAAAATTGGTTTGAGTAATTAAACAAAAACTTGCTGTTTTCACGCATTTTAATTGAAACATTGAACTATTTTATTTAATTTTTATTTTATTAATTTTTAATTAAATAGCTGTACGTCGTTAATTAATTTACCATACCAAGTCAGCTCAATCTTGTAGTTAAAGTTGATATACACACTAAGGCGACTTCACCGAATAATTTGATGGTACACCTCACGTCACAGCGTCTCGAATCTTCTGTTTAGTTTATTTTTGATTTAATCTCGGCGTGTTGTTACCCAAAATCGCAACCGACCGTTAGTTTATTTTGCGTCGATTACCTGGTTTTATTCACGGGTTCGCACAGCGAAAAACTAGCACGATTTTAATTGTTATTTGACTACGATAATCGACGGATTTCGAGACCATAAGAAATTGCGTATTCGGTTTAATTCTGTTTACGCACTAGATTATAAGCGGGGATTTACATGACAAGTAATAACCAAACCCTATTTTAAGAAACAACACATTTTTTGCTAAGTAATTAACACGTTAACTAACTTATTGGGAATCGCTCAAGAATGGCTGATTATTTATTTTTATCAAAACATTTATAAGAGTTCGCAGCGCTATTCGTTTAAGTTTAACACTTTGGTAACAACTGTTTTCTTGTTGTCGTGTAAACTTTAATTAGGAATTCCTAACCAGATTTTAATTAATTTTCTTGCAAAATGTTGAGCATGTCAAAACTGCTCGGCGGTCGAGTCACGAAGTTCACAAAATCGAGTTCGAAGCGTAAATACGCAAATTTCCGGCGTAGTACCGTAAACAGTGCCGGGTATTTTGTCATTAATAACAAGCTTAGCGCAAATTAGCGATCTCGTTTTTATTTGTTATTAGGTCGAAGTAAAGTGCACGTCACACCGTGATATATAGGCTGGCTGCGGGCGTAGTTGGACTGAATGTGTTCGCATCAACCGTTAATATAAACCTTTCGCTTGTTTTTAGCAAAGGCTTAACGAGATGACGTTATCAAATCACGTGACGACGAAGCGGTTTGTAAATCTTAAAAATTTGTCTTGTTTGATTTTAGTTAATAAACCCTGTCGTTACGCTATTAGATTCTCCTATTCTAAATGTAAACAGGGTTTGTGCATGTTTTTATGTTTAAGTTACAACAAACTCGCGATTTTATGTTCGCTTAATCCTTTAGGGATAAACAAAAAAATCACGAATTCCCGAAAAGATTCTTATCGAAAATGAACAACCTTATGAAAATTTTTAATTAAATCTCCGTAATTACCAAATTAGCCAAAAATTCGCCATTTATGTACAGTTAAATTCATCGCACACGTTTAGCCTTAAACAAATGTAAGCGCAGCCCGCCTTTTAGTTCAAATTATCGAGGCTCATAAAAACAAGTTTTTTTATGAAATCTGACAGGTGGTTAAGATTTATTATACTGCCTAGAACGCACTTAAACTGTTCTTTTGACTTTTTCCGTAACGTTGACCTTCCATACCACATATTCAACTAAAAACATTGCAAATGCAAAAATCAACAAGTGAAGTAATGAAGGTAGTAAAGAAAAAGAATTTTTTCGTACACTTTGGTTAAAAATACTCTAAAACGTTTATTGGGGCCACATCTGTTTTACAATACTCTATTATACATATGCATGTGTTAATTAGTTTCTGTTCGTAATGTATGTGCTTGAAGTGGTAAAAGCAATCAAGTTCTATGAAACCAGTTTAAAAAATCTTAGATTAAAAAATTTGCTTGGTTGGCAGTTGCCGGTGGTAAATATTTATAAAATATTACCAAATTACGATGTTCCAAATTACTGGATCCTGGAAAGATTTATGGACTGCAAACTGTCGTTAAAAACAGTTCAAACATTATCTCAGTTGATGTGGAGCCGACTTATAAATATTACTAACGACCTTCTTTGGACAGTTTAATGATGCTGTTTTGAACCTTATGTTATGTTCGAATCAATACCATTCGCTTAATAAATGAACAATATGAAGCTATATGGTTAGTTTACGAATCATATCCAGATTATTGTTTTATTACTATCATTAAAGCAAAAACAAACATCATAAAATAGTTCAACAAATACCCTCCGAATAACATAAAATCAAAGGTTTCTCCAAGGTCAAAAATGTCATGTACAAAACATAGGCGTGGATGGAATGGTTTATATCACATTCACGGGTATTATATCAAGGTTCAGCGCGATGGAGATAATTTTATACCGCGCTATGTAGATAATAGGGATAATCGACGATTAGCGGTGACTATATTTAGCAATTGTGGTTAATTATTGCAATGCGACGCATGCTTTTTAAACAGAAACTGTGTGAATAGTTGTTCAAACGGTTCAAAATTTTTCGATAATTTTTTGATTTAAACTATTTTACACATGCCAAAATGTCGAACACCATCAAAAAATGGGGTTTCAGTGGTTTTTGCTTATTATTTTTAATTTGATAATGTAAATGCCTAAAATTACTAATGTTTTTGGTTGACTTACCAAGTCAAATAGGTTTGACTAATAACTAAATGCTTTCTGACCCACTTTGCTTCTGTATGCCAACTTTAAAATTAGCTGACAACTTTATTATAAGATAGGCACAACAGTCACGCACACTTAACTTTATAGTCGTATTGTCTACAACCTAATATACCAATTTTTACCCTTTTTCGTCTTAAAAGTATTGTATGAATGTCGTTAATGTTTTGTAATTTACAATATGGCATGTTAGGTACAATCATCAACTAAGGTTGCCTAATTAAACGTAATTTTAAATACCCTCATATTCTTATAAATATGTAGAAATCGATACTTTTTGCGAGAACGTATTAAAAAAATTTTAATACCCAATTAAGTTTCTAAAAATATCGCTTTTGTTATTTAAAAAAATCAAAACAAATCAAGATATCGTAAAATAACAGTTCGACGAAATATAACTTTTTTGTTTTGGGAGAGCAAGCAGTTTGGTCAATTAGGATTACATTTTAACCCAGTCTTTCGTTTTGAAACAGTTCGGATATGGCATTGCGCATTTTTAAAATTTTTAACGCAAAAAAGTAAAAAAAAAGTAATTTATCAACATTTGTTTAACGTTATCACGTTTAAAACCACAACGAAATTAAAGTCTTCATGTTTTTTTTGGTAAAACAAATATTTAAAAAAGATATGCTAAAAAAATTGTTACTGTAATATTATCAAAGGTCCAAAAAAAAGATTGTATTTTTCAATTTTCTTGACATTTTAAATACATAAAAAAAAACTATAAAACACCCTTAAAAATATTGAATCCCGAGCAAATTAAGTTGTTTAAATGTTCTGGAGTAAATATTTAGGGCCACATTAACATAGCAGAACTTCATAAAACAACGGCTAACTGAAAAAGATTTTATCTCCGTCGAATTCTGATCGCGGTCTTGTGCCTTAAAGGCGTTTTATATTCCAGTGTTTATGATATGCAGAATAGATAGCGAGATTATATAGACACACTTTTTTAATCATCTATAGAGTCAAACGAGGGGCAGTGGATTACCAATAATTTAATCCGTTACACGGTTTCTAGCGGGGGATAGTTTTAAACAACAAATAAAACTTAATAAAATCAAAGCTATTGGAGTTCGCAAAACTGTATTGTTTGTTTTTTTCTTTTAATTTTGGTGATAATATAGCCATTGTTTTATACGCTCTCCTTCTAAAAATATCAAATATTTCGGTTGCATACTTTTCTAAATGAAGCGTGACGTATAGCCTTGTGACGTAAACAATGCGGTAATATTTCACGAACAAATTTTCCGTGGCAAACGATTGCCAACCAAAAGGCCCCCTACGACGAACATGTTAACAGATTTCGACGGATCAATTTTTTATAAAAATATAATTGTTATGTATTGATAAATGACGAAATCGTTTTGCTTGCCCCGGCTTCGGGGAGTTATTTGTTATGATTTTTGAATAGAATAAAGAAAATCAGTCGTCGGCTGCCGTCGACAAATTTTCCTTAATAATACAAAAGTGCTTTCATCGAATTTCCTCTTTCGACAAATTGGAGCGTTTAAGTAATCAGGCACATGCTGGTATTTACTTTTGGATTAACAAGATTTTTTCCAGTGCGTCAATCTCTATACGAGAACGATTTTCATAACCTATGAGGCGACGAAACATTACATGTATGTTGTCAAATCAAAAAAACAAAGCTTCCTTGTCAGGCTATGATTGTTATGCACATTACTTTGACAAAATAATAAATGTTGAGCAATTTTTTTGCACAAAACAAAATTCAAACTAACTTATTATTTGCAATCCTTTTTTGTTTAAAAAAACAAACATGTTGAATTTTTCTCAATAAGCTTCAACCGTATTTCGAATTGTTTAAGAACAAATTTAAGTTGATCTGTTTTTTGAACCCCGTTGACAGCTTCTCTTAACTAAACCACCGAAAATAACCCCCTAATCCACCAGTTCTAAACAGGGAGCACTTTCGCGAGAAAGCGAGGCAAAAGTCTTTGACCCAAACTAACTAATGACGTCACGGTGCGTTTCATTTTAGCCAGGATTGCATTTTGTTTTCGACATTTCATCGTTCCGTTATTGCATTGTTTACAGTAAAAATGACAAGGTTCAAATATTCAACCACATGGTGTTAAAAACATGTTTTTAAAAACAGAAATACGATTTTTTATAAATTTACATAAATAATTTGTGATGTATATTTACAAATTTACTGTAAAATAAATCTCAAAATATCGATGGCGTACTTTGAAAACGTGTTAGACATTTATCTCATAAAGTTTTTATAATTGTATTTAAATTACTCAAAAGTGTATTTTTATACACTAAAACAACGTGTGAAAAATTGAAAACTAATTTAGAATTTGGGTATTCTTAACGCTACATGACCTTACTTTCTAAAAACCGTTTTTAAGGTGTTTTTTTCCAAAAAAAAAATTCCAAAAACCCTTTTAAAGGTGCCAATCAAAGTTAACGCACGGGAGTTAATGGGTGGATGTTTTTATTGGCCGCCGTGCACTTTTAATTTAATTTACCCGTATCACTCTGTGGACATAGGGTTTATCGGATTAGGGTCTGTCTTGCTTTAGTTGTAACGTTGTTGCTAAACAGTATGGACTAATAATTTGGGTAAATATTCGGTAATAATTTTTAAAGTATTAGATTTCGAGGTCAAAATTTGTAGAACGTTCCTATCTTATTTTGGATTGCATTTTCCCGAAAAAAAAATGTGTGATTTAAATAAAAAATTAAATTCTAAAAATTTTTTTTTTTAGATAAGCACAGGCGGAGTTCGCAACTGCGCCATCCCGTGTCGATCACCTTATTTCCCCGAAGAAAAAATCAAATTCGCTGAATCATGGATTACAGCCTGGGCAGTCGCATGTTTTGTAGTAACGCTTGCAACAGTTAGTACATTTCTTATTGACACGGACAGATTCAAATACCCAGAAAGACCGATCATTTTTCTATCAACTTGCTACATGTTTGTCAGCATCGGGTAAATTTTTACAAGCTCTGGCTCATCATACTTTAATTTAAAATAAATTAGGCTGAACTATGACAAATCAATTTAACAAAATCTTAAGTCTCTTTTCATTTTTTACTGACAAGTAGGTTATTTTTTATATAACCTAAATTTCTTATTTTTTGTTAGTTTTCTAATTCGAGTGGTGGCGGGTCACGAAGCAGTGGCATGTGCTTGGCATTCCGACCACGTGCTTTATCGAACAACTGGGCCCTTCTTATGTAGTGCAGTGTTTTTACTTGTATATTTCTTTGGAATGGCAGCGGCACTATGGTAAACTTCACTAATTTATCATAAAACAGAAATTGAAAAAGAGTTTCATGATTCTAACAAAGTAGAAATTAACTATCCCTTTAAACTTATTTTAACAAATTTGCTTTCAGGTGGGTTATCTTATCGTTGACATGGTTTTTAGCCGCTGGACTGAAGTGGGGTAGTGAAGCAATTGCAAGTTACTCGCAATATTTCCATGCTGCTGCCTGGCTTATACCGGCTCTAAAAAGCATAATGGTAAAAACCATCTTAAAACATTTTACTTATTAGTAGGTAATAGGTAAATCTTTTGGTTTGCCATAAGTTTTTTTATATTGTAACGCTTTTATTCATTACAGGTTTTGGCAATGTCGTCAGTCGACGGTGATGCCCTCTCCGGTATTTGTTACGTTGGCAATCAAGATACTAACAGTTTAAGAGGTTTTGTTTTAGCCCCATTAGTTGTTTATCTTGGCCTTGGAGGTCTCTTTCTACTTCTCGGTTTTGTTAACTTGTTTCGAGTTCGAGACTCAATTAAAAAGGTAAGGATTGGCTTTTACATCAGTGAATTTGAGTTTTAACATTTTGAGTTAAAAATATCTATTAATTTTGACAGGGTGGAAAAAAGACTGACACACTCGATAAACTAATGGGTAGAATCGGTCTGTTTTCCTTGCTATACATGGTTCCATCAGCTGCCCTTGTGGCTTGTCACTTCTACGAGCAACAAAACAGAGAACAGTGGGCTTATGCGTTCAACTGTAAATCTCGGGAGCGATTCGGGTGCAAGTACGTAGCTAATGCGAGACCGGAATTTGCGGTTTACATTGTCAAATACACTATGACCTTGTTAATTGGGGTTACCAACGGGTTCTGGATATGTTCGGGTAAAACTATAAAATCGTGGAAAAGGTTTTATAGCGGAAGTTACCAGTGCCTCTGTGGTCACGTAGGGATCGGTTCCTGGATCCGAAGAAAAGAAAAGGATTCGGATGTCGAATCCTCCGACACCGCCGTTGTAGTGTCATCAAACGGAAAATCTTCGTCATCCTCCGCCGAAAGTGTTATAACAAAGGAGGTTCCAATTAAAACTCCAGGATACGAACGTACGTCCCGCGAAGACACGTCGATAGGCAGAAACCATTCCTCTAGTGGCGGTAGTAGCAAACGATCCTACGACAAAGTTGGTAGAAATTCTGATTATTTATGCACAAATTCCAGAGGCAGAACCAGTACAACGTCATCGAATGAAAAATGCTGTTATCAGACTACAGATTTACAAAGGGGTAACAGCGAAATAACAGAAGAGCAAATAGGCTTGCTTAAGCAAGTAACGCCGTCAAATATGGACGGTATGTTAGCAATACGCCATAGTAGTTGCGATGAAGACACTTGTTCTTTGCCATTTCCGCACGCTTGCCATGCTGTACGAACCAACAACGCGAGCTTGCGACACAATAGTTCTCATTTTAGAGGCTATCCGAGTGGAGAAAACGAAATACAAACTTGCTATGTTGATCGCATTTCCCCGACACCGTCGTTCGACGCAGACGGTGCGATAAATCGAGTTCAGCATATACACCATCACCACCACCATCATCATCCTTCAGGGTCGTCTGCGTGTGTATGCGGATGCCACAAACAGCGGCGACTGCAAAAACATAGACACTCGCCTCATTCTCGCGAAAAAGACTTTTGTTATCCGGACACTCAGCGTAAATTTCGAATAACTCCGCCACCGGTTAAACATCAGCCAACCAGGAGGTAGCTCACTTTTTTATTATTTATTTATGTTTGGTTTTATCGCAGTTGATTTCAGTTAATAAAATAAATTTGTTGAAACAAATAAATCAGGAAGAATGTTAAAATATTGTGAACTTTGTTACGAGGTGTTTTTCATTTTTTGTTTGCGTTTTATGCGTCGAAATAAACTTTGCTAAAAATAAGTAAAGATAAGAAAATAAATGGCAGAGAATAATCAGAAGTCAAGTAGATAAGCATGTTAAGATTTCCTTTAAATTATTTTATTACGATAATGATTTTATCAAAATTTATCAAATAAGGCAGTGCATTTTCATTATTTATTCCAGTAAGAACTTAAACACCATCATTCATTCTTCAAAACTTCGTTTTTTTACACGAGAAGTTTTTCAACACAATTCCTTAGACTATCAATTTGGGATTTAAGTTGAGAACCCTCCTTTGAGGTGATTGACGCAGCAATCACTGGACGAGAAACACCGCAAGCACGACCCAAAGCTGAAAAAAACAATATTACCTTTTATTTCAAGAATTTTACCTAATATCTTAATGCACAATCACAATATATCACATTTACTTGCACCCAAACACAAATCTTTTATTGGAGCTTTATATTACATATTGCCATTGTAAATGTGCAATTTAGTTTTGTGCTACAAGTACCAACCTTGCTTTGATCTAACAAATACATACGGCACATTTTTATCCTCACACAGGAGCGGAAGATGGAGAAGGATTTCCAAAGGTTCTGCATCGGCTGATAAAATAATCAACTCCGAAATCCCACGATTCAATGTTTTAGTAGCTGTTTATTAAATGATTAATAGAATATTTAAATTAAAAAAATGATTTACACTTAATACAAATTTAAAAAGACCACAATTTAAATAAATTTAATCATTTTCTTAAGTGAATTAAAAAAAAACAAGAGCTTGTTTTTTAAATCTAATATAACAACCTTCGTTTGCTCCCTTTCTTAATTGTTTGTAGTTATTACTCTGTTGAACCAAGTCCATAATTGTTTTGGACAAACTGGCATCAGCCAAAGGATAAGCTTTGGCATTAACTTCAGAATCACCATCCTTTGAAAAAACAAAAAAATTGGCCTGATTATACACATGATCTGAAGTAAATGAAAAGGGCCTTATAGCTCAACATTTGGGTTGTTTTTGCCATAATAAATATATATATGACTAAACAATAAGCACTCAGATGGCCCCTGTGCACTGTTTACTCATCCAGTAAATACATCAGATAATTTAGCGGGTGCAACTCATCATTGTGCTAATATTCATCAATAATGTTTCGTTGCAATAAACTTTAAAGCAACCACTTTATTTTTGATAAATGACTATTGAGAGAGAAAGACATAGTCAGTGTGCAAAATGTTATATTTCAATCATAAAAATTATAAAATATATTTTTATTGTTAGTCTGACAATGCAGAAGTTTTTAAAAAAAGGCTTTAAACAATGTGACTTTTGCACCTCTAAAAGATAACAAACAAAAAAAAAACACATTCTAACAACTTTATATTGCTTTCTACAATAAAAGTTGTTAATCACAGAGATTTATCTTAGTTTTGACAAGTTTAATCATGTTCAGATACTTGTATATTGTATATATACAACCTTTTAAGATATCATTGATAAATTTTTATAATAGACAAGGCGTGCAAAACGTTAATTTAAGGCATGCATTCAAAAATTTCGTGCGTGCACGCGGCCTTTCTTTTCCAGACTGGATAACTATTACACCAACAAACAAACCAAATAAAATAAAACCTTACCATCTTTAAAGTTTGATTTTTAAAATCCTCTCTGCTCACTACAATACAGATCACTGCTTCACTGAGGTCCTAAAAAACTATTTTACATTAATAGAAAGTAAAATTTAAACGATATTTTTTGTTGGAGGAAACTGAAATAACAGCACTCTGCAACCCCGTAAGAAAAGGCGTATGGAAGTAAAAGCATGAAAACCGCGTGGAAAATATAACACAGTGTTTCCAGAAAAAAAATAACAAATGTTTGTCCTCATTTGTTACATGGGTTTAGCAAACAAAAATAAGTTTTTTCTATTTTAAACAACTAAAATTTTAATAAAAATATTACTATTAATTTATTTATATAGTTTTTAAGATATTCAGCATTTAAAAACTGTACAACTAACTAAGTTTGTTACTCAAAGCATTCCTTCCGTTATTGTTTTCGGCTACATTTTATTTTATATAAATGAATTTACTTATTAAAAAAACTAATATCAAAAAATAAATTTAACAGACTTTGTTATACCCTTAACGATTGTTATTATCTACCTCATGGGTGGTAACTTACAAGTTACAACTCAAATTTCCTGATAAATTTCACAAGTTTAAACATTGGTTATTCAACGAATCAAATTCTAATCTATGTTTTTTTGCACAACTTCCTGTTGGCTTTTTCAAATGACCTCATATTCATTAATTAAATGAGCTTTTGTGAAAAAATAAGCAGTATAAAAAGAAAAAGGCACAGACATTTAAAATTCAGACAGCGTATGTCACGATATAAGCTTATTACACAAAATAAGCATTTTTGGTCATGTAGTCTTCCCTGTAGCTAATCTGCTAATGTACTGTTAGTTTACTTGAAGAAGTTAATAAACATAAACTATGTTATTTGTTACATGGTCTTATTAAAGGTTTCCTATACGAATTAGGGCGTTTAAAAATGATTAACTAATATGGCACAAGCTCAAGCTTTTTAGTGTCACACTTTTACAAGCTCAAACTAAGTAAGTTTCCGCCCAGTCAGCCAGTCTGTTATTTTAAAGATAGTTTTTAGAAAACAAAAAAGTAAATGAACTATATGTTACATTATACTAAAATAAATTGAATTTTGAAATTCTGTCACATTGTAGCGATAGGGTGTTAAAAATGATCAGACGACATCGCAGCATTATATTGTTGTTGTGTATTTTTACTTTGTTGACAATAATGTTTAGTCAACAGCCAATATACTTTTACCAATCAAAATGGAAAACAATGAGGTAAAACAACAAACACGATATTTTTTTCGTAGATAACTGTCTGACTGTATAAGTTGATAAACAAAAGCTTATTTATAATTCATATGTACTGTATGTACCGCAGAATGGAAAATACGGTATGTCAAAGTGCATTTAGATCTTTCCACACTTACACTGTACAGGAAGGTGGTATCATAAAATTAGTTGCATGTGCTAGACATTGACTTTTTGAGCCAATTAATCCATCAGGAAATAACTTCCTATGCTACAAACAGTTGTTTAGGAGTTTTAACACTTATGTTATATATTCTATTTGATCGTTTTTTTAGTTAACAATGCTGCTTATTAATTTCACGGCATGTTTAAAGTCGACAACTGACGTTACTCTATATTATAACTTTAATATAATGTTTGGTAATGGAAATTGTGCCAACCAACATTTGGCGCCAAAAGTACTTAATTGAATTCTTAAGAAGTTATATCAGCACCCTAGAGAAAAAACTAAATAAATAATAACTACGTCATGTAGCATCACAGTTCTTCACAATATAAAACAATTTTACATTAAATTAATTAAGTTTCATTAAGTTTAATAAGCTTTCTTTTTTATGAGATAAGAATAAGATTTTGTGGGCTTGTTAATTTAACTAAGATTTACCACGTGTTAAAACGCTTGCGGCGTTTCTTGAAACTACCTGTACGTAGTTAGAAAGCGAAAAGTATTTTAAGTATTCGCTTGCGGCGTTTCTTGAAACTACCTGTACGTAGTTAGAAAGCGAAAAGTATTTTAAGTATTCTAAAAACCTACAAGCCATGCCACTTCCTAAAATTAACACGCAGGCGGTGATTGTATATGCCCAAGACTTAAAGACATATGTAAAAGCATATATAATTTGTAAAAATAACTTTACTATTTTATTTTCCAGTATTGAAAAGAATTCAAAAGCGAAGCATGGTCACACAACTTCAGTCGTTGGTACAAAAACCCCAAGTTTAAGGTACTTAAGTAGCTGTAGTTACGCGTAAAGAGTTTTAAACTAAACCAAGCAGTGAAAAATGTTGATATCCAATAAAAATAAATATACATATTTAAAAATTTGGCTTACATTTATTTAATAAAATGTTGCTTGTTTGTGTTTCAGCTTTAACGATACCAATTTTATTCAAACGTCAACCATAATTTCAAACATTGAAGAATGCAAAACATCAAGGCCCAATGTTATGTTTCTTAAGACGCACAAAACTGCCAGTACCGCAGTGCAGGTTGGTTTATATGACTTGTTCTTAACTTTCCAATGCAATACTTTATTATCTCTCATAGAATATTTCTAAACCAAGAGTTCTACATGTTCCTATGAAAAAAAATCAAAACAGGATGCAATTCGAATAATTAAAAAGTGCCAAACAGTGTTGTATCACAATCATGTTACACTGCATATCAATAAACCGTAGGAGAAGATTCATAACCGTAATAGTAGTAGGAGTTGCATACTTATGCTTTGCTATAACTTGTCCCACGTAGTAAACAAAAATTGTTGCCTATAAATCCTAATAGAATGTTAATTTACCTCAGAGTAAGGCGGCTTCCGTTATTGTGCAAGTTGGTGGGTTTGTTTTGAAGGCATGGCGCAATAACCTCATTTGGTCTGGTATGTAAACAAAGAAATTATGCGTTTAAATACACTTCCTACACTACATGAGGTCCTGGGTTCAATCCCTAAAGAAACGGTATAAACTCCCATATCGCTATAAACGGTATAAACTCCTGCTAAGCTAGCACTTGATCAGCAGCTTAATTATTGGCCAAATATAATATATAATATTAGAAACTGTCAAAGGCACGTCCAGACTGGGCCGTTCGTGGTAACTGATGTTACTCTATGTCAAGGTCGCGCATTCGACCTTCCCACATTGAGAATAAAGATATATACAAAAAAATAGGTGCATTGTTTATAATTAAATATAAAATCACTTGTTTCTGTGGTACTATATACAAATTAACTAGTTTGTTATTTTAGAATATTTTAATGAGACAAGCATTGGCCAAAGAGTGGAAAATCGTTTTACCGAATAATAAACATGATTTTGACTACCCCCACTACTTCGACATTAAAAGTGTAATTGAATTTGAAAGTAAGTTGTTATTTGCTTAATAAAGAACAATTGAGAAATATTTCAGTGCTACACAAACATAGGCTAAATTACAAAACTTTTATTTAATTTTAAAAGGCCGTAATGTTTCTTTAATAAAACCAAGCTACATTATGTTTAATGTTGAAATTTCAGACATGAATGAATACAACCTGCTGTGTCACCACATGCGCTATAACGATTCCGCAGTTTCTTCAATTATGCCAAGAAATACCTCCTACTATGTCAGCATTGTGCGAGAGCCTGGGTCGCTGTTTCAGTCCGTGTTCGAGTATTTTTGGCCGATTGTTCCCGCTTTTCAGCGGGTTAAACAAAACGATCCTAATGCCTGCGAGCTGTGGCTTGACAACGCAAAACTTTACTTTAAAACTCCTAAAATTTCTCCGTATTCAAATTTTACAAAAAATCCGACTTTTTTTGACTTTGGTTACAACAATCAAATCGAAAAGGACGAATATATAAAAAATGCATTGGCAGAGATCGACAAAAGATTCGATTTTGTTATGGTTGCAGACCATTTTCTGGAATCTGCGGTTTTGTTAAGTGAGACCATGTGTTGGAGCCTCGAAGAAATGGCTTGCTTGACTTTAAACGCCAGAAACACAGACAAGTCTAATGTCTCTAATACGGAAAGAATTCGGCAGAAGTCGCGAATGTGGAACAAAGCCGACGCCGCCATTTTTGATCATTTCAATTCAACCCTTTGGCGCAAAGTAAAACAGCTTTTTTTTCTTCAACTTAGCAATTTAAAGAGATTAATAATTTTCTATTAAACTAAATAACATGCAAAATATTAAATAGTTGTGTTTATTTTAGGTAAACGAGTACGGCGTTGAACGAATGGCTGAAAAAGTTGAACGACTTCAGCAAATAAATGCTGACATCACAGCATACTGCATCGAGGGTGGAAAGGCTGTTGACTCAAAAAGCGTTAAAGACGCAAGCTTAAGAAAAACAATTTTCAAGCCAAAAAACGTCGCCGTGATGGGATACAATTTAAGACGCGAAGCCGCGTTTAACAAAACTTGTAGGCAGTTAATTATTCCAGAAAACACTTTTACAGTTAAAGCTTTAACTTGGCAAGCTACGAAGTACAAACAAATAAAAATATTACGATCGGTAGGAAGAGTTATAGAAAAAATTAAAAACATAATGGGACCGAGATTTTAAAGAAAAAATGGTTGCAAACGAAATAATTAATTTAAGTAAATTTTAAACTATGCAAACCGATTCACTTAATTGTAAGATCAAAGGTCTGTAATCAAAGGTTTGGTCTGTTGATAAACAAGAAATAGAGGACTGGCAAAATGTATTGCGAATCTATATACTAGGTGCCATTAAATAATTGCTTTTTTTTACCCGTACGATGCGCATTTTTCAATTTTATCGTTGTTTATTTTAATCTTAGTAAAAAAATCTTCTGATTTAAAAAAAATTATGGTGTCTTTTAAACGTTTGACTATAATTGTATTACGCTAAACATTATTTTAAATAATATAACGTATCTTTTTCAGATTGGGAGTTATGTATTTAACAACTGTATGCTATATTTTAAATATTTATTAATGACCACTGGGCGAAAATTTGTTTTTCGCTTATACACCGTATATATCCAAGGTAACGTCTGCGCAACGCTAATATATTATTTAATAAAAAAGATTTAACCGCTTTGGAATTATAAACAACACTAGAGGTACAGAACTAACTTTTTAGGTTTACGTATTTAAAATCCTTCAGGGCATACATATTAAATGGCAATGCCCGCAAGTTGATTTAAAAAACATATTGCATTGTTTATTAAATAAAAAAAGCGTTTTTTAGTTTACAATTTTATGTTCCGCTCCAAACAGATTTAGTTTTGGTATTTTCTGAAATGGTCCTTGTTAAATTTGAATTGACATCAGCTAAACTTTCAGCTTCAATTTCAAACACCCCTAAAACAAGATTATATAGAGTAATGCAAACATTTTTTGGGTTGTCGATTAAAATACCATTTTTCCAAATAAAAACTATTTGTTTACCGCCGAAAAAAAAAAAGATGGATTTTTTTAGTTCATACAAAAGCTTCTTTTGAATTTTTCCTATTGCATTATTAAAATTTAATTTTATGGATGTACATGATCCCACTCAATTATGCATGAACCGGAATTAATAAAGTTGCAATTTCAATTAGGCTACTCAATATCATCTTAAAAGTTATTTGTTAAAATTTATTTAACAAATTGTTTGGAAAATATATTTATACAAGTCTTAAAGTTTGTATAAGTTATGGGCTTAACATATTATACATGAACATATATTATTTATATGAACATTTATTGACAGTATCAATAAATGTTCATGTAAACATGTTGCTTCTTGACAGGTTGCTTAAACGTACTAAATAATTTATAATATTTTGCAATATTGACTTACTGGTTGTTACAAGTACGATGAACAGAAGGCCGGATGATATTAAAACAGTCGGAATCATTATCCAAAGCACATGACTCAACAGCGACTTTTGTGAGCAATCCAGGAAATTGTAAAGCCTTTGGCAGCTTAATAACAAAACCAATTCGTTTAAAACTAGATTTATTTGATAAATAAAATATGGTTCGAAATTATTTGAATACGTTTAGCATAAATTTTTATAAATAAAAAAATATGCTTACACCTTAACTAAGAATATTACATATCTTTGATTTTTAATAAACAAACAAGCATTTATATATATTATACAAATAAAATTAATTTTTTAACCCAGTTCTATATTGATAATATCAAGATATACACTTTACTAAATTTTAAATTCCCAAAATTGATTTTTGATTTTTAATAAATAAACAAGCATTTAAATAAAATAAACAAACAAAACTTATTTTTTAAACATGTATTTTAATTACTAATATCATAAAATACATTATATTAAATTTTAAATGATTAATATCAAACTTTAATTTTTAATAAACAAACAAGAATTTAAATATAATAAACAAACAAAAATTAAATTTTTAATTCATTTTCGAGTTATTCATATTAGGATATATAACTGACCAAAATTTGAAAACTTAATAACGATCTCTAAATTTTAATAAACAAACACCTATTAATTACTAATTAATAATATTTAAATTATCAAAATAGGAGGATTGAAACACAATATGATAATAAACAACATACTTAAATTTTAAAAATTAATATACACAAAATCAAAAGTTATTCGATTTCAAAATTCGGATTAGTAAGAATAAAAATAAATATACGGACAATAACAATATGTTTCGAAATCTAAGATTTCGAACCATAATTATCTGTATGAATGCCATACTTAAGAAAAAGTGTCCTGTGTACGTTTAAAATCAAACAATTTTTCTGAACATACCATTTATTGGTTATTTCAGCATTTTCATGCTGCCCTTCGACATCTTTATTGCTTGTTTTATTGCTTGAATTTCTAGCTGCGTACGATGTCTCAAAAAACTAAAAATAATCGTTTTTATTTTTTCAAACCGATTCAAAGAGGTTTTAAAATGATATTTAAAATCTGACTTTCGCTACTCTTTTTTTCCATTCTTTCCTTGTATAATTTGCACTTCCGTTATTAGGAAGTTGTAGAATAGGAAAAACAGATGGACCGAAAGCCATGTTGGTAGAACGAACACTAAAAATAAATTAAACTTTGTATGTTTATTTTTTCGTTAATTTATTTAAAAATTTTTAATTAATTACCTTTTTTCAGCATGCTTATTGTCGTTTTTAGCTTGTCTTTTATGTTTTTTATGGCGACTGTGTAGACGACTTGACGTTCAAGTGAAAAAAATCACATAGAATTTAGTTTTTGCATTACCTTTTTTACCACAAAATAAAAAAAAAAAACAAAGAAAGAAAAATCTTACCCAGTCTCGTTTTCTTCATTGAAACTTGTGCCTTCAACATTGAATTGATTAAGTGGGTCACGTGTCTTATGACGACTTCGTTTTTCTTGTCTAATAAATATTGACTTACAGTTAAATTATCAGTTTTATATATAGCATTGCTAGTAATATTGGTTTACTGTGGACTAAAAAATCATTGCACTAGAATTACCTCATAGAATCAAACAAGTGCATAGGTCGATCCTGAAACGATTTCACAAAATGTGGGTTTTGTGTGTAGTTGGGGTCCGGATTAAGGTGCAAGCTGGAACGTTTGGTCACCATTGAGGTTCCAGACTGTGCCCGGGACCTCCGGGATTCTCTCGAAAAATTTTCACGCCTAAAAAAACTTCAAATCTTGAAAAAAAATATAAACAAAACAAAGAATAATAAAATTTTAATATTTTTCGAATCACGGCCAAGCAATAGCCGCCCCTATTTACTTAATAATTTACTCTATAATAAACAGCATAAATAAATGATAACTTTTACCTATTATCCTCGTTATAACCTTGACGTGAAGGACTGAGGTTGTCGATTTCGTCATAAAGTCGATGAATATCGCTATCTTCTGATGACGTATCATCACTACTTACTTTATTAAAAGTGCATTAAAATAAAATAAGTTGCCATGTATTAAACTTTTTGGTTCTTAAGCTTTAAAAAATATTGATTTTTAAATGTAAAAATATTAAACTTAAAAAAAAAATTTAAATATTGAAGATTTAAAATTTTTTTTTTTTTAAAAGATTTTTAAGTTAATAATATGCAGTGGTCTTGTAGTGGTCTTGTTTTAAAATGACGTAACATATATTACTTACGTTCACGGTCGAACGCGTCAACTGTAGTGGTACTCATCGTCGAAAGGTCGCTTGATGAGTCGGAATGAGTTGTTAAGTCAGAGTAGGACAGCGACGTATTGGCGCGATTGCTAAAATTAGAAAACTAGCTTAGCTTTGACTGAATTTAATATTTTACATTACGACGCATAAGAATTAAAAATATGTTTTTAAAATACTTTTTTAACCTGTCCATTTCGTCGGATTCAAGTTCAACATCAGTATATTCCTGATAATCAAACTCCGGATCGCGTATTCGAACCATAGACCTCGACTTTCCGTTAGCAGGAGACGAAGATTTGGTGTTCTGTAATAACATATTAAAAAAACAAATCCAAAAAAAATTGAAAAATTTAAGAAAAAGAAAAAATAAGTATTTGAGTTTAGTGTTGAAAAAATGCATTTTTACGTCTTCTCCAGTAGGTGGGGTTGGGGGTTTTAAAACACTTTTAAGAGTCTTGCTAGTGACGTCAGGAGCCGCCATGTTGTGAATGGGTTCACCTTTTGATTTAAGTCGATGATACTGTAATTAAAAAAATTCTCTTTAAAACCCAATAATAAGTAATCTTGTATTTTATAAAACATGTTAAGAGTTGACAAAATTAGTTATTTGTCATTATATTTAAGAATGCTTCTTATTTGTAAAATTTAATTTAGTTTTTACTCTTGATCCAAATATAGCTCTTCTCTTTTCCTCCTTTCTTCGTTCGGCTTTTGCTTGTAGTCTTCGAATTTCGAAAGATTTATTTGTTTTAAAACCTTCTCTCTTGTCGAACTTATCTAAAGTACTTTCCAAATTCTGCATCAAGAATAAAAAAAAATTTAAAACATTTTTGATTTTTGATATTTATAATTGATTTACTTGTTCTAGTTCCGATAAGGTTCCCTTGCTAACAGCTTCGTCGTCTTCTGCGGAACAAACAAATTATTTGTTTTAATTATTTTAAAAGTAAACTTAATTCTAACTACAAAATAAGCTGTTTTAACACAAAAATCATACACTTCAAAACACGTTTACTAGAGCTTGATAAAATGAATGACAGCTTCAATTCTAAGGTTACAAACATATAAAAAAAAAGTATGACTATAACTTTACCTTCTTGGAGTTGGGATAATGTTTGGGGCTCTGGAGTTAAACTAGGGGGTAATACAATAATTCCCTTTTCGGCTAAGCCTCTCTTAATGTCAGCTACAACGTCTGGTTCAAGAACACTTTCTGGGTTTTTGTCATCAACGATAAATTCTGCAATACACTAGATTTTATAGATTTTTTTACTAAAGATTATAAAAATGTTAGTTTATGTTGCATTGGATATGCGTTTCTCAAACCAGAAGAAAACAAAAAAAAAATATTTTAGAATACGTCATCTTAAAACCAAGTTAAAAAACCCATATTAAAATAAATGTACAATTGTATTTAAAAAAGTTATTTTTTAGATTTGACTTTTAAGTGACAAAAAATATATTTACTTTCACTGTATGCAGCTAACTCTGATGGTTTTATAACAATTTCTCTTGGACTTTTGGATGTAACAGATTCTGTTTCCTCTTGAATCGAACTCTTGTTCTCCTCGCTATCACGATCCTCTTCCTTTATAGTGTCCTCTGATGGAGATGGAGGTGATTCTGTCTTTACTTGTGGTTCTTCTGACTTCACTTGTGAGTACTCTGACTTCACTTGTGGGTCTTCTGACGTCACTGGAATTTCCGGGGACAAAGGAAATTTTGTTGTTACTATTGAGGAAAAGATTTCAAAATTACCAGAAAAAAATATCTCGTTACTGTTACAATTTATTTTACAAAAACCTGGCTGATCCTTGCTTTCTTTATCCTCGATTAAATCTTTTTCTGTGTCACGTGATTGATTCTGGTCGTTTATCTCAATTGGTGGTAGATTATTATCATCAACCTTTTTTGCAGTCTCGTGTATTGTCGGTTTAGGGGAATGTGGCGCGATTTTGGGTAAGTTCTTTGTCCTTGGACTAAGTTTAGGTGCTTTGTGAGTGCTAGTTTTCTTCCCAGTAATTTGTTGAGACGATAAAAATTGAAGTTTCGGCTTCTTGTTTGCTTTGTTTGCCTCGGTATCGGACTCTTCTTTCAAAACTGGTAAATCAACAACCTGTCAACCAAAATTTTTTTTTACATTTAAATTTAAATTCGAAAAAAATTTCAATTTTTTTGTCATAAATTATAACAAGTCAAATACCTTTACTTGTGGTTCTGTGTCAGAGTCTTTGCCTACAATTTCAGCTGGTGTAAAGAAGGCTTTTGTTGTCAACAACTTTTTCGACTTTGTTGTCGCAGTACTCGGGTTTGCAGACTTTTTCCAAACTACTTTAACGTCTTCTTCTTTCCCTGTTTTGTCATTGCTATCTTCGCGATATGTTAAAGTTTTTTGTGCCACTCGAACTGGATCACTCTCACCATCAGCTGGCGCTAACGAGACAGCAGTGGCGGAGTTCGCTTCACCTTTCTCTAAACTTTTTCTGAAGAAAAAAAAAACATTGATATTAAACTAAGCAAATATATACTGTCAGTATCAACAAGATACAATTACTCTAAAAATGCTCTATTTTAAAACAACCAGCCTTTAAAGCTTACTCTGTTACTGGTGCTGCTTTCGTTTCGCTGATTTCAGCATTAGCAATATTAGCGGAGTTTAACTTAAATTCGCCTATAAACAGCGACCTTCCGTAGGTTTTCTTCGGATACAATGTACCGGGCAACATATTGTATATCCTAACGACTTTACAACTTGTTTATATTAAATACAATTGCTACATGAAATCCATTGTAAAGGAAAATGTTAACATGGATAACTTTTCAATGCTTTGGTTTTATGTCGTCTAACATCGACTTAACCTATCTGTTTGCGCTTACATTATTAAAAGGGGCCTTAATACTTAAACTATAGGATAATGTAACGATAACTACTTGATTTAACATGTTTACTACAAAACAGGTAAAACTGAACTAAATCTACCGGACAACTTTTTCACTTTCTTAAAAGTCACAAACAAAACAAATATCTACTAAGGTTGATTCAAATGCGCTTAATTAAAGTATTAGTTGTTTTATTATGTTATTGTGAGGTTGTATATTGAGTTGGAAAACGGAGTAGCTATCTGATACCTTAAGAATTGTGTTAAGGTTTACCTGCGATTGATTTAAATTCAACCGTGAAATATTGTTCAAAACGTCTGAAAAGTACAATGAAAAATTAAACAATAAGAGGGTTTATTTATAACGAGTTTTTTTAATTAACGATAGAGAGATGCCACAAACTTTGTTTCATAAAAAAAAGGTTACTGTAAAAAGATTATTGCACTTATCAAGAAAAATAAAGGTAATTTTTTTTGTTAATTAAAAAAATGATTAATACTAACATTTACAAAAAATTTAATTTAATTTGGCAAATCGCTTAAACGTAAGTAGATACAGTTGCAAAAACCTTTTTACTTATTAATAGAAAAGAAGTAAATGATATGACACCCGAATTAAGTAATTGTTATTATATGAATATACGTTTAATTAAGTGAAAAATAACGGCAATATTTTTTAATTTATGATTGCGGATCCATAACTATTTTACATGCTTTGCCTGATAACAGCGCATCAAACGCAGATTTATAATCCGACATTGGTATATCGTGAGTAACTACTATCTCAGGCTTTACCTAAACAATATTATTTTTAGTAAAAATTACTTTTTACCCCTACAGCTATACGCAACCTAACTTAATAACCTTAAAAATCGATTAAAACGAACCTTGCCATCGGCGATAAGTTTTTCACATTCTTTCCAGGTATGGAATATTCTTCTGCCATGTACTGTGGTAAGCGTAAGTGCTTTAAACACTATGTCCTGTAAAACATTCTCTATGTGCAAGGGTTGCTTTGGAAGACCCAGTATTGAGACTCTACCACCCTAAAATGATTAAATATAAATTGTTGTATAGCCATAGCAATAAAGAAGTAATCATATAATAATAAACCTAATCTTGCCTTTCTTAAGTACGAAAAACAACCGTTTAACATCATAGCAGCCCCACTAGCTTCACATATCCTCCCAATCCCAACTCCTTCCGTTATTCTCATCACTTCCTGTTTCACGTGCTCACTTCCTCCATCGCGGGAATTTATCGTGATATCGGCTCCCATTTGAGTAGCGAGTTTTAATCTCGAGTCGAGAATGTCTGCAGCAATAACTGAGGTGGCTCCTTTAAAATAATGCAACTGGAAAAAAATAATCTAAAATCTTAGGTATTTTAGACATTCTAAGATAATTAAATAATATGAACCCATGACTATATTTATTTAATATTATTCATTGTAAATTATCAAAATAAATATTTTGATTTGATAAACCTTTTTATTTTTTTTATTACCTAGTGCTTTTGAGCAAGCTACTGCTAACAATCCCACAGGTCCACATCCAATGACCAACACTCTTTCACCTTTAACTTGAAGTTGTTCAATTGCGTTATGAGCCACACCCATTGGCTCCAACAACACTGCTTCGTTGTCTGTTATATTGTGCTCAAGCTTGTAACAGTATCTTAAACAATGAACAAAACTAATAAACCCATTTTTATATAGCAAATC
The DNA here is from genome assembly GCF_963082875.1 of Corella eumyota. Taxonomy (NCBI): domain Eukaryota; kingdom Metazoa; phylum Chordata; class Ascidiacea; order Phlebobranchia; family Corellidae; genus Corella; species Corella eumyota. The sequence goes on from NC_137491.1 coordinate 6,303,587, forward strand.
AATTTGTTAAATATAAAAAGTTGTTAACGCACCACAACATAAACCCGCAGCTTCGTGTAGTGGTAAGAACACTTGCTATACCACATGAGGACATGGGTTTATTTCCCACTGCTCTCATGCTGTGGCGCCCTTGAGTAAGACGCTATCATTGATATGAACGCCTGCTGAGCCAGCACTTAAACAGCAGCATAATTATTGGGTAATTATAATTTATAATATCCCAAACTGCCACAGACAACTCGAGACTGGGTTGGGGTAACAGTTGTTATTCTTTGTTTAAGTTGCGCATTTGACCTTCTCACTTCGAGGATAAAGATATATACAAAAAAAATAAAAAACAAACAAAAGCCCTTACTTTTCGCAAACAATAGAATATTGTGAACATCCACCATGAACTGTTCCTTTTCCATGACCATATTGACTCATATTGCTACATATGTCACCCCTGTCACTCTATCAAAATATTTGTTTTAAAAATCTCTTCTATAGATCTTTATCATTAAAGTGTAATCTTTACAAATTAAAAAAAATTTTACCTTACACTGATAACAATTCCCACAATAAAAATGATTTTCGATTGCAACTTTGTCAGAAATATTTAAAGACTTTGTATTTGGTCCTTTAGCCACCACAATTCCAACCGCTTCATGGCCTTTATTGATAAATAAAATACTAGACTTAAATGAACAAATTTATTAACTGTAAATCTACTTAAGTGTACAAAGTGCAACAGTAATATATATATTTTTTGTGTTTAAAATTAAAATTTTTAATTTTAAAAAACATGTTAAAACTCACCAGGTGTAAATGGTAGAGATGCAATTACTTTTGCTGTGTCATTCCATTTGTACAAATTAATATCAGACCCACAAATTGCAACCTTTTATTAGTTTAAGTTGTTTAAAAAGAGGTTTTTAATAAAAGGTAAAAAAATAAAAATAAATATTTAAATAAATTTAAATTTATAAAAGAACAAATTACCATAGCTTTATGTATATATGCATTTATATAACATTCGTTGTCTGTTATATTGAGCTAATAATTAACAAAAAACATATGTATAATCAGATAATACAATAGTTTACCTTTACTACTTTAATTAACACTTCATCGTTAACTGGGACTGGAACTGGAATTTCGATTGAATCATACCCCTCACCTTCAGTTTCTTTTAATAAAGATCTCATTTTGTTTGGAATGGTTTCCATTTTAACAAAATTTATTAACCAAAAATTTCTATGACGTCACGAGTTTTTAAATATAGAAATGTCTGAGATTATTTTTTTTTTTTGTATATCTTTATCCTTGATGTGGGAAAGTCGAATGCGCGACTTAAACATAGAGCAACATAAGTTACTCCGACCCAGTCTCGAGTTGCCTGTGGCAGTTTGAGATATTATAAAGACTATAATTGCCCGGTAATTATGCTGCTGATTAAGTGCTGGCTCAGCAGGAGTTCATACCGTTTATAGCGCCTTACTCAAGGGCGCTACAGCATGAAATCAGTGGGGATTAAACCCACGACCTCATGTGTAGTGTAGCAAGAGTTCTTACCACTACACCACGCTGCCGGTTTTATTTTAAAACTTTATACTGAAAAAACCCAAATGAACGTGAGATAACCAAAAAACTTAATAAATTTCAAATAAAGATATATAAAAATTATTTAATAAATCAATATTTTTCAAACAGCTTATACTTTCAACGTGTTTAAAGTAAATTTTATTGCATTGATATAAACCTCACATGTCTGCATGTTATTCTTTCTGTAAACAAACGTGTTGTCAAAAAATAAATTTTTTACTACTTTGTTTTTAAAAAAAAAAAAAAAAATGATTTTCTTAATAAAACATTGTCTATTTAATTTAAATCATTTAATAAAAATACAACCAGTATTAACTAGACTTTGCTTAAATGACAAATTTAGTTACAACTTCAATTTGGCGGTAAATGCAAACTGTTACTATTTAATTTATAATCAAAAGTTTTTAGGGTCATCCAAATAGTTATAATGGACGATAGAAAACGAAGCTTGTACGTTCCAGTTGGCGATCAAATAGTTACCAAGCTACCTAGAGACCCACTGCAACAAGGAACATTGCAGTCGACTTCAGGCACCAATTTTTCCTCATCGGTTTCTTAAAATTTTATTATCTTATAATTTTGGCATAGTTTTAACCCTTAAATTAAAGTTATAAGTTTTGTACAGAACTTAAAGTCAAAATTGCTAAACTTCTAAAATAAAATATTTTTTCTTAACATGTATGTATAGGTCGTTCGAACAGATCCTAGTACTGAAAATATTCCAAATAAAACTGTTCCGAACGCTACAGTTTTTGGTGAGAAAAATATTACAATTAGCAAACTCGAATAAGTATTAAATATTGGTTCAGTGCAAATATAAAAAAATAGTTTTTCTTATTTTAAAGCAAATACAGCTAAGATGACATCTCAACAACCAAAAAAACCTAAAATTCTTCCACATTCACCTGCCAACACACTCTCGGAAGTTTTTACTCATAGAGCAAACAGCTCCCAAGTTCATATTGACAGACCTCGAAAAGTTAATATATCTAGTGCAAAAAGTCATCTGCAAAGAAGGGTTATGGATTCTGATTCTGGTTCATTTATTGCTGGTGGAAGTATTGACCGCAGCTCAACTGCTAGAGCTGTTTTTGCGGACCAAAATGATAACTCTCAAATTAAAAGTACCGCCATCAAAGATAATGTTGTGCATGGTGAAATACAAACAGGTAAATATTTGTAAGCACTTCTGGAAATTTTAGTATCAATTATGTTTATGATCTTTTTTACTCCAATGTAATTCAATACATACCTATTGTGTTATTTGTATAATTTTTTATATTATTTATTTTTTTGTATATACAGAAAAGAAAAAAAAGAAAAAGGGAAAAGTTGTCTCGTCTCGCTATAAAACTAGTGCAGCAAAAGTAACTGGTAATTCTGCAAATTCGGAATCTTCCATGGGGCTTAGTGTTTCTAAAAATACCTCTGTGAAACGGCAACCGTAAGCATATATTTTCGATATAGATTCACAAGTTGATTTTTAATTTAATAGATATGCCCTATATAAATAATTTTTATTATGTTTAAAATTAAAAAAAAAATCAAAAAATTTCCAACATATCTTTAAATATTCTAGTAAAATTGACTATTTTATATTAAATGGTCAATTTTTTTAATGATTTTTTCATTATTTCCAAACTCTAAATTTGATGCTTTTAGATCTTTTGAAAGAAGAAAAACTCAACAGTCTTCAGTTCACCGCAAACCACAAAAAGATTTACCTAAACCAAATATATCCAATACCAAAGTATCATCCACAGCAACAGCCTCAACTAAAAAGCTAAATAATATTGCGTCAACACCATATGCTGCTTTTAAATCTCTCTTTCAACCAGAAATGTCACACATAGAAGTTACAGAGTCACGCAAAAAACAACAAAGTAAATTTTTCATTGGTAAAAGTATAAATTTTTTTTTTTGGATATATCTTTATCCTCGATGTGGGAAAGTCGAATGCGCGACTTAAACATAGAGTAACATAAGTTACTCCGACCCAGTCTCGAGTTGCCTGTGGCAGTTTGGGATATTATAGAGACTATAATTGCCCGGTAATTATGCTGCTGATTAAGTGCTGGCTCAGCAGGAGTTTTTACCGTTTATAGCACCTTACTTAAGGGCGCTACAGCATGAGATCAGTGGGGATTGAACCCACAACCTCATGTGTAATGTAGCAAGTGTTCTTACCACTACACCACGCTGCCGGTTACTTCATTATTGTTCAGAACCTAGGTAGAAATGGTATGCCTGTATTTAAGAAACATTATTTTTTCAACATAAGATTTGTATACAATATAAAAAGAAATAAATTTAATTTCAGAACCTCAACATAGCTCTAGTCGAGACAAATCTCAAATATCCCAAGATGATTTAGAATGGTCAAGAAACCGGTTGTTACAAATCCAATATCTGCAAACAAGAATTGCAGAATCTGCAACTACCAGACATAATGAGGTAGTTTAAACAAGAAACCTACATGTTACAGTGTATTATTTTTAAACTTATGCTATCATATAAACACAAATTTGTATGGGTGATGTCATCTTTTTTTTTAAAAACATAGGCTCTGAAAAGTCTGGCGATTTTAGAAGAAACCAACAAAGCATTAAGGGAAGAAGTTTATGAAAATGAAAAAGAAGTAAAAATGATGCAAAACCAAAAATTGTTGGACCAAGTTATTGATACACAGAGAAGTGCTTTAGGTCCTGTAATCAACAAAATGGAAGATGTAAAAGGTAGATTTCTAAATATTTGGCAGGACAACTGAAGATCAATGTAATATATATGGAAAAAAAATTGTTTAAAACATACTTTTAAAACATTAAATATAAAAGGCCTATGTTAAAGTTGTGATTTTTAGAATAAATTCCTAAGATTTATCAGTTCATTTAAAATAAATTGCTTCTTAATAAATTTTTTTAGAAAATTATTGTATGCTTGCCAAAAATATGGATGCCAGTCGTCATGTTTTGCCAATAGAAAGTGTAATAGTTCCTGATAATTTAGAAAACATATTAGTCGAAAGTCATGACTTAATGAATGATATTTCTAACCTCACTTTTAACAAAGTAAGTAAATTTGAATTGTATTTATTGAAATATTGACGTAATTTTGGTAAATAAATAATCTAAACAAAACATATATTTTTATTCTAAATAATATAGAAAAACACTTCGCTTGTTTTTAGCTTATTGGTTGCCAACAACTATCCGAACAAAGTTCAAAATTAAATGAAGAAAGTTGTGACGTCACTGAAATACTGACGTCATCAGAAAATTTGTCACGTGAGATGCAAGCTTTGGGTGTTTTGCAATTTAGCTTGGAGTCGCAATACCAAACCGAATTAAAAAAATAAGAATATTTTTTCAAGACAAACTTTTAGAAACTGTTTATTTTTATTTATAAAAAGCAATTCGATTTTCTTAAAATGTAAACGTATTGTAGCAAAAGCATGTGGAATTTGTACTGGAATAAACGACAAACATAACAGACTGCCTGTCGTGTTTTTGAATAAGTTATTTTTTTAGGATATTACACCAGCTTCATCCTGCGTTAAATCCTTCCTTTTACATTAGTCGTTGTGAGAACTTTGTTTTTGTCGAATTTGGATTTTTTTTTTCAGAGCTAGCACAGACTTAATAAATTCAACTGTATATTAATAAATAAATTGAATTTTTAAATTCTCCTCTCTTAGCATGGTTTTAAAGTAATTTAAACTAGGGTTTTTATTTTATAGCTAAAAATTCGTTTCAATTTGAGTTTACGTTAAAATAAATTTAAAAAGAATGACCGCGAAAAATTTTATCACAAAACTGCAAGTTAGTTTAGACGGAAACAAAATTGAAGTTAAATGGAAAGATGGCCATATTGGAAGGTAAATCTAATTTAAATAATTATCTATTTTCATAAAAAAAAACGCATTTAAGTTAAACGCATATTTTTATTACAAAAGTTTTCTGTCAAATTTTGTTCTTGACAGGTTTCACGCGAAATGGTTGCGATTCAATTGTTTTTGTAATAAATGCAAACCAGATGTACCTGGGGTGTATGTCTTAGACATTGGAAAATTTCCTGACACTTTAATTATGACGGAAGCAAAGTTGAAAACGGTTGAAGGTTAGTGTGATAATTGTTTAAAGTCATATATTAGCGATATTTTTATACTTAAATTTTAATAAAGTTGGTGTCACTAAACACAAAAATGATTGCAACTTTAAATGATTTCACCTACTTTTTTATGTTATACAACCTAAAAAAAATTAATTAAAAAAAAGAAAAGGGAAGCTCTGTTTGTGATGACGTAAAAAGTACTAGCTTGTATACATTCACTACGCTACTTGGTACTTTCTACGTCATACAAAAAAAAGGTAACCTATTTTTTATGTTAATCATTTTCCAATATTTTTGAAAATTAAATTGTGAGTACCACAGACATTTTTTAAAGGTTCTAAAGCCATTTTGTGATTTAGTGTCAACCATACTAACGTGCTAGATACATCACTTACAAAATTGCAAAACTCTGTAACACAACACTTTAAAATACTACTCAGATACGACAAATGAAATAAATCAGTTGCGAGTTAAGTATCAGGATGAGGTTTTTCATGATCACGTCACCTTAATTCCATCGGATTGGCTAAGGCAAAAATGCTATTGTGACTCGTGCCTATTGGGCAAAATTGACAAGAGTGACGTCATCACAAGATCGTTACAACGAAGATCTGAGATAGGAATGCAGAATATTCCAACAATTCAATTTAAAGACATAGAAAATTCTGAACAAGAAACTTTTAAGTATGTAAATTTATTTTGTGAGGTAAAAAACAAATTAACCAATTTTTTTTAACGATTAATGTAGATGGATTAAATATATAGCGAAGGAGGGATTCTGCCTGGTTAAAAACGTACCACCAGAAATCGGAGTTTTGAAAGAGGTAAACGTAAATCTTTCAAATAAGTTAAACTTGTAAGAAAAAAATCGTTTAAATACCAAAAAAAAATTCAAAAAAAGTGAACGGTATTCAAACTTAAATCTTGTACAAAATTGGTGTTTGCACATCATAAGTTATCTTGTTTATTTTTTTCAGTTAGCATTAAAAGTTTCACACTTGGAAGTTTCAAACTTTGGTGAGGTAAAAAGTTAATGATTAGCGTAAGCTTTGAATATAGTATAAAGTGTTTACTAACTCTTCTGGCTCACTGTTATACAGCAAGTGTTTATTCTGTAATTGTATTAAGTTTGTTTCGTTAATACAAAAAGGTAATGGACGTAAAAGATACCGGAGAATGGAATGCGGCAAACACTCATTATAAACTGCCTTTACATCAAGATCAACCAAACTATGAAACTCCACCCGGCATTCAGTTTCTTCATTGTTTACAGTTTGTGAATTTGAAGATATTTTATATCTTTAAAAAACTTACTTTGGAATAGAAAAAAATATTTAGTAAAGCCTCGGATTACATAAGCCAATAAATAATTTTGACTATGCCACAATTTTTCTTGAAGGTGCACGCACAAAGCCGAAACAAACAAAACGAAATTTAAATGTTTATTTTTTAAGGTTTGACGAATGCGTTACCGGGGGTGAGTCGAAGCTAACCGATTTGTTTCAAATTGTTGAAATTCTTCGCAAAGAATCACCCGATGATTTTCAAACTCTTGTCGAGGTTCCATCGATCTTCACGGCTGTAGACTATCCTCGACAAATATACTTCGAATCTTATAAGTACAATATAGTACTAGACTACTTTGGAAAGGTAAATTTTAACTCTTAAATAAGGTTTAAGATAAAAAATGTCAAATTTTAATAGGATCAGATAATGGTTTAAAAATAAATCAAAAAATTCTTATTTGTATGCACTAAAACTAGTCGCATTGTTTTTTTTATTTAGGTTGTTGCTGTAAACTGGCACCCAGGGTTGCTAACTACAGCCCAAGTAAGAGAATGTGACGTTGATAGATACTACAAGGCTCACAAGAAACTTTTCGAAGTAATACGACGTGAAGAAAATCAGGTTTGACTTGTTTTTCGTTGGCTAAGAGATTTTTTTACATGATCTGAGAAAATCTGTCCCTTTAAAAAAAACGACTTCCTTCCATTTTTAATATTAACAATTGAGTGAAGGCATATGTTATGTTTGTAAACTTTGTGAAAAAAGTTAAAAACTTAAACATTTGTTTAGGTAGAGTACCGACTTCAACCTGGAGATATGCTTTGTTTCAGTAATAGACGAATGATGCATTCAAGGGAGGAATTTCACAGCAACGGGGGGATGCGCTTTTTACAAGCAAGTAACAATGCACAATGTGCATTCAATATTTACATTAGTATATTAACAACTTAGGACAAATAAATTAAAATCCGTTTTTTTTTTAATTATAATATTAACCCATTCTACTTCTAAGCATTTTCAAAACTATCAAAAATAGTGCGTTTTTAAAAATGGGTTCACACTCGAAAACTATCAAAGCAACCAATTCCTTTATAGCTTTCAAATATATATTAACTTGTTTAGAGTTGCTATGTCAGAGCTGACGACCTTAAATGTAAATACATGACATTGGCACACAAGCTTGGAGTAAAAGTAGCCCCACCGAAAGTTGGAAATAGTTCATCCATTTAAAGCCTTTAAGATTTTTGCTATGTTTATCTTTTACGAAAAGTTAACAGTAGCATAATCTTCAAAAAGCACAATTTAACAATATTCATACTGTTTTATAAATTTTCTGCGTGCAAATAAAACTCACCCCTAAAGGAAACTATTTCTTTTGTTTAATGAGCATATTTATGTTTTTCGATGTTTACCGAGATAAAAAGACTGTAATTGATTTTTGATTTACATGCACAATTTAACAAATTATAAAATATAATTATGCTACAAACAAAAAAATGAATACAGTGCATTTTAGTTTTCCTACCATTTGCATTTTAAAGTTAAAACAAATTTAAATTTAATGTTATCGGTATTACAAAAAAATTACAAAGTTTGCCAATTTATAGCTTTCGTAGCGTGCTGTAATGTTACCGCAAGCATGACAACTAGACGAAAGCATATAGCCTTAAGCTAAACCGACTTTTTCCATACGATAGTTAACGCATAGTCGAAGGTTTGAATATTTAATACCCCCCCCCCAAAAAACGTTTTTTTGCGCAAGAACTGTAAACTGGTGTTATTACATACAATTTTACTGAAATATCGGATATAGTGTGTTTACCACCGCAGCTCGCAACTTCCCGCATGCCGTATTTTAGTACTATCTATTACAAATTCGTTTCGGTCCGCTGCAAACCGTTACACGCCTCTATAATCTCGTGAATGTAAAAGGAAAAGTTACACGAATGTTTAAAATTTTCAAGTAGTGCTACAGGCTTATACAATTTAGTTTTCGAAATAAATTAAAACTGTACTTTACGTTTTCGAGGGTCAATGCTTGGTTATATTTTACATAGAACAAAAACGTTGTAAACCCAAAAATTGTTACAACATATAGGAAAACAACATTTTGTTACCCAAAATGTCTTCGTATGAAATTGTCAAGTTTCAGATTAGTTTGGATAAAAATAAAATTGAAGTTCAATGGAATGATAATCACGTGAGCAGGTGAGGTTAATAAGGGTAAAATTTAAAAAAAAATTACTCCAGCGATATATGATATTATATAATGCTACCAAATGTTTTTTTTAATATCTATGTATAAATCTTTTTGCAAACGTCTGTACTTGATTATCTACATGATGCTTACTTTACCGGCAGCGTGGTGTAGTGATAAGAACTCTTGCTACACTACCATGAGGTCGTGGGTTCAATCCCCACTGATCTCAAGCTGTAGCGCCCTTGAGTAAGGCGCTATAAACGGTATGAACTCCTGCTGAGCCAGCACTTAATCAGCAGCATAATTACCGGGCAATTATAGTCTCTATAATATCCCAAACTGCCACAGGCAACTCGAGACTGGGTCGGAGTAACTTATGTTACTCTATGTTTAAGTCGCGCATTCGACTTTACCACATCGAGGATAAAGATATATTTACAAAAAAAAAAAAAAAAAACTTTAACATTTTACTCGAGTTTAAATTATTTTTTTAATAGATTTTAAAATTGCTATTCATTAGGTTTCATGCAAAATGGATAAGATTTAGTTGTCAATGCGTTCGTTGTTGTGGCACTGTAACAGGAATTTATTTGGTTGATTTTGTTGAGTTTCCTGATAAAATGATGATTAATTCAGTTTCAATTGATAAAACATCAAGAGGCAAAAAAATTAAATTTTCAATAATAAAGATCACTTAATAACAACGTCAACATACTGTAATAGTTTCCTTTATTTTTACCAGCACTGAAAGTGATATTTAACAACGAAGTGTTTCCTGATCACGTGACTATAGCGCCAATCGACTGGCTTCGAGAAAAATGTTATTGCGAAGATTGTTTAGAGGATAAATTAGCCAAACGTGATGTAATTACCAAAACCTTAAGGCAAAGAGAGGAAAGCGGGGTTAATATCATCCCAACACTTCAATACGACGAAGTTAATAACTCGGATGAAGGCGTGTTCAAGTATACGAATGATTTTTTTTATTCTAATAGCTTTGGTTTTATTAAAGTAATGATGATTTGAATTTTAAAACGATTTTATCTTTAGATGGGTGAAACATTTGGTTGAAGATGGGTTATGTTTAATAAAGAACGTCCCATCTGAAGAAGGATTTGTGGTAAGTTTTTTAAAAGAACTATTTAAGGACTAGTATAACTTTGATACCTTGGATCTTGACCACAAATATCGCAAATTAATTTTTAATATACTTTGCTTTTACAGTTAGCAAAAAAGATCTCTAATTTCGAAGAAACAAATTACGGAGACGTAAAATGCATTTGTATATTTTTTTTCGTTTTACTAAAATGTCAAATATGCCAGTGACTTAAAAATATTTTTACAAATTTAGACCTTCGAAATTAAAGACATTGGGGAGGTTAACGTAGCTTACACGAACTTTAAACTACCACTTCATCAAGATCAACCAATGTACGAAAATCCACCCGGCTATCAGTTTCTTCACGCTGTAAGGTAACATTAAGTCAACCCAAAATCAATTAAAATTTAACCTTAAATATATAGAAATATTGACAAACCTTTTAATTAGGTTTGATGCTTGTGTTACTGGGGGTGAATCGGTATTGGCCGATTTATTTCAAGCTGTTGACATTCTAAGACAAGAATCACCAGAAGATTTTAAAGTCTTATGCAACGTTCCGACTGTTTATTCAACAATCGATTACAGTAGAGGTGTTTATGTAGAATCATCAACAAGAAACATTGTTTTGGACTATTACGGAAAGGTAAGTTAAAGTGCTATAAAAATACGTTGGATAAGAGTTGTACTTTTACAAATTTTTAGGTCGTTGCTGTAAACTGGGGACCATCGATTTTGGCACCACCACAAATTAAAGAATGTGATGTCGACCCTTATTATAAGGCACATAAAGCACTTTTTAAGGTTATAAGAAGAAAGCAATATCAGGTTTTTAACTAAAAAATAAAAATAAAAATTAAGTGCGGTCTAAAATTACAGGTTGCCAATGGGTTTATTTTTTAGTTTAGATTTCGTCTGGAGAAAGGTGATATGATTTGTTTTAGCAACAGGAGGATGTTGCATGCAAGAGAAGCTTTTCAGAGTAATGGAGGAGTAAGACATTTAAAGGTTAGTAAAAATTAACAAATTCATTGTTTACCTCGATATTTTAATAGCATAATTAGGTACGATAGAAAGCTGAAACCTCAATTAAAATTAATCTATCTATAAACCTATCTCGATTTTTTTGAAGGGAAATTACTTAAAAGCTGATGATGTGAAATCAAGATACATGTCCCTCGCATATGAGTTGGGGATAAAAGTTGATCCACCAAAAATAGGAAACAATTCTTCAATTTAAAAAACTTACCTTTTTCATAACACAGACAAAAATTGTAATTAGTTTCTAGCCTTTCTTTTATTAACTTGTACCAATTTAAATTGTGATAAATGTCTTCATAACGACTTACGGTTTACTTCTGCTTTCAAAAGACATTTACTTATTAATATTTACTTTTATTCTACTACACTAGGCTACATAATATTCACATTAGTTTAAATTTTGAGTGTTAAAAGTAATGTAAATGGAATTGTGTAAATAATGGGCATATATTTTAGATATATTAGAGACCAAGGTATTGTTAAAACCCTAAAAGATTAGCTACAGTAAAGCACACGAATAAAGCGATATAGAATATCCTGTCTTATTACAATTAATAAAATAATCTTAAATTGTGTAGCATTGCTATACTTTATTACAAAAAATAGCTCAAATAGGCCTGAAGTCGTGCTCGACCGGACATACCAACGCGTTCATTATCTGCTTGCATCGGTTGCTCGTCGCACGCAAACACATTCCTAAGCTATTTCCCTTTTTTCACAGTAGTTTCTATTAGCGTATATGTTATTATGTATGGTTGAGCGATTTAAAGTATAGAGGTAGAGTGGTGACGGAGAGATATAGCAGCGGTTGCCGCGCAAACGGTAGAGCGGAGTGTATGTTATGATGACTTATAGTTTGAAGAAATAATATTTTATTCTGTAACAATTCATAATTAGTCTTTATTTTATTGTGTTTTGCGTATTGACTCGCCAACGTATTACCAGAGGTCATCAGAAGTATTTCTTGCCTGTGAAATATACGACGTACAAGGTTATTCTGGTGTGTTGCTTACTATTAAACTTAGTCAGACATTTTTACTAAGTTGCTTAACAGCAAACGGAGTCAAATCTTTTATTAACTTAAAAGGTTAACAATACAGAACAGTCGGATTTTAGCGAAGATATGATTTCAACCGGAATATATCCCAATAAACTAATACTCAAAACAAATTTACCTATATAGGCTAGTGAGCGCATACCCAATTTTGTTAGTTTAAGCGATATTTTTCTGATAAAAAGCAAACAAATGAATAAAAGTAAGATGTAGAATGAAATTTAAATAGTTTTTGGTTAGTAAATAAAAATAATTACAAGTTTAATCCATTTTAAAACAGCAGTTAAGCTGCCTGGCCGACAGACACTTTAAAACATGCCAAACCACAAGTTAAACAGTAAAATATAGGCGGATAGTTTGACACAAACTGTTATTTTTATTATAACTTTTATTTTATTTCAATTTTTTGCACATTGATAAGAGTAAATAATAAATACGATATACAATTAATATTACAATTATGCGCCGATAAAAAAATGACGAAATCAATTTAATGATTTAAAACATGTCAAAAGTAATAATGTTTACATAAAGATTTTAAGTATGTTATGGCATGGTCACCAAACCCATAATGGCCGTATTAATCGGGTAACTGTCTATTTAAATGTGTAATCTAACAAAATACCACCTACAAATATCTGTCAGACAATAAAAATGCCAAATTGTATGGTTTGAATTTTACAGACTGCCAAGTAAAAACGAAGCATTATTAAGTTTGTTTAAACACATTTGAATCTGTTTTTGTGGGATAAAATGGTATAAATGGTATGTTAAATGGTATAAGTGGTTAAACATAAATAGCTAAGAACAATAAAGCTTTTTAAAGAAAGCTAATAAATACAATTGGCAACTTGTCAATTTGATTTGCAATATGTTATATATTTGAAAACTTTTAATTCCAATATGGTAATATCCTAACTAATAATTTGTGTTTTTCGTACAATAAACGATATAAAACAGCTTGTTTTGCATTGAGCAGATTTACATTCAGTTAGTTATTAATATTTGTACTAAAACTTCCAACAAGATGTTTTATAACTGAACCAAAAACAATTTTAAGCCTGACACACCGACAAAACGAACATTTTAATAAAAACCCGCTAGATGGCCATTGAAACAAAACTGGGCCTTGAACTAAAAGTTAGGCCAAAGTCCAATAAAAAGTCCAAGTTTATTTTAGGACATAGAAACGGGGCTCATATTGATTTAACGTCATTTCGATAATGACTTTGCATATTCTAATCAGGGAATTGCATGCTTGCTTTTACAAACCACAATGAGTGTACGTGCATAATTTGGTAAAATTGAACAACAAAACATGTCATTTTTAAACGTTTTGCGGGTGGTGTTTGTCGTGCAAATAAGTACAAGTCGTCCTGTTTCGCCTATATAAACACAACACCGTTTAACCTTTAACACGCCACTAGCTTGGAAGGAGTAGCAACTGGCAGGAAATGCACAGCTCCGCAAAAACCTGTTTATTATTGGGTTAATAGTTATTTCAGTTTATCTAAATACAACATGAAAAATTTTAGAATTCCGGATATTTTTTACCGGCACAAATAGAAATTTGAAAGGGATCATTATTTTAAAAAAAACATGGTTTAAATTGAAAGTAATAGTTTTTTGAATTCAAATCTAGGTTAGCTTTAGTATGTCGCTGTATAAAATTTCTAATCATCAAACTAGTTTAGATGGAGATAAAATTGAAGTTAAGTGGAATGATAATCACGTGAGCAGGTGAGTTTAAAAAGAATTATACGTTTCGCTGAACAAAATGGTTAAACATTAATTAAAAACCTATAATAAATTAAACGTCGCTTAATCATATACAATTTTGTAAAAAATGTAATTTTTATGTTTCATGATTTCGTAAATGGTAGGCTTAAATCCAAACCTATTCTTATAAAAAACACTAAGTTTTACTTAATGTAATAAATACTGGATTTTTTTAAAAGGTATCATGCAAATTGGATTCGATTTAATTGTCAATGCGAATCCTGTCGTCCACAATTTTCAGGGCTATATAAAATCGACATATTGGATTTCCCTGATAAAATGGTGATTAACAAGGCTAATTTACATTCAAATGGTAAGCATAAAATAACAAACCGAGATGACATTTTAAATAAAAAATTACTTTAAAAGTACATTTATTTCTATATACCAGCAGAGTTACACGTCGAATTTCAGGAAGAAGCGTTTCCTGATCACGTGACTATTGCGCCATTCGACTGGCTTAGGAAAAAGTGTTATTGCGACGACTGTCTAGAGGACAAACTAGCAAAGAGGGATGTTATTACTAAAAGTTTAAGGCAAAGAGAAAAAAGCGGGGTTAACGTTATTCCAGAACTCCAGTACAACGATGTGAATGGCTCGATTGACGGTGTTTTTAAGTAAATCACATTTTCTTTATAGCCAAGGTTTTTTTCATTGCTTTTAAGGATTAGGCAAAGAAAGCAAGAAAAAAAGGCTATTTTTACGCTAAAACGAATTATTTTACTTTCATATTTTAACGACAGATGGATCAAACATATGGTTGAAGATGGTTTATGTCTTCTTAAAAACGTGCCTTCCCAAGAAGGTTGTATGGAAAAGGTAAATATTTATACAACTCGATCAAAATAAAGTTAAATATGTATAAGAGCAATTAAAGTTTTTTATAGTAATAAATTTAATTGTCATTAAACTCTAAGAGTAAGCTATTTGGTTAAACATCGATCTGGCATCGCACAAAGTGTTTATAGCAATACTTACCATAGAAGCTCAAGCTTAGGCTACAGACTAGCTCTTATTTTCCTTTAACACGAATAATAAATCAGTTTTTAAAAATCTGTTACGATTGTTTTTATTTAATTTTAGTTAATCAAACAAATCTCTTGTTTGGAGTCCACCAACTACGGCGAGGTATTTTGCTTTATAAATTTAATAGCTTTTATTTAAAGAAAAACAACATTTTAACTGATCCAAATATAATCTCAGGTATTTCAAGTTAAGGACACTGGAAGTCAAAACGCCGCGTTCACTAAGTTCAAGCTTCCTTTTCATCAAGACCAACCCAATTATGAAACACCACCTGGATTTCAGTTTCTCAATGCATTTAGGTGGTAAATACTCTGAAAAAGGGTTCATATTTTTATTTAAATATTTTTTACATATTGTCAATTCAAAATCAAATAAATAGTGCCAGAAAAAAGTAATTAAACTTACAAACATTTTTTTAAAGATTTGATGAATGTGTTACTGGAGGTGAATCAAAACTAACAGATTTGTTTCAAGCTGTTGATATTCTACGACAAGAATCACCTGAGGATTTTCAGGCTTTATGCGAAGTTCCAACAATTTATTCGACAATCGATTACGATAGAGACGTTTACGTTGAATCATGTAAACCAAATGTTGTAATGGATTATTACGGAAAGGTGCGTCATACCAGAAAAACGTATTCTATAACCTAGAAGCCCAAGACTTCAATAAATTATGAAACTTTTTAAAGGATTGCCTTTCTTAAAACACCCCTTAATTTATTATATTATTCTACAGACTATAATATTTTAAAAACATTTTTTAGGTTGTAGCTTTAAACTGGCATCCAGCTTTATCAACTACCCTCCAAGTAAAGGAATGCGACGTGAACCGATATTACAAAGCCCACAGAGCGTTGTTAAAAATCATTAGAAGAGAAACATTTCAGGTGAATTGGTTAGATGTTAAAATTGCTAAATTAGTAGATATTTAAAATCAAGTTTGGGATAATTTCAGCAAACATTTAATTTTTGTAGTTCAAATTTCGACTGGAGAAAGGTGATATGATTTGTTTCAGCAACAGAAGGATGTTGCATGCAAGAGAAGCTTTTCAGAGTAATGGTGGAGTTAGACATTTAAAGGTGGATAAAGCTGTATTTTGCCTAAATTTTCGACTAAAAAAAAAACAATAAATATTTCATTAAACATTTTTTAAACCTAAAATTTTATTACAATAATTTAGTAGAAGTATATAACAATAAAACTATTTTTATTTACAATTAAGGGAACTTACATAAAAGCTGATGATATGAAATCAAAGTACATGTCACTTGCACATAAGTTGGGAATGACAGTTCACCCACCAAAGATAGGAAATAATTCTTCGATTTAAAATCATATCAGATTCTATGAAATACAAAGGTTAATTTACTGTTGCATTGCTAATATATAATAGCCTACCCTTTATGTTAATTGTAACTTTATTTAAAGAAGATTTATATTGTTTTAAGTGTAAATCACCCTGTGTTTGTTTTATAAAAGTAATTGTACTTTTTTGATATAGTTATTCTCAATAGTTTGCCCATGTTATTGAACCTAAAAAACAAAATTTGATTTTTAATTAAATTTATTTCTTTGTGTATTGCAATAAATGGAAACAAAATATTGAGTAATAAATATTGTGAATGAATTTAATCATAACAATAAAATTGATTATACCAATTTTGTATTGAGGTTGGTCATAATAAAAATAAAGCAAATACAACAATATGTAACAGCAATGCTACGAAAACATTGCTGATACATAAATTCACAAATGATTTGTAAATCATTGATGTGCAGTTATATTAATAAAATGACTTGTGTACTCATTGCATTTGAAATGCATTATATGGTTTAAAGTATGCACTCCTATAACCACAGTATGTAAGCTTATAAAGACTGGTTAAACAAAATAGTTTAGTTCAAGGCCATTATCGAGAAGTAAAAAATGTTAAACTTTTTTGTTGGTTTGTGAACTAAATACTTTTTTTTCTAAAATGTAAAAATAATAATTTATTTTAAAAACTTGGTTAAAAAGCAAAATGATGGACTTTGACAAAATTTTGGATGAGTTTGGTTCGATAGGAAGATACCAAATCTTCCTTATTGTGATGGTTTCCTACAGTAGTTTAATTTCAGGATGGAATGGTCTGGCAGCTTTGTTTGTGAATTTTATACCAGATTACAGGTAAATTACGTTGTTCAACAATCTTAAGTAAATTTATAAGCTTATAAACATGGTTATAAAAAAATATGGCAAAAATTCTTTATCAAAAAGTCACTTACCTTAAATTTAAAATTGTCTGCTTTATTATAAACAGGTGCAGTGTTCCTCCAATAGACACAAACTACAACCTCACAGAGTCAGAAATTTTAAATCTAACAACACCATATGATGCGGAAACTGGGGATTACAACACTTGTTACAGGTTAGTTGTAAAAACAACATTTTGTATAATTGTAATTAAAAAAATAAAATAAAAATTACTTAGGGACAAAAGTATATATCAAACTATTTAATTTATTTGGCACAAGTTTTAAAATTTTTATTTTAAATTAAGATATAACTACAACCTTAGTTCTTGTGGAGATAACTTGATGTTTTGTGTTAACAAATCAGCTGGCGAGATTCAATGTGATCGTGGTTATCAGTACGATGACTCTGTTTACACAGAAAGTATTGTCACAGAGGTACAAAATATTTTAAATACTAACTAAAGTAACAAAACAACATAGTTGTAAAAAAATTCCAGTAGTTTCACACTAGTAAGTTACAAGTTTTTTAACTAATTGGTTTATGCTTAAAAAAATTGTTTAATTTAGTTTGATTTGGTGTGTGACAGAGCATTTTACGACCCCATTTCATTGTCATTTTATATGCTGGGTTATTTAATTGCTTCAATGACATTGGCCAATGCACCAGATAGGTAACATAATTTAAATAAAATATATATTTCAAGTATCAACATAAAAAAATTAAAAAATAACTATTTGAATTTTTTTTTTAATAAATAACAACTTCTTTTTTTATAAAGATGGGGAAGAAAATCAATTATAACAATTTCCATTGTTTTTGTCTGTATTGTATATATTGCCACTGCTTTTATACATAACTATTGGTTTATGGTAAGCATTCGTTTTTTTGCTGGATTTTTTGGCTATGGAATATTTCTTGGAAATTTTATCTACAGTAAGTCGTTTTCACAAAATATAATTTTTTTTAAAAAAATTACAAAATATGAACCGTTACTCTATTAATTGTTTTATTTAACAAAAAAGGTCTATTTTATTTTTGCTTAAAAATTTAAATTTAAATGTGTTTTAGTTGTGGAAATTACAAATGATAAATGGAGAACATTAGTTGGTCTTTCATTTCAAATTAATTATGCTGTCGGTTACATGATTTTATCTGGTATAGGTTACAAGTGGAGAAACTATCATGAACTTTTGGTACCTAACCTTCAAAAAACTAATTTTTTACATAATAATTGTTAAATACTTATAAATCATAATATAATTTAGACATAAAATATTTAAGCAATATACTCAATTTTTGTTCTTTTGTCAGTTTGTATTAGGAGTTTTATGTATTCCTTACGTTTTGTTTCAATTAATTCTGCCCGAATCACCAAGATGGTTGTTTGCAATGGGTAAAGATGAAGAAGGAAAGAAGGTAAATACTTATTAGTTTTATTTGCTTAGATTTTCATGTTTAAAATTTTTTGTGTTTAAGAAATATTTAAACTGTATGTTAACATACATTTTTAAAATACCAACTTAATAGATTAAATTATGTTGTTTCAGATAACAAGAAAGTTTGCGAAATTTAATGGATACAAAATAAATGAGGCAGATATTTGGAAAAATGCTGAAGTAGAGGATCCAATACTCAAGGTATGTTTTTTGATTTTGACTAAACTTACATGCTTTTTAATCTATTCATTCAAATTTTTATTTGAATTTATTAAAAATGTGGGATTAACTTTAAGTAATTATCACTAACAGGATGATGGAAGTCATAAAAAATACACATTTATTGATTTATTTCGTACAAAGCGAATGGCAATAATAACCACTATCCTAACTTATGATTGGTAAGTAAATTAATATTATTTTTATTTTTAAGACATCATTTTAAAATTACTAAAACAAAGAATAATGTTTATTTGATTTAACCCTATATAAATAAATACTAAAAATTCTTTTACTACAGGTTTGTGGTTAGTTTGGTTTATTATGGAATCAGTCTTAATGTTGGTGCCTTATATGGAACTGTGTTCGCCAATAATGCAATTAGTTAGTATTTCATTAAAATAAATGTAATAATTTGATGATCTATAAAGATCATAAAACTTAAAGCGTTAAACAAAAAATGGCGTGTAGACTTATTAACAAGTATAGGCATTCAAAAATTCAAATAATGTCCTTACATTTTAGATGGATGCTTCGAAATTGGATCTTTTCTATTTGTGATTCTGCTCATGGATAGAACTGGCCGCAAACCAATGTTTATTTTTCTAATTATGTTGTCAGGAGTCACAATATTGGGTTCAATGACAGCAGTAGAACTTTCAAATGGCAATGCTGGTAAAGTTTTAAAAAATTACGCATAAATGTAACATAAAAAAAAAATAACATCTAATAAAAATATAAAATTCAATAACAATTTTTTGATAAATTAGTTAATTTTTTAGATAGTGTTGTTATGTTATATTGCAGGTGTCAATACTTTAAGTGTGGTACTTGCTTGGATTTGTAAGCTGGGAATATCGGGTTCTTATGGAATTTTATACACAATTACATCGGAACTTTATCCAACAGTTATAAGGTAAATACTACATAAACAATATCAAGCACCCAAAGTTAATAAGTAATAAGTGTACCCTTGTGACACAGTGCTGCAAAGGCTAAACAACAAACTATAAATAACAAATAATTAAATAGGTATATAAGCTACCGTTTTGTAGAAGTACTGGCATGGGATTATGTGCACTCATGGAAGGAATATCCGGTGTTTTACTTCCCTTTGTACTAGCCATACAAAAATATATAAGTTGGCTTCCTAATTTCCTGTTTGGGGTTATGGCAATTATCGGGGCATTGTTGTCTTTCTACTTTCCTGAAACACAAGAAAATGCCATGATGGAAACGCTAGAGGAGGCCGAGTTGTTTTATGCAGGAAAATTAGACAAATCTAAAAAGTATTTAAAAAATTTTTTTTGAAACACTTTTTGTTAACTAACTTAAATGCTACCTGTTGTACTTATTATATTTTTAACTTGTTAAAGGTATTTAAGTGTTTACCAATAAATTAGAATACAAAAAAATTCAGCTAACTCAATTGTTTTTAATGTAAAATTTTAAATTTAGATTCAACACAAACTATGACGACACCATTAAAAAAAATATTGCATATATTGGGGATAACATCGAAACAAAATTATAACTTTAATTACTATTTTTTATCACACAAATATATCAAACATAAAATTAGTGCCAATTCACCTATCTCAATTGCTTTTGTATATTTTTGATTTTTCTACATCTTCAAATCCTTAAGGTTTTATATATATCTCATAAAAAATAAAGTTCATAAAGAGTCTATGTAAGTTAATATTGGTCTACACAGGCACTGTTAATAGGTTGACTATAAATATTGTAGTAGTCAAGAGATCACAAATGAGTTACATAAAAACATTGTCTAACTTAAACTGTGGCTAAAGAAAACTCAAAAATTTAACAAATTTATCCCACTACAATTTCATCTTACAAATTTACTTAAACATAATTTTAAAAATTTAATTTGTTGTAGAGAAAAATACAAATTTAAACAAAAGCCGTCTGTTAGTTCTTGTGAAATGTTTTTATTGTCATAAGTAACATTTTTTAAATTTATTATTGTAAGTAAAAAATTATAGTTTTTTTTAGATGTTTGTAAAAAACTACACTAAAAAAATAATTAAAATACTTTTAACACATAAACTAATTACCAAAAAATATTTGTTAATGTTATAATGCAAATCTAAATTTATTAAAGGAATATTATTTTCTTACAAAAAAAAAACAATTAAACTTGTATATATTTGATTAAAAATAAAGGCTTTTTAAAATAAAATCTTACATAACTATAGGAAAACCAGGTACAGCCAAATGGGTGTATTCTTTAATCAATCTTATGGCAGCAACGAATGGTCAATTTTATAACAAAATTATACATAAATTTTTTTGACAGAAAAAAAAATATGGGCAAAAAAGTTTAAAATTTTAACTGGTGCAGTAAAAAACCCTATGTTAACCTTAAAGCTTCTGTCACAAATTAAGTTTTCTCTACTAAAGAATCAATTTATTTTAAAATTGATTTCACTAAACAACTTTCTTTACATCTGAATTAAAAAATTACCTTATATATACAGTAAAAAATAAAAATTACAATAAAAATCGATTACTATTATTAATCTATGCTATAAGTAGTTCTATTATTGCTATAATCCATTATATATTTATAAATAAATTATATTTTAAAACATAATATAATTTTTAGATGAGACCCAAAAATATAAAAAAGAAAAGATTGAATAAATTAAATGTTTATATACACAACAATTATCCCTGCATATAACCATTAATTATTTGGTGATAAATCACTACTGAAATTAAACACACATTAGTTTGGATTTGCATATCTTCCCATAAACAAAATCGAATTAGAGGACTTGTGTTTTATTAAAAACATAAAAGGATGATCACACATGACTTCTGGACTAGGTAAAACCATCATAAATGTAGCCACCATTGCTGTGGCAGCGGCAGCTTCTGTTCCCTCTTCATTAACTTCAATGAAAGCTTTGTGAGCAACAGTGGATACAAATAAATCAGGAGTGCCAGAAATGCCGGAGAGATCTGCTGTTGAAGGATCAAATATATCTTTTATACCCAGATCTTTTAAAGGCTTGACAAGATTCGAACCATACTCAATCTTCATTCTTGGCAAGCTAAGAACAATTTTTTGCTTAAAAAATTGAGTTGTTAGCTTGTTCAAAGTATCAACACTTAAGCTTTGCTCTAATTTCTCCAAACCAAATTTATCTTTTGGAAGTAAAATAATCATAGATGTTTCCTCTCCTTTATATGGTAGCTCAACAATTTGCAATCCGAGTTCTGGACTCTCAGCATATCCATATTTTCCTTCCCTTGACATCATTTTTACCTTGGAAGTTTTGTTATCGGACACATAAAAATCTGCATCATAAGTAACCTTTTCATTAAATTGATCAAGCCAGTTACCTTTAAAATAAACCGCATTCGCTAGGACCAAACGAACAGCACTGTTTATAGCACCATAAGGTAAAAGATCTTTAATTTTTCCATGTGTTTTTTCCTCAGCCCACTCGTTAATTTCAAGTCTAGATTTTTCTGCATTTTCTTTAAAATCAAGCGCCTTTGTTTGAGATTTATAAAATCTTAAAGTTGCATCTTTAAACTCGTTTTTTAAGGAATACGAAGCCTCAGGAAATAGTTTGTTTGCTATTTCAAGAACGACATTTTTAGAATCTAAACTATCCAGAAATTTTAAATTTTCACCATGAAAATCATCATCACACAAATCCTGAACTCCGAGGCCACTTTTTAACTCTTGCCTTGTGTTAGCCTTTGATCCAAGTAGAACCATCGATAAAACAGAAGAAACACTGTAAGGAGATACAAAAACATTTTCTTCCTTGTTTTTTGGAAGAATTCGATATAAACTCAATGCAAATTCTGATTTATTCTTAGACATTTTTTTCTAACAATTATCTCACAAATGATAAACAAAACTAATCTTAAAAATAGATTAAAATATGGTTAAGTTTAACAACAAAAAATGACAATAAAAGGATTTTTTTTATCATGATTCTATAAAATAATTAGAAAAAAAATACTCCACCCATAAACCTCAAGTATTAAACATTATAAGTTAATCATTTATAATCACTTATACAGTCTTAAAATTTTATATAAAAAATTTGTTGACTTTATTACCATATATGGCCAATATTTCAAAACATTTATTGATGAACTTACACAAAAAATCACATAACCTCAAAGTATTATTAAAATTTTTATGTTTTATGGATGATTTATTTATTAGAATAAAATTAAAAAACACTTCAATTCGATATATATTTTGGTAAAATAAAATGTATATATAAAATTTACAATTTAAAATTTACCCTCAAGATCAACCCAACTTTGTAACTGAAGATGTAGAATAACATTTAATCTATTTACAAGTATATACATTGCTTAAATAGTTCAAAGCACATGTTATCAATTCAACTTATTAAGAAAAGGCAATCTAGTACCGAACAGAACACTCTTTTAATATTAAACAAGTTGTAGTAAAACAGCAGCAAAAGCATTTTAACAAGCTGTCTATAAAACATCTTTTAATAATAAATAAAAATTACCAAATTTTTAGGCACTTAATTTAGAAATAATATTATATATCCAAAAAAAGGCAACTACAATACTGTTATAACATGTCTGTATGTGCAAACAATAATGAGGTAATGGTGTTTGTTGTATACCTTGTACAAACAGGCTGAAACATTATGCAAAGAGCATTGTTTGTCTATAAATATTTAAGTAATTGTATAAATATATAAAAAAAATATCAACTAACTGACAAATACCCAATATTTTTTAAAAGTTACACTTTTAAAAGCAAATGATTTCACATTATTTAACATGCAACAAATACATCATTTACTTTTAATTACAGAACACTCTCTGACTTTAACATTAATGTTAAGTTATGCATTTAACGTAATGTGTTTGAATGCCGTTTAAAAATGTCCGATTTGTCACTTTTTCCGAATGACAGACGACAGAGCGTTAAGCTGTTGAGTGCCCATATATACATTTATTTAATTGACGTAACAGACCCTTTTATTTCTCATACTCATAAACATAGGTTATCTTTATTTAACCAGTCAGCTTAACCTTTAAAATATAGTACCATAACAAAAAAAATATATTATAACTTTTAACTTACCAAATACATTTCCAAGTTGAATGAGCACGTGCGAATTTGTATATTTTGGTAAACCCCTGCTTCATGTTTCCAATTTATTTAATAGCGTTTCGTTTTATGTAAATAGACATAAAAATTTTTGTTTTACCCTAATGGCTTTATTGTATTGTTTTGCCCCTTGATAAACTTAATAGATAACCATAAAAAGAAATATTTTATTTTTATTAATTTAAAAATGTAACTGCATGTACATGCAAATATATTAAGAATACAACTTTAAGGTTACTGCAACATAACAACTGCATGCAAATAATAAAATAAACGATAGATATGCAAAAAAATATTAAACGTATACAATATATTCCCGAGTAATATTGCTAAAGGAATTCATTGAATATTTTTTGAACGTCGTTGAAGACTGCATTAACTTCTTGTTCAGAATCAACCTTTTAAACAAACAATATTTTTTTTATATTGCAAATTTCCTCAACTAAAATTACTTACTAAACAGCTGCAACAGATATAAACATAAATATTTATAAAACAAAAACATAATTTTAAGTTAAAAAAATCCTGTATTACCCTTCTAACTTTATTCAGCTTCTTATAATGCTCGATAACCGGCTCGGTAGAGTCAACGAAAGTTTTCAGTCGTTTTCTGATTGTTTCTTCGTTGTCGTCGGCTCTGCCACTGGTCTCAGCTCTTTTAAGTAATCTTTTAACCATAGTCTCTTGTGCAACATCAACCCATAACACAAACGTACAAGGGCTGATCTGTTAACAAAAACAATTGACAGTGTTCTTTCAGTATAATTGTTAATATTTTTTCCAAGATTTTACAAAATTTTAACATACAAACAATGTCATTGCCTATATGTTATGCACAAACTAGCTAATTATACCATCTGTTCAAACTCAATTCCTTGCTGTACTTCCCTTGGGTATCCATCAATCAGAAATCCTTTACTATCTGGATGGCTTTCAATATTATCTTTAATCAATTTTAATACAGTAGCCTGTAAAATAGAAAGTTAGTAGGCATATACTAGCTACACAACATTTTTTAACGTAAATGCTGTTATACTAATTTTTCGTTCGTGCAATGAATGCTACATTACTAACCAAAGGTACTAGATCCCCTCTCTCCATTATTGCTTTTAATTCCGCGCCCCTTTCTGAACCAGAAGTTACCTCAGCCCTTAACAAATCACCGGACGAAAAATGAGCGAATCCATACTTCTCGACTATTTTTTCGCATTGTGTACCTTTGCCAGAGCCAGGGCCACCTAAACCAATACAAAGTTTTGCATAACGGAAGTAGGCTAATATGCACGCCGAGTAATAAAAATAAATAGCCATTTACTGCATTATCGAACAGTATTAAGTTAACCTTTTAAACATAAATGCAAACTTTATACGACCACACGTAGGCTACACATAGTTTAATGTTTTTTTTAATTTTCTAAGGTTTTCTGAAAGCCATTATGCGGCGGGTATAGTTTAAAAAATAGTTGAACTCACCAATAACAAACACGATAATCTTGCCTTCCATTGTACCTAAATCATAACAATACGCTGTGTTCTAGTTTCAAGTATATACGGTAAAATAAGCAAACTACCAAAGTCAGTACAGCAGCCCTGCTATATAGCTAGTTTGTACTTTGTATGAACAAACACTTTAAAAATACGATCCTTACCAAGTAAATATTTTTCTAATACCCACAACTAGTAGACAAAAGACTTGTTATATTGGGATATAATATTTTAACTTGACAGCTAGCTTTAAAGCATAGTCATGTTATCACGTTTTACAGAGCGATAGGAAGTGCATTAACCTAGGATTATAAACATCAGAACACGTCACAACATTGAAAACAATGTAGTCCATACCTTTGCTCTTTGCTTCTACGTTACTTTTAACTTGAGACGAATTGGATGTAGGTGACTATATTAAAAAAAAATATATATACGTTTTTTTTACAAATAGTAGATTCTTAAGTCTTAACTTATATCTGTAACAGAGAAATAATTAATTCTTTATATTTAATAAATCTAAGATATAAAAAGAAACTGAGCGCATAAAATATTAACGAGAAAGATTGAAAACGCCTTAGTAGCTATGCCAAAGTCGCAATGACATTCCACACTCGCTACTCTGATCTATTTATAAATATGATGAAAAGTTGAGTTGGTTTGAATTGAGTGATAGTATATCAGGATATGGTGGTGATATATAATAAATAACGATCCTTTGTTAAACTTTAACTTAAATAAGCATAAAGTACAGTTTATAGTAAAAAAACAACAACTTGCATTAATATTGCCCATGCAAGCAAAACTTTGACATGGTACTAAACTACAGATAAATTACCAAACCAAGTAAGCTATGTAGCATACTATTACTAAGATTAAGCCTACAAAAATACAGCCAGACAAAAATCTTTTTTTTGTTAAAATCACTTACAATAGGTGGCAGTGAAGGTAAGGCAGTCCTGTTTGAAACCATTGAGTTTGGAGTTTCTAAGAAAAAGTTACAATTTTTTGATTTAAAATTACCCTCAAAAAATATTAAGTTAGAAATCACAAATAAATACACATCACAAATAAATAGTCACCAAACTAAAGCCCTACCTGTTTGAAAAGTATTTTTGTGTGTCTTTGGTTTTGTTTTAATGGGAGGAAGAAAAGTGGGGGAAATATAGGAATCCCATGTTAACATTCTGCAAGATCCTTCTTTTTTAGCTTGTTCCACACATAATCCGATAAAATCCAAAGGATCATCGGGTCGTTTATGCAACAAGCCAATCATTACACTCTAACATAAACATGAAATAACTCTAACAGCTTTAATGCAATTTAGTACTGTCAAGTTTAATAAAATGGTCATGAATATTTAGTTGATTGGTAGCAGGTCAATAAAGTAAAGAAATGAAAGTTTACAATTTTATAAAAGGGCATTATTGAAAATAACCAATTGTAGTGTATTTTAAAGCTCCTTAACACGTTTAGAATGCAATTAATATCAGGAGTTATCCTACCTCCATAAATTGAGCGATGTTGTACTTATTCAAATAATCCTGGCCCAATTCTGGAGTTAAAGACATTGTCTTAAATGTTGACTTAAAACAACCTTAAATATATATCTTCAAAAGTATAAAAATATACCTATATAACGAATTTAAAATAACAAATCATAATGTTTATTTTCAAATTCCTAGAAAATTTAGCGTTGATTGTAACCTTGGTCAACTTTAAAACGCAGAGTTGCCAACTAAATTTTCCAGTTTTAATTTTTCAGAAACTAACTTTCTCTATAAAACTGAAAAATTTTTTTATTTTTTTTTGCAGATTTTATTTAACATATATACATGAGAAAATAGTACATAAATTTACAATAAACAGATTATTTGATGTAGGATTTTAAAACTGGTTATTCTTGTTTTTGTCCATGGACTTGTGAATCTTCCTGACCTTGTAAACTATTTAAAAACTCCTCACCCTTTTTACATTTTAAGACTATGTTTTCAAGATCCTGCTTTCTTTTTTTAAGTATTGCATTTGCTTTCTATAAATAAATACAAGTTGTGTTTAAAAAGTAGAAAACCATTAATTTAAAACTAAAATATAATTGTTAACTCTTGTTATTTAGATTTCTTGTTGAATTTAAAGTAAAAACAGTAATTTTACCTCAATTAATTCCTCTCTGTTATCCTGTACATCTTTAACTAATTTGTCAGTTTTATCCTTGAAGCTTTTAAGATTTTTTGCCATTGCAACAACACAATTAAGATATTCACCTTCTTGCTTATCACAATCTTGATTGGTAGCATCAAGGCTAAAATAATTCAAAAAAAATTTATTTTAATTCAAACATTGTTTGTAAGTAATTTTGATTAAAAAATTAGGAAAAATTTTATTTAAATGTATTTAACTTACTCGTTTTGAGCTGCTAACACCATTTCTTTAATTTCTTCAACAGATTGAGATTCAACTTTCCTTAAAGTACTGAGAATTTCTTCATTTTTCTCCATATCTGTTTTAAACTTCTGTTCTTGAGAATTTGCCTCCTAAAACAACAAAACAATATTCATAAAGACCTTTATGTAAAAAAGTAAACAGCGTAACAGTTCAACCCCAATCTACAAACAATAAATCTTAAAACTTTATTAAAATAAATTTTAAAGACCTCTTATCAAGAAAATTAATCTTTTTTATTATAACAAAATTTTTTATTACGAAATAGATTAAATTTTACAGACTTGTTTTTCAGCTTGCAGTTCAGCCTCCAATTTGTCAAATTCTTGTTGAAGTTTTTCTTTTTCAGATTCACAGTCTTGAAGATGCTCTTCATCCTAGTTTAAAAGAGAAAGGTAGATTTTAAACAAATACGGTAAGAAATGCATTAGAAAATATTGAATTAAAATTGCATTAGTCTATCAATACCCACTAATAGCAGCATGTTAAAAAACTTTTTTTTTACAAACAACACCGAGAGCATATAGAACAAACCTGCAGTAATTTTTTGTTCATGTTTTGATTTTCTGTTGTTATTTCTCCTACTCTTGTCAACAATTTCTTATTTAGCAACCCAACATAAGGCTAAAAAATAATACATGCATACTTGGTAATAGCCTAAATTTTAATTTTTTTACGGATATATGAAAAATTGTCAAAAGATAATAAAATGTGATTTTTTAAAATCAGTAAAGAATTAAACTTAAATGTATATTAAATGTATATAACTATTTTTACCATCATGTTTGATATAAGCTGTTGGGCATTACTCTCCATTCCTTCATGGCCAATTCTAAGCTGCATGGCGACATCACTTGGTCTCTCTGGTGCCCCAACTGGTAGAATATGTTCTTGTAACATCGAGTGCACAACTTTGGTTTTGTGATTAAGTTGTCCAACCAAATCATCCATCTAAATAAAGCAAATAAAAATCGTTTTCTAAAATACTTAAAAAAAGTTGTTATAATCTTAAAATAAATGTAAATAATTTTGTTTTTTTAATGTTTCTACCTTTTGGATTGACTTTGAACAATTAATCTCGACATTCCAACATTTTTCTTTCAACAATTTAGTTTTTGACAGAAATGTCTCAATAGATTGTTTAGTTTGGTTTTTCTTAAATGTTAAATGCTCTAAATCTTGGGGATTTATTTCCTTATAAAAATCAAACAACAAAAATAAACAATTAAGTTTACTTATAAAATTATGTTTAAAATGAAAGGCTTGAATCGACAATTTTTGTGTGCAAATAAAAAAAATTTCAAAGTATACCTGTTGTGATATCTGAGACTTAAGGTTAGCAATTGTTTCTTTAATTTTTACGATCTCAAGTTTTCTTTCCTCAATTGAGTTAAGAGCTTCCGTAGTATTTGCCTTTAATAAACAACCAATATTAATTTATTGTATCAATTAAGTACTGTACTCATTTTTTAATACATTTTATCATACTTATGGTTTTTGATCACAACTAATTTCTAAAAATAAACTGTTACTTACTGTTTTAATATTTAGATAATTATCAATTTGTTGAAAGTATGTTGTGTATTGATCGATGTTACTTTTCATGCTGGTAATTTCATCTTCCAATCCTTCATTTTCTTTCTAAAAATTATGAAAAAAATTTGAAATAGGGTACAATTTAAATATATACAAGATAAAATCAAAAAAAAATGTGACCAATTAAAGAAGATGTCTTAATTTTTAAACAAATTTACCTTCTCTTTATTTTTCTTCTCATATTCTTCCAACAATGATTGATTCGCAAGTTTTAATGACTTAAATGTCCTATGAGAATCTCTATCCAACTGTTCTATAATAATAAGAAAACTTCTATAATATTAAGAAAATTTAATTAAAAATTGATTAGTAAAAAATTAAAATGCAAAAAAAATGTAAACGAACCCAAAACATCATTTGCAGATTTTAAAAGATCGTCATAAGGTCCATCATCTCCTTGCATGAAAGCCATGTAAGCACTAGTAAGAAAATCTCTTCTCCACTTCAAATTTAAAATTTACTTGTATATATATTAGGCTTAGAATTTTATGATTTTAGTAAGACATTACACTTTAAATAGAATCGACTTAAAATAATAATTTAATTATTAATTTACATTTTTTCTAGGATCCAATTGAACTCTTTCTGCCACCTCATTTGCAACTGCATCTTTATACTAAAACAAAATATTCAAAAATCCTAACAAAAAAGACAAATAAGAATTTAACATATATTATTGCTTTAAACTCAATAAGTATATCAACCACACTATTTTACCATATTTATTACAATGAAAGCTCACCTCAATAAGAGTTAAGATCCAGGTTAACACACCCAAAGATTGAGGCCAGGCACTCATGGTTCCAACATTTGCTAAAGTGCTTTTTGATATACTGTATGGATAACTGAAAAAAACACTTTATTAGTATGCACATGACCAAATAAATTTATAATGATTATTAGTATATATATATATAATAATTTTTACATATGGATATAAATTTAATAAAATTTGAATATTTACCCCAAAGTTTTAAGTGTTTGAATCATGGCTTCTTCTGGTTTTCCCAATAACCGATATTCACCTAATACAACTGCAACAAGAAACTGAAATATGGTGTGATAGGTTTTGTTAGTTGGTGGATTTAGCATCTTTGAATTTAATAGATCTGGGAAATTGAGTTCTCTTAAAACCTGAAACAGTTAATGTGTATTTTGTTGTAAAGGGTAATTATTATGTTGTATTTGATTCAATTTTTTTTAGTTCAAAGAGTAACAAATAAGAATATTTATACAATCAAGGTTAAAAAGGTATATATTTAAAAGTATAACCTACACTCATTAAATTTAAGATTGATTTTTTCATATAATCTTTATCGTTAAGAGGTCTTGTGTCTTTCATTCGAGTCTCTGATTGACTTATGTACGAACCACGGACATTACCTTTAACTTTTAAAAATAAATTAGCATTTTAACATACAGACAGGCATAGGCTATTTTCATTCAGACATACAAATAAATACCTATAAAATAAATATTATTTCAAACCCTGTCTGTTTGCTGCCCAAAAAAGTTATGTACAGAAAATAGAAAACAAGCAGACATGAGCTGATGAGAAAGGGAAATATTAGACAATTTGCAGCACCAAAAACAAACAGTATAGGGCCTTCCAAATAAATTAATACAAATTTTACCTGTTGACAGAGTTGATCTACCATTAGAAAATCGTTGTTGCTGGGTTTGGGGAGTTCGAATAGAATTTTTTCTTGAACTTGTTGGGATTAATGAGTGTCTTCCCCGCGCGCTTCCTATCGAAGACTTTTTGCTTGGCCTAGGAATCATTCTGTTTAGCTATTATAAATCCCTTCGTAATACACCATTTATTATATTTGTCCAGTTTCTGTTAAAATTATCGAAATAATGTTTATTGTTGTGTACGATAATTTTCCCGCGTCTGTATTAACTTCACAACTATTCAATCACAACACTTGAGTTTTCGAACCAATCACATTTATATGATATTTATGGAAATTAACATTCAGACAAAAACATTTATTTATAACTAGACGACACATAATAATTTGCTTTTACTTTTTAATATAGCTAATATAACCATAAATCACATAGTGCCACAATAGGATGCATGACTGCATTACAACCTATAACGTTAAGATTTCGACAACTTGTAAACAGATTAAATGCCTGATTTTGTCCAATTAAAATGTATCCCACATTCTGACGTCATTAATGGTTTGTTTTACATATTATTATGGATACAGTTTCCCACAAAGGATGTGATTTCAAATTGGCTTGGAAAATCGAATATAAATTACCTAATTAGTTTTCTTAAAGTTAATGTTATATTATATAATACAATATTTTAGATTGTAAATGTGTGACTATAAACCTATGGCGTTCTTTTATTTTCAAAAAATTATAAATTGATAATCAGTATGTTTGATATGGAATAAACAATGTCTTTACTAACCAATTTGCAGGCACAGTCTGCAATAAAGGTCTGGAACTTATAACTTTGAATTCAATATTGGCACGGACGGAAATACACTTAAACCAGGTGGCTTTAAACATCGATAGCCATTAGCCACAAGTCGAGTCGTATCGCTTATTGATGTGCAACAGATAACTAAAACTTGATAGGTCTATGAATAGGGTCGTATCAATCACAATTCACTACACAGATACGCGAATTTCCCAGTGCATCTGACAACGACATAAACATGTACTTGACCTCGTGTCTTTGTGGTAAATGGGGTAACATGTAAAAGTACGGCGCACTCCCATTTACCGCTAGCTATTGTCACGCAACTCGTCATGCCGATTTAAAATAACAGCGTAAACGAAACGAGACGTTGAAAGAAATAATTTTTGCGACAAGTTTAAGATATGTCTCGCATTGATTTTAATTATTCTGTGAATATCGCTAGCGCTAAATAATTCCCATGGCAAGATATTAGACCGCAACGAATGACAATTACCACGAACAAGGAAACACAAAGCATTAGATTGAAATATAGCGTTATGGTTTGTTTCATAAATAAGAAAAATATTATTCACAACGAATTTTGTAAACCAAGTGCATATGTCGCGTAATACGAACACATTTTTTTTTAAATTGATTTTCTATGCACCATACATTATATTCCTAATAAAGTAATCAATTTGGTAGCATCGTGTACGGACATTACCCCTAAAAACTCGTGTTTTTAAGAAAAATGGGTCAGTTAGGTATTAGGTTTTCTGATAGGAGTTGGTTCGACATAATTTCTTATCTACGTGACACTTAAACAAACCTTATCACTTTTTAATACAGAAGCACGTAAACTGCTTTAATTGAAAAGTTTTGAATCAAGCAAATGCACACGAGTTTTGATAAGAAAATCGAGAACAATTTTTTAATACCAGTTTTTTGAACAAGTGAAAATTATTTTGGGTATTTTTTGATAGAGTAAACCACATATTTACCTAATTCTTTGTCTTAAATGACTCAAAAATAAAAATCAATAAAAATGTTTCTTGTTTACAACGCGTTAACGTCCAAAAAAAAATCGCCAATTGTGTTAACGTTTATAAAAATAAAAAACGACTGTTTTTATTCCCTTTGTCTACGAAAGTGCCTTCCATGTAACAAGATAGTATAAAACGAAATCAGATGTTTTACAGGGTAAAACATGTATAGTTGTGTACAAGTTTCACATTGTAACTCGGTAGTAAGACCACACTACAGTTTCTTAAATCAAGTTGTTATGTAAACAGGGTTCATGTTTTGGGATGCAATATTGTCTCTTTATCTTTTTGTAAAACACGGCGTGGGAGACAAATTCCTTTGCATCTCTAATTATTGTTGTTGAATTGGTGGATATAAATATATAAAAAAATAACAATTCCATTTATTTTTGCAGTTATGAAAATGCTACTATTCGTACACTTAACTCATTTTCTTATTTACTGAAAATATTTTTACACAAGTTAAAACTTTATTGCAGAATTACAATAAATATAAAAAAAAACATTTTTTTTACTATTATTAAGTTAAAAAAGAACAAATAAATATATTTTTTTTAGTAAATATATATTTTTTTAAAACCTAACCTTGAGTAATTCAAATGTAAACAAGATTTTTTCCATTTGTTTTCTCTGTAGATCTCACCGAAAACCATTAATTACTCTATTGGGTTAGATCAAACAACGATTAAAAATTCAAAAGAAAGTGTAAATTGACACTAAATATAAAGAGATCAATTAAAATCAAAAGGATGTTAGTGTTTGTATCAATTACAGTAATGAGGCGTCGGCATAATTGTTAGATAGACAACTTAAATAGATTTAAAGTAAGCAGGCCCCTGACTAAGTCAATATCCGATGTTGTCATTCATGTTTGCTTGAAAGCACCTCGGTAATATAGATCCTATTTGAGTAACTTTGTTATCCCAAATAAATATAAGTAAAGCAGAATTACCGATATACATAACGTTTAAAATTCAATACTATATTATAAGAAATAATGCTTTAAGTTACTGTTTAAACAACAAGCTTTTGTAAAGAACGCATGACGCAAGATTTTACATAAAATAACCCAAAGTAGCTTAAACTTTTTATAAACCACACGTTTGTGAGTTTAGGCATTTTCGTCACAAACCCGAACACAAAACCCTATTTTTTTCATTCGATTGGTCATAATTGAATTTAAATAAGCAATCGATTGACTCAAGATATCTTGATCGATGTTATTTAAATAGTAGTCAGCGTATTAAGCTAACTGTAATAACATAAAGTTTTGGTGGTTTTATTTTCTTTGTTTATCACGTTGCGAATATTTTTGTTTATGTTGCCGAACGTCGTAATTTAAAAAAAATATATAAGGTAGGCAAAAAAAATATAGAGTAAATATTATTATTAAACACGAAAAGTTGCGTTTTTAGAAAGTAGCTCAGATACATTTGAATTATTTTTTATATTATTTCAAAAAAGTTGGACTGTTTTAAACTGCGATAATGGAGTTTTAAACAAAAATCCAGCGAATCTTATTGAACAGCTTTGAATCAGCAGGGGTTTTTAGGCATACCTAAAACAAACAATAAGTTGTACAACAAATTAACAAATGTTGGATATCACGTTACAATACTACCCTGTAGATAACTACCGGTTGTATTTGTTAATCCTGAAATAATGCAATTAATGCAGATAAATCACCGTTTATTTAACAACACGTTGTCGTTGTATTATTACTGTGTAACGAATGGGATTATAGGATTACAGAACCTTGTAAAAACTTGAAGATGATTTTATAACAGATTTCTCACATAAAAAATTTTTTTATGTAAAATTCTGTAAAACTAAATTGATTTTTAGTTTTTTATTTTTGATTTCTTATGTTTTGTTTAATCAGACCCAAAACTGAAAATTTTTATATATTGTCGCCTGACTCAAAGTAAGAATATAAACTATTCTTTTAAATGGTTTACTTTTAGAAATTAACCCATGTAAACAACTTATTTTCGTTTTGCAGTGCACAAATGCAACATAGTTAATATATTTTTACAGCAATTACCCTTTAAAATAACTTTACAATTTTAGTATAATACGGTTAAATAAAAAAATATATTTTAGGTCCAAAAAGTTTATTTTTTCTACAATCATATGCCAATTATTACTTAACTTATCTCTAAACAAGATCCAAAAAGCGGTCAATTTTAAACGGTCAATTACAGTGAATATCTATAATTGGTTGGTCAGGGATTTAAATAAATATTAGAACGGCCTGCATTGGAACGAATGTAACTTTATCGTGGTTTAAAATATTGGGTTGCAACCTAGTTTTAGGATTCGATATATTACAAAGAAAGAAAAATGATTATCAAAACACACCCCTGAAGGCCCTTTGCGTATCTTGTTTCCAACTTTACATCGGGCAAACGTAAAGCTTTAAAGCAATAATTGCCCAAAAATTAGATTTTTTTTCTGACTTTTTAATCCTAAAAATCCAAAGATTTCGGTTGACAAGATTAAGTTGTGTTATTGAATCTTATTGAACTATAGGCCTTAGGTAGTAAAAAATATACGTTGTTAGGTAACTTACTTATAACAAATAAAGCACTGGTATTGGTATAAATTTAAAAATAAAATACAATGACCTGTTTTATGGTTTGTTTAATAAACAGTCGACGCCACAATAAGTTTTGCAGGGGCATTAAACAAACAGATTCAAGGTATTAAACTACTTTGGCAATTCAAAACATCACCTCCAAAAACAATACCTGTGTTTACTTAATTTGTGCACACAATTAGGTACTGTAGGTTTTCAAAAGATTAACCCATTTAGTTCTTTTACTTGCATGGTTAGTGTTTAATTTAAACAAACTTGTAGTTTAAAACAATGTCTTTTTAATTTACATACAAAAAGCAAAATTTAAAATACATTTGTAGTATACAATATGACCGAAATTTCTTGTATACATTTTTGTAAAAATATTTTTTACAAAAACTAATATAGACACCATTAATATCTTAAACCCGAAAATATAAATTGCAATTTTAAGTAATTGTAATCCAAATTACACATTACTCAAATACTTTTAAATAGTAATAACTAACAATTAAAAAACACAAATTCTACAACGCAGTAAAAAGACTTGGTTACTTTGTCTATGTAAGAAATTGGTCGCGAATTGCTAAAACAACATGCCCAGTTGAGCCAGTACTTTTTGTTTTATCAAGCGAGAAATAAGACGTTGAAATCCAGTGGATGTTTTTATAAGGTTAGGCCTCGATAAGTTTTAGTACCAAGATTATTTTGCATTGTGTTAAAATAAATGATTGATATTTTATTAAGTACTTCCGTACTGTACAACTTAATTGTGATTAATTAGGATTTTTTGACGCTCTTTGAAGAAATTTTTATATTGAAATAAAAAATTGCAAAATTTGATACCATCCTATAACGAAAAAAATAAACTTTGCCAAGTATTTTTCGTAATCAAATACCCATAAATATTTTATTGACCTTATGACAAAAATTTAAATTTATTTTTTTAGATGTATAATATTAATTAAATTTTCTTGACATTTTTCCGCAAAGTTTGGATCGATTTTTATTTAAATTATATACCTCGCGATTGACTGAATAGATTGACTTCGATATATGGTATAAGGTTTAATTATAAATGAAAAACATCATTTGACAAAGAAAAAACATTTTCTTATTGTACCCTGTTGTTTACAAATTACAGATATCTAAATTTAAAAATTAGGGTGTTCAGATTTAGACGCGTGTCTATAGTATGTTGAACACGAAAATGAACAAAGGCTGTATTCAAAAAATTAGCCATACAAGAGTAGTTGTACATATTGTTTGTAAACCAATTATTTTGCTGCATCAGAATTTTGCGTTGCGAACAATGACCGTGATTTGCTCGATAATTATCGGATTATTAAAACGCGCGTGCCCGCTAAAACGATCAAAGCTCCCTTATTCACGACCCGTCGCCTTTGTTTCGCTTGATAATTTCACACTTAGCGGCGTCTAAAATAAAGGACCTGAGAACTAATGAGTCTCTGCATGCGAGGATTGCCTTTTTCTTTACGTAAACGCGAGACTGTATTGTTTTGGTTGAAGATAAGAATTCGTCGATTTGAAGATAGATCATTCATTTACGTTTTGCCTTCCCGGTGGACATCGAGTCTTTTGCGTAAATTACGCCAGAAAATTCGGAATAATTTCGGTAGATTTAGCGAATAGTTTACGAGGTTATTTCAAAGTAAATTTACATAAAATTAAAGACAAAATAAGAAAAAGTAGAAGAAGAAAATGAGTTATTAAAAGAAAAAGTGGTATTTGCGTAAGTGTTTTATTATAACTCAGACAACAAAAAATATAAATCTACAGCGCCAAACTTTGTTTTTAATAAAATTAATAAGAGGCATGGTTACCAAAATATTTTGGATACAAACAGACTAGGTTGATATTTATAGTTTGACGAACAATACTCAGTGTGTTATTACAAATTTTGTTGTTTCTCGCTCGATTGGAAATCGTACAACAGTACCCGTGGCATCTAATTAAAATTGCATTCAAAACAATGAGATCGGAAAACTCCGAGCCAATAAAAAGATCGAACGAAACGGGAACGCACAATAGACAGCCTTACATAGCTTAAGGGCGGGCGTTATAACTCGAAGTTTGTAATATTTTGACGTGCGCGAAGACGGACGAGCGTTTTCCGAAGTCCGATTTTTTACCCCGAAATCGTTGTAAGATTTTGCCGACATTGTGTATAATATGCAGGGTGTTACTAGGTGACAATTAGCAGACAATAGATTACTTCGATTCGATATCAGGTAGCTATTTTTTGACATCTGTGATCGTTTATGATAGCCAGATGTTGAATATATAAAATTGTAGCACTTCGATCTAATAAATCACTTGACTAAAATTAAGTGATTTCTTTTAACTTTAAAGCGATGGTAATTATTGGCCCAGTTTAACTAACGACGTCACAATAAAGGTTTAAAATCAAATTTGTATTTGATTTTGTTCGTTCTTGAACTATATGAAGAAAACAGTCGAAGTTAAAAGAGGTTTAATGACCGTTATCGACTTTTTAAAACAGAATAATTTAATTTATTATATTTTGCTTCGGATTTTAGAGATTTTTACATAAAAGTTTTTGTAATCAAATTATGAGAAAACATTTACTGGAATAAAATACAAAAGTTCTCATTTAATAGTATTCAGCAAAATTCAAGATAAAAAAAAAATCAACTCAAAACAGGTGAGTGAGTGTATTGCACTATTTATCTCGGCTTTATCTTGCTACTTGAGTTTTATTTTCACATTTCAACTCAACCGCGCAAGGCAGGGTGTTCGCTTACGATTGATGACGTCAAGATAGTGACGTAACACAACACGGGAGGGAAACAAGTTTTAAGGTTGATAAATGTCCCGAAAGCAATATTATTTTTAATTTGAAAAATAACGTAATAAAAAATGTCATTTGCGCAACTTAATTTTTAGACAATATTTATTACCTGTGTATTTATAAGTGCGAACAACCCGCCAACAGTTTTTTTAAGTCAATTGTTCTGCGTGATAAATAGCACCAAATTGCAAAGCGTCGCACAAATTTAACCCTTTAACGACGGTATGGCCCAATTTCAAAAACAAAGTAAGCACAATCATCAGTAAATTTAAATCACCTTTTGTGGCGTACAAACAGGTCTACGCTAGCTGCTCAAATAACGTCGTTTGCGGAGTTTGGTTAAGGCGGAAACGTAAAGTTATCTTAAGTCACGGCCCGTTGCAAATTTACTGGGTCAAATTGACGGCAAAGTGGGGTAAAATGCAGCAGAGCGTGACCAATTCACCCAAGTAAAGGGGTTAGTGGTTTAAGGAGTGTTCGCAGTGACATCTGCTTCCGATAAAGTAAACATCAACAGTTTTAAAAAAAGAAGAGTTTTTATTAAGTGCGTGCATTTATATTCAAGATGCTGCTACATAATTTAATAACATCAACGGCAAATTACTAATTTCTTTAAAAAGAATACCAAACGGTCTACAAAATATATATTGTTTGATATATTTTCTGTCGGTACAGTTGTATTCAAATTGTCCGAATGAAGTTAGCAATAATCGATAAAAAGTTCATCTGTATTGAAGCGTACGTTTGAGTTATTGGGTTTCTAATTTCGCTAAGTAAACCAAAGCGATCGAGGTCGCCCGTAATTTATTGCCGCCCTTCGTATCATTTTGCAGCTCGTAAATTATTCTGTTGTACGTTTTGTTAAAAATTTATAATGAATTCACAACATCGGCAACACCAAATTGGTTGGTGAAAATATTTTTGAGTAATTGAAAATACAAGTTATTTTGTGGTCTAATAAACAAAATTGTGTAAATTTTCCCATCAAACAACGCTCCAAAAAATTGTTGAAACATTGTTAAAGGTGAATTTGTATAAAAACATTGTTTAAATGTGACTGTCAGTATGGTTAATTAAGTGTGGTAAAAGGCGAGGTATATAAAAAACAAGGTGAAAAAGGGAGATATTCCCACGATAAAAAAAAACGGGAAAAGTTGTGAACTTTCCAACATATTGTCACTTACTCCCGTCACGTTAAAAACGGGCGCTAAATAATTGATGCTGCCGTGATCATTACTCGATTGATGACGTCATAATGAAATCAACGTCGCAAAAAGACACGTGACCGGTTCGAAAGGGTGGATAATTGCTGTTGGGTGGAGTTAGTTAATTAGTGATCGTAAAAACGTTTTTGGTTATTCGAACAACTCGTAAACGACACTTAAATGCATTTTATCTGTTTTCAAAATTTAATTTAAGCATCCGCAGCACGCGACTACCCAACACAAGACTTTACCGTAATTTATAATTGACATTATTATGAGTTCCAGCCAATGGTTTGACGGTTTACACAACAAAATTATAAGATAGTTAACCTGCGATAATTAAGGGTGATCGAATTAACGAATTTATCTCCAGAGGCTAATGTTGTTGCCCAAAATATAATTTTAATAGTGCGGATCCGCAAATTTCGGTACTACGTGGATAATTAACTTTCTATGCAACTCAATTAAATTTTCGAGTATTTTCAATTATTTTTTTTCGTATTTTCGGTTTTCTTTTCGTTCAAATCAGAACCAAGTTACGTAAAAAAATATCGATTTCCGCGTGTTGTAATATGCAATGTTTTTACGTTGGTCAAACCCGCGATTGTATTAGCCTACTAAGCAGTTGTTTTTCAGCTAGCAAGTCTTTATTTTCCACGCTCGTGTTACTTTAACTTTATTTGCACAACACTTACGCAGTCGAAGTAACGAATTGTGGCATGATTCACACTCAAACTTCATTACCAGATACCCAACTGCGCGATCGCACTTTTCAATTAGCGCAAAAAAAAGATTTCTTTTATTTGTTGCCAACATGATTCTCACGGTATCTGATTACGTCATCAATGGTGGGTCCAATGGCGTAGGGGGCTAACTGGTCACTCCAGTTGTCAAACAAAACACTGACCCCCTTAAACCAATGTTTATAGAAAAGATAATTAAAATTTTTTGTCGTTACTTAAATAAAAAAAATCCGTCTAAAAATCAAAACCATTAACTCATGAGAATTTAATTTGACAATACTTAGAACTGGATTAAAAATGAATTAATTATTAATAGTTAGGCGAATCATGCATCAGGTCGAAAAGTTACATGTACTGGACATATGTTTATTACGATACTTAATTCCCACAGTACAGTCGGCTGTCCAGATTTGTTACCATTGTTATTCGCAATGCCGCCACATGTATTGCATGGACTCCAACGCCGAAAATTACAAAAGGGGAATCATGCATGCGTGCACTTGGGTCTGGCGCCTCCAATAACAAAGCCCGTAAGCTGAAAACATACCCGATCTGGTGCTATTGTACTGCGCACACGCAACTCTATTTTCGAGTCTCACTCTGCTTTGCGACAAACACTCGAATCTATATCGAGTTCATTACAGAGTCGAGGTGGTTAATTCGTGCATTTTCGAGTAGGGTTAAGAGTTGGACGCGGACCGGTAGGCTTACAGTCGTGTGAATTGTTACTAGAACTAAACCAAGCAAAGTCAAAGGTTTAAACCGCAATATAAGGGTTAAAAAGGCCAAGTTTACTTAAAACCGATGTTTCGTTACGGGATTTAGGCTTGTCTAATTGAGCCACGCTGTATAAACTTGGAGTAAGATAGGTCGAGGCCTATGTCTGTTAACGCCAATATATACAAAGGAAAATATAAGTTAAGAAACAAATATACGCAGATGCTTTAACATAATTTCCTTGTCTTACAGGTTAATAGTTATGGTGTTTCTCCTCTCAACACACCACATGGTCGGGCTTTTCTTTGTATTTTTACAACTGATATCGTTATGTCAATGCACGACAAGAAGTACCTACGATCTCAGGGTAGTCTTGGATGAAGAAAGTCCTCAAGGTAAATTCACAAGTTTAAGTTTAAAATTTAATAACAATTAAAAATTCAAAATATTTGAAGGTTGTAATTTTATTATTTTAAATATCTACTATTTTTTATTATGTATAGGAACCGTCGTTGCCGATATGATTAATATTTTCGGGCTTTTATGGAGCGACCGAGACGGAAGGACGTTTAAACTTCTCGAACAAAAGATAACGTCATCTTCTTCCCATTTAAGCTCGTCTTCTGCCAACAAAAGAAAGCTAGTCCAATTAGACGACAGAACTGGAATGATAACGTTACGCCATCGGATTGACAGAGAAAAAGAATGCGGAAGATCGAAAGAATGTATCATTATTGTACAGGTAATCTAGTTTGAATATTAAATAAAGGGACTCAAAAAACAGCGATTGTCGCAGATACAATTATTTTTGCGTTAGCGATATATAATTACGATGTCATATTAATTATTCACGTCCTCAATTCAAGAAATGTATCGAAGTGGATTTAATGTGATAGTGGCTAGTATTTGTGTTTTTACAGATAATTCTTTTTCAGGGTTTATTGTTTGTATAGAAAATTATATAATGTAATATTTATTACATCCCAACCCCTGTCATTTACCTATTAGACTGGTTAAAATCGATTTGTTTTTCATTTTATCTGTCATCTATAAAATATTTTTAGAAAAAAAAATTTTAATAAAATCAGAAAAAAGGATATTACTAAAAATGTGTCCTACAAAATAAATTTTGTCTTGAAATTTACCACAAAGGAGTACCCACAAGATGTCACAAAACATTTATTAACAGTTAATCTTACTATTACAGGCTGTTATGTTACCACAACGTGTTTTCTCGCTTCTTAATCTCGAGATAGTTATTCGCGACATCAACGACCACACGCCAACCTTTCCCGTTCGCCCAATCGAAGTCAATGTTAGTGAGAGCGTCAACGTCGGTGACGTCATCAGTCTCGATCAATACCAAGCACGTGACTTGGACTCAGGTGCGAGATATTTGCAAACTTTAATAATAAATGATATTAGAGAAAGATATTAAATTTTGAACACAAACCAAAATTTGTTTAACAAAAAAACATTATTTTTCCCATGTTTTAAAGGAATACTATATGCTTATAAGATGGCACTTAACAATTCAAGCTTTAAAACTCTATTCCTGAATTAAAGTATTACCTGGCGTATATTATGCCAATAAGATTAATGGCCTGAAAATTACGTGTTTAAACCTAATACCTTTCCACAGGAAACAACTCTGTAATTGAATATTCCTTGGCTACGAACGAATATATGGGCCTCAACCAGTTTGTAGACGAAGTCGGAAGACCGCATTTACAACTTGTAGTTAAAGACAACCTAGGTTGGTATTGCTTTATGCGTTGCAAATAAAAACGCATTTTTTTTATGTACTATCTAATTTTGAAAATAATATGCAAGAATAATCATATCACAGGAATATAATTGCATCACCAATCTAATTTTCTTGCTATTTTTACCTACTTTGCAAAAATGTGGTCAAATAAATGCATATTATCTATGACATTATATTACATTAGGGAAGGCGTATTATGTTGTCTTATCCATAATCAAATAGCTTGTGCCTCTCTGCACGTAGAATGCTTCGAAGATAAGACTGTATTACTTTGCTACATCTGATTGACTATTGGGTTATTTAGGGTTATAGATCTTTATCAAACGTAATAAATATTTTATTTTGTAAAAAAAAAACTTAGATTATGAAGAAAAGCACGTTCACCATCTTACACTTACCGCAACCGATAAAGGCAACCCACCACGAACCGACCACGTGACCGTTCGAGTCCACGTGACCGACGCAAACGACAACAGTCCCGTGTTCGAAGAGTCCGAATATTTGGTCGCGCTCCGGGAGAACATGAGGCCCGGAAATGTAATCACACACGTGCGAGCCACGGATTCGGATAGCGGGGTCAACGGAATGGTGCGATATTATCTCGCAGATGAATCGGGAGGACGGGGTCAAGGGTTAAAGCCACTTGTAACTGTCAATGATAAATCGGGGGCCGTTTCGTTAAGGGAGAAGCTTGATCGAGAACAACATGACGGGTAAGTGAAAAAATCAAGTTC
This sequence comes from Corella eumyota, assembly GCF_963082875.1. Taxonomy (NCBI): domain Eukaryota; kingdom Metazoa; phylum Chordata; class Ascidiacea; order Phlebobranchia; family Corellidae; genus Corella; species Corella eumyota. The sequence goes on from NC_137491.1 coordinate 6,347,376, forward strand.
CTACGACAAATTAAATTTATTAAAGATTTAGAGATGTACTTTTGTTGAACACTTGTTAATTATATTTTAAACATTTAGAATAAAAATTCTCATTGAAGCCAGCGATATGAGCAAAACAAAAAAGCGAACTGCCCGAACTTGGTTAATTCTTAACGTCGAGGACGTAAATGACAATTCACCTACCATCAAAGTTAACTTTATTGTCGATTCAGATGACTCCACTGGTAATTTAACAACTAAAATATATTAAAAGAATCTTTTTGATTTATTTAGTTATAATTTACCCCTTGTTTGGTCATTTTAAACTAAACCTTTCTTCCATTTGTTTAGCTTACATTTCCGAAGCTTCTCCCATCGGAACTTACGTTGCTTACGTCAGTGCATCCGATGCCGATCATAGCAGCAACGGTGACGTCACAACTACCATAGCAACAAAACGATTCAATGAGCAAGGTAAAAAACAATACGGAAATCAAAACAGTTATCTTTATATATCAATCCTATTAGTAAACTCTTAAAAGAAAATAATATCTTAAATTTGTTTACATTTCCTATGTTGTTACGGATCAAGAAATAGGCCAATGTTCATATCTAATCACAAAGCTAGCAAAGCATAACATATAATGACATAATTGGGTTTGTTTAGGGTTGTATTATGGCGATAGTGGGCTGTTTATGCTGGCGAATGATGGTCTGATAGGCACTAGTCAAACTTTGGACAGAGAAGTCGAAAATTCATATTTAGTCGTAATTACTGCATGCGATGGCGGACAACCAAAAAAGTAAGGTTTTTTACCCATTTACTTTAAAAAAAATATAATTGTTTTAAATTATTATAAAAGTAATTCTTAAAATAATATGTGCTAAAAATGAATATCTAAAGATTGTAATATTAATTGTAGATGCTCAAACAAAAATATTTCCATTGAAATTTTGGATGAAAACGACCACGCTCCAGTGTTTGATCAAACCACATACAAAGTGACCTTGCCAGAAAATGCTGACGTAGGCACCTACGTCACAACCGTGTCAGCAAATGACGAGGACTCCTTAAAAGCTCCAGTAAAATGGCTTAACGAGGTAAAATTTTTTATCACCAAACTGCTCACAATTTGTTTTAGCCAAGAAAAAATTTAATATGAATGTTTTTGATTTTAATGTTGCATTTATTTTAGGATGGTGAAATTGAACCTTCCAGAAATGGGCAGATCAGATTTTCGATTAAAGACGGTGACAACTCGTTCACCATTAACTCCCAGAGTGGTAAAGTCACACTTGTTAGATCATTAGATCACGAAGGAAGTTCAGAAAAGAAGGTACTAGTTAAAAAAATAAACAAACAAATAATAAATATTGTACTATCATTGGTTTCTAACATAAATATCAATTTTTAGGTAACAATTCTTGCTAAAGATGGCGGTCGACTAGTTGGCCAAGAAAGTAGGGCGGTTTTGATTGTTCAAGTTACCGACATCAACGATAATCGACCAATTTTTACTAACCCAGCTATGGACAACGCTACAGTGCATGCGACCATATTAACTGATGATATCATAACTAGAATCCAGGTAAAGATTTTTTGGTTTACAAATATATAAACATATTTTATTTAGGTCACAAATTAATTATTACCCACTTCTTAGACCATCGACTACGATAGTGAAAACGGTAACGGTCACGTGACTCTGGAGTTGGTCACGGTCGACGGTAACGCGCGTGGTCACGTGACCGACGGTGAGGAACCGCATTCTTACTTTATCCTCAACCCGACAAGCGGAGATCTTATATTAAACAGAAGTCGCCTGGATCTTGAAACGTTGGTCGGGCAACATCAAATAGTTGTTACGGTAAGGCATTGTGGAATCTAATAAAAAATGTAGAAGGAATACCTATTTTGACAGCTTTATAAACAATTATGTTTTTTATTTCTTAGGCATCCGATTCTGGCAAACCTAGTCTTTCTAGTACAACTACGATCAACGTGCTGGTGTCTGACTCATTATTGCCTAAATTTTTGCAATACGACGAAACCAAAACTGGAAGTCAAGTCACAGCAAGCTTGGCAATGTCAATGGAATTACTTATAATAGTGATATCACTATCGGTGGCTAGTCTTGTTTTGTGCATTGTTATTGCAGTAGTCATTGTAAAATGCAGAAAAGACAATAAGGTAAATAACATAGAGAAACATAATTCACTTTTTTTTATCAACAATCGGCATTCTCATGTAGTATTCTGGTCAAAAAATTGAAATCAGCATAAAACAATAAACCCGCCTAAATGTTTTAGAAATCTCGTAAAACCTTTACACTGTGATGAACTTTATTCTTATTTTCATCACAGAAAGTTCGAACTTACAATTGTCGCGACGCTGAAAGCAAAAACGGTTGGATTTCCTCGCAGAGGAATGTCAACCAATCCGCTCATGACGTCACTAATACGAGTTCCTGGCCGAAATCTGTGGCAAGTGGAGACGAATCGTCACAGCTGACCGACAGTGAAAGAAACGAGCCAGTTGCACCAAAATGCAAACCAAACAGGTATTTATCAATTCTCTAAAACATCAGTTTCGAAAAAAAAAGAATTAAATATTTCGTAAAATATATTTATAAACCAAGGACGTTGTTGTCATTTTTTAAAAACTCTAACTTTTTAGGCTTGGGTCCGACTCCGGATTTTCAGGTACTCATACGTCATTCAACGAAGAATCCATGACGTCACGACATGACGTAGTAAGCAGTTATCACGTGTCGGCCACTTTGCCAAGACAACCGACGCCATTAAGCACATTTTCAAGCGATGGAAAGGTCAGTGTATAAAAAAATAAACTTTTAAAAAAAAATTATCTGTTACAGTTCAGTTTGTATTTTTGTCTTTTGTAATATATTTTTTTTTAATTAACAAATGATTTTTTATTTTAGATTTCTCACGCAAAAATAGTTGGGTTGTTTCCACAAGGGGTCACCCACATGGACCAAGATAGCGGAAGAGGAGACAGTGATCCTGACTCGGGAAGTTATACTGGAAACAACGAACGAGGTAAAAAAATCAAAAAAATGTTCATTTTTTCTTAATAGATAACTGTCTATATCTTTTCAATCAGTAAGCCAATACCTCTCTGGTGGAGTTTATTTTTTTAAAGTAGGTTTAAAAGTATAAACGTATATTTTTTAATTTTTAGATTGTAACAAACTGTACGACACCCCAACCAACTTAACTCCAATGCCATCCTACGGTTATGAAACAAACCAACAACTAGGTTCAAGATGCACGGAGGAATGTAGACTTTATGGTCATAGTGATATATGTTGGATGCCTTCCCCAACAAAAGGTGTGTTGTACTTATCTATTATTCCTTACCCCTTTGTTGGTTATTTGGTTTTAACATATATATTTGACTTGGTTCTTGGAGTATAAAACATATTGCTTAAGTTATGATATATCTATCACACCTTTAATTCACGAGTAAACTTTTAAATAAGTTTAGTTTTTAACAACAGTCGTTATATTAGTTAAATTCAATAAAATCCCAATTTTGAATATTTTCTTTTATATTTAGACAATTTCTTTACCCGACAAGACCAAGCCAGAGCATCACCCTATCCTCAGCAAACCTACAGTGCTAATGATTTCCAAAACGAATACAACAGAGTTCTGGATACCATCAAAGAAACTCCATCTCCGGTTGAGTCATCGCTCGGGTACGAATACGACGCTGAGTCAATGCGTGAAAACGTACGAAGATCAATCTGTTTATCCCGACTACAAGTTCAACCAAATTGCCACCAGGAACCCTTACCATACAATTTACCGCATCAATACGATGCAGTTTTCGCGGACGAATATAACTTTAATAGACTACCACAGCACCTCGTGCATTCCCTTAATCCATCTCCAGCGCCGTCTAGCGGCCTAACAAATTCACATTTATCGTCGAACTGTCCTTCGACGACAAACACTTTTTACAGCGACAATACAAATGTAATTTCGCATAACGAGCATTACATGACAGTAACTTCGAAACCATTACTTCAACATTCCCGTATAGAATCCACCGGAAGTGTTACAATGCAAGAAACGCAACAAATCATAAACGACATTGATCAATTATTGACCCAAACGTAATCAAAATCAATGCCAATTAAAAATACTTTTGTTAAAATAAAAGTTTTTATAAATAATCACGCCTAAAAAAAGTTAACAAAGCCTTTACAATTAATAAGTATTTTTGTGTATACTTTTGTGTAGCTTAGTTATTGTATATTGCCAACTAACAAAATACTTTAAACGATGATATAAACATGCTGGTTGTGCCTATATCAGAATTAACATATTAATTTCTTTGTTTCAATTTTTACTTTAGTGACTGTGAATTTGTTTCATTTTTTGCCATTAAAAAATAATAAAATAAAAGTTTTGTTTTAAAAGTTAGCAGTAAGTAGTAATTGCAGAAAATAGAATTATATTTACAGCCTCTTTCAAATTATAAATCAATACATTTAAAGTAGTCGCCACATTATTTTGTATGGAGAAATGCAGAAGTCAGTAAATAAACAAAGTGTTGGGCCTCTAACCGCTAGCCTAAACAAAAAATTAATTTTGATCGATTTCACCTCATGCTGAGCTTGACCTCCTTAAATGCACAGTTTAACCAGTGCTCGTATTTCCTATCTCAACAAGTACAGTTGCAACTCAAATTTCATGAAACTCAAACCGTGATGTTTTATTTATTTAGAAATAAAAATTTAGATTAACGTCGCCATAAAAAGAACATATCGTTAATGTATTAGAATAAGAGTCATGTCAAATCCACGCTGTTAGTAGTTACGTGTTATGTAGATAGAGGTAGTTTAAAACCATTAAGATAACTTTCAAATTGTTTAAAAAAATTAATAAAGTTTGGGTATGGAAAGTGACGTAATAGTTGCCGTCACGTGGTTAATTGTATCCACGCTACTTAAAATCACTCTTTTAGTTGTATGGCACAGGTTCGAAAGTTTTAACAACTTTGATAAATTCCAACATTTTTAAAATAGTAAAATAAAAATATTTCAATGTCTTAAACGGATAACTTGTATTAAAATTTTTTTTTTAATATTTAAACTTTATACAGATGGAAACGGGAAAACAAATCTATCAAAAACCGACCAAGAACTTTTACTTTACAATCTCAATCAACAAATTTGGAGACCTTGGAAGAGCAAAGAGAAAACTCGAAATTACAATCTATAGCCACCGTTTCTTCCAAATACAATGATGTTTTTGTTATTGATATAGAAAGCGAAACAAGTCTTCAACATAAGCAGCAGCAAAGTGATTCAAATTTTAAGTAAGATATTCGATATGTAACCTGTATATATTTGTATGTTAATGAAACAATTCAACTGCTCAGGATGCAAACTAAGCTCTTTGATTTACTTACTAAAAAGTACAGTGGTATTTAAAGGCGTGCTTGAAAATACTTCACCAACACTTCACTTTTTCTCGAAAAATTATTCTTGTTAAATTCGATTAGGAATAAGATTTAAATGTAATTTGGTAGCAATATGGGTTAGCATGCATTCTAACGTTAGACAGTTTTACAGCGACGTTGAAGATATTCTAAACTACATAGGAAGTAAAGAGTATGTATATTCTTTAACAAAAAAGTGAACAAAGTTAACTTCTTGTATGTTTTGCATAAAACATTGATTTAATTTTTAGAACTGCTCAAACTATTTGTTCAAGTCCAGTTCAAAAAACGACTCAGGACTTGAACAAACAAATCCATCAAGATAAGAAATTACTGAGTTGTCAAATAGGTAAATTTGTTTACAAACTATAAAGTTAGTTGTTTAATGTTGTTATGTGAAACTCCAACCTTTTAAGCGGATAAAAAAACAAATGTTTTGTTATATTCTATTTAATTCATCTCGGCATTTAAGATTTAAAATCAGCTATCCAAAATGGAAATATAGATGAGCTTCATTCTGCAATTGAATGTTCAATATTTTTTGGTTTTCGAATGCAGCTACGAAATGAGATATACGACGCTCGGGAAAAGATTAGACAAAAACAAAACCTGCGTAAGTGCATTTTAAAGAGGAAAATAAAGCACACATAATATAATAGGCCTATAGATTTTTATTTTTATCCTCTAGAGCGAATGCGAGAGTCGCTTTTAAATGTAAAGCAAAGTGTAATTTCGGAACTTCGAAGTTATATAAACCCACCAAGAGCTGTTCACGATGTGATGATGTGTGTTTACATACTACTTAAAGTTAAACGTGAGGAGCAACTACAGGTATAACCTTTTCGCAAAAACATATAAATGTAATATCAAACGAAAAATCCTTTTTTAAAGTTCAAGGCAAAATGTTTGAATAATTATAAACTTAAAGAAATAGTAAAGACATATGTGGCAAAGTGCGGTGATTTGGATGTAGTTTTGTCAACTGCTTTTTTAGAACTATTTATTATAATTCCACTTCAACAAAAAACTATTACATTTTGTAATTTAAGGCCTGGTCATCAGTACAAGCCTTGATGAGTCAAACCGGAAAATACAATCTCAAACGACTAATCGAACGTCACAATAGAGACGACGTCACAGAAAGTGAACTGTTACGTGTCAAGCACTTATTGGCCAATTATAATTTCCAGTGCATTCATGACGTCAGCAAGGGAGCAGCAGTGTTTTACGTATGGGTAAGATATTAAAATCTTCTTTTTATAGATCGAAATAATAAAAAAACTAGGATTGTAATTTTAGCTGCTTTAACTATTTAAAACTTATGCAGTAGTGTATACCTTTGATATAAATCTATAATTTGTGACTTTATAGAAATAGATTATAATAATCTTTCTATTTAGAGTTGTGAACCAAAATATATCAAAATATTTGGTATATGTTAATAATTGTAGAGGCTTTTTACTATATAAATGGAAAATTATGATCCTCACAAAACATACACACTTCTCATTTGTATACTTTAGTTGATCGACCTCATAGAAGACCAGGAACTAAGTGAACTGTCATTTAAGAAATTAAACATCGATGACTAACAATTTAATAACTGAAGCAGTTAGAGTGACTGTGTTTTCTGACAATGTTGTTATTATCAACATTTGTGTTTTAATATAAATACGTGATAAGACTACAACTTTTTAACCTCTTTAGAGATTGTAAGAATTCGAAATTTTAAACAAATTTGTAATACGCATAAAAAATAAAAATATCACTTATAATTTAATATTTTACATTAATAAAGATGCTAATGCAAATATATATATTTAAACAACAATTGAGTTAAAGAATGTCACAGTTACGTGCTGGTTTTTCAGCAACCCTCGGATTCATGACAGTCATTACACAAGTTTCAAATACAGTGTGTACTCCGTCGTTTCGTTTGGCCGAGCATTCCATATATTTGATCGCATTTATCTGCTTTGCTAATGCCAGGCCTTGCTCGTGTCTTAAAAGGCAAAATCGTCTGGTTAGATAAAGCTATACTGAAGTTTGTTAATTTTGTTATGCTTACGTGACGGGCGCCGAGCCTTTGTTTTTTAAAGATGCAAGCGTGTTTTCATCGTAGCGTAAATCTGCTTTCGTGCCAACTAATATTACTTCCGCGTGTGGGCAGTGGTGGCGTATTTCAGGTATCCATTTCGACCTCACATTATCTAAAGAGGAAGGCGTAGCCACCGAAAAACAGGCGAGAAAAATATGCGTACTTGGGTAAGAAAGTGGTCGAAGTCTAAAAAAATATAAAATAAAATCCAATAAAAAAGGCAAACTTTATGATAAATTACACACAAGGATTTACCTGTCGTATTCTTCTTGGCCGGCAGTATCCCATAAGGCAATGTTGTAAGCCCTTCCATCTATTGTACTAGATGCAGCGTAGTTGTCGAAAACTGTAGGTATATAATCAGGCGGGAAAACTCCGTTTGCATAAGTTATACAAAGGCAAGTCTTCCCCACAGCACCATCTCCAACAACTACTATTTTGATTGGTTGCATTTATATAAGTTTAGTACCAATTTGATTGTACATACCTAAAGGTATTATAAAAAGAAATGGTAACGGTAACCTTTTCAACTATTTTAATGTAATAACGATGTGCCTCCGTAAATAACGCCCTTCTTGACTAAATTAATCGTATCTAACTGCTTACTAACAAATCTAACTGTTTCTGTTTACTACATTAAACTATTGTATTTCAATAGCTTAGGCATTGTGCAAGCAATGTGTACTGTTATTATGGCTTCTTCCTATACTACCTACCTTTCCGCTTACAATTAACAACTAGATACTACTGAGATAGGTGAAAAAGGTCTAATCAATGAAAGACTTATTAACTAAAGTGATTCAAAAATCACATGCGTCATAACAAGTGTGATTTGCATATTCTTATACGCTTATATCTGTAAATAATTAATGTTTGTCGAGTACCGGAAACTAAAACTTGCAACACTTTCTAGTAATTAAAATGTATGTGTATTATATGTGAGCATTAAAATTAACGTTACGTAATGACGTCATATGCTATAAAATAATGCGACTTAGGCAAATTAATAGAAAAAACTAAAATACAAATAAAAGCACCTATCGCAAGTTAAGTATTACAAATATATATAAACAAAATTTAATTTTTGATGTTAAAAATTCCATTATTTTTATTATATTAAATTACTAAATAATAATTTTAGTAATTGTTTTTCTTCTTTTAAACATGACATTTAACGATACTAGTACCTCAAAAAATTTTTTTTAGACTAATTGAACTTAGTCTTTGTTTTTTGTTGTTTGTTGTTAAGTTTCCTTTTCATTGTTAAAATATTCTGCCAGTTTTATCAAAGCTTTCCCACGATGTGATATCGAATTTTTTAATTCAGGTGTCATTTCTGCATACCTTTAGGTAAATAAAAATGTTTTTGCCTAGTTACAAGTTCTCTATTTTATGCTCATATATAATTTTGTTAAAATACTCAAAATTAAGAAATGTGATAATATAAAATTCATACACAATAAAAAAACGAATCAATTTATTGCTTGTTCTTTTAAAATTATTAAAACAAATTTAAATGCTAATAAAAATAAACTTACGTTTGATCAAAACCATTTGGTTGAAAACAGGGATCCCAACCAAATGTTCTGGGGCCTCTAGGTGGCACTATTTCTCCCTAGCATTAAAATTAATTGACTAAACATAATATTTGCTAAAAAACACTATAGAACAGCCTATATGTAAAAAAAGAATACTATAATAAAATATCAAATTAAATACAAAACCTATTAAATATTTTATTTTTTTAAGTCATATTTTATAATTAACTTACATTACATTTCCCCTTAAACAAAATAACTTCATCCGAAGAGTTTCCAGTTGAGTAAGCAAAGGTGCAAAGAGCATATCCACTTTTATCTTCCCAACCCTCCAACATTCTGTACAAACCTTCGGGGCCAAGTTTTGATAAAAACCATTTACTAAAGCAGTTAAAAACATATTTATAAATTCAAGCACAAACTAAAATTTGGTCACAGTCAGTTTATACCCAACATGTTCACACAAATATAGCCTATATATATTTTATGAAAAATACATAACTTTATTAAAAACTTTTGTCCTTTTATTAAGTTTACCAAGAACTTTAAAATATCATTTAAAAAACCTTTACATACATATATGGCCCTGGTAAACCTTTCATTGCATTAAAGCACAAACATGTATCTTCAATTAAGACTGGCCCATCCAAGTGTTTGCTTGCTTCTTTACATTTTGCTATTGAAACTTCATCAGCTTCACCTTGATATTCTGGTACTGAAATTAACATGGTTTTAAGTTTAATAAAACGGTAAGACAATAACATAAAGTTTTAATATTTATAAACAGCAAATAGCATGGTAATAATATAGTTAGGGGCCTATGTAAAAGGTGGAGTGCTTGTGCGGAGTGCGGAGTATTTTTTGCCTATGTAAAAGGTGGAGTGCATGTGCAGAGTGCGGAATGTTTTATTTTTTAATGACGTCACGATCTGCGTGGGGGACGTCATTAAAATATTATTTCATTGTGTTTATAGCATAAAATAAATATTAAAACAACTGTGATATTTAAGATGTAAAAAAACATTCGAAGCAGTTTATGACTTATTATTAAAGTTTTTGAGCGGAAATGACGTCATAACCCCTCTGTGCCACATTTTTATTGCCCCAATCTTAAAGTAAATTTAATTTGCAATCGAATGATACTAACTAAAAGTTGGCACAAAGAGGATAAAGGGGTCAACGGGAGCAATATTTGACAAAAATACGTACTTCAATTATCAGTTTTTGAGCGGAAATGACGTCATAACCCCTTTGTGCCACATTTTTATTGCCCCAATCTTAAAGTAAATTTAATTTGCAATCGAATGATACTAATTAGAAGTTGGCACAAAGGGGATAAAGGGGTCAACGGGAGCAATATTTGACTAAAATACGTATTTCGATTATCAGTTTTTAGACGGAAATGACGTCGTGACCCCTGTGTGCTAAATTTTACTAATTTCATGAAGTAATTCAACATATTAGAAATATTGTGTATTATAAATATTTTTTTTACATTACAAACGTTTTTGTATTTTATCCAAATCTTAACAAAAAGAAATAAATAGGTAATTTTGCATCATGATTTAAAAATCAAATTAAAGCCAATTTAAACGACGTATAACAGTTTCTCGTTCTTCGTCAGTTAATGTAGGTAAAATGAATTGGTGATTTTTTGATAAGTTTTTAGCAGCATTTTTCTAAAAGTAAATTGCCATAAAATTAGTGTTAAGAATATATTGACTGCATTGTTATTAATATACGAAGAAGCCCTTTATATATAAACACAAAAAAAAATAATGTTGTAAATACCGATTTAGTTTCCATAGTTGTAGGCCTACTATTTTGGATTTCTTGTAGCGCATATTTTACCGCTTCAGGAAAAAATACGTCATTTCCGCTCAAAAACTGATAATCAAAATACGTATTTTTGTCAAATATTGCTCCCGTTGACCCCTTTATTCCCTTTGTGCCAACTTCTAGTTAGTATCATTCGATTGCAAATTAAATTTACTTTAAGATTGGGGCAACAAAAATGTGGCACAAAGGGGTTATGACGTCATTTCCGCTCAAAAACTGATAATCAAAATACGTATTTTTGTCGAATATTGCTCCCGTTGACCCCTTTATCCCCTTTGTGCCAACTTTTAGTTAGCATCATTCGATTGCAAATTAAATTTACTTTAAGATTGGGGCAATAAAAATGTGGCACAGAGGGGTTATGACGTCATTTCCGCTCAAAAACTGATAATCGAAATAGGTATTTTCGTCAACTATTGCTCCCATTGACCCCTTTATCCCCTTTGTGCCAACTTTTAGTTAGTATCATTCGATTGCAAATTGAATTTACTTTAAGATTGGGACAATAAAAATGTGGCACAAAGGGGTTATGACGTCATTTCCGCTCAAAAACTGGTAATCGAAATACGTATTTTCGTCGAATATTGCTCCCGTTGACCCCTTTATCCCCTTTGTGCCAACTTTTAGTTAGCATCATTCGATAGCAAATTGAATTTACTTTAAGATTGGGGCAATAAAAATGTGGCACAGAGGGGTTATGACGTCATTTCCGCTCAAAAACTGATATTCGAAATACGTATTTTTGTCAAATATTGCTCCCGTTGACCCCTTTATCCCCTTTGTGCCAACTTTTAGTTAGCATCATTCGATTGGAAATTGAATTTAATTTAAGATTTGGGCAATAAAAATGTGGCACAGAGGGGTTATGACGTCATTTCCGCTCAAAAACTGATAATCGAAATACGTATTTTTGTCAAATATTGCTCCCGTTGACCCCTTTATCCCCTTTGTGCCAACTTTTAGTTAGCATCATTCGATTGCAAATTAAATTTACTTTAAGATTGGGGCAATAAAAATGTGGCACAGAGGGGTTATGACGTCATTTCCGCTCAAAAACTGATAAGCGAAATAGGTATTTTCGTCAACTATTGCTCCCATTGACCCCTTTATCCCCTTTGTGCCAACTTTTAGTTAGCATCATTCGATTGCAAATTGAATTTACTTTAAGATTGGGACAATAAAAATGTGGCACAAAGGGGTTATGACGTCATTTCCGCTCAAAAACTGGTAATCGAAATACGTATTTTCGTCGAATATTGCTCCCGTTGACCCCTTTATCCCCTTTGTGCTAACTTTTAGTTAGCATCATTCGATAGCAAATTGAATTTACTTTAAGATTGGGGCAATAAAAATGTGGCACAGAGGGGTTATGACGTCATTTCCGCTCAAAAACTGATATTCGAAATACGTATTTTTGTCAAATATTGCTCCCGTTGACCACTTTATCCCCTTTGTGCCAACTTTTAGTTAGCATCATTCGATTGGAAATTGAATTTAATTTAAGATTTGGGCAATAAAAATGTGGCACAGAGGGGTTATGACGTCATTTCCGCTCAAAAACTGATAATCGAAATACGTATTTTTGTCAAATATTGCTCCCGTTGACCCCTTTATCCCCTTTGTGCCAACTTTTAGTTAGCATCATTCGATTGCAAATTAAATTTACTTTAAGATTGGGGCAATAAAAATGTGGCACAGAGGGGTTATGACGTCATTTCCGCTCAAAAACTGATAATCGAAATACGTATTTTCGTCGAATATTGCTCCCGTTAACCCCTTTATCCCCTTTGTGCCAACTTTTAGTTAACATCATTCGATTGGAAATTGAATTTACTTTAAGATTGGGGCAATAAAAATGTGGCACAGAGGGGTTATGACGTCATTTCCGCTCAAAAACTGATAATCGAAATACGTATTTTTGTTAAATATTGCTCCCGTTGACCCCTTTATCCTCTTTGTGCCAACTTTTAGTTAGTATCATTCGATTGCAAACTAAATTTACTTTAAGATTGGGGCAATAAAAATGAGGCACAAAGGGGTTATGACGTCATTTTATTAAAAAAAAAACACTCCGCACTCCGCATTCTGTACTCCACCTTTTACATAGTGTCTATAGTTAGTGAGTAAACTTATCATTTATTTATATTCAGATATTAATTGTTAATATTCTAAACAGAACAGCTAAATGTAAAACAAAGAAAACTTACAGTCTAACGGCGTGTTCTTTATTGAGATGCTTTCATTTGCTTTTAAAAACGATGCAATTTCTTTGAGTTTGTTCTTGTTTCCTGTAACTAAATTAATTACTTTCATTTTTAATAAGCTTTTTCGTTCTTGTTATGAATTTAGACCACGTGCAAAAAAAGTCCCCGATATGCATGAACAAATTTAAAAATTTTATTTTTTTGTATATCTCTTTATCCTCGATGTGAAAAGGTCGAATGCGCGACCTAAACATAGAGTAACATTTTAGTTACTTCGACCCAGTCTCGAGTTGTCTTTAGCAGTTGGGGATATTATAGAGATTATAATTGCCCGGTAATCATGCTGCTGATTAAGTGCTGGCTAAGCAGGAGTTCATACCGTTTATAGCGCCTTACTCGAGGGCTCTACAGCATGAGAGCAGTGGGAAATGAACCCACGACCTCATGGTGGTGCAGCAACTGCAGTTACAATATACATTTTTTATCCCCAATCTTAAGTTCGTCCTTCCAATTTGCCTAAAATATTTAAAACATACAATTTTTAAGGCTATTTTAATTACAGAAATTAATTATTAGTACCAAAAAAAAAGTGAAGAATTTTTGCACTACAAAATACTTTTGACATGTAAATTTAACTTGAAAAATAACATTGCATAAAGAAAGCAATTTTACAAAGCGATCATTAATTTCACCTTTTAAATAATAACAAGACGAATTTATATGTACTTTAATAATATTTAGAAAACAGAAAGTGCTTACATTGCATAGTAGCACACAAAGCAACCATCAAATACATGTGATACGTTAAAGTACTGCACAAAAACACTTTATACATTAGCAATTTAGTACCACTGTTAGATATTTTATAGAAAGTTTGTTGATTAAATTAGAAAAAAACTTTGAATTAATTAACAAACAGAACCACAAAAATGATAATAATACTTTGATTTCCAAAAAATATTAATAAAATGCATCCACAAAACACATTACAATTGGATTTAGTTTAACACTTAGTATTAGTAAACTATTTTATTAATTTTATTTATTTGGATTTTCTATAATAGCTAAGTGGGGAGCTGCATAAGACCCGATGGCAGTTCTTCCATCACTTAAATCTGTACCATGAGCAACTGCATAAGTTAAAGCACCAGTTGTGTCATGTAAAGTTTGAAGTATTTCACCATGAGCATTGACTTCGAACAGAAAATTGTGTTTTCGATTAGCAAATCTATGAAATAAAAAATACAAACATAACCTTTAAACTTCGTTGCTGTATTTTACAAGGTCTAAATAATTTCATGGGCTAATGTAACAAAAAGAAATTACTGAAATATTTCATCACCAAATTTTCTTATTTGGACTTTGGAATTATTTCTTGTTAGGAACTAAGAACAACAGGAATGACAAATAGGTCACAAGACTTTGTTATCTTTCTTAAACAAAACTGAACAAACAAATAGCAAATATGCCCTGTTTCTTTTAATGAGTGATTGAGTGATTTATGTCAAAAAAAAAACTGAAGAGAAATGGATTTTAAGGATATAATACTACTAAAAAAACAAAATTATTATAGTTACATATTACAACTATAACATTAATTAAAAATGACAACTTACTTGAAGAGTAATGAAGGGGGTAAAAGACCAACAATAACCTGTCTTAACGTTGGAATTGTGTACAATGCCTTTACAGTTGAAGTATAGATAGAAGTAGCACCTACCCAAAAATTTCCATTTCTGTTTATTCTAACATTGTCTGGCATAGCTAAAAATAAATGTTTATAAAATGAATAAGTTTCCATTTTGTTTTACAGTATGATATATTAAAAAATTTTATATTATTTTAAAAATAATGAAAGTTTTTAATATTTTATTATACTATTTTCGATTGGTGCAGTATCATGCAATACTTAAAGTTTTGTTTAGACACCATAAAAATGTTAAACAGTAAATTATGAGATAACTGATGCTGTGTTTTTCTTGTAAGCACATAAGTATATTAAAGCAAGTTTGGTGACCTTGAGTTTTATAAGAAAACTTTTTCAAGAAAAAACAATTTTTCAAGGTTAAACATCGCCAGGGTATTAAAAGACTAACTGTAACAGGATTTTTATACCTGGTACATGTAAAACATGTTTTTTCTTCCATGTTTTTGTGTCAAACCAATTAATTCTGTACCGAATGGTTTCTGGTACAATCAGAGTATTTTCATCATCAGCTAATTGCACCCCATTTGAAAAACAAAGTCCCGACACAACTACTTGTAACTTTTGACTTACTAGATCATATTTAAATATTCTACCAAGACATGCACCTGCAAATAAGTTTAATTTTATTTTTCCGAAAAATTTTAAGAAAGATTAAAACTTAAAACATAAAAAAGATATACTTAAAGATAAAAAATTAAGATTTTACATTCCCATAAATCTATTACTACTAACCTTCCAAACCACTGTAAATCACTTTGGTAACTGGAAAAGAAGTTGAAGCATCAGTGAAATAAACAGTTCTTCCATCTTTAAGAATGTCTAAATCATCAGGAAATTTCATAGGTGGATTAGTATCGCTTGGTTTTATTAAAATTTTGATCTTTCCTGTGGAAATATCTAAGGAACACATGCCATAAATGGCATCCATGATGTACAAGGTATTTCCTCTTAGCCTCATACCTAAAAAAATATTTGATGGTGTAGTAATAAGGTATTAGAAGAACAATATTCAACCAATTATTTAACAAATCAACATAATAACTTTAGGGGACTTGCTATCATATTTGGTCTTATAAACTATCCTTAAAAGTATATTTACCTAGAGGTCTTCCATTCTTAGCATTTTCATCTGTCTTTTCAGCACCTTTAATGACTCCATTCGTAATATTCACAATTTTTCCCTCTCCAATTACACCATCTTTAGACGGAAATACCTTAATTATTCTTCCGTCATTTAAACCCATAAACAAATTGCCGGCATTATCTTCAACAATACATTCTGGTGCGTCAATATTAGGTATCCTATGATGTAAAAAAATTATAATGTAAAACCTCTTAATTACTATTAAAATATATGGTACACACAGGAAAGTTGAAAGTAAATTTTCTCTAACTCATAATTTTTTATGTTATTCGATAGCTAAAGAATAAAAAATTAAACCAACTTTTTCCCATTTGCCAATTTTTCATTAACTTCAAATCCCCCTTTTAAATCAGCTCCTTTTATATCACCAACATAGACTGCATTAATAGGAGAATTATAATAACAATAAAAGCCAGCAGCAACCATTATCATTGAGGTAATAACAAGAGAAACAAGAAAGCTATTTGTAGCTGGCTGGCTGTCAGATCTGTGAACGGCTTTTTCATTATTTTTCTTTGGTGCTGTAGTAACATTTTTACGTTTTCGAACAGTTTTATTATCCATATTGGCCTAAAATTTACAAACAAATTCACACTATCCAAAATCTAAATGATAAAAGATTTGTTAGTTTCATACATGATATTTTTAATTGATTAACTTTTTCTTGATTAAATATAACAATATAGAACAACAAATAAACAAATCAGCAAATAACTGAACAACTGCATAAATCATAATTCATGTAAGTCAGGATATAAGAATAAGGTGAAAGTAATGGTAACTGCATAATACAACATTAATTCCAATTAAATTTATTGCATATAGGTACATAGCGTTGGCTTGACTGCATAAACAAAGTTGAAGAAATAATATCATCCATACATTTAAAAAAAACTTTTTTGACATTATTAAAATTACAAAAAATGTACTTATCGCAAAACACAAAACAGTAACTTGTGTATAAATTTTCAAATAAAAAAGTGCATGCATTATTTGTTTATATTAAATTAACCTGACAGCGGTTCTATAAAATATTAACTTTTCAACAAAAAAAAAATATATTTGGCAGATATCAGCTTATCACAAATTTGTTACAAAACTTTTTAAATACATTGTAAAAATACAATATTAGTAAAACATGGGGAAATCTCTTAATGTTCTTTTATATCAAAGTTGTTTTACATAAAGGGGTTTAATAATTCTTTGGTTAAACTTTAAGATCAGCAGACTTATCCAAGATAGCTAGAAAAGGTGAAAAATAGGAACCGAGTGCCATTCTGCCATCACTTAATTCTCTGACTTCAGTTAAACCAATCTGCAGCTCACCATTTGGACTTTGCAGAACTTGAATAATTTCGCCCTGGTCGTTTATTTCCATCAAAGTACTGTGCTCAATTTTGTATACCATCATTTGAAGCCTAAAACATTTTGTGTTTTAGATAAATTTGAAAAAAAAAAAAAATAAAACAAAATTACTAAAAGTTAAATTTAACATTAGGTTCTTCAAGTTTAAAATTTTGCCATCTTTAAATTTAAGATGCAAAAAAAATAGCAAAGTTATACTTACACGAAAAGAAAGTTTTGTGGTATAAGGCCACAAATTGTTTGTCGTACAACAGGCAATCGGTTAAAGATCTTGGAAAGAAAGTTTGGAACATGAGATCCTGGAACCCAAAAATTCCCTCTGCTGTTCAACACTATGTTGTCAGGCATAACTGAACAATATATATTTTTTTAAATAAATTACAACAAATCTTTCCTTATAATTTTGTAAGATTCCTTTTAAAAAAAAAGGCAAAAACATAAAAAAAATTTTTACCTGGCAATGAAATCAGTTTCTTAGTTTTTAATGTCTCCAAATCCACAATCCTTACTCGATAATAAACCAATTCAGATATTATCAAACTTTTTTCATCCTTTGAAAGTTCAATGCCACTTGGTGTACAAACACTCGACATCAAAACTTTAAGTTTATCAGTTGCAAGATCATATCTAAAAATTCTTCCAGCGCACCTACCTACATAACAGTTAATATTTTAAAGTTAATATCACTAAACAAATTGAAAAAAAAAACACTATTTTTATAGTTATAATGGATAATATATAATACAAGGCTTTAGGCTTAATATTTTTATTATAATACTCTAATATAAAGTACTTTAGTAGCTACATTATTAGTTTAATTTCTATAGTTTATTGTTTCTATTCATAAACCTACCATCAAGGAAAGCATGCACTTGACCATGCTTATAAATCGAATAGTCCATGTGAAAGTCGGTAAAGTAAACAACTTTTCCATCTTTTGACAGAGTTAAATGATCTGGGGATTTCAAGGGTGGTGTAGCTTTTGTGGGTTGAACAAGTTGTGTAATTAACCCAGATCTAATATTAACTGAGTAGATTCCATAAAATGCATCGGCAACATATAATCTGCCATTTTTAAATCTTAAACCTTGGAAAAACAAAATAAGAAAATATTGATATTTCTAGTCGGTAACAGAAAAGTAAAATTAACTTTTGGTTTTATTTTTTAATACCTTAATTTAAAAAATATTTTGGAAATATTGTTTATACTTTAAAAGAACTATTTTTTTTATAAAAAGTGTCTAGAAAATTTAAGTAAACCTTAAGAATTTAATACGCTAACTTATATTAAATTCATTTTTACCTAAAGCTCTTCCAGTTTTAACTCTTTTATCAGTTGGTATTCCTCCATACACATTAGTGGTCAAATTTCTCACCAAACCTTCACCAATTTCAACTTTTTTTCGTGAAGGCATTATCTGAACAATTCTCCCATCTTCTAATCCAATATAAATATTTTTGACATCATCTTCAACAATACTAGCTGGTCCTGGCAGATCTAGAACTCTAAAGTATATCAATTTTATTTTTTCAAATGATTCATATAAATATAAAATACATCTAAAGTTAAGTAGTAAAGTTTGTAGCAACAAGTCTTCACTACTTCATAGCTTTTTTAGCTATTTTTATTAACAAGAAACAATATACCCAGTAATCAGTTGGCCGCGGTTTGGCGACTATTATTGATTTAACATTCTAATATACTTACAAATAGTTTAATTTAAAATAAAAAAATACATTTACTTACACTGAACCTTTGGTTAACTTATCATTCAGTGCAAAAACTCCTTCAAATGGAACATAATCAACATCAATTCGAACAGCTTTTATTGGTGAGTTATAGAAGCTGTAGACAAAAACTGATGCAAGAAGGATCAAGAAAATGTACAACTTGATATTAGACTCATTTCCCCCTTTTTCCTGGTTCTCTTCCTTGTTGCCCTTTTCTCCCACCTCTTCATGGTTCACTGCCTCAGGCCTTCTTCTTCTTACATCATCCATTTTTTAATTATTGCACAACAATGTTTTAATTTACAAAAGTCTGTAGCTAAACCTCTAATTTGACAGATTTTTTTAGTTAAAATTAATGTAAAATAAAAATATAATTGAAGATCAAGACAAGCAAACATTAATCAATACAAGCTACCAATAATACTGCTTTAATACCAAATGTAAAAGTTAGCACACAAACAATTTAATAGTACCCTAAAATTTAAACATTCTACATAAAATCAGTTAGTGGGGTAATAAATTTAAGTAGCAGAATAAATTGCAGTGTAATTAATAAATACAATTTGCATAGGTAAATAATTATAGTTTAATTTAAAGAAATTACCACAAAGAATAAAATTAAGGATCTGGACAGTTTAAACTGATGGGCGATAAAAAATTTTCAGAAACAGGTTGTCAAAAGCATCAGTTGCGAAAGCCCGGAAAATCCCAGCAAACTGAGCCCATTTAGGAATCATCAAAAATGCAGATCTCATGGCCCCGTATTCGACTATTTGCCTTGCTGTGTCATCAGTTGGATGGCCTTGAATTTTAACCTTTTGTGGGTAGTCCTTCCATCTGTTTTTCTTGGTTTGAATTGGTCCCAGCAAGCAGATCGTAATAGAGTAATCTTTTTTACCACGAACTAACATTTCAAGGCGCAGCGTTCCATAAAAGTTGTTCAAAGCAGCTTTGTTGGCTCCATATATGGAGTTAAATGGGGTGGGTATATGCCCAGCAAGAGATGAAACAACAACCAAGTGACCATTTGATTTAGTCAGGTGTGGAATTGCATGTGTTGAAAGATGCACATAACTGAGATAATTAATAATTGTTGATTCATTTGCAAACTTGAGGTGAAAATCGGTTAGGTTCCACTGTCCAGCATTGCTTAACCCATAAACATGATTTAAAACTAAGTAATCCAAACCGCCCAACATCTTAACAGCTTTATTGATCACAACTCCAGCCTGGTCCAAGTGAATCATGTCAGCTACAATATAATCTGCTTGTTCTGCACCCAATTCGAGACATTTTTTCACCACCCTTTGCAGTTCTGCCTCTCTTCTTGCTGTGATAACCAATTTAGCTCCCAACTTGGCATATTTGTAAGCTACTTCTTCACCAATATTTTGACTCGCTCCTGTCAAAAAAACACGTTTGCCTTTGACTTCTTTTGGATCAAATGATTTAGATACTAAGTAGAAATACACAACTGCTGCCACAATTGCCACAAACCCAGCTCGCAGCACAAATCCCATTTTGTAATTTTTTATTTAACTAGTGACCTATAAGTATATAGAACATTATGTTAAAAAAAATCTTTACAAAAATAGTGCACACATAAAACAAAATTGTAAACACCAGATAACATAAAAGTTCTTACAAACCTAAACATTAGCATAATAAATAAATTTTGTACTAAAAAGGCAGTACTTCAATAAACTTAAAATATATATTTAAAATTAAAAATAATTATATATAACAAAATAAGTTTAAATACCTACAAAATATCAAAACAAAATATCATAATTTAGTTTTTATTATATATATATTATATTCTTTTAAACATTAATCTATAAAACACCAATTATTCCAAACAACTAGGTTCGATTAATAAAATAAAAATTTAATAAATTGCAACACCCACATTTTTCTTTAAAACTGCAACAACATATTTTAATTGGTTGTCCAGTCAATTCGATGTTTTAAAACTTCAATTACAATAGATCCTTTAAGCAAATAAATTCCCATGTCCGCTAGAATAGTGTTTGGGTCATTAGAATTTTGCTTTTTATCAGCCTTTTGATTTCCTTCATTTTGTTCTAAAGATTGAACAATTTCTTCTTTTAGTAACAGGGCACTTCCGTGCTGGAGATTAAGTAACAAACAGGATTCTTTTATTCTTTTAAAATAATTTTCAGGGCGATTAGTGTACAACCCAAACAACGGAAACAAATTACGTTTCATATCGAATTGAAGTTGCGCTGCACCACCCATGTTAAAATGATTGGACATGATAAGCTCAGTAAATAAATATCGGTCAATATCCTCAGCAAGATCTTTCCAAAATCTTATAAACAAAGCACCAGATAGTCTTTGCTCATACTGAAACAACCTTTCTTGTAACACTTCGAGCATTGGACAAGCTGTTTGAGACACAACACTAGTCCCATGTTTGTCATCAACTACAGGCATTGCCATCCATTCTTCTTGATCCAAATAAGGGCGACACTTAGCTTTAAACTCTGAGAAAACAATTTGAGTAAGAGTAGAAACCCCTTCAGTGCATATTCTTTCATATAGTTCAATCATATGATCAAAAACAGTCTCATTGCTTGTTAAATCATCATGTGATGTGATATTGTGAACTTGAAAGTTGGTGCTCTGACTCTTTATGTCTGTTGAATAATTATCTTGCAAACATTTTAAATCCAGAAAAAATAGGTTATCAGCCCATTCTTTTAAAACAATAGTGATGTAAAATGCTGCATTTAAAATCGAAAAGCGATCATTATTCATAGGGTTTGTAATAATGCTCCTTATCATTTGAGTAAGACGTATTCGAAAATCGTCCAACAAAAACAACTGAAGGTTAAGAAACTGCAATTTCATCTGATCTGAAGGTATATTTTTGTACCTATCTGTCAAGGTTAACAACATCGTAATAAAGTATTCAGAGCATTTTGGGGTCTTCATGTCATCAATGTTTTCCTCATTTCCTTCAACAATTTCAATTTCCCAACTTTGATCGGAAAGCATTGAGTCTAATCGCTCGATAGCATTTGTTTTCTCTATAGTTAACCATTTTTGTATGTAGGTTGGTTGCACTAATACAGTAAGGGGGCTATGCTGTTTAAGCAACGAATCCGGAATGTCATATGCTGTTCTTAATTCCTGATCGAATAATAATAGTTCATCAACAGTATGCGTGAATAAGTCATCTGAATAAACTATTTCTTGCATGTCTACCATTAGCTTTTGACTTACTAACTGCAACAAACCTCTAGTGAACATCATAACGGCATCAACATGCGAATAATTACTGTTGTCTAAAATAGGTTGAATTATATTCTCCAGAAAGCTAGAATGATTACCAACCCAGTTAAGGACTTGCGCTAAATACCATTCTGGTCTATGCAAGGCATTCGTTTGTTTGTTTCCAACAAAGTGATACTTAAATCTTTTTCTTAAAGTTTTCAGCAAAAATTGAAACGGTAGAAGAATGATATCTTTGTCATAATATTCAAACAATTGTAAATTTCCTTCTGATGAATTATCCTTTTTTTCATTTTCATCCTTTAACAGAAAACTGGGAAGTTGAATAGTAAGAAGATTGCCAACAACATCTTCAAGATGTCCCATGGAATATGCAGAGGAGTGAAGAGATTCATCATTTGCAAAATTAAAAGATCCTGGAGAAGAAAGAAAGGGCCAGTTGATTTTCTTTAAAATTGCATCTAAATCGTTTCCCAATTTTTCTTTTAAAATGTTATACCAGAACATAATAGTTTTTTTTAGAAAAGACACCAAAGTATGACAGCTTGTTTGATTTTTCTTCAAGAGAACAATCATGTCAACAAAGTTCTTAAAATGATCGCAAGCATCTTTCATGCAGTCGCTTAGAATAGATTGTCGTATTTCTCCACTTGTGCCCTCAATTTTAGCAATCCAACTTAAATAATAAACATAACATTCTACTTCATCAACACTTGATAAGTACTGCTGTATTTTTTCAAGATTTTGTTGATTTTTTTGCAAAAACTCCTCAATTTTTTTATCATGTTTTAATTTTATATCTAGAAGGTCATCAGATTTTTTGATTGATGTCTTAATGTTAGTTAATAATTTGTTCAATTTTTCAGGTTCGTTTGTTGTTGTGATATTCAATCTTCTTTTTAAATTTACTTTCTTCTTTTTGGCTTCCTCAAATATATGTTCTATGTTCTTTAAACTTGCGAGATCATCTCCAAAAGTGGTTTCCAAAAAATTTTTTAATTCATTTTCATTATCCATATTTATTTATAAAAAGTTTAACTTAAAACCACAAAAAATCTAAAGAAAAAAACAGAAAATTGATCATTTTGCAATAGTAAAATTATAATGAACACAAACTGTAAGTAACATGATTTTGATGGAATAAACAATGTTAAGGTACAGAAAAGTTAAGGTTATAATTGTATTTCTAAAAAAATGCTGTTTACTCAGTATTCATAAAAAATAAACTAATAGGCACCTCTTTTTAACGATAAACTAACAGGATTTAAAAAAAGATACATATACAAAAAAGGTAACAAAATTGTTTCTAATAAATTCTAAAAAAATATTAAATAAGTTTAACACAAATGTTTTTTAAAATGGTGAATTTGGTAAATAATTGAACCCTGGTTCCAAAGGTGACGCTGCGTAAATATTTTTGTTAAGTGAATTTGGAGTAAAATTATTGTTGTCAATCTTATCCAAAAATTCTTCCATACTAACATCATCATCTGGATTGAGTTCTTGTTTTTGTAACCTAGGTACACTCCCTTCCCATTCCTTATACAAAGGTTCAATAAAACTAGAAGATCTTTTTAATAAATAGGGATCAAATGGAAAAAAAGAATTTAATGGGTTGTTTGGAGAAGCAACTGATGATATCATCTGTCTATTATTTCTATCCACAATTGTATCGCAATACACTAATTGGTGAATTCTCATAGTTGATGAGAACAGATTCACAATAGTAACTTGACAAGCTTGTAAGGGGTTCAGATGGCAAGTTATCAAGTGTTGCAAATTTAATCCAAGGATGTAATTTCGTCCCAATTTGGAGTCCAGAATTTCCTTATGGCGAAATATGATGACATAAAATATAGCTTGAGACACACTGTAAAATGTTCCATGCTTTTGTATATCACAGCAAAATGAGTCACCTGACATCACATCAGTATTCTCTTTAATGTATTTGTTGGTCCAAGATGTCATATTATCCAGCCATTTCGCCACAGTTTTCAAGGAAATAAAGTTTCCGCGTGCCAGTAGACTGCCCATGTAACAGCAAGAAGATTGCCTATAAATACCTGCAATATGTGGTGATAATACTTTGTTCCAACAATGTTTTAAGAATATTGAGCAAAGTTCTAATTGAAAACTAGAAATGAAAAACAACAAAAACTGAGTGTGAACCGTTCCATCCACTGGCAAAATACGATTATCAAATACAGACAAAAGGCAGTTTAACAACTTTTTAGAATCGTCAAGTTGAAGCTCATCCTTTTTGTAGCACGCACCATGAATATATTTAAACAATATGTTCATTAAAACATCAAGTTTGTCGGCAAGTTGGTGCTTCATTTCATTTTTGTTCTCCTCTTTTTTCTCAACATCATCCATCTCCATGTCAAACATATTTTCCATGTTTTCTAGATCGTCCTCCAGTTCCTCAATTTCATGTCTGGGCGAGTGAACATCGATCTCAATAATGTGTTTAACAATAAGCTCCAGAAAAAAATGAATCGATCCAGGAAAGTAAGTTGTGATGATCAGAAGGTTTTCAACATAACACACAAGAAAATTTTGTGGCTTTCTAAAGTAGGGAAAACAATCGGAAAAAACTTTTTCAGCAATGCTAGTGGAGAGTGGAATTATTGTAAAAATTGACTTTAAAATGGAATGAATAGTTTTGAAAATTTCCTCTTCGGTCAAGACAGAAATAGTTATTGGATTAGTATTGCTTTTTTCCGGTGTAAAACAATTTACGAGTTTTAGTATTACAGTTCTTAGATGAATAGGATTAGAAGTGACAAGGGCAATTACAAAATTATGAAATGCAGACACTACTTCTTTTTCCCTTTTCATCCACTGTATTTTTAAAAGAGCATCCACCATTGGTTTGTGGGTTTTATCCAACAAATGAACATTCTCGATGGACTGCTGGAGCCAATCAATAATCTCAGTTGATCTCAAAGTTGTATCTGAAACTTGAGTAATCAGCATGTTGTAGTTTCCTAAAATTCCTTTGGAATATTCTTGCAAAACTTGAACTATTTTTCCATCAAATCTAACATTAATTTTCTTCATAGAGTTTTTGCTCAAGCTCCTACGTAAATGGCTCATTTTAAAGTTTTAAAGATTTATGCTTTTTCAATTAGCAGATAAAATACACAACACAAGAGTTATCGCAAAATATGAAATCAAGATTCCACGTGTATAACAAACAAATAGCCACCGAGCAAATACAGCAAAAACCCCAAAGCAAAGATTGTAACCCTTTTGCGACCTACTATATTTCTCACACTATTTCTAACATTATTAGAGCATAGAATAGATGGTAAACTACCTTTTTATCTATGGTTTAGTTTAACAATATTTATTTAAATATTTAATAAAACTTTGCACATTTTTATTCTTTTACACGTATTAAATGTTGGCAAATAAAAATAGTTAGACTAAAAAAAATGTTTTGTAATATAGTTAAACCCAAACATTTTTTTTACATAGCGGATATATATTTAAAAGCATATGTTTCCAGGATGTATTATAATCCACTTTCAACATTTTTTTCGCTTATGTGCTTTTGCATTTTATGGAACTTTACACAACATTACAATGTTTATAAATCCGTGGTTTAAATAAAATTATAAATGTAATAATTAACTATTTATTTACAATAAATCTCGTTCACATTTAAACATTGTATTAAAAATTGATTAATTTAAAAAAAACTTAAAATGTGGTAAACAAAAGTAAATAGTAATTAAACACTTGAAAGTCAAGTTTGTGATTTATTTTTTTACAAAAAAATGTTAAAAGTGATTTATTTTTTTACAAAAAAATGTTTTAGATATATTTTATATCTATGTTTGCTTTTAAGCTAAATCACAATATATCGTTGGAATAAGATAACATCATTTTTTAGAAATGTGGTCTTTTCTAAACAGTAAAAAGCCACGTAACATATCATTTTACTTAAAGACAGGGCATATTATTTTACATAAAACGAGATTTTCCCGTCAAAAACATCTTAGAATTGTATTTATCAGTTAAAAATCCTGTTTTAGAATTCTCGTTATGCAATTTGAGCTCAACTAATACCGTAAATTGTTGTCGTTTTACGACAACGACACGTAATAGAAAGTCATTTATTCGCGCAAAATTGTCTGGGCGGGGACTGAAATAAACAAACGCGACTATAAATCTCGAGACTTTTTTTGTGTTAACACATTCGGTTTTTATACCAATTTGAAAAGTGCTTAAGGCAAAGTTCCTAAATAAATTAAACTTTGTTGGTTGAGTTTGGTAATCTCAAAATTTTAGTAACATAATGATTAAAACTCGTTTAAAAGTAGTTAGACTATGATTTTAAAATATAAGAAAACTTAATTTTACGTATTTCTGTTAACAGAACTCTAGCTATGGCTTTTAATAAGTTGATCGCAATGTTGGTGACAGTTTTAATTTATTTGTTGTGCGTCTCAAGCACTTCGGGTGAAAGATGTAAGCGACAGACAAGAACTTGTAATGTCACTTTAGCTGATGGTACCTGGGAATTAACTAGTTATAGTTGTGGGCAAACTTGTTGCGGTAACTTACTCATTAATTCATTGTTATTTTGTTTCTAATGATATATTTCTGAATTTAATATAAGAGAAAACTAGTTTATGCAAACAAATATATTTGCATACGAACAAAATGAAATTCTTTAGCTAAAATTAATTTAAAATTCAAAATCAATTTTTTTTAGCTAATGCCTTACATAACACCACTGACAATTTGCTGGAATGTTGTGGTGACGAAACTTTTGGTGAAATCTACAACACTCAAACACAAAAGTGCTGCACATGGAATTATCAAAAGACTTTTCGAATTCACGAAAATTTCACATCGGTATTATTTAATTTTTCCGAGCAAAGATTTTTATTATTTCTAAACTTTAAATAACAAAAACGCTAGAAACTTACGACCAGTCTAATTTGCAACTTAGACGTTGGTTAGCAAACATTTTTTTAGGAGATTTAAATAGTTTTTATATGGTAAACAGGCATGAAATTAGGACAAGTTTTAATTAAGTATATTTGTTTTAGGCTGACTTTTGTTGCGGTACAAGTTTGTTTCGAGCAGATCAGCACAGAGAAGGTCTGTCATGTTGTGCTGGCTGGAGAACCGAAGCTCAAATTTTTAATGTACGAACTGAGATGTGCTGCGAAGGAGTGCGGGCATTTGCCAGTAAGCAAATTTATAAGATTTTAGCCAAAAAAGATCTCTAACCTTTTAGCACAAAAGATGATTAATTCTGCTAAAATATATTAGCTCAATTTTTATAGATCTTAAAATCCCCCGCCAAAATAGCGGAATTAAAATTTAAAATTTACAAATTTTTAAGACGATACTGCTTATACATCGTGCTGTGGTCAAACTTCATTTGACAGGAGAACAAATTCGTGTCCTTGTAACGACAAGCAAGTAGCGATCGGCCTTCCACAAAACGAAGCCGGTTGCTGCCATAATCCTAACGGAACACAAACAGGTTATAACACGAACACTCAACAGTGTTGTAATGGAAATCCCTACTTTACCGATACGGAATTTTGCTGTGGAAATTTTGTCGGGCTTAAAGATTCCCAGGTATGATAAGATAAACTAAAATTGTAATATAAAACCGCAAGGTAGACTGGAAAACGCCTAAAGGTAGACTGGAAAATTATTGAAATCATAACTTAATTTAAATTACCGCAACTTTAAAGAGCTATTTTTATTACCTGTTTATAGGTGTGTTGTGACGGAGTGCTGGCCAGCAGTGGCGCGGCAAACACGACCAACGAGTTAGCATGTTGTGTTTTAAATGATGGTACAACATCTGTATATGATACTAGCGTTGAAATATGTTGCAATGGAGAAATAACCGCTCAATCAACAATAGTAAGTTGTCCGTATAATTCTAAACGGTTTAAGTATCTACTTCTTAAAGTAGTTGTAAAACGTGTTGATGTGTATTAAACAATATTCTTTTGCAATCACCATAAGTCAATGTGGTTGTAAAGTTTTTGATGTACTTCGTGCGGTACTTTAATAAGTTTTATTTTTATAATAGCCGGATGAGGCCCAAGTATGTTGTGGTGATGTTCTTTATACCCTATTAACTGCCGGAGAATCATGTTGTAACGGCCAACCATTTGCAAGTGCAACTTCAGTGTGCTGTAACAATACTGTTTCTGTAAGTTTAAACTAATAAAAATTTATAAAGCGAATAAGGAAGGTATTGGTTTATTTCTAGTTGTTTTAAAAAAGTAAAACACTACACTAGTTACATAAAACGCTTATTTTAACTTTTAGCCTGGAGACCGCTGTTGTAATGATTTCGCTTACTCGTCATCGAATCAAATCTGCTGCGGTGGCCTTATCGACATCGTGAGTCAACCATTTTGAATACGTTGTGTAGAAAGTCCAAATTCTATTTTAATACATTAAACATTTTAGGATGTCACGTATGAACAAGCAGCGTGCTGTAGCAACCAGTCGTTCGACGCCTTATCACAAACATGTTGCGGTAACACAGTATTTGACAACAATTTTCTACCCGTAAGTTTATGTCATTATTAAGTCAAATTCTTTTATTAATATTAAAATACAGCATTGTTAAAATGATAAATATAAAGTTTGTTATTATTTGCAATAAATTCCTTGTTATATTTAATTTAAATTGTATAACATTTTAGAATGGTGAAATAAGTCGAACAACGAGATGCTGTGGAGATTTTGGAGCACCGGATACGCTGACTCCATATGATTACAGATTAAGTACTTGTTGTGAGGGATCCATCGAAGACTTAGGTATGTATGCTTTGGCAATTATGTTTCAGTTAATCTGTAAATGTATTAAAACCAGCATCGTTAGGGTAAATTTGTGTGAAGCTATACTATAACCTGCAGGATAAAGAACATAACAATCTCTTACAGGTAACATCACGTGGCACCAAGCTCAATGCTGTGGTAGAGTTGCAATCGATGCAACGTACTACATGTGTTGTGATGCTGTTCCTGTGGAAAGATGGTACGGTGAAGAAACTGATTGTTGCAGTGGCCAACCTATAAACTCAACTATAAGCATGTGCTGTGATGGCGTTACTCAGCCTAGAAATGGAACTACCGAATGCTGTGGTAAGATATTAAAGTGTTATTCAATACATTTAAAAACATTTATTTTTTAACACTTAAAAGTAATTTTTAGTATGGTTGTAATATGTTATTCCAAAAAAAATCATTTTTTATCTATATTTATCCTTAATGTGGTAAGGTCGACTTGACGACCTAAGTATAGAGTAACAACTGTTTCTTCGACCCAGTTTCGAGTTGCCTTGGCAGTTTGATATATTGTTGATTATATTAGCCTAATAATTACGCTGCTATTTAAGCAGGAGTTTATACCGCTTGTGGCGCCTTACTCAAGGTCACTACAACATAAGAACAAAGGGAGCGAACCCACGACTTCATGTAGTGTAGCAAGTGTTCTGACTACTACACCACGCTGCTTTTATTCTGTACTTTTTTAATATTTAATACTGTTGCAGGAACCGATGTATACGATACGACAACTGCTAAATGCTGTGACAATATACCCAGAAGTTTAAATGGTGTTGATCCAGACAAGGCTATATGCTGTGGTGATGGCTGTATCGACGGCAGCACTTACTGGTGTTGCAACGGAAAACAATTCCAAAAAGGTTCTGATCAAGGTGTCGACGTTTCTGGCCTTGAATGCAACCAGGTTTTTCCTGGCAAATAAACAAGTACGAAAATATATCAACACAATACATTCCATGAATTACATTTTCAGGCTATTACATTCCCGGGCTAAAAGTTGAAAAATTTTCCCGTAGTACTAACCTTTATTTGTGATGCTATTCTGTATATTTCCCACGCTTTCTTTGTCACTACATTAACGTTTTGTATATTATTTTGTGCATTAAAATGTCTACACAAATGCTAACGGTTTATTGTAGGTCATTTTAACTCTGTGAGACTAGCTAAACAGTTATAAATGAAGAAACTAGCAAAGTAGTGGTAGAAGTGGTATTAGCATTGTTTACATTTTTCTCTTCTTTTACGTAGCATTAAAAACTGAACATTTTTCCGCAATGGAAAGGCGTCGGAATGTGACGTCATTATTTGTCCGCTTTACCCGAGAAATTCCATTAAAACAAAAACTGTGGTATTGCATTATAACGTGGTTGTTTAGGGTTTGTTGTAGTTATACGAAAAGTTTTGTTTTTTGAATTAATTGAAAAGACACATATCTTCTGACATGTTATTAGTTTATGTTGTTATATTAGTTTGCAGTTGAATTGTTTAAAAAATCGTAGAAGTTATATTTAAATGGACAGTTTGAAAAGCGAATTCGAAGTAAAAGGTGACGTTCTGCGTAAACAAATGCGTAGTAGCCAGAGTGATGTGACGTTTTGTGGCAAATTACTTTTTCTTTTCTAGTACTTATTGAATGGGATTTATTTGTGAGTAGGCTTATTTTTGTTCAAGGTTCAATGTTTGGTTTCTTTTGTGGCTACTAAAAACTACAAAGATTTTGTGTGTATGTATAAAAAAAAAACTATGTATATAAATGATAAATTTTGGGACATATTGCAAACCTTCAGTATTTCATATTAATTAATAATATTGGTAAAGTGTGTCAATAATAGCATTATTAGCGGTATAGCAATAATATTAATTTTAGATTTACAGCAATATTATAAAGTAGTTTTAAACTGCAGTTTTAAACATTAGTATTAAATTTGATATACAAATTGCCATATTTAATATTTAGTATTTTATTCACATGTAAAAAGATTTAAATCAAGTTAAATTATTACTTCAGGTTACTAATTTCCCTTACAACAGCAAGCTAAAATCGGTTTATTAAAAATTACACAATCAATTAAAAAAAATCTTTGTTATTAGTTTAACGACCATTTCCGTTGACGATTTGGTTTAATTTGCCAATCAACTTTTTGGTTCCAGTTTTTCCGTACTGATATGCATCGTTAAGGGTATCCTTGATAGGGTACTGAGCAGCAGTATCTTTTCTAATAATAAATTTAAGGATATAGTTTTAGTTTATTGATAACACCATAGTTACTATTAAAAGGTGATTCCTAAAGGATGGTATATACCTTTTATTAACGAACAGTAATTGCCTTTTTATGTAAATGAAGTAAAGATTTTGTTAAAAGGTTAATAAAATGACTAAGGGAAAAGTTTTAACATACATTTCTTTGTATAACTTTTTTCCATGCTTTTTGATTGAGTTGAAGTCAATTTTGTCCCAGGCGCCTTTTGGGTCAAACCAACTCCAAGGACTTGTTTTTTTGGCTGGTGGCTCACCTTTAAAAAAAATATATATTTTTTTTTTAGTTACCATTCAAAGGTTAAATTGTGTTTCAGAATTGTTACTTTATCTAAACTTAAAACTATGTTTATTCGAAGTATCTAACTTACCTTCGTTTGGCACTGGATTTGCTTCAGTATAGCAAATGAACGCTAAAATCAAGCAGGCAAAAATAGCAATTCTCATTTTTAGTTTTTCTTAGTTTAAATAATCTACAATATTTATAAAGAAATTTATAACTTTGTTAAATTAATCAAAAATCAAAATCCAATTGTTTTTTTTAACTTTTTTACTACCAAACATACATCAGACTTTTCTTGTACTGTTCAAAGGAAATAAAGTGTTGCAATCTAAATTAGGGCGTTGTTTGAATTACAAAGAAAGTAGTCCAAATTTTCGCAACTATTCAAATTAAACCGTACAAAGTCCGTGCTGGTCTTGTTTTTATCAAAAACAGTAAACATTTAATTAAGGTTGCAATAGCAAGTCAACGAAGGTTATTATATCATAGCTTCACGGTTCCTTGTTTGTTTTTCAGATTGAATTTGTTGTTAAGATATTTGTCACGTGACATTGTCGTCATTTTTGTTTAATACTTAAAGCGTCTTCTAATAACTTTTTTTGCGCAACGTTTTTAATTGATTTTTTTAAATACCAATGCGCCAAATATGGTATTTAAAATATACCTAATAGCGTTTGGAAGTTTTTTGTATGTTTTTTTATTAGAACATCGAAAAAATTATGTAAAACCAAAATGAGGTTATGTTTACACGAAGTCAATTTCTCTTTAAACAGAAACTTGATGTTTTCCGTACTGATGACTTATAGCCAGGCATGTTTGCTATTTTGTTTTTTAAGTAAACCTTTGTATTTACTTAACATTTGAAAAATTGAATTTATAACTCAGCGATGGCCGCGTTTGCCATGTGACGTTATCACGCGGTGGGTTTCCTACGAGTGAAAATAAAATAGAGTTAAACTTTAACTTTTCAAAAGTTGATAAGCATAGTGCAGTGGTGGCAGGTTGGCAAATCAATTAGGACTGACAAACTAAAGTAAATATACCTTTGAACTAATGCATTTTTTTGTTTTAGTCAAACAATTAACGCAAATAATAGACTGTTAAAATTTAAATATGAATGTTATCGAGGATTCAGATATACGCCTGTTCAATAAGTATTTTAAAAGGATGAACGGTACTATTGTTCCGCCGCCGGGTTATTGTCCGATTTTTGCACCACAGTCGAATACTTTTTCGCAAGGTATGAAAATTTAAATTGTAATTTTAATAAAATAATTTAATTGTTATGGTTCAGTATGTTAGATGTACGTTAAACGCCTAAAAAAAATTATAAACGCGCAAAATTAAAACCGGATAATTTATATATTTATATCATCAGAACTTTTTATTATAGTAGGAGGGATTTTTGACGTTTCTTAATATTAATAAAGTTTTTTTGTAGAATTATATAACGAATGGGGCGCTTGGGCTATTGTCTACCTCATCATACCAGCGATTCTTACTTTGATAATAATTGGAATTTATTTGGAAGAAATAGCTTATATCTTTCTAAAAGCAAATTCAAAGGAATTGCGAAACTCAATTTTATGGATTTTAGGAACACATCCGGTAAAAATTTCTTTACAAAGAAAAACATTTTTTTCAAATTTTTTAAAAAATTTTTAAATGTTAATAATTTTTTTTCATCATAAATAATCAATTAAAACAGTTTGGTCGTTATCTTTGTGAAATATAGAATTGATTTAATCTATTTTTAATTTCAAAACAAATAGACGAAACTCCTCGTGATATTTACTTATTTATTGTGTCATCATCGTTACACAGTGAAAAGATTAATGGAATTAAAACATATACTTTTATAAGCTCATGAATCAACTGTTTGCTTAACTTTTATGACATTGCAATATACATACAACCATAAAATAAAATTCGTACCTAATTTCAAAATATTTTTAAAAATTGACTAAATATTTGTTTATTAATAAAAGGCGATTATGGCGATTGGCACAATAGCTGTGTTCATGCCAGCGTCTACAGTATACCTGAGTTTCATGTACAACATTTACCTTGCATTCGCTATCTACAAGTTTTACTATCTCATTATGATATTCAGCGGTGGTAGTAAATGTTTTGTAGAAAAGAGCTCTGAAGCGATTATCTCTTTGAATCACATCCCGTGCTGTTGTCTCGTTTGTTTACCGACAGTACAAAATTCAACGTGAAATTTTATAGTTTTGATACAATTTAACTTTTTTTGTTTAGCATTGTTATTTATACGCTTTTATTTAACAATAAGAAATTAGGCCATAGTTTAAATTTGAATTTTTTTGATGTTAAATAGATTGAAAAAACAAATATTATTGTGTCAACATATGGTTTAGTTTCAACAGCCAATTTAATAATATTAAATTTTTAGGACAAAAACAAAAATTATTAAATGGATGATCCTTCAAAATGCAATTTTCACCCCAATTTATGGAGCTCTTGCTGTTTTGCTCAAGTCGGATTTTCATTTTTTTATCACAGTATGTATTTTCACCGAATTCTTTTTTAATATTGTTTAAATACTTATTAAAGTTTGGTAACGGTTGGCAATTTATAATAACTAAACATTTTTTAGCCAGAAAACTCTTCTTTAAATGCGTCAACAATTATTTCAATATTCAACGCGTTTTCGATGTTGACATGCATGTACGGCTTCAGAATGCTTTTTAAATTTGCAGTTCTAGTTAATGGTAACTATTCTAATTTGCTATTACTATAAAATATCATTTTTATTAGTATCAAGTACCGTTACTAATGCTGCACTGTTATATTCTGATTGTTTAATTTACATTTGGTTGTTTCAACTATCTAATAATTTCTCTATGATTTTCTATATCACAGGAATGGACGATCTTCATGCTATTAGGGGCAAAGCTATTGTAATGCAGGCAACATTATTCGTTATTGGCCTTGAAGGGGTTTTATTTAGCATTCTTGTTAAATATAACGTTATACCTTGTGCTCCGCCTTTGAATTTTATCGGACGTGGAAAGGGTAAAAATATGTAATACTATTGTCATTTCAGATGAGAATATATTTTTTCAAATATTTGTTTTTTTTTAGTTATTTTCAACTACGCATCAGTTTTACAAGCGTTTTTTCTAGGACTGTTAGCAAGGAAATATTACAGGTAAGTTGAAGCTGTGTTTATTAATATCCTTCTTAGAGAGTTAAACGTCCTGTAAGTCAAACTTGTTATTATGTTTTTGGTCTTAGTTAGAAAAGTTTGTTACACAAATAGTCCAAGTGTTGTAAGAAAGTTAATAACAAGTGTAATCTTTACTTAATGTTGTGTGGGCTACTTGTTTATTTAAAAAACAAGTGTTTTTTATCAAGTTGTTTTTTAAAAAGTTTTTAAAATATATACATATAGATTTGTCTGTATTGAATTTTTTATTTTAACCTAATGTTAACATGTTGATATATTTTTAATTTAAAATCGTAGAAGAAAATCTGACATTCAACGTCAAGTCGCCTTAACTGACGATGTCGTTTTGTCTGTGGGGGAAGAGGGAAGAGTTATTACCTTTTTAGATGCCTATCCTGGTAATGGTAAAAATTACGAAGGTTTAGCTGATATCAGAAAAACTGAAAGCTACGAACAAACACTCCAATCTAACTCAACTACATCAATAGACAGACAACTAGTTTAAATAACTCAATAGCTCTATATTATTCTTATATACCACAATATGTTTTATATATGTATTTTTATAAGTACAAAGTAAATTAAATATGTAAATAATACAATTAAACGACAACCAAACCTAGTTATTTAAGTTCAGGTTTGGGCATTTCAAAAAATTGCTAGAAAAGTATATTTACAAAAACATAATGTTAAAAAGCAATTTTATTTAAAAAAGATTATAGCAAACATTGCTTATAGTAAAAAAAAATTTGCTAATAAAAATGAATCGTTTTAATAAAATAATATGCAAATTAAATTATTTTTTACAGAAGAAACTTGGGGAAAAATAAATATTTAGCACAATATTAAGAATAGATACAGCAGAAAAAAGTTGCATAATTTATATGCTTTCGATAAATTGTGATACGTTTTTAAATTTTACATTTTTTGGTCTCTACAGCAGCAGAACACTTTCTTTACCATTCTCTTGTATGCATTTTGAAAGCTTTTGCTGAGAACTCCATATATAACCGGGTTAAGTGAAAAGCTTAACAGGCAGAGGGCGCCAAAGGTCTACAATAAGAAGCATTACAAGTTAAAAAAAAATTAAGAAATAACTGCAGTATCACATCAATGTTGTAATATTAACAAAGGTATCAATACCATTAAATACCTTTTTAAGTTCTATTGGTGCATTGTCTTGTAGAAGAACTAAAATGCCGTAGGGAATCCAACAGAAGCTGAAAAACACAATAATCCACATCGACGTCTTAAACATTTGCATTTCATGCCGACTCCAATTTTTTACCAAAAGGCCCCTTTTCGCCATACTTGATTCGATTGTAGAACCTGATGTTATACCCTGTTATGTAAAATTATTTGTAAAAGCTGATGGCCAAATACTTATTTTTATATAGGTCATAAAACACATTCTTAGTCACACATTTCCTAAAAACGTTGTATTTATCGGAAATAATTGATTAAAGTGTTATGGTTGGCGTTGCGTTCTTACCGAAGACATATTTGTTAGTTCGTGCATGCTTTTTCGATAACCTTTAAAAATAAAAAAATATATTTTTACATTTTTTTGAAACCAACTATTAAACGTCACTTTAGAGATTGTTCAAGTCGGTGTTTACCTTTACTATTTCCGTCAGTTGAGATAGAGGTTGTTGCATAGGAAGAGCCTCTATTTTTATCAAAAGACTGTCTACTTTTCTTAACAGCCTATATAAACAAATGGTTGTTAATATTTGTAAGCCTATATTTAAAATTTAAAAATAACTTTGTTTTTATGTAAATCAAAAAAAACAATATTTTTTTACAATTTATATATATTTAATAACAACATTTTGTAAGTGGTTTAATTTCTGTGTCAGAAAATCAATATAGTTCGTAAATCAATATATTTATATTTACCCATAGTATGCGAATGTAGCAATAAACGGTCGTTGCGTGAGGTAGAAAATGTCCAACAAAAACAGGAACGAGAGTGTAGTAAAGTGGAAAAGTCCCGTCAAAGCAAATACACACGTATTTTGCCGAGGAAAAATCGACCTCAATCCAGGCTTTATTAATACAATTTTTTTTAGATATTTTTTAAATTTTGGTTAAGTAAAAAGTAATTTTTAACAAAAAAAAATATTTTAAAATTTACGCCAAAGTTTTTTGTACAATATATTAAAACATATTTAAAAAAAAATAAAAATTACCGAATATCAATGGTATTGTGTTGGCAATGGCAAAGAACCAAACAAACAAAATTGCCAAAAAAACTCGATTTTTTGTAACTATTTCGTGATATGACGTTGTTCTTCTGGCGGCAATATATCTAAAAAGATATGCTGAAAGTTTAGACATTTTTTAATTTGAAAAAAATTTTTTAAATTGTTTTTTAAAAAATTATTCATAAATTCAAAATTAAAAAAAAAAATAAAACAGCACATAGGAAAACTTCAAACAAAAGATTTGGAATTTCACATAATAGATATAATAATTATTAAAATTTATTTGTTTAGCCTTTTTCTTCTACGACTTCCGGTGTTTTGTTAACAAAATATGTGGAGGCTTGTTTTAATTTTTTATCAACACTTGCTTATTTACTTTGCATGACTAAATTAAACATACTCCTTATGTAACAACAGATTTATTTGTTTGTTTTTTTAGCGCCTTACTATTTTTATCACATTATTAGGTGGTATGGCGAAAATGTTACGTTTGTATCTGCTTTGGGTTAACCGTACGTACACAAATCAAATACTATGTGTTTATATTCGCTTTCTGTGTTAATTGAATTTATTTACGTAATACCGTATACGACGTTTTAAGATTGTGAGTGTTATTTTTAAACGGATCGATCGTATGCGTGAAACAAGGAAATGTTAAATTTTACGAACAATATAG
This sequence comes from Corella eumyota, assembly GCF_963082875.1. Lineage (NCBI taxonomy): Eukaryota > Metazoa > Chordata > Ascidiacea > Phlebobranchia > Corellidae > Corella > Corella eumyota. Next base: position 6,385,172 of record NC_137491.1, read on the forward strand.
TTAGCCTCAAAAATCACAGTTAACCTAAAAACTACCATTTTCCCAATCGTGAATCTTGTTTTTAAAATTTTCCTATTAATACAACATTTTATTAGGCTTTGATTTTGCCCTTTAAAAATAAAAGTCTAAACAAGCAATTTAAAATTATTATATTTAATGCTATTTACCTGTTTAATGCAATGAATGTCATAGTAAGGGCTGCGCAATGACAAGCCACGCCAGAAATACCAGCTGACACGTAGCATAACAAGTTATTCAGAAAATTTTCTGCTGTTATATTATGGATCATAATAATAGGAACTACCGTTCCGCAGACTAGAAAATCCGCAAATGCCAAGTTCACGATGAAGTAATTTGCAACCTGTAAAATAATAAATAGCTTAAAACAGTTTGCTTTAAAGTTTAAATAAACAATTTGTAGTTCGTTAAATAAAATAGTTTTTATTGGTTATTTCTCGTGATATGTTCAAGTAGATATTTAATTTTAAAATAAATTTAGAATAAACAGTTGAACATTTTTTCTAAATATTAGGGCTTTGATTCTCTTTCGTTCGTTGTACAATTTAAAATTTACCGATTTTCGTAATTTTCTTTCAATTTTGACGGCGATCATTGTCATCACATTTCCGATAGTTCCAAAAACAAAAACGAAAATAAGAAACACGAAATGAAAAACGTGTGCGACGTTTAATTTCGATGAAGTCTCCTCGTAAAACGTTTCACTTCCGACAACAAAAATGTGTAATATAATTTACAGGTATCGTTTTATCGTTAAAATTTACAAATATGTTAACATTTAATAATAAATCGGTTAAAAAAAAACAAGATTTATGACGTTATGTTATTCACTTACGCAGTTGCGTTAAAGTCTTCAGTCGTGGTCACCGAGCTTAAGGTGGAGTCCATTTTTAAACAATTTTTTTAAGCAATCTGTTTCACAAACAACTAGAACCTGCTTTTAAAAATCATGTACAGTTAGTTTCTAATGCATTGTACTCCCTTTAAAAAACATGTTATAACTTGTATGTAAAAATAGATAAAAAAAACTTATTTAATCTTATATAAACAATTGCATGAATCCAGCAATTAGTCACAAATAAATAGCGTTTGACCCCAAATTTTTTTAATTTGGCAACCGATGTTTCATTCTTGATTCACTAATTACAAGATTGTCCTTTAATATTTAGGCTGTCTTAAATACTAAACAGGCAACACAATTCTTTTACTTCCTGGTAATATTATTCCGAGTCAATATCAGGCTTTGATAACTTATGAACCGACAGTTCAACAAATCCAATAGATTTAAAAAATGCCACACAATTTAATAAGCTTCGGATTTTATAGTAGCACACATTTATTTAACAGGACTTTCTTTTTTACTGGTAACCACTGAGTTTCGTAAATGGCGTGAAAGATTAACAACCTTGTTATTTATTGTGAGTCTGTTTTCTTTTCGAACAATATGTAAATTACGTCACATTAAACGAAAGCAAGCAACGTGCGCATTGCAAGAGGGAATTTTTCCATTTTTTACGATTCACAACTCTTTAATAACACACAAAAAAACTATGCGAGATTAATTGTCCCGTTAAAAGCTTTTTATATATCAAAAACTATAATTAATAAAATAATCGAACATTTATTAAAGATTTGAGATACTTTTGTTTAAAACACGTTTTAATTTTTGGCTTCTGACGACCAAAGTCTTGATAAAAACCGTTTAAATTTTACAAAGAATTGAAATTTTCTAAAGTCTAGGCATTTTTAAGAATTAAGGAATTTAGATTTTTTGTTTTGTTTTTAAAGCACACCCATAGTTCAACGACCATGGTTTAGTGCCGTGTGCTTAACAAGAGGTAAGGTTGCATGAGCTGACGATGCAGGAAAATCGAAAAAACGTAAGCAGTAAACCTGCGCATGATTTTACTAACTCCTTTTTACTTCCTAAACAATATCGGTTTCTTACCTGAAAACGCAACTAAGTATTTTTCTAGTTTCCTAAAGCAATTTTATTTAAAAACGCAGATAAATTTAACGTTTAAAGTTTAATGGTAAACTAAATTATTTATGTAAAAATCAATGCAGTTAAAGAAATAAAAATTATTTTAGTTAATGGCAAGTGTTATTCTATTTCTTTGAAAAATTTATAAACGTTTATTATAAATTTTTAAATTAAGTATTACGAATACAATAGAACCAGTATATTTGCAAGACAATTATAATGTATAATGGCGTCGTAAATGTTTATTTATGTTATTTTATGGCAAAATTTGTATTATAATTTTGTTAGGTCTATTTAATAATTGACTTTATTTAAGACAATTAACCATTGTTTATAGATATAATACAGGGAGAAAATGTCTACAATAGATTACAGATTTCTTACAAGACAGACTTTAGAGCGAGATTGTTATTTTATGCACGTGATTACACGTATTTCCGAAAACAAAAAAGGTTGTGATACCCAGCAGCAGACTACAAAACTTAATTTACTTCTATATTACTACTCTCTGTGAGTGCCAATTACATAATTAATTTTTTACGCAAATAATAACACAGTTTATCACCACTACTTGTTTATTATGGCAAATAACAACGAACACATTTACACACTTAAAATAGGTAGATTACTGTCAGTAATTAAAATTCTATGTATTTTTAAATATAAACCAAAAATTTTAAACCATAAATTTTAATTTATTTATATATAAATATTATTGTGTTGGTTAAAGTTAACGTGATATAGTGCCAAAACTAAATTGATTTTTTTTAACGAATTACAAATACAAAAATTACAATGAATAAAATCTTAATCTATGTATTAAATGAAAATAAATAGTTTTAAAACATGGATGTTCTTTCTTCTAATTCTGAAAAAAAATGTAAAAAACATGTTAAAAATTTTTAGGAAATTGTAATCTTTCCTTAAATATATCATTTTTAATTTTTTTATAAACGCCAACATACATTTAAAATCTGATAAGGGTACAGCATGATTTTCGGCAATTATTGTTCATGTATGTTGCATACGTAGCGTGGGTGCATAAGCCCAGATTTTTTCTATAATCGCATAAATAATCCGCATCCACATTTACGGCGTTTGCACAACCTACAAATAAAATTAGAAAAAATTAAATTTTAAATTAAACAGGCTATTTTTTTATTTAAAATACAAATAATCTACAAAATCTTTTATCTCGTCACATTTTTCTTAAAATGAAAAACAAACTAGTTTGTGTAGTCGTAGTTGGTGTGGTCGTAGGTGGTGTAGTTGTGGGTGCTGTAGTGGTTGTAGGACCATTCACAGACGAACAATCGTCGCAGCAGTTTGCCAACACCCAGTCAGGATAAGAAGTACAAAACGCTAAAATTAATTGAGGACAAGAATTTACAAATCTCGCTACAGGGACGCATGGTTCAGGGGTAGTTGTCGGAGCGGTTGTGGGAGGGGTTGTTGCAGGGGTTGTTGGGGCATTTGTCGTGGTGGGTGTAGGAGTAGTTGCTGTAGGAGTTGTCGGGGCATTTGTCGTGGTGGGTGTAGGAGTAGTTGCTGAAGGAGTTGTCGGGGCATTTGTCGTAGTGGGTGTAGGAGTAGTTGCTGAAGGAGTTGTCGCGGCATTTGTCGTGGTGGGTGTAGGGGTAGTTGCTTGGGGTGTAGTTACTGAATTACAGCTGTACAAAGCATTAAGTTGAACTGCATCTTCTGTGGATAATTGATCTCTCTAAAATTTAAAAAAAATACGTAAATAAAAGGTCTATATTTTAACGGTAATGACATGAATTTGAACTGTCTTTTCCTGCCTGTATGGTAAATGTGTTGCCGTTTAGTAAAGTAATAACTGGAACATTAGGATCTATAGCGAAGTCAAATGGACCGTATTGCATAATAGACATAAGGTCATATGGAGAACCAAACGAATTCCAAGAAGCTTCGTTCAGTAATTCAAACTGAATTTCATCGTCTATAAATATAAGCAAATTTAAAATTACAACAAAAAAAAACAACAAAAAAAGTAAATTTACATGTTTTGATAAAATCACACCAGCAAAAATCTATATATGAAAATAGTACTTGCTGCAACATTGGTCAAATTAACAAAGACAGTCATATCTCTATCCGGTCTACTCTGTTCATGATCGAAACCAAAAGCATGCATAATTTCATGAACTACAATTCCTCTTGTCCAGCAACCATTTCCGATATTAACCTAACCATATAAGCAATACCTTAAATCGTGGTAAATCACTACCTTTAAGTACCCAATGCTCGTTGCTTTAAATTAAAATAAAAAGTCAATTGAATATCATACGTTTTGGTTATTGACAGTCATAACATTTCCAACATAAGAAAAACATCCCTGTTCTGCTCCAGTAAATTGAATCCAGTTATTTTCATTGGTTCGCGGGACTAATCGAATGCACGATTTGGCTGCTATGTCTGCAATGGCCGCGTTGATAGCAGCTACTGCATCAGTTTCCTCTTTTTTATTAAAGAAAGTTTATGTTAGTGAAAAGTACGACTAATAAAGAAATTGTAAAACACAGAAAACTCACGTTGCAAACTAGCCACTATAGTATAAGGTATCTCGTGAACGCCGGACCCAGCGGCCGCAGTGTTTGACCATAAGTTTGCCGGTACAGCAGCATTGCCGGTAATATCTGGTTTTCTAATATCGCTTCCGGAAACTAAAAATAAATACAAACTAGATTTAATCGATAAATAATACGTGGTTTAAAATCGTTTGATCATTAATGCAAAACGATTGAATTTCTTTTATAATGGTTTGCGTTACTTACGTCCATGACAGTCATTGACTTGGTTTTCATTATATTCGCTGTCGTTAGATAAAATCTCCTCACAGGTAGGTTCAGTTGCTTCAATGTATTGAAGAGTAAATAAAACCGCAACGAGGCCTGAAAAATATAAAATAAGGCTTAAGACACATTAGAATTTTAAATGCAGGCGTTTTTAAATTTAAAATTTGAAATAAAAATACAAATAAAAATAAATTAAATTAGATTAAGAAGTTGTTAACAGAATTTAGGCACTGACCTAATTTAAATCCTAAAGAATTCATGATCAAAAAGTTTACTTTAACAAAAAAATCGCTATATCTTCCAAAAGGATTTATTGCTATATAAAAAATTATAATTTTAATTTAGAAAAAAAATATACGAATATAAATGTAACCTTTAATTAGCTTATACACTTAGAACTTTTAGAAAATTATTTTTTTTAAATAACGTCTATCTTTTGCGCAACCTTTTATTAAATAAAGCTTTATTTATCTGTTATAAATATATCAAACAATACAATTGTTTCCTGTGCATGTGTATGCATCCATATGCACGTTTTCTTAGATCTTTATTGTTTAATAATTAAAGATTAAATCATCGAAAACTCGTTTAATAAAATTTAATAAAACACTGGAATTTAGCAAATTAAAATTTTAATATTTTAATAAATACATTAGGTTTTCTATGAAACATTAAAAGCTTGTTAAAATCAAATAAAAGTCTTGTAAAAAATGGCATAATACTTAAATATTATTTTTATTCCTATTCGTCAAAAAAAATAAAAAGATATGAAAAGTTTAAAAAGCTTGGTAAAATGGCAAAAAACAATGTTGATTTGATAGTGTTTATCTTACAGCAAAAAAGCAAAAACAAATTGTTCTAAGAAAAATCATAAGCTCTCTAAAAAAATTGTGTTTTTAATTCTTAACAACAAAACACACGTATTTTTATTAGATTACAACTTTGTGCAAGTTATATTAACACATAGATATGTTTTTGTACATTAGGCTAATTTTATTGATATTAGTTATATGTAGGCCTTTAAAATGTTGCAATAAAGAAGAGACGTTACAGTGCGGAGGGAGGAAATCATTGAAACAAAAGAATTAGAAACAATACCACGACATCTTCCTGGATATGAATCATTTTAGGTGCGCGATTTAACAATTGTTTAAACAGATTGCGAAATGGTTGTGCGATAATCATACGATGCGAAATTCTTAACAGATTGCGCAATCACAAAAAACATGAAATATTAAAAAAACTAGGGCATAGAATTCATTATTCTTCTATTCAAAACAAAAATAAAATACGTTGTTTTGAGTTTATAGTTAAAACAAGAGTAGGCTATTACATTCACGTATCAGTTATTCTTTTAAAACACTTTTTACTTAAATACACATAATTTATTTTTTTTAATCCATTGCTGTTTGTAGTCAGGGCCGGCTTAATAATATGGTAGAAAAAAAAACTTCAGCTTGTGGATGCGGGGCCCCTAAGGTGCGGGCCCTATTACAAGAATTGGGTGAAATGTGCCAAGGACCGGCCCTGTTTGTAGTTTGTTTTAATATTTATAATACGTAAATAATCAAATCACTAAACAAAATTTATTTAAAATTTAAATTTTTTATAATATATTTTTGTTGGCATAAAAAAAGTATTAATAAAATGTGCGCTTGCTAAGGTTTAAAAATATTAAAATAACATCTCTTATTCTGGACAGCAAGTTTTAACCATTTTTTTGGTACGGTTCATTGGATGTTATTTTTGCAAGGCAGATGGTGGGCAATATTCCATTGCATTTCGTCTAATAAAATGTTATTGTAAATCTTTATTTTAAAATTAACTTGTTTTATACAGAGTATGATATAATTCTAAGGATGTTACGTTTAGTTTCACACAAATTGTCTACTTCCGTTCTGCGCCAATCATCATTTAAACATGGTAAATTATCATCTTCTTCTGATTATCATTTTTTTATATATCTTTATCCTCGATGTGGAAGGTCGAATGCAAAACTTGAACATAGAGTAAGAACAGTTACCCCCACTCAGTCTCAAGTTGCCTGTGGCCGTTTGGGATATTATAGATTATAATTGCCCGATGTAATTGAGCTGCTGATTAGTTGTTGTGCTGGCTAAGCAGGAGTTCATATCGTTTATAGCACCTTACTCAAGCGCGCTACAGCATGAGATACCTGGGGATCGAATCCCGGACCTCATGTAGTGTAGGAAAAGTTCTAACCACTACACCATGCTGCCGGTATTCCTTTGCTTTGGTAATTGACAGATTGAATATAAAATTTAAACTTTTTAGCATCTGTAGCATTACGAAGTCAAAGTACAGACAAAAGAGTGGAAGTTTTTGTTAATGATCAATCAGTGTGGGTCGAACCAGGTAAAAACTTCTAAAATTAAACGTTTATTTTGTTGAAATTTGTTGTTTTATTTTTGTTTAACAAAAAAAAATTAGAAAATAGCAATTTGTATACTTCTAAATTTTTGATATGATGTTATAATTATTTCAATCGTTAATAGAAACCTTAAGTAATCCCAATTCAGTGTAATAAAGTGAAATGCTTTTTTACTTATCTAAATTTTGTTAAATAAAAAGATGTTAGTTTTTATTGCTGTTGGTTTTTACTGAACTTTGATTATTTGGGTAATTTAGTTACTTGAAAAATCTTAACAGGTACAACAGTGTTGCAAGCATGTGAAATAGCTGGAATTCAAATTCCGAGGTTTTGTTATCATGATAGGTTGTCCGTGGCTGGAAATTGTAGAATGTGTTTAGTGGAAATTGAAAGATCGCCAAAGGTGTGATACAAATAAACTAAAAAAAATAAGCTAGGATACTTTGTTATCGTAGCTAATCTGTGTTCGGCATTTTATTGTCATAATATGGTTGCAACTCTCGCAACCAATTTTTGACCCAATAATTTACCTGAGTACCACAATAGGCAGTTTTATTTATTTTGTTATCCTATAAATTGTACATTTTTGTACTTTTGCAAGTAATAAATCATAATATAACAATGGTGTAGCCGGTCATGGCAGCAGACTAAGAGCCGCCTCAATGTCACACTATTTTCTACCAGATCACAAGGTTGTAGTTTTCCGTCTCAAACTGTTTTTTTTTTAGCCTCAAGCATCATGTGCTATGCCAGTTATGAATGGAATGAGAATTAAACCAGATTCTGATGTGTCTAAAAAAGCCAGGGAGGGAGTGATGGAGTTTTTACTCGCCAACCACCCTCTCGACTGCCCAATTTGTGATCAAGGGGGTGAATGTGATTTACAAGTAAGTTGTAAAAAAATATATTTTTAACAATAGGCTAACAATAGATTTTTATTGATTTTGATTCTGTACAAAATAAATTTTATACTTTTTTCTAAAAATCCTTTATTAAAGTTATACACTCTGTATATATATAATTTAAAAACAAAAAATTATTTATGTTAAAAAGATGAAAGATATAATTTTTCTATTTTATGTTTTTATTAGGATCAATCAATGCAGTTCGGTTCAGATCGTAGTAGATTTCTTGAAAGCAAACGAGCTGTTGAGGACAAAAATATTGGTCCTTTAATAAAAACAATTATGACACGATGTATTCAGTGTACTAGATGTGTACGGTAAGTTAAATCACCAAAATAAACCAAAGAAGTTAAATGAATTGTAGTTTAGAAAATGTAAAAAAATATTTCTGTGCCAGTTTATATGCATGACAAGATTAAAAAACTGGTATTATTCTGGCAATTGAAAAATTAATTATTGAAGGTTTGCTGATGAAATAGCAGGCGTATCAGATTTGGGTACAACAGGTCGAGGTAACGACATGCAAATTGGAACTTATGTTGAAAAAATGTTTAATTCCGAACTCTCTGGAAATGTGATTGATATTTGCCCTGTTGGCGCACTTACATCAAAACCTTATGCTTTTACTGCTCGACCCTGGGAGACGAGGTATGTTACTTTTTAACTGAATAGGCCTAGTCATAATTATTTCCAATACTAGTAGTTCTAGTGAATTCATTCAGTGTTGGTATTAGAAGTTTTTGTAAGGAAAAATTGATAATTTTAATTCAATAATACCTACAATACAAGTTTAAATAACAATTTTTAGTAAATTAGATCAAAGTAAATATAAAAGGAGTTTTTAAAATTTTTTTAGATTTAAATCTATGTGAAAATTTATTTTTCATTTGTTACTTAATTCTTAGAAAAACTGAATCGATCGATGTAATGGACGCTTTAGGAAGCAACATCGTTGTCTCCACAAGAGGTGGAGATGTTCTTCGCATTCTTCCAAGATTAAATGAGGACATCAACGAAGAATGGATATCAGATAAGACCAGGTTTTATTTTTACGTCTAAATTTTTTTAATTAAAATAATAAACTGCATATGCAATATTGTAAAGTGTTTTATAATAGTTTTTGCTACCTGTTAAAATAGTTAAATTGGTGTATCAAATGTAGTAAAGCAAATTTAATCTATTTCAGAAGTAAATTTGAAATGTTTAGATTTTCCTATGATGGATTAAAACGGCAACGTTTAACAAGACCAATGGTGAGAGGTAATGATGGAAAGTTGACAACTTGTTTGTGGGAAGATGCTCTACCTCTGGTTGCCGAAAAGGTAAATTTGTGATATTTAACTTAGCATATGTTTTTTCATTATGTTTATTTTGCAACTATGTTAAAAAAAATGTAGATTTCTTTTTTTTTTGCGATTAGTTGTATATTTTGAAAAGAGAAAATACTGCTTTTTGATTTATTATTTCAAAATTGAAACAAAATAACAACTACTATTTAAAAACTTGTTGATTTCTGTTAAGTTAACAATCGCTAAGCCAAATGAAGTAGCGGCAGTGGTAGGTGGATTTGCCGATGCAGAAACTTTAACCTGCATGAAGGATTTAATTAATAGATTGGATAGTGAGGGTCTTTGTACCGAAGAACTGTTTGCTGCAGATGGAGCGGGGTAAGTATTTAAAAAATATTTAAAAATTTTAACTCTGCAATTTTTTGTGATTAAATTGCTAGGTTAACCTACCTAGCCGAATTATAATTCTTTTCTGTTGGTATATTATTTCCAGCAATTTTATTTCTTCATGTCAATTTTTTTATTTTTTTTTTATATATCTTTATCCTCGATGTGGGAAAGTCGAATGCGCGACTTAAACATAGAGTAATATAAGTTACTCCGACCCAGTCTCGAGTTGCCTGTGGCAGTTTGTGATATTATAGATTATAATTGCCCAGTAATTATGCTGCTGATTAAGTGCTGGCTCAGCAGGAGTTCATACCATTTATAGCGCCTTACTCAAAGACGCTACAGCATGAGATCAATGGGGATTGAACCCACGACCTCATGGTGGTGTGTGTAGCAAGTGTTCTTACCACTACACCATGCTGCCGGTTTGTTATTTGCTGGTTTATGCATTAACTCCAGCAAACTTTAACATGATAAAATCATAGATACTTTTCTGCCAAAAAATACGAAAATTGAAAAAATCGTAAAATATATTTTGTGTCATTGAAAAAGTCAAGTGAATTTTTGTTTATTCCAGCACTGACCTGCGATCAAATTATTTGTTGAACACAAGTATTGCTGGTGTGGAAGAGGCCGACCTCATTTTATTGGTTGGAACAAATCCGAGATTTGAAGCTCCCATGTTTAATGCAAGAATTAGAAAAGCGTATGTAATTTGTTTTACCAAATTTTTTTAAGACTTTAAACACTTTGAATTAAACCAAAATATGATAAACTTTAATAAAAAAAAAATAATTTTTTTTTAGCACAACAAAAATTATTATTCCTAAAAATTAAAAAATAATAAAAAGTCACATTTTTTTAAACATTTAGTTGGATTCACAATGAACTGGATGTGGCATTGGTGGGTACTAAGGTTGACCTGACATACTCTTACGATCATCTTGGTGACTCCACTAAAACCCTTAAACAAATTGCTGATGGTACTCACCCTTTTACCAAGGTATCCTTATTTCTTCTTTAATTATTACTTAAAATTATTGATGTTATTGTAAATAAATAAATTTTTTTGTTGAATATTGAAACAATATTTTTTTTATACTTTTCTTTATTTTTTTACAAATTTAAAAACAGGATTTCTTGTTTTTACTCCCAAATTAACTTTTTCTGTTTTGTGATCTCAGCACTTGAAGGAGGCCAAAAATCCGATGGTTGTTATTGGCAACGAGATGTTTAACAGAGAAGATGGAGCAGCAGTTTACTCCAATGTTCAGACAATTGCACAAAATGCTCGAGTCACTTCACTGGCTAACAGGGAAGATTCACAAGACGACTGGAGAGTGTTAAATGTTTTGCAAAAAGTACGTCATTTTTGTTTTTATCATTTTAGAAATAATATAACAAACTTTGTTTTTAATTTTTTAGCTTATACTTTTTTTAATCTTTAATTTAATAAAAACAATTTCTGGTTATTTGTAAAAAAATGTTAAAATTAGAAAAAACATTGTTTCAACTTGTAAAAATTTTTTTAATAAAACAACAAACTTACAGGTTGCTAGTCAGGTTGCAGCGCTTGATTTGGGCTACAAAGCCGGTGTGGATTATGTTAGAAAAAATCCTCCAAAATGTTTATTTCTTGTTGGGGCTGATGGGGGTGCTATTAACAAAGAAGATTTACCAAAGGACTGTTTTGTTGTTTACATAGGTATGTGGTTTGAATTTTTAAAACTAAAATTTAAAATTTAAATTTTAAACCAGCAGCGCTGTGCTGTGTACTGGTCAGAACACTTGGCTTCTACGTAAGGCTCTGGGTTTAATTTCCACTGCTCTCATGCTGTAGTGCCTTTGAGTAGGGTGCAATAAACGATATAAACTTCTGCTGAGTCAGCACTTAATCAGTAGCATAATTATCGGGCAATTATAATCTACATTATCCCAAACTGCCAATTGCAACTTAAGAATGGGTCGGGGTAACGGTTGTTACTCTATGTTTAGGTTATGAAGTCGATCTTTTCACGACAAGGATAAACATTAAAAAAATAAATTAAATTCGTTTCTATGAGAACAATTTTTTTTCCTCAAGGTACTCACGGTGATCATTCCGCACCGTTTGCGGATGTGATTCTGCCTGCTGCGGCCTACACGGAGAAAACAGTCACATATGTGAATACAGAGGGGCGCTCTCAACAATCTCAGACCGCCGTTTCACCACCAGGAGATGCTAAAGAGGACTGGAAAATTGTCCGAGCGCTGTCAGAGGTAAATAAGAAAAATTTTATTCATTTTTTTTAAATCAGTAATATCTCATTTTATTTACTTGTCTGTTTTTTGTTTTTGCGTATTTAAAATTCAGTTGTCCGGTTTTACTTTACCGTATGACGACTTGGACGGGGTTCGACTTCGAATGTCGGAAATTTCGCCCAATCTCACGCGATATAACTCGTTGGAAGGCGCCAACTATTTTAAACAAGCTGAAAACTTGGCCAAAGTAAGTTTAAGTTAAAAATTCGTTTTTAAATAATTTCGAAAATTTTAAATCTGCTAATTAAAATAAGTAATTTATGTATTTAAGCTTGCTAAAGCTGAATTGTTAAACAAGCCCATCACAGCTTCCCAAGTTAGCCTTGCAGATTTCTATATGACAGGTACATAGTAAAATTAACTTTACATTTTTTTATTTATTTATGTTTTTGAACTTGTGTAATATTTTTTAGATGCTATATCTCGCTCATCTAAAACGATGGCCAAATGTGTTAAAGCAGCAACAGATGGTTTGCAACCCGACATTTAGTTTTTTTCTTGAAAGTTTGATATTTATTCTTAAATTTTTCTGTTTTTTTTGTGGTAGAAAGTTCTCTCTTTAGTTTCATTTTCGTACAAATAAATCTACTCTTAACTACTTCTTAAATCTACTCTTAACTACTACAAACTACTTCTAACCCATCACTTAGAAAACTTGGTAAAACTGGAAACTTGGAAAAGTTTTTTTTTGTCAGTAACTTCAGCCCAATCTCGACTTGCCTTTAGCAGTTTGTTATATGATATAGATTATAATAACCCGATAAGTAAGTATGCTGCTAATTAAGTTATGGCTCAGCAGGAGTTCATACCGTTTATAGCGCTTTACCTGAGGGCGCTACAGCATGAGCGCTGTGGGGATTGACCCACGAATTCATGTAGTGTAGCAAGTGTTCTTAGTCTTACCACTACACCACGCTGCCGGTAAGCTAGAATACTTGTCTTATCAATTAAAGTTAAAACCAAAAAGCCTTCTCCCACCAAACTTTTTAAAAATATGTATATTATTACAAAAAACGGCTGTGTTAGTTGCGTCGATTTGTTTATTTAACTCGCAATTCAACCAATTAGGTAAGACACGCGTGTAATTTTAATGGTGGGATAGCTACACAACACTACAACTTTGTTAACACCTGTGGCTGGTAGGTTAAACGGAAACGAGGTTGTTCGAGGCATGCATTGAAAGCGAATTTAACAAAACATATTTTCTACACGAAAGAAAGATTTTTAAGTACGTAAAAGAAAAATAAAGAAACTTTGCACGTTTGTTTGCGCGACCCCTCTGGGTTTCGATGCTTAGCACCAACATTAAGGTTGTGCTCAACACTTTCTAGTACGGATATTTGATAGGCATAGGTGGTCCTTATCCTGTTAATAAATAAAAGTTAAACGCGAAAATTATGACACTGCTTTTTTGCCACCGGCTTTAGAGTGTCCTGGCCTTTGATTAAAGCCGGCAGTGCTTTGCGAATTTAAATTGTTTTCTTGAATTAAATTGTCTTCTTGGAGCGCTTCGCTTGAATCCACCGAATCGTTGTTATTCTCGGCGTCAGAGCTTGTCTGCCGAGGAATGTCGGAGTACCCCATCCGAGGTGATGTCTTCTCGAGGTCGGTGTTCACGAGAAGGTTTCTCTCCAGCGAAGAGCGCTTGTGTTTTGATTCGCGCTTCTCATACGTCGACGACTGTGACGCGATTGATGGTGACGTATCAAGAGGGGACGGAGTGGATGACATTGCAACATCCGGAACATCTTCGTTTGAGTAAGAGGAACGTCGTTTGCCCATTAGTACTTGTGCGACGGACGTTGGTGTAGTATTGATCAACAAAGGTGATTTTCTTTCGCTTAATGCTTGCTCGTAGGTTGGCAAGTCAGCATTATAATCTTCTTCTTTCGGAGGTGGATCGTATGAGCACTCATCAACCTGAACTATTACTACTTCTCTAGCTGAAGATCTTCGCCTAGATGAGCCCTTTTCTATGTCGTCATCGTCGTCGTTGTTATCAGAAAATGTATCCTCGCACTGGTCTATGTGATTAACCGATAACTCTCGCACGCACTTCATGAGCAGAATGCGGCGCCACCACCGCTGTATCATTACCGATGATACTTCTTCTTGTTTTCTTCGCAAGGTTGTGGTGATGGGCTCGTAAGATACCTTTGACGGGTTGGAAGCCATAAATTTTTCTTCCATTTGGGATCGAAGGCCTTCAAGTTCTTCCGATTCGCCTAAAACTCGCTTTGTAAGCGCAAATAGAACATCAAGACAATGTAACCTATCCCCGATTACCATCGGAAGGTCCATTGCTGTGAGACTATGACTGTTTGGTTTCGGAACTCGCAACGGAGCTTCCAAACTGTCCACAAAGTCGGACAAGTTTGCGAAAGTAATAAATTGAGTCGCTTTTGGATCAAATCTCTCCCATACTTCATAAAACATCTCAAAATCTAAAAAATCGCAAATTTTGTTATTGTTACTTGAAAATCATAAATTCTATTGATTGCAATTCTAGTAAAAGTGTAAAAAAAATCTGTATCACTTTGTCATATTTTGCTTGTATAAAAAATAAATAAATTATTTTCTCTACCGTCTTCTCCCAACGGGTCGGAACTCTCTTCCGTTGCAACTCCAAAGTTTTCCAGAATGATCGCAATATACATGTTAACAACGATAAGAAAAGTGAAGATTAAATACGTCACGAAAAAGAAAATGCCAAGGGTTGTGTTTCCACAATCCCCGGTCTCGTTCGGGTTTCCGTTCTTAAGGTCCGGATGACAGAACGGAAATTTGGAATCAAGAATTGGATTTAATAACCCATCCCAGCCTAAATTTCATAAATTGTTAATTGATAGACAAAAAGGATAATATCTTTAAACTGAGATCGTTTTGCTAATGGGTCTATGGGTTAAACATGTAACCAACAAAAAATCAATATTTAACCTGCCGATGTTGTTATCATAAACAAGCAGAGAAAAGAGTTCCCAAACGTTTCAAAGTTGAACATATCGTCGATGCCGTCTGCTCTATAGACGTATGCAAATTGGGACATTCCGAATACAGAATATATAAACCTATAGTAAAACAATTTACCGACTATTAAGCTTTCTTTAAATGCAATTTGTGGTTTTTCGACTTGAAATGGATTTTAACAAATTATACAAACCTGAAAATTCGCAAAATACACAGATAGACTACTATTCAAAATCCCTTTCTTGAACTAAAATACTTTAATTTGTTGATGTTACTTACATGACAAGTATAAGTAGTAAAGCGATGTTTATCAGTGCCGGAAGGGACATCATTAAAGCAAAAAGAAGAGTTCTTATTCCTTTTGCCCCCTTGATTAAACGGAGAATTCGACCTATTCTAGCCAATCGAATGATTCGAAACAAAGTAGGCTAAAAATGACAAAAAATTATCACGTGTTAAACATTTTTTCAATTTGAACAAGATTTAATTAAAAGGTATTATATATAATTGTAAAAAAACAATATTTATTGTTAAATTACCTGAACAAAATATTTGTTAATAATGTCACTCATCGTACTTCCAACCACAGAAAGAATAACAACCACAAAATCAAAAATATTCCAAGGATTCTTAAAGTAATGATGTCGTAACGCAAACATCTTTAAAAAAGTAACATTAAATAATAAATTTAAATTTTTGTTAATAAAATATTAAAAAAAAAAATGTTTTTAAGTTACCTTTATAAGAGCTTCACCGGTGAATATTGCAACAAAAACGTAGTTAATATAAACGAGTACGGCTTCGAAGGATTCCGACATTTTATATGACTCTATCATCATAGTTACCATATTTGCAACAATTAGAACCATGATTGTTATCTCAAACATCTGATGTGTAACAATATCAAACACCCATGCTTGAAATTTGTTCTGAAAAATTTAGGGTTTTAAAATTTATCCTTAAAGAAAATAACTACTATTGAAGCATAAGATGTCTGCACGCACAACTTCCTATTTTAATGCAAAAAATTTAAGATTTAACTTAAGATTTTCAAAAAAATTTAAGATTTAATTTAAGCATACTTTGGGTCTTGGGACGGGTTTTTGCGGTTTTTTGGAACCCAATTTTTTCATTGCGTTATAATATTTTCTTTGCTCTTCTGTCATAAAAATATCTTGACCACCCAACTTTTTCTTCTGCTGGTTGAAATTGTCGATGATTACACCAATAAACAAATTGAGGGTGAAAAAGCTACCAAACACTGTACAGAATTTGAAAAGATTTAAAACATTAAAGATGAAAAATTTTTAACTATTTTTATTTAATTTATATATGGTTTTTAAAGCCTTAAAATTGCCTATTTAACTCGTTTACCAACCAATAAATGCAACGAAGTAGAAATAAAAGTAAAAACTTTCTTCGAATTGTGGTTGTTCGTTAGCACCAGTAATATCTACAGCATCATACATAATTGGCCCCCACCCTTTAAAAGTTGCTACCTATATACAATTTTTATTACAAAAAGTTACCAAAAAAAACACAAAAAAAATTTATTACAAAAAAATTATTTTAAAGTTGATGGTATTTTATATTAAAATAAATAATTAATCTACCTGTAGAAGGGCTAAATATCCTGAAAGAGCGTTATCAAAATGAACCTTTCCGTTTTTCCATCTTATCATTGGGTTAAGTTTGGTCAAATGGTCGCAAACTGTCCTACAATTAAATATAAGGCAATTTGAAAATGATTCCAATTGAAAAACCTATATTACTTACTTGTTTATTACTGGGTACGTAACGTTGAACATGGTGTAGTTATAAGCAGGTAATTTCTCCTTTAATTCGATGTCATAACATTTGTAAAACTTTCCGGCGAACAAGTTGACACCCATAATTGAAAAAATAAGCCAGAAAATAAGGCAAACCATCATGACGTGCACGATAGATGGGATTGCCCCAATAAGAGCATTCACGACAACCTGGTAAAATTAAAATGCGTTTGTCTTTAAAAGATTTTTTTTATTAATTAGAAACAAAACAAAAAACTATTTTATATATTTACCTTCATTCCTTCAAATCTTGACATAGCACGAAGTGGTCTTAACGCCCGAAAAGTACGCAAGGACCGAATGCTGGTAAGATTGTCCATTTTTAAAGCTTCAGCTACCAAACCAATTATTGAAATCTAAGTACAAAGTTTACAATGGTTTAAGTCTTATTTATCAAAAAAGGTGTTGCATTTATCTATTTTTAAAAATAATTTTTGTTACTATTTTTTATATAGTATTTGAATAAAGGTTTGGTCGGTAGATAACAGATAAACTATATACTTACGCCAACTATAAGGAAATCCAACCAACACCAGGCATTTGTGAAATATTTCTTAAAACCATATCCGAGCCATTTTAAGAACATCTCCAATATAAACACATATGTAAAGATGCGATCTGCGTATTTTAATATTCGTCGAAGTGCAGTTCTATCGCGGTAGTATACGTCCTCGAATGCCTACCGAAAAGAAAAATAGAATATTGAAATATTCACTTTAAAAAAAGTTACTGTAGTGAATCAAATTTTATATACTATTTTGGGTTTACCAAATCTTTGTTAACTTAGTTGTACTTACCAGTGCTCCACTGCTTAGCAGAATCATCAGAATAATAAACATTTCAAACCATGGATGCTCAACAATGCGAAAGCAAACTTTTCTGGCGTTCCACCACACTTTGTACAATCCCTGATCCACGGGAGGGTCGCACCACGGGAACCTTGTTCTCCAGCGCTCCGGCATACAAGCCGATGGCTCGTCTACTTCATTTTCTTCTATTAAAAATAAACTTGTTCAGTAACCGGGTCGGGAATATTTTTACTTGAATAGGAAAATATTTAAATTTATTTTATCAGAAAATTAAAATTTTTGGGATCGAACCCGAAGGCAATTTTGCTTGGTTTTCTTTAGCTATTTGCATTCTTTCGTATTCGCTGTTACTCATTCCAGATAGGGATGAATCACTGCTGTGAAACGATCTCTAATAAATAAAACACAGTTCGGTTATTTACCATAACCAAATTTTAAAATAAATTTCTTGAATTATGGTACCAAACTCAGTTGAAATTTTTTATTTTTTTATTTTAAAATTTCAAACTTGCCAAAAAACATGTTAAATAAATTTCAATACTTATTGACTATTTCTGCTTTTACATCATTGACTTACTCTTGCCGTGAATGAACTACAGATACTTGAGACATCCGAATCGTCTTCACTTTCTCTGTTTTCCAAATCCGACTCTAATGAGGCAATCGGAACCTTAATCGAATCCTAGAATGATAAACCGTTTATAATATTTAACTAAAAAGGGAAATTTAAAGTTTATTATGGCTCATAATAGTTTTCATTTACTTACAACAAGGATTACTACTTAATAATATTAGAGGTACTTTCAAAAAGTTTTTTTTAGGTTAATACATTTTATAAATATTTTTAAGCATATACTGCATACCGTCGTTAGCTGGTTCATTGTCGCAGGTTGAACATTCCTATCTGGAGAATCAAGTGTAATCTCATATTGGCAATCAATTATTTTACCCCCGGTACTCGATTCGTCCGGGGGATCCACCAAAACTGTTACCATGTCGTTTCTGTATACGCTCCCCGTATTTGAGTCAGGTTTTAAAGATTTGCTTTCTATACTTAGAACTCCGCGAGGTTGTTTTAAAGTCCTTCTAAAAAAAGATGAGTTTAAATCTAGGAAATAACTAACTTGTTTGCTTCTTTACAAAAAAATGGGCATTTATTTGTATTAAACAACCCACATTTTTATGCAATAACTTTGCTTTACTGATTACGTAAATATTTTTTAATTTTTTGCATTTGAAATGTAGGTAAATGCTTTCAAAGCAGGCTATAAACATTTGTCATATACTTACCGACAGGAACTGGCTATTGAAGCGTTCCAACTTCGGAAAGTAGATTTTATGTAACAAACCCAACGATTTATTCTGATTTTTGAAAGTTGGATGCTGTTGGGTGCAGTGTCTTCATCATCTACGTCACTAAAACTATCAGCACTAAACGAACTCAACAGTAGGGCAAGAAACAGGTTAAGGACCTGAACGTTTATAAAAATATTATGTTCAAATATTAAATTATAATTCTAATACTAAAGTAGTGTTTTCACTAAATCTTGACAATTATATTAGGCTATTTTTATTTTGTAAATGCTTACAAGGTAGCCAGTTCTTTTATGGTTTACTTAATATTTCAGCATACGCTATAGCAGATGTAAAACGATACTTACCACTAAGTTGCCGACCACGTGAACTAGTAAAAATACTGGAACGCACAGAGCCGAAATGTCGCCACCCCAACGAAGACAATCCCACATCGTTTCAATCCATTCTCCACACAAGATTCGAAACACAACCAGAAAGGAATGAAGAAAATCTTTCATGTGCCATCTCGGCATGCCCTGTTTTAGAATAGGTTATGTTTTTTACACTTTTATTGAAGTCTTTGAATGGGTTTTTAGGTAAACAAAATTACTTTAATATATACAAATGTATTTTTACATTCGAACTTATACTATTTTTCAGGGCTTTTATTTTTTTAAACCTTTTCTGTGGTTTAAGACATTAAATAATAATAGCGGTTAATTTTACATACTGGTGCGTTTTCTTCGTACTTCTCACGAAACAGCTGCATTCCCACAACGGCAAATATAAACAGAATGATGATCAAAATAAAAGTCAAGTTACCAAGAGATCCCATGGAATTTCCAATAATTTTGATTAACATGTTTAACGTTGGCCACGACTTGGCTAGTTTGAAAACTCTCATCTACAAAATACAATATACGCTAAATGTCATTATTAAATTAAATGGCAGTTGATAAAGCATTCAGGATGGTTATTCATAACAAACAACTTTGTTGGTATACCTACCAGTCTAAATGTCCGTAAAACCGACAGCCCACTAACCCCCTCTAACGGGAATTCTAGTAACGAACTTGTGACAATTACTGCATCAAAACAGTTCCAAGGTTCTTGGAAGTAATAATATGGGTGAAGGCCAACCATTTTTATACACATCTCAAGGGTGAAAATAGAAGTGAATATCTGAATATTAACAGAATAAACTGGTCACATGAATGATTTTAAACAAAATTAAAAACTTTAAAAAAAAAAGACCTAAACACAAGGTAACAACATTTACCCCGACCCAGTCTTATAAAATATAATTGCCCAATATTACGCTTCTAATTGGGTGCTGGCTCAGCAGGAGTTCATACCGTTTATGGCACCTTAATCAAGCGCGCTACAGCATGAAATCACTGGGGATCGAACCCAGAACCTCATGTAGTGTATGAAGAATTCTGGCCACTACACCACGCTGCTGTTTTTTTTAATTTACATTGCTAATATGTTATAACACTTACTACGTTGGCAATATATAATACAAGTCGTAAAGTATCGCTCATCGGTTCTTTTTCCATGGCCATAAAGCATGTATTCACCACGATACAAAGTGTGATAAACAGATCAAAAAAGGGGTCGTTACAAACCCATTTCATCTAAAAAAAAAACAACATCAAATTATATAAATAACATATTTTTTTCTTAAGGCATTAAAATTTTTTTGAGATCGTAACTTTAGGATGTCGTACCGCTTTTTGGAATTTGTTCCAACAGCCGCAGCAATTCCAAATACAAAATATGTCAGCAAACTTGTACCAGCACGGCGTACATTTTCGGTCGTCATCCAGTTCTAAGAATAAAAACAATAAAACGAGTTTTGTTTTTGCCAAAACTATGTTAAATATTGTATAAACTATTATTCAATTGCTATTATGTCAATCTATAACGAAGGTGAATTAATATTCTTGTTAATTACCTGCGCTAATAATGGAGGCTTGGCTTAATGCTCGACGTTTAAGGTTTGCTAGTTCGGGTTCGGACATAAGATCAATAGAAGCTAACCTTGATCTTGGGATTATTGGTTTTAAATTGTCCATGTGGATATACTCGTACTCTGATGAGGACTATCAATATATTCAAAAAAAAAATTTTAAGTTGTATTTTTTTTACAAAACAGCAGTCCCAGTATTTTTAAAATAAATTATTTTTTTGAAATAGTTTATGTGAAGATTAGGAAAAATAAATCGTTTAGTTGAACAACACTTACCCTAAGGTCAAAGTCTCTTTTTGGAGGTTTTTGTATGACGACATCTGGTAGACTGACAACTTCTGGGTTATTTGTAGGCCTTTGGTTGTGGGCTAACGACACCACCCCATTTCTATCCACCATCATTCCGTTATTATTGCTTTTATCTAAAAAACAAGTCATTGATATTTTTACTATTCCCCTTCTCTATGAATTCCACAAGAGAGTATAGTAAATTTTCTTTTTTATTTATCCTAAACAGAATGAAATGCTAAACAAAGTTCTGCATACCGATCGAACGCCTTTCTGAACAATAAACTTTATTTTTTGTTGTGACGTCATAATGACTTGCATCATGTTCATCTTCGTCATCTGCAAAATCTGAATCATGTCCTCCTGAAATCATTTTAACTTTAAAAATCATTTTCAGCCAAGCGATTTTTTACAGCAACCTTATATCAAAAGTACCTTAACTTGTGTTTTTTTAATGCCTTTAAGTTTGGTTTGCATTAAAACCTTAATAATTGAGAACAAATTGCATAAATATTCTTAATTAACTGGAAACCTACCTTCATTATAGCCTTCACTTGTGTTGCTATTCTTTCTGTGTTGTAATAAGGATTCCTGATCATGGACTTGTTCGCGTTTTAACACGGCAGGTGACAATCGTAGACTACGAATTGATGCCCTGGGAGTGGAGTTGGGACTTCTACAAAAAATATACCCAGAAAATAATATAATACAAATATTGTGTTAGAACTATTACTATAGGTCTTTAAATGGTTTGTTACTTACTATGTGGTTTACAAAACAGTGCAATGGTAACATATAAGTGTAATAAAAACAATTATAGCGTACCTTAAAATACTATGTGGAAGATGTGGTACACCTAATGCTTCCTGGGCCTCGTTTTTATTTTTAAGTTGGTTAAGAGCGCTTGTAATCACTTGTGGACTGGGTAAAGTTTCGGTGATTTTGGGTGGTCCGTCGCCATTTATTCCAACCTATAAAAAAGATTGCTTACGTTAAGTTTTGGCTTCAACATAGAGTATCGTTATTAGGTATGACATGGTGTTGTTTGTATATATGTACGTGCGCCAGTTACGTAAATTTTGCGTGACAAATTTACCACATTTTAAAGGGGATACGTCTTTAAAGTAGATTGGTTTAAAAATTAATAGAGTGTGCTTCCCTGTAATATTAATGCGTGGAAAAGGTGGGCAGTAAACCGTAGAAAGCTTGCGGGCTGTTTTAAAACCGACTCGTTGAATATTTTATAAGTTACGGAGCAAAGTGTGCTGAAACTATAAGAAAATGGATTGAGGGGGCTAATTAGAGAGAAAAGGTAAACGGCAACTTGCCGTGTTGCATGTCGCATAGGAGCTCAATGCCATGCATAATTAAACTCTAATAATGTTGTATCGGTATCGTTTGCTTCACACTATTTTGCTGTTTTTAAATGTATATAAATACACAAAAAAACGTTGCGCTCTTATTCTCTAATGCGATAATACCTTACTGCATTTAGTAATTTGTGGTTAACACGACCAGCATAAGGTTAGAGCTTTAAGAATTCGTCTATAATGTAGTTGGAACGACTTGTAATGAACTTAGGGGTTAATTTTTTTTCTAATCGATATAGAAATTCGAAATCAATCGAATTTTTTGACGTGGCCTTAGTCGGTTTATTTTTAAACAAAAACTTATTAAAAATGCAAGACTAGCTCAAAATTTACGACCCATTAAAATTTATTTGTTAAAGTTAATAGAGAATAGAACAACATTCCACAAAACTTTGATATAATTAGATTATTATTTTATTCTTTTACCTCGACAGCCAATCGGGTTGCAGTCTGACGGGCCTCCTCTTCCTTATCCCGCTTCTCCTTAAAAGATCCTCCAAAGAACCTCCACCTCTTT
Organism: Corella eumyota; assembly: GCF_963082875.1. NCBI lineage: Eukaryota > Metazoa > Chordata > Ascidiacea > Phlebobranchia > Corellidae > Corella > Corella eumyota. The sequence goes on from NC_137491.1 coordinate 6,408,315, forward strand.
AGTGAAGGTGTCCGGGAGAGGTCAGCATCTTTGGCCGACCTCGGAGTCGATGGAGTTGAATTATAAGGAGTTAGATGCAGAGGGCTTGCGTGACTAGGCTAAAAATAATTTTAAAAGTTTAAAAGTTACTAGGTACTGGTGAACTATTCATATTTACATTTTTTTACCGCCTAAATAAATATTTTTAATATATATTTATTTATACCCTTCTGCTTTGAAGACGACTTTGCGCTTTATTTACTTCCTCTAAAATGGCGTTTAACTCTTGCTTTTTACGCAACACCATTGCCTTTTTACGTTCTTCTTCAGCAGCTACAATCTACAAGAAGTAAACAAAACATTAACAAATACCAATTAACTATATTTGATGTTCGAGCATAATGTCCTATCAATCTAAATATTTCTTGATAAAATTTTATGCCGAATTTAGGTTACCGATAAGACTTATTTCTATTTTTTGGTTAATTTTTATTAACAAACATTTAAAAGGCACTTTAGGCAAATTATTCTTAACTGAATCAAAATGGGTTTAAAAAAATCAAGTTATAAAAAAGATAAAAGACTTAATATAAAAATTTAATATAAGATTTTTTTTTTTTGTTTTTTTGATCAACAGTCACGACCATTAAAAGTGTATGCTACATCAATTAATATTTGTTTCTGTTTTTGCAAACAGCGTAATTAATAAAAACCATGTAGTACCTGATGCTGTTCTTCATATGCCATGGCGACCACAGCCAAAATCAAGTTGACCAGATAAAATGCACCAAGAAAAATAACCATCATAAAGAAAAGTAAATAAACCTGACCATTGGCCCGTAGAGTCTGTAAAAAAAGGCAATGATTCGGTAACTAATTGACTTGGTAGGGTATTGACAACATTCAATCTGTTTACAGTCAAAACACAAGTCCACAACAGACTTCAGTGTGCTGGTAATTGATTTTCTTACGATTGTAATTATTGTATACAAAGTTAGTGTGAAAATCAATATTATTGGTTACATACAATTCACGTCATACACAGATCTAGTAATTGCCTTAAGTCTCAATAAAAATAAAATAAAGACAGCTTTTGTTACGTTTCACTTACCAGCTGATAAAGATTTTCCCAATAGTCCTGCGCCATAAGCCTAAACAAGGATAAAAAAGCCCACATAAAATTATCGAAACTAGTGTAACCAAAGTTTGGGTTTTCTCCAGCTTGTACACATGTAAATCCCTGCCAGCATTGCCTAAAAACGCAATAGGAAAAATTAAATTTAGTAGTCTTGCCTTAAATCGACACATCAAAAACCGACTTCAAGCGCTTCAAATGTCAATGTGTGAACTAATAAAATTTGCTGTTTGGTACCTCGAAAATTTTAAAGGACAATTAAATTAAAACACTTACCCTGTTCCAGTGTTATTGCCACACAACCAAGCAGCTCCATTTACAAAACATTGGTTACCTAAAATAAAACAAACAAAAAATAAAGAGTTTTTTAGTTGACTTTAATCAAACAATAATTATTGTTATATGTTAAAATAGTCGATATTAAATTTTAAAAGAGCATATTTCAGGTGTTTTAATTTTTTTAATAACTTAAAAGTTAAAAAAACTTACATTCGTCTTCCGTCCACTCCTCCCAACTTTCATTATACCATCCTCTTATCCTCGTACTATTTTCACACTTGGGGTCTGGGTTGGGGTTACATGGCATAGGAAGCGAAACCAAGGCTCCTTCCTTTTAAAATAAAAATTAAATATAAAAGCGAGTTTGTTTTTAAGACCAATTAGCCGGATTTTCTTGATGACATCTAACACAGCAAATGGCCTAATTTAAACAAAGCGAATGTTGTCAAAATTAATTGCACGTTGTTTAAGACGTTTGCAAGCATTTAACACCTAATCAATACAACAGTGATACGTTTTCATAATCAAAAGCCGTCAAAATCAATAAATTAATACAAGTGTCTTGTCCAATTAAACAAAACATGTTTAAATGCATTGATCACTGTTTCGTGTAACTATCTCGGGTTGAATTGAAAACTCACAAAGCATTAGTGTGCCAGTTTAAACGAAGAACCTTTTCTGAGTTTTATACATATTCCTTTATGACTGTGTATATGTGTAAATATAAAATCAAGATAAGTTTTTATATGTGAAAAATTAAAAAAAATACAATATTTTAACTAAAAATTTGCGTATAACTCACGTTCACTTACCAATTTTTGTGATCCATTTAACAAAGGTGAACTAAAAGGGATTAATTTCCATTTTTTGTCGGGGGGATTTGTCCAGTTAAACGCGAATTGCGAGGCTAATAAATCAGTTTCAGGTACAAATGGAGGAACAAATGGTTTGGTAACGTTTATGTAATCCTGGGTTTCCCAAGCTTGTTTCAAAACTTCGTTGTAGCTAAATTTACATTTGTTAAATAAAAAAACAGGGCACATCGAATTTCATTTGGTAGCGAATATTTAGATTACAACACTTGTATTTAATTTACCTTGGAGGCCAGGATAGTATGCATTTTTGTCGTAAACTTCCCATAAAAAGCTGAAGACCGATTAAGGCGAACACAGACAGACAAAAGAGCGTTAATATCATCACATCTTTTAAGGCCTTGACGGATTCGATTAACGCTGATACGATCGCCTTTAGACCTAAAACATATTTAAAAATATATTAGAACAGTTGGAACTAATTAAAAATAAAAACTGTGAGAACTATAACAGAAATTAACAAAATTTTAAAGACCGACGCATGTAAGTTAATGTTGGTGGAATTTGACCGTGCATGAGGTAAGTAAAATGACCAAAAAAGTGAATGCTTTGTATATAGTAGCTTTATAAACCGTTTAGCTGCATTAAAACCACGAGGCTATTATGATGACGCATTTTTGTTTTCCACAAAACTGTTATCACCCTCGGGATTTCAAAATTTACCTGGTATAGCTGAGATTGCTTTAAGAGCCCTGAACACACGAAATGCTCGTAAAGCAGCCATTCCTGGAATCTTCTGGGCTTCACTACCAGCTGATGCCATTACAGCCATTATAATATCTAAATATCTGTAATGATGAAATGTAAGCCGTTATTAACGACTTATTGACCAAAATATTCAGGCATCCTTTTTAAGTATGTGTTTTTTATGTGCATGTGCGATAAAAAGAATGGATAACGCATCAAGCAGAAAATTTTAGAATGAACAGAGAGAATGTAAGGTAAAAGCATAAAAAAAGTAAAGCAACATGAAAGGTGGAGTGTCAAAACAAACTTAGATTTAAAATAAAAAAACCTTCGCTTGTTGAGATAGCTTTTATAGCTCGTAAAACTCTGAAAGCTCTTAAGACTGCGAAATTAGTTGAATCCCATTTAAGAAGAACAAGAAACTCAGAAAAAAATCTAACGACAGATGAAAAAAAATAAATTAAGAAAGGGTTGAAAATAGAAGTGAAAACTGTTGCGAAATTTGACCAGTTTTTACAAATTTAAAATCAAGTTTTAGCCTAAATGTCACTCGAGTGCTCATCTATCAAAAAGTTTTAGAAAAAATTAGTTTTTCATTGCATGAGAATATATGCGGACAGATTATGTTGCGTAAATGTGCACTAAATTATTTATACAAAGATCGACGTTCAGTAAGTAAAAGATAATGGAAGGATAAGAAAAAACAAAATAAAAAATACAAAAAAAGCGACGCTTGGAAAATAACGCGTTAAATATTAAAAAACATCACCATTACAATTATTATTTTGTAGCATTAACATAATCGGTGTGACCTTTGCAAGATTGCTTTTTAACTCATGTGTAGATAAGACACACTTAAAATGTTTAGGTGCTCTACTTTTTGTGTGTTAAATATAAACTTATGTTTAATTAAAGTTATTATAATAGTTTGCTTTAATTTTTTTTTTGTTAATTTTAAAATGTTTCCATTTTTAGCATATTTGTACTAAAGTATATATTTCAAAATTTTTTTATATATATAAACAGGGTATTTACTTACGCGGTAAATATGACACTTATATCCAATATATTCCATGGATCTCGTAGATAAGTAAAACTATTAATAATAAATCCACGTGAGAGAACTTTTACTATCATTTCGAATGTGTAAATAGCTAAAAAGATTTTTCTGAAATAAAAACAAAGATAAAAGAGTAAAAGTAACGTATTTCTATGCTCCTTAAAGATAATAGACTATTACAAATTTTTTTAAATATATTAAATATTTAATACAAATATTTTAAATAAAAAGTAGTTTTTTAAAAAAATTATATTACTTACTCTACATAGTCATTTATCCATGGCGAATTTGAAGTATCCAATGTCATAAAAACACAATTCACCAGAATTGTTAACATAATAAAACTATTAAAAAGAGTAAAAACAAGAAATATCAAAGTTAAGGAATATAACCCTTTGTTTAAAAAAGCATATACTTAATAGAAATATATATGAGAAATAATAAATTTAGCTTTCGTAATGTTTAAAAAAAGTTCTTGTAAAAATATTTATAGTATAATAGTTAAAAACAATAAAAAACCTTATAAAAATAAATTAAAATTACAAAAAAATTATAAATAGTAAAAAGGATATGAATGAACAATAATTCGTGACGCAATTCTTCTAATTATATTCAGAGGCCCGAAACTATAAAGGGCCCTTGTTGCTGAAAAACGATAGATCACGTGATTCTGATCCAAAATTATATAGGTCTGTGGAAAAGGAATATGTTAATACCCACGTTTAAAATAGATGTACAATGGAGTGACGTTTAATTCGAATTCAAACAGATATATATAGTTTTTTAAAGGGAGAAAAGTGGATTTCCATTTTAAAAAAATTTGAAATTTTTAAAATTAAATTTGTAAACAGGTTTTTGGGGTTTACATTTTGCCCATCGTAAAACGGGTCGGGGTCGACTAAGGGTACACATTTAAAGCCTTCGGGGACGTCCCCTTGTAGATACTCGGGTAAGGTTTTTCCTTGTTCAAGATCTGCATTTGCTTTCGCGTTTTTGGATGCCTCTTCTGCTTCTTCTTCCTAATTTAATATAATTTTTTATGCATATTTTTAAGCATTTTTCAATTTGTTTTTTGGTTCCTTTGATAAGCTTTAATCACTCTTTTTTGTTAAAGCTATGTATATGTTTAAAGCGAATTTATCTTTTGGCCTAACATTGGCAAATATTGCCTATTACATATAGACACATAGAATAGATTACAAATCAAATAATAATGTCACAATATTAAACTAAGGCATACAAAACACAACTTTTTATTTTTGAATAGTGATTTAAACCTTAAATGTTTTCTTTCTTCTTTTGTCGCTGGCGAGGGCAATTTTTCGTTCTTGCTCGCGGATGTGTTTTCTAGTGAGCCGCGTAAACTGCACCTCCAGCAGTGTTAAAGTAGACATGACGTCACTGAGTGCCTAATGTTACGTCATTCGAAATTAGGTTGGGCGAACTGAAATTTAAAAAAAAAATTTTTAAAGCATTAACTTTAAATGTAATGTTTTTAAAAAGATTTTTACCACAAAGTGTTTTAACTATTGTTATTCAAGTCTATAAACCTCATATTAAACTTTCATTTTATGGAAACTTCCTTCATATACAATCTACAGAACGAACTTACTATAAGAGGTTAGCTTGTTTTATAACATATATAAAACATCTAAACTAGGATATTTAATGTATTAATATACAGTAACAATATTTTAACATAGGTTAATTATATTGAAAAATTTAATTTTGTTTACGATTTTTTAATTGCGAATTAACTTCTTATATAACCATCATTTAAACTACGAGCTATTGAAGTAAACACTATCTCGGTGAAACTAAGTGAAACGAAACACGCAGAATAGTAGAGCTGCGAAGAATTACTTGCAGCACCGAAGTATTGATGGTTTAAAATATTCATGACTTTTCCCAATTTTAGGATGTCACGTGACCACTACACGCTTCGGCGCGCGCCGATAAATCAATTTCGCAACGAGAATAGTTTAATTCAAATTACGAAAAATGCGCAAAAACTTTGCGTTAGAAAAAAATATTTTTTAACTGTTAACTGCGCTAATGTACGGTAGTTTTTTAAATCGGCAAACAAATAACTAGTATTTTAGTATATTAATAAAAAGCAATGTATATATATATATATAGCTCTTGCTAACTTACCTTAAATATTTAAAAGTTTTCCTTTTATTCCGATTTAGTTAAACTTGAGTCATATTTTACTTAAAATTATATCAAACTATTTTACCCACTAAAACCTGAAAACAACAATAAATGGAATTATAAAATTTCCATATTTAAATCGACAAGTCGAGGGAGTGAATAAATACGTCATTAAGTGAAATAAGATGACGTCATCAGCGTATAGAACCACCAAGAGTCCTGTTGAATTATTTATGCTACTTCTTGAAGAAAAAAAAATTAACTTAGTTGCCTAAATGTTGTAGAGCCTAGCCTTTACGCTATCTGGACTTAGTCTTTTCTTCGTCTGTTACTGCCAACTGCAACAACAAAAAGTAGGTTACTATTAAATATAAAAAATGACACTAAATCGTATTTTTTTCTATATTTAAAAAAACTACTTTCTTAGTCGCAAAATTTAGGCAAAATATTCTATATTTTTTAGTTATTTAGGAAATTTTTTTTCGTGTCTAATTTCGGATAATTTTGCTTATATCGATTTATTGCGCAACAGTGGAGTTTTGTTTTTGATGAACACCAAGCATTTACTACTGTCACAAAAATTTGGCAGTGTGATTATATATTTACCCACGTATATAATTGACTGTTTTATGTTTACTCTTTAAGTTTTAGGTGACTGTTTATTGACAACACCCATAAAATAATCCTTTATAATCACAATCGTAACGCCCTTAGAATTAGTAACATTACTACAATACAAATTTATATCCAATTTTTTTAATGCAGTTTGTTTTTTTTAACGTTAAATTAAATACAAAACAGAAATTCACAAAATATTTAATTATTTTTTGCAAAATAATGTTTTTTTAACGTTTTAAAGCTTTGTTTAAAATTATGTAGAAACTTTATTTTGAATATTAAATATGTTTTGCCAATAGACATAGCCTTTTTTCTAATTTTTGTCTATTTAAATTACTTTTTAAAACACAAGATAGCTAATGACCTTCGATTTATTTTTTCCCTTTGCGTCACGGGCCAATAAATAATACATTAACATTAAATGATGTAATTATCATTCTCGAGTCTCTTGAAAAAAGTTTGAAAAAATCAATTGATTTAAGATGTCTTTCAATTTTCAATCGTGGCTGCAATTTTTCCGCTAACTTTTCTTATAGCAGTTTATTATATTTTAAATACTGGTTAAAATTTTTTTTAAATCTCATGTACGCTTACTTTATTCTGGATATAACTCTATACGTTAATTTTTTTTCAGCAAATAAATAATCTTTTTTTTTAAATAAAGCAATTTTTTGTACGCAGAAAAAAATTACTGTGAATTTTTAATCTAAAAACTTTTAAACACTTGATAAAAATTTGATTTTAACTGAAATATTTTTCAAACCTAAAACCTTCACTAATCTCATAATTTTTCTTTAAACGACTGGCTTAATGAAGGTGAGCCACCCATTATAAAAAGCTCCCATGGGCAATTAAAACTGCAGTTTTTTAATTCAACCCTGTCTCGTATTTACTTACAAACTGATATTATTTATATTTACTATATTTCTAGACTATAAACTTTGTCGGTTTTTCATAGATTATATTGTTCTGTCGGCGTCTTGTTAGCAAAACATACACACAGAGAAAGAGGCTAAGATTAAAACATGTTTGCTGAAAATCGATTATATGTAAACATGCAAAAAGGCGGTCGGTCGTCTGCATGTGTTTTTTACCTCACAACAATAACCAATATCGCATATGCAAAAATATCTTAAGCAAAATGTAATGTATTATTTATTTTTTATTTTGTGATCATAAATTATAGTTAATTTGATCTAAAAACGGTACTCATTGTCTCGCTTATATTGCCATAAAGCATACGAGATTGCAAAGTACGGTAATAAACTTTTTATAGCACCATATGTCCTTATGCGTCTCAAGAGTGCCCGTAATTTTCTAGCATTCGACATACCCAAAAAATCGAACTGATCGCGCTTTAGAAGACTGAATACTCTAAAATTAAAGTTCTCTACAAAGTATATTAAATCACGCGATAATAGTCAATATTGATAGCAACACCTTGCAAAAAATTAAGTTTAATATCGTTTTTTGTAAATAACATTTAGTATACTGAATCCAAACATAATATAATACTTTACTAAATTGCCTATCTTTTATTACTAAATTAATTTCTAAAGTAACATATTTTCTTTTTTATAAATCTATTAGAACTAAATAACCTGATACCTCGTCTTAAAACTTTCCCTTAAGCAAATTGCTTGCTCGTAAATAATTAATACAACCGTTGAAACTAAAATAAAAGTAATTAGTTTTTTTGCCATTCTTTCTCTATATTCCGGGTCTAAAGTGGCTAAAATTTGTTTATTTGACGTCATCTTTGACCACTTTAAACAAAAACAAAAATTTACAATCCGATTTTTAATAAAAAAAATCCGTAACAAAAACTTATGTTAGAAAATATTTAGTTGGTTGTGTTTTTGTTTTTTTTGTAAAAATTGTAAAAACCAATCTACTTTAGTTGTTTAAATTTGTAGCTACTGTTGCTAGCAATACTGTTATAAATATTTTATGTGTTTTATTGTTTTCTTGGTCGTATAAATTGGCTAGCCACTGTGTACCAGTGCAACCTTTGAGTGTGTTTGACATTAAGTAAGCAAATAATTTTGGATATGCCGCGTCGAAAAATAGTCCATTTATCTTTGATATTATTAGTCTAACGTTAGATTTTTTATTATTTTTTGTCTTTTTTATAACACAAACCGACCTTTTAATTGTTGCAATTAACAAGTTTCTTACTAACGTTTGCCCTTTTACAAAAAAAATTGTTATTAAAATAGGTTACTTGACTATATTTTTCGTTTACTATATCATGTTTAATAAATTTATCAGGCCTTGCAAGGGGTTATCTTTAAACTTTTTAAGTTCAACCTTTCTCTATTTTAAAATTTTTTTTTTTAGTAAAATAAACACCCTAAGCTCAAACCTGTACTAACCCAAAAATATCTGTAACCTGCTACTAACTACAAACAACCAAGAAAATTTCTTAAAGGTGCGTAAAAAGAGAAAGGGCGCTTTTGTTTAATAAACAGCCAACGACAGAAGAAAGTGTCCAATTCGCTAAAAGATACCAAACGAAAAAGGAAAAAACAAAGCGCTGTGTTGTTATAATAAGGACTATTAACCGAAATATTGATATATCGAATTTTTTATAATTAGCTAAGAATGCGTCCGGAAAATAAGAAACTGTATTTTGTCAATGTTGTGTTTATTGATGCAAGTTAACATCGACGCATTTTTGCGAGGGGTCAAACCATTTATTGCGTCAATTTTTTAGTGCATGTTTACCTAAACTATATATTTTTAATGAATAAAAAAATTATCAAATAAGAATACATGGCGATAGAAAATTGACGTGTGTTAAAATTTAAATATATTAACATAGATTAGTCAGTAACATATTTTTATAACATTGGTGCATTTTGAGGTTTATTGTGACTCTGCTGTTCACAGATGGCGTTCGCGTCGCACGTGTTAAAACGAGCAATAAAATAAATTCTAAATCAAAGATCTTTTTACGGCACCACGACAAAGCTTTGTTTTGGTCCTAATCAAAAAAATCGTCTGCCGTAAATAAAAAAGGATTCTTCGTTTTTTTACAAAGTTTAGGGTATCTGCGAAGTTCTCTTTTGCTCAGTGTTTTCTATCACAGTGTTGTGTAATTGAATAACTTACTTTGTCCGTCGGGACATTGGATCGATTGGATAAAACACAAACATGTGATTGCAATAAACTCGATAAAAGCAAAGCCTACTTTTTAAAGTCAAAAGCTTCAAACAGTGTTTATATTTATTGTTATAACTTTTTTTTAGCAAATATTGTAAAATCATTGTTACATGTTTCATGCAAGTTTATATTTAAGAACTTACTTGAACTTTTAATTTTTTTTATTTTGGGATAAATTTGACAATTGTTTTGAAATAAGTTTGAATAACCCAAAATTTTAAATTGTAATTTTAATTTATCACCATTTACTCATAGTCATATTAAATTTAAGGATAAAAATAAAAATTATGTAAAGTACCCTTCGATAGTACCAAGAAATTAAAAAAATAATTTTTAAGCAGACAAAAAACTAAAAAGGATTTACAGGTATATGCTGCCCTCTAACGTTAAAAAATACCGAAAAGTAAAAAGTAAAGAATCTGTTTTTTTAAATCCTGGCATTAACGTAAACTTTAATTTTGGTTAATACACGACAGTACATAAAGTTATTGTTTAGTTTATTAAAAAAAATATATATTTAAAATGTTTACCTGGAAAGACTTTAAAATACGAAACATATTAACTGCACTATTAACACATATAAAATGTATAACGACTTTTAAAACTTATTAAAATTTAAATAAATTTTAATAAAATTACAAGCTACACCAAGAAATTAATTTTTAACCGACCTGGTTTCTAGGTTAAAAATGTTAGTTCTATTCCGTAATTTAACGTTAAACAGTAAACAGTCTTAATTTTTTATTTTATTGGTCCTTTAAGATCCCTAAGATTTAGTTGAATTAATACAACCTACAAATATTAAAGATTGTTTATATATTCAGTTTGGCAAAGCATTTATTAAAATACCTATATTAGTTTTATCTAGTATGTTGAAATATGTTATAAATTTGTAAATGATTTCCTTTTTAAATGTTTATATGATTTTTGTATATAATTTTTTTTTAATCGTAACAAACAACAAAATTTGAATAAATTGTTTTATTGATACAACCGTCACCAAAATTAGCAATTTTTTTCAAATTTTAGAATTACAATAGAATATTTATATTTATTCTATGCAGAAACATTAAACAAATTTTTTACTGGGGTAGAGGAATTTTTGGACAGATTTTAGGGAAGGTGACTTCCGCATTTCCGTTCCACTCTATTTTGTCCACTGAAGGGCGTAAGTTCATATCGGATGGATATTCACAACCGTAAGCCAACATAAAAATTTCGTCGTCAGTTAAAACTCGTGGCCACGTGGCAAAATTTGTGATAGTTCCTCTAAAAAATGTACATAAGATTTATTTTGATAGTTTTAAATTTGACAAACCTATGCGGATTAATAATGGTAGAAGAAATAGATAAAATGAATTTAAAACTGCGTTTTACCTAAATGCTTGTGAACTAGAAAACGACCCCCCAGTCGTATCTTGTTCTTGTCCGAACATTAAACTTGCTCCTCCCCTAATTGCTGCGGAACTTCCCGCATAAGCGACTTGGGTCAAATAACGTCCGTTTAAATGAATTCCAACTCGAGAATTGTCTTGCGATAACCATACGCAAAAATGATTCTAAACAGTAAAAACGTTGCATTTTTTAGAGTTATAAAACTATAAAGTGGTTTACCAAATCATTAAATACATTATAAAAAATTATACCTCAACTGTATTGTCGTGGTCAGTAAGCATGGTATGATATACGTTTTCAATACGAAGGCGCACTTGATTTGGAAAGAGTTCAAACCAAAACGCGTCAGTGGATCCACTAGAGTAAGAAATGGGAATTTCATAACTGGAATCGGCAGAACCTTCTTCTAGCCAAAAACACATTGTCATTTCATTCATTTTCGGAAAAGGGTAAATATATCGAACCCAGTCAGTAACTTGATTTGCATTTGGAAAGTACATTCTTACGTTCATAGATTCTAAAATTGAAGTTCTTTTGGTATAACTTAAATCTTTAATGCATATTTTTGTTACACAATTTTAAAATACAAACAAAAAATTAAAAAAATAAAAGACATTACCATGAACTTCGAGTGACGAGACACTCTGTAACAAAAGTAAAACAGCTACAAAAATAATCATTTTCTTCGTTTTCTATTTGCTCGACTTAATAATTTAGAATATTATATTTTAATAAATGTCAATGAAATTGCTGTCTTTATATAGCCTGGTGATGGAATTACAAAATCATCGAGAGAAATGTTATCACATTACAGCTGTTTAACTTTTTAACTATTTTAAGCATTTTATGTTTAAACTAAGGCAATTAGATGGCTTTTTATCATTCAATTAATATTTTACAGGTAATTTAGATGTTTATTCTTCATCGCGTGATCTTTAGATTAACACATCTGTTATTCTCAAGCAATTAAAAAGTAGAAACAATGATATTTTGCGGTATTAATACAGGTGAAAAATTTATATAAACACGTTAAGAAAATAAATTAAACAAAACTGTATTTGTGTGGTGTTGGGTAAATACTTGTTACGTGATAATTTTAATTTAACATATGTGTTGTTCTCATAACACATAGGTTGAAGAGTGTTCACCTTGAAGGTTAATTTTTAATTTTTATTTTTGCAAGTTTGTTGCAAAAATTTGAAGCGTTTTATCTAATAGACATGTTTTATATTTTTTTTTAATCTTTAGGTAATATTTTTCTTATGATACAATTTATTTTAGAAAACAACAGTATAAACAACTTTTAAAATCTGGCTATAATGACGTAGTTCACATTAAATTATACATGAACACAAACATGAGTTTGCAATAAACTTGACTTAATCTGAGATCGGTGTTTATTTGTGTTTATAAAATTTTTGTTATCTTTTTTTTAAAGATCATTGAACAACTCATGTAGAAAATAATTAAAAATTAAAATTATTTTACAAAAAGGTATCGTCATTGTATAATATAAACTTTTAGCTATTTATCTTACATTGTTTTAAGAGTATAAAACTGCCACAATAATTATGTGCCAAACCAAATTTTCTGCACTTAAATCTACTTTGGCTAATTTTAATTATTTTATAAATCTTATTAAAATCCTAGGTTTAAATATTTAAAAGGAATGCAATTTTGGCGCTTTAAAGCCATTTATAAAGGCCAAGCACAGAGGTGGATATTGCAAAATTGTTGTGGCTCACAACCAAATTTCTTATCTTGTAACTTATGCATTTTCTAAATTTTAAACTATACCGGACTTTCTGTACATACGTAAAAAAATATTTAAAAAATGGTTCTTATATTTTCCTCCAACGGTAAGCAATGTAAAGTCTAAATAAGACCAGATTTAAAAATTGTTAAGAAAATCGTAAGTTCATTAGAGCTGTTTTAATTTAAACTACTTTAAACATTTTGTATTTTATCTAAGGCAGTTAGATGATTTATTACCACGTAAAAAACAATTCTAGTAAAAAAGTAATAAAGTGTTTATTCTTTAACACGTATTCTTTAAAACAAGACATCTGTTATTTTCAAGCAAATATAAAGTAAAAACAAATATATTGTGTATTAAATTACACCCTGCCATTTCTCAGATATTAATCGCTTGAAACAAAAATGAAGTAACAATTAATTTTTTAAAAGTAAATTAAAATGTGTCCCCTCCTTCAAGGTTTAAAATAAACCATAAATTGAAGTATAAAATGATAAATTAGTCCAAATTTTTTTTATTTCAAGTTACCTAATTAATTGCTTAATTGTTAACTAGTTGCCTGATAAATCGCTGTAGACTTGCCTTTACTTAAAGCATTGTTTGTTTAATTTTTACGAAGGTGTAAATGCGTTAATTTAAGAAGGCATTTAAAAAACAACGAAAAAACGACGATTCAACTAATTAAGAAAACCCTTTTTACACTAAAATAAACTTGATTTTTTTTTTAATTTTTGAGTAATAAAAGCTATTTCATCAAATTATTTTATTGATACAACCGTCACCAAAATTAACATTTTTAAAATTTTTTTAAGGTAAATTATTTATATTTCTTCATGCAGTAGCGTAAAAAACATTTTTACTCGGAAAAAGCAATTTTTGGACATATTTTGGGAAAGGTGACTTTTGCATTTCCACTCCACTCTATTTTGTCCACTGAAGTGCGCAAGTTCATATCAGATGGATATTCACAACCGTAAGCCAACATAAAAATTTCTTCGTCAGTTAAAACTCGTGGCCACGTGACAAAATTGGTGATAGTTCCTCTAAATATACAAAAGATTTATTTTGATAATTTTAAGTCAAACTTATGCGGATTATTACTGATAGACAAAATATATAAACTTATAAATTTTAGCGTTTTACCTAAATGCTTGTGAACTAGAAAACGACCCCCCATTTGAATCTTGTTCTTGTCCAAACATTAAACTTGCTCCACCCCTAATTGCTGCTGAACTTCCTGAATAAGCAATGTTAGTCGCATTATGGCCGTTTAAATGAATTCCAACTCGAGAATTGTCTTGCGATAACCATACGCAAAAATGGTTCTGTACAGGAAAAAATCACATAAAATACAGTATCATAAAACTATAAAACCTTTAAAAACACAATACAAAATATACTTCAATTGCATTGTCGTGGTCAGTAGACATTGTATAATACACATTTTCAATACGGAGTCGAACTTGATTTGGTAAGAGTTCAAACCAAAACGCGTCAGTGGATCCATAAGAATAAGAAATGGGAATTTCGTAACTGGAATCGGCAGAACCTTCTTCTAGCCAAAAACACATTGTCATTTCATTCATTTTTGGAAAACGGTAAACATATCGAACCCAGTCAGTAACTTGATTTGCATTTGGGAAGTACATTCTTACGTTCATGGATTCTAAAAATTAAATAATCTAATTAACAGTTACTTCTATTGAAATTAAATCGTTATTGCATATATTTTCTACACAGGAATCTCTGATTTTATATAAAAGATAATATATGTTTTAAAAATTACCATGAACTTCAAGTGACGAGACACTCTGTAACAAAAGTAAAACAGCTACAAAGATAATCATTTTCTTTTTTTTCTATTTGGTCGGCTTAATAATTTACAATATTATATTTTAATGAATGCTAATGAATTTGTTGTCTTTATATAGCCTGGTGGTGGAATTACGATGGCATTTTCAAAAACGTAAGCATTGTAGATGTTGTATACTTTAAACTGTTCAAACATTTTGTATTTAAACTAAGGCAATTAGATGCCTTATATTCACATAATTAAAGTAATTTCAAGTAATTTAAACGTATATTTTTTACCACATAGTCCTTAAACTAACACATCTGTTATTCTCAAGCAATTATGAAGTAGAAACAAATATATTTTGCGCTAATTAACAACGGTGGATCGTTTATATAAACACGTTAAGAGAATAAGTTAAACAAAACTGTATTCGTGTGGTTGCAAATAAATACTCGTCAAAAGATAAGTGAATGTCCGAATATAACACATGTTGCTTTTGAACTTTAACTTAAATATTATTGTTAATTATTCATTATACACCTGAGAAAACTTAATTAAAGTATTTTTAAATATTTAAATATAAATAATTAAAATAATTTAACCTAAATCTGAACTGCAAGTTTAGATGTTTACAAATTGTTTATTTTTACTTCGAAAAAATGGTTACACTATTTTTGGTTTTAAATTGGTTACAATTTAATAATATTAACATGCAATTCTACTTTATATTTTTATTAATTTGTTATAATTAAATATTCCTCCACGTGTGTTAAGGTGCAACATGGAAACTAAGTTTCTTATGTTACAATAAAGTAGTGGAAACTAAGACAAAAACAACAAGTTGCATAACATTAAATTTGTTAATTGAAGCTCCATTTCCAAATTCCCCTAATAAAAACAAAAAGGTCATTTAAAAAATATTACAACAATTTAGTAATCGAAATTGTAAAACAAAAAATATATTTTATTGCTTATTTTTCAACAATGCATGCTGAATATTCGTAAGTTACAACGTATTTACCCAAATTACAACCGTCAGTTGTACAAGTTGTATTGCATGTTTCTATTACCCCGACACCGTAACTTGGAGATGAGCATCCGTTTCCTATACTCCGATATCTACAACCACGTATAACTGCACGTTGTGGATACCCTTTAACTGATGCTGTTAACAAAATAAATAGCAACGAATTTCTTTTAAATTAAATATCTAAAAAAGGATAAAAAATTAATTGTAACTATGTTAACATTGTTTTTTTTACATCAATAATTAAAAAATAAACCTATTTAAAAAAAATTGCTTTAAATATATATAAAGATTACTAACATGTCAGCCCAATTGCCCGATTTTGATCACGAATAACACAATATTCCATATAAGGTAAATCACATGGGGCTGGGGTGTCAGGATTTTCCAAACAATCCGAACATGTTGAACATTTAGGTCTGGCAGCTAATAATTATTTTTAACAGTAATATTTAAAATTATAAATTATTACATGCTTAACTAACCAACTATGAAAATTTTATTAAAATATATATTTTTGTTATTCAACACACTTGTCGAATGACATATTTTAAAGTTTAACATTATTTATTAAAAACACATACGCCATCCGATATTGCATCCGTCGACATTGCACGTTTCCTGACATGTAACTTCTTTAAGGCTCCCTGATTGAACTTGTTTACTTGTGCATTGTCGTACAACTGCGTCGACAGCACAACCTCTGTTTACACTTTTTAACATGTAATCCGGTTGTGCTAGCCCTATTAAAGTTTTAAATATTATAATTAAAAAAGGTTTTATAAAAGTTTTTAAATAATGCGTTTTTCTAATTGGAATGATGCCACTCCATCAATTATTTTAAATTAAAAAAATGGCATACCGTCCGCCTGATTAACATCAAGTTTGTCTGAAATATAATAAGTGACAGTAGAGGAACAATATCTGGACGAAGATGGACAGGTGGTTCTTCGTTCCTGGGTGGAACAACTATCGAAGCCATCATCGGAGTTATACGAACACACAACACATTTTAATGGCTGTGTTTTTGCTTCGTTTGCTTCCAAAAAACCATTAGCTATAATGTGATAATTTGGTTTTAATTTTAGTAGTATGTACTGCACGATCTGTGTTGTACGAAACATTCTCTAGTGTAATATATCATGAATTACTCGACTTGTACGCTAACTATGGTGTGAAAATGTACAAATACATTCGATTTGCTAGTTGATTAGATATGTGTTGAACAGTAATCACAATAGCTTAATTTTTTTTGTTGAATTTTAAAATAAACAATTAGATTACGCGTGTTTGTGTTGCAGCCATCTGAATCACAAGTTGAAATACAAGTATACTCGATATCTGATGTATATTGGTTGTCAGTTCGAGAGGAAATAAAACACTCATCCGATGCCACGTAATCAGAAGTGCAGCCTTTTGATATAACACTATTAATCAACTTTCCATCTAAAATTAATAAACATTAAGTTTAACATTGTTGCTTACAAACCCGCATGTAAGCTAACGTGAACAATCATGTAATATTTCTGATATTTGTAAGATGTAGCCTCGATTTAAATTAAAATTGTGAATCAGTTTCTTATTTTTAAAAGAATCAAAAAGGGTTGTAAAATTTTTATAACAGGGAATTTATTAAAAGGTTACCGGAACTAAAATTCCTTGGCCTACACACTTTTAAGGGAGATTTTACAAGTTTTATATACGCCTTTACATTAAAAGCTCGCGGTGCGTCAATATTTGTTAGTTGTTTTCTGATAATTCACATTTTACCGCAGCACGTGAGGTTACTTTCCTTTTCTTTTTGTTGACGTCAATTCTTTTTTAGTTACGTATTTTGTGATTGCTATTACGACAAATATTTACAGTGCAGTAAAATTTTGGTTATTTTTTATGTATAGCCTACGTACAAAAATTAATGCATAAATCTAACCTAGGGAATAAACAAATGTTTGTGTGGATGAGCAATATTGATTTGATGGTGATTCACAAATTGTTGGTTCGCCACATTCTTCAACATCATCGTCACACTGTACACAGCTTCGAAAGTTCTGAACGGGTGGGGCTTCGCCTGTTTTCAACACAAAAAAAGTAGTTTAACTAAAATAGCACAAATGATATATTTATGTAAAGTTTAGTTTAAATGCAATATTTGGGATTTAAGTATTTACGTACCTACTGTGCAATTTGCACTCGTATATCCATCACGACATTCGCAAGTCCCTTTTAAATAATCACACTGTCCATTTGGGCCACAACTATAAGGGCACAATTTAATGAAATCTATAGAAATTTATATAAAAATTTCAAATAATTACGTTTTGGTGTAAATTAAAAAAAATAGGTCTGTAAAAACTACAGTTTAGCCAGTTTTACAATAAATAACCGCTATATATTTTATAAACACAACAAAAGACTTTTTTTTGTCCGGTAAATGTAATGTCACATTTATAAATGTCTTTATTTAGCAAAAACAACGGAAACTTATTACTTTATTTAATTAATTACCGATAGGATTCTTGTTACATTCATTAGTTGAACACCCATATTTACAAGTTGTAGTGGCAACATTGCTATCACTAAGGATTGTGTGGGTAGTCTCACATTTTGAATCTAATTGTGCTGTTCCAGACTGATGAATGGTGCACATCTGATTGATTGAAGTTGTTACGCCTGTTTAAAATAAAGCAACAATATATACATTCTGTATTTATTTTTTATGTTATTTAGGTAAAATACCGTCTCTCAAACTAACGGTTGTTTGGCAATAGGGATTCTGATTGGATAAGTAAGGACATTCAAATTGAGGCCCATCTCCGTTAATGCAATCCTTTGAAAGTTGATTTTGCGCACCAGTTAGTGACCAAGAACATGTTGTACAGTCCAGTCCAACAACTTAAAAAAACAACACAAATTAAAGTGGAATACTATGCTTTTATTAGAACTATAAAAGAATCTTCATATAAAAAATATTTCGTATTGTATTAGATAAAAGTTAAGTTAAAATTTACCTCCTTATATTTAGACTATACTTAAATTATAAATTGAACAGTTAACCCACATTACCTAAATATGGTAAATACATCACCAAATAACAAACAGCAAAAATTAGTTTTGTATTCTTCATTTTGTTCATCAAACCAAGTTTGTAAATTGTGTTTGCAAATTGATTTATTTGAACTATAATCACCCTCTTTTTAATTACTTAATAAATCTAAACACGAACTGTGAATTGAAAAGTTAAAATATTGTTAAAAAACTTAAGAATTTGAAAGTTTTATTTATTTTCAAATATTATTTACACGCAGAGCACTTTAAAGTTAGACTTTAGGGATTATTTCAAATTCTTTAGTTCTTTTCTAAATGTTTAAATTCTGAGCTAAAAAAAATCTTTGATTTTACGATTGTCTATACTGCTGGCACGCCCAATTTAAAAATTTATAACGATTTGATTTAAGCCGTTGAAAACATCTTTCGCCTTTTATAGGTATATTAACCTGGAATGTTTTATTATGACATAAATGTTTTACGGGTCTATTAAACATTATAATTTATACGACTGTTTGCTAACGAAAGTTGGCCATAAATTTCAGCGTGGGCCTAACCCATTTTGTTATGACATAATTTATTCCTTCAGAATTTATTACCGGGCAAAAAATAATAATACTTTAAAATAAACCGAATGTATTTTCCAGTAAAAAAAACGCCACATAGAAGGCATACTAAATAAAATATATATTTTAAGACTACATTATAATATGTAAATAAAAATATTTTTTGAAAACTTATCAATGAATTTGATTTTGCCAGAAACAAATAAACAAAATTTAAAATCAAAAACAAATATATATAACGTTTATAAACAAAAAAGTGATTTTATCTGGAAAATATGGATAATTATTTATTTAGTTTTTATATAAAAAAAAAACAGTTAGCGTTGGAATATCTACACAAGTATTGCTAGACTAAAACTCGGGAACGTGGTTTGGTGACGTCACTGATTAATTCTGTAAAGTTCTCTTGTGTGTTTTTACGCTCGGTTTTTAGATGCTGTGTTTTGGGCTCTGTTCTTAGATGTTTAAAATTTTCGATTTCGAAACACATTGTTGTTGTCAGTATTTCTATTATTTTTATTATTACTAATCCGAATTTTGAATAAAAATAACTTTCAATTTTGTGTAAATCTCTATATTTTTAGCATGTTGTTTATAATTTAATTGTATTCCAACCTCCTATTTTGTTAATTTAAATATTAATTATTACTAATATTATTAGTTTGTTTATTAAAATTTAAAGATTGTTATTAGGTTTTTAAATTTTGGTCAGTGACAATAATATTAATAACTCAAAAATGGGGAAAAATGTAATTTTTGTTTGTTTATTATATTTAAATATTTGTATGTTAATTAAAAATTATAGTTCGATATTAGGTATTGATTTAAAATTTTCGCGAAATGTTCTAACTTGAATGTTAGTTAGGCCAATGCGCATAAAATACAATACAAAATTTTAGGTTTTAAGATTTCATAAATTTTTAATAAAAGTGTAATAACTTTACGAATATTAACTTTTTTATAAAATATTTCGTAAACACGTTGATGGGACCTACGCAGTTTTAACAGTACAATTATTTTTTTATTTAATAATACTTTCAAGAAATATTTTGTGAACACGTTTATTGTACCTGTGCGGTTCTAACAAAAAAATTATTTTTCGATTTAAAATTTTTAATTTTTTTAAAAACTTTGTATATATGCAATATAATTGGCCAAAATTTTTTAGCTCTAACTTCGCGCAGACGCGCATTGGCGTAACTAACATTCCAGATGAAACATTTAGCAAAAATATTTATTAGAACAAAAGTTGGAGCTAATTTTATTTTGGGTTTAATTAGGTCACGTGATATTTTTGGCAAATGATATTGCATACAAATTTTTTAAAAAAATAAAAAATTTCAAATAAAAAAAATAATTGCTCTTTTTGAACTGCACAGGTCCAATTAACATGTTGACAAAATATCGTTTGAAAATATTAATATTCATAAAAGTTATGACACTTTTATTAAACTTTTATAAAATCTCAAAACCTAAAATTTTATATTTTATTAGACGCGCATTGGCGTAACTAACATTCAAGATAAAACATTTCGCAAAAATATATATTAGAAAAAAAGTTAAAGCTAATTTTTATTTTGGGTTTAATTAGGTCACGTGATATTTTTGGCAAATGATATTGCATATAAATTTTTTGAAAAAAATAAAAAATTTTAAATTAAAAAATAATTGCTTCGAGAGAAATGCACAGGTCCAATTAACGTGTTTACAAAATATTTTTTGAAAATATTAATATTCATAAAAGTTATGACACTTTTATTAAAATTTTATGAAATCTCAAAACCTAAAATTTTATATTTAAGTAGACGTGCATTGGCGCAACTAACATTCAAGATAAAACATTTCGCGAAAATTTTCGGTAGAACAAAAGTTAGAGCTAATTTTTATTTTGGGTTTAATTAGGACACGTGATATTTTTGGTCAATGATATTGCATATAAATTTTTTGAAAAAAATAAAAAATTTTAAATTAAAAAGTAATTGCTTCGTGAGAACTGCACAGGTCCAATTAACGTGTTCACAATATATATTTCAAAAATATTAATATTCATAAAAGTTATGACACTTTTATTAAAAATTGATGAAATCTCAAAACCTAAAATTTTATATTTAAGTAGACGTGCATTGGCGTAACTAACATTCAAGATAAAACATTTTGCAAATATTTTTATTAGAACAAAAGTTAGAGCTAATTTTTATTTTGGGTTTAATTAGGTCACGTGATATTTTTGGCCAATAATATTGCATATAAATTTTTTTAAAAAAATAAAAAATTTTAAATTAAAAAATATTTGCTTCGTGAGAACTGCACTGGTCCAATTAACGTGTTCACAAAATATTTTTCGAAAATATTAATATTCATAAAAGTTATGACACTTTTATTAAAAATTTATGAAATCTTAAAACCTAAAATTTTATATTTAAGTAAACGTGCATTGGCGTAACTAACATTCAAGATAAAACATTTTGCAAAAGTTTTCATTAGAACAAAAGTTAGAGCTAATTTTTATTTTGGGTTTAATTAGGTCACGTAATATTTTTGGTCAATGATATTGCATATAAATTTTTTTAAAAAAATAAAAAATTTTAAATCAAAAAATAATTGATCTGTTAGAACTGCACAGATCCAATTAACGTGTTCACAAAATATTTTTTGAAAATATTAATATTCATAAAAGTTATGACACTTTTATTAAAATTTTATAAAATCTCAAAACCCAAAGTTTTATATTTTATTAGACGTACATTGGCCTAACTAACATTCAAGATAAAACATTTTGCAAAAATGTTCGGTAGAACAAAAGTTAGAGCTAATTTTTATTTTGAGTTTAATTAGGTCACGTGATATTTTTGGCCAATGATATTGCATATAATTTTTTAAAAATAATAAAAAATTTTAAAATAATTGCTTCGTAAAAACTGCACAGGTCCAATTAACGTGTTCACAAAATATTTTTCGAAAATATTAATAATTATAAAAGTTATGACACTTTTATTAAAAATTTATGAAATCTCAAAACCTAAAATTTTACATTGAAGTAGACGTGCATTGGCGTAACTAACATTCAAGATAAAAGATTTTGCAAAAATTTTCATTAGAACAAAAGTTAGAGCTAATTTTTATTTTGGGTTTAATTAGGTCACGTAATATTTTTGGCCAATGATATTGCATATGAATTTTTAAAATAAAATAAAAAATTTTAAATCAAAAAATAATTGCTCTTTTAGAACTGCACAGGTCCAATTAACGTGTTCACAAAATATTTTTTTTAAATATTAATATTCATAAAAGTTATGACACTTTTATTGAAAATTGATGAAATCTCAAAACCTAAAATTTTATATTTTATTAGACGCGCATTGGCGTTACTAACATTCAAGATAAAACATTTCGCAAAAATATATATTAGAAAAAAAGTTAAAGCTAATTTTTATTTTGGGTTTAATTAGGTCACGTGATATTTTTGGCCAATGATATTGCATATAAATTTAAAAAAAAAAATAAAAAATTTTAAATTGAAAAATAATTGCTTCGTGAGAACTGCACATGTCCAATTAACGTGTTCACAAAATTTATATTTCGAAAATATTAATATTCATAAAAGTTATGACACTTTTATTCAAAATCTATGAAATCGTTAGAGCTAGCTCTAACTTTTGTTCTATTTAGAATTTTTGAAAAATGTTTTATCTCGAATGTTAGTTAGGCCAATGCACTTCTAATAAAATTTAAAATGTTAGGTTTTGAGATTTCATAAATTTTTAATAAAAGTGTAATACCTCTTATGAATATTAATATTTAAAAAAAAATATTTTGTAAACACATTTATTTGACCTGTGCGTTTCTAGTAGAACAAATATTTTTCGATTTAAAATTTTTAATTTAAAAAAAAGTTATGCAATATAATTGGTTTCAATTTAGTTTTAACTTGAATTAGTTTTAACAATTTAGTTTTAACTTGTATTGAACTTAACACAAGTTTATTTTACGACGTGAATGACAATATCAGCAATTGCACATTGAAATAAGGACTAGAACGCAAGCGCCTTAACCTCTAGGCCACCTTAACAGATACAAAACACTTGCAACTATACGTACATGTTATTACGAATTTATATATGTAATGAAATAAAATAATATTTTCCCATATCTTTTTGTTCAATATATTCTTGGAATTGTTCCTCATAATATCTGTAACAAAACGGCATTACTTATTTATATTAAAAGACCGACAGAAACCAAATAAAAAGTTGCTATAACTTCTTTGTTTTTACATGTTTTTTCGAATTTCTTTAATACGTATTTGAGTTATATAAATGCTCTTTTAATAAGATCATAAATTTTGATTTTTAAGATTTGGCGATTTTTATAAAATTTGCTATTATGATTTTCATGAAAAAATTTTTATGAAATATGAAATTTTTTTTTTTAACTTTTATGGATATCGATATATTGGAATATTATTTTATAAATACGTTTATTAGGCCGCTGCGGGTATTGTGGTAAAGTTAAATTAAAAAATTTTTTTTTTAAATTGATATACAAAATTACATATGTATATGACGTCACAGAGTCAACCTACGTCAGAATTAGTGAAACAGAAAAATCGACCTAACTTTTTTGTATTTGCACATTTTTGAAAAATTTTTATATTAAAACTTTTAAAATAATTTTGTTTTGAATTTTCTTAGGTTGATAATTTAATACGTTTTTAGTCTAATAATTAAACACTAATATTTGATTTAATAAATTAATATTCTTAATTAAGTAATGTTTATGCATTACTTTATTTATCAATAAAGATTGATTTTAAAAATAACTAAATGATCTCGAACCCTATTTTATTTATTAAATAAATCTTGTATTAGAAATGGTATTAGTTGATTTTAACGTTAAAATATTTTTTTTCAATTTTAAAGTTTATACAAA
Organism: Corella eumyota; assembly: GCF_963082875.1. Taxonomy (NCBI): domain Eukaryota; kingdom Metazoa; phylum Chordata; class Ascidiacea; order Phlebobranchia; family Corellidae; genus Corella; species Corella eumyota. The sequence goes on from NC_137491.1 coordinate 6,432,777, forward strand.
TTTTAATAAAAGAGTCATAACTTTTGACTAAAATAATAAAATTAAAAATTATTTGTAAATACGTTGTTTACATAATTGCGCATTCAATGATTCAGTCAAATTTCATTTAAAAATAAGATTTTTTACAGAAAAAAATTACCAATAATATAGGTCTGATGTACTCACAATCCATACACGTATTATGTAGATGTAAAACTTGTGTAATCTTTTTTTTATTGAGTTTTTTTTTAATATTAGTTGGATCTGTGTATTTGTAAATACGCTCTGTTCTACTGGCGATTATATAATTAATTAATTGTTTATCATAATTATTTAAAACTTAGAAAAAAAAAGTATTAACATTTTATTGCACTGTATTTGTTACTGAAATATTTCACAGATAAATAAACCAAATCCATTATATAATTTACAACATTAAATATATGGACATAGATATCCGAATTATAGTTAAATTTAAAACAAAATACATAAAAACCTTTACAGTCTAATAGCATAAATTATTTATTTAAACAATATATAAATTTATTTTATTATTATACAATATTAAGCACCTAAAATCATTACAATTTTAAATAATTTTTCAAAGAAAGTTGTTGATACCAAAGACCGTAATCAGTAGTTTATGCATTTTGTAGAAATTTTCTTATTTCAATCTGTAAAAAATGTTATAAATTGAAATTACATTCAACCTATGTTATTTTAACATTTAGTAGATTTACTTTCTTCAAAAAAAAAAAAATTTAAACAGACCTGGCCTCCTCTTCCAACAAAGATAAAAATGTCGGGACACGCATAGATTCATTCGCTTGTTCAGCCGTGCCCACCAAGCGTATTAAAGACTTGATACCCACCCAAGCAGATCGACCCTTTATTGATTTATTAATCGAGGTTCTTTCATCTACAGTAAATGCTTCTAGCAACTAAAAAAAATATCAATTCGTTATCGATTCAAAACTTTATAGTTATTAATTTTATCTTTACCTTTAAATGTGTAGATTTTTTTTTTAATTTAAAAAATTTAATAAAACAAAAAGAAAATTAAATTTTAAAGTTACTCAAAAAATTTTTTTTTAAAGTAACACATATTGTTATTTAAAACTTCTATCAATAGCATTAGGTATAGTTTATTTTCAACTAAATATCTAAGATTTGAATAACAAACTTTACCTCCAAAGCTGAGGAAATGTGTTTGTCAGTGGAAAGACAAGGAATGTTAATATGGGAATCAAAACACTTGTCCATTCCCATTTCCTGCAAAAGTTCCCGGTTACTGGAAGTGGCAATAACTAATAACCTTCTTCCCTGATAACAAATAAAATTATTAAATATTAAATTTTTGATTTTTGATTCAACGTCTTGAAATATTCATTTAAAAATAAAACAAATTAAAGTGTGTATTGCCATGTTTAGAAAGAGTGCGTCATAAATTATTAGCCCCAAAAAAATAAAAGATAAATACAGAATACATTTAGATTTAAATATTTATGAATAATTTAAAAAATGATAAAAAAAATGTTATGAGCCCCGCATAATGGATTTAAATCTTTAAATTATAAATTATTCAACAAAACAAAAAAAGTTTTAGGCAGTAGGCAGTAGGCAGTAAGGCAAGGGGTATGGATTAAAGTTAATAAAACAATTATTGAAAATCAATTTCTGAAATTTTACAGCAGCTTTAAACTTTAGATATAATACATTAGGTTTTTCTTAATGCGTATAAAATTTTTTATAAATATATACTAAAAGTGGTTAGTTTTATGTTAATTAAAGTCCAGTACTTTAAATAATTAAAATCAATAATCAAAGAGCTTAATAAATATATTGTAAGCTAATATTAGCAGATAAAAAAATCAATAATTAAGATGCACAATTTAATAATAAAAAAACACTTTAAAAATTCTTAGTAAGCAAAAAATAAAAGTTTTGCTATAAGCTCACAACCTAAATCAGTGCAACTACATAGCACTAACTTATAAGCCAAATTAAAAAATGTTGTCATTTTTTTATTAGGTTTTATTTACTTCCAAAAAAATATGAGATTTAATATAGCTTTCTATTTAAAAATAACCCTGACATTTTTGTTTTAATATGTATATATAACTTTTGCTAAGTGCATAATATTTGCTTATTTACTTACCAAAGGTGGAAGATTTTTGCATAGAACCATTAAAGCTTGTGTAACTGTATTAGAAAATCTGGGCCCAATAGGATTGTAATCTGCAATACACATGAATTTTACAACCAGACATTTTCAAGAAGAGTAGTTCTTATCCAAATATGAATCAATTTTTTTATTTTTATAAAATGATATATATGAATACAAACTAAAAAAAAAATTTTTAGTAAATGAAAAAAGTAAACAAAATATTTTGTACCAATTAATTTCTCAATGTCATCAATCACAACACAACTTAGTTGAGATTTGTAAGAGTCATCAAAAACCTATTTAAAATTAAAAATAAAATTAATATAAAAATTTAATTTTTTTGTAATAGATTTTACACATCAAATTCTAAAACATGTATATATATACACAATATAATACTATTATTATAAATTGGACTATTAAAACTATAATTTAATAAAAATTAAATAAGAACCAGACCTTTTTTAAATGTTGACATTTAGCTGCCTCAGAAAATCCAATCAAATCACCAGGAGAACAAATTTTAATAAAGGGAAACCCTGAGTCAACGGCAATTCGAGCAGCAAGAGCAGTTTTACCTGAGCCAACCCCTCCCGTTAAAAGAACGCTTACTAAGGGGGTCTTGTCACTGTTACGAACCTAAAAAATAAATTTTTTATTTTAAATTAAAAAATTTTTAGCCTTTTATCTTTGAAATATTTTATAAAAAAAAAAAACGTTAGTTAAAAATACAAATTAACTATCCAAACCTGGTTAACGAGTAAGGTGCCATTATCAAGGGTTCGTTGAACTGGATCGCCCCACATAAGAACCCCATTTCTCATATACCTTTCAACATCCTCTTCTTTACAACCATATGCCTATACAAATTGTTTATGTTAGTTTTAATCTACCATTTGTTATAATTGACAGAGTTAAATTAAAATTATGCCAAAAAAACTTAAAGGTACTTGCTTAAAATTTTGACTGGCATGTTATTATCATTTTAAAATTATTCTGGTATCATGAGTACTAGTTCTAGACAAATTTGTTTAAATTTGGGCTTCGACATTTGTTTACATCAATTACCTTTTTACATTGTTAGATTAAGAACACTTTTCTAACGGTAACAAAACTAAACTTACAAATATATTTAACCAAAACAAAACTTACAGGTTTGATATCATTTTCAAGACTCGCAATAAAATCTCCCCGACAAACTTGAATGTCGTCAATCGTTTCTAGATTAACTTCCACTTTGCTTCCAGCCTGTAAAAATAGCTTTTAATAAGAAAAATTACCTTCAAAAATTAATTTTTAAAAATTAATTTTTCAAAACAAATTATTATCGTTCATGTAAGGCCTATCAAAAACTCCAATAATATTTTTTTTAATCTATTACACTTATTTTTATAAAAAAAATTAATTACCAACACAAAATTATGAAAAATAAAATCTGATTTCCTACTAGAGGCTTGATATTATTATAAATGCATTTTGTTTTAAATTTTTTAATTTTTTGATTGTATCCTACCTTAGTATGTCTGACAATGGCACAGGACTGGGCGGCTCCAACCAGGCCGGCAAGTTCAGCCCCACTAAAGTTTTTAGTAAGTTGAGCAATTTCTTGAAGGTTTACATCACTCGCTACCATATTGGATCGGGTCATCTTGTCTATGTGGATGCGCAGGATTTCTAGTCTTCCTTCCTCATCAGCAAGTCCTTAGAAAAACAATTTTACTAAATTAATAACAAATTTTTATTTTGTTTAACTTTTAATTCCTATTTAATTGTATATACCTCACAAAAATTGCATTGATGTGTACTTTTTTTGATTTTACTGGTATAAAAAGGAATTTTTGAATTAATCTTACCAATTTCTTTTTTAACTTCCAATCGTCCAGGTCTTAACAAAGCATCATCAATTAAGTCAGGCCTGTTTGTCATTCCTGAAGTCAAAAAAAAACATATTAAAATGTTGATTTAACAAATATTCAATTAAATAAATCAGAAGAAATAATTTTTATTTTACAACGTTAAAAAATGCAGTTTTAAATTACCAATAACAAGAATGTTGTTTAGGGGTTCGACGCCATCGATTTTTGACAGCAATTGGTTTACAACAGTGTCATGAACACCACTGGCACCAGCAACACTTCCACGTTGTTTGCATATAGCATCAATCTCATCAAATATGATAATGTGAAGTCCACTGTTTAATCCAAGCTGTAATAATATAAATAGCAGTTCAGCATTTAATTCCATTTTAGTTGCGAATAACTTTTTAGTGTAAACAGTATCAATATTTAAAAGGAAAATTTAAATAATTTAAAAATAAAATTTTCCAGAGAAGTTTTATTTTTTACACAAAGTTTAATCAAAGCTTTTTTAAACCTTTTTTTGTTCTTCTTCAGCTGCCTCAAACAACTTTCTGATATTTGATTCACTTTCCCCAACATATTTGTTTAATATTTCTGGACCATTAACAATCTGGAAAAAAAATATGTATTGAAAAATGCAATTACAATTAAGAAAATAAATCTTGTCAATTTTAAATATTGTTAAACTTTGCTGCGAAAACCTAATTTATTATTATATGAAAATCTCATTATTGTTATAAATTTAAAAAAACATTATAATATTTTTAATAACATTAAAAAAATATTGACCTGTGGTTCTCTTGCACTTAACATTTTTCCAATCTGCCGAGCCATTAAAGTTTTACCACATCCAGGGGGTCCATGCAAAAGAATACCTTTTACATGTTTGACCCCCATTTTTTCAATGACATCTGGGGGCAAAACTCTCGATGCAAATGCACGTCTAAAAATTGAAATATATGTTAAAACATGCTTTCTACTGATAAAGAATAATTAAAATAATGCATTAGTTATATATTTATTTCTTACAAGATGTTACTTTCTATTGGGTAATAATTCTGTATTTATAACTTTTTGTATATTGTTTGTAACATAATTTAACATAAAACCTAAATATTTCTTTAAATTCCTCATCTAAACCACCAATTCCCAATTTTTGAAAGTCAAAATCCGGATTAATTATATTCGACCTCGCTGCTCGTTCAACGCTTTTACCTGCAAAAAAAATCAAAAAATCAACATATTACTTTTGACAAATTTATTATTGTTGGGGTGTTTAGAGCGTTAGATGGTTACAAGTAGTTTAAAATTTTCTTAATAGAATAATTAAAAATATCTTGTTTAATATAATGCACAACTAAAGCAATAACCTGTTAAGGAAATGGAAGATTCAGGTGCTCCTTGAAAAACAACTTTGGTTTCATTCGTGCAAATTCCAACCTGATGACCATGTAAGTTTCCATTTTTAACTTTTACATTTCTTACTTTCAACGACAGGTGGACATTGTTGAAGATGTACAAAAACTATAAAAAATTTGAAATTTAGTTGACAATTATGGATTGATAGGCTCTTAAAAAAATCAATACACTTTTAAAAATACAATCAATATTTTACATTTAAAGCTAAAATAAAATCAATAAAAAGTAATAATAAAACTAATGACATGAAATTTCAGTCCAAATCTCATTTCTAATCGCATATTTTCTAAAAGTAAAACAAATTTACCTCTTGATCCACCATAAACGTAAGATTATAAAGTTTAGAATCTTTCTTTAACATATCTGCCATTTCATCAGTATTAAACTGAACATTGTTTTTAGACTGGGCTCTGAAGTAGTCCACTTCGAATGTGATTTTTTCAGATTTATGAAAAGTTGACGAATTGAGACTTGTAACTAAAATTTACCAAAAACAAAAATATTGGTTATATATAAAATTATATATATATAAATTAAATTCTATTTTTACATGAAAAAATAATGAATACCATCGGATTTAAATTCTATAATTAATTTACCATTAATTTCTTGACTGATTCCAAGATAAGCCCATTTTCTCTACAGAATAAAAAAATAAAATAAAAAAAACTAATATAACCCATTTTAGACTGTAACTGTATATATATGAAATATTTTTTTGTACCACATTATTATTTTGAATTAATTTATGTTTCAAGTCGAACCTGAATCATATTGAATCCAATTTGTTTAACTGGAATATTGTCATGGGGAAAAGAAGCAAAAACAAACTTTTGGTTTCTACCATTTTCAACAAGTATGTGCCTAAACAATGCAGAACATATAATTTAAATATATACATTTAAATTGTGACATTTTAAAATTGGAGATATGTTAAAAAAAATATAAATATTTAAAAATGTAAATATGTAACTTCTTAAAATATTTGTTTATATGGCTAACAACTTTGAATTAATTACAAAGTAACAATAACTTTATTAAAGTATTAGGATTTATAATGATAAAATACCAACTCAGATATTTTTACCTAAATTCCTTATGATCAATGGGGTTTAATATAACACAATTAGTCTTTGATAACTCATTGTTTGGGCATTTTGTCACTGTAAAAGTATGATGCTTTTGAAATGAACTCATTTTTTTGAATAGCAAAGTCAAGGGCGCTTAAAAATGTTTTTATTATTCTGTGTTATTTGAAACACTTTTACTAACAAAAAAATAAAACTCGTTTACCAATATCTAAATACTGAAATAAATATACACATGATTTATTACAACCTTATTTATTAATAGTAAATTGCAATGAAATACAGAAGTACCATACTACTAACTACTGGACTACCTAAGTCTGTAAGTGAAAAAGCTGTTTTACTAGTAAACTATTAATTTCTAGTAAAAAACTACTTTTATAATCATACAAAAAAAAACAGTCCAACCAGAGAACCAACGGGCAGACAGGTCTTTTGCATAAAAATGGTAACTGATATAAAAATTTGGTTTTGTCTGTTTGTCAGTTTGTGGGTTTAAAAGGCTAAAAAAGGCAAAGAACAAAACTTTTTTTAAATGACTACCATCTAGCAACAAGACAATAACTCTAAATTATTACTTTACCCAGCAGCTTCAAGGCCCGTACAATATTTACGGTAACCGGTCAAATTAGTCCGAGGACAACCCTAAACTGGACAAATCATTATTGGACAACTCAACATACATAGGAACCATATATACATAACTTACAGTGTTTTATAGTAGTGCAGTGTTACAAATATTTTTGTTATAAAATAAATTTAAATCGTAACAGCATTACCGACATATTACTAAAAACAATTTACAAAAAACGTCTTGTTGAAAACGATATGACCGATAGTGAATTTTTTTTAAATATTTTACACCTCATGTAAACCAGTTAACTTACTAAAAGATATCATTTGAATTAGGGTAGCCTAGTAGAGCCAAGTTTCGGTCAAACAAAGTAGTTTTTTTTTAAATGAAATTTTTCAAAAAATAACCGCCAAGATTTAGTTGTCGTTTAGTTGCGTAAGAATATTTCAGAATGAAGTAATACTTTTTAATTAAAACTTCAAAAGAGTAATACAGACAAAAGACAATGACAGAGTCATTGCAACATCAGCGTGATAACAGTCAAATCATTTTTTTTATGTAGGAGCCCATTAGCTAAGCAAAAACGCAAACGATATTTTATGTTAAAGGAAATTAACTCTAATTTTAATTTTGATACCAGTCAAATCATTTTTTATATAGGAGCCCATTTACTAAGCAAAAACGCAGACGATATTTTATGTTAAAGGAAATTAAATCTAATTTTAATTTTTGTTTCTATTCTAAAATACTTTTTACATAGTTTTAAGGAAATTGATTTAAGGTCTATTTAAAAATATAGTTTTTTGATAAGTTAAATGATAACAAAAGCAATATATAAAAATGCTTCGTTATTTTTTCGTTTGGGTAAACGTTTTGTTCTTAGCGTTTGGAGTGACAGCGCAAAATGGAATAAGTATACTTTAATATAAAAATTAGTTTAAGTTTAAAAACTGTTTTGTGTTGTTGCACATTTATTGAAAAAATAAATTATATATTTAAACCATAACTAAGCTATATATGTATATATATATACATTTACCAATAACAAATTATAATGATTACATTAGTAAAAAATCTATGAAAATCGTAATGGTAAAACTACAAAATAAATTGAAGTATATTCCAACTTAATTTAATATGGTTTTTAGTACGCAATAAAGAGGATACTTGCGAGTATTATTTTTCTGATACACAACAATTTTATTCTCAACTACCCGGATCACCCGGACCACTCGGTAGTTGCCCAAACGGATTTTCTGTTTTAGCCATGCCTAAAACACGAGCACAACGTGAATTTTTAAGAGACAACATATTGACTGCTCGTCCAAATACACAAAACAATTATTTTGTTGGGGCAAGATATATTAATGGAGAATGGCTTTGGGTAGACGGAGACGTTTTAAATAAAAGTAAGACTTAAAATATTGAGCTAATTGATTATAAAACATATATAAATTAATAGCAAAACTCGTAATTTAAAATTTAAAATTCGTAAGATACGCCGGTTTTAATATTTTTTTCTTTTGACGTCATAAAATTTAAAGCAACAAAAATATTTTTTGTTTGTAATTAAGTTCCCAGCGTGGAACCAAGTTTAGATAGCACAGGATGTGCAATAATAAATGCAGGAAACACAAATTTTCCTGGAGTTAATATATATTTTGCTTCATTTGGATGTAATGATATTCCTAGATTTTTTGCTTGTGAGCGTAGTGGTGAGTTTTTAATTTAATTGTCATCAAATTCTAAACGTGACTAAACTAAGTTATCCCAAAAATGTATGGTAAAATTTAAAAAATTTTACCTTAAAAAAATAATTCAGTCGGACAATCTTCACCTTGCTCGTTTAGACCTTGTCAAAACGGAGCACAATGCACTAGCTTAGGTTGTAGCTTTACATGTAATTGTGCTGCAGGATATACAGGCTATACTTGTGATATAGGTATGCGTACCATATATACCAAATAAAACATGTTGTGCAAATAATTAAAGTAAAATTTAACGTAATTGTAGAATATACAATATTTTTTTTCATAAATACAGCCTATTTGACTTTCCTAAAATTCACTTTTTTAGATATAAACGAATGTCAATCTAACCCATGTAGTAATGGTGGATCATGCATCGATCGAGTTAATAGTTTTGAGTGCTCCTGTGTAGGTGGGTTTACTGGAAGGCAGTGTATAACAAGTGAGTTTAAATTGTTATTTTAATTGCCATTAAACAAAATGAAAACGGTGGAAGTTTTTTTAATAAAAAATAAGTAATGAAAGAGTAATAATATCCTAGTTTTTTTAATGCATTCTAATAAAAAAAATTTAATAAATTAACAATTGTTTTAACAATATCTAAAAATAAATAACGTTGTTATAGATATTAATGAGTGTGCAAGTTCACCTTGTTTAAATGGAGGTACATGTGTAGACCGAATTAATTCTTATACCTGTACTTGTGTACTGGGCTATACTGGAGCAAATTGTTTAACAAGTTAGTTAAAATACAAGTTTTTTAAGTCTTAAGCAAGCTTTCTGTACTAATGTAATTGTACTAAAAAATGCCTGCAAACAACCAAGTAATCACTTTTAATAAATAATAGATATAAATGACTGTACGTCACAATCATGCAACAACGGAGGAACATGTGTAGATTTAGTAAATAATTTTAGATGTACATGTCCAGCTGGATTAACTGGCAGTACTTGTTTAATGGGTAAGATATTTTTTTAGTAAAAATACTAGAAAAAAACTTTTCACTAAAATTTACTTTAATACGAATTTTGTTTAGTAAAATTTAACCTATTTGTAGAATATACAATATTTTTTTTATAAATACAGCCTATTTGACCTTCCTAAAATTCACTTTTTTAGATATAAACGAATGTCAATCTAACCCATGTGGTAATGGTGGATCATGCATTGATCGAGTTAATAGTTTTGAGTGCATCTGTGTAGCTGGGTATACTGGAAGGCAATGTATAACAAGTGAGTTTAAATTGTTATTATAATTGTCATTAAACAAAATAAAAACGGTTGAACTTTTTTTTAATAAAAAAATAAATAATATTGAAAAAGTAATAATATCCTAGTTGTTTTATTGCATTCTAATAAAAAAATATGTTAAATTAATAATTTTTTTAACAATATCTAAAAATAAATAACGTTGTTATAGATATTAATGAGTGTGCAAGTTCGCCTTGTTCAAATGGAGGTACATGTGTAGACCGAATTAACTTTTATACTTGTACTTGTGTACTGGGCTATACTGGAGCAAATTGTTTAACAAGTTAGTTAAAATACACCAACGTTTTTTAAGTATTAAGCAAGCTTTCTGTACTAATGTAATTGTACTAAAAAATGCCTGCAAACAACCAAGTAATCACTTTTAATAAATAATAGATATAAATGACTGTACGTCACAATCATGCAACAACGGAGGAACGTGCATAGATTTAGTAAATGATTTTAGATGTACATGTCCAGCTGGTTTAACTGGCAGAACTTGTTTAACAGGTAAGATAATTATTCGGTAAAAATACTAGAAAAAAACTTTTTACAAAATTTACTTCAATACAAATTTTGTTTAGATGTTACGGTTAACAATGCAGATCAAAGTTGCCGATATTATTTTTCAAGGCTTACTGCTAGTTCTCAAGGAAATGCTTTAAATGCATGCAGAAGAAGGTCTTTAAATTCAGAATTGGCTATTTTTAAATCAACCGAACAACAAAGTTTTGCAAGGAATAGTATTGCGAATATATACTCGCAATCCCGAAATTATTACCTTGGTGGAAGTTTAATCAACAATATTTGGTTATGGAGAGACAGGGATGAAATAACGCCAAGTAAAATATAAAATAAAAAAAAGTTATATATTTATTTTTCAAATTTGTTATAAGAGTTTTTTTTTCAAATTTGTTATGTTATATATATTTTATCACAGATCCATCAGGACAGGATAATCAGCTTGCTTGTGTTTCCATAAACCCAGATTTATCTACGTTACAAAAAGTCTCATGCACAACAAGTTTAAATTACGCTTGCGAGCAACCCAGTAAGTAAAATTTTAAATTAAAAAAAAAACGGAACTATATATCAAGTAAAAATAAAATGTTTTATATTTAAACACAAACAAAGATATTTAATATGACGATGCAAAAATAATTTGAAACAATTTTGGCCTTGGTAATTTAAAAACATATGTTATAATTTTAGTTAGCGAGAAGTAAAACTCTTTTTTGAATGGATTTACATATCACATAGCCCAATATATCGTTAATGTTTTAGGTACTTGCTCTTTAGATTATGTTTAATATTTTTTTTAAGTTGGAAACTTTAATCCCTGCTTGTCCAATCCATGTCAAAACGGAGGAAGTTGCACAAATTTTGGATGTGGTTTTCAATGTAGATGTATGACAAATTTTTTTGGGTATATCTGTGATATTGGTGAGTCGTTCGAAATATATTTTTTAGCTATGTTTGTTTATTAATGCTGAAGTAAATCAGTTTTAATAACTTAAAGAAGATTATGTTATAAAGAGTAACAGACACAAAGACTAAAATATTATTTTTTTTAATGTTGTGTTTAGAACAAATAGAAATAACTGTCCCTGGCAATCAAGTCGTGATTGAAGGTGAAACAGAAACATTTAATTTTATTGTTGAACCTCGTGTTCCTGGTTCTGTTATCTGTATATTGCTGTTAGCAGAAGAAGTACTGCTAACCACGCCCTCATTTACGACGATAAATAGGTATTTTTACACTTTTTACTTGATGAGGATAATGACTAAAATTTTTTTAACTTTTTTTTAATATTTGTTACTAAATGCTGTTATGAACTATTTTAGATTTTCACACACTATAACCGTCATCAAAGCTACCAACGGTGGTCGTTATAGGTTACAGTGTACATTGCAAGTGCAATTTCAACAAATGCCTGTAACAATATCAAGATCATTTACATTGGATGTTCATGGTCAGTTTGTTTGCAAAATTTATAAAACAAAATCTATTTTTTTAAATAATATTTCTTGCAAAATGATACCTGTTGCTTTAAGTACGTGCAAATATATCGATTACGGAATCACAACTTGAATTGCAAAGAAGTGAGAGGGGTGTACCCAACACTGTAACTTGTACAGCACAAGGTACACCGATCCCATCTGTTACATGGTTAAGAAACAATCAAGAAATCACAACCACTCCATCATCGGTGTACCAACAACGAGTTTCTGCGAATCCCACTCCTAACAGTGTTATTTGGTTTGTAAATGTAAGCTAATGTCAAATAAATAAAGTATTTATTAAAGTAGCATTTAATTGCTCTTGTTAATTCCAGGCAAATTTCGACAATTCGGGGGAATATGTTTGTGTAGCGTCTCACAACATTGGATCACCAAGTACTAGATATCAAGCAAATGCTACTCTTACAGTTAATGTCATAGGTAAATAACAAAGGCTATATTTCGTTGATTTATTTACGAAATCGACATCTTTATTTATAAAATTTAATTTATTAATATTAAAACCTAGGTATTCCAGAAATATCCACACAAACAAGTTATTTAGAACTACCAAAAAACAACACAGTTAAGTTTACATGCATATTTGAAGGAATTCCTTTACCTAATATTGAATGGAGCTATTCCGACGAAAAAGTTATACCCAATAACAGTCAATTTGAGGTAAAAAAACTTAACTCTCTTGTTTTTCTTAATTAAAAGTATGAAAATTTAATAGATATCGCAATCAAGAACTTCTTTATTTCAAATGGAAAGTACATTGACTGTTTATGGAACATCTTGTAAAGTAGTTGCCCTGTGGAGATTTTTATGTTTTGCTACAAGCTCTTTAACAACATCGCCAATAAAAAGTCAACCGTTTTCCATTAACATAGGTATATATTATTTAGTGTTTTTATAAATGTAAATATAAACTAATACAAAATGTAATTTTGTAAATAGAACGCCAAACTTTAAGTTTTGATAGTACGATACGAAATTGCAACGGTGCACATGGAGCTTGTATAAGAAGCAAAGAAACTTTACTTGTTGTTTCGAGTCAGAGTGTGCTAAATTCCGTTGCGTTACGAATAGGTAAACATTTTATTTTTTAAACAACAATATCACTTTAACTAAATAGTACCATAAACTTTTTAGTACCAAACAACAACTTTTTCTATTGGATATCATCTCAATCGACTGATTTTTTCACAAATGCGGAGTCTAATATTTTACCACATTCTGATGAATGCTTTCGAATTCGAAGATCCAACAATCTGTTAGTGTCAAGTTCGAATAACAGAGCATACACAATATGTGAAGGTAAGCAATTAACCTTGTGTTTTTAAATAAATCAGCAAATGAAAATTGTTACAATTGCATTTTTAAGCTAACAGCGTTGTCCAACCCTCGATAAATGTCGAGAGTAATGTTTGTGATGGAACTATTATGAATATTTCTTGGTCCATCCTTCTAGGGGCTTTATCTTTTCCACATACATTAGTTTATTATGATTCTAGGTAAAATATAAAGAAGGAATATTTAATATCATAACATAAAGAAGTCTTTTCAACACCAATCTAATTATATTGAAAAACATTTAAGAGCACCAACTGTTACACAAACATTGGACCCAGGTAGAACACAATTTTTAGCAACGGGACTAACACCTAAAACAACTTATTCAATACAGGTTTGTTCTTAGTAGCATAGGAAATAATTGACATTGTGTTAACATACTTTTTTTATTTTGCTAGATTTTACCACAATTCGGGGGTTGCCGAAACTCATCGTCGAGTACAAGTACTTCGTATACCACAACACGGGGGCCATTAAGCCCACCTACTAATATTAATGTTGATTATCTAAGGACAACAAACTCATGTTCAGTAAATTGGGCTGCACCTAGTAATGCAGAAGATATAGGGGGATATATGGTATGCATATTAAATTACTAAAATATTTGTTTAAAAACATAAAAAGAATCATAAAAGCTTAAATATATTGTTTAGGTTAGATCTATTGAACAAATTGCCTCAAGTCGAAATGGCGACCAACAAGTTGCTAATCCGTTATCTACAACAACCAACATTTCTACCGAAACTTTTAGCTTCATTTTTCGACTAACAAAACCGAATACTAACTACCAAGTTCAAGTTGGAACATTTGCAAGCAGTCCTTGCCAATTAATTATCCCAAACTCGTTTACAAATATTGTGTCTGACATTTGTGTTACTGAATCTTCTAGTAGGTCAATATTGTAAATCGAGAATGATTATAAAAAGTTTTAACTAATATGTGTATTTTATTTAAGTTCCAGATACAATCACGCTATCAAGTACACCCCCTGTAATAACCGAAAACAACCAGGCCATAGTAAAATTAACTTCTGTTGACGAAAGAAATGGAATAATAAGGTATAAGACTGGTATATTTTTTTAAATGAAAATTTAACAGCAACAAACCATAAAGTTATTCAAATTATTGCACAGTTGCTATTTCGTGATTGTTCAACAAGTGGTAAATGGAAGCAGTATGGTGGTTGAAAAAGATCCAAATTTAATAGAACAAGGAAGTAACCGTAATAATACCGAACGCTATATTTCAATAGCGCTTTCAGGGTAAGCAAATTTAATTATTTTATAATTAGTAACTGGTATCGTGACTTGATTATTATAACATTGCTCATTGTGAGATATGATTTCATTTTTCATTTCCTTAACCGATGCACTCGTCATAACATGTTGTTGGGCACAAAAAGTTATTAAAGTATACTTCCAGAATTCTATTAGAAAGAGACATTTATTTGGGCGATGGTCGTTCGTCGTGTTGTAATGTCATGAACGAGGTTGTTCAAAGTTGTTTAAATTCAGACTCAAAAAAACGTCGACGTCGACAAAGTGATTCAATTATAAACGGCGAAAATCGACCTTTAACCCAAGGGTTAACATATCAATACTACGTCATTACTGCCACACCTACAACTAATAATAGAGTATTATATTCGTCGAGTTCTTTGTCACAACCTTTTATTGTTACTTTTAATTCAGGTATATTATATGCAGTTTAAATATATAACAAAATGCTTTTAATTATTGTATTTTAGTCGTTAAAAATAGTAATTAAACCCAATTTTTATCCAGGTTCAAAAGCAATATTAGGAATTATAGCTCTGCCTCTTGCATTAATAGTTTTGATTTCACTACTGGTATACAAAAGGTATATTACGTATTTCTGTTTATTTAATATAAATGATCCAATAGTTTTTATAAATGATTAAAAAAATGCTTTTTTTTAACATTGCTTTAGAAAAGCTATTTTAGAATACAAAAACCGAAACGAAAGTAGCTCTCTTTCGCTACGAGTGGTTAACAATCCACCGTTGGCAATGGGAAAATTGAGGGCCAGAAACAGTAAATCTAATTTTATTAATTGCAAAATTTTTACATATTTAATTTATTATTAAGAAGTGTCGTTGGATATTTGACGAAATATAAATTGGTATTCAATTTTTTTAACACAGTTAAATTTTTTTGTAAGATACTCAAGTTTATGATGACGTCGAAGCACATGGAATTTACGCAAATATTAAAACAAATTCAAGTTTTGATCGATACGCCATAGCTAACAAAAATCTTATTAATGTTTATAATAGAAAAAGGCAAAATGACAACCTTGAATTTATTCAGGAATTTGAAGTAAAACTTTTATTCTAAATTTGATTACAAGGTTTAAAAAAAAAAGTTTGCAAATTTTTTTATAAATATATATATATAATACCAAAATTACTAATATTAACAATGATTGTTAACCTTTATAATATCTAACAAAGTTACGATTTAACTTTTCTAGACGCTAATCCCGAAATATTTGGAAAACTTGGCAATTTCAACGACTTATGCAGACACCAATACCAACATTTTTAAAAATCGTTACAAACACATAAAACCAAGTACGACTTTTTGTTTTTTAAAATAAAGTTAAATTTGCCCTATGTTTTCTAAAACATTAAACATTCGTACAGGCGATAACGAAAGAGTAGTTCTTAGTAAACTGCACAACGATCCATATTCTGATTACATTAATGCATCGTACATCAACGTAAGTAAAAAAACAAGACTTTTACAAAAATTTGATTTTTTCACAAATTTATTTAATCTTGTGAAATAATAACTTATATAATTTTTAGGGATTTTTTTACCCAAAAAAGTTTATAGCAGCACAGGGACCAAAAAACTCGACAGTTAACGATTTTTGGAGGATGATAGTTAAAAAAAATTGCACAACGATTGTTATGTTAACTCTTCTACAAGAAAACAATAAAGTAATGTTTATTTTAAAAGCCTTAAATTGTGCAAAAAATTTACTTACAACTAATGTTTTGGTTACGTTAATACGTTTAAATATTTTTATTAGGAAAAATGTGCTCAGTACTGGCCTGAATTGGGTAAAGAAGTATCCTACGGTTTTAATATAGTTAAAACACTGGAAGAAATCAATACAGGAAACTATACAAAAAGAGTTTTTGTAGCGAAAATAAATGGAGCCAAGGTTGTAATTTGATAACATTAGTTTGGCATATATTTTTTTGTTAACATGTAGGTCAATTTATATGATATTATTTATCGGTACTAAATTTCTAACATAATTTTATTAAGGAATTAAAAATCAAACACTTTCAATTTCTAACCTGGCCAGACCACGGAACGCCAGATTCAACAACATCTTTATTTCATCTACATAAAGATGTTACTGATAAACATGAGCAAAACGATTGTCCAATTTTAATTCATTGCAGGTTTAGATATCTATTAAAAAATATTAAGTTTTTTTTATCCTTGCTGACAAGCTTTAATTAAGCCTTTGTTATTTTACCTATAGTGCTGGATGCGGTCAAACAGGAACGTTTATTGGGTTTGACATTCTCAAAGATCAACTTCAACAACATGGAACTGTGAATTTTCTTAAATGTGTTAATGACATGAGGCTTTGCCGAAGTGAGATGATACAAAGCGTTGTAAGTTACACCAACAATAACATTTTTTTAAAAGTTCGAAATAATTTTATGCTTTGTGTAATTTCTAAATGCTAAAATTTACTAGTACGTTGTTTTTACCTGAAAAATTAATTCAGTTTTTCAAATGAGTAAGAAGCACATAAAAAAATAATTTAAAGTTTTGTTTCTGTTATAAAATTTTTGTTTTAATAGGATCAATATATCTTCCTGCACAAGATGATAACGGAATTTGAAAATTTTGGAGAAACTGATATAAATGTTACAGAGTTCTTAACGTATGCTAAGGAAGTTAACATGTAAATATAATTATCGTTATTTATTGAAGCGCGAAAAAACTGGTTTCTTTAACTTTATGTAAATTATTTTATTCTAATATAATTTATCAAAATGCTTTATACCACTAAAACAATTATCTTAAATCAAAATTAAATAGCAAATTTTAATTTTTAGCTACGACGAGACCAAAAAAATGACAGAAACACAAAGGCAATTCCACAATCTCTCTCTGATACCGCCAGCACTAAGTAAAACTACACGGGCAGACTTAAAACAAAACCAAGAACTTTATAAACAATCCACTACAAAAGCATGTAAGTTGAAAAAAAAATCTACCGTTCGCTGGGGATAATTTTAAAAAAAATTAACAAATTTTAAATAAAAAACATTTTTTTAAGAATAATCAAAATATAATTTTTACATAAAATTTTAATTTTAAAATTCACTTTTTTGTAGACGACCACAACAACACAACAGTTAATTTATGTGAAAATGATCGTGTACCTGTTTACATTAACGCATCTAATATACGGGTAAAACTTTTTTAAAAGCTAAAAACTAATATTTAAATAGTTTTATAACTAAAACAACATTATTACAAGTTTATTTTTTTTAATTATGACTCTTTGATTACATTCAAAGGCTTACATGAATGGATACTACTATATTGTTGCCGAAGATCCCCTTCCGAACAATATCGATTTATTTTGGAAGTGTGTTTTAGACAACGGAATTAATCTCGTGGTGATGCTGGCCGAGGTAAATGAAATTAAGTTTTATTTAACACAATTAAACATCAAATTACAAAAATGTCATTGTTATTTATATTTAGCACGAATCTTCGTGTCCGAGATATTGGGCAGACGACCTAAAAACAGTTTTGTTTAACGACGTGTCTGTGCACACGTTAAAAACTGTCAGGAAACCTCATTACACTGTTAGGACGTTGGGAGTGTATTTGAAATCAACCACGGTAAAAATAAATATTTATTTTATCAAATAATATCACAACCAATACAAACTCTAAAAACACAAACATTATACAACACTTTTGCTTACTTCACCTATAATTCATTTTAAAATGGCTACTGTAAGCCATGTTTAATAATACAAATTGTTTAGGACATGTTTAATATTTAAAATCTCAAAATTTATTCTCAGGAGACACACACAATCAGGCAAATAATCCTTCCAAACTGGTCATGCAATCAAAACAATACAAAAATGCCAAACATTACAACTGTGATCGAAATTTCGTCACTTGTCGAAGAAAACGAGGCTAACGCAACGGAAGTGGGAGGAAAGAAATTTATCGCTCTATTTCATTGCAGGTTTATTTAATAATTAGTTTACATGTGGCGTATAAAAAAAATTTTTACTCAAAAAGATTAAATTATTTTTGGTAAGTTTTTTCATTTTTTTAAATAAATGTATTCATGCAAAATAAAAAAAAAACAATAAACTTTCAGCGACGGGTCGGATAAATGCGGCACGATGTGCGGGATTTCGAATCTTTTACACCGGCTCGAAAACGAGAACAAGGTCGATGTATTCCGAACAATCAAGGACCTGAGAGACGCGAGAGAAAACATGGTTGGCAGTGAAACGAATTACGAGTTTTGCTACAACGTGATTACTGAATATATTCAGACATCTAATCTCTACGAAGCCTTAAGATAAATCACCAAACATTTTTCGCTAAACAGTAGTTTCAAATAAATCAACACCTAATTTTTAAACCATATATCCCAGTTTACGACAACCATTGTATTAGTGCGTTAAAATATTTGTTAGTAAAATCGGAATACAAGTTGTAGTTGCAAGAAAATGTAGCTAAACCTTTTTAGTATATACGATTTTTTAAAATAGTAATGTTTAAATTGCTATATAAAATAGTTTTGCATTTTAATTATCCTTACAACAGAAGCTTTTTTTATTATATTACTAAAATCACAGTTTAAAAATTTTAATCGCGTGGTATTGCTAATTCAACACCTAATTTTTAAACCATATATCCCAGTTTACGCCAACCATGACATTAGTGCGTTAAAATATTTGCTAGTAAAATCCAAATACAAGTTGTAGTTGCAAGAAAATGTAGCTAAACCCTTTAGTATATACGATTTTTTAAAATAGTAACGTTTAAATTGCTATATAAAATAGTTTTCCATTTTAATTATCCTTACAACAGAAGCTTTTTTTATTATATTACTAAAATCACAGTTTAAAAATTTTAAGCGCGTGGTATTGCTAATTTCCTTTACTGCCTGCCAAAAAGTCTGATGTTTTAGTTACGTAGGATTTCGTCACAAAACAAACATAACATGACCACGAGATTACTTTTCTTTAGATTTGTATATTTATTGCAAGCATTGAATTGTTGATTAATAAATAGTAGTAATGTTTAAATACGTTGCATTTTTACACCAACTATTTTTTTTAAATGTAAATTCTTTAATTTAATATCTAACAAATTTGCATAAACCTGCATGCGAAATTAAAATCAAAAATCAAGTTGAATAATTAACAGTTGCATGATTCTTACAATCCGATATTTGAATTAAAGTTTTCATTTTTAAACTGTAAATATTATTCATTAAGCGTAATAAAAAAATTGTAAATGTTGTAAAAAAGGCATTTCTTATAATATCAATTTTATTGTAATCGGTATAACACATAAAAAAATTAAACTTAGATCAGAATAAAATCAAAAAAAAATTTTAAAATTATGTTTTAATTATTTTGCATTTATAGAATGCTACTTACGTTTCACTTCCTTATAAATGTAAAGTTGTCAAGTAAAAAAATGCGTAGAATAAGTGAGTCATTGTAACATTCGAAACACGTGACAACAGTCAACTCAGTTTTCCCTATATATAACTCCATTATCCAAACAAAAACGCAACTGATATTGTATCAAAAATAAAATTAAGCAAGTTAGGCATAGTGGGTTGTACTTAATAAAATTTGTTGTAAATAATAATGTCTTAGTGTATTTAGTTTTTTTAAAGTCGTATATTTTAGGTAGTACGTTTATATATTACAATTAAATATTGTAAATTTTACTGGTTTAGTCTCTTTTTGTATTTAATTTAAATTTGATTAAAATTGAATTTTGTTTTTTATTGAAATGAATCAAATAATAGCAATATGAAACAGTTTTCTAAAATTTTTGTTTATATAGTTCTTGCATTTCCATTGCTAGCAAAAGACGTTACAGCACAAAATGGAATATGTAAATAATTTTTTACTTAATCTTTTATTTTGTAATATTTATAAACTAAAAAATTAATTTACTATAAACAGATAATTATATTTAAAACAAATTTTTAAACTTAAATTCTATTTGGCACAAGATCTGTAAAAAAATATTTTCAAGTTAGCAAATATTTTATTTTAATTTTTCTACACCAAATTTACTTGTTTTAATCATAACATAATATATTTTAATTTAATATTTTTAGTACGCAACGAAGAGAATACTTGCGAGTACTATTTTTCTGATGAACAACAATTTTATTCTCAACTACCCGGATCACCCGGACGACTCGATAGTTGTCCAAGCGGATTTTCTGTTTTAGCTATGCCTAAAACACAAGCACAACGTGAGTTTTTAAGAGACAACATATTGACTGCTCGTCCAGGTACATTTAGCAATTATTTTGTTGGAGCAAGATATATAAATGGAGAATGGATATGGGCAGACGGAGACGTTTTAAATAAAAGTAAGACTTAGAAGTATGAGTTAATTAATTATAAAACATAATTTAATTAATAACAAAATTCGTAATTTAAAATTTGTGAGATACGCCGGTTTTAATATTTTTTTCTTTTGACGTCATAAAATTTGAAGCAACAAAATTTTTTTTGTTTGTAATTAAGTTCCCAGCGTGGCAGGAAATTTAGATCCCGCAGGATGTGCAATAATAAATGCCAATAACACAAGTTTTCCTGGATTTAATATATATTTTGCTTCATTCGGATGTAAGGATTTTGCTAGATTTTTTGCTTGTGAGCGCAGCAGTGAGTTTTTATTTTAATTGTCATTAAATCCTAAACGTAATTAAAATAAGTTATAGAAAAATTTTTAAAAAACAACGTATAGTAAAATTTAAAAAAATGTTATTTAAAAAAAATAATTCAGTCGGACAATCACCACCTTGCTCGGGTAATCCTTGTCAAAACGGACAATGTACTAACTTCGGGTGTAGCTTTACATGTAATTGTGCTGCAGGATATACAGGCTATACTTGTGATATAGGTACACGTACCAAATATACTAAATAAAATATTTTATGTAAATAATTAAAGTAAAATTTAACCTATTTGTAGAATATACAATATTTTTTTTCATAAATACAGCCTATTTGACCTTCCTAAAATTCACTTTTTTAGATATAAACGAATGTCAATCTAACCCATGTGGTAATGGTGGATCATGCATTGATCGAGTTAATAGTTTTGAGTGCATCTGTGTAGCTGGGTATACTGGAAGGCAATGTATAACAAGTGAGTTTAAATTGTTATTATAATTGTCATTAAACAAAATAAAAACGGTTGAACTTTTTTTAATAAAAAAATAAATAATATTGAAAAAGTAATAATATCCTAGTTGTTTTATTGCATTCTAATAAAAAAATATGTTAAATTAATAATTTTTTTAACAATATCTAAAAATAAATAACGTTGTTATAGATATTAATGAGTGTGCAAGTTCGCCTTGTTCAAATGGAGGTACATGTGTAGACCGAATTAATTCTTATACCTGTACTTGTGTACTGGGCTATACTGGATCAAATTGTTTAACAAGTAAGTTAAAATACACCTAAGTTTTTTAAGTATTAAGCAAGCTTTCTGTACTAATGTAATTGTACTAAAAAATGCCTGCAAACAACCAAGTTAATCACTTTTTATAAATAATAGATATAAATGACTGTACGTCACAATCATGCAACAACGGAGGCACATGTGTAGATTTAGTAAATAATTTTATATGTACATGTCCAGCTGGTTTAACTGGCAGAACTTGTTTAACAGGTAAGATAATTATTCGGTAAAAATACTAGAAAAAAACTTTTTACAAAATTTACTTCAATACAAATTTTGTTTAGATGTTACGGTTAACAATGCAGATCAAAGTTGCCGATATTATTTTTCAAGGCTTACTGCTAGTTCTCAAGGAAATGCTTTAAATGCATGCAGAAGAAGGTCTTTAAATTCACAATTGGCTATTTTTAAATCAACCGAACAACAAAGTTTTGCAAGGAATAGTATTGCGAATATATACTCGCAATCCCGAAATTATTACCTTGGTGGAAGTTTAATCAACAACATTTGGTTATGGAGAGACAGAGATGAAATAACGCCAAGTAAAATAAAAATTAAATTACTTATTTCAAATTTATTACAAAAAAATGTTTTTTATATGTTTTATCACAGATCCATCAGGACAGGGAAATCAGCTTGCTTGTGTTTCCATAAACCCGGAGTTATCTACTTTACAAAGAGTCTCATGCACAACAAATTTGAACTACGCTTGCGAGCAACCCAGTAAGTAAAATTTTAAATTAAAAAAACGAAACTATATATCAAGTAAAAATAAATTATTTTATATTTAAACCTAAAACAAAGATTTTATTATGGCAATGCACAAATAATTGGAAAAATTTTGGCCTTGGTAATTTTAAAACATAGGATATAATTTTAGTTAGCGAGAAGTAATTATCTTTTTTGAATGGATTTACATATCATCTAGCCCAATATATCGTTAATGTTTTAGGTACTTGCTCTTTAGATTATATTTAATAATTTTTTTAAGTTGGAAACTTTAATCCCTGCTTGTCCAATCCGTGTCAAAACGGAGGAAGTTGCACAAATTTTGGATGTGGTTTTCAATGTAGATGTATGACAAATTTTTTTGGGTATATCTGTGATATTGGTAAATCGTTCAAAAAATATTTCTTAGCTATGTTTGTTTATTAATGCCGAAGTAAATCAGTTTTAATACCTTAAAGAAGATTATGTTATAAAGAGTAACAGACACAAAGACTAAAATATTATTTTTTTTAATATTGTGTTTAGAACAAATAGAAATAACTGTTCCTGGGAATCAAGTCGTAATTGAAGGTGAAACAGAAACATTTAATTTTATTGTTAAACCTCGTGTTTCTGGTTCTGTTATCTGTAGACTGCTGTTTGCAGAGGAAGTACTGCTAACCACGCCCTCATTTACATCAATAAATAGGTATTTTTGCACTTTTTACTTAATAAGGATAATGACTAAAACAATGTAACTTTTATATTTGTTACTGAATTGCTTTTATAAACTATTTTAGATTTTCACACACTATAACCGACATCAAAGCTACCAACGGTGGTAGTTATAGGTTACAGTGTACATTGCAAGTGCAAACTCAACAAATGCCTGTAACAATATCAAGATCATTTACATTGGATGTTCATGGTCAGTTTCTTTGCAAAATTTATAAAACAAAATCTATTTTTTTAAATAATATTTCTTGCAAAATGATACTTGTTGCTTTAAGTGCGTGCAACTATATCGATAACGGAATCTCAACTTGAATTGCAAAGAAGTGAAAGGGATGTTGCTACTACTGTAACTTGTACAGCACAAGGTACACCGATCCCATCTGTTATGTGGTTAAGAAACAATAAAGAAGTCACAACCACTCCATCATCGGTGCACCAACAAAGAGTTTCTGCGAATCCCACTCCTAACAGTGTTATTTGGTTTGTAAATGTAAGCTAAAGTCAAATGAATAAAGTTTTTATTAAAGTAGCATTTAATTGCTCTTGTTAATTCCAGACAAATTTCGACAATTCGGGAGAATATGTTTGTGTAGCGTCTCACAACATTGGATCACCAAGCACAAGATATCAAGCAAATGCTACTCTTACAGTTAATGTCATAGGTAAATAACAAAGGCTACATTTCGTTGATTTATTTACGAAATTGACATCTTTATTTATAACATTTAATTTATTAATATTAAAACCTAGGTATTCCAGAAATATCCACACAAACAAGTTATTTAGAACTACCAAAAAACAACACAGTTAAGTTTACATGCATATTTGAAGGAATTCCTTTACCCAATATTGAATGGAGTTATTCCGACGAAACAGTTATACCCAATAACAGTCAATTTGAGGTAAAAAAACTTAACTCTCTTGTTTTTCTTAATTAAAAGTATGAAAATTTAATAGATATTGCAATCAAGAACTTCTTTATTTCAAATGGAAAGTACATTGACTGTTTATGGGACATCTTGTAAAGTAGTTGCCCTGTGGAGATTTTTATGTTTTGCTACAAGTTCTTTAACAACATCTCCAATAAAAAGTCAACCGTTTTCCATTAACATAGGTATAAATTCTTTAGTGTTTTTATAAATGTAAGTATAAACTAATACAAAATGTAATTTTGTAAATAGAACGCCAAACTTTAAGTTTTGATAGTACGATACGAAATTGCAACAGTGCACATGGAGTTTGTATGAGAAGAGAAGAAACTTTACTTGTTGTTTCGAGTCAGAGTGTGCTAAATTCCGTTGCGTCACGAATAGGTAAACATTTTATTTTTTAAACAACAATATCACTTTAACATTATTGTACCATAAATTTTTTAGTACCAAACAACAACTTTTTCTATTGGATATCATCTCAATCGACTGATTTTTTCACAAATGCGGAGTCTAATATTTTACCACATTCTGATGGCTGCTTTCGAATTCGAAGATTCAACAATCTGTTAGTGTCAAGTTCGGATAACAGAGCATACACAATATGTAAAGGTAAACAATCCAACCTTTTGTTTTTAAATGAATCAGCAAATTAAAATTGTTACAATTGTATTTTTAAGCTAACAGCGCTGTCCAACCTACGATAAATGTCGAGAGTAATGTTTGTGATGGAACTATTATGAATATTTCTTGGTCCATCCTTCCAGGGGCTTTATCTTTTCCACATACATTAGTTTATTATGATTCTAGGTAATAGTATAAAAAAATATTTTTAACGTATAATAACATAAATAAATTTTTTTGACAATAGCTTAATTATATTGATAAACATTTAAGCGCATCAACTGTTACACAAACATTGGACCCAGGTAGAACACAATTTTTAGCAACAGGACTAACACCTAGAACAACTTATTCAATACAGGTTTGATCTTAGTAGCATAGGAAATAATTGACCTTGTGTTAACATACTTTTTCATATTGCTAGGTTTTACCGCAATTTGGGGGTTGCCAAAACTCTCCGTCGAGTACAAGTACTTCGTATACCACAACACG
This sequence comes from Corella eumyota, assembly GCF_963082875.1. Taxonomy (NCBI): domain Eukaryota; kingdom Metazoa; phylum Chordata; class Ascidiacea; order Phlebobranchia; family Corellidae; genus Corella; species Corella eumyota. The sequence continues at coordinate 6,458,469 of NC_137491.1, forward strand.
GGGGCCATTAAGCCCATCTACTAATATTAATGTTGATTATCTAGAGACAACAAACTCATGTTCAGTAACTTGGGCTGCACCTAGTAATGCAGAAGATATAGGAGGATATATGGTATACATACTTAAATTTACTATAAATTTTGTCTAAAAACACATTAACAATCATAAAAGCTTAAATATATTGTTTAGGTTAGATCTATTGAACAATTTGCCTCAAGTCGAAACGGCGACCAACAAGTTGCTAATCCGTTATCAACAACTACTAACATTTCTACCGAAACTTTTAGCTTCACTTTTCGACTAACAAAACCGAATACTAACTACCAAATTCAAGTTGGAACATTTCCAAGCAGTCCGTGCCAATCAATTATCCCAAACTCGTTTACAAATATCGTGTCTGACATTTGTGTTACTGAATCTTCTAGTAGGTCAATATTGTAAATCGTGAATGATTATAAAAAGTTAACTAATATGCGTATTTTATTTAAGTTCCAGATACAATCACGCTTTCAAGTACACCACCTGTAATAACCGAAAACAACCAGGCCATAGTAAAATTAACTTCTGTTGACGAAAGAAATGGAATAATAAGGTATAAGACCGGTATATTTTTTAAATGGAAATTTAACAGCAACAAACCATAAAGTTCTTCAAATTATTGCACAGTTGCTATTTCGTGATTGTTCAACAAGTGGTAAATGGAAGCAGTATGGTGGTTGAAAAAGATCCAAATTTAATAGAACAAGGAAGTAACCCTAATAATACCGAACGCTATATTTCAATAGCGCTTTCAGGGTAAGCAAATTTAATTATTTTATAATTAGTAACTGGTATCGTGACTTGATTATTATAACATTGCTCATTGTGAGATATGCTTTTCATTTTTCATTTCCTTAACCGATGCACTCGTCATAACATGTTGTTGGGCACAAAAAGTTATTAAAGTATACTTCCAGAATTCTATTAGAAAGAGACATTTATTTGGGCGATGGTCGTTCGTCGTGTTGTAATGTCATGAACGAGGTTGTTCAAAGTTGTTTAAATTCAGACTCAAAAAAACGTCGACGTCGACAAAGTGATTCAATTATAAACGGCGAAAATCGACCTTTAACCCAAGGGTTAACATATCAGTACTACGTCATTACTGCCACACCTACAACTAATAATAGAGTATTATATTCGTCGAGTTCTTTGTCACAACCTTTTATTGTTACTTTTAATTCAGGTATATTATATGCAGTTTAAATATATAACAAAATCCTTTTAATTATTGTATTTTGGTCGTTAAAAATAGGAATTAAACCCAATTTTTATCCAGGTTCAAAAGCAATATTAGGAATTATAGCTTTGCCTCTTGCATTAATAGTTTTGATTTCACTACTGGTATACAAAAGGTATATTACGTATTTCTGTTTATTTAATATAAATGATCCAATAGTTTTTATAACTGATTGAAAATAAATTAACACCTTTTTCACTTTGTTTTAGAAAAGCTATTTTAGAATACAAAAACCGAAACGAAAGTAGCTCTCTTTCGCTACCTGTGGTTAACAATCCGTCGTTAGAAATGGGAAATTTAAAGGCCAGAAACAGTAAATCTAATTTTATTAATGGCAAAATTAATACATATTTAATTTATTATTAAGAAGTGTCGTTGGATATTTGACGAAATATAAATTGGTATTCAATTTTTTTAACACAGTTAAATTTTTTTGTAAGATATTCAAGTTTATGATGACGTCGAAGCACGTGGAATTTACGCAAATATTAAAACAAATTCAAGTTTTGATCGATATGCCATAGCTAACAAAAATCTTATTAATGTTTATAATAGAAAAAGGCAAAATGACGACCTTGAATTTATTCAGGATTTTGAAGTAAAACTTTTATTCTAAATTTGATTACAAAGTTTTAAAAAAAAAAAAAAGTTTGCAAATTTATTTATAAATATATATATAATACCAAAATTAATAATATAAACAATGATTTTAACCTTTATAATATCTAACACAGTTACGATTTAACTTTTCTAGACGCTAATCCCGAAATATTTGGAAAACTTGGCAATTTCAACGACTTTTGCAGACACCAATACCAACATTTTTAAAAATCGTTACAAACACATAAAACCAAGTACGATTTTTTTGTTTTTTAAAATAAAGTTAAATTTGTGCTATGTTTTCTAAAACATTTAACATTCGTACAGGCGATAACGAAAGAGTAGTTCTTAGTAAACTGCACAACGATCCATATTCTGATTACATTAATGCATCATATATCAACGTAAGTAAAAAAACAAGACTTTCACAAATATTTGATTTTTTCACAAATTTATTTATTTCTTGTGAAATAATAACTTATATAATTTTTAGGGATTTTTTTATCCGAAAAAGTTTATAGCAGCACAGGGACCAAAAAACTCGACAGTTAATGATTTTTGGAGGATGATAGTTGAAAAAAATTGCACAACGATTGTTATGTTAACTCTTCTACAAGAAAACAATAAAGTAATGTTTATTTTAAAAGCCCTAAGTTGTGCAAAAAATTTTACTTACAACTAATGTTTTGGTTACGTTAGAACGTTTAAATGTTTTTTATTAGGAAAAATGTGCTCAGTACTGGCCTGAATTGGGTAAAGAAGTATCCTACGGTTTTAATATAGTCAAAACACTGGAAGAAATCAATACAGGAGATTATACAAAAAGAGTTTTTGTAGCGAAAATAAATGGAGCCAAGGTTGTAATTTGATAAAATTAGTTTGGCATATATTTTTTTGTTAACATGTAGGTCAATTTAAATGATATTATTTATCGGTACTAAATTCCTAACATAATTTTATTAAGGAATTAAAAATCAAACACTTTCAATTTCTAACCTGGCCAGACCACGGAACACCAGATTCAACAACATCTTTACTTCATCTACATAAAGATGTTACTGATAAACATAAGCAAAACGATTGTCCAATTTTAGTTCATTGCAGGTTTAGATATCTATTAAAAAATATTAATTTTTTTATATCCTTGCTGACAAGCTTTAATTAAGCCTTTGTTATTTTACCTATAGTGCTGGATGCGGTCAAACAGGAACGTTTATTGGGTTTGACATTCTCAAAGATCAACTTCAACAACATGGAACTGTGAATTTTCTTAAATGTGTTCATGACATGAGGCTTTGCCGAAGTGAGATGATACAAAGCGTTGTAAGTTACACCAACAATAACATTTTTTTATTACACCAACAATAACATTTTTTTTTTTTTTTAAGTTCGAAATAATTTTATGCTTTGTGCAATTTCTAAATGCTAAAATTTACTAGTACGTTGTTTTTACCTGAAAAATTAATTCAGTTTTTTAAATTAGTATGAAGCACATAAAAAATAATTTAAAGTTTTGTTTCTGTTATAAAATTTTTGTTTTAATAGGATCAATATATCTTCCTGCACAAGATGATAACGGAATTTGAAAATTTTGAAGAAACTGATATAAATGTTACAGAGTTCTTAACGTATGCTAAGGAAGTTAACATGTAAATATAATTATCGTTATTTATTGAAGTACGAAAAAACTGGTCTCTTTAACTTAATGTAATTTATTTTATTTTAATTCAATTTATCTTAGGACTTAATACCACTTATCAAAAGGCTTAATATCACAGTTATCTTAAGACAAAATTAAATAGCAAATTTTAATTTTTAGCTACGACGAGACCAAAAAAATGACAGTAACACAAATGCAATTCCACAATCTCTCTCTGATACCACCAGCACTAAGAAAAACTACAAGGGCAGGCTTAAAACAAAACCAAGAACTTTATAAACAATCCACTACAAAAGCATGTAAAAAAAATAAATCTACCGCTCGTTGGGGATAATTTAAACAAAATTAACAAATTTTAAATAAAAAACATTTTTTTAAGAATAATCAAAATATAATTTTTACATAAAATTTTAATTTTAAAATTCACTTTTTTGTAGACGACCACAACAATACAACAGTTAATTTATGTGAAAATAATGGTGTACCTGTTTACATTAATGCATCTAATATACGGGTAAAACACTTTTAAAATCTAAACACAATTTTTTTTGGATAAAAATTAATATTTAAATAGTTTTATAACTAAAACAACATTACCACAAGTTTATTTTTTTAAATATGACTCTTTGATTACATTCAAAGGCTTACATGAATGGATACTACTATATTGTTGCCGAAGATCCCCTTCCGAACAATATCGATTTATTTTGGAAGTGTGTTTTAGACAACGGAATTAATCTTGTGGTGATGCTGGCCGAGGTAAATAAAATTAAGTTTTATTTAACACAATTAAACATTAAATTACAAAAATGTCATTGTTATTTATATTTAGCACGAATCTTCGTGTCCGAGATATTGGGCAGACGACCTAAAAACAGTTTTGTTTAACGACGTGTCTGTGCACACGTTAAAAACTGTCAGAAAACCTCATTACACTGTTAGGACATTGGGAGTGTATTTGAAATCAACCACGGTAAATATAAATATTTATTTTATCAAATAATATCACAACCAATACAAACTCTAAAAACACAAACATTATACAAAACTTTTACATACTTAACCTATAATTCATTTTAAAATGGCTACTGTTAGCCATGTTTAATAATACAAATTGTTTAGGACATGTTTAATATTTAAAATCTCAAAATTTATTCTCAGGAGACACACACAATCAAGCAAATAATCCTTCCAAACTGGTCATGCAATCCAAACAATACAAAAATGCCAAACATTACAACTGTAATCGAAATTTCGTCACTTGTCGAAGAAAACGAGGCTAACGCAACGGAAGTGGGAAAGAAATTTATCGCTCTATTTCATTGCAGGTTTATTTAATAATTAGTTTACATGTGGCGTATAATAAAAATTTTTACTCTTTTTTTTTATTTTATTTTATTTTTTTTTTAAATTATTTTTGGTAAGTTTTTTTTTTTTTTTAAATAAATATATTCACATGCAAATTAAAAAACGATAAACTTTCAGCGACGGATCGGATAAATGCGGCACGATGTGCGGGATTTCGAATCTATTACACCGGCTCGAAAACGAGAACAAGGTCGATGTATTCCGAACAATCAAGGACCTGAGAGACGCGAGGGAAAACATGGTTGGCAGTGAAACAAATTACGAGTTTTGCTACAACGTGATTACTGAATATATTCAGACATCTAATCTATACGAAGCCTTAAGATAAATCACCAAACATTTTTCGCTAAACATTAGTTTCAAATAAATCAACACCTAATTTTTAAACCATATATCCCAGTTTACGACAACCATGGAATCAGTGCGCTAAAATTTTTGTTAGTAAAATCTGAATATAAGTTGGGGTTGCAAAAAAATGTAGCTAAACCTATTAGTACCGTTTAAATTGCTATAAAAAATAGTTTTGCATTTTAATTACCCTTACAACAGAAGCTTTTTTTATTATATTACGAAAATCACAGTTAAAAATTGTAAGCGTGGTATTGCTAATTTCCTTTTCTGCCTGCCAAAAAGTCTGATGTTTTAGTTACGTGCCCTTTCATCACAAAACAAACATGACCACGGGACTATTTTCCTTGGAACTGTTTATACACTACAAGCATTGAATTGTTAATTAATAAATAGTAGTAATGTTTAAATACGTTTCATTTTTACACCAACTATTTTTTTTAAATGTAAATTCTTTAATTTAATATCTCATAAATTTGCATAAACCTGCATGCGAATTTAAAATCAAAAATCAAGTTGAATAATTAACAGTTGCATGATTCTTACAATCCGATATTTGATTTAAAGTTTTCATTTTTAAACTGTAAATATTATTTATTAGACGTAATAAAAAAATTGTAAATGTTGTAAAAAATGTCATTGCTTATAATATCAATTTGATTGTAATCGGTATAACACTTAAAAAAATTAAACTTAGATCAGAATAAAATCAAAAAACTATTTTAAATTATGTTTTAATTATTTTGCAATTATAGAATGCTACTTAAGTTTCACTTCCTTATAAATGTAAAGCTGTCAAGTAAAAAAATGTGTAGAATAAGTGAGTCATGGTAACATTCGAAACACGTGACAACAAACAACTCAGTTTTCCCTATGTATAACTCCATTATCCAAACAAAAACGCAATCGATATTGTATCAAAAATAAAATTAAGCAAGTTAGGCATAGTGAGTTGTACTTAATAAAATTTGTTGTAAATAATAATGTCTTAGTGTATTTAGTTTTTTTAAAGTCGTATATTTTAGGTAGTATGTTTATATATTACCATTAAATATTGTAAATTTTACTGGTTTAGTCTCTTTTTGTATTTAATTTTAATTTGATTAAAATTGAATTTTGTTTTTTATTGAAATGAATAAAATAATAGCAATATGAAACAGTTTTCTAAAATTTTTGTTTATATAGTTCTTGCATTTCCATTGCTAGCAAAAGACGTTACAGCACAAAATGGAATATATAAATAATTTTTTCCTTAATCTTTTATTTTGTAATAATTTATAAATTAAAAAATTAATTAATTATAAACAGATAATTATATTTAAAACAAATTTTTAAATTTAAATTCTATTTGGCACAAGATCTGTAAAAAAATATTTTCAAGTTATCAAATATTTTATTTTAATTTTTCTACACTAAATTTACTTGTTTTAATCATAACATAATATATTTTAATTTAATATTTTTAGTACGCAATGGGGAAAATACTTGCGAGTATTATTTTTCTGATGTACAACAACTTTATTCTCAACTACCCGGATCACCCGGACCACTCGATAGTTGCCCAAGCGGATTTTCTGTTTTAGCTATGCCTAAAACACAAGCACAACGAGAATTTTTAAGAGACAACATATTGACTGCTCGTCCAGGTACATTCAACAATTATTTTGTTGGGGCAAGATATATGAATGGAGAATGGCTTTGGGTGGACGGAGACGTTTTAAATGAAAGTAAGACTTAGAATATTGAGCTAATTGATTATAAAACATATATAAATAAATAGCAAAATTCGTAATTTTAAATTTGTGAGATACGCCGGTTTTAATATTTTTTTATTTGACGTCATAAAATTTATAGCAACAAAAATATTTTTTGTTTGTGATAAAGTTCCCAGCGTTGCAGGAAATTTAGATCCCACAGGATGTGCAATAATAAATGCAGGAAACACAAATTTTCCTGGAGTTAATATCTATTTTGCTTCAAATGAATGTAATGCTTTTGCTAGATTTTTTGCTTGTGAGCGCAGTGGTAAGTTTTTAATTTAATTATTATTAAATCCAAACGTGATTAAAATAAGTTATTCAAAAAAAACTAAAGTAAAATTTTAATAACTTTAATTTAAAAAAATAATTCAGTCGGACAATCACCACCTTGCTCGTCTAGTCCTTGTCAAAACGGAGCACAATGTACTAACTTCGGTTGTAGCTTTACATGTAATTGTGCTGCAGGATATACAGGCTATACTTGTTATATAGGTATGCGTACCATATATACCAAATGAAACATGTTGTGTAAATAATTAAAGAAAAATTTAACCTATTTGTAGAATATACAATGTTTTTTTTCATAAATACAGCCTATTTGACTTTCCTAAAATTCACTTTTTTAGATATAAACGAATGTCAATCTAACCCATGTGGTAATGGTGGATCATGTATTGATCAAGTTAATGGTTTCGAGTGCTCCTGTGTAGCTGGGTATACTGGAAGGCAATGTTTAACAAGTGAGTTTAATTTGTTATTTTAATTGTCATTAAACAAAATGAAAACGGTAAAACTTTTTTTAATAAAAATTTAAATAAGTATTGAAAGAGTATTAATATCCTAGTTGTTTTATTGCATTCTAATAAAAAAATATTAAATTAACAATTTTTTTAACAATATCTAAAAATAAATAACGTTGTTATAGATATTAATGAGTGTGCAAGTTCGCCTTGTTTAAATGGAGCTACATGTGTAGACCGAATTAATTTTTATACCTGTACTTGTGTACTGGGCTATACTGGAGCAAATTGTTTAACAAGTTAGTTAACATACGCCTAAGTTTTTTAAGTATCAAGCAAGCTTTCTATACTAATGTATTTGTAATAAAATGCCTGCAAAGAACAAAGTAATCACTTTTAATAATTAATAGATATAAATGACTGTACATTACAATCATGCAACAACGGAGGCACATGCGTAGATTTAGTTAATAATTTTAGATGTATATGTCCCGATGGATTAACTGGCAGAACCTGTTCTATAGGTAAGATAATTATTTGGTAAAATACTAAAACAAACTTTACACTAAAATTTACTTCACTACAAATTTTGTTTAGATGTTACGGTTAACAATGCAGATCAAAGTTGCCGATATTATTTTTCAAGGCTTACTGCTAGTTCTCAAGGAAATGCTTTAAATGCATGCAGAAGAAGGTCTTTAAATTCAGAATTGGCTATTTTTAAATCAACCGAACAACAAAGTTTTGCAAGGAATAGTATTGCGAATATATACTCGCAATCCCGAAATTATTACCTTGGTGGAAGTTTAATCAACAACATTTGGTTATGGAGAGACAGAGATGAAATAACGCCAAGTAAAATAAAAATTAAATTACTTATTTCAAATTTATTACAAAAAAATGTTTTTTATATGTTTTATCACAGATCCATCAGGACAAGGAAATCAGCTTGCTTGTGTTTCAATAAACCCGGATTTAGCTACGTTACAAAGAGTCTTATGCACAACAAATTTAAACTACGCTTGCGAGCAACCCAGTAAGTAAAAATTAAAATTAAAAAATAAACGATACTATAAATCACGTAAAAATAAAATATTTTATATTTAAACTCAAACAAAGGTATTTAATATGACGATGCATAAATAATTGGAAAGATTTTGGCCTTGGTAATTTAAAAAGATATTATAATTTTAGTTAGCGAGAAGTAATATTCTTTTTTGAATGGATTTACATATCACCTAGCCCAATATATCGTTAATGTTTTAGGTACTTGCTCTTTAGATTATGTTTAATAATTTTTTTAAGTTGGAAACTTTAATCCCTGCTTGTCCAATCCATGTCAAAACGGAGGAAGTTGCACAAATTTTGGATGTGGTTTTCGATGTAGATGTATGACAAATTTTTTTGGGTATATCTGTGATATTGGTAAGTCGTTCGAAATATATTTTTTAGCTATGTTTGTTTATTAATGCCGAAGTAAATCAGTTTTAATACCTTAAAGAAGATTATGTTATAAAGAGTAACAGACACAAAGACTAAAATATTACTTTTTTTTAATATTATGTTTAGACCAAATAGAAATAACTGTTCCTGGCAATCAAGTCGAATTTGAAAGTGAAACAGAAACATTTAATTTCATTGTTGAACCTCGTGTTTCTGGTTCTGTTATCTGTAGACTGCTGTTTGCAGAAGAAGTACTGCTCACCACGCCCTCATTTACATCAATAAATAGGTATTTTTGCACTTTTTACTTGATAAGGATAATGACTAAAAAAATTTAACTTTTATATTTGTTACTGAATTGCTGTTATAAACTATTTTAGATTTTCACACACTATAACCGACATCAAAGCTACCAACGGTGGTAGTTATAGGTTACAGTGTACATTGCAAGTGCAAACTCAACAAATGCCTGTAACAATATCAAGATCATTTACATTGGATGTTCATGGTCAGTTTCTTTGCAAAATTTATAAAACAAAATCTATTTTTTTAAATAATATTTCTTGCAAAATGATACTTGTTGCTTTAAGTGCGTGCAACTATATCGATAACAAAATCTCAACTTGAATTGCAAAGAAGTGAGAGGGATGTACCTACTACTGTTACTTGTACTGCACAGGGTACACCGATTCCATATGTTACATGGTTAAGAAACAATCAGAAATAACAACCACTCCATCATCGGTGTACCAACAACGAGTACCTGCGAATCCCACTCCTAACAGTGTTATTTGGTTTGTAAATGTAAGCTAAAGTCAAATGAATAAAGTATTTATTAAAGTAGCATTTAATTGCTCTTGTTAATTCCAGACAAATTTCGACAATTCGGGAGAATATGTTTGTGTAGCGTCTCACAACATTGGATCACCAAGCACAAGATATCAAGCAAATGCTACTCTTACAGTTAATGTCATAGGTAAATAACAAAGGCTACATTTCGTTGATTTATTTACGAAATTGACATCTTTATTTATAACATTTAATTTATTAATATTAAAACCTAGGTATTCCAGAAATATCCACACAAACAAGTTATTTAGAACTACCAAAAAACAACACAGTTAAGTTTACATGCATATTTGAAGGAATTCCTTTACCCAATATTGAATGGAGTTATTCCGACGAAACAGTTATACCCAATAACAGTCAATTTGAGGTAAAAAACTTAACTCTCTTGTTTTTCTTAATTAAAAGTATGAAAATTTAATAGATATTGCAATCAAGAACTTCTTTATTTCAAATGGAAAGTACATTGACTGTTTATGGGACATCTTGTAAAGTAGTTGCCCTGTAGAGATTTTTATGTTTTGCTACAAGTTCTTTAACAACATCTCCAATAAAAAGTCAACCGTTTTCCATTAACATAGGTATAAATTCTTTAGTGTTTTTATAAATGTAAATATAAACTAATACAAAATGTAATTTTATAAATAGAACGCCAAACTTTAAGTTTTTATAGTACGATACGAAATTGCAACAGTGCACATGGAGCTTGTATGAGAAGAGAAGACACTTTACTTGTTGTTTCGAGTCAGAGTGTGTTAAATTCCGTTGCGTTACGAATAGGTAAATTTTTTATTGTTTAAATAACAATATCACTTAACAATATTGTACCATGAAATTTTTAGTACCAAACAACAACTTTTTCTATTGGATATCATCTCAATCGAATGATTTTTTCACAAATGCGGAGTCTAATATTTTACCACATTCTGATGAATGCTTTCGAATTCGAAGATCCAACAATCTGTTAGTGTCAAGTTCGGATAACAGAGCATACACAATATGTGAAGGTAAACAATCTATCCTTGTGTTTTTATATAAATCAGCAAATGAAAATTGTTACAATTGCATTTTTAAGGTAACAGCGTTGTCCAACCTTCGATAAATGTCGAGAGTAATGTTTGTGATGGAACTATTATGAATATTTCTTGGTCCATCCTTCCCGGGGCTTTAACTTTTCCACATACATTAGTTTATTATGATTCTAGGTAATAGTATAAAAAAAAAATATTTTTTAACGTATGATAACATAAATAAATTTTTTTGACAATAGCTTAATTATATTGATAAACATTTAAGCGCATCAACTGTTACACAAACATTGGACCCAGGTAGAACACAATTTTTAGCAACAGGATTAACACCTAGAACAACTTATTCAATACAGGTTTGTTCTTAGTAGCATAGGAAATAATTAACATTATGTTAACATATTTTTTTATATTTTGTAAGGTTTTACCACAATTTGGGGGTTGCCGAAACTCATCGTCGAGTACAAGTACTTCGTATATCACAACACGGGGGCCATTAAGCCCACCTACTAATATTATTGTTGATTATCGAAGAACAACAAACTCGTGTTCAGTAACTTGGGCTGCACCTAGTAATGCAGAAGATATAGGGGGATATATGGTATACATATTAAATCACTAGAATATTTGTTTAAAAACATACATACAATCATAAAAGCTTAAATATATTGTTCAGGTTAGATCTATTGAACAAATTGCTATAAGTCGAAATGGCGACCAACAAGTTGCTAATCCGTTATCAACAACTACTTACATTTCCACCGAAACTTTTAGCTTTACTTTTCGACTAACAAAACCGAATACAAACTACCAAATTCAAGTTGGAACATTTCCAAGCAGTCCGTGCCAATCAATTATCCCAAACTCCTTTACAAATATCGTGTCTGACATTTGTGTTACTGAATCTTCTAGTAGGTCAATATTGTAAATCGTGAATGATTATAAAAAGTTTTAACTAATATGCGTATTTTATTTAAGTTCCAGATACAATCACGCTATCAAGTACACCCCCTGTAATAACCGAAAACAACCAGGCCATAGTAAAATTAACTCCTGTTGACGAAAGAAATGGAATAATAAGGTATAATACTGGTATATTTTTTTAAATAAAAATTTTAACAGCATCACCTTAATTTCAAACCATAAGGTCTATTAAATTATTGCGCAGTTGCTATTTCGTGATTGTTCAACAAGTGGTAAATGGAAACAATATGGTTGTAGAAAAAGATCCAAATTTAATAGAACAAGGAAGTAACCCTAATAATACCGAACGCTATATTTCAATAGCGCTTTCAGGGTAAGCAAATTTAAATATTTTATTATTAGTAACTGGTATCGTGACTTGATTATTATAACATTGCTCATTGTGAGATATGCTTTTCACTTTTCATTTCCATAACCGATACACTCGTCATAACATGTTGTTGGGCACAAAAAATTATTAAAGTATACTTCCAGAATTCTATCAGAAAGAGACATTTATTTGGGCGATGGTCGCAACTCGTGTTGTAATGTCATGAGCGAGGTTGTTCAAAGTTGTATGAATTCAGACTCAAAGAAACGTCGACGTCGACAAAGTGTTTTAATTATAAACGCCAAAAATTTACCTTTAATCCAAGGGTTAACATATCAATACTACGTCATTACTGCCACACCTACAACTAACAATGGGGTATTATATTCGTCGAGTTCTTTGTCACAACCTTTTATTGTTACTTTTAATTCAGGTATATTATATGCAGTTTAAATATATAATAAAATGCTTTTTGGTCGTTAAAAATAGGAATTAAACCCAATTTTTATCCAGGTTCAAAAGCAATACTAGGAATTATAGCTCTGCCTCTTGTGTTAATACTTTTGATTTCACTACTGCTATACAAAAGGTATATTGTGTATTTCTGTTTATTTATTATAAATAAATCCAATCGTTTTTATAAATGATTAAAAAAATGCTTTTTTTAACTTTGTTTTAGAAAAGCTATTTTAGAATACAAAAACCGAAACGAAAGTAGCTCTCTTTCGCTACCCGTGGTTAACGATCCGTCGTTAGAAATGGAAAAATTGAAGGCCAGAAACAGTAAATCTAATTTTATTAATGGCAAAATTAATACATATTTAATTTATTATTAAGAAGTGTCGTTGGATATTTGACGAAATATAAATTGGTATTCAATTTTTTTAACACAGTTAAATTTTTTTGTAAGATATTCAAATTTATGATGACGTCGAAGCACATGGAATTTATGCAAATATTAAAACAAATTCAAGTTTTGATCGATACGCCATAGCTAACAAAAATCTTATTAATGTTTATAATAGAAAAAGGCAAAATGACGACCTTGAATTTATTCAGGATTTTGAAGTAAAACTTTTATTCTAAATTTGATTACAAAGTTTTAAAAAAAAAGTTTGTAAATTTATTAATAAATATATATATAATACCAAAATTAATAATATTAACAATGATTGTTAACCTTTATAATATCTAACAAAATTACGATTTAACTTTTCTAGACGCTAATCCCGAAATATTTGGAAAACTTGGCAATTTCAACGACTTATGCAGACACCAATACCAACATTTTTAAAAATCGTTACAAACACATAAAACCAAGTACGACTTTTTGTTTTTTAAAATAAAGTTGAATTTGCCCTATGTTTTCTAAAACATTAAACATTCGTACAGGCGATAACGAAAGAGTAGTTCTTAGTAAACTGCACAACGATCCATATTCTGATTACATTAATGCATCGTACATCAACGTAAGTAAAAAAACAAGACTTTTACAAAAATTTGATTTTTTCACAGATTTATTTAATCTTGTGAAATAATAACTTATATAATTTTTAGGGATTTTTTTATCCGAAAAAGTTTATAGCAGCACAGGGACCAAAAAACTCCACAGTTAATGATTTTTGGAGGATGATAGTTGAAAAAAATTGCACAACGATTGTTATGTTAACTCTTCTACAAGAAAACAATAAAGTAATGTTTATTTTAAAAGCCCTAAATTGTGCAAAAAATTTTACTTACAACTAATGTTTTGGTTTCGTTAATACGTTTAAATGTTTTTTATTAGGAAAAATGTGCTCAGTACTGGCCTGAATTGGGTAAAGAAGTATTCTACGGTTTTAATATAGTTAAAACACTGGAAGAAATCAATACAGGAGATTATACAAAAAGAGTTTTTGTAGCGAAAATAAATGGAGCCAAGGTTGTAATTTGATAAAATTAGTTTGGCATATATTTTTTTGTTAACATGTAGGTCAATTTATATGATATTATTTATCGGTACTAAATTCCTAACATAATTTTATTAAGGAATTAAAAATCAAACACTTTCAATTTCTTACCTGGCCAGACCACGGAACGCCAGATTCAACAACATCTTTATTTCATCTACATAAAGATGTTACTGATAAACATGAGCAAAACGATTGTCCAATTTTAGTTCATTGCAGGTTTAGATATCTATTAAAAAATATTAAGTTTTTTTTATCCTTGCTGACAAGCTTTAATTAAGCCTTTGTTATTTTACCTATAGTGCTGGATGCGGTCAAACAGGAACGTTTATTGGGTTTGACATTCTCAAAGATCAACTTCAACAACATGGAACTGTGAATTTTCTTAAATGTGTTCATGACATGAGGCTTCGCCGAAATGAGATGATACAAAGCGTTGTAAGTTACAACAACAATAACATTTTTTTTAAATTTGAAATAATTTTATGCTTTGTGCAATTTCTAAATGCTAAAATTTACTAGTACGTTGTTTTTACCTGAAAAATTAATTCAGTTTTTTAAATGAGTAAGAAGCACATAAAAAAATAATTTAAAGTTTTGTTTCTGTTATAAAATTTTTGTTTTAATAGGATCAATATATCTTCCTGCACAAGATGATAACAGAATTTGAAAATTTTGAAGAAACTGATATAAATGTTACAGAGTTCTTAATGTATGCTAAGGAAGTTAACATGTAAATATAATTATCGTTATTTATTAAAGCACGAAAAAACTGGTTTCTTTAACTTTATGTAAATTATTTTATTCTAATATAATTTATCAAAATGCTTTATATCACTAAAACAGTAATCTTAAATCAAAATTAAATTTTAATTTTTAGCTACGACGAGACTAAAAAAATGACAGAAACACAAAGGCAATTCCACAATCTCTCTCTGATACCGCCAGCACTAAGAAAAACTACACAGGCAGACTTAAAACAAAACCAAGAACTTTATAAACAATCCACTACAAAAGCATGTAAGTTGAAAAAAATAAATCTACCGCTCTTTGCGGATAATTTAAAAAAAATTAACAAATTTTAAATAAAAAATTTTTTTTTAAGAATAATCAAAATATAATTTTTACGTAAAATTTTAATTTTAAAATTCATTTTTTTGTAGACGACCACAACAACACAACAGTTAATTTATGTGAAAATGATGGTGTACCTGTTTACATTAACGCATCTGATATACGGGTAAAACACTTTTAAAAGCTAAACACAATTTTTTTTGGATAAAAACTAATATTTAAATAGTTTTATAACTAAAACAACATTACTACAAATTTATTTTTGTAATCATGACTCTTTGATTACATTCAAAGGCTTACATGAATGGATACTACTATATTGTTGCCGAAGATCCCCTTCCGAACAATATCGATTTATTTTGGAAGTGTGTTTTAGACAACGGAATTAATCTTGTGGTGATGCTGGCCGAGGTAAATGAAATTAAGTTTTATTTAACACAATTAAACATCAAATTACAAAAATGTCATTGTTATTTATATTTAGCACGAATCTTCGTGTCCGAGATATTGGGCAGACGACCTAAAAACAGTTTTGTTTAACGACGTGTCTGTGCACACGTTAAAAACTGTCAGAAAACCTCATTACACTGTTAGGACATTGGGAGTGTATTTGAAATCAAAAACGGTAAAAATAAATATTTATTTTATCAAATAATATCACAACCAATACAAACTCTAAAAACACAAACATTATACAAAACTTTTACATACTTAACCTATAATTCATTTTAAAATGGCTACTGTTAGCCATGTTTAATAATACAAATTGTTTAGGACATGTTTAATATTTAAAATCTCAAAATTTATTTTCAGGAGACACACACAATCAAGCAAATAATCCTTCCAAACTGGTCCTTGAACCCAAACAATACAAAAATGCCAAACATTTTAACTGTGATCGAAATTTCGTCACTTGTCGAAGAAAACGAGGCTAACGCAACGGAAGTGGGAGGAAAGAAATTTATCGCTCTATTTCATTGCAGGTTTATTTAATAATTAGTTTACATGTGGCGTATAATAAAAATTTTTACTCAAAAAGATTAAATTATTTTTGGTAAGTTTTTTCATTTTTTTTAAATAAATATATTCCCATCCAAATTAAATAAACGATAAACTTTCAGCGACGGGTCGGATAAATGCGGCACGATGTGCGGGATTTCGAATCTATTACACCGGCTCGAAAACGAAAACAAGGTCGATGTATTTCGAACAATCAAGGACCTGAGAGACGCGAGGGAAAACATGGTTGGCAGTGAAACGAATTACGAGTTTTGCTTCAACGTGATTACTGAATATATTCAGACATCTAATCTCTACGAAGCCTTAAGATAAATCACCAAACATTTTTCGCTAAACATTAGTTTCAAATAAATCAACACCTAATTTTTAAACCATATATCCCAGTTTACGACAACCATAGCATTAGAGCGTTAAAATTCTTGTTAGTAAAATCTGAATATAAGTTGGGGTTGCAAAAAAATGTAGCTAAATCTATTAGTAACGTTTAAATTGCTATAAAAAACAGTTTTGCATTTTAATTATCCTTACAACAGAAGCTTTTTTTATAATGTTACGAAAATCACAGTTAAAAATTGTAAGCGTGGTATTGCTAATTTCCTTTTCTGCCTGCCAAAAAGTCTGATGTTTTAGTTACGTGCCCTTTCGTCACAAAACAAACATAACATGACCATGAGACTACTTTTCTTTAGAACTGTATATATACTGCAGACATTGAATTCTTGATAAACTAATAGTAGTAATGTTTAAATACGTTTCATGTTTACACCAACTATTTTTTTTAAATGTAAATTCTTTAATTTAATATCTCATAAATTTGCATAAACCTGCATGCGAATTTAAAATCAAAAATCAAATTGAATAATTAACAGTTGAATGATTCTTACAATCCGATATTTGATTTAAAGTTTTCATTTTTAAACTGTAAATATTATTTATTAGGCGTAATAAAAAAGTTGTAAATGTTGTAAAAAATATCATTACTTATAATATCAATTCTATAGTAATCGGTGTAACACTTAAAAAAAGTAAACTTAGATCAAAATAAAATTTTTAAATTATGTTTTAATTATTTTTCAATTATAGAATGCTACTTAAGTTTCACTGCCTTATAAATGTAAAGCTGTCAAGTAAAGAAATGCGTAGAATAAGTGAGTCATTGTAACATTCGAAACACGTGACAACAGACAACTCAGTTTTCCCTATGTGTAACTTGATTATCCAAACAAAAACGCAACCGATATTTCATTAAAAATAAAATTAAGCAAGTTAGGCAAAGTGGGTTGTGTACTTAATAAAATTTGTTGTAAATAATAATGTCTTAGTGTATTTATTTTTTTTACAGTCGTATAATTTAGGTAGTATGTTTATATATTACCATTAAATATTGTAAATTTTACTGGTTTAGTCTCTTTTTGTATTTAATTTAAATTTGATTAAAATTGAATTTTGTTTTTTATTGAAATGAATAAAATAATAGCAATATGAAACAGTTTTCTAAAATTTTTGTTTATATAGTTCTTGCATTTCCATTGCTAGCAAAAGACGTTACAGCACAAAATGGAATATGTAAATAATTTTTTACTTAATCTTTTATTTTGTAATAATTTATAAATTAAAAAATTAATTTACTATAAACAGATAATTATATTTAAAACAAATTTTTAAACTTAAATTCTATTTAGCACAAGATCTGTAAAAAATATTTTCAAGTTATCAAATATTTTATTTTAATTTTTCTACACCAAATTTACTTGTTTTAATCATAACATAATATATTTTAATTTAATATTTTTAGTACGCAACAAAGAGAATACTTGCGAGTACTATTTTTCTGATGAACAACAAATTTATTCTCAACTACCCGGATCACCCGGACCACTCGATAGTTGTCCAAGCGGATTTTCTGTTTTAGCTATGCCTAAAACACAAGCACAACGAGAGTTTTTAAGAGACAACATATTGACTGCTCGTCCAGGTACATTGAACAATTATTTTGTTGGGGCAAGATATATGAATGGAGAATGGCTTTGGGCAGACGGCGACGTTTTAAATGAAAGTAAGACTTAGAATATTAAACTAATTGATTATTAAACATATATAAATTAAAAGCAAAACTCGTAATTTAAAATTTAAAATTCGTAAGATACGCCGGTTTTAATATTTTTTTCTTTTGACGTCATAAAATTTAAAGCAACAAAAATATTCTTTGTTTGTAATAAAGTTCCTAGCGTTGCAGGAACGTTAGATCCCACAGGATGTGCAGTAATAAATCCGGGAAACAGACATTTTCCTGGATTTAATATTTATTTTGCTTCATTTGGATGTAATGATTTTTCTAGATTTTTTGCTTGTGAGCGTAGTGGTGAGTTTTTAATTTAATTGTCATTAAATTCTAAACGTGACTAAACTAAGTTATCCAAAAAATGTATGGTAAAATTTAAAAAATTTTACCTTAAAAAAATAATTTAGTCGGACAATCTTCACCTTGCTCGTCAAGACCTTGTCAAAACGGAGCACAATGCACTAGCTTAGGTTGTAGCTTTACATGTAATTGTGCTGCAGGATATAAAGGCTATACTTGTGATATAGGTATGCGTACCATATATACCAAATGAAACATGTTGTGTAAATAATTAAAGTAAAATTTAACCTATTTGTAGAATATACAATATTTTTTTTCATAAATACAGCCTATTTGACTTTCCTAAAATTCACTTTTTTAGATATAAACGAATGTCAATCTAACCCATGTAGAAATCGTGGATCATGCATCGATCGAGTTAATAGTTTTGAGTGCTCCTGTGTAGGTGGGTTTACTGGAAGGCAGTGTATAACAAGTGAGTTTAAATTGTTATTTCAATTGTCATTAAACAAAATAAAAACGGTAGAATTTTTTTTAATAAAAAATAAGTATTAAATAAGTAATAATATCCTAGTTGTTTTATTGCATTCTAATAAAAAAAAATATATTAAATTAACAATTGTTTTAACAATATCTAAAAATAAATAACGTTGTTATAGATATTAATGAGTGTGCAAGTTCGCCTTGTTCAAATGGAGGTACATGTGTAGACGGAATTAATTCTTATACCTGTACTTGTGTACTGGGCTATACTGGATCAAATTGTTTAACAAGTTAGTTGAAATACACCTAAGTTTTTAAAGTATTAAGCAAGCTTTTTGTACTAATGTAACTGTACTAAAAAATGCCTGCAAACAACCAAGTTAATCACTTTTAATAAATAATAGATATAAATGACTGTACATTACAATCATGCAACAACGGAGGCACATGCGTAGATTTAGTTAATAATTTTAGATGTATATGTCCCGATGGATTAACTGGCAGAACTTGTTCTATAGGTAAGATAATTATTTGGTAAAAATACTAGAAAAAAAATTTTCACAAAATTTACTTCAATACAAATTTTGTTTAGATGTTACGGTTGACAATGCAGATCAAAGTTGCCGATATTATTTTTCAAGACTTACTGCTAGTTCTCAAGGAAATGCTTTTAATGCATGCAGAACTAGATTTTCAAATTCACAATTGGCTATTTTTAAATCAACCAAACAACAAAGTTTTGCAAGGAGTAGTATTGCGAATATATACTCGCAATCCCGAAATTATTACCTTGGTGGAAGTTTAATCAACAATATTTGGTTATGGAGAGACAGAGATGAAATAACGCCAAGTAAAATAAAAATTAAATTACTTATTTCAAATTTATTACAAAAAAATGTTTTTTATATATTTTATCACAGATCCATCAGGAGAGGATAATCAGCTTGCTTGTGTTTCCATAAACCCGGAGTTATCTACTTTACAAAGAGTCTCATGCACAACAAATTTGAACTACGCTTGCGAGCAACCCAGTAAGTAAAAATTAAAATTAAAAATAAACGAAACTATATTTCAAGTAAAAATAACATGTTTTATATTTAAACACAAACAAAGATATTTAATATGACGATGCACAAATAATTTAAAACAATTTTGGCCTTGGTAATTTAAAAACATATGTTATAATTTTAGTTAGCGAGAAGTAATAATCTTTTTTGAATGGATTTACATATCACCTAGCCCAATATATCGTTAATGTTTTAGGTACTTGCTCTTTAGATTATATTTCATGCTTTTATTTTAAGTTGGAAACTTTAATCCCTGCTTGTCAAACCCATGTCAAAACCGAGGAAGTTGCACTAATTTTGGATGTGGTTTTCAATGTAGATGTATGACAAATTTTTTTGGGTATATCTGTGATATTGGTAGGTCGTCTAAAATATATTTCTTAGCTATGTTTGTTTATTATTGCCAAAGTAAATCAGTTTTAATACCTTTAAGATGAATATGTTATAAAAAGAAACAGACACAAGGACTAAAATATTATGTTTTTTAAATATTGTGTTTAGAACAAATAGAAATAACTGTTCCTGGCAATCAAGTCGTAATTGAAGGTGAAACAGAAACATTTAATTTTATTGTTGAACCTCGTGTTTCTGGTTCTGTTATCTGTATATTGCTGTTTGCTGAGGAGGTACTGCTAACCACGCCCTCATTTATGACGACAAACAGGTACTTTTCTAAATTTTTTATTTGGTAAGAATAATGACTAATGAAAAATTTTTAACTTTTATATTTGTTACCGAATTGCCATGAACTATTTTAGATTTTCACACACTATAACCGTCATCAAAGCTACCAACGGTGGTAGTTATAGATTACAGTGTACATTAAAAATCGAAACTCAACAAATGCCTGTAACAATATCAAGATCATTTACATTGGATGTTCATGGTCAGTTTGTTAGCAAAATTTATAAAACAAAATCTATTTTTTTAAATAATATTTCTTGCAAAATGATACTTGTTGCTTTAAGTTCGTGCAACCATAGCGATTACGGAATCTCAACTTGAATTGCAAAGAAGTGAGAGGGATGTTGCGACCACTGTAACTTGTACTGCACAAGGTACACCGATCCCATCTGTTACATGGTTAAGAAACAATCAAGAAGTCACAACCACTCTATCATCGGTGTACCAACAACGAGTACCTGCGAATCCCACTCCTAACAGTGTTATTTGGTTTGTAAATGTAAGCTAAAGTCAAATGAATAAAGTTTTTATTAAAGTAGCATTTAATTGTTCTTGTTAATTCCAGGCAAATTTCGACAATTCGGGAGAATATGTTTGTGTAGCGTCTCACAACATTGGATCACCAAGCACAAGTTATCAAGCAAATGCTACACTTACAGTTAATGTCATAGGTAAAATAATAAAATCAATATTTTGTTGATTTGTTTACGAAATTGATATCTTTATTTATAACATTGAATTTAATAATATAAAAACCTAGGTATTCCAGAAATATCCACACAAACAAGCTATTTAGAACTACCAAAAAACAACACAGTTAAGTTTACATGCATATTTGAAGGAATTCCTTTACCTAATATTGAATGGAGCTATTCCGACGAAAAAGTTATACCCAATAACAGTCAATTTAAGGTAAACAAACTTAGTAACTCTCTTGTTTTTCTTAATTAAAAGCATGAAAATTTACTAGATATCGCAATCAAGAACTTCTTCTTTTCAAATGGAAAGTACATTGACTGTTTATGGAACATCTTGTAAAGTAGTTGCCCTGTGGAGATTTTTATGTTTTGCTACAAGCTCTTTAACAACATCTCCAATAAAAAGTCAACCGTTTTCCATCAACATAGGTATTAATTATATATTGTTTTTTAAAGATAAAAAAAAATTATATAAAATTTTGTTCTGTAAACAGAACGCCAAGCTTTAAGATACGATAATAGCAAAATACGAAATTGTAACGGTGCACATGGAGCTTGTACGAGAAGCAAAGAAACTTTACTTGTTGTTTCGAGTCAGAGTGTGTTAAATTCCGTTGCTTCACGAATAGGTAAATATTTTATTGTTTAAATAACAATATCACTTAACAATATTGTACTATGAAATTTTTAGTACAAAACAACAACTTTTTCTATTGGATATCATCTCAATCAACTAATTTTTTCACAAATGCGGAGTCTAATATTTTACCACATTCTGATGGCTGCTTTCGAATTCGAAGATCCAACAATATGTTAGTGTCAAGTTCGGATAACAGAACATACACAATATGTGAAGGTAAACAATCTATCCTTGTGTTTTTAAATAAATCAGCAAATCAAAATTGTTACAATTGCATTTTTAAGCTAACAGCGTTGTCCAACCTTCGATAAATGTCGAGAGTAATGTTTGTGATGGAACTACTATGAATATTTCTTGGTCCATCCTTCCAGGGGCTTTATCTTTTCCGCATACATTAGTTTTTTATGATTCTAGGTAATAGTATAAAAAAAATATTTTTTAACGTATGATAACATAAATAAATTTTTTTGACAATAGCTTAATTATATTGATAAACATTTAAGAGCACCAACTTTTACACAAACATTGGACCCAGGTAGAACACAATTTTTAGCAACGGGACTAACACCTAGAACAACTTATTCAATACAGGTTTGTTCTTAGTAGCATAGGAAATAATTGACATTATGTTTATATACTTTTCATATTGCTAGGTTTTACCACAATTTGGGGGTTGCCAAAACTCATCGTCGAGTACAAGTACTTCGTATACCACAACACGGGGGCCATTAAGCCCACCTACTAATATTAATGTTGATTATCAAAGGACAACAAACTCGTGTTCAGTAACTTGGGCTGCACCTAGTAATGCAGAAGATATAGGGGGGTATATGGTATGCATATTAAATCACTAGAATATTTGTTTAAAAACATAAAAAGAATCATAAAAGCTTAAATATATTGTTTAGGTTAGATCTATTGAACAAATTGCCTCAAGTCGAAATGGCGACCAACAAGTTGCTAATCCGTTATCTACAACAACCAACATTTCTACCGAAACTTTTAGCTTTACTTTTCGACTAACAAAACCGAATACTAACTACCAAGTTCAAGTTGGAACATTTGCAAGCAGTCCTTGCCAATCAATTATCCCAAACTCGTTTACAAATATTGTGTCTGACATTTGTGTTACTGAATCTTCTAGTAGGTCAATATTGTAAATCGAGAATGATTATAAAAAGTTTTAACTAATATGCGTATTTTATTTAAGTTCCAGATACAATCACGCTATCAAGTACACCCCCTGTAATAACCGAAAACAACCAGGCCATAGTAAAATTAACTTCTGTTGACGAAAGAAATGGAATAATAAGGTATAAGACCGGTATATTTTTTAAATGGAAATTTAACAGCAACAAACCATAAAGTTCTTCAAATTATTGCACAGTTGCTATTTCGTGATTGTTCAACAAGTGGTAAATGGAAGCAGTATGGTGGTTGTAAAAGATCCAAATTTAATAGAACAAGGAAGTAACCGTAATAATACCGAACTCTATATTTCAATAGCGCTTTCAGGGTAAGCAAATTTAATTATTTTATAATTAGTAACTGGTATCGTGACTTGGTTATTATAACATTGCTCATTGTGAGATATGTTTTTCACTTTTCATTTCCTTAACCGATGCACTCGTCATAACATGTTGTTGGGCACAAAAAGTTATTAAAGTATACTTCCAGAATTCTATTAGAAAGAGACATTTATTTGGGCGATGGTCGTTCGTCGTGTTGTAATGTCATGAACGAGGTTGTTCAAAGTTGTTTAAATTCAGACTCAAAAAAACGTCGACGTCGACAAAGTGATTCAATTATAAACGGCGAAAATCGACCTTTAACCCAAGGGTTAACATATCAGTACTACGTCATTACTGCCACACCTACAACTAATAATAGAGTATTATATTCGTCGAGTTCTTTGTCACAACCTTTTATTGTTACTTTTAATTCAGGTATATTATATGCAGTTTAAATACATAACGAAATCCTTTTAATTATTGTATTTTGGTCGTTAAAAATAGGAATTAAACCCAATTTTTATCCAGGTTCAAAAGCAATATTAGGAATTATAGCTTTGCCTCTTGCATTAATAGTTTTGATTTCACTACTGGTATACATAAAGGTATATTACGTATTTCTGTTTATTTAATATAAATGATCCAATAGTTTTTATAACTGATTGAAAATAAATTAACACCTTTTTCACTTTGTTTTAGAAAAGCTATTTTAGAATACAAAAACCGAAACGAAAGTAGCTCTCTTTCGCTACCTGTGGTTAACAATCCGTCGTTAGAAATGGGAAATTTAAAGGCCAGAAACAGTAAATCTAATTTTATTAATGGCAAAATTAATACATATTTAATTTATTATTAAGAAGTGTCGTTGGATATTTGACGAAATATAAATTGGTATTCAATTTTTTTAACACAGTTAAATTTTTTTGTAAGATATTCAAGTTTATGATGACGTCGAAGCACGTGGAATTTACGCAAATATTAAAACAAATTCAAGTTTTGATCGATATGCCATAGCTAACAAAAATCTTATTAATGTTTATAATAGAAAAAGGCAAAATGACGACCTTGAATTTATTCAGGATTTTGAAGTAAAACTTTTATTCTAAATTTGATTACAAAGTTTTAAAAAAAAAAAAAAGTTTGCAAATTTATTTATAAATATATATATAATACCAAAATTAATAATATAAACAATGATTTTAACCTTTATAATATCTAACACAGTTACGATTTAACTTTTCTAGACGCTAATCCCGAAATATTTGGAAAACTTGGCAATTTCAACGACTTTTGCAGACACCAATACCAACATTTTTAAAAATCGTTACAAACACATAAAACCAAGTACGATTTTTTTGTTTTTTAAAATAAAGTTAAATTTGTGCTATGTTTTCTAAAACATTTAACATTCGTACAGGCGATAACGAAAGAGTAGTTCTTAGTAAACTGCACAACGATCCGTATTCTGATTACATTAATGCATCATATATCAACGTAAGTAAAAAAACAAGACTTTCACAAATATTTGATTTTTTCACAAATTTATTTATTTCTTGTGAAATAATAACTTATATAATTTTTAGGGATTTTTTTATCCGAAAAAGTTTATAGCAGCACAGGAACCAAAAAACTCGACAGTTAATGATTTTTGGAGGATGATAGTTGAAAAAAATTGCACAACGATTGTTATGTTAACTCTTCTACAAGAAAACAATAAAGTAATGTTTATTTTAAAAGCCCTAAATTGTGCAAAAAATTTTACTTAGAATTAATGTTTTGGTTACGTTAATACGTTTAAATGTTTTTTATTAGGAAAAATGTGCTCAGTACTGGCCTGAATTGGGTAAAGAAGTATCCTACGGTTTTAATATAGTCAAAACACTGGAAGAAATCAATACAGGAGATTATACAAAAAGAGTTTTTGTAGCGAAAATAAATGGAGCCAAGGTTGTAATTTGATAACATTAGTTTGGCATATATTTTTTTGTTAACATGTAGGTCAATTTATATGATATTATTTATCGGTACTAAATTTCTAACATAATTTTATTAAGGAATTAAAAATCAAACACTTTCAATTTCTAACCTGGCCAGACCACGGAACACCAGATTCAACAACATCTTTATTTCATCTACATAAAGATGTGACTGATAAACATGAGCAAAACGATTGTCCAATTTTAGTTCATTGCAGGTTTAGATATCTATTAAAAAATATTAAGTTTTTTATATTTTTGCTGACAAGCTTTAATTAAGCCTTTGTTAATTTACCTATAGTGCTGGATGCGGTCAAACAGGGACGTTTATTGGGTTTGACATTCTCAAAGATCAACTTCAACAACATGGAACTGTGAATTTTCTTAAATGTGTTCATGACATGAGGCTTTGCCGAAGTGAGATGATAGAAACCATTGTAAGTTACGCCAACAATAACATTTTTTTAAAAGTTCGAAATAATTTTATGCTTTGTGTAATTTCTAAATGCTAAAATTTACTAGTACGTTGTTTTTACCTGAAAAATTAATTCAGTTTTTTAAATGAGTAAGAAGCACATAAAAAAATAATTTCAAGTTTTGTTTCTGTTATAAAATTTTTGTTTTAATAGGATCAATATATCTTCCTGCACAAGATGATAACGGAATTTGAAAATTTTGAAGAAACTGATATAAATGTTACAGAGTTCTTAACGTATGCTAAGGAAGTTAACATGTAAATATAATTATTGTTATTTATTGAAGTACGAAAAAACTGGTCTCTTTAACTTAATGTAATTTATTTTATTTTAATTCAATTTATCTTAGAACTTAATACCACTTATCAAAAGGCTTAATATCACAGTTATCTTAAGACAAAATTAAATAGCAAATTTTAATTTTTAGCTACGACGAGACCAAAAAAATGACAGTAACACAAATGCAATTCCACAATCTCTCTCTGATACCACCAGCACTAAGAAAAACTACAAGGGCAGACTTAAAACAAAACCAAGAACTTTATAAACAATCCACTACAAAAGCATGTAAAAAAATAAATCTACCGCTCGTTGGGGATAATTTAAACAAAATTAACAAATTTTAAATAAAAAACATTTTTTTAAGAATAATCAAAATATAATTTTTACATAAAATTTTAATTTTAAAATTCACTTTTTTGTAGACGACCACAACAATATAACAGTTAATTTATGTGAAAATAATGGTGTACCTGTTTACATTAACGCATCTAATATACGGGTAAAACACTTTTAAAATCTAAACACAATTTTTTTTGGATAAAAATTAATATTTAAATAGTTTTATAACTAAAACAACATTACCACAAATTTATTTTTTTAAATATGACTCTTTGATTACATTTAAAGGCTTACATGAATGGATACTACTATATTGTTGCCGAAGATCCCCTTCCGAACAATATCGATTTATTTTGGAAGTGTGTTTTAGACAACGGAATTAATCTTGTGGTGATGCTGGCCGAGGTAAATAAAATTAAGTTTTATTTAACACGATTAAACATCAAATTACAAAAATGTCATTGTTATTTATATTTAGCACGAATCTTCGTGTCCGAGATATTGGGCAGACGACCTAAAAACAGTTTTGTTTAACGACGTGTCTGTGCACACGTTAAAAACTGTCAGAAAACCTCATTACACTGTTAGGACATTGGGAGTGTATTTGAAATCAACCACGGTAAAAATAAATATTTATTTTTTCAAATAATATCACAACCAATACAAACTCTAAAAACACAAACATTATACAAAACTTTTACATACTTAACCTATAATTCATTTTGAAATGGCTACTGTTAGCCATGTTTAATAATACAAATTGTTTAGGACATGTTTAATATTTAAAATCTCAAAATTTATTTTCAGGAGACACACACAATCAAGCAAATAATCCTTCCAAACTGGTCCTTGAACCCAAACAATACAAAAATGCCAAACATTTTAACTGTGATCGAAATTTCGTCACTTGTCGAAGAAAACGAGGCTAACGCAACGGATGTGGGAGGAAAGAAATTTATCGCTCTATTTCATTGCAGGTTTATTTAATAATTAGTTTACATGTGGCGTATAATAAAAATTTTTACTCAAAAAGATTAAATTATTTTTGGTAAGTTTTTTCATTTTTTTTAAATAAATATATTCCCATCCAAATTAAATAAACGATAAACTTTCAGCGACGGGTCGGATAAATGCGGCACGATGTGCGGGATTTCGAATCTATTACACCGGCTTGAAAACGAGAACAAGGTCGATGTATTTCGAACAATCAAGGACCTGAGAGACGCGAGGGAAAACATGGTTGGCAGTGAAACGAATTACGAGTTTTGCTTCAACGTGATTACTGAATATATTCAGACATCTAATCTCTACGAAGCCTTAAGATAAATCACCAAACATTTTTCGCTAAACATTAGTTTCAAATAAATCAACACCTAATTTTTAAACCATATATCCCAGTTTACGACAACCATAGCATTAGTGCGTTAAAATTCTTGTTAGTAAAATCTGAATATAAGTTGGGGTTGCAAAAAAATGTAGCTAAATCTATTAGTAACGTTTAAATTGCTATAAAAAACAGTTTTGCATTTTAATTATCCTTACAACAGAAGCTTTTTTTATTATATTACGAAAATCACAGTTAAAAATTGTAAGCGTGGTATTGCTAATTTCCTTTTCTGCCTGCCAAAAAGTCTGATGTTTTAGTTACGTGCCCTTTCGTCACAAAACAAACATAACATGACCATGAGACTACTTTTCTTTAGAACTGTATATATACTGCAGACATTGAATTCTTGATAAACTAATAGTAGTAATGTTTAAATACGTTTCATGTTTACACCAACTATTTTTTTTAAATGTAAATTCTTTAATTTAATATCTCATAAATTTGCATAAACCTGCATGCGAATTTAAAATCAAAAATCAAATTGAATAATTAACAGTTGAATGATTCTTACAATCCGATATTTGATTTAAAGTTTTCATTTTTAAACTGTAAATATTATTTATTAGGCGTAATAAAAAAGTTGTAAATGTTGTAAAAAATATCATTACTTATAATATCAATTCTATAGTAATCGGTATAACACTTAAAAAAAGTAAACTTAGATCAAAATAAAATTTTTAAATTATGTTTTAATTATTTTTCAATTATAGAATGCTACTTAAGTTTCACTGCCTTATAAATGTAAAGCTGTCAAGTAAAGAAATGCGTAGAATAAGTGAGTCATTGTAACATTCGAAACACGTGACAACAGACAACTCAGTTTTCCCTATGTGTAACTTGATTATCCAAACAAAAACGCAACCGATATTTCATTAAAAATAAAATTAAGCAAGTTAGGCAAAGTGGGTTGTGTACTTAATAAAATTTGTTGTAAATAATAATGTCTTAGTGTATTTATTTTTTTTACAGTCGTATAATTTAGGTAGTATGTTTATATATTACCATTAAATATTGTAAATTTTACTGGTTTAGTCTCTTTTTGTATTTAATTTAAATTTGATTAAAATTGAATTTTGTTTTTTATTGAAATGAATAAAATAATAGCAATATGAAACAGTTTTCTAAAATTTTTGTTTATATAGTTCTTGCATTTCCATTGCTAGCAAAAGACGTTACAGCACAAAATGGAATATGTAAATAATTTTTTACTTAATCTTTTATTTTGTAATAATTTATAAATTAAAAAATTAATTTACTATAAACAGATAATTATATTTAAAACAAATTTTTAAACTTAAATTCTATTTAGCACAAGATCTGTAAAAAATATTTTCAAGTTATCAAATATTTTATTTTAATTTTTCTACACCAAATTTACTTGTTTTAATCATAACATAATATATTTTAATTTAATATTTTTAGTACGCAACGAAGAGAATACTTGCGAGTACTATTTTTCTGATGAACAACAAATTTATTCTCAACTACCCGGATCACCCGGACCACTCGATAGTTGTCCAAGCGGATTTTCTGTTTTAGCTATGCCTAAAACACAAGCACAACGAGAGTTTTTAAGAGACAACATATTGACTGCTCGTCCAGGTACATTGAACAATTATTTTGTTGGGGCAAGATATATGAATGGAGAATGGCTTTGGGCAGACGGCGACGTTTTAAATGAAAGTAAGACTTAGAATATTAAACTAATTGATTATTAAACATATATAAATTAAAAGCAAAACTCGTAATTTAAAATTTAAAATTCGTAAGATACGCCGGTTTTAATATTTTTTTCTTTTGACGTCATAAAATTTAAAGCAACAAAAATATTCTTTGTTTGTAATAAAGTTCCTAGCGTTGCAGGAACGTTAGATCCCACAGGATGTGCAGTAATAAATCCGGGAAACAGACATTTTCCTGGATTTAATATTTATTTTGCTTCATTTGGATGTAATGATTTTTCTAGATTTTTTGCTTGTGAGCGTAGTGGTGAGTTTTTAATTTAATTGTCATTAAATTCTAAACGTGACTAAACTAAGTTATCCAAAAAATGTATGGTAAAATTTAAAAAATTTTACCTTAAAAAAATAATTTAGTCGGACAATCTTCACCTTGCTCGTCAAGACCTTGTCAAAACGGAGCACAATGCACTAGCTTAGGTTGTAGCTTTACATGTAATTGTGCTGCAGGATATAAAGGCTATACTTGTGATATAGGTATGCGTACCATATATACCAAATGAAACATGTTGTGTAAATAATTAAAGTAAAATTTAACCTATTTGTAGAATATACAATATTTTTTTTCATAAATACAGCCTATTTGACTTTCCTAAAATTCACTTTTTTAGATATAAACGAATGTCAATCTAACCCATGTAGAAATCGTGGATCATGCATCGATCGAGTTAATAGTTTTGAGTGCTCCTGTGTAGGTGGGTTTACTGGAAGGCAGTGTATAACAAGTGAGTTTAAATTGTTATTTCAATTGTCATTAAACAAAATAAAAACGGTAGAATTTTTTTTAATAAAAAATAAGTATTAAATAAGTAATAATATCCTAGTTGTTTTATTGCATTCTAATAAAAAAAAATATATTAAATTAACAATTGTTTTAACAATATCTAAAAATAAATAACGTTGTTATAGATATTAATGAGTGTGCAAGTTCGCCTTGTTCAAATGGAGGTACATGTGTAGACGGAATTAATTCTTATACCTGTACTTGTGTACTGGGCTATACTGGATCAAATTGTTTAACAAGTTAGTTGAAATACACCTAAGTTTTTTAAGTATTAAGCAAGCTTTTTGTACTAATGTAACTGTACTAAAAAATGCCTGCAAACAACCAAGTTAATCACTTTTAATAAATAATAGATATAAATGACTGTACATTACAATCATGCAACAACGGAGGCACATGCGTAGATTTAGTTAATAATTTTAGATGTATATGTCCCGATGGATTAACTGGCAGAACTTGTTCTATAGGTAAGATAATTATTTGGTAAAAATACTAGAAAAAAAATTTTCACAAAATTTACTTCAATACAAATTTTGTTTAGATGTTACGGTTGACAATGCAGATCAAAGTTGCCGATATTATTTTTCAAGACTTACTGCTAGTTCTCAAGGAAATGCTTTTAATGCATGCAGAACTAGATTTTCAAATTCACAATTGGCTATTTTTAAATCAACCGAACAACAAAGTTTTGCAAGAAATAGTATTGTGAAAATATATTCGCAATCCCGAAATTATTACCTCGGTGGAAGTTTAATCAACAATATTTGGTTATGGAAAGACGGAGATGAACTAACGCCAAGTAAAATATAAAATAAAAAAAAGTTAAATATTTACTTTTCAAATTTGTTATAAGAAAATATTTTTATTTATATTTTATCACAGATCCATCAGGACAGGATAATCAGCTTGCTTGTGTTTCCATAAACCCGGAGTTATCTACTTTACAAAGAGTCTCATGCACAACAAATTTAAATTACGCTTGCGAGCAACCCAGTAAGTAAAATTTTAAATTAAAAAAAAAACGGAACTATATATCAAGTAAAAATAAAATATTTTATATTTAAACACAAACAAAGATATTTAATATGGCGATGCACAAATAATTTGAAACCATTTTGGCCTTGGTAATTTAAAAACTTTTTTAAAATTTTAGTTAGCGAGAAGTATTACTCTTATTTAGAAGGATTTACATATCACGCTTAACTTATCGTCAATGTTCAAAATACTTGCTTTTTAAATTATATTTCATGCTTTTATTTTAAGTTGGAAACTTTAATCCCTGCTTGTTAAATCCATGTCAAAACGGAGGAAGTTGCACAAATTTTGGATGTGGTTTTCAATGTAAATGCAGGACAAATTTTTTTGGGTATATCTGTGATATTGGTAAGTCGTCCAAAATATATTTCCTAGCTATGTTTGTTTATTATTGCCAAAGTAAATCAGTTTTAATACCTTTCAGATGATTATGTTATAAAAAGAAACAGACACAAAGACTAAAATATTATGTTTTTTTAAATACTGTGTTTAGAACAAATAGAAATAACTGTTCCTGGGAATCAAGTGGTAATTGAAGGTGAAACAGAAACATTTAATTTTATTGTTGAACCTCGTGTTTTTGGTTCTGTTATCTGTAGATTGCTGTTTGCTGAAGAGGTACTGCTAACCACGCCCTCATTTACGACGACAAACAGGTACTTTTCTAAATTTTTTATTTGGTAAGAATAATGACTAATGAAAAATTTTTAACTTTTATATTTGTTACTGAATTGCCATGAACTATTTTAGATTTTCACACACTATAACCGACATCAAAGCTACCAACGGTGGTAGTTATAGGTTACAGTGTACATTGCAAGTGCAATTTCAACAAATGCCTGTAACAATATCAAGATCATTTACATTGGATGTTCATGGTCAGTTTGTTTGCAAAATTTATAAAACAAAATCTATTTTTTTAAATAATATTTCTTGCAAAATGATACTTGTTACTTTAAGTGCGTGCAACTATATCGATAACGGAATCTCAACTTGTATTGCAAAGAAGTGAGAGGGATGTTGCGACAACTGTAACTTGTACTGCACAGGGTACACCGATCCCATCTGTTACTTGGTCAAGAAACAATCAAGAAATCACAACCATTCCATCATCGGTGTACCAACAACGAGTTTTTGCGAATCCCACTCCTAACAGTGTTATTTGGTTTGTAAATGTAAGCTAAAGTCAAATGAATAAAGTATTTATTAAAGTAGCATTTAATTGCTCTTGTTAATTCCAGACAAATTTCGACAATTCGGGGGAATATGTTTGTGTAGCGTCTCACAACATTGGGACACCAAGTACAAGATATCAAGCAAATGCTACTCTTATAGTTAATGTCATGGGTAAAATAATAAAGAAGTTCTATTTTGTAATATATTCACAAATTGACATCTTTATTTATAACATTTAATTTATTAATATTAAAACCTAGGTATTCCAGAAATATCCACACAAACAAGTTATCTAGAACTACCAAAAAACAACACAGTTAAGTTTACATGCATATTTGAAGGAAATCCTTTACCTAATATTGAATGGAGCTATTCCAACGAAACAGTTATACCCAATAACAGTCAATTTGAGGTAAAAAATCTTAACTCTCTTCTTTTTCTTAATTAAAAGTATGAAAATTTAATAGATATCGCAATCAAGAACTTCTTTATTTTAAATGAAAAGTACATTGACTGTTTATGGAACATCTTGTAAAGTAGTTGCCCTGTGGAGATTTTTATGTTTTGCTACAAGTTCTTTAACAACATCTCCAATAAAAAGTCAACCGTTTTCCATTAACATAGGTATATATTATTTAGTGTTTTTATAAATGTAAATATAAACTAATACAAAATGTAATTTTGTAAATAGAACGCCAAACTTTAAGTTTTAATAGTACGATACGAAATTGCAACAGTGCACATGGAGCTTGTATGAGAAGAGAAGACACTTTACTTGTTGTTTCGAGTCAGAGTGTGTTAAATTCCGTTGCGTCACGATTAGGTAAACATTTTAGTTTTTAAATAACATTAACACTTTAACTAAATTGTACCATAACATTTTTAGTACCAAACAACAACTTTTTCTATTGGATATCAAATCAATCGACTGATTTTTTCACAAATGCGGAGTCTAATATTTTACCACATTCTGATGGCTGCTTTCGAATTCGAAGATCCAACAATATGTTAGTGTCAAGTTCGAATAACAGAGCATACACAATATGTGAAGGTAAACAATCTATCCTTGTGTTTTTAAATGAATTAGCAAATCAAAATTGTTACAATTGCATTTTTAAGCTAACAGCGCTGTCCAACCTTCGATAAATGTCGAGAGTAATGTTTGTGATGGAACTATTATAAATATTTCTTGGTCCATCCTTCCAGGGGCTTTATCTTTTCCACATACATTAGTTTATTATGATTCTAGGTAAAATATAAAAAAGGAATATTTAATATCGTAACATAAAGAAGTCTTTTCAACACCAACCTAATTATATTGATAAACTTTTAAGAGCACCAACTGTTACACAAACATTGGACCCAGGTAGAACACAATTTTTAGCAACGGGACTAACACCTAGAACAACTTATTCAATACAGGTTTGATTTTAGTAGCATAGGAAATAATTGACATTGTGTTAACATACTTTTTTATTTTGCTAGATTTTACCACAATTCGGGGGTTGTCAAAACTCATCGTCGAGTACAAGTACTTCGTATACCACAACACGGGGGCCATTAAGCCCACCTATTAATATTAATGTTGATTATCAAAAGACAACAAACTCATGTTCAGTAACTTGGGCCGCACCTAGTAATACAGAAGATATAGGGGGATATATGGTATGCATATTAAATCACTAGAATATTCGTTTAAAAACATACATACAATCATAAAAGCTTAAATATATTGTTCAGGTTAGATATATTGAACAAATTGCTATAAGTCGAAATGGCGACCAACAAGTTGCTAATCCGTTATCAACAACTACTAACATTTCTACCGAAACTTTTAGCTTCACTTTTCGACTAACAAGACCGAATACTAACTACCAAATTCAAGTTGGAACATTTGCAACCAGTCCTTGCCAATCAATTATCCCAAACTCGTTTACAAATATTGTGTCTGACATTTGTGTTACTGAATCTTCTAGTAGGTCAATATTGTAAATCGTGAATGATTATATAAAGTTTTAACTAATATGTGTATTTTATTTAAGTTCCAGATACAATCACGCTTTCAAGTACACCACCTGTAATAACCGAAAACAACCAGGCCATAGTAAAATTTACTCCTGTTGACGAAAGAAATGGAATAATAAGGTATAAGACTGGTATATTTTTTTAAATAAAAATTTTAACAACATCACCTTAATTTCAAACCATAAGGTCTATTAAATTATTGCACAGTTGCTATTTTGTGATTGTTCAACGAGTGGCAAATAAAGGCAGTATGGTGGTTGAAAAAGATCCAAATTTAATAGAACAAGGAAGTAACCCTAATAATACCGAACGCTATATTTCAATAGCGCATTCAGGGTAAGCAAATTTAATAATTTTATTATTAGTAACTGGTATCGTGACTTGATTATTATAACATTGCTCATTGTGAGATATGCTTTTCACTTTTCATTTCCTTAACCGATACACTCGTCATAACATGTTGTTGGGCACAAAAAATTATTAAGGTATACTTCCAGAATTCTATCAGAAAGAGACATTTATTTGGGCGATGGTCGCAACTCGTGTTGTAATGTCATGAGCGAGGTTGTTCAAAGTTGTTTGAATTCAGACTCAAAAAAACGTCGACGTCGACAAAGTGATTCAATTATAAACGGCGAAAATCGACCTTTAACCCAAGGGTTAACATATCAATACTACGTCATTACTGCCACACCTACAACTAACAATGGGGTATTATATTCGTCGAGTTCTTTGTCACAACCTTTTATTGTTACTTTTAATTCAGGTATATTATATGCAGTTTAAATAAATAACAAAATGCTTTTGATTATTGTATTTTGGTCGTTAAAAATAGGAATTAAACCCAATTTTTATCCAGGTTCAAAAGCAATACTAGGAATTATAGCTCTGCCTCTTGTATTAATACTTTTGATTTCACTACTGGTATACAAAAGGTATATTGTGTATTTCTGTTTATTTAATATAAATGATCCAATAGTTTTTATAACTGATTGAAAATAAATTAACACCTTTTTCACTTTGTTTTAGAAAAGCTATTTTAGAATACAAAAACCGAAACGAAAGTAGCTCTCTTTCGCTACCTGTGGTTAACAATCCGTCGTTAGAAATGGGAAATTTAAAGGCCAGAAACAGTAAATCTAATTTTATTAATGGCAAAATTAATACATATTTAATTTATTATTAAGAAGTGTCGTTAGATATTTGACGAAATATAAATTGGTATTCAATTTTTTTAACACAGTTTAATTTTTTTGTAAGATATTCAAGTTTATGATGACGTCGAAGCGCGTGGAATTTACGCAAATATTAAAACAAATTCAAGTTTTGATCGATACGCCATAGCTAACAAAAATGTTATTAATGTTTATAATAGAAAAAGGCAAAATGACAACCTTGAATTTATTCAGAATTTTGAAGTAAAACTTTTATTCTAAATTTGATTACAAAGTTTAAAAAAAAAAGTTTGCAAATTTTTTTATAAATATATATATAATACCAAAATTACTAATAATAACAATGATTGTTAACCTTCATAATATCTAACAAAGTTACGATTTAACTTTTCTAGACGCTAATCCCGAAATATTTGGAAAACTTGGCAATTTCAACGACTTATGCAGACACCAATACCAACATTTTTAAAAATAGTTACAAACACATAAAACCAAGTACGACTTTTTGTTTTTTAAAATAAAGTTAAAAAAAATTTCTAAAATATTTAACATTCGTACAGGCGATAACGAAAGAGTAGTTTTTAGTAAACTGCACAATGATCCGTATTCTGATTACATTAATGCATCGTATATCAACGTAAGTAAAAAAACAAGACTTTCACAAATATTTGATTTTTTCACAGATTTATTTATTCTTGTGAAATAATAACTTATATAATTTTTAGGGATTTTTTTATCCGAAAAAGTTTATAGCAGCACAGGGACCAAAAAACTCCACAGTTAATGATTTTTGGAGGATGATAGTTGAAAAAAATTGCACAACGATTGTTATGTTAACTCTTCTACAAGAAAACAATAAAGTAATGTTTATTTTAAAAGCCTTAAATTGTGCAAAAAATTTTACTTACAACTAATGTTTTGGTTACGTTAATACGTTTAAATGTTTTTTATTAGGAAAAATGTGCTCAGTACTGGCCTGAATTGGGTAAAGAAGTATCCTACGGTTTTAATATAGTCAAAACACTGGAAGAAATCAATACAGGAAACTATACAAAAAGAGTTTTTGTAGCGAAAATAAATGGAGCCAAGGTTGTAATTTGATAAAATTAGTTTGGCATATATTTTTTTGTTAACATGTAGGTCAATTTAAATGATATTATTTATCGGTACTAAATTCCTAACATAATTTTATTAAGGAATTAAAAATCAAACACTTTCAATTTCTAACCTGGCCAGACCACGGAACGCCAGATTCAACAACATCTTTATTTCATCTACATAAAGATGTTACTGATAAACATAAGCAAAACGATTGTCCAATTTTAGTTCATTGCAGGTTTAGATATCTATTAAAAATATTAAGTTTTTTATGTCCTTGCTGACAAGCTTTAATTAAGCCTTTGTTATTTTACCTATAGTGCTGGATGCGGTCAAACAGGGACGTTTATTGGGTTTGACATTCTCAAAGATCAACTTCAACAACATGGAACTGTGAATTTTCTTAAATGTGTTCATGACATGAGGCTTTGCCGAAGTGAGATGATACAAAGCGTTGTAAGTTACACCAACAATAACATTTTTTTAAAAGTTCGAAATAATTTTATGCTTTGTGTAATTTCTAAATGCTAAAATTTACTAGTACGTTGTTTTTACCTGAAAAATTAATTCAGTTTTTCAAATGAGTAAGAAGCACATAAAAAAATAATTTAAAGTTTTGTTTCTGTTATAAAATTTTTGTTTTAATAGGATCAATATATCTTCCTGCACAAGATGATAACGGAATTTGAAAATTTTGGAGAAACTGATATAAATGTTACAGAGTTCTTTCTTAACGTATGCTAAGGAAGTTAACATGTAAATATAATTATCGTTATTTATTGAAGCACGAAAAAACTGGTTTCTTTAACTTTATGTAAATTATTTTATTCTAATATAATTTATCAAAATGCTTTATACCACTAAAACAATTATCTTAAATCAAAATTAAATAGCAAATTTTAATTTTTAGCTACGACGAGACCAAAAAAATGACAGAAACACAAAGGCAATTCCACAATCTCTCTCTGATACCGCCAGCACTAAGTAAAACTACACGGGCAGACTTAAAACAAAACCAAGAACTTTATAAACAATCCACTACAAAAGCATGTAAAAAAAATAATAAATCTACCGTTCGCTGGGGATAATTTAAAAAAAATTAACAAATTTTAAATAAAAAAGTTTTTTTTTAGAATAATCAAAATATAATTTTTACATAAAATTTTAATTTTAAAATTCACTTTTTTGTAGACGACCACAACAACACAACAGTTAATTTATGTGAAAATGATGGTGTACCTGTTTACATTAACGCATCTAATATACGGGTAAAACACTTTTAAAATCTAAACACAATTTTTTTTTTGGATAAAAACTAATATTTAAATAGTTTTATAACTAAAACAACATTACTACAAGTTTATTTTTTTTAATTATGACTCTTTGATTACATTCAAAGACTTACATGAATGGATACTATTACATTGTTGCCGAAGATCCCCTTCCGAACAATATCGATTTATTTTGGAAGTGTGTTTTAGACAACGGAATTAATCTTGTGGTGATGCTGGCCGAGGTAAATGAAATTAAGTTTTATTTAACACAATTAAACATCAAATTACAAAAATGTCATTGTTATTTATATTTAGCACGAATCTTCGTGTCCGAGATATTGGGCAGACGACCTAAAAACAGTTTTGTTTAATGACGTGTCTGTGCACACGTTAAAAACTGTCAGAAAACCTCATTACACTGTTAGGACATTGGGAGTGTATTTGAAATCAACCACGGTAAAAATAAATATTTATTTTTTCAAATAATATCACAACCAATACAAACTCTAAAAACACAAACATTATTCAAAACTTTTACATACTTAACCTATAATTCATTTTAAAATGGCTACTGTTAGCCATGTTTAATAATACAAATTGTTTAGGACATGTTTAATATTTAAAATCTCAAAATTTATTCTCAGGAGACACACACAATCAAGCAAATAATCCTTCCAAACTGGTCATGCAATCCAAACAATACAAAAATGCCAAACATTTCAACTGTGATCGAAATTTCGTCACTTGTCGAAGAAAACGAGGCTAACGCAACGGAAGTGGAAGGAAAGAAATTTATCGCCCTATTTCATTGCAGGTGTATTTAATATGAAGTTTTCATGTGGCGTATAATAACAATTTTTACTCAAAAAGATTAAACTATTTTTGTAAGTTTTTTCATTTTTTTAAATAAATGTATTCATGCAAATTAAAAAACAATAAACTTTCAGCGACGGATCGGATAAATGCGGCACGATGTGCGGGATTTCGAATCTATTACACCGGCTTGAAAACGAGAACAAGGTCGATGTATTCCGAACAATCAAGGACCTGAGAGACGCGAGGGAAAACATGGTTGGCAGTGAAACGAATTACGAGTTTTGCTTCAACGTGATTACTGAATATATTCAGACATCTAATCTCTACGAAGCCTTAAGATAAATCACCAAACATTTTTCGCTAAACATTAGTTTCAAATAAATCAACACCTAATTTTTAAACCATATATCCCAGTTTATGACAACCATGGCATTAGTGCGTTAAAATTCTTGTTAGTAAAATCTGAATATAAGTTGGGGCTGCAAAAAAATGTAGCTAAATCTATTAGTAACGTTTAAATTGCTATAAAAAATAGTTTTGCATTTTAATTATCCTTACAACAGAAGCTTTTTTTATTATATTACGAAAATCACAGTTAAAAATTGTAAGCGTGGTATTGCTAATTTCCTTTACTGCCTGCCAAAAAGTCTGATGTTTTAGTTACGTAGCATTTCGTCACAAAACAAACATAACATGACCACGAGATTACTTTTCTTTGGAACTGTATATATACTGCAGACATTGAATTGTTGATTAATAAATAGTAGTAATGTTTAAATACGTTGCACTTTTACACCAACTATTTTTTTTAAATGTAAATTCTTTAATTTAATATATCACAAATTTGCATAAAACTGCATGCGAATTTAAAATCAAAAATCAAGTTGAATAATTAACAGTTGCATGATTCTTACAATCCGATATTTGATTTGAAGTTTTCATTTTTAAACTCTAAATATTATTTATTAAGGGTATAAAAAAATTGTAAATGTTGTAAAAAATGTCATTTCTTATAATATCAATTTTGTTGTAATCGGTATAACACTTAAAAAAATTAAACTTAGATCAATATAAAATCAAAAAAAAAAAATTTAAATTATGTTTTAATTATTTTGCAATTATAGAATGCTACTTAAGTTTCACTTCCTTATAAATGTAAAGCTGTCAAGTAAAAAAATGCGTAGAATAAGTGAGTCATGGTAACATTCGAAACACGTGACAACAGTCAACTCAGTTTTCTCTATGTATAACTCCATTATCCAAACAAAAACGCAACTGATATTGTATTAAAAATAAAATTAAGCAAGTTAGGCATAGTGGGTTGTACTTAATAAAATTTGTTGTAAATAATAATGTCTTAGTGTATTTAGTTTTTTTTAAAGTCGTATATTTTAGGTAGAATGTTTATATATTACCATTAAATATTGTAAATTTTACTGGTTTAGTCTCTTTTTGTATTTAATTTAAAATTGATTAAAATTGAGTTTTGTTTTTTATTGAAATGAATCAAATAATAGCAATATGAAACAGTTTTCTAAAAATTTTCTTTATATAGTTCTTGCATTTCCATTGCTAGCAAAAGACGTTACAGCACAAAATGGGTTATGTAAATAATTTTTTACTTAATCTTTTATTTTGTAATAATTTATAAATTAAAAAATTAATTTACTATCAACAGATAATTATATTTAAAACAAATTTTTAAACTTAAATTCTATTTGGCACAAGATCTGTAAAAAAATATTTTCAAGTTATCAAATATTTTATTTTAATTTTTCTACACCAAATTTACTTGTTTTAATCATAACATAATATATTTTAATTTAATATTTTTAGTACGCAACGAAGAGAATACTTGCGAGTATTATTTTTCTGCAAAACAACAATTTTATATTCAACTACCCGGATCACCCGGACTACTCGATAGTTGTCCAAGCGGATTTTCTGTTTTAGCTATGCCTAAAACACAAGCACAACGAGAGTTTTTAAGAGACAACATATTGACTGCTCGTCCAAATACAAGAAACAATTATTTTGTTGGGGCAAGATATTTGAATGGAGAATGGGTTTGGGCAGACGGAGACGTTTTAAATGAAAGTAAGACTTAGAATATTGAGCTAATTGATTATAAAACATATATAAATTAATAGCAAAATTCGTAATTTTAAATTTGTAAGATACGCCGGTTTTAATATTTTTTTTATTTGACGTCATAAAATTTAAAACAACAAAAATTTTTTTTGTTTGTGATAAAGTTCCCAGCGTGGCAGGAAATTTAGATCCCACAGGATGTGCAGTAATAAATCCGGGAAACACAGATCTTGGAGCTAATATCTATTTTGCTTCATTTGGATGTAAGGATTTTGCTAGATTTTTTGCTTGTGAGCGCAGCAGTAAGTTTTTATTTTAATTATCATTAAATCCTAAACGTAATTAAAATAAGTTATAGAAAAATTTTTAAAAAACATCGTATAGTAAAATTTAAAAAATGTTATTTAAAAAAAATAATTCAGTCGGACAATCTTCACCTTGCTCGGGTAATCCTTGTCAAAACGGACAATGTACAAACTTCGGATGTAGCTTTACATGTAATTGTGCTGCAGGATATACAGGCTATACTTGTGATATAGGTATGCGTACCATATATACCAAATGAAACATGTTGCGTAAATAATTAAAGTAAAATTTAACCTATTTGTAGAATATACAATATTTTTTTTCATAAATATAGCCTATTTGACTTTCCTAAAATTCACTTTTTTAGATATAAACGAATGTCAATCTAACCCATGTGGTAATGGTGGATCATGCATTGATCGAGTTAATAGTTTTGAGTGCATCTGTGTAGCTGGGTATACTGGAAGGCAATGTATAACAAGTGAGTTTAAATTATTATTATAATTGTCATTAAACAAAATAAAAACGGTTGAACTTTTTTTAATAAAAAAATAAATAATATTGAAAAAGTAATAATATCCTAGTTGTTTTATGCATTCTCATAAAAAAATATGTTAAATTAATAATTTTTTTAACAATATCTAAAAATAAATAACGTTGTTATAGATATTAATGAGTGTGCAAGTTCGCCTTGTTCAAATGGAGGTACATGTGTAGACCGAATTAATTCTTATACCTGTACTTGTGTACTGGGTTATACTGGATCAAATTGTTTAACAAGTTAGTTAAAATACACCTAAGTTTTATTAAGCAAGCTTTCTGTACTAATGTAATTGTACTAAAAAATGCCTGCAAACAACCAAGTTAATCACTTTTAATAAATAATAGATATAAATGACTGTACATCACAATCATGCAACAACGGAGGCACATGTGTAGATTTAGTTAATGATTTTAGATGTACATGTCCAGCTGGTTTAACTGGCAGAACTTGTTTAACAGGTAAGATAATTATTCGGTAAAAATA
Source organism: Corella eumyota (assembly GCF_963082875.1). Taxonomy (NCBI): domain Eukaryota; kingdom Metazoa; phylum Chordata; class Ascidiacea; order Phlebobranchia; family Corellidae; genus Corella; species Corella eumyota. Next base: position 6,501,329 of record NC_137491.1, read on the forward strand.
CTAGAAAAAAACTTTTTACAAAATTTACTTCAATACAAATTTTGTTCAGATGTTACGGTTAACAATGCAGATCAAAGTTGCCGATATTATTTTTCAAGGCTTACTGCTAGTTCTCAAGGAAATGCTTTAAATGCATGCAGAAGAAGGTCTTTAAATTCAGAATTGGCTATTTTTAAATCAGCTGAACAACAAAGTTTTGCAAGGAATAGTATTGCGAATATATACTCGCAATCCCGAAATTATTACCTTGGTGGAAGTTTAATCAACAATATTTGGTTATGGAGAGACGGAGATGAAATAACGCCAAGTAAAATATAAAATAAAAAAAGTTATATATTTATTTTTCAAATTTGTTATAAGAGAATTTTTTATATATATTTTATCACAGATCCATCAGGACAGGGGAATCAGCTTGCTTGTGTTTCCATAAACCCAGATTTATCTACGTTACAAAAAGTCTCATGCACAACAAGTTTAAATTACGCTTGCGAGGAACCCAGTAAGTAAAATTTTAAATTAAAAAAAAAAACGGAACTATATATCAAGTAAAAATAAAATATTTTATATTTAAACACAAACAAAGATATTTAATATGACGATGCAAAAATAATTTGAAACAATTTTGGCCTTGGTAATTTAAAAACATATGTTATAATTTTAGTTAGCGAGAAGTAAAACTCTTTTTTGAATGGATTTACATATCACCTAGCCCAATATATCGTTAATGTTTTAGGTACTTGCTCTTTAGATTATATTTAATAATTTTTTTAAGTTGGAAACTTTAATCCCTGCTTGTCCAATCCATGTCAAAACGGAGGAAGTTGCACAAATTTTGGATGTGGTTTTCAATGTAGATGTATGACAAATTTTTTTGGGTATATCTGTGATATTGGTAAGTCGTTCAAAATATATTTTTTAGCTATGTTTGTTCATTAATGCCGAAGTAAATCAGTTTTAATACCTTAAAGAAGATTATGTTATAAAGAGTAACGGACACAAAGACTAAAATGTTACTTTTTTTTAATATTATGTTTAGACCAAATAGAAATAACTGTTCCTGGCAATCAAGTCGTGATTGAAAGTGAAACAGAAACATTTAATTTTATTGTTGAACCTCGTGTTTCTGGTTCTGTTATCTGTAGATTGCTGTTTGCAGAAGAAGTACTGCTCACCACGCCCTCATTTACATCAATAAATAGGTATTTTTGCACTTTTTACTTGATAAGGATAATGACTAAAAAAATTTAACTTTTAAATTTGTTACTGAATTGCTGAAAAAAAAAAATTGCAACTATTTTAGATTTTCACACACTATAACCGACATCAAAGCTACCAACGGTGGTCGTTATAGGTTACAGTGTACATTACAAGTGCAAACTCAACAAATGCCTGTAACAATATCAAGATCATTTACATTGGATGTTCATGGTCAGTTTGTTTGCAAAATTTATAAAACAAAATCTATTTTTTTTAAATTCTATTTCTTGCAAAATAATACTTTTTTGCTTTAAGTGCGTGCAACTATATCAATAACGGAATCTCAACTTGAATTGCAAAGAAGTGAAAGGGGTGTTGCGACCACTGTAACTTGTACAGCACAAGGTACACCGATCCCATCTGTTACATGGTTAAGAAACAATAAAGAAGTCACAACCACTCTATCATCGGTGTACCAACAACGAGTTTTTGCGAATCCCACTCCTAACAGTGTTATTTGGTTTGTAAATGTAAGCTAAAGGCAAATGAATAAAGTTTTTATTAAAGTAGCATTTAATTGCTCTTGTTAATTCCAGGCAAATTTCGACAATTCGGGAGAATATGTTTGTGTAGCGTCTCACAACATTGGATCACCAAGCACAAGTTATCAAGCAAATGCTACACTTACAGTTAATGTCATAGGTAAAATAATAAAATCAATATTTTGTTGATTTGTTTACGAAATTGATATCTTTATTTATAACATTGAATTTAATAATATAAAAACCTAGGTATTCCAGAAATATCCACACAAACAAGTTATCTAGAACTACCAAAAAACAACACAGTTAAGTTTACATGCATATTTGAAGGAATTCCTTTACCTAATATTGAATGGAGTTATTCCGACGAAACAGTTATACCCAATAACAGTCAATTTGAGGTAAAAAATCTTAACTCTCTTCTTTTTCCTAATTAAAAGTATGAAAATTTAATAGATATCGCAATCAAGAACTTCTTTATTTCAAATGAAAAGTACATTGACTGTTTATGGAACATCTTGTAAAGTAGTTGCCCTGTGGAGATTTTTATGTTTTGCTACAAGTTCTTTAACAACATCTCCGATAAAAAGTCAACCATTTTCCATTAACATAGGTATATATTATTTAGTGTTTTTATAAATGTAAATATAAACTAATACAAAATGTAATTTTGTAAATAGAACGCCAAACTTTAAGTTTTAATAGTACGATACGAAATTGCAACAGTGCACATGGAGCTTGTATGAGAAGAGAAGACACTTTACTTGTTGTTTCGAGTCAGAGTGTGTTAAATTCCGTTGCGTCACGATTAGGTAAACATTTTATTTTTTAAATAACATTAACACTTTAACTAAATTGTACCATAACATTTTTAGTACCAAACAACAACTTTTTCTATTGGATATCAAATCAATCGACTGATTTTTTCACAAATGCGGAGTCTAATATTTTACCACATTCTGATGGCTGCTTTCGAATTCGAAGATCCAACAATATGTTAGTGTCAAGTTCGGATAACAGAGCATACACAATATGTGAAGGTAAACAATCTATCCTTGTGTTTTTATATGAATCAGCAAATCAAAATTGTTACAATTGCATTTTTAAGCTAACAGCGCTGTCCAACCTTCGATAAATGTTGAGAGTAATGTTTGTGATGGAACTATTATGAATATTTCTTGGTCCATCCTTCCTGGGGCTTCATCTTTTCCACATACATTAGTTTATTATGATTCTAGGTAAAATATAAAGAAGGAATATTTAATATCATAACATAAAGAAGGCCTTTTAACACCAACCTAATTATATTGAAAAACATTTAAGAGCACCAACTGTTATACAAACATTGGACCCAGGTAGAACACAATTTTTAGCAACAGGATTAACACCTAGAACAACTTATTCAATACAGGTTTGTTAAATCTTAGTAGCATAGGAAATAATTGACATTGTGTTTATATACTTTTTTTATTTTGCTAGATTTTACCACAATTCGGGGGTTGTCAAAACTCATCTTCGAGTACAAGTACTTCCTATATTACAACACGGAGCCCATTAAGCCCACCTACTAATATTAATATTGATTATCAAAGGACAACAAACTCATGTTCAGTAACTTGGACTGCACCTAGTAATGCAGAAGATATAGGGGGGTATATGGTATGCATATTGAATCATTAGAATATTTGTTTAAAAACATACTACAATCATAAAAGCTTAAATATATTGTTTAGGTTAGATCTATTGAACAATTTGCCTCAAGTCGAAATAGCGACCAACAAGTTGCTAATCCGTTATCAACAACTACTAACATTTCTACCGAAACTTTTAGCTTCACTTTTCGACTAACAAAACCGAATACTAACTATCAAATTCAAGTTGGAACATTTCCAAGCAGTCCTTGCCAATCATTTATCCCAAACTCGTTTACAAATATTGTGTCTGACATTTGTGTTACTGAATCTTCTAGTAGGTCAATATTGTAAATCGTGAATGATTATAAAAAGTTTTAACTAATATGCGTATTTTATTTAAGTTCCAGATACAATTACGCTATCAAGTACACCCCCTGTAATAACCGAAAACAACCAGGCCATAGTAAAATTAACTCCTGTTGACGAAAGAAATGGAATAATAAGGTATAATACTGGTATATTTTTTTAAATAAAAATTTTAACAGCTTCACCTTAATTTCAAACCATAAGGTCTATTAAATTATTGCGCAGTTGCTATTTCGTGATTGTTCAACAAGTGGTAAATGGAAACAGTATGGTTGTAGAAAAAAATCCAAATTTAATAGAACAAGGAAGTAACCCTAATAATACCGAACGCTATATTTCAATAGCGCTTTCAGGGTAAGCAAATTTAAATATTTTATTATTAGTAACTGGTATCGTGACTTGATTATTATAACATTGCTCATTGTGAGATATGCTTTTCACTTTTCATTTCCTTAACCGATACACTCGTCATAACATGTTGTTGGGCACAAAAAATTATTAAAGTATACTTCCAGAATTCTATCAGAAAGAGACATTTATTTGGGCGATGGTCGCAACTCGTGTTGTAATGTCATGAGCGAGGTTGTTCAAAGTTGTTTGAATTCAGACTCGAAAAAACGTCGACGTCGACAAAGTAATTCAATTATAAACGGCGAAAATCGACCTTTAACCCAAGGGTTAACATATCAATACTACGTCATTACTGCCACACCTACAACTAACAATGGGGTATTATATTCGTCGAGTTCTTTGTCACAACCTTTTATTGTTACTTTTAATTCAGGTATGTTATATGCAGTTTAAATAAATAACAAAATGCTTTTAATTATTGTATTTTAGTCGTTAAAAATAGGAATTAAATCCAATTTTTATCCAGGTTCAAAAGCAATACTAGGAATTATAGCTCTGCCTCTTGTATTAATACTTTTGATTTCACTACTGGTATACAAAAGGTATATTGTGTATTTCTGTTTATTTAATATAAATGATCCAATAGTTTTTATAACTGATTGAAAATAAATTAACACCTTTTTCACTTTGTTTTAGAAAAGCTATTTTAGAATACAAAAACCGAAACGAAAGTAGCTCTCTTTCGCTACCCGTGGTTAACAATCCGTCGTTAGAAATGGGAAATTTAAAGGCCAGAAATAGTAAATCTAATTTTATTAATGACAAAATTAATACATATTTAATTGATTATTAAGAAGTGTCGTTGGATATTTGACGAAATATAAATTGGTATTCAATTTTTTTAACACAGTTAAATTTTTTTGTAAGATATTCAAGTTTATGATGACGTCGAAGCACGTGGAATTTACGCAAATATTAAAACAAATTCAAGTTTTGATCGATACGCCATAGCTAACAAAAATCTTATTGATGTTTATAATAGAAAAAGGCAAAATGACGACCTTGAATTTATTCAGGAATTTGAAGTAAAACTTTTATTCTAAATTTGATTTCGAAGTTTTAAAAAAAAGTTTGCAAATTTATTTATAAATATATATATATATATATAATACCAAAATTACTAATAATAACAATGATTGTTAACCTTTATAATATCTAACAAAGTTACGATTTAACTTTTTTAGACGCTAATCCCGAAATATTTGGAAAACTTGGCAATTTCAACGACTTATGCAGACACCAATACCAACATTTTTAAAAATCGTTACAAACACATAAAACCAAGTACGACTTTTTGTTTTTTAAAATAAAGTTAAAAAAAATTTCTAAAACATTTAACATTCGTACAGGCGATAACGAAAGAGTAGTTCTTAGTAAACTGCACAACGATCCATATTCTGATTATATTAATGCATCGTATATCAACGTAAGTAAAAAAACAAGACTTTTACAAATATTTGATTTTTTCACAGATTTATTTATTCTTGTAAAATAATAACTTATATAATTTTTAGGGATTTTTTTATCCGAAAAAGTTTATAGCAGCACAGGGACCAAAAAACTCGACAGTTAATGATTTTTGGAGGATGATAGTTGAAAAAAATTGCACAACGATTGTTATGTTAACTCTTCTACAAGAAAACAATAAAGTAATGTTTATTTTAAAAGCCCTAAATTGTGCAAAAAATTTTACTTACAACTAATGTTTTGGTTACCTTAATACGTTTAATTATTTTTTATTAGGAAAAAAGTGCTCAGTACTGGCCTGAATTGGGTAAAGAAGTATCCTACGGTTTTAATATAGTTAAAACACTGGAAGAAATCAATACAGGAAACTATACAAAAAGAGTTTTTGTAGCGAAAATAAATGGAGCCAAGGTTGTAATTTGATAAAATTAGTTTGGCATATATTTTTTTGTTAACATGTAGGTCAATTTATATGATATTATTAATCGGTACTAAATTTCTAACATAATTTTATTAAGAAATTAAAAATCAAACACTTTCAATTTCTAACCTGGCCAGACCACGGAACGCCAGATTCAACAACATCTTTATTTCATCTACATAAAGATGTGACTGATAAACATAAGCAAAACGATTGTCCAATTTTAGTTCATTGCAGGTTTAGATATCTATTAAAAAATATTAATTCTTTTATGTCCTTGCTGACAAGCTTTAATTAAGCCTTTGTTATTTTACCTTTAGTGCTGGATGCGGTCAAACAGGGACGTTTATTGGGTTTGACATTCTCAAAGATCAACTTCAACAACATGGAACTGTGAATTTTCTTAAATGTGTTAATGACATGAGGCTTTGCCGAAGTGAGATGATACAAAGCGTTGTAAGTTACACCAACAATAACATTTTTTTAAAAGTTCGAAATAATTTTATGCTTTGTGCAATTTCTAAATGCTAAAATTTACTAGTACGTTGTTTATACCTGAAAAATTAATTCAGTTTTTTAAATGAGTAAGAAGCACATAAAAAAATAATTTAAAGTTTTGTTTCTGTTATAAAATTTTTGTTTTGATAGGATCAATATATCTTCCTGCACAAGATGATAACGGAATTTGAAAATTTTGAAGAAACTGATATAAATGTTACAGAGTTCTTAACGTATGCTAAGGAAGTTAACATGTAAATATAATTATCGTTATTTATTGAAGCACGAAAAAACTGGTTTCTTTAACTTTATGTAAATTATTTAATTCTAATATAATTTATCAAAATGCTTTATATCACTAAAACAGTTATCTTAAATCAAAATTAAATAGCAAATTTTAATTTTTAGCTACGACGAGTCCAAAAAAATGACAGAAACACAAATGCAATTCCACAATCTCTCTCTGATACCACCAGCACCAAGTAAAACTACACGGGCAGACTTAAAACAAAACCAAGAACTTTATAAACAATCCACTACAAAAGCATGTAAGTTGAAAAAAATAAATCTTCCGCTCGTTGGGGATAATTTAAAAATAATTAACAAATTTTAAATAAAAAACATTTTTTTAAGAATAATCAAAATATAATTTGTACATAAAAATTTAATTTTAAAATTGACTTTTTTGTAGACGACCACAACAACACAACAGTTAATTTATGTGAAAATGATAGTGTACCTGTTTACATTAACGCATCTAATATACGGGTAAAACACTTTTAAAAGCTAAACACAATTTTTTTTGGATAAAAACTAATATTTAAATAGTTTTATAACTAAAACAACATTACTACAAGTTTATTTTTGTAATCATGACTCTTTGATTACATTCAAAGGCTTACATGAATGGATACTACTATATTGTTGCCGAAGATCCCCTTCCGAACAATATCGATTTATTTTGGAAGTGTGTTTTAGACAACGGAATTAATCTTGTGGTGATGCTGGCCGAGGTAAATGAAACTAAGTTTTATTTAACACAATAAAACATCAAGTTACAAAAATGTCATTGTTATTTATATTTAGCACGAATCTTCGTGTCCGAGATATTGGGCAGACGACCTAAAAACAGTTTTGTTTAACGACGTGTCTGTGCACACGTTAAAAACTGTCAGAAAACCTCATTACACTGTTAGGACATTGGGAGTGTATTTGAAATCAACCACGGTAAAAATAAATTTTTATTTTATCAAATAATATCACAACCAATACAAACTCTAAAAACACAAACATTATACAAAACTTTTACATACTTAACCTATAATTCATTTTAAAATGGCTACTGTTAGCCATGTTTAATAATACAAATTGTTTAGGACATGTTTAATATTTAAAATCTCAAAATTTATTCTCAGGAGACACACACAATCAAGCAAATAATCCTTCCAAACTGGTCATGCAATCCAAACAATACAAAAATGCCAAACATTTCAACTGTGATCGGAATTTCGTCACTTGTCGAAGAAAACGAGGCTAACGCAACGGAAGTGGGAGGAAAGAAATTTATCGCCCTATTTCATTGCAGGTGTATTTAATATGAAGTTTTCATGTGGCGTATAATAACAATTTTTACTCAAAAAGATTAAACTATTTTTGTAAGTTTTTTCATTTTTTTAAATAAATGTATTCATGCAAATTAAAAAACAATAAACTTTCAGCGACGGATCGGATAAATGCGGCACGATGTGCGGGATTTCGAATCTATTACACCGGCTTGAAAACGAGAACAAGGTCGATGTATTCCGAACAATCAAGGACCTGAGAGACGCGAGGGAAAACATGGTTGGCAGTGAAACGAATTACGAGTTTTGCTACAACGTGATTACTGAATATATTCAGACATCTAATCTATACGAAGCCTTAAGATAAATCACCAAACATTTTTCGCTAAACAGTAGTTTCAAATAAATCAACACCTAATTTTTAAACCATATATCCAAGTTTACGCCAACCATGACATTAGTGCGTTAAAATATTTGTTAGTAAAATCTAAATACAAGTTGTAGTTGCAAGAAAATGTAGCTAAACCTTTTTAGTATATACGATTTTTTAAAATAGTAACGTTTAAATTGCTATATAAAATAGTTTTGCATTTTAATTATCCTTACAACAAAAGCTTTTTTTATTATATTACTAAAATCACAGTTTAAAAATTTTAAGCGCGTGGTATTGCTAATTTCCTTTACTGCCTGCCAAAAAGTCTGATGTTTTAGTTACGTAGGATTTCGTCACAAAACAAACATAACATGACCACGAGATTACTTTTCTTTGGAACTGTATATTTATTGCAGGCATTGAATTGTTGATTAATAAATAGAAGTAATGTTTAAATACGTTTCATTTTTACACCAACTATTTTTTTTAAATGTAAATTCTTTAATTTAATATATCATAAATTTGCATAAACCTGCATGCGAATTTAAAATCAAAAATCAAATTAAATAATTAACAGCATGATTCTTACAATCCGATATTTGATTTCAAGTTTTCATTTTTAAACTGTAAATATTATTTATTAGGCGTAATAAAAAAATTGTAAATGTTGTAAAAAATGTCATTTCTTATAATATCAATTTTATTGTAATCGGTATAACACTTAAAAAAATTAAACTTAGATCAGAATAAAATCAAAAAAATATTTTAAATTATGTTTTAATTATTTTGCAATTATAGAATGCTACTTAAGTTTCACTTCCTTATAAATGTAAAGCTGTCAAGTAAAAAAATGCGTAGAATAAGTGAGTCATGGTAACATTCGAAACACGTGACAACAGTCAACTCAGTTTTCCCTATGTATAACTCCATTATCCAAACAAAAACGCAACCGATATTGTATCAAAAATAAAATTAAGCAAGTTAGGCATAGTGGGTTGTACTTTTGTTGTAAATAATAAAGTCATAGTGTATTTAGTTTCTTCTTATTAATTGTATATCTTAGTTAGTATGTTTATATATTACAATTAAATATTGTAAATTTTACTGGTTTAGTCTCTTTTTGTATTTAATTTTAATTTTATTAAAATTGCGTTTTGTTTTTTATTGATATAAATTAAATAATAGCAAAATGAAACAGTTTTCTAAAATTTTTGTTTATATAGTTTTTGCATTGTCATTGTTAGCAAAAGATGTTACAGCACAAAATGGAACAAGTAAATAAGTGTTTACATAACTAATTTATAATTTCTATTAACTTATTCATTAAAATAATAATTTTTATAAACAAATTATTGTTTGGAAAACAACTTTTTAAATGAAATTAACTTAAGTTCTATTTATCACAAGATCTGTAAAAAAATATTTTCAAGTTATCAAATATTTTAATTTAATTTTTCTACACCAAATTTACTTGTTTTAATCATAACATAATATATTTTAATTTAATATTTTTAGTACGCAACGAAGAGAATACTTGCGAGTATTATTTTTCTGCAAAACAACAATTTTATATTCAACTACCCGGATCACCCGGACTACTCGATAGTTGTCCAAGCGGATTTTCTGTTTTAGCTATGCCTAAAACACAAGCACAACGAGAGTTTTTAAGAGACAACATATTGACTGCTCGTCCAAATACAAGAAACAATTATTTTGTTGGGGCAAGATATATGAATGGAGAATGGCTTTGGGCAGACGGCGACGTTTTAAATAAAAGTAAGACTTAGAATATTGAGCTAATTGATTATAAAACATGTATAAATTAATAGCAAAACTCGTAATTTAAAATTCGTAAGATACGCCGGTTTTAATTATTTTTTATTTGACGTCATAAAATTTGAAGCAACAAAAAATTTTGTTTGTGATAAAGTTCCCAGCGTTGCAGGAACGTTAGATCCCGCAAGATGTGCAATAATAAATGCAGGAAACACAGAAAACCCTGGAGTTAATATCTATTTTGCTTCATTTGGATGTAATGATTTTCCTAGATTTTTTGCTTGTGAGCGTAGTGGTAAGTTTTTAATTTAATTGTCATTAAATTCTAAACGTGACTAAACTAAGTTATCCAAAAAATGTATGGTAAAATTTAAAAAATTTTACCTTAAAAAAATAATTTAGTCGGACAATCTTCACCTTGCTCGTCAAGACCTTGTCAAAACGGAGCACAATGCACTAGCTTAGGTTGTAGCTTTACATGTAATTGTGCTGCAGGATATACAGGCTATACTTGTGATATAGGTATGCGTACCATATATACCAAATGAAACATGTTGCGTAAATAATTAAAGTAAAATTTAACCTATTTGTAGAATATACAATATTTTTTTTCATAAATATAGCCTATTTGACTTTCCTAAAATTCACTTTTTTAGATATAAACGAATGTCAATCTAACCCATGTGGTAATGGTGGATCATGTATTGATCAAGTTAATGGTTTTGAGTGCTCCTGTGTAGCTGGGTATACTGGAAGACTGTGTACAACAAGTGAGTTTAAGTTGTTATTTTAATTGCCATTAAACAAAATTAAAACGGTAGAATTTTTTTTAATAAAAAATAAGTATTGAAAAAGTAATAATATCCTAGTTGTTTTATTGCATTCTAATAAAAAAAATATATTAAATTAAGAATTTTTTTAACAATATCTAAAAATAAATAACATTGTTATAGATATTAATGAGTGTGCAAGTTCGCCTTGTTCAAATGGAGGTACATGTGTAGACCGAATTAACTTTTATACCTGTACTTGTGTACTGGGCTATACTGAAGCAAATTGTTTAACAAGTTAGTTACACCTAAGTTTTTCTATACTAATGTATTTGTAATAAAATGCCTGCAAACAACAAAGTTAATCACTTTTAATAAATAATAGATATAAATGACTGTACATTACAATCATGCAACAACGGAGGAACGTGCGTAGATTTAGTAAATGATTTTAGATGTACATGTCCAGCTGGATTAACTGGCAGTACTTGTTTAATGGGTAAGATATTTTTTTAGTAAAAATACTAGAAAAAAACTTTTCACTAAAATTTACTTCAATACGAATTTTGTTTAGATGTTACGGTTGACAATGCAGATCAAAGTTGCCGATATTATTTTTCAAGGCTTACTGCTAGTTCTCAAGGAAATGCTTTAAATGCATGCAGAACTAGATTTTCAAATTCACAATTGGCTATTTTTAAATCAACCGAACAACAAAGTTTTGCAAGGAATAGTATTGTGAATATATATTCGCAATCCCGAAATTACTACCTCGGTGGAAGTTTAATCAACAATATTTGGTTATGGAAAGACGGAGATGAAATAACACCAAGTAAAATATAAAATAAAAAAAAGTTAAATATTTACTTTTCAAATTTGTTATAAGAAAATATTTTTATTTATATTTTATCACAGATCCATCAGGACAGGATAATCAGCTTGCTTGTGTTTCCATAAACCCGGAGTTATCTACTTTACAAAGAGTCTCATGCACAACAAATTTAAATTACGCTTGCGAGCAACCCAGTAAGTAAAATTTTAAATTAAAAAAAAAACAGAACTATATATCAAGTAAAAATAAAATGTTTTATATTTAAACACAAACAAAGATATTTAATATGGCGATGCACAAATAATTTGAAACAATTTTGGTCTTGGTAATTTAAAAACTTTTTTTAAATTTTAGTTAGCGAGAAGTAATACTCTTTTTTAGAAGGATTTACATATCACGCTTAACTTATCGTCAATGTTCAAAATACTTGCTTTTTAAATTATATTTCATGCTTTTATTTTAAGTTGGAAACTTTAATCCCTGCTTGTCCAATCCATGTCGAAACGGAGGAAGTTGCACAAATTTTGGATGTGGTTTTCAATGTAAATGCAGGACAAATTTTTTTGGGTATATCTGTGATATTGGTAAGTCGTCCAAAATATATTTCTTAGCTACGTTTGTTTATTATTGCCAAAGTAAATCAGTTTTAATGCCTTTAAGATGATTATGTTATAAAAAGAAACAGACACAAGGACTAAAATATTATGTTTTTTAAATAATGTGTTTAGAACAAATAGAAATAACTGTTCCTGGCAATCAAGTCGTAATTGAAGGTGAAACAGAAACATTTAATTTTATTGTTGAACCTCGTGTTTTTGGTTCTGTTATCTGTAAATTGCTGTTTGCTGAGGAAGTATTGTTAACCACGCCCTCATTTACGACGACAAACAGGTACTTTTCTAAATTTTTTATTTGGTAAGAATAATGACTAATGAAAAATTTTTAACTTTTATATTTGTTACTAAATTGCTTTTATGAACTATTTTAGATTTTCACACACTATAACCGACATCAAAGCTACCAACGGTGGTCGTTATAGGTTACAGTGTACATTACAAATCGAAACTCAACAAATGCCTGTAACAATATCAAGATCATTTACATTGGATGTTCATGGTCAGTTTGTTAGCAAAATTTATAAAACAAAATCTATTTTTTTAAATAATATTTCTTGCAAAATGATAATTGTTGCTTTAAGTTCGTGCAACCATAGCGATTACGGAATCTCAACTTGAATTGCAAAGAAGTGAGAGGGATGTTGCGACCACTGTAACTTGTACTGCACAAGGTACACCGATCCCATCTGTTACATGGTTAAGAAACAATCAAGAAGTCACAACCACTCTATCATCGGTGTACCAACAACGAGTTTTTGCGAATCCCACTCCTAACAGTGTTATTTGGTTTGTAAATGTAAGCTAAAGTCAAATGAATAAAGTTTTTATTAAAGTAGCATTTAATTGTTCTTGTTAATTCCAGGCAAATTTCGACAATTCGGGAGAATATGTTTGTGTAGCGTCTCACAACATTGGATCACCAAGCACAAGTTATCAAGCAAATGCTACACTTACAGTTAATGTCATAGGTAAAATAATAAAATCAATATTTTGTTGATTTGTTTACGAAATTGATATCTTTATTTATAACATTGAATTTAATAATATAAAAACCTAGGTATTCCAGAAATATCCACACAAACAAGCTATTTAGAACTACCAAAAAACAACACAGTTAAGTTTACATGCATATTTGAAGGAATTCCTTTACCTAATATTGAATGGAGCTATTCCGACGAAAAAGTTATACCCAATAACAGTCAATTTAAGGTAAACAAACTTAGTAACTCTCTTGTTTTTCTTAATTAAAAGCATGAAAATTTACTAGATATCGCAATCAAGAACTTCTTCTTTTCAAATGGAAAGTACATTGACTGTTTATGGAACATCTTGTAAAGTAGTTGCCCTGTGGAGATTTTTATGTTTTGCTACAAGCTCTTTAACAACATCTCCAATAAAAAGTCAACCGTTTTCCATCAACATAGGTATTAATTATATATTGTTTTTTAAAGATAAAAAAAAATTATATAAAATTTTGTTCTGTAAACAGAACGCCAAGCTTTAAGATACGATAATAGCGAAATACGAAATTGTAACGGTGCACATGGAGCTTGTAAGAGAAGCAAAGAAACTTTACTTGTTGTTTCGAGTCAGAGTGTGTTAAATTCCGTTGCTTCACGAATAGGTAAATATTTTATTGTTTAAATAACAATATCACTTAACAATATTGTACTATGAAATTTTTAGTACAAAACAACAACTTTTTCTATTGGATATCATCTCAATCAACTAATTTTTTCACAAATGCGGAGTCTAATATTTTACCACATTCTAATGGCTGCTTTCGAATTCGAAGATCCAACAATCTGTTAGTGTCAAGTTCGGATAACAAAGCATACACAATATGTGAAGGTGAACAATCCAACCTTGTGTTTTTAAATAAATCAGCAAATCAAAATTGTTACAATTGCATTTTTAAGCTAACAGCGTTGTCCAACCTTCGATAAATGTCGAGAGTAATGTTTGTGATGGAACTATTATGAATATTTCTTGGTCTATCCTTCCAGGGGCTTTATCTTTTCCGCATACATTAGTTTTTTATGATTCTAGGTAATAGTATAAAAAAAATATTTTTTAACGTATGATAACATAAATAAATTTTTTTGACAATAGCTTAATTATATTGATAAACATTTAAGAGCACCAACTTTTACACAAACATTGGACCCAGGTAGAACACAATTTTTAGCAACAGGACTAACACCTAGAACAACTTATTCAATACAGGTTTGATCCTATAGTAGCATAGGGAATAGTTCACATTATGTTAACATATTTTTTTATATTTTGCAAGGTTTTACCACAATTTGGGGGTTGTCATAACTCATCATCGAGTACAAGTACTTCGTATACCACAACACGGGGGCCATTAAGCCCACCTACCAACATTATTGTTGATTTGCAAAGAACAACAAACTCGTGTTCAGTAACTTGGGCTGCACCTAGTAATGCAGAAGATATAGGGGGATATATAGTATACACACATAAATTCATTTTAAATTTTGTCTAAAAACACATTAACAATCATAAAGGCTATCGTAATAATATATTGTTTAGGTTAGATATATTGAGCAAATTGCTTCAAGTCAAAATGGCGATCTACAAATTGCTAATCCGTTATCAACAACTACCAACATTTCTACCGAAACTTTTAGCTTCACTTTTCAACTAACAAAACCGAATACTAACTACCAAGTTCAAGTTGGAACATTTCCAAGCAGTCCTTGCCAATCAATTATTCCAAATTCTTTTACAAATATTGTGTCTAACATTTGTGTTACTGAATCTTCTGGTAGGCCAATATTGTAAATCCAGAATGATTATAAAAAGTTTTAACTAATATGCGTATTTTATTTAAGTTCCAGATACAATCACGCTTTCAAGCACACCCCCTGTAATAAATGAAAACAACCGGGCTATTGTAATCTTACCTCCAGTGGACCAAAGAAATGGAATAATAAGGTATAAAACCGGTATATTTTTTAAAGTTTAATAGTAACAGCAACGCTTTCAAATTGGTACAATTAAACTGTTGCAGTTGTTATTTTGTGATTGTTCAACAAGTGGTAAATGGAAGCAGTATGGTGGTTAAAAAAGATCCAAATTTAATAGAACAAGGAAGTAATTCCAACAATAGCAACATTTATATTTCTATAGCAATTTCAGGGTAAGCAACTTTGATCGTTTTATAATCAGTGAATAATCAAGTGATATTAATTCGGTAAAGCTGTAACAGGTTAAAAGTTGATTTCTGTTAACTAAAGTCTTTTTTTGGTTATACAAAATAGGTTTTCAACAGAGGAGGAAATACTTTTGGGCGATGGTCGTTCGTCGTGTTGTAATGTCATGAACGAGGTTGTTCAAAGTTGTTTAAATTCAGACTCGAAAAAACGTCGACGTCGTCAAAGTGATTCAACTATAAACGGCGAAAATCGACCTTTAACCCAAGGGTTAACCTATCAGTACTACGTCATTACTGCCACACCTACAACTAGCAATGGAGTATTATATTCGTCAAGTTCTCTGTCACAACCTTTTGTTGTTTCTTTTAAACCAGGTATATTGGACCCACTTATAAATTAAACCCAGATTAAAAAATAAACAAATTGATACAAATAAAACAACACAGTTTATTTTTAAAGATTCGGGTTCGGGTGCTATACTGGCTATTATAGTTCTTCCTGTTATTCTTATAATTCTAGTGGTTATTCTCATCTACAAAAGGTATAAAGCAGTTGCGTATAACTAAAGGTTTACGATAAAACTTAAAATTTTTAATTAAAATAACACATTTTGCCCGTAGAAAATCAATTTTGGAATACAAGCGCCAAAAAGAAATCCCTACTTTGCCTCCTGCTGTAGTTGACAGCCCACCGATAGCAATGGAAGAAATTGAGGTTGTACACGGTAAATTTTGATTTTATTTTTAATCGTGCAAGTGCAAAAACAAAAACTTCTTTGTATAAAGACAGAATCTAAAGAAGAAATTTTTTTACCAAACACGAATAAGTATTGCTTAACTTAAAGTCAATAAACTCTAAAAACTTAGTTTTTCAAATATTTTTTGAGCTCTAACTTGTAAACAATTATCTATTATCAAAGTTCCAAATCAAATTTACGACGATGTGGAAGCGGAAGGTCTGTACGTTAACGTTAATGTGCGACCAAATTTTGATCAATATGCTATAACTGATCGAGACTTACTTACGGTTTACAATACAAATCGACTAAATGGGGATCAAATATTTGTCAGAGAATTCAAGGTAAAATTATACCGTGTTTAAAAACATACTTTTTTATCAATTTAAAAAAGCATGTAGTTTAATGTGCCTCACGTTATTTTAAGACGGATCTAACAAAGTTATTAAGCAATGTTAGTATTTCTACAACATACGCAAGAAGCAGCGCCAACGTTTCCAAAAATCGTTACAAAAACATAAGTCCAAGTAAGAAATTAAATATTTTATATTTTAACCTAAAATTTAAAATCATTCACATGTAGTAATACAACTATTTTTTAGCCGATAACGGAAGAGTAGTCCTTACTAAATTGCCTGACGACCCATATTCTGACTACATAAATGCCTCGTATATCGACGTATGTGGAAAAAATTTCATAACAAAACACAGCATAATTTGTATACAATAATAAACTCTTACCACAATGTAATAACCTTAACCATTCATTTACCTTATTTAGGGATTTTTTTATTCTAAACGGTTCATAGCAGCGCAGGGACCAAAAAACTCGACAATTAATGATTTTTGGAGGATGATCGTTGAAAAAGATTGCAAAATAATTGTCATGTTAACTTTACTTCAAGAAAATACAAAGGTAAAGTTAAATTTGTTTGAAAAAACTGATTGGTTGCTTTCCATAGAATAAGTACAATTAATAAAGTAATGAAGATACTCCTGTGTCTTTAAAATTAATGATAAAATTGCTTTAAAGGCGATTTTCTATTAAATTCCAAGCGATTAGTTACTGGTGATATAAAATATTGTATTGAAAATATAAAGCTTTTCATTAAAGCTTTAAAACAAAATTAAAACTTAGACTTTTATATGCAGCGTTACAATTATAAAATACTACCATTTAAATGTTTATTTATAAAGGAAAAAAGCGCCCAATATTGGCCTGATTTGGGTAAAGAAGTTACTCATGGTTTAATCAATGTTAAAACAACAGAGGAAGTTGACGTTGGAGAATATAAGAAAAGAGTTATTATAGCTACAACTGAGGGTTCTAAGGTTGTCACATACTTTTGTTTTTTCAACGAATTATAAAACGATAAAACTAATCGTATAGATTAACTTTTGTGATTTATTAACTATAACATTATCGACTGAATATATATTTTTTTAGAAGAAGTTAAAAATCAAACATTATCAATTTTTGACCTGGCCAGACCACGGAACGCCAGATACAACAACATCTTTACTTCATCTACATAAAGATGTAACTGATAAACATAAGCAAAACGACGGTCCAATTGTTGTACACTGCAGGTCCAAATATTAAAGATACGAATTAAAACTTACATTAATTACAAAAAATAGCTATGATGAAATCTAGCCCAAAATTTTTACCAAATTTGTTTTTTTGTTAATTTATTAAACTGTGTAGGCTATAACTTAGTTAGATTTACATTAGTATCTATGTTTTAAGTGCTGGATGCGGTCGAACCGGAACGTTTATTGGATATGACATTCTCAAAGATCAACTTCAACGGCATGGGACTGTGAATTTTCTTAAATGTGTTTATGACATGAGGCTCAACAGAAATGAAATGATACAAACCGTTGTATGTAACTATAAAAATCCATGACCTTATTTCTTTAATATTGCAAATATGATGCTTTTGCCAATATTCATTTTTATCATTTAAAAATTTGATTTTTAGCAACAATACATTTTGCTGCATAAGATGGTCGCTGAGTTTCAAAATTTCAAAGAAACAGATTTAAATGTTTCAGAGTTTTTGGCATATGCTGAACAAGTCAATATGTAAATATAAAACATCTTTGTTAACTTAAAAATAAAAGCCCTTTTTCAAAATTTTTAACACATTTCTAATTTTAAATTTTCTAGCTACGACAACGCCATAGAATCGACAACATTAAATAGGCAATTTAACAATTTGTCTCTCATACCACCAACACGAGTTAAGACTACACGGGCAGACTTAAAGCAAAACAAAGCACTTTATAAACAATCCAATACAAAAGCATGTACGTATAAAATAACCAAATCATTTTTTCACTCAGTTGCTCTTTTAAGTTACCCTACCAAACCAATCAATTATAACAACTAAAATATAGGTCTGTGGTATACTCAAATAACAAAAAATATATTTCGCCAAAAATACATTATATTTTAATCTTATAGATGACCATAACAATGCCTTTATCAATTTGGTGGGAAATAATGGATTGCCTGTCTATCTAAACGCATCTAATATACGGGTACATTATATTTTTTATATATGTAAAACTAAACATTTTAAAATTGCTATTTGTTAAATTTTTGGCTTTATGCTCTCAGGCATATGTGGAAGGATTCTATTACATTGTTGCCGAAGATCCACTTCCGAATAGAATTGACATATTTTGGAAATGCATTTTGGACAACGGAATAAATCTTGTGGTGATGTTGGCTGAGGTAAACATTAAATAAACATTTAAAAATAAACATAAGCAGTAAACTTTTGGACCTATAACCAAATGAACAAAAATTCTAATTAATATCAAACCAACTATAACAAGCAGGCCAAACATAAAACAAAAAATTGCATAAACAAATCAAAGTTTTTATTTTTACAAAGTTTATTGTATTTTTTATATTAAGAACGAAACTTCATGTCCGAAATACTGGGCAAACGAGTCCGAAACAGTTTTGTTTCGCGACGTGTCAGTTACTACAATTAAGACGGTGGAAAACCCAGGATATATTGAAAGAACAGTGGAAGTACTTTTACAACCTTCCACCGTAAATAAACATATTACTTTTTATTGAATTTAGCTATAATTGTTGTCAAGTTCACATTTTTAACAAAACAAAAGCTTGATGAAAAACGATTTTTGCCGTTTAGGAGATACACACAATCAAGCAAATAATCCTTCCAAACTGGTCCTCTAACCCAAACAATACAAAAATGCCAAACATTTCAACTGTGATTGAAATTTTGTCACTTGTTGAAATAAACATGGCTAACGCAAACGAAGTGGGAGGAAAGAAATTTATTGCTTTATTTCATTGCAGGTTTGTT
Source organism: Corella eumyota (assembly GCF_963082875.1). NCBI lineage: Eukaryota > Metazoa > Chordata > Ascidiacea > Phlebobranchia > Corellidae > Corella > Corella eumyota. The sequence continues at coordinate 6,521,063 of NC_137491.1, forward strand.
TGTATTAATATTGAAAAAAAAACGTACTGAAATTTTTACCTAAAAACGCTTTTTATTATAGCGACGGATCGGATAAATGCGGCACGATGTGCGGGATTTCGAATATTTTGGACCGGCTCAAAAACGAGAACAAGGTCGATGTATTCCGAACAATCAAGGACCTGAGAGACGCGAGGAAAAACATAGTTGGCAGTGAAACGAATTACGAGTTTTGCTACAAAGTAATTTCTCAGTATATTCAATCGTTCGATCTCTACGGCAATTTCAAATAATGTTAAACACTTAAACTTACGTAGTATAAACTACCACATAAATCTATTATCATTCGAGTAAAAAAGTTACTATTATCTGTAAATACGAGCACGTAACAATTTCTGAAAAAAGTTACATTTACATTCACAGCCATTTAACTAGGATATAAACAATCCATACAAAGTATGGTTTTAAAACTGTAAATATAAACTACAACATTAATCTATTATCATTCGAGTAAAAAAGTTACTATTATCTGTAAATACGAGCATGTAACAATTTCTGAGTAAAGTTACATCTACATTTAAAGCCATTTAACTAGGCTATAAACAAACCATACAAAGTATGGTTTTAAAACTGTAAATATTAAGTTTGCCCACAATTTGCTGGCGAACTATTTTCCATGTTTCTATATTGTCAGTTATATTTCATTTTCTGTATCATATAACATTAAACATTAAAATAATTTAAAGTAAATCCATTTAATAATAGTATATACAGAATATGATTAAAACAGTATCACAATTAATTAGTTTTTTTTTCTTAATAATTAAACATTGGCTGGTTTGACGAAGTTTTGAAAAAAATTGTAAAACTTATTACATTATTAAATAATAAAATTTTAAATGTATAGTAAAGCAGCAATAAAATAATTTTTACTGCAACTATTTAGAAAAATAACATAATTAAATTAGTTTAGAAAAATAACATAATTAAATTAGATATTTAAAGTTATTTGTAAACTAGTATAGGTTTTTAAAATAAGTATAATTATAAATTCTAATCCATTTTACAAATAATAATAATAAATTCAACCTAAAACAATTTTTTTTAATTGTTTTAGAATTGCAATTGCAAAAGATTGCTTTGCATTTGCAATGGTTATGTTTTAAAGGCATATGCTTATTTATAATAAAGTTTTAGTATTTTAAACCCGTTTTCGGTCAGCTAAAACCCGAATAATAGTGCCCATGCCAGCTTTTGCTACAACCTAAAGACAATTAAATCGGTTTAAAATTGAACTTTGCTTTTAATAAAAATTATATTATGTATATATATATGTAAAGAAAGAGGCAAAATATATTCAAGTTAAATAACTAGAGAAAAAAAATTTAAATACCTTTTCATGCCATGTCAACAAGGTGCCGCAAGCCTGGCCATCAGATCCTAAAGAAAATCCTTTGTAAATGTATTTCATAACGACATCCATCTCCTCATCACTTAGATTCTGTATTGCTCCATTAATTTCGTTCGTTTTAAACGAGGACAAAACTCGAAGAACGAGTGAAGCATTGCGATCCTTTGTTTTAATTTGAGTGAAATATGATTTTTTATTAGAATTAGTTTATACAAAAAAAATTTTTTTTTTTGTTTTACCTTCACTGCTGTATTCTTATTTCGATAGGGTGGATTTTGTAAAACTATTTTAAGAGCTTGTGCAGCATTTCCACTGAAATATAAAAAATTAAAACAAATATTATTAAACCATTGCGAATAAATGCTAACATTTATTTTATCTATGATTAAAATGTTACATCTAACACATCAAAAATATCAAAAAATAAAAATCATTGATTTCAATCAAAAAACTAAAAAATGTTAAAACTATCTACTAAGTATGATACTTAAAACCATAAACTTTGCCAATGAGTATACAAGAAAAAAATTTAAAAACAATTAAACACCTGAGTAAAGCGTTGTTGACTGTTCCCTCATCTGGTCCATTATCCTCCTGCTCACTCTGATCCTCCTTAAACTTCTCCTCATCATACTGATCTACATCAATTCTGCGGAATCCACCTTTCGACATTTCAACAATTTTGAAAAATTTTAATCCTAATTTAATGCCTTAAAAAAAACAAAAAATATTGTAAGTTTAATATAATGTTGAGTATACAAAAGTACATTGTTTTGCAAAATATAAAATAGATCTTTCACATGTTATTAAATTAACCAACCTCTGCAATTATTTTTAACAAAGGGAAACCTGTTAAAAACCAAAAACACCTCTGGCAGCTTACAAACATACTAATAAATATATATAAAAGTAAAACAAACGTATGAGTACCAGATAAATTACCAACAGTAAGTTTATTATGATTAATAAATTGTCATCTTTTTTTCGTCTCCTTTAGTTCTTTTGGGACCACAACATATTTTTGTGCCACATACAATGCTGGAGAGTAGCCATCTGCATAAGAACTATCTTCAAATAAAACCGAGTAATCATCGTGAGCTGTTCTTGGCTGCTCGCATATAATTGCACGATAAAAACAAGTTGTCTGTGGATAAAGTGCCATCACAAATGTTCCTTTATTAAATAATGCTTCTGGATCAGTTTCAGGATTTGTTTTCCATTGTGGAAGTGGCACGACTCTTCTCTTGCTTAAAACATGGCGCTCACGCCCTTCTTCGTCAATATCATCAACCTCGTATTTCATATTTATTGAATTAAATGACACAACCTCAGCCAAAATCCATTGCTCTTCTACTTCATCTGTTTTAACCCTTGCTGCTACCTTGTCACCTGGTTTTGCTGTATAATCAGAACCTGCCCCAAAAGCACCACACAACGGTGGAATACTTTCTCCAGGTTTTCCTATCCAGAGTGGTAAGGTTTGAGCAGATTTTTGAAGCATGCTCATCAACACACCACGTCGCATGCTTTTACGAGGTTGCTCATCACCGCTATTTGTACTTGTTATACGCAGAGCTATTCTCTTTTCTTCCTGCAGCGCCTTTATTTGAGAAATAATATCAAGGCCCTTTTTTAACAAATCGCATTCGAAATCAGCATCTTCCAACGCAGATGAGTACAAATTACTTAGTTTTTGTCGGTAATACCCAGAAAGTTTTTGTTCGCCTTGTATTTTTTCATGCGACTTTGCAATTGCATCTAGATTAGCAGAACCATCCTTTCTTTCCTGTTCAATCTCTTTAATGGATTGATATAACTGAAGCAGCAAGGTTTGAATTTTACTCTCACATTCTTCCATGTTTAATGATGGAGATGGTGAAATACTTTTTGAAGTTGTAGATTTGGGAGTAAGCGAAGGACTAGAAGTTCCAGCTATGTGCCGATTTTTGTTTCGAATTCCTTGTTTCATTATTTAATTAATTTAGCATAAAATTTAAAGCTAACTAACATATTAATCTAAATAAAAAGGAGAGCACATTTTAGAGACAATAATGAGACTGGCTGTCGATCTGTTATCAAATTTGCCAAAAATTAAGCCCCAAAATAAATTCCTTCTAGCTGTTTAGAATTACTATCTATCACTATGTGAATTATTTAAATTAAACGACTACAGGCATTATATGTAATAGAGTTTTTTTTGCAACAAGAGCAGCTAACATCCGCTAACTGTCTGAGAAAACCTGCAAAATCTCAAAGTTTCAGGTTAGAACTGTAGAACGCCACTTTTGACTTTTAGTCTGAAGATCCCGACGTTGTGTGACCCAAAGCAACCAATAAATCGCAATAAAAAAGTATTTATCAAATTTTTGAAACATATTTTTGAATAAATTAAAACAATTTTCCATAAAAAAGAAAAAGATTATCCTCTAAACAGCCAAAAGGCGTTTATCTAAAACAAAATTGTTTCGGGAAGTAGAACAGAAGTTGTAACCAATATGAGAAAGTTAATTAAAGTCTTAAAAACTAAAACCAAAAATTTTGATATTTAAACTTTAAATATCCCAAATGTACAAAAAATATATCCTTAAAGTATAAATTAAAATATACTTAATTTATATAAACTTATATGCACAGTAAATTTATCTTTGTTGAGTTATTTTGTCACTCATATTTCAAAAAAAGCAAGTTTAGTTCTGTTAAATAAATGCGATTCTAGTTTTTTTAACTTACATTTTAGCAAAAAACTTAAAATATTCCGTGAAATCGTTTTTTTTTTTATGCTAATCCTTTGCAGCAATGATATATTTATTCTACAAAAACGGAATTTAATAGTTCCACTTTCTTGCGGCAAAACTTTCTGTTATTCGCACGAGGTCGGAATGGAGCATAGTTTAAGAAACACTGTTCGTTGTAAAGAAACATGTAAGTAATTTTGATAGATTTTTTTAACATCACTTAAAAAAACTTGACATTAGTTTCTTCAATATGCTGCGTTTAAAAAGGCCTTAGTCCAATGCAAATATTTAAAAATATCGAAAAAAAATACCTCTACACAAACAAATTTATATAAACCTAACATTTGAATGGTGTGTACTTTGTTATGTCAAATAAAGAATATTTGAGAACAAAGTCAATACAAAAAATAAAATAATAAGTATTAGCAACACTGCTGATTTTTTTTTGTACAATATAGCAATTAAATCAAAAAATAAGTCTTTCAACCTTATCGTTGTTTAACTATGAAAAGAAATTATACTTAAAAAAAATTATAAATTAAACTGAAAAATAAATTGATGCAAATCAATGAATAAGTTATTTTAACAAATGCATGCCTTATTGTTGTAAAAATGCTTATAAAGAAACCCAAGTTGCAACACACAAATTTGTGGGTAACCAGTAATTTAATTTATAGGTAATAAGTAAAATAAGGAATTTAGGCGACTGTAATAACGAATAGAAATGAAATTGTAGTTTATATTGTGAAGTATGGGCGTAGCAACGGAGTCGCAATTCTGTTATTCTCAAAGTTTCGCGTCTGAAATTTTTGTGAAATTCGAAATTCGATAAGAAGTACAGCATCATTCCGTATTGTACAACGCCAAACAGAGTTTTTGTGTAATTATCTTAAACAAAGGAGTTTGAGTAAGATTATATCACATTGCCATGATATATAATCCGTGTTTTGTGCTTGTCCTACCAACATTTGTAAGGTTACAGAATTATTGAAAGTCGTAACTAACACAAACGCGTTTGTCGGATCATTTAGGCTAGGAATTCAAAATAACTTGAATACAAAACAAAGAACTAAGAACGTGTAAGTAAACGATCGGCCTAGTACACAAATCAAATTGTATCACACGACGCTCAAATCATAAGGCTCGCCATGGCAATATTAAAAACAAAACTAAACTGTATAAAGAAAGCCTTGGTTACCTTTGAATGAGTTAAAAATTTTGTGAATGCAGAAAACTAATTAAAATAATACAAAAATTTTTAAATTAGTATCTGAATATTGTTAAAATTATTTTAATAATACTCGTTTACAGACACAAGTTTTGTTTTTAATTTTCTAACAATCAAATTAAGAATACTAAAGATACAAATGAATTTTCCTTTAAACAATAAAGCTATGGATTACATTGGGATTTTAGTAAGCCTTTAGCGAAAGAAATCTTGGCTATTCTATACCTATACCTACACTGCTTAACAAAACAAGTAGTTATAGTTTAAATAAACCCAGCAATTTTAAGTGTTACTTGTTAATGTTTTTTGAATATTGTATATTAATTCTGATTAATAATTTTACAAAAGAAAAAGTACCAAAAATAACTTAATAAAAAAAACTCATAATGAATTAATTAAAAAAATAACAAAAAGGTTTAAATGATGAACAAGTAACATCTCTACGTTAATGTTAAGATTTTTAAACTATTGTGGTAATCATATGGCGTTTTATTTCTTATAAACCAGAACAGCGACTGTGGTTTTTAGTTTAATTGCTGCCATGAGAACTGTAACGTGATATACCACGCTGTTTTATGTTTGTGTGTAACTTGATAGCCTCTAGGAAGACATCTTGGCGAAACGAGACGATGATCGCCCAGCGAAAAATCAAATGTTACCCAATAGCAAAATTAACCTAACGTTAGGTGCAAAAGCAATAAAAATTTTTTTTATTTTTGGTAAAATTGATTAAAAGAATTTACAACAAAATATGTAATGCAAATTTAAATTAACAAAATGTTAACAAATTGTAATAGTTTTTTGACTGATTAATGTTATTATTAAAATTTAGGTCACATAATAATATTACAAAAAATTTTGCTTAAACTTAATATAACCCAACAATTATATTTGATTTAATATTATTTCACATTTTGTAACCCCTTCTTAACTCTTAATCTTTGTAGTATCCTAGTGCACAAATTAAATTTCGAAATACAAGCAATTTTAAGTGAAATAAATAAGCAACCTTTCATTGATATCGTTTTACAAACCGTCCCAAAATACAAAGCAAGCCCTACAAAAAGATGCGAAACCGTAACTGGTTGCCAACGGCGATATATAAACAATTTAACATCCACCAATCAACGTAAAAGTACGAAAAAGGCAACATTTTTATTTTGAATTTATATATTATTTTAACAAACCGTTTTCAAACTTAAGTGTTTAGAATTTGTTACCAGCGTTAGAGAAAGTGATCAAGATGTAGGCTAAAAAAGTTTGAATCTTAATTTGCTATAAAGTATAAACAAATCTACTTGTTTCACAGAACAGAGTTTTCGAATTTTTATTGTTAAATTAAAAAAATGAAGTTCTTTGGTATTTTGGCCTGTCTTCTAATTGTTTTTATTACTCGAGGTTGGCACATGAATATTTATTATTTAAACTGGTTTTTATATTTTAAACCGCTAAAAACTATATTTAAATAAAGCTTACACTTGAAGAAACATTAAATTTAATGATGCATGTTTAAAATTTTAACTATAGGTTATGGGTTGATGTGTTATACGTGTACTACTGTTGTTGGAGAAACAGATACTTGCGACACACCAGTTAACGGGACAACTGTAAAAGAAATGTGTGACACAGCTGATGAATATTGCACATCATCGGTTACGTTAGCGAACGGTAAAAAATTTAATATGGTTAACGCAATAATTTTTGTTGGTAAGAATTTGTTATTGTATTTATTAAACTACTACATATTTTTCATAAGGTGTGGCTACTCTTACAAGAGGTTGTGCGAATGCAGATGCCCCAATGTTCTGCAGTGGATCAGCTACCGCTTATACATGTGCAACAGCATGCCAGACGGGTAAAAATCATTTAAAAGGGTTAAACCATATTTAGGATGCGTAAATTTTTAAAGAGAAAGTTTATAAACATAATTTAAATCAAGTTAATTTTGTTTATTTGAATTGGGTAATTTTATTTAGATGATTGCAACACTGATAATCCTGTATTTCAACTACCATGTTACGTGTGTACTTCTACTGGAACAACAGCAACCTGTGATACAACAGATGGATCCACCCATATTGCAGCTTGTACTGGAGCCAATGAAGACTTTTGTGTAACGACAAGATCATCATCAGGAGGTACAAAACTTACCGTTAAACAAATTAAATGATTTCAAAGCATCAAATAATGGTATTATTATGGCAGGAAACGTCACGGTTACTAGGGCATGCGCTACAGCTGCGGCAGCAGAGTTTTGTACTGGAATATCCACAGGCGATTACTCGTGCTCAACATCGTGCGACTCAGGTTATGAACAGAGACAGTGAAATGCACATTTGTTAAATAAAAAAAAATTTATAAAATAATCAATAATAAATTAATATATTTAAACAGCTTCATGTAATTCGGCTACTGCGCCAACTTATTCACTTTCATGTTTTGTGTGTTCCTCAACTGATAGAAGTTTAACAACATGTGACGCGACAAGTGGAACAACACATCAAGCGCGTTGTACTGGTGAAGAAGGTTTTTGTTTAGCAAGAAGAGTAGCGACCACAACCGATGGTAAAAATTATTGTTAATATTACAAAAATTTTGAAACTACGTTTACAATTTTTAAAATAAAAACGGTCATGGAAATTTTTAAAGCATAAATAAATGTTTTAAGGGGTTCGAAGTGTTACAGTGACAAGATCGTGCTCTGCTGCTGCTGTCGCAGATCCAACCTGCACTGGAACTTCTGATGCATATAACTGCCCAGTAACTTGTAATACACGTATGTTAGTTTAAAATTTATGATTCGTTTAATAATTTTTTTTTAATTTAATCATTTAATTGTTTAAGCGCTAATTAAAATGCCCCAGAAGACAATAAGCCCCTTTCAACCCCATTTGTAGCGGTTAAAGTTGGTTCCTTTCTGCGCTTCGTAGAAAATAAGCACGCTGATTAAACTAATTGCCTGTTTATTTTTTTTAAATTAAAATTAAAAATTAAGTAATTTTTTTAGGTATTTGTATTGATTTAAATAAAATAATAAGAGAAAAATATTATTTAAAACATAAAAGAATTTCTTATTTCTTATTTTAGCTGCCTGCAATACAAACAGTATTGATGTGGGAGTTCTATTAGGATGTAATGTCTGTACGGGGTGCACTGAAACAATCACGGGAACTGATTTACAAATGAATTGTGGAGCTATAACAGATAATTTTTGTTCAACCACTCGAAATGTTGTTTCTAGCGGTAATCAGTATAATCTAATCAAATAATTTTTTTTTTGTCTAGGCAATTACTTTTATGTAAAAACACATAACAACAATATCGAGTTTAAAATTAAAATAAATTTGATTTATTCCAGGCATAAACACCTGTTTCTTAAAGCCGATATAATTTTTTTATATTAAAGGCACTGCTACTTTCAATCGAGCGTGTGTCGTGAGCGCTGAAACACAACCTTGTACCGGTAATGCAACTGACCATGTTTGTACTAGCACTTGTGATTCAGGTAAATTAATACCAAAATTTATGCAATAAAAACATTTATTATTTAAGAATGTTAATATGAAAAGTATATTAAGCATATTAACCAAATTCTAATGAATGCATATTATATTTAATAATTATAAATATAAAATTTATTATTTTTGTTAAAACTACTACAATATATACGTGCGTGTAGTAAAAAAATAATTGACTGTCAAGCTTGTTTGTTTACTTTCCATTAAAAAGGACTATTAAATTAAAAACAACTTTATTTGAACTAGATTTAATATTGGTAAATAAATTTATTTTTATAAAAGAAATACTTATATTTAGCTGTATATTTTTCTTTTGTGAAAACAAATAATTTAAAAAATCATTAATGCGAATTTAGATGACTGCAACACCGGTGCTCCACCAGCATTTGCATTCCAATGTTATGTGTGTACTTCCACCGATGGTTCCGACTCAACTTGCGAAACACCCACCGGTACCACAAACTTAATGACTTGTCCTTCAGGATCAACACATTGCTCCACTAGAAGAGTAGCAACAACTACAGGAGGTAATGGGGCAGCAAAACTTTTAAAAATTATAAAATAAATTTCTAAATTCTAATGATGCAATAACATTTGCGAACATTAATTTAAGAAACGAGATCGGTCGTTTTAACAAGAGGATGTGCCACAGAAGCGATGACAGCAGCATGTACGGGAACTTTTGGAGCTTACGATTGTACCATGACGTGTACTGATGGTACTTAAGAAATTGTGTTATTTTTAACAAAACTTCACATTTTTTCAAACATTGTGATTTATGTTTTTTTATGTTTTAAACTGCTTTAAATAGGACTTAGAATACGGAAATTTTTGTAATCGTTTTTAAAAAGTAAGTTACTAAAATTAAAATTGAATACATAATATTGGTAAAAAAAGAAAAAGTAAAATTATAAAGAACTTATAAGTTTTATTATGCAAACTAAAAAAGTAAACGTAATAGTGATGCTTTTATAAATATTAGTTCGTTGCAACACTGTCTTTCCTGGAATAGTGTTAAATTGTAATGAATGTACATCTGCTGATGGAGGTACGTGCCCGGAAACAGTCACAGGCATGACACATCAGGGAGTTTGTTCAACTCAAAGTAATTATTGCTCGACCACACGAACTGGAACTACAACTGACGGTAATAATTATTTAAAAAAAATAATTTTACAGTTATAAAAAATGGTGCATCAAATAAAAAAAGTTCAAGTATTTTACAAAAAAAAATTTGTTCAATACAGGTACAACAACTGAAGTTATTGCAAGAGCTTGTGCCATAACTGCTGCCTCGGGTTGTACTGGAACATCAGAGAATTATACTTGCTCAGCTTCTTGTAACACGGGTATGTATATACATTATATTTTTGCTTAACAAATTTAATTACTTTTTTTATAAAACAGGTGTAACATTTTTTCACGATTAATCATTAATTTTACCGCGTTATTAAGATCACTGCAACACTGCTGCCCCACCAATGTTCGAATTTACTTGCTACACATGTAATTCCACTAATGGTGCCAACGCTGGATGTGACACAACAAGTGGAACAGTTAACGCCGCTGCTTGCCCATCAGGATCCCCTTTTTGCTCAACTACAAGAGTGGCAACAACTACAGAAGGTTCAATATAAATAAATTTAACAGATCAATAAACATTGATGTTGCAATTGATTAAGCAATGTTACCTTGTTGTTGTTGTAAAACGCCATAATAACAATAATTACACATTGCTATGTAGGAGTTAGAACAGTTGTGCTTACGAGGGGTTGTGTTACTGCTCCAGCTACTGGAAACCCATGCAATGGAACATACGACGCTTATACTTGTGCAACTACTTGTGACAGCGGTAACAAAACTAACTTAAAAATATTTTTAACAACATGTCGTTGCCTAAAAAAAAATTTTTTTGTTTATATTAGTATAAAAATTAACTGTCTTTTAATACAACATTTAGTAAACTGTAACTCGATCAATCCAGCAGTAGCGCTTACTTGCTACATGTGTTCTTCTGAGGGAGGAGTCCCAACAACATGTGCAACACCTAGCGGAACCACCCACCAAGTAACTTGCTCCGCAGATAGTACTCACTGCACCACCACCACAGTTGGCACGTTAACCAATGGTAAGACCTAATTAGAATAAAATGAACATACGAATAAATCGTAAAAACATAGCAAGTATAGTAATGTAGGCATTACTACAAATTGATAATACTAACAAATTTAAAAACCAAATGCCAGAAATTGAAACCAACGTTAATTTTTATCTAAAACGTTGTTTTTGATATTCAAGTTACCGCCGTTGCAATCACAAGAGACTGCGCCACGGCTGCCGTTGAAAATGTTTGCAATGTAACTTCTCCTCCAAACTTTACATGTGCTTCATCATGTGCTACTGGTGAGATAATTATTTTAAAAATCGACATATGTAAAATGTATAGACCGAATGTAGCGTTAATTTTTGCCAATTTCAATACACGTTTATAAGCCAGTCACATTGTGTTTTATTATCATTATTATTATATTTTTTTAGTGAACTGCAACACTGATACGCCATTGGTAGTTTTTCCAGTTGGCAAAGCTCCCTCTCAACAGGCGAGTGTTATGATGTTGTTGGGTTCCATTTTCCTTTCTATGTTTGCAAAATGGATTTTCTAAATTTAGCAAACGTAAAAAACGTGTGATTTTTATATAGAGTATATTCAATATATTATGTTATTTTTTTGTTTTAAGTTTATAATAGCTTAATTAAATTATCTAAATTTTAAATTTTTACGTTTAATCGATGAATTCTTGTACATACAATAAATAATGAGTGAGATTTCTATATAGTATTTAGTAGCTTAAAAATAGTAAACACGAGATAAATTGCATAACGAATGTATGCAAAGGACTACAGCTGCCAAAGCCTTTATAGAAAAATCTTAATTTAATTTTTATTAACATTCACAAGTGTTGTACAATATTATAACCTTTAAACAAGATATATTAGGGCGTACCCATTTATAATATTTAAATAATAATAGAGTTTAATATTTATTTAATCTTAAAAAAATATTTTTAGTTTAAATTTCAGTTCTCCCTCTCCTTTATGCAAAAACTTTTTAACATAATAACGTAATGTTGAATTTTGCCTAACATGAATTTTTAATTTAGTAAAGTTGATTTTATAAAAGAATATATGTTTCCGACAAATTAATGTTACAACTCAAATTTAAAAGCACATAATAATACAACTTATGTCAACTTTAACTTTACAATAAATTTACAATATTGTCTTATTCGGTAAAACTTTCTGCGTTTCGTTAGCAAAATTTTTGGGTACTATTTAGGGCGTCCAAATAACGCAACAAAACTAACTTTATGTGAAAAATTTTGGCGACCCATTCATTGATATCAGTTTACAAACGCTTTGAAGTGCAAAGCAAACCCTACACGAAAGATGCGTAACGGTAACCGGTCGCCAACAGTGACAAATAAACAATGTAATAGCACCCAGTGGAAAAAAAATTAAAAGTTCGTATTTTTTTACTTTGGTTCTATATAACTTTTTAACAACCCTTTTTTAGTCGTCAATGCACAGAGTTTGTTGCCAGCGTTAGTTGTAAAAAAACATTAGGTTAGGTAATATTCTGGGTGTCAAATTATAACGTATATATTTAAAACCAGATTTACCAAATGTACTCAAATTTTTACACTAATTTAGATTCAACCCAGTATATTTTTAAATAGGTATTTTAAATTTTTAAAATGAAATTCTTTGGGATATTAGCCTACCTTTTAATTATTTGTATTCATAAAGGTAAGTAAAAAAATTGTCTTAAGTTTTTAACACCAAAACTTGCAGAAATTAAGTAAAAAGCTAAAAAAGTGAAATAAATTTAAACATAATATTTATATTAAGGTTATGGACAAACGAACTGTTATAATTGTGTGGTTGAGGTAGGAGCGGTAGCGGATTGCGACGTTACAGATAGTGGCACTACAACGAGCAGCGCATGTACTGGCGGAAACACCTTTTGCTCAACATCGGTTACTTTAGCTAGCAGTAAGCAATTAAACAAAATTTTAAAATATACATTTTTTAATTTGGTAAAACGTTGGTGCAAAAATTAAAAAAAAAACTGTTAAAAATGCGCTTTTAAAGGTACGACTACACTAACAAGAGCGTGTGTGGCAGCTGCAGCTCCCGCATATTGAACTGGGTCAGCTACTGCTTATACATGTGAAACAACATGTACCACGCCAGGTATTAAATTTTATCAAATATTTTTAATCCTAAATTAAAAAGTAATCGTAGTTAATGTAAAAAACTAAAATTTATTTTATTAATGTTAAACTGTGAACTTTTTATTTAGATAATTGCAACACGGATGCCGCTCGCACATTTCAATTATCATGCTATACTTGTACTTCTGTTAATGGAGCGACAGCAAACTGTGACGAAATAGTTGTTGGAGAAACCCCTGTTGAAGCTTGTGCAGCGGGCGAAGGCCTTTGTACAACTACAATAGTAGCAGATTCAACAGCTGGTAATACATATTATCAAATACAATGTAAAAAAGCTTACGTAGAACAAAATTAAAACATTATTATTGTATATCAAGGTACCGTCACTCTTACAAGAGGTTGTGCGACAACTGCGGTGGCAGTTTCGCCAAATCATTGTACTGGATCATCAACTGATTACTCATGCGCAGTAACGTGTAACGAAGGTAGCATTCTTAAATATAAAAAATTGCACTTCTATTTATGTTTTTTTTAAGCTAAACTTTTTCAAAAACATAAAATATAACATAAAATAAATTTTATGCAAGAATTAAAATTTAAATTAATCTAATAAAATATTTTGCAATAAAATCCTGGTAGGAAATTTGAATTACTTTATTTACTCTAATTACCAAAATATCTAATTCAAAAATGTAATTTAACATACTTTATTATAAAACAATACGAGTCGTTGTGTTCTGTAATAAAATGTTAATTTATTTTGATATACAAAGGTATTTGCAACTCGCTTGTTGCTCCAACATATGCACTTGCATGTTATATGTGCACTGAAACTGATGGTAGTTGTGACACGGTAGTTGCGGATAGGACACCTACAACGGATTGTACAACAATGGGCCTTTGTTGGAAAGTTCAAGTGGAGGAGGTGGGTTGAATTCCTGTAAGATCAAAATTTAGTTATTTAACATTAAAATAAAACTTCATTATGTTTTATTAGGCACAGTCACGGTAACACGAGGTTGTGCTTCAGCTGCGTCTTTTTGTACTGGTACTTCAACCGATTACTTATGTGCAGATACATGTGACGAAGGTAAGGCTACAATTTTATACAAAGCATCTTTTGAACATATGAAAAGTATTTTAACATAACATTTTGTAATTGTATAAAGTTGATTGTAACTCCGCTGCTCCGCCAAGCTACGAACTGGCATGTTATACATGTTCATCAACTGATGGAGATTTAGCATCTTGTGACACGACAGGCGCAACAACGCCGCAAGCTGTTTGTACAGGGGGGGACAACCTTTGTTTGGCAAGAAGGGTAGCAACCACGGTCGATGGTAAATTATATGATAAAAAATATTATTAGCGTTTACCATTTACAAAAGAATTGTTATAAAAAATTTTACTTTAATAAATATATATTTTTAAGGTGTAAGATGTGTTACAGTAACAAGATCCTATACTGGAACTGCCGCTACTGCAACATGCACTGGAACGTCCTTTGCATATGACTGTCCACGATCGTGTGATACTGGAGGTAATAAATAAACAATTTACTAATTCATTAAACTTGCAAATTTATTGTTTAAGCTCCCTGTAATTCAAACGATATTGATGTGGGGGTCGCATTAAGTTGTAATACGTGCACCAATGAAGCAGATTGCACCGAAACTATAACAGTGGAAACATTACGAGCGCCATGCGCAATTACGGATAATTATTGTACAAGCTCACGAAACCTAGCTTCCGGTAATGTACATTTTTATACAATTTAAATCTCAAAAATGTGTTTTAAAAAATCACTCATCCGATAGTGTGGTAAACCGACCATGCGTCGAAATACGAGCCGAAAGGTTTCGGGTTCGAGCCGTACCTACACTATTCGCTCTTGAGCCGGTGTTTACGGATAGCTTAAACACGTTCCAATCGCACCCATACCCAATAAAAATATTAAAAACTATCTCCTTATAGAAAAAAAACGAAAAAAAAAAAATAAAAAAAAATAAAATTCAAAGAAGTGGATTCACCTAAAAAAATTTGGAAGTGTTTAAATGGTTCACTAAAAAAATCGACTTTTCTTTTAAATATAGCTACAACCACTGTTCCGCGAGGTTGTGCTGTTAGCGCTGCTACGTTACCGGCCTGCACTGGAAGTTCTACTGCATATACTTGTACAAGCAGTTGCAACTCGGCAGGTATTTTTAGGTGTAACTTAAAAGTAAAACTTACAAAAAATTTTGTTTAACAGCTAATTTTTAATTAGCCGGAATTTTATAATACACATTTGTCTTTCAACGTTGCATACTGTCTTTAAAAATAGGATTCGAAAATAAAATATAAATGGCTACTGACATTGTTTTAGTTAATTGCAATACCGCCCCTGCACCAACTTTTGCATTCCAATGTTATGTGTGTACTTCCACCGATGGTTCCGACTCAACTTGCGAAACACCCACCGGTACCACAAACTTAATGACTTGTGCTTCGGGATCAACATTTTGCTCCACTAGAAGAGTAGCAACAACTACAGGAGGTAATTAGGCAGAAAAACTTCTAAAAATTATAAAATAAATTTTTAAATATTAATGATGCAATAAAATTTGCGAACATTAATATTTGTGTTTAAGGAACGAGATCAGTCGTTTTGACAAGGGGTTGTGCCACAGCAGCAGTTATACAAGAATGTGGAGCAGGCGATGTATTTGGAGCTTACGACTGTGGCGCGACATGTACCACGGGTAAGTAAAAGAGTTATTTTTAACCAATCTTTACATTTTTTTAAACGTTGTGATGTAAACTTTTTTTGTTTTAAATTAAATATGATTTAAAATAATGCTTTTATCTTCACTTCTCGTTTATATTTTTAAAAGTAAAAAAAAATTGTAGAATTATTAGAAACTTATAAATTTTATCATGCAAAACTCCAAATTTAAGTCAATACTAATATTTTTGTAATTATTAGTTGGTTGCAACACCGACTTTCCTGGAATAGCATTAAATTGCAGAGTGTGTACATCCACTGATGATCCTTTAACATGTGGTGAAACAGTTACAGGAAACAACCATGAAACGGGATGCACATCAGCTCAAAGTAATTATTGCTCGACCACAAGAACTGGAACTACAACTGCCGGTAATAATTAATCCTAATAATATTTTTTGCTTTTTAAAAAAACAAGGCATTAAAATGCAATAAAATTAAATTATTTCACGGTAAAAAACCTTGTTTAATACAGGTACAACAACTGATGTTATTACAAGAGCTTGTGCTACAACTGGTGCTTTAGGTTGTACTGGAACATCTGATACCTATACTTGCTCAGCTTCTTGTAACACGGGTATGTATTAAACATTATATTTTTCGCTTCACAAGTTTAAATACTTTTTTTTATAAAACAGGTGTAACATTTTTTCACGATAAATCATTAATTTTACAGCGATATTAAGATAACTGCAATACTGCTGCCCCACCAATGTTCGAATTTACTTGCTACACATGTAATTCCACTAATGGTGCCAACGCTGGATGTGACACAACAAGTGGAACAGTTAACGCCGCTGCTTGCCCATCAGGATCCCCTTATTGCTCAACTACCAGAGTGGCAACAACTACAGAAGGTTTAATATAAATAAATTTAACAAATTAATAAATACTGATGTTGCAATTGATTAAACAATGTTACCTTGTTGTTGTTGTTGTAAAACGCCATAATAACAATAATTACACATTACTATGTAGGAGTTAGAACAGTTGTGCTTACGAGGGGTTGTGTTACTGCTGCAGCTACTGGAAACATGGGCGATGGAACATACGACGCTTATACTTGTGCAACTACTTGTGACAGCGGTAACAAATCTAACTTAAAAATATTTTTAACAACATGTCGTTGCCTAAAAAAGAAACATTTTCTCGTTAATATTAATATAGAAATTAACTGTCTTTTAATACAACATTTAGTAAACTGTAACTCGGACAACCCAGCAGTAGCGCTTACTTGCTACATGTGTTCTTCTGAGGGAGGAGTCCCAACAACATGTGCAACACCTAGCGGAACCACCCACCAAGTAACTTGCTCCGCGGATAGTACTCACTGCACCACCAACACAGTTGGCACGTTAACCAATGGTAAGACATAATTAGAATAAAATGAACATACGAATAAATCGTAAAAACATAGCAAGTATAGTAATGTAGGCATTACTACAAATTGATAATACTAACAAATTTGAAAGCCAAATGCCAGAAATTGAAACCAACATTAATTTTTATCTTAAACGTTGTTTTTGATATTCAAGTTACCGCCGTTGCAATCACAAGAGACTACGCCACGGCTGCCGTTGAAAATGTTTGCAACGTAACTTCTTCTCCAAACTTCACATGTGCTTCATCATGTGCTACTGGTGAGATAATTATTTTAAAAATCGACATATGTAAAACGTATAGACCGAATGTAGCGTTAATTTTCGCCAATTTCAATGCACGTTTATAAGCCAGTCACATTGTGTTTTATTATTATTATTATATTTTTTTAGTGAACTGCAACACTGATACGCCATTGGTAGTTTTTCCAGTTGGCAAAGCTCCCTCTCAACAGGCGAGTGTTATGATGTTGTTGGGTTCCATTTTCCTTTCTATGTTTGCAAAATGGATTTTCTAAATTTAGCAAACGTAAAAAACGTGTGATTTTTATATAGAGTATATTCAATATGTTTTGTTATTTTTTTGTTTTAAGTTTATAATAGCTTAATTAAATTATCTAAATTTTAAATTTTTACGTTTAATCGATGAATTCTTGTACATACAATAAATAATGAGTAAGATTTCTATATCGTTTTTAGTAGCTTAAAAATAGTAAACACGAGATAAATTGCATAACGAATGTATGCAAAGGACTACAGCTGCCAAAGCCTTTATAGAAAAATCTTAACTTAACTTTTATTAACATTTACAAGTGTAGTACAATAATATAACCTTTAAACAAGATATATTAGAGCAAACCCATTTATAATATTTAAATAATAATAGAGTTTAATATTTATTTAATCTTAAAAAAATATTTTTAGTTTAAATTTCAGTTCTCCCTCTCCTTTATGCAAAAACTTTTTAACATAATAACGCAATGTTGAATTTTGCCTAACATGAATTTTTAATTTAGTAAAGTTGATTTTATAAAAGAATATATGTTTCTGACAATATAATGTTACAACTCAAATTTAAAAGCACATAATAATACAACTTATGTCAACTTTTAACTTTACCATAAATTTACAATATTGTCTTATTCGGTAAAACTTTCCGCGTTTCATTAGCAAAATTTTTGGGTACTATTTAGGGCGTCCAAATAACGCAACAGAACTAACTTTATGTGAAAAATTTTGGCGACCCGTTCATTGATATCAGTTTACAAACGGTTTGAAGTGCAAAGCAAACCCTACACGAAAGATGCGTATCGGTAACCGGTCGCCAACAGTGACAAGTAAACAATGTAAAAGCAACCAGTGGAAAAAAAATTAAAAGTTTGTATTTTTTTACTTTGGTTCTATATAACTTTTTAACAACCCTTTTTTAGTCGTCAATGCACCGAGTTTGTTGCCAGCGTTAGTTGTAAAAAAACATTAGGTTAGGTAATATTCTGGGTCTCAAATTATAACGTATATATTTAAAACCAGATTTACCAAACGTACTAAAATTTTTACACTAATTTATATTCAACCCAGTATATTTTTAAATAGGTATTTTAATTTTTCAAAATGAAATTCTTTGGGATATTAGCCTACCTTTTAATTATTTGTATTCATAAAGGTAAGTACAAAAATTTGTCCTAAGTTTTTAACACCAAAACGCAGAAATTAAGTAAAAAGCCAAAAAAGTAAAATAAATTTAAATATAATATTTATAGTAAGGTTATGGACAAACGAGCTGTTATAATTGTGAGGCTGTGGTAGGAGCGGAAGCAGATTGCGACGTTCCAGATAGTGGCACTATGATGAGCAGCGCATGTACTGACGGAAACACCTTTTGCTCATAATCGGTTACTTTACTTAGTGGTAAGCAATTAAACAAAATTTTAAAAAATAAATTTTTTAAATTGGTAAAACGTTGGTGCAAAAATTAAAAACAAACTATTAAAAACGTGCCTTTTAAAGCTTGGCTACACTAACAAGAGCGTGTGTGGCAACCTACAGCCCCAGCATATTGCACTGGATCAGCTACTGCTTATACATGTGGAACAACATGTACCACATCAGGTATTAAATTATATCAAATATTTTTAATCCTGAATTAAAAAGAAATCGTAGTTAATGTAAAAAACTAAAATTTATTTTATTAACGTTAAACTGTGAACTTTTTATTTAGATAATTGCAACACGGATGCCGCTCGCACATTTGAATTATCATGCTATACTTGTTCTTCTGTTGATACAGCGACAGGAAACTGTGACACTGTTGATGCAACAACCCCTGTTGTAGCTTGTGCAGCGGGCCAAAACTTTTGTACAACAACAAGAGTAGCAGATTCAGCAGCAGGTAATACATATTATCAAACCCAATGTAAAAAAGTTTATGTAGAACAAGATTAAAGCATCATTATTGTATAAGAGGTACCATCACTCTTACAAGAGGTTGTGCGACAACTGCGGTGGCAGTTTCGCCAGATCATTGTACTGGATCAGCAACTGATTACTCATGTGCAGTAACGTGTGATGCAGGTAACAAAAAAAAATATTTTTTTAAAGCAAATTTTACCATTATTATTTTTAGTTAAACGTTTTTCATAACATCATGTATTACTTAAAATTAATTCATGCAAGAATTCAATTTTATAACATTTTAATAAAAATTGTTTGGGAATTGTTTGCGAATCCTGTTTTAATATTTCTTATACCATATTAACCTTAAATTACAAAAATTTTTCAATTTAAAAATTTAATTTAACATTTAACTACAAAACACTAAAAATCATTGTATTTTTTAATCAATTATTAATTTATTTTGATATAAAAAGGTATTTGCAACACGGTAGCTGCTCCAGCATATGTACTTTTATGTTATACGTGCAGTGTAACTGATAATACTTGTGACACAGTAACCGGTTCGACTGCTACAATGGATTGTACCACCATGGGATTTTGTTCGACGTCACGAGTAGCGGATTCAGGCGCAAGTAAGACATATCAACATTAACCCAATTTTAGTGAAATTTTCAATTAAAAATAAAACTTCTTGGTGTTTAACCAGCCACAGTCACAGTTGCAAGAGGTTGTGCGTCAGCTGCGTTTTCAGGTTTTTGTACTGGTACATCAGCTGATTACTCATGCGTAGATACGTGCAACGAAGGTTAGAAAACATTTAATAGTCAAAACATTTTTCGTAAATACGATTGAGTTTTCAACAACATATTTTTCAATTTTGTATAGTCAACTGCAACTCCGCCGCTCCTCCAACTTATTTACTTTCATGTTTTGTGTGTTCCTCAACTGATAGAAGTTTAACAACATGTGACACGACAAGTGGATCAACACATCAAGCGCGTTGTACTGGTGGAGAAGGTTTTTGTTTAGCAAGAAGAGTAGCGACCACAACTAATGGTAAAAATTATTGTTAATATTACAAAAAAATTAAACTACGTTTACAATTTTTAAAATAAAACGTTCACGGAAATTTTTTAAGCATAAATAAATGTTTTAAGGGGTTCGAAGTGTTACAGTGACAAGATCGTGCTCTGCTACTGCTGTCGCAGATCCAACCTGCACTGGAACTTTTGGTGCATATAATTGTCCAGTAACATGTGATTCAGGAGGTTAGTTTGATTTTTTAGGTATTTTTATTAATTTAAATAAAATAATAAGAGAAAGGTATCAATTAAAACATAAAACAATTTCTTATTTATTATTTTAGCTGCCTGCAATACAAACAGTATTGATGTGGGAATCGCATTAAGATGTAATGTTTGTAAGGGGTGCACTGAAACAATTACGGGAACTTCTTTACAAATGAATTGTGCTATAACAGATCATTTTTGTTCAACCACTCGAACAGTTGTTTCTAGCGATAATCAGTATAATCTAATCATTAAATTTTTTTGTCTAGGCTATTACTTTTATGTAAAAACATATAACAACAAATCGAGTTTAAAATTAAAATAAATTTGATTTATTTCAGGCATAAATACCCGTTTATTAAAGTCGATAAAATTTTTATTATTAAAGGCACTGCTACTTTCGATCGAGCGTGTGTCGTGAGCGCAGAAACACAACCTTGTACCGGTGATGCAGATGACCATGTTTGTACTAGCACTTGTGATTCAGGTAAATTAATACCAAAATTTATGCAATATAAACACTTATTATTTAAGAATGTTAATATGAAAAGTATATTAAGCATATTAACCAAATTCTAATGAATGCATATTATATTTAATAATTATAAATATAAAATTTATTATTTTTGTTAAAACTACTACAATATATACGTGCGTGTAGTAAAAAAATAATTGACTGTCAAGCTTGTTTGTTTACTTTCCATTAAAAAGGACTATTAAATTAAAAACAACTTTATTTGAACTAGATTTAATATTGGTAAATAAATTTATTTTTATAAAAGAAATACTTATATTTAGCTGTATATTTTTCTTTTGTGAAAACAAATAATTTAAAAAATCATTAATGCGAATTTAGATGACTGCAACACCGGTGCTCCACCAGCATTTGCATTCCAATGTTATGTGTGTACTTCCACCGATGGTTCCGACTCAACTTGCGAAACACCCACCGGTACCACAAACTTAATGACTTGTCCTTCAGGATCAACACATTGCTCCACTAGAAGAGTAGCAACAACTACAGGAGGTAATGGGGCAGCAAAACTTTTAAAAATTATAAAATAAATTTCTAAATTCTAATGATGCAATAACATTTGCGAACATTAATTTAAGAAACGAGATCGGTCGTTTTAACAAGAGGTTGTGCCACAGAAGCGATGACAGCAGCATGTACGGGAACTTTTGGAGCTTACGATTGTACCATGACGTGTACTGATGGTACTTAAGAAATTGTGTTATTTTTAACAAAACTTCACATTTTTTCAAACATTGTGATTTATGTTTTTTTATGTTTTAAACTGCTTTAAATAGGACTTAGAATACGGAAATTTTTGTAATCGTTTTTAAAAAGTAAGTTACTAAAATTAAAATTGAATACATAATATTGGTAAAAAAAGAAAAAGTAAAATTATAAAGAACTTATAAGTTTTATTATGCAAACTAAAAAAGTAAACGTAATAGTGATGCTTTTATAAATATTAGTTCGTTGCAACACTGTCTTTCCTGGAATAGTGTTAAATTGTAATGAATGTACATCTGCTGATGGAGGTACGTGCCCGGAAACAGTCACAGGCATGACACATCAGGGAGTTTGTTCAACTCAAAGTAATTATTGCTCGACCACACGAACTGGAACTACAACTGACGGTAATAATTATTTAAAAAAAATAATTTTACAGTTATAAAAAATGGTGCATCAAATAAAAAAAGTTCAAGTATTTTACAAAAAAAAATTTGTTCAATACAGGTACAACAACTGAAGTTATTGCAAGAGCTTGTGCCATAACTGCTGCCTCGGGTTGTACTGGAACATCAGAGAATTATACTTGCTCAGCTTCTTGTAACACGGGTATGTATATACATTATATTTTTGCTTAACAAATTTAATTACTTTTTTTATAAAACAGGTGTAACATTTTTTCACGATTAATCATTAATTTTACCGCGTTATTAAGATCACTGCAACACTGCTGCCCCACCAATGTTCGAATTTACTTGCTACACATGTAATTCCACTAATGGTGCCAACGCTGGATGTGACACAACAAGTGGAACAGTTAACGCCGCTGCTTGCCCATCAGGATCCCCTTTTTGCTCAACTACAAGAGTGGCAACAACTACAGAAGGTTCAATATAAATAAATTTAACAGATCAATAAACATTGATGTTGCAATTGATTAAGCAATGTTACCTTGTTGTTGTTGTAAAACGCCATAATAACAATAATTACACATTACTATGTAGGAGTTAGAACAGTTGTGCTTACGAGGGGTTGTGTTAATGCTACAGCTACTGAAAACAAATGCGATGGAACATACGACGCTTATACTTGTGCAACTATTTGTGACAGCGGTAACAAAACTAACTTAAAAATATTTTTAACAACATGTCGTTGCCTAAAAAAAATTTTTTTGTTTATATTAGTATAAAAATTAACAATCTTTTAATACAACATTTAGTAAACTGTAACTCGATCAATCCAGCAGTAGCGCTTACTTGCTACATGTGTTCTTCTGAGGGAGGAGTCCCAACAACATGTGCAACACCTAGCGGAACCACCCACCAAGTAACTTGCTCCGCAAATAGTACTCACTGCACCACCACCACAGTTGGCACGTTAACCAATGGTAAGACCTAATTAGAATAAAATGAACATACGAATAAATCGTAAAAACATAGCAAGTATAGTAATGTAGGCATTACTACAAATTGATAATACTAACAAATTTAAAAACCAAATGCCAGAAATTGAAACCAACGTTAATTTTTATCTAAAACGTTGTTTTTGATATTCAAGTTACTGCCGTTGCAATCACAAGAGACTGCGCCACGGCTGCTGTTGAAAATGTTTGCAATGTAACTTCTCCTCCAAACTTTACATGTGCTTCATCATGTGCTACTGGTGAGATAATTATTTTAAAAATCGACATATGTAAAATGTATAGACCGAATGTAGAGTTAATTTTTGCCAATTTCAATACACGTTTATAAGCCAGTCACATTGTGTTTTATTATTATTATTATTATATTTTTTTAGTGAACTGCAACACTGATACGCCATTGGTAGTTTTTCCAGTTGGCAAAGCTCCCTCTCAACAGGCGAGTGTTATGATGTTATTGGGTTCCATTTTCCTTTCTATGTTTGCAAAATGGATTTTCTAAATTTAGCAAACGTAAAAAACGTGTGATTTTTATATAGAGTATATTCAATATATTATGTTATTTTTTTGTTTTAAGTTTATAATAGCTTAATTAAATTATCTAAATTTTAAATTTTTACGTTTAATCGATGAATTCTTGTACATACAATAAATAATGAGTGAGATTTCTATATAGTATTTAGTAGCTTAAAAATAGTAAACACGAGATAAATTGCATAACGAATGTATGCAAAGGACTACAGCTGCCAAAGCCTTTATAGAAAAATCTTAACTTAATTTTTATTAACATTTACAAGTGTAGTACAATATTATAACCTTTAAACAAGATAGATTAGGGCGTACCCATTTATAATATTTAAATAATAATAGAGTTTAATATTTATTTAATCTTAAAAAAATATTTTTATGCAAAAACTTTTTAACATAATAACGCAATGTTGAATTTTGCCTAACATGAATTTTTAATTTAGTAAAGTTGATTTTATAAAAGAATATATGTTTCTGACAAATTAATGTTACAACTCAAATTTAAAAGCACATAATAATACAACTTATGTCAACTTTTAACTTTACCATAAATTTACAATATTGTCTTATTCGGTAAAACTTTCCGCGTTTCATTAGCAAAATTTTTGGGTACTATTTAGGGCGTCCAAATAACGCAACAGAACTAACTTTATGTAAAAAATTTTGGCGACCCATTCATTGATATCAGTTTGCAAACGGTTAGAAGTGCAAAGCAAACCCTACACGAAAGATGCGTAACGGTAACGGGTCGCCAACAGTGACAAATAAACAATGTAATAGCGTGGAAAAAAAATTAAAAGTTCGTATTTTTTTACTTTGGTTCTATATAACTTTTTAACAACCCTTTTTTAGTCGTCAATGCACAGAGTTTGTTGCCAGCGTTAGTTGTAAAAAAACATTAAGTTAGGTAATATTCTGGGTCTCAAATTATAACGTATATATTTAAAACCAGATTTACCAAACGTACTTAAATTTTTACACTAATTTATATTCAACCCAGTATATTTTTAAATAGGTATTTTAAATTTTTAAAATGAAATTCTTTGGGATATTAGCCTACCTTTTAATTATTTGTATTCATAAAGGTAAGTACAAAAATTTGTCCTAAGTTTTTAACACCAAAACTTAAAGTAAAATAAATTTTAAGCCAAAAAAGTAAAATAAATTTAAACATAATATTTATATTAAGGTTATGGACAAACGAGCTGTTATAATTGTGAGGCTGTGGTAGGAGCGGAAGCAGATTGCGACGTTCCAGTTAGTGGCACTACAATAAGCAGCGAATGTACTGGCGGAAACACCTTTTGCTCAACATCGGTTACTTTAGATAGCGGTAATCAATTAACAAAAATTGTAACAATACATTTTTTAAATTGGTAAAACGTTTGTGTAAAAATTAAAAAAAAGCTATTAAAAACGTGCCTTTAAAGGTACGGCTACACTAACAAGAGCGTGTGTGGCAACTGCAGCCCCAGCATATTGCACTGGATCAGCTACTGCTTATACATGTGGAACAACATGTACCACACCAAGTATTAAATTATATCAAATAATTTTAATCCTAAATTAAAAAGAAATCGTAGTTAATGTAAAAAACTAAAATTTATTTTATTAACGTTAAACTGTGAACTTTTTATTTAGATAATTGCAACTCGGATGCCGTTCGCGAATCTGAATTATCATGCTATACTTGTACTTCTGTTAATGGAGCGACAGGAAACTGTGACACTATAGTTGTTGGAGAAACCCCTGTTGCAGCTTGTGCAGGGGGCGAAGAATTTTGTACAACGACAATAGTAGCAGATTCAACAGCTGGTAATACATATTATCAAATCCAATGTAAAAAAGCTTATGTTGAACAAAATCAAAACATTATTATTGTATATCAAGGTACCGTCACTCTTACAAGAGGTTGTGCGACAGCTGCAGTGGCAGATACGCCAAATCATTGTACTGGATCATCAACTGATTACTCATGCGCAGTAACGTGTAACGAAGGTAGCATTCTTAAATATAAAAAATTGCACTTCTATTTATGTTTTTTTTAAGCTAAACTTTTTCAAAAACATAAAATATAACATAAAATAAATTTTATGCAAGAATTAAAATTTAAATTAATCTAATAAAATATTTTGCAATAAAATCCTGGTAGGAAATTTGAATTACTTTATTTACTCTAATTACCAAAATATTTAATTCAAAAATTTAAATTATCATATTTTATTACAAAAAATACGAGTCATTGTAATCTGTAATAAAATGTTAATTTATTTTGATATACAAAGGTATTTGCAACTCGCTTGTTGCTCCAACATATGCACTTACATGTTATGATTGCACTGAAACTGATGCTAATTGTGTCACGGTAGTTGCGGGTATGAACTCTACAACGGATTGTACAAGCATGGGCTTTGGTTCAACGTTACACGTAGAAAGTTCAAGTGGAGGAGGTTGGTTAAATTCATGTTTAGATCTAATTTTATTTATTTAACAGTAAAATAAAAATCGAACTTCATCGCGTTTACCCAGGTTCAGACTCAGTTACAAGAGGTTGTGCTATGACTGCATCTTCAGGTTTTTGTACTGGTACAGAAAATGATTACTCATGTGCAGTTACATGTGACGAAGGTGAGGCTACAATTTTATACAAAGCATCTTTTGAACATATCAAAAGTATTTTAACATAACATTTTGTAATTGTATAAAGTTAATTGTAACAACGCTGCTCCGCCAAGCTACGAACTGGCATGTTATACGTGTTCATCAACTGATGGAGATTTAGCATCTTGTGACACGACAGACGCAACAACACCGCAAGCTGTTTGTACAGGGGAGAACGACCTTTGTTTGGCAAGAAGGGTAGCAACCACGGTCGATGGTAAATTATATAATAAAAAATATTATTAACGTTTACCATTCACAAAAGAATTGTTACAAAAATTTTAGTTTAATAAATATATATTTTTAAGGTGTAAGAAGTGTTACAGTAACAAGATCCTGTACTGCAACTCCCGCTACTGACACATGCGGGGGCACGTTCTTTGCATATGACTGTCCACAATCGTGTGCTACTGGAGGTAAAATAAAACATTTCAAGCACGAAAACGTGATTTTCTAATATTTTTTTCAGGTTTTAATTTAACATTTTTTGTTTATAACATAAATAAACAATTTACTAATTCATTAAAGTTGCAAATTTATTGTTTAAGCTCCCTGTAATTCAAACAGTATTGATGTGGGAGTCGCATTAAGTTGTAATACGTGCAACGATCAAGACGACTGCATCGAAACTATAACAGTGGAAACATTACGAGTGCCATGCGCAATTACGGATAACTATTGTACAAGCTCACGAGAGCTAATGTCCAGTAATGTACATTTTTATAAAAATTTAAATCTCAAAAATGTGTTATCCGATAGTGTGGTAAACCGGCCATGTCGTCAAAATACGAGCCGAAAGGTTTCGGGTTCGAGCCGTAACTACACTATTCGCTTTGGGGACGTTTACGGATAGCTTAAACACGTCCCAATCGCACCCATATCCAATAAAAATATTAAAAAACTATCTCCTTATAGAAAAAAAACGAAAATATAAAATAAAACAAAAATAAAATTCAAAGAAGTGAATTTACCTAAAAAATTTTGGAAGTGTTTAAATGGTTCACTAAAAAAATCGAATTTTCTTTTAAATATAGGTACAACCACTTTTCCGCGAGGTTGTGGTGTTAGCGCTGCTACGTTACCGGCCTGCACTGGAAGTTCTACTGAATATACTTGTACAAGCAGTTGCAACTCGGCAGGTATTTTTAGGTGTAACTTAAAAGTAAAACTTACAAAAAATATTTGTTTAACAGCTACTTTTTAATTAACTACAATTTTATAATACATAGCTATCTATCAACGTTGCATACTGTCTTTAAAAATACGGTTTAAAAATAAAATATAAATGGCTACTGACATTGTTTTAGTTAATTGCAATACCGCCCCTGCTCCAGCTTTTGAATTCCAATGTTATGTGTGTACTTCCACCGATGGTTCCGACTCAACTTGCGAAACACATACCGGTACCACAAACTTAATGACTTGTGCTTCAGGATCAACATTTTGCTCCACTAGAAGAGTAGCAACAACTACAGGAGGTAATTAGGCAGAAAAACTTCTAAAAATTATAAAATAAATTATTAAATATTATTGATGCAAAAACATTTGCGAACATTAATATTTGTGTTTAAGGAACGAGATCAGTCGTTTTGACGAGGGGTTGTGCCACAGAAGCAGTTACACAAGAATGTGGAGCAGGCGATGTATTTGGAGCTTACGACTGTAGCGCGACATGTAACACGAGTAAGTAGAGAAATATGTTATTTTTAACCAAACTTTACATTTTTTTAAACGTTGTGATGTAAAATTTTTTTGTTTTAAATTAAATATGATTTAAGATAATGCTTTTATCTTTACTTCTTGTTTATGTTTTTAAAAGTAAAAAAAATGTAGAATTATTAAAAACTTATAAATTTCTGCAGAACTTCAAATTCAAGTCAATACTTATATTTTTGTAATTATTAGTTGGTTGCAACACCGACTTTCCTGGAATAGCATTGAGTTGCAGAGTGTGTACATCCACTGATGATCCTTTAACATGTGGTGAAACAGTTACAGGAAACAACCATGAAACGGGATGCACATCAGCTCAAAGTAATTATTGCTCGACCACAAGAACTGGAACTACAACTGACGGTAATAATTAATCCTAAAAATATTTTTGCTCTTTAAAAAAACAACGCATTAAAATGCAATAAAATTAAATTATTTCACGGTAAAAAACCTTGTTTAATACAGGTACAACAACTGATGTTATTACAAGAGCTTGTGCCACAACTGCTGCTTCAGGTTGTACTGGAACATCTGATACCTATACTTGCTCAGCTTTTTGTAACACGGGTATGTATTAAACATTATATTTTTCGCTTCGCAAGTTTAAATACTTGTTTTATAAAACAGGTGTAACATTTTTTCACGATAAATCATTAATTTTACCGCGCCCCGCCAATGTTCGAATTGACTTGCTACACATGTAATTCCACCAATGGTGCCAACGCTGGATGCGACACAACAAGTGGAACAGTTAACGCCGCTGCTTGCCCATCAGGATCCCCTTTTTGCTCAACTACCAGAGTGGCAACAACTACAGAAGGTTCAATATAAATAAATTTACTAAATTAATAAACACTGATGCTGCAATTGCTTAAGCAATATTACCTTGTTGTTGTTGTAAAACGCCATAATACTAATAATTACACATTGCTATGTAGGAGTTAGAACAGTTGTGCTTACGAGGGGTTGTGTTACTGCTGCAGCTACTGTAAACGTATGCGATGGAACATACGACGCTTATACTTGTGCAACTACTTGTGATAGCGGTAACAAATCTAACTTAAAAATATTTTTAACAACATGTCGTTGCCTAAAAAAACATATTTTTGTTTATATTAGTATAAAAATTAACTATCTTTTAATACAACATTTAGTAAACTGTAACTCGGACAACCCAGCAGTAGCGCTTACTTGCTACATGTGTTCTTCTGAGGGAGGAGTCCCAACAACATGTGCAACACCTAGCGGAACCACCAACCAAGTAACCTGCCTCGCGGATAGTACTCACTGCACCACCACCACAGTTGGCACGTTAACCAATGGTAAGACATAATTAGAATAACAAGAACATACGAATAGATCGTAAAACATAGCAAGTATAGTAATGTAGGCATTACTACAAATTGATAATACTAACAAATTTGAAAACCAAATGCCAGAAATTGAAACCAACGTTAATTTTTATCTAAAACGTTGTTTTTGATATTCAAGTTACCGCCGTTGCAATCACAAGAGACTGTGCCACGGCTGCCGTTGAAAATGTTTGCAATGAAACTTCTTCTCCAAACTTCACATGTGCTTCATCATGTGCTACTGGTGAGATAATTATTTTAAAAATCGACCTATATAAATGTATAGACCGAATGTAGCGTTAATTTTTGCCAATTTCAATACACGTTTATAAGCCAGTCACATTGTGTTTTAATATTATTATTATATTTTTTTAGTGAACTGCAACACTGATACGCCATTGGTAGTTTTCCCACCTGGCAAAGCTCCCTCTCAACAGGCGAGTGTTATGATGTTGTTGGGTTCCATTTTCCTTTCTATGTTTGCAAAATGGATTTTATAAATCCAGCAAACGAAAGACAACGTGTGATTTCTATATAGAGTATATTCAATA
Source organism: Corella eumyota (assembly GCF_963082875.1). Classification (NCBI taxonomy): domain Eukaryota; kingdom Metazoa; phylum Chordata; class Ascidiacea; order Phlebobranchia; family Corellidae; genus Corella; species Corella eumyota. The sequence continues at coordinate 6,551,460 of NC_137491.1, forward strand.
TAATTTGTTATATTTTTGTTTTAAGTTTATAATAGCTTAATTAGGTTTTCTAAATTTAAAATTGATGATCTTTACTTGTGTTGTGTTTTTTATATAGAATAAATTATTGTGTGAGATTTAAAAAAAAAAAAATTTTTTATTTTTTTTAAAAATTGATAAATTGAGTTAATTTGTAAAAAAATGTAATTAAAATTCAACTTAGTTTTCCATTTTGCGTTTTCTGTTGTATAAGTAAATATAAGCTTAACTAAGTAAAAATTACGGAAGTATAGTACAAGAAGTCAACTTTTAAACAACATTAGGTATTTAGTTATTTACAAGAAAACTTTTCAACAAAACAAAATGTCATAAATATTTAATGCAAACCTATTTTTAAACGTAAAATCATGAAAGAAAATTTTTTTAGTATTATCTATAGGTTATAAATATATTTTAAAAAAATATTACTTTTAATTTGTGTTTTCTTAAATGAATTTTTTATAACAAAAATCTTTAACTAAGTGCAATTGAAACGTCTTCGATCATTTTTTTTTTTCGGCAAACCAAAACTTATGATAAGCTGATCCTAAAAACCATTACATTTTGTTTAAATATTAGCAATAATAATATAATAATTAAGCTGACGAAGAATAAAAATAAACAGTAAGAAAAAATAATTTAATTAAAAATGTTTGAGCCAACTTTTACATTTCACCGAACAAAGGATCTAATAAGCAAATTTACAAACCAACTCCGTGACAAATAGAATATATACAAAATAAACTTTAATTAAGGGAAGAAAAAGAAATTTGATCAAACATCAAATTTGTTAAACTTTACACAAACGAATTTACCATAGAAACCGACTACGGCAAAGCTTTTTTCACACAAAAAAGGTTAAAGACAAAGAAAAAATTTAGATATAAAATAACTTCGATTTAGGATTTTCACAGTCCTTAGAGATATATGTTCATACAGGCAGAGAATTTTAATATTTAGAAAATGTATCACCTTTTTAAATTTAAACCATCGGCGAATTTATTGTGTCTATAACGATACACTTAAGTTAAAACATATTTTATTAAAAACTTAAATTAATTTTACTGTTTAAAGCAATCTAGGGATTTGCACAAATAAAAAATATTTTTTTTAAACTCATATTCCTTAAAAAATTATTTAGAGAACAAAAGGTTATATTAAAGTATAGTTGTAAAATAAAATTATAGAATTTGACAGAATCCATGATTTTGACGTAATGTTAATAAATGTTTTTGACGTTGTGAACGTTAAATCATGAATTCTATACTAGCTTTACTAATTTTTTTAATGTAACTACTATACGTTTAATTAAAAATTATTTTATAAAAAATACAAAGTGAGATTCGTATATCAGTTGCAGTCGCTTTGTGCGAGAAAAATTGCATAATAAATGTAGGTATATAAAGAACAATGACCGTTAACAACCGTGTTAGAGAATGTTGTCAAAATTTAAAATCATATAGGATAACACAATAACTTTTAAACAAAATATATTGGTGTTAACAATTTTTAATTTTAACAATTCGACGGACAAAAAATCTAATTAAAAAAAAACTTTACAAAATAGCCTTTTGCTCAACAAGTTTTAATATATAACAATTTTCACGATAAATTTTTTAACGCAAATTTGTCAAACTTATTATAAAAGATTTAGTATAAAAACCGAAAACGGCCATAATTTTTTACATAATTTTACTAAAAAGGTCAAAAACAAAAATCTCGTAAATAAATAAATTTAACATTAATCAATCAAAGTAAAAGTGCGAAAAAAGCAACATATTTATTTTGATTTTATTTAATATTTCAACAAACCATTTTTAAACTAAGGTGTTCAAAATTTGTTATCAGCGTTAGAAGATGTGTTTAAATCGTATAACGAAAAATAATTTGAATTTAATCATAAAGTTAAAATAACTTTATTTTTTTACAGCCCAAACTTAAAAAAAATTGTTTAAATTTAAAAATGAAGTTTCTTGGTATTTTGATCTGTCTTCTTATTGTTTTTATTACTCGAGGTTAGCACATAAATTTTTATTATTTAACATGGTTTTTATATTTTAAACCGCTAAAAACTATATTTAAATAAAGCTTACACTTGAAGAAACATTAAATTTAAAGATGCATGTTTGAAATTTTAACTATAGGTTATGGGTTGATGTGTTATACATGTACTACTGTTGTGGGAGAAACAGCTACTTGCGACGACCCAGTTGACGGAACAACCTCAAGTGTAACTTGTGTCGTAGCTGATACATTTTGCACATCATCGGTTACGTTAGCAAACGGTAAACAATTTAATATAGTAAACGCAATAATTTTTATTGGTAAACAATTTAACATTGTATTTATTAAACTACTACATTTCTTTTCATAAGGTGTGGCTACTCTTACAAGAGGTTGTGCGAATGCAGCAGCCCCAACGTTCTGCACTGGAACAGCTACCGCTTATACATGTGCAGAAACATGCCAGATAGGTAAAAATCATTTATAAGGGTTAAATCATATTTATGATGCGTAAATTTTTAATGAAAAAGTTTTTAAACATAATTTAAATCAAGTTAATTTTGTTTATTTGAATTGGGTAATTTTTTTTAGATGATTGCAACATTGCTGATCCTGAATTCCAACTTTCATGTCACGTGTGTACTTCGGTAGGTGGAATGACAGGAGACTGTGATACAATAACTGGAGACACCAATGTTGCAGCTTGTGCTGGAGCCAGTGAAGACTTTTGTGTAACGACGAGATCATCATCAGGAGGTACAAAACTTACCGTATAACAAATTAAATGATCAAAAAAATAAAGCATCAAATAATGGTATTATTATGGCAGGAACCGTCACGGTTACTAGGGCATGCGCTACAGCTGCAGCAGCAGAGTTTTGTACTGGAATATCCACAGGCGATTACTCGTGCTCAGAATCGTGCGACTCAAGTTATGAACAGAGACAGTGAAATGCACATTTGTTAAATAAAAAACAATTTATAAAATAATCAATTTTAATATTAATAATAATCTAAACTTTATGAAAAACGTATTCTAAATTTTAGGCAAACAACGTAGATAAGAAAAATATAAATAAATACTCCTTTAGGTTAAAATTTGTTCAATATTATTAGATGGTTGTAATTCGATGGCTGCTCGCACATTTCCACTTTCATGTTATATGTGCTCTAAAACTGATGATAGCTGTAACAGTGTAATAGCGGTTACGACCACTCTTCAAGTATGTACTTCCGAATCATTTTGTACAACTTCAACAGTAAGAGATTCAGCGGGTAAGTAATACGCTAAGCCTAAAATTATAAACCTATAAAAAACACTTTAAAATAATATTGTCCTATTTCTTTAGGCACAGTCACCGTCACAAGAGGTTGTGCCTCAGCAGAGGTGACTTCACCTTTTTGTACTGGAACATCAGCTGAATATACTTGTGCAGTGACGTGTAACGAAGGTAATAACTATTGTGTGTTAAATTTATTTAACATTTATCTTTAAAAAACTTTAACAAATGAGAAATTAATTTATGAAGGCATTTGTAACTCGGCTACTGCACCTGTTTACCAACAATCCTGCCACGTGTGTTCATCTACTGATGGAGATTTAGCATCATGTGACACCATAAGTGATACCACACATGTCGTTGCCTGCACCGGATCAGGAGAAAACCTTTGTTTGACAAGACGAGTAGCAACCACTACCAATGGTAAGCTAAACTATAAAATAGAATTTTATTATTATTATTTTAAAAAACTACTTCAAAATTATTTAAAAACTACTTCAAAGAAAAAAAAATTTTGATCAAAAAATATATTTTTAAAAGGTGTAAGAAGTGTTACATTGACAAGATCTTGTACTGCTACTGCCGCCACTGCAGATTGCACTGGAAGTTTTGGTTCCTATGACTGTTCACAATCTTGTAATACAGGTATAAAAACACGCATGTGTGTGTAACAAAACGTTGTCGTGTATAATTTTTGACTTGTTAAAGTTTTCCCAGTAATATGTTAAACCTACATATATTTTTAGAGGCATGTAATAGAGGCAATCCCGTGGGAATACCATTAAATTGTTATGTTTGTGACGGTGAAGGTACATGCACTGAGACTCTAACTGGAGCTACTCATCAAACTACGTGCGCAATTACAGATAATTATTGTTCAAATGGACGAGCTCTAGCTGGCAGTAAGGCATCATACTAAACAACTTTTTATCTAAAAAATTACATAATTAATACACAACAGAAACAAAACATGATGTACATAATAACATGTATTTAATATATACTTTTATTGTACACATCAATAGTATTTATACAGTTAAACAAAAAAATTAGTAGCAAATTTTTAAATGTAGGTACAACCACTTACCCACGAGCCTGTGCTGTTAATCCAGTAACCATTCCTTGCACTGGAACTTCTACTACTTATACTTGTACAAGTTCTTGTAACTCAGCAGGTATGTATTAAATTATTATAAAATCTATTAAAAAAACATATAAAGAAATAGAGTTAAACCATATTTGAAAAAAATTTACAAATTTCAATATTTTAATTAAAATAAAAATTAAAAAAATAATCAATTTAAAACTATGTTACAGTGTTTATCATTTTCTATTAAAGTGCAGTATTTAAATTTGAATGGCGGTTACTGCTTTGTTTAGATTACTGCAATTCCGTTGAGGCGCCAACCTTTGCATTCCAATGTTATGTGTGTACTTCCACCGATGGTTCCGATTCAACTTGCGAAACACCCACCGGTACCACAAACTTAATGACTTGTGCTTCAGGATCAACATTTTGCTCCACTAGAAGAGTAGCAACAACTACAGGAGGTAATTAGGCAGAAAAACTTCTAAAAATTATAAAATATATTTTTAAATATTAATGATGCAAAAACATTTGCGAACATTAATATTTGTGTTTAAGGAACGAGATCAGTCGTTTTGACGAAGGGTTGTGCCACAGAAGCAGTTACACAGGAATGTGGAGCAGGCGATGTATTTGGAGCTTACGACTGTAGCGAGACATGTCCCGATAGTACGTAAAAGAGTTATTTTTAACCAATCTTTACTTTTTTTAAAACATTTAGATGTATATTTTTTTTGTTTTAAATTAAATATGATTTAAGATAATGCTTTTATCTTTACTTCTTGTTTATGTTTTTAAAAGTAAAAAAAATGTAGAATTATTAAAAACTTATAAATTTCTGCAGAACTTCAAATTCAAGTCAATACTTATATTTTTGTAATTATTAGTTGGTTGCAACACCGACTTTCCTGGAATAGCATTAAGTTGCAGAGTATGTACATCCACTGATGATTCTTCAACATGTAGTGAAACAGTTACAGGAAACAACCATGAAACGGCCTGCACATCAGCTCAAAGTAATTATTGCTCGACTACAAGAACTGGAACTACAACTGCCGGTAATAATTAATCCTAAAAAAATTTTTGCTCTTTTAAAAAACAACGCATTAAAATGCAATAAAATTAAATTATTTCACGGTAAAAAAACCTTATTTAATACAGGTACAACAACTGATGTTATAATAAGAGCTTGTGCCACAACTGCTGCTTCAGGTTGTACTGGAACATCTGATACCTATACTTGTTCAACTTCTTGTAATTCAGCAGGTATGTTTAAAACTGTTGAGTTGGGGTTCAAATAAAAAAGCTTTTTAAACGTTAACACATTTATAAAGCGTCACTTAAAAAGTGTCAGTTACACTGAATATTTAAAAATTCAACAAGTTTAAATACCCTTTTTATAAAAAAAGATGTAACATTTTTTCACGATAAATCATTAATTTTACCGCGTTATTAAGATAACTGCAATACTGCTGCCCCACCAATGTTCGAATTGACTTGTTACACATGTAATTCCACCAATGGTGCCAACGCTGGATGTGACACAACAAGTGGAACAGTTAACGCCGCTGCTTGCCCATCAGGATCCCCCTTTTGCTCAACTACCAGAGTAGCAACAACTACAGAAGCTTCAATATAAATAAAGTTAACAAAATAATAAAGTTGCAATTGATTTAGCAATGTTACCTTGTTGTTGTTGTAAAACGCCATAATAACAATAATTACACATTACTATGTAGGAGTTAGAACAGTTGTGCTTACGAGGGGTTGTGTTACTGCTGCAGCTACTGGAAACGTATGCGATGGAACATACGACGCTTATACTTGTGCAACTACTTGTGACAGCGGTAACAAATCTAACTTAAAAATATTTTTAACAACATGTCGTTGCCTAAAAAAACATTTTTTTGTTTATATTAGTATAAAAATTAACTATCTTTTAATACAACATTTAGTAAACTGTAACTCGGACAATCCAGCAGCAGCGCTTACTTGCTACATGTGTTCTTCTGAGGGAGGAGTCCCAACAACATGTGCAACACCTAGCGGAACCACCCACCAAGTAACTTGCTCCGCAGATAGTACTCACTGCACCACCACCACAGTTGGCACGTTAACCAATGGTAATACATAATTAGAATAACAAGGACATTCAAATAGATCGTAAAAACATAGCAAGTACAGTAATGTAGGCATTACTACAAATTGATAATACTAACAAATTTGAAAACCAAATGCCAGAAATTGAAACCAACGTTAATTTTTATCTAAAACGTTGTTTTTGATATTCAAGTTACCGCCGTTGCAATCACAAGAGACTGTGCCACGGCTGCCGTAGAGAATGTTTGCATCGTAACTTTTTCTCCAAACTTCACATGTGCTTCATCATGTGCTACTGGTGAGATAATTATTTTAAAAATCGACATATTTAAAATGTATAGACCGAATGTAGCGTTAATTTTCGCCAATTTCAATACACGTTTATAAGCCAGTCACATTGTGTTTTAATATTATTATTATATTTTTTTAGTAAACTGCAACACTGATACGCCATTGATAGTTTTTCCAGTTGGCAAAGCTCCCTCTCAACAGGCGAGTGTTATGATGTTGTTGGGTTCCATTTTCCTTTCTATGTTTGCAAAATGGATTTTATAAATCCAGCAAACGAAAGACAACGTGTGAATTCTATATAGAGTATATTCAATATAATTTGTTATATTTTTGTGTTAAGTTTATAATAGCTTAATGTGCAATTGAAACGTCTTCGATCATTTTTTTTTCGGTAAACCAAAACTTATGATAAGCTGATCCTAAAAACCATTACATTTTGTTTAAATATTAGCAATAATAATATAATAATTAAGCTGACGAAAAATAAAAATAAACAGTAAGAAAAAAATAATTTAATTAAAAATTTTTGAGCCAACTTTTACAATTCACCGAACAAAGGACCTAATAAACAAATTTACAAACCAACTCTGTGACAAATAGAATATATACAAAATAAACTTTAATAAAAGGAAGAAAAAGAAATTTGATCGACTACGGAAATTTGATCGACTACGGCATAGAAACCGACTACGGCAAAGCTTTTTTCACGCAAAAAAGGTTAAAGACAAAGAAAAATTTAGATATAAAATAACTTCGAATTAGGATTTTCACAGTCCTTAGAGTTATAGATTCATACAGGCAAAGTATTTTAAAATTTAGAAAATGTTTCACCTTTTCAAATTTAAACCATAAGCGAATTTATTGTGTCTATAACGATACATTTAAATTAAAACATATTGTCATCAAAACTTAAATTACTTTAACTGTTTATAGCAATTTAGGCATTTAAATTAATAAAAAACAAAAGATTTTAAAAATAATAAACATCTAAAAAATTGTCTGGGCAAACGGATAATAAAATTCCACTATCGTTGTAAAATAAAAATATAAAGATTGAAAGAGAAATGACCTGTTCTTTTTTGTAAAGACGTAAAATGCCTGAGATATCGAGTTGTTAACAGCATTAAATAAAAAATTATTAGCAATTGAATGAAAATAGTTTAAAAAAAGCTTTTTGCGTTTTAAGATTAATGCATTAACAGGAAATTAAACTAAAAACGATCTTAATGATTTTAATTTTTGTAGAGTTATACAGAAGCATTTTTACACAAATAGTAAAGGTTAAAAGTAAATGTTTTATAATACAAATTATTGTTTATCCATATCCACTTGAATCGTAATAAACCGATGTCAAACGCGTAGAAAACATAAAAAAAAACTATATTTAGTAGAACAAGCCGCGTCAAAATAAAAAAAAAATTTTGTATACAATTTCATTTTTAAATCGTATGTACTTATTTTTCACAGTTTGAAAAACGAAAAAATATATATTTTTTTAAATTAAATTCTCTATGTATTCAAAAATCAAATAACACAAAAATGCCAAAATTTAATAATGAATTAATTTCAAACCAGAATTTAAGGTTATTTTTTTTAAAATGAAACTTATTGAAAGTTTATCCTGCCTTTTAGTGGTTTGTATTCACCAAGGTAGGCAACAAAAATAACATTAAATTTTTTAATAACAAAACTTGTAAAAATAAAGTATAAAAATGCATCAAAATAATATTAACTATAATAATACCATTTAGGTTATGGGCAACTGAACTGTTATGATTGTACTACTGTCGTCGGAATGACACCAATTTGTGATGATCCAAATAGTCGCATCACAACAAGCAGCGCATGTACTGGCGGAAACACCTTTTGCTCAACATCGGTTACTTTAAATGCCGGTAAGCGATAAAATGTTTGTGTAAAAATTAAAAAAAAAACTATAAAAAATTTTTAAAGGTACGACTACACTAACAAGAGCGTGTGTGGCAACTGCAACCCCAGCACATTGCACTGGATCAGCTACTGCTTATACATGTGGAACAACATGTACCACACCAAGTATTAAATTATATCAAAAATTTTTAATCTTAAATTAAAAAGTAATCGTAGTAATGTAAAAAACTAAAATTTATTTTATTAACGTTAAACTGTGAACTTTTTATTTAGATAATTGCAACACGGATGCCGCTCGCACATTTGAATTATCATGCTATACTTGTTCTTCCGTTGATGGAGCGACAGCAAACTGCGACACTGTAGATCCTGCAACAACCCCTGTTGAAGCTTGTACAGCGGGCCAAAACTTTTGTACAACAACAAGAGTAGCAGATTTAGCAGCAGGTAATACATTTGATCAAATCCAATGTAAAATAGTTTATGTAGAACAAGATTAAAGCATCATTATTGTATAACAGGTACTGTCACACTTACAAGAGGTTGTGCGACTGCTGCGGTGGCAGTTTCGCCAAATCATTGTACTGGATCATCAACTGATTTCACATGTGCAGTAACATGTGATGCAGGTAACAATCAAAAAAAATTTTTTTAAAGCAAATTTTACAATCATTATTTTTAGTTAAACGTTTTTCATAACATCATATATTACTTAAAATTAATTCATGCAAGAATTCAATTTTAAAACATTTTAATAAAAATTGTTTGCGACGAAATCCTGCTTCAATATTTCTTATACCATATTAACCTCAAATTACAAAAATTTAACATTTAACTACAAAACACTAAAAATCATTGTATTTTTCAATCAATTATTAATTTATTTTGATATACAAAGGTATTTGCAACACGGTAGCTGCTCCAGCATATGCCCTTGCATGTTATATGTGCAGTGTAACTGATAATACTTGTGACACAGTAACCGGTTCAACTACTACAATAGATTGTACGAGCATGGGATTTTGTTCGACGTCACGAGTAGCGGATTCAGGCGCATGTAAGACATATCAACATTAAACCAATTTTAGTAAAATTTTCAGTTAAAAATTAAAATAAAACTTCTTGGTGTTTAACCAGCCACAGTCACAGTAACAAGAGGTTGTGCGTCAGATGCGTCTTCAGGTTTTTGTACTGGATCATCAACTAATTACACATGTGCAGATACGTGCAACGGAGGTAGCATTCTTGAATATAAAAAATTGCACTTCTATTTACGTTTTTTTAAGCTAAATTTTTTCGAAAACATAAAATATAACATAAAATAAATGCAGCGGGTATGTTTAAAACTGTTGAGTTGTGGTTCAAATGAAAAAGCTTTTTAAACGTTAACACATTTATAAAGCGTCACTTAAAAAGTGTCAGTTAAACTAAATATTTAAAAATTCAACAAGTTTAAATACCCTTTTTATAAAAAAAAATGTAACATTTTTTTACGATTAATCATTAATTTTACCGCATTATTAAGATAACTGCAATAATGATGCCCCACCAATGTTCGAATTGACTTGCTACACATGTAATTCCACCAATGGTGCCAACGCTGGATGCGACACAACAAGTGGAACAGTTAACGCCGCTGCTTGCCCATCAGGATCCCCTTTTTGCTCAACTACCAGAGTGGCAACAACTACAGAAGGTTCAATATAAATAAATTTAACAAAATAATAAAGTTGCAATTGATTTAGCAATGTTACCTTGTTGTTGTTGTAAAACGCCATAATAACAATAATTACACATTACTATGTAGGAGTTAGAACAGTTGTGCTTACGAGGGGTTGTGTTAATGCTACAGCTACTGGAAACCCATGCGATGGAACACACGACGCTTATACTTGTGCAACTACTTGTGACAGCGGTAACAAATCTAACTTAAAAATATTTTTAACAACATGTCGTTGCCTAAAAAAGAAACATTTTCTCGTTAATATTAGTATAGAAATTAACTGTCTTTTAACGACATTTAGTAAACTGTAACTCGGAAAACCCAGCAGTAGCGCTTACTTGCTACATGTGTTCTTCTGAGGGAGGAGTCCCAACAACATGTGCAACACCTAGCGGAACCACCCACCAAGTAAATTGCTCCGCGGCTAGTACCCACTGCACCACCACCACAGTTGGCACGTTAACCAATGGTAAGACCTAATTAGAATAAAAAGAACATACGAATAGATTGTAAAAACATAGCAAGTATAGTAATATAAGCAATACTACAAATTAATAATATTAACAAATTTGAAAACCAAATGCCAGAAATTGAAACCAACGTTAATTTTTATCTAAAACGTTGTTTTTGACATTCAAGTTAACGCCGTTGCAATCACAAGAGACTGCGCCACGGCTGCCGTAGAGAATGTTTGCAACGTAACTTCTTCTCCAAACTTTACATGTGCTTCATCATGTGCTACTGGTGAGATAATTATTTTAAAAATCGACATATTTAAAATGTATAGACCGAATGTAGCGTTAATTTTTGCCAATTTTAATACACGTTTATAAGCCAGTCACATTGTGTTTTATTATTATTATATTTTTTTAGTGAACTGCAACACTGATACGCCATTGGTAGTTTTTCCAGTTGGCAAAGCTCCCTCTCAACAGGCGAGTGTTATGATGTTGTTGGGTTCCATTTTCCTTTCTATGTTTGCAAAATGGATTTTCTAAATTTAGCAAACGTAAAAAACGTGTGATTTCTATATAGAGTATATTCAATATATTTTGTTATTTTTTTGTTTTAAGTTTATAATAGCTTAATTAAATTATCTAAATTTTAAATTTTTACGTTTAATCGATGAATTCTTGTACATACAATAAATAATGAGTGAGATTTCTATATAGTTTTTAGTAGCTTAAAAATAGTAAACACGAGATAAATTGCATAACGAATGTATGCAAAGGACTACAGCTGCCAAAGCCTTTATAGAAAAATATTAATTTAATTTTTATTAACATTTACAAGTGTTGTACAATATTATAACCTTTAAACAAGATATATTAGGGCGTACCCATTTATAATATTTAAATAATAATAGAGTTTAATATTTATTTAATCTTAAAAAATATTTTTAGTTTAAATTTCAGTTCTCCCTCTCCTTTATGCAAAAACTTTTTAATATAATAACGCAATGTTGAATTTTGCCTAACATGAATTTTTAATTTAGTAAAGTTGATTTTATAAAAGAATATATGTTTCTGACAATATAATGTTACAACTCAAATTTAAAAGCACATAATAATACAACTTATGTCAACTTTTAACTTTACCATTAATTTACAATATTGTCTTATTTGGTAAAACTTTCCGCGTTTCTTTAGCAAAATTTTTGGGTACTATTTAGGGCGTCCAAATAACGCAACAGAACTAACTTTATGTGAAAAATTTTGGCGACCCATTCATTGATATCAGTTTACAGACGGTTTGAAGATGCAAAGCAAACCCTACACGAAATATGCGTAACGGTAACCGGTCGCCAACAGTGACAAATAAACAATGTAATAGCACCCAGTGGAAAAAAATTAAAAGTTCGTATTTTTTTACTTTGGTTCTATATAACTTTTTAACAACCCTTTTTTAGTCGTCAATGCACAGAGTTTGTTGCCAGCGTTAGTTGTAAAAAAACATTAAGTTAGGTAATATTCTGGGTCTCAAATTATAACGTATATATTTAAAACCAGATTTACCAAACGTACTAAAATTTTTACACTAATTTATATTCAACCCAGTATATTTTTAAATAGGTATTTTAAATTTTTAAAATGAAATTCGTTGGGATATTAGCCTATTTAATTATTTGTATTCATAAAGGTAAGTAAAAAAAATTGTCCTAAGTTTTTAACACCAAAACTTGCAGAAATTAAGTAAAAAGCTAAAAAAATGAAATAAATTTAAACATAATATTTATATTAAGGTTATGGACAAACGAACTGTTATAATTGTGTGGCTGAGGTAGGAGCGGTAACGGATTGCGACGTTCCAGTTAGTGGCACTACAATGAGCAGCGAATGTACTGGCAGAAACACCTTTTGCTCAACATCAGTCACTTTACTTAGTGGTAAGCAATTAAACCAAATTTGAAAAAATACATTTTTTAAACGTTGGTGCAAAAATTAAAAAAAAACTATTAAAAATGTACTTTTAAAGGTACGATTACACTAACAAGAGCGTGTGTGGGAACTGCAGCCCCAGCATATTGCACTGGATCAGCTACTGCTTATACATGTGGAACAACATGTACCAAACCAAGTATTAAATTATATCAAATATTTTTAATCTTAAATTAAAAATTAATCGTAGTAATGTAAAAAACTAAAATTTATTTTATTAACGTTAAACTGTGAACTTTTTATTTAGATAATTGCAACACGGATGCCGCTCGCACATTTGAATTATCATGCTATACTTGTTCTTCTGTTAATGGAGCGACAGGAAACTGTGACACTATAGCTGTTGGAGAAACCCCTGTTGCAGCTTGTGCACAGGGCGAAGAATATTGTACAACGACAATAGTAGCAGATTCAACAGCTGGTAATACATATTATCAAATCCAATGTAAAAAAGCTTATGTAGAACAAAATCAAAACATTATTATTGTATATCAAGGTACCGTCACTCATACAAGAGGTTGTGCGACAACTGCGGTGGCAGTTTCGCCAGATCATTGTACTGGATCATCAACTGATTACTCATGCGCAGTAACGTGTAACGAAGGTAGCATTCTTAAATATAAAAAATTGCACTTCTATTTATGTTTTTTTTAAGCTAGACTTTTTCAAAAACATAAAATATAACATAAAAAAAATTTTATGCAAGAATTAAAATTTAAATTAATCTAATAAAATATTTTGCAATAAAATCCTGGTAGGAAATTTGAATTTCTTTATTTACCCTAATTACCAAAATATCTAATTCAAAAATGTAATTTAACATATTTTATTAAAAAACAATACGAGTCATTGTATTCTGTAATAACATGTTAATTTATTTTGATATACAAAGGTATTTGCAACTCGCTTGTTGCTCCAACATATGCACTTGCATGTTATGATTGCACTGCAACTGATGGTAGTTGTGATACAGTAAGCGGTTCGACTTCTACAATGGATTGTACAACCATGGGCCTTTGTTCGACGTCACGAGTAGTGGATTCAAGCGCAAGTAAGGCGTTGTTACATGAAACTAGGTTTAGTTAATGATAAAATTAAAATAAAATTTTGTTTTGTTTTATTAGGCACAGTCACAGTAACAAGAGGTTGTACTTCGGCTGCGTCTTTTTGTACTGGTACATCAACCGATTACTCATGTGCAGATACATGTGACGAAGGTAAGGCTACAATTTTATACAAAGCATCTTTTGAACATATCAAAAGTATTTTAACACAACATTTTGTAATTGTATAAAGTTAATTGTAACTCCGCTGCTCCGCCAAGCTACGCACTGGCATGTTATACGTGTTCATCAACTGATGGAGATTTAGCATCTTGTGACACGACAGACGCAACAACACCGCAAGCTGTTTGTACAGGGGGGGGGGCACCTTTGTTTGGCAAGAAGGGTAGCAACCACGGTCGATGGTAAATTATATGATAAAAAATATTATTAGCGTTTACCATTTACAAAAGAATTATTACAAAAATTTTAGTTTAATAAATATATATTTTTAAGGTGTAAGAAGTGTTACAGTAACAAGATCCTGTACTGGAACTCCCGCTACTGACACATGCGGGGGCACGTTCTTTGCATATGACTGTCCACGATCGTGTGCTACTGGAGGTAATATAAAAAATTTCGAGCACGAAACGTGATTTTCTAATTTTTTTTACAGGTTTTAATTTAACATTTTTTGTTTATAACATAAATAAACAATTTACTAATTTATAAAGTTGCAAATTTATTGTTTAAGCTCCCTGTAATTCAAATGATATTGATGTGGGGGTCGCATTAAGTTGTAATACGTGCACCAATGAAGCAGATTGCACCGAAACTATAACAGTGGAAACATTACGAGCGCCATGCGCAATTACAGATAATTATTGTACAAGCTCACGAAACCTAGCTTCCGGTAATGTACATTTTTATACAATTTAAATCTCAAAAATGTGTTTTAAAAAATCACTCATCCGATAGTGTGGTAAACCGACCATGCGTCGAAATACGAGCCGAAAGGTTTTGGGTTCGAGCCGTACCTACACTATTCGCTCTTGAGCCGGCGTTTACGGATAGCTTAAACACGTTCCAATCGCACCCATACCCGATAAAAATATCAAAAAACTATCACCTTAAAGAAAAAACAAAAAAATAAATAAAACAAAACTAAAATTCGAAGAAGTGAATTCACCCTAAAAATTACGGAAGTTTATAGATGGTTCCCTAAGAAAATCAATTTTCTTTTTAAATAAAGGTACAACCACTTTTCCGCGAGGTTGTGCTGTTAGCGCTGCTACGACACCCGCCTGCACCGGAAGTACTACTGCATATACTTGTACAAGCACTTGCAACTCGGCAGGTATTTTTAGCTGTCACTTAAATGTAAAACTTACAAAAAATGTTGGTTTAACAGCTACTTTTTAATTAACTACAATTTTATAATACATAGCTATCTTTCAACGTTGCATACTGTCTTTAAAAATACGGTTTAAAAATAAAATATAAATGGCTACTGACAATTTTTAGATAATTGCAATACCGCCCCAGTTCCAGTTTTTGAACTCCAATGTTATGTGTGTACTTCCACCGATGGTTCTCTTTTAAAAAACAACGCATTAAAATGCAATAAAATTAAATTATTTCACGGTAAAAAAAACCTTGTTTAATACAGGTACAACAACTGATGTTATTACAAGAGCTTGTGCCACAACTGCTGCTTCAGGTTGTACTGGAACATCTGATACCTATACTTGCTCAGCTTCTTGTAACACGGGTATGTATTAAACATTATATTTTTCGCTTCACAAGTTTAAATACTTTTTTTTATAAAACAGGTGTAACATTTTTTCACGATAAATCATTAATTTTACCGCGATTTAAAGATAACTGCAATACTGCTGCCCCATCAATGTTCGAATTTACTTGCTACACATGTAATTCCACTAATGGTGCCAACGCTGGATGTGACACAACAAGTGGAACAGTTAACGCCGCTGCTTGCCCATCAGGATCCCCTTTTTGCTCAACTACCAGAGTGGCAACAGCTACAGAAGGTTTAATATAAATAAATTTAACAAATTAATAAATACTGATGTTGCAATTGATTAAGCAATGTTACCTTGTTGTAAAACGCCATAATAACAATAATTACACATTACTATGTAGGAGTTAGAACAGTTGTGCTTACGAGGGGTTGTGTTACTGCTGCAGCTACTGGAAACATGTGCGATGAAACATACGACGCTTATACATGTGCAACTACTTGTGACAGCGGTAACAAATCTAACTTAAAAATATTTTTAACAACATGTCGTTGCCTAAAAAAGAAACATTTCCTTGTTAATATAAGTATAGAAATTAACTGTCTTTTAATACAACATTTAGAAAACTGTAACTCGGACAACCCAGCAGTAGCGCTTACTTGCTACATGTGTTCTTCTGAGGGAGGACTCCCAACAACATGTGCAACACTTAGCGGAACCACCCACCAAGTAACTTGCTCCGCAGATAGTACTCACTGCACCACCACCACAATTGGCACGTTAACCAATGGTAAGACCTAATTAAAATAAAAAGAACATACGAATATATTGTAAAAAACATAGTAAGTATAGTAATATAAGCAATACTACAATTTGATAATACTAACAAATTTGAGAACCAAATGCCAGAAATTGAAACCAACGTTAATTTTTATCTAAAACGTTGTTTTTGATATTCAAGTTACCGCCGTTGCAATCACAAGAGACTGCGCCACGGCTGCCGTTGAAAATGTTTGCAATGTAACTTCTCCTCCAAACTTTACATGTGCTTCATCATGTGCTACTGGTGAGATAATTATTTTAAAAATCGACATATTTAAAATGTATAGACCGAATGTAGCGTTAATTTTCGCCAATTTCAATACACGTTTATAAGCCAGTCACATTGTGTTTTATTATTATTATTATTATATTTTTTTAGTGAACTGCAACACTGATACGCCATTGGTAGTTTTCCCAGTTGGCAAAGCTCCCTCTCAACAGGCGAGTGTTATGATGTTGTTGGGTTCCATTTTCCTTTCTATGTTTGCAAAATGGATTTTCTAAATTTAGCAAACGTAAAAAACGTGTGATTTCTATATAGAGTATATTCAATATATTTTGTTATTTTTTTGTTTTAAGTTTATAATAGCTTAATTAAATTATCTAAATTTTAAATTTTTAAGTTTAATCGATGAATTCTTGTACATACAATAAATAATGAGTGAGATTTCTATATCGTTTTTAGTAGCTTAAAAATAGTAAACACGCAAAGGACTACAGCTGCCAAAGCCTTTATAGAAAAATCTTAACTTAATTTTTATTAACATTTACAAGTGTAGTACAATATTATAACCTTTAAACAAGATATATTAGGGCGTACCCATTTATAATATTTAAATAATAATACAGTTTAATATTTATTTAATCTTAAAAAAATATTTTTAGTTGAAATTTCAGTTCTCCCTCTCCTTTATGTAAAAACTTTTTAACATAATAACGCAATGTTATTGGACGCTATTTTGACAGGCGTCCCGTTACAAACAATATGAACCGTAACAAACCGTTAACTTATTTTATTTTTGTAAATCTAAAGTAAACATCAAGTAAGGATTGAATTCAAGTTTAAAAACGACAATTTGTTTGTACAGTTTATTAAAAAAGTAAAGATGTAACAACCAAAACAAATAAACTTATTGTACTCAATTTTATAAAAAATAGTGAGTGACCTTTTCAACTTGCCGAAGAAAGATTAAATTAAAAAAAAATATTTACACATAGCCGTTTCAAGCAAACGTTTGTACTTAGAATCAACGCTAAATTTGATAAACACAACATCAAAAAGTTACTATGGAAACCAATAAAGAAACATTTTATTCTCAAAAACAACTCGAGACAAAGATATTTATATATATAGAGCATATAATTTAAAAACCATGCAGTATTTCTAGTTATTAATATATAGATGCGGGCTATTACTTTAACTATAGTTGCCAATGTTAATAAAAAAATAAATAGGAACTTATCAAACTGCATGTCGGGAAAAGAGCAATCTTTTTACTACAGTTTTAAATAAGATTTTACCAAACCATTTTTAATTTAAAATGCCTTTTCTTCTTGTTTATTGCCATAGGCAATAAACAAATAGTAAACTATATTTTTAAAGTTTTAATTAAAGGAGAAAATATCATTTAAAAATACTGCAATAATCCTAAAAAATATTTATTTTACAACAAATTTTACTATAATTTGTTTTTATATTAAAAATGAAGTTCTATGGAATAATCGTTTGGCTTTTAATAGTTTTTATAAATAAAGGTTGGTAAATAAGCAATAAATATTTTGATTAAATTTTTAAACTAAATTTGCAGCCTACCATTTGCAAGCATATTAAACCTTGATTTAAACACTTTAATGTTTTTAAATTAAAGCTTACTTTAAATTTATGTATGCTAACCACAAATTCCAACACGCAAATGTTTGTCGTTACCTTGTTACAAAATGCAGTCCGTATGGCGTACACTTACCTATTATTTAATTTTGTTTTAATCGGAACTTGATTGAATCTATTTCATAATACGAACTATATTAGGCTATTAAAGGAATTTTAAAATGTTAAACCAATACATATAAAAACAAGTAAAATTACTATTTAGATCTAAAATAAAAATGTAAGTATTTGTATTTACAAAACATTTTCCTGCAACGAATTTAAAACCAAACTAATTATTTTTAAATAAGCAACACCATATAAAATTATATTTATTTCAATAACATGTTTATTAGTATACGTTATAGATTGCATCGACTGTTATTTCAAAAATTTGGGAGTAATGTTACAAATTAATTTAACAGAACAAACTTTATGTTTTTTTTAAATAAAATAAAATATATATTTTTAAGCGCCTAACACATTTTTAAATTCAATTTTTGAATATAGGTTATGGGTTGAATTGTTATATGTGTACTACTGTTGTGGGAGAAACAGCTAATTGCGACGGCCCAGATGGAACAACCTCAAGTGTAACTTGTGCCGCAACTGATACATTTTGCACATCATCGGTTACGTTAGCAAACGGTAAACAATTAACTATGGTAAACGCAATAATTTTTATTGGTAAACAATTTAACGTTGTATTTATTAAACTACTACAATTTTTTTTATAAGGTGTGGCTACTCTTACAAGAGGTTGTGCGGATGCAGCAGCCCCACTCTGCACTGGATCAGCCACCGCTTATACATGTGCAGAAACATGCAACTCAAGTAAAAATAATATAAAAGGGTTAAACCATATTTATTATGCGTAAATTTTTAATGAAAAAGTTTATAAACATAATTTAAATCAAGTTAATTTTGTTTATTTGGATTGGTTAATTTATTTAGATGATTGCAACACTGCTGATCCTGTATTTGAACTACCATGTTACGTGTGTACTTCGGAAGCTGAAGCGACAGCAAACTGTGACACAACAGATGGAACCACCAATATTGCAGCTTGTACTGAAGCCAATGAAGACTTTTGTGTAACGACAAGATCATCATCAGGAGGTATAAAACTTACCGTTAAACAAATTAAATGATTTCAAAGCATCAAATAATGCTAATATTGTGGCAGGAGTTGTAATTGTAGAAAGGGCATGCGCTACAACTGCGGCAGCAGAGTTTTGTACTGGAATATCCACAGGCGATTACTCGTGCTCAACGTCGTGCGACTCAGGTTATGAACAGAGACAGTGAAATGCACAATTGTTAAATAAAAAACAATTTATAAAATAATCAATATTAAATTAATATATTTAAACAGCTTTATGTAATTCGGCTACTGCGCCAACATTCGCATTATCATGTTTTGTGTGTTCTTCAACTGATAGAAGTTTAACATCATGTGACACGACAAGTGGAACAACACATCGAGCGCGTTGTACTGGTGGAGAAGATTTTTGTTTAGCAAGAAGAGTAGCGACCACGACTGATGGTAAAATTATTGTTAATATTAAAAAAATTTTAAAACTACGTTTACAATTTTTAAAATAAAAACGGTCACGGAAATTTTTAAAGCATAATTAAATGTTTTAAGGGGTTTGAAGTGTTACAGTGACAAGATCGTGCTCTGCTACTGCTGTCGCAGATCCAACCTGTGATGGAACGTCTGGTGCATATAACTGCCCAGTAACATGTGCTACACGTATGTTAGTTTAAAATTTATGATTCGCCTAATAATTTTTTTTTCCGTTAATCATTCAATTGTTTAAGTGCTAATTAAAATGCCCCAGAAGACTATAATCCCCTTTTCAACCCCATTGGTAGCGGTTAAAAATGGTTCCTTTATGCGCTTCGTAGAAAATAAGCACGCTGATTAAACTAATTACAATTAAAATTAAAAATGAATTAATTTTTTTAGGTATTTTTATTGAGTAAAATAAAATAATAAGAGAAAAGTATCATTTAAAACTTAAAAGAATTTTTTGATTATCATTTTAGATGCCTGCAATACAAACGGTATTGATGTGGGAGTCGTTTTAGGATGTAATGTTTGTACGGGGTGCACTGAAACAATCACGGGAACTGATTTACAAATGAATTGTGGTGCTATAACAGATAATTTTTGTTCAACCACTCGAAATGTTGTTTCTAGCGGTAATCACTATAATCTAATCAATTAAATTTTTTTTGTCTAGGCAATTACTTTTATGTAAAAACACATAACAACAATATCGAGTTTAAAATTAAAATAAATTTGATTTATTCCAGGCATAAACACCTGTTTATTGAAGCCGATGTAATTTTTTTATATTAAAGGCACTGCTACTTTCAATCGAGCGTGTGTCGTGAGCGCTGAAACACTCCCTTGTACCGGAGATGCAGCTGACCATGTTTGTACTAGCACTTGTGATTCAGGTAAATTAATACCAAAATTTATGCAATAAAAACACTTATAATTTAAGAATTTTATTAATAAAAAATATATTAAGCATATTAACCAAATTCTAATAAATGCATATTATATTTAATGATTATAAATATAAAATTTATCATTTTTGTTTAAAATATATGTGCGTGTAGTAAAAAAATAATTGACTGCCAAGCTTGTTTGTTTACTTTCCATTAAAAAGGACTATTAAATTAAAAACAACTTTATTTAAACTAGATTTAATATTGGTAAATAAATTTATTTTTATAAAAGAAATACTTATATTTGTATGTTTTTCTTTTGTGGAAACAATTTTCAAATAATTAAAAAAAACACTAAATGCGAATTTAGATGACTGCAACACCGCTGCTCCACCAACCTTTGCATTCCAATGTTATGTGTGTACTTCCACCGATGGTTCCGACTCAACTTGCGAAACACCCACCGGTACCACAAACTTAATGACTTGTGCTTCGGGATCAACATTTTGCTCCACTAGAAGAGTAGCAACAACTACAGGAGGTAATTAGGCAAAAAAACTTTTAAAAATTATAAAATAAATTTTTAAATATTAATGATGCAAAAAGATTTGAAAATTAATACTTGTGTTTAAGGAACGAGATCGGTCGTTTTGACGAGAAGTTGTGCCACAGCAGCAGTTACACAGCCATGTGGAGCAGACGATGTATTTGGAGCTTACGACTGTAGCGCGACATGTACCATGGGTAAGTAAAGACATGTGTTATTTTTAACCAAACTTTACATTTTTTTAAACGTTGTGATGTAAAATTTTTTTGTTTTAAATTAAATATGATTTAAGATAATGCTTTTATCTTTACTTCTTGTTTATGTTTTTAAAAGTAAAAAAAATGTAGAATTATTAAAAACTTATAAATTTCTGCAGAACTTCAAATTCAAGTCAATACTTATATTTTTGTCAATACTTAAATTATTAGTTGGTTGCAACACCGACTTTCCTGGAATAGCATTAAGTTGCAGAGTATGTACATCCACTGATGCTTCTTCAACATGTGGTGAAACAGTTACAGGAAACAACCATGAAACGGCCTGCACATCAGCTCAAAGTAATTATTGCTCGACCACAAGAACTGGAACTACAACTGCCGGTAATAATTAATCCTCATAATATTTTTGCTCTTTTAAAAAACAACGCATTAAAATGCAATAAAATTAAATTTTTTCTCAGTAATAAACCTTATTTAATACAGGTACAACAACTGATGTTATAACAAGAGCTTGTGCCACAACTGCTGCTTCAGGTTGTACTGGAACATCTGATACCTATACTTGTTCAGCTTCTTGTAATTCAGCAGGTATGTTTAAAACTGTTGAGTTGGGGTTCAAATAAAAAAGCTTTTTAAACGTTAACACATTTATAAAGCGTCACTTAAAAAGTGTCAGTTAAACTGAATATTTAAAAATTCAACAAGTTTAAATACCCTTTTTATAAAAAAAAATTTACCGCGTTATTAAGATAACTGCAATACTTCTGCCCCACCAATGTTCGAATTGACTTGTTACACATGTAATTCCACTAATGGTGCCAACGCTGGATGTGACACAACAAGTGGAACAGTTAACGCCGCTGCTTGCCCATCAGGATCCCCTTTTTGCTCAACTACAAGAGTGGCAACAACTACTGGAGGTTCAATATAAATAAATTTAACAAATTAAGAAATACTGATGTTGCAATTGATTAAGCAATGTTACCTTGTTGTTGTTGTTGTAAAACGCCATAACAACAATAATTACACATTACTATGTAGGAGTTAGAACAGTTGTGCTTACGAGGGGTTGTGTTACTGCTGCAGCTACTGGAAACGTATGCGATGGAACATACGACGCTTATACATGTGCAACTACTTGTGACAGCGGTAACGAATCTTAAAAATATTTTTAACAACATGTCGTTGCCTAAAAAAACATTTTTTTGTTTATATTAGTATAAAAATTAACTATCTTTTAATACAACATTTAGTAAACTGTAACTCGGACAATCCAGCAGTAGCGCTTACTTGCTACATGTGTTCTTCTGAGGGAGGAGTCCCAACAACATGTGCAACACCTAGCGGAACCACCCACCAAGTAACTTGCTCCGCAGATAGTACTCACTGCACCACCACCACAGTTGGCACGTTAACCAATGGTAATACATAATTAGAATAACAAGGACATTCAAATAGATCGTAAAAACATAGCAAGTACAGTAATGTAGGCATTACTACAAATTGATAATACTAACAAATTTGAAAACCAAATGCCAGAAATTGAAACCAACGTTAATTTTTATCTAAAACGTTGTTTTTGATATTCAAGTTACCGCCGTTGCAATCACAAGAGACTGCGCCACGGCTGCCGTGGAAAATGTTTGCAATGTAACTTCTCCTCCAAACTTCACATGTGCTTCATCATGTGCTACTGGTGAAATAATTTTTTTAAAAATCAACATATGTAAAATGTATAGACCGAATGTAGCGTTAATTTTCGCCAATTTCAATGCACGTTTATAAGCCAGTCACATTGTGTTTTATTATTAATATTATTATATTTTTTTAGTGAACTGCAACACTGATACGCCATTGGTAGTTTTTCCAGTTGGCAAAGCTCCCTCTCAACAGGCGAGTGTTATGATGTTGTTGGGTTCCATTTTCCTTTCTTTGTTTGCAAAATAGATTTTCTAAATCCAGAAAACGAAAGAAAACGTGTGATTTCTATATACAATATATTATGTTATATTTTTGTTTTAAGTTTTATAATAGCTTAATTAAGTTTTCTAAATTTAAAAATTGATGAACTTTACTTGTGTTGTGTTTTTTTATATAGAATAAATGATTGTGTGAGATTTTAAAATTTTTTTTTTTTTATTTTCTTTAAAAATTGGTAAATTGAGTTAATTTGTAAAAAAATGTAATTAAAATTCGACTTAGTTTAACACAGTTTATCAATTTCCATTTTGCGTTTTCCGTTGCATAAGTAAATCTAAGCTAAACAAAGTAAAAATTACGGAAGTATAGTACCAGAAGTCAACTTTTAAACAACATTAGTTATTTAGTTATTTACAAGTAAAACTTTTCAACAAAACGAAAAGCCATAAATATTTAATGCAAACCTCTTTTTTAAACGTAAACTTATAAAAGAATATTTTCTTAGTATTATCTATAGGTTATAAATATATTTTAAAAAATATTACTTTCCATTTGTGTTTTCTTAAATGAATTTTTTATAACAAAAATCTTTAACTAAGTGCAATTGAAACGTCTTCAATCATTTTTTTTCGGCAAACCAAAACTTACGATAAGCTGATCCTAAAAACCATTACAATATTAGCAATAATAATATAATAATTAAGCTGACGAAAAATAAAAATAAACAGTAAGAAAAAAATAATTTAATTAAAATTTTTGAGGTAACTTTTACATTTCACCGTACAAAGGACCTAATAAAAACAAATTTACAAACCAACTCTGTATAAAATATATACAAAATAAACTTTAATAAAGGGAAGAAAAAGAAATTTGATCAAACATCAAATTCGTTAAACTTTACACAAACGAATTTACCATAGAAACCGACTACGGCAAAGCTTTTTTCACACAAAAAAGGTTAAAGACAAAGAAAAAATTTAGATATAAAATAACTTCGATTTAGGATTTTCACAGTCCTTAGAGATATATGTTCATACAGGCAGAGAATTTTAATATTTAGAAAATGTATCACATTTTTAAATTTAAACCATCGGCGAATTTATTGTGTCTATAACGATACATTTAAATTAAAATATATTGTCATCAAAACTTAAATTACTTTAATGTTTATAGCAATCTAGGCATTTGCACGAATAAAAAATATTATTCTTAAACTCACGGTCCTTTAAAAATTCTTTAGAGAGCAAAAAGTTAAATTAAAGTTTAGTTGTAAAATAAAATTATGGAATTCGACAAACTCATGATTTTGACGTAATGTTAATAAATGTTTTTGACGTTGCGGACGTTAAATCATGAATTTTATACTAGCTTTACTAATTTTTTTTAGTTACTACTATACGTTTAATTAAAAATTATTTTATAAAAAATACCAAGTGAGATTCGTATCTTAGTTGCAGTCGATTTGTGCGAGAAAAATTGCATAATAAATGTAAGTACATAAAGAACAACGAACGTTAACAACCGTGTTAGAGAATGTTGTCAAAATTTAAAATCATATAAGATAATTTAATAATTTTTAAATAAAATATATTTTGGCGTTAACAATTTTAAATTTTAACAAAATAATAAAATGTTATCAACCCAAACAAAAAATCTAAATTAAAAACAACTTTACAGAATAGCTTTGTGCTAAACAAATATTTATATATATATATAAAATTTAAATTTTTATCAAGCTATTAGAGATTTAAAATACTATTGACTTTTTATAATGCACACCTTTAGAAATCAAGTGTGCAAACATTTATAACAGACAAATTTTCCGTAACTATGTTACAAAAAAACTTAACATAATTTAATTTTGTGAACATTAGAACTCGATTAAACCAATTTTATATCAGAAACCTGAACCATACAGTTTAAAACATATTTAAAGTGTAACAAATGCAGATAACAACAAATAGATATTTTTTTAAGTTTTAAACTAAAAATTTGTTCAAATCTAAAGTCGTTATGCGAATATTTTTGTTTAAAGTTTATAATAGCTTAATTAAGTTTTCTAAATTTTAAAATTAATGAACTTTACTTGTGTTGTGTTTTTTAGATAAAATAAATTATTGTGTGAGATTTAAAATTTTTTTTTTTTATTTTCTTTAAAAATTGATAAATTAAGTTAATTTGTAAAAAAATGTAATTAAAATTCGACTTAGTTTAACACAGTTTATCAATTTCCATTTTGCGTTTTCTGTTGTATAAGTAAATCTAAGCTTAACTAAGTAAAAATTACGGAAGTACAGTACAAGAAGTAATTATTAGCAATAATAATATAATAGTTAAGTCGACGAAAAATAAAAATAAACAATAAGAAAAAATAATTTAATTAAAAATTTTTGAGCCAACTTTTACATTTCACCGAACAAAGGACCTAATAAAAACAAATTTACAAACCAACTCTGTGACAAATAAAATATATACAAAATAAACTTTAATAAAGGGAAGAAAAGGAAATTTGATCAAACATCAAATTTGTTAAACTTTACACAAACGAATTTACCATAGAAACCGACTACGGCGAAGCTTTTTTCATACGAAAAAAGTTAATGACAAAGGAAAATTTTAGATATAAATCAACTTCGAATTAGAATGTTTGCAGTCCTTAGAGATATAGATTCATACAGGCAGAGTTTTTTAAAATTTAGAAAATGTTTAATTTGTAAAATTTAAACCATCAGCGAATTTATTGTGTCTATAACGATACACTTAAGTTAAAACATATTTTATTAAAAACTTAAATTAATTTTACTGTTTAAAGCAATCTAGGGATTTGCACAAATAAAAAATATTTTTTTTAAACTCATATTCTTAAAAAAATTCTTTAGAGAACAAAAAGTTATATTAAAGTATAGTTGTAAAATAAAATTATAGAATTTGACAGAATCCATGATTTCGACGTAATGTTAATAAACGTTTTTGACGTTGTGAACGTTAAATCATGAATTCTATACTAGCTTTACTAATTTTTTTAATGTAACTACTATACGTTTAATTAAAAATTATTTTATAAAAAATACCAAGTGAGATTCGTATATCAGTTGCAGTCGCTTTGTGCGAGAAAAATTGCATAATAAATGTAGGTATAAAGAACAATGACCGTTACGCAACCGTGTTAGAGAATGTTGTCAAAATTTAAAATCATATAGGATAACACAATAACTTTTAAACAAAATATATTGGTGTTAACAATTTTTAATTTTAACAATTCGACGGACAAAAAATCTAATTAAAAAAAAACTTTACAAAATAGCCTTTTGCTCAACAAGTTTTAATATATAACAATTTTCACGAAAAATTTTTTAACGCAAATTTGTCAAACTTATTATAAAAGATTTAGTATAAAAAACGAAAACGCCCATACTTTTATACATAATTTTACTAAAATAGTCAAAAACAAAAATCTCGTAAATAAATAAATTTAACATTAACCAATCAAACTAAAAGTGCGAAAAAAGCAACATATTTATTTTGATTTTATTTAATATTTCAACAAACCATTTTTAAACTATGGTGTTCAAAATTTGTTATCAGCGTTAGAAGAAGTGCCTAAATCGCATAACGAAAAATAATTTAAATTTAGTCATAAAGTTAAAATAATTTTATTTTTTTACAGCCCAAACTTAAAAAAAATTGTTTAAATTTAAAAATGAAGTTCCTTGGTATTTTGATCTGTCTTCTAATTGCTTTTATTACTCGAGGTTCGCACATAAATTTTTATTATTTAACATGATTTTTATATTTTAAACTGTTTAAAACTGTATTTAAATAAAGCTTACATTTAAATAAATTTTAAATTTAATGATAAACATGTTTTAAATATTAAAAATAGGTTATGGGTTGATGTGTTATACATGTACTACTGTTTTGGGAGAAACAGCTAATTGCGACGACCCAGTTGACGGAACAACCTCAAGTGAAATGTGTGCCGAAGCTGAAGAATTTTGCACATCATCGGTTACGTTAGCAAACGGTAAACAATTAACTATGGTAAACGCAATAAGTAATTTTTATTGGTAAGGGTTTATTATTGTATTTATTAAACTGGTATAACTTTTCACCTTAGGTGTGGTTACTCTTACAAGAGGTTGTGCGAATGCAGCAGCCCCAACGTTCTGCACTGGATCAGCTACCGCTTATACATGTGCAGTAACATGCCAGACGGGTAAAAATCATTTATAAGGGCTAAACCATATTTATGATGCGTAAATTTTTAATGAAAAAGTTTTTAAACATAATTTAAATTTTACAAGCCATTAAGTTAATTTTGTTTATTTGGATTGGTTAATTTATTTAGATGATT
Source organism: Corella eumyota (assembly GCF_963082875.1). NCBI lineage: Eukaryota > Metazoa > Chordata > Ascidiacea > Phlebobranchia > Corellidae > Corella > Corella eumyota. The sequence continues at coordinate 6,579,285 of NC_137491.1, forward strand.
GCAACATTGCTAGTCCTGTATTCCAACTTTCATGTCACGAGTGTACTTCGATAGGTGGAGCGACAGGAGCCTGTGATACAATAGATGGAGACGCCAATGTTGCAGCTTGTGATGGAGCCAATGAAGACTATTGTGTAACGACGAGATTATCATCAGGAGGTACAAAACTTACCGTTAAACAAATTAAATGATTTCAAAGCATCAAATAATGGTATTATTATGGCAGGAACCGTCACGGTTACTAGGGCATGCGCTACAGCTGCGGCAGCAGAGTTTTGTACTGGAATATCCACAGGCGATTACTCGTGCTCAACATCGTGCGACTCAGGTTATAAACAGAGACAGTGAAATGCATATTTGTTAAAAAAAAATTTATAAAATAATCAATAATAAATTAATATATTTAAACAGCTTCATGTAATTCGGCTACTGCGCCAACATTCGCATTATCATGTTTTGTGTGTTCTTCAACTGATAGAAGTTTAACATCATGTGACACGACAAGTGGAACAACACATCAAGCGCGTTGTACTGGTGGAGAAGGTTATTGTTTAGCAAGAAGAGTAGCGACCACGACTGATGGTAAAATTATTGTTAACATTAAAAAAATTTTAAAAATTCGTTTACAATTTTTAAAATAAGAACGGTCACGGAAATTTTTAAAGCATAATTAAATGTTTTAAGGGGTTCGAAGTGTTACAGTGACAAGATCGTGCTCTGCTACTGAAGTCGCAGATCCAACCTGTGATGGAACGTCTGGTGCATATAACTGCCCAGTAACATGTGATACACGTATGTTAGTTTAAAATTTATGATTCGTCTAATAATTTTTTTTCCCGTTAATCATTTAATTGTTTAAGTGCTAATTAAAATGCCTCAGAAGACTATAATCCCCTTTCAACCCCATTGGTAGCGGTTAAAAATGGTTCCTTTATGCGCTTCGTAGAAAATAAGCACGCTGATTAAACTAATTGCAATTAAAATTAAAAATGAATTAATTTTTTTAGGTATTTTTATTGATTAAAATAAAATAAAAAGAGAAAAGTATCATTTAAAACTTAAAAGAATTTCTTATTTATCATTTTAGATGCCTGCAATACAAACGGTATTGATGTGGGAGTTCTATTAGGATGTAATGTTTGTACAGGGACACCGTGCACTGAAACAATTACGGGAACTGCTTTACAAATGAATTGTGAAGCTATAACAGATAATTTTTGTTCGACCACTCGAACAGTTGTTGCTGGCGGTAATCAGTATAATCTAATCAATTAAATTTTTTTTGTCTAGGACATTACTTTTTTGTAAAAACATATAACAACAATATGGAGTTTAAAATAAAATAAACATGATTTATTCGAGTATAAACAATCGTTTATCAAAGTCGATATAAATATATTATTTAGCTGCTGCTACTTTCGTACGAGCTTGTGTCGTAAGCGCTGAAACACAACCTTGTACCGGTGATGCAGCTGACCATGTTTGTACTAGCACTTGTGATTCAGGTAAATTAAAACCCAAATTTATGCAATAAAAACACTAGTTAAGAACTATAAAGTAAAAAATATAATAAGCATATGAACCAAATTCTTATGAATACATACTACATTTAACGATTATAAATATAAAATTCATTATTTTTGTTAAAACTACTAAAATATATGTGCGTGTAGTAAAAAAAATAATTGACTGCCAAGCTTGTTTGTTTTCTTTCCATTAAAAATGTCGTATCAATCAAAAACAACTTTATTTAAACTAGATTCAATATTGGGAAATAAATTTATTTTTATAAAAGAAATACTTATATTTAGCTGTATATTTTTCTTTTGTGGAAACAAATAATTTAAATAATCATTAATGCGAATTTAGATGACTGCAACACCGGTGCTCCACCAGCATTTGCATTCCAATGTTATGTGTGTACTTCCACCGATGGTTCCGACTCAACTTGCGAAACACCCACCGGTACCACAAACTTAATGACTTGTGCTTCAGGATCAACATTTTGCTCCACTAGAAGAGTAGCAACATCTACAGGAGGTAATGGGGCAGCAAAACTTTTAAAAATTATAAAATAAATTTCTAAATTCTAATGATGCAATAACATTTGCAAACATTAATTTAAGAAACGAGATCGGTCGTTTTAACAAGAGGATGTGCCACAGAAGCGATGACAGCAGCATGTACGGGAACTTTTGGAGCTTACGATTGTACCATGACGTGTACTGATGGTACTTAAGAAATTGTGTTATTTTTAACAAAACTTCACATTTTTTCAAACATTGTGATTTATGTTTTTTTTATGTTTTAAACTGCTTTAAATAGGACTTAAAATACTGAAATTTTTGTTATCGTTTTTAAAAAGTAAGTTACTAAAATTAAAATTGAATACATAATATTGGTAAAAAAAGAAAAAGTAAAATTATAAAGAACTTATAAGTTTTATTATGCAAACTAAAAAAGTAAACCTAATAGTGATGCTTTTATAAATATTAGTTCGTTGCAACACTGTCTTTCCTGGAATAGTGTTAAGATGCAATGAATGTACATCTGCTGATGGAGCTACGTGTGCAGAAACAGTCACAGGCGCCGACCATCAGGGAGCTTGTTCAACTTAAAGTAATTATTGCTCGACCACACGAATGGGAACTACAACTGGCGGTAACAATTACTTAAAAAAAATATTTTTACAGTTAAAAAAATTGTGCATCAAATAAAAAAAGTTCAAGTATTTTACAAAAAAACCTTGTTCAATACAGGTACAACAACTGAAGTTATTACAAGAGCTTGTGCCATAACTGCTGCCTCAGATTGTATTGGAACATCAGAGACTTATACTTGCTCTGCTTCTTGTAACACGGGTATGTATTTAACATTATATTTTCCGCTCCACAAGTTTAAATACTTTTTTTATAAAACAGGTGTAACATTTTTTCACGATTAATCATTAATTTTTTGGCGTTATTAAGATCACTGCAATACTGCTGCCCCACCAATGTTCGAATTTACTTGCTACACATGTAACTCCACTAATGGTGCCAACGCTGGATGTGACACAACAAGTGGAACAGTTAACGCCGCTGCTTGCCCATCAGGATCCCCTTTTTGCTCAACTACAAGAGTGGCAACAACTACTGGAGGTTCAATATAAATAAATTTAACAAATTAATAAATACTGATGTTGCAATTGATTAAACAATGTTACCTTGTTGTTGTTGTAAAACGCCATAATAACAATAATTACACATTACTATGTAGGAGTTAGAACAGTTGTGCTTACGAGGGGTTGTGTTACTGCTGCAGCTACTGGAAACATATGCGATGGAACATACGACGCTTATACTTGTGCAACTACTTGTGACAGCGGTAACAAATCTAACTTAAAAAGATTTTTAACAACATGTCGTTGCCTAAAAAAAAAACATTTTCTTGTTAATATTAGTATAGAAATTAACTGCCTTTTAATACAACATTTAGTAAACTGTAACTCGGACAATCCAGCAGTAGCGCTTACTTGCTACATGTGTTCTTCTGAAGGAGGATTCCCAACAACATGTGCAACACCTAGCGGAACCACCCACCAAGTAACTTGCTCCGCGGATAGTACTCACTGCACCACCAACACAGTTGGCACGTTAACCAATGGTAAGACATAATTAGAATAAAAAGAACATTCGGATAGATCGTGAAAACATAGCAAGTAAAGTAATATAAGCAATACTACAAATTGATAATACTAACAAATTTGAAAACCAAATGCCAGAAATTGAAACCAACGTTAATTTTTATCTAAAACGTTGTTTTTGATATTCAAGTTACTGCCGTTGCAATCACAAGAGACTGCGCCACGGCTGCCGTGGAAAATGTTTGCAACGTAACTTCTCCTCCAAACTTCACATGTGCTTCATCATGTGCTACTGGTAAGATAATTATTTTAAAAATCGACATATTTAAAATGTATAGACCGAATGTAGCGTTAATTTTTGCCAATTTCAGCCAAATACACGTTTATAAGCCAGTCACATTGTGTTTTATTATTATTATTATTATATTTTTTTTAGTGAACTGCAACACTGATACGCCATTGGAAGTTTTCCCAGTTGGCAAAGCTCCCTCTCAACAGGCGAGTGTTATGATGTTGTTGGGTTCCATTTTCCTTTCTATGTTTGCAAAATGGATTTTCTAAATTTAGCAAACGTAAAAAACGTGTGATTTCTATATAGAGTATATTCAATATATTTTGTTATTTTTTTGTTTTAAGTTTATAATAGCTTAATTAAATTATCTAAATTTTAAATTTTTACGTTTAATCGATGAATTCTTGTACATACAATAAATTATGAGTGAGATTTCCATATCGTTTTTAGTAGCTTAAAAATAGTAAACACGAGATAAATTGCATAACGAATGTATGCAAAGGACTACAGCTGCCAAAGCCTTTATAGAAAAATCTTAACTCAACTTTTATTAACATTTACAAGTGTAGTACAATATTATAACCTTCAAACATGATATATTAGGGCGTACCCATTTATAATATTTAAATAATAATAGAGTTTAATATTTATTTAATCTTAAAAAAATATTTTTAGTTTAAATTTCAGTTCTCCCTCTCCTTTATGTAAAAACTTTTTAACATAATAATGTTAATGTTATTGGACGCTATTTTGACAGGCGTCTTGTAACGAACAATATGAACCGTAACAAACCGTTAACTTATTTTAGTTTTGTAAATCTAAAGTAAACATCAAGTAAGGTTTGAATTCAAGTTTAAAAACGACAATTTGTTTGTACAGTTTATTAAAAAAGTAAAGATGTAACAACCAAAACAAATAAACTTATTGTACTCAATTTTATAAAAAATAGTGAGTGACCCTTTTCAACTTGCCGAAGAAAGATTAAATTTAAAAAAAAACATTTACACATAGCCGTTTCAAACAAACGTTTGTACTTTAGAATCGACGCTAAATTTGATAAACACAACATAAAAAGGTTACTATAGAAACCAATAAGGAAAACTTTTATCTCAAAAAAAATCAAGACAAAAATTTCACAGATCACACATATATATGGCTAATGTGATTCAAAAATCTTGCAGTATCTCAGGTTATAAATTTATAGATGCACTTATTGAACAGAATGTTTATAAAAGGAAATAACTTTTACTTTGTTTTTACTTTATATATATTTTTATTTAAATTTTTTTTTATAAAAGCATTTTTAATTTTAGTTGCTTTTTATGTGTTAGTGTTGTTAAGTTAGGCGACAACAAATAATAAACTTTAATTTAATCTTTAAGTTTTAATTATATTTAAGAGAACAAAATTTAAAAAAAATTGATAATGAATTAAATTTAAACCCAGAATTTTAAGTTTTTAAATTTTTGTAAAATGAAATTTATTAAAAGTTTAGCCTTTCTTTTAGTGGTTTGTATTCACCAAGGTAGGCAACAAAAATAACATTAAATTTTTTAATAACAAAACTTGTAAAAATAAAGTATGAAAATATATTAAAATATTTTTAATAATAATAATACTATTCAGGTTATGGACAAACGAACTGTTATGATTGTACTTCTGTCGACGCAATGACAACAACTTGTAATGTCCCAGATGGCACTACTATGAGCAGCACATGTACTACCGGAAACACATTTTGCTCAACATCGGTTACTTTAAATAGCGGTAATCGATTAAATAAAAATTGTAACAATACATTTTTTAATTTGGTAAAACGTTTGTGTAAAAATTAAAAAATAAACTTAAAAACGTGCCTTTAAAGGAACGACTACACTAACAAGAGCGTGTGTAGCAACTGCAGCTCCATCATATTGCACTGGATCAGCTACTGCTTATACATGTGGAACAACATGTACCGCGTCCGGTATTAAATTATATTAAATATTTTTAATCCTAAATTAAAAAGTAATCGTAGATAATGTAAAAACTAAAATTTATTTTATTAACGTTAAACTGTGAACTTTTTATTTAGATAATTGCAACACGGATGCCGCTCGCACATTTGAATTATCATGCTATACTTGTACTTCTGTTAATGGAGCGACAGCAAACTGTGACACTATAGTTGTTGGAGAAACCCCTGTTGCAGCTTGTGCAGTGGGCGAAGGCCTTTGTACAACTACAATAGTAGCAGATTCAACAGCTGGTAATACATATTATTAAATCCAATGTAAAAAGGTTTATGTAGAACAAGATTAAAGCATAATTATTGTATATCAAGGTACCGTCACTCTTACAAGAGGTTGTGCGACAACTGCGGTAGCAGTTTCGCCAGATCATTGTACTGGATCATCAACTGATTACCAATGCGCAGTAACGTGTAACGAAGGTAGCATTCTTAAATATAAAAAATTGCACTTCTATTTACGTTTTTTTTAAGCCAAACTTTTTCGAAAACATATATTATAAGAAAAAATAAATTTTATGCAAGAATTAAAGTTTAAATTAATCTAATAAAATATTTTGCAATAAAATCCTGGTAGGAAATTTGAATTACTTTATTTACTCTAATTACCAAAATATCTAATTCAAAAATGTAATTTAACATATTTTATTATAAAACAATACGAGTCATTGTATTCTGTAATAAAATGTTAATTTATTTTGATGTACAAAGGTATTTGCAACTCGCTTGTTGCTCCAACATATGCACTTGCATGTTATATGTGCACTGCAACTGATGGTAGTTGTGACACGGTAGTTGCGGGTACGACCCCTACAACGGATTGTACGAGCATGGGCCTTTGTTCAACGTCACGAGTAGAAAGTTCAAGTGGAGGAGGTAGGTTAAATTCATGCAAGATCAAAATTTAGTTACTTAACAGTAAAATAAAACTTCTTTATGTTTTACCAGCCACAGTCACAGTTGCAAGAGGTTGTGCGTCAGCTGCGTCTTCAGGTTTTTGTACTGGTACATCAACTGATTACACATGTGCAGATACGTGCAACGAAGGTTAGAAAACATTTAATAGTCAAAACATTTTTCGTAAATACGATTGAGTTTTCAACAACATATTTTACAATTGTGTATAGTTAACTGCAACTCCGCCGCTCCTCCAACTTATTCACTTTCATGTTTTGTGTGTTCCTCAACTGATAGAAGTTTAACAACATGTGACACGACAGGTGGATCAACACATCAAGCGCTTTGTACTGGTGGAGAAGGTTTTTGTTTAGCAAGAAGAGTAGCGACCACGACTGATGGTAAAATTATTGTTAACATTACAAAAAAATTTGTCACAGAAATTTTTAAGGCATAAATAAATGTTTTTTAGGAGTTCGAAGTGTTACAGTGACAAGATCGTGCTCTGCTACTGCTGTCGCAGATCCAACCTGCACTGCAACTTTTGGTGCATATAATTGTCCAGTAACATGTGATTCAGGTATGTTAGTTTGATTCATAAATTTAAAATTTATCTAATCAAATTTTCTTCTATTAAATTTATCAATGAATTGCTTAAACGCTAATTGAAATACCCCAGAAGACAATAAGCATCTTCCAACCCACTTTGTAGCTGTTAATGGCTCTACTCTAATGCGCTTTGTAGGAAATAAGCACTCTAATTAAACTGATTGCCTGTTTATTAATAAAAAAATGAAATTAAAAATTAAGTATTTTTTTAAATATTTTTGTTGATTAAAATAAAATAATAAGAGAAAAGTATCATTTAAAACATAAAAGAATTTCTTGATTATCATTTTAGCTGCCTGCAATACAAACAGTATTGATGTGGGAGTCGCATTAGGATGTAATGTTTGTACGGGGTGCACTGAAACAATTACGGGAACTTCTTTACAAATGAATTGTGCTATAACAGATAATTTTTGTTCAACCACTCGAACAGTTGTTTCTAGTGGTAATCAGTATAATCTAATCAATTAAATTTTTTTTTGACAGGCCATTACTTTTTTGTAAAAACATATACCAAAAATATGGAGTTTAAAATAAAATAAACATGATTTATTCGAGTATAAACAATCGTTTATCAAAGTCGATATAAAAATATTTTTAATAGCTGCTGCTACTTTCGATCGAGCGTGTGTCGTGAGCGCTGAAACACAACCTTGTACCGGTGATGCAGCTGACCATGTTTGTACTAGCACTTGTGATTCAGGTAAACTAATACCAAAATTTATGCAATAAAAACACTTATTATTTAAGAATGTTAATATGAAAAGTATATTAAGCATATTAACCAAATTCTAATGAATGCATATTATATTTAATAATTATAAATATAAAATTTATCATTTTTGTTAAAACTACTACAATATATACGTGCGTGTAGTAAAAAAAATATTTGACTGGCAAGCTTGTTTGTTTTCTTTCCATTAAAAATGTCGTATCAATCAAAAATAACTTTATTTAAACTATTTTAATATTTAATATTGGTAAATAAATTTATTTTTATAAAGGAAATACTTATATTTAGCTGTATGTTTTTTTTGTAAAACCAATTTTTAAATAATTTAGAAAAACACTAATTTGAATTTAGATGACTGCAACACAACTTGATAATAAACTTCTTGTTAAAATGGATTTAAAAAAGTAGTGCCAAAAAAAATTGACGCGTAGTTTTTTCATTTTTATTATTACACAATATTCTGCTATTAAGATAACTGCAATGCTGCCGCCCCACCAATGTTCGAATTGACTTGTTACACATGTAGTTCCACCAATGGTGCCAACGCTGGATGTGACATAACGAGTGGAACAGTTAACGCCGCTGCTTGCCCATCAGGATCCCCTTTTTGCTCAACTACCAACGTAGCAACGACCACAGGAGGTTGTTTAGAAAAACTGCAGATTAAAAAATTAAAATTGTTATTTTCATTGGTTAAACGATTTATTTTTGTTGAGAACGCCATTAATTACTTGTATAATATATAGGTGTTAGATCTGTTGTGTTAACCAGAGGTTGTGCTACGACTGCAGCTCCTGCGAACGCTTGTACAGGAACATACGACGATTTTACTTGTGCAACTACATGTGATTCGAGTAAGCCATATTTAGACAAAAAATACTATAAGATTTAAATCTGTTTCCTAATATATCTTTGAATATTATAAATAGTAAACTGCAACTCGGACAATCCATCAGTAGCATTTACTTGCTACATGTGTTCTTCTGTGGGGGGAGTCCCAACATCATGTGCAACACCTAGCGGAACCACCCACCAAGTAACTTGCCCCGCTGGTAGTACTCACTGCTCCACCAATACAGCTGGCTCAGCAAACAACGGTAAGACTATTAGGCCCGGCATTAACAGATAACTCAAAACACGTCATAACAGCACACCCTTCCCCAATAAAAAAATTCAAAACCTATAACCTTAAGGTGATATGAAAAAAATACTGGTAAAACCATTAAAATTAAACAATAAATACAATATCATGCAGAATATCTTAAAAACTGTCTTTATATTTTATATAACACGTTTAAACTGTACAAATCCTATTAAAAAATAGAGAGGTCTAAATTGTTTTTTAATTGCTAAAAACTAAAAAAAAATATTTTAAAACTATTTTGTTAAGTTTTCGCCGTTACAATCACGAGAGACTGTGCTTCAGCGGCTGCGACAAATACTTGCAACGAAACTTTTCCAACCTTTACATGTGAATCAACATGCACAACAGGTAAGTTAATAACTACTACTAAGTTATTTCAAAATGGAATTCACAGTATTTCCTTCACATATTACAACTTATTAGGTTATACTGTGTTGTACTATTATTATATTTTATTTAGCGAACTGCAACACCGATACGCCATTACCAGTTGGCAAAGCTCCGTCTCAACAGGCGAGTGTTATGATGTTGTTGGGTTCCATTTTCCTTTCTATGTTTGCAAAATGGATTTTCTAAATCTAGCAAACAAACAATACTGTGTAGTTTTTATATAGAGTATAATTTTGTGTTTTTTGTTATAAGTTTATATTAGCATGATGAATTATGTAACTTTTAAAGTTTTTTATTGTAAATAGAATAAAATGGTGTGTTAAATTTTATATCATGGTAATTGCTATTACCATTATTAATAAATGTAATTGTTCAAAAAAAAGAAGCAAATCCAGCAAGTTTTGCAAATTTGTATTTTAACAAAAATGATTTTCTAAGCAAAAAAATTGTAAATTTTTAATTGCTTTTAATTAAGCTTTTTTATATTAAAAATCTCCGATTTTTTCAATTGTTTATTACCTTTGGCCAAAATTTTCTAAATTTAGATAACAATGCTTTTTTAATAAATCGAAATATTATAAAAGTGGGTAAATTATTGTTTCTAATAACACTGAATAATATTCGCTTTACCATAAACAAATATTCTATGTTAATTTAACAACAGTTTTCTAGCCTTTTTTGTTTAAATTGTGGTGCTGGATTTAAACACAACGGCATGTTGTATAAAATAAAAGTTCTTATTGTTTTTTTGTTCAGCCTTAAGTATTACAATTCGTTTTTCCCTTAATATATAAAATTCTCTACAGTTTTAAACAAACAACTGAAAATGTAAAATTTCAACAAGTGTATGTAATTTATTCGTTGGAAAACACTTATTGTATTACAAAAACGGGGCTAAAAAAATGTAACCTAACCTGACACAGTTTACAAATAATAACAAAGAAACGCCTATACCAAACAACAAAAACAGATTTAAATTAAAAGAAAGTGATTCTGGGCAGGCTAAATAAATTTAATATCGCCAAACAATTTTAAAAATTCGAGAGATGATGGTTTGTTAGTATAAATAAAAGTTAATACGGCTAAATATTTATTATCATCAAGTTTTTAAAAGCATGCGTTAAATAATTTAAGAACCTGCTGCATTTTATATCTTAAAAGTGAAAGTTTAAGGCCTCGACAATAAGCTAAACACTTTGTAAAAACAGTCTTTTAAAATCTTAAATTAAATTTTTCTTTTTAAGTGTTTTAATATAAATTTAATATAAAACCATGAAGCTTTTTGCTGTTTTGGCATTTTTTCTACTTGTGTATGTTCAACAAGGTAAGATTTTAAAATTCGAGTAAATAAAATAATGTTAGAACAACATTATATAAATTAAAGTAGTAAACACTTTTGATTAAAACAATATAATATAATTTACAGGTAGCGGTTTTAATTGTTACTCGTGTACAACTGTTGATACTGATTGTGATGTAGTAGTTACAGAGTCAACTATTAGCATAGAGTGCGAGATGGGTGTAGTACTTTGCTCGACGTCGGTTTCAGTATCAAACGGTACGAATATTCATTTGCATCAATTATTTTATAAAACTCCTAATACGATGACGTAGAATACCTCCGATTGCAAAAATGTTTAACATGTTATTTCTCCAAGGTGTGACAACCGTAACAAGAGCCTGCGCTGCAGAGGCGGCTTCTGGTCTTTGTACAGGATAATCTACAGAATACACATGTGAAGTTTCGTGCGGCAATGGTAATAAACAACGGCTAAAGTAGAAATACTTCAGTAAACAAAAAAAACGTTGTAGATTTATATTAGCGTTTTTTTAATAGGCCTCTAAAAATTTAATGATTTTGTTAAGATAATTGCAATTCGGCTGCTGCGCCAGAATTTCAACTGTCCTGTTATACATGTTCTGTTAATGATGCGACCTGCGACACAGTAGATACGACCACAACAATTACAGCTTGTGCAACGAATGAAAATTTTTGTACAACAACAAGAGTGGCGGCAGGGAGTAAGTTTTAACTTATAAACCTTTAAAATAAAAATGCTTTCAATGATTGATTAAAAGTAGTATTGTTCGTTAGTTTTCGTGTAACGAGTTTGTGGACAATTTCGTTAAACTTTGCGCAATTAACAACTTACAATATAACTTGGTTTGCATATAATATATTATCAGGCAATTAACGTTACACAGGTACGGTCACAGTCACAAGAGGTTGTACGGAAACAGCTGTAACTTCAACTTTCTGTAGTGGATCGTCAACTAATTACAATTGTGCAGTGACATGCGAGACAGGTAAAAAAACGGTCTAATTAACCCACAAAAAGCACTAAAATAAGATATTAAACATAACTAAAGTTGTTTTTGTAAAATCCTAATATTTTAACAAGCCCCTTGCAACGATGATCCTGCACCTACATTTGAACTATCATGCTACGTATGTACATCAACTGATGTGGGTACACCAACATGCGACTCGCCGACAGGAACAACATTTCAGGAGCTTTGTACTAGTCCAAATACTCTATGCTCGACCATGAGAGTGTCAAGTACTATGAATGGTAAATCACAATCGTTGTGATTTGTTTAAAGTTTCTTTTTTATTTCAGCCGACAATTAGGTTTTAACTTATTGCTTAACATTATTATAAAATACAAAAAAAGTGTTATATTTGCAAGAAAATTGTGCGCTTTTAAATATAGACGTTAGAACTATTACTCTGACCAGAGCTTGTACTGATACAGCTGCTTCTGGAGATGAATGTACTGGCACGCATGATGCTTTTACCTGTGAAAATACTTGTGACGAAGGTACCTTAAAAAACTTTAAAATTTTTTAACTTTAAAATTTATCCTTAAACAATGATTTAAAAACCAACAACCTTTGATAAAGTTAAATTTTAAGATAAATGCAGGTCTAATATTTACAATGCGTTATAAAGCATCGTAAATTAGTAATAAAAAATATGTCACCGAATCGTTACGTAACTTAAACGTGACATTACTAAATAATAGTACTTTCGCAACAAGAAGTCAAAAAAAATATGCATATCGAATGTTAACAATAATTTGTTGTAATAATTTTCAATTTGATTTAGCTATTTGCAACATCGAAAATCCTTCGGTACTTTTATCGTGTTATGTGTGTGATCAAGACGATGTATCAACGTGCGAGACACCAAGTGGAACAACACATCAAACGAATTGTGCCCCCGACGACACATATTGTTCTACTACAAGAACGGCAGTAACTGCAGCAGGTAAAATTATTATTCAAAAATAGTTATAAAAATTCGGTTTAAAAATCTATCATAAATTATAGGTTTCTTTCAATTTTTTTTTATTTAAAATTGAGGTACAAAGACCTTTGCAATAACTAGAGCATGTGCTACTACAGCAGCTTCAGATCCACCCTGCAGTGGGACATTTGATGGGTTTAACTGTTTAACTACGTGCTCTACAAGTAAATAAAAACAAGGCATTACTTTTAATCCAGATTGCATGTATAGTAAAAAATTATATTCTGTATATAACAACTTGTAAATCATAAGCATTACAAGAAATACAACAGGTAAAATTTTTTAAAGCAAACTGTAACACGGACAATCCAGCAATCTTGCTATCGTGCTTTGTTTGTACTTCTACTGATGCCTCGTGCGACACTACAGATGGAATGACGAATCAAATGGACTGTTTGGATACACAGAATTACTGTTCTACCACAACAATGGCAGCTACATCAGAGGGTTACTCATTTAAAATCAAAATTATTTAAATAAAAAAATTTTTAAATTTTTCAACAATTTAAAAAAATGACAAAATTGTTATTTTTTAACCTAGGCTCCCGATCCGTTACTGTGGAAAGAGCTTGCGCTGCAACTGCGGGATCAGGGACTTGTGTCGGAACGTTTAGCGATTACACCTGCGACTTTACCTGCCAAATGGGTAATCCTTTTGAAATTAAGACAGGGGTTTTAGGCTAAAAATATTTAAGAGCAAATATTAAAATTATTGGATTTTTAAGGGAATTATAAAATTAAAATCCAAATATGAATTTTAAAAATAATGCGGTTAATTTAATACGAAATACATTAAGACAACTGCAACAATGACAATCCATCTGTTCCAATATCATGTTATGTATGTTCTTCTACTGATGGAGATACGGCTACATGTGACACAGTGGATGGTACAACACATCAGACAGTGTGTGACGCAGCAGATTCTTTCTGCATGACAACAACTACAGCGGGCACAGGAAGTAATAAATATAGTAAAACTAATTAAGTTAGAAAAAGAAAAATTTCTAAAAAACTTAAACTTAAATTTTGAAAAATAATAAAACAGGGGTTTTGATTTAGGTATGACTGTAGCAAGAGCATGTGCTTCCGCCGAGGCTACAAACGCGTGTACAGGAACACCAAGTGATTATACATGCACATTTACATGCTCAACAGGTATGTTAACCCAACAATTAAAGTCAATCAAAATTAAAGCCCTGTAGGCTAATAACATTACATTTATGAAGATAACTGCAACACCGCTAACCCAACGTTTGACTTGACATGTTACATGTGTACTACTACCGATGATTCATTGTCAACGTGCGAAAATCCTAGTGGAGCAACAAATCAAATTACATGCTCATCCGATTCGACTCATTGTTCTACTACTAGGGTAGCAACGACAACAAACGGTATACAAAATTTAAATAAGTGAAAAAAAAACTTCCGAAAACAAAGCGGCATTGTCTTTAGTTAGGCTTACTTTTTCGTAATAATGTAGATGTAAGAAGTGTTACTGTGACAAGGGCGTGTACTGATACTGCAGCTAGTGCCCCAGATTGCACAGGAACGTTCGATGCTTTAAACTGCGCAACAACATGCACCACACGTAAAATAAATCACTTTAAATATTTTGCTTAAGATTTTTTCGAATTTAAAAAGGTTATCGCAATATACAAAAAATTATAACCATTTTTTTCATTTGTAGCTAACTGCAACAATGATAACCCAACCGTCTTGCTAAAGTGTTATGTCTGCTCTGAAAATGATGGGGCAACCTGCGAAACACCAAGCGGAACAACACATCAAATGGATTGTGCCTCAACCGACACACATTGTTCCACTACAAGAATGGCAACTACTGCTGGTGGTAAAAACAATAAGGCTGCAAAATGTGCATCAAATTTAGGCAATCTGTAAATTGGTAATCTTATCTTGAACAACATAATCACCTTCAACAAAAAAACAGCAATATTCATATATTTTAGGAACAACAACAACAACATTAGCTAGAGGTTGTACTTCTACTACTGCAGCAAATGAATGTACCGGAACAACTGGGGATTATACCTGCGCATTTACATGTGCAACAGGTAATTAAACATTACAACCAAACGTACTAACCTTTTTCAAGGTAAAAATCTCAGGAAATACATTCTGTTTTAGACAGTTGCAACACACAAGCCGCATTGTTTGATGCGATTTGTTATGTGTGTACCTCCGTTAATGGATCATTAGCAACTTGTGACACTGTGTCTGGAACAACCCACCAAGCAACATGCCCCACTGGAAGCACACACTGTACAACAAATAGAGTAGCAGGAACAATCAACGGTAGGACGAGACCATACAATAAACTTAGACGACAATCTTAAAAATAAACCTAAAAACTCTGTTTTCAAAATTTAAAAAAAAATAGGGGTAAGAACCGTTAATGTAACAAGAGGATGTGCTACAGTTGCTTCAGCTAATGCCTGTACAGGGGACTACGATGATTTTAATTGTGCATTTTCCTGTACTGGAGGTGAGGATGTTGTATTTCAGAATACCAGATTGCGTTTTGTAACAGAAGCAACAGAAACTTGCACAGCAACAGAAACCTTATGCTCAACTACCACGGCGGCAGTCACCACCAACGGTATGATCCAAGTTTTTAAATTTGTTTGTAAAACCAGACTTGCATGACTTGACCATTCGACGACCATCAATTAAACTATTTGTCATGTCAACAAAATTTCGCATTTAAATAAAGAGAATTTAAAAGGAAAAAAAGCGTAAAAGAAAAAGGGCGTTTTTGTCAAAAAACTGTAACATCATGCTAAGGCATTTGTTTTTGAAGGTAACACTGTAATGACTCTAACGAGAGGATGCACTGAAACCATGGCTGCAAACGTATGCACAGGAACGTTTGACACATACTCCTGCATGTTTACATGTGGAACAGGTAAACTCAAAAACAATTTTGGCCAAGTAAAATTACGTTGAATTTAACCACACAAACTTATAATAAAAGGATTATATTTTATCTGTTGAAGAATTTAATATTACCATTTAAACATAACACATTTATGTTTTCGTTTAGTAAATTGCAACACAGAAAGTCCTGCAATTACTACCACTGTTCCCCCAATTGGAAAGGCTCCTAATCAACAGAGCAGTTTAATATTGTCGATAAGCTCACTTTTGCTTCCTCTTTTAATGAAGTGGACAATCTAAATACCATATTTTATTATTATATTAGGCTGTTATTTTAGTAGGTTTATTTATAATTGTCTAAAATAGTGATAGTGTACAGCATAAAATGTATAGTACAACAAAGACTTAGTTTTGATTTATAGTAAAATACCAGATATTGGATATATGCATGACCAAAAATAATAATAATATGTTTAAAATAAAAAAATATCTATAGTAAGCACTTAAGCCACTTATTTATTTTATATTATATATTTTTTAAACATTTCACCTATGTTGTAAAAATAAAATGCTGCAACATAAAAAAACATACTTTAAATTCCAACTTTTTAACTGAAATGTTCAGTAATGGATTGAATAATATCAGCTTTTCTTCCTGCTGCCTTTATTCCAAAGGTACCACAAATTTCCTTCAATCCTGCTACAGTTAGTGTACCTAACTTCTTCTGTGCAACATATTCCTTTACATCAATCTGTACAAACATATATTCATTTAACTTTAAGTAATAACATAAACAGCAAAATATTTGAAAACAATGACTTACTTCAGTTATGGTTGCAGTGTTAGCCTTAGCTCCACTCCCGGAAGTTTTTTTAGTTGATTTTGCTGCAGGATTGTAACCTTCCGGATAAACCAACTCCTTGAAGTTTTCAATTAGTTTTCCTGCTTTTCTTGAGATGCGGTTATAGTCAGGGACTAAAACAAGGTTTTCCAAACGCAGATGTAAAAACCACCTTTCTAATTTAACAGGTAGAAAAGGAAAACGACTACTTACTAGTGTGGTCTTCAAATTCTTCAGGCTGATCTTTATCCAAAGCCATTGCCTCAAGACACTTGTAATGTTTTTGAATTACAGGGTTGTCAATGTTGTCTGGGTCATAAGAAAACTTCAACTTGTTAATCATTGCTTCTGCAGCTTTTACTTGAACATCTGAAGGCTTGGGGTTGTCACGATCTATTTCAACATGCCTAAAAAATATGGTTTGTGGATAAACAAGAAAGAGTTTCATACAAACAAATAGCAGTTAATATGCCAATCCATTATTTAATTGTTAAAAAATAACCAAAATATAAAAAATTAAAAAACAAAAAATTAAAAAAACGTAACTTTAAATTTAGAAAAAGATAAACTTTAATATTCTACCTTATATCATCAGCAAATGGGAGAAAAATAATGTAAAAACCAGGAGGCTTAATTTGTTCTTTAGTTTCCTCGTCTACTTTTTCAGCTTGTGGCAGCAAAGCAACACATCTTGGTAGTGAGTTTACTCTTGGTGAATAACTTGAGAAAATTAAAAAAATTAAAACTAAATCTTTAATCAATTATCGACAAAAAACAAAAAGCACTTTTTGTTGCAAACTTATTCTTTTAAAAATAACAGTTTAAAATGCAATACCTGCATATGGCTACAACATCTTTTTCAAGACACTTAGTTAGAAGTGCTGAGAACAAAGAAGTGCTACCTACATAAATCATTTCAAATTTAAATTGGATTCCTGAGAAATAAAATAACATAAACAGACAAAAAAAATTACCAGCAACTGTCTTTTCATTGGGATAAATAAATTGCGCAGTATGGACATGATAGTGTGGTTTGATAGCTTTGCTTCTAGATTTGAACCCCAGAACAGTGAGTCCATTTTTTCCCAAATTTGACATTTCCTTGACCTCTTCTTTAGTGAAAACTATATCTCTACCAGCCCAGTTCTAAACAGTCAAGATTAAAAATAGTAAATGTTTAGTTAATTATTTCAATTTTTTCATAAAAATTTAAAGTTTATATATACAAAAATTATACCTGTACAAGTTTAATGTCACTTGTCATCATAATATCACCATTAATCGTATCAATGATGTTGGTCTTTTGTTTAACTTCTTTGTTTGATTTATTGTCAATGTTGACAGCTGAAGATTTAGTGGTTCTACGAGCTACAGTGTAAATTCCAACTGACATCTCAATATCGTCACTTAATCGAAGTGGAATACTAACCCAAAAGTAAGTATAAAAAATAAAATAAATACTTTTAAATGCCCAATACAAAGCCAACATGCCTAATACAAACCTTTGATTCATAGGATATAGTACAGCCATTTATGTAATATAAAAATGACAACACAACGAAAGTTATAGAAACCCACCTGATAAAAGCTCTCTGTTTCGAACATTTGCGTAGTAAAAAGCTGTACAAGTTTTGAATGCTTTCCACTGGGTTTTCAGCAAAATCTTCTATGCTGTCAGGATCTGAAACTATTTCCTAAAAAATTAATGAAAAAGTAATAAAATTGGTGATAAAAATATCTACATAATATATATACCAATAGTTAAAGCATGATATAAACGAGATAGAACATTATTACCCAGTTTATTCAGATATTTATTAGAAATATTTTAGTGTAAAAACAAGAAATATAATACAAACCTTATAAAAATGTTCGTATTTAAAGTTTTTGTTAAAGGACCAAACTTGTACATCAACATCATTGTCGTGCAGATCTCCTGCTTTAGCTTTCGCCATTTTGGTAGCATTACTGTTGTCTGTTAAAATTTTATCAAATCATTATGTTTAAATATGGCCTTAAATTTGTTATAACATATATTTTAACACCAGTGAAAAAAAATATACATATACTAAAAATTTGTTAAAAAATAATACAAAAAATTACTGTAATGTGGATTGTCATCCATGCAGAAAAGAATTAAGGTTTTAGAAGCAAGTTTAATCGTAGAATCGCTGAACATCTTTCCACAAGCCCATAATACATCACTTAATTGGTAACCTTCAAAAAAATCCCTCTTTAGTTTATTAAAGTGTTATGTTACAGAGTTTTGCAATTTTGTAAGTGATGTCTATAGCACGTTAGTATGGTTGACACTGAATAACAAAATGGCTTTAAAACCTTTAAAAAATGTCTGTGGTACTTACAATTTAATTTTTAAAAATACTGAAAAATGATTAACATAAAAAACCAGGTTAACATAATTTTTGTGTGACACAGAAAGTATATATACACGAAGTAGCGTAGTGAATGTATAAAAGCTGGTAGTTTCTACATCATCACAAACAAGGCTTCCCTTTTTTTTAAATAAATACTAAAATTAAAGTTGTATAACTTAAAAAGTAGTTGAAATTATTTAAAGTTCATTTTTGTGTTCAGTGACACCAACTTTATTAATTTTCGGGTATAAAAATAAAGCTAAAATATGACTTTAATCATAAGGCTTAAAATAGATTAAAAATAATGTTTAGGCACTTACCTTTAGAAAATCCGAACTTGTTTTTAAACTGATTAGATGTTATATTCTGCATCTCCCTTAATTCGGTTATGCTTTTAATACATGGAACATCAAAATTTTGCCATACATAAACATGAGAAAAATTGCCATTATTATTTGCCTCTTGTGTACCAAAGAATAGAATACCCTAAACCAAAAAAAATAGATATAAAAAACAATAGATATATACACATTTCATATAAAATAAAAATATTTAAAATCACATACATACCTGTAAATCTTTATCACTTGTGATTATTTTGTTAAGTAACATGTCATGAACAGAATCGATTATTCTACAAAATGGGGGCTCTTCTCCATCGAACATTTCTAAATAAAAAAAAAATTCACACATATACAGACGTACTGAATCAATACAAAAATAAATACCTTGACAGCATTCAATAGCAAGCACAACACTTTCCCTTCCAACTACTCTAAAATCTGTTTGCTCGCTTTCTTCATCATTTTTATCCAGTTCGTCGTCAGAATAAAAATTTACACTCATTTTTAGCTATTGTTAAGCACTAAGTTGTTTTAGTAGAAGTTAAACACATAAACAACCTGTCTGTCATATCACCATTACTAATATTTAATTAATAAAAATATATTAAATTAAAGCAAAACAAAATGCACGTGTTAACGTGCTTATAAAATTTCTTTTATCCAAGGTTTGTAACAAAATGTGACAAATTAACAACTTTAAATAAATAATTTTTTTAAATACAAAAATTATACTAAGGTAAATAATGGATAACGTTTTTAAACAATTTTTAAATATAATTCATACAGTTTTTTTTTGTTTTTAAACTTACAGTTCGCAATTTTGTATATACCAATGTAACGTTCATACTCAAAACAGTTACTCTGTCACGTGACTGATTTGTTTACAAATTACTTAACTTTACATTCAGGAATCAAATATTTCACCATCTACGTACGTTTTCTGATAGAAACAAAATGTAAGTAACTGATGGGGACATAAATATGTAACCTCCTAAACCCCAATTGAAATGTTTAATATTTGGAGTTAAAATGTTTTGTACAAACTGACACATAATTTTTAATTTGATTGTCTGTCTGACTGTTTTATTTTATTTAAATATATTTCAGGGCCTTTTCTTTTGTAACAAAAGTTGGCATTTTGGGCGGCGTAATTTATATTACAACCAAGAATGGTATTTGGGGAGACAATTCTGACCAAGGAGTCAAAGCCTTTCAACAGATTTACAAAAAAAATATTGAGGATAAACTTCCAGAAGGAACGAGTCTAACTGGGTACATTCCAAAGGTAAGCGGTGTAATTACTACAAATATATTTATCATTAAATATATTGTGTATTTTTTTTACAAAAATAATCTACTTTTAGGAAATGAGAATAATTCCCAAAGATTTTGATGCAACGCAAACTTGGAATCAAGGGGTTTCAAAATCGTTCGACTTTTTAGTTTCAGTGCCAAATAAATGCACTAATTTAACATCTAAAATTTCTAAAGCAATTTTACCTGACAAATAATTGTTTATTTGTTTTCCTTTTTTGCCAGTGTCTTATGTTCAATATTGTGTATTATGAAATAAATTAGAAATATTAAATTAAACCTTCCTATTATGTTACCTCTTATTTTTAAAAGGAATATTTTATCGAGAATTGCTTAGGTTAAGCTGGAAAAATATTTATTGTTCACTCTGTATTTTGTTGTTGATTAAATAGCTCCAAAATCAAAACAATATAATGGATTTTTTTAATTTTTACTACACTGTCAACAAACAGGCAGATAATGAATATAAACTGAATACAAAAACCCAAAGTGCAACTCTTTATAATAACTATAAATAATTAAGATGCTGGAACTAAAATCTAGATAATCAGACTTAAAAAAATTGTCAAAAATTTTGAATTACCTCAACAACAAAAATTTTGCCTAAATACAAATTTCGAATCTTTTTTTGTGCATTTATCTTTTAAATTAATATTTAAATTTAAAACAGTCATTAATTAGACAATGAAATTTAGTAATAAACATGAAAAAATTAACAGTATTTGTTTGTTCGTTTTAACAATAATTGCAGATATATATATAAACTATTAGTTTGAATTACTTTAAAAAAATTACTAACACTGGGCTTTTCGTATTGCTCTCAATCAAAATCAAGTTACATATTTTAAATCATGTATACCACAAACACAGGCACGATATGTTGATATTGCTATAAAATTGACAGTAGATAAGTGTGGCACTTGACGTTAAGATTTATATGTTGATGGAAGAAGAAATTAGTTGCTATAGTAATGCCCTGATAGGAAGTTCGTTGGTCAACTTGACAATACTACTGTCCATATTCTCTTTTACACAATATTAAAAAAGAATATCTAGAATTTCTGAAAAAACTAAAAATAATTTTCTAATTAAATGCATGAAATATGATTTTTTAAACTTAAAGCATGGTTAAACTTACCACTTAAAACAGGGACTTTTTGCCAGGCTTTAAGCTTTTCTTTTGTTTTTTTAATTGCTTATCGGCAAATTTCTTTTCCTTTTCATATTTAAGTTTTAACTCCTTGATTTTTCGCTTCATATTATTTTTCTCGGTTTTATCAGAAATTCCCATTTCCTGCAAAAAAAATGACATCATAAGATATCATTTATTAATTGAAAAAATAAATAAATAAAAACTTACCTTAAATTTTTCATTATCGATTGTCAAAACTATGGCCCCGTCAATTTTGTGAACCAAAAACAATTGAACGTAGTTATCTAAGTTGACAGATTTTAACCAATCAGCTACATCTTCTGTAGACCATGACAATAAGTTTAAGTAATTGCCTTGAATTGCCTCCCTTCTATCAGCTGAACCCTAGTTAAAAATGTTCAAAATTAAAAAATATATATATTTAACAAAACTGTTTTTATTTGTAAATATATTTTTTTGAAACTAAAAATGTTAAAACAAAAAAAGTTTATATAGCCAGTTTTAAAAACAAAATATAACACACATGCAGTTAATAAAACACCAAAATGTCCAATGCTTTTATTGCATGCATGTGAAGTAAATAAAATATTAAATAATATAAAACAACTTCAATATATATATATTTAAAAAAATAAAAATGAATAAATTTTGAAATACAAAATCATAAAAAAAGGTAGAGTATATACTTTAAAAATGCCAAGAAACATTTAAAGAAAAACATTTTCTGTAAAGTGCCCTTAAAACTAAAACTTAAAAACATATATTTTTATATTTTCTGTACAAAATTACCTCTGATGAAATAGCTGATACTGTGGATGCTGAAGACTGGGGTCGATTAGAACCATGTGGTTTGGGTTGAAGTGAATGATCACCACTCTCCTTTAACATTATCATGCATTAGTACAATCATGCAATGTGCAAACAACAAAATGATGAAATAATAATATATTCCAATTTTTAAACCATTTTTAATACACAATTGTATGTTAAAATGTTATTCAAGGGTTGACAAAAATGTAAGAACATTTATGATGACATCAGCAAAATGCATAAATAATATAACGTTATTATAAATATTCCAATAATATAAGTTAGTAAATTATTAAATTCTTTGGTTAGTTGGCAAGGCAAAAGTATGAACAAAATAAATAACAAATTAGTTCAAAAACTTACATTTACTGCCCTTCTAAGTTTCACAGCCAAACTCGGTGAATCTTTACTGGGAGTAATTGTAATGTTGGTTTGAGGATTTCTAGATGGAGTGCTTGTATTCGAGCCCAGTTCGATTGATCTCTTGTTTAATGGACTTCCGTGCAGGTGTTCAATATCAATGTCACCTCTGTCTTCAAATGTCTGTTCACTCTGTATTTTAAGTACATTAAATTTAAAAAATACATCAAGATAAATAATATTAAATATTAGTTTTCATTTTTGTACTGAAACAAAAAAATTGTATCTAATTTTTTGGCAGAAAGATTCTATGTAACTTTTGTGACTTTTGTAAATATGTGCAACACCCACAACTAAAGCTAAAGACTCAAAGACTAAAAATAGTCTAAAAAAACTTGAAAACTATTGCTTTGAGATAACTAAATACTTACATCAGTCTGTGAGCTTCTTTTATTATACCTAGGCCCCTTTAACATTGCTCTATACTTTAAAGCAGTGTTGTCGAGGGTGCTTTCTTGTGTGTTCTGTACATTATGATTGTTCTCATGCTGCACAAATTAAATTTGTTAGGGCTAATATAATAAACCATTTTCTTCTAAAATATTACTTAAACTAACAAAAATTCTTAAAAAGCTTAAATTCATTACAAACAATTTTTAACTTATTTTAATAAAAGTTTAATAAATTGCGACAATAAAAACATAAAGGTATATTAAATATACAGTCTGCTATAAGTTAAAAAAACTTATACTCTAACTTTATAATTAACAAATAAGACTTACCCCAGACCGCTTTGGTGAATTAGCATTACTTTCTTCCACCCTAGAATCTAACATATCATCCAAACTTGCAATTAATTTGTCAAATGATTGACGAACTGTTGGTTTTAAAGCTCCATCATTTACAACCGTTCCTGATGTTATATCAGAATTACTTGGAGACCCTATGCAAATGTATTAAAATTATTTTAAAAGAATAAATCAACAAAAAAATTTACAATATTTAAAAATTTGCTTTGGTTAAAAAAACTTACTTAAATACAAATATTTTATACCTTAAATAAACATACATTTTTAAGTTTAAATATATAAAATTAATATAAAATTTGTTAGGTATAGCTACCTTCATCAACAATGTTTGGAAAGAATTTGGAAGGTTGAGTTCTAGTTTGAGGAGCATCAACTGTTCTTGTGCTGTTGTTTCTGTTCACATTTCTTTTCTCAAAGTCATTCACATCTTCTAGACTTTTTTCTAGTTCATTTATCTGGTAAAGGAAAATAAAAATAAATTCAAAAAAATTTGTTTTAACTTTTTTATTTAAAAAATAAATAAAATAATTAAAAAATATTTAGTGACAAAAACTTATCAAGTTTACCTTGTTTTTAAGAGTTAAAATTTCCAACTCATGCACTTTTTCCATGGTTGAAATTTGCATCTTGTAATTATTTTCCCTTTTCAGAAACTCTCCCTCTCTTATAATTATAACAAAATTAATTTTAAATAAATGTTATTTTGTAATAGTAAACCGATTCAAATTATAAAAATATATTCTTGAAATTTGACCAACCTTTGCTGGAATTCCTTTATTAGTTTTTTAGCCTTGTTATACTTTTTATCAAGCAATGTGACTTGTGATTTAGCTTCATCAAGTTCCAACTTAGTTTGTTGAAGGTTGTTGTCAGTTTCTATTGATCTAAGATTTTGCTCTTCAAGCTATCAAAAAAATAAAATGATTAATAAAATACAATAAACTAAAGTAAATATTTAGTTTTTTACTACCATAGATTTAGTTAAACAATATTAAAAGAGCAAAACCATAATTAAAGCATTGCTCAAATAAGTTTTTTTACTAACTTTATTTCTCACCTGTGTTTTAAGTTTTTGTATTTCTGATTCAGTTGCCTGCTGACGTAAGTAAAGTTCCCTGACCTTTGAACCTTGACCTTCGTTTGCCATTAAAATTTGACCCTCATCATCGGGAAGGTCAAACAACTAAAACAGTTAGATTATATTAAAAAATATATTTACAAAAAAAAAAGTAAAAAGATGGTTTTTATTTTTTATTCAACTTACCTCAACGTGGGATAAATTTTGTTCATTTTCAGCTTCTTCTTTACTCTTACCCTCATCCATAACTTCATCATCCTAAATACATAAACATTAAAATAAATTAATCCAAATGTTAACCTAACTTACACATGTTTAGTGCTAGTATATTATTCTTACATGAATGCATTTTTAAAGACAAACGCTACCACTAATGTACATGAAAAGTTACATAAAAAAAATTTCAAAACAATAAATCCAACTTACATTACCAAAATATTTAAAAACATTTAAAAAAAACAACTTTTATTACAAACAACCTAAAGTAAATCACATAGAAGATTTAATAACAACTCATGCATACATACACTAGACATCAGTGGGGTTAATTAAATTTTTAACTCATTAGACGCAAAATAAAGTTTAATTTATCATAACACAGTAAGCTCAAACCAGTATTAATAATGTTAGAAGCATACAAAATGACAATGCTTTATATTAATTAGGTATTAGTATTTTTATTACATACTTGCAACTGAAACCAAACGTAAAAGCACTTCAAACTTTCTAGTTTGCTATTTTTTTTAAAAACATGTTACCTGAGAGATTCTGATTTGCATAAATTGGAAGAAAATAATATTTTCATTTTGATTTCAAAAAACATAAGAATTGTGCAACTACAGAGATTTGCTTTGCAAAAGCGTAACAATTTTATTTTACCTTTACAAAAATATTAAACAAATACATATAACATAGGAACTACTAAAACTACTGTTACAAATAAAACAATTTTCTACTTATTGACTCGATTTTTTTCAAACATAGAAATTCTAGATTTTACATTTCCTCTTTGTAACTTTAATAAACTGTTATGTCTTTGTACCTTAACATTATTTTTAATTGATATTAAAGGTTCATAGATGTCCTTAATATTTGTAAAATTTTCTTTTTTAGATGAATATTCATTGGAAGTGCTGGAGTCTTTGATATTTCTTATTTCATGGCCATTTAAAGCCTCATTTAGAGTACAACAAATAGGTGAATATTTTCTCTCAATAATAGGGTTTAAATCAAGTTCTGTTACATGTATTGCAGGGCTTTGGGAATTTTCAAAAATGTTGTCTCTTTTTTGCCTTTGCTTTTTGATTAGTAGTTTTGAAACTTGTATAAGATTTTTAATGTTTCTGTCCCGACCGTAAACTTCATGCATGAAAGAGCAAGCAAATAGTTCCTTTGCAAAAGAAATAGAGTTTTAAACAATATATTTTCACCAGGTTATATTAATCAAATAGATAGAAGTTAAGTTAGAAAAAAAAAGATTTTTAAGAGCATTCTTTTGTTTGTAAATACAAAGCTTTGTAAATAGAAAAAAAAATTGTTTGAAGTAGATTATTTTTGTGATTTTTGGCATAGACATTTCGCTTTTGGTTAGTAGCACTGCAGACAAATCTAATACAAACCTTTTTTATTTGACCTCTCTCCCTACATTTGCCTTCTTCTAATACTCTTCCCTCAAAACCATTGTTACTAAAATTCATTTTCATTCTCAGACCTTCTTCGGAATTATTTCTTTCTCCTACATTTTTATCATTTGAAGCAATTAACCCATCATCAAGATAAGCACTATTTTGGCTTCTTAGCTTCATGAATTCAACGCTATCTTGTCTCCTCATTTGACTTCCATGCAAAACATTATGCTGCATGTTGTTGCTGTTTTCTCTACCAGTGGTTTGTTGATGTTGATTAATGTGTTGATGTTGATGAGTATGTTGATGTTGTTGCTGTTGAGCACTAACTCTGTGTCGATTATTTGATTGTTGCTAAGGTAGAATAGTTAAAAATAAACACAAACGCAAATCAAAATTACCTTCATTTAAATTTAACATTAAATTTATATTTGTTATACCAAAACAATAAATTTAAAGAAAAACCTGCATTACATAATATTACAACCTAATCTTTAAAAATCAACTAAGTCATATAAAAAAATGTAAATTAACTTTTTTTAAATAGGCTAAATCTTAATTTTACTTACAACCTCTAAAGACATTAGTTTTACTTAGCAAAAACAATATTACTATAAAAATATTTATATTACCACAAAAACTCGGTATTACCTAAAAAAAATCTCTTGCTTTTAAAAATGTTGCCTACTGAGTGCCACGACATAAACCACCTAGTTTAATATCACATTACACACTTTTGCTTCTTCTCAAATATTAAAACCACCCACTTCAAACCTTTTTAAACTCTATAGTTACTTTAATAGGAAATAAACACCATTAGACGGGAAGTCAAAATCTAACCCATAACAAGTTTGGGTTATTTATATCATGTACAAACTGTTAGGTGACAAATAATTGTAACAAGTGATGTATTATGTTTATATTAAATTAAAATTACCTAAAACAATTGTTTTGTATTCACTTAATTATCTCTTCTAACAAAATCTAGGTTGCTACAAAACTATTAAAACCTTATTTTAACCTAGAAAACTTTTGCAACAACTTAAAAACAAGTACAGTTATCAAGTTGCTAAGAGAGGTGATCTCTTTTGCTTGTAGCAATTTCAATTCTCAACTACGTAAGCAGCTTATCTTACCACAGTTACAAGAAAAATAGATATGAGAAAAGAACATTAATATTGAATTACAGGGTCAGGATTTAAATTAAACCCCATTTAGATACACTCAACTATCCTTTTACTTTGTTAAAATAAATTCTAAATATTTCTTTAAACTGCTTTAAAAAAAATCAGAACAAAAACCAGCCATTTAGAATTTGTTAAAAAATTTTAAACTAAACTAAAATTTAACTCAATAATGATATAGTGTAGACCAAAAATAAACTTTCTTATCGCACGAATCCTACAAGCTTATCATCATAAATCACAATTTAACTTTACAACTTAAGTTAGGTTAAAACAAAATTATTTTTCAACTTAAACACATACTTATAAAGTGTTTATACCAGTACCGATACCAATAATTACTAGCACATTAATCATCATTTATTACCTGACAGTAGGTCTTTTAAATTTTGTAATTAAACCCGTTTGTAATCAGGTGAAAAAACAATTTATATACATTTTTAGAAAAAGTTATACTAAAAATAAACATTCTGAAGTTTTAAAAAATGTTGTAAATTAATTTTTTGTTTATACTGATAATACACATTTAATTATATTAAACAACCTATTCAACCAAGTATTGATATTTATATGTAATTTGTATAGAAATAAATTTACCCGCTGTTCAGTTTCACCCCATGATGAATTGTCATTACTTTGTGTCTCATTCTCCATCTAAATTTACAGCAAAATTCAATCAAGTCAATGAAAAAAAAAGTGTATAAACAAAAAATTTAATTCTAATATATTTTTTCATCAACTTATAAAAAATTGTTTATTATTTACTTGTGAATCTTGCAGACTTTGCCAATCTAATTTTTCTTGTTCAAGAGATTGTTGTATTAACCTAGCCACCTAACAAACATTTAAATATTTTAAATTAATGAGTATATATTTTAAAATTCTATACTGCTCAGACTCAAATAAAAACAATCCCAAAAAGTCAATAACACTTGTCTAACGTCTACCAATATTTTATAAGACATCCTAGTATTATAATAATCTAACATTATACACTTAAAATCACTATTATCCTCCCCCAAAATCAGTGGGGCAGAAACAACCAGACAACCACTCTTTATTTATTAAATTAGTTAATTTGCATTCAAAAAAACTTAGTAATATTGAACCCTGTGGTTTAAATTACCAAGACTATGATTTTAATAATGTGTATATGTTAATAATTATTATTTAACAACAAAAAATTTAATCATAACTATAATAAATTTTTGATTTTAAATTTGTAAATACCATAAAAGTCAATATTGAAAAAAAAAGTTTTCAAACTTTTTTTAATTTTAGGATAATTTTAAAATTTCACCTCAGAATCCTCAGTTCCATCTTTTTCTCTCCCAATCTTAAATTGGACTAAACCATTTGTGTTTCGTAAAACAGACCCTGCGTATGCTTGAGTGACTCCAACCAATGAGTTTCCATCAACCTCGATAATTTGATCATTCACTTTAATTCTAAAAAAAGATTAATTCAAAAATTTCATTTTGTAAAAAAAATCCAAAAAGCATTATTATGAGTTTAAATATTTTTTTTAAATTTTTGTCAGTTTTGGATAACTTAAATTAAAGCATTTTTAACCTGAAAGATTTGTGGCCGCTAGGTGCTGATAAAGAGCTTGTTTTTAATACAAACCAAATAAGTTTTAAATTAAAGGGTCAAAAATACAAAATAAATTGAATTACCTTCCATCCTGATCCGCAGCGCCACCTGGTGTTATAGTTTTTACAAAAATGCCAAGTTTTTCCAGCCCAGCATCAGCTCCAACCCCCATTCCTATAATACTTAACCCCAAACCCCCAGTACCTAAAAATTTAAACAATACAAAAAATTTTATAATTTTTTATAAAGTATTTTAAGCTCTATTTTACTTTTAAAAATAAACTTTCCAACTTATTTTACCTTTTTGGATCTCCACATCATGGATGTCCATTTGCTCGACTCTTTTCTCCAGTTCATACTCTGCTGATGCAGACACAGGATCCACGTCATCATTGCACCGATCATACTCATCGGTCGAGTAAGTCAAAAACACCTAAAATTAAAAAAAAGGATATTTTTTAATGTTTGGAAACTTAAATCCAAATACGAAAAAGTCGCTTTTATACTAAATCAAGGTTAAATACATCTTTCTATATTTAACAATTTAAGTCCTCATATAAATTAGAATATTGTGTTTTTAGTACCTAGAATTTAAAGTGTCAACCAATATCAACAAATAAAATAAAGCTAAAGACAACAAAAATGTCCTTTAAGAACCATCTAATCTCCACACCTAACATTAACGCATAACATAAACAGACTTTATCTGCGCATATCATAAAACCCTTTGTATCTAAATGGAGGTTAATGCATAGGTTAATACGCCGCAATGTGCGAGACGTTATCGTTATAATTAGTGCCTCTAAAATCACAATAACAAACAAGTAAAGTGAGGTATGGCATTCATGTTACTAAATGTATATGTCAAAAATCAACCATCGATTTAAGAGATTATTCAAGACGGGACAATTATGTTTTTATCATCGCGTGAATCGTCTGCGATTTTAAAACGCCCGCGCAGTAAAGACCATAAAGCGAGTTTTAATTAGCAGCAAATTTGAACTCTGAGAGTAAACATAACCCTAAATTATTCCTATTGTTTAGTAGATGTTAATTACACGCTCAACATGTGAATTGCTTTTAATACGGGTCGTAAATGTGAGTGGTAAATTAACGAACGCCGACCATATGGGCGGAATGATATTAAAATGTCGTTAAAACGCGATACCAATTTCTAAAATTTATTTTAATACGCTAAAGCACAAGGGGCGTTTATATTACATGTTACATCGTGGGTAAACTATCTAATAACATTATTTACTTTTACCATTAGGAATTTATTGTGTCAATAAAATTTTAAATACCGTAATAAACTGCTATTCGAAATTTTTAAAAATGCGTAGGATAAATCAAGCTAAAATTAAAAAAATATAAAAAAGCTTAAAAAATCAGCAATAAAAATTATTATTGGACTGACAAAGATAGGCCTGCGACCGGTTAAAGCCCTTTGCCTAAAAACTACAACACAAAACCACGTGACCGGAAACCAGATGGCGTGGGAAAACGTGACGTCACATCCTATGCAAGGATCTATAAACTGATTTTTGCTAATTACAATGGGGTAGCATCTTTTGTGGAAATTTTAAGAAATATAACTTTTGTTTTAAAAAATTTTAATTGTTTTTTATGAGTTCAAATATTTTTAAAGAAAAGTTTAGGTTCGATTAACCAAGTTCACCAACAGGATAATATTTTACTGAAAAAAAAATACTATGTTATACTTTAGCAACAAAAAATGAATGCTTGCAAAATTTATATAAATTAAATTTACAACTTTTATGCACACAATTTTTTTTCTTCGAAAGTTAATAAATATGTGTCATTTATTTAAAACTAAAAGCCGTACATAGATTTAATTTACATAAATTGAAAAAAACATTTGTATCAATATTGTGGCACTCGCCGGTTTACAGTGGGTAACATTTGTCGCCCGCGAAACAAAGGTAATTGTTACGTGATAGTAGGAAACAATTGATCCCTGGTTGACGTCACAATGCTTTTACCGTCGCGCGCGAGTTCATGTAACGTTCAGGTGAAAACACAGAAACTCAGACATTTAATGGGTAATTTGCTTTTTTAATTTTTTTTAAACTAGTTGCATTAAAAAATGTATATAAATCAAATTCAATAATACATATATTAAAAAGTATAACAAACCTATTAAATTTAAAAAAATCTAAAGACAAATTCAACAAAAACAAATTTTTACTCATTTTTTATGCAAATAAAAGGGGGCCAAAATGTAATCCAAAACTAATTTAAGTGGTGTCGCTTCCTGATAACCAATGCCAGAGCATTGTCAACATTTCAATTAAAGGTTTCACTTGATTGGCCCTTAATTGAATTAATTTTAATACCAAATTTGCTAAACTTGGCATTAATAGATTCCATTTATCTCATGTTTATGTAGAATTTAAAAACATTACAAAACCAAAAAATAGAAAAAAAAGGTTGACCAGAAAAATGTACAGAGATAATTAACAGTGCAATAAAATACAGTAATTAATTAGGGCAGAGCGCACTTATAAACGCCCCAGTAGAAAAACGAATGGTCATCAAGAGTTCTAAATCGCTTGTTACGACTTTGACGGGACAAGTGTTTATTTTACGAGATAACGACGCCTTAAATAAATAAACCTATATAATATTGCGACAACTGAAAACCGGTTTTGCAAAGGCAACAAATCTTAATATTTGACAAGGTTACATAACCATATATGGCAACAGCTAAGGTGTAGTATAATATGTAATCAACGGCTATTGGGTTTCATTTGGCTATACAAAAGTTATTGCTCTATTATTTAAAAAACGTACCAAAAAATTTATAAAAATATAACTTAAAATAAATCCACCCGTTATAAATCAAAACAAAGAGGCCATTTAAATGACACTTAAAGATCATTATACTGTCAAATATTATCTAAAAAAAGTAGATCAAATATATTAAATTTTTCCAAAAAATGCGCAATGTTGTAAATTTTAACATTAAAAATGGTAATGTTGTACGGTACATTACCCCGTTGAGTAATATCTTTATTATTGTGTAAGCAAAACAATGGCAAAATTGAACAATAAAACAGGATTTATTATATTATTTACCCAGAATAACGGAAATAATAGAGATCATAAAAACTAAACTTTTGACCCATAAATAAAAAGAAAATTGCTCGCCATAATAAATAAAAAATTACTGAATCGAGGTTTTAGTAGATAACAATATTACTACGAACTTCTTAAATACACTTTAAAAATGCAAATCCACAAAACCTTATGTTACCAAGCATTGCATTTAAAAAAATCCCTAATACTTTAATACTTCGTGGTGTCTAGCAAGCCACGGTTTATAAGGAGGTATAGAGTAGCGCAAATACGATCTCAAGTATACTTACCCGCGAATATTAAACATCATACCAAAAATCCCAAGTACTATGGACTACAAATTGTTAGAGGGGAATTTGTATTTTACAGATAAGCTTTAAGATAATCTAAAACAACAAATTTAACACAAGTTTTCCATGATGTCAAAAAGGAAATATAATTTGTAATATTAAACAACGTTATTTAACCCAATTAATTTTTTACCTAAAAAAAACACATTGTAAAATAATGAAGTTAAACAGGTTTTCTTGTTAAGGGTTGTTTAGTGTTGTTAGCTACATTTTTAAAATGTCAAAAATAAAAGTTATTTAAAATGACATTTGCGTAGTCTAGATGAAGATCAAAAGATATGCGCGAATATATTATAACTCAATCGGCTATGAAACAATTTTAAAATGATTGGGTAAATAATTTACTAAATTACAAAACTACCAAAACGATTTGAACAGGCGCTATCGCAATTCGTGTTTGTCTAAGGCAATCAAAAAATAATATTTGGCCAAATCGTACATGGCTGACGTCATGGGCAGAATTTTTGTGCAACACGTGATTTAAAATTGAATATTAATGATTCACAAAAGTTTAAAATGTCAAAAAATTATAAAATGAATTCAGGGTAGTTCACTTAACGAATCTGACGTGACAAGGCTGATTTAATAAACTTTACATCAACTCAAATGTCAGAAAAACAATAAGAAAATTAAAAACTAAATTTCAAATTATTCTAAAATCGAAACAAACGCTTTTTGTACACAAACCAAAAAATTTAAATTTAATTCTATTTAATTATAAGTTAGGGCGGAATAGGTAAAACAAATATTATATTTAGATTGAAAAGCGTGGGCGAATTTGTTTAAAAATATCGTTTCGGAATCGTGGGTTAATGTAGGTAGGCATTAAAAGGCTGTATATATAATTCCGTAACAACAATGTAAATTTAGTAGGCTATTTTGTAACGGGCACACCTCACTTAAAATTAACACAAAACCTTCAAAATATAGTCGTAAAATATCATTAAAAATCAAAACCTTTTTTTTAAATAAAACAGAATTTTCGTTTAAAAAATAACAAAGAAAATGAAACCACTACGAAATCGAAAAACTGTTAAATTTAGAAATGTTTGTGAAAGACTAAGTAATAAATAGAATATTAACAATTATTGAGTGATTTTAAACCGCAAGAACTTGTTAACACTTTAAAAACAAACTTTCAGTTTCCAGTAACTAAGGAGTTTACTTAAACACAAATCTGTACAAAAACCACAAACTTGAGAGTAAAAACGACAACGCGAGAAACGCGATTTAACACAATAACCACTTTCTACTCAAACACATATTCAGTAAGTCTTATTTTTATTATGAATAGAGTAAATGTTTGGAGTATTTTTGAACGTAATTTCGAATGGGCGCACAACGATTTGTGTATTTTTCTGAATTTAAGTTGCCAATACATTAGGTCTGAAAACCCATTAAGGAAAGCCTTCTTAAATAAAAAATTTCAATAGAAAAGCGTCGTGATTAGAAAACAAAAACTTCCATTGAAAATGCATACAATATGAAACAAGCCACACAGCCTTTCCGGAAATGACGTAACGAACATAAGGCCGCGTATTGTAACACTGATTTAAACAAGATAAATATGATTCGTTATATAACGAAAAACGAAACCATTCGTAATAATTAAAAGATCTTAAACTGTAGTTAGAAATATGATTTCTAAATCAAACGAATTTCATTAAATTGTTACTCTGTAAAGAAAATTAGTAAAAAATTCAATATCTCTAGGGACAATACTTAAATATCATATACAAAAAGTGAAATAAAAGCTAAAACAATATTATTTTCTTAAACATGTTATTAAGTTTTTTTATTTAATTCTCCAGGGCACCAATAATCCATCTTTCAAAAACAAAATTGTAATGTGTTGTTAACCCAATATTGAAATAAATTTCAAACATTAAAATGATAGAAGTATAATATTTTAAAGCATTTAAAAAGTTTAATTACAAAAACATGAGAACTTTAATATGACTTTACTTATTTTATCAAAATCAAAATTCCTAAAAAATTCAACAAATTAATAAACTTCAATTTATACACAACTTTTAAAGATAACTATCTCACATTCATTTTAAGGGTTATAAGCCAAGTATCTTTATCGTATCAATACTATTATATATAAGAGGTATTCATGGTGTTAGTGTTAAGTAAACATTGATCTTCACATTAGCTTAGTGTTCACTATTCAAATATCCATTTGGTATTATTTAACTCTACTGTAAGTGTCTTGATATAAAAACTTTTATAATACTGTAACGTGCTTTTTTGAGTTTAATATCACGTTTAGCAATTCATAGCTAGTAATTCTCCTTGTTATAACCTACTATGTAAAATAAAATTTAAAATAAAATTATAACAAATAATTTCCGAAAAGTATTATAGAAAACTTACAGACACAATAATGACATCAATAAATCTTTTCAAACAGGAAATACATACAGTTTAACCAAATCTTTTGCAATTTATTTTAAGTTAATTTAAGCGTAAAACCTTTTAAAACCCGAGTCAAGCTCATGTTGAAAGAAAAGACCAAAATATGATAAATTGTTTTCAAAAATTTCTGCTCAAAGTATATATCTTTTTTACATAAAAGCATAGCTTAAAAATCGTTTTAAACAATGTTCTTTATCTAAGTATTTCAATAAGGTAAATAAACTTTTTATTGGCAATTATATCATGCCACACAATTATTAAATATAAGGCTTAGGTTGTAGTGTAAGAAATGATAGTCTAACCACATTATACCTATGATTAACGAAGCACAAAATGATTCAAATCTTTTACCACATAATCCACTAAAACCGGTTAATCTTAAAATTAATTTACCATCATGTAATTAAATTTATGCAATAACAACACTTTCTTTGTTAATTACAATTTTTTAAAAAACAAAATGTAGCTACAGAGAAAAAATAAAAAAGTTTACTTACTGCAATGGGTTTGCTGCTAAAGTTAACTTTTGAGTGAGGGTGATAATGAGAACTATCTTCAATAATCTCTGTCGAAGCATCAGGAAGACCAGCTATCTCGTAATAATACAATCCCTTGGCATCGGTTAGTATTTTGGATTGGGAATCTAAAATTTTATAAGAAAATTTTTCATTTATTTTATTTTTATTAAATTTTTTTGCTAGCTTATTCTACATTTTAAAACTTTTATATGGGATATGTTTTTGAAGGATGAGGAGAAGTTACAATATGCTAGAATTACAAAATTTTACCTTGATTATCCATGTCGGACATAGAGGAGACAGCAGAATCCTCGTTTCTTTGGGAACTCTTCTCTGTTGATTCAGTTTCTAAATCTTTAATGTCTTGATCCTCGTACCTTCTCGAATCTTGCTCCTCTTCTTCATCCTCTTGATGTTGGTGGTCATCTTCATCAACGGCTCCATTAATCTAATTTATAATAATTTGCAAACTTTAATTTGCTAGATCCCTCTTACAAAAACCGTTTAAATTAAATTGTGCTTTTTTTGTCATTTATTTAAAAAAATATAAAATAAACTTAAATACAAAAATTAAATATACAGGGTAGAAATAAAATGTGCATTTGTACTTACATTATAACTTGTTGGACCTGAATCTTGAGATTCCTGGTCACTGTCAGATGCGGTCTCTTGTGAATAATATCCATTTACATTCGGTGAGTGTATTTCAGAAGATACATTAATTGAACTATCCCTTTGAGAGACTTTGTTGTCTTCGTCCACTGACGAATCAGTAGCTTGGTCATGATTAACAGCCATCAGATTGTCCCGTCTTGATTCCTCCTCATTTTGGGTTTTGTTCTGCATTCCAAGGGCCTTAAATATGCTGGTCGTCAAGGGTGATTGTTGAGAAATATTTGATTTTTCCAAGAACGAATCGGATTCATACGACAGTCCAGCACTAGTTTTTCTTTCTACCTCGTCTTTTTTTATGGGAACTGTATCTGCATGTGACTTTGGGGTTTGGTAGTGTCCACTTTCAATAAGCTTTTGTCCAGATACTAAATCTGGAATCTCAGGTGAAGGTTCATCAGGAATATCTGAGCTACTTGTTGAGGATAAATAAGTTCGGTGCCCATCACTAGAATTGCCAGGAAGAGAACCTTGATCAGTTGATGATGGTATTCTTTCAGATTTAGATTCAAATTGCATAAGCCGATCAGACACACTTGACTTCGTAAGGCCATTTT
The DNA here is from genome assembly GCF_963082875.1 of Corella eumyota. Lineage (NCBI taxonomy): Eukaryota > Metazoa > Chordata > Ascidiacea > Phlebobranchia > Corellidae > Corella > Corella eumyota. Next base: position 6,616,298 of record NC_137491.1, read on the forward strand.
GAGTGCTATCTTTTGATTGGATACTGCTGGAACTTGTGAAACTTGCACCTGAGCTACTTCGTTGCCTTGCTGTTGGTGAAGTAACGACGGAAGTATTTGTTTTTGGGACATGACTTGCAATGGTGAATTTCTCGGTCACTAATGAAGACAACCCCCCAGGTGATACCCCAGAGTCCAAATCAAGAGTTTGTGATGCGAGCGAATTAGCTGGAGGCCTCACCCCTGATAGAGGGACAGATTGGGGCGTTCGCCCTGCAGTATATGGCGAAATAAACACAGAGTCAGATTCGGGAGTTTTATTGTTCTTTGAGCCTTTAAGGTGATCAGGTGTTTTCAGATCACCAGATCCAAGATCATATTGTTTTGATGAAGATATATCAGTATCTAATTCTAGTTTCTTATCTCCAGTTATTGCTTCAATGTACTTATTGATATACACAGAGCCTGATGGAGTATCTGTTTCTAATAATACCATTGAGTTGGGTCTCTGTTGTTTTCCCATGGATAGAGCAGGGGTTGGAGGTCTTCTAAATGAGTTGGGAGGAGCGGATTTTGTTGGACTACCAGGTTTATTTCTACTTCTATAACGACTTGATTCACTTCGATCTGTTGACTTGGATCGTTTCTCAAAATTCGAAATAATATCACTGATGTTTCGATGAGTTTTTTCTAACAAACAAGTGCAAATCATAAACATGCAATATTACAAAACTATAATTTTAGTGATTTTTAATATTTTCATTAGTATTACTATTAACACATTAACTTGCAATCTGCTATGCTAATTTACTTTTGATTACACATACACTATTAACCAATTAGAGGATATAAAACAGACTATTTCACTAACCTTTGCCTTCTTCAAATGCTGGTGTGTTTCTTTTAACAACATTTCTTCCCCTGCTACCTTTTTGTTGTGTTATCGTAACAACTTCCCTATCTGTAGAGGGAGATCTGATGGACGAATCAACTGAACAACCTACACATTTTTTTAAAAAAATTTAAAATTTAAAATTTTTATGCATTTCTTAACATTTCCAAATTCAGAAATCATTAATTCAAAAATCAAAAAAAAAAATAATTCCACCTATTTACTATCGTTTGTACAATTGCATTATAGTAGTACATTTAAAATTAGAAAATACCTCGGTTAATTCTTTGTTGTTGTTTTGCTTTTGATGTTCGATTTCTCCCTCTGGTTTCATGCTTGGGTGAATTGTCAGTACTTGCTCGTGCACTTTCCGATGATTGGTTATCACCTGAATGAAATAAAAACAATTTTTACCTTTCTGCATTTATTTCAAAAACAAGTACATATATTTTAATTATAATTTAAGCTTTTATAAAGTTAATGAAGTAAAAAATAATTGGGCATAATATTTATCACATAAACACTAAACACATGAAATCTATGTTCAACTATCAAATGTTATATATTAAACAATCTAGTACTGAATGTTACCAGGAACCCTAAACACTAGTAAACAACTTTTATTTTAAAACTTATTAAGCTGATTAATAAATGCAACTACTACAAACTAATTTTTCAATTAAATTTTATTATTATACAGATCTGCGAATTCTAACTTAAATCTACAAACCTGTTTCGTCATTAGCCCATGACGAAAATGAGGAAGTGTGGGTTGGACTTTGTTGGCTGTTAAAAGGAGGTGAAGAGACAGGTCCCGATGCTTTCCGATGAACTGTTGGGGGTGGGTATTTTACTGGGGTCGACTCCAGTGATTCAAACACCTAAAAAAATCTCTTGTTTTTTAAAAAGGTAAATATCCACAACCCATTATATTTTTAAAACCTTTTTTTATGGTGTAGTTAATTTAAACTTTCAATTTACCTTTTTAGCTGTTGAAAATTTTTCTCTCCTCAAATGAATATCAGAACTTCCATTACTTTGAAGGTTCGCCATCCTAGCATTTAACTCACTGTGATCTAAAAACTTACTTCTAATTCTTGAGACATGAGAGCCAAACTCATCACTGTTTAAATAAAAAAAATCTATTAATGATTAAACCAATTTTTAGTATTTGGTAAAGGAAAAATAAAAAAAACTGTCATTGCCTGATTTCTAAAATGACTGAGTCTTGATTTATTAGGACGATATTAAAAAAATAAGACTTTTAAAACTGGTCACTGACTTTGGCCTAAACAAATTTACACCAACGTAATCTAAGACAATGTTTTTACAGTGGTTTTAGTTGAGCAGGCTATGCCGTCTGAAACAGGAAGGATATAAATTACAAACTGTGTTATTTACAAATGAATCACACTACTTCAGGCTGTCTTTAGGGAGAAAATGATGTGATTGTTGGTGAATAAAATTTAGTTATAAATACACAATAAAATTGCAAGGCAACTTTTTTTTAAAGCATAGTTTATTTCATAAATATATCAACCTACAAAAAGGCTACATGTAAAAAACTTTTATTTATATAAAAACTTTTCAAACAAATTACTAAAGCCGTGATTTATATAAAAAAAATCAGGTACAGTTTGATATGACACTGTTTAGAATTAGTCAAATAAATATAAAACCCTTTTTCTTTCTACAAATGTCATATTATATATAAAACCTGTGCTCCTTACCTACTTGTTAATTCAAAAAAATTGTTTAACAAACTAGTTTATAATGTTTAATACAAAAAAAAAACTTTTAATAAATCAAGTTAAACTTTCTAAATTTTATTTAGAATTTATTACATTTAGCTGGTCATCTAAACTTTTACACTGACGACATAACTTTAACCTTAACATAATAATAAGCACAGTGGTAACATTAATTACAAGTTAACACTTTAACAATTTACCACTCCCTGCCTATACATAATCATTACAATGTAAGAACCACAATCTAATCATTACACACTAAACCAGACTAAATGAATTTCAAAGCGTAACTATTTGTTTTAGTAAAAAAGAAAAAGGGGGAAGTAATAAATCATTAAGTTTCTGCTTTGCTCTTTTTATTTCCTTGATTGTATATACAGTGTGCTGGCCTGACATTTGCAGAGCAATAAAAATAAACAACCGAAAGTGGATTTCTGGATAATGTTTACACAAGGCAAATACACAAAAAATTTCCTAAAGTTATTTGCTTTAAAGATTTACAAAGTTTTTAAGTTAAAAAAAATCAATATCAATAAAAGAAAAAATACAGTAGGCCTGAACCTTATGTAGCTTATCATTTTACCTGGCATTATTAGCTAAATAAAGTGCTAAGTTTATACACAAACTTTAAGTAAAAAATTAATAAACGCCTTTATTGGACAAACCCTAATCTTATAAAAGCTAAAAACAAATCACATTACTATTAAACCAAGGATAATATGTGCCATTTATTTAAAAACTTAAAATAATAATAATAAATAGATTTAAAATAAGTAAACAAACACCTACTCGTCATTTATATTAACTCCAATTTCCTTAACAAGGCTTTCCTGGAGTGCACTAAACCTTCGAGAACATTTTGTTCTGTGAGTTGGTGAGGTCAAGACAGCAGAAGCCATTTTATTTTTCCTTAAATCGTAGATCCAATTTGTTTATTTAAAAATGCAACAAAAATATATTTACATTTAAACACCAAAAAAAAATCTGCACTTCTTTTATACTACACACCACAGTGATCTTTTAGGTTTTGAATTATCTGCAAAAACAATAGCAAAAAACGAAGTTAATATTTTACACAGCACAAAATTAAAGTGTTATTAAGTTTGTCAGGTTTAGTTTTGTGCTATTCGTTTTTGTTACTTTTTCGTTTAGGCAATAAACGTAATTTAAATACCGTTTGTGCGAAAATTGAAAAACAGCCCCTTTTAACTGTTCAACCTGCAATTATGTATTTTTGTAGTGAATTATTATGCGTTACAAACAAATAAAATTTATAAACTAACTTCGCCTGCAAGCTGCAACCGTCTTGCCGTTTCATAAAAACCCTGCTGTTAAAATATAATTTGCAACCTTAAACTGTTACTATATAAGTGGCCTTGCTGTTCAAGTAATAAGCAAAGTTTGTTAACCCCATTTTAAATAAAAGTAAACAAACCCACGAAAAATTCGCAAGTTTATCGGCTACGATTTAAAAAAATTAAGTAGACGGGAAACTGACAACCACTGACCTGTAGCGCCAACTTACGGTCTTTCGCAATTTCAATAAAATCGGTTTTAGGTCTACATTTTGATGAGCTTAATGCAATCAAACATCAAGCAACAATTTGAAAAACGATAACACATATTTCTAATACATTCACATTCTTTTATTCTCTGGTTAAAATGATAAAATAAATAAAGTATTTACAAACTAAACAAACAATTTATATGACATTATGATAAAGAAATACACATAAAATAAAAAATACAGGGCAGGTAAAATAACAAAATTATAACTGCATAAAAATTTTAAATATAGTGTTACAATTTTATACACAGAAACAAAAATATATCTTGTTAAAGAGAATATATAGTGAGGTAATCGTTACTTTTAGCTGCTTAGATATATGTTGATACAACTTTTAATAAACATTCACCGAATTCAGCTTCGATTTTTTTTGTTTTTCACATGCAAAATATATTACCAACAAAACAACAGCAATAAAAATGCTAATAAATGTCAAAAAATACAAAACTAAATCAAAAACATTTAGATTTAAATTGTTCAGAGAAAACGATAAAGATGTTGGTCGATTCGTTTTCTTTTCTTTATTAGAACTTGGTTTATCAACACTTTTACCAGCGTAATCTACATTAAAAATAATTAATTCAAGTTGTTTTATAATTTTTGTTCAAGACAATAATTTAATAAAATTTTTGAATTAAAATTAATAAACTAACCTAAAGGTAAAATTAATAAACTAACCTAAAGCAGCTAAATTGATTGTGTTACCACTATCCCTTAGTTCTGATATCTTAATAGGACCAGAAGCAAGTTGAATTGTATTCTCATTTCTGTTATTATCAATGGTTCTTCTTTTTTTGCGGTTACATACCTAAAAAAAATTTCGGAATTTGTTATTACAATTTTTAATTCCATCCATTACCTCTATTTTAAACTTGTTTATACAAATAACTTTTAATTTTTTGTTTAACATTAAGTAAATTTAAGTGATGTATAAAGTTAATGTGTACGAACATTAGATGGGCAGCCAAATATATTAGGATTACAAGCAGTAACATCACAAAACACGTAGGTCAACTCTGGTAATTCGAAAAACAATCTCGAAGCGTCCACTGTAAATCTAGACATGCTACTTTGTCCGTCCTCTACAACAGTAACTTCAGCCCCTTGACCATTTCCACATTGCACTAAATCTGTTCTATTGACACTGTTTGGGTCAGGTGATGGAGTTGCCCAGCATAAATCAAGCTGAACAAAATATTATTTTGTGATATGGTACTTTCCAACAAAATTTTTTTTTTAATATATTAATTGTAATATGATGTAACAAAATATTTTTTTGTAATTCTTGTTTTTGTAAAGTATAAATTAACTGTACTTTATTAATTACTGACCCTAAGAACAAGTGAAACAGCTTGAACTTCCACTTTAAAGTAAACAGTATCACCAAACATATAGGTTGGAACGTTTGGTGATGTAAGTGGATTATAAGATAAATCTGTCAATAAAAAGGTCACCGTTATATTGCCATTTTGCTCCATTGATGCATTGAACGATCTAAAAATAAATTTATTTGTTAAGTTATTCTCCTGTTTAGAAGAACTATAGTATGTGCTAAATTTTAACTATTTAAAAATTTAAATAATTAGGTATAATGTAAGACCAAGGTGTACTTATATAATACTTTCACACAAATTAGTATATTTTTCTAGTGTTGTTTTACATAATAAAATCTGTTAAATGTTGCATATTTTTTATAAAATTTCCATTATAAATAAATAAAAAAAATATATTTGAACAAAGTAATTCATATTTATATAAATTTTTTATAAACTTGTTGTTATCCTTTAAATAAAATATTCAATTGTTGATCTTATTAATCAGTAATGCTAGAAAAGATAACTTACCTAATAAATCCTGCATGACTTTCATCACTTGTAATAGTGTAGTTATCTGTATATTCACAATTAAACTGTAGCAATGGAAATCGCTCACGATAAATGGTTAATTGTAAACTTCCAGGATCTCGTGGAATTATTAAGGCATCAAAATAATATGTTACAACACCATTTTCCTAAAAAATATAATTATTTAAATAAATCCAACTCATGTGACCTTAATAATAGCATTTATAAATTGATTTTTTTTCCATAAATTCTTAAATGTCAATTTAATGATTTAGCTAGTACTCTTTTTCCCCCATTGGAACAAGCATTGGGTGGTGCACTCAGTACAAAATCCTGATTTTCCGAATCAAAAACAAAATCACAACCAGATATTGGAAACTCTTCACTATCAACTATAAATATATTTTGAAATCCCAGCTCAGGCACCAAAGATTGAGCATAGTCAATATTTACTCTATAAAAATTATTACTGTGTATATAAAACAGATATTAATTTCAGAATTATTTAATAAAAATTGATAAAATATTTTGTTAAAACAAACTTCCAGTTTATTAGCTAAAACAACTTATGTACATAGCTAAAAAATCCTTACCTAATGGTCACATTTACTTCACCACACTCCAAGGTTGTATTGTTTGCTAAAAAAATCAACTTTTTTAATTTTAGCATTTTAACATAAAATCAAATCTTAAATCCAATAAAAAGATTGTTACCTATATAAATAGCATTCAGAGTTGGGGAGAAACCTTTATTGACGCCATGATATTGAGGAACACCTTCATTAACTCCACCTAATGCGTACAACAAAAATGCATCATCCAAAGTTACATTTTCTCTGAATCTGCAAGTTAAAGTGGTACCAACTAAAGACACTTCTTCAAAATCCTAAAAAAGAATGATTATTTTTTTTTGTTTATATCTTTATCCTCGATGTGGGAAAGTCGAATGTGCGACTTGAACATAGTGTAACATTGGTTACTCCGACCCAGTATCGAATTCGCTTGTGGCAGTTTGGGATATTATAGCTTATAATTGCCCAATAATTATATTGCTGGTGCTGGCTCAGCAGGAGTTTATACCATTTATAGCTTACTCAAGGGCGCTACAGCATGAGATAAGTGAGGATTAAACCCACAACCTTATGTGTGGTGTAGCAAGTGTTCTTACCACTACACCACGCTGCCGGTATTATTACCGATTAAATAATAATCAACTATATTTAAAGAATACGCAAGCTTTTTATATTCAAGGTACGAATTAACGTTTAAAAAACGATTCGCTAAAAATGAGGTCGCATTTTTAGAGCAATTATTAGGTTCAAGTTATAATCTTTTATTAGGTTCAAGTTATAATCGTTTTTTGTAACACTTGACGAGTTGCGTGGCATTTTTAAAATGTAACGTATTGTTAAACAATCGTTAAAAATATTTCGCACAAAAAACGAAACATTTTTGATTACTTTAAAGCTGTGTTATATATTTAAAAAATTGCGCAACAACTAAACGAACTCAGGAGCAAAATTTACGCATTGCCAAACATGGAAAGGTATTGTTATTAAATGCCCTATAGTAACCTACATTTACGCAGGATTATGTTGATGTAATTAAATTAGTCTAAACCGGTTTAAAATAGATCGTAAAAATACACAAATACACACGAAGTTTTATTATTGCCTTAACCTTTTTTGGTTGATTCGCTTTTTCTAATATATTTGTAAAAACGATTCGCTAATTTTAAAAAACGATTCGCTTTTAGCGAATAGCGACTCGTTATTTCGTTCCCTGATATTGTTTAAAAACAGACCTACTACTTTAATAATATAGCCCATATAAATTTGCATGTAGTAAAAAAATAATAATTTGTAGCCTCCATCAGTTAAAAAACATTGGTTCATTTAAACCAGTGGTCGGCAACCACCAGGCCGCGGCTCGGTGCCGGTCCGTGAACAGTACGTAACCAGGCCGTATTTTTTTCCAGGTTAAATGCTTAGAAACAGAAATGTTTTTTCTTTTTGATTTGTAAGCTTATTTAGTCGAAGAAACATTTAAAAATGTTTGTTATCGATTCGATGAAGGAACAAATTGCTTTAAACTTTTTTGCGCGTCTTGAAACATCATTCTTAGCTAAACTGATTGATTTCTTTCACCCAAAAATGCAAAAAAAATTGTTTTTTTTAAAGGCTGGTTGGCGAAAAAGATTCTAGTTTTAAATCGGTCCGCAGTGCAAAAAAGGTTGCCGACCTCTGATTTAAACGAAATCATAAAACTTTTGACAAACAAACTATTTAAAATTTACAATTTCCGTTAATGGAGGAAGACTTCTTCCTGTTGCAAAGCCAGTTGAAACAGTATTTGCACTCATATCTGATGGATTAACCACACAAATGTAAAGTAGTGAATCTTGCTAAAAAAATTAACCAATTTATTTGCAAAATATTGTAGTTCTAAAAAAAAAACAATTTGTAAGTTAAGCCAAAAGGTGATCAGCATAATTTACAAGATAGCCTACAATTTTTGCCTCTGTTTGATATCTCAATCTGTAATAAAACTTAAAAAAGTTTATATTAAAAAAAGTTCAATATAACTTTTTTTTGAAAAAAAAACAAGTATTAGTATCTTAACATTAATTACCATCATTTGATCAAGTGATAGTCCCATTCCTAAATATTGAAATGCGCCGGTGTCAAAGTTTTCTGCTGTTAATAAAAACTCGACTTCTCTCTCATCCAGATTCGTCCATTGTATTCTTATATCTGTACCAGATGGCTCAAATACACCATCACACTGCCAACAATTAAAAACACGTTTCAAAGAATATATAAATAGGGGACTTCCCAGTTTTAATAAAATCTTTTACATCAGTTATCCTCACCGTAGAAAAACATTTTTATTATATAGTTAATTTTTTTAGATTTTTATTTGTAAAATACTTTAATTAAAATTTCTTTACCCATTTTTAAAAAATATTTCTTTTTATACTTACATTAGAAAGCTTCAGTAAACATAGCACTGTTATGAAAATTTCTATTAATAGTTTCATACTTAGTACCCTCGTCTAAAAAGTCAAGCAATTACCTATTATACAAACAAATATTTTTAAGCTACAAAATTATTAAATACAATTTTGCTGCCGTAACATTGCTTTTTTCAATTTAATTTTTTAAATTGATTAACCGAAATAAAAAAACACAAACTTTATTCGCACTTCTAAATATAAAACATACTGAAACACCAGGCAATAACAGAACTGATGAATAAATAATATAAAGATATACTACAGGAAACGAATCGATATTCTATGTTAATCACTCCTATTGTATTAATTCTGTTTGTTTGGATCAAAACATAAAGTATCGATAAAACCATTAATAAAAATACCACCTCCAAACAACCCAACAACTTAAGGCACAAACACTAAAATATTAATAACAAAAAATGCGTTTTATAATACATCTGCGAATCAGTGTCGTTTATATATTTTGGCATTATCAAAGCTGGATAATTTTTTTTTAGAATCGAAATAGTTAATTTTTAAATTAATCGTTTAATATCGAGTCAAATATTTAAGATCTTAAGTTTGATAAACTAAAACATAAAAAGGTTTTTTAAAAGTCTTTTGATGTAATATATCACAATCAGCACTACAAATCGTAGATGTCAATCTTATAAGTTTGCTACATAATAAATATATAACATAATAAATTGTAAAACACTTTTTTTTTTTTTTTTTGCAAATTTTTTATTAACTTCAGGCAAAACTGTAAGTGGAAATAATAAATTTGCTTGCTAAACATGATTGTAGTAGATGAAGCAATGCTGAGGTAAACGTCATTTTTTATCCCACGATTCAAAGGTTATTTATTTTCTGCGCAAGTAAAAAAAGAAGAAGGGAGATAGAATTTGGCACGCCCGTTTTGAGATATAGATAACTTCAAACTACGACTTAACCATTGTAAAATATAGCTATTTATTTTACGCAAGTATAAATTTTTTTGACAATTTACAATTGCAAATAAATCCGATTAAATTGTTAGTTTCTGTTGTGTTAATTGCTTTGATTGTACCATAACAGCGCAAACGTTACCGAAAAGCAAAAACAATTAGAAATCATCATAAAAGTCGTAATAAATCGCAAAAGTAATTTCTAAAAAAAAAGTTATTGCATTTTATGACCAAGTGAATACGTCGTCGTGTATTTGCAAATTATATTGCAGTAAGTGTATTTAACGAAGTATAGTTTGTATACGGGCAAAAAGTAGAAACAATTTAAGAATATCAACTAAATACATTTCAGAGAGTGGTGTTTGTGTAGTAGTTTGACGCTTTATTCTAGAAAATTAGGAAATTATTTAGCTACTTTTAAAACAAATCGTCTGCGCAATACAGTAAAAATTTTAAGTTAGTTGTATTTTTTATTACAGAAATTTAATCTAACAAACTCGTTCTATATTCACTGACAACTAACATATTTAAAAATGTCGTCTAACAAACCCGGAAGATCAAGTTATCGCAACACATTTGGCTCCCAGACTGCTTATTCAACTGCAGGTTCAAAGGGTTTCGGATCAAAAAGTTTCGGCGAGGAACCCATCACAGCCAAGCGAGTCAGTTATTCTTATTCTTCAAACACAAGCAGCAGCGGGGGTAAGTTTTGTCAATAAACTAATAATGAAAAAAGTTTGAAAATTAAATCAAAAATTTTAACTAATGCTAACTGGTTAGGTGCAGCTGGTGGAGCGGGCCTTGAAAGCAATTTTGGTGGAATGAAATTAAATGAAAAAGAAGCACTAAACGGAATCAACAACCGATTTGCTTCCTACATCGAAAAAGGTAATTACAGTTGTAAAATTTCGTATACCATCATAGACATTGTAACAATATATATTTTACATGTATTTATCCCGCTGTACTTTGCTTAAAAAATTTAACGTTTGACTTGCTACAGTTCGTTATTTGGAGGAGCAGAATAGCGCTCTTGAACGTAAAATTCGAGAAGCAAGCGCCAGAAAAACTTATGATTTGGGAGATGACAAATTGGAGAAATTGCGAAGGTTGCGCGCGCAGGTCGATGACGCAACTCTGGCCAAGGTGCGAGCGGAAATCATGCGTGACAATTTAAGAGGAGAGGGATCTGAACTAAGATGGAAGTAAGTTTTGATGCAGACGACTAAAAAAACTAAATTTTTAGGATTTTTTTATAACAATGTCGTTTATTAGAAAGATTATTCGGTGGTTATACTGTCATCAATCAAATAATGTATTTAAACAATTTGTTTTTGCCTTAGGGGACTGTAGTCCTTAAAAAACATTGACAAAAAGGTTACGACTTTTATTTGAACTGCAACCATAGTTTTACTATAGTTTGCTTAGTGCATTTTAAATTGTAATTGCAATATAAGGAGATATAATTATAACTCTATTTGCACAAAAATTAAATCTTTAATCAGTTTTTAAAAATATAAATCATGAAATCATTCTTTACACCACTTACATAGATTTAATCCACCAAAATATGTTAAAACGAATATACATTACCAAGCTAACATGAAATTTCGAGATATTGTTTATGTATCGGCTTTATGCGATTTAGCGTTTTATTGCCCTAGGCATCAGCCCAAAAAATTACTTGATTTTTATTTGAAATTGTTATACGATTTATTGAGCTTTAATTGATAATCACTTAAGGTATTCAATGGCAGATTAAATGCATTGACGTTCCAATAATGTAAATATTGTTAATGTTTTCAACGCAATTTGAAAAAAAAATTCAGAAGTTGCACGTACATTGCAACTTAAGTTATTGAGACATAAATACAAAAAACAATTGTGTTTTTGGAACGCCTAAAGGTTTATGTGATTCACATATCGAATATCTTTGGTATTTGCTTTTGATGTATTATACAATGCTCAAGGCTTTAACATGCTTAAGGCATTAACAATTTTAATTTTTCTAAGTTTTGTAATAGCACAAAAAACTATTTTTTTACTTTAAGGTTTTAGCTTGTCAAAATATTTTAATTGCAAAAAAGGCAATTATGACGTCAGTGATAATATATGACGTCATTAACACTGTTATATACTTTATTAAGATTGGACCACGAAGGTCGACTCCGAACCGAACTTGATGACGAATTGGGAAGACTTCGCAAGGACGTCGATGATGCAACAATGGTTCGAGTTGATCTTGAGAGAAAGATCGAGACACTCAGGGAAGAACTTGAGTATGGGAAAAAATTGCACTCGGAGGTGAGAAAGTTGCCTTTATCTAAATATTTAAAACAAAGTTAACACCATTTTACAAATTTTTTTTTTTATTAGGAAATCGAAGACCTTAAGGATCAAATCAAGAATCAAGGAAGCAGCGTGGAGGTTGATGGAATTGCTCCAGACGTTTCGGAGATTCTAAGGCAGATCCGAGCTCAGTATGAGTCAATTGTGCTGAAGAACAGAGATGAGGCAGAGCAATGGTACAAGACCAAGGTAAGTTAAATCTTGTACAGGCTTTCTTCATAGAATGTGATAAGTAATAGTCTTTCTTCATAGTAATAGGCTTTCTTCATAGAATGATAGGCTTTCTTTATAGAATGTGATAAATTCATAGAATGTGATAAGAATTTGATTAGTAACGCTTAACTTCAATTATATTTTACAACATTTTATTGTATGTGTTCGGCAATAAAACGATTACATCGCAAATCAATCAAAATATTTAACTTTTTATTATAGCAATAAATCACATCACAAATTAGATACCCAATACTTGAGAACTTTATTACAAGGCTCTTTGAAATACAAGCCTTTTTTTGTAAACGTCACTTTATTATCGATGTTTTTACCGTTGTCAGAGTCTTATTTCAAAGCAAATAAGATATTATCAAATGCGCTTATGAATTTATGAAAAAGTATTTTAAAATTTTTAACCTTTAAACCCCATTTCAAATGTTTTACTACAACGTACAATTACAATGCCCTTAGTTAGAAAATTCAAGTAATAGTTTATAATTATTGTCATACAAAACCTCAACATTTGACCATATAAAAATGCATTGTTTAAAATGGGATGTATACTAAAACATCAATGCCAAAATAAGTAACACATTTAACTTTCCAAAACAAAATTATTCAAATGTAGGGTAATGTATTTAAACTTACCAATGTTCAATGTACTGTTGTGTTATCTTAACAATGCAACAATTCATTTATTTCGCGATGTTTGTAGACGTGATAAATTTTCTGATTACGTTCATATCGTATGCCCCGGGCTTCAGACAAATCGGGTTACCATAAAAAAAACTTCGAAATGCCACGAGATCGTTTATGCCGAAAAACCCACGCTATTTTACTGACGTCATTTATGATACGATATGCGTACCACAAATGCGCACATTAAAAATTGTTTTAAAAAACATGTTATTTTTTGAAAATCCACAAGTGCATAAACAAAACACAATTTTAAAGAAGTTTGGCTAATTTAAAAAATCTACTAGATATAATTTCAACCACGTAATAATGTAACAATAATTTGTTATTTTTTAACAGTTTGATGATCTGGAAGAGAGAGCGAAGAGTAATATAGATGACCTGGAAAAGGTACAATCTGAGATGAATGATTACAGAAAACAAGTCACTCAGTTGGAGATGGAGCTCGAATCTTTGAGAGGATCGGTACGTTGTCTTTTTTTAAAGTTTGGGATAAATTTGTGTTTTTTTATAATATGATATTAATTATTAAAATTCATTACAATGTTATAGTTTTTTTTAAGCGTTTGTGATTTGCTTACAAGTTCTTGAGAGCAACATTTTAAAAGTTGTATAATTTTAAATATTACAACATCGATTAGTTCTTTTTATCCAACCGATTAGAATCGGATAATATTATTGACGCAATATGCCGGTCGGTGCAGATATCATGTTTATCTTAATTTCCTAAATCTGATAAGCTAACCTATGCCCGTGTATGGAGCTAAGCTAAAGTTGGTATAACAAATATACAAGGCTTAAAGACAATATCGGCGGCCTGAAGGCATTATTATGTGTCATACAGACCTGTGTAACCTTTTCCTTAAAAAAAATCAAATTTATTTACTTGAATGCGACGTGAGAAAGACATTGAAACCGCGACCTTTAACTTTGATGACCAAATTTTACTGAAATTAGATTCTTTAAATGTTTGTAAATGTCAGGCCTAATATGGTCACAAATGATATCTTAAATTTAAATAATAAACTTCAAAAAAATGTTAACAGTTACATAACTTTTTACAGAACGAGTATCTTGAGCGCAACCTAGCGGACGTCGAAAAACGATACGAAATCGAAGCTTCACGTTACCAGGCACGTGTTGGTCGCTTGGCAACCGAGGTTGACCATGCCAGTTCGGAGATGAAGCGGCATCTAGCGGAATACAAGAGATTGATGAGCGTCAAGAACTCACTCGAAAAAGAAATTCTTACGTACAGGAGACTATTAGAAGGAGAGGAAAAAAGGTAAAGTTTAAATATTTTTTGAAACTTAAGTTATCTAGCAGTTTTCCCCTTAAAAAACTTATAATAAACAACTTCTATTTAATTATTTATTTTTAATCCGTTTTAAAAAATATTGGTATGTAAATTTACCCAACGAAATACGCAATACATTAATTATTGAATCGCAGAGTTTCAAGCAGCAGTTCCAGTGATGAAAGTGATGGTGAAGATGGGTACACAAAAACAAAAACCACGAAGAAAGTGATTGTCAAAACAATTGAAACAAGGTAAGAATATTTTAAATATAATAGAAATGTTCTTGTTGCTAGATAACGTAGAGAACTAAACCAACAACAAAATCCTTTAATGGTATAGCCCCTAGCAACTGTTTTACAGAAAAGATTTATAACTTATTTAAATAAATCTGTCTTAATATTTCTTAATTTCCTTTTAATTTTTTTACACAGAGATGGAAAGATTGTGTCTTCCTCTGTTTCCGAGAAAGATGTCGCAGACGACAATGATCATTCTTCCTCTTCTTCTTCCTCTTCCTCAGAAGGATCCGACGAAGAATAAATGACGTCATGACCCCATGATGTCAACAAGTTTTTGCGTAATGATATCGATTGCTGCCTATTGCACATAATTTTAGATGTTTGTTTGCTTAGGTTAATAAACGACTGTAAAAATTGTTAAAAAAAATCCGTGATGTTAACTGAATTGTATAAAGCTATCTTTGTTCTTTAAAATGTACTGGTCCTTTTACCAAGCTTCCACGACGATAAATGTGTGGCAATTTGGATGAGTAGATATAACTTGAACGACAATGTTGTGAAAGTTGTATTGCCAAACATTTTGCAGATCACAAAGCAATTAGATGTACAAAAAGCCTTACTAAAACTATAAAAAATTGGCAATAACTTTGTAACTTGCAATTTATTAAAGCAACATTATAGATTAGCCTAAATGTAAATGTTAATTTCGAAGCTTTGTTGTATAAACTAATACTATTGTTTCACATGTGCCGAAAACGAGATTATTGCCTGACAATTGTATTGTAAAAATAAGGTAATGTAAATTGTAAGCTATCGTGCCTTAAATGTAAAATTTATCAAAACGGTTCCTTACGTTTCTAATAACTAACGTTTCACTATGTTTATAATTTTGTACACTTTGTATAGTCTTGTGGTTCGTTTATGTTAGAATGTATCAAACTTGTAAATAAAAAGATTGGTGGCTGTAAAGAATTGTTTAAGAAGGTGAAAGTCCAACGACTAAAAGGGGGGAGTCAAATTTCCCATTCACTTAAAAACCATTTTTAAATTGTCGAAGCTATTTAAAAATATCGACACCAAACAAAATGAATTACACGACAACTTCTTAAAATATATGAAACGACAATTACTCATTTAACAAGACTAAAACAATTACAAAAATACGCGGGGCCGCTAAAATATGTTTTGTTTTGGACATACAGACCACGTGATTAGTCGTGCGAAAAAATGTATAATGTCGTCAAAGCAGGTTAAACCTGATACATTGAAATACCGTGTAACTTGAATTTGAAATCAAATTCTACCGTCTAGTGGGTATTTACCTGGATGTTTTTGTCACGATAATGACGTGATGCAAGCAAAATGTGATGACGTAACAAAAAAATAAATGACGAAAAAAATTTTGCTGAGTAATTTTTAAAAACTATGAGGATGTTTAATAATAAATAAAGTACTTTCGTAGGGAGAAATCGTGAGGTTTCAACATTTTTTTTTGTAAATTATAGTTTAACAGTTTATGACACATTTTTTCGATGAATGACTTACGTTTTAAAATCCATAAAAAATAAATCAAAATTCCTTTTAAGCGCAATGGTTACAACCACGTGGTTTTTGCTCGACTCAAACCCCCTATTATTTGTTATCTTTAGAACAAGAATGAATACAAACATATTTTGTCGATGAAATACAGGTTTTTTAAAATGTTTATTTAAAGATACAAAAAAAATTTTATATTACACCAAAATTCTTTTAATTTCAGTCACCCGTTGTTTAAATTAAGTTATAACGTAAAAGAGGAAATAAAAACTGTGCCGGCGCAATCTGATGTTTATTTTATTTACTTAATGTTTAACCAATACTGAAGAATTGTTTTTTAAACTATTCTATTTTTGTTCGATACCGAGAACTCAAAAATTAACCCCTATATGTCACGGTGACTAAACAACCTAAAAAGTAGCTTGAAAAATATTTTTAACAAGCAACATTATGTAAGGTAAGACTTATAGCCTTTTCCTGGTAATTGGTAATCCTAATCACCGAGACAATTGTGCAAATAAAATCAATAAATTAATTTGTAAGTTGTTGTGATAAATTTTACGGTAAAGTCCGGATGCCAGTGTGATTTTAACTAAGTAATAGATACTAGTTTGTACGCACATTGGCGTTTTCGTAATTTAAGAGATTAGTTTTGAGTTTAATTGATTAGCCTATTAACGTAAATGCCAGTTTACTCATTGCAGTTGGATAATGCTTAAGTTATTTTATGATTCTTATGAAATCGTCATCAGAAATTTTACAAAATTTTCCAAAACAAAAAATGCACTTTTGACCCTTCGATTTTTTTACTTATTGGTTATATTAAATTTTTTTTTTTTTATAAATTAATCATAATAAATTTATTGTCTTTTTTATTACGTGACGATTAAGTTTTAAGACGCTTCACAAAAATATGTTATTTTTTGCAATTAAAAACCTTAATTTAGACCAAAATTAAGTTTGGATTTAAATAGGTTACGCACGCCTTTGCGTTATAAGAAAATCACTTAAAATACGAACTTTTCAAGAATATAATTACTGGTCAGCTCTCAAAATAAACAGCTATTAAATCCAACAAGTCAGCTTATAAGGAGAATTAGGCAAAAATCGAAGACAAAAGATTTAACCAATTAAATAGTGAATTAAACTTCTTTAAAAAGAAGTAAAAAATAAACAATTACACACCAAATACACAAACTTATAACTTACATAACTTTTAAACAAAACCTTAAAATAATCAAATTTAATTACAAATAAAACAAATATAACACCTTAATCCAGTTTATTGGCCTTAGTGTTTAGAAAAACCCCATTCTATTTGATAGGAGAAAGCGAATGCGTGCAAACTACGAGTGCCTATGTCTCATAACTCATTTCCGACGTTTAACTCAGGTTTGCGACCCAGTCTAGTCAATATTAGCCTTGTGCTAAGCCTAAAAAGACTTAACAGATTTGTCGTGACAAGCTCGTCAGAAACCGTGACGTTTGCGAGATTGTGACGTAACAATAGCGAGTCCAGAGAAAGGGCTTGTGCCTATAAAACTCGAAGGTTCGTAGTATTCGGCATTCGATTCAAAGTTTAAATATGTTAAGGAAGTGTTACGGAATCGAATATTGTCGGTTTTAAAATAAAGTTACGATGCTTACATAATTTATGCTATGTTTTTTTCATCTAGATATCTAACAAGCGAAAAAATAAGATTAATTAAATTTACGATTTTTTGAAAATATTTTTACCCATCAACGATTTACATAGCCCGGCGGGAACGAAAAGAATGCAAGTTTTTCTTTTTCTTATCTTTATTGCATCCGCATCTTCTTTTCCAGCTCCGGACACACTGCCTTCTTTAAGTCGGAAGCAAAGATCTGCGGACGAGCTTGGGGATCTCGCAAGATGGGATCCAGTCACCGCATCGGTGAGTAACAAAGTTTTTTAAAAATTTTAAATAAATTATTTTTATTTTCTATTTAAAATTGTAAATACAAAATATTCATATTTCAATGTTAAATGTTAAAGTGTAAGGCTTTTAGACATATATTTATTTGCATAGTTTTTAATATAACAACCCCTTATTTGATGTGTAAACGAAACACCCTTTGTCATGCTAAAATAGCACGGACAGATGTAACAAGTAATATTTACGCGAAAACTGTGCTATTATAAGATTTAAATTTACGAAGAACAAGTTATTTGTTAGGGCAATGAAGTGGAATATACCACAATTGTATAATAATATTCCTCAAATTTGTGTACAATTGGGGTTTCACTTTAAGTTAGGTTAAAAACAGCAATAAAGCCATTAAAAGCGCGCACTCTTTTATCCATTGAAAACACAATCAATATATTAAATTGTTATCTCGTTTCTTAAAGATTGTATTTTAACTCTAAAACATGTATTATATATACAAAAGTTTATGGTCATTTATTTCCTTCTTGTTTGCCCTTTAATTTGCCATGCCATAAGTCGTGGTGTAATTTCGGTAAAAAGTCAATATTTACACAAACGAATTTGGGCTTGCTAAATATCCAACGACCAACGACCTTTGTTATGGGTAGATCTATGCGATTCGTACGTGAGGAATGTAAGATTTTTCACAAGTTTCTAAAACGTACGCCGAATTCTACGTTTATTTTAAATAAAAATCGTACTTTAATTATTTTTTATATTTCTTACTCCTATTTTTAAAAATTGTTCGAAATTCTTTTAAGTAGGATAATAATGACAAATCGGCAGCGGTCGATTGCAAATTGACGATAGGTAGTAACATGGCGAAATTAAGCTCTATTAAACCTCACCAACGTCACGTAATGACCACTTGTTTGCAATGACCCCTTTATAAATAAGATAAGTTCACAGGCTATAAAAATATGGGTGGCATTTATTACGCACGCACGACTTTAAATTGTATTTCATAGCAGAAAAAATATTTGGGACGAACGTCAAATAACTCTAAAATCGGTGAAATATTGTATAATATTGACTATACCATGTAAATCATTTTACCTGATATTATACCTGATATTATATTGCTATTATATTGCAACAGTTATATTATATACCAATATTCTTTATTTAGTTTTAATTTCGGGTAAGTCCTTATATCACCGTGTCAAAATAACAAAGTTAACATTCATTTCTATTGTTTACTGCATAACTCAAGTGTCAAGTACACTGCCCCAATAACAACTTGAGCATAGCGACATGATATTTAGTTAACACAACATACGTGATATATTTGGAAATTAGGACTCTTTAGGTGTTAAATTAATCCTGTGGTACTCTCACATAACGTTACCAAAAAGTTAAACCGCGTTTTGCTTATGAAATTCATACTTGTTTTGTAATATTATATTGCCAAGTTGTGATATATGACTTAAACTGACAACCCATAACAAATCCTCTTTAGAGCTCATTCAAATATAAAGCATCGTGGTCTACATCGAGCAAAAACTCAAAACCTTCCATAAAAATAAGCACAAGTTTTTCAAATAAAACGCATCGATTCAGTCAAGTACTTGATGGTTTTGATTCAATCAGATTGCTCGAATCTTTAACGGGTCCAATAGAAAATCAATTTTCACAAGTTCTTGACTTCATGTCGGAAGATATAGAACATTTGACGGCAAAGTTGTCGTCAACGGGATTCGATACGTCAACACCGAAACTTGTTAAGAAAATCGCCGCACTTGGCGAGGTACAACACACGTTGTATGTTAAAGAATGCGCTTGCTTTAATTTGAATCTATTACGAAAATTTGCACATCAAAATCTATAGCATATGTAGACATGACTTTATTGCTTGATTTAAAATTTATAACAACTAATTATCACACCAACGATTTAATTCTACATCATAAATCTGATGAAAAAAAAATTTAGAACTTACTCAGAAATATAACAAAACTAGAAGAAAACTAACATTACAAATTTTAGAAAAAAATGTGCATTTGTAATTTTAATTATCTTTAATAAAACTTTTTAAACATCAACTTTGTTTTTTAGGAATACCTCGGTAGATTTGGTTACATGTCTAAAACAAAAGCAAATCGAGCAAAAATTGGAGGATTGATTGATGCAAAAAGCTTTAAAAGATCAATCAAGTAAGAATATTTCATATTTTTCAATATTTAATATTAATCCATCTTTGTATTTATATAAACCTTTTTTAATTGTACATTTTTAAACAAAAACATTTCGTTTTATAGAGATTTCCAAAGAATGGCAGGCGTAGAACCTACTGGCGAATTAAACAAAGAAACTATGAAAATGATGTCAAAGTCACGATGTGGGGTAGAGGATACTATGGGTGCATTTACAATGGGTATTGAAGGTAAATAACATGACTTCTTCCTTAAAAATATATTTATGGCCCAAATTTTCTGTTGTAAATATTATTAACTTTGACTTTAAACAATCAAATGCATCATCGGAATTCGTAAGCAACAAAAATTTAATTATATTTATCTCATATACCACATACGAATTAAATTAAGAAGTGTGATTGTTTGGTCTTGCTCGAATAACTTAGGATTATAAACATATACAAATATATTGTTGTGGTGTCAATCCCGTCTAAATTGTTTTATTAAATTTTAAACAAAGTCAACGAAGCAGACTCGAAGTTCCGTTCTAAAAAACAACAAAGAAAACGAAATAAAAGAAAAAAGGCAAGACGAGACAAAAAACGAGAAAGACATGGAAGAAGTAGGAGTAAACGATATAACTTAGAAGGTAAGTTAACACAAACAATTAAAATATAACAAAATTGACTAAACCAAAGTTAAAATTAAATTTAAAAAAAAAAAATATTTTGTAAAGGAAGCCGTTGGAGCAAAACTGACTTGAAATATATTATCAAAAACTACACACCAGATTTATCAGAAAGTCAAACTCGAGACGCCATTCAACGGTAGGGAAAATAATTTACGTTTAAAATAAACTTAAACAGTAATCACATATATAAAGCAAGCATAGGTTTAATGTGCTTACATGCAGGGCTTTTGACGTTTGGGCGAATCAAACCCCATTAACTTTTACGAGAACCAACGATCTAAACGCTGCTGATTTACAAATTGAGTTTGGACGTAGAAGTCATGGAGATCCCTACCCATTTGATGGGAAAGGTAATAAGAGTGCATTTATTAAACAAACATCCATACATGTTTAAAGTAAAAATTAATTCGAACCAAATCCAAATCAACCTGTATTTAAAACAAACTAAGCATTTAACAACACAAAAATCAAATTTCTTTTTATATAGTTGTATCAAGCAAAATCGTCACAGCTTCTGATAATTATATTCGTGACAAAATAACAATACTCATAATTTATTTTTAAACAATTTTCCTTGTAACAGGTGGAACCCTAGCCCACGCATTTTTCCCAAGCGACGGTAGAGCTCATTTTGATGATGACGAAGACTTTACATACAAAGAAAATAGAGGTAATCTATTATTTTAAAACTTATTTAAACGTTTGTTTTATTTTGAAAACCCAGTCTTGCGAGATTAATCAAGCAAAGTTTTATTTGCTGTAAGCATAAAATGCCTTCAAAATAAGTTTTAACCTTTTAACTAAAACCGCAATACATTTTTGGAACAACAACCTTATTAATGTTTCTAAATTTTTAGGAGTTAACTTGTTCATCGTTGCGGCCCACGAATTTGGTCATAGTTTAGGGTTAGCACATTCCAGTGTTTCCAACTCACTTATGGCACCATTTTACCAAGGTTATGTAAGGGACTTTGAACTTCACCCGGATGACATTGCAGCTATTCAACAATTATACGGTAGGTATTTTTTTAATTAAATTATCTATGTATAACTATGTAATAACAAACGCACTTTGATACTACCATTCTTTTTATGAAAAACTAAAGAAAATTTTAGGCAAAAAAATTTTCATATTTTATTTTAACTATTTTTTGAATTTGGTTTTAGGCAAGGAAATTAAAGTTGACGAAAGAAAAAGAAAACCAAAACCAACCAAAACACCAACGCGACCAACCAAGCCTAAAAAACCAACCACCAAACCTCGGGTAGCGGCCATGAACGTCTGTGGCAAGAACATTTCCTTTGACACTATGTTTTACGGTTAGTTTCACGTAATTTTTTTTTATTCCAAAAATAGTATAAGTAAAATTTTTATATTTATATAACCCATCTCCTTCTTTAGACCACAGGAGAAAGTGTACATATGCGTTTAAAGGAACATATTACTGGAAGTTAACCGATTATGGGGTAGCTGATGATTACCCAAGAAAGATTGGAAGGTATTGGAATGGACTTCCTGGTAACTTAAACGCTGCTGCTTATTTGTTCCCAAGCGGAAATACGTTTTTCTTTAAAGGTAATTTTACAATTTAATTTAACATTGTTGTTTATGTTAAAAAATTTACCTCTTTATACTGCCTAATATTTTAAATTCGTGAAAAAAATTATTTATCGTGAATATTTTTTAGGATCTCGGGTTTGGAAGTATTCGAAAAACCGAGTACTACTTGACGGTTACCCGAGGGACGTTAGTTACTTTAATCTTCCTCCTAGCCCTCATGCTGCAATGCAATGGAGAAGAGACGGAATGATATATTTGTTTAAAGGTAGTGCATAAACAAGTCTGTTTTAAAAAAAAAACTAATTGTTTAACTTATTGTAAATAAATTTATAAACATTACCTCAGAGTTGTAAAACTGAAAAATAGCTGTTTAGATCAAGAAAAATTTTAAGATTTCAAAACAATGTAAACTGTTAAAAATAAATTTGTTATTGATTTTCAGGAAAAAACTTTTACAGATTCTCGGAATATGGACGTAGCACGGACGTACTAGGTAGAAATGATCACACGAAAATTTCAAAATACTGGAATGGTGTTCCAAACGCTCCTGATGCGGCCATTCAGTGGAAAAATGGTACGGTTTTATAACATAAACAAATCAAATAGTATTGTAGTCTACACAGAAATTCATAGTTACAAACCAATACAATAATTTTGTCAGTATTCATTTTTTTTACCATAAAAGTAGTCACAAGAAAGGTTGTTGTTTATTTGGCTTTACAAACTAAAATAAATATTTTTTTGCTTAATTTAGGAGACACCTATGTATTCAAAAACAATGACTACTACAAGGTTTCCAACCTTGAATTTAAGGTAGCCAACAATTATCCAAAGAGTGTTAGAAAGTTTTGGGTTGGTTGTGGAAAGAAAATGAATACACAATCCAAATTAACCAAAAAAGGTAATATTAATAATTGTTCATCCTTATACAACTTCTTTTAAATTAAAAGTTATTCAATTAATATACTTATTTGTTAAAAAAATTAAAACATATTTATACGTTTAAGGTAAAAAACCTAAAGGAAGTGGAAAGAAAAAGGGAAGAAAAACAATTTCAAACACCAGAGTTAAATTAGCAAGACTTCAGTTGGCACCTTCAGCGCCACGTTAAATTAGTTTTTCAATGTCATAATTTAAAGGTGTGCCAACTATTTAAACTACAACTATTACACTTCTTTTATAAAATGCCATTTTTCTTGTCCTTTATACATTGTACGGTTTTATTTTAAATTAAGCACTGATTTTTATATAAATACATGCTCTTTTTAAATTTGCAATGGAAATGTATTACGCAACTTGCTTGAACTATACTTTACAACTTCTTTTTTTATATTATTGTATATATTGCCTTTTTTTAGTTTTGTATTATATTTATTTTATTTTTGTTTTGATTATATTCTTCAATAATTTGTGTTTACATTGTTTTGTATTTATTAAATATAAAGAACTACATAATACGAATATAAAGAGTTATATTACAAAACCCTAAAGCAACCTAAACCTAGGTCGTGTTTAAAACACTCAAAAAATTACTGTTTGAACTGTTTTTAAAGGAAAATAATTAGCTCAAACCTAAAAGGGATACCAAAATTGGTCCGAAAAACTTAATTAAATAAAAATAATGATTACTATTTTGAATTATTTTAAACCAAAAAAAATTCTGTATAGAAATCTAAAACTTTGTTTCATCGGCAAAAGATGATGTAATTGGTTTTTCGTCTTCCAAATCAACAGGAAATGTGTTTCCCTTTTTTCGAGCGTATTCATCCGCCATTTTCTGTCGCTTTTTCTGTTCAGCAAGAATTTCCTCCCTAAATGCATTCTCGTCGACGGGGACATACCTAATTCACAGTAAATTTTTAAAATAATTAAATAAAATTTAATAAGTTATAATAGCACTTACCTGGTTTCTAATTTTTTTTTTAATAAAACAGAACTAGAAGTAAACATACCTGTAAGCCAAAACAACAAACAAAATAGCGGCCACGAAAATTAGCCCTGCAAAGAGGAAAAACTCGTCAGACTGCTTTTCAAATCCTTGGGCCTCGGCAATAATAAGTACAATAATGTTTCCAAGTGATACTGTAAACAACCAAATACTCTGCAAGACTGATTTCATTGTAGGTGGAGCCTAATAAAAATAAGTCATATTTTTAAACTTTAGCTATGACCGCCAAACCTTTTAGAGAAGGTTTTAAATTAAAACGTAAAGGTCAATGTAGTTTGGCCCTTTTGTTTTAAAGCACACCTGTGTGTATGAGAATTCCAAACCAGTTATAGACAAGAATACCTCACCAACTGTTATAAGAACAAACTGAGGTATCATCCAAGCCACGTTAATTGTATTTCCGTTTAAATCTTGAACCTTAAAATATAAAAAAGAGCTAGTAAAAAATTAAATTTAAACTAACATAGACCTTTCTTCACATTTAACTAAAACAAAAGCGTTTTCTTACTACGAATATGTCGTCTTTTGTTTTGAACACCATTGAATAAACCGCACCCACAGCCAAATTAATATCGTAGGTGACAATTGGTAAGTCACTTGGTTCACCAGTATATGTAGCATTGTTGTATATTAAAACTTCAGTTCTAATACACAAATTTCACCAAAAAAAAGAAAAAAATGTAAATTTAGCAAAACTTAATAGTATAAAATATCTGTTTTCAGAAAACATGCCTAAACTTATTGATAACATTTTATTTACCTGAATTTTGACTTAAAATTTAAGAAAAAAGAATTTAACAATTACAAAAGTATTTTGAGTTAAAAATAAATTAGCATAAGATTTCGTATGAAACTTTTAACCTACCTTCCGTATGCAACATCAATTTCGTTTGATCTTCCCCTGTAGGTAACATACTCCGGTCTTTCAGGGGGATCACCGTTTGTAACCTTAAACTTTAACACAAGAGATCTTTGTGCAGCATCAACATTAATAAAAGTAAATCGACCACCACCATCTTCGGTCTTGTGGGTGACCATAGGAAACTAAAAATTAAAAAAAATAGTTGTCGTTAGTTTTGCCCTACAACATATTATTAATGGGATATATTATTTATAATTTCAAAGCTAACCTCCGCATAATTTCCATTGTCATAAACTACGTAATCAACAACATCTTCGTTTGCAACACTGCCAACAGTTATGCTTTTTTCAGCACCAGTACAATCGTCAAATGTAAAACTCGGCGAAGCTCCAGAAAAAAATGCTATGTTACTTGCCTATAAAATTTTTCCTTTTATTACTTACCTTACATATGTTGTAAATGCAAAATAATTTAAGGTGATACCTTACAATTTTAAGGAAACGTGTTCAAATACATTCTTAACTAAGTAGCAAAGAGTTTTAAATAGTTTATACTTACATCATTTGATCCGACAGTAATGTTGTTGTAAATATCATTTTGAAATTTTACAGGGCAGTCGTCCGCATTAATAAATCTAACTCCATACTGGTATGATAGAGGGAGGGGTGTCAATGTTTTCTACATACAAAGTATTAGCAATTTTTAACCTCAAAAAAATCTAACTTAATTTTGTATAACCATATTTATTGTTAATGAAATCTTTATTTGACTTTTAGCTCTTACGTCTATTTCTATTTGTAAAAGAGCAGCAGCAATGAATGACAACCCAGCCAAAATAAGTCCAACCGTCATTCTTCTCAGTGGTGGAAAGGGGATTTTGTAATGACGCAAAAATGGATAAAGCGTTGCCTCAAACAACGGGATCAGTGTGACAATAAGAAGTGGATTAAGTACCTCGACTTGATCCGGTTTAATTAAAATCGATCCCTTTATGAGAAACCATAAATTAAATTAACAATAAATAATTTACGTTTAATATTAGTTAAAGCACTTACCAAATATCCGTTGGTTTGAATAGCTTGAAGAGTCCACCTTGATCCTTGTTGATCGAATAACGCCCAGAAAAATGGAAGGGGAATATACAAAACGAGAACGTTTAAAACATATTTCGTATCACGGATCAATTTAGGCTTAAAAATTAAAATACGTTTATTTAAGTGCAAACAATAAGGTATGTACAGATATATATATTTACCGCTGATCCAGAATAATCCAACCAATGTTCCATTGTTCTTTCTTTTTTTGGCGTGTTCCATTTGTTCTTACAACCTAAGTAAATACATTTGCAAACCTTTGCAAAAATACTGCCCTCTGGTGGATAAATCGTGTAATATCTGGATCCAAGAACGAACAAAACTAAAAAAAATCTTGTTAAAAAATGATGTAAACAAAACAAAAAATTTTGCCCAAGCTTTTAGATTAAGGTTGCCTATATATCTAAATAAGTCTTTGATTTAAACAATTAATTATCAAAGGTAAATAAAAAAAATAAATCGTTAATCATACTTGTAGCGACCACCATCAAAGCCCCAGGAACTCCGAAAGCAAGAGCGTAACATTCGTCAAACTCAGGTCCGGTCTCGCCCGGGTAACAATCAACATCTGCCCGGAATATTGGGGTGACAAAAGTTGAAATTAGACTTCCAGCATTAATGGCAAAGTAGAACAGGGAAAAGAATTGCTTACGAACGTAAACCTTTATAACAGTAAAACAGTTAGAATTTAACGACAGTTTAACGACCAGCTACTATTTTTAATTTTAACAATAACGATAATACATTAAATGTTTTGTTATTTTTATTACTTTTATTTTTATTTAGTTGAGGATAAATGATTTTTTGCCTCCGAAATCTAACTTTATTTTAAAAAAGAGCACTTTATACAACTTTTAAATATAAGTTTAAAAAACAAGTTTTACATCATCAGGGGGAAACTGATCTCCTCCAAACGCCGAAACACATGGCTTGATTCCACCACTTCCAATTGCAATAAACAACAAGCCAGCCATAGATAAGACACTGCAGAATAATTTAAGGTTATTATGAAATTTTAAACTAATAAAACAAAATTTCTATTTTTACATAAAACGGACAAATCCAACTTAAACTGTAGACTGTAGTTAAAACAAAAAAGATTGATATCTTACACGTGAGCAGTTTGTGAAGGAACATAGGGTATAGATCCAATTGTTTTAACCAAATGACCGAACACATACACTATAGACAGATACAAAATGGTCTTGTATTTTCCCAAGTAAGAGTCCGCCAATATAGCACCAAACAGAGGAAACAGATATACGAGAACAGTAAAGGCATGGTAGATGGCTGTCGATGTGTCGTCGTCCCAGTGCAGATAATTTCGAAAGTATAAGAGCAAAACAGCTGAAAAAAATTTAACACAAAAACTTTTAAAATTTTTTATGTCAACCCCTTCTAAAAATAATAAAAAAAATATGTTTTCAACGATAATTTATTGACCCATGTTAATTTAAATATAACACTTTAACATAAATTTATTTAAATAAATAAAAACAAAACTACAAAAATGTTTATATATTTACATCGCATTCCATAATACGAAAACCTTTCGCAAAACTCATTTCCGACAATGAAGGAAACATGTTTTGGATATCTATCCCATGATTCCTATAAAAGCACAAAAAATAATATTTAATTAATATCAGCCTACGCTTAGTTTTATTTTATGAAAGAAACTAGTTGATCTTATTCTATGTAGTCGTAATGTTCAGATAACAATCTAGTAAAATTTTAATATGTATTTTACTGTCATACGTAATTCCATATCATGTGCAAACAAATTAACAAAAGTGTCTGAATTTAACAATAAAATACTGCAAAATTAGCAAAAAAGCCTTTTGCAAGTAAAAACTTTTCCAAGTTAATATTCTAATATCAATTTAAAGAGTAAATTTATTACATATACATATAAAAAAAAGTTTGACAATCATATCAGAATATACTGTAACATATTTATTAGTTTCAATTTTTACATTCCAGATTTTTTACTAGTTGCAACTTTTTATAAGCTCAAATTTTTTGTCTTTGAAACCGGCAAAGGCAATCACAAATGGGCATCTTATCAATTAAAATTTAAATTAGTAAAACATATATCATTATTCCAATAAACTTACCGAGCATGTTAGTTTTTCTTCCAATTCTACTTCGGGTGTTTCCTGTGATTCGTGGGAAGACGACCCTACACGAATATTTATATTTTAAAACACAATGTTTTGTATCTTACTTATCTCATATCCTGAACAGTCTTTTGACAAACTTTTATTGGGAAGTTAAGTTTAATTTTTAGGCTACTTTACTTAAACAAGTATAACTTTTTATGCCTAATTCTTTTTGCGTTCAGTTTTTTACGTTTTAAAAATATACAACTTAGCCTAAAGACTTTATTTATTAAACTATTTTATTTCTAAAGCTTTAAATCAAGCATTCCAGAATTTGGCAACTAAAGGCATTTGTATCCAAACTAAAATGCGTTGAAATTACAACAGAAAAGCGCAAAGCGTCGGATTTTTTTATTTTGCTTTGCCTGGAGTTTTGATTATTTTTTCCGTTCTACGTTTTTTTGTGCAGCACCGATTTTAGATTGATTTTAATTAAGCGAAATTGGTAAAATAATTATTTGTGATATATTTAAACGTACGTTTTTTTAAATGATCAACAATATAAAATTCGATATGTACTAAAACAGAATTTTTTCCAAAAAAATGTTGGTAATAATAAATACATTGGCAATTACAAAACGTAACTACTATATAGGGATTAATATGATATTTGATTTTAAAATTTGCAAAAATTTTGATATATTTATAAAATGTTCATATTTTGTTACATTCAAATATTTAAAAAAAATTTATGTAAAATTTTTTTTTGCTGTAACCCAAATTTTCAAGTTTTTAGTTTTTTACTTACCTTTAGATGAAGTACTATTTTTTCTCTTCTCTGACATAATTTATTATCCGTATTATCCAAAATTTATTTGTATTTTAATACAAACACTAATAGATAAATAAAGATTTCAATGCGCCAAGTTAGTTTTACATGTATCTATAATCGATTTAAAAAAAAGGTTAACCAAATTTTAATATCATAAAAATGTATACTCTGTTCCTTAATATTAAAACGCCCAAATAATATTATGTTACCCTTGGCAAAATTACATTCGCGTCGTAAATTACAAAAAAACAATGTGTGCATTAAATAGCAAAATTACGACATCGTAAAACCTAATAAAATACACCATACTAAGATGTACCTAAAAAGGTTATTAAAAACTGTAAGACAACAATTTAATGGGCAAAACATAAAATCGCATTTAATTAGCTATGTAGTTTTAATAACTTAAATATCCAGCTGACTTGCATCTACAAATTCCAAATAAATTGCTTTCAATCAGGAAACATAATTTTATATTATGAGGAAAAAAGAGAGGTCAAATAATTCTTCATTTGCGTACACGTATACGTAAGTAAAGAAGAATTTTTGATTTTTAATAAATTCTTATCTCTTAAAGAGATTGGTATGTAAATTGCGCAACGCAGAACTAAACTTTTGTTCGCCTTTTTCGCACAATAATTGCCAAAATGCAGTTCCCATACGTAAATGTTTTATGGTAATGTTTGATTACCAAACAATATGCGTGCAAGGTACGCTGTGTGTTTAAACTTCTATAAATTAGGGCTGTCGACCTATGGAACAGCAAATATTTGCTTCAAAATTTTGACAGAAAGCAAACAATTTCTTATGCAGAAAAACAAACCTTGTTGTTAAACAGCCTTTAAAAACATTTACGATAATAAGAGGCAATAAAAAAAGAAAAAATATTTTCTAAATTAATAAAAATTTACAAACTTTAAAATATGTGATTATACATTTTACAGATTGAAAATTTTTAAAATTACATTTTTATTTTTAAATTAGTACCCAATAAAAATACGTCATTAATCCACTAATTTAAAACTCTGTTTCGTGATCAAATCCATCGTTCAAGTTTCCAGTCGGAGCCTCTTTCTCCTCCTCCATGATCTTCTTTTTGTCTTCTGTAATCGTTAAACTGGAATCTTCATCGTCATCATCCCCAGTTTCGACAAACTCGCTTTCATCGACGTATTTGTAGCGGATCGCAAGGAAAACAAAAGCAATCAAGGCAACTCCAATCAAACCAGCAAAAAGGAAATACTCGTCGGCCTGTCATTTTAAATTAAATAAAAGAGTTAAATATTCCCAGTTTGCATTTTTGCTGTTAATACATTTTGTAATAGGTATACATTATTTACGTGATTGCAGTTTTGCGTTAAATAATTTTGTTTCAAGCCTTTATTAAGCAACTTAAAAGACTTTTATCAACTTTTTAGATTATAATGTGATGCTTTAATTTTTATCTTAAACACATACAAGGTCACTCATTACCTGATTAGGAACGAACTTAGCTTCTGCAATGATAAGCACTATGATATTGCCTATCGACACAGTTAGCAACCAAAAGGAAGAGAGTACAGACTTCATGCTAATGGGCGCCTATTAAAATAAAATAAAAAAAATTAAAACGTTTATTTATTTAAATTTAATTTTTAATTTATACCTGAGAATAGGAAAACTCTAATCCCGTAACAGAAAGAAAAACTTCACCAAGGGTAATAATAAAAAACTGCGGAATCATCCAGAAAATATTGACGTCGCTGTAGTACACGTCGGTGTATTCATCCCAAAGTAAAGTTTCTTCATCCGTGGGCACTAAAGGATTCTTCGATCGTAGCACCAATGTATATATACCACCTGTATTCACTGTGTATGGTACCTGTACTATGTCTCCATTATTTAAAGTCACTTTCATTTCAAATCTGCAAAAATGTCAACATTTAATAGTCTAAAAAAATGAAAACAAAAAATTCACAAAATTTTTCCCTTTAAAATTTTTTTTCTTTCATACACTTTAATGTAATAAAAGGCTATCAATTTATATGAATATATATACCACAAATATATAGATAGTAACAATTATCTTACGTCCCTCGTTCCTTAACATTAAAGTCTTTCTGTATTTGATTACTTGCAAGTTTCATTGGCTCATTAGTAATTGCGTTAGGGAGTTGTATTGTAATATTTTCATTTAATGCATTGAAAATACTAAAAAATAAAACATATAAAACATGTTTAAATTTTATTTTAATATTTTACCCTAAAAAAATATTTTATTTCTTAAATAAATATTTTAACGCACCTGATTATTCCATTTCCACTGTCTGATTTTTTTGTTGTGTGGAAGCCCTGCCAATAAATAAAGAAATTAAGAATTTTTATATAGAAATTTTATTCAAAGCAACTTACGGAGTAACTTTTCAGTCCATCTGTTCCCCTACTTATTATAAAGTCCATAGCATGATCCCCTTGCATAACGAAGTCTTCTGTATAGTCAAGATTTTCACAGCCATAATTTATCGGTTCTGTTACTGGGTGAATTAGCCATTCCTTAGACTCTGTGGCCTTAAACAGAAACAAAATATAACTAAAATTTATGAGCAATATTACATTTATTCGACAGATATTTTTTATTTAATTAAAATAGGCCCATTTCACCCAAAAACAATACATTTTATTTATAAAATAAACGCTTTTAAAAAAAAGAACATGAAATAGTTCTGCAACAAAATATAAAAAATTATTAACTTACATTGCCAGGATATAAAACATTTGGGTAACTTCCCGCACTTCCTTCGATAACATCTTCAGCAGTCCACTGCGGATATATCGTCGAGTTATAATACATATTACAATCTGCAGCGTTGATAATCCGTAAACTTGATTGGTCTTCTGCATCAGGAATCTTGGTCAGGTTAACCTTCAAAAAAAATATGAGTGATAAAATCTTGCATCCCGAAAAATGTGAATTCAAAGCATTTTCGCCTTAATGAAGCTAATACACTTAATGGTAATAGCTGTGACAAGCTTTTATATATTTAAAAAAATAATTTATGATTCATATAAAATTATTTTTTTTGAATATTTATATTGTTTATCATTTGAGATATTGGTTTGTTTGTAAAATTCAAAAATAAATAAAATAGGTCGAATGTAGCTTTTTTACTTACGTCGACCATAAGTTGAACTAAACCTGCAACAACAAATGAAAGTCCGGCTAACAACATCCCTGCTGACATTCGGCGCAATGGACTAAACATTTAAAATTGCAATAAAAATACTTTTTTTTAATGAAAATTGCCATCAATATATTGATGAATCAATATCACAAAAAAATGTTAGGTTACCTGAAATTGATCTTAAATTTGTCGAGACAAGGATATAAAGTAACTTCAAACAAAGGAATTAAAGTCACGATAATAAGAGGATTACAGATTTGCATTTGATCCGGAAGAATTCGAATAGAACCCTGCATAAAAGTTAATTGTTTCAATTTTTATCTAAAAGATTTAAGGTAGCTCATAAAAAACTAAAGTTATTACCTAGTCAAGAAAATGTTAAATTTGTTTGAAATTAAACTGAACTAAACTTAATGAATTTATATAACAATTTAAATACCCATATTTACCACATATCCGTTCATTCTAACAGCCTGTAACGTCCATCTAGAACCTTGTTGATCGAATAAAGCCCAAAACACGGGAAGTGGAATGTACAAAACCAGGATTCTAAGGACGTATTTAATTTCTTTCAATAATCGACGCTGTATATCAAAAATAAATTGGGGACAGTTTTTACAACAAAAACTAGAATTAAAATAAGGTTGTAAAATTTTAGGAAAAAGCAAGCCAAATATTGTTAAATAGTTTAAAGTCCAAGCCATAATGCCATGTCATTGATGTGGGTATATTATTCCAACACCTTAAAGGATTCATTTACTTTTATTTAATTTCACAAATGTGCTTACATCGTACACCTTTGTAATCAAACACAGTTGTTTGTGAATAACGATTTACGCTTACGTTTACAAAAGGCTCGTTAATTAAACAATATAACTAAAATTTTAAAAATAATAAACAAATATCTTTATAGTGAAACAATTACAATACATGTCCTGGCTAATTTACAAACACTAATGCTAAGCAAACAAGCACGTGATACAAAGTTACATCTAAAATAAATATTGTAAATAAATTAAATGCGATATTGTGGTTCGATCAAAAAGATTTGTTAATGATTTGTAAATGATAAAACCTTAATTAATCACCCCGTGTTCAGCTTCCGCATAATCCAACCAATGTTCCCTTGTTCGTTGTTTACTGGGTGTGTTCCATCTTACCCTTATTGCACACTATGGTAATTTAACGTATAAAAATTTTAACTGGATTTTAAATGCAAATTCTTTGACTTTAAAATGCAAATTTTTTTGAATTTAAACGTCAATGCTAAGATCAAAATATTATTGTTGTTTTAAAAAGTTCTTACCGCGATTGCCTTTGTGACTTTAAGAAAGATGTTTCCTTGAGGTGGAATGACTTTGTACCATTTTGTGCCAAACAAAAATGCGACTTAAAAATAAATTTTAAAATTAACATATTTAAAAAAACATATTTACTTTTTACATTATATATTTAAAATAAACTACAAAACGTAAAAAACATTTTAAAAACGTCACAAAACTTTGATTTTTTGTTTCTACTAAAATAGAAACAAAGTTAAACAATACTACCTAAACAGAAAATTTTAATTAATAAACACATATATATAATAAAAACATAATTAAAATATTAACTTACTGACAGCAACAACCATAAGGGCTGCGGGAATTCCAAAAGCAAGAGCATAACATTGGCCTCCAAAGCAAACGACCTCGTCTAAAAAATTAAAAAAAATATTTTAAATTTTTATAATAACTTTCTAAAAAAATAAAAAATATAAAAATTTTTAAAAACAAAATAAATAAATAAGTTCACAAATTTTTTTGACAAAGCAAACAACAACGTAATGTAAAAATTGTCAAAAAATTAAATTTTTTACTAAAAAATGATTAAACTTGCCTCTGATAATTGGTGAAATAAAAGTCGAAACTAAACTGCCAGCGTTAATGGCAAAGTAAAACAACGAAAAGAAACTACGTCGATATTTTTCCTAATAAAATTGAACAATATTAACTTAATAAATAATTTTAGGTATTAAATATATGTTAATATAATAATATTTTTATTACTTGTTCAATTTCAAACTGGTCACCACCGAAAGCAGAAACACAAGGTTTAATTCCACCAGTTCCAACTGCGATAACGAATAGTCCCAAACACGATAATATTCTATAACAAAAGTTAACAAACAAATAAAAAAAAAATAATACGGCTTGCACAATAAAGAATGTTGACGATATAGTCATGTAATATATAAATTTAAATTAAATGTTAACTTACATATGAACAGTTAGGTCTCCAAGTGGGTTAATTGATCCCATCATGTTCAGGATCATACCAATACAATACACCAGTGAAAGCCATAAGATCGTCCTGGAATACAAAACAAAAAATTTTACTACCGTTGACATTTTTAAAATGGTTTTGTTTAGCAGTTAACTTACTTGTACTTTCCCCACCAACTGTCCGCAATTATAGCGCCAAATAGGGGAAATAAGTAAGCAAGCACAGTAAAAGCGTGATAAATGGCAGTAGAAGTGTCTTCGTCGAACATTAAGTAGCTGTTTAGATAAAGGACCAAAATTGCTAAAAGACAAAATTAAAGCAAAATCGTTTAGAATACGCCCATGTTTGTTAAAGTTTACGTTAAACTTAGTGTACTTTAAAAAATGGTCACATGTAATGTCAAGTATAATACATAAATCTAGCTTTAATTTAGAAAAATTCGAAAAAGAAATATAATTAATAAACGCAGTAAACTTACTTCGCATTCCATAGTACGAATAACGTTCGCAAAATTCGTTTCCAAGAATAAAACCAACACATTTTGGATATCCTTTCTGTTAAAAATAAACATAAATATATTACAAAAAAAAATCATGTGGTTTATCATTTAAAAAATATAGAATTACTTACATAAAAACAAATAATAATAATACCAAACAGTGCAACCAGAAAGCTAACATTATAAAACCAAATTAATTAAACAAACCAGTTCAGCTTTAAGCAATTTTGCTTTTTCTTTTAAAGATCTTTTATTTTCGACATGGTTTAAACCCAAATCTTGTTCTATAAGAGGCTCTAATTCGTTACTATCTAACCCATTGTCCGGCATATCAGACCACCCTCAACCCTCACTAAGTTACCCAAATTATATAACTATCAAATGCGCCGAGTAATAGATATGAAACTGACTATTAAAAATGCATTACAATATGCTTGCACGTTATGGCCCATACGAAATATCTAAATCATAACTTCCCTTAACTGCGGAAAGGATTAGACTCGTATATGCCAATCATTTCATAGAAAATTTCCTACGCAACAATAAGACACCTGAAATAAAAGCTGTACATAAAATTGAAACTTAGTTTCTTAATATAACAACATCATTTTAAGATAATAATAACGTTTAAGATATTCATAATGCTATCTATAGGTTTTTATTATAAGATATTCCTAAACAGTGAACAGCTAAAGCGCTAACGTTTTAAGCATGAACAACATTTTACAACTATACTAACTCTAAAAACCATCACAGATTTATATAACATAACATAATAGGAAACCCTTAAGTAGGTTTGCAGTGCTTAAAAATAACAAAATCTTGACACGTTTTCTCTGTTTTTGTTTTGAGGTAGACGTTACGTCAAATCGCCGATGGGTATCCAACTCTAATATTATCGTTTATCCTCGTTTACTATTGCTTGGTTTAAATTTATATCTAACATTCTAGTAAAGCGTGAATATATTATATTCCAAAAAATTACAACTAATTAGTTTTTAACTAAAATTATAGCTTTTTACCACCGGTTGTTCTATTTCCATTTCTTCGACATCACCTGAATTATAATTTATTAAATTTAAATTTTTGTTTTAAAAAATAACTTAAAAAAATTAAAGTTTAATTTTACCCTTTTTCTTATCTTCTTTCTCATTGGACATTTTTAAACCTGGTTTCAACTAATTTAAGCTAAAAATAAACTACTTTGACGAAAAAAAATTGTTTAATGATATCTCTATAAAAATTTTTAAAAAAAAATAGTTGTAAGATACGTTTACCTAAAATATAATAAAACTCATTAAAATATATTGTAACAAAACGATCTTTTAATATTTATTCTATCGATTTTTTGAATTTGTTTAAACATGTATTTGTTTTATTTATTTGTTTCCACATAACATATATAGTTTAGTTGTTTCTAACACACAACATATATAGTTTTTTTGATTGAAACAGAAAATTAACAAAACGGTAGACCTATACATAATAATAACCGAATCTGGCTTAGTATTAGAACTAATTTATGGTTTTATACTATAACTGTGCAAAAATCTAAAAATAAAATATGTCGTAACAAAAATTCAGTCATTATTGCAGTTCGATTTGTACTGTAAATCATTCAGCCTCTCCTTACATAAATGTTAATCAAATAAGCAAGAAACTTATCTAGCGCTCCGTTATATTTCATCAGCATTTTCTTTTTGCAACCTGATAAGAAATAAATATTGAACTTAATCGCTATAAAATACACAAGCGCTCTGTAAACCAATTAATTAATTAATAACCGTACTTCAAGAAAAAGGTAAGTTGGCAACGAAAATTCTTATTAGCATCCTTATGGTTGTTAAAAACATAATTTTAACGAAATCAAAAAAGCATATTGTGTACTTAAACCTTTAAACCTGGTTCAAAAGTTTAAGATTTACAAGCGACATAATAAATAGACTAATTGTTCCTAGTAAAATAACACTTAAAGTTTACATATATATTAAAAATTTTGGCAACTAAAATACGATGTTAAAAAATATATCGTCTGTTGTTGTAGTTTAAAAAAAAACATAAAATAGTAAATTCCTTACACCAAGCTTAGACCTATCCAAGAGTAATTGAACAATATGTAAGTAAGTGGTAGAAGGTTAAACATTCTTTTTCACCTTGGTTTTTAAGTTACTTACGTATTTGCCATTTGATAACAGGTTCTCACTAACTTGATATTTTTACAATATCCCTTTATAAATTCATTTTTATGATAGATGAAAAATACCCAAAATTTATCGTAAATAAATTTTAAAAAAATTGTGAAATTTTTTTATCTTAAATTTAATTTCCAATTAGTATTTATTAAAGGTGAACTAGTTTAAAATAACTATTTTTAACATTAGCATGTGTAAATGTATATATAGTTTTAACCCAGATGACTGAATAAACAATACGTGGAAATTTATTCTTGTACGAATGTTAAACCAATTAATCAAATAACATAAGTGTATTTACGAACAGATGGCAATAAAAAAGTTTTTTACAATATATTTCACCGAAATGCCGTAATGTACAAATGTAAGTTATATTTCGAAATATGTTCTTATCAGCACAAGACTAAAAACTAATTATTGTTAAGCAGTAATACATTAGTTTAAATATCACATATGTAATATTGTAGTTGGGTTTAATGACATTGCCTTTATAAACAACTGCTTTATATAAAACAACGTTCTCTAAAACAAAAGCGTTGTTCTTATGTAGAGATGTCTAATAGTTTTAATTAAATTCAAGTTGCAAATATACTGGTTCAATCAAACGCAAGTCTGAATCGACTCTCTTCCTCCACCTTGCGATCATTTACTTGCTTGGTTAGTTGATCTAATTTTTGCTGGAGGGAGCCGGAATTTGTGTCAAGCCATTGCAACGAGTCCATATGAGCTGATAATATCTTTGAAATTTGATTAATCTAAAAAAAAAGGTTACATATTGGTCATTAAAAGTTATTGCGCTTTGATAAAAAAAAAAACTGCAAAAAAACTGCAAAAAGAAGAAAAAAAATAAAGGAACTGTAAAGATTTTTTTCATTTTCGGAATCTTATTTTTGTGTCTAAATACTTACAGGATTATTAGAATCAACTGGAGTGCTAGTGGCGTTAATATGTTCAATAACCTCTCTCAGATCCTGAACCATTTGTTTCAGTTGGCCGTCTATATTTTCAGCCAAACTGTAACTGAAAAACAAAATATAATTACTTTAATAATGGTGAAGTAAAATCCAAACCTAATAGCAATACAATTTTTATGATGCAACCTAAAAATGGACGGTATTTATTACAAAAAAATCAATACAAAACAATAACAAATATTTTTGATTCTTACGTTCTCTCTCGTTCAATATCAGCATGGTGAGTGTGAACTGAAGCAGCAAGTGAGTTGACTTGTTGTTTGGTTGCCTCTTCTAAAGGTACAAGAATCTCTTCCAACTCGTTCTGTTGGGTTTTGATGTAATCCAATTCTTGGTTCAGGCGCTGTTGGTCGGCTTTGACACGCTCGTAGTTTTGATTTAGGGATGTGATCTTATGAATAAGATTGTACACAGTTATTTTTTACAGAAATTTCATGTCAAAGAAATTTTTAAAAAATAATTTACCAGACTGCAACCACCACATTCATATTTTTTTAGAAGATAGTTGTGGAAAAAATAATTTTGCGATACTTCTTCACGTCAAAATGCCAAAAAATTTACTAAATTGAAAAAAAATAAAACCTCCTCTGAATTATCGATGAGTAGTTTGTTCCAGGCATTAACTTGTGTGGCTTGATTAAGAAATAAACGTTCTTGTTGTTCAAGATCCGAAGTCCATTTGTTTATTTTCGTCTCCAGATCTTTATACCTTAAAGCTGGTGCAGCTTTTTAAGTTAGATAGAAATTAGAAAATAATAAAAAAAAGCTTTTACAAGAAAAGTATTAAGATATATGGAACTGAAATATATTTTTTGGTTACCTGCTGTACTTGTACCAACACCAGTAGCTGCCGTAGTTGTTGCCAAATTACTTGTGGCTCCCAGATTTAAGGTTAAAGGTTTAGTTGTAGATGTAGATGGAAACAACGATTTGGAAGTCAAACCACTTGTTGTAGCCGTTGT
Source organism: Corella eumyota (assembly GCF_963082875.1). Classification (NCBI taxonomy): domain Eukaryota; kingdom Metazoa; phylum Chordata; class Ascidiacea; order Phlebobranchia; family Corellidae; genus Corella; species Corella eumyota. Next base: position 6,655,833 of record NC_137491.1, read on the forward strand.
ACTTGGTGCCGATAAAGTGGCTACAAAGAAGTTAATACATTAGTACTTGGCAATTAGATTTAACTCTTTGGTAATTAGCCAGTCATAAAAACAAAAATAGCAAATTGTACAGTCTTTAATATATGTACACTAAATCACTAGCAAGTTTTATTATACATTTAATATTCTTGTTATAGCCTTCAAATTATAACCAACAATTAAAGTGTTTTTATTTACTTGAAGACAAGAGAGTACCAGCAAGACTCGGAGCAGAAGTGGTGGCTGGTTTGTTTAGTGAAAATGTTGCACCCGATGGAGTGGGTACTACAAATAATAAGTTTAAAAAATATATAATAAAATATACAAGTTTTTTTACTAAAAAAAAAAAACATTTTCCTAATAGCTGAAAAAAAAAATGTTAATGCTAATTTAAAATTCTCCTGATATAAAAAATATGTTAAAATTCACTCACAAGCTCCAGCAAATCCAGATCCAAGAGATGTTTTTGCATTACTTGTCAAACCACCAAGTTTAAAACCTAGAAAAAACTTTCTCACATAAAACTATTTAGTTAATTATATATTTTATAAAACAACAATAAAGCTAAGTTTTTCTAGTTGCAAAAAAAACAACTTATTAAACAGTTGAAGAAGAAAACTAAATTGATATTTAACACATCATTAATATAAAAAAGCATACATAAATGTTGGTACAAATATGTATATTACTTACCTCCAGCAGGAGCAGTGGTAACTCCAGCAGAAGCAGTGGTAACTGCAGTAGTTGTAAAGGAAAGGGAAAAACCACTGCCAGCAGGAGCTTGTGTAGTAGTGGCAGAAGTCGAAGCTGGAAAATTTAATCCTCCAAGTGCTGAAAATTCAAAAAAAAATTTTAGTCCCTTTTTCTAAAAAACAATATTTTTAAACTGCACGTATAAACTTTTTATTGTATTTATCACATAGAAGTAATAAACAAAAACTTTCATTAATTGAAAAAAAATATTATTGCAAAAAGAATATTTCTATTTTATTAAAGCAAAACCAAGTTGAGTAAATTTACCAGATGTAGTGGCTGTTGTAGTTGGCAGCCCTCCCAACTTAAATCCTCCAAGCCCACTAGTAGTAGGTGCTGTTGTTGGAGTACCTAAACATAGTCTATTAATACATGTAAAACAGCAACAAACTTATAATAATGAATTTTTAAACCCCTTTATACAAATTTTAACTGTATATCAACATTTTATATTATAAAAATTAATTTACTTCCAAACGCTGGTGGTTTGGTCGTCGGTGTTCCAGTTGAAGAAAGACCAAAACCAGATTTGGGACCACTTATGTTTGAACCAAAAGCTGGAGCTGCACTGGTTGTTGCTATAGAGGTTGGATTTCCTAAACTTAATCCAGATGCGAAACTAAAACCAGACGACTGTGGCGCTGCACCAAATGCAGGTGGTTTTGTGGTTGGTGTATTTGAAACACCACTGCCAAGAACAAATGGTGACGAACTTTGAGTAGTTGCAGCACCGAACTCAAATGGTTTGGCAGTGGTGCTTGTTGGTGCACCACCACCCAGACTAAAACCAGCTGATTGAGTGGTTGTTGAAGCTGGTGCACCAAAAGAAGTTGGTGCGGATGTTGCAGCAAATCCGAATCCTAGTTTAGCTAAGAAATTTATTTAAAATAACAAATAATTTTTTTAAGACTTTTGAATTGTTGAACTTTAAGTTAAAATGTTAATTAACTAGAAGACTAATGTAAAAAAATTCACCTGCAGGTTGAGGCTGAGCAGTAGACCCAAATGAAAATCCAGTTGCTGCAGCAGAACTGACTACGGGTGTACTTGATTTAAAACCTTTTATATAATAACAAAAATTAAAAAGTCCAATTTTAAGTCAAGTTTACATAACTTTAATTTTTAAGTATTACATGTTTTTTTTATTTGAAAAAAAAATACATAAAACAATTTTAAATAATCTAATCACCAAAACCAGTATTCGTTTTTGCTGCATCAGCAATAGTTGTTTGACTAAATGAAAAACTTGAACCAATACCACTCTGGTTTATTGGTGCGGCACCACCAAATAATGAACTAGCTGGTGTTGATGAGCCAAATAAACCACCTCCTGTTGTGGATTGAGTATTTGCTGGTGCACCAAATAAATTGGTTCCAGTTGAAGCTGCTGGTTTAGCTCCTAATATTATATACAAAAAATAAAAAAGTACCAATTTATGGTCAATCTATGATTTTTATTCGAGTAATATAATATTTTATATATATCGTGACTAAATAATTAAATATAAAATAACTAAATTTTACAACAATTATTTAGGTTTTACCAAAAGAAAATCCAGTTGTAGCTGATGTAGCTGCTGGTTTTCCGAAACTAAAGCCAGAAGTTGCTTGTCCAGCAGCTGGAGTGCTTGTTGCACCGAAACTAAATAAAATGTTTCACTTTTTATTAATTTAAAATCTGAAAATCATAATAAATTATGTTTATAAACTGTCATTTTTTTTGTCAGTTTGTCAGTGGCCAGTATGGAAAGTAGGGCAGTTTTCGATGAGATCTCGTGCGTGCAAGCGTAAAAAAATGCGTGATCGCGCGTGCACGCATACCAAAATTTCCTGTCTAGGCGTGCACGCGTGATTTATGTTAGCGTGTTTTAGGCGTCAGTACTGCGCGTGCACATTTTTTTAAGAAACCAGGCGTGCAAAACGCTAATTCCAGACGTGCAATTTTTTTAATGAAAAAAATCTCGTGCGTGCACAATGCCCCACTTTCCAGACTGGGTCAGTGGCATGTTAATAATAAGCAATCCTAAAAAACAAACAAAAAGAACAAAAAAAATAGATAACCGTATTAAAACGCCAACAATTTTAAACATTAATACATAAAATACACAGTCAGACAGTCTGACACTTAAGCAGCCAGTTACTTGACAATCGACAATCGTTATAACTCAGTCTGAGAGTGATACAGACAGAAAAAATTAAATTCAAAAGTTTACCCGAATCCAGTTCCTGTTGAAGCAGTCGTCTTAGCGGTACTCCCAAAAGAAAAACTCATATTAAATTTAAAAAAAAATTAAATTTACAAAAGTTCTCTTTTTTAATTAAATATTGAAAATATATAAAAATAAACTACCACGTGACTAAAAATCCCCCATCTGGTGTTTTTTTAAACGGGGACGCGGAATTTGGCGGAATCTTAAAAAAATAAAACGCGGAAATTTCGTTGACTGTTTATTTGTATTTAAGTCAATATTATTTTAGAAATTAACGGACATTTTATAGAAGAGAGTTAGGGTATGCTGGAGTAATAAAAATTAACTCATTATCGCTTATCAGTTTTCGAATAAATGACAGTAATCCTAAATAAACAGTCAACGGTATTTCCGCGTTTAAGTATTTAAGATTCCGCCCTTTCCTTTTTCGTTTCCCTCATTTTCCGTTCCTTCATTTTTCGTTTCTTCCTTTTCCGTTCCTTCAATTTCCATTCTCTTATTTTCAGTCGCCCCTTTTTAAACGGAGAACGAAACAAAAATGTGGCTGTCGTTCATGTCCCCTACCCCTAATTTCTAAAAAGATCATATACTAAAATCTTATTTTACTATATCTATGATTTGACCAATTACAAATATATGATTACCAACTAAATATATTTCATATAAAGGTTTTTAAACGTAAATAAGTTAAATAAGTAAGTAGGCGTTTTATTAAACCCAAACCATTACACAAAAGTTTATTAAAACACAAATAATGATTGCAAAATAATGTTTGTAAACACATACAAATAATACATATTTAGTAAACAAGGTAAATTTTTTTAGTTGTGTTATTGGGCAATTTTTTAGAATAATTTCGAATCATCATAAATGATTGGGAATGAATATGTTTCATTTTCTTGCATCCTAAAATATAAAATACGGAAATAAAATTTAGTTACAGGTTTCTTAGTTAAACAAATTAACATATTACAAAAACTGTGATATTTTAATCCAAACCTAAACTAAATAAAGGTAAGTATAAATTGAAAATAAAGTTAGATACCAGTTTCGTTTACTCCATTCACAATTGTGGGTCTCAGTTACATGGAATGTGTAAATATGTCGAGATTTATCAGACAGATTCTTGTTGCTACGGTGATAAACCTACAAAAAAATTAATTTAGCAAAGTTGTCGTGTTTAAAAAATACTCGTGTGCTAAAATATTGTGTCAAAAACATTTTGTTAAATACAGAGCCACTTTATATTTAAAAACTTGTATAAAATAGGGATTTATAAAGAGGACGCGGAATTTGAGGGGAAAATGAAGGAACGGAAATTGAAGGAACGGAAAATGAAGGAACGGAAAATGAGGGAACCGGAAAATGAAGGAACGGAAAATGAAGGAACCGGAAAATAAAGGAACAGAAATTAAAGGAAAGTAAAAAAAGGAGAGGCGGAATTTAAAAAAAATAAAACGCGGAAATTCCGTTGACTGTTTATTTGTATTTAAGTCAATATTATTTTAGAAATAAACGGGCATTTTATAGAAGAGAGTTAGGGTATGCTGGGGTAATAAAAATTAACTCATTATCGCTTATCAATTCTCGAATAAATGACAGTAATCCTAAATAAACAGTCAACGGTATTTCCGCGTTTTAGTATTTAAGATTCCGCCTTCTCCTTTTTTGCTTTCCTTCATTTTCCGGTTCCTTTATATCCTTTTCCTTCATTTTCCGTTCCTTCATTTTCCGGTTCCTTCATTTTTCGTTCCTTCATTTTCCGGTTCCTTCATTTTCCGTTCCTTCATTTTCCGGTTCCTTCATTTTCCGTTCCTTCATTTTCCGTTCCTTCAATTTCCATTCCCTCATTTTCAGTCGACCCTTTATAAACGGCTCTGTTTAAAATATTACCAAGCCATCAATTAAAACCAGTGTTCCTTTTTTAACAGGCACTGGTTCAAATCGTTCCTCTGGAATTTCATCTAATTTCCCTTCGTGCATAGTAAACGGATAAGCACCTTCTACTTTGTTTCTCACAAACCTGTAGTTCGTATTTGCTAAATTAAATAAAAAAAAAACTAAACAATTAATTTTAGTTTAAACTAAAAATAGCTTCGAAATATAAACGTTATAAATACACCACATTGTTATGGCAAGTTTAAACTAAAATAGTTACAAGCAAAATTTGTATAAAAAAAGAAGGTTGAACATTAAAATATTTGCTAAAAAAAGAAAAACCTGTCTTATGCGATCCTTTGGCAAACCACATGCATGAATTTTCCATTGTTACATCCTCCAAGGCAACCCACAAACCAAGCAATTTTAAAGGATCAGAGTAAAGAAAAGTTCCATCGATATGAATATTGACTAAAAGCGTATACACATTTATTTAAACAAAAAATACATTGTTATCATGCACTAACTATATTATTATTATTTCAATAATATGAAAAAAAATTTGCCTCCGTGAAAGCAATTTAATTGACTGCTAAACACTATAATTTACATAAGATAAGTTAAGACATACCTTCTCCTCCAATGCGAGGTTGCTAAAAAAAAGGTTAATTGATTTAGTTTCCATTTCAATGAGTATAACAATTTTTACAGTGTATCGCATTCTATTAGGTGCTGCTTCTATTTAACGTGCTTGTATAAAGAAAGGGCAACAAAAATTCCTTCCAATTTTTCACGAAATCTTAAACTAATTAAACTTTGCTTCTTAAGGCAAATAAACATAAGTACTTAAATTGATGCGAGCTTTTTTAGTAAAATTCAGTAGTCAATAGTTTTTTTACAGCTGTTCAAGTTGTTTTTTTTGTTTTTGAGTTAGTTAATGTTTTGTTTAAATTCAATGTTAAATATCATTTTTGTATCAATTTTTTTCGTAACTTGTGTTCAAGCATTGCCAATTTACAAAACAGATTTATATAGAAAAAGGGTAAGTTGTATAAATTTAAATTTCAGCATCATACAGAATTTAAAGCATTAAAATTCTTTACATATTAGGAGCATGTTAAACTTGTCCAGGATATAAAGAATCATTTTAGACAAGATATTACAAGCTTTGTTAGAAAAATAAACAGTTCAGAAGAAAATGTAAGTTTTTTTTTTAAATCCGAAAATATTGTTTTATGATATTTATATTGCAGATGCAACGTGATATTCCTCTTTCTAATTTTTACGTCTTAATTTTAAAGGGCCCAAACGTCGGAATGCGTTGCACTGCTTGTACAATGTGGGTTAACTACGAACTGTGGAAAGCAAAAAGTTATTCGCCAAATGACGATCACAGTAAAATACAATATTGGTTAGAAGCGGGTTGCGAATATTTTAAGGTTGAAGCACCCGAGGTTTGCCAGGGAAGTATCAAAATCTTTGGACCAGAAGTTGTACAAGTCCTTACACGCGTGAGCTATAAACTGATAAACTTAAACCCACATTTTGCCTAACAATTTGAGAAAAGGAGTATAATTTTTATTTGTAATAGTTTGGTTCTAGCCATATAGTAATTCTACCAATATATTATACCAGTGTTAGGTTCACATTTGTGTTATTATAAGGCAAGTTTAGCAACAACTAACTTGAGCGTTTGCTAAAAATAAATTTAGAATTTTTAGAAAAAAGTCGAAACAGTTTTTTAATTTTCTGTTTGGACATTAAATATAGCTATCATGTTATCTAGATCACGCTTTCTGCAGAAGAAATTTGTGGAATATCCATGCCCGATATTTGCCCGATTCACTACATTAACAACAGTGGTTTAAGCAGTTGGAAAGTCGACATTCCTTCAAATTTTAAACAACATCGTAACATGCTTGTAAAACCAAGAACTACATTAACTATAAAGGTACACAAAAACAAACAAGACATAATAATCCTAACATAAAATTTTAAAAAAATTGACACAAAATACAAGATATAAGAGCCTGTTTTTGGCAAATAAATATACACTTTAACTAATAAATATACTGAAGGCTTCCTAGAAATAACAATCGGTTGTCTTACAGGTTTTGCACATAAGCGATGTTCACGTCGACACAGAATACAAGATAGGTGGAAACGCTAATTGCGACGAACCGATTTGTTGCCGAGACCTCGGTAAAAATCACGTGACCATCGTTAACCCACTTACAGGCGAAAAAATTAAGAGCAACCCCCACGACACATTCAGGCCCGCGGGGGTGTGGGGCGATTACCACAGTTGCGATTTACCCATTTGGACCCTTGAAAACTTGTTCCAAAAACTTGGCTCCAGAAAAGGTGAAATTTACCAGAAATTTGATTACGTCATCTGGACGGGAGACATCCCCGCACATGACGTATGGGCGCAGTCAAGAGCTAAGATGATTGATCTTACTTTCAAGTAAGTATAACAGATATTTTTAGCAACTTTTTAACTACAGAAACTTTTAACTAAATGCAATATTTCAGGTTGACAAAAATGTTTTTAAAATATTTTCCCGGCATCCCAGTATATCCCTCGGTGGGAAATCACGACAGTTTTCCGTCAAATAATTTTCCACCTAGTGGTCTTAATGTAGATAAAAAATACTCGGTCACGTGGTTGTATGATGCACTAGCTAAAGCGTGGTCACCATGGATTCCAAAAGAAGAATTAAAAGTGAGAAAGATAATTTTTCAATCAATGTTTAAATGTTTACCCACAACCTATTGCTTCTTTAAAAGCAAAACGAAATTTATTTATTTTTGCAGAACGTACGAAAAGGTGGATTTTATACGGTGTTGGTGAAGCCGGGTTTTCGTATCATATCACTCAATACAAATCTTTGCTATACCTTGAATTGGTGGATATGGCTCAAACCACATGACCCTGGTGGTCAGTACAACCGCACTTCAACAACAAAAAATTTAACATTAGTAAATGTTTTATACTTTCGTTTTTAGGTATGTTGCAATGGTTCACCAACGTGCTAACTGAAGCAGAACAAAAAGGAGAAAAGGTGCAAGTGATTGGTCACGTGCCGCCGGGTCGAGAACCGGAATGTTTTAAAACATGGACAACAAACTACATAAGGTTACTAAACCACATATTCATTGTACATCTTTCATTGTACATAGAGCTATATAAACTATTAGGATAACATATTCCTATAAAAAAGCCCGTCCCTGGCAAAAGATAAAGAAACTGCAATTTTTATCACAGTACATTACTTGTGTAGAATTATAACACGTTTTCGGGACACCATAAGCGGACAGTTTTTTGGACACACTCACTTCGACGAATTTCAGGTTTTTTACTCCAACAATCAACCGATGTCTGTGGCTTACCTTGCACCAAGTGTGACCCCATATGTTGCTGTCAACCCAGCTTACAGGTTAGATGTTTGCATTTATAGCATACAAGATAATTCAAGAACGACATTCATACCATTTTGTTAAAGTTTCGGAAAAAAAAACGCATTTTTTTCCAAATTTTAATTGGTCTACTGTTCAGGTTTACTCATTTTTTTTATCTACTTAGAGTTTACGATGTTGACGGCTTCTACACAAACTCAACATGGTCAGTATTAAACCATCAAACATACAGCCTTGATTTAAACAAAGCAAATTTAGTGAACAAGACTGATTGGAGACTAGAGTATGACGCATTAAAAAATTATAACCTAAAAGATTTAACGGCCAAAAGTTGGGGAAAGTTACTTAAAAGTTGGATCGAGTTTTTGGATAATGAATCCCAAAACGGTAATTACTATATTAAATACTATTACTAAAACAATAAAAATACCTTATTTTAAGATTAGTTTTAATTTTAGCTACAGTCCCAAAGTCCCTACAAAACTACCTACGATATTACGTTCATGATTTTACTTTGAGGTCATCGGAGGTTATTCCAGGTCAACTTAATTGCGACACAAAAGATTGCATTAAAAACATTGTTTGTGACATTGGAAAAGGAATTCATTTTCCCGTTTGCGCGAAAACAACGTCTAACAAGGACGAACCAATAGCGCCCACTACCGACAGCTTAAAGCCATATCACAACTACAGTTTTAAAAAGTTAACTATTTGTTAAATACGCGATTTTGCTAATATGTTAGGTTTGGTTTGCTGGTGGCGGTATTACCGAAATTTTGTTTTCTTTAATAAACATAACATCAAAAAAAAATTGATATTTTTGAAATGAACATAGAATTTAAATAACAATTTGGTATAATTAAATTACCTTGAAAATATACATGCTTTGTGGGATCATTGGACGGACGAATTTTAGTTTTCTTAAAACATTTTTAACTCTTTCATCAAAAGAAAAGGCTTTAAAAGGAGGACTTAGCCAATGAAGAGCTAAAATATAGAAAAACTTTATAGAGAACAACAAAAATTGTTTTTATGGTTTAGTATCTAAACGTATTCAACAAGAAATATAAAGAATATTTTCCTTCGGAAGAATACTATATTCCAACGATACAAAATCTACAAAACTTTATAATGTAACATTTTATTAAGGCGATATAATATTAACTTGTAAACCCACCATGTCCAACTTTATTTAAAGCCAAATGTTTTGGTCGATTTAAATTTCCATCTTCATCTTGAGCATCTTTTTCCCAAAAGAATCGAATTTTGTCGGCGCTCGTCAAAAAGTAGTCGTTATTTATCTATAAAAGTGGGTCTTATTTTAGAGTAAGCAGTGTAAAATTTAAAGCAAAAGTTTAAATAGAAAGTACATTTATAACTTACTTTTCTATTGAAAACAAAATACTTACGTGTTGGTGGGTTGTTGTTGAAAAGGCGACCTTATGTTCGTCCGGATTCATTTCGTCCACCAACCTCGAACATTCCTCTCTCAATTTGTCACATTCCTCGTTCGACGCAAAATTTTCGATCGTAAGATATCCGTCATCGAAAAACTTTCGAAGTAATATAAATGTATTAAAATGTGCAGGGATTTTTAAATAATGTCTAAAAAATATTGCATAAGAGAGAATGGAAAAGTACAGTATTTTAAAAACAAATTAATTCATTTTATAACTGTCGCTTTTTGGGTTACTAAAACATAAATTCTTCTTAGAAATTTGGCCTACTCGTATATTTCTACTCTATATATTAAATAAAACAAACTACAACTAGTTTACCCTTCAAATACTTCCTGTTTTGTACTCTAAAGTAGCATATCTGGTTTGGGTATTAAAATCAAATCCAAAACACATTGAAATACAGAGGTAAAATCCCCAGACAACGTGGTATAGGATTGGATAAATCAGAAACGGTTTATTTAAACTTTTACTAAAGTTAAACCCTGCTTATTTTAATTATATTTACAAAATTTATAAAATAAAAAAGCCACGGTTGGCAGCATAACGCTAATATTAACTAATAGCATGATGTTCAGTTTGCGTAACCACATTCAGCTTTCCATTTCGAAATAGTTCAACTGTGAAGCTTACCCATGTGGTAGTTGTTTCAAAACTACATGACCATTTCAAACTAAAACATTACCATTTTTCGTAACAAAATTTTACAAGCATTGGTTATAAAATTGCCCATTGATATTTACAACACGCTGCACGTGGTTTTAACAACTTACCTTTTGTGCGTCTTTCTCTGTAAATTCTTTCATATTTGTACGCAATACTAGTTTTTAACTTAGTTCTACACAGATATGACACCTAAAAAGTAGATATAAAATTAACCATTAATACTAGTTCGAAATCAACAACTAAATATTTGGTAGAGATATGTACATAACGCTTTAGATCCTGACAAAAACAAAACAATTACAAAGCGATCTCTTTTACAGCCATTTCCGTAGAAAAAGGCTTCGTGTTGTTCAAGCAATGCTGATTTTAATTTTTTACTTAATTAGTTTACATTTTAACATTATTTATGTAATATAAGTGAAGTTATCAAATAATGTATACCTTAAATATAGTAAATTTGTTTAAATACTTAACTTTAGACTGTAATTTCTAAGGTTAATAGTATAAAAACTATTTTGCTTATTGTGTTTTGTCACGCATGGTTAAAATTACGTCATATTTTTTAAAACTTTCCCTAAAACGATAAGTTATGGCAACACAAAAATACTTTAATGTTACTAAAATGGAGAATAAATAATTAATAGTAAAATTGTGTAATTTGGAACAAAAAATTATCATTTTTTAAATAACTAAGATTTTATTCAAATGTTAACTTAATAAATTTAAGGGTTTAAAAATTAATGGTTTAAAAATTGAAAAGTATATATTTTACAACCACAATTATTATTTTTTAAACCTTTGTTTATAATGCCAAATTTTGTTATATAACAACAGTACTATAACTGTAAAAAGGTTTTGTAAACATTAATATAAGATGCAAAGTTGTTAAAACTTGCAACACTAATAAATTTTATTAGCAAATTTATCCCCAGATCCTCACAGATTATAAAAGACTGAATGTACATCTGATAACAGGCCGATAATTAAAGCATGGCTCAGCAACTGCCACCTTCCATGGGCATGCCACCTAGTGGCCAAAAACCATTGATGTTGGGTGATGACTCTGTCCGGTTTCAAATTGAGTTAGAGTTTGTGCAATGTTTGGCAAATCCGAATTATCTGAACAACCTTGCTCAAAGAGGATATTTTAAAGTAAATAGTTCAGCAAACAATGTACAATTTAATTTAATTAGATATTTTATGCATCAATGTGATGGGAAAAATATGGCTAAATTAAGTCCATGATTTAAAACATGCACATGGTTTTCTTTTATAATATCACATAGCCAAGTCAAATGTTATTGTAATATTTTGGTAATTTTTTAAAATTTTTATCTTTATTTCGTTATTTTAAATTATATGTTAATCTTTTTAAACCTTTTTTAGGAAAAGAATTTCGTCAATTACCTTAAATATTTACTTTATTGGAAAGAACCACAGTATGTTAAATACATTCGATATCCGCAGTGCATCTACATGCTTGAATTATTACAATACAAACAATTCAGGGATGAGCTTATAAACACGCCCTGTGCTAAATTTATCGAAGACCAAATGCTTTTACACTGGCAATATTACACACGAAAACGTGTGAGAATGCAACAAACGGCTCATGATACCACGACCAGACAGCGACAGGAAAATGAACCACCAAATTTAATGCAAGCCAACCCACAAAACCTTTTAAATCAATCTAATATTAAAATGTAACCACGCTTTTATTGTACTAAATGACGTTTTTTACCCTTGAAAACAAATTGCTATTTAGTTTAAATAAATTGTTTAAACACATTATTGCTAAAATTTTAGAATGGATGTTTAATTTGGACAATCCCACACTTGTCCTTCACATTAAAATTTTAATACTTTTTGCTTTGTTACTGGTATTATTATATATAATTTTTTTTTTTATTTGCCATGCTAGTTATTTATCTAATCTTGTTTACCCTAATATATATATTCTTAGCAATACAAACTTATTAAACCGGAAATTGCTACTTTTTTTTATAAAACTAGGGGGCAGTACAGGTTAGTTTAGACTTAAAATATTTATAAGCTTGCAAATGTCCTGCACCAGTTATTAATTTGACTACATATGTGCTGCAAAATAACTACTTTTTTAAATTAATTTTTAGGGTATCTTAAATGCTGACATAACAGAATTGCAATACTAAACTTAAACAAAATTAACAGATTTAAACAATCCCAATGTATTCTAAAAGAAACACAAATGATTACAAATTGTACTAAATAAAACTCGGTTCTATATTAAATAAAAAAATTATGACAAATTTGACTTTAACATTATAAATTTAATAAGGCATAAGGTTGTATTCCGATAAATGTTTATTGTAAGAATAATGTTGATGAAAGTATTTAAAATGGATTGAAAGTAATCTAATGCCAAATTAATAATTAACAAATTTAATGCAAAGTATTTTTTGATACCAAACTAAACAAACAGTACACACAATATTTAAATGACACCCCCTAATTAAATGTAATGTGATAATTATGTGCTTTGCATTCTTTTAAAGTCTTCTTCTGCATTTTTCATTTTCTTCAATTCACCTTCAAGTTGTTGCAACTGTTTAAAATAAAAATCGTGATTAATTATTCAAAATATTATTTTAGTGCCACATAAAAAAATTGTTATTTTTGAGTGTTTTTAGATTGACCTACATAAAACAGGAAAACACTCAATCCACCTTTACATGACCTATTTAGAGAGAAGATGTACAGCAGTTGACATTTAGGTTTTTATTTACCCACTTTAAATCTGTGGACATAAACAGGCATAATGACCATAAAATCTGTCCATTTTAGCTAAAGGCAACATAGAAGGACTGATAGTTTGCAATACCATTTTAAGTGGAGTTATTTTGTAAATTCTCAATAAGGATAAATAAAACATTCCAGATGTATTTCTGACGCAAATATGACGCAAGTGAGTTGTTACTACTCAGGAAATAATCAGTTGAAACCATAAAAAGAACTTAGTAAATGTGTTTGATTGAACTACTAAATTTTACCAATTGCTTCCTGTGGACTTTTAAGTTTACTTAAATCCTTGCATTACAGGAATCTTAACACATCTTAAGATATTTAGGTGGTTTAGGCATAAAAATGTTTAAATTTATTATCTTAGCTGTTCTAATTACTAGCTGTGCTGCAGAACCATGCCAGCAAAAACGAGAAATCAGGTAAATAACCTTTTTAAATAAAGAAAATGTTTAAGCGCTTTAATTTAAAAAATACATAACCAAAGCTAACATGGATTTTGAACAACAACAGCAGGATAGCGTTAAGAAGGGGAATGCAAAGTAGACACCCATGGAGAATAGCAGCTCAAGCGAACCGTAAATTTGCTCACGATTTGTATCAAAAAGTATCCGAGTTTACCCAAGAGGATCAAAACTTCCTTATATCTCCCTATGCAGTCTCAGCAGGGTTGTCAATGATTTTACTTGGAGCAAAGGAGCAAACTGCAGATCAATTAATGCATGTTCTCCATTACAAAGGAAAAAGGTAAAAATAAGTAAAGCTATTTACAAAAAATGGAACTCTAACATTTTTATGTAAAACTTCCTCAAATCTTTACAATTTAGAAAATTCAGCCAAAGTCAAGTTCCGAAATTATACGAAAAGTTGTGGTGTCAATTGTTCAACATGAACTTTGGTTATACTTTAAAATCGATTAACAAAATGTATGGTGAAGTAACAGAAGACTTTAATGAAAACTTCATTGATGGACTTTATTCAAACTATGGAGCAAAATTAGATAGGGTATATGGTTATCTTTTTAATACTAAATACACTATATGTTTATTAGTACTTTGTTATTTAAATATTGGTTTAAGTTCTCGTGTTATTTACCTTAACGATGGTATACACAAACACTGATAAAACATGTTACAAGTTTTTCTAGATTAAAAATAAATAAAAAAAATTGTATTCAGGTTAACTTCAGGCATAATCACGAAGATGCAAGAATTGAAATCAACAACTGGGTTTCAAATGTAACAAACAACACAATACAAGAAGCAATGCCCCCTGATTCCGTTACACCCTCTACTTTACTCGTTCTTCTATCAACCTTATATTTCAAGGTATACTTTAGCAAAAAGAAATAAAATAAGCAGCATCTTAAAAAATTGTGGAATCCAGCATTATAAAAAACTGTAAAATTTTACAAATTCTTTAAAAGATATTATAACTTAACAGATTTTATTTTATATATCTAAGGGTCAATGGGAATTGGCTTTTAAAAAAACCAAAGAAGGACAATTTCGATCTTTTTCTGAAGATGGAACCTCTTATAACACACAATTTATGGTGGGAAGATTTAATCTTAACTTTGCTGAAAACTCGGTTGCAAAAATGATTAAATTACCTTACAAGTCTGGTAAGAATGATTCTAACATTCTAAGAAAATAAAAACAATTGAATTTAACAAAAAATAATTTGTTTTTTAAGGTACTAGGAAACAAATTTTTTAACAAAATTACAAAAAAATTAACTGCGTCATTAAGTAAAAAACTTTCTTGTTTAAAGACCTGTAAATCTCTTTTAACAAATAAATAAAAACTTTGTTCAGATTCAATTAAATATAAGATTGTTATGGAACTGATTTTACCCATTTATCACACCAAACAAGGACTCATCGATGTCGAAAATTACTTTACACACGACAACTATACTCGAGATGTTAAGAAACTACGAAAAAATAATCTTCAAAAGGTAGATTTTAAAATTAAAACAATAGGCAAGAAACCAACCATCCTATTATCAATTAGTTGTAAATTAAACCAAAAAATGAATAAATAACTTTTAAATATTAAAACAGATGTTTTTCGATTTAGATTTATTTAGAATTGCCAAAGTTTCGTTTGGAATTTGGTATGGACTTAAAACCAGTTATGGAAAGTATGAATGTGGTTGACTTATTTCAGAAGGGACGTGCTGATCTTTCTGGAATTAATGACAAAAGAAACTTGCATATTGGCACACTTGAGCACAAAACTTTTATAGAAGTAAGTAACCATATACGTTTTTTTCAGACAATTTAAAAAGTGAAAAACAAAAAAAATGACAAAAAACATTTTTATTTTATCTTAAAATCCCAAATTCATAAAAAAAATTTAAAAACAATAAAAACCATTTTTGTACCAGGTAAACGAGCAGGGAACCACAGCTGGTGCATCAGTTGCAACTGGTGCATTCCGTGGCACACCAAAATACATGATTTTTAACCACCCCTTTTTATTGGTTATTCGTGAAGAAGAAACCAGTCTACCATTGTTTATGGGTAGAATATCAAGACCTCAAAACTAAACTCGATTACAAGAGTTTTTTTATGTTGAAAATATAAACTGAATAAAATAAGTGGGAGAGCAAGAAAACCAAAAACAACTTACATAAAACATTATCTATCTAATGTGTATAATAAAAAAACAGTCATTTAAAATATTTTCAAATACGTTATACATTTCTGTAAAAATACAAAACTATTTTTCGAAAAAAGTAACTATGTTTTTAATTATGTCATTTTTGTAGTGTTGTGTTGCATTATCATTTAATTTGTAAATACTGTTTTATAGTATGCCCTTTTCTTCATGCATTTATAGTATTTATACAAAAAAATTACAGGTGTTTTGTTATTAATAAACACAATGATGTGTATACTATGTTTGGTAAAACAAAAAATTAAGTACAAAAAAACAAATCAAATATTTACCAATAAAAGGTCAATAAACCAGAAGGTTAGAAATTAATGTCTGGTTATTTATTATCTAAAATTAACTAACAGTGTTATGTGAAACTCGAGCAAACAACTTTAACACAAGCGTTGATTCATATTTACATGTAAAATTACCAAGCCACAAGTTAAACTGATATGGAAAGAGAGTAAACAGAATATTTCAGCGCAATTTAGCTTTTGGCCCAGGGCAGTTTAGGAAGCAATAGCACAAATCAAAACTTGATAGTCAGCGTTTTTTATATTACTTCTTGATTTTAAATGTTATTAGCTTTTGTTTCAATAAAGACAGCACAAGTGGTTTACTTTTAAATAAAAATCTTAAGTTAAAGGTTTAATTTTTTTTTTAATTTAAATTGTTTATAGGAAAAAATAGAGGAACCAAAATGATATTTAAAATTTGCTGCGTTTTATTTTTTGTTATAACTGCAACAACAGGTCAAGTTGAAGTGAGGATTGAACAACAAAGAAAAAAATGCGAGTAAGTTTTTGTTAAAACATAATCAAAACCCTAAATTTTATGGCGATGTTTTAAATAACTTTTAAATTTTTTAGTAAGCATTTTTAAACAAAAAAGTATTACTAAAAGAACAAATGGGAACATTTAAGTTGTTTTTTTAGTCTTGAAGCCCTATTTCAACCAAACAGAAAGTTTGCCTTAAACCTATTTCGAGCCATGTCCCAAAGTGTAGACAATGAAAATGAAAATATATTTATTTCACCATTACTCGTGTCTATGGGTCTTACAATGACGCTCATGGGAGCGAGTGGTAATACTGAAGTAGAGTTAACTAAAGTACTGGGACATAAACAAGATTTGTAAGTTGAAACAAAAAAAAATAAAAAAAGATTTAATCACCGTTATTTTTGTGCAAAGCTAGATCATATAAAAACAAATGCCGTGATTAATGGTTATTTTTTCATTGTATTAAAATCATTTTAATTTTTTATGGTTGTAATTTGTTTTTAACAGAACAGACAGTGAAAAAGGAAGCCTTTCTTGTTATTTCGAAAGGTATGTAAACAAGTATCACAACAAGAAACTAACACTGAAAACAGCAGCTAGACTGTTTGGTCAAAAACAAATCGACTTTCTTGATGATTTTGTGCAACTGACAAGAATGTTTGGTTCACAATTAAAAGAAGTAAGAGCCATATTAATAAAAAAAAAAAACTAAATGATTGTGACCATTTTTAGAAAAACCCATACATCTATAACCTGCAATTTTAAAAACACTGAATATAAAAATATAACAAATGGGTTTAAAAAAAAATTATATATAACTAATAAGTATAAATAACTTTTTCAGATTAATTTCAAAGTTCCAGAAAGAGCAGCTTGTCATATAAACAAATGGGTTTCACACAGAACTAATGACACAATTACAGATCTTGTTTCAGCAGGAAGTATAGACCCAAATACAGTACTTGTTCTTGCAACGGCGGTTTATTTCAAGGTACAAAAAAACAATTAACAAACAAACATAAAAAAAAACTTATTTACTTCTAACCTTTGAAATATTTCGCTATTTCTATTTACTATAACTAATTGCAATTAAATCTTGAAATTTTATTTAAAAAATCTAAATATTAGGATTTTAATCAATTAATAACATAAATAAACCAATTTGTGATATTTCAACCTGAAATGGCATACAAAATCTACATTATAACACAAAAAGACTAATATTCTGTAAAACATTAACTAAATTTACAAACATTCAAAACAATTTTTACCGGAAATCAATCTTTAAAAATCAAGGCAATATAGGAAAAAATTTGTTTTATTGGAAAATTTTTTATGATGCAACCTAATAATATAGAACTAACTTTGTAAAACTTCTTTATGTTAGGGATTGTGGGAAAATCGATTTAATGATAACTACACAAGTTCTTTTTTCCGTTTTGTTGATGGCAACTATGATGAGATACCAAACGTGCCATTCATGAGTGGAACTTTTGAAACAAAATATATTTCCACAGCAGACTATATAAAATTTGTGGAACTACCATATCAATCGACCAACGGTATTTACTAACATAAAAAATTTAATTCTTTATTAAAAGCTGTTTCTGAGATTTTTTATAAAACAACAATAGTGAAATTTTACTAAATTTGAAATAAGTTAAAATGTGCCATTCAAATAAATGTTTTGGAAATAATTTAGAAGAAGGAATCAGCATGATACTAATGATAAACCCAAGGAGTACAAGTATAAGATCAGATGGGGCAAAACTTACCGAGGAATTTGTATCCAATGCTATCAGCTCATTACTCAACAAAAAACCTAGAGAGGTATTTATTTATTTTTATTAATTTTTTTATTTTAGTCTTGAAGAAAACAAACACAGATTAGAAATAGTATTAAACTTTAAGACTAAACAGAATGCTTCTCTCTTTTTACAATAAAACTAAGGTTTGAACATTTTAAAAACAAGCTTTCCAAATATGTTATTCGCCAACTTTATTAACCACAAAAACGTTTTGCTTAAGGCAACAATTGAAATGCCAATGTTTGAGATTACTGATGAATATGATTTGACAAAGTACTTGAAAGCAATGGGATTGAACGATTTGTTCACAGGAAAAGCTGATTTAACTGGAATGGTAAACAATACAAACATATTTATGTCATCAGCACAACACAAGACCTTCCTAAAGGTATATCCTTTTTAAAAAGCCTTGTATTCAATCAATCAATCAATCAATAATTTTTTGTTAAAAATCAAGCAATCATTTTTAAAAGTCTAGCCCAGAAATACCACTACTATTCTAACACTAAAAATGTCATGATCTAAATTTTTGTCTTATTTTAAGGTGGATAAACATGGAACAGAAGCAACTGCAGCTTCTTCGATTGGTTTTACAAGTTTTTCGCTTCCTCCGACATTTCGCTTCGATCAGCCTTTTCACCTTATTATTTGGGACAAGCAAACAGACGGGATACTTTTTATCGGTCGCATCACTAACCCAATTGCTTAAGAGTTCACATTAAAAAAAAGAGTTCTCTTTTATAAATTCAGTGTTCATTGTATATATATTGTGTTATTGGAATATCAATTTAATTTTTATTTTAGTACTGCTTAGCTTGTGCTACATGTCCAATAATTAACTGTTTTAGAATTGCTGTATATTTTTTTGATCTATAGTCGCTGGTTTTTCATGTCACAAATCATAAATTTTAGGTTAGTAGGGGTAATACTGCTATATACACTTCTTTTGTTTAACAATTTAATCAAACCTTTTACATGTTATCTCGCACCTTTTTTGGTATTTTTTGACACAAATTTTTAACCAAGCATAACTTTAATTATAGTTGGGCCAATTAAAGACTTTTCATTGCCAGTACATAAATATATATAAGCTTTACCTGCTTTAATACATTATGTAAATGAACTGCAATAAAAAACTCTTTTGGTTGTAATGGGCTTTTATAATTTAATATTACAGAAAATCTAATTCAAATAGTCCGGTCATGTTAAAAACTCACAACTTTAAAATAAGAATATGTTGATCTTTAGAATAGGGTTGCAAGTACTACATAAAAAACATTTACTGGATTTACTAACCTTTTCAGCATCCTGTGTTTGAATATTTGCCGGTACTTTTTCCTTGTATTCAGGTTTTGAAATTTTCTCGCTCAAAGTTTTTATCTTTTGATGTTGACCAGCTTGCTTCGACTGCAGCTTCAAAATCTCTTTTTCGAGATCAATAATTCCCTGAAAACAAAATATTGCTACAAATTGAATATAACTCAGATACCTATATTTATTTATAACTTATAATAAATCAATATATTTGTCTAGGCTATTTCTAAATACTTCCAAAAAATTAAATATTTATTTTTAAACTAAAAGTTTTATACCTTGAGCATTAAATTAACATCACATTTGTCATTAACAATAGCCACAGCACAGCCCGGTGGTGCCTTTTCTTCACCCTTTAAAACTTGAACATTAGAAGAATAGGACAGAGTCTGAATTATGTCTGTAAATTTGTTTACTGCTGAATAGGTATCATCTTCAGTACAATGGATATACACTAAAAATATACAATATTTTATCTATAGCTTTCATAAATAGTAATTGTGTATTATAATTATTTTAATAGCTTTATATTCAATGCATTGTTGTTTATAACTTAAAACTTTTAGCAAAATTTTAACAAAAATAATTTTTATTTTAAACTATAAAAAGTTCCTTTATTTTAGAATCATTAGTATTCAAATATATTATAATTTGAATGACATACAAGTGCTTCGTTTATTTGAAATTAAATTACATCAACTTACAGTCGGCCTTTGTTCTAGTAAGATTGTATTCAGATCTTAATGATCTTGTTGTTTTGGTCACATTCATAGCCAGATCCATTTCATTTTCAACCTCTGTATTACGCCAAGCATTCTATTAGTGTAAAATTCCAATTAATATTTGTATATTTGGACTATTAAAATGTAACCTTTTACTTAGTGATAAAATCAAGACAATAATATACCAATCTAATTAACAAAATGATATTAACCAAATGACGGACAATAACTAAACTTTTATGTGTTCAGGCTGTAAAAGCAACCTTTTTACATCAAAGATAAACAAATATGAAATAAATATTTTAGCTGTAAAAAAATTTAAAAAAAAATAAAAACTAATCACACTTACTCTACATTCTGGCCACTCGGCTACAGTTACACTTTTAGTTTTGTCACCCAGTCGCCTTGGCAACCGTTGCCATAATTCTTCACTTAAAAAAGGCATGAGTGGAGTGGTAAGTTTAAGTGCAATGTCGAGACAGGTGTACAAGACATTGCGAGAAGTCGTGATGGCAATCTGGTCTAAACCGGCAAAAACTGGTTTAAGGCATTCCTGGAAATAAATAGTAAGTGTATAACTTTATGATTAATTTTTTTTGTTTGAAAAGAATAAAAGGTGTTGTAAAAATTAAGATTTTTAAAACTAGAAAGCTACATAACTGTTTAAAAAAAGTTTAACTGGAAATAAATCTCTGCAAATCACAATAAGATAGTAGTGTAAAAATAGCGCCAAAAGAAACTAAAATTTTATTGAAACCTACCAGGTAAATGTCACACAACTCATAAAGCCAGAAATTGTATACAGCAGTTGTGTAAAGAGGAAACTCATAAGTGGATAAACCTTTCTCGCTGGCCTCCATAGCGTTATTCAATTTACTCAAAATCCATTTATCAGCCAAGCTCTCTTTTCCGCTAAGCTGTATTATAAATAGTTTAAAGGATAAACATAAAACCAAGCCTTATGTTACAGACATGTAAAGGTCATTGAATTGTAAAACCTTTAATGACGTTAATAAAAATGTTTTAAATAATTTGATCAGGTGACAATATCTTTTACTATATGTCATAAAGCCTAAAAGTGGGTCTAATAAAATAAAAATTTTTTATTATAATTTAAATTTTAGTAGCACAGATATTTATAATTGTTATGCATATAACTTACTTCTGAAGACGGATCTGGTGTAAAATTTTCCCCTAAACCTCTTGTGGCAAATTTAAAAGCGTTCCACAATTTGTTGCAGAAATGTCTGTAGCCAAGAATTCTGTTCACATCAAGATTTATATCTCGGCCTGAAAATTGGAAAGATATTAAAATCATAATAAAAAGCAAACCAAGCATTATGTAACAATAACAACTTTTTTAGGTCCAAATTTTTTTTAAATTGTATACAAATTTTTTACAGGATATTGTGAAGAAAAATATATTTTTTATCATAAAATATAAAAATTTTACCTTGACAAGTATAAGCACATAACGCAAATCTAAGAGCATCACTTCCACATTCAGGAATTCCATTTGGAAAATCTTGCTTCTGCCCAGCTTGTGCTCTTTGTACTTCCCTGTCATCAAGATTACCAGACAAAAGAGATTGATGAAGTTCCTAAAATATAAAACATTAAATCGTAAACTTAGAATACTAAAATGTCATACATTATTACATATAATAGTTGGGTGAAAGGTTACCACTTATAACTTAAAAAAAGTTATTAACTTAAAAAAATTAAATTAAATAAAAAAATTTTACCTCTAAAGTGATTCCATTAATGACATCAATTGGATCAATGACATTACCTAGTGACTTGCTCATTTTCCTTCCATGAGCATCTCTTACCATTGCATGAAAGTAAACCTCAGTAAATGGAAGCTTACCTGAGAAAAAATAAAAATCAATAAATACCCTTTTTTTAAATTTAGATTAAAACCATTTTTACAAAAATGAGATTAAAACCATTTTTTACAAATGCTACTTTAATAGCATTTAAGTTATAATTGCAAACCTAGATTTAATAAATACTAAAATCTAATTAAGACACACTTACCAGTTAGAATAAGAGAAAACATGACCATTCTTGCAACCCAGAAGAAAATAATGTCATGACCCGTCTCTAACAATGAACCAGGAAAGAAATATTTTAAGTCTTCAGTCTATAATAAAAATAAAATTTAACATCAACCTAATAGCCTATATAAACTAACAATAAAATACAGCATTTTTTACTACAACCATTTTATTAAACACTGTAATTTATATCGTAATTTAAAATTTAACAGGAAAAATAGGTTTTAATATTTTGTATATATAGATTTCTATATAAGCACACTTTTCACAAAAAAACTACTGGACAAACCTCATTTGGCCATCCAAAGATAGAAAAGGGAAGAAGTCCAGAGGAGAACCAAGTGTCAAGGACATCCTCGTCTTGTTTTAGGGATACTTTCGATTTACAAACATTAAACTTTTTGGCTGCCTTCTCTAACGCCTCCTCTTCACTTCTTCCTGCAATCCAGTATTCACTGTCAACCTCCTACAAAACAAGTTAAAAAATTTCAATGTAAATTGTAATAAAAACAAATGAGAAATAAAATGTTTGTCAAATTTAAGTTAGAATTGTATTGATCTAACACCACTACAAAGGTATGAATATTGTTTATGCCTAAAAGACATATTAAATTACAATTCAAAGTTATTGAAATATTACCTCGCCTTTTGGTACACTTGGATCATCAATTGTAACAAAATAAGCAGGAATTCTATGACCCCACCATAACTGTCTTGATATACACCAATCTCTAATGTTATCTAACCAGTGGTACCTTAAAAAAATTAAAAATTTTATGTAATAGCAGTGTATGTTAAAATATTAATAACTAATTTGACTCCTAATAAAAAAATTTCACAAACACATCTTAAAAGTAAATTTATAGAATACTTAAGGGTGATGATAATATGTAAATTTAAATAGTAATTTTTTAAAAGACATAAGTGTGATGATGATATGTAAATTTAAATGAGAATTAAACGTGATTCTTACCAAACTTTCTTGTGCATTTCAGGAATAAGTTTAAGTTCGCCATTTCTTACAGCTTCAACAGATAACCTTGCTGCTTCCTTGCAATTCATAAACCACTGAAGTTTTATCATTGGTTCTACTATGTCTTTCGAACGACTAAATTTAATTTTGTAATTTAAATTAAATTAAATTCAAGAGTGTAATCTGGTAACTAAACAAAAGTGTAAATAATTTAATACAATAGCAAAATCTTATATATACGTTTGAAAAAAAAATTATTACAAATATTGTGAAATACAATTAACATAATGTCATTTTATCAACTAAAATTAGCTTTAAAAAATTAAAAAATTACCTGCAGATTGGTACAACCATAGGATTGTCCTTCGTTTCTTTGTATAAACCTTTCTCCTTTAGAGCTTTAATTACAGCAGTTCGAGCAGTAAAACGTTTCATTCCATCAAATTTAGTGTCGGTGTTGGCAACGTAACCCTCGTCGGTGAAGATGTTAATAAAACGAAGGTTGTGGCGCTAAAATTATTAATTGTTTTTATTTATAAAATAAATCACCATATACATACTTTAAATTTAATTTGTTATTAATTTTTTAGTAGAAATTTCTGGCTTGTTAAGTTTATTTGTAAAATTTTGTTTCATTTGAAGGGTTATTGTAATAAATTTATTTATTTTGTGTAAATCAATATTGTTAAAAGTATTTTACAATATTGTTATGGGCCCACATAAAAATTTTATTTTTTCTTCTTAGCTATTAGTTTGTAACTGAAAAAACCTACAAGTACGTTTATGTGAATTTCTTAAAATTTACAAACCTTTCCACATTCATAATCATTAGGATCGTGTGATGGAGTGATCTTCACTGCCCCGGTTCCAAACTCCCTCTCCACCATCTCATCACAAATGATGGGAAGTTGACGATCACTGAACGGATGTTGAACAAATTTGCCATGAAGATGCTGAAACATAAACAAAATAATAAAAATGTAATGACATCCCAATTTGTTTTATATAATTACCCACCTTAAATCTCGGATCTTCTGGGTGTACAGCGACCCCGGTATCCCCCAACATGGTCTCGATTCTGGTTGTCGCGACAACAAGCTCCTCACCCGGGGAACCACCAATCACTGGGTAGGCAAACAGAATTAGAACCCCAAACTCCACCTTGTGATCGTAACCGGGAACAAACAACATTGTTCTACCAGTGAGTTCTTGTTTGTTCACCTTTAAATAATGTATTCTATCTTAAACTTTTTAAAATATAAAAAAAAAGTTTTTACCCAATTTCATAAACAAATTTTACTTGGTTTTGTGAATTGGACTAATTTTTATAAACTTTAAACCATTAATTAATACAAATTTTTTTGAATTATGGCATAATTTTTGCATGTTATGTAAAAGCTTACAATAAATAAAAACTTTGCCAATTTTAAACATGATTCAAAACAGAAAATTACTTCAATATCAGAAATGGCTGAGCGCAGAGCACATGACCAGTTCACCAATCTGTTACTTCTGAATATAGTTCCATTTTCATGTAATCTTACAAATGATTCCTTCACTGCCGTACTTAACTTTTCATTCATTGTGAAAAATTCTCTATCCCAATCTAACGACGATCCAAGTTTTCGAAGTTGGAGACAAATTCGATTTCCTTTTCTGTTTCAATCAAAAATTTATATTTTTAATTTTTCAACTATAAACACTCATTACAAAATTGGCAGTTTTATGAATCACAATCCTTTTTAATTAATTATTAAGTTTTAAAAAAATTAAATAAAATTAAAATTTGTTATTTACTCATTTTTCCACTTCCAAACTTCTTTCACAAAGTCTTCCCTGCCAAGATCATGTCTCGTTAATTTTCGCTCTTTCCATAATTTCTTCTCAACAACAACCTTAAAACATGTTGAACAAAAACATTTTTTTACTTTTTTTAAATTAAACCTAACTCCATCAAATGTTGCCATAAACTTTTTTCATGTAAAAATTAAGATTTAAAATGTGTTTCATGTGTTATTTTACCTGAGTAGCAATTCCTGCATGATCAGTTCCTGGAGCCCACAAAACTGTTTTACCTTTCATTCTATGCCATCTACGTAAAAATAATGTCAAAATAAATTAGTAGAAATTGGAAATAAAACTATGTAGCCTACTCAACAATGAAAAAAGTATGTTAATCTAAACTTTAAAGCATTTTATTCATTGTTTTAATAAAAACTAATACACTAACTATAAACGACCTTAACAATGCAATAAAAACAAACCTGATCAAAACGTCTTCTACAGTATTGGTTAAAGCATGACCAAGATGAGAACTTCCAGTTACATTAGGTGGAGGCAGACAACACATAAACTTTCCCTTCGGATTCTCTGCATACACATTTTCTCTCTGGATAATGTAAGAAAAAAATAAATATTTGCAAAACATATATATTTTCTATAAAAATGACTACTTATATTAAGCCATATGGAAATATATAATAAAAATGAGTGTGTTTTAAGTTGTGAAATATTTGAACTTTTGACAATTATTTAGTTAAATAAAATCTATCATAGTTAAAAAAAAGCCTAATTTTTATACTCCATATTCAGGTTTAAAAAATCCTTGTTTCTCCCACCATGAATACCAAGCTGCTTCAACATATTGGGGACTATAACTATCCGGTATGATTCCTGGAAAAAAACACAATTCTTTAATAATATGTATATATAAAAACAGTTCACTAAAACCTATTGTTTCTGTTTATGTGGTTTTTACACAAGCTATATAAATTTAAAACTATATTTTTTTGTTTAAAAAATTATCTTTAGGATATATTTTACTAGGTAGAAACAATGTTACGATGAAAACTATACCTCTTTTGTATTGAAATACACACTTTAACAAATAATAGTGAAGTATTATATAGTCATGTAATATGAAACGGCGAACAAAGGTTTAAGCTACAACAACTTAACTTTATACACCAAACAAATTTTTATATGCTAAACGAGTAACAAGCAAAAAATATAAATGATAATAAAATATCCCAATTTAAATATATACAATACCTGAAATATCTTTCTTTTCGCCCGCTGGGGTGTTTTTTTCATATTTTACAACTGTTACCTTTTTCTCAGATTTTTCATTAGTTTTAGGTTTCGCCTATAAAGATACATTAAATATGGTTGGCAAGCACTCAGTAACAAAATGTTTAATACTAAACGGCTAAAGGGTTATTTATTTGACAATAAAAAATTGAAGAGTTACAAGAAATTCAAAATCAATATAATAACTATAAACTATAAAAAAAATGCTATAAAGGTAACACAGGTTAAAACAATAAAAAATTGAAGAGTTACAATAAATTCAAAATCAATATAATAACTATAGACTATAAAGAATATAAAGATAACACAAGTTTAATTGCCTTACCGTTGGTTGTGTTTTACTTTTTTCCTGGAGTTTCTTATTTTTGGCATTAAATTTTTCCATTTTCTCCCTTTTCTTTGCTTCTTTTTTTAATTGCGCTGGTGTTTTAGGTTGATCACTCTGCTCAGTTGGTTTATTTTCAGCTGATTTTCTGAAAAAAAAAAAATTCTTAAATTAATGTAAACATTGCCAATTTCCTGTCTAATTAAAACAACAAAAAACAATTTTGTAAAATGTTTCAATTTTTAAAAATTGTCAAAATTTCATAAGAAAAAGGATGGTTTTTAATTCAAAAAATAAGTTATTATATATTTGCCAAAAAAATACTTGTTTGTTTGTGGTTGTGATTCCTCAGACAACTTTCTTTTTAGTTCGTCAAAAACTTTTTTGTCGAATTTCGGAGTAGTTTGACATAACTGAACCTCCATGTTAGAATCTCCAGTCTCATTTAAACATTTTTTAAATTCGGGTTGGTTTACTATTGTTCGAAACCACCGAGTTACATTCTTGTATTTGGCTCGCAAATTTTCATCAATTACCTACAGAAAAGTGATCAACTTAAGAAGCACTGAACTTAATTGACTTTTTAAGTAAGTAATTACCTTAAACTTACAGTAATTACTTAATACTTATAAAATTTGTGTGACTTACTATTTGAAATCCTAGTAAAAGCGCAGAAGCACAAGCAATATCAGCAAAACTTATTCTTTCTTCGACCAAATACATGTTGTGCAGTAAATGATCGTTCAAAAGTTTTAAACATTTTTCTACAGATTCAGTTGCTCTTGTTACCTCCTGTTTTCATCAAAATTTTAAAACAATAAAAACTTATTTAATAATTTATTATATAGTCTCAATTTTGTAAATTCTGATATGTTGTAATATCACGTAAATACTATAAATAAATCAAGCATCGCATGGAAAAAACCCAGTTTTGAATTCAACATGTAACAATTTTTACTTTGATTTTGCAGATTTAAAATTTTAGTATTCTTTTTACAAACAAAACATTGAAAATAAATGTTAAAAATTACAAAAAAAAATTTCTATAAATTTTACCAATTTGTTATAATTTCGAATAGCCAAAAATGGGAATGACCATGCACAAACTGGTGGGTAAACTTCCTGATCAGCAAACTCCAACCATTGATAAATCAAAGACTGATCTTTAACATTTGACCCCCACAAAAGGTCATCACTCAATATACGAGCAATAGAATTACTTTTTTCGTAAATAATGCCATCCTTTTCTAATCTAAAAAATAAAAACACATCAAGTAAAAATAACATAAGTCTTTTGCAATAATTAAAAATACCTTGGCAATTTAGATGAATTATTTTCATTGATTATTTCCACAGGTTTTCCACTAAAACTTGCTGAAACAAGTATTTTCAAACATGGATAGTTAGATTTGTGTTGGGGCATATAAAGTTTCGCCATTTTGCTTGTACCAGCTTTAAACAAAAAAACTCTAAACAAATTCTAAACAGTCAGCCAGTTAAAAAATTGGATAATTTTAGAAAAACAAACTTTAACTGCATGTATAACAGGAACAATTTGCTCGTGTTTCTAACTTGATTGACTACTGTGTATTTATTGCACATTTTTCTGTGTTGTATAATTTTATGTTGTATAATTTAAGATTAATTTAGTTTATAAACAGCCAAATCGTCTTACGCAATGTCTAAAACTTTGGAAACTTGCACAAAACAGAGAAAACCAGCCATGATATGAAATGGTGCAACGTTTTACAGGGTTAGAAAATCAAACCAAAACCACCAAAGACGCTGTTCTAGTGTGAAATATTTGTTTTAAAAATCGGCACCCTTTTTCCGTTTTGTTAATGCAATATTGTTTTTTTTTTGATAATGTAAATGAATTATATTCAATAAGAATTGTTTTTAATATAATAATCCATATTTACCTGAGCTCGTGAAGAAACAAGAAAACAAGTAATATATCAATAAATGAAAATACTTCAATAAGCAGATAAGGTAAGTTAATTTCATGAAGAAATGATTAAAAAAAAATTGTTTTAAAGTAAACAAAAAGTTAAAACATACACAAACGTTGATTTAAAAAAAATTGTTGTTTTCACAAATTAAATTTTTAAACCAGCTACATACAAACATACTTTAATGTCTATATTTGTTTAAATTAATATACTTAACATTTTTTTTATTTAAAAGATCTTCAAAACATGATTGGATTATCAGGACTTGGATTAAGACGATTAACCTGCATACACTTCCTTTACAACTAACACATGTAGACCAAGTCTAGAAAATAGGGCAGTTTTCAACAAAATCTGGCGTGATTGTGCTTAGTTGTACAGGTACCCAAATTATAATCTTGTGTGTACACGCTGCCCTACTTTTTAGACTGGGTAAGGTTTTACTTATTTTTTTTTTTTATCTAATTAAGCGTTTTAACTTGGCAAAGATAGGCAATAAACTATTTAAAAATTTTTAAAGTGACTCTAAAAATCTTTTATTAAAAAATTATGTATATATATACAAGTTTATGTCAAAATTATCGATACGATATTTGGTAGTTCAACTTATAGATATGTAATGCAATGTAGTTTTTTAAAACTCAAATTTATTATAATATGACCTATGTTAAAAATTAATCGAAATTTTTTTTGAAAAACTGAGTATGACAAAATTTAAAAAATAGTAAGAATTTTTTTTTCCTAAACAACATTTTTATACATGAAAAATAAGCAGTAGGTAATTGAAAAAAAAACTGCTTTGAATTGCAAAAAAATACTGAAAAAAATGTTGGGCCCATGATTAAATTATTTTTTATTAAAAATAACTTTGAGGTAGGCACTTTTACCTATAAATTTAGAGAGGAAACATTACCTATAATTTTGAGGTAGGCACTTGTATTTATAACTTTAGGGTAGCACTTTTGCCTATGATTTCGTAGTAGGCATTTTTAGCTAAAATTTAAAAGTAGGCACTCTTACCTATAACTATGGAGTAGGCACTTGTATCTATCACTTTGAAGTAGGCACTTTTACCTATAAGTTTAAAGTTGGCGTTTGGATCTATAAATTCGAGGTAGGCACTTTTACCTATAACATTGAAATAAGCACTTGTATTACTATAAGGTAGGTACTTCTAACTATAGCTATAAGATAGGCACTTGTATCCATAACTTTAATGTAGGCACTTTTAACCATAACTTAAAAGGCCTGCAACATGAAAAATTAACATTTTTTAATTAATAGTTTAGTTAAGAAAAATTTTTTAAAAAATAACAAAAAAAAATTGTTAATGACGTATTTTATCAAAAATTTATCGCTGAACTTAGCATTGCGCAAAATCCTGCAGGGGCCATTGTAACGTGTCTGCGGGCCCCCAACTATAATATAAATTTTTAAATTAATTGCAAAAAAATTACGGATTTTTGTTTTTTTAAGTAAAAAAAACAGTACGTCAATGTTTAGTTTTAAATTACTTATTGTTTATTTTGAATTTTGCATAATCTTAAGCAAAAGCGCTTGTATAAAAACTGGTTTTTAAAAAGCTATATCTGCGTCCATAGTGATATTAAATACGTTCCGTGATATTACTACGTTTCGTGCATTGCGGCCCAAAAAATATGTTGCAAGCCCTTTAAATTATAACATACGTAATCAACTATGATATTGTTAATAAGTGTACATAATAAGTAAAATCTGTTTATTTAAACAAGTAAACATGTTTTCCATTTTCCCAGTGATTCATGTGGGCTACTGAATAATAAACAAGTCTGTGATTACAATGGTGTTATTTACTTATTTGTTGTTGTTTACTTGTATTAATTAATTTTTTTGTGGAATGATAAATTTTGTTTATAAACAATAAAAACAAAAGTAGTTTATTAAAAATTAATTAAATACATTTTAGGCAACGTATTCTGAAAGCACATTCGTTTTGTAAAAAAATGTGGTATTTAAGCATAAAAAATTATTGTAAATTACATATTTGCAAGTCCAAATATTTCATTAAAAGTAAAAGTTTTAAACACAAGCAAGATTGGCAATTCAATAAAAACATTTATGCTTATTTACAATTGTTGTACCTGTACGACCTTATTTTTCAAATTAAGTTTAATTATGCAGTTATAAACTGAATACGTGTTTAATTGATGCCTCACAAATCCAGTAAACAAGTTACGCACAATAAATCATAAAATTCCATACAAGGTGGTGTTGACGTTCTATGCAGATTAATCACTAGAAATTAACAAAATTATTACTTAACAAGACTTGCTCATACTTATGAATCAAATTTCCGTTAAATTTCTATAAAAGTAAAATAATTTAAACCAACTTTATCACTAATTTATTTAATAAAATAAAGTGAGTATAAGCAAGCAAACTTATTAATATTTAATTATGCAAGTTCTAAAGTTTTTTGTATTGCTTTTTGCTGTGTGTGTCTCTGTTCATTTAACCAAAGGTAAGAATTTTTCTCTTTTTTAATTTTACAAAAAACAATTTTTTTTTTTGATTCTGTAAACCATTTTCTTTTTAGCAACAGAAAATGAGTCCTCCCTTTCAAGATCAAAAAGAAGCTATTGGAGTGAGTTTCGTCTTAACAATAACGAAACAAAGTTTTAACTTTAAAAACTTTGAAAATAAATTTAAAAAGTACAACAGAAAAAAGCAAATTAATTATTTGTAGATATTGTAAAAACTTTGTGTTACTTTAGGATGTACTCATTGGAGCCAATGTAGAGCAGATCCTCCATGTGAATATGGCACACGTTTCGCTATTTGCTGGCTATACACAGGAGGCCATTTTATTAAGTAATTTTCATATATATATATATTTTTTTTACATTTTCTATTTTCTTTAATTTGGCATTTTGTAATTCATTTATCCCAACTATTTTCACAAAAAAAACGATAGTACTGCTAAGTTTGTATATTGATAAAAATCCTTTCAGATTTAACAATAAAGTTTGACTATGTGAGCAATAGTATATTAATTAAATTTAAATTAATGCAGCATTGACCGATGTCATCACGATGACTGTAATTTAAACATGTATGTTTGGTCGGAATGGTCTGAGTTTGGTAAATGTTCAGCTAACTGCACGATTGGTTACATAACTAGAACCAGAGAATGTCTGGACAATTCTACCACCCCTGCCACTGTTGTTACAAATAGTAAATGTAAAGGACCAAGCATAGATGTAAATATAAGTTTAAAAACAAATAATCCTTAAAACTGTAATAGCAAATATAAATTAGTTTGTATTATGCAATTAACATTTTTATACATACAAAAAAACACAAACTTTTAAATTCAAAATGTTATGTTGTCTAAACAGAAAGCAATTTGCAACGAAATGCTCTGTAGTCGGTATTCGGAGTGGTCGTATACCCCATGTCTATCAACATGCGAGCCAGGCATTAAAATGGAAACAAGATCGTGCCTTGACAATGGAACCGTGCCTGGCGACTGTGCTTTTCGAAACCTCATGCCATGCGATGAGGAATTTTGCTCCAACTATTCGCCTTGGGTGGCGCAAGAGTGTTCGAACATGTGCGCACCCGGTGTTACTATGGAAACGCGAATGTGCTTAGGCGAAGGTTGTTCGCCGCTTGGCTGCACCGGACGAAACAACGTCTCATGCAACATGGACATTTGCGTTGAATATTCGGCTTGGGCGCCAGTATCTGATTGCCCAGTGACATGCGGGGGTGGTCAGATCTTAGAGCAAAGATCTTGTCTTGATAACGGAACTCAGGTTCCAGAATGTCTTACAAGATTGGTCCCTTGTAACACTCAAATGTGCCCAGGTACTATAACGTACAATAACTTTTTACGAAACATATATTGAAATATTATTTGGATTTATTAATTTAACATCGGGTACTTAACAAAATTAGTTAATTACTTCTTTATACGCCAAATAATATTTTTCAAATATACTTTTAGATGAAGAAGAGGACGTGGACTTGCTTGTTATATTCGCCTCAACTAACGGAGTTGATCAATGCGTTACCTTACCTGGTGCAGTTCCTCCTTTTATGTCTACATCGCCTGCCTATACCCAAGCTAACTTTCCAAATTTTTTTCAACAATCCGAATTTTTGATAAAGTATGTTATTTTTTTATTAAGAAAGTACCAGTTTTTGTAATTAAAAAAGTTGTTTTCTTTAGTTTGTCCTTAATGTTTTAACAAAAACATTACGTTATTTATTCAGTTTATTGAGTGCCTGGCGAACTACTGGGTTGGACGAAACTCGAGTTGCTATCCAACAACATTCTGGCGGCTGCGGAAACCAATTTCAATCTTTAGATATCGCCTCTTTAAATCAGCCATTTAACACAACTATGGCAAGTTATTTTAAACAAAAAATATCACTTTACTGATTTAATTAGATACACTTTATTACGTATCGTAAAATAACATTACAGGGCTATATATCAACCAAAAGTATTAAACATAATTTTTTACCTTAACCTATATAGCTTGAAGGCTTAACATACCATTGTGGCACTAGCAATCTAGCAACCATATTTGGCTGTGCGCCGGGATTGCACTTTACCGCTGCTCGTGGTGACAGACCTGATAAAAGAAACGTGATGTTATTCTTATTCGGTGATGTTGAAAATATTGCTTCAAGGGGTAAGTTAAAATCTGAATAGTAAACTAACTAACTTTAGTTTTAAACAAACTTATTAGACACTGTAATATAAAAATAAATTTGAAATAATAAAATGCATTCAAGTTAAGTAACATTGATATATAGTAAAAGTGCAAGAATAAATAACATGTAACATTTTTAGACATTCTTGCGACAGTGTTTCCCATGGTTTTTACAAGTATATTTGAACCAAGGGATATTCTTTTATTAACCATGAGCACTTTGAATTTAAACTCGCTTACCCCAGAACAGAATATGGATAACGTTGAATGTAAGTCTAAACCTCTTTTTGTTTGGTAATTGTTGGCCAACATTTCGTTATAATCAAATGTTTTTATATTTAGATCTAAAACAAGTAGGATGCCTGTCAGCAGTTCCAGATCCAGATTGTCCAAATTATGTTGGTAATGTTTATGATAATCCAATCGATGTGAAAATGAGAATTAGAAACGTACTCAATTTAACAATTTAAAATCATTTACTTTCAGTGTTACGAAAATAAACTTTAAGGATATGTTTATGAATAAATAGACCATTTCTATGTTATAAAGTGTATTAAGTATGTAAAACTTTATTATTTAAAATAATATTGTGCATTTATTATTAACGCCAATCCTTTGTTTATTATACTTATAA
Source organism: Corella eumyota (assembly GCF_963082875.1). Classification (NCBI taxonomy): domain Eukaryota; kingdom Metazoa; phylum Chordata; class Ascidiacea; order Phlebobranchia; family Corellidae; genus Corella; species Corella eumyota. The sequence continues at coordinate 6,690,040 of NC_137491.1, forward strand.
TTTAAAAAAAAATCGTTTAGTTAAAATAAACTTAACGTAAAAAATGTTTTATTTTAAGAAAATTTTGCTTAAAAAATTGCTAATAATTTTTATAATTTTTTAAATGCAAAACTACATGATAAATGTAAATTACTAATACTCTTGTATTTCATCACGTGATGACAATAACAATACGTTACAAAGCGCGTTATACAAAGCGTTGAGTAACGTATACATAGGAAGGTAAATAATAGGCTTTATATAGTCTAGCAAATATGCGATTTAATTCAGATATGCCTAAACCATATATACTCTTGCTGTGTACAGAAACGCTGGTATTTTGACTAACGTAGCGTTTAACTTAGTGAAAAAGATAAAAGTATAATGAAGGTTTAAATTAACTAAATTTCGGTGGTTAATACTATGGGTACATCGGTTTCGAAAGGTAGCACTTAATCTAGAAAAAGTACACTATTATACAGCAACAGCATGGGTAAACTTTTCATGTATTTAAATATAAATAATAGTTAAACGCTAATGCATAACTAACGTAGTGAAGTTGGTCATTCTTGTAGTAACAATTCTATGAACAACATAGCCTTGCAAAATACTATTAAACAACATAGCCCGCAAATATCCTTAAGTTAATAACAGTTTTTTGTTTGCACACCTTTTTTATTATTGAATTACCATGGTAACTTTTTTGTTAGATCGTTACGATGAATTATTACAACGCATACAAGAACAAGATGAGGAAATTAGGATATTGCGTAATGAAAACGAAAATCTTAATTCCGAGGTTTTGAACCTGAACCACGACCTTAGCAACCTTACAATGCAAATTCAAGTTGCTTCAAATGCAAACGTAATCAACTAAATAAATTACAAGGATAGCATTATTTTTTGCAAATAAGAGTAAATTGTTGTAAAAACATGATATTGTTCTGATATCAATATACTTATGTCTGTTAGATCATAAATATTACATTACACAGGATAACAAACGACCCGTTTACCTTCATTGTAATTACGTGGTAACGTTGCGCCGCTACTGTACAAAACGCAGACGACAGTTTGTTTTGAAACTGAAATCAGCTGATTGAAGTTAGAAAGTAGGGGTTGTTTGTTTTCCGATAATATTATAACGAAATGGATTGTAAAAAAAAAAATAAAAAGGCGAAAGGCAGCGTGTTGCATTCAAATTGTATTTGGAAGAACAAAAAGTTGTCTGATCAGTGATAACCGGGTTCCGTCTGGTAAAAAAGTCCGAGGTGTGGAAACCGCAGGTTGGAGGAATGATGTTTTTAAGGTTTTAAAACAACTACAGCCACAGCCTAGATGTTTAAAAAAAACTTATAATGGCAAGGCAGTTATATGTGAATAGCATTTTAATGAGCAAGGCATTCACCGTAGTAAGTTACTTAAAAATTAAACTAGGTAATTGCCTACCTTAGTTTTTAATACTTGTTTCAGTTATAGTTGCAAACAGTTAGTTTTAATGCGTATTTAATTCAAACTTTTGAAAAATAATTTTTCTCTGTTTTAATCTTTATTCATGTAAGTATTTTTTTTAAACATTACTAGTAAAGTTCAATGTAATATCTATGGTTAGATGTTAAAGGGAAAGTGAATTTAAATGTAAAAGTAAATTAAATTAAATAACTTTATTACAAAATATTTTACATAATTATATATAGCTACCACCACGAATTTCAAACCCGATTCCAACACCATTACCACCAAGGGAAAATGTTAGAGAACAAAATCTTCCCATCGTTGGTGATCACGTGGTATCAATGTGGGGGAAGACGAAGTGGGAATATTTTACTGGTGAACATGTTATTAAATATATACCGATTTGGCATCTTTTTTTCTTTTTTCATACTTTTAACTAAGCCGGTACTGCATTTTAGTCAGTTTGCCACATAACTTTTTATTTTACTTTCGTAACATCGCCCTTGTGCTATTGAAAGTTTATTTTATCAAGTTTATTATAAAAGAGAGAAGTCTTATCGCTTTAAAGTTTAATCTCTTATAAATCGCTTGCACCTACATTCAGCTACCATAAAAAGTTTCGACCAAGTCAATCTTCAGTACGAGTTAGAATGGGATGACAAAGATCCAACGGGAACCACAATTGATTATTTCAACTTGGCTGTCGATAAAGTTCCTGACGTTGATCAAGTGGGTGTGGGCTCGAAAGTTTTATTTCATCAGGGAACGTAAGTTTTGCCTTTTAAGATTTACATTGTTTATTTATCAAACTTAATGTGTTCAGTAAAAAAAGCTTCAACACTTTGTAGATATGGGCAAGCTGAAGTTCATGGTGTTCACCGAAGTGGGGGTTTAAGATGGCATCAAGGAAAAATATTACATACCTACACAAAAGATGATGTCAAATTATATGATGGTATACATACAAAAACAAAGCGGGATGATAAATGGTGTGGTTTTAAGGTTAATAATGTTAAAGATTAATTCAATTTAAGTTGATTTATGATTTAAAAAATGTATATACATATATTATATCTAGAATTGTTTTCTTTTTATATTATCTATATTTTTTTACAAAAGAAAACATTTAGTTTTGTATATAAACTTATTCAAATTTTTCTCTAAAGGGTTTTTCTGAAATGTTTTACGGTTACAAAATCGAAGACTTTAGGATGCCGCCAAATGTTTTTGATATTATTTCCTCTTTAAGTCAAAAAGGTAGGTTATCAATTCTTCAATATAACATTTTAAATATATAATTAAGGCTTAAGTAAGTATATTAAAAAACTTAATATACAAATTGCTTTAAGGTGAGGCAAGTAAAAATACCGATGAACTTGATGTGTTTATTTCGTATGCTAAAATCAACTGTCCATCTGCACTTGAAAGCAGCGTAGATTTGAGAAGTAACATGCCGCCAACTTACGAAGAGGCCGTTCTGCAAAATATGTGCGATCCAAGAGACATTGCTAAAAGACTGAGAGAAATGGGTAAATCCAACTTGGACTAAACTGTAAATTTCTTTTTTTCCTAAAACATAAATATAGGAAATAAAAAAAGAAGGCTATTAAATTTTTTTTAAGCAGCTTTTTAAATATTTTCAGGTGTGCGTGTTTCTACGTTTGAAGGCGATCAGGATCCTTTGCAAGTAGTGGAAGCTCTAAAAAGAGTTAAAGTGTTCATAGCTTGTTTAAGCGACGAATATGCCAGTAATGATAGTTGCAGGATGGAGTTCCAATATGCCAAAAAAACTTTAAGACTACCCGTCATACCATTGGTTGTAAGTAGTCAATAAAAAAAATGAGCTTTTAAACATTCTGGCTTTAATTTGAAATTTTAAGAAATCATTTTGATACAGGTAGGTACTGGTTCGTTTAATTGGCAACTTACTGTTGTCGGATTGTTAATTGCCGGCGAGCTTTACATTCACTTTAGAAACAAAGAAGTGGAAGATTCAAAAATGACCGAACTCGCTACTGCCATAAAGAAAAATATACCGAGCCTTAAGATAACCGATGTGAGACATCCAGCAATTAAACATGGACGTATGGAACTACATAACCATCCAAGTCTTGCAGTGACAGGTTTATGCCTAACTAATCTGTTTAAACAATTTTGTTTTAATTTGTTCAATTATACATTTATCTGACTTTTAAATGCTTTTTGTAGAAATGTAAAGCTGAATACGGATAGCAATGGTTTTAATGCCTTGGTTTAATTGTAAAGTTTTGTTATATTTTATAGGAAGGCCATTGCTTACCGGAGGGGCTGACTTGTTTTTCAGTTATTGTTGGTTAAACTCGACGAACGCCCTTGAACGTAACGAGATAAATAGTTGCGTCGGAAATAAATGGAATGATCCTCGAACCTTGGCCAAAAAGATATCGGCTGCTGTTGGTTTGGAAGCTTGGTTAGATATAGAACGACTTGGAAGTGCGGCAGGAGGGATGGGAATGGTTAGATATTGTGAAAATTAATATTTGTTATACAAGATATTGAGTTAGGCAAAACGTTAATTTTAAAGCAAATTTTTAAAACAAAATGAAATCTTCTAGGATGTTTGGTTTAGATGAAAAAGCACAACCCGAGTTTTAATCGATATATAATTTAAATGTCAAATAAATGTACTATTATATTTTCTGATTAGTTTGCCCAAATTGCTGCTGGGTTATCCGAATGCAAAGTAGCAGTTATGTGTGTTAGCAATGAATATTCAAACAGTGAAAACGCAACGATGGAAATGCATTTTTCAATAAAATCGCTCCAGAAACCAGTGATTGCAGCAATTGTTGGTAAATATATCTATTAATGAATAAATTTTAAGCAACCAACACACTTTTCATAATTTTTTTCTACATTTTAAGGCAAGGGCAATGACTGGAAAAATACAGTTGTCGGTGAACTATTACAGTTGTCGGTGAACTATTGACGTAATACATACTTCACCATACTATTAATTTTTTTTTAAATTTGAATTTTTAGAATGTTGCATTGAATGAAATTCCCACTGCCGACATTGGAGTGGGATCGTTAGTCTTATTTCCACAAGGAGGATATGGTGGAACAGAAGGAAATAACACGGACGGTGCCAGATATCATCAAGCAAAAATAACCAGTGTCTATAAGGACAAAAATGGAGAAACGAGGTAACAATAGTCAAGTAATGTACATTGAGAATATATATATATGTGCGGTACATGGAAAACTTAGTCGATGTAAAATCTGGCGAAATAAACTAAACAGATTGTAGCAAAAATTTTGACCAGACAATCAATACTAAAATTTTGTAAAATAAACTTTTGCCCTCACTCTAATCATATAATTTTGACTGTTACCTTTACAGATATGATGGTGAACATACAAAAGGGGTGGCAGATAATAAATGGATAACATATCAAGGTTACGAGCAAAGGTTTACTGGGAAAACAAAATCTGAATTAAGACTTTCTCCTAATGCGATGGATGCCTTGATGGCTTGCAGGGCAGCATATCGACTTTAAAAAATATATCTAAAAAAAACTTATACGCATTTATTTATGAATAATATTATTGCAAATTATAAAAACTGTTGGGCTTCAAATAAGCTATAGCATTTAATAAGCTTCCTTTTTTTAATGGTACATAATTTCAAACAAAATATTAATTATCATTTCATGACCAGCTCTTTTTTCTTAAATTTCTTTACATTTTTATTAATAATATTTGTTTATTAATGATATTTATGTATTAAATTGCACTTACTAAATAAATATTTACTTATAATTGTAGGGCATATCTTTTTGACCACAAAAACTGATTCAAGTTACAGATATTTTACGACTTGCATAATAAAATTTATTAAAATTAATAATAATTAACACATTAACAACTTAGGTAAATTGCACAATAATTTCGTATATAATTTGTACACTACTATCGGATTTCTATTAAAACGTAAATTTATATATTAATCTAGCATAAAAAAGCATAACCTGCTTGTATTATATCAAACAACGTATAAAATTTTAACGTAACAGTATAAACTTTTTCCACTATAATCAGTTAATATATCACGATTATTTGCATAAATTATGGTGCTTTCTACTGAAACATGAAGAATAGTGTTATGTTATAAGCAGAAAATATTACATTTTTTAAGGAATGCATTACTATTTAAGTATTATATTACAATTTAAATTTTGCTAGCTTCGTTATATTTCCACTCAGGGTTTAAACGTTTCTTTAAACTATTCCAAGCTTTCTTTATCTGCAAATAATTATATTATTTGTATATTTAAGTATGTCAAAAAAATAAACATTTATTTTTTATCATAAGTAAATGGTTTAAATATTTATTAAAAATCAAAAGGTTTTTATTAAGAAAAATCTCCTACCTGGTGCTGAGTAATTTCCTTATCCCACAAAGTCGAAAAAACAACATTTGCATTTCTGACTCGATCTTCGTTGCTCAGCTGAGCAGCAAGCCTTTTCTCTGCATTTTCCTGAGTGACTCCATCTCTTTCCGTTACTCTCTTTATTGCTTCTGCAGGTGCAACCACTGTCACCCAAACCTCGTTTGTAAAATTGTTCCAACCAGCCTATAACATAAAAGTGTTATATCCGACAACAAAATTTTACAAAAGTTAAATATAAAATAATTTTGATTTTCGCCACAAACCTCTAATAAAACAGCAGCATCCAAAACACAGACCACTCTTTCACTACTCTTTCTTGCCTGAACTGCCTTTTCTATTTCCAAACGAGCTAACCTTTCAATCTCTGGCCATACGATTGAGTTAAGTGCTGTCAAGTTACTTAACTTTCCTTTAGAATCGGGAGCAAAAACTCGAGCTCCTAATTTTTTTCGATCAATTACTCCAGAATCTAAGACCACATCTTGACCAAAGTATTCAACAATTTTTTTAATTGTAGAAGTACCAGGTTCATATGCCTTATGACCAAGTTTATCACAATCTATTATCACAGCACCAAGACTTTTTAAATATTGAGCAATGGCTGATTTTCCAGTTGCAATGCCACCTGTTAACCCAATGACATAGGCTCCAGTAATGGAGGAATTTAAAGCAGGTGGTTTAAGTAATTCACCAAGAAGTTGAAAGCGCAAAGTTGATGAACTTAGTTTCGTCTCATGCATTGGATTTGAATCAGGCAGATCATCATTTAACAAAGAACCTTAAATGATAAATTAGGCATCACTTTTTAAATATACCAAACAAAATATTTTTGTGTATATAACTAGAAGCTACATGGAGTTTTCTTAGGTCATCGCTACAAAATAATTTGTTATTTATATTTACCACTTCCGATTAAGTGAACTTTAAGACTATTTAGATGATTTTTAATTCTTCCTTCATTGACAACTATGCCCCCTTTTTCTGTCTCTTTACTCACTACAATCCACTGCAAATCGGGGTCTGTTGAGGCAGGGCCAATAGGATCAAAAATTTGAGCAATTTCAAGAATTTTATCATTTTCTGAAGTACTAAAAATGATAAAAAATACAAAGAACTGTGAAAAATCAAATTTTTGTAGCACGATAAGCATTCGCCTTACGGTTTTCATTTCATTACACTTATAAGCTTATTCAAATAGCCCATAGTTTGAGAAATTTATGTATATATACCAGTTTTCCTTCAATTTTAAGTCAGTAATATCACATAAAAATGATGCTACATCATTTTTACGATCTTTCCATGGTTTTATCAACTCATATAAAGTTTTTCTTTCTAACATTTTGCCATCTGTTATACCTTAAATAAATAAAAAAATTTATTAGCTAATAAATTAAGATATATTTCTTTAATTAAATTGCTTAAATAAATAATTAAATCAGTCACCTATTAGCATTCTTTTATTAGTCAATAAAGCTGCCTCACTCAACAGAACCTTATGCCCATTATGAATATGATCAAATGTTCCACCAAGAACTGTGGAACCCCGCTCAAAATCAGCAGAATTTTCAGCAACATTTTTTGAAATAACATCATTATACTTAGACATATCAGGTAGACCAATAACAGGTAGAGTTGTTGATATGGTATTTTCATTGTGATATCGTTTAACAATAAAATCTTGAAACAGCTTAGATATTCCTTCTGTTTTTATTGTGTCTGGTTCACAGTCAGCTATTATGCATTGAACAGGCCTGAGGAAGAGGCAATTCATTAAACAATAGGTAATAAATATTTACAACTTATTAAAGGAATAACATTTTTAATTTTTTTTGGACTACCAAAATTAAATGTTTTTTTAATGTTTATGAACTACCAAAATTAATGTTAAACAAAGATCCAAAGATTTTACCATACCTTGAAGGCTACAATATATATCAGCCTATATTAAATAAACAAAAATAAATTAACAAAAAATACAATAAACAATTGTTGTTACATAAAAATCAATACTTACTTGGACAGTTTATGCAGCAACAGATTCTCATTTGCAATGTTAGACAGGAGTATATTTACATCTAGATTTGAACACTGATGGGCTGCTTCAGCATAAAACTTTGATACGAAAGAGAAAACATCATGTGTGATGGTAGAATTTTCTACACTTAACAAGCCTTTAACATATTCTAAATGGCTAGTTTGTTGATAATTTTGAGTCAATTGTTGTGCGGATGTATTCTCCAAATGAATGTACAAAGTTGAATCCACAATGTTTTTAATGCCAGCAACTATGTGTTTAACAGAATCACTCCCACACATAACAGAAACATGCTTGGTCAAAACCAAAATGCCTGACCTATACATTTTAAATGCTTACAATAAACTCTTCTAAGAATATTAATCAAGTTAGAAATACCAAGTGATTAAACATTATTTTAAAGTATTTTAAAGTGCTACATCATTGTAAGACTTTATGTAAATAAACAACACTGAAAAATAAAACTGGCTGACTGGGGCAAAATCTAAAAGTAAAATCAAAATTTGTGAAAATTGTATGCAAGTTACCAAAATTTTTTTTTTTTTAATTGACCGAAAAAACTTTGAACGCTGTATTGTTTTTTCTAAAGTTTTTTTAATAAAATAAAATAACAAGATTTACTAAATAGTCAGTTCCTAAACCTTGTTAAGTAAATTTAAAAAGTATATTTGGTGATACAAAATGATAAAAATGTCATCCAATTTTTTTTTTAATTCATCGGCAACATAGCAAGGGAAAACCCCAGTCTTACTACCTTTTCAAATCATGTTAAAGCATATGTGTAAGCTGAGTAAAGCGTTATGTATGCTTACGTAAAACCAATGCCAAAATAATTCACCAAAATCATTAGGACCTTAGTTTTGTATTTATATAAATTTTAAGCACTAATTGGGCATGTGTGTTAGAAACTGATATATGATTTAAGTGAAAAGTGAAATTGTAACGCTATAATGAACGTGTTAATCAGCTGTTGCTACTCGTGCAAAGGTGACGACAACAGCAATGAAATAGAAAAAGGTAAGAATTGCCGAGAACATTATAAAAGCCAGCGGAAAATTCAATTAAAATCACAAGCTTTCGCTTACCTTTTCAGAATACAACATTCGTTTATTCTTTCTTAAGTTTATTTCTAAACGATTTAACCGACTTTTTCAAGATGGCAACTTTCGATTACGAAGCAGTACAAGATGCAGCTCCTTATCTCAAAATGACCCAGGAAGAAATTCTCGCTAATACAACCCAGAAACCCGACGGTAAGTTATTGCATATAAAAAAGTATTTAAAGTTTCCGTTCTAATAAAATTACAATGTACAATATTTGTTAATTTATTTTTAGGTAAGAAATATTGTTGGTTTCCCGACAAAGAAGCAGCTTACGTTAAGGGAGAAGTGATCAAATCTGAAGGTGGAAAACACACCATCAAGAATTGTGAATCCGGAAAGGTTTGTAACTACGTTCACCTTTTGTTAAAATGAGTTGTCGCAAGTTAATTTAAAGAAAACAATATTTTATATGATGTACTTTACAGGAAATTACGGTAAAAGATGACGACCTTCAGCAAATGAACCCACCTCGATATGAGAAATGCGAAGACATGGTCAACATGACTTTCCTTAACGAAGCTAGTGTACTAAACAATTTGAGAACTCGATATGTGAAATTTATGATTTACGTAAGTATTTATTATTTGCGATAATATATTTCTGTTAAGCATAGCTTGCAATAATTTTTTAAATATATGATAACTTTGTAGACGTACTCTGGTCTCTTTTGCGTGACTGTAAACCCCTACAAGATGTTGCCGGTGTATGCTCCCTATGTCATCGCTGCTTACAAGGGAAAAAGACGAACTGAGATGCCTCCTCATCTTTACTCAATTGCTGACAACGCTTACACCGAGATGTTGATGAGTAAGTTATTATTATTATTAGTTGCTTTCGAATTAACGTATACGATAATAATAAATGAAACACTTTTATATATTAAAACCATTTATTTTTTAGATCGCCAGAATCAATCTATGTTGATTACGTAAGTGTTTCGCTTTTTATTTATAGATTTTACTGTAAATTTATTATCGGTGATCTTAAATAATTTTGTTTACCTAAAAATATCAAAATAAATATTTATTTTTATTACGAAGTGGAGAGTCTGGTGCTGGTAAGACTGTCAACACAAAGAAAGTTATTCAGTATTTTGCCCTTGTTGCCGCATTTGGGGGAGCAAAAGATGATTCGAAGGTAGTAATTTAAATATACAAATTTATTCGGTATCTGGTTTAAACAAAAAAAGTTCTTCATAAACTAAAACTCTGATTTTTTATAGGGTACTCTTGAAGATCAGATTGTTCAGTGCAATCCTGCTATGGAAGCTTTTGGAAACGCTAAAACTGTCAGAAACGACAACTCATCTCGTTTCGTAAGTTTAATTTTAACTAAATTCAAATCATTTATATTATCAACTTTTTTAATTTTTTATTTAAAATATAGTAATAAATATAATAAACTATTATTCTTGTATATTAGGGTAAATTCATTCGAATTCATTTTGGTAGTACTGGTCAACTGGCCTCAGGAGATATTGAGCATTGTAAGTTACTATTTAAAATTTTATTAAAGTACTAAGGGAAAATTTATATCAATAAAATATTTTTAATATAGATTTGCTTGAAAAATCTCGTGTAATCTACCAACAAGAAGGAGAAAGAAACTACCACATTTTCTACCAGATCATCTCCGGAGCAAAACCCGAACTTATTGGTATGTTAACAAATATATGTGTGATTATATTTATTTTACCTTTTGCCTTTAAAATTTATAAACATCTTAATTTGTATTTTTATAGACCAACTCTTGGTATCAAAGGATCCATACGAATACAAATCCATCTGTCAAGGTGTTGTTGCTGTTGATAACATGGACGATGGAGAAGAATTACTTCTTGCTGACGTAAGTTGTTGTTAACTAATTTTTTTAAACTAATATTTTATTGAATTTAATAAATTTAACACCGTGCAATGTTTTCCAGGATGCCTTCCGAGTACTTGGATTTAGCCAAGAGGAAATTAGCGGAATTTACAGGTTGATGGCTGGTATTATGCATCAACAAAACATGAAGTTTAAGAACAAGCAGAGAGAAGAACAAGCCGAACCTGATGGCACAGAAGGTATTTTTATCTCAACTTTTTCACAAATATAACTTTATTACTAAGTTGGTAATACTAATTATTTAATTTCAGATGCTGACAAGGTTTCCTACTTGTTTGGTCTTAACTCAGCCGACTTTATGAAATATTTGTGCCATCCACGTGTTAAAGTAGGAAATGAATACGTCACCAAAGGACAGACTTGCCCACAGGTAAAAATATTTACAACATAGCTTCATATTTCTAAAAACACAACGGTTAATTTATACGTATAAAAAAAATTGTTCATATAGGTTAACATCTCAGTTGGATCTTTGAGCAAAGCAATCTTTGGTCGCCACTTCGATTGGCTTGTCAAGTTGATCAACAAAACTTTAAGCACCAAACTACCAAGAAGTTTCTTCATTGGTGTACTCGATATTGCTGGATTCGAAATCTTCGACGTAAATTAATAACTAAAACATTTTACTAATTTTAAAGTATTTATTTCACTAACAATATAACTAAGTATTACAATGTCACCAAACAAACTATAGAATTATCAATCTTAAAACATTGCTTATAATTTAAACAATTATTTGTTTTTGACTTCAGAGCAACAGCTTCGAGCAACTTTGTATTAACTTCACCAACGAGAAACTTCAACAGTTTTTCAACCATCACATGTTCGTGTTAGAACAAGAAGAATACAAGAAGGAAGGAATTGACTGGGTCTTTATCGATTTCGGAATGGATTTAGCTGCTTGTGTAGAGCTTATCGAAAAGGTGATTACTTAAAATATAAAACAACTACAAACAATTGCAACGTCGTATTCTGCATAACATTGATTTAATATTTATTTTAGCCCTTAGGAATTATGTCCATCTTGGAAGAAGAGTGCATGTTTCCCAAAGCTTCAGATCAAACCTTTAAGGAAAAACTTTACCAAAACCATCTTGGAAAGAGCAAATCTTTTGGTAAACCAGTCAAGAAGACGAAATATGAAGCTCATTTTGAATTATATCATTACGCCGGAACTGTAAGTATACAACATGATTATAATTCATTGATATTTTTAGATTAACTTAATGTTTTTATAATATAATCTAATTATATTAACAACAATTAAACTTTATTTAGGTACAATACAACATCGACGGATGGTTGGAAAAGAACAAGGATACAGTAAACAACAGCGTCGTTGACCTTTACAGAAAATCTTCACTAAAACTGATGCAAACGATCTGGGAGGGATATGTGAGCCCCGAGGAAGGTATAGCATGACTCTTCCAAATATTTGAATGAAGTTTATCAGTTTGAATATTATTAATGTTTGTATTAAATTTTAAATTTAATATATTGTATTGTTGTAGCTGCAAGCGGTGGTGGCGGAAAAGGAGGAAAGAGAAAGAAGGGAGGATCTTTCAACACAGTGTCTTCACTCCACAGACAATCTCTTGGAAGTCTTATGACCAACCTACGGTTAATATATATTTTAAAAAAATCTCTTTTTTATTGAAAATAAAACACTAAAACTGTTACCCTAAGATGTCATTATTTATTTACCATTCTTTAACAGAGCCACCGCTCCTCATTTCGTGCGTTGTCTTATCCCCAACGAGCGAAAATGCCCAGGAGAGATGGAATCTCATCTTGTACTTCATCAGCTCAGATGTAATGGTGTGTTGGAAGGTATTCGTATTTGCAGAAAAGGTTTCCCCAACAGAATCCCTTACGGAGATTTCAAACAACGGTAAATATAAAATTCAGTCCTTTTTTATATGAAAAGATATTACATTCAATTTTTCTTTTTTATTTATTAAGTTTAAATATACTCCCAGCTGAGCGTTTAAGGATTAAAATATCTGTTTTATTTTAGATACCGAATCTTGAACCCAAATGCTGCACCAGAAGGACAATTTATGGACAGCAAAAAAGCATCCGAAAAATTGCTTGGTAGCATTGATATCGACCACGAAAGTTACAAACTTGGTCACACCAAGGTTAGTAAAATAAAATACGATTTATTCTTTTATCATAAAGACTGTATTTAAAACAGCAATTATGTATTTAGGTTTTCTTCCGCGCTGGTATGATCGGTCGACTTGAAGAATTGCGTGACGACAAATTGGCCTCCATCTTCAAACTTATCCAAGCTCGTATGCGTGGTTTGTTAACCAGACGTGAATACCAGAAAATGATTGAGCGAAAGTAAGTTTTTTACCTAGTTAAGTTGTATAAAAACGTAGCAGAGTAGCTTAATGATTAATTAACTTAACTTTTTTTAGACAAGCTTGCCGTGTTATCCAATCCAACTTGCGTGCTTACTTTGGTATGGCCAACTGCGAATGGATGAAACTTATGTTTAAAATCAAACCTTTGTTGAAAACTGCGGAATCTGCTAAAGAGTTGGAAACTCTCGAGAAAGATTTTGAGGAATGCAAAACCAACCTCGAAAAAGAATCCAAGAGAAGAAAGGAGCTTGAAGAGATGCAAGTTTCATTTATTCAAGAAAAAAATGATTTGCTTATGCAACTTCAATCTGTAAGTATATATCTTCACTAACGTTATGTTATAAAGGTAAAGCAATGTTTAAACTCGCAATTTCTTTAACAGCAACAAGATCAAATGGATGATGGAGAAGATCGATGTGATCAGTTGATTAAAACCAAAGTTGAATTGGATGGTAAAATCAAGGAGTTAAATGAACGACTTGAAGATGAAGAAGAACTCAACAACGAACTTGTTTCAAAGAAGAGAAAACTTGAAGATGAATGTTCTGAGTTAAAAAAAGATATCGATGATTTGGAGATTACTCTTGCTAAAGTTGAGAAAGAAAAGCATGCAACTGAAAACAAGGTAATATATAATCATTTATATAAATAAAGTTTTAAGTAATTTAATAATGAAAAATGTAAACTAATACATTGGTTTATGTATGTAGTTGAAAAATCTTCAAGAAGAACTTGCATCACAAGATGAGCAAATTGCCAAGCTTCAAAAAGAAAAGAAAGCTTTACAAGAAGCTCATCAACAAACTCTCGACGACCTTCAATCAGAAGAAGACAAAGTCAACAGTTTGACCAAACAGAAATCTAAGCTCGAACAACAAGTTGATGACGTAAGTAACCAGATCATTGGGATAATAACAATATAATGATTTTTGCTTCACAAAGTTCTGTAAAAAAAAACATTTTTTATTTAAAAATAGTTGGAAGCATCTCTCGAGCAAGAAAAGAAACTTCGAATGGAACTTGAACGAACCAAGAGGAAGTTGGAAGGAGATCTTCGTCTTACTCAAGAAACAGTAATGGATCTTGAAAATGACAAACAACGTTTGGAAGAGAAACTTAAGAAGCAGGAGTTTGAATACAGCCAACTTGCAACCAAGTTGGAGGATGAACAAGCTCTTGTTACTCAACTTCAAAAGAAGATCAAAGAGCTCCAAGCTCGAATTGAAGAGCTCGAGGAAGAATTGGAAGCAGAACGAGCTGCAAGGGCAAAGGTCGAAAAGCAAAGAGCTGATCTTTCACGAGAATTGGAAGAACTTAGCGAACGACTTGAAGAAGCTGGTGGTGCAACTGCTGCACAGGTAAAACATAAATATAGTTACACTTTCGAATATCAATTTTGTGTTTTTGAACAATCTTAAACAACTTTTAATTTTTAGATTGAGCTTAATAAACGTCGTGAAGCTGAATTTTCCAAACTTCGTCGTGAGCTTGAGGAAGCTAATCTCGGGCATGAAGCAACTGTTTCGACTCTTCGTAAGAAACATGCTGATACTTCATCTGAAATGAGCGAACAGGTAATTTAACTTTTAAAGTTAAAACATAGCTTAAAATAATAATTGAAAGATTTTGGTAGGCAATACAATTTAATATTTTAATATAACTACAGATTGACAACTTGCAACGAGTTAAACAAAAGTTGGAAAAGGAAAAGAGCGAAATGAAAATGGAAATCGACGATTTGGCCGCAAACGTTGAAAGTGTCACCAAGGCTAAACTCAACTACGAGAAAATGTCAAGAAACTTGGAGGAACAATTAAACGAATCTAAGACCAAGAACGACAACTTTACCAAAGACGTTAATGAGCTTAATGCCGCGAAGGCAAGACTTTCTTCTGAAAATGGTAAGTATTGCCATTTCAAAATTAGTGTTAGCCATTAATAATACTTTTATATATGAAAATCAAATTTTTAAATTTAAGGTGAATTGGGACGTCAGCTTGAGGAACGTGAACATTTAATGGCTCAATTGACTCGCAGCAAGAACAGCTCAGCTCAACAAATCGACGAATTCAAACGAGTTGTTGAGGAAGAAACTAAAGCTAAGGCTGCACTTGCGCATGCAGTACAGGTAAATAATTTTTTGCTTAGTTTACTTGTTTGAAACTTTTTTTGGTATATTTTAATACATATAATATATACAGGCTGCACGACACGACAACGATTTGTTGCGTGAGCAATACGAAGAGGAACAAGAAGCTAAAGCTGAACTTCAACGAGCTTTGTCCAAGGCAAACGCTGAAGTTGCTCAGTGGAGAAACAAATACGAAACTGACGCAATTCAGAGAACCGAAGAACTTGAAGAAGCCAAGTAAGATTATTTTTTACACCTTAACTGCAAAGTATTGCTTAGGTTTCTTATTTTTGTCTTAATTGAATAAATTAAATCACAGAAAGAAGTTGGCTGCCCGCCTTCAAGATGCTGAGGAACAAGTTGAAGCCATGCAAGCAAAGGCCGCTAGTTTGGACAAAACAAAGAACAGACTTCAAGGAGAAATTGAGGATCTTACAATTGACTTGGAACGTTCAAACTCGGCTGCTGCAGCACTTGACAAAAAACAACGCAACTTTGATAAGGTCGGTATTAATAATTTTTTGATATAAACCTGCATTTTTATTTTTCAAGTACATTTAAATAATTCAATTGTGTTTATCATAGATTCTTGCTGAGCACAAGCAAAAGGGAGAAGAAATTCAGGTTGAACTTGAACAATCTCAAAAGGAAGCCAGAAGTTTATCCACAGAACTTTTCAAAATGAAAAACGCTTACGAGGAAGCCCTTGATGCACTTGAAACGGTGAAACGAGAGAACAAAAACTTACAAGGTAAATATTGTTACAGTTATCACACTTACGCCTAATATTAGAATTAGTGATATAGCATCTTAATTTTTATTAAAAATTAATTATTACAGAGGAAATTGCTGATCTAACTGACCAAATGGGAGAAGGTGGCAAAAGCATTCATGAACTTGAAAAAGCAAAGAGGACTCTTGAACACGAACGCAATGAGATGCAAGCTGCCCTTGAAGAGGCCGAAGGAGCAATCGAAGGAGAGGAATCAAAAGTACTTCGACTCCAAGTTGAACTTGCTCAAATTAAGCAAGAATTTGAACGACGAGTCTCCGAGAAAGACGAAGAAATTGACAATCAACGGTAATTTGAAATTATAACTAAAACTTAAACGATATGAAAGTAGTAAAATAAAATAACTAATTGATTTTTAAAATATTTTAGCCGAAACCAACAACGAAGCATTGAATCGATGCAAACTACTCTTGACTCTGAAAGCAAAGCTCGTCAAGAAGCAGTCAGAATTAAGAAGAAGATGGAAGGTGATCTTAACGATCTTGAAATCCAACTTGGTCATGCCAACCGACAAGCTTCTGAAGCCCAAAAGAATGTTAAATCAACTCAAGGACACGTCAAGGTATTTTAAATAGACCAATTAAAATCATTGCATATAAACAAAACGTTGAATAAACACTGAAGCTAACTTTATTCTTAAACATTTTTTAGGACTTGGAAATGCAAGTTGATGAAGCCCAACGACACGCTGAAGACCTCCAGGAACAAACTGCAGTTATTGAACGACGAAGCAATTTGTTGACAGCTGAGATTGAAGAACTACGATCTGCTTTAGAACAAGCAGAACGAGGCCGAAAACTTGCTGAAACTGAACTACTAGAAAGCAGGTTGGTATTTAACAAACTTTTATACTGCTAAAACGTATTTATCTTTTCAATGTCTAAACATATTGACTTTTTTAACAGTGAACGATCAAACCTTCTGCACACACAAAACACTGCTTTGATCAATCAGAAACGAAAACTTGAAGGTGAACTTCAAACTGTTCAAGGTGAGGTCGAGGAATCAATCCAAGAACAAAGAAATGCTGAAGACAAGGCCAAGAAAGCCATTGTTGATGTAAGTAATTATAGAAGTTTAAAGTATATAGTAATAAATTACATTTTAAACGTAACTAAATAAAACATTATCTTCAGGCTGCAACCATGGCTGAAGAATTAAAGAAAGAGCAAGACTTATCTTCTCACTTGGAACGAATGAAGAAGAACATGGAACAAACTGTCAAGGATCTCCAACAGAGATTGGATGAAGCTGAGAACATTGCTCTTAAGGGTGGAAAGAAACAAGTTCAAAAACTTGAGACCAGGGTAAGTAACTTTAACTATAGCCCAAAAAAACAACCAGAACAACTTACAAAGAACATTGATTTAAAAATTAAAATTTAGATTCGGGAATTGGAAAACGAGTTAGACTCTGAACAACGACGCAACGGTGACTCAGTTAAATCTCAACGAAAACTTGAGCGAAAACTCAAGGAGGTTACTTACCAAGGGGAAGAAGACAAAAAGAATCTAACCAGAATTCAAGATCTTGTTGATAAATTGCAAATCAAGGTTAAAACTTACAAGAGACAAGCGGAAGAAGCTGTAAGTATTTACTTTAAAATACTTATTAGATTAATGAGATTTGGTATAAACCATTTTGTTATTTGTGATTTCAGGAGGAGCAAGCCAATTCGAACCTGGGTAAATACCGCAAGCTTCAACACGAACTTGATGATGCTGAAGAAAGAGCTGATATGGCCGAATCTGCTTTGAACAAGATGCGATCAAAGGCCCGAGATATGAACAAGGTATGCATAAATTAATATATTGCAATATTAAGATTTAACTTATATGTATATATTACTAATCTACTTATTTATTATTTTTAGCAATAAACTTAAAAACGCTGACAACAACTTTCTGATTTTTCATTTTAACGCTTTGAAATAGATTTGCACAATAACTGTTATATTTAATTAATTTATTTGAAACAATATAATTTAAATAATGTCATAGTTCTGACTTCTTAACTCCCTAATTGATTTGTACATATTTAAACTTATTTGCATTGCTTGTTTAATATATGACACTATTAAATTTTGTGGTGTAAATAAAACCTAGCAACTTATTATTATTGTGGTGTAATTGAACATTGTACTTTCACTTATATTTAATATTATTGTAAACATAAAAAGGTAACCCAAGGGTTACACAATATGAAAAATAAATTGCCCAAGGGTTACACAATACCCAATGGTTACACAATTAACAAAAAAAATCTATAATTTTTACAATTTTTAATATAATGTTTTTAATTTAAAAAATATTTCAATGCCCAAAAACAGCGGCTGCCTAATAAATTAAAATTAAACTACATTTATATGTTAAATAAAATATGGTTCGAAATCATTTAATCATTTCTGAAATTAATTTTCATTAGTAAATAAAATTATGCATAAACATTTCCTATTAACTGAACTAATAAATCTAATATAAACGTATTAAAATTATTGGATTAAGAAAATTAAAAACGTATTAAATTATTGGATTAAGAAAATTTCATAACAAAATTATTTTAAAAGTTTTAAAATTTCAATCTTTAAATTTTTAATTAACAAACAAGTAATTAAATATACTTAACAAACAAAAATTAATTTTTTAATCCAGTTTTAAGTTGTTTATATTAAAATATACATTCGACAAAATTTTAACTGCTCTAAAATTGATTTTTGATTTTTAATAAATAAGCAAGCATTTAAATATAATAAACAAACAAAAATTATTTTTTTAATATGTATTTTAATTACTAATATTATGAAATACATTATACTAAATTTTAAATGCTTTATATCAAACTTTAATTTTTAATAAACAAACGAGAATTTAAATATAATTAACAAACAAAAATTAAATATTTAATACATTTTTGACTTATTGATATTATAATATAAATCTGACCAAAGTTTAAAAACCTAATACCGATCTTTAAATTTTAATAAATAAACAAGCAATTAGTAATTAGTAATAATTAAATTTTAAGAACAGAAGGATTGAAACACAATTAAATTATAAACAACATACTAAAATTTTAGAACTTTATATACACAAGGTCAAAAGTTATTCTATTTTAAAATTCGGATAAGTACGAATAAAAACATTGACAATAACAATACGTTTCAAAATCTAAGATTTCGAACCATAACAAAAATAAAAATAATAATAAAAATACTGACAATAACAATATGTTTTGAAATCTAAGATTTCGAACCGTAAAAATAAAAATACTGACAATAACAATATGTTTCGAAATCTAAGATTTCAAACTATAACTAGATTTATTTGATAAATAAAATATGGTTCGAAATTGTTTGATTATGTTTAGCATAAATTTTAATGAATAAAAAAAGATATGCGTAAATATTTACTAAGAATATTACATATCTTCGATTTTTAATAAACAAACAAGCATTTAAATATAATATACAAACAAAAAATAATATTTTAACAGAGTTTTAAGTTGTTAATATTAGGATACACATTAGACTAAATTTTAAATTTCTAAAATTGATTTTTGATTTTTAATAAATATACAAGCATTTAAATATAATAAATAAACAAAAATTATTTTTCAAGTATGTTATTTAACTCTTTAAATTATAAAATACATTATATCAAATTTTGAATACTTAATGTCGAACTTTAATTTTAAATAAATAAACAATAATTTAAATATAATAAACAAAAAAATTTAAATTTTTAATATATTTTTGAGTTACTGCTATTATGATATACAATAGACCAAGATTTGAAAAAGTTATAACAATCTTTAAATTTGAATAAATAAACACCTATTAACTAGTAATTAGTAATAAAAATAAAAATTTTAATTCATTTTTGAGTTACCAATATCAAGATAAACAAATGGCCCAGATTTAAAGTATAAATAACAATTATTAAATTTTATTAAATAAACACCTATTAACTAGTAATTAGTAATAAAAATAAAAATTTTAATTCATTTTGTGTTACCAATATCAAGATAAACAAATGGCCAAGATTTAAAGTATAAATAACAGCCTTTAAATTTTATTAAATAAACACCTATTAATTAGTTTTTAGTGAAAAAAATTAAAATTTTAATTCATTTTTGAGTTACTAATATCATGATATACAATTGACAAAGATTTGAAAAATTAATAACCACCTTTAAATTTTAATAAATAAACACTTATTAATTAGTAATTAGTAATAATTAAATGTTGTAAATAGGAGAATGAAAACATAATCTGATAATAAACAACATACTAAAATTTCAGATTTTTAAATTTTAAGGAACTAAAGATATCTTCTTTCAAAATTGGGACTAGAAAGAATAAAAATAATAACTAGATTTATTTGATAAATAAAATATGGTTCGAAATAATTTGATTATGTTTAGCATAAATTTTAATAAATGAAAAAAGATATGCGTAAACATTTACTAAGACTATTACATATCTTTGATTTTTAATAAACAAACAAGTATTCAAATATACTACACATACAAAATTTAATATTTTAACCGAGTTTTAAGTTGTTAATATCAGGATACACATTAGACTAAATTTTAAATTCCTAAAATTGATTTTTGATTTTTAATAAATAAACAGGCATTTACATATATGATAAATAAACAAAAATTATTTTTTAAATATGTTTTTTAACTACTTATATTATAAAATACATTATATCAAATTTTAAATACTTAATGTCGAACTTCAATTTTAAATAAACAAACAATAATTTAAATATAATAAACAAAAAAAATTAAATTTTTTAATTATTTTTGAGATACTGATATCATGATATACAATAGACCAAGATTTAAAAAATAAATAACAATCTTTAAATTTTAATAAATAAACACCTATTAATTAGTAATTAGTGATAAAAATTAAAATTTTAATTCATTTTTGAGTTACTAATATCATGATATACAAAAGGCCAAGATTTAAAAAAATAAATAACAAACTTTAAATTTTAATAAATAAACACTTATTAATTAGTAATTAGTGATAATTAAATGTTGTAAATAGGAGAATGAAAACATAATCTGATAATAAACAACATACTAAAATTTCAGATTTTTAAATTCTAAGGAACTAAAGATATCTTCTTTCAAAATTGGGATTAGAAAGAATAAAAATATTAATAATAAAAATAATAATAATGACATATAACTGACCAAAATTTAAAAACTTAATAACAATCATTAAATTTAAATAAACAAACACCTATTTATTGGTAATTAGTGTCAAAAATTAAAATTTTAATTTATTTTTGAGTTACTATTATCATAATATACAATTGACAAAAATTTAAAAAATTAACAACAACCTTTAAATTTAGATAAACAAACACTTATTAATTAGTATTAAGTGATTAAAAATTAAAATTTTAATTCATTTTTGAGTTAGTAATATCATGATATACAATTGACCAAGATTTAAAAAAATAATAACAACCTTTAAATTTTAATAAACAAATACCTATTAATAAGTAATTAGTAATAAAAATTAAAATTTTAATTCATTTTTGAGTTAGTAATATCATGATATACAATTGACCAAGATTTCAAAAATTAACAACAACCTTTAAATTTTAATAAACAAACACCTATTAATAGGTAATTAGTGACATTTAAGTGTCGTAAATAGGAGGTTTGCGATTCGTTAGGATAATAACCAACATACTAAAAATTTAGAACTTTTAGTTTTAAAGAACAAAAGTTATCATTTTTCAAAATTCGAGCAAATAAGAATAAAAACAACTAGATTTATTTGATAAATAAAATATGGTTCGAAATTATTTGATTATTTTTAACATAAAATTTTATAAATAAAAAATATATGCATAAACATTAACTAAGAATATTACATAACTTTGATTTTTAATTAACAAACTAGCATTTAATATAACTAACAAGAATAATTTATAACTATCTTCAAATTATAAATATAATAAGATATAACCGACCAAAATTTAAAAACCCAATATCAATCTTTAAATTTGAATAAACAAACACCCATTAATTAGTAATTAGTGATGAAAATTTTAATTTTAATTCATTTTTAAGCTAGTAATATCATGATATACAATTAACCAAGATTTAAAAAGTTAATAACAACCCTTAAATTTTAATAAACAAACACCTATTAATTAGTAATTAGTGATAAAAATTAAAATTTTAATTTATTTTTGAGTTACTAATATCATGATATACAATTGACCAAAATTTAAAAAGTTAATAACAACCTTTAAATTATAATAAATAAACACCTATTAATTAGTAATTAGTGATAAAAATTAAAATTTTAATTCATTTTTGAGTTACCAATATCATGATATACAATTGACCAAGATTTAAAAAATTAATAACAACCTTTAAATTTTAATAAATAAACACTTATTAATTAGTAATTAGTGATAATTAAATGTTGTAAATAGGAGAATGAAAACATAATCTGATAACAAACAACATACTAAAATTTCAGATTTTTAAATTTTAAGGAACTAAAGATATCTTCTTTCAAAATTGGGACTAGAAAGAATAAAAATAATAATAAAAATATTAATAATAAGTATAATGACAATAACAATATGTTTCGAAATCTAAGATTTCGAACCATAATAATAACTAGATTTATTTGATAAATAAAATATGGTTCGAAATTATTTTATTATTTTTAACATGAGTTTTTATAAATAAAAAAAGAAATGCATAAACATTAACTATTCTTTTAGTATTGAAAGGGTTAATTTAATTAATTTATTTTTAGTGAGGAGATGCTGAGCAATGAAACTATAATAAAAAGATTACCTTCATTTAGGAAATTATCAACTACACACCAACTAGAAGTTTTTCAGTATTTAAATGTTATAAACAGCGGGGAAATATTCTTTCTGCAATTTGTCGAGTAAAACTAAAATTCTGTTTTTCAATTCTTTAAATTTATAAAAACAGTAATTATTTATTTTATTTACTTTATCTACTTAATCTCAACAATGGCAGCAAGGGCTGACTTCACACTTAAAGATCAATATGACCAGGCAATAAATCCAGGGTCATAGTCTTGGAAGCTTTAGTCACAAGTAAAACAAAAACGCTTTTGTTTAGATACCTTATATCTTTTGATACTCAAGCTAAAGCAATAGAAATTCCATTGGCGACCTCAAACTTACATATGTATGCCTTGTGCAATCAACTACAGCTATGTGATTCGATTTGACAACCTAGCAATTGAATCAAACAGACTTATTGACTATCTACAAACCTATAATAATGTATCACAAACTGTAACAAAATTTCCTATTGGAAAAATAGCTGTAAAAAATGAAGCAACTATAAATGCATTTAAAAACCTAAAAGAAAGCCATGTTCAAATGCTAAGAAAAATTTACTCTGATGATTTTTATATTTTAAATCATGATCCATATTTATATAGAGGTTCTATGTAATAAGCTTTTAAAAAAGTTGGGATAATTTGGTTCTGTTGTTATAAAAAAAGGATGGTATATTTTAAAGTATGCAAATGTTAAATGATACTATTTATAAACTTACTAATAAAAATACTGAAAAAGAATAGCTAGTGGGCTACTATATTTTAATATTTAGTATAATAGCCAAATAAACAGAAAAAAACTCATGAACAATAAAATATAATTAAAAATTATTACTTTTGCATTAAATGATTTAAAAAAGTGGATTAATTTTACAGTATTCATATAACTAAGAAAATTAACATAGTAAGCAATAAACGAAAGGCCTTTGTTATACCAGTAGGCAATAAACCAGTATATTTTGTTTATTTTAAAATAGTTAATAATTTCCAAATATGATTCTCCTTCCAAATTAAACATTACAATATGTCACAAGACCCAGAACAGTACAATAAATATTTGTTTTACATTAACTACTTTCTAATAGAAAAATAGCAACGAAATATTATAACCTATTTTATATAAAAGGCTACTTTTTTGCTAGTAACGTTTAGATTATATATAACTAAAACCAAAAATGTCTGCAGGAATTGTAAGTAATGGATTTGTTACTTATCCTCGAGTTCAATTAGTTCAACAACCACCACAAAATTATAAACATCAAAAAACTTTTAAGATAGGAGGGGTAAGATTTTCAAAATTTTTAATGAATTAAACTCATAATTACAAATTAAATAAATTTTGAATCCTAATAAAACTTTTAGATTGGTCAAATAATTATCGGCTCGTTGAGTATTATTTTGGCAACAACAGCCTTGATATTTTATCATGGAAACTTTTGGAATTATTATTTCGCGGGTGTGGTTGGCTGTGGAGCAGGGATTTGGTGCTCACCCTTCGTAAGTTCGCATAACAATGTTAAAAAAACCTAATTGAATTTCTTATATTAATCCAACATATTAAGGTCACTATGGTGAACAATATCTAAAACAACTATGCATATTATTTTAACATTATTGCACTTTTGTTTCATAAACCTTATAAAAATATTAGTTATCGTTCAATCTTTGATATTATCACAGTAAAACATCATTAAATTCTACTTGTATTTCTAGTTTTTAGTGTCAGGAATTCTTTCAGTGTTAACAAGCAAGTCACCAACTTACTGTCGGGTATTAATTTTTTTCTTATTTTGTAAACAATTATCAAATTTTCAACAATTTTAGTAGTTTCTTTTTTTAACGTTACACAAACATAAAATAAATTTAACTAAATTTAGGTTACTGGAGGTCTTGTTATGAGCGTGTTTTCATTTATATTCGCCATAACAATGTTCTGTATTGAAGTACTAGCAAGTGTATGGTCTGAATATTATTCATATGACTACCATCACTATCAGGTTAAATAAAAATGTCCATAGTTTTCTAATATTAAAAACACATGTTTGATAAGCAATTATTAAATATTATTTGCATGATTGGTAATAACAAATATTGTTATATTTAATTACCAAAAATTGTCATTTATTTTTATAACAACTAAATTTAGGAACCTGTTTTAACCACACTTCATGGATTTTTGGCATTTTTTGCCTTAGTCGAAATTGGAATATCAGTTACACAGACTGTACATTGTTCAAATATTGTTTGTTCTTGTTGTGGAGCTAATATACAGGTTAACAAAGCAAAAAACTAAACTTAAGTTTGTTGCAATAAATATGCAACAACATTTATTAAATATATAAATTAGGTTAAATTTCTATATTTAACTGCACTGTTTTTTTCTTAATTTTTTTAAAAGTATATTTGTATAACATGTAGTTTACGTATTAATAGGGGCCTGGCAACATGCAAATACAATCAAATCAGATAATTCTTAATCAACAACCTATGGCAGGAATGATACAACATGGAAATACAGGACAACAAACTGTACCCATAGGTATATATATAAATTTAAAAAAAATTTAATATTTAATAGCTTGTGTATATATTGCATAGCAAATTTCACCAATTTTAAATGTTCAATAAATAATAATAAGCTAACAAATGACTAATTTGAGTAAACATTTAACAAGGTTTTCAAACTATTCAAGTTCCAATGTTTTACAACCAAGCAACAGGACAAATCAACACACAGCAAATACAAGTAACTTATTAACTTGTTTTATAAAAATGTTAGTTAGTGTAAGGGCAAAGCAATGTGTATGCAACAAATTTTATAAAAAATGTGCTTTAAAAAATACAAGTTAATATACAATAAAAAATCTAGATGGTATTTTTTTAACATTGATGAACTAAATATCAACACAAAAAGCAAATTTTAACAATTGTATTTATGTTCTCACAGCCAAACACTTTAATGCAACCCATCCAAACAAGCCATCAACAACAAGCAATGCAGATTGCACCAAATAATGGTTACCCAGACAACAGTAGTTTGACAACTTACAGCAATGCCATCGAAAAATGTGAGAAAATTTAGGACTAGAACATAAATATTCTTACTAAAACATAAATTTAACAAATCAATCTAACTGAACTAAACTGTAATGCCTACATAAATAACATATGTCAACACGAATAAAATCAGTTATCAAAAACATTTTAATATAAATAATTTTAAAATTATTTGTTACTAATAGGTATTGACTAACTTGATATTAATCGTTTCTAGAATGTCAGTTTTATAGTTCTTCTCTGGCTTGGATATGGTAGAAACTGTATTCTACTTGTGTAAATAAACATCATGTAAATTTATGTTAAAACGTTTTTTCTATGTTATAAAGAATAATACATTTTAAATATAGTTTGTAAATTAATTAAATTTATTAGGTTAGCCTTCATTGATCCTTAATAACCTAAAACAATTATCAGTCTGTATGCAAGTAAAATGCTTAATTAATTTAAAACCATTGTAATTTTTTTTTAATATAATGAAATAGAAAGCAACTGATAAGTTTAGTTTTCTGTAAAAACAATTAATTATTTCTGTGACAAAATCAAAAAAGAATTATTTTTAAAATTATTCTTTATTGGGAATAAATTTATGCATAAACATTACTTAATTAAAAATATTACCTGAACTAATTAAACAAATATTACGTATACCTTTTTTTAATTATTAGACTAAAAAATTAAATTTTTTTTATTATTCTGCGCTTTAATAACAATCCCAATTTTTTATTAAATAAACAAGCTATTAAATATGTAAAACATATTTAACTAATATCATGATATACAATTGACCAAAATTTAAAAAAAATAAAAACAACCTTTAAATTTTAATAAACAAATACCTATTACTTGGTAATTAATGATAAAAATCAAAATTTTAATTTATTTTTGAGTTACCAATATCATGATATCCAATAGACCAAAATTTGAAAACCTAACAACAATCTTTAAATTTCAATAAACAACATCTATTAATTAGTAATTAGTAATAAAAATTAAATTTTTAATTCATTTTTAAGTTATAAATAACTTAATATATAGCTGACCAAAATTTAAAAACCTGATAACGATCTTAAAATTTTAATAAACAAACACCTATTAATTAGTAATTAGTGATAATTATTTTTATTTTTGTTATGGTTCGAAATCTTAGATTTTGAAACGTAATGTTATTGTCAATATTTTTGTTCGTACTTATCCGAATTTTAAAATAGAATTACTTTTGACCTTGTGTATATAAAGTTCTGAAATTTTAGTATATTGTTTATAATTTTATATATTGTTTATAAATTAGTATATTGTTTATAAATTAATTGTGTTCCAATCTTTCTGTTCTTAAAATTTAATTATCACTAATCACTAATTGCTTGTTTATTTATTAAAATTTAAAGATCGTTATTAGGTTTTCAAACTTTGGTCAGTTTTATATTATAATATCGATAAGTCAAAAATGTATTAAATATTTAATTTTTTTTGCTTATTATATTTAAATGCTTGCTTATTTATAAAAAATGAAATATCAATTTTAGGCAGTTAAAACTTTGTCTACTGTATATTTTGGTATAAACAACTTAAAACTGGATTAAAAAATTAATTATTGTTTGTTAAGTATATTTAATTACTTGTTTGTTGATTAAAAATTTAAAGATTGATATTTTAAAACTTTTAAAATAGTTTTTTTCTTAAACTTTCTTAATCCAATAATTTGATACGTTTATATTAGATTTATTAGTTTAGTTAATAGAGAATGTTTATACACAATTTTATTTATTAATGGAAATTAATTTTAAAAATGATTAAATGAATTTGAATCATATTTTATTTAACAAATAAATCTAGTTTAATTTTAATTAACTAGGCAGCCGCTGTTTTGGGGCAATAGAATATTTTGAATATTTTTTAAATTAAAAACATTATATTAAAAATTGTAAAAATTATGGATTTTTTGTTAAGCAGTCAATCTATTTTTCATATTGTGTAACCTTTTTTATGTTTACAATAATATTAAATATAAGTAAAAATACAGTGTTCAATTACACCACAAAGATAATAAGTTGCTAGGTTTTATTTACACCACAAAATTTAATAGTGTCATATATTAAACAAGCAATGCAAATAAGTTTAAATATGTACAAATCAATTAGGAAGTTAAGAAGTCAGAACTATGACATTATTTAAATTATACTGTTTCAAATAAATTAATTAAATATAACAGTTATTGTGCAAAGCTATTTCAAAGCGTTAAAATGAAAAATCAGAAAGTTGTTGTCAGCGTTGTCAAGTTTATTGCTAAAAATAATTCATAGGTAGATTAGTAATATATACATATAAGTTAAATCTTAATATTGCAATATATTAGTTTATGCATACCTTGTTCATATCTCGAGCCTTTGATCGCATCTTGTTCAAAGCAGATTCGGCCATATCAGCTCTTTCTTCAGCATCATCAAGTTCGTGTTGAAGCTTGCGGTATTTACCCAAGTTTGAGTTGGCTTGCTCCTCCTGAAATCACAAATAACAAAATGGTTTATACCAAATCTTATTAATCTAACAAGTTTTTTTTAAAATAAATACTTACGGCTTCTTCAGCTTGTCTCTTGTAAGTTTTAACTTTGATTTGCAATTTATCAACAAGATCTTGAATTCTGGTCAGATTCTTTTTGTCTTCTTCCCCTTGGTAAGTAACCTCCTTGAGTTTTCGCTCAAGTTTTCGTTGAGATTTAACTGAGTCACCGTTGCGTCGTTGTTCAGAGTCTAACTCGTTTTCCAATTCCCGAATCTAAATTTTAATTTTTAAATCAATGTTCTTTGTAAGTTGTTCTGGTTGGTTTTTTGGGCTATAGTTAAAGTTACTTACCCTGGTCTCAAGTTTTTGAACTTGTTTCTTTCCACCTTTGAGAGCAATGTTTTCAGCTTCATCCAATCTCTGTTGGAGATCCTTGACAGTTTGTTCCATGTTCTTCTTCATTCGTTCCAAGTGAGAAGATAAGTCTTGCTCTTTCTTTAATTCTTCAGCCATGGTTGCAGCCTGAAGATAATGTTTTATTTAGTTACGTTTAAAATCTAATTTATTACTATATACTTTAAACTTCTATAATTACTTACATCAACAATGGCTTTCTTGGCCTTGTCTTCAGCATTTCTTTGTTCTTGGATTGATTCCTCGACCTCACCTTGAACAGTTTGAAGTTCACCTTCAAGTTTTCGTTTCTGATTGATCAAAGCAGTGTTTTGTGTGTGCAGAAGGTTTGATCGTTCACTGTTAAAAAAGTCAATATGTTTAGACATTGAAAAGATAAATACGTTTTAGCAGTATAAAAGTTTGTTAAATACCAACCTGCTTTCTAGTAGTTCAGTTTCAGCAAGTTTTCGGCCTCGTTCTGCTTGTTCTAAAGCAGATCGTAGTTCTTCAATCTCAGCTGTCAACAAATTGCTTCGTCGTTCAATAACTGCAGTTTGTTCCTGGAGGTCTTCAGCGTGTCGTTGGGCTTCATCAACTTGCATTTCCAAGTCCTAAAAAATGTTTAAGAATAAAGTTAGCTTCAGTGTTTATTCAACGTTTTGTTTATATGCAATGATTTTAATTGGTCTATTTAAAATACCTTGACGTGTCCTTGAGTTGATTTAACATTCTTTTGGGCTTCAGAAGCTTGTCGGTTGGCATGACCAAGTTGGATTTCAAGATCGTTAAGATCACCTTCCATCTTCTTCTTAATTCTGACTGCTTCTTGACGAGCTTTGCTTTCAGAGTCAAGAGTAGTTTGCATCGATTCAATGCTTCGTTGTTGGTTTCGGCTAAAATATTTTAAAAATCAATTAGTTATTTTATTTTACTACTTTCATATCGTTTAAGTTTTAGTTATAATTTCAAATTACCGTTGGTTGTCAATTTCTTCGTCTTTCTCGGAGACTCGTCGTTCAAATTCTTGCTTAATTTGAGCAAGTTCAACTTGGAGTCGAAGTACTTTTGATTCCTCTCCTTCGATTGCTCCTTCGGCCTCTTCAAGGGCAGCTTGCATCTCATTGCGTTCGTGTTCAAGAGTCCTCTTTGCTTTTTCAAGTTCATGAATGCTTTTGCCACCTTCTCCCATTTGGTCAGTTAGATCAGCAATTTCCTCTGTAATAATTAATTTTTAATAAAAATTAAGATGCTATATCACTAATTCTAATATTAGGCGTAAGTGTGATAACTGTAACAATATTTACCTTGTAAGTTTTTGTTCTCTCGTTTCACCGTTTCAAGTGCATCAAGGGCTTCCTCGTAAGCGTTTTTCATTTTGAAAAGTTCTGTGGATAAACTTCTGGCTTCCTTTTGAGATTGTTCAAGTTCAACCTGAATTTCTTCTCCCTTTTGCTTGTGCTCAGCAAGAATCTATGATAAACACAATTGAATTATTTAAATGTACTTGAAAAATAAAAATGCAGGTTTATATCAAAAAATTATTAATACCGACCTTATCAAAGTTGCGTTGTTTTTTGTCAAGTGCTGCAGCAGCCGAGTTTGAACGTTCCAAGTCAATTGTAAGATCCTCAATTTCTCCTTGAAGTCTGTTCTTTGTTTTGTCCAAACTAGCGGCCTTTGCTTGCATGGCTTCAACTTGTTCCTCAGCATCTTGAAGGCGGGCAGCCAACTTCTTTCTGTGATTTAATTTATTCAATTAAGACAAAAATAAGAAACCTAAGCAATACTTTGCAGTTAAGGTGTAAAAAATAATCTTACTTGGCTTCTTCAAGTTCTTCGGTTCTCTGAATTGCGTCAGTTTCGTATTTGTTTCTCCACTGAGCAACTTCAGCGTTTGCCTTGGACAAAGCTCGTTGAAGTTCAGCTTTAGCTTCTTGTTCCTCTTCGTATTGCTCACGCAACAAATCGTTGTCGTGTCGTGCAGCCTGTATATATTATATGTATTAAAATATACCAAAAAAAGTTTCAAACAAGTAAACTAAGCAAAAAATTATTTACCTGTACTGCATGCGCAAGTGCAGCCTTAGCTTTAGTTTCTTCCTCAACAACTCGTTTGAATTCGTCGATTTGTTGAGCTGAGCTGTTCTTGCTGCGAGTCAATTGAGCCATTAAATGTTCACGTTCCTCAAGCTGACGTCCCAATTCACCTTAAATTTAAAAATTTGATTTTCATATATAAAAGTATTATTAATGGCTAACACTAATTTTGAAATGGCAATACTTACCATTTTCAGAAGAAAGTCTTGCCTTCGCGGCATTAAGCTCATTAACGTCTTTGGTAAAGTTGTCGTTCTTGGTCTTAGATTCGTTTAATTGTTCCTCCAAGTTTCTTGACATTTTCTCGTAGTTGAGTTTAGCCTTGGTGACACTTTCAACGTTTGCGGCCAAATCGTCGATTTCCATTTTCATTTCGCTCTTTTCCTTCTCCAACTTTTGTTTAACTCGTTGCAAGTTGTCAATCTGTAGTTATATTAAAATATTAAATTGTATTGCCTACCAAAATCTTTCAATTATTATTTTAAGCTATGTTTTAACTTTAAAAGTTAAATTACCTGTTCGCTCATTTCAGATGAAGTATCAGCATGTTTCTTACGAAGAGTCGAAACAGTTGCTTCATGCCCGAGATTAGCTTCCTCAAGCTCACGACGAAGTTTGGAGAATTCAGCTTCACGACGTTTATTAAGCTCAATCTAAAAATTAAAAGTTGTTTAAGATTGTTCAAAAACACAAAATTGATATTCGAAAGTGTAACTATATTTATGTTTTACCTGTGCAGCAGTTGCACCACCAGCTTCTTCAAGTCGTTCGCTAAGTTCTTCCAATTCTCGTGAAAGATCAGCTCTTTGCTTTTCGACCTTTGCCCTTGCAGCTCGTTCTGCTTCCAATTCTTCCTCGAGCTCTTCAATTCGAGCTTGGAGCTCTTTGATCTTCTTTTGAAGTTGAGTAACAAGAGCTTGTTCATCCTCCAACTTGGTTGCAAGTTGGCTGTATTCAAACTCCTGCTTCTTAAGTTTCTCTTCCAAACGTTGTTTGTCATTTTCAAGATCCATTACTGTTTCTTGAGTAAGACGAAGATCTCCTTCCAACTTCCTCTTGGTTCGTTCAAGTTCCATTCGAAGTTTCTTTTCTTGCTCGAGAGATGCTTCCAACTATTTTTAAATAAAAAATGTTTTTTTTTACAGAACTTTGTGAAGCAAAAATCATTATATTGTTATTATCCCAATGATCTGGTTACTTACGTCATCAACTTGTTGTTCGAGCTTAGATTTCTGTTTGGTCAAACTGTTGACTTTGTCTTCTTCTGATTGAAGGTCGTCGAGAGTTTGTTGATGAGCTTCTTGTAAAGCTTTCTTTTCTTTTTGAAGCTTGGCAATTTGCTCATCTTGTGATGCAAGTTCTTCTTGAAGATTTTTCAACTACATACATAAACCAATGTATTAGTTTACATTTTTCATTATTAAATTACTTAAAACTTTATTTATATAAATGATTATATATTACCTTGTTTTCAGTTGCATGCTTTTCTTTCTCAACTTTAGCAAGAGTAATCTCCAAATCATCGATATCTTTTTTTAACTCAGAACATTCATCTTCAAGTTTTCTCTTCTTTGAAACAAGTTCGTTGTTGAGTTCTTCTTCATCTTCAAGTCGTTCATTTAACTCCTTGATTTTACCATCCAATTCAACTTTGGTTTTAATCAACTGATCACATCGATCTTCTCCATCATCCATTTGATCTTGTTGCTGTTAAAGAAATTGCGAGTTTAAACATTGCTTTACCTTTATAACATAACGTTAGTGAAGATATATACTTACAGATTGAAGTTGCATAAGCAAATCATTTTTTTCTTGAATAAATGAAACTTGCATCTCTTCAAGCTCCTTTCTTCTCTTGGATTCTTTTTCGAGGTTGGTTTTGCATTCCTCAAAATCTTTCTCGAGAGTTTCCAACTCTTTAGCAGATTCCGCAGTTTTCAACAAAGGTTTGATTTTAAACATAAGTTTCATCCATTCGCAGTTGGCCATACCAAAGTAAGCACGCAAGTTGGATTGGATAACACGGCAAGCTTGTCTAAAAAAAGTTAAGTTAATTAATCATTAAGCTACTCTGCTACGTTTTTATACAACTTAACTAGGTAAAAAACTTACTTTCGCTCAATCATTTTCTGGTATTCACGTCTGGTTAACAAACCACGCATACGAGCTTGGATAAGTTTGAAGATGGAGGCCAATTTGTCGTCACGCAATTCTTCAAGTCGACCGATCATACCAGCGCGGAAGAAAACCTAAATACATAATTGCTGTTTTAAATACAGTCTTTATGATAAAAGAATAAATCGTATTTTATTTTACTAACCTTGGTGTGACCAAGTTTGTAACTTTCGTGGTCGATATCAATGCTACCAAGCAATTTTTCGGATGCTTTTTTGCTGTCCATAAATTGTCCTTCTGGTGCAGCATTTGGGTTCAAGATTCGGTATCTAAAATAAAACAGATATTTTAATCCTTAAACGCTCAGCTGGGAGTATATTTAAACTTAATAAATAAAAAAGAAAAATTGAATGTAATATCTTTTCATATAAAAAAGAACTGAATTTTATATTTACCGTTGTTTGAAATCTCCGTAAGGGATTCTGTTGGGGAAACCTTTTCTGCAAATACGAATACCTTCCAACACACCATTACATCTGAGCTGATGAAGTACAAGATGAGATTCCATCTCTCCTGGGCATTTTCGCTCGTTGGGGATAAGACAACGCACGAAATGAGGAGCGGTGGCTCTGTTAAAGAATGGTAAATAAATAATGACATCTTAGGGTAACAGTTTTAGTGTTTTATTTTCAATAAAAAAGAGATTTTTTTAAAATATATATTAACCGTAGGTTGGTCATAAGACTTCCAAGAGATTGTCTGTGGAGTGAAGACACTGTGTTGAAAGATCCTCCCTTCTTTCTCTTTCCTCCTTTTCCGCCACCACCGCTTGCAGCTACAACAATACAATATATTAAATTTAAAATTTAATACAAACATTAATAATATTCAAACTGATAAACTTCATTCAAATATTTGGAAGAGTCATGCTATACCTTCCTCGGGGCTCACATATCCCTCCCAGATCGTTTGCATCAGTTTTAGTGAAGATTTTCTGTAAAGGTCAACGACGCTGTTGTTTACTGTATCCTTGTTCTTTTCCAACCATCCGTCGATGTTGTATTGTACCTAAATAAAGTTTAGTTGTTGTTAATATAATTAGATTATATTATAAAAACATTAAGTTAATCTAAAAATATCAATGAATTATAATCATGTTGTATACTTACAGTTCCGGCGTAATGATATAATTCAAAATGAGCTTCATATTTCGTCTTCTTGACTGGTTTACCAAAAGATTTGCTCTTTCCAAGATGGTTTTGGTAAAGTTTTTCCTTAAAGGTTTGATCTGAAGCTTTGGGAAACATGCACTCTTCTTCCAAGATGGACATAATTCCTAAGGGCTAAAATAAATATTAAATTAATGTTATGCAGAATACGACGTTGCAATTGTTTGTAGTTGTTTTATATTTTAAGTAATCACCTTTTCGATAAGCTCTACACAAGCAGCTAAATCCATTCCGAAATCGATAAAGACCCAGTCAATTCCTTCCTTCTTGTATTCTTCTTGTTCTAACACGAACATGTGATGGTTGAAAAACTGTTGAAGTTTCTCGTTGGTGAAGTTAATACAAAGTTGCTCGAAGCTGTTGCTCTGAAGTCAAAAACAAATAATTGTTTAAATTATAAGCAATGTTTTAAGATTGATAATTCTATAGTTTGTTTGGTGACATTGTAATACTTAGTTATATTGTTAGTGAAATAAATACTTTAAAATTAGTAAAATGTTTTAGTTATTAATTTACGTCGAAGATTTCGAATCCAGCAATATCGAGTACACCAATGAAGAAACTTCTTGGTAGTTTGGTGCTTAAAGTTTTGTTGATCAACTTGACAAGCCAATCGAAGTGGCGACCAAAGATTGCTTTGCTCAAAGATCCAACTGAGATGTTAACCTATATGAACAATTTTTTTTATACGTATAAATTAACCGTTGTGTTTTTAGAAATATGAAGCTATGTTGTAAATATTTTTACCTGTGGGCAAGTCTGTCCTTTGGTGACGTATTCATTTCCTACTTTAACACGTGGATGGCACAAATATTTCATAAAGTCGGCTGAGTTAAGACCAAACAAGTAGGAAACCTTGTCAGCATCTGAAATTAAATAATTAGTATTACCAACTTAGTAATAAAGTTATATTTGTGAAAAAGTTGAGATAAAAATACCTTCTGTGCCATCAGGTTCGGCTTGTTCTTCTCTCTGCTTGTTCTTAAACTTCATGTTTTGTTGATGCATAATACCAGCCATCAACCTGTAAATTCCGCTAATTTCCTCTTGGCTAAATCCAAGTACTCGGAAGGCATCCTGGAAAACATTGCACGGTGTTAAATTTATTAAATTCAATAAAATATTAGTTTAAAAAAATTAGTTAACAACAACTTACGTCAGCAAGAAGTAATTCTTCTCCATCGTCCATGTTATCAACAGCAACAACACCTTGACAGATGGATTTGTATTCGTATGGATCCTTTGATACCAAGAGTTGGTCTATAAAAATACAAATTAAGATGTTTATAAATTTTAAAGGCAAAAGGTAAAATAAATATAATCACACATATATTTGTTAACATACCAATAAGTTCGGGTTTTGCTCCGGAGATGATCTGGTAGAAAATGTGGTAGTTTCTTTCTCCTTCTTGTTGGTAGATTACACGAGATTTTTCAAGCAAATCTATATTAAAAATATTTTATTGATATAAATTTTCCCTTAGTACTTTAATAAAATTTTAAATAGTAACTTACAATGCTCAATATCTCCTGAGGCCAGTTGACCAGTACTACCAAAATGAATTCGAATGAATTTACCCTAATATACAAGAATAATAGTTTATTATATTTATTACTATATTTTAAATAAAAAATTAAAAAAGTTGATAATATAAATGATTTGAATTTAGTTAAAATTAAACTTACGAAACGAGATGAGTTGTCGTTTCTGACAGTTTTAGCGTTTCCAAAAGCTTCCATAGCAGGATTGCACTGAACAATCTGATCTTCAAGAGTACCCTATAAAAAATCAAAGTTTTAGTTTATGAAGAACTTTTTTTGTTTAAACCAGATACCGAATAAATTTGTATATTTAAATTACTACCTTCGAATCATCTTTTGCTCCCCCAAATGCGGCAACAAGGGCAAAATACTGAATAACTTTCTTTGTGTTGACAGTCTTACCAGCACCAGACTCTCCACTTCGTAATAAAAATAAATATTTATTTTGATATTTTTAGGTAAACAAAATTATTTAAGATCACCGATAATAAATTTACAGTAAAATCTATAAATAAAAAGCGAAACACTTACGTAATCAACATAGATTGATTCTGGCGATCTAAAAAATAAATGGTTTTAATATATAAAAGTGTTTCATTTATTATTATCGTATACGTTAATTCGAAAGCAACTAATAATAATAATAACTTACTCATCAACATCTCGGTGTAAGCGTTGTCAGCAATTGAGTAAAGATGAGGAGGCATCTCAGTTCGTCTTTTTCCCTTGTAAGCAGCGATGACATAGGGAGCATACACCGGCAACATCTTGTAGGGGTTTACAGTCACGCAAAAGAGACCAGAGTACGTCTACAAAGTTATCATATATTTAAAAAATTATTGCAAGCTATGCTTAACAGAAATATATTATCGCAAATAATAAATACTTACGTAAATCATAAATTTCACATATCGAGTTCTCAAATTGTTTAGTACACTAGCTTCGTTAAGGAAAGTCATGTTGACCATGTCTTCGCATTTCTCATATCGAGGTGGGTTCATTTGCTGAAGGTCGTCATCTTTTACCGTAATTTCCTGTAAAGTACATCATATAAAATATTGTTTTCTTTAAATTAACTTGCGACAACTCATTTTAACAAAAGGTGAACGTAGTTACAAACCTTTCCGGATTCACAATTCTTAATGGTGTGTTTTCCACCTTCAGATTTGATCACTTCTCCCTTAACGTAAGCTGCTTCTTTGTCGGGAAACCAACAATATTTCTTTCCTAAAAGTCAAATGTTGAGCATTGTAACATGTTCTTCTACTAAAACCGAAACTCAAATCCTTTTTTTTAAATGTAAAAACTTACCGTCGGGTTTCTGGGTTGTATTGGCAAGAATTTCTTCCTGGGTCATTTTAAGATAAGGAGCCGCATCTTGTACTGCTTCGTAATCGAAAGTTGCCATCTTGAAAAAGTCGGTTAAATCGTTTAGAAATAAACTTAAGAAAGAATAAACTGATGTTTTATTCCAAAGAGGTAAGCGAAAGCTTGTGAATAAAAGAGAATATTGCCCTGGCTTTTATAAGATCAGAATGTCTTGCCTTTTTTGTTTTCATTCAACTTATGTTGTCGCCTTTGGTATGAAGTAACAGCTGAAAGTCAATCAAAATAGTGTAAAACTGTATAGGTGTCGAAATAAGTATTTGGCACTAAATGTATAGAGTTGTTGCTTTAAAAATTATGAAGATTTTATTTAAAATTGATTGAAATATGGAGCGTGTTTTATTTTCATGTTGTTTTACAGAATATTGAAAACCGAATAGCGTTTCGTTATTTGCAAAGACCAAAATTGTTACGCGCTTAAACAAAATTATAATTTACCGTGAGGTAGAGAGACCACATGAGGCTATTTCTGATCAGGCTATTGGAAAACTGCATATACATTTTAAACACTTTGCTATCATGATTGTAAAATAATTGAAGATTGAATTTTGTGTACGTAAGTTTTTTATTTAAATATTCAGTAATAGCGTTAAAATAACATGAACATCAGTCACCACATTTTATAAATTGTAAGTTAGACGATTTTCGCCAGAACCGCATTTGCTACATTCATTGTCGGATCCTCCACCAACACTATATCCCATGCATCCATATATGATTCTAACAAATCATCCACCTATAGAAAAACAACAAAATTTGTAAATTCGGAGTTTGCAAAAATTAAGTCTGTCGAAAGAAAAATAATTTTATTTACCTTGTCATTTAAGTAACCAATCTTTAAACAATTAACTATATCTTGTACACCATCAGCCATGTTTAGATCTCCCATACTATCACCCAGCAGGATTATATTATGTCGATGTTTAATGGTTTCAAAGTAGTCGGAATTGGCAAGTGCACCTTCATTTTTGTTAAATGTATGGATCAAGTCGTTTTTGTAACCTATCATGTACCCCTGTTTTTAAAAAATAAAAAAAATATTAAGATAAGCGTATGCAACAAATTTAAATTGAAGTATCTAGTGCCAAAATATGTAAAGTAAAACACATATATTCGTAAATTTGTAAAATGAAAATAGGTAGAGTACAGTTCAGATTCAAATTACAAGCTGCATTTACTTTTAAAAATGTTGAATCCCAAAAAAATTAGTTTATAAAATTTACTATATTACTCATTGGATTTTTGTTTACATATCAACATGAAAAGGCCAAATATTTTTTGGAAACCCCTTAGTGTATAGGATAAGTCAACAGGGGTATTGTAAAAACATTGCAAAATTCGGCTTTTAATTTTTTTACTATATTTACTTAAAATTTTAATTTACTTTAAAAATAATCACCTCTTTGTCAAAATCCATAAAGTTTGACACAGTTTTCATATTTGGATAAAAAGTGGATTTTTGTCTAATAATTTCTTCCAAAACATCCCCCACCCCAGCAGAAAATAGCAAAAGTGGAATTGAATGCTGGTTTAAGGCACTAAAGAATTTGTCACAATTTACTCTGTAAATTATAAAAAAAAATAATAACTAATCATTTACAAATTTATTTTTTTTTATTTTTATTTACTTTAACATTGCAAAAGAGTTGGCTACAGCTTTACTTAAACACGATTTATGAATTTTGGCATTTTCAAAGATCTTGTGCGCCAAACTCCACCTACATGAAAAAAAAATAATTTGTTAGGACAAAGTTTGATCACACAATTTTTTTTAAATAAAAATTTTAAAAATTAAGCATAAACCATTCTATCATGTATGGAACTTTTTCTTCTTTTGTTAGAACGTGATCAATTTCAATGGCGTAATATTTGTTTTTTAAGTTTTTTAGTTCCAATTGTGTTTCTTTGGGAATAATATCATCTGATTCCAACACACCTGCAACAAATATATTTAGTTGTAAATTGACTATATATTATATATATATATATTAAAAACTTAAAATCAAGAAATTAAATTGTTTTTTCACTTACCATGGCAACTAGAACATCTTTCACCCTTAAATGAAAATCGGCTCAGTGTCATATCAAAATCACTTATGATCTAAAAACAACTTGTTTCGTTATTATTAATTACAAAAAAATATTCAATAGAATTAAAAATCATTTTAAATAGTTGTTAACTTTCACAATTTGTACTTGAAGTGAATTAGATCCATTATCTGCCAAAGACTTAATTTTTTTGTACACTGCTTCTTCATCTTTCATAAAGACATTTTCCTTGTGCAATTCGTTGATCTTTATTTGAAAAATAAATTCATATTAAGTCAGATTTCAGACATATTGGGATATGGACAATATTTTGAACATGAACTGTCATTTAATACAAACGTTTTTAGTTAATTTAGATACCAGTCAAATATACAGTGTGTAATATTACTTACTCTCATAGCTTCAGATTAAACGAATGTAATTTGAATAAAGTTTTATAACATGTGTTTTACTGTCTTGTAAAATCAAAACAAGAACACGTGTTCGCAAATTAAAGGTGTTGTCAAGTTTTTTATAATTTATTTTTTTAAATAGTTCAAAATTTATTTTATAAAATATTTAAAAGTATTGTTTTAATAATTATGACTAAACTTAATATTTAAAGTATCGTTAAATATATTTAGTATCTTTCCATTTAAAAAAAATATGTTTTAAGCTGTCACACCTCATTGAATATTTTAACAATTTAAACTTAATTTGAAAAACCATGCGTTGCTTAAGATTGTTTATTTAAAAAACATAAAATTTCGTGTAAGCAAATCGTTTTAAATATTTGATTATGTATTTTGAGGAACGTTCGTTGTCTAGAAGTAACTTAGAATTGCCTGATTTCAATAAAACAGTTGAAAAAGTTCATAGTAGTGCAAAAAGTAATCAGCCTAAACCAGGTAAAAATAAAACACCTTTGGTTTGATAAATTAACCGAAGTATAAATAATTTTATCATATTGTGTTTAAATTGATAAATCAAAATATTTTATTGTTGCCTTAATTTTTTTGTGTTTATTAGCAGATTTAACTCTTTTTTTCTAATAGTTTAGTTTATTTTAGATGAGAAACTATTAGTGCAGAAGAAAACACTAGCCATGGCTGATTTAGAAAAGCTTGTTCTATTCTTCAAAGGATTTTCTATTTTTTTCACTGTTCTTGGATTTTCTTTAGTTTTATTTTCAGCAATAAGTAAATTAAAAATACAAATAGTTTAAATTGTAGGAATTTTGGTTACTGTGCTAAATTTATTGTCACGTTTTTATAAGTAATTTTTAGTGTTATTATGTTATTCAGGATTTAAACACACTTCTGCATTTTAGACATGGCTATGAAGAATAACAGTGTATGTGACCGAATATCGAAAGCTAAGGCTGCTGGTAAAGAGCTTTCAACTGTTGCAAGTCCTGTGCAAATAAATTCGTGCGGATGTAAGTAAAAGGCTTAAAACATAAATAAATAACAAGCTAAACACCCCAACAGTAATTACTTTTTAACTTCAATTTAGTATTTTTTTGAATCACTCCTTTCAATTAAACAGTAATGCTTGGCCTGTTTCTAATCATGTTTTATAGTAAAACATTGCACATTTGATCTGGCCCAATGTTCAAGCGATTGCCCTCTCGGTTATTTAACTGATCAATACCAATGTCCAACCTCTTGTTTTTGTTATGGAGAAGGA
The DNA here is from genome assembly GCF_963082875.1 of Corella eumyota. NCBI lineage: Eukaryota > Metazoa > Chordata > Ascidiacea > Phlebobranchia > Corellidae > Corella > Corella eumyota. The sequence goes on from NC_137491.1 coordinate 6,731,133, forward strand.
GTAATGCAAGGAGATATTGAATTTAAAGCTCAGGATGTACCTTATCTCACCCAGGTTGGTGTATATCCATTTTGAATGATAAGATAAACAGTTCTTAAAAAAATTTAATGTTTATATATATATATATATATTATTTAATGCTAAACTCATTGTTGGTAATATCAACATTGAATTATTACTTGTGTTAATTCACTGTTATGATAAATAAGTAACATCATTACAGTTGTTTAGTGATAACAGTACATTTGGCTTGATTGATCCACTTGTACTATTTGATGGAATTAGTCATGAAAGTTACTTGCATTCTACTTGGAGAAGTAAAGGGCCCAGGCACACAATTCCTTACACGTTTGGAACAAAAATAAGTAATTTTTTTATGAAAATATTTTTATTATAATTTACAAAAATAAAACTAATGTAAAGCTGTAAAGCTATTTAAATTTTTCATAATTTTTTTTGGTCAACTTAGACTAAATTTGAGTATGACTTTACTTAAGGCAGTTCAACAAAGCAAGTAATAAAAAAAGTTTTTGGTTCTCTCTCAGTTCAAGTATGCATTGATTTTGTTGAAAGAAAAAGTGAAGAAGATTATATTAAATTTATTGACGGTGAAATGTGCAGGTGTATACTTAATTTAATTATTTCTTGCCATACGCCATGTATTGTTAAATAACATACTTTCTTTAAATATAGCTCACGGCTTGGCAAGACCAAGTGGGAGAACACAGTGACGATAAACAACAAATCTTGTATTGGTGAACCAGCTATAATGCACCTAATCATGCATGCACTTGGTATGCATCATCAACAAACCAGGTTGGATAGAGACAGTTTTATTAACATTGTAGAAGCCAATGTCTTAGCAGGTAGTTAAAAAAGTGCATTTGTTTTGTAATAAACTTTAAATATATATATATAGTTGTTTTGTATGAATTTATTGCTTGTAAGTATTGATTTTAGGATACAAAAAACAGTTTTCTAAGATGAGAGAAGATTTATATCTCAATTTGGGAGTTGATTATAACACAGAATCGTTGATGCATTTTGTTAATAATGTATATAGTAGTGATGGCAGCCCAACCATTACTGGTAAAAACAACCTTAAAATCAGGGGTAAAACACCAGAAAGTTTGAATAAAGGACTTCAAAAAAGTGATATTCTAGCATTAAAATCTCTATACAAATGTGAAGGAATCAAATCAAAAGCAAGTAATTTAATAATTAATTTTTATAACTAAAGGTTATCTTTTTACTATTTTAAATAAAATTTTTAGGATAAAGGTTGTATGTAAGTTAAGAAAAAATACAGGGACTTCTTATTTTGCAAGATTCTGCTGAGTGGTCTGAATGGGAAACTTACATTAACAATGACTTTGAATGTCGCAAGTACAGAATATGCAGGGGCAAGGGAAAAAGATCATTGTCAATTTATTGTGAGCCTGATCCACATATATCGTGGTATCAAGAAACAGATGGTTTAAAGTGTGATGGTAACTCGGATCTAAATGCTCAAGGAAGAAGTGTAGTTTCTAATAAAGTCAGTTTGTTAATTTTAACTCATCCAAAACTATGTAAATTTTGTTTTAATTTTTAAATTTACAATGCTTACATTTAACTTATCTGTTTTAAATTGTTTTAGTAAAATATAAATTTATTATATTTTAATTTAGATAGTAAATCCAATATGTTTGTTGAAAGTATCACTAAAATAAGTCGTTATATTTGTGCTGGAGGAATGTTGTTTAAAGCAGCATTTAATGACGATGGAATAGATGATTTTTTGTGTGTTTATCAGGACGGCTATGCGTAAGATAATTTAAGTGGCGTTAAAATTTAAACAGCAAAATTGATATATTTATACATATATTAAATAAACTTGGTAGCAAAATATAATCACCATTTTACTAAAAAAATTGTTCATTTTTTTGGAATAAGCAGCCTAACAGCATACCTAACATAAAAAATATATTTATATTTTAAGGCAAATTTACATGGCAAGACAAAGTGGTGTGTATATAAGTCCTGAGTGGGAGGGCCAAACATCATTGTGTAAGTATGGTGGAGACCCTGAATCTAGGTTTGTTGTCGGAGATTTTGATGGTGATGGATTGACTGACCTTATGTGCCATACAGCAGAGTAAGTAGGTTTAGTTTACAAATGTTAATCGAACTGTTTGCCTACTATAAGGTAAATAAAAAAAATATTATGATAGCTGTAAAAATTGCTTTTAATAGACTACAAACCAATAAAATAACAAAATATTACAATAAAAGCTTTTTAACATAGAGAAGTCACTGTTACACTATTTACTGGATCTGGATTGGATGGTGGAATTGATTGGAAAGGTACTTTTCCAGACTGTAATGGAAAAGTTCTTCATGCAATTGATTTAAATGGAGATTATAAAGATGATATAGTTTGTGGAAATGAGAAGAGAAATCCTTACCATAACGAATTTGTTTTTATGAATACTTTTGCTCTTTCTAAATAGTTTCACAGTCAGTTCGTTTATTCGATTTCAAAACAAACTGTTATTAACATAATTATGATGTGTATAGTCGGGATTTAAGAAAGGTTTTGAAAGTATTTTTGAGGGTTCACCTTTTAATTGCAATTATTAATTCAATATTACTCTTGGTTCAATTTTGTGTTTTTTAAATATAGTAATTACTAATTTTTGCAGTGAATTGTAGCAAGTTATGTTACTTTTGTTGTAAAAACAGATTTTGCAAAAAAAAGTTTAAGAGGTTAAATAGTACAAGATTTCTATAAAAAACTTGTACTAAGTAAGAAAAAGTTTGTATTTGCCAACCGTGGTGTTAAAGTCTACCTTAAAAACGTGTATTTAAAACGTCTGCATATTCACTCGATAAGAATGTTTGGATTAAAAACAGAATCCAGTGTTAAATTTTCTGATACAATTGAAGAAATACAGAGTCAACAGCCTGATTCTGAAAATGGTAAGGTAAAATTTTTATGACAGTCATAACTTTTAAAGCATAGTATGAATAATGCGAAGGCAATCCTTTACCGTTGACCGTCAAATCAATTTTACTGATATCTCCAAAATGGCTTAATTTTTTCTATATAAACTACAAATTTAAAAGTACAATATATATAAACAACTGAATACACGATGCACTGTACTTGTAGATGATTTTTATGACGTGGAAGACCATAAAAAGTTTGAATGGAAAACTGCAACAGACAAGGAAAAACTTGTTTTTATGTTAAAAGGACTGTCTGTATTTTTTTCTGTAACTGGATTTATTCTTATAATAGTGTCGGCTTTAAGTAAGTTTTTGTTAAGTCATTCTAATATATATTTAAAAATTACTTTTATTTTTTAAGTCAAACAAATGTCAAATCAAAAAATGATTATTTAGATAGTGTTTTGTAGCCTTATTTAAGTTATTTTTTAACTGAATGCTAGCCTAGTTAACATGTGTAAGACTTACAATTTAGATCATAACTTTATTTATTAAATTATTTTTCAGCACTTGGTTTAGCCGACAACAGCATTTGTGGTCGAATAACAAAAGCAATTAAGGCTGGTAAAGATTTGTCCACTATTGCAAGTCCTGTTCAAATTAACATGTGTGGATGTAAGTAGCCTACAATTTTATTTTTTGACTTTAATAAGTTTTGTTTTTTTAATTAGGCTATTAAAATTACACAGAAACTTGTGCTAACAAAAGATTTGTATTTTCTGCAGTAAAGCACTGCACATTCGATTTGAGCCAATGTACAACAGATTGTCCACTCGGATATGTGACCGATTGGCAACATTGTCCAATGTCATGTTATTGTAATGGTGAGGGAACCATGCAAGGAGATATTTACCTGGAAGCTCAGGATGTACCTTACCTTATGGAGGTGTTAGAAAATGCTGTAGTTGTATTGTAGTATACATTAGCATGTTTTGTTGTTAAAGTCAGTAGTGATGTATATCAAACTACCTTATTTTTTGTCTTTATAAAGCAGTGCATCGAATATTTTTAACAGTTATTTAATGGCGATGAAAATAAGACTGATGTAATTGATCCTCTTGTAATTTTCGATGGAATAAATTATGAGAGTTTGCTGTATTCAACATGGAGAACTAACATGTCAAGACATTCTATTCCTTACATGTTTGGTGAAAACATAAGTAGGTTAAGTCATGTTTATTTTTAATAACTTGAATATTATTGTGTTTTATTTGTGTTTTATTTCAAGCAAAGCAAGAACCAATCAAAACCCTTTTTTTAGTTTTAGTTTAAGATTTTTTTTATACAGCTATAAAAATATAGTATTAGGTTTAAAATTTTTTATGATTTTGAGGTAATGCAACTAAGAAAGTTATTGTCAAAGTGTTGAATTCTTTTTCGGTTCAAGTTTGTATAGATTTTGTTGAACGTAAGAAAGAGAAAGATTATGTGAAGTTTGTAGATGGTGAAGTTTGCAGGTTAGCAAAAAATAAGACGCAGTAGTTAGATACTATTATGTGTTACTAGCAGAATACATATCAAGGTTTAAAAATCGCAAATTTATTAACTAAAAATAAACCCTACAAATTATGTTTTTAATTTTTTAAATTAGCTCCCGACTTGGCAAAACCAAGTGGAAGAACACGGTGACAATAAACAACAAATCTTGTATTGGTGAACCAGCTATTATGCACCTAATCATGCATGCACTTGGTATGCATCATCAACAAACTAGGGTAGATAGAGACAACTATATTAATATTGAAGAAGCCAATGTCATGGCAGGTAATTAAATAGATATTTTTGGTATGTATAGAAAAAAAAGGATAACTTGCTTAGTATGAATTTATTATTTGTGTATATTGATTTCAGGGTACAAGAAACAGTTTTCTAAGATGAGAGAAGATCTGTATCTTGATTTGGGAGTTGATTATAACACAGAATCGTTGATGCATTTTGTTAATAATGTGTATAGTAGTGATGGCAGCCCAACCATTACTGGTAAAAACAACCTTAAAATCAGGGGTGAAACATTAGAAAGTTTGAACCAAGGACTTCAAGAAAGTGATATTTTAGCCTTAAAATCTCTGTACAAATGTGAAGGACATAAAATTGAAATAAGTATATTGATTTTGATTTTTAAATTGATTTTAATTGTCGTAATATGGTCTCAACTAATATTTGTTACAAATAAAAGTTGTTTTATTTTGTAGGCCTATGGGACATACATAAATACTCTCCACTAAGATTAAATTTATATAGATGGTTTTTCACCTAATTTTACTTTTATTATTTTTTAAACGAAAAAATATTTTTTTAATTTAAATAATTTTTTTTAGGTTCTGCACAGTGGTCTGAATGGAAATCCTACACAAGCAGCAGATATACTTGCCGAAAATATCGCATATGTCGTGTAAAAGGAAAGAAGTCATTATCGATATTTTGTGAAACTGCTCCTGAGGTTTCATGGTACCAGGAAACTGAGAGTTTTGATTGCAAATCTAGAGCTCCGGTAGGAAGATCGGGACAGTCTATATCAGGAAGAGCAGAGAGTAAGAAAAATATGATTATGCATTTTTTTTTTTTTTTTTTTTTTTCAAAAAAATAAACCCATTGTTTTTGCAGCTAATTCACCAACCATGTTTCTTGACACAAGCACCCAGATAAGTCGTTACATTTGCGCGGGTGGAAAGTTGTTTAAAGCAAGGTTTAACGATGATAAAATGGACGATCTTCTTTGCCATTATCAAGACGGATATGCGTAAGTATTTGTTTATTAATGTAATTCTAATTATCTACTTTAAAGTGTATTAAGGCAGGGAACGAAATAACGGGTCGCTATTCGCTAAAAGCGAATCATTTTTTAAAATTAGCGAATCGTTTTTTACAAATATATTAGAAATAGCGAATCAACCAAAAAAGGTTAAGGCAATAATAAAACTTCGTGTGTATTTGTGTATTTTTACGATCTATTTTAAACCGGTTTAGACTAATTTAATTACATCAACATAATCCTGCGTAAATGTAGGTTACTATAGGGCATTTAATAACAATAACTTTCCATATTTTGGCAATGCGTAAATTTCGCTCCCGAGTTCGTTTAGTTGTTGCGCAATTTTTTAAATATATAGCATGGCTTTAAAGTAATCAAAAATGTTTCGTTTTTCGTGCGAAATATTCTTAACGATTGTTTAACAATACGTTACATTTTTTAACAATACGTTACGTCAAGTGTCACAAAAAAAAACGAAGATTATAACTGGAACCTAATAGTTGCTCTAAAAATGCGACGAATCGTTTTAGCGAATCGTTTTTTAAACGTTAATTCGTACCCTGTAAGATAATCTTGTTTGTAACTTAAATAGCTTAATAGCTATATAAAAAGTGTAATAGCTATTTTTTAAACATTGTTTTAGCCAAAAAACAATTAGCAGATTAGTTATAGAGCAATTAATAGTATTCCAATCAGCTTGAAAATAAATCTGGGTAACAAATGTTACTCCATGTCAGGCCGTAATGTCAACCTACCAAATTTTAAATAAATAAATACGAAAAAAAGTAATTTATGATCATCCGAAATAATTTATTTTTAAATGTTTTGGTTTTGGGTAAAAAAAAACTTTTTTCGTGAAAAAAAAATTATTGTCACTTGCTTTGGAGAATCAAAACATTCATGTAATATTATTTAATGGTATTGTTTCTATTCAGGCAAATCTTTTTAGCAAGATCTTCAGGTGAATACACATCAGCTAATTGGGAAGGTCAAACACCTATATGTAGAAACGGAGGGGTACCGACATCTGAAGTTATAACTGGAGACTTTAATGGAGATGGATTTACCGATCTGTTCTGCCATTCTAAAGAGTATGTTTTTAAGTAATAATTTAAAAAAGTTTCAAAATTTAAATTTTAACACTTTTTCCAATTAAGTGTAAAGAGTTAAAGCCCTCTTATAAAGTTTTTTTTTAATATGAATCAATATTATTTAATCAGAAAATGAGAATTTAACTAGCAATAAAATCAAACCTATATTATAAAAGCAATCAAGTGATTTATTACTTTAATTCCCAATAGTATAATTTGGTATCTTGATTTATATGACCGTAACGTCTCCTATATTGCAAAAATGGTCAGCTGCCCGTTTATAGTTTTCCACGTTTTTTTTTAATAAATTTAGAAAAAATTAAATTGAATTGGCATTGTTGTAAAATCATTAAGAACCTTTTGTTTCATTGTCAAAATACAAAAAGTCACAAAGATTTACAACTTTGCATTTGCCTTGAGGATGAAATATTTTCTGATCTGTGCACTTCTTCATTGTCATATTTTAACAGCCCGATAAAATTACAGGGACTCGACCATCACTCTTTACACTGGATCGGGCTTCAACGGTGGTATAGACTGGAAAGGTCGATTCGAGGAGTGCTACGGTGAGAGTTTTCGCATTTTTGCCATCGACTTAAACGGAGACAACAAGGATGACATTGCTTGTGGTGGAACAATCAATTACCAGCCTTACTACTACGAGTTTGCGTTTTTAAACGAGTTTAAGTTAACCTAAATGCTGAAGATTTAATTTAATCTGAAGCTTTTAACGTTTTAAATTTTAGGGTGATTTTAAAGTTTTCAGTGGGTTGTTAGAGTATGGTAATTACGTTAAGTTTAATATTGAATTTGTTTAATACAGATTTGTTGCTATTTTTTGATGTTCAAAGTTGATATCGTGTGTTTAAAATTTTGTCAAGAAGTCTTTTTATACCACAGCAAAATAACACACAATTCTTGCATTTGATAACACTTTATTTGCACCAAAACTATTGTGTAACTCTACTGGAAGGCAGTCAATTTTAAACATACAATTATATTTTAGTTCAAATCAAATACAAAATCACAGTTAATCACGAAAAGTACGAAGTACACAAAGCATCTTGGTTACTTAATTTGTTGTATATAAACGGTATTTTGGGGATGTAACACTTTGGTGTCAATTTTGACAGTGAACCATTCTTGCATATAAGGTAGTGTTCGGATTAAAACGCACTATAACTCCTCTGGTAGCGCTTTTCACCTTTGTTGACTCATCGACTTTAGTCTCGCGTATTTCCACATTACTTTAAACCGTTGTCATAACATGCACGTACAATACGTGCAATTAGTTAAAAGTTGTGTCATATTTTTCCAATGATCGCTCATGCTTGTCCGTATTTCGTCGCTTACCGTACCGAAGTGTTTCGTTATCTCAGGCATTTTATATACCTGGTCATCCGAAATATTCGTCCTTCGCCGCAAAATGCCTGTAATCCAGACATCGTCTAATCTAAGCATGGGCGCGGTTCTGGATTCTTCCCATATGGCAGTTGCAGTTGGCATTGACATGACATACATCCCTCCATGACAGTAAGGAGGATAGGAGTCAAGCTTATATTCTCTATACGAAACATACCACTTATAACCAAGTTGACGTGTTGGTTTTTCGTTGGAACCTTTAACGAACATACACATCAAGGGAATATTGTATCTATAGTCGGGGTTCGTAAAGTTTGTGGCATTATAAAAGGTATTCCATTTGGATTGATTAACTACTCTGTTCACGTTAGCAGCAAGCATATCCATGTTTACAAGGAAATCGTCGTCCGCCGACGAGTAAAGGTAGTCTCGACCCAGTCGCTCTGTAGCCCACTCCATTCCGGCTAAAACTTTGTATGGCATTTTTCTTTGAAATAGTGTAAATAATATCAAAATTAATGCCAATCACTTTTGTTTAAGTAACAAATGTATTAATTTAAAAAAGTTTAAATGTTGTGTATATAGTGCCTAAAAATTTTGTTTATAACTTACTCATAAGCATCCGGGCCATCATATTGCAACAGGTCACCGTATCTTGTTTCTTCTTCATCTAGTAACGCTATTATTGCACTGTCATCCGTGTTTCCCATTAGATAAACCACTTCAAGTTTCAAGCCATTTATATAATTAATCGAACCCCAGGTACGACGCATTAGCTCTCTTCTTTTAAAGTAGTCAGCTTTAGTTTTTACAAATGTTACAAGTGTATTGTTGACTTCTGTAAATGGAGATTAATATAGGTATTAACGAGGATGATCTTACTTAAAAGCGTTAATCTAAATATATCAATGGCTAATAGAAAAATACGTGCGTATGGAATAGAAATATATTATTGTGAAGCAAAACACTTTAAAACTGTATAAATTATTTAGGCAAATCTATTTTAAACATCTGTTTAAACAGCAATTTGAAATTGGCTATTGCGTCATTTGTTGTGGGGTGTTGATGTAACGCGGTGACATAGCTTGATTAACATAAAACAGCTGTTTATAAGCAATAACTCACTGACAGGGCTTTATTGAAAATAAATCAATTTTTTCTCGCGTATCGATTAAACAAATGATTATTTGTTGTCGATAGTTCCATTAAAATGACGTTTTTTCGATTTTAAACTCGGTGAAAAAAATATACAGTTTTTGAACCTTTTAAAAATCTGTTGATTGAATGATGTAGTAGTATAGGCAAAAAAGCCTTCTATTTTATAGTGTTTTATCGTGCTATTGGGATGTTTAAAACTATTTTTTGGAAAGATCTAACCGATATTAATTAATGTTGATCAATAAAACTATATGTGCGTGAATAATAAATAGGTTTATCGAATTAACATCGCTTACGCTGTCAGATTTTCTTAATTAATTCTGTGCTTTTTATGTCCTAGGCCCTTTCTGATAAAACCGACGTTAAATTAAACCGAAAAAGGTCGCCAGTAATTGAATACACCATTAGTTGGTTAGTTTAAAAAACATTTTCTATTAATACAAACCATACAACTTACCCATCGTTTGACATTTAAAATAAAAAAATGTTTAAGTTTATCTAGGTTATTTTTCGATTTACATATATATAAATATATATATATATATATATAAATGTTTTAAATCATTTAATATGGTAATAGTTTGTTTTTTTACCTTTGTTTCTTATGCAATTAGTTGACTTTTTATCGCAAATATTTTCTATTAATCTTCGGGGTTCTCTTAGAAAAACGTTTCTTGGTCTTTGTTTTACAAAATCAAGATACAATGGTTCATATCTAAAAATAAGAATTTGTTTTAAAGGTTGGGTGTTATTAAATGATGGCTAAGCAAAAACGGTGACAAGTGAAGGTACGTAGCATGTATTATATTGCTTAATTTCGCCACTAAGGAAACGGGAAATGCGTTATACAAGATTTTACTATAAAGGTATAACATTATATAAATAGGTGGTTGGAACCTTGTGGTTAAATTTTCACACAATAATATATATAGTCTAAATTAATTTTTTAAACGAATTTTTTTATAATATTCCAAATAAGCGTTTTAAAATAGAACGTTGAAATATTTTTAACTTTTTTAACTGCTCATGATAAAATCTAACACGAAATAAGATAATTTATATATAATAATTTAACTTTTAGTTATACCAAAAATTATTAAACATTTTTGAAATCCATTTTACATATAACCATTAATTAAACTTACGGGTTGCGAGATCTTGATAGAGTTAGGGCGATCAGAGTATATGAGATTGTGCCTGTGAATATGATGATGGTCAAACACAAGAATTTTGAGCCCATTACTCCACCGAGACGGGGTGATCCTGTTATTATTTTTTAACTATTCTATTGAGTAATTTTAACGTAGTGACTTTAAAGAAACTTGTGCCTAAAAGTAAAATTATACTATTTTTGTAGAAATAGTTGTAGCTATAACAAACAACAACTTAAAATAACCTATAATATCAATAATTAAATATTGAACACTTTAACAATAACATCGCTAAATACCTATTATACATAAATTTGCTTGAACTTTGTACTTTTTTTTAACCACAACCACAACTTACAAGGACTCTAGCATTGTAACCTACATAACACGTTAATCACAACGAAAAGAAATGGCTGCCATTTAACGATTTCTTGTAACAAAGAAAAAGGGACTGACCTAACACTATAGGCCACAATTAAAATTAAATTAGAATCTCTGCCTCATTTCGTTTTAAAATCAATACACTGATGCGCTCGTACGAATTATACTGAGTTCGTTAGTTATTATTTGATTTGATAGTTGAGCTTCAATAACGCTTAACCTTTACTATAATAGAGAGTGTATGTAATTTAGTTAAACCACTTTACCCTTTAAATTGCAATGGCTTTTACCAAAAGGGAAATGGAGCCACAGTATATTAATCACATTGTATAACAGGACCGCAGTTATATTAACAGTACGTGACTCGCGATTTAACAAAATACAGTATATATATATATATATTATATCACAATTAAACATTAAGTCTGTCTCCTGTGTTTTAAAACCTAATTTTTCTGACACTGAAACTACAAAGTAATTATTTTTTTTGTTTTTTTTTAATTGTCAATACCAAAATATTTTGAGTCATTGCATGTATTTAAATAAAATATACGACTTTTTAAATTAAAATTTTGTTTAGCGCTTTTGTTTAATGTTATTCATTTGTGTATTTATTTAAATGTTTGTACGTAAATTATAAAAAAATAGCTCTTTATTAAATTTATTTTATTTTCTCTTTTGTTAAAAAAGCTCTTTTTATCCTCTGGGCTATGATTTATGTAAATACTGAGAACAATGCCCACGTCATGCTGAATCATACTAGCTTTTTTGCCTCAATCTAAATTCTAAACACTTTCTAAGTTTGTTTAAATTGTTCGTACACTCAACAATCACATTAAGTTCAAAGATCATTTAAATGCTGCTAATAGTAAACTATGTTTAATTAAAATATGCTTAATTAGGTTTAAACCATTACGAGCTAGGTTTTAACTTTGTAATTTATACTATATCAAATAAGTAAGCGATTATTAGTTAAACACAAACAACCAATTAAACACAAACAACCAAAAACACTAATTCCTAATATACCAACTTTCTTTTATGTTATATAGACTTTTATACTTTATTTTTTAAAACTTAATAAAAAGTGCCGTTTCTACAAATACTAAAACAGTTGAAATACAATATACGAATTTTAAAGCATAGTAAAAACAAATAAGTTCAATGGTGTTATTTGCTATATTTACATTACTTATCAGCGCAATCTTAAGGCTAAAAAGCAGTTATGCTGATATGTTGACGACTAAATCTAGCTGGCTGTTTTTACTCTAACTTGACTAAAGAACAAAACAACATTAAATATGGTACAAAACTAAACTGTTAAACTTGTCCCAACCAACTTAAGGGAGTTTATTTACTATTTGATTTCGCTTAGTTCGTATATAAACGCAATCTAGTATGGATAACTTGATTAAACGAGCACATGCTTGTGCTTAAGTTCCTGACTTATCTAACAAACTACTTCCGTAAACCAATTGATTTATTTATGTTAGTAAACTGTTGGTAAAAAGTTTAATTTCCTTTTTTTTGCGAAAACCTCTTGCTAGAGCAGCTAGACAGTTTATTTAACTTAACGCAGTTTTTTCATTATAGGCTTAGCTATCACATACAAATAAATACAAAGCTATATATAAAGTCTCTTTAAAGTAATAATTAATTATTTTGTAACATTAAAAGTCTATTTTTTAAACATTACTAACTCTTTACACATATTGTTGCTAGCCTATTGTTTTACATTAGTTTTTAATCGAAATATTGACTACCTGGTCATTTCATATATAGTAAAACGCCTAAGGCTATAAGGGAAGCTATTTTATTCTGGTCAACGGCCACTTTTCTATATATCCAAACAGTATGTGAGGCAATTATGTAATATGAATTACTATCTCATATTCCCCAAGCGCAATTTTGTCGTCATTCGGCTATTAACATTGCTCATATTGCATTCTATGATATACACTAAAACGGAAATACCATCACTAAATAATAAACAACAATAAGGGAATCTAAATATTGCCTAGGCAGCACATAATGTAATAATATGTTGTCCTTTTGTTACTTAAACCACGCTAACACATTTAAATTGTTCTTAGTAGCAATTAATAACAAAATTTGACCACAAAGTATACAATTTATTTTACTGCAATACTATAGGAAGTATCAGCTTTTTCAGCTTTGTAACTTTTTTAAGTAACTATTGTTAATCGTATAACAGGCAGCGAAGTTCTTTATACACTTACACGTAAAAAGTGGGGCAACTTGGTACTTTAACTTGCTTTGTTTAGTTGTAAGTTTTCTCTAGACCAACTTTCACTAAACGCTGTTTAACTAGTTCGCCGCAAGTGGTTTGAAAGACTATGATTGATTCGAAGTGGAAACTTCTACATAACATATGCTTTTTGGCAAATCTACTGACATTACAACAAAAAAATAAATCATTAGAAATTCAATTTTTTTTTTATTTTTAATGCGTAGTTACCAAAAAAAAAACAGAAAAAGGATTTTTTTAATGGTTATCTTACTAAAACTGACTTGAATTTTCTTGCTAGTCATTCAAATATTGAAGGATTTATTGATCTACTGTAGTTATTACCTGTTCTACGTTACAAACCTAGCTCATATATTCTTACTTATAAATTCTCAAAAAAAGCGAAACATTTAAATTATTCATTGTCGTTTCACAGAGCGGTAAACATTTCTGTCAATTTGCAATTTGCGTTTGATTTGTGGACAACATAAGCATTAAACCTATTTAACATTTCAACTTCCTAAAAACCTAGGTAATTACCTAACATACAAAGTCTAAGTTTTAAAGAATTAATTTAATGTTTGGCACACTTGGCTATTATGTTAAAAAGATATTTTATTCAAATAATTTCTAAAAAAATAAAATAAAAATTGGTTAGTTTAAAAACAAAACTTTTTATAATTATTTCTCGCTACCTGACCACCCGAATTTGCTTTTTATCTATCTTTCGATGTAGTCCACCCGTGGATGACCATAAAAACAATGAGAATATACCACTTACATACTCTTGAATGCCATCGATTTTTGTAATGCCCATGTTCTTTTATTGGTTCAAATGAATTCCCTGTCTGTTGTAAACAACACTTAGACCAAATTAAAGTAGGTTAAGTACTAAAATGAAGTACTGAGTACTGCTATATTGTATCTCTCTATCGCAATTTCGTACTTTGACAATTATATTTTATGAATCAAAATCATAACACTATCACAATGAATAAAACTTAAATCTTGGTTTTTGTGTTTGTGAAATATACAAACGTTCTTGACGTTAGAATATTGATTGAAACATGTATTGATTTTTTTAAATATTTCTATTCTGAAGTAAGATTAACTTTTACCCGGATTTTATGTTCTCCTTTTTTCATTCAAAAATATTTGTCATTTATAACAATCTAACAATTTTTGTTTAATTATTGAACATTTATTTACTTAGACAAATTTTTAAAAATGTTTTCATATTAAATTAAGACTGATTTGGGAATTGTTTAACAACATATTTAACTATGCTATCTAATCTCCATTATCTTTTTTTTTTTAAATCTTTTTTAATATTTTTGGTTCCAAATCTTAAATTTTAAAATATATTATTATTTTCATTCTATTTATTAAAATATCCTTAAATTTAAGTCCATTGTATATTATGATATTATTAACTTAAAAACGGGTAAATAAATTTATTTTTTGTGTTTATTATATTTTAATGCTTGTTTATTTATTAAAAATCAAGAATTGATATTCACTATTTAAAATTTGGTCTAAGGTATGTTATAATAATTAGTAATTAAAAAAAAACAATTTAAAAAATTAATTTGTGTATTATATTTTAATGATTGTTTATTTATTAGAATTAAAAATCAATTTTAGCCATTTTAAATTTAGTGAATATATAAACTAGTTAAGTACAATAAAAATTTATTTTATTTTTCGATTAAATCTTGATAAAACTTATAGTTTAATATTTAAAAGGTTTAAATTTTAAAAGTTTTTTGTAAAGATCCTAGAGTAAGCATCTCATTTTGGGTAATTACTTAAATTTGGGTTGTCAATTAACCTGAGGGTAGGCACTGATCTTTGGTAAGCATTTATCCTTAGGGTAGGCACTTTAACTTAATTAGGGAATTTTTTTTGATTGTTTATTACCAAAGAGCAAATTTAAACATTCAAAAGTCTAATATAATGTGTTGCTTAATTTCAATAAGGCAAATGGTAAAAAGGAGTTGATGCCCCCCCGTTTAGGTTACAAATTAAAATTATAAAATTAAGTAATTTATCAAATGTCTTAGTTAAAATAATGTTTCATGCATATTTTGATCAAGGATTTCGAACTATATTTTGTTTATCAAATAAATTTTATTTTATTTTATTTTTTAGTTAGCTAAAATGATCTGTTCTCATAATATTTGACACAAGGTGGCCTGTAATTAAAACCGGTTAAAACCGAACTTAACCGAATTTCAAATAAAATACTTACAATATAAAAGATGCCATCTGGACAATTATACTCCATTTAAAAACAGGTATTTAACAAACAGTTTTGATGCAACGTCACGGATTCAACCATTTGTTAAGTTCCCAGCATGAAAAAGTATCATTTACTGTTTACTTTCAGTTATTTTAAGCTTCTTAACTCCAACGATTTATGTTTATCATTAAACAAATGTTTATGGGTACCTGTTCATCTGGTGTTGTTCCTTTTTTTAAACTTAAATATAGGTGACCAGCTTACGTCAATACTATATATATATAAATTTATGTTGTGGGAATATTGCCTGATGTTGAATGAAGATAACAGTGACTAGTTGTTTAATCGGATATTTTCGGTAGTACTAAAATAACTTGTTACGGATATAAAAAGCAAGATTTTTTAGTAAGGTCACCAGTTCTTCTAAAACAAGAATAAGGAAAAATCATTCAGAATGATCTTCGCATACTTACTTCTCTTCATCGCAGCAGCTTCGGGTAGGCACATTTAATTAAGAACTAATATCTTGCTGGATAATTTCATATAGTTTTTTTTGTGGATTTAATAAATCTAAATTGTATGCAAGTATTTATGTAAACGTGTTCGTTTTGTGTTTTAGCCGCACCAACCCGTATTATTGGCGGAGATGATGCCCCCACTGGTTACTTCACGTGGCAGGTAGACCCTCCTAGCCTCTAACCCTTTGTTAAATAATATTTAATAGACTTAATGAACATGTTTTTTAACACTAGTAAAGTTGCTGGATGTTGTAACATATAATTATATTTAAGGTATCACTTCAATACGGCTCCAGCCATTTCTGTGGAGGATCCTTGATCTCCAACAAAGTTGTCGCTACTGCCGCTCATTGCAATGTTTACCCAATCTCTCAGTAAGCAATCCTTCAACAAAAATTTTTAAATAATATATTTCAATTTTTAATGTTCACTTTCATTAATGAATTTTTTTTTATTAGAACCAATGTTATTATGGGAACTGTCCAACGTTCAAGCCCACTTCAATCACTAGGAGTTTCCGCATACATTAGCCATCCCAACTACAACCTTTTCAGTCAATACGATCACGATTATGGTTTTATTGTTCTTGATGGTGTTGCTGATACCAGCTCTCCCGAGGTATGTTACTTATATATTAATATAATAGCGCTGTAGCAAGATTTGGCAAAGCGTTGTTTACGACCTTTTATAAAATCTTTATCTGTGGTGCAACAAATTTTTTGACAACCCTTTTTTTATTAAAAGATTGACTACATCGAAATGGTATCACCAACCTTTATCGATTACAACGATTTGGAAGTTTGGGGTCTTATCTCTGGATGGGGTTACTACCAAGTTGGAATTGCTGGACGACCAAGTACGATTAAAAATATATTTTTAAATAAATAATTTAGTTTAGCTTTTATATTTTGAATCTACTTTGAACAAAATATTTTTTTTATTATATAAAAAAGCATTACATTGTGTAAAAAGCGTGATTCACAATTTACTTTATAAAAATTATTATTTAGACACCATCCCTGAACATTTGCAATACGCTTACATCCCAATCCGACACTCGAGTGTGTGTGAAGCAACATGGGGCGCACAGATTGATTTCACCGACCAAATGTTGTGTGTTGCAGGAACCTATGAATCTTCTGCTTGCAGTGTAAGTTTTTATAAAGAGTTCTGTATATTATTTTAAACAGTTTTCGTTTGGGCGTTTGGGTATAACACCTTCGTAGTGGACTCCGTTAATGCTTTTAAAAATTAACATTTATCGGACTTTAGCTATCTAAAATTTTGTAAATTTAGTTTAAAATATATTTTTAAACATTATTGTTATCTATAACATGCCCTTAAACCATAAAATGTCAATTTAATTTAAAATTAATAATTTAAATGCATAGGGTGATTCTGGCGGACCAATGGTCATTGAAGATCTTTCAACCGACTTGGGAGTTGCTTTAGTTGGAATCACATCATGGGGTGCATCTAACTGCGGAACACAATATCCAGGAGCATACGCTAGAGTCAGTCAAGTCCAGGCCTGGTTTACCGAAGCTTTGAATACCTATCCCTAGAAATTTAAAACTGAGGAAATTGAATGGGAAATAATAAAAAAACTCCCATAAAATATAAATGCTTTTTATTTTACGAGTCATTCAGAAAGTTTTAATTTAAATTAACTTAGCGTTTTTTTTTATTTATTTGGGTTAGCATTTTAACACTGGAATAGTACACTGAAAACTAGAAGGATTTTACTCATATAACCAACAGTGTGGTGTAGTGGTCAGAAACTAACACTTGTTGTTGCCATATGTTTAGGTTGTGAATTTGATATTCCCATATTGAGGATAAATATATATAAAAAAAACTTAGAGTGTAACTACTTTTAATCTAGCTAAGAAGTAGACACTTTTACTCATAACTATGCATTTTACCAAAGACACTTTTTTGTATCAACTTTTCGTAGAAGTTACTCATTACTGTATTTAACCAGGGTGTTGTTTTATTGATAATAACCAAAAACGTAGGAAAGTAATCGTTGTTCTCTATTCTTGTTGTTTTTTTCGAAATACTCGATCATTAATACTTAATTGTGTTAATGTTCTGTCCTTCTACTCTCAGACTCTGGGTGCACGTTACAGCAATTGAGTAGAAAACAGGCAGACAGGGCCAAAATTTTGACTCATTTTAATTTAGCTGAATAAATGTGGCCTAGGGTCAATGTAACCATGGTACTCATGCTCACTGCTCAGCGTAAAAATCGGTGTGACCGCGCGTGCACGCGTACAAAAATTTTCGGTCTACGCATGCACGCGACTTGTATATTAGAAAAACCGGCAGCGTGGTGTAGTGGTAAGAACACTTGCTACACTACACATGAGATCGTGGGTACAATCCCCACTGATCTCATGCTGTAGCGCCCTTGAGTAAGGCGATATAAATGGTATGAACTCCTGCTGAGCCAGCACTTAATCAGCAGCATAATTATCGGGCAATTATAATCTATAATATCCCAAATTGCCACAGGCAACTCGAGACTGGGTTGGAGTAACTGATGTTACTCTATGTTTAAGTCGTTCATTTGACTTTCCCACATCGAGGATAAAGATACATAGAAAAAAAACATGGATGGTCAGATCGTATCTATTTATTATATGGCCCATACAGCTATAAGTACTTGTTTCAGTACTGTAAACATAGTCTTCATAGTTAATATGATCAGTCTTTAGGTAACAAAATAGGCTAATGAAAGTATGATACTTACTTGATTTTAATATTTAAGTAATTGCATTTATAAGTATGAGTCAAAAATCAGAGGAAACGGATTTATTTGTAGCACTTTATCCTTTTAAATCTGGTGGGAACAACCAACTAACATTACAAAAAGGTAATTTCAGCAATATAATAACAAATTAATCGGCAGCGTGGTGTAGTGGTAAGAACACTTGCTACACCACACATGAGGTCGTGGGTTCAATCCCCACTGATCTCATGCTGTAGCGCCCTTGAGTAAGGCGCTATAAATGGTATGAACTCCTGCTGAGCCAGCACTTAGTCAGCAGCATAATTACTGGGCAATTATAATCTATAATATCCCAAACTGCCACAGGCACCTCGAGACTGGGTCGGAGTAACTGATGTTACTCTATGTTTAAGTCGAGCATTCGACTTTCCCACATCGAGGATAAAGATATATACAAAAAAAAAAAATTATATATGTATTTTAGGATATATTTTTAATAGAAAAAACTAACAATTTAAGCAGAATTACAAAAGAAACTATATTATTTTAAAGGTTGTCAATTAAAAGTAATACGCTACAATGGCTCAGGAGAATGGTGCGAAGCAGAAATTATAAGCCCAGGAGAAGAAGAAAAGGGTCAAAATTCAAAGTGTGGGGCAGTTGGTTGGGTACCAAGCAATTACATTACCCTTGCAGCTAGTCTTAGCTTACATTCTTGGTATCATGGAGCAGTTTCAAGAGCGGTAGCTGAGTACCTACTGTCCAGTGGAATAAATGGAAGTTTTCTTGTAAGAATAAAAAATAAGTTTATTTATATATAACATTTAAAATTAAATTTTTTGTATTATCAGTTCAATGTGTTTTTGTAGTGAACTTTTGTATTTTTAATTTTCACGGGGTATTTTAATTTATACCTTTCTTTAAATTTTTATGAAATTTGAGCCTTTTTTTCTTTTCTGTCAGGTTCGGGATAGTGAGAGTTGTCCAGGTCAGTTGTCAGTTTCAGTTCGGCATAATGGAACTGTATATCACTATAGAATTAACACAGATGCTTCATCACTGGTAAGTCACCCACTCATTACTGTTATAATATTTTGTTAAATAAAAGTTTATATTTATAAACCAATGTTAAATATTAATACAGTTTGATGTTTTACTTAAAATAACATAGTGGCCTTGTATTTAAATTAACTAAATAAACGAACAAGAATTAAAAAATGTTTAAAAAGGTTGTGACTTTAAAGTTAAAAAACTTACAAAAATGTTTAGTCTATATAATATTACAGTGGTTTATACAGATTTAACAGCGTATCACTTTTCTGTAGTATTATATCTCTTCTGAACATCGATTTAAGACTCTTCCTGAGCTAGTACATCATCATTCATATGCCCCAGATGGTTTAATAACAATTCTACACTATCCTGCTGCCAAGACTGCAAAACCAACTGTATGTTCATTAAAAAAAAGAGTGTATAAAATTTACATACTTAAATCAATTGCCATAAACTTGCATTGTAATTTATTTATCTAAAACATTTTGTGTATATGCTTAGTAAAACCGGTTTGTTAATAAACAGATTTTATTGGTGCAGAATATTTAAAAAATTAAATTGCAATACTTAATAACCTAATTTTATATTGTAGATGTTTAGCATGTCACCTGACGTGGATGAATGGGAGATAGATCGAACAGAAATTCACATGAAGCAGAGGTTAGGAGGTGGTCAATATGGGGATGTTTATGAGGCTATGTGGAAAAGGTATTATATGATTTGTATATACATAATAATTTGATTTTGTCAGAATAGTAAAAATTCCTATGATATAAAAGTATATATTTTTTTCAACCTTTTTTATTAAATGGTTAAAAATTTTTAAATTAAAATGCCCATAAGTTTAAAATGTTTATTAATTTTTAAGTTGGATTAATACTTTTTTCTGTTTTAAAGATACAACCAAGTAGTTGCTGTAAAAACGTTTAGAGAAGATACCACCAACACGGATGAGTTTTTAAAGGAAGCTGCTGTCATGAAATCAATAAAACATCGAAATCTTGTTCAACTGTTAGGTAAGTTAAACAATTGCATATTTACTTAATTTTTTAAACTTTTCAGAGTTATTCAAGTTTCTAAACTTAACTTTCATGGACAATGTTTTAAACAGATTAGATGTTTTGTGATTTTAAGATGTTATATTCGGCCTAATTTTTTAAAGGTGTATGTACAATGGAACCTCCATTTTATATTGTTACTGAGTTCATGCCTGATGGAAATTTGCTCGAATTTTTAAGAAGGTCAACCAAACAAGAATTAAGTGGAGTTGTTTTGCTTTACATGTCAGTTCAGATTGCACTTGCTATGGAATATTTAGAAAGCAGAAATTACATCCACAGGTGACTAAACTGAAACATATGGTATTGAAAACAATATAATGCTTATTGTTCTTCCTAACTTGGTTTATGTGTCTAAAAAAAAATTCTAATTATTTTTATAAAACAACACAAACGTTGCCCTAAGTTTTAACTGACTATAATTTCTAAAAAACGAATAAAAAAGATTCATTTTTTTGTTACTACATTATTTTAGTACTAAAAGCCTAAGACAACTAGCTTTATAACCTTTACAAAAATAAACCATTTATTTAATATTTTGTTAGAGATCTTGCTGCAAGAAATTGCTTGGTTGGTGAAAACAATTTGGTTAAAGTTGCTGACTTTGGTTTATCTCGATTGATGGTTTCAGCTGATGACTACACAGCACGAGCTGGGGCCAAGTTTCCAATTAAATGGACAGCTCCAGAGAGTTTGGCATACAATCGATTTTCGACAAGATCTGATGTTTGGTGTAAGTTTTTTGCTCATTCCCTCGAAATTTTTTTTTTTAGTTAATTAAGAAAAATTTAATACTTATAATGCCATTCTTTTAAGATAATAAAAACAGTATTTTATCTATATATAAATACAAAATATAGTATTAGAGGCTATATTTCAGTTTATTAAAGGTGTTTGTTTTAATTTTTCAGCATTTGGTATTTTATTGTGGGAGATCTCAACTCATGGGATGTCTCCTTACCCTGGAGTAGATTTAACGATGGTTTATGAGAAGTTAGAGGCTGGTTATCGCATGGATGCTCCTCCAACCTGCCCCAAACCTGTTCATTCACTAATGCTAGAGTGTAAGTGATATCACATAAGATTATTTCTACAGTAAAATTATTATGTTTTTAATTGAAATTAAATGCGTTTTAATGACCACGAAACTATTTATTTTAAAAGATATAAAAAATAATTATATTTTTAATTTTTGTAAAACTTCAACTTAAAAAAACGTTTGCAATTTATAAATAATACATTTTTTCGAATAGCAATAATCAGTTTAAAATAATATTTTTATTTTTAATATTCAACAAAGTGATAACTGATTTACACCATGTTAGGTTGGTCATGGGATCCAATGGATCGCCCAACATTTGTTGAAATAAGGGAGAAATTAGATGGAATGTACCAGGATAATAATGTTGTACAAGAAAATGTTATACAAGAAATTAAACCACCAACCTTGCCAGGAAAAAAGAAAAGGTTTGTCCAGCTAATTTTTAAGTCATTTAAGTCATTAAATTTAGGCCCAAAAATGTGTATAATGTAACTAAACCTACTAATTTATTATACATACTCCTTAATTTTAAATTTAAATAGGGTATGAAATTGATCACCTTTTCCATACATAGTAGCTTTAAAGGTTTTTTCTGTAACAAAGGCAAGGTTGAAAATTCTTAGTTACTTTTAAAATTTTATATGTAGAACATATTACATTAATTTTTTTATTTCCCGTTTTTTCAATCTGATTTTAATTTTTCTAGGTTATCAGATGGAAATAGCAGCGGTGGTGTTCCAACTCCAACACAAAGTCCTCGCATCACTATAAGGTCTGCTAATATATCTTGCAATAACTCCAATTCACAACCAACTTCTACACTATCTCATTCACTAAAGGAAGAAGGTATGTTGTATTTAAGGGTTAATTTAAAAGTGAAAAAAAATTTTTTAAAATTATTTATATTTTTAAATTCAAATAAAACCATTTATTGTGCAATGTTTAAATTTTTTTTTTTTAATTGTAAAATAAATGCAGTTTAGGTTGATATTTTGTTAACTAATATTTTTTAAATGCATTATTGGGTATATCACAGTCTGTGTGTGGTAATGGGTTTATGCATGACTAAATTAGTAATCTGTTTATCTTATTTATAACTATACCTGTACAATAACTATTGATAATTACTTGTATTGCAATTTAAAGGGAGGCTCGGTAGGATAAGTCCAGTTTCAACATTTCTTAGTGATCAACATGAAAACTTAAGGTAAATTTATTGTATTTATAATTCTTTAAATTTAAATATATTCTTACTTCTTTTTTGTAACAAAAACATTTTAACATTATTCTAATGGTAATTATAAAGTCTTTAAAATACTAAAAGTATATACAACTTTTACAAATAAAGAATTTTAAAATAAATACCCAAACCAACCAAAAGGAAATTGTTAAATGAATTTTTTGTGTAGATCAAGCAATGATTCTACACTTCACGCTGATGCTAGCCAGAGGGACTTTGTAGTACCCACTAGTATACCAAGCAGTATTAGTATAAGAAGTGAAAAAAACAAGAAAAAGAAACGACAGGCACCACAACCACCAACACGAATAAGTAGTTTTAAATCAGGAGACGACGAGAAAAAACCAGTAGTACAAAATCGCATGACAACTTTTAAAGGTAAGAGGTTTTTTAATTTTCTTGTTAACTCAATTTACATTTTTTAAAACTTATTCATAACATTATATTTGCTCAGCCTGTCACTAAATTTTTTTACCAAATCTTTTTTACTTTTAATATTAATTTAAAAAGTATTCCTAATATATTCAGCAAAAAAAAGCAAAGGAAAGTTAATAATAAAAAAAAAATCTAAACATTTTTTCTAAAATTTCAGGCAAACCATGCAGTGATAATAACACAAATATGGATAGTAGAATGTGTTATACTGAAGATAACATGAGCAACGATTCATCTGATTTTGATCGACATTTCGAACTTAGAAGAACTTCAAGTTTCGGACTTGATGCAAGACCAAGATTGCAGAGTGATTCATCTTTGGGTAAGTATAATGAATAATTTTTTGTTTCTTTTTTCTGTTTTATTTTTTAGATTTATCTAATATTGCATATACAAGCCCTTTCGTCCTGTCTAAAAATATTTTTAAACTTATTTTTTGTTTAGTTTCTGGGGAGGAATTTACAGATGGTGGCTTCCACAGCTCAGAAACTTTTCCAACTTTTCCTCTTGAAGTTAATGACCACAAAGTTAAAGAGAAAAAATCATTGTTGTCGAAATTTATACCAAGATTAAAAAACAAAAAAGGATCAACTTCAACTGATCCTGAAGGTATTTCCTTTGTGTAATTTTATTAAAATAAATTAACAAAAACTGCAAGTAAAGACATTTAACATGTTATTATATTTTAGATGATGAATCCGTGTCTTCTTTGCCTACAAACAGCACTAAATCACAAGAAGGATTTTTTACCCGGAGCGGGGTCAGAAGATCATGGAGAAAGGTTACAGGTCAAATGCATCCAAAAAGGACATCTGGTGGAAAATCTAGAGAGACAAACTCTTTTGATGCAAGAGCAATCTCCCCAAGCTCCTCTGGACACCCTGCTCCATCTGGCGGAGTAAAACTTCTACCAGATGAAATCGTATCTAGTCCCACATCATCCAGATTATCTGGAAGGTTGGATTTAAAACTGGATGTAGAACCAACCTCATCAACGTTTGTTTTTCCACAAAGAAAAAAATCTTCTGAGGAAAAACATCCGATGAAACCTCCAAGAAAGAAAAAAGAAAAGAATCCCACTAATCACCTTCATCTTCACGGGAATAGCGATCATAAAAACATTCAACTCTCTGGCTCACCAAACAGTGATCTTGAAAATGAAAATCGTCGCCATGACTCCCCATTTTTACAATTTTCACTGGCATCAGGTGGTGAAACCCCAGATACCCCACCTCCGATGTTTAAGCCACCAACCCCAACCAGAACCCCACTTTCAACATCAAACAACAAAGAATTTCATTTATCTCCAAGTATGCTTCATTCAGCAGGTAATCCCATTGCAGTAGAATCAAGGAAAAGAACTGAAAGTTCAAAATCGATAGATGACAATACAGCAGAACTAATGACTCCGTTAACAGCGGCTCGCTTGTCTTTACGTAAAAGACATGATCCGATGAAGAAGGATGACAATCAATCTGACAGAGAAAACTTTGTCAATTTTCATCGCAAGTCGCAAGCCATTTTGAAACAGGCTCTTCAAGATAAAGTAAGCAAAGAAATTAATTATTTTAAATATTTTTTTTGTATATACATCGATGTTTCATAGATTATATTTATACTAGTCAATATATGACTAAGGCTGTTATATTTACTGCTTATATTTATTTTCTGTTTTTTACTATAAATAAGTTGTTGTCGGAAATTAATATTTGGTATATTTTAGGCTCAAGTAGGATTGGCCATTAAAGAACTTCGTCGTTTAATATCGTCATCAAAATCTTATTCCAATCAAATTCTTGCTAGAAATCGTTTTCAATTTCGAGAAAAAATCGAAACCTTAGAAAAGGAAATTAGATTTGCTCAAAGCGGACGTCGCAACTCCAACGACTTTTTAAGCAATGACCATGCATTTCAAACTGGCTTTGCTCTTCAAGTAGTTAATGATATTGGTATGTTGTTATAGTACAATGTTTATTTACATTTAAAGTATTGCTTGGATTTTCGTGTACATATTTTATTCAGGTACAATGAAAGATTTCAAATTGATTTAATACTTATTTATTCTGTTTCTGGTCTCTTGCAAACTTGTTGCCATTGCCGTATGTAACTTATATAAATAAGTTTGGTTCGATAGCCATATAACAACTATTATGAAACTAACTTATTAAAATTGTCATTTACTGTACCGCGTTTTGTTCATGACGATATTATAGCCAAAAGCACATTGTGATATAATGTTACTGCTCCTTTTTGTTCAACTTGTTCCTCCTAATTTTTATTATTTTGAAAATTGCTTAAATAATGTTTCCATACTGCTAAGGTGCTTGTGTTGTTAAAGTTTATGGTGCTTTTTATGCATTTATGCTGTATTATAATCACTGTATAAAATTTTGGGTACAAATCATGTGAAAAATGAACTAAATAGTTTTACTTACATGGTGCAATAACCAACCAATCATATATAAAATCTTAACTTTTAAAGATTTTTTTAAATGGTACACAGAGTGTATAATTATAAGATCAAAAAATATATGATAACTTGTATTTGTACAGATTACATAAAAAGGTTTATATTATCGTTTTATTGCTAATTAATGCTATCGTGTATCATGCTTTTTTATAAATTTTATGCTAATTTAACATTGTGTTTATTGTTACAAACTTGTGCCTTTATATTATTTATTACTAGCTTTAACTGAAATCGAGCAAAACTGTCCAGTTTTTATTTGTCCAGTTTTTGCTCTTGCCTACCTTACTTAAGTGTTCAATTAAGAAGCTTTAAATATGTTTGTATTAACGTTTTTGATTTGTTTAATAAGCAAATACACATTTTATTTATATATTCTTATCCTTGGTTATGATTTTTTTAAACTACAATAAAATTTTAAAAAGAATGTTTTTATTTAAATTAACGTACAACCTACCTGATAAATATACAAAGTTAAATACCTATACAGTAAAAAAGCAATATATTAGAGCATTTATTTCACCTTAATTTAAATAAAAAAATGCATTAAGAACTTTGTTTGGAGACGTTGATTTTCATTTGTCCTCTTTCGCTTTTTGCGAATTTTTGAATAACAGCCTTCAAGTGCCCTTGGTATTAGGTATTAAAAATTTAATTTTTTTATAAAAAAAAAATTAATTTAGGTTATATGTTTTCTTTTTGTAGTTCTGTATTATTTTACGTATGTTTATATGTGTTTCTTACGTATTTTGGACATGCCCCTATTCGCGTAGTAACGTAACATCTGATGTTAGTGGTTTCGCCTTTAGTCAGTTTTTGTTGTTTAGTCCAAGTTCGAGTTTTAGGAATTAAAATAACTAAGTAAAAGTTA
This sequence comes from Corella eumyota, assembly GCF_963082875.1. Classification (NCBI taxonomy): domain Eukaryota; kingdom Metazoa; phylum Chordata; class Ascidiacea; order Phlebobranchia; family Corellidae; genus Corella; species Corella eumyota. The sequence continues at coordinate 6,757,927 of NC_137491.1, forward strand.
ATAAATAATCGCCTTTTTAAGGTTGATCCAAAATTGTAAGGTAATACTTACGAAAATTGTATGGTTAGGTCGGTAAAGGTTAATTATGACGTTTACCACTCGATGATCAAACTAGCGTTTGTAAATCGGAAAATATTGATTTGTAATTAAATTTGGATAACAATTTGACACATATGTTATCAAACTAATGAATGTGAGCTATGCTTAGTGGACAAAATCCAGTTAATATAACCCTTCAACGACAAGAGTTAATGAGAAACATGCAACATACTGGAAACAATAGACAGGATAAAGGTAGGCGGACAACGTTAATCAGATCTTAGCAACCTGTGCAATTCAATGCTTTTAAATGATTACAGTACCTACTACGCGAGGAAGAAATGTCTGATTGTAGGCCTATGATATTTATTAAGACTGTTACATGATTAAATTTAAGTAACTTAAAGTTTGTATTGGTTTGGTTTGTTATTTAAAAAAACAAATGTAAACAACATGATAACATGTAAATGCAAATTGCAGAAAACAAAATATAGTTTTGTGTCTAACCAATGAAATCTCTGGTATAAACCTTTTGCAATAAAAACACAGACTCTGTTTTATACTAAATTTAGGTGAGGTTAATTTTAAACACAAGGTTCACCTTTTTATTGGAAGTCAAGTTTAGTTATCAAGATTTTATATAAATGACTCATTTGTCTAATGGCCGTATTTAGTTATATATAATTCAAATTTTGTTTGCTTTTACATGAGACACAGGAACATGGTCTATTTACATTTAACTTAAATCACTCATTACTAACTACTTTATAATTGGGTCAATACTTTAGGTAAACAATTATTGAATACATTTTAATGCAGAAGCACCAGGAAGATCTACAAGTACAAAGCGGGTTAAAATGAGGCATTCAGGGGTAAAAGGGGATAATAAAGGTGACTTGGAAACATTATTACTTCATACCAGAGTTCAAGAAGCTTTTGCTGAACATCTTGCAAATTTGCTTAGTGATCCACTTGGTAAACTTTTTAAGCTGTGTTTTAATAATAAGCAAGAAATTTTGTAAATATTACAGTTTGTTATAACAAAAAGATTTAAGAAATATGCAATTTAGGGGGTGTCTTTTTGATTTAAGAGGGCTATCAATTAAAATTTTAAACAAATAAATTTTAGTCTTTGCTTGGTTTACTTTATTTATGTTGTACCATATATATATTTATGATGTAGCAATATTGGTATTTACAGTTTATTATGTTTTATTTAGCACGGGATTTACAATGTTGTGTAACTTATGGAAAACCATGTGGATGTATTCGAAAATATATCATTGCCGGTGTTCAGTGGAAAGAAAAACCGATTCCTAATCTTCATATTGCACAAATTAAAGACAAGTATGTATCATACAAATAGTAATGCACCTAGTAAAAAACATTAACATTTGTGTCCAAGTTTTAAGTTTCTACAAAAAAATTATAAATTAATATTTGTTCTACAGTTAAAAAAATACAATTTGCATTTACAAGAGGACCAATGTAATATATATTTCACCAAAATAAATGTTGTTTACAGCCATTAATTTAATTTTCCTATCATTAGAAACGAATCTGTAATCATTGCAAATGACCGAGCATCTTTAGGTGACTCTCAACTTCAAAGAGCTTCAGAATTGTTAGGTATTTTACATCATGCTGCTGAACTGAAAAAGGAAAAATGTTACACAGTAAATACTGAGGATTCTAACGGAAAACCATTAAAGGAATTAAGGTGTGTTATTGTTAGCTTACAATGTAAGATACGAAACTTCTCATTTTTGAACAACAAAAGAAAATATTGTATATGGTAGTAATTTATGTATGTGATTAAAAAAATTAATAAATGGTTTACTTCTGTGTGTTTTGTGCTTTATGTTTTATATAATGAATAAACAAAAAGTGTAATTTATTAACTAAATGATTTTCAAGATTTTAGTATTTGTTTTAGGACTTTAAATATAGGGGCTAATACTATACAATAAATAACTTAATAAACTAAAAATTAGGTATTTAGATATTACAAATTTTACTTTTTATTGTTTAATAGGGGAATGATTGGTCTTGGTAATGGTCGTAAACGATCAAAAAAATATGAAGATTTTGTGCTGGAAAAAAGAGGAACTTTAAGAAATGATTATTCTTTGTGTGAGAAAGCTGCTCAAAAGCTACTTGGCTATTCGATTAATTTTCTTTACAAGAAACTAAGAACCAATCCTCAGGTGATGTTTATTTTTAGGGACTTTCTGGTATATATTAGATAATAAAATTCCTACAATTATGGAAGTTATTTTTAGTTTTTTTTTTAATTTTTTAAGATTTATCAGTTTGTATCTTATTGGTATAAAATTTTTATAGAATTAAAATTTTCCTATATTTTTACAATTTTTAAATATAGTTTAAATAATTTAACTGCAATTATTCGTTGTTAAATTTTTAAACCACAAGTTTGAATATCAAAATCACTTTCTAAATTGTTTTTAATTACCGAAAACAGAAAACGTCTCGTTTGGTTGCGACAAACAAAGCAGAAAGAGCTTCGAAAATTCCACGACATTTAATTTCTCTTCAACAATTACAAGAAATGGCCACCAACCAACAGAGCGCTGTAAGTTAATTCTTGTTAGCATGTTTGCCTGAGGCCTATTTGTTATTCTAATCTCAGACCGTGTTGTTAAACGTCATAAACTTTGCATAGTCATAACTCAGTTTATGACCTGCATGTTAATGCTTGGATGACAAATTTAGCAGAAAAATCTGAAAATACCAAATTCTTCTGAAATTTTTAAAATTTTCGATTAAAATACCTTTATTTTGACAGTGTAGGTAAAAACTATTTGTTTTTGGAATGTAAGACATAAATAAATAAGGTCTGGTTTCGAAAGTTACTTGTTGATTTTAAAAGTAAAACTCTTATTATTATTCCATTAGTAACGGAAATCAAAATAACGCAAACACTTTCACTTGCAATAAAAACAATGTTTTAAATGCAAGAAGGCAAACTCTTACTTTTTTGCGCTGTTAAAATAACTTAATTGGTGTTATGATTTAAAATATGTTGTTTAGTTAACCTTTATACAACAGAACTTAAGACTTTTAAACAAAATTTTTATTTTTAAACGGAAAGAATTTGTAACCTAGTTATTTACACTTAATTAGTTAGCAACTTTATACTAAGTGTTAACTCTTTTTTTCTATTACATATTACCCATATGAAGACCACATACACTATTGTATTTTGTTATGGAATTTTTTGTTTTGTTTTCATTTTATTAAAATTGCGTATTTATTTAATTTTACCATCAAGGCCTTCAAACAAGTAAAATTTATGTTTTAGAGCCAGTGTTGTTGTCGTAACTGTATTAGCTGGTTGGTTAAACACAGTTTCAACAAAATAGTGGACTGGAGAAGAAGATTGGAAGGAAGTGGACAAAGAGTTGCTCAGGAAATTGTAGCCGAGGTTTTACTTGCATCAGGTAAAAATCATTTTTTTAAATTTAAACTCAGTTTAAAAGGTATTTTTAGTTCGGATGTTTTAAAAAAAAATAAAAAATCAATTTTTGTCTGTTAATTATAAGTAGGCCAAATTACAATTTCAAGAAATGTCTGGTTGAAATTATCTTACTCTAAAGTAACTATACAAAAAACAAGTCTTAGTAGATTAGTATTAGAAGCTTATTACTTACAATTTTTTTTTTAAATTTAAAACAATGTGTATAAATACGCAACATCTTAATCCTTAAAATAAGTGCGTGGGTGTAACATAAATAATTAATGGCTTATACATTACTTTATGATTTATAATAACAACATTAAATGTATATTATCCCGATTGTTGACTATATATAATTTTTCTCATTAAGTTCTGAGATCAATTTAAAAATTTAAAAGTTTTAGAAAAATATTTTTACAATAATAATATTTGTTTTTAGCATCTTTGGATGGACAAAACAGTTTTTGTCAGAACTTGGTGCACTGGGTAACCGGATGTAGTTTTAAGAAGATAAGAAGGGTCCGAGATCATCTGAAAAAAGATCCCAAAACTCTACCTGAACACGGACTTAAAAAATACTGGAAGGTAAAAAAACATGTCAAAAATTATTTTTAAATAGTTAATAGGAAATGTCATTCATGATCGTTGATAAAAACAGCGAAATTAAAAGAATTGACTTTTATGATTGAATTTTCGATTAATCATAGCTGGCAAACGACTTGTTGTGGTAACTGTTTTATAATGCCAACAAAGAGAAAATTAATTAATTCACAAATTCAATATGCAATTCGTGTTACTTTCTCATTACCTTTACTCAAATTTCACATAAAAAGGTTTAAAACTGATGTTTAAACGATTGATTAAAGGCACCAAATGCGAAGGGAAGTTATTGAAAGCACGATAACTCACAAGATATATCCTTAATTACTTCCTCTATCTTTAACATTTGTTTCCTGTGTGTATTGTCAATCAAACAGCTAACTTGTTGTTGAAAATATAAAGCACTTGACAAATTAGTCAAATTTTTTAAGGAGGCATTTTTTAAAGTTTTTTTATTTTTTTACACATGCTAAACAATTTTTTTAAGGAGTATATTTTATAAATATTAATCTTTATTTACCTTTGCTCTATTTTTCACTTTATTTAGTAAGTTTTGTTTTTATATAGGCCTATAAAAAATCAGTTATTTGGATTAACGGAACCCCATATTAATTGGAAAAAGCACATGGTTGTTTGCACATGTCTACAATTCTAATTTAGTAGGTTTTACATATGTGTATATATGAATAGGATGTTTACGTGTCTTTTAACTGTATAAAAAAATTAATTGGCACTAAAAATACAGGAAGAAATATGATTCAGTTTGACAGCTTGTCAATAAAATTCCAATATTTAAAAACAAGTAATTAAATTTAGTGATGGCTATCGTATTAGGATAAAAACCATATCTAATGTATACTCAGAATGTTTTTTTTTAATTGGCTAAATTGTGAATTTAATAGGTATTTGTTTTTATGGATGTTTTAGGTTATTGTTTAATTAGATAATGTTTTTATTTGGTTGGTTTAAATAAAAAAAATTAAAATTATTCCTTTTTTAATTGTTTTTAACTCTATTATTTAAAAATTAAAAATTCTTGTGCGAAGTTGTTTTTTTAACAAACATAGTTTGCTCAAGGCTAGTTATATTTTTAGTTGTTTAAAATGTTCTATTTTTGTAACTTTTATTAATAATTAATTAACCAAAAAATTAAAATTTTTTTAACAATATTAATTTATTTTGTTACAACTTTTTATTAAATGACTTGCGACACAATTTTGTTAAAGCTATGGAGATTTATAGGGCTGGTAACCTCATTAAATAGGCTACAGGTTATTTACTCTAATCCCCACATATTTTACATCTAACCCTTTTCTCCTTAGGTTGTATTTATACATAGTCACGTCATGGTCTTTTAAGTACTAAGCGGCCGGTATTTTGCTGTTTTTTAACTGTGTTTGTTTAAATTGCGAAATTTGGTTCTTTTTATAGGCCTACTTTAACGGTTTACTGTTAATTTTGTTTTGATAATATTTGTCAAGATACAATTTATAAAAAAACCTAAAATTTAAATAATTGTAATTTTGTTACAAAATGTTAATGTAAAAAATTTTAATTAAAAAATTTTAAATAAAAAATAGAATTATATCTGATTAGATAAATCAAATTTAAAAAAAAGGTGCTGACATTTAATCTTTAAATAAATTGTTTTAAACTAATCAATACTCATGTCGATGAAACAGGATTATTGGGTTTATAATTTCCACACCTGTCAAATGTATATCACCTGCTTTTAAATATACCCTTACACAAGCATATGTGCCAAGTCAAATGGCACTAATTAAACAGTTACAATAATGTTGTTAACATAAAACTCTTTTTTATTTTTTAGGACAAAGTTCGGAATCAGTCCAAAGCTAATGACTCTGTGGGCAAAGGATTGTTGGCCAAAACCGAAAAGGAAGATTATGTTAATTCGGGTAACATGGATGGATTTCCGATGGGTTATGATGCAAGGGGAAATTCCCGGGATCACCCCGAAACGTCCACTCACATGTCGAACCTTAATAACAGCAACAACAGGTATACATATATTCAATGTTTTCTAAAAATACTAAAGGTGCTAGTTAAAATTGGCCTATTGTGTCTACTAAAGTGTATTACTTTTATGTAATTCAATGCTAAAAAATTAAAACCAGAGCTAATATACTCTATGATTGTTGGTAAAATTTTTGTGTTGTTACCCCCTTTCTGTTTTTTAAATCTATATTTGTTCTTCAAGATATGACACTCCTTATGCACGTTCTGATACTCCTAACCCACCCAATCAAACAATTGGCAATCAGAACATGATGAACTTATTCCAAGTCATGCCTGCTGCCTATAATGAAGAGGCTAGTGCTTTGTATCAACACATGCAGGATGCAAATGTTCACCAAATGTATTTGGCCACAAACCAACAGCAACAACAAAGTCAAAATGAGGGTATACATTACCCAGGGATACACAGAAATTATAGAATGGATGATGGTCAATATCAGGAAACGCATTCGACAGAAATTGACGCTCGCAATGCGATTTCTACAACTCACCAACACCCTTCCAGGAGTAGTGTAATTATACAAGCCAGGCAAGCACTAAGGGAACCAGATCCCAATTATCATGAGGGGCAAGAGCATGCCGCCTACACACAACAACAACAGCAACAAGTGAGGCCAAAGGAGGATCCAGGCAAGTTTTACCCAGCTCCCTTTTTTAATATTCAAGATCCTAATGCTGAAAATGGGGCTCATCCCTATTATTTCGCCCCAAACAGCACAAATGCTGGACAAGAAGGCTTTTTTCCTACAGGAATGACTCCATTGTTTCTTGCCCAAGCTCAACAACCTGAAGTGCCACAAGATAATCAAGATGGAAATGTTCAGTCTCAATTCAGTGGCCAATCATTCTTTTTGCTCAGTCCGGCACTTCCAAATGCCCCAGACAAATCTGGCAACTTTACTGCAACTGATTTTGAAAACTGGAGACAGATGGGAATGCCTTTAACTCCATTTCAAATGTACCCAGCTTCATATTTCACCCAGAATGAGGATGGTAAAAATGGACAAGCTTGGGGTGCTGAGCAGCAACATTTTAGGTTTCCTGCTAATGATGCTAATAACAATTTTAATCCTGGAAATGATGCTAATTATAATGATGCCAAGAGAGCACAAGGATACAACGCCCAACAACAATATTTACAGCCTGCTTTAACCCCTGTTGTAGTACAACAACAGGGTAGTTCCATGTTTCAAAATGTTGGCTGGTTTGCAACACCTCCTTTAGCACAAAACATGCAGCAAGATCAAAACGTAGAACAACAGAAAACTATCACAGAAGGAACAATGATGGTGAATGAGCAAGGACAGAGTTATTATCAACCAACCAAAGCTCAACAGATGCAGTTCCTTCAGCACTGGCCTCAAGCAATCCCACAAGAATTTGTTGCTTCAGATCAACATGAACAACAACAACATCAGCAGCAACAGCAATGGCAGAATGAGGAACAAAACAAGCAACTGTTTGCTCAACCACCTGTTGAAATGCCACAAACATCAGAGGTCCAACAACAACCAGTGTTAAACACTGTCATTTCAAATCCAGCAGAGCAAGTGGAAGCCGCTCACGATGCAACAATTCATGATCAAAACAATCTAAATGTTAGACCAGCGGATGAACCGGATAGCAGTGAATCTTCACCAAAATGTGCTGGAATTGGAGAGAGGTCAAAACGATTCAGTCGGGACCGCCTTAGAGCTACTATTGATAGCCCTTGTCTGCCACCAATGACACCTTTAACACCTGCCCTGACACCAGCTATAGTCGAGCAAGCTAGTAGTGGAAAAGAAGGTAATTCATCGGCATCTTCGACAACAAGTCAACCAGTTGATAGCAGTGTGTTTCGCTTTCCTCCAACACATATCAGCAGAAGGGTTGCTGCTCTTAGGTTACAGGGACATACCAATGATTTACAAAAGGACGATGACTCTAAAAGCAGTCCGAAAGAGCCATCAAAATCTGACCCTGCATCTGAAGCTGCAAAGGATGTTGATGGTAATGCACAGACCAAAGCAACTGATAGTAGTCAAAGTGCAGTTAAGCCTGTTTCAGGAACACTTAACAGTGCATCCTTAAGTTATATTCCTGACGAGTTTTTACATAGCGGAAATCCTATGTTGGCAGAACTGAATGAGAAATCTCTTCCAGTTCTCAGCTTGCCATCTGCAACATGGACTGAAGATCCAAATACAGTTACTATCAAGCTCAGTTCACCACATGAACCTGAACAGCAGCTAAAAACTCCTACTCAAGCTCTAAACACCCCCACAGGTCAAACACAATCGTCAACACAACCCCTTAATACCCCTACGCAACAACATCTACTTACCCCAACTTTGGGAACACCGACACCACAACTTAACACACCCACCCAACTTCTTAATACCCCAACGCAAGACATGGCATCAAGATCAACTGTAGTTGAAATCGATAACACATCGCCGGTTAAGGTTCTCTTGCCTGCCCCTACTGGAAAAAAGAGAAAGTTAGATTCAGAAAATGTTGATACAACTGACAAAACAAATTCTACCAAACTTCGCTTTCACAATTTCACACCAAGTGACTTTAAAAGTGGTGAGGTCAATGTTTCAGCATTTAGAAAACCAAGTGAGTTTGTCTCAAACAGTCCAACAACTGACTTAGCTTCAAAAGCTCGCAGAAAACCCAGAAAACAGCTTAATCCACAAGTAACTGACAATCAAGAGCAAGAAGAAAAGATGTCAGAAAATGTTCAAGTGGATAAAACTAAATCGAATCCGAAGTCCCAGCCAACTGAAGTTATCAAGTCTCCTGAGAAAGAAACAGCCAACCAGATACCCAAATCCTTTGCTGGTAAAAATGCAGTTCCGGAAAACATGATTTTGATGCCATTTCCAACTCTTCAAACTCCATCTGTGTTACGGGGGATTACTCCTTTGTTTAGTCTTCCATCTACTTCAGGCGGTGAGGGTGGAAATCCATCGCAACCTGTTGTCCCCCAACTTAACACTCCTGTGTTTATTCCATCACTGAATTCAGCAATGTTACGACGGGGTTCACCTTTAAAGTCTGGTACCTCGACTCGGGCCTCGGCTTCATCTACGCCTCAGTTTTTTACTTTCATGGCAAACCAAGGTTTCAGCACCCCTACCATGATTTTTACAACACCAGATTTTACTGATAAGTCTAGAGCCAAACAAACAAAACCAAATGAAAATGAACAGGACAAACAACCATTATCAGCTATCAAAAGAAAGGTGCCATCTTCTTTGTCGCTCTCGCATTCTATCAGAGATGATGCCTTGCAAACTCCATCTAAAATAAATGTTGTTACACCAAGTCTTGTTGGTAATTCTTCCACACCATCGCAGGTGTTTTCTTTCCAAGAGCAAGCATTTGTCTCTCATGTAAAAGTTGACAACAACAAAAGCACAAGTGAAAGTGCATTAAAATCGCCGCAGAAAGTTTCACCTAAGCGCAGAAGAACTGAGTCCGCTAAATCCTCGGATGCAACTGATGAAGAATCATCTGCTCCTCCCAAAACTCCAGTGCCCACTCTTGTTGTTAACCCTCCATCTGATGCAGAAGCTGAAGTTTCTCCATCTCCTTCTGGCATAAAAAAGAAAATTAAGTCACCCTTGAAAGAAAAAGTTACTGATAAAAACAAACAAAAGGTAAAATTATAAAAAAATTAATTACAGACATAACAATACATTTTATAATTTAAAAAAACTTAGTATTTTCTAAAAGGATATTTTTTTTACTGAATTTTCTGTTTTTTTTAGAAGGAGAAAGGAACAGTAAGAACAACTTTACATCGAATGAGGTCTGGAGGCAACACTGACCTTCTCTTATCGATCAAATCCCCTGACAACAATGACATCTCTGTCCACCGTTCCCCGCTTAACACTCCATGTGGAATTCAGGTAATTCTAGTCACCAAGTTTTAAAATTAGTTAATAAAACTAAATTAATTAATATTGATTTATCTAGTAGGTAGTAAGTACAATTTTAATAATTTAAACAACCAATTTTACTTAAGGTAAACACACCTTCAATAGCGACTATGATTTCGGGTGCTTCTCCAGGGGCAGTAAAGTTAACTTCCCCCATCAAGAGGCTGCCCCCAAATGTCAGAGTTCACCCGCAGCCACTAATGGTGGCCCCAATAAACATGGCTCCAGGCTCAGCTGGTGTCAGCAGTCAAGGAATGGTAAGATTAATTTTTTTTCAATATTAGTAAAAAAGTTATGAAGTTATTTTTGTAATAAATAACTTTTATATTTATAATCGGAATTTAATTTTTTTTTTAGTTGCAAACACCAACATTGTTCCACCTTATCAGTCCCTCCCAAGCAGCTCCTCCCTCTCCCTCAATGTTGGTTTACTCCCCAAGAGGGTTCTCTCGTGGATCGGGATCGATCTCAGCTGGAAGGTAAATCAATTTCAAAAATTTTTTAAATTTACAAAATTTGTTACAATTTTTGCATTCTCGATGTCGGCTTTTTTGTAATTGACAAACATTATTTTAAATGAAGTTTTTTTTTATTCTGTAGTACACAAAAAAAAACTCACTATAATTTTGTCCTGTTTCAGTATAAGTTCACCAGCATTTGGGTTAATGCAACGAAGTGTGAGTGGCGCTCCAACGAGCTGCAGCAGCGCTTCTCTGTTCAAATCAGCGCTCATGAAAAAGTGGCCCGTGTTTCAATTTCCCCCCACCATGCCCATGACAGTCCCGGGGAATCCCCCAACAAGCAACAACAACGACGAAAACAATAACAAGACGACTGAAAACGAGGATAAACAAAAAAAAGATGACAAGTCGGTTGAAAAGGCGAGCGATGTTGCTGAGACGTCGGTGCCTTCTGTCAGCAAGGCGACACACTCGTCCGCCGCCGTGTCAGTCATATGTCCGCCTCAACCTAGAATGTTAGACAAACTGTCAGGCGCCAACGACCCATGCCTGTCAGAAACGGCGCAGGAAGATCCTTGAAATTTAAGTTAAGCAACGTTCAAAAAAAAGGTTTTGGAAATTGAATAACAAAATTGAATTAAAAGAAGTTTTAAAGAAAGTCTTCTCTAACAGAGAAAAAGCAACATTTTTAACGACCATGTTGCTCATAGTATAACAATGCTTCACACTTATGATGTTATACATAATACATATAACCACCATGTGGTACAGTTCCAAAATTAACGTTTTAACTTTTCTAACAACATTTTTCACTTAAAGTGATTTGGTGTTGTTGATACTTGGTGCTTCGCGATTATATTTTACGCATGTTTTTTTATTATCTGCCTGTAACTTAGTTGTATTTGCTTGGGATTGGTTTCGCTATAAGGTTACTTTATAACATTTTAATTGAGTTTATTTTGTTGGTGCTTTAAATTTATGTTTATGTTACTTATGTGCGAGGTGCTAGTTTGTAAGAACTGTTAACTCAATCCATTGGTTATCATTTTATGAATGTTGTTTTTCTGTATTTTTATCAGTCGTACCCTACAACGATGAAAACCCTGAATTTTTGGCTTGTAAAAAATAGGTTAATAATTTCTGCTACAACAACATATTAAAAAAGCTTCTTAATTATTCGAGTTGTTGAAACCGCTCTACGTTTCTGCATTTAAATCTTGGTATGAGATTTATTATTTTCTGGTTTTAGGTGTTTTTGATATTTTTACAGTACAAAAGTTTCATATATTTTGGCTAATTGCTCGCAACTGCCAAGGTGCTACTTCGTTACAGTTTCATATATTTTGATGTTGTCATTTTTGTTTCAAAGGTTTTAAACTATTTTCTCTTCAAACTTTTAGAATGTGTTTTAAACAAGAGTATATGTATATGCTTACAACAAAAATTATAATGTTCTGTATAAGTCCCTTGATTACTTAGTTTTAAAATAAAAGTATATATTTTGATAAATTCGCGTTTAACAATATTAACCCCAAAGTTTTAACAAATTTTACTAAGAATTTGTTTTAATGTTGTTTGTGGTGCATTGTTTGCTATGTGCCGAGTACATTGATGCACTTATACTACTTGTCACCCTTGTAAAGCGCTTACTAATTCAACATGTTCTAAATTATATTAATCTGTTTGTGTACATATATATTTTGTGGCGTCACATAATTGTTTACTAATCATGTTACTTTGTTAATAGAATTACCCATTTTGTCGCTTATTTTTTAATGTTATGTTTAATATAAAAAATACAGTTCGTGTGAGCAAAAACCTAGGCTTGGCTTAAAACAAGATTTAGGTAGTGACGTCACGTAGCTAAGTATGTTGTAACAATAAGTAAGTAGTTCATTTAAAAATCCAGCCATAAACATAAATAAAGAACCTCATCTTCGAAAAACTAAAGTTTAAATCTTTAAACGCTCTGGAAAAGAAACCAGAGTTAAACTTTGCTGAATTGACAATATTGTATAAGAAATTAAAAGTGAGTAAAAAATAAAAATGCAGTTTCTAATAATCTGTAGGTTAATTTTTTTATGTAGACCTAACAATAAAACATAACTGATTTGTTTTTTTAGGATCGCTGCCATGAATCGAAAGAAAACACAAAATGTAGCTGAAAAAGAAAACGCTGACGTATTTGAACAAATACAAAATGTCAAATACAAGATAAGGCTACTGGGTTAGTGTCCGAGGAATGCGCTACCCTAGCTTAAATATAGGCTTTGCTATTTTAATTTCAATGTTTATGTTTAGAGAGATCTAGACAAACGTTCGCCGATCAAATAGGGGAAATGTACAAAGAAAACGAGAAGGTAATTCAAACTAAACGTTGTGAAAACCGAGAATTAAGGGAACAACTTCGTAAATCATTAAATGACGACAATGCGGAATCAATTTTACCCTTGTTTAGTGGTAGGCCAAAATCCGAAGGGTTAGCTATAAAAAGAAAAACAATCAAGGTAATTAAAAATTTGTCATGTAAAATTTTTTGTCTTATTTTAATTTAAATATGTCATGCCTTTCGAATTAAACAATTGAACAGGAAGTGGTTGAGGAACTAGATCAGACTGTTTGCGAACTTCGGAGATCTCACAATAAAGTCGTCCACATCAAAAACTGCAAGCTTAAAACCCTAGAGAATTTGCAAAATGTTACTATAACTCCGAGTGCTACGTTCGGTGAACACACAAGTGTTAGTATTAACTAATTTTTACATATATTAGTCCAAAAATAACTTGAAATTCTACATTTTTAAATATTGATTAAAAATTAGATTGCAACATGATTTTTTAGAGATGTCGTCAGTTGGAAAATTCGTTGGACAAAGTTAAATTAAAAAATGTTACTGCAAAGAATGTTAAAGGCGTATACCTAAAATTGAAAACTACAATAGAGGTGGGTTTCAGATATATTAACTACATCTATGCTTTAGTTGTAATTTTTTACAAAAATATATATTCATTAAAAAAGAACGAGCTAAGATTTTTCCCGAAAAAGTTGGACGAACTAAAAGATGAACAAATTGAAATCGAGCAAGAACTTGTCAACATGAAATCTGTACATGTAACCGCAACAAGTGAAGCAGCAGAAATAGTGGTGATTAGTTAACAACAATTTAATGAACTTACTTAACAATATGTGTAATCAATAAATAAGATAATAGTCTTGTATACCTTCTCAAGTCTGACTTACTGGCGCAAATTATTTTTTTACTAATTGTTTAATTTTATAGAACGAAATAGGACTTTTTGAGAACGACGTAAGGGAGTCAAGACGTCAGCGGGACATCAACTTACGGCAGTTACGTCGTTCTGTTAGGGACATGGAGCGGATGATAGAAGAAAATTTACAACATCAACATAACTTAGCTTTCACCAGAAAAAGTAATTTTCGTTAATAAATTATACATACTACTTATGTATATAAAAATATTTTGACTTTAAAATATTTATAACCTAGTTTCTTTTTATTAATAGAAGTGTGTTTTATTGCTATTTTTTGTCTTTCCAGCTACTAAGGTCAACAGTAAAGAAGTTTTGAGAGTTGCTACTATACAACAACAAATGAACGAAAGAATGGTAAAAATAGAAAAGTACAAAACTGAAGCAGACATGATTGAAAAAATCACCGGCATACCATTCAGCAATCTAAGGGTAAATCTATTTAAACATGTTAGATTTATCATAAATTAAACAACTTTTTTTTATTGGTGCAATACTATATTTTTTGTTAATTTTGATTTTTCTTATCTTTGACAACGTTTTAATATTAAATTGGAAGAATTTCTTTTTATTAAGGATATTATTCGTTGCTTGAGTAAACAAAAAAGTTCAATGTCTGAGTTGGAGGCATCTGCAGATTTCAAAGTCGAAAAACTTTCGAAAATGAGATTAGAAAAAGAAAAACTGGAGAAAAAACTGAACCAAATACTTTATGAAAAGGATCAAATGTATGTATCTACAAAAAAAAAATTGTTTAAATTTTAACTTAAAATAAACACAAAAAAGTCACGTTACTACCTAAAATTTTTTAGTATTCAGAAAAAGATTAACGAAGCCAACAACAAGCTTAACAAGCTAACTGACGAAACGCAAACACGAAACAGCTTGCTTGCAACTGAAATTCAAGTAACCGACGATGTTATCACATGTTGTGCTGCTTTGCTGTCACACTTACAGCGATCAACCGAACAACTAAACGTTGGGATTCCGAAAATAAAGCGTGTATTAACTGGTGAGCACAATTTAAAGTACATTATAGGCAAATTTAGATAGTTCAACAAAGATGATTTAATTTTAAATAGTTCAACAAAGATGATTTAATTTTTTATTAAGAGCCAACTAAAGAAGATATATTCAACGCCTCCATGAATGCTGTTCTGATTGTAAACGACAAGGCAAAGCAAAAGATGAAGCAATGCGGAATATCTGAAAATAACCTTCTGGACGATCCTATTTTAAATCTGGTTAGTTTTAAAATATATATCACTGCAAAACAGAAAGTAGTTCAAAGAAGTTTAACTTCAATTTTCTAAATCATTGCAGGACCAACACAGTTACATTAATTCTTATAACAATCGAATACCAGGTCAACTGGAACGACAAGTTTCAGAAGGTTCGTTTATAAAACTCCTTCATTTAAAAAAATATAAAGAAGTATTAATTTAAAGTGATTTGTTTTTAGAATTCGACAACTACAACGTTCCTAACAACGAACTTTATGTTTCGCGTGAAATGATAAAGAGTTTCACCAAAAGAGCTACGGCTAACTTGACTCGAAGACCAATTTAATCTTATCAATTAATGTTTTCCCTATTTTAAAACAAAACTACTAAACTGTTAAATTATGAATTAAAAGTTTAAACCCAAGTTCTTATGTTATACAATTTAATTGTTTTTTAGATTTTATATAAAATATTGATTTTTGTGTGAATTAATATTTTCTATTTCATTCACATTTTTAATTCAACAACAACATACAGCCACCACCAAAAACGTGGTCATTCGCATGTTTTAATTGTGACGATTTATTGTATTTCAATTTTAAAATGGAGCCAGCAGAATGTCCAGTAATCGTAAACCAATCTCTTCAGTCCAGCAATATAGCAAAATCCTTAAAATCACGTGGGTTTAAGGTATAGCTAATGATATTTCAGTATGTTTAGTTATCTGGTTCGGCAGTTCGAGTTCGGGTCAGCCTGATTTATATTCTTGTTTTGGTCTGTCTGCTAACCAGTAATCTAGCAATGTATGTATGGTAAGCCAATATTTATAATTCTGTAACATTCTTTAGATGAAAATCTCGCAAACCATTGAAAGTGATGCGGTTATATTTCCGACTTCGAATATTGCTTTTTTACTCTGCCACGTAAACGACTTAAAAACAAAAAAAGAAATTATCTCAGAATATCAGGATATTTTAGACGACGAAGTTTTAATCAAAATAAGCAGATTTTCTTCAGGTTAAAGAAACATGTTCCTGATTTTTTAATACCCACTATTTAATTTGCTAGTAACTGTTAAGTAATTCACGCTGCGATCTTTTGTTGTTGTGCAGTAAACAGAAACAGCCACGTGCTAATAATTTCGCCAATGTTTGGAGAAATAGAGCTTGAACTAGTCACTGCGTTGCAATGTAGGTTTTTTCTGGGCGACTTAACTATTTTAATGGCCCACAACGAAATAGGTTAGTTAAAGTTACTTATACTAATATAACCGGTGTTAAGCTATCAAAGTGATATCGCAAATTTCGAAGGATATCGCAAATTTCGTCTACTCATTCGGTGATAACATCTTTTTTTACAAATACAGAGTGCGTTGAAGTCATGACAAGCGTAGCTCGAATTTATAGCAAGCAGTTTCGGGCTAACATGGACAGCCTTGTACAAAGCTCTATAGATGATTGGTCTGCTGACGAGCCTCCTATGCGATTAAGGCCAGCCACAACGTTAAACATCAGCTCAAATGAATGTAGCTATAATGGTACCTAATGATATTACAGAAGATTCTTTTGAACGAAAGAGTTTTATGAAGTAGTTAGTTTTAGTTAGTGATTGTTTTTAGTTATGTGTTTATTTTTTTAGTTATTTTTGGTTGTTTAAAGCTTATGTTTTTAAAGTATACACTTTTATTTAAATTTAATAAAAAATCAGCTAATTGTTAGTTAGAAAATATGCAACCGTAAACTGTATGTATATTAGGTCCAGGTGGAACGCGTGTTTTTAAATATAACAATGTCAAAAAAATCCTAACCTCCGGTTTAAGCGTTTATGTCAACATATATGTGTGCGCAAATATATGTGCTTTTGATCTCTTATTAGCGTACACGGTACAGGCGTTTAAAATCAATAAGTTATCTGATTTCTATAACAAGAAGCGATTTTGTATGTAATTTTGGTAAGGGTGATGTTATGGGCTTATGATAAGCAATTAAATTGTGAAAAAATGTATTTAGACTATTTTGTAATGCAGTTAGTTCATTTAATGTCAGGGAAATTGAAATGAAACCTGAATAAGTAAAAACGTGATAAAAAATTTATCAAGTTTCTTTGTATAATAGTTGAAATGGTATCTGTTTATCCCCATAAATTATGAATAAGCTAGCTCGTAAATGACAACTCAATAATGGAATTGAAATTGGAAGCGCATTTGATTATGGGTTACACTTATATCTCGTTTTGTGTAAAAATTTAAAGACCTTTGTCTTCAATACAATATAGTAAGATACAGGCGGTCTAGTACTTAACAGAAATTATAAATTGTATTGCTAAAATAAAGAAGGTTTAGTTAAAATTTTGTTTTTTGAATAAGGTAAATTTGATTAGCCAAAAAATTCAAGATTAATTATTTGAGCGTTCGACTGCGGAAAGGCATCTTATGCAATTAAGTCATAAGGTAATTAGATTTAATACACCTATCTTTTAATGGCTTTACTCATGGGTTTTCTAGGTCATAAAATACGTCTTCAAACCTCCAATTTTATAGTATTTTTTATTTTGGGTTAAATTTGTTACGCCTTTTGAACGTTGTGGTCTATATAGCCTAAAGCAGAATTAGAAAAATAAAATATAACGAAGTACTTTTGTTTAACGTTATTTCTAATCTACATTTTACGAATATTATCTACATAAGAAAAGGATTTAAGGTTTTATAAGTGCGAAAACTTATATAAGTGTTTTTATTATTATACTATGGATCGTTTAATTAAGAATAAATTTGCACAACTTAGCTTGTCTCTTTTATTTTTAAATATATATTTGTAATTAAATTTGTTTTTACCGACCACCAACTAGAAATACTAAAAATACCTAAGAATTTTTGATATTTTAGTCTCATTTAAAATGCATTAAATTAGTTTTTAAATATTAAATTATTTGTTATTTTACTGCATATAAGAGAGTTTACTGGGGCCCTATTTAGAAAAACCTGATATCACAAACCCATGCAATATTAAAATGTGGTTTTTCGTCTAAAAAACATTAGTTTACAGTTTAAAGACATTTTTTTGTTGTATTGGATTTTTAAACTTTTAGAATAATGCGATATACTGATTTAGATATTTTTTTAATTTTGTTAGAACTGAGCAAAATCTCTGCAGTTAAAGACAATTTTGTAGGCAACTAAAACCGTATATGAGTTATAAAACGCCTTTTTATTCATTTTTTAAATGACTTTAACATTGTTTGACCGGGTGAAACTAAAAAAGGTTTGCGTGAACTTTTAAATAGCCTATTTTATTAATATTTAATTTTTACGCATTTCTAAATTTGAGTCGTTTTTCATTAATATTTATGCAATTTTAATTGTTTTTTGGATCGTAATTAAAACCAAAATAACTCGCAAAATAACTTCCAAATTTGAAGTAATAATACTTAGTTATTTAATTAAATTGTATAAAAGACAGGTATTTCAACCTTTAGCTTTTAAATCTTACTGTTGGTTGATATTAGCTTAAATTAAAATTTTAACTCAAACATAAACATTGGATTATTTGCATAACTCGTTTTACGTAAGTGAAGATTTTTCGTTTACAAATTCTTAAAAAATTATTGCGTCATCTCTATTCAGAATTTTTAAAAATAAATCTTGCCTTTATATGATTTATAGAATTTGGCAGATTTTGTTGTATAATTGACTTATAATTAAAAATCAATCCATTCTTTAAAGTATTATCGATTTGCATTTTAGTAATAGACAGCATTAATATCTGCGCCTAAAAACTCTCAATTATAAAAAAAAAATTTTGTGCGCAGTTAAGGATTTGCCAGAAGATATGTAAAAATAGCATTGCGTTATTTTTTTAAAAAATTGTCAAAATTTAATATTAAAATGCACCATATAGATTATATAAGGCTGACCATAAATAACCAGCATTTTCATAGATTTTTTTCGCAAAAATCGAATAATAAATTAACGTTTTTTGTTTAGAAATTTCAGTTTTCGTGGTTTATAACAGGGGTTAAGAATAAAATTTAATGACCACTTATATGGTACGATTGAGAAGCCTCTCAAGTAAAAGCCTTTGGAATATTGCACGAATATTTTGGAGTGACGTCACTGGGTCAACATAATACAAGGTATTTTATTACTTAATTATATAACAAGGTATTGCTTTGTTCAAACCTATTTAAATAAAATTTAGATTTATGCTTTTTTAGTTTAGTTTTTTTTTAAACCTACTATTTTGATAAGATGTGGGTGTTTAAAATTGTTTGTGTTTTTGCAAGTTTTGAACTAGTTTATTTAAAAGTAAAGGGCGTGGGTTTAGTAACTACGATATTTTGTTAAACTGTTTTATCTCGATATGAAAATAATTATCTTCAAGTTATTTGTTTTTAATAAAAAAAATTAATAAGCACATGACTTTGCCAAACCCAAAAACTCCCCCCAACGTTTTAGCGTCAAATTTATTCTAGACTTTACATTATGCTTTTATGCTAAAAAGTAAATTGGATTTGCGGTTTCAACTTAAAGTGAATTGGCTCCGATTTTATTCAAGGTTTTAATATTAGATTATTAAATACATACGTTTCCCGTAGGTGCTATAGTTATAGATTCTTGTAATTGTATGGGTCACACCTCGTTGCCTTTGGACGAATACATTAATAATTTGCGACTTCGATAATGAGTTTGGGCACGTTCGATCAACTAAGTTGAATCAAAGTTTAGGGTTTGAAAAAAAATTAATTTAGTTGAAAATTAATTTAGTTGTACGTTGCTTGGATAAAGGTTAGACCGAAATAGTTAAGAATTTATATTGTTTAGTTACATAATCATTTATTCATAGGTACTGAAATTTTTGTTAATTTTAATAAGGTGATAAAATATTAATTTATAAACAAATACATACTAAGTATAGGTAAATACCAAGTTTGAGTTTTAATATATCTAATAGTAAGGTCAAAAACAAAAATAAGTGTTTTAAAGTAAAGTATGTTACTTTTAAACTTTTTTAATAACCTACAAATTTAAAAAAATATTGACATTGTATGTTTTTCAATACTTTTCGAGAAACCCTAAAATAATCTTTTGTTTTGACTTACTCCTATATTTAAGTCAATGTACGTTATGTTAATCGCGTTTTAAAGGAATATTTGGATTTTTATGTTAATTAGAGTTAAATTAATTAACTTATGGCATTTCTTTTAAAATAATCGTGCGTAACTTTTGATAATTTTTTATTAACTTCGTTAACTTAATTATGTTGTAATATATTTAACTGGGGCGAAATTAGTTTCCTTGCGTTAAAAAAAATATTTTTAACAGTACAATAACTAAAAGCATAACTTAATTTTATAACAATTTTTTATAAGTTGGTTTATTTCTTAACAAACGGTTCGTTTATACATCAATATTAATAAATTATTGTATTTGTAAGTTCGAAGTTTATTTTTATCTTGATATTTTTTTAATTACCGCAGACGTTAAACGTTACGCGCTATAGCAAATCTGACGCAAGTTAAAAAGCGTGAAATTATGCTACGTGTTATTTTATATTAATCGTGCGTGAAGTTTTAGCGCAACTGCTGTTACTGGGCTTTTTCAATAAGTCAAATTGTATATTGGGATCATATAGTAATAGATTACCTAAAAACAAAAGATAAGTAAGATATATACATGGACAAACCAGTTTAATAAAGTGTTTTCTTATTGGAAAGGACATTTTTAACGGTCATGTAACGCTAGAAAAAAAGTATTTGCTATTTTTGTTCTTTTGGGGCAAACGTCAACACTTTTTTTACTTTAAAAAAAATATGCCTTGTCATTCGTCGAAATTTGTTTTGATTTTTAAAAATTGTCGCTTAAACTTTTATAGCACAATTCATAATTTCTTAAGACCAATATGGTTTTATTAAATAATCTGAATTTTTGTGGGCTGTATACTTACGTATTCTACGTTGCTTGATACGTGATAACATATCACGCACTAACTTGTCGCACGTAGCGCGACGGTAATTAGTGTTTTTACGGGTTTGCAGTTTACTATTTACTTGCCCCTAGCAATTAAAACTGCCGAAGTAAACTTCAACATAAACTTTGTTTAGGTCGTCAGAGGTTTCTGGTTTTATTATATGACTTAAAAGCACGTTTTTTACATAGTTTAGTTTTAGTTTTTTGTTTCTTAGTACATAGTTGGTCGTACGGCGAAATGTGAGATTTAATCTTGATTTGAGTCATGATTTTCAGACTGAAAATTATCGTGGGTTGAAAGATACGACTTTTAATGTAAATAAAAATACACCAAATTATTATAAAAGGTTACTATTTTTTTGTGCAAATAAATACTTATATATATGTTTTATTGTATTTGTTAGGATTAATGTAGGTCTATATATAAATAGTTGTATAAAATTAAATAAACCTTTTTAAGAATATAGGCAAGTTTATTTATTAAATAAGTTAGCGTAGAACATAGATGATTTGTATTTATTTTTTGCAAAAATGAAAAGTTCCGCTGCACGTAATGGGTGGTATGGTATAATTCGAGGTAAAATAAAATATAATGTTTTTAGTGTTTTTTACTCAGTTTTAACTATTGCTTTTACCGTTTGACGTAGTTGTAAAACATAAATACTTACAGTTTAAACTTTAATAATAAACAAATGAAAACATATTTTTAGCTGCTAATTCTACAAAGTCTACTTTATTCGGACATTCACAAGAACAACTTGAAAAGGAAAAACACCAGCAAGAAGCCAACAAAAAACGGGAAGCAGCAAAGCAAAGAAAGAAATCAGGTAGAGGAAGTTTTAATTGGTATATCAACAGCATATTTTAACAGGCAACTTATTTTCTAAACAGTGTTTAAAACTTTAACATATATTTGTAAACGTAACCATTTTTAATTAAATTATACTTAAAAAAAATATAAGGCTTGAACAATGGAGAAACAAGATACAACTCAGAAAGTGCGCTAACTAGTGGTGATATTTTCGATAACCCGGAAATTTGGAAATATTATTACGATAACCCGAGTTTTTCGGAATCGAATATTTCCAAAGATTTACCAGGATTTAAAGGTTTTAAAAGATTTAAGGTAACGTAATATAATAAATCTTTATAACAAATATACAAAAAATGATTCATTATATAGCGTAACAAGTAAACAATAAAATTTAAGTGATAAAAAAACCTTCAAAAATTTCAAAGTCAACATAAACATTTTTAGAGAAAATTTCGGAAAGATTCAACAATCAGTCAAACGCAATCCATGACAGATATTCCGTTGAGTAAAAGCACTTGGAATAACAACAAAATGGGTGTAAATGGAGTTTTCAACGTTCAAGATGCTTATAACATGGACGAAGATGGCCGGATTTATTACAATCATGAAAAGGTAAAATATAAGTGGTTTAAATTATCAGTGATAATATTTGGCATACTAAATCAAATTATAATTTTATTTTACTGATATTAGGATGACGTTGAGGAAAACTCAATGTACGATCACTTCGGAATACGACCTCGACATATTGTTGCCGATTCCGACGCTACGAGTTGGAATTCCGAGCTGTTCGCTGAATCCCCGAATTTTGCTCGAAAGTTCGACACGAAAGATAATACGCCCGTCAGAAGTCGCCGCGGAGCAGTTATTGGTGGACATAAGGACATGGCAGTAGTGCATGAAAATCACAAGAATGCGTAAGTATATTTTGTTAACATTAAATAACTTATAAGACTCCAGTAGCAAAAATTAATTATTTATTTATAGACTTTAGAACGAAAAATGGTGTCAAAAAACGCTTAATTAGACGTATAAATGCCTCGAAGTGGTTGGCTTAACTTTTTTGTAATTAAAATTAGTTTATTGTTTTTCAAAAACGAACTTAAGTGATACGAATGACGTCATTGTCGTAAAAATTGTTGTAACTGCGCAAAAAGATGGTATAGGGAGGCGGAAAAAAAAATTGACGAAACAGTTATAAATAATTCAACCAAGTGTGGTTTAAAGTAGGATTCTGGTGTTAAAAATTTTTTTGCGACGTCGATTAAATGGAAAAGCGAATTGCATTTAAAAATCTGGCAAGCTTTATGTCTTTAATTAATATAGTATTTTGTAAAAGTTGATTTGGTTAGTTAGAATTAGTATCAGTTTGGCATTTAAATATAAAGACTAATTTGTAGCTTACCTTTTTTACAATTAAATTTATATATTTGTGTTTAAAATATTTATTTTGCATTTTTTTAACGAAATTTTTAAACTAAATTTTTTTGTATTATTTGTTTTCTTTTAGTGTTTTTTTGTTTAAAAGTTGTGCTTGGTTAAAAGGGGACAAATTATATTTTAAACAAGGTTTTAATGTAGATTTAGTTACGCAAATTATTTAATTTATAGCATGACATGTTTCTAAAAAGAAAGTTTTTTTTCATATTGTTACAATATTTTTATTTTTTTTGTTATTTGACATGTATTTGGTTTTACGACAAGTTTATTCCAGAATTTATGACTTTGTGTCAAGAATATTAGTTCGTATTTAGGTCGCCTCGTTTTGAAAGAGTATTTTTTAAAAAGAGAAAAAAAATATGTTGTTTAGACTCTGTCATTTTTGCAAGGCTACAATATGTTTCAATGCATGCGACTGCGCCTTAAATTTTTTACAGATGCTTTTACTTTGTTGCATTATCAAGGGAGCAGTCATTTATGAATAATAGATGGCTAGTGTATGACTAGATTTTGGCATATAAATATCGCCAAGTCGCTCGTTAATAGGCGAAACTAAAACTCAGTTTTACATAATAAGATACCGCACTGGATTACATTATAAACTAAGCACTTGTTAAACAAATTAAGTTGAAAGTATTTTAGGTTTTTAAATTTAAATTCGATTTTTTTGTTTACATCTTGAATTAAACAGAAGCCTACTATAATTAATCAAAAGAGTAAAACGCGTGTTTGAAATTACAATACAATGATTGCCGTTTCATCGATTTTGACAAGCCGTCAATAACAACGGATCTTGCAATTAAAATCATTTTCGTCGCTAAGAAAACAACATGTCATTTTGGTTGACTGGCATTTACTCAATGTCGCGAAATACTATAATATATTATTGGAAAGCGTGCGGACTTTTTCTTTTTGAAAAAAAAATCGATAGGCTAACTATTTGACATGAGAAACGCCGGGTCAACTACTAATGTCAGGTTCTATTACGCTTGCACACATTATAATACAAAGCAAAGCACACATGGATTAAGTTAAAGCTCAACGTGGTTGTACAATGATGTCAAAAGCACGTGCAAGTTTAAAGACGCAATAGTTTAGAATTTGATTGTTTATTACTGTTTTAATGTGTCGACTTTTCTTCAAAGGTTTTAGAAAATGCAAATAAGAATTTTTTTAATTTAAGAATTTAATTAAGATAAGGAAAAAAATATGCTTAAGAATTTTTTTAATTTAAGAATTTAATTAAGATAAGGAAAAAATATGCTTAAGAATTTGTGTTGTTGGTTGTTTAATTTAATGTATTTATTTGTTGATCTTTTAATATGGTGTTTTTTTGGCAATCAAATTTTAAAGCACAAGAAGAAAGAAAGAGTAATCTTAAGATACTAATTTTACAGTAAAAATTAAGTATTTCTTTACGTTATTCCATAGTACACCTTAAGTATTTTTAAGTAGTTATTTGTAGTAACTGTGAATAGCAGGAACCGCATTGAACATACATCAGAACAATATGTGTCATACCCAAAAATTGTTAATTAAAGAAATATGTAAATAAGCGGCAGCCTTTATACTTATTGTAGCAAGCTGTAAAAATACTTTTTACCATATTTTCCTTTCGAATACAATCGAATAGGGGCATCTTACCGTCCGCCACCCCATACATAATTGATGAGAAAAATGAAGGAAAATGAATCAGAAATGCCCGAGTAGAATCATTTGTCGATGGAAGCTTCTGCTTTTCATTTTATCAAAAATTAAGTTATTTAAAAGGCAGGCAGTGTAATTTTGTAGTCTTGCATTTACTAAAGTTAAGTTTAATTAAAAGCATATGGTTATGCTAGCATAGACTAATTACACTTACCTTTATTTTATTTTAATCAGCTGTAAAATATAAAATATACAAAAAACATTAGGTAGTGCAGTTTTTAGACTAATTGCCATAAAATCATAACATTTAGTTTAATAAAGTATAATCGTTTTTTTTATCAAGATTAAAATTTTTCTCTTGTGCCGTAAAGGGTTAAGATAAACTTAATTGTTTTTGCCTATTACAAAGTATATTCATAAGGATTATGCGTGCTGACTTTTAAAGTTAAACCCTTGGATTTAATATAAAACCTATTGATTTTATTATCCACAAGTCAGGTAAGATATAAGATTGAGTGTGATCGAATAATTTATTGCTAATTTACTGATCAATATATGTCGAATATGTATGTTATCATTCATTTTGTGATGTGGGAATTTTTAGGTTAAAATAATGACTTTATGTATGAGAAACCATTGTATCTGCAATTTTTTGCTGTCTAAAAATTTGAATTGTGTATTTTTTGTATAACATAAAACTAAAAGATAAGTAAAAAAAACATTTTTTGTTAGGAAAATGGGAAGATTAGGGGACGACAATAATTTTTACAACCAACGCCAGCAACATGGATTTAGGGGGCCAGGGGCTCCTGGTGGTAAGGGTAGAGGTAAAGGAGCTCCCTACAAAATGACCCTTGCTCAACAGGCGCGGACGATGTCATATTACAACCCCATACCCAAACAACAGAACTGCGTAACTGCAAACCGATCTCTTTTTATATTCGGGGTGGATAATGTTGTGAGGAAGTTCGCAAAAAGAATTATAGAGTGGCCATATCCTTTTTAATTCACTATTTTCTTAAAATATTTAATTTAATTTTCATTAATTGATTTTATAAGTTAAAAAAATGGGAAAGTGGGGTACAATCTCATAGGTAGATTTTGTTAAAGTTTTAACTTTTTGATATTTTTAGGCTTTCACATTTTGTTCAATTACTTTAACATGGTATGTCTTCAATTTGAATAGCCTATACTTTACCCATGTTTAATTTATATTCATCATGGCTCCCTTATTCGCTTTTAGGTATATTAAAACATCTACTTGTTTATCACATTGCAGATAGCACAAATTTCCTTATAAATAAATGATAAATGGGAAGTGCTGCACATCAATATTATATACTCTGTGGCTTTTGCGAATTTTACGCTGGCAACTGTTGCTATTTATAAATGAGATTAGTTTAAGACAATTTAAAACGCATTAATTATACACGATTTTTGATTGTACCATAACGTAAGATAAGAGCCATGCATTAGTTAGAACTGAAAATTTTATATGCACAGCATGTGCAGAATGATTGCGTTGTATTTTGTATTGGGGATTTATTGATTAGTAGAGTTAAAAAAGGTCCTATTTAAGTCAATTCATTACACGACTTTAAAACATGGTAATTCAATTCAATGTGATGTAACTCCTAAATTATGTTTTGTAAATTTGTCAAAAGATAAGATTAAATTCCTTAACTTTTTTTCATTTTTACTCCGTTTGAGTATCTTATTTTAGCTACCATTGTTGCCAACTGTATTGTATTAGCATTGGAAGAACACATGGCCGGGAATGATAACACACCAAGAACTAAAAAACTTGTAAGCAAAATATAAGCCTGATCATCACAAATAAACAAAACAATAGTTAAAATAAATATTTGTTAATTTAAAAATTGTTTATTGTTAAATATTTTTAACTTTTATTTTTTAGGAACTGACTGAGCCTTATTTTTTGTGCATTTTTATCGTCGAAGCAGCTGTGAAAATATTAGCGTTGGGTTTTGTGTTGCACAAAGACTCGTATCTTCGATATGGTTGGAACATTATGGATTTTACAGTTGTTGTCACTGGGTAAGTTTAATTGTGCATTTAATCTTTTAATGTAGAACGTATATAAAGTTCCTTAACTTTAGGTTTTTAAAAAAATTATTGGCTAAACTTTTAAGCAGTTACCAAGTACTAAAATGAACGACCCAGTTTTATATGTATGTTTATTTGGCCACATTTTTGTTCTAATCCTTCCAGCTTAATACACTGGTAAAGCCTTCGACAGACGCCAATGTTGATTTAAAACTAACAGTCAGTAAAATATGAAATTGACGTTTATGTTTTTGTTAAAAAACAATGTACGGATATTTGACATTTCGCACTTAAAATCTGTTGTCAAAAAAAACGATTTTTAAATTTTAAAATTGTTTAGTAATAAAACGTTTAATTTTTTTATGATATTAAACATATTTTCTATTCCTTACATTGACACATTTTGCATTCATATACTAAGTGCAAGCTAAAGACGTATTGTAATATTGTCATAGGTACTAAATAATGCATGACAGGCAAGCCCCTTTGTGTATTATACGCCATATGTTTACAACTTACTTCAACACACGACATTTTTAATTAGACATTTTTGCTAATTTGCAAGAATGTTTATGATTGGTGTCATAATCCTGTATATTGCGTTTATATTTGCCTTTTATCAAGAGTCTAGCAGCGACTAACGACAGTTAAGCTGCTTTTTAAGTAGGTCATACTTGGTTTGCTGATATAAATTATACATCGTTTCTCTACTGTAAATTTGAATACAATAAACACGTTTAACCTAACTTACTTAATATATTAAGGTGTGTGACCTATTTCGATTCTTCGTCAGCATCTGGGTTTCAAACTTTAAGAGCAGTTCGTGTCTTAAGACCTCTAAAACTTGTATCTGGTATACCAAGTAAGTTGGCGTTGCTTACAATTTATGTGTTATAAAATAAAATAGTCATTTAACCCAATTACGTGTAAATAAATAAAAAAAATGGATCTTTATAATATAAACTACAAACTTTAATTTCTATTTAGTTTTTAATTTTCATTTAAATCAGATGTCTAAAAAAATTCTGCCTGTTTAAATTTAAATTTTTTATTTACTCCTATTTTATTTGCAGGTTTGCAAGTTGTGTTAAAGTCAATTATGAAAGCAATGGTCCCTCTTCTTCAAATTGCCGTTCTCTTGTTATTTTTCATTGTAGTCTGTTCTATAGTTGGTTTGGAATTGTACATGGGCAAGTTTCATCAAACCTGCTACACAGAAAACAGTAAGTTTAGTTTTTTAAACAACAACTAAAAAAATATTTCTTGTTTTGCAAAAAAAAACTTTATTACCTTGTTCTGTTAAAATTAAATTAAATTTATGTTATTGGAAATGATTTATTGAGCTTCGTAGACTTAAAAATTATTTTAATTTATTTTTTTAGACGAAATTTTGCGCGAGAATCAAATTTGTGGGGGAAATGACACGACACCTAACGGTACAAACGATGAAAGATATTACATTTGTCCGAAGGGAACTTACTGTGGCTATTGGGAACTGGGACCTTATTATGGAATAACAACATTTGATAACATTATCTTTTCGATGATGACAGTATTTCAATGTATCACCATGGAGGGCTGGACAGATATTCTATATTTTGTAAGTTTCTTTTGCAAATTTTTTTTCAATTTTAAAAGTTTTGTGTTGGTAAAGTTAAAAAATGCATACTGGAATTAAGTTTTAAATGTAAAATCACTGTTTCACAACCCTCTGAAAAGCGTTACAATTTGCAATTTTAGAAATTTTTTTTATCTTTTTTATCTTTAAATTTATTTTTTTGAGTTAAAATTTTTTTCTTTATTGAAAACTCGCTCAAGTCATATGTCTATTGCAATTTTGGTGACGTAGCAAATTAAATATCAGTCATTAATTCTACCATAAAGGCGGACGATGCAACGGGTAGCATGTTCAACTGGGCATTTTTTATGATGCTCATTATCGTCGGTTCATTCTTCATGCTTAACCTCGTGCTCGGTGTTTTAAGTGGGTAAGTTCCACACAAACGTCACACTACGTGTATGTAAATGTCACGTGACTGTCGTGTGCTTTGGTAAGATCGTTTCGTGATCTTATACTACATCACTGCGATTTGATATTTTATAATTTTTGCACATAGTGTTTTGTGATTGTCAAATTTTACGTACAGTTTATGTTTAAGTCGTAAATGATCGACAGCGTGCAAGTGTTTTTGATTGACAATAAGTCAATATTTAGTCAATTTAAAAAAAAAGAAGCTGCAGCTGCCATATGTTGCTAGTGGTAACAATTAATTATCTGAATAAAAATATATTTGCGAAGGTTAGCAATTTTTTCTCAAAATTAAAGAACGGCAAAAAAGAAAGGCCTAGCTTTGCTTAATATTTAAAAATTAGCTTATTGTTTAAAAAAATGTGATTTTTATGCCAGTCAAATAAAATTTGTAGTCTAAATTCAAAATTTTGTATACGCCTACTACATCTAAATTTAAGAAATTAATTTTATTTGTTTAAATATGTTTTCCATGTTTTAATCTCTTTTAATTATTTAAAAAAAATGTTTGCTTTTCTTATTAAGTTTTTTAAATTCGAAAACGAAGTTATAAATAAAGGCAATTTATAACAGTTACCCAATTTAAATAGAGCGCCGACTCTGTTGCGGGATCGACCCTTGACCTGATATTGACATACATTCTCTTTATTGTAATTATTGGTTTGGGTTCTTTTGGTTTACTCAACCTCGTGTTTGGGGTTTTGGCCATGTAAGTTTGGGGAATGAAAAATAGATTTCTTGGTTAGTTTGGCTGATCATTCATTTTCAGGTTGCTATTATTCTTTTTAACTTGAAAAGCTTCTCATAATACCCGTTTTTTTTTTACTGAAAATATTTTTATTTTGATAGATCTGTTATAAATTCTGTTAAAAGCATTTAGTAAAATTTACCGTTAATTAGCCTAACTTGAAGCCATCTTATCTAACTTGCAACAACTATTTCTTGTAATTGTAATACCCATGTTGATAAAAACTTTTAAATACATAACTATTGCAAAGATAAGTTTAATTTTATAACATATTAACAATTTAGTGTGCATAGTTATAATTATTTTCTTGCTTAGATAACTGCATGTGACGAGTGTTGTCGTATTTTGTTTTAATATGCATGATGCATGTATTTAACTTAACTTTAATTACAATTTTATCTTGAAAACATTTTATAAATGATTTTTCTGGTCAAACTTGAAAATTGGTAATTTTTTAACTTAAATTTTGGTTATAGAGAGTTTGCCAAAGAACGAGAAAGAGTTGAAAACAGGTTGGCCTTTCTGAAAGTTCGCAAGAAACAACAACTTGAAAGAGAATTAGATGGCTATTTGGAGTGGATGCAGAAAGCTGGTAACCATTTTTAAATTATTTTTAAACTTTGTATTAAATTAAGAGTTTATTTTAAGTTTCAGGTTAAAATTGTTTGTGTGCTTATTAAATGTAAGAAGGGACTTTTAATAATGCCTTTTCTTGTATTGCAGAGGAAGTTATTTTGGCAGAAGAAGACAGAACAATAGACAGCAACGCTATAGGGGGTAAATCATTTTTTTTCTTGAATATACTTGTTTTTTAATAATACTTTTTTTTTTAATAATTTTTTTAAAAAATTTTAACAAAATGTTAACTTTTTATTTTTTTGCATAGCACTAAGAAGAAAGGCGCACAGAAGAAGTCGCATCGATCTTTTAGACTCCGACGAAAACTCGTTTTCTGATTCTACAGACATGAGTAAGAATATATTTACACTATTTTTTTTAAACCCTTAGTAATAGTTACTAAGTTTGGTTTGTTAACGTTATATCAAGGTACTGGGAATCCTTTTACACGATCAAATCCCAATCAAAAGCCTGGAAATTCGTTAAGAAACTGGTTGACAACTAAGGAACGAAGATTTAGGTAATTATTTTCAGAACTGCAATTCTTTAGTAAAAGTAAATCATATTTAAAAAATTATTTTTATATTTTTTATCTTTTTTACCTTATCTTATCTTTAATTTTTACCTTATCTTATTATTTTCACCCTATCTTATTTTTTACAGAGTAAAATGTCGTCATTTAGTAAAGTCGAATATTTTTTATTGGGTTGTTTTGTTTCTGGTTTTACTGAACACCGCTTTTCTATCAAGTGTTCATTACGGACAACCAAAGTGGTGGGAACAATTTCTGTGTAAGTTAAAACTTCATGTGGCATATATGGATTTTGTTTATTTTATAAGCGTTTAATGACAAATATATTTATCATAACTTTTAATATTTTTTGTTTTCAATTTCAGATTATGCAGAGTTTGTTTTTCTCGGTTTATTTTCGATTGAAATTTTGCTCAAAGTTTACGGACTTGGCCCGAGAACTTATTTTCGATCTTCGTTTAACGTATTCGATTTTGTGGTAAGAACTTTTTAAATTGAATTAAATAATAACGATAGAAACAATTGACATTGAAATTTAATTTAAAAAAGTCTTTCTAAATTCCACCACTATAAAATCGAAAAAACTGTGTTTGGAAAAGTTTTACAATATTGAAACTTTGTTTGAATTTTGATTTTAGGTAATATTAGGTTCGGTATTTGAAATAATTTGGTCAGTAATGAGACCTGATCAATCTATTGGAATTAGCGTTCTTAGAGCTCTGCGTTTGCTTCGTGTTTTTAAATTTACAAGGTTAGTTCTCAAACTAAAGTAATATATTTTTTTTAGTAAAGTGGGTATATTTAAATTTCAAATCCCTAAATAAAATTGTTTAATCTTGTAGCGCCTGGTCTGGTCTTCGTAATCTTGTGGTGTCATTAATGAGTTCACTTCGATCAATCGTGTCTCTGATTTTCCTTCTTTTTCTTTTTCTCGTCGTCTTTGCTCTTCTTGGGATGCAAATCTTTGGAGGAAAGTAAGTATCGTTACCCCATTTTTCTGTGTTGTTAGATTGTTTATAATAACCTAATGACGTTATGTTTATTTATAGCAACATCTAAATAAATTCTTCAAACTTAATGTTGATATTACTAAAGATATTTTAAAGACTTACTGGTTCAATCTACACATTTTATATATAATATTTTTGTAACCAGCTTTGCAGAAATTTGAGTAATATTCAATAAGTAAAGATATTTTAAATGAATTGAATGAACTTTTAAAAAAAAATTGTGTAAAAAAAAAATTTTTTTGTGTTGGGTAGTTACTACCTCATTTTATAATAAATATTGCATGAAAAGTTAGTCACTTATAACAACATAAACATTTTAAGAAATTGTTTTGTGTGTACAAAGCAACAATGTTTTGTTTCAATTTCATTTTCCTAATCGCACAAATGAATTCTAGATGAATTATTTATGTCTAGTTTCTCTGACTTCTTATGCACCTTTGCAGGTTTAACTTTCCCGAAGGGATGCCAAATTCAAATTTTAATACATTTCCGAGCGCCATTCTAACAGTATTTCAGGTATTTGTCAATCATTAGTTTATAATTTGGCAACACTGGGCCTATATAATTAGACTATTCGATTTATATTCGATTTATCGACCTTAATTAATCTCTTTAGAAAAGTAAGGGCATTAGAATCAAGATTTGTGTGGGCTATTGTATAATTAAAAATTATTTTTATTTCCTTGTTATAAATTACAGATATTAACTGGCGAAGATTGGAATGTGGTAATGTACAACGGTATTAGGGCAAACGGTGGAGTAAACGATAAAGGGCTTTGGTGGTCTTTATATTTTATTTTTCTTGTGCTTTTTGGAAATTGTAAGTTTGCTGTTTTATGTTAAATTTGATTTTTTTTTTAAATTTGGAATTTTTAGTTTTAATGTATAATTTATTTTAGAAAAAATGTTAAAACCTACTTGAAGATGTTATAACAAAAGGATAGGGAGTATTTTTTTACTTTATTTTATTTTCTGTAACTTTTAAAATTTTAGACACTCTCTTGAACGTGTTTCTTGCTATTGCTGTGGACAACTTAGCTAATGCACAAGAGTTAACTAAAGACGAAGAAGAAGAGAAGGGCTCGATGGAAGCAAAAAAAGCATTACGAGTTGCAAAAGAAATTGAAAATGTAAGCCCAGGGTCGGCGGATAATTTAAGAGCACAATTGTAAGTATCAATTTACTTGATTTAAAATTCTACATTTCTTTTAAAATATTTTAAATTGGTTGTTGCTACTTTGTTTAAAATGCGTTTTGTCGATTTATTTGTGCGATACTATCTAGGAGGAACTTGTAATGTTAGTTGTTTTCGTGGGTCGTCGTTGTGTTAGCTTTTTTTAAAAAAATTGGGTAATTTAATAAAGCCAGGAAATTAAATTACCTTTCATAGTAATGTTTCTAGCTACAACAGGTAAAAATTTGCATGGTTGTCAATTACTTGCTATTTAAGGTGCTGATTTCCTTTGGGAATATTGCACTAAAAGCCTTGTAAAACATGTCATTTAGGTTTTAACATTTTTTCGAAAAACTAACTGATTTAAAAATTTAAAATTTTTTTAGAACTTCTCAACGTGAGTTCTAGTGATTTTTAATTTTAAATATTTACAAAATGAATTGTTTTTACTTAGAACATAAAGTTTAAATATTGCCATTTTGTTAAAATAAAAAGAGTTTTATAAATTTCATTTATAATACAGTCTATAGCGGATCGTTGTTAACTTAATTAAAACTTCACGTTATTTCGCTTACGTTGTTGCCCTACGTATCTACATCACTATCTGATCTAAACTTGATATCTTTGACGCAATAGTTTAATCCAATTAACTGCTTTTCTTTGATAGAACGGAATCGATGAGAAGAAAACAGAAAAACAAAAAACCGGTTTGGGAAAAACGCCAAGAAGAATACAGAAACCAACAGCGAACTCTACGTAAGCGTGACGTCACCTCTTCGGCTTATGACGAAGACAGTGATGACGACATTTACGTTCCTGGCGAGCGAAGGAGTGGAAAATATTTTGACATTTCAAGTTTTTCGAAAGATTCCAATAGCGCTCAACCTCTAAGTGGAGACAACTTGGTAATTTTGTATTTCATTTATTTATAACTTCATCTGATAACGTTGTATACAGGCTTTGGCATTTTTTGCCGTTGAGGCAGGAGTCTACGAATAGCTTAAATACATTTTTGAAACATTCTTCTTTAATAAATATAAAAATGAAACATTTTATTTATTTGTTAAACAAAAAAGATTTAGTTTTTATTCAAAATATTTAATCTTAATTTTTTTACACAGACCGTCCCCAATTCAACTGTTAATTCTCCTAATAAGAGTAAAACTAACGATGCAAACATTAACAAGTAAGTACATATACATTTACGTAAACCAACATGTATTAAACTATTTATTATAATCTTTTTATTTTTGTTGGTAATGTTCTTTCAGGCGGAAAGTTAAAGTTTTGGGCTTTTTATTTTGTTTAGAAGTTTGTCTGAAAATCGTTTAAAATCTCCACAAGGTAGTATAAGGAGAGGAAACGATGTTAGGCAACCTGAAATATCTGTCTCAAACTTTGACGAAGTTGGAAATGCTGAAATCGATCAAAATCATGTTCAAACTACATTTACAGTATTGCCAACAGGTTTGTTGTAAAATGTTTGCTATAAAAATATATATTAACGTCTGTATTTCATTAACAAACATATAGTTTTTCATACAATAAAACAAAAAAACAAATTAAACTTTTAATAAATTGTGATTATGCATTAATAGAAGGCAGCCCAGCTTCTGGTGATGCAGAAGCAGGGGAGCAAGATGTAGAAGACGAAGATGGACCAAAACCCATTCTTCCTTACTCCTCCATGTTCATTTTTAGTCCTACCAATCCGTAAGTTTTTTTTTTTTGCTTTTCATTTGTTGTCCAATAAAGATTTAGGTTTGTGGTTGATAAACATAATAACTATAACAGTTTAAAATTTGTATGCTTATGTTACAATAACAAAAATTTGCAAATTTTTGCTTAATGTAATTTAATGTAACAACGTGATTAAATGACAAATTTATTGTGTGTTTTTTAGAATCAGATTAGCTTGCCATTATATCGTTAACCTCCGATACTTTGAAACTACTATTTTGGTGATAATTATACTGAGTAGTATTACTCTGGCTACCGAGGACCCAGTTGATAAGGAATCGGGTAGAAATAAAGTTCTCAAGTATTTTGATTACATCTTTACTGCAGTATTTACCTTCGAGATGGTTATGAAAGTAAGAAATTTAAAAATGTTTTGTTGTTGTAAAAACTTCACTATCAAACTGTTAAAAATTTTTTATAAAACAATTTAGTCATTTTATATTTAAAAAAAATACATTTTGTTATTGTTTTCTATTCTAAATCTGGCTAAGTTTTTGTTGTTTTATTTTAAACCTTTGCTTTAGGCAATATTTTTGGTAATATGCTTTGGAATAAATAATTAAATTCTCGTCACTTTTATGTTATAATTACTTTTAAATTATTCAGATGATCGATCTTGGTTTGGTGCTTCATCCCGGCTCTTATTTTCACAGTCTTTGGAACATTTTGGATTTTGTTGTGGTCTGTAGTGCTCTGATTGGTTTCGCATTGACGTGAGTTTTACAGAATATGTTTTCAAAATAATTTAAATAGTAGCAGTTTTTGTTATAAACTGTACTCCATTTTCGTTTTTTTTTTATGTTTTTTAATTGTTTTGTTTGTTTGTTGCAGTGCCTCTGACAATCCACAGTTGGATCTTGGTGTGATTAAATCGCTTCGAGTTCTAAGAGTTTTACGTCCCTTAAAAACAATAAAAAGACTTCCAAAACTAAAGGTAAGTAGCTGTACCTAAAAATCACTCTTTAAATTAATAAACAATGTAAAATTTTACGATTTTATATCCTAGGCTGTGTTTCTATGTGTTGTAAACGCGTTTCGAAACGTCGCCACGATACTGTTGGTCTACATGTTGTTCATGTTTATATTCGCTGTCATTGCTGTCGAATTGTTTAAAGGAAAATTTTTCTATTGCACGGATCCACAATACCATACAAAAGACGCTTGCAGGTATGTTATATAATAAAAAAATTGAAAAAAAAATTGTATGGAAAAACTTTTCTTTTAAATTGAAAATGAATTTGTATGGAAATGTTTTGGTTACTTATACTTATAGTAGGTTAACGTTTATAAATTTCATAGAATTATTAATTTAAATATTAAAATAAAATTTTAATTTAATCATGTTTAACAGGGGGAGTTATATTGATACCCATTCTGACGGAACAATCGATATACGGCCTCGAGAATGGCTGCTTAGAGACTTCCATTACGACAACGTTCTGTATTCATTCCTTACCTTGTTTGTGATTTCAACAGGGGAAGGTTGGCCAGAGTAAGTGTTTCTCATTGTTTTTAAAACAAAAATAAATAAATTTTCGTGTACAAGATTTTACAAAAACCTATACTAAACAAGTTTTAAACTGTTTTAATAGCTACAGTTTGATTTAAACATGTTAAATAATTACCAACAATAGACAAAAAAATATAATTTAAAAATATTCTTAATTATAAAAATTTTTTTGTTTAATGATATTAAAAATAATTT
The DNA here is from genome assembly GCF_963082875.1 of Corella eumyota. Taxonomy (NCBI): domain Eukaryota; kingdom Metazoa; phylum Chordata; class Ascidiacea; order Phlebobranchia; family Corellidae; genus Corella; species Corella eumyota. Next base: position 6,794,458 of record NC_137491.1, read on the forward strand.
ATATTAATTTTTTTAAATATGATTTTACTTATCTTGCAGCAAATATTTTACTTGTAAAAATATTTTTTTAGTGTCTTGTGGCATTCTATTGAATCAACTTACGAAGACCAGGGACCTCAGCCTAAGTTTCGCATGGAAGTTTGTATATTCTACATCGTGTTTTTTATCGTGTTTCCTTTCTTTTTCGTGAACATTTTCGTGGCTTTCATTATCATAACGTTTCAAGAAGAGGGCGATAAAGCAATGTCGAACTGCTCGCTGGAGAAAAACGAGGTTCGTTTTTAAAACTTTCTTGTTGTTTAGTATATTGAATAAAGTATAATAAATATTTAAGCATGTTCAATATAATCGAATCTCCAAAATGTCAAATTGAATGTGTCACAAAAACATTCAATTTTTATAAAATAATGTTAAAAAAATTTCTAAAGCATTGGTCTAACTTTTTTTTATCCATTTAATAATTTATTGGCAGAGAGCTTGTGTAGATTTTGCCATTTCTTCTAAACCGTTAACTCGATTTATGCCAAAAAATAAAAAAGGGATTCAGTTTCAAGTATGGAAAATAGTAATATCTCCCGTTTTTGAATGGATTATTATGGGGCTTATTGTACTTAATACTGTAGTGCTTATGTTAAAGGTAAGTTACTGTTACTTTATTGTTTGTTTGTTAATTATATATTTGATTAATCTTTGTGTCAGCTCGATTTATAGATTGAAACATAACTAACTAAATATTTGAGGGTAATTTTTGAAATATCTATAATAATAACAAGATAATTTTTTATAATCAAATTGTGCTGTGTGTTTTAAGTCTAATATTATCCTTGGCAACTTTAACATAACGTATTACATAGTTTGACAAAATGGGCAAGTCATACGAGGACGGCCTACACGTTCTTAATATAGTCTTTACGACCCTCTTCAGCTTAGAATGCTTTATAAAGATGTTTGCGTATGGCCCTTTGGTAATTAAAGGCAACCTCTTTGTACTGCCTTGGATGTCTATAGATTTATTCGTTTTTATGCAATGGTTTTTCGTATACTTACTTGTTAAAGTTTTAAAACTTGGCATGATCTTGATAAACTTACAGGATGTCCTGTAGGGTTAAGTTATGTTTGTTGACGTTTTGAGTTAATATTTAACAGGTAAAGAAAAGTTATGTACTAGTTCCTTCTTGAAAACAAGATTGGTTTGCATTTGCTAATACTAAGTTTAAGATTGCTGCCTGTGTGTTATTAAATGTAGCACGAAATTTTCTATTTTTCGCAGGATTATTGGCGAATAAGGGAGTCTGAAAGTTATGAGGATGCATTACATTACAGCAATACTGCTTTTACTATCCTGTTTACACTTGAGTGTATTCTAAAGATGACTGCATTTGGACCGCTAGTATGTGCCATATTCAAACCTAATAATTTTTTCCATAATTCTTTTAAAAATCTTATTAAATCATGACCAGGTTGAATAATTTTAATTTTCTGCACGATGATTTTGCATTATTTTTGTTGTAGTTATTTTTAATGAATGTTGTATATTACCTATTTGCATTTACATTATTGTTAAAATTTATGTATAAATTGTAGATCTTAAAGTAATCAAGAAGTCGTATAAAGTTAAATATTTACCTGATTTTGTAGTATTAAACATCATAACAAAATTATTTTTTACATAGGAAGATTACACGTTCTATCATTTTTCTTTTTTTAGAATTATTTTCGTGATTCCTGGAATATTTTTGATTTTATCACAGTGGTCGGAAGTATAGCTGACGTCATGATCACGTTGTTGGCGGTAAGTTTTTGATTTTTTTTAAATTTTCAACTATCACTTTGCTTTCCTTGATTATTCTTTTCTCTGTGATCAAGTAGTAAACTTTTTTTAGTAGAACTAGAGCTAAATACTAACCATTTAATTGCAAATAACGCTTAACAAAAATTTGGTAATTTTTTGTAAACCATGATTCCCAAAATGGCTAGATTATTCAACGAGAATACTTACCTGCTGATCAACAGGTTAATTAAGATTATTAAACAGCTTTCTAACAAGCTTAACCAATAATAACCACCACGCCCATATAAATATATTATTTATATAAAGCACCAGCTATTACTATTTGACAATTTTGGACTGTTAATCTTTATTAAGACACAGATTGCTTGATGTACTTTAATTCAAATCAATCAAAGTTATATCGAATTCGATATAACAAACGAAATATTGCAACAGCTTGTTAAATAATTTGAGTAACATAACTTTATTATTGTAAATAACTGCTTGAATGCTAACTCAAGTAACATGCTGGTTATTTAACATTTACTTGATCGTATATTATATGTTATAATATATGCGCTGATATGATCAGAATGCGATGCAATTATACATAGTTGAATCGAATGCAATTTTAAAAAGTTTGCTTTCTTTTTAATTTAAAATGATTATCAAACTTGATAATATATTTCATGATACTACTATAGCATTCCAACCTGCAAGTTGAGGTAATGGTTTTAACTTGTTCCGTTTTGTCCCATCTTATTAGTTTGTTTAAAATAATTTTTTTTATCTGCGACGGAAAATGCATGTGCATGCTTAGGAGTAGTTTACTTTATTTTTTTTTAATTATAAACCTAAAGATTTTGGACTTAAATGCATGTATAACTGTTATGATATTTCTTTGACTTGCATGTATTCATAATTGACTAAACTCAATCAATTACTTAGGCTTAAGTTAAAAGTAATTTAGAAATTTAAAATGTTATAACTGGTTTTAAAAACGTAAAGTTTTTAAAGCTTTTTAGTCATTTAGTATAGGCTAATAAATATTCGTATTTATTATGCTCAATTTTGTTTGTTTTTGTTTTCATTTGAATTGTTTTGACGACTGGACAACTTTCAACGCTCCTCAATTCCTCAAAACAGCATGATATGGTGGGTGTGTTTTCTATTTTAAAATTTATCCAAGATACATTTTAAAATTTTATGTACACAACTTTTTATGAGTTTTTAAAACACAACTTCTTTAAAAATCCTAAAGATGTTTTACTATTAACAAATAAAAAAATCCTTTTTAAATTATGTAATTTCTTGTATAGATAGAAACTAGAGTATATATATGATAGATATTATATACATACAATTATTTAGAATTTGTTTATTTGCGGTTTATTTTTTTACATTTTGAAGTATAAAAACACAATGTTTTTTGTTGGGTGTAAGATTTTGATGTATGGTGCAGTGATTTAAAATATAATTGCATTAACTATATTGTAAAAGAAAACAGATTTAATAAGTAATTTACTTTATTATTATGTATTTGATATATATAAGCATTATGTTACTTTTCCCATTTGAATTTGTTTCAAGTAAAATTTTGACAAAAATCGGTTGATTTTAGTCGGGTTTCATCAACTTAAGTTTCCTGAGATTGTTTCGAGCGGCGCGGTTGATTAAGTTACTGAGGCAAGGTGAAACGATCAGGATATTACTGTGGACATTTGTGCAATCCATTAAGGTATTTAAAATAAGATATTTATTTTATTTTAATTTTAAACAAAGTAAATTCTCCCAATATAATAATAAATGTCATTTAACTTAAAAAAATTCGTTAAATTTAAATTTATTTTAATATTTATTATAATTTAAGACCACTTTATCTGCTGTAAATTTTTATGCGGCTGGCAATTTAAACTCAAATTTAAATATAGCTTTAAATAGCAATAAATAATTGGTATTTCATTTTAGGCTTTGCCATACGTATGTCTTTTGATAGTCATGCTATTTTTTATATACGCCATTATCGGGATGCAATTATTTGGAAACATTGAGTTGGATTCATCAAGTCAAATCAACCACCACAACAACTTTAGAAACATTATACAATCTCTGATGTTACTATTTCGGTATGCTTTTTGTTTCAACACTGCTAGCTGTTGTTATCTAGTCTTTTCATACCAATAATTTTATTATAAACTATTTGTAAGTAATACTATCATTTTATTATAAACTATTTGTAAGTAAAACTATCATTTTATTATAAACTATTTGAAAGTTAAAACTTTTAAAACAAACTAACATTTAAAACACTATTTGATACAGGTCGGCCACAGGTGAAGCCTGGCAGAGTATTATGTTGTCTTGTGTATCAGCCAACTGTGATCCTAAATCAGGAATTTTAAAGGAAAAGGGGTGTGGTTCGCCCATTGCTTACGTGTACTTCACTAGTTTTATATTTTTCTGTTCATTCCTGGTTAGTGTTCATTTGTAATAGTTTAGTTGTGTTGTTAACGATTCGTTTATTATAAAAAAATGTAATTTTTATTAGGTTTTAATATTAAATGCAAAAACAATTGTGATACTAACATCCACACTCTTAAATAAATCATTTTATGTTTTTTGTTAGATGTTAAACTTGTTTGTTGCTGTGATTATGGATAACTTTGAATACCTTACAAGAGATTCTTCAATTCTTGGACCTCATCATCTTGATGAATATATCAGAGTTTGGGCTGAATATGATCCACAGGTTACTAAAACTGTTTCATTAAACATTGAATAAATGAATATTAACGTTTAGCTAGATTTAAAGTGTAAAAATGCTGACCGACAACAATTATTATTATTTTTAAATATTTTTGATACTTACATTTGCAGGCAACTGGTTTTATTAAATACACTGAAATGTTTACGATGCTTAGACATATGGAGCCACCATTAGGTTTTGGCAAAAACTGTCCATACAGAGTAGCTTACAGAGTAAGAATTGTTCTCTTTTGGTTTTTAATAATTGAGTGCAGATTATTGTCTAGTACTAAATGTATGTCTAACTTTTTCATTACTTATTTTAGAGGTTAATTCAAATGAACATGCCGATTAATGATAAAAAGCAAGTTCATTTTACGACAACGTTACTTGCTTTAATAAGAACTTCGCTTAAAATAAAGATGTTACCCCAAGATGGTAATGGAATTGACAAAACTTACAGGTTAATTTTTTTGACTCAGCGTTTAACATTGTTGGCTCTTGGACGTAAGTGTTGTAATCTACTTTAAAAAAGATTAAACTCTTACACATATTACTTTGTAACTTTGGTTAAGGTATTTAGAACTAATCGTTGTATGTCTTTTTCTAGGGACCAAGCACAATTAGATGTCGAATTACGTAAAGAAATTCAGGTAGCTTGGCCAAATCTTAAACAAAAGAAACTTGATCTTCTGTTGCCTCCTGAAGAAAGTAAGTTATTGTTAACCACTGTAAAAAAGTATTAATATGTTTACATTATTTCTTTTTAGTACATAAACTTATTTGTGTAACTTTTTATAGAAACTAAAATGACCGTCGGCAAAGTATACGGAGCAATGCTTATGTATGAACACTGGAGAGCGTATAAGAGTAGAAAGAATGGCAAGACGTCGACGATGACACCGCGTCCAACTATTTTTCAACGAATGGTTCCTGGGGCTAGTAACAATAACATTAATCCACATGATCAGCTAACAACAACTAGAAACGTTGAGCCTTCAAGGAGCATGGCTTCTATTGTATCAGAAATTGCAGATAACGTAAGTAAACAAAAAAACAAAAACTGTGTAGTGGAATCTAAATTTGTTGGGGAGGATTTGATGTGTTTTTGTTCGTATAAACCCCAAAATTTGTTTATACTTGGTCATTTGGTGGATTACTTTTACACAAAAGAAATCTAAATGACTTTAACAAAATGTGTTTTTAGCAAGGAGTATCTTTACCGCGGGGCTGCAGTGGAATGTCACCTTACCCCTCCAGAGAAACAACTCCGTATTCGAGTCCAATACTTGACCGCAAGTTACATGTGGTTGGTGGTGTCAAGGTATATATACTTAAAAACTAACTTACTTCAATTTGAGTACTAGTTTTGTTCATGTTTTCTTTATTTTTTTGATGATGTGTAGATTTGCTTTTTCTTTAATGTAGATGATTTACGCTTGATTAGAGAATGTATTTTGATTTTATTTTGTATTCTAATAAGTCAAATGTAGCTTTATTTTATTCGTTACTCCTTGTTTGAATCTCTAGTCTTCGAAATATTCAAATTCTGGCGACTGTAACGACGTATTTTTGTGTGCATCGCCACCTAGCGATTCTAATGCACCTCATCATGGTTCAAATTATCAAATGAATAGCCCATGTGACAGCGACGAATACGGAGCCTATACATCCGCAGAAGAATACCCACTACATCCTGCGGATGGCTACCAAACCACGACTCTAATGGATTTCAGGCGCGCCGATTTACAAGCGCCATGTGATGTTGACATAACGTCACCTTTTATAGCTATAACTGCAAGCACGCCTGCTGACGAGACATGTCCCGAGTATACGGATCCAAATTACTACGCGACTAATTATCCGCATTCTTTTAACTCTCCGCTGTCGTCCGGTAGTTTTCCGTGTAATGATGATTACATGGCTAGACAAACTGCAAGTAGTTGTGGCACGAGTGAGGCTAATTTCCAAGCTGATCTTTATGCCCGTGCTGCTTCAATGCCTAGACTTCATGATTCTATGTTGGAGGTTTGTCTATATTCTCCGTGATGTCGTTGGTGTATCATACTATCTCATACGGTTTCCATATTTGCTTTGTTGTTGTTGTTGTTGTTGTTTATGTTTTCTGTTGTAATGTAACCTTGTGTTGTGCCCTTTTTTTTCAAGGTGATTTACATTGTATGTTAATATTTAATTTAATTACAGCATAGCTTTGACGAAGAAGACGATTACGACCCTGGAATCAAACGATCGTTTTCAACCCTACCAATGGACCCAGGTCCCCGCAGAATGAGTCCCCGAAGCCCCGATCTGCAGCAAGGGGGTAAGACTTTATTTTAATCATTACTTGGTGTTATATATATATATATATATATATGTTATGTCACTAATAAATGTTGCTAAATTTGTTTAAAACACCTGTAACAATTGGTGTGTAAAATTAATGTTTTTTATGTTCACCTTTGCATATTGACTGTGTATTGCTTATTACAAACTTACATAAAGGGGTTTGTTATAGATCTAAATGAGTTTGTTATTGCCTTAAAAATATTGAATCACAATTCTCATCAACTGGAACTGGACTGATTAAACTGGAAAATTTAAAGTTAAGGTGGTTTTAGAATAGATAGACGGTTGCTAAATGCTAATACAGTTGTTATCCTAGGTTGTTTTTAATTCTACGCAAGACATAACAAGTTACCCTTTTTGTGTGGTAGGGTTAAACATACCAATTCTCCTAGCTTAGTTTGTTTTTAGTTATTGGGTAAAATAAAAGTAGTTTGTTCGATATAGATGTTATTGTTGTGTTTTGAGGTTAAACATTTTTTTCTTTTTAATCTTTTTAAGTAAAATTTGAACTTTACTTGTTAGTGTAGAATGTAAATATAAATCAAAAATGCATGAACGTAAAATGTGTCATATGGTTGGTCAAATATTTTATTCTAATAAACTTTAAATCTTTAAAAACATACTTGACATATATTTGACCAACTTTCTGACATTATAAATGTTTGTTTGCATGATGTCATGTAATTTAAATGTTGTTTAGTTTCTCCAAACGTTGTGTCGGCAAACTCTGCCCCTTACTTCTGCTCTGCTCGACCTATCAGCGTCTCGCCATCTTCAAGTCACTACGATGGCGATTATGACGTAACAGACGATGAAGAATGGGACGTTGTGATTCGTCCACAAAATCACGTGACTTACCGCGTTAAGCATCGTGGGCCAAAATATAAAAATACGCGGTCTAGTAATTCAGAAAGACACACGTATTATAGTTCCAGTGAAAATAGCTGGGTGTTAGATTCGCCTCTGTCTGCAGTGGCAGAGGAAAACGAATCTGACTTTGGCAGTGTTTTCGACTTTGAATCTGACAATAATTTAGAAAAATCTGGTCAAACTTTTAAAAAAATGACTAAACCCAATGATTCGCAATTCAATTTTTCTACTAACGGGTTATCAAATTATAATGCAACTAATTTTGACATATTTCAAAAAGAACAAATTAAAAACAACAAACAAAGTGAAAATTCGGTTAGGTCGATATTAGCAAATTTGTTTACGTTTAGTTTATCTAATAACTCAAAAATAAAGAGTAATCATTCCATTGTTAAAGCTCCGGCGCCTAATAATATAGTTACTAACAACAATTTACGGGTTCAAAACAGTCAACATGACAACAATGAACACATTGAGCTTGGTAATTGCATTGCATTGCCTGGTGTAAATATAAAATCTTACACAACAACAAATTGTGCTAAAAAAAGAAAAACGAGTAAATGTACTGTCATGTGACCCCCTTAGCTCTTCATTAACATTTTCTTTCTTTATCTCTGCGTGTTTTAACTAATTTAAATACTGTGAATATCATAGTGCACATACTTTGCCATCCGATTATGTATATGTATAAATTGCTCTTTTTTTCAATGTTCTCCGAATAATATTTAATTAAATTGCAATATTTCGCTTTCGAGTATTATTAAATTGTTCCATAGTGCAATGAACATGTGCCATATTCGTTTACTTTTGCTTATTTATTGCTATACAATTGATACACAACCGTCTATGCTAAAATAAATTCCGAACTACTCTTTAAACAAATAATTTATTGCCCATATTTTTAGGTTTTCTAGGTATGTAATAGCTAACGTCTTCCGGCATTAGATAACTTTATATTTTAGACTAAAAAATCATTTTTTGTCGTAGCTGCATGTTTTGTGTTTTTGTCTTGTCCTGTATCTAGTAAGGTAAGATGTTTTTCTGTTTATTATAACTTAATGATAGGTAAAACTTATTTTTTTGCTATAAATATTTATTCTCTATAAATGGTTGTTTTGTGAATAATTTTGATGGTTAACTTTTTAGAGGATTAACTTATTTATTACTATTTCAATATACATTTTTTAAATTTAGATGAATATTTCGATGGAGCTCAATTCCACAACGACAATGTCCGTCACAGCCGTAGTTACTCTAGCACTTTATACAACGAAGGTAGTTTTAATGACCATTTTGAGGACTACGCTGAAGCCTACAATCATCCCACATCACCCCGTGTTATGTATCACCGTAAACCACCGAGCAACTACAAAAATGATGAAAATCCAACAAGCGATGGACAGCTTTCAAATATCTCATCAAGCACTAACCGCTCGATTTCGACGAGCTTTCTAGCGTCATCTGGCGGAAGTAAAAACTTGAGTCCTAGAGATAGACGAAATGAAGAAGTAATCGACTCACAAAGGTACGAATCAGATTGCGATTATTCGTGTTCGGTTTTTGACGAGGAAAAAATTAATCAACCAATGCCGGTCATTCGTGGAAATAGAACTCTGCCAAATTTAAGTCGATTTGGTGTTAAGCCACAGCAAGGTAACCACGGAAACCGAAGACGTTTTTTGCCGCCAACGCCTAATAAACCTCCGATGGCAATTCGAATTCCCGCAATATGTCAACGTTCAAACGTGCTTGAAAATACGTCGCAAAATCAAACCCGTTCAATTTCCTTAACTCGGGATAACCAACCAAATATTCCAGTTACCGGTGCTCGTTTAAAGCCGACTTTTTCAACAATGCCGCATAACATGTCTGCTCTTCATAGCGAGTCTGTTAACTCCGTGCCAGCTTTTCAACACTTGGCGCCTATAACTCCGAACCGTCTTAGATCACGGTCCGCAGTTGACGAAGGAAATATTTACGCTTTAAACAACCAACTTAGCGGATCATCACGTCTTCGTCGGAACAGCAGTGACGATTGTGACCATCCAAGGCCTGTTTTGAATCGCAATCCAACTGGATCAACACGTACCAAATACTATCTTGGACTTGATCTTGATATGGATTCAGAAAATCAAGAAATGCCTTCATCTTGCACTCCCAAGTCGCCTGTTACTGTGCGTCGTACTCTGCCTCGCCTGGACGCTGTTACCAACACTCCAGTTCGCATTTATGGAGGAATTGTGGATCCAAACCAACAGAAAGTCGATTTAACCCGAAACGTCACCCCAATTGATCTGCAAAATGTCGAAATGGGTTGTCGTCACGACTGGAATAGTTCGGCCAATCAACAAGAGAGATCAGAAGTTACAGACGAAGAATCAGACGATGACAACGACCTTGATGAATACGATCGATCACATCGACACCAGTTACTTAAGAAAAATAAAAAGGAGCAAACTTTGCCGAATGCTGTGACCAGGGCACAAAGCGACCGTGTTGCCCAATCTCCTAAAATTATCCCCCGGCGGTCTAGGCACGGGCAAGATGAAGATGACGAAGAAGACTACAACGCAGAAGTGGAATCAAAGCTCACTTACCTTCAAGAGGAAACAGAAAAGGAGTTACTATTAAGTCGTCGAAGATCCCGGTCGTTTAGTAATTATCCTGGCATTTTAAACAGCTTTGATCCAATTCAAACGCTGCCGTCTCGTAATAGAAATGTTCGAAGTCCTGTGTCGTCACCTGATGAGCAAACTCGTCATTTGTTAAACAGTAATTACAACAATTGTAGCGTAGTTGCATTGCCTGAAAAAAGGTTTAAAATTAAACCGAATGGCCACTTAATTAGAAACACGTGGCGTCAGAACAACGAAACCTAAAACATTTTATTTTTTCTTTGGTTATGAAATATGAAAAAGGATTAAATATTTTAAATAATTTATATAAATAATCATGTTTGTTAAACTAAACATTTAAATTGCCTTAATCATGTGTTTGACGCTGTTATTAGGCTATTTAAAATTAATTACCTTTCTTATTGGATAGGCCTAATCGTTTTTTGCACTTTTGTTTACGAGTACGTTTCTGTGTTTGTTAAAATAAAGTTAATGGTGCTCATACTATGGTGTATTAGATAAATAAATAGTTAATTATTTTATATGCAACACCTAAAAGTCTTAGAAATTAGTCCAAACTAAATGTGTGTTCTTTTATTTTACACCAACAATGAGTTGCACAACCTTAACAATAACTTTCTTACAAACACATACATCTAAATGTCCTAATTGCATAATGTACACACTCTCACAACTAGAACTATAAAGCCTAGTACTCCAAGTTAATATAAAAATGTTTACATAAAGTGGTGTGAACAGATGATGTTGAGCTGAAAAGTAATAGTTAATGTAGGTAAAATCGTGTTTTGGTAAGTGACAATCGTTTATGTTCAAAAAAACAGTTATTTAGTTATTTTAAACTTTTATTATAATTTAGTAAAACTTTAAAAACAAATATTTGTAAGAAGTTTATTGAATTTAGTCGGGGATAACTAAAAATAATTTTTCAATTGGAAAAAGTCTTTACTCTGACTAGTTTTTTGTTTAAGCAAAACATGATAAAGCATTTTTATTGTCTGATTGAATAGATTAATTTCAGTTGGTTGCTATTAAAATTAGGTACGATATTCATAATTGAAAATAGTGAATGTTAAGTTTATAAAACCAACTAAAAAGGTAAAACTTATTTTTGTTTTTATCGGTAACAGTTATAATATATTTTCTAAATTGTCGTTGTTAATTAATACATTTATAAACAAAAGTAATTGTTAAATTAATATTTTGTTTATTTTATTAGAAATATAAAAAAATTGATACTTTTTGTACACAAATCTGCTTAAAAAAATGAGTGAAAATAATTTAACGCCAGAAGAAATAAGGCAACGCCGTATTGCTCGTTACTTAAAAACTGGAAATAATGATGTGAAAAATTCGACAACAAATTCTGTTGCTTCTGATAATAAACCTGATTTAACTCTTTCTCCAAAGGAAAAAATTGCCAGGTCTTCCAATTATGGTGAGTCTGATAGTTTGGGTTCATGTGAGCCATTAAAAGGATTGACTGTGGATTCTGGAATAGAAACACAAAACCAAGAAATTTCAATGGAAATATGTGTTGACTCAATTGACCCTGAGTCAAATGAAATAAAAAATGGAATTTCTTCTAATGCAAGTACTTTAGAGCAAACAGAAAAAAGCCTGCTAACTCTAATCACCAAAACTTTAAAAATATCTGGATATGAAGATCAAGAAACATCATCCAGAGATTCTATCCTGTTTTTAGGAACTGCAATAAGTTGTGATGAAAAACATGATAAGCTATCTTTGTATGCTGATGTGATTGGACAGTGCCTCATGGAAGCACTTAATCACATAGCTATTCAATATATTGAGAATCAAAATCAAGCGGAAGAAAATGATAATTCCTTACAATCATTACCTAACCGAAAACTCGCCTATTTGTTAAATGTCTATAAGGTCATAGTTACTGAAGAGCGGTATTCAAAAAATGACCCCGATACATTAGTTGTTTTAAATGAGATTCAAAATCAGATTATTGGGTATCTTGTAATGGTTTTGCAGGAAGAAACTGAAAATGAAAATACCCCCGCAATCATAGAGTTCAGTGTGGAAATCCTAAGTGGAAAATTACCCCAGGGGATATTAGTTGATCTTTTAAGAGCTACACTTAAAGATGGAAGTTTTACAACAATTTTTACCTCAATCATTTTTCAACTTAGATCTGCTGCAAAAAAAGAATCTCTTACTAATGAGAATTTTACAAAACCGATTGAAGCCTTAGCTGAACTGTGCCAAATAACCACAGAAAACAACTTAAAAGAACGTCCTATTTGTAACTTGTTGGTAGAAATCAATACATTTATACCAGAGACAATATCACAAGCACCTGGAAAAGAACTTCAGCTAGTTTCTGTACTTGGCCCATTCTTAAGTCTGTCTGTGTTTGTTAAAGATGATGAGCTTATAGCAAAGACTTACTTGACTTCCATGACATCCATGGCCAAGGAAAACTTTGAATTTTTGTCTAAAACCCTTCAGAGTAAATTGGAACTAGCAAGAAATGAAATGTTTAAAGTATTTTACAACATGTTGCTGAATTCCAAATCAAGAGATGGTGTAGTTATTTATCTAGGTTGGGTATTACTAAACAACAACAACTGGTCACAAATGCAAACAAATACTCAACTTTTATCCCAGCGTGGTTTTATGATGAACATTTTAAGTATTCTCCAAGAACTTTGCAAAAAAGTCAAAGTCGAAAAAGTTGACCCACTCTACATACTCAATAAACACTGCAAAATTGCAACACAAAATGAAACCAGAATTAAAGCAACCTCAGATGATATTGAGAAATGGATTGAAAACAATCAAAATCAGCTCACAAAAAGTCCCCCTAAATTTCCCACAGAATGTTTTTTCCTAACCATGTATGCTCACCATTTGACTGTTATTCCATTGGCACAGACCTATGTACGCACAATTAGAGGAATACAAGAACTTAATCAAGTGATTCGTGAAATAGAATCTTCCAAATCACAATGGAAAGGCACTCCACAAGAAGTTAGAAACAGATCGCTTATAAAAAGATGCAAGACTCAACTAACTGAACACTGGCAACAAAAAACGTGTTTTCGTATTGGTCTATTGGATGATACTATACTAGTACAATGTTTACAGTTTTATACCTCAGCTGCACAGTATTTGTTAAACATTGTTTCTACAAATTTTGAAGATGTAACACTTCCACTGCCAGAGCAAGTTCCAGAACAGTTTTCAATGTTGCCTGAGTATTTTGTTGAAGATATTGCAGAATTTTTGCTTACTGTGGTACAACAGGCCCCAAATATGCTCAAAGATAACATGTCAAAAACTTTGGTAACGTTCTTAATTGTATTTACTTCCTCTTCCAACTACTTTAATAACCCTTACGTTGTTTCGAAATTAGTAGAAGTCTTGTTTTATCTTAACCCAGGGATTCAACCAAGAACACAAAACTTGTATGAATTAATTGAAAGTCATCCACTAGCTATACAGCACTTAGGACCTTCACTAATGAAGTTTTACTCTGATGTAGAAACAACTGGCAGGAGCAATGAATTTTATGACAAATTTAGCATTCGCTATCACATCTCTATTATATTTAAAAGTCTCTGGCAAAATCCAGAGTATCAAGCTGTGGTTGCCAACCAAAGCAAAGGTTCTGAGTTTGTTAGATTTGTAAACATGTTGATCAATGACACTACTTTTTTGTTAGATGAAAGCTTGGACTCTCTTAAAAGAATACATGAAACCCAGGAAGCTAAAAAGGATACAGCTGCACAAAATGCACTAGCAGCAGATGCAAGGCAATCGCAGGATCGTCAACTACAACAAGATGAGCGCCAGTGTAAATCTTATTTAACACTTACTACTGAGACATTGGAGATGCTTCATTATCTCACAAAATTAATCCAAAAACCTTTTTTACGACCAGAGCTTGCTGATCGTATTGCAGCAATGTTAAATTTTAATTTAAAGCAACTATGTGGACCAAAATGCAATGATTTAAAAGTAGATAACCCAGAGAAATATGGGTTTGAGCCAAAGAAACTTCTTAACTGCTTAACTGATCTATATCTTCACCTAGATTGTCCAGAATTTGTACAGTTTTTAGCTAGAGATGAGCGTTCATACAGCAAGCAATTGTTTGAAACTGCTATTGCAAAATTATCTAAAACCGGTATCAAATCATCTATGGATTTAGAACATTTTTCTGAAATAGCGGAACAGGTACATGCCTGTAAAATAAAGCTGGACAGAACGGAGGTAGACTACGGCGAAATTCCTGATGAGTTCAAAGATCCTTTGATGGATACATTGATGATTGACCCAGTGCTTCTACCCACCAGTGGAAATATAATGGATCGAAGCATCATTCTTAGACATTTGCTAAACTCTTCAACTGACCCCTTTAACAGACAAGAACTTAAAAAGGAGATGTTAGAACCAGCTGTTGAGCTAAAAAAGAAAATTGATGACTGGATTAAGGAAAAAGAAGCATCACGAATGGATTAAATAAAAATTTAAAAAAAATTGTTAAAGATTACAGTATTTAACTAATATAGGCCTATTTAAACTTGTTAAAGATCTGTTTGTTTATGTCATTTTTTATCACTATATTTTCTTATATACATAAAAGTTTGTACCAAATAATAGTACAATTTAAAAAGTTTATTAAAAAAATAATTTATCAAAAATATAATTTTTCATTAAAATATAAAAAATTTAAACACCAATATTACCCCAGATAAATTGTTTTGTAATTGCGTAACATAAAATGCTTGCTTTTTAGTGTTGTTCTGTTTAATATATAATTAAATGCAAGTTTCGTTTATCAATTTTAGTATGGTTTTTGTGTAATGTTAAAAAAGCTTGTGTATAGAATTTAGGTCAAAATTTCAGTACAGATTATTAAAAATTATCATTTTTTAGAATTATTTTAGTGGTTTGATTTTTAATAATTTTAATATCACTCAAGCTGTTATAAAATACATATTTACTAAAGATTTAAATTAAATAAAGAAGGCATTTAAAGTTTTAACTATGCGTGGCACTAAAACGTGACAAATGGGTCACATAACAGGCAAATCTCTTCTTCTATTGGATATTGCCAACAAGTTTGCTTCGTGTTGTTTTTACGTTTTGCGTGATTAATACAAGTTAATACAAATTTGTTAGTTATTTTACAAGTAATGTGTTTTACGACGTATTGTTAATTTTTGGACACGTTTAGGAAACCGTGAAAAATATTTACAGTCTGTCATTTTTTAAAGTTAGTGACGTCAAGTAGGCTAAAATCTACATCGACGATTTTCAAAAAACTTTTGACAGATTGATACGGTTAGAAGCGAAAAAAAGCAACCCTTACAACTGTGCGACCAACTGACCATGTCGATGTCAAAATAGTAAGTTATTATTTAAGGCCAATTTAAAACAATAAAATTATTAACTAAAATTATTTATAAATGCTGTGTTTTTAAATTGCTAAACGGTTAAACTAGCAACAAAGTTTAGAAAAAAATTTGTAAGTTGTCTGTTTTTATACATCTTAGTGATAGCTCTGGTTTCTCCGGTCAATCTTATGACAGAAATGTCTTTGAAGCCAACTTGTCTACGGTTAATAAATGGCAACGAGATTTCTGGACTGCAAAACAAGTGTTAAGAAAAAAAATGGGAAAAGAAGATGACCATCATGTTGTTCAAAGTGATAATGATATCGATGCAAAATTAAATGTAAATCTATTTAAAAAACGTATAAAAAAATTATAAGAACAATTTTGGTTTAAATACATATAATTCACTATTACTTATAAAAACAGGGTTTTTATATTATTTTTAAAACATTATGATTTTTTGTATTAAACCTTAAGGTAATTAATTATATTTTATTCTTAACATTTTTTATGGAGTTAATTATTTGATTATGGTTTATTTTTTGTTCAGCTTTTTAATTCAGTACAGGAGACATGTTCTGACCTTTTAAAGGCAATCGAAAATTATCAAAAGTGCATTTGTGGTTAGTCATTTTTAAACTTTATTATTTATTTAATTTCATCTTCTCTATAAAAATTGTTTTTTAAGTAAAAAATATTTAATGATTTTGTTACACAAAATGTAACTTGTCTTTGAAGAAAATAATTGCCATATAAGTTGTTGATCCTTATTATAAAAGTCTAATCTTTTTAGTTTTATCTCGAGATGAAAATTCTATGGGACGGTTTTTAAAAGATCAGGGAGCGTTGGATAAAACTCCTGCTGGAAAAATGATGGGGGCAGTTGGAAAAGCTCAGTGTTACACTTCACAACAAAGGTAACTTTGCTTGCCATGTTTAAAATTTGTTACATTTGTTGTATTTTTTATACTTGTTGCTACTCAAATTTGTAACTGTAGTTTTTGGTTTATGTATTTTTTACCATTAAAATGTTAGGTAACAAAAAATATAATCAAATGATCATAATTGATTACAATTATTATTTAAAAAAAGTTTTAATAACTAAAATTTAAAAAAAAATGATCTGCTAATATTTTGTGAAAACAATTTTTAACGAAAAACCATTTTGTTACAGGTTGGTTTTACGAAACTCACTAAGTCGAATGCATCATGATGTGGAAACATTTCGGTATCGAGCTGTTGGAGACAGTGTCCTCTCTGTTGATCAAATGGAGGATGCAAGAACTCATTACAGAGCATCTTTGAGGTGGATGCAAGACATTTCAGCCAATCTCGACCCAGAACAATATAAAAAACTGGAGAAATTTAGGAAGGTAAAATTTGCTAAATTTTTTTTATTTTTTTATTGCAAAAACTAACTGTTTAATAATTTTTTTACTTACTAAGCAGTTGAACTTAATCTATATAGGGTCACATGGGGGAGAATGAGTATAATTTAAAGTTTGATTAATTGTAATTTTTTAAACTTTTGCAATAGAAAAGTTTTTTTAATTTAAAAATGACATGATGCATGTAGACAATATATATGTGTAATTTTACTACCTTGCCACAATTAAGTTAGGTAGTTTTATTAATTTTCTAAAAAAATTAAGTATACCCATTTCACCCCACAAGGTGGGGTGAAATGAGTATTCACTAATCTGCAAGGTAAAACTCATTTAAAAAAAACTATTGTACCCATTTCAAACTTATTGATTATTGAAAACCTATTTAAAATTTAATTGTTAGTTAAATTTTTAGTTGTATTTTTAAATAATTTGTTTTACTGTGAAGGTGCAAACAGAGGTTCGATTAAATAAAGATAAATTTGATAAACTGAAGTGGGCTGTATGTCAAAAGGTATTTAGAAATTTAAATAAAAAATTTTTCTGAGTTTAAATTATTGTAAATTATGGGGCGTGTCTTTCTAAATCTGCATTATATCATTTTAATTATGATATGAATACAAAATTTTTAAATTGTAAGGTAATTCTAGTATTATTGTATAGGATTATAGATAATCAATACTCCTAATTTTAATCATACACAATGAAAATGGTTGGTTTATCTATTATTTATACGTTATCACATTTTTACATATCTTGATTCAATTAAGGTTGATCTGTTATGTGCCTCAAGAAGTAACTTATTCTCCAATATACTTGTCCCTTATCAAAATGAAGTCTTAAAATTTTGGGAAAAAACTGCCCATACATTAGCTGCAGTTTTGGAAAACATTAAAGATTACCAAAATTATGAATTCAAATTATTGAAGGTATTTATATTGTGTAGTTGCTGTCGTTTTTAGTATTGTTGTTATTCATCATATAACTTTAACCAATCATTATATACATTTTTTACGAAACAAGCTTATAGTTATTATAGTTGGATTTTTTAAGCTATAGCGTAATCAGCTTCTTAATGTTTCTTAAAATAAATTAAAATATATTTTGTGTAGAGAAAAATTTTTTGTTTAGTAAGTATTAGGCTTAATTTAAAAAAAATCTTAAAAATTAAAATGTTTTTACAATAAAAAACTTTTAGTTACTTTTAGGAATTTGTTTTATTTTTGTAGTGATTTTAATTTAGTTCTAACTAAAGTCTATTTTATTTGTTGTTTTTGCATGTGCTTTCTACCTAACCCAACTTAAATCATTATTTACTTTACATGTTTTTTTTGTGAACGATGATTACAAAAATATTATTTTTATTACTTTTGACACAAAAATTGTTCGACACAAATCTAACATAATTATCCCTTTTAAAACATTTTAATTTTTTAAATTATTCGTCTAAATTAAAAAAAAATCCTTATTTTACAAACCACATAAAATACATTTTTTCTTAAATTACATTATCACAACCCCAAATTCTAACCCCGCACCCTTTCATTTGTGGACCACTGTGTTGTTGCATGCTGATTTGTGATGGTGGACCATAAATAAAAAGGAACTAAACCCAATGCAGGACATTGATGAGTCGAAAGAGGAAAAAAAGAATGGAGAGGATGAAAAGGAAAAAGGAAAAGTTGAAGAGAAATCTGAAAATGTTAAAAAGGAAGATGATACTCAGTAAGTGTGTTAAAAATTATTTGCAATGTGAAAAAAAAATTTAGTTTAATTTTTATAATTTAGTCACCCTTCATGCACTTTAGTATAAAAATATTTATTCCAACCTCTTTGCAGGTTAATTAGTCTCAGTGATCAAGACTTTGTCGATGGTGAAAATTTGGTTGCAGATGCAATAAATAAACTCAAACTTAACTCAAATAATAAAGAAAATAATGCAGGTATTAATAAAATTTTTGTTTTGTTTGGTTTACAAATGTTCAAATTCATGCTTTTTTGTTGTGAAAAAATATAAGGTTTTTGCATGTTGTTGTATTTGATTTGCCAAAAATGTATGTATGTTATAGGGTAAAAATAGTTTTTATATGGTAACAGCACTTACTAAAAAGATATTTTTTTGCCTACAAACAAAAAATACATTTATTTTATATACAGTTTTGTGTGGCTAACAAAACATAGGTGCTACACAAACTTGTATCCTGTTTAATTGTTATAAATTTTACTAAACATATTGCTGAATATTAAAAAAATAATTCTCTTTTGTTAGTTGTTGCAAATAATTATTTTATTATTATTAGCGTCATTGATAAACTTATATGATGAGGATAAAGATAAAAATAAAGGTTGTTATGATGATGTTTATCATGCATATAATGAAATAGATATCCCTGAAAACCCACTTAATCAACCTTTAATAAATGGTATTTGCACGAAGTCTTGCGTTTAATATTCCCCATTTTTTTCCATTTTTACAGAATTTTTAATAAAATCTTTTTTTTATTGTGAGTTAATTCAGGCTAGTTTTGTTTTGCATGGAATTTTTTGTTAAATATATATATACTGTGTTTATGGGTTGTTTGTATTTTGTTGAGTTTTTCACAAAATATTTTTATACTTACTTTTAACCTATAACAATAACTTTGGTGTTATGGGAGTTTTTTACCCAAACCTATTTCGGCAAAATTACTATTTGTTTGTTATTGTAACAACTATTTATTATGAAGTATGTTAATGTTTTTTTCAAATAAGAAATAAAATTTTTATTAGTGGTATTGGTTTAAAAAATATATTTTCTTGTAAATTAGAAACGAACAAACCTGAAGAAAAATTAGTGGAAGACGATAACTTATTACTTGATGACTTCGGTAACACTGACTTCCATGAGCCTAGTAAAGAAGATCTTAACTTGTTAAACGATATTCTTGGAGATGTTGACCAACCAGGTATGAAAATCATGTTTAAAAAATAAATAATGATAAAATTCAATACTCCGAAATTGAGTTTTGCTTTATTATGGTTTTAAGAATTTTTGCAAAATTTTAATTTATTTGTTTTATTCCAGCATCTGGTGATCTGGAAAAACAGTGGCAATCTGTGTTTGGAGAATTTACCCAAGCCTCCCAATCTTCTTCAGTTCCAACTCCCGCAGTTGATCAGGAAGTTCAGGAGCAACAAGAAGGAGGAGGAGGAGGTTATCTACCTTCCCAGTTGATGGACTTGATGCTTATGTCAGGTCAGCTACAAAAAATTTAAAATTTTATCCATTTTGTAAATTTAATTTTAACTTATTTTAAGAATATAATCTGGTTAAACTAGTTATTTTGCTTTAAAATATGTCAAAATGCCTTTTTTTATACATTTTCTGGATTATTGAACATTTTAAAACAAAATATAAAAAAAATAATTTTTTTAATTGCCTTAGATAAAAACCCTTCAACAAACTCATTGAATGCCAACAGTCAACCTCAACAACAACAACAACAACCACAAATGGGGCAAATGGGACTTCCCCCAAATCATGGAGGCGCAGGAATGGTGGGTGGATACCAGCCACCATCTTATAACTCCATGTTTGGGAACCAGGTACCATTTGGTAACTTTCAACAAGCTGGTGCTTCTAATAGGACTCCAAGTAGTAGTGGAATAAAAAGTAATCAATTACCACCACAGCCTAAGAAAGGTAAATTTTTAAATAAATAACTTAGTTAACTAAGTTAGTAATTAAGAATTAATTTCCATAGGCTTGTACCTAATGTAATACTCATGGTTATTAATCATTTGTTTTAAGGAATGCAATTTTGTTAATTTTTTTTAATTTAGGTGTGGTAAATTAATTTATTTATATTTTTAATTGAAATTTTTGCTTAAATTTATTTGTAACAGATTCCAATGATCACAAATCAGCATGGTTTAACTTATTTGCTGAACTTGACCCATTACAAAATCCCGACAATCTTTTAAAGAAAAAGGATGACGGAAGTAAATTGTTAAAACAAGATACTGGTGGAGCGTGTTAAAACGTCCCTTTCTGTAAATAGATTAACTTATTTGGAGTATTGTTGGTGCAAATTAAATACAACATCTAAAACAGCATTAACAGAATTCCAATTATATAAGACCTTTTTTAACGTTATCCCTTAAGAACTTTTTTGAATATATACAGATAGGTGGATATAATTGGGATTATAAAAAACAACAAGCTTTTTTTCCATATATCTTTTCTTTGTATAGAACAATTTTTGGTGCAGTTATTTTTATATAATCATGAAAAATTGGGGACTATTTAATTGGTTCTTATTCAAGGCAGTTATGAAAGCAGTTTTTCTAATTTTGTTTATTTGATATGCTTAGTGAAGCTGTATATTAATGTGTTTCTATTTAGTTTATATTTAAATAAAATTATTACAAAATTTTATAGTTACTGATTACAATATAACTGATGATTAAAAAAATTAAAATCATGGGGAGTAATCTTTAGTTTAATATTATTGTGGTTACTTTTTTTTGTCAACTTTGTTAGTTTTTTAGATTATTTGTTATTTTTTCTGTGTTGTATCATTTGGTTGAAACTGCCTAAAGTTAAGTTAAAGGGCGTGATATAAATATTTTGTGTAAAAACACAAAAATGAAATTGTTTTAGTGTCTGATATTTTTTCATATTTAAATTAGCACAATTTTGACATTGTTAATATGTGAATCCGAATATTTGTAACCATTTGCACTATTTTTATATTGGCATTAAAATAAGCTATTTTTCAAATAATCAGAAAAAGCCAAATCCAAATGTATGTAATCTTAAAGGCATAGTGCAATAAAATCTTTCAATTAACATCTTTTTTTATACTAAGTGCAGTTTATAGTTTATCTTGTTTATATTTTTTAATTATCTTCAAATAAAATCTTTTTGTGGTGTGTTTATGTCCGGTACATTTAGTTTGAACATAATTGTACATATATATTGTAACATTACTTTTTAGATTCTAGTACCTGTATAGAAAAACTTTAGTTTTAAATTTTTTT
Organism: Corella eumyota; assembly: GCF_963082875.1. Taxonomy (NCBI): domain Eukaryota; kingdom Metazoa; phylum Chordata; class Ascidiacea; order Phlebobranchia; family Corellidae; genus Corella; species Corella eumyota. The sequence continues at coordinate 6,816,608 of NC_137491.1, forward strand.
TTTTTATTTGTTATGTAGCAATATGGAATCCTATTAAAAAGCTTAAACCAACCTTATTTTTAAAGCATTTTATATAAATGAAATTAAATAAATCTGTATCTTTTCCATATTTACTGTAATTCGTTAAATTTGCTTTTAAGTAAACAGACATTTTCCTATAGGTTGATTATTGTTGTTGTCTATGTCTTGTAATAAACTACGTCAACAGAGATATAAAATTTTGTGTTGATTTGCAATATATATTTTGCAATGCAAATATTAAGTCTAATTGTTTCCTGAATTTTTGGTATTGAAACACGTAGGCAAATAACAAGTTGCATTGTTTAATTTTAAGTATATAGGGTCACATGAATTTGTAAATGTTTATCAGTTTGTTTGATTAAGCATCATAAATATATCAGGCAGAAAGCAACTTGAATTTAATATTTGCTATATTGTATTCAAGTTTTTATTGGTAACTTGTTTTTATAAATTTGTTTTTGTTTAATTTTAAAATGGAAAATGATGAAAATACACCATTGATTATTGCAAGACTTCAAGATGTATGTTTATTATTTTTTGTTTAATATTTTTATATGTATATATTGGTATTTATTTGTTATATATTGTTTTTTTTAACACTTAGTTTTAACATTTTTAGGAAGGTGAAGAAGAACCTATAGTGTACAAGAGGTATTGGTATAGATGGTATTTGTTAATTCTCTTCTCCCTATTTTCCTTGATGCAGTCGAATGTTTGGAATACCTGGGGACCAATTAGTGTTTCAGCTAAATATGGACTAGGATTGACAGATCGTAAGTTAACTTTTTTAAAGTAGGCTTCAATGCCTTGGCAAATTTTTTTAAACTTTAAAAGTCAAATATATATTCTTAAAGATCTTTTGTTTACAGAAATAGAATTTTTGGTTTTAATTTTCAAAAAAAACATTTAATCGAAAATAATGCAAATTTATTTTTATGTTTTAGATGACATTGAGTTACTTGCCAATTGGGTAACAATAGCTTCTTTGCCTTGTTTTATTTTTTTTATTGTTGTTCTTGAAAAGAAAGGACTCAGATTAGCTGTTTTATTTGGATCTTTCTGTGTTGCTTTGGGAACAGGGTTAAGATGTCTGCCAGTCGAATCAAGTGTCTTAGTTTAGTGAGTTTAAATATGTTTATATTGTTATGTATTTTTAGGTAGGCTTTTTCTTCTTCTATTTAATTTTGTTTTACTGTGTATGTATGTATTGTTTAAATATTACATTGACAAAACTTAGTTAATAAAGAATTTTTACTAGTTTGATTCATACTGCTGCATTCCTCAATGGTTTGGCAGCTTGTGCAGTACTCGGTGTCCCTCCATTAATGTCAAACTTGTGGTTTCCGCCAAGTGAAAGAGTCACAGCCACAAGCCTGCTTTACTTGCTTGGAAATTTTGGTTAGTATTATTTTAATGATGTTTGACAATCCTAGAAATATTTTTAATAGACTTGTTGGATATCTAAACAAATAAGACTTATGTGTTAAAAATGATCAATCAAATATTTTTACAAGGGATTTGTGTTGGCATTTTTTGTTGTTCAAGCTGCAATTATTAACTTTTTGTACAAATATTTGTTTTTTTTGTGATATTTTGCTAAGCTTAACAGATAATATCATGTTATGTAAAATGACATGCTACAAAACATGTTATTCAGGAAATGCTTTTGGGTTTTTGGTTGGTCCTGTTATGGTTCAGCTTCCCAATGGAAACTCTACTTTTAATTCAACAAACAAAGCTGCTATTAGGTAATTACCTGTTCATACATGCACGTTAATACTTAGTTTTAACAAATGTTTACAAGTAAAAATGTAAGAATTTTGGATATATAATTTAAATTTGTCGCAAAACTGCAAATTTTTACAATGTTCCAACAATGTTTCAAGTGACACATTTTTAAAATAACAGGACAGATATTGACCATTACATGTACTTACACTTCGGAATAGCTCTGCCAATCTTTATTTCTATGCTAGTTTTCTTTCCAAACAAACCACCCACACCACCCAGCGCATCTTCTTCAATTCCTAGACTTGAAATAAAGGTACTTAATAAGTATTTGATGTTTTTAAAAAGTTATATGAAGTCATTTTGATTAATTTTTTTAAACTTCGACAATTTTTAAAAAACATTTTTTTAACGCTGTTGTATGATTGTATATCAAATTACAAGATATTTAACATAACTTTTATGTTAATAAACATGTTTTATTATTATTTAGGCTGCTTTAAAAAGGTTAATGAGGGTGCCTTCATATTGGGTAATAGTGGCAACAAATGCCCTATTTCTTGGATCTTATTATGGCTGGTCTGGTGTATTTGCTGATCTTTACAGCAAGTTTAATATATCACAGGTAAACTTATTTTGTGTTGGCATGTTTTAGATTAAAAAGAAGGTGACGTTTTGGAGTTTTAACATAGGCCTATATTACTATTACCTTAACATATATTTTACAAGTTTTTTATAGAAATATTTTTATTTAGACTGAAGCTAGCTGGGTAGGGTTTACAATGACTGTAGCTGGAATTTTTGTGGGTTCCATCGTTGGTTTGTAAGTTTTTTACCCCACAATTAGAACTTTTAATACAAAATGTATAAAATAATCTAATATCTGTATAAAATTTAATAGTTTTAAGGAATTTAAGATGTAAATTAGTTTAGCCTTGGAATTTTTAGAAAATGAAATAAAATTTTTAATATGCTTAAGAATCACTGATCGATTTAAGAGATACATGAAACTAATAGTAATGATTCACATTGTTGGAATATTTCTAGTGGTGTTATATCTTGTTGTTTCTTCTATGAGTTGGATAGACTGGGCCCCCTTTCATTTTACATCAGGTAAACTTTGTATTTATTCACAGTTGTATATTTTGCTTAAATTTTTTTTATTTAATAAATTTTTACCGAATATGAATTTTTTTATCCTAGTTACCATGTGGATTTGTTGCGTTTTGATTGGTGTTGGCGCATCATCATTTCAACCAATTATAGCAGAGTTGGGAGCTGAGCATGCTTTCCCTGTAGGAGAGGGAACAGCAAGTTCGATAATGATGTGGTTTTTCATGCTCTCAATGTTTCTTTTTCTTATAATTTTACGAGCTGTAACAGGTTATTCCCAGTTTTTTGTTATACTTCATCTAAAAGTGTAGTGTTTTACATTTTGTTCTCAATAATTTAAACTATGCCAATAACTGTTAATGTTGCTGAATTAGATCAACGCATTGCAAATTATCTTTTCTTGGCTTTCACGTCGGTTTCAATACCATTTTTCTTTTTCCTGGTACCCAATCGACACACAAGACTAGATATTGATTTACAAGATCAAAATAACAAAATTATTGAAGAGCATAAACAAGGAATAGAAAATGTCAATTTTTCGGGATAATTTTCTTCAAACTTTAAAAGGTAGATTGGTGTTGGCGCATCATCATTTCAACCAATTATAGCAGAGTTGGGAGCTGAGCATGCTTTCCCTGTAGGAGAGGGAACAGCAAGTTCGATAATGATGTGGTTTTTCATGCTCTCAATGTTTCTTTTTCTTATAATTTTACGAGCTGTAACAGGTTATTCCCAGTTTTTTGTTATACTTCATCTAAAAGTGTAGTGTTTTACATTTTGTTCTCAATAATTTAAACTACGCCAATAACTGTTAATGTTGCTGAATTAGACTTTAAAAGGTAGGCTTAACAAAGGAGTTTTTTTAGCAGGAAGGTGTTAAAATTAAATAAAAACTAGAAACCACAAAAGTTTGGGAATATTTTGTAAAATTTTAAAACTGTTTATTAATATACAACAAGATATTACGAAATGTTTAAGTTTGTGCAAAATAATCAAACATTAAATCTATTCAATCAAAGTGTTTTGACATAATTAAAAATCAAAACACAATTTTTCTTGAATAGGCTATATTTATTAGAAAATAGTTAGATGTTTATTTATTTTGCCTATAGATGGCTTATTACCAATAATCCTAATCAAGTAATATAAAAAAATACAATTTATTAAATTTTTGCAAAATTGCTTAACTATGAATCCATATATTCGATAGAATATATATATATATTCAATCGCCTATTACGTAACCTATTAATCTATAGGGTGGTATAGGAAAATACTGTAGAAAATGATCCGATTTTTTTTTTAATTTAAAATCAATTACATTTTTAAAAGCGCGGTAGTTTAACAAGCATTAATTACAAATTTTTAATATTGCATATTAACATATACCTGAGCTATGGTAAATTTTTTTAATTTTTGCAAAATCGCAAAACTTGAGGAATTGTATTAAAACAGAAGCGTACTGTCGTAAATAAGGTTCAAGATGTAATAGAACAAAAGTTACATAATTTTTATATCTCGCTGATATCGTGACGCATTAACTTATATTGCGTTATTTTTTGTTGTATCGTATCCTCTAACATTTTTAATTTGTTTAGTGACAACAACTGTTCAAGCTTGAAATAAAGCTAGAGAAAACAAGTAATGGATTAACCCAAAGAATTTTTGTTTTATTCGTTGTAAACATGTTATTGACTTAATGTGTTGTTTATCTATTTGTTTGTTTACATAAATTTATAAAAAAAAATTACTATTTTTTAATCTAATTAGTGTCTCGAGACCAATCAACGCACCAATTAGTTTCGCCTGAGTAAACACGTATAAAATAAAAATATATTTTACAACTTCAAAGTTTTATACTTTTTCTTGTTAACTACTACGGATTTCTTGTTAACTACTTCAAAGAATTATATTATGTCAGATTGTTTTGATGTACCATTCTTTACTCTGCTATCTGTAAAAAATATTATGTGGCTAAAAATTATACATATATAAAAATACTTTAACTATTGTTCTATTGTATTTTTAAGAGAAATTTTATATCTTGAATTTTAGTTACGACAATACTCTTCTGTGTTTCAATACAAATTTTCAAGATTGGCAACTTTGCAAATTATTAAATTATTTTGAATTATTAATATTTATAAAAGTTATGAGCATATTACATAAAAATTGCTGTTTTTTTAAATTAAAATTTTTAGTTTCAATAAATGCGCATTGGTTTTTAGTTTTAATAAATGCGCATTGGGCCTAGAAAACTTATTTTAAACATATTATTTAAAAATATTAATATTCATAAAAGTTATGAGCATATTTCATAAAAATCGCTGTTTCTTAAAAATTAAAATTTTTAGTTTTAATTAATGCGCATTGGGTTAACTTAAATTCAAGATAAAGAAATTCGCAAAAAAAATTAAAATAAAAAAAGTTAGGGCAAATTTTTGTTTTGACTAATTTCCATATCAAGTGACCCTGTGACCTTATGTGCATATGTAGTTCGATCCAAAAAATTTCAAAATTTTTTTTTTTTTTATTTTAAATTTATTGTACTATAGTAACCCCAGTGGTCTAACAAACACATTTTATTAATATTATTTAAAAATATTAATATTCATAAAAGATATGAGCATATTTCATAAAAATCGCTGTTCTTAAAAATCAAAATTTTTAGTTTTAATTAATGCGCATTGGGTTAACTTAAATTCGAGATAAAGAAATTCGCGAAAAAAATTAAAATCAAAAAAGTTAGGGCAAATTTTTGTTTTGACTATTTTCCATATCAAGTGACCCTGTGACCATATGTGCATATGTAGTTCGATCCAAAAATTTTCAAAAAATTTTTTTTTTAAATTTTAAATTTATTGTACTATAGTAACCCCAGTGGTCTAACAAACACATTTTAATAATAATATTTAAAAATATTAATATTCATAAAAGTTATAAGCATATTTCAAAAAAATAGCTGTTTCTTAAAAATCAAAATTTTTAGTTTTAATTAATGCGCATTGGGTTAACTTAAATTCAAGATAAAGAAATTCGCGAAAAAAATTAAATTCAAAAAAGTTAGGGCAAATTTTTGTTTTGACTAATTTCCATATCAAGTGACCCTGTGACCTTATGTGCATATGTAGTTTGATCCAAAAATTTTCAAAAAATTTTTTTTTAAATTTTAAATTTATTGTAGTATAGTAACCCCAGTGGTCTAACACACACATTTTAATAATATTATTTAAAAATATTAATATTTATAAAAGATATGAGCATATTTCATAAAAATCGCTGTTTCTTAAAAATCAAAATTTTTAGTTTTAATTAATGCGCATTGGGTTAACTTAAGTTCAAGATAAAGAAATTCGCGAAAAATATTATAATCAATAAAGTTAGGGCAAATTTTTGTTTTGACTAATTTCCATATTAAGTGACCCTGTGACCTTATGTGCATATGTAGTTCGATGCAAAAATTTAAAAAATTTTTTTTTTTTAAATTTAAATTTATTGTACTATAGTAACCCCAGTGGTCTAACAAACACATTTTAATAATATTATTTAAAAATATTAATATTCATAAAAGATATAAGCATATTTCATAAAAATCGCTGTTTCTTAAAAATCAAAATTTTTAGTTTTAATTAATGCGCATTGGGTTAACTTAAATTCAAGATAAAGAAATTCGCGAAAAAAATTAAAATCCAAAAAGTTAGGGCAAATTTTTGTTTTGACTAATTTCCATATCAAGTGACCATGTGACCTTATGTGCATATGTAGTTCGATCTAAAAATTTTCCAAATTTTTTTTTTTTAATTTTAAATTCATTGTACTATAGTAACCACAGTGGTCTAACAAACACATTTTAATATTATTATTTAAAAATATTAATATTCATAAAAGATATGAGCATATTTCATAAAAATCGCTGTTTTTTAAAAATCAAAATTTTTAGTTTTAATTAATGCGCATTGGGTTAACTTAAATTCAAGATAAAGAAATTCGCGAAAAAAATTGAAATCAAAAAAGTTACGGCAAAATTTTGTTTTGACTAATTTCCATATCAAGTGACCCTGTGACCTTATGTGCATATGTAGTTTGATCCAAAAATTTTCAAAAAATTTTTTTTTAAATTTTAAATTTATTGTAGTATAGTAACCCCAGTGGTCTAACACACACATTTTAATAATATTATTTAAAATTATTAATATTTATAAAAGTTATGAGCATATTTCATAAAAATCGCTGTTTCTTAAAAATCAAAATTTTTAGTTTTAATTAATGCGCATTGGGTTAACTTAAATTCAAGATAAAAAAATTCGCGAAAAAAATTAAAATCAAAAAAGTTAGGGCAAATTTTTGTTTTGACTATTTTCCATATCAAGTGACCCTGTGACCTTATGTGCATATGTAGTTTGATCCAAGAATTTTCAAAAAATTTTTTTTTTAAATTTTAAATTTATTGTACTATAGTAACCCCAGTGGTCTAACAAACACATTTGAATAATAATATTTAAAAATATTAATATTCATAAAAGTTATAAGCATATTTCATAAAAATCGCTGTTTCTTAAAAATCAAAATTTTTAGTTTTAATTAATGCGCATTGGGTTAACTTAAATTCAAGATAAAAAAATTCGCGAAAAAAATTAAAATCAAAAAAGTTACAGCAAAATTTTGTTTTGACTAATTTCCATATCAAGTGACCCTGTGACCTTATGTGCATATGTAGTTTGATCCAAAAATTTTCAAAAAATTTTCAAAAAATTTTAAATTTATTGTAGTATAGTAACCCCAGTGGTCTAACACACACATTTTAATAATATTATTTAAAAATATTAATATTTATAAAAGATATGAGCATATTTCATAAAAATCGCTGTTTCTTAAAAATCAAAATTTTTAGTTTTAATTAATGCGCATTGGGTTAACTTAAGTTCAAGATAAAGAAATTCGCGAAAAATATTATAATCAATAAAGTTAGGGCAAATTTTTGTTTTGACTAATTTCCATATCAAGTGACCCTGTGACCTTATGTGCATATGTAGTTCGATGCAAAAATTTAAAAAATTTTTTTTTTTTAAATTTAAATTTATTGTACTATAGTAACCTCAGTGGTCTAACAAACACATTTTAATAATATTATTTAAAAATATTAATATTCATAAAAGTTATAAGCATATTTCATAAAAATCGCTGTTTCTTAAAAATCAAAATTTTTAGTTTTAATTAATGCGCATTGGGTTAACTTAAATTCAAGATAAAGAAATTCGCGAAAAAAATTAAAATCCAAAAAGTTAGGGCAAATTTTTGTTTTGACTAATTTCCATATCAAGTGACCCTGTGACCTTATGTGCATATGTAGTTCGATCTAAAAATTTTCCAAATTTTTTTTTTTTAATTTTAAATTTATTGTACTATAGTAACCACAGTGGTCTAACAAACACATTTTAATATTATTATTTAAAAATATTAATATTCATAAAAAATATGAGCATATTTCATAAAAATCGCTGTTTTTTAAAAATCAAAATTTTTAGTTTTAATTAATGCGCATTGGGTTAACTTAAATTCAAGATAAAGAAATTCGCGAAAAAAATTGAAATCAAAAAAGTTACGGCAAAATTTTGTTTTGACTAATTTCCATATCAAGTGACCCTGTGACCTTATGTGCATATGTAGTTTGATCCAAAAATTTTCAAAAAATTTTTTTTTAAATTTTAAATTTATTGTAGTATAGTAACCCCAGTGGTCTAACACACACATTTTAATAATATTATTTAAAAATATTAATATTTATAAAAGATATGAGCATATTTCATAAAAATCGCTGTTTCTTAAAAATCAAAATTTTTAGTTTTAATTAATGCGCATTGGGTTAACTTAAGTTCAAGATAAAGAAATTCGCGAAAAATATTATAATCAATAAAGTTAGGGCAAATTTTTGTTTTGACTAATTTCCATATTAAGTGACCCTGTGACCTTATGTGCATATGTAGTTCGATGCAAAAATTTAAAAAATTTTTTTTTTTTAAATTTAAATTTATTGTACTATAGTAACCCCAGTGGTCTAACAAACACATTTTAATAATATTATTTAAAAATATTAATATTCATAAAAGATATAAGCATATTTCATAAAAATCGCTGTTTCTTAAAAATCAAAATTTTTAGTTTTAATTAATGCGCATTGGGTTAACTTAAATTCAAGATAAAGAAATTCGCGAAAAAAATTAAAATCCAAAAAGTTAGGGCAAATTTTTGTTTTGACTAATTTCCATATCAAGTGACCATGTGACCTTATGTGCATATGTAGTTCGATCTAAAAATTTTCCAAATTTTTTTTTTTTAATTTTAAATTCATTGTACTATAGTAACCACAGTGGTCTAACAAACACATTTTAATATTATTATTTAAAAATATTAATATTCATAAAAGATATGAGCATATTTCATAAAAATCGCTGTTTTTTAAAAATCAAAATTTTTAGTTTTAATTAATGCGCATTGGGTTAACTTAAATTCAAGATAAAGAAATTCGCGAAAAAAATTGAAATCAAAAAAGTTACGGCAAAATTTTGTTTTGACTAATTTCCATATCAAGTGACCCTGTGACCTTATGTGCATATGTAGTTTGATCCAAAAATTTTCAAAAAATTTTTTTTTAAATTTTAAATTTATTGTAGTATAGTAACCCCAGTGGTCTAACACACACATTTTAATAATATTATTTAAAATTATTAATATTTATAAAAGTTATGAGCATATTTCATAAAAATCGCTGTTTCTTAAAAATCAAAATTTTTAGTTTTAATTAATGCGCATTGGGTTAACTTAAATTCAAGATAAAAAAATTCGCGAAAAAAATTAAAATCAAAAAAGTTACAGCAAAATTTTGTTTTGACTAATTTCCATATCAAGTGACCCTGTGACCTTATGTGCATATGTAGTTTGATCCAAAAATTTTCAAAAAATTTTCAAAAAATTTTAAATTTATTGTAGTATAGTAACCCCAGTGGTCTAACACACACATTTTAATAATATTATTTAAAAATATTAATATTTATAAAAGATATGAGCATATTTCATAAAAATCGCTGTTTCTTAAAAATCAAAATTTTTAGTTTTAATTAATGCGCATTGGGTTAACTTAAGTTCAAGATAAAGAAATTCGCGAAAAATATTATAATCAATAAAGTTAGGGCAAATTTTTGTTTTGACTAATTTCCATATCAAGTGACCCTGTGACCTTATGTGCATATGTAGTTCGATGCAAAAATTTAAAAAATTTTTTTTTTTTAAATTTAAATTTATTGTACTATAGTAACCTCAGTGGTCTAACAAACACATTTTAATAATATTATTTAAAAATATTAATATTCATAAAAGTTATAAGCATATTTCATAAAAATCGCTGTTTCTTAAAAATCAAAATTTTTAGTTTTAATTAATGCGCATTGGGTTAACTTAAATTCAAGATAAAGAAATTCGCGAAAAAAATTAAAATCCAAAAAGTTAGGGCAAATTTTTGTTTTGACTAATTTCCATATCAAGTGACCCTGTGACCTTATGTGCATATGTAGTTCGATCTAAAAATTTTCCAAATTTTTTTTTTTTAATTTTAAATTTATTGTACTATAGTAACCACAGTGGTCTAACAAACACATTTTAATATTATTATTTAAAAATATTAATATTCATAAAAAATATGAGCATATTTCATAAAAATCGCTGTTTTTTAAAAATCAAAATTTTTAGTTTTAATTAATGCGCATTGGGTTAACTTAAATTCAAGATAAAGAAATTCGCGAAAAAAATTGAAATCAAAAAAGTTACGGCAAAATTTTGTTTTGACTAATTTCCATATCAAGTGACCCTGTGACCTTATGTGCATATGTAGTTTGATCCAAAAATTTTCAAAAAATTTTTTTTTAAATTTTAAATTTATTGTAGTATAGTAACCCCAGTGGTCTAACACACACATTTTAATAATATTATTTAAAATTATTAATATTTATAAAAGTTATGAGCATATTTCATAAAAATCGCTGTTTCTTAAAAATCAAAATTTTTAGTTTTAATTAATGCGCATTGGGTTAACTTAAATTCAAGATAAAGAAATTCGCGAAAAAAATTAAAATCAAAAAAGTTAGGGCAAATTTTTGTTTTGACTAATTTCCATATCAAGTGACCCTGTGACCTTATGTGCATATGTAGTTCGATCCAAAAATTTTCAAAAATTTTTTTTTTTTAATTTTAACTTTATTGTACTATAGTAACCCCAGTGGTCTAACAAACACATTTTAATATTATTATTTAAAAATATTAATATTCATAAAAGATATGAGCATATTTCATAAAAATCGCTGTTTCTTAAAAATCAAAATTTTTAGTTTTAATTAATGCGCATTGGGTTAAGTTAAATTCAAGATAAAGAAATTCGCGAAAAAAATTAAAATCAAAAAAGTTAGGGCAAATTTTTGTTTTGACTAAATTCCATATCAAGTGACCCTGTGACCTTATGTGCATATGTAGTTCGATCCAAAAATTTTCAAAAAATTTTTTTTTTTTAATTTTAAATTTATTGTACTATAGTAACCCCAGTGGTCTAACAAACACATTTTAATAATATTATTTAAAAATATTAATATTCATAAAAGATATGAGCATATTTCATAAAAATCGCTGTTTCTTAAAAATCAAAATTTTTAGTTTTAATTAATGCGCATTGGGTTAACTTAAATTCAAGATAAAGAAATTCGCAAAAAAAATTAAAATCAAAAAAGTTAGGGCAAATTTTTGTTTTGACTAATTTCCATATCAAGTGACCCTGTGACCTTATGTGAATATGTAGTCCGATCCAAAAATTTTCAAAATTTTTTTTTTTTAATTTTAAATTTATTGTACTATAGTAACCCCAGTGGTCTAACAAACACATTTTAATAATATTATTTAAAAATATTAATATTCATAAAAGATATGAACATATTTCATAAAAATCGCTGTTTCTTAAAAATAAAAATTTTTAGTTTTAATTAATGCGCATTGGGTTAACTTAAATTCAAGATAAAGAAATTCGCGAAAAAAAGTAGAAGCAAAAAAGTTAAGGCAAATTTTTGTTTTGACTAATTTCCATATCAAGTGACCCTGTGACCTTATGTGCATATGTAGTTCGATCCAAAAATTTTCAAAAATTTTTTTTTTTAAATTTTAAATTTATTGTACTATAGTAACCCCAGTGGTCTAACAAACACATTTTAATAATATTATTTAAAAATATTAATATTCATAAAAGATATGAGCATATTTCATAAAAATCGCTGTTTCTTAAAAATCAAAATTTTTAGTTTTAATTAATGCGCATTGGGTTAACTTAAATTCAAGATAAAGAAATTCGCGAAAAAAATTAAAATAAAAAAATTTAAGGCAAATTTTTGTTTTGACTAATTTCCATATCAAGTGACCCTGTGACCTTATGTGCATATGTAGTTCGATCCAAAAATTTTCAAAAAATTTTTTTTGTTAAATTTAAATTTATTGTACTATAGTAACCCCAGTGGTCTAACAAACACATTTTAATAATATTATTTAAAAATATTAATATTCATAAAAGTTATAAACATATTTCATAAAAATCGCTGTTTCTTAAAAATCAAAATTTTTAGTTTTAATTAATGCGCATTGGGTTAACTTAAATTCAAGATAAAGAAATTCGCGAAAAAAATTAAAATCCAAAAAGTTAGGGCAAATTTTTGTTTTGACTAATTTCCATATCAAGTGACCCTGTGACCTTATGTGCATATGTAGTTCGATCTAAAAATTTTCCAAATTTTTTTTTTTTAATTTTAAATTCATTGTACTATAGTAACCACAGTGGTCTAACAAACACATTTTAATATTATTATTTAAAAATATTAATATTCATAAAAGATATGAGCATATTTCATAAAAATCGCTGTTTTTTAAAAATCAAAATTTTTAGTTTTAATTAATGCGCATTGGGTTAACTTAAATTCAAGATAAAGAAATTCGCGAAAAAAATTAAAATCAAAAAAGTTACGGCAAAATTTTGTTTTGACTAAATTCCATATCAAGTGACCCTGTGACCTTATGTGCATATGTAGTTCGATCCAAAAATTTTCAAAAAATTTTTTTTTTTAATTTTAAATTTATTGTACTATAGTAACCCCAGTGGTCTAACAAACACATTTTAATAATATTATTTAAAAATATTAATATTCATAAAAGATATGAGCATATTTCATAAAAATCGCTGTTTCTTAAAAATCAAAATTTTTAGTTTTAATTAATGCGCATTGGGTTAACTTAAATTCAAGATAAAGAAATTCGCAAAAAAAATTAAAATCAAAAAAGTTAGGGCAAATTTTTGTTTTGACTAATTTCCATATCAAGTGACCCTGTGACCTTATGTGAATATGTAGTCCGATCCAAAAATTTTCAAAATTTTTTTTTTTTAATTTTAAATTTATTGTACTATAGTAACCCCAGTGGTCTAACAAACACATTTTAATAATATTATTTAAAAATATTAATATTCATAAAAGATATGAACATATTTCATAAAAATCGCTGTTTCTTAAAAATAAAAATTTTTAGTTTTAATTAATGCGCATTGGGTTAACTTAAATTCAAGATAAAGAAATTCGCAAAAAAAAGTAGAAGCAAAAAAGTTAAGGCAAATTTTTGTTTTGACTAATTTCCATATCAAGTGACCCTGTGACCTTATGTGCATATGTAGTTCGATCCAAAAATTTTCAAAAATTTTTTTTTTTAAATTTTAAATTTATTGTACTATAGTAACCCCAGTGGTCTAACAAACACATTTTAATAATATTATTTAAAAATATTAATATTCATAAAAGATATGAGCATATTTCATAAAAATCGCTGTTTCTTAAAAATCAAAATTTTTAGTTTTAATTAATGCGCATTGGGTTAACTTAAATTCAAGATAAAGAAATTCGCGAAAAAAATTAAAATAAAAAAATTTAAGGCAAATTTTTGTTTTGACTAATTTCCATATCAAGTGACCCTGTGACCTTATGTGCATATGTAGTTCGATCCAAAAATTTTCAAAAAATTTTTTTTGTTAAATTTTAAATTTATTGTACTATAGTAACCCCAGTGGTCTAACAAACACATTTTAATATTATTATTTAAAAATATTAATATTCATAAAAGATATGAGCATATTTCATAAAAATCGCTGTTTCTTAAAAATCAAAATTTTTAGTTTTAATTAATGCGCATTGGGTTAACTTAAATTCAAGATAAAGAATTTGCGAAAAAAATTAGAAGCAAAAAAGTTAAGGCAAATTTTTATTTTGACTAATTTCCATATCAAGTGACCCTGTGACCTTATATGCATATGTAGTTTGATCCAAAAATTTTTAAAAATTTTTTTTTTAGATTTTAGATTTGATTTACTATAGTAACCCTAGTGGTCTAACAAACACATATTAATATTATTATTTAAAAATATTAATATTCATAAAAGTTATGAGCATATTTCATAAAAATCGTTGTTTCTTAAAAATCAAAATTTTTAGTTTTAATTAATGCGCATTGGGTTAACTTAAATTCAAGATAAAGAAATTCGCGAAAAAAATTAAAATCAAAAAAGTTAGGGCAAATTTTTGTTTTGACTAATTTCCATATCAAGTGACCCTGTGACCTTATGTGCATATGTAGTTCGATCCAAAAATTTTCAAGTTTTTTTTTTTTTTAAATTTAAATTCATTGTACTATAGTAACCCCAGTGGTCTTACAAACACATTTTAATAATATTATTTAAAAATATTAATATTCATAAAAGTTATGAGCATATTTCATAAAAATCGCTGTTTCTTAAAAATCAAAATTTTTAGTTTTAATTAATGCGCATTGGGTTAACTTAAATTCAAGATAAAAAAATTCGCGAAAAAAATTAAAATCAAAAAAGTTAGGGCAAATTTTTGTTTTGACTAATTTCCATATCAAGTGACCCTGTAACCTTATGTGCATATGTAGTTCGATCCAAAAATTTTCAAAAAATTTTTTTTTTTAATTTTAAATTTATTGTACTATAGTAACCCCAGTAGTCTAACAAACACATTTTAATAATATTATTTAAAAATATTAATATTCATAAAAGATATGAGCATATTTTATAAAAATCGCTGTTTCTTAAAAATCAAAATTTTTAGTTTTAATTAATGCGCATTGGGTTAACTTAAATTCAAGATAAAGAAATTTGCGAAAAAAATTAAAATCAAAAAAGTTAGGGCAAATTTTTGTTTTGACTAATTTCCATATCAAGTGACCCTGTAACCTTATGTGCATATGTAGTTCGATCCAAAAATTTTCAAAAAATTTTTTTTTTTAATTTTAAATTTATTGTACTATAGTAACCCCAGTAGTCTAACAAACACATTTTAATAATATTATTTAAAAATATTAATATTCATAAAAGATATGAGCATATTTTATAAAAATCGCTGTTTCTTAAAAATCAAAATTTTTAGTTTTAATTAATGCGCATTGGGTTAACTTAAATTCAAGATAAAGAAATTTGCGAAAAAAATTAAAATCAAAAAAGTTAGGGCAAATTTTTGTTTTGACTAATTTCCATATCAAGTGACCCTGTGACCTTATGTGAATATGTAGTCCGATCCAAAAATTTTCAAAATTTTTTTTTTTTAATTTTAAATTTATTGTACTATAGTAACCCCAGTGGTCTAACAAACACATTTTAATAATATTATTTAAAAATATTAATATTCATAAAAGATATGAACATATTTCATAAAAATCGCTGTTTCTTAAAAATAAAAATTTTTAGTTTTAATTAATGCGCATTGGGTTAACTTAAATTCAAGATAAAGAAATTCGCGAAAAAAAGTAGAAGCAAAAAAGTTAAGGCAAATTTTTGTTTTGACTAATTTCCATATCAAGTGACCCTGTGACCTTATGTGCATATGTAGTTCGATCCAAAAATTTTCAAAAATTTTTTTTTTTAAATTTTAAATTTATTGTACTATAGTAACCCCAGTGGTCTAACAAACACATTTTAATAATATTATTTAAAAATATTAATATTCATAAAAGATATGAGCATATTTCATAAAAATCGCTGTTTCTTAAAAATCAAAATTTTTAGTTTTAATTAATGCGCATTGGGTTAACTTAAATTCAAGATAAAGAAATTCGCGAAAAAAATTAAAATAAAAAAATTTAAGGCAAATTTTTGTTTTGACTAATTTCCATATCAAGTGACCCTGTGACCTTATGTGCATATGTAGTTCGATCCAAAAATTTTCAAAAAATTTTTTTTGTTAAATTTAAATTTATTGTACTATAGTAACCCCAGTGGTCTAACAAACACATTTTAATAATATTATTTAAAAATATTAATATTCATAAAAGTTATAAACATATTTCATAAAAATCGCTGTTTCTTAAAAATCAAAATTTTTAGTTTTAATTAATGCGCATTGGGTTAACTTAAATTCAAGATAAAGAAATTCGCGAAAAAAATTAAAATCCAAAAAGTTAGGGCAAATTTTTGTTTTGACTAATTTCCATATCAAGTGACCCTGTGACCTTATGTGCATATGTAGTTCGATCTAAAAATTTTCCAAATTTTTTTTTTTTAATTTTAAATTCATTGTACTATAGTAACCACAGTGGTCTAACAAACACATTTTAATATTATTATTTAAAAATATTAATATTCATAAAAGATATGAGCATATTTCATAAAAATCGCTGTTTTTTAAAAATCAAAATTTTTAGTTTTAATTAATGCGCATTGGGTTAACTTAAATTCAAGATAAAGAAATTCGCGAAAAAAATTAAAATCAAAAAAGTTACGGCAAAATTTTGTTTTGACTAAATTCCATATCAAGTGACCCTGTGACCTTATGTGCATATGTAGTTCGATCCAAAAATTTTCAAAAAATTTTTTTTTTTAATTTTAAATTTATTGTACTATAGTAACCCCAGTGGTCTAACAAACACATTTTAATAATATTATTTAAAAATATTAATATTCATAAAAAATATGAGCATATTTCATAAAAATCGCTGTTTCTTAAAAATCAAAATTTTTAGTTTTAATTAATGCGCATTGGGTTAACTTAAATTCAAGATAAAGAAATTCGCAAAAAAAATTAAAATCAAAAAAGTTAGGGCAAATTTTTGTTTTGACTAATTTCCATATCAAGTGACCCTGTGACCTTATGTGAATATGTAGTCCGATCCAAAAATTTTCAAAATTTTTTTTTTTTAATTTTAAATTTATTGTACTATAGTAACCCCAGTGGTCTAACAAACACATTTTAATAATATTATTTAAAAATATTAATATTCATAAAAGATATGAGCATATTTCATAAAAATCGCTGTTTCTTAAAAATAAAAATTTTTAGTTTTAATTAATGCGCATTGGGTTAACTTAAATTCAAGATAAAGAAATTCGCGAAAAAAAGTAGAAGCAAAAAAGTTAAGGCAAATTTTTATTTTGACTAATTTCCATATCAAGTGACCCTGTGACCTTATGTGCATATGTAGTTCGATCCAAAAATTTTCAAAAATTTTTTTTTTTAAATTTTAAATTTATTGTACTATAGTAACCCCAGTGGTCTAACAAACACATTTTAATAATATTATTTAAAAATATTAATATTCATAAAAGATATGAGCATATTTCATAAAAATCGCTGTTTCTTAAAAATCAAAATTTTTAGTTTTAATTAATGCGCATTGGGTTAACTTAAATTCAAGATAAAGAAATTCGCGAAAAAAATTAAAATAAAAAAATTTAAGGCAAATTTTTGTTTTGACTAATTTCCATATCAAGTGACCCTGTGACCTTATGTGCATATGTAGTTCGATCCAAAAATTTTCAAAAAATTTTTTTTGTTAAATTTTAAATTTATTGTACTATAGTAACCCCAGTGGTCTAACAAACACATTTTAATATTATTATTTAAAAATATTAATATTCATAAAAGATATGAGCATATTTCATAAAAATCGCTGTTTCTTAAAAATCAAAATTTTTAGTTTTAATTAATGCGCATTGGGTTAACTTAAATTCAAGATAAAGAATTTGCGAAAAAAATTAGAAGCAAAAAAGTTAAGGCAAATTTTTATTTTGACTAATTTCCATATCAAGTGACCCTGTGACCTTATATGCATATGTAGTTTGATCCAAAAATTTTTAAAAATTTTTTTTTTAGATTTTAGATTTGATTTACTATAGTAACCCTAGTGGTCTAACAAACACATATTAATATTATTATTTAAAAATATTAATATTCATAAAAGTTATGAGCATATTTCATAAAAATCGTTGTTTCTTAAAAATCAAAATTTTTAGTTTTAATTAATGCGCATTGGGTTAACTTAAATTCAAGATAAAGAAATTCGCGAAAAAAATTAAAATCAAAAAAGTTAGGGCAAATTTTTGTTTTGACTAATTTCCATATCAAGTGACCCTGTGACCTTATGTGCATATGTAGTTCGATCCAAAAATTTTCAAGTTTTTTTTTTTTTTAAATTTAAATTCATTGTACTATAGTAACCCCAGTGGTCTTACAAACACATTTTAATAATATTATTTAAAAATATTAATATTCATAAAAGTTATGAGCATATTTCATAAAAATCGCTGTTTCTTAAAAATCAAAATTTTTAGTTTTAATTAATGCGCATTGGGTTAACTTAAATTCAAGATAAAAAAATTCGCGAAAAAAATTAAAATCAAAAAAGTTAGGGCAAATTTTTGTTTTGACTAATTTCCATATCAAGTGACCCTGTAACCTTATGTGCATATGTAGTTCGATCCAAAAATTTTCAAAAAATTTTTTTTTTTAATTTTAAATTTATTGTACTATAGTAACCCCAGTAGTCTAACAAACACATTTTAATAATATTATTTAAAAATATTAATATTCATAAAAGATATGAGCATATTTTATAAAAATCGCTGTTTCTTAAAAATCAAAATTTTTAGTTTTAATTAATGCGCATTGGGTTAACTTAAATTCAAGATAAAGAAATTTGCGAAAAAAATTAAAATCAAAAAAGTTAGGGCAAATTTTTGTTTTGACTAATTTCCATATCAAGTGACCCTGTGACCTTATGTGCATATGTAGTTTGATCCAAAAATTTTCAAAAATTTTTTTTTTTAATTTTAAATTTATTGTAGTATAGTAACCCCAGTAGTCTAACAAACACATTTTAATAATATTATTTAAAAATATTAATATTCATAAAAGATATGAGCATATTTCATAAAAATCGCTGTTTCTTAAAAATCAAAATTTTTAGTTTTAATTAATGCGCATTGGGTTAACTTAAATTCAAGATAAAGAAATTCGCGAAAAATATTATAATCAATAAAGTTAGGGCAAATTTTTGTTTTGACTAATTTCCATATCAAGTGACCCTGTGACCTTATGTGCATATGTAGTTCGATGCAAAAATTTTCAAAAAATTTTTTTTTTAAATTTTAAATTTATTGTACTATAGTAACCCCAGTGGTCTAACAAACACAATTTAATATTATTATTTAAAAATATTAATATTCATAAAAGATATGAGCATATTTCATAAAAATCGCTGTTTCTTAAAAATCAAAATTTTTAGTTTTAATTAATGCGCATTGGGTTAACTTAAATTCAAGATAAAGAAATTCGCAAAAAAAATTAAAATAAAAAAAGTTAGGGCAAATTTTTGTTTTGACTAATTTCCATATCAAGTGACCCTGTGACCTTATGTGAATATGTAGTCCGATCCAAAAATTTTCAAAATTTTTTTTTTTTAATTTTAAATTTATTGTACTATAGTAACCCCAGTGGTCTAACAAACACATTTTAATAATATTATTTAAAAATATTAATATTCATAAAAGATATGAGCATATTTCATAAAAATCGCTGTTTCTTAAAAATAAAAATTTTTAGTTTTAATTAATGCGCATTGGGTTAACTTAAATTCAAGATAAAGAAATTCGCGAAAAAAAGTAGAAGCAAAAAAGTTAAGGCAAATTTTTATTTTGACTAATTTCCATATCAAGTGACCCTGTGACCTTATGTGCATATGTAGTTCGATCCAAAAATTTTCAAAAATTTTTTTTTTTAAATTTTAAATTTATTGTACTATAGTAACCCCAGTGGTCTAACAAACACATTTTAATAATATTATTTAAAAATATTAATATTCATAAAAGATATGAGCATATTTCATAAAAATCGCTGTTTCTTAAAAATCAAAATTTTTAGTTTTAATTAATGCGCATTGGGTTAACTTAAATTCAAGATAAAGAAATTCGCGAAAAAAATTAAAATAAAAAAATTTAAGGCAAATTTTTGTTTTGACTAATTTCCATATCAAGTGACCCTGTGACCTTATGTGCATATGTAGTTCGATCCAAAAATTTTCAAGAAATTTTTTTTGTTAAATTTAAATTTATTGTACTATAGTAACCCCAGTGGTCTAACAAACACATTTTAATAATATTATTTAAAAATATTAATATTCATAAAAGTTATAAACATATTTCATAAAAATCGCTGTTTCTTAAAAATCAAAATTTTTAGTTTTAATTAATGCGCATTGGGTTAACTTAAATTCAAGATAAAGAAATTCGCGAAAAAAATTAAAATCCAAAAAGTTAGGGCAAATTTTTGTTTTGACTAATTTCCATATCAAGTGACCCTGTGACCTTATGTGCATATGTAGTTCGATCTAAAAATTTTCCAAATTTTTTTTTTTTAATTTTAAATTCATTGTACTATAGTAACCACAGTGGTCTAACAAACACATTTTAATATTATTATTTAAAAATATTAATATTCATAAAAGATATGAGCATATTTCATAAAAATCGCTGTTTTTTAAAAATCAAAATTTTTAGTTTTAATTAATGCGCATTGGGTTAACTTAAATTCAAGATAAAGAAATTCGCGAAAAAAATTGAAATCAAAAAAGTTACGGCAAAATTTTGTTTTGACTAATTTCCATATCAAGTGACCCTGTGACCTTATGTGCATATGTAGTTTGATCCAAAAATTTTCAAAAAATTTTTTTTTAAATTTTAAATTTATTGTAGTATAGTAACCCCAGTGGTCTAACACACACATTTTAATAATATTATTTAAAATTATTAATATTTATAAAAGTTATGAGCATATTTCATAAAAATCGCTGTTTCTTAAAAATCAAAATTTTTAGTTTTAATTAATGCGCATTGGGTTAACTTAAATTCAAGATAAAGAAATTCGCAAAAAAAATTAAAATCAAAAAAGTTAGGGCAAATTTTTGTTTTGACTAATTTCCATATCAAGTGACCCTGTGACCTTATGTGAATATGTAGTCCGATCCAAAAATTTTCAAAATTTTTTTTTTTTAATTTTAAATTTATTGTACTATAGTAACCCCAGTGGTCTAACAAACACATTTTAATAATATTATTTAAAAATATTAATATTCATAAAAGATATGAACATATTTCATAAAAATCGCTGTTTCTTAAAAATAAAAATTTTTAGTTTTAATTAATGCGCATTGGGTTAACTTAAATTCAAGATAAAGAAATTCGCGAAAAAAAGTAGAAGCAAAAAAGTTAAGGCAAATTTTTGTTTTGACTAATTTCCATATCAAGTGACCCTGTGACCTTATGTGCATATGTAGTTCGATCCAAAAATTTTCAAAAATTTTTTTTTTTAAATTTTAAATTTATTGTACTATAGTAACCCCAGTGGTCTAACAAACACATTTTAATATTATTATTTAAAAATATTAATATTCATAAAAGATATGAGCATATTTCATAAAAATCGCTGTTTCTTAAAAATCAAAATTTTTAGTTTTAATTAATGCGCATTGGGTTAACTTAAATTCAAGATAAAGAATTTGCGAAAAAAATTAGAAGCAAAAAAGTTAAGGCAAATTTTTATTTTGACTAATTTCCATATCAAGTGACCCTGTGACCTTATATGCATATGTAGTTTGATCCAAAAATTTTTAAAAATTTTTTTTTTAGATTTTAGATTTGATTTACTATAGTAACCCTAGTGGTCTAACAAACACATATTAATATTATTATTTAAAAATATTAATATTCATAAAACTTATGAGCATATTTCATAAAAATCGTTGTTTCTTAAAAATCAAAATTTTTAGTTTTAATTAATGCGCATTGGGTTAACTTAAATTCAAGATAAAGAAATTCGCGAAAAAAATTAAAATCAAAAAAGTTAGGGCAAATTTTTGTTTTGACTAATTTCCATATCAAGTGACCCTGTGACCTTATGTGCATATGTAGTTCGATCCAAAAATTTTCAAGTTTTTTTTTTTTTTAAATTTAAATTCATTGTACTATAGTAACCCCAGTGGTTTAACAAACACATTTTAATAATATTATTTAAAAATATTAATATTCATAAAAGTTATGAGCATATTTCATAAAAATCGCTGTTTCTTAAAAATCAAAATTTTTAGTTTTAATTAATGCGCATTGGGTTAACTTAAATTCAAGATAAAGAAATTCGCGAAAAAAATTAAAATCAAAAAAGTTAGGGCAAATTTTTGTTTTGACTAATTTCCATATCAAGTGACCCTGTGACCTTATGTGCATATGTAGTTCGATCCAAAAATTTTCAAAAAATTTTTTTTTTTAATTTTAAATTTATTGTACTATAGTAACCCCAGTAGTCTAACAAACACATTTTAATAATATTATTTAAAAATATTAATATTCATAAAAGATATGAGCATATTTTATAAAAATCGCTGTTTCTTAAAAATCAAAATTTTTAGTTTTAATTAATGCGCATTGGGTTAACTTAAATTCAAGATAAAGAAATTCGCGAAAAAAATTAAAATCAAAAAAGTTAGGGCAAATTTTTGTTTTGACTAATTTCCATATCAAGTGACCCTGTGACCTTATGTGCATATGTAGTTTGATCCAAAAATTTTCAAAAATTTTTTTTTTTTAATTTTAAATTTATTGTACTATAGTAACCCCAGTAGTCTAACAAACACATTTTAATAATATTATTTAAAAATATTAATATTCATAAAAGATATGAGCATATTTCATAAAAATCGCTGTTTCTTAAAAATCAAAATTTTTAGTTTTAATTAATGCGCATTGGGTTAACTTAAATTCAAGATAAAGAAATTCGCGAAAAATATTATAATCAATAAAGTTAGGGCAAATTTTTGTTTTGACTAATTTCCATATCAAGTGACCCTGTGACCTTATGTGCATATGTAGTTCGATGCAAAAATTTTCAAAAAATTTTTTTTTTAAATTTTAAATTTATTGTACTATAGTAACCCCAGTGGTCTAACAAACACATTTTAATATTATTATTTAAAAATATTAATATTCATAAAAGATATGAGCATATTTCATAAAAATCGCTGTTTCTTAAAAATCAAAATTTTTAGTTTTAATTAATGCGCATTGGGTTAACTTAAATTCAAGATAAAGAAATTCGCAAAAAAAATTAAAATAAAAAAAGTTAGGGCAAATTTTTGTTTTGACTAATTTCCATATCAAGTGACCCTGTGACCTTATGTGATTATGTAGTCCGATCCAAAAATTTTCAAAATTTTTTTTTTTTAATTTTAAATTTATTGTACTATAGTAACCCCAGTGGTCTAACAAACACATTTTAATAATATTATTTAAAAATATTAATATTCATAAAAGATATGAGCATATTTCATAAAAATCGCTGTTTCTTAAAAATAAAAATTTTTAGTTTTAATTAATGCGCATTGGGTTAACTTAAATTCAAGATAAAGAAATTCGCGAAAAAAAGTAGAAGCAAAAAAGTTAAGGCAAATTTTTATTTTGACTAATTTCCATATCAAGTGACCCTGTGACCTTATGTGCATATGTAGTTCGATCCAAAAATTTTCAAAAATTTTTTTTTTTAAATTTTAAATTTATTGTACTATAGTAACCCCAGTGGTCTAACAAACACATTTTAATAATATTATTTAAAAATATTAATATTCATAAAAGATATGAGCATATTTCATAAAAATCGCTGTTTCTTAAAAATCAAAATTTTTAGTTTTAATTAATGCGCATTGGGTTAACTTAAATTCAAGATAAAGAAATTCGCGAAAAAAATTAAAATAAAAAAATTTAAGGCAAATTTTTGTTTTGACTAATTTCCATATCAAGTGACCCTGTGACCTTATGTGCATATGTAGTTCGATCCAAAAATTTTCAAAAAATTTTTTTTGTTAAATTTAAATTTATTGTACTATAGTAACCCCAGTGGTCTAACAAACACATTTTAATAATATTATTTAAAAATATTAATATTCATAAAAGTTATAAACATATTTCATAAAAATCGCTGTTTCTTAAAAAT
The DNA here is from genome assembly GCF_963082875.1 of Corella eumyota. NCBI lineage: Eukaryota > Metazoa > Chordata > Ascidiacea > Phlebobranchia > Corellidae > Corella > Corella eumyota. The sequence goes on from NC_137491.1 coordinate 6,840,859, forward strand.
CAAAATTTTTAGTTTTAATTAATGCGCATTGGGTTAACTTAAATTCAAGATAAAGAAATTCGCGAAAAAAATTAAAATCCAAAAAGTTAGGGCAAATTTTTGTTTTGACTAATTTCCATATCAAGTGACCCTGTGACCTTATGTGCATATGTAGTTCGATCTAAAAATTTTCCAAATTTTTTTTTTTTAATTTTAAATTCATTGTACTATAGTAACCACAGTGGTCTAACAAACACATTTTAATATTATTATTTAAAAATATTAATATTCATAAAAGATATGAGCATATTTCATAAAAATCGCTGTTTTTTAAAAATCAAAATTTTTAGTTTTAATTAATGCGCATTGGGTTAACTTAAATTCAAGATAAAGAAATTCGCGAAAAAAATTGAAATCAAAAAAGTTACGGCAAAATTTTGTTTTGACTAATTTCCATATCAAGTGACCCTGTGACCTTATGTGCATATGTAGTTTGATCCAAAAATTTTCAAAAAATTTTTTTTTAAATTTTAAATTTATTGTAGTATAGTAACCCCAGTGGTCTAACACACACATTTTAATAATATTATTTAAAATTATTAATATTTATAAAAGTTATGAGCATATTTCATAAAAATTGCTGTTTCTTAAAAATCAAAATTTTTAGTTTTAATTAATGCGCATTGGGTTAACTTAAATTCAAGATAAAGAAATTCGCGAAAAAAATTAAAATCAAAAAAGTTAGGGCAAATTTTTGTTTTGACTAATTTCCATATCAAGTGACCCTGTGACCTTATGTGCATATGTAGTTCGATCCAAAAATTTTCAAAAAATTTTTTTTTTTAATTTTAAATTTATTGTACTATAGTAACCCCAGTGGTCTAACAAACACATTTTAATAATATTATTTAAAAATATTAATATTCATAAAAGATATGAGCATATTTCATAAAAATCGCTGTTTCTTAAAAATCAAAATTTTTAGTTTTAATTAATGCGCATTGGGTTAACATAAATTCAAGATAAAGAAATTCGCAAAAAAAATTAAAATCAAAAAAGTTAGGGCAAATTTTTGTTTTGACTAATTTCCATATCAAGTGACCCTGTGACCTTATGTGAATATGTAGTCCGATCCAAAAATTTTCAAAATTTTTTTTTTTTAATTTTAAATTTATTGTACTATAGTAACCCCAGTGGTCTAACAAACACATTTTAATAATATTATTTAAAAATATTAATATTCATAAAAGATATGAACATATTTCATAAAAATCGCTGTTTCTTAAAAATAAAAATTTTTAGTTTTAATTAATGCGCATTGGGTTAACTTAAATTCAAGATAAAGAAATTCGCGAAAAAAAGTAGAAGCAAAAAAGTTAAGGCAAATTTTTGTTTTGACTAATTTCCATATCAAGTGACCCTGTGACCTTATGTGCATATGTAGTTCGATCCAAAAATTTTCAAAAATTTTTTTTTTTAAATTTTAAATTTATTGTACTATAGTAACCCCAGTGGTCTAACAAACACATTTTAATAATATTATTTAAAAATATTAATATTCATAAAAGATATGAGCATATTTCATAAAAATCGCTGTTTCTTAAAAATCAAAATTTTTAGTTTTAATTAATGCGCATTGGGTTAACTTAAATTCAAGATAAAGAAATTCGCGAAAAAAATTAAAATAAAAAAATTTAAGGCAAATTTTTGTTTTGACTAATTTCCATATCAAGTGACCCTGTGACCTTATGTGCATATGTAGTTCGATCCAAAAATTTTCAAAAAATTTTTTTTGTTAAATTTTAAATTTATTGTACTATAGTAACCCCAGTGGTCTAACAAACACATTTTAATATTATTATTTAAAAATATTAATATTCATAAAAGATATGAGCATATTTCATAAAAATCGCTGTTTCTTAAAAATCAAAATTTTTAGTTTTAATTAATGCGCATTGGGTTAACTTAAATTCAAGATAAAGAATTTGCGAAAAAAATTAGAAGCAAAAAAGTTAAGGCAAATTTTTATTTTGACTAATTTCCATATCAAGTGACCCTGTGACCTTATATGCATATGTAGTTTGATCCAAAAATTTTTAAAAATTTTTTTTTTAGATTTTAGATTTGATTTACTATAGTAACCCTAGTGGTCTAACAAACACATATTAATATTATTATTTAAAAATATTAATATTCATAAAAGTTATGAGCATATTTCATAAAAATCGTTGTTTCTTAAAAATCAAAATTTTTAGTTTTAATTAATGCGCATTGGGTTAACTTAAATTCAAGATAAAGAAATTCGCGAAAAAAATTAAAATCAAAAAAGTTAGGGCAAATTTTTGTTTTGACTAATTTCCATATCAAGTGACCCTGTGACCTTATGTGCATATGTAGTTCGATCCAAAAATTTTCAAGTTTTTTTTTTTTTTAAATTTAAATTCATTGTACTATAGTAACCCCAGTGGTCTAACAAACACATTTTAATAATATTATTTAAAAATATTAATATTCATAAAAGTTATGAGCATATTTCATAAAAATCGCTGTTTCTTAAAAATCAAAATTTTTAGTTTTAATTAATGCGCATTGGGTTAACTTAAATTCAAGATAAAGAAATTCGCGAAAAAAATTAAAATCAAAAAAGTTAGGGCAAATTTTTGTTTTGACTAATTTCCATATCAAGTGACCCTGTGACCTTATGTGCATATGTAGTTCGATCCAAAAATTTTCAAAAAATTTTTTTTTTTAATTTTAAATTTATTGTACTATAGTAACCCCAGTAGTCTAACAAACACATTTTAATAATATTATTTAAAAATATTAATATTCATAAAAGATATGAGCATATTTTATAAAAATCGCTGTTTCTTAAAAATCAAAATTTTTAGTTTTAATTAATGCGCATTGGGTTAACTTAAATTCAAGATAAAGAAATTCGCGAAAAAAATTAAAATCAAAAAAGTTAGGGCAAATTTTTGTTTTGACTAATTTCCATATCAAGTGACCCTGTGACCTTATGTGCATATGTAGTTTGATCCAAAAATTTTCAAAAATTTTTTTTTTTTAATTTTAAATTTATTGTACTATAGTAACCCCAGTAGTCTAACAAACACATTTTAATAATATTATTTAAAAATATTAATATTCATAAAAGATATGAGCATATTTCATAAAAATCGCTGTTTCTTAAAAATCAAAATTTTTAGTTTTAATTAATGCGCATTGGGTTAACTTAAATTCAAGATAAAGAAATTCGCGAAAAATATTATAATCAATAAAGTTAGGGCAAATTTTTGTTTTGACTAATTTCCATATCAAGTGACCCTGTGACCTTATGTGCATATGTAGTTCGATGCAAAAATTTTCAAAAAATTTTTTTTTTAAATTTTAAATTTATTGTACTATAGTAACCCCAGTGGTCTAACAAACACATTTTAATATTATTATTTAAAAATATTAATATTCATAAAAGATATGAGCATATTTCATAAAAATCGCTGTTTCTTAAAAATCAAAATTTTTAGTTTTAATTAATGCGCATTGGGTTAACTTAAATTCAAGATAAAAAAATTCGCAAAAAAAATTAAAATAAAAAAAGTTAGGGCAAATTTTTGTTTTGACTAATTTCCATATCAAGTGACCCTGTGACCTTATGTGAATATGTAGTCCGATCCAAAAATTTTCAAAATTTTTTTTTTTTAATTTTAAATTTATTGTACTATAGTAACCCCAGTGGTCTAACAAACACATTTTAATAATATTATTTAAAAATATTAATATTCATAAAAGATATGAGCATATTTCATAAAAATCGCTGTTTCTTAAAAATCAAAATTTTTAGTTTTAATTAATGCGCATTGGGTTAACTTAAATTCAAGATAAAGAAATTCGCGAAAAAAAGTAGAAGCAAAAAAGTTAAGGCAAATTTTTATTTTGACTAATTTCCATATCAAGTGACCCTGTGACCTTATGTGCATATGTAGTTCGATCCAAAAATTTTCAAAAATTTTTTTTTTTAAATTTTAAATTTATTGTACTATAGTAACCCCAGTGGTCTAACAAACACATTTTAATAATATTATTTAAAAATATTAATATTCATAAAAGATATGAGCATATTTCATAAAAATCGCTGTTTCTTAAAAATCAAAATTTTTAGTTTTAATTAATGCGCATTGGGTTAACTTAAATTCAAGATAAAGAAATTCGCGAAAAAAATTAAAATAAAAAAATTTAAGGCAAATTTTTGTTTTGACTAATTTCCATATCAAGTGACCCTGTGACCTTATGTGCATATGTAGTTCGATCCAAAAATTTTCAAAAAATTTTTTTTGTTAAATTTTAAATTTATTGTACTATAGTAACCCCAATGGTCTAACAAACACATTTTAATATTATTATTTAAAAATATTAATATTCATAAAAGATATGAGCATATTCCATAAAAATCGCTGTTTCTTAAAAATCAAAATTTTTAGTTTTAATTAATGCGCATAGGGTTAACTTAAATTCAAGATAAAAAAATTTGCGAAAAAAATTAAAAACAAAAAAGTTAGGGCAAATTTTTGTTTTGACTAATTTCCATATCAAGTGACCCTGTGACCTTATGTGTGTAGTTCAATCCAAAAATTTTTATATGTAGTTCAATCCAAAAATTTTCAAAATTTTTTTTTTTTAAATTTTAAATTTATTGTACTATAGTAACCCCAGTGGTCTAATAAACACATTTTAATATTATTATTTAAAAATATTAATATTTATAAAAGATATGAGCATATTTCATAAAAATCGCTGTTTCTTAAAAATCAAAATGTTTAGTTTTAATTAATGCGCATAGGGTTAACTTAAATTCAAGATAAAGAAATTCGCGAAAAAAATTAAAATCAAAAAAGTTAGGGCAAATTTTTGTTTTGACTAATTTTCATATCAAGTGACCCTGTGACCTTATGTGCATATGTAGTTTGATCCAAAAATTTTCAAAAAATTTTTTTTTTTTAATTTTTAATTTATTGTACTATAGTAACCCCAGTGGTCTAACAAACACATTTTAATATCATTATTTAAAAATATTAATATTCATAAAAGATATGAGCATATTTCATAAAAATCGCTGTTTCTTAAAAATCAAAATTTTTAGTTTTAATTAATGCGCATAGGGTTATTTTAAATTCAAGATGAAAAAATTTTGTTCTGCCTTTAACTATTAAACTACCAAATTGTTTAGCTTTGATCCGTTTGTTATTGTTTTTAACTTGCACTCGAAACTGTAGTAAGTCGTTTGCAAGGTCAGATTTATGACTTTTTTCCATTTTATATAACGTTTTCATTATCAACCAATTTTATTTATTTGTCAATTTTGTGAATGACATGGTACTAAATATTGTGTGTTTTATTATAACACGCTTACTGTTAAATATTAAAAAAGGGTAAATTTCGAATGCATCTAATTGCTTATTTAATTTAAAGTATATAAAATTAAATAAAATTATCTTATATTTATGTTTTATGAATTGCCAAACATTTATTATAGCATTAATTTATTTTAAAAATAAATTTATATTTTTTTATTTTAAAAATAAATTTATATTTTAAAAATAAATTAATACCTACGACAAAAATCATATTAGATTTAAAATAATTGCAATTAATTTTTTAGTAAATGTTACAGCTGAATAAAATTTTACCAAACTCGATCGTTGTCAAACTACAAATAAATAGTTCTTTAGTATTTCTTTAGTAAAATTATTTGCAATTTAACAAAAATCAAGTTATAATTAAAAATATATACACTTCATATCACATTTAAAATATTTATAAAACTCATATATATAAATGTACAATACAATATAAACCCGTTAAATAAATTTAAAATAAAAAAGGTTTTTAAATTGCACTAGTTGCCTTGGTCACAACTGCTACAGAAGTTGTCATATCTCGAGGTTCAATTTGTTTTATACCAAATATTTTTTTCAGGCAGTTAACAGTTTCTTCTCGCATTTTGCTAAAAAATCAACAAAAGTAGGACATGTTAAACAAATAAATTTAAAACACTAAAAAAAGAGTAACGTACCTGGACGCCATGTTGTAAAATACTGGATTAAGACTTTCACTAAATCGTAAAAAAACATATTCAAGTTCACCAAACCACCAGTGAACAATATGGTCTGTTTGGGTGACTGAGGTCGTGGTTGTTGCAAATATATGAAAACCTATAAATAAAGAAGTTGTTTATTAAAAAAAATTGTTTAAATGTTTATTTAGGTAGAGTAAAAGTTTATTTTACCTGTATGTGGTATGTAACCTAACATAAATGAACCAACGATTAGTGAAAGTTGGTACAACGCTCGATTTTCTTTTAACTGTCGCTTTGATTCCTTTTCGTCGTTGCCTTGAGTTTGAATTTTACCTAAAAAAGGTTTCTTATTTAGATTTTATAAAAATGTTTTACATTGAGATTGCAAAAAAAGATTTAAGTCAATTGATCAAAAAGTCGATTGGTAATAAAACAATGTTGTGTATAATAAAGATAGTGAAAATACCTTTAGCAGTCTTTTCTCGCGTACGCCTTTTACGTAAAAGAGCAATTCCAATTGCAACTGACAAGATCGTTATAAGAATCATGGGTATGTAGAAGAAAATGGAGTAGCCCACAAGCGTGTATAAGCGAAATTCGTTTATCCTAGTAAATATTTATTTTGATATTAGCCTGTTAGATTGAAAAACTTTAATTGCTATCTACACGGTATAAAAACCAAAAAATGAATTTACCAAGCTAATTTTAAGGTGCAGGCGGGCCAAGCAAGTATACGACTTGGTACAGTTCTGTCAATTTCAAGTGCATCAAACCAAATAGCAAATGGGATACAACCACATAGTATGGCCGTTGCCCATATTACAGCAATAAAAATCTGAAACACGTTACGCTTTTTTAGATACATATTTTTGCTAGTTTATGAGTTTTTTTAACATATTAAACGACTTGCATAAAATTCGTTTTATTTTTTTAGAGCTAAAAGATAAAACAACAAATTGTCAATTACCATCGCATGTTTTTTGTTGATTCTGCTATAGCTGTGTGGAGATAACAACGAAACGAATCTCAACCCGGAAAAACATAGAATATGTAGTGAAGTTACTATTGATGTTGCGTTATCAAGTGACCAAAACAGCTAAAAATACAAACAAAGAAATAAGGGCTCGCCTTCTTTTAATGTTTACGATTTATAGCTGATATGTTAACAAAATTTAACTAATAAAATTTTTTTTCATATGACACTAACTAATACAAAATGTGTTTATTAAAAAAAAATAAAACAGATTATGTTTTTTACCGAACATAAAAAGTTTGGTAACTCGAATTTCAAGTATCCCCAAGTTCGTCTATAAAGAAATAAGGGACTGATTGTAGCGGAAATTAAATCAGAAACACAAAGGCTTGCAATGAAAAGATTAAAAATTGACCTGCAATTAATTAAGTAAACGAAAATTATTAAATCTAAACTTAAATATCCCTAGGCTATTTTTTCTAAAAAATATTAAGGTAACTACTAAATGGGGTTTGTTAAATCTTACTTTTTCAACCTAGGAGATTTCAGTATAACAAAAATAGTTAGACCGTTTCCCAATATACCAAAAATAGCCATAGGAATTAAGGTGACAGACGCAACAATTATTCCACCTAGACCAAAGGGTAGCTGGTAACTAAAACAAAAATTGTTACATTAAAATATTTTATAGATTTTAGTTAATTTCTATAAAATATACCTAAAAATCGAAATTAAATTAATACAAGTCACATCACATTATATATAAAATAAACTAAAGAGACTTCGTTGTATTTCCAGAAGCAACAGGTTCAAAAGTTGTAACTTCGAAAGTCGAAGATTCATTCATACTTAAAAGCTGTTTTTCTTATGTTTTTTACTAAACTATTTTATTACTTAAAATTTGTTTTTTCAAACTTACTAAACCGAACTTTAAGCTAGTTTTGTTTTTTAGACGATTTTATGGAAGTACCTCTACCTCATGCACCGACCTATTTAACTAAAAGAAGTTACCTATTGTTGTATCTGTGAGAGAGTGTAGACTTTCTCATAATAAATAATTAACTGGAATCGTAATTTAAAAATTAAAATATATTTATTAATAGCTCCTTCATCGCGGGCGCAAACTAATAAGGCATTATCTCGCGGTATTTGCATCAATTAAAATGTAAGTATTCCATAAGTTGCATAACATTAACATATAGAAAATGTTGATAGCTAATGTTAATAATGAAGGTAAGCATTTAAGGTCACCAACGAAATTAAAACATTAGACAGCATTAGACAGTTATGCATTCATTTAAGTTAACCTAAGGTTTGGTTAAAATGTAAAATTGGTAAATAAGTTGTAAAATTTTTTGCCAAAAGTTTTTATTAAGAACATTTAGCTTTTATCAAGAACATTCACCAAGATTAACAAACGATTTGTTTAATTATATATTTGTTCTTTTACAATTATTGTAACTTATTGGTTTAAACGTGAAATATGTCAAACAAACCAAAGACAATGAAAACTGGAGCAGTTACAATTTTTTCTAAAATTCAAAACTTTTAATTTGAAAATTGTCTACGGTCCTTTCCTTTTCCCTTTCTAACATTTTTGAATATTTTGGCTTTTGAATTCTGTGGTTTGTAATTATTGCGTCGAACATCTTTACTTGCTCTCTTGCTGTGAACATTAAGATCAACATAAGGTGGAACTGGAAACCCGAATGACTGTGCCACCTTTGTTAAATCGAGCGTCTCCACATTAAAAATGTTTTTTAAAGAGTGGGAAGCATAAGAACGTACATAAGACTTGTAAGCTTCTTGGGAAGATTTATGGAGAAAATAATTCTTTTGGATCAATCTCTCGAGCTGTGATTGGATGTTTGCAATTTTATTCCAAGAAAACTCAAACTCACTTAATGGTACTCGAGCTTGGTGCAAATATCTTAAAAATCCAAGTTCATCTGGCCTTAGTACAAGTAAAGCATGCCCACGTCCGTTTACACCCCTAGCTGTTCGTCCAACTCTATGAATATATTCCTTTGGGTCATCAGGAGGATCAAATTGAACTATCCAATCAACTTCTGGTATATCCAACCCTCTTGCAGCCACATCGGTGCAAAGAAGTATCCCCTTTTCAGCATTACAGAACTGGAAGAAAGTTGTGGTCCTCTTAGTTTGCTTTTGTCTACCATGAATACACATACAAGGTAGGTCGATGTAGTTGAGAAGCTCATAATGATATTTAACACTCATACAAGATGAAAGAAACACCATGATTTTCTTATCCCTGTTTCGACGCAAAAATGTGAACAAGACTAAAAATCGCTTCTCAGAAGGACAAACAACATAACCTTGTTCCAACCCATCAACTGTGGCATCAGTTTTTGAATCATCCACACCAACGTACAGCGGCATCTTCTTTAATGACACCCGAGCAAGATCCTCAATTTTCTTAGTTTGAGTTGCAGAGAACAACATGGTTTGTCGGCGCTTGGGTAACAATCGAACAATCTGTTTCATTTCTTCTTCAAAACCAACCTCCAAAATACGATCAGCTTCATCAATGATAAGACATTGCAAATTTCGATGCATAAATTCTCGAGTGTTTTGTAAATGATCAAGCAGCCTTCCAGGTGTTGCAACAATGATATTGACTCCATTTCCTAGTTTTTTAGCCTCGGATGCTCTATTGCTTCCGCCCATTATTAAACCAAAAGTTTGACAATGATGTTTTAACAAATCCTGAAGTACACCATATATCTGCATAGCCAACTCTCTTGTTGGTGATATTATAATTGCCCCAGTTCCATTTCTAGGCATAAATCGTAGCTTGTACATCAACTCAATAGCAGGAATCAAGAAAGCTAAAGTTTTCCCACTTCCGGTTTTAGCAGCTGCAAGTAAATCTCTTCCTTCCAACAATGGTGGAATGGATTTGGCTTGAATTTCCATCATGTGTGTGAACCCCATTTCAGCAACGCCTTTAAGGGTTAAATCACTAACACCCAATGTTGCCAAGGAAGAGAAAGATAGGTCCTCCAGAACGTCTTTTTCCAAGGTTTTAACCTTGAAATTACTATTAGGAGCTATTGTTTTTTTTAAATCATTGTCTTCAGCCTGATTTTCATTAATTTCAGATGTTGTATCTGATTTGATTTCTTCCTTTTCCAATTCTACATTTGATTTTGAATTTTCCGCAGACTTTTTAGTTTTTTCTTTAACAAATTCTTCCTCATTTTGACCATGAAGCTCGGAGTAGTCATTCTGTGATTCTTTTATACTGGTTTCCAAATCAGTTTTAAGAACTCTATCCCGAAGTTGTTTTAATTGCAATTGACGTTCTTTTCTTTTTGCCAACTTTTTTCGTACCCTCTTCATGTTATCAGCCATTGTTAAAATTTAAGTTTAAATTCTTAAAAATAACCTTAATTATGTCCTACAGTAAAAACACAAATATAAATATTTAGATGACAGAAAATATAAGCCAATATTAACGAAAACACTAAACAACCATGAGAATTTTATTTTTTTAAATAGAAATGACCAAAAGTCATTTCAGCTAAAAATATAAACTTGCACAAACAGACAAATTAAACAAATACAAAAATAATTATTTTTTTCTAATCAACTTCAACTCTCCATGGATCTCTTCGATTTTTTATTGATATAAAGTCGATTTTTCTGGTCATTTCTTGGGTATAAATATACTTGCATTCCTCATATGCTAACCTTCTGCGTTTCATCCATGGTTTTTCATAATACCGATTACGTTTTGTAGATTGCAAAATTCCCTCACTGTTTAATTGATAATTAAGTTTTAGGTAAGCTTTTTCCCAAGGTTCTTGACCAATTGAAGTATTTTTTAAATCTGTCAGAACAGTGCGTCCTATAAATCTTAAATGACGCGTCATGTCTTAACGTAATTATAAAAACATCTACATACACCATAAAAGGTAGAAAACTAATTATGTTTTTATAGTATTCTGTCTTACGAAAGTTTAAAGTAAATTTAAAATAGGTTTCTAGTTAAAACCTAAACTTAAAATAGGTTTCTACAGTTCTAGTTAAAATCTAACGCACGTGTATAGCAAAGTCGAAGTAACTCTATTTAGGACAAATGACGAGGTTGTAACGTATTCAGTTTCATTAAAACATATTTATCCCCAAAATAATTTCTCGAGTAAATTTATGATTTACTTTATATTTAAAGTTGAATTACGTATTTACATTTTATTTAAATAAATAAAGTTTAGAATAAATTTATTGGTATTTAAATACAGCCCAGTTCTAAACTTAAAATTTCAATAAACAGGTATAAAAAATTTCAATAAACAGGTATTAAATTTCCCATTAAAAATAACATCGGCCAAAAAAAAACATGCAATACATTCTCTATCCGTAAGTTGGCGCACAAACTCAGTAATTACCCTTACCTTTAATCTCTTTTCATGCCCATTTTTTTAGGGTTTTAAGCTTGTTGAAAAAAAGTAAATTTTTGTCAAAATTTTATTTGGGGTGTTAGACAGTGTGTTAAATTTAACTTCCACTGTTATTTTTTATAATAATACAAGAACTAAAATATTCTCTGAACTCATAAAAACAACAATAAAACTCATAAAAACAACAATAAAAAGTAAACCGGAGAGAGTGTTTAATCGTAGCTATATATCAATTTTATACAAAACATATTTGTTCGGCAATGCAAAACCGTGGCGAAAACAAATCATAAAAACTGACACAATATTAAATTTATACGAATAAAAGAAAAATGAAAACATAAAAATGCGAGTATACATCTACAATGGAAAAAAAATTGCGAAAAGGAAAAAGTTCTAGGCGAAAGCAATACAGTTCATAAGAATCGTTTGGTCGTGATAATTGAATCTGTGAGCAATTTGCACAGTTCATAAGAGTTGAAAAGACAATACTTCCGTTAAAAATCAATTTTAACCCAGTTAACAATAAAATGGGGTGGACATTAAAAAAAAGGAACTTTATCGTAATTTAAAACAACCAAGTATCGGCGGAAAACGCAAATATTATCGCAATGGCAAGCAGCCAGACGCAACAATAGGTTGAAATTTAATTTAGCTGTAAAAGTGTTACAAAATGATGTTGAGTCGAATAACGTAACTAGTTTACAAATGCCGCAGCGGCTGTGTACGTCATGCTATTACTGTACTATGACTATGACAAATACTCAAAACCCGCAATTACGTTTAATTACCGCGTAGATGATAAGCAAAAACTTTAATGGTCGATATGTTTTTACTTTCCGAGCGGCAAAAGCAAAACGTCAGCTTTTTTAACGTTTCCAACTTAAACAAAATACAAAAATAAAGAAAATTTGATATTTTAAAACTGTGATATTGTTGCCTATTCGATGTTATAAAATCAAGTGCAATATCTTTTATACGATGCTATTTAAACATACATAATTCAACGTAATAAATCGATATAAAATATTTATTGTCGAATTAGACCCAATAAACGTCGTTTAAGGCACTTTTAAATAATATTAAATCAAAATGTCGCTATGCGTTAAAATCGTTAAACGCGCAAAAGGCAGTCCACCCGCGATATTATGTTAAAATAATGCATTTCAACCGCTGATAAAACATCAAAATATTGTGACGTCTAAGTCTTATAAGTGCGTCTGATTACGTAGCAAAGGGCGCTGTATAGAAAGAATGGTACACAAAACAAAGAAAATTTAATTACAGAATATATGTGACGGTGTATCCTAAAAACTATTTTGTTTTTTGCTATTCCCAACAAAATAAAATTAAAATCGTTTACAGCGCGCACGATCAGCATTACGTGACGATCAAAAAATAGTGCAACAGCGCTTTTTTAATTTGTGTTAAAGCGGACTTTTTAATATTCACTAAAAAAATTCGAGTTTTAAAAAGTATTTATTGTTCTTGACTATAATTTTACAGCCGTTTATAACTTCACGGAATACAACGAACACATTTAAAGAAAGTGCCTAAAAGTATTCCCCGCTTGAAAGTATAGGAAGCTTGTACTTCAATTTAAAGTTGGGAGTCAAATTCGCGAACAAATAACTTGTTTATGCTCGGTTAAGCAAAACGAGAAGGATAGCTTAAGCGTGAAATTTAAGCGCTTCACAGAGAGAGGCGGTGAACGATTTGATAATAAAGAGAATAGAAGAAAAAAGTTGGAACACATACTTTAAAAGCAGCCAATAAGAACGCTCGATATGAAAAACGAGAGAAGTTGCACAAAAGTGAGCGAAGCGCGATTTCACGCGTCGGTAAACGTTAAAACAAGAAAACAATTTGGCTCGAAATTCGTCGATTTTTCGAAACTTTTAAAAAATCGCAATTTACGAACTAAAAACGCATTAAAATGCACGATAATACTAAGGCCAATAAAATTGTACAGAAAAAAATATCATTATTAATAAAACTCGTATAGACGATTTAGTAAATATTCAAAAGAAAATAATAAAAAAACAATAAAAATGGTCAAATTAATTTTCCTAACAAAAACCACATTATCAAGTTTTGTAGGATATTTTAAATAATTCAATGAAGTAGAACTATAAATAACTTTTGCGTAAAAAGCTTGATTTTATGCTGCCCTAATTAAAAAAACACCTTGATTATTGAATTTATACAAAAGCTGATTTACAAAAAAATTCGCAGACAAATGAGTTAAAACTTGCCTGAAAAACTGGACGGTTTTTTTTGCAGTGAACAAAGAAAAAAAAATTTAATAAACATAATAAGGTATTAATTTAAAAGACCGGAGTCTTTTGAAAAATGATGATTCAAGAAATTAACACTTTGCTGAGCATTGTACAAATCTTTAATACATGAATTTAACATTAAAATAACTAGTTTGATTTTAATAAAGTGTAAAAAATATGGTCTCTTATTGGATCAAATTAGGCATTATTTAACCTTAATTGAAATAGATTAAAAAAAAAGAAAAACAAAAAGGCAGCAATTAACATGATAAATTAAATGACAGTGTCTATCCCTTTAAATAAGGCACAGAGCAGCAGAAAAAGTATTTGTGAGATAAAAATCCACATACCGTAATTTGATTATTACCCATCTGCGTCAAGAATCTCGAAAACATATTTTTTTTAGCACCAACGAATAACATCTTTTGATAAATAACAATTTCGTTTGCAACTATTTGAGTTGGAGTGATGTTGTGTTTCAAACTGTGATGCCTCATCTGCCCGAATCAGTTCTTACAAATAAACAGCAATCAGTAAGATTGTGCTACCTGTGTACATAAACAGAAAGCCTTAGTTAGTTTTAAACTCTACTTTAGTAAGATTAATGATTAACTTGGATAGCAAGATCTAAGTAAACAGAATGCTTTTGATAGCTTGATTTAACGACCAACAGTTTTTGGTACTCATTGTAACATTTACATTAAACTGTGGTAAGGGTTAATATGCTTTAAATACATACCTAACAATTATAACTTTTGTTTAAACAAAAAGCAAGGCCAAAAATAGTAATTGTATAAAAAAAATTTTAAGTATACTTTCACAAAAATGTGCTGGAACGATTTAAAAAAAGATTACTAAAGTTTAAATATTTTAATTGATTTCATAAATAAACAAAGCAAATGGTAAACAAGTTATGCAAGACAGCAATTACAAAAGTTATTTAAAATTGCCTATTTTGGATCAAACCAAACTTAAATTAAATGTTCAGATCAAATTTCAAATGAGTGTAATTCAAGAATATAATACACCTATTGTTTTGTAAAATTATATTAGTTTTATTTATAAATCGCCCAATATTATTTTATTAAATTTTTGTAGGCAAGGCACATACTACTTTGCATTTATTTAGGTTTAAGTTAAGGAAATATGCGGTATGTAAAATAGATTATAGGCCTTGACGCAAGCATAAATAATCGCATGGTAAAAAATTTAACTGTAAGATACTCTGAAATGTCTCTTATTTGAACGTTTATAATTTAAAAACCCTGAGGCTATAAAAACCTGGCTAAATTGTATGGCTATTAACCTTGGATAGTTTAAACTAATAAAACACACATTGAAATTATAAAGAATTTTGGTTGCGAGGTTAAAATGCCAAAAGTTAAATTTATAAAAACTTGTTTTGAATAACAACACTGAGGTTCAGGGCAACAGTTAAGTAACCCAAACCCTTTGACCACTAATTTTCGGGCTTTAAATTAATTTTGTTGACAATTACTAAATTATTTTTAGTAAATTTCATCTAAATCAGAAAAATCTATTAATAAGCACACTAAAGTATAACTAATAAAATACCTGTTACCAATTATCTTCCTTCAGATAAATTAAAATAAAGTTTAAATATCCAAAACAATTTAAAACTGTTCAAATTAAATTACAAAAAAAAAGTCTTTAAGTGGGTATTTTAACAAACCTAACCCCCAAAAAAACTTTGCAATCATAAACATGGTATATACAAAAACAACGATAAAAAAAATAGTTAAATAAAAATAAATCAACAACATACCTTTCTTCTTCATCATTTTGTTGTTGTTGTTGTTGTTGCATGGAGGCGGTGGTTTGTTGAGCATGTGAGGTGAACCCATGGGTCTGAAGGACTTGATAAACATCTTCCGATTCTGCGATGGCCTCGAGGAAGGGTAATAAATCCAACAACTCTGTATCACCTGGATCGTCAAACCAGGATATTACCGGGACCTAAGTGTTTAAAACAGTTTATTGATTTTGTGTAAAATTTTAAGCCAAAAAATGGTAATACATATATAAAATTTTATAGCTAATAATAAAACTAATAAACTCTAAAAAAAGGGTTTTAATTTTCCCTAAATCAATGCCTAATAAAAAACGAACCAAAAAGTAGTTAAATAGGAAACACTGACTAGGCTCAAAATTTTTGGGGTTTTATTGGAAAAAAAATTATGGTTTGACTGGAAATAAATAAATGTCAAAAACACTAACTGCATTATCAGGATGGAAAATGTAGGAAGCAGGTGAGTTATCGATGATGATAACTTTATTTAAATCTCGTCCAATCAAGCTGAGATCCTTGACATAATTTCCCCGATGGAACACGCAGGATTCACGAAATAATCTTGCAGTAAAAACTCCCTGACGATCAAGAAGATCAGCAACTGGATCAGCATACTGAAAAACAAATTATGTAAAACTTATATAAAAATTACTAAACGCATATAAATAAAATTTCAAAAAATAATAATTAACCTATTTTTTATTTAATGTTATAGAGGTATAAGAGAAACACAACAACTTGTAACATCACTATTTTAAGTCAAAATGTTAAATCATATTCTATTTTTAAAAGGAAGCGACCTTTAAGATGTTTTTTATGACAGGGTTCGGTAACATGTGAAGCATTTAATTAATCTTATAATGAGCAGTAATACTACTTAGCTTAACTAAATTATTGGGTACCAAAAAAATTTACAAAAACTTGACAATTCAAAAACATAAATCAAAAAACTTTAACTTTGACATAAAGAATAACAAACTTGTTCTCATACATAATACACTGTAAAGTTGTATAACACCACAGTGTGTATATAACCATTGTGCTTGAACAACTTTGGGACTATCTAAACAGTCTAGTTCAGTACAATAAACAACAGTCTTTATTAAACTGTCATGCGAGATATTTGATATAATACTAACCAGTATATAAAGAAATATTTAAAATTATAAGTTTTGACTGTATATATATATACTTTAAGAAAACTATTTTGTTAACAAATATGTTATGCACTATTTAAAAAGGTAATTAGTGGTTGCCTAGTAAAAAAATTATGATTTTCCAAAATTTAAATTCTTTAACTAATTTGAGCTCTAAAAAAATAATAAAGTGTTTGATGTAACATAAGAATTCCTAACCAAAACAATGAAAAGCAGACTGTAGTGTGAGTTTGATCAATCATACTCTGTCAATTAATAGGTTTAAATAAAGCACTTAAGATCAAAAGTGCTATTTTGCACGAAATTAAAAAACACATTACCAACTTCAGAATAAACAAAGTACTATTGTAGTAAAATTTGATACACATAAAATTATTACAACTAATTTACTCACAAAATTCCTTTATTTAGTTTAGTTGTTTTGGTGACTCACCTTAGCCAAGCTGGCAGTAAACAAAACACATTCATACATTTGTCCCATTCTTTCTAAATAGGTATCCACGTGAGGTCTTTTTAAAACATAAACCTGTGAAAAAAGTTCAAGTATTAATTATATATACATCTTTTGTACCTCATTTAAACCTATTTTTGTTGATTTTAGTTTATTTGTAATTTGTTCTGTATTATGTCATATTTTGGTTTGACAGAAAACAGTCATTGCATGTTGAAAATAAAGATGGCTGCTTTGTTGTTTACTTAATGTTTCTAATTTTATTAAAAGCTAAATGGTTAAAAATACAATAATGTTTTTTTTAATATAACTGCAGTAAAAACAATAAATTCGTTAAGAGAGAATTTCTCCTTAATTTATGATTCGAATTTATATTATTATTCTCCTTGGTATAAATATTATTTTATTAAAAGGTATTTTAGTTGAAACATGTTACCGGTCTAAAAAAAGAAAAATCAATGCAAACATAATATTGTTTTCAAGACAAAACGTTTAATTTTTTATGATAAAAACCACAGCGGAAAAAAAAAACATTTTTTAATTATTTTAAAAACATGACTGAGAAATTTGTTATCGTTATTGTTTAGTCTCATTTTAAAATAAAAAATTTCATTGATAATTGTTTGAAGTGCGAAAACTTTAACGTAGAAAGCATGCAGGTGCCAATGCAAGGAATTCAGGCATGGATATATTTAGCACAAACCATATCCTGAATTACTTGAAATGGCAAATACACATCAAAACAAACCATACTTAGTTGTCAAACATTAGCTTTTAATCAACATTAATCAAAATTCTCTATACAACTTTTATTAGTAAAAGATGTAAGCTCAAACTTAAATGTCAGCTGAAAAAAATTACTATCAAACGTTTAAATAGTTTTTGTTAAGCGTTTAACAGTATTTGAGATGGTGTTGTTTTTTGTTGAAAATATTTTATATGAGAGTTAAAAGTTAAATTACAAACTGATGATTGATATGCTTAAGTTTATTTTTATGACCCAGCATTAAATTTAGAACTCCAATAGTATTATATAATGGGACAAATGACTACCATCTAAACATCTAATACGATTTTTAAAGTAATATTTGAATAACTTGTTTAATTCTATTTTAGATTATTCATAAAACATCAAAAACAAATATATATTTAAGGTTAATTAATCACCCAACATGACAAATAAATGTTGTATAAGTTCAAAATTAATTACCTGATGAACAGTTCCATCAATTTCAACGGGAACAATAAAGTCAGCATTACTAATGGGCTGTAAACAAACAAAACAATTTATTGAGTGTGTGTATACACAAATGATGTAAGATACAAATTGCTTTAGTATATATATACTATGTATAAAATAAATTTAAAAAGAATATAAACAAACTCTGTTAAAAATAAAAAATAGGCCTAATATAAAAATCTAAAAAAAATAATGAAGATAGAAAAAATGATAATAATATGAACAAAATAGGTCATTATTGAATGTCTTGTAAAAATAAAATGTTTATATACATTTTATAACAATACTTTACTATATTTGAATATAAATCTCTATATATATATATCTTTGCTTTTTACCAGACGGACAACACAACACTGGGTAATTAAAGGTTGGAAAATCTTCTCATTATAGATTTTTAATTTAAGTAGGTAAAATGTAAATAAATTGTAAATTTACCTGATTTACTGATCTTATACACACTGAAGACTTATATGTAACATAATAATATTAAACAACACAGAAATAAAGGTTGGTCATTTGGATTATGAAATATATTATAAACTAGTAAACCTGGATAATCTTGAAATTAGGAAATCTGAGTAAATTAGTAAATCTGGATAAAACTACAGTACATATCCATAAGTAAACCATTGATCTATTTTTACTTACTTTAAATGAACTATGAACAAGAGTTTCATCTAGGTCAATCACTGCACATTTTTTACCACTTACTCGCTCAGGTGGTGCAGGTAATAAATACTTTTTTTCTCCGTTTGGTATGTGCTAAAAATAAGCAAAAGTTGAAGTTAAAAAAGTGATATTGTGCCACAAAAAACTATTAATCATAAAAATATTACTTAATAAATAATTTTGTTTTGCTAATAGGTTTCTAAAGTAAAATTGTAATAATCCACTACTTTGCTTAAGTAAATTAAAGTGCTATATATATATTATAGAATACAAAACCTTTTAGGGTGTATGCTTTTAAAGGGTATTGATTAGTATTTTAAATTATGGGTTTTAATGCTATTTATTTTTGCTGGTATGTAAGCCAATGTTCTGCATTTTTGCAGACTGGTTTGCAGCAATTATATTTTTCTTCCTGAATAACAAAATATGTTGCCAGATGTTGATAGCATTATACTACCCTGCAGTCTGCAGCTTATATTTGTAATTCGAATATATTTTACAATACTATAACTGCAATATAATGCTGTATCTTGAAATAAGACTTATAAATTTGAAACACATGTGTACAATTATATAATATATACTCATCAGACATCAAATGTCGTTATAAGTTTATTGTGTTTAATATTGTAATATTATTATATTTTTAATAGGCTATTTAAAAATTTACAGAAACATATCAAACAGTTGAAGTTTTGTTTTGGGCTTAAATAAATTACCCAATATTTATTCACTAAAAAATCTTACATTTTCAGGTGTCTGCTTAACAATTGCACCAGCAGGGGGGGTTGGAGTTGTAAGTGAATGTTCGTTTGATTTTCCATTGTTCGTAGGAGTCCAATTATCCGGCATTGGTTTGTGGGTTAAGGTTCCTTTCCTTCTTGGTTTGCCAAAACAACAAAATAAAGAGCGGATTGATGCATTTTGCCCACCATCTCCTTTCCTTTTTGACTTAATTGAACCTCGAAGAGATTTATCGTCTGAAATAACAAAAAAAAAATTTGCACAACTTCAAATTTTTGAATCTTTTATAAGAACTTGTGTATGTCAATAAATTTACAAAAAAAAGAATAAAACAAGCTATAAATAAATTGATAACATAGCAAAACAATAAAATTAAATGGATGATATGTAGTTGTGATAAAATTAATAGCGTTAATTTGACAAATAGCACATGACTGTTTGTTACAAAATTCTTTGAATTACCTTTTTTTAATGGTGTTATAAATCCATTATTTAAACTATCGCTGTCTCGAGCCACCTGAGTGATTATTGATGTAGGTATATCCATTAAATTTGTTTTCTTGCCGACTTTTTTTGAACCAGTGAAAAAAGATGTTAATTGCCTGGAATCGGCAATTGGTGAATTTAATATTGTTTTTCGACCAAAGCTTACAAACATGAGCAAAATAGAGCAGATTTTTAGTCAAAAAAAATCCTTAATCTTTGACAATAGAAAAATATGACCTTTGTTTTACTGTTTATACTTTAAATAATCCATAAATACAATATTCAAAATATATCCCTATTTTTTGTACCTAAATTCTTAAATTTATATATTTCTTGAAATTGAGCAAGAATGAAGATATCTGCTAAAAACAGAAAAATAATTTGTGGTAAGTATGATATGACACAAACTTCTGAGTCAAGCATGTTTAATGCAGAATTGTTAACCTAGATATGAACCTACTCATCTGACATTTAAAAAGTTCTGAATAAACTTAAAATTTTACAGCTTATTGACTTGCTTCGTTTTTACTGTTAGAACAGGAAAATGCCTTATTTTTATTCTATTTTTAAATACCCACTTTTAACGTTATAATTGTACACTTAGTCACTTATCCTAAAATAGTAGTAGGCATTAATGACAAATTAAAACCCACGAGTTAATCAAAACTTTATTCAAGTTTATTTCAATTTTTTAAGTGGGCAATGCTATTCATTTGATCACATGTTCTGCCTGTCTATCAACTTTAAAATATCAACTTCCCTGCTATAAATTATTGTTATTTAAACCCCTTTTTAAAAATATGTTTATCGGAAAAAATACAAACACACAAAACAACCTTTAAAAGACGAAAACTTAAACTCGCGCTAAATCCGACCCGAAGTAAAACAACGACTTATTTGTTCAAACCTATTCGTCTCACATTCTGTTTACTTTACAAATGCACATAGCACACCAACCAACGTAGAGCAAAAACGATAGTACTTCACAATAAAGAAACATAGGAATAAAACTTTTTTTTTTAGCGTTTAAAACCATCTTGAAAGAAATAAGTTGCTCCGAATATGCGAAGCTCAGCCAACCGTGAGTTGTCTGACGTCAGAACGTTGGTATTAGTTTTTCTTTTTTCTAATACACTCTCTCTCTTTATTCTCTCTTTTTAAATATAAATTTATAATTTCTGCTGCGATATTTGTTGCAGAAAATTGAAAACAATATTTTGTTTACCAGACATATAAGACCACTGCAACAACGTGCTGTAGTTTTTGGATTAAAATGCAATAGAGCTGTTTGCTAAGTTAGGGCACCACTCACCAATTTATATCATGATATGTTTAAACAAAATTGTATTTTTCTGCAAACTATTGCTCGTTTATAAAACGACATTTACTTTGCAATAAAATAAGTAGTTGTAAGCACGCAAAATATGTCTAAAATTAAGTACAAAAATGTCATTTAACACTTCAATTCGTGCTTTTTATTATTTAGTTTTTTGCTTTAAAATACTTGGAAAATTTTTTTTTTTAATTTATAAAAAACGTTTAAGATTTGGTATAAAAATGTTGACTCTGGTTAAATGACACCGTTATACTATTTTAAAACTTATTCACAGATTGTTTTAAAATACATATCCATATAAAATTAACAATAACAGTAAAAAAACGTTGATTTTTAAAATTACTGAACCCGAATGTAGGTTCGTTTTATCAACCTCGCTACATTCTTTATTTAATAAAACTTCAAAGTGATCTTCGTCCAAAACACAAACATTTAAATTTTTTTGTTTGCCACAAATTCCAATCTTTGTCGACACCCTGTGGCCACTTTGTACACACTTGTACGGACTTATGGTTTTGTTAGAATAAAAGTAGGCCTCCTTTGCAGCTTAATAAATAAATACGTTTTAATTTAAATTATTGTGTTTGTTGAAAATGGTCTTAATTAATAAAAATTGCAGCATTAAATGAAGTTATTGTTTGTAATGATATCTTCAAAAAATAATTACCAAAAATGTTTTTAAACTTCATTAGTTTTACCTTTACTGCCTTCTTTAAGCTGAGTACAATTAGTAAAAGGTGGATAATAAGTATGGAAAAATCCAGCATGCGATAACTCCCTTAGAAAAAAAATTAATAGAATAAAAAATGCAATCCAATTTGAGCCAAAAATACACCGGAATTTGATAACTTTTTAACGTTATATGTTATGGAAACAAAACATATTCTCAAAAATAAAAAACGTGTATTTACTGACCATTGGTTTGGAAAATATTTTGTCACGCAACCCAACGGATTTCCATAAGGATTGTAAACGCATCTGCCCACAACTGTTGGCAAAACTCCATGATATTTTAACAAACACGGCAAACCCTGGATATAAATCCAAACATTATATTACAAAATTTGTTTCATTAGGCTTATGTCTCTTACTTACAATTTTGGAATCTGCAGGTTTTTCAGTCAAAGTTTTTTCACAAGCGAAAGATAAGTAAAATAGACACAATGTAAGAAGGGTCCACTGCATTTTGAATTGCTGCAAAGCCTACTTTATTAAAACAATAAAATATAAGTTATCGTTTATCAACGCCCTAAGATATATTATTTTAAACTAAAGTTAACTTTAAAAAATTATTTTATCTAGTCTACTTTAGACCGCTTTGGCGGTCTGAACAGTAAACCCACAAAAACGTCGTCATTATAAATTTATAAAACCATTACAAGAAAAAAAAAACATTTAGGTACACGTTTAAAACACTAGGCTACATAAAAATTCTAATAAACTCCCAACAAAGACAAGATCTTATCAACAGTTTAACTATTACAGGGGAGGAGGAATCAGTAGACCAATTGTGTGCGAATATCGAAAATTAGTGGTTAACTCAGTGGGTAAGGTAGTAAATCCAAAGATCAAATGTAACGAAGTTTCCAAATTGATGTAAATTGAATGTTGAACACAAGTAGAAAAAACTACCGCCTATATGCTTGTTACTAAGAACGTGACAACTTAAATGTAATGTCGATCAAAATAATATTTAAGATGGTGACCAGACAATTCCGACCCTTAACAACCCAACTAACTCAGCCCTGGACAAAACCTATAATACCCTTATTTGTTTGTTCATTTCATTAAAGGGTTGACTTTAATTAACTGACCGGTAATCGTTTTAAACACCATTTGGTCTGGGTCAATTATTTTTTGGCTTCGAATGAGAATTATCAACAACTTAACTGAAATACTGAAATAAAAACAATTCTTGACGTATACGCGTTAATATTAGAAACATACAAAACACACGCCAAAGAAAAATTAATTGCATTATTTAACACAGATAATGTAAGACAAAAATGAAATATTGCGTGAAAAGAAGAAAATCATTCGCCATATTAATTTAAATTTAAAACTACAGATATAATCGACTTTAAGGTTGTATATACTGCGCGCAAAGAAATAATTATTTTTTTTCTTTCAACACAACATTTCACCTTTTTCAAAGTTTGAAGTAAAATTTTGGCCGTTGTAATGAAATAAAAGTGCAATACGTATACTAAAAATCAAAAACAAAAGTTTTAAAGCAGGGTCAGTGGATATCGAAAATCCGAATGACAAAAAACGCTCTAACAGCGATATAAGTAATATACTACTTCTACTAATAGCAATTTTAAACATAAAAATATACAGTTTATAGTACTGTTGTGATAATATATGAGTAATAGCACAAATGGCTAATTGGTTAACGTAAGTTATTTTAAAACACATAGATTAATGGCAGCGTATAAAAATACTTTAGAATAATTTCGTAAGAAAAAAAATCGATAAAAGTTTTGGTCGTATTTTTGAAATATAGTTCAAAAAATATGGTCATATCGACATTCAAAAACAATAATAATAGAAGCACACTGTTATATCGTGACCCTTAACACCATAACTATGTCCAGTGTTGTCTTGTTAAAAAATATATGGTCTTAATGCTATAATAAATTTAAACAAAGTGCCGTATTAAATTAAAAAAGTGATCAGGGCTGATAAATAACAAAAATAAAATAAAAGCAATTTTTTTTTTTTAAATAAAATGTCAAGTTGTTGAATTTGCACCAAAAATATTTAAACAAAAAACGTCTCCTAACGTCACATGCAAACATTTTTCATGTTTTTACCAGGTAGCATTCAACTAAGAGCACCGAAATAAAGAGCATTCTAACGATGTTAAAACACAATGCAAACAATGCTTATAGCAAATTAAAAGACATAATGCATTTTTAACCATGGTAAGGCACATAAAATGAAATTTTAAAACATGCATTTGCGCTAGCGCAAGTAGAATCGTTGTGAATGTTACAATAGAATATCTCATGATATTTTTAGAAAAAAAAGATTGAAAGTCTGCTTCATTTTTTGTACTGCAGAAATTGTTATCTTGTTTTGCATAGGATTAAATATGTTATTGGTAAGGAATGCGTTGTTTTCCCAAGTGCATATTAGTATATTAGTATCACAAAATGTCGACAGAAATTCTTTTTTGGTATTATGCATAAATTCGGACTTTTTAAATAATTTTGTGACTTGGGAAAATAAAACTAATTTGTGGATGAAACAATTTAAAAAAATATTTAAAATGGGATTTCAAAAAATAAAATACAGCACTTAAAAAATAAAACAAGTTAAAAAAATATTGTTTGAAAAATAAAAACCCAATACAATAAAAGCAATTAAAATATAAAACAGAAAGCCACTCAGATTACTCTAAATTAAAAGTATGTTGATTTAGAATAGAAAATTAATAGGCATCGACCAATTTATATAGCACACAACAGAATTGTTTCAGACCTATAACTTGGGTAAAGAAATAATTTGAAATAGTCTAATATGTACCAAAAATGGATTTCATTGCTCAAGGACGTGTCATTTACCCACACAAATTTGAAACAATAAAAAATTAAAATTTTGCACTTAAAAAATTTAGTTAACTTGTGCTATGTATGACAAACGATGAAAATTTATGTTAAACAATGCATGGAAATTAGGTTTTAACAAATTAATATTCTACTTGAAGATATGGCAGACATATATTTATATTAGCCCAAAAGTTTAACTACAGAAATAAATTGAAGCAATGTCAAGGGGCAAATCATAATATTTGTTTCACAAAATTTAGTAAGGATTTAAGTAAGCCTTTTAAAAATCTCATGATTATAGTCATTTAAACTTGTACACCATTTTCAAAATAAAACATTATAAAACCACCATAAAAAGGTTAAAATATTACATAAAACCAAAATATCATGCTGTTAAGCAAGCATGAAATAGAACAAAGCAAAAACTGAAACTAAATTTAAAGTTCAAAAATGTCCAAAGTTATGACAGAATTTGATTACTAAACAACCTGGGTATAGGAATGACTTAAACAACACACAGCAGTCTGATATTTTTCACTCTGTGAGATAAGAAAGATTAGCAGTGGTGTTGAAACAGAAAATCAATTCAGGTAATCAAAGGGTTTTGAGAATTTGTTTAAAATGGTCGATGACATTATGCAAACCATACAAATAATTTTCATCAGATTTCGGCTCCTCAAATACGTGAGCAAAATCTATCATTCTAAAAAACAATTTTAATTAAGTCAATATTACAAATAATAATGTAGAAAAAATAAATTATTCTAATGTAAACAAAAACAAAATATCAGTTCCACTTCTTAATTCAGTAGCATATAAATTTACCAAAATATTCAAATGGTAAGTATTATAGTATCAAAAAGTATATCATCTGGTGAATGGATTGATTAAATTTAAAATGAAAAATTTAAAAGGTATAAATAACAGTAAAAGCTTATAATTTTGAACTTAAAAACTTGAAAAGTAATAAATAATTTACCTGACATCCACCAGATCAGGCGGAAAGCGATATTTAAGATGACCTCTCGCAGATTCTTGTATTCTTCTGTTCAACGATGTCACAAATTCATTCTGCATTGTTGCCGATGCTCTTCTGCTTGATAACTTCGACTCAGCTTCACTTGAGTACCTACAAAAATTTTAAATTTTACCAAGGGCTTGTAAAAAAATTCAATATTTTTAAATAAGTTACTGCACGATATAGATATGTGAGTTCGTTACAATGTTAGAAAAGTCATAAAAAAGTAGGTATTATGTGCATAGTTTATTATCTGTTTTACCAATAAAATCACATAAAACAGTACTAAAAGTAATAAAAAACTGTAATACATGTTCAGTAGCGAGTCACTTACCCAGATTCATGCCCATTTGTGTGAATAATTGAACTTGTGTTGTTGTTTTGTGTTCTTTGTTGTGTGCCTTCAACTTTTACTTCAACCTTGCTGGAAACATCTGTAAAACAAAACATAAACTAGCCTGAATAATTTGTAAAAATGATAAAATTTTAACCCCTTTATTTTATCTTGCTTTTTTTTATTTCAGATTATTTACAAAATTTAAATCACCTTGTGCAACAGTTGGTATATTTGTTTCTGTTTCAGTTTGTTGAATAACTGATGAACCATCAGTTTTGGTGACTTGATTTTGATTTTCAGCAATTTTTAACTCTTCTACTTTGCTTAAGGCTTCTTTGGCTTCTAATAACAAAAGTTGTTTTTAAGATTTAGTTATTGTGACTTATAATTATTTAACTTTGGTTTGATTTAAACAACAATAAGAAAAAACAAATAAAAAACAAAATTAAAAAACATGTAAGCCTGCTCAAAGATAAAAGAAATTTTTAAATTAAAATTCACCTTGGTTTGATTTTTCCTCGACGTTTAAAAACTTTCTTACTGTTGCAAGGTAAGACTCTGTGTGCATGGAAGGGAACTTCATCTGTCGATATTTGTGGATAAATTCCTCATCAGAGTCAGAGGATCCGTCCACAAACTCTCCCTCATAGATGAAGAGTAGAGAAGAGGAGTAGAACTGATACCTAAAAAAAGAAAAAAAAATGGACTCTAAGGGGGATTTTTTTGTCTTTAACTATAAAACTTTTTTTAAGTAAAATAGTAAATTCCTGAATTAACAGCAATTTAGTTGTTTATAATAAAAATGCATTGATCTTTTTTTTGCATTAAAAGTTAGCTCAAAACTGTATTACATTTATAAAACATCAACAACTGATCAATAATTACTCAAACTAAAAAAACGAAATTTACATAATATGTTTCATTTTAAAAAGAATAAATAGAACAAATTGCTATTTCACCAACGATTTATCTATGTCAAATAATTAATTTCATCATACATTACAAGAATCAAAGTACATAAGATTAAAAGCAAACAAAAAGATTATTTTTAGTATATGCTAATCAAACATAACATTTTCTCCTATAATTTTGGGTATATTTAGTTGATAAAGAACGTGGGTGTAATATTAAATGATTAAATACACATGTTATAATTCCGCTTTACTTTAAAAGCTGTAAAAATAAATTAAAGAACCTTAACATTACAAAACATGACATAGCAATTGTATTGTAAAACTTTACAACATTTATATTACCAAATATAATTAAATTGTTTGCCAAAAAAAAATACATGTTTGCCCCTTAAATTAACAATTTTATTAAAAGTTATAGGTAAAATCACTTCTTAAATCCTTTTATTTGCCAAGTTTATTTCTTGGTTAAATAAAACTAAACCAATAATTCAAGCCCAACAAACCAAACCATCCATTCATCCACATCAACATTATACAAATACCAAATCATCCAAAGTCAATAACGTGTAGGAGGATACACTCAACAAGTCGGTAATGAACATAAATAGATAAGCTTAAACGCTATGAAGGGCCGTATAAAACAAGGGCGTTGGCTTGTTTCAATAATTTATTATAAAAGTTAGAGTAAAGAAAATTTGTATAGAAAAGTTAATAAATTATTATATTATCACAAATCTGCTTTTAAAATTAATTTTATTACAATAAGTTTATGATAATATTGAAGTGAAGTAACTTTTTTAACATTATGAAAAGATTTTTAAAACACACCTGTTCCAATAATATGTGTGAATAACTTGTTAAATTTATACCCACAAATTTTATCTTCAATCTACACAGTTTTTGACCTTTTAACAATTTGATCGCATAAATCGTAAAAATAGATTATTTGATAAACAAGATTATATCGCATACAAATATGTGGTCACTAAGAGAATGTGTTGTTAAAGATATACAAAAATAGATATTCAGTCGTTTATCTAAATTAATGCCAAATACCAGTCACAGTTAAACCTACGTCAACAAAAAATGATTTATGAAATTTACATAATAATTGATTGTAAGCCTATTTAAATAGCAACAAGGCTTTTGATACCCCAGGAACAATATAAACCAATCTTAGTCGATTTCAGTTTGTTTTATATAATCTAATAGAGAAATTACAATGAATTAACAGAAAAGTTTAAAAATTTTATAGAACAAAATCCCTTGTATTAAATTAAATAATTATAAATACAATATCTTTTAGAATAAAAAAAAGACACCAAATTTAAAGTAAAGCTAGCCTTATCAAAAACATTCTAGTCTTTAAAAAAATCATAACATATGTTAGCACATAAGGGCCAAAGTTTAAGTTTAAACTTATTGATGTAAGCTATACAGGAAAAATATTTTCCTATATCTCTATTGAATTAAGTTTTTACCTTTCCTGAGATTCAAACCAACTCAGAATCATTTCCAGTCTTTCTACAAATGCTTTCACGATATATTTCTTCCATGCCAAGTTACCTGACAGGTATAGGTTCAGACCTAAAAATAAAGAAAAACAAGTTTATTCTTATTAACCAATGTATATATATTTTAATATACAAAACAACTTGACAACATACTTAAAAAAAAAATGTTACAAAGATTAGTTTTAAAAAAGTTGCATGAAGTTAGTAATTATTATTGCTTGTTTACAACATTGTATCATGAAATAAACAATTGTTAAAAAATGTAAGTGTAAGCTATTTATTATGTCGCATTATAATACAATAGTAATTTTCTCGCATAATGTCATGTTACAAAACCACAGTAATGTTTGACATTTAATTGCACTGTACTTTAGATTACCACACATTACAATATAATATTTATCAAATGAAAAAAATACCAAAAAAAGGGTTTGAATTACTATTGACAATATCATAGTTCAATCAATACAAGCATATATAAATATTATTTTAAATGGCAGTTAAACTTTTGTGTATCATGATAACCAATGCCATGACGTTACGAAATCATACACTGCAGATTCGGTTGTGTGACATTGAAAAGTTTAAAGTTAGAACATTATTTTGTTAAATATTAATACAACAAAAGAGCTATTAAAATAATATCAAAAACTTTAATTATTGTTTTAAATCAATAAATAAAAAATCCAACAATTAAATATTTTTTTAAATTTGTGGAAATGTATAAAGTTTTGCAGGGCAATGTAGCAGATTGTAGCATATAGAGATGTACTGCGCAAGCAAAAATGTTATGTTTACTGCTACCCCACATAACGTTCAAACAACATATAAAACACATTTGAGCGGCATTTACAAAGATCAAATCAAATCCATTACATGTTTTCAGATTAAATGAATGTAAATCCGTGCAAGGTATTTTAAAGTGACGCAAACAAGATATCAGATATCTGATTAAACTAGGTTTGACATGATTTATATGATAACAAAAAAACTTTGTTTACCTTCAGTTATTCGATCCTTTGTCAAAGAACGTCCATATTTTTTATCATAGAATACGGCTTCGTTTGGTGAAGGTCCCGATATCTAGCAAACATTAAAAAGAATGGTAAATCTTGTTAAAAGGACAGGCAAATGTCCTGTAAATATTTACGACCAATCGTAAAAAAAAAAGTTTACGACTTTTAACTAAAAGGTAATTAAATAAGTGAGATGTGAAATTGGTTGACAACTTTTACTTAAGTCAAACTTTTTAAAAAAACTATAAGGCAAAAATTTTAAAAATTTCATAATTTTTTACATACAAATGATGCTTTAAAAACAAAATAAAATATTTAATGATTGATTTCCTCGTTTGATTTATGTCTTATATTTTTATCCAACCAGTAATATTGAATAATCAATTGTTTAATGCTTGTTTTAATACAAATTGATAGTTTATAAAACAATTTAAGTTAGAAAGTACATAAAGCAACAACACTTTCAGTTCTCATTCAACAAAATTTGCACAACTGTTGTTACCAATTGTTTTTAAAGTTTTAAACACATTAAAGTTAAGCAAGCATATTTTATAATAATAGAAATAAAACCTAAATTTGAGTAAACTACATGAGTCAATATAACGCCTACACCACACCAACTAACCATAATATAAACCCATTTAGCCATATTGCATATTACTCTAATAAATTTATGTTCATAACAGAATGGCGACAACAAATTACTTTACTTCCATTTATCAGTTGATCAAAGAAGAAAAAAAAAAAGCGTTAAAAAAAAAAAAGCGTTAAAAAGCGTTAAAGTATAAACTAAAAGAGTCCAAATGTTTTAGTTTTTTTTTGTTAGTTTTAACCGGATGCAGTATTGCTTCCTTATGAGTGTGTAATATAACTATTTCTATGCTTTATACAAACCTGGTATTTTAAAATTAAACAAGATTGGGTTAATAAACAACAAATAAAAGAGTATTTGTTAATTAAAAACTTAATTTAATTCTAAGCGAATTGAATAAATCGAGATATTATAATACAAAGTTAAAAATATTATTTGAACATTTTAATTTATTTAAAATTTACAATAAAATCTTCTTACCCTCATCCCAAGAAGCTGAAATCCAAGATCCATTAGAGGAGGATATTTTGCACTCTCAATCGCCATCTTCTCATCATCTGCTCCAGGATCATAACTTACTCTTCCGATCTTGATGTCCAAGATGGAAGGATTCCGAAAACGCCGACAAGCATCTTCAAGTTTTAAATACGAATCTGAAAATAAAATAGAAAAAAATTTAAAAATTTATTGGTAGTTCACTATTAAACCATTTTTAATTTTTTAACAAATGTCAACTATTCAAAGTAGTGATTAACATGGTGTTGGCTTGTAAAAATAACTTAGCTTAAATCTGTGATAATATTTTAACTCTGCTACATTAAATACCTGATTAAAACATGTAATCTATCAATCTTTGTAAAAATTTGTCAATTTATATTTAATCACCATAACAATATGATGTCATAGGAAATAATAATAAAATATATGCGCACAATTGTCTAATAAATTAAGGGGTGTTGTTTTACTGAATGAAAGTTATTTTTGTTAACAAGGATTTACCATATAGGTAAATTCAAACATTTTCTTACCCTTACAAAATTGTTTTGTTTTAATTTAAATATCAATGCAATAACATTGTAATAAGATTTCTAAGTTATTGACTTTTTCAAAATTAAATTAACATTGATTTATTTTAATTTTCACAGATGTCAAGGTTTTCATTTAATTTCCAGTGAAAGTTGTGTCTTTTATCTTTAACATTACAAAAATAATTAAAATTGTTTAATTTAAATAGCTGTAATTTTTGAAGGTTTAAAAACAAATCAGCTTTCAAGAATAACTAAACTCTTTAAATTTTTACCAATTTTTTAGACTGTTTCGCAATACTTATTTGTTTAAAAATTCCTTTTTATCTTAATAAGAAATCATTGGATATTTATCTGTTTTAAGCATATCAGTATCAAAAATCAGAATAGCTATTTTTGATACTGAACAGGTGTATTTAGAAAAGTTTTAACTAATGTATTTTATGACATGAATTTATTTATTGTATCTACGTATTTGACACTAAAATGGATTTGTTGTTTTCTATCAATTTTTAGTAATCTTAATATTTCACTTTTGCATAATTTTAAATCTTAGATTTACAGTTTGATTGCAAAATTATAAGATCGATAAGATTAATATAATTACAACTAAAGTAAATAGGTTATGATAATTTTATAGAAAAGTCTATAATTTTATAGAAAAGTCGATTTTAAAAGATAAAATAATTAATACATTCATAACAATTAGATTTTCTCAAAATAATCTACTTTTAAATAATTAGTACAACATAAAAAATTTAATTTTCTATACTTACAAGACGGAGAACCTTCTAAGTTTTCAGAATTATTTAGCATTGGTGGATCCCAGACGCCCAACAATTTGGGTAAAAAAGGCTGAAGAGTTAACAAGACTGGGTCAGTACATTTGGGGTCGAATAATTTGCGATAAAATGCGACCTCTCGTTCGCCTCTAGGGGGAGGTTGAACAGGTTTAAGAATTGAACCATCTAAATGTTGCAACATACCTAAAACAAAAAAATGAGATTAGAATTTGTAAACAAATTAGAAATAACAAATTTCTAATTACTTTTAAAAAAGTAATCAAAGTGTATACTACATAATTAGGAATAAAGTTTTTGACTAATTGCATGCTTTTATGTTGTTAAATCACCTTATGATAGATCTTAATATGAATAGCTTTTACTACAAATAAAAAAAATGTAAACGTGCAACCAGTCAAAACTACACAAATAAAATCAATATTGATGACTTAAACTTTACAGGGTTTTTAAGAGAAAAACACACACAAGACAGTGGTAACATTTGTTTGTGTTTACATTGGCTGGCTGCCATATTAAAAATAAAATATTCATCAAAACAAGTAAAACAAATATTATTGATTAAAAAGTAATTACAATATATACAACTTTCTGTTATCCCTATTTAATTGCAAAAAAATTGTAAAAATAGTTGGTAAAAAGTAAAAAAAGGTATAAAAAATAGTAAAATGGCTAAGAATTTATTTTTTTCAATACAAAACTTAATGTAATTTTGGCATATGGCTTCGTGTTTGTTATTCCCTTGAGCTTATCATTTTGAAAATAAATCAATGATTTATTAACACCAATATGCACAAGATAAAAATAAAAAAGTGTCTTTAAAAGATTGAAGTAAATAACCAATATTTTGTAAATGTTGCATACAAATAAACTATTTTATATATATTTTTTTAAATCTTACCGATTCCTAGACGTCCCTGACCATATCGATGACCAGCCACTTGATGAGTGAGTGGGCGACATCCTTTGGGTAAAGGTGGATTTGAACTTGTCTCTACATTTTCATGTTTTACTAAAAATCATATAAATTTAAAAAATAAAGTATAATAGCCTATATATATATAAAAATATATATAAGTTTTAAGATTTATGTAATAAAAATTAATTCTTACTTATATTTTCTAATGCAATTTTTCGATAGTTTCTTTCATCTGCTTTAGAGTGGGACAGAATTTTCGACATCACACACACAAACTACCATTCAATAAGTGTACAATTTTATATCTATGGCAAATACATATAAGAAGATACAATTTAAAGCTATTCATATTTTAAATGAGTGGAACAGTAGTTATATGCACATAACCAATTAGCAAAAACGATACTGCAATACCAAAATAAAAAATCCTAAATAAATGTTTAACCCATATTTAGTTACGTACAGACTTAATTAACAAATACGATACTAACTTATAAATCTCTTAAAAAAGAAACTTATTGTTGTTAAAGCCCGAAACCCCAGAGCCAGGGGCCCAACCCTAATTTTTCAACTAAGTTACGAGTCTACCAAAACCAATGGCTTATTTTTAACTTATTTCATACTAAACAATCGCCTACGCCCGCTTGACAACTAAATTGAAATGTGATAACCCACTCACTTTAAAATATACACACTAACTGCGCATTCCCAATACCGAAAAATCTCGTGGTCTACTCGATAGTCTGTTCAGTGAAGCAGCGAGTGTCGGCACTACGCCAGATCACACCCAATTTGTTTGTTGACTTCGCAGCGTCACTCAAGCGCAACCCGAAAAATCCTGGTAACCGGTTTCAACTGATTTCTTTCTTGCAAAATGTGTTTAGTTTTATAAAGTTTTTACGACAAAATTAATAAACAAAATACAATCTTAATTAAAACTGCTTAACAGAACCAACGTAACACAAAAATTAGTCATGCCTAAAAAAAATATTTTAACGTATTAAAAAAAATTAATTAATAAATCCTACAGTTCAAATATTTAAATTACCATAGCAACATGTTTGTTAAAATGAGATTTAACACAAATATAAAAACTAACATTACAATGCAGGTGGATGCACTGTAAGACGCCCGTTAAAAGTTAATAAGTAAACCCTTTTGCGTCCTGTAAGTTGCACCCAATAAACAACAGGAATGACGTTTGATTGCACTCGCGATTCCTGTGTTGACATATAGAGGGCGAGTCTGCGTTAAGCAATGGTTAATCCACAAGGTTTTAACCAATACGTGATCTTAAGCATAAGTAAACATACTGTATAACTAAACATTGCTGCATGTTTAGTTTTTATAGACAGACGATTTTATGTTTATTTAAAAAAATAATACTATTATGTAGCACTACATTTTTTTGTATCAGCGTATTAGCAACAAAACGTTGTTTAGTTTGGTCTAAAAGACCCGAGGCAATAATTAAGTTAGATTAAAAAGTAAACATAGAAATAACAATTAACTAAAAAAAATTTTACAAAATGCTTAAGTGGTATAGCGTGAAATGAATTTAAGCAAACACCAACTGCAATTTTTTATGTTATTTGCGATTTGACACGTGTTGAGAAAATTCCAAAACTATCAACTGTATTTATTGATTTACTGATTCTCCGTTGATAACGGGGGGTTAACATGGTTAGATTAGGTGCCGTAATATGCATGAGCGACCAAGCAATAATTAGCAGTTTTAAATCTAAGTTAATTTTCTTTAATGTTTGTTTTACTAGTGCAAGCGTTTTACTAAAAGTACGGTAAGTTTAAAGTTAAATTGTGTTTTATTTAGTCCATCAGGAATTGTAAATCATGGGAAAAGGGAAAAAAGGTAATTTTTGAAAACTTGTATACTCAATTCATTAAATAATAACAAAGTAAGCTTAAGTATTTTATCCGTTTTTTGTTTTATTCTAAAATATAATTTATTTTAGTATTTTGATAGATTCCCCTCTTTTGGAAACAAAAATTAAATCATGGCGAAAAAAGATGGGAAGAATGGTTAGAATTGAAAATCAATTGGTTCGAGAAATGTTTGCAGAATTTCTCGGTACGTTTATTTTGATGGTAAGTCGGTTGTCTTTTTTTTTTCTTTTTCTATTTTTTCCTTTAAATATGTTTGCACAAAAGTGGTTAACATAACAATGTTTGTTTTTGATAAGTAGATAATATAACACTTAAAAAATATCTTTAATAAGGTTTTTGGTAATGGATCAGTGGCACAAAGTGTTCTAAGCAAAGGAGCATACGGTGGCCAAATATCAATTAACTGGGCCTTTGGCTTGGGTGTAACTTTTGCAATTCTAGTAACTGGTTCTATATCAGGTAAATTAACAGACTTGTATATAGCCTTGGTAACGCTTAAAAATAAAGGCAACTCGTTAACATAATATCATAAATTT
This sequence comes from Corella eumyota, assembly GCF_963082875.1. NCBI lineage: Eukaryota > Metazoa > Chordata > Ascidiacea > Phlebobranchia > Corellidae > Corella > Corella eumyota. Next base: position 6,876,616 of record NC_137491.1, read on the forward strand.
TCATTAGTATTTTATGATATAGCATCTGGGTACTACATATATAACGATATCAAAAATCGTAAATCAAAACTCAAAGCAGTGACGTTTTTTATTACTTAAATGTTTTAAGTTTATGGCATATTTTTATACATATATGTATTAAAATATGTTATCAAATCAAATAACAATTTAGCATTTCCCAATTTTAGGAGCTCATATCAATCCAGCAGTAACCATTGCGTTTACAACGTTTGGTAAATTTCCACTCTACAAACTTCCATTCTACGTCATATCACAAGTTGCTGGCGGTTTTGTGTCGGGTGCTGCTGTCTACTCAGTATATTACGGTAAATGAGAGGCCTTGTAAAACTAGTACTTCTTTTCGTGCTAAATTAAAATATTTATCACAATATACCTATTTCACTCTAAAGCTTTTACCTAACTTAAAATCGAAATATAAAAATATTTATCTGAAACGCAAAATATTTAAAGAGGCCATCAATTCATATGATGGAGGAGTTAGACAAGTTCTAGGCCCAAACGGAACTGCAGGTATATTTGCAACCTACCCAGCGCCTTATCTTACCATAACGAGTGGATTTTGGGATCAGGTATAAAATTTTACTCAGATTATTTAACATTTACTGCATGATTGTTTTGTTTTCGTTATTTGAACCTAGTTAAAACCTGTTCATGTTTCAGGTATTTGGAACAGCGTTGCTTATTGGAATATTGTTTGCTATAACGGACAAGCGTAATAACGCAATAATAGGTGGATTGGACGCATTTATTATTGGTCTTCTTGTATTTGTTATAGGTAAAAAGCTTTTTGTTTTACTAAAATATTTAATATAAAGAATACTTAGAATATAAAAAAATATAAACATGTCTATAGGGCTTTCGTACAACCTTAATTGTGGATACGCAATTAACCCTGCCCGTGATTTTGGGCCAAGATTGTTTACCTACGCCGCTGGGTGGGGCAGCGGAGTATTCAGGTAAATCTCCGTTTAAGCTGTTTAATATTGTCTCCACTTACATACTAACTAAGCTTTTACTTTAAGTGAACCAAATGGTATGTATTGGTGGTGGGTGCCCATAGTGGGACCTATTACAGGCGGTATATTAGGTGCATTAATATACACAATAATGGTTGGTGTTCACATACCTAAATCAAATTCTTCTGATGAAAACGAATACAGAGATGAGACTGACTGTTTTGTTACTGAAGATTATGCTGAGAAAAACAGTAACAAGGCAAGTTTAACAAAGTTATAACCCACATAACAATTTTAAAGGCACTTCGTTCGGTATTTAGTAGCTATAGTTGTAAGGATATAACTCCCTATCTTAAATCCACAACCGTTGTATTTAATATTTTGGAAAGATAAAAAAGATTTGTGCTGCCGAAGAATTTTTTTATTTACTGATAAAATTTTTAGTTTTTTTTAACCTCACCTTTATTCTAACCTTTTTATTTATTAATAAATAAACTTCATTTAAAATACAAAATTTATTAAACGTGTTACTAAAAGACCTAACGCTACTTTACCAAATAGAACAAAAAAAAACTAAAAACAAACTAGTAATACATAGTAAAAACCTATTAATAAGTTGCAAATGAACACTAATGTGTTAAACTAGTGGTATAGGACTGAATACACATTAAAGGCTGGCCTTGCTTGTTGACGTAGATATGCTTTTGAAATACGTAACTTTTTTCCTCTGATGTAAAAGCTTGACTAAAATCGTTAAAAATCAATGTAATAAGTATTAGCTAAACTTACACTAACTATTAATTTAAAAAAAAATATTGTTTCAACTTGTATATCACCTTATATTGCTGTCACTAAATACTTCAATTTACGGAAAAAATGTGAAATTATTATCTTACGGTATTTGAGAGTATAAGACTCGCGGCAGCCGGTTCTTTAAAAGTAACAAACCCATAATTTCCAGAGATTGGTTTGTTGCGAATTATGTTGACAGATAAAATAGTTCCCATACCCTTTAAATAGTAATGTAATGTTTTCATAATTTTTAATACCCATTAGTTTTCAATGCAGCATTGGTGATGCATGTAAATTATACTTTAGGCGAAAAAAAGACAGTAACACAAAGAGCATTTTTATGTACATTTGTCGAAGTTATAAAAAGTTAAGGTCTAACCTTGAAAACCCTGCATAATTCTTCCTCTGTAATAAACATGTCTAATCCTCCAACAAAAATTCGTTGTGGAATAGCCTCATCGACATCGCAAATTTGCTGCTGATTCATTTTTAATTATTTGTGCCTTAATATGAAACTTTACACTGGTCTAATTGCAAAAAAATTCTACTCAACGTCTATAAACAAATAGTTTTACTATCATTTTATTTGCCACTTTTTAAAAACAAGCTTAAAACAATTGCCTTGCCAATAATTCTGCAAAACTTTAATAGAGCCATTGTCTATTTTAAACGCTGTCCTTTTGAACCCGTTATTTTCACTTCTATACATGTAACGAAATATTTGTTTTTTACCCTTTAATCAAAACAGTATTAAACTGATTATAAATACCAAATAAATAATATAAACCTTTAAAGTTTTTTTGTTATTTTACTGTACAATATTTTACCAAACAATACCACATCATATTAACATATTACGTCTTTATAACAAATGTCTTCTAATTTAGCCATACTTAAAAAAAAGAAAATAAATACTTATTTTTATGTATAAATATACCGATTACAATAAATAAATACATCACAACATAATAAACAATTGTGCTTCCAATATGCTAGCTGAGTTTATTCGTGAGGTACAAAAAGTCCATGTACATCTGGAGGTATATTTGCATCAAAATGAACACGTGCCAATTCTTTAAAATTTTTAGCATCCAGGATCAAAAGAAATGGTTTTGAATTTTCGCTTGTAACAGATGACAATAAAACACCTGGAAAACAAACATAAAGAATTAGCTAAATTGCTTGGTTGTATAATACTTACATTATAAAACTTATATTTGGCATTAAGACGTCATAAATAGGATTGTGTAAAGCAAAATAAGAAATAAACATTAAAAAATTTAAATTTTGAGGGTCTTTTTTGAAATTTTATGGTTTTAAAAAAAAATATTTGGGCGTAATGGATTCACGATTAAATAACAACGAACCAAAAAGGATCAAACATCCAAGACATTTGGAACCTATTGAACCCAACCTAACTAGTTTTCACCGAAAAGATAAAACTTCACATAAGACAAAAGAAGATGCAAAAAAATCAAAACGGCACAGCGATGGCAAAGGATCCCATCAAAAACCTAATGATAACTTAAATAGGAACTGTTGTGCTAAGCTAGTATGCAATTGTGAACCCGGTGAACTCGATGACTGGTTAAACGAGACAGAAAAGCGCCACGAAAACGTTTCCAAGTATGTAGATCCATACCAATGGACAGAAATTAAGGAGTTACCTGACATAGCAGGAATAAAAGAAGAAACAAGAGATTTAAATGATGGTGTAAATGGAGAAGAAGATAATGGGAAAATATCAAAAGGTAAAAACTGTTTTTTAAGCGTTATTTAAATAAAAATATAAGTGGATTCAATAGCAAATTTGTTGTAAAACTTTAGGAGTGGATTTGATGGTCATCGGAGTTCAGGTTAAGGCCAAAGAAAATTTAGACGACCTACATGAATTGCGAATGAACGGCTGTATTGCTAATTTAAGGTATGATTATGCGTCTGAATTGTTTTTCAGATAGAATATGTGCCTTTATGCGTTACACAAAATTGTTAACACTTAAAACAAAAACGCAAATATTGTTTTATTTTTAGAGTCACTCGAACAGGGTTAGCATTTGAGGTGTTTAACGACAGCGTACATTCACAATATTTAGAACCATCAAGAAGGTTATCACCGCTTTCTCCAGTTAAAAAGCAAAAATCCAAGAAATATGTGACTGCGGAGCAATTAAATAACAAACTGAGAAAGGCTGAGCAGAGAAGAAAGGTAAAATATGTTTAAACACATCTAATGTATAAGTCAAAGTTGAACAAGCCAAAGTTAAATAAATTTAGTGCTTAACTATAATTGTGCATTCTCTTCTAGGCATGCCTAGCTGAAAGGGTATCTCACTACAAAGCAATGTTAGGAAAATATAAAGAACGAGCAAAACAGATGGAAAAATTAGATCAGGAAAGGCACCAAAGTAAGATGAAGGCAATTGAAAACAGACTCACTCTTGCCAACGACCGAAGAGAAAGTTTTAATTCAAGAAATTACGAGAGATGTAGAACTAAAAACTCTCGAATTGCTGAATTGTTGGTAAGACAAAAAATAAAAGATAGACCTCCTACTTTATTGAAATTGATTTGATTCTCGTAAAGGAAAAACGTAGGAGTGCGATCGATATATTGCAATCAACAGAAGCCCAACTTCACAATTTGGCAAAGCGACAAGACTTTAATAGTAGGGGTGAATCAGGGTAAGTAAAAGGCCTTTGAAATCAATTAAATATTTAAATTATTTTTTTAAGTTTAACTGAAGTTAATAAATAGTTAGAAGTAGCCATGCAACATATTAGGTTTAAACAACAATCTACATTTTTAGTTACCATAGTAACATGAAGTCCACGTCATACAACAATTTAAACCCCAAAACCAGACATAATCAAAAGCCTCGATACTACTTATCAAGTCCGAAACGTAAGGCTGATGACGATTTTGGACTCAACTTTGTTACGGCCCCGTCGCCTTCTCTTTCTATAGTGTCAGCCGCTGGAGACGCCAGCGAGTCTAGTTGACTTAGCGCCACTTTAATCAAACGTTTATTTTTTTGTATTTTACTTATAGCTTGTCTGTTTTTTAAATGACAGTAAAACGCAAATCGCATATTTATGTTATGTTATTCAACATACTCATTTAGTTATTTTAATTTTGTACGTAGTTACTTTTTTGTATTAGCGAAACATGGGCTCAAAACCGAAATCTGGTAAAATTCATTATTCGGCAAATAGTCAGCGATTTATTGTGAAACATTAATTTCTAAAATCAATAATTTGTACTGAATATTAAAACCTAAACATTAAAAACCAGGTTGTTTATTTAATTGACCTTATTTGGCAAATTTGTCATAGCTTCGGGCGGAAGCCAGCCTGTAGCGAGGCGTGACGTGACGTCAGAGGCCGGCGAGACGTGTCAACAATGGGCGTTAAGAGATGCCAGTTCAGTTTTTAAAGTAAATGGTGGTGTAGTTATCGATTATAAAACTTTGTTTGTAATATTATAGCAGCTAAAACTCGTAAATACCAACTTTTAAAAAAAGTTCTGCTTTTTTGACTTAAAGCCTCGGTAAGTCTAAAAGAAGTGGGGCGAAAAAGTCGCAACTGATAGAAAGGGTTATGTCAGGTGTTAACCACAAAAGGGTTAGTGTGTGAATTAAAAATTAAGCATTAACAAAAACCAACTTAAACCAAACAATCTAAATGTCGTATAACAGAAGCATCGTCACCAAAACGTGATACATTTCATAATATAACCACCTTAAGTCGTCCAATCGCTTATTATTGACGTGTATTTTAGCACTCTGTTGTTAAATAAGTGAATAAATATTTGTTAAAATGAATGTTGAACACGAAGTTAAACTTTTGGTCGATGAAATGAAGAGACTGGGCACACCAAGTAAGTACAAAATTGATAAACGTATAGCCTAGCTTTAATACTTGTATAGCCAACTAGTTTTGTTCCATAAACGTCAAAAAACGTATTGTCTTTTTAGATGAGGAAGGCCATTACGTCACGACTTTTGGAGTATTATTTTCTGACGACAGATGTGCTAACATATTTGAGGCATTAGTCGGTACGTTAAGAGCAGCGAAACGAAAGAAAATTGTCAGTTATGAAGGTCAACTTTTACTACAAGGCGTACATGATAATGTTAAAATTACATTGCTTACCACCTAGTATCTAGCCAAGACAAATTTTTAATCAACTTTTTAATTAAGCGAGTTTGTCTGGCGATTTAAATCGCTGCAACGTTTAATTTATATGTAACACGACTTTTGCGGCTATTAATCGCATTTTTTATAATTGAATCACATATAACAGTTGACCTGTTGTATTATTTTAATCGCATTATAGCATTTCCACAGCGCTTGAACTTTTAATAAAGCCGCTGTTCAAAATTTAATACATCCCTGTAACCATTTTTGTGCCTCCTATATGCAGTATTTATATGATTATTCGACTTTTATTCAATTTCTGCGTTAATAAACAAATTTTATAGTGTTTTTATTAAAAAAAACATTGTCTTAAGATTTGTTCGTATCGTGACTTAGTAAACAACGCCTATTTGCTTTACCAAGCAAATTTTGAATCATCATATAATTATTTTTAAATATACGCTCAATCCAAAAAAAGATTATTTTTTAAAATTAATAACGTGACTTACCATCGTCCTCTCCAACAGCTGATGGACTTGGTACAAAAACTGGTTGAGATGCCCAACATCCTTGTTCAGCCCAGCACAAAACTTGTAATTTTGATTCTGTGTCAACTTTGATTAACTATAATAAAAAGTAAAATATTAATATTCAAAAAATATCCCACCCAGGCTAGGTTTTCCACAACATTCTAAATATTGTGAAGTTATATTTAAATTACCTTTTCGCCGGGTGGAAGGGTGTGACCGCCTGGACTGTAAAAATACCGATATTTTTGACCCAAGTGCTTTTTGTTGATCACAGCGCATTCAGTTCCAACCGATAAAATTTCAGGTTGGCACATTATAGTTTCATCTTTGTCGACCTCTGCCGTGCAAGTGGTTCCGGAAATCGTAACAAGATTACCATTTCCACAAGAATTCTGTTAGTGAAAACAAAAGTTAAAACTCTTTATTTTGAAACACTATATAGCTGTACAACTGCAAATTTGCCAAACCCATTAAGTCAATATTATGGTAATAATCGTAGGCTTTTAGACAGCGGAATTTAAATAAAATGCTACAATATACTTACAACATCTTTGACCAACGGCATGACAATTCTTGTCGCCTTAACAGCAATATCATCCGAGCCAAATTTCTTCATAAAGTCAGCAGGTGACAGCTCCAAGTTTTCCATTTTAAATTTATCGTAAAAACCGTTCTTTTCATAACAGCACAAATCGAGAACAACGTTGTTTCCGTCTTCATATGCGTTTATGTGGTGGTAAACTATAAGAGGATTGGTCTTAAACGTGGTAGGGTACTGCTTTCCAGTTTTCTTGTTCACAAGGTAAATTCGAGTCTATGAAGAATAAAATAGATTAATTTAAATTTTTTGTGTGTTGCGTTCAAATCCTTTAAATCAGAAAAAAAGGGGGTAGGGGGTTATATATAAAAAAGAGGGGGGTTTTGGTTGGCAAAAATATATTAATTTTGCAACATATTCTTATATTTTTTTCACGAAAACATACTTGAGTATCTGGCAGAGTTTCAATGCAGTCACTGTAACACATGTGTCGAACATGAGCCACTGCCATTTTTGGAATGTCAATTTTGAGTGGCATTTCGACAAAAATGGCGTAATTTTCCGACATCGCAAAACTATGGTGGTAAGATGGACTGACTCGCCAGCTAGAATCCAGGCTGCAAACTGCTTCCGAGTTGGAAAGTATTTCGTCCAAAGGGGTTCCTAAAAGGTTTCATATACTTTCAGAGCCATGATTTAAAACTTTGAAGTAGCAATACGGACACGCTTATGAAATAATTACACGTAAATTAACATATATACATTAATTTGGAAGTTTACCTGGAGCAGCTTTGGGAAATTTAAGAAGATTGTATTTGGTTCTTCCCTTGTTAAAGATAGAACTACTAAACGTATAAACTGATCCATCAGCATCTACAAGCGGATGAGATGACATAATGTTAATTGGAAGATATTTCGATAAATCAACCTAATAAAAAAAAAACAAAGTGGTAAATGTTTTTTATAAAACAAAATATATAAACAATTTAATAGTTTTAGCATAATTAACAAACCTTGTCTTTGGTATCTAATGTTTTGGGATCCATTTCTCGGATAAAATTACTTTCAGTGATAGCAAATAAATGGTCACCCAATTGCATCATATTAATTAAACAATTGTCAGTAAACTCCGGCATGGTAACCAAAGATTTTACTCTAAAAACAAAAAATAATATAGATTTATTGCTAAATAGGTAATACTAATAAGAGAAATGCAATTAAAAACAAAAGTTTCTAGAACTAAAAAAAACACTATATTTTATTGTATAAGCTGTATAGCGTACAAGTTAAAATACAGAAAACTTCGTATATTTTAAATAAAATTTATTACATACTTGCTTAGAAATCCACCCCCTGAGTTGGTGGTCGATCCAAACTCTGCAACAACCAATCTACCAGCTGCTGTGTTCTTTTGTAAACTTTCACCTTCTACCAAGCGACTTATATAAGTTGCATTTCCATCCTTGATTGCAAACCTGGTATAATATATTTGTTACAGCATATAAAAGATATATTACGATATAATTAAATTAAAAAATATACAGCTTAAAATTGTAACCAAAGCAGTTTAAATAAGATTTAACAAAAACAATGTGCTTGGCAGAATTATTTAAAACAAAAAAAATTTTAACTTACTTTCTTGTCAAAGCCATTCCATCGAACCAATGCTTAACACTTTCTTCTCGAAAGTGCACAACGCCAGGACCATTTCTGTACCAGTCACCACTTAGCCACGATGGAATGCTTCCTAAAATTAAAACATTTTTAGACTACGATTTTTGGTTAAAAACTCTTGCCCAGATGTTGATAATTACCTGTAACGCTGCCTTGTACGGTATCAGGAAAATGAATGGTTTGCGATGAATCCAAGTTAGTTACATGAGGAAAAGAACTTACTGGACAATCCATATTAACGTTTTTTTTATTTGAATTTCTAAAATACTAAATTAACGCTATAGTAAACTGGTTAAACTACAACTAACAATTTATTTGTGTTGGTTAGCTTATATATAAAGTCTCGATAAGAAAAAATGAATTTTAATCTTCTTATGTCATATTTTAATCTATATCGCTGATTTTTTCTGCTCTGTTTAATTTATAAAATATTTTTAATCCAGTAGATTACAAATGGAAATCAATAGTTAATTTATCACCCGTGAAGATATTCAATGAACGCATCTGTGTAATTTTCTTATAAGCTTTTTAAACCCAGATTACAAAACATAAATACAATTTAATAAAAATGATTTTTAGAAAACATGTGAATCTTTTTTTTTTAATTTTTTAATTTTTTTAAATCTTTTTTTTCTAAATTTAGTTAAGCTGAGAATTTAAAAACTTTTATTAGTTAAAATTTGTTATTATTAATATATTGTGATAGTTAAGGGGTAGTTTCTTGTATTCTGGTACAGATTTGGGTGACTTGAAGTTTTGTTAAGTGAATTTTCCAGTCTCCAGTTTCTCCTTTTCTAATAAATGGCCAACCTGGTAATCTGGGACTTGGGCTCTGTATTAAAAACAAGTAAATTGAAACGATAAAAATTATTTATGAATAAAGATGTATTAAAATATGCTAAGTATGTACTTTTAATACACTTACCCAAAATTTATCCTGTTGCTTCATTCTCATTATACTACTTTTTTGGGCTACAGTTTTTAAAAGAATAGTGTTGTTTTTAGTTAATTTTTCTTTAGCCGAAGTACTTAAGAATTTTCCAATTTTTAATATTTCTTTCTCTGGATTTAACTTTAAGTTTTCGTAATGTAATATCAATGTATTTGAAGATTGTATTGACAAAACTGATTGTAGGTAATAAAAGAAGTCACCATATACAGTTTTTCCTTTCATGAACAGGTTGAAAACTTCGGTTAATGTCATTTTGACTGGCCGCTGATTTCTTGAAAACCCGCAAATATGATAATACAAAGACACAACAACGTCTTTGGGGTCCCTCAAAATAAATAAATATTTTGCATCATCACTCCAAGGAATCATCTTAACTGGAAAATGCGTCTTCAGTATTCTTGAAACATCTTTATCGTTTATTTTACCAACTCCTTCAGCATCTTGAAATTCCAGTATAGGTAATTTCCCCAGAACATGTAGATTTTCGTTAATCGAATTACCATCATGTAAAATTAACCAAATAATGTTCTGAAGCCAAGTTGAGCCGCATATGGGAAAGGAACAAATAAAAATGTCACTTTTCTCTGGTTTGTATAAGAGGGTCGAATTAAACATTTTTCTACAGTTCAATAATTACAAGCAACGCTGTTTAGGTATCTTCAGGCACTCATCCGACCTATTTTTACCCAATTACTTCGAAATTTGCTAAAATAACTAGAATTGACAATTTGTCGAAAACATGTTTTTAATTTGCTTTATAGTGTGTCTAACGTTGTCTTTCGCATAAGATTCTATTGAGTATACCTAACCTAACTGAAATTTTGCTCCAAAATCAAATTTAATTGTTGCATATATATTTATAATGTAATCAAATGTATCAATTGTTACTGATGTACAGTACTCATTTGTATATTTAAAACTGCATAAAATAACGGGCAGTGGCGTTAAACAGTGTTGCGTTTAAATAACAAGCACAGATAAAAATGTTATCAATATTTTGTTTTTACGTGATATAAACTCACTTGTAATAAAATGGAACACCTATTTCTATTTATGTTTATCGAATGAAGATATTAAAAACAACGCATAAGGGTTGAAGAAAAAGGAATATAAATAAAAATTTATCTTAAAAATTAAAAATAAGAACAAGCGTTTAAAAATATATATTGCTACATTAAAATGAAAAATAAATAACATGTACTTTAAGTGAAAGTTTTGTAATTAAATGCTGTGTATCATAAACACCTTGTTTATACCTAAACTATAACGATTTTTATGCGGCCAAATTTTTCACCTTGTGTAACAAAAGCTCGGACGCGTCCAGCGGAGGGCGCACTACAAATTGTGACGTCATATTATCGTCGTCGTCGTTCGACGCGCGCAAAAGTAAACCGTTGTTCTGCAAAAGTCCAAACGAAGCACTAAGATCGAGAGGGCCTAATTCTGATTGGTCAAGAACTGAGCTAAGCCACGTGATCGCCTCTGACGTCACCTCCTCTTCGGTAACGGTTTCGTCTGCGAGGTTAAAGTTAACAAAAAGGTAAAGAAAGAAAAATGGTAAAAAATAATAATAAGAGCAATAAAATAATAACGAAAGAATTGAAAAAATTAAAATGGGAAAACGATTTTTTTTAAGATCTTAGGAAGGAACGAATTAATAAACTAAAAATAAATCGACTTTTTTAAGCATTATTTTATCAATGTCAAGCTAACACACAAACACCCTTATTTATATCTAATCCAGAGAAACTATTTATAACTAACGTGCTTAAAAAGATTAACAACTTACGAAAAAATAATAATCTGAAATTGCTAACCTATTTGCGAACCTTAAGCTGAGTATTAAAGCAATTTTAAACGTTTTGCATACTGTCGTAAATATTTTGTTAACTGTCCTTTATTATTCATATAAAAGCAATAAGAATTTTAACAGACTTTTAAAAACTTTTTAAAGGTAAATCAAACATTTTCTACTTACTGTTTTGTGTAAGTCTTAAAGCAGTTCCATACACCAGTAAAGCTTCCTTAACTGATCTTTCATGTGCTCGGTTGATTGTTTCTAACACCAACCCAGCATTGTTTGAGGTACTTTTATAATACAACATCTTTTTCCAGGCTAACATGTATTTGTCGTGTTGGATTTTGTAAATTCGAAAAGTCCTAAAAATCAAGCAAAACTTTTTTGGCAGTGTTAAAACGTTACAAATTATGCATACTGAAAGTTATTTTAACTATTTTAAAACATAATAAAGGGTCACTTAGAACAAGGTAACAAGAAAATAGATATTACCCTTTAATTTAAAGAAAGTTCACTCTAAATCTTTGTGACAAGAAAAATTTACTACCATTGGCAAAATTAAATAAAAATTTACTTACCTATAAGAAAAAAGACCACTCAAAAACACCAGTATCCAGGTTAAATCCATCTTAAGATCAGTCAACAAAGTCATTCCAATATTAACAAAGGCAACAGTTCCAGTTATTGCAAGTGAAGTGTTTAAAAACCATCTTCTACCTCTCGGAATTCTTATTCTAAAACCAGACTCTTGTTAAATATAATATATAATAATATCACAGTTTAATTTTTAATTGCAGTTAAATATAAGTGAAAACTTAAATTAGTTAACTATATATATTCAAATCAAGTAGACAAAGAAAAAAAAACACTGGTAACAACAAAACTTACTTTGCTTCGGGGAGAAGTGTCTCATAATGATCAACTGGTACATCCTTAAAAGCTTTTAAGATCATGTTGTTGGATTTTTTACCTCGTGCTGCTACTATAACTCGCTCATGCAAATGTCTGAGTAATATTGAAACACAAAATTTCATAAAAATATATATAGCCTTTATAAATATATAGCCTATGTAAAATCAAATCTATAGGCCTCAAAAATTAGCAAAAATTTTACAAATTCAATTTAAACATTGTCAAATTAACTTTTTGAATTTACATTTGAGCAATTTCATCTTCACTTCCCCTTAGTGATTTCCAATAAGACTTAAATGTTTGGGTGGCATCCTCCTTTTTACTCCCATAAACCCAGAACCTCACAAACAAATAATTCTGAAATTTCACATCAAGCTGCAATAAACAAACATTTTAATATTAATTAAAATTTTACTTAATTAAATAGTTTAAAGTGGACTACTAAACATGGTTATAGATTAACATTATACTTGCCTCAATTTTTCCATATTTGTGATGATCTTTCAAGCATTGTTTAACCACATCTTGTGGAATTTCATGATACCCAGCTTTTTTTAAAACATAAGCAAACTGGGTCATAAACACTAACTCTTCCATGCAATTTTCGGTATATACAACCTTTTCTACATCATCTTCTTCTTCTTTATTTTCATCAACATCTTTGCAGATGGAAACTTCTGTATCAATGTTACGATCCGGATCAATTGGTTTGAACTTATGCATTAGATTTTTGGCTCCTTGGTGGTTGTGCAAGAGCATGCAGCTTTCAAGTGCATGAGCCGCGCGTATAAAAGTGCTTGACCAGGAATGCATACTGCTACCTGATTTTAAAATTCAAAAATTTTAACTACAATAAATACTACATAGCAATTTAGTACACAAAGAAAATTTAAATACCCAAAATAAATCATTTCATTAAATTTTAGTTTTAAAGGTAAACACAGAACTCATAATATTAATTTACCAAATTTGCTATCAATAGCACATAAATTAGTTTGTTGACTTTTACATATTTCCTGAATTAGTTCAGATCGGCCTAAAGCCAGTGGGTCAGATTGTGATTTACACAGCGATTGGTTTTGTGAAGCAAGGAAGTAATTTCTAGATAAAATTCCAATATCATTTTGATGACGGTTTAGTTTAACCTGAAAATCAAAATACAAAGTGAGTTAATAAAAAAACACACTTTTTTTGTAACTATATTTTTGTTAGTACCTTTAATTTTGAAGATTTTCGATTCAATTTTTTTGAATGCCGCAAAATTGCAGTGGCTGAAATCATTGTTTGGGTAACAAACACTTATGCTTAATAATTTAGTAGTTTTTGTTAATTTTAATATAAATTGTTTATTTTTTTAATTTAAAAAATATCTAAAACGCTCATATCTGCTAGACGTGTTGCATAACCCCGCTTTTAAATGCAAAAAATCATTTCACACAATTTTTGAATTTGACAGCATTAATTCATGAATTTCAATCAAATTTTTACAATTATTTACTAACTGACATAAAATATATTATGCTAGCAAAACTTCGTTGATATTGTTTTTATTTTTTAATTAGCTCTTCGTTTTTGTTAAAACAGTTGCAGTCGTTTATAAAACAATAATCTTTTTCTTGCAAATCGTAATGAAAACAATAACAAAACCAGCTGGCGGCTATCAACCATAACACAAGTTATAATGATTTTAGTTTGTCCTCTTTAACAAAAATCATACATTTAGTTTTATTGCACAAAAACAAATTCCAATACATTTCAGTAAATATTATCATAAAAAAAATACACAATTTAAAATTAAAAAAGCCCAAAAAACGCACAAAAGGTTAAATAAGACCAGGTAAAATCATTGCATAATAATTAACAAAATTACAAAAAAAAACAATACTAAAATAGTATAGATCTAAAGCTTAAACCAATTTAAGAAACATCTTTATAACAATTACTTTATTGGGCCTGATTCATTAAACGTGCATGCATTGAGCTGACTTTACTGATATACGAATACTTCCTGAGTTTGGTAAAGTGCAGGTTATTGAGGACACTTTATAGTTAACTAGAAAATCCATGGTGACACTCTAAAGAAAAAAAGACTTAATGTCCCTACAAATTTTTAAATGTTTTTAAAAAATCTGAAATAGTTTAACACAATTATTTTATTTTAAAAAGAAAATGTATTACCTCGCCAGCTTTGCCGGCAACAACTACAAGCATGTTCCCATTTCTTATTTCCAAAGATGGAATCCGACGAGACGATACAGGCACAAATTTGCTTCTTTCTCCCAATAAAGCTATGCTACCAGTCCCACTGTAAGGAAAGATTTGTTTTTGTTGAATCAAAATAAAATAAAGACAAAAGGAAATTACCTTTTTATAACAGGTGACACGTGCCACAACTGAAAGTCTGTTGTACCGCAAGTTGGTATGGGCATAGTTGAACTAACGTTATAAATATTCATATCCTTGTTCGGATGACCTTGAAATGCGACGTATTCAGAACCTGCAGGCTTATGTCAAAAAGTAAAATAGCTGTTACGTGTTTTAGATTTTTTAGAAATCAAAAACAGATTGTTGTTAATAACATAATGATAGCATAAAATTTAAATAAGAACTAATTATTTTTACAAATTATATAAAATTACATTTATTTGATCCAAATACATGTCTTGAAGTTTAAAATTGTAGTTGGTCGTTGTAAGTTCCGTTACTAAAACAATACCAAACCGAATCATAAAATTACCAGCGGATGAATACGTATACAAATCGGAATAGGTTGTAAATACCTCCGCTTCAAGATTTGCCGCACCTATACGTGCATAAATAATTTATTTAAGCAAAAGGTTAATTTTTAATTCATATTTGTTAAGTAATGTTTACCTGGGAGATTTGTAAATGCATGTTTCATTATTGTTTTGTCAGTGGAAGTTATCGGCCGAGACGGTTTAATAATTAAACCATCAGCTCTGCAGCATTTCATAAGCAACTGAGAGTTTGTTGAACCTTAAACAAATACAATCAGCTACTTTAAGCTAATATGATTAATGATAACATAATTATGGCTTATGTATTTTTAAACCTAAGTAAATAAAATAATATAACTTAATTGTGTTTTACAGTACTCTTGGTATAGGTGATTTTTACAAAATATAGCCTAGAATTAAAACTATGCTTACCCACTTTATCGCCAGGGCCGACTGGTCCAGTACTTAAAGTTGCAATAGCAACTTGAAGGTCAATGTTAGGTTCTTTTTCCGGTTTGCCCTCTTGAATAGTTGTTGACCAAAAAGTATCTTTAAAAGGAGCGATGTACAGAGAGTATGCAAACAATGATGTTACCCCAATTTTCCACTGCGAATTGCCGGGGTGATAGTCTCCACTCACGCGCGCCTAAAAAATTATATTTACAAGAAAAACAAAAGTTTTTTTATCAAAGTTAATAGACCTTAAAATTGTATTTTTAGCACTTATAGATTACGCAATAAACCCTTCCTTAACTACAACTAATAGTTTATTTTCGAATAAAGCTACCTGGGTAACAGATGATATTTCAACACTCTGCATCATCTGACGAGGAAGGGCCATACAATATTGGATAGTGACGTCACAACCAGCAGCGCCGTTTCCCATTTCCATCAACCAGTTACGAGCTACGTCAATATCAGTGTGAGTAATCTTATAAAAACAAAATCAAAATAGTAATAAAATTATAAGTTATAACTAGCTTAAAAATGGTTTCTGTAAGCCATAATAAAAACAATACATATTAAATGTTTATGATATCTTTCAAGCTTGTTAATTTAATTATCGATTTAAAAATTAAAGTTTTTATTAAGTAGAAAACATTGAAGTTAAAAAGTGTTTACCATTAGGCGCTGATATTCAACATCCAACCAATCTTGCTCATAAGTAATTAAACCCCAAGGTTTGCTTTCACAAATCAGATCTCTCCAAAATTTCTAAAATTAAACTTTTTTCGTGAGTGTTTTTTTATCCAAACCACCAGTCTATTATTTATATAGTTATTACATAAAAAGTAATTTTGTTATACGAGTATTTTATTTTACCGTATCAATTGGCAATGCAGTGTTATGGTCGATTACAAAATCATAGGCCCCTCCATTATTTTTGGCATAAGTAGTATCCGATGCCCAATATCTGTTGTGAGCTACTACTGGTAAGTTATGGTTCTCAAATAAATAGCTAAATGAAAAAAATGCGTCTTGACCAAAATAAAGTTTATTGCAATAAATTATCAACTTATTAGTATACGGCTCGATTTTTTTTTAATACATACAAGATGTCATTTTATTTATCAAACTTACTTTAAGCCATTAGGAAAAATATCTGGCATCGCTGTCCAATTTTTAACACCATCTGCAACACCTTTATAATACCACCACGAGTCATACTGAATATATCTGAAAGGTATTCCAGCTGATTTGGTGGATTCTGTTACGTCCAGCAAAGTTTCTTCGTACGTTTTGTTTGGTTCGGTATGGTAGTAGTAAAAGGCACCTTTAATGGAATTGAATAAAAAGTGTTGCATTTTTGCTACGTTAGTGTAAAAAGTTTGTATTTAATGTATTATTTAAGTTCACCATTATCTGTGTAATAGCCGAGATAATTGATGGAAAAATCTGACTCCATATAATGTCTCCTTTTATGAAACTTTTCAGTTAAAGTTCTCCCCCATCCTTCCACTGCTTTATTTATTCCCTGGTTACCATAGTAAACGATTGTCTCCAACTTAAAAGTTTAAATATTTAGTAGACGAATTATAAGTAAAATAAATGAAGAATTTTACAATAACATATGTTTGTTTTTTAAAACATATTGAAGCGTCCTCTTACAAATTTTTATTTATTAGTTATATCATGATTCTACTATCACAATTGTTACAAAAGCTAAAAAACACTATAATTTATAATTAACTTTACCCTGTAATGCTGTGGAACAGTAGTAACCCCACCCTTAATTCCATATCGTGCAACTCCATCGGTCGAATTGTACTCCATGTAATGACTCATAAAATTACTGAACGATGAAATGACCATCACGTTGTTGTTTTGATCGAACAAAACAAGAGGTCCAGAATTTTGTCCTCCACGAATTCCTTCTGGGTGACCTTTTAAGCTGTTTTTGTTAAAAAGGTATACTTAAGTACATAGAATTTATATAACACATAATTGCATTTATATAGTAAACATAAAACATATTTCGATAAATGAGTGGGTTTATACATACTCGTGAATAGCATATCCATAACCAAACATATCCCCAAATAAATTCAAATAACCAGTGTCACTCATGCTGTCTTGGTTACCTATCAAAAAACTTGGAAAACTGGACAGAACGTTTTCCATGTCAGAAACATTGCAATCTTTTAAGCCTTGCGGAAAACTCTAAAAGAAAAAACTTATTTTATTTAAAGGTTTTTTTCATCATTCAACGTTATTTTTGTTTTAGTCATATGTGTTTATAATTTATTGTACAATGGAGTAACAATACTTGAGAAAACACCACGAACTCTCCCTCGTTATAATTCAAAACCTGTGCAGACATTTGAACCTTGGAAGCATCAGTTGTGACATAGTTATATGTTTTTCCCACATAAGTTCCAGTTGGGTCTGAACCGCTAATATCTTTTTGAGCTTAAATAAAAAATGTTTTGCATTGCTTAGGCCTAAATTAAAAACCTTGAAATTAAATTGTGATATTAGCCTTGGTTATAACTGAATGCTATATGTATTAAATGTTATTATTTTGCATTCAAGTCTTACATGACAATTTAAGTGTTCCGTCATTAGATTTATGTAACGTTTTGGCCGATTGAAAATATACGTCTGCATTTTGTAATGTAAAATGATCGGCATTAGTTTCTGGCTGTAAAGTGTACTTTCCTGTGTCGTCAAAGGTTACTTTCATTTTCCCTGGAGAAACTGGTGCGCCTTTAAAATCAAATTATATTGTTAATTGATCAAATTCCAAGCTTAACATTTAGTTAGTAGCAACATATTTGTGATTTCAGGTGTGCTTAAAACCGTAGTTATGTTTGCGCATGGCAAACAACACAACTTCGTTTACAATTAATAATAACACGAGACAAAGTGAATGAATATAGCATACAGACGTAGAATAATTTAACATTACACATCACAACATTTTTGCACTAAAAAAAATATCTATAGGCTACTTATTTTGTAAGTAAAATTAAAAAACGCTATAATTAGCAAAAAGTTAGTGCATTTTATAGCCTAATAAACTGTTTTAAAAAAATAATTTAAAAAAAAAATAATTTAAAATATAGTTTTAACCTTACCTTTTTCCACAGGTATTGCATTTCCATTAACTAGACAAATGCTAAATAGCAGCAGCAACATTTGTACTACAATCATTGTGCAGGTTTTAGCAAAACAAAAGTGCCTGTGCACATAAATTATTAGTTGCTAAATATTAAAAATGTAGCCACAGAAATGTTGCTTACTATTGCCTCCCATCGACCAAAACAATCTGTAAAATTATTTTTGTGTGTTACAACATAAGATGTTTATAATATGGTCTTTGTAATTGTACATAACAATTTTAATAAAATTTACAGTTTTAATTAGGATTTAGTGTTCGTTAATTCCTTAAATATAAATTATCATAGTATGTGTCAGAATGGTTTTAGCTTTTGTGGCGCAATCTATTGTATACGAAACACTAAACCTCATTGGCTGCGGCTTGTAATAAGTATACATAAACAAGTGTTGAAATAAATAACAATTGTATTTCGCCATCAAAAACACCATGTTAAAACAATGCCGCATTATATTCGTATCTGTATTGACTGAGCCCTAATAAAATGATCACGCCATGTAGTTACGACTTTACAAAGTTTAATGGAAAAGTACTGGTATGTCAAAAACACCGTGTTAAAACAATGCCGCATTATATTCGTATCTGTATTGACTGAGCCCTAATAAAATGATCACGCCATGTAGTTACGACTTTACAAAGTTTAATGGAAAAGTACTGGTATGTTTTTAAATCACCAATTTATGATGTGTTGTTCTTTATAACGCAATAGTTGACTTTTTGTTGCAATATTTTAACCGAATGGGAATTCACCTAATTCGATCGAAGACTTAAGCCCGTAGATTTTCTTATAAAAGAATGAGATTTGGTGGCAAAACTTATTCTCGATTTTGAACTGAAAACTATTTTTAAGAAATTAAAGTTACTGCAACAAACGTTTGTCAAAGTAGGTAAACTGTTGAATTGTGAAATAAATTTGCACCCTTGCCTAAGTTTTTAATTTGTAAAAATTGCTTTTGTTTAAGTATCTAAATTTAACTTAAAATAACAAAAAACAATTTTGTAGTTTTCAAAATGAACCCAAACAACGACAACAAATCTAACCAATGCAATCCCAACAACGCTAAGTAAGTATAACACTAAACTCAATAAATAAAACAAAAAAAAGAATACACATTGTTTTTTATATATTTTATAATTAGTAAGTCCATTAATGTTATAAATTGGTTTACTAGATTAAGTTATGTGTTATATAATATTATTTTTTTATTTAGCTACCAGGGACACAAATCCGGTTATGGTGGAACTGGTACAAAGAGTGATTTGAACAATCACTCGAACCAAATGAATTCCAACAATCCCAGGTAAACAGTTAATTAAAAAGATGTTACATTGACAGAAATTATGTCATGTAATCGAAAATAACTAATATTACATAATTAATTTATTATTTTACCTTATTAAAATTTAAACAAACTGTCACTGCGATAGTTTATTACAATATTAAACGGAAATAAAACCTTAGTATGATTATGAACCTAAAAAATGCTTTATTTAATTTATATTTTACAGATATGGAAAGTAAACATTCAATTCAACAACCAGTAATAACATGTATTTGGAATGCGTAATTTAAAAAAATAAAATAAATTGTTGAAATAATACTTGTAAATTTTAATAAACATTGCTACAAAATCCAACTTATTTAAACAGAGTATTTATTACAATTTACAGTTTGAAAATTAATATTTCTCTAAAATAATAAATTTAGTTTTAAAACACATTTTATTGTAATGAGGTTTTGTGACGAAAAAATTTTAAGTACTAAAACAAATTAATTGTAGCCTAAGTTTACTATCACGATAATATTTTCCCTGCTAATAAATTTCTTTGAATTAAAATGATAATAAAAATTGCTTGGCATTGTTTAAGTCCTATAAAAATACAAAACGGTTTTATGGATGTGTAGTGTTTAAAAATAATAAAAACCTAGCCACAAAAATTTAAGCAGTTTATCGATTAAAAAGAAAACAGTTAAAAACAAGTCGCATTTTTTTTGTGCCAAATACTATAAGATGTTTATAAAAATACAAAATTTTAAATAAAAACAAAATTACACTTTACAAACAACAGACAATGTCCTGATACAAATATAAAAAACAGTTGTTCATTGTATTAGTGATATGTTGGTTTAGCCCTAATAAAAAAATTCACGCTATGTTGGTTTAGCCCTAATAAAAAAATTCATATCTAACTTAAAACTACAATAGAGTTCAATGGAAAAGTACTGGGTATATTTTTTGTAAATCAAAACCAAAGTTTCGTAGTGACGTCAAAGTTGAATGATGGCACAGTTAATATTTAAACGAACTACGTGCCCAAAGCAAGAAGATTAAACACTTTAAATTGCAAATAGAACTTAGTTTGCAGTTTTGTTATTACATTCAACGTCATTTTAAATAAAATAAAATGCCACCATGAATAACCACACGATATTACATCACGAATTATGGCTTTGTATTTTTTTAATTTAATGTTAGGGAATCTACCAACATCGTAATTAGTCTACAAATAATAAATGCAAGCAGGAAATATTTTCATCGAGCGGGAATTCACCGAACTCGATCGAAGTCTACGCCTTTTAATTTTTCCTATAAAATAAGAAATTTGATCGTAAAAAAACTATTCGAATTTTAAGTGATTTTTGTGAGAATTGAAAACTGTTACAGCAAACATTAGCGAAGGTAAGTGAACTTTAATATTGTTTTGCACTAAGTTTTATTAGGTACAAATAAATATAAAATTACTTTAATATTTGTTTAAATATCTAATTTTTACCCTAAATAACAAAACAACTTTTTTAGTGTTCAATATGGACCCAAATAACGACAACCATGCTAACCAATGCAACCCTAATAACTCCAAGTAAGTAAACAGCAAACTAAATAAAACTAATAAGACAGCATTAATTATTAATTATTAATTAGTGTTGAAAATAAATTAGACTTTGCTAATGTGTAAGAAATGTGTTTCAATATACTATATTTTTATTTAGCTATCAGGGCTATGAATCTGGATATGGTGGAACGGGTACACAAAGTGATTTGGATAATCACGCAAATCAATTAAATCCCAACAATTCCGAGTAAGTAGAATTAAAAATATTTAGAAACACAACAACCATTTTCTAAATTTAAAATTAGCCAGTATATTACACTACTGGATAATTGTCAAAAAGTAAGACTTGAAAAGGTCAACTACTAACATAATTTACTGTTAACCATATTAATTTGAAATGCTAATTTATTACAATATTAATTGTGGTTTTAATAATAAACAGCTTAGTTCAAGTATAATTGCCTTTTTCAAAAACGCCTTAATCAATACTTTTTTTAAAGATATGCTGGGAAGTAAACATTGAATTCAACAACCTATAACAAAATGTATTTGGAATGTGTAACATTAAAAATAAACTAAATCGTTGAATAATTTTTTGTAATATTCGATTGGCCAGATTAGAATATGTAACTTATACACACAAAAATATAAAAGTAATGCATTAAAAGGGTTAAAGTTTTAAAACGCATTTATTTGAATAAAACTCACCTATAGTTTTTAAGAACATATAGTTTTTAACTTTACTTTCTCCCGAAATTTCTCATAACTTTATTGCTTTTTTGATATATATTTGTATACTACTACCCTACCCTAAAAAAATATCTTATTTCTATAAATACTGTATACAACATACACAAAACTCGTTTAAATTGGCATTGTGCCACCCTTATGCAGTGTTTGTAAAATTAGGCAGTACCTGTAAAACTTATTGTTAAACGTCCGCAATTTAAATTTTACTTCAGGCAAAAGTGCAAACGATTGCATAGCTTTATAAAGTCGCTTTACAGCGATATACAAAAATCGTTTGCCCTCTGTTTTAAAAGAATTAAAAAAAAATTTGTCACAATTAAAAAATAACACGAAGTGAATAAATTATACGCTACACACACACACTGTTTTTTTTAGAAACCGCAGAAAAAAATAATAATTAACAACAACATTTTATTACAAAAAACAAAAATTTTAAAAAATTTGTAAAAATTGTTATCTTTAAACTACAACACTTGCACTTTTAAACAAGTAAATTCAGCAACTTTTACACAATATTAGAATATTTATTTGCAATACAAGAAAACATAAAGCAAACTTATTTAAATTGAGTTACGGAACAAAATTTAAATCTTTGCTAGGTTTATGACTCTTTACTAGCTGATAACATAAAAAATAAACAAATTTTAATGAACGTTGTAATAAATAAAAACAGTATTCTACTATCATCAGAAAACACCGTGTTATAGTTGTTGTAAAAAACAAATCGTTTAGATAGAGGTTCCGTATTGGTTAAACCTTAATTAAAGTTTTACCCTACTATGACATCATAAAATTTAAAAAAGAGAACTGGTTATGTTTTTAATAAAACGAAACTAAAGTATCGAAGTGACGATAAAACTGTTAAATTTTACCGAGTTTAATATTAATAAAACTGTGCGCCTAAAGCAAAAAGATAAAACACTTTAATTATATTAAACCCTTAAAGCCGCAAATAAAACTTAGTTCAAGCTTTGTTATTAAATTTAACACCTTTTAAGTACTTAAAATATCATTTATGAATTTAATCAATTCGTCGTACAAAAGCAATTAAAATATTGTTGCAAATATTTTCACCAAAAGGGAGTTTGCCAAACTCGATAAAAAAATATGTCTAATAATTTTTCTATAAAAGGAAGGAATACGCTGGCAAAACATATAAGATTTTCAGCTTAGAAATATTTTTTGAAGAATTGAAAATTGCAACAATAAACGTTCATAAAGGTAAGTAACATTTTAATATTGGAATTAAATACATTATTGCTTAAAGTTTCCGGTAGAAAAAAAATTATTATAAATTTATTTAACTTTTTTTTAACTAACAACACTTTTAGTACCCAATATGAACCCGAACAACAACAGATCTAACCAATGCAACCCTAACAATCCCAAGTAAGCAAAACAACAAACCAAATAAATGAGAGCCATAAAAAAAGCAATACACACTAATGAATGATAATTACGTTTCTATATGACATATTACATTGTTATATTACATTGTTATTAATTTATATTACATTGTTATTAATTTTTTTAAAACGTGGTTAATGGAGTTAGGGGTTTACTAGGTTAAATTATATGTATTATTATTTTTTTATTATTTATTTAGCTACCTAGGACACAAATCTGGGTACACTGGAACTGGTACAAAGAGTGATTTAAATATCCACGCAAACCAACTAAATCCCAACCATCCCAGGTATGTGTAAGTTAAAAAGCGTAAAAATTTCAAATTGGTTTGTTTGGGCCATATCTAATTTGCGATCTCCAAAATTTTAAGTACCATAAAAGTAATTAAATGTGAGCACCGTAAAAATAACAAGAACAGTTTATTTTCTTTTCGTTAATATAAAAAATACCTTTTTTAAATAAATTACAAATAACTTAGCAATTGACAAATAAATTACAAATAACTTAAAACTGTAATTTACATTGTTTCTAAAATATTTTAAAATAAGTGATTAATGTATGTTTTAATATATTTCTTATTTATAGCTTTCAAGGGAAAAAAGGTTATAGTGGAACTGGAACAAGAAGTGATTTGAACAATCACTCAAACCAGCTGAATTCCAACAATTCTAAGTATGTGATAAGCAAATAGTTGTTTTATGAATTTAAAATTAGTTTGTTTGGGCCTTGTGTAGTTTTTTAAAACTCGAGTACGACTTTTTAAAACTCAAGTACTGTCATAGTAATAAAATATGAACACTGTACAAATAACAAAAACAGTGTATTTCTTTTCGTAATTATATAAAAAATGCTTAGCATTAAAAATATAGATATATATAAAATACGTTAAAGTTTATATATTTTTCATCTAGCTTTCAAGAACAGAAAGGTTATAGTGGAACTGGTACAAGAAGTGATTTGAACAATCACTCAAGCCAACTGAATTCAAACCATCCCGAGTATGTGTTATCTAACGTCACAAATTATCACATAAATTTGAAACAAGTTTTTTTTTACGAAACGTAGTGATTGATAATTTTCTTATATTTGAAGTTGACCTTATAATTTGCTTTCCACCATAACTACATATTTTCATTTTACAGATATGCTAGGAAGTGAACGTCAAATTCAACCTGCAGTATAATTAACCCTTGAAATATGTTACTAATTCAACATCATTTAATGTAGTCGGAATTGAAATGTGTATCAATATAAATAATTTGTTAATATTTCTACAATTTAATTAAGCAAAACAATATATGTAATTTTTATATTTTCACAACAATATATGTAAATTTTAATGTTTTTTTTATATATTCCTATTTTCTACAATTTAATTAAGCAGAACAATTTATGTTATTTTTATATTTAAACTTAAATTTGTAAAATAAGTTTTATTATAAAGTTTTAAAATTTAAAACACATTTTATTGGAATGCGATATTGTAATTTAGTTCGTAATAAAATATAACACAATATTTATTTAATTTAGGCAAGTTGCACAATATCCGTTTAACTACTTACGATAACCAGATGTTTTTAATTAAACAATTACGGCGTATGGTTATGTTTAATTTAAGGCTATCAAAAGAAAAAGCTACCACGGATAGTGCTTCATTAAAAGAAGCATAGCGTACGAATAAAATTGTTAAATAGGAATTTAATGAATGTATAAAGCTTATACATTAAACCGTATTGAGTTATAAAATCTTTTTATATATCGTTAAAACTTGAACACCAAACATTATATCACGTTATATGTTTAACTTAAATTAGTTTGTTACTAGTTTTGATGTGTTAAAATTTTTAAAATTGTTCTGGTTTTTCATAAAATGAAACTTTTAAAAATACCCTTTTTAGTTTTTGCTAAGATAATTTTGCGTTGGACAAGTTGTCTTACTCGTTAACTTACAACGATAAAGATTTTTTAAACGTTCGCCAGTTAAATGTACTTTAGGCAAAACGCAGAAGATGTGTATAGCTTTGCATGTCACGCCTTTGCAAAATTTGCTTGCATTTTATTTGGCAACATTTAAAAATACACTAACAATTTTGTAACAAATAAAAATAAAGCGCCCCAAATAGAGATGCTTTATAACCAGTTTTTAAAGCCCGCATTAAAAAAGTTAAAACAATATTTCATAAATAAAAATAAATCTTAAAATTTAAAAAAAAAACTCAGGAAAAATTATATCTGAAAATATTACCTTCTGCACTACTAACTAAGTCTTGAAGGTACTTTTGCATAACAAAAAAAATAAAACAAACTTTCACAAATTAAGTTCGTACAAAATTTACATCTTCGCTAACAGTTGATATAATCGATTGTTTAGCTTTTATTGGTTTACGATCTTCTTGATTTTGATTTTCCATAGAATCTTCTGGCAATGGTTTATAAATGTAATAAGCCAGACCCATTAACAAGACGTTAAATCCCTATAACAATAAACAAATTGTCAGGTTTTCTATCTTTAAATGAGTAAGCTGCACTAAAATCTTCAAAAAATACCTTTTGACCTACTGCGAGAACAAACAAATATTTGTAAAATGGATCGTTGTCATAGAAACGACAAGTCTTGTTTTTCCCACATGTCGTACTCCAAATAGAACAAGAATCTTCGAATATTTGTGCGTAAATCAGTGGACCAGGAATCGCTCCAATTAAACGAATAAATGACCACTAAAATATATATAAAGTAAATACTTTAAAACTCAATTACACGCTATAAAAAGTTCAAGATTTAAGTTATATCACAAAACTACTAACTTGCCAACCCATTGCATAAGATCTAAACTTATAAGGAACCACTCTTAATGTGGCTTGTATTTCTGGTGCCCGTGTAAAAAACGCTGCTAGAATGAAGAAAAATATTACAGCAAGAAACGCTGAAAATAATGAACAATCGCTCGTACATGACCCAACGGTAGCGTTTCCAGCGACCGCTAGGTCTTGATCAAGAGCAGAAGAAACACAACTGCAGTTAACAAAAACCTAAAATAAAAGAAAAAAGATTCAAACTGATTTTGTTATAAAATATATTTTAGTTTGTTAAAAATATATATAAAAAATTACAGTATAATGACTTGATGATTAATTTTGTTTTTATATTACATCACTTACATTATCGACTGCATCTAATTGGCATCCTGCATAACAGGGTGAAAAATACATTTCCCCATTACTGCCACATATTGGCAAAAAACTATCTTGATTACATGTACAAGATTGAAGACACTTTTCATTAAGACTGTCGTTTGTAAAAATTGTGGAATTATTTGTAGAAGTACGTACAAATTCTAAATAAAAAGTGACAATAAACTTTAATGGACAGTATTTTTGCGTTTAAATCTTATACAATTAAATACATACCTGGAATTTCACATCTAAGAAAGAACGCAGCAGCCAATGAAATAGTAATAAATGTAAACAAAATGTTTAATTTGATTATTCCATGTACTTTTAATTTAAACCTGAACACCAAGTATCCGCCCAAAACTTGACCAATCGTAGATCCAAATACAATTATAAGTCCTAAAAATGTAAATTAATTGTTATCTACAAAAATAACGTTTTTCTTTTGCTGAAAAATTCCCAAAAAAACAACTTAAAAAAAACAAACTGAGTGTAGTAAAAGTGTTTTTAGAGTCAGCAGCATTAAATTACACTAAGAAAATTGTCGTTTCTTACATGCAATGTCGTCTAGACAACCACAAATATGCCAAGTATGAAAATGACATCCGTTAAGCATAACATATTGCAAAAATTGTTTAAATAACAAAACACAAAGGTATAATAAGCATATATGCAAATATCTAAAGTTAATAAAACGTTATCTAAATGTATTCGGTCGTAGATTCAAATACAATAAAAATAATTACCAAAAATAATAACTAGATATTATTTATATTTACCCATGTAAAATGAAGCGGATGAGGCTGTTTCTCCAAATCCCGATTCTAAATATTTAGGCAAAAAAATGTTAAGACCTGCTATTGAGAAAAAATCAAGGGATGCCACCAAACTAAGTAGAAGAAAAGGAACGTTTCGAAACAATAAAGATGTGTGTTGTACCAAAGAGTGCATGTCGCTACAAAACAAGAATGTTAAAAACATTTAATAATACATACTAACTTATAAAACAAAATAAATCTTGAATATCAAAAAAATTAATTTTTTTCTTACTTTCCGTAATAATGATGCTGATTTTCTCCCGGGGTTTGATGTCTTTCTCTCTCCCTTTCCTCTTCATTTTGCTCCTTGATTTTCCTTGGAAGCATAAGAATTGGAACGGATGAAAGAAGAGCAAGCCCACCAAAGATTAAAAAACCCAGCCACCAAGATCCGACCCAAAGAGGATTGTTCTCGGGATTAGAGCTAAAAGTAATCAACGTAATTTGTGTCAACAACAAATCAAAATGTAAAAAAATGCTCAACAGAAAGGAATACGTCACTAACCTTTGATTTAGAAAAGTGTCAAGGCGCAGGGTTAATCCCCCAATAAAAAATCCTACACCACTGCCAAGAAAAGTTGATGAAAAAAAAATACCTGAAATTAAAAACATCTTTTTAAATTAATATCTTAGTCTAAAAAAAGTAGGCCTAATAAGATTTATGGCTAACATTTGATAATTTGTTTTTTTCTTTTTCAATTTGGTAACGATTGCGTTATTTTTAATCTTTAATTCAAAAGAATATTGATATCATACTCTTAAAAGCAATCGCTTATATCCACCTGAAAATTTAGCAACATTAACGGTTGGGTGCAAAAGGTTAATATTACTCGAACCAGACACAAGCTATACTCACGGAACTGTGAACAATTTACAGTATCAATTGCTTAGCTCTGAGCTTTTGTTTTAACCAATAACTCGAAGCGCACATATTTAGAGCAAGACTATTTTTATTCCCACGTACCATTGAAAAGTGCTGATTTTGCTTGGTTTGCGTTTTCGTCCAAATAGGCAACTGCCAGGGTAAATAAAGGCACACATGCGATCCCATTGAGTGCGTGAAATACAATAAAGTAATATCTAAACATAAAGCTTTAAGTAATATTTTTATTACTTAATTCTTACAATTTTAGAATAATAAATTAAGGATTCGATAAGTTTTTATTGAGCCTTCATGCTCATTGAAGCCAAATAATACAAACACCGGAATGAATAGTCTTAAATGATTACATTAAATTACTAAAGTTAAAAGAGAAGATTTGCAAAATCGCAAAAAAAATCTGCACAGACAAAAATGCCTAAGAAAAACGAAGGCTGCAAGTATTTGCCTTTATTTATTTACGTGACCATGGGTATTGAACCGTTTAGAAATACGTCTACTGTTTATGAATATAAGTGAAAGGTAAAATCCTTTCGAATTTTTGCAAATGCAAGACCAATTTAAAAGCACGTGATTTTTTTATTTGTTTTTCTTTAATAATTAATAAAATATATCACTTTAGTTCATAAACGATTTTTTATTAACTAAGTATTTTTAAAATTACACCAAATAAACTTCGAAAATTTTTCGACGCAAATTAAAGTACATTGATGTAAACCTTTTAATTAAAGCGCAATTTTCTAACATAGTTTATATACAAATAGCTCAAAACCCGAAGATATAATATATATCAAATTTATTTGTTATTTAACCCAAGTGTTATTTACGCTTAATCAAAAACTTAAGTTGAATCACAAGCACTTTAGTGGTATTTGAATTGTGGATTTAAATTTCAAGCAACACGTGATTTTAAACGCAAAGTTGAAAGTAAAACAATAAAGTTCGTAAATTTTTGACTTAAATAAATAATGTGCATGCGATACAAGCATACGTAATAATATTAACAAAACTCTATGGGTAAAATTTTGGCAATTTTTCGATATTTAAATTCACTTTAAAAAAGTAAAAAAGAACTTACAAGTAAACTCCCTGACGTTCTTCTTCTTCATTACACCCGTCCGATATTTCCTCGTTATTTGGCAAACACAAAACGTTAGTTTGATTTGTATTTACTGTATAGTCAACGACAAAATGCGGCAAAGCAAATAGACATGAAAAAATGCCGAATCCAACTAACCCAAAGCCCACCCATCTTGGTTTATGACTTTTTCCACCAAAATATGATATTACAGGCAAAGTGAGTAATGCAGCAATATGATATGCACTAATAATAAAAGCAGTACCACTGCTTTTAAATCCAAATCTACAACGGAAAAATAGGTTGTTTTTTTAATTGAAATCAAATAATATTGTTAGATGTATTAATGGCAAGATTGCGCAATAAATGTTTTTTCTTGCAAAACTTTATCGAAGTAAAATCCAGATATACCTTGATCACGTACAAAATTCCCCTTAGTGTTATTTTTATAAATTACTCGCAACATTTTTAAACTGGGGCTTACCTGATTTCCAGTGTTGTAAGGGACGATATAACAATGCCGTTTACTATCGCACCTTGAACAAAAGATGCAATACAAAAAAAGAACAAAGCCCACGCTGGGGTAACTCTATTTCGGAACCAACTACACGACAAAAAACCATAAATTATATTTAGCAAACAAGTTAGCAAAATTATAAAAAAAAAATTTTTAAAACGAATTCTTACCGTATAAAATGTTTTATCATCGTGTGGGTTTAAAAAATTCAATTTTTTTATATTTATTTTTATGTTACATAAAAACTTTATAAGTTAAGACAACTTACTAAAAGTACTAAACATAAATAAAATTCGTTCTTTAACGATAACCTTTACAATATTTCTAACTTAAAATGACTTCTTGCACTCGTTCAATGCGTGCACAATTGCTAGCTTCTGAAAATTTAACGTTTGAGATTTAGGCACGATTTAAGTTTAACTGCGGTTGCTCGCGTTTCTCTTACAAGTAAAAATTTAGCGAAAATTTTTTTCTGTTTTGTTTTACTGACTTCAGAAGTGCACGTGCTAAAAAAGGCTAAAAATCATGTAAATTAAGGGTTGGCAACGAAAAGGGGTAAACCCAAACGCCTTATGTAAATTTTGGGTTTCTTATGATTCACGCTAAACTGCATACTTATAATAGCAATTTATTTGGTTTAGTATATAAATTTAAACTGGTATCTTTACTTGCTTTCTAAACTTATGCACAAAACACATGCCAGTTAATAAAAGTAGATTGGTTTAAAATTACGCGCTTTCATTACTAGGCTGATTTCAAATAAAACAATTTTGTTTTCTAAGTTGAGCGCTGTCAAAGTAACTTGATCTTTTTAGCCGGTAATGACGTCATTTTTATCACTATACACAACAACCAAAGTAAGAAAACTTTATTTTTTGATATTTTAGTCCAACGAAATTTTACAAAATTAAATTAAATATACTATAAAAATAAACAAATTTTGTATATGCAAATTATCTTTTAAAGTAGTAAGCAACCCATATTCTTGTTTAATCAATGAAATATTTAAAACTTTAATAGCAGTGGTATCAGGTCGTTTTAGATCACAAGTTACCCTTGATGAAATGCAATAATTAAATTTTTTTTATATCAGATTGTTTTGTTTACATTTTCAAGGTTGAAATTTGTCGCTTTGTATAATCCGCGAAACAAAAAATCAAAGGCGACAACTGAAATATTTTTGCACGGTCAGAACCGTTAAGTTATTTTGATAAAACCTTTTCTTGGATTTTTTAAAGTTATCAACGACATGGAATGACTGTGCAATTGTTTGTAATAGAAAGCTAGTCAATGCATGGTTCGCTTTTGTTTAGCCGCGAACTTGAATTTTTAGAAATAACAGTCTGGTCTATGGGTGAACTCTAACAATACATTCTCATACCATAAATAGATCGTTACTGAAAACTCAATTTTATATTTGCGTTGGTAGGCAA
Organism: Corella eumyota; assembly: GCF_963082875.1. Taxonomy (NCBI): domain Eukaryota; kingdom Metazoa; phylum Chordata; class Ascidiacea; order Phlebobranchia; family Corellidae; genus Corella; species Corella eumyota. The sequence goes on from NC_137491.1 coordinate 6,908,171, forward strand.
TTTGTTATTGATTTGGGGTTCAATAAATCATTATAACCTTCAGAAAAATTGTACTGGATGTGCATGTTGTTCGTTCCAACCCTCGATGTTAAATTAGAATTCTTTGAACTTAACTGAATGTCATATACTTGACATTGGCTAGACAGATGGTTACATATATTCGCGGTATAAAAGTAAAAATAACATGGTTTCGTAGTAGTTTTATTCATAAAAAGCGCGACAATCAATCTAATAAATGCCAACATGATATTTTGTTTTGTGAAATTGTGCAAACAGTTACGAACGTTGAACTACCACCATAAAATAATAATAAAAGATAGCAAACTTTATTTATGTTTATCTTAAAGCGCGTGGATTTTACAGTTATATTTTAAAATAGTAAATATACAAAAATTTGTTATCATATTACTAAAACACCTTTTTAGGTCTACTTTGCTGATCCCTTAAAAGTTAGAATCTTTTTCCAGCCACCGAAGGTAAGTACAATAATTATGTTGTTTACAAGTAAACCAATATCGAATATGGCCCCAGTAAATATCTCAGTATACACAAAAAGCAAATAGGTTATTGCAAATATAATTACATCACTAAAAAAGCAAGAAATGGCACAAAAAACAGTTCTTTTCAGAACTCCGACTACTTGAAGTTTTTGACGTTCCGCTATTGACAATAAACCGACAACCGTTGACTGAGTTAAATTTGAAGCAACAGAGTTTTGTTTTGATAATTCAACTGCTTCGAATGAGGTTGCGTTAGCAGTAGCACTGTTGCTTTGTGTAGCATCTGTTTTTTCTTGCTTCAAACAAACAAGATCTAGCAAACTACTGTTAGTGTATTTCATTAATGGGTAAATAAGCAAACCAGTCAACAATATCTGGCCAACGCCACAAAGAGCGTAACCAACTACTATGTAAACAAAGTTTTTTTCAGTTGCTTCAATCGTTAAAATACATCTTGAACGATAAACCAAATAATCTTTAGTCAGAAGAGGCAATGTCCCAACAACAATGTAACTCATAACCATTAAAAAAAGAACAAACCAGCTAACGGATTGGTGAAACCAGTGATAGGTTTGTAAATACTGCGTATTAGTCGAAAATCCCTTTTGTCGAAGCCATAAGTATAAGTAAGTTACGATGTAAGCTATATCAAACACATTCCATGAAATATCTCCAATTATTTCACACTGTAGGTCGGTAGTTGCCCAGGAAGAATTTATCTGTAAACTAGTGATCACGTATCGAGTTAAAGTAATATCCAAAATTAATACAACAACAAACAATATCAACGTGTTGTCGATTTTTTTAAAGTTGAGTGCTTTCTTTGTTTTTATAAAATGGTAAGTTACCGCCACGTTAAGATACAAACACACAATCAAAAGTATAATATTAATTATATTAAAAGTCAAGTCATCCATCCTGGGAGAATATTTCAGTGGAAATCCAGTTGAATTTTTTGAATAATTTGATGCATTCATAGTTTCTTTATTAAGTAACAACAGTCCCACCTAAAATATTACAAAATCGACATACGTTAAAGTTCAGAAAAATATTAAAATTGTGTATAGTTTATCTATCGTTCCATAAAAACTTTGTGTTACATTTTTTTAACAAGCCTTAGTTAAACGTTTTGCATTCATTACACACTTGTTTACATATTCTAAGCCCTTGCTTTCATTTTTAATTCTACTGCGACTTCCTGACTTAATTTTTATAACTCTAAACTATATATTGAGAATATGTCTAACAAAAAAACGAACTTCAAATGCATGGTTGTCATGCTTTATGATCCCAAACACGCTTCTAAAAGCAGAACATACAAACTCGAAGCGCTCAGTAGTAAAATATCAGAAAATATAACCACAACGCAACCCATAGGAAACGTCACCCCAAATGCATAATATTATGGATTATAAATAGTTGACTAACAGTGATCGATATATGGTAATAAACAAAAAAATAATAAATGAACATTGTTAAAATAACACTTTCTTCACTTGCTAATTAAACATTATTACACAATTGGTTTATATATAAAAACACGTACTTAAATTAAATAAGAAACCGCAGGTGATGTGCCAGTCTAAAAAGTAGGGCAGCGTGCACCCACAAAATCTTATTTGTTAATATTTTTTTTTTATATCAGATTGTTTTTGTTTACATTTTCAAGATTGAAATTTGTCGCTTTGTATAATCTGTGAGACAAAAAATAAAAGGCGGCAACTTAAAAATTTTTACACGGTCAGAACAGTTAAGTTATTTTGATAAAACCTGCCTTCGGATTTTTTTAAATTACCAACGACATGTAATGATTGTGCAATTTTTTGTAATAGGAAGTGAGTTAATACATAGTTCGCTTATGTCTAGCCGCGAACTTAACATTTTATACGGGTTGAATTTTTAGAAATAACAGTCTGGTCTGTGGGTAAACTCTAACTATCCATTCTCATACCATAAATAGACTGTTACTAAGAACTTAATTTTATATTTGCGTTGGTAGGCAATTTGTTTTCGATTTGGGGTTCAATAAATCATTATAACCTTTAAAAATTACTTAATTTGTGAATAAATTTTGAATTTGATGCCTGAATTGCTAATTTGTACGTTATAAGTTGTTCGTTTTAACCCCCGATGTTAAATTAGAATTCTTTGAACTTAACTGACACGAAATGTATTATACTTGACATTGGCTATAGGTGTTTACATTTATTTGCGGTATTGAAGTAAAAATAACATTGTTTCGTAGTAGTTTTATTCATAAAAAGCGCGCCAATCCATCTAATAAATGTCAACATAATATCTTAATTTGTGAAAATGTGCAAACAGTTACAAACGTTGAACTACCACCATAAAATAATATTAAAATGAAGAAAACTTTATTTATGTTTATCTAAAAGTGCGTGCATTATACAGTTATATTTTAAAATAGCAAATATACAAAAATTTGTTATCATTTTACTAAAACACCTTTTTAGGTCTACTTTGCTGATCCCCTAAAAGTAAGAATATTTTTCCAACCACCAAAGGTAAGTATAATAATTATGTTGTTTACAAGTAAACCAATATCGAATATGGCCCCAGTAAATATCTCAGTATACACAAAAAGCAAATAGGTTATTGCAAAAATAATTATATCACTAAAACAGCAGGAAATGGCACAAAGAACAGTTCTTTTCAGAACTCCGACTACTTTAAGCTTTTGACGTTCCTTTATTGACAATAAACCGACAATCGAGGACTGAGTGAAATTTGAAGCAACAGAGTTTTGTTTTGATAATTCAACTGCTTCGGATGAGGTTGCGTTAGCAGTAGCACTGTTGCTTTGTGTAACATCTGTTTTTTCTTGCTTCAAACAAACAAGATCTAGCAAACTACTGTTAGTGTATTTCATTAATGGGTAAATAAGCAAACCAGTCAACAATATCTGGCCAACGCCACAAAGAGCGTAACCAACTACTATGTAAACAAAGTTTTTTTTAGTTGCTTCAATCGTTAAAATACATCTTGAACGATAAATCAAATAATCTCTAGTCAGAAGAGGCAATGTTCCAACAACAATGTAACTCATAACCATTAAAAAAAGAACAAACCAGCTAACGGATTGGTGAAACCAGTGATAGGTTTGTAAATACTGGGTATTGGTCGAGAATCCCTTTTGTCGAAGCCATAAGTAAAAGTAAGTAACGATGTAAGCTATATCAAACACATTCCATGAAATATCTCCAATTATTTCACACTGTAGGTCGGTAGTTGCCCAGGAAGAATTTATTTGCAAACTAGTGATTACGTATCGAATTAAAGTAATATCCAAAATTAATACAACAACAAACAATATCAATGTGTTGTCGATTTTTTTAAAGTTGAGTGCTTTCTTTGTTTTTATAAAATGGTAAGTTATTGCCACGTTAAGATACAAACACACAACCAAAAGTATAATATTAATTATATTAAAAGTCAAGTCATCCATTCTGGGAGGATATTTCAGTGGAAATCCAGTTGAATTTTTTGAATAATTTGATGCATTCATAGTTTCTTTATTAAGTAACAACAGTCCCACCTAAAATATTACAAAATCGACATACGTTAAAGTTCAGAAAAATATTAAAATTGTGTATAGTTTATCTATCGTTTCATAAAAACTTTGTGCTACATTTTTTTAACAAGCCTTAGTTAAACGTTTTGCATTCATTACACACTTGTTTACATATTCTAAGCCCTTGCTTTCATCCTTAATTCTACTGCGACTGCCTGACTCAATTTTTATAACTCTAAACTATATATTGAGAATATGTCTAACAAAAAAAATGAACTTCAAATGCATGGTTGTCATGCTTCATGATCCCAAACACGCTTCTAAAAACAGAACATACAAACTCGAAGCGCTCAGTAGTAAAATATCAGAAAATAAAACCACAGAGCAAACCAAAGAAAACGTACTAGGTAAATGTCCATTAGAAAAAATGTAAGGAAACCTCCTATAAATTTGTATACAAAGTAATATTTGGATTGATTTGTTCATGTTACAATAGTAATTATTAACTTAATATTGTTGTTTTTTACAACCTAATTTTGCTGTTGGTGTATTTCAGCAATGGGCAAATAAGCAAACTAGTCAAAGGATCTGACTAACACCCCAAATGTATAATATTATGGATTACAAATAGTTGACTAACAATGATCACTATATGGTAATAAACAAAAAAATAATAAATGAACATTGTTAAAGTAACACTTTCTCCACTTGCTAATTAAACATTATTACACATTTGGTTTATATATAAAAACACGTACTTAAATTAAATAAGAAACCGCAGGTGATGTGCCAGTCTAAAAAGTAGGGCAGCGTGCACCCACAAGATCTTATTTGTTAAAAATTTTTTTTATATCAGATTGTTTTTGTTTACATTTTCAAGATTGAAATTTGTCGCTTTGTATAATCCGTGAGACAAAAAATAAAAGGCGGCAACTTAAAAATTTTTACACGGTCAGAACAGTTAAGTTATTTTGATAATACCTGCCTTCGGATTTTTTTAAATTACCAACGACATGTAATGATTGTGCAATTTTTTGTAATAGGAAGTGAGTTAATACATAGTTCGCTTATGTCTAGCCGCGAACTTAACATTTTATACGGGTTGAATTTTTAGAAATAACAGTCTGGTCTGTGGGTAAACTCTAACTATCCATTCTCATACCATAAATAGACTGTTACTAAGAACTCAATTTTATATTTGCGTAGGTAGGCAATTTGTTTTTGATTTGGGGTTCAATAAATCATTATAACCTTTAAAAATTATTTAATTTGTAAATAAATTTTGAATTTGATGCCTGAATTGCTAATTTGTACGTTATAAGTTGTTTGTTTTAACCCTCGATGTTAAATTAGAATTCTTTGAACTTAACTGACACGAAATGTATTATACTTGACATTGGCTATAGGTGTTTACATTTATTTGCGGTATTAAAGTAAAAATAACACTGTTTGTAGTAGTTTTATTCATAAAAAGCGCGCCAATCCATCTAATAAATGTTAACATAATATCTTAATTTGTAAAAATGTGCAAACAGTTACAAACGTTGAACTACCACCATAAAATAATATTAAAATGAAGAAAACTTTATTTATGTTTATCTAGAAGTGCGTGCATTATACAGTTATATTTTAAAATAGCAAATATACAAAAATTTGTTATCATTTTACTAAAACACCTTTTTAGGTCTACTTTGCTGATCCCCTAAAAGTTAGAATCTTTTTCCAGCCACCGAAGGTAAGTACAATAATTATGTTGTTTACAAGTAAACCAATATCGAATATGGCCCCAGTAAATATCTCAGTATACACAAAAAGCAAATAGGTTATTGCAAATATAATAACATCACTAAAAAAGCAAGAAATGGCACAAAGAACAGTTCTTTTCAGAACTCTGACTACTTTAAGTTTTTGACGTTCCTTTATTGACAATAAACCGACAACCGTTGACTGAGTGAAATTTGAAGCAACACAGTTTTGTTTTGATAATTCAACTGCTTCGAATGAGGTTGCGTTAGCAGTAGCACTGTTGCTTTGTGTAGCATCTGTTTTTTCTTGCTTCAAACAAACAAGATCTAGCAAACTACTGTTAGTGTATTTCATTAATGGGTAAATAAGCAAACCAGTCAACAATATCTGGCCAACGCCACAAAGAGCGTAACCAACTACTATGTAAACAAAGTTTTTTTCCGTTGCTTCAATCGTTAAAATACATCTTGAACGATAAACCAAATAATCTTTAGTCAGAAGAGGCAATGTCCCAACAACAATGTAACTCATAACCATTAAAAAAAGAACAAACCAGCTAACGGATTGGTGAAACCAGTGATAGGTTTGTAAATACTGCGTATTAGTCGAAAATCCCTTTTGTCGAAGCCATAAGTATAAGTAAGTTACGATGTAAGCTATATCAAACACATTCCATGAAATATCTCCAATAATTTCACACTGTAGGTCGGTAGTTGCCCAGGAAGAATTTATCTGTAAACTAGTGATTACGTATCGAGTTAAAGTAATATCCAAAATTAATACAACAACAAACAATATCAACGTGTTGTCGATTTTTTTTAAGTTGAGTGCTTTCTTTGTTTTTATAAAATGGTAAGTTACCGCCACGTTAAGATACAAACACACAATCAAAAGTATAATATTAATTATATTAAAAGTCAAGTCATCCATCCTGGGAGGATATTTCAGTGGAAATCCAGTTGAATTTTTTGAATAATTTGATGCATTCATAGTTTCTTTATTAAGTTACAACAATCCCACCTAAAATATTACAAAATCGACATACGTTAAAGTTCAGAAAAATATTAAAATTGTGTATAGTTTATCTATCGTTTCATAAATACTTTGTGCTACATTTTATTAACAAGCCTTAGTTAAACGTTTTGCATTCATTACACACTTGTTTACATATTCTAAGCCCTTGCTTTCATCGTTGATTCTACTGCGACTGCCTTACTTAATTTTTATAACTCTAAACTATATATTGAGGATATGTCTAACAAAAAAACGAACTTCAAATGCATGGTTGTCATGCTTCATGATCCCAAATACGCTTCTAAAAGCAGAACATACAAACTCGAAGCGCATAGTAGTAAAATATCAGAAAATATAACCACAACGCAACCCATAGGAAACGTATTAGGTAAATGTCTATTAGAAAAAATGTAAAGCAACCTCCTATAAATTTGTATACAAAGTAATATTTGGATTGATTTTTTTATGTTACAATAGTAATTATTAACTTAATATTGTTGTTTTTTACAACCTAATTTTGCTGTTGGTGTATTTCAGCAATGGGTAAATAAGCAAACCAGTCAAAGGATCTGACTAACACCCCAAATGCATAATATTATGGATTATAAATAGTTGACTAACAGTGATCGATATATGGTAATAAACAAAAAAATAATAAATGAACATTGTTAAAATAACACTTTCTTCACTTGCTAATTAAACATTATTACACAATTGGTTTATATATAAAAACACGTACTTAAATTAAATAAGAAACCGCAGGTGATGTGCCAGTCTAAAAAGTAGGGCAGCGTGCACCCACAAAATCTTATTTGTTAATATTTTTTTTTATATCAGATTGTTTTTGTTTACATTTTCAAGATTGAAATTTGTCGCTTTGTATAATCTGTGAGACAAAAAATAAAAGGCGGCAACTTAAAAATTTTTACACGGTCAGAACAGTTAAGTTATTTTGATAAAACCTGCCTTCGGATTTTTTAAAATTACCAACGACATGTAATAATTGTGCAATTTTTTGTAATAGGAAGTGAGTTAATACATAGTTCGTTTTTGTCTAGCCGCGAACTTAACATTTTATACGGGTTGATTTTTAGAAATAACAGTCTGGTCTATGGGTGAACTCTAACAATACATTCTCATATTTAGATCGTTACTAAGAACTCAATTTTATATTTGCGTTGGTAGGCAATTTGTTTTTGATTTGGGGTTCAATAAATCATTATAACCTTTAAAAATTATTTAACTTGTAAATAAATTTTGAATTTGATGCCTGAATTGCTAATTTGTACGTTATAAGTTGTTCGTTTAAACCCTCGATGTTAAATTAGAATTCTTTGAACTTAACTGACACGAAATGTATTATACTTGACATTGGCTATAGGTGTTTACATTTATTTGCGGTACTAAAGTAAAAATAACATTGTTTCGTAGTAGTTTTATTCATAAAAAGCGCGACAATCCATCTAATAAATGTTAACATAATATCTTAATTTGTAAAAATGTGCAAACAGTTACGAACGTTGAACTACCACCATAAAATATTATTAAAATGAAGAAAACTTTATTTATGTTTATCTAAAAGTGCGTGCATTATACAGTTATATTTTAAAATAGCAAATATACAAAAATTTGTTATCATTTTACTAAAACACCTTTTTAGGTCTACTTTGCTGATCCCCTGAAAGTTAGAATCTTTTTCCAGCCACCGAAGGTAAGTACAATAATTATGTTGTTTATAAGTAAACCAATATCGAATATGACCCCAGTAAATATCTCAGTGTACACGAACAGCAAATATGTAATGGCAAATATAATTATATGACTGAAACAGCAAGAAATGGCACAAAGAACAGTTTTTTCAGAACTCCGACTACTTTAAGTTTTTGACGTTCCTTTATTGACAATAAACCGACATCTGAAAACCGACAATTTGAAGCAACACAGTTTTGTTTTGGTAACTGAATTGCTTCGAATGAGGTTGCGTTAGAAGTGGTACTGTTACTTTGTGTAGCATCTGTTTTTTTTGCTTCAAACAAACAAGATCTAGCAAACTACTGTTAGTGTATTTCATTAATGGGTAAATAAGCAAACCAGTCAATAGGATCTGACCACCCCCACAAAGAGCGTAACCAACCATTATAAAAATGAAGCTTTTTTTAGTTGCTTTAATCGTAATAATACATCTTGAACGATAAGTCATATAATGTTTAGTCACAAAAGGCAATGTTCCAACAACAATGTAACTTGTGACCATTAAAAAAAGGACAACCCAGCTAACGGATTGGTGAAACCAGTGATAGTTCTGTAAATACTGGGTATTAGTAGAGAATCCCTTTTGTCGAAGCCATAAGTAAAAGTAAGTTACGACGTAGGCTATATCAAACACATTCCATGAAATATCTCCAATTATTTCACACTGTAGGTCGGTAGTTGCCCAGGAAGAATTTATCTGCAAACTAGTGATTACATATCGAGTTAAAGTAATATCCAAAATTAATACAACAACAAACAATATCAACGTGTTGTCGATTTTTTTAAAGTTAAGTGCTTTCTTTGTTTTTATAAAATGGTAAGTTACCGCCACGTTAAGATACAAACACACAATTAAAAGTATAATATTAATTATATTAAAAGTCATATCATCCAATCTGGGAGGATATTTCAGTGGAAATCCAGTTAAATTTTCAGAATAATTTGATGCATTCATTGTTGCTATATTTTATTAACAACTGTCACACCTAAAATATCACAATAAATTAAAATCTTGAAAAATTATAAAATTGTGTACAGTTAACCTATCGTTTCATAAAAACTTTGTGTTACATATTTTCTAATGACAAGCCTTATCATTTAATATATATTTAGTTAAACGTTTGTGCTTTTATTGCACATTTATTTACATTTTCAAGCACTTGCTTTTGAGGCTATAGCATTTTACTGCAACTGCCTGACTTAACTTTTATAACACTAAACTATATATTGAGAATATGCCTAATAAAAACACCAATTTCAAATGTATTGTTGTCATGCTTCATGATCCAAAACACGTTTTTAAAAGTAGAATATACAAATTCCGGTTGTAAAATAATACAAAATAAAACAACAGCGCAACCAACAGAAAACGTATTACGTAAAAATGCATTAGGAAAATTGTAATCCACCCCTTATTGTATTCAAAGTAATAATTAAACTTATGTGTCAAATTTACAACAGTAATTATAAATTAGATATTGTTGTATGTTTTTATACAAAATGTTTGGTATAATAAAAAATTGACTAATAGTAATTATTAAAAGATGATTAAAAAAAATTGTTACTTCCTCCACTTGCTAATTTAACATTAATCACACAGACATAACAATAAGTACCTTAATATAAAAGACGCAGATGACACAAAGAATCTACTAATGTAGTTTAAGTGATTATAAAGTCACCTCTTTTGCTTTGAATTATTTTGTGATGTTTAATTTTAGATGTTTTTTTTTGTCATCTTGTTAAATTAACTAAACTAATATGTAAATACAAACATTTAACTTATGTTAAAAAAATAAAGAGATCTGTATATAATATGTAAGAATGTGTTTTTTAAGCTACAGATAAAAATATATAAAATCATCAAAATTCCTAAATACAGTTGTAAATTTAAAATCTAAAACCTTTATATTTTAGTTTTGTGACTTCAAGATTTTATCCCGAAAGTAAATATACCTTTCCAGTCACCAAAGGTAAATACAAGAAGAATATTATTCACAAGTAAGCCAATATCAAATATAGCCCCAGTAAATATCTCAGTATTTACAAACAGTATATAAGTCAAGGCAAATATAATTACATCACTGAAAAAGCAAGCAAGAGCGCACAAAACTGCTCGTTTAAGAACTCTCACAACTCTAAGTTTTTGACGGTCCCTTACTGTACCGGCCCGAGTAACTGGTTGTCTCCTTGAATAAGATGAAGAGTTATTCAAAGTAGATAACTCTACTGCCTCTCCAGTAGGTCCACTCGAATAACCACATCTGCTATTTTCAGCAATTATTGTTTGTGAACGTTTAAAACAGACTAAATCACGCAAACTGCTCTTGGTGTATTTTAGCAATGGGTAAATAAGCAAACCAGTTAACAAAAACTGGCCTAGACCGCAAAACGAGTAACCAATTATAATGTAAATAAAGTTTTTTTCCGTTGCTTCATTTGTGAGAATACATCTTTCTTGGTGTATCAGATAATCCAATGTTATAAGAGGCAATGTTCCAACAACAACATAACTAAAGATCATTAGAAAGAAAACAAACCAACTAATAACTTGATGAAACCAGTGATATGTTTGCAAATACTGGGTGTCTGCTGAAAAACCTTTTTGTCGAAGCCAAAGACACAAATAGGTAATTATGTAGGCAAAGTCAAACACATTCCACGAAATATCTCCAAGAATTTCACATTGTAAGTCTGTTTTAGCCCACCCAGAATTTATTTGCAGGCTGGTGATTATATAGCGAATAAGAGTAATTTCTAATCCCAGCATGACTACGAACAAAATCAACGTGTTGTCAATTTTCTTAAAATTTAGAACTTTTTTGGTTTTCACAAAGTTATATGTTACGGCAATGTTGAGGTACAAGCACACGACCAAAAGGATGATAATAATTAAATTTAAGATATTTTCATCCAAACTTGGTGGATACTTTAACTGAGGAAGTTCAGTTGAGTTTTCTGACTGATCTGATAAATTCATTTTTTTCAAGACAACGACTTGTTGTAATACTGATAAAAAATTTAAAACAAGCTCTCATAACAAAAAATTATCAAAATGTGAAAAAACATTTACGTGTACAATTTTTTATCGTTCAAATTGACAATTAAAGGAAATTACGAAGGAGCTAAAAATAGTTAAACGTAACACTGGACCACAATAACAAATTAAATGTAGGATTAATTTTTATTTTACCATGAATTAAGTAGCAGAAATAATTGTTTTAAAGGAAATGGGGATAGTACTACCTTTGTTATTACAAAATGGTACCTTTGTTGTTACAAAATATTTTAAACGTCATGCCATTCAACCAGGGTGGATATTTCTGTGGAAATCTACTTTAAATTTTCTGATTGATATAATATATTTATCATTCCTTTATTAAATTACAACGCAGTTCAATACCAAAAATATAACACAATTGACATGCATTAAAGTTTTTTTGAAATAATCAAATTGTGTACAAATAACCTTTTCTTGCTTAAAAATTTTATAGTACAAACACTAAAGTTTGTTTTTATTTTTAAAAACAACCCTTACAATAGAAAAACATAACCATGTGAAGGTAAACGCATTTGCTACACATTCGTTTATAATTTTAAACACTTAAGTTTGTTTTTAATTTACTGCGACTGCTAGACTTTAGTTACATCACCTTTTTTATCGTGTGGGCCCAAATAAAATTTACTGACTTAAAATAAATAGTTGTCATGCTTTATAATCCAAAACACATGTCTAAAAGAACCAACAAATTCAAAGTGAAATCATGAATTATCAGGATATAAAAGCCTAATGCGCAGACTAATTAATAACTATCAGCCAAGTGTGCGTTTAAAAAATTGTAATGGCATTTACTTAAATTGTATTTGAAATTGTGTTAAAACTAATGGGTTAGATTAACGATCATATTTTTAAACAATTTATAGTTGTATGTTTACAGTTAAGTTTTTAAATTTGATCTTCAAGACCTGTTTTTTTATTTTAGTATTTTTATATGACTAGATTATTTTCCTTTTTTTCTTGTATCTCCCCTGCATTAACAACCGACACAAAATGTTAGGTATACATTAAGAAATTAAAAATTCAATGACAAAAAACTGCTACTGGGCTATAAATAAACAAACCAATGTAATATACGAACATATTTAAAATATTAATTTCTCTATTAAAAAATTAACAGTTATACACATTTGTATAATAGGCATAAAAAACGAAAAATGAAAAAAAATCGCAAAAGACACAGCGCATCTTTTAATGTGGTTAAAATGTCACCACAATTTTTTTGCTTTGAAGCAGTTATTATTTAATTAATAACCTTACAAAAATTTTATATTTTAGCTTTGTGACTTCAAGATTTAAATTTAAACGTGAATATTCCTTTCCAATCACCAAAAGTAAATACAAGAATGATATTGTTTACGAGTAAACCAATGTCGAATAAAGGCCCAGCATATATTTCAGCATAAATAAAAAGCAAATAGGTTAACGCAAATATAAATACATCATTGAAACAGCGAGCAAGGGCACACAAAGCTACTCGTTTAAGTATTTTCACAACTCTATGTTTTTGACGATTTTCTATTGTACTGGTACCAGCAACTGATTGTCTGTTTAAATAAGGCAAAGAAATGGGTAAATGGCCTGCTTTTTCAGAAGTTTGTGAACGTTTAATGCAGAATAAATCCCGAAAACTACTGTCGCTATACTTTAGCAATGGGTAAATAAGCAAACCAGTTAACAAAAACTGGCCCAGGCTGCTAAACGAATATCCAATTATAATGTTGATAAAGTTTTTGTTTATTGCTTTATTTGTAAGAACACATCTTTTCCGGTGTATTAAAAAATCTGTCGTGATAAAAGGCAATGTTCCAACAACAATAAAACTTGCGACCATTAAAAAAAGAACAAACCAACTGATAACTTGATGAAACCAGTGATATGTTTGCAAAAACTGGGTGTCAGCTGAAAAACCCTTTTGTCGAAGCCAAAGACATAAATAGGTAATTATATAGGCAAAGTCAAACACATTCCACGAGACAATTCCAACAACTTTACATTGCAAGTCTTCGTTGGCCCATCCAGAATTAAGCTGCAGGCTGGTAATACCATAACTAATTAGAGTGGTCTCTAAACCTAGCATCACTACGAACAAAATCAACGTGTTGTCAATTTTCTTAAAATTAAGAACTTTTTTGGTTTTCGCAAAGTGATACGTTATGGCAACGTTGAGGTACAAGCACACGACCAAAAGGATGATATTAATTAAATTAGAGATTTTGTCATCCAATTTCGTTGGATACTTTAACTGAGGATGTTCAGTTGAAATTTCTAACTGATCCGATGAATTCATTTTGTTCCAGGGCAGCAACTTTTTGTTATACTGGTAGAAATTTATAACAGCTATTATCACAGAAGTTAGAAACATATAAAAACATTACGGGTATAATTTTTTTATTTTTTAATTTGACAATTAAAGGATATGACATAGGAGCTGTAAGCGGCTATAAGTTACCCTAGACCAAAATAACAAATTAGGTTTAGAATAATTATGCTGGGTCATAATTTTTTTTATTGATTGTAGAGTGGTAAAAGTGATCTAATAGGAAGCGCATGATGTTTGGCATACGTATTTACCTAATCAAAATCAAATTACATTTCCATAATTTGCTTTTGTTAATTTCGCCTGCTCCATTTTTTTATTGTAAAATGTGAAAGAATAACTTTACATTTTAATAAGTTATCACGTAAAGCTTAATCCTTCTTTATAGCAAACTTTGATCTGGTTTTATAACAAAAAACATGGTTATTATAATTTTTTTTTTGATAAATACTGACCTATATATATATATATATATTTCACAACCCTTAGTAACAATTGCGCAATTTTTAATAAATTTAATGTTTAAATCAGAAAAATAAAGTTGCAAGTCATGTTTTTACAGTCATATATGGTTTAGTTATCAATAGAAGTTAAAAAAAAAACGGGATTTTTGGTAAAAATACCCGTATTAGGTACAACCTGACCAAATAGCCAGTTCAGCAGACTTACCATATTTGGATGACAGGCCTTTAAAATTTGAGAGAATTGCCATCACGTGATAAAAACAATCTCTCTCGCTTTTAGGTTTCGCGTTGTATACGCACGTTTTATACCGTATATGGAACATTTATTCGAAGGCTATATCTATATAAACACAATACTCAGTTACTTACAAAATGTAATAATGTACATTTGCCCGAGGTGTACGCAAAAAGTGTAAGCTGGATTTAATTTTCGGCTTAAGTTAAATAAAAATTTTAGGCAAGCAAAAAAACGACGTTTTAGGTCTAGATGCGTTTCGTGGAAAGCTTATGACCATGTTAAAAGTGTAGCAAACTACATGTGCAGGGTTTTAACTTCATTATAGAATTTATTTCGACATATAAATTTTCACAGATTGTATCATTAAAGCATAATTTAAGTAAGTTTGTTTAAGAGTGAAAATATAGTATGGAGAAATTAACAAAAAGCATGCCCGAAGACTGCAAAGAAGCCTGGAATGAAATGACGAACTTCGACTTTACGAAGGCATTTGATCCAGAGATGAAAGCACAGGTTCACGAATTAAAGGGACACAAGATGATGCCAACTTTTCGTCCTGAGGGAGTGGAATATGCATACGAAAAGTGGTCGCCAAAAGAAGGAGATGTGTTAATCGCTTCCTATCCAAGAACAGGTAATTTCAAAACATATCTAGGTCACTAAACGCATTAGCAATATGTATTTTAACGTTTTCTACCCCTTATGTTTCTATAAAAGCTGTTTTAATTAATTGAGTATTACCAATTGCTAATACGAGTACTTACTAATCTTATATTTAACAGGAACTAATTGGACAATGGAAATTGTGCGTCAGATTGTATATGGCCGTGATAAAGAGTTAATGGATATGTGCGCAGCAATGCCTCTGCCGCTAATGTTCCACGAAGGCGGTGGACGTAAGAAAATTGTTAATTTTTATTAATAATTAACCATTGACAGTTGTTGCTAATCGTAGGGTGTTTAGTGACATATCACACCAACCGTAAATACATAACAAAACTTAGCTAATAAATAATTGATTGTATTTTTAGCGGGCAAATATAAGTTACTTGACAACATTCCATTGCCTCGTCGCCTTTCAGCCTCACATTTGCCAGGAACTCTTGTTAACGTTGACAGCTATAAGAAAGCAAACGCAAAGGTTTACTTA
This sequence comes from Corella eumyota, assembly GCF_963082875.1. Classification (NCBI taxonomy): domain Eukaryota; kingdom Metazoa; phylum Chordata; class Ascidiacea; order Phlebobranchia; family Corellidae; genus Corella; species Corella eumyota. Next base: position 6,923,945 of record NC_137491.1, read on the forward strand.
AAAAAATACGTCCTTTTGTTATTTGTAGTTAAATTAAATTCAGGATAATTTTATTGAATACATAATACAATAATTATTAAATATTCTGTTTAATTTTGTAGATTATTTGTGTTATACGCAACCCGAAGGACCAGGCTTATTCGTGGTATAATTTGTTGCCTCATCTTCCTCACTTCATGTTAGAACCCGTAAAGACTTTAGCTAATTTACCATGGGACGAATTTCTAGTACAATATACTGCTGGTATGTTTTTTTTATGACAACATTCAGCAGAAGATTAGTTAAATTAAATTTATTTTTTTTATTATAAAGAAGGATCCCGCAGCGTTTACAATAACGTTTTTTTATTTTTTTAGGTAACATACCAACTGGAATGAAAGATGGACAATGGTATTTGGATCATATCTTAACCTGGTTACCACACAGAGACAATAAAAATGTTTTATTTATCTGTTTTGAGGACATGAAACGGGTAACAGAAAATTAACATTTTAAAAAGTAATACAAATAACGTTGATCACCCCAACACCAGGTTGAAGGGCAAATAGTGCGTATGGGCGGGCTCGAACCTTAAACCGTTCGGCTAATAAACTTATCGAAAATCAATTTTTTTAGGATTTATCCAAAGAAGTGCGTCGCCTGGCGGAATATTTAGACGTTAAATTAAGTGATGAAGAAGTGGCTGACGTAGTAGACAAATGTGGATTCAAGAAAATGAAACAACAGACTGATGAAGGAAGTTCGAAAATGGAATCGATAAGAAAAGATCTTAAAGTTTTAAGAAAAGGTGGTTAACAATTTAAAGTTCTATAATTTGTTAGTTACAACACTTTTTTTCACTACTTTTAAAAACAAGACTTTTGTATTTTTTTAATAAAAGCGTTTTAATGTTTATTTAGGTATGGTCGGAGATTGGAAAAACCACTTTACGGTTGCGCAATCTGAAATGATCGATGCTCAAGTTAAGGAGAAACTCGGGTCAACGGATATAACTTTTACTTACGAACTTTAAGTAAATGGCTGTGCAAACAACTTTAATTTGCTGTAATTGTCACGTACTATATTCTTCCTCCAAAATTTTGTTTTACCATAAAAAATTAAAAAGAATAAGAATTTGTTGTTTTTTTTAAATGTTCTGTTTGACCAGGTTTTGTATTATGAACAAATAATAAATGCCAAGTCATTGGAACTTACGCGAGAGAAGGCGTTGGTACAAAACGAGAGAATGTTGTTAGCAAACGTGAAAAAATATTTTACCAGAATTGGCTTTTGTAGTAACCCGGTAGGCTATTTGATTACAGTTAGTAGATAGACAACTGGTATTCGCTGTAATAGTAGCATTTTTGAGATAAAGTTAATGTTAAAATACACACTTTTTCGCAGGAAAACTTTATATGAAATTGTTGGGGTGTTTATGATTAAAAGCATGGTATATTGTGCGTGACATACTTATTTTGTTTTTCTTAATATTGAGTCATAATACTATAAAACAGCTTAGTCATGCTGAGAAGTAATAAAACTTGTATTTAACTGCAGTTCAGTTCGTAAAAAGGAAAACAGTTTTAGAAAGCTAAGCAGATAACAAAAGCGTTAGCAAGTTTGTGTATTTGTTTGATGTGGTGTCACAAGCCTAAAAGCAGAATGCTTTAAAATGAGTAAAATTGATTTTAACAGGTTTATATTTAGGCAAAATAATAAATATCATAAAAATGGGCGCAGGTTATTCTGGACAACCGAGTGATGCCCATATAGTAATAGTAGGAGGCGGATATGGCGGAACTAGCCTTGCAGTTAAGCTGTTAAAGACCAAACTTTTTAAAGTTACTGTTATTGACGGTCGGGATGCTATGCTACATAGCATAGGTGCTTTAAGAACTTGTGTTGATGAAAGTAAGTCTAACTATAAGGAAATCAGCAAAAACATAAATCTTAAATATCAGTCGAAAAAAAATATATATTAATTTTAGGTTTACTTCAACATTTATTAACGTTAACACGCATATACTACACGTTTATAGATTTTTAACGACATACACACTTTCACAATAACACAAATAATATTGATCACCGGAAATTGTGCAGTTGATTTGCCAACAAATTTTATTTAACAACCATTTTAAGTGTTTATTATATGTTTTATATATTGTTATTGAAAATCGTTTATATTTTTAGAATACGCCAACAAATTGTTTTTACCATACGACCAAATGCTTGGGGAGTCGTTCAAACGAGGGAGGGTGGTGAGCTTGGATACATCAGCAAACACCTTAAAGTTAGAAAGCGGTGAAGAGGTATAATACAGTTAAGCTAAAATTTATTAAGCGCAAGGGCTACATGAATAATTCTAACTTTTTATTATTATTCTGTAATAAGCACACGATAAATAATGCATGTTGTCTGCGTAGTCCAATCCGTTTTATGATTGACTTTGGTTAATTTACGTCAACCTTAATAACATAGTAGTTTTTGTGGCGTGCTTCTTGATTTATTATTGATATATCTACCTTTAGCAGAGAATAAACCGTAACGTAAAACTTGAATGCTTTTATAATTTTGAAGCGTACCATACCAAATCAATGAAAACGAAAAACTGCCCACTTAAAATACCTTGAAAAGGGCAAAATAGTTTTTATTGTAAAACACAATTTCCACCTTGAAAAAATGACGCTTTTTATCTTAGGTTTCTTACACTTACTTAGTGATAGCTAGTGGGGCAACTCAAGCGTTTCCTGCAACGGTTCCGCTAAATGTCACGGCCGAGGAAGGAAGACAAATGTTAACTGATTTTAGAAACGAGGTAAGTCTTACAAATACCTTTACTACTATTTATGCTAAAACATTTTGTTTGTGTAGGTAAAATCCGCGAAAAATATTGTAGTGGTTGGTGGCGGAGCTGTGGGGGTGGAATTTTCGGGGGAAATTAAAACGGAATATCCAGATAAAAATGTAAGTTTGGTAACATTTAAAAATGAATGTGATCGCGAAAAATATATATCGGAGAAAATTTTGTTTTAATTTTTTTATCTAGGTTACACTAATAACATCTCAAGATTACCTGGCATCAAGCAAAGGAAAACCATCATTTCAAAAGTCGCTCTTGTCGACGTTAACGGACAACAAAATTGAAGTAGTATTTAGTAAGTTAAATTTAAACATTAACTATTTACCTTAAGCAGCGACGATTTTGAACAAGGGAATATGCTTAATTGACAGAGGAGAGAGTTTCAAATCTAGACGAGTTAACCATTGCTAAATACCAAGAAGATCAAATTGTGAAAACTAACGGCGGAAAAGAATTTTCGGCGGATTTTGTTTTAAAATGTACTGGTACCAGATTCGAAGATCAGTTTTTTACTGAAGCACTTTGTAAGTAGTAAAATATATTTTAATAAAAATGTGCTTTAGCAACAGGGTAAGTAGACTTGCTTTTTACCATGTTTTTTCTTTAGCTGGTTCATTGGACGAACACGGATTTATTCGCGTGGATGAATACATGAACGTTAATGGTCATGACGACGTGTTCGCCCTCGGTGACGTCACGAATACGTTGGAAGAAAAGATGGCATACACTGCAGACCTACAAGCCAATCTTATATTTAAAAACTTTATGGCAGAATTAAAAGGTGGATCAAAATCCAAATATAGACCAGGTAAGTCTAACATACAGATAAGCCCAAGCAATTACGATACAATATTTTAAATTGTGTTTTAATTTTGTTGTTTTTTAGCAACATTTTTAATGGTGGTTCCAGTTGGTCGAAATGGTGGTGCAGGGCAGTTAAATGGTCTGGTTGTTGGAAATTTGATTTCAAGGAACTTGAAATCTCAAGATTTGTTTTATCAGAAAATGTGGAAAGAACGTGGCCTTAAAGTACCATCGGCTTAGTCATTTTACCATTATTAACAGTTGGTTGCATTTTTTTCGAATCTCAAGTCAACTCTTTATATTTTTTACACACTTTTGTACGTTTCATTAAACTTGTTTGCAAACATTTAAATGTATTGTCGTAACCATTCTAAAAACAAAGGAAGACTGTTTACACTATTAACCATACCAATGATTTAACGCATTTACTTTTTAATTAATTTCGTTAGAAACTTTTTCTGTAAAAGATCTTCTTTGTCTTCTAAGGTATTCAGTTTTTAAAATGCTTTTGGTAACAGCGTCTAGGTTTGAATTCTAAAACAATAGTAAAAAGAGTAAATTAACTAATTGTACAACTCTTATATAATATTAATAATAAAAAAAATCACCTGTATTGCTGATGTTATACTACTGGTTGGTGAAGAATGGGCAATTTTGGATAACAACAAATGTAGCTTTGACCTATTTACCTTTTAGAAAAAAGAAAATTTAACCTTCAATATGTATGCTATAAAGCTAAAAATCAGAAGACAGTAAGGGTTTACCTTGATAATGGAAGCAGATTTTTCAATAAGTTGTAATATGATTTGAAGTGTATTTAAGTGATGTAAGACGTTTGAGGGTAAGGATAACAAACAAATAATTCTATTAAATACTCGAAGTTTTAAATTATTATTTAGAAAATAATTAAAAAAAGAAACAAAGGTATTTTATAAACAATAAAAATCTTGAAATATACCTGAGGAAAAATATAAAAAAAACAAAGACAAATAGTTCTACCTTAAACCTGAAGAAAAGTAATACAAATCACAAACTGATTTGCTAAAACACAACTGTAAAGTTGGATTAACGTTTATAAGACAATTTAATATAACATCTGCATCCATGTAAGGTAGGACTGAATCAATCATGCCAACAAACCAATTCATTTGTGTATTACCTATACTGTTATATGATTCCATAGTAGCACTTATGGCAATAACACAAGTCATAAAACTTGCATAAATCTAAAAAAAAAATTATGAATAGTACAATACACTTTAGTTACTGTTTTCCTTAATTATTAAAAAATGAATTATTACCTCAGTTATATCTCTGAAATTTTCCAAAATTTTTCCAAACACAGAATAGAAAGAATTTTTTTCATTTTTTTGGTGTATAACTAAGGCACAAACACAGACAACAATGGCAAGTTCATTTTTTCCTTGAAGCTTGAATTGGTTCAAAACATCTCTAGCTTGTTGAATACCATTGTTATCAGGTGCTGATATTAATTTAGAAAATGTTGTTAGAACTTCCTTAATATGAGGACATCTAAAATAGAATATAATAATTTTTGTAGACAAGTAAAAATACATTTTTTTTTTTTTTTTTTTTTGTATATATCTTTATCCTCGATGTGGGAAAGTCGAATGCGCGACTTAAACATAGAGTAACATAAGTTACTCCGACCCAGTCTCGAGTTGCTTGTGGCAGTTTGGGATATTATAGAGACTATAATTGCCCGGTAATTATGCTGCTGATTAAGTGCTGGCTCAGCAAGAGTTTATACCGTTTATAGCGCCTTACTCAAGGGCGCTACAGCATGAGATCAGTGGGGATTGAACCCACGACCTCATGTGTGGTGTAGCAAGTGTTCTTACCACTACACCACGCTGCCGGCCACTACACCACGCTGCCGGCCACTACACCACGCTGCCGACATTACAAATAAAGGTTAGACTTGCTATTTTTTTTGTTAAATAAGTTGAATACAAGTTATCTACCTAGATTTGAGGAAAACTTGTAACCTGGTCATACTCTTCCAATGAACCAACAATGATATGAACAATAATGGAATATGAACTATCATGTATCTTAATATTGAATTTATTTCATCTTGTGAAATAGTCTAAATAAAATTGAAAATTAAAATTCAGAAAAAAACAGCAAAAAATTATCATGGAAATAGCAACAACCTTTCCACAAAAAGAATTACTAAAAACTACCTCTAATGCTCCTTGCATTATGTAGGAAATAAATTTGGATGAAATTAAATTGTCACAAATGTCCACTGAGCTCCATGGTTTGTTGCACAAATAAATATTTACTATTTTTTCAAGGGTGCTAAAATAACCTGAAGTCTAAAAAAATAATATCTCTATAACTGCATTAGGTACAGTATTTAGGTAAGTTTATATGTTAATAAAAAATAAATTTGTAGACCTACCTGTGATGTGTATGAAAATTGTTCAGTATTTTTAGTTCCAAAACTTGGAAGAAACAGAAAATTTGAAGGTAAAATTGAAAGTAAACTAACTAAAGCTGACAAATCCTTTTCATATTGAACATCATGAAACTCTGTACATTCAATTACACATAACTCGATTTTAGTAATTTTTATTTATTATTAGTTTGATACACTAAGCAGAGGAATATCTACTATACCTTTCAACAAGGTGTTTTCCCAAAGGTTAAGAAACCATTTTCCAATATTTTCTTCCAAGTTATTTTCACAAGTTTTGAACAACAATACAATATTTTCACAAAAATATACTATGATCTATATATAATAATAAATACACATATTAAATACAAATTTTTCATCTAAAAACATACTAAATAAAGCAAACAGTTTATTCTATATGTTACTTTAAAATAGCTATAAATAAAACAAGATTTTTACTTGTAAATTTACAGCATCATTCCAATTTTTAAAAATCAAAGCAAAAACAAGTTCCAAGTCTTTCAACTTTAGAATATTCGAAAATAATATCTCTTCATATATTTGACACCTGATGCTATAAAAAAAACTCTATTAACAAAAGGAGTTACAAAATCATTAAATTAAACAAATACCTTCGATCTAAAAAATCTTTTTGTGGACTTATCCAAATCTCTCTAGAGAAAAAATCTTCAATCTAAAACATATATAAATTATAATATAAAATTAAAGTAAAAAATGGCTAATATTTATAATAAATCAATAATATTTTGATAATCAAGTTAAGTTGGTACCCAATTTACTTAAAAAACACATTATGTAAAGCATTAAAGGATAAAAAACATGACATAGAGCTTACGTTAACTAAGGTTTTTTCTTTTTCATTCGATGTCTTTTTTATTAAAATTTCAATAGAGTTTTCAACACTAGAGAACAGCAAATTAATTTTCTCATCACACCATTTTTCTATAAAACAAAGGTAATTAAAACTTCTTTTAAAATTTATATAAATAATACTAATATTAAAGAAATAGAATATTTTTAATTACTTGTATCTTTCAATTCTAACTTTCTTTTTTTACTTGAGCAACATGTATCTGAAATATCAACATTGTGCATTTATACAACTTGAAAATTTCTAAATATGTAAATTCATAAACCAAATAAAATTAAATAAAATATCTGTGTTTTGAGAGATATAACCTGATAAACGTAGTTCAGCAAATTTAAAATTTTTTAAAATAAATAAAAATGTAGGACTACTGGACCAGCACCAATCATTTAGCTGATTTAGATTACAAATTAAAATGGTTTGAAAGTAAACAGAATCCAAAAACTCAATGTTATGGTTTTCAGGTAGAGAAGAAAACACAAAAGCATCAAACAAGCAATCAATATCATTAATCTGTTTAGTAAAATAAAAAAATAGGATTAATTTTTTTTTAAATAAATAAACTACTTAGATTTAATATTCTCAATAATTTAAAATTTAAGATTAAATTATAACCTACTATTTGATTTGATTTGTGATATTTGACTTTCCAATCAACGCTGTCCCAACATCCCAGCAATAACCAAGTTATTGATTGCACTAACGACTCATCTAACCCATGTTCCTAAAAATTAAAAAAATAAATTTTATAATATAGCAAATATTTTACCATATATCACCAAAATCACAATTTAAAAATGCCAATAAATACAAGTAATATTTAAATTAATACTAACTTTTATTTCCCATATTTTTTGACACAGTTTTAATTTTAGGAATTGATAATTGCTTGTCACCAATAAAAACTTTTGCAAGACTTCAAACGATCTCACTGTTAAGTTCGAGAAAGCTTCAAGTATTGTTTTCACAATTTTATCTTCCTTAACAAAATAACAACCAACTTTAAAAATTACAATAAAAAATGTAAATATAATTTGTGATAGATTTAACACCCACTTTGTCAAGAGGCAATGATAATGATACATTATCTGTCAAATCCACTGCCACACTTTTGATTATTTTATCACTTCCGTTTTTATCTGAAATATATTAACAAATATATATATTAAACTGAAACAAAAAAATATTATAACAGATTTGCCAGTTACCAGGACTTTCATCTTCTTGTAAAAGATCATAAAAACATTTGTGGATTTTTTGACATATTTCATCTGCGCAAAAAAAAAATAATTTATAAACGAAGCAAAATCATCAGTTTTTGGGTCTCATAAATATTAATGATGTAAATAAGAATTAAACAAAACCTTCTCCATTTGTTATAAATTGAACAATTAAATTTTTAAGGTTTGCAATAATTTCATCATCACTTATAACTTCATCAACGTCCATTTCAACAAAACCTTTAATTGGAAAATCATTTTATTTTTGTTTAATACTATTTTAAATCACATTAAACTCAAGTTTAACTTATAAGGTTCTATCTTTAAAATTAAAAAAAGTTTTTTATTTGTTATTGCATAACCTACTTTTAATGAGATTTTGTTTTTCTTTTTCACAGTCATTTAAATATTTTGCATACAGTGGTTTTGGGATTTTCTCTTGCCTAACGAAAGGTAAAGAAATAGTTAAAAATTACTTTAAATAAAACAAAAAGTGAAAATTTATATAATTTTATTTTATTTTTAAATAAAGAACTATATTCTGGTCATCTAAATTTTATTTAAATACAGCACAAAACTTTCTGTAACATAACTTACTTAACCAAGACCGAAATTAATTTCATTTTTGCATCTTCTTCATCTGGTAGCTATAAAAATATAGAATTATACAACACAATAACTAATATTTTAAAATATTTGTTATAGTTCTAAAAAAAATCATTATACTTACTGTCCTGGGTTTAAGAAGAATAGGTATGAAATTTTCCAAAAAAAATTGCTTTCGAAAAATACTGCAATTTAAATTATTTTTTGAGATATATAAGTTGATATTTACTTAACAGTTAATATCAATAATAAGTATCATTGTGTCTAAACCTAAAACATTTACCTTGCTTCCATTACAACTTTAGGGATCTTTAAAGTTTTTTCCCAACTTTGGACTACATTTTCAACCTTTAGATAAAAAGTAAACATTTTATGTTCAATGATGCAATAAAAGTTTAACATACGCCTATATAATATTGTTTTTAAATAAAGTCCACCATATGAACGGTTTCTTGGTCTTCCTCAACTGGCTGAACTTCTTTCAAATCTGCCAACCTGGTTCGAGCCAAACCAACATATTCGCTCATTGTTTCCATGGATGAAAATTTTAATGTTCCAAATTGGTTTGAAATGTGAACCTTTTTAAGAAAGTGTATTATATATTTATTATAACAGGTAAATACATATTGTGGTCTTAATAAAAACATTTTAGTAAAATCAAATAGTTCAAAATTTAGATACATTTGTAAAAAAACGCACCAAAGGTTAAAAAATATCAAAAACATTCACCTTTAAATACTGAGCAGGCTCACAAGGTACTAAACTTGTCAAAAATTTGATTAAAACCTTATAATGTTGTGACGATTTTATCAAACACTTAGTGCCACTGGTAAAATGCTTCTACAGAGAAAAAATGTCAAAAAGAGTTTGATTTGTTAAAAAAAATTGTAAAGTATGAAAATTCAGAAAGTGTACCTGATACCAATCTGAGTAAATACAATGAATATGTTGGCCTTCTAATGATATTTGTCTGACTAACAAAAAGCCAATCACTAAACCATCAGTTTGTTGGTTTGTCAAACCAAAATTTATGTGGTTAACAATAATTTCTAAAAATATAATTTATTAATAACCAGTGTAATGGTTTAATTCATAATAAATATTTTAGAAATGTGTGTACTGTATATATGTTTTTAAATGCTATTTTATTCTAATACTAACCATCTAAAGTCACAATACTTTCTTTAAAAGTAATCACCAGAACTGACACAAAAGTAAGCAAATTTTTCCAATTTATCTAAAATTAATAAGCTTTATAAAATAACCACAAAATATGCAAAGTGCCTTATTTTTAGCTTAAAATACCTCTTTTTTCTCTATTATTGATTTTAAGGCATTAATTCTCCCATCTGTACCAATGCACAGTAAAACCTTTAAAAAAAAATTTGTCACAACATGATAACATTAAATTTTGACTTAGTTGTATACATATATTATTAATTACAAAAAAAATATTTAAGACCTCTTTAAAAGTAGTTACGAGCTGTGTTGAAAGACTACAATATTTCCATTTACTTTGTTGTGAAATTGCATCTGAAACTAAAAATAAAAAAAATGTTAAAAAAGAATATAATACCAAAAATAATATCACATTATTAAAAAGTAATAATAAAGCATAAAAATAATTTTTTTAGTCAACATTGACTTTTTTAAACTTTATATAATATACTATTTAAAATAAAAGTTCTAGTAAAAAATTGAAATAATAATTCTAATTAAACAAACCTTTTAAAGTTGGATTCCGAGTAACCCAAATTATTAGTTGTTGTCTAAGTGATGTTTTTAGTACATCATGTGTACATAAACCCTTCGTACGAATCAATTTTATAATATTTTTATCACTGTAAAATGTTTTAAATTTAAAAAGTTGTCAAAAAATTTTTTAAAAATTTGTGTTAAAAAATTGAAAAAAACCTAACCTTTTTAGATTTTTATCCTTTATGTCTGACAGTTTTGTAAAAATATCTAAACAAAAAAGTTAAACAAAATATTTAGGATATTTTACACATTTGGATGCAATATTTGTAAAGCATTTTAATTCTAACTTAGCTATTACATTTAAAAGAGTTTGTGCAAAAATAAACTTAAATGTTTAATTAATTACTTACGATCGAAAGTTTTGTGCAGAAGGTATTGACATAACTAAAAAAGTTTTTTTTTAATATTTTAAATACAAGTGCTCGCTTATTAATATTTTTATTTTATCAAGCCCAAATTTCAAAAAAAATACAATTCTGTTAATATATAAATAAACCAAAACAGTCACCTACTTTTCTAAGTGCTTTTTTGTCCAACTCGGTAGAACTATAACCATGATTTATTAAATCACTTAACAAATCTAAAAGAACAGAAGTTACATTTAATTATTGGATAACTTCAAAGGTGGGCACCAAATCGTTAATGCGTTAAACGTTAAATAACGAAGTTGAATTTTTTGTTAAAAGTTAACTTTTAAGTTAATTTTAAAAATCGTTATCGGACCTGTTAACTTTCGTTAAATTGTACTTCCGTTAAATTAAGCCCGTTAACTCAATATAAGTAAATCCATGGTAATATAAGGAATATATATGTTTAATATCGCCGTTTATCGGGTTTAACCCTGCAATTTTTAAACGATGTAAGTAATTACTATCCGGTCACTGTTTTTTGGGCATTAGGCCTGTGCCAGTTTTAAAAACTTCTTCTAAACCATTTTCGTCTAGTTAAAACATCGATTAAGAAAAAAAAACATTTTTTTTTATAAAAAAGGTAATTTCTTTGTTTGTTTTAAATAAATTTTAACGTTAACGTTCAATGATAACTTTCGTTACATTTGGTTTAATTTAACGAAAAAACGTTAGCGAAGTTACTGTATTGTGTATCGAATAACCATTTAACGAAGTTGCTTTTTCGATTAACTGTGCCCACCTATGGATAACTTGATTGTAAATAAAAAGATTATTAATTACTAACCAGCTGATAATTCCAATGAGTTAAAATCTTTTTCCAAACTTAGGATTTGCAAACCATGTAAAAACTCCTTAAGTATATTTTGATTATTAATATTTCTGAAAAAACATTGCTGATTAGTTATTATCATTTAAACGGTAACCACTATATTAAACAACACCATATTTTTTACAGTTATTTTATCAATTAATACTTAATGCATAAAGTCTGACTTATGAACACAGAGTATCATTTCCCCCTTTGTAAATAAAGTTGTAAACTTTTAAATTAACCTCTTTAAAAATGTTTCTATGCATAAAATATTCTTTTGGTTCAACATATTGAGAATGTTTAATGGTAGGCAATGCTACAAAATATAACAAATCGTACATAAAATATTTATTCATGAAAAACGTTTCAAATCAAATATGATTTAGTAAATAGTTTAAGTAAATCTTAACCTTTAAAGATCCAATAACTTCAACAATGTCATGATTTCCACAATTTTGTTTACAAAATAAACAAGCCAAATTATTAAGGGAATTCTAAATTTAAATTGTAAGATTATAAAAAAAGCTTGATTTACCAAAAATCAAAACGATTTTAAAATACTGAAAATTATTTTTTAATTATATATAAACACCACAAAAATACATAAGTTAGAAATAATTAATATGAAGTTCTTTTACTTACAAATTGTTCCTCTTCTAAATAAACATTAAAATTATTTGCAAACTTCTGTGTTTCAGTAACAAATATATTTATTACTGCTTGCCTTATATCAATACCGGTTGTTGAGGAATATAGGTCAACATATTCAATTAAAGTTAATTCTTAGAAAAAAATACATGTTACAAACTTATATATAAATGGTAAAATAAGCGTTTAAAAAAGTTTCAAATTAAAAAAATATATATATACAATAAAAGCAACAGCAGCATTAGTTAAAAAGGATGCATACCATCGTTATTTAAAAATAGTTAAAAATAAAATTTTACCGTTTAAGACAACGTCTGAAGAACCCTGAATTTAATAAAAGAATTAAAATAAGTATGATCAACAGATAAACCAGTCAACTGGCTGTAAAAATAATATCACTTAAACTTTATTTTCAAATACTTAAATACCTTGACCTCTTTATAAAGATCTTCCAAGTTGATACTTTGATCAATAATTAAAATAGCTTTAGTTGACGTCTCCATAAATAACCTGGCAGCCTGGGCTTTTAACAAATCAATGTTTACAAAATTAAAATGGGAATCGGACTTAATCTACTTGACGAAAATATATATTTGACGGATCAACGGATCGAACGGATTAATGGATCGAGTTTTATTAACTGAATCAAATATATATTAAATAGATATTACATAGTTCAAATGCATATTTGACGGATATTTAATTAAACAAAAAAAATTTCATAAATTAAACCCTTACCCTAACCCTCACCTATTCAGATTACCCATTAACACATCCGACCCATTCAATCCTTCTATCCATATAATAGTCAATCAATCCATACGATCCGAAAATATATTCTCGTCAAGTAGATTAAGTTGTAATCTTAAAATGGAGCCATGTGTTTTACATCGCAGAATATCCCCTATATTGATAAAAGCATAATACAAAAAGTGGAGATATAATTATTTGATACTTGTTTGAACTAGTTATCAGGCAGATTTGTATCATTAATATTTAATTTAAAAGTTACAAAAACGTGATATTATAAAATTTATCATAAAATTTTCATGTTTAAAAAATGTTATATTGACTATACAGTTTATGCACTTAATTTCTCGTCGGTAGCGTGGCCGAGTGGTCTAAGGCGCTGGTTTTAGGCACCAGTCATGAAAATGGCGTGGGTTCGAATCCCACCGCTGCCATATTTGCTAAATTTATCTAAAAATTTTTTGCAGTTATGTTTGTCTTGGTAAACATACAATTTTTACAGACACTGCAAGTATTACCCCAACTATACACATCTTTTTTATTAACAGTAATTTGCATTGTTTTATTGCATGTGTTCTAAAAATTTAAAATATGTGTCGTAAATGTATGGGTGTTTGTATAAGCATCGTTATGGCTTATACAAACATACATACAATTTCACAGCTTAAAGGTATTGTACAACTGTATCTCTCGCCTAAGGATACCTATCAAATTCATTTTGTATAACCGTCTAGGTCGAATGAGTATCTTTTTGTTCGTCAAGGGGCATTCATGGCTTAAAGAAAGCAGTCGACTATAAACTTTGGTAAAGTTATTTTCACAATAAGGCAAGTCAAAAAAATTACAAAGCTTTAGATTATTTTTTCCAGTGATAATTTGCGTATTAAAATGACGAATACTACACGAGTCTTGCCAGAATACTCAAAAGTATTTCATCCAGTTACCAACGAAGCATTTTTACAGCCTATGTGTGTAAATCAAGAGCTGTTCACAAGCGCCATTACTTACCAAGCAAAACCGAACGATGTGTTTTTGGCAGCTTACACCAAATGCGGTGCTACGTGGCTTCAGAATATCATTTGGTTGGTTGTGCATAACGGCGAAGAAATATCAGATAATACAACCCTTCGAGACTGGATACCAATGTTGGAATTTGATTCTCCTAAAAACTGGGACCATAAACGTACTCCTAGTTCCCCAAAATTAATAAAAACACACCTGTCTTTTGAATGTGTACCGTATAGTGACCAGTCAAAGTATATTTTTATTACTAGAAATCCTAAAGATGCGGTTGTTTCTTATTACTACCACGTTCTTGGCTTTGCTGCTGATTACAACGCTGTTGGTTTAAAGTTTAACGACTTATTCGACATCTACACCAAAGGAGACGTCGATTGGGGGAGTTTTTTTGACCATGGAGTAAGCTGGTTTGAAAACAAAAACAAACCTAATGTTTTGTTTTTACTCTTTGAGGATTTGAAATCAGATATACGGGGAAACATTTTGAAAATTGCACAATTTTTGGGCAAGAAGTACGAAAATGCGCTGCTAAAAAACGACGAAACGCTTTTGAAAGTGGTCATTGAAAAGAGCACATTCAACAGTATGAAAAAAAATGTAAAAAAATGGGTAAGCTTAAAAACACTATTGCTGTTTTTAAATATTTAAACCCTAAATTAAAAAAAATATAGCTACTGGTTTTCATTTAGTGCCAGGCTGAGCGCCCTGACAATTTACCATTTATTCGAAAAGGCGAGGTTGGTGATTGGAGGAATCATTTATCAACTGGTCAATCAGAGACGATTGACAGAATCTTAAAAGAAAAGGGACAAAAAAGTGGATTTGACAAACTGTGGGACAATCACCAAGGAGCGTTACAATAATTAATTTTTGCAAATTTCCATAATTTTTTGTGTTAAAATTAAAAGTAATTAGCGCTCATTTCGAAATTTATTAAACCAATACAATGTAAAGCTAAATTTAAAATAGCTAACCTTAAATTTATTAATTTAAAAACAAACATTATAGAAAGTGATTAGAAGTATGTAACACTATAGCGTAATCATATTGTCATGCTTAATTGTTAATATCAGCACAGTTTATTGTTTTCCCAATCTTCTATTAACTTCTTTTTTGATGCTTTGTAAATAGTTTACTTGTTGTGAAGGTAAAGCACTTTCCACCAGTGATCGAGGTATCATTCCACCAACATCACAATTAACATATAACTCCAAATAGCTTTTACTGGGATTTCTAAATGATAAATAATGATTTATATGTAATTTTTTGTTTGTTTCGTAATATGTTCTATTGCTTGATTACTTTTTGTTTTGTGCTACTGCATAACCAGCAGGATAGTTTTGACCTTTTACTATTCTCTTTTCTACAGAAGTGTAATCAATGTCAACACTCTTGGCTATGACATAAAAGTAATTAATTATTTTTTCAAACTAGTTTCGTAGCCTAAAAAACAAATCATATTTATTTACCGAAAATCCAACATATTTTTCCATAATCTGTCAATAAAGAAAAGTATTAGAACAAAAGGGATGTTATTGTTAAAAGGGTGTGGCAAAGTATATACCTTGATTGGTTATTTCTTTGTCGTAAGTTTTAAAATAATATAGATCTACAAATTCACGTTTTGATATCATTCCCATTGCTGCTGAATTCGTTACCATTAAACCAATCGAAAGGTTCTACATAACAAAATTAAGATTATTTCAAAATTGTATTGGCATAACATTAAAAGCTTTAATACAATTTATTTCAAAACATTTTCAAATGAAAATGTTATACAATGGGAACTGGGTTAAGTTAAGATCACATTTCAAAATTAGCTTTAAATTATAAAACAAAAGAATTTTTGATGAGCAAACAATGATTACGCAGCTCAATTTGTTAACTTTATTTGAGCAAACTTACACCATTGTTTACTCTTAAAGTTATGGAAAATTACTGATTAAAGTCCATTATAAGTATTAATATTGCTTTGCAAAAATATTGTGTTTTAGAGTGATTAAAATAGCAATCTTAATAAAAATTTAAAACTAACAAAAAAATTTAATGTTTTATTATTATTTACAGGTGAAATATATTCCAGTCTTTCGTAATGAAATATGCTTTTGTCCCACTTTAATTTTTCAGCTGTAGTCGCGGGCGGCTTCATGACGTCATATATGGTATCGCATGGAGCATCCATTTCACCAATAAATTTATAGCTTAAAATATAACATAGAAAGTTCTCTTTTTTTATTAAATGAACAGAATGAAATATTTTGACATGGCTGCTCAAAGCATATTTATAATTAGCTTTTGTATTGTCTACTTACGCATTTCCATTAAAATGGGGCGAAGTTCTGTAATAGATTTTAATTCCACTCTAAAGTAATCAATACAAAAGATAAGGTTAACATGTTACTTACCTGTTTTGATAGTTTAAAAAATACATTGCTAATGTACAGATGGTGTATCTTTAAAATTGCTAATTAAAAACAGACAACAATAAATTGTTCTTAATTTCAACAACCTGCGATTTTAAAAATTGCCAGATTTCATTAGTACCCCTTAATTGTAAAGCATCTTTCTCCAACTGATCTGCCTGTGTTTGATAACTTTCTATAGAAGACATGGTTTAAATTGGCATACAACAGTATGATGCTAAAGTAAACCACTGGTAGTCGATTTAAATCAAATGCAAATCTTAAATTGTGCAAACAAATGCAGAGATTCTGATGACATCTAATAATTTAAAACGTCTCTATGTAATCAAATCACGTTGCTTTAGTCCTTTACAAAACTTTACGAGTTTAAAATTGTTTTAAACATTAATAAAAATTCATGACTTGTTTGATTTTATTTGTAAGTTTTTTGTTAAATATTATACACAATTACAAATACTGGTGACTTGCTTATATTGCCCATTTTAAGAATCCAAAATCGTTGGAAAGTAAAATTCATATAACACAAAATATAACTACATGGTTTTTAAATTCATAATTTCAATCCATTTCTTGTGAGCCTCTTTGCAAGTAGGCCCAGTGCCTCCATAGCAGGGTGGAAGGGCTTTAAGTGGTATAGTTGCATGAAGCTCCTGCCAATGCATTCCGTGCAAATGAAATTGATCGGTGAGTGATTTTTTCATAAACGGTTTTATCATTGCCCATAAAAGATCAATAAAGGCACCCTCGCCTAAATAATGAATCGGTTTCATAAGTATTGGAGTACCTTCTTGTATGAGAGTTATTATATTTTTAATATCTTTGATGGGAACTCCTTTTGTGACGTCATGGTGATAATGTTCCAAATCGTCGATGGTAATCATTCCGCAAATTTGCGCCTCTTCGTTTCGAAGCATGTGAGCCATGCAAACTTGACCGTAGGCGAATATTTCATATGCATTAATATGGTGGGTATCCGGTCTGGGTTTAAAGAAAAATACAAACTCCCCGGTCTGGCATCTTTCTTTACCAATCCACATTAGCCCCGATTCATTAACTTCCTTTAGCTGTGTTACGTCATCAAACAAGTCAAAAACATCTCTTAATTTCATTTGCATTTTGTGATATTTTTGCAACACTTTTAAAGCTTGTTTTTGATCAAATTTGCGACATCTTAAAAACATTAAAATAAAGCGGTCGTCTAGACTTTGCAAAGGCCCATACTTCACGTCGTCGTACTTATCTTTTAGTTCGTCAATAGCTTGTAACCGCTTCTTATTATCTAATGGTTCATTTAACTCGACGTAAGCCCTGTGCAGCCATTTTGGGCTTAAAGTAAATTCATATCTTTTAATCATCAGCAGAAATCATTTGTACAAACTATAGGGTTAATAGAAATAAAAAACTATAAACATTTGCGTGTGGTTAAATATTCATTGTAGAGATATATAGTTGTTTACGAATTGCCTCTGACTAAGGCGGAAATAAGTAATCACAGATATTACATCAACAATTTCAGCCAGTTAATATGCGCAGTGCATCGATTTACAAAACATATTTAGTCAATGCACAATAACAAACTACATGACATGATACTACACAATGTAAGTCTGCATATGCATACTGTTTTGGGCCTCAGTTTTATAAAATTAAAACTTCTTTGTCGCTACCTGGTTGCTTTACAAATCTGTTATACTTGTTAGCCCGCTAACTTACAAATACATTGTTTTTAAATTTTACCTTGCTATCATGCAATGTGGTAATAACGTATATAATTTTAAACTGATCTGTTTACAAAATTTTATTAAAGTTAAATTAAATAAATCCTATACAAGCGCTACAAAAAAAGTTAAGTATACGAAAACAAATTCATCTGTTAACAATTTCATCAAGTAAAATATATATACAAGTATTACTCCATACACTAAAAGTTCATGTAAAACAAAATAAAAAGAAAAGAAAAAGGGGCAAATTACAACTGGGCTGCAACACAACTGTTAACAATATTTATACAGTGAATTGAAAGTCATTTGGACCATCAACTTTTACATGGTTTTAAGGTTGAGGTTTTGCATCCATTTTTTATGCGACTCTTCACAGCTGGGTCCTTTTCCCCCGTAACAGGGAGGAAGAGCATTAGTACATATTGTAGCATGCAGCTCCTCACAATGCCTTCCGTGTAATTGGAATTGATCAGTAAGAGATTTTTTCATGAATGGCTTTAGCATCGCCCATAGAAGATCTAATCCTCTTGGTTCACCAAGATAATGTATTGGCTTCATCTGAATAGGTGTACCTGTTTGGAGAAGCGAAGTAATTCTTTTCACGTCTCTCAGCGAAATTCCTTTGGTGACATCATGTTCGTAGTACTCCAAATCGTCAATAGTCACCATTCCGCAAATCTGGGCTTCTTCGTTCTTAAGCAAGTGGGCCATACATACTTGCCCGTAAGCAAAAATCTCAAAAGGTGTAAAATGGTGAGTATCTGGCCTTGGTTTAAAATAGAATATAAACTCCCCGGTCTGGCATCTTTCTTCGCCAATCCACATAAGACCAGACTCATTAATAAATTTAAGTTGAGCAACGTCTTTGACCAAGTCAAAAAGCGGTCGCAACTTTGACCGCATAACATGATATTTTTGCAGTACTTTTAAAGCTTGCCTTTGGTTAAACTTTCTGCATCTAAGAAACATCAAAATAAACCTGTCGTCTGTACTTTCTAGTTGTCCGTACTTGACATCATTGTACTTTGACTTTAACTCATCAATAGCATGCCATCGACCCTCGTCATCTCTAGGTTCGTTTATTTCTGTTGCCGCCCTTTCCAATAGTTCTGGCCCTAAGGTAAACTTGTATCTCTGGATCATAGTCAATGATATATAATACACGAATGTGTGCAAAACTTATCCTAACGTATCTAGTATTTAAATAAACAAATTAAAATCCAGTTAGTACAATTTCGCAATTTATACTACATTAAACTTTTAAACTATACTTTGTGCTAAGATAACTGACAAAATGTTAGCAACTATTTAAGCAAGACATAAAAATATAATTTCCGTCCACGAGCAATTAATAATAAATCGCTATTTCACGTTTTTTCCAGAAAATATGACGTGTTTGTTCATAATCTAATTTGTGTCACCAAACGCTTGTTATTAAAATGTCACGATATTTACTATATTTTGCAACAAAATGTTGCAGATTTTTGTAACTATAATGATTAACTGGTTGAGTGATCTTTATAACAAAACTTTACATTTTTGTAGTAAATTGATATATTTGGAAAATAAATATATACTTAAGCTATATATATGTATATTACATTTGATAAACCATAGGTACCTTATAAGTTATAACACTGTTAATGGCCTTTTTCTGACCTGTCAGCATTTACTACAAAATTAATATTTTTACTTTATAATGTTGAAGATTTGATAAAAAATCAATTTTTAAGCAATGTTATTTATTAAAAAAACACAAATTAGTTTGCACACAAATGAATAATCAGGTAATAAAACTTATTAGCCCACAAATTTTTAGTATAAATTAAGTTCGTTTATAGAATAGCGTGAGAGCAGTTGTTATCAACGCTGCAAAAATTAATATTACCACCAACATAAAAAAAATCAATAAAAACTCAAAACTCAAAAAATCTGCACTAAATGTTCAGATTCATGTTTTCCATCCATTTTATGTGAGCCTCTTTGCAGTCAGGGCCGGTACCTTCATAGCACGGAGGAAGGGCTCTACGAGGTATAGTAGCATGTAGCTCCTTGAAGTTTTCCCCGTGTAAATGAAATTGTTCAGTTAGTGATTTTTTCATAAACGGCTTTATTAGGGCAAACATCACGTCAAAAAACTTGCCTTCGCCCAAGTAGTGTACAGGTTTCATTTGAACTGGTGTTCCGTCTTGAAGGAGCGTAGTGATTTTTTTCATGTCCTTTCTAGGCACCCTTTTCGTGACACCGTGGTTGTAATTAGTGAAGTCATCAATTGTAATCATTCCACAAATTTGGGCCTCTTCGTTCTGTAGCAAGTGGGCCATGCAGACTTGACCATAGGCGAAAACTTCGTAAGGTGTAAAGTGGTTGTTATCAGGTCTAGGTTTATAAAAAAATATAAACTCCCCAGTCTGGCATCGTTCTTCGGCAATCCACATTATTCCTGATTCATGGATTGCCTTTAATTTAGATTGGTCATCCACTAAATCAAAAAGCAAGCGGAAATTTACCCGCATTTTGTGGTATTTGTGCAGCACCTTTAAAGCCTGCTTTTGGTCGAATTTTCTGCTTCTGAGAAACATTAGAAAAAATTTGTCGTCCACACTTTGAAGAGGTCCGTACTTGTCATAATTGTATTTAGCCTTTAACTCATCAATAGCTTTCCACCGTCCAGCGTTATCTCGCGGCTCATTTAATAGTTTAGCCGCTTTTTCTGATAATTCCAAACTCAAAGTAAACTGATATCTTTCAGTCATCTTTATATTGCAGATCTTAGATTAAAATAAGATTTTAGTTTATATCGTGTAGGCCTATGAGTTTTAAAACTATTGAATAAACAGTTGATATTAGGCTACACTGAATTGTGTTTTTAGGTTACTACCACTACTACTAAAAAAACATATTCATTTTAATTAATTATTTTTACATAAAAATTAGAAATTCTTTTAAGGGCTTAAAAGTTACATATCTAACCCTTTTTTGACTGGTGCGCTAGTAAGTATTTTCTGTTGTCAAGGCTACTTTACCTTAGTTCACTGATTCGTTGTAATTTAGCTGAACGCAATTTTTAACTTATGTTGCAAGCATTTATCCTAAAAAAAAACAGTTGTAACTTAATATAGCATATATCGCAATATACAACAATTCTAACAATGCTCCCCTATAATATTTCGTCTTAAGCCAATTTATTTTCGTAATTGAATACTGTTAGATAAACATACCTAGCAAACATTTGTGGAATAGCGTCAAATCTTCGCAAAGCTATTTTGGACAAACAAACTACGATTAAATGCAAATATTACCTTAAATATTCGCAAACACTTACAATGTTCTAATTAAGCCAACGTTCAGAACAACGAGGCCGCGAAAATATAATCAAAATATATAAATCTGAATCACATTTTACATGGGTAATAAAAATTAAACGCAAAACAATTAAATCTTAAAACCTATAGAATTTTTGGCAAACTTTAATACTTTTAAATTAAATTTATCTAAACACAATACCAAAGTTGAAATGAAAAAAAAACAAAGCGATTGTGTTAGAGGATAAACTGATTAGGACCGTCGTTTACCAGCAATATTTCTTTTTATAGATTCTCGGTTGTCAACAATAGAGATTCTAACGCTACTTGAAGCTTGCATGAAGCATTTCGTAAACAAGAAATGGCTTGTTGCGTAGTAAAAAGCAGGATAATATCAGTACATAGACTTTCTCATTACTATTATGTTTGCATAGGCTTCTGAAGTAGGCCGAAATATTGTTTTTTTTAAAGATGTTGTTTGTGTTGACTAATCTGTATATCTGATAATAAATAGACAAAGGAAATATGATCCAACAGTTCTTAGATAAGTTAAAGCCCTTAAATTGTATGTTTTTAAATCGCATATTTTCACAATGTTGCAACATAGTCGGATGATTTGTCTATTTTTGTTCAGACTAGGTAGAAGACCGTAATAAATTTTAGATAGTATTGAATCTTTAAAAACTTACAGACTTATTAGCTTATAGAAAAACTAACTAGTTCAATTTTTAAATAATGAAACCAATATCAGCAGATCAGAATATAAGTTAATACTTTTTTTTTTAAACTATATAAAGTACCAAAAAAACTTTAAACGTATTTTAATTATATACTTTGTTTTTTAACAACAGGAAAACTTAAACAGAAATTTAAATAAAGTAAAAGGCTATTAGTTGTTACTAATTGGTGTACATCAATAATTCACACTTATACTGAAAACAGGTTTGTTATGTTTTAAAACTTAGTAAAACATTATAACATATACTACTTTTTAAAATGGCTATAATTTAAAAAAAAATCTATAACTATGAAATAGCTTTGTGGTTATCATTTAACTACCGTATACATGACTTTGATAATTTTATATCCCATTTATTTTAATATGTCATTATTATATGCAACTTTAATAATATATTACTTTACGTAAGTGTGATTATTAATGATGTTTTTAGTAGTAAGGTAATAATCATTTTCCTACTACTTAGTAGGCCTATGAAATAATTAGTCATTTGTCTTTTAAACACTTACATCCAATCTATTTTAAAACACCATATATAAACAATTACATCATTTTGTAATACAACAGTTTTTAAATGTTTGTATAGTATATATAAGTTAATACCTAAATTAAAATATTGCAATTGAACTACTGACCAAAAATGTTTTTACAAATTATTATATTAGTAAAACTATTTAAAGTAGGTGGTTGCTAATTTAAAAATTTCTTACAAATACATATTATTTTAGGTCATTTTGTTATATAAAGCTAATGCACGGTTATGTATTATTTAATTGTAACATAACCTTAAAAATTTATTTAAACTGAACTATATTTAAATTGTTAATGGAGATATTTTTATTTAAATAAAATGTTTTTCTCTTTCTAGAATTAAAAATGGGTTGTTGTGGCGATGACAAAGAAGAAGGGGAAAAATATGGTAAATTTTTACTATAATATATATATATTAAAATATTTAAAATTAATTTCAAGCTTGTAAAAATTGTAATGTAAATATAAAACAAATTGTAATTTGATATTTTCATTACCAGGATATAAGAAATTAACTCTTATCCGCACATTAAATTATGTTAAAACTATTAGCTGCTAACCGTTAGTGCTATTATATGAATATGAAAATTGGTTTTAAAATAAGCAAAGTCATTCCAAATATTGTTATTACATCTGCACCAGTTTTAAAAAAACTTGTGTTTTATTCTTATTACTGAATGTTGTGGCAACTCACCACACCCCACGTTGTTTTAACCCTTTATGACATCACAAGGGCTGTTTGCCTGTGTCAACAAGTGACGTGTGATGTTTGAGAACTGATATCTTCAACTTAATGGCTTATTAACACTTGGTTCCCTGTTCTGTATGTACTTAATGTTTTATTGTTAAGGGCTTTTGTGATTCATTCAGGCATACAACATCAACATATATACATAAAGTAAAAGATTAACTAAATTTCAATTTTCTTTTTATTGTTCTGGAGCACTTCCTAGGTTATTACTTTCAATTCATTTCTTGAATTTAAATTATTTTTTCATGGTTATAGGACTGTTTTTGATTTTTTTTGTGGTTGTGGGCTGTGTATTTGTTTTCTATGTCACAAGTATAAAGTAGGTTACTTTTTGTCTGAGTCATTTTTCTAAATAATATTTCCACGGTTGCTTTTATACTACAAGAAACAATCGCCCCCACAAAATTTAGTTCTTTTAAATTAAATTTGCTTTGTTTGTTTGTTGAAATTAGTTAAGCCAAAATACTGCATCAATAATCCAATGTTAATTACAAAATTGACAAATCACTCTACATCAGATTGATTGTTAAAATTGTGTGCTAAAACTCGAAAAGTTTTGTGTGCATTAATAATTTATAGTTTATTTTATCTTTTTTTTCCCTTGTTTACACTTGCTCTGGTTAGTACGTACTATTATTCTTGCAATTTGCAATATATTATCTAGTGCAATATATTATCTAGTGAAAGCACTTAACTTTTCAACCCCCACCATATAAACTCTTAAGATATTTTAATTAAATTTGTATTAAATGTGAAGAATTAAAATCGGAAAAGGCATAATATTTTTTCACAGTAAACAATAAATTAGTTTGAAAAATTGTATACAATGCATAAGATACCAAAAATTCAATCCCTTGTAATTAAAGGAGGTACATGTGAACCGTGATAAATTTTAATTTCACGACAAGTGATGTCCATAAATTGACTCCAAAAGCTGATTGTATGTTTTGATCCTTTTCCCTGACTTTTGATAAAGCTCACCAGTTCATCATACTGTGAAAAGTCATTTTGTACAATCCCTTCAACACATTTGTCATCTGATGTAAATGTAACTCTTTCATCCACATCTAGGTCTATGTTTGTTGGTGGCACCGACAAATCTACTATAAACGGTCTTTGTTTTCTTTTTTTCTTATGATAAAACTGTTTCGGTTTGGCAATTTTTTTTGTCACAATTCCGCGAATGCTACCTTTACATCTGCAATGGTGTGACTCACGCCAATGTAAAAGCTGACACTTTCGATTGCAATAAAAAGTGATGTAACACTTTCCACAGCGATATAGGTAATTTGTACTGTTGCCACATGAAGCACAAACCTGACAGCGCTTTTCATTGTCACTAGAATAAATTCGCAAACAGCAGAAAACGGTACGTTTTGTTCTTTCATCTTTAGCAACATCAACAGCTGTTCTATTGTCGGTCATAATTGCACTAGGATCACAGCCAGCCAAGTACAACAACTTCATGCAATCCCTACTGCCAGAGGCAGCTGCAATATGAAATGCAGTGGCTGATGACTTGGCTTTTTGGGTTGTATCAGCTCCCTTATCAAGCAAATGTAAAAGAGCTCTGGAGTCTCCACCCTTTATACAGGCAATCATCAATGCAGTAAAACCCTCACACTTTTCACTTAATTTTACACCTTCCAAATGTTCTTTTATGCACATTGTTTTTTTATTCATATCCGCACCATTTTCAAGTAGAAATTTATATCCCATATAGTGCCTTGCTCCTATTGTCCAATGCAAAGAAGTTCGACCGAACATATCATAATTGTTAATAGAATTTTCGCCTAATCTAGCTTCATCATCAATCATTCGTTTTATGAAACTAAGGTTTTTTTTAAAGGCCAATCTTGTCATTCTGGTTAATTCCTTTTGATCTTTTACCTTTTCTATTCTATAGTTGTCAAGTCCTGTTAAAATATCAAAATATTCCTCAGCTGATTTTTCCCCCTCTTCTTCTTTTTCAAGATCTTCATCCGATGACATTCTAGATAAATTACATTAGAAAAAACAGTTTTGTTAACTTAATACTTAGCCAATTCTCCCCAGTTTTTAAATTTGACCTAGTAAAAACCGTCACTGCTTTAAATTTTTGTATATAAAAGTGAAAGGAAGTATATAGTGTAGCACCTAATGTGATTAGGTACAACACTTGGCACAGCAACCCAAATACTTTCAACTTTGCACAACGCTAAGAAATAACCTGTTTCTGTTTTTTAAAGTTGTTTCACGCAAGCTGCATTGCTGCTAAATCTAAAGTTGCAATTTTTTAGATTTCTGGCTGCGTGATAGTTGTTATTCTACATACATTTATTAAAACATCTATTACTAGCTAATCTTGCAAACAACATATAAAAATTAACCCAAATAGTTCAAAATTGCTTGAAATTGCAGTTCAACGATTCAAATAAACGATGTTTTACACAACAAAAGCAATCATGCGTTACGCTTTTATATTTTTAAATTCACACGAATTGGTGATCTCGTGATTTAATGCGTTCGTAGGTTTCGCGAACCGTTGTGTAAATAAATACTGTTTGTCCGCAAAATTTGTTTTACGACTTCCCCATGCTTAAGTAAACAACTCGTATATTGTACCGTCGCATTAAACTGGTTTATTTTTATCTATAGCATTTTTATTAAATGGACACATCCAATTTTTTAGTATTATTTGGTAAGAACACTTGCTACACCACACATGAGGTCGTGGGTTCAATCCCCGCTGATCTCATGCTGTAGCACCCTTGAGTAAGGCGCTATAAACGGTATGAGCTCCCGCTGAGCCAGCACTTAATCAGCAGCATAATTATCGGGCAATTATAATCTATAATATCCCAAACTGCCACAGGCAACTCGAGACTGGGTCGGAGTAACTGATGTTACTCTATGTTTAAGTCGCGCATTCGACTTTTCCACATCGAGGATAAAGATATATACAAAAAAAATGCATTTAAACACTATAAAAAAACTCTATCTACTTGGAGATTCACAAATTTAAATAAAATAGTTAACAAAATAATTGTTAAAAGGTAAAATTAAAAAATTTCACGTTTTTAATTAGATTTAAATTTAATTTTGCAATTTTTTTTTATGAGACACAATGTGGTTTTGCTACAGCTACAGTAAAATATTGTATTACATATTGAAAAGCTAAATATATATTTTTATTTAAGTTTGTAATAAAAATACAAAAGAGCTGTGTTAGTTTACAGCTAGTCCCATTGTCATATAAAAGTTTTGTTTAAATTTCTATTCTCTTTAAAGTTTGAACAATAAAAATTACATCACAGCAACATTGGTTGCCAGGGTTGTTTTAATAACAAATCCATAACACACCAAAATACTTAAATTCTTTTCAAAAACAATTTTTTTAAGTTTTATGTTTAAACAATTATCAAACTATTAAAAAAATCCCTAAATGCAACTTATATCTTAATTTAAGGTTAAAGACATCCATGTTTTGCCACATTAAAAAAGCACATCTTTTAAATATAACCAAATTTTTTAATTATTATTTTCACTTTTTTAGGAAAAGCAAAAGTACATGACCCTTCGTTTAATGGACCAATCAAGAACCGGGGTTGTACTGACATATTGTGTTGTCTTCTTTTCTTTGTGTTTATTCTCGGTTATATTGTAATAGGATTGTTTGGTGAGTAGTTTAATTAGATTTTTACCAAACTTATCATTAAAATTTTTTTAATTTTTTTACTCTATTGTTAGGCAAAAAAAGTTTTATATTTTTTTCTGTAATACATTACAGCATGGTTAAATGGTGACCCTATTATTTTGCTTTATCCAACTGACAACCAGGGAAGAATTTGTGGTGTTAATTATGGAGATATTGATTTAAGGTAACCACTACACCTTTAATCTTTTTTTTCTTGAGTCTGAACTTAAATAATTTTTTTTTAAACTTTGATTTATTATAAAAATTTGTTATATATACTTTATTTAGTTCAAAAACAAACTTATACTACTTTGACATTACTCAATGTGCCAATCCAGCTTCCATCTTGGAATTTCAATGTGCTACAACACAGGTATAATTATCGCTATATTAGATTAAATGGGTTTTTAAAGTTGTTTAAGTTTACCAGGAAAAAATTCATTGTTTAAAGTATTTTGGGGTATTTTGTATTTAAATTGTAACTAACCCTTGAGTTATATTTACTTTTAATTTACCAGTTGCATTGTATATTCAGATATGTGTAGAAACATGCCCTGCAACTTATTGGACCTTTTTTCCTGATATTGCTAAGTTGGCAGCTGCAGAAGCATCTCAAGCATTTCCTTCAAATGCAGCAGGAAGAAATGAAACTGCGACCATTGCCACATTGACCTTTTTCCTTGATTGGAATGCGTATATTTGTACATATGGGTTTACAGCCCGTGATGCTTATGTCAATGGTGGAATGGTAAGTCTGCGCATTTCAGATTTAAATTTTGGATGAGATAATGTAGCTCCATTAAATTAAAATCCTTTAAATTAATTTTGTGTTTAACTTAACTGTTTTAAAAATATTCTATTTTCCAACATTGACTTTAAACCTAAGTGTTTTTAACAGTCAATTCAAGAAATTATTGCATCTGGAAAATGTGCTCCATATTATCTTCCTTTAACTCCGGTGGTAAATCGTTGCATTCCACAAGTTGCAGTTGATGCAGCTAATTTTGCCCAGGAAACTGTTGACAGCAATGGACAGAACATTAACGCCACCCTTGTGGTAATTCAATTAAACGACAAATACCTTACTACAAAATTACTAACAAAACAGTGTATATGTATAAAATTTTAGACCTTTGTTCCAATTTGTAATCATTTTTTTTATTAATGTTTTGCAGGATGCAGCAAACAATCCAATTACTTCCCAGGCCTTAGATAATGGTTTGAAACCCATTGAACTATATTTGGAAGCTAGGGAAATTGCCGATAAAATATTTTCTGATCTGACGAGAGTCTGGTACATTTTGGTGGCGTAAGTTTAATTTTTGTATACAAAAATTAGTGTAAAAAAATGTCACATCATAATAAAAAACCTTTTTTCTGTAGGTTCATTTCTTTTTTGACCTGAAAGTAATTTTTGTTGTTTCAGGCTAATGAGTATAGCAGCTGTAGTAGCATTTCTATGGATAGTAATTATGAGATGGGTGGCTGGTATAATGGTGTGGGTAACTCTGTTAGGCATTGTGGGGCTTCTTTCCTTCGGCATATGGTATTGCTATGACGAATACAATGTTAGTAATAATGTTTTCTGTTCTTCAAGCAAAATAACTCAACTAATGAAATTTGAATCTGTTATAGGCCTATCTATTTCCATAATTTAACAAAGTACAACATACTCTTTTATTAATTAACTTTTGGATTTTTTATTTATTGACTTTTGGAATTATTTTACTGAATGTTTCTTTAAATTGTTTATTAAAATAAAATATTTTTATGTTTAGAGACTTATGACAGTTGCTGGTAGTGAGCAGTCTGTTTTATCTGTTGGATTTACAACAAATTTGGATACCTATCTAAGCTTAACTGAAACTTGGCTAGCATTTAGTATGTATTTAAATATTAATTAAATGTTTTTATTTTTGTTTTATGCAAGATTAACTAATTCAATGCTTTACTTGTTGTATAATGTTATTATAGTGATTATCTTGGCTATAATCGATGCAATTCTTATTCTTGTCATTATTTTTCTTCGAAAGCGAATTCAAATTGCAATTCAAGTCATCAACCAGGCTAGCAAGTAAGGTTACGTTTATTATTTTTTCTATAGGTCAAAAATATTTAAAAAAACAAAATATTATATACAAGACACTTTTTATAAAATTTATTGTTTCTTTTTTTTAAGTTATTTTTTATTGTTTTTAATTTTGATTTAAGTTAATTGTGTTAGTTTTTGATAATAAATAATTTATAATGTTTTCACCATATTAGGGCTGTTGGGACCATGATTTCAACTTTATTTTATCCAATCGTAACCTTCCTTCTGTGCTTGGTTGTCATCACATTTTGGGCAGCCACAGCTTTGTTTTTAGCTTCGACAGGAAGTCCAATTTATGAGGTTATCGATTCACGAAATATCACTGGCAACTTAATGGGAACTGTCTGTGACATAACAGTAAGTATTTATGTGTAGTTTTAGTTAGTACCTTGAAATTTGTTTTTAAACAATTATCTAATCTTAATTGGCTGTTTAACGACTAATGTAGTATATGCTAAAATTTGTTTAACGATTGGCATTTTCAGGCTTGGCAAAATTCTACGCATGAGTTTTTTAATAACCCAAATGTGACTTGCAATTTTTTGAAGTATGGAGGTACTTCAATGTAAGTATAAATCTGCATTCTTTTTTATTTAAAAATTTTATATGTTTTTACTATTAAAACTGTAAAAAAAACAGGTAGCATGTGATTTAATTCACAATATATAATTTTATTAGATAATGCAGATATGCAAGACTTATATGGCTTAAAAAGCACAATATTTAACATATAATAAACCAAGTGTAATTTTAATTAGTGTTTTATTGAATTTGTGTTTAGCTTTCATCAAAATGTGATCTGGTTGCAAGTTGTTGAGGTGTTTGGAATGTTGTGGATTATGAACTGGGTGATTGCTTTGGGTCAATGTACTTTGGCAGGTATTTGTTCATTATATTTTTTTGATTTTATAACAACATACCCATAATGAACTGTTATATTTTTTTACAAACTTGTGTCTTGGTTAAGTTAAAACATCTTACTTAAAATTATTCAAGTTACACGTAGGCAAGACTCTTAAGTAAATAAAAATGACTAAATTAATTTTTAGGAGCGTTTTCGTCTTATTATTGGGCTTGGAAGAAACCTGCCGACATCCCACTACTTCCACTTTATTCCAGTTTTGGAAGAGCATTGAGGTAAACTATTTTTTTCTAGTTGTAGTAATTGCAATTCGACATCGCGCGTGAAAAACGCCGCTTGTTGGCGCTAGTGGTTTAGAGTTTTGTTAACATGTCTGGATTTTCTATTATTTGAAACTATTTCATTTGCCATACTCTCTTTATTTTAAACCAAAACTGGAAAGTTTTTGATGTTGTTTCACGGTTGAGTTTTCGTGATTACAGAAGTTATTTTTCTAACTTTTTTTTTTTTTTAATAAAATAAAATGATTATTTTAAAGAACGTTTTTCTTAGGTCTTTCTTGATTAATTAAGCCATTGTTTTTTTTAACATTATATTTGATATGACACAAATTTTGATTGTTCGAAAAATATTTCGACAGAGCTTCCAATTTAAAAAATTAAATTACTTTTTTGTTTTGGTTTCAAAGCAAAAGTTGTCGTATAAAGCGGGCGCAAAAAGAAACTAATTATTAAATACCGCACCTGATAATCATTAAATGTAACTGATATATAAATAGCTTGTTAATTACGTGGTATTACGTCAGCGCATATGTTAACGTTCTCTATATAATTACCTCGAATTTTGGACTTTTTAGTGGATCAATAATGTAGATACTTGATACCTAATTGATAATTGATATAATTAAACGTTAGTTACCGTAATTTTACAAGGATATTTTACTTAAATTTTCTACCTACGCTTTGTGGTTATTAATGCTTTTAATATGTTAGCAATTTTAAACAAACTCGGCTGAAACGGTTTAAAGAGTTATACTTTTCTGGGAAATAGTAATAGGTTGTGTTGTTTACATACTTATCGGCTGTATATTGTTAAACAAATATGCTAATCTAGTACCACGAAATTCAAGCTGTATATTTTGAAATTCCTGTGTTGTTTGTCGAAATTTAAAACTCAGTTCCGATAAACCAGTATGCTAATGAACCTCGTTGTTGTTTCACGCAAGGGTTTTGAACCGTATCGTTAAGCAAATTCCTAAATTCTCACGTAGCAAAATTTTTTATGTGTTGTTTGTGTAGCAAAATTTCTAAAAAAAATTTTTTTCTAAAAATACAAAGTTTGAACCAGCAGATCATGTAAAAAATTTTGTCAATTTGTTTAAAATTTCTTGCACATCTCCTTCAAAATATAGCTTTTAAAGATATAAAAGTTATTTTTTTATGTTTAGATACCACACTGGATCATTGGCATTCGGTGCACTTATCATTGCCATAATTCAAATCATCAGATTGTTGCTCGAGTATGCTGACAGTAAACTTAAAGGAACCGAAAACAAAGTGGCAAAATTCATCCTTAAATGTCTGAAATGTTGTTTTTGGTGTCTGGAAAAATTCCTAAAGTTTCTTAATAGAAACGCTTACATCATGGTAAAAAAAAGTTTTTTTTTCGGTAAATTTCCATTAAAATATCAATCTAATTAAGGAGTTAACTTAATTAGTTGTTTCGTAGATTTAGGAATTTTTAAATGATTAGACATGGCAAATTTTATATTCCCATAATTTTTTTTCCTGGAAAATATACATTGCATTTGTTTGTTTGATAACAAACACATTTACCACGGTTTTTGCTGCTAAAACCGAGGAGGTTTTTCTTTATCGTTTTCTGTTTATCGACAAAGAAAAAACTTGTGTATTTCCGAGTAATTTTCGCCGTCATGTTTATGAAACACACACGATAAACATCTAAAATACCCAAAAAACAGCTCGAAATAAACTTGTCGCCCCACGTATTGTATACTGATTCCTACATTATCTTTAACGCAGATGTTATCGCTGTACGTGGATTATCACCGTAAAATGCTAAAGTGATAGCAAAAATCTTACTTGTAAAATCAATTTAGGGTTCCCAATTAAGGATTTTTATCGGCAAATTCAAATATTTTGAAAACCCATAAAAGTTGTATAACGAATCTTAAGTCTTATTTATTTTTTTAACTTTCAGATTGCGGTTTACGGCAAGAACTTTTGTTGGTCGGCTAAGGAGGCGTTCAAGTTGCTGATGCGAAATATCCTCCGGGTGGCGGTGTTAGACAAAGTTACCGACTTTATCCTCTTTGTTGGTGAGCTTATGCAAAAACATTATATTCGTGTAATTTAAAGTAAAAAAAAATTTTCACGGAAATTTGAACTTATTTCCTTGAATGACGTCACAATTTTTTTTAATTTAATTTAAATAAGACTTTCGAAATTTTTGTTTCAATGTTAATCGAAACCAAATTGCGCTGACTTTGACATTCAAAACCACGTCAATGTCAGAATTTAATCCCGGGTTATCGCTCGGCATGTGACGCAATCAAGCGATTTAGTGCATTATGACGTCATAGCTTATTGATTATTCAGGAAAGTTGATAGTAACAGTAGGCATGGGGGCGTTGTCGTGGGCGTTCTTCACAGATAAGTTCCAATCCATCGAGGTGACAGCTCCAAATCTTAACTACTACTGGATGCCTATTGTGGTATGTGCTTTGAAATTTAAATATCTATTTAAAACATTTTTTATTTAGTAAATTTTTGATTTTTTTAAAAGTAAATTTAAAAAAATTATTTTTCCACATTTTAAAAACTTTTTATAAAAGGGTCTTAAATAGCTTATTTTAGTTTAACATTTAAATTTGTTCTTTAAAATTACTTTCTTTAAAAAAGTACAGCATTACCTAGGTTTATTGTTAATTTTTAAAAAGTATAACATGCCTTTGAGGCTACCCAGGTTTTATTTTTAACCAAGGTTATAAAAAATATAAAAATGACTGGGCAAATTTAAATTGGCCGTTGCCCTTAAAAAAATGTAGAATTTTAAAATACGTAGTTTTATTAAAAATAGAATACGGTTAGGCAAACAAGACAGTTTTTAAATAATTGTAAGAAACGTCACGAACCATGTTATTCTTAGCCTAAAATAACTTTTTGACCCGTTACCGAAATAGTATGACGTGTTTATCTTTAAGTCTGTTAATTTATATTTGTTTGGGTGGTCTGGATATTTGTAAACTTGCTGATAGTTAAAATATTTTAACACAACAAGGGAAAGAAATTGTAAAATTTGTTTTAGGTACTTTACTTATCAACCCAAAGTTAGATTACGAATTACGTCATTTTTAAATAAAATTTCCCATTCAAAACGAAACCAGTTTAATTTAATTTCAAAGAATTTTCGGCTTCGACCAAAAACACCGCGCTTTTAATTTCGCAAAAACCGAATTTGGTTTTACTTCATTGTCTAACCTGTCGATCTCCATTATACCCGGCCGTTCCAGTCTAAACAAAGTGTTTGGTTAGCAACACGTAATGCGATCTTACTCGAATGGCATTTAAACTGCGTACGTGCACGACGGGTGTAATCTAAAAATGTCGGCTATTTTAATTCGGCGTATACCTAATTCGTCGCAATTTTACACCGAAAAATCGACTTAAATCTAATGAACCTTTGCGGATGCAAAAGAAAGGGCAAACCTAATCTCTATTAGCTCCTATCCGACGTAATGTTTTCCAGTTCCTTGTGTATAGTGTTTATAAATAGACCTATGTTAAGACCGCGTAAATTGCCGCAGGACGACATTTAAGCCCTAAACGAGATGTTCCGATCACGTTTCTGTGAGATTGTATATAAGATATCCGCCATCGTCAATGTTGTGTTAGTGATGTATATGTAATCTTCAGACGTGTTTTGATCGTTTTAAATCGAATAACCCTTTAACAGAACATAGTTTATGAACTATTTTAATAGATGACATTTTTGTTTGACTGCTATACAACTCTCATGCCTTAAAATTAATATTTAAACTGTTAACAGTCTACAATTCTAATCCTAATCCTATATATAAAATAGTTTATGCAAATATAAAACAAATTTGTAATAAGGTTGTATTCATTTTAATAAAAAAAAACTTATTGTCCTGCTTAAAAATAACCATTTTATTATTTTTAATTTTAAAGATTGTGGTAGTAGCCACGTATTTTGTAGCCGCTGGATTTTTCAATACATTCGGAATGGCAGTTGATACAATCTTTTTGTGCTTTTGTAAGTCCAATTTTTCTTTGAATATTTTCTGTATGTGAAATACAATGTCGTTTTATTTCATAATGAAAATGCGGTTGGGATTTTCGTATGCCAGTTTTAAATATATCGTCGTTTAAATTTCATTACATATTTATAAATAGATATTACCAAACTACCCTTTCAATTTGTCATTAATTTAAAATATACAACCAAGGGCATTTTAGATTTTTAAGTGCTTTTTTTCACACCAAAACCATCTTAAATCAATATCTCTATAACATAGTAAGTAACACACTTAATTTATTATACAATATTGGCCAAGTCTTTCATTTAAATATATTTTTGTTTTTAACATATTTGTAGTGGAGGATTTGGAGCGAAATGACGGAAGCCCAGAGAAACCTTACTACATGAGTAAAGGGATGATGGGCGTACTAGGAAAGAAAAATAAAAAGGTCAAAAAAACAAAAAAGGACGACGACTAAAAATTCAAGAGAAATAAAAAGATAAGTTTACCTGTGTTACTTATTGTAAATATATAAAAATAATGTTTTTTTTTTATTTTAATTATGATATTCCAAAGTACTAAAAAATAACATTGTGTTTTTATATATATATATATATTGCTTAGATAATTTTTACTTCTTTACGTACAACAACAACATAACACATTCAAAAACGGTTGTCTGTTAGTCTATGCTTTTTGTTATATATTGCACTTTGCGTTGAATTTTATAAGTTTTCCTTATAGTTTATTTCCGATAGTGCATTACATTTTTTTTATTTCCGAAAAATTGCAAACATTTGTTTTATTTCCGAAAAATTGTTTTCATTTAATTTATCGTTACTTGAAATCTAAAAAGGATTCTTAACACAAAACTGTGCGGTAATATAATGGAAGTAAATGCGCTCTGCGATGACGTAAATGAAATAAATTTGACATTATCGAATAACATAATAATACCAATAACGCTTCAACCCTGTATTTACTTAAAACTTTGTTGACCTATGTTTAGAAAAAAAAACGCCTTATAAAATTGTGAAAATATATTATTTACTTTTTGTTATTTTTTTTTTGTATTCCAAAATAATTCTATATCAATATATATTGCAAACCATTTCATTTCACTAAAACATTATAATTTGTACATGTAAAATTTTATTTTTTAATATTTTCATTTGTATCTGACAGTATTTAGTTTTACTGCGAATCACAATAATTATTGCATTTTTTTTATACACATAATCGTTAGTTTTCATTATCATTACTGTTATTTGCGCTGTATTTATATACACTTGTCGAATCAATTAGCTTGTATTTATCACGAATTCTCATTTTGTTTGTTTATTTTAAGTTTATTATTAACACATGGCCGTTTTAATTTGAGTTGAGAAAAGTACGCGGCCAACTTTATGACAATGCGCTTCCGAATTAACTTCTATTTTTAATTAAGCTTATTATTGGCGATGGTTTAACAACTTTACTAAATTATTTTCGGAAATTTTTTCACTTAAAATAGTTTGAAAATTCTTTACGATAAATTAAAGCGGTCACGTGGTCAAATTTTTGCTTTGAGATAATCTTTTAAAATTGAAACTCGTTATTCGCCTTTAAGTGTGTTTTTTAAATTGTTGTGACGTCATAATCGTTTGTCATTGTGACGTCATCTGCTTTGGAAGGTCAACGATCGCCTAAATCAACATTGTGATTTAAAGAAGCGGTTTTGATGAGCTTTCTTCGCCCAACCAATTTGTTGTTATTCCAACCCTCTTTGTTTATTTTACTCCTCACAATTATAATGAGCCTTTTATATACATGACGTCATCAGCCATTGTTAAAATAACAATCACAATGAATTGCCAATTGAAAGAAACCGAAAACAGGCACTCGATCGAGTTTTCGATTGCCGAAAAAATCAATTCTGCCACTCGAGTTCGATTCTCCGTACAGGCAAGTTCAAACTGTAATACTATGTGGAATATGATGAAGTGTTTTTCAGTTAAGAACGGATTTGCTAAAGTACATTCCAACGCTTTATTGACACTTGACACAGAAATCAATACCTCTTTGATGAACATTTCGTTTGTAGCCTTCCCTTGTGACGTCACAATTAGCTTGTAGTGTTGAAATAGTTACTTATTGTTAATGGCGCTGCGGTAAACGCATTTGAAAACAATAAAATTAAATTAAAAATGTAAAATTTCTTTTTAATTTTTGTTTTACTTTCGCAGCAGAGTTTTGTAGACTTGTAGATTAAAATTTTGCCTTAGTTATTTTTGTAAAATTTATTAAATTTTTTAGCATTTGATTATTTTTAGCGGCTTCTATTTAACCCCATGTGTGTTAGTTATATAACTAGACAGATGTTGACAAGGTTAGCATACTTTATTTGGCCTAATCGATATTTTTAACCAGAGAAATATGCATCACATTTACCTATAACCTATCCTTCAAAGCTAATTTTACCTCGTTTAGGAAATATACGACAGACAACGTCGTCGTTTTATTAAAAATAATATTCAATCATTATATTTTAATGAAGGGAGCCAATATTTTATTGACGTAGAACATCTGTATTTGATCAATTCAAAGAAATTTTTAAAAGGCCTGCAATTTATAATACACAAACATTGATTGCCATGTATATTTAGGGAGTCTGCGTTTGTTTTTTCGTAGCATTATTAACCCGTTTGTTAATGTTATTTTTCTTGGGTTTAAATTTTTTGTGTGTAGGCCAAAAGGGCTTGTTCAATTACACGCTTGTTAGGTGGGATGATTAACATTCATGTAATTACCAAGGTTACCGCAGTTCGTACTAGTTAGTATGCTTAATCTGCCATGTAATCCAATTTAAGCGGAGGATTACAGAAAAATGTAGGTGTTGTTACGTTTTTAAACTGGTAAACTATGTGAGCTTTTTTCTAACATGATGTTTTTACTATAATTCTGCTAAGAAAATTTCTCTGTTATGGCTTCAGTCTTCCTATTATTCTTACTGAAAAATGAAAAGTCATAAATTTCATTCGGAGAAACCTTGTTAATTTCAAAAACGTGCGAGAAAATTGAAAAACGAGAAAAAAGAACGTTAAATTGCACTTAACCCTAAAAAAAAAGTCGCACACAAATACATGCATGTGCGGTCGAACAAGTAACCTGCGAAGTTGCATTTAAATACAAAGCACAGGTGAAAACGTTAGACAAAAAAAAACGACAAAAATGATTGTGCAAGAACTGAACTTAGGGGAAACAAGAAAAAACAAAGGTTTGCCACGTAAGCCCAGCAAAGTACCAGCCCTTACTAGGCTTACATAGCGTGGAAACCAATCAACAACACAAAAAACAATAAATTTAGGAACAAGGAGCCGCCGCGGTTGCTAGCAAAGACGGTTTAACGCTAAAATGAAGCTGCGTGCACGCGATTGGCATTAGATAACTATCACGTGACTGTGTCATCTGCACAACGACCTTCGCGTCCCTGTCCTGGTGCGATCCGCTAAAAACGGGAATAGTTCCGATCGAGAGCGACGTAGACGTCCTCGTTACAGTGTTGGAGGTGAAACAGGGGCTGTATGACGTCATAAACGACGTGGGTTCGGTCCTCGGATATTTAATAACCGGGGTAGCGATGGAACGAAGAGCTGGGTGTTTGTCATCATCTTCCAAGAACTCTTTCGGCAGAGGCCGCTTCTTTTTCGGGAGCGGACACGTCGTCGTGATCGTCGATTTTTTTGTGACGTCATTCTTGGAACAAAGTACAGTGTCATTTTTCTTTAAAATTGGGGTTGGTACATCACAGGTTACGTCGACATGTTCATCTTCGCTGTTAAAACGAAGCCTTTCATTTTGTTGTTCGGGCTCGCAATCAACGATAATTTCTTCGTCTTCATCCGAACTCTGATCCCTGTCTCCTTCTGGCGATGTGGACACCACCTCGCAGCAGGAGGAGACTTCAAGTTCCTGGTACATTACAGGAACATCGTCCCACGAGCTACCTAGAAATTTATAAAAAAATAAGATTAGATTCCTCGTAAAAAAGCGTATTTTAAATCGATAAACGTTCGTTTTAATTTGATTAAATATTATTTTCACACGGGGCTTTTGTTTGGCTTGAACGCTCGTAAAAATAGCGCGTGATGCCGCGTTACCGGTAACACAACACAGTATGTCAACTAACGTTTTGCGGTGAATAAACAACAACAGGAAGAGTTTAATGCCGTGTTACTAACGCACTGCTTGTATTTGCTGCAAAAATTACCGCAAACATGCAACGGCTGCAGATTTTGGAACGCCTTTGTTAAAACGAAAATGCATTAGTGATGTCACTTTTGACCTACCTTTTGGGGAATTGAGGTAGGACATCACGTGGTTAGTGTTAACTGATACCGCTAGGGGGCGCGTGACTTGAGATATCCTTGAAACCATGACGTCAGCGTTGGTTACGCATGACTGAAGCACAGTGGGTGAGGTATTTTCGGGTAGAGGTTGGTCCGACTCCGGTATATGAGAATATAAATCTAAAAAAAAATGATGTTTATTTTTCTGCTGTAAAAGTTGGAAAAATTGTAAGCTGAGTAAACTCACGTCATTCTGTTTTGCCTATTTGCCAAATCTAATACATTAAACATGAGAGAAAAATAGGACGAAACGTGTAATTAAACAAAGGATTAAAACACCGTTAACGTGTACGGGTCGGTGTAATTCAACATAAGTAAACAACCGCGATCTTTGTTTAAGATCTATAGAAAAAAAACACGTGACCGTTCCATGTATTATTCATAACCTTTGTTTAGTGAGCCTCGGTCTGGCTACGCCCTAACTATAAGGGAATTACGTATTTTCTTCCACGTTTCAGTTTTCCCATCTAGTTTCCCGGCAACGCTATTTCCCCACACACACACAACGCTATGACTGTTCATTAGGAAATACCGCCACGTCTTGCTGTTTACGGAAGCGCATTTTAACAGACGCATTACAATTGTCGTTACTTAGAATGAATGGCATTAAAAGACTTTTTATCAGAGTCGAAAAAAGCGCGGCAAAATATTACAGTTTAGCCATCTGCTAGGCGCGCCGAAACTGCGTAAAATCTTAATTGTTTATCACCAAGTTATTGTTTCTTTGTTTACAGGCCCCGCCATTTCTATTTATTGGCTAACTTTTTACAAAGCCAGCAGTTGTCGTATAGTGGAATCCATTGTGTAAGTATAGCCGTTCTAAATGACAGATGTCGTCTATCTGATAAATCGTTTATTTTATATCGATAACCACACCCGTCAATAAAAATAAACTGAAATCAAAATAAAAAACTTGGACACCAATGACTTTATCACAGATAAGCGGGATAATATTTATTTTTGTTTGATGATTTCTCCTTTATATTAATAAACAGCGTTGTGTGTCATTATATCGAGGTTAATTCACTCATTATCAAATTAAAGGCCTTCGCTGTGGGGTATTAAAGACAGTTCTTATATGAAATAAAAATGTGTTTTTCCAATTTTATGAACAAAAAAGGCCGAAATCCCTAGCGAGTAGTAAGGTTTTTCTTTGTTATTTTTCGCGTGACTGAACAACTATTCTTAGCCTATTTTTAAAGTGCATTCAAATGAGACCATAACAAGAAATATTTCCAAAAATATCGGATTATAGGGAAACGGGCACTTTAATAAGACAACTCGACCGTGAGTTTTAAATTAGAGCGAGAAATGAAGTGGGTGTAATAGGGGCGTGCATTGGCCCGTAATGGATTACTCTGCGATCGAAATCGTATATGTAACCGCATGAATTTTTAACAACCGCTACGTCCGCTAATACATAAAACATAAACAAAGGAACTCAACACAGTCTGTAGACAATTTAGTTTCGCTTTGATATGGGTCTCAAAATTTAAAAGGAAACTGAATATCACAGTCAACTAGAAGATAGGGATTTACTATACAAAGGGCGTTTTTAAAGGCGTGCTATTAATCATGTTTAGCCTGTTTTGCACACACAGCATTAGATCATTTATTTCCGCGCTCTACTATGTCAGGAAGTGACGTCATTCGTGCCATGGTGTGATCATCACATGCCTATTATACATTATCCTGCACAAACCCGGAACTGCAGTAATTATAGAGATCGTACGCAGTCTAATTATAGACATCAGCAGTAATTAATTTCAAGCCACGATTGCAACAGACGGGAATTTTTATTGTTTTGGAAATTCTTTCTAATACACACAAACCGACGGACCGAATAATTTTTCTCACGGTGGATTTCAGTTCGTGACTACTGCACATTAGTTTATGCGATTAACGGGCATATTAATTAGGTTAACATACTCCAATTGTGTCTACGTATATGTTTGATGAATATTTCCCTTAATTACATTTCCCCGAATAGTGTTAATTATACTATGTGTTTTGGTAATATGGAGTCTCTTAGCATAAAATCAGCAATGTACAATCTAAACTGGTTGCTGTTATTTCTTGTAAAACGTAATCTCACCTTTTTTATAATTTTTCTTTAATTCTTTTTCGATTTCTTGATTTTTTAAACATTCGTCGAATCGCATTTCTGAAACTGTGTTAGCTACGATTTCGTAATCGTCCTCTAAGTAGGCACATC
This sequence comes from Corella eumyota, assembly GCF_963082875.1. Taxonomy (NCBI): domain Eukaryota; kingdom Metazoa; phylum Chordata; class Ascidiacea; order Phlebobranchia; family Corellidae; genus Corella; species Corella eumyota. The sequence goes on from NC_137491.1 coordinate 6,965,113, forward strand.
GTACTTCTTGCAATACGTGAGCGACGAGAAGGGCTTTTCGCAAGTCCATTCCGCGGGATTTTCGCCCGCCTCGGCCGCCACCGATGTCTACAGATCCCGATGTCATTTTGTTCATCGAGACATTAATAAGGTTTTGTAGCTCAGCATCCATATCCAAAAACATTTTACCTTTTGTGTTAAGACTATGTAGTCTGTGAAAAACAAAAAACTTTACTTTAAAAATTAAAACTTAAAACTAACAATTGTAGGAATAGTATTTGCAAGTAACTATTCTCGCTTTTTCGTACTAAATTCGTTCAATATATTTACCAGTTACACCAGTAAAAATGGTATGAGTAGATCTAACTGACGAATGCGCGTTGCCCTGTTCTTTCGCCTTACTTAAGATGTATTAATCTTAATTATGTAAAAATAACTTAATCTCAAAACAAACGAATCTCCCCTTTAGGCTACCACGAGGCCGCAAATATGTCGGTCGTTAGAAATTCGACGACTGAAAATAAAGAAAATATACTATCCGAATTCCCCTTTTTCCTTTTCTCTTATGTTGTTATGAGTATATCGACCTTTCGCGCCATTTAGAGCTCTCACTCTGTTATATATCCTGCTCCTTTTTCTCTTTATTGTGCGGCACAAGAGTCTTTTACGCTATTGTTCGAGTAGGCCGGTTAATCTCTAAAACCCTTTAAAGTCTTTTTGCGATTTGCTAGCGTTCATGCAGGCAGCCAAGCGCTATGTAAATATGGACTCAAAGGACCCATCGCGCCACGACTGCTATTATGACGTAATAGTCTCATGATTATGTCGTTTGTTTCTTTATTTACACGCGCGTCGTGTTTGTTTTGTGAGGGTGTGTGCGAAAAGCATGCGCGAGTAGTTGCGCAATTGTTTTGACGGGTTAGCGGGCTTCAGCAGTCTGTTGGTCTGTTTGCCTTTGACAAAGAAATTGTTTAGTTTTGTCCTTATATTTCAACAAGTGGAGTTTATTTTTGCTCTTAGTCATTGTTTGGATAACTCGATTATTATATTTAACCGGTATTGTTTGGAAATTGATGTTTGTTTTCTCAAAAAATAGCTAACGTTCTATTTATATTGTACTAAACCTGATAAATATATCTTTTCCCCACAGGGTCGATTGCACAGTTTGAAGGTATTTTGTAATTTTACAAATCACGTTTTTTTTTTGTTTGGCTGTTTACCCGCAAAATAATCCTTAAACAAGTTAATGTATACTAAAATTGTTCCTGCTCAAAGGATTTCAAGTCCAACATAAAATATGTTTGTTCTATTTCCAACAATGTTATCAACAAGGTCAAATCGAAATATGCTTTGTTGAAAAACTAAAGGATTACAGATTATAACATATTAAGGTCGCCAGAAAAAGATTTGTTGCATCCACGTGGTCTGTTATTGCATCATACGCGGACAAATTAAAAGGAAGTCACGTGACGCCGTACGGTTGTCGAAAATACCATTTAGCGCACGGTATCGTGTTTCTATGGATTTTTTTAAATACCTTTGCGCCTTAAAGTTTTATACAAAATGAACCCATTGTGTTCTGGTTATTCTTAGAACCAGGTATTGTCGTTTCGAGGCAAAACCGCCACGTTTTTGCTTAACTGGCATTTTGCAAGCTACTTAAATTTTAAAACTTTAGCTTGTGCTTACCCTGCCCTAAAAAGGCATGGCGAACATCATTCATTATTTATTTATTTACTGAATTATTAAAAGGTTTTATTTTAAGTGCACTTTCGTATTAATTAAGATCGACACGCACACGGAATTAAGTGGCCACGGTGTAATGGTCGATTATGATCTTTATTGGTCTTTATTTATAAGTTACGTCATTTAAAAGTGACAAAGTCGACAAGGATTTTGACCGTGAGCACGTGCTCGATAATTATTCGCAGATGAGACTGAACCACATGATCAACCCACAGAATCGAACTAATTCAATATTAGATGCTGTTTAATTTTAAATCATCGTCGCCCAAACCCCGAAGGACATAGCCGCCAGGTATGTGACGTCATAATACAATTTGTAAAGACCTCGTGACCCGAATCTCGTTTCCTACGAAAACGTCGTTCTTTGTTACGACAAATAGAGTTTTATGATATACGCCGTCCCCTGAAAACGAGAAAAAATTCTCTGCATGCTTTGAATTATGCATGTCTAACCACCAAAATAGATTAGGCCTCGGCGTAGCGTTGCCAAATGCAATTTCAAAATTGATTTCCGAATTAACCACATTTGTGTGTTTGACAGATGTTGTTGCCTGGATTTTACAAATCGAACACCCAGGTTAATTAATCTTCAATAGCTGGGTGTTATGTTGAATTGACAGCAATGAATTTTAATATTAATAGACAACGACACGCCACCAATGCAGCTGCGAGTTGCAATCGATATGCAACGTCATTTTATCAGCTAAGCCAGATTGCAGATAAAATATTTTTGGCGATTGAAAAAAAGGAAAATCAAGTTTTATTCTTATAATTATCTTAACTAAGATTAGTTTACAAGCGAGATAATTTGGTATAAAATACACGACCTTTGCCATTTTTTGTCCTAGATTACCTACCAATGACCTGGCAATAAATTACAGTTTGTTGTTATACAATAATAAAATCGCTTAATCGTTTTTCGATGAATTATTCGCGCATCGGACTTTGTCGGATTAGTTATCAACAGATGACGCTACAACAAACAAACCGTGTTTGTTGAATACCAACTCGCTATTCTCCCCGGCCATAAAATGCAAATAAATGATTAACTCGTGGGTGCTGACGTAGTTTACGATCGCTATTAGAAAATCGTGTTTTTGATAACTTCCATTCATGGCGTTCCAATGTTCGAATTACGAGCTTACTCCGCCCTATATTTAATTTACCAACGCGGAGCGCGCTGACTACATACCAGCTGGACTGGCTGTTTAATACCCTTGTTATGTTAATGCTTTCAATAAATCAAATCCCTGTGGTTGCTTAACGTGTCTTAACATGATTTATTTCAGCAAGAAATTCGGATGTTATGTTGTAAATCGTAACTACCAGTGACGTAATTTAAAGTCACGCCAGCGTGTTAGTCAGTAATCGTAAGTCCGCGACTTGGAAAGGTCAATTAAAGGACCTTAACCCAGGAGGCGGATTTTTGAAATTTCGACACGATTTAAGTAAATTTGTGGTCGCTAAGCTTAAGTGGGAAGTCGAAAACAATTTCTAGCCTACATTTTTCTACTTGTAAATTTACAACAGGCTTTAATTAAAGTTTGTCGATATCGCCCTGTGTTACAGCCGGTATTAGCTTCGCCACTCCTTTGTATTTTTCCAATGCCGAACCGACAATTACTCCATTCAAAACACTGTGCCATAAAAAGTAACACATCAATTATATTTTGGCGGTTAGGATATGAGATACTTTATTAAAAGTTTAACTATTAATGTTCGAAGTAATGATATCATATTGGAAATTTTATACCAAATTATGAGAAAGTCGTTTAATGGCCTACTTATTACATTACAATTGTAGGTTTGTGACTGGTTATACTAAACATTTGTTATTTTTTAGTTAATACATCAATATATATTTATCACAAAATTTTAAACATAACTTTAGACAGTTCTAGAAGTTTATGGTTTATATTATATTAATAAAATTATTTGTAACATTTATACCATGGGTTGTTATTTTTCGTGTGTTTACTTCTTATTAATTTATTTGGTTAAAAGTAAATATATTGTAATTTTCCAATGCTTTTTGAAGTTGGTTTTAAATTAATCTTTACAAAAATTTAAAACTGATAATATATTACTTCAGCGGGTATATACATATTCTGTCCCACAAGAAATTAGATTAGAGCATGTTTTTTTTTGTTAATATAAAACACTTACTCGCTTCTAAAATAGGAGGTTTTCGCACGACCTTGAACTATTTGTTCGTTCTTCGAATAGAATTTGTTAAGTGTATAGAGCGATAAAGATTCTTGGAAATAACCTCAAAGAATCACGAACATTAGATTTAAATTCCATGACAGCGTGTGTTTATTTTGGCTATGTTTATAGCCTGCAATTTAAAGGTTGTAGGCGTAGATAATATCTTTATATTTTAAATACCGCGTAGTGCGGTGTTGTGTCTGTGGACGGATTTAAGTAAAACAGAAAATTTATAATAACAAAGTACCATACTTAAAAATATGTAAAGTGGATTTAAATTTTTTTATAAGGCAGGCTATTTATTCTGCATTTCAAAAATTTTCGTAGTTAAAATATTCCATTTTTAAATTCGACAATATTAATTTGGACTTCGGTAAAATTTGACCCCCTATTTTAAGTTATTAACCTATTTAAACAATTTCAATATTTCCTAATAGCAACATAGATTTTTCCGGAATGTTTTATAATAGGGTGTATGACGACAAATTCACTTGATTTGCCCAAAGTCTATATATATTCACAACAAATGACTGTTACAGTATTGGGTCAAATTCTCCAAACCATGAAATCACGATTTCGGGCTTAGCCATTTATGATTATCTTCTTTGTGTGATATGATGTAAACAAATAATTAAACAAAGACGAATTACGTATAGCCGCGGTTATATCAACTTTCACAATAAGCTACGCGTCGTGTACACAGTAATTCTCATCATCTCGGGTTATGGTCAGGGTGTCAAATAATCTTAAAACGACAAAAAGACGATCTAACTCAATAATACAACGTGGCGACGAGCTATTGTGCGACTGAATCATGTTACCAATTTAAAAGAAGAACCCCCGCGGATACTCAAAAGGTCCCGTTAGGGTCGTTACTTCCACAAAGAAAGAATTAACAAGCTTCTCGTGGTAATTAGGTTTACTGGCAACTGTCGGGCATTGAATTCGAAGCCTACACATGAATCACTAACCTCTTGAGTGTCCACACAATAGTTTATTTTGACGAAGTTCTCCGCGCTCGATGAAGCACGAAGGAAAACTTCGTTGGAAATTTTATTCAACCAGCACAACAACATCACGTGGTTGATTCGCAACGATTCTTAGAATGTTGTGACGTAGATCTCATGGGGGTTATTTATTGACTTTATGTTTCATTGACTGCGCTTCATCTTATTGGCTAGTTATCAACTATTTATATTGTATTCCTTTTTGATTTTTTCTTTATCTTCTTATTATGGTGTAGTAAGTTATTTTCGTTCGATTACTTTAGGGAATATAACTCTTAAGTGGGCTAAGTGCTGGATTGAAAATAGCAATCACCAAATACTTCACGGTTTAGAAGTAAAGGGTTTTACTATAATTTAGCGTGAAAAATTTTTATTCTAGTCTAAAAACATCTGACTAACCTGACAAATGCGTTGTTATTACTCACTAAAATTTTAGGTAATAATATTCACAAAAATAGAATGTGTTTATATTTAAAAATTGTTTATATCTGTGTTATTTTATTAAGTTTTTTAAATAGCTATTTACTAATCTATCACGTTTATCCAAAACCTTACAACTTATTTTTTTAAATCACAGGTGAAAATATCTGTTTGTGATTAAAGGGGTGTGTTATAGTGATGTCGTTGGGCTATTTGTAAGATTCCCGGTTCAGAAACAAATAGTGTGGTGTTGATGGGGCTTAAACCAAAACCTTGGTTACCCGACTCCAATGCCGTTTAGCTTGTGGCTAAATTTAAAAAAAAATGAACCATGAGCGCGATCTTGCGGTTGAATAAATTTGTTTTTAAATTGCTTTTTTTTTAGCCTCCTTAGCATATATGTTATGTTTTAGACAAACCTGAAAGGTTATTTTAGCAGAAAAACTAGTACGCAGTAAGTTTAAAATCAAGAAAACAATAGATTTTATACAATAATGCCATAATTTTTATATACAAAAAACGAATAAAAAAACATGAACTGGTAAAACCTTAATATTAAACTACATACTTATGGTGTAAAATGTAATATCCAAGTTAAATTTGTGATTTATTTTTAACATTTTGGGCCACTTAAAAAAATTGTTGGCACTTTTTAGGGACTAGAATGACGTTATATCAAACTTGGGACTGTGTGTATCTTTGTTTATATTCATTTATGCTCAACTTACAAACTAAACATAGTGTAAGCATTGGGGACGCGGAATTTGAGGGAATGGAAAATGAAGGAACGGAAATTGAAGGAACGGAAAATGAAGGAACCGGAAAATGAAGGAACGGAAAATGAAGGAACCGGAAAATGAAGGAACGGAAAATGAAGGAACCGGAAAATGAAGGAACGGAAATTGAAGGAAAGTGAAAAAAGGAGAGGCGGAATTTAAAAAAAATAAAACGCGGAAATTCCGTTGACTATTTATTTGTATTTAAGTCGATATTATTTTAGAAATAAACGGGCATTTTATAGAAGAGGGTTAGGGTATGCTGGGGTAATAAAAATTAACTCATTATCGCTTATCAGTTCTCAAATAAATGACAGTAAACCTAAATAAACAGTCAACGGTATTTCCGCGTTTTATTTTTTTAGGATTCCGCTACTCCTTTTTTCACTTTCCTTTAATTTCCGTTCCTTCATTTTCCGGTTCCTTCATTTTCCGTTCCTTCATTTTCCGGTTCCTTCATTTTCCGTTCCTTCATTTTCCGTTCCTTCAGTTTCCATTCCCTCATTTTCAGTCGACCCTAAGCATTTTGGTTAATACTTTGACCCAATGATATATAATAAACACATTACACTAACCACCACTGTTGACGCAATTCCAAACATACCCACGATATTCAAAAGATAGGTCAAAGTATTAACCAAGCTTTTTATTATACTGTCTGACTGTCCCACTAGCAGACTGGTAAGTTAAGAAGTTTTGGTAAGTTAAAATTGTTTTCGTTGAAATACTGACAACAAGTTTTTGACTAGTCAAGGGTCAGGGGTTAGTGTTTAGAGTGCTTTATTTTATTTATTTTTTTTTATTTTGGTTTTTCGCGCGTTGATAAAAGTAAATAATAAATACGATATACAATTAATATTACAACAATGCGACGGGAAAAAATGACAAAATCAATTTAATGATTTAAAACATGCCAAAAGTATTAATGTTTACATGAAGATTTTAATTATTTTATGGCATGGTCACCAAACCCAGTATAAATTATATTATTAATAAATGCGATAAATAAAATACATTTTACAGAATATACACCAAAAAAATAAAACTATAACAAAGGAGTGACGAAATAACAAAATAAAATTGTACAAAAAAAAAAGAAAGTTACGACACATTTGATTTATAAAAGTAGAGCAATCACTGTCGATGGTAGTTACAGTGTAAAAAATAACTTAAAGAAAATAATAATTACATTTAATATAACCCAGTATGGCTCTAGTAGGAAAGCACGAACTGGTCACGATAAATTGCATGTGAAAAAGGGACTAACCGAAATAAACCTACCTAAAGAAAGAACGTCCCAGAATGGCCTTTCACAACGTATATCACATACGCACAAAAATATTAAACAACCCACACACTAGTGGGGGTTCACGTATATAGAGTAAGTGAATATAAATGTTTAAAACTAGTTAATAGTAGAAAAGAAAGAGGAAACTTGATAAATTAAAATATATTACATTGATAGTTTAAAGAGAGATTGCATAATTAAGTTAAGTTTGTGACGCAAAGTGTTAAAGTAGCTGAATGAATAAGTAGCTTTGTATGGTCCAAATTATTTGTTCAGGGTGGTTGGAGGATTTAATTTTAACTAAGCAGCTAAGCTGCTAAGGGTGCTACAGCTTGACATGTAGAAGTAACCTCGTGTAGTTAAGCCAAGGTGTTTTTAATTAATACACAACGCCACCACATAACTAAACATTGTATATATAACTAAATTTTTAGATGCTGGTAATATAACTTGTCCATAAAAACAGTGGTCTGGTGGTGTTAGAAAATGTCTTTGTTTTCTTCAATATTAGCCAAAACTGGAACAATCCTACGTAATAGTACTGTACAACAATGTTTAAACATACAAACTTTTCAATCCACAAAAATTTGCAATTTGTCATCATTAACTTGCAATCATCGAACTCAATTTGTTTTAAATAAAAATCAACATCAAAATGCAACAGTATCCAAAATATCTATATTGTCAACAGTTTTATCATCAAATTTGCACACAACAGCAGTAAGTTCAGATTCCTTTTAATACTTACTACAATTTCTTAAAATAAATACAAAAATAATTAAATGTTGCAGGGTAGAAAAATATATTACCAATATAAAAAAAATATAAATATACAGTTTGTGTTAGACCAAAATAAAAAAAATGTGTTAACTTATATATAATACAAAAATGAATTAAATAAAAAAATACCTGATAGAGCTCTATTTTTGTTCATTGATTGTTTATGCTTTTTTTCCAGTTACTTTCTAATGATTACAAACTTTTTCAAGCATTTGATAAAAGAATAACTAAAAATGGAGGAACTTTTAAAAAATTAAAGAAAAGGCCATCCAAAATGTTTGGAAGACCACAAATAAAAGGAGTGGTTTTAAGGGTAATTATTATTTATTGCACTTTAAAATTAATTTAAAAAAAAAATATAATCAAATTAAATTTTTTGGCAAAATATTTCTTGAAAGTTTTCTTGAAAAAAAACTTTATAATAAAACTAAATCAAATAAAACATGTTTAGATTTTGGTAAGAAAACCTCGAAAACCAAACAGTGCAAATCGTAAATGTTGTAGTGTTAGATTAAGCAATGGAAAAATTATAACAGCTCACATACCTGGAGAGGGACATACATTACAGGTACGATAAGTACAAAAAACCTGTTAAACAAGTTATTTAATGATATCAACATTCTATAATGATATTTTTGTGCTATACAAATTAGAGTAATCAAGGCAAATAAATAGCCTTACTTTTTTTTAAGTATTTATTATTTATTTATTTTGTTTTTTCGCACATTGATAAAAGTAAATAATAAATACGATAGACCTATACAATTAATATTAAAACAATGCGACGGAAAAAAATGACAAAATTAATATATGCGATTTAAATAAATGTTATCATTATTATTTTTAGATATTTATATATATTTTAAGAAAATTATTTTTTTAGGAACACAATGTTGTGCTGATTGAAGGTGGAAAAACCCAAGATTTATTTGCTGTTCATCATAAAGTTGTACGTGGAAAGTTTGACTGTGCTCATGTTGTTAAATCTGAAATGTGATAGAAATACTACTTTGCATTTTGGGGATTGTGTTTTATAGATTTAGTAACTATTCTAGGAAAAGACAGTTTGGAAAAATTTTTGTAAATTTTATCTTAAATGTAAATTGTCTTACTAAATTCGTACCATTTTGTGGTAAATATAAAACTTCAATAATTTCGATCAAATAAAATAAAATATTGTACATTGGCAATTATATTTTTTAAGCATAAGCAAAAAAAGTTCGCATGTGAAACTTGATTATTCACCTGTGAAACTACAGTATATTTCCCAATGGAAACTTTTACAGAGAAAGATATGAAAGGGAATTACCCTATAAGCAAATAAAAAGCTTTTTATTGTCTGACAAACACTGTTCTTTCTTCAAGTTTTAACCACTTCAGTTTAATATAAATACTAGTGCGGTTTTATTTCAACTTTATTATTATTATAGGTTTACATACTGTAATAAAGTTTGCAAAGTTTAAATTAAGCTCTACAACTGTATGCCAAGAGAATGGAAAACAAGAAAAGCAGTGACATTTCTCCAAAAGCTTTTTTCAAAACAAGTAAGTGTAGTATATTTTCGTTTTTAAAATCACAAAACAATTACTTTTGTGTATGTTGTTTTATGAATAAAATGTTAATGAAACAGTTTTAAAAGTTTCTCATTACACTTTGTAGATAAAGATTTGGATGATAAACTGCATTATGGTCTTGGAATATCATTTGTCGCTTTAAGTCATGCAGAAAAATATAGTAATGGCAATACTAATGAGTTCATTGATCGTGTTTATGATTGGCTTAAAGACCGGCCAGAAAATGCCATGGGTTCGTTAATTTAATTGTTTGATTAATTAAATATTGTTGATTTAATATGTTTAATAATTGTCAGAAGGCTTTTAATATGTTTTATAATAAAATTTGTTGTAATTATTATAAGGAAATATGTATTTACAACAATTAATTTGTTATTTAAAGAATTAATTTAACAAAATAAAGTAACTAAAGTAAAAGTTTTTAAATCTTTACCCACATATAATTTTGCAAATCGACATAATAGTGTAACAAATTTGTTGTTTATAGATGAATGTAAGTATCCGCCTAAAAATTGGGTATCCAATTTGATTTCATATTTTACTTTCACTGAAAAAGAAAAGAGCATAATAATGATTGCTGAACAAAATGGAAAATTTACCTATCCTCTTTGGAAAGATCTAGTATTACAAATGATTAAAAGGCTAAAGGGTAAACATATATTCGATTGAACAATGCTTTTTAATATTTTTTTGTTTAATCTAAGAATATTTTAGATTAAAAATCTGCATAATCTTTCTAAAGTTAAGCCTAATTTTCTTTCATATTTTATCCTTGGTAAAATAATAGTGTCTCTAAAATATTTCAGAAAACGTAAAAAAATTGTAAGAATTTTTTATTTATTAAATTAGTTTTTACTGTTTTAAGATCATGAAATTCCAGCTTCTTTTCAAGATAATCTAATCATCAATAAACCACCTGCATTTTCATCCATAGATGACACCAATAAACTTTCTAAATTAAAAAAGAGCATTTTTATGAATCCTAAAATGCCTTTAGATATGATGGTAAGTTTTATTGTATATTAAAATGAAATGAAATCTTTATCAGTTTTATGTGCTTTCTAAAATATTTTAATGCCTAATTTTGTTTGATGTTAAACAATAAATTTTTTATTTCTAACATTATTGAATTTTAATTTTTGAGTTGCATTCAAATATTGCAAAATTTACATTATTGTTTGTTATTTCTTTAATAGGACACCAGGTGTTTAGATGAAGCGAAACGACTATCCCAAAACTCAAATTTATTTCAAATGTATGGTGCAAGAGGCATGGGAAAGAGGTATATCTTAACCGCACTTTTGAACGAACTTGAGCAGCAAGTGGACCACATTTTTGTTTTTAATCTAAACACAACACATCAGTTATTGCATGACCAAGTAAAGCGGGTTATTTTAAAATTAGCCAAACACGACTGGATTTCCACACAAGAACGAAATAATCTAGCGAATAAAGAAACATTGAACGCACTGCTATTAATGGTAAAAATATTGAGCACACAAGGCATTAAAGCCATCTTGGTTTTCTCAATTTCCGAATTTGACCTCAGTTCTAACTTTACCCCCTTGCTTCAATCTTTTGTTCACGAAATTCTTAAACAATGTGAAGAATTCTCTGTCAAAACAATATTGGTTACTTCTTCCCGGGATGCTATCCTTGATCAAGCTACTGCAAATCTTTATTCTGATTGTTTTCCGCTAGTTGAAATCGACGGTTTTACACCCCTAGAAGCAAATAAATATCTTAGTCTAAACCTAGGCCCCAAAAATCTTGCACAAATTGTTTTATTGGAGCGATATTTAGAAGAAAGTGATGGCTCTAAAACGGTAATTGTCAACCCTTTTTCTAACGAAGGTGCTAAGCGAATCTGCCTCTATTTTGATTACAATCCATGCTGTCTTAAGGCTGCAAAAGAGTATTGCATAACGCGTAAAATTTTGTATTCTGATTACGCCAATTCTATGGATCAAAGCCCTTGTGCACAACGTTTTATACATGCTGTAAGTGCTCAAATTTTAAAAGAATCGAGTGTGGGAAACGTGGAAGCTTACATGTCAATCAACGGTATGCAAAACGAACATTTAAGCGTATACAAATGTTCAGTTCAACAAGTGTTACACGTGATTATGTTTCTGGCAAATGAAGAAATTCCTGTTTTAATAATCGAGCACATTTGCCAAAAGTTACGCATTTTAAATTCAAATGAAAATTATACCGAAGCCGATCATGCTTGGCTTAACGTTAACGAAGCTTCTGACATTATATTCCAGCTAATTAAAAACTACTCTTGTGGCGTTGACTCTCCCATTTTACACCCTTCTGGAGTAATTAATAAAATTCCCCAACGAGTTTTTGATGCTGAATTGCGGGCCACAAAGAAAAACACAGATCAGCAAAAACAAAGCCTTGTAATCGCTATACAGGTTATTTTAGGTATGATTAATAAAGATAACAGAGAATCAACGGCTGATAGAAGGCTTGGAATTCTTATTAATCACATCGAAAAATTAACAAGAAACGCAAAAATGTATTTGGAACTAAAACTTGATCTAAGAGCGCTATGTAGTGAGGATTTTTTCATTTTTATGGGCATCTGCAGGCTTTTAGAGGTTTTAGGTCAAGGTATTATACAAGATAGGCTAAACCATCGTGTAAATCAAGCATTACAATTACTTATGCGTTCAGCTACGATGCTTATGGATGTTATGTCAGCATATAAAAACTCAAACGGTCTTTTGTGCCTAAAATTACTCTTTAAAACCCCAACTGACTGTACAGAACTTATTGGTTTTCCAGATCTAGATATCATTGAAAACAAAGATAAGGAGGCACGTAAAAGAGCTAAAAAAATCGCCGAACTTTGTCTTGAGACGAGCAAAAATCTTCGCCCTAAAATTATTGATGAATACCTTCGTTCAACCTTAATTTTAAGCGCAAAAAATTTTGAAGAATTTGAAAGAAAGGTAATGAAGACAAAAAACCTTTCCTTGCGTGAAGCAAAGTTGGAATTGGAAGACGTAGCTAAAACGGTGAAGTTAAAACTTGGTTTAACTAAACAACATATCGACCAGCTAAGGTCAATGGGAAATCTGTTGCAAGCTGGTGAATATGTTAAAATAATATTTGCTGAGAGACTGAGCGGGATTTTTCACACATATGGGCGTGCTTCTCACTATAATCACAGCAATATGGATGCCCAAGAGATCCGAAAATGTGAGTATTATTGCATTTTAAGTCGACAGATTGCTGAACAAATACGCCTACTAAGTAAGATCGGTTTAATTAACGAATATCTTCCAAAAGCTGCAGCTGTAGCTAAGTCTATTCAAAATATCAAAAATGAGGCTGATCAAGATCGAATAAAGAGACTTGATAAAGCGTATAAAGAATGTTGCGACTTGCTTGTGGTTCCAGGAACTTTTTACGAAGACGGGAAGTTCCGAGAAGTAGAAGGCTCCGTCTACACAGAACTACACGCCTATAGGTGCATGGTGAAGGCTAACACGAAAATAGTAAAGTTAAGAGAATGGAATGCCTGGAGCAACGACAACCAACTGCGCTCTTTAAATGAATGTGATAAGTTATTACAATTGACCCTTAACTCTAAATCTTTAGACATGGCACCACATTGTCTTATTCAGTCTGCTAGATTTTACGCAGCCGCTGGAGATTTTGTTAAAGCTTTTGAGGTTTATGAAAAAGGTTTTCATCAAACAGATGAAAGTGGAACGTATGGCATAAGTCAGCTAACTGACAAAAGACCCAATTCGTATGCTTGGGCCGTTTATAACTACTGCTACTCGTTAAAAATCTACATGGAACGTGCTGATTTGGCTAAACACAATTTAGACATTTTAAAATTAAAGGCGAATAAGCGTTTGGAGGCAACATTACTTAACCCAAAAGTGGATAAAAGTTGGAAAGAATCTAACGGAAAATTACAGAAATTTAAAACCATTTTTGTGTAGTGTTTAGTACGGTGCGTATATTATTTTTATATTAGTTTTAATAATGACATAACTGAAATTTTTTTAAGTATATTTTGTTCGACAAGCTAACTAAAAAACTGAAACACATAAGTGAAACATGGATTTTTAAATTGTAGCGTTTCTAAATTCAATAATAAATATTGGTGCTTAAACACAACATTTATACAGGCCTATATATTTTTTTTTGTTTTTTTCGCGCACTGATAAAAGTAAATAATAAATACGATATACATTTGATATTACAACAATGCGACGGGAAAATATGACAAATCAATTAAATGATTTAAAGCATACCATAAGTATTAATGTTTACATAAAGATTTTAAGTATGTTATGGCGAACCTTATATCTTGTATTGTGAAGTTGTGTTTGCAATAATGAACAAACATGTAAATAACTGATTATTGTTTTATTACCAAGAACTTAACATCAACTTTGTCCAAAACCCGAAAATTTATTTAAAACTGTGTTAAAACTAAAAAATTAATTTAAACTTAGTCTAAAACTTAAATTCAATTTTGTCAAACACTTCAAAAATTAATTTATCTTACTTTAACACTTTAAAAATTAATTTAAATGTAGCCGAACACTCTAAGGAAAAAAAAACTTTGCCAAAACCCTCAAAAATAAAAACTTTTGTCTAACACCCCTAATAATAGTTGAAATAGGGTAATATTATGTTTAAAACAATGCTAAGATTAAACAAGCTATGAAACAATATTTTGTCAAAATACCATTTAAATTTTAAACAAACTACAAATAAAATAAAAGTTATGCCCAAAAGCCATGCAAATTTGTTCAAATTAAAAAAACCCAAGCTTAATATTTTTAAAATAAAAAAAGAAAGGGTATTTGAAAAAAATTAACCGAACTAGTTATGACATCAATATAAAAAAAATTATGACAATTTTTTAATCTGTGTAGAAATAGATTAAGGGTCATTTACACATAATACGGTTTAAAAGGCTAGTTACAATAATTTAATATATAAATAAGCAAAATAAATCGAGTAAATAATTCGGGTTTGTTTGTTTTTAGTAAACACATTTTAAATTTTTAAATGAAAATAATTGTTTACTGGGTTATCCTCGATAATACTTATTTATGTGATTTTGTAATAAAAGCGTAAAATTAAAAGTGTAACCGGTAAAAAAGGTTGAATATTCTTAAATTATATATTTTTAATGACTAGATACATTTAAAATGCTGTACAAATGATTTATAGCATTCTAAAGTTTTCTCGCTTTCGAAATCAAACGAGCTGGGGCTTGGACTCGATTAGGGTTAGCAAACCAGGGTTAGGGTTTTAAACAAAATTAAATCAAATACACAAAAAATTTGAAACTATAAAAAAAATTTCCAAGATTTTTTTTTCCAAGAAAATTTCCAAGATTTTTTTTAATTTAAATTTTAAACAAATTTTAAATAGCGTATTGTGGTAAGATTTTTAAATAATAAACTGTATACACACAAGAATTAATTAATCGTATTTGCGAATATTTTTAACTTATCCGTAAATGCGATTTAACATTGCAAAACATAAAAAATGTATTCTTATGATTTACACACTGTATTTGTATAACCTGATATGTATATTTGCAGTTACTGTTTTTTTAATATGTACAACTGATAAATTTGACGTACTTCCACACCAAGGTTCCAAAATAAATAAAGATCGATTTTAAATTTTACTACAAACTAAAAAAAGTTTATAGCATACTAGATATCATACATAGCATTTATTTAAACATTTTTTAAAATGTAAAATGTCGTCAGAAATTGGATATGTAAAACGTTTAATAATATAACTAATACCATTTAAATTATTGGTCTTTTTAAATAAATTCTTGTATTAATATATATTAATTACTTTAAATCTTCGTCATTTTGTGTTATGTGGTTAGGTCAATTGTTGCTTTTGTTTATTTCGAACGGCAACGTTTTAAGGAAACGACAACAATTAAAAGTCGTGTTTACATTTACCGTAGACTATTTTATCATTCAAGTAGCAATTATTAGGTAATTAGTCGAGTAATTTTACTTAAATTAAAAAACAAATAAGAAAAACGCTCCCTTTAGCTTGTAACATTCCTGTGATTACCAAATTTGTGATGAACTACGTAATAACCGTATGTACTTAGAACACGAAAATTTAAATTTTAAAATTTACCCACGCAATGTTAACAAACACGTAGGCCAATTAAATCAACCCACTTAGGGTTGTTAATAAAATTAAGCGTCGTCACTAAAATTTTAACGCTATATAAGGCGCAAAGTTTATGGAAAAGTATTATCTGAAGAAAATCTAAGTTAGCTATCAGCCAACAGGAAAAAACTTACAAAATAAAAAGATGAAGTCTGTTTTTGCATTTGTTCTTTTATTTGGGATTGCACATAGTCAAGGTAATATAAATATATTTATTGTCACATATTAGCAATATAAAAGCTGTTTGTTATATAGCCCTATGTATTTAGCATTTTCAGAATGGAATAAAAATGGAATACTTTCATCATTTGTTTGTAAAAATCATTTATTTTGTTTTATGTTTAGTTACTTATATGATGAGCTGGCCGGAAAATGATAATACCCCCGGGGGAGCCTACGTCACAGCTAGATTTGACGAACTTGGAAATGGGACTTGTACCATAAACTTTGGACGAGCTGTATATTGGTTTCACGTATGTTATTTTATTATTACAATATTCATTCTAGTATACTGTATGCATAAACTAATAGTTAAATCTATAAATGTTTCTTGTCAGTCTCTCCTAGCTGATATTGTACCAAACGGAGCAGGCGACCCAGCATCAGGTATATACAAGGTCTGCACACCAAATCAGGCTTGGCAAAACTCTGGAAATTTTAGCTTTGTTGTTAACTTTAACAAAGACGCAGCAAATCAGGTCGATGTAAATGACATCACATGGAGTTGCGACCCAAATGAATTGTACCCATGTAAGTATTTTAAATAGAGAATTGAGCCTTCTTATTTTAAAGATTAATTCATACATTTTTCATAACTTTAGCCTTTTAAAAACATATTAACGCTTTAGACGCTGTTGGCTCTTTTCCCCAAAACATGGATCATTCCAGCGCCAGCTCGAAAATTTACATTGGAAGTCAAGACTTGGAGTACATGACTCTAACCTTCCCTTACCCAGTTTTGAATTTTACAGTAAGTTCTAGTACAAGTTGTTCGTAGAAAAAAACACTGGCTTACATTTAAAAAATTATTTTGGGCTTATAGTTTATATCTTTAATTCCTTAAACGTTTTTATTCCTTTATAATTATCAGTGCCACAACGCCGAATCGATGGGAAGTGCAGACAATATGATGTTTATGCTTACAAACATCACTGATACCGCAATGGAGGTACATAAAACTTTGTGTATTAGGTGTATTAGTAAATATCATAAACTCTTACTATATAATACCTATAATTTATCATGTAAAATAATAGGTTTTTAAAAATACCTTTTCAATGTTTATTTTAGGTGGATTTCAACTTTAGGTACGAAACCATGTGGTTTGCAGCAGCAGAGATGGGAATTTCTGCTGAGAAAAAAACTGCTGTTTAATTAGGCTTAGGAATATATTTCGGTGTTATTTCTCTACTTGAACTTAAAAAAATTTATAACTTTCGAGTCTTTTCATTTTTAAACATTTTTCACATTTTAATTGCTGTTTAAGTTTGGAATTCTATCAACAAAGCATAATCGCCCAAATTGAATAAAATTGATTTTATTTTTGGCTATTTAAACAATAAATAAATTAAACTAAGGTTATGTTTTGTTGTCTATACGTAGAAGAATAGTAAGAATTAGTTTTAAAAATTGTTAATTTAAGGATAATTATACAACAACGTTGTGTGATTATTTTGTATAGACTGTAGATGAAATTTATTTTTTTAAAAGATTTCGTGTGATAATAAAAACGTTTTAAACAAAAAACATGTGCAGTTATAATCGCTACAGCGAAAAACTGAGCCGATAAAATCAGTTGGTTTATTAATTAAATTTACTTAATTAGCTTACATTTATTTTAACTTATTTGTGAAAATTCTATGATATATCTAGACAGAAATAACCATTAAAAAATTAAAAAAAAATCATTTTGTTTTCGCAAAACAAAAAACAGCCTGACAAAGGGCAGATAGTGGATAGTCAGATAGTTCGTGGTTAAAGCCAAAAGTTATTACATATGTTAAGGCTGTAAGGGTCCAAGGGATCGAACTTTATTTATAAGAACACTTTCAGACTTTGGATAACTAAAAATATATTGTTGTAAGTTTTAACGTTTTAAATAATTTTGAACGCATTTGTGTTTTTAAATTTAAGCCAACAAATGTATTAATAATAAATGGCACCAGGTTTTGAAAGCAGCACATCAGGTCGCAGAGAATCTTCTCGCTTACAAGATGTTAACAGTCGACGTGTGTTAGATGTAGCAACTCGACAGCGGCGTTTAAACAAACAATTAGAAGCTTTAGAAAAAGATAATTTTCAAGAAGACCCAATTGCCAGTTTGCCAGAACTTTCTAAAAAGAAACGTCCAAAGTTTGGTATTCCATCTGATCAAGAAGAAGGAAACGAAGACGGTCAAACTCAGAAAAAGAAAAAGCGAACAAGAAGTGATCATTTCAAGCAGCGCTTTCGAAAAACTTTTACTGCTGTGCTCGAGGAAGAAAAGCAAAAAATTGGAGAGAGTGAAAAGTGTAGTTACTTTACTGCTTCTGTTCCACCTTCTAAATTCCCAGCAAGGCATTTCTGCGCTGTGTGTGGGTTTACATCAAACTACACTTGTGTGTCGTGTGGTGCACGATACTGTTGTGTAAAGTGTCTGGGCACACATCAAGATACTAGGTGCCTGAAGTGGACTGTTTAAAATGGCAACGAAATTGAGCAAAAAAACTAGTGGTAGCATTACAGACAATACAGTTAAGGATCAGGAGATTTTAAGACTTAAAGATGAACTTAAAAATATGCAGCAACTGTTTCAACAATTAACAGAAGAGAAAAAAGAGGAATCTTATGATGTAAGACGAACATATATGCTTAAGGCACAAATATTGCAATTAGAGCGCCAGTGTTTGTTGCTTTCAGAAGCACTTTCTTCTCGTTCATTGACTATAAAGGAAATTGAAAATGAACTAATAAGTCACACAGAAAAGTTTCAAGAATTGCTTGCCACAAATGGTCCCAATGTTGTTATCTCAAAATCCGAAGTAGTATCTTTCATTCAAAATATGCAGCGTTTTAAAGGTATTTTGCATAAACAGGATACATTAAGTCACCCAGAAAATTTAACTATTCCTCAGCTATCTGGTTTAAAATATGCTAAACCTGGTATTCCGGTAACTTGTTTAGATGTATGTGATGGTAACTTAAAGCATATTAACTTAAAACATGTGGGCTCTCTTGAAAATAAACTAATTTCTTTGTACAAGGATTTGGAAAATTTACAGGGTCAACTTTCTACTTTAACTTGTAAAACTAATAACAACATGCCGGAGCGATATCTTTTTAGCGATTCTTTTAAAAACTTTCAAACAACTGCTGATTCATGTTCAGAAAATCTTCAAAATTGTTGCCAGGACTTGTTATCAGTTTCTCTATTGCATCCTACTGCACCTTGGAGTGTTATAACCAAACACGAAGAATTTGATTTGTTTAACCAGAATAAAATCCTATCAAAGTTACCTCCAGTTATAAGATCTAAACCAGAAATTAAATCCATTTTATATAGTCTTTGTAAAGCTCACAACTATACAACGCAAATGCACAAATTAAAAATACAAATTTTGAATAAAAATCTTGATCAAAATTCGAAAATAAATAAAACTCAGGCACATTATATGAACTGTTTGATTGCAGGCATAACTCAAGCTTATAATGAATGCGAAGAAAATATTTTAAAGTCAATTTCTGAGCCAATTGGTGAGATTGTAGACTCTTGGGAAAACCTAAAGAAAAAAGACAACGAAAAAACTTTGAAAGAATTTTTGACGATTTTTAAACAAAAAGAAAACATTCTGCAAAACTTTGCTGACCCTAAGTCATCTTCACAACAATCCCAAACTGAAGACAATCCTTTTTTGCAATTTGCTTTGGATTTGGAGAATTCTATTAAAACAATTCAACTGAATTGCTTAAAAAAATGTCAGAAGTTGAACGCTGAAACTGATGAGTTAAATGTAAACATGACCAAAGCTGAAAATGAAGTACAGCATTTTCTGTCCAACGATTGACCAATAGTTTTAAAGTTTTTTTTAATGTTTTTGGACTTCGTAGTACGTAGTGTTTTCATCAAATCTTATAAAATAGCGTAATTGTTTATATAACTTATTTTGATGTTATGTAATCGATGGACTCCTTAATGATTTAAATTGTTGTATTTTTTTTTGTTGAATAATTTTTGTAGGTTTTTATTTTATATTGTAATATTAGGAACATGGATATAAATGCTGTGCATGATGCAATTGGAAAAACCTTGTTTTTTATAGAGAAATACAGTGATATCGGGAGTTCGCACATGGTTAAATACTTCACAAAGGATTACTGGAATTTATTTATTGGCAACTCAGCACAAAACCATTTGCTCCAAATGAGTAAAGATGAAATTGATTTAATGGCATCTGGAAAACTAAAATCGAGCGAGAATAACGCAAGTCATGAAATAAATGGGAAAATTAAAGATCTAAATTCTTATTTTTTAATGGCACAAGACTGCAGATTGTCATCTTTGAATGTTATGTTAAGTCTAAAAGATACAATGGAATATTTAAAAACTGAAAATAAAGAAATTTTTGATAATAAAGATTTATGTGAAAATCCTTCCGTAGCCACTTCTAAGATTTCGTCAAAAGAATTTATGTGTTTGAAAAAATCACATGAAGTCGAATCAATGGCTCCTGTGGTTAACGCTCTTTGCATAAAATGTAAAACGAACCGAGTATTAGACATTGGGTCAGGTAAAGGGTATTTTAGCTCATACTTATCACTTAAACATAAATTGCATGTTACTGGTATCGATTGTGTAGAAAGTCATTCCATGGGTGCTATGCTTCGTGCAAGTAAGTATTTAAAATACTGGGAAAAGCATTTAAGAAATAAATATGGTACAGATGATGACTTTGTCATGAACTTCAGCAGCCTAACAGCACACATTGATTCTAACAATGAAATAAAAGACATTGTTTCAAATGGAAATACTAAGACAGAAATAACCAATCGAACTGTTATTACTGGATTGCATACATGTGGTAATTTATGTTCTGATATTGTTTCAACGTTTGTGAATCAGAAAGATGCAACAGGATTGTGTGTCATTGGATGCTGTTATCATCTTTTATCAGAGAAAAATAACGAAGAAGAACAAGGTGATTTATAATCTTAGTGTTGGTAAATTTAAATAGGCTATTTAACATAATAAAATAATTATCTTAGAATTGAGTTTATGTTTTAAGTAAAAAAACTGGCCATATTGCAGCAAAAAAACTTTAAAACACTCTTTATTTTTGTTGACTTCTTAAAACTGTTATCATAAACTATTCCTCTTTCAATTTAATATTTAAAAGTAAGTGTTATGCTCTTAGCTTCAAGTTAACTTCAGTTTTTGTTTTACAGTCGGCTTTCCAATCTCAAAATATTTAAAGGACAAACAAATCAGAATGGGACGAAACAAATTGATGTTAGCTTTGAAAGTTCCTGAAAAAATGGTTTCCAATCAAATGGATGTTGACCGCCAAAAAGCAGAAAAGTAAGAAATTAAAAAAACACCATTGACATATATGTTAGGGTTCAGAAATATATAAATTTTATTGTATAAATATAAATATATGGGTATATATATAATATATTAAAAAGTACAGAATTTCTAAAAAAATAATCTCCTAAAATTATTTCTTTTTTTTATGATGTAATCTTATTGAAATTATGTTTACATTCACATTTACTGTGGTAAACTATGTAATATTGACTTATTACTTTTGAGTACTACAGCATCCATTTCTCTTACTTTTTTTACTCGAAGTGTTAACATAATGGGGTAGAAAAAATATTTATGTTGTATTGTATTATATTTAAGTAGGACATGAAGTGACTTGGCATTTAGTTAAATATAAAATTAGCAGTAAAGGATAAGAAAAAACTAGGCCCAATTTATTAATCATCATATTTGTGATAATAAAATTAAACAGATTCCTATTTATTATTTTATTTAGATCACTTTTTTACCGAGCAGTGCTGACAGTTATTTTAAAAGAATGTTTTAACATTGATGATGGAGACAAGGATAGAAGAGTTGGAAAAATTTTTAGCAAATCAAAGGACTTTGTTCATTACGTCCGCAGAAGTTTTCAAAAACTTGAAATCAATGGAGACAATTTACCTGATGAGAAAATTCTAGAATTTTTAGCTAGATATGAACCAAAATATAATGAACTGGTTGCTTTTTGTCGAATTCGAGAAGTGTATGCACCAGCTGTAGAAGCGCTTATTGTTTTAGATAAATTATGTTATTTGTTAGAAAATAAAAAACAATCTTCTATCGAACAATGTTTTATCACTGAAATTTTTGATGCACTTAAGTCACCCAGAAGATATGCCATCATTGCTTTTAAAAATACTTGATATTAATTTTTTTAAATGTTTATATATATATATAGTTAGGTTAAAATAATTTACAATTTATTTTTATTAAAAATGAACATAGAGTCAATTTTTTTATAATCGTAGCCAAGTGTAACTAAAAATTTTTACTTAATTTTGTTTTATACCTTTAAACAATTTGATTGGATATTAGTTTCACAATACAATTTAAAAACTGGCTTGTTATTTTCCTAATTTAATGCTATATCCTGTTCCTGTACACAGTAATTTGATATTATATATCCTATTCTATGGTTACTAATATGTTTTTAAAAAGAGTGGTGTTAGCACAAGGTTTTAAAATTAGAATTTTTTAGATTTAGGTTATTTAGGTTTGTTATGACCCCTTCGGTCCTAGAAAAGCATTACTTTAATGTAAGTGATTATGTTGTGTTTTGCTTATGTCTTGTCTGTTCTCTAGCAATTGGAGTATATTATGCACTGACCGGAGGAAAACAAAAAACAACAGATGAGTTTCTTATGGCTGACAGGTTTGTATGGATTGAATGTGTCTTAGTTGGATAGTTATATTGGTATTGTAAAATTAATATGGGGTGTTAAATTGGCAGCAAATAACATGTTACTGAATATATTTTTTTTTAAATTTTACTCTTAATCTAATCTTTTTTTTATTAAATTAGGTATTAAGGTCTATTTTATTTTTAGAAAGATGGGTTTCGTACCTGCCTCTTTTTCTCTTTTGGTAACTGTTATGTCTGCAATAACCATTCTTGGAGTCCCTGCTGAAGTTTATAGACATGGAACTGCATATGGGATGCTTGCTTTTTCCTATTTTCTTTTTATTCCAATTGTAGCTCATGTATTCATACCAGTATTGTATGAACTGAAAATTACATCAGTATATGAGGTATAAAATCTAGAAGATTTAGAAAAAGTTTTTTTAGGTTATATATTTTTTATGGTTATAAGATTAACAATTAAATTTCAACTATCTAATTGATTTCATGATCTTTTTATTTTTAGTACCTGGAGCAAAGATTTAACAAAACAGTTCGGTTGTGTGGCACAGTAACTTACTTAATGATGATGATTGTTTACATGGGAGTTGTGTTGTACACTCCAGCGCTTGCACTTAATTCAGGTTGGTTTATTGTTTTGTTGACAAATAATACGCAATACAAGTTATTGACTATTACGTTTTGTGCCATTTAATATTGCACAGTTTTTAAGATTTAAATAAGCTTAAGCATTAAATAATAAAACTTTATTGTTTTGTTAAATTAAGTAACAAACATGAACATCTGGTTGATAGTTGTTGGTTTATGTGTAATTTGCGCAATTTATACTTCAATTGGTGGATTGAAAGCTGTAATTTGGACAGATGTTTTCCAGGTAAAAATATTTGAGGCTTCACAAGGATTTTATGTAATTCTAGGTGCTGAAATTATTGATGTTTACTGGTTTAAGACAAGTCTTTTCTCAAAACATTTAAAAGTTTAAGCTTTTAAGCGATTGACTTATTAATATTTATTAATACGTTTACATATCATTTTTATTAAAGGCTATTGTGATCCTAGTCTCTCAGATTGTAATCATAATTCTTGGAACGAACAAAGCTGGTGGTATAAATGAAGTGTGGAAACATGTTGCCAATTCTGGCTTGTTATCTGATATTAAGTAAGTAAAAAAAAATTTAAATTTTGTATGGCTCGCTCATTTTCGTCCATTAAGATATAATACAAGTTACTATTTTATCTATAATTTACTTATATGTTAAAAATGTCAACAAGCATAAAAGTTAAGCATTTATTTTATAAATATCTGTTTTTAATGTTTAATATTTTAGACTGGAACCCTCTCCCCTTGTTGCTCATACATTCTGGACCTTAACTTTTGGTGGAATGTTTTTATGCTTGGGTATATTTGGAATTAACCAAGCTGCTGTACAAAGATTTCTGTGCTGCAAGTCCAAAAGACAAGCTCAAATGTAGAAGAGCTGCATTAATTAAATAAATTTCTAATAAAAGCCATCGTTCATGGTTGGCTAAATAAAACCTGAAAACAAATTTAATTTTTATTTAATTAAATTAATAATCAGAATACTTTAATGTTACTAATTTATGTCAAAGCATAAAACAATTTAAAAATTAATAAAAACATGCCTTGAAACTATATTTTTAACAGATCCATTTATTTGAACTTTCCACTTCTACAAGTTGTAATGGCACTTTGCATTGCAACGGGTTTGCTTATGTATGTTCAATATCGCTGTAATAACCCATTGTTTTATGGAGCAAAACCGGACCAACTTTTACTTTATTATGTGATGAATATTTTAGGCACATACCAAGGCCTACCTGGATTATTTGTTGCTTGTATTTTTTGTGCTTCCTTAAGGTAATTCAATGACTAAATTTAAAAAAAAATTAATAAACTGAAAGGATTTTTTATTTCAATTAAAAAAAATTGTATAAATAAGTGTATAATTTTTGTATTTAAATTATGAAATAGTTAGTTGTTTTTTATGTATTTTACAGTACTATCTCATCATGTTTTAATTCTTTAACTGCAGTGACAATGCAAGATATTATCAGGCCTCATTTTAGTCTTAATGAAAGGTAATTTAGATAAAGTTCTTAAATTGTGGGGGTTAAAATTTTCTTACATAAAGGAATTATACACAATGTAATAAATTATGCTTTAGTCTTTTAGCAGTTTAAACTTGAACATTGTTTATTTTTATCACAGGATGGCAACCACTTGTTCAAAATTACTTGTTATTTTCTTTGCAATTTTATGTTTGGGTATGTCCTTGTTAGCTTCACAAATGGATGGAATTTTAAAAGCAGCTCTTAGCATACTTGGAATACTAGGAGGTTAGTGATTGTTTTATTTCATGAAAAAAAAAATTTTTAAGGCTTTTAAAATAACTTATTTATATTGGGCCTATTAAAATTTACATTTAGGTTTTATGATATGTTATATTAAAAAATAAATCTAAAAAGTAAATTAGTAACTAAACTTGTTTATTTACTTCACAGGTCCGATTCTTGGATTATTTATCATTGGAATATTATGTCGAGACATAAACTCTATTGGAGCAGTTGTGGGATTTCTATCTTCAGTTGTGATAGTGTTTTGGATTGGTTTTGGAGGGATCTTTTACAGAATTCATCATTTTAAATACATACAACCTCCACTTTACCTTGCTCAGGTTCTTATATTAAAAAAAATTCGAACCATGTAAACTAAAATGAACCGCTAGAAAGGTGACACAAAATTAGAGATGTTGCTTTTTTATTACTTTAACTATCTAATTTTTTTCTTACAGAATTGTTTAAATACCAGCGCTTTTTCTAACATCTCTTCCAGTGTAAATGCCACCATTTTAACAACAATCCAACCGTTGGTAAGATTTAATATTTCATTTGTTAGATTAAATTTTTTATAGTTAGTGTAAAACAAAAACTTTTAAACTTTTGATATAAAATTTTTGTATTTAACTCTGATTTTTCTGTATTTAGACTAATATGACCAGTACACCATCTGTTGAACTTTATACTGGTATAAGTGCAGTTTATAAACTTTCTTATATGTGGTTTAGTGGCCTATCTGTCTTTATATCAATTATTGTTGGTTATGCAACTTCCTTTGCAACAGGTAAGACATTATTCATGACAAATTGGTATAGATATTTATCGGCGTAGAATCAAGACAGTAAATTATTTTGTGTTGTTGAGTTTTTAAGGATTTTAAAAGATTTTATATGTATGTGTTTAAAGTTACATTTGTTAAAGGTTGGAATCCAAATGTAAATGAAAAAACACTTCACCCCTTAATGAGAACAGGAAGAATTTTCGGTCCCAAATTAAAAAAGAATTTAAAAAGAAATATTGAAGAAAGTTATAAATTAAAAAATATAGAAAATGCTGAATTTTAACAACTTTTTTTTCTTTACCTTTATGTTGGTTAATAACTTGTTCTTTCAGGTTCCAGATTTTGTTAATTTATTAAATTTGTCAAATGCAAATTGTAAACTGTGGAATGTGTGCTATTTATTTTTTGTTTGCTACCTATGACCACCATAACTAAAAACATTTATTTACTCAAGTAGTCTGATTGTAAAATTTGCAACTGTTAGTATTTATGTTAATCATGATTAAATAGTTATTTGTATTGCCTAACAAAATTTACTACCTATTTATTTATCAAAATTTACTACCTTTTTTTTATTTTGCACTTCCGACTAAATTTTCCTGACAATTTTATTTTTACTAACTCAAAATTTTCTGTATTCCATTAAATTAAAACTGTACTATATTGTTTTGATATCTACACTTTTGTACTACCAATAAAAATCTTATTACGCCAGGTACACAATGTTAAACAAATGTTTGCCATTTCAAATTAGGCTTAACTGTAAATATAAAAAATATGTGGATGCACAATATACAAAACTTAAAACATTTTCTGTTGGCCAACCATGCCTTAGTTTTTTGATATATGTGTAACTTGTCTAGGCAGATCACTTTTTTGTGAATAAAAGATTAAAATTGATTCTTCGACTATTTTGTATTTGATATATCAATACAATAAGTATGTATTAGTGAGGTGTACCTACCAGACCCTAAAAGAAAAGAGTAAGAATCAGCAAAAGTTTTACATAAAGAAAATTGGTTAAAATATAAATGTCTATGTTTAAATTAAAGTTGTAGTAAGTGACAAAATAAACAAAAAATGTAATTTATAAATTTTCACAGCATTTTTATTTGAGGAAAAATATTTTTTTTTTGTTACGCATGACTAATGCTTGAATATGACAAGCAAAAAGGGGAAACAATCGAATTTGTTTTTTGTTTCACGTTATAGTTCAAGTTAATAAGTTATTAAAGAAAATTAATTGTCAAACTAAACTTTGTAAAATGAGTTGTCAGCACGCTCCCCTTGCTTGCAGCAAAACTAAATCTAGCTTAATTAAAAAGTCAGAGGTAATTTTATTCCTTGTCTGCTTGCTTCTTAACTTTACTATTTACGTAAAACTTGAACAGTTAAAGCCAAAAGTATATTTGAAATATTTTTTGAAACACAAAGTTAAATATGTTGTATGTTAACAGGGTAAATGTGAAATTTGTAAGCTTTTGGGTCCTAATCTCTGGGCCTGTTTGCAGGTAAATAAACAACATTGATATTGAGAAATGTCTTAATTTACCTTTTTATATGTGTTAGCAATTACTTGTTTATTTTTATGATATTGTTGTATTAAAAAATTTAATGAAAATATGTATACCATTTAAAAATCAATTAGGAAGGATGTGACTTTGTCGGATGTGGAGAGTCAGGTCAAGACCATGGTTCGCAACATGTTGAGGTTACTTAAATATTTTTTAGCATATTTTTTTATTATGTTGTTACTGAACCTACTAAGCATTAGTTCTAAATGGGCGATAAACTAATAAAATATCTTTGATGTGATATTATTTTACATATTTTTATAAATAAACTTTTATTGTTT
Source organism: Corella eumyota (assembly GCF_963082875.1). NCBI lineage: Eukaryota > Metazoa > Chordata > Ascidiacea > Phlebobranchia > Corellidae > Corella > Corella eumyota. Next base: position 6,993,004 of record NC_137491.1, read on the forward strand.
TTTTAGAGCGATCGCCATTATCTGTCTGTAAATTTAAAAACATTTCGGATTTGGTGTTATGCATGCAACAGGGAAATAAAAATGCCAGCCTATTTTACTCCTCAGGAAATGGTAAATAAGTAACAGAATTTTAATAATTTTTTTTTATTATGTAGTGGACCATTTAGTAATATATTGAGCAATAGTTTTTTTTTCTAAATGCCTGTTTGGTATGTGTAACAATTTAGCTCATACTTTCGAATAACATAGGTAAATTTTTACATTTGTTGGTATACATATTTTTTAATGGGCCTTTATTATTACTTTAATTTTTAAAATAACTTAACTTGTTACATATTAGAAACTTCTAAAACGAAACCAATTTAGAAATCCATCGTCTAATACAAATCAAGGTAAAGTGTTTTTTCTTTCCTACTTGAGACTTTTAATTTAATTCTATTGCATATTATTAAGCATATGTATTTATTTTATTATTTATTAAAAAAAATAAAGTGCATGATCTAAACTGTTGCTAGCACCAATTACATAAACTTACTTTGTTTACAGCAATGTCATCTGAAAATAACATTCCTCAACCACAAACCTTATCAGCGTCAAGTAAATTTTTATCAACAAGTTTTTATGGCACTAACAAACCAACACTTGGCCTTACTGGACTGAGAAATTTGGGAAATACTTGTTATATGAATGCTGCTTTACAAAGCTTATCAAACTGGTATAATTTTGTTTCAAGTATAACAATTTTTTAGTTTGAGTTCCGTTGTATTTGCATTTATGTTGAATTAGTTAAGTTGTATACAAACTGGTACCAAAACCCATTGTTGGTTATTTGCAATGAGTAATGTCTGTTGTTTGTTTATATATGTTTCTATTTACAGTCCCCAATTAGCAATGTACTTCCTTACTGTTGGAAAATATCCAGCCAGTGAAAGAAAAAATTTAATGACAAAAAGTTATTATAATGTGAGTACATCATTGAATCTATTTTTAAAATAGTTTCCAGTTTTATAAAGTGCAGGCTTTGTTTACTATTACATTTACCTATGTATCATTAATTTCTAAATTAAAATATTTTTAAGCTCACAAATGAAATGTGGAGTGACCGACAATTTGCAAGTTTTTCCCCATCTTTAGTCCACAGTACACTTAAAATAATTAACCCAATGTTTAGAGGATACCAACAACAGGTATGGATAAACAAGCTTTTTTAATTAATTATTAACCAGTTTTTTTTCTATGAATTTAAAGTAGTTATTTAACATGTGTTTGTTAGTTAAACTTAAGCCTATATACTCTGTTGTCTGTTGGTATTAACCAAGCATAGATTATTTATTTATGTTTTATATTTTTTCTTATTACATTGAAAGTTAAAAAAAGTTTTTGCTTCTGTATTTAAAGGTGTTTTTAGAATTAATTTACTATTTTATTTTCAATATTTGTCAGGACACACAAGAGTTCTTAAGATGTATTATGGACAGACTTCACGAGGAAACCAAATATTTGGTGGAGGAACAACTTTACAAAGAGGCAGGAGATGCTCCTCCAGTAAGGATGATTATTTTATGTTATTCTGTATGAAACTTTTATTTATGCAATTACTGTATAAACCATAGCCTAATTAAGTTGAGTTTTAAGTATATTAATGTAATCAACTATGTGTTTGCAATATTTCAAGATTAACTCAACACACCTAAATGTAAATCGAATTTCCTTATCACCAATATCAATAAAGTTGAACAATTCACCTGAAGACAGTTTTGAATCTTGTTCCTCACACCAAGAAATTGGTGGAAATAACCAAAACAATATTAAGTAAATAAATATTTTGTGGAGATTTTATATTATTATGTAGCATTTAAACCTTTTCTAGTAAGGAATAAAAATACTGCTTAAAATTTGTTTTTTATGTTTGTGTAATTTGAATTTATCATGAATATTTTTAATTTTACAACACCCTTTTTTAATTTTGTAGTGTCAGTGAACCAATGATACAGGAAGAACCTTTAAAATTTCCAAGGGTGAGTCATTTGAATCAAATTATTATACAATGTTATTTTTTAAATAATAAATGTTTTTTTTTTAGGAATTCGATCAATTACATGCAAGTGGTTATCCATTACTGCGAAGCAATTCAATGCCATCAATACACGAGTTACCACAACAAACTAATGAGAAAAAACAGAATTCTTTAAGAAAAAGAACTGTTTCTTCAATGCAGTTTGAATCTCCAAAACCAGGTTAAAAAATTTATTTTACGAAAATTGTTTTCGATTTATAAATAGGAAATATAAATTTAATTTTCTATGTATTTATACAAACTCTTTTGCTCTATTTGTTTAATTAAATGACACTTTTTTGTATGTGTGTTTTTTATGCCTGTATATGTTTGTTTCGCATTTAAATGCATGCACTACATTTACTTACTTAAACTATGACATTCACCTTAATAAACAATTGTAATTTTTATAGGCATGAAACCTCGGAAACTGTCATCAGATGGTAAGGAATACAGAAGTATAATATCTGATATTTTTGATGGAGCTCTTCGAAGTTCTGTTGAGTGTAAAATGTGTTCTTCCTTATCTCATACCAGAGAAACTTTTCAGGTACACAGATGTACATTTAATTTTTAGTTAATGTATATAGTTTGTGTTTTAATTGCTTATTTGTTTTAATTAAAAAAATTTAAAAATTTTTTTAACTTATTTGTTACAAAAAAACTGTATATTTTTTGGAAGCTTAGCAACCACAGCAATCCTGATAAAAGTTTGCAAAATAATTAACTAAAACAAAGTTAATATATTCAAGTTCTTTAATGTTTAGGACTTGAGTTTACCAATCCCAGGTAAAGATGATGCTGCACGACTTCATAGCTCGATTCCACCCAGCGAAAGTGATAGGTATAACACTTCTTATGTCTACAATATGTGGGAGTGGTTGAAAAGGTAAATACACCATTGTATGTTAAATTCAGATATATTTTTAATATATTGCTATACATGGAGTTTATAAAAAATAGTTTCAATGCCGTTTGTTTGTTGCATAACTTAAATTAATTATATATTTTAAAATATTGCAAAACAAATTATTTTAGTTGGTTTTGGGGCCCAGATGTGACTTTATCAGATTGTCTTTCTGCTTTTTTTTCTTCCGATGAGTTAAAGGGAGACAACATGTACAGCTGTGAGAAATGTAAAAAGTAAGTTTGGATACCATAATAAATTATATAATATATATTTTTTTAATGTAAACTTAATTCATATTGTTTTTTAAATTAGGTTAAGAAACGGAGTAAAATATTGCCGCTTGTTGAAACTTCCCGAAGTGCTGTGTATTCATTTAAAAAGATTTAGACATGAATATCTTACTTCTTATTCAACCAAAATATCATCAACTGTCACCTTTCCTTTACATGTGGGTATTCATTGTTAAATTTAATTTGTTAATGTCTATTTTGCATTTACCTGTATTGCTTACTTAAGATTAGTTTTATTCATTTAGAGTTTTAAAATATTAGCTTGTAGTTAATGAATTGAATGTAGAATTTTACAAAAATCTTTTTGACTTATAATTTTTGTAAAGGATTTATCATTGACAAGGTTTATGGCAACAGATAAGGTTTCTGAAAAAACGAATTACAATCTTTCTTCTGTGATTGTTCACCATGGTGGTGCTGGAGGTATGTAAAATGTTTTTTTTAATTAAAAAATGCCAATATTAGACATTGATATACATTTAGGATAGGCATACAAATAAATGTGAGTGTGTACTAAACATCATTTGTAATACTATCTTATCATAAGTTTTATGTTTAGCGAATATTTGCTCTTAGCCTTTTAAATTTTTTAGGTGGTCACTACACATCCTATTGTAAGAACCCAATGGATGGAAATTGGTATGAGTTTGATGATCAATATGTTACTCAAGTATCAGAATCTACTGTTTCACAAGCTGAGGCTTATGTGCTTTTCTACAGGTATAAAAATATAAAATTTTATTGCAATTGCATACCGTTATCTATGCTCAATGTCAACTTTTATTTTCAGTAAGTCCAACATAGAAATGGATCACTTTCGAGAAAAAGTTTTAAGTTTGGAGCAAGAAAAAGAACCAATGTTGATTAAGTTTTATATTGCTATTGAGTGGGTTTCAAAGTTCCTAACTTTCGCTGAACCCGGACCAATTAACAACAACTATTTCCTATGCAGCCATGGAAGTATGTGTAATATTTCAATCTATTAATAAAGTTGTGGTTTTAATTGTAAAGCAAAAAATTAACTGAGAATTTGTATTTTAGGCCTCAAGTATAAAATATGTATGATTTTTTTTATGTAAAATTTTTGTTATTTTTTATTATTTGTATTAGTATTATTTAAATACAATAACATAAATTTGTTTAGTTTTAGGGTACTTTAATTTCCTATTAAATTTTTAATATTTTTATCTAGATTGCAACCCACAAGTTTATGATGAAATCAACGAGCGAGTTTGTTGTGTTTCTGAACAAACATGGCGCATGCTGCACAAACAATTTGGTGGGGGACCTTCAGTCACAAGAATCCAACCATGTCAAACTTGTATTCTGCAGACCCGACTGCTTGAAGAAAGGCGCTTGGCTGAGAAGGAAATGTATTTAAAGGTAGGTTTGTGATTATTTAAAAAAAATTAACAGTTTTGAAACAAATATTCAAATCTTGATGTGTATCTTAATAGTTTGTTTTTGAATGTTGTTTTTTTAGTTAAGTGGTGAAGAACAAGAAAATGAATCTGAGGAAACTTATTATATAAGTATGGAGTGGTTTCGCAAGTGGCAAGACTTTATTTGCAGTAAAGAAAAATGTAAGGACAATTTACTTATGTATATAATTCATATTTGTTAAACTAAACATTCATTTTTTTATACATCTCTATTTTAATATCCAATTTAATATACTTGTCTAAGCATTATCTTAACTTTTATTACAGCTGCACCTGGTGAAATTGATAATTTTGTTATAAGTACAGTTAAAGAAGGAAAAATGGAGCTTAATAAAGGTAAAATACTAGTTTTCTGTGTATGTTGACATTTAACCAAAACAGCTTAAACACTTATTTCTTTTTAGGTTCTGATTACGGTGAAATTAATGCAAATGCTTGGAAATATTTGCATTCACAATATGGAGGTGGACCTGCTCTGCCAAACATCATTGCCATGGAAATTGATTAATTTTTTTAGTTATGTTTTTAAGTTTTTATATAAATATAATTTATTGTTAAATTTAAAATTCACTTGAAAATTGGTTGAAATAAATTTAATTACTTGAAAAACGAAAATATAGTTTCTACTTGATACTTTTATTATAGATTTAAAAAGTTAAAACAAAAAAAAGCTCTACAAACAATATATAAAAAATCAAACATTAAAAAAAAATTGACATAAATTTAAACATCTTTAAACAAAACAATAAATCTGTGTTTTATGTAATTTGGTCTGATGCAAAACATAAGTGTCTAGTCTAAATTTAGTTTTGATATTGCAAATCACCAAGAGATTAAGCAGCAAATTTATTATTTAGAATCTGTTATTTTCAAGATTTTGTTAAATGATTCTCTCTTGATTTGGTTGTTTCAAAGTTGCAGCATTTTGTTCTTGTTTAAGTGAGGTCGAAACCTCGGCAAATAATTTCTCCCACTCCCATTCACAATCCTTTTCCTCCCTGCACTCTGACTCGGGCGCCAAGTTTTTAACAAGAGCTTTTAAGTCGATTCTACCATCCAGAGTACGGAACGCAGCTCGATTCATTAACTCACGATCCAGCTCGCTAGAAATATATAAATTGAGATTATAACAAGGCCGATAAAGATTGTACCTAATTAAACCCATATGTTTAAGAGAAAGTCGCACTTGTATGAGGTCATATTTTTTGCTCTAAGTGTAGGAGCAACTGCAATTTCTTGAGTCATGTCATCGTCATTAAGGTCATCTAAGTCCGGAATCATAGCTATCTCATCATTGGAATCACTTCCGTCACTTTCCTGGAGAAACCTTGTATCAACTGGATCGTGGTTGAGTTGAGTGTCGTTTCCCCAGCCCATTTGTCTTCGTGATGGTCTAGTAGGTTTTGATTTCTCACTAGGGGGGGTTCCTGTCTCATTGTGTGGTTGGGATAATACATCAGAGCTTAAAGCTTTTTCTGAAAAATGTTTAAAATATTTTTTATAAAAAACTAAACCAGGATATTGAAACAAATTCAAAACTTTACAATAAGTTTGCTTAATTGAAAAAAACAAAAATATTTAAACGATCCCAATTGCGCAAAAGACCAGTGGTCATTCTCTTAGTCTGTGTTTTTATATTTAATTAACACTTGTTATATTTACCTGGTTCTTTTTTTGCCCGTCTTCCCTTTTTTACTCTCGATTTTGAGGCGTTAGAATCAAAGCCAAGTTCGTCGTCCATTTTATTATAGTCTAATAACAAATTTGTTAAATCGATGCTTTAACAGCGTTTTGTGAAATTAAACTGCACTAACAACTTTAAACTTTGTTGTCAAACATTGCTACTGACAGCAAATTTTAACGAAAGTATGCCGGCACTTGAGGGCAGAATTTTCTTAGGAATATAATTTGATAAAAATGAATTTTGTAGTTATCATGAAAAAAAGTCTAGAGCAGTGACTTTTTTTATTAATTTCAAAATGTTATTATCTTTTTACTAAGAAAATTCACTTTTTGCAGAGAGAGGTCTAATTAAGTATTTGTTCCTTGGTTTGTTTGATCATATACACGATGATTGTGTTAACCGCAGAAGTCACGTGACCCTACATCATAAATGTACGATCAGCTGACCAATACATAATACATTAAGTAGCAGGAAAATAAGGAAATGAAGCTTAAAAAAAGTTATTACAAAATTGGCATGTAAACTATAAACAGATAGAAAACGTTTAATGCATAACATTTTTAAAAACAAAGAAATATGATGTGTTGTATAAATTCTGAAATGCAGGGCTACACTGTCAAACTGCCACTAGACAGCTGGACTTACAGACTTACTGCTACGTCCAGCTGTCTAGGATGACTTAGTTGTAATTACGGAAATTGTGACTTTTCAACATTTAAAAAAAAATTTACCTAGATTTGTGAGTAACGTGATCTAAGATCTAAAATTAAAATGAGTTATTTTTCTCTTGGAGGCGGAGGTCCTGGAGGACACAGTGATGAAGATGGTGATTTTCTTGGCAACTCTAGTGTTCCTAAGTAAGTAATAAAAAAATTTAAATATAATTAATTTTTATTTTTACTTTTACCATTAGTACAAGGGATGTTATATATAAGTATGGGCATTTTGCTTGATTTAATTGTATTATGATTAATGTTTTTTAGCTCGTCAAAATTGTCTTCTCTGTTTGGTTTAAACCAGAAAATAACCAATGCACCAGACAGCAACCAATCTCTTCAATATAATGCACCACGTCCACCCGGTTCCTCACCTGGTAATATTTTATTTTTAAATTTTTTATATTATGACTGCATAGACGGGGTGTTATGTTAGTTTTTTAGGTGCAGAAAATAAAACGAAATGACTTTATATTTTTAAAAAATTTAATTTTTTTAGCACCAACTAGAAAGAAGCAGGCTAAAAATTCATCTGGAGTTTTATTTGTTACTGTAGTTACTGCTTATAAACTGTAAGTAAAATTTTATTGTTTTTTTTTGCAATAAAATATTTAGGTCAGATATGAATAACAATCAAGTGTTTGGATAATAAGATATTATTAAATAATTGTGATTACACAGGGTATTTAATATTTGATATGCTATAAGATATCAATTTATTATTCAGTTACATATCTAACCAGTTAAATTCTTTTTTTCTGTTGAATTTTTTGTTTTAGCTGTAATCTATTTCATTTTTGAGTTTTTTGTTTTTTTTATGTAGTGTAAATAACGAAAACAAGTTACAAGGAAAATTAGGAGCAGCTATTTTAAAGAACACAGAAACAAAAGATGTAAATATATATAAGTTATTTTTTAATAATGTTATAATATGAAATATATAATGTTGTATCTCATAAGATCTTAATGATTGTGGATATTGGTACCAATGTTACAAAGCCGGTTTAGAGTTAATTATTAATCTTATATCAACAAGTAAATCAATGAAAAATCACAAGTTAAACCCAACCAGTTTTAGTTTAATAATACATTTACAAAAGACTTTCAACTTAGAATTTACTTTTTTATTTTTTTTTTTTATAAAATTTCTGACTTCTTACTGTTTTCACCTCTAGTTTAAGATTTTGATGTATGTGACAAAACAACAACCAGTTACAACTTGCCAAATTACTCCAGCTTTCAACATCGCAGTAAGTTTAAAGTGTTACTCTTTTGTAAGTTTTAATTTCTGTTTACTATTTTTAATTAATTTAAAAAAAGAAATACCTATCTAAACTGTTTTTTATTTTTACCATATTTATTGTAATATTGTTCTAGATTCAAGCTAATAATTATGCAAGCTTTTATGATGACAAGCAACAAAGTTGGACAGTGTTGTTTGATTCAATAGCAAATATTCAACTCTTTGCTAAAAATGTAAGTTTTTGCAACATTAGTTAAAAAAATATTTATACTGTGAGCATTTAAACATATTAAAAAAAATAAACATTGGGTTCGGTTACTTTTCCATGCTTGATATGGTGTTGATACATTTTGATTATTAAACATTTATTTAGTTCTTTTGTTGCCATAGGTTGGCTGTCGTAAAATTTTTCACCTTTAAAGTGTTAGCTTTATGCAAGCTATCAGTGATAACTTATACTTGCTTTCATTTTTTAGATTGCTCTTGCCAAATATTTCAGCAGTAAGTCTACTCCATCGAGCAGCATAACTCAAGATCTAAACCCAAATTCAAACCAGTCTAATGGTGTAGAAACAGGGGATTCCCTCGAGGTAAAATACACAGGGTGGTTAGTTGGTGAAGATTGTTCCCTGGGTGAAGTTTTTGATTCCAACGTGAACAAAGATAAAACTTTTAGGTTCAAATCTGGAAAGGGAAAAGTCATCAAGGTATAAAAATTAGGATTTTTGCATTTTTTTAGGTTTTTTATTTTTACTTGCAGTTTTTTATTGCAAAATTGTTTATTTTTATAAATAATTTGGTAGATTAACTTTGTTGATTTAATATGCTTGTTGTAAATTTAAAAATTTTTAAATAAAATGGAATTTTTTTTCAAAATTTTGCATTAGCTAGGCTATTCTTAAAATATACATTAAAAAAAAATGTCAGGGATGGGAAAGTGGAATGATGGGGATGGTTGTTGGGGGTAAAAGATTTCTTGTGATCCCTCCTCAACTTGCTTATGGGGAGAAATCCGTGGGAAACAAAATTCCACCAAATTCCATTCTGGCTTTCGAGGTGGATTTGTTAAGGGTAAGTCTTATTTTTTAAACATTTTTTTTTTAGCTTTTTTGTCCTTTAAAAGTTTTTTTATTAATTTTTTATTACAATAATTGAATTATATTTATAATTTTAAGTTTCAGAATTTACACACAATTTTTTTTTTTTTTTTTTTTTTTTTTTAATTTTTTGATTATAATTATAAAACTGCATTTTATTTAAATTTTTAAACACTTATAAATTGTTATAAATTAATATAAATTGTTATCAAAAAAGTTTTTTCACTAGGTAAAACAAAGTAAAGAAAATATTTCAGTGAAAAGTTCAAGTTCTGTTGAGTCCATTCCACAAGCAACCGGCATTGAGCAAATTACTCAACCTGATAATGGTTTGTATTAATTTTTTCAAATAATTTGTTAATAAATAGCAAAGCAGAATTTAATTGATACTTCTTCAGTCTTATATTAAACAATGTAAGTATATTAAAAAAGAAAAAATTCTATATTTGAAAAAAAAAAATTCAAGAAAAAATTCTATACCATAGGTCTAAGTCGTTCCTATCTGATTATCTTGTGTAATGTAGTATTTAATAAAATATATTACGCTTCCTTTTATTAATAATAAGTTTGTTTAGTAAATGGGCCACCAAATATACAAGAAAAACCAAATTTTCTTCAGCCAAATAACATTGACATGTAAGTGTTAATTTGTTTTTAAAAATGTCATGTGAAAACTATTGTAGTGAAGAATTTAGTTGTAATGAGACAATATTTTTTTGTATTTATTTTTCTGTAAGCTATATAGAATTTGATTTCAATGTTATTTTGTATGTTTTTTGCAGAGAACAAAGTGTAAAAGTTAGAACGAATTCCATAAATCAACAACTTTCGGGTGTAAGTAACATCTTAATAACAATTCTATTAACTGGAATAAAAGTTTTTGTAAACAATTGCTCATTGGTAATGAAATGTACTAAAATGTATTTGATTTTTTTAATTTCAGACTCCACCTAATATTGGGGATGGCAAAGGCAATTTGGTATCAAGGATGGCAAAAATGGGTCATTCTATGTTTCCTGCCCCCAGTGTGCCTCAACAAAACATGCAAGTTCACAATGTTCCACCTAATACCCCCCAAGCAGCCAACCCACCTCCTAATAATCAACAAGTAGCCCCATCATCCCAAAACCCTGTGCAAATTAACCAAGAAGTAAGTTGAAATATTGCGTAAATAATTTAAGACATCTCAAACATCTTTTATATGGTTATTAGGTACCAATTCAACAACCAGTTCAACACCAGATACTAACCAATCAATCACCACTAATAAATCAACAAATGCCAGTTAATCAGCATATTAACCAGCAAACCCCAGTTAATCAACCAGTGTCATATAACCAGCAAGTAAACCAACAAACACCAATAAACCAGCCACCAACATCTTATAACCAACAGCAACAATATGCCAATATGTCACCATCACCAAACTCAATGGTGTTTGGTTCTGGTTACAACCAACAAACATCAACAAATCCGTATGGCCAGCAACAAATTTCTCAGCAACCAATGTCCCAATATCAACCATTACACCAACAACAAATGGTGAGTAGATTTTATTTATTAAAATTTTTAATATAAATTACCCATTTTCTGGTTGGTTGCAAATATTAAATAGTTTTAATTAATACTTAGGGTTATGGTAGCGAACAATATCAACAATCAACAAGTAATCCTTACAATTCACTTCATCAAATCCCTCAATATCCCAATATGCCAGGATATGGTTAGTATTTTTGTTGAATAGTTTTGATTTTATTTACTAAAATGTTTAAACAAAGTTATTTTATAATGAATATTATTTTCAGTGTATAAGAATTGTAAAATTATATATTTTTATTAGAGTCTTCTTTCTTACCTATACTTGTGTCAGAATCCAAACAACAAAATTCACAACTTAAAACTTTGCAAGAGAAAGTTGACAAGGTAGAATTAGAGTTGATTAAGTCATTATTCATCATTTAAATACATTCATTTAAATGACTTTGAATTCTTTATTTTAAGGTTTCTGATTCTGTTGAGTACATGAAAAAAAATTCTGAAGCAAATCAGTTAAACCCTAATCAACACATGGACACTACCATTGTTATTCACAATATTCAACGTATTGTTCAGGTACATAGTTAATAGCGCAAAAAATATGATAAAATAAAATATATGTGTAAGATTGTTTTGTAATATTATCAGTTGTGAAATTTTTTAAAATTTTTTGAATTAAATTTGTGTAGGAGAATGAAAAACTAAAACAGCAAGTTTTAGATAAAAGTAAACAAATTGAAAATCAAAATGACAAAATTGGTGAATTACTACAACAGAATCAAAAGTAATGACAAGTTACTGTAATGTTTATTATACAGTTTTAAAAAAATATATGTATTGTTTTTTGTTTTTACATAATTAAAAAGAATTGAAAAATTCTAAAACTGTTTGGCTTTTTTATTCGAACATTTACATTTATTTTTAACTGAAATTTTATTTAGTGAAACTTAATTTTTAACAGACATGTAGAGAAAAGTAATTTGATTTTGGAGCAAAGGAATGATTCTTACAAAGAGTCATTTGATCAAAGTAGAGCCAGAAACTTGGTTCTTGAAGATCAAATAAAAGAAATAACTCAACGACTAAAGTAAATTAATTATATTTCTGTTTTGAATAAATTCTTTTTTAGGCCCTTTTTTGCAATTTTTTAAAACTTTTTAGCCGTTTGTTGTTAAATTAATCTAATTTTTATTACTTTAGTGAAAGTGGTTCCAAGGTCACAGAGTTAAACTTAGAAGTGGAAGACCTAAACAGAAGAGAACAAGAATTTAAACAAAAATTCAAAGGAATTTATTTGACTGAGAAGGAAAAAACTTCACAAGCTGAGGAAACAATTAATGGTTTGTTTTATTGAAAATATTTTTTATTGGTGTCGTTATTTAGCTGTGTAAGCTGTTACTATTAAATATTTTTGTGATTTGTTGGTGTTATAGAATTAGAAGAAAAACTAAAAGAAAATGAACAAAAACTGAAAGCTTCCCTTAAAAATGAAACTTTGCTTAAATCAGAAAAACAAGATCTTGAACTGAAATTGAAAGAATTTGAAATTACTAAAAATCAACTGACAGAGGTAATAAATTGCAACTTTTGTTAATTTATATTAAAAAATAGCCAAATAAATATTTATTTGCAAGTTGGCAATATGTTTATTGTTGGTCTAAAATTAGATTTTGTTTATTTTAGGAACATTCTGACAATATCTCTAGCTTAATAGAAGAGAAAAATCAACTTGAAAGTATGATTACTCAACTTAAACAAACTCATTTAAGTGAAATTGAAAATATTAAGAGTGGAGATCAAGAAAAGGAAAATCAAAAAGTTTGTTTAAATTTTATTGAATTAATCAATATAAATTAAGAAAATGACTTTTCAAGTTAAAATAAATTTATTTTTAAATGCTTTAATATTACTAGCTTACCTCACTCAAGGAAGAATTTCTTAAGTTAAAATCTGAGTTTGATTCTGAGTCAGAATCGAGGAGAGAAGCTGAAGAGAAAATCACAGCAATGCAAACCAGGGTAAAATTTTTCTTTGATATTCGTGAAATTTAATTTATAACACTATTCGATATTTTTTTTACATTTAAATTAAGTTTGCCCAAGTACGAAGCTTATTTGAGGAACAAAAGTTGAAGTTGGAGTCAGCCATAGAAGATTTAGAAGAAACAACCCCATATAAAGAAGCTGTAAGTTTAATGTTAAGGCTTTTACTTTCAGGTTTATTTTGCATTTTTATATAATCTCTATTAAGTTTTTTAACTTCCTATAACATTTTTTTTACATAACAATATATGGCAAACCAGTTATTTATTTATATAAGTTTTATATTTATCTTGTAAAATTTATATATTTTTTTTAAATTTAATTTTTAAATTTAACCTAGACAAGATTTAACGTAATATTTATGTCACAAACTTTTGTTACAGTAATAATTATTTTGTATCTATTTATATTAAAAAATTTTTTTTATATACACACCAGTATGAGAAACTTCGAATGCAGGCTACAGTTATGAAAAAGAAATATGAGGAGAAGATAAACGAGTTACAAGAAAGTCTTGAAAATCAAGACAAAAATAATTCTGATTCTACCGGGGTTATTGACGAGGTTATATTTAACTTTTTTATTTTATTTTTAAACTGTGTTAGCAAAAATCTCTTTAATGAATTTTTTTAAATTTATTTACAATTAAATTTATTTCAGGTAAAGAAATTAATGAATGTTATATTTCAACGTGTTAAATCACAACTTGAATTAGATGAACAATATGATGGATCTTATGTTTTAAGATTGCTAATGGCAATTATTAAGGTAAAATTTAATACTTACTATAAAACTTTTATAAAACCTCAAAAAATAAAAATTTGTAAAATTTTTAGAAAACTACCATTGAGTTGTTGAGTCGAAAAGAAAATGAAAATGAGAGTGAAGAAGGCAACAAAGAAAAAGGGAAGAGTGAAGAGATTGTTGGAAACAGTGAAACTGTTGATGGTAAATATTACAGTTTTTTGTATATAAATAACTTTTAAATGTGTGTTACAAAAGTTCAATTATTTTAATATATCATGTGCTAAGTAAAACAAAAAAGTAAAGTTAAATTTTTTTTTATAAGAAAACAAACAAAGAAATAAAGAAGGGGATGATAATGATGACAAGGAAGAAGTTGAAGTGAGAGAAGTTCTGATACCTGAAAAAGAAGAAGGCAAAACAGAAGAAGTTGATGTGAAACAAAATATAAAAACAGAAGAAGGTGATGTTAATCGACAAAATAAAAATGATTTCGAAGAACAAAAAAATACTGAGGTGACTGCAGATCAAGAAGAAGTCAATGAAAAAACAGAAGAAATTCAGTCTGGAGAAATTTCGCAACAATTGGAAGAAATTAATAAAAGCAACTCTTCAATTTCTGTAGAAGAAAGACAAACTGGAAATACAAACACAGTTGCTAAGAACAACACAGAAGAAAATAAAGCGATATCAGATGAAACTGAAAATAGTAACATTAGCAAAAATTCATTAAAAGAAAATGCTGACAATACAAATTCCCAAGAAAGTGAAAATGCTGAAATTTCTGAAAATGACGAAAAATTAAAAAATGATGGTGACCTTCAAAACACTGCTGAAACCGATAACGAGATCGGTTTAAAATTGCAAGAAAACAAAAGTGAACTGGATTTAGATACAACAGTAACTGAAAATGTTGTGGAAGATGTTGCGGAAGATGTTAAGGAAAATGAACAATCCACTGTTAATAAAACATCCACTGAACAAATTACTGGTAATATTTTAGGATTTATAAATTTTGTATATGTAAAAAAAATACATTTATTTTACGATTTTGTATTTTTTTTAAATTGCAGTTGAGACTCAAGCTAAAAATATTGAAGTCGAAACATCACCTGATGACGACGTCACTCAAGCTGTTAGTGATGTAACACAACCACCTAATGATGCCACTGTTCCTGCTAATGATGTAAAGAAGGAAGCTAACGCTACAACGTAATAATTATATATTACGACAAATAAATCAAATAGATATGCCCTAAAATAAATATTTGTCAATAATTTTAAATCTATTTTGTAGTGAGCAAGCCCAAAGTCTTTCCTTAAATGACGTCATAGCAGAACAATTAAACAAGGCTGAGTTTAAGAAAACTACTTCAAGTGTTTCTAAATCTAGTTCCAGGTCGAGTTCGATTTTGAGTGACAGCAGACAACCTCCTCCTTTGTTTGATGACGAATCTGACGACAGCGACCTTGATTGGTTTAACAAATAAAGTTGAAATCTGATTGATTTATATTTTGTGTTAAATTATCAGCCTAATTTTATAAAACTGTAGTACTTTTTCCTTCGTTTGCTTACTACTTTTATATGCAGTTTTAACAAACTAACGGCATTAATTGGCTTTGATTAAAGATTTAAAATTCAGGGATAAGTGGTTTTATTTTTTTAATAATTTGTTTGCAATACTTCTGTTATTAAATTAGCCTGTTAGAATTTGTGTACTTACTTAGCCTAATTATTGCCAGATTTATAGCATATTGTATACATTCATATTCCCTATATTCTCTGTCGATTTCTAATCTGCTTCCTTAAATATTTCTAGTGCCATAATGACGTCATCGCGACGTCATCTCCGTATGATTATTGTGATGTAACAAGTGCTAGTTTTAATTTCGTGCAATAAATTTTATTCATTTTGCCAAAGATTTTAGTTTTTTTAATAAAATAGTTTTAAAAAGATAAAGTTTCAATTAAAAATTAAAACTACATTGAAAGCTTCACTGATGCTGCTCGTCACCGTTTTTGAATTAAATTTGGACTCTAAGCTCAAATTTTATTCTTTTCTTTTTCCTATTTTTAATGAAACATATACTCATCACAATAGTCGCATGCCTTGCGTACGTATTAAGCATATGATAAATAATGTGAATCATCTATAGCAGTGACGCCATAGCTGTTGCATTCGTGTAATCGGGAGGCGTCTATATTACACCAGAATGGCGTACATAAGTCATTTTTAAAATCAAAAGTGGATTTTATATTACTTGTAAAGTATATAGCTTATTACTTGTAAAGTATATAGCTTAACTTTTTGCGTGTGAGATCTTGTTCAAAGGACTACGTTTTTTGTGTTATTCTAATTACTAAGTAAAGGAGAGTAATATTTTGCGTTTTTAACCGCGTAGTTAAGATATAAATAAGTTATGTAGGCGTTTCAAGGATGTAATGCGCGCCAACAGTTTGCTTTATGCTAGGGTTACTACTTAAATAAACATCTTAATAGTAAAGTTTATATATTTTTTAATTTTTTAAAGATTAAGGATAAGTTTAATTTCAAGGATGAATAATGAAACAATACCCGCAAACTTAACAGCAGAAATGGCGGTGCTGCCCAGTATATTAGATGCAATTAAGGTTTTATATGTCGGTGTCTCTATCTCAATAGTTTCCATTGCGATTGCTTTTATAACGTATACAAGCAGCAGGTAAGGTTAAATTTTATATAAATACTCTTTATAAATTAACTTTTTTTGCATTTTATCTTTATGTTTCGCGTATAGGCTATAGTTTGCCATTTATTTTAACTTTACTAAAGTTTCAATAGCACGGTATAAAAGTTAAGATATAATTTTATCAAACCTTTGCTTATTTATTGTTAAAATTACTGAATCATAATGGATAAGTTGTGATTTCTTTGTCATGGTATTTTTAAAGGTTTAAATTAATGTGTTATAAAGGTAAATAGGATATAACAAGTAATAGATCAAGTATGATTAATTATAATGTCGTCACGAACTAAAGTATAGTATATGTTACTTAATCTAAGAATATTGCATTTAAATATAACGCCATTCTTTTTTTACCATCAGGATATAATTAATTTTGCCTGTTTTTTATTATTAGATTTTTACGTGTTAAACGGCCACACATTATAACCATCAATCTATGTTTATCACTTCTTATATTTTACATCGGATATGTTATGTCAATTTCCAATTTTGCCATGCTTGTTAATGCTGGCGAATTTAGGTGTAATGCCGAGGAATACTTTATTGAACCTTCCACGCTTTGTAAAGCAAGTTGGTATTTGTTTCTTTTAAAATAGGCTATTTATTTCTTTGTTTTTCTTTGTAAATTACGTTTGTTAAGAAATACCGTTATCTTTTTTTTGTTTAAGGTGCATTTTTAATATTCTCCGGTTGGTTCTTTATATTATCATGGTTGCTTATCCATTGGCTTTACTTATGCTTTACTATCCAGAAAAGGGTGTCACCTTATATTTCAAACTTTCTTATTAAGTCTTGTGTTCCGGCGTATGGTTAGTAAAACCTTTTTGTTATTTAGGAGTATTTAAAAAAACGAAAATTTTATTAGTTTATCTTAAATTCAAATTAATTTTAGGAACAAGTTTATTACTTACAGTGATATTTGCCATGGTGGAAGGTTTAACGGAAGAGGTTTTTATTGATCCAGAGCAGTAAGTTTAACTTTTTATGTTAATTAACAAATTTAAATAGTATATACTTCTTTATATTTTATATGCCTTATTAGATACGTTAAAATATTAACTTATATGCAAGTTACCAATATTTTAAATTATATACTGGCTTTTATTACAGATGTACATACACATCCAATGCTCGTTCGATTGATGCAATCTTTATATTATTTAGTTTTGCTTGGTTTGCCTTGATATTTGGTTGTATAATTTACTCAATACTTCGCCTTACTTGTTATAAGGACAAAGCGATTGTTCAATCAAAAATAAGGGTATACATAATTTAAAATTATTTCTATAAATCTATCTTGGTTTCAATAAAATTATTTTTAAATGTGGTTTTGATACATCTTTTTTCAACAAAATTAACATGTTCTCTTTTGACAGAAAACAAAAAAGGCATTAATAAGATTGGCAGCTTTAACACTGGTTGTTGTTTTATGTCAAATACCCCATTTTGTTTTGTGGCATATTCATGATAACCGCGTAAGTTTAGCTTCGAATAACATTTCAAATTGATGCCAAAAACTGATTGAAAAAATACAAAATATTAATTTTAGTGTGAAGCTGAGTATATCGCCCATCTTGAAGTGGCTGATGGTGTAATGACAGGACTGCAGGGGATTTTGATTGTAGTTTGTCTTATTTTTCGCTCCGAGGAAATTCGACTTTATCTGCACGCCGTTTTCTCAGTTAGTTTATTTTTAATTTTAAATAAAACTTTATAGAAGTAACGCTTTAAACTTTTGTTTGTTGCTAAACTTAATTTAATGTTCACATACATTCAGGGCAAAGTTAGCGATCGAACTCTTAGTATAAAAGCATCAACCCAAGCAAGTATACGCCGTCTTGCAAAACCTTCAACTCATTCTCCAAACGTATCGACATTGGACGACAGTCATATCGACCGCTCATTGGCTAAGATAGAACCACGTGACAGTGAATGTTTTGAATTGACGGTCGAAGATGAAGTATTTCTATCTTCGCCGAAACAAAAGAAGATCTCTTCCGAAACTACATTACAGGTTGGTGACTACTAACGTTTAACCTCATCATATAATTTTTGTTCATACAAATTTAGAAATAAGCGCGCGTGGTTTTACAATTGCTTTAGCTTGGCAATTTATTACTTTAGTTAATCAAAAAATAATTCTTTAAGGATGAAAGAAGAGATACTTCGGGTAGTAATACCTCGTCCAAACTAACGATGAGCATTCGTAGAAAGGTTTTAAATGCTTCTTTTAGAAAATCAAATAAATCAAGTGTTGGGAGCACGTCATCAATGAATCAAAGCCCAACCAAATCCCCTTCACCATTACAACAATACACCAACACATTAACTCTTAACCGGTAAGCTTCAATAAAGAGATTTATTTGATATCTGCCATATGAGGTTTTAGGTAATTTTTTGTAAGGTTCGTTTGTTAAAACAAATGGAACAAGTGAAACACAATTGTGTGAAACCTTGAAAGATGCCCAATAGCTTATAAAATATTATGTTCTAGGTTTAACTTTCGTGATTCAAGGATCTCAATGGCAGGTGAACATGAACGTAAAACTTCGTTTTAAACTTGGAAGAGTTTAAGCAATATGGCTTGCAAGATTATTAAAGAAAACATTGTCTTTAAATAAACAAATAAAAAACCAACATGTGGAATCAAAAATGATAAAAAATGTTTCTTTACAAAACAAATTTAAATATATAAATAATTGTTTATTGGAAAAAAAATAAAACAATTTACTTAAAGTTTCATATAAAGTAAAGTTATTACAATTTTATTAAAAATGTGCAAAATTTCAAAACCTGAAATTAATTAATTTAATTTTACCCCAATGTCGTAACTATAGATTTATTTGATAAATAAAATACGGTTCGGAATCATATAATCATTTTAATATAAATCTTTATAATTAAATAAATATTAACTTAAGAATATTAATTAAATTAATAAACCAAATGTTTTTCAAATATTAAATTATCATCTAATAAAACGCTTAATTTTGAGTTTTGAAATTTAGCAGAAATTTGGTAAATGTGTCATAACTTTATTAAATATTAATATTTTTTAATAATTATATATGTTATAGACAATAACCTATTTTTCATACTTAAGTTTTGGGTTTATTTTGTGTATTGCGAGGCACGGCGTCGCTACATCCTGCGCAGTGCGGCGCTGTGACTTTTAATTTCTAAGCGGCTTTACGCCTGATTATTTCTTTATTACTTGTCAGTGGTTCTAGACCGCGACTGGACATACGGTTTTAAGCGTGAAATCCTTAGGATTTTCACTTGGGAAATTTTTGTTCTTTGTTTAAATCGCTTCTTTTCCTTTTTTTTCCTTGTTTTATTTTTGTCTTTAAATTGGCTTGTTTTATGATTAATACTTTTATATTGTAGTTATGTCTAACCGCGAAGCTTTAACGCTTTATGTGATACCAGTAGCTTATGTTAGTGTTATGTGTAGTCGCTCACTGTATGTGTTTAGTTGCGCAATTTACAAGTAGTTTATGTTAGCTTATCTTAATTTGCATAGTTTATTTTACTATTTAGTTTTTTATACTAACATCTATTTTCTATTTGAATAAGGTTATAGATACACTCTTTAAAAATCGTTATCAAACGTGATCAATCGTAATTAAACGTTATCTAATTGTTATTTGTCGTGAACCTCAACGTAACTTGAATCGTGATTAGAAGATTAGCATAATAAAGTAGCTTGTGATCTGTTCTATATTCTTTTCTTGTGCCAAAGATTCAGCATCCATTAGATATTCTCATTAACGCATTTTAAGTCTATCTTGCTTTTACCTCTAAAAGTAGCCTTATTCAATTGGCAATCACTAAGGACTGCATACGTAGAGTTGAGTTAGGCTTAGTCAATAATTGTTACTAAACGGTTAAGCAAGTTTAACTCTTATACTCTACAATATATAAATACGTTATTTAAGTCAATGCGTTTTAATTGGTATAACTGAAATTCGATTTAAAAATTTTGATTTTTTGAAACAAAATTTTGACCAATGTTGAATGGTACCGATTTAAAATTTTTTATTTTTTGAAAAACACAAAAATAAATATCTTTTACTTTTGTTCTAGTAAATATTTTTGCCAATTTCTTTATATAGTAGATTAGTTAGACATTATGATATTAAAAAGACTTTTAAATATTATGGAACAAAGGTTATTTTCTTTCAATATTAGGACTAGTAAGGATAAAAACTAGATTTATTTGTTAAATAAAATATGGTTCAAAATTATTTGATTATTTTTAACATAAATTTTTATAAATAAAAAAAGATATGCACAAACATTAACTAAGAATATTACAAATCTTTGATTTTTAATAAACAAACAAGCATTTATATATATAATACAAACTAAAACTAATATTTAACCCAGTTTTAAGTTGGTGATATTAGGATATAAATTATAGTAAATTTTAAATTCTTAAAATTGATTTTTATTAAATAAACAAGCATTTAAATATGATAAATAAACGAAAATTATTTTTCTAATATGTTTTTTAATTACTTATATTATAAAATACATCATACCAAATTTTTAATGCCTAATGTCGAACTTTAATTTTTAATGAACAAACCAGCATTTAAATATAAAAAACAAACAAGAATTATTTTTTAATTTATTTTCGAATTATAAATATTATAAGATAAAACCGACCAAAATTTAAAAACCTAATAACAATCTTTAAATTTAAATAAACAAACACCTATTAATTAGTAATTAGTAATAAAAAATAAAAATTTTAATTCATTTTTGAGTTAGTAATATCATAATATACAATTGAAAAAGATTAAAAAAATTAATAACAACCTTTAAATTTTAATAAACAAACACTTATTAATTAGTAATTAGTGATAATTAAATTTCGTAAATAGGAGGTTTGCGATTCGTTGGGATAATAACAAACATACTAAAAATTTAGACATTTTAGTTTTAAAGAACAAAAGTTATCGTCTTTCAAAATTCTGACTAAAAAGAATAAAAACAATAACTAGATTTATTTGATAAATAAAATATGGTTCGAAATCGTTTGATTCTTTTTTATAAATATAATTTATTTAGTAGGTTTATTAATTAAATTATAAATTTAAATATGAACTTTTTTATATTTAAACCTAATTTTAACAAACGAACACGCATTCATTGATATTGTAATAGAAAAGTAAACTAAATTTAAAAGCAAAATACCGATTTTAATTTTTTAGTAATTAAACAAGTATTAAAATATAATAATAACAAAACAATTAAAAAAAAAAATTTTACGCATTTTTGACTTATCCTTTAACATTTTACTTAAATTTTCAACCAATATTTTTTACTTTAATTGACAGCGAAAAGGACGATTTTTGACGGCGACCAGAACGCTATTAAATTATTCAAGCGTTAAACTCACACTGATTCGTTATTTTATAAAAAAAAACTAAAATAATGATTAAACGATATTTAGCTAAAGTTAAATCTTCATTTTAAACAGCAACATATAAAATAATAATACCTACAACATATTAAAATTTCAGAAAATTTAATCTTTAAATTTTAATAATAAAATATATTAATTAGTAATTAGTGACATTTAAATGTCGTTAATAGGAGGTTTGCGATTCGTTGGGATAATAACAAACATACTAAAAATTTAGAACTTTTACTTTTAAAGAACAAAAGTTATCGTCTTTCAAAATTCGTCAAATAAGAATAAAAACAATAATAATAATAAATATAATGACAATAACAATATGTTTCGAAATCTAAGATTTCGAACCATAACTAGATTTATTTGATAAATAAAATATGGTTCGAAATTATTTGATTATGTTTAGCATAAATTTTTATAAATAAAAAAATATGCTTACACCGTAACTAAGAATTTTACATATCTTTGATTTTTAATAAACAAACAAGCATTTATATATATTATACAAATAAAATTAATTTTTTAACCCAGTTCTATGTTGTTAATATCAAGATATACATTTTACTAAATTTTAAATTCCCAAAATTGATTTTTGATTTTTAATAAACAAACAAGCATTTAAATAAAATAAACAAACAAAAATTATTTTTTAAACATGTATTTTAATTACTAATATCATAAAATACATTATATTAAATTTTAAATGCTTAATATCAAACTTTTATTTTTAATAAACAAACAAGAATTTAAATATAATAAACAAACAAAAATTAAATTTTTAATCCATTTTCGAGTTATTAATATTATGATATATAACTGACCAAAATTTGAAAACTAAATAACGATCTCTAAATTGTAATAAACAAACACCTATTAATTACTAATTAATAATATTTAAATTATCAAAATAGGAGGATTGAAACACAATATGATAATAAACAACATACTAAAATTTTAAAAATTAATATACACAAAATCAAAAGTTATTCGATTTCAAAATTCGGATTAGTAAGAATAAAAATAAAAATAAATATACGGACAATAACAATATGTTTCGAAATCTAAGATTTCGAACCATAATAAACACACTGACAATAACAACATGTTTCGAAATCTAAAATTTCGAACCATAATAACTAGATTTATCTGATAAATAAAATATGGTTCGAAATTATTTGATTATGTTTAGCATAAATTTTTATTAATAAAAAAAAGATGCATACACCTTAACTAAGAATGATACATATTTTTGATTTTTAATGAACAAACAAGCATTTAAATATATTATACTAATAAAATTAATTTTTCAACCCAGTTTTATGTTGTTAATATCAGGATATACATTATACTAAATTTTAAATTCCTGAAATTGATTTTTGAGGTAATTTTTATTTACGTGATATTTTTGGCCAATGATATTGCATACAAATTTAAAAAAAAAAAAAAACATTTTAAATCAAAGAATAATTGTTGTGTTAGAACCGCAAAGGTCCAGTTACCGTGTTTACAAAATATTTTTCAAAAATATTAATATTCATAAAAGTTATGAAACTTTTATTAAAAGTTTATGAAATCTCAAAACCTAAAATTTTGTATTTTATTAGACGAACATTGGCCTAACTAATATCAAGATAAAACATTTCACAAAATTTTCAGTGAAACAAAAGTTTGAGGTAATTTTTATTTTGGATTTAATTAGATCACGTGATATTTTTGGCCAATGATATTGCATACAAATTTTTTTTTTAAAATAACAAATTTTAAATCGAAAAATAATTGTTGTGTTAGAACCGCACAGGTCCAATTACCATGTTTACAAAATATTTTTCGAAAAAATTAATATTTATAAAAGTTTTGAAATTTTTATTAAAAATTTATGAAATCTCAAAACCTAAAATTTTGTATTTTATTAGACGCGCATTGGCCTAACTAACATTCAAGATAAAACATTTCGCGAAAATTTTTAGTAAAACAAAAGTTTGAGGTAATTTCTATTTTGGGTTTAATTAGGTCACGTGATATTTTTGGCCAATAATATTGCATACAAATTTTTTAAAAAAAAATAAAAAATTTTAAATCGAAAAATAATTGTTGTGTTAGAACCGCACAGGTCCAATTACCGTGTTTACAAAATATTTTTCAAATATATTAATATTCATAAAAGTTATGACACTTTTACTAAAAATTTATGAAATCTCAAAACCTAAAATTTTGTATTTTATTAGACGCGCATTGGCCTAACTAACATTCAAGATAAAACATTTCACGTAATATTTTTGGCCAATGATATTGCATACAAATTTTTAAAAAAAAATAAAAAATTTTAAATCTAAAAAGAATTGTTGTGTTAGAACCGCACAGGTCCAATTACCGTGTTTACAAAATATTTTTCGAAAATATTAATATTCATAAAAGTTATGAAACTTTTATTAAAAATTTATGAAATCTCAAAACCTAAAACTTTGTATTTTATTAGACGCGCATTGGCCTAACTAACATTCAAGATAAAACATTTCGCGAAAATTTTTCAGTAAAACAAAAGTTTGAGGTAATTTTTATTTTGGTTTTCATTAGGTCACGTGATATTTTTGGCCAATGATATTGCATACAAATTTTTTAAAAAAAAATAAAAAAATTTTAAATCAAAAAATAATTGTTGTGTTAAAACCGCACAGGTCAAATTACTGTGTTTACAAAATATTTTTTGAAAATATTAATATTCATAAAAGTTATGAAACTTTTATTAAAAATTTATGAAATCTCAAAACCTAAAATTTTGTATTTTATTAGACGCGCATTGGTCTAACTAACATTCAAGATAAAACATTTCGCGAAAATTTTCAATAAAACAAAAGTTTAAGGTAATTTTTATTTTGGGTTTAATTAGATCACGTGATATTTTTGGCCAATGATATTGCATACAAATTTTTTGAAAAAAAATAATAAAATTTTAAATCAAAAAATAATTGTTGTGTTAGAACCGCACAGGTCCAATTACCGTGTTTACAAAATATTTTTCGAAAATATTAATATTCATAAAAGTTATGAAACTTTTATTAAAAATTTATGAAATCTCAAAACCTAAAATTTTGTATTTTATTAGACGCGCATTGGCCTAACTAACATTCAAGATAAAACATTTCGCGAAAATTTTCAGTTAAATAAAAGTTTGAGGTAATTTTTATTTTGGGTTTAATTAGGTCACGTGATATTTTTGGCCAATGATATTGAATACAAATTTTTTTTTAAAAAATAAAAAATTTTAAATCGAAAAATAATTGTTGTGTTTGAACCGCACAGGTCCAATTACCGTGTTTACAAAATATTTTTCGAAAATATTAATATTCATAAAAGTTATGAAACTTTTATTAAAAATTTATGAAATCTCAAAACCTAAAATTTTATATTTAATTAGACGCGCATTGGCCTAACTAACATTCAAGATAAAACATTTCGCGAAAATTTTCAGTAAAACAAAAGTTTGAGGTAATTTTTATTTTGGGTTTAATTAGGTCACGTGATATTTTTGGCCAATGATATTGCATACAAATTTTTTGAAAAAAAATTTTAAATCGAAAAATAATTGTTGTGTTAGAACCGCACAGGTCCAATTACCGTGTTTACAAAATATTTTTCGAAAATATTAATATTCATAAAAGTTATGAAACTTTTATTAAAAATTTATGAAATCTCAAAACCTAAAATTTTGTATTTTATTAGACGCGCATTGGCCTAACTAACATTCAAGATAAAACATTTCGCGAAAATTTTCAGTTAAATAAAAGTTTGAGGTAATTTTTATTTTGGGTTTAATTAGGTCACGTGATATTTTTGACCAATGATATTGAATACAAATTTTTTTTTAAAAAATAAAAAATTTTAAATCGAAAAATAATTGTTGTGTTAGTACCGCACAGGTCCAATTACCGTGTTTACAAAATATTTTTCGAAAATATTAATATTCATAAAAGTTATGAAACTTTTATTAAAAATTTATGAAATCTCAAAACCTAAAATTTTATATTTAATTAGACGCGCATTGGCCTAACTAACATTCAAGATAAAACATTTCACAAAATTTTCAGTGAAACAAAAGTTTGAGGTAATTTTTATTTTGGATTTAATTAGATCACGTGATATTTTTGGCCAATGATATTGCATACAAATTTTTTTTTTAAAATAACAAATTTTAAATCGAAAAATAATTGTTGTGTTAGAACCGCACAGGTCCAATTACCATGTTTACAAAATATTTTTCGAAAAAATTAATATTTATAAAAGTTTTGAAATTTTTATTAAAAATTTATGAAATCTCAAAACCTAAAATTTTGTATTTTATTAGACGCGCATTGGCCTAACTAACATTCAAGATAAAACATTTCGCGAAAATTTTTAGTAAAACAAAAGTTTGAGGTAATTTCTATTTTGGGTTTAATTAGGTCACGTGATATTTTTGGCCAATAATATTGCATACAAATTTTTTAAAAAAAAATAAAAAATTTTAAATCGAAAAATAATTGTTGTGTTAGAACCGCACAGGTCCAATTACCGTGTTTACAAAATATTTTTCAAATATATTAATATTCATAAAAGTTATGACACTTTTACTAAAAATTTATGAAATCTCAAAACCTAAAATTTTGTATTTTATTAGACGCGCATTGGCCTAACTAACATTCAAGATAAAACATTTCACGTAATATTTTTGGCCAATGATATTGCATACAAATTTTTAAAAAAAAATAAAAAATTTTAAATCTAAAAAGAATTGTTGTGTTAGAACCGCACAGGTCCAATTACCGTGTTTACAAAATATTTTTCGAAAATATTAATATTCATAAAAGTTATGAAACTTTTATTAAAAATTTATGAAATCTCAAAACCTAAAACTTTGTATTTTATTAGACGCGCATTGGCCTAACTAACATTCAAGATAAAACATTTCGCGAAAATTTTTCAGTAAAACAAAAGTTTGAGGTAATTTTTATTTTGGTTTTCATTAGGTCACGTGATATTTTTGGCCAATGATATTGCATACAAATTTTTTAAAAAAAAATAAAAAAATTTTAAATCAAAAAATAATTGTTGTGTTAAAACCGCACAGGTCAAATTACTGTGTTTACAAAATATTTTTTGAAAATATTAATATTCATAAAAGTTATGAAACTTTTATTAAAAATTTATGAAATCTGAAAACCTAAAATTTTGTATTTTATTAGACGCGCATTGGTCTAACTAACATTCAAGATAAAACATTTCGCGAAAATTTTCAATAAAACAAAAGTTTAAGGTAATTTTTATTTTGGGTTTAATTAGATCACGTGATATTTTTGGCCAATGATATTGCATACAAATTTTTTGAAAAAAAATAATAAAATTTTAAATCAAAAAATAATTGTTGTGTTAGAACCGCACAGGTCCAATTACCGTGTTTACAAAATATTTTTCGAAAATATTAATATTCATAAAAGTTATGAAACTTTTATTAAAAATTTATGAAATCTCAAAACCTAAAATTTTGTATTTTATTAGACGCGCATTGGCCTAACTAACATTCAAGATAAAACATTTCGCGAAAATTTTCAGTTAAATAAAAGTTTGAGGTAATTTTTATTTTGGGTTTAATTAGGTCACGTGATATTTTTGGCCAATGATATTGAATACAAATTTTTTTTTAAAAAATAAAAAATTTTAAATCGAAAAATAATTGTTGTGTTTGAACCGCACAGGTCCAATTACCGTGTTTACAAAATATTTTTCGAAAATATTAATATTCATAAAAGTTATGAAACTTTTATTAAAAATTTATGAAATCTCAAAACCTAAAATTTTATATTTAATTAGACGCGCATTGGCCTAACTAACATTCAAGATAAAACATTTCGCGAAAATTTTCAGTAAAACAAAAGTTTGAGGTAATTTTTATTTTGGGTTTAATTAGGTCACGTGATATTTTTGGCCAATGATATTGCATACAAATTTTTTGAAAAAAAATTTTAAATCGAAAAATAATTGTTGTGTTAGAACCGCACAGGTCCAATTACCGTGTTTACAAAATATTTTTCGAAAATATTAATATTCATAAAAGTTATGAAACTTTTATTAAAAATTTATGAAATCTCAAAACCTAAAATTTTGTATTTTATTAGACGCGCATTGGCCTAACTAACATTCAAGATAAAACATTTCGCGAAAATTTTCAGTTAAATAAAAGTTTGAGGTAATTTTTATTTTGGGTTTAATTAGGTCACGTGATATTTTTGACCAATGATATTGAATACAAATTTTTTTTTAAAAAATAAAAAATTTTAAATCGAAAAATAATTGTTGTGTTAGTACCGCACAGGTCCAATTACCGTGTTTACAAAATATTTTTCGAAAATATTAATATTCATAAAAGTTATGAAACTTTTATTAAAAATTTATGAAATCTCAAAACCTAAAATTTTATATTTAATTAGACGCGCATTGGCCTAACTAACATTCAAGATAAAACATTTCGCGAAAATTTTCAGTAAAACAAAAGTTTGAGGTAATTTTTATTTTGGGTTTAATTAGGTCACGTGATATTTTTGGCCAATGATATTGCATACAAATTTTTTGAAAAAAAATTTTAAATCGAAAAATAATTGTTGTGTTAGAACCGCACAGGTCCAATTACCGTGTTTATAAAATATTTTTCGAAAATATTAATATTCATAAAAGTTATGAAACTTTTAATAAAAATTTATGAAATCTCAAAACCTAAAATTTTGTATTTTATTAGACGCGCATTGGCCTAACTAACATTCAAGATAAAACATTTCGCGAAAATTTTCAGTAAAACAAAAGTTTGAGGTAATTTTTATTTTGGGTTTAATTAGGTCACGTGATATTTTTGGCCAATGATATTGCATACAAATTTTTTGAAAAAAAATTTTAAATCGAAAAATAATTGTTGTGTTAGAACCGCACAGGTCCAATTACCGTGTTTATAAAATATTTTTCGAAAATATTAATATTCATAAAAGTTATGAAACTTTTATTAAAAATTTATGAAATCTCAAAACCTAAAATTTTGTATTTTATTAGACGCGCATTGGCCTAACTAACATTCAAGATAAAACATTTCGCGAAAATTTTCAGTTAAATAAAAGTTTGAGGTAATTTTTATTTTGGGTTTAATTAGGTCACGTGATATTTTTGGCCAATGATATTGCATACAAATTTTTTGAAAAAAAATTTTAAATCGAAAAATAATTGTTGTGTTAGAACCGCACATGTCCAATTACAGTGTTTACAAAATATTTTTCGAAAATATTAATATTCATAAAAGTTATGAAACTTTTATTAAAAATTTATGAAATCTCAAAACCTAAAATTTTATATTTAATTAGACGCGCATTTGGCCTAACTAACATTCAAGATAAAACATTTCGCGAAAATTTTCAGTAAAACAAAAGTTTGAGGTAATTTTTATTTTGGGTTTAATTAGGTCACGTGATATTTTTGGCCAATGATATTGCATACAAATTTTTTGAAAAAAAATTTTAAATCGAAAAATAATTGTTGTGTTAGAACCGCACAGGTCCAATTACCGTGTTTACAAAATATTTTTCGAAAATATTAATATTCATAAAAGTTATGAAACTTTTATTAAAAATTTATGAAATCTCAAAACCTAAAATTTTGTATTTTATTAGACGCGCATTGGCCTAACTAACATTCAAGATAAAACATTTCGCGAAAATTTTCAGTTAAACAAAAGTTTGAGGTAATTTTTATTTTGGGTTTAATTAGGTCACGTGATATTTTTGGCCAATGATATTGCATACAAATTTACTTTTAAAAAAAAAAATTTTAAATCGAAAAATAATTGTTGTGTTAGAACCGCACAGGTCCAATTACCGTGTTTACAAAATATTTTTCGAAAATATTAATATTCATAAAAGTTATGAAACTTTTATTAAAAATTTATGAAATCTCAAAACCTAAAATTTTGTATTTTATTAGACGCGCATTGGCCTAACTAACATTCAAGATAAAACATTTCGCGAAAATTTTCAGTTAAACAAAAGTTTGAGGTAATTTTTATTTTGGGTTTAATTAGGTCACGTGATATTTTTGGCCAATGATATTGCATACAAATTTTTTTTTAAAAAATAAAAAATTTTAAATCGAAAAATAATTGTTGTGTTAGAACCGCACAGGTCCAATTACCGTGTTTACAAAATATTTTTCGAAAATATTAATATTTATAAAAGTTATGAAACTTTTATTAAAAATTTATGAAATCTCAAAACCTAAAATTTTGTATTTTATTAGACGCGCATTGGCCTAACTAACATTCAAGATAAAACATTTCGCGAAAATTTTCAGTTAAACAAAAGTTTGAGGTAATTTTTATTTTGGGTTTAATTAGGTCACGTGATATTTTTGGCCAATGATATTGCATACAAATTTTTTTTTTAAAAATAAAAAATTTTAAATCGAAAAATAATTGTTGTGTTAGAACCGCACAGGTCCAATTACCGTGTTTACAAAATATTTTTCGAAAATATTAATATTCATAAAAGTTATGAAACTTTTATTAAAAATTTATGAAATCTCAAAACCTAAAATTTCGTATTTTAATAGACGCGCATTGGCCTAACTAACATTTAAGATAAAACATTTTGCGAAAATTTTCAGTAAAACAAAAGTTTGAGGTAATTTTTATTTTGGTTTTCATTAGGTCACGTGATATTTTTGGCCAATGATATTGCATACAAATTTTTAAAAAAAAATAAAAAATTTTTAATCGAAAAATAATTGTTGTGTTAGAACCGCACAGGTCCAATTACCGTGTTTACAAAATATTTTTCGAAAATATTAATATTCATAAAAGTTATGAAACTTTTATTAAAAATTTATGAAATCTCAAAACCTAAAATTTTATATTTGATTAGACGCGCATTGGCCTAACTAACATTCAAGATAAAACATTTCGCGAAAATTTTCAGTAAAACAAAAGTTTGAGGTAATTTTTATTTTGGGTTTAATTAGGTCACGTGATATTTTTGGCCAATGATATTGCATACAAATTTTTTGAAAAAAAATTTTAAATCGAAAAATAATTGTTGTGTTAGAACCGCACAGGTCCAATTACCGTGTTTACAAAATATTTTTCGAAAATATTAATATTCATAAAAGTTATGAAACTTTTATTAAAAATTTATGAAATCTCAAAACCTAAAATTTTGTATTTTATTAGACGCGCATTGGCCTAACTAACATTCAAGATAAAACATTTCGCGAAAATTTTCAGTTAAACAAAAGTTTGAGGTAATTTTTATTTTGGGTTTAATTAGGTCACGTGATATTTTTGGCCAATGATATTGCATACAAATTTTTTGAAAAAAAAACAAGATAAAACATTTCGCGAAAATTTTCAGTTAAACAAAAGTTTGAGGTAATTTTTATTTTGGGTTTAATTAGGTCACGTGATATTTTTGGCCAATGATATTGCATACAAATTTACTTTTAAAAAAAAAAATTTTAAATCGAAAAATAATTGTTGTGTTAGAACCGCACAGGTCCAATTACCGTGTTTACAAAATATTTTTCGAAAATATTAATATTCATAAAAGTTATGAAACTTTTATTAAAAATTTATGAAATCTCAAAACCTAAAATTTTGTATTTTATTAGACGCGCATTGGCCTAACTAACATTCAAGATAAAACATTTCGCGAAAATTTTCAGTTAAACAAAAGTTTGAGGTAATTTTTATTTTGGGTTTAATTAGGTCACGTGATATTTTTGGCCAATGATATTGCATACAAATTTTTTTTTAAAAAATAAAAAATTTTAAATCGAAAAATAATTGTTGTGTTAGAACCGCACAGGTCCAATTACCGTGTTTACAAAATATTTTTCGAAAATATTAATATTTATAAAAGTTATGAAACTTTTATTAAAAATTTATGAAATCTCAAAACCTAAAATTTTGTATTTTATTAGACGCGCATTGGCCTAACTAACATTCAAGATAAAACATTTCGCGAAAATTTTCAGTTAAACAAAAGTTTGAGGTAATTTTTATTTTGGGTTTAATTAGGTCACGTGATATTTTTGGCCAATGATATTGCATACAAATTTTTTTTTTAAAAATAAAAAATTTTAAATCGAAAAATAATTGTTGTGTTAGAACCGCACAGGTCCAATTACCGTGTTTACAAAATATTTTTCGAAAATATTAATATTCATAAAAGTTATGAAACTTTTATTAAAAATTTATGAAATCTCAAAACCTAAAATTTCGTATTTTAATAGACGCGCATTGGCCTAACTAACATTTAAGATAAAACATTTTGCGAAAATTTTCAGTAAAACAAAAGTTTGAGGTAATTTTTATTTTGGTTTTCATTAGGTCACGTGATATTTTTGGCCAATGATATTGCATACAAATTTTTAAAAAAAAATAAAAAATTTTTAATCGAAAAATAATTGTTGTGTTAGAACCGCACAGGTCCAATTACCGTGTTTACAAAATATTTTTCGAAAATATTAATATTCATAAAAGTTATGAAACTTTTATTAAAAATTTATGAAATCTCAAAACCTAAAATTTTATATTTGATTAGACGCGCATTGGCCTAACTAACATTCAAGATAAAACATTTCGCGAAAATTTTCAGTAAAACAAAAGTTTGAGGTAATTTTTATTTTGGGTTTAATTAGGTCACGTGATATTTTTGGCCAATGATATTGCATACAAATTTTTTGAAAAAAAATTTTAAATCGAAAAATAATTGTTGTGTTAGAACCGCACAGGTCCAATTACCGTGTTTACAAAATATTTTTCGAAAATATTAATATTCATAAAAGTTATGAAACTTTTATTAAAAATTTATGAAATCTCAAAACCTAAAATTTTGTATTTTATTAGACGCGCATTGGCCTAACTAACATTCAAGATAAAACATTTCGCGAAAATTTTCAGTTAAACAAAAGTTTGAGGTAATTTTTATTTTGGGTTTAATTAGGTCACGTGATATTTTTGGCCAATGATATTGCATACAAATTTTTTGAAAAAAAATTTTAAATCGAAAAATAATTGTTGTGTTAGAACCGCACAAGTCCAATTACCGTGTTTACAAAATATTTTTTGAAAATATTAATATTCATAAAAGTTATGAAACTTTTATTAAAAATTTATGAAATCTCAAAACCTAAAATTTTGTATTTTATTAGACGCGCATTGGCCTAACTAACATTCAAGATAAAACATTTCGCGAAAATTTTCAGTAAAACAAAAGTTTGAGGTAATTTTTATTTTGGGTTTAATTAGGTCACGTGATATTTTTGGCCAATGATATTGCATACAAATTTTTTTAAAAAAAAAAAAAATTTTAAATCGAAAAATAATTGTTGTGTTAGAACCGCACAGGTCCAATTACCGTGTTTACAAAATATTTTTCGAAAATATTAATATTCATAAAAGTTATGAAACTTTTATTAAAAATTTATGAAATCTCAAAACCTAAAATTTTGTATTTTATTAGACGCGCATTGGCCTAACTAACATTCAAGATAAAACATTTCGCGAAAATTTTCAGTTAAACAAAAGTTTGAGGTAATTTTTATTTTGGGTTTAATTAGGTCACGTGATATTTTTGGCCAATGATATTGCATACAAATTTTTTTTTAAAAAATAAAAAATTTTAAATCGAAAAATAATTGTTGTGTTAGAACCGCACAGGTCCAATTACCGTGTTTACAAAATATTTTTCGAAAATATTAATATTCATAAAAGTTATGAAACTTTTATTAAAAATTTATGAAATCTCAAAACCTAAAATTTTATATTTAATTAGACGCGCATTGGCCTAACTAACATTCAAGATAAAACATTTCGCGAAAATTTTCAGTAAAACAAAAGTTTGAGGTAATTTTTATTTTGGGTTTAATTAGGTCACGTGATATTTTTGACCAATGATATTGCATACAAATTTTTTGAAAAAAAATTTTAAATCGAAAAATAATTGTTGTGTTAGAACCGCACAGGTCCAATTACCGTGTTTACAAAATATTTTTCGAAAATATTAATATTCATAAAAGTTATGAAACTTTTATTAAAAATTTATGAAATCTCAAAACCTAAAATTTTGTATTTTATTAGACGCGCATTGGCCTAACTAACATTCAAGATAAAACATTTCGCAAAAATTTTCAGTTAAACAAAAGTTTGAGGTAATTTTTATTTTGGGTTTAATTAGGTCACGTGATATTTTTGGCCAATGATATTGCATACAATTTTTTTTTTTAAAAATAAAAAATTTTAAATCAAAAAATAATTGTTGTGTTAGAACCGCATAGGTCCAATTACCGTGTTTACAAAATATTTTTCGAAAATATTAATATTCATAAAAGTTATGAAACTTTTATTAAAAATTTATGAAATCTCAAAACCTAAAATTTCGTATTTTAATAGACGCGCATTGGCCTAACTAACATTTAAGATAAAACATTTTGCGAAAATTTTCAGTAAAACAAAAGTTTGAGGTAATTTTTATTTTGGTTTTCATTAGGTCACGTGATATTTTTGGCCAATGATATTGCATACAAATTTTTAAAAAAAAATAAAAAATTTTTAATCGAAAAATAATTGTTGTGTTAGAACCGCACAGGTCCAATTACCGTGTTTACAAAATATTTTTCAAAAATATTAATATTCATAAAAGTTATGAAACTTTTATTAAAAATTTATGAAATCTCAAAACCTAAAATTTTATATTTAATTAGACGCGCATTGGCCTAACTAACATTCAAGATAAAACATTTCGCGAAAATTTTCAGTAAAACAAAAGTTTGAGGTAATTTTTATTTTGGGTTTAATTAGGTCACGTGATATTTTTGACCAATGATATTGCATACAAATTTTTTGAAAAAAAATTTTAAATCGAAAAATAATTGTTGTGTTAGAACCGCACAGGTCCAATTACCGTGTTTACAAAATATTTTTCGAAAATATTAATATTCATAAAAGTTATGAAACTTTTATTAAAAATTTATGAAATCTCAAAACCTAAAATTTTGTATTTTATTAGACGCGCATTGGCCTAACTAACATTCAAGATAAAACATTTCGCAAAAATTTTCAGTTAAACAAAAGTTTGAGGTAATTTTTATTTTGGGTTTAATTAGGTCACGTGATATTTTTGGCCAATGATATTGCATACAATTTTTTTTTTTAAAAATAAAAAATTTTAAATCGAAAAATAATTGTTGTGTTAGAACCGCATAGGTCCAATTACTGTGTTTACAAAATATTTTTCGAAAATATTAATATTCATAAAAGTTATGAAACTTTTATTAAAAATTTATGAAATCTCAAAACCTAAAATTTCGTATTTTAATAGACGCGCATTGGCCTAACTAACATTTAAGATAAAACATTTTGCGAAAATTTTCAGTAAAACAAAAGTTTGAGGTAATTTTTATTTTGGTTTTCATTAGGTCACGTGATATTTTTGGCCAATGATATTGCATACAAATTTTTAAAAAAAAATAAAAAATTTTTAATCGAAAAATAATTGTTGTGTTAGAACCGCACAGGTCCAATTACCGTGTTTACAAAATATTTTTCGAAAATATTAATATTCATAAAAGTTATGAAACTTTTATTAAAAATTTATGAAATCTAAAAACCTAAAATTTTGTATTTTATTAGACGCGCATTGGCCTAACTAACATTCAAGATAAAACATTTCGCGAAAATTTTCAGTTAAACAAAAGTTTGAGGTAATTTTTATTTTGGGTTTAATTAGGTCACGTGATATTTTTGGCCAATGATATTGCATACAAATTTTTTTTTAAAAAATAAAAAATTTTAAATCGAAAAATAATTGTTGTGTTAGAACCGCACAGGTCCAATTACCGTGTTTACAAAATATTTTTCGAAAATATTAATATTCATAAAAGTTATGAAACTTTTATCAAAAATTTATGAAATCTCAAAACCTAAAATTTTATATTTAATTAGACGCGCATTGGCCTAACTAACATTCAAGATAAAACATTTCGCAAAAATTTTCAGTAAAACAAAACTTTGAGGTAATTTTTATTTTGGGTTTAATTAGGTCACGTGATATTTTTGGCCAATGATATTGCATACAAATTTTTTGAAAAAAAATTTTAAATCGAAAAATAATTGTTGTGTTAGAACCGCACAGGTCCAATTACCGTGTTTACAAAATATTTTTCGAAAATATTAATATTCATAAAAGTTATGAAACTTTTATTAAAAATTTATGAAATCTAAAAACCTAAAATTTTATATTTTATTAGACGCGCATTGGCCTAACTAACATTCAAGATAAAACATTTCGCGAAAATTTTCAGTTAAACAAAAGTTTGAGGTAATTTTTATTTTGGGTTTAATTAGGTCACGTGATATTTTTGGCCAATGATATTGCATACAAATTTTTTTTTAAAAAATAAAAAATTTTAAATCGAAAAATAATTGTTGTGTTAGAACCGCACAGGTCCAATTACCGTGTTTACAAAATATTTTTCGAAAATATTAATATTCATAAAAGTTATGAAACTTTTATTAAAAATTTATGAAATCTAAAAACCTAAAATTTTGTATTTTATTAGACGCGCATTGGCCTAACTAACATTCAAGATAAAACATTTCGCGAAAATTTTCAGTTAAACAAAAGTTTGAGGTAATTTTTATTTTGGGTTTAATTAGGTCACGTGATATTTTTGGCCAATGATATTGCATACAAATTTTTTTTTAAAAAATAAAAAATTTTAAATCGAAAAATAATTGTTGTGTTAGAACCGCACAGGTCCAATTACCGTGTTTACAAAATATTTTTCGAAAATATTAATATTCATAAAAGTTATGAAACTTTTATCAAAAATTTATGAAATCTCAAAACCTAAAATTTTATATTTAATTAGACGCGCATTAGCCTAACTAACATTCAAGATAAAACATTTCGCGAAAATTTTCAGTAAAACAAAACTTTGAGGTAATTTTTATTTTGGGTTTAATTAGGTCACGTGATATTTTTGGCCAATGATATTGCATACAAATTTTTTGAAAAAAAATTTTAAATCGAAAAATAATTGTTGTGTTAGAACCGCACAGGTCCAATTACCGTGTTTACAAAATATTTTTTGAAAATATTAATATTCATAAAAGTTATGAAACTTTTATTAAAAATTTATGAAATCTAAAAACCTAAAATTTTATATTTTATTAGACGCGCATTGGCCTAACTAACATTCAAGATAAAACATTTCGCGAAAATTTTCAGTTAAACAAAAGTTTGAGGTAATTTTTATTTTGGGTTTAATTAGGTCACGTGATATTTTTGGCCAATGATATTGCATACAAATTTTTTTTTAAAAAATAAAAAAATTTAAATCGAAAAATAATTGTTGTGTTATAACCGCACAGGTCCAATTACCGTGTTTACAAAATATTTTTCGAAAATATTAATATTCATAAAAGTTATGAAACTTTTATTAAAAATTTATGAAATCTCAAAACCTAAAATTTTGTATTTTATTAGACGCGCATTGGCCTAACTAACATTCAAGATAAAACATTTCGCGAAAATTTTCAGTTAAACAAAAGTTTAAGGTAATTTTTATTTTGGGTTTAATTAGGTCACGTGATATTTTTGGCCAATGATATTGCATACAAATTTTTTGAAAAAAAATTAAAAATTTTAAATCGAAAAATAAATGTTGTGTTAGAACCGCACAGGTCCAATTACCGTGTTTACAAAATATTTTTCGAAAATATTAATAAAAGTTATGAAACTTTT
This sequence comes from Corella eumyota, assembly GCF_963082875.1. NCBI lineage: Eukaryota > Metazoa > Chordata > Ascidiacea > Phlebobranchia > Corellidae > Corella > Corella eumyota. The sequence goes on from NC_137491.1 coordinate 7,030,725, forward strand.
ATTAAAAATTTATGAAATCTCAAAACCTAAAATTTTGTATTTTATTAGACGCGCATTGGCCTAACTAACATTCAAGATAAAACATTTCGCGAAAATTTTTAGTAAAACAAAACTTTGAGGTAATTTTTATTTTGGGTTTAATTAGGTCACGTGATATTTTTGGCCAATGATATTGCATACAAATTTTTTGAAAAAAAATTTTAAATCGAAAAATAATTGTTGTGTTAGAACCGCACAGGTCCAATTACCGTGTTTACAAAATATTTTTCGAAAATATTAATATTCATAAAAGTTATGAAACTTTTATTAAAAATTTATGAAATCTAAAAACCTAAAATTTTATATTTTATTAGGCGCGCATTGGCCTAACTAACATTCAAGATAAAACATTTCGCGAAAATTTTCAGTTAAACAAAAGTTTGAGGTAATTTTTATTTTGGGTTTAATTAGGTCACGTGATATTTTTGGCCAATGATATTGCATACAAATTTTTTTTTAAAAAATAAAAAAATTTAAATCGAAAAATAATTGTTGTGTTATAACCGCACAGGTCCAATTACCGTGTTTACAAAATATTTTTCTAAAATATTAATATTCATAAAAGTTATGAAACTTTTATTAAAAATTTATGAAATCTCAAAACCTAAAATTTTGTATTTTATTAGACGCGCATTGGCCTAACTAACATTCAAGATAAAACATTTCGCGAAAATTTTCAGTTAAACAAAAGTTTAAGGTAATTTTTATTTCGGGTTTAATTAGGTCACGTGATATTTTTGGCCAATGATATTGCATACAAATTTTTTGAAAAAAAATTAAAAATTTTAAATCGAAAAATAAATGTTGTGTTAGAACCGCACAGGTCCAATTACCGTGTTTACAAAATATTTTTCGAAAATATTAATAAAAGTTATGAAACTTTTATTAAAAATTTATGAAATCTCAAAACCTAAAATTTTGTATTTTATTAGACGCGCATTGGCCTAACTAACATTCAAGATAAAACATTTCGCGAAAATTTTCAGTAAAACAAAAGTTTAAGGTAATTTTTATTTTGGGTTTAATTAGGTCACGTGATATTTTTGGCCAATGATATTGCATACAAATTTTTTAAAAAAAAATAAAAAATTTTAAATCGAAAAATAATTGTTGTGTTAGAACCGCACAGGTCCAATTACCGTGTTTACAAAATATTTTTCAAAAATATTAATATTCATAAAAGTTATGAGACTTTTATTAAAAATTTATGAAATCTCATAACCTAAAATTTTGTATTTTATTAGACGCGCATTGGCCCAACTAACATTCAAGATAAAACATTTCGCGAAAATTTTCAGTAAAACAAAAGTTTGAGGTAATTTTTATTTTGGGTTTAATTAGGTAACGTGATATTTTTGGCCAATGATATTGCATACAAATTTTTTTTTTTTAAATAAAAAATTTTAAATCGAAAAATAATTGTTGTGTTAGAACCGCACAGGTCCAATTACCGTGTTTACAAAATATTTTTCGAAAATATTAATATTCATAAAAGTTATGAAACTTTTATTAAAAATTTATGAAATATTTTTTTTTCGAACCATAATAAGATTTCGAACCATAATAATAATAAATGAACTGACAATAACAATATGTTAACACCAAAAATAAAACATTTCGCTAGAATTTTCACTGCAGTGGTTTAATAAACATATTTGTCAAATATTTGATAAAAATATTAATATATAATAAAGTGATAACATTTTTATTAAAAAGGTGCAAAATTTTAAAACCTAAAATTATTTATTTTAATAGCATCGCAAAGTTACCCCCAAAAAAATTATTTGAATTTTCACTTTATAATTAAAACTGCAGTGGTTTAATAAATATATTAAAATGAAAAATTACGATCTCCTACGTGGAATAAAAACTTTCTTAACCGGAATCATACCTCTCAACGTACGACTAAGTAACTGACGCCCTAACCGGATGAGCCATCGAAACGTATGAAAAACGAAAGCGTATTTAGTAACTTTGTATTATTTAACAAATCAGCAAGTGGCAAAAAAAAGAATTACACAAACAAATATTTTTATTTAAAAAAATTTAATAAAGAAACACAAAATATAGTACATAGGTGATATCTTGATTATTGCATAAGGAGGACTAAGTTTGCATTTTCTGGTTTTCAAACTGATTCCTCTTTTGAAAGCCTAAAAGTAACAATAAAATAATTAATAAAGTAAATATATTATACTTTAATTAGAAATGTGCAAAGATGAACGAACACTCAAGAAAAAACATTTCGCAAATGTCTTCATTAAAACAAAAGTTAGAGCAACTATACATCTTGCATATCAACTTACTCACAGCCTTATCAGGCCTACCCACGTGACCATGTTAAGTCATTATAACATCAAATACAAAATATCGTTTAAAACAATATGTTTTTTGAATCAATATTTCACTTCACTAAAAAAACCGTACTAGTTCGATAGACACATTTTGTAAATATTTAACAACAATATGTACATATATTAAAGTTATTAAACTTTTATTAAAAATGTGCAAAGTCTTAAAATAAATTACTTTAAAAGAACCGCAATATCCCAATAAACATTCAAGATAAAACATTTTGCAAATATCTAAATTAAAACAAAAGTTAGAGCGATTTTATATCTCCTTTATTAACCATTTTATATAGCCTTATCACCACCCAAGTGACAACGTGACGTCATCATAACATTGAATACAAAATATTGTTAAAAAAAACTTTTTTTTTATAAGTTAGACCAGGGATACCCACGTAAATATGTGACGTCATTATGACATCAATACAATATATTTTTCAAAATATTTTTTTAAATTAAAATTTAACCTTATTAAAAAAACCGCAGTAGTTCAATAAACACATTTTTAGAATATATAACATAAATATGTAGCTGTAGTAAAGTTATCAAACATTATTTTTAAAAAATAATTCTGGAAATATGCTAAAATAAAAATTTGCTCTATTTTTATCGTTTTAATAATGCAATGCCTTGTTTACCTTTCGTTTGTTATGTTAACACTCTTGCAAAATCATCATTAACTTTGAAAATAAAAATATTTATAACTATTATTTAAAAAAAAACTCCATTCCACCAATGAGGTTATTTTAAAATTGTTACTTTGTGCTTTAGTTTGCGCAAAAAAAGGATTAACTATTCAAGACTTAGGATTTAAAAAAAAGTTTTGCTAATATATTATTTAAAAAAATACCTATTTAAAAGTTTTCTTTTTCTTTTCATTTGATTTTTGGTTAATTTTCTAGTTCTGACTTGCAGTTCATTTGATATTCTAAAATAAATAAAATTACAATAGCATGTTAATTTGCTCTAGGACCAAATAAGATGACAGTTAATATTTATTTGATTAGTATTATAATTTAAAATGAAAAATTAAATACAAATCCTTTACCAAGAATAAATTTTGAGATAAACAATTTTCACCATTTTAAACTTACATTAAATTGTCTTCATTCATAATAAACTTCTCAAACTCTGTAACCTCGGTTGTTTGACTTTCAACAGAACGTCCACTAGGCGGACGAGAGTGTCGTTTGTTTTGAGTATCTAATTCAGATGCAGCCTGGAAATATATTTATAAAAATCAAGGAAAAAATATTATTAGCCTATAAAAATTGCTCTAAATTTGTAATTTTTATTTTACCATTTCAAAATATTTACATTTTACCTTACTGGTTTAAGTCGGCAAAAACAAATTTAATGACTTAATATATTCCCCATTTTTAAAACTTTCAATTTCAATACATCAAAACTTTTTACCTCTGTTTGTATTTTATTTTCACTGTGATTAAGGTAAATACGTTCAAATTGTTCATTCATGAGGTTAAAATTGGCATCAACACGATTATAAGGTTGAAATTGATAAGTTTTCGACATGTTTTTTGCATCTTCACCAGCATCAAAATCCTCCTGAAAAGTTTACAAAATATAACTTGAAAACAATGCTTATGCTTATCAATGTATATGTAAATCATTAGCTACTTATTATTCCTAAAATGTTTTTAACATACTTGAATATCAGTGGGTTTATTATTAACTTGATCATCTTTTAAGCTGTCTTGTTTGCAATATTCATTATCTAAAAAATTAATCTTAATTAAATTTAAAAAATATGATTTAAAAATCACATAACTACAACTAATAAAATATTTAATGTTAGTACTTCAATTATATTTGTTATCATTTACCAGTTATATGATTTTTCCTTTCATGTTCTTGCTGGTTATTATCAGTGTCATAAGCAGCATCTATGATGTCACAATCATCTTTGTCCACATCATCAAGAAGGTGGTGAAACAATGATCTTGGTTTTCTGTTAAAGGTAGTCCAACCACGCATGTCTAACTTCATGCGACGTTTTTTCTTTTTTCTGCAGGAAATTAAATATATAATTTAAACCTCTATTTGGTATACATGGTAATGTTATTGCAATTTTGGAATATATCTCATCAAATATAGTAGAATAAAGTCTAATTTTAAAGCCATACCATAAAATAAAAAATTAACATCACTATTTAGAATTTTAAAACAAACATGAGGGGCCTAAGTAGTAAAAATAGTAATTTAATCCATTGTATTATGTATCATAACATTTAGAATTTTTTTTACAATGATCATTATTGTTATGGGTAAAACAAAAAAACAAAATAAAAGAATTTTGTCTTTTAATAATATTATGTTATTTCAAAGAATTTTGTTTTTGTCGTTTATAGTTTTACTCTGTTACAAGGACAAAGTCTGAAGATTACATTTATATTTATTTTAAGGTAATTAATGTTGTTTAAAAACGTTTGCAATTATCAAATATCATAACCATACAACTAACCTACCTTGGCATAACAACATCAACTTGGTGAATAACTTCCTTAGCATGTTCTTGTCTTTTAACTGCATGTAAGTCTAATCCAATACCCAAATTAGGAGCGCTGCAATGTGAAGAATGTTTATCTGACATTCTGAAATAAAAAATACCAAAAAGTTTCATGTTTAGTTTCTACAACAATTTAAAAAAAAAAACTTTATTTTACAGCCCCAGTAAAATTTTAAACTTTTAAAACTTACAATGGTTTAGGTTGGGACAATCTTGTCATCACACCAGCCGATGGTTGTGGTTTTTTGTACTTTATCCTCTTTTGTCCAGGTGTGTTAGGTTGTTTGTTTGCTCGCTCCAAAACTTCCTTGTAGTTGGGCAAATATTTTGAGATTTCTTTAGTATAATATTTCTCCCACCTCTGGTCCTAAAATTTAAAAACAAAAGTAAAAAAATATAAAAAAAATTAGTAAAACTAAGTTCAGAAAAAAAATTTGCACTAATAATTTAAAATTTTATTCACCTTAGTGTGTATATCAAACTTAAGTTGATTCAACTCAATGTTAAATTGATCCTTTAATGATTTTTTTACCACAGGCGGACAAGAGACAGCACGCTGCTTTCTATTTTTTAGGACAACCTTAGAACTTATTGGAAGAGATCTAGAAAAACATATTTTGAAATGCTTAATAACATTTCAATACAAACAAACATTAAAAAAGTGGCATTGTATATTACCATAGTACCATTGAAATAACATTTTCAGCAATTCTCACAGTAAAATACCGGCAGCGTGGTGTAGTGGTAAGAACACTTGCTACATGACACGTGGGGTCGTGGGTTCAATTCCCACTGATCTCATGCTGTAGCGCCCTTGAGTTAGGCGCTATAAACGGTATAAACTCCTGCTGAGCCAGCAATTAATCAGCAGTATAATTATCGGGCAATTATGATCTATAATATCCCAAACTGCCAAAGGCAACTCGAGACTGGGTCAAAGTAACGGATGTTGCTCTATGTTTAAGTCGCGCATTCGACTTTTTCACATCGAGGATAAAAATATATACAAAAAAAAAAAAAAAAACAACATTTTTTTAAAAAATAAAAAAAAATTTATTAAAAAAATGTTGTACCTTTGGGTAGGAATAGTGACAGTTGTTGATGGTGCATAATAGGACCTGACACCTTAAATGTAAATTTATATTAATTTTTATACCTATAAATAGAAGTAAAATTACCAAAAAATTACCTCCTTTATGTGAAAGATGATCACTTGATTTAAAAGATTTTAAGGTTCTTAAAGTTGAGGCACTCATGCAAGACGATTTTGCTTGAGGTCGCACTTGAGTAAACCCTCCTTTTGATAATTTAATCTAAAATTAAAAAAAAATAAAAATAAAACGGTATTAAAATTTATTGCTAAAATTAAACTTGTTAATTACAATAACAGTTATCAGCAAATTACATATATTTTTTTAAAATAAAGTTTAAGCACCTGTTTGTTTGATTCTCTTAATTTCTTTAAAGTCATAAAATAATCTTTGTTTGAAATTTTGACCTATCAATAAAAAATACTTTTAAATTAAAAAAAATATCATCAAATAATCCAATGTCATGTTATTTTAATTCTAAGATTATTATTAATAAGATAAAATAAATGTTAAAGATGTTACTTGTGTCCTAAAATCATCTGAAGTTAAAGGTTTTTCGTAAAACTTTTCAGATTTAAGAGTTGGAGTGTCAAAATGTAATTCCTCATTTTTGTATTGTTCGTTTAAAATGTTCCACATTTTTTTATCTTTTGGAATCACAAAACTGCGGAAGTTGTCAACCTTTACAATAGTAAATATATATTTTAGTATTTATCTAACAAAAAGCAATTTGACAGATTGTATACATGAATCTGATTTAATTTTTCTAAATAGGCCCATTCACTGGAATATTAATAACAAAAAATTATTATCGTTCAATAAAACCAACATATCAACCAAGTATTATGTAGCAATTTTCGATCTTTGTTATAATTTTAGTTCATTACAACGCAAACAAAGCCGGGATATTTTAAATTCATTAGAAACTCACACAATAAAGTTCTCGCCAAGTTTTATCAGTAGACAATGAACAATCATCTTTTATAATCTGATTCTCTAACAATTCACATCTAAAATCAACAATATGTTAATCTTGTTAATAAAGTAAGATTAATATCAGAACTTAAAAATAGGCTACACAATACAAATATTCTTTTGTTGCTGAATAAAAAACATATTAAATATTAAAAATGCTTTGTCAAGGGAAACAAATACCGGAACAAAAAATTTAAAAACTTGGCACATCATAATATTTTATTTATTACTCACGAAACTAGCAAATCAAGAAATTCATAAAGTTGAATTCTTCCCTTTTCCTTAAAAGAGTCTTTAATATGACGCAACTAAAAATTAAAAAAATAAAATAGAAATTTCTTTTAAAAAGCTTAAAACTTGTTAAAAATAGTTTGTTTTAAAATTTTAATAAAAATATCATTAAACACAGCTGCAATATTTACTACAATTAAGTAAAAAAAATTAACCTTGTTCATTAGTTTTTTTGGTGCAATAACACGTCCACACATCTTTAATGTTCTAAGAAAAGTTCTTTCATGAATGGTCATGCCTCTCTGATCATAATCTTCAAATGCTTCAAAGGCAAGACGAACACTTTGCAAATCATCAAAACTAAAAATATTTTATACTTATACACCCCAAAAGTGAATACATAATTTTGTAATAGTCTTCTAATTTACATAAAATCCTAATAATATATTCCAAAGGATATTTTTTTATTTACCTAATGTGAAAACTGTCATTTATTTACCTAATGTGAAAATTGTCATAAGAGATAAAAATAAATAAAGAAATAAATTACCTTCCACATTTGTTGATAAGAAAGTAAATTCCTTTTTGCAAAACTGTGTTATTGTAAGCTCCTGATTTTAAGTTAATTGTGTAATGAAGATCTTTAACAAAATAACGTATCTTACAGAAATGTAAAAGTGTCTGAAAATTATAAAACAAAAATTAATAATTTTAAGTTTAAACAAATGGTGGCTATTTAATATATTGTAAACTTAATACTAAGAAATATTTTTTGAAATAATTTTACCTTAACTGGTAATTCATTTTTTTCAAAATATTTTTCTGATAAATTTTTCTTTAATAAATCCCTAGGAAACTAAATTTGAACAATAATTAAGACTGCAATAAATTTCTGTTAATAAACCAACTTTAAATAGTTACACAAATATTATTTTAAAAATTTAACATACACGTAGTTTTTTTAACAATTAAATTTAAACTTACCCCAAGAGCATTAAGAAGATACCTAAAAATAACATACAGAACATATAAATTTTAATTTACATTTTATGTTTTAGGACTAAATATTTAAAAAAATAATAAAAACATTAAGGAAATTTTAAAAAGTTACCCAATTTCTTCAAAGCTAAATGCGTCATTATTTTTCAGAAAGCCAATCTTCATTTTTTATTTTTATTAATCCAAATCTTGCTAAAAATTTATTAAATTGTTGTGTTAAATTTACTGCTATTAAAAAAAGTTTTAAATTAAACTTTAAAATATATCTAGTGCAACTGCTTTAAAAAAACTACTACAAAATTGAAACAAAAATTTAACGCAACCAACCTTTTTGAAAACGCCGCTGCTGCAGCAATCGTTTGTAAACAAGCTTAATAGCATCCATAGCGACTGCAACAACCGTCGTGACCATGTTGGACAAGTTTAAACGCCACAAAAAAAATAAATAAAAAAAATACTTTAAAGCTACGTAGATTGAATATTGTTTTTAAATATTAAATTATAAACTTAAAAATGTTTACCATTTTTAACAAAAAAAATTTTTTTTACCCAAATTACGCTTTGCTTGAGTGATCTTTGTTCACAACATCTGTTTCACGTGATTAGCAAAAATTTATAGTTTTAGTATTCAAAGAACAAAGATGTCAATTAATTTTTGCAATAAAGTGTTAATGCGTTGCCAAAATGCAACATTTTGTAGGAATTTGGTTAGACGTTTCACTTCAGATGACACCACGGAAAAAAACGTCAGTACTAACACCCTGTATTGTTTCTTAAGTTGTGTAATGTTTTTTGCAACATTTTTTATTATTAAACTTTATTATTCTTTTTGCTTTTAGTCGGCAAAAGATTTGTATCACCAAAAAAGTGAGAATTTGGTGCAGAAGAAAGCCAGATTACAGTGGCAAAGCAGAAAACGGGGCATTGCTGAAAATTGTTTGATATTCGGAACGTTTTCACAAAAATATCTGCACTCGTAACAACATTTTAAAATTAATATGTTAATTGAGTTTGCTAATTAAAAACAAAAAACTGGCAAAAGACCAATCATTATTATATTTTTGCTGTTTTTATTTCGAAAAATTTGTATTTTAAGGTTTAATGACGATCAAGTAAAAGAATATGACCGAATAATAAATGAGCCAAGTAACGAATGGGATTTATATTATTGGGTGGTGGGCACTAAAGAAACACCACAGGAGTATGACAGTGAAATGATGAATATGTTAAAAGAGCATTGCAGGTATATACTGCATAAAAATATTTATCCACATTATTTTATTTATTATGTGCCATTTCCAATTATTTTTATGTAAACATAATTAATTTTTTAAGATATATATTATTTTGTCAGGAATAAACATAAAGAAGAAAGGTTTCAACAACCTCCTTTAAATTATGAACCTGTTCAATCTTGAAAAAAAGATATGCTAGTTTTTACTTTAAGCGTTTTCTTTATTTATTGCTTTATTAAAATGTTAAAAAGTTATTGCACAACAATAGAGGTAATAACTTAACAGTGAATTAAGTAAAACTACTTAATATATAGTCAACAGTATTAAAATAAGTTTAAAAAACTGCAAAATTTATTGTTAAAAATTTAATGCTTGCCTTAATTCCTAAAAAGTAAAAAATGGTTCATTACGAAAATTTTTGTTTTATGTAATTTCTTTAATGCAAAATACTTAAAAATAAAAATTATTTCTAAAAAAAAAATTGATAAATATTAACTGGAAATGTTATCCTCTCGTTGCCAACGAGCCAAACTTAAAAAGACTTGTTCTAAAGATGTTTGTTGGACAGTGTATTCCCCAAAATTACAAACTTGCTTTAACTTTTCCATTTTTTCAAATATCTTTAATAAAATAAACTTTTAATATTTGTAGTAAGTTTTTATCATTAAAAAATAATTTTTATTAAACAAAAGGATTTTTTTTGTCCAGCTTTTTAAAAACCAATTACAAACTCACCACTGCAAGTTTAAGCTCACTACCGCCTTCTTGTGTTTGTGGAACATGATAATTACAAAGCCCTTGATGCTCATCTTTTAATATACTTCCTATAAGTGTTAAAGATATAAAAAAGTTGTTGTTTAATTGGTTTCTTTATAAAGTATTTAATTTCAACCATACAAGTACCTTCATGCACTTGTTTTTAAATCAATTATATACCTGGAAAATAGGTTTCCATTTGTTGTTTGATATTATCAATATTACTGTCATTTGCTTTTACTTCAACGGTATACCCTTGTCCAAACCTAGTCTTCAGATGTTGGGGGCCTCCCAGACACCGGAGTCTACCATTGACCATGATGGCAAGTCTGGTACATAATGCTTCACATTCTTCCATACTATAACAAATGAATTATTTTTTAAAGAATAAACTTTAAGCAAACTGTTTTAACATCTTACCTGTGAGAAGTGATGATGATTGAGCTTCCACTTGCTCTCATACTTGCAATGGCATCCCATAATTTTCTTCTAGCACCAGGATCCATTCCTGTACTTGGCTCATCTAAAAGGACCACTGGGGGATTTCCAACAAGTGCAATAGCTGTGCTTAGTTTTCGCCGATTTCCACCACTAAATAAAAATACACAGTTATTAAATATTGTTCTTAATTATTAAATATTGTTATTAAAATTAATAAATATTGTTCTTAAAGTCTTTAAAAATTTGGGGATCAAATTTATTTGTTTTGTTAATTTTTTTAAACAAACTACTTTTTTGAAAACATAAATACTTGCCTGTAAGTACCGCATGGTTTTTCAAGATGTTCACTAAAATATAACATTTCACCTAAATGTTGAATACATTGGGGTATTTCCTTTTCAGGAACCCCTCTTAATCGTGCAAACATTCGAATGGTTTCTGACCCCGTCATTTGATCAATTAGGGCATCAAATTGGGGACAATATCCCATTCTTTGCTGAGCCTAAAATAAAACAATTTTGTACAAATGTTATCTGAGTACTTGTTTTATAGATATAATATTTCAAAGTTTGACAAACGTTTACTTTAAAATAATCTGTTACAACTCCCAAACGCATAGTTGCAAAAAAATCATTTTAATTACTATTTATTAAGTTTTATTTAAAAAAAAAAGATAACTGCTCAGAATGTGGCAACCTCCTCCTTTTGAGCCGAAACTCAAAAAGAACACTCCTCAATAGCCAAGTTTAACTTAATAAACTCAACTAAGCTTCATGCTCAGAAGTTACTCACTATGACTCGTCATCACAGTTGAGGTTCTGTCATAATTAAATGACGTTTTCAAGATACAAACTATAGAAACGATCCCTAAAAGTATGATCTTAAATTGTCCAATAAAAAATTTAAAACTCCATTTTGAAAAATAAACTGCCATTTGTGGTCCACAAATTTTTTTTTTAAAAAAAAATTGATTAAACAAATAAATTATAATGTTCTATTGCAATTTTATGTAATAAAATTATATAAATAAAAAAAGGATATTTATAAAATGCATAAACAACTACCTGTCTTAGATTTGAAATAATATCATATCCATCCAAATAAGCTGTACCTTCAGATGGTTTGTAATCTCCAGTTAACATCTTAAAGGTAGTGGTTTTACCTGCCCCATTTATACCCAACAAACCAAAACATTCAGCTTCTGGTATTCCAATACAAACGTTGTCAACTGCTACAAATGCATTGCCTAATGGATTATAAATCTAAAAACATTTTTAAATGGGTTTTAAGTTTTCGAAAACTTTATTTTTAAGCATTTTAAGAATGTAAGATTTAGTAGTAATATGAATTCTTACCTTTCTAAGATTTTTGAGAATAAGGCGATCAGTTTTAACTATTTGCGTGAGTGGGGTGTTGTTTATTCTGTTGTTTTCAGCTAAAACATCATCATCTATAACCACTCCATCACTGTCAACCATTGGGTTCTGTGAAAACTAAAACAGTTAGAACAAGTGTAATTTTCTAATTTGAATTTACAATTATTTCCTATGTACTTTTTTTCTCATATAAATTTAATATATTGCATTTAGAAAAACGTGCGGTTTACTGTTGAACAAGGGTGAACAGAAGCTTTAGCCATAAAATATTAGGCCCATAAATTCATTGCACTGAGTAGCTATTAAAACCGACTGTTTTAAGTGTAGTCATTAAGAATAAATAAATATTATACTTACTGTTTTAGGCACTTTCCACCTTGGCAGTATTCTAAAGATAAGACCTGGTATATCAAATTCAATTAGAAACAAAATTATGAAGAATAAACAACCCTGCCAGGCTAGAAAGGTAGCATATTTTCCCACACCATAGGAATCCCAAGCCAAAAAGTTGGTTTGAAAGTCAATACCTTAGAAAAAATTAAAATTGTAAATGACTGAATTACAAAATGGAAACTAAACGGAGTGACTGCATTTTCATTTTACCTTTTTTTATTTATTAAACTAAACCTATATAATTTAGAAGGTTAATTTAACTGTTACCTAATGATCTGCAGTATGCCTCCAAAAAAACATCAATAGTACAAACATTAACCATCTTGTCATTAGTATACACATCAGCTAATCCCTGACCAAGACAGTATTGTGGCATGAATAAGAAAAACCAATTTAAACCGTCGGCTACATTAGTCAGTTCTAAAAAAATGCAGGTTATCACATACTTAAGATGTTCTATATCCACAACAAACAAAAGTCAACAAAATAATTTGTTTTTATCTTACCAAGTAGTCTTAAAATGCTCATGGTAATAATTGAAGCCAATCCTGTTATAATATTTAGTATCGTGACCCTGACCAGTGCAGTAGAAGGCACAGTAAATAATTTGGAGAAAATATACATAAGAGGTAGTGAGGCCCAGCAATATAGAAAAAAGAGTAGAAGTACAATACCAGCATGGTTGTTAAACTCATCAACTCCAAATGCAAAGAACAAAAACTAAAAAATAAAAATTTTAAATTTATTAACTAAATTAGATCTCGTAGTTCAATTTTTACATTAGCAAAAAACAACATATTTGATATTAATTTTTATAAAATGAACAAATTAATAACAAAATAATTACAAGAGTTAGAAAACAAGGAGTTATAAAGTTGATAAAATCCCAAACAAGTGCAGATAACCAAAAACAAAATGGTTCCACGCCAGCCAGCGTCTGCAGTAAAGCAGAGCGATCAACTCTTTCTCGAACAAGGAACAAACAAAATGAAGCAGCCAGAAAAGAAAAGCCAAGCACAGTGTTGAATGCAATCATAAAACCCGATATGGATCTAAAAAATAATTTATTTAAATTCAGATTACCGATATTTTATCCCAATATTCTCGGTTTTTGAAAGTTGAACAATAATTTTGAAGTTTAAATCTTTATTAATAAAACATTATTTTATTTACCCAATTAATTGTTCTGTCACACGACTAGTTGAGTTTCTGGGCAAAGGAAAATTGGCAACCTTCAAAGTAAAGTTTGAATTAACCAATCGGATCATTGCTTGATCTGTGTAAACCAATGAGCTTGCAGGAGTGTGGTAGCCTTGATCATTAAACCACGAAGTCACAAGACTTTTGTTTTGTGCTGTAAGGTTATAAATATTTTTTTTTATGGTTTCGGTTAAAATAAAAAATTAAATGGCTGATATTTTCGTTCAAAAATTAAGGATAATAATCAAAAATATTATTTTAACCTGTTTCTTCAGTAAATGTTGCAGCAGCTAAATTGATCATGTTAAAATCGCCTCCTTTTATTAAACTTTCATGTGATAAATACTCTTCCATACTCTCATTTACTTTTACAACAGTCTCCAGTGTACCTAATCAATAATCAATAGTATAAGTTTTAATCTTATTTTTACTAACATTCTATGTAAAGGAGTTGTGTTTAATAAGGGTTTTAATGTATGATTTTGTATATAAAATAAATTATTACCATCAAATTGTTTCCTGTAGATGTTTCCAAAATGGGATGAAAAAGTGTTGTTATCCACTTTATAATAAACATTATTTTCTCCATAAGAATCCAATGATAAATCTAATTTTCAAAAATTCCAATTTTGTAAATTTTAAATACTTAACCAAAAATAAAGAAAAAATAATTGTAAAGTATACTATAATACAGTAATATATTACTTAAAATCACATTTTATTTGCAAATTTATATTGCTTGTAATGATGTAAATATCAAATTTCCATACCAAGCTTGACATTTTTTTGTTCAAAGGGGGGAAATCTTGCACTGATAATTGCTAGTAAAACAAACACAACTGGAACCAATATCTGAGCTATGGCAACCTAAAAATTTAAAAATAAATGGGTAAGTAAAACTAAAAAATTAAAAAAAAATGATTTATATAAACTAAGTGTATAAGGCCTACTTTGTAGTTTCTGCGAGTATGTAACATATGTTTAACTATAAGTCCATAGAATTGTTGAAACCACAATTTTGCTCCACTATTAAGATGCTTGGAATGCAAGTTATCAGAAGCTATGTGCAATATAAATTTACAGTGATTATTAGGTGATGTTTTAAGCATTTAGATTCTTCATAAAAACTAAATCTTTAATTTTCTAAAAAAAACTTTGCAAGAATATTTTAAAAATATTTGTTTTATGTTGATCACAAATAATTATTAAAACATTTCCCCGAAAATCTACCTTGAGGTTGAAGAGGAGCATTCTCACTCTGATCACTTTCCTCACTAGAGGTTGAAGTCTTCCGCATCATACTAGATTTGGAAAAAGATAATCTTCTACTCACAGATGACATGTTGGACTCTGCATCCTCAGTTACTCTGTGAAAAAAAATTTAACTAACTTCTGAAAAAATGTTACATATATTTTTTTATCAGCTAAAACATAAACAATAACAAATTTTCAATTTTGTTTTTTTTAAATCATTTTATTTAAAAAATGTAACCGGAATACTAAATTTAATTTATTCTAAAACTTAAATAACTTTAGAACCTTTTTTTAATATCTTATTTAAAATGAAAAAATCACCTTAGAAACACTTCTTCCAGTGTAGTAACAGTTGCTCCATATCCTGATATACCCAGTGTTGTCGCCTGATCGTCAAGTGTTGAAAAAAGTTTTGGAAATACTGATGAGGATTGAAATGGAAGAACAAATGAGACTTCTCCTCCAGCAACCCTCTCTAACTTACAATCGTCGACATGCTCGTGAAATAAATCAACAAGCTAAAAAAATATAATATTACAGACTGTTTTA
Source organism: Corella eumyota (assembly GCF_963082875.1). Classification (NCBI taxonomy): domain Eukaryota; kingdom Metazoa; phylum Chordata; class Ascidiacea; order Phlebobranchia; family Corellidae; genus Corella; species Corella eumyota. The sequence goes on from NC_137491.1 coordinate 7,046,142, forward strand.
TAAAAATCTATCCTGTATTTACAAAAAAAGTTCGAAAATTGGTAAAACTTTTTTATGATATTTTTTGAAGACATATATGTTGTAACAAACTTATACAAGAATGTTATTTTACCTTGTTAACGTCACATTCTGGGTTTTTGGTAAGAACAACATGATATCCTACTCCAAACTTACTTTTCAAAAACACACCAGATCCTAAATAAATGAATTTCTTAAAATGTATACATATTAAAACATCGTGAAAATGAATCAAATTTTTATGAGTTTTATTTTTGGTATAGAATGATTAAAAAAATGGTAAAAATTAACTAAAAAAATAAGAATTTCGTTTACAAAATTCTCCACAATGCACCTGCACATCTTAGTCTTCCATCAGCCATAATAGCAATCCTGTCTCCTAGAAGGTCAGCCTCGTCCATGAAGTGAGTGGATACCAGAAGTGAACAATCACCTTTGAATTTTTGTACAACCTCCCAGATTGCCCTACGAGCGGCAGGATCCATTCCAGAAGTTGGCTCATCCAATATCACATACTAAAAAATAAGTTGTTATTAAATACATTTTTTATCTATGAGACTTGTATATATGTCATAATGTTGTAATTAAATCATTGCAAATTATCTAAATTAAATTAAATTTTATTTTAATTACCTTAGATCCAGCCGAAAAGGCAATTCCAACAGACAGTTTTCTTTTCATTCCGCCAGAAAGTGTGCTTGATTTAGAATCAATTTTGTCGCTTAACTTTAAATCATTTGTCATTTCCTCACATTCTTTATGAGCTTGTTTACTACTCAATCCCTTCAACTATAAGTAAGATAAAAATTTATATGGTTAAACTAAAAACCAATCGTTTATTAAATAAAAAAAAACAAAATTTTGATTGAATAAAATTTTGCGAACATAATTACAAAATGTTTAATTTAAAAGCTAAACTTACCCGTCCAAAAAAAAAGAGATGCTCTCTCACAGTTAGAAGATCAAACAAAATATTAAATTGCGGACAATATCCGAGAGACTTGCGAACTCCAGTCATATCATTCTTTATCGAGTATCCCATCACATTTGCTTCTCCACTAGAGGGTGGATAAAAACCTAAAAAATTGAATTTTTAATATTAAACATATATATTGCAAGCTATTTTTTTTTAATGTTAACAAAAATAAAAAATAGTCTAGGTACAAAAAAGGGGGAATTTTTGTATAATTAAAAAATTATTATATCAACTTAGGTGACCCTAATCATATTTAAATAAAAAAAATGAAATATAAATACTAATTAAATAATTGACCTTCAAATCAGGATGTAAAAGTAAATAAAACTGACTAGTAAAAACATTAACAAATTAACAATGAAACCAACCAGTTAACATTGACATAGTTGTTGTTTTTCCAGCTCCATTATGACCTAATAAAACCGTGATCTGACCCTCGTACATATTCACTGACAAGTTGTTGACTGCTACCTTGGTCTTGGCTCCAGCTTTAAAAATCTAAAACAAGAAATTTATTTTAAATGAAAATAAAAAAAATTAAATAAAATTATCCACAACTCTTCAAAAATAAAAGTAAATATCTAAATATTACCTTCGTAAGATTTTTAATTTCCACGATTTTTTCCATTCCGGTTGGTTCCTCTTCAAAGTATTCAAGATCTTCGCGTTGACTGTTTATCCTCAATTCCTCGTCCACTTCCACTTTCAGATCAGGTGAAGTACCCAGCCAGTAGGATTTCTATTGAAATAATTTCGTCATTACCAACTTAAGATAATATTAAAAAAATTGAATATAAAAACGTATAAAAAATTTAAATAGAAAATTGTTGAATGTATGCTGTCAATTAAGTTAATACCAGGTTAAATAACCTGCAAACTAGTAGTTAGTGGACTTACTGTAAATGGGAAATACCAAGGTTTGGGTATCCCATAATCACCGGGCCACACCCCTTCAATATAAACAGCCAACATCATGTAAAATATTGTGTCAAACAAAAGAAGTAACATAACCTATAACAATATTTAAAAAAATTAATATTAATAATTTGGTTTTATTTTTTTAATATAACAGCACTTTTTAATTAAATTAAAGGATGTATATAAACAATATTGTACCTCAGACATTTTAATGTTATCATCAATTGTAACATATTTTCCAACATTATTCCATTGCAAACCAGTGCCTAAAATAAAACAACAAATAAACTTTAAACAGTATGAGTATTTTAGCAACGTTTTACAAATTAATCAAATTGACTTTACTTGTTTACCTTTTCCTTCTAGTTGACCTATAATATTACATCCACTAGACATAGCGGTAGTTGAAATGATGCAAGTAAAAAGCTTAATTCCTCTACCAAGAGAGCTGTATGATTCCTGCATGAACATGTAAGGCATGTACGTCATTCCATATATTACGCCTCCTGCTGCTGCACCAACATTGGCTAAAAAAAATAAAATAACAAAAAAGAAATTATAAACGCTAGTAACCATTTAAAAGTTATATTAAAAATGTATATAAATATAAACCATATTAAATTCACCTTTGGAAAAGAATGTGGAAATAAGAAAACACAGTGTGATCGTTGATGAGGTAAACAAAAGTAAAAACACAAAGAAAACGCTGACATCGCTGTTAGTCAGTACACTGCCTTTTGGGGTCTAAAAAAGATTTTGTTTTGTTTTAAAACTTGAATATTTTCGAATTTTAAATTCGTATATTATGTAATATCCTATCAGTTTAAACAAAAAATTTAACGTAAACAAACATAAATATATTATTTATAATTTGTCACTTCATGAAAATAACAATTAACAATATTACAGAGTCATAACAGTAATATAAACTGTCATAGCTTATAGCTACTGCAATAAGGTGGCTTCCCATAGCATTAAATTAATCCAATACCTGTATTTTATAGAAGCCTACCATCACAACACAAGATATAGAAAGAAATATCATGTATTTAAGAAACCAAGCTAACCAGTGCAACCAGTTGGACAAACCCATCATTAACATGTACTCCTGTAATTTATTAAAGTTTAATTTTCATAGTTGTGAAGATTTTAATATGGCAACCTAAATTAATATAAAAGAAATATTGTAATTTACCTTCATTTTTGATTCCTTTTCATGGACCACACTTCTCACAATAGTTAGGGAGGTGTAAAAAAAACTGAGCATTATAAGAAGGGGTAAGGTGCGTTGAATGGCCACTTTAATTAAAGAGTAACATTCAAGAAACTGATTTTAAGAAGATTGATTTTTAAATTAAAGATTTAAATAATCTGATTAACAAAATATTTTTAGTTGCGTTTTTAAATAAAAAAAATTATAACTCACAAATGAAACTATCATCTTTATAAGGCGGATAGGGGAATCTTTTCATTGACAGAGTGCTATTGTTAATATCTGATTGTGGTTTAAATATATTGTATATTCCCTGGTTTACTGCATGAAGTAAGGAGAGAAATCCTACAAAGCAAAAAAAATCGAAACAAATTAACAAATTTTTAAAATATTTCTTGATAAAACAAAAATTAACAACATTGTTAATTAAGGGCATACCTTCCTTATAATAACCAGGTTTGCCACCAAATTGTTTGCTTTTATCACGAGGCCCAGGAAGTTGGGTGGAAGGAAATAGGTTTGTTGTCTGCCAGGTATTTCCTCTGAAGTAAATGAAGTAAGTTTTATTGGCTATCTTATAAATTTATTTATACTAAAATAAAAATATTAAAAGAGGTCCTTCTTAAATTAAAATTTAAATGGGCTAATTAATTAAATATTAGCAATAAAACTCTGATGTTTCAGAGTTTTTTGCAATCTGGTATTGCAAAAACAAAAATTAAATTTGTACATACATTCCTGAGAAAGCAGATCCATCAGAAGCTTTAACATTAACCGGATCAGCATGAAATCTTAGGGTTAAACTTAGGTCACTGGGCAAAGTCACGTTGTTGAGATCACCCTCAAATATCACGGCTGCCAAAATTTGCCTTAAATTTGTGTCATTTTTAACATATTGAAGAAACTCTATTTCAGTAGAAAAACCCAAAACTGAAAAAAGGTATATATTATATAAAAAACTTTTAAAAAATTATTTAAAAACTATAAAATCAAAAAACTAATAATTTAAAATACAATACTTGTGTGTAAATTATTTATAACCTTTACAATGTTTTGAATAGTAAAATTAAACATTAACATTTGTAATCACTTACTATAATTTAAATATTTTGTATATATATAAAATTAGTTCCTAATGTAAATACTAAATTCAAAATAATAAACTTATTGAATTATATTTATCAAAACATAATAATTCTCTTACTTTTAACTTTTGGTATTATATTAAGATTTCCCAACAACTGCTGCATTGGATCAGTGGTCCCGTTAAATTGCGAAGTTTGATTCGCTGCATTAGTTTCAACTGTGCTGCCTTCCTCTTCTTCTTCGGTTAATTGGGATGGGATTGAAATCGAAGTTATCAAACAATCTTAAAAAAAAATTACAATTATTACCATGCATTCACCATCCATGCCAAAATTTAAAGCTAAGTAAAAAATCAACAACTTTTCTATTCAATTTTTTTTAGAAGAACAATAATTTAATTACTGATAACATTGTCCATGTATCTTCTAGTCAAATTTTGCATCAATGATTCGAGATTATTATTAAGAAGAGATTGAGTGACAAATTGAGTGGTTGTTGAATTGTTGTTTTCTTCTGCCATTTCCTCTAAAACTTCCAGCATGGGAGGTGACATGCTTGAAATAATATCTTGAACTAAAAATTAAAAACTCAAAAAAAATGAAAAGTATTATAATTTTTCAAAAAAGGGTTTTAACTAACCTGTTGTTGTCAACATGGCTTGAATGGCAGCAGGTGACATGGGTGAGCCAGTTTGTGGTGGCAGATTTGGTATATCAGGTGGACCTCCAGCATCTAAAACCAATATTAATTTTGTATTTGCCAAGTTTGTTTTTTAGTCTGCGTTTCTATAAATTGTACTTTAAATAATAGCCAACCAAATAATATCTTACCAGAATTTTGACCAGAATTTAGAAGCATTGACATTTCTAAATTAAAAAACAAAATTTCAATATAAAAGGTATTCCAAATATTTGAGTTAAACTTTTATATATTGGTAGAAATTTTATTATCTTTTTAACTAACAGAATTATAGCCACCCTTACCAAATTTACATTTCTTTTCCAAAAAGGTTTTTGCATCCCTGTTCAAAAGATTTTTAGCATTTTGCATAACTTTTTCTACAACATGGTCATCACTTGGAATATAAGCAACTGTCCATATTTGGTCTTTGGGAACAATTGAAGAAGGAAATTCAGGTAAATTGTTCACAGAAAACTCACTAGAATAGAAAAAAATATGTTGAAAATATGATGGTATTTAGTTTCACAAAAAATACACTTTTTTACAAAAAAATTAAAAAAATTATATATAATTCTAAAAATTTTTCTTACTCCCATGTTGTCATGTTTGGATAATTTGTAAATTCGATTTCATTTCTGATAATTACAAGTAGAGCAGCAAATAAAATTGGAATTAACAACTCAAATGCAGTTGCAACTGGTCGGCGCTTTTGAAGAACAAAGTTCTTCCAGACCAGAAGCAAAAATTGATCTAAACAACCCATTTTACCTTAAAAATATAAAAAAATTTTAAAGCTCAAGTATATGTAAAGCAAATCACTAAAATTACCTATTATTGGACAATACTAAAGTACGGGATGCGGGATAATGCGGGACCGTATGTAAACGTTAACAAAAATTCGCGGAATGCGAGACGGAATTTTTGTACTTTTCTGCGGGATGATTGCTGTTTTTATCTAAAGGGCGAAGGGGTGATGCGGGATTAACTTTAAAGGTCAAGAAATGATGCGAAATTAAATATAAAGCACAAGGGAAGGTTAGGGGAGGGTATATGAATTCCGTGCATTTTAGCATACAGCGTTTTTTTGTTAACGTTTACATACGGCCTCGGTATTTCCCGCACCCCGCAACTTCCCGCATCCCGTATTTTAGTACTACCCCTATTATTACTGCTTTGGTGTTAATTGTGAGTAACCTTAACACTAATTCAAAACACTATTCTGTAATGATTTGGGAATACTTGTGATTATAAACTAAGAAAACAAAAATTAATTAATCAGGGTTAACAAGTTTCCATAACAAGAAACCCTTAATGACATCATTATTGATACAAATGACGTAGATTTGCATTTCTTTATCAAATTATATCTAATAAAACAGGCAATTGGCCAACTAGTCTGACTCTCAGTATTTCGTAGTTCTTTGTTAAAAATACAATCTGGTAAACTTTACACGAACTCCTTTGCTTGCAATTTTTATTATGTCAAATTAAGTAAACAATTAATTTAATTTGCGGTAATCACAGAGTCACTTGGACTGGGTTGGGAGAATCTTTTACGGCAAAACAGTCACCTGATAGCTCGTGATCCTATAACATATCAGCTGTTTTTGTTATGGTTGCACGCATGACTTAATCATGACGTCACAATACATTAACATGACAAGTTCATTGTTTTTGTGTTTGGTCTATTAAACCAATGACCTTTAACCTATACTTTTAGAGCATTATAAAAAAGTTTTCAATTTGTCAAACAATTTTCTAATATAAATGCGTTTGGTGTAGGTATGATCCCTGCACTGCTGGTGTAAGTATGATCCCCGCACTGCTGGTGTAAGTATGATCCCCGCACTACTTTTATATTGCAACGTTCTGTTTAAGGCGAGGAGTCCTTTCAATATATAGAAATAAATAATATAAAATTCCTATTAAATTTAATTACATTTTGCTAAAACTTTTTCTAGTAGTTGTAACTCGTTAAACAAATCTCGTGAAATCTTGATATCATTATAATTTTAACGTGAATGTTCTCCTTCAGTTAAAATTATAGTTTGATTAGACCATAAAAAACTGAACCTAATGTATTACAGTAATTAAAATGGTTTATTTAATGCAGTTACAGAATTTATTTTATGTTGCAGTTTATGATGAAGAATAATTAGTCATTTTACTTGCACACAATTAATACAAAAATACAAAATATAAAACAATGAGAAAATGACTACAATACAAATTTGTTTAGCATCAAAAAATGATAGAAAAAAGGCTTAACAAAAAACAAAAAAAAATAATTGCAACCAAATTTGTTTTAATTTGTTAAACTACAGAGCTTTATTGTTATGTTTTTAGACATAGATTTAAATTCACCACAAAAATAGTTAGAACTTATGTTGTCGCAGTTGACCCACTAAGCAAATCTTGAACAAATTGGATTAATTGATTTCCACCCTTTTCTGTCCGTGGCAGTTTTTTAGAAAGTGAAACCTTACAAAGTAAAATTATATAAATTAGCAATTAAACTGCGGCATTTAAAAAAACATAAAATAGTATCACAATAAAATATAATTTACTTTTATATAAAAATATAAAATATTTTTCAATACCTTGATTTTTTCCAGGTATGTCATATTACCTCTCCATAACTTGCTAAATCCAATTACATCAGGCAGTAGCTTGCAAAAATCATGTAACTTTCTCTAAAATAAAACACAAAAGTTATATATACCTTTTAAAATTACTAATAAAATTAAAAGTTTAATTAAAAAAATTTTAAGACGAACCATGTCAGTAAAAATCTCTGGAGGGAATAGATTATCTGATTGTTCTGTATAGTTAAGTTTCATGGGGACCCCATACCAAGGTAATCCATGCTCAGGGGGTTCGGGAGCGGGGGCAACAGAAAACGCACTGTAGATCGATTCAGTTCGAGAAATGTCTCGCACATCAAAGGGTGCTAAAAAGTTTAAATCAATGATGACACACAAATAATTTGAATCAAACTAAAACCAATTGACTGCTATACAAAATCCAAACACAGAAGAGTAAAATTTATTTACCTTTTATTTATATTATTTGCAAAATAAAAATTTATAAATCTTACAACAAATTATTCCAATGAGGGGATAGCTGTTACTAACAGACATTTGAAGGGAATATTGTACATCAATATCACGTAATGTTGGTTCAGCTTGACTGGTGGGATGAGAATGATACCAACCTACTCTTAACAAACTACTTTGTTGCATTGCTGTGGTTATCTAAAATTGCAAAATTTGAAATGAAGTAAACTAGGTAAATTTTTTCCTAAAAGTTTGTAGTGTTGCTGCTTAATATGCAGGCTGAAGTTACCTCTTGTTCAACCTTGACTGCATTTTCCAAATCACATTGTTTGCACCTGCATGGAAATGCCTGCACAATGTACAAACCTTAAAAAATTACAACAAAATTTAGTTTTAAGAAAGTTTTATATGAGAAATAACCAAAAAAATTAACCCAAATATGTTTAAGTGCATTTCTTTTTAATTTTTAGGCAATGTAATGCCCTAACCGGTTGTTTTAAAACTTTAATCTACTGCAAAACTTAAACTGAGTAAATTTCAAATTACATCTCTTGCTAGCATTCCATTTTCCACCCAAGTAGCCTGTCACTTCACTTGTGGTAAGATGGCAGTGGTAATCAATTAACAACAACACAGAAGTTGAAACCACTACAGAAAAAGGTTGAGGTTTGCCTTGTTGCTCACTGAAATGCTCATACTCAATGATTGTGTTCGGGTCACTAAGATTTTAAAAGTTGGTTTCAGATTTATGGACATTATAGTCACTCAGCAATTTAGTCGCATTTTTAAGTTTTAACGAATGATAATTTTATTCTTACACAGAAACTTGTTGCTTAAGTTCCATATATTTCATTGACTTTCTTTCTCTCACCATCTTATTGTCAAGAATAAGATTTCCAGAGTTGATCGTGGGAGACAACATTTCCTCATTTTGCTTAAAATAAAAAAAAGATTTAAGTTTTTTTGATATCAAATAGACGGAAATATTCAAAATTGCTAAGTCAGTAAATTGAGTAAATTTTTTAAACTAATTAGAAAAAATCGCATTTTAAATTAAAATTGATATTTACAGCAATTGGTGATATTCCTGCAGCAGCATTTAAATGATTTTTACGAAACCAATTCGACTTTAATTTGTCCAACTTTTTACCCTTTAAAATTCAGAAAAAATGAATTAACATAAATGTTAAAAATCAAAAACAACTAAAAGGTGTAAGTATTTTTAGTTAAAAATGTACAGTTGATGGCTAGTCCTGGTACAATAATACAAAAAAAATATATATATGTACTTTGTATTTTACTGAGTTCCATCCACATCCTGATTTTTTGGAAGGATTTATTTTCTTTTTGATAAAAGTCGCCCATGAACTAGGTGAAGCAAACTGCATTTTATCCCAACATATTTTTCCATTTGGAAGCAAATCCCCTAAAAACTTTTGACCCTAAAAAAATTAAACGAAAAATTAAAATAAAAAATTAACTCAACAATTACATTAATGATGTTGCAAAGTTAAATTTTACCAAGTAGTCTATGGATAGAACTGCATTTCCAGGTTCCAATGCCCCTTCTTTTAATAAGGTTTGCATGGTAACACTTCGAGCCGAGTTTCTAGCGTTTCTTGGTGAAGTATCCTGGAGAATAAAAACAATAAATAAAAATATCACCAGAAATTTTTTTTAAGTTTATTATCAAACCTTTCTGCTGCTATTTGAATCCAAACTTTCTGTCTCATCTGGATTTGAATCTTCATTATTTTCTATTGTTGGTGTCACTTGATGCTGAGCATTAAGCTGGTATGGTGACATTACATTACCTTAAAAACGTTTTTAGATTTTAATTCACATATATACTAATGAACAATAATATTAAAAATGGCAATATGAAAATATCCTATAAATCATTTACCATGTTGCCCTACGTTTAGTGGCATATGGTGTTGTTGTTGCATAACATTTGGATGATGCTGTTGTAACATTGGATTGTTTGACATATGTTGTTGAGCCATTATTTGATTTTGGTTAAAATGTTGCATTTGGTGCTGTTGCATCAATGGATTGTTTCCTGCTAACTGGTGTTGTTGATGTTGTTGAAGAATAGGATTTTGATGTGGCATTGGATAATTTCCAACGGAATGTTGTTGCTGTAAAATTTGATTCGGCATATTTTGTTGCTGTTGTTGTTGCATTAAATGTTGTTGGTGTGCCATGTTTGGTGACTGTTGATGCATCATTGTATTAGATGCATGGTACATGGGATTAACATGTTTTTGTTTTAGCATCATAGGATTTGTAACCTGATTATGTGCATACAAACTTCCAGGAACTTGAGAAGGGGTAGTTGTATTAAAGTTTTCCTGAAAATTTTGATTAACATTCGGTAACTGGGGGTGTGGAAACTTATTTGTATTTCCAGGTGTAGATATTGACTCAGCAGAAGTTGGCATAGGATTTTGTAATGTTGGATTATGATGAACAACAGCATTCGAAGTAACATTTAAGGGGTTAGTGTCCGTTATGGATGAGGTTACATTAGGTTGTGCATTGGTTGTATTTTGTTGGGTTGTTGTTTGTGAACCTACAACATTGTTGTTTGCCTGAGCAATGGAAGATTGCATCTCCACAGAAGTTGTAACAACAGGTTGCACACTAGAAGTATCCATTTAATTACAAAATTTTTAAATGTTTTTATTTACCTAATTGTTTAATCAAAAATACCAATTTAAAATATATTTCCTATCTTCAGATTTTAAATAACCACTGACAGATTGATAACATTTAGCAAGATATAAACTTGTTAACTAAAGTAAAAATCTAATAAAAAGTAATATTCTAATAAAGTGTGTCAGTAATAATTGGTCATAACAATAACAGAAAAAAAATTTTTTTTGGTCTTATTGTCTATCATATAAATAGGAAAAAAAAGAATTGTTATGCATTGTTTGTCTGTTTGTTACTAAATTGAATGTCACATTGCTCATCATACCAAAATCTGAGTGATTGTTAAATATTTAATACAAACTTACTTTTATTGTTTTTGATATTTTTAATGCTTTTTAATTAATATTACTATTTTTAACTAAAAAAAAAACAAAATAAAGCATATTTATATCGAAATTATATACCATCATATTAAAAAATGCTTTAATGTTTAAAAATTGCGGCAAACATCGATGGTATTCTTATCCACATAAAACACATCTGTCAAACTTTTACACCACACTGTCTTTATGAAATACGTTTTTGTGGATTCACTTCAATGGTTTATTTTTCTTACTTAAATATCATTGCTACAAAGACACTACGTTTTGGTACATAGGTTAATTCTCTAAATGTTTATAATTTGTTAGAGATTTTAATACAATTTGTCCATTATGTTCAGCAGTTTTAAAGTTTTGTTTCCGTATGTGATTTGCTATAAAATATCCCGAACAACCAACCAAGACAACTGCAACACGAAGATAAATTTGAACTGACACGCATAGGCTTCCGCTTATTGCAAATCCTACAAACAATCCCAAAACAGTCCAAAGTTGATATACCCCAAATGCTAATTCTGATCGATCAGAAAAGAACAGGGCAACAGATGCTTTAAAAAGGATAACATTCTTATAAATCCAATCCTACTTAAAATTTCTTAGTCACACTTTTTGCCTTATTAATGCCTTTAATATTAGTTTAACTTACACGCAATAATTGGCTGCCAAATTCCGTCCGAAATTCCCATCATAAGGCCTAAACCATACACCGAATATTTATGCCATGGGACCCAAATTAACTGAATTGTCCAATTTAAGCATTCATAAATTAAGCCAGCTATGTATGTACAAGTTAAACCAAATCGATTTGCTGTGTAACCAGCGACAAGAGCAGATAAAGAGTTTGTCACCCCGTAAAAAGTCATTACAAGCCCAATCTACAATTAAAAATAAAATTAACATGTTAAAACAAGAGTTCAATAATTAAGAAAGTTCATATAGCAATTATAATATGAAAATTATATAGATTACCTGCTGTACTCCTATAGTACAAGACACATAAGCCTTTGTGAATTCAGAAAATGTGTAAGAGAGCAAAAATCCATAATAAAAATATATTGGCGTCAAAAGCAGAGTGGTACAAGAAATGATGTGTTTAAAATTGTTTTGTAAGACATGTTTAAAAGAAGATAACCAATTATTATTTTTAGAACCTAAAACAAAACAATGTTACAAGAAAGTGAATGTAGTGGTATATTTAATTCTATAACTAAATGAGTAAATGATAATATTTTAACTTCTACCTTTTTGCCCTTGAATATAATGTTCGGTAGGTATATAGAGTGTACTACTACAGGCAATATTTGAAAAACCATATATGCACCGAGCATAATAAAAACTGACGAAGTGCTAGCTGGAACATATTTGTCTATCGATCCAACTGATTCATCCGCCTAGAAAAACATTTAATATTTTTAATAGTATTTAAAAAAATTGTATTGGTACTAAATACCTTGCAAAATGTACTGCCACAGTGAGTTATATTGTTAGATTTGACGGTTGAATTTTCAGGTACAATATTTAAATTTCTACCCCCGTAAAGTACAACGTACGATAAGATGTTTCCAACAATCTAAGCAATCGAAATATAGAAATTTGTGTGTACATTGTTTTCAAATGTATATACAATTCTTAAAATAAAATACCTAACAAACCTGACAAGTCTTTAGAATAGAATAGAAATGGCCGAACCATTTGTGTTTAAAGCATTCTAAACTAATCTGATGTTCTTCTGTGGCAAATTCATTACCTTTATTTATCTTTTTCCGCCACATTTCTTCAATAAGATAGTTTATATAAATTGGCGCGGATGGCCACGTAAATGTTTCACCAATAGAAGCTATTAAGGCTCCAGGAATCAAGGTGTAAAACGCTAAACATTAACGAAAAATATAATGTTTTACTTGTATAAAGGTTTTGACCAATTTGTCATGCGATCTTAAAGTTACCTGGGTGAAAGTTAGCTACAGAATAAGCTAGAAAGGAGGCTTCTCCAATCACCAAAGACCACTTGGTGCCCAAAAATACCAAAGACAGAGGTAAAACAAAAATAGATAGTACCACAGCACTTAAATACAAAATACTAACGCTGGTTGTGCCAAGGCTTTTTTGAATGTTCATGCTGCTCTGTAGGTTTACTATTCCTATATAAAATATATCTTGATTGTACAAGTTGTCAGTAAATTTTATTTTTAAGCCGAATTTATATTTTTAATATGTTCAAATATAACGATTTACAAATCTAAAGTCACTTACCGATGTAGGCTGATATATTTAACAACATGCCTATAGTTAAAATATAATAACAGGCTTTGGTAGAAGCTTTCATATTCATCTGTATTGTACTAATAAAAATAAATTTCTAAAAATTTAATCTACTTTAGGTGATTTCAGAAAGCAAAGCTATTTGTTTTTAATACAAGTTACCCTATACTACTATTGCTATTAAATAAAGTATATAACCATTGTATCATTGTGTTTCCATTACGTAACATATGTTTGTGTAGACCTAGTATTAATATAAGTACTTCTAAAGTTACAAGACAACACAACTTTGGTTTGCCAAACACAATGAACAACAATAGATTCAAAGGGTAAGGTAATCTAGGCTGACTTATCCTTTATTCAACTACTTTAGTAGGCCTCCTTCAGTAGTGACATAAGCCTTTCAGTATGCTATCATACAAATATTTTTGATTTAAAATAATGTGTAGTCAATTTGGACTTCCGCTTTATAACACTATAACATTAATAACTCTGTGAGCTGCTTTCCCGTTTAGTATTTAAACTAAAACACGCTTGAGGCATTTTAAAATTTTAACAGTTTATTGAAGATGATTAATTTATACAAAGCATTGTGGAAAAGTATTTCTTGTTAAGCGGTTTTCTAAAAACTAAGCGCTGTTTTAAACTTAAAGCATAAAGTGAAGTCATTTACCAGAAAACGAAATTATCATTTAAAAAATAGCAAATTAAATTATAAGAAAAAAATACATATAACATCAAAAATGTAAAATTAAACACAATATAAACAGTTTTTAGAAAAATTTTATTTTACTCGAACACAGAAAAATACAACGTGGGACTTAAAAAGTTAACCATTAATTGCACCACAAAGGTTTACATCCAAACAATAGCCGATGTAAGGTTTGTTGATTCGCTTAAACCACTGCCTTTGTCAAAAACGCTTAACAACTATTCAATATTGCTTGTTAAATATAAGGATGGTGAAAATTGTGAATAGGCAAACACTGTTCTTTACTTTGAACAGGAAATTGAATTTCAATTTGATCAACTACTTTAGCAACTAGTTGTGGTATGAAAAGCTGATGATTTGCAAGTTTTTCTTTTAATTTTTGTCCAAGTTCGTTGGTTACGGGCCTTACACTTGGATCATAGCTCAAGCATAATTCCATTTCATTTTTTAAGAAACCTGTAATATCGTCTTTTGCATTGTAATCATGTGACCATCTACCATTTTGTACATTTCTTAAAAAAATCTCCTGGTTTCCTTCATTCTCTATCGGATAAGATCTTTTTAAAATTATGTATATAATCATACCGTAACTGTATACATCCATTGCTGTACTGACCCTTAAGTTGTGGTTTGTTAATCTTTCAGGAGCAGAAAAAATATAGGTCTGGATTCTAAATTGAGATGGACCCTGACAAACAAACGCAAGGGAGGAGCGAGTTGCTATGTTTGATCCACCAAAATCTGTGATTTTACATTTAAGGTCCCTAGTAAGAAGTATGTTTTCTACTTTTAAATCACCATGAGCTATTCTTTGATCTTTAAAATTATTATGGAGGAAAGTTAACCCGCTAGCAATCTCAGCGCAAAACTTTAATTGTAGGATTGATGGAATCTTAATATACTTTTTGTCAAGAAGAAGCAATCTTAGAGAAAGTGGCAAAAACTCCAAAATAATTCCTATCGAGCCCGACCAAGTAGTGTATCCTAATGTTTGCACTATGTTCCCATGGTTACAAAGTTTCATCAGTTTTAACTCGTTGAAAATCCTATAAGACAGACCTTCTATTTAATCAATTTAGTTAGTAAAAAACAAATAAAGAAAAAAAAATACCTACGATTTTTTACTATTTTCTATTTCCTCCCTATCCCCTATTAATGGCAGACATTTAATAGCTATAGTGCCACAAGCTTTATTAAATCCTAATCGTACGCAGCCAAATCCTCCTCTTCCCAATAATCCACTCATACCAACTACTCCATTTATAGATTGCGAATCATAATGGGGTGGAAACTTTAATATAAAATAAAAGTTTTGGCTTATAGAAAGTAAGTGTAACCGAGTATTATCTACAACATGTAACATTAAATACAAAAAAACGTAATGGTGTAGGCCCTTTTGTTACACTAAATTAAATTTGTTAGATAATTTTATTTAAAAAGTATAAATTAAATTTATTTGCATTTACCGGATCCGTGATTAAGTGGATAAAAGGCTCAACAGAATTTTCATTTGGAGTTGGCTGTTCACGCTCTTGAAGATTATGATTAAGACTAACATTTTGTTCACAATTAACAACATTTTTATTATCAAAACTTGTTAAATCATAATCACCGAGAAGATCATCATCATTATTATGAAAATTTGTTAAATCATAATCACCGAGAAGATCATCATCATTATTATGAAAATTTGTTAAATCATAATCACCGAGAAGATCATCATCATTATTATGAAAATTTGTTAAATCATAATCACCGAGAAGATCATCATCATTATTATGAAAATTTGTTAAATTATAATCACCGAGAAGATCATCATCATTATTATGAAAATTTATTAAATCATAATCACCAAAAGGATCATCAATGTCATATAAGGCCTCATTATTGGAACTTTCTTTGGTTTCCATTTTTAATATTTCTATTAGCTCTATTAAAACGTATATTATTTTCAAATTATAGCCTTCGCTTAGTTTTATTTTAAGTTAATAATTAAAACAAGCCAAAGAGGTATAATTTTAACATATACAAGTTGTTTTAACATAATTTTTAAATTTTTTAATTTTGCTCTAAACCAAGCTAAATTACGTAAGTTTAACTTTGAACACTGTATGCTTGTTCACACTATCATTAGGAACCATTAGTGCGTTTCGGGGACAATAAGACTTACAACTCATGACTTGGTGCCCAAAATAATATTTACTTAAGGTAAATGTCAACACACTGAATTTAGATTTTAGTTTTTCTTTTATTCTTATTTAAGGCTGTTTTCAAAAATTTTAAATTTTTTTCTGTTTTCAAAAAGAAAGGCTGTTCAAAAAAATTAATAAAAACATTTCAATTATCTGAGATAAATCAATTAAAAGTACCACAACAGTCTCTTGCGTTTGTTAACATTTAAAAAAAACTTTTTAAATAGAGTTATTGCAAAAGTATTGGTAAACAACTTAAATATATTTGATGGTTGTTGATGTCAGTGCCAGAAATAATATAACTAAAATTCCTTGTTTTGTTACAGAAGGACCTTTCTTGTTTGAGCGAGTTAGGCTCTAATACTTGTGTTCAGTCAAAAACAAATCGTAGTTCAATAATCACACATTATTATAAGTAATCTTTAAAAATGCTAAAGTCCTCTTAAAACTAGTTATAAATAACAAATTTTACTATTTGCTTAGATTGTGAAGTTGTTCTTTTTACATTTAAAATAAATATATACAAAATATATATTGATCTACTAGATATTTATAATTATGCTTTTAACTATGTTAACATTAACAAAATAAACATCAGTTTGGTACTTATTTGTGTTAAAACGGTTATAATTTTAGCAATAATAGTCATATAAAGCTACAACTGCTGTAACACGTTTTCGTAAACATACACTAGCGTAAAATAAAAGGGTCGACGTAAAAAAACGAGTTGTTTATATTTTAAAAAATCTGTAAATCTTTTACGTTTATTTTCCAGTAAAAAATATGAGAAGTTTTAAAGTTTCACGAAAAAAAGTTACTAAAAAAGGTAAATTTCTTCGCATGGAGGCAGGCAACAATCTCAATAAAGTAAAAGTAATGCAAAAATATCGAATTCAGAAAAGAAAACGTTACACAGCGTAAGACATTTTTTAAGTAAAATAAATAACGTTTAATTTTACTCAATTTCTCTATTCTAATTAGATATATAGTGGTTCCTACTTTTAACTGTTTATTTTAATAACTTATTTGAAATTTTTTTTAGATATAATAAATTAAGTCGGGAAATTCGAACACTTGCCAGAAAAAATCGAGACTTGGACCCAAAAGATCCATTTCGAATTCAATCTTCGAAAGAATTAACTGAGAAAATTTATCACATGGGAATTATTCCAACAAAAGAAAACTTGGAACTTGCCGACAGAGTAACAGCCTCGTCGTTAACAACAGGTTGCACACTAGAAGTATCCATTTAATTACAAAATTTTTGAACGTTTTTATTTACCTAATTAAAGTTTAATCAAAAATACCAATTTAAAATATATTTTCTATCTTCAGATTTTAAATAACCATTGACAGATTGATAACATTTAGCAAGGTCTGAAGATATAAACTTGTTAACTAAAGTAAAAATCTAATAAAAAGTAATATTCTAATAAAGTGTGTCAGTAATAATTGGTCCTCACAACAACAGAAAAACCAAATTTATATTTTTGGTCTTATTGTCTATCATACAAATAGAAAAAAAAAAGAATTGTTATGCATTGTTTGTTACTAAATTGAATGTCACATTGCTCATACCAAAATCTGAGTGATTGTTAAATATTTAATACAAACTTACTTTTATTGTTTTTTATATTTTGAATGCTTTTTAATTAATATTACCATTTTTAACTAAAAAAAAAACAAAATAAAACATATTTATATCGAAATTATATACCATCATATTAAAAAATGCTTTAATGTTTAAAAATTGCGGCAAACATCGATGGTATTCTTATCCACATAAAACACATTTGTCAATTTTTACACCACCCTGTCTTTATGAAATACGTTTTTGTGGATTCACTTCAATGGTTTATTTTTCTTACTTAAATATCATTGCTACAAAGACACTACGTTTTGGTACATAGGTTAATTCTCTAAATGTTCATAATTTGTTAGAGATTTTAATACAATTTGTCCATTGTGTTCAGCAGTTTTAAAGTTTTGTTTCCGTATGTGATTTGCTATAAAATATCCCGAACAACCAACCAAGACAACTGCAACACGAAGATAAATTTGAACTGACACGCATAGGCTTCCGCTTATTGCAAATCCTACAAACAATCCCAAAACAGTCCAAAGTTGATATACCCCAAATGCTAATTCTGATCGATCAGAAAAGAACAAGGCAACAGATGCTTTAAAAAGGATAACATTCTTATAAATCCAATCCTACTTAAAATTTCTTAGTCACACTTTTTGCCTTATTAATGCCTTTAATATTAATTCAACTTACACGCAATAATTGGCTGCCAAATTCCGTCCGAGATTCCCATCATAAGGCCTAAACCATACACCGAATATTTATGCCATGGGACCCAAATTAACTGAATTGTCCAATTTAAGCATTCATAAATTAAGCCAGCTATGTATGTACAAGTTAAACCAAATCGATTTGCTGTGTAACCAGCGACAAGAGCAAATAAAGAGTTTGTCACCCCGTAAAAAGTCATTACAAGCCCAATCTACAATTAAAAATAAAATTAACATGTTAAAACAAGAGTTCAATAATTAAGAAAGTTCATATAGCAATTATAATATGAAAATTATATAGATTACCTGCTGTACTCCTATAGTACAAGACACATAAGCCTTTGTAAATTCAGAAAGTACGTAAGAGAGCAAAAATCCATAATAAAAATATATTGGCGTCAAAAGCAGAGTGGTACAAGAAATGATGTGTTTAAAATTGTTTTGTAAGACATGTTTAAAAGAAGATAACCAATTATTATTTTTAGAACCTAAAACAAAAAAATGTTACAAGAAAGTGAATGTAGTGGTATATTTAATTCTATAACTAAATGATAATATTAAACTACTACCTTTTTGGCCATTGAATATAATGTTCGGTAGGTATATAGAGTGTACTACTACAGGCAATATTTGAAAAACCATATATGCACCGAGCATAATAAAAACTGACAAAGTGCTAGCTGGAACATATTTGTCTATCGATCCAACTGATTCATCCGCCTAGAAAAACATTTTAATATTTTTAATAGTATTTAAAAAAATTGTATTGGTACTAAATACCTTGCAAAATGCACTGCCACAGTGAGTTATATTGTTAGATTTGACGGTTGAATTTTCAGGTACAATATCTAAATTTCTACCCCCGTAAAGTACAACGTAAGATAAGATGTTTCCAACAATCTAAGCAAACGAAATAAAGAAATTTGTGTGTACATTGTTTATAATGTATATACAATTCTTAGAATTAAATACCTGCCTGACAAGTCTTTAGAATAGAAAAGAAATGGCCGAACCATTTGTGTTTGAAGCATTCTAAACTAAGCTGATGTTCTTCTGTGGCAAATTCATTACCTTTATTTATCTTTTTTCGCCACATTTCTTCAATAAGATAGTTTATATAAATTGGCGCGGATGACCACACAAATGTTTCACCAATGGAAGCTATTAAGGCTCCAGGAATCAAGGTGTAAAACGCTAAACATTAACGTATAATGTTTTACTTGTATAAAGGTGTCTGACCTATTTGTCATGCGATCTTAAAGTTACCTGGGTGAAAGTTAGCTACAGAAAAAGCTAGAAAGGAGGCTTCTCCAATCACCAAAGACCACTTTGCGCCCAAAAATACCAAAGAAAGAGGTAAAACAAATATAGATAGTACCACGGCACTTAAATACAAAATACTAACGCTGGTTGTGCCCAGGTTTTTTTGAATGTTCATGCTGCTCTGTAGGTTTAATATTCCTTAATAAAATATATCTCGATTGTACAGGTTGTAAGGGAATTTCATTTTTAAGCTGAATTTATACTTTTGATATGTTTAAATATAAAGATCTACAAAACGAAAGTCACTCACCGATGTAGGCTGATATATTTAACAACATGCCTATAGTTAAAATATAGTAACAGGCTTTGGTAGAAGCTTTCATGTTCACCTGTATTGTACTCATAAAAATAAATTTAAAAAAATTAAATCTACTTTAGGTGAATTGAGAAAGCAAGCTATTTGTTTTTAATATAAGTTACCCTCTACCACTATTTCTATCAAATTAAGTATATAATCATTGTATCATTGTGTTTCCTTTACGTAACATATGTTTATGTATATACCTACTATTAACATAAGATACTTCTAAAGTTACAAGACAACACAACTTTGGTTTGCCAAACACATTCAACAACAATAGATTTAAAGGGTAAGGTAATCTAGGCTGACTTATCCTTCATTCAACTACTTTAGTAGGCCTCCTTCAGTAGTGACATATGCCTTTCAGTGTGCTATCATACAAATATTTTTGATTAAAAGTAATGTGTAGTCAATTTGGACTTCCGCTTTATAACACTATAACATTAATAACTCTGTGAGCTGCTTTCCCGTTTAGTATTTAAACTAAAACACGCTTGAGGCATTTTAAAATTTTAACAGTTTATTGAAGATGATTAATTTATACAAAGCATTGTGGAAAAGTATTCCTTGTTAAGCGGTTTTCTAAAAACTAAGCGCTGTTTTAAACTTAAAGCATAAAGTGAAGTCATTTACCAGAAAACGAAATTATCATTTAAAAAATATCAAATTAAATTACAAGAAAATAAAAATACATATAACATCAAAAATGTAAAATTAAACACAATATAAACAGTTTTTAGAAAAATATTATTTTACTCGAACACAGAAAAATACAACGTGGGACTTAAAAAGTTAACCATTAATTGCACCACAAAGGTTTACATTCAAACAATAGCCGATGTAAGGTTTGTTGATTCGCTTAAACCACTGCCTTTGTCAAAAACGTTTAACAAATATTCAATATTGCTTGTTAAATATAAGGATGGTGAAAATTGTGAATAGGCAAACACTGTTTATTACTTTGGATAGGAAATTGAATTTCAATTTGATCAACTACTTTAGCAACTAGTTGTGGTATGAAAAGCTGATGATTTGCAAGTTTTTCTTTTAATTTTTGTCCAAGTTCGTTGATTACGGGCCTTACACTTGGATCATAGCTCAAGCATAATTCCATTTCACTTTTTAAGAAACCTGTAATGTCGTCTCTTGCGTTGTAATTATGTGACCATCTACCATTCTCTACACTTCTTAAAAAAATTTCGTGGTTTCCTTCATTCTCTATCGGATAAGATCTTTTTAAAGTTATGTATATAATCATACCGTAACTGTATACATCCATTGCTGTACTGACTCTTAAGTTGTGGTCTGATAATCTCTCAGGAGCAGAGAAAATATAGGTCTGGACTCTAAATTGAGATGGACTCTGACTAACACCCGCAAGGGAAGTGCAAGTTGCTATGTTTGATCCACCAAAATCTGATATTTTACATTTAAGGTCTCTAGTAAGAAGTATGTTCTCTACTTTTAAATCACCATGAGCTATTCTTTGATCGTTGAAATTGTTATGAAGAAAAGTCAACCCGTTCGCAATCTCAGCGCAAAACTTTAATTGCAGAATTGAAGAAAGTTCAATATTTAATTTATCTAGTACAAGAGATTTTAAGGAAAGTGGCATAAACTCCATAATAATTCCCATTGAGCCCGGCCAAGCAGTATATCCCAAGGTTTGCACTATGTTTTCATGGTTACACATTTTCATCAGTTTTAACTCATGAAAGATTCTGAATATAAGGTTTAAAAAAGTGACACAAGTTTAATAAATAAAAAACAATTCGGGTAAAAAAACACTTACGACTTTTCGCTGTTTTCCATTTCTGTTTTATTTCCTAATAGCGGAAGGCACTTTATAGCAATAGTACCACAAGCTTTATTAAATCCTAGTCTAACGCAACCAAAACCCCCTCTACCCAATAAACCACCCCTACCAGTTACTCCATTTATAGATTGTGGACTATAAAAAGATGGCACCTTTAAAATAAATAGTATTAATTTTAATAAAAAGTGTAACTTATGTCTAGGTATAACAAAATTTTAAATTTATTTTCCGTAAGGTTATGAAAATTACAAAACAATTTTGAAAGTATAGTATTTTTCGAGATAAACTTTAGGCAACTTCTATTTTGTTGCACAAAAACAAATTTATAATAAAAAACTTTTCGGTGCAATAAACAGAGCGCTATAATGCTTTGGGTATAAAAAAATTCTCTGCAATAGTGTATACATTACATTTTTTTTAATTTAATTTTAAAATCAATTAATTTTAAATAAAAAGGTTTTAATTTTACCGATTCCGAAGGTGGTTGAGTAAAATTAAAAAAAACGGTCAAAATTGTAGAATTGCCTGAATTTAAAATATAACTTTTTACGTATTATTGGTTTGACACTTATGTTTATTTAGCAGTAGTTACATTTACGACAGATAGTAAAAAATATAAATCAGAACTAGCAATTATAAGGTTACATAATTTATATTGTTCTAAAGTTATTGTCTAAAGAAAGTATGTATATAAAAAAATACCTTCAAAAGTTTCATTATTTCCTTGGAGATTGTAGTCAACATCGCGTGAATCATAAAAATTGCCATGTAAATCATATTCGTCGTCCCGTGGATCATAATCATCTTCAGGTGGATAATCATCCCGTGGATCATATTCATCGTCCCGTGGATCATAATCATCTTCAGGTGGATAATCATCCCGTGGATCATATTCATCGTCTCGTGGATCATAATCATCTTCAGGTGGATAATCATCTTGCGGATCATATTCATCGTCCCGTGGATCATAATCATCTTCAGGTGGATCATCATCACGTGGATCATAATCATCTTCAGGTGGATCATCATCACGTGGATCATAATCATCTTCAGGTGGATCATCATCACGTGGATCATAATCAACCTGCGGATCATAATCATCTTCAGGTGGATAATCATCCCTTTGATCATATTCATCGTCCCGTGGATCATAATCATCTTCAGGTGGATAATCATCCCGTGGATCATAATCATCTTCAGGTGGATCATTATCACGTGGATCATAATCATCTTCAGGTGGATCATCATCACGTGGATCATAATCATCCTGCGGATCATAATCATCTTCAGGTGGATAATCATCCCGTGGATCATAATCATCTTCAGGTGGATAATCATCCCGTGGATCATAGTCATCTTCAGGTGGATCATCATCACGTGGATCATAATCATCTTCAGGTGAATAATCTTCATAAAATTCTTCACTATTCATTATTGAATTTAGGTTTATTGTTTATTTATTAGTTCCTCATACCTACAGACTTTTGCCTATTCTGATACTAAAACAAATTACAATGTTTTTTACATTAAAAAAACATTTAGTTTATATTAAAATCAAATATCGTACTAAAAAGCCTATTTAAATCTAATAGAGAACTTTCGTTGTTGGCTTTTTTTTATTACTAGTTAATAATTGCTAAGCCTACTAAGTAAACATTTTTAATGGGTTAACAATATTCTATTTAACAAAAATGCAAAATATGGGTACTCAAATATTTATTAAATATAAATATTTATTAAATACTTTAGTTTTTTAAAACATGCACAAATTAAGGAATTGTTTAAAAGTTAAGCAGTATTTATTGCAATCTGGTATGTTACTACTTGGCAAAGGTGAGCACTAAACCGTTAATGCGTTAATCGTAAATTAACGAAGTTAAATTTTTCAAAACTTAACCTTTAAGTTAACTTTAAAAATTGTTAACGGACCTGTTAACTTTCGTTAAATTGTGCTTCCGTTAAATTAAATCCGTTAATTTAATATTTTTACAAGTTTACCATGGTAATGTAAAAGTATATATGTTTTATTTTGCCGTTTATTGGGTTTAATCGTTTCAATTTTAAAGGATGTATTGACGATGTATTGACTGACATATAAATGGTGTATTGACGACGATGACGATGTATTAAAATTTTAAACGATGCAGTTTTGAAAACGTCATTTAAACTTACGTTCGTGTAGTTAAAATATCAACTAAGATAAAAACTGCTGTTTTTTTTAAATAGGGTCTTTTTTTTGTTTGTTTTATTTAAATTTTAACGTTAACGTTTATCGATAACTACCGTTACATTTTGTTTAAATTAACTTATTAACGTTAACGAAGTTAATATACTATGTAACGATTTACCACTTAACGAAGTTACTTTCTCGGTTAACTGTGCCCACCTTTGCTACTTGGTCATACAGTGCTAAACAGCAAGCTGTTTAACACATTTTAAATATTATTTGTAAAAATGTTAGAACCTTCGTTGTTCTACTAATTCTCTCTTGATAATATAGTTTAATAGTATTTTCCAAGAATCTATCGTAGTTACTACAACTAATGTAAGTACTACTCAAAATGCTGAAGTCAACTCGTGAAGTTGTCTTTCTACATGGAAAATAAATGTATACGAAAAATATATTTTAAACTACTAAATATTTACATTCATGCTTTTAGATTAAAAATATCCCAATGGTTATGATATATATATATAAATAACAAAAAAATCAGTATGCTAACTACTTTGTTGAAACGGCTAAAACTGTGGCATTGGTAGTCAAATAAAGCTAAAACTCCTGTTAACACGTTTTTGTAGCGTAATCGTATACCGGTACCTATAAACTATACAGGATCGAATGGATCGAATGGACCGAATGGACCGAATGGATCGCATGCATTATGCTTATTCTGAATGGGTGAGGGTTGGGGTTAGGGTTTAATTTATGCAATATTTTTTTCCATTCTATTCATTCGGTCCATTCGATAACCATTTGATATACATTCGATCCATTTGATCCATTCGGTCCATTCGATCCTGTATAGTTTATAGGTACCCATCGTATACTAGTTAAAACTGAAAGAATCGATAAACAAAAACGTTATGTTTATATTTTAAAGAATCTGTATTTTTTCATGTTTATTTTCCAGTAAAAAATATGAGAGTTTTAAAGTTTCACGAAAAGAAATTGCTAAAAAAGGTAAATTTCTTTGCATGGGAGGCAGACAACAATCTCAATGAAGTAAAAGTAATGCGAAAATATCGAATTCAGAAAAGAGAACATTACACAGCGTAAGACATCTTTTAAATAATCAAAAACACTTATTTATTTTTATTGTTTAACATCATCAGATATTTAATTTGATTTCACTGTTTATCAACAATGTCTATAGTCATGACTTTCCAATTTTTTATAACCTAGTTAAATTTTTTTTAAATATTATGTGAAATTTTAAATAATTTCAAAACCAAGTATATATATCTGCCCAAAAACCCTAAATCTCGGACCTGACATCAAAACCTATACCCAATCCAATAACTTTTACAGACATTTTTCAAATGGTCTTTAGAGTCTAACAAATGTTTGGTTTGTAGTTTACCCACTAGCAAAATGTTATACCTAAGTATAGTTTTAACTAAGAAATAGAACTTTTTTTTTCAATTTTTAGTTATAACAAAATGAGTCGGGAAATTCGAACACTTGCCAGAAAAATCCGAGACTTGGACCCAAAAGATCCATTCCGAATACAATCTTCGAAAGAATTAATTGAAAAACTTTATCACATGGGAATTATTCCAACCAAAGAAAACTTGGAACTTGCCGACAGAGTAACAGCCTCGTCATTCTGTCGCAGAAGACTTCCAGTGCTAATGGTGAAACTAAAAATGGCCCAGACCCTTAAAATTGCAACCCAGTTCATTGAACAAGGACGTATCCTTTATTTATTTGCTTAATTTAAAATATTACATTACTCAATGGAAAAAGTATTAGTTTAAATATAAATAGAATAACGTTTCTTTTAATAATAATTTATATTTTTCCTTAACTTAATGTGTACAATAACAGATGTAAGGGTTGGTGCTGAATCAGTTTTAGATCCTGCTTTTTTAGTTTCAAGGTAAGTGTTAACATTTCAAATATAAATTACCTTAACACTAAATTACCTTTTTATCTATAATGATTATTCAGAAACTTAGAAGACTTTGTCACCTGGAAAGATACTTCGAAAATTCGTCAACATATTTTGGAATATAATAACGAAAGGGACGATTATGAATTTGCCTAGAAACTGCTACAAAAACAATTTTCATTTTTTTATTTTAAAAGGCACAAAATACATTTTTGACCACATACATTATCAGGCATAACACATACATATGCTCGAAGAGAGCCTTACTAACATATGTAACACATTAAAAAAAAAACAATATTGTTGTTGTGTAAAATGTATACTGTATCCAATAAACAAAAACATAGGGCCGTTTATTAATTCTTACTACAAAATGTTGTTACGGTAGGGAAAGTTTGCAGAAGTGCATGTTTTAAGATAAATTTAAAATAAGCAATGTGGCAAGAAAAGTATTTTTTAGGCAGTATAGAAATGCACAAAATTGGCTGTCTTTTTTCTCAATTTCTAAAACTCGAAGACAAAAAGGACAAAACTATCTTAAAATGTAAGTTTTCCTTTTGGATCAGGCATTGAAGGAAGAAACTCATTACTAAAATGTTGGTTAAAACCAGTTAGTATTTGTGTTGCTGATGGTCTATCAGAGGGTAAAGAATGGGAGCATGCCCAGAACAATTCAACTGTTGGAGTGTAGGATATATCAAACTCATAATCTACTAAAGGTGGTCGAGTGCCTGTAAAAATTTAAACTCTTTAAAATTGAAAGACAATATTTAAGAGGAAGATTACTATTTCATATTTATTTTATAAAGCTAATAGCACGTAACTAGACTTACCCAAAGCATTTTGATACTCGATTTCTGCTTCTGCAAAATCATTTTCAAATTCCTCCTCATTTTCATAAAAATCTTCTTCAGGGAAAATGTGCATATGGGGTATCCCAAGAGTTAACATCTCGTAAATACACATGCCAAAGGCATATATATCTGCTTTATCACTTACAATTCCACCTTGTAAATATTAAATGTTGTTGGGTAATGGTTTATAGTTATGAAAGCAAATAACCTAAAATAGTTTTTGAAGTTTAGGATAACAATTCATGACAATAAAAAAATTAAATAAATACATATTAAACAACTTTGTTGATATATGTTATATATATATATATAGGCCTTCTTTTTTTTTAAACAACAAATTGAAATTCTTTAAAATCATTTCTGAATATTTACAAACTTAAAAATTAATTTCACCTTCCAA
Source organism: Corella eumyota (assembly GCF_963082875.1). Taxonomy (NCBI): domain Eukaryota; kingdom Metazoa; phylum Chordata; class Ascidiacea; order Phlebobranchia; family Corellidae; genus Corella; species Corella eumyota. The sequence goes on from NC_137491.1 coordinate 7,073,395, forward strand.
TATATCTTTACTTGTCCAAGGTTCTGTTCCAACATAATTTGCATTTTTAGCGGTTAAATTTTTATCTAATTTAATTGTAACTCCAAAATCACATATTTTTACCAATTCGAAATCTCCCTAATAATAAAAAATTAATGCTAATAATTAATGTTAAATTGTATTTCAATAAAAAAGTAAAAATTCTATCCTTAAAGAAAAATCATATATACCTTTATTAGCAAGTTTGCACTTTTTAAATCCCCATGCAATATTTTCATTTCGTTATGAAGGTAATTTAATCCATCAACTACTTGGCCTGCCATTTGGAGAATGTTTCTAGCTGGAAAGGGACCTATAAAAAATCAAAGCAAATGTAATACAAAAATTACAAAGTTAATCATAGGATATTCATAGTTTTGTGTACAAAAATTACCAAACTCGTCTTCCATCCGTTTTTCAATTAGAGAGAGCAAAGACTTTTGTCCATCCTCCATTGCTAAGCAATCACTTCCATCCACAGAGTAAGAGAAACTTCGAAATCCGATAATATTTTTGTGATGTAATGACTTTAAAATTGAAGCTTCCTCACGTAATCTGTATATAAATTTAAAAACAACAATAGAAATTTAAATATATATATTTTTATAAAATATGTATAGGCATGTTATAAAGCTAACTGATTAATAAAGGTATGTGACAATTATAGGCAGATAGATAGGCATTGTGACAGTTAAAAACTTACCTGTTCGAGTATGTAGCTTTGTTGCCGCCACATTTTTTGTTAATCTTTTTAACAGCCCATGGTGATCTATATTGACCGTGTTTTGGTGATCTTTCAACAAGATAAACATTGACTCCTATTCATCAAATTTTTTTTAAAGTTAAACACAAATAAGTTGACACTGACAGAACACTATGTAGATTTCTCATGTATTAAACTAACAATCTAACCATTGACAAAGGAAAAGTTTTAAATAATATACGGTTAGACGTACCTGTGCCAAAACCAAGATGTTTCATAAATGGTGAGGATGGAAAAGTTAAGCAAGGAGAGCTACATGATTTTCGTACAGAATCCAACCTTTTGTTCCGTATAGGAGTGTTCATATTTATTCTGACAGTATTTCTGTTTTAATATTTTCACTGCTTTAAATATTAAGGCAACTGACATACAACTTTTAATTTGCTTTGCTTATCGCAAAAAATTTAAATGGCAAAAGGAAAAGCGGGAAAATCAGAGCGGAAAAAAACAAGCATTGCGGAAAAAACGGAACGAGAAACCCAAAAAAAAGTTAGCTTAAAGTTTACTTTTTTATTTGGTGTAACACCATGGTAATAAAAAATGTTTCATTGTAGGTTATAAAATTTAAATGAGGAGTTGGTTTGCAATAGCCAAGACTTTTGCAATAATAAGCAAAAAGATAGAACCCTACGTACACTTACCATAATAATACAAATGTTTTATTTTAGGTTATAAAATTTAAATGAGGAGTTGTTTTGCAATAGTCAAGACTTTTGCAATAATAAGCAAAAAGATAGAACCCCACGTCCACTCACTTTAGCTCTAAAAGATAGTTTAACAAAATTATGTTGTTTAAATGAACTAAGTTTTATTATATACCTTTTTTATATACTAAACAATCAATTTAACGACGTTTTTTGTTTTTAAAGTATTTTATTTTTCTATTATTTAATTCATAAAAACAAAAATAAGCCAACATAATAAAAACAAAGAAATCATGCACGATCGTTCATTAGATGGCAATGAACATATAAATTATTAACATTATTACAAATAAACGATGTATAACTAAAAGGGTAAAACTGTGCTAATTGTAAACTTGTATATGAAACTATAGTCTAAAAATTTATATGACTTAGCGCATGGTAAATCAATACTGCAATAGCACCAACTGCAATATAAACATAAAGCAAATGGTTAAAACATAATAATATAGTGACCAGTAAAAGAAACCGTTCAATTTTAAAAAGTAAAAAAAAATTCAGTACCTTGTAACAGCACAGCAAATTAAAAAAAAGTAGTTTAACATTTTAATAAGTTGCATTGTAAATATATCGTTCTAATTCTTGTAAAACTCCATTTTTACCTGTATAAAACAAAAGCGAGAAAATCCCCATTTAAAATAAAGGGTTTTTAAAAAAATATAATAATATAAATGCATTAAATTTCTAAAATCAAGTAACGTTTTAAGTATTTGCAATGATAAGCTGTATTTAAATAAATGTATAACATTTAAAAATTTTAAACTATGTAAGTTGTATGAAAAAAAGAAAAATCTTATGATATAGAATTGTGGTATGTATTAAATATTATACCACATATTTATGAAAAAGTTGAAAGCATGCAGTTATAAAGGCCGAAACTGACAACAAAATTCTGTTCAAATCACTAATTCAATATTTGCAAAGAGTAATTCAATTGTGAAACTACAAGTGTGTAACAATATTTCCCAAAAATAGGTAAACTTTCGGAAAAAAACTTAAAAATGTGCAAACATAAATTGATTTGTGTATGTAGAGTTATAATAGTGTAACTTTAGGCAAAAAGTAATAACTGTGCATTGACAAAGCAATGTGCAAAGCATACTCAATCACGTTGTACGGTACTTAATAAAACATTTTCAATCTTAATAAATTCTATTTGCAGTTTAACTAAAATAAAATATAAGAATTAAAACACCCAAGTTACACTATTTAACAGCTGAAACAAAAATGTTGTAATATAAGCAAGAACTTTCACCTTTTGAATTGAAGAAAATGCAACATTGTTACCTTTAAAATTTCTTGCAAATACAGTATTTATAAATAAAACATGCCTTGTATTGTTATCAAAACATTGGTTGCTATTAGAGCAAAAAAGAACTATAATGTTTATCGTTACAGTATTGTTTTTAGAGTTAAAAAAAATCAGAGATTGTTTTTTTTAGCTGATTGAAAGCTGAAATTGGTGAATTAATTGTTGTTTACGGATGATTAACTATCGTTCTCTTTATCGGGAGGTGGCTTCATTGAACCGCGGCGTGATGTCCGAAGACTTAAGTTACGCTTCAGTGATGTTAAAACGTGAACCTTTGGTTATTCAAAAAAGTATAAAATAAAAAATTTAAACTTGCACATAATTAATCTAAAGAACAATAAGATGTATATAGAATATTAGACTTGAAGTTATTTAAAATAAGAACAAAATATATATATTGCAAGGTATAAAAGATAAAAAGCATAAATACAAAAGCAAGCAAAGTCACAGAAGAAATATATGAAAGGTAGCTGTAAAGTGGAAGCAGAAGGAATAAAGCAAAAACATGATTTAAGGAAAGTGAAAAAGTAGACTAAACTGGTACTTAATTATCTACAAAAGTAAGCCCTAAAAAGCAGAAAATGCAAAACCTAATAAACCGTTTTTTATTAGGAGAAGCTTTACTTTATTAATATTGAGGTGCAAGAAGTCATAAGTTCCATAAATTCTTTGTTTACACTTTTACAGCCACCCAACATACAAATTTCCATGACTTACCTATAATACCTGTAAGTGGGAAGGTTGTGAGTGATTTGTGCTTCGGGCCAGCGCCGGGTTTGTGTACATGTTAGGGGGGTGAGTGGCACGCCAGTATGCCTCTAAGTATTCAGCTAAGTGCTCGCATGCATCTTCCAGTTGGTTTTCATCTAGCACAATGTCAAACAAGTCCTGGAAAAAAAGTTATTTTGTTACAAATTGAATTAAAATGAAAATAGAAACTAAATGTAGCAGAATAAGTAATTTAAAAAAATGTTGTAAGTAAAAGTCATTTTTCTTTGCCCAATGGTTTAGTAAATGTCCTAAAATCTGTTTATTCGTACACAGAAAAAATATAAATGTTTTAACTTTGCATGTAAGTTTGAACTTAATCAGTTCATGCTTTTAACATAACATCCAAATGACTGTTAATGTAATTAGCTACAATAACCTTGATGTCTAACAAGCATGTATCCATAACATAGTATACACAGAATATACAATAAACAAATTAAATTAATGTCAGAAAGAATCTTCTGAAGGGTATATACAAGTTTAGAAACAAAAATTATCCAAATATTCAATAATTAAAGGGTGGAACATGATTTCATAAAGCAATGATAAAAGATTAAAAAGACGTCAATGTGGTGTCTGTTGGGAATTACGGAGCCATGCAACAAGTTTGAGGTTTTAAATTGCATTAAACTATTTTTAGTCTCCCCAAAGGAAAAAAAGTTTTGCATGATAAAGTATAACAGTTTTTACAATTTACAAAAAATTATTTTAGATACAAAAATTAACTTTCAGGTTGATTTTTATACAATCTAAATAGGTACAGTAATTGACATCTGCTAAACCATTAAAAGTTTTTCAATTTCAAAACCCTATTCAACTTCAAAACCCTATTTTGGATTATAGCTTATAAAAGTTCTAATACAAATTACTGGCAAATTATACAGTAAAACTTTTTTGTACATATTTATATAATAACAATTACATAGACTTTAATTTATATGTTATAGTGTTACGATTTGCAACTTTGTTCTTTAAATTTTGTAAACATTTTAAACCCAACTAGCTATAAATTTTGTTTAAAATTTTAACATACCTGGTTGCATTGCGAAAGTTTTTCTGCAGCTACCATTTGAACGTTAAGATGTTTGGCTTGCGATTTCCCTCGAGACTTTATCAATCGTTGTAAAACCTTGAACAAATATAAACCAAGTTAAAGGCAATTTAATAGTTATCATTAACACTACTAGTAGTTTATTTTTTTTTTCTAAATTATTTAATTCAAAGTTAAAAAGCCACTTCATAAAGCACATTAAATTTTGTCAAATTTATATTTAGCCATTGTAAAAAATAATCATATCTATGAAAATATATTATAAAATAACATATGAATAATATTAAAACCTTTAAAAATAAATTAATGTTTCATTCTAAATTACTTTAAAAAAAGTCATCTCGTTTTAAAAATTTACTTTTGCAGATGAGATTTTGACGCATATCACAATTGGTGCCAGTGAAGTTTTAGTAAGTTGTGAAGGGTGGTTTATTGTGTCAGCATCCAACACAACAAGTTGTAGGGTTCTGGCGAGTTCAAATATTCTCTCAATTTCATGTTGGACCTCAGCTGCAAAATAAAATACAATTGTTTCAACTTAAATATTTTTATACTTTAATTTTTTAGTTAATTCTTTTTTAAATACCTAATATTATGTTTGTGTTAGTTTCAACACTATATTTTATTGCTAATGTTTATTGAATAGCTAGTACATAAACATGGGAAACAAGTAGAACCCTCATACAAAAATTTAAACTAAATGAGTATCTTAAAGGGGTGTAATTATTATACAGTAACAAAAACATTAACAATAAGTAACTGTTGAATATTTGATGAAGTATTCATGGCTAAAAGCGAGACAAATATGAAGCTAATATGCCAACCAAAAGATTAAAAATCAAGGTTATGTATAACGAGTTGATTAAGTTCAAATAAAGTTGAAACCCACAAGTTCATATGACAAAATGTTAAAAAATTAAAATACAGCAAAGCAGCCTAGCTATTAGAAAAAAAAAATTTTAATACAAATTCTGTTAAAAAAGCAAAGGTTATATTTTAATTTACCTAAACTTGATCTGGTATTTGATTTTTCAATAACTGCTCTTTTGGTTGGGTTGTTTAACACAGAGCGCTTAGCCAGGGAAATATCAGCTGTGACTCTGGTGATTGATATTCTGCCTTCAAATCTTTTCTTAAGGAAATCGAATATTGCCTTCTGCATCATATCAGTAACCTGTACATAAAAATAGATTTAATAAGCAGCTAGGTACATATTTCACAATATTATAAATGTTCAATTCATTTCATAGCAATATTTAAAGTAAGCATAACATTTTTAAATTAGGATTTAAACACAGAATAAGATACAACTTAACCAGAAAAATACAATATTATCATTTAGCATAATATAATCAATTAAAAATGTATAATTTATGTTCATTATTGTAAAAACTTGACCTCATATCCCTTCAGTGAGGGACCACACAAAACAACCGGCCTCATTGATGGAACAACATCATAGGGTGGAATTGACTCCTGTTTTTTAAAAAAGGCTTTTCTTTTCCCATCTTTTCCTAACCCACCCGAGGAAGAGACCGATGTCTTTGGACTAAAAAAATTTAATTTGTAAAAATGAAAGTCTAGTAATAATTTTTATAAAAACTCAAATTAATAAATGGCCTATTTTTTATATTTTAAATGTTTTGCTTTCAGTTATGCATTTTGGTATTTTGGTAATAAACACCTTTAAAATAACAAAAAAAATTATAAATGTCAAAAACACAATAAGCCAATGTATTATAAATGAAAATATCGCAACGAAAGGAGGTCATCAATATTTTACTGTATTTCCACCTTTTAGACACAATTGGTGTTATGACCTTAAATAAACAAAGATTACATCTTGCCTTTTATTGTCTACCATAATGGCTACAGACATAATATTACTTAAGTAGCCTATGGTCAATATTGTTATGGAACTTTTAAAATTTAAGATATTGATTTTTAGAAACATTTTTTAAAAGTTTGAGCAATTAAATAGATTTTTAAAATAATTTCAATAAATCAATTTTTATTGAGGTTTTAATTGAAAAGAAGTGTTTGTAAAAGACATTATTTAAAAGGCGAAATATTTTTTTAATAAAAAATTACTTTATATTATACGTTGATACTCAAAAATAATTTTAGCAAAATACTTAGGGTATATAAATAACTTTGATCAAGGCAACAATTACCTTTGTGTGTTTGTTGAAGTTGGATTTTGTTGATTTGGTGAATCTGAATCGTCATCATCTATTCCATTTGTATCCATATCATAAGCAACTAAAACCAGCCAAAAAAACTTTATTAATGCATACAAAAAATAACTTTATGCACAAAAAAACACAAGATAAAGTATGTTTGTTACAAAATAGAATTTTTTTTCTTAACTTTTGTGTTTTTTTTAAATTACCAACATAGCTATAACAGTATAACATCAACCTGAAGACGGAGGGGTAGATCTTGATAATGTGTTATTTCCTTCTCCCAAACTAGAAGTAGAAGTCCCTCCAGATTTCGACATATAAAACTTGTTTGATTTTAATCCGAGTTGTTGTTGTCGTAAAGCTTCAAGCTTGACTGGCGAGGGAACGAATCCAACTCCACATCCTTCTTTAACCAACCTCCCTATCCACCAATCATTGTCATATTTCTAAAAAATAAACAAAAAAAGTTTGTTAGTTGAAAAATTAAATAAAAAAGGGTCGTTAGTTGAAAAAAGTAAACAAAAAAATTGGTTTGCACATAAAAATGCCAGAAACAGCACATAAGAAATAATCTAGTCCACTTTTGTAGGTGCCATAATAAATTTACCGGTTAAACAATAAGTAAATGACCTAAAATATAAAAATAAAAATTTTACTTACCTCTTTAATGTGTAAAAAATCTTTCGCCTCAAAAGAAACAGCAGATCCTTGAACAGGAGAATCGTCATCACGTCCCCCGTTGTAACTTATATTTGTACGCACTGCAAACGCTACAGCTTTTGTCTAAAACACAAACATGTTTTAACAGTTTATACAAAAATCTTATAAAGAATAAATTTTTTTTAGCAAGGAACTGTTTTACTTTCGCTTTTTCCAGTTGAGTGATGGCCTGCCTTTCTGTTTCACGCTTAAGTGCTTCCCTGTCTTCCTCCAATGACACATCAGAATCTGAGGGACGACTTGCATATGAGTCGGCAGAACCCTGATTTAAAAAAAGTTTATAATGTTTAACAACTAAAACAAACATGAAAGTTATCTAATTATTCTGTAAACAGACCAAAACACAGTTTTTTCTAATAATGTTACATTGTCTTTGACAACTGTTTGTTTAATATTAGCTACATTTTAAGATTTCTAAACATTATTTTCTAAAAAAACAGTGATATTTTTGAAGAACTCTTAGTTATATTAAGCAATTTTTTGTATAAAAATATCATAGTGAAAGGTAAATAAAGTATTATACTGATAGGTCAGAAACAGATTAAAAAATCAATATATAATGCAACCAACACTATAAAGGGTATTATATATACACTGCTACAGTAGCTTGAAGGATCTGTAATAGCAATTAGCTTATAATGCAATATTATAGCATTCCAAAGGTTGTAATATCCCCCTGGGTGTTATTTCTCTTAACTATAAATAACTTACTGGCAAGATGATTTAAAAATTATAATATTTAAGCTTATAGTACTAGAAGTTATTTTTTCTGATCATATGAAAATAGTAGATGCATAATTTTTGTATTTTGCCTTTATTTCACAGATTTTGGTACAATCCTGGTATAAAACTTTGATGCCGCCTTGCTATTAAATAATTGATAACATTTTATGATACAATTTCAATCACAGAACAGCTTTATATTCCAATTACTTATTATAAATTTAAAACTTGACAATATGGAATGCATTGCAATGAAAGTTAATTAAAAAATATAATGGAACCACTAAACATTAAAATCTTATTTTAAGTTACCTGTGATAATTTTTGTTTCAATTTTGTCATTTGCCAATATTAAATAAAACTTCGTCAATCACATAATTTTAAATTAAATCTTTTAAATTAAAGAAAAGTCCTTAATCCTGACTTATTAATTTATTGTCAAGTAAAAAATAATATTTCTATAAAATATTTTAATTTAAAATATATTCAAGCCAACAACAATAACAAATCATTTTATATCATTCACACTTAACCTTACTCATACAAAGATTAAATGTTTATCTGCCGCCAATGCTGATACATTGGCCTCTTATACTAAAAGCATTCCAGTTAATCAATAAAAAAAGAACAGAGTGAACCAGCTGATGAATTCGATAAACAGCACAGAGCCTACCTTGGGAATATAGTTGCAATAAGATATGTTTAAACTTATGCAACACATAGAACAGTTAATCTCGCTTTCCGTTACATAAGTTATATTTAAGATATAATGTTATTTAATTTAAAAAAAGTTAAAAGCAATAATTTTCAAAAAGTCTATTCACAAAAATAGCATACAATTTTTTATTTTTATGTTGAACAAATAATTTTTCCAAAACAATTTAATTTATTATTGGTATGCTGTAAAATACTAAAAAAAAACAACAAATTTGTTGTTTAGTTGCTGACATTTAAATTCTTTACAATTTAGTCATCAATTTGACATTTATTTGACACTACAGAACCCTTTTTTTTACAAGGTAGACTTTTTTAAATACCCCTCTTTAAAATGAATGTTTGTGCCAATGTTGGTTACAACTTAGGGTTAATAGAGTAACAGGAAACTCAGAAGATGTAAAGCGTGTATTAATAATTCATAAAAAAGATTAAAAAATAAAAGGCCCACAAAAGTTGTACTTTGTAATGATTAAAAATGGCTGACATTTAAAAACACTATAATGTTACCGCTGTACATCTACCTTACCTAGGCTTTTTTATCCTGAATTGATTTTTTAATAAAATTACAGGTTTTCAAGCTTTAAGGGAAAAAGGGAAAAAAATAAAAACAACCACCTACAAATATCAAATAGATTAAAATAGTATTTACAAAAGCAAACAAATTTTTAAATAAACAAAAAATATTTATATAATTCATTTTAAAATAATTTTATACAAGATAGTGTCAATAATTATAACAAATTTTGCTCTGTATAATTTTAAATCAAATATACAAATTTACACAACCTTTAAAATTAGTATTAAGATATTTTATTACCTGCCAATGTAAACTCAATAAGTTATCAGACGAAGACATTTAAAATTTGTCCAATAATTATACCATAATAACTTTTAACATTGTATTTTCTTTAAATTTTATAGCCTAATATCTGAAAATTTTATAATTTAAGTTTTTGAAATAATTAATTTTGCTTCAGAAAATGTTAAAATAACAAAATTACACTATTTATGTTAAGAATATTAGTTTTAAAACCATAATTAATTAGAAACATTGATTAAACAGCTGGCCTGGCTTGAATACATTGTTAAGACAAGGTATTTATGGTTTCATATAACATCAATAAAAATAGGTTTAAAATAACAAAAGATTATGTAATACTTTGAATATAGGTATGTATAATCCTAATATTGTTAAAAAAAGTGTACAGTAGCCTATCTACTACCTTCAAAAGCATTTTTACTTACTAACTCTTAAATCTTCTACCTGCTGCCTAGAAAAAAAAATAGAACTAAGTAGCTTGGTGGCTTTTAAACTACAAAATCAATAAATCAGTCAACAATAAAAAAACTATCAATATGTATAGCTCTTTACCCTAAATGGATGCGCTTCATTTAAAATTATTCTAATTGATTTTTGGAATTACTTTTGGTGGTATAATTTTATCTTATAATATGTAAATTTTAAATAAAATTATATTTATAACCTAATAATGTTTATTTCTCTAGTTTCTGTTCTAGTACCAATAAATGCTTAACCTTAACAGAAAAGCCGCTTTTAGTAAAATTTTATCACAGTCTACATAACAAAAATTAACACCATTGTTTTTTTATATACAAATTACCAAATTTTCAAATTAACTAAAATTTGCCACAAAAGCTTAAATTCTCTAGCTTGCAGAATACCATGCATGCTTTTTCAAAAACAGTAAAAAAGCTACAGTAAAGCATATGATTGATAGGCAAGTAGATAGGGCACCAGAAACAGAATCTTTAACAGAAAATGTAGAAATCTCTTGCATTATTAATAAGCAAGTCTATGTAGGTAATGGCACTGCGTGCTTTCTCTGCCTTTTGTGCATAAAAACTTAATCCACCTCACTATACAGATTATCTTATTTACACCAAATTTCAGGTGACTGGCTTAGAAAACAAAATATTTAATTTCTGTTTAACTTCTTGTTTAATTATTTTAGTGTTGGACATCTTTTTAAATTGTAAGGTATTTCATAAAAGAGTGAAAACTATAAATTTAGTAGAACACATACCATTGTAATTTGCATCTACACAAATTTTAAACTAAAACCAAGACAACATGATTCAATGATATACAAAAAATAGTAACTTTTGGAATATGTAATACCCCAGTTAAACTGGAAAAAAATTTAATTATATAGATATTGTTGATACACAGTATTTATCTAAGTTTTTAAAAATCATTGATTATTGTCATTAAATAATAGTTCTTTTTAAATTACCACTAAATTAAAAGCAGATTTACCTGTCTGTTAAGAGAATTAGAAGATGACCCACTAACACTGCCATCTGATTTATATTTATATTTTCTTCGTTGCTGTTTTACATCTTCCTACAATACAAAATCGAATTTGTTGTGTTAAATTGTGATTTAGACTATAGTTTAATCAACAAAATTACTATCATATAATAGTAGACTTTATGTTTTTTAAATAATAGTTAAATCTATTTTTTTGTAAGTTTATCTTTTTATCCTGGATGTGGGAAGGTCGAATGCGTGATCTAAACATAACTATCTTCAGTTACTCCGACCCAGTCTTGTGTTAAGCATATACATATAAAAATCGCTAATCTTTTAAAACAGTATAGCCTACTGTTCTTCCTTTGTTAGTTAGTAAAAAATTAAATAAAAAATAACCTGATGTTGTTGTTGTTGTATTCCTACATTATGAGGGGATTGGTGTGTCATCTCGTTTGCAACCATATATTGGGATTGACTTTGAACAAACATTGTATTAATTCACATAATCTGATAATCCAATATTTTAGGTTGCAAATATATTAAATTTGAGTGTCTGTCAGGCTTACTGACTTTGACTTATAGAATTTAAACTAAGTCGAACTACTAAATAGAAAATAAGAACGTTGTTTTATTTTATCATTCTGTTTATCATCTATGCAGCTATGAGTCCACTTACTTTTACCTTGTAGTTTACAATTAACTGCATTAACACGACCTAACGACCAATTATGTTATCGTTATCATTATGTCACATTTAAAACAATTCTAACAAAATGATATGAATTTTATATTCATTTATTCGCTTACACAATCACTTTCTATTGTTGTCATTTAGACAATAACATACACAATGCAATCAGACAAAAAGCAAACCCGATATTACCCAGAGTTTCCCTGAAATAAATAAGAATGAAATACTTAATAAAACACACATATTTTTTGTTATGCAAATAGTTTAATTTGTTTAAAACTTAGGAGCTTTTGCGTATATTTGTATTGCTTCTAATTTAGACAAAATTTTGGGTAAATCAACAAGATCAACGATGTGCATGAACTTGGTTTGAATCAACTCGACAGGCAAAGATTTTCTAAAAAAAATTATACAATTTATTAAGTTATTTCTTGTTACACAACACTCAATAAAATCCACCTCTTTTTAGCAGTACATTTGTTTTTATTAACAAATTAAATATTGTAAAATGTTTAATATTACATGGGCTGCGAATTTCTCCATACAGAAAACAACTCTATTAAGATTTCTTGCTGAGTCGATTGTGCATCTATAACGTTTTCAATTGCATCGTTAGGTACTTTAAGTTTGATGCACATTCTAATAAACTGATCTTCTGGACACCGAACCGCTGCGATATTCATCATTTTGTTAAGTAGCAATTCTGTTAACACAAAATGTAACTTCTATATGTCAAACTATTTTCCAATATTACTTAATTTCTAATGTTAAAATTACAATATATATATTTTTTTTAATCTAAAATTTATATTAAATATCAACATTTTGTGCAACATGCTGCATAAAAGTCTCTTACCATTTCTTTCATCAGCGTTTTTAGCAAAGTGTCCAACTAGTTTCGGTTTGTGATGAAAAGGTTTAGTTTTATAATCTGAAGAAGCTCTTCGCCTATTCATGATTTAACATTTTACAAACGGTTTAAAAACTTGCGATTAAAAAAAAAAAAAACGAAATGTTCACAAAAATAATGAGAATAAACAAAAAGAATATTACAGAATGATGTAACAATAACCTGCTTGTTGTTGCGTTTATTGGTAAAACAGGGTTAATTTAACAAATTGGTTAACCATGGTGTTTTAAATTGTTTATTAGCATTTAACACACGCCATGTTACTTTTGCAAGTTAATTGCTAGGTTTAGATTTTGTAAAGATACTTCGTTGGTCGAGACTTTGTAGTCCGAGCCAGTAATAATTTCTCGTCCTAAAATATCGGACTTTATAACATTGTGTTTCTGAATAATGGCTCCGGACAGCGGTCGTGTTAACTGACGAGAATTTGACAATTTGTTGCTTAATCGGCCAGTCGAAGATGGCCGCCTCTGGAGCTGAACTGCAGTGTCCAATTTTGCTTTATATGACTCGACAATTGTTTCTTCAAGCGTGTCTCCCTCGTCCTCGTTATGTTGCGAAGAAGCCTGTTGTTGCTTTTTGTATAAATCGATAATAACTTCAGAAGTAAGTTGTGAAACCTCGGAATTATTGGCGACGTCAGTTCCCAAGTAACTAGATATTTTTTTTTGTTCTGCTACGGTACTCTGCCTTCTTATTTTAAGAGCTTCTTTGGATAATTTCTCCGCTAGTAAACGATCTTTGCCTAGACATTTAAAAAATAGTTAAAAAAAAACTTTAATTTAGAAGATTTTAATTTTTTCTATGTTTGTAAAATTTTTAATTGTTTGCTCAAAAAACGAACTAATATTATATGGTTAACCAGACATAAAACTTGTGTTTACCTTGTGCTTGTGAGTTTCGACGCATTACAGCCCTAAGGCTCTGTCTTACAGATCTTAAGTCTTTTCTTATATCCATTTCCACTGTTATTGGTATTTGAGGAGTCTCAGTATGAATTGATTCTTTTTGAATCGATCGAGAAGGGCAGATTGACGCCCGCCTAAAATATTTAAATAACGTTCTCAAAACACAAACTGTAACTTCAATCGATAGAACATATAAAAGTTTCAAAAATTTTTTTTATACACGATTAAAGTGCTCACCTGTTCCACTTGATAACCTTATCACTATCATCGTCTAACATGCTGCCTCGTCGAACATTACTGCTTCTCCTTATATTTCCTCGCCGACCGTTTAGCAGAGATAAATAATCTTTACTTGGCAGGGTTGATTTTCGTCTTCTGTCCTCCGAATTTCGGCGACTGAAAACGTTGTTATTATGTTTAGCCCATTTACCCTCCTCGTGTGTACTTAAATCTGTTGGAATTTCGATATCCAAGCTGCTTTTGTTTTCTGAGTGCCAAATCTTTTGGTTACTGGCTTTGCGTTGATAATTCGATTCTAATTGCAAACAATATGTTGTCAAATACATTTTTAGAACTCACATTTATTTAAATATTTATTAAAGTATGTAATTTTTACAAAACTAAACATAACTTTTTAAATGTGTTGGCACTATAAACCTACCATCAAAATGTGCAGATTCGTTATTGGTTCTTTCTATTGAGGATTTAGAGTGTCTTTCATTTAAACTTAAATCTACAAATTTAAATAAAAGATTCAGTGTTATGCTACAATTTGCATAACTATCGTTACTTTGAGAAACAACTGTAAAAAACCTCTTTGTAAAATGCTAGAGTAAAATTAAATTACCCTGAGTCTTGTCGAGAGAATCGATTGCCTGTGTTTTTATTACAGAGTCGTCATTGCTCTCAGATTCGGATTCATTTTCATGCTCAAAACGTCTTTCGGGACTCAAGTTTTCCTCTTCAACAACTTGTTCAGTTTTTTCCTCTAAATTTATCTGATCAAGATCTGTTTTAACTTTTTTGGTATCAATTCTGTCACTATTATCTTTGTCTACGTCTATTGCTATAGAATCTACGCTGTTCTTTGGGGCAACAGGTGCTGAAAAAAGGAACATTGTTTAACAAAACTGCTTTTCTCGTAAATTTCTTCCAAACTATGCTTTGTGACTGTTGGTAGTGTGGAATTGATTGCTTGTGCAACCATTTCCTTTACGTGATACGGGGTGATATGAGAGATAGCACATTTAAAGACGTTTTATGTTATGGAGGTGGACAATGTGAAGCTAGCCACTGCAAATGAAATATCAACGTGGCTAATAACTGAAAACAAACTATACTCTGTTTTGCAATGCCTGGTGCGGAAATCACGATATCTGTTAGAACTTAATTAACCCGAAGATATACAACTGGATCAGGGGTTAGCAAAGGAGCACCAGGAAGCAATAAGCTTCACGAGAACACGAATAATGTGTTTATGGACAAACTCCGAAATGTGCTGTCAATCAATTATCATTTTATATCGCGTGACACGTCACTTGTTTCCCTAATTTTGAGTCATTGAATCGCCTATATATACTTAATTTGTTTTGCTTAATATTCAGTTGGATAAAGATTATGTGTTAAACCTATAGTTATCGTTGCGATTATTCGCATTGGTAATCATGTATCGCCAAGTTTACGCCGTTTCACTAATAAAAGTGTGACTGTTAACATACAATCAAGTAGTCTAAATTAGCTAATCAATTAGTAAGGTTCAACGAAGTAGCTTAAATAAATCAACAGCAAAAATAAACTCTGTCAATCAAACTCAAATAACAATTAACTATACAAATGGTGACCCTACAAGAATAGCAACCCAAAAACTACATTATATAAACTCTACAGTAGCTTATAGGCACTTGTAGCTTATTTTGGATAAATCCACATAAGCTAACCTTTAATTTTATAAACAAACAGTTTTTGATGTTGATTTGAAATGAAATTGTTATTTATTTGCTGTCAAACTTTGGCGTATTTTTCCTCCCTATTTTAACAATGAGTTCCAATGCTTTTAACTATAACTTGTTTATCGAATTTGCGGGTTATTTAACAACTCTTATCACATGGGAACTCTAACCTCGTTTTTCTAGTACTGAATCATTTTTTCAACGATTCATTTCCTCTTTTTATTAAGTGCAAATGTTCGTTTTAAAAAATAGTTAGGCAATTTCGTTCTGCTGAACGGACGCCACTTAATAAACATGGATTTAGACATTACTTAAATTCAGAGTTTATTTCCGTAAGATTTAGCCAGAATTTTATATTTTTGTATCAACCAACAACTAAGGACAGTTTTTATAAATTAAAATTAATAAATCGCTACAAATGATGATTTTCCCGACCTGATTAAGGTTTTGGGATTTAAACAGAATTTTGTAGCTTCTGTTCTCAGACCAAATGAACACCTTCCGAGGAGTCGAGCAAACGGAGATAAGCAAGTTTTCAGCTTTTGTTTATCAGCCAAAACTTTAGAAAAAAACAGACAAGTAACAATTTTTAAATGGGAAAACGTTATTGTGAGCTTTAAATTCTAACAATCAAACTACAAAAACGACAGATCAAGAAAGACCATCGCAGCATTTTTTTACGTATTTTTCTTTGCCAAGCGGGTCAAGTGAACAAGATGAAGTACATTTATTGCACGAACTACCTAGTTTCTTTTGCCCATCGATGGCCAACTCAAGACGATGATCGACGCACCCATGTCTGATGCCCACAGAAGGCCGATTATTTTTTCCGAAGTGCCCAAACGAGGCCAATATGTCTATAATGCCCACAGAGGCCAAGTCCCTTTTTTTTCGGCTATCGTCGCAATCACCTACCTCATGAAAGTTCGAATGTGCGAGAAATACAGTCATCAAACAAGAAACGCTTATTTACAAATTTACGCTTGTGAGAATTAAGACGCGTATCGAGGAGTAGCGGTTGTGTTTTCTTATTTTTGATTACCCCGGGCTCTACTTTGAGTTGGGTTGATGTAGCTTATTTTGGATAAATCCACATAAGCTAACCTTTAATTTTATAAACAAACAGTTTTTGATGTTGATTTGAAATGAAATTGTTATTTATTTGCTGTCAAACTTTGGCGTATTTTTCCTCCCTATTTTAACAATGAGTTCCAATGCTTTTAACTATAACTTGTTTATCGAATTTGCGGGTTATTTAACAACTCTTATCACATGGCAACTCTAACCTCGTTTTTCTAGTACTGAATCATTTTTTCAACGATTCATTTCCTCTTTTTATTAAGTGCAAATGTTCGTTTTAAAAAATAGTTAGGCAATTTCGTTCTGCTGAAAGGACGCCACTTAATAAACATGGATTTAGACATTACTTAAATTCAGAGTTTATTTCCGTAAGATTTAGCCAAAATTTTATATTTTTGTATCAACCAACAACTAAGGACAGTTTTTAAAAATTAAAATTAATAATTCGCTACACACTAGGTCTACATGATCGTATGTACTTTTACCTGTTTGTAAACTGTTCTTATCTCCGTTCTCCTTGTCTTTATTAATTTTATTCTGTAGATCTTTAGCGATGTTATTACCTAAATAGTTAAATATTTTTTGAAGTTATGACATCATTTTAGGTATATTTTTTTATGCCAACGCATTTATCGTGACTTAGCGTTTTTTGCTTTGTTTTGCGGTTAGCCTTGCGTTAACTTTGTACTAGTTTGCGCGTTTTTAGGAGGTAATAGTGCCCTTTTTTTGGTAATATAACCTTAAAATAACTATTGTTATTTCTGTAACAGGTAAATAGGTCAAATTAACAATGGGTGACTCCAAAAACATAAAGTCAGCGTCTGGCGGTTGGGTTCAAAGTGACGTAAAACTAAATGGCAAAACTGCTGTGGTAACTGGTGCAAATACTGGTATTGGATTAGAAACTGCAATTGATTTTGTAAAAAGGGGAGCAAAAGTGTTTTTGGCCTGTAGAAATGTGGAAAAAGCTGAAGTAGCAAGAAAAAGAGTATATATGTGTTTAAATATTTTTACATTCTTTTTTAAATGTTTTTGTTTATATACGTTTCTGAACTTTTTTGTTTCAGATACTTGAAGTAACGGGTTGTAAAGAAGAAACTGTAATAACTAAAAAACTAGATCTTTCTTCTTTTGCTTCTGTTCGAGAATTTTCCAAAAACTTTAACGAAACTGAAGATAGATTGGACATCCTTGTTAACAATGCTGGTAAAAAACTACTGTAAACAATTTTTGGCTTTTTAATTTTGATTTAGTTGGTACAAGTAATTGGATTTTATAATTGACAGCATGGCGTTATGGTAAGATCAATCTTTTTTACTCCATAAGGTGCTGAGTTTAATCAATACTGCTTCGATTCTGTTTTGCTTTTGAGTAAGATGCCATGATGGTATGAACTCTTGCCAAGTCAAAAACAACCAGTAGGTTAAATATTGGACAATTTTATTGAACGACATTTCAACTTTTAAAGTCAACTCGAGATTGGGTCATGGTAACACATGTTAACAATGTTTAGGCCATGGAGTTAGCCCTTCCACACTGAGTATAAATAAATACAAGATAAATAAAAAAACAAGGAATTAATTGTTATGTTTGTTCCTTAATTTTTTGTGTAATGTGCAGGTTAAAACTATTTAAATTTTGGGATATGAATTTAACAAAAATACAAAGTTTAGTGTGTTTACAATATTAAATGTTACTCATTTAAAGGGAAATGTTTTTTTTAGGGATTTTTAACAAGTTTTATAATTTTTGGTTTTTAAAAAAATAATATATATGCTATGCAGGTGTAATGGGATGTCCACAAGAGAAAACTGAAGATGGATTTGAAACACAATTTGGTATTAATCATTTGGGCCACTTTCTGCTGACAAATCTTCTTTTAGATAAAATAAGGGTATATCAAGTTTTTTTTCTGCAAGTGTAATCAATTCAGTTGTCAAATCGTTTAGTAACTTAACAATTTTTAGGTTTAGCAAGTAGTTTTAATTTGTTATTGATATAGAGCAGCAAGCCGAGTCGTATTGTTACTGTGTCTTCAACTGCACATGCCAGGCGACAAATGGAGTGGGATGACTTAAACAATGAAAAAAACTATTCATCGTTTGTTTCCTATGGACGAAGTAAACTTATGAATGTTCTTTTTGCCAAAGAGTTAGGAAAAAGACTAAAAGGTTTTTAGTTATGTTTGTTATTACAATTAAAGTTATGGTAATATGCTAAAGAACAGTAAAGAAGCATAATAAGAGTTCAAGTTTGTGTTTTTGCTGTTTTGTTTGGTTAAGTCCTGTTGTCATAACTAAAAGTTTGGTTTAATAACAAAAATTCCCTTTTCAAAGATACCGGTGTAACGACATATTCTCTTCATCCTGGTGTTGTTAAAACTGACTTGTGGAGACATTTGTTTGACGGGAATCAATCCATGTGGAGAAGTGCCCTAAAAGTTGTAACGGCACCCATTCGTGGTTTATTTTTTGTTAGTGTCGAAAAAGGAGCACAGACCTCTATTTACTGTTCAATAGCACCCGAGTTAAAAGATGAAACTGGCCAATATTATATGTAAGAGAAAACTATCAATTATCATCTTTTGGTCAGGTGATTAATTATTTTGTTAGTTTTGTAATTTGCAATTCTTTGAAGCTGAATATTGCAATGTCATTAGGGCAGCTATTATAGTGTAAGGCATATTGTAAACTAAAAAGTTTGCGTTGCGAAGCTATCATCTAATCAATAAAATCATTAATTTAATTTTTTGTGTAGTGATTGTGCCAGAAAAGAACCATCTGATGCAGCAAAGAGTGGTGCAGATGCAAAGAGATTATGGGATATTAGTGAAAAACTAACAGGCCTTACCACTGAAGAAACAAATTAGTGACAATTCACTTCATATACTGCCTATGTAATTGGTAATTTATTTTTTAATTTTAATAATTAATTTATACCCACACATTTGATTTATTATTGTTAAAATTATTTAGTTTATATTTATGACATACTTGGTATTTATATATATTTTTGTACGTATATTTTTAATTATATTAATACCTCAATTCTTCAAGTGTTAAAAATCTATTGGGTTTAGTATACCCAAGAATTATATAACATTTTTAAAAATCACCACAAACCATTTTAAGTAAATTTCCTTGTAGCAAATTCCCTTTTTTACCCATTTTAAAAATTATTTTTTTCATTCTAAAGTTACTCATTAAGTTTCCACTATTTTTTAAAGTAAGGGCTACTTTTGGCCTGGTACTATTATAATTCCTTAAATTTGCCAATAATTAAAGGATGCCAATAATTACACAATTTGTTTGTCAAATTTATTGCCTTATTCAAATAGAATTGTTAAATAATAAGTAGTTAGTTAAAATGTTAAATAAAGAAAACAATATTAACTTTACTGTAAGTTCTACAACAGAGAATGAGAGCACGTGTTTTCTACAACTAGAAATGAAAGAAATGTGTTTGGTTTAGTAATTAACGCTTTTTTACTTGAAGCACCTGTGGTGCGTTTGACATCGTTAATTGGAAAATTAGAAACGTGCAATTAAAGAATGTAGAACAACACAAATATAAATTATTACGATTAATTTAATGAACACCACATGACTCCCCCGCAGTGAGTATAAGCGAATGATACCAGAAATAAACATAAAAAAAATACAAAATAATTTAATTTTAACACAAGTAAGTTGCAAAACGTTTGGGAAAATGAACAGAGCGTCCTGAACGCGTTTTAATTATGTCATGCTTTTTTTTAGAACTAGCTGTTAAAGATAAATCACAATAAGGTACAGGTTGTTCAAAATATGCCGGTTTTAATCTATCGATAGAAACTTTTTCCAACCGTTCTTTGATATTTAAAGTAAAATATTTATCGTCTCGTTTAAGAATTTTGTACGGGCCATTATAAGGTTTCTGCAAAGGTTTTTTTACTGTATCCACCCGCACAAAACAATGTGTACAAGCGTTTAAATCATTTGGTATGTAAATATAAGTTTTCGAATTATTTATTCCCGGAACCGGTCGCAATTGGTGCATCACGGTTCGCAACTGTGTAACAAAACAGGCAGGATCGTTTTTTTCATATGTACTTGAAGTTACAAATTCTCCCGGCAACCGCAACGTAGTTCCATACACCAGTTCGGCAGATGTAGCCGAAATGCCCTCCTTAATCGTTGTGCGCATGCCAAGCAGCACAGAGGGCAATGTGTCAGTCCATCGATCTGGACTTGTTTGTGCTTTTAATGCAGCTTTCATTTGCCGGTGCATTCGTTCACACATTCCGTTCGCAGATGGATGATAGGACGTGGTTCGTATGCGCGTACATCCCGTTAAATTTAACAAATGTTTAATTAATTGCGATTCAAACTGAGTACCTCGGTCAGTGGTAATTGTTGATGGTGAACCGAAGCGACAAATCTAATTTTCATAAAACGCTTTAGCAATTATTTCTGCAGTGATTGAAGATATTGGTATGGCTTCTGGCCATCTTGTAAACCTATCTACGCACGTAAGCAAATATCGAAATCCATTTGACATTGGCAATGGTCCTACTATGTCAATATGAACATGATTAAACCGAGCATCAGGGTTTGTGAATGTTCCCAAACGTGATGACGTGTGTCGATGAATTTTTGATCGTTGGCAAGCAATGCATGATTTTGTCCAATCTTTTAAATCTTGGTTTATAGTTGGCCAAACAAATCTTGCAGTTATTAACTTTCTTGTAGCTTGAACACCAGGGTGAGATTTTGAATGAAATGTGTTAAAGATGCATTTTCGAAATTCTTTTGGCACCAAAGGCCGGTGTGTACCAGTTGATGTATCACAAATAAGGCTGCTGCTGCTCGCAGGTATCAGAATTTCTTTTAGCGTTAACGCCGTTGTATTTAGTTGAAGAAAATTTTGAATTTCCTTGTCATTTTTCTGAGCTTCGGCCATTTCAACAAAATCTAATATTTCATTTTTGCTTGCTTTTTCTACGTTGCAAACATCGGGACGAGACAGTACATCAGCGACGATATTTTCTTTTCCTTTGACATGACGGATGTCATTGGTGTATTGTGAAATAATGTCTAAGTGTCGCGATTGACGTGGTGAACAACGTGCTGGGTTTGTTGTTAAAGCGTAAGTTAACGGCTTGTGGTCAGTGAACACTGTGAAATCACGTCCTTGCACAAAGTAACGAAAATGTAAGATTCCGCAATAAATTGCAAGTAATTCTCTATCAAACGTGCTATAGCGTGTTTCTGCCGGAGTTAACTTTCTTGAAAAAAATGAAATTGGTTTCCATTGATCATTGATAAATTGTTGAAGTACAGCACCAATAGATACGTTTGAGGCATCTGTCATTATACTGGTCCGAGCACTTTGACTTGGATGGCAAAGCATTGATGCATTGGCAAGTGCATTTTTCAAAGCGTCGAAAGCAATCACCAAATTTTCGTTCCATTCCAAATTTTTTAATCTTGTTGTTTTTGGTTTAATCATTTCGTACAAAGGGGATCCTAACCTAGCACAATTTGGAATAAATCGATGATAGAAATTTACCAATCCCAAGAAACGCTGTAATTGTTTCTGTGTTTTGGGCAGTGGAAAGTCTTTGATAGCTTGAACTTTTTCGTCAAGAGGCTGTATACCGTGTTTGTTAACATGGTGGCCAAGAAAAATTAGGTCCGTTTGTCCAAAAACGCTTTTAGCAGGGTTTATCACAACACTGAAGTTTTGAAAACGCGTAAATAATTCATTTAAATGATGAATATGCTCGGTCTCAGAAGAACTTGCTACTAAAATATCGTCAATATAGGCATAGCAAAAATCTAGACCTCTTATTACTTGATCTATAAACCGTTGAAAAGTTTGACTTGAGTTTCTTAATCCAAATGGCATATAATTAAAACTCAAACAGTCCAAATGGGGTTGATATGGCTGTTTTTGGTATGTCGTTTTGTTCCATGGGAATTTGAAAATACGCTTTTATTAAATCGATTTTAGAAAAGATTGTTGATCCTGCAAGACTAGCAGAAAAATCCTGGATGTGGGGGATTGGGTACCTATCGGGTTTTGTGATTGCGTTTAGAGCTCTATAGTCCCCGCATGGTCTCCAATCAGCTCCACTGTTTTTTGGAACCATGTGTAATGGCGATGACCAATTACTGCAAGAGGGACGAATTATTCCCAGATCCAACATGTGTTGAAATTCTTTGCGGGCAATCTTTAAACGATCAGATGCTAATCGCCTTGGTCGACAAACCACTGGAGGTCCATGCGTTGTCACGTGATGAGTAACGGAGTGTCTAACGCTGGATCGAAATTTCAATGGCCGACTAGTTTCTGGAAATTGAGCCAGCAATTTTCGATATTGTGACATTTTATGATCGTTGTCAGTAACAGGCATAAATGTTGGGTTGATTGATAGTTGATTAGATGCTAAACCGTTTACACGAAAATGTGTAGTAGCATCTATTAATTGCAGAAAACGCATATCAACCAATAAATTGTAATGACATAAAAAGGCTGCACCGATTAACGGGTGTTGAATATCAGCAACGGTAAAAATCCACTTAAACTCCCGACGCAGTCCCAAATCAATGGTCAGGGAACGTTCTCCAAACACTGTAATTGCAGAATTATTTGCTGCATGTAAAATTCTACCGTCAGAATGACGCTTTCGTTCAAATGAATTTGGAGGAATAATAGATAATGCAGCTCCAGTATCAATTAAAAATCTGCGTTGTGTAGTTTTATCAGTAATGTAAAATAGACGACTAGAAGTATTAGCAACAACGTCAGTCGTCTTTAGTTGCTGCCTTCTGCGTTTCCCGATTTCCTGCAAGGGGGTTTACATTTCCTTGCATCCGGACCGAATTTGTTGTGGTACCAACACAAGTCAGAAGATTGCGAAACAGGGTTTAAACGTGAGTTAGAACGGTTTCGCCGAAAACTGCGCCCTCTTGGCCTTTCAAAGTTGATTTTTTCCAGGCGTTCAAGACGAGCAATAATTTGGTCCAATTTTTGGTCTGAATTTTGCGTCACAACGTTCACAGACGGTGTCATGACCTCCATTATGCTGTCAGCCATTCGTGCTTGATCTTCCAGCGGCAAATTTTGATTTGGGGATAAAATCATTCGCACATTTGGAGAAAGCCGTTGTAAGAAAAGCTCATTTAACAAACCATTGTCAACAGAGTCTATACTTTGTCCGAGTAATTGTTTCATTCGACGTAAAAGCTGCGTGGGTTTGCGATCCCCCATATCTTCTTTAGACAAAAGTTGTTGAAGACGCTTTCGCTCAGAAACAGTTGTCCGTTTGATTAACTCTTCCTTTAACTTATCGTATGGGTTTTCTGTTGGTGGTGTAATTATGATATCCCTAACTTCTACTGCGTATTCGGGTGCAAGCGAGGCTATTATACATTCAAACCTATTCTTTTGGTCGACAATATTTTTGTTGCTAAAATTTGCCTCCACTTGCGAGAACCAAAGTTGCGGGTCAGCCGGCCAGAATGGTGGTATTCGAATAGATTCCGTTGATTTAAAATACGAATTTGACGATGAAGAATTTTTTAAATCCTCCATTTTTGATCTTGTTTTCATTTTCAGTAAATCCAATAAAAGATCACGTCGGGGTCACCAATAAAGGATGCCAATAATTACACAATTTGTTTGTCAAATTTATTGCCTTATTCAAATAGAATTGTTAAATAATAAGTAGTTAGTTAAAATGTTAAATAAAGAAAACAATATTAACTTTACTGTAAGTTCTACAACAGAGAATGAGAGCACGTGTTTTCTACAACTAGAAATGAAAGAAATGTGTTTAGTTTAGTAATTAACGCTTTTTTACTTGAAGCACCTGTGGTGCGTTTGACGTCGTTAATTGGAAAATTAGAAACGTGCAATTAAAGAATGTAGAACAACACAAATATAAATTATTACGATTAATTTAATGAACACCACATACTCATTAAGTTTCCACTATTTTTTAAAGTAAGGGCTACTTTTGGCCTGGTTCTATTATAATTCCTTAAATTTCTAAATTTACCTCAAACTTTAACAAATCTAATTATTATCATGTTTTAAACATATATATTTTTTAAATGCAACATGCTTTCTAAATTATTTTAAACCAAATGTAATTCTTCAACATTTTAGGGTTTTTTGTTTTTAATAAATAATTGCCACAAAAACATTTTATATTACCATTTTATGCATATTTTTTTAGGCAAAGATATTTATATATATATAAAATAGAAATGAATACAAATGCCCAAGACATTTAAGCAACTGTTTCAAATACCTATATAATAAAAGGATAAAATTTTAAACATTACCTGTTTTCCTGATGGCAACTACGGAATAAGCAACTTCCCTGAATACGTTCATCAAATTTGCTCTCGATTTTGAAATATCAAACTCGGCACTGTTAACAGGTTTTGACGTTAGAATTTTCTTTTTAAACATCTCCAACTTCCAAAGAATTTTCTGGAATCTTTCCAAATGGTCGTCTGATGTTGAATCTATTTCGTTTATTTTTTTAAACAAATATTAGGTGATTATTTAAACTTCGGTTTTGGGTAAAATAAAAAAAGGGAATTTGTGATCAAAGTTACGGTTGTGTTTTTCCAAATTTACCTTCATCTTCTTTATTCGGTTCTTTAAGATCTGTGACGAACAATTTTTCAACTTCATTTATTCTAAAATTAGAGAATGACATAATTTAGTAGGGTTAACGCCTTTAGGTAAAGACGATATGTAAAATGCGCTGTCTTTTTTACCTACAATACGTGAGATACTTTTTTACTAAGTCAAAAAATCGAAAATTGATTGCTTCAGACCACATTTTGGTCGCCTTTTTGGCTTTTTTTAACATTGAAAATCCGACTTTCTTTTGTAAAAGATCTTTAGACAAATCGTTGATTTGATTCAACGAGTTTACGTAACGTCCGGTAATTGTTTTCGGTCCAATCTAAAATAATTAAATTATAAAAAAGTTACAACAACAAAAAATGAACAAAAATATTAACAATACCTGGACTTCTTTTGTTGGGTTTTCTTTTGTGTTAATTCCTATACCGTCTTTACCGAGAGGGGATTGCAAGTTATTTTGTTGAAGAATACTCTTTTCCAACTTTTCCCGACGACATTTTTCCTTATCGTAAGCAGTCTCAAGATACTCAAATTGTTGCTTACAAAAAATATATATATTTTAATGATATTTTTTTGCTTAGGTCCGTTTATTGAGTAAATGAAAATTGGGATACATTAAAACATTTTTCTTTTTGTTTTGTTTTTTTACCTCAAGATGAGAAAAGTTGGTTTTATATTCTGACAACAAAAGTTCTAGTTCTTCTTTTGTTTCAGTAGTTTGACTATTTATTTGTCCCAATTTAATCTGCTCTTGTTCGTAATTCTTTAAATAAATAGATAATAAAAATTAAATTTGCTAAAACAATAAAAGCAAAAAATACCTTTCAAAAAGTTTACCAAGATCATTGTGTCTTTTAGTTACAACAGTGCCTTATTTTACCTGTAATTCAATATCAGCCTTCCTTTTTAGTTGCATTATTTCATTTACCTCTTTGGTTAAAGTTTGGTTTTGGTTAACGACTGTCATATATTTTGATTTTAGCTGCAAAAATTGTAAATATAAGATATTTTAGTTTACGTTAAGATGTTAAAATTTTTAATTTATTTTAAAACCAACTTTGTTGTAATGTTCGACTCGTTTTTCTAATTTCTTTTCCAAGTCTTCAAGCTCCTTCGATTTCTTGGCCAAAGATTTCATGTGAGATGACGTCATTTCCCCCATGGAATTCTCAGCCCGTTCCATTATTTTTCGATGGGTTTGTTGAACTGTGCCAATCGCACATTCCATTGACTCAAAAAGCTTGTTGAAACCTTCTCGTAATCTAAAAGTCAAAATAAAATGTAATAAAAAAGTTAAATAAAATAAAACAAAGCATGTGTAAACGTTGCATTAAGGTTACCTCTGATTTGCTAACTTCATGCTTGTTACGAAATCCTTAGGATTCGACGGAGCGCTAAAGTTGTAAGCATTTTTTGCTTGCTTGGAAGCAGTCGAAAATAAAGCCTTTTCAAATAAGTGAGATAGCTCCATCTTAAATCTAAATGTTTATTTATACTTTTAACTTCTTAGTATATAGCGTGAATAAAACGAAAAAACATATTATTAAAGTTTGACTTATGCTCACTTGTCAAATAAAACCTAATAAAAAAACATTAGTGAAAATGATTTTTTTTTTATACAAAAAAAAATTTAGTACTTGTTTATCATTTCTTCTACTTTAAGCGCTTCCGTGTAAACTTTAGAGGTATCTCCCTTTAGTTTGTCTTCTTCTAACAATTTCTCTAGTCTGTGCTGTCGGTTTGACGATTCTTTCAAGGCTTTAAATCTATGTCATTTAAAAAAGTTCTTTTAGTATTTTAAAAAAGATTCATGTTTAAATACTTATGAATCTTACTTGTTTTCTTGATTTTCAAGTTCACGTCTGATTTCTTCAACTTCAATTTCAAGTTCGTTCCTAACGCTTTCGCTCGCCTTTAGTTCGCCGACAACTCTTTTGTACTAAACAGTAATGTTAAAAAGTAATAATTATAACATAAAAAAGACAATTATCTGTGATTTAACTTAATTTGTGCGGCCCCTAGTTACCCACTCAAAACTCAAATATCATGACAATTATGATAATTTAATTCATACAACAAAATTTTCTTTAATAAAACATATATTTTATACCTCCTTAGTGGACACTACGTTAACAGAACCCCTCCGTTGTAGTGCAGTTGATGGCGCAACACTCTTTCTTCTAACTGGAGATGTAGGGCTTAATAGATTTCGATTGGGTTTTTGTTCAGTTTCATTCATTGGTGCTAACAGTTCAGGTTCACTTGTTTGTTTGAAATCTGTTGGATCGGATTCGATAGGTGCGGTAGGCGACAACACTAATCGTGATCTAAAATTATTTGGTTAACAATTCATATTTTCCTATATTTGAATTAAAGGGTGGTAACTATAGGCTAAGATACTTTATCAAAATATAAATTACACTCTTTTTTTAATATGATTAAACTACTACCTCGATCGTTTGGGAAGTAACCTGTTGCTTTCCACCATTATTAAACCCTGACTTTTTTGTGGAGAAAGTAGGTTTCCTATAAATAAAATAAATTCGCTTTAAGAACGGTACCTTCTTATTTTATTGATCTTTACCAGCAGTGTAGTGGTCAGAACACCTGGCTTTACTACATGAGGTCCTGGTTTCGAACACAACTGCGATTAAGCTATGGGGCCTTGGGTAAGCGCCCTTAAGTGAGGCGCTCTAAACGGTATGAACTCCTGCTGTGCCAATAACAAAACTATATCTATATTATCCCAAACTGCTAAAGGTAATTCGAAACTGAGTCGGGGTAGCGGATGTTACTCTATGTTTAGGTCGTTAGGTCGACATTTTTAAATAAATATAAAAAAAATCTATCTATTTCAAAAAAACAAAGTTACCTCCTTGGGGCAAAACAGTACACGATTTTACTTCAACTTCTTTATTATCCTCTGTGGTTGTTTTAATCGTTGATTTAACAGGAAGGTTTTTGGAAGATTTTTTCTCCGGGATGTTACGACGACTACCTCTTCGTGATTTAGTGTTGATTGAATCTTTTCGCGGTTTCGAGTAATCAGATGGTTCGGTATCATCTTCATTGGATGACATTAACTTGGCTTTAAAAATAATATGTTTATCCAGACTAACATTACTGACATTTTTTATCATTTTATTTTAGTTTCTAATAAAAGTATATTGGGAAAAAACATTTTTTTATTCTTTTTACCAATAAGCTCTTCTTTAGATTTTAGTTCGCCCAAAACTGACTCAAGTTGATGATTAGTCCTTAATAGTTCTTCATCTTTAACTTCAAGTATTTCCTCAAATGAAGAAAATCGAAGCTCTGTAGCTTTCAATTTCATTTTCATATCGTTCATCGCATCTTCACACGAATTAGCATGCTCCTTTGCTTTAAAGGCAGCCAATTTTTCTTTTTCGATCAGCCCATCTTGGTTCTGTAAAACGGCTTCCAGTTCTTTTTCTAATTTTTCTATAGTGGATACTTGATTTTTGGTTATGGACTTCAAAGTCAGAACCCTTTCCTTGGTTTCCTCCACTTCCTTAAAATCATTTAGTTTTAATCTATATTTGGTAATCTATTACAATATAAGATTTTAATTTCTCTTAAAACAGATATTGTTGGGCCTATGTTAGACAACTGTTTTATTGATAGCAAAATAGTCATGTTTAGAATGTAAAACCACATACCTCGTCTTCCTTTTCTTTATAGGTTTCGTAAAGTTTCTGTAATTTATTTTGTGTTTCAAGTTTTTCACTGATAACAAGTTCGCATTCCGAATTTTTTTCGTTCCATTTTTCTCGCCAATTTTTTGCATCCTTATGCATGTGATCGTACTTGTGTTTTAACGCACTATAATCAGCCTTTAACTTTAATATCAAAGTTTCCTTGGTTTTGATCTATAAAAAAATACTTGTTTTAATAAAAATCGTGCAAACAAACTTACACATGAGTTAGACCTAAAAATAAAGTATTTTATTCAAACCTCGTTCGTTCTAGTTGTAAGCAAAGCTATTATAAGTTTAAATAAATAAAGCCCTCTTCGCACAGATAACCTGGTGGACCGTTTAATCATCTTTAGTTCGTGAACGTCAATCATTATATCTATTATTTCTATACCTACGTCCTATAATAAATAATAAAAAGGAGTTTTTAAATAAATAAATTGCATTAAAATAGTAATTATACACAACTGCATTATAATTTAAATTATGCTCTCCATATCACCTTAAGGTGATAGATAGGCTTTTGTATTTTTTTATTGGGCAAGAGTGTGCAGTTAGGACGTGTTTGAACTTTCTGTGAACGACAGGCTTAAGGTCGAATAGTGTGGCATTGGTGCGGCTTAAACCCGAAACCTCCCGGTCTGTAGTTCAATGCCATGGTCGCTTAACCACACTACCGATAAAACACTATTATCAACAAAAAGCGAGTACTCTTACTTTCCAATGTTTTGCAATATCCTGCAATAACTTTTGTTCGTCTTCGTCATCTTCATTGAGTGCCGAATGCAGCGAGTGTAAATCTATCATTAACATTAATATTTAAAATAATACAACACTGTATATATATAAAAAGGTAATTACCGTCTGGCAAATGTCCAGTCATAAAAATATTTTTTATTGCATTCGCTCGAACCATTTTCGGGATAGAGTCTAAAACCACGCTTGTTCGTCGAACGTTGTTGTTTAGCCGGGCACCCAGTTGGTCCGAGTATTTTCTTAAAACAAATTTAAATTCTAAATTTCTTTTTAAGATTACTTTGTGCTTTAAAATTGTATTTTTTAAGGAAAGTTTACCTCTTAAAAAAAACATATAAAATACACTATACTACATGGTATTTTAGTTTCTTCCCCAACTTACCCTTGAGGTACTTCACTTTCCACTTTTTCACCAAAAATAGCGACCCCTATAACATTAAGCTTCTTAATAGCCGTGACTGTTCTTTGTATGGCCTCTTGGGCGCCCTCATGAGATTCAACCTCGTCCCTGTCACGTTTCGCAATCATTCTATCGTGGTATCGAGCGTTCTGGTTTTCCAAAGAATTTTGCGCAATTGCAAGCCAGTCAATTAGATCAATAAGTAGCTCGTCTCTTAAACATTAACCTAATTTAGTACTTTCCCTTTTGCAAAACTTAGTATTTACGTTTAAGAAAATCAAAGTAATAAAATTGTTAATGCTTTAAACTAAGCTTTCTCTGAATATGACCTTTTAAAAAATCAATAAAAAGGCTATTTAATTGTTTTTTAAAATTTTAGATCACGATATTTTAAAACAGTTTATGTGTTGTAGACTATCTAACTAATAAAAATGATGCTACTACCTAATTTTGGAGGATTGTCCAAAGATGTCTAATAACCCAAACATTTTATTTTTCTCCTCCGCGTTGGGCCCATCATCATCGGGGTCTGTTATAAGACATTCCGTGGGAGGTTTAAAAGCAAACGTGTTAGCTTCCGACGTTTCTTTCGGGTCTAACCTTGCCTCGGGAAGCTCGGGTGAGATGCCAATGTCGGATAACATGTTTGTTATACGTTCCAAAACATGCTCCAAATGAACTGTTATAATCTAAACAGGAAGTAAGCTTGTACTAGATTACCAACTTATATTTTGTTTAAGGTTCACACCTATAGTCTTCTGAATAGCTACAGTGCACTGCGGATCACAAACAAATTTTTAACTCTTTCTGCTTTTGTAATAGTTTGTTTAGGTTCAAACAACTTTTATTTATAGTAAAACCAATTTTTTGTGAGTATTGGACTTAATTAAGTTAGGTTACTTTAATGTAACAATTTACTTTGACAAATAAATCCTTAGTTTATTTAGTAAAATATAATCTTACTTCCAGTTCTTTATTTCGTTGTTTGTTTGCCACTTTTCGGGCAAAATCTTCCATTGCATCTTGTGTGAAAAACCCACTGCTTTCTGTCTGAATATCTGATGTAGTGATCTCTGTCAAAGATGATCGGTTAGTGTGCATTTCCAAGCCCAACATCTCTGCCATTAAAAAGCTCATTTTGATTTAAAACTGTTTAAATCAAGCAAAATTCAGTAAAAGCATTTATTTTTTTACATTCTTGTCTACAAAACTGGTCAAGTTTTTGTTGTTAAGAATAAATGTCTGTTTATTTCGTCATAGTGGACCTACCTAGTATATTTGATTCTTTTTTTTGAACTGGCATGTTGTATTTTTTTTTCATACAGCATAACTCTTTTACTTAATTTTAAAATACAACAGAAATGAGTTTGATCCGGTTAAGTTATTTAATTTAATCTTTGAACTGTGACAGTCTCTTGGCTAAAAAAGCACACCAGCGCTTTGGAATTCGGGCACTTTTTCGTAGACGCTTTTGCTAATTCGTAAAATTCGTTTTTGCCTTCCAAATAAGAGAAAATAAGAGATGAATAGTAATGTAACAGGTTCAGTCAGTTTTTTTCGTAATGAAAACTTAGGTTCAGTCAGTTTTTTTCTTAATGTCAGGCTTAGCCGAAATGCAAACAAAAAGTTAGAGCAATTGATAGAACTGTATTCTGCCTTGTTTTTGCTAATTTTTGCTAATAGAACTGTATTCTCCCTTGTTTTTGCTATTTTGCTAATTCTTAAAATTCGTTTTTGCCTTCCAAATAAGAGATAATGAGAAATGAATAGTAATGTAACAGTCACATGGCTAGTAAAATAGTTATTAAACAACTTTGCAAGTTATTAGGTTCACTCAGTTTTTTTCTTAATGTCAGGCTTAGCCAAAATGTAAACAAAAAGTTAGAGCAATTGATAAAACTGTATTCTGCCTTGTTTATAACTACCTAGTGACTATAAAAACGTCTACATTATAAAAAATCAATAATTCATGAAGGTATTCGAATCCTAAATATGTAACTAAAGTATGCAATAATTGGTTTTACGCAAATTGTGTATTCCGTCTATATTTTAAAGAACGTTATCAGCGTTTTTTATTAACGCCTGCTAAAAATATAAGCAATAAATAAAAGAAATAAGAAAATAATACACACCCTTAACTTAGAGTTTAACCCATTTATAATTTTACAAGAAAATAAATAACAATATTTTGGGAGAAGTTAAAGTGTTGTTATATTGCACATATTGTTTTAATTATGGATAAAACTCTTCAAGTAAGCACAAGAATAAAATATATTTTTAAGAATTGTCGATGCATTTTCAGGTTTGAAGCTGCGTTTTTTATATTTTTTTAATAAGCACCTAGATTTTAAATCCAGTTTTGCTTTAAAAATACGTAAAAACGCAGCTTTAATTTTAAATTATCACAATTTTAACGTTTTGTAATAAATAAATGCTATATAGAATAATAAGGAACTGTAGAGTAACAATAAGGAACCAGAAATAAATAAAATATCGACAATTACACTAATGAGGATAGGAAAGAGATATATTGAAGAAAAAAACTTTGAAGGTAAAACGATTTTGAAGAAAAATTCTGTTTAAAAAATTGAGAATAACTGTGAGAAAATAAACAAAGAGTCCATAAGCCGTTTAGATTTACCATAATCTGATAGTTAAAATAATTAAATTACTGGATAGATTTGCATTAATAAAATATACATATTGTTTTGTGTTTTTGTTTAGAAAAAGAAGACAAAAAGTCTACACAAGATGAATTTGCATAATGTTGTTCCTAGATTTCGTACAATTATCAAAAATGAGCGCTAGTTGTCGCTTCTCCGTTTCTTTGCAGGCGTTCATAAAGCGCGCGACGTCTATTGAATTTGTCAAGTTAATATCATCAAATGGTCAGAAAAGATAATTTTTGCATTTAAGAGTTATTGCTTATATGTTAAGCCTTTTGTTGTGAGGACAAATTTACGTCTTACTAATTCAATATAAAGTTTATGTATTTTTTCTTTATTTTAAAGTTAACCTAGTTAAATATTGTTATATGTATAGTGTAGAGTATTAATTATGCGCTTAAGTTATAAATATTTAAATGTGCGAATTAATCTTGGATTAAACTAAAAAACTAATTGTGAAGCGTTTATAAAACAAAAAAAAACACAAAAAAAACAGTTTTGGTATAGCGCAAGCACAGTGTGTATCTGACTTCGACCAATTCTTTTAAAAGCACAGTGACAATTTCGGTTGTGTGAGCGCGCTTACGACACCTTACGGTCAAACAAAATAACACGACATGAAGAAAACAGATAAGGTAGTTAGCGCGCTCACAATTATCGTCACCTAAAAAAGGAAATAAATAATAGTGCAAAATAATTTACATTTAAAAACTATTACCGTAGGTTCGCAATATTCGGTTGCAGGTTGCCTTAAATTAAGTTGTTTGGAGAAAACCGTAATTTCTCTAAAGCATAAAATAATAAATAAAAAATAAGTGCACGCGTATACTCTCCATTTGACCTATTTTGTCACCTAAAAGCATGTTGACCCAGCGTTCAAAAGCTTTGATGCACCAACCAATAAAAACTTGCTTGTTTGCATTTTCATGCACGTTTTTGTCACCTTGCAAGCTGTTGTAATTGAATCATTTCTTGTTTGGTTATTTCCTTGACAATCGACTCTTTGCCATGCATAACCGTAGAGCCGGCAAAAAGCACCAGCTCGTTGGTGTCCTTGTGTTCTTCCTTAGCTGGCACGACAATAATAGGCTGTGATCTACTAGGCCTCCATATCAAAGTCTGTGCGTTGTTTGCGCTCGGTTTCACAAGAGCACTGATCGGGATTTGGCCTACGTAAGTACTGTTACTATTATTTTCCTCGGCTATGCCCCTACGCTTTGACCTAACCGGACTACTGTTAAACCTACTTTTTTCACACGGACCGTTTGTCACCAAGGGTTGTTTTTGCACTCTTGGTGCCACAATACGAGCTCTTTGTCCAAGTTCCCGAGTTGGATCAATATCAATCTCGAGGTAGAAGTTCCATCGAACAGTCTTAAGGACGATGATGTCCTTGGTTGTTTCGTTGATCGCAGCCAACCATGTAATAAAACTTTGATCCCGAACAATTCTGGTAAGATGAGCGTTCGTACCTTCGCTTACCGGAATGTCCCACGTGACAGATGGATAAAAGTTGTCGTTCATCTAAAAAAAACTTAGTTATTTAACAAGGGAAACTTGATAACGTGTAAAAACCCATTCGATTTTTAAAAATAATATAACTAAGCAATATAAATTTTTAAAAAGACATACTGTCAGATTCATTCTTCTGTAGTTGTCAGTTGGGCCAACAATGGTTGCTATCTCGGTTGTGTTACCATACCAGGGATATGATACTCCGTCACTGTCGCTTACTGCAGGTATTCTTCCCGATTTCAGCGCTGGAATTTCCCAACTTGAACTAAATAATAAATGAAACGCGTAAAACTTATTTCTCGTGTTATATTTAATTAAATAACAAAAAAAGTTTTTTTATTGGTTGGTGGTATATATTACTAGACTAGTAATATCTTAAACATGAATTTAACTTATAGATAGTTATCGCTTTTATTAGGTTTGTTTTTAAAACACTATCTTATTTTTTTACTTGTTATCACACTTTTTACGGTTATTATATTGTCTCTGTCATTAATCTCTTATATTCTACGTAGGCTAATCGCAGTCTTTTAAATGACTTAATGTTAGTATTATGAAACGTTCTTATGCAGGATGTACTGAATAAATGTGGTGGCAATGACGTCATAACCTATTAATATAACCATATAACGTATAGAAGCTGTTGCGTTTCACTTAAGAGTAGGGATGTCGTTTTTTTACATAAAATTTGTCGTTACCTGATTCGTTATTTCTCCGTTTTCTGGTGTTTAAAAACATTATTAAAATAAGTTAGCAGGGGAATTTAATAATCATTTACATATCGTGTTAATTGCTTTTTTGATAAATTGTTTATTGCGTATGTAAACAAAAAAATATTTTGATTTTAATATTTTAAATCCTAACCTAATGTTTATATTTTAATAAAATTTTTAACGATTAGCAGCGAGATCTATTTTTGGAATTATTTGTAATATTGTTGCGGGGAAAACTAAATATGGTGGTGTCCATGATCTTTGAGTGATGTCACATAAATAGATTAAACATTACCGCACACACAAAAAATATGTTGCAATACATATTTATTTCAAACATATTTCAACAAACTTTTATGTAACTTATTAATAAGAATAACTTAAAATGTTTTTATTTATTTATTACTTACCAGCCAAGGTTTCCGTATTGGTTGATAAACTTCATATAGTCACATGCTTGTATCCAGCCTACTGTCCACGTTTCCCTTCGTCTTATTGGGGGCATAATGACCTGGGCACTTGCTCGAAAATAGGGTGTACGATACCGCAACACAATCGGAGAATATTCTTCTATTACAGTGGGGGATTGATCAATGGTAGCCTGTACCTCGCTACATATATTCGTCCTGCATGGCCCGACTCTGGATTTGTTAGACACGGAGTGAAAACAGCCCATGTCAGATCGCTCCGGAGTTAGAATACCCAGCGTGCTTGTTCGCTTGGGCGACGCTGATTGAGCGGCGTGCAAGAGTTTTCCGAACACAAAGGATGCGCTTAACTGGTTGGTGTGTGAACCTCCGAATAAGAGGCAAAACGCGTCACAACAATGTCGGTCGCTGTGAGCCGATGAAGTGCTTTCCTCGCTGTGGTGGTGGTTATTGGATGAAGTGTGTACCTTGCTTCTTGAAGAAGATGAAACCAAAGTTACTCGCTCTTTAAGCGACGTTGAAAACGGCTTCTGTTGTTGTGTTTGACTACTAGGATTTCTTAGCTTATGCTCTACTGAGCTTTCTTGTTGATTTCTGACTACTTTTTGGCGAACAATTCTTGAAAGATATTTATGAGTTTCCTCTTTGCTTTCTCTTTGAGATGTTGTATTTAGGTTTGAACGTTCGCTTTGACAGTGGTCACAAGAATTTTTACTAGGAGAAATTCGACAGAAACAACGGACGGATGCCGCTATGTCTTTATCGACTCTGCTTTGGTTTCCAGGCAATTCAAAATGTTGAGTTTTACCTGAACGACCTGCTCTAATAAAGGCTCTTTTCTGTCGCTGTTTTGATGCGTCTTCTTTCGTAAAGACCACGTCGGAGTTGTTTTTCTCTACAGGATATGCGTTTATTTTATTGTTTGTAGAAATTTGAGGCAAAGTAACACTTTCTCGCGTTGTTTTGCGTCGAACCGACGACTTCGAATCAGATGACGTTGTTGTAACGCAACGATTCGGTAGCTCAAACAAACCCGTGACGTTTGTTTTGTTGACCGCGCTTTTCAGCACAGTATCTTGCGTTGTTTCCGATGACGTTAAGTTTTGCCCCCAAACTGAACCTAGCTGATTATTAGCTAACCAACTAGGAAGCCTACTACCAGTCGCAGCGTTTGCGTTACTGTTTAATGCAAAGTTGTGGATATCAGGAAGCCGTTGTTGAAAACGGCCAGCAGTTTTAACACTTCCTATGTCTTGGTTATGTTTTTGGATTGATGATCTTTTGTGGGCAGCCGAGGTAAAGCAAGGCGGTGCACTATTCACTCTGGGTATTGAAATTTCTTTGTTCAAATCACAAGAATCTGTGATTAAATTTCGGTTATGTTTTTTTAGGTCGGCGTTACTGCGTGCCTGATTAAAAACTGATGTTCCTATCTTATAACGAGGAATTCTTCTTGGAGGTGAACTTAAAGGATTGTTATTTTTCTCCCGATAATGTGAAAAATTTTCTAATTCAAAGTCAGATTTTGGTAACTTATGATGAAAAATATTTTCGTTTAAGTCTAAACCGGTTAAATTATCGTTGTTGCACTGATTTTGGAAAGTCCACTTCGAGTTATCCTGATTACCTCGAAGTTTCAGGTAGGACAAAGGATTTGTGTTGTAACTTCTTGTTCTAGATGTAGTGAGCTGGTCAGCAGTTAATATGTAATTATGATGCGGTTCTTTGTTATAGTAAATGTTATTGTTTAGAGTTTCGTTGTCGTCAGATGGTTGTGAGCATGGAGACAGAGAAGCGTTGTCGTTATTTTCGTTGGCGTTTGCTAAAAAAATTACCAAATTTTAAAATAAAATATCAAAAAGTAAAGTTTAAAAAAAAGTAAACTGAATAAGAAAAAGTAACATATTAAAGTTTATTTTAATTTATGAAAGCTTAATTTAAATTATAAATAAAGGACTATTGTTTTAAATATTTTATTTTTAACAACAGCCTGCAAAAAACAAACATAACTTTACAGTTAGTTTGCAAACAGACATTACTTAAATATTTTAACACGTGTTATGCAAACCACATTTAGGTCTTTTAACTTCCTAAACAAATTTTGTATACAATTAAAACACATGTTGCTTGTCGAATTGACTGATTGTTTAACTATAACGCTTTTGTGTAAAAAATTTTTGATCAAGCAGTCAGCATTCAGTTTATAAAATATTAAGATGGGAAGATTGGATACCTGTATACTCTTTATGTTGAATTTCTTTTGTGACTTTGGGTCGTTTGTTGTTAATTTTCTTTTGTTTTATTGACCTTTTGCGAGTGAGTGTGTTCTTGAAAATTATTTCTCTAAAATTTAATACATTTTGTTTTGTGGATGATATTTTTTATAAAACCAGGGTTGTTGTTATTACCCCAACGGTTGTATGTTCTAATTAAAGTTTTCGATATAATTTGGTCTTTTTAAAAAAAGGATTAACTTACCGTTGTTGGTGTTTGGCAAAATTATTGGCAACTAATTTTTTTAAGTCCGAATTTTTATTCTTATGAGCTTGCTCGCTCCTTAACAAAAATTGCAGAAGTTCCTGTAAAAGCTTAACGCAAGGTTCCAAAGTGTTTATATGCTGAAAACTGGGTTGTCTTTGTTCAAGTAATCCTTGTTTTTGACCTGAATATGGTAGGCCGATGGGTGAAGTCCGTGTGGTTAGTAAAGTACCTCGTTGACTGTAACATTGGTCGTTCATTTAGATGAGCGGGGCTGCACGGGTGAGTTCATCCACTAAGATGGACTTGACCGCTAATTTGGAGTCAAATTTAGAGTTAACCATGTCATAAAAACACAGGCCTAATTTTATCTAAATACAAATTAGAATTATAGTTTTTTATTTTACTACTTTATCAAAAAGTTACAAAACAGTTAGGCCCCATTTAACATTTGCATATTAGTATATATTTTGGTATGGCAAAGAACATATGGAGGCTCTTTTTGAATGTCGGTTGTTAAAGTATAGGAAATGGGAATATGTTTCCGGGTTCCTTAAGCAACCATTTAACTTGTTTACCTCATGCAATTTGTTTCTTATTAAGCTTATCATGAAGCCATATACTTATTTTGATTCACAAAATCTAATAAATCCAAGGTTGACTATAAAAGATTACTAGTATAGTCTTATATTAGTAAATAAATCTTTCTTGTTTAGTTAACGAAATGTTAAAATAAATACTGGCTACATATGCATAGCTAGAAGTTTTTACGGTTTATCTATAGATCATTTATAGAAGCAGAAATTCTAAAAATATACTTTTAATGTTTCTCTACAGAAACATAAATCTAATTTTAACAGAGTAAACAATAAGCTAATTTGAACACTTCCACACAATATTAAGTATTTTAGATTAACTGTGCGCTATAATGTCTAACCACATATTACTAAAGAAGTTACTTTGTGCTTTTTTCAATCCTAACAGTTAAATTAAATTTTCCAATCGATTCCTTGTAATGCATTTACGAAAACCTTGTTCAGTTGGTTTATACCCTTTCCTTGTATTTTCAATTCGAAAAATCATTAGTAGAAATGCAGTCGTTTTAACAAGTTAAGTGTTTTAACATTCTAACTGCCTTTACACGTACATGTGTGTTATAATACAATGGTATCTAAAAGAGGATTACAATCACGCATGTTGATTAGTAATGCAGTTCGCAAACCGTTTAAGTTAATGAGTTTAAAAATTGATTACCAGGTTTATTTTGTTATTATTTTTTTAACATTACACACATATTGCATAGATAAGACTTTCCGTGATACTTTATAAAATAAAGTAACAACTGTACTATCACTAAAATATAAATTCCACTTATTTTCTACGCTAACTTTAATTTCACTGGACTGCTATCAACTAAGTTTTGTTTAACGTTGGTTTAATTGCTTAGAGGTTGACCTAGATCACAACGATAATCAAACGCTTTGCCTACTTTCTATTAAACGCAAATTCGAGTTAAAATTTTCACACTTAAACGCGAGAATCTATTTATTTCGAATTCAAATTATTTTTGTTAAGACTGTCCGCGGTGGTATTTAAAATTTAATTATCACAGAGCATTTAAAAATGCCACGAATTTTTTTTTCTTGTTAGCTTAAATGTTTTAGTAGTATTAAATTGCAGCTGCATATAAATACATATTCGTGTGACAATTTATTGTGTTAATACGTAGAAGCTAGGTCTTTTGTTTTTTTCTAATTTTTTTTATTATTTTAAATCAATGATATTACCCTTTAAGTTACTCTGCGTTCGTTTTTATATTAATATTAATGAAGTTTAAATTAAGGGATATGTCGTTTTTAATGATGTTACTTAGGACAATACCTTTGCTATATAACATAATGTTAATATAATTATTGATAATATAATTATTGAATATGAAACCAATAACAAATTTTAATTTTGTAAACACCTAAACTTTTCATTTTAATTATCCGAAAAGTTGACCATAAAATGCATGTATTAATTTTTCCTAATTCTTTTTTTTATTTTTAGTTTCTTTTTTTATCTTTTTTCTAATTTGTTTCTCTTTTACGTTTTCTCTTTTTTCCATCACCGGTCTTACATACAGCTGGTCAGTTTACAATCAGCTTAGAACAGATGCTTCAGTAATTGCGAATATTTTTACTGGTTTGTTTATTTTAAATAACATGTTTTAATACGCGAGTGTTAATGTTCAACAGTTACACACCTTCCATGATACATTAAAGAAAACCTTAATAATTAAATCTACCCAAAATTGAAAAAAAAGGTAATTCCGCCTTTTAGAAGAAATAGTAATTCTTTACAAAGTATTTAACTGTATTTAAGAAGTAACCTTTAGCCGACTTAACATAACATTCTATGCCAATATGCATGCTGTTCTATTATGGATTGAATCTACATCCTATTTCAGTTTTCATGGGTATATTATGTAGGCCGGATAATACGTAAGCGGATAAGTATGTGTAGGAAATTCCTATATTTTGTTCAATGGTGTTATGCGGTGTACAGGCGTGTGAGTTGATTTTATATTATATTACAGTGGTCACTACTTTACAAAAAAAACGCCACTGGTTTTAGTTATAATTTTAAGTCAGTCTAATCTTCTCTTTTAACCTAATTTTTATCTTTTTCCATAAATTAAGTATATATATATTTTAAATATATTTTTTTCTCCATAAATATATATATATTTTAACGTGGTAATAACTTTTTAACACTTTTTTGCATTTGTTATTCATTATTAAAGATTTAAAACTATTAAAAGAAGACGGTAAATATTACGCCAATTATTAAATATTACGCCATTTAAATCAATAAAATCCTTTGTTTTTGTCAAAAATATCTAAACTTTCAAATTACTATTCTATTCTTTTGATGTTACTTTACTTCTCTTGGTAAAAATAAAAGCCAACCAACAACGTTATAGTCTAAATAAAGGAATATTAGACTGACTGTATTCTGTATTCATTCTTAACATCTATCGAACAACTTTCTTTTCTGTTAAATAATTTTTTACCATAGTTTAATGTTACAATTCTATTACGTAAATACTTTTACACCAGTTTGGTTATTAATCATTTGTTTGTTACATTATATCCAATCAACTCTACTTTCCACCTCGCTCTGGCTCATGACACGCACTCAATGCTAGGAAGTGACGTCACAGCAATCGTACTGTGACGTAATAATATAGACCAGCGTTAACGCTAAGTGAAACAAACATATTTTTTTAGTTTATTACACGGTGACTATGATTTTTACACAGTTTGTTTTTGATATTAAAAAAAAAATTTGTGTACAAAAATGACAAATTCTTGTTTGGTATTGAAGTTATTAATGAGTATTTTTAAACGTCACCATTTTTTTCAATTTCTGATGAGTGAAATTTTTGGCTATCCGTTTTTAATTTTTCTTACAAACAAATTTTGTTGCTGTATAATAATATTTGCTTCCGGTGTTATTCAAAACATTTAAAACTAAGCTTGTACAATATGGCAAACTTTACTGTTTAGATTTCCTATACATAACCGGTATATCCTTGCATAACGTATTTTATTACATAAGCTATTTAAAAAAAGTTAAACAGTGTTTTATAAACAACAATGTATACAGTCTGCTGTGCGCTTTATATGTAAATAAAGCATTAATCACATTTGTTTTCAATACCACAACAATACCGTGCATTAATTATTACGCATTGAAAAATACCAGCGACACGCATATAGATTTTCAATATTTTTTTACGTGTAACCAGTTATAAATCCGATGCCGACCGTGTGTTCCAGCAGACGGCGATCGACCGATTTTCAATTGCTTGAAACGTATTCAATATGGCATAGTTAACGGCGGCTTCATAGTAATAAGGATTTGTTTAATTTTTCCCGGAGATTGAAAGAACGTAAGCAATCAGGGCTGTCCCAACACACATCAGTCTGTTACTGTATTGGCGATAATTAGAATATTTTTGTTAATGTTATTTTCGTTAACTACTGTTTCAACTTGGACAACTCATTTTAC
The DNA here is from genome assembly GCF_963082875.1 of Corella eumyota. Classification (NCBI taxonomy): domain Eukaryota; kingdom Metazoa; phylum Chordata; class Ascidiacea; order Phlebobranchia; family Corellidae; genus Corella; species Corella eumyota. Next base: position 7,115,553 of record NC_137491.1, read on the forward strand.
CCTATTAGTAAACAACGTAGCAACTTCAAAACTCGATTGCGGTTTTCGGTTTTTGGTTAAATTGAAAATATTGACACCATACTTTTATTCGAAATAGGTGCCATGTAAAAACATTACTCCTTAAATAAACTTATTTAACTGCGATTTGTTTTTTTATGTAATGTTGTTTAAAGATCATAAAAAAAATAATGACCAGTAAAAATAATATTAACTTGAAAATACGTGTGCTATAATAAGAAGCTATTTTAAATATTAACAACAAAACTATTTTTTAAACATGATAATGCTTTTTACATCTTAGCTCATAAGGGCTTGTTTTTTTACATTTAGTCTTTACTGTAAATTTGTTTCCAATTACATTTAATACATATGCCAGTGGGTTAATATGTGCTCCATTTATTAAAGTGTGTGAATTGCTCCATACAATTCAATAGAAATATGCGACTTCCGTGTATATAGTTGTGCACACAGGTTCTGAACTCTTATTGGTCAGCGTATAAATGGGCGTTCTAAATTTCTATAAAAAAAAATTTAATTATAAATTACCTATAGATATCTATAGATTCTAAATTGATTCCGTTTGTTCTTTGTTTTATAGGCCATACACCAAGAAGCTACTAAAGCTGAGTTAAAGTTCAATGAGAGTGGGACTCTTTAAAATACAAACGGTACGTCACTAAGTATGTCGTTTTAAATACATTCTTATAACTCTATCTAAAATTAAGTAGACATTTAGACATATAAGTAATACCTTAAATTTAAACTAAGCGAAACTAGTTATTTGTACTAAAGTTTTGATTGTATTTTAAGCTGGCACAATAAGCTGTTTTAATATTGCTTTAAACCTGATTTATTATTTTCTTTAACTCTATATACTGCAAAACAATCAAGCTAAGGGGTTTTCAAGGCGTGTTTTTAGTTTTAATAATCCCAAGGTTTTTACTGAGCTACGATCGCATGCATAATTTACCAGGCTTCCAACGAAATAACGGCTGTCGTTCACCTTATCGATTTTAAAGCCCTTGCAAAAAGCCTATCCCGCATGCATTAACGAACTCTTTTTTATATTATATAAAGTTTGGATTCTTTTCCAGACTATAATTTTTTTTTTAACTTTTATTTAGAAAATGCGAGTTTTGTAGGGCACAACAAATGTCGCTTTAAAAATGTCCGGATTCAGTATTTTGTTCACATTATATATGATGGTATATATATATATTTTATATAAGGTATCATTTTCATACTAAATACGAATTATCTATTTATTTTAATACATATTTGCTTGTAAATTATATTCACAATGCTCACATTTTCCCATTTTCTATCTTTCTACTATTTTGGGTCGATAAACTTGTCATACAATTAGGCAATGCAGGTAATGCAGACTAAATGTTTACCGCACTGCTATATATTATTTATGGATCTAAAACGTTAATTTACAAGTGCACAAACTAGCATCGCCTCTTACATAAATTATAAACAAACCTTATATTAGCTCAGATAAATTCAATTTTGCACTCGCCCCTCTATGTAGCCACAATTAATATAACCAATAGTACTGTTATAGAGAGCTATCGTTTTACGCTTTCTAATTAAAATGAACGGATCATCATTTTTCTGTCTTTTCTGTTGAACCCCTAGTCCGATGTCATCACAAATTTAAACATTCTCTTATGTTTCCCTATCAAAACTGCTGGCTTGATGATTAAGCATGCACATGCGAGACATGCACCACTCGCGCATATCCTTTTGCACACACACTTTGCTGTTTCTGTCCAAACGCGCGTTAACGAAGCGCACATGCACTCCATCACGGCATCTGTTATAGAGCATCAGGGGAATAAGTTTGTCGATATTTCTAACACCAATCGCGCTGTTGCTTCTCCGTGCGTCCCCCTGTTCGTTAAGAAACAAATAAAACCCGGAGTGGAAGGACATTGTCAAATTGCAATCACGTCTCTGAAAACGTCGATACTTTATTTTACGCGTGAGCAGGTTTTAATAATCATTTTTTCAGAGTTGACTTTTTGTGGCGAATCAAACACTTTTAATTATTTTATTATTTTAAACTAAAATGCGAACTCTATTAAAAATATGTCTATAAAAATTTTTTTTTTTTAATTTAAAAAAGAAAGGCACCTTTACGTTAGACTAATGGCACCTGCAACCAATTTCTTGTGTTTTATTTAATCTTTCAATGATGTATATTGCGATTTAAGAAAAATTATTTCTTACGTTTAAAATTTTAATCTAAAATTAGATAAAATTTTACTTACCATAGTAAACATGTGTGCTAGCTTTAAATGTTTATAAACTTTTGCAAATAATAACTGGTTATTAAAAAAAATTACAATAAAACGATCAAGTTTATTACATAAAATTTAATAATGTTATAATAATATCATTGGCTAGCGCGTAAAATATATAAAAAAAAATGCTGAATAACATAATAACAAAATAAAAAGAAGCGATGTTTATAGGCAGGGTACGAAAAATAACTTGCTTTATGGCGATTATTGATTGGTATAAATTTCACAAAAAGTAAAAAAATAACAAAAGAAAGAGTGCAATCTTGTAAGAGGAACAGAAAAATAAAACATTACAACAGAGTAGAAAAAATAACAATTTTCCTAAAGTAAAAAAAAACAAGTTAAGATGTAGTTGGTCCATACGATTTTTTATTAAACACATTTATTAAACATTTTTTAAGTTTATGAAAAAATAGGTTTACTAAGTCCAAAAAAGGTAACTACCTTAAATCATATGTAGCCTAAATTGTCTTGCCTAAATAACCGCATTCTAATAGATCTACATTTAAAAAAAACACAGTGAAATAAGATAAGAGATTTTGTTTTCCATGGTTACTGGTAAAGTTATTTTAAGTTTCACTTGGTTTAGTAACTTTACAGTACGAAATAATGAGGTAGTGAAAAGAAAATGCTGAAGTTTTTTTTTGCACATAGTATTTCTATTGCTGTACTTGCTATCTACCGCCAACTCGCGGATATCTATATTGTCCTTCTAATCGTTTTATCACCGAATTCTACCCCATTTTCAGTTAACTTCTCGAATAGCTTTAATTAAAAAACAATAGAGTATCCCATTTGCCTGCAAATAAATAAAAAGCAAATTTAAAAAAAATTAGATTTAAGACATATCTTGCATTATTTTAAAGCTCGTTTATTAACCATGCTTGATATACCTTTATCATCTGTAACAAATATCTCCATAATCCACATCAGAGGGTTGAAACAATAAATTTTCTAGCCATCTTACTTCATTGACAGGTAGTTTTTTTGGGTTAGAAGATTTAATTTTGATAGACAATTTAAGTTTTTTATTTGTTTGTTCCTGGAATCAAAATTTAAGTAAGTTTTAGTTTTCTTTATTTGTTTCAAATTGATAATAAAATTTTATTTTTATTTACAACTGGATATTTTTGTATACATTTTATTCAAAGTGTTTTACCATAAAACAAAATTAGTTTTAAAATCTTACCTGACAAGAACTAAATCGTTTATTTACTGTGACAAATTTTTTGCTACTTTTATGATTCCCTTGAATCAACTTCACACCCATTGAGTAAACCTGTAGACCAAATAAATTTCCGTTGTTATCAATGTGATCTTGTGTGGTTAAGTTTTGAGGATCGCCGATGCAGCCAAGTGAAACGACTTGTTCTGCTGCTGAGCTTAGCATTTGAAGAAGCTTGATTTGAGCTTTCATATTTCCACCATGTGGCCCCGGTCTACCGTTGCCGACTTTAACATATCTTTTGCTTCTTTCAATTTGATTGGTGGTGATTGAGTTTAACACACTCGCAGGAAAACAAGTTTCAGCTGTGGGTCCAAATCTACAATTTACTTTCACTGCATCTTGTGGAGAACCTCCATTTGGATCAATCCAGTAAGCACCTATTATTTAAATATTAAACTATTACAATAAAAAAAAATTAACCCTTACACAGAGGCCTTTATTTAATTTATTTCAACATGTATTGGAAATCCAAAAAACTTTGCAACAGATTTTTTATTACCGTCTTGTGATTCTCTTTTAGCTTCCTGGTTTACTTCCATGAGTTCCTGACATGTAGCAGTTGGATGTTCTCGACTGCCATCTGGGTGGTTTAATGATTTAACTTCCTTAGCCAAACCTTTCATTGCTTTAAATATTGACTCCTGAAAAATATGTGGATGTATTATTAAACTACATTCTTTTTAGTGTTAGTTGATCTGTTTTAAATTTTTTTATCTATGTTAAAACCTGGTTTTCAATTTGTGTTTCTTTGTGTTCACTTTCTAATTGGTCTAAAGTTGTGATTGTTCCATCATTTAAGGTATCTTTATTTGCAGACACAATTAATGATACTGTATATGCTTGATTTCTCGGTCGAATAGTTACAGGGCCCTAAAATAATTATTTACATGTATTAATATTTTTTAAAACCAATTAGTTAAGTTAATTTAAAAAAACTTTGCTTAATTCACAAATAAAAACAACTTACTGGTGGACCAGGCAATCCTACAATTCCAGGCTCTCCCTACATAGAAAAAATAATTAAAAATTTGTAGCTGGAACTGTTTTATTTTTAAGTATAAAAGCCTATCAAAAAATCTCACATATATATAGATATATATATTTTATTTAATAGTATGACCAAAAATAGTTTGAATGTCGAATATTAGTCATAATTAATTTACCTGTGGTCCCTTTCTTCCACTATAGCCAGGATCACCCATAAAACCAGATGAACCACTTACACCATTTGGTCCACGCGGTCCCACCGAACCTGGTATTCCAACTTTACCCTAAAATATAAAGTTTAACATGTGTATACAATTTTTCCATATTATATATAATGTAATTTAAACAGGGATTTTTTAATTGAAAGTTGATTGGAAACAACACTGTGTTTGCTATTATTGGACACCCTACTCTTTTCATAGCTTCAACACAGGGATGTCACAGTAAGAGCAAGATCAGTTTTGCCTTATTAGTATTGATTTATACATTCACATATAGGTAGGAACCATACAATTTTGATTTTTTAATACTTCTATTACAAACATTTTACTCAAAAGTTGCTTTTTAAAATTTGTAACACACTTACATCCTTTCCTCTAAAACCAGTCATTCCAATCATACCAGGCATACCAATATCTCCTTTTGGTCCCTGTACAACATAAAACATAAATATATGTAAAAATAAATTTTAGATAATTCTATTTTATCAAAAAATTACTGAAAATAGTTTGTTTTTACCTGTGGTCCTTTAAGTCCTATCAGTCCAGGCATTCCAACACCACCTTTGACACCCTGTGATTAAATGTCAATTCATAATTATGATCGCTATCTTATAAATTTTAATAAATTTGTATATAAATATACACTTCTTACTTGGGTTCCCTTTTCTCCAATGTCACCCTTATCACCCCTCAACCCAGTAGCCCCTTTTAAACCTGTATACCCAAATCTACCAGGGCTACCTTTCAAACCTTGTGGTCCCTACAAAAATAAATATTGATATTCTATTATTGATAACAATTAAAATTTAAATTATATTGAGTAAAATGTAAGCCAAGAAAAAATTAAAACTTAGAGTAAACATGAGATTAAAATGAAAAATTACCACTATTCCTGGTTGACCTCTTGCTCCAGGTATTCCAGATAAACCAATTTTACCGATCTTCCCCTTTTCACCTTCTGGTCCAACTGCACCAGTCTCCCCTTCATTGCCCTAAAACATTGTTAGGTTTAAGAAGTTAAAATGCATAATTTATATTTTTAAATTTATATATATTTACTCTAAGTCCATGACCGCCATCTTTTCCAGGTACACCATCTTGACCTCTTGGACCCTTCATTAAAATAATATTAATTATTGTGCTGTTAATTTTTGTCAACTACAGGTACAAATTTACGTTGTTTAAAATTTACAACAATACTTACTTCGGGACCAGGGAGTCCAGGTTTTCCTTGTTTTCCCCTTCTTCCAATATCACCCTATACATTAAATAAAAAAGTTTTGGCAAATGTTATAAATGGTATTAACCAATTTATACATAGATAAATTTACTAAGGATGTTCATAAGTTTTATAATAATATGTTCTTACTGGTGCTCCGGTTATTCCAGAAGGTCCCTTTAATCCATCATTACCATTTATTCCCTGAAAAACACAAATATTGTCGACTTGTTTACAAAACATTTGTAATCGGATTTAATCTAAAGCATTAAAGTCAAGCAAAAACCATATCTTCTGGTTTAAAATTGATGGTTTATTTTTTATCATTGGGAAACTTTTCATTTAAAAACTTACCGGTTCACCAATTAAACCATCATCACCCATAGGCCCTTGTAAACCAACATGACCCTGTAAAATTTAAAAAATTGTTTGTTTGATAAAATTTCTAAAAATTATTGAATAAAATTATTTCTAAAAATAAATTTATAACTTACAGGGTGACCCCTTTCTCCATTTGGTCCTTTTGGTCCTCTTGGACCTAGAGCTCCCTTCAAAATAACAATAATTATAAAACACCAAACTTATCCAAACATTGTTAATTACAACAAAAACACTTAAAACTATTTAGCACTGTTTTAAAATAATGGATGTCCTAAATAATAACTTATTTTACAATTTATTCTGTGTGAAAAAGTATTTAAAAAAAACAAAAACACATTTTTTTTGTATTTTTAACAAAAAATATAGATGAAAAGACATATTACCATTTGACCTCTATCACCATCTGTACCACGCTCACCTGGCATCCCAACAACGCCCTTGAGATAAAAAAAAATAATGTAAAATTTAATGGGCCATGAAAATAAAAGTGGATGACCACTTAAAAAAAAGTAACATAATATATCATGGAACCTTGTTAATGTTATGGCATAAATATATACTTGAAATTTTACCTACAGAAAAAACTGCTTAATTTTTTTGGCTTATCCTTTTTATTTATTAAATATTACATGAATTAAAACTTACAGTTATTCCTGAGTTGCCTGGTTTTCCCACTTTTCCTTTGTCACCTGCAATACCCTAAAAAATATCTTGATTTTACATTGTTGAAAAGGCAAAAATTACTTTGTTATTATAAAACATTTAATATTAAACATAATTGTTTTGTTACCTGTATTCCTGGAAATCCATTTTTGCCTGGTTTACCAATCTGTCCTGGAAGACCCTTTAAAAATTGAATTAATTTCATACATAAATTATTATGGGAATAATAATGTTACAAAATTTTTTGTTTAACTATTAAAAATATGTCATGAACAATTAAAAAAAAAATTAAATTATTACAATATATCCTTTTAATCCCTCTGGCCCATCTTTTCCAGGTTCACCAGCAAATCCCTACAAACAAAGATACAAAAACATATTTTTATGCCTTTGGAAAATTTTAAAATTTACATGTTGTCCAATTAAATGCCTAAGTATATATATATAAACATATTTTTTTGAATGTATATGTTCAAAAAAATATTTCTGCAGTACATTATTTTAAAATTAAATACCAAATCACCACGGTCTCCTCTGTGTCCTTTCAATCCCTTAGTTCCTCTACTTCCACGTTCTCCTGTTTCTCCAGGTAATCCTACTAACCCCAATGTACCCATTTCACCCTTAAAAACAAAAATATGTTGCAACAATATTACATCAACCCTTACTTAAGTGTTTTACATAAAAAATAAACTTTTGAACTTACTTTTAAACCTTTCATTCCATCCAAGCCCAACACTCCGGCTCTACCTGGTTTTCCCTGGTAAACAGTTAAAACAATTTTTACAAAAAATGCCAAAACTTTAAGGACGGCAATCAAAAATTTAATTTAATATTTAAACTATTTTATTAAGTATAAATGTTCACTTGTATGCCTTGAAGCCCTTGACCTCCAACTAGTCCCATTAATCCGGGATCTCCCTAAAATAAAGTAAATACCTTAACTTTAAATTGTATTTTAGATTGCATTAAATAAACATTTCAACTGTTTTAATAAAAAAATTGTATTATATTTAAAATATACTTACGAGCTCTCCTTTAATTCCATTTAAACCGGGTTCACCCACTTCCCCGTCAGCTCCTTTTATTCCATCAACCCCGGGTTTGCCCTCATCTCCCGGTAGTCCCGCTAAACCTGGAATCCCATTTCGACCCATCTTTCCTTCGGGACCCATCTGTCCTTTCTTACCCTGAAATTATAATTAAATAATAATGTATTATGCATAAGGTTAATTTTAGTAAAATATCCAAATCCTAAAAAATTGATTATGTGTATTTGTTTATTTTTTTTGGTGTAAGATAATCTTTTATTTAAATCATAAATTAAAAAAATATTTACCCTTGGTCCATTTTCACCAGGAATACCTGGCAAGCCTGGTGGTCCATCCGGTCCCTAAAAAGAAATACAATTTAAGACATTATAATGTATTTAAAAAAAGATAATTTAACATAAAATATATCTTCAATAATAAGATAAATAATTTACTTTATCTCCAGGAGATCCTTGATTGCCTTCTGGCCCAACTACACCGACACCACCCTACAAGTGCAAAAAATATAAATGCTGAATTGGCCAGGTAACACTAACAATTTTATTAAAAAATTTTGCTAGTTTTAGTTTAAAAAAAACTTACTGAGTAACCACTTGGACCCTTTTCCCCTTCTGCTCCATCTGGACCATTTATTCCCTTAAAAATAATTTATTGAAAGTAAATATCAATAACATATATAAGTATATTAAGATAGCTTATTTTTACTATTTTGTTTAAATTTTATAACAACATATTTATCTTACCGGCAATCCCTTTTTTCCACGTGAACCTTTCCGACCCCTTTTTCCTTTTAAACCATGCGAGCCTTCTGGTCCACCATCACCCTTTTCACCCTGTGTGTGTATAAAGATTTTTAATATTTTTCTACTTAATCAAATTTGACTTTAATTTAACACTCAAACAGGATATTTTTGATTAGGTCAAGATTTTACCTTTGTTCCTTGACTTCCTATTCCACCCGGTTTTCCATGCATTCCCTTAAGACCCTAAATAATAGATGATAAAAAATTAATAAGTTCAAGAATTAAGCTTTTCTTAAAAAATAATTTTATAAATATGTCATTACCTGCAAACCAGTTGGTCCAGCTACTCCTCTTTGTCCAGGAAAGCCGATAACTCCCTAAATATATAATAACCAATATAACTAGCCAATTTACAGAAATGAATTCAGAAAAAAAGGTTGTTAGTTATTCTTAAGTTCAGTATTATTTTCATACCGGCAATCCAGGTTTTCCCATTGGTCCAATAGCTCCAGGAATGCCAAAATGACCCTAAAAATATTAGTTTTTTTAAGGAAACTTTTAAAAAAGTATGGTAAATGTTGTATAGCTAATACTTACATTTGGGCCTTTAATGCCTGGGGGTCCAGGTTTTTGTTGTTGACCTCTGTCACCCTTTAAAATTAAAATATAAAATTAGACTGTTACTTAATTTATTAACAAACACTGAACTTACCATTTTACCTTCAAAACCAGTTATTCCCCTTTCACCTTGTTGTCCCTCTATGCCCTAAATAAATAACAAAAATTGATTTTAATACTTCATATTATTTTTGACAAATAACATGAATACCAATAACTCAAACAAACTAAATAAGTTCTTACCTTTGTGCCTTCTTTTCCCGGAGATCCTTGTATGCCTTTATTACCCTAAACAATTGTCATATATTTATTATACAACCTTACATAATATAACACGGTTTGCTTTTATTTTTTAAAACAGGAAACCTTTAAAGTCACACTTAAATGATGATTACATTGTTTTTAAAAACACCTGGTCTTACACAGGATGCACATTAGAAGATAATTTAGGTAAATGTCTCACAAAACTACACTATATTTTTGTAACAGGGTGGTAATGAAATCGGAATGTTTGATTTTTTGTGTGTATATTTAATTGGGTAAATAAGTAAATTTTAAATTTTATCTCAAAAAAAAACTTTTGACACTGACTTGTTTTCCAATTGCACCATGCTTTCCCGGCTGACCTGCTTTTCCTTGTTGGCCCTACATAAGTTAATTAATTAACAGTTAATCACTATAAAAAATAAACCCATGTTTATGTGTTTTGGACTAGTAACGCAAAATACTTTAAAATTAAAAAATTTTAAGTAACAATATTTTACAAATTAAAAATTTGCTTACCATTGCTCCAGCAATACCAGGTGTTCCAGAAAAACCGCGTTCACCCTTTAAGGACAACGTAAAACAAGTTTAGAATATAAATTTAAAAACATACCAAGGGAAACTGTAATGGTTTAAAATGTTTATGGTATTTCTTACCATGTCTCCTTGTATTCCAGGTAGTCCAGGTATTCCAGGTTCACCAATTGACCCCTGGTAGAAGTTTAAAAGCAATTATTTTTTGAATATATCGTAAAAAATGTCACACTTACAAATATTTTTGGACTTTTAGGAACGTTTAAAAAAGCAAATTACCTTTTTACCAGATGTTCCAGATATGCCAATAACACCTTGATGACCATGTAAGCCCTTGTAATATATTACAATAAAATTTAAAATCAAAAAAAAATTCAACAAAACTTGGAAAATAATCTGACAAAATTACTTATTTTTGTTATTAATTTAAATAATTTAATTAAAATGTTTTTCTTATAGTTTAAATATTTACCACAACATATACAAATTTAAATACAGAATGAACCTACTCACTCTAAGGCCAGCATCTCCCAATTCACCATGTTCTCCTTTTGCACCATTCGCACCCTAAATGTAAATAATTTGTTATCTACTATTTATAACTTCTACCCTAAATTAAATATGGCAAGCATTTATTTAAAGTTCGATAATCAACTTACTATTCTTCCTTGCCTTCCCCGTTCACCCCTCGTTCCTAGAAAACCAGCATCACCCTAAATAATTTTTTTTATATTCAAAATTAAAATGGACAAATTTTTTTTAAGAATAATTCACTTGCAAATATTTAACCTTAATTCCTCTAGAGCCACCTTCTCCCTTTACTCCAATACCACCAATATTACCCTGTTTGAAGAAATTAAATATCATAATTTTTCAAAACAACTGTAACACTATATTTTTGTAAGGTAGAAGAAATCATAAATATTTTTCGTTAATATATGATTAAGTCTTAAAGAATTTGTTAATGGGACAAGAGATTTTATGATTATACAAAATATAAATCACCTTATCACCTTTGGGTCCTGGAAATCCAGCATCTCCTGCTACTCCCTGTAACACAATAAAATTAAAACTAAACATCCTTAAATCATTAGATTATCTTAAAATTGTTCTTGAAACTTATTAAATTGTAATTCATAAAATCCATAAAAATTAACTCACTGTGTGGCCAGGTGGTCCTATGATACCTTTTGGTCCAAACATGCCTCTGTTTCCCTAAATTAAACACATTTTTAATAATTTTTAATACAATGCTTGCAATATGCAAGGATAAACACATTTTTCATTTTATTTATGTATTAATGTACAATATTAAGAAACTTTAATCTTGTTTTGGTTAATTACTTACTATTGCTCCAGGTAGTCCTATTGGTCCATGCAAACCAGCTGGACCCTAAAAAATAATTTGTTTTACTTCAAATAATGTAATTTTAATATTTTGAATATTTGTATGTTTTATTTAATTTTTGTTTTTTTTCTATAAAAGTATTGTATTTACTTACAGGAATGCCATCAATCCCAGGACTTCCAATTAAACCAACATCGCCTGGAGTACCTGGAAATCCTGGCTTTCCATTTGAACCAGACAAGCCTGGTAAACCCTGATAATAATTTTTTTAATTCTAATTTTATATTTCTTTTAAAAATATTAAAAAAAAATAAAATATGACTTTATATTGTAAAAATGTATTCACCTCTAAACCTGGGTATCCTGGTAACCCCATTTCTCCATCCAAACCAACATCACCCTTTTAGAAAGTAAAGATAGTTTTAAAAAAAGGTGTTTTAATTTTGGCTCCAATTATACAATTATCTAAAACTTACATCTGGTCCCTTTAAACCAACTATTCCAGGTTTTCCAGGAAGCCCCTATAAAAAAAACAACACAGTTTATGTCAAACTTCATAAAACTTTTCAAATTTTAATTGCTGATGCTGATGTTAAAATAATTAATAAGTTGTGTTATTATTGTATAATACTTAGTATCTATATCTTACATCCTTTCCAGCATAGCCTGCAAGGCCCTGTTTTCCCTTTCTTCCTCTTCGACCCTAATAATACAATTAATAGTTGTTTTTTAATTGAATTTAAACAAAATTTGTTAAAAAAGAAATATGTAAAAATATTAAAATCAAGCTTACCGGCCCTCCCTGTGGACCTCTCAAACCTCTAGAGCCTGACTCCCCCTAAAAATATTAAATATTACCTAAATTTTGATATATTTGATTCACAAAAGTTACCAATACTTATTTAAACAATAAGGAATAAAGTCTCATATTTATTTATAAAACAATTCTTGTATGGGTGACTAGCAGGCTCTTTTTTACTTAAATGATATTTAAAATACTAAAGGTAATAATAACCTTGGTGCCAATTATTCCCATTTCACCTTTGGGTCCAGGTAATCCAGGATCACCCTAAAACAATTACAGATTAAAAAATTGAAACAAATTGTTCATAACAATAAAAAGTTTATAAGGTTTAATAATAATGCCCTTATATTTAAACAGATAAATTATTAAAACAGTGAAGTGAAAAGGTGGAATAAATTTTGTTACCCTTAATCCTTTATGTCCATGAAAACCAGTCTTTCCAAAATGGCCGGGTGGTCCCTGCGAATAAAATTATGTACAATTTTTTTAGTAATGTTTAAAAAATATATATATTTAAGTCTAAAAAAAAGTAAAGTTTTAGTAAAAACTATTTTACCTTTGTTCCTGGTAGACCAAGTAAACCCTTTCGACCTTTCGCTCCCTTTATACCCTGAATTAAAACATTGTTTGTGTATTTTATTTAAGTTATTTAATTTTTTATTTAACCAATACCTAAAATACATTTTATTGTTAACAACATATGTTAAGAGTATATTAAAGTAAAACTTTTAACAAAATTTCGTATAATATTTAATATCAATGCAATGTAAAATTTACTTTTGGTCCATGTCTTCCTAGCTTTCCTAATCTACCAGGAGGTCCAGGTTTACCCTTGAACAATGATTTAAAAAACAATCAATCAACTTTATTTATTTAATACCAACTTTTTAACAAAAAATAAAAAAATTTTAAACATTAATTTAGCTTCACAAATAACTTAAAATTTAATTAAACTTACAGGAAGACCATCATCTCCCTTTGGTCCCACACAAGCCACAATCTTTCCTTTCAAATCTTTACAAACCAGCAGATCTTTCGGTGCATCATAAACATTTGTAGTCATCTCATTTGTACTTAATGTTAACGGTGTTGCAAGGATTCTGGAAACAGTAAAGGTATAAAAACTATGTTTTTAATTAAAAAAATTGTAAAACCAATTTAAATTACTATATTATTGCTGAAAATTAATTACAATAAAAAAATACTTGACTTACTGAGTTATTGTAGTGGGCGTTGGTAAAGGATCGTTAAAGTTAAATTTGCCAATAATTGTTGAAGTAGTTAATGTATGAGTTGTATTATTAGTATTGCTATGTGCAACGTCTGTTGTGTCATCTCTGGTGGTGACTAAAGTCACGTCTTCGAATGACGTAACTTCTAATGACGTCAATGGATCGATAGAGCGAGGCGTTCTTTCATGTTGAATAAAGTCACTAGTGGTTTGTTTGTTCTGTAGGGATGTGTGTTGTGAGGTTAATATTGAAGGGAATGTGTTAGTTTGTTGGGTTGCCACTACTTGACTTGTAGGTGTAAGGGTTATTGCGTTTATTTTAGAAATATTTTGATTTATAAAAGTGTTACTATGTAACGTTTCCAATGTAGCAAAGTTTGAATTACTATATTTAACTGTTTCTAAAACATTGTTATTTTCTACATATGGTGCGTGCACTAATGTGGGCCCCGCGTTATTATTGGCATTATCTTTGGGCCTTGTTTCTCGCGTTGTAAGAGGAAAATTCATGGTCTCTGTCCGTGTTTTGGCCTCCGCGAATTTGCCGACTTTGCGTGTGAAACGGTGTTCAGATTGTCTTGAGTTAGGTAAATTTGGTGAGGTATATGACGGTTCTGAGGTGATTGGCTCGTTAATAAAACGCAATACAACGTTGGAACGTGAAGAAAAATATGCTGAATCGTGAAGAACATTGTATGCTGATAATACAGGACTAACATTGCCGCTCGCTTGCGTGCTTGACTCTATAGTATGATCATTGGAATGTTTTAAAGAGGGAGATTTTAACAATTTTTTGTTTATTCTTCTTTGTTGTTTTTTTCGAGGTTTATGTCTAGAGTTTATTTTATGAATATTTTTTCTTCGATTTGACCTTACCCTCCCATGATGTGAACGGGACTTTTTTATTTTGTAGATATTACGCTAAAAAATATTATAAAACGTATTAAGTTAAATACAAATGTAAATTAAAGACCAGACAATTGCTGTGCAAACCCGTTTTTAAACATACTTGAACAATAAAATATACAAACAAATATTTAAAAAACACACCTCCAATTTTGTTGTTAAGATTTTTGATGTACAATTTTCGTCCACAATACTACAATATTTATCCGCCAATTTCTCACCAAAATAAACCTCTGCGCGGCAAATGGTGCCCTTTATACAAAAAAATTTAATTTAACAAGTTTGTATATAGTTTCATACAACTATACAACTAAAAAAAGTATATTTACCTTAAACGCAGTTGCCGTAGAGCGATGTCTTCCCAGGACGAAGTATAAAGAGTCATCATTTGTTAGATTCCCCATTCTCATCGTGGGAATATTTTGTCCGGAAAAACTGTTTCCGCAGTTCGTGAGAACTGACAGGATTCCATTTTGCACTGAAATCAAAATTGTTCTCGATTTCGGACGATCGGAAGAAAATCCTTGATTTTGCGGGGATGTTGTTCTTCCACGTCGGCGAAATCTAAATTTTCTTCGACGTTTGTTGGCCAATATTTTTATGAATTTTGGGTAAACCTGCAATGCATTCCGTTTATCGACCAGTTGTTACAGCAGTATTAAAACTAGAATAAAATTTTACACATTAATTCATGTAGCCTACCTTTATTGCAAACTTCATTTGTTTCTTTTTGCTTTTTATGGTGAATAAATAAGAGGGAGTTTTAACTGATTCGAAGGATAACACAAATATCATGGACTGATTTTTTCTAACTTCGCTTAAAGGAAATAACTGCCACAGAGGCTAAAAACAAAACACATTTTAGTTAATTTGATATTAAATAATATTTTTAAAGTTATGTATAACATTTTATTGTTCAAGCTTCTAGGGAGTTTTTGTTTAATTTTTATAAATCAGTTATTTACCCTTATAACAGGTTGGAAATTGGGTGGAATGTATAAGGAATGATTGACGTGAAGAATAGAGCGCTGATTGGACGACGCCCCGACCAGTTGAAGACGAGATAAAAGGTCAGTTCCTGCATTTTATAATTTGAATTTATTGTTTAAAAATAAAAGACAGAAAGCCAACGTAAATTCTAAATTCAAACATTTACTCGTGAAATCTTATAAGTTCAACCCAAAATTGTAAGCAAAGTACTATAAATTAAAAGCATTAAATTTAAAAGCATTAAAATTTTACAATTTATTACTTGCAAGCATGAATAATAAATAAGTCATAATTATTACAATGTACTTAGATTAAACAAGTTTAACAAACAGCGGTCATATAATTATCGACCATACATAACCGCTTAATAAAGTTTACCTGCAACCGCATTTGTTAATCTTAAACCACGATAAATTTTGGGTACGTTAGCTAGAGCAGATTTTTTTAATTATAAACGATAACATTAGTAAGCATATACAGAAAATAAAAAACTATTATGCAAAGTCGAAACATACCTGAATCAATACGTGCGTAAGTTGTGGCAATAAAACTCGAAGAAATAGCAAGAAAGACTAAGAAAAAAAACCTGAAATATAAAAATAAAAATTATGAACCACTTTATGGCGCGTCTGAGCTAAGGTTATACCTTAAAACAAAATCTAAATATGTTACTTAATATAAAGTAAATATTAAACAATTTATTATAAAAATTATGGTAATTATACAGTTTATTTCATAAATATTTAATCACCAATTTTTATTCAAAAAAACGTATAAAATTTAGCCTAAGCCATAATTTAATTATCAGTTTAAGATTGATTTTAAACGGCACAAAAAACGCTTAGAACGAATAAAGTAGTTCAAATATTTAAGCCTCTGCCTAAACAAATATCGGCTCTTGTTGTGTTGCGGTATGCGCTATGGTGGCAAATCTGTTGTCGATTTCAACAAAGATTACACGAGATTGACGATACTCGCAGCTGAAAAAAAAAGTCAATTTCCGATTTCCTATCTCTCTCTTCCTATGCCTCAAAGCAAAATAAACGTTGGCTGCGTGTTTTGATGGTAAATAAATACGTTTTTCTCAATGGTGACTATTAATATGGGCCAGTGAAATAATTTATAAATTTCGATGTTCAACTTATAACTGAAAACTAGAAACCGCAAAATTTTAATCATAAAATCTTACCACAAATTAGATGGATTGCTCATTTTTACCCTTGCTGCACAATTTTCCATACAACACCACATTAATCGATATTTATCCCTTCATTAATAAACTCATCCCCTAACTATAAACTCCTAACTTAGGCAGTAAAACAAAAAATTATATTAATTATCCAAACAAATAATTACTCCCTTAACTTTAATAGGCATAACAAAATCAATACAAACAGCTAAAACAGTTACCTATAAAACACTACCGCATCTGTCAAGTTCAGATTATAATACAATACCGAGTAAAATTTAAGTCTGTTCGTGTCACAGTCCCTGCCCCATGTACTGACATCTGTTCAAAGTGTACACTGCATTATAAGGCTATACATAGCCCTATAACAATGTGATCAAATGAAAATCATATGTGTGTGAGCGTGTTGTTTGATATTACCTATTCCTTCCTGAGTCGTTTGATAGTCGCATCTCACTATTAACTGACTAAACACGTGACCCATTTTTTGGGTCGTCGCTTTTTGATCCATATTTAACTGACCTATTAGAAGCGAAAGGTAAACCGGCTTTGATCAAAAAAATTA
Source organism: Corella eumyota (assembly GCF_963082875.1). Taxonomy (NCBI): domain Eukaryota; kingdom Metazoa; phylum Chordata; class Ascidiacea; order Phlebobranchia; family Corellidae; genus Corella; species Corella eumyota. The sequence goes on from NC_137491.1 coordinate 7,132,806, forward strand.
AGTAAGATTGAAAAAATGATAATAATTTTTTTAAATTTTAAATAAGGGGTTTACAAAATTTACTTCTTTTTTATGTGGTTTATTTTTATAGTTTTTTTAGTATGTTTTTTATGATAATAGGCAGGCAAAAAATGTATGTCATTTCATTTAATCGCAACCTCTGTTAGATATACATATTTTAATCTTTTGGGAATAAACAACGTATTTGACGAACTATATTAAAAGGTCAGTTTTTTTTAGGTTATTGTTATATAAAATAACGTGGGAACGATTATCTTTTAAATTTGTTCAACTCTATTTTAAACAAGCTTTTCCGACCTTACGGTTATTCAGCAGAGATCCGGAAATAAGATTTATGTGAAACAGGAATATGTTTTCGTGTTCTATTGTAATAACACGCAATGATAGGGTGTCATATCGCACGTGCAGTGCACCCGTTGCTTAGGATCAGGTAGCAATTTGTTAAACCAACTTCACACATAACAAACAAATCGAACATTCATCGCCGATATAGCCGACAAATAATAGGAAATAGATGTAATAACGGACTTGATTTTCGTGGGATTTGTCGCCCAATTTGCGATGCCCCAACCAATTGTAATTTTAAACGAGCATGCACTAGCGACCGAAATGGTGAACTTGATTGACAGTTAGGTTAATAAATAAAAGTATCGATGGGCATTTGTTTGATATATCTATCTGTCAATACATTATTCCATGCTAATCAACAATACTTAAACACTATGGTACCCCGATGTTGTGATTAGTATACTACCGAAAAATTTCTACACTAGCGAAATTTATAAAGTACTCCATAGCGCACTCTGGTGATGGGCTCTTGTATAAAAGCAGTATTTATGTATATACGAACATTTTAGGTTGCTTTAGGATTTAAATAATATCTAATACATGCACATGTAATTTCAACAAACTTGCTAAACTATATCGAAGATACAAAATTTAAACAATAATAAAAAATTCAATTTGAACGCGATTAACATCACAAAATACCCAGACTAAAATTTAACTCAAGTTTTAAGCGGACCGCAGGCTAGACAAAACCGCGTAGGCTTTTTTTACACTTACAACAAATCACTCTCAGGAGAACTTTATGACGTCACAATACGGTTTGTCTTGTGCAGAGAGATTGTCAACAAACGATCGCATTGTTACTGTTTGCGGGCGACGCCGATAAAAATAATGTTTTATGGTTTTAATCTAAATGAGGAAGTATGGTAATTCTTTAAGCCATGAACTGCTCAGTATCGCGATTTAAAACGTGTCATTTCAGAAGGGGGGATCAAAATCACATACGGGCGTTTTTGTACGTAGTTATTGCATCTTATAATCACGTGTTTGTGAATGCGTTATTATAGGCGCGAAGCTTAAGTTCAACTTACTTGAACAGTAGCCTTTTTATAATATTTTTGATCTATTTTGATTTGTGGTTTAAAGTTATATATAGTGTAAGAAAACAGGTGATACCTCATTGCAATATGCAAATTAAATCGCTAAAAAATCTTATAATTTATTGATTTGTGTAGAAATTATGCCAAAACTAAGCGAAATCGATTTTTTATTCCCATGGAGGTAATTCGATTAAGTTGCGGCAATGCCGAGGGTGTCCGGTTACGCTTGCGGGCCCGCCATGGCCCGAAGCCCGGCGTGATTACTATACAGGTCCCGATGACGTCACATATCGGATATAGAACATGACGAAACCTACCCTGGTGTGTCGATATTTTATCCGCATGGGATAGTTTTGGGGCGATTGTGTTGCATTTTAGTTTGCATAACAACGCTCGCCACGAACTAGGCGATTCTATAGTGAAGTTTTATGAATGAAATTTCTGTGTTTGTTTTGTATAGTTTTACGAGACATTTTTCTTGGAAAAAAACCTTATGATAACAAATAAAAGTCATCTTGATAGCGCAATTTTGATGTAAGGTCCGTATATCAACCATAGGCTTTAACTTTTAACACACAAATAAAAAATTAAGGCAGGATTTGAATCCTGTTTTAAAAAAAAACTACTTGACTAATACAATTTGTAAAACACTTTTTAATAATATTCTAATATTTTGACAACACACTTACCAAAAGATTCGTTGATGATTTGTTACTTGTCGTGGTTGAAATCTCTTTTTGTTGTTGGTCCGCTTATGACGTAAAAATCGGTGTTGTTGTGACGTAAGAGTTGATTGGAATGGTTGATCTGGTTGATAGCGGGAAGCAAAGAAATGAGGATTATGGACGGGCATTGGTGGTTTAACTAGACACAATGCAACCACCTAAAATCAAGTTTTTAACTTTTTAATATACTCTAAAAAAGACATTGTAGTACGATGTACGTTAACAAAGCAACAGTTTAACATAATTCACATTTTAAAGTTTAATTTTAAACGTTGTAATTAAAAAAGTTAAATGTGTAAATTCAATGTGATCGTGTGGTCGCATTTCAAGATCTAATATAACATGTTTTGTTGCAATTTACATGTTTTAGGCTTGAACACACATTGCCGTCAGTTTTAGCTTACACTTAACGACTAAATAATTTTTCGTAATTAACATTACTATTTTATTATTTTACCGTCTGAAAATTGCATTAAACTCTGGAAGCAATTAAACTGCATGCAGCTTCTCAGAAAGAAGTTAAATTCGCTCTTCTCCGTTTCTTTTGCAATGAAAGTAGAAAGCATAGTAACATCCAATAAACAGATGACAACGCTTATTTGTTTTTGGAAAGACTTGACTTTAATAACGCAGCAATGTTTTATTTAACCGTGACTTCATTTCCAACAATTGTGCACTTGGTGAAGTTGTTTTCCTATAATTCCGCCAATTGTAAGAAATTGCTTACAAAGTCGTCTGATAGTTATCTTTAATGCCGATGGTAATTTTTTGTGTCGTTTTCGCTACAACTGAAGCGTGAGATTGTGCATCAATTTGTTTTTAAATAAAGCTTCGTGCCTAAATTTGTTGCTCTTCTATTTTGAATACCTACAAACCTATTCTTCTGCCCTTAAACAAGCAGAAAAAATTGACCCCTAAACATAAAAAGTTAGTTAAATCTAAGTTTAATAAAATTCTTTTTAAATATAAAGTGCACATTGAATTAATTCTCTGACCTAATATAGTAACCATTATATGCTTAATTGCATTAACCATATATTAAGATTTAATCTAAAGAGACACTGAAAAGTGTACTGGACAATCATCATACATAGATCATCCTTTATTTAACAACCTTTGTCAATTTAGATAATACATTGATTAATTTCCTGAAATATTTTACACTTGAGTTAATGTTTATGGCAAGCATTCATTTCCGTGTGAGTGACAAAGTGATATGTACGTTACAAACATGAAGGACAGCCTAATGAATCGCACTTTGCACTTTATACATTGCTTGTTACGAATTAACAAGACGATGCCTAACTATACCACAGATGTTAGTAAAAATTATACTGAAATTACAAAAACACAACATGATAAAATGTCATTTATCATATTCTTGAATATTTGTAAGACCTAGTTTAACGTTGATACAATAACACAATAACATAGATTAATATCAACAGTTTGGATAAAGATTTACAAGTATCTGCACTTACTATATTAAGATCGAGTAATTTTTAACCCATATAACGTTCAAATCAATTGTGTTTGACAGTACTGTACGTCGCAACCCTACAAAAATTTAGGGCAAGAATATTAGAGCCAACGACTCATTACGACATGTCAATCAGCGGCATATTAGCATCGACTTACACCGGTTAAAATCTTGTTTCATCACAGAAGTGGGCTTGATGTGATCATTTACCCATGAAGTGTAACAAGCTATTCTACCATGTCTAAATATCGAAGCCCTTAACGAGTTTTAAATGCAATTTCTTGGTAGCCTAAGACTGTTGTGTAAACAAAAGTAGAGATATAAACAATGCATATTGCTAACATATAGGTATTGAACCATGCCTAGATTTGCAACCTAAATTATGATAGATAGAAATCGATCTTGAAATCATGCACACGTTTCAAAAATCTGCCTGAATAAATATACAATTTTCGTAATAAATCGGTTTACAAAACTGGTTTTTAGAGCAATGAAGCGACAAACCACTTCCTTATAAAAAGGTACACAAATCCCCTAATTTTATTCAGTGTCTAAGTCGCTTGTAATGCTGGCTCTTTGCAGGATTTGCTATCAAAGGGACTGTTTTATCGGGTAAATCTCTTGAAGTGGTAACACAACACTGCACTTTCAACCATAATTGACCTAACAGAAATGCATTTCACCTGTATGGCAAAAGATAAACATCGTGATATTATTATTATTACGAGCGCAAAAATCCGGCGGTATATAGTGCTATAGAAATTCTGACATTATTCGCGTAAAGATAATATCTTAACAAGATTTTACTGTTTTTTTTGGTAAAGTGGATCCAATAATAAACACCAGGACGCATTATTTTTAACCCATTAAAAACGTATTAGCCCCGTTTTTTAAATTAGAACACAAAACGTTTGGTTTAGCCATTGAAATTTTTTGACAAACTAACCAGGTAAGTAGTACCGGTAAATCTGAAGAACCATAATCCTTTAACTTTAAAATTACCATGCTCAATCTATTCGATTTAGCCACATATTATTTTGAAACTAAGCCGTCTGACTTCGCGACACAATCAAAGTTTTAACCAGACGAAATTATGTGGTACTTTACGAAAATTTCAATTTAACTACATATAATATCATACTACGTACGGCTAAACGTATATTGAAGTCTGGTTATTAGATCGGGTTGGGCATATTAATTATATAAGACGTTATCTTGGGATTTGAAACCAAACAAAACAAAATAAAAACACGCTTGTCCGGAGTTTTATTCTATTTCAACGATTAGATAACAATTGCCTAAAAACCAAACACATTTATGATAAACCTATTAACTACCTTTATTCATTAAAATCGCAGTTTATTTTTTTTACGTTAACCAATTTCTTTTTTAGCTTTGTTAAAAGTCTGTTCTGGGATTAAAAAAAACTTTTTTGAACTAAATTGTATGAATCAAGTTATTGCAACACACATAAATAAACTATTTTTAGCCCATCCCCAAATTAAAATGAAACTTTCCAGTTATCACATACCACAACGAAACTTAAACAACTTTCGTTATTATTTTCTTATGCGTTCTGCTTTAGACTAAAATAACCAGGTCTTTCTCACTAACTTCATCCCTATTCGACTGAGCACTGGTTCAAATTGCTAAGTCAACTATCTTTTAATTAAAGATCAATAAGTGAATCAATTATGAAAAAAACTGGTGTACAAACTTTTCGCGTTCTACCGACAAGCGAATGGCGAGCCCTGAACGGCAGACGTCGACATATTGTCTTTCAGTTGTTTGATTTGCCATCAAATTGCTCTCTAACAACAAATAAATCAAATTATCATGTCCTTGCTAATGTCAAAATCAATTCAATTTGTCGTCGTTGGATCATCAATTACGATTTAATGTTGACCCGATGAATTGAATCACACAACCTTGTAGTTTTAACCAATTTTGCAATTATTGTAAGTCTTGCTCGGAGGTTATGCTCAACCCCAATTTCTATTCTATTATGTCGCAACTATCTAGTAATACAACCCCTGGACCAAGTGTATTTTGCATCAAGATTATTACGACAAATCAGACTTTGCGACGTTTTTATTTTTATACGGTTATTATCATGAGACAAAACACCGAGTATAATGTAGCTTCATATAAGGATGTATTTTCTTAACGTGATCCGTTTTTCACTGTACTTATTATCTGCAGCTTATAACTTCTATCAAAAACATGCGTCACGGGACAAATTATTCAAATAGGGCATTTTTCTAAAAGAAATTGTAACTCAGGTAACAAATTGTTGCTGCACTTATATACAATTAATATTATTTCAAACTACAACTCATTGAATTGTTTACTCCACTATTTGCCAATAATTACTATTGCGTTAATGTGTAACTTTTAAATGTAATTAACTAAAGTCAATATATACATAGCGAGTGAATTTTAATGGTATTTAAAGATGACGTAAACCTTCAAATAAAAACATAATTTTTTGCCGCAATATTTTGACTAGCCTTTATAATCCAGTTAACTCAATAAAGCACCACATAACCAGATTAAACTACAACACGATGTTTATAATACAATTAATGTAATTCATTCATAATTATCAACAAATTTAATTAGCACTAACCTTTCTTCACAGCTCCATTAATTACAACATAGTACAAGCTTAAACAAACAAATATAGCCTAATGGAGCGCAGTCTTTGCAATATTCTGTACCAATATAATGAACGAAATAAAATGTTTTTTTAGCCAAAACGCACAATATATTGTGAACACTGCTTAGTTTGGTCACGGGTCAGGCCCTGCAAATGTGTGCGGGTACTTACATACAAACAACTGACATGCTACGTACATTACAACACCGGCATCCGGTCCCTCTATTGAAGACCGGAGGTAGAGCGTATCGCAAAAAAGTCACTTATGTTGCGACTTTAAGCAACACTTTAATATGTAACGATTGACATTGATTCATTCGTTTCAAACCGGAAAAATTCTTTATTATTTTTAGTAAGTCTGTCTTATAAATATAAACGGGTTGTGTACATTTTGTTTACATATTTTTAAACGAACAGTGCTTGGGTTTAGTTTTTTCGTTTTTACTTCATTATTCATGGTTCAAATGTAAGACCGCCCACATTTGAAGTTTGGAACGTCACAGCCAGTGTGCCATTATTGAACTGATACTTAAATTGTAATCAAATCGCTTTTGTGGCATCAAATATAGACTGGCAACTGACACTAAAATAGACAACGGCCTTGCAAGAAAATGCATTTAAAGCCTACAAAAATTAAAAGCATAAATATTTGATATAGAAGTCAGAACGTTGTTACGTAACTAGCAGACAAATATTGCAATATGCAATTACATGCTTTCTGCACAGACTTATATTTCAGTTTTGTGGTCGATATATCACTTTAGTTCAAAAGTGCAATAACATGGAAACAAACTTGATTGAATTAAGGAAACTTGGTGTCAATGGTTCAACGTAATTGTATCGAAATTAAAAACAAACCTTCAATTTAATTATCCTAATTTATGACATAACCGAACGGTTTACCCAACAAAACTATGCTTTAAAAACTAAATGTACCCGTCTTTATTAACACTAACAGCTAACACTCACAATAATCTCAAAATAAGGTCATTCTGACAAAGTACAACTTAGTTTAAATGTACTTGTTATTTTAGCTAAGTTTTTGTCATAATAAGTTTATAATGGAATAATGTTTGAGAGTAAGACGAATTTGTGCATCAATAAACAAATCGTGACCTTATTTGTTTGTAGGGTTAAGTGCATGTTAAAGGAAGAATGATATCGCCACTTTAGGCCCAGATAAACTTTGTACAAATAGCTTTATCGGTACAGGTATCGGCTGCCAAACTTGGGACTCAATATCTAATATTACCCAATTTGTCCGCATTCTATTTTTATTCAAAACAAGGTCACCAACCACAAATAAAATGCCAAGTTACTGTATTTGGGTAATTACAGTAAAATTTATGCAAACTGTGTCCAAGGTCACCAACCACAAATAAAATGCCATGTTACTGTATTTGGGTAATTACAGTAAAATTTATGCAAACTGTGTCCACGAGTAGGCTAAAGCTAACAAACTTTCTAGACATTAAGACGCAATCAAAATTCAAAACTTATATCAATAAATACTGACGCGTCTCTTGAAAGCACTTTCTATTAGAATAATAAACTGTATAGAATATAAATATTGACTTATCAATTCTTGTTTTCAAACTGTCAGTTATAATACCATAACTTCAAAGGTGGAATACAACTTAAAGAAGACTGTTTTTTGCTTTCTGGTATAAACTAATTAAAAAAACTTATTTTTGGATTTTAGTCAAATCCCCAAAAGTTTCATCTTAATTCGAAACATAACCGGATAAATAAAAATGTCTTTCTGCCAGCAAGGCCTTTGGTTTGGCAGACAGAAATACAAATTTTATCATAATCTATCAGTGTATCAGTACACCACCGATACAAGTTGTTGAACAACCACACTACGTAAGTGGTGACAGATCAAAAAATCTGTGTTTAAACTAAAGACATGGTATAGTGTGGTATTGGTTTTTGTAGGTATTAGTAACTAAGCCTTATTTAAACAGAATAAGGCTTTCAAATGACCGAATTAATGTCTAATTTTGTATGACGCATAAAAGTAATCACAAAAAAATAAAAAATTAAGTTTTTGAGGGATACCAAAAAATTATTTTTTATTTGTAAAAATGAAGGCTAATGGCACAAAAAAGTAGCTTGTCTACCTTATTTCCTTAAGCTTGTCTTGTTTATTTTTATTTTTTCTTTAATTGCTCTGACTGTTTGCTCTTAAAGTACAGAAATGTTTCTCCGAACTTGTAAACCGTCATTTAAACAAATATTTTGAACTATTAGTCAGCTTAACAATGCATTTAATGGTCACGGATTCTATTATCATGTCAAATTAAATGTACACCGCGCTTTGTGCCAATATTAACCCAGACCGCACGAAAAATACGTCGTAAAACGAATTTGCGACATCTTCTGTGGGAGGTTTGGTAATTAACGAGAGAGTAAAAGGAATTTTCTATTTTTATCCAAAGTATTATGCGTAAAATTTATTAGGGGGCTTTTTGCGCATAAATTTGAACACGGGACATGCGGTCACAGTTCATAAGTTTAATGCCTATTTGCCTGCCTAACCAACGCGCTATAATAAAACCGAGCAAAAATTCCGACGTCATCGATTTTCGGGGGTTCCCCCACTCAGGCCCGGCTAAATCAACAAGGGTTAGAAGCGGTTTCACACTTAAGCCCTTGTTGTATATAACCAAGTGATTTTAAACTATCCGATTGCACTTGTGCCGATGGGTAGGTGTAGTATTAGTCCTGTTATTATTCAACTACATACCGTGGTTAGTTTATAAACTGACGGGTTACCGGTTAAGAAAACAGTTGACAGAATCTCGAAAAAGATGGATTGCTTTTTTTGGCAAAATTTAAATTGATATTTGGTTGAATTATATTAACTTTCTGGTATTTAAAGTATGGTTTTAAGATAAAATTTGATCGTCGGTTATGGTGCTTTAAGCAAAAAAATGCAAAAATTGTGTTGATTTAATTTTGAACGTATACTGTTTAGCAACATACAAACTTAATTAAAAATAGGTTCAAAGTAAAGATAAAAAAATGAAAATATTGTTTGTTTATGGATCGATCTATCGTATAAAACAAATTGGTAATGATTTAAATGACCGACTGCAAACCGATGTAAAAGTTCGTACTGTTGCACAATCATATTTCGTAATATATCGGCATTACAACGGACAATAACGTAATGTTATTAGTGACAACATGCGATTAAAATACACCGGTGCTAGATATAGTCAGTGCATTGTTCGTCGCTGCGCATACTATTATGACATAACATAATACTAACCAATATACCGAATTTAGATGCTTGAACTATTGCAATAATATTTACAGTAACTTTGTAACAAAACCACGTTATATATCAATATATTATGATTGGCACAAAACCATAGCCCAAAAAAAAACAATTAACTAGGTGTACCAGAAGTTCTACAATTAGATTGCCAATCTAACTTTGCATTAACCTACCTTTTATTGTTTTACTTAGGTTTAATACCAATAAGCTATTAAAAAATGATTCCAATGGATGCCTTTTTACGTCCCGTAACATTTACACATACGTGAGATTTGAGATAAAAGGGATTTAAACCTCATAATCCCAATTTGTTTGCATTTGGGCTCTGCAAATTTACTTAGAAGCACTCCCATATAAACAGACAGATCTTTTCTGTGTTACTCATACTGAATTTACAGCTTCCAAACACACTTGATCGATCACTCAAGGTACACAGTAAAAACTTTAAAAATATTTACGAGAAAGCACGTGCAATATAATCAAAGAGGTTATTGAGGTAAACTATTTTTAACAAATAAAATTTATTTTTTAGGGTTTTAGACATACGCCGTGTTGGTATTCAAGGTTTAAAAATGTGCTTTAATAAAAATAAAGTATTAGCAAATTTTCGGAAAATTTGTGGAAAACTTTAACGTTGGTATGTGTGGTAAATGTACAAAAGCTGTCGTATGTGATATTTGCTCATTTCCCCAAAAAAGAAATTTAATATTTGCGACCTCAAACATAAGTCGGTAAAGATGAATGATTTTTATTTGTTCTTAATTTCGATTTTAAAGATTGATAACCAAAATCAACAATACCCGATCTATATCTGTCGCGCCCTTTGCAATTATTGATAAAGAACATACATGCTATTTTTAAACGCGTTTCGAAATTATTTACAATTAACGGTCAACTAATTTTTGGTTATTTTTTTCTCTTTTTAATTTATTGCTGGCGAATGCACCGAGCACCGTAATCTGCGTGTTGTTGCTCTAGCGAACATGAAAGCCCGGTAAAATAAAACGAAGATAATCTTCTTAGCCTAATTCTTCGGCATTTACTACTTCGCACACACTGAGCGCCTAATAACGACACTTACTCTAACGTTGAAGTGCTTATTGCGTGGCATACAAAGTCGCAAGGAATGTTGTAAACGTTTTGACCACAAAACTGCCGACTGATTGACAGTTCTACGTCACGACGTTTTCCTATCTGAATATCTTGATTTTAGTCCTCGCAGATACCTTAAAAGACTTCATGGTTTTGTCACAGGCGAAGTGTTATAGCTGTGAGAGAGTAGCAAGAGACATGGTTTCCTACTCCATTTTGTTTTTGTTGCCAAATTGAAACACCTGCCGTCGTAATTTTAAGTTTTTTTTCCCGCAAATGACGTCACCATTTAGCGGTGGCCTTAGTATTCAATCGAACGAAACGCGCACCTTGTAAAGTAGCTAAATCAATCTTGTCATACCTATCTCAATGTGACAAAACCCTAACCTATGCACGTGTACACATTCCTACAATGCGTTTGTTTTAGCAAAAACACTTCACCGTCTAACCAGTAACATTGCCCACACATACAACACGCTTGTCTTATCGTGATAAGGTCTGCCATTTCGTTCATTGTCTGCGTATGTCAAAGAGTCTTGACTCATGTTCAATGCCTATACCATGGGTTACCGGTAAAGTTATAAGACTTACACAGACATGAAGTTAAACAAAAAAGTTGAATACACATTAGTTATTAGGGTTGTTAAATAATAGTTTAACGAAAATATAAGAACCCTATAAATTAAACAGCCTTCTATGTTAACTGTACTACATTCTAGCTTTTACCTAGTTTAATTTTACTCAAAAAAGTGATGACTGATTTTAACTGGGTATAAATTCTTTTTACTAAAAACAAACAATGTTTGCCTAATAACAAAAATAAAACTGAATATTTTACCCTAAACAAAATAAACTTCAACCAAACTCATAACTTTTTATACTTGTACTTTTAAATAGTTGCGCTGGTCTAATAATAGGTCTTTAAATACCATCACCAACCAAACTATGTCTTCATGTCTATAGCGAAGCGCAAGTATCGTCTTAACTTGAGAGCTTTGCGGCCAATTCGACACGAAAAAGGGCAGACGATTGCGATCTCAAGCAGATATATTGAACGTTTGAAGCTGAAGTTTAAGTGAAATTACAAATAAAGTTGGTATTTTAGTGACTTAAACATTATATAACCCAAAGTTTGTTACTGTTTTCTGTTAATAAAGTGTTTTTTTTACGGAAATTATTTTGAAATTATGTATAAATACACCTGCAGATTATGCTTTGTTATACTTGGTGTAAAAATATTTGATCATTCAATTAATTAAATTACCCTTACACCACGTACACCAAATTTGCGTGGGTGACTTGGTTTTTTACTTAACTACAAAGTCATTGTCATAAACCAAATCCTCCCACAACTTAAACCGCATATAGCATGAAATTTCGACCTAAAAAATCTTAGTTACATGATTTTAATACACGTTTTTATTTAACTATTTATTTCAAGTGGTGATAAGTTTTTTGTGCATGCGGTATAAGTAAATGGCTGATAAAATAATTTTTGGGTATAACACAAAAATGAACCTGGATAGTAGGTCATGCGGTAAATCACCCTGCAAAGGTAATTGCATCAAAGATAATATCCCTGATTATCGTGGTCTAACTATGCGCGACTTCCTTTTTTTATTAAATAATTTTGTGAATGGAAATAGTTTATGAGATAATCGCTTATCGTTGTTCAATCATCAGCTGATTCTTGTGGACATTTCAGCATTACTTGTACTCAAAACGTGCACACTTAAGTTCTACTTCACGTGCGGTATATAACCATATGCCCTGTGTGCAAACTCGTTATGTTTAAATCAGTTTACAGAGCAAATTCGTTAAGGTTGATATCTCAACTAACGCGAACCGTAGGTGGCCCTACTCATTAATCATTTATTGAGCTTTAAGCTTACTGTTTATGCTCGGTAAATGCGGATAAGAATAATCCAACAGTAGGTATGGAATAATAGGAAGATAGTCACGCTTATCTATCGATTAAATTTCTTTTTGTTCAATTTTGTTAAAGTATACGGTTACGGTCACACTTAATCCGCTTAAAATTACCCCGATTCAGGAATTTCACTTTGTAGATTGGAGGCCTGGCTTAAAATTCACCTGCCCTTAACCTTTCTCCCTAACCACTCTAAAGGAAACTTTGATTTATGTGGATTTTAAACCCAACGTGCCTAAAACTAATTTACTAACCCCCGGAATTTAAATGGCAACGGTATTATGATTTAACTTTCCAGAATTTTGGTAATATAAATAGAAGGTATTAACCTGACCTAAATTTAAGAAAGCGAATTTTAAATACAGTTTAACGTTTAGTATCTTCATAAATAGTGTAGGCAGGTGATTTATATCAGATGCTATGACATTTTATATAGATTTCTTAATTCAAAAAACATTTATATGAGTTTTTTTTTAATTTTATGCAGTACAGTATACAGTATACCTGTTGACGGATGGTAATTTCTTTTTTTAACATCAAGAAATAAACTTTTTGACCTTGAAACTTTTAGATAGCCTGTATTTCCCCTGTACACTTACCATAACACTTTCAACCGGAATTGACTACTTGAAAATGTAGTATTTTTACCGTTGATTATTTCAGATTGTTGTTTTTCCTTACGAGAAATGATTTGTTTAGCCCAAAATAGGAATTCTCATTGTGTAATAGGAATGTGTGCATCAATAGCTAGGGTCAAATGCACAAGGTTTGGAAACGTAAGCAACCATTTTATTTACAACAGCTGTGCAACACTTCAAGTGCAATCGATTACTGTCAAAAAATAAGAATATTTCGAATTTGTTATGTTTGAGAAGGTAATATATATCAATAAATACCGTTTTGTCGAGTAATAGCCTTATAATGAGTCTTCTACCTATTTCTAATCTCGGTTGCTTAACCATGCAAACATTTATGTACCGGAATTGATTGATTACATCTAAAATAAACATAAAGAAAAATTTCAATTGGATACACTATTTCTCCCCTAAAAGTTGGTAATTTTTAAGATAGAAGTTTGTTCTTTTTTATTGTGCAACTTAATCACCAAAACACTTTCAAGCTTGAGAAAAGTATTTTTTTAATTTAAAACAAATTATGGTTTGCTTCTTTGTGATCACAAAAGTTGTGGACACTCTCATACTTGTGATATGACAACTGTTCATGAAGCATAATACTGTATTTTAAATAAACACGATTCAGGAAAAAGCAATGGTTATTTACAAGACTTTTAGGGATTTAAAATAACGTTAGGAATGCAACGCCGATATAAAGACGCCTTAAGCTAAAGAAAAACAAAGAATAAATCCCTAATCTATGATTGTTAACTTTAAACTATCGTAATAAAGATCACACATTTGAAAGAAAAGTTTCTTTTCAACACCATGTAATTTTTAGCATTACATCCAACTCTTTGTGCAATAAACACATTACATCATAATGCTACGTTCGTGCATTACAATTTTTGTCTTGACTTGAAAGCGTTACGACAAAAATTGGCAGTCGAAACGCATGACCTCACTAATGTAGGCTGTGATATCACAATGCAGCTATTGTTTCGAGCTGATGACTGAATTTCATTTGCTGCTAGCTTGATAAGATTTTGTTAAGATTGTTGTGTCGTTCGACCTGTTATGGTATAAACAATACCATCAAAAATATTTTAAAATTGTTTGTCGTTTGAAGTCGTTTAAATTTTTTACCAAATTATAGTTTTTAAAAAAATGAAATAAATATAAAAAATAGGCTAAATTTCTTGATTAAATTTTGAATCTCACTGTTTATACAGTATGGAAATTATTTTTATTTATTTATTAAAAAGAAAATTAACTAGAAAAAAAGTGTTTTTTGTATTACTTTCTAGCTCCATCTAGTGAGGACCTTGCATTTAGTTTATTGATATTTCTAACTTCAACAATTTTTTTGTAAATATATTTGCTTTAACATAATTTTATACATAGCATAGTTTTGTTTTTAGCTACAAGTCAATACCTATTTTGTTTAAAGACGTATATTACATTGGGTTTAAAAATTATATTTTTTATAACTATTAAAACAATGAATAAACGTTATAGAGCCATGGAATAAGATAAGAAGTTAAACAATAACACTTTTATTGGACTAAATCAATTTTTTTATTATTTAATATTGTTAAATTATAATTGTTGCCGCATATATTGCGCGTTTGATGCATAAAGCGAATCACATTGCATAAGGCAAGAGGCTGGCATAAAGCGAGTCACATTCAGTTACTCTCCTTACTATTTAAGTTTTATTCGGATAATTTTTTTCTCTCTGTTGTTCTTATGTTCTATAAGGTTGTTTTTTTCGAAGGCTTTCTTGGAATAAGAATTGTTTTTATTATTAATAATGAGTTTGGAAATACGTGTACCTGTATTAGTTTTGTTTAGTTTAGTGTTGTAACAGCAAATTATTTTGTTGAACAGTTAAATACGAAGCTAGCCGAGTGCTTGGCTTAATTGGCTTTTAAAACCCGAAAGTCTAAAATTTAAAAATAATCCTTGCTTTTGTCTGTCAGTTCGTAGGGTGTCACATTATACTGGTGGGTGTGTTTTTATATTAAACAGCTTTATTCTACTAGTTGGTTTGTTTTTTTACATAAAATTCAAGGATTTTAAGTGAAAATATTTTTGTTTTTTTAATTCTGGGTCAGTTCAGGATTTTTTTATTGATTATTTATGCCATTTATACATGTACTGCTGTTACTGCTAGTGACATAGTGTAGGACTCCTATTTTTCCTTTTGTTAGTCTGTTAGTGCATGGCAATTTTTTAAACAATGTTTTTATGTTAACATAGTTACAGATTTTATACGGCCTAAACATTTTAAATTAAATTGATTTGGTAAAAGCAAAAAATGCCATCTCGGCTAGCAAGGCGCAAAGATTATAACTTGGTCGATGATTCTTATGACACAAGAATACCTTTACACAATGAAGAAGCATTTCAACATGGAATTTGTTTCAAGGCAAAGGTAAATAACAAAAAAAAAACTATTTATGTATAGTTTTAATGTAATTTTTATATATTTTTGATGTATTTATTTAAGATGTTTGCACTGATTCATAAATTTAATTACACAATAACAGGAAATTGTTAGAATTATTACTTCCGCAATAGTATTCTTCAATGATTTGAATATTGTTAACATCAGAAATCGAATATTAATAAATTATATATTGAGAATATATACAATTTTTATAACTTTTTGAATTACTTATTGTCATAAAAAATTCATTTTCTTCTTTTAAAAACATAAAATATTTGTTTTTATTTTAGTATATTGGAACGTTGGACGTACCAAGGCCAACTGGAAGAATGGAAATAGTAATTGCTATGAGAAGAATTAGGGTAAGTGTTGTTTACAATTAACTTAACAACTTTTTAATTGTGCTTTAAATAAATATTTTGGACTTGTGTAAATTGTTTTTCTGTCAATTAACTCTCAAATAATAATAATTAAAATTGTGGTTGTGGTTAAATTGAATTCAGAGGCTATTATTTCAATATCTGTGAAAGTAAAATTGTAATTCCCATGTGAAAAATTGGCTAGTCAATAAAAAGCTTAGTTTATGGGAAGTCCTATTTAAGAATACTCAAGAGAATAAGGGGTGTCTCTATAATGTGATAAAATAAAGTTAATTTGTTAAACACTATGCCAATTAACTGTTTCTTTTTGTACATATATGTTTTTTGAAATTTTTTAAAATTTTGTTTATCCTAAAATGGATTTCACATTTTACATAAGTTGTATTTTAATTTGAGCTAATGAGCAGGCTTATTTATTATAAGGTATGTGGGTGGTTGGTAATTAGCATAGTTTCGTAATTACTATTCTGCCTACATTTCAATCTAAATAAGGCAGTGCATAACATGGTTTAAAGTTCAATTGTGGTTTTAGTATGGCCCTATCAATTATTAATTTCACCATCCAAGAAATGGGTAATTGGGTTGACAAGTTTTGCAATTATTTATTTATCTGCATTTGAAATGAATAGGCCTATAGCATAATCATTTTTGTCTTGGTTGGCCAATTAATCATATTCTAAAAATTAAATTTGATATTTTTATTTGATAATTTATTACACGTGTTTAAATGCTGGTAGTGAATAATTCTGTAGTTGAAATCAAAACCAGACGAGTAATTTGGCTTTGGGTTGTTTATTTAGCAATTACTTTTGTGTTAGATCGGCCTTGATATGCTAAAACAACCTACAACGAAATAATGGAATTGTTTTCATAACAATATCACTCACAGTATTCGTCAAAAACCAGCATGACGAAAGGTCTTACACGGCGGGCCGTTTATTGTTATAGGGAGTATTTCCTGTTTAAATAATCCCACGTTATTCAAAGTGCAAGGACGTGTATAGTGGGGTAATTAAGCGTGTTTTGCGCAACATCCGTATATGTTAACCCGCCGTATTACTGCTGTTAACTAGAAAAATATATATTATTTATGTCACATGATTTGCGTAAACTTGGTTTTCGGGGTATTTTATGTTCTTTAAATAATAAATTATTAATTAAAATTTTTTCGTAATCCACAAATTAAAACTGAATTCAAAGAATCTAAGTTAAAAATAATTTTTTCCATTTGAATATACAAGCGGGAATTTCTAATTTAAAATGTATGTAATAAGGAAATTATAAACTTCCTTAACTATAACGGTTCGTATTGTTTTATCACGAAAATATATACTTGGGTTAACCAGTGCGTCCGGTTTAAGGTTTAAAAACACGATCAATTTAAAAATTAAAACGCCACAATATTTCATGCGGTTATACTTGAACTTTGGTTATAATAATTATCGATCTGATTCATAAAAACAACTTGAAATTCCATTGAAAATACTATTATTGATTATTCGTGGTACAGAAGAAATTTTTTTGTGATAATAGTTCCGATTTGAGTTGCGTATGTTTGTATCGAGAATTTTTTTTTGGGGGGAAATAATGATAAAGTGTAGGAGTAAGAAATTGGTATTAACCTTTCTATAACAGTTGAAATCGTCAAGACCTAAAAAATTGTTGTTTTTATTTGACATAAAATATACTCCCCCTCAAAAGAATAAAAATCCTTTATTTTTCAATGATTTGTTAGTTTATGCGCTGCTATCTGTAAAGATTACGTAACGCAGCCGTATTTTGACGAAGAACATCCCCATAAAAACTTCTAAAAACAACAGGCCCAAACATCCTTTCAAGTTTTAACCTTATCCAGCGGGAAGCGAAATCGCTTTTGTAAACAAATGATCTTTTCCGCAGCCTAAAAAAACGTCATAACTTCCCTTATTTACCCCGTAACTGTTGACCACTTCAAGAATTTTTAAAGCTGTGTTTTTAGTTTTATTTGCGCGCTTTCGTAGAGCGAATTCGTGCCGATGGTTTTCGGTTTGCGTATTTTTACTTTGTCGCTGATCGACCAAGCGTAGCTCTTGTGCATTGAAATTCCCTTACATTTCGTTCAATTCACGACTCCTTTAGCGACTATACCGTATACCACGTCTCGATTCATTTACTTCAGGTGATTTCAAGCGTTTATGTTCCTCTACTTTTTTGTCGTCGTTAAATTAGATTTGGCATATGAAAGCTTTTTTAAATAAAATGTTGTAATTCTGTTCAGTGTCTGGAGATTAAACGGTTGATTGAACGTGACATTGGCCTTGTGTGTTATAACAACAAACTTGTTTAAACATAATTGTACATTACATTACAACTTGTTGTTTTAGTAAAACTTTTAAATGCACTTTTGCTTAACATTTAAAAATCACTTTAAATTAAATTTTTTCAAAAATATATATATAGTATTATAACTAAATTATTTAAATTGTTGCTTATAGTATTTAAATAATTGTATATATGTATAGTATGTTGTACATGCTTAAATTTAGTAATTATCATTACTTTTTATTAAATATTTTATTGTATTAATTTTTAGTATGAATTTAAAGCCAAACAGATTAAAAAACGAAAAGTCAATGTTTCGATATCAGTGGATGGTGTTAAAGTTTCACTTCGAAAAAGAAAAAAGGTAATTACAAATCACTCTAAAAAGTATATGTCATCCTTGATTTCAAAACTAATATTTTTAAATTTTTCATTTTCAAACTGCTCTTGATTTTTTTATTCTTGACTAATCAAGCTGAAATTTAATTTATTTGTTATAGAAGAAAAATCAATATGAGTATAACCAGGAAAAAATGTTATTAATGCAAGATCCTGTTTACAGGCAAGTTTGATTGATCGTTAAATTTAAAAATAAAGCATGACAAAAAAAAAATATTTATCTGGATTATTTAATTGATTATATATTTTTAAATCTTATGGATTTAGTTATTTACTTTTAATAACAGGATGTATCTTAAATAAATAAATATTAATATCCTTTTCTTTAGTTCGTAATATTTATGATACCTTTTATCCTAAAAATTTTATTTTATTTTTTTTAGGATTTTTTATGTTTCTCATGACTCCCATGATTTAAAAATATGGAGTTATATAGCAAGGGATGGAGCTAGTAATGTGTTTCGCTGCAATGTGTTTAAGTCTACTAAAAAGGTTTTTATTTTGCGGTCTATTAATAAATTGAAAGTTTTCATATATTTTTTTTAATAAATCAAAAGATTTTATATTTTAATATTTTTTTATGTTTAACTGATAAACAAATTATTAAATGCTTATTACTTTAACTTTAAACTATAAAAAATTTACAAAATAAATTAGTATTTTATAATATATTGTGTGTCAAATACATTTTTATTCTTTATTTTTGTTTTTATTAAAGAGTCAAGCGATGAGAATAGTTCGTACAATTGGACAAGCATTTGAAGTTTGCCATAAATTTACTGCCAATAATTCTCTTACTTCCAACAAGAAAATCATAGAATCTACAGGTCAGCACTGCATTTGTGTAGTAATTTTGTCTTATAAAACTACATAGGCTACACAATATATAGCAAAATATTATTTGGTTTATGTGACCCTCAAAAAGCGATTTTTGTAAATATATTAATTTTTTTTTGTTAGCTGGTATCTAGTTATTAAATTACCTTTTATAATAAATTGGTTTAATTTTTTGTGCTTCTCAAAAATGATTTGTTATATTACTAAACAGAGTTCCCATTTTTAAGTGACAGTTTAAGTATAATTCCTGATACCTAATACTTAATAGTCTGTGGGGATTTTTTAAAACAAAAGAGTTTATTGCAACAGTAATTTGCACTCTATTGTCATTATACTTGCTCCACCCAGGGCAATTTTTATGTAAATATTTTCAAATGTGTAACTTAATGCTTTCACTATAGGCCTACTATTTATAGTTAAATTAAGTAGAAGTCCATTGCCATTTATGGGTTGTTGTTTATAAATATGTTTATAGGCAAAATATATTAATTCCTACCAGCTGTAGGTGATCAATTTTAAATATGATATTGTTGTTATATTTATTTTTACCACAATAGTTTTTTTTTATTAAGGTTTAAAATAGTTTGATCTAAACATTGGACATATATGCCCTGCAAATGCAATAAGAAAATATTTAAAAATTTTGAATCTTTTTTTTCATCTTTTTTTTTATTCTGGATAGCTTTTAAATATGAATTCTTTAACTTAAAATTGAGTTTTGTTTTTAATGTGGGTGGTCTTTCAGATACAAATCATTCATATTTTAACATCCCATATCTCATACTGTTACATAAAGTAGGCTGCTATATAGTTAAAGATATCGTTTTTTTGTAATGTAGTTAATTGTTGTATTGGTATTTGCATGAATTTTTTTTTTTATTTTGGCTTTATTCAATTTTAAATTTTAAATTTCAAATAGGATGTTTTAAACTTACAATTAAATTAGGCATACAAATGACCCCAGGCTATAAAGCAATCTCTTATGACAAATTATGCTCGTTTGACACAACATCAATACCTTAAATGTGGTTTTACTTATGATCATGTTTGCATAATTTGTTTGCTTTATACATGTGTGTGGTGATGTTGTGCTTTATGTTTCTTTTTTTTTTTGAACATGGAAGTTTTAGTTGTGATTTTCTACTGTTACTAATTTTAGTTTTGTTTAACTTTCGGTTTATTTTTTATACAAACAATTGTTCTCAAGTTTAAGTGGTTTAGTAAACAATAACTAAGGCCTGGTTTTTCTCAAATATTTATGCAAGAAATTTAAACAAATATGAACTTAAACCCTTCCTTAATTAAACAAACAAAGTTTTAACACTTACAATATATTCATAATTTTTTTTTATAGAAACAAGAAAGAAAAAAGTTGAAACCGAAATAGAAGAAACCGACATCGATGCTGAGGGACCTTGTGACCTACCACAAGGGGGGGCAGCACAGAGGGCAGGGGTCACAGATCTTGACTCTGTACAAAGCAAGGTTTGTCAACAAGCATCATATTCTGTAGTTTATATAAGAAAACAATTTTTTTCATTATTTACTTTTTATGTTAGCTAAGTCTTATAATTAAATTGGTGTTTCTAGATATAATTTTTTTATTTAAACATTTTTTATTTAGTTTTTTTGTTAAAATGTTGCAAATTATATTTTAGGCATCATCACCAAGTAATTCAAACAGACTAAAATCAGTCGATTCACCCTTGAGTCCAAACAAACTAACTAGCTCATCTTCTGCTCCACTCAGTACTTACCATCAACTCCAACTCATGCAACAACAAGTTCAACAATCTGATCAACAAACTCAAGTCGCCGTCGCTCAGGTAAGATAGTAATTTTTTAAGTTTTGATTTTTTTAAATTTTTAGGTATTTTTTTTTCTGTTTATTTTCTGCTTTTTAGTTTAATTTTCCTTTGGGTAATCTAATCTTTGTATGCTCAGTTTGATAAGTGGATCACCTGTTAGCTTGGTTAAGATACCTTTTGTTTAGGTGGTTAAAATAGATTATTTAAAACTTTAAAATGTATTTTGTTTTTTAATTTAATGAAAAAAATATTTAAATTTTTACTACATCTTAAAAAAAGTTTTTTTGTAATAAAAATACTTTAAAATTTTAGATTAATTTTTTTGTGTTATTTTAACAATGATGGTAATTCAATACAGTTAATGGTATGTTGTGTTGGGTAAAGGGTGAATAAACACGGAACTGGTTACACCTTAGTTTTCAGACCACGATTTACTATTTTCAAAAAAAAAAATTTTGATTTTTTTTTGAGGTTTAGAAAAAATTTTAATTGGATTTATATTTGAGTTTGTATAGTTACTGTATATTTTTAGACGTTACAGCAGAGGTTGTGTAGTCTATATTACACTATGTGTTATGGCAAATATTTTGGTCTGTTAATTATTAAACAAAATTTTATTTGTCTTTGAGAAAATATATATTCATGACAGAAAAATAAATAAAAAATTGTGCTTATTTAAATTTTTAGCATTTTAATATTATATACTTATTTTTAATTAAACTTTGCACTGAAATTAGGGATTTGGTTTGTAAAAAATTTTTTTTTTAAAAATAGTTTTTTTATTTAGGTTCAGCTTCTTAAAGATCAACTCTCAGCTGAAACTTCTGCCCGGATTGAAGCTCAGGTTCGTTACTCTTCAACTTTATCAAATTTAAATTTGTTTAAACTTTAATTAAATTGACGATGATGTTTATTTAAAGCACATATTGATTTATGTGACTCGGTCTTTTTTAATTAAGTTAATTATCTATAACTGTTTAAATTTAATTAAAATCTCACTTAATTGCGAATTGTTGTAAATTCAATATAAGTATTTAAACAGATCATATTATAATAAAATTAAGCATTTATTTATTTATTTAAAAGCTTTTGTATAAAACATATTTTTATTCTAACCCAGCTTATAATAATATTTTGATTTTTTGCCTGTTAAAAAAAAACATTTGATTCCATTCCTTTGCAAAATTTAGCCAGTAGTGTTTTTACTGTAACCTGATGCTTTAAATAACATATATATTTTTGTTATTAAACAGGTATATTTTTGTTGTTAAACAGGCTCGCAATCACCAGTTGTTGCTGCAAAATAGAGAACTAATATCAATGATGAGTGGGTTGGTTGTTCAAATTAAACAACTTGAACTAAAAGCTGCTACCAGGACCTCGACTTCCGGTACGTTATTTTTATTTATGTTTTTTATTTATTTGTTTAGATTTTTTGCTATTAACCGGTGTTGCTGCTTTTATCTTGTTTTTAAAACTAATTATTTAACTAGTGTAAAAAGTTTAATAAAATTATTTTTATAATGCATTTCAACTTACTTAGGTTAATTAAAACTAATATTTTAATTTAAAGGTTCTAGAAAATCGAGCAAACTAAGTCCAAATGGTGCTTTTCCTTCAATATTAATTGACCCCAAGACTCCTGGTTCAGCTCCAGTCACTATTCCTTCATTTATGGATGTTAATCACATGCTGGTATGTAACTTTTATAACTATTTTAATAATTTTTGGTAACTTTTCTTGTTTATTAACTTTTTTAAACAATTTTTTATATACAGAGTCAAAGCAATGTTGATGATAATTTGTTTGAAAACACAAACACTTCATTTCAAGCTACAAAAGCTAATGACAGACAAATTCACAACCCAATCGATAAAAGTCAAGCAATAAGCAACAGTTTTAATCATGGTAAATTATAAGTTATTTTGCAATTTGAATTTGTAAAAAAAATTCAAAAAATTTTTTTTTTATTTTTTATTAATTTTTGTTTTCCAGCTGACTCTAGTGAGACATCAAGTGATGAATCCTCAAGCTCGAGTGACGAGGAGGAGACCGGGGCTCAACCAATTACTACAGCGAACAACAAACATAACTCAGTTGTGTCCACCTCACATGCCACGGCAGGTTCCAGTGGGATTGAAAGAAATGATTTGCTTAATTTGATGGCATTTGATGACACTCAGTAAGTTTTTTTGTTTTTTTTTTTTAATTTTAAAAATGTCAATTTACTTATATAAGATTTACAATACATTAAAAAAATGTTATTTAATTTTTAAATATTTTTTTTAGAAATACTTCAGTTTGGAGTTCCGGGTTCGCAACCCCTACTTCGAACCTTCCCCGACCTTTAGTATACCAACAACAACAATGTGCCAACAACACTGACAGCTTGTTCGACGCTTCATCAATTTATTCCACAACTCGATCTTCTCTTCAAGTTTCAACCAATCAAACGTAAGCATATCTTAAGAATAAATAAATAATTAATACATTAATTAAAAAAAACATAATATTTATTTAAAAACTTATTTATTGGAAGTTTAATTTTATAAATAAAATCCTTATCTTAAGCATTTTATTATTTTTAACTTGTCCTTGTTAATTTTTAAATGGTAGTTAAAGTTGTGACTGAACTCTCAAAAATGTTGGAATTTTTTTCGGGGTTAATTTGATATAAATTTCAAGTGCCACTTAACAAAGCAAGCTTTAATTTGCTGCAATAAAGTTTCCGTATTTGTTTATTACACAGTAATGGATACACCTTGTCCCCTATTTTAAACTTGGATAAAACATCTGATTCGAAAAACAACACACAAAAAAGTTTTGCTGATACATCTAAGTCAAAGGTGAGTTAACAATGTTAAAAATAAAAAAAAATGGTAAAAACTTTTATGTGTATTGTTTTAGTGGTATTTATTTGCTTTATTTTAAATTTTATATTCCTGTATGAAAAATTATCAAAATTTTTGTTAAAATTTATTTTCATTTTTTTAGACACCAAACAATCCAATCAAATGGAGAAGGCTAACCTCACCTAGTGGAGAATCTCAAACAGAACAAAAAAGGTAAAAAAAACAGTTTTTTTTTTTTTAATAATTGTTTAGGTTTTAAGATTTTGTTTTTTAGCTGCTTAAATTAAAACCATTTTTCAGTTCAGAAAACTTGATTTCACTGTCCTCAAATTGCCTAATATCAAACACTGATATAATATCATAGGTAATAGCTAAAAACACTTCTCGCTATTGCACTAATACTAATTTCTGTGAAGTTAATTTGGTGGCAGCATTCTTTAAATTCTTAAGAAGGAATTGTGAAGCATTTAAATGGCTTGCAAGCTTTTGTGCGCCTTTGTTATATAATTGAGAGTTTTTGAGCTTTATTTTATTCAAAAGCACTTGTCCTCTTGACTTATTTGCATAATCTTGGATCCAATATAATGGATTTCTGAATATTGCATTACTTTCAAAGGTTAATTCAAATTACCGTCAATAACATCGCTTGCAAAATTAAATTATCTTAATGTCATTTCATAAAAATTTAATTTAAAAAAAGGGAAATAAGATTTTTGACAATGCTTTTAATGTCGTCATTAGTGCTTTGTGTTTAAATAACTGAAATAAGCAAAGGTTTTATGACAAAGCATAGTGCAAGCGTAGATGTTGTCTTAAAATTGCTAAAAAATACTATTTTTTCAATTTAAAAGACTGTTAGTATATTTAATAAATAAATAAGAAAATTTTGTCAATGTCAATTTTTTATTTATTATTTATATTTTATTTTATTTTTTTAATTTTTGAGTTTTATTTGGAAAAATTTTGTTTTATTTTTGATATTTTAGCACTTCACCCACTTCATCAACCTCCCCCACTCCCTCCAACAAATCAAATCTTCCTCGTTTAAATCCTCCTCCTAAAATCACTCGGCTGCAACCTGTGACGTCACCAACCGGTGCGCGATCTCGTCCCTCGCCTATGACGAAACAATTCGAAACAACTTTGTCCGATCACTCAATCTCGCTCACCGACGAATATTCCCTTACCAAGGTATCTATGGACTATACAGAATCCGATTTGACTACGTCACGCTTAAACGATGACGCGTTACAACCGGTGACGTCACAACAAAACGTTCTCATGACGTCACGATCCAATAATGCAAATTTTAACCCTTTTGGAAAAGATTTGATTCCAATCACGAACTCGGCTCCGATTTTATTCGACATGTCGGCGGATGAATACGAACGAAGGTTAAGATACGAACCACTGCAGAAGATTCAGGCCGCCAAGTGGCAAGATAAGAGCGTGACATCATCAAAGTCGACTTCTTTCGAATTAAAATCGAGTGTGGTTTCGTCAAAATCAATCAAGATTCCTTCGTCTATTTCTTTTCCGGCGGCCAGCCTGCCGCTAACAAGCGAGTCGGAAGACGCTGACGTCACTGTCGGGTCTTTATTAGACGAGCTCGAAATTCTCACCACCCCGGAACTATCGACGAATGCGGAAGTGTTTTTGAAAGATTTCTGGGAAGGGGACACCGCTGAAACTATGACGACTCCCCGCATTGCTGATGACGTCACCGGAAATAAAGACTCGAGTGACGTCAGCGACGACGGTAAAATTCCTGCTTTTGATGACGTCACAAAGATTAATAACGCAAAAGAAAGTAATTTATGTGATACCGAAACACGTCGCGGGGCGTCGCGTTCTCTTAACTTGCATTTAAATCAGGACTCAATAAAACCCAAAATGAACTCGCCGCCGGTGGGCGCAGCAGAGCCAGCCTCGCCACCATTTTCTCCAAACAACTTAAAGCATAGCTCGGCACTGCCACATAGTGGTAGTGACCCGACTTCCCTGTCCTCGAGCGATTCTGGTTTAATGAGTGGTTCGGTTGGAAGTAATTTACATGACGTCAATAAACTATCTCCCTCCAGCGGTACCACTGATGCGTCATTTTCTCAGCATGATTACGCTGCTATGACGTAGTCGTGACGTCATTGTTTTTATGTTTTTAGTTAAGTGAAAATATTTCTTTTCTTCATTCTTTTTTGTTTTTGCGGAGCTTCGAAAATCGTCGAAATTTTTTTTTTTAATTTTTAGCTTTTATCAATTTTTTATACTTTTAATTACTGTAAATTTCCACCATTTTACTTTATTTTCTTTTTATTAATTTTTTTTGTAAACGCCAATGAAACGCGACCAATTGTCCGCTGACGGCGCTATTAACGCGGAATTTGCAGTTTTTCGCTTTCTGTGGCAATTTTTTTGTAAAAAAATAATTATTAATATCTTGGTAGCTAGTTTTTTTTCTGGAAAATCGTATTAATAGTTTATTATAAATTTGATAAATTTGGATTAACTCTTGTCGATAAAATCTATAAGAAAATCACCTCATTTTACTAAAGTTCAAATAACATAAACACAAAAAATTTCCGGAACATTTTTTTCTTATCTCTTTCTATGTACAGTGCGATAAAAATATATTAAACATGGTTTAAAATGATGTTCGCTATTTAGTTTTACATGTTAGTTTTGTATTTAAAAACATACTGACCAATCGTTCTTTTTTTAAACTGTATCAAATCATTTTTTTAATTGAACTACCTATTTGCTTTTTGTTAAAATAATGTTGAATTGTATTTAAGTTTTAATTTTTTTAACAGGTTTTAATCTTGGGATTTGTATATTAAATGGAATATTAAAATAAGTAAGCTAATATTTTCAAGGAATAAGCGCACTTAGTAAAATTTTCAAAAAAAAAAAATTATTTTAAATATTTTACTTTTTTACATCAGATTTTATGATAACTCTATTTTTCTGTTTTTAATTTTATTTTGCTCGTTACGTCATTGGACGATGACGTCATTATATTTCGTTTTCTGTAAGCTGCATTGTAGAATGTCGATAAACTTGTAGTTTTGGAGATGCAGAAAATAAAAGTATGCATACCTGGTATTTTTTATTTTATCAAATTTTTAAAAAGGTTTTGTTTTTTTTTACATTATAGTTTAACAAATAAATCTAATAACTTTTTTGTAATTGGTTAATTTTTATTAATTATTTTTAGTTTTTGTTAATTGATTTTAGACAACATTGCGTCAGTTATAGAGCTAAATGTAAAACAAGGCATTTGATTCGTTATTTTAAGATGACTAAAAAGTACGCCCAGTTATTTGTTTATTTATGTTCCAAACCGCACTTGACCTTGCAATCAGCAACCTCCAAACTGTTGCTTATTACTTGTAGTTAGTCCATATATAGCGCCAATGACGATATTAGCACGAGTTATTCTAACCCTCGACATATGTAAATCAGGTGATCGAATGCAGTTAACATAGTGATACATTTCGGGTAGCCCATGTGTGATTACGTAACTTGTATCTCCTGATAATTACCTAGCAAGATAATAATATTTTGTAAATCGATGTAAGTTTGTAGGATTATAATGTTAGTATTAATGTTAGATGCCTATAAAAACCACAGCAAACTATTTTTTGCTCTATTACTAATGGTCTTGCACTTGGTTAACTAGGGTCGCTTGAACCAAAAATCTATCGTAATTTTCCATACATTTTTGAGGGTTGTAATATTTGTTTTTAAAGGTTAAAAACTCACATGCAAAGTATTAATGTCCTGCACGTAGCCCCATATGTTTAACAGGTTCGCAAGTAGGTGATAATAAACTCGCGCAAGTATTCACCAGCTTAACGTCATGATCTTTACGCAGCCGAGGTTATATGGGAGTATAGATGGCAAAAATAGACAACACCACTGTAAAAGTCTTATAAAAATGTCATTCATTTAATGGCTGAATTGCGTAATTTAGATGGGTTTATTTTATTCTCTTTAGCTGTGATTGTTTTTTAAGCTGCTGCATACTTGAGTAATTTAGCATCACAAATCAGTAAAACAAATAGGGTTTTGTAAATGTTTGGCATATTTATTGCAATGACATGGCTAAGTAATGGACAGTTTAACTTGTACTTGACAGATAGTTGGAACAAATATATTAGAAAGTAAAATGAACAATTAATGTTAAAGCTCAGATAAAGAAAGGGTACGAGGTTTTGTTATAGATCAAAGTGGAATAACAATAATTTATTGCAAGGGCAAGTTTTATTACCACATGCATTCAGCGCAACACATAACTTAGAAATAGCTATTCAGTAACATAAATTGCAAGAAAACAAAGTAAAAAATCAGCTGTATGTTTTGAGTTGTTTTTCTAACGTCCAAAACTTTGATTGATGATGATTTGTTTAAAGAAAATAAACAAAATTAAACCTCGTGTATTATGTAAGACTTACTATATTTCTTATAAAAAATAACATTATGAAAAAAATTAACTTTCTTATGCGCTTCAGTAATATTGTTTCACTTTATTTTAGAAATAAGCTAAATAATAATTGATGCTTTAAACTAAATAAAATTTGATACAAGAGAAGTTTAACCCAGAACATTTTAGTTTGTTGTTTGTGTTGATTTAGATCGCGGCGTTTTATTCCGGGACATCGAGGAAATAATTAATCAGGACGGGATTACGGTTATAATCATTGTTTGTCATTGCACGAATTATTATAAAATATTTGAAGGGTATATTATTATTATGTAAAGAAATGTGGTTAGGCAAGGTGTATTATATTTAGGTCAAAACATTGGTTACAATAATACAACAGACAATATCATTTAGTAAGGTTATCTTTCGTTTAAAAAATTAGGTCATGAACTTTTTTTGTAAATATGACTTTAACATAGTAAGAATTAGGTATTAAGTTATTCGTAATGAAACATTTTTCAACGTTAAAAAGAGGTATAGGCTAGCGTTTTGATTTTTAATAGTAGCGATATATTTATAATTGTTACTAGTTGAATATTTAAAATATTACAAACAAATGTTAAAAAAATAAACAAACATTTTTTTTAACTTTGGTATTTTTAAATATAAGTGTGATTTATACTTTGCTTAAATTGCGCAACAAATCAGCATAAAAAATGAAATGACTAATAGCAAATATATTACAATAATTTAAATCGATAGATTTCGTCATTTCGTAAAATTATGACGTAACAATTAAGGCACGAGACAGCTCCTACGTATGTGGCGTCATAAAAATATTACATAAACATACTAAAAACACCAAATTTAACTTATATAATAATAGGGGTATATCATTTGTTTAATTTATTGAATTTTGAAATCGTGCAACATGCAGAAAGTAAAAAGTGATAAGTTGTATTTTAAAGTTTATATTAAAAATAAAATAAAAATAATTTTATAATTTTTTTTGAGGATATTCTGTCGCATTTTCTTATATTTTACTTTGGCTAAATTTGCTAAACTATAATTCGCGCATACCTTATTATGGTTACGGCCTATAGGAAGAATTTTTTGCGGCTAAGGAAATATAAAACACCGGAATAAACTCCCTTCTATGTTGGTATATAAGTTACCAACAGTCCGACATTAAATCCAGTATTCGTTGATTGAATTCGACGAATACGATAAAACATTGGTTAAATGTATTAGACGGATGTTTTATTAAAGGTGTATGAAAATGCAAGAAAATAATGTTTTGCAAATTCTATTGGATTTTGTGAGACGTATAAATAAGATGCCAAAAGTTTTAAAAAAATTATTTGGTTTAAAATTTAGTTTATAAAAAAATTGAAAAGCAGTATTTATTTCTATTAAACTATATTACTAAAGTGTAATAACTTTAAACTAATTGACGTAAAGATTAGTAATTAAATAAATCCGATTTGTTTAAAGTTAATAAAATATACGTTGCGGGGGTTTTTGCTAAATAACTTAAACATTTTAGTAAAATAATTTATTTTAGATATGTAAAGTTTTAGACCAGTAAGGTAGTAAAGTCAAAAAATGTCGTTTTAAAATATTTTTATATGAATTTGTTATGTAAATTTTTGGTTTTTCAATTTAGTTAACATTGCTATTGAACTAATAACGGAAATTTGTACGATCTTTTTTTTTATTTTTGCGATCGCTTTTGGTCATGTTAAAATCCGCAAGTGGGTGTAATAGACTTAGACAAAATATAAAGACGGTCTCGTAATTTTAAGATAGCATGGAAATTTCGATTTGAGTGAGATTTAATGTTACATTTTTTTTTTAGTTTTTTAAATACAAATAAAAATTAAAACAAATAAACTGTTAAATGTCATTTTTTTGCCAGGATTGCAATTTTGGGGTTGTAACTTATTTAAAAAACATTGTAAATTATTTAGCTGTCTTTAATATTTTTTTCTTAGCAAAATTTTAAATTTAATTTGTTGTTTAGTTTTAATAAATTGATAGCCAGCACGTGATTTTTAAATATATTGTTGGGCATTGCAAAAATTTATGATCGATTGCATTAGATGCATTTTGACCTTTTTTAAGTTTTAACCGTTGTCGAAAACGTTGTATACGTTATTATAATCAACTTTGGCCAGTCGCACCACACTTAACAATAACCTATTTTCGAAGCTTATTATCTTGCATGAAAAAACGCGAATAAAAGTGTAAGGCAATATTTTTGTTTACACAATTTGCGCGCAATTTAATAACGTTGTGTATGTATTTGGTATTTGACTACTAATATGTTTATTATGGTATTTATACCGCATTAAACATTGCTCAAAGGGTCTCCAACATAAAGAAGTTATATTGTTGTATAATTTTTTTTACGTTTTGAGAAATGAAATGACGTTAACGAAATGAAATGACGTTACGATCGTTGTAAATGGTCGACGTTTCGACCACCTCCAAAAAAACATATTTTGTAAATTTTCAAACAACAAGATTTGGTTTGCGTCATTTTTAAATGCTGTTAATCTGCGTAGGATTAAAGTTTTGCAACAAATTTAATGAAGTTGTTAATAATTTTATTTATTTTTACTGATGGAATCAAATTATTACTCATTTCGATAATAATATTATTTCGAATTACGAAATTTTCCCATTGCGCAATTTGTCATTATTAGGATTTTGTTTTTAATTTTTTTTCGATAACTACAATGGCTCATTCTTCTTCATTTAAACAATAAAACTGCTGTAACTAAATAAGTCAATACCTTAATTGCACATTTTTTAATTATTTAAATGTGAAAGTTTTAAAAGTTTAAAACTGCGTTAACATAAAATCTAAAATATTTGTTTTATTTTTGCCATATTTAAAAATGTTTTATTTTTTTTATTTTTTTTTGAAAATAAATTTGCAAAAAAAAAAGATATTTTTTTTTAAATAAATTTGCGTCGTTTTTTATGTTGTTACGATCGTTGTAAATGGCCGATTTGTTCTTGTTTAGTTAAACCGGAGGTTCGTTAATTTGTCTTTTACCAAACAGCGAAAATTAAAAGTTCAACTCGCTATAACTCGGCAGCAATTCGCTTCCCCTCTTAAACCTTAAACGAGGTTGTTTTTGCTTTAATCTTCGTCGCCAAATCCGCCCCGTAAGCTATATTTCGGCGAATCGCCAATGACGTCACGGGTTTTATTACGTCATGTCACGTGCCGTGAACCTTGTGGTCGCTTTTTGCTTTGCAAACGTGCACAAAAACAGTTTTTTTTTCTCAAAAATCATTTACTTGAGGTTGGTTTTGTTTATGTTTTCATGTCAATATTTTTCGGTTTAAAAAAGTGATTGAGTGCATTTTGTTGCTTGTTTTTTTGGCAATTCAATGCGCAACGTACGACTTGATTTTTGACGTATATGCGCGCGGGTCAACTGCGCATCATCTGCCATTTGACCTTTGTGGAGATTTGTGACATGTAAACTTTACTTGATTGATTTGAATAAAAAAAAATTACAAAAATAATTAAAATAGACTGTGACTATTAATATCACGGTAACACAATATAATTGAACAAAAGTAAAAATAAAATTTTTATTTTTAAAATTTAAGAATTCATTTTTTTAAATAAATTTATTAAGTTGAATTTTTAAAGGAGAATTATAAATTCGGGACTCTCCCGACCCGGTACCAACCTCGGATTAAATTCTCACAATTTAATATTTAAACTTTATTATTTTAAGTTTTTTACTCAAAAATGAAAAATTTAAACTTGATAAACGATGAGCGGGTGTCAAACTATTTGACCTGTTGTATTCTTAGTTGAGATTTATCGATTTAATTCTGCTAAGAGATTAATGCGACGCTTTTCTCTATTTTTACGCGACTTTCTAATTACTAAAATCATTTTCTTTTAATGAACCTCTTAATATAATATTTTCAATACAATTTTTTTTTCATGATTATCAAATCCCATTTTTTTTAAATTGAAAGTCATCAAAAACGGTATTTTTATTTTATTTATTTTTTCTTTTATTTTTTATGCTCCAATTTTAAAATTGGGTAAAAATTCCGATGTATTTTTAAATAAACAAGCATTTGGATTTAGATTGCTAAGTAAATTATTTGGTAGATTTTAAATTATTTGCTAAATATTGTGTTTCAAATTCGAAGATCCTCCGAAGATTCGTGAAAACACGAGAGAACTTTTTCTTAACAAAAAAAACGAAAACCAATCAGACAACGATTATGGGAAAGGAGAGAAGCGGGTCACGTGACGAGATTCTCTCAATGCACGCGAATGACGAGCCAGGTAAAACGGTGCAGGGGGGCGCCGTTAATGATCATTCGATTGAAGTCGAGGACAGTGAAGCTACACCTTTAGACAAGAAAAGTGAAATGAACGGCGTGAACCACAACTCATCAGTGTCTCCGAGTCGCCCAAAAGGCAAGGTCAAGGCGCTGTACCAGTTTAAAAGAGGTGCTGAGGTCGTGGGCAAAAAGGTCAGTAAGGGTTGCTGTAACTACTGGTCAGATGTTTGTTCCGTGCAGACCGTGAAGGAAAAACTTCCAATCATCAACTGGTTACCAAAATACCGAGCACAAACCTTCAAATGTGACCTGATTGCTGGTTTGACCGTTGGGTTGACCGTGATTCCACAAGGCATGGCTTATGCTGCATTGGCGGGACTAGAATTGCAGGTGCGTTTTAAAGTTTTTTTTTAAATATATTATTAACGAAGTTTGGTTTAAGAACATAAAATTTTGCATTATAAATGCGACAATTTTTGTTTCAAAAAAATATTCATATTGTTTTCGGAATAATATTTTATTAACTTGATTAAAAAAAATCGTAAAATTCAGCGTAAAATTCGGGAAAAAATTAATCTTAAAAATGACAAGATTTATCTTAATAACAAAATATCAGTCTTATATAATAGCAAAAATGCTAATAATAAAATCACGTGTCAAAATGTTTCACGTTTCTCATCGATTCGCCGCTGAAGGGACAGTACCTTTATTATCGCCTCGCCAGACAATGGGCGATACCGCTTTGTCTGGTTACGCAAGAGCTGCGCGATTTTTGCGAAAAAAATCCAACTTAGGTTCACGAAAAAAAAATCCGACAAAGGCGAGTTTTCTGTTTGTATTTGAACGATAAAACATGTTCAAGTTGATATTTTGCCTTTAGAATACACTTCACTATTAAATTTCCTTCTAAAAGTCTCAAGTTTCCTTTTTTCAAACAAACGCAGCTACCCAAAAGCCCAAAGGCAAAATTGCGCTCGGATTTTGCGAAAAACATTTGTGCGTATTCCGTAGCTGATAAACAAAGGTTTATGCTAATATTAATCACTATTTAACTTCGCATTTTTGCGGGGTTTTAGACCTTAGTTAAACTTACTGTTTTGCGTTTTTTTTTCGATACCGAGAAAAATTAGGAAAAATTTTTTTTGTTTACGGTTATTAAAATGTGATCGGTCTTATAAACAGTACACAAATAACCTATTGTTGTAATTAATAAAAAAAACTAAAGAAAAAATTTGTAATTAAAAATGACCTTTCTACAATGCACAAAAGCTCATTTGTATTTGCGTTATGGTGATGAATATGAAAGGCCCCTAAAACCTTTGTCTAATAAAAGTTATTTAAAAAGAAAACGCCTTTTTTGGAGAAAACAAGTTTTTTAACACTTCTGATCGTCGAAGGTTAAAATTAAAATTTTTGCAAGTTATTCAACATAAAAAAAATGTTGTATACGCATAGTTCAATATTAGTGGGCATTTGATAAATTTTCAAAAATAAATTTCATATGCGTAATAAAACAAAGGACAAAGCTTTCAGATAACACAATAAAATTGGGATTTTTCGCAATTCAAGGTTGCCAACTTAGCATTTTTAGGCTAAATGCAAGTTAAATGCGGTTGTGCTTTAACAAGTAGGGCATGACGACTGTGGCTGCCTTTCTTGCCGCATCACTGGTTTCAAAGTTAACCGATATATTTTTTGTTATTTTATCTTTAAATCAATACAATTAAAGTTTTATTGATTATTTTAATGAACTGAAACAATTATTGGATTTTTGTTCTTTTTTCGGATTGCCAAAAAGATCGTTCACGCCTGTTACCATCTTGTTTCAAATAAATTAAATAATAGCTTTTGTAAATAAGATAATTTGATTAGCAAAGGTATTTTTCTATTTTTTTATAAATTTCTTCTTTCTTGTTTAACGCTTGAGAAATTTGGCTAAAAATAGAAAATTGTTAATTATAACCACTTTATTTTTATAATTTTTTTAACATTTCAGTTTGCCGAAATTTCTATTTATTTAAAGCTCTAAATATAATAATTAGTGGGGCATTTTACGTTTACTATACTTACAAATACGCTATTTTAAAATTATCTCTAATACAGGGTTAGTTATGGGTGCACCATTGAATTTTTTTATCAAAATCTAGTTACATAACCTGAAAATATAATAATTGGATGTGGCATTGGGTAAAAAAAGGGTAAAACGTAAAAACAGGGTGTTAACGTTAAATTTACCTTTGACCTATTTTCAAATGTATTTCTGCAGTTTTTTTTAATGCATGAGGTTACTAGTTTTTTATTCTATTAAGAAGCGCCTTCGGCTAGAAAACCACCCGACCTGTGGGTCATGCAAAACTGAAAATATTTAAGTTGTTTTGCAACTTTAGGCTTAACAGGAGCATCAAATTAATCGGTATTTTTAAGCGTTGATTATTGTTTACGAAGACATAAACCTATTTTCACGGGTTTATCGTGCGGTTGTATAATCTGGTATTATGATTCACGATTACACGAAGCTCTGCCTTTTGTTTTATGCAATTCGCGCCTGCACATTGTCAAGTTCATGACGTCATGCGGCCTAAATTTGCACCCCGTACATTTGTTATGATCGGACATCAAGACGCTGGGATTAAACACTTGACTTTATCGGGTGGGTAGAAATCTTTATGATATCGCTTCCGCTAAATCAAAAGGATTTTGTTAACGCGAT
Source organism: Corella eumyota (assembly GCF_963082875.1). NCBI lineage: Eukaryota > Metazoa > Chordata > Ascidiacea > Phlebobranchia > Corellidae > Corella > Corella eumyota. The sequence goes on from NC_137491.1 coordinate 7,168,492, forward strand.
AAAGTATATGCCAACACCCTATAAGTTACTATACAGGGTAAATTGTTAGTAAATTATGTTATTCGCCGTTTTAAATTTAAATTTTATTGTACAAGGCAATTAAAAAAATGGTTTGAATATTAATAATTTTATTATATTTTTAATAAAATGACTTGTCGAAATCGGCGGTTTATTTAAGTGGCCTTATTACACGACCGGTAATTATGTAATTTAACTAGTTTTAAACAACATGTCTTACCGGTGCAACAACATAAAAAAATTGTTAATTGTCGTTGCCACTTTAACTGTTAAATGCAGAAATTCTTTTTTGATATTTTTATGTTTAAAATATAAAAAGAGGTTATTGAGGTTCTACGTGGGTCAAAAGTGATTTAACCCAATTACAAATACTTAAAACAAGTCCAAGTTTAGGCTGCGATTATTTTTACCATGAAGTTCGCGTGACCATTTACTAACGATTAAACAAGCTTGGGTTTCAGGTTAAGATTTTAATCCGCCGGCCAGACATGTAAACACAACCGGGCAGTTTAGGCCAGGCCAATCGGTCTTCACAGAAATTATGTTCCACCATAACAATGGTGCTACACTAAGCCGAAAAACCGCATTTATTTAAATTTTACACTTAATTCTTTTACGCTGATCGCTTGTTTACGTTAAATGCACTGCTTATTTATCGCTTGTTATACCCATATAAGTTGCATAGACAGCTCGCATTTGGGTTGTATATTTCCACAATACTAAGTAAATCACGCTTGGTTAGTATATGCTGAATACTGAACCGCCATGACGCTATTGGTGGGTCTAAGCTTGTTGTTAATGCCAACATATTGCACCAGTTTTGGTTGATAACTGTCAATTTATCGAATTACGGAGCAATTATTTGTTTGTGGATTGAGTCGGGCGTTCAGTCCACGAAAAACGGGATTTTTTAATGAATTTAAAAAATAAACAAAATCAGAATTCCATCTGTTTGACTTTAAAAATTTTGAGTGAATAATTAAATATTTAAAGTCGAATAAAGCCATTGGCTTTACATTTAAACCGCGTTTGTTTTTTTTGATTTTGCTTCCACAGCTTGTCGGCGTTTAAATATTTGATACAGCGTACAACAATCGTTAATATAATGTCTTACTATTTTTATTAAAAAAATTAAATTTTGGTCGTACCATTCAGTACCGCGGAGTTTTTCTTATGATTTCATTGTTTATTTTGCATTACTTATATAACATGCAAGTCCATGTTGCAAGCGTTTTTGTAATCTTATTAAATCTGCCTTTGTTATTTTTTTGCAAGTGTAAGCATGATTTGCAAAAAAATGCATAATATTAAGATATTTTGGCAAAAACCTTTTTACATAAAAATATTCTTTAAAATTATTTTTGAAAAAATTGCTTTTTGACATTCATAAACTTAACCAACATATTCTAAAGCAAGAAAATGGCTACAATTTTAAAATAAAAAAAAATTAATTAAAAATAATTTTATTTTTTAGTATGGATTGTACAGTGCATTTATGGGAAGTTTTATTTACTGTTTGATGGGAACCTCCAAGGATATCACGATGGGACCGACAGCAATTATGTCGATATTGGTTGCTGAATATTGCGAGAATCCGTGGGTCCACCACGAAGAGGGAAGCTCCGAAACGGTAACAGAAAAAAATTTCTGAAACTTTTAATAATTTTTAACGGTAAAAAAAAATAAAATAGGAAACTTTACAAAAAAATTTATAAAATTATTTTTTTTATTTTGAACAATTTATAGATTTGTTTGAAAAATATTTTGAGCTTATAAATTATAGGATTTTACAATTCACTATTTGTCTATATTATTGAAAATTTGGGCATTTTTGCTGTTTTGTTTACTCGTTTATATTACATAAGATTAAGACCAAGATAAATATAGTTTAGTGAATTTTTGTGAACTTTAATCTTAAACAATTTGTGATTCGTTACGATATAAACGTGTTGTGCATCATGTATGTACCATCAATATAGCGAAATAAAACTGGTTTTAAAGTTCGATCCAAGAAACTAATAGCAAGGTTGTATTAGTAACGTTCTGCGACACAAAATAAAAATTAAAATCTGGAGCTTTTAATTTTTAAAGTGATTCAAATTATAATCTTTTGCTAGGTTAAACAAACGACCTTAAGCGTAACATAAATAAACAAGCTTTCAACTAATCACGCGACAAGGTTGAATTAATAATTTATATATCCGGATATCCGTTAGTTGGCAATGTAGAGCGGTCATTTATTTTCATCAAATTGACGACCATTTGTTTATTTTTTTACAAAACGGAAGAAATTAAAATCAGCGTTTGATTTCTTTTTTAAATTTAGTAATAAAAAAAATGTGATGATTCGCATCATTTAAAGAAGAAAATTCGCCGTTTATTTAAACTGGGTTTAATTTGCTACCGTTTAATAAAAAAAAAAGTGTTTCTGTGGTTTTCGTGAATTTGTTAAATATTTTATTATTTCATACTTAACATTTAATTTTTTCAAAAAAACTTATTCCGTTCTCCGCGATGGCGATAAAAAAACTTCTTGCAATACGTTGGAATGCAAAGATTATCGCATAATAACACAAAACAAAACATTTGGTTTTACTGTTTAGGGTCAGTGCTTTAAAATCAGATTATGGCTTTTAGCTTCATTGAATTTGAAAATGCTAACTCAACCTTTTTTGGTCATTTTTTGCAAATTAATAAAAGTAAAAATGTAACTTGGCTAAAATTACCTGGGTTTTATGGTAAAAACGCCTCGGTGCCTCGCCGTATACGTAAACTAAACACTAATTAACCTAATTAAATAAGTTGCAAAATCAGCCGGATTTTTTTGGAAAGATTTTGGCATCGATAAGAAAAAAAAAATTCATTTCTCAAAACTTAAAAAAAATAAAGATCTTTTGGCCAAAATTATGCACAAAAATTCTTTTTGTTTCAAAAAAATAATAAAATTAAAAAATAAAAAGAAAAAAAAAATTTTGATTTATTTGATTTTATGTTTTTAACAACAATTTTTTGTTAATTTTAGACCAACGTTACACTGGCTATACTTCTCGCGTTTTTATGTGGAATAATTCAGTTTGTTATGAGTGTATTTCGGCTGGGGTTTTTGGTCAGATATATTTCTCATCCTGTTATTACTGGTTTTATGTCGGCAGCTGCAATTGTTATTTCAATGACGCAATTCAAGGTAGGTTATCAAATTATTTTTATTATTATAAATTTAGAAAAAAATTTTTAAACTAAATTATAAATTCATAAAAAAAAAATTTACACCTTTGTTTCACGTACAGTATATTTATATGTAAATTTCTTTTAAAATATTTTAAATTTCATTTTAGAAAATCTTCGGGATTATCACACCTCGTGGATTTTTTAAAACGATTGGAACTGTGTTGACTCATCTTTATCAAACCAAGTAAGACTTTAATAATTTTTACCACAGTTGTTTTGTATTGGGATATTGTTTTTGTTCTTTAATGAATTTAAAGTTTAACTAAGTTTGTTATTAAATAGCAACCTAACTATTTCTTAAGTCTAGAGTTGAAGCAAAGTCTTTAAAATCATTTTTTTTAGAATATACGATCTTATTCTTGGTCTATCTTGTATGGTGATTTTATTTACTCTTAAATGGGCGAAAGAAAGATGGTCGAAACCGCAAGAAGGGGTTACTGACAGTAAATTGAAAACCGTTTTGAGGACGATTCTCTGGTTTATCGGAACAAGTAAGTTGTTAGACACAACATATAAAAAATTTCGTTTTGTTTGTGCCTAATTTTTTAAGCCTTTTGTAAATAACTTTACTAAAACAAAAAAATATGTATTTTTTTAACAAGTAGAAAAGAACAATGGAAAAAATCAACTCTAATAAACATAAAAATGCAATTTTTTTTCAAAATTTCTTAAAATCTTAATTTTATTTATATTTAGGTCGAAATGCTGTTGTGGTTATCGTATCAGCCTGCATTGCTTATGGTATCACCGATATAGAAATTCCTGTGGGTCAACGCCCTTTGACTCTCACCCAAAACATCACTGGAGGCTTACCCCCGTTTCAGGTACCCATGTTCCACTATGACGTACCCGGGGAAAATCGAACGATTCAGTTTCCAGAACTGTTGAGTCAATTGGGAAGCGGGTTGATTGTTGTGCCTTTGATCGGATTTTTGGAGTCGATCGCCATCGCAAAAGCTTTCAGTAATTTATTTTTATTTGCTGTTTTTTGATTTTTTTTATAGAGGATATTCTGTCGGTACGTGTATTAATTGGTTTATTTTTAAAAGGTCGAAAAGGTAATTACAAAGTAGATGCTGGTCAAGAGTTACTGACAATTGGTGTCACCAATTTTCTTTCCTCATTTGTCAGTTCTTACCCAGTTACCGGTAGTTTTGGAAGGTAAATATATCTATTTTCTTACATTAGGTTCCAATATAATTTTTAGGATTTTTTTAAAAATTGGCTCCGCACACCATCAAGCGGATATTTTTATATTTAAATTTTGTAGAAATTCTGCACTGCAGAATCTTTAGTTAGAAAAGTTTATTGTGTTAACTTAACCAAAAAGCTAAAAATAACTTAATGAGATAAATTTGAACTTGGGTTGTATGCAGTAAACAAAAATATTTTCAATGTCATTTTCACAGAGTAGTTAAACATTTTTTAAAATAAATTCTATTTTTAGAATAATGTTTATAAATACACTTCTAAAAATAGCGACGTAAACAAATAATTGTGTATTAAAACACTCCCTTGAACTAAAAATAGAAATACACAAACTGATTTTAACAGATTAATAAGGTTCATTTCGATATCAGAAAACCGACGAAACCTCATATTTACCAAAAAAATAACTTTGGTCTAATTTAGAAATACGATGGATAGAATCGTAAACAATTTCAATGTCAAATTCTAAAAATAGATTATGTTTACTAGGTTAAAAGTAAGAAGGCTGATTTTATGTTTTTGTACAAAACAATTGAACTATTTTATTAGAACCCCTTTTCTTAAAAAATTGTGAATTCTTAATTTTAGTTTTCAATGCAATAAACAACTTTTGAATTAAATTTCATATTTTAAATTTTGTTTAATTTTTTTTTAGGTCAGCAGTTAATGCTCAGAGCAATGTAGCGACACCTATGGGCGGGGTGTTTACCGGAGTTATCGTTTTGCTTGCTCTCGAATTTCTGTCAGTTACCTTTCAGTATATTCCAGCTGCAGCATTAGCGGCAGTTATTATTATGGCTGTCATCAACTTGTTTGATTTTAGAGGCATGTTACACATATGGCACATAAACAGTAAGTTTATTATTTTACTTATTTAAAATTTTTGACATTATATTAAGCTGCACCATATTGTTTAATTATAGTTTTTTTATTATTAATTTAACACTCATACTTTTAAACTTTTATTATTTTTTGTTGTTGTTTGCTCAACCTTAATTCACTTTTTGTTTTTTTGTTATTAGAGTTGGATATTTTACCAATGTTGGTCACCTTCTTTTTGTGTTTCTGGGATATTGCTTACGGTATTATGGCTGGGATTGGATTTGCTATTATCATTCTACTTGCACAACATTCCAGGTAAAAGTTTTATAAATAGTTGCTTAAAAATGATTTGTAAAGTGAGTAACTTTTTTATATTTTTAAATGATTTTTATATTTAATTTATATGGTTTTATTATTTTAGGCCCCAAGCTAAGATCGATGTTGAGGGCGATATAGTTACAATGAGAGTGAAACGAGGTTTGGACTTTCCCGGAGCTGAATACATTGAGGACAAACTTACTGAGCAAACCGATGCAGGTAAATGTCTTTTCTTTTTTATGCGATTTCAACTTTTCAATATAAACCAAATTTAAACAAAATTCGGTTGGTTATTTTGAATTTGCCTTAAACACTATTTTTTTAGGAACCATTAAACACGTGATTGTTGATTGCTCAAACTTTACTGAGTTGGATTACAGCGCAGCAGAAGCTCTCAATCATGGATCAGAGGCTCTTAAGAAATCTGACATTTCACTTAAACTCTGTGGACTGAAGGTAAATTCAACGTTGTTACTAGTAAAAAAAAAACTTTTAAAAAAGAACAAACTTTAATTTTAATTGTTTTAACTTACATGAACTCTTGCTAAATCAATTTATTTAACATTAAATTATATTACTTGATGAAAATTAAACAGTTAGGATTGACTTTTTGAGGATGAAAATATTTTTTTTTATTTTTTACAGACTGACCAAGAAAAAATGTTAAAGAGAATGAACATCTTCAACAACGGTGTCAAGTTTTATGACACGGTCGAAGAGGCAAAGGAGGACACACCTCGCATCTTCGTCACTCCTGTACCCAACATGGAAGACGACTGCGCCGTCTAACGGGCGACAAGATTTTTGTTTGCAAAAATGAAATTTTTTATGTTCTATTCGAGTTCTTGTATGTGCTTTTTCTGTGTCTGTAAAGTCTTAAAACTCAAAAGGTTAAACTAACTGCCTTAGTCTTAATTAGTTTAAGGTTGTTAGTAAGTATTACAACGTACAAACCGTCCGATATACTTGAAATTAAACAATTATGGTGGTATTTTTTGCAATTAATTTGTCCTGTAAACGTAAAATAACTGTTTAATTAATAATATTTAACCCCATTATATTAACAGAAACCAAACAATGCAAATAATCACTAACGAAAAGTTTAAATGCATTCAGGGTCCTTGGATTTAAATTTTTAAATTTGTTTTTACTTAAGGTGCTGAAATTTCATATAATTTTTCGTTTAAATTTTTTTCCTGGTTCTTCAAAAGCTTGCGTAATTTGTATTAATTGGCTTGCCAAAAATTGCCCATTTTTAAAATCTGTGCTTTTACATGACAAAGTGAAATGCTTTCTGAAATTTAGGTTATCACAAATTACCACAAAAAGTGAATAATGGTCTGTTTGTAAATCGTTCTTTTTGTTTGTTTATTTTTCAGTATTTATCATATCCGCAACTTGAACTTGAAACTTGTTTATTTTTGAAAAAAACACATTTTTTTTTATTTTCCATATACTTGAGATATAAAGATGTATTTTTGATACCATATAGGTCCACCCTGTTTAAACACCAATGCACAAAGGCAAATTATCTGTCTTTATATTAAACTATAAATGTGTGCCTTATATTTTGTACATATGGTATGTTACGGCCTTTTTCGTTTGCTTTCTATTAATATTTGTTTTTTGTCATCATACGGTCTGCTTATATTGTTTGTGCAAACTTTTGTTTTTTTTATGTGTTTTTATGCTTTGCCGAATTTGTAAATAATTCATTTGCCCATCCTTAACGCTGCAGCTTCTAACTAATGATTTGCGAAAATAAAAAAATGTACCAAATTTGATTGTTTTTTGCTCATTCAAAATACAGGATTATATTTTTCTAATTTACTAAATCAATCAAAACTTTTAAAAACAACCACGTATTTGTTAAATTGTTTTAAACATTTTGTTTTATTGACTTTTTCTAAATTTTTGGTGAGTTTTTACTTATTTACAAAATCACTAGATGGGATTAGAGAGTGTTTAAAACATTTTTGATAAACGTTTTTGCACTTAAAGCTTTAGTAAACAAACATGATACCTTTTTGTCCAAATATTTCAAATTGTTATTTTAAAACTTTAAACAAGACGCGTGTACTTATTTTAAGCTTAACTTTCCCGCCTATTTTGTTCATTCAACAAAGCTTTAAAATCTTTGAAAGGCATTGTAGAAACATTTCAATTACTTGGATTGTTGTCGGTCAAGATATCAAATTTCATGTCAGTGATAGTGGAATGCTGAAAGCGATTACGATAAACTTTTGTTGTATGTGATGTTATTCCTTTACAATACTGTGTAACAGCTAATAAGCCTTGCTTTACACTGAGGTTTACTTTGTTTTCGCTTACAGTTTTGAAAGCATTTTAATTGGCTCGTGCGGCAACAATATTCAGATTGGTTTTAAAAACTTGTTTTTAAGTATGTTTTTAAAGACAAGTGATGTTTATTAAAGGCAACTTTGTATATGTAAATATATAGGAGTTTATTCTGATAATGTTTTTCTATATTGGCATTTTAAAGATGTTGTTTTTAAGAGAAGTGTAGTAAACACAACAAGACATTTATATAGTAAGTTACTTTTTAATCTAAATTTAAAAAGATAAATCACCCAAACCACGTCAGTTTTCTATTTATTTTAAACTTGTATAACAACCAGCAAAAACAGAAACAAAGTAGGGTAAACTTCCATCAAGTAGTTAAACAATGTTGAAGGAAGTAGATCAAGTAGCAAATCGGTTTAGGATATATGTTTTGATTTATACTTGAAAGCTTTACCTTAATTAACCTGCAGTTTATGGCTTAAATATGGTTTAACAGATGGATATAAATCTTGCAGACGTTCTAATACAAAAACACGGTGTAGTTCGCTTACGGAAAGAATGTCAGAGGCATTTCATTCATCATTTAATCGCCGCTTTTATTGGCCTTTGACAGATTCTGTTTAAACAGTGCTACCCGTAACGGTGGCAAATGAGACAATTTGTTTGCACTCTGTTGGAAAAAAGATTGGAGTTTTATAACAGCGCTGGTAATTTATGAGCTTAGTAGCGAATGGACAGCGTGGTTCAAGTATTCTGAAGTACGATTACGTTGATTGTTCTTGTACTTTTAAACTCAATGGTAACCACCAGCATACTTAAGCGGAAACAAACAGAATAGCAGGATTTATTTTGTGCGCAGGTCAGTTGCTGTGTTATTGTTTAGTTCGTCGTTTCGGTCGAGCTAACTCAGACGGTATTGTCTGGTCGTCGTACTACGTTCCTTGTGACTTTTATAGTTTAATAAAAGAAAGCGTGTGACATCTCGTACCTACAGCTAGAAGTTTACCAGTTAAGAGGCATTCAAGCAAGACTGCTAATGTATTACTAATGTATATCGTAGAAAACATTGTTTAAGTTCTGAGGTTTAGTTACATGTTAAGTTGTACTTTGTGTTTTATACATTTTAAAATACTCCAAAAGTTTGTTTAAAAAATGGTTTTTGTTTTGAAACGGTAAAAATGTAATAAAGAAATGAGTTATAGATTTGAAAGATAGTAAAATCGGAATTTTCGATCCACATCTTAATTTATTGAGGAGTTTTTTCATATTTAAAATTTTTCATAGATTGTAAATATGTGTGTTTGTTAGCTATAAAAATTCATTGTTAGCTGATGTAATATTAATAATATTCCAAAGCTGCATAAACATATGGAATATTTTTTAAATATATTATGTTGACTTTTCTTTTAATTTACATTGGGAAATCGTAAAATGTGATGTTCCTATAACAGCCTTTGTTTATTCTTCGGTTACACGGTCTTACACAATAGTACTGAAATCAAACGTTTTAAGTTGATGACGTCATGGGAATGTAATATACACACTTATTTTTTTGTGACCAAATTTACTTGTCGTTGATTTCGAAAAATCAAAATATAGGAGTAGAAATGCCTTGTTTTTATAGGCTTATATTGATAAAGCTAATACTAATGTTATTTAGTTATAATTTGTTTTAGCTTTATCGTTACTTTACCTTTTTTATTTCTTTGGGAGTACTAAGAGGTACAAAATATTTAAGAAAAAGCGTATAAATATTAAAAAAGTTTAGCTGCCCGTTAGATTTTAGATTTTGTAATAATTTACAAAATGTATTACATATAATTGTCTCTTAAACGCTGGACAAATTTACGTAGAGTTACGATAATAAAGTTGTCATTTGTTTTGGTCAGTAACCCTTCAATCTCAATATAAGAATTTGTTTAGGTTTAAGATTGTCGTTATTTGGCACGTTTGTTTATTATAATATGTCTTATTAGCAAGTTAATGGGTAAATAATTAATGGGAAACAATGCACATTTAATTTGTAATGTTGTTTATTGTTCGCAGAGCAAAAAATGCAGGTTATAAAAATAAGAATAAAAAAAAAAAATTAATTTTTATTAAGAAGTGGGGTTTAGGTCATTTTGTCGTGTTTTTTTCACGCATGACTTCTTTCGAAATGACGTCATAATTACGTCACGTTTACTCATACCTTGTAAACATGCCAAACCTTAAAGGTGAAACTGGCGTTTTCAGTAAATATTTCCTAGGATTTCTATAAACTTTTTACCGTTGATTAAATAATAAACAATTGAACTTTTTTTTTCTCACGGATTTAATTTTTCGTGAAATTTTGTAAGGCAATTTTGGCATGCTTTTGCATTTTTATTTAATTTTGTTTAACGTTTTAAATTTATAAGGTGAATTTGATAAAAACGTTATATTTAGGACCACGTTTTTAATTATTTTAGTTTGAAAATGTTAGGATTAAAGGCATTCAAATTTTAATATACTGACTTTGTTATTATTTGTTTTGTTTTTATTTAGAAGTGGTTTGATTGAGCACTTGAATATTAAAAAAGTTATTTCAGCTTTGTGTTTTTAATAAAGTAGATTTTATTATAGCTCTAAATAAAAAAGTATAGACTATAAAGCAAATATGTTCGTCGTTTTGTTTAAAAATATTAAACCTCCTATATGTACCTTTTCTCCAACAATAAAGTTGTTTATTTTTGATTTCGTAATAATTTCAAATAATAAAACTTTATTTGACAAATAAAAATTTCCCGGTGCATAAATTAAAAAGTAGTTTTGAATTTTCTTTGGTCAATATTCTTTAATTACCCAATAAGTGTGCATGAGCCTTAGGGGGAATATAAAACAGAGGTATTGGGTATCAATCGTTTATAGCGGTGTCTTATAGCGAGTTGTTCTAAGTTTCTGTAAACATAAAAAAGTTAAAACTCTGGCTTAAAACTGTAAAGTAAAACTGTATATATTGCTAATAAATCATTTGCTAGCTTAGGAAAACAGGAAATTATTGCTATCGTACAAAGTTTAGGCTAAATGTTTGGCACAGAGTCTGTGGTAATTGCTTTTTTGTTTACTACATTTGAGGTTTCTACTTGTTAGTAACTAAAGGTTAGATCTTAAATTGTAAAGGTGTTATTAAAAATCTATTAGGCTTTATTTTGCTTGTAAATTAGAAAGATGTATTGCGTTTAGTCAGCATTAACGAACAAGTGTTAAAATATTTAACATTCCGAAACATTAAATTTTTGTCGCTGGCATGTTATCAAGTTATATATTGTAATCCACAAACGATTATTTTTTATTGCGACAAAATTTTGGCACGTCGTAAAAAGCACATGTTAGTTTTACGTCATTATTCAAGGAAGCATTACTTAATCAATCTTGGCACAATGTTTTAATAAATATTTTGGCAATTTTTTTATAAATATCTGCTTTATGAATTTAAAGCGACTTAAACGATTTTGTTAATTTTTAACCGTTTTCCCAAATTGATTTTAAATTTGTTTATTCAAATGGAATGTCGTTTTGGTAGACTGTTAAATTGATATTGATTTTGAAGACGGTTTTTCCTTTGGTTGAATCAATAATTGGCTTTGTTAACCACAATGAATGTTTGTTTTTAAATTCCATTGTCTAGCCTCAACATAACATTGAAGTTTTGTTATTTTGTGATGATATTGTTAACAATAGCAGAGTAGAGTGATAGTTTTGTCAATTTAAACACACCATCTTTACAAGGTATTATTAATTTAAAGGATAATTACAATTTGACTTGTTATAAGCTAACTAAATTGACAATGTAAATGTAATTAAAATTAATTTAAGTTATTTTCTATAAGTCTTACATAATATTGCAAAAATCTTGTTAGTATTTATATTTCTGATATTTTACAATTTTTTCACAATTAGAAAATTTCGTTTTTTTTTGATTTATTGAAGCTGTCGTCGTATTTACGTTGTATATTACGTAATAAGTTATTACATTTCATTAGTGTCTCCAAATGTTGTCTGCCAAAAATCTAGCTAGTAAGTATGCCAACTTAGGCCTACATAAAGAAAATATTTGAAGGGGTTTTTAAAGCATAAAATTAATGTCTAAAGTTAAATATAGATATAAGGATTTAACTACAGTTAAAATGTACTAACAGTTACTAACTTTAAAAAAGTTTTTTTTTCGTAAAAATCAAGAAAATGACTCTTTTATTGTTTTAATTAAAAACGCAGACTGACGATTTATTAAAAATATTTGCGGCTAGTAATCAGTTTTAACCCCGCATCAACTGACATATATTTACTGTATAAGCGCGTTATTGAAACAGCATGAGTTCATTATATTATTTCAGGGAAAGCATTTTTTTCGGGGAATTGTGTGTAACATAGTTTTTGGCTGTATTGGAATTGTCTAAAACGTTTTTTCGGTATACCTAAAAAGTTTAATAGTTTTAGTTTTAGTTTGTTTTAGTTTTAAAAACATTTTGTATTTTGTTATGTTGCTAAAATATGTAGGCTTAGCTATTATAGTTTTATTATACATTAATTAGACTTGTTACGACTAAGATTTTTTAATACAATTTTACACTTATAATACACCCAGTTAAAATAGTAAAAAAATATTTGTTTTATGTTAGCAGAATTTAATTTCTTTTGAATTAACTTTAATATTTTTAAAATAAATTTATTAAAATTATGAAATGAGCACCTCGATTGGTTTAATTAACGGTCGACCTCTCTCGTCCCCGTCGGCTTTTAGTTCGGAATCAACGAGCCCAACTTCACCGATCGAGACGGGATGTTGCAGATATCCAAGATCCAGAAGCGTCAACTCTTTATTCAATCACAAACACGATAAAACCAAGACAAACAGTATCAAGAGGTTACCTAAATTTACCTGGGCTATTTTTAGAGGAAGGGATAAGACTAAGAAGCCTAAAGATTTGAAAATCGAAAGAAGACAGCCAGTTCAAAAAGTAACTTCGTGGCAGTATGTACAACCTGACTCTGAAATTGATATTCCAATAACTGACAAGCCTTTGGTTATTAAAAATCACTATGAGCGTACTTCGTTTGATTCTAGGACTGTTCTTGCCGAACAGAGAATACAAAATTTTATAATTGTGCCAACAAATACACCATCTTCATTGTTAAGAGTGGAGCCATCCGCTAAAACTCAAACTTCACCAAAATCTTTGAGAAGAAGAGTATTGGATAGGGATTTAAGTAAGAAACAGTCGACTGCAGTAAATGGAGGTAAGTTTTCTCATGCTAAATTTTTTTTTGTTATTTTTTTAACCTTAAAAATCGGTATCGCACGATGACGCTATGGGGCATTAGTATAAAGTGAATTATCATGAAAAGGTTGTAAATAACATTGCGCACAAAATCTGTGTTAAAAATAGTTGTCTGTACTAAAATACTGAGCCGAAATCCTTTAACATAGCATAAGTGTAAAGTACAATACAATATAAAAATGCTTCAGTACTAATTATTTCAAACAGCTATTTCTTATTTAAAAAAATTAAACACTACCTTAAATAAAAAATTAGGGTGACATAAAAAAGAGAAAAAGGCTTCTTTAAAAGTAAAATTGATTGGAGCAGGTATATTAGGAATATCAATAATTTTAAAGCAACGTTTAACTAAAACCCAAATATCTGTAAATGTATAAGGGACAGTACCTAAGCCATTTAATACGTGCGCTTAAAACCTGTTGTGATATTGACTTAGTGTATGGCATTCCAACGCCACGAGCTGTACCGTAGTAAATTTATTACTAAAGCCTTGGTTAACTTCGACCAATTTGAACAAAAAAGTTTTAGGTGGTTGTAGTGGAATAGTGTATTGGTGGAATATATTATTTGTTTAAGTTGAATCAAATAACAAAAGTTTTTGTTAAAATTAAATGAATCGCTCTCCTTTTTTAAACTATTTTATGCTACATACCTACACATTTTTATTACTGTATATGTGACGTTTTTAGTTAAATTATACCTTTTTTGGTTTACAAATAACTTTCATTAAAAAAATAAATTTAGAGTAAATTTTAAAAACCAACATTTGTTATGGTAAAAATATTATTCCTCTAAGAAAATGTATTTTTATTAAATTCGAAAACAAGAACAGTTGACTGTGACTTGTTTAATTTTGTCGAGCTAAACTTAGCACAATAACATCAGCAAACCCAAAATATGAAATTCCTAAACAGTGACGTGACCTTACAATTTAGCGAAAATCAACGAACCATGCTGAACGCTACGCCGCAGGCTCAGCATGGATAAACAAGTATACGCTGGGCTAAGTCAAATTTAACTGATCATTTTCTGAGGCTAAATGGTATAAAGCAAAACGTTATGTTAGTGATATAGGGGTATGCGTGAGGGAATCGATGTGTGGCAGTTTAACACGCATGAGCTAGCTTTGGCCACAGAGTAAGGAGTGGGTTTGTTTTATTTAGAGAAAATGTTTTTTCAGAGAAATTAGGTTGTGCTTAAAATTAATTGCTTTTCGACAGGTTTTAATATATTTTGTCGTACAAACTTCTACCTGAGAAAAGTATTGCTATTGTCTAATTGTGCACAAAGAATTTGATTAAAACCTGGGTTTTGTTGTAGTATTATTTAATAAATATTGACCGACAGATGAGGTTATTTATAAACCACAACGTATGCAACATGTCGTGATGTGTACACAATCAGATGTTCAAGCACCAACCACTTTAGCATAAAAGAATAGGGGAGTTAGATGTTGATTATGTTCTAGGCTTAGCCAAACTTTCGTCAGCACTTTAATCTAATCGATTGCAATCAGCATTAGGCTAGATAGGTTAAGTTCTCATGCTCAGAAGAAAATCAATTTTGTTGGGAATACATTTGCTTATTTGAAAAAGTAAATTAATTGACGTAAAGTGAACGAAAAATACATACTTAGTGCATTCCAATATATGATTTTTCGTGATGTTTTAGTAAATAAAGATTAAAACTCAAAATATTTCGTCAATATGAGTGCTCCATCCAACTCCCATTTGAAAGTTTTTAAAAAGCAAAGGTTTTCAAACAAATTAAAATGATCGTAAAATTCAGAACACTGTTTGTTGAACCAGCATGAACCTGAGCCTAAAACTAAGCTTGGTTTATATGGAACGAATTTTATTGATTTTAGTTGCAATTAGAGAAGATTTTAGAAGCAAAATGTGATTGTTTTTAAACTGACAGTTGTTTGGATTATTATTATTATTTAGAATTGTTATTTAAATTTAGGAGTTATGTAATTTTTCAGCTATTGGAATGGTATATAAAAATTAGATTGTTTTTCTTCGTAAAAAAGGGATGTGTGAATAAAACTTTGCGAATTATATTGTATTACATTAAATATAGAGATCGTGTATTTATTAAAACCACATCTAGCAGCCTAAAGTAAAGCGAGCCACGTACTTCAGAAACAAAACGATTTTCAAGGGTTAAAAGGTTTAAGTTATAGTAAGTGTGTATCGCTTAAACGTATAAGGTAAATAGGTAATACGTCAGAATATAAGTTAGAACATAAATTTTATAATTGATGCAGAAAATTACAAAATACAGTATTTAATTTAAAAAAAATGAAGCAGTAATATCCAAGTTAATGCTAGCTAAGTTTATTTCAAATATAAAAATTGTTTATGAAAATGATTTCTCTTATCTTGTTAACAAGATTTTCTGCAAACATTTAAAACAAGAATAAATTAAACATAGACATACCAAATGACTAACGTGGATACCAATCATCAGTAATGAATGTGTGAGGTCTTTATAATATTCGTGACACTTTGCAGATTTCGAAATTAATCCGATTTATTCGAGTTAATAAAGTTGGTTACAAAGTACCGTAATCTATTTAAAGTGCAGATATTTTGTTTGGTATTTTAAAAAGATAAAAATGTTGGTTTGATGGTATTTAAGTGCCCGTGTATATAGTTCTAAATTTAAATAGGAATTTTTAATATTAAAATAGTTTTGGTTAGCCTGAAGTACCAACATATATCTTTAGTCACAAAAATCTATGTTATTTGCAGTGGAATTTTTAAACTCTATAATAAACAAATACCTTAAATTTTTGTAAATCACAGTATTACAATGCATTTTATAAAAAAGGTAAAAGTTTATCAAAAGTTTTTTTTTTATTTTTGCATATTTTAAGCCTGGTGATTTAAAGCTTTATGTAATTATTTAAATGTTGTTAAAAAAATTTGTTTAAACAAAAATGAGTGACAGATCTTCTACGTGTAGTGATTTGGGTAAGTATATCTTTAAAAATAAACTTATCTTCGTTATTTACAAAATCAAAAAATTGAAAAAATTTAGTTTTAATATTAACTTCGTCAAGAAAACGAAAAAATTTAAAAAATGCCCTAAATTTTTTAGGCAAAACTTCGTATAATATAAATGCTAACAATTAAAACTCATTTAAAGTGTTTTGTACGTAAAACTAAACTATTTATCTTTTAATATTCACAGATGTTCCACGATCGCCTGGTCCACTAGATGGCAGTCTTTACACTCAAGTTAAGAAACGGAAACCTGGTGAAACCGACGAATCTGATGATTCCAACTCAAGTCTGTCTTTAAACCGGTTTGTTACTCTGGTTAATTCTTTTTATTTAATACCCAATTTGGAAGGTTAGCACTAAGTTGCTAATCGTTATATACAACGACTGGTGATTTTTATTTTTTCGGTGATCAAATCTTATATTTCCACAAATTTTTTATTACATAAAACTATAAAATGTTTTGGAAACTACTGCATTATATAACGAATTAACAACGTTATTTTGTGATAATTCTACTAATTATACCAAATTTTTTGCATCACGATTAAAGTTGAAATTTTTGTTGGTGTTTTAACGTCTGTGTGTTTCAAAATTTTTTTTTTATTTAACATTTGTTACCATAAAACATTTTAGGAATGTCTTAATGTAAACAAACCTAATAAAATTATACCATTAAACGTAAAGAGAATTGTTTGTATATATAATATATAATTTCCTTTTTAGGTCTATGTCATATTAGCTGATATGTTTGAATTAAATTATTAAATCTAAACAATTTCACTTTATACTTTGGTAAACTTGTTCATAAGAATTTATTAAAACCACATAATTCAAATGTTGAACACCTGATATATTTAATTTACAACATTTTTATTTAGGGGTTATCATTCTGCTGACGAATTTCCAAACCAAACAAGTCCTTCAATTATGAAGAAAAACGATCCAAGTTCTGCACACAAAGGTAAAAGATTTGTTAAAATCAACATAGGATTTGGCAACGTTTATGTAACATCAATCACGAAGATTATCAACACCTTCACTATCTTAGTACAATCTTCAAACATCAATCCACCCGTATTTTGACATTGCTTAAAAGTTTTGTTAATTTTAAAGATTTTTTTAAAGCATTTAACACCATCACCCTTAAACACAGGATACGCGAAGTATTAAAATGTGCTTTAACTCAAGTATAGGCCTACTGTTTAAACGCCATTACTTTGTATATAAGTGTCTTTAAGTAAGCTGATATGCTTTTACCTGTTCTTGCCTGACTTATTTCGCAGCCCTAAAACAGAATAGGCCACCCCGCATGTTAAATATAGATTGGTTTTTGCAATGATATCTGACAAAGAAAAGCTTTGTTTTAAAAATTTAAAAATAAAGTTATGTAAAATTATCTCCCATTTTTCATTAGTGAATGTTATGGTCTTGAAGTGATATTTTCAACATACTTATACTTAGACAAGGTTCTAAAGAAACGACAATATTTTTGCAATTAATATTTATTCTGTTTTAGTATCTATAAATATTTGGTTACTAATTGAAACATCTTAATTATTGAATAATTTTTAGATGACATGCAAACTGATAATATTAGTGGACACAGTGGTTCAGGTGGTGACTTCCCTCCTTTTATGACGTCATCAACTCACGAGTACGAGGAATTAATTCACGATGCAGAAGTTTCGGTAACCACGTCCAAGTACACCGTTAACGACATTGCAAATGCCCTGGAGGAAAACGACGAATCTCACATGACGTCATTAGTCGTTACGTCACAGCATACACAGGAAGAATTTCAAATAGTGATGCCCACTAATGTTCACACAAGACCAGAAATAATTCACGATTATGAAGTCACACTCGAACAAGATGAGGTCCAAAATGAACCTAAAGTTCATTCTTTCGTTACTGATCATGACGTTATACACAATGACGTCATAACTAATAGGAATATACCTAAAGAGATTTTACCGATACATCGAAACGAAGAAGGGGACAAATTTGATATTCCTGGAACGTTGCCGCAACTTGGCGCTACAGAGTGAGTTTTTAAACTTTTATAAATTAATAACATGTTAATATTTAAGGTTAGTTGTAATAAAAATCTAAATTAACTTTTTTTTGTTTAAAATAGATTAAAATGTTTAATAAAACAAAAAAATATTCTAACTACGTATATTGTAAGGTAAAATGTAATGTTTCTTATGTTCAATTGATTGGTGGTTTTTGGTATATATAAATTTTTCATTACTTATTCTATAACAAGCAAAGGCACACTTTAAAAATTACGTCATCTTAAAAAGGTTCTAATCGAAAACTATTACTCATCATAATTTTCTGTCTAATAAGTTCAAAATTTTAACCAAAATTAGCTTTTTTTGTTGGTTTTTGAAAGTAACAGGATGCGTACCTGGGTTGCTAAACAAACTTAATTTGTGTCAAAATAATTTCACGAGTTTGAGCTAACTCTTTAGCTAGCCGCGAAGCATTTAGATTGCGTGTTTTATCATATGGTGAAGTCGAGTGGTGGTTAAAGAGTTATATATGTTGATGCATTACCTCATGTGCGGTAAGATAAGGCATTAGTCAAGTAGTAAAACCATTCGCATGCCGTTTTTATTATGGTTCATTTACTACTTGCTATGTCTACAAATTTATCTTTTGTCGAAACGTATAAATTAACAAAAAGTTGTCTAATGTATTTTTAAGACTTCGATAACTACCTTTAGGTATGTATAATGTTATAGCTGATAAGGCATTTAAATACTTCTTACAGGAAATGCAATTGGCAAATATATAATGAAGTAGTTGCCAAAAGATTTTCGTTGACATTTTGTTAATAAGATATTCTTTGTTTTAAAGTTTTAAGATTAGCTTTAGTATTTATAGGCTTGGATAGAGTTTGGACAAGTCAGAGAATTAATAAAAATAAAGGTTTTTATTCTACTGTATTTATTTAGAACGTATATTAGGAGTTATCTTATTTGTTGCGATAAAAAATCAATAATCACATTCAATATTTAACGTAATTTGTTATATTGACAAATTCGATTTAAATTGATGCGCATTTGTCATTTATTTACCAATACAATACCGAACACAGAGGAATAATTAGTTAATATAAAATAAAAAGATTTTAATTGGATTGACAGGTTTTAAAATTTTTACTTCTTGGTTTTGAATGTAATCAAACAATAATTATGTTCAACTTTTACTCTTGTATTTAACATTTATTATGCATCCAATTAAGGCAATTAATGAACTTCTCTATTAAAGTCAAAACAAAATCATTTCAAAAATTCCCAATCATCATTTACTTAATTGGACACGCTGCAGCGATTTCATCATTATTATTTTTATTATTAGGCTGTGTTGTTTTCACAACGTTTCAAAATTACGGAACGACAACTAGGGCTTTTATTTGGATGGATATTATGAGAAAATCGATATGCTTTTGTTAGAGATGTTAGTGGTTAAGGTCGTTTAGTTGTTTGCGCTGAACATTTTGTTAATACAGAGTGGTTTTGTCGAAAATATGGAAATTCAAACAACAGGGTAACAATTTGAATTGAATGTAATCATATTAAGATGAAAAGTTTTTATTATAAAAAATAATTAGTTTTTTTGTAGAAAAAATTCTAACATACTTCAATTTAGTTTGTAGTGTTTTTTTTTAAGAATTTTATTAATGTATAACTTTTTGGTTTTGTTTTAGAAGTATCTCTGGTCAAATAATCACATAATTTTTAAAGCATTGTTAGGTATTAAAACAAATATACTCAACGACCAAAATAACTATTAAACTTGGTTAAAAACAGGAATCGGTAAACGAATTCTCAGAATGCTATAAAAAATACGTTTTTTGCTAAATATTTGTTATAAAGATAAGTTATATAATATTTTAAATGATTCACACATTTTTTTGATAAAATACCTGAGGTTTTAAATGCATTCTGTTTTAAGCGTTTTTGATTTTATCCTACACAACAGTTAAGCAAAATGTTAAGATAAGATGAAAAAACAAGGTTTGGCTTTCACGAAATTTTATGCTTGCTATCCCAAGTGATCAGAAGGTAGACGGGAACTCATAAATTATTTAATTTTCCAGTGTGAAGTTTAGGTCGCTGTTGTTAAATTAAAGTGCGTTTTTAAAAAGGTTTAAGCAAAAAGGCAACTAGTTTAGTTATTTTATATTCAACAAAAGTTGTTCAAATAACCAATAGTTTATGATATAGTTAGTGCAAAAAAGTTATTAGATATTAAATACCTTTAAAAATGCATTAAAATGGGATTTAAACTTGTAAAATAGGGTCTCTGTATATAATGTTTAACAATCCCAAAGTGGTGAGAAATTTTATGATTTGTATGTTTGGTGCCAAGCTGGTAAAATTTTAGACCTAAAGTCAATAAACTATTAAATATAAAAACAAACTTAGTTGGGGCACAATAAAGTTTGTGTGCGTGGTTTAAAAATGAAATAACTGCATATGAATTTTATTATAAATTTATTAAAGAACTTTATGTATTAGAAAGTTAAATTGTTTAGATTAAGGCGTTGTTAATGTTTTAAGAAATATTATATAAATTTATTACTTTTATTTAAATAGTAAAAAAGAGTGTTTGAAATAAAAAATTTTTTGCGTTTTTTTGGATATACATTTTTTAACTTTGGTTTTATTTTTACCAACTGACGTAATTTAAAATTACAGGGTTGCCCAAAATCAATGATATTTAATTGTAGGTTAAGTAAGCGCAACTTAATGTTTATCACACAGAGTTAAACACACTTATGTACAAGTTATTTCAAATAACCTTGTTCGTTTATGAAAAACTTTAAGCCGGGCTCTCAGAATCATGTTCAAAGTCGTGTATTAGTTTTTAAGTAAACACATTCAAGTGTTTAATCGAAATGACTCAACATGACCGCCTACTATGTAATTACATTTATAAGCCAGGTTGTTCTTTCTCAATATAATAAAGTTTATTTTTTATAATAACCAACTGCATAAATTAAGCGCTGTAATTGTATTAGGAAAATTTTTTGACTAACATTACACCAATGCGACAAATTTTTTGTAGCTTTCGTCAGATATTGGAATTTCGATTATGAACGGTTATTATTTAGTGATCAGCATTATGTTAGTACAACCAATGTAATAAGAAACTAATCAATACGGCTAATTCATGTAATAATATTGGTAACTAGTGTTGGTGATACATGAGTATATAACGTTGATACAGTTCAAGGGAAGTTAAATTTGTCCAATTAAGGCAAGGAAAACTCAGTCAAGAAGTAACTTGTCAGAAACAGTTTAAAATTTTGACTATATAGATTCATTGACACAAAAGGTTAATAATGTATTTTGAGTTAATAAGGTACGTTTACATCAAACAAATTGACTTACTCAACCTTAAATCAGTTTTCATTTGCGATTTGATATAATTATAAAATGTAAAGTTCATTTGCGTAATATGTAATAGTAATACTACGGTTAAATAATATATTTGTGCAAATTTAAATAATACATCGTAATGGGTGATTATAACTTCCGTTTTAAATTAGTATTTATACATTAATATTCAATATATTGTGTTTATGGCTTGTGCTTTTTAAAAGATGACGATGTTATTGAATATCGGAAGTTATTGATTAAATAATCGGCATATAGGTGTGGCAATTTGGCAAATTTATTTGGAGGTTATTGAATTTCAATTCTGAATATTAAATTTTGTTTTAAAAACTTTAAATTATGTTATTGTTTAGTTGGTATCACCTTAGCATAGTTTAAGTTACCATTTTGAAGGACGGGTAGTTAGGTATTTGTTTATCATATAGAAGTGATCGTATGGTGTGGTCTATACCTTAGTTACACTTTAAGAAGGGTTGTAAGCCAACGCCTATCAATCTTTGTTTTTAAATCCATATTTGAGCTGCATTTCCTATTTGTCCTTTCGGATTTGAAAAGCTTATCTTTCAGATCGATACAGTAAGCTCTCGAGTAGTTTCGGATATGTTATGTTAATATATTTTATTAGCGTTATAGACATTGCTAGATTTTTTACTATTAGTGTTTTTATTTGAAAGTTTATATATTTGGAATTAAAAAATAAGTTCCCTAAAATGCTAAGGCATGTAGTGTTATGTTTTAAAATTTATGAAATTTTTTTTGCGCTAACGAAGACAAACTTTCGAAAGTGCAAAAATAGAAATTACAAAACGCTTTAAATCACGTCACCTTTTTTTAAAGGTTTAAACATTTATCGCTAGCTTTTGTTATTTTTTCTAGAAAGTGGGTCATATAGAAACGTTATATTTTATCCGTCAATTAATTGAAAAAAGATCTGATTTCATATTCACCTTTGTGAAGTTAGTTGTTATTGTGTTGTATGCAATATAAAGTAAGGCCTATATTACTTGTATCAGTATTTTTTGAATTCACACCCGACCAAATCTCGTGTATCTTTTTACAATGTTAATCATTAAAGTTACACTTTACTGTACATTGTCCAATGTAGTACGTTCTACTGACCTATGCCGTAAAGTAAACAGGTGCGAACTCTTTGGTGTATTCGATTTCAATGGGATTTACTTTTGTTAAAAAGTTACAAACGTTGTGTAATAGAAATAAATAGGTGTTATGTTAATAATTGTAAAGGTGTGTGTTATAGTTAATGCAAAATTTTATTTAAATCTGTGTATTAACTAAAGGTTGAGGTTTATTTATGTAGGTAACTTAAGATTCTTATTAAATAGTATAGTAGTTATTAAGAGGGTGGTAATTGGTAAACTATACAATTTTCGAGGATTCTGAAGGTAATTGGTTTAAATGCACATTTTTATGTTTATTTAGTTTTAAATTACAGTTTTGAGTCTGACAAAAGTTACTTTATACTTGTATTTCTCAAATTATAGAGAAGTATTTTAAGAAATTCTTGATATTTAGGTTTATTTTCTTATAAATACAAATGATATTTAGGTTTATTTTCTTATAAATGCTTTGTAGGGAAAAAATAAATTTAAATTAAAGTATTTTATGTAATTAAAGTTTCTGTAGGAGTGATAATTTATAGTAGGCTACTCACGTTTTAAAACAATTGTCAATGAATTAAAAGATAGCTTAATTACCCATGACCAAAACAATTAAGCCAAAAATCAAAAAGGCTTAGATTAAATTCAGTCTTTTTGTAAATTAAAGTTAATTTAATTATTTGTAAGACTTACATTACGAAAAATTCATTAAATTTTTATTTGTTTAGATACTTGCCTGATTGTAGTAGTGTAAATGTAAACGAATCTACCCCGACGACAAGCCAACTTTCCGCGGCAAAAATGTTTCAACCTTCCCCGTCAAATCATCTCACACAACTCGATGTCGACAACGCAATGGCGCTTGTTAACGAATGCTTAGCAGACACAGAAGAACGTGGATATGAGGACACAACAAATTTAAAAGATTTAAACGGAAATACAGACGCTCCCCAATTTTCGCCAGCACAACCGGATTATCCTGCTTTAACACTGGACCCGAGGTTTGAGGAAAAGGGACCTGAGTATGCTTTACCAGTTCGAGATGTTGTTCTGGGTACAATTCCAGCACGAAAAGCCGTATTAGTGACCAACAAAAACAATGAAACATTCCTGATGAACCAAGCCGATTTGGTAAACAATAACAACCCGACTGACTTAAAAAACGTAAAGTTTAACGATGATTCTAAGCTTGATGGGAGTGGATACTCAACAATTGAAGATATTAATACAGTGAGTAATCCTGTTTTAAAACAGTTGGATCATCCTTCGTTGGAAAGAAACAGTGACGTAGACAGTGGCATTGACGGTAGTGCTATGGTTCACACCACGTCGACAACCAGTGACATTAACACCTCTGACGTAACTAGTTCTGTGGCGTCATTTAACCATGATAAAAAGGAACCAGAAACCAGTCAGGTATAACATACATCTATTTTAACCACTCATGCATAATTGCTTTAATAAATTTGTGGATTTTAATTTTTTAACTTTTTTTACTTGGAGTAAATTTATTTTGTAGACTTGGCCTCAAGTCCAGTCTACTCTTTCCTCTCCATCTCTTACTTCTCCCACTCTTACAAACACCAGTGAGACAATGGGAGACAAAGAAATGGAACAAGATGATGGTGAGGACGAAGAGGAAAAAAGAGTAAGAGAAGAAATTGAAAATATGCAAAAGAAATTACAGGATCTTCAAAATAAACACGTGCGTCTAAAAAAGAACTAAATGTTTATAAATTTTTATGTTTTCATTTTTTAAATTTGTCTATTTTTATAAAATTGTACGACGCGATATAAACAGTTGAAACCTATCAATTCAATTAAAAATGATTAAAATTGTAAAAAATCTAAAGGTAAAGGCTTTAAATTAAAAATTATTTTACTTTGTTTACAGAATACACTAAAGCGGCGTAAAGAAGAGACAAAGCGACATAGTTTAGGATATAAGATCTCGCAGACTAATGACTCAACAGGTAATATAATCACATAACAGCTTTTCTAGAAAAGCTTTAGTAAATTTCTACATTAACTAACTTTAGTGTTTGTAATATGTAAATTTTACGTTTAAATATATACTATATACAAACCATTTATCGTCAAAAGTTTAAGGTTTAGTTTTTTGCTTAAATATTTTTTTAAATCACGTTTAGTACCGACCTTAAATCACGTGATTAGCGCCACCTTGCCACGACCGCCAGGTCATCGTAGTTCACAACCTAACTCAAAATCCCAGACCGGTCATCTCAGTGATAAAGAACAACAAGAAATCGACGACCTTTTGCGATCCGTTCAGGAACTCGATATTATGACGTCACAGCAGCCAGTCAATGACGTCATAACTACAACAGAGGTAAGGAGCGTTGTGGATGTTTAGGTATATCACTTTTGCCACGTGGATGTAAAATAGACGGTTTTGTTATTTTTACAGCAGAGCTGCTAAAGCTTAAGCGTATATTAGTTATTTAGCTTCTTTTTAAAAATTGTCTTCTGTATGTTGTAAAATTTTAAATTGTAAAGTTAGACACACATTTATACACCAGCAAGTATTAGTTAGACCAATAAACAAAGTTTATTAGAATAAATAACTACTTCATCTTTTTAAGTTTAATGGGCAAAATTTCTGTCAGTTTTAATAAGATGAGTATATAGTGATTGCTTTGTTGTGTTATTTTAACAAATAGTTTGGGTTTCTGACGTAGATTGACAAGCCCTAGTTGATTTTACAGCGGTATGTTAAAGTGGTTCTTGCGGGTTTAGAACTTGATTGTTAAATAAAGGCGTTATATGACGTTCATTCAACATTTTACAGAAAAATTACAATTTTAAAAATCAATTTGTATTTTCGAATTACGTAATATCCCAAAATAGCACCTTTGTATTATGATAAGCCTGCAAATACTCTGAAATATTTATTGCGCTCTGGTCGGTGGGTATTGATATTATCTGATGTAATACGCACTCCGGCGAATTGAAATTTATTGTGGGTGTTGTAATCTGTAGATTATCCGTGTAATCTCGGCAACCAAACTCTACCCAATTGACTTTGAAATGAACAATCTGACTCGAAATCGATCTAGTCGATCAACGTCACTTAGCCGTTATTAATCGTTGTCTTTGTGTGCGCTTTTGCTCGCCATGACGTATTAACGTAAACAGTCAATCAGAGATTTGAGATCTGTTCTTGATTAAATACAACTGTTTGATGGCTGCATGGTTTTTACAGAACATTGTCAATGCTGTTTATGCCCTTAGGGTTTAAGCAATTTTAACTTTAATGTGACACCCACATTTAGGGCAAATTTTACATTTGTAATCTTATCGTTTAAACAGCTTGCAATAATAAATATGTAGATTTGTTCAAATGTAACTTTGAGTTAGGTTTTGCAAACTCAAAAGCATTGTTTTAAGTTTTAAACGCAGGTGTATTTTCAATAGCATAGTTTTTGCTATTGTTTATGGAATAAGTTCACTGGCTATTCTGTTTACAGGCTTTACCTTTAATATACTGAATTATTTATTAGGTTTAGAAAATTTTATTAAATTTAACCATATACACAAACGTTAAAGGTAGCATACGTAATTCGCTATATATTATATAACATACGGATCGTTTATTAAATTTAAATTTTTTTCGAAGTTCGGAAAATATATAATAGTAAGACAAGTTGAGTTTAATCTATATTCGATTATAATAGTACTAGGTTATGTTATCATTTAACTACAAACTGTTATTAGAGTAGACAGTGTACGAATCTGTGTTCATTGTGCTCAAAATTGTAAATAATAGACAATTTGCTAGGAAAATCAGAATTTTGCAGAGAAGTTAAAAGAAGTAATAATAAATCATTTTAATGAATTTTAGTGTGAAGGTGAATACATGAGTCGCCATTATTTTAATAATGCACACGATTTTGATTGATAATATTATGGGTTCAAAGAGGTTGATTTTATTTTAAGCAACGTTAATCTTAATTAAAAAAAAGAATCGTGCCTAATTTTCATTAAAACAGAAATTAAAATAATCTGTCAGTTGCTCTCAATCAATATACTCAGTTTTAAACTTGGTTTTATTTTGCAAAACTTAATATACGTAATAATTTTATTTTTTTGACTTAAATGTTATCCGTAATTTGTTTTGTCGAATTTTCGGTTTTGTCACGTGATAGCATTTTTTGTGACGTCAATATCACACGTTCTATTGGTTTAGCGATGAGGCGATAAGATAACTCGTTTGTGATCCCAAATCGAGGTTTTTCTTTCAATGTGATGTTATAGTATAAGATTACGTCATTGGGTTATTTTTGAAGTAATGTTAGCCTTTTTTGCAATAAATTAAATAAATGTTTTATTTTCGCTTTTTGTGCAAGTTAACTAAATTAGCAACAAGATTAGAATAACTTTTTGTTATTGTTTGTTGCCGTCGGTGGGCAACAGAGAGTTAGGTCTGTGTTAGTTAACTTTTAATTTCCATACTTTTAAAATCAAATGTTTATTTATTACACGTTATATTTAATTTTTTTTGTTAATAAATTTTTAGGAAAAATGTAGACTCGGACTATCTATTTTTATAAATTTTATTTAAATAATTACTGAAAAAATATTATTGGCAAATATTGGCGTGAACTGTCGAGGGATAGTTAAGGATATATCAATTGGTTTTGTTTCGTTAATTGAATTTCCTTTTTAACGTTCACGCTTGTCAAATGATGACGTCATTTCCTATAAAATACTCAAAGGGTTAAATGGTCGGTGCTCTGACGTTTCCAACTTTTGCAAAAAATTAACTGAATATTTTTATGATTTTATTTTTAATTGCGTTTTACACGTATTACTTTTACATGCGTTAGATTTGACTGTTTGTCTGCAAAAAAGCAAGCCAATGACATTTAAATGCAAACGTAATGAAGCAATCAAACCCTTAACATTTTGCTATCCCCAATTTAACTGTTTACCTTCTTTTCAAATGACGTCAATGTCTTGTTTATTTTGTTATTTGATTTGTCATTTAAAACGAGTTTTTTGGAATTGAAATTGGAAAACGTTAAAGTTTAAATGTGCTTTTTTATGTATGTAGTTATATTGTTATTTGCTTCAATATTTTATTTTTAAAATTTAAAATCTTTTAGAAAAATGTTGAAAAAGGACAGAGGTATTGAAAAATGTTTGTAAAGAATTAAAAAAAAAATTCTGAATTGTTTACTGCCTATATTTTTAAAATTTTAAATACTAGAAGTTGAAAAGGTTAATAAGACAATTGATCCAACATTAAACTGCGTTAACATAAGGTTAACAGTTCAGTTATACTTACAAAGTATGTCAATTATACTCTTCACTTTTATACCTAAAATTTGCGTCGTAAAAAGTTAAAAAATGATTTAAGTAACTTTTGATTCGATAAATAATAGATTATGTTTAAAATATTTTAATTCCCCTTTTTATTAATTATAAAAATTTTTTTTTTATGTTTTTGTATTTTTAGATCTAATAAAATGGTTTTGAATACAATTGAGTAAAAAATGTAGAAAAGGGGGCTTTTCTGCTTACGTAACTGTGGTTTTGGAGTTTTTTTGGAGTTGCGTTTATTTAAATGTAGATATATTTAGAAAAAAAATGCACCGAATTAAATTTTTTTCAAGTGAAATTGTAGATCCTGTTTTTAAAACTCCTATTTCCGTAAAAGGAACAACATTTGCTCAACCGAGGTCGGTTTTCTTTCCAAGCTGAAAAATATCCATAAACAGACAAACTACAAATAGGAGTAACTTGTTATCTCTTAAAACAATGCGACCGGACACTTTGGCGCCGAAACTGGCTTAAAATCTTGTTAATTGCTTTTACAAATATAAAAATGACGCAAACAGTTTCAGGCTGTAAAAAACAGTTATCGACAATTTACAAATTGTCAATATTGTTTTCTAGTCCAAGGGTTAATTGAAGACAAGCTATATTTAGATACTATGCCTACTTGTTTTTAAAATTAAAGGTTACGATTTGCACATTGTTTAATACCTGTTGTGTATTTTTAAACTTTTTCGACTTTTTTTTTGATAAAAATCACAACAATGCCGACCAGATGTGTTGCGTGCGCTTCGCTCGCGATTTACTTGTTGTCGTATTATGACGTCACAAAATACTTGTCCCTGCGATAGGTCAGCGCAGGAAGTAAAAACGTGTCATCATCGAATCAAAGCCACTCCAAAAACACGACGCAAAGTTAAAGTTACATTTTAAGTCCGTTCATAAAAGACAAAACAATCCCGGCGAAAATTGTAATTAAATAACGCAAAAAAAATTCAAAACTCAAAAAAAAAAAAAAATTTCCGATGTAGTTTTGTTTCAAAATAATTAAGATTTAACTCTAATTCTTGCAAAGTTTTTATTTTTTCAAACTGTTTACTGAAACAAATCAGTTGTTTTCAGGAATTTAAAAAATTGATTTACGGCGCAAATTTTTTCGAGAACAGCAAAAAAACAAAAATTTCGTTTTATTACGTTTTTGCACGTTTTTATTTTTCCAGAAAAAAACGAGAGATCGTGACGTAACAATGGGATCGCGCTCTAGTAGAGCATGGCAGAGCCTCCAAATAAAGCGAGGAAAACGTTCGATTGGGCAAAGCGGTCAATCGCACGATATTACGGCGACAACAATTTGCGATTGCGTGTCTACGATTAAATAAAAACAGTCAGCCTGTTATTATCTTTGTGGAAAAATATTTGTGTAAGGTGCTTTGACCAGCTAGTGTACAAGGGTTTAAGCCATAGTATTTCCTATACAATGTAATATTCAAGAAGAAAAACAACCAGAGATACTTATTTTTGTGACACGGTTATTTGTTTGCGTTTATAAGATAAGTGCATTAAAGGCACTAGTCTGTAGAATTCTGATAAAGTTGGCAATTTAAATGTATAGGGAAGTGTATTTGGTTTATTTTATTAAATTGCAGACTGATTTTTTGCAATAATATATGTTGTTTTAATGGTGCAGAAATGTTGAGAATGGTTCGATGGAGTTCGATTTAAGTGAACTGTTTAGTTTAATGTTTACCGAGTTATCAGTTAGGCGGGTGGCTCAACACCTACACAAAAACTAATACCAACTTACAACATTCACCTTAAATGACCTTACTTAATTTTAACTACTCGATCAGCGCCTCGTAAAATGTTATTCCATCTCAATGACTTTAAATCTTTTACTAGCGAGAAATAAGTTCGTCGTTGAAATGTAATAAACTTTATAAGTAATCGGCTGTTAAAGAGTTATTAAAGAATTGACGAATTTGCCGTATATCAATCAAGTGAAACTGACGGTTTTTCCATTAACTTAAACAGCAAGCGACGTCTAAATTTATATGACATTTTAAATCAATTTAGTCTCGGTTTTTGACCTTCGTAGATATGGGCTCTGGGTGGCAAATTAAACCGAGTATTTTCAATGACAGATAGGGTTTAAATCGGAGACATTTCTCTTCGAATTAAAGTGGAATTGTTGATTTTTTCTACTCGAGAAATTGCTTTGTAGTTTTCTTGGTGGCTTTGATCTTAAATCACTTAATTTCGATTTTGCGGGATGAAAAACTAATTTGGTTTATCTCCGTTAAATCTGAATTGTTTAACTTAGGAATTATGTCGTTAGTGTTGCAAAGTTTAAAAATAGAATACGAAATAAAATGCAAAAAATTGTTAACCGCATATTTAAAAAAAAGAAAGTATTTTTTAAATTAAATTCCGAAAACCTTTAATTTGACGTCATATTTGTCAAGTGCTTCTGCTAAATAATCACGTTTTTGTGCTGTTTGCACAGAAATCTTGTAATAACCGTATAATTAAATTTCGTGACGTCACCATTAGGCAGCCTACGTAAAATTGGCTCAAAACGGAAAGTGAAATTAGAAGGTTTGGGGATTGTTATTTTAGCCCGGCAGATTTTTGTATTTGTTATTGCATTTGGCCTTTCAAATTAAAATAAAAATTTAATTTTAATTGACAGGCTATGATTGCTTTTATTACCTGCTATTAATAAAGTCGTATTTAAGGCTAAGTTATTTATCGCTATGTAAAGTAAAGTGAATGTAGAACACTGTTGCAGAAGGACATGTAAATTACTATTACATAAAACAACTAAAAAAGAAAAATATATTACAAGATATAAAAGGTAGCCAAAATCTTAGCTAAGATATAAATTGCTGTCTAACTTTTAAATGTCATTATTTTTGCTTCTTTTGTTCGCCGGAATTTCTTGATTTCCATGGTTTTTTTTGCTGATTTCCATGGTTTTGGATTTCAATTCAAAAGCACACAAGCATTAACGTTAACACAGACCTTAGTTGACCTATTTGGTTACGTAATTAATACTTAAAAGACGCTTAATTGTTGCCCTGTAATGGTCGCGTGCTAATAAGATTGTACGAAGCGCTTTACGTGCAGAACTCATAAGATTACAAAGACAATATTTAATTTAGGTATGATTAACCTATTTTATATGACAGTAAAAACGTAGCTTAGGCAGAATATTTTTTTATTCGATAAATTTTAGACAATGTTTATTATCCACCTACAGTCTAGACATTAAACCACATAAACAAATATGTTAATTAACAAACCAAATGCTTTATAACGCAGGTGCACACTTACCTATCTTAGGTTTTTATCCTACCTTTGCACAAGTTTACTAATTTTTTAAAGGTAAGCTTATTAACGTTTCGCGTAAGCTTTTTTCAGTAGCAAGTTGGATTTTTTAAGGCGCTAAAATGCAAATTAATACATCGCGGTTGTGATCCTTAATCCGAGGAAAAGTCAATTAGGTATCTAAAGCGGTCTTGCTTTGATTTAACGAGCCTGTTATATGCATTTAAATCATTTGATTTTTATGAGGACGGCGCTTTGATGAAAACTGCATTAAAAAGTTTGTCAGACGATGTTTATTAAGTTGCGAAGCCTTTTTGGCATGCTTTTAGATGAAAGAATATTTAACTCTACTTAATGAAAACAAGTCATATTTATTTTTTGTTTCACTAAAAAATTATTTTGTTTTATAGATAGCACTTATGACTTTTTAAGATTATGTAAATGATGAAGTCTTTATCTTAGCTTTACTTAAATTGTTAGCTTAGCTTTACTAAATTTAAATTAAACAAACTATTTTGTAATCAATTTGAAGAAAGGGGTAAATTTAGTTTTAAAAACTTGTTTCGTTTTGTTTAAATCTAAAGTACCTACGCGCATCAAAACAAATTATTTGAATTTAATTAAACAGTAAACTTTAAACGTGAATTATGTGGGATTTTAGATGAACAGTTTCGATCAAGTGCCTGGAGGTCACGGACAAATGTCGTGACTGATTTATGCCATGCTTAACTGCTTATTAATGTGAATTTATTTATTAGTTTATAATGTGATCAGGCCATAAATTACTTAATTTGGCGCATAAATTACGTTGTTATAATGCTTTAATTTTATAAGCGTAATAATGTTATAATATAGAGTCGAGTTTAAGTGTCCATAGCATTATAAATCTAGTTTAAATTTTTAATTTTATCACCTAATTACATAACGACTTTCAAAACAAACATTTTTAAATAAAACATGCATAAAAACGAACCACGTTGAGTTAAAAGAATGCCATGGCTACTTAACTTTGCTGTAAATATCAAATTCCAGTACTTTTGCCTGTTAAGATTAAGTCTATTCTATTTCGATTAGCAGCGCGTCGAAGCAGACCGTAAATAATTGTTTTTTTTGGAATTTTTTTTGTTGTAATTGTTTTCTGAAAACATTTTCGAAAAATTCTCATGGTTTTAAATTCGTTTTTTTTTTATCGCAAACAGCCTTGCAAAAAAGTGGTTTTTGGTTAGATTTGCTAAAAAGACTATTAAATAAAATTAAAACAATGTTTTCGAATTACTTTTTTGCAGGCTTTTATAAATTTTTAAAATTGAATTTTGCTAAAATTTTCTTTCAGCCACAAAACTTTCCTTCGCCAGAAACAACAACGATGGTGACCACTGCACTGGCCGCTGACCCCGTGACCTTACAAAATAACAATTACCCCCGATACCATGACAACACCAACATGGGGTCGTCAAGCGGGGTATTTACTCCAGCGTACGCTCACCCCATGCATCAGCCTAAGCACATGGAGCGACAACATTTACAAACACAATTACAACTGCAAAAACAAGAAGAAAACGCTCGTAAACAGCAACAGGAAGAATTTGAGAGGCAGCAAAGAGCTTTAGAGTACGAAAATCAAAAACTTCTACAGGAACAACGACAGAGAGAATACAACAGACAAAAAGAGTTAGACCAACAACGCAGAAATCAATACGAGTCTCATCTTCTAATACAGAAACAACAAGAGCGAGAATTTTTGATACAAGAGGAAAAAAGGCAGGCCGAGCGCGAAAAACAAGAGCAGTTTCAGCTCCAGTTTGAACAGAAACAGAAAATTTTGCAAGAAAAACAGCAATACGTCACGCAGCCCCCACCAGCGCCACGCGTGGACAGATTTCCAAAAGATGAAATTGAGTCAAAAGCAAAACAACTTGAAGTCCAAAGACGAACATCGTAAGTGAAAGTTATTTTTGTTAAATTAATATTTTGCACAACTTTCTTTTTAAATAATAACTTAATTTTTTTATTAACTTTGTTTCAGTCAACTATTCAGAAATCATCTAATGTATTTTTCGTAGGGTGAATTCCTTTTTTATATAAGGTGAACTTAAAAAATCTAAACACTTTCTTATTTACCAAAGAAAACTTTCACTAATAATTTATTAAGTCAATACTTACCACAAACAATTCAACACGAATTCTCAAT
Organism: Corella eumyota; assembly: GCF_963082875.1. Lineage (NCBI taxonomy): Eukaryota > Metazoa > Chordata > Ascidiacea > Phlebobranchia > Corellidae > Corella > Corella eumyota. The sequence goes on from NC_137491.1 coordinate 7,202,050, forward strand.
TAACTCTTATTTATAAACCAGCTTAACAAGGCTGAAATTAAAATACAAATGACTTGATGTCTATAACCGTCGGCGGTTGTACTTTTATCTTTATTAAGAAGACACACTAACAACCTTGTCACCTAGCAACGCACTTATTACTTTATTTACGTCATCGAGTCAATGTTGAATAACTGTCTAAACAAATAGATTATTCGGTTAACGAAAACGGTTTTACTTAAGTTTTTAGCCAAGTTTCGAAATACTTTGATGCCAACCGGAATGTGATGTTTATATCGGGTTTATTGTTTGTGTGTAAAATGGCTTTTATGTTAATGGTCGTAAGATTTATATTGGTTTAAGTGGGGTACACGTTTAACGCGCTAAATAGGAGCTAAGGAATTTAAAGTGCAGTTTATTCTTAAAATGTTTTTTTTTTGCTAACATTCCATCGGAAAAAATGGCTGATAACTTTTTGGCGATTGCTAAACTTATCCATCAAAAAAAAAATTATTTATTTTAATTTAGTGAATAAAATATTAAAATTTATTTTACTTGCAATAGATTAAGCATGGAAGCATTGGACGCTAGAGTGGCCGTCGCGTCCCAGCCTCAACTGGTAACAGCACATGCACTTGGTAAGACGTCACAACCTGTCAAAGCTGACGAGTTGCAGTCCCAACTTGATGAGTTGGATCAATATATTTTACAACTAACTCAGCCTTATGAAGAGCCAGCGGCAGGTTTGGGACATTTAAAAAATTTTTCGAGATTTATCTTGAGTGTTGTTTAATGGTATCTAAAGGTTTATTCCTGATAAGTTTCGATTTTGTAAAGTGATAACCTTTTAGTGGTTGATATTAGAATTATATTGATTCATGGTGAAATAAAATGTTAGTTATTTCAAATGTCGTAGTAAGGTTATGCAACGTTTTTTTAATATATTTAAGGTTAGTGTTAAAGTTTTTTTCAATGTTCTAATCGTTGTAGAAACCGTTAATACCACAGCACCACCGAAAAGAAATAGCGACGTGGTGAAAAGAAATCGCAGATCATTCACAGTGGAACTTGAAAGGAAAATGGATCCAAATATTCCACTTTCACCTGGGGATCTAGTCAAGTATTTAATATTTGAATATCTTTTAAAATAAATTTTTGATTTTTTTAAATGATTGTAAATTTTTTAATTTTTTTTTTATGTTCAGTTCTTCGCATTTTGCCAAGGAAGAACCGCCACGACCTCCATTACGATCGCAAAGCAGTTACAACTCCGTTTCAAAAAGGTTGTCCCAGGGCTTCGATTTGGCTCAAACGATTCAAACGGATGATAAAAACGGTAAATACTTTTTTTATATTTTGTGTAACTAAATAATTTTATTTTATCCTTTTTAAATTTTTGCTATTGTTGTTATCTTTATTATTGTTTGTACAAATATGAAATTCTGTTGATTTTGAAATAACGACAAACAACCAACGAAAAATTGTGGACAGTTATTTATGAAGCAAGGTTGAACTAATGGTTTAACGTTTTATTACCTTGTTATTTGCCTAACAGTTGGCCTACATTTTGTTTTTTACATATACAAAATTTAAAAAAAAAAAAAGATTTTGGTTCTGACATACAAACTCGAAAACATTTTATACTTTGATAATTAATGTTTTTAACATTTTGTTTTTGTTTTATTTTTAAACTTTATTCATCAGGATTTATTTATGATTTTATTTTCTGTTTATATCAAAAGTTAAGCTGGAAAACTACCAGATAATTAAAACATGAAAGCTTTTATGTAAATGAACAGTACTTTGATAATCCAGCAAACATAAACTACTTTGATCAGATTAGATTTAAAGTAACGATGATATTCTGGCTGTCAAATAAAGTTGACCCCGCGCTAAGAAGATGACCCAAAGATAAAATCACGTGACATTTTAGCGCGGTGTTTTGATTATGACGTCACAATGGTCATTTTAATACCAAGGACAGATGCGTCAAATGTTAAGCAAACGGACGAGCGCAAAGAGAGAGCGTGCTGGAATTTTAGTAAACTATTAACTTTTTCTGACTTGATTTTGCTGGTCTTACTAAGTTATAGCGGTTTTTGCTCGGTACAAGCGTTTTAGTGGCCAGCAAACATATCCAAAAACCGTGGAAAGAGCAATTAGAGGCCTCTTGGTTAAATGTTAGTTGACACGAGCTTGTGCTTTTAACGTTCGAGGCAGTTAGTTTAGTGGGACCCGAAAATTGATTCGTTTTTACAATAACATCGATTTCGGTTAAGTTGTTTACTTTTTATTCTTCTCATTTGACGTGTTATACGTGCCAGTGTCTTTGGAAGGACCACTCTTTGCCAGCAAAATCGATGCAAATTTAAGTACGCTTTGCTCTTAAAGGGTAACGTTTTAATTTGTTGATTTAGGACTATTTTGCTAAGGTCGGGATTTTTAAAGTAAAAAGGAAATTTGTTTGTTAAAATGAAAGAAGTCAATACTTTAAGAACTGAGACTAAACGTGCACTATATCATTTAAATGCGGTATTCAAATTAGAAAGCCAGCTATTATATATGGGTGATTGGGTACGTTTTATTAAAGTTTACAACCATTTCAAAACCGGTCAGTTTTACCTTTAAAAATCACAAAAATTTACGCTTAAAAAATGCTGATTCAGAAAATTAGTCTACATTGGTTTTTGAAAAGATTTTACGAGAAAAATTTTTGAGCGAAATCGACAAATAAGTGCGCATTAAAAAGTAATTGGTGTTTTGTTATTTATTTTAAATGTAACTATAACACGTTTGTTTTCTAAAATATTATTTAGAATAATTTGTTTGGTTAATGTGTAATATCGTAACAGGATGGCGCGATATTTTGGTCTATATTTTTACTTGAGTTAGCTTACTAGTAAGGCAAGTGAAAGAAAGATTGTATTTACCATAAAAGGAGTTTATCGGATGTGAAGAGATAATGTTTTGAAACAAAGGTCATTGATATGTGAAACTTTATTTAAATTAGTCCGAAATTAGTTTTAAGTTTGGCTATAATTTATATTTCGTCTTTATTAAAATTAAAAAAAAAATCTTGCTGGTTAGTTTTACTTTAGATATAAAAGACTATTATAATTGCAATTAAACAGAAAGTTTCTTTTAAATGAATACCTTATTTAGTCATTTAAAAAATGGGTTACATAGGCATTTGATAATAATGTTTATCATTAATTTTGAAAGGTATGTAGAAGGAGTCTGTTTTGTTAATTTGTTTATTTCGGTTCTTTAAAAGTGAAACAACAGACACATCATTAAAACAAAAAGAAGCCACTCCTAACTAGACCTATGTGTTAGATTGATAGTCACAAATTATATTCAAGTATAAGTAGATGACTTAACTTAGTTTATAAAATGCGATATTTAATTTTTAGTTAAAATAATTTAAAGCTTATTTTAAAATACCTGTTTAGATTGTTTCAATAGAAAAAGCAGTATCAGTATATGACATGTCAATCATTGTTTCCATATAGATACGTGACATAAAGGCAGACTGCCATATGCTTAACACTATTTACGTCAAATGATAGATAAGAGAAACAGTAAACACCTAGCAGTTTAAACAACTTGACATTGCGGTTCAAATCGTCCTAAATAAAATAAACCAGCCGTAACAAAAATAGATCTAAATTCACTCAGAACCATCCCTAATCACGTTAAATGTGTTACTAAATAGGTATGAATACGTGTGATTATAAATAGTGCTTTTAGAGTATTGGTTAAACTTGTTATAGTATAAGTATAGGATGTGTTGGTATATAAAATTCCACTTTAGAGCTCTTCAAGTTTGTATTTGTGTATTTTGCTGGATCGTGCATCTGTATGATGTAAGATTTCAGTATTTGTTTGATGTGTTGATTGCAGTTTATAGTGTGTATTCACATCTAAAGATTTTTTCTAAGTTACTTAAATGTCCGTGGAAAGATATATAAGCAAATTTAAAATTAACCATGTTATACAGTTTTTAAATAAAGCAGCAGATTTAAGGATCGTTTACAGTTTTTTTGCGGGAAAAAAATATTGAGAAATTCTATCATTACTTACTAAAACTTTTAAGTAAAAATTTAATTTTAATATATTTGACAATTTCTTGATTCAGTTAACCCCTTTACTTTTTTGTATAATAAAACGACTTATTTTAAAATAATTTTAAGTAAAATTAAATAAAAACGCTTCTAGATTTGCGATAATATTTTTGCACTTATTAAATTATACCCAAGAGAGTGGAAGAGTACGCAGTTGGCATAAACTATAGATAAAAATTTAACTAGCTTAACTTTAATTCAATTAGGCGCGTAAACAAAATTTATTTCAATTTCGTTATTTGAGTTTGTAAATAATAAAGCGGCGTAGTCTTAGTTAACGAAAGAAAAAAAATCAATTCTAGTTTAAGCATAAGTTAAAAAACATCTTTTTAAATTGCTGGTGATATACAAAAAATCGATATTTTTTTAATACGCGCAAAATAATTAAATAAAAAAACAATGTCCGTAAACAATTTTCTAGTAGTGACGTCAATTTTTTGTCATCCTATTAGCTTGACCCTCCGCTAAGGTCGAACACATGCACGCTTTCTTATAAACGTCAAGCGGGTTTACAACCAAGATACGTCACCGCATGCGAAATCGTATTACGGACGCACGCTCATTTAAATATATTAAAACCCTGCTTTAAACTCAGTTGTAAGCCAGTTTTTTACGACAAAACATTGTATGCAGTATTTTGTTTGCATTTTGTTCTGAAAAACAAATTAAATTTTTATTGATTGAAATATTATTTATTTTAAGAAATTCGTATTAGATATAGTATAAGATAGAATTAAAGCCTATATCAAAAAAATTTTTAGATTTATTTTATTATGACAATTTTTATTTAAATTTTTAGTTTGTTTGTTAGTAAGTTTAATTAAAATTGCGTTGTAAAATGTAAACAGCAATCAGAGGCATTTGATTGCAATTATCAGTCTGTTCCGATTCCTGCGAAAATTGTAAGCCGAAGTGACGACTTTATTTCAACTATTAATTGCTTGTCGATTGCTAATTAACTAGCTCTGGTCAGTGAGTTTGTGTTATAACGTGCTGGTGCGACAATTCAAGTGTAAACTACCCTACTTTTACGACGCGCAGTTGACATTTTCAATCGAAAAGGACACAGATAGCTGTAGGGGCGTTATTCATTTTTGATTTGTCGGCTATTAGAGTAGGATCGCTTAAAATGACTGTGTTCGGAAATCAATGCAAAGCAATAGAGAAATAATAGTAGGAAGTTGTCCGTCTAGATTGCCTAACGATTTAAATGAGTGCATTAGCTCAAGTATTTAGAATCGTGGGAAAGTCAGATTTAGCGCTTTATCTTGTATACCTTAAGATTCAGCCAATCCCAGAATATTCCTAATTTTAACATTTTTCAAATATTTTAAGTGGTGTATTATGGAATTCAGGTTGTATATTGAGTAACTTTGGCTCCAAATAAGGATATTAGGACCGTGGAGAAATGCATATATAATTTTGCGCAACGTTTAAAACGTACAGGAGCGCAATTCCTACCTATTATACTAAATGTTGTCCAAATCTCACCCGCCCTATCAGGTATTACCTAAATCCTGTTTACCGTCAAATAAAACAAAACTCGACTACCGTAGCCTTTATAAGTCAGGAACCAGTTGTATTTAACTTAGCCAGGGAAAGGGGATGACATCATAAACCTAATAAGCTAGCAATCATGCACATCTCCGCGATTAGATGATAAAATACATGAGAGTGGCTCCACTTTAATGTTTTATCGTCATAGCAATAGAGCATAATATGAAAGTGACGTAATGGTGTAAAAGTCTAAATAAATAAAACTTTGCTGACATGTTATCGTGTATTTGATATAAACCCTAGATAAACAAAAATTCGATTTATATTAAGTCAGTCAGTGAGTACCTTATTATGTAATATTAGGATTTCTAAATTTGATTTATTTATAGAGGGCCACAATGTACGGAAACAGAGTTTAGAGGACAGTTCTAAACCGCTATAAACCGACATGCCTTCGAACCCTCAACATTTTAAAACGTGTTTTATTGTCGTTTTAGTTTAGCAGGCAATTTGTTATTTGGCCTTTCTCTGCTCGACCTTATTCTTCTCATATCTGGGAAATGTTATCATGGCGCCTTTGCGAAACTTGAAAGTTTGATCTTCTAAGCCGTAAAGATGTCGATTTAGATCTTGCAATATGGTTATAGTGTTTGTTGAGGTTATAATAGGACGAGGAATTTTTTTGTTGTTTTACGTTGAATGTTTGACATCCGATGTACGATAAGTTGTATGTTTAAGATATCTCTTACGAATAGTTGGCCATGAACAAACTACTAATAAAAGTACAAGTTGCGTGACGCGATATTATAACTCGAAATGTAAAACAAGAATTTTTTAATTGGAGCAACTGATAAAAAAAATTCTATTAGTTTACAGTAAGGTCAATATCACTTCATTAACATTTCAGAATTTTGTGTAATTACCGTGATGACGTAGTAACCTAATGTTAAATAACTTGTTTTATATTTTATATAGCATGTAAACATATATGTGTAATTGATAAAACATTTAAGCAAGAAGAAGAAAAATACAAGATTCAGCAATTATTTTATGCTTATTTTGTGAAACGAATAGAATTTATTGGATAAATCAGAAGAAGTTGAAAAAAAAAGAATTTTAAAAATCTTAAACAAGATTGGATTATAAAAATGCGTGATGACGTACAAGATAGTTATGCCGAGTTGGAGCGAGTTTTAGCTGAAATGGAGGCTCTCACTCCAATCCTGAACGCCAGGGATGCTGCACGACACTCCAGTTTGAGGGGAGGATCTGTCAATTCCTCGGATCACTCTTCTTCGTCATCTTCCGAATCAAGAGACGATGTTTGGGTTAAAAGACTCGATGTTAATGAGAATGATTTTTTTGGTGAAAAAGTGTCACCGTTTGCTCAGAGTAAACCAGTTAAATCTTCTTCGAAAAACTCAAAGAAAAGCAGCAAGTCTCAAAGAAAATCTCGCTTGGCGTCTGTGCCAGAAATGCGGTCACAAAAAGAGTCGAAACAGAAGGCTAATGCTGTCCTAATCAGCAAGCCAGCGCCTGTGCGGGCATATAATCAGACGAGACGTAAAATGACACAACCTGAAAGGCGACATACATTAGCGATCAACGAGAATTACGTCAAATACGACGACCCCGCTGATCAATTGAGCATTTTGCGGCAAAATGTGGCGGGATTTTACGGCACTGGGAACGATTCGGGTTCCGGGCCCCGAGTTAAGTGTTTTTACGATAACAACAACCAGCGCCAAACACGAAGACCTGTCAGTGCCTTTTCATATTACGGAAACAACTCAAAAGATTGCTACGTATCTGGGTGTTCATGTGTCAACGGTAGATTACCGCGTTGTACTTATTTAACCTTTGTTTGAAAGGAGTTTATTATATAATCGTTTGTATTTTTTATCAGTATAAGATCTTTTATCTTTGGGGATTTTTAAAGGCAGTTTCTGGTGTTTAAAATTTAATTTTGCCTAATGAACAAGTTTAATAAGTTTTAATTTTTGTTACAGATGCCCAAGTAGCCACAGATAAACATGACGACGTATTCTCCCCATTGTAAGTTAACTTTTTTATTTCTAAAATATTATTTTACTTTGTTCATTGTATAACATTGTTCTTTATAATTGTCACAGAAATTCACCTAACCCATCGTACCCACCCCAGTCGTCTCGGACCCGACCCCCACAACAGCAAGTAGCGTTTACCCCACTCCAAACAGCCCAACCCCCTCCGCCCCCGAAGAAAAGTGGTTCTCTCGAAGAAAGATTGTCCCCGGAACTTTTTCTTGCAATGGCAGTAAACCCTGGGGGAAGACCAGTGGAGGTATGAATGACGTCACTGTTACGTAATAATGTATATCTGTCATGGAAACAATTACTTTAATGCTTTTTAAATTATCGTTGAATTGCGCTTTTTTATAAATTATTGAATTATCTTTGGACTTATATTATATAACGTACGCACTAATTTTTGTTTCTGTTAGTAATAAATACAATATTTCATTATTTAATTTAATCTAATATAACTTTAAATATGTTTATGGTTATTTATAATAGGGTCATTATATTTTTTAATTATGAGAGTTTTTAATATGATTAGCATGGCGTTGTCAAAATTAACGGATTTATAAGAATTTACCACATTTTACTTAAATAAATAAACGACAATTATATTTTTGATTTGTTTATATATATATATATATATATATATGATGTGATTGTTATTCATTAAATTAATCAAAAATAAATTCTTTTTCATTTAACGGAATATTAAATATTTAAACTTAATTTAATTTACTTTTGTAAACAAAAACCATGTCATAATACATTTTTATTTAACCAGAACGTACATAGTTACAAAGAGGACCATGTTCAAGAAAATAGACTTGATGTTGTTGATTCAGCCCCACCACAGACCCCGGGATTTCCAGTTACCCCGAAAACCCCCTACGTCAATCTTACTTCACCAGTTCCAGGTAAATCACAAAAAAAAAATTATTTTTTTGAAAATTGTTGTTTGTTATTTTTGTTGTTTTTATTTTTTATCTTTTGTAGTCATACCATTTATTTTAATAAAAATTATTTTTAATAATAATTTAAATTTATTTTTAATTTTTTGTTAGGTCATGTTCCTATTGGACTTTCAAAAACTCCCTTGTCCGCCCTTGGCCTGAAACCTAATGAACATCCCCAACGTGCCATCGATGACGTATCATCAAGTGATAGTGACGTCACAAATAACAAGCAGGGTAATTTCAATTTTAAATTTTTTGTTATAAAATTTTGACAATTGCATGTGTGTGTTGTGTAAATTGCCAATTATAGATATTTAAATTTAAATCAAGTCAGCTCAGCAGCGCCTCTAATGTTACTTAAATAATGGAATTTTACAACTTTCCTCCTTATGTATTTCCTTACGCAAGATATACATTTAGCTATTCTTTGTAGCGTTTGGATGGCAAATTTCTCTAAAATGAATTAAATTACATGACTTTATATCGTATTCTTATAAATAATGCAAGAATGCAAAGGTGGCTTTACACTTTTGAATATCCGGTGTTAATAATGCATTTTTCGCGTAATTATTATATTTTGCACATTAATTTTAGCTGCAAAATATTTTTTATATAACTTTAAAAACAAGTATTTAGTGACGTCAACCTTTTTAGTCACGTAAGTAAGTTTCTTTTAAAATAAAGTTACACTCATTTTGGACAAATACAATTTATTTCGTGACATCTGTAACAAAACCTCCTCAAATATAGTAACTTTGTAATACCATATCTCACATAACATCGACCTAATCGACAATTGAACATTTCCTGGTAAAAAAACACCACAAGATAATGACATTTTCCGTTCGATCTTGATTCCACCAACTAGAAAAAAACGTTTAGCCCCCGGGTGCATAAGATTTGTTATTTGTTTACGCAAGAGACATAATCGCACTGCAGTTGTCAGTCGTATATGCGTAGAAAGCAATGCCTGTTATACATCATAAATTGGCTGTATATTTGGACAGCGAGTTTGCATGCGTTGTATGTATGGCAAGGTTGGTGATTACCACTAACAAAGTGCACAGCTCGTTAACGTAAGGGGGTAGAATTGTCACTTAAAATAAACGACTTCCGCCTGAGATACCGTGTGAATAAAAATAAGTTTATTACCTTTTTGTTTTTATACAATTTAAAAGTAAGTGTTTTAAAGATGCAAATAGCAGTGTTGTTTTTTTATCAGACTGTTTAAGTTTAAACAAGGCCTGAAAAAGGAGAGTTGTTGTTTTCGAAGTAAAATAATTAACTTCGTTGGAAAGTTTGCAGGAGTTGATTTTTTCGAAATGTTAACCACATAAAAGATAAAACTTATTTGGTTAATAAACTAACGATTTAAATTATCGATTTCGGGATAGCTTATCGTAAATTTATTTGATAAATTAGTTTTTTTCTCCTTTTAAGTGTAATTTAATTAGCTTACATCGGTTTTTGTTATTCAAAAAACAAACGAGTTCCTCCTTATACTAAATCCCACGAGAAAATCGAGACTAATAAGGTAAAAGTCCCAACATTGGGTAAATGTACACAAAGAGTTGCCAGGCAATAACACGTATATCATTTTGTTAAAAAATAAACTGGTTGTAAGGGAAGTTTGATGACGTACTATATATTATGAGGTAAGGTTGAATAAAAAGTCATAACAAAAAATATTTTATTTTAATAGTAATGTCATGTTAAAACTTTTGTGGAATAAAAAACCTATGTAAATATTAATCTAAAAGCGTCAGTTTAAATACAAGTAAATCAACAATAGTAATAGTGTTGATGATGTTTAAAAACTAATTTAGTATTTTACCTTAACTAACCTGACTTCGCATTACGTGCTAAAAGTCAAGTTCCAAATAATTCTCGTGGTGTTAAATATCTCTGCTGGCGTCGAAATTTTACATTTCGATGTATGTGTGATCTGGCGTATAAAGTTTTCAAACACATTTACTTGTTGTGGTTGCTGCGCAAAGTGCATTATTTATCGCTATACTCAATTTCAAGAAAAACGAAATTAAACACGAGATGAATATTTCATGAAATAAGGTTGGCGGCTTGAAACAACAAAAAAGAGGATTCGAGGCGTTTTTTCGGAATTTCGAACTGAAATATCTTGTTATCTCGCGCTCGCTGGAGCGAGGCAATTTTTAGCCAATGGCGAATGACTTAAAGTGTGCTTTAGTAAAGAAGTGAGTTTCGAGTGGGTATTTGGATTTGGGATTTGGTCTGCGTTGTTGTCGTATTCAGAACACCTATGTACACTGCGCAGCCGAGTAGCTGGAAAAATTTAGTAAGGTGTACGGTATGGACCAATGTGTACACGTGTTTTTACGCAGATTACTATTGTTTATAATTACAAGTGTATACGGACGTGTTTTGTTAGCAAAGAGTTGGCAAGTGTTTGTATTTTGCAGCCGTTTGAAAGTTAGTTTAAATAATTTATCAAGTTTGCATGCCAAAGTGTCAAAACATTGTTAGTTCAGAACTTGGCAATTTATATGATTTTTAAATTTAAAACAAAAATCTAAGCAAGAATAATATTATATATATATATTTATTGTTGGGTAATTAAGCTATAATGTGAGTCATCAAATATATTTGATATACATAAGTTGAATGTACTTTTCTAAATTTAGAAATAAAATAACAGGGCCTGTATTTTGAGTAGTTTTATTACCAAACAAAAGAAAGTCAGATCTAATCTTTTCAGCCTTGCGTGCTCCGCCTATTTTCATACACAAGAAAGCTGTATGCTACTGTTCGATGTTCATCCATAATTACTGGGCATTGTCGCACCCAAATCCATTGATCTGTCAGCTTTGTTTGTTTTTCGGGGCTTTGTGATTGGACTGCGGGCGATTGATGTTGTTTTTACCGCAAAAAAAGCGACCAGGTGTTCGACCATTTACCTGGTGCTTAGGTTTTGAAATAACTGATATGCGATTTGTTTTTTCCTGTGTTATGTTCGGACTATCGACTTTAAATGGTAAAATACCTTACGTACTTTTTCGCACTATATATAGACGTTAACCATATCAAAACAAGAGTAGATTTTTTGACTTGATATTTCGGTTTTCAAATAGCATGACGTCAGCACTATTGCTTTCGTCTGTTTATATGTCGTCCCTCAAATTAATAAACGATTTAATTGTTGGGTTAACCTTATTGTTTGCTTACCTAAGTAGTAGAGAAAATGCATGCGACGAAGGATTGGCGCTTTTCGCTGGATGTGTTTTTCGCTGGACCAATATGTACTTGTGGTCTTTATAAGAGTTCTACTAAAACTTACGTCATTATTTCAAAGTTGGAATACACATTACGTAATTTTAGGTTTGGTTTATTTTAACGCGAGAACAATTTGTCGTATTCATCATTCTAGTTTCTCCTAACCTTTAACAAAACAAACGTAATCGACGTCGGTTTATTATTGTGAGAAAATATTTTCTAACCTAACAATACATAATCGTTGAAAAAACCCCCAATGTAATTATATTATTGTGGTATGAAAATTTTTAGATAATCGTGCGCAAAATTTCTTCGGAGGTAAAATCGGTTATCTAAACTTTCTTTTAAAACAACTATTTAATAATGTCAAAGCTTATTAATAAAATAACAGGCAGACAAAATGTTTTAGCATTTGATCAGTTTATTTACTAACCTAGTCTAAATTACGTTGTGCAGACAAACTTGCAAACAGGTGAAGCGGTTGTAAAAAGATGGTTTCCTGGTTAAGATTTTCTCTCGATCGCGAGGCTAAATTTTTTGTTGACTAAATCGACGATTTTGAAACGTCACTGATCGGATTTATTCGCTTTAGCGCACATATTATTACGCGTTACTAAACACAAGACAGTGTTGTTAAATATGTTTGCTTTAACAAGTTTAAATCTTACAATTCTACAGTTTTTTTTATCCTAGGCAGGCATTTAAGGTTCGACAGAACGAGTAAGAGAAATGATTTAATGTTTCTGTCTAAAAAAGTTAATTATTACCCAAAGTTTGTATAAAAGAACAACAGTAGAATAATGCATTCGATTGTTACATTACCTGAGCTTTGTAAAGACTTAAAAGTGCATTGTTATGCTCGAGTTCATTGTCTAGCTTTTTCTTAATAAAGTCTACAATAAATCGTCCCGTGCGTTTGACAGGAGTAATAAGAAAGCAAATAAGCGATTTTGAGTACTACGAAGATAACCACTTGTTGTTACAGTCTGTGCACCTGTCCGGGTTAAACCGGAAATTCGGCGTATTTGTCTTCTCACGGTTAAGTTTTATGTTTACATCCCTGCTTAGTGGACTCAAATAGTTTGCGTTTTTCAAAGGATTTCAAGATTTAAAGTTTGTGATTGTGAACAGAGGAAGTGCGTGCTTGCACAAGTGTGAAATGTGATACAAACTTTAATGAGGTTTAAGGTTGAGCAATCTTTTGAAGTCAACTCATTATTACTTGAGTTAAACGTAAGAGACTTTAAGCGCATGCTGAATGGTAATATTTTGTTGTTTAGAAGACAAATTTGTTTATTGCAGCTCTAGCTTTAATTTTTTTACGAGATACTAAAATTACACGGTACTAAACGCAAGCTAGTTAAACAGCGTTTATTGACATTTAACGGTTATATACAAAGATTATAGTTTTGCGATGCTAAAAACACAACATTTCACCTCAAGCCATTAGAGCCTAATAACTTCCCGTGATATATAATCCTATATTTAGATAGGAGCTCCCTATCATTAATAACTCGACTTGTTTCTGAAAGGGGTGTGGAGTAGTTTACACATGCTGGGCATACCTTATTGATTGACGAAATGTTATTAACGTGCTATTGATATGGAAAAGTAAGGGGTTAGGCCTGACCTGATCTTTATTATCGCCTATTTTGCGTATCATATAACAGAAGTGCATTCACGTGAAAAGTTATTAGACCATTTTTTAATTTTTTGATTAATTATAGATTTTAGTTTTAGTATTTATAGATTTCAGTTTTAGTATTTATAGATTTCAGTTTTAGTGCGTGTTTGGTTCTATTTTTTTTGCTCAATTAAGTTTAAGCAGTTTGTTATGTTTTTAAAAATGTAGTGCTACGTTAGGTTATTTTTAATTTCATTTGATTAATTGTACATGATAAATGTCTAGCCTTAGATTATACTTGAACTGTATTAACTGTACTATAAAATGTTGGCTTAATTCTGACTCATAACTACAGCGTAGTTTCCGTTTTAGCATTTAAAAAATATCCGATTTCAAGATTATCTGATCTCCCATATAATTACACGCTTTTTAGTTAAAAATATGCGATTAATAAGCACTTTTCACGATAAATCTGCGAGGTGTTAGCATAAGGCTAAGCAGAACAACCAATATTATATTGCTTAGTCATCAGATTGTTGAGTCATATAACCTGATGGTCAGTTGACCATAGTTGACAGATAAGTTAAAAGTAAAGTGTCAATATGGTTCTTCGTTATCTCTATATTACTTTTGTTAGCACGATAAGCGCGTAAACATGTTGTTCAATAACTTAGACATCCAAGAAAAAATCCAGACACCTCTTATGCGTTTTACCACCTTGCAGACATGTAATGTAATGATGTATTGTATTTTCGTCTGCTGAGTATACGAGAATATCGTATTTCTGGTTTGGAATTGAGAATATGCGGTTATGACCATAACTGAACTAAAGTCTCGAGTGACTTTCGCCAAATTGTTGTTTTTCTAGATAATGATATTTTTAACATTTTATTAGGACCACCAAAGTTGAGGTTTGCAATTAGAGTGTTAGTTTAATATTATTAAACGATTTTAATAGTCCAATAAAACTTCACAAAGCTAAGAAAATAAAAACATTGCCAGTTAAATTTTTTCTGGCGGGATTTTTTGTGATACTATAGGCTGTGTTCATGCCAAATGTCTAGCAAAATATAGCAGATGGTCTATAGAGAGTCAAGTTAATCCAATCCGTGTTTTATTTAACCTTTTAACTAAAACCTGCAAATTTAACACTAAATTCACGCCAACCATGCGCTCATACAGAGTGTGTACATTACTTACTCTATGTCACTAAATAGCAGATTGGCATATTTAAAATTACAGGTAAGGTGTCAGATTTAACCAGGTTATCCACTTATCGTTGGCAGAATTTTATGGACTTAATATTTGAGCAATCTCACCGTGGAAAAAATACATCAGTGTAAATATTGATATTAACTTATGGGGCCACAAGGCATTTTAGTTGAGTAACAAAGAGAGATTTTCTTATGACAATAAAGAACATGGTTAAAAAGGAAGATTTAAGATTTGTTGGTTTTGTCATTGAAAAAATTGCGTGCGTATACTTATAAATCCATTTGCACCCTTTCATAGCCTTTACCATTAGTTTAACACAAGGTACCGTTGGTGAAGGGCCAGCAAAAACATTAGGTCAACAATTGAAATTTCAAGTGGTTAAGGAACAGTGAGATCGAGGAAAGACGGACGTTTCCGAATGATATGAAGTTGTTAAACATTGATGGATTGCCTGAAATCTTTCAACAGTTGTGTCTTGAGCTTATCAAGTTAAATCTAAAAAAGTTTCTCAAATTAAACAGTAACAATAGTACAGAACATTCAGTCACAAAATTAGGATGTAGATGAAATTGAAAAAACAATAAGATTGATCTTTGTAAAAACAATTTTGTAAAACGTTAAATATAGTTGTGACCCGATTTCTTGAGGTCGTAAATTGCTTTGTAAAATGACCAGCCCGGACATCAGACGGCAATCAAAATTACGGTCGGTAATTTCCGATTTTTCTTTGATATCGGGACATTCGCCGATTTAACTGCAGTTAACCTGAAACACCCAGTTATTAACGAGCCAACAAATGTCCAGGGCAGTGAAATAAAAAACGTAGAAATAGAAATAAATATTGTAGTAAATGCAAAATCTTTTATATGAAATTTTACAAGATGTGCAAAGCTAGTTAACGTTTAATTAAGATTTTGATAAACTAACATTAAACTAACACAGCAAGGTATAGATTAATAGTAACTTAATAAGGGTTTATCGCTTGACCTTAAGTGCAGGTGACACTTTGATTTTGGTTCAAACGATTCTATTGCTTAAGATATCTTTTCCTACAACAACAATGTTTACAAACTCGCCTTTGATTGTAATCTATTATCCATTTACGTACATGGTACTCTGTAATTTGTTTCGCTTTTTTTACGTACTCCGTAATTTGTTTCGCTTAATTGAAAGGTTTGTTTTGTTGTGCTAATGTGTTTCTCCTACGCTTATGTGCGTTGTTGGTAAACATAACTTCTAGCTTTTAGGTAAAAAGGGAGAAGTGAGTTAACTTAACGACCAAGAAAGTGGAGTAAGGGTTGCATGAACTTATGGTCGTAAATGTAACCCGAATTGGCAGAAAAAACATTGACAACCAACTTACATTTTAGTTACTATATAAACCTATGTTAGATTTAAGAAAAATTAAATATCAGTTTTATTATTTTACATTTAGAAAACTAATTGTGTTAAATATTTTTATATTACTGCGTTATGAATATTTCAGTTTTAATCGGTTTAAATTTTTGTTAGCCACGTGGTCAAATTTGGCGCGAAATTTTTGTTTTATTTTCGTAATTCGTTTTCAGTTTCATTTCTTCGCACGCGTTGGTCTTTATCACAAAAGGACGTCGTGGTTACGTGAAACTGTATCTTTTAAATAGAACATTTCCTTTGAAAGTAGTTACGGGTAGTTAGTGTCGACTCTCTTAATGGATGTAGTATTTTTAAAAGGTTTTCGGGTTTATTCCTTTAGTCTAAAAATAATGTTACATAAGAAACTGCGTATTTGGGTAGTATAAGAAAAAATGCTTATTTTTTAGTTTGTAAAGTAATCCTATGCAGCAGAGTGTTGTGTTGCCGACTTTAATTCTTACTTGATAGTTTCATAGATTAGTTTTTATCTGTGTTCAGTGCTGTAGAATAGTAATAAAACGCAGACCTACTGGTGTTTAGACCCGGTCGTTGCAGATAACGCTGGCGTCGAGTTTTATTTAGAGCCAGACCATGTCGTTGTTTGTGAGGTAATTAAGACAGGACTTACAGATATGTCGTTTCCTAATTTTAATTCTTTGTTTATATAATTGTTGCTTTTCAGCTCACTTTACTTTGTAATTATAAGATCGAATTTTGCCTGATTTTTGTAAACAAATTTGATTCGGATTTCCTTTTACATCGAGATATCACGAAGCGGATTTTTGCGGGCTGGTAATCGCTAAATCCCCGCGAAAAAAAGACTTTAATCTCCGATATTGTGGATTACACGTCTTTTCATTTGTTTATAAAAAAAGGATTAAAGGATTGAAAAGATTTTCTTTTATGTGGGGTATAAATATCTGAAGAAATTATATTGCCAATTAAAAGATTTCAAGAAAATTTGTAAACATAAACCATTTCCTGAAAAAGATATCTTTAAATTTGCAAACTATATGAACAATACCTTAACTGGCACCACATAAAAGTTTAGCTTTATCACAAAATTTTGCAAATTGGCAACTTATTTACTTACAACTCAACAAACAGCAAAATTGTCAAAGTTGACCATTTGAATTTATAAAAGGAGTTTTGTGTTAGGATGAGGATTAAGGATTCCGAAAACTGTGGAGCTCACCACAATTATCATCACGAACAAAACGACAGTTCAGACTACATTATTTTTAATCATATTATGTCAGCAGAAACGAAAGGTAAATCAGTTTGTCAAATAATATGCTTACTCGAAATGTTTGTGTGGTTTGTGTAAACCCTATGGTAACAAACATTTTGATACAGCATATTTACAGGTTTATAGGTTATTTTAAATGGACTGTTGTTGTCGGGTGACCAAAGCAAATACTTTGTGACGTTTTAACATATGTTGCCCGTCACATTTTATTGTTTGGACCGGTCCATATAGTTTAAAATACACCTCTAATGTTTATTTAGGTTTGTCCACTTACGCCATAAGCATCGAAACGTGTTTGTTCATAAACAACGTAAGGTTATATATATTGTTACATTTCTTCCCTTGCGTGACAGCTTTTAATTATAACCCTATGCGTGAGAGTAAATTTAAAATATATTTTGAATGTGAAATTGTTTTGTTTTCTCTAGTTTTTATAAATAGCTTCTGTTACACCCTTTTTTTAAATAAGGAAATTTACACTAGATTTTAATACGACCAATGTTATTATAAGAAAAAAAAAGGTTTGTTAGCTTTTTCTCTTGTTGTGTTTTGGATTTGTAGTCATAGTAAAAAGCTTCTGTTTTCCTAAGCTCCTATATTAAGCTATAGTTTTGTATGGCAAATATTTGCTATAAAAATTAATAATAATTGGAACGTTCGGCTAAGCATGTGCCATTTTCAAATTAAATTTAAAGCGTTTACCACACTACGTAATACAAAATTCTAAAATTTTTTACCGTTTTTTATCAACAAATAATACTCCCAAAATAGGCAAAAAAGTAAATAAATTGCCTTGTTTATATTCCAATTGGCACATTGTTTGTTTTTATTGCCAACTTTTACTAATAAAGTCATAAAAATAAAGCCATAAGTTTCCTAGGTTTAACTTACTTGAAAAAATCAACAATAAAACCCAGTGTGGTGCCTATTAGGTTTATAGGTTTTGGTTGTTTCTTCATTCCTCTTATTTTCATATTTATTATCGCATTGGAACTCGACTATGTGGTGCCACTACTAAAACATTTCGTCAATCCCACTAGTATGACGTCACGCAGTATTTGTGTACGTCATAATTGATTGTGAGCACTACGTGCACACTTAGTTATTACAAATGCAAACTCGTATGTAGTTATTGTTTGAAGGCGCATGTTACATTTCCTTTATTTGTTTATGGGAGTTGTAAAATTAATAACAACAATGGCCGAATTGTCGTTTTGGAATAATGGTCAATTGTTCAATTATATTGTTTTTGCACCATTGCAATGGGGAACAAAAAGTTTCTTGGTGCACGAGGACTTCTGTAATTACAGTATTTAAATGCTAAATATTAGGTTTCGAAACCAAATCATGTCTAAAATAAGAAATAATTGGCATCTGCGCAAATGCCAAGATTTTCTTAAATCTTTTGTTTACCGATTTGTTTTTGATATTTGTGAAATTTTTGTATGTTTATTTAACTATTTTTTTTCAATTTATTATTTTATTAAGGTAAAAAAATTATTTTTTCACAGGCTAAGAAATAAAATTTTAATTTTAACATTTTACAGATCGATCGCCGCTCGGTAGCGACACCAGGCGCCAAAATCAGATGAACCAAAACAACCACGTGGGCTCGCCCTTGAACACGTCACCAGGGTTTACGAACGGCTACAACAACCAAAGTCCAACATTGGGAATAAAGGAAACAACTTTGTTAGCTTCAAATCCAGTTAACAGGTAGTTTGTTCATAAACACAAATTTAAGTTTTACTAAGCCTATTTCAACGTTTTTTATTTCTTACTTTAAAGATGTTTGGGTAAAAATGTCTTTTTCTTGTACCAATTTAACTTAATTTGCCGAAAAACTTAAAAAAAACATTTTTGTAGCAATTCAAACAATTCAATTTATTTTTAAATAATTGAATATACTCTACGTTATTTATAGTTACGTAAGAGCCATGTTGTTTGCATTAGTTTCTGTCACATCGTTATGAACTATGCGGTTATTTTAGTAACATTGAATTTCCAATTAACTACAACAATAGGCTGATAGTTTTAACAGGCTTTACAACTCATTAATATATTAAACAGATGATTAAGTGTCAGCATAGTTTGATGGCGTTGAAAGGTGTCCGATTACACTGTTTATTCAGGAAGATAAACGGTATTTGTGAATTTAAAGCAGTAAGATAAATACAAACAGGTTGCTAATGTGTTAACCATTCACGAAAGTGAAGTAATGCTTTAATGCCTTAAATATATGATTTTAATTAATTGTGTTAACACGCTTAATAAGGTTCTGAGATTCAGAGTTTAATTGACCTGCGTCAAATTTAAAATTATATTTATAACAGCGTAAATTCAAAGAGATGTAGCAATACTTTCAGTTGTCATATATTTTAAAGGAAAAACACGTCAAAAACGTCATAACTGACAACATTTTTGTAATTTTGCCCGAATTAAGTCAGTTCAGTATAGGTTAACGACATTTGCTTGGCAGCTTATGCAAATATAAAAAAAATAAGAAGAAAGTTCTATTTTAAATTGTAATATATGTAATAAATTACAGTTAATTAAAAAAAATAGAAGACAGAATTGGATCGCACGTTAACAGCAAAAACCCGGAAAAGTAATTATTGCACGTCAAAACCTGACCGTGAGGTATTGTAACAGCCGCGCGCTATTGATAGTGACGTCATAATGATGATGAGAAAATCGTGGAAGGGTGAAAATTGTCAAAGACATTTGGCTCAAGACTTGAAGTGATAAGATTAAGAACAAATCGTTAAGTTAGTTTATCAGACTAGCAAGCAAAAAATTGCTGTGTTATTATTAGTTAAATTAGTATTCCTAGTTAAAAAAATTTAGCTTATGACTAACCACAATATAACTTTTAACGCATCTTAATTTGGTATTTAACATAAACGTATATTAGGCTTTTACGTAATTTTGGTTAGGTAAATTAATAATTAGATAGCTATTACGTGTATTACGTTACAGGTAATTAATCTTAAACAGTTAATTTATGTTAAATCGGTGAAAAGTGCGTTGAGTTAAGTGTCATCTTTTTCTTTTGTGCTTAATGTGATCTAAAGTTATTTTCAATATGAACAAAGTTGTTAAGAAATGAAGAAAGCACTTATTCGAATGTAGGTAAAATTTGAGTTAGGCGTATAACTTTATGTTTAATATGAAAGTTTAGTAAACAAAATTGTTGTATGTATAACTTATTTTTACTTTAATTTGAGACAGAAATTCAAATTATTCAAATTTAATTTTCATTTTGTTATCTTTTAGGCTTGAAGAGCAACAGCAAGCATCTTTACATCAAGCATATACAACTCAGCCACAGGTAAAAACAAAACTTTGTTTTTATTAATATAAAATCGCAATTGTAGTAAAAGAAAATTTTTTCTTAAAAAATTGTTTTTAATTTCCGGTTAAAGTTGTAAAATTGGATCTTACTTTTTTTTTAAATTAGATCTTACTTTTTTTAGGAAAATTTCCACGGGTACAATTCCCAGCCCCAGTCATATCCCACTAACAACAATAATCCTCATTTACATCAACAACAACAACAAAACGGTTGGCTTGGAAACAACAACAAAGGTCAATGGATTCAGCAGAGTAACGGACATAGTCCTCACCTGACCCCAACATCCGCTAAAAGTTTTTCCACTCCGAACCCAGCATCTTCTTTGGGATCTGGTGGAGTCAGTCCCTTTGGATCGAGAAGCTTAACTGGAAGCAACGATTCTCTTCTTTCGGATGGAAGTGCAGGCTCACATAATATTTCTTCATCTGGAGGAGTTTACACTCCACAGAGACATCCTTCTCTTCCTCCAAAAGAGTCTTCAATGAGAAATTCTGGAAGCAGCTTGAGAAGCACTTCTACAGGTACTTATTTGTGGATTTTCTTTTAAGTTTATATAAAATAGTGAAATTTAATAATATTTACAAATACCTAAAATTACATTTTACTTACATATTTATTATTTATTTTAATTATTTTTATTTTATTTAAAAATTTTTGCAGCTGGAAGTGGATATCTTGGTGGTGCCTCACAAACCTCCCCACAATCTGCCGGGTCTGCAGGTTCTCCGGTCTCTAGTACCGGTCATTACCCGTTTACCCAGACACCTCTTAACAGGAGGGAGAGCCAGCTTTCTGCCTACGAGAGACATGGTAAATCTGACAACCTTTAAATTTATTTGTTTTTATTATAAAAATGTGCGTGTATAGGTTATGTTGTATAATACCATTAAGTATTTAAACATACAATTACCGTTTAACCCAAATTATATCTGGGTATAATAATATGTTAAAAATATTAACATGGGTGAAACTTGTTGTATATTTATTAAACAACTTTTTTTATAGGATTCATGCATCACAATATTTCATCCGATGACGGTGGGCTTAGCTCTCCTGCATCTGGAAGAACAAGCACTTCTTCCATCTCAGGTATGTGTTTTATGTTTTTTTTAATTGCTTTTATTGTTTCATAAATATAGAAATTGTTTATCATTTGAACATTAATAAATGTTTTATCGGCTATATTTTCAGACATTGATAAACTTGCCCACGAGCTGTCGCTATCGAGCTTGTCAGGAACTACTCCACCAAAATTTATTCGTGATACTACCTCGTATTGGTACAAACCTGATATTACACGTGAACAGGTTAGCTTTATATTTTAATAGTTTATAATTAATGTGCTTGATATAATATGTTAATACTAGTAATTTACTTGTTGCTTTATAAATTTATTTAATTTTTTTATATTTACTTTTGATACTGATAAAATTTATGTTTTTTAGGCATTGGCGATGTTGCGCGAACGATCAGCAGGTAGTTTTGTGGTAAGGAATAGCAGATGTTATCCCGGTGCTTTCGGTCTCGCTCTAAAGGTTGCCCAGGTACCACAAGCCGTTCTTGCAACTGCAAAACCTGGAAGTAAGTATTTATCGGCACGATCAGGTTTTAACTTAAAAAATTACCAGTTCGTTTTTTTGAAAGGTTATTGTTTGATAAGGAAATAAAAATATTTGGTTTTCTTAGTACCGAAAACGTTTATCGTGCCATTTTCTTATCACCTCATTAACCTCCTTAATCTTATTATCAACAGCTAACATGAGTGACGAGTTAGTTCGTCACTTCCTCATTGAGCCAAGTTCAAGGGGGGTTAAGTTAAAGGGATGTGCAAACGAACCTGTATTTGGAAGTTTGTCGGCCTTAATTTATCAACATTCCATTACTCCACTTGCATTGCCTTGCAAGTTAATTATCTCAACAGAAAGTAAGATATAGCAATAACATTTATTTAAAAGAAATTTAAGATGACTTTTACAAATTCAATAACCTTTATTTCTAGTGTAAAAATATGGATTTAGTTGACTATATTTTAAATTGAATTTGTAAATCCTAAATTTTAACTGTTTTTGTTTTTAAACCATTTGCAGATCAGGTAGTTCCCCAGCCATCAGGTTCTGGCAGAAACAGTGCCGAGGTTTCGAATTCTGCTGCGGAATTGTTAAGACAAGGGGCAGCTTGTAATGTTTTGTATTTAGGAAGTGCTGATACAGAATCCTTAACTGGTCCAGAGGTAATTTCCCTTTAAAAGCTATAATTTATTTACAGAGTTACATACTAATTAAATACTGTTGTTAGAATTGTACACATTGTAAAATTTATTTTAAATATTTGTTGCAATTTTGAAATTTTAAAAATTATTTTTAGGCGATCGAACGAGCAATGAGAGAGCGAATGCAAAACAGAGGTCAAGCCGTCAAGACTTCTGTTGTCCATTTTAAAGTCTCACCACAGGGAATAACCCTTACTGACAATGCAAGAAAGTAAGATATTAATATCAAAAGTTTTGTACATTTATTAAATTTTTCAGCAAAATTTTAAATTGATTTCTTTTTGTAGAATATTCTTTCGACGTCACTACGCCACTAGTTCAGTGACTTACTGTGGGTTGGATCCAAGTGCTAGAGATCCTCATAACAGAAGATGGGACGCATCCGGAGACCGTGGCCCTCCAAACGCACGGTGAGTTTGCTTGCAAAAAAAACTAGTTTTGTTGCTGATCTACATAATTTTGTCACAGACTACAAATTATTTAAACTTTATCCTAACTTTAGTTGTTTTAGCCTTAATAATTTGTTTGTCTTTTTCTTATAAACATTTACTTTGCAGAGTGTTTGCATTCGTCGCAAAGAAAACGGGCAATTCCGCGGTGAATGTTTGTCATTTGTTTGCTGAACTTGATTTGGAACAACCTGCCCCCGCGATTGTTAACTTCGTGTCTAAGGTGCTTATTGGAAATTCGTCCGGAAATTGATCTTAATATTTTATTTACAAAAACTGTAAAAATGTTCCGGTTGCAAGATGCGAAAGAGATGAGGCCGAGTTAAACGGAAGCCAACTTGTGTACATTGTTCCTGTGTTATGTTGCACGGTACATACAAAAAACAAACTACTTTTTTTGTCAAAATAACCAATTATTTATACAAGACAAGTTTCTGTTAATTATTCAAGAGTTTACATTTAAAAAATTAAAATGCATCAAAGAGTCACCATCTTTTATTATTTTTCTCAAATCCTACCCCATAACGCTTTTACATTATTTATATTAACTAGCAATTACGTCATCACTGCCTAGTGACGTCATATCGATACGCTCAGCTGATTGTGTTTGTTTTTGCAACCCAACATCAGTATTATCAAATTGTTTATATTTATAAGTTTTGCATGGGTCAAATGCTAATCGTTTGTACAAAAAAGCGCTTTATCAGTGTATGACGTCACGCTTATGAAGTTTATTTATATTTTTTTAAACTTTGGTATGATTGCTTGTAAAAATTTGTTGTAGGGTTCAAGGTGTTACAATGGGTATTCGACTCGTCCAAAACTTCGTTTAAATGGGCAAAGAAAGGTTTTGTCTCATTTGTCTCAATGTACAGTTTCTTTTGTGTATTTAATCTAAACAAGGATACTGCGTGGTAGACTTTACAGTACATCTTTATTTTTAGCTGACGATTTTACGAGTACATTTTTAAAAAGTACAACTTTATTTTCTTCTCTGTGTACATTTTTAGATATGTTTTATCGTGTAATCAATATTCTTAGACGTCATGTGGATAGATTTTGACCTAAACGATCGTTATAACGTGATTTTCTCTCCTTAGGTTATCAATATTGTAATATTGTTGGTAAAATAATCATAACGGGATATATTTTTTAATTTGTATAATAGTTTATGTTTTCGGATACTTGTGTATGCGAAATGTCGTTTTTTTACTTATTTTGTTTATTTCTCTTTTCTTATGTTTACCGAGTTCCTTTTTCGAGGTGTCAAGTCGGTACATTTGTGTTGCAAATATGTGCGCTAGCCGTGCAAGTATAATAAAATCACCAAAAAACACATAAAATGGTAGTATTGAAAGAAGAAATAAAAGTGGTATAACGCTTAATCTTGAATTAATAACCTTATAGAACAAATGATTTACTGCTTTCTGGTTTGTTTATTTACTCTTTAGGCAGTTTCCTGTTTTTCTCGTTCTGTCTTATGGCGTTTATGCAATTGTGAACTTGCCTTAATATATTTTGCAAGCCTAAAAAAAATTTAGTGTTAAGCGCCACTAGTTTATCTTGTTTTTTGATATATTGTTTACTTTTTGAATAAGTTGTTTTATCATTACTGTTGATCTTAAAGTAATATAATGAAAAAGTACATGTTATACCTTTGGATATGGTCTCGAAAAGGCTTGTAACATACATCGATATATAAGTATGCTAAGTAAGTTTAAGGAAATTTTAATGTAATTTAATCTCGACGTTAGTCAACTATTTCTGCACTATAGGTTTAAAATACACCCAAAGCTATAAAACCGACGCCTGTGTTGTGTTTAACCAAGGATAGTTAACGTTTATTAATGTTGACTTACTAGTTTAGTTAATGATTGTTAACCTAAGCTCCCCTTATATTTCTGTATATTTTACCGGGTATTTCTTAAATAAAGTGAGGCTGAGGGTATGTTATGTATATATTACCAGATGTTTTTTTAGGCTCGGGAATTAAAAAAAATAAAGATTTTTTAGACTTCTTTACTTTAACTGAGTTTTTAGTGCAAAATGAAATTCCTACGTAATTTGCTTGCTGGTATGAGTAGGCGAGTTTTGAACCCAAAACTTGCGTTTTCGTTAATGACGATTGTCGTTGGAACATTTTGTTTGGTATTTATTCACCGTACATTTGAGCTTTCAATAACTTTTAGAAAACCGCAAACATTGAAAAGGTAAGAAATATCCTATTTTTTAAAATTTAGCAAGAATTAGGTTTTATATTTATTTTAAGAATTGCTGATGAAAACTACCAACACGATAAAGTCTCTTTATCAGCAACAACAATTTATTCCTCTACCATATTTGTAATAACAATAAAGGATTCGGTTAAAGCGTTAGTTGAGGAAAATGAACTTGATCAAAAACAAAATAATGACCAGGAAAATCTATTGGAAACAAATCAATCTAGTCATCAAAATAAAACAAAAGATGTTTTACCTAAAAAAGGAATGTTACAAAATAATCAAGAACCAATTACAACAAAACAAAGTACTGCTTTGAAGAAAAACACAACAGTTCCTTTTACGCCGTTTATGAATAAAGCGAAGCAGCCAATAAAATTTCCACTTAAAATATTAATATTTGCATATATGAGGTCAGGTTCGTCGTTTTTTGGTGAAACCTTCAATGAAATAAATGGCTCATTCTATTTGTATGAGCCGCTGAAAGGTTTGTCCACTACAAAATCTCAGTTAAAAGTAAGTTGGTAGTAAAATGTTTAGTAAAGTAATACATTACCAGTTTCTTCAAGTTAGTCAATAAAATATACTTTCATATTAGTATTTGCGCTGTAGAGTACTAGTTGATTACTTTTTGTCAAAATGTAATTTATTTGCATCGTTTTTTTTTCATTCTTTTTAGATTTTAAATATGGCGTTCAGTTGCAACTTTAGTCAGCTTCCCTTGCTATACGAACATGAATTTAATATAACTCACCAAAATGACAATTCTACCTTATGTCAGAAACATAACTTTTGTTTTTACTACAAAAGTAGAGCTTTAACTTCTCTAAAAAACAAAGCAAAAGAAAATAAAACAACAAAAATTGACACTTTGCAAGCATCGCTGAAGTGCCGATCAAGTAAGGTTGTGCCAGTTAAAATCATTACGATGAGCCGTATAAAAACATTGGAATCTTTACCTTCTAATTTTAAAATATTTCATCTAGTACGTGATCCCAGGGCAATTCTTAATTCCAGGTATGTTTTTTTAAATTGTATTAAATTTTGGTGGTCGTTATATTTTATTATACAAACATTTTTTGTATTAAAGGGTGTTGTATAGTTTTTCTTAAAATGAAATAAACTACAACAAGTTTTTCAATATTTAAAGAGGATAATGATAAAAGTCATTTAGAACCTAATCAAGCATACAATCATGTTTACATGCTTGATTTAAAAATGTTAACATAAAATGTCATAGAAAACCTTTGTATTAACCTTAACTGTTGCAATAAGAAGAGTAAAAATAATAATAATGATAACAAGTAGAGACAATGCAATAAACAATCGTTTGTTAATGTTACTAGATCGTTTGTTCTAAACAATGAAAGTGCAGCAGTAAAACATACGAAATTCCTAAATTATTCTTATACATAGTTTACAAGGAGTTAGTCAGAAATATCTTAATTTTGTTAAAATATCGGTACTGTATGTAAAGGACTATTAAATAGCTCTTTCTTTTTTTTAAGAAATAAAAACGATTCAGAATAATCAAAAATTAGGCAACCATTCAAAAACATGGAATTACCACTAATATCAATTTTTGTTTCAGAAAAAATCTTGGGATGAATCTTAAAAGCCAAGTACTAAATTTGTGCACAAAGTTACAAGCAAACTTAAAATTATTTAATTTAAATCCAAACTGGTTAAAAGGCAGAAGCTATCAAATAAGGTTTGCAATTTTGTTAATATGAGTTTATAATCGTCTGCTTGTGCTAATCATTATATTTCTATCTAGTTTAAGTATAAAAATTGCACTGCAATGTCTATATTAGTATACAAACAAACACTTATGTTTAAAAAAGTAGTTAATTATTAGAATTTCGTTACAATTTTTTTTAAGATATGAGGATATTGCAAGAGAGCCTGAAAAAATAATTAAAAAAGTACAAATCGAACTTCTTGGTTTGCCACATGAGACACAAGTAATTTATTAACCATAAATTATAAATTAAAATTTTAAATTTAATTTGTTTTTACCTTTTAAAAACTATGTACTTCTTAATTATTTTATATAAAATAAATAGTTTATTTAGAACCTGATTTAAGACCATGCATAAAACAAAAATTGTAATTTATTTACTTTGAATGCAAATTGAATTTTTTTATTGATTTAACTATTAAATTTATGACACAGGTGTATAACTGGATTAAAGCACATACTAAAAGCAATGAAGGTAATGATTTTAGTTTAAACCGCAACGTTTCACAAGTATTAAATAAATGGAAATCTGATCTTTCCTGGGGCGAGGTAAAAGAAAATTTAAAATTTTTTTAAATATTTTAATTATTACCATTTAATAATATATGTATTGATTTTAAACTGTAATCATATTCTTATTATTGAAAAAAATAGATTTTTGCATATTGTTTACTTTTTTTCAGGTGGAATTTATTCAAAACCACTGTCAAACTGTATTACAAATGTTAAATTACACAATATATAAAAACAAAAAAAGCTTAGAAATTCTTTAAATGATTAAAGTTTTTATTTTTAAAAATATTTTAACTTTATTTGTGTTGTTATATAATATAGTAATTTATGTGGTAAAATTGGTAATCACCTTTAAGTTTTTAAATCATATTCTGCATTATAGTTATTACAAACGTTTTTTATTCTTAGTTGTTTTATTAACATTATTAGTATTTGGAATAAAAAAAGAAAATAAGATTACGCTTTACTAGAGTTTCGTTTTCTTTAAAGATTATGTCCTTAAAATGCAAGGTTAGTTTAATATAAATACACTGGAAGTTTATAAAATATCTTGGTTGCGCGCCAAATATTAATGATGGTCTGAAATATTAACTTTATTTAAGAGTGAGGTGATAAATTTTAAGTAAAAAAATTGTTTTTTTTAAATCAATCAAACAACATCAATTGCAATTATATTACATGGAAACAAACATAGTAATTCTCATATTTTTTGAGGTGGGGTTCTGGAAATCAATTAAAAAAAATCATGTAAACCTATATGAGTAACATTGAATTAATTACAAACTAATTTGACAAAACTTTAATTTATGTTTACTCAATTTCTGTACTGTTTTTTAAAGCCATGTTTATAATTAATTATGTCAGAAATTAAAAAATAGGTTTAAAAATTATTTTAATTAAAGACCGAAAAAGTTCGATTATCTTTTTTAAATAAAATAACAAAAATGTGTATCTATAGTAAAGTTATGAAACATTTATTAAAAATGTGAAAAACCCCAAAATCTAAAATAAATTATTTTAAAAAAACGGCAATGTCCAGATAAGTATTAAAAATAAAACATTTTGCGAATATCTTCATTGAAAAAAAAATTTCTTGTTAAATTAATTAATACTTTTAAAATCAGATGTATAGTGTATTAATAACACATTGCAAGATAATTTACAAAATAAAAATAACATAAAATTACTAATGATGTCATATGATAACGTAAATAGGCTTGTGGGTAAACTGATAGGCATTTGCTCTAACTTTTGTTTTAGTGAAGATATTTGCGAAATGTTTACCTTAAATGTTCATTAGGACAAATTTTTTTTTTAACAATATTGTGTTATAATGACGTCACATGGTCACGTAGGTAGGCCTGATAAGGCTGTAAGCAAGTAAATACCCGAGATATAAATTTGCTCTAACTTTTGTTTTAGTAAAGATATTCGCGAAATGTTTTAATTTGAATGTTTATTAGGACATAGCGGTTCTTTTAAAATAATGTATTTTGGGATTTGAGATTTTGCACATATTTAAGAAAAGTTTAATAACTTTATATATTCATAATTTTGACAAATATTCTAAAAATATGTTCCTTAAACTACCGCGGTTCTTTTTTAGTGGGGTTAAATTTTGATTTAAAAAAAAAAATTAGAACAATATTTATACTTAATTATATAATGACGTCACAAAATCACGTAGGTAGGCCCGATAAGGCCGTAAGAGAGTTAATACGAAAGATATAAAATTGCTCTAACTTTTGTTTTAGTGAAGATATTTGCGAAATGTTTACCTTAAATATTCATTAGGACATGGCGATTTTTTTTAAATAAATTATTTTAGGTTTTAAGGTTTTGCATTTTTTTAATAAAAGTTTTACAACTTTCATATATCAACAGATTTTTAATAAATATTCTAAAAATGTGTTAATTAAACTACCACGAATATTCAATATTAATAAAGTTATGACATACTTACAAAATTTGGGGAAATATGTCAAAATCCAAAATTAAACATTTTATATGATGCACATTACCCTAACTAGCATACAACATAAAGAAATTCGAAGCAATTTTAGGTAGAACAAAAGTTACAGCTAGTTTTTATTGGCTTAGTTTGACCCCATTTGACCTTATAAAATTAATTTTAAGAATTTAAAATTTACTATAATTTATATCTTAATATCACCAACTTAAAACTGGGTTAAATATTAGTTCTTGTTTGTATTATATATATAAATGCTTGTTTGTTTATTAAAAATCAAAGGTTTGTAATATTCTTAGTTAATGTTTATGCATATCTTTTCTTATTTATAAAAATTTATGTTAAAAATAATCAAATATTTTCGAACCATATTTTATTTATCAAATAAATCTAGTTTTTTTATTATTACAAGTGCTTACTTAAGCTATGTATACAATTTTGCATCATTGAAAGGTCGTGGCAGTTAGCTCAGTGCGAAAGGCCCACAACTCTCAGTACTGAGTTCCGAGGTTTGGTTCCCAACTTAGAGTTCTCAAAATAATCAACTTACCAATTTTTTGTATTTTGCGTACATAGGGCCGGTCATATGATCATGTGACCTGGCACACTAGTAAAAAAGTTTAAAAAATTTTTTTTTTTTTTAAAATCAAAAGATAACTATACCAATAAAACCGCACTGTTCTAACAGACGTGCTTGCAAAAATTTTTTAGCAAACATTAATATTTCCGAGAGTTATGACAAATTTATGACATTGAGTTTTAAATTTTGTTAGAACTGTTTTGGTATAACTAATGCTCAAGATAAAGAAATTTTCGAAAATAATTAAAAGAACAAACATACATTTTTTTATTTCGCGTACATTGAATTGTTCGCGCGACCTTTTGACCTAATTAAACCCAAAATAAAAATTACCTCAAACTTTTGTTTTATTGAAAATTTTCGCGAAATGTTTTATCTTGAATGTTAGTTAGGCCAATGCGCGTCTAATAAAATACAAAATTTTAGGTTTTGAGATTTCATAAATTTTTAATAAAAGTTTCATAACTTTTATGAATATTAATATTTTTGAAAAATATTTTGTAAACACGGTATTTGGACATGTGCGGTTCTAACACAACAATTATTTTTCGATTTAAAATTTTTTATTTTTTTTCAAAAAATTTGTATGCATAATCATTGGCCAAAAATATCACGTGACCTAAATAAAATCAAAATAAAAATTACCTCAAACTTTTGTTTTACTGAAAATTTTCGCAAAATGTTTTATCTTGAATGTTAGTTAGGCCAATGCGCGTCTAATAAAATACAAAATTTTAGGTTTTGAGATTTCATAAATTTTTAATAAAAGTTTCATAACTTTTATGAATATTAATATTTTCGAAAAATATTTTGTAAACACGGTAATTGGACCTGTGCGGTTCTAACACAACAATTATTTTTCGATTTAAAATTTTTTATTTTTTTTCAAAAAATTTGTATGCAATATCATTGGCCAAAAATATCACGTGACCTAATTAAACCCAAAATAAAAATTACCTCAAACTTTTGTTTTACTGAAAATTTTCGCGAAATGTTTCATTTTTAATGTTAGTTAGGCCAATGCGCGTCTAATAAAATACAAAATTTTAGGTTTTGAGTTTTCATAAATTTTTAATAAAAGTTTCATAACTTTTATGAATATTAATATTTTCGAAAAATATTTTGTAAACACGGTAATTGGACCTGTGCGGTTCTAACACAACAATTATTTTTCGATTTAAAATTTTTTATTTTTTTTCAAAAAATTTGTATGCAATATCATTGGCCAGAAATATCACGTGACCTAACGAAACCCAAAATAAAAATTACTTCAAACTTTTGTTTTATTGAAAATTTTCGCGAAATGTTTTATCTTGAATGTTAGTTAGGCCAATGCGCGTCTAATAAAATCCAAAATTTTAGGTTTTGAGATTTCATAAATTTTTAATAAAAGTTTCATAACTTTTATGAATATTAATATTTTCGAAAATTATTTTGTAAACACGGTAATAGGACCTGTGCGGTTCTAACACAACAATTATTTTTCGATTTAAAATTTTTTTTTTTTTTTTAAAAAATTTGTATGCAATATCATTGGCCAGAAATATCACGTGACCTAATGAAACCCAAAATAAAAATTACTTCAAACTTTTGTTTTATTGAAAATTTTCGCGAAATGTTTTATCTTGAATGTTAGTTAGGCCAATGCGCGTCTAATAAAATACAAAATTTTAGGTTTTGAGATTTCATAAATTTTTAATAAAAGTTTCATAACTTTTATGAATATTAATATTTTCGAAAAATATTTTGTAAACACGGTAATTGGACATGTGCGGTTCTAACACAACAATTATTTTTCGATTTAAAATTTTTTATTTTTTTTTAAAAAATTTGTATGCATTATCATTGGCCAAAAATATCACGTGACCTAATTAAAATAAAAATAAAAATTACCTCAAACTTTTGTTTTACTGAAAATTTTCGCAAAATGTTTTATCTTGAATGTTAGTTAGGCCAATGCGCGTCTAATAAAATACAAAATTTTAGGTTTTGAGTTTTCATAAATTTTTAATAAAAGCTTCATAACTTTTATGAATATTAATATTTTCGAAAAATATTTTGTAAACACGGTAATTGGACCTGTGCGGTTCTAACACAACAATTATTTTTCGATTAAAAATTTTTTATTTTTTTTCAAAAAATTTGTATGCAATATCATTGGCCAAAAATATCACGTGACCTAATTAAACCTAAAATAAAAATTACCTCAAACTTTTGTTTTACTGAAAATTTTCGCGAAATGTTTCATCTTTAATGTTAGTTAGGCCAATGCGCGTCTAATAAAATACAAAATTTTAGGTTTTGAGTTTTCATAAATTTTTAATAAAAGTTTCATAACTTTTATGAATATTAATATTTTCGAAAATTATTTTGTAAACACGGTAATTGGACCTGTGCGGTTCTAACACAACAATTATTTTTCGATTTAAAATTTTTTATTTTTTTTCAAAAAATTTGTATGCATTATCATTGGCCAAAAATATCACGTGACCTAAATAAAATCAAAATAAAAATTACCTCAAACTTTTGTTTTACTGAAAATTTTCGCAAAATGTTTTATCTTGAATGTTAGTTAGGCCAATGCGCGTCTAATAAAATACAAAATTTTAGGTTTTGAGATTTTATAAATTTTTAATAAAAGTTTCATAACTTTTATGAATATTAATATTTTCGAAAAATATTTTGTGAACACGGTAATTGGACCTGTGCGGTTCTAACACAACAATTATTTTTCAATTTAAAATTTTTTATTTTTTTTCAAAAAATTTGTATGCAATATCATTGGCCAAAAATATCACGTGACCTAATTAAACCCAAAATAAAAATTACCTCAAACTTTTGTTTTACTGAAAATTTTCGCGAAATGTTTCATCTTTAATGTTAGTTAGGCCAATGCGCGTCTAATAAAATACAAAATTTTAGGTTTTGAGTTTTCATAAATTTTTAATAAAAGTTTCATAACTTTTATGAATATTAATATTTTCGAAAATTATTTTGTAAACACGGTAATTGGACCTGTGCGGTTCTAACACAACAATTATTTTTCGATTTAAAATTTTTTATTTTTTTTCAAAAAATTTGTATGCAATATCATTGGCCAGAAATATCACGTGACCTAACGAAACCCAAAATAAAAATTACTTCAAACTTTTGTTTTATTGAAAATTTTCGCGAAATGTTTTATCTTGAATGTTAGTTAGGCCAATGCGCGTCTAATAAAATACAAAATTTTAGGTTTTGAGATTTCATAAATTTTTAATAAAAGTTTCATAACTTTTATGAATATTAATATTTTCGAAAAATATTTTGTAAACACGGTAATTGGACCTGTGCGGTTCTAACACCACAATTATTTTTTGATTTAAAATTTTTTATTTTTTTTCAAAAAATTTGTATGCAATATCATTGGCCAGAAATATCACGTGACCTAATGAAACCCAAAATAAAAATTACTTCAAACTTTTGTTTTATTGAAAATTTTCGCGAAATGTTTTATCTTGAATGTTAGTTAGGCCAATGCGCGTCTAATAAAATACAAAATTTTAGGTTTTGAGATTTCATAAATTTTTAATAAAAGTTTCATAACTTTTATGAATATTAATATTTTCGAAAAATATTTTGTAAACACGGTAATTGGACATGTGCGGTTCTAACACAACAATTATTTTTCGATTTAAAATTTTTTATTTTTTTTTAAAAAATTTGTATGCATTATCATTGGCCAAAAATATCACGTGACCTAATTAAAATAAAAATAAAAATTACCTCAAACTTTTGTTTTACTGAAAATTTTCGCAAAATGTTTTATCTTGAATGTTAGTTAGGCCAATGCGCGTCTAATAAAATACAAAATTTTAGGTTTTGAGATTTCATAAATTTTTAATAAAAGTTTCATAACTTTTATGAATATTAATATTTTCGAAAAATATTTTGTAAACACGGTAATTGGACCTGTGCGGTTCTAACACAACAATTATTTTTCGATTAAAAATTTTTTATTTTTTTTCAAAAAATTTGTATGCAATATCATTGGCCAAAAATATCACGTGACCTAATTAAACCTAAAATAAAAATTACCTCAAACTTTTGTTTTACTGAAAATTTTCGCGAAATGTTTCATCTTTAATGTTAGTTAGGCCAATGCGCGTCTAATAAAATACAAAATTTTAGGTTTTGAGTTTTCATAAATTTTTAATAAAAGTTTCATAACTTTTATGAATATTAATATTTTCGAAAATTATTTTGTAAACACGGTAATTGGACCTGTGCGGTTCTAACACAATTATTTTTCGATTTAAAATTTTTTATTTTTATTCAAAAAATTTGTATGCAATATCATTGGCCAGAAATATCACGTGACCTAATGAAACCCAAAATAAAAATTACTTCAAACTTTTGTTTTATTGAAAATTTTCGCGAAATGTTTTATCTTGAATGTTAGTTAGGCCAATGCGCGTCTATTAAAATACAAAATTTTAGGTTTTGAGATTTCATAAATTTTTAATAAAAGTTTCATAACTTTTATGATTATTAATATTTTCGAAAAATATTTTGTAAACACGGTAATTGGACATGTGCGGTTCTAACACAACAATTATTTTTCGATTTAAAATTTTTTATTTTTTTTCAAAAAATTTGTATGCAATATCATTGGCCAAAAATATCACGTGACATAATTAAACCCAAAATAAAAATTACCTCAAACTTTTGTTTTACTGAAAATTTTCGCGAAATGTTTCATCTTTAATGTTAGTTAGGCCAATGCGCGTCTAATAAAATACAAAATTTTAGGTTTTGAGATTTCATAAATTTTTAATAAAAGTTTCATAACTTTTATGAATATTAATATTTTCGAAAAATATTTTGTAAACACGGTAATTGGACCTGTGCGGTTCTAACACAACAATTATTTTTCGATTTAAAATTTTTTATTTTTTTTAAAAAAATTCGTATGCAATATCATTGGCCAGAAATACCACGTGACCTAATTAAACCCAAAATAAAAATTACCTCAAACTTTTGTTTTATTGAAAATTTTCGCGAAATGTTTTATCTTGAATGTTAGTTAGGCCAATGCGCGTCTAATAAAATACAAAATTTTAGGTTTTGAGATTTCATAAATTTTTAATAAAAGTTTCATAACTTTTATGAATATTAATATTTTTGAAAAATGATTTGTAAACACGGTAATTGGACATGTACGGTTCTAACACAACAATTATTTTTCGATTTAAAATTTTTTATTTTTTTTTAAAAAATTTGTATGCATTATCATTGGCCAAAAATATCACGTGACCTAATGAAAACCAAAATAAAAATTACTTCAAACTTTTGTTTTACTGAAAATTTTCGCAAAATGTTTTATCTTGAATGTTAGTTAGGCCAATGCGCGTCTAATAAAATACAAAATTTTAGGTTTTGAGATTTCATAAATTTTTAATAAAAGTTTCATAACTTTTATGAATATTAATATTTTCGAAAAATATTTTGTAAACACGGTAATTGAACCTGTGCGGTTCTAACACAACAATTATTTTTTTTCAAAAAATGTGTATGCAATATCATTGGCCAAAAATATCACGTGACCTAATTAATCCCAAAATAAAAATTATCTCAAACTTTTGTTCTACTCAAAATTTTTGCAAAATGTTTTATCTTGAATGTTAGTTAGGCCAATGCGCGTCTAATTAGATATAAAATTTCAGATTTTGTAATTTCATAAATTTTTAATTAAAGTTTCATAACTTTTATGAATATTAATATTTTCGAAAAATATTTTGAAAACACGGTTATTGGACCTGTGCCATTCTAACACAACAATTATTTTTTGATTTAAAATTTTTGATTTTTTTTTTAAATTTGTATGCAATATCATTGGCCAAAAATAACACGTGACCTATTTAAACCTAAAATAAAAATTACCTCAAACTTTTTTTTTACTGAAAATTTTCGCGAAATGTTTTATTTTGAATGTTAGTTAGGCCAATGCGCGTCTAATAAAATACAAAATTTTAGGTTTTGAGATTTCATAAATTTTTAATAAAAGTTTCATAACTTTTATGAATATTAATATTTTCGAAAATTATTTTGTAAACACGGTAATAGGACCTGTGCGGTTCTAACACAACAATTATTTTTCGATTTAAAATTTTTTTTTTTTTTTCAAAAAATTTGTATGCAATATCATTGGCCAGAAATATCACGTGACCTAATGAAACCCAAAATAAAAATTACTTCAAACTTTTGTTTTATTGAAAATTTTCGCGAAATGTTTTATCTTGAATGTTAGTTAGGCCAATGCGCGTCTATTAAAATACAAAATTTTAGGTTTTGAGATTTCATAAATTTTTAATAAAAGTTTTATAACTTTTATGATTATTAATATTTTCGAAAAATACTTTGTAAACACGGTAATTGGACCTGTGCGGTTCTAACACAACAATTATTTTTCGATTTAAAATTTTTTATTTTTTTTTAAAAAATTTGTATGCAATATCATTGGCCAAAAATATCACGTGACATAATTAAACCCAAAATAAAAATTACCTCAAACTTTTGTTTTACTGAAAATTTTCGCGAAATGTTTCATCTTTAATGTTAGTTAGGCCAATGCGCGTCTAATAAAATACAAAATTTTAGGTTTTGAGATTTCATAAATTTTTAATAAAAGTTTCATAACTTTTATGAATATTAATATTTTCGAAAAATATTTTGTAAACACGGTAATTGGACCTGTGCGGTTCTAACACAACAATTATTTTTCGATTTAAAATTTTTTATTTTATTTTTTTAAATTCGTATGCAATATCATTGGCCAGAAATACCACGTGACCTAATTAAACCCAAAATAAAAATTACCTCAAACTTTTGTTTTATTGAAAATTTTCGCGAAATGTTTTATCTTGAATGTTAGTTAGGCCAATGCGCGTCTAATAAAATACAAAATTTTAGGTTTTGAGATTTCATAAATTTTTAATAAAAGTTTCATAACTTTTATGAATATTAATATTTTTGAAAAATATTTTGTAAACACGGTAATTGGACATGTACGGTTCTAACACAACAATTATTTTTCGATTTAAAATTTTTTATTTTTTTTAAAAAAATTTGTATGCATTATCATTGGCCAAAAATATCACGTGACCTAATGAAAACCAAAATAAAAATTACTTCAAACTTTTGTTTTACTGAAAATTTTCGCAAAATGTTTTATCTTGAATGTTAGTTAGGCCAATGCGCGTCTAATAAAATACAAAATTTTAGGTTTTGAGATTTCATAAATTTTTAATAAAAGTTTCATAACTTTTATGAATATTAATATTTTCGAAAAATATTTTGTAAACACGGTAATTGAACCTGTGCGGTTCTAACACAACAATTATTTTTCGATTTAAAACTTTTTATTTTTTTTCAAAAAATGTGTATGCAATATCATTGGCCAAAAATATCACGTGACCTAATTAATCCCAAAATAAAAATTATCTCAAACTTTTGTTCTACTCAAAATTTTTGCAAAATGTTTTATCTTGAATGTTAGTTAGGCCAATGCGCGTCTAATTAGATATAAAATTTCAGATTTTGAGATTTCATAAATTTTTAATTAAAGTTTCATAACTTTTATGAATATTAATATTTTCGAAAAATATTTTGTAAACACGGTTATTGGACCTGTGCCATTCTAACACAACAATTATTTTTTGATTTAAAATTTTTGATTTTTTTTTAAAATTTGTATGCAATATCATTGGCCAAAAATAACACGTGACCTATTTAAACCTAAAATAAAAATTACCTCAAACTTTTTTTTTACTGAAAATTTTCGCGAAATGTTTTATTTTGAATGTTAGTTAGGCCAATGCGCGTCTAATAAAATACAAAATTTTAGATTTTGAGATTTCATAAATTTTTAATAAAAGTTTCATAACTTTTATGAATATTAATATTTTTGAAAAATATTTTGTAAACACGGTAATTGGACTTGTGCGATTCTAACACAACAATTATTTTTCGATTTAAAATTTTTTATTTTTTTTCAAAAATTTGTATGCATTATCATTGGCCAAAAATATCACATGACCTAATGAAAACCAAAATAAAAATTACCTCAAACTTTTGTTTTACTGAAAATTTTCGCGAAATGTTTTATCTTGAATGTTAGTTAGGCCAATGCGCGTCTAATAAAATACAAAATTTTAGGTATTGAGATTTCATAAATTTTTAATAAAAGTTTCATAACTTTTATGAATATTAATATTTTCAAAAAATATTTTGTAAACACGGTAATTGGATCTGTGCGGTTCTAACACAACAATTATTTTTCGATTTAAAATTTTTAATTTTTTTTAAAAAAATATGTATGCAATATCACTGGCCAAAAATATCACGTGACCTAATGAAAACCAAAATAAAAATTACTTCAAACTTTTGTTTTACTGAAAATTTTCGCGAAATGTTTTATCTTGAATGTTAGTTAGGCCAATGCGCGTCTAATAAAATACAAAATTTTAGGTTTTGAGATTTCATAAATTTTTAATAAAAGTTTCATAACTTTTATGAATATTAATATTTTTAAAAAATATTTTGTAAACACGGTAATTGGACTTTTGCGGTTCTAACACAACAATTATTTTTCGATTTAAAATTTTTTATTTTTTTTCAAAAAATTTGTATGCAATATCATTGGCCAAAAATATCACGTGACCTAATGAAAACCAAAATAAAAATTACCTCAAACTTTTGTTTTACTGAAAATTTTCGCAAAATGTTTTATCTTGAATGTTAGTTAGGCCAATGCGCGTCTAATAAAATACAAAATTTTAGGTTTTGAGATTTCATAAATTTTTAATAAAAGTTTCATAACTTTTATGAAAATTAATATTTAAAAAAAATATTTTGTGAACACGGTAATTGGACTTGTGCGGTTCTAACACAACAATTATTTTTCGATTTAAAATTTTTTATTTTTTTTCAAAAAATTTGTATGCATTATCATTGGCCAAAAATATCACGTGACCTAATGAAAACCAAAATAAAAATTACCTCAAACTTTTGTTTTACTGAAAATTTTCGCAAAATGTTTTATCTTGAATGTTAGTTAGGCCAATGCGCGTCTAATAAAATACAAAATTTTAGGTTATGAGATTTCATAAATTTTTAATAAAAGTTTCATAACTTTTATAAATATTAATATTTTCGAAAAATATTTTGTAAACACGGTAATTGGACCTGTGCGGTTCTAACACAACAATTATTTTTCGATTTAAAATTTTTTATTTTTTTTCAAAAAATTTGTATGCAATATCATTGGCCAAAAATATCACGTGACCTAATTAAACCCAAAATAAAAATTACCTCAAACTTTTGTTTTACTGAAAATTTTCGCGAAATGTTTTATCTTGAATGTTAGTTAGGCCAATGCGCGTCTAATAAAATACAAAATTTTAGGTTTTGAGATTTCATAAATTTTTAATAAAAGTTTCATAACTTTTATGAATATTAATATTTTCGAAAAATATTTTGTAAACACGGTAATTGGACATGTGCGGTTCTAACACAACAATTATTTTTCGATTTAAAATTTTTTATTTTTTTTCAAAAAATTTGTATGCATTATCATTGGCCAAAAATATCACGTGAACTAATTAAACCCAAAATAAAAAGTACCTCAAACTTTTGTTTTACTGAAAATTTTCGCAAAATGTTTTATCTTGAATGTTAGTTAGGCCAATGCGCGTCTATTAAAATACAAAATTTTAGGTTTTGAGATTTCATAAATTTTTAATAAAAGTTTCATAACTTTTATGAATATTAATATTTTCGAAAAATATTTTGTAAACACGGTAATTGGACCTGTGCGGTTCTAACACAAGAATTATTTTTCGATTTAAAATTTTTTATTTTTTTTCAAAAAATTTGTATGCAATATCATTGGCCAAAAATATCACGTGACATAATTAAACCCAAAAAAAAAATTACCTCAAACTTTTGTTTTACTGAAAATTTTCGCGAAATGTTTCATCTTTAATGTTAGTTAGGCCAATGCGCGTCTAATAAAATACAAAATTTTAGGTTTTGAGATTTCATAAATTTTTAATAAAAGTTTCATAACTTTTATGAATATTAATATTTTCGAAAAATATTTTGTAAACACGGTAATTGGACCTGTGCGGTTCTAACACAACAATTATTTTTCGATTTAAAATTTTTCATTTTTTTAAAAAAAATTCGTATGCAATATCATTGGCCAGAAATACCACGTGACCTAATTAAACTCAAAATAAAAATTACCTCAAACTTTTGTTTTATTGAAAATTTTCGCAAAATGTTTTATCTTGAATGTTAGTTAGGCCAATGCGCGTCTAATAAAATACAAAATTTTAGGTTTTGAGATTTCATAAATTTTTAATAAAAGTTTCATAACTTTTATGAATATTAATATTTTTGAAAAATATTTTGTAAACACGGTAATTGGACATGTACGGTTCTAACACAACAATTATTTTTCGATTTAAAATTTTTTATTTTTTTTAAAAAAATTTGTATGCATTATCATTGGCCAAAAATATCACGTGACCTAATGAAAACCAAAATAAAAATTACTTCAAACTTTTGTTTTACTGAAAATTTTCGCAAAATGTTTTATCTTGAATGTTAGATAGGCCAATGCGCGTCTAATAAAATACAAAATTTTAGGTTTTGAGATTTCAGAAATTTTTAATTAAAGTTTCATAACTTTTATGAATATTAATATTTTCGAAAAATATTTTGTAAACACGGTTATTGGACCTGTGCCATTCTAACACAACAATTATTTTTTGATTTAAAATTTTTGATTTTTTTTTTAAATTTGTATGCAATATCATTGGCCAAAAATAACACGTGACCTATTTAAACCCAAAATAAAAATTACCTCAAACTTTTGTTTTACTGAAAATTTTCGCAAAATGTTTCATCTTGAATGTTAGTTAGGCCAATGCGCGTCTAATAAAATACAAAATTTTAGGTTTTGAGTTTTCATAAATTTTTAATAAAAGTTTCATAACTTTTATGAATATTAATATTTTCAAAAATTATTTTGTAAACACGGTAATTGGACCTGTGCGGATCTAACACAACAATTATTTTTTGATTTAAAATTTTTTATTTTTATTCAAAAAATTTGTATGCAATATCATTGGCCAGAAATATCACGTGACCTAATGAAACCCAAAATAAAAATTACTTCAAACTTTTGTTTTATTGAAAATTTTCGCGAAATGTTTTGTCTTGAATGTTAGTTAGGCCAATGTGCGTCTAATAAAATACAAAATTTTAGGTTTTGAGATTTCATAAATTTTTAATAAAAGTTTCATAACTTTTATGAATATTAATATTTTCGAAAAATATTTTGTAAACACGGTAATTGGACATGTGCGGTTCTAACACAACAATTATTTTTCGATTTAAAATTTTTTATTTTTTTTCAAAAAATTTGTATGCATTATCATTGGCCAAAAATATCACGTGACCTAATTAAACCCAAAATAAAAAGTACCTCAAACTTTTGTTTTACTGAAAATTTTCGCAAAATGTTTTATCTTGAATGTTAGTTAGGCCAATGCGCGTCTATTAAAATACAAAATTTTAGGTTTTGAGATTTCATAAATTTTTAATAAAAGTTTCATAACTTTTATGATTATTAATATTTTCGAAAAATATTTTGTAAACACGGTAATTGAACCTGTGCGGTTCTAACACAACAATTATTTTTCGATTTAAAATTTTTTATTTTTTTTCAAAAAATTTGTATGCAATATCATTGGCCAAAAATATCACGTGACCTAATTAAACCTAAAATAAAAATTACCTCAAACTTTTGTTTTACTGAAAATTTTCGCGAAATGTTTCATCTTTAATGTTAGTTAGGCCAATGCGCGTCTAATAAAATACAAAATTTTAGGTTTTGAGTTTTCATAAATTTTTAATAAAAGTTTCATAACTTTTATGAATATTAATATTTTCGAAAATTATTTTGTAAACACGGTAATTGGACCTGTGCGGATCTAACACAACAATTATTTTTCGATTTAAAATTTTTTATTTTTATTCAAAAAATTTGTATGCAATATCATTGGCCAGAAATATCACGTGACCTAATGAAACCCAAAATAAAAATTACTTCAAACTTTTGTTTTATTGAAAATTTTCGCGAAATGTTTTGTCTTGAATGTTAGTTAGGCCAATGCGCGTCTAATAAAATACAAAATTTTAGGTTTTGAGATTTCATAAATTTTTAATAAAAGTTTCATAACTTTTATGAATATTAATATTTTCGAAAAATATTTTGTAAACACGGTAATTGGACATGTGCGGTTCTAACACAACAATTATTTTTCGATTTAAAATTTTTTATTTTTTTTCAAAAAATTTGTATGCATTATCATTGGCCAAAAATATCACGTGACCTAATTAAACCCAAAATAAAAAGTACCTCAAACTTTTGTTTTACTGAAAATTTTCGCAAAATGTTTTATCTTGAATGTTAGTTAGGCCAATGCGCGTCTATTAAAATACAAAATTTTAGGTTTTGAGATTTCATAAATTTTTAATAAAAGTTTCATAACTTTTATGATTATTAATATTTTCGAAAAATATTTTGTAAACACGGTAATTGAACCTGTGCGGTTCTAACACAACAATTATTTTTTGATTTAAAATTTTTTATTTTTTTTCAAAAAATTTGTATGCAATATCATTGGCCAAAAATATCACGTGACATAATTAAACCCAAAATAAAAATTACCTCAAACTTTTGTTTTACTGAAAATTTTCGCGAAATGTTTCATCTTTAATGTTAGTTAGGCCACTGCGCGTCTAATAAAATACAAAATTTTAGGTTTTGAGATTTCATAAA
The DNA here is from genome assembly GCF_963082875.1 of Corella eumyota. Lineage (NCBI taxonomy): Eukaryota > Metazoa > Chordata > Ascidiacea > Phlebobranchia > Corellidae > Corella > Corella eumyota. The sequence goes on from NC_137491.1 coordinate 7,245,382, forward strand.
TTTTTAATAAAAGTTTCATAACTTTTATGAATATTAATATTTTCGAAAAATATTTTGTAAACACGGTAATTGGACCTGTGCCGTTCTAACACAACAATTATTTTTCGATTTAAAATTTTTTATTTTTTTAAAAAAATTTCGTATGCAATATCACTGGCCAAAAATATCACGTGACCTAATGAAAACCAAAATAAAAATTACTTCAAACTTTTGTTTTACTGAAAATTTTCGCGAAATGTTTTATCTTGAATGTTAGTTAGGCCAATGCGCGTCTAATAAAATACAAAATTTTAGGTTTTGAGATTTCATAAATTTTTAATAAAAATTTCATAACTTTTATGAATATTAATATTTTCGAAAAATATTTTGTAAACACGGTAATTGGACCTGTGCGGTTCTAACACAACAAATATTTTTCGATTTAAATTATTTTTTTTTTTTTAAATTTGTATGCAATATCATTGGCCAAAAATATCACGTGACCTAATGAAAACCAAAATAAAAATTACCTCAAACTTTTGTTTTACTGAAAATTTTCGCGAAATGTTTTATCTTGAATGTTAGTTAGGCCAATGCGCGTGTAATAAAATACAAAATTTTAGGTTTTGAGATTTCATAAATTTTTAATTAAAGTTTCATAACTTTTATGAATATTAATATTTTCGAAAAATATTTTGTAAACACGGTTATTGGACCTGTGCCATTCTAACACAACAATTATTTTTTGATTTAAAATTTTTGATTTTTTTTTAAAATTTGTATGCAATATCATTGGCCAAAAATAACACGTGACCTATTTAAACCTAAAATAAAAATTACCTCAAACTTTTTTTTTACTGAAAATTTTCGCGAAATGTTTTATTTTGAATGTTAGTTAGGCCAATGCGCGTCTAATAAAATACAAAATTTTAGATTTTGAGATTTCATAAATTTTTAATAAAAGTTTCATAACTTTTATGAATATTAATATTTTTGAAAAATATTTTGTAAACACGGTAATTGGACTTGTGCGATTCTAACACAACAATTATTTTTCGATTTAAAATTTTTTATTTTTTTTCAAAAATTTGTATGCATTATCATTGGCCAAAAATATCACATGACCTAATGAAAACCAAAATAAAAATTACCTCAAACTTTTGTTTTACTGAAAATTTTCGCGAAATGTTTTATCTTGAATGTTAGTTAGGCCAATGCGCGTCTAATAAAATACAAAATTTTAGGTATTGAGATTTCATAAATTTTTAATAAAAGTTTCATAACTTTTATGAATATTAATATTTTCAAAAAATATTTTGTAAACACGGTAATTGGATCTGTGCGGTTCTAACACAACAATTATTTTTCAATTTAAAATTTTTAATTTTTTTTAAAAAAATATGTATGCAATATCACTGGCCAAAAATATCACGTGACCTAATGAAAACCAAAATAAAAATTACTTCAAACTTTTGTTTTACTGAAAATTTTCGCGAAATGTTTTATCTTGAATGTTAGTTAGGCCAATGCGCGTCTAATAAAATACAAAATTTTAGGTTTTGAGATTTCATAAATTTTTAATAAAAGTTTCATAACTTTTATGAATATTAATATTTTTAAAAAATATTTTGTAAACACGGTAATTGGACTTTTGCGGTTCTAACACAACAATTATTTTTCGATTTAAAATTTTTTATTTTTTTTCAAAAAATTTGTATGCAATATCATTGGCCAAAAATATCACGTGACCTAATGAAAACCAAAATAAAAATTACCTCAAACTTTTGTTTTACTGAAAATTTTCGCGAAATGTTTTATCTTGAATGTTAGTTAGGCCAATGCGCGTGTAATAAAATACAAAATTTTAGGTTTTGAGATTTCATAAATTTTTAATTAAAGTTTCATAACTTTTATGAATATTAATATTTTCGAAAAATATTTTGTAAACACGGTTATTGGACCTGTGCCATTCTAACACAACAATTATTTTTTGATTTAAAATTTTTGATTTTTTTTTTAAATTTGTATGCAATATCATTGGCCAAAAATAACACGTGACCTATTTAAACCTAAAATAAAAATTACCTCAAACTTTTTTTTTACTGAAAATTTTCGCGAAATGTTTTATTTTGAATGTTAGTTAGGCCAATGCGCGTCTAATAAAATACAAAATTTTAGATTTTGAGATTTCATAAATTTTTAATAAAAGTTTCATAACTTTTATGAATATTAATATTTTTGAAAAATATTTTGTAAACACGGTTATTGGACCTGTGCCATTCTAACACAACAATTATTTTTCGATTTAAAATTTTTTATTTTTTTTCAAAAATTTGTATGCATTATCATTGGCCAAAAATATCACATGACCTAATGAAAACCAAAATAAAAATTACCTCAAACTTTTGTTTTACTGAAAATTTTCGCGAAATGTTTTATCTTGAATGTTAGTTAGGCCAATGCGCGTCTAATAAAATACAAAATTTTAGGTATTGAGATTTCATAAATTTTTAATAAAAGTTTCATAACTTTTATGAATATTAATATTTTCAAAAAATATTTTGTAAACACGGTAATTGGATCTGTGCGGTTCTAACACAACAATTATTTTTCGATTTAAAATTTTTAATTTTTTTTAAAAAAATATGTATGCAATATCACTGGCCAAAAATATCACGTGACCTAATGAAAACCAAAATAAAAATTACTTCAAACTTTTGTTTTACTGAAAATTTTCGCGAAATGTTTTATCTTGAATGTTAGTTAGGCCAATGCGCGTCTAATAAAATACAAAATTTTAGGTTTTGAGATTTCATAAATTTTTAATAAAAGTTTCATAACTTTTATGAATATTAATATTTTTAAAAAATATTTTGTAAACACGGTAATTGGACTTTTGCGGTTCTAACACAACAATTATTTTTCGATTTAAAATTTTTTATTTTTTTTCAAAAAATTTGTATGCAATATCATTGGCCAAAAATATCACGTGACCTAATGAAAACCAAAATAAAAATTACCTCAAACTTTTGTTTTACTGAAAATTTTCGCAAAATGTTTTATCTTGAATGTTAGTTAGGCCAATGCGCGTCTAATAAAATACAAAATTTTAGGTTTTGAGATTTCATAAATTTTTAATAAAAGTTTCATAACTTTTATGAAAATTAATATTTAAAAATAATATTTTGTGAACACGGTAATTGGACTTGTGCGGTTCTAACACAACAATTATTTTTCGATTTAAAATTTTTTATTTTTTTTCAAAAAATTTGTATGCATTATCATTGGCCAAAAATATCACGTGACCTAATGAAAACCAAAATAAAAATTACCTCAAACTTTTGTTTTACTGAAAATTTTCGCAAAATGTTTTATCTTGAATGTTAGTTAGGCCAATGCGCGTCTAATAAAATACAAAATTTTAGGTTATGAGATTTCATAAATTTTTAATAAAAGTTTCATAACTTTTATAAATATTAATATTTTCGAAAAATATTTTGTAAACACGGTAATTGGACCTGTGCGGTTCTAACACAACAATTATTTTTCGATTTAAAATTTTTTATTTTTTTTCAAAAAATTTGTATGCAATATCATTGGCCAAAAATATCACGTGACCTAATTAAACCCAAAATAAAAATTACCTCAAACTTTTGTTTTACTGAAAATTTTCGCGAAATGTTTTATCTTGAATGTTAGTTAGGCCAATGCGCGTCTAATAAAATACAAAATTTTAGGTTTTGAGATTTCATAAATTTTTAATAAAAGTTTCATAACTTTTATGAATATTAATATTTTCGAAAAATATTTTGTAAACACGGTAATTGGACATGTGCGGTTCTAACACAACAATTATTTTTCGATTTAAAATTTTTTATTTTTTTTCAAAAAATTTGTATGCATTATCATTGGCCAAAAATATCACGTGAACTAATTAAACCCAAAATAAAAAGTACCTCAAACTTTTGTTTTACTGAAAATTTTCGCAAAATGTTTTATCTTGAATGTTAGTTAGGCCAATGCGCGTCTATTAAAATACAAAATTTTAGGTTTTGAGATTTCATAAATTTTTAATAAAAGTTTCATAACTTTTATGAATATTAATATTTTCGAAAAATATTTTGTAAACACGGTAATTGGACCTGTGCGGTTCTAACACAAGAATTATTTTTCGATTTAAAATTTTTTATTTTTTTTCAAAAAATTTGTATGCAATATCATTGGCCAAAAATATCACGTGACATAATTAAACCCAAAAAAAAAATTACCTCAAACTTTTGTTTTACTGAAAATTTTCGCGAAATGTTTCATCTTTAATGTTAGTTAGGCCAATGCGCGTCTAATAAAATACAAAATTTTAGGTTTTGAGATTTCATAAATTTTTAATAAAAGTTTCATAACTTTTATGAATATTAATATTTTCGAAAAATATTTTGTAAACACGGTTATTGGACCTGTGCGGTTCTAACACAACAATTATTTTTCGATTTAAAATTTTTCATTTTTTTAAAAAAAATTCGTATGCAATATCATTGGCCAGAAATACCACGTGACCTAATTAAACTCAAAATAAAAATTACCTCAAACTTTTGTTTTATTGAAAATTTTCGCAAAATGTTTTATCTTGAATGTTAGTTAGGCCAATGCGCGTCTAATAAAATACAAAATTTTAGGTTTTGAGATTTCATAAATTTTTAATAAAAGTTTCATAACTTTTATGAATATTAATATTTTTGAAAAATATTTTGTAAACACGGTAATTGGACATGTACGGTTCTAACACAACAATTATTTTTCGATTTAAAATTTTTTATTTTTTTTAAAAAAATTTGTATGCATTATCATTGGCCAAAAATATCACGTGACCTAATGAAAACCAAAATAAAAATTACTTCAAACTTTTGTTTTACTGAAAATTTTCGCAAAATGTTTTATCTTGAATGTTAGATAGGCCAATGCGCGTCTAATAAAATACAAAATTTTAGGTTTTGAGATTTCAGAAATTTTTAATTAAAGTTTCATAACTTTTATGAATATTAATATTTTCGAAAAATATTTTGTAAACACGGTTATTGGACCTGTGCCATTCTAACACAACAATTATTTTTTGATTTAAAATTTTTGATTTTTTTTTTAAATTTGTATGCAATATCATTGGCCAAAAATAACACGTGACCTATTTAAACCCAAAATAAAAATTACCTCAAACTTTTGTTTTACTGAAAATTTTCGCAAAATGTTTCATCTTGAATGTTAGTTAGGCCAATGCGCGTCTAATAAAATACAAAATTTTAGGTTTTGAGTTTTCATAAATTTTTAATAAAAGTTTCATAACTTTTATGAATATTAATATTTTCAAAAATTATTTTGTAAACACGGTAATTGGACCTGTGCGGATCTAACACAACAATTATTTTTTGATTTAAAATTTTTTATTTTTATTCAAAAAATTTGTATGCAATATCATTGGCCAGAAATATCACGTGACCTAATGAAACCCAAAATAAAAATTACTTCAAACTTTTGTTTTATTGAAAATTTTCGCGAAATGTTTTGTCTTGAATGTTAGTTAGGCCAATGTGCGTCTAATAAAATACAAAATTTTAGGTTTTGAGATTTCATAAATTTTTAATAAAAGTTTCATAACTTTTATGAATATTAATATTTTCGAAAAATATTTTGTAAACACGGTAATTGGACATGTGCGGTTCTAACACAACAATTATTTTTCGATTTAAAATTTTTTATTTTTTTTCAAAAAATTTGTATGCATTATCATTGGCCAAAAATATCACGTGACCTAATTAAACCCAAAATAAAAAGTACCTCAAACTTTTGTTTTACTGAAAATTTTCGCAAAATGTTTTATCTTGAATGTTAGTTAGGCCAATGCGCGTCTATTAAAATACAAAATTTTAGGTTTTGAGATTTCATAAATTTTTAATAAAAGTTTCATAACTTTTATGATTATTAATATTTTCGAAAAATATTTTGTAAACACGGTAATTGAACCTGTGCGGTTCTAACACAACAATTATTTTTCGATTTAAAATTTTTTATTTTTTTTCAAAAAATTTGTATGCAATATCATTGGCCAAAAATATCACGTGACCTAATTAAACCTAAAATAAAAATTACCTCAAACTTTTGTTTTACTGAAAATTTTCGCGAAATGTTTCATCTTTAATGTTAGTTAGGCCAATGCGCGTCTAATAAAATACAAAATTTTAGGTTTTGAGTTTTCATAAATTTTTAATAAAAGTTTCATAACTTTTATGAATATTAATATTTTCGAAAATTATTTTGTAAACACGGTAATTGGACCTGTGCGGATCTAACACAACAATTATTTTTCGATTTAAAATTTTTTATTTTTATTCAAAAAATTTGTATGCAATATCATTGGCCAGAAATATCACGTGACCTAATGAAACCCAAAATAAAAATTACTTCAAACTTTTGTTTTATTGAAAATTTTCGCGAAATGTTTTGTCTTGAATGTTAGTTAGGCCAATGCGCGTCTAATAAAATACAAAATTTTAGGTTTTGAGATTTCATAAATTTTTAATAAAAGTTTCATAACTTTTATGAATATTAATATTTTCGAAAAATATTTTGTAAACACGGTAATTGGACATGTGCGGTTCTAACACAACAATTATTTTTCGATTTAAAATTTTTTATTTTTTTTCAAAAAATTTGTATGCATTATCATTGGCCAAAAATATCACGTGACCTAATTAAACCCAAAATAAAAAGTACCTCAAACTTTTGTTTTACTGAAAATTTTCGCAAAATGTTTTATCTTGAATGTTAGTTAGGCCAATGCGCGTCTATTAAAATACAAAATTTTAGGTTTTGAGATTTCATAAATTTTTAATAAAAGTTTCATAACTTTTATGATTATTAATATTTTCGAAAAATATTTTGTAAACACGGTAATTGAACCTGTGCGGTTCTAACACAACAATTATTTTTTGATTTAAAATTTTTTATTTTTTTTCAAAAAATTTGTATGCAATATCATTGGCCAAAAATATCACGTGACATAATTAAACCCAAAATAAAAATTACCTCAAACTTTTGTTTTACTGAAAATTTTCGCGAAATGTTTCATCTTTAATGTTAGTTAGGCCACTGCGCGTCTAATAAAATACAAAATTTTAGGTTTTGAGATTTCATAAATTTTTAATAAAAGTTTCATAACTTTTATGAATATTAATATTTTCGAAAAATATTTTGTAAACACGGTAATTGGACCTGTGCCGTTCTAACACAACAATTATTTTTCGATTTAAAATTTTTTATTTTTTTAAAAAAATTTCGTATGCAATATCACTGGCCAAAAATATCACGTGACCTAATGAAAACCAAAATAAAAATTACTTCAAACTTTTGTTTTACTGAAAATTTTCGCGAAATGTTTTATCTTGAATGTTAGTTAGGCCAATGCGCGTCTAATAAAATACAAAATTTTAGGTTTTGAGATTTCATAAATTTTTAATAAAAATTTCATAACTTTTATGAATATTAATATTTTCGAAAAATATTTTGTAAACACGGTAATTGGACCTGTGCGGTTCTAACACAACAAATATTTTTCGATTTAAATTATTTTTTTTTTTTAAATTTGTATGCAATATCATTGGCCAAAAATATCACGTGACCTAATGAAAACCAAAATAAAAATTACCTCAAACTTTTGTTTTACTGAAAATTTTGCAAAATGTTTTATCTTGAATGTTAGTTAGGCCAATGCGCGTCTAATAAAATACAAAATTTTAGGTTTTGAGATTTCATAAATTTTTAATTAAAGTTTCATAACTTTTATGAATATTAATATTTTTAAAAAATATTTTGTAAAAACGGTAATTGGACTTGTGCGGTTCTAACACAACAATTATTTTTCGATTTAAAATTTTTTATTTTTTTTCAAAAAATTTGTATGCATTATCATTGGCCAGAAATATCACGTGACCTAATGAAAACCAAAATAAAAATTACCTCAAACTTTTGTTTCACTGAAAATTTTCGCAAAATGTTTTATCTTGAATGTTAGTTAGGCCAATGCGCGTCTAATAAAATACAAAATTTTAGGTTTTGAGATTTCATAAATTTTTAATAAAAGTTTCATAACTTTTATGAATATTAATATTTAAAAAAAATATTTTGTAAACACGGTAATTGGACTTGTGCGGTTCTAACACAACAATTATTTTTCGATTTAAAATTTTTTATTTTTTTTCAAAAAATTTGTATGCAATATCATTGGCCAAAAATATCACGTGACCTAATTAAACCTAAAATAAAAATTACCTCAAACTTTTGTTTTACTGAAAATTTTCGCGAAATGTTTCATCTTTAATGTTAGTTAGGCCAATGCGCGTCTAATAAAATACAAAATTTTAGGTTTTGAGTTTTCATAAATTTTTAATAAAAGTTTCATAACTTTTATGAATATTAATATTTTCGAAAATTATTTTGTAAACACGGTAATTGGACCTGTGCGGATCTAACACAACAATTATTTTTCGATTTAAAATTTTTTATTTTTATTCAAAAAATTTGTATGCAATATCATTGGCCAGAAATATCACGTGACCTAATGAAACCCAAAATAAAAATTACTTCAAACTTTTGTTTTATTGAAAATTTTCGCGAAATGTTTTGTCTTGAATGTTAGTTAGGCCAATGCGCGTCTAATAAAATACAAAATTTTAGGTTTTGAGATTTCATAAATTTTTAATAAAAGTTTCATAACTTTTATGAATATTAATATTTTCGAAAAATATTTTGTAAACACGGTAATTGGACATGTGCGGTTCTAACACAACAATTATTTTTCGATTTAAAATTTTTTATTTTTTTTCAAAAAATTTGTATGCATTATCATTGGCCAAAAATATCACGTGACCTAATTAAACCCAAAATAAAAAATACCTCAAACTTTTGTTTTACTGAAAATTTTCGCAAAATGTTTTATCTTGAATGTTAGTTAGGCCAATGCGCGTCTATTAAAATACAAAATTTTAGGTTTTGAGATTTCATAAATTTTTAATAAAAGTTTCATAACTTTTATGAATATTAATATTTAAAAAAAATATTTTGTAAACACGGTAATTGGACTTGTGCGGTTCTAACACAACAATTATTTTTCGATTTAAAATTTTTTATTTTTTTTCAAAAAATTTGTATGCAATATCATTGGCCAAAAATATCACGTGACCTAATTAAACCTAAAATAAAAATTACCTCAAACTTTTGTTTTACTGAAAATTTTCGCAAAATGTTTCATCTTGAATGTTAGTTAGGCCAATGCGCGTCTAATAAAATACAAAATTTTAGGTTTTGAGTTTTCATAAATTTTTAATAAAAGTTTCATAACTTTTATGAATATTAATATTTTCGAAAATTATTTTGTTAACACGGTAATTGGACCTGTGCGGATCTAACACAACAATTATTTTTCGATTTAAAATTTTTTATTTTTATTCAAAAAATTTGTATGCAATATCATTGGCCAGAAATATCACGTGACCTAATGAAACCCAAAATAAAAATTACTTCAAACTTTTGTTTTATTGAAAATTTTCGCGAAATGTTTTGTCTTGAATGTTAGTTAGGCCAATGCGCGTCTAATAAAATACAAAATTTTAGGTTTTGAGATTTCATAAATTTTTAATAAAAGTTTCATAACTTTTATGAATATTAATATTTTCGAAAAATATTTTGTAAACACGGTAATTGGACATGTGCGGTTCTAACACAACAATTATTTTTCGATTTAAAATTTTTTATTTTTTTCCAAAAAATTTGTATGCATTATCATTGGCCAAAAATATCACGTGACCTAATTAAACCCAAAATAAAAAGTACCTCAAACTTTTGTTTTACTGAAAATTTTCGCAAAATGTTTTATCTTGAATGTTAGTTAGGCCAATGCGCGTCTATTAAAATACAAAATTTTAGGTTTTGAGATTTCATAAATTTTTAATAAAAGTTTCATAACTTTTATGATTATTAATATTTTCGAAAAATATTTTGTAAACACGGTAATTGAACCTGTGCGGTTCTAACACAACAATTATTTTTCGATTTAAAATTTTTTATTTTTTTTCAAAAAATTTGTATGCAATATCATTGGCCAAAAATATCACGTGACCTAATTAAACCTAAAATAAAAATTACCTCAAACTTTTGTTTTACTGAAAATTTTCGCGAAATGTTTCATCTTTAATGTTAGTTAGGCCAATGCGCGTCTAATAAAATACAAAATTTTAGGTTTTGAGTTTTCATAAATTTTTAATAAAAGTTTCATAACTTTTATGAATATTAATATTTTCGAAAATTATTTTGTAAACACGGTAATTGGACCTGTGCGGATCTAACACAACAATTATTTTTCGATTTAAAATTTTTTATTTTTATTCAAAAAATTTGTATGCAATATCATTGGCCAGAAATATCACGTGACCTAATGAAACCCAAAATAAAAATTACTTCAAACTTTTGTTTTATTGAAAATTTTCGCGAAATGTTTTGTCTTGAATGTTAGTTAGGCCAATGCGCGTCTAATAAAATACAAAATTTTAGGTTTTGAGATTTCATAAATTTTTAATAAAAGTTTCATAACTTTTATGAATATTAATATTTTCGAAAAATATTTTGTAAACACGGTAATTGGACATGTGCGGTTCTAACACAACAATTATTTTTCGATTTAAAATTTTTTATTTTTTTTCAAAAAATTTGTATGCATTATCATTGGCCAAAAATATCACGCGACCTAATTAAACCCAAAATAAAAAGTACCTCAAACTTTTGTTTTACTGAAAATTTTCGCAAAATGTTTTATCTTGAATGTTAGTTAGGCCAATGCGCGTCTATTAAAATACAAAATTTTAGGTTTTGAGATTTCATAAATTTTTAATAAAAGTTTCATAACTTTTATGATTATTAATATTTTCGAAAAATATTTTGTAAACACGGTAATTGAACCTGTGCGGTTCTAACACAACAATTATTTTTTGATTTAAAATTTTTTATTTTTTTTCAAAAAATTTGTATGCAATATCATTGGCCAAAAATATCACGTGACATAATTAAACCCAAAATAAAAATTACCTCAAACTTTTGTTTTACTGAAAATTTTCGCGAAATGTTTCATCTTTAATGTTAGTTAGGCCACTGCGCGTCTAATAAAATACAAAATTTTAGGTTTTGAGATTTCATAAATTTTTAATAAAAGTTTCATAACTTTTATGAATATTAATATTTTCGAAAAATATTTTGTAAACACGGTAATTGGACCTGTGCGGATCTAACACAACAATTATTTTTCGATTTAAAATTTTTTATTTTTATTCAAAAAATTTGTATGCAATATTATTGGCCAGAAATATCACGTGACCTAATGAAACCCAAAATAAAAATTACTTCAAACTTTTGTTTTATTGAAAATTTTCGCGAAATGTTTTGTCTTGAATGTTAGTTAGGCCAATGCGCGTCTAATAAAATACAAAATTTTAGGTTTTGAGATTTCATAAATTTTTAATAAAAGTTTCATAACTTTTATGAATATTAATATTTTCGAAAAATATTTTGTAAACACGGTAATTGGACATGTGCGGTTCTAACACAACAATTATTTTTCGATTTAAAATTTTTTATTTTTTTTCAAAAAATTTGTATGCATTATCATTGGCCAAAAATATCACGTGACCTAATTAAACCCAAAATAAAAAGTACCTCAAACTTTTGTTTTACTGAAAATTTTCGCAAAATGTTTTATCTTGAATGTTAGTTAGGCCAATGCGCGTCTATTAAAATACAAAATTTTAGGTTTTGAGATTTCATAAATTTTTAATAAAAGTTTCATAACTTTTATAAATATTAATATTTTCGAAAAATATTTTGTAAACACGGTAATTGGACCTGTGCGGTTCTAACACAACAATTATTTTTTGATTTAAAATTTTTTATTTTTTAAAAAAAAATTTGTATGCAATATCATTGGCCAAAAATATCACGTGACATAATTAAACCCAAAATAAAAATTACCTCAAACTTTTGTTTTACTGAAAATTTTCGCGAAATGTTTCATCTTTAATGTTAGTTAGGCCAATGCGCGTCTAATAAAACACAAAATTTTAGGTTTTGAGATTTCATAAATTTTTAATAAAAGTTTCATAACTTTTATGAATATTAATATTTTCGAAAAATATTTTGTAAACACGGTAATTGGACCTGTGCGGTTCTAACACAACAATTATTTTTTGATTTAAAATTTTTTATTTTTTTAAAAAAAATTCGTATGCAATATCACTGGCCAAAAATATCACGTGACCTAATGAAAACCAAAATAAAAATTACTTCAAACTTTTGTTTTACTGAAAATTTTCGCGAAATGTTTTATCTTGAATGTTAATTAGGCCAATGCGCGTCTAATAAAATACAAAATTTTAGGTTTTGAGATTTCATAAATTTTTAATAAAAGTTTCATAACTTTTATGAATATTAATATTTTTAAAAAATATTTTGTAAACACGGTAATTGGACTTGTGCGGTTCTAACATAACAATAATTTTTTGATTTAAAATTTTTTATTTTTTTTCAAAAAATTTGTATGCATTATCATTGGCCAAAAATATCACGTGACCTAATGAAAACCAAAATAAAAATTACCTCAAACTTTTGTTTTACTGAAAATTTTGCAAAATGTTTTATCTTGAATGTTAGTTAGGCCAATGCGCGTCTAATAAAATACAAAATTTTAGGTTTTGAGATTTCATAAATTTTTAATTAAAGTTTCATAACTTTTACGAATATTAATATTTTTAAAAAATATTTTGTAAACACGGTAATTGGACTTGTGCGGTTCTAACACAACAAATATTTTTCGATTTAAAATTTTTTATTTTTTTTCAAAAAATTTGTATGCATTATCATTGGCCAAAAATATCACGTGACCTAATGAAAACCAAAATAAAAATTACCTCAAACTTTTGTTTCACTGAAAATTTTCGCAAAATGTTTTATCTTGAATGTTAGTTAGGCCAATGCGCGTCTAATAAAATACAAAATTTTAGGTTTTGAGATTTCATAAATTTTTAATAAAAATTTCATAACTTTTATGAATATTAATATTTAAAAAAAATATTTTGTGAACACGGTAATTGGACTTGTGCGGTTCTAACACAACAATTATTTTTCGATTTAAAATTTTTTATTTTTTTTCAAAAAATTTGTATGCATTATCATTGGCCAAAAATATCACGTGACCTAATGAAAACCAAAATAAAAATTACCTCAAACTTTTGTTTTACTGAAAATTTTCGCAAAATGTTTTATCTTGAATGTTAGTTAGGCCAATGCGCGTCTAATAAAATACAAAATTTTAGGTTATGAGATTTCATAAATTTTTAATAAAAGTTTCATAACTTTTATAAATATTAATATTTTCGAAAAATATTTTGTAAACACGGTAATTGGACCTGTGCGGTTCTAACACAACAAATATTTTTCGATTTAAATTTTTTTTTTTTTTTTAAATTTGTATGCAATATCATTGGCCAAAAATATCACGTGACCTAATGAAAACCAAAATAAAAATTACCTCAAACTTTTGTTTTACTGAAAATTTTCGCAAAATGTTTTATCTTGAATGTTAGTTAGGCCAATGCGCGTCTAATAAAATACAAAATTTTAGGTTTTGAGATTTCATAAATTTTTAATAAAAGTTTCATAACTTTTATGAATATTAATATTTAAAAAAAATATTTTGTAAACACGGTAATTGGACTTGTGCGGTTCTAACACAACAATTATTTTTCGATTTAAAATTTTTTATTTTTTTTCAAAAAATTTGTATGCATTATCATTGGCCAAAAATATCACGTGACCTAATGAAAACCAAAATAAAAATTACCTCAAACTTTTGTTTTACTGAAAATTTTCGCAAAATGTTTTATCTTGAATGTTAGTTAGGCCAATGCGCGTCTAATAAAATACAAAATTTTAGGTTATGAGATTTCATAAATTTTTAATAAAAGTTTCATAACTTTTATAAATATTAATATTTTCGAAAAATATTTTGTAAACACGGTAATTGGACGTGTGCGGTTCTAACACAACAAATATTTTTCGATTTAAATTTTTTATTTTTTTTTTAAATTTGTATGCAATATCATTGGCCAAAAATATCACGTGACCTAATTAAACCCAAAATAAAAATTACCTCAAACTTTTGTTTTACTGAAAATTTTCGCAAAATGTTTTATCTTGTATGTTAGTTAGGCCAATGTGCGTCTAATAAAATACAAAATTTTAGGTTTTGAGATTTCATAAATTTTTAATAAAAGTTTCATAACTTTTATGAATATTAATATTTTTGAAAAATATTTTGTAAACACGGTAATTGGACCTGTGCGGTTTTAGCACAACAATTATTTTTCGATTTAAAATCTTTTTATTTTTTTTCAAAAAATTTGTATGCAATATCGTTGGCCAAAAATATCACGTGACCTAATGAAAACCAAAATAAAAATTACCTCAAACTTTTGTTTTACTGAAAATTTTCGCGAAATGTTTTATTTTGAATGTTAGTTAGGCCAATGCGCGTGTAATAAAATACAAAATTTTAGGTTTTGTGACTTCATAAATTTTTAATAAAAGTTTCATAACTTGTGTGAATATTAATATTTTCGAAAAATATTTTGTAAACACGGTAATTGGACCTGTGCGGTTTTAACACAACAATTATTTTTCGATTTAAAATTTTTTATTTTTAAAAAAAAAATTTGTATGCGATATCATTGGCCAAAAATATCACGTGACCTAATGAAAGCCAAAATAAAAATTACTTCAAACTTTTGTTTTACTGAAAATTTTCGCGAAATGTTTAATTTTGAATGTTAGTTAGGCCAATGCGCGTGTAATAAAATACAAAATTTTAGGTTTTGTGACTTCATAAATTTTTAATAAAAGTTTCATAACTTGTGTGAATATTAATATTTTCGAAAAATATTTTGTAAACACGGTAATTGGACGTGTGCGGTTCTAACACAACAATTATTTTTCGATTTAAAATTTTTTATTTTTAAAAAAAAAATTTGTATGCGATATCATTGGCCAAAAATATCACGTGACCTAATGAAAACCAAAATAAAAATTACCTCAAACTTTTGTTTTACTGAAAATTTTCGCGAAATGTTTTATCTTGAATGTTAGTTAGGCCAATGCGCGTGTAATAAAATACAAAATTTTAGGTTTTGAGATTTCATAAATTTTTAATAAAAGTTTCATAACTTTTATGAATATTAATATTTTCGAAAAATATTTTGTAAACACGGTAATTGGACCTGGGCGGTTCTAACACAACAATAATCTTTTGATTTAAAATTTTTTATTTTTAAAAAAAAAATTTGTATGCAATATCATTGGCCAAAAATATCACGTGACCTAATGAAAACCAAAATAAAAATTACTTCAAACTTTTGTTTTACTGAAAATTTTCGCGAAATGTTTTATTTTGAATGTTAGTTAGGCCAATGCGCGTGTAATAAAATACAAAATTTTAGGTTTTGTGACTTCATAAATTTTTAATAAAAGTTTCATAACTTGTGTGAATATTAATATTTTCGAAAAATATTTTGTAAACACGGTAATTGGACGTGTGCGGTTCTAACACAACAATTATTTTTTGATTTAAAATTTTTTATTTTTTAAAAAAAAATTTGTATGCGATATCATTGGCCAAAAATATCACGTGACCTAATGAAAACCAAAATAAAAATTACCTCAAACTTTTGTTTTACTGAAAATTTTTGCGAAATGTTTTATCTTGAATGTTAGTTAGGCCAATGCGCGTGTAATAAAATACAAAATTTTAGGTTTTGAGATTTCATAAATTTTTAATAAAAGTTTCATAACTTTTATGAATATTAATATTTTCAAAAAATATTTTGTAAACACGGTAATTGGACCTGTGCGGTTCTAACACAACAATAATTTTTTGATTTAAAATTTTTTAGTTTTAAAAAAAATTTTGTATGCAATATCATTGGCCAAAAATATTACGTGACCTAATGAAAACCAAAATAAAAATTACTTCAAACTTTTGTTTTACTGAAAATTTTCGGGAAATGTTTTATTTTGAATGTTAGTTAGGCCAATGCGCGTGTAATAAAATACAAAATTTTAGGTTTTGTGACTTCATAAATTTTTAATAAAAGTTTCATAACTTGTGTGAATATTAATATTTTCGAAAAATATTTTGTAAACACGGTAATTGAACCTGTGCGGTTCTAACACAACAATTATTTTTCAATTTAAAATTTTTCATTTTTTAAAAAAAAATTTGTATGCAATATCATTGGCCAAAAATATCACGTGACCTAATGAAAACCAAAATAAAAATTACCTCAAACTTTTGTTTTACTGAAAATTTTCGCGAAATGTTTTATCTTGAATGTTAGTTAGGCCAATGCGCGTATAATAAAATACAAAATTTTAGGTTTTGAGATTTCATAAATTTTTAATAAAAGTTTCATAACTTTTATGAATATTAATATTTTCAAAAAATATTTTGTAAACACGGTAATTGGACCTGTGCGGTTCTAACACAACAATAATTTTTTGATTTAAAATTTTTTATTTTTAAAAAAAAAATTTGTATGCAATATCATTGGCCAAAAATATTACGTGACCTAATGAAAACCAAAATAAAAATTACTTCAAACTTTTGTTTTACTGAAAATTTTCGCGAAATGTTTTATTTTGAATGTTAGTTAGGCCAATGCGCGTGTAATAAAATACAAAATTTTAGGTTTTGTGACTTCATAAATTTTTAATAAAAGTTTCATAACTTGTGTGAATATTAATATTTTCGAAAAATATTTTGTAAACACGGTAATTGAACCTGTGCGGTTCTAACACAACAATTATTTTTCAATTTAAAATTTTTTATTTTTTAAAAAAAAATTTGTATGCGATATCATTGGCCAAAAATATCACGTGACCTAATGAAAACCAAAATAAAAATTACCTCAAACTTTTGTTTTACTGAAAATTTTCGCGAAATGTTTTATCTTGAATGTTAGTTAGGCCAATGCGCGTGTAATAAAATACAAAATTTTAGGTTTTGAGATTTCATAAATTTTTAATAAAAGTTTCATAACTTTTATGAATATTAATATTTTCGAAAAATATTTTGTAAACACGGTAATTGGACCTGTGCGGTTCTAACACAACAATAATTTTTTGATTTAAAATTTTTTATTTTTAAAAAAAAAATTTGTATGCAATATCATTGGCCAAAAATATCACGTGACCTAATGAAAACCAAAATAAAAATTACTTCAAACTTTTGTTTTACTGAAAATTTTCGCTAAATGTTTTATTTTGAATGTTAGTTAGGCCAATGCGCGTGTAATAAAATACAAAATTTTAGGTTTTGTGACTTCATAAATTTTTAATAAAAGTTTCATAACTTGTGTGAATAATAATATTTTCGAAAAATATTTTGTAAACACGGTAATTGGACGTGTGCGGTTCTAACACAACAATTATTTTTCAATTTAAAATTTTTTATTTTTTAAAAAAATATTTGTATGCAATATCATTGGCCAAAAATATCACGTGACCTAATGAAAACCAGAATAAAAATTACCTCAAACTTTTGTTTTACTGAAAATTTTCGCAAAATGTTTTATCTTGAATGTTAGTTAGGCCAATGCGCATCTAATAAAATACAAAATTTTAGGTTTTGAGATTTCATAAATTTTTAATAAAAGTTTCATAACTTTTATGAATATTAATATTTTCGAAAAATATTTTGTAAACACGGTAATTGGACCTGTGCGGTTCTAACACAACAAATATTTTTCGATTTAAATTATTTTTTTTTTTTAAATTTGTATGCAATATCATTGGCCAAAAATATCACGTGACCTAATGAAAACCAAAATAAAAATTACCTCAAACTTTTGTTTTACTGAAAATTTTGCAAAATGTTTTATCTTGAATGTTAGTTAGGCCAATGCGCGTCTAATAAAATACAAAATTTTAGGTTTTGAGATTTCATAAATTTTTAATTAAAGTTTCATAACTTTTATGAATATTAATATTTTTAAAAAATATTTTGTAAAAACGGTAATTGGACTTGTGCGGTTCTAACACAACAATTATTTTTCGATTTAAAATTTTTTATTTTTTTTCAAAAAATTTGTATGCATTATCATTGGCCAGAAATATCACGTGACCTAATGAAAACCAAAATAAAAATTACCTCAAACTTTTGTTTCACTGAAAATTTTCGCAAAATGTTTTATCTTGAATGTTAGTTAGGCCAATGCGCGTCTAATAAAATACAAAATTTTAGGTTTTGAGATTTCATAAATTTTTAATAAAAGTTTCATAACTTTTATGAATATTAATATTTAAAAAAAATATTTTGTAAACACGGTAATTGGACTTGTGCGGTTCTAACACAACAATTATTTTTCGATTTAAAATTTTTTATTTTTTTTCAAAAAATTTGTATGCAATATCATTGGCCAAAAATATCACGTGACCTAATTAAACCTAAAATAAAAATTACCTCAAACTTTTGTTTTACTGAAAATTTTCGCGAAATGTTTCATCTTTAATGTTAGTTAGGCCAATGCGCGTCTAATAAAATACAAAATTTTAGGTTTTGAGTTTTCATAAATTTTTAATAAAAGTTTCATAACTTTTATGAATATTAATATTTTCGAAAATTATTTTGTAAACACGGTAATTGGACCTGTGCGGATCTAACACAACAATTATTTTTCGATTTAAAATTTTTTATTTTTATTCAAAAAATTTGTATGCAATATCATTGGCCAGAAATATCACGTGACCTAATGAAACCCAAAATAAAAATTACTTCAAACTTTTGTTTTATTGAAAATTTTCGCGAAATGTTTTGTCTTGAATGTTAGTTAGGCCAATGCGCGTCTAATAAAATACAAAATTTTAGGTTTTGAGATTTCATAAATTTTTAATAAAAGTTTCATAACTTTTATGAATATTAATATTTTCGAAAAATATTTTGTAAACACGGTAATTGGACATGTGCGGTTCTAACACAACAATTATTTTTCGATTTAAAATTTTTTATTTTTTTTCAAAAAATTTGTATGCATTATCATTGGCCAAAAATATCACGTGACCTAATTAAACCCAAAATAAAAAATACCTCAAACTTTTGTTTTACTGAAAATTTTCGCAAAATGTTTTATCTTGAATGTTAGTTAGGCCAATGCGCGTCTATTAAAATACAAAATTTTAGGTTTTGAGATTTCATAAATTTTTAATAAAAGTTTCATAACTTTTATGAATATTAATATTTAAAAAAAATATTTTGTAAACACGGTAATTGGACTTGTGCGGTTCTAACACAACAATTATTTTTCGATTTAAAATTTTTTATTTTTTTTCAAAAAATTTGTATGCAATATCATTGGCCAAAAATATCACGTGACCTAATTAAACCTAAAATAAAAATTACCTCAAACTTTTGTTTTACTGAAAATTTTCGCAAAATGTTTCATCTTGAATGTTAGTTAGGCCAATGCGCGTCTAATAAAATACAAAATTTTAGGTTTTGAGTTTTCATAAATTTTTAATAAAAGTTTCATAACTTTTATGAATATTAATATTTTCGAAAATTATTTTGTTAACACGGTAATTGGACCTGTGCGGATCTAACACAACAATTATTTTTCGATTTAAAATTTTTTATTTTTATTCAAAAAATTTGTATGCAATATCATTGGCCAGAAATATCACGTGACCTAATGAAACCCAAAATAAAAATTACTTCAAACTTTTGTTTTATTGAAAATTTTCGCGAAATGTTTTGTCTTGAATGTTAGTTAGGCCAATGCGCGTCTAATAAAATACAAAATTTTAGGTTTTGAGATTTCATAAATTTTTAATAAAAGTTTCATAACTTTTATGAATATTAATATTTTCGAAAAATATTTTGTAAACACGGTAATTGGACATGTGCGGTTCTAACACAACAATTATTTTTCGATTTAAAATTTTTTATTTTTTTCCAAAAAATTTGTATGCATTATCATTGGCCAAAAATATCACGTGACCTAATTAAACCCAAAATAAAAAGTACCTCAAACTTTTGTTTTACTGAAAATTTTCGCAAAATGTTTTATCTTGAATGTTAGTTAGGCCAATGCGCGTCTATTAAAATACAAAATTTTAGGTTTTGAGATTTCATAAATTTTTAATAAAAGTTTCATAACTTTTATGATTATTAATATTTTCGAAAAATATTTTGTAAACACGGTAATTGAACCTGTGCGGTTCTAACACAACAATTATTTTTCGATTTAAAATTTTTTATTTTTTTTCAAAAAATTTGTATGCAATATCATTGGCCAAAAATATCACGTGACCTAATTAAACCTAAAATAAAAATTACCTCAAACTTTTGTTTTACTGAAAATTTTCGCGAAATGTTTCATCTTTAATGTTAGTTAGGCCAATGCGCGTCTAATAAAATACAAAATTTTAGGTTTTGAGTTTTCATAAATTTTTAATAAAAGTTTCATAACTTTTATGAATATTAATATTTTCGAAAATTATTTTGTAAACACGGTAATTGGACCTGTGCGGATCTAACACAACAATTATTTTTCGATTTAAAATTTTTTATTTTTATTCAAAAAATTTGTATGCAATATCATTGGCCAGAAATATCACGTGACCTAATGAAACCCAAAATAAAAATTACTTCAAACTTTTGTTTTATTGAAAATTTTCGCGAAATGTTTTGTCTTGAATGTTAGTTAGGCCAATGCGCGTCTAATAAAATACAAAATTTTAGGTTTTGAGATTTCATAAATTTTTAATAAAAGTTTCATAACTTTTATGAATATTAATATTTTCGAAAAATATTTTGTAAACACGGTAATTGGACATGTGCGGTTCTAACACAACAATTATTTTTCGATTTAAAATTTTTTATTTTTTTTCAAAAAATTTGTATGCATTATCATTGGCCAAAAATATCACGCGACCTAATTAAACCCAAAATAAAAAGTACCTCAAACTTTTGTTTTACTGAAAATTTTCGCAAAATGTTTTATCTTGAATGTTAGTTAGGCCAATGCGCGTCTATTAAAATACAAAATTTTAGGTTTTGAGATTTCATAAATTTTTAATAAAAGTTTCATAACTTTTATGATTATTAATATTTTCGAAAAATATTTTGTAAACACGGTAATTGAACCTGTGCGGTTCTAACACAACAATTATTTTTTGATTTAAAATTTTTTATTTTTTTTCAAAAAATTTGTATGCAATATCATTGGCCAAAAATATCACGTGACATAATTAAACCCAAAATAAAAATTACCTCAAACTTTTGTTTTACTGAAAATTTTCGCGAAATGTTTCATCTTTAATGTTAGTTAGGCCACTGCGCGTCTAATAAAATACAAAATTTTAGGTTTTGAGATTTCATAAATTTTTAATAAAAGTTTCATAACTTTTATGAATATTAATATTTTCGAAAAATATTTTGTAAACACGGTAATTGGACCTGTGCGGATCTAACACAACAATTATTTTTCGATTTAAAATTTTTTATTTTTATTCAAAAAATTTGTATGCAATATTATTGGCCAGAAATATCACGTGACCTAATGAAACCCAAAATAAAAATTACTTCAAACTTTTGTTTTATTGAAAATTTTCGCGAAATGTTTTGTCTTGAATGTTAGTTAGGCCAATGCGCGTCTAATAAAATACAAAATTTTAGGTTTTGAGATTTCATAAATTTTTAATAAAAGTTTCATAACTTTTATGAATATTAATATTTTCGAAAAATATTTTGTAAACACGGTAATTGGACATGTGCGGTTCTAACACAACAATTATTTTTCGATTTAAAATTTTTTATTTTTTTTCAAAAAATTTGTATGCATTATCATTGGCCAAAAATATCACGTGACCTAATTAAACCCAAAATAAAAAGTACCTCAAACTTTTGTTTTACTGAAAATTTTCGCAAAATGTTTTATCTTGAATGTTAGTTAGGCCAATGCGCGTCTATTAAAATACAAAATTTTAGGTTTTGAGATTTCATAAATTTTTAATAAAAGTTTCATAACTTTTATAAATATTAATATTTTCGAAAAATATTTTGTAAACACGGTAATTGGACCTGTGCGGTTCTAACACAACAATTATTTTTTGATTTAAAATTTTTTATTTTTTAAAAAAAAATTTGTATGCAATATCATTGGCCAAAAATATCACGTGACATAATTAAACCCAAAATAAAAATTACCTCAAACTTTTGTTTTACTGAAAATTTTCGCGAAATGTTTCATCTTTAATGTTAGTTAGGCCAATGCGCGTCTAATAAAACACAAAATTTTAGGTTTTGAGATTTCATAAATTTTTAATAAAAGTTTCATAACTTTTATGAATATTAATATTTTCGAAAAATATTTTGTAAACACGGTAATTGGACCTGTGCGGTTCTAACACAACAATTATTTTTTGATTTAAAATTTTTTATTTTTTTAAAAAAAATTCGTATGCAATATCACTGGCCAAAAATATCACGTGACCTAATGAAAACCAAAATAAAAATTACTTCAAACTTTTGTTTTACTGAAAATTTTCGCGAAATGTTTTATCTTGAATGTTAATTAGGCCAATGCGCGTCTAATAAAATACAAAATTTTAGGTTTTGAGATTTCATAAATTTTTAATAAAAGTTTCATAACTTTTATGAATATTAATATTTTTAAAAAATATTTTGTAAACACGGTAATTGGACTTGTGCGGTTCTAACATAACAATAATTTTTTGATTTAAAATTTTTTATTTTTTTTCAAAAAATTTGTATGCATTATCATTGGCCAAAAATATCACGTGACCTAATGAAAACCAAAATAAAAATTACCTCAAACTTTTGTTTTACTGAAAATTTTGCAAAATGTTTTATCTTGAATGTTAGTTAGGCCAATGCGCGTCTAATAAAATACAAAATTTTAGGTTTTGAGATTTCATAAATTTTTAATTAAAGTTTCATAACTTTTACGAATATTAATATTTTTAAAAAATATTTTGTAAACACGGTAATTGGACTTGTGCGGTTCTAACACAACAAATATTTTTCGATTTAAAATTTTTTATTTTTTTTCAAAAAATTTGTATGCATTATCATTGGCCAAAAATATCACGTGACCTAATGAAAACCAAAATAAAAATTACCTCAAACTTTTGTTTCACTGAAAATTTTCGCAAAATGTTTTATCTTGAATGTTAGTTAGGCCAATGCGCGTCTAATAAAATACAAAATTTTAGGTTTTGAGATTTCATAAATTTTTAATAAAAATTTCATAACTTTTATGAATATTAATATTTAAAAAAAATATTTTGTGAACACGGTAATTGGACTTGTGCGGTTCTAACACAACAATTATTTTTCGATTTAAAATTTTTTATTTTTTTTCAAAAAATTTGTATGCATTATCATTGGCCAAAAATATCACGTGACCTAATGAAAACCAAAATAAAAATTACCTCAAACTTTTGTTTTACTGAAAATTTTCGCAAAATGTTTTATCTTGAATGTTAGTTAGGCCAATGCGCGTCTAATAAAATACAAAATTTTAGGTTATGAGATTTCATAAATTTTTAATAAAAGTTTCATAACTTTTATAAATATTAATATTTTCGAAAAATATTTTGTAAACACGGTAATTGGACCTGTGCGGTTCTAACACAACAAATATTTTTCGATTTAAATTTTTTTTTTTTTTTTAAATTTGTATGCAATATCATTGGCCAAAAATATCACGTGACCTAATGAAAACCAAAATAAAAATTACCTCAAACTTTTGTTTTACTGAAAATTTTCGCAAAATGTTTTATCTTGAATGTTAGTTAGGCCAATGCGCGTCTAATAAAATACAAAATTTTAGGTTTTGAGATTTCATAAATTTTTAATAAAAGTTTCATAACTTTTATGAATATTAATATTTAAAAAAAATATTTTGTAAACACGGTAATTGGACTTGTGCGGTTCTAACACAACAATTATTTTTCGATTTAAAATTTTTTATTTTTTTTCAAAAAATTTGTATGCATTATCATTGGCCAAAAATATCACGTGACCTAATGAAAACCAAAATAAAAATTACCTCAAACTTTTGTTTTACTGAAAATTTTCGCAAAATGTTTTATCTTGAATGTTAGTTAGGCCAATGCGCGTCTAATAAAATACAAAATTTTAGGTTATGAGATTTCATAAATTTTTAATAAAAGTTTCATAACTTTTATAAATATTAATATTTTCGAAAAATATTTTGTAAACACGGTAATTGGACGTGTGCGGTTCTAACACAACAAATATTTTTCGATTTAAATTTTTTATTTTTTTTTTAAATTTGTATGCAATATCATTGGCCAAAAATATCACGTGACCTAATTAAACCCAAAATAAAAATTACCTCAAACTTTTGTTTTACTGAAAATTTTCGCAAAATGTTTTATCTTGTATGTTAGTTAGGCCAATGTGCGTCTAATAAAATACAAAATTTTAGGTTTTGAGATTTCATAAATTTTTAATAAAAGTTTCATAACTTTTATGAATATTAATATTTTTGAAAAATATTTTGTAAACACGGTAATTGGACCTGTGCGGTTTTAGCACAACAATTATTTTTCGATTTAAAATCTTTTTATTTTTTTTCAAAAAATTTGTATGCAATATCGTTGGCCAAAAATATCACGTGACCTAATGAAAACCAAAATAAAAATTACCTCAAACTTTTGTTTTACTGAAAATTTTCGCGAAATGTTTTATTTTGAATGTTAGTTAGGCCAATGCGCGTGTAATAAAATACAAAATTTTAGGTTTTGTGACTTCATAAATTTTTAATAAAAGTTTCATAACTTGTGTGAATATTAATATTTTCGAAAAATATTTTGTAAACACGGTAATTGGACCTGTGCGGTTTTAACACAACAATTATTTTTCGATTTAAAATTTTTTATTTTTAAAAAAAAAATTTGTATGCGATATCATTGGCCAAAAATATCACGTGACCTAATGAAAGCCAAAATAAAAATTACTTCAAACTTTTGTTTTACTGAAAATTTTCGCGAAATGTTTAATTTTGAATGTTAGTTAGGCCAATGCGCGTGTAATAAAATACAAAATTTTAGGTTTTGTGACTTCATAAATTTTTAATAAAAGTTTCATAACTTGTGTGAATATTAATATTTTCGAAAAATATTTTGTAAACACGGTAATTGGACGTGTGCGGTTCTAACACAACAATTATTTTTCGATTTAAAATTTTTTATTTTTAAAAAAAAAATTTGTATGCGATATCATTGGCCAAAAATATCACGTGACCTAATGAAAACCAAAATAAAAATTACCTCAAACTTTTGTTTTACTGAAAATTTTCGCGAAATGTTTTATCTTGAATGTTAGTTAGGCCAATGCGCGTGTAATAAAATACAAAATTTTAGGTTTTGAGATTTCATAAATTTTTAATAAAAGTTTCATAACTTTTATGAATATTAATATTTTCGAAAAATATTTTGTAAACACGGTAATTGGACCTGGGCGGTTCTAACACAACAATAATCTTTTGATTTAAAATTTTTTATTTTTAAAAAAAAAATTTGTATGCAATATCATTGGCCAAAAATATCACGTGACCTAATGAAAACCAAAATAAAAATTACTTCAAACTTTTGTTTTACTGAAAATTTTCGCGAAATGTTTTATTTTGAATGTTAGTTAGGCCAATGCGCGTGTAATAAAATACAAAATTTTAGGTTTTGTGACTTCATAAATTTTTAATAAAAGTTTCATAACTTGTGTGAATATTAATATTTTCGAAAAATATTTTGTAAACACGGTAATTGGACGTGTGCGGTTCTAACACAACAATTATTTTTTGATTTAAAATTTTTTATTTTTTAAAAAAAAATTTGTATGCGATATCATTGGCCAAAAATATCACGTGACCTAATGAAAACCAAAATAAAAATTACCTCAAACTTTTGTTTTACTGAAAATTTTTGCGAAATGTTTTATCTTGAATGTTAGTTAGGCCAATGCGCGTGTAATAAAATACAAAATTTTAGGTTTTGAGATTTCATAAATTTTTAATAAAAGTTTCATAACTTTTATGAATATTAATATTTTCAAAAAATATTTTGTAAACACGGTAATTGGACCTGTGCGGTTCTAACACAACAATAATTTTTTGATTTAAAATTTTTTAGTTTTAAAAAAAATTTTGTATGCAATATCATTGGCCAAAAATATTACGTGACCTAATGAAAACCAAAATAAAAATTACTTCAAACTTTTGTTTTACTGAAAATTTTCGGGAAATGTTTTATTTTGAATGTTAGTTAGGCCAATGCGCGTGTAATAAAATACAAAATTTTAGGTTTTGTGACTTCATAAATTTTTAATAAAAGTTTCATAACTTGTGTGAATATTAATATTTTCGAAAAATATTTTGTAAACACGGTAATTGAACCTGTGCGGTTCTAACACAACAATTATTTTTCAATTTAAAATTTTTCATTTTTTAAAAAAAAATTTGTATGCAATATCATTGGCCAAAAATATCACGTGACCTAATGAAAACCAAAATAAAAATTACCTCAAACTTTTGTTTTACTGAAAATTTTCGCGAAATGTTTTATCTTGAATGTTAGTTAGGCCAATGCGCGTATAATAAAATACAAAATTTTAGGTTTTGAGATTTCATAAATTTTTAATAAAAGTTTCATAACTTTTATGAATATTAATATTTTCAAAAAATATTTTGTAAACACGGTAATTGGACCTGTGCGGTTCTAACACAACAATAATTTTTTGATTTAAAATTTTTTATTTTTAAAAAAAAAATTTGTATGCAATATCATTGGCCAAAAATATTACGTGACCTAATGAAAACCAAAATAAAAATTACTTCAAACTTTTGTTTTACTGAAAATTTTCGCGAAATGTTTTATTTTGAATGTTAGTTAGGCCAATGCGCGTGTAATAAAATACAAAATTTTAGGTTTTGTGACTTCATAAATTTTTAATAAAAGTTTCATAACTTGTGTGAATATTAATATTTTCGAAAAATATTTTGTAAACACGGTAATTGAACCTGTGCGGTTCTAACACAACAATTATTTTTCAATTTAAAATTTTTTATTTTTTAAAAAAAAATTTGTATGCGATATCATTGGCCAAAAATATCACGTGACCTAATGAAAACCAAAATAAAAATTACCTCAAACTTTTGTTTTACTGAAAATTTTCGCGAAATGTTTTATCTTGAATGTTAGTTAGGCCAATGCGCGTGTAATAAAATACAAAATTTTAGGTTTTGAGATTTCATAAATTTTTAATAAAAGTTTCATAACTTTTATGAATATTAATATTTTCGAAAAATATTTTGTAAACACGGTAATTGGACCTGTGCGGTTCTAACACAACAATAATTTTTTGATTTAAAATTTTTTATTTTTAAAAAAAAAATTTGTATGCAATATCATTGGCCAAAAATATCACGTGACCTAATGAAAACCAAAATAAAAATTACTTCAAACTTTTGTTTTACTGAAAATTTTCGCTAAATGTTTTATTTTGAATGTTAGTTAGGCCAATGCGCGTGTAATAAAATACAAAATTTTAGGTTTTGTGACTTCATAAATTTTTAATAAAAGTTTCATAACTTGTGTGAATAATAATATTTTCGAAAAATATTTTGTAAACACGGTAATTGGACGTGTGCGGTTCTAACACAACAATTATTTTTCAATTTAAAATTTTTTATTTTTTAAAAAAATATTTGTATGCAATATCATTGGCCAAAAATATCACGTGACCTAATGAAAACCAGAATAAAAATTACCTCAAACTTTTGTTTTACTGAAAATTTTCGCAAAATGTTTTATCTTGAATGTTAGTTAGGCCAATGCGCATCTAATAAAATACAAAATTTTAGGTTTTGAGATTTCATAAATTTTTAATAAAAGTTTCATAACTTTTATGAATATTAATATTTTCGAAAAATATTTTGTAAACACGGTAATTGGACCTGTGCGGTTCTAACACAACAATAATTTTTCGATTTAAAATTTTTTATTTTTTAAAAAAAAATTTGTATGCAATATCATTGGCCAAAAATATCACGTGACCTAATGAAAATCAAAATAAAAATTACCTCAAACTTTTGTTTTACTGAAAATTTTCGCGAAATGTTTTATCTTGAATGTTAGTTAGGCCAATGCGCGTGTAATAAAATACAAAATTTTAGGTTTTGAGATTTCATAAATTTTTAATAAAAGTTTCATAACTTTTATGAATATTAATATTTTCGAAAAATATTTCGTAAACACGGTTATTGGACCTGTGCCGTACTAACACAACAATTATTTTTTGATTTAAAATTTTTTATTTTATTTTTTTAAATTTGTATGCAACATCGTTGGCCAAAAATATCACGTGACCTAATGAAAACCAAAATAAAAATTACTTCAAACTTTTGTTTTACTGAAAATTTTCGCGAAATGTTTTATTTTGAATGTTAGTTAGGCCAATGCGCGTGTAATAAAATACAAAATTTTAGGTTTTGTGACTTCATAAATTTTTAATAAAAGTTTCATAACTTGTGTGAATATTAATATTTTCGAAAAATATTTTGTAAACACGGTAATTGGACCTGTGCGGTTCTAACACAACAATTATTTTTCGATTTAAAATTTTTTATTTTTTTTCAAAAAATTTGTTTGCAATATCATTGGCCAAAAATATCACGTGACCTAATGAAAACCAAAATAAAAATTACTTCAAACTTTTGTTTTACTGAAAATTTTCGCGAAATACTTTATTTTGAATGTTAGTTAGGCCAATGCGCGTGTAATATAATACAAAATTTTAGGTTTTGTGACTTCATAAATTTTTAATAAAAGTTTCATAACTTGTGTGAATATTAATATTTTCGAAAAATATTTTGTAAACACGGTAATTGGACCTGTGCGGTTCTAATACAACAATTATTTTTCGATTTAAAATTTTTTATTTTTTAAAAAAAAATTTGTATGCGATATCATTGGCCAAAAATATCACGTGACCTAATGAAAACCAAAATAAAAATTACCTCAAACTTTTGTTTTACTGAAAATTTTCGCGAAATGTTTTATCTTGAATGTTAGTTAGGCCAATGCGCGTGTAATAAAATACAAAATTTTAGGTTTTAAGATTTCATAAATTTTTAATAAAAGTTTCATAACTTTTATGAATATTAATATTTTCGAAAAATATTTTGTAAACACGGTAATTGGACCTGTGCGGTTCTAACACAACAATAATTTTTTGATTTAAAATTTTTTATTTTTAAAAAAAATATTTGTATGCAATATCATTGGCCAAAAATATCACGTGACCTAATGAAAACCAGAATAAAAATTACCTCAAACTTTTGTTTTACTGAAAATTTTCGCAAAATGTTTTATCTTGAATGTTAGTTAGGCCAATGCGCATCTAATAAAATACAAAATTTTAGGTTATGAGATTTCATAAATTTTTAATAAAAGTTTCATAACTTTTATGAATATTAATATTTTCGAAAAATATTTTGTAAACACGGTAATTGGACCTGTGCGGTTCTAACACAACAATATTTTTTTGATTTAAAATTTTTTATTTTTAAAAAAAATATTTGTATGCAATATCATTGGCCAAAAATATCACGTGACCTAATGAAAACCAGAATAAAAATTACCTCAAACTTTTGTTTTACTGAAAATTTTCGCGAAATGTTTTATCTTGAATGTTAGTTAGGCCAATGCGCGTGTAATAAAATACAAAATTTTAGGTTTTGAGATTTCATAAATTTTTAATAAAAGTTTCATAACTTTTATGAATATTAATATTTTCGAAAAATATTTCGTAAACACGGTTATTGGACCTGTGCCGTACTAACACAACAATTATTTTTTGATTTAAAATTTTTTATTTTATTTTTTTAAATTTGTATGCAATATCGTTGGCCAAAAATATCACGTGACCTAATGAAAACCAATATAAAAATTACTTCAAACTTTTGTTTTACTGAAAATTTTCGCGAAATGTTTTATTTTGAATGTTAGTTAGGCCAATGCGCGTGTAATAAAATACAAAATTTTAGGTTTTGTGACTTCATAAATTTTTAATAAAAGTTTCATAACTTGTGTGAATATTAATATTTTCGAAAAATATTTTGTAAACACGGTAATTGGACCTGTGCGGTTCTAACACAACAATTATTTTTCGATTTAAAATTTTTTATTTTTTTTCAAAAAATTTGTTTGCAATATCATTGGCCAAAAATATCACGTGACCTAATGAAAACCAAAATAAAAATTACTTCAAACTTTTGTTTTACTGAAAATTTTTGCGAAATGTTTTATTTTGAATGTTAGTTAGGCCAATGCGCGTGTAATATAATACAAAATTTTAGGTTTTGTGACTTCATAAATTTTTAATAAAAGTTTCATAACTTGTGTGAATATTAATATTTTCGAAAAATATTTTGTAAACACGGTAATTGGACGTGTGCGGTTCTAATACAACAATTATTTTTTGATTTAAAATTTTTTATTTTTTAAAAAAAAATTTGTATGCGATATCATTGGCCAAAAATATCACGTGACCTAATGAAAACCAAAATAAAAATTACCTCAAACTTTTGTTTTACTGAAAATTTTCGCGAAATGTTTTATCTTGAATGTTAGTTAGGCCAATGCGCGTGTAATAAAATACAAAATTTTAGGTTTTGAGATTTCATAAATTTTTAATAAAAGTTTCATAACTTTTATGAATATTAATATTTTCGAAAAATATTTTGTAAACACGGTAATTGGACCTGTGCGGTTCTAACACAACAATAATTTTTTGATTTAAAATTTTTTATTTTAAAAAAAAAAACTTGTATGCAATATCATTGGCCAAAAATATTACGTGACCTAATGAAAACCAAAATAAAAATTACCTCAAACTTTTGTTTTACTGAAAATTTTCGCAAAATGTTTTATCTTGAATGTTAGTTAGGCCAATGCGCATCTAATAAAATACAAAATTTTAGGTTTTGAGATTTCATAAATTTTTAATAAAAGTTTCATAACTTTTTTGAATATTAATATTTTCGAAAAATATTTTGTAAACACGGTTATTGGACCTGTGCCGTTCTAACACAACAATTATTTTTCGATTTAAAATTTTTTATTTTTAAAAAAAAAATTTGTATGCAATATCATTGGCCAAAAATATCACGTGACCTAATGAAAATCAAAATAAAAATTACCTCAAACTTTTGTTTTACTGAAAATTTTCGCGAAATGTTTTATCTTGAATGTTAGTTAGGCCAATGCGCGTGTAACAAAATACAAAATTTTAGGTTTTGAGATTTCATAAATTTTTAATAAAAGTTTCATAACTTTTATGAATTATAATATTTTCGAAAAATATTTTGTTAACACGGTTATTGGACCTGTGCCGTTCTAACACAACAATTATTTTTTGATTTAAAATTTTTTATTTTATTTTTTTAAATTTGTATGCAATATCATTGGCCAAAAATATCACGTGACCTAATGAAAACCAAAATAAAAATTACCTCAAACTTTTGTTTTACTGAAAATTTTCGCGAAATGTTTGATCTTGAATGTTAGTTAGGCCAATGCGCGTGTAATAAAATACAAAATTTTAGGTTATGAGATTTCATAAATTTTTAATAAAAGTTTCATAACTTTTATGAATATTAATATTTTCGAAAAATATTTTGTAAACACGGTAATTGGACCTGTGCGGTTCTAACACAACAATTATTTTTCGATTTAAAATTTTTTATTTTTTTTCAAAAAATTTGTTTGCAATATCATTGGCCAAAAATATCACGTGACCTAATGAAAACCAAAATAAAAATTACTTCAAACTTTTGTTTTACTGAAAATTTTTGCGAAATGTTTTATTTTGAATGTTAGTTAGGCCAATGCGCGTGTAATATAATACAAAATTTTAGGTTTTGTGACTTCATAAATTTTTAATAAAAGTTTCATAACTTGTGTGAATATTAATATTTTCGAAAAATATTTTGTAAACACGGTAAATGGACGTGTGCGGTTCTAATACAACAATTATTTTTCGATTTAAAATTTTTTATTTTTTAAAAAAAAATTTGTATGCGATATCATTGGCCAAAAATATCACGTGACCTAATGAAAACCAAAATAAAAATTACCTCAAACTTTTGTTTTACTAAAAATTTTCGCGAAATGTTTTATCTTGAATGTTAGTTAGGCCAATGCGCGTCTAATAAAATACAAAATTTTAGGTTTTGAGATTTCATAAATTTTTAATAAAAGTTTTATAACTTTTATGAATTATAATATTTTCGAAAAATATTTTGTAAACACGGTTATTGGACCTGTGCCGTTCTAACACAACAATTATTTTTTGATTTAAAATTTTTTATTTTATTTTTTTAAATTTGTATGCAATATCATTGGCTAAAAATATCACGTGACCTAATTAAACCTAAAATAATTACCTCAAACTTTTTTTTTACTGAAAATTTTCGCGAAATGTTTTATCTTGAATGTTAGTTAGGCCAATTTGCGTCTAATAAAATACAAAATTTTAGGTTTTGAGATTTCATAAATTTTTAATAAAAGTTTCATAACTTTTATAAATATTAATATTTTCGCAAAATATTTTGTAAACACGGTAATTGGACATGTGCGGTTCTAACACAACAAATATTTTTCGATTTAAAATTTTTTTTTTTTTTTTTAAATTTGTATGCAATATCATTGGCCAAAAATATCACGTGACCTAATTAAACCCAAAATAAAAATTACTTCAAACTTTTTTTTTACTGAAAATTTTCGCGAAATGTTTTATCTTGAATGTTAGTTAGGCCAATGTTCGTCTAATAAAATACAAAATTTTAGGTTTTGAGATTTCATAAATTTTTAATAAAAGTTTCATAACTTTTATGAATATTAATATTTTTGAAAAATATTTTGTAAACACGGTAATTGGACCTGTGCCGTTCTAACACAACAATACTTTTTCGATTTAAAATTTTTTATTTTTAAAAAAAAAATTTGTACGCAATATCATTGGCCAAAAATATCACGTGACCTAATGAAAACCAAAATAAAAATTACCTCAAACTTTTGTTTTACTAAAAATTTCGCGAAATGTTTTATCTTGAATGTTAGTTAGGCCAATTCGCGTCTAATAAAATACAAAATTTTAGGTTTTGAGATTTCATAAATTTTTAATAAAAGTTTCATAACTTTTATGAATATTAATATTTTTGAAAAATATTTTGTAAACACGGTAATTGGACCTGTACGGTTTTAGCACAACAATTATTTTTCGATTTAAAATTTTTTTATTTTTTTTCAAAAAATTTGTATGCAATATCATTGGCCAAAAATTTCACGTGACCTAATGAAAACCAAAATAAAAATTACCTCAAACTTTTGTTTTACTAAAAATTTTCGCAAAATGTTTTATTTTGAATGTTAGTTAGGCCAATGCGCGTCTAATAAAATACAAATATTTAGGTTTTGAGATTTCATAAATTTTTAATAAAAGTTTCATAACTTTTATGAATATTAATCTTTTCGAAAAATATTTTGTAAACACGGTTATTGGACATGTGCGGTTCTAACACAACAATTATTTTTTGATTTAAAATTTTTTATTTAAAAAAAAAAAATTTGTATGCAATATCATTGGCCAAAAATATCATGTGACCTAATGGAAACCAAAATAAAAATTACCTCAAACTTTTGTTTTACTGAAAATTTTCGCGAAATGTTTTATCTTGAATGTTAGTTAGGCCAATGCGCGTGTAATAAAATACAAAATTTTAGGTTTTGAGATTTCATAAATTTTTAATAAAAGTTTCATAACTTTTATGAATATTAATATTTTCGAAAAATATTTTGTAAACACGGTAATTGGACCTGTGCGGTTCTAACACAACAATAATTTTTCGATTTAAAATTTTTTATTTTTAAAAAAAAAATTTGTATGCAATATCATTGGCCAAAAATATCACGTGACCTAATGAAAACCAAAATAAAAATTACCTCAAACTTTTGTTTTACTGAAAATTTTCGCAAAATGTTTTATCTTGAATGTTAGTTAGGCCAATGCGCGTCTAATAAAATACAAAATTTTAGGTTTTGAGATTTCATAAATTTTTAATAAAAGTTTCATAACTTTTATGAATTATAATATTTTTGAAAAATATTTTGTAAACACGGTTATTGGACCTGTGCCGTTCTAACACAACAATTATTTTTCGATTTAAAATTTTTTATTTTTTAAAAAAAATTTGTATGCAATATCATTGGCCAAAAATATCACGTGACCTAATTAAACCCAAAATAAAAATTACCTCAAACTTTTGTTTTACTGAAAATTTTTGCGAAATGTTTTATCTTGAATGTTAGTTAGGCCAATGTGCGTCTAATAAAATACAAAATTTTAGGTTTTGAGATTTTAAAAAATTTTAATATTTTCGAAAAATATTTTGTAAACACGGTTATTGGACCTGTGCGGTTCTAACACAACAATTATTTTTTGATTTAAAATTTTTTATTTTAAAAAAAAAAATTTGTATGCAATATCATTGGCCAAAAATATCACGTGACCTAATAAAAACCAAAATAAAAATTACCTCAAACTTTTGTTTTACTGAAAATTTTCGCGAAATGTTTTATCTTGAATGTTAGTTAGGCCAATGCGCGTGTAATAAAATACAAAATTTTAGGTTTTGAGATTTCATAAATTTTTAATAAAAGTTTCATAACTTTTATGAATATTAATATTTTTGAAAAATATTTTGTAAACACGGTAATTGGACCTGTGCGGTTTTAGCACAACAATTATTTTTCGATTTAAAATTTTTTTATTTTTTTTCAAAAAATTTGTATGCAAAATATCATTGGCCAAAAATATCACGTGACCTAATGAAAACCAAAATAAAAATTACCTCAAACTTTTGTTTTACTGAAAATTTTCGCGAAATGTTTTATCTTGAATTTTAGTTAGGCCAATGCGCGTGTAATAAAATACAAAATTTTAGGTTTTGAGATTTCATAAATTTTTAATAAAAGTTTCATAACTTTTATGAATTATAATAATTTCGAAAAATATTTTGTAAACACGGTTATTGGACCTGTGCCGTTCTAACACAACAATTATTTTTTGATATAAAATTTTTTATTTTTTTTTTTTAAATTTGTATGCAATATCATTGGCTAAAAATATCACGTGACCTAATTAAACCTAAAATAATTACCTCAAACTTTTTTTTTACTAAAAATTTTTGCGAAATGTTTTATCTTGAATGTTAGTTAGGCCAATTCGCGTCTAATAAAATACAAAATTTTAGGTTTTGAGATTTCATAAATTTTTAATAAAAGTTTTATAACTTTTATAAATATTAATATTTTCGAAAAATATTTTGTAAAGACGGTTATTGGACCTGTGCGGTTCTAACACAACAAATATTTTTCGATTTAAAATTTTTTTTTTTTTTTTTTAAATTTGTATGCAATATCATTGGCCAAAAATATCACGTGACCTAATGAAAACCAAAATAAAAATTACCTCAAACTTTTGTTTTACTGAAAATTTTCGCAAAATGTTTTATCTTGAATGTTAGTTAGGCCAATGCGCGTCTAATAAAATACAAAATTTTAGGTTTTGAGATTTCATAAATTTTTAATAAAAGTTTCATAACTTTTATGAATTATAATATTTTTGAAAAATATTTTGTAAACACGGTTATTGGACCTGTGCTGTTCTAACACAACAATTATTTTTCGATTTAAAATTTTTTATTTTTTAAAAAAAAATTTGTATGCAATATCATTGGCCAAAAATATCACGTGACCTAATTAAACCCAAAATAAAAATTACCTCAAACTTTTGTTTTACTGAAAATTTTTGCAAAATGTTTTATCTTGAATGTTAGTTAGGCCAATGTGCGTCTAATAAAATACAAAATTTTAGGTTTTGAGATTTTAAAAAATTTTAATATTTTCGAAAAATATTTTGTAAACACGGTTATTGGACCTGTGCGGTTCTAACACAACAATTATTTTTTGATTTAAAATTTTTTATTTTAAAAAAAAAAATTTGTATGCAATATCATTGGCCAAAAATATCACGTGACCTAATGAAAACCAAAATAAAAATTACCTCAAACTTTTGTTTTACTGAAAATTTTCGCGAAATGTTTTATCTTGAATGTTAGTTAGGCCAATGCGCGTGTAATAAAATACAAAATTTTAGGTTTTGAGATTTCATAAATTTTTAATAAAAGTTTCATAACTTTTATGAATATTAATATTTTTGAAAAATATTTTGTAAACACGGTAATTGGACCTGTGCGGTTTTAGCACAACAATTATTTTTCGATTTAAAATTTTTTTATTTTTTTTCAAAAAATTTGTATGCAAAATATCATTGGCCAAAAATATCACGTGACCTAATGAAAACCAAAATAAAAATTACCTCAAACTTTTGTTTTACTGAAAATTTTCGCGAAATGTTTTATCTTGAATGTTAGTTAGGCCAATGCGCGTGTAATAAAATACAAAATTTTAGGTTTTGAGATTTCATAAATTTTTAATAAAAGTTTCATAACTTTTATGAATTATAATATTTTCGAAAAATATTTTGTAAACACGGTTATTGGACCTGTGCCGTTCTAACACAACAATTATTTTTTGATATAAAATTTTTTATTTTTTTTTTTAAAATTTGTATGCAATATCATTGGCTAAAAATATCACGTGACCTAATTAAACCTAAAATAATTACCTCAAACTTTTTTTTTACTAAAAATTTTTGCGAAATGTTTTATCTTGAATGTTAGTTAGGCCAATTCGCGTCTAATAAAATACAAAATTTTAGGTTTTGAGATTTCATAAATTTTTAATAAAAGTTTCATAACTTTTATAAATATTAATATTTTCGAAAAATATTTTGTAAAAACGGTAATTGGACCTGTGCGGTTCTAACACAACAAATATTTTTCGATTTAAAATTTTTTTTTTTTTTTTTTAAATTTGTATGCAATATCATTGGCCAAAAATATCACGTGACCTAATTAAACCCAAAATAAAAATTACCTCAAACTTTTTTTTTACTGAAAATTTTCGCGAAATGTTTTATCTTGAATGTTAGTTAGGCCAATGTTCGTCTAATAAAATACAAAATTTTAGGTTTTGAGATTTCATAAATTTTTAATAAAAGTTTCATAACTTTTATGAATATTAATATTTTTGAAAAATATTTTGTAAACACGGTAATTGGACCTGTGCGGTTTTAGCACAACAATTATTTTTCGATTTAAAATTTTTTAATTTTTTTTCAAAAAATTTGTATGCAAAATATCATTGGCCAAAAATATCACGTGACCTAATGAAAACCAAAATAAAAATTACCTCAAACTTTTGTTTTACTGAAAATTTTCGCGAAATGTTTTATCTTGAATGTTAGTTAGGCCAATGCGCGTGTAATAAAATACAAAATTTTAGGTTTTGAGATTTCATAAATTTTTAATAAAAGTTTCATAACTTTTATGAATTATAATATTTTCGAAAAATATTTTGTAAACACGGTTATTGGACCTGTGCCGTTCTAACACAACAATTATTTTTTGATATAAACTTTTTTATTTTTTTTTTTTAAATTTGTATGCAATATCATTGGCTAAAAATATCACGTGACCTAATTAAACCTAAAATAATTACCTCAAACTTTTTTTTTACTAAAAATTTTCGCGAAATGTTTTATCTTGAATGTTAGTTAGGCCAATTCGCGTCTAATAAAATACAAAATTTTAGGTTTTGAGATTTCATAAATTTTTAATAAAAGTTTCATAACTTTTATAAATATTAATATTTTCGAAAAATATTTTGTAAACACGGTAATTGGACCTGTGCGGTTCTAACACAAAATTTTTTTTTTTTTTTTTTAAATTTGTATGCAATATCATTGGCCAAAAATATCACGTGACCTAATTAAACCCAAAATAAAAATTACCTCAAACTTTTTTTTTACTGAAAATTTTCGCGAAATGTTTTATCTTGAATGTTAGTTAGGCCAATGTTCGTCTAATAAAATACAAAATTTTAGGTTTTGAGATTTCATAAATTTTTAATAAAAGTTTCATAACTTTTATGAATATTAATATTTTTGAAAAATATTTTGTAAACACGGTAATTGGACCTGTGCGGTTTTAGCACAACAATTATTTTTCGATTTAAAATTTTTTTATTTTTTTTCAAAAAATTTGTATGCAAAATATCATTGGCCAAAAATATCACGTGACCTAATGAAAACCAAAAAAAATTACCTCAAACTTTTGTTTTACTGAAAATTTTCGCGAAATGTTTTATTTTGAATGTTAGTTAGGCCAATGCGCGTCTAATAAAATACAAAATTTTAGGTTTTGAGATTTCATAAATTTTTAATAAAAGTTTCATAACTTTTATGAATATTAATATTTTCGAAAAATATTTTGTAAACACGGTAATTGGATCTGTGCGGTTCTAACACAACAATTATTTTTCGATTTAAAATTTTTTATTTTTTAAAAAAAATTTGTATGCAATATCATTGGCCAAAAATATCACGTGATCTAATGAAAACCAAAACAAAAATTACCTCCAACTTTTGTTTTACTGAAAATTTTCGCGAAATGTTTCATCTTAAATGTTAGTTAGGCCAATGCGCGTGTAATAAAATACAAAATTTTAGGTTTTGAGATAACAGAAATTTTAATATGTTGTTGGTATTATTATTTTGTATGTTGCTATTTAAAATGATGATTTAACTCTAGCTAAATATCGTTTAATCATTATTTTAGTTTTTTTATAAAATAACGAATCAGTGTGAATTTAACGCTTGCATAATTTAATAGCGTTCTGGTCGCCGTCAAAAATCGTCCTTTTCGCTGTCTATTAAAGTAAAAAATATTGGTTGAAAATTTAAGTAAAATGTTAAAGTATTAGTCAAAAATGTGTAAAATTTTTTTTTTACTTGTTTTGTTATTATTATATTTTAATACTCGTTTGATTACTAAAAAATTAAGATCGGTATTTTGCTTTTAAATTTAGTTTACTTTTCTATTACAATATCAATAAATGCGTGTTCGTTTGTTAAAATTAGGTTTAAATATAAAAAAGTTCATATTTAAATTTATAATTTAATCAATAAACCTACTAAATAAATTATATTTATAAAAAAGAATCAAACGATTTCGAACCATATTTTATTTATCAAATAAATCTAGTTGTATTTTATTTTGACAAATTAAAATAATAAAAACTTTTTTTTGCTATTTCTGCGATCCTGACATTATATTATTCGCAACTTAGCGGTCTTATAACAACAGCCGCAATAGCTTAACTGGTATCTCCTTAGGTTATGACTTCGAACAAGTAACCTTAAAATAAAACTTAAATTTATTTTGGTAATGGTGAATGTGTGCTCATTTACACGTAGCTAATTGGTTAAATAAGTACACTTATAACATTATTAAGAAATATTTTTTTAGATTTATTTTATGTTTACTTAGGTTAGAATTTAACATGAGCTGTTTGAAATCATAATTTAAAGCCTTAACATTTAAGTTATGGCGACTGCTGTTTTATACTAGCTTTGTTGGGGTAATATAATGTCAGAATCAAGTAAGTTGCAAAAAAAGAAATAAATATAGGTTGCTTTGACAGGAATCGAACTTAAGGAATTAGAGTGGAAGCCTAAAGCCTTACAAGGTGAGCTATCGTGGCGTTTAACTTCACGTTGCTTTGTTAAGATTCTATAACGTCAAGATATAAATATCTGCAAAACAAATGTTTATATTGTTAAAATAACTAATACTTTTAAAATTAGATGTATAGGGTATTAATAAAACACTGCTATATATTCGCGAAAAAGTTTTATCTTAAATGTCCATTAGAACTTATCGTTTTTTTTTAAATAATTTATTTTAGTTTTTGAGGTTTTGCACATTTTTAACAAAAGTTTTATAACTTGACTATGTTGACATTTTTTTAATAAATATTTAAAAAATGTGTTCATTAAACTACCGCATTTCTTTTAGTAAGGTTAAATTTTGATTTACAAAAACAAATTTTAAGCAGTATTTGTATTCGATGATTTGAAGACGTCACATGGTCACATGGGTAAGCCTGACAAGACTGTAAGTAAATAAACACCCGAAATATAAATTTGCTTTAACTTTATTTTAATGAAGATATTTGCAAAATGTTTTAACTTGAATGTTCATTAGGACATTTCAGTTCTTATAAAATAATTTATTTTAGATTTTATAATTTTGCACATTTTTAATATAAGTTTTATTACTTTACTATATATACATTTTTTTTTATAAATACTCTAAAAATGTGTTTATTTTAACTACCGCGTTTTTTGGTAAAGTTAAATATTAATTTTATATTTTTTTTAACAATATTTTTATTCGATGTTTTGATGACGTCGAAAGGTCAAGTGGGTAGGCCTGATAAGGCTGTAAATAAATAAATACCCGAAATATAAATTTGCTCTAACTTTTATTTTAATAAAGATATTCGCAAAATGTTTAATTTTGAATGTTTATTGAGACTTTGCATTTTTTAAATAATTTATCTTACGATTTAAGACTTTGCACATTTTTAATAAAAGTTTCATACCTTTAAACATGTTTTAAAAAAATATTGTAGAAAAGTTTTAATTTAACTACCACAGTTTCTTTAATTAGGTTAAATTTTGAATAAAAGAAAAAAGTTTTTTTAACAATATTTTTAATCGAAGTTATAATGACGTCACATGATAACGTAGTTAGGCTTGATAGGGCTGTAAGTAATTTAATATGAAAAAAATAACGAAATTGCTCTAACTTTTGTTTTAGTAAAAATATTCGGAAATTTTTTTTACTTTAATGTTTATTGGGACGTTGCAGTTCTTTTAAATTAATTTACTTTAAGTTTTGTAACTTTGTACATTTTTATTAAAAGTTCTCTCTAAAAAGTTAACTCTAAAAATGTGTTCATTTACTACCGTGGTTTTTTTTAGTAAGGTTAAATTTTGATTTAAAAATCAAAATGTTTTAATTTTGATTTTTTTTTTTTTAAATTTTTAAATTTTCATTTAAAAAATTTTCATTTAAAAAAAAAAAAATTTTTTTTCGCTATGTTTTTATTCGATGTTGTAATGACGTCACATTGACACGTGGATAATCCTGACAAGGCTGTAATTAAGTAAATGCCCGAGATAAGAAATCCACCTAACTTTTGTTTTAATGAAGATATTTGCAAAATGTTTTATCTTGAATATTGATTGGGACATTGTGGTTGTTTTAAAATATTTCATTTTGGGTTTTAAGGTTTTGCACATTTTCTAATCCATGTTTTTTTAATAAAATAAAATTTCTTTAGAGCGTATTTTGTATTTGATGTCATTAGGACGTCACATGATCACATGGGTGGGACCATTAAGGTTATGTTTTTTTTTATTACGCGAAACGCGAAAATGTATATAAAATAAACAGTTTTTTTTCCAATTAAAATTTTACTGAATATTTGAATTAAAAATATTTTGATTACCTTTCGCATTTTTTTAAGATCTTCCTTTCAAAGTTTTTTGTTTTTATAGAGTGGTATTAAAATTACTCCACTTTTGTATTTTTCTTTATTTTTGACCGATGATATTACAAAAGAAATGCCTAAATCTTTAATAATTAAAAAATGAATATACTAAATCTAATATTAAATATTTTATTGATTATTTTATCTTTAATTTAAAAATTTCTTTACACGTTTTTTCATTTAATTAACATTGTGGTTTAGTGCTCTAAGCTTAAGGCGCCTTTGTACATCTGCTATAGAAATGACTTCTATAATTTTGAAATCAGTAAACTAGCAACTATACTTGCAATTAATAAATATGTTTATTAATTTGCTTTGTATAGGCTTACATTTGATATTATTTTATCACTACCCCTTTTGATTACCTATTTTTGTTAACTTTAACTCTTTTATTTATCAAATTTCTACCAACCTAATCAACCTAATTATAAAACAATCTTTATTTGATAAGAACCTAACTCAGTCGAGCAGAACCAATTGGTTTACATTTTTTACCATGTTGCCTAAATCTGTTTGGATTGAGCCAGACAGCAGACATTTTGGAAATTTTTGTATTTTATATTTTAAATATCTTTTTTGTTGTAGCAAAACAACTATAAATAAAAAACAGTTCAATAATGTTTTAGCGTCTGTTATGGAAAATAAATTTTTTATGTTTAAGTTTACTTTGTCAATAAATTTGATGCTCGCTTTTTGTATATCATTTTCGTTATAATAGTCTTCTAGAGATGTTTGACCTTAAAAGCACATGTAAACACAACATTAGTAAAAGTGAAGTAAACAAAATAAATGAACATTTTTATTGTTTACTGAAAAACCGTAGAAATTTATGCAGTGTACATATGCAGTGCATGTACCAGTGAAGTACAAACGTGCCGGTAGCGTATTAAGGTTGCTGGAATTGAATTAAGTTTTTGCGTTATTAAATTATTCACAGTATAAAATCAAGATTAGTTTAAAAGTCTTTTCACAATAAGTGATTAGTGAAAAACCAAGTATATTTTGAATCTCTTGAACGTATTATCTATTTTTTTTACGTTGGACTACAAGTTTTGTGAACGAATAAGTACCCAATATACCCTCGACCTTTACGTATATAAAATTAAGTAAATTATATTTCTTTGTTTCGATATTAAATAATGTTCTTATTACTTTAACGGTTCTTCTCGATGAATTTCTCATTACCTTTACGACTCTACAAATTTTTAGAAAACTATGAACTTGACATAACCTCACATTTCATTTGTATAAATATATTAATCCC
The DNA here is from genome assembly GCF_963082875.1 of Corella eumyota. Taxonomy (NCBI): domain Eukaryota; kingdom Metazoa; phylum Chordata; class Ascidiacea; order Phlebobranchia; family Corellidae; genus Corella; species Corella eumyota. Next base: position 7,288,391 of record NC_137491.1, read on the forward strand.
ACATTAATTGCTACTTAAGCCACACCCGACGCCATATCGACGATATACGTTTTGTTAAGAGGTTTATACAGATAAGGTTATTCTGATGGGTAATTAAGTTGTGGTAATTCAAAATTCACGAGTGCAAAAAGTTTAGCGCCTCTGGCTAAATGCACGGGTTAGATGAACTCACCTACGACAACGAGAATGGTAAATTTAAAAGAGACAGTGTGTCAAAAACGGCATTAAATACGATAGGCTAATTATGCCACTACTATATTTTGTAAAAGGTGTACTCGTCTACAGTATGTGTTACGTGTACTGATGAACCAAACACAAAACGTAGCAACATCAAATACTCAGAAACCAACCTGAATTTAAATAACGCATATATTCTTTAAAGGTCTATTTTATTAACTTTAAACGTAAAAATATACCCAAATTCGCAATAATTTGTTTAAAAAACATAAATTATGTTTTTGCCTTTAAGTTTAATATTATTGATTAAATCATACATTCATTGGTATTCATTGGTATAATACATTGGTATAAGAAACAGGGGTTGGTATAAGAAGTTATATTTATTTTAATATATACAGGTGATGCAAAAAGGTGCGATCTTAATCAAGCAAAAATATAAAACGGAACTTGGCTGTACACAAATATAAAATAGTTTTCACACAGTTAAAAATATCAAATTAATCAAATATAAATAAAGAATTTGAGTTACTAGTCAAGTCGTATTCCGATTTAAAATACAAAACAGTGAAACACTAAGTGTGTAAAAATTGTGTTGGTTAGTCCTGTGCTATACTAACCAATTTTAGTTTTGAATCCTCTTCAAGATCGTCTTCAATTTCTTCTGGGCATTTTTGACATTGGCCGCAGCTTAACGGACAAGTTGTAATTACATTTGGGTAACCATTTCTTGGGTCGCAGTAGCCTTGTTCAGTCCAATATTCGCAAGATGGCCGTTTATCCTCACATTCTACAAAGAAAATGATGATTAGTTGTAAAAAGACTATTCTATTTTGTTCTTAACACTGCTGCAGTTAAATTAAAAATATATGACCTACCTTCGCATTCTAGTGGGGTCGGCTCTGTAGGTTCGCATAACTTACACTCGCCGCACGTTTTCTGACATTTTGTAGTAAATAAAGGATATGAATCACCGCACAAGCGTTTATTTCTCGTACAGATTACCGTCGGGTTAATATCCCTGCAAGTATCTGTCAATCAAAACATCGTGTCAATCAAAACATTGTTGTCGTTGCCAGTAGCTAACACCCTTTATGTTATTTACTCACGTGTGCATGGTATCTCGACTGGGGGTAAATCGCATACTTGACACATGCCGCAGGTTCTTTGACATCTTTGGGTAAATCTCATATTACTGGAACCACAAAGATGACTGTTTCTCTCACATGTTTCGGTACGAAGAACGTTTCGACATTCTTGAACTGTAAAGATACATTTTGGGTTATACAATAATATTACAGTATTCACTTAATCATCTAGGTTTATTGTATCAGTAAATTAGGTTTCTATCTATTATAAAAAAAACGTTAACAAGACAAAAATAGTTTTACAAATAACTTGAAGCCTTTAATGGCCATTAAAAAGGTAGACTGTTATTGTTTAATTTATTTAAAGAGCTAAATTAAAAAACTTACTAGATTTACACTCCGGTAATATTTCAGGTTTTTTTGCACACTCAGTACAAACTTGGCAAGTCGATTTACACATGAAAAAGGTAGTTTTGATTCCGATTTGTGTTCGACGATGGCAATGTAATGAAAGAATGCCACAGCCACGGATTGTGTCTCTACAAGCTGCGAATGAAAAAATCACAATTTTCATTAATTTTTATTATAAATTTTATTCAAAGAGTTATTTGAGATAAATTTAAAATACCCACTTGGACTACATGGCGGTGTTGCTGCTCTACACAACGTACATCCTTTACATGTTTTCTGGCAGTAGAATAAGTCAGTTGTCGTTAAACAACCTCTAGTAGCACAAGGTCCTTCCCCGATTAGGTCTTTACAATTATTTCCTTGAAAAATAAAAGAAATTATCCAAAAAAATACTCTTGTCAAATACATCTTTTTAATATATCAATTAAATCACACAATTTTAATAGGGTTAAATATACTTACTACACGGCCGTTGTGCGTATATTGTTGTAAAAGTCACTAATAGGAAAAGAAATGATGAGTACTTCATTATGTTGGTAAAATAATAAATTTTAGTGTTACAAATTAATAACTGAAACAAAATTTTTGTTAAATTTTTTTTAGTAAAACTATTTCGGGATAAATATTTTTAAAAAATGTATTCACAAACATTTTCGAATTTAAAAAACGAAACTAACACAAAAATGTCGGTAAATGTAAAATCACAACCTTGCCAAGTGTCTTTTTAAAACAAAACTGGCAATTGCCGATTGCTATTGGGAGCTCTTGTTCCCAACTTGATAATTTGCAATGAAACCACGATTTATATAGCAACGACCTCAAATAAGAAAAAAAACGAGATGTCATTATGACTAGACATTAAATATTATACAAACTGTCATTATAATCTTAAACGAACGGATCAATTAAAACAAAATTACTTTGAAGTGACGTTGCTTGGTTAAAATAAATTCTCAGTAAAGGTAAAATTACTGGGATATATTTTTACTTCTTTGCGCATGTTTGAAAAGTACCTTACGAATCCAAATACAATTTTTTCGGAGAAGATAATCGTTTTTCTGTATGTATTATCTACAAATTTAAATTGGGAAAGTACTGCGATCTGTTTTTCTTTGTATAAATTTGCTAGGTTTAAAAGTTAAAATAGGCTTTAATATTTACGAAGATTAACTATTTCTCAAAACGCCTGAAATTCGTTTGTTATTTAAACTTCAAATATTTATATTTTTTACATAAGTTATATTTTTCTCATAACACGCCAAATGGTTAAAATCGTGTATTGTTTAAATTAAAGAGTAATGTTGTATAAGGATCAGCTAAAAGTTTCCCATCACGCGAAAATCGTTAATAGTTTGAGACCTCACATAGGTTAATCTATGATTAATACTTTATAACAAAGAATACTTTATCTGTTGCACCATTCTAACGAAACGATATCGATCAAACTAAGATAGTTCTGAATCCCTTATTCAAGCCCTTGGTCTAATATTGCATAAAATTTTGCAAACGCTTTGTTAATACTACATTACAATTACCAGTTAAGTTTAAATATATGTTTAACTAGATTACTTTTACGTTTTTTAGAAAATTAAAAACAAGACCAATATTCTAAAGTAAATTGTGTAGACTTTACTTTTTTCACATACAAGTTTAAATGAACGTAAAATTTAAAAAAACAAGTTAGTGTCAAACATATCAAGATGATAAAAATATTGCCCCAATCACGGTGTTGTAAAACGGTGTGCAACCAAATTTGAAATATGGTTTCTTTACAAAATTGTGTATTTTATGTTTTGCAAGTTTGTTAATATTGCTTTACAAATATTTTATATAAGGATAAATAGCACTTATGTAATATTAATTAAAAATGGATCATTACTGTCACTCAAATTATAAATTCGAAGAAATGTTGTTAAAACATTTGAAATCATTAATTTTTAAATTATTGGAAATCTATATTTAATTTAAAAAAGGTTTAAACATTCGTAGAGATCAAAAACTCAAAGATTACTAGTTATTACAATTTTCAGATAAAATTTCCCGCAAAGTCACTTTCTCATGTGTAAATGCAAACAAAAATTTTAAAAATACTACACTCAGTTATATTTGTAGTTTTCTGATGCAACGAAACGTTATATTAATGTCGTTTAAAATTAAAGTAAATAACCTTGAATTAATTTTTCCAGTAAGTCGAATTAGTATTTAGTTTTGTTCAATTTAAATTAGATGCGAATTTAAAATATATGTAAGCCGCTTTTAATCTGTATGTTAATATGACAATATTAATTTTATTTGTTAATGTTTGCAAAACAAACTCGTAAATTTCAAGTGCAAAACATATTACGCGATTTCAGCAATAACTTAATTATATGCAGTTGCAATGGGGTACTTGTAAGGTCTAGGTAGCGATTTCTCTGGCGGAAGTTCAGGACGACATTTTACTTTGTTGTCCAGAAACGCCCAGATTAAAATATTTAAATTTTGTGAAATTTTTGCAATTAAAGTTTACATTTTTTCAATTTGTTTTTAATCGCCTTGTTTTGATCTTTTATGAGAATAATTTAATGTTGCTACACCACCGTCACAATATTGTACTTGATTTATGTGAGTGTTTTGGTATGCATAGCGTGAGAAAAAGATTAAACTTTAATAAAAAATATTTTAATGCTAAGTGAAGTTCTTATTAGGGAGTGTTCTAAAATTTTTTGGCATTTTTTAACGTTTTACCGTTAAAATTGTTTATTCTAAAATTTGTGTAATATAATTCATTGCAGACAATTTACCATGCTTACAATTCGCACTTAAATTCTTATTAATGAATTAACTTTTCTAAAAACGAAGTTAAGTGCAACTTCTTTAAATATTGTTACATACCCAATTCTGTGTTGATAAATATTTCAATATGTCAACAGATAATTTCAAAAAATTTTTGTTGTTTTTTAGATAGCATTGACTTAGATATTTAACAAAACATAGCACTCTAAAACATTAAAACGTTAACAGCCCGCAACGTGAAAAAAGAAATTTGCCATGCAATAAAAAGCAGCTTAAAATTACAAGCAGTGCTAGATCGTTTAATCCTAAAAGCACAAGCAAAGTGAAAGAACAAACGTGACGTCAAGTTAGTTACGTTTATTGTAGTTTCAACTGCAATGAGGGCATGCTCCACAACTTTTTGGGCAAGTGATAGCAACGTTAGGGTAGCCATTTTGAGGTTGACAATATCCTTGATTGGACCAAAATTGACAAGATCGATTGTTATCTTCACGTTCTATTACCACAAAATATTGTATTTGTAGTATGTTGGGTATTTATTATGTAAAAAATGATTTAGAAATCTTGTTACATCTATTGCATAGGGAGGGTAACAATCAAACCCTCATATAAAAGGTAATTCCAATGTATTTACTTTCACTTTAAATTTGTTTAAAAAATTGCACAATTTTTGTATTTAATCGTTTCCCTATTAGTTTGATTAAGTGGTATAATTTGGGTAAGAACTTTATACACATCGTTAACATAAAGAGTGCTAATATTGTCCCAATTAAAGTTAGTTTATAGTTACCTTCGCATGATAAGGTGGTGGGTTCTGTAGGGTTACATAGCATGCACTCTTCGCAAGTTTTCCGACATTTGCTTGTGAATAATAGATATGAATCACCACACAAATGTTTATTCCTTGTACAAATAATTGCTGGGTTGATATCTCTGCAAGTATCTATCAAGAAAAAAATCTAACATTAAAACATGTTTTTAGTGTCACATTTAATACAGATAATATGAAAATGTTACATTCAATATGCAAAATAATAATATAAAAATGTCACATTCACTACAAAAGAAATTATAAAAATGTCACATTCACTATATCTGTTTTAAGTAAGTAGCATAACAAGAACTAACGAGTGCATTCTTCTTCCTCAGGCGGTAAGTGGCACACATTACAAACACCACATGTTCGTTTACATCTTCTAGTAAACCTTACATTTCTGGACCCACAAAGATGGCTATACCTTCTACATGTTGTGGTCGGAAGCTCGTCTTGACATTTCTGAACTAAATATTATTCAGTTTGTTTATTTAAGAAAACTGACGCGGGTTTTAAATAATATTCAAACTTTAAAAGTATTTTTAAAATGTCATATGTAAAAAAGACAGGACACCTGGCATAAAGTTGTTACTATAAGATTTAAAAATGTTATAAACGAACATGCAATGCATCCAGGCAAATTTAGTTTTAATCTCTGATATATTAACATTAACATATACACTTAATAAGTTTTTTTAGTAAAATGATTTTCAATAATAAAAAGTTTCAGGAATATTTATTGTAAATGCTTTAGTAAAGCTTTAGTAGTCTCACCTGATACACATTCAGGGACTCCGTTTTCTTCTTCGCTACACGACACACAAAAGTAGCTCTGCACATTAAATGAGTTATCCGGATTCCAAACGTCGTCCTTTGGTGGCAATAAAAGGCAAGTAGGCCACACCCTCGAATACTGTCTCTACAGCCTAAAATTATTAGAACAAATTTTTAAACGTTATATGAATTCTAGATATATTTCAATATTTATTAAAAAAATACAATTTGAAAATATTTACCTAAATAAAAGTGTCACATTTTTTATATATACATTTATTTAATTTTAAAAACCCATCTGGGTTACAAGGTATTCTGGCAGATTTGCAGGAACTGCAACCTTCACAACTTTGTTGACAATACAAGAAATCTGAAAGCTTGGAACATTCCCTAACCGAACAAGGACCTATCCCGATTAAATCTCTACAATTAGAGCCTAAAAATTGTATTCATTAAAATATCTAAAACTTTATTCAATATTTTCGTGCAATTAAAATATATACATTTGTAATAATTAATTAAAACAAATAGCGTTGATGTTACTTACTGCAAGGAGGCTGTGCGGATGATTCTCTTATAGTGGCTAACACTACCACAACAACCAAAAACTTCACCATTTTGCAATGCTAAATTATAAGAATGTAATATAATTTAACCTGTAAAAAGTTAATATACACTAAAAAGTATTTAACTATAAATCGCAATGTGTTGCTAAAAACGCAGCTAAGTTAATAACGATAAAATAATAAACTTTTTCTGAAATTTGGTGCGAGTGTTTTCAAATTTAAAATAGACGGGAAAAATTTTTATACAACATGAAGTCGTTATTAAAGGTTTTACACGGCCAATTTCACGCAAAACGAATTTAAAAACTCACTTTTAAAGAAATTGTAAAACTTTAATCCCCTATCAAATGTCCAATTACCTTGGATTGCTTCTGAAGTGATGTCATAGTATCAACACCATTGGACTTTATAGTGAAAATATTATCCCGATACCGATCTTAAACATCGGTAAAGGTTGCATTCTACGACTTAGTAAAGTTGATCACCAACTCTAAATTGACATTAAAAAGTTAAAAAATTTTAGAAATTCTAAGAAATTCCAAAAATTGGCAAAAATATTTACTGTAAGGATCCAAATTTATTTAACACGGCAGCGAATACAAAGTTTTGAATTTGTAACAAATACCGTTAAGCACAAAAGTAAACCACATCGACAATAATTTTTTATAAATTAAAAATTTCAACCTCTAATATATTATTTTTTAAAATATACATTTTAAGTATCAACTCATATTTGAATAATTAATTTTATAACTAAAAATTATGACTTTAAAACTAAAAATAAGCTTACCAAAATTTTATTTCTTTAAATATAATTATAAATAAAATGTTTTAATCTCGAATATATACGCTACATTTTTTTAAATAAAAATTAACGAGTAATCTTTTTCAAATCACATAAAAAGTGGGCCTTTTTGACATTTGATAATATAATTAGTTATTTAAAATAATGCCACTTTAAATGTTGAAATTAAGTGATTATGATATACAAACAATATTAAAAAAAAATTAAAAAAACTTCTGAAGGTGATATGAAGGTAACACAAAAATACAAAAACCTTTTGATATAACATATAATTTTCTGTGAAGTAAAAACACAATAAATCGAATAAGTGCAAAACAATATATTTCTGATTAACAAAGTGCTAAAACAACAGTGCATTTTTGTGAACTAAAAATCAGCAAACCGATGAATAAACACCGTTGTTACTTAAAGTTTCCGTAGAGATCGAACGATTGAATATATTGAGAAATCACATTGTAGCAAAACTCGTAATTTGTTTCACTGCCAACCATGTTTTCTCTCGCGTCTCTCAGGTCCTTGATTGTTCGGAATACATCGACCTTGTTCTCGTTTTTGAGCCGGTCCAAAAGATTCGAAATCCCGCACATTGTGCCACATTTATCTGACCCGTCGCTGCAAACATTAAAACTAAGTTGTTAAAACTAAACATGTATAGTTTAAAATACCTAGTATTTGTAAAAATATAAAGTAGTACCCGCAATGAAACAAGGCAATGTGTTTTTTTCCTTTTGCTCGAACAGCTTTCGGCACAAATGTTTCCACTTTAGACAAAATTTCCAGAGCAGTTGAACAGTCAGGTGGCCCAGTTCCCTTTTTCCATTTTGTGTAGGAAATCTGTTGAACTGTATGTGTGTCCTTAATACAATAAAAAATGTAGTAATTATTATTTTGGATTTACAAAACTTACGTATATTGTGATTTAAAATTAAAACAAAATTTACTGGTACACCCTCAAGAGAAATTTCCAAAGTTCGTTCAATGTATTCTGGGTTGTTGGTAGTCGAAACAGTGTGGACTGTGACGTCATTAAATTTAATAGATTCCGAATCTTTAGCCCAATATTTGACACAAGACGAATCAGACTATATAGTTAAATGTAACAATTATTTAAAAAACAAATACTAACTATTTTCTACATAAATTTTATAAATACCTCAGCCAACATAACAATGCAACTTATTTGATTGTCCATAATACATCTTAGAAACAATTCAATTCTATTCGGAAGAGGATCTTCAGCAACAATGTAGTAATATCCGTTAGCATATGCCTATAAAAAGTTAAAAATTTGAATAACTTTAAAATTTAAGGCAAATAAAAAACAAGAAACGTACGTTTAAATATCTGTTAAACGTTTATGAAATTTAAAGTTGATTTTATAATTATTTACCCTAATTGTCGATGCATTGATAAAAATTGGTGCTCCGGTTTTGTCAAACATATTGACAAATGGCAGGTTATGATCATCTATAAATGGCGTAGCGGATGTCAGAGTTAGTAGTTAATAAAAAAAATAAAAATAATTTTTATTAAAAAAATGTTAGTAATTAACTCTTGGTAAAATTATTTGTTCTGTATATTCATATATTTTGCTGTAGCACCTACATGGTTTAACTGTCGACTTTTTGTAGATTTTAAGGTTTGTTTCCAGGTTGGCACGCTCAGCAATCATTAAAGGAGGTGAAATTAAACTTAAATTTTGAAATTCTTTTTGCATTTCAGTTTTACTTTCGCCATCATTAATTCTAAAAAAAATTGATAAATTCCAACCCAAAAACTTTTTATTCATTTGGAGATTTAATTTTTGAATAAAAGACTTTAAATTACGTTAATTTATCTAACTTACTTATTAAGGTCCATTATTCTACTTGCAAATTCTGAAACATTAATTTCGGTATTTCCAAACTTAGCTATTTCGGCCATCATTTTATGTAACATCATGTATTGAGCCTGCATAAAAGCGTAATTTTTTTTTCATGTAGAAAACAATAAACAGTCTTGTGTGGTACGTACCACTGATTGCACCATGTCGGTTCTGTTTAGTCTCATATTATGAACACATTTAAACACATTAACGCTATTTGTTTTTTCCATATCTTCTTGTAACAAATCAAGCCCGATAAACGTTCCAGTTCTTCCTACTCCAGCACTAACAATCACATATTTTTTATAAAAGAATTTTATTCTAGGTTTTAAAAAATTAAAATTTATTAAAACAAACAACAAACCTGCAGTGAACAACTATAGGTCCATTAACAGACATTTGTACAACAGCTCGGTGTAATCTTATCAGAGTAGATGTTGTGTCTGGTATACCGTGATCTGGCCAGGTCAAATATTGAAATTGTACAACAGTCATTGATTTCTATACCGACATATATTTTTTTGCAATAGTATGTTAAATAACTTAAAAATCAGAAAACTGTTGTTATATGTGCAAAACAACCTGCTTACATATCATGCCTTCAGGTAAAAATTATGTAATTCTAAACGACAAAAAACTATTTCTTAAAATTTACTTTTTAACGAGAACAAGTAAATAAAAACAAAAAACTCACATTTTTGTAAAAAAAGGTTGTATATATAAGATTTAAATAATTTTTTTGCAAATCTTACTTTAGATTCCTTTAGTGAAACTTCAAATGTTCTCTTTGTATATTCTCCAACATTGATTTCAACAATAGACTTGATTATTATTAAACCATAAGTTACTTCCTCCCCAAGATTAGGCCAATACTGGGCACATTTATCCTAAAAATAATAGGCCTTTTTTAATTTAAATTTAATACTTTGTACATTAATGTGGATGAATTTAAAAGAAAAGTTTGAAGTCAAACTTAATATATCCCTTTTAAATTGTTTTTTAATATAAAACTAACCTTTTCATTTTCTCTAACCAACGCTAGCATCACTATAACGGTACAGTTATTTTCCATTATCATTCTCCAAAAATCGTTCACAGTATTGTCTTTAGGTCCTTGAGCTGCTATAAATTTCTTTGCCTTATTGACGCCCTTTAAAAAAAAGAAACGGTTTGAGATTTGTACTAAAAAAAGTTGTACTAATACTAAAAAGAGTCTAAACAATATGGAATATTATAATGATATTAAAACAATTTTACTTACATCAATGTACGATGCATTAATGTAGTCTGAATGAGAATCCCCTTTAATCTTTTTCAACACAACTCGAGAAATATCACCTTTTTATAAACCATACGTTAATAAGTAAATGTCTTTATTTAGTTAAAAAAACATGAAGTAGAAAATATGTCTTAACCAGTTATTATTAAATGTATTATGTTAACCGTTTTCATATTTTAAATTTAAAATAAGATCTTACTTGGATTTATATTTTTATAACGATTTTTTGCTATATTTTCCTCCGTTCTTGCAACCACGCTTGTTACTTTAGAGCTAGAGAGCATCTTAGGCAAATCAGTCTAAAAACAAAAATTAAAACAATAAACTAAACAAATTTAGGTATATTTAGACCACCTCCTACTTAAAATCCTATTTTTTTTTGTTTTTGTATGTATAAAAATAATTGTTTAAATACTGGAGGTGGTGTTTTGTTGCTTGAGTCAACATGTTATTTAAAAAAAAAAATAATAAATAATGAAACGAATCCGCCATTTTCTTGTGTTATCTGGTCCTAGTCACGTGTTTACACCTCAAGTCACGTGTTTACAACAAATTTTATCACGTGTTCGGAAACACGTTATTTATGAGTTTACCTATATTTGATTGTATGGTATCGGGGTATTCGTGATACGAGCTAGTGGACGGTTGCACCTAACTTTTCGCAAAAAATAAACTATAAAATTTACAACAGATTATTATATCAAAGATATCAGGCAATTTTCGTTACAATAAACAGCAAACCAAATTTATGACGATGCGTTACGCTTTATCAAAAGTATTTATCTATTAGCACATCTTGTAAAATTTTATAAGTTACCTTAAACTCCTTTACAAATTCCTTGTCTTCTTGTTCACGTTTAAAGTTATAAACTGTGATTAAATCACTAGCCTGTATTACATAAGATTGGAATTGATCAACACGATCAACGTTTTCGTAGATATCAGCATTTACAAGCTCCTGGCTTTCTATAGAAAAACACAAATTTATTTGATAAACAAAAATCGTGTTTTAATATACACTAGTACCTCTGTGGGCAATAATACCGGTCATAGAAATTGGTCCTCCGTAGATATTGCTGTTTGGTGTTGCTGATTTTTGCTTTGTAAAATAGTCTAGTATTTTATTTCTAAAACAGATACACATTATTATAAAAATTACCTAAAAACCTATAAACAAACATTATGAAAAATTACCTTTTAAAAAAGATAATTCCTACTACAACAAATATCAACAGAACAGCAACCACAATTCCAATAATTAAGCCCAAGTTGTTGCTTACTATGTACAAAAAAATTTAATTAAGAGGTGTAATAAATTTAAAACAATTGGGTGCACTAAAGTATTTTGTTGTTAATTTAAATGTATTAATAAAATAATTACCACCTGGTATAAGAACAATAAATGGTTCGGATATGGGGCTACTTCTATAGTCAATAGTTCCATCCCCAACAGCTGTCCCAGTAATGACGTAGTATTGATATGTAGAGCCTTGGGTCAAAGGTCGATTCTGTCCTTTTATTACCAAGTTGGACTGACGTCGCTTACGTTTTGCCTCGGTATTACAAGTCGTGGTTTTACCACTGACGTCACAGCATGTCGCGGTGTTATTACCCAAAACTATTTTAATAGTTCCAGAAAATCTACAAAGCGATTAAATATGTTATTTTTTTAATATTTTAGTGTAAGTTTCCATAACTCTTTTAGAAATAAGTTTATTTAAAAAGGAGTACATTAAATTAAACAAAATAATAATTTTTTTACCCAGGTATAGCCAAAGCAATATAACTATCATCCGAAATATCGTTTGGACTGTTGTCAGTCGTCATATTTTCGTTACCTTGTCCTTGTTTAACTATTACAAAGTAACAGCTAAAATACAAATAACAGATGTTATCAATTTATTTTTATTAAAACAAAGTAAATAAAATTAATTTATCAAGTTGTCAACTTGCCTTATTGCACCATTTCTTTCGTTAGAACTTTCCAACGTTAAGGTTATTAGGTTGGTACTTATCGAAGACTGGGTAGGCCCTTTTACAGAGGTTGGAGCTAGAAATTAAAAAAAAAACTAATTTTATATTTACCAAATAACAATACAGCATTGGTAAAACTTTTTTTTTAAATTAATTGTTTTACGATTAATATAGTAAACAACTTGATTGCACACCTTTTGATAACGTAAAACAGATTCCTGTCAAGTTTTCAGAAAAATTTATTGGAACTCTATTTTCACACGGACTAATAGCCACTGATCCAACTTGAAATGTATAATTAGTATTTGGTTTGGTTATTGTGATTGTATTACTAGTTTGATTTAACGGCAAAACTGTTGTAGCTTGACTAGTTGAAAATGTTACTTGATTTCGTTTGATGTTTACTTCCTCATAGAAGCTTACCTTAAACAATACATATCATATAACTTGTACCTTAAGATCATTGTAAAATACTATTAAAATTAGAAACGTTTTAATAATTTAAAGTTTTGATTTTACAGCTTGTTTATTGTTTTAAATAGTTTATTGACCAAACATAAGTTTATACTTGATATGATCCTGTAAAATTGTAAAATTCTGGTTTTGTCCAGGATAGAGTACAAGTTTGTAGAGCTGCGTTGTAAGTCAGATTAGTATTTTGTGGTGGACCTAGTTTCAAATTAGACGTAGTTGCTTCTGTATAAATTTGCGAAATAGAATCTTGACAACCTTCAAATTGCGGAATTACCTGTATATGTTATATTTAGTTTAACGTAAATCCTTGGTACAACAATAAGGTACAAACCTGTATTTGATAAATACTATCTGGCTGTAAATTAGAAGCAAAATAATCTGAAACTCCGACATTTGTTAAGATTGGCACATTTGGTGTGCTAAAATCAACAAAGTTATTAAAGTAAAGCGAATATGCAACGTTTCGATGATATAAACAGCTACAATTAGCGCAGTAAACAATTTTATAAACAACGAATTAACAAAAGTTATTACGTTATTAAAATTACCAACAAAATTTTAACAATACATATTTGATGTTTAGATTGTTATTCAACTATAAAAAAATACTTTAATTCAACTTTAAAGTCAACTATAAAAAAATACTTTTTTTAATAATTAATATTTAAATATTTAAAATAAAATTATTAAACTACACAATAAAAATATTGATTACATTCAGATTGTTTTTAATTTTTTATAACTGAGCTTTTACCCAGATAAATCTTGATAAATAAGTTTATGTTGAAACGACGAAGCTCCTTGTAATACTGTCCAAGAGATATTTAGTTTTGTTCCATCACAAACCTCACTATTAACACTTATCTCTGGTTGAATCACATTTTCCACTAACAAATGTTGTGTTTTTTATTTATTATTTGTAATAGACAACAAGCTATATCCAACATTAATGCAGATAAAATTTAATAACAAAAATTGTATTACCTTCACAAATAGCAGAGGCATTATGTGCGTATCCAACAAATTGTTTACTATAAAAACGAAGGCAACCATCAGGGTGGGGTTGAATCCCAGGATATTTCCAATTTGTAAAATAATTAACTGTTTGTGAAGAAACCCAATATGGTCCAACTCCTAAATTATACCTTAACATAATACCTTATTATTTTAAGATTTAATTTATTTAATTTACCTAAAAATGAAGTTGAAGTTTGACTTGGAAAAACTGCTAAACTTCCACCTTGTTGTTTGCAGTAATTAAAAGCCTGTTTACAGTTTACTTCCTTGCCGCCAAAAATCAAATTATTTTTGTCTGCAAGTATTTAAATAATTTTAACGTTTTTTTACGTTTATCCTTTAATATAAAAACGACTTGTTCCAAACATAAAACAACGTAGATTCCCCGACCCAGTTTTGAACTAACTGTGACAGTTTTAAATTTTATTGATACAATTGCCCTATAATTAATAAGCCAATTAGTTTATGACTTTATAACAGCTTTACCGTTTATAAGAAATCTATACCGTTTATAACAACTAATTCAAGAGCGTTTTATTATGAAAGCAGCTGTTTCGAAATAGACCTTAGAAGTTGGGGTCAAAAAATGTAATTTAGCCTAACGTTCTCTTTAATACGCTTACCTTTATCAACAACAAATTGATCACTTTGTTTAAATGTAGAAGTTAAAATATTCAAAGCAAAACATTTAAATCTCATCAACGCAACTTTTTTACAAGAGGTTCCAAACACAAGTAATGTACTTTTCACTCGAAATAGGTTAGAAATAGTTGAGTTATTTATCTAACGAAATTTATAAAAAAGAATAATTATGCGCATGTTGCTTCTAAAAACAATATTAACATTACCTTAAATTGACTGGTGGTTGGAATAGTTGTATTATCTACAAATCTCCATTCAATATTAGGTAACGGATTTCCATCAAAGGCACAAGTAAATTGAACGTTGTTGTTAGATGGCAACACTAAGTAATTAAGTGGAACAACAACTTCCGGTATTCCTAAATGCATGAATAAAGCATTATGAACATTGATATAGCATTATAAAACTAACTATATAAAGTAAACAATTTATTTGATTAATTTTCATTAGATTTTTCTAATTTGTTTGGTATTAAAAAAGATTTAAAACCTGTTACAACAACTGTAATATTTTTAGTGACTTGATGTTGTATCATAGTCGACCCAATGATGTTTGATGCAAAACAAACATATTCAGCTGAATCTATAAACTTGGCCTAAAAATAAATTTAATTTAAATTTTAACTTTTAACTAATTACTCTAAGAATCATTTTTTTTCTATTTTACTCACATTTATAATCGTTAAAGTTGTGTTTCGTATTGTGGATGTAGAAGAAAAAGATTGATAAATATCATTTGTGTTTCTTGTTATATTAACCCCATCCTTTTTCCAAGTAACACTTGGTAGTGGGTTACCAGAGGAAGAGCAAACAATTGTAGTTGGTTTAGATTGTGGCCTTGTTATTTCAACGTTGGTTTGAGATATCTCTATCGTTACTGGAACTGTAAAAAAATAGAATATAGTACTTAAATTCATTAATTTTAGTGTTGTAGTTAGTTAGCGTTTAAAAATATTTTTAATTACATAACTGCTTATGCTTATACTTGTGGTTTTATTTATTATTTGGACTTTTTATTGCTCTTGTAAATTAAATAGCCTGTGATTTTAGAACGTCTTGTCATATATTGCAGTAAAATAAAAAAATTTATACTTCATTCAAAGACTACAGCCGATTATAGGAAATGACGATATAATTTTTAATATGAGCTTAAATTAATAATATTTGCGCCTCTATGTAAAATAATAATATAAGTTATTTCATGTACCGTAATAAAGATAAGAACTTTTATTTATAACAGCTTAGAATTTTTTAATATAAAGCAGAATAAGTTTTCCTAATTTTCATACACCAAACTGTGCTGTACTTACCATGTACTACAACATCCAAAGTGTAGTTTACTTTTACAACATCTTCACTAGTTGGTGTAAATTCACATCTTAGCAAATATGTACCAGCATTACCAGATTGAATATTCGTTATAACATGAGTTACATTCGAAGATCTAACAACAGAATTTAACATTTATTGCTTATATCTATTTGTTATTAAATTATACCTTACTAAAATAGAACAGCTGTTTACCAACCTTTGTTGAGAAGTTATAACATCGGATGTGAAAATAATATTTTCGCCAAAGTTTAAGTAACAACGAACACTTTTTTCAGTAAGTACAGAAACATTAAACCATATTGTCAAATCTCCACCTTGTATAACAGTTTGTAAAGCTGAGTAAGTCACTTTAAACTGTTCTAAACATATTTATAACTGTATTAAAGCTGTTTTAGAGAAAAATCATTACGTCAGAAAAAATAACTACTTATTTTATTTGCCAGTATGTAAATATTGATATTAGGAGTTAGTGCACGGTTAATAGAAAATAATCACCTGCTACGACGCAAACTTTAATTTAAATAAATAAAACCTTTTATGTGCGTTCCATATTACACATTTAATGTATAATTTGTAATAATTCACGTTAAAGGCAGTAATCGATATTTTTGCGTTTGAGTTAAATCAAAATGTTTGTATGTTGTTTTAAACGTTTATTTTTATTTTTGCTTTGTTCCATTTTTGCAATAAAATTTGCAATCTTTTATTTTTGACATTTTTATATATTATGTTTCACTGATAAATTTTTTTTCTAAGCAATAATAATATTTTATGTTTGTGGATATGGTTAGTTGTTTACTATATATGTGGAATGGTATGTTAGGAGCGCATTACACAAATAATTAAGTTTAAGAAAGGATATGTTATTGTTTATACATGGGCTGAAAGTTAAGCATGTCAAGAGTTCTAAATTTTAAAGCTTTTAGAAAATTCTTTGGGTCACATCCGAATATTTATAAAGTTTAAGCAAAAAAAAAAATTTTTAGCAGTTTGATAAGTTTAACGACATATTTAAAATTATGTTCTATCTTGACACAATATTTATGTAAACGTGACTTTAAACTATGGTCACATGATTTTTCGTGAAAGCTATAGATTATGCGTACAAAGTTTAAAGAATTGCTTTAATGGAGCAGAAACTTAAAACTATACAAAAGTTTATATATGTTTTATGCCCAAGTACTGTATACTTTTATTCGCGTTTATTTATTAGTAATCGGCTTTTGTTATCACGTGTTTTGGCGATATTAAGAAATGTCTTGAAGAAAAAAATGTCTTTGCGGTTAGCACCTTTATTAAATTATAGTAAGCCGTATTTATTTTAAACAATTTAATTTAAATACCTTAAACGAAACCTAGTTAATAAATTAGTGTAAACAATTTTAAATTTTCTTTTATATGCATGAGGCGTTTTTCCTCTCTGTCGTGATATTAAAAAAGAAACGGTGCGAGATTTTAAAGAGGAAAATGACATTCTCTTTAGCGCACTCATTTCCCTCGTTCTCTTTAAGATAATAGAAAAAAATCGTAGCGGCAAACTAAAATATAGTTTTGCTTATTACGGCTTACCTTTAAAAAACATTAAAAAAATAATAAGCCGATTCCACATAGGAACATATATTCCAGCTATAGGCAAAAACTCGAGTCGCAATTTATTGTAGTTATTTCGTGATATAGATGTTTTATAATGTAACACTAATCACGCAACTACACACTTAATTATTGTTGCAAAGTAGTTTTACAGATATAATAAATTAGCAGTATAAACACATTTAATTTTGTTTTACTTATTTTGCAAACCTGTTTGACATTGATTTCCAGTATATCGCGGTCTACATTTACAAGTGTAACTGTTAAGACCATCAACACAGCTTCCACCGTTTTGACATGAATTTGGAGCACAATCATTAATGTCTGTAAAATAAAAAAGCAATTAGGTAGCAAAACAATAGATAAAATAATTTTAGAATTAAATATTTTATGGATTTGATTTAAAACTAAAAACCAAAAATATTTTAAATAAACATGCAAGAAATTTTTAGTAATTTACCTATATGACATGTTGGTCCAGTATAACCAGAATTACCACAATTACAACTAAACTTGTTAACTTCGTTAAAACATGTTTGCCCATTACAGGGTGATGATGCACATTCGTTTATATCTAAGGATTTTATTATTTATTATAAGATAATTAATATAACATTTAAAAAAATTGTTTTTCCTACATATTAAAAAAATAAAAAATTTACGAAGAAAATATCATTAGCCGCTTTATATTACCATTGGTACTAGAGAATAATTATGTTCTACCTTTTTTATAATTAAGCATTTAAATTATATTCCATATTAAAACAAAATTAAACAACAAATTTAAGAGCTGAAATTGTTTAAAAATTTTCTAATTTAAGTATTTTTCCACAAACTTTACAATTAAATGTAAATATATTAAGACCATTATAAAACATTTTAAGAAAATTAAAATTGACGAAAAAGTATTTGACTTATAAAAGCAATACTTGTTTTACAGTTTCCAAATTTAGGTTACATTTTTTTAAATCTCATTAATGTTCAAGTTTCATTAAAATATATTTTACAACATTGTCGTTAAAGAGTTATCGCGACAATGTTGTAAAGTATATTTTAATAATACTTGATGTTCCCATTTTATAACACTGTATAGTTGGTACATTTTTTAACAGAATTACCCCCCAAAAAACGCCTAGAATAAACTTACCTGTTTGACAGTGGTCCCCATTGTATCCTGGTTTACAATCACAAGTATAAGTATTCAGATCATCAATACACGTGCCACCGTTATTACATGGGCTTGAATTGCATTCGTTTATATCTGTTAAACATGTTTATAACTAACAAGAAATGTAAAGCACTATAGAAAAAATAGTAATTTTTACATTGAACAGACGATAAGTAATGATATTTATTGCAATATGTTAAACCTGTTTGACATTGATTTCCAGTGTAACCAGGTTTACAATTGCAAGTATATCGATTAACACCATCAATACAAGTTCCACCGTTGTAACATGGATTTGAAGCACATTCTTTTATATCTATATAAAGGAAGTGTTTTTTAAAAAAAGCAACTAATTTTTTTGATATATAATATTAAATTAACGATATGCATTTAGTATTAAACCAATAACACATTTTCAAAAGTGGACACTAAACCGTTAATGCGTTAACCGTTAATTAACGAAGTTAAATTTTTTCGATAAAATTTACTTCCATGTGCGCATGGGTTAGA
The DNA here is from genome assembly GCF_963082875.1 of Corella eumyota. NCBI lineage: Eukaryota > Metazoa > Chordata > Ascidiacea > Phlebobranchia > Corellidae > Corella > Corella eumyota. The sequence continues at coordinate 7,307,650 of NC_137491.1, forward strand.
GTTAAATTTTTCGATAAAATTTAACTTTTAAGTTAACTTTAAAATTTGTTAACAGACCTGTTAACTTTTGTTAAATTGTGCTTCCGTTTTAAATTAAGTCCGTTAATTTAATATTTTTACAAGTTTGCCATTGTAATATAAAAGTTTGTATGTTTTATTTTGCGGTTTATCGGGTTTAATCGTTTCAATTTTAAACGATGTATGCCACTACCATCTTGCCGCTATTATTTGGGCATTCTTTCAGATTTGAAAACGTCTTTTAAACTTACGTTCGTGTAGTTAAAATATCAATTACGATAAAAACTAATTTTTTTAAAACAATAGGTCGTTTCTTTGTTTGTTTTAATTAAATTTTAACGTTAACGGTTATCCATAACTACCGTTACATTTAGTTTAATTTAACTTATCAACGTTAACGAAGTTAATGTATACTATGTAATGAATGTAACGAATTATCACTTTTTTTTGATTAACTGTGCCCACCTATGCATATTTTAATAAAATCCATTGAGATTTTACCAGACCTTGAGAGCATGTCATTCCAGTAAAACCAGATGTTCCTGTGTTATGTTGCACGGTACATACAAAAAACAAACTACTTTTTTTGTCAAAATACCCACATCTTTTATTATTTTTCACCATCTTTATTATTTTTCTCAAACTCTACCCCATAACGCTTTTACATTATTTATATTAACTAGCAATTACGTCATCACTGCCTAGTGACGTCATATCGATACGCTCAGCTGATTGGGTTTGTTTTTGCAACCCAACATCAGTATTATCAAATTGTTTATATTTATAAGTTTTGCATGGGTCAAATGCTAATCGTTTGTACAAAAAAGCGCTTTATCAGTGTATGACGTCACGCTTACGAAATTTATTTATATTTTTTTAAACTTTGGTATGATTGCTTGTAAAAATTTGTTGTAGGGTTCAAAGTGTTACAATGGGTATTCGACCCGTCCAAAACTCTGTTTAAATGGGCAAAGGTTTGTCTCATTTGTCTCAATGTACAGTTTCTTTTGTGTATTTAGTCCAAACAAGGATACTGCGTGGTAGACTTTACAGTACATCTTTATTTTTTAGCTGACGATTTTACGAGTACATTTTTAAAAAGTATAACTTTATTTTCCTCTCTGTGTACATTTTTAGATATGTTTTATCGTATAATCAATATTCTTAGACGTCTTGTGGATAGATTTTGACTTAAACGATCGTTATAACGTGATTTTCTCTCCTTAGGTTATCAATATTGAAATATTGTTGGTAAAATAATCATAACGGGATATATTTCTTGATTTGTATAATAGTTTATGTTTTTGTATACTTGTGTATGCGAAATGTCGTTTTTTTTACTTTTTTGTTTATTTCTCTTTTCTTATGTTGACCGAGTTCCTTTTTCGAGGTGTCAAGTCGGTACATTTGTGTTGCAAATATGTGCGCTAGCCGTGCAAGTATAATAAAATCACCAAAAAACACATAAAATGGTAGTATTGAAAGAAGAAATAAAAGTGGTATAACGCTTAATCTTGAATTAATAACCTTATAGAACAAATTATTTACTTTTTATTTACTCTTTAGGCAGTTTCCTGTTTTTCTCGTTCTGTCTTATGGCGTTTATGCAAGTGAACTTGCCTTAATATATTTTGCAAGCCTTAAAAAAATTTAGTGTTAAGGACCACTAGTTTATCTTGGTTTTTAATATATTGTTTACTTTTTGATTTAGTTGTTTTATCATTCCTGTTAATGTTAAAGTAATATAAAGAAAAAGTACATTTTATATTCAATCGTTCGTTAATATCTGTACAATATAACATAAATTTTAAAATTGAAGAAAAACTTCTTACATTTTATAAATTTTAAATTACAAAAGGTGAAAAAGTTTAGTTGTTTACTATTTATGTAAAATGGTATGTTTAGTTGTGCAGTTATCACGTTGTTTAGTTTAAAAACACATATTGAAATGTTTGCCTAACAATTTCGTTAATTTTATACTTTAAGTTATTCTATAAATTAGTTTTAGCTTTGTCTTAACAACAGCTTAAAAGGTAAATGAATTTCTCTTTATACTCTACACTTTATATAATAAGAATGCTACTTTAATTACTACTAAATGCTTTAATGAAGCTTATCTTATTAAAGCTTACTTTGGTCGCAATTTTTTCCTTGATAACCTGGCAAACAATTACATGTGTAATCATTAACTTCATCTAAACAAGTACCTTTGTTTTGACATGGATTTAATTGACATTCATCAATATCTAAAAATTATGAAATTATTAAACATTATAAAAAAATAAAAATGATAAAAAAAGAATATTTAAAAAATAGTGAAACCTTTCAAAATTCAGTTTTTACATTTAATTAATTACATTTTAAAGTAAAATTATAAATTGTATTTTTACTTGTTTCACATCGGTTTCCAGTATAACCAACAATACACAAACACTGATAAGAGTCGATAAGATTACTACAAGTTCCTCCGTTAAAACATGGATTTGAATTACATTCGTTAATATCTGTACAATATATCATAAACTTTAAAATTTTAAAGATGAAGAAAAACTTTTTATATAAGATTTGTTTATTTTTAAAATTATATTAAAAATTTTAAATTCATAACAAAATTTGTTTAGAATACTATATAGCCATTTAATTTAGAAAATAAATAATAAATAAAAGTATGTTTTCATACCATGTTTCGAAACACTTATCACATAATTACATACTTAGTATTGCCTATTGTTGCAAAAAAGTTTTACAGGTATAATAAAATAGAATCAGAAGCACATTTAATTTTTATTTTCTTAGTTTGCAAACCTGATTGACATTGTAATCCAATATATCCCCGTATACTTTTACAGGTCTTACAATCTTTTTACTGGTTTGTAAATTTCTAAACGCAATTACCCCAAAAAATGAAATACCGCCCAGAATATATTTACCTGTTTGACAGCGGTCCCCATTGTATTTTTGTTTACAATAACATATATAAGTATTAAGACCATCACTACATGTTCCACCATAAATTACATTTTTTTAAATGACATTTTAATTGTATTTTTGACCTGTTTGACATTGGTTCCCAGTATAACCAGCAACACACAAACATTTGTAGAAACCGATACGATCCTTACATGTTCCCCCATTATTACATGGATTTTGGTTACACTCATTTATATCTGTAAAAAATGTCAAAGAAAAAAAAATTTTAATTTATAATAAAAATACAAAACAAAATTACACCTTTTTTATTGCAAATTGTTTTATTTTTGTTTTTACAGATATAATAAATTAGCAGTATAAGCAAATTTTATTTTATTTTTCTTATTTTTTAAACCTGTTTGACATTGATCTCCAGTATATCCCGGTGTACATTTACATGAATTACTATTAAGACCATCAATACAAGTTCCACTGTTTTGACATGAATTTACAGGGCAATCATTAATGTCTGTAAAACAAAAAACATACAAAGTAACATAAACAATAAATAACATAATTTTAAAAACAAACCTTTTAAGGATTCGATTTAAAGTTAAGAACTAATATAAATATGCATGCAAGTGGTTTTTAGTAATTTACTTATATAACATGTTGTTCCAGTATAACCAGAATTTCCACAATCGCAACTAAACATGTTAATTCCATCATGACATGTTTGCCCATTACATGGTGATGATGCACATTCGTTTATATCTAAGAATTTTATTACATGTTAGAAAGATTTTATTACATGTTAGAATATATCAATTTTTAAAAAAATTTTACTTTTTAGAACTGTCCTATATATATTGTAATTAGGTCAAAATACCTAAACAAATATATTTTAATTTTTGTTTTAGGCAAAAAAAGTTTAACTTGCTTGTTTCACACATCGATCCAGTATATCCCGGTAAACAAGCACAAGAATAGCTATTTAGACCGTCAATACACATTTTATTGTCACCACATTGGACTTCAACACAATCATCTACGCCTAGAAATGTTTCAAATAAAGTTTTTCGATTTTGGCTATTTTCAAAAAAAAATACTTGTTTATTTTAAAAATTTTATACTAAATTAGTTATTTAATTTACAAACAGTAAAAAAATATTTGTTAATTATTTTTTGTATTGGTAATGTATATTTACTTTCTGAGCAAGTTGTTCCTGTATAACCTGCGCTACATGAACAAACAAAACCCCCAGTAGGAGCAGTTGAACAAACACCTGCGTTTTCACATGGATTTGACTGACAAGGCCCAGTGTCTGTTAGTGTGAATTATATTTATTTAAAAAGAGCATAAAATGCTTGTTAAGGCTTTTATATACTCATATGTTTTTAAATATTTAAAAAAATAATTTTTAATAATACTTACTAACAGCGTTGATTGTTAACACGCCTTTTTCGTACAAAATCACTATAACGAGTAGTATACGATAATTAAACCCCATTTATTCAAATATTCTTAGTAAATAAGCAAATAGTTTAAATTTATGTTATTATTAACCATATACACACGTTAGTGTAAGCCTGCGCTGTTATTTTTTTATTTTGGAATATTTAACATAAAAAACTATCATATTGTATTAGTTAAAATGTAAGCACGGGTAAAACAATTTAATTATTTTTAAAAACATGAAATATTCTTCATATATTTTTATTGGGAAATATCACCGCGTATTGCCAAATAACTGTATATGCTAAAATTATACTTTTTCCGTACTTTAATAAATCAAACTGAACAATAACGACAAACCCAAATGTTTATCAACGCAAGATACAATTAATTTGGTGGCAGAATAATTTATTAGTCAGTTAAGGTTTTCTTGGTGATGTTTAGTCAGTTAATGTAAAAAACCTTTACATATTTTTACAATGTGAAAATGTAATAATAATTACGTTTTAAATTAAAAGGGTTCATTTAATTAGTTCAAAAGTAAATAGTTTTAGGTTTTTAGTTTTTATTACTTAATTAATCGCTAATGCGCCAAATTTATTAACCCTAAATATGAGAGGTATCTTCAAACCCGTTTAAAAGTCGCAAACATAACAATTTTTTCACTTTTAACCATTAATCGCCAACTTATTATCTGCAATAAACTACTAACTAAAGATTTCATTAAAAAATTACTTAATTAAAAACAACATAAAAATGTAAAATCATATCAACTTTATAACCAAAAAAATAAAATAGCTGTGAGCAACGCAACACAATAAAAATTTTCAGTCCGAACTCCTTACCACATATAAGCATATCATAATAGACTGTAGGCTCTACAAAATGCAGCACTTCCGCGTGGCTATATCCTAGCGCTTTAGCGTTACAAGAATAACTGCACAACAGAACAAATAAACAATTTCCTTAATCAAACATGGTTTACATTTTTTTCTTGTATGACACACTCTGCCACAATTATAATACGAAATGACGCCATATGATATAAATTGTAATCAACAATGATAATAAAAGATTTTTATAAACGATTTTCCATACAAACAGTTTTATGAACAAATACTTTCAAGTCCATGTCAGAATAGTAAATCAATCTTATCAAATTATCAATTTTTTTGTTTTATCGCTACCCGTTTAAACATGTCCAATATCGTGATCAAAACAAAGAATCATTCATTAGATTATAAAGTGTAAACCAATTAAAACAAATAGACGCCTTTGCTTTAAACAAAGTTTTAATAAAAAACAACTTGTAAAATGTAATAACAGTTGTATGAAGCAAACGCGTGATGTCATCAAACTACTGCTGGCATAATTTAAAATTATTTTATTTTTATATATATATTGGTTTTAAGTTACATACTTTGCAAAGTACAATTTTGTTAAAGTATATTTTAAATGCGTTGTCATAGGACTATATCTTAAACTTTAACTATAAAAAATAAGCTAAACGTACTAATATACAAAACCTACGGTTCATTTACCAGCTTTTATTTTAACTATGTAAGTTATATGGTTTTTAAAATTATTTAAGCAATTAGTTTTAAGCAATTCATAAGAGCCTTATTAGCTGTTTTAACAGGTATTCTTTAAAAATTTTTTCAATTTTTATTATACTACGCAGCAATGTATTATACTACGCAGAAAACGTATATATCAATTTGCCATCTTCAAGTTAAAAGTTCTACAGTTATCTAACTTATTGTTTCCTTTTCTTGACTGAACTATAGCGAAGTAACGAGAAATGTTTCCGTCTTAGTCCAGCCAAAAAACATTACACTTAACATACCCGTTAATAAATAATATATATATTTTTAATCAATTTTTGCAACATGTGGGTTGCTACCATTAATTTATTAACTTGGTACAGCATATAATGTATTTATTTTTTAATTTTGGTTTTGTTTTGTTTGGTAACACATTGTTAATATTTATGATATATATATATATATATATATATATATAAATCTATATAAAAATCTTCTATATAACATGCATGATGAAAGTGCAAAAAAACAATGTCTGTAAACAATTGCACAAAAAATTGATCATGATTATAAGACCGAGGCAATATCGTCCTAAATAACGAAATGCAAAAAATGTGCAAAGTTTTTTTTTGTGAACTAAAATCAGCAAACCGGTGAATAAACAGAACACCATTGTTACTTGAAATTTCCGTAGAGATCGAACGATTGAATATACTGAGAAATTACTTTGTAGCAAAACTCGTAATTTGTTTCACTGCCAACCATGTTTTCCCTCGCGTCTCTCAGGTCCTTAATTGTTCGAAATACATCGACTTTGTTCTCGTTTTTGAGCCGGTCCAAAAGATTCGAAATCCCGCACATTGTGCCACATTTATCCGATCCGTCACTGACGATAAAATATAAGTTTTAATTTATTTATTTTGCTAGGTTTTCGTCCCGTAATGCAATTCCATAACAACGTTAAGATTTTATTTAACGTGAAAACCTACAAAAGTGGAATTATCGAAGTTTTATACGCAAGTCGCATTTAACAATAATACAATTATTTTTTAAATGAACTGTGGCCCTATTTAATTATAACATCTAAAGAAGCTTGATTTTATAAAAGCAAGAAATTACCTGCAATGATACAATGCAATGTGTTTCTTTCCCTTTACTGGAACAGCTTTTGGCAAAAACGCTTCGACTTTAGACAAAATTTCCAGGGCAGTTGAACAGTCGGGTGGCCTATTTTCCTTTTTCCATTTTGTGTACGAAATCTGTTGAACTGTGTATGTTTCCTAAATTGTGAAAAAAAATCATTTACCATGTTGTAAAAAAGTAACAAATGTAAAAAATATTGTAAAGGACTATTATAAACTTTTTAACGAAAGAAAAAATAAATCTTACCGGTACACCCTCAAGTGAAATTTCCAAGGTTCGTTCGATATATTCAGGGTTGTTGGTAGTCGAAACAGTGTGAACTGTGACGTCATTGAATTTAACAGTCTCCAAATCTTTTGCCCAATATTTAACACAAGATGAATCAGATTAAAAAAATGTACAAATGATTTAAAAGGCATTTACTAATTTTTTTCTTAATAAACTATAGAAATACCTCAGCTAACATAACAACACAGCTTATTCGGTTGTCGATTATACATCTCAAAAACAATTCAACTCTGTTCGGAAGAGGATCTTCAGCGACAATGTAGTAATATCCGTTAGCATATGCCTGTAGCATGACAATTTTTAACATAAAAGCTCGGTGGTATAATTTTAGAAATAAAACTATATTAGGATAAAATTCATTTTTTTATAAATTATAACCCTACTTAAAAAATAAATAACGACATATTCTTGCCTTAATTGTTGACGCATTAAGGTACATTGGTACTCCGAGGTCATCGCACATATCAACTGAAGGCACGTTGTGGTCATCTACATTTAAAATGTATAAGTTATATTTAAATGTCAGTCAGTGTTTAAATGTATTTAAATAAATGTAAGCAAAAATTTATGCCAATTTTTTTTTACACGCACATGGTATAATCGACGATTTTTTGTAAACTATCTTATTTGTTTCTTGATAAGCTCGTTTTGTTTCCGTAAATGATGGTGGTATACAAGACAGGTTTTTAAACTCAGTTTGAACGATGGTCTTATCGCTTTCTTGAGATACCCTATAAACATGAATGCTGCGTTAGTATCCTTATATATAAAAAATCTTTAAAAGTTAAACAATGTTTAAATTTTATATTTCGAAATACTTTTTTAACATTGCCAAATGGTCACTAAAGTTTTGTACACCAATCTCAGTATTTCCGAAAGTTGCTATTTCTGCCAGCATTTTATGCAACATTATGTATTGTCCCTACATAAAAATTGTAAAACTTGGATTGAATTGGAATAAAAACTTTTAGTGCACAAACAAAAAAATTGTTTGTTAAAGGGTTTGTCTAATATGTTAAATCCTTATGTTAAAATTTATAACACGTTTTAAACAGATCTGTTAAACAATTTATTTTGCATGGCGACTAGAAAATATTTTAAAAAGTGATTTAGTTAATGTTTAATTACCACTGATTGCACCATGTCGGTTCTGTTCAGCCTCATATCATGAACACATTTAAACACATTAACGCTATTTGTTTTTTCCAATTCTTCTTGTAATAAATCAAGTCCGATAAACGTTCCAGTTCTTCCTACTCCAGCACTAACAATCACATATTTTTAATAAAACAGTTTTATTTATGGTTTAAAAAATTTAAAATTTATCAAAACAAACAAAAAACCTGCAGTGAACAACTATAGGTCCAGATACAGACATTTGTACAACAGCTCGGTGTAATCTTATCAGAGTAGACGTTGTGTCTGGTATACCGTGATCTGGCCAGGACAAATATTGAAATTGTTCAACAGCCATGGTTTTCTAAAAGAACAATGTAATAAAAAATACATTACATAAAATAGGTTTAAACCTGATTCAATAGATATAACAAGAATAAAAAAATATCAACATAAATATAAAGATCACTTCATGTATATAATATACTTTTAAACTTAAAAATCGGTATCCCTCAAAATTTGAAATATTTAATTTAATTTTCGAAAAATCTTACTTTAAATTCCTTTAGTGAAACTTCAAATGTTCTCTTTGTATATTCTCCAACATTGACTTCAACAACTGACTTGATTATTATTAAACCATAAGTTACTTTCTCCCCGAGATCAGGCCAATATTTGGCACATTTATCCTTAAAGTAATAGGTCTTAATCAATCTATTATAACGATTTGTTCTATTATAATCTATTATAGCGAAGCACTATAGTGATAACCAACAAAGTCTAGAGCAAAAGTGCAGCAGTCTTGATTTTCAAGGTACATGCAACAATTAAAATTTGTACAATTTGTATTTATCTTCAACAATTGACAAAAGTTAAATTTTAAAAAATGACATATCGAGGCGAATTTTATTCATTAATATATTTTTTACCTTTTCATTTTCTCTAACTAGCGCTAGCATAACTATAACATTACAATTATTTTCCATTATCATTCTCCAAAAATCGTTTACGGTATTATCTTTAGGTCCTTGAGCTGCTATGAATTTCTTTGCCTTATTGGCGCCCTTTATTATAAATAAACTATAAGTATCTTGTACAAAGTAAAAAATATAGTAAAATGGGATTCACATAACTTACGTCGATGTACGATGCGTTAATGTAATCTGAATGAGGATCTCCCCCAATCTTTTGCAACACAACTCGAGAAATATCACCTTTTTATAAACCATTCAACAGAAAAATGATATTTTTTATTAAAAAAAAATCTTAAATTGTCTTTACGATTAGGTGTTTTAACGATTGTGTAAACATTACTTTAATATTTCGATTAAAAATAAGATCTTACTTGGACTTATATTTTTATATCGATTTTTTGCTATATTTTCCTTCGTTCTTGCAACCACGTTTGTTACTTTAGAGATAGAGAGCACCTCGGGCAAATCCGTCTAAAAACAACGTATAAAACAATAAACTTACATAACAAAAAAATTGTTCTAAATATATTTAAGCTACCTCCTTACTAATACGACTTGTTATTATATGTTTGCCTTGTTTAAAATATTGCTTTAAATAATCTTAGTGTGATAGTATTATATTGTCTTGTGTCAATAATTTACAGCATAAGGTACCAACAAGGTACAACAATCTACTCACTGAAATAGGCCCCGGCCAGTTTGTTTTGCTTCACAAAAAATATTTATTTATTAGCACAATTTGTACTTTAAAATTTTTTGAGAAACTATAAGTTACCTTGAATTCTTTTACAAATTCTTTATCTTCTTGTTCACGTTTAAAGTTATAAACTGTAATGAGATCACTAGCCTGTATCACATAAGGTTGGAATTGATCAACACAGGCAACGTTTTCATAGATATCAGCATTTACAAGCTCCTGGCTTTCTATGAAAAAATAAGAATATATTTAGTGAATTGTATGATTGTGTTTTTAAACTGATAGTTCACCTCTGTGATCAATAATACCACCCATAGAAATTGGTCCTCCGTATTCATGGGTATTTGGTGTTGCTGATTTTTGTTTCATAAAATAACCTTGTATTTTATTTCTAAAATAAATATACATCTTAAACAAAGAATTCAAAAATGGTTCTTGTAATTAAACATACATAAAATTAACATTAAAAAGTTTAATTAAAATTGATCGAATATTACTTATGCTAATTATTTTTAATCCCACCTTTGAAAAAATACAATTCCAAATATAATGAATATCAACACAGCAGCAATCACAACTCCGATTATTAAGCCCGTGTTGTTGCCTTCTGTTAAATATGATTAAATTTAAAATATTTAGGTGCACTAAAGTATTTTTTTTTAAACGAGATTGAAAAAAATTACCTTTTTCTAACGGTAAAATTATTGGTTCAGATATGGGGCTGCTTCTATAGTCAATAGTTCCATCACCAACAACTGTCGCAGTAATGACGTAGTATTGATATGTAGAACCTTGGGTCAAAGGTCGATTCTGTCCTCTTATTACCGGGTTGGACTGCCGTCGCTTACGTTTTGCTTCGTTATTACAGGACGTGGTTTCACCATTGACACCACAGCATGTATCTGTGTTATCTCCTAAAACTATTTCAATGGTTTCCGAAAATCTACAAAGTAAATAAATATGTCTCATTTCTTGTTAAAAAAATGTATAATCTTTTAAATTAAAATACATTTTATTTTATTACCCTGCTAGAGCCGGGGACGCGGAATTTGAGGGAATGGAAAATGAAGGAACGGAAATTGAAGGAACGGAAAATGAAGGAACCGGAAAATGAAGGAACGGAAAATGAAGGAACCGGAAAATGAAGGAACGGAAAATGAAGGAACCGGAAAATGAAGGAACGGAAAATGAAGGAACCGGAAAATGAAGGAACGGAAATTGAAGGAAAGTGAAAAAAGGAAAGGCGGAATTCTAAAAAAATAAAACGCGGAAATACCGTTGACTATTTATTTGTATTTAAATCGATATTATTTTAGAAATAAACGGGCATTTTATAGAAGAGGGTTAGGGTATGCTGGGGTAATAAAAATTAACTCATTATCGCTTATCAGTTCTCAAATAAATGACAGTAAACCTAAATAAACAGTCAACGGTATTTCCGCGTTTTATTTTTTTAGAATTCCGCTATTCCTTTTTTCACTTTCCTTCAATTTCCGTTCCTTCATTTTCCGGTTCCCTCATTTTCCGTTCCTTCATTTTCCGGTTCCTTCATTTTCCGGTTCCTTCATTTTCCGGTTCCTTCATTTTCCGTTCCTTCATTTTCCGGTTCCTTCATTTTCCGTTCCTTCATTTTCCGTTCCTTCAATTTCCATTCCCTCATTTTCAGTTGACCCCTAGAGCCAAGGCAATATAACTATCATCTGAGATATCGTTTGGATTGTCCTTAGTCTTATAACTTTCGTTTGTTTGCCCTTGTTTAACTATTACAAAATAACAGCTAAAAATTAAAAAAAATGTAGTCAATTTAGTTTTATTACAACTGTGATTAAAATAAACTGACAAATTTAACAACTTGTCAACTTACCTTATTGCTCCATTTCTTTCGTTAGAACTTTCTAAGGTTAAAGTTACTTGATTGTTGGTTATAGAAGATTCAGTAGGAACATTGACATTTATTGGCGCTAAAAGTATTAAAAAATGAATGTTAATTAACGTTTGCTAAATAATAAACATATAACAATTGTAGGAGATGTTTTTAAAATAAGTTGTTTTACGATTTATGAAGTAATCAATTTGGTAACACACCTTCTGATAACGTAATGCAGATCCCAGTCATGTGTTCAGAAAAACTTATTGGCACTCTATTTTCGCACGGACTAATAGCAACTGCTCCAACTTGAAATGTGTAGTCGGTATTTGGTTTGGTTATTGTGATTGTAAAACTAGTTTGATTTAACGGCAAAACTGTTGTAATAGCTTGACTAGTAGGAAACGTTACGTCATTGCGTTTTATGTTTACTTCCTCATAGTAACGCACCTGAAAAATACATCCAACTTAAACTTTTGAATAAGCCTGTTTTGGAATCATTAGTACATCAAAAATAAAGATCGTTTTAGTAGTTTAATGTATAATTTTTACAGCTTGTTTATTTTTTAAATACCTACCACCTAATGAATTTTTATACCTGATATAATCCTGTAAAATTGTAAAATTTTGGTTTTGTCCAAGTTAGAGTACAAGTTTGTACATTTGGGTTGTAAGTCAATTTGGGGTTAAATGGCGGACTTAACTTTAAATTAGACGTAGTTGCTTCTGTATATGTTTGTAAAACTGAATTTTGACAACCTTCAAGTTGTGGAATAACCTGTACATGTTAAAATTGTTTTAACGTAAATATTTACTACAAAAATATAGTACAAACCTGTATTTGATAAATACTATCTGGCCGTAAATCAGAAGCTAAATAATTCGCAACTTCAACATCTGTCAAGATTGTCTTTTTTGATGTACTAAAGTAAAAAAACTTAAATAAATCCGCAATAATAGAATGTTATAAACAGTAACAAATGTTAAAACTCACAAAATTCACAAAACGTTTCTAAATAGTTGAAATTATTACTGTTAAGTCCATTTATATGAAAAAACAATTTATATTTTCCATTAATTTTAAATCCAATTTAACACTCAGTTGGACACCATTAGCCGCCTTAGTGCGTTTCTTTTTTGTATCGCCTTATCGCCTGGTCATTTAAGTTTTTTCCTTTTTCCAACGTTCTTAGGAAATCACGTGATTTGTGTTTCGCCTTTTTTGTGTTATATTTTTTGTGTGGCAACTTGGAATGATTTCGGAGTTATTTTTAGTACGTCATATATTTTAGAATACGATTCGCTCTGTTCTAACAATTCATAAATGGTCTTTAGTTAGTTTTTGTTAAAAGTAATATCGATTTGTAAGTGTTAGGCCAGTATTGTTTTGTTAATTGTTTTTCTTGTGTACTGAATTTGGAATACATTGTAAAGTATTTCAATTGTTGTTTCAGTCGAGTTAGACAGTTGCAATTCTGGGCCCATTATCGGCATTATTTTTATATTAACTGGGGTCAATCTGTGATCAAGGGGCGTATTTTATTCTCCGATCAACCTATTGTTGGTCACGTGGGGTAAGGTTGGATAAACCCTACAATTACCAACATTTTTGCAATGTACATTTAGTGTTTAAATTATATCTTTAAACTAAAAAAAAATTTTAATAAAAAATGCATTAGTTTTTTGATTATGATAAAATTAAAGTATATACGAAAAATATAAATTACATACAAACTAATTTTATTTTTAATAGCTTTTTGCCCGAATAAATCCTGATAAATAAGTTTATGTTGAAAAGATGAAGCTCCCGGTATGATAGACCACGAAATATTTAGTTTAGTTCCATCACAAACTTCACTTTTAACACTTATTTCTGGTTCAATCACATTTTCCACTAACAATTGTGTTTATTATTTATTATTCGTACGTTATCGACAACGTTGTTAAGGAAAAATATAAACGGTAAGTATATTTACCTTCACAAATTACATAGGCATAATATGCATATCCAACAAATTTCTTTAAATAAATACAAAGACAACCATCAGGGTGGGGTTGAGTACCAGGATATTTCCAATTTGTAAAATATTCAACTGTTTGTGAAGAAATCCAAAATGGTCCAGCTCCTAAATTATACCTTTCAATGTTACACTACTATTTTTACCTTATTTAATATAACTTTAAAGTGTTGAATTTTTATATTTTATATAACATGCTACTTTAAACTATTAATTTAATATAAAATTTAATTAATTACCTTTAAATGATAAGGATGACACCAAAGAAAATTGACTTGAAAAAACTGCTAAACTTCCACCTTGTTGTTTGCAGTAGTTTGAAGCCTTTTTACAACTTAACATTTCTTTCCCAAAAATTAAATTACTGGTGTCTGCAATTTACATATAAATTTTACTAAAACGTGGCTAATAAAAAAAAATTCACATCTCACCTTTGTTAATAACAAATTGTTCACTTTGTATAAATGTCGAAGTTAAAGAGTTAGAAGCGAAACATTTGTATCTCGTTAAAGCAACTTCTTTACAAGATGTTCCATAAACAGTTAAAGTACTTTCTACTCGATACACCTCAGAATTTGTTTTATCAATTATCTAATAAAATTTAAACAAAATTTTTTTTAACTGAAGTTGTTATGAAATGTAGAAAAATATTCACCTTAAATTGACTTGTACGAGGTATAGTTGTGTTATCAACAAATCTCCATTCAATAAAAGGTAAGGGATTTCCATCAAAGGCACATGTAAATTGAACGTTGTTGTTAGACGGCAACACCAAGTAATTAAGTGGAACAACATTTTCCGGTATTCCTAACGACAAAAATTTATTCAGCTAGTCATTTATATAACATAGTTAATATTTCAACTTATACTCGCATACCCAACACCGTCACAGTTGTGTTTTGAGTAACTTGATATACTGCCATGTTCGATCCGATAACATTTGAAGCATCACAATTGTATACACCTGAATCAGTAAAATGAGCCTACAATGTAAAAGTACATTAAAATTTAATGTTCTATCAAAATTGCTAATAAAATTATGTTTTAAAATGTTTATGATTTTACCCCATTTGAAATCATTAAAGTTGTGTTTCGTTTTGTGGAAGTAGAAGTAGAAGAAAAAATTTGATATACATCATTTGTGTTCCTTGTTATATCAACTCCACCTTTTTTCCAATTAACACTTGGTAGTGGATAACCAGATGAAAAACAAACAATTGTAGTTGGTTGAGATTGTGATAAAGTTCTTGTTACGTTAACGTTTGCTTGAGATATTTCTATTGTTGCAGGAACTGTAAAACAATGCATGCGATGTAATTAGCGTAACGTAAATTGCCTTATAGTTTTTGTATAATGGGTGGTTGTACATTTATTAGTACTTTATTGCGGAAAGTTTCGTACAATCTCCTATTAACTCGTATCACGAATAGTTTGATCCCCTACAATCAAATACAGTTAATACGGTGTAAACATGTGACTTTAAGGTCTAAACACGTGACTACAGGTAGCACTTAGCGTAAACAAGAAAATGGCAAATTCGTTACATTAGTCACAATCACGATTCAAAACTTTATTTTAAATACAAATTTAAACGTTTTGTTATAACTCTATTAGATTATCGTTTTAAATTCTCTTTCTTTGCAGTAAAGTTAGGCGAACACTTTGCAGTAAAGTTAGGCGATTTCACATTTCCTTTCAGAAACTGGCAATCAGCCAGTTTAAGCAACCATGGTTTTTATAAAGTATGGTAGGCTTTATACTTCTTGTGTTTTATGTGAAAATATCTAAATAGGGACGTATTCAATGCATGTTTTGTAAAGTGATCTTTTTTATAAAATCTAAGACATTGGTAAAAAAATCATAATAAAATATTGTACTTAACTTTTATCTAAAATACGTGAGTATACGCAAAAAACGAAAATTATCAACGTTAAAACTAACAAGAGGCGCCAAAATGTTCTGTACTTACCATGAACAACAACATCTAATTTGTAGTTTACTTGAGCAACATCTTCACCAGTTGATGTAAATTCACATCTAAGTGAATAGCTACCAGCACTACCAGAATCAACGTCTTTAATTACGTGGGTAACATTTAAAGATCTAAACACATTATTATTATTTTTTATTGCTTTTGATAAAATGATATTAATTTATTAATTTATTTGCAAAATAATAAAAAATCAAGTTTATCTACCTCTGTTCAAATGCTATAACATTAGATGTAAATATATTTTTTCCGTCAAAGTTTAAGTAACAACGAACGCTTTTCCTAGTATAAACAAAGACCTCAAACCATATTGTTAGGTCTTGACCCTGAATAATAGTTTGTGAGCTCGGGTAAACCACTTTAAATTGAACTATAACAAAATTAGAAAGCTGACGATTATTTTAAATTCACAATAAATAATACTTATTTAAACGTTAAAGTCATATTAATTCACAGTATATAAAGAGAATAAAGTAATGTGAAATGTGCGTATTTAAGAAAAATCGCCTGCTATAAAAAAATATTAATTAAATAGAATTTTATGTTTGGCGCGTAAACCCTTTTCTTAAAAAATTATATCTCAAATTAATCCTTATTGTTATAATGATACATATCAAAATATATCTTACTCTTTTCGCAATTTTTTCCTTCATATCCAATCGAACAACTACATATGTAATCATTAACTCCATCACTACAAGTTCCTCCATTTTGACAAGGATTTGGCTGGCACTCATTTATATCTAATGTTAATAAACGTTATTTTAACCCATATCAATTCATTGTGCAAATTATATTGTTTATATAAACAGAATTTAAATTTTTAAAAATAACAAATTTACCGTGTTAAATTAACAACCTTTAAATTTTTTTTTATAAATATAAAAAATATTTTGTAAAGTTACTAATTTCGCATAAATCTCCAGTATAGCCCGAGTTTATACAATCACAGGTAAACATGTTAACTCCATCACGACATGTTTGCCCATGACAGGGTGATGATGCACATTCGTTTATATCTGAAAATACGTTTTTTAACATACTAACTAATGTCGTTAAAAAAATAGATATTTATAAAGAGAGAGCAAAATAAAAAAGAAATTTAAAAAAAAACATTCTACGATTTTGTTTTTTTGCCAAATCATATATTTAAACAAACAAGAAAATAAACAAGAATATAATAGTAAAGCTTAAACTTAATTTTCGTAAGTATGTCCCAATAGGCCTTTAAAATAAAAAATAAAGAGTCGCTTTAAAACGAATTGTAGTAACATTTACCATTCCGGACAAACGTACGTAATTTAGCAATAGGTTAGAAAGTGTGCTCTGTTTTAAGCCGTATTTTATAGTGTTTAGGCGATTAATTAACTAATTTTAAAATAAAAATTGGAAATATTCAAATCTTGAATAATTAAATATACTACCTCAACCACAAAAAAATTTAAGTAATAATATATTAAAAAAAACTAGATTTATTTGATAAATAAAATATGGTTCGAAATCGTTTGATTCTTTTTTATAAATATAATTTATTTGGTAGGTTTATTAATTAAATTATAAATTTAAATATGAACTTTTTTATATTTAAACCTAATTTTAACAAACGAACACGCATTTATTGATATTGTAATAGAAAAGTAAACTAAATTTAAAAGCAAAATACCGATTTTAATTTTTTAGTAATTAAACAAGTATTAAAATTTAATAATAACAAAACAATTAAAAAAAAAAATTTTACACATTTTTGACTTATCCTTTAACATTTTACTTAAATTTTCAACCAATATTTTTTACTTTAATTGACAGCGAAAAGGACGATTTTTGACGGCGACCAGAACGCTATTAAATTATTCAAGCGTTAAACTCACACTGATTCGTTATTTTATAAAAAAAAACTAAAATAATGATTAAACGATATTTAGCTAGAGTTAAATCTTCATTTTAAACAGCAACATACAAAATAATAATACCTACAACATATTAAAATTTCAGAAAATTTAATCTTTAAATTTTAATAATAAAATATATTAATTAGTAATTAGTGACATTTAAATGTCGTTAATAGGAGGTTTGCGATTCGTTGAGATAATAACAAACATACTAAAAATTTAGAACTTTTACTTTTAAAGAACAAAAGTTATCGTCTTTCAAAATTCGTCAAATAAGAATAAAAACAACTAGATTTATTTGATAAATAAAATATGGTTCGAAATTATTTGATTATGTTTAGCATAAATTTTTATAATTAAAAAAATATGCTTACACCTTAACTAAGAATTTTACATATCTTTGATTTTTAATAAACAAACAAGCATTTATATATCTTATACAAATAAAATTAATTTTTCAACCCAGTTCTATGTTGTTAATATCAAGATATACATTTTACTAAATTTTAAATTCCCAAAATTGATTTTTGATTTTTAATAAATAAACAAGCATTTAAATAAAATGAACAAACAAAAATTATTTTTTAAACATGTATTTTAATTACTAATATCATAAAATACATTATATTAAATTTTAAATGCTTAATATCAAACTTTAATTTTTAATAAACAAACAAGAATTTAAATATAATAAACAAACAAAAATTAAATTTTTAATCCATTTTCGAGTTATTAATATTATGATATATAACTGACCAAAATTTGAAAACTTATTAATGATCTCTAAATTTTAATAAACAAACACCTATTAATTACTAATTAATAATATTTAAACTATCAAAATAGGAGGATTGAAACACAATATGATAATAAACAACATACTAAAATTTTAAAAATTAATATACACAAAATCAAAAGTTATTCGATTTCAAAATTCGGATTAGTAAGAATAAAAATAAAAACTAGATTTATTTGATAAATAAAATATGGTTCGAAAATATTTGATTTTTTTTAACATAAATTTTTATAAATAAAAAAAGATATGCATAAACATTAACTAAGAATATTACGAACCTTTGATTTTTAATAAACAAACAAGCATTAAAAATATAATACAAACAAAAACTAATATTTAACCCAGTTTTAAGTTGGTAATATTAGGATATAAATTATAGTAAATTTTAAATTCTTAAAATTGATTTTTATTAAATAAACAAGCATTTAAATATGATAAATAAACGAAAATTATTTTTCTAATATGTTTTTTAATTACTTATATTATAAAATACATCATACCAAATTTTTAATGCTTAAAGTCGAACTTTTTTAATGAACAAACCAGCATTCAAATATAAAAAACAAACAAGAATTATTTTTTAATTCATTTTCGAATTATAAATATTATAAGATAAAACCGACCAAAATTTAAAAACCCAATAACAATCTTTAAATTTAAATAAACAAACACCTATTAATTAGTAATTAGTGACAAAAATTAAAATTTAATTCGTTTTTGAGTTACTAATATTATGATATACAATTGACAAAAATTTAAAAAATTAATAACATTCTTTAAATTTTAATAAACAAACACCTATTATTAAGTTATTAGTGATAAAAATTAAAATTTTAATTTATTTTTGAGTTAGTAATATCATAATATACAATTGACCAAGATTTAAAAAATTAATAACAACCTTTAAATTTTAATAAACAAACACCTATTAATTAGTAATTAGTAATAATTAAATGTCATAAATAGGAGGTTTGCGATTCGTTGGGATAATAACAAACATACTAAAATTTTAGAACTTTTAGTTTTAAAGAACAAAAGTTATCGTCTTTCAAAATTCTGACTAGAAAGAATAAAAACAATAACTAGATTTATTTGATAAATAAAATATGGTTCGAAATCGTTTGATTCTTTTTATAAATATAATTTATTTAGTAGGTTTATTAATTAAATTATAAATTTAAATATGAACTTTTTTATATTTAAACCTAATTTTAACAAACGAACACGCATTTATTGATATTGTAATAGAAAAGTAAACTAAATTTAAAAGCAAAATACCGATCTTAATTTTTTAGTAATCAAACGAGTATTAAAATATAATAATAACAAAACAATTAAAAAAACAAAATTTACACATTTTTGACTTATACTTTAACATTTTACTTAAATTTTCAACCAATATTTTTTACTTTAATAGACAGCGAAAAGGACGATTTTTGACGGCGATCAAAACGCTATTAAATTATTCAAGCGTTAAACTCACAAACAAAAAAAAAATAGAGCATAACCAACGTGATAAAAATTCATTAAACCAACACAAAATTCCATTTTATGTATTAAACTTTATAATATAATTATCGAATAAATGTTCTTTGCACAATATTATGGAGATTTTATAAAATTTATCATTCGTATCATGATTTTAAATCAATAAAAATGTAACAACCAAATATTGATTTGATTTTTAATAAAAAACAAGCAATTAATATTTATTATAAACAACCAAAAATTAATTTTTATACCGTTTTTGAGTAGAAACTTTTACACACATTTAACTTAGATTTTCATATTTTACTTATACTTTCAACCAATACTTTTTACTTCAACACAGACAGCGAAAAAGACGATATTTGACATCGACCAGAACGCTATTGAATCATTCAAGCGTTAAACTCACTCTGATCCATTATTTTATAAATAAACCAAAAATTATTAAACGATAATTAGCTAAAGTTAAATATTTATTTTAAACAGCAACATATAATAATAACAACAACATATTAAAATTTAAGAAAATTTAACATTTAAATTTTAATAATAAAATATATTAATTAGTAATTAGTGATAATTAAATGTCGTAAATAGGAGGTTTGCGATTCGTTGGGATAATAACAAACATACTAAAAATTTAGAACTTTTAGATTTAAAGAACAAAAGTTATCGTCTTTCAAAATTCTGACTAGAAAGAATAAAAACAATAACTAGATTTATTTGATAAATAAAATATGGTTCGAAATCGTTTGATTCTTTTTTATAAATATAATTTATTTAGTAGGTTTATTAATTAAATTATAAATTTAAATATGAACTTTTTTATATTTAAACCTAATTTTAACAAACGAACACGCATTCATTGATATTATAATAGAAAAGTAAACTGAATTTAAAAGCAAAATACCGATCTTAATATTTTAGTAATCAAACATGTATTAAAATATAATAATAACAAAACAATTAAAAAAAAAATTTTTACACATTTTTGACTTATATTTTAAAATTTTACTTAAATTTTCAACCAATATTTTTTACTTCAATAGACAGCGAAAAGGACGATTTTTGACGGCGACCAGAACGCTATTAAATTATTCAAGCGTTAAACTCACACTGATTCGTTATTTTATAAAAAAACTAAAATAATGATTAAATGATATTTAGCTAGAGTTAAATCTTCATTTTAAATAGCAACATACAAAATAATATTACCAACAACATATTAAAATTTCAGAAAATTTAATCTTTAAATTTTAATAATAAAATATATTAATTAGTAATTAGTGACATTTAAATGTCGTTAATAGGAGGTTTGCGATTCGTTGGGATAATAACAAACATACTAAAAATTTAGAACTTTTAGTATTAAAGAACAAAAGTTATCGTCTTTCAAAATTCGTCAAATAAGAATAAAAACAATAATAACTAGATTTATTTGATAAATAAAATATGGTTCGAAATTGTTTGATTTTTTTTATAAATATAATTTATTTAGTAGGTTTATTAATTAAATTATAAATTTAAATATGAACTTTTCTATATTTAAACCTAATTTTAACAAGCGAACACGCACTCATTGATATTGTAATATAAAAGTAAACTAAATTTAAAAGCAAAATACCGATCTTAATTTTTTAGTAATCAAACAAGTATTAAAATATAATAATAACAAAACAATTAAAACGAAAATTTTACACATTGTTTACTTATATTTTAACATTTTACTTAAATTTTCAACCAATATTTTTTACTTTAATGGACAGCGAAAAGGACGATTTTTGACGGCGACCAGAACGCTATTAAATTATTCAAGCGTTAAACTCAGACTGATTCGTTATTTTATAAAAAAACTAAAATAATAATTAAACGATATTTAGCTAGAGTTAAATTTTCATTTTAAATTGCAACATACAAAATAATAATACCAACAACATATTAAAATTTCAGCAAATTTAATCTTTAAATTTTAATAATAAAATATATTAATTAGTAATTAGTGACATTTAAATGTCGTTAATAGGAGGTTTGCGATTCGTTGGGATAATAACAAACATACTAAAAATTTAGAACTTTTAGTTTTAAAGAACAAAAGTTATCGTCTTTCAAAATTTGTCAAATAAGAATAAAAACAATAATAATAATAATAAATATAATGACAATAACAATATGTTTCGAAATCTAAGATTTCGAACCATAATAAATATAATGACAATAACAATATGTTTCGAAATCTAAGATTTCGAACCATAATAACTAGATTTATTTGATAAATAAAATATGGTTCGAAATCGTTTGATTCTTTTTATAAATATAATTTATTTAGTAAGTTTATTAAATAAATTATAAATTTAAATACTAGAACAATAGAAATAAAACTAGTCCAGACCCGCGACCTTAAAATTAAGTTAGACCCTAGAACAATAGAAATAAAACTAGTCCAGTCCGGCGACCCTAAAAATAAGAAAAGATAAAACTTATTAAACAAAGAAAAAATAAAGCATAACCAACGCGATAAAAATTCATTTAACCAACACAAAATTCCAATTTATGTATTAAACTTTATAATATAATTATCGAATAAATGTTTTTTGCACAATATTATGGAGATTTTATAAAATTTACCATTTGTATTATGATTTTAAATCAATAAAAATGTAACAACCAAATATTGATTTGATTTTTAATAAAAAACAAGCAATTAATATTTATTATAAACAACCAAAAATTAATTTTTATACCGTTTTTGAGTAGAAACTTTTACACACATTTAACTTAGATTTTCATATTTTACTTATACTTTCAACCAATACTTTTTACTTCAACTCAGACAGCGAAAAAGACGATATTTGACGGCGACCAGAACGCTATTAAATTATTCAAGCGTTAAACTCACACTGATTCATTATTTTATAAAAAAACAAAAATAATGATTAAACGATATTTAGCTAGAGTTAAATCTTCATTTTAAATAGCAACATACAAAATAATAATACCAACAACATATTAAAATTTCAGAAAATTTAATCTTTAAATTTTAATAATAAAATATATTAATTAGTAATTAGTGATAATTAAATGTCGTGAATAGGAGGTTTGCGATTCGTTGGGATAATAACAAACATACTAAAAATTTAGAACTTTTAGTTTTAAAGAACAAAAGTTATCGTCTTTCAAAATTCGTCAAATAAGAATAAAAACAATAATAACTAGATTTATTTGATAAATAAAATATGGTTCGAAAATATTTGATTATTTTTAACATAAATTTTTATAAATAAAAAAAGACATGCATAAACATTAACTAAGAATATTACAAACCTTTGATTTTTAATAAACACACAAGCATTTATATATATAATACAAACAAAAACTAATATTTAACCCAGTTTTAAGTTGGTGATATTAGGATATAAATTATAGTAAATTTTAAATTCTTAAAATTGATTTTTATTAAATAAACAAGCATTTAAATATGATAAATAAACGAAAATTATTTTTCTAATATGTTTTTTAATTACTTATATTATAAAATACACCATACCAAATTTTTAATGCTTAATGTCGAACTTTAATTTTTAATGAACAAACCAGCATTTAAATATAAAAAACAAACAAGAATTATTTTTTAATTTTTTTTCGAATTATAAATATTATAAGATAAAACCGATCAAAATTTAAAAACCTAATAACAATCTTTAAATTTAAATAAACAAACACCTATTAATTAGTAATTAGTGACAAAAATTAAATTCGTTTTTGAGTTACTAATATAATGATATACAATTGACAAAAATTTAAAAATTAATAACAACCTTTAAATTTTAATCACTAAACACCCATAATTTATTAATTGGTGATAAAAATTAAAATTTTAATTCATTTTTGAGTTACTAGTATCATGATATACAAATGGCCAAGATTGAGAAAATAATTAACAATTTTTAAATTTTATTAAATAAACACCTATTAATTAGTAATTAGCAATAAAAATTAAAACTTTAATTCATTTTTGAGTTACCAATATCATGATATACAAATGGCCGAGATTTAAAAAATTAATAACATCTTTAAATTTTAATCAACAAACACCTATTAATTTGTAATTAGTGATAATTAAATGTCGTAAATAGGAGGTTTGCGATTCGTTAGGATAATAACAAACATACTAAAATTTTAGAACTTTTTGTTTCAAAGAACAAAAGTTATCGTCTTTCAAAATTCTGACTAGAAAGAATAAAAACAATAATAATAATAACTAGATTTATTTGATAAATAAAATATGGTTCGAAATCGTTTGATTCTTTTTATAAATATAATTTATTTAGTAAGTTTATTAAATAAATTATAAATTTAAATACTAGAACAATAGAAATAAAACTAGTCCAGACCCGCGACCTTAAAATTAAGTTAGACCCTAGAACAATAGAAATAAAACTAGTCCAGTCCGGCGACCCTAAAAATAAGAAAAGATAAAACTTATTAAACAAAAAAAAAATAAAGCATAACCAACGCGATAAAAATTCATTTAACCAACACAAAATTCCAATTTATGTATTAAACTTTATAATATAATTATCGAATAAATGTTCTTTGCACAATATTATGGAGATTTTATAAAATTTACCATTTGTATCATGATTTTAAATCAATAAAAATGTAACAACCAAATATTGATTTGATTTTTAATAAAAAACAAGCAATTAATATTTATTATAAACAACCAAAAATTAATTTTTATACCGTTTTTGAGTAGAAACTTTTACACACATTTAACTTAGATTTTCATATTTTACTTATACTTTCAACCAATACTTTTTACTTCAACTCAGACAGCGAAAAAGACGATATTTGACGGCGACCAGAACGCTATTAAATTATTCAAGCGTTAAACTCACACTGATTCATTATTTTATAAAAAAACAAAAATAATGATTAAACGATATTTAGCTAGAGTTAAATCTTCATTTTAAATAGCAACATACAAAATAATAATACCAACAACATATTAAAATTTCAGAAAATTTAATCTTTAAATTTTAATAATAAAATATATTAATTAGTAATTAGTGATAATTAAATGTCGTGAATAGGAGGTTTGCGATTCGTTGGGATAATAACAAACATACTAAAAATTTAGAACTTTTAGTTTTAAAGAACAAAAGTTATCGTCTTTCAAAATTCGTCAAATAAGAATAAAAACAATAATAACTAGATTTATTTGATAAATAAAATATGGTTCGAAATTATTTGATTATTTTTAACATAAATTTTTATAAATAAAAAAAGATATGCATAAACATTAACTAAGAATATTACAAACCTTTGATTTTTAATAAACAAACAAGCATTTATATATATAATACAAACAAAAACTATTATTTAACCCAGTTTTAAATTGGTGATATTAGGATATAAATTAAATTTTCAACCAATATTTTTTACTTTAATAGACAGCGAAAGGGACGGCGACCAGAACGCTATTAAATTATTCAAGCATTAAACTTACACCGATTCGTTATTTTATAAAAAAAAAAAATAAAATAATGATTAAACGATATTTAGCTAGAGTTAAATCTTCATTTTAAATAGCAACATACAAAATAATAATACCAACAACATATTAAAATTTCAGAAAATTTAATCTTTAAATTTTAATAATGAAATATATTAATTAGTAATTAGTGACATTTAAATGTCGTAAATAGGAGGTTTGCAATTCGTTGGGATAATAACAAACATACTAAAAATTTAGAACTTTTAGTTTTAAAGAACAAAAGTTATCGTCTTTCAAAATTTGTCAAATAAGAATAAAAACAATAATAATAATAACTAGATTTATTTGATAAATAAAATATGGTTCGAAATTGTTTGATTCTTTTTTATAAATATAATTTATTTAGTAGGTTTATTAATTAAATTATAAATTTAAATATAAACTTTTTTATATTTAAACCTAATTTTAACAAGCGAACACGCACTCATTGATATTGTAATATAAAAGTAAACTAATTTTAAAAGCAAAATACCGATCCTAATTTTCAGTAATCAAACAAGTATTAAAATATAATAATAACAAAACAATTGAAACAAAAATTTTACACATTTTTTACTTATATTTTAACATTTTACTTAAATTTTCAACCAATATTTTTTACTTTAATGGACAGCGAAAAGGACGATTTTTGACGGCGACCAGAACGCTATTAAATTATTCAAGCGTTAAACTCACACTGATTCATTATTTTATAAAAAAACAAAAATAATGATTAAACGATATTTAGCTAGAGTTAAGTCTTCATTTTAAATAACAACATACAAAATAATAATACCAACAACATATTAAAATTTCAGAAAATTTAATCTTTAAATTTTAATAATAAAATATATTAATTAGTAATTAGTAATAATTAAATGTCGTTAATAGGAGGTTTGCGATTCGTTGGGATAATAACAAACATACTAAAAATTTAGAACTTTTAGTTTTAAAGAACAAAAGTTATCGTCTTTCAAAATTCGTCAAATAAGAATAAAAACAATAATAATAAATATAATGACAATAACAATATGTTTCGAAATCTAAGATTTCGAACCATAATAATAAATATAACTAGATTTATTTGATAAATAAAATATGGTTCGAAATTGTTTGATTCTTTTTTATAAATATAATTTATTTAGTAGGTTTATTAATTAAATTATAAATTTAAATATAAACTTTTTTATATTTAAACCTAATTTTAACAAGCGAACACGCACTCATTGATATTGTAATATAAAAGTAAACTAATTTTAAAAGCAAAATACCGATCCTAATTTTCAGTAATCAAACAAGTATTAAAATATAATAATAACAAAACAATTGAAACAAAAATTTTACACATTTTTTACTTATATTTTAACATTTTACTTAAATTTTCAACCAATATTTTTTACTTTAATGGACAGCGAAAAGGACGATTTTTGACGGCGACCAGAACGCTATTAAATTATTCAAGCGTTAAACTCACACTGATTCATTATTTTATAAAAAAACAAAAATAATGATTAAACGATATTTAGCTAGAGTTAAATCTTCATTTTAAACAGCAACATACAAAATAATAATACCAACAACATATTTAAATTTCAGCAAATTTATTCTTTAAATTTTAATAATAAAATATATTAATTAGTAATTAGTGATAATTAAATGTCGTTAATAGGAGGTTTGCGATTCGTTGGAATAATAACAAACATACTAAAAATTTAGAACTTTTACTTTTAAAGAACAAAAGTTATCGTCTTTCAAAATTCGTCAAATAAGAATAAAAACAATAATAATAACTAGATTTATTTGATAAATAAAATATGGTTCGAAATTTTTTGATTATTTTTAACATAAATTTTTATAAATAAAAAAAGATATGCATAAACATTAATTAAGAATATTACATATCTTCGAATAAACAAACAAGCATTTATATATACTATACACACAAAAACTAATATTTAACGCAGTTTTAAGTTGTTTATATCAGGATATAGATTATACCAAATTTTAAATTCCTAAAATTAATTTTTGATTTAAATTAAATAAACAAGCATTTAAATATGATAAACAATTGAAACTTATTTTTCAAATATGTTTTTCAACTACTTATATTTTAAAATACATTATACCAAATTTTTAGTGCTTAATATCGGACTTTAACTTTTAATCAACAAACAAGCATTTAAATATAATAAACAAACAAGAATTAATTTTTATTTCATTTTCAAGTTATAAATATTATAACATATAACTGACCAAAATTTAAAAATCTAATAACAATCATTAAATTTAAATAAACAAACACCTATTTATTAGTAATTAGTGTCAAAAATTAAAATTTTAATTTATTTTTGAGTTACTAATATCATAATATACAAATGACAAAAATTTAAAAAATTAACAACAACCTTTAAATTTAAATAAACAAACACTTATTAATTAGTATTTAGTGATTAAAAATTAAAATTTTAATTCAGTTTTGAGTTACTAATATCATGATATACAATTGACCAAGATTTGAAAAATTAATAACAACCTTTAAATTTTAATAAAGAAACACCTTTTAATTAGTAATTAGTGATAAAAATTAAAATTTTAATTCATTTTTGAGTTACTGATATCATGATATACAATTGACCAAGATTTAAAAAATAAATAACAAACTTTAAATTTTAATAAATAAACACCTATTATTAACCAATTAGTGATAAAAATTAAAATTTTAATTTATTTTTGAGTTAGTAATATCATAATATACAATTGACTAAGATTTAAAAAATTAATAACAACCTTTAAATTTTAATAAACAAACACCTATTAATTAGTAATTAGTGATAATTAAATGTCGTAAATAGGAGGTTTGCGATTCGTTGGGATAATAACAAACATACTAAAAATTTAGAACTTTTAGTTTTAAAGAACAAAAGTTATCGTCTTTCAAAATTCTGACTAGAAAGAATAAAAACAATAATAATAATAATAATAAATACACTGACAATAACAATATGTTTCGAAATCTAAGATTTCGAACCATAATAATAATAATAATAATAAATACACTGACAATAACAATATGTTTCGAAATCTAAGATTTCGAACCATAATAATAATAATAAATATAATGACAATAACAATATGTTTCGAAATCTAAGATTTCGAACCATAATAATAATAATAAATACACTGACAATAACAATATGTTTCGAAATCTAAGATTTCGAACCATAATAATAAATACACTGACAATAACAATATGTTTCGAAATCTAAGATTTCGAACCATAATAATAATAAATACTAGATTTATTTGATAAATAAAATATGGTTCGAAATTATTTGATTATTTTTAACATAAATTTCTGTAGATAAACATGAGACAAAATTTTAAATGCCTTAAATTTATATTTGAGTTTTATTTAATAAATAAACATTTAAATATAGTAACCAAACAAATAATATTTTTTAATTATGGTTGTAATTTACTAATATCGTAATATACATTAGACCAAATATTTAATTTTTAATTCATAGACATCAACCTAATTTTTCATTTTTATTTTTGTGTTTTATTATGTGTATTGCGAGGCACGGCGTCGCTACATCGTAAGCAGTGCGGCGCTGTGGCTTTTAATTTCTAAGCGGCTTTACGCCTGATTATTCCTATTATTTTCTTTATTACTTGTCAGTGGTTCTAGACCGCCACTGGACATACGGTTTAATGCGTGAAATCCTAAAGATTTTCACTTGGAAAAATGTTGTTCTTTGTTTAAATCGCATCTTTTCCTTTTTTTCCTTTATTTTATTTTTGCCTTTAAATTTTCTTGTTTTTGTATTAATACCTATATTTTAGTTATGTCTAAACCGTAGAGCTTTAGCTCTTTATGCAATACCAGTATCTTATGTTAGTGTTATGTGTAGTTAGTCTCCTTATTTTTAGAGTTTTTATGTTAAGATACGCAAATAAGCAAGATTTAAAAGCAAAATATCGATATTTAAGTTTTATTTAATAAACAAGTGTTAAAATATAATTAAAAAACAAAAATTAACTTTTATACACATTTTACTTAAGAAGTGTTTTATTGGAAAAGTTAAGTTTTACAAAATTTTATTACTATTTTTTACTGATAATATAAAACTTTAAGAAAAAATATTGTATGTAAAATGTTTTTAACAAAACAAAATTTAACAGCGTGATTTCCATTTCCTGTGTAATTTACAAAAAAACTAAGAATTTTTTCGCACATTTAAGTAATAGTCCAGCGACTCCAGATCTTTTTGCACCTTTAACTAACACCAAAAGTGTTAATCGCACTTACAAGCTCTGGACACAAATTACATTTTCAAAAAAAATTTCACATTTAAAAAAAAAAGAACATGATATAGTTTAGGCCTACTTTAAATTTTTTTAGCTAAAATATACCCGATTAATATTTTAGATAAATTTAAATAAAATTACTAATTTAACATTTTTATTTCGTTAAAATCATTGCGTTTATATTAAAAATGAAAACGCCTTATAATCATATGTAAAGTACTAAATTAAAAAAAATTAAATGATTTTAAACTGTTTTTTTTTTTAAGTTTAATATGTTTTAACAAACAAATGCAGTTGGATTCATTCAATATAATTTTTTTTATTTTTTTAAATTTTTCGTAAATTTTCAAGAAGCTTATGATTGACAAAAATAATTTACACTAATCTTTGTACAGAGTTTATCAGTCATAACCATAAAAAAACCCTGTCTAAGCTATAACAATAAAACACTTTAAAAAGTGTAATTGTACTTCGGTAAAACACTTTGAAAACAGTTACATTATGTTTATTTATAAGCAGGATAACTAGTTACAACAGTTTTGTAAAGCATAGTACAACGGCCACCTAAAAACAGTTAGTAATTATAGGCAAGCGAAAGTCGTGTAATGTTAGTAAAACAGTTTTGCATAAATTGTAACGTGTCAAACTACTAAAAGTAAGTAAATTTTTTTTTTTAATTAAACTTATCAATTATTAATGTAAATATTGCTTTAAGATCAAGATTCTCTATTACTATTAACAATATAAACAATTTAAAAAATGAACAAACAATCCACCTCGCACGAAGAAATAGACGCAGAAAACATCAACGAAGAGCGCAAAAACGTTAGCTTGCATATCATTCCGATGAAGGTTTCCCCGGTAAAGCAGGGCAGAGTAAAATCATATTTTACCGCAGAAGTTGCTGCTGGCAAACGAAAATTACCCCTTATTTCGTTTGACCACGAACAACAACCGAAATTTGCAAAATTTGCCGATGATAAAACGCCGATTATCGCTCGCGGGGTTTCAGTTAGAAAATCGGGGGCAAATTATGGCGACAAACTTCAAATTATTGTCAATCCCGGCAATATCTGTGAAGCTTCCAACCGAAATTTGGTATATATTCCCGAAGATTTTAAACTTTTAACTTTAAACGACATTTTAGTCACCAACGACGTCGAACCATGTTCCATTAGAATTAAAGTGGTTCAAGTGGACTCGCCATTGTTAACTTTTCTTAAAGGCAATTCGGTGCAACGGCAATTTGTTGTTGTCGCCGACAATACAAACTCAATCGGCATAATTTTATGGGAAAAATTTGTTAATACCTTAAAAATAAATAAAAGCTACGAGATCACCTATTTAGAGCATACTAAGTTTGGAGTTTTTACTTACTGCAAATTTAATCACTTGACTTCTATAGTGGAGATAGGTGAAGTTGAAACTATCTCAACTATAGAAGCAAGTGATCCCTTTGCTCTAAATGGGGAAATTAATTCCGTTTCTAAAATAAAACATTACCTTAAATGTAATGCAAACAAGTGTGAGGGCGAAGTTTCGGTTACTGCAAACCCAAAGGTTGGCAAATGCCAACTATGTCACAGACTTTTAAAAATGAAAAACCTTACTCTAGTTTGCAATATTAACCTCGACTTCTTTGACGGTGACAAACAATACAATCTTTCCTTATGTAATACTGTACTAACAAATTTTTTCAATATTGACATAACCAATGAAGACGAAGATATTGCTTGTTTGTTGTTGGACAATGATTTTGTAAAAATTATTGTGGACACTAAATACTGCCTCATTTTTAAATTTTAAAAAGTAAAGTGATCTGTGTAAATAAATGTAAATATTTTGTTTTTTCGTGTGCTAATGTATGTGTACTTCATGTTTTCGCTTAATAAACTGTATAAAATAGTCTTATCTTAAATTAAAAGGCAGTTTTAACCATACAAGTTGAACTTAAAATAATCAATTTCTTTATTTTCATGTTAAAATTTTAAATAGGAAAAAAACGTACAACACATTCCCTTTTTTAAAAAAGGCCAAAATAAGTTTAACCCTTGATAGCTTTAAATAAATAATTTTATTAAATAGATGGGTTCTGTTAGGCTTTTGCAACACAGGCTTTGGTGTGAATGATTACATGTAACAATTAGGACACCCTAATTTATACAAAAAAGCAAATAATTTTTAATATATAACACTTTGGAATTTATTATATATTTTTAAGTTCAATTAACGTGTGTCTGTTTATTAGCATAGTATATCGGTCACTGCACTAAATTGGAAGCCATAAGATTTTATGTTCAAGTCGCCTTAATGTCACGTTAAAAGCCCATACGACTCACCTTTATAAATAAATATCCTAATCACACCACAACACCACATTCTTCAACAAGCGAATATAACATCTATTAGTTTAAAGTATTATAAAAAAAAACAATTTTACATGTTTCTCTTATACTGTGTTTGCATTTTATTGTTTTTACATAATGTATTGAAAAATAACAATTTTATTACTTGGTTAGCTAGCAAATTCAACCTCCCTTTAAAGTCTAAATAACTTTGCTTAATAAATATATTTTAGTACCAAGGCTAAGAACAATGGGGCTTTGTTCCCATAAATGCCTTGATGTAATTAAATTAGGTTTACAACAAATTGTTGGGACATTGTTAAAGTTATGAATTAGTTGAAAAAGTAATTATAGAAATATTCATTAAAAAAAATTTTGTTCCCACAAAGTTTTCTTAAAAATAATATTTTCCTTAAGTTATGTAAGGAAACTATTTTATTGCTTTGGAAATTTTTAAGTTTTGACTGCCTTTAAAAGTGTAAAACATAACAAAATTGTAAACACGTTCCTAAAATTACTTGAAGAATAATAAAAGAACAAAAGTGACAAAGAAATGTTGAAAAAATGCAACAAAATATATATTTATATGTTTTATAGATGTAGCATTATTTTAAAAGATTTAGGAATGGTACAAATTGCTAAAAAATTAATCTTACAACCAACATTTTCTAAAAAAGTATACAAAAATCAATAGCAACAGTAAATATATATTAAACATTGGAAAAAAAAACAATATATAAATTTAATATAGAGATGCTGTTGGTAATCACATAAAAATATATGTATTTATTTGTTTTTGGTAAGCATTAGACTCTCAATTAAAGAAGTGTTAATAACGAATTTTAAAATAAATAAGCAATCTTAGTTTAAAGCCCAGATCCCACGACAAGGGGTTGCTTTTATCCAGGAAAAAATGGTAAAAAGTAAAGTATATATAAAAAAAGTTAAAAAAAAATAGTTAAAGATTAATAAGAGTGTAGAAAAGGTGTATAATATGTTTAAAAGTAAAAAGTTTTTAGGTTAACAGAAACAAAGAAAAGAAAAGAAAGGGTAAAGATCAATTACAAAAAAAGAAAATTTGTCAATTAAAAACAAAGAAAAAGTATAGTCAATTAAAGTAAAGAAAAGTGTATAGATCAATCAAAAAGAAAAAAATAAGATCAATTAAAGCAAAGAAAAATAAAAGGGTATAGGTCAATGCAGAAATAAACAAAAATCAGCTAATATAGAATAAATAAAATAAAAATAAATAATCATAATACAATAAATAAAAAAGAATTTTAAAATTTAAATAATTTAAAAGCATCAATCGAATTCATAAGCAACAGTAAACCAATGTGCACCAGCTACTTCATTACAACGCTCAGCCGACTGTTCAACAGTGTTAACTATAACAATTCTAACATTATTGTGTGGGTGTCGTCGCCTTGAATGGCATGTGGGGCCATTTAAAATGTCCCGTTTTAACAAATTAATTGGTATAGGTGAGTTTATCCAATGTGTGGGTGTATTAATACCATAATGTGAAATATGTATCTGTGTAAGAATTTGAATTATGTCATCATTACTTAAAAAGTGTGCAGTGTGAAATGGTTGTTTGTCAATAATGTTATTGTATTGATTAATCGTTGATTCATCCACATTAGAAACAGAGCAGGTAAGCCAATCTTCGTCGTTCATCACAGCCCGATAGATTGACCAGCTTGCTCCAATGCCGATGTATCCACAAGAATATCCACGTTGAGAATCGTTGATAGTTTCTGTCACGTTGAAACCAATTCTTCTTAAAGAATCAACCAAATCATGAGAAACTCTACTTGCCATAAAATCGATAACTCGAGCTTTGCCACGAATAAGAGTGTTGTCCGAAAGGTTGTATGAATTAACTTGAAGTTTTATGTGGTTTTTACTAGATTTAACTTGAATGATTGGAGTTTCGGATTTAAAATTAGTTTGTAGAGTCTTATTACTGATATGTTCCAAAGAAAAATGATTTGCAGCAGCTGTAGAGTAAAAAAAAATATTATAAATACAACATAAACTTATGAAAAATTTAAAAATTTTAAACTTATTTTTGGTTAGTGATTTACCTTGATTATATTCACAATTTTCATTGTTGCATAAGGCGATATAAATGGCGTTGTGGTAACTGAAATGCACAGAAAGAATTCCCACATGACAAGATAGCTTTTTTGAAGTATAAATGTGATCTAACAAGGTGTTGTTTGTTGTTGTAGAAGTCTTCATTAATTGCAGAAATTTGTTTTCGACCAATTCTTCATTTATAGGAAGTCTCCGATCACTAAAATTTAAAAATAATCTTTTTAAATAACCACAATATGTTCAATAATAAAATTAGTGTATAAGAAAATTATAATCTATATATAATTTAAAAATATTTCCTATTAAACCTTATAATGAATTAAAAATTACCTTAATAAATCTTCATTGAAATCACCCAATAAAATTACAGTGCCATAAGATTTTTGAATTTTTAAAATAAATCTTAGAAAGTTGGTAGTTGTTGAATTGGGGGGCCTGTACACTGCGCATATAACACAATCTTTAACTTTGACACACATGATTTGATTATAATAGGAGTCCGAATATTGTTCAAGAAATTGATGATTCAAATTGTTTTTTATGTAAATAATTATGCCACCACCTCGCGATCCTTTGTTTCGGTCAAATCGTAAAAGGAAATGGCTTTCGATTTCAAACCTAAAAATAATGTAAATTGAGTTAATTAGCGACTGTAAGAGATTATCAGTTCATCAACTAAAAATTATTAAAACAAACAAGTAAATATATAGATAACTAAATAAAGTAAAAGTACCTCGTAGTTAAATCTGTCTCTTTACACCATGTTTCACTGACACAAATAACATCTGATTTTAAAAGTTCATGATAGGATTTGAAATCATCAATGTGCAAAGATAAAGATTGTGCATTAATTGCAGTTATTACTAAATGAGAATCATGTTGCTTTAAAGTTTGAATGGGGAATAGTTGATGCGAAATAATTTTAGGCATTTTTTCCACAGCTTGAATAATCGAATGTTTGGTATGGATAAAGTCCGAATTATAATTTTTGAGATGCAATCCTTTTAATTCTTGACATCTACTTAAAGCGACATAAGCTTGTCCTAAAAAACATAAATAATTTATTTAGAAATGTAGTTTAACATAAAAAATTGACTTTACATTTTTTATGTACAATATTAAACTAATCAAGTTACCTGCGCGATTAATCTTAGCCATGTCAACGACTGCATTTTGAAGTGTCATCCCTTGGATTTTGTGAACAGTGCAGGCATAACAAAGACGTATTGGAAACTGGTATCTGCTGTAAGTTTTGGTCCCAGATCTAATTGGTTGGCAAAGATGTGGTTCGATCAAAAGACAATCTTCACCAACCTCTTTGTAGTACGGTTGTTTTAATCTACGATTTTTCCCAACCTTAGGGGAATCAAATGAGATTCCGATGTATTGGGGAAGACCATATTTCATTTCACCCTCAATGATGCATCTTACAGTTCCAATACAACCGTTGCAGATACCATCAGCTACGTCGATGTTCACCAAGATCATGACACGACATCCCACGGCAACTTGAATAACCCCATCAAAAATTATAGTTTTTTGATAGGCTGCTGCAGGATATTTAAAATTCACAGATTCAATACAGGTTTTTCCACTCAAATTTTTCGAAATGTCAACAGCTTTCAAGTCGTACAGATTGTCCAGTTTTTCAATAACTCTAGAATTGTGCATATTAACTTCACGATTAGTGCCAAATATGTGCAAAATATTACTACCCAAATTAGTATCTTTGTTTAAAATTTTAGATTGAAGTAATTCATCGTCTGATTTTTGAATGATTGTGTTAACTTTGACTCGAAGTCTGTTTAGCATTGTCGCAAACTGTTGGTCACCTTTCTGCCTCACAATTTCATCAAGATGGTGAACTTTGAAAAGAAGCCAGTGTTCAGGAAGGAGGGAGCCAGGATCAACATCATACAAAGCACGAGCTTTGACAGGAGGAAGCTGATGAAAGTCACCTACTGCAATCACACCAACATTTCCAAAAGAAGAATTTTTTAAATTTGGTCGAAGAATTTGATTAAGACGTTCGCTAATGACACCTAACATTTCCTTGCTGACCATTGAAATTTCATCGATAATTAAAAGTTTAAGATTTTGATATTGTGATCGTAGTGTGTTTGCAGTTTCTTCAGTAAGACCTTTCATGTGATTCAGCCTCATTCCTGGGCTGATACGGAAAGCATGATGAATGGTTTGACCCCCTATGGCAAAAGCAGAGACACCTGTTGGAGCAATTAATAACACAGAAGAACTATCTGGAGTGTCAACTGCTCTTTGAAAAACACGTTGCATTTCAAAGAAAATACAGTGAATCATATGGCTTTTTCCAGTTCCAGCACCACCAGTCAAAAATAGTCTTAAAGGTTCAGGAGTGTCTTCATGTAATTTTTTTAAACACCAAAGACGTACATAGTTGAATATAGCATGTTGATTACCGTTTAAAGTCCGTATCATATTCATACCCTCAGCATAAGCAATTGATGGTTGAGCACTCACACATTCGGAAATTTGAGAAGTTGGGAGATTTTTCACAACAGTCAGTTCAGCTGGCACCTCTTCTTCTTCACTATCAACAACGTCAGATTTTTTAAGGTCCTTCAATTCCAGTCGATCTGATTCAGTTTGGGGAGCTAAGTTTGCCCAAGCATCTTCATAATCTTCCAGATCCATCGATTCTGCCGCTGTTTCCAATGCTTCTTCAATGTGGCTTGTGAAGTCCGCCATGTTGTTAATTACAACATCCTTCACATTCAAAACAGAATCTGTTGTGAAAATTTCTCCGTTTTCATAAAAATCTTCGTAAGTGCTATGACCATCAGGTATGAGTTCTTTTATATTACGATGAGGAAAGTACAATCGCAAGATTCTTTCAAAATATTGATCACCGTCTCGTTCTTTATTGAGCTTACAGTGTTTAATCACTGCAGACCGTCCCATTCTAAATATATAATTAAAAAAACGGTATAAAAATAGTTGTTATTCTTACTTTATAGGCTATGTAGACAAAAAAAAAATTTTAAAACAAAAAAATATTTTATGTAATTTTTAATTGGAATAGGTAAAACACATTATACATCATGAAAAAACGTGTAGCTCACCGTTTCTTAATACGACCCATGTCATTTTTTAGTAAAAACACAGAATACTCTGACACATCTCCATCATCTGCTCCATCTTTTGAATCATCATAAATTACTCTATATTTGGAACAGAATTCCGCCAAACAGAGATTCTGGAATTGTTGCAAATCAGGTCGATTAAGATAACGATCCATTAAACTCGTCATCCACATATTTTGAATGCCATCTTCCGCTTGCGATTGTAATACTGACAATGGTAAAGAAATCCTTAAAATAAAAGTGAAGTTTAAAACCAAAGCTCTTCGATAACCCATACATAACAATAATATTGCATATTTTATACCTGATATTTAACATCTGATCTAACAAAATGCACTAATTTAATATTGAAATTACCTGAGATTAACTTTAAATTATACAATTATAGAAAGCTAATAAACATATAAAAAATTCTTTATTTTTCATGTTATTTGTAAGACTAACGAAACTAACCTGGTACTGTCAGCATCCACAGGTATAAAAACAACATCTCTGGTACACGATTTCAATGGTAAACCCCCAACACGATAGATCGCTTCCATCACAGACACTTCCCGATGACTAAGATAGACATTAGAAAGTGACTTCAGTTCTTTCATCGCATCCAAATTTCCTTCACGCGCCTCCTTCTGTGCTTGTTTAATGAACATTCCAACTTCCCTCTCCTCCTTAGTAATGTAGGAGAGAATGTACATAACACAACTGTGAAATTAAAATAAAAATTAATTATGACTTTTACAATTGATATTGTCTAGGTCAAATGTAACTTTATAGCACATAAAAAAAATTTATAAAACTGTATATATTATAATACCTGTATGGATCTAAAACATATTGGATGTCCATATTTGCATTCCATGCGCGAAGTAAATTTGGGTTGTAGGGATTTATCCACATCTCTTCCGAATTGCGTTTTAAAACAACCTGGTTTCGTGTACCTAAAATATTAACAGCGTCTTCAAATTCATCTTGAGATATACAAGCAAACTTAAAAATTTCAGATGCAGAAAAAATATTACTCTCATTTAGCTCTTTAATAGCTTCCAAAATAAGAAGTAATACTTTTTTAGCATCCTCTAATTTGTTTGCTGTATTTTTAGGTTTAGATATAAAAGTACGATTAGATATTTTACGAGGGAAATTAAAACGACAAGTTTTGTTTTTCTTTCTACAGGATCGGGTGTGTCTCTTGCTATGAGTCTGTGTAGAAGTGACCATCTCATAAAGCTTTGGATCGACCTCTGGATCAGGAATCTCACAAGTTATATGTTGATCAATGAACGCACGGATGATTTCAGGATCATCATGTTTAAACACAGGAGCATCCTTGATCCACAGCAAAGCATGAATGTGTGGCCAACCTCTAGCCTGAAACTCTACCCTGTAAAAATAATCAACAACTTCTCCCACTGGATTTGATTTGTTCATCAACAAATCATGAAAGAAGCATTTGGTTCGTCGATCAAACATCCTCGCAGCCATCACAGGATTGCTCGCAATCAACTGACAGTACTCAGACCAACTAAAGTCTTCCTTGTACTCCACATTTAATTGCTTGCAAATGCTCTGAACAATCTCCTTCCAACGGCGGTCACCTTTTAAAATAAAAGAGAAAACATTTTTTAAAACATTAAAAAATATGAATAATTTGCTTTTTTATTTACAATTTTTTATATAATAAATGTTAAAAAATTATATTTAAAATTACCATAAAAATAAATGTAAAATATACCTGCTGAAAAACTGCAAAAAAATGTTGGTAATCCCAGCTGCCTGATCATAGCAAACAAATCATTCATTGTTTTCTCCCAGTAGGCTGGTGATCCTCTTACAGTTTTCATAAACTTGTAACCTTCATCATTCCTAAATATATTTCTTAAAGAATCTTGATTAAGTAATATTTTAGGAGTAATAGTAGTTAACAAAGGCGACTTATTTTTTCTCATAGCAATGGAAATTGAAGACATTAACTCGGTTATCTCTTTAACATACTGTAAATAAAAAATATAAGTGGGGTCACTAGAAAAAATATTGTAATAAGAAAAAAGCTGACGGTTACAATAGGCACCAATCCCAATTTTTTGAGGCCGCTCCTCTTCGAAAGTGTTTGCTCCATCACAAAAAAATGATGGAAAAGCCAAAGCCTCATTTCGGATAGCCATGAGTGGAGTGTTATTCTCAGCTGGAGCCAGGCACAGTACATCATCATGGATTGCATCACTAACATGCTTGGCAAAATCTGTAGGCTGAAAACAAGTATAAAGAGGAGCAGTAGATTGGGTAAAATCTGTTTCTACTTTATCCATACCTACCTCATGACTTACCTGGTCACCATCAAAAGTGAAATTACTTACCCCTATGCCATCAGTTGAAGCAATACCCACCCCTTGACCATCAGTCGAAGCAATACTCACCCCTTGACCATCAGTCGAAGCAATACTCACCCCTTGACCATCAGTTGAAGCAATACTTAACTCATCATCTCCAAAAAGAATTTCAACGATGATTTTATATATGCCCCCACTGTTGCTTTCCCTCATACCTACTTGCTCCTCATCTGTAATTTTATTTTAAACACTATAAATAAGATAGTAAAAAAATAATTA
Source organism: Corella eumyota (assembly GCF_963082875.1). Classification (NCBI taxonomy): domain Eukaryota; kingdom Metazoa; phylum Chordata; class Ascidiacea; order Phlebobranchia; family Corellidae; genus Corella; species Corella eumyota. Next base: position 7,347,867 of record NC_137491.1, read on the forward strand.
TTAAAAATACAAGGTTAACTAGCTTGATAAATCATTTTATAAACTATTATATACTTTCTATAAATAAACTTTAAATTATGTAAAAAGTTTTTTGGGTCAAATTAAAATTACATATATATATATCTTACAGGTAAAATTTCTTTATACCAAAGTTACTTAAAATCTTAACCTGAATTTTTGTCTTCATTTAACCTTTCTTGTTCAACCTCAGGATTCCATTCCAATAACTGTGCTTCGTCAATTACTATATCTGTAAAGTCATTACAAGTCTGGTTAATAACACAATTTTTTATAAAAAAAAATAGTCAGTGTTGTTCAAATTTTTTTGTATTTTAAATTAGTTTAATTTCCTTTTAAGCAACCAAAAAAATGGCAGTCAGACAGATTAAGATTTTTACACGCTGACTAGCCTCCGTTTTATTTGTCTATCGTTAGGGTAGTTCTTACCTATTTTCTAGGCTTGTTTAGTAAATAAATATAAGTTATACTTAAATAACCTTTTGCTAAAACATATTCACGTTAACATATTGCAAAAATTTAAAGCGCAAAAAAGTTACACAAAACCTATTTAAAAACTAAGCCTTTGCCATTGTTACGTCATAATTTACCAAAATCGCCTAAATTTACGTTTAAAATAACTATTAGTGATTAGTTAACCTTTATAGCGATTTAAAATAACGTTTATTGTGTGTTTTTCAGGCTTAATACTTGTTGCGATTTTACGATTTGTGATGAAATTTCACATTATGAAATTTATATTAAGCTTAACACAATATTATATAAATTAGCTAACATGTTACTGACCTTTGTAAGCTGGGTGATTCTCCTTAAGATATTTCAACCAGATACGAATGTTTTGCACGTTGACGTAACGATATAAATGATACCCTTTGTACTTGAGTTTTCGTTTCAGCTTGACCCTGATAAAGGTGTCATCATTTAGGGATCGCGGCAAAACTTTGGCGGTTTCTTCGACGTCACTCCGAACGCAAATGACTGGACCATGAACACCCTTCATCATTCCTTTCGGCAACGAAATTACTTTCATAAAAGGAATGACTGGAGATATCAGATGTCTTTCCAAGTCATTTAACGCTGGAAGATCTGGTGTAGGTAAGGCAAAATTGTTTATATAGGCTTGGGGAGGAATGGAATCCTTTAGAAGATGTCGCTTGCAGGTTGAACAGATCCATTTGAGGCCATGATGTTCCAATTCGGTAGTATAAGCGTGGGCTTGGTGTTTTATAATATTTAGTTGAACCACAGAATCCCTCCAAAAAATGCGATGGCAAATATTGCAAGGATATTCACACATTTTTCTTGATTTGGCTTGAAACAAACTAATTGCGGCTTCGACGTTTTTACTTTGGACAAGTTTAACTTTTTCGTATTGTTTTTTTCTTCTTTTTTGTGGTTGATCCGGTCTTAACTTGTTATATTCTAAAACTTTGTTGATCGTGTATGATGGATTTTTCTTGTATTTTTCCTGTGTCATCTTCTTTGTGTACTCGGGATTGGTTCTGTATTTTTCCTGTGTCATATTCTTTGTGTACTCGGGATTGGTTCTGTATTTTTCCTGTGTCATATTCTTTGTGTACTCGGGATTGGTTCTGTATTTTTCCTGTGTCATATTCTTTGTGTACTCGGGATTGGTTCTGTATTTTTCCTGTGTCATATTCTTTGTGTACTCGGGATTGGTTCTGTATTTTTCCTGTGTCATATTCTTTGTGTACTCGGGATTGATTCTGTATTTTTCCTTTGTCATATTCTTAACATAAGCGGGATTTGTTTGGTAACGTTGTCGTGTTCTCTCCTTTGTATACTCGGGATTTTCGTTATACCGTGAAACCATCTTTGAAATAGTGTATTGCGGGTTCGACAAATATTTATTGCGGCTCGTCTGTTTCTTTTTTTCGGGATTTTCTTCGTAATTTTTTTTGGCAATGTCTTTAAAGTACTGTGGATTTGCTAAGTACCTTACACGATCTCTTTGTGAATACAACGACTTATTGTCTTTATAATATTCTTTCTTGTCTTTAGCCCTCTTAAAGGGGTCTTCTAAATCAGCTTCACTAGCTGCTTTTAAAGCTCTTCTTTTTCGTTTTTGATCAATCAAAATTTGATTGTGAGATTTTCGCTTTGGCATTGTAATGATAGTTGAAAAAATAATATATTTGAAATAAACTGTGCTGAAATATAAATTATAAGTATTTTAACTTCTAATGTTTAATAGACTACAAACATTTTTTATAGTGCTAGTCACTCTACACTTTTCGAAATACATCGTTTAGTGAATAAAACAGCAATAAAAAACTACAAGAAATTTATAATTTTTTTATAATTTAAATTTGCTAAATTATCATTCTTAATCTAAAATAATTGCCTCCATATAGTAAACTGTAAAAAATATAATCATGAACAAATAAAATAACAACAATCTGATGACTATATAAAGAATCTCCTGCCAACAAACAAAATACTACTATAACTAAAAACAAAATACCATTAGAATTTAAAAATAACAATGATTAACAAGGGACTGGAGCGGTTTATATAAGACAAAAAGTAAAAAAAGAAAAAATGACCAAAATAAAATTCTCTGGGAATTCGAACCATAATAATTAAAGAAAGATTAACACGCTAGATTTAAACAAAAAACTCATTAAGTAATCGCAAATGGAGCACAAACTACGGGATGGAAATTTTTTACGACGCTTACAGAAATTAATAGTGTAGAACAATACAAACCGAATCCAGTCTCGACACCGTAAAAAGACAAGAAATCATTAAACAAAGATAAATGAAGGCGTGACCAAGGCGATAAAGACCACGCATAGGAAGTTAGACCCTAGAACAATAGAAATAAAACTAGACCAGACCCGCGACCTTAAAATCAAGTTAGACCCTAGAACAATAGAAATAAAACTAGTCCAGTCCCGCGACCCTAAAAATAAGAAAAGATAAAACTTATTAAACAAAGAAAAAATAGAGCATAACCAACGTGATAAAAATTCATTAAACCAACACAAAATTCCATTTTATGTATTAAACTTTATAATATAATTATCGAATAAATGTTCTTTGCACAATATTATGGAGATTTTATAAAATTTATCATTCGTATCATGATTTTAAATCAATAAAAATGTAACAACCAAATATTGATTTGATTTTTAATAAAAAACAAGCAATTAATATTTATTATAAACAACCAAAAATTAATTTTTATACCGTTTTTGAGTAGAAACTTTTACACACATTTAACTTAGATTTTCATATTTTACTTATACTTTCAACCAATACTTTTTACTTCAACACAGACAGCGAAAAAGACGATATTTGACATCGACCAGAACGCTATTGAATCATTCAAGCGTTAAACTCACTCTGATCCATTATTTTATAAATAAACCAAAAATTATTAAACGATAATTAGCTAAAGTTAAATATTTATTTTAAACAGCAACATACAAAATAATAATAATAATAGCAACAACATATTAAAATTTCAGAAAATTTAACATTTAAATTTTAATAATAAAATATATTAATTAGTAATTAGTGATAATTAAATGTCGTAAATAGGAGGTTTGCGATTCGTTGGGATAATAACAAACATACTAAAAATTTAGAACTTTTAGATTTAATGAACAAAAGTTATCGTCTTTCAAAATTCTGACTAGAAAGAATAAAAACAATAATAATAATAACTAGATTTATTTGATAAATAAAATATGGTTCGAAAATATTTGATTATTTTTAACATAAATTTTTATAAATAAAAAAAGACATGCATAAACATTAACTAAGAATATTACAAACCTTTGATTTTTAATAAACAAACAAGCATTTATATATATAATACAAACAAAAACTAATATTTAACCCAGTTTTAAGTTGGTGATATTAGGATATAAATTATAGTAAATTTTAAATTCTTAAAATTGATTTTTATTAAATAAACAAGCATTTAAATATGATAAATAAACGAAAATTATTTTTCTAATATGTTTTTTAATTACTTATATTATAAAATACACCATACCAAATTTTTAATGCTTAATGTCGAACTTTAATTTTTAATGAACAAACCAGCATTTAAATATAAAAAACAAACAAGAATTATTTTTTAATTTTTTTTCGAATTATAAATATTATAAGATAAAACCGACCAAAATTTAAAAACCTAATAACAATGTTTAAATTTAAATAAACAAACACCTATTAATTAGTAATTAAAGACAAAAATTAAATTCGTTTTTGAATTTTTTAATAAACAAACACCTATTATTAAGTAATTAGTGATAAAAATTAAAATTTTAATTTATTTTTAAGTTAGTAATATCATAATATACAATTGACCAAGATTTAAAAAATTAATAACAACCTTTAAATTTTAATAAACAAACACCTATTAATTAGTAATTAGTGATAATTAAATGTCGTAAATAGGAGGTTTGCGATTCGTTGGGATAATAACAAACATACTAAAAATTTAGAACTTTTAGTTTTAAAGAACAAAAGTTATCGTCTTTCAAAATTCTGACTAGAAAGAATAAAAACAAAAAGATATGCATAAACATTAACTAAGAATATTACAAACCTTTGATTTTTAATAAACAAACAAGCATTTGTATATATATAATACAAACAAAAACTAATATTTAACCCAGTTTTAAGTTGGTGATATTAGGATATAAATTATAGTAAATTTTAAATTCTTAAAATTGATTTTTATTAAATAAACAAGCATTTAAATATGATAAATAAACGAAAATTATTTTTCTAATATGTTTTTTAATTACTTATATTATAAAATACACCATACCAAATTTTTAATGCTTAATATCGAACTTTAATTTTTAATGAACAAACTAGCATTTCAATAAAAAAAACAAACAAGAATTATTTTTTAATTCATTTTCGAATTATATATATTATAAAATAAAACCGACCAAAATTTAAAAACCCAATAACAATCTTTAACATTAAATAAACAAACACCTATTAATAAGTAATTAGTGACAAAAATTAAAATTTTATTCGTTTTTGAGTTACTAATATCATAATATACAATTGACAAAAATTTAAAAAATTAATAACAACCTTTAGATTTTAATAAACAAACACCTATTATTAAGTAATTAGTGATAAAAATTAAAATTTTAATTTATTTTTGAGTTAGTAATATCATAATATACAATTGACCAAGATTTAGAAAATTAATACCAACCTTTAAATTTTAATAAACAAACACCTATTAATTAGTAATTAGTGATAATTAAATGTCGTAAATAGGAGGTTTGCGATTCGTTGGGATAATAACAAACATACTAAAAATTTAGAACTTTTAGTTTTAAAGAACAAAAGTTATCGTCTTTCAAAATTCTGACTAAAAAGAATAAAAACAATAATAATAATAATAATAATAAATACACTGACAATAACAATATGTTTCGAAATCTAAGATTTCGAACCATAATAATAATAAATATAATGACAATAACAATATGTTTCGAAATCTAAGATTTCGAACCATAATAATAATAATAATAATAAATATAATGACAATAACAATATGTTTCGAAATCTAAGATTTCGAACCATAATAATAATAATAAATATAATGACAATAACAATATGTTTCCAAATCTAAGATTTCGAACCATAATAATGACAATAACAATATGTTTCGAAATCTAAGATTTCGAACCATAATAAAATATTTAATATAACATAGTTGATAAATTAACTGCATTAACACTATTTAGTACACCCTTGCCAAATTATATAATTCAATTACTTTAATCGATTAAAGCGTTAAAAAAAGTGATGGAAGACTAATCGCATTATTTCGAATTGATAAATGACACTTTTTGTTTTAATTTTGACGCAAAAACTAATTATTAGGAAACCAAATATTGCGAAAAAAAATATTCTGACAACGCATAAAAAAATTTCATAGATTTTCATAAAATAATTTTTGAAAATTATTTAAAAATATAATTAATTTTTACTTTATAAACGACGATTTAAAAATTAAAGATTGAAATTCAAAATCCAAGTTTATAGCTTTTACAATTTTAATTTTAATTTAATAAGAGTAGCTTGCATTAATAAGAGCTACATGTTAAAGGTTGTAATTGCAATAAGACGCCAAACATAATTACAATTTTGGTTTAGAAATTTGTTCTTGAATGATAAGCTTTTCTTTTCTTATTAATGTTTATAAATATTACGTCCACAAGGAATAATAACACCTTCATTAAAAAGTATTCTTACCTATTGAACAAGTTTCTCCTGTATAACCTGCATTACATGAGCAAACAAAACCTCCACGAGCAGTTGAACAAACACCTGCGTTATTACATGGTCCTGACCGACAAGGCCCGGTGTCTGTTAATAAATTATTTATTATTGATTATATAATAAACCTAATAAGCGAAGGCTTAACGTTTAACCTTTTCACACATATGATATTTTAAAAAGTAAAAAAACAAACCAAAATTGTTATATTTAAATAAAGGAAAATTAAAAGTTAAGATAATAGTTTTGTTTTTAACTTACTAACAGCGTTGGTTGTTGATACATCGTTTTCATAGAAAATAACAATTACCAAAAAAAGTCGATAACGTAACTCCATTAGTTTATTAATATTTATTAAATATGTATATTGCTTGAATGTATAAACTCAACTTCATGTAATAAATATATTTTAAAGTTTCTCATAAAAATATGGGAAACACCATCTATATAATTTTTATAACTTTTTTATTCATAAATTGATTATATAAATACAAAAAAAATTCTAAATCACATGTTTGTATCTTAAACAAGTATAACTTAAAACATTATATAACCTTTCTACTAACAACAACAAATTATAATATAAAAATAAATACTAGGTTATACTTGCTTAACAAAGGATGAGTAACACCACGCAATGCAAGTTTTAGGGTTAAAAATAGCATTACTACCTGTAAATATTTTTAAAGGAGTCCCTACAGCCTGCAGCATTTCCGTGTGGTTATTTCCTGATACTTCAGTGCTACTAATAATAACTAAATAATTACTAGTTTAAAGCGATATATAACACATCGATAACATTTAACCATGTTCCATTATTATAGGCTAAAGTAGTTTAAAACAATAAAAGTATATATAAATCAATATCACATAACATGTACGTAAATGGTCCATTTTTAAATGACTTAATTGTAATAAATAGAACGAAACAAATTCCTTAAACTAATTTTTTAATATTTTTTTTCTTTTAACTAACATATTGAAGTAATAAAAGGTTGTTTTAGTAAATACTAGTCTGCTTATAAACATAACTTAAAGTTCTATATGCTATTACAACAATATTACGTGGCAAAAAAATATTTGCAGTTTCTTACAATCCTTTTAATGTGTGGGTATAGCTTATACCGCGTGAAGATTTATTTTATTACATTCATAAGGCAACTTGATATTAGTTATAGGTATGTTTAAAAACTTCACGTATGTGTTTTTCTATGTAATTTTAAAATACCGTAATTATTTAAATAGTGTTTCTATTTTTTTTTCAGCAATATGAATTTGTTTACATGAATTTTGTAAATAAATACATTTAAACAGTATAGAGGTGTTTTTAAAACATGTGTGAAAATAATAAAATGCTAAATCGTATTTTATTACTAATTTGTATTGTGTATGGAAATAATATATTATCAACCAACGCTGTTAGTAAGTGTAATTAATTATTGTTATCTGTAAAAAAACGGAGACTAGATTTATCGTTTTGTTTTCTACTATATTTAGAAATAAAAAATTTTAAATTAGTTCATTTTTTGCTTGGTAAAATTTAATGTAACATCTAAACTTAAAAACGTGTACTAATAATGAAATGTTAAGTTGTATAAGAGGTATTCCTGAACAAAAAAAAAATTAATTTACAGACACTGGGCCTTGTCAGTCAAACCCATGTAATAACAAAGGTGTTTGTTCAACTGCTTCTACTGGGGGTTTTGTTTGTTCATGTTATGCAGGTTATGCAGGAACAACTTGCTTAGAAAGTAAATATACGTTAACAATTCAAAAAATAATCAACAGTTAATTTTTTGTACTGTTTGTAAATTAAATAACTAATTTAGTATAACATTACTTACATAAATAAACAAATACTTTATTTTGAAAATAGCTAAAATCGAAAAAACTTTATTGAAATAACATTTTAGGCGTAGATGATTGTGTTGAAGTCCAATGTGGTGTTAATAAAATGTGTATTGATGGTCTAAATAGCTATACCTGTGTTTGTTTACCGGGATATACTGGATTGTTGTGTGAAACAAGTAAGTAAAACGTTTTTTGCCTAAAACAAAAATTAAAATGTAATTGTAATATTTTGTATCTGTAAATAAATTTGGCTTTACTACATAAGACACTTTTACAAATTTTATTTATTTTTTTTTTTTGTATATATCTTTATCCTCGATGTGGGAATGTCAAATGCCCGACTTTAACATAGAGTAACATCAGTTACTCCGACCCAGTCTCGAGTTGCCTGTGACAGTTTTGGATATTATAGATTATAATTGCCCGATAATTATGCTGCTGATTAAGTGCTGGCTCAGCAGAAGTTCATTCTGTTTATAACGCCTTACTCAAGGGCGCTACAGCATGAGATCAGTGGGGATTGAACCCACGACCTCATGTGTGGTGTAGCAAGTGTTCCTACCATTACACCACGCTGCCGGTTTTTGTTTCATTTAGTTCGAGCAAAAAAAGTTTAGATAGATACAAGTATCAAAAAATTATTTTACAGACATAAATGATTGTGCTTCAAACCCATGTCAAAATGGTGGAACATGTGTGGATGGTATTAATACTTATACTTGTAACTGTACATCTGGGTATAACGGTTATAACTGCGAAAGTAAGTGGCTATAGTTATTCTTTAAACTATTTTTTATAAATGGGAAAACCGTCTGTATTTATAATTAGTAAGAAAAACATACTATCAAATTACAAAACTAGTTTGTTCTGAAAACTAGAAGTAAATTAATACCTTTTTTTACATTTAACAAAGTATTTTACTTTTCTGTAAATTTTTACTGAATTTTGATATAATGCTAAAGCTAAGCTAAAAAATATGTTGTTTAAAATTAATATCACTACAGGCATAGAAATTTATGTTGTACAATAACAAAATAAGAATCGTCTAAAGATATCGAGGATAAAATATGCTTAAACTGTAATGAAAAGCATTAATTAATGTCGATTGTTATAGACAATTACCCATTTTTTCTACTTTATCTTTATGTTTTGTTTAGTGTATTGCGAAGCACGGTGTCGCTACATCCTACGCAGTGCGACTGTGGCTTTTAATTTCTAAACGGCTTTACGCCTGATTATTTCCATTGTTTTCTTTATTACTTGTCAGTGGTTCTAGACCGCGACTGAACATACAATTTAATGTTCTTCGCTTAAATCGCTTCCTTTCCCCTTTTCCTTTGTTTTAGTTTGTCTTTAAATTATCTGGTTTTCTTATTAATACCTATATTTTAGTTATGTCTAACCGTAAAGCTTTAGCTCTTTATGAGATACCAGTATCTTATGTTAGAGTTATGTGTAGTTGCCTACTGTATGTGTTTAGTTGCCCAATTTACAAGTAGTTTATAATAGCTTACTATACATTTAAATTTTGGCATAGTTAATTTTACTATTTTCTTTATACTAACCACTATTAGAATAAGGTTATAGATACACACTTAAAAAATCGTATTCAAACGTGATCAATTGTAATTAAACGTTATCTAATTGTTATTTGACTTGAACTTCAACGTAACTTAAATTGTAATTAAAAGATTAGCATAATAAAGTAGCTTGTGGTCTGTTCTAATATTATTTTCTTGTGCCAAATATTCAGCGTCCATTAGATATTCTCGTTAACGCATTTTAAGTCTATCTTGCTTTTTACCTTTAAAAGTAGCCTTATTTAATTGCCAATCGCCAAGACTGCATAAGTAGACTTGGGTTAGACTTAGTCTTATTATACCTAAAAGTAAAGCTAGGCTTTACTCTTATACTCTACATCGATAGTTTAATTCACCGAAAACGTTTATTACATACATTATAAAAATATAATATTTAACAGAGCAGATTAAGTTTTAAAATTGGTAATATTTTTTTAACAAAAATTAATAAACTCCATAACAATTCCGATAATTTAAGCAACTTTTACTATAAAGGTAATTTTATTTTTATTTTAGATAAAACAGTTAGACATATTTTCCTGAACTTGTTTTGGTTTTTAGATATAAACGTATGTGTTTCATCACCATGTAATGGGCAAACATGTCATGATGGAGTTAACATGTTCAGCTGTGATTGCGGAAATTCTGGTTATACTGGACCAACATGTCATACAAGTAAATTTAACAAAATTCTTTGATTGCATATTAAGTATTCCTTTTGTTCACCCGTTTAGTTACCCAGTAACCCCTCGAAGCGGAATAAGGGTGGGGAAATTTTCTACATTGCTTCTGCTGGGGTATTTTCATTAACGCTTGAAGAAGTCTTTTAGGTGGTGTTTTAGGGGTTATTTTTGAACCGGCAGCGTGGAAAGTGGTTAAAACACTTTCTATACTACATAAAGTCAGCCTGGTGAAGTGGTCAAAACACTTCGCACACTACACAAGGTCCTGGGTTCGACCCTGTAAACTCCCGCTAGGCCAGCATTGAATCAGCAGCTAAATTATCGGTCAGTTATAATCTACAATAACCCAAACCGCTAAGGATGGGTCGGGGCAACGGTTGTTTCTCTATGTCTAGATCGTGCTTACATCCAATAAAATGTACCAAACATTTTAGTTTTTTTGTGTTCAAAAAGTGTTATTGCTTAAATTAAGACTTTGTCATTGATCGCTTCAAGCGTTAATGAAAATACCCCAGCAGACGGAGCGCATCTTTGAACTCGCTTCAAAGCAGTTAATAGCTCCATCTTCTTTAATGGCTAACTAATTTTAATTGCTAACTAAAGGTTTGTTTGCTTCTTAACTTTAAATCGAATCCTTAAAAGGTTTGTTTTTAAAATTATGTTATTTATTGTTTATGTTATTTTGTATGTTTTTTGTTTTACAGACATTAATGATTGCGCCTTAAATCCATGTCAAAACAGTGGAACTTGTGTTGATGGTCTTAATAGTTATTTATGTAAATGTACACTGGGATATAATGGAAATCAATGTCAAACAGGTTTGAGCAATGTTAAACATATTGTGCCGCTGGTTATACTAGACACGAATGTCAAAGTAAACTAGTTATAAAAAATTTCGTGAAATAAATTAAAAATAAAAACTTTATAATAAAAAACTAATCTTTTTAAGATATAAATGAGTGTAGCCCAAATCGATGTGTAAACGGTGGAACATGTACCGATGGTATTAACTCTTATGAGTGTTCGTGTGCTGTTGGTTATACTGGAAACCAATGTGAAACAGGTAATATTTGTTTAAAGTTAATAAGTATTACTAATGTTGAAGAAAAAATAACTTAATAAAGTTACTTCAATTTTATTTGTGCAATATTTTAGATATAAATGAATGTCAATCAAATCCATGTCAAAATGAAGGAACTTGTATTGATAAAGTTAATGATTACAAATGTAATTGTATATTCGGTTATCAAGGAAAAAATTGTGATCAAAGTAGGTTAATGTTATTTATAAAGTTTTATGAGGTTAAAATTTATATATTATGGTCAAAATAAAGACGTTTTATGTTGTGTTTAAAATAGAAAAAAATATTTGCGTTTTTTTTTAATTATTAAAATTTTTCTTATTTTTTTTAAATAACAATAACGTTGTTATAAAGCTATAGTTTAAAAAAATTTTAAATTCAGACTCATTTACAAACATTAAATTTTCACCTTGTAGTAACTTTTTTTTAACTTTGGTACTATCGTAAAAATTAACTACAATTCAAAAACACCTAAATTGTATTAGATTTTTGCAAAATTTTTGAACTGACATTTCTATGTTTAGATCAGTTTGAAGTAATTTACCCAAGTTCACAAACTGTTATTAAAGGTGAAGACTTAACAATTTGGTTTAAGGTCTTTATATTTGCTAAAGAAAGTGTTCGTTGTAACTTAAACTTCGGGGGAAATATTATATTCACATCGGATGTTATAACATTTCAACAAACGTAGGTGTACTATATTGTAACTTAACAAAAAAAACAAAGTAATATCATTTTTAGATCTTCAAATGTAACCCATATAATAAAAAATGTTCAATCTGATATTTCTGGTACATATTTGCTAATATGTGAGTTTACACCAAGTAGTGGAAATATTGCTAAAATAAACTACACCTTAAAAGTTGTTGTTCACGGTAGGAAAAAACGTAATGTAACGCAATAGATTAAAATATGTAGAATTAATGTTACATAAACATATGTTTTTAATCAATAAATAAAATCTATAATCCATTAATCTTTTTTATTATTTTATGGTTTTATTTTTAAAGTTTCAGCAACTATAATATTATCACAAACTGACATTAAAATAACGAGAACAAAATCACAAACTCAACTAACTACAATTGGTTGTTCTTCAACTGGTAACCCACTACCAAGTGTTACTTGGAAAAAAAATGAAGTTGATATAACAAGTGGTACAAACAATGTTTATCAAATTTTTTCTTTTACTTCCACAATACAAAACACAACTTTAACAATTTTAAATGTAAGTAACACAGCAGAACAAATAAATAGTAAATTTCCAGTGTTAATTTGAAAAAATTGTCAAACTCTAATTGTATTTTAGGCCAAGTTTTCAGATTCAGGTGAATATGCTTGTGTTGCAACAAACAACATTGGATCGAACCCAAAAACATATCAAGTTACAAAAATTCTTACAATTGATGTTACAGGTATGCAACCTGAATTTAATTTAAAGCTAAATACATACATGTAAATTTCTAATATATATTTAAAGGAACACCGGAAATTGTTGTTCCACTTAATTACTTAGTGTTGCCGTCAAACAACAACGTTCAATTTACATGTGCCTTTGATGGAAATCCTTTACCTAATATTGAATGGAGATTTGTTGACAACACAACTATTCCAACCACAAGTCAATTTAAGGTAATGTCATTATTGTTTTTAGAAGCAACATGCACATAACTATTGTTTTGTATAATTTTCAATAGATAAGTAACTTGACTATTTCTGAACGTTTTCGAGTGAAAAGTACTTTAACTGTGTTTGGAACCTCTTGTAAAAAAGTTTCATTAATGAGATTTAAATGTTTTGCTTCGAATTCGATAACTTCTATATTTGAAACAAGTGATCAATTTGTTGTTGATAAAGGTAAGCGTATTTATAAAAACGATAAGCTTAATAACATTTTTTGACGCCAACTTCTAAGGTTCTTCTCGAACCAGCTGCTTTTATAATGTAACGCTCTTGAATAAGCTGTTATAAACGGTATAAATTTCTACTAAGTTATAAACTTATTGGCCTAATAAATTTTGAGTATATTTATCAATAAAATCCAAAACTGTGACGGTTAGTTCAAAACTGAGAAAAAAACCTACATTATTGTTGTTTGGAACGTTTTGTTTTTATATAAGGGATAAACGTAAATAAGGTGAAAATTCCTCAATTATTTGCAGACAAAAATAATTTGATTTTTGGCAACAAGATAGTAAATTGTAAACAGGCTTTTAACTACTGCAAACAACAAGGTGGAAGTTTAGCAGTTTTTCCAAGTCAAACTTCAACTTCATTTTTAGGTAAATTAAATAAATTAAATCTTAAAATAATAAGGTATTATGTTAAGGTATAATTTAGGAGTTGGACCATATTGGGTTTCTTCACAAACAGTTAATTATTTTACAAATTGGAAATATCCTGGGATTCAACCCCACCCTGATGGTTGTCTTCGTTTTCATAATAAACAATTTGTTGGATACGCACATAATGCCTCTGCAATTTGTGAAGGTAATTACCTTCAACATTTAATTTTACTTATGCTAACATTTGTTAAAAAGCGGCACATTTTAATTTCAGTCAATAATGTGATTCAACCTGCGATTGAAATTAACAATGTAGTTTGTGATGAAACAAAGTTGAATATTTCTTGGGCAATTCTACCAGGGGCTTCATATTTTCAACAAAAACTTAACTACCATGATTTGTAATATACATTCTTTAATTTTTTATTTATGAAATTGTAAATTTTTTAATTTAATGCAACGTATATTACATAACTTTTATCAGACCTCGATAAAATTTTTAAAAGGATTGTTTGTTAAGCTACCTAAATTATATATTCATTTTAGAACATTAAATACAACAGTTATTTTGGATAAAGGTGTAACTAACTATTTGATCCCAAATGTTACTCCAAACACCACTTACTGGATTCAGGTCTAAACTAATACCATAAATAAACAAATAAAGCCATAAAACAAATTGACAACAATTTTTATTTTACTTTTTAGATCATTCCACAGTACGAAGGTTGTCAAAATTTCATTTCTCAAACATTTACAAAAACAACAACGTTAAATATAAATCAAAGTCCGCCCCAATACACGAGCTTAGATTATGACAAAACAACAAATTTGTGTACTTTTTCATGGATTAAAAATGAACAAGTGAACAATGCAGAGTTTTACAAAGTAAGTTACAATTTTAAATAATTTATTTTTTTAGATTCTGAATCAGGTGTCATTGTTAATTGTGTTATTATTTTAAGGTACGTTATTACGAGGAAGCTAATATGAAACGAGGTGATGTCATATTTACTTCTGGCGCTAAAACAACAACGTTGTCTATATATCAAATTACCTTAACAATCAATCTAACTCGACCAAATACTGACTACAAATTTCAAGTTGGTTCAGTTGCCAATAGTGAATGTAATGTCAGAGATTGGTCTAGTTTTATTTCCGGAACATGCATAACGCTACAAACAGGTTGGTATTTACGATTATATTTAAATTACATAAACACCGAAATCTTAAAGCCAAAAAATAAAAGTTTATGCGGTTTCCTTTTATTTTAGTTCCATCAACGATTACACTACCTCAGTACATTAATGCTGACTATCAAATAACTTTAATATTAAACGATGTCAATGAAAGAAATGGAATAGTGACGTAAGCAAAATTCTGTTAAACAAATAGTTAAAACATTTAACTATTTATTTTATTTGTTAATTTTAGTTGCTTTTTTGTTATTGTCACATCAGTTCAAAATACACAGAATTTTACAATTCAAAAAGACCCGAACAGTCTTGCCAACAACAGTTACGTAGCCTTAGCCTATTCCAGGTACGAAATAATAACATTCTCTACTTAAATATCTATAACATATTAAACCTAAATATACGTAATTGTAGATTTTCGAACAACTCAAGTGTTAAATTGGGAGACAATCGCGTCACTTGTTGTGACGTCACAAGTAATGACGTAACACATTGCTCAAACTCAAATGAAACCAACCGTCGACAACGTCAGATTAATTCGGTAATACGAGGACAAAATCAACCTTTAATTTCGGGGTCTATGTACCAATATTACGTTATTACCTCTACGCCTCTTAGTGGTAAAAACCCAAATGATATACCAACAATATTATATGCAACAAGTTCAATTTCTAACCCCTTTCTCTTCAAATCTGATTCGTCAAAAGGTTAGTTATAGTAACGAATTAAGTTGCTACTCAGTAATCTGATTTTTTAAATACAAACATTTTAAACAAATAACAGGAGTTTGATCTATAATAGTTACATCATTATGTCTTTAATAATTACATCATTATACAGTTGTTTTCTAATTAAATGATGTTTAAGTTAATTTTAAATAGGTTCCAGCGGTATAGTGACCGGGGTAGTCGTAGGATTTTTAATTCTTATAACCAGCGTGTGTGCAATAGTTATTTATCAAAAAAGGTAAGTTTTAATTTGCCTAAGCCACAACGTAGGTTTCTTTACAACTCGTTAATTTTTTTTTAAAGTTTTCAGATAATATTTATTAAATTAAGATAAGTATAGCAAAAGTCGATTTATTTTATTTTTCAGAACAACGCTGAACTTTCTTATTTTTAAAAGTGGTCAGATAGCAAACGCAGAAGAAACTCAGTCCAATATCGGTAAAAAGTCATAATATAATTATCAAATATTAACATAATAAAAAAATATCGTAAATGTTTAAATTTCAATTTTTTTGCAGTGCCACTACCTGTTACAGTGTCAGCCCATTATCAAAACGTGAAAACAAAAACAGAAAATCCATCATCGCATTACGAAGGTAAGTTTTTTGTCTTATGATATTTAATCAAACATAAACAATATATTATATTGTGTGCAGAACCAATACAACACACCCAATACGAAAATATCGCCTTTGAACAACGAACTAAACAAGAAACAGCTTACGAATTGTAAACTTGTTGTACGATGATTGCGAGTAAAAAATCAACTTAGTATAGCTTTTCAAAACCAACGACAATAAAATTACCAAAAACTCAGTTGACATAAATACAAACTTTAAAATATTTTATAAAAAAACAGGGCAATTAACAGTCTTAAACACTGAAATTAATTTAAAATAACAAAGTTAAAAAATAAAATCAAATATTTTACTTTGAGAGTTATGTTCCTTTTTTATATATCCAAAACATTGTCATCGTGTGCTAAGATGAACTTTGCTTATTATTTTTGAAATAAACTATTCTACATTTTAACAATTCTCTTGTTAGTTATTTTACTACTTGACTACAGAGATGTAGCACAGATTGTTTAAGCTTAAACAAAGAATTGAGCAATAGGCAAGACTGGCATAGAATTTAGCTTAAGGAAAAATGTGAAAGCGCAAAGAAAAGCTAAAATAAATTTAAAATTCTTTGTTTAATCACGCTGCAAAGGGCGTTTAAAGCTTAACAAAATGCAACAAAGACACCCACATTTTTGGTTTATATGTTAATAAATATAGTTGGAAAGTATGCACTCAACAATTTTTTTTAAATTTGGTATCGGTAAAAGTAATTAGATACGAAATTCGTCAATATAACAAGAACAATATATATTGTCTATCGGTAAATATATATTAATAAAAAAACAACATAATAGTAATTAGCAAGTTAGGTATTCTCCTAATCAAAAAACATTAAACTTAACATACCCGTTAATAAATAATATATATTTTTAATAAATTTTTGCAACATGTGGGTTGTTACCATTAATTTATTAACTTTGTACAGCATATAATGTATTTATTTTTTAATTTTGGTTTTGTTTTGTTTGGTAACACATTGTTAATATTTATGATATATATATATATATATATATATATATATATAGACTTCTATATAAAAATCGCTATATAACATGCATGATGAAAGTGCAAAAAAACAATGTCTGTAAACAATTGCACAAAAAATTGATCATGATTATAAGACCGAAACAATATCGTCTTAAAAAACGAAATGCAAAAAATGTGCAAAGTTTTTTTTTGTGAACTAAAATCAGCAAAACGGTGAATAAACAGAACACCATTGTTACTTGAAATTTCCGTAGAGATCGAACGATTGAATATACTGAGAAATTACTTTGTAGCAAAACTCGTAATTCGTTTCACTGCCAACCATGTTCTCTCTCGCGTCTCTCAGGTCCTTAATTGTTCGAAATACATCGACTTTGTTCTCGTTTTTGAGCCGGTCCAAAAGATTCGAAATCGCGCACATTGTGCCACATTTATCCGATCCGTCACTGACGATAAAATATAAGTTTTAATTTATTTATTTTGCTAGGTTTTCGTCCCGTAATGCAATTCCATAACAATGTTAAGATTTTATTTAACGTGAAAACCTAGAAAAGTGGAATTATCGAGGTTTCATACGCAAGTCGCATTTAACAATAATACAATTATTTTTTAAATAAAATGTGACCCTATTTAATTATAACATCTAACTAAAGAAGCTCGATTTTATAATAGCAAAAAATTACCTGCAATGATACAATGCAATGTGTTTCTTTCCCTTTGCTGGAACAGCTTTTGGCAAAAACGCTTCGACTTTAGACAAAATTTCCAGGGCAGTTGAACAGTCGGGTGGCCCATTTTCCTTTTTCCATTTTGTGTACGAAATCTGTTGAACTGTGTGTGTTTCCTAAATTGTGAAAAAAAATTATTTACCAAGTTGTAAAAAAGTAACAAATGTAAAAAAATATTGTAAATGACTATTATAAACTTTTTAACGAAAGAAAAAATAAATCTTACCGGTACACCCTCAAGTGAAATTTCCAAGGTTCGTTCGATATATTCTGGGTTGTTGGTAGTCGAAACAGTGTGGACTGTAACGTCATTGAATTTAATAGATTCCAAATCTTTTGCCCAATATTTAACACAAGATGAATCAGACTAAAAAAATGTACAAATGATTTAAAAGACAATTACTAATTGTTTTCTTAATAAACCATAGAAATACCTCAGCCAACATAACAACACAGCTTATTCGGTTGTCGATTATACATCTCAAAAACAATTCAACTCTGTTCGGGAGAGGATCTTCAGCGACAATGTAGTAATATCCGTTAGCATATGCCTGTAACATGACAATTTTTAACATAAAAGCTCGGTGGTATAATTTTAGAAATAAAACTATATTAGGATAAAATTCATTTTTTTATAAATTATAGGCCTACTTAAAAAATGAATCAACGACATATTCTTGCCTTAATTGTTGACGCATTAAGGTACATTGGTACTCCGAGGTCATCGCACATATTAACTGAAGGCACGTTGTGGTCATCTACATTTAAAATGTATAAGTTATATTTAAATGTCAGTCAGTGTTTAAATGTATTTAAATAAATGTAAGCAAAAATTTATGCCAATTTTTTTTTACACGCACATGGTATAATCGACGATTTTTTGTAAACTATCTTATTTGTTTCTTGATAAGCTCGTTTTGTTTCCGTAAATGATGGTGGTATACAAGACAGGTTTTTAAACTCAGTTTGAACGATGGTCCTATCTCTTTCTTGAGATACCCTATAAATATGAATGCTGCGTTAGTATCTTTATAAAAAATCTTTAAAAGTTAAACAATGTTTAAATTTTATATTTCAAAATACTTTTTTAACATTGCCAAATGGTCACTAAAGTTTTGTGCACCAATCTCAGTATTTCCGAAAGTTGCTATTTCTGCCAGCATTTTATGCAACATCATGTATTGTCCCTACATAAAAATTGTAAAACTTGGATTGAATTGGAATAAAAACTTTTAATGCACAAACAAAAAAATTGTTTGTTAAAGGGTTTGTCTAATATGTTGAATCCTTATGTTAAAATTTATAACACGTTTTAAACAGATCTGTTAAACAATTTATTTTGCATGGCGACTAGAAAATATTTTAAAAAGTGATTTAGTTAATGTTTAATTACCACTGATTGCACCATGTCGGTTCTGTTCAGCCTCATATCATGAACACATTTAAACACATTAACGCTATTAGTTTTTTGCAATTCTTCTTGTAATAAATCAAGCCCGATAAACGTTCCAGTTCTTCCTACTCCAGCACTAACAATCACATATTTTTAATAAAACAGTTTTATTTATGCTTTAAAAATTTTTAAATTTATCAAAACAAACAAAAAACCTGCAGTGAACAACTATAGGTCCAGATACAGACATTTGTACAACAGCTCGGTGTAATCTTATCAGAGTAGATGTTGTGTCTGGTATACCGTGATCTGGCCAGGACAGATATTGAAATTGTTCAACAGCCATGGTTTTCTAAAAGAGCAATGTAACAAAAAATATATTACATGAAATAGGTTTAAACCTGATACAATAGATATATTAAAAATAAAAAAATACCAACATATATATAAAGATCACTTCATGTATATAATATACTTTTAAACTTAAAAATCGGTATCCCTCAAAATTTGAAATATTTAATTTAATTTTCAAAAAATCTTACTTTAGATTCCTTTAGTGAAATTTTAAATGTTCTCTTTGTATATTCTCCAACATTGACTTCAACAACTGACTTGATTATTATTAAACCATAAGTTACTTTCTCCCCGAGATCAGGCCAATATTTGGCACATTTATCCTTAAAGTAATAGGTCTTAATCAATCTATTATAACGATTTGTTCTATTATAATCTATTATAGCGAAGCACTATAGTGATAACCAACAAAGTCTAGAGCAAAAGTGCAGCAGTCTTGATTTTCAAGGTACATGCAACAATTAAAATTTGTACAATTTGTATTTATCTTCAACAATTGACAAAAGTTAAATTTTAAAAAATGACATATCGAGGCGAATTTCATTTATTAATATATTTTTTACCTTTTCATTTTCTCTAACTAGCGCTAGCATAACTATAACATTGCAATTATTTTCCAGTATCATTCTCCAAAAATCGTTTACGGTATTATCTTTAGGTCCTTGAGCTGCTATGAATTTCTTTGCCTTATTGGCGCCCTTTATTATAAATAAACTATAAGTATCTTGTACAATATAAAAAATATAGTAAAATGGGATTTACATAACTTACGTCGATGTACGATGCATTAATGTAGTCTGAATGAGAATCTCCCCCAATCTTTTGCAACACAACTCGAGAAATATCACCTTTTTATAAACCATTCAACAAAAAAATGATACTTTTTATTAAAAAAATCTTAAATTGTCGTTATGATTGAGTGTTTTAAAGATCGTGTAAACATTACTTTAATATTTCGATTAAAAATAAGATCTTACTTGGACTTATATTTTTATATCGATTTTTTGCTATATTTTCCTCCGTTCTTGCAACCACGTTTGTTACTTTAGAGTTAGAGAGCACCTCAGGCAAATCCGTCTAAAAATAACGTATAAAACAATAAACTAACATAACAAAAATTTTTTTTAAATATATTTAAGCTACCCCCTTACTAATACAACTTGCTATTATATGTTTGCCTCGTTTAAAATATTGCTTTAAATAATCTTAGTGTGATAGTATTATATTGTCTTGTGTCAATAATTTACAGCATAAGGTACCAACAAGGTACAACAATCTACTCACTGAAATAGGCCCCGGCCAGTTTGTTTTGCTTTACAAAAAAATATTTATTTATTAGCACAATTTGTACATTAAAATTTTTTAAAAAACTATAAGTTACCTTGAATTCTTTTACAAATTCTTTGTCTTCTTGTTCACGTTTAAAGTTATAAACTGTAATGAGATCACTAGCCTGTATTACATAAGATTGGAATTGATCAACACGATCAACGTTTTCATAGATATCAGCATTTACAAGCTCCTGGCTTTCTATGAAAAAATAAGAATATATTTAGTGAATTGTATGATTGTGTTTTTAAACTGACAGTTTACCTCTGTGATCAATAATACCACCCATAGAAATTGGTCCCCCGTATTCATGGGTATTTGGTGTTGCTGATTTTTGTTTCATAAAATAACCTTGTATTTTATTTCTAAAATAAATATACATCTTAAACAAAGAATTCAAAAATGGTTCTTGTAATTAAACATAAATAAAATTAACAATAAAAAACTTAATTAAAATTGATCGAATATTACTTATGTTAATTATTTTTAATCTCACCTTTGAAAAAATACAATTCCAAATATAATGAATATCAACACAGCAGCAATCACAACTCCGATTATTAAGCCCGTGTTGTTGCCTTCTGTTAAATATGATTAAATTTAAAATAATTAAGTGCACTAAAGTATTTTTTTTAAACGAGATTAAAAAAATTACCTTTTTCTAACGGTAAAATTATGGGTTCAGATATGGGACTGCTTCTATAGTCAATAGTTCCATCACCAACAGCTGTCGCAGTAATGACGTAGTATTGATATGTAGAACCTTGGGTCAAAGGTCGATTCTGTCCTCTTATTACCGGGTTGGACTGCCGTCGCTTACGTTTTGTTTCGTTATTACAGGACGTGGTTTCACCATTGACACCACAGCATGTATCTGTGTTATCTCCTAAAACTATTTCAATGGTTTCAGAAAATCTACAAAGTAAATAAATATGTTTCATTTCTTGATAAAAAAATGTATAATCTTTTAAATTAAAATACATTTTATTTTATTACCCTGCTAGAGCCAAGGCAATATAACTATCATCTGAGATATCGTTTGGATTGTCCTTAGTCTTATAACTTTTGTTTGTTTGCCCTTGTTTAACTATTACAAAATAACAGCTAAAAATAAAAAAAAAATGTAGTCAATTTAGTTTCATTACAATTGTGATTAAAACAAAAAACAGAAAAATTTTACAACTTGTCAACTTACCTTATTGCTCCATTTCTTTCGTTAGAACTTTCTAAGGTTAAAGTTACTTGATTGTTGGTTATAGAAGATTCAGTAGGAACATTGACATTTATTGGCGCTAAAAGTATTAAAAAGTGAATCTTAATTAACGTTTTCTAAATAATAAACATATAACAATTGTAGGAGTTATTTTAAAATAAGTTGTTTAACGATTTATGAAGTAACTTGGTAACACACCTTCTGATAACGTAATGCAGATCCCAATCAAGTGTTCAGAAAAACTTTTTGGCACTCTATTTTCGCACGGACTAATAGCAACTGCTCCAACTTGAAATGTGTAGTCAGTATTTGGTTTGGTTATTGTGATTGTAAAACTAGTTTGATTTAACGGCAAAACTGCTGTAATAGCTTGACTAGTAGGAAACGTTACGTCATTGCGTTTTATGTTTACTTCCTCATAGTAACGCACCTGAAAAATACATCCAACTTAAACTTTTAAATAAGCCTGTTTTGGAATCATTAGTACATCAAAAATAAAGGTAGTTTTAGCAATTTAAAATATAATTTTTACAGCTTGTTTATTTTTTATATACCTAACACCTAATAAATTTTCATACCTGATATAATCCTGTAAAATTGTAAAATTTTGGTTTTGTCCAAGTTAGAGTACAAGTTTGTACAGATGGGTTGTAAGTCAATTTGGGGTTAAATGGCGGACTTAACTTTAAATTAGACGTAGTTGCATATGTATATGTTTGTGAAACTGAATTTTGACAACCTTCAAGTTGTGGAATAACCTGTACATGTTAAAATTGTTTTAACGTAAATATTTACTACAAAAATATAGTACAAACCTGTATTTGATAAATACTATCTGGCCGTAAATCAGAAACCAAATAATTTGCAACTTTAACATCTGTCAAGATTGTCTTTTTTGATGTGCTAAAGTAAAAAAACTTAAATAAATCCGCAATAATAGAATGTTATAAACAGTTACAAATGTTAAAACTAACAAAACACCAAAAGTTTTTAAATAGTTGAAATTATTACTGTTAAGTCCATTTATATGAAAAAACAATTTATATTTTCCATTAATTTTAAATGCAATTTTACACTCAGTTGGACACCATTAGCCGCCTTTGTGCGTTTCTTTTTTGTATCGCCTTATCGCCTGGTCATTTAAGTTTTTTCCGTTTTCCAACGTTCTTAGGAAATCACGTGATTTGTGTTTCGCTTTTTTTGTGTTATATTTTTTGTGTGGCAACTTGGAATGATTTCGGAGTTATTTTTAGTACGTCATATATTTTAGAATACGATTCGCTCTGTTCTAATAATTCATAAATGGTCTTTAGTTAGTTTTTGTTAAAAGTAATATCGATTTGTAAGTGTTAGGCCAGTATTGTTTTTGTTAATTGTTTTTCTTATGTACTGAATTTGAATACATTTTAGAGTATTTCAATTGTTGTTTCAGTCGAGTTAGACAGTTGCAATTCTGGGCCCGTTATTGGCATTATTTTTATATTAACTGGAATCAATCTGTGATCAGGGGGCGTATTTTATTCTCCGATCAACCTATTGTTGGTCACGTGGGGTAAGGTTGGATAAACCCTACAATTACCAACATTTTTGCAATGAACATTTAGTGTTTAAATTATATCTTTAAACTAAAAAAAAAATTTTAATAAAAAATGCATTAGTTTTTTGATTATAATAAAATTAAAGTATATACAAAAAATATAAATTACATACAAACTAATTTTATTTTTAATAGCTTTTTACCCGAATAAATCTTGATAAATAAGTTTATGTTGAAAAGATGAAGCTCCTGGTATAATGGACCACGAAATATTTAGTTTAGTTCCATCACAAACTTCACTTTTAACTTTTATTTCTGGTTCAATCACATTTTCCACTAACAAATATTGTGTTTATTATTTATTATTCGTACGTTATCGACAACGTTGTTAAGGAAAAATATAAACGGTAAGTATATTTACCTTCACAAATTACATAGGCATTATATGCATATCCAACAAATTTCTTTAAATAAATACGAAGACAACCATCAGGGTGGGGTTGAGTACCAGGATATCTCCAATTTGTAAAATATTCAACTGTTTGTGAAGAAATCCAAAATGGTCCGGCTCCTAAATTATACATTTCAATGTTACACTACTATTTTTACCTTATTTAATATAACTTTAAAGTGTTGAATTTTTATATTTTATATAACATGCTACTTTAAACTATTAATTTAATATAAAATTAATTAATTACCTATAGATGTTGAGGATGATACCAAAGAAGATTGACTTGAAAAAACTGCTAAACTTCCACCTTGTTGTTTGCAGTAGTTTGAAGCCTCTTTACAACTTAACCTTTCTTTCCCAAAAATTAAATTACTGGTGTCTGCAATTCACATAAAAATTTTACTAAAATGTGCCTAATAAAAAAAAATTCACATCTCACCTTTGTTAATAACAAATTGTTCACTCTGTATAAATGTCGAAGTTAAAGAGTTTGAAGCAAAACATCTATATCTCGTTAAAGCAACTTCTTTACAAGATGTTCCATAAACAGTTAAAGTACTTTCTACTCGATACATCTCAGAATTTTTTTTATGAAATATCTAATAAAATTCAAACACAATTTTATTTAACCAAAATTGTTGTGAAATGTAAAAAAATATTTACCTTAAATTGACTTGTGCGAGGTATAGTTGTGTTGTCAACAAATCTCCATTCAATATTAGCTAAAGGATTGCCATCAAAGGCACATGTAAATTGAACTTTGTTGTTAGACGGAAAACCCAAGTAATTAAGTGGAACAACAATTTCCGGTATTCCTAACGAAAAATATTTATTTAGCTAGTCATTTAAATAACATAGTTAATATTTTTACTTATACTCGCATACCCAACACCACCACAGTTGTGTTTTGAGTAACTTGATATACTGCCATGGTCGATCCGATAACATTTGAAGCATCACAATTGTATACACCTGAATCAGTAAATTGAGCCTACAATGTAAAAGTACATTAAAATTTAATGTTCTATCAAAATTGCTTATAAAATTATGTTTTAAAATGTTTATGCTTTTACCCTATTTGAAATCATTAAAGTTGTTGCCTGTATTGGGTATGTAGGAGAATAAATTTGATATACATCGTTTGTGTTCCTTGTTATGTCAACTCCCCCTTTTTTCCAAGTAACACTTGGTAGTGGATAACCAGATGAGGAACAAACAATTGTAGTTGGTTGAGTTCGTGATAAAGTTCTTGTTACGTTTACGCTTGCTTGAGATATTTCTATTGTTGCAGGAACTGTAAAACAATGCATGTGATGTAATTAGCGTAACGTAAATTACCTTATAGATTTTGTATAATGGGCGGTTGTACATTTATTAGTACTTTATAGCGGAAAGTTTCGTACAATCCCCATTAACTCGTATCATAAATACTTTGATCCACTACAATCAAATACAGTTAATACGGTGTAAACATGTGACTTTAAGGTCTAAACACGTGACTACAGGTAGCACTTAGCGTAAACAAGAAAATGGCAAATTCGTTACATAAGTCACAATCATGATTCAAAACTTTATTTTAAATACAAATTAAAACGTTTTGTTATAACTCTATTAGATTATCGTTTTAAATACTCTTTCTAACACTTGCAGTAAAGTTAGGCGATTTCACATTTCCTTTCAGAGACTGGCAATCAGCCAGTTTAAGCAACCATGGTTTTTATAAAGTATGGTAGGCTTTATACTTCTTGTGTTTTATGTGAAAATATCTAAATAGGGACGTATTTAATGCAAGTTTTGTAAAGTGATCTTTTTTATAAAATTTAAGACATTGGTAAAAAAAATCATGATAAAATATTGTACTTAACTTTTATCTAAAATATGTGGGTATACGCAAAAAACGAAAATTATCAACGTTAAAACTAACAAGAGGCGCCAAAATGTTCTGTACTTACCATGAACAACAACATCTAATTTGTAGTTTACTTGAGCAACATCTTCACTAGTTGATGTAAATTCACATCTAAGTGAATAGCTATCAGCACTACCAGAATCAACGTCTTTAATTACGTGGGTAACATTTAAAGATCTAAACACATTATTATTATTTTTTATTGCTTTTATTAAAATGATATTAATTTATTTTTTATTAAAATAATATTAATTTATTTTTTATTAAAATGATATTAATTTATTTTTTATTAAAATGATATTAATTTATTTTTTATTAAAATGATATTAATTTATTAATAATAAAAAATCAAGTTTATCTACCTCTGTTCAAATGCTATAACATTAGATGTAAATATATTTTTTCCGTCAAAGTTTAAGTAACAACGAACGCTTTCCCTAGCATAAACAAAGACCTTAAACCATATTGTTAGGTCTTGACCCTGAATAATAGTTTGTGAGCTCGGGTAAACCACTTTAAATTGAACTATAACAAAATTAGAAAGCTGACGATTATTTTAAATTCACAATAAATAATCCTTATTTAAACGTTATAGTCATATTAATTCACAGTATATAAAGAGAATAAAGTAATGTGAAATGTGCGTATTTAAAAAAAATCGCCTGCAATAAAAAAATATTAATTAAAATGAATTTTATGTTTGGCGCTTAAACCCTTTTCTTAAAAAATTATATCTCAAATTAATCCTTATTGTTATAATGATAAATATCAAAATATATCTTACTCTTTTCGCAATTTTTTCCTTCATATCCAATCGAACAACTACATATGTAATCATTAACTCCATCACTACAAGTTCCTCCATTTTGACAAGGGTTTGGCTGGCACTCATTTATATCTAATGTTAATAAACGTTATTTTAACCCATATCAATTCATTGTGCAAATTATATTGTTTATATAAACAGAATTTAAATTTTTAAAAATAACAAATTTACCGTGTTAAATTAACAACCTTTAAATTTTTTTATAAATATAAAAAATATTTTGTAAAGTTACTAATTTCGCATAATTCTCCAGTATAGCCCGAGTTTATACAATCACAGGTAAACATGTTAACTCCATCACGACATGTTTGCCCATGACAGGGTGATGATGCACATTCGTTCATATCTGAAAATACGTTTTTTAACATACTTACTAATGTCGTTAAAAAAACAAAATAGATATTTATAAAGAGAGAACAAAATAAAAAAAAATTTATAAAATTTTAAAAAATTGAACGATATTGTTTTTTTGCCAAATTATATATTTCAACAAACAATAATATAAACAAGAATATAATAGTAAAGCTTAAACTTAATTTTCGTACGTATGTCCAAGTAGGCCTTTAAAATAAAAAAAAATGAGTCTCTTTAAAACAAATAGTAGTAAATTTGCTATTTCTGACAAACGTACGTAAATTAGTGTTTTAAGCCGTATTTTATAGCGTTTAGGCGATTAATTAACCAATTTTAAAATAAAAATTAAAAATATTTAATTTTTGAATAATTAAATATACTACCTCAACAACAAAAAATTTTAAGTAATAATTTAAAAAAAAAATAAAATATTTGATAACATGATTGGTAAATTAACTGCATTAACATTATTTAGTACACCTTTGCCAAATTATATATTATTCAATTAATTTAATCGATTTAAACGTTTATAAAAGTGATGGGAGACTAATCGCATCATTCATCCCGCTTCGAATTGATAAATGACACTTTTTGTTTAAACTTTAACGCAAAAACTAATCATTAGCAAACCAAATAGCGAAAAAATATATTTTGATAACACATAAAAAATTTTCATAGATTTTCATAAAATAATTTTTAAAAATTATTCAAAAATATAATTAATTTTTACTTTATAAACGACGATTTAAAAATTAAAGATTTAAAATTCAAAATCCAAGTTTATAGCTTTTACAATTTTAGTTTTAATTTAATAAGAGTAGCTCGCATTAATAAGAGCTACATTGTAAAAGGTTGTAATTGCGATAAGACGCCAAACATAATTACAATTTTAGTTTAGAAATTTGTTCCTGAATGATAAGCTTTTCTTTTCTTATTAATGTTTATAAATATTACGTCCACGAGGAATAATAACACCTCCATTAAAAAGTATTCTTACCTATTGAACAAGTTTCTCCTGTATAACCTGCATTACATGAGCAAACAAAACCTCCAGGAGTAGTTGAACAAACACCTGCGTTATTACATGGTCCTGACCGACAAGGCCCGGTGTCTGTTAATAAATTATTTATTACTGATTATGTAATAAACCTAATAAGCGAAGGCTTAACGTTTAACCTTTTCACACATATGATATTTTAAAAAGTAAAAAAACAAACCAAAATTGTTATATTTAAATAAAGGAAAATTAAAAGTTAAGATAATAGTTTTGTTTTTAACTTACTAACAGCGTTGGTTGTTGATACATCGTTTTCATAGAAAATAACAATTACCAAAAAAAGTCGATAACGTAACTCCATTAGTTTATTAATATTTATTACATATGTATATTGCTTAAATGTATAAACTCAACTTCATGTAATAAATATATTTTAAAGTTTCTCATAAAAATATGGGAAACACCATCTATATAATTTTTTATTTATAAATTGATTATATATAAATACAAAAAAAAATTCTAAAACACATGTATGTATCTTAAACAAAGTATAACTTAAAATATTATATAACTTTTCTACTAACAACAACAAATTATAATATAAAAATAAAAATAGGTTATACCAGCTTAACAAAGGATGAGTAACACCACGCAATGCAAATTTTTGGTTTAAAAAATAGCTTACTACCTGTAAATATTTTTAAAGGAGGCCCTACAGCGAGCAGCATTTCCGTGTGGTTGTTTCCTGATATATCAGTGCTACTAATATTGACAGTATAATAACTGGTATAAAGTGATATAAAACAAATCAATAATACTAAAACCACAAGACATAATTTATAATATGGGTTAATAAAATAAAAGCGTACCAATATCGACTCTATTGCTTAACCTGGCTTATTTTAAAACGTCCGGACTTTAATAAAAGTAACAAAAAGCATTTTTTTGGCTTAATTTTGAATATATTGGTTTTAATAATGTGTTGGGTTGTAAAATTAGTTTTACTTATGAAAAAAAACATTTATTAAAAAAGATCTCCAACATTTATTGCTCACTAAATTAAAAACCCCATGTCATTACAACAGTATAAAGTAGGCAATCTCTTTGTTTTGATATTTGATGATATGAAATTCCTTAAACGTGTGGGCTATACAATCTATGTCTGGTTAGGATTTATTTTACTAAGTTTATAACGCAACTTAATATTAGTTAGGTATAAATTAAAAACTTAAATTAATACTTTATATATAAAATAATATATTATAAATATGTGGATAATATTTCTAAAACATTTTTTAATTAACTCAGCATGTATTTTTATAACCTTTGTTGGTAAAAACTAATTTAATAAAAATATATAAAGAAATGAAGTTAAGTTATTGTATTATTTTGATTATTGTTATTCTTTATGAGAATAACGTATTAACAACTAATGCTGTTAGTAAGTATAAATGCTGTTAGTAAGTATACATTTTTTTTAACATTTTTTGTTTGCCGTCGTGATTTGTATTAACCACAGTTAAACTTAAATTAATACGAAAAAGCTTATACCTTAAGTCATTGCATATTAGTTAGGTCTTAAGTACAAAAATATAAAATTACAGACACCGGGCCTTGTCAGTCGAACCCATGTAATAACGCAGGTGTTTGTTCAACTGCTTCTGGAGGTTTTGTTTGTTCATGTAATGAAGGTTATACAGGGCCGACTTGCTCAGAAGGTAAATATTTGTTACAAAATCTGATTTTACTGTAAAAATACGTTTTTACATTGTGGTTGGGTGTGATGTGTTTATATACCCTTTTAAGCTTATTTTTTTGACTGTGTTTGAAAGCAAATAGTTAGTAATGTAATAAAATGATGTGATTCCTTACAAAGTTTGCGATTTTTAATATTTAGCCTAATATCAAAATTATGTTTTATGTAAGATCATAATTTACTGAAGATTTTGTTTATCTAACATAATGATACAATTTTTTTAAATATAAAAAAAAATTTATAACGAAATTATATTTTAAATAGTCTTAATTTCCACTAATGGATATTAACATATTAAATACTGTAAAACAAGTATAGTAAATAGTAATTACAACAACTTTTTTTTATTATATTAAAAATAACCCCTTTTTAACAGATATTGATGATTGTGTTACAAACCCATGTAATAACGGTGGGACGTGTATTGATGGTGTTAACAGTTATACTTGTGACTGTATATCAGGTTATACCGGAAATCAATGTCAAAATGGTAAGCACTATAAAAAATCAACTAAAAAAAATATAAGCATAAAAAAAATTGCATAATGGGACATAGATGTTGCTAAACATTAAATAATGTAAAATGTATTATTAATATTATTTGATATATTTTTATATTGCATTTCAACAGATATAAACGAATGTTTATCCAACCCATGTGTAAATTCAACTTGCGTAAATCAAGTCAATTCTTATTCATGTTCATGTACACCTGGTTATACTGGAACTACATGCTCAATTAGTAAGTAAAACAATTTTAGGAATATGTATTAATTATTTGTAAAAATATAAATAAGTTACACTGTCAATCAAAAATAAAAACCTTACTGTAAATTTGGTTTAAATGGTGCAACATGCTTATTAAGTAAAATTAAAACAATATTTTTAAATTGTTAGTATCCATTGCTTAAAATTATTAATTTAACTATAAATTGTTACATTGATTGTTTAAAAAAAGTATTGCAAGTTTTTTATAACTTGATTAAAAGTTTTTTCACGCAAAATAATAAAAGCATAATGTTGTTTATTTTAAGACGATAATATTAAAAATTAACGTAATAAATTAAATAAAGGCTTTATAAAATGATTTTAAACATTTATAAATAACGAAACTTATCTTTAATATCATACTTTTTAGACATGAACGAATGTGCATCATCACCCTGTAATGGGCAAACATGTCGTGATGGAGTTAATATGTTTAGCTGTGATTGTGGAAATTCTGGTTATACTGGAACAACATGTCATATAAGTAAAAAAAATAAATTGACACAATTTCAAATATTCATTAAAGAAATAAATTTTAGTTAGTAGTCAGATTTTCTAACATAGTTATAATTTTTTTTAATTAACAGACATAAATGACTGTTCTGTAAACTCATGCCATAACGGTGGAACATGTATTGATGGTCTTACTACTTATACTTGTAGTTGTAAACCTGGTTATAATGGGATCCGGTGTCAAACAGGTGAATATTTTACCAATTTTAAAAATTTTTGTTAGGTTGAATAAGTAGGGCAAAGCATAATGTTGTTTATTTCAAGACGGTATTATGCAATAAGTTTAAACGTTTATAGATAACAAAACTTATCTTCAATATCATACTTTTTAGACATAAACGAATGTGCGTCAGCACCCTGTAATGGGCAAATATGTCGTGATGGAGTTAATATGTTTAGCTGTGATTGTGGAAACTCTGGTTATACTGGATCAACATGTCATACAAGTAACAAAATTAAAATTGATACAAATTTAAAATTTGTTTAAAGAAATAAGTTTAAGTTAGTAGTCAGGTTTTTTAACAAATTTATATTTTTTTTCGTAATAACAGACATAGATGACTGTGCTGTAAACTTGTGCTACAACGGTGGAACATGTATAGATGGTGTTAATAGTTATACTTGTAATTGTATACCTGGGTATACCGGTAATCAATGTCGAACAGGTAAAAAAAAAGTTGAATAAGTAAATATATTTAAAAATTACAATTTTAATTATGTTCATAAAAAATTTTAGCGACATATAAACTTTTTAATAAAATATAAATCTAAATACAGATATAAACGAGTGTAACGGAAACCCATGTGTAAATAGTGGAACATGTACCGATGGTATAAACTCTTATGCGTGTTCGTGTGCTGCCGGTTACACTGGAAACCAATGTCAAACAAGTAAACACGTTTTAAATATGCAATATTTTAAATATAAATTTCCAAAATTGTATGGCTTTAACAGTTTTTAACATAACAATCTGATACTTTATATAAAAAAAACTTGTTTAATACCAAGTTAATAATTTTTTAAGACTTGAATAAATGTAAACCCATGTCAATACAGAAACGCTTGTGTTAAAGTTAATGATAAGTTATTAAAAAATACATAAAAGTGTGCTAATGTTATTCAATTAAAGAATACCAAGCTTTATTTAATGGTGTGAAGGTAAACACAACCAACTTTATTTAAAAGCGATTGCTTTTTTTTAGTTGGTAAATATGTACACTGCATCTTTTTTAAGTTTAGTAAGTGTGACTTTAATTTTGACTGAATAATTTTACAATAAAACATAAAACTATTTGCAGATATAAATGAATGTAACCCAAACCCATGTTTAAATAGTGGAACATGTACCGATGGCATAAACTCTTATGCGTGTTTGTGTTTTGTTGGTTATACTGGAAACCAATGTCAAACAGGTAATGTTTGATTAAAGCAGATGACTTACTATTGCTATAGTAAAAATGATTTTAAGAAAGGTACATAGAAAAAAAAATTCTGTAACATTTTAGATATAAATGAATGTCAACCAAATCCATGTCAAAATGAAGGAACTTGTATTGATAAAGTTAATGATTACAAATGTAATTGTATATTCGGTTATCAAGGAAAAAATTGCGATCAAAGTAAGTTAATGTTATTTACAAATTTTATGAGGGTAAAATTTATATATTATGGTCAAAATAAAGATGTTTTACGATGTGTTATAAAATAGAAAAAAAAATATTTGCGTTTTTTTATTATTAAAATTTTCCTCGTTACAGTTTAAAAAAATTTCAGTTTAAAAAAATTTTAAATTCAGACTACTTTACAAACATTAAACTTTAACCTTGTAGTAACTATTAGATTTTTGCAAAATTTCTGAACTGTCATTTTTATGTTTAGATCAGTTTGAAGTGATTTACCCAAGTTCACATACTGTTATTAAAGGTGAAGACTTAACAATTTGAAGAAAGTGTTCGTTGTTACTTAAACTTCGGGGGAAATAATATATTCACATCGGATGTTATAACATTTCAACAGACGTAGGTGTACTATATTGTAACTTAACAAAAAAACAAAGTAATATCATTTTTAGATCTTCAAATGTGACTCATATGATAAAAAATGTTCAATCTGATAATTCTGGTACATATTTGCTAATATGTGAGTTTACACCAAGTAGTGGAAATATTGCTAAAATAAACTACACCTCAAAAGTTGTTGTTCATGGTAGGAAAAACGTAATGTAACGCAACAGATTAAAATATGTAGAACTAATGTCACATAAACATATGTTTTTAAACAATATATAAAATCTATAATTTATTAATTTTTTTTTAACATGTTATGGTTTTATTTTTAAAGTTCCGGCAACTATCATAATATCACAAACTAACGTTAAAATAATGGAAACAAAATCACAAACTCAACCAACTTCAATTGGTTGTTCTTCAACTGGTAATCCATCACCAAGTGTTACTTGGAAAAAAAATGAAGTTGATATAACAAGTAGTACAAACAATGTTTATCAAATTTTTTCTACTACTTCCACAAAACGAAACACAACTTTAACAATTTCAAATGTAAGTGAGACAACAAAATATTTAAATAGGAAATTTCCAGTGTTAATTTAAAAAATTGAAAAACTCTAATTGTATTTTAGGCCAAGTTTTCAGATTCAGGTGAATATGTTTGTGTTGCAACAAACAACATTGGATCGAACCCAAAAACATATCAAGTTACAAAAATTCTTACAATTGATGTTACAGGTATGCAACCTGTATTTAATTTGAAGCTAAATACATATATGTAAATTTCTAATATATATTTGAAGGAACACCGGAAATTGTTGTTCCACTTAATTACTTGGTGTTGCCATCTAACAACAATGTTCAATTTACATGTGCCTTTGATGGAAATCCTTTACCTAATATTGAATGGAGATTTGTTGACAACACAACTATTTCAACCACAAGTCAATTTAAGGTAATGTCATTATTGTTTTTAAAAGCAACATGCACATAACTAATGTTTTGTATAATTTTCAATAGATAAGTAACTCGACTGTTTCTGAACGTTTTCGAGTGAAAAGTACTTTAACTGTGTTTGGAACCTCTTGTAAAAAAGTTTCGTTAATGAGATTTAAATGTTTTGCTTCGAATTCGATAATTTCTACATTTGAAACAAGTGATCAATTTGTTGTTGATAAAGGTAAGCGTATTTATAAGAACGATAAGCTTAATTACATTTTTTGACCCCAACTTCTAAGGTCCTTCTCGAACCAGCTGCTTTCATAATGTAACGCTCTTAAATAGGCTGTCATAAAAATTTCTAGTAAGTTATAAACTTATTGGCCCAATAAATTTTGGGAATATTTATCAATAAAATCCAAAACTGTGACGGGTAGTTCAAAATTGGGTCGGAGAACCTACGTTATTGTTGTTTAGAACGTGTCGTTTTTATATAAGGGATAAAAGTAAATAAGGTAAAAATTCCTCAATTATTTGCAGACAAAAATAATCTGATTTTTGGCGACAAGATAGTAAATTGTAAACAGGCTTTTAACTACTGCAAACAACAAGGTGGAAGTTTAGCAACTTTTCCAAGTCAAACTTCTATTTCATTTTTAGGTAAATCAATTAAATAATATTTTGTAATAACAAAGTATTATGTTAAGGTATAATTTAGGAGTTAGACCATATTGGATTTCTTCACAAACAGTTGATTATTTTACAAATTGGGAATTTCTGGGTACTCAACCCCACCCTGATGGTTGTCTTCGTTTTCATAATAAACAATTTGTTGGATACGCACATAATGCCTCTGCAATTTGTGAAGGTAATTACCTTCAACATTTAATTTTACTTATGCTAACATTTGTAAAAAGCGGCACATTTTAATTTCAGTCAATAATGTGATTCAACCTGCGATTGAAATTAACAATGTAGTTTGTGATGAAACAAAGTTGAATATTTCATGGGCAATTCTACCAGGGGCTTCATATTTTCAACAAAAACTTAACTACAATGATTTGTAATATACATTCTTTAATTTTTTATTCATAAAATTGTAAATTTTTTAATTTAATGCAACGTATATTACATAACTTTTATCAGACCTCGAATAATTTTTTAAAAAGATTGTTTGTTAAGCTACCTAAATTATATATTCATTTTAGAACATTAAATACAGCAGTTATTTTGGATAAAGGTGTAACTAACTATTTGATCCCTAATGTTACTCCAAACAACACTTACTGGATTCAGGTCTAAACTAATACTATAAATAAACAAATAAAACCATAAAACAAATTGGCAACAATTTTTTTTTACTTTTTAGATCATTTCACAGTACGAAGGTTGTCAAAATTCAATTTCTCAAACATTCACAAAAACAACAACGTTAAATATAAATCAAAGTCCGCCCCAATACACGAGCTTAGATTATGACAAAACAACAAATTTGTGTACTTTTTCATGGATTAAAAATGAACAAGTGAACAATGCAGAGTTTTACAAAGTAAGTTACAATTTTAAATAATTTATTTTTTTAGATTCTGAATCAGGTGTCATGGTTTAGTTGTGTTATTATTTCAAGGTACGCTATTACGAAGAAGCTAACATGAAACGAGGTGATGTCATATTTCCTTTTAGCGCTAAAACAACAACATTGTATATAGATCAAACAAGCCTAACAATTAATCTTACTCAACCAAATACCGACTACAAATTTCAAGTTGGCTCAGTTGCCAATAGTATATGTGATGTCAGAGATTGGTCTGGTTTTATTTCCGGAATATGCATAACGCTACAAACAGGTTGGTATTTACAATTATATTTAAATTACATAAACACCGAAATCTTAAAGCCAAAAAATAAAAGTTTATGCGGTTTCCTTTTATTTTAGTTCCATCAACGATTACACTACCTCAGTACATTAATGCTGACTATCAAATAACTTTAATATTAAACAATGTCAATGAAAGAAATGGAATAGTGACGTAAGCAAAATTCTGTTAAACAAATACTTAAAACATTTAACTATTTATTTTATTTGTTAATTTTAGTTGCTTTTTTGTTATTGTCACATCAGTTCAAAATACACAGAATTTTACAATTCAAAAAGACCCGAACAGTCTTGCCAACAACAGTTACGTAGCCTTAGCCTATTCCAGGTACGAAATAATAACATTCTCTACTTAAATATCTGTAACATATTAAACCTAAATATACGTAATTGTAGATTTTCGAACAACTCAAGTGTTAAATTAGGAGACAATCGCGTCACTTGTTGTGACGTCACAAGTAATGACGTAACACATTGCTCGAACTCAAATGAAACCAACCGTCGACGACGTCAGATTAATTTGGTAATACGAGGACAAAATCAACCTTTAATTTCGGGGTCTATGTACCAATATTACGTTATTACCTCTACGCCTCTTAGTGGTAAAAACCCAAATGATATACCAACAATATTATATGCAACAAGTTCAATTTCTAACCCCTTTCTCTTCAAATCTGATTCGTCAAAAGGTTAGTTATAGTAACGAATTAAGTTGCTACTCAGTAATCTGATTTTTTAAATACAAACATTTTAAACAAATAACAGGAGTTTGATCTATAATAGTTACATCATTATACAGTTGTTTTCTAATTAAATGATGTTTAAGTTAATTTTAAATAGGTTCCAGCGGTATAGTGACCGGGGTAGTCGTGGGATTATTAATTCTTGTAACCAGCGTGTGTGCAATAGTTATTTATCAAAAAAGGTAAGTTTTAAATTGCCTAAGCCACAACGTAGGTTTCTTTACAACTCGTAAATTTTTTTTTAAAGTTTTCAGATAATATTTATTAAATTAAGATAAGTATAGCAAAAGTCGATTTTATCTTATTTTTCAGAACAACGCTAAACTTTCTTATTTTTAAAAGTGGTCAGGTAGCAAACGCAGAAGAAACTCACTCCAATATCGGTAAAAAGTCATAATATTATTATCAAATATTAACATAATAAAAAAATATCTTAAATGTTTAAATTTTAATTTTTTGCAGTGCCACTACCTGTTATAGTGTCAGCCCATTATCAAAACGTGGAAACAAAAACAGAAAATCCATCATCACATTACGAAGGTAAGTTTTTTGTCTTATAATATTTATTAAAACATTAACAACATATTATATTGTGTGCAGAACCAATACAACACACTCAATACGAAAATATCGCCTTTGAACAACGAACTAAACAAGAAACAGCTTACGAAATGTAAACTTGTTGTACGGAGATTGCGAGTAAAAAATCAACTCAGTATAGCTTTGCAAAACCAACGACAATAAAATTACCAAAAACTCAGTTAACATAAATACAAACTTTGAAAAATTTTATAAAAAAGCAGGGCAATTAACAGTCTTAAACAGTTAAATTAATTCAAGATTACAAAGTTAAAAAATGAAATTAAATATTTTACCTTGAGAGTTATGTTCCTTTTTTATATATCCAAAACATTGTCATCGTGTGCTAAGATAAATTTTGCTTATTATTTTTGAAATATACTATTCTACATTTTAACAAATTTTTTGTTAGCTATTTTTCTACTTGACTACAAAAATGTAGCACAGATTGTTTAAGCTTAAACAAAGGATTGATCAATACACGCAGGCAAGACAGACATAGAATTTAGTTTAAGGAAAAATGTGAAAAAGGCGAAGAAATGCTAAAATAAATTGCAAATTATTTGTATTTTTATAACGCTGTTATAGGCGTTTAAATCTTTATAAAATATACACAAAAAAGCAAACACATGCGTACTTATGGTTCATATGTGAATACATATAATTGGAAAGTATGTACTTAACAGCTCATTTGTATCCGTAAAATAAGTTAGAAACAAAAACCGTAAATATAACAAAAACAACGATGTTTATTAGTATATATAAATTAATTAAAAAACCAAAATATAGTAATTAACAAGTTCGGATTATGAAATATATATTAGGGTGTAGTTGGAGTACAAATATATATACATTTTTTAAGCGTAAAAGTGGTAAAAAACTTAGAAACGTAAATGTTAGTATTTTAATTTAACGTTACATGAATCGTATAATTTCATAAAGCATGCTTGATGTTTATAAAATATAAATTTATTTTAAAACATTTATAAGAAATCATTAGCATTTTAGGTGAATACATATTTTTATGCTTTTGTTTAAAACGCTGTTTTTTATAGGCTGCAATTAATCTTTGCAACGTTTTGTAAATTGAGTAGTGTCTAAATTAAATAAAACAGCGGAATTATCACACCCACCATCTCCCTGTAGAAGTATTTTTATATTTTTTTTAACATGTGGGTTGTTTTTTCAAGTCATTTCCTTAACCTAACATTATATAAGATGGTGCAAATTGTTAAGAAAAGTGTAATTAATTTTTAATTAAACAATGGTGTCAGCTTTTAGTTATAATTTAATTTTTCTTTATTTCTATGAAACAATTTATTTTTCAGGTAAATATATGTTTAAATAAAAATAACCAAAAAAAATAAATTTAAAAAATTTAAAAAAATATTTTTAATAAATTGCAGTTTCTACCATAACACCTTGTCAAAAAACGGTTGATTATGAATCCTGCCCAATAGGTAAATGACAATTGCATGCGTAACAAAGCGTTGAACAAATTTTACTAACACAAAACTTATTTTAGAAGCATGTTTTCCCAATCCATGTAAAAATGGTGGAACATGTTCGACAAAAAACTTTATTAGCTATCGTTGTACTTGTACATCGGGGTATATTGGATTTCAGTGTCAAGTACCCGGTAAAATATTGAAAATATTACATGTATACTTTACCATTATAAAATATATTTAAAATATTCTATTAGTTTAAGAGCAGTTAAACAAATACAAATGAAAGTAGCCAATACCCGTAAAAATTACGCGTTTTATTTTTTAAATTAATTAATACAAAACTACTAACATTTATAGAAAATTTAGAAATAATTTGAGCAAGTCATTAAACACACAGTAAGGTTATTTTTTGTACTGCATAAAACAGACAACGTAAACGAATGCAATTCCAACCCATGTTATAACGGCGGAACGTGTATAGATGGTGATAATCATTACACTTGTAATTGTAAACCTGGGTATAATGGAATCCAGTGTCAAACAGGTCTGTTTATAAAAAATTAACATATTTTTAAAAGTTTAACTTACTTTGCATGCAAATAAATGTAATTTTTAAAAATCGCTACTTAAATGAATTAAAATTAAGATGTCAGATTTATCACAAACGTTAAAATATTAAATTTGAAACATTATATACTAAAATTATATTTTGACCAACTAACAGACATAGACGAATGCAACTCTAACCCATGCGTACATGGAAGTTGTAATGACGAAGTGAGTTTTTTTTCATGTTCGTGTTTACCTGGTTATATTGGAACTACATGCTCGCAAGGTTTAGTATATCAATTTGATCTAGGTTATTTAAATTTAATTCACGTAGTTTAAGTGTGTTTTATTTTGTAAATACGATCTAGGTTATTTATTGTTAAATCCCATGGTTAAAGTGTGGCTCATTTAAAAAAAATAAATACTGGTTAAAACTGTATTTACAAATTAACTATTTAACGAATAAGCCGATATTCAAATAAGCGTGAGATTTGCTACAATAGCGAATTAAATATATTTTTGAAGTCTATTAGTTACGCATGTTATATTGTAATGTGTAACAATAATAATGACATATGATTAACCACTAAACGATTAAGTAATTTTAATACTAAAACAAATATTATTAAATCTAGTATTTAGTTTATATTGTTACCTAAAAGAGAACATTATCTGAACAACTTTACATCTTTAAACAGATATAAACGAATGCAATTCAAACCCATGTTATAACGGTGGAACATGTGTTGATGGGGATAATTATTACACTTGTATTTGTAAACCTGGGTATAATGAAATACGGTGTCAAACAAGTTAGTAAAAATCGATTTTTACGTCAACCATTACACTCATAAAAGTCCGTAACAATATTTCGGGTTAGTTTATAATAAAAACCCTGTTTAATGTACAAAACTTTTAAAAAATACTAAAAAATACATGAAATATATTTGGCATATTTAACTAATTTTGTTAAAAACCTTACATATATATCTATCTAAAACGAACTTTATTCCAAGCGTACATGTTTTTGGAAGATTTTTTCATTAAACAGATATAAACGAATGCGTACCAAACTCATGTTACAACGGTGGGATATGTATTGACGGTGTTAATCGATATACTTGTAATTGTAAACCTGGTTATAATGGGATCCGGTGTCAAACAGGTCGATTCACATAGTTTTATATGTTTTAACTTAAAATAATTGCAAACAATTACAATTTTTAAATTTTTGTTACTCACGTAAACTAAAATTAGAATGAAAAATCTCATGTTCAACTAATAAGTTTTTAAATTAGAAAACTAATTATTTAACAGACATAGACGAATGTAGCTCTAACCCATGCGTACATGGAACTTGTATAGATAAAATTAATTCTTATTTATGTTATTGTTCACCTGGTTATATTGGAACTAAATGCTCACAAGGTTTATTATTTATTCGATCTAGGACTTTAATGTTAATATACGTGGTTAATTTTTGTTTATTTTATAAAAAAAATTATATTTGTAAAAACTATATTTACTAATTAACTTTTCACCAAAACAAGCTCATATATTTAAATGAGCCTAAAATTCGTGAAAACAATTAATTACAAATATATTAAGGTTCTACCAGTTATACCTGTAATACTATTATATGTTACAATACTAAAGACACATATTAAGCAAATGTATTGAACAGATTTTAACGAATGCAATTCCAGCCCATGTTATAACGGTGGAACATGTATTAATGGTGTTAATCACTATACTTGTAATTGTAAACCTGGTTATAATGGAATCAGATGTCAATCAGGTGGATTTTTAGAAAACCTGTCAGTTTTTATTATATACGTAAAAATTTAAAAGTTAAAATGTTAAATATTAAAATCATATTTTGACCAATAAACAGACATAGACGAATGTAGCTCCAACCCATGCATACATGGAAGTTGTAAAGACCAAGTGAATTCTTATTTATGTTCGTGTTCATCTGGTTATATCGGAACTACATGCTTACAAGGTTTATTATATAAATTTGACCTTGGTTATTTAATGTCAAATCTTATAGTTAAAGTGTGTATAACTTAAGCATTTATATTGGTACACCAATTAACTTTTTTACAAAAATTACCAATATATTTAAAATCTGTAATAAAATACGAATTAAATAAATGAAAGTATTAACAGTTATGCCTGCTAAAAAAACAGAAATTGTTATATGCAGATATAAACGAATGCAACTCAAATCCATGTCAAAACGGAGGAACGTGTCTTAATAGTGTTAACAAATATACTTGTAATTGTCCAATAGAACATACTGGAAAACAATGCCAAACAGGTAAGCATAACAATCCTTTTTTTTGTAAGAACAAAGCTACACCCAATAAAAACATACCTCTAAAATTAACAGCGTTAATATTTGTTAGAAAATAGTAAATGCAACATATACACAACGTTGCAACAACCAAAGATTAGAGTTACAAATGATGTTTGTGATGGAACAAAACTAAATATTACTTGGACAATCTTACCAGGATATTCTCCTTTACAACATGAGGTTATTTACCAAAACATAATAGGGTAATATATTTGTTTATTTAAAGTATAAAAACGTGTTAACATGTATTTTATATATTTTAAGAAACTGTAAAACAAATGTTTAATGTTGTTAAAGTGGTATGAGTGCAGAAGAAAAGTTAAAGACGTATTGGTTTTAAAGAAAAAACCAGCAAATATTTGAATTAAAAAATACAAACTAAAATATTTAGATTTTTACCTAATTAAACTACCACAAACCCAAATGTTAATTAATGAGATTAATAATTCATTTTAATAATAATTTCTTGATTTTTTATAGGTTTTTTGTTTATACAATTTTTTAAATTACAGAGTGTCCAAAATGACAGTTATCACAGAAAAGAGAATTACAAGCTATTTGGTTTCCAATCTTAAGCCTAATAAAACATATCAAATACAGGTAAAATACACCTAGAATTTTAGTATAAAATTCGTATTTCAGCGTAAATTAAAAAAATAATATCGGGTTTATAGGTTATTCCATTATTTAAAGAATGTAAAAGTTCTATTACACAAGTCCCAACAAAAGCAAAAACATCAGACATGCAACTTTATCCACCACAAAATATTTATGTAACTCAAAATAATAATGAGCTTACTTGTACAATATCTTGGACCCAACCTTCTTTCTACAATTACCTTGGAGCATATCAAGTAAATATTTAAAACTAAATTTTGCAAAACATTATATTGCCTATGCAGCAAATATATGTATAAAACACAATGATTATAAAAGAAAAATCGAATAAAATCATTTTTAATCAAAGATTTTGAATAAAACTTGTTAAGGTACGCTACTACGAAGAAGTAAACATAAAACGAAATGATGTCACATTTTCTCCCAGTCAAGCTAAAACAAAAACATTACTGTTAAAACAAACTAGTTATACAATCAATCTAACTCAACCAAATACAAACTACAAATTTCAAGTAGGATCAGTTGCAAGTAGTCCATGTGACAATAAAGTTCGAATAAACTTTTCTTACAACGTTACAGGAAATTGTATAACATTACCGAAAGGTAATTGAAATTTTTAAGCAAAAGTAAGACGCTGTTATAGGTTTGGTGAAATATATTAATTAAATAGTTAACAGAGTACTTGTACAATGTTTTTTTTAAGTTCCTAAAACCGTTGATCTACCGACCAATCCTTCTATTACCAACAACCAAGTTACCCTGACCTTACAAAGTACTAACGAAAATAATGGTTTGATAAGGTGAGCAAGCAACTATAAATTGCCAATATAAAAATATATATAATAACATAAAATTAACTCTTTTTTTATGTCCCAGCTGTTATTTCATAATAGTTAAGCAACAAAAAAGGAACAAGAAAATTACAACTAATAGCAATCCGTATAATATTTCGAACGGGAGTTATGTTGCTTTGGCTATACCTGGGTATAAAACATTTTTCCTTTTTATTCAGCTTAAGTAATGCAGACACATGCCTTTCTTTATATATTTTTAATGAATACATAAACTTATTCGACAAAACCTTTTAGATTTTCCGGATCAACTGTAATAGTTTTAGGTGACAACAGCACAACTTGCTGTGACGTCACTGGTAACAAAGAACCGCAATGTCAAAACGATACGAAAAGTGAAACCGGCTTGATATGGGGACAAAATCGACCTTTGACCCCGGGTTTAATTTATCAATATTACATTATTACTTCTACGCCCGTTTATGGTGAAAACGTAAATGATGAAACAAAAATATTATTTGCTACAAGTTTAACTTCTATATTTGTACTAAATACAATCAACTCACCACCAAGCGGTAACTTATGTACAATAGCAATTTAAGAAAAAATTAAAACAGAAAATAATTTTATTACTGTTATACTGGTGCCTAGTTAATTAAATAGGCTATATGTAATTAAAATTAGAAGAGCCATAGTTAAAGATTTTATATATTTGTAGGTATAAATGGTATCCTTATGTTTGGCGTCGTAGTCGGAGTAGT
The DNA here is from genome assembly GCF_963082875.1 of Corella eumyota. NCBI lineage: Eukaryota > Metazoa > Chordata > Ascidiacea > Phlebobranchia > Corellidae > Corella > Corella eumyota. The sequence continues at coordinate 7,391,994 of NC_137491.1, forward strand.
AACTTTTCTTGGGCTAGGTGTCGTTGCAGTAGTTGTCTGTCAAAAAAGGTAAGTCCTGAACATGCATAACTTTAACTTATTGAAATACTTTAAACTCTTATTGTAAAAAATGGTAAAATCAAACGATACATAACTTTTTAGGGTGTGCAACACAGTAGTCAAAAATAGTAGACAAACAGAGACACCTCATTCTATAACTGGTAAGAAGTAACTTTATAAACATTTTTTTTTTAATTTAAGCTACTGTAAAATCGAATTTATTTTTTTAGTACAAGTGCATTTTCAAAATCAACAACCGCAAAACGGAGATCTAGGTAACTAAATTAACCTTTTTTTAATTTTTTAACCTTATGGTTTTCAATTTCTATGCAGTAAAGATGCAAAACTTAAATCCATATGAATTTGCTAGTACTCAAGAACAGCAAAAAAAACCTAACAACTATATATAAATATACTTAATTAATCATATAAATATTATACAAGAAAATGCTAAATATTTTTGTAACGATTTTATAATTTAATGTGTTAGAGTCAATCTTGTTTGCAAAAAATTGAAGGTTAATTTGTTACGTTATTTTTTACGTGCATATAAAGTAAACTTTTAAATCTATACGTGGTTATTTTTATTTTAAACAATTGCATATAAAATGAATAATTACCATTTCAAGTTATAGTTAAATTATTTTTTTTACCCCAAGCTGTTATATTTGTCATGTTAGTTGTTTTATTTAAAATTATCTTTTATATTCATAAAATATACAACTTTACATTTAGAATAACTCTTTCTCATTGATAACCTTAGGCTTATAGGTTGCACCAGTTAAACTTTGTATTTTTCTAATCTAATTGCTAATTTTTAAAGCAATAAAGTTGTGCTGGTTAACCTAGAGGTTTTATTTTTGATTTAGGTAAAAATCGTGCAATAATTTTAGAGCAAAATACGCAAATCAAAAATTACGTTAAACGATAGATAAAAAAGAAATTAATCTAACATTTTTTTAATTTTGTTTTAGGATTTTATGTCAATAATACACAAATATCTTTTTTTATATATATAATATTTTCTAACAACGTTTATAAACATTTTGGCAATTATCATAAAAATAAAAATGTGGGTTTCACAGGCTAACCTAATTTTATGTAATTGCGTAAAACATTAAAATGTATAAATAAAAGAATATTATACTTAAGTAAATGTCATTAATAAATCGCATGCATTATATTGCATTGTGTGTGGGGTAAACATCAATATTTTGTTAGTAACCAGAACTTCTTCAATTTAGTCTTATAAAAACACTACGCTTTATAAAAACAATATACATTTAATAAATCTAAATAAATATACTAACGTTCCTTGTACATCTACTGTCTAAAAATATAAGTTTAAAATAACCAACAAACTTATAGTATAATGTAATAAGATCAAACAATCTTTTTTAGTTTATGTTAATAAAAGGATAAAATGTCAATGATTAGTTGGTATGTAGGAGTCATGTTAATAATTTATGCAACAATTCAGAAAACGCAGTGTGTAAGTAAGTAAAAACACCTTAATTGTTGATGTCAAATTATTTTAAATTTAATAAAAATTAATTTACAGACACTGGTCCTTGTCAGTCAAACCCATGTGAAAACGCAGGTGTTTGTTCAACCGCTCCTACTGGAGGTTTTGTTTGTTCATGTAGTACAGATTATATAGGAACAACTTGTTCAGAAAGTAAAAGTAAAATATAGATATTACCATTTAATTTAATAGTAATTTCCCATTTTTAAAGCATAGTTTTAAAAAACTTGGACAAAGTAATATTTTTTTTTTACTTAAAACAGTTTTATTATAAAAAATCAGTTTTAATTGGGTAAGTTGCATGATCATAAAAAAAACATTTACATAATTTCTGGTTATTAGTTCATGTAAAAAAATTGTATATTTTGTTAAAAGTTTTTAAAATTTTTATTAAAAATTGCGTTGTTAGTCTACGTTAATCTTAAATTTATTAAACTTTAACTTGTTAATAGTTTTTTATTTATTAACAAAAGGAATTGCATGTAACTCATCCCCATGTCAAAACGGTGGAACGTGTATTAGTGGCAGTAATATTTACAGTTGTAATTGTAAACCTGGTTATAGTGGAAACCAATGTCAAACAGGTATGTGATTTTATATTAATTTCAAATAATGATGTAAAAATATAACAGAGGGCTATCACAAAGCTATTTTACATGTTGTTAAACAAAATTTGTCATATTTAAAAAAAGGAAAAAAATAGTATGTTTAAAACAAGATTTTTATTAGTTATTAAATTTTAACAGACATAGACGAATGTAGCTCTAACCCATGCATATATGGAATATGTGTAGATCGAGTTAATTCTTATTCATGTTATTGTACACCTGGATATACTGGAATAGCGTGCTCGAAAGGTAAAATAAAATTAATGCAGTAATTTTTATATTTAATATAAAAAGATTTTGCATTTTTGCTAATAAATTGTTAATAAAAAAAAAGAAGTTAAATATATAAATACATATTTTTAACAATATTCAAATTTAAAAGTCAACTTAACCACATTCTAGTAAAGCATAGGTAATGGTTAATTTTCCAAAATTATTTTTTTAATTCTATTACAATAAATATTTTACCTTACTTGTATTTAACAAAACATCACAAACTTTTATAATTCCAGACATAAACGAATGTTTATCGTCACCCTGTAATGGGCAAACATGTCGTGATGGAGTAAATATGTTTAGCTGTGATTGTGGAAACTCTGGTTATACTGGAACAACGTGTCATATAAGTAAAAAAGTTTTTTCTGATAATTTTAGAACTTTTAATTAGAAAGAATTTGCAACTGATTTTAACTATGTATTTAACAACTTGTAGATAAAAACAATTAAACTAAATTTACATTCTATTAAATTTACAAATTAAATTAAATCAATCGCTTTGAAAAACTCTATTTTTTAAAAATAGATATATACGAATGTGCTTCAAATCCATGTAGTAACGGTGGAACGTGTATTGATGGTCTTAATACTTATAATTGTAATTGTAAACCTGGTTATAATGGAATCCAGTGTCAAACAGGTTTATCTTATTAAAATAAATAACATTAACTGTTAATGTTTTCATTGTACTTTATCGTCTTATCAATGTACATACCAACATTATTTTTATAGTTCTTATTTTTTCTTAAACTAAAAACATGATAAACAGATATAAACGAATGTAATTCGAACCCATGTTATAACGGTGGAACATGTATTGATGACGTTAATCGTTATACTTGTAATTGCAAACCTGGTTATAATGGAAACGGGTGTCAAACAGGTATTATTTCTAAAATCTCTCAATACAAAAATACTACATTCAGGAGGTTTTCTTTATGTATTTCTTGTTCGCCTTTTCAATAATTTAAAAAATGTAATAATATTTTTTTTAAATGTTTTTCGGTATTATGTATAAATCACAGGTAACAATTGTAAATTTGTTTACACATTTTTAAAGTCTAGCCCGTATTCTTGCTAAATGTTTATATATTATTGTTAAACTTTAGTTTTAATAATAATATTTTTTACTTTTTATTTTAAGCAAAGACTGATTTTTTAGATATAAACGAGTGTTTATCGTCACCCTGTAATGGGCAAACATGTCGTGATGGAGTTAACATGTTTAGCTGTGATTGTGGGAATTCTGGTTATACTGGATCAACATGTCATATAAGTAAATTAACAAAATTACTTGCTTGTATATTTTACATACTCATGGTTCTTTAGTTTAAATTTAATCCCTAAAATTAAATTTTTAATTATTTTATCTATTGTTTACGTTACTTTGTATGCTTTTTACAGACATAAATGATTGTGCTCCAAATCCATGTCAAAACAGTGGAACTTGTATTGATGTTATTAATAGTTATACTTGTAATTGTATACCTGGGTATAGTGGATATCAATGTCAAACAAGTAAAATATACTTTCCTTAATATATATTAACAAACATTAATTAAATTAAAATAATCAACTTATTATGTTATGTTAAATTACTTTACCATAAAATTTTTACTAAAAAATAAATATTTTTACAACTTATAACGAATATAGACATAAACGAATGCAATTCAAGTCCATGTAGAAATGAAGGAACTTGTATTGATAATGTTAATCATTATACGTGTAATTGTAAACATGGTTATATTGGAAATCAATGTCAAACGGGTATTCAAAAGACTGCGTTAGTTTTAAAAAATTGATTTAAAAAAAATAACTTTAAAAAAAATAAACTTTTTAAAAAAATATAACATTTAACATTTTTTAAGATATAAATGAATGTAACTCGAGCCCATGTAGAAATGGTGGAACATGTAGCGATCTCATTAACTCGTACGAGTGTTTGTGTGGCGCTGGTTTTACTGGAAATCAATGTCAAACTAGTAAAATTCGATTGAAATTAGATAGACAACATTAAAAATAAAAAATGTTTAAAGGTTGTAATTTTAGATATAAACGGATGTCAACCAAACCCATGTCAAAACGCTGGAACTTGTGTTGATATGATTAATGATTATAAATGCAGTTGTCCAACTGGTTATGCTGGAAAAAATTGTGGTATAAGAAAGTGCATAAATATATAGTAATATAATCGACTCACTATTAACATTTTAACTTATTTTATAGTTAAATTTGAGGTTCGTTATTCAAGTTCCCGAACTGTAATCAAAGGTGAAGACTTAACAATGTGGTTTAAGGTTTTTGTAAATGTTGAAGGAAGTGTTCGCTGTTACTTAAACTTTGGCGGAAATATTATATTTACATCGCTTATTATTCAATATCAACAAAGGTGGGTGGTACTTTTATTTTATTACTTTAAAGAAATCAATTATTATTGTTTTTTAGATCTTTGAATGTAACTCATGTTATTAAAAATGTACAATCTAATAATGGCGGTAATTATTTGCTAAGATGTAAATTTACATCACCTAGTGGAGATGTTTCTGAAGTAACCTATGAATTACATGTTGTGGTACATAGTAAGTTAAATAATGCTCTGATTTATTTTTAATACAAAAACAACAACTCAATTTGAGTATTGTGTAAACGTAAACTTTATAAAAAAAAGTTAAATGTAAATGACCCTAACATTTTTATTTTTAAATTTACGATTGTAAACATTTTTACAGTTCCTGCAAATATAGAAGTATCTAAAACTAACGTTAAAATAACAAGAACTTTACAATCTCAACAAACCACAATTGAATGTACTTCAACTGGTAATCCAATACCAAGTGTTACTTGGAAAAATAATGAAGTTGATATAACGACAAATACTAATAATGTTTATCAAATTCGGTTATCCACCTACCCAATACAAAAAACGACTTTAACTTTTAAAAATGTAAGTAAAATGTGGATTAATTAAAAAACTTGATTCTAAAAGCACTTTATTACCAACAACAAAATTTTTAGGCTAAGTTTACAGATTCAGGTGAATATGTCTGTATTGCATCAAATGTTATTGGTATGACTATGACACAACATCAAGTAACGAAAACTATTACGGTTGTTGTAATGGGTATGCAAATCGTTTTTTTATTACCACACAAATTTAATGAGTATATTTAGTTTAACATGAATAAATGGGTATTAAAGAATATAAATTTTCTAACTTATGTTTAAAATGCACTGTATATGATAGGAATCCCGGAAATTGTTGTTCCACTAAATTACTTGGGTTTTCCGTCTAACAACAAAGTTCAATTTACATGTGCCTTTGATGGAAATCCTTTACCTAATATTGAATGGAGATTTGTTGACAACACAACTATTCCAACCACAAGTCAATTTAAGGTAAAAAAATATTATTTTAAATTATAGTTTTTCTAATCTACTGTTTGCTGATTTTTGGTAGCTGAATTACACAACATATTCTAAAATATTTCGAACGGAAAGTACTTTAACTGTATATGGAACATCTTGCAAACAAGTTGCTTTGATGAAATATCAATGTTTGTCTTTAAATTCTATAGCTTTAACATTTGTAACAAGTGAACAATTTGTTGTTGATAAAGGTGAGATTCAAAACAAAACCTCACATTAGTTTTTTTGGTAAAATATTTAACTTTTTACAGACAAAAATAATTTAATTTTTGGCGACAAGATAGTAAATTGTGAACAGGCTTCAAATTACTGCAAACAACAAGGTGGAAGTTTAGCAACTTTTCGAAGTCAAACTTCTATTTCATTTTTAGGTAAAAAAATTAAATAATATTTTAAAATAATAAAATATTATGTTAAGGTATAATTTAGAAGTTGGATCATATTGGATTTCTTCACAAACAGTTAATTATTTTACGAACTGGAAATATCCGGGTACTCAACCCCACCCTGATGGTTGTGTTCGTGTTTATAATAAACAGTTTGTTGGATACGTACGTAATGCCTCTGCACTTTGTGCAGGTACAGTATTTATTATTGCATTTAATTTAATTATAAATGTTGTATAATTTCGGTGGTAAATATTTCTTATTTGTTTTATAAAATGTTACTTTTTTATTTTAAATGTAAAAATTTGGTAGAACGTTTACTAATTATTTACATTAAAATTTTTAGTTGAAAACGCAATTCAACCCAATATTACAGTTGAGAGTGATATTTGTGATGAAACAAAACTAAATATTTCTTGGAATATTTTGCCAGGAGCATTATCTTTCCAACATAAACTTATATACAAAGCTTTATCAGGGTAAACTTTTGTTAATTTTGGTGTTTTTTACGTAAACATTTTACCTAACTAAATAAAAAACATATTTTTCAAGACGCTTGTTTATTTCAGAACGTCAAATAACACAGTTATATTAAAACAAAGAGTAACAAACTATTTGGCTTCTTATCTTAATTTAAATGCAATATATCTGATACAGGTCAGTTGTAATTATAAGAATTCTATATAAATGGAAAAACAGCAATAATTTTGTTTTTCAAGGTAATTCCTCTTTATGAAGGATGCCAAAACTCAACTTCACAAATGTTTAGGGAAGTAAAAACGTTAAATACGAACTTAATTCCACCTCAATATACATCTTTATTTTTTAATAAAACCAAAAACGCTTGCACCTTCTCATGGATAGAACTAAAACAAAACAATGGTGCTGAAGTATACAAGGTTTCATTAAATATAAACCTGTTAGAACTTTTAATTTTTAAGACTTCGTTAAAGTCAATTGTATTTAAGGTACGCTATTATTTTAAGGTACGCTATTACGAGGAAGTAAATATAAAACGAAATGACGTCACATTTCCTTTCAATCAGGCTATCACAATAATATTACCATTAAATCAAACTAGTTTTACAGTCACTTTAACTAAGCCAAATACCGATTCCAAATTTCAAGTTGGATTAGTTGGTGATAGCACATGTGACGTTAAAAGCTGGTCACCGTCTGTTTCAGAAATATGTATAACGTTGCCGTCGGGTATTTATCAGATATTTAACATTAACTTTTCTTGTTGTATAATTTGATATTTTAACACGGTTTAAAACAAATCATGTAATGTATCAACTGGTTTGTAATTTTTTAGTTCCATCATATATTACATCACCACAACACAAAGTTACTGGCGGTGAAGTAACTTTAACTTTGAAAAATGTAAATGAAAGAAATGGAATAATAAGGTAACTTAATGTTGTTATATTTAAACCATTTTATAATAGTAAAATAGTTATGTTAAACCTTATACATTTTAGCTGCTACTTTGTCGTAATCGCTTTAGCTCAGAACGAGTTAAATATCACACTTTCGAAAAATCCAAACAACCTTTTTAATAACAGTTACATTGCATTGGCACTAAATGGGTATGAGACAAAAATAAATTTAATATTTCAATTATTAACATACTGATTAAAGACATAACTAAAATTAAACTCGACCTCCAAATGTTATCTTAGATTTTCTAATAGTAAAACTGTAAAGCTAGGAGACAATCGTATAACATGTTGTGATGTTACTGGCAACGCGGTAACACTCTGTTCAGACTCCATCGAAACCAACCAACAACGCCAACAAATTGATTTGATTATAAAGGGAAAAAATCAACCTTTAATCTCGGGGTCTATGTACCAATATTACGTCATTACTTCTACGCCTGTTAGTGGCGAAAACTTTAATGATGAACCGACAATATTATATGCTACAAGTTCGATCTCAAAACCGTTTCTTTTTAAAGTTGATTCGTCAAACGGTAAGTTAAAAACTTACGACAAGGAGCAACATTATAAAATTAACAATTTTTACAAAAGAATAACACATTACAATTAACAATTTTTTGCCAAAAAAATAAAATTAACAATTTTTTATATTTTTTTTACAGATTCAAACAGTCTGGTTATTGGTGTAGTTGTTACAGTAATGCTTCTCACACTAACTGCGTGTGCAATAGTTGCTTACCAAAAAAAGTAAAAAAATATTTTATGTAAAAAGTTAATATTTTAAATGAGTAAACGGTTACAAACTTCTTATTTTTATAAACAATAAAAAAGAAACATTAAAAATAATAAAATAAGGTAAATAACAAAGCTGTTTAAAAACTTTTTTTAAATCTCTAGAACACGTCTAAGCTCTTTGGTATTTAAAAGAAGTTCACAATCAAATAAGACAGAACCAACGATTCCAAGTAACATTTTTGCAGTGTCTTAAGTTTTGTAAATGATCAACCATATTTGGTTAAATGCGCATTAACGTAACTTTGTTTTAAAGATGTTTATAACAACCAAGAACAAGTTTCACTGGGTTCTCATTATCAAAATGTGGAACCAAAACCAAACCAAGTAACAGATTACGAAGGTTAGTTATGGACCTATTTTCTTTTGTTTTAAATTTGTAAAAAAAACAAGAATTTAAATGACGAGATTTATTTCTTAAGATCCAATTCAAAACAACGACAAATACCAAAACATGACTTTTCAACAACCCAAACAAGAATCAACCTATGAAATGTAACCAGACAAATTTAACACAAAAAGATATTTCAGCAGAGATATCCCATCAAAAATTTAAAAAAATTAACAACAGAACAGACACTGAAAAATTGTGTTTATCAGTGAACAAAATTCTTCTGCAATTATTACAAAAGTGCTTTAAAAATGTAACCAAGAATTGTGTCGTTTAATTGTAAATTGTTTTCGATTTTTTAGTTACTTAATATAGTAAAAAGCTTTAAAATATATTTCCAATTAATACTTCTTTCAAGTTTGAACATTCAATTTTTTTTAAATTTAAATAACTTGTGATTAAATGATTTCAAGCCCAAAATGCTTTGTTTGCCCCCAAAGAAAAAAAATGTTAAAGAAAAGCCAGAAGTTGAACTTAGAATAGTTTCCATAAGACTAATACAAAAGCAACTTACATCTCTTTTCTTCTTTAGTGGGTATGAGAAAATTAAAAAAGTATAAACAAATATACAGATGTATATAAGTTTAATATAAATATGCAAATATGTGTTACCTAATAAGCTTAACCATTAGTTGATTATAAATACAAATGCTGGCAATGAACAGAATAGCGTAAAAGCAATTATCTTAAACTAAGTAAGGCGGTTTGTAAACTATCCACAATGGTTGGTAAATCACCGAACTCTTCGACAACAAAAACTCGTTCAGTACCACCAGGTCTTTCCCCAGTTATTATCTGTTAATAAATATAGGTAAAAATGTCTCAATATTGTTTAACTTGAGTTTATACTTTAAACAATTACTTACCTGTAACTGTCTTGGAACATATCCTTTAATGCCGACAGCAAATAAGTGAACACCTAGACCTCTCGCTAATCCAGAACTTGTTGATAAATACTGGCCATCTAATGCACTACACAAAAATAAATGATAAAAAAGACATTTAACTCGATAACACAATAATGTAAACAATCTGTACTTACGGTCCGTCAGTAATAACTACTATAGCCTTTCTAGTACACGGGTCAGTGAACCTAGGTGATGCAGTTAAGTCGATTAACACAGCTTTCTCGATAGCATGTGCAGTAAACGACGTGAAACCATGATGTCTCAAGTTGTTTAATGCCGCCTATGATTGACAGTTACAAATTTAAATATTGTTAATAAATTTATTTTTAATCAAATATTATTTTAAAAATTTAATACTTACGTTAAATTGAGAATGTGTGTTGTATTCGCCCACATCAACATGGGTTTGAAATAAGGTTTGTGCTTCACTACTAAGCGGCCTAAAACAACGCACATTAACATTATTATCTATTAAAGTTAATATATTAAAAAAAGGATTTTAGATTTACCTATTTCTGTACCAATGTGAAAATTGCAGAACACCAACTCTTGTATGTAGTAAGTTAAACCCAGACACGACGTCTGTGGTAAACTTGACTTCTTGCGCAAACTCGCCATCTGTTAAAGAGCCTGAACTATCCAGCAGAAACATCACATCCAAATTGAAAGAATAACAACCTTGTAAAAGGAGTGCAAAAAAGAAATGTATTTTAACTGTTTAAAATAGAGCAGAATTCTTAACTATAGTTATTTTAACAATGTCTTACCATTGGCATCAGTAGTAACAGAAGGTGTAGGTGGTGTTGCTGGAAGTCTAGGCGCTGGCTCTTCAGTTTTAACAAAAATAAGGCACAAAAAACATTTAATTACAAAGCAAAATAAACAAAAATTTGACTAGTAAAAAAATAAAAAATTTTTAAAAAATACTAAAAACACAAAAACTATTACCAGTAGGTAAAATAGTATCTTTATTGTTGCATAAATCATCAGTACAACATCTTAGATCACAGTCAGTAAGTGTCATCGTGTAGGGTGTGTTTTTAGGTAACCTGTCGGTGAGTAAATCACAAGTCGCAACAGGACACACAACTGATGGAACACATGTGCCGTACAATATTTGTCCTAAAATGAATAAATAATTACAAAAAAAAATTGTAGGTTTTTTAAAATTCTGAAGCAAAACGATATGTCATATATACTCAACATTTAAAATTTAAATTATCACCTTCAAAGGGGACAAAACTACCGAACACGGTTATTGTTGTGGTGGCAATCACTTGAAGACATTTTGAGTTCAAATCACAACTCATTTCTTCATTGTGGTTCACAACAAGGGTACTTCCAATATAAGCTAACATCCTATCCGCACACAATGAAGAAAATGTGTCTTCAACTAAAAATAGAAGATATACATTATATGCGAAATAATTTTTTTAAAAATGTAAATAAATATCTTTGTATATGTTTTTTTTTATAGTTTGATGTAAATCTTTTTTACCAAGTTTATAGGTAGCTGAAAATCCTCGCTCATGACCAGAATCATCAGAGTGAAATATAACATAAAGCGATCCAGAACTTGATGTAAATACTGTGTTGTTTGTTAACACAGATTCAAGTCTCTCAATCACAGGGGCAAACATGTTACTTCCATCTCTTATCTTTTTCAAACCAATATTTAATCAGAAACAATATAAAATAAGGCAGAAAAATATACAGTGAAATTTTATAAAATTTCTTAAAATAAACAATTCTAAAAAACTAAATAAAAAATTTACTTCGACAAAGTCACAACATTCTTCAACATTTAAATCATCAAATTCAATTGAGACTTGTCTGCCCTGATCACGTGCCAATATTAACCAATGACAGTCAGAGTTGGGTGGGTATTCACGAGGATGATGAGGGGATAAAAACTGAATTGGATTCTCTTGTGCTTCTACTGTAAACCCACAAGCATCATTTTGTAACGACAGGGTTGCTTAAATAATAAAATAAAAATTTTGATAAAAATTATAAATAAAGTATTTTTAACTAAAATATGTTTTAAAAAAGTATAGAAATAAATAAACTTAACAAATTTGTCTTTATATTACCAGAATAAAAGCAATATATACTACACATATACTAATAGAAGCTTTACAATGTATGCTTCTAATATTTCCAATACCTGGTATGGCATCAAAAGTGGCAATAAATCCTTTCTCTTGCTCAGTTTCATCAGAATAAAACCTTATCACCATTCGGTTAGTGCTTGAAGTATAAACAATATCTTCTTGAGATGAAATTTTGCTGATGAGCCTGCTTCCCTCATCTCCATCAAAAATCTTAAACAAATTTTATAAAATATTAAAATTTTACTAAATTTACCCTTGCATAATTTTTTATGTAAGGAGAACTAAGTGCTTAGTTTCTAAATCAAACAAACTTTAATTTATTTTAAATTATAAACAATTCTTAATCCAAAAATCAAATAATTAAATAAAAAATTAGGATCAAACTAAATAAAAATGTCAAACTATAACCTCTAAATAGTCGCAACAAGTTTCCATGCTTAATTCCTGGAATTTCAACTGAACAATGTGACCACTAGGAGCAACCAAGACCCACGAACAGTTTTGATTGGGTGGATAGTTTTCGGGATAATTGTCTGAAGTTAAAGTTGTTGGTTCTAGTTTAGCAGGTAACCGAGATCCACAAGAATGATTTAACTTTGGCCCTGCAGTAAAAAATGATCATTAAGCTTTCAGACTAAACTAAACTATAAGCTGACAGTATGTAAAAATGTATTTTGCCTAATTGAAATGTTGCATTAAATCCTCTAAAATGATCGGTCATATCAGTAGTTAACTTGATATACAAAGATCCACTCAGAGACTTGAATGCATTGTCATCAGGTAAAATATAACTTATAGAGCGAATAAGGGGAGCAGATGCAGAAGTACCATCAAAAATCTAAAAAAAAGAATTGTAAGCTATTGAATATTGTCACATCTTAGTTAAAACAATGATTTAAAAATTTAAGATCTTTTAGCAAATACGAATGTATATATATTATTTTAAAGTTTTTTTTGCAATACGCACCTCCAAATGATCACAACAACTTTCTAATCTCAGATCAAAGAGTAAAAGTTGAACTTGTCTAAAAGGGTCAGGTGACATAATTAACCAATGACATTCCATGTTTGGGTCATAGTTAAGTGGGTACCCAGGTGAACTAAATGAAACTGGAGTTTCTCCGGCGAATGTTGTAAAACCACAACCCTTTGTGTCTATTAACTTGTTTGCTGTAAGAATAAGGTAATGATAAAACACAAACTAAAAAATAACTCAAAATCTTATAAAGATATCAAAAAATATTGAATTAAAAAAATAACACAACTATGATTACAACATAATAATTTTGCTTCAAAAACTAATATGTTTCAACTGTATTATTCAATGACCTACCAGGTGCCTGAGATGCAGTGGCCAGAAATCCGCGCTCACTATTTGTAATGTCTGAACAAATATAAACTGTTAATATATTTGTCATCGATTGAAAAGATAGAGATTTATCAAAATCCTCCATTTTAATTCTAGCTATTTTTCGCTTTTCTTTTCCATCAAATAACTAAAAACAACAAAAAATTTTTTAGAGAAATAAAACGACAATAGTTTAAAATATCTGCAGCTTCCACATAATAAAATAACTAAGTTGCAAGTCAAAAAAAAGATGAAGTGGTTTAAATTATAATCATATTTTTCCTAAGCAAATTAAATTTTTACACTAGCAAAATAAAATATAAAATCTCCACAAAATCCACAACCAAAAAAATAAATAATTTTTCAACCTAAATCTGGTTAAGTATAATTACCTCAATATAGTCACAACAAGCTTCCAACTGAATATCAGTGAAGTTTATAAACACTTGCATTCCTTCCATAGCCACCAACGTCCAACTACAATTTATTCCAACTGGATAATTTGTGGGATAATTTGTTGATTTTATTCTGAGAGGACTGTTTGCAAGAGATATGATTGATCCACAAGAATCACTTAGTTCATCTATTAATTGTAACAACAAAACTATTAACTAATTGTATTAGACATTTTCTTATAGTAACTAAAAGTTAAATTAAAAAGCTTTCTAAATGTGCGATTTAAAAAGCTCTTGTTATAATATAACATAACACCAGGCTTATATTACTATTAAAAAGTATATTAAACTCCTTAATTACAGTAGTTAAATGTTACCTGGAGCATATTGGGTAGAAGCAACAAATCCTCTTTTACTCAAAGAACTATCCGACATAAAATTAACAGTCAACACATTACCAGTTGACTGATATATTAGATTTGATTTCAAAGAACCTAAATTAATATTCGCAATTCTTTGTCCCATATCAAAAACCTAAAAATATTATCACATAAAATTGCCATCAGGCTAACAAAAGTTGTGGACATTTAAACAAATGCTCATTTTAGTCACCTGTATGGAGTCGCAGCATGTTTCAAGTTCAATAAACGAAAAGTTTAACAAAACTCTGTTTCCAAAGGGCACTTCAAGGACCCAGGTACAATTCAGATTTGATGAATACAAATTCGGATAATTTGGAGAAGTGAAAGTGGTTGAATTTAATCCAACAGGAATTTGATATCCACAACCAACTACAAATCAATGGAGAAAATGTAAGCCTTTTTAAATGTATTTTATACTAAATAATTTATATTCATTATATTTATATTTTTTAAATTCTTACAATTATTCATAAGCTCTGTTGTAGTAGTTTCTTCTGTAGATAAAATCTGTGTTCCATCAATAATTCTTTCTGCAACTTGTGTTGTTTGTGTTTCTGTTGCTATGGCTAGCAAAACTGTAGTTGTTTTTTCTGTTGGAATTGTTGGTTTTAATTCAACTGTAACTGGCATTGTCACTTCTGGTGCTGAAGTTGTAAGCATGGTTGTTGATTGTGTAGTTGTTGGCACTTCTGTAGTTGTTGTTGATTCTGGTGTAGTTGTTGAGGTTGTTGTTGATTCAGGAGTGGTTGTTGTAGTTGTTGTTGTGGTTGTCGTAGTTGTTGTAGTAGTAGTGGTTGTTGTCGTTGTTGTTGTAGTTGTTGGAGGGGCAACTAAAACAACATAGTTTATATCTCATAATAAATATAATTAACGGTAGTAATTCAAAAAAGTTACAAAATTAAACAATGTCATATAAAACCTGAGTAAAAAAGTGTTCGAAACCCAGAGAAACGAATGCTGTCATCAGATGTAAATTGAAGTGTAATTGGTAAATTTTCATAAACAAAGGATCGTGCTGATATTTCTGAATCTAAATCACCAGTTAATGTTTCAGAATTTCCTTCATTGTCAGTAATCTAAAAAAACATAAATAAATATGTTTTTTTTTAATTTAAAATAAAAATTGTCTCTATGTGTTTAAGTTTTTTGTATGTTACAACTTTAACGTTTAAAATAGTAAAATATTACTAACCACTAACACATCATTGCGATTTTCAGTTTTAAAGGCAGTAAAGTTAAGAACCAGAGTGTGTTCCTCAGAGGCATAAATAGTCCACATACACTGTGAGTTATGTGGGTAGTGAGATGGAAAGTTTGGAGATGTCAATACTGATATAACCTCAGATGCATTTAAATCCCTAACACAACCTATAAAAGGCAAAAATTTTTCAATTTAAACTTTACAATGTTTTTTCTGTTTATATTCTGTTAAAAAAATATTTTTTTAAACTTACTGTCAATTAAGACACTAGTGGTTGGTTGCTCAGTTGTTTCAGCAGGCAATTCATTTACTAAAATGTAACAGAGTTTTTAACACAAAAAAAGAATAAACAATAAAAAATAATAAATCAAAACATTTAAAAAAAAACAATGTTGCACCAAAAAGAAAAGGAATCAACAAAAATTTAAGTAAAAAATTATATAACTATCATATATTTACCACTAGAGTAACTGATAACAAATCCTCTTCTTTCGGTTGAAGAATCAGATTGAAACAACAGAGTGAGAGTTGAACCACTTGAGTAATATTCTTCACCCGAATGATCTCCAGCTAATCTTGGTTGACCACTTCTGCTACCTGAAATCTGGGAAATTTTGAGTTCAAAATGGCTGCTTAATAATAATTTTAAAAAATATTCAAAAATAGGTTTCTTCGACAGTTATTAAAATTATTTGATAATATAACAAAAAGGTATACATACCTCCAATCGATCACAACAGAATTCTGTTAAAAAATCAGTCAACAAAACTCGAACAAAGCTTTCATTATTCGCAGCCCTTATTATCCAAATGCAATCTTCATTTGGATTATATGGGTTGGGATAGTTTGGTGACATTATTTCCTGGGGAATACCAATAGCCAATGCTTCAAACCCACAAGATCCTAAAACAATAAAACAAACATTTAAACAAAAAACATAACTACACTAAGTTATATTTATATTAAAAACATGTATTGTTTAAATAAAAGCATTCCAATTTTTATTTTTTAAATTATCGCTACGAATTTACGATCGACAAAATTAAAATAAAAAAAATATTAAAAACTTAAGTTTTAACATTAACTAACCTTCTGGTACTGCAGTTGGAATAGTGATTGGATCTATTCTTGGTGCAACTAACAAAATAATAAAATTTAAAAACAATTTAAATTTGGAAAACATAAAAAACTTCGAAATACATTCATAATCATTTAAAAACTAATTTTGCAATATCGCTTTAAAATTAAATTTTTTACAGATTAAATAACTAAAAATGCGTTGTTTAAATTCACTTTAACAAAGCGAAGAATTCGAAATACCTTGTTTAAATTCAGTTGTAAATCCTTGCTGAAAATGATTGTTATCTGTTTGAAACATAATTTGAATTCTTTCTGATAAAGTTGTATAATTTTGAGGTCTTATTAAACCAGAAAGTTGAAATGATCTTCCATCAAAAAGATTTACCTAAATAATACCAGAAGTTTAAACAAATAATTTTACAACAAATACAATTTTAGAGAAAATTTATATTTCCAACTAATTACTAATTGACATTATCATAATAATTTTAACAAATACTTACTTTAAACACAACCCCAATAAAAAAAATAAAAATTAAAACTTACATCAATAAGGTCACAACAAGTTTCAGTCCTGCCACCCCTTATAAATAATTGAAGAGAAAAACCTTTGGAGGCTCTTATATTCCACTCACAATCCAAGTTTTGAATGTAATTTTGAGGATAATTGGGGGAACTGAGCGTCTGAAATTCTAGTGTGGCTTCCACATCAAAGCCACATTCACCTTTACAATAAACAAAAATAAATAAATCAAATGCAGTAATGATTGAATTAAATTTAGTTTGAAATTTTTTACAGGCTTTCATTTAAATAAAAAACTTACGAGGTAAAGGCAGTGGTGGAATAGTTTCAGAAGATTTTACTAAAAATAAAAAAGTCACATTTAAATACTTTATAAAAACCAATTTTAATTTAAAATTAATCAACATATAACTTCGTTTCTTACAAAGCAAATTTTTATTATTAGATAGTATTAAGACAAACCTGCTCTGTACACTGATCTAAAGCCCTTTAAATTTCCGCTCACATCTGAGTGAAAAATGAGGATAAAGCCGCCATCATTTTCTGACACCCAAGTTTCATTATCTCTTTCACCCACCACTCTACTTAACACTCTACCTCCCTTCTCCCGAATCTAAATAAATTATTGACAATCATTGTAGTGTAATTTGTAATCAAAAAAATACAATTATGAAGTATATTGCGAAATATTATTAAAAACCTTTTTAACAATTCTTAGTCAACAATTGGTAAAATTATATACAAAACCTCTTTTTACAATTTGTTACTTACCAATAAAAAGTCACAGCAAACTTCAGTGGCGACTTCTCCAACAGTGAGTTGAACTTGATAGCCACTAGGGGCAGAAATTCTCCACTCACAATCAGAGTTGCTAGGATACAGGTTAGGATAACCAGGTGATTGAAACAAAGATTCGTTTTTGCCGGCAATTGTTCGAAATCCACAAGATCCAACTAAGTATTTAAATTAAATTAAAAAGGACATTTTTTTTAACAAAAACTTTTGTGTAAAATCAGCATTAAATTTTTTTTATAATACAGTTGTGTTAATAAGATCTTTAGACGTTTTGTTTTGTCAAATAGAGAATAATATTTAAATACCTTACCTTCAAATTGTTCACCAAAAGGAGTATCTGATGCCCCTCCATCTAAGTAGTAATATAAATAATTTTATAATTACAGTAATTTCTTATAAAAAAGTATCAGTAATTACATTAAAATGTTTTTGAGTAGGTTTAATAAATTAACACAAAATGAAAGAAACATTCTGGTTAACATACTGATTGAAGTAAATTGAGCTTGAAACCCCCATTCAGGTTCCAACTGGTTTGAACCAGCTTGTAAAAAGACAGTTAAATAATTTTCTGATGAAATTATTTGCAGTGGTGTTGATTCGCTTCCATCCAACCTTTGGATTAATAAACTTTCATCATGGACTTGATCCCTTGAATTGTAAATCTAAAAAGAGACAAAAGACAAAAGAAACACAAATTATTTTAATTTAAAATTAACAAATTATAACTAAAACTATATCCCCTAAATAAAATGTTTTTTTTTCAAATCCACTGAAAATACTTAAACCATTTATAATTACACATTAATTATAATTATATTTACCATCACATTGTCACAGCAAGCATTTAAGTTGATCTTATGAAACTGTAAGTAAACATTTCTGCCCTCCGAAGTAATAATTGTCCACCAACAAATGCTCTCTGGTTCAGTAATAGAAATACTTAAAGATGAAAATTCACCAAGTGGAGCTTCTCTGTTACTTAAGCCACACCTTAACTCAGGAGCTAACAATTTAAAAGTTTTTTTTGGATTAATTATATTTTACTTTTTATATTTAAGAATTTTTTTTTTTTTTTTTCTAACATACATGGAGTCGTGGGTGCTGTTGTTGTAGTAGTTGTAGTGGTTGTCGTTGTTGTAGTTGTTGTCGTAGGTACAACTAAATAAAATTAACACAATTTAATTTACAGATAAAAATGCTTAAAAATTTAGGTTTGTATTTTACACTAAAGCAATATGATTTTAATAGTTAAGAAATTACATTTTATTACATAGATAATTTTTAACATTTTTATTATTTCAAATTCAAACCTTCTCTATATTGAACTTGGAAACCAGATCTACTGTTAGTCTCATCAGAATAAAAAATAACTCGAACAAGATTTCCAGTTGATCTGTAAGTACCACCATCTCTAAGCAACCCTGTCACTTTAATAATTTGTGTGGAGGAACCACCTTCGAAAACCTGAATAACAACAAATAAATATAACAAAACCGTGATATTTATGATAAAAAAATTTTAAACAGTAAAGCCTTTGTTTTATGAAAAAAAAAACAATTAAAGAGCGTTGGTAAACATTGTAAAAAACAGATTTTAAGAATGTGATAAGACTAATACTAGATTTAATCTTTAAACAGTTGAAACCCTAACTTAAGAGATCAACATTATCCAAAAATTCCTGACATTTTACTGGATATACAAATTATACAAATTAAGTTATTACACAATTTTACATATAAAAAATGTTAGAATAATAAAATAAAAAATAATCAATGTTTGTTATCATTTTACATATCCACTCTAACTTAAAATTTAAAAAAACTTCAAACTCTGTAAAATTAATCTTTGACTTGAATTACCTCAACTGCGTCGCAACATGATTCAATATTGATTTGACCAAAGTTAAGTTCGACCTGGTATCCAGGATTCTGTGCTTTAATAAACCACTCACAATTAGAGTTGCCAGGATACCGACCCGGATAATTAGGTGATGATAAAACATTTCTTCCAATTGAAGCTGTCAAGTTAACTCCGCAAGTAACTACAAAAAAATGAACAACATGATTAGAAAACAATTAATAAATTTATACAACTAAAGATATGTACTTGAAAAGTTGTAAATAAATTAAAGTTTATATATGTATTCATTGATTTTTACCAAAACTAAATAATTTTTAACTTACTCATATCGAGTAAATTAGCTTGACCACCTTGAAATGTTGTTGGCACTAAATATTAAACAAAATTTAACTGAGGAAAAATTTAAATATAAAACTTATATAAATAATACAACAAAAGAATTTGTACAAAAAATCATGAATAAATATTTTTAAGTTAACTAAAATTCTACCACTGCGAAAAGCTGATCGAAATCCCCCTCTGTTAATGCTTCCATCACTTGTAAACATAATCATTATACTTTCACCAACACCTGATGTAAACATGAAAACTTGGTCATTCAATGCCCCACTTATCTTCTGAGATCTTGAATTGGAGCCCACAGTTACCTAGAATCGAAATGAAGTAATATTTAATTTTAAAATAAAATAATATTTTCATATATATATATATACAAAAATATTTTTAAACATAAAAAAATATTGTCCAAATTTTATGCTCTAAAAAAATTTTAAACTGAGTGGTTTTTTAACTTAACCTCTATTTCATCAAAGTTCTTTTCAGTGTCCACATCTCCAACATTAAGTTGAACAATTTCATTTGGTTGAGGGTTGATCACCCACAGACAGTTGAGGTTAGGTTGATACAAGCTCGGAAAGTTTGGTGTAGTTATCTCGTGTACATTTATTCTTGCACTAATATCCAAACCACAACCCCTTGCTAACAATAAAAAGTTACATTATAATATATCAATTATTACTTTAAACCAAAATAAAAATATCTTTTTTAAGTAAACATTAAACTCTAAAAATATAATTAAACACAAAAATATTTAAAAAACATTACAGTTATTAGCATATATTTATAGATCCAGCTCACCTAATATTATGACACTTTTCAAAATAGTCAAACAATTTTCATACCAAAAATAGCATTTAATTAAATAAATTACCTCGAGGTGTGGAGCTAGTTGGCGTTGTTGTTGTTGCAATTAGGCCGCTCCCCAATACTTCTCTTTCAGCTGAAAAAATAAAACAAAATTTTAAACTGACACGTAACCTGCAGATATAAATAAATATAATAAAAAAACGATTCACCTAAATAAGTATTAAATGTTCTTCAAATTTCTAATTTAAAAAATGCTTTAATTAAAACAATTTTTTTTTAGTTTTAATTTAAAGAAACTAATGATATACAAAAACTAATGTAAAAAGATAAAGTTTAAAAATATATATAATCAGTTACTTACAAACAGCTTCATATTCAATAGAGAATCCCCTAAAGTTGTTTGAACCATCAGAGACAAAATTAAGTGCAACATTGTTAGTGTCTGAAATAAGAATTTGAAGTTGATCAGGGCCAATTGTTCCTTGAAAAGTTTCTTTTAACAGAGAATCTTCTGCTACTGCTTGATTACTGTTGTAGATCTAAAATAAGTTAGTAAATCAGTATTATATTTTATCATTTAAGTTTATGTTACCATAACAACACATTTTGTTATACACATTAAATTTTATATATATATATATATATATATATAAAAAGACATAAATTATAAATGTGTATATATAAAAAATACATTTTAAAATAAGTAACAAATATGGATAATACTATTTAAAGAGGAACTTCAACAAACAAAGAAAAAAGAAAGCTTAATGTCAAATTTGTTTGGGTGCGTCGTGCGTTGATCAATTTTTTTAATCTTGTAGATAAGATCAACTTAAATGTCGATGTCACCACATCATGATTCATTTAATTGGCTGACTTATTGATCATTATTTTATTTATTTAGCTATTGCCGATTTATAAGATAATTTTGCAAAAAAAATTTAACAAATTTTAAAATAAAATTGGATACTATATTTGGTAACATCTAATCTAAAAAAATTCCATATTTAATAAAATGTATGACCGCAAAAACCAACATAAATAAAGCTAAACTTACATAATGACATCTTACTTAACACACAATAAAATTATGCATGAAAGTGCTAAACAAAAACACCAAATCTTTTTAAATTTATAGATTCTCTAAACATGAAATACATTTTAATTATTTAAAATATTAAAAAAAATTTATTTATTATTAAATAATTTAATGTAAAAAAATGTGATTGCTATTTTACGTGTAGTTTAGAATAACTTTTAGAATAAAAGACCACAAAAACAATTAAAAATTTAATTTAACTTTTTTTATATCTAAATATTCTGATGAGTATTTTGTTATGTTAATAAATCACTTACTCTTAAAATATCACAGCATTCTTCTGTTGCGAAAAAAGTGAAGGTAAGTTTGATCCTGAATCGTCGTGGTGCCCTAATTATCCACCAGCAATCTTCATTGTTCCCATACCGAGAAGGATAATTAGGCGACGTAATTGTCTTGGTTCTTGCAAGACTTCCCCGCAGATTATTGTTCCCACATCCTAGTTTTATGTATTATAAAAATAACAAAAATTAAACTTTAGCCAACACACGTGAAAACGTTTGCCACAATGCACGTGGTTTAAAATTATAAATAAAATTTAAATTTTAATTTTAAGGGAGTTCCCCCTATGATAAGTGTTGTCATTTAATTAAATTTTTTTTGTTTTTATTACCAAATTTTAAATATATTTACATTTTTAATTTAAAATGTACTTACGTGACACTTGACATTTTACTTTTGTAGTAACAAAAATTAAATATATTACAAATATACAAATTTTGTAGTAGTTCATATTGCTTTTTCCATTAATATATGCAATAATTTTTTTATATTATATATATTTATAAATAACAAATTACTAACATTAAAACTTACACTAACATTCTTTAAAACTAAAAATATTGTTATTTAAAAATTATTCAGAAAACATCAAAGTACTTGCTGTTATTAAGAAAAGAAACGCGAAGTTTTTTATTAAAATATGATAACAGCTTAAGAAAGTTATTTTTAACTTTTGAAACATCATACCATCACCCATACCCTTCCTTTTTGTAAATAATATTTTGTAGTCCAAAAACTAGTGCTCGTAATACTAAATATTCACTTTAGGCTAAGTCTTTGCAAAATTATTTACCTAGCCTTTTTTTAGTAAGCATTTTTAACCAACAATGTCTTTGCAATTAAAATTCTAAATTAGGTTTCAGTATTTTGTCTTAAATATCTATTATGGTTTTTGCTTCAAACCGTACCCTCGAGCCATTTGATTTCAAATTCAGATACCACATGCTTTGAATGCTGTCGTGTTCGCTGCTTTAATTTCTATCCTCAATTTAACTGATAAGATCAGCGACGATGCGTAAGGATACTACGAACATCTCGCTTTCTTCCACTTAACATCTATTAAGAGCAAAGCGTTTATATTAATATCGGTGATACGATATTTATTCCCCGACCAAGTAACAAGAATTCGTAATTTGCAAAACACGTTCAAACAAAGCGCCAGCATTTTATTTTATCAACGTGCGTCATCTTTGATATTATCGTTTAAAAAAACCTAAAGTTTTGCCAAATTTTACGTTTGGCTAGAATTATTTTATATAACACCACCGCACAAAAATACACAAAATTGGCAAGCATAACGTTGGAAATTTCAAATCACGGCCAAAAATGCAGAACTCTGCTGCACCAATAAGTCACGTATTTCACCTTCAACAAATCACGTGGAATTACTTAATTTTTCCAAAAGGTCAAAAAAGTTTATTGTACAACCACAAAAAAAACAGTAATATGTTGTCTTGTTTAATACCACGAAGGAATTACACAATTATATTAATATCAGATCTTTATCCAAGTACACGCAAAGCACGATTTCCTTAACCAAAAAGTGGAAAAGCACAAAAATAAATGCAGGAGTTTTAAGTACGTAAAAGAATTAAAGTTCATTTCTATTAACAAATAATATTAAAAAATAATAGCAAAAAAAATTAAAAATAATTTTACAAAATTTTAAAGTTTTTATTTCATAATATCTCTTTTAAAGAAACAAGATTTAATAAGCTAGAAAATATTTGTTAATAAAACATTGTTTTAATTAATATAACGATAAGCCGATATTTTTGTTTTGTAAGATTGTACAATTATTTGCATAAAAGTTCTCCATAGTTTGTTTCTTAAATAATTTTGAAACGTTTAATTATCACATGTTATCAGTCTGTTATTTTTGTTTATTAATATCAAAAACGCTGATCGAAAATAAAAATAACATTTCTTCTTTTAACCAGTAATACTTCCATTCAAACACCGCTTGAATTAAGGCACTTGGCGCGAATTTAACAAAAGTCGACATCAAATATGTTAAGAACTTTAATAATTTTCCCTCAACAACATCTCCGACATTAAGGGGGGCATTGTGCCACACGGCACTTCCATGTTCAAGGTTATCACCCTCTCCGCTCCTGTGTGACGTAAAACAAATGTTAGTGACGTCATAAAGACCAATAAATGCGCATTTAGGCTAAGACAATACCGCGCAGATTTGATAACATCTCGATGCTATCTTAAGTATGATTGTATTGGTTGAAGTAAAATCAGATAATTTGACTGATTGACAATAATTGGTAACATTTATTTTCTGGATAACTTTAATATTCGAAAATTGAAATAAAATAGTAACCTTTTACGCTGATGGTGCGAAGGTCGGAGATTTTCATTAAAATTCGGGGAAATATTTGCGGGAACTTTGGACGTCTTCTTCGGCTGTAAAGACGAAGAGCCTCGATTAGAGGTTCCTGGGCTTTCTCGATTCTGGAAGTTTCTTTCAAATCAGGTCGATCTAGGATAAAACAATAATTTTTTATTATTTGTTGATTTTTGAAATGTCAAACATTTACAAAAGATTAAAAGAATTTTTAGAAGCGCTTATTTTGTTAAAGAATTCTATTTTATATTATTTGATTATCTACCTGCACACATTATACAAATAGCACATAACAGACTGATTTCAACTTGGTCCAAATCGAGAGGCCGAAGTCCTTTTGCAAACGAGTAAACAGATTCAGTAATTGGTCCAAAACCGCATCTACGTAGTTGACCCCTATCCAAAGTCAACCCATCGGAAAAGGTCATGGTGTCTTCCAAGGGGTCATATCGAGAACAGAGTCGCAAAACCTTGAAATTAAAACAAAATAAATAAACTAAAAAAAATAAAAAACACAACATACAACTAAAGGTAAAACAACTTTATAGATTTTCTGCTATTTTAAGTTTAAAAGTTAACATACAAAATAACATATTTGCTAAACATGACTTGGCAATATATTTTCAAAACCCTTTCATAAAATTACAAGTAGTTACACAAATCATAAAGAGTAAATGTTTATTTTTTACAATAAATGTTTACTTACTAGTACATCTAAACTTGCGGCTTTAATCAACGTTATTTTATCAGTAATTAAACATTCCGTAAAACCAGGAATCAGTTTTGCAAAGTCGACAATTTTTACGATACATTTTGTTGATCTATCCGAAAATTTATCCCAAAGATCGGCATCTATGTTATCAAAGTTGTTGGCGGTATTAGCATTCTAAAATAAATGTATTTGTTACAGAGCATGTGTTTATTTAATGTAATACATTTATGTTAAAGTAAAAAAATGTGCTAAAATATTGGTACTAACATAACAAAAGCAAAATAAATTTGACTATGTAGCTCTACAGCACAATCGTGCGGTAGGAAGTTTTTAAATTTTTAAATCAATTAAAAAGAAATGTCAAAAAAGCTTAAAAACAATGTTTAAATCTATAGGCTTAGTCTAAAACATACCGTTAGTTTAAAACGATTTATTGCACTAAGGCTGGGCGAGGTACTGATATGAGCCTCTGAAATCACACGAATTATTCCTTCCACACGAGGCGGTAAAGAGCATGACGAGTGTACCCTAACGCCACCAGTGGTTGAAAGTTCCTTCTTTTCTTTGCCTCGCTTTTTTCTACGGTCATTTCGTACAGCTATATAGAAAACAGTTGTAAAGACAGAGTTGTAAATTACCTTGACGGGTTTAAATAAAAAACGTCAAAAGCAATAATCGAAAAAAGTAACTTACATTCCTTCATCATTCCGACCTCCAAGCATTTTTGTAAGCGACAAAACTGACATCTACTTCTTGTCATTTTGTTGATGACACATTTACCCGCTCTGTGACATACATACTGCACATTCTTTTGAACGCTTCGTCGAAAAAATCCCTAAAATTAACAATTAACAATTTTAGTATTGTATTTTGAAAAATTTTTATTATTAATTTAAAATTTTAAGGGTTAAAAGTTTGCTTGAGAATTACAATGACATGTTATCAAGAAAACACAATAAGTGAACTTTTAACAGCACTTATTGCGCCATGAAGTACCTATTTTTAAATACTGACATTTTTAAAAATAAAAATATTTACTTAGTCATTAAATAAATTTAACAAACAAAAAAATCTATTTTAACAACCCCAGCATAAAACAAAAAATTTTCATTAATTTAAAATTTTTACTTTGCATCCCTCGCACGATGCCACCCCGTAATGATACCCAGAAGATCGATCCCCACAAACAAAACATGGTTTGTACACACGAGGGGGCAACGGAGACTCTGGTGACGTCACATAGCCAATCGCCTCGTAATCACTCGATCTTTCGCTGGAGGAAGGACTGTTGCCGTCCGAGTTACTTGTGTCTAAAAGCAAAGTTTTACATTAAAAACAAATATTGGGTCTTAAGAAAAAAGAAAAACATAAGAATAAAAATTTCAATAATTACATGTTGTAAAATGTTTTCCAATAAGGACGTTTTCAATATTTATTTAAGATATTGAATTACTTGTATCAACCATTTACATATTTATACACAATGTAAACGTTACAATTAATATATTTATCTAAACCCAGTTCTCGTATGTACAGTTATTTGTTTTAACCATATGTGCTACCATGCCCTTAAGCGTTATGCCACAGACACTCTCTAAAAATATACATTTGCAACAACATTTTTGGTATATTTAGATGCAACTTTACACCAATTACACGAAAAAACATAATTTCAAATATCAATTTTTTCAACCTATAGTGCTTTAGGCTTAATATGTTTATTTGTTAGGCTAAATAAAAATTAATGACAATAATTCATTGCTTTGTAATTCTCATATTTTATTAAGTTAAATTTTATATTATTATTACAACAAACAAAAAACTTGTCAAATCACCGTTTAATTAAAAACAAAACATTTAGGTTTTTAGTTCAAATAAGGGTATAATGACGTTCAACATTATTAACGAAAAGTTATTTTTGGCTTTTGTCTCCCACCCAAATCGTAGGTGTCGAGAAAAATACCAACAACAGGTTAACAGTTTACTTGGGTCATCGATCGTTCACTTAAGTAATGAAATCTGGTTCAAGTAACGGTCAAGCGCTTTCTCCAGACATTCAACGCATCGTTCAACGAATTTGTGTATGCAAAAATTACTAATTTTCTATTCGAAAGGTTACGGGAAGTTGAACGTATTGTTAGTGTAAAATAGTAATGCTATTTTTAGGTTAAAATTTTAACAAATGCGGAAATAAGGAAAATTATAATTAAAATCAAACAAGCCTTTTGTCCACACAATACCAACAGATTGAACAAATAATGCTAAAAACGTTTTTTTTTATTAAAAAACGAAAGTCTATTAAAAACATGCAAATTGACGTCATGTGACGTAGTAATATTAAGACGATATAACAAAGTATTTCCCTATTTCATTAACGTACTTGGAAGTAATCGAAACGGTTCAATGGTGTTAAAAGAAATTTACAAATTGATATATCCGCCTTATGGGTGGTGTGAAGTCAAGGTCATGTTATTTTAAGCAATATTCTAGGTTTACATCGATACGCTCTTATCAAAAGACAGTAAAACAACAAATACTTTGCAGACACAGAATGTTTAGCACATATTTGTTATTTTTTGAGATTTAAGTATTATGTTCGTAAAAAATGCCCATAACCGTTCATATCCTTTCGAAAAAATTGTTATCCGTTATTTAATTAACTAAATGACTGATCACAAATACTAAGGGAATGTAATAACCTTTTGCTACCTAACCGTGTATTGACATCTGATATTTGTATTGAGCTTGTACATGAGGTTTAATACGACCACAGTGACATCAATTTTCGTGTTATATCGTCGTCAAAGGTTCGACCTTTCGGCGCAAAGCAAAAATTGGGATGCGCGCAATTTAATACACATGTGTGATAAGGCGATAAAATACTTACGATTCTGCGGATAATCCCATTTGTTGGGCGGACTTAATTCGCTAAAATGTCCAACATTGTGTTTTTTGTCAAAGGGCGGAGTAAGAGACGCTCTTGAAACCTAAACAATAAAATTCAAAATTTTACATAACTTAAACTCATAAAACTAATTTCGCATTTTAATTTAGTTTGTTCAAAAATGTGTTGTGCAATATGCACTTTATTTAAACGACTTCTTCAATTATTATATCAAACAGTAGAAGAGTGTTTAAACTGCAGCCATGGTTTTCAATTGACGTCAATGTCGTACGTCACTGTGTAAATGTTTGCATTTTTTTATCCGTTTGAGAACCAAGTAACTTAAGCAAGTTTATACAATAAGACTTTAAAAACTTGTAACCTATGAATTTTAAAAATACACAAAAAATAAGTAAAATTATACAAAAAAACGGGTTCAAAAATAAAATTGCTTAAAATTTGTTTTTAGTCCTAGTTGATACGCGTTTTGTTATTGTGTCTTTACAATATAACAAGTAACTGTCAAAAGTCGATCACTAAACAACTATAACAATATAACTGTAATGTTTTGATTAGTTAGTTGCCCCTAGGTTTTTTGTATTGTTAATAATATACGTCTAAAATGTAAACTCAATTATTTAGAACAAGATATTTAAATTTTATCGTTGTTTCAGTCTTATTTTTTTAAACGGTAAATGAATCCATTGAGATTGAAATACATATTCCGCCTACGTAAATTTAAATAAAAGTCTTACGTTATCGTTAAGATCACTGTACGATCCGATATTGGCAAACTTTCCAATTCCTCTTTGATGTCGGGGGTCTATTAATACACAATCCATTCCCTACTAGTTTTACTAACTTCTATAACAATTTTAAAACACAATTTAGTATACTACAAATTTAGATATTACTTTTTATTCGATTGCAATACTTTTCTGATTTCAACTAATTTAAAATCTAAAAGAAGAAAAAAACTTTTAGTTCCTGAATAAAATATACTTTAACTATAAAACTATCTACTACTCTTATTAATAAAACATTTTGTTTAGTTAGGAATAAAACGCTAGAGATTGCTAGATTCACTGTTTACATTGCGTGTGTGTAATGGCATTGTACACGTTGGATTTCTAACTGAACCAGTCAACTCCCTTCGTGTGTTGCCAAAGTAAACAGTTGCTATTGATGCTATGTAATCTTGAATTTGTTTAAAATTTTATAGTTTTATTTAGTGAAAGTATCTTTGCTGAAGATTTTTTCTGTAAATCTATACGAGTTTACGAAGCTCGTTGGTCTAGAAGATTTTTAATGAAATACTACTTTGCACGTTAAATTATTTTTGCTAAAATAATCTCTATTTAAATAACTGTAAACCATTTTTAATGTATATAAGCTAAAGTCTTTAAACCCGTTCTGTTTTTGACTTGCTTAATACTGTTAATACTATGTTCACTTTCTCACAGAGCGATATATAAAAAATCTGAATTCAAACAAACTGCACTAGTTAACAACAAGCCGGTAAGTGTCATAAACTAATTAAGAAATCACTTTTTTGTTGTGAGCAAATTTAAACCCGCGAACAATTCACAGTGCCAATATTCAACGGCAAAATGCATAGAATTTTTAGCGCAACGCGTGCGCTGCTCACACGATTTGTGACCTTTACGCGACCACAATAATACAGATGACGTCACTAATCGAATAACCGACTTGTCATCATTTTAACACGTCTTTACCGCAAGTTAATTACTATACTGCGCGAGGTCGCTAGGCCAGCTGCTGCTAACTACAAATGACGTTGTTGTCAGAACGAATTATTCGATAACAATATCCGGTATTAACTAATAAAAATCAAACAAATGTTCTTGTATGGTATAGTTTTCACACTTTTATAAACCAAGAACCGCACAAGTTACAAATATGCAAAATTAAAAGGCTGGCAGTTTTGTTATTTTGGTTGAAGGCTAGTTTTTGAGTAGTTTTTGCTTTAAAAATAAATTTTGTGATGTAATAACTTTCCGTTCGTTGTTCATTTATTGCTACTGCATTAAAAAGGAAGGTGACAAACTCTGCGGACCTTAACACGAACCCACAACATTAACGATCGTGTTATGACATAATGTTTGTGTTGCTAATAACAAAAGTCAAAAGGTTAAAATCGATTAATGATATTAAAATTTCTGAAAATTGTATAAAAAATAATTCATAAATATTGAATAGATAATTTTGCAAATAGGCATTTATAAACCCATTGAAATTGTAACCATGCCCGACTTTTATTCTATTGTGCATTGTTAAGCTCTTTATATCTGTTTTAAATAAACCATTCTTCTTTCACTAAAAAGAAAACTATACAATTATTAAACTCCTAAAAAGGCTGGTCACAGCATTAATCAATGTCATACTTTGACAAAGTATCTAACGACCTAATATGGCTACTAATTTAGCAAACCGCATCATTTTTTATTTTTTCTAATATAAAATATCCTACAACAATAATTTAGTTTCAAGACAAAGAATACTTCAAGAAAATGTATTGTAACAAAATTCTGGTAAAAATAGAAAAAAAATCAATTGAATTATTGGTATAAGCAATGGCTAAAATAAAAACATATTTACAATTGAATATTAAAAAAAAAATAATTTCTATAGTTGGTTTAGAACCAAATTAGGACAAAGTAAAATGATACAAAACAGTTACTACTAATAATTAATTGCCAAATATACAATATGCCTAATTTTTCCCAAATAAACTAAACTTACTTCTCAGCAATGTCAACTTCAAGTCTTACAGGTTTGGTATAAAAAAGGTAATCAGAATCTATATACTGATCACGTTGGGTTTTTAAATGTAAACAATTCGCAAAAATGAAGGCACCACTAGCAGTAAAATTACTGCACTAATCACCACATTTTTTTTACACAATGAAGGTATATATTTATCAGGTATAGTAATAAAAAATCATATGAACTGATACTTTATCTACTGCACTATGTGCATTAACAGTTACTATTTGCCCTTTCGACAAAAAGCAATTTAAATTTTTTTTGATAGATAATTAATATTTATAATAACTGCATTTCTAAATAGTTTTAACTTAATATTTTAAATTGGAAAATATATTTTAAAAATGACTCTTCACATCATCTTGTTGTAATGTAATGGAGGCCTGATTGGAATTGCGTTGCTGTTCAACTTCCTAATGGGTGAACCGTCTGGAGATATCCCCATATTGGGAACATTTGGTTGGGTGTAATAAGTAACCCCGTGGACTTGTTGACCAAGTAAATGGTGGTTGGGGGGAAAGGGAAGCGGGGGAAGTTGAGGTGGTTCTTGAAGAACATTTCTGAAAGAAAATGTTTAATAACATTATAGATTACAACAAAAAACAATCTGGAATTGTTAATATACACTGAACCTTAATTGGTAAGCTTACCTCGGCATATAAGTATTAGGAGGAAAGTTGTGTGGAAGTGGAGGGGGAAAAGTTAAAGACCCAGTTAGATCACCTAAATACAACAATTCACTGTTTACTCTTAAATCAAAAAATTAAAATTAAAAAATATAATGATATTGGTGCAATAACTAAAAATAATATTGTGAAATAGTATTCCTATCTTTATCACAAAAATTGGCAAAATTATCATGCAAGAAATATAATCTAAAAAAAATTTTGAATAAAGTATTTCACAAACCTGCATTAGGAAGTGTGTTAATATGAGATCTTGGTGGACTTGTTATTTTATGCTCTTCGCTTGATGTCATCAACATATTATTATGATGCATCTAAAACAATATTAGTTAATAAAAATTAAATGGTTTGTTTTTTTATAATACAAAAATGACGATTTAATTTGGAATAAGTCAAATAAACAATAACTATCGACTTAGAAATAGTATATTTCAATTGTTAGCACCTGTTCAAGAGCCTGTATGTTAAGTACAGGTTGTTGTTGTTGTGGCATCATTGAACTTAGGTGAGAGGGAGGTGTTAAGGTTGACATCATTCTTTGTTGTTGCTGGTATGCTAGCAAAATAAGAACAACAACATTACTAGTTTAGTGTTCATAGTGGCAATTGCAACAATATACTAAATGTTAAGTAATCAGTGAGCAATTACATAAGTTTAGTTTCCACAATAGAAAACTATTACGATGAAGTTTAAAAATATGATGTCTCTTTAAACAAAGGAAATAAAATCTTACTTTCATAATATTGCATTGATGCTAATGCTGGATCCATGCCACTTAACAACACATCAGATTTTGGAATGCTCATTACATGGTTTGCCAGTCCAACTAAAACAACACACAAAAATTAAATTATGATAGAAAAATGGCTTAAAAATCTAAAGTCCAAAGTTTCAATACATGAAAAATAAGTGCTTTTTGAAAATGTAAAATTTTTTTTACTAAAAAATAAGAAGGATCAAAG
Organism: Corella eumyota; assembly: GCF_963082875.1. Taxonomy (NCBI): domain Eukaryota; kingdom Metazoa; phylum Chordata; class Ascidiacea; order Phlebobranchia; family Corellidae; genus Corella; species Corella eumyota. The sequence continues at coordinate 7,424,442 of NC_137491.1, forward strand.
AAAATTACCAATATTAGGAGGCATGCCCATTGGTTCACTCATATTGGTAATTTCATGGGCTTGCTCTGGTTCGTACTGGTTAATTGGTGGCGTAGAAACACTATGAGGTGAGCCATGCATTAAAGGTGGTGTCTGGTTGGTAACAACTGGTTGTTGTTCCTTTTGTTCGTATTGCACTGGTGATGGTTTATTTTGGGCTGGTGCTACTATGGTTAAAGCACAATATAAAATAATAATTCAAAAATTGTTGTGTTATCTAGCATATGCAAATTAAATTTTAACTCCTTACCCTTGGGTTGTTGCTTGTTTTCTGATTTTGATTTTGACCATTCAGGAGGTAAAACTGGTTGTCGTTGATGGTCAACCGAGGTCTCGACAGCTTTTTGTCGCAGAGATGAATACCTACGAGGTTGGTTTGACTAAACACAAAACAAAAATAGATTAAGTTATTTTCAAGGCAAAATTCGTTAACATTTAAATTTTTATTTAAAGAAATGTATATTATGAATACTTCTTTGCTTCCAGAAACAGAAACATTTTTTATTCGGTCAGATAAATTCTCCTCATATTTTCTTCCATGCCTAAAATTAAAATTATAAACTTTAATTATTACATTATGGCATAAAATTTTAAACCCAAATTATTTGATTGTGGATAATAACTACATACCTTTGATGAGAATAAGATTTGTCTCTTGGTGGTTGTTGTTGTTGTTGTCGTTTTGACTTTTCATGTTTGTCAATAACATTCAACATTGTTTCAAGGTTATTTTCGGTATTTTGTTTTTTCTTACTCTAAATAGTTTCATTTATTTATGCAATTTAATTTTCAAATATTCAAAAAAATAAAATAAGTATTAAAATAAAAAATTTAACAATAAATATGATTGCAAGTAGAATTCAACTTACTGAGGAAGGACTTTTGTTTTTATTTTCATTTTGGTGACTACTCTCTTTTTTATTTGATACCTCAATATCAGCTGCTCTTCTTTCCGGATAGGGTTGCCTATTACTCTCTAAAATAAAAGGTAAATTTGATAAAAATGTATTCCTTAAGAATGGTTCTTGTTCAACACAATCATTTTTTATTGCGGTTTTAATAACAAATAATATTCAAAATAGGTAATCATGCACCATTCTTATATTTAGGCAAAAAATGTAATTTCTAACTTGAAAATTATACATACTTTAAATACAAAACTTAAAATAAATTGCAAAAACTGACTTTTATAGTTGTCATCTGCTGGTTTGTTTTGTTTGGAAGAATGGAAATTTTGAGACTTAATGGGTTGGGATTTTTCTGGTTTCGAAGGCTATAAAAATATAACATGATAAATTTTAAATCGATTTCCGTATTTAGTCAATAATAAAAAATAAAAGTGTTCTTTAAAAAATTAAATTTTGTACCTGATTTAGTTCTGGCCATTCTTGTTGGTTGGAAGTCGAAACAGTCTCCTTATTTTTACTACTTTGTTCTCTTTGTGGTTGCTGGTTGTATTGGGAACGGGAAATCCCCCTTCTGTTGATGGGTCTTCTTTTACCTCCACCTCTTTGGCTATAAAATTATTTATGAATATTAATTTCAAGTATATATATATATAATATTTCTTGATGGTGACTTAACACATTGATTGAATAGTATTTCATAATTTTAAGCCCTTTTTTCATTTCCAATACAGTAAATAAAAGCTAAGATCTATAAACACTACCTCGCCTTAACAAAAACATTTAAAAACCCAAAAAAACTTACCCTCTGGAATAATTTGGTCCACTATTATAATCAAAAGCTCTGATATCATAACCATACTCAGCAATAAGTTGTGCTTTACATTTTGGTGTTTGGTCGATTTCATCAAATTTATCATGCAACCATCTTGACTTGTCTGAATCACGAAATCCTCGATTAGACTTCCTAAAAAAATTATTCAACAAAAATTCAATAAATATATATATATATACAAATTGGGAAAAAAAAATAAATAAAGATTAAATTCTTAGACACTTATTGTTAGAATTATTAGTATATAGTGCTTTAAACAAAATATAGGTGGGGGTGGCATTTTATAAAGTTTAGACATTAAATAAAAATAGACATAAATGTTTAGATAAGGTTGGATTAAATTTTTTTTTAAGAATGGCAAAAATAAACCACTTTAAAACTGCATATATTTACACAAATAATAGCTTGCAATAAAAACTATACATATTTTTGCTAAAAATGCTAAACAGTAACCATCTGTTAAAATTAAAAACAAAATATTTACCCTCCTCGAGAGTTTTCATCATTCCTTACATCATGTTGAAAAAATTGTCCCTTTGTTGGTATAAAAGTCGGAAGATTTTCTTCGTCCTTGTTTTCCTTTATCTTTAGGGAGGTTGAATCCGCATCATCTGATTGTTCCTAAAAATCACAAATTTTTTTTAACAAAAATAACATAAAGTTTAAATTGAACGTAATACCACAATTTTTTGATCTTATGTTTAGAAAACATTTATTATAAAAAAAAAACACTGGCACACCTGTAAACTCCAATATTTAATTCAACAATAAAAAACCTAACCTGCCCATCTCCTTGCTCCCTTGTAACAACATCCTCTTCGTAAACTTGTTCCTCATTCCTATTGACATTTCTGGAAATATTCAAATCTGCATCCTCTTCTTTATGTGCTGCAGCTTTTGTTTCATCCTCCTATTAAACATAAAAAATTCTTATATAAAATTCAAACATTCTTTGAAAAGATTCACAATATTATCAAAACTTTGTTTAATAAAAACAAGATTGTATTCATAAAAAGTAAGAACGTAACAAGACTATAAATAAATACATTAAATTATAAATGTAATTTAACACAAAATATTTTATGGCCTTAGTAAGTTACTCACATTACACAATTTGTCTACGATTCCTTTCTTATAACAACTCAATACAATATTGAAAAATTTGAAATAAAAAATTGTATATATTGCAAAAGATTTTACGATGAACTGATTAAATATATATCAAAATCTTACAGTATCAGAATGTTCACTGACTTCTTCTTCTTCTTCAGCACTTTCATATTCCGACAAATCACCATAATCTTCATCATAATCATGGACCTAATTAAATGTTAAAAATTGTAATTAACAATAGTAAAAAATTTTACTCAGAATTAAAATAAAACATGATTTCATCTTAAAATATAAGTAAATTACCGATTGGGTCAGTGATAAACTGTTATGATGTTGTGACTCTCCTTCTGACAAAACTTCTTCATGATCAATATTCGCTCTTCTGCGTCGTCGATCTGCCATCTTTATGTTAGGTCTTTAAGGTTTTTCTGATTGTCACTTTGTCAGAGAATGTAACAGATGAACTTAACCTAGTAGTTATTCAGGCAATTCTAAAAAATAATAACATGCTTACGATCATATTAGACGAATTATATTATCAAAATCTTGTGATTTCAATTTTCAAAATGCCATTCTCTGTTGGCCTGATTGCTATGCTCGTACAGCTTATACCTAGTAACCAAATATTTTAAATTCACTATTTAATAACATTCTAGTTGCTTGACTATTTAAAGTATCCAACACTTCTTATAGTTTCTATAAATTTATCAAAATAAAATACATAAGCCAAGGGCAAAGCTGGCGCGGGAAAGAAAATTTCGCAACTGGAGAGTAAAACTTGTAACCGACATATGACTTCGGATAAATGCTTACTCCTGTTTTTAGAAAATAAATTACTAAATTTTTTTGTTTAAACTGTTTCCTAATTTGTATAATATTACACCAATTTAAACTTTAAGAAATGCTGCATGTTATTTATTATTTTTTTTATATAACTATTAAGTTTTTAATACTTTTTTTCATAGGTTCAAATTAAAGGTAAATAACAAGTCACAATCCTAAACAACAGTTTTATTACCAATAAATTTCTTTGAGCTATTATCAACATCAATGACAATATTATGATTTTTAAAAGCTGTCATCATTATACTGTTGGAAGAATTATAAAGCGTAATTGGATGATAAAACGTTAATAAACACAAGAATATAAACGTGCAGTTAACAACAAAAAAGTTCCCGTTAAAATAGTACAAGACTAAATTTAAAAGTGGAATTTGAACAAATGTTGCTAGTCCAGATGAAGTAAGCGTAATGCCCAGTAATGTCCCAAAGTGAAATGCTGAAAAAGCTATTGATATATAAGTAATAACACATGTATACAGGTAACTACGAAAAACTGTAAATAAAACAAATGATACAATCTGTAAAGGCAGACAGGGAATAACAACTAGAACAGAAAATAAAGTTGCGAGCAATGACGTAATGCCTAATGATAGGCTTATAGATTTGACGTTGTTTGATTTATTATCTTTTTTATTATTTTTGTTAAATCTACATGTAGTTTTATCTATTATGTAACCGCATAAAGGCGATATCAGAAATGCAATGGGTGATGCAATACCAGCATAAAATAAATATTGATCAACAACTATTGTCTCAATTTTCATACTTTCCAGCCAATAGTAAAGAGTACCCATAAAAAAAATTTCCCTTATTCGGAGAACAACAAGAAAAGCAACATTTCCGTAAAAGAACTTGTTCATGAGAGAATATTTAAGTTTACTTCGTTCACCTCGTGTAATTTGTTTAAAATTTTTATATTGCTTTTTAACATTTTTCAGACCATAGGTAAAATCATCAGGAATGTTATATGGTATTTGCATAACAGGCGATAATACAAACGTTCTCACCAAAAAATATAAGGATATACTTGACATGGAAAGAAATATAGTCCTCAATGAAATGCCTTGGTCGCCGACTAGTTTAAAAAAATAAAAAATTATTGAAGACGAATCAAATCCTCCGTTAATTAGACCTATTATAGTAGAACGATGTTTTGGTATTAGGTTCGCAAATTGAAAGCTTACTACCAATACCACGATGCCAGACAGCATTATTAAAAACATGCCTGGTAACAAAACCCACTGTTGCGTAGGTGATATCATCGATATTAATAGGCAACTTAAGCAATATAGAAGCGTTAACAGTATTCGACTAATCCAAGTTCCATAACGGTCGTAAAAAAATCCAACCAAAACAGTGCACCCCGGTACTGTTGAGCTTACAATTGTATATATTAGATTAAAATGTTCTCTTTGCTTTAAACAAGTCGATAATGTTAAATTCGACATGTTCAAATGTCGGGTTCTATTTACAGTATCTTCGTAACAAAGATTATTATAAATCTTTTCGCCTTCAAAGCTACCTATCAGAAATGACCATCCATATCCTATTCCACTTAGAAAAGCGCATTCTAGTACTGTTAGTACAACAGCTGCTATGTCCTTGCAACTCATTTAGAATAAGCTCACAGTTTGTTAAAATATCTTGTAACTTTCAAGGTAGTCGTTATGTAACAAACTGTTATATTTTACAAACTCACTTGCAGTATTTTTCGGTGTGCTTTATTTTAATGCAGTTTTATGAACCTTATCCCTTTTGTATAATGAACAAATTAAAACTTTATATTAACATAGTTAAGTTTAAAATTAATTAAGCGTTGGCTTGTGGCTACACAATCAATCAAACAATTTAGGGAAATGAGGTATCTAAAGTTTCCGGAACAGTCTACCTAGCCTAAACATTATCAAAACAGGCTTAACTTTAATCCTTTTGTGTAGTGTGCGCTAAATGCTACTACTATATATAACTGCCAAAGTAGTAAAGGTATTTCTTTAGTATATTCACTTGTTTTACCGCTAAGTAGAATAACTTAACTCAGGCTTCATACACAACCACAAAAACGTGCTGTGATAAAAATTCCCGTTCTAATACGTATAACCAGCGCATGTCGTCAAAAAGGTTACGTCTATATAAAGCGAGTAAACCGCCTTTCTGTTTTCTACTACTTGATTCTATGAAAAAATACAACTATTTGACATTTTGAGTATTTATGGCACATCTATATAGACAAAACAGTTTTTAGTGTGACATTAGTAATTACTAAAAAATATTTTATGTGAGTAAATGATAAAAACGTGTCTAAAATTATCATTACCCGTGTTTTTACCAAAGTGAAATGTTTTACACAATTTTAAAGCATTGTTTATGTTGAATATATACATGTAAACTGATAACTTCAATGCACAAGCTACGAACGATTTGCAACATAATGAATACACACAATTTAGTTTTTGCAACATTGTAAAAATTCGGCCAGTTTTATCATGGAATGGTGTTATGTACAGATCACATTATCAATAGTTCATCTATTCTTCATCAATGTCTATAAATACAAATACAAAAAAAGAACCATTTAGTCGATGTTTTACACTCAAGTGGCTACTAAAGAAATTTAAAAAAATCAAATTTGGTTTTTACTTACCCGGAATATTCAAAATAGCCTGCCTTAAATGCGTAACATTTGCATTTAGTTCTTTAAAATTCGCAACTTCTGTTATTCTCGAACTGCTATCACTACCATCACCAACTATAACCTGAAATTTCCACAAAAGGAAAAATTATAGTAAAAAATCAATGCTTCTGAATAAATATGTATTTCCTAATAGAATACCTGCAACTCTTCAGGGTTGTAGTTGCGAACTCCAACAGCGAACATTGTAATTCCTGCCGCTCTTGCATCGCTGGCACTTGTTTCCAAATATTGGGGATCAGATGCTCTAAAAATTTTTAAATATTTTTTTTAAACAAAATAAAAATGTTAACTTTCGATAAATAAATCTTAAAAATAGAATACCTTCCGTCAGTAATAATAACAATAGCATTCTTGGTTTCAGTATCATTTAATCGTTCTGAATTGGCAAAGTCAATCAGCAAAGCTTTTTCTATGGCATGGCCGGTATATGTTGTAAATCCATGGTGCTCAATGCTGTCAATAGCTTGCTAAAAACATTTAAAAGTTTTCAAAAACATAAATAATTAAATACTATAAAATTATAATAAGAAAGGGTAAAATACTAACGTGAAATGTGGCGTGTGTTCTAAATTCTCCCATTTCAATTTCTGTCCCCAAATATTGTTGTTTGTCGTATTGTCTATATTTGATGAAGAGCATTTGATAAGTACAAAATGGAACAATGTTTTATATACATAAAATAAATAGACCTTATAGTACTTTACTTATGATTACCTTCTAGGAAACCAATGGGAAAATTGCATCACCCCAATTCTTATTCTTTCTAAATCGTAACCTCTTACAACGTTCTTTACGAAATCAATCATATGTCTAAAATCTTTGCTAGTAACAGAACCAGATCCATCCAATAAGAATAACAAGTCAATTTTGTCGCCTAAATTATAATTCAAATACATTAAAAGAGCTTTTAAAATTTGCCAAGTCTAGCCAAAACTATAGTATTAGCCCCATTTGGAGTATACTATATCTGGTCAAGGTTGAAAATTACCTTCAATAATTGCTTCAGGTTCTTCAACATCTTTACTTCTCTCATGATTTAGTTCCTCATTGTTTTCGTTATTTTCTAAATCAAGTAATTAAAAAAATGTTGCAAAACATAGTTTATCTAATGAAACTGTATTTGGTAAAAACAGTATTTAATAACACAATATAAAACAAAAAATAACCAACTCAGGTATATAGATATTTTTTGGAAACTACTGTATGTACAGAAAATTCCTTTTATTTTTTAATTTGCACTATTACTTTTAAATTATATTTTTTTTTAGCTTAACTTGAACTGAAGATTTATAATTAACTAAGATAACACATTTACAACTTACCATTAACAGCAGCCTGCATTGCATTAAGAGCTAAAAATAAAAATATTTTTTCATCGTTAACATTTTTCAAACAAAAAGAACTATTAGAGCTTCTCATATAAGTTAATAGCAAATTTTAAATTCTCTAAAATTTAATTATCAATACCCTACCATAGCATCTTGGTAAAAAGCTTTTTTCTACAAGCTCTGGTATTAAATTAAACATCTTTTCAGCAAGCCGTAAAGACTCTAAAGCTGGATTGCCTTGAGGTACAAGGCTTTCAAGTTGTGCAATCAGGGGTTTAAAATCACAAAGTCCCTCGAAACTATCTTTCATAAGTGTTGAAAATTCATTGTACAACCTGTGAGAGTAACCAGTATAATAAGAAGATATAATTTAGATTTTATTACGTAAAATAATTGTTTCTTATTTTCTAAAAAAAAATTAAAAGCAACTAAACTAAACTTTTAATTTAAAAAACAAATTATTGGCTTTAATATTGATTTTAACATTTTTCTTTATGTTTACTTACCTGCAAAATTTGTTTTTGCTTGGAGCAAGAATCAGCTGTTTTGTAAACTGTAAAGATGCATTACCTAATGTAACCAATTTGTCTAAATCACAAAATTCGTTCGAACCCTGACCAAAGCCTTGCAGACCAGGCAAAGAGTTTAACAAACTATCTTCAAGGTTATCAAGCACATCAACCTCCTTCAAGCAGTACAAGTCATAGGTGGGCACAAGGACAGTTGAGCTATTTCTCAGCTGTGCAACTATCGCCTAAAATAAAAACCAATAATAAGACACGCACAACCAGATTTTTTTTTAAGTTTTTTAATATGTTTTTAAATTTATGATTGTTACCTCAGTTGATAATATTTTTCCTAGGAATGATGGCTTATCTCCAATAGCACATGTATTAATAAACCTCTCTAAACAACTCTTATAAAATACCAAATTGGTCCTAAAAGGGTTTCAATTTATTAAAATTTTTAAACAAGAAATTAAATTTTTCCCCACAATTTATAAATAAATAATACAAAATTTCAGTAAAAAAACAAAATTTATAACCAAAATATATTTTATCAAATATTTTTAAATAAAAACAAAGCCTTGCTATTTTAATAGAATTTTCAAAATTTTATATTTTTATCACACTTATTGGTAACTAGGATATTTACAATAAACATACCCGCATCTATTAAGATTGGTGTAAGGAAACTCATTAAAAAACAAAGTTGTGCATAGCCAAGAACCTTCATAAAACTCAGAAAATGTACAACCAGGTAAAAATGGGACATCATTATCTAAAACATTTTCTTCCACAGGGCCTACAGAAATTTCTTCATCAGGGCCTACAAAACATTTTAGCAATGATGTTTTTTTTAATTTCTATACAAATATTTATATACAATTAAAGCTATAAAATGTATTTTTACATCATAAATGCATAGAGAAATTAAAACTGTTATAACCTGAAGCTCCATTCACAATCACTTCGTGGGTCACATTTGCAACTGAAATTGTAAAACAATTTGTTACAAAAACATATTGAAAAGCCCGCAAAATAAAGTGTATATAAAAATAAATTAAGTTGTGCTTACTTGGACCATCATCTCCTTCAAAAATTGGTAATCCATAATCTGAAAAAACATTTAATTTAACTTTGAATTTATGCTAGTTACAAAAAATTATTTAAAAATATAAAATGTTTAAAAAATTGTTTTTACCATCCCCTTCGTTACTATCCTCTCCAAAACCTACACAAAAAATTGTTTTATAATTTTAAAATTAAAGTTTTAAGTATTTTCAAATGAAGCTATAGGCCTATTGCACACAATTTTTTTTAAATAATGTAACTTACGATCAGAAATTGGTTCATAGGTTGGAAGAACTAAAAAAAAACAAATTTTAACATAAACGATTTAGTCTATTTATTGTTGTTTTTGTTTCCTTATATTTATTAAAAAAAGAAACTTTACAGGTTTGATTCAAGGTTAAAATAAATAAAATAGTTTTTTGTAGACAAGACAATAAAATTTTTTGTATTATTAGAATTTATATAGTTTACAAATACAAAATCAAACTAAAATGATCTATAACTAAGAAATATTTAGTTTCAACCTAATTTAGATTTAGTAAATATTTTAGCAAGTATGTTAAAATTCACCACTTACTTAATCTATAAGTACTGTTAAAGCCATACTGATTGTTAAAACCATTTGATTTAAATTTCAAAAACATTTTTCCAGATTCTGCTGTGAAAGTTGTAACGGTCAACAACCTTCCTTTTAATTCACCCAACAACTTTCCATTTTCATTTTCGCCATCATAAATCTATTAGTAAAAATAACTTAATTTACACAAAAACATAAACATTGTTGATCACTATATTAACAGAGATAAATATAATTTACTTTCAATTCCATGGTCAAAAAGTTATATATATTTATAAAATAAATGAAGTACAACCAAAATAATTATAAATTATTCAACTAATTTTTTTTCAAAAATTAGTTTTGCATTACTATATTTAATCTAGGAATTTTTTACCGATAATATGTCACAGCATTCCTCACTAAAAAAGTCATTAAAAGTAATTTCAATCTGGCCAAAAGCTTCAGAGCCCAATAACCACTGACACTCACTGTTCGAGTCATAATCAAATGGGTAATTCGGTGAACTTAGAACTTTAGGATAAGTTTCACTTAAGCCAGTAAATCCGCATGCAGAATTGGAAATATTAGTTTCGACTGTTTAAAAATAAAAACGTTTGCAAGTTGACTATGTATATTGTCTGTACAACATACAATATTTTAAACATATGTATCAGTTGTCAAAACACTTACATGGAATAATGGTAACTGAAGCATTGTACCCCACTCCGTTAATAAAGGGATTAGAAATAAAAGTGATTTCCAAAGTTGAAAAGGTTGATGTGAAGATATTTTGTTGCTGAATATTTCTACCATTAACTTTTTTTATTAATCGTCTTTCGGTTCCATCATAAACCTATAATAAACAACAACAAAAAAATTGAACGTACCTTCATATATTCGCACCAAAAATTAAACCTCTTATTTAAATTGTCAAAATTATTTAAATTGCCAAATGCAGTGTAAATAAAATGTATAATATGCTAATAATTTTAATATTTTTGAATTTATATCTTACGCCTAAGTAGTCACAGCACGCTTCCACATTAATATTAAAGATAGTTAACAAAGCTCTGCTGCCAGGTGGAGCCATGAAGCTATAAGTGCAATTAGAATTGGATGGATAGTTGTCAGGGTAATTTGGTGAATGAATAAAGTAGGGATTTTCAATATTTCTGGTGGTCAATTGAATTTCGTCACCACAGTTAACAGGAACAACAGCTGGAGGCAAAACACTACCAGGAACTAGAAAATTTTTCTATTATTATTATTTTTAAATAGTTTATAATATATAAAAGTTTAAACTTACATTGTCTGTAGTCTATTCTGAATCCTTGCAATTGTATACGATTGTCAGTTTTTATTCGAATAGTAATCTCACTGGTTTGAGAAACATAAGTCATTGGTAACTGGAATATTTCGTTTTTCACAGAATTAAGTACTTCATTAGGACCATCAAATACCTACAAAGAGCAATATTTATTCTATTACTTTAATAAAAGAGTGTTTTTACTATTTATTAACATACAAAATTTACCTTAAATATAACATAATTAAATTACGTTTAAAATTTATTAAATAAAACATACCGTCACTATATCGCAACATTTTTGAACATCAAACTCAACAAGTACGAGTTCGAGTTGTCCACCAAATGGTGATGAAATAGTCCATAGGCCATCAAGGTTAGCATCATAAGGTTGGGGCCAGTTTGGTGTAGTGATCGATTTGGATTCAACATCTGCTACAATCACTGAAGCAAATCCCTTCACTTTAACAAAATTATTAATTTCAAATAAAAGTTTTTAAACAGTGTTTTAATAATAATTTGCTATATAACTAATAAACTATTATATTGTTTACAAACACTTATAATTAAAAAAGTTAAATCTACACATTTAAAAATTGTTTTATAAAATTTAATAAAATAAGAGAAAATTGTTAAAATTATTTGCATTTAGTCTAAACACAGTGCACACACTTGGTTGCAAACATATAAATAAATTTACACTTAAAGCATAAATGTTATTATATTGAGGGATTATAATTTAAATTTTAAATATGTTGTTTAAAGGTATAAAATGTAAAGCGTTAAAATAAAGATTTACCTGGCTCATCTGTAGTTGTAGGAGCTGTAAAATGATTACAATTTATTTAACTAAGTTTGGCGAATTTTTTTAAATAAAAATCAAATACATTTTTATTGCTATACAATACAAACCTGGAGAATATTGCGTATCTCCGTTGCAAAGATCAGTATCACAACATCTTACATTACAGATATCAAACTGAAGAGCATTAACATAATCTCCCATATCTGCCTTAAGCACGCCACAGTCTAATGTTGCACATAATTCAGTCTGTACACATCTTCCAAATGCACCAGGAGCTATAAGCACAATTTTTTTTTGAAAACAAGAAAAGTAATTATAAAGGGGTTACACATAAAATGATTAAGGGTGCCAAACTGATGCCACATTATTTTTAACCCTTAAGGGTACAAAACAGCAAAAGTACAACCCCTCCCCACTCCCATCAAAAAAGGTAAAATAACTAGTGTTCCTACTTTGCATATCTTCCGCAGTTTCAGGATCAGATTCCCCTGCAAACATCAACATGCAACTAGAACCTTCATCACAAGTTTCAATGGTTCTTGTTCCAATTTTTTCACCAAATATTGTAGTTTCCATTAAGTTATAGCACCTTAACGCTGGAAATATATATTTTTATTGAAAAATTTTACAATTATTCACTTATATATTATTTAATTTTTGCACTTAAAATTAAATCAGCAAATGTAAACTTAAACTTACGTTCAGATCTGGGTATTTCAGTAGGTTGTTCAATAGGCGCTAAATATAAAATATTTGACAAACTGTCAAAAGTAAGCTAAGTAAAATACAGGACTTTTACAAACTGTTTTAATTACTACAAATAAATCTAAGAACATATATCATATCTTGCTTATATTACTAGAAATGTGATTATAACACAAAGTAAACAATTTATTTTATTTTTAATATTAAAACAATTTATTTTACCTTGTCGATATTCTATTCTAAATCCATTCATTTGTACTGTGCCATCAGTTTGCATTCTTACAATAATATTACTTGTTCTAGAAACATATACCATTGGCAATTCTGGTATATCATTTTCTTGTGAATTAAACACTTGATTGGGACCATCAAAAACCTTAACAAATGGTAGTCAATATTAATTTGTACTAACCAATAACTTGGCAAACACGATGTAGTGGTATGAGATCATGAGTTTGATTTCCACTGCTTCTATACTATAGCACCCTTAAGGTTGATTCTATAAACAGTCTAAACTTTTGCCAGGCTACTTAATAATTAATAAAATTATTATCAGAAATTATATTTGAAATATGAAACCTTAAGCCAACAAATGTAATTTTATGTTTGGATATGTAGCTGAACTTACTACTTTTGAAAATACAAAAAATGTATAGAATAATTTTTAAATAAAGAATGTCTATTCCTAAAATTCTAAAAATGTAAGAACTTACCATGACAACATCACAACACTTTTGAACTTCAAAGTTAGCAAGCGTGAGCTCAATTTGACCATCAATAGGTGATGTTATAGTCCATTGACAGTTAAGGTTGGCATCATAAGGTTGGGGCCAGTTTGGAGATGTAATATGACCAGACAATACTCCTGCACTATACACTGATGTACATTCACCCCCTTAGAGTAAAACACCAAAATAATTTTTATTTTACCAAACATTTAAAAATCTATATATTAAATGATACGCAATTTTAAAAATTAATTAAAAAATTAATTTGACATACCTGAAGTTACAGTAGATGGTACAGCTGCAAAATAAAAAAATAAAATTTACAAAATATTTTTATTTAAAATACTATATAGGACTAACATATAAATAAATATGAGTCCAGATTTTTCTATTTAAATTTAAGAGTAAAAAAATAAAATTGAACTTACTGGTAGATATCGGTTCCTCAGAAGGAACTAAAATTAAAAAAGGCATTTTCAATTATGTTTAAACATATTATTGCATTACTAAAAACAAAACTTTTAAAAAAAATGTATAAATAAGAGGGTTTAGTTACCCTCTTATTTATACATTTTTTTAAAAGCTTTTACGTATTAAAATATTTAACAAGATAAATGAAATTTATTATCTCACTGTAAACATTTAATGTTAAACTTACGATGCCTATATTCAATTCTAAATCCATTCATTTGTACTGTGCCATCAGTTTGCATTCTTACAATAATATTACTTGTTCTAGAAATATATGTCATTGGCAATACTTCTATATCAGCATACCTTGAACTGAAGACTATTTCAGGACCATCAAAAATCTAAAAAAAAAATTATTTTTAAAACTTATTACTAATTACTATAAGAAGTAATTGTTATATTGTTACAAAAGGTTTTTATTTATTACAATTTTTTTAGCAAAGAAAAACAATATCGGCTTTTAAGATATATAAGTGATATTACCTATGCTAAAAAAGATAAAAAAAACTTGCCGCCAAAAAATCACAACATTTTTGAACCTCAAAGTTGGTAAGTGTGAGCTCAAGTTGTCCATGAACTGGCGATGAAATACTCCATCGACAGTCAAAAAAAAAAGATCATGAGTTTAATTCCCACTGATTCCACACTATAGCACCTTTAAGGTTGGTTCTATAAACAGTCTAAACTTTTGCCAGGCTACTTAATAATTAGTAGATTTATAATCAGGAAATATATTTAAAATATGAAACTTAAGACCAACAAATGTAATTTTATGTTTGGATATGTAGCTGAACTTACTACTTTTAAAAATACAAAAAATAAATAGAATAATTTTTAAATAAATGCAAAAAATTAAAAAAAATTAAATTTGTATGTCAAGAATGTCTATTCCTAAGATTCTAAAAATGTAAGAACTTACCTTGACAACATCACAACACTTTTGAACTTCAAAGTTAGGAATCGTGAGCTCAATTTGACCATCAATAGGTGATGTTATAGTCCATTGACAGTTAAGGTTGGCATCATAAGGTTGGGGCCAGTTTGGAGATGTAATATGACCAGACAATACTCCTGCACTATACACTGATGCACATTCACCCCCTTAAAGTAAAACACCAAAATAATTTTCATTTTACCAAACATTTAAAAATCTATATATTAAATGATACGCAATTTTAAAAATTAATTAAAAAATTAATTTGACATACCTGAAGTTACAGTAGATGGTACAGCTGCAAAATAAAAAAATAAAATTTACAAAATATTTTTATTTAAAATACTATATAGGACTAACATATAAATAAATATGAGTCCAGATTTTTCTATTTAAATTTAAGAGTAAAAAAATAAAATTGAACTTACTGGTAGATATCGGTTCCTCAGAAGGAACTAAAATTAAAAAAGGCATTTTTGATTATGTTTAAACATATTATTGCATTACTAAAAACAAAACTTTTAAAAAAAATGTATAAATAAGAGGGTTTAGTTACCCTCTTATTTATACATTTTTTTAAAAGCTTTTACGTATTAAAATATTTAACAAGATAAATGAAATTTATTATCTCACTGTAAACATTTAATGTTAAACTTACGTTGCCTATATTCAATTTTGAATCCTTGCATATTAACTGTGCCATCAGTTTTAAAACTTACTTCAATATTACTTGTTCTAGAAATATATGTCATTGGCAATTCTGCTATATCAGCATACCTTGAACTGAAGACTATTTCAGGACCATCAAAAATCTAAAAAAAAAATTATTTTTAAAACCTATTACTAATTACTATAAGTAGTAATTGTTATATTGTTACAAAAGGTTTTTATTTATTACAATTTTTTTTTAGCAAAGAAAAACAATATCGGCTTTTAAGATATATAAGTGATATTAACTATGCTAAAAAAAGATAAAAAAACTTGCCGCCAAAAAATCACAACATTTTTGAACTTCAAAGTTGGTAAGTGTGAGCTCAAGTTGTCCATCAACTGGCGATGAAATACTCCATCGACAGTCAAGGTTGGCATCATAAGGTGTAGGCCAGTTTGGTGATGCTATATGACCAGATACCACTCCTGCAGTTAACATTGTCTGACAGTTGGGTCCTATGTAATAATTTTTTTCTTAGTACTTAATAAAGTACTTAAAACTTTTTTTTTAAATAACCTACAATATATTTAGTTCTTTAGTATAAAAATGAAATGATTAAATCTGCAATTTTACAAAATTAAAAATATTTAGAAACAAAATTCTTACTTACAAAATATAAGAATATAATTATACAAAATATAAGAACTGTTGTAAATCCATTTAAACAATACAATACATTTTAAATTAAGTTTCAAAATAATTTATTATTCGACCAAAATAAGCAAGACCAACCTGTCCTTTCTGTAGTTGTTAAAGCTAAAAAATAAAAATAAATAAAAGTTACGCAATAGTTTCATAAATCTAACCAAACAAAAAAAATAAATTTTTAAATTGCTCACGAATTGCACTGTAGGAAATGTTGAATCCTTTCATATTGGTCCCAGAATCACTAAAGAAACTAGCGGCAACATAATTCCTGCTTGACTGCCAAGTAAAACCACTTCGTAAACCCCACACTACCTCCTCAAACCTGATCTCCTCTGCTGTTTCAGAAGAGTAAAACTGAAAATTAAAAAGAATTAGTAAACATTTTTAAACTAATTAAATTTGTTCAAAACGAATGGTTTTTAAGTCAAAATAAAAATTATGTTAAAACAAATTTTTTCAGAAATTAATATAACATAATAATTAAAAAAATTTTTTTACCAAAAACTTTAATCTCGGTAACATAAAAACGTTATGTGTCCATAAAACGTTAACCAAACGAAAATTTTTATTTATCCATAAAACGTTAACCAAAGGGAGGCTTACTCTTAAGGCATCCCATGTTTGCTCAGTTTCGAATTCAATAAAATCAAAGGCGATGACAAATCCCTCAGGAGCTCTGAACAGCCACCAACATGATGCTGAGTTAGGATAATTATTATCATAATTTGGAGATTGGAAATACTGAGGTAACAAAGTTGCAATAAGATGAACTGGTTCGGAACATTCTATATCACAACACAAAAATCAATTAAAACAAAGATGAAATAATCTTGGACACAAAATAATAAACAATAAAGCCATTTTTTAAATCATTTTTAAAACAATAATTGATAATTTTATTATTAAACTACAAATTTTAATTTAATTTATATTTCAACCTGGTAGTGGTGAAGAAGTAGTATTTACTGTGTTTGATATGTTTGTAGTTGGCACAAAATTTGCAGCTAAAAAATAAACAGTGTTTTATTTAGTTTATATTTAGTGTTTGTGTTTAAAAGATATATTATATAACATCTAAACTTAAGTTGAACATTGTCACTCTAAATAAGGTTTAAACATTAAATTTATAGAAACATAATGTGATTAAATATAGAACATAATCTGTCGAATAATAAGATAAAACATACTTGAAATTACTACTTTAAGTCTTAGGTTTCATTCCCACTGCCATAGCACCATTGAGTAAAGGGCTAATAAACCCCTAAACCCTTGTTTTGTACAAAATACAACCTTAAAATTAACTTACGAATAACAGTGTATGATATGTTAAAACCTCTGCGTTCTACTCCTGAATCAGATTTAAATTGTACAGCAGCATAATTGCTTTTAGAAAAAAATACTGTAGTGTTTTTTATGCCAGAAAGTGTTTTGATTAAGTTAACTTCCTCTGACCGATTCGTACTAAAAATCTAAACAAAGTTTAAATTAATTTAAAGTGACCATAAGTATAACCCAAACAAAACAAAAAAATTTATAAATCATGTTGCAAATAAAACATTGCAAACAAAAATTTTGCATAAAAATTGCCATAAACTTTTTTCGAAAACTTTAAACTGAATTCATATTAAATAGTATAAGCATTTTAACATACTCTTGATAATAATACACAAAAAATAAAGCAACCTTGAGTTTGTCACAGCATGGTTCGGTGTAAAAATCTTCGGTAGTAAACTGAATAACTGTTCCGGGTGGTGATTTAATTATCCACCAACACGAATCATGCCTATTATAAGATTCTGGATAGTTCGAGGATCTTATTGATTTTGTCTCATTCAGAGCGACACTGATATTCACCGTTCCTTCACAAGCTTAACAAATGCAAAAAACATATGTTAAGTAAAATAAATAAATAAATAAAAATTTTGTATTGCTTTTAATGGTCTGTAATACAAAAAATGTAAATTAAAGTAAGTAAAACCAAAATATATTTACAACAACACACCAAACTTATTTTAAATGTAAAAGAATACCTTGAACCGAAATTGACTGCCTTGAAAATTCAGCAACATCATGAATACCTTTGAAAAGACATTTTGAGACATCAGTTTAAATTTATTAAAATTAGTTAGTGGATCGTATTTTTCGAATAAATAAAAGTATAGATATAGTGGAACAACATATATTTTAAAATATAAAATTTGAACTAACTAAGTGCTATGTATGAAATATAGAATCCCATTTTTGTAACACTTCCATCTGACACAAACTGAAGGAAAATTTGATTTGTAAGAGTAACCCTTTTTTCTCCAGCCAATTCGCCTTTAAATTCTTCATGTAGTGCCCTGTTTGTGTAATTGCCATAGGACAGCTGCAAAAAAGTAATTTAATTACCAATACAAAATTTAAAAAATAACACAATAAAAAAGATCCCATCCCCACCCCCTCAAAAAGAATTTCCCCTTTTTTATAACCCCATCACCAAAAAAATAAAAAAGTATACCCGATTTAAGGAAAACCCGAATTATATAACCCAAATTTGTATGGACCTGACAAAATCATTAAAAAACTGTTAAAACATGTTTAAAAATAAAATTTTATTTACCTCCAATTTATCACAACATTCTTCGGTACTGAAGGCAATAAAAGTCAAACCAATAACATAGTTCTCAGGAGCAGTTATAGACAACCAGCAATCTGAATAACTTGGATAATGACCAGGATATTGAGGTGATGTAAAGTAACCTACATCATCTGTAGCCGTTAGATTCAATCTTTGTTCACTACACACTAAAATATAAAGGTTTAAATAAATAAAGGTTTTATTTTTATGTTTATTTAAACAAAATATTGGATCATTTATACAGTAATTTACAGTCGAGTAAAAACGTTACCTTGATTTACAGCTGGTCCAGTTGTAGCTTAAAATCAAACACAAAATAATTAAAAATTATTCAATATTAAAAGCAGGTAAATTAAACATACTGTATGAGTTTATAATAACCTAATAACATACGCTATAATAATAACAACTTACTAATTGCAATTGTGGTTGGTGCTGTTGTAGTAGTAGTCAAAGCAGCTCGATCTAGGTTAATATTTTGTTAAAAAAATGCAACTTACCTTACTTGAATAAATTTTTGATATGCCACATAATTTACATATGTGTTAATTTTATTAATATATTTTTTAACTTTACAAATAGATATAACAATAAAAAACCTAATTACTAAAAATGAGTTTTCTGTTAATAAAATAATATTTTGTATTTTGTTTACACAAAATATCTTATGTAGAGATTTTTTCTTTTGCAATAGTTTTCTTAAATAGTTTTTGATAAATTGTTTTTTTGAAAGCCATATCAAAATCTACCTCGAGCTATGTAGGAAATGTTGAAACCAGCTTTCTGTGCAGTTGGATCAGAGGTAAATTGAAGAGCAACAACGTGATGCAGTGAAAGTTTGGACACACCACTAGGTGCCTCCCCAGAGACTTTAAAAATTTGGTTTTCAGGCGACGTCACATTAGTGTCAAACATCTAAAAATAGATTTTATAAAAATTACAATAAAAAATTGTTTAGTAAATCTTAACAGGCCTTGGTTTGTTGTTATATTTAATCAACATTTAGTATAACTCACCTTTAATTCATCGCAACATTGTTCTGTATTAAGTTGTTCAACAGTAAACTCAACAACAAAACCAACAGGAGCTGTGATTATCCACGAACAGTTAGCATTAGATGGGTAGTCATTTGGAAAATTGGGTGAAGTAATGTATTTGGTTATGTTCGTTGATGCAAATAAGTCAATGCCGCCAGAACATGCTATAAAAACCAAGTTATATATTATCCATATTGCACAAAAAATAATTAATTTATAGATTTACTTTTTAATTGTAAAACAACAAAAAAATGTTATTTTATTGTATTAGTAAACTTAGGAAATAACAAAAATGTTTTACCTTGTAATGATTGTAATTGAAATTCAGTCCGATCTGCCAAAAAATTTAATATACAATAAAACTTAAAACCATATTCTCTTAACCATGAAGTAACTTTTGTTAGTATGTACTACATCGCTACGTTATAAGAAAGTTGTTACAAAAATTTAAAATAAATTAAAAATTTTAGATAAATTTTAATTATACCAATTATGTATTCTTTACTTACTCATTGCTACATATGAAATATTAAAACCCCTTTTAGTCGCAGATGAATCTGAACTAAATTTTATAGCAACATGATTTGTTTGAAAAGACCTTCTTCGTCCGATCATGTTAGTATCATATTCCAGTAAAAGATTGTCTTCTGCTGTAATGTTAGTGTCATAAACCTTTAAAAAATAAATTAAATTATTGAATCTTTTACATTTTCATTTAATAGTAAAAAAAATAATGAAAAAAACTAACAAATAAGTAAAAGTTTAATTTAAACATCATATTACAATAACATTGTTAAGCTAAAAATTAATACCTTGTATATTTAAAAAAATTTAAATTATTTTGTTGTATCTGCTATGTAAGCCTAGTATTAACATCACACAACAAATGTTATACCCGTAATTTATCACAGCAAGATTCAATTTCAAGATCACCAAGTGTCATAACGATATTGAGACCAGCTGGTGCTGATATTATCCACCAACATGTTTCACTATTTGGATATGAATCAGGGTAATTGGAAGATATGAATGAAGAAAGTGTGAACGTTGCAATTAAATGTGCACCATTACTACTACATGCTGAAAGAGAAAAAACAATGTCTGTTTAATTTTAATAATATTTAATTTTGTGTACAATATAAATATGAAAATTTGTGTTTTAATTAAAAATAAATTTAAAAATATATCAACTTTTACCTCTTTCCACTACAGAAGCAGTTGTAGCTAAAAAAGAAAAAAGGACATTAAAAATTATTCAAACTTATATTACAAATTATATTCAACAAAATTGATTAGAATAATTAAACTTACTTAAAGGTGCAATCGTAGATGGAATTGAATTTTCGTCTAAACAAACAATGTTAAAAGATTACAAAATTTGTAATTTTAACAAAAAAATTTAATAACTAAACAGTATTTTTTTTAAATCTTTATAAAGAATTTTAATAAGTAGATAAAATTTACCTTTAACAAATTCAAGTTTTTTTATCAAAAGTTGGAATTGATTAAATCATTTTAGTACATGTTTCACACAAATACTTTTTAATTATTACCTATAGCAGTAAAAGAAATATTAAAACCATCTTCAAACACACTTGCATCTGAAGTAAATGACACGGCAGCAACATTACTTGGCGTTAGTCGCGTAGTACCAGAAACAATAGTACCAGAATTTTCAGAAAATGGAATAATAGCAGAAGACCTTGAGTCAGAATTATAAATCTAAATACAAAAATTGTTTAAATTTGACATGTATAAATTTTATTACATCTATGTAATGTAGATAAGTGTACAGTTTTTTTTATGCATATGTTCACTGCTTAGGCATTTACAATAAAAAAAGCTATTTGTATGCCACAGGTAAGTATTGCAAGCAATTATCAGTTGCGGGTTTTAAACAATTAAAATTTACCTATAGGTGGCTATATATATCAATAAGTTTTTCAAATATTACAAACAATAATTTTAATTTTAATTTTTTTAGTATTAGCAATACATTGTTAAGGTAAAAAAACTATGTGAGGACATAAGACTACCTTTAATTTATCACAACAACTTTCTGTTTTAAATTCAGCAGCAAAGGTAAACAGAATTCTGTATCCAACAGGTGCAGTAATTATCCACCAGCAATTTGCTAAATTAGGATATTTGCCACCATAATCCGGTGAAATTATAGAACCTGTTGAATTGCTATTAGCTGGCAGTTCCACCTGATCTTCACAAGCTATTAACAATTTTTTTAATTTTAAATAATGCAAGTAAAACAATTTTATTTTTTATTTAGTGCAGCAAATTTTCATTTTCATTGCAGTAAACTTTTACTTTACTTCACTTGCGATGCCATTTATTAATTATACAATTTATAACCAAATTTATTACATAAATCAAATTGTATTAAAATTACCTCTTGTGGTTGTTAAACGATGATGAATTTCAGTACTAGTTGATGCTAAAGAAATATTCAAATATAATTTAATAAAGTTAGCACAAACATTTAACTGATTGAAAATTTTAAAATAAAGATCAGCTTTAAATTTGTGTAAAATTCCGAGTTAATTTTATAATATTAGCTTTTTAAAAAAAAAATATAAACAAATATAAACCAAACTTACAAATTGCAGTGTATGTGAGATTAAAACCTTTTCTCTGTGCACTACCGTCCGAAACAAAATTAAGAGCAACTACATTTGTTGAAGAGATCTTTGTGTTTCCCATTATTGAATTAATACTAAACAGAAAGTTTTCAGTATGACGGCGGCGTGTGTCGTATGCCTAAAAATAATAAAAAATATTTCAGTACAAAGAGACTAAATATGATTTCTAAGAACAAAAAATTAGACTGTAATACATATAATATAAAATTAAACGCAATGCTTTTGAGTTATTTTATCTAGGTAATGCTTGATGTAAATTATAATAATATAGAAAACTGTATCTAAAAATATCTACGCTTAATTTTTAGTTAAGTGATAACTTGCCCTAAGTGTATCACAACATGATTCAGCTTCAAAATCAACCAAAGTTAGTGAAATTCTAGTATTTTCTGGAGCTGTAATTATCCACCAGCAACCAGCTCTGTTTGGATAATAACCTGGATATCCAGGAGAAGTTAAAAATTGAGCGGTAGATGTGGCTTCCAAATTTACACCACCATGACAAGCTAAAGCAAAAATATTAAGTGTTGCACCTAACAAAACTAAAAAAAAATAATGCAGTGGAAATAAATCTATTTAAAAACAACATAAAAATAAATTATTTACTTAACGCTTAGTAGATTTTGTTTATGTAAAAAAAGTTTTGTAGAATTTTTAATTAGGAGTATAAATATATTACCTCTTCGTGCTGCTGATGGTGTTGTAGCTAAAAAATCAAAAAGTTATAATAGATTAAAACTTTTTTATTGCATAAAAAAATATAACAAAATACTAATGTTACTTTGTTTTAAATATAATAGCCTAAACTTACTTTCAGGTGTTGTTGTTGTCGGGAGTTGGTTCTCTCCTAATTTATAAATTTTATTAAACAAAAACTTATAAAAAAAATATATATATAAAGTTTTAAATACAATCCTGTGTTCCTTATTTAAATAGTAACAAAGTAACTTTTTATTAAGCTTGATGAAATAATTATTTATAACACGAAGAAGTGATTACTATATTTTCAAGAAAATAAATAATATTAACTTACCAACAGTGTAATATGTAATATTAAATCCCTCAGAAACAGAAGAGCCGTCACTTAAAAATCTTAAAGTGATAAAATTAGTTGCAGAATAGCGAGTTATTGGTGGATCTAGATGACCACGAAGGTCGGAAAGAAAAGTTGCGCCTAAAGCTGCGACCTCTGTGCTGTTGTAAAACTTTAAAAAAATATTGGGTTATTAATAATTATACAAGAAATTTAAAAAAAAAATTGTTACAACTATGCTTTGGTTAAATAAATACACTTTAAAAATATTAACACTATCAAAATTTTTTTTTAATTTACCTCAAGTCTATCACAACATCTTTCAGTTGCGAAAGCTGTAATGTCGAGTCTAATAAAGAGCCCAGCAGGTGCATGAATTGTCCAAGTACAAATTTTATCGGTTACGTAAGGGGATGGATAGTTAGGTGAAGAAAAACTTTTTGGTGTAAATGAAGCTGAAAGATTAGAAGCCCCACAAACTACCAAAACAAAAAGTTGCCTTTTATAAGTATTTACATGAAATATTTTAATGTTTTTTCTTATTTCATTTCAAGTATAATTTTTTATTTGCTGACTCAATTTTAAGTATAAATTGTTGTGTTGAAAACAATATAATACCTCACTTAAATTAATTAAAATATAAACAAACCACTATCTGTTGTTGTTGGTGGATTTGTTGGAGCAACAGTGGTTGTCATTTTCATAGCTATAATGTTTTTAAAAAATTAAAAAAACTTTTTTTAAAAAAACCAAAGCTTTCATACTGCAAATATTGTATATTTATTAAATGGGCTAAAAAAAGAAAAAATAATAAATTAAACGTGCTTTAAAAAAAATTAAAAATTTACTTTTTTTAAGCAAATACATATCTAACTGACCTATTGCTGTATAAGTAATATTGAATCCAGATCTAGTTACACTTGAGTCAGATTTAAAGTTAATTGCAATAAAGTTTTGCCGAGACATTCCTGTGATACCAGGTCGAGCTTCACCAGAAAGTTCTAAGATCTGTTGATTACTATTTCTCACATTTGGAGAACTTGAGTCATATCCCTAACAAATATACACCTTAGTAAATATTACATGTTTACATTTTAATATTAATTTAAGAATTAATTTTTTTTTACCTTGCTTTGTACCATAAAGTACTCTTCTATTAAAACAACTAGTATACCATTTTAATATAATTCTATTTACTTTAATTTTGTCACAGCATTCCTCAGTATGAAAATCAACTACTGTCAACTTGATGAGAAACCCAACTGGTGCTTTTATTATCCACCAGCAATCCATATTTGGTGGATAACTTGAACTGAAACCAGGTGATGTAATAACACCAACCGAATTATTGGTTGCAGTTAGATTAACGTGACCAGTGCAAGCTAGAAAAACAATAATTTACATGTTTTGTATTTTAATACAGACTGCATAGCTAGTAAATTAATTGTGCAAATTAATTTGAAACATTTCTTTTTCATAGAATAAGAATAGTTCTATATTACAAACACAAGGACCAACAAAAAGCTTTACCTAGTTGAGTGATTGATAGTGCCTCAGCTGTAAAAATACAATACCATTAAAATTTTCTTATTAACTTTAAATTTATATTTATATTTAATTAAACATATTTAAAAAAAATTATCTAAAATTTTGAATAAATAAACTTACTAGTTAACTTGGTAGTAGTTGTTGCAGGGGTAGTAGGTATTTCACCAGGAACTAGCATTATAAAAATACATTTTTTTAACAATTTAGTAACATTAAAACATACATGAAAATTGAATAAAATTTTCTACTTCAGTAATAACTTACATATGGCTGAGTATGTCAAGTTAAAACCCCTTCTTTCAACTGAACTATCACTTGTAAAACGAAGTACTGCATCTTTATAAGTTGAATAGTATGTAAATGGAACGTTGATTTTTTCGCCAGCCAAGCTGAAAAGGTCGTGTTCAAGACTGCCACTATCAACACTAAAACCCTTTAAAAAACCAATTTAAACAAATGACAGATTTAAAAAATAATAAAATTTAAGTCAATTTTTTTAATATCAGTTTACTTAACATTTTTCTAATATACTTAATTACTGTTAAAGGGTCACAACATTCTTCTGTGCTGAACTCATGAAATGTTATAATAACAATCATTCCATCAGGAGCACCTATTCGCCATTCACATCTTGAATGACTTGGATAAAGTGACGGATAATAAGGCGAGGTTAAAATTTTGTTAACACCCATCTCTGCTGTTAAACTTAGCACGCAGCCTGTAAAAATACCTTAGTATTACAAGCAAGTATTTAAATCATATATTTTTTACTTGTTATCATTAAATATTTAAACCCCTGTTAAGCTTATAAATGTGTTGCACTAGCTAGTACAATAAAAATAGGTTTAAAGTTATTTTACCTCCAGGTTGGGTAGTTTGAGCAACTGTGGTTGTTTGAATGTGTTCTGCAAACCAAATCATTAAATAATAAGTAATTATTTTAGTTTGAAAATATATTTTGCTGTTCCAAAATATAAAAATATATTAACATATTTAGCACCTGCATTTATAAAACAATTAAAAACATTTTTAAATTAATGTTACCAAAATATTTAAATTATATTTACATACCCACTGCAGTGTAACTGATGTTAAAACCCTTTTTGTTAACCGAACTGTCGCTGTCAAATTTTAATGTAACATAATTGTGTGAAGTGTAATAAGTTGATTCTGATGACAACATTCCTTTAAAATTATTATTAGGCAAACCAGATATGTTAAGCTTTCCAGGACTGTCATAGAACTAAAATTTAAATTTGGTTTTAAAAAATAAATTTTGATAAAGCTGGTTCAATTTAAACATTATAAAAAATTACCATTAAAGTAAAAAAATAAAAAATTTGCAAATATTCTTTTAATAAATAATATAAGTTTACCTCCAATGTATCACAACATGATTCTGTTATAAACTCATTTATTGTGAACTGGACAATAAAATTGGCAGGGGCAGTTACTGTCCAATAACACAACGAATGAGACGAATAAAAATTTGGATAATTGGGTGATGTCAAAAATTTTTCAACACCCATTTCGGCAGAAAGAGTTTTATCACCACATCCTGTATGTTTAAAAAAATATTTAAAATTTTTTTATAATTTTAATGATAAATTTGAATAAAATATTTAGAATTAGCGATAATTTTTCATAAATTTTGCTTTATTACCAAATGTTGCACCATAAAAGTCTAATATTAATGTTTACCTCCACTTGAAGTGGTCTGAATGGGTGTTGTAAATGTTTGAGATTCTGTTGTTGCTAAGATATTAAAAAAAAGTTTGTTAAAAAAACTCACAAAATTTTTTCTTCCATTTAAACTATCAATATTGTAAAATTAATAAACTATCTTGTTAATTAATTAAACATTAATTAATGTTTATTAAATAAAATGACGAATAACATTGTTTAATTTAATACAATTTATTATTCAAACTAAAAAAATTAAAATATATTACCTTCAGTTGTATTATCAACATCATCATTGCACAAATCTCCATTACAACATTGTATATTACAATCTTCAAGCTCATTAGGCAATCCAGTTGATTGAAGTTGTAAGTTCAACATATCACAAGTCATTGCTTCACAGCCTCCAAGAGGAGCGCAACTACCATAAGTTACTTTGGCTAAAAAAAATATTAATTAAGTAACATACATAAAAAAAGTACTAAAACATTCACAACAATTTTTTTAGCATTAATAATAAAACAGTATTTTTAAATAATTATATTTAAATTATACACAATAAAAAAAACATGTTTGAATTTTTACCATTAACATTTCCAGCAACAGTATTTATACTTGTTGTTGCCTTAACTAAAATACAACTTGAATCTCCTTCACATTGAACAGCTTCTTTTTGTTCAACAACATTAATGCCAAATGCAGTAGTTGTAAGAATTGAATAGCACTGACTGGTCGTAGCTAAAAAAAGAACTTTATTTAAGAATAAAATAGCATTAAAAAACAAAAACAAATTGTTAATATTTTAAATGTATATATAGTTTATAGAATTAAATTGTTGCATGATAATCAAAATCCGTACGAGATGGGCATTCATTTGCAGTAACACATTGTTCTCCATCAAGAAATGTATCAGGGGGGCAAGTACAACCAATTCGACAAATTGCAGCACAAGGTTTTGGTATTCCTCTTTCTGAACAAGTTGTTATACAACCTCCACAAGTTGAATAAACCATGCCACCAGTACATTGTTCTGTTATTATTATTTGTTGTTAGATAATTTTTTTTTTTTAATTTCTTTAAAAGATATTATCGACATATTATAACAATTCATTAGAAGTAGATATAACATACATACTTTTTTAATCTTACATTGAAAGCACAAAAATAATTAAAACAAAATGTTACCTGTTGTTGTTTCAAGTGTTGTGGTTTCTGTTTGTGTCACCATATCAGGTACCTCAACTAAATATATAAAATATACCAATAGCTGTAACTTAAATAAATAATATTTAAAATTAAAAATTGTTGAAAAAAATATTAATGTATATTTTTCTTCGCCATAATGGCAATATATATCAAAAAAAATTACAAAATATTGTATTGTCACTAATTGGTTACCATCAGTTGAATTATTAACAACATCATCATTGCACAAGTCTCCATTACAACATTGTATATTACAATCTTCAAGATTAGTAGGCATTCCACTTGATTGAAGTTGTGAGTTTAACATGTCACAAGTCATGGCTTCACAGCCTCCGTGAGGTGCGCAACTACCATAAATGACATCAGCTAAAAATAATATTAAATGGGTAACATACATAAAAAAATAAGTACTAAAACAGTCACAACAACAATTTTTAAAGTATCAATATTAAAACAGTGTTTTTAAACAGATATATTTAAATTATACACAAGTAAAAGAATAAAACATGTATTGAATTTTTACCATTAACATTTCCAGCAACAGTATTTATACTTGTTGTTGCCTCAACCAAAATACAACTTGAATCTCCTTCACATTGAACAGCTTCCTTTTGTTCAAGTACATTAACGCCAAATGCAGTAGTTTTAAGAATTGAATAGCACTGACTAATAGTAGCTAAAAATAAAATAACTCTTATTTAAGAATAAAATAGCCTTTAAAAATAAAACAAAATGTTAACAATTTTTATATGGTTCGTTTTTTGACTTAAATAGTAGCAGAATAATTAAAGTACATACAAGATGGACATTCATCTGCAGTAACACATTGGTCACCGTCAAGAAAAGTATCAGGGGGGCAAGTACAACCAATGCGACAAAATAGAGCACAGGGTTTTGGTATTCCTCTTTCTGCACAAGTGGTTATACAGCCTCCACAAGTTGAATAAATCATGCCACCAGTACATTGTTCTAAAGTTTAAAATTACTAGTTTTATATTGCAAAATTTAAATTATTTAAAAAATGATACACTTAATCTTTTACCTGTTGTAGATTGGGGAGTCATTGCTTGTGTTTGTGTATTCATGTCAGGTGCTTCAACTGACCATTTTTTTGCAAAACAAAAACATTTATTAAAACAAAAATATATATGTTTAAGTATATACAATTTCCAAGCCTTTTAAAAAAATAAAGTTACTTTATAAATAGCCTTTAAAAAGTAAGACTAGGTCAACAAGGCCATGGTTACCAATTAAACATTTTCATCTAGTAAAATATTTTTTTTTCATAACAATCACTAAGTATACTATTTTGTAAAAACCTACAAGATGGGCATTTATCGGCAGTAACACATTGATCCCCATCAAGATAGGTATCATGTGGGCAAGTACAGCCAACGCGACAAATAAATGTACACGGTTTTGGTATTCCTCTTTCTGCACAAGTGGTTATACAACCTCCACAAGTTGAATAAACCATGCCACCAGTACATTGTTCTGTTATTAATATTTTTTCTAGTCATATTATTTTTTTAAATATTTCTAGAAAAGATATCATTGATATATTAAAACATTTTATTAAAAATAGTTATAAAATACTTACTTTTTTGAGCTTTACCTAAATTTAACAAAAATATTTAAAACAACATGTTACCTGTTGTTGTTCCAAGTGTTGTGGTTTCTGTTTGTGTCACCATATCAGGTACCTCAACTAAACATGTTAAATAAAGCAATAGCAGTAACTAACACAACTAAAATTTAACACAACTAAAATTTAAAAAGTAATGTACAATTACATTCACCTTAACAACATTATTTATTAAAAACTACAATATTATGTTTATTACTTATTAAATACCATCAGTTGAATTATCAGCAATATCATCATTGCACAAATCTCCATTACAACAATGTATATTACAACCTTCAAGCTCAATAGGAACTCCAGTTGATTGAAACTGATTGTTTAAGGTTTCACAAGTCATTAACTCACAACCTCCAGGAGGAGCGCAACTACCATAAGTTACTTTACCTAAAATATTTTAATATTTAAGTTTTCATACAAAAAATTAAAATTAGAATAAGTAGTTTGAAACATAATATTATAGATATATATATATTTTAAAACTTTTAATATTTAACAGAATAGATATGAAAAGTGTATATACATCAAAAATTCAATTAAGGATTTGCACTAAATTGTTTGGTGCAATTTAAACCATATCAAAAAGAATAAATTAAAGTTCAAAAGAATAACCAATCAACATAAAAACAAATTTTTACCCGGTACAATTCCAACCCCAGGAACCTCATTTCTTGAAGTTGCCTCAAATAAAATACAGTCAAAATTTCCTTCACAAAAAACAGCTTGTTTTTGATCAAGCGCAGTAATGCCTAATGCAGTAGCTTTTAAAATTGAATAGCATTGACTATTCGAATCTATAAAAAACAATTTTAAAAATATAAGAAATAATTAAATCAGAAATTAAAATAGAAGTCATGCGTAAATAATTTTAATTGAAAAATTTTGTATTATCGACATAAAGTCTACTTTATTAACAAACAATAAAAAATAACCAACTTGAACATTCATCTGCAGTAACACATTGATCTCCTTCAAGAAAGGTATCAGGGGGGCAAGTACAACCAATTCGACAAATTGCAGCACAAGGTTGTAGTATTTCTCTTTCTGCACAAGTAGTTATACAGCCTCCACAAGTTGAATAAACCATACCACCAGTACATTGTTCTGTAATTAATATTTTCTCTTATATTATATTTTTTCGTAAAATTTATGAGCAAAAATATTTTTAATTTATTAAAAACAATTTATAAAAAAATAAATATAAAATACATTTTTTTTAGTTTTAGATTAATATTATAAAAAAAGATTAAAACAATATGTTACCTGTTGTAGTTCCAAGTGTTGTGGTTTCTGTTTGTGTTACCATATCAGGTACCTCAACTGAACATAAAATAAAACAATAGCTGTAACTCACAGAAACAAAATTTAAAACAATAATTTTTGCACAAAAAGTGTGGTACATTTAACTTTACCCTAATGACAGTATATATTAAAAAAACTATAACATATTATATTATTAATTAAATACCATCAGTTGAATTATCAGCAACATCATTATTGCACAAATCTCCATTACAACATTGTATATTACATTCTTCAAGATCAAAGAGCAAACCAATTGATTGAAATTGGGTATTCAACAAATCACAAGTCATTACTTCACAACCCCCCGAAGGTGCACAACTACCATAAGTTACTTCGGCTAGAAAATCAGCCATTATAAACCATGATTTAAAAAAGAAACTTTTAGTTTCTACAACGATTTTAGCTATAAGTTATTAATGCATATACCAAGGACATTTCCAACTCCGGGAATCTCCATTTTTGAAGTTGCCTCCAATAAAATACAATCAAAATTTCCCTCACAGAAATCAGCTTGTTTTTGATCAATTGAAGTAATGCCCAATGTGGTAGCTTTTAAAATTGAATAGCATTGACTTCTGGAATCTGTAAAAAAATATAAAAGAAAAATATTATAATCTTTTAAAATTAAAATTGACTTATGTTATTAATTGTTATTGGTTAATTATTGTATCATTGAAGAAATATTTACTTTTTTTGTATATATTTTTATTCTCGATGTAAGAAAGTCGAATGCGCGACTTAAACATAGAGCAACATTAGTTACTCCAACTCAGTCTCGAGTTGCCTGTGGCAGTTTGGGATATTATAGATTATATTTGCCCAATAATTATGCTGCTAATTAAGTGCTGGCTCAGCAGGAGTTCGTACCGTTTATAGCGCCTTACTCAAGGGCGCTACAGCATGAGATCCATGGGGATTAAACCCACGACTCCATGTGTGGTGTAGCAAGTGTTCTTACCACTACACCACGCTGCCGATCTACTTAATATACAAACATTACGAAATAACATACTTGAACATTTATCTGCAGTAACACATTGTTCACCATCAAGAAAGGTGTCAGGTGGGCAAGTACAACCAATTCGACAAATTGCAGCACAAGGTTGTAGTATTTCTCTTTCTGCACAAGTAGTTATACAGCCTCCACAAGTTGAATAAACCATACCACCAGTACATTGTTCTGTAATTGATATCTTACTTAATTAATACTGTATAAATTCGGAAATTTTACCAAATTAAAATATACAGTAATCGGTTACCAGTTGTTGTTGCAAGAGTTGATGTTTCTGTTTGTGTCACTATATCAGGTGCCTCAACTAAATATTTACAATAAATAAAAATAGTTTACAATTAATAAAAAAAAAAAAAAAAAAATAGGATTTGCAAAAAAAATTGTTATTAGCTATAGGTGTAACTAGTTCAACAATGAACTAGCACTAAACAAAACAATGGTAGGCCTAACGTATTTTTTAAGGGATAGACCAAAATTTATTAAGCGTAAAATACTGTATTTAGTTGTTTAAAAACGTACCGGTTGGGCATTTATCGGCAGTAACACATTGATCACCATCAAGAAAAGTATCAGGTGGGCAAGTACAACCAATGCGACAAATAAAAGTACATGGTTTCGGTATTCCTCTTTCGGCACAAGTTGTTATACAACCTCCACAGGTTGAATAAATCATTCCACCAGAGCATATTGGTTTCTCTATAGATAATGTAAAACAATATTTTATAGCAAGTATGTCCGATTAACGATTTACAAGCCTTTTTAATCCATTTGTTATTCACGCTCTTGTGGTGCGTAGGAAAAATACAGTATGGCAATATTGTTGCGACTATGCTACAAGTTATTTAAACAGTACCAAACCATTGCGCGGGAAAAGCACCACATTTAAACTTTTGTTGCGACTTGCCCTATATTTAACTATATTCAATAGCAACCTGCCTAGTGGGTATGAATGCATTATAATAAAAAAGCAATTAACTAGGCGTAATAGTAAAGTATTTAGGCCTTGTTTAAAACGAATTAATACTAACTAGCGCCGTTTTAAAATAATTTAATATGTAGCTTCACCTTCACTTGATTCTTCAGTTGTTGTACTTGTTGTTGATGGAAAGCTTTCCACAAGTTCGGTTGCTATAAAGGAGGGCAATAAATTAAAAAAATTTTAACAAGTTAAATTTTTGATGGAATTTTTAATGCAATTAGCTCTTTATTTAAATTTAAAATAACTTGCCAATTGGTGAGAAGCCGGAGTTTTCTTCGACTTGACAAATTACCGGAGCTGTAAAAGCAGCGAAGAAAATCGTTAAAACCCATCCTAAGTTTCGCGTAATCATTTTGTTACTTGCGCAAGGTAAACCTACACAAGTCTGTAAATAAATGTTGTCAAGTTTGTTAAACCATTTAAAAACTAGAAAAAAATAAACACGAATGCCAACATATAAATAATTTTTACTTTTAATTTATAAGCAACAAAAGTATTAAATCACGAAACAAAATTGACTCTCAAAAAATATGCTAACAGATTTCTTAAAATTAGAAAAAGAGTTAATGGTTATATCTTAATTATGCATTTAAAATATAATTAGCGCTATACAATCTACAATTGTTTACGCTGCATCGTAATCGATAAAATTAGCTAACCTCACTAAACAAAACCTAATGTTATTTTGACATTATTTGAATATCACACGTTTTGATTTTCTCTTAAATGTGACTTCATTGGCCGCAAATTATTAACTTAAAAAATCAAATTTAACTTCTAAATTACAATTTTTTATTTTCTTCTCACGAATCACTGTTTTCGCTTTGCAAAACTTGCTCGCAAAAATGTGCATTTGAAACAGGGCTTGGGAAACTACAAGTCTGCCGCCAGCAAGTACTACTTTAAACAAAAAACGACCTCAATATTAATTGTGCCAAGGGTTTTTTTGGTTTTGTGCAGTAAGACAAGTTTAACAGTATTAAAACAAATGTACTCTGTTTAAACATGAAGTTACAAAAAGCATATCGCTTTTAAAAACAATTTTAGCTGCAGGCTTTGCATTAAGAGCAAATTACTTTAATTGCAAACTTTATGGTTGCGTGTGAACCATCTCCGAGTTCTGAAATATTGAACCATTTGCACATTTAAGTAATTAAATGGCAAAGCTTATTATATACAGATGTCCAAATTATGTAATAATCTGCGTTAAACTAGTTTTTTACTGCTGCAATTAAATAATTAAATGTTAAACATTGTTCATCATGCAACTCTTTATTTAGCATTTATAGTTTTGGATGACTTGCAAAGCCGACGTTTTTTTGCAACTCGAAAATAACTTTTATTCGGCGCGCTCTGATATTTATAAGAAAACGCCGGCCGGCTTCACGTGATAAATTGCGCAACAAAACGTGATAAAAAAAGTCTGCTTTAAAAAAGAATCTAACCTATAAGTTTTGTGGCTTAACGAAAATATACATATATCTTAAATAATCACATGATAAAAAAGTTTTGAAAAATAGCTCTATACAAAAACTTGGTAAACCAAAAATTTAAAACTTAAACTTTTAAAAACCAAAACACACGTAATGGAAATTTTCAGACGTATTTCGTACCAATAAATTTACTTGACACAAACTAAAACCTATCTTCGGTCGATGTCTTAAAAATATAACATGTTTACAAAGTTTTTTTGCAAACTTATTTTTAAAAATAGTACAACTAAAAAAGTAGTTGTGTACAATGTTGACACGGTTCATATTTTAATTTTGTTTATTTAAGTTACTTAATTTGCGGGTTGAGTGTCATAAGTTTAATTTGGGTAGGGTTGTAAAAATCGGTAAATTTGGTAGAAATCAAAGAAAAATTTTTAAAAAAATTGATTTAAAAATTTTTGACCAATAGCGTGTGAAAACATATATGATTGCGACGTTCATCGAACACAAGAAAACAACGATTAAAGTAAAATGAACACCTCTAAAAACTACAAAAAATAATTTCCTGTTTGATTAATTACCCATTGTTAAAAAGTTGCAACTTTTGCAACCTGATCAAGTATTTGATTAATAGTATCCTTTAAACAAACTTTAGTGCATGAATTAAGCCTTTACTTGTCGCAAAATTATTCGAATTACACAATTTTACGAGGAGATCGAATTTTGGAAAACACCCCGCATAAGTGTTTTTGCAAAACCGTTACTGATGCCAACTGATGTTTTAGTAAACTTTAACCGCGGCATTCTGAAGTCGATTAAATCTCCAATTTAAATTTATCTAGCGTGGGTGGACACATTAAACCCGGTAGTTTTGCGTAGGCGTCTCATTACGTTACACTTTTAGTATTAATGCACAAACACACCAAAAATTTTAAACCGGTTGTGCTGAGTTATCTTGTAATAGGAGGAGTTAGAACAACGAATTATTCCGGCCTAAGGCATTTCTGGTTTCTGACACATGACTTTAAAATATACGTAGGCAAGTTTAAATATTTAAAATAACAAAAGTGTCGTTATATTTGATATATGAACGAATTGCTTACAAGCCTATTAGCGAAGTTGTACGGTTTGATTAATTAAGTAGTGCAGCTTTAATATGGCAGAAATTAATCGTTGGTTGGAAGTGTGATAAATTAAAACAAACAACAAACAAGAATTTACAATTTAATTTTCACACGCATTTATTTAACGTTATTTTGATTTTGATGAATGATTTGCAACCTATTAAATTTAATGAAATTAACTCTTGTGTTTAAACTGATACCATGCTAACTGACTTAAAAAAAGGAAAAAAGGGTAATATTTTAACATTTTTGTCTTCGAAGTGTTTTGTTTTAGAAAACGATAGTTTATAATATACAGTAAGTTTAGTGATGCAACAAATAAATATATTTTGCTATTTGCATATTTGACCGCCAACTTGTTTAAAACCTACCTTACTATCCCTAATATACTTACGTTAAAATGAGAAGTGGATTTTTACAATAACTTTATTCTTTTTACATTTTATCAGAGAGTTTAAGTTAGTGAAGAACTATCCGTAAACACCGGTATAGGGTGAGACTCGAACCCAAAACCTTTCGGTTCGTAACCCGATAAGTGCGTGATATAAAATCCAAAAATTAAATGTTTAATTTATTGAAGAAGAAACTTAGTAATTGCATATTTAATTTAAATAGTTGTGGTCTTTGTACTTTGGGAAAACACGAAAACAAAAAATGACGACACTAATTAAAATTGGGTTGCAGCACTTAAAAAAATTATAGCAAAATATTTAATAGCATATGGAATATTCATTATTCAGTGAACACAATCAAAGTTAAACAATTTAATTATAGAAAAAAATCACTTTAAACAATTAGAAAATAAAAGCACAAATTAAACATTATTATTCTTGTATTCCATTTGCATATTGATTCCCAATTTCAAAGACGTTTACTTCAGGCTTTACTTTGTCATACAGATGTGGGAAAGCACCTTCTGCGTGATATTTTATACGACATCTCTCGTACAAAGTTAAATCAAACATTTCAAGAAATTCAGGCTTTGTCATGAATATGTCCGCATACAAGAAAGAATAACCACCGTTCTGGCGAATAAATTTTTCTAATGACCGCATTGCTTCAGTAGCATTGTACCTAAATAAGCAACAGGTAAGTTAGTACCATTATAATAAAACAAGGACAACTAAAATTATAAAAAAAAAACTATAGCACCTTTCCTTTCTTCTTACTTTCCCCGGCACTCCATACACTCCTAGATCATAAAACATCCCATAATTCGCATTGGGGCACATTTGGTCAGGTTTAGGAGCCCTCAATTGACCCATGTTTACCCCATGATCGTATACACGACAAGGGTACATTAAAATTGGGTAGGTATCAAATAATTTCTCAGCTACGTCAATTGATTTTTCCATAACCGTCATGGGAAGCACAATATCTTGAAAGACCTAAGTTTAGATTTTTCATGAATAATTAATATGAAGTATAACCTATATTATTTAATTTGTAAACTAAAAAATCTGAAAAACGAAAATAAAATA
Organism: Corella eumyota; assembly: GCF_963082875.1. Taxonomy (NCBI): domain Eukaryota; kingdom Metazoa; phylum Chordata; class Ascidiacea; order Phlebobranchia; family Corellidae; genus Corella; species Corella eumyota. Next base: position 7,461,396 of record NC_137491.1, read on the forward strand.
CAGTGTAATGCAATTTGACAGGGGTTACTTGGTATTTAAATAATGTTAGCAGAATTTTGTCACCTGTTTTGTAAATGTCATTGCTCTTATTCCAGGAGTAGTTGTAAACTTTAGAAAAGCTGGTTTTGGAGGACATAGCCAGCCTAATAGAAAGCGAAAAATCGGGTTGTTTCCAAATGGAATCATGGCCTCAACCACCCAAAATATAGACCGGTTATGTCTCAACAAATATTCTTGCATTGGAATAAATTCCTCAACTTCTGGCCCATGTAACAGTGATTCAACATGTTTGAAAAACCAAGGCTTGTACCACCTGGTACAAAAGTTGATTTAAAATGTATTAGTGTGATACTATTGGACTAACCAAAGAACTTATAACAGGCAATAAAGTCAATAGCTACAAAGATAGATGTGGTACAGTAAAACACAAAATAGGTTATGCATCAAAAAATCATTTTAACATTGAACTCAAAACATAAAGATGGCAATAAACAACAAATAACATGATGGCACAGTATAACTAACAACAAAAATATTTTTACCTGGCAACGTGATTGATTTTCTTTTTATCTTCTTCAGAATTTATATCGGAAAAATTTCCAACTAAAATTACAGCTTCATCTTTGCTAAAAACCATCGCTTCCAAATAATCTGGTATAAGAGCTTCTTTATCCAATGCACCAGATAACTTTCTCATTTCATTGCAGTAGTTTTTTTGTCCATGAACTGGAACATACCGCATGTGCACATAAGGTTTTACTTTTATGATTTTTAATTCGAGGGCAACTAAAAAACCTAATGACCCATGTGACCATGGTAAGGAATAAAACAAATCAGAATGATCTTCCCTTGTTACATGCAGTAGACTTCCATCCCCAAGCACGATGTCATAAGATTCAACTGCTTCCTGGTAAAATCCTTCTCGGTGTGAATAGGTTGTCATGCCAACTGCTAGAGCTAAACCTCCACAAGTAGCATCACCAATTTCCAGCGTAACAGCTAAGGTGTAACCCTTAGGAACAAGGTAGTCTGTTATTTCTTGAACTGTAACCATGGGTTCCACTTTGACTTTCATAGTTTCTTCATCAAGATGTAGAATATCATACAAAGGGATTTCAATTTTGTGAAGTTCTTGCTTCTGCAAAAAAGTAGTGGACAAGCTAAGCCAATTAGGTCGAGATGTGCACATCAACTTCCTATTCTCTTTTGGAAGTTTGTTCCATTTCTTCACATCATGTTGAATTCCAATAACTTTTTCATCATGAGACCTTGAGCTCGAAAACCAGTTGCGGTACATCCATTTTTTTACTTGAAGAGTAATGTCGAATAAAAAACTTGCGGGAAGACAAAATAAAACCACGACTAATCCACGATGGTCTTCAAGCCACTGTACAAATCTTTTTTTACCCAACATCTATGTTTAAAATAAAAGAAAAACATGATTTGTGTATAAAAAACATGCACACAGAAAAGTTCACATAAACACATTTAAATTATTGTAAATATTTAAGTTTAAAAAGTACAGTTCTTAAAATATTACAAGCACAGTGTCCACAGTGATGTTAATAGACGATAATAACAAAATATAATAATAAATTTTAACATAGCTAAAAATTATCGCATAAATGATAAATTTATATTCTAACAATTGCATTTTTTTAATTATTGTGTATGTACAATATATATTTAAAATATTTTTAATTAATTCATGTTTAAAAATCACCTTTTTAACACTAATAAAAGTTAAAACAAAAAACACTATTACATTAGACGTTTTATTTTAGTATAAAGTGCTGCAACTTCATATCATATTTGTTAATAAATATGGTGAGTTGCATTAACAGCATCGATGAATTTAAAAAGCAAAAATTGTGTCAAATAATCAAACAAGATTGACTTTTGTGCAAAAGTTACAAGTTACGACAAGAATGAGATTTCAAAAAAAGAGGAGGGCTGTGGGGATAAGATAAAAAATATCGAAAAAATTTGTTCACATGCAATACAACTTTATTGTGAAACTTGCAAGTTTGTATACAACTAAATAGATTAAACATATTCTTAAAGCAATCTAAGTAATTTTCTATAGGTTTTCCACCGTTAACGTAAAGAACATAAGAAAATCCATCTTTAGATAAGCCATCAATGACATAGTATGATGGCAAATAGTGCAACATCTGAAACTTGTGTTCTTCATAAAATTGTATTGCTGCTAAATTTGTACTTAAGACATGTAAATAAACAGCTTTTACGTACCCACAATCATTGATTTGTGCATTGGTGTAATGTAAAAAAGTTCGAAGTAAAAAGGATGCAACACCTCGCCGCCTATAACTTCTATGAACACCTAAACTCAGTATATAAGCTATATTAGTTGTTGCAGAAAAAGAAGCACATAAAAGGTCAGCATCTTCTTTTGGAACTTGCCATCTTGGTTTAATCTCAGCTATTAAAATTGCGATAATATTTCCATCAAGCACCGCAGCCAAAGAATAAAATCTTTTATCAAATGCAATCAGATTATACCAGCTATCTGGATATTTGATTGGAAACCACTCTGAACATAACTCTTTTAAACATAAAATGTCCTCAGTAGTTAAAAAACGAAGATGAAGTTTTCCAAGAAACTCTGAATATATGGAATCTTTTAAAATTTCTATTTTTTGAATTGTTTTCTCCATGTTTTTCATGTTTTGATTTTTCAAGCTCACGGAATGATCATTTTCAAATCTTTGATACTCCGTTTCTGGTTTCCGATCATTTTTAAAATAACCCATATCTATGACCACGGACATTTCCTAACATTAAAAACATCTAAATCAAAAATCTATTTACTACACAAGCAGACAAGACACAACTAAATGAAATTGAAGACAAAGTGGTCAGATCAATTGCTAACTAATGCTTTCAGAGCAGAGAAAACCAGTACATACAAATTAAACAGTTAAACCACACTTATTTGTGATGAATTATTTAAAGATGGTGTTTTTGTTAAAATTTGTAAACAAAGCCAAAAAATGAATTTAAAGAACGTACATAATTTTCTTCTGTACAGTGGTGTAAAAGTTTACCTGCGTATAGTATACCAACTAAATTGATTAATAGTAATAAAACATATTTTACTATTATAGTTTTCCTATTAAATATTCAAAACATTTTTTTTGTTTAACAAATTTAAAAATATATTAGCGTAAAAAATTTTAAGTTTATCATGTTTTGTCATATATTTACAATGCAAGCCTACAAATTAGATATATATGAAAACAAAGATAAAAATATTAAATATTTTCCTTTTCTCCAGTACAAGTCTAGCTTTCCTAGCCCAAAAATCAGCCATATTAAGTCCAGCCCCCTTTCAGTAGCGTTTTTGCATCTCAAACATTTTGTTTTGCATTTTCTCTTGAACTGTTCAAGTTGGATCAATAAAATGACAATGAATGTTTGCATAATGAGCAAAGATGGCCTATTTTTATTAAAACAATCTTTTAAACTAATATTCTTATCAAGATGCTGGTGGCTACAGCAAAATAATAGCCTACCCTTTAAAAGGAAAAAATTATTATAAATATACTTTCGTGAATCCGTTTGTTCTGTTAGTTCTATTTTCATGTATCAAGAGAGGATGAAAGAAGACTGTGTCTCCTGCCTCCATGACCAAATGAACTCGTGGAGAATTGGGATTAAAATCTCAAACTCCATAATACATCTTATTCCATCCCCCCTTAAAAACATATATTTTAAAACCAAATTTTTCAACTTTTGGTTCTCAATATTAAGCAACTTTTTATCATTTTTGCACAAATACAAATTTACCTCCCACTTTGGATATTTATGTTGCAGCAAGGAACCTTTGTGTGAACCAGGTAGAACCACAAGGCAGCCATTATTTCTACCAATATGTTCCATGGCTGTCCAGGGTGCTACCACTTTATTGGCTGGTCGAAAAGTAAAATAATGATGATCCTGGTGCATCAGGTGTCTATTAAATACCTTAGAGTTTTTGCAGTATTAAAATAAAATCGGGTCATTTTGAAAGCTTTAAATCTTAGTGATAGCCTTTTCTGCAGGCACAAATTCAGATTTTTTTATAACAAATTTAGAAATATAGGTACAACATACACCTTTTTAATAACATTGTTATAAAAAAGTGAATTTACCTCTTTGTTGCATATTTTTTCAAATCGTCTGATTAATTTAATGTCATTTAAAGAAAAAAGTTTCTGAGAAATAAAATTTTTTACAGCTAAATCCAAAGGGGCAACATTTAAACACTGAAATAAGAATAAAATAATTTAAAATAAAAACTTAAGTAAATCCAATGCTAAAAAGTTTAACAAATAATAAACTTACTAAGTGTCTTGTAATCAGATTAATTCTATTTGCTTTAATTTTATTCAAGTACTACAAAAAAAATTTTAAACATTAGAATTTTTATTGCTTTAAAGCTTACAAATAATGATTAAAGATTTAAGAACAGCCTTACATAAATTAACAATATGTTTTAGGTAATTATTAACTAAACGCCAAGCTTAGCAATTCAGCAAACACAAAAATATTAAACTTTGATATTACATAATGGTTATGTAATAATAATCATAACTTTTACTGTTATGCAGTAATGACTCAAATTACTTTATTGTCTGGATTGTGAACAAAGGGTTATGTTAAAGGTTAGCTATATACACAGAACATTTTACCATAGAAGTTATTGTTAAAATAATAAAATAATTAAAAGCTAATAAAATAAAGAACTATTCAGGAGAGTAAAAATTATTTTCACACAAAATATTTATTTTTATTTACAAGTCTTTTTTAAATATGAGTTATATCACATTTAAATGTAGAATAAATATAGAAATTATTCTTAACTATAAGTTTCCTATATTTCCATGTACAAGTCTGGATTTTGTATCCCAAAATTTATTAATGTCGGGATCAATATAGTGACAATAACTGTTGGCAAAATGTGCAGCTATAGCCTAAAGTAAACATTTTTCCTTTTTTATAAATATTTAACTTCTCACGTTTTTGTTTACTGTAAAATATACAAAAAAAAAACTCATAACCCATATTAATAATACCTTTCTATATCCCTTGGTTTTATTTGTGCCACTTCCATGTAAAAGCAGGGGGTGAAAAAAGACTGTGTCTCCTGCCTCCATGACCAAGTGTTCCCGAGGGGAATTAAGATCAAAATTCTTTACACCAAAGTAATTCTTATTTAAACCTCCCTAATAAAAAATACAGTTTACGTATTTATAAAAGAAACTTGAAGAAGTGAAATTTATTGAAATATCTAAAATAAATCTAGTGATTTAAATTATTGATGTAAAAGTTTATTTTTTCTAAAAGTTTATTATACACAGTCATACAACTATACTTACTTCCCAATTTGAGTAAACATGTGGCTGTAATTTACTTTTATGTGAACCTGGCACAACAACTAAACCTCCATTATTTCTATCAATATGTTCCATGGCAGTCCATAAAGCCACTATTTTGTTAGAAGCCACTATTTTGATTTTTTAATTGGCACATCTCTCATAACAATTATATTATCAACACGAACCTGTTAAAAATAAGTTAATACAAAAACATTTAATATAAGTTTTTTTTTTATAATTGTCTAGCTTATATAATCTAGAGCACAAAAAAATTTGTTTTAATAAAATTTAACTCAATGTTACAGACTTTTAAAAATTGGTGTCTGTATAATTCTATGTCCTTTAATAGTAAGAGTTTTCGAACAATAAAGTAACCATTTTCTTCATAGAATTGGCAATCTTTATCACTCAATATATCTGTTGTTTCACTTGTATATTCAAAATTGTTTTTATCCAAATTTGAATTGACAGTTTTAACAGCAGCTGAGCACTATAATAAAAAAATCAACATTTATTAGCTGCAAAGTAATAAGTAGCGTGACTATAACAACATTAAAAAATTAGTCTTACCAAATGTCCTTGAATCACATGAAATCTACCTGCAGCATATTCATCCGTGTTATAACAAAAACAGTTTATTATTGATTACATAAACCTATGTTTTTTAATTTATTTGTACATATTTGTCAAATGCATTGCAGTATACCATGAACCTAACGGTGCAAACACCAACCATTTGTTTAAACACAAAATATTTGCACAATAAGAACGTGACATCAAGCATAAAGAGTAGACCGTAAAACCACAAAATATGTTTCGCAACTTTTAACAAAAAGTTTTAAGTGCTACTTTTTATAGGTAATAAAAGTTGTATATTCAATAATAACTTTCCGTAAATTGGTGAATTTCCATTTGAACAAAAAGCAGTGATAAATTAGGTTTATTTTAAATAAATTGCAACTGACTGGTACAAATACAAATATCGCCAAATAATTTGCACAACTAACACAATAAAGAATGTCTTTCAAACTTTTAAAGGAAAAAAATTTAAAATTAGAGCACAGTATATAGTATTGTTTATAAACATATTGGGCTAAACAATTAGTACGCAAATTAATACAAAAAATATGATGTTAAAATAAAAGCTAATATCGATAAAATGCACGGTTATACAAAAAAACAAAATTAAAAAAATAGTTAATTAAATATTATTTGGAACTTACAGAACAAGCTATCATTAAAATAAAAATTTGCGAAAAAATACAATTACACCTAAAAATTATTATACAGTAAAGCACATTTTAATAAAAAACTTCTACAGTCTAACATAGCACATCTTTACAAGAATTAATAAAGTGCATAATCTCCAAAAAACAAAAGCGATATAGTACGACCACTACAATTAAGTACGCACATTTAACAATTACAGCTTCATGATAAATACATTGTAACACCGATTAAGTAAGGCATGGTAATTTACAAGTTAACTCTTTCTCCCTGAACCACTCTGCCTTTCATGTACCACAAATCTTTCATATCAACCTGTACCTCATCTCCTAACCTTCTATGAACTATATCCTTTAACTCATTCTCCAGGCTTTCCTGCACAGTTCCCTTCACATCAATGTAATCGCATTGGCTAGATGCATAATGACAAGAAATAGCCTGCAAATAAAAAAGTTAAGTAAGTCCATTGTCTTTTATTAAATTTTAAAAAAATTTGTAAAACTTCTATACTAACTTAAACTAAATGTACCTTAGTACAACCTCTATTATTTTAAACCCTATATACTGAAGCACACCTTTCTGAATCCATTTGTGGTGTTTGCGCCACTTCCATGTATAAGAAGAGGATGGAAGAAGACTGTGTCACCTGCCTCCATAACCAAATGAACTCGAGGAGAGTTAGGGTCGAAATCTCGAACTCCATGATACATTTTGTTCACCCCGCCCTTAAACAAAATTGTATCATAAAAATTATTTACTAATAGTTTTAAAACTTCAAAACAACAAACAAAATTACTCACTGTTTATTAAAATAATTAACATGTATGTGTGCGTTTAAATAACTTATAAAAAAATATATATAATTAGTATAAAATTTTTAAAAATAATACAAAATATTATAACCTCCAATTAAAGTACTTTAAATTAAGTTTAATTAACCTCCCACTCTGGGTATTCATGTTGAAGTAATATTCCTGTCTTGTGTGAGCCAGGCAAAACCACAAGGCACCCATTTTTGCGATCAACATGCTCCATGGCTGTCCATGATGCTACAATGTGGTTGGCTGGTCTGAATGGAAAGTAATGAAGATCTTGGTGCATTGGGTGACGGGACGATTTCATTCCTGAAATTTAAACACTTTGTTACACAAATCAATAAAAAAAATTATACAAAAATGTTAATTTTTACGCTATTGTTTACCTGGATCAGGTGGTTTGTTAATGAGCATCGTGTGCATGGCCATAATATCTTTTCCTACAAAGGCTTCAGCATACTGTAAAATCTGCAAGAATTGATTTACAGGTATTAAATTAAATGTAATATTTATTATATAATGAACTGAAGTTGTAGTTTAATTATATTTACCTCAGGAAGTCTGCAATAACTAAACAAAGTGTCGTCGTTGTAAAAATCCTGAATTTTAGTGATTGCTTGCTCACCAGGAACAAACTCAGACTTTGCAATTGCAACATCTCGCATCACGAGCATGCCAGGGGCCTTAGCCTAAACATTTACAAACAATAAAAGAATTGGTTTAAAGCACTTTTGCGCATTTTCTTCATATATTTTTAACTCTCAAAACAAGCTTAAAATCATAAATGGTAAAACTAACCTTTTCCAGATTACAAATCTTTTGAAATTGTTGTCGATACACTTCCAGGTCCTTTTTTTGCACCAAACCTTTCACAACAAAAAATCCATTTTTCTCATAAAACTCTCGATCACTTGGACTTAAAATGTTGGTACAATCTTGTGTGTACTGAAATGTGTTGACCCTGGTTTGTAATGCAGATGTAGGATGAGATATCTACAACCATAAAAAATGATTTTCCTAATAAATTTAAAAAATATTTAAAAAATAATAAAAAATTTAAAAAATTGTTTAACCTGTATATATATTTTTTATGTTTTTAAGTTCTACATTAAATATTAATTAAATTAACTTTACTTGTATTAAAATAGTTAATAAAATAAACTTACCAGGTGTCTTTTAATTACTTCAACACGTCGAGCACCTGATTTTTCCATCTTTTTAAGTTAAACTCTGTCACCCCAAATTTAAGAGTCTTAAACCTGCAAAAATGATAAATGTTAGCTCGTTGTATAACAGTTCAATCGCAATTTGACGAAACAGACACATAACAAAATTCAGGCACACCATTAGTTTTGAAACAAGTTAACTGTGTATTCAGACTGAAAAACAAAGTTTAAACAGGGAGCAAACTGGCTGTATATTGTGTACATAAGTGTATGCCTGTCACTAAACAAACATAAGTGTATGCTTGTCACTAAACAAAGGCCAAATTCCAAACTAGCAAAACAAAATGAACTCATTATGTTTTTTGAAAGATCAAAATAATTATTGTCTAGTAAATTTAGGAGCCATACATTTGATTCCATTGTTGAGTAACACGAATAAAAGTTGTCCTCCTGCTAAGCTCCTTAAGTTTTCCAGCACCAACATAAGTACAAGTTGATCTCACACCACCTAATAAATCGAGAACTGTAGCAGAGACATCACCACGATAAGGAACCTCAACTGTTTTACCTTCAGAGGCTCGATAATTAGCAACACCACCGACATGCTTTTCCATAGCAGTCGTGGAACTCATTCCATAAAACAACTTGACCTTTTTTCCATCTTTACCAACAATGGTCTCTCCACCTGATTGGTCGTGACCGGCAAACAACCCACCAATCATAACAAAATCAGCACCTGCTCCATAAGCTTTTGCCACATCCCCCGGACATGTGCAACCCCCATCAGAAATAATATGACCTCCTAATCCATGTGCAGCATCAGCACACTCAATAACAGCACTAATTTGTGGATATCCTACTCCAGTCTTCTTTCTAGTCGTGCAAACTGACCCGGGTCCTATGCCAACCTTGATGACATCAGCTCCTGCTAATAACAACTCCTCCACCATTTCACCTGTAACAACATTACCGGCCATAATTGTGTGTTTGGGAAATTGTGCTCGAACCTTTTTAACATAATCTACAAAATGCTCTGAATATCCATTAGCTATATCTAAACAGATATATTTTAGGCCTTCGACAGAAGTCAAAATTTGTGACAACTTCTCAAAATCATTATCACTTGTTCCTGAGCTCACAGCCACATTATTTAAACATTTAGGATTATCCTCAGCAAATTGTTTCCATTCTTCAATGCTGTAATGCTTTTGAATTGTCACAAAACAATCATGCTTCAAAAATGCCTTCGCCATCTCAAATGTTCCAGTGGTGTCCATATTGGCAGCAATTAAAGGGACTCCGGTGTAAACTTGGCCAGAATTTCTAAACTTTATATGCCGGGTCATATCCACTTGACTTCTACTTCGCAGAGTACTTCTTTTTGGTCGTAACAAAACATCTTTAAAGTCAAGTTTAATGTCGTTGTCAATTCGGGGCATACTTACTTAAAACACAATAAATTAACTTTCAAAACTTTAATCTAAAAAAAATTTAAATTAGTTTTCTCATGGTACTTTCATAAAAACTAATATCATTTATTTAGATATTGCCACTTAAGACTTTGAGTGCAAAAAAGTATTCAATTTAAAGAGATTATTTTTTTGGAACTGTTGGATTTTATTGTTTAAAAGTTGAAAGGCTGGTACCTAATTTTTTGTTATAAATGATTTTATTATAAATCTCTGGGTTTTTCTGGGAACCCAAAAAAAACAAAAAAACACCTTAAATGCTGTGAGTGGTATTTATTAATAGTATACGCTATTGTTTAAATAGGTAGTATACGCTATTGTTTAAATTAAAATTAATCAATACATGCAAAAAAATAAGTAAATATGTAAATTTTAATAACAACTTTATAGAACTGTTGAACTTTTAGGTTTTTGTTTACAAGTGCAAAGCACATGTTTCTGTAAGAGTGAAACAACTTTACTTTTTATTGTACGTAATTTATGCTTCACCTACTAGAAAAAAGTTTATATGTAAGATTTTTCATTAATATTCGAGCGTTTCATAAAACCTTTTTAGTTAAAATAATGTTAAGGTAAATAAAAATTATGTTTAAAAACCATTGTATAAAAGTTAAATAAAAACTAACCAACAAAATTTACCTGAAAAGCATAAATCAAAACGTAAAAAAGTGGGACTTTCCCTTCAACGATTTCGCGCAATATCTCCAAAAATTACAAAAATAAATTTACGCAGTAAAAATACATTTCTTTAGTAGGTAAAAGGAGTAAACCTTTTTAGGTAAACAACATATGCAACTTAATAAAAAAGTTTGACGAGTCAGATATAAGAATGTCTTGAATGATTTACTCCGGATAACTAAAATTCGACACCTATTTGTTTTGCTGAGCCAATATGGACTCAATTCTAGTCATAAGTGTAATTCCGAAAATCCATACGTTGCTAAACAAAACTTTATTCGAAATAAAACTTTTTCCAAAACTCTCTTAAATAACAGGAAATAATACTTACAGATGCAGTAAGTTTGATTGACATAATCTAAAACTGTTCAATAGTTGAATGAAAATCATCCAAATACTTCGATCCTTATGGACATAAAAAACGATTTCGTAGAACTTAATTTAATAAATAAATAACAGTTAAGAAATATTTATATATATATATAAATATTCCCTACACAAGCTTTTAATCTATTTTTTACATAATCTGCAAAAGGATCCAACAATTTCTTCAATACACGAACTGATATGAATTCAAAGGTTTTATTTCTCGTGTTGGGCATGTGTTTACTACTTGCGGATCAAGGCGAAGCTTATTGGTAAGGTTTTAGATTTATTATATTAAAACCTCAATACACTAATGTGCAATCAGCCTATATTTGTATTGTATAAACATGACATTGCTTAGACAAAATCGTTATTTATTAATACGTTTAATTAAATTTAAAACAAATCGGTTAAAAATGTTATTTTTTCGTGGTTAACTCAAAAGGCCACGTTACCATTATTGGCGACGACGTACCTGGTTTTATGGGAGAAGGCGACGGGGCCTTTTTTGGAGGGGAGACAACAACATTGAACAGGAAAATAGGTTTGTGAACGATTTAAAAAATGATGAATTTAAGGAGAATGAATTCGAACAAGATTTGAATAATGAAAAAGACCAAACGTGGGTTTTTTAAATATTTTTTTAAAATAAGTTATGTTATATGTATTAAAAGAAATGTTGAATAAAAGCCCATTTATTATTTTTCTAGATTTAACTAAAGAACACAACAGTCAAAATAAACAAGAAAAATTGTTTAAAAAAACAAAAAATGATTCTAAAAATTACAACGATGTTTTTTGTTTAAGATCCTGTTAACGTTCTACTTTTTAGTAAACGTATATTTTGAACTACATTTTTATACTTTTTTATAACGTTTTGACCCGGGTAATTTTTAATATGTTTGTGTTTTTATACGTGTTTGATAACAAAGAATAAACGTGTTTGGCATTATTAAAAAAACAACATCTGAAAAAAAAACTTTTTTAATGAATTTAAAGTTAAAATTAACCTTGCCCAGCAGCCCAAACTGCGAATAAACAACATCTGGTATCTAAGATAAGCTTAGTGTGAAAGAATAAATCATATCAGATAAGCACGTGTCTTTAAATTTTTCTCCCAACTACAGGAAAATTAAAATTAAATATTCTAACGCATTTCGATTCAATATTACGTCAGGTTACAACTATAAGATAAAAATTTGAATTATTTATGTTTTCACGAATCCGCTTACAATAACTTTTTCTACTTCTAAGAGGATAGTTGGAAATTTTAGTATAAGTTTACAAGCGATAAAATCATTTTAGCTTGAAGACAATAACCATTAAAACCATATTACAAAAGATCAGCGTTGTTGTATTTATATTTAATAAATAAGTAGGCACTATCGCGTAGTACAGTTCGTATAAATTTAGCCTAGGCCACCTGTATATAATTTATTTAGGTCAGCTGCTCAAAGCAAAATAATTGACGAAAAATCAATTGACATATCGAATAACCTAAAATGGCACATAGCAAATTAGGTTTATAATAAACGCCATCAATAATTAATAAAGTATTATAAAACTCTGACGTCATTTCTGTCGTCTCAATAAGTTAAATTTTAAAGATTTTAAAAGACATAAATAAAAATTAATTTAATATTGTTTTTTTTTAAGGTAGACCTATCTTCTTCTTTTTTACTTTTTTATTTTCTATCAAGAAAATCGTTAAAATCACGTTTAAATTAATGTAGTTTGGTAAAAACATATTGTTTTTATTTTATAGCAATATTTTATAATTATAAAACAAAAAAAGTGTTCATTTAATATATTAAAAGTCAATTGATCAAAAAATAATTTTAAACATTTAAATAAATATTTAGGTACAAGCAAATGTGTTTTACATGTCAAAGACGTTAATATCATTGTGTAGTTATAGTTATATCCATAATTGGCAAATTATGTTATAATTTCAATTTTATTAAACAACAATTATTGATCTGTATTACTGTTCATACTATAACGTATATTACAATAACGTTAAATTAAAGGTTACTGCAGAATGCGGTTAATAACATGTCGGCTTATATTCGTAAGATATAATATATGTAATTTACATAAATAAAATATTATCTATTTTAATCAGTATAATTATAGTAACAGTATGTATGCAACAGCAAAAACATACAGTTTTAAGGGCTGTAGAAATAAAGTTAACTTTACTTTCCCACAGGCAATTAAGCGCGGTTTAATAGTAAAGGAATATAAGTCCAGAAGCTTAGTGTGGCATTTCAAAATTGTTTGTTTAGCTTTTGACGATTTCAAGTACATTTCTAGGCCTAAATATACTTGTTTAGACCCAGCTTGACCTTTTAATACTAAAAATGATTTATATTCATCGATAGCCCTTTAAAACATGAACACATCCGGATTAGTTGTTTTATTTAACTTTTAAATAATTTTGGATTGTCTTTTATTTGTCGTAGTTCTGTGCTGTTTGATTGAGATGCCACAATGACACATTATTTACACGAATATGATCGATAAAGAAAAAGTTTGATGGTATTATGCATTTGAACAAACGTGTCCGGGTTCAAGTAGAGAATTTTAGTTTTGTACAATACAAATTCACAATACACGGTAAGCTATAGTCAGTCAGGATTTTTAAGTTTTCATATAAAATTATAAAAATAAAAAGCCAGAATCATAAAAGTGTAATATTTAGTGACAGTGATAGAGTTTAAAAGTAAAAACATGTTAGTCACTAGTGCCAAATAAAAGGCAATGTGGATATGGCACAACTATACAAAACATGTATAACCAATTTTTAAAACGTTATCTTTAGGCTTTACACTGTTTTTTACACCGCACGACGGCAATTATTTTTGTTGGAAATAACACAGATGTCTTTTTTAATTTCTATATTTGTATAAACGTCATACAAAACATACATAGAGACCATGGCGTATATGTCAAACAAACAATGGATCAAAATATCAAGGATAGAGAATAGATAGTGAACGTAAATTTGCCGTATTTTTAAATTTTATTTCGGGTTTTGTGAATTTAATATTACATTTCGAATCGACAAAATGTAAAATTATTTTTTTAATAGACGGTAAATCAATATCAAAATTGCAAAGGAGGAAATGTCAAAATTAACTTAGTTAGATACATTAACGCTTTAGTATATTTTTTGTCAGTAAAGAGCAAATTTTTGTTACGTCAAATCGTAAACTTTAACTTTTGGCGATCGTTTTCGTTTATTTTGTTGACGCAGGGCGTTACAAACAGTGATGACCGGCGAGTTACACTTCTAAAAGCCATTTAACGTTTCCACGTCAAAAGTCAGCAAATACCTCACGTGACCATTTGTAGATAGACCACAGATATAGTTGTACGATAAAAGCAATAGGATTAGTAAAGGCTAATGGTTACCCCAAATTAAAAATGGTAAAATAAGATTCGTGACGTCACAGTTCGTTTCAAATTTTGTATTGCTGATAAATTATTCAGGGGAATTTGTTCGTTGTCTTTTAACCAAACCGCATTTGTGGATTTATATAGCACCATGCAATCAAATTCGGGTTATTTTTTAAAAGAGTGTGGATTTTGGCATTCCTGTTATCCCATTTAGTTTTAACGATAATTAAACACAGTGTTATGTTACTAGAATAACATAGGCGTGAAGTGGCTAAGTGTATTAATATTTATAAGAATTTTATATGCCAATGACTAATTTGAAAAGTCAATGCTTTTAGTGCAAATTGCGAGGTCAGTTCGTAGATTATATCTTAAATTAAACCATCTATCGAAATGTTAATCAAATTATATCGATTTAAAAAAAATTTACCCTCATTTCGAGATAATTGAAATATTGTATTTTTATACGGCCGCACAACTGGTTCAAAAACAAATCTCATTAATCAATAAAGGTAGCTATAATCTCGGATATGATTGTCATGTACATTGAGTATTATAGCAAACGTATCATTTTCGTTATAATGTTTCGCTTTGGGAAATACAAAAATTAAAAAAAAATTAAGATTAATACAGATGTCAAAACATTTAAAAATATTAGTATTGCTGTTAGTTTAAACTTGCAAGTTCAAGATAAAATTGCTGTAGAACTAGACTATTTATTACAGAAAATTGACACTAGAAATCAATAAGATTTTTGTGAAAATGTTATTTAGTGAACAACAAACATGTTTTTAAAAATTTAAAATTCTATTGATTCAAGGCTTAACAAAAATACCAACGCTAAGCTCCAAATCAACCCTTACATTGAATTAAATTTTAAATTTAACAGAAATTTTTTCAGGTTTATATGTATTACATAAGGTTGTTCAATTTGTTAGCCTTTTTCATAACACCAGGCTCAAGGGCCTAAATTCTATTTGAGTGCATATCGTCATACAACAATCGAGTTTTTATGAATAGCGAACGTAAATTGAGTTTCAATATCGTTTTAATAACAATGATGATCAACTAAAAACAATACGAAGGGCATTTAAAATTTAGAAACATGCGACAAAGAAGTTACTCGGTAGTTTTGGTTTTCTTTCTAACGTGTTTTACCTTGGTTTTAACCCAGCAACCTCAAGGTAAGTATTTTTATTAAAATATTTATTTGAGTGTGTAACATCGATTTTGAATTTTATTAAATTTTCATTGTGAGTCAGTTAGTAATGTGTTTTATGTTTGCTTGTATTTAAAAACATCGTAACTTAGTTAATTGATTAATTAATGCTTAAGCTAAAATTATACATACCAATATTCTAATTAAAATTTATTTTGATTTTAGCACCCCTTAATCCTACCCCGCCCGCTGAAAATGACAACCCCCAAAATAACCCACATGATCCTCAGGGGGTGGTTGCTACTGATAAAGATGGGGATTTAACTAACGTTGTTTATATAAGTAAGTTAACTTGCTTGTGTTATTTAAACTGTAAAACAATTGTTTTAACATTTTCTTTGCCTAGTGTTAATTATGAATAAAAACAATTAAAATAAAAGTAATATTTGGTTAACTTTAAATTCATTTTCTAATTCCTTAATATTCTTAACTTATGTTTAAATTTACCATTTATAGCCGTGATCGTTGTTTCGTGTGTAATAGGAATAATGGGATTTGCAACAGCCGGAATTTGCTGGTACAAGTAAGTTAATTTACTTAAGTTTTGCTAGCTAAGCTTGTTGTTTTCATGCTTTTTGTTGTGCCTTGTCTGTTTATTGTAAAACAACCCACTTTTAAGTTAACAGTTTTGGGATATTTTTAGAAATCGTTTAAAATAAATTTGGTTGCGATGGTGCAAACCAAGTTGTTTTAATTTTGTAATATTTGCTATTGTTAGTTCTGTTTAAATGCGGTGTGTTAAATAAACTTGCGCTAGCGGGCTAAATTAGACCACAAATTTCGTTAACAAAATTTTAAAAAGGTGACAGTTTTGTTATAGTGTTTAAGGCTTTTTAGCGCATGTTAAATATAAATTCCTCGATTGAATTTTGACCACAGCAAACTTTCGAATTAGTCTGTTTTGCATTAAAAACGATTAAAACACACAGCTGTATTTGTCACGTGATCCGCGCTAAGCCACTAACGTGCCACTTGATGACGTGCGATTTAAACATCCGGTTTGTGACGAATTACCTTACAAATATATCGTAACCTGCAAGGGCTTGATCAAGTGTTAGAATTGTATGTGTTGGTGGAAGAAATTCTATTTAAAAACACCCGGGATTTAAATTTTTAAATTATTATAAAATTTTCAGTTTGTCAAAATGCAAAAAAATCTCTAAAATTTTCCGCTTTCGATTTGCCTATTTGTTGTTATTTTTATCGCAGCTTGTTAATTATTAATGCGGTTTACGGGTCGGTAAATTAGCGCAGAAGACCTTTCCATCACACGGGCGCAAAAATTTAATCGATCTTTTACCAAAATAGACGCAAAGCCTTAGCGAAATTATTGAGCAAATTATCACCAAGGACTACTAATGACGCACACGGGCCCACGCGTTATAATTGTTCAATAGGGAATGGAGAATTACTAAAATGACGGAGTTGGTTCCCTAGTCAGGTCAGAATATCGATTGTTATGCCATCCTAATGTTAATAAAACCACGAAACGGAAATATTTTGGTATGTCGTGGCCTTTGCAGTATTATCAGTATTAATAATTGATTTCGAAGAAACAATTTTCGAGTAAACTGATCTGAAAGGCATTTAGGTAAAAGTTTTTAACAAATGAAATATTTTTTTATGGATTAGTTCGTTTTCAACACTTATACTTAATTTCTATTAACAAATAAATTTATTGCTCAAAGAATCAAATAAAAATTTGACAAGATTGACATGGAATTCCTGAAATTTATTATGTTATTTTGCATGTATACGCATTTTTATGAAAAAACAACAGCATATTTATTTGAAATCAATAACATGTGCATCATGACATTTGAGTGACGTCAATAGGCATGTGCATTGTTGCTTTGGCTTTGTAATTAATACTTTGTTGCATGCATGTTGTTATAGGCACAGCAGCATGGTATTGGCAAGTGAGCGTGTTGTTTATAGAAGCTCGGACTCTTCTGTGTTAATTCATAACGGGTTCGGCCAAACACATGACGATTATGGTACTAGTGTTGATGCAAACAGGTAACATAAAACTACCCTTATCCTTTCCCCATTGTCTTGCTTCATTAAAATTTTGGGCAATTTTGCCAATTTATTTCAAGAGATAAATTGAGCTAAAATGGTGATCAATGTTGCAATCAATTTAAAAATTGTTGCAATACACTTAAAATTGTTTTAAAAGTGATAAGCATTTTGCATGAATAAAAAGTATGTTGGTGTGCTTGCTAATAAAAGACATACACATTAATTTATGTGGTACAATAAAAAGCATACAATGAGGATAAATATTCACAAATTTATTTTTAGAGCACGCAAATTAAGTGGATTGGCACAAAGAACAGATTACCCGGCATATGGGGTCACGGGTCCAAATCCACTACACAACCAATCTTTTGAACCGGTAAATATGTTTTATTGAAATGCTAAGAAGGTAATAGTTAACAATTTGTGTTTTATTTTAGCCAATAGACGCAAACCTCAATCGAAACGCGGAGATGTTTCATTATAACCAGACTAAAAAAAGAATGAAAGCACTTTCAAAGTAGTTATATGATTTAATACAACAAATTTTCCTTATGCCATTAAATTTAAATTTTAAAGCGTAAGATCCTCCATTTAAATGTTTTGCAGTGCCACGAGCGAATCAAGTAATTCTTCACATATTTTGGATCCACAAGATGTTGCTGCAGAGCTCGAAGTTAATGACGAAGAGACAAGTGACGGCGAATACACAGTTTATGAATGCTCAGGCTTTGCCTCAGTAAGTTAACTAAGCTCAGAATGAATTTAAATTTAAAGGGCTCCACTTACAATGTAAGCGAGATTTAAACTTACTTGCTATTATTTCTTAAACTTAGGTCGGAGATGGACCAATGGAAGTACACAACCCGTTTTTTGACGAACCCGACATAACAAGCAAATCAAACGGATTTAACTCGAGTTATCAAAACAGCACTACATATAATAACAATGGACGAAGAAAATCTGTAAATAATTAAAAAGTTGTTATTTTGTGTTAGCAACATCGCGGTCGGTTCGCGAGGCGCTCGACCGGGGATTTACCTCCCAACACTGTGTACGTTTATTTTTGAGCAAGTTAAATAAGAACTAGGTCTTTTTTCGAGTTTGAATATAACAAAAAACTTAACAAAAAGATTAAAAACCACGGAAAACCATAAACACTAAAAAAAATATACCAACAGTTACATATCCGGCTTTTAATTTAAAATTTTAAATGCATTTTTGTTTCTTCAATTATTTAAATTATTTTAAAGCACTTTAAAAAAGATTTTAAATGCGTGAAATGTTATTGGTATTTTTAGTTAATGTTTATATTTTAAGGGTCGGTGCAATTGTTTCTTTAAAACAAATTATCAAAAAATTCGTGTATTTCCTTGTAAGAAAAACAGGTTAGGAGATTTTTTTTACAGCTAAAAACTAGGGATGGCACTGTAAAATAAGTTTAAACTTGTTAAACAAAAACTAGTAAAACAAAAAAATCACGTTAAAATACCAAATTACGCAGAATAGTTTTTACAGTTCGGTAAAACCTTTAGTTATAAATTCTGTATGCAAAAGATTACTAGATGTTTACGTTTGTAATTTTTTGGTAGAATGTTTTTTAAGCGCTTTAAAAAGCGTTAAAGTAACTAATTCCAACAACGCAAAAAAAAGAAATTAAAAATTATTTGGAAGCCTGTTGACATCATCAAGTAAACAACACGCACCATTGAACACAGATACTAAACAAGAATTTGCTTCTTTTTAAAAAAACTTTTGTCTTATATTTCTGATTTGGCATCAAATAAAACACAGTTTGGGCAAAACTTTAGCTGAAAAAAATGTCAGACTGGGTAGGATTTACAGAAGCCGATATAAGGCGCATGGAACATAGCGAAACTCCCAACGATCAAAGACCTAAAATTGTTAAACCGGTTGCAACTGGATCGAAGCGTAACCCACAGCAATCTGCTAAACGATCAAGTTTGGTAAGAACTTTTTAATAACAAGTTTTTCTATGACGAAAATAACCTATATTGTCGGAATTCCAGCTAAACTGAAAAAGAGCAATTATATATTTATTGTTTTAGGGAAAACAACAAGGTAACCAACGGAAAATAAGTTCATCAACAAACAACAATGTTCCAGCTGGAGCTCGTCTCACTAAACCTGTTCAACATACAAACACTAAACAAAATAACATTGAAAATAAAAAAGAAATAATGCAAGTAGCACCAAAAGATAACGATAACATTAAGCAAATAACCCCAACAACTGAAATTTTACCTTCTGAAACAAAAATGGAAGATGAACCTAAAATAATTATAGACGAAGAAGCAATTAAAAAGTAAGTGTAATAAGAACTTCATCTAGTAAAAATTGTTAGTTGAAATCATTTCTAAAAATTATTTTTTTTTTATCTTTTTAGAAAGGAGAAGATAAAGCTTGAAGATGTTCATCTTCGGCAAAAACAAATGGAGGAACGAAATAAAAGGAAAAGAGCAATGCTGACCAAGGAGATAGCTGAAAGGTATCAATAATTAACAGTTTTTTATTATTTTCATATTAGTTATTATATAGAATTAACAACTTTTAACAAATACCAATGTTTGTTCAGGAAAAAGAAAGCTTCAGCTGAATCACATAAACTTATTAGAATTCAAGCTGAACTGACCAAGTTAGATCAAATGTTAAATTGTGACGTTTCAATCTTAAGAGATAAAATTGAAGAAGCATGTTGGAATTTCATGAACGCACAGTATGTAGAAATGTTAAAAGATTAAGTCCAGACAAGTACTAGTATCCATAAAAAAATACATTATAAATGCTTTGGCTCCAATAACAAAAAATAGTTTTTAGTTTTTGTTATTAAATGTATGAGTATTGTCATGCTATCATATTTAATTTTTTTTTTGGAAAATTTTTTTCCACTTTTTTTACAGAAATTTAGTATTTCTAAACTTCCTTTAATAAATAAAAAAGTGACCTTATGTGAAATACATTTCTAACATGAGATTTTCCACTATTATATTGTTAGAAAACGGTTTCAAAAAGCTGAAGCGGAATATATATCTGCAAAGATGGATCTTCATGAGAAAACTGAGAAAAAAGAAGATTTAACACAACATTTATTTAACCTTATTCAAGCTAATGAAGAAAGAAAGGTAACAAACAAAAATATTGTACCAACCAAACAAAATTTTCCAATAAATACATAAGTTAAACATACAATTTCTAAAGAACAACTTTTTTGTGTTTTATTGTAGGCAAAAAAATTAGAGGAGTTGATGTTCAAGTTAAATGTTGAAGAGGAGGAGTTGGAAGCAAGAGAAGAAAAAGAAAAATTAGAGAGTGAAAAACTTAAATTACAAGAGGAAAAAAGAAAAAGTGAGCAAGAGAACAAAACCAAAATAAATGAAGAAAAAAATCAGGCTACTGTTAACAATGAAGAAGATTCTGCTAAAGCAGAAGACACAAAATTACAACCAACAACAGAAAACACAGGAGAGGGCCTTCATGGAGAAACAAAAGAAGGACAAGATAGTTAAGTTATCACAAGAATTATTAGTATTTCGAATACATATATATTTATTCAAGGTGCCTTATATTATTCATGTCGCACATACCCTAAAATATATATGTTTTAAAAGCTTGTTAAAAGATTTAAGAAGTGTTTATTACTGATAGCCTATTTAAAATAGATGTTACTAAATACTTCTTAAAAATTTTTAACTGTACTTACTTGTATTACCTAAATTTTAAACATGAAAAATTGGAAGTGAAATTTATTGAAAAGTTTCTGATTTTACAAATTGGTGCTCTATATTTCGCTTAGAATTTTGAAGCCTTTTCAGTGTTTGTTCTTTTTGAAGCATAATCATCATATCAACTAAGCGGGGTCCCTCCTATTATAATAATACTATTACAAAAAGCAACCATAATTTATTAGCTTTGTCTTATATAATGTCATTGCACTAATAACCCCTTATTATGTTTTACTTAAATTTTAAAATATTAGTATAACATATTTATAATATACACAGTTAATAAATTTGAAAAACTTGCCTCTTTTTGCGATAAACATCTTCTTAGAAAAGCCATAACTTGTGGAAATTTAAGTTTATAAGTTTTAGAAGATGCTTTTAGAAATTTTCCTACTTTTTCAACATCAAATGATGTCCAGTTTTCATCAGTTAATAACCTAATATATACATTGAATAATAATTTGTTGATATCTATGAATATTAAAGAAAAATGTAACCCTTACTTGATGATATCCTTTAACAATAAAACATATTTTTCATCTTCCGGCCTGGGTTCAAAATGTGGAGAAATCCACAAAAATTCGACATCTTTTAAATCACAAGTTTTTACAATATGTTCCTAAAAACATTTCAAAAAAGACATAATTGACTTTTTAAAATAACATTAACTGTTGATCTATTTAAATTAAATAACAGTTTCAAAATAAAATTTGTGCAAGATCACATACTTTTCTAATATTTAATATTTGAAGAATATACTGATTGATTTTATCAGCGGTAAAATGTTGTTCATGAAACACACAATTTTCTCCATATTTTTTTAAAACTAATTCATGCAATTTATCAATTTCGAGTTGAATAAGATCAGTGTTTTGACTCTCAATTAAATGTTGAGTCAAAGTTGAACCGAATTCATCAAGTTTAGTGAAGTTTACAATTGCATCTGACAACACCAACTAAACACAAAAAAATTAAATTTTGATAAGACTATATAATCCTCTTTGGATGTAAAAAAGGTATTGTGTAACAAATATAACAATACTTGTGTAACAATATATATAACGATACTCTCCTAATATTTGCTATTTCAATTAAGCAAACAATTGCACAACTTAGGTAAATAAAAAACTTAAACACATCAGGCGGAACAACAATATATTAGTGTGTTGTTAGCTAACGCAAAGACAGTTGTTATTATAAATTTGATTAAAAGTTATATAAAAACATGAGATTTTTACAAAATTGTGCAGATAGAGAAAATAAACTTGCCACCAAGTTAAAACAGTTATGTGAGGAAACTTTTGATGAACAATGGAAGGAAACAGAACCCCGTAAATCAGCAGAAATTTTACACAAAATGGGGTTGCTTTACGAAGAAAAGGGTTACATTCAAAATTTTTTGGTTCGCGCAGAGAATTCCAGCAACAATTTTTCAACTGAATCGATGATAAGTCTTATACAAAGTTGCGCACTTTTAAATGCTGCCATTGTGCGAGAACCTTTAACCGTTAAAACAATTAAAACAGATTTAGGTTCCCTTTGCTTGTCTGTACTTAAAATGGCAAATGCTGAAAAAGCCAAAGAAAATTTACAACATTTTTCACTAGAAATTGCAGAAAAAATAAAGGACATGAGAGAATTTGTTGATAAAAAGTTGTTGCATTTTAAAAACATTCCACAAGGACTAAATAAACACAAACTAAAAAGGTTAGAAACACAAAAAATCAAAAACATTGAATCCTTACAAAGCAACATTGCTGAAAATTATACATCACTAATGCATTCGATTGCTGCTAAATGTAGTAATATAATGGGATATCCTCCTTGCAAATTTGCAATAGCTGGAATGGGATCATTGGCAAGAAAAGAAATTACCCCTTATTCTGATTTTGAGCATATTATTTTACTGGATGAAAATGGAAACAACTATCGAGAATACTTTAGATGGTTTTCAGTTATTTTTCAAATAATTGTAATAAATTTGGGAGAAACTATTATTCCCAGTGTAGCGATACCATCATTAAATGATTTTACCAATGCTGGCAAAGAGGGTGAATGGTTTTTTGACTGTTTCACAAAACGAGGAATATCTTTCGATGGCATGATGCCACATGCTTGTAAATTTCCCCTTGGAAGGCAGGTTCATACCATGAACAAACCATGGCCAACAGAACTAATTCAACCTGTTGAAGATATGATTAGATATCTTGATTATGATGTAGATTGTGAAAATGGCTACAATCTGGCTGATGTATTAAAAGGTACAACATTAGTGTTTGGGGATGAGAAAATATACGACAGATATTGCAGATTAAAACAAGATAAAAATTCTCAAATCAATTCTCAGGAAAAAATAAATACAATAATAAAAGAGATTAACATAAAGTTAAATTTGGAAACCATGACAAGTTATGATCTCAATTTTAATATTAAGAAAACAATATTTAGAAGCATATCTTTACTTATATCAATTTTAAGCAATATGTACCAAGTTACTGAGTCTCATGGATTTACGGCTATAGATAAATACCAAAAACTTGGAAAGATTAACTCAGATACCGCTCATCATTTAAAATATGCTTTGGCCATTGCATGTGAATTACGAATTAAACTTTATATGGTAAAGGAATGTCAAGATGATTATATTGACAAAGGAAGTATGATTAAATGGAATGATTATAAACCTGCACAAGAATTAGTTAAAGCTATTGGCTCGGTTAGTTTAGTGAGATGTGTTGAAATACTTTTTAATTTATCACAACAGATTAATCTACTTTCACAAAATCAATTTAATTGTTTTACTTTAAATATAGATGTCTCACCTATAAAAAATATTTATTGGATAATCTTACATAAGTTGCTTCTACACAAAACAATAATTACAAAATGGGAAAGTCTGACTAAAAACATAACTGAAAAGCAAAACAATTACGTAAAATTAGTAGTGTGTACGGCATATACGACGCAAAACCAATTGGCAAATGTATCCAGAATACTAAATTCCATGCATGTTAATAAAAGCTCAAATTTATATTTTTTCTTTTTACATATTAATATTACTTACTACTATCAAACTGAACAATATGAAAAAATTCACTTATTTGCAAAAAGTTTTGTACACAAAATTTCATTACAAACCAACTTAGTTAATGATCCTAACACTACACTTGCCATACTTAGCAACATTGGTCTAGCTCAAATGAGAATAAATAAATTAGAAGATGCCTTATTTACATTTTTATGTCAAGACAAATTTGACAAGGATCATGTAAATAAAGATAGTCAACTTTTTATACTATTTAATACAGGTTATTGTTATTTAAAACTTGTTCGATATAAATTAACAACAAAAACATTTAAAAAAATCTTAAATATGTTAACTCAATCGAAAGTAAATTACATAAAAATGAAATGGGAAATTTATACATTAATGGCATACTGTTACAAAAAACTCAATAAGGAAACTAAAAGTGTTAAATATTTTACCAAAGCTACACAACTAATTGCCAACTGTAATGCTTTCGATAGAAAAACATTTACGACAGACTTTTTGGACAGTGGTGGTCACATAAATGTGACTTATAAACCAAACCAAAAAAATATGAGTATAAGGATTAAATTAACAGAGTAGCGAGAATATTAGGAAATTTAATTTTAAATAAATTAAAACAAAAGTTTAATAACTTTAATTAACAAGGTGCCAAAATATGCAATAATATAACCCTGTGTACCTTTTAATCATTATTTCAATTTTAAATTGTATATTATCTATATATTTAGTAGCTCCTCAAAAACTTTTTTTTATAATTTGCCTTAAATGTACAATAACTACATCTTGAAATTATCAGTTATGCTAATAGTTTTATTAAAACCGTGAATATAAATATCACTAAAGCAATTGCTTACCTTATAGGGGTTGAATGAGAGTTGTAAATGTTGTAACAAGTTTTTATGACAAACATTTTTAACCGGAAAGTTAAGACCTTGAAATCCTCCTCCGTAATAACCCATGAAGTTAAGTAACATGACAGGGGAATAACCTTGGTCTTTAAACTCTTCGACAAACACATGACCCTGCATAAAAAAATTAAAATTCATAAACGTACGATGCATATAATTTAAAAAATTAAAATCACAAAAAACACCAAAAAATAGAAATTAAAAAGTGGACAAATTTAACACTAACATGCATACAAAAACTATAAAAATTTACACTTACTGACCTGCCTCTTTGACAACTTTGACCCATCTTCATTTATTAACAAAGGCAAATGCATGAAAATTGGTGGTTTCAGGCCAAGGGCTTTGTAAATTAAAACATGTTTTCCTGTTGAAATTAACCACTCCTTTCCACGAATAACATGCGTTATTTGCATTAAATGGTCATCCACTACATTTGCTAAATGATATGTTGGGTATCTAGTTTAAAAATGCAATTTATTGTTTTTTCATGCAAAACTTTATATTTTTTTTAATTACTTGATGTTGTTACTCTTCAATAATTTGTTCTTTTGTTTCTGAATTATTTTTTTTGTGCCATTGTGAATGTTTTTTAACAAAATTTGTGTGCATATTGTAATTTGTTCATGTTGTGAATTTATATTACTAACTTTTCATTTTAAATTTTAAATGATATGTGATTTTGTGGTTAAAAAATACCTAACAATAATTAATGTAAACAAACCCATCTGATTTCATAAGAATTGGATCTCCTTCAATGTTAGAAATGTTATGTAAAACTAAACCAAATAAATCATCCTTAACTTTAATCTCGCCTTCTGTTAACTTTAACCTAACTGTGTGTGGAATTCCTGAATTTAATTTATCGTTTATCTCTTCTTGTGAAAGGTTTCGGCATTTATTATCATATCTAAAAATTTAAAAAATATGTTTTGTTTTTCGTATAGTTTAGTTACATATATTTGACAAACAATAATAACCTTGGTTTTGAAATTGGTTTTTAATACAAAATGTTAAAAAAATTATTGATTGATTTTTTTTAAAATGCTTTCAAAAAAACATAAATGACAAAAGACTTAATAGTAAAAAACATACTTAGGCAACTCTTTACGTCTTAGTTGATCTTTCTTTAAAATATTTAGACGCACTTGAGAACAAAAACATCGATATGCTGTACCATTTTCAAGTAGGCTATTTTTATACCTTTAAAAAAATACCTACATTGGTAAAGTTTTAAAACTAAATTGATTACTAATGTAGAATGCTGTCATTATCAAGTTAGCCTTTGAGTATTTAACTATGGCATAAAAACTTGTAACAATAAGATACTGAATTTAAATACCTAGAAAAAAAAGATGCGAAAATTTTAACTTACTTTTTATAATAATGAAGGCGTTCACTTTGTAGGTAAGGACCAAAACTACCTCCATGTTTTGGACTCTCATCGGGAATGATTCCTGACCACTCAAGGGTAGAGAGTAAGTTATCAATAGAATCAGGAATTATTCTGGATTGATCTGTGTCTTCAATTCTTAAGATAAACTTGCCGTTTTTGTGTTTTTTTGCAAACAAGTAGTTATACAGAGCTGTTCTTAAACCTCCAATGTGAAGAAAACCTAAAAACAAATTACTTAAAACAATAACAATAAGCATATTTACACAATACCATATTAAACAACAACATTTAAAAAAAAATTTGTTCTTACTTAAAAAATAGAAGTAACATAACCAAACCTGTTGGTGATGGTGCAAATCTCACTCTAACATTTTCGTTTTCATGCAAATTAGAACTACACGAATATCGTCTGAATATTTGGCAATGGTGCAATTCCAATTTTAATTTTGAAAAAGTTTTTAATACAGAATATGAAAAATTAGTCATAATGTGTTTATAAATAATTTCCCTATAAATAGAAAATAAACAAAATAAGAGACATTTTAAAGATTTACATTTGCAACAAATTCAAATTTTTACAAATTAAAATTCTATCCTAAATGCTATATTATCAATAGTGTCAGATCTGAATTAAGTATATGGCTACACACCATACTGTGAACCACATAGCAATACAATAAGATGCTTACATTGTTAACAACATATCATAAAATTTTGTTGTTAACAACATATCATAAAAAAAAAAATAATAAAAAATTTAAAAAATATTTTTAAATTACCAGGTTAAATGGTGAAATATTTTTAATAATTAAACATGACAAACAACAAAACAAATCATAACTACATATTTTGCATAGCAATGGCTGCTGAACCAGCAGGAGATACATTAAGTTGTAAGTGTTCTTGAAAACGTTGTGAAATCTGAGCAGTTGACTTTAAAAATTTTTGAAGGCAATACACGGCGCACTGATCTTCACTTGATGATACTTTTCTTGAAGAAAAATCGTTGACACAATCTTCAAAACATTTTTCTGAAACTTTGTTAAAAGATTGAAGAAATTCTTTAAATTGGTGAACTTGCTGCGCTTGCTGCTGATCTGTGGCACTCATTGTAAAAGTTTTATAAAGGTTTTTTTATTAGTAATATGATTTATAATACTTGTGTTACACAAACTTTGACTTTGCAATGTTAAAGAAATATCAGCTGATCTGATGAACTACACGTGAATTCAATGAAGCGTAGTATAGTTTAAAATCATTTAAAAAATTAAATAAGTATTTTTGTTAATAAAATGTTAAACAAAAAATATCTTACACGCTTTATAATAATATAAAGTTTGTGAATAATCGTGTTAAGAAATAAACCGCAAAAATGCTTGTTATATTATATTCTTACGAATAAACAGCTTGATTTAGGAAAAATATTTTATCAACAATAATATAAGTTATAGCAAAACTATAATTTACGCGCTTTAATTTGTTCGTTATGTTATATGCGAACAAATTTTACATTTAGATCTATTTAACTTTTATCTCAATAATTTTGTTTAACATTTACAGAACTTTCAAATTATTTTTCTTTTAGAAGTTTAGAAAGTTAATTTTGTAATAATATTTACAATTTAGATAAGAAACTGTCATACAATATATTTTATTATTTTTATCAATGGCTCTGGTATTGGGAGTCGGAATTGGGATTATTGTCTGTGGTGTGCTTTGGGGAATTGCGTTGTTATCTTGCTTAGTTTTTGCAAGAGCAAATGGAGCAATTAAATTCGTCGGGCTTGGCGTTTTTTTCACCGCTATTTTGGTTTCAGTAATTCTTTTGGTTCTGCCAACGGGTGATGAAGAAATAGTCACCGATGGAATTATCTTTGATTATTTATTTTATGTGAGATACATATACATTGGGATTGGTTGCGCATTTATATTATTGGGAATGCTTTTTGTTTTATTTTCCCATATAATGAAACCCATATATGCAAACCCACTTAGATCAAGGATGAAAGTTCAATAACTCTAATGGGGTATTCAAATAATTTTTTTCCTCAAAACACAAAAAAAATTAAAATTTAAGATTCTTATAAAACATCTATCTATTTTGTAGTTGTACAACTTGAAAACATGATTGACACTTAAATATTTACATTTTAATACAGAAGTTAAGTCTTGCACCCAAGAACGATTTATAACATACGTAACAATTTTAAAATTGTGCAACTTGATGATTGTTAGTGTTGTAAAGATATGAATTAGTGGAAACATAATTGAAGTTTAAATAAATATCAAATGAAGCATTAAAATAGACTTTATATGATTAACTTTCTTTTTAAAAAATACAAAAATTACAGTAGCAAAAGCGAAATAAATGCTTTACACAGCAAAACCATATAAAAAAATTAAAAATTATTTAAGTTGAAGAACCAAAAAATGTTTGAGGTTAATAATTCTTAAATGTACCAACTTTAAAATTATATACCAAAACAAAATTTTAAACAATAGTAACATATTTAATGTATATACATAAACTATATTTAGAAATAATAGTAAATTCAGCATAAGCAATTTACAATAATATATAAGTAACACATAACACTTAGGTAAAATTCGGTGCAACATAAAGGTGAAAATATGATTCTGCAACAACAAAAGTAAAAATATACTGGCATTCGTTTGGGTTACATTTAACATCGTTGTTTTAGGTGATATATAAAATAACAAAAAAAAGATTTATAGCAATATCACTATATTGAAGAAATTAAAAGTGCAGAAAACAAATTGTACAAAATTTTTTTACAATATACTTATACTTAAAGTTCACAAACCATAAAATAACAACAACAAAAAAATTAATTGAAGAAAATTGGTCTTTTGAAGATAAAATTTTGTACTTTAAAAGTAATGAACTGTGGTACCAAAATCATGTTACAATGTTTTTAAAAACAAATTATGTTGTGACATGAACTTCTTTAGTGCTTCCAAACAATCCTAACCGCAATTGGCCATCAATTTTTGTTGGCACATCATCGGCATTATAACATTCCTCCAAATCTGTGTATGTGCCATATCCATGAGAAGAAAAGCCTGATATGCTAATATTATCTTCTTTGTATTCAATAATTGGTTGGTGAAATGGATTATTCCTTTTTTCAGCTTTGCGTTTTTTGCCTCGCTTTATCAAAACAACTCCAAAAAGGACAATAATCACTAAAACAATACCCATGGTAATAATGATACCTGTAGCAGAGTTATTGCTTATACCTAGCGACTTTGTAATTTTAATAGTTTGGTTTGATGTGAAGTAATCTGTAGACATATTGGCTGTTGTTGATTGAAATGGAAAAGTTTCGGTGGCTGACGTTGTTGTTAAAACTGTTCCATTTGTTGTTAGGGTTGTTGGGATCTCAGCTCCTTCACCACTTCCAGTCAAATTCATATTGTCATCGGTCTTCACAGTAGTATTTAACATATTAGTCTTTTTTATGAAAAAAGTGTAAAATAAATTGTCTATCACCCTTTTTTAGAAATTAAAAGAAAGCATTATGCCGATTAGCAGCAGTGGTTTTATGTATAATTAAGTTAACATTATATTTTATAACCCAGATTGTCTTACCTTACGGTTACTATCTGACCATTCTATTGTAAACATAAAATTTTAATTACATAGGTAAGAAAAAACGCAAGTCATTGCCTGCAGCCTCTATCATATCAATACTAATTTACTAGTGCCTAAAACTTATTAAAAAATTATTAATCACTATAAAGCAAACTAATAAAATGAATTGTCGTCATTTTACTTTAATGCGTAAACGAAAAGTGTACCAAAACATCTAAACTAAAAAGCCATTTAACGTAGACGATTAAACAAAGATTAGGTAAAAAAACAAAGATCGTGAAAAAGAACGAGAAATATGTAAAATAGGTTCGTTATGGGTCACTAATTATTTTTATCCTCGACTGGTTAAAGAATATTTAACCAGAAATTAAATATATTTTAAAAAATACATTAGTGAAGAAAATACCGTAAACTTTACCATGATCTTCACTGAAAATGATCTTACCAAATGTTTTAACATGTAAAAACGCAAGTCTTCTTTAAGTTGAAATAAAAATGGATTAAAAATAGTGGTGTAAATCGTTATAATAATATTGTCTCTTTAACAAAATTTTATTTTTGTGTATTATTTTGCATAAATAACAATAATTACAAACAACAGTTAATAGGAAAGAACTTTATTGTAAAAATAAACATAAAATCTTGAGATTGATTTAATTGCACTTGCACAGTCCTCAATAATTTTGCCATTTTCCTAAAATTACATCTTTGATTGCATTGACATATTGCGCAGGAACCCAATAAATCCAATATCTGCATAAACAACAGAAAAAACAATTAATGAAAAAAACATAAATTTGCTAAATATAAAACTGGCATACTAATATATTGTTTATCTATCTAAGAATAGTTCATGTTAATACAGGTTTTCATTCTAAACCTGCTCTGCTCAGTAGGTCCTAGTTGTAAAGCCAGCATGTGATACTGTTCATTGTTTAGTATGGGCTCGGATATAACATTTTTGATTGAACTCATTGATATTTTTTGTGTTCTTTCTTTGGTGCCAAGCCACAGTTGATCAGCTTCAATTTTAAAAGTCAGCCGAACCTGTTAAAATAATTAAACTGTGTAGAGTGTTAAAGAAATCACCATCACACTTATTAATGTTAATTTTGTATTAAAATCCCAAGCCACACTGTAAGGTACAGGTTATAAAACAAAAACTAGTTGTTCCAATACTCAATATAATGATAATGTTATACTTTATTTCTATTTTTATTTAACATTCCATGTAGTGGAGCACTAGGCAGTCCTTCATGTCCATTTTTATATCCAGGCATTGCATCATCAGGAACACCTTGGTCAATCACCTGCAATAAATTAAAGAAAATTTATAAATACAAAAACTTTAAAAAAGTGCAAAAATAAAAACTAATATAGATACTTTATTATGTGGTTTTTGTTTAGAAAGTGGTTCAGTCTTTTCTTTTTCTTCGGCTTTTGAAGATCCAGGTTTTTCTTTTGATTTTGTATTAACAGATATCACATCTGTTAGTTTGGAGCCAACCAACATCATTTTACTTCCGTTTGAAACTCCTAATTGTACAAGTGTTTGGTCATCTTTTACAAGGCCTAAAATTAAAGTAAAATTAAAATGACATTAAATTAAAAAAAAGAAATTTATATAAATATTGTTTTTACAAAATAGAAAAAGCAAAATTCCTTAAAAATTATAGTATGTCACATTAATCCTTTACAAATGGATATCTAATTTGTGGTATAAAGTATCAGCAAAACAGTTAGATGATTTTATTAAAGTAATATACCTTTAAACATTAACTTTTGCATTGCAGGCGGCACACCAGTGATAGTATGAATATGAGCCTTTAAAGAAGCCACACTTTTGCCAAGTTCCCATTCAATATCAAGTTTTTGTTTGTTAAAAACTATTTTAAATTTTATAATTTCAGTATTTGTTTTCTCTTCGCTTTTGTTAGGTTCTTCGGCAACTGTGACAGAATCATCATCTTCTGCATTAGCTTTAGGTGTTTGTGACAATTTTTCTCCCTCTGCATTAGTGTTAATATTATCTGATTTTTCAACAGAAGTTTCTACTGACGTTTCCATTGTAATATATGATTGTTTAGTTGTTTGGTATTAGGAAGCGTGGTAGTTAAAATAAACCAATTAGTTATGTTTTAATGGGCCTATACAAAAGTTTAAACGTGTTTTGATTTACAAGTCACATTTTTAAAACAAAAAACATTTTTAATTGCCAAATCCGCAAAGTTTGTATCATGACAATTTACAGTACAGTAAAAGAGGGCCAGATAGT
The DNA here is from genome assembly GCF_963082875.1 of Corella eumyota. Taxonomy (NCBI): domain Eukaryota; kingdom Metazoa; phylum Chordata; class Ascidiacea; order Phlebobranchia; family Corellidae; genus Corella; species Corella eumyota. Next base: position 7,494,128 of record NC_137491.1, read on the forward strand.
ACCGTACCTATAACCAATAACTGACTGTCAGACTGTAGTAACTACAACCAGACAACCGCTATAACCTGATAACGTAGTCAGTCAATAAATGCCTATCTTTATTAGAAAAACTTACTACACATAACGAAAATAATTTAAAAAATATTTTAAATCTAAAGGTTAGAAGTACCCACATCAAATGTTAAAATGGGCCACTTCTACGTTACCACATGGCAAGATATATGCATGTCATACAAAAAAAAGATGACAAAAACAGAACTTGTAACTACCATTGATTTTTTTAAAGTGTGACTCCTCTCTTAATACTTTTAAAAGACAAAATAAGTTTCAACTCAAAATTTACGGCTAAAAATACATTAAATATAGTAATGATAACGTTGATAATATTTATTTTTGTAACAAATGTTTCAAATTCGAAAATTTCAGACCTTAACTATAATTAAACGCACAACCTGAACACTAAAATCCTTGATAAAAACTTCTAGTAGAACAACAAGAAAATTTTTAACATCAAACAAATTTTATTAAAAAATATATTATAACAAAATCGACTACACCTACAACATGGTATAACATTTTATTATTTATCTTGTACAAGAAACTTTTGCTGGTGATTTTAAACTTATTCCGCACAATTTAATTTTGTTGGGTTGCTTATTCTCTTGAAACGAAAAATTGTTAATTGAATGTTCGTCCTTACAAACTGCAGTTGAAATATTGGTATCATTTGTTAAACAACTATTATTATTGTTGTTGTTTGCAGAAGAAAACCCAGAACGAGAAAGTCGAATTTTTGGACTTTCTTCTGAAGATTCGTGAATAACGGGACATCGACGACGACTGTGACGTGGGTTTAAAGATTTGGAACGCTTTTTGTGGCTGCGAAGAAGCTGCTGCGTTTGCGAAAGATTTTTCTGTAAAAAGTAGTGTTACAATTATAATTATTTATTTATACCTTTTATAAACTATTGTACGTAAATAGCACAACTAAACACAAAATTTATCTCTATTTGACAGAATAAAGTATTAAACTACTTACTTTTATAGACATGGAGTGTAATAAAACAGTCAACTTTGAAACCAATTCTAAACTGGACCTTACATCTCGTAAAGTCATCATTACTTTGCTGAAAACAGCAACTTTCCCATGTGCTGTCATGCGTAACGTCGTCTGCAAGCCCTGGCACGCAACAGGTAACAAGGTGGCAGTAGAGAACGCCTCCGAATAAAGATCAGGCCGAACAAGTTTAATCTTAAACACATTTATATATTTCAATTCCATACATTTAAAATATGGTTAGTTGCTCATCATTAGTAATACAACAAAGGTTATAGTAACACAATTATATTAAAATAAAATATAAACAGCAACTAAAACAAAACCTTTCTTGAAATATTATACATAAACTTGCAAACTTACTTCGCTAACAGAATTTTTGCAAATTTCACTAAAACTCTGCATAGTCCTTCCTAACTCCATAGCGACGCTAAAAAAGTCAGAGGTTGTACGAAGAGGAGGCTCACCTCTGGTAAAGCGATACAAGTTCCAAGATGTTTCTGATATCTTAAAAATTTTATTGCCCTAGTCAAATTTTTGTTACCAATCTTATTTAGCATAATTATAAATAAAAAATAAAAAACTATTTACATTTTTGATCAAGCGTATAACATTGGTGTATACTCCATCATGATTTCGCCCCCAGTGTTTACATTCCATACCACATTGATTAGAAAGAAGTTTTATTTCCAAGCCCATTCGCGCTGCTGAGGTCTGTTCACTTGCATCCAATGTCGTGCCTCTAGCCTGAACAAAATTTTGCTAATAAACCATAAATTGCAATAACGGTAATGATATTTATACCTTATTTACATTAGATAAAAATTAACATAAAAAAGAATACCTTTACCAACGGCTCAGGTTTACACCTAGGCCGATCAACTTCTTGTTCATTTAAACTTGCCAGCAATGCTGGAATCTCACTATGTGGTATAGTGCGCCATTGCGTGGCAAAACTTTGTAAACACTCGTGAACCACATGACTACTCGGAAAGGATTGACACAAATAAAATGCTTGACAAGTCTGAAAAAGATAAATTTTAGTATCTACATATAAATTTTTAGTAACAAAAAATTAATGAAAGACATATTCATACATACCTGCTCTGTAAGATCTGTAATATTTGTGATAATCTGATCAATTTCAACCAAGTAAGATTTTTCTCGCATACAACTTCGAAGTAACTTGCAAGCACTGCATATCTACAGAAATAAGTAAAAGATATTATTATTAATAAAATTGATCAAAATTTCGAAATTAGAAAAAAATCACATATAATTAGAACGCCAGTTTGTATTATAAATAAGTCGATTTAATTCTAAAAATAATAAACCTGTAATGACAGGTCTTTAAATCTATCCAAAGCTCTTTGCGAGTCTGATTGTCTGGAAAAAGTCTTTGCTGACATGATTAATGATTCTAGAATATCTTGGTTGCGTGATTGTCTACCAAAAGCAAAAGATGAAATAGATTCGTTGCATACTTGAACAGCTATATCAAATGTCTGTGAATAGAAGAAACATAACAAATATTACAAGTAAGCAAAGGTAACTATTCGCTATTCTTTTATGCAAGAACATTGGAAATGGTATAAAAATAATATTGGAAACTAAAAAAAATTCAAGTCTAAATTATGTAAAGTCGTAGTCCTTTTAAATATATATGTATTAATTATATTTGCTTTTTAAAAAATTATAATAGGGTTAAGTTTACCATCGCTTGCAAACGCGACAATGTCTCCAAAAAAGGTTTTGCAATTCTATGATGCTGTTGTCGATTCTCCTATGTTAAGACAAAAATATTTTAATAATCTAACAAAATGTTAAAACGAAACTGGCTAATAAAAAACATTTTCAAAAACACTTTATTTTTAAGTTTTTATTCGTCCTTAACTTTTTTCAGTAATTTTTCAATGTCAACAAACCTTGTTTAGAGAATAATCACGCATAGCTCGACGAAAATTGTGATCAGCTGCTACCAACTCCGATCGTTGTTTTCGTGAAATAAGATTACAATCACTAAACGTCATTACTTGCTTTGTTATCTAATAAAAAACGATATATTGGAATACAATAGCCAAACGACTTTATATAACAAATTTGAGAATTAACACGTATCTTAAAACTGTTACAAACCTTTACAAGCATGGCGTCAAATGTTTGAAACGAATGCTGTTCAGAAACATCATAGTAACCACATTGGATTTTAGAGTTACAGTCTTCCACGTGTTTCTAAGGTAAGAAACAAAATATATCAGATAAACAATTCTCCAAAAACCATTACTATTTAAAAACCTTAGGTTTACAAATACTTACCTTAAGATTCTCAATTGAGCTAAATAAAGTTTCTTTACCTCCTTCTGGTGTCTCCAAGCGCATAAAACTTAGAAAAGCAAATACAAAAATTGAATGTAATCGCATTTAAAAAGCACAACAAGTAAATTATTTAAAAAAAATCTAATGTTTCAAAAGTTTACACTTGGTTTAGATAGAAATTACCTTGAAAATACATCCTCCAAATTTCTCTTTGAGCTTGATTGCCTGGAAATTGAATCAATGTTGTTTACGATATTATCCAGCCGATAGAGGGCGCTTTGCATTTTGTCAAAACAAAAGTCTCGAAGAGAATTAGATATAGGAGAGCCTGGGTGACAAAACTCAACCTAATATCAAATCAAATCGATATTAATTAAATTAACTTTTTATTTCCCGACCTCAACGTTAATGTAATTAGACCATTTTAAAGTCAATATTTTTACGTTTTAAAATGTAAATAAACAGGCAATTGAACGTTGTTTTCAGATAACCAAATAAGTAGCATTTTAAATTACTTCAGCTGAATAATCGATCAAAAATTGATTTCTTAAACAAAAAATAATTGTGATTGAATAAAGTCAACCGAAAAAATAAAAATCGGTTTTGGACAGGTGGAAAAAAAAGTAATCTTTTGTTTGCTAAAGAAGATAACAACGTCAAATATATTTACCTTAGAAGATACCAACAACAAAGTTGTTCCTTTTTCCAGCCCCGACCGAATGAAAGATAATTTAGCTCGATTTACGTCACTTTTTAAATCCTGTGTAAACAAAAAATCAAACTGTTTTTATACTCGTTTTTCATTATCGATCAATATCTTAAATTAGTGGATTAGTAAAATAAATTTTAAAAATTTCAAGATAAAATAAGTCAAATTGATTCTGCAAATATTTCTAAGGAAACCACACGCAATAATGTCAAGATTTTAATAACTGATAACTTATTCGTCTACGCACAAACACAGAGAAGGGTAAAATAGATTACTCAATTTAATTTAATAAATAAAATTTTTAGTTAAGTATTTAGATAAAGCTGTACGATTTATTTAAGTCACAAACAATTTTTTTTAATGAATCAATGACAAAAACGAAAACGATAATCCAAATTATAACGCATACCTTTTGCCTGTCTCCACTTAAATGTGCAAGTTTAACCATTCGTTCTCCAAAAACAGAAAATTCTCGCATAAAATCGTGGAAAGATTCACATGACCGCAAACTCGATAAACTTTGAAGAACCTACAGACAAAATGTCAAGAATTTGGCGTAAATTAAGTAGGTAATATCAAACCACGTTTTATAAGTTAATTCCTACATGTCGATTGTTGTATTTTAAACATTCAAACCCTTTAGTATTGATGTCTTATAAAAAAAATTAGTTAAAAAAACCCTACCTTGTTTTTTGACAGAATAACCTCATCAATAACAATTCTGTCCACCAGGGTAAATATGTTTACAACTGACGTCATCAACACAACACATGACGTAGACAGATGAGAATAATCATGGTCGTGATATAGTTCAGGAGTTTTAAAGGGGAGCAAATCAAATTTGCTAAATGTTAAATATCCTATACAAAAAATAAGTTTTAAGATAATACCCGGAAAGACTTTGTCAAACTATTGACAATTAATATTAAATAATTAAAGTTACAGGGTTTTATTCGTATTAAATGCTGTAAAAATAAATGTCTGTTAACTTGTTTAGAGCAAAACATTTTTAACAATATTAAAATTTTTCTTAAAATATTATAGAGAATAATTACAACATATTTTAAACAAGGCTACAGACAAAAACTAAACTGTAAAGCTAGAATTTTTTATATGCTTAAAAGTTAATGTTATTAAATCAAAGTGGTTACCGGAAGAGGCAGGTGCGTTTAATGACCTTTCTCGCGATGACGTCGCTATCGATTCATTCGCTTCACTAAATCGCTCAAAGTTGCTCTTAATAGAAAACAAAACCAAAACCCAATTAATTTACAAAAATAAAAAATGCGTTGTTTAAAATAGTTGTAAATGGATTTAAAAGATGATATACTATTTAATGGTCGGTTATAATCAATACAAAAATGTTGAATAAACAAATAGAAAAAACTTTTGGCAAATTTCACAATTATTTGATATCTTTTTATATGATAACGATAATACCTCTACATTTACATCAAAGTCGTTTTCGTCTATACCGCTGTCCGTGCCGGTTCCACTACTGGTACTTGGGCTAATCCGAGTAAACAAGGGATCGCTTGATTGATGGGACAATTTTCGACATATTGTCTCTCCTGAGAATATATTAAAACAATAAAGTTTTTAAATTCAAAAGTTTGAAAAGGAACAAAGTGGTAATTTAACTATATATTTTATAACAAAAATGTCTAAAAATAAATATTCGTGGGGGAATTAACCCAAGTATATCTATGCTTTTATTTAAAAAGGCGTATTCTTATATCTTATAAAAGGCCTTAGAAATAACATTAAAATAGAATTATGCTAACGCGATTTAGTTACATTTTATGCATGGCCAAATCATAAATTTCAATTTTCTATAATCCACCCACGTGATGTATATACGCATTATCCGTATTTAATTCGCCTATATTATTATCTATATGAATCGGGGTTACGTAAGCAGAATATATTGAACTGTCGCATGAAAGCACATTTTCCCTGCGGATGATTTTTAGGTTATTCGGTAAAGTATCTCTCATTACCGACATGCATTATTTATAATCAGACGTCAAATCACAACCATGTCGGTTATCTAATAGAGTAATGAGGGTTTGCCAATAATTTCTCTCACTGGTTTTAAATTGTTAGATTGTCGCTTTTGCCTCTCTAAGCAACAGTCAACTGAATCCATATTAAAAACAAACTTGAGTACACACGTGTTAAAAATGTTAGAATACAACTTATGATGTCATTAACCTGCTATTATTGCGTCATCACAACCTTGCAGGAGTTGATGTTTGATGTGCAGATTTTCTTCAGCTACAGATCTTGCTGATTGAACTATTTCGGTCACAGTCTTTGATATTAACTTTAAAACAAATCCATATTTAGTTTTTAAACTTATTTTAAAGCAAGTTAATTAAAATTCCAACTGAGTAATGCATCACAAATAAGGTTATTTAAAGAATAGCTTCTATGTACAATATCTTTAAATAATGTAATTAAAAATGTATTTTTAACTTGAAATTCAATCAAAATTATTACGCACGTGAATTGCTTGATCTATCGATGGAGGTTTAATTTGCATGGATCGCGACGGCGTGCTTCCCGTTGATGTCACTTTATGACGTAATAATCCTATAATCTGAAATTTATTAAAACACAATAATCATTCGATTTCAACGAAATAGCAAAACAAACACAATCAAGAAACAATGTTTTTCTTCGATTTGAGTTAAAATGCAATCGATTTTTGGCAATCTCTATGGATAGGTGACGTCATAAACTCCGTTCCAAACAAGATCAGAATAATTGACCGACGTCGTAAATATTCATAAATAGAATAGGCAATGTCAATAATAAAGATAAATGTATTATATTTCCTTGCTATAATAAATTTAGATTGGGTCACGTAGCCTAATACGTAGGTTCCGTATACAAATAAACATGATTTATAATTCAAAATAAAAGTACATTTGTCCAACCAATAAACATGATCAAGTACAACTTAATATTAGGATGTAAGTTATCTCTAGGGATACGCAATTAAGGCCAAAACGGTTCAAGGATAGGCACTTGCAATATTATATTTTATTGCCAAGGCATACTTAAAAATAAGGATCCCTTTAATATTAAACTTTTAATAAACATTTTCACAACCTATTTTTTCGAAAAACATATAAGCATTTGCTAAAATATAAAATAAACAAATAAGATCCCTTTAATTTAATATAAGCAAACACCCAGCGAGATCATTTTCTCACGGAAACAGTTACATTTGAATTATTTGTTGTCGTTGTTCTGCGTTGCGTAAAGACAGCTATTTTAAGCAGGCGAGTCCATTAAACTACGGCAATAAAAGCCACAAATTGTCTCAATTTTCAGACTCGGATTTTAGTTCGGATAATTTGTTAAGTTAAAATTGCGGGAAAACTGTTAAACGTTCCAAGAAAAACAACTGATAAAAATCTTTTGTTGATTTAAATATTTTTAAACGGTTCCAGTAATCGTAGCTGGTAGGTTTTAAAGCGAAAGTAATTGTTTAAATTATTTGCACACGACAAGTTATGGCCTTTTCAAGTGTGCTTGAAAAATTGTTAATTTGTTTAACGCGTACACTCAAGTTTGTATACAAAACAATGTAGTTTTAACACGGCAGTTTTGAAATATGTCATTGGTTAGACAACTTAATTAATAACTAAAACCCACTACAATAAAATATAAGTTTAAATAACTTGTTCGTAAATTTACTTTATTCAAATTCAAGGTTTAAATTTTTCTGACAAAAATAATTTGTTTTGGATTGTTTTAAAATTCTATTATTTTATCTTGACATATAAAGTCGGCGGATATTTGTGATGTAACGTGGCGTCTTTGCTTTATCATAAAATTCCTATGTGACACTTTTGAGACAGATAGTGTAAATTTTATCACAAAATTGGCCCATTTTGATTTAAATTGTTTACAAAAGCTATTTTGTTTTGGGTTGAGTAAAAACAGGTGTAATATCACACTTTCATTTACGTCATAAACAGTAATATGGGTTTTATTACATTTCTTACCACACAATTTCAGCAAACAGACTGTTTTGTATATTATACAAAAATTAATTAACTAACGAAAATAATCAATAAAAAAGTATTCATATAATATTTATGGTATTTTTTGTGTTTCTGTTTCCTCAAAAGCTTAAAATAATTACCAAAAAATATTTTTAAACACAAAAAATCAAACCTGATTAAACAATGGCTGGACTCTGGTTTCCATCGATTTTGTGAAAATCCGATCAAGACATTTTTCCATTTCTTCAGCTGCGCTTTCCCGAGAAAATTCTTGCGAAGCAGCAGATTGACTTTCACTTATATTCCTATGCCACATTTTATTATATTAACTTATACTCTGCATCAGATAAAACACTTTTTATTTTATCAACAGTAACACATGTTTGAATCAACATAATTTCAATTTTTAGGCATTAAAAATAAATGACACACTGATCCATATCATAACGTTAAAAATGGTAGAATAACATTAGTCATCAATTTTTTAATAACCTTCGGGTATTGAACGATTTTAAAAAGCTTCTTGTACCAAAATAAATCTACTTATTTTTATCTGAGGTTATATCATTAAAATTTAAATATTTGGAAATCTTAAGCAATCAGACAATGTGATAAAGTAGTATTGTTAAAAACCGCATAAATTATAGCCAGCAATAAAGCGAATTGCGCTGTTTTAACAGATGCTAATCAAATATTTATTGCTTTTACAGTTCAATTAAGCAGTAAAACAGTCTCTGCCTTGCTGCTAATGTAATTAAACCAATGCCATAATTGCTTTCCAAATCCAATTCTAACTAACCAATAAATGCAAGAACTACCTGCTTCTCTCTTCAACTAAATATCAAATCTACTAAACACTGGCCGTCATTTTTTTTTCTTTTTTTTATTAAATCCTACCTCTCCGGCGATTTTCTTTTATTAAATCAGTGCTTCTCTTTTTCGTAGTTACGGCGTGGAAAAAAAACTTTAAATCCTATCAAATTTAAGCTGCATTCTTACACTGGACACAGTAGACGCCTAGCCACTTTATATATCAACCTTAGACATTTAAAACTTAATTTAAATGAAACAAGCGTGACCGATTTTTAACTGATAACAAATTTAACACAAAGGCCTGCATTCCTTATTGTACTTTATTCAGGTTTAGTAGTGCATTCATTGCTTTGATAAAATTCTGTTTTTTTTAACTTGGCTACGCAATCAGATAAATAATCAGCGTCTAATTAACTTTATTCTCTCTAAATTGAACTACTTCTATGCGCGGGGCGTTATAATACTGAACATGTTTTTTAAGAAACATAAAACATGGCCTTAATTTTGAAAAATCGATTTTTAATTTCCATCTCGATTGTCGAACGAAGATTTAAAACAAGTAATTAGACAAACCACGGTCAAAACATTTATTTGTTTTAATTACCAGAACAAAGAAGGGCGAAAAAATGTGCTAATTTTCTAGGCAATTACCGAAATTAACTCGACATTCCGGAAATAGGCGTTTACGTGTTTATTTTTAATTATTCAACGAGCTACTTTTCACGAAATGGCTAAATTGAAGAAATTTTAAACCTAATTAGTATCAGCAGGACAAAACACCTCGTAAAAATTGGCCAGTTACATATTTCGGAATAAATTTGCACTTAATGACAGTGACACAATTAGGTAAATTTCAAAGTTACGTCCCATATTTAGAAAATAGATAATAAATATTTACAACTTGTGTTCCCAATTTCAGTATTGGAGAATCGATTTCGAATTAAATACAATATTTTATAATCTTTAGGACCATCCATATGGAGATGGAAACTAATTAAAATAGGTAAAATGTTAAAATCTATATTTATAATGACAATACCCCAAAAAAATAATTTTTTTAACTAAATCATTTTTTTATTTTGTGACATTTTAGGCCTGGACTCCAACTTCATATTTCTTATGCCAAGGTTGATGCCATTCTGGGTGAATCTGAAAATCTTGATAAGGAACCCTTGGGACGTTTGCGAACATAGGTGAATAGTCAGTGATATGGAAATGAGGGCCTTCCATGGGTATTCGTTGAGGTGGGGCTTTGCGCAATGCTTCAAATAATTTAATGACTGCCGCATTTTCTAAAAAATAAATAAAATAAAACATTGTTATCTACAAATTAATAAAATATAACAAAAAAATTTCTCTTACCGCTATGCCCGGCTCTCTTTAGCCATCTTGTGGTAGAATAAACCTCTTTTGGAACCTGGACACGTGACCTCAAGGTCGGTGGTTGCGTTGGTCGTTTTGTAACTTGCTTTTGTTTAATTGGTTGTCTGCTGGCATCTAGCTCTTTTCGAATTTTAGCTTCAGTCTCATTAAACATTTTCCGTATGGAAGCTTTTTCTGTTATGGTTCAAATACATTTATGAATTGATTTTAAAGTTAAGTAGCTTGGTGAAATGTACATGTTTAAGCCCTCTAACATTTTTCAATATTATTGATTAATTTTCCAACCTTTATCGTTGCTTAATTTTATCCAAGCTTGTGCAGCTTGAGCTGGAACTTGACCGACTACAGTTTGCATTTTAATTTTTTCATCGGACGTGTGTGGACGCTGCGGAGTTCTGAGTGGGGTTTTCCCCATTGCGACAGCAATGTCTTTGCGATGATCGGTGACGTATTGATCTAGTTTTTGACGGGCTGTTCCTACAAGGTTAAATTGTAAGTTAAGTTTGTCGTATCGTATACGGCAAATAAATTTCAAAGGCTATTAAAAAAAATCCCCTTCAACCTAAGAATTTGAAAATATTTACCTCCGTACTTTCTTTGTGCTGCGGTATTTGGTTCATAGCATCCATCCACCTTCTTTAAGCGAGTGACAAGAAAAACACTAAAATATATAATAAAAAAGTAGGAACCATTCAGTCAACTTTAATTTTATATTATAAAGTTAATAGTACTTAACCTAATCTTAACTTAACACTTAATTTATGGTGAGCATTACAACTCTATATACTTACTTAGGCGGATGAGGCTTATTTAACCTCTGTGGGGAAGAAGGTCGAACTCTGTTGTTAGTTGGTTCGTCTAAATACTTGTTGCCATGCAAACTACCATAAGTAGTCGGACAACTCTGTGCATGGTCGGACTCTGACTGCCAGGCCACCCTCGCACTTTTCTGTAAAAAATATAACAATATGTGTAAAGCAAACCCGCTTGCTAAATATTAATAATCTATATAGCTTTGATTAAAATAATGTAATGTCCTTTTTTTATAAATCAAAATTATAAATTTTGGTAACTGCAAATTGCATTTATGAGCAGTATTCAAATAAAGTCGGGTTGTTTAATATTTTTTTTAGATTTTTGCACCTCAACTAATCCCATTAGTTTACGAAATTCTCTCATATTTGATTGATACAAACTTTCAGGACATATTCGCTTTTCTTTTAACCAACGCATTTGTCCGAATTTTGTTAAATTAAAATAAACTAACAACACTCTAAGGTAGGTAGCTAGCAACAAATGTGATGCTACTTGTGTATTTCGCTAACGTTTTTATTTTTTAAATAAAACACACAGAATTCAATGGTGTTGCCAAAATAGTAGACAAACTCTACTTTTACATCGCCTTTGACCCCTTTTTATTGATAGTTTTGCAAGTACTATGACCCTACAGGTAGCGTTGGATAACTGACCATTATTTACAACAGAAAACCCGAACTTACCCGTATTTCTGACAGTTTTTTGGGGTGAAGTGGGCGTAAGATATGACGTAGTCGTATAATGTCAGGCGGAGCAGATGCGATCCTTTCATTGTTGCCATTATGACGTAACAATCTCCTCCTACCAACTCCAGGAACGGGATGGGCCATCGCCATATCGATTTTTACCAGCAACAATTTTAACCTTGAATTGTTGGTTTTAGCCTAAAACATTACAGGTCATACAGCAGCTAACCTAATTCTAAAACATCTGCATTGTATATATCTTGTTAATTGTCATAAAATATTCATATCCTACCAATAAAGCTTATAATAGATTTTTCTGTGCTTTTGTTTACATATAAACTGATGGAATTCATCACCACACTAACAATGTACAATCGCTTAAATGCGCTTAACAAAAGCATCGTGACATCACAAGCCAATTCTTTGTAACGCTATAACGTTACAATTGTTTGGTTGTTAAGTGGGAGTCGCTGTTGCCGCAGTCGGGCTAAAAAGTCAAGAGTTAAAAATGCGAGCAAGGATATTTAAACGGGGCCTCGCTTTCAACGATATCGGCTCGGTATTTAATTAACAAAACATCAGTGTATTGGAGTTGCTTTTATAGCTACTTCAGCACGTTTTGCGGTTTAAAACCGTTATTGTTAGAGTTATATTTACAGAGTATGGCTCTTTGTTAGGTATACCTATATGCTTACTTATGTGATAATCTTTTTGGAGAAAAAATGTTAAAATAATACGCTTGAACCTAAAATCGAATCCTTTAATATTTACCAAATAGAATTTATTTGTAAGCACCATTGGTCACAGTTTGGCACAGAATAAAAAAATAATTAAAATGTAACATCAGTGCCTTGTATGCTTATACCTCTCACACATATAAACAATATGAATGCTTATTACAGAAAGCTAAAGATTAAAACTATATGAAAACAAATTTAAAAACACGATACATTTAGAAAGCTGATCTACAATAACGATGATTGCTAAAAACTTACGAAAATCAAGCAAGTATGTAAAATTAACGCAAAAAAAACTAAGAGACATAAAAAACGATCAAATTTGGAAAGGTAGATCATAAAGACGAATAACTTTTTGTTGTATAAAAATGGTGTAAACTTAATTGTAAAAAAGTCAAGTCAAATGTGGGATATTTAGCTTTGTTATATAGTTCTTTACAAAATATTTTGGAATTAGGGCAAAATCGAATTTCAAAAAACAAAAATCGTAAAAAAACGCTTTAAAAAAACTACACATAGTTATATAACAGCAAACTCTATTGCAAATTACAACCAACAGCTCTCTTACTTAAAATCACTTACATATGACGTCACCATCAATGACGTCACGACACCCACTCGATGGGTACCCATTGGCGATCGTTTTCGAGATAAAAGGAAAGTTCTTTAAGTTGATCGAACGCAGCGTTAAGGTCGTCGTTAATGATTGTGACGTCAAACAATCGACCATAACTCGACTCCATTTTTTCTCCACGTCTTACCAAGTCTTTCAACTCATCACCCTAAGTCATAAAATATATTTAGTAAGTAATTGAAGTCATATTTTTTTTACAAAGCTAACATATTTTATTCCTAAAAACATGAAACCCACCGTTAAAGGAGCCTGGCCGTCCCTTTCCAACGTTAGTTTTGCTCTCACCGACCCGTTCTCGGCTCCAGGTGTGGTCATGTCATCAAATGGGGGAGGTTTTACGAACACGATGAACGGCTTTAACTCTTTTGTACGCAATATACTCAATGCCTAGAAATAAAAAAAAGTAACTAACTAGTGTTACAAAATAAACAGTGCACTATTACGAAAGAAAAGTAATTTCGAAAAAAAAATAAAATACTTGATATTGAAAGTCGTGTATTAAAAGTACCTGTGGATAAGGAGTAAGGACGCATACTTGTCCCATGGATACAACATTGCGAACTGCATCTAAACTTGTCCCATACAAATTCCCACGATATTCACCATACTCTAAAAACCTGAAATAACAAGAGTGGATAGTTATGTACCATATATAACTACAGAACAATGCCTATAAAACATTTCTTATTAAAAATAAGTTTTTGAGATGATTTTGTGTTATTGCTTGTAAATAAACATAAGTTTAGTTGGCTTACAAGTTGTCCCTTATACTTGTTTCCATAGATTCTCGTGATACAAAATGATAATCTTTTCCATCTTCCTCCTCAGTTTGCTGAACACGTGAAGTATCTATGACGTTATAATATATAAGTATTAAAGTCAACTTATAAATGACGTCACATAAACAATTGACTATGATGTCATATTTAAGTTTTCTCACGTGGTACAGGCACCCCATAATGGGCTGGATTAGAATCGATAAGCAGATCTTTCAACTGATTTCTTCCAACCCCTTGAGGTCCCACCAAAACTATCGGTCTATACACATTCTTGTCGGAGTGGGGGGTGAATGAGGAAACCACCTCATAGGGTGAAAAATAGGGAATGGTAACTTTTGACGCTGTTGAAAAAATGTTAAATAAAAAATATAAATAGAAGTAAGGTTTTAGTTTATATTTTAAAGATTGCTAAATAAAACTTTAAAAGAAATACAAATTCAATATTGATTGCAAAGCTAGCCCAGTGTAATATAGTTACAAAACTTAAAACAACATTAAAAACTCCTAAATTCTTGTTCTTTTTAAGCGTTAGCATAATTGTACAAACTTAAACTTTATAAATTAATGGGAGAAAATTTTTTTTTTAACCTTCTGGTTTCTTATGATTAGGTGAGTTAACTTTGTTAGAGTCTGCTCGTTTTCTACGGAAACTTCTTCTAACCATTTTCCCTGAAAAAAAATTGTAAATTAAAAAAAAAAATAATTGAAAATTAACACCAAAAAAACAATTTTTTTAACTTTTAATTTGCAGCCTGTTATATTCATGTTAAATAGATTTTTGAAAACCATATATTTTTAGCAACAAAATTGTTATTGAATTTCTTACAAGTTGTTTTCTTATCTTGACTCAGCAGACTGAGATTACTTCCTTTTATAGAGGGAGATTCCATTTTAAATTCGTTTTGTTTTTTCAGTTTTTCTCTCCTGTAAACAAACCAAAAAATTACAAATCAGTCATCATATTATTATCAAATAACCAAAACTTAATAACGTTTATTGTTTAAAAATTTATTAAAAAAAAAATTAATAACAAAACTTTTCCAGAAATTAATTTGTTTTCCACATCATAGATGTTGTTATGTTTTTTTTTGTACATTATTTGTATTACACACATAAATTACAATAGAGTGAAGCGATAAGTAAGTGGTACTTGAAGATATTTATAAACTTCAAGCACCCAAAAAAACTTTTACTTGCCTTGATTGTAGCTTTAAACTTGGGATAAGACCTGCTCTTAACTCATTTTCTTCATTTGTTTTTTGACTTGACTCAATCTGAAATTATTAAAATCAATTGAAATTTAACTTTATTAAATTGTTGTAAAATTGGCCTTTTGTATAAAAAATTTGGGAAAAAATAGTTTGTGTTAAAGAAAACATGCCAATCCTATTCAAACTATTTGAAATTTATAACAAAGTTTTGCCAAAAAAGAATTTTTTTTCTTTCTGTATTTCAACCAATATTTGTACTAATAACACAAATCACACGAGAAAATGCATTAGCCAAACCTTAAAGCTTACAATAAACAAGTCTACAACTGTTTAATGTTAACTTTAAAATTTCAAAAGAATGTTAACTTTATTAATTTTGGCAGTTTTTTTTTTAATTTAAAAAAGCTGAATTTCTAACCTTGGAAGCCTGCCACCATGAAATATCATCCTTAGCAACAACTTTAAGAATATCACCGGGATAAAACGATAAACCTGCTTCTTTACATGGTATTAAGGGGTCGAGATTGGGTTGAAACGTAAATCGAGAACGTAGATATAACTAAAAATTAAATAATAAAACTAAGTTATATAAATTTTTCAGTTTCTTAAACAAAATTTATTAAAATATTGATAGGAAAAATAGATAGCCTATGTTTAAAGTTTAAAAAAAATTTTTTTTTTACTTACTTCCTCGTTTTTATTCTCTGTGGGTGCTTCCCCAGGTATAAGTTTAAAGGTCAAGGGGCCTCGAACCCCTGACAAAACTTTAATGATATCTTCTGGTGTTTTTCCTTTTGATGGAATGTTGTTCACTTCTACCAGGACATCATTAACGTGAATTAAACCTAAAATAAGTTGTTGTATTAAAAAATTTGGTAACTAAATTCAACCTAATTTTTCTTTGATTTAAAAATGGCAATCTGTTTGAAAATGTTTTATAAGAATAGAGTGATTTGTTTTAAAATAGTGCTGTAAATACATTACTGTTGTTATTCTTAATAAAGCAGTGATTTAAGACAATTCCACTAAACCATTTTTATCAAATTAAACAAATCAATAATTTAATTCATTTTACCAGTAAGAGACCAAATGTTAGAATATTATCAATTTAATTTAGTGACAAATTATTCCAATTTCTAACTACTGTGTTGTTCTTCACAATCATTTTAATATTAATGATATGCTTTAGAGACTGGTAATTATGTCCTTAAAACTTTTATTAAATGTTATGTACCTTATAAATAGAAAATAGGTCTTTAATATTTAAACCAATATAGCATAGCCTAAGGACAATTTAATATGATAATCATCTAGGAAATACAATAGGTATGATATGACATATATTAAATAGCTGATCTAATGCAGTATTATGCACTTTAAAAAATTTTTATAGCCTTGAATATAAGAAATATATATATAATTATTTCTTTTTATTAAAAAAAAATTTCTTACCACTTCTGTCAGCAGCCCCTCCTTTTAATATTCTTGCAATTACAATATTTCCAGTTGAATCTTCTGTTGAAATGGTGGCACCCTATATAATATTAAGTTATATAAATAAAAACAAAAGTAAAGTCTAGACATATACAATACAAAATTAGCCTAAACCAAATAAAATGTTGACAGATTTCATATTTTATTAATTTTATGATCATCGAACTAATTAAAACATAAAAAAAAACATAAAACTGGACTGCAATTAAAAAAAAAACTTCTTACCAGTGGTTCATCGCTTTTTACCAATCTGACAACTTTCATTGATTCCTCCATAGGTTCCCCCTCCTCTTCGTTGTCCAACTCTGAGGAAGATGAAAGACGAGGAACATTGTAATCCTAAAATAAATACAAAAAAATATATAAAAAAAAAATATTTTTTTCGAGTTAAAAACCATAAAAAATTATTAAAACTTAAACTGCAGGTTTTTTTAAATTTTATTTTTATGAAATTTGTATTTAATTAACCTTAGTAGAAACTTTATTAAAACATTCCATTAAAGCTTTAAGGTGAGGTTCTTGCAAAATTAATGATAATTTTAACAAATCTTCGTTGTCTGAAAATATTCCAGCTAACTCGGTGATCTAAAATATTGTTAAAACGGTTAAGAAAAATATCAAGAAAAAGATAAAAAATCAATATTTAATTTATTAAATATTTACCCCATCTGCTACATATTGAGCATTTGCTGTTTCTGGTTGATTTCTATTTCCATTCAATTGTATTTTTTCATGCACCTAAAATTAAAGTTTTTAAGAAAACAACTTAAGACATTACAGTCAAATTTTTATTAAAAAAATGTATATATTTGCGATGTGGCTTGTGTGTTTTTTAAGATTTTATTTTAAATTTTAAATTATATTATCTTACTTGAATTAAAGCTTGAATATTTGTGTTGTTAAATATTTTTGTTAACGTTTCAACATTTTCTTTTTCCTGTGGATTGTCAGTTACTCGAGAATTTAATTGTTCAATAATATTCAACATATTTTCCACAGAAGGTGAATCTTAAATATAAAAACAAGAAACGCATTCATATTAATAATCATTTTTTTTAATTTTCGGTGTTAAAGTAGCTGAATAGTCTGAATGTATTTTTGGTGTCAGATTGTCTGATTGTGCATAAGTAGGTGTTAAATCTGTTAATCAAACTTCTTTAAATTACAATATGTTTTTAATTTGTTTAAATAAACAATCAATGAAAAATTTTAATGTAATATTATTTAAACAATATATTTATTAACACAGGAAAAAAACACTACAAACAGACAAAACATAAATGCCTGACTTTGTTAAAAATTTGTTTACATTTTAAATCGGACAACAAAATGATCAAAAACATATTACGAATTAAATACCTGTGTTATTTCTTGACGGCATGTTTAAAATTTTAGCTTGCAGTTGTTAGGTTTACATTAAAACTTGGTTGTACTATATAACTTCACATGTAATAAACTTTGGCTAACTTGTTATTTAAATCGTCATGCTATTTTGCAAATAAAAAGCAAATGGCGTCACTTTTTTTATAGGTTTAGTATACTAACTAACATTAAGTAAGTGCCACATCGAGGATAAAGAGATATACAAAAAAAGTAATGGAATAAAAGCCTAGGTAAATAAAATATTTTATGTTGTGCTAGATATATATGTAGGTAAAATGCCATTAACTAAACTCTTTTAATTATTAGAAGAGCGAAGAAATCTGTTGCATAAATATTTAGGAGATTGTTCAGGTATTGTTTTAGTTAGATCCTGTAAATATTATGACTTTTTTAAATCAATTATTATCTCAGCTCAAATAACATATCATGTATGTGTTAACATCAATATTTATTTTTTCATAAAATTAATACAAAACAAATAACACGTTTACATAATTTGAAAAATGATCACTTTGCGAGTAAAAATATTGCGCATTTTTAGCACATTGAATTTAAAGCAAAATAATAAGACAAAACTTATTTTATGCAGTATCTGCATTTAAAGCAAAAAGAACATCATCAACACTGACATTTAACCTAACACGTGCATACAAATCATGACGACCTTGTTCCAATAGAATAATTCGTGATGCTGACAATCGATCGCAAACCTAAGCCAAAACACATTTTTAAAAGTTTACATTTTAAATTAATAACAGTATAACAACATAAAAGTTAATAGGCACATTAATAAACCAATTAACTAAACATTAGGGTTTTAAATATACACCAAATTTTAAAAATAATTATCCACTTTCATTCCAAATAAGTAACTAAACAGAAGACTACGAAAATAAAAATTATCTATGTAGTTTACTGTACCTTAACCACTGATGTTACTGTGATAGGAGGTAAACCATCTAGTTTAGCCAAGGTGCTGTGATGATGGATTATTTGACCAACTGTGGCTTCTTCTAAACCAGATCTGCGAAATTCTGAGATTGTTGATCGTAAAAATAATTTTTCCTGTGTGGAAGCATTCCTGAAAAAAATTAACATCAATTAAAAAAAAGTAAATAAAACATTCTAGTGTGCACTCTATAAAAGGGAATTTATTATAAAATTTTGGGGTAAATTAACTGTGTTTACTTTATACACATGATCATCGGGGAAGCAAACATTTCCTGAAGAGCTTCATGAACATGTTCTATACCAGCAACTTTTACCTTGCGCCTAAAGATAAAAAATTTATCAAGTAAGAGAACAATAATGACTGTTATAATAGAAATAATAAAAACATCTTATTAAAATAGTAGTAATATACATAATCCTTACTTCATTATTACAAATTACCAGGAAATTTATTATTATACTTTTTATCTCTATCTGCAATTTCAATTGATCTTCGACAAATGTCCAAACATCTTCGTGCATCACCTGACACTGCTGCAACTTTTCTAGAAACAAGTTGAATGGCATCCCGATCAAAGGCTGTTACTCCTTTCAATCGAGAACAAACTATTTCTTGTAACTGGATTAAAAAAACATTTTAGTCAGATTATGACAAAATATAAAAATCTAGAACATCATAGGCAAACAATAAAAAATATTTTTAATTAATTACCTGTTTAAAATTGTATGGCAGAAATGACAGTCTAGTTAGACCAAGTCTACTGGAAACCCGATTCATCATAATTCGTTCTGGCAAATCCATAGTGTTGGCAATAGCAACCACAATCAATCGAGCATGTCTGTGTGAGGGCCAATCAAATATGTGGTACATGACATCCTTTACAAAAAGAAGAAATATTTTAATTTAAGTGAAAAACAGCAAGATGACTGTAAAAAAATTATTATTAAAAATTTGTTTAAACTAACTTGTTTCCGGGTCCATAAAAGATCCAGTTCATCAACCAACAACAAAGTTGTTTTCTTTCCGCGCTGGTTGAAGTGAGTGTTAAGTAATTGAGCAGCATGATCAGGGGTGGCTTTGATGCCCTTTAATTGCTAAGTTAAAAAAAAATTTGAAGTAACATTGGAAGAATAACTTATATATAAAATAGAAACACGTCTAACTTTGAGGATCTGTGAGTAGGCCTGATGTGGTTCTGTTAACCTCATTCCATTAATTTCCACATAATCAAATCCCTCCATATCCCCACAATCCACTGACTCCCTTAAACATGTTAAAACTTCCATCACAGTTGCTGTTTTACCTGTGCCAGGTACTCCACTAATGTACATACAACTGGAAAAAAACATAAATAAAGTTTAAATTAATCATACTATAATAAAATTAAAAATCTTTTTTGTTTAGATAAAACTTTTCCTACCCTCCGGTGCCTGAATGAATTTTTCCTTCAACAAAAGAATAAATTGTTTGAAATTCTCCCTCACGACATGGCAATGACTCAGGTACAGCTGACACATGGAGGCGCTCTCGAGCTTTGTCAAAAACACTTGCTGCCGAACACAAAGAAGTTGCACGAGAAGGAATAAAAGGAGTTCGATTCTAAAATTTGAATTCAAATATTTTATTTTAATTTTTTACAGAATGCTGTTTAATATTATTTTAAAAGTAATGATAGTAAAATAAAGTTACACCTTTGGTGTTTTTATTATGATTGGTGTCACAGTAGTGTTTTTTCTGGTTGTTCTGGGTGGTTTTGGAGTTATTATTCGAATTCTCTTTTTAACTATTTGTGTTTCTAAAAATCAAACAGCAAAATTGAATACAATCAAAACACAGGTTACTGAAATAGAAAATAACATTTTTTTTTAAATTGTGTCATTCAAGATTTTATTATACATGTTTAAAATATCTGTAAACTTACCTATATCTTCACTGGAGTCACTACTTGAACTTTCCTTCTCACTTTTTGACTCAAAATCACTATCCTCATCACTAATATCTTCTTTCTCACTTAGGTTTTCATCAACTTCATATTTAAGATTAAGATTGCAACGAACTTGGTGCTTAGATGTAGAGGATTTCTCAAGTTTTGGTTGTACTAAACGTCGAAGTGATAAATAAATTAAAGTAATATTTTGTTTAAAAAAATTGTTTAAAAATTAAAAAAAAATTGTTTAAAAATTTTATAAAAAAATTGTTTAAAAATTAAAAAAAAATTGTTTAAAAACTTTATGAATTGTGCAGATTTTGTATAAAATATATTTTGATGGGTTTTACCAATCTTTTTCGTGGAAAGGCGCAACGATTTTCGACTTCCTTTCTTCACAGAAACATTAGAATCTGTTTCATTTTCCAATAACTTCTTCTTGTTTAAAATTTCTGTTTTGTATTTAACCTCACTGTCTAAATTATTGTTACAAATTATTTAATAAAATTATTTTTATTGTCAAGTACATAAAGAAATAATTTTTTTCACCTTTGTTCGACTTTTTTGAAGTTGCACTTCTGCTTTCAATTTTGTCATTTTGAAATTGCAACAATCTTGCTGATTTACTTGGTAAGGATCTTCTGGAAGCTTTATCCAACAAAACTAAAAGAAATAAAATTATTGCCAAAAAAAATATATAATATAAATTTATTTTTTATAATAAAAATATTTTTTTTAAATATACATTTAAATCCAAAACCAGATAACATAAATAGTTTACTCAATTTTTTATCTGACAAACGAATTGATCTTCTTTCATTTTTTTTGGCCAAACTTTCAAGAGTTTCCTTAACAATGACATGTTTTCTTAGGGATTGGTTGGTGTCACATTTTTTCAAAGAAACAGTCAAAGTCTTTTTTGGAAGAATGTTTAAAGTGTTTGTGTTAATTCTAAGAGGAGTAACTTTTTGGGCAGGTTTTTCATTTGTTACTTCAATTGTTGACTTCTCAGCATATTTCTAACACAATAAAATATAAATCTAATAGTACCACAAGTTTAAGCAACAAAGCAAAATATTTGACTTACTCTTAAGTTTGGCTTCGGATTGACTTTATCAGTGCTTGCTAAAAATAAAAAATTTTAAACTAAAAGTCCACTTAATATGTATTTAAAACTAAGTAAATTTTGCTATACCCTTTACACATATAATATTGTGAAAGCTTATGAAACAGTACTTACATTTGGTGCTAGTGCTTGATAAAGAAGCATCACTTTCACTTCCACTATCAAGTATATCTAATGCAGCAGAATTGACATCAACACAGCCAACACTCGAGGCAGAAACAGGTGATGTCAAAATGCTCTTATTCACGTATTCTATAAATAATGTAATAATATAGTTAATAGTAAACATGTAGCAATATATTAACACAGCTAAGGAAGCAATTCAGTTTTCTATTTTAAATACATCATGAATTTAATTTTTAAATTAAAAATAATTTTACCTTTATTTTTTGTTGTACTCTTATGCTTTACTAGAGCTTTACTAGATTGCATATTTTTTTCAGTTTTAATCTTTTTGTTGTCTGCCCTTTTTTCGTTTTTTTTATCATTTTTATTATTTACAATTTCTGTTTTACCTTTTAAAAAAAAGGTTTAAAACTGAAGATTTGGTCGTTTAAAACTATTTTGATTATATTAAATTATTTTCTATGTTGTTTAATAACTGTTGCTAAACAGTATAGCCTACCTTATATGTATTTTATGTTTATAAGTCAATCTGAAAATTACCAATTTATACCGAAATTAAACTATATTAAACCTTTATCATTATGTACTGAATTTATATTTTCAAATTTTCTACCAGTAAACCGTCTATAAAAGTAAAAAGAGGAGCGGTCAGATAGTTTGTCTAAAAAACAACAAAAAAATAATATTAATAAAGAAACAAAAAAGTTTTTAGAATTATATAACAAAAATATATAAATAAACAATTATAAAAAAAACTTATTCTAATCATTTAGAAAAAAATTATTTAAAATTTTACTTAGTCTTATTATTTCTGATTTGGTAGCAACTTCTATTAATTTGCATGAATCAACTATTGTCTCAACATCTATAGTGTTTTCAGCTTGTGTTAAACCACACAGAAAAACCTTAAAAATAGATATTTAGTTTATAAAAGTATTTAATAATGCACAAAAAATTAAGTTAGCAAATTTTTATTATTTACATAAATAATGCCATATGGAATTAAAATAATTAAAATCCAACCTCATTTTCAACACAGTCAGATGGTAACTTGTTCTTTGGTATTTCATTTTGCTTAAAATACCACTCAACTGATGCTAATTTATTATCTACTTCATCTCCTGTATATTTCAAACAAAAATACTGGTATCAAATTTAATATTGCTTTAGTTTGACAAAAAAACATTACCTACATCATTAAGTAGATTAAAGATTTAATATATCATTATATACACATTTTAATAAGTAACACTACTTGAGAATTGTACCATTATCATAAAATTGCATAATTTT
This sequence comes from Corella eumyota, assembly GCF_963082875.1. NCBI lineage: Eukaryota > Metazoa > Chordata > Ascidiacea > Phlebobranchia > Corellidae > Corella > Corella eumyota. The sequence continues at coordinate 7,517,589 of NC_137491.1, forward strand.
TCCCAAGTAATTTTCTTCGTTATCATCCCTACTAGCGATTATAACAGCATCACCAATTAATATTTCTTTTTTTTGGCCAGAGGGTGTGGTTAACCAGAGTCGTTCATAAAAACTGTAAAAAAATTGTGACTTTTACTTTAAAAGTTATAAATATAAATAGTTTCTTATGGTTGACTTACCATTTTAGGCACATTTCAAATCACAAACCAATAAACTTTTTTTTGTAAACTTTAATACAGGCTAAAATATTTATCATTAAAAGACTTACACTGTTTTATCAGTATACTTTTCAACAAGGTTTTTGCATATTTCTACATCCTTTTTCCTAGTTATCTTGGATTGATTATTCCAGCTATACGATAAACTTTCTGACTACAAAATACATAATACATCACTATTTTTATGCATTAAATTAGGTTACAAAAAGTAAATTACTATTAAAACTGTGTTGTTACCTGGTTATTAGCAACAGGATTGTTCTTTTTCGGAGACTTATGACGGTTGTCTAGATTATCAAATTTATGTTTACAATAAAAAAAGTTTATAATTTTTAAAGCGGGTACATAACATAAATTGCTTTATTTTTAATACCAAATTATTTTTAATAAAAAAAATTGTTTTAATCAAATATTATTTTATTTAATATGCTTACTGTTGACTAACATTTTATGTCTGCAAACCCTTACTAATTCAAAGTTTATGTTTCATCAATCCAACCTATAATTTATAAAGTTAATTGTGAAATTGGAATACATTCTATTTTGCTAACCTGTATCGGCTCTTGATTTTCTTGGCTTTGGTTTCATTTGGTCTTGTTGTGACTTTAAAGGATATTTAGCAACTGGCTCGTTCAAGTTTTCTGACGAATCACTGGCGTAGTCGCTGCTGTTGCTTTCTTTAATTTTATCAACTACCATGCGAGACAACTGAGTAGCTTGCAGCTTAAACTTTTTCATAACCGCGGGTAATTAAAAAAGCGCAGCAGGAGAAATGATATAAAAACAGGATTTAGGAAGTAAACAAAGTACAAAACGCACGTGCTTCAGAAAAAAAAACAGCACAGGTTGTCAACAGGAATTTTTTTGGTAATAACAAATATTGATTTTTTAAAATTATGTTAAATATTCTACTTTTAAGTTTACACTGTATACCTTGTTTAACTTAATTATTAAAAATAATTGTCTGTCTACAAGTTAATATTAGCTTAAAAAAACTTATGTTATTAAGTTTTCTGACAGCACTGATTCTATTAGGGGAATTCCTTTACGTGTTGTTGTTTTGTTTTTTATTAGCTTATTCATTATACAAAAGTGAGTTTAATCAATTTATTATAACAAGTATTTTAGAGGATAAAGCCATCATTCATATTATCCAGAAAGTTGAAAGAGTTTGCGGTTAGTCGAGTCGTGACTACGTTAATAGCGAGCCGGAAACACAGTAAATGTTACTTGTTGCAATATATCCTTCTTTGAGTATATTAAAGAAAATGTATTTATATAAAAATGTGTTTTAAAGAAACAAATATTTAAAATAAATGTTTGTGTTAATTCAAACTTTGTTAGATTTTTTTAGGCTTAAGGAGTTTTCCAAAAAAGTCATTTCAAATGAATAAATTCAATTTAGGCTAGGCCAAAAATACAGGGCTGATATTTTGCTAATGGTATACCCCAATAAAATTATTAAATAGTTCCTAATATAGGAGAAAAAAAATACCACTAGAAATGTTAGTTAAGGGATTAGGATTGATTTTACCTAAATGTAAATTGCGAATAAACAGTTTAGTACCGGGTAAATTTAGTGAATAAGACCAACAGGAAATGACGTATAATGTGTCACAACAAACAACAAAGACGCGTGTTTGGTTCTACGTCTACTAAAACAAGATGTAACCTCGTATTTTAAAAGATATTTTATATGTAAAGCGGAAGGGGTTAAGTTACTGTGGTAGTTTAAACGTTAAAAAAGAAAAACCTTTGTAAAAAAAGCTAATCTGAAGCAAAACTTATTTACAAATTTTGTGACAGTTTTTATTAAGACTATCTAAATAATAGTTTAGCAAAAAAAAAATTATTAAAAAACGGTGATTATTAAGGCAAAAACTTATTTCATTGCTACTTCAATAATTTAAAAAAAGAAATATGACATATTAAAACGTGGTAAAAAATATAATTGTTACACCTTGTTATCTTCCCACTTATATACGTATAATATTTAAACTTAAATACCACGCGTAATAAACTGGCATTACTCTCAATATGATAAGTCCCATGACTAAATGGTGAAATTATTTTATGTTAATTTAAGTGATAACCTAAATTGTAATTTGTTGTGCTTTTAGATGTGTATATGTGTTAAAAATAGTTCTATAATTTAAAAACTGCATCAACATTTAAAAAGAAGTAAAAAATTAGGTAAAACGTTCAAAAACTGCAGCAAAAAACATATTATGAGAAGTTTTAAAATAGTTTTAATGGGAGCGGGCGGAGTTGGCAAGACTTCGATGTTAACACAGTTCGTTAAAGAAAAATTTGAAGAAACGTAAGGCTATTAATAATTGCTTTAAGTCTTGGCACTAATTACAGGAAACGCAATATTTTTAAAGTCGTTACAGATTTTAAATGTTACAAAATATAAACATTTATAAAATGGTAAATCATGGTTATTCAATAATGCTATCCTATTTTGTTTTAGTTACGAGCCTACAATCGAAGAAATACACAAGAAAAATATGTCTCTAGATGGTGAGCAGTGTCTTCTTGAGTTAGTCGATACTGCTGGCATGGAACAATTCACGCAAATGAGGGATTTATACATTAAAAAGGGGGATGGGTTTATATTAGTTTATTCCATAATCGACCCGACTACTTTTGATGACATCAAATCAATAAGAGAACAAATCGTAGGAAATAAATTCAGGTTAACACTTTAATAGTTTTGTAAGCTATAAAATAACAGAACTAAGATAAACAAAACGCTACATAGTATTTATTATCCGCAGCATGAATTAAAATCGTGTTTGGTAAGCTCAATGACCCCTTTAATGATTTTATATTGAAATTATATTGTTTTATTGTTTTTTTCAGCGAGCAAGTACCAATTGTATTAGTGGGGAACAAAAGAGATCTAGCTGAGCACGAGCGAAAGGTTCAAGAAGAAGAAGGAAGTGAGTTGGCCACCAAGTGGCCACATTGTAAATTTATTGAAACTTCAGCCAGAGAACACCAAGATATAGAGGACGTTTTTGCCTATGCTGTGCGCGAAATTATTCGTTTTCAAAACACTAGAAAAGATAGAGTCGATGCCTTACACAACGAGGCCACTCATAAAAAAAGGCATTCAGGAAAATGTAAAGTTATGTAAACCTTTTTCTATTTTCAAACAGCAACTTAAAAAAAAAACTTTATGTAAACTATTAAGATTTTTAATTTTGAGCGGAGACGCCGCATCTTATCAATTTCAGTGTTAAATTGTATAAAATTTGTATCATGTTTATTATCAATTAATAACAAATCTATATTATCTTCTAAAATACCAAACCTTTAGATATTATCCAGGATAAACAGTTGTTATAACAAAATATATGCAAGTTCACTTAAATTACGTTTATTAAGTAAGATGTAAGAGTTAAAACATCGGAACTATAGTATACATTGAACTGTGTCACATTAGATAGAGTGTATGGTTAATATTAATGACGTTTTTTTTTAGTTTTGCTACTTTGAATAAACTTAGCTGATGGTAAACCTAACAAATTAACTGTAGTATATGTTACTACAGTTAATTTGTCAATCTTCCTATTGTGCGATAAATAAAGTAGAATTTTGTATTACAAAATTGAATATCATCTATAAATTTGATATGCAAAGTTTGGAAATTATACGTTTAATCGCAAATTTTTAAATTAATTTTTTTTGTTTTATGTGATATATTTTTTCTACATTAAAAATAAACTAAAGAACTAAAATAAAAGGTTATTGTAAAATAAATGCAAAACATAGCACCCCTTGCGGTACTTAATCTTGTCCCCAGAAAACATTAAGTTATTAACTAGGCCATTTTCATCCTTAAACTTACCATCTAAGCCTATTTTAAATTGTTTAAGAACACCATAGTTAAAATAAAAATTGTTCGCGGACAAGACGTCTTTATTCGAGAATATAAAAACAATTTAAGCGTAGCAGTCTCATTGACCACTGTCATTCTGCTACAATTTTTTTTTTTAATTTTAGCAGAACTCCGCATTTTTTTAATTCTAGCAGAACTCCGCAGAAATTTTATTCATAAAAAACAACTTAAAAATAGATCTAAAATTTTCCGGATATTAGCATGTTGGAAATATGGTTATTCTTCTTAATACACATATTATCAGCAGAAACAATACACTGCTTAATTACCAATTTACTAAATCTTACTTATGAGCATCATTTAGCGTTTGTAAATTAACGGGATTTTTACGAAAAGCAATACTTTTAAAATAGCGTGGTAGTGTGGTAAACCGGTCTTTGCAGCGGATTACGAGCCGCAAGGTTTCGGGTTCGAGTCGCACCAATGCTACACTATTCTTTCTCGTGCTAAGTATTGTAGGGTTTTCTTAACGTTTTAATTAAATTAATAATATTAATAGTGGTGTTTGTGGTGGTTTATTGAATTTTGGGTTGTGGATTGTTAGTTGTCTAATTTGGGGTCACCACAGGTTCTATCATAGCCTTTATTGCTAAAGTCTATGATAAACCTGACTACTTAATTAATAAATTGTTTAAGATTCAAGACTCCGTTTAACTAGAATTGCACCTAAGCTTTCTGATTACTTTAACTTGATAATAACAAACTTTTAACTAAGGATTGCGAGTTATATTGTACACACGAATAATATAAAACAAGTACTTGATTACACTAAATGCGCGACACTAAATTAAAACTGACATTACATTTTTATATTAAAGCGTCTGGCCATAAGGCCAGACTTGACTGCTGTTGTCTAAACTTCAGAGTCGGCGAGTAAATAAAAACTAAGCAACTAAGTGAGTAAGCGTAAGAGTAAGAGCGTAAGAGCAAGAGCGTAAGTGATTTTATAAAATAAAATACAAGCTTATATACCCAAAAGGCGGGATAATTATAAAAACAAGGTGGCGTCGGGAAAGTTATACGAGTCGTCCTTTTCTTGGTTTCTTCTATTGCGATGACGTTTTAGAACCGGCCTGGAGCGGTTAGAAGTCTGATTGCTGGCATTGTTCCGATAAATTGCGTTGTTTGGCCTGTTAAATTGTATTGTTTATGGCCTGACCGGTAAAACGTCGTCATTTGCCGCTAATTTCTTGACGCCCGAACCAACTTTGAAGACGTGTCGGCTCGGTGAACTCGTATGAACTTAACCCGTTGGAAAGCGGTTAAGAATTAAGCGCTTGCCACAGTATTAACGAATAGCTCAAACACCCAAAAAAATTATTATATATGTAAATTGTTGAATTAGCTTAATCAAATTTTTGTTTTTTAAATATAAGCCAGTATAATTGTTATGTTTTATTATAAGTATTTAAAGTAGGTAATTTTGTTTTAAAGGTAAGTTAAGTGAGGCATGCAATTTCTAGTTTAATTTAATTTTAACCACAATTTTTTTATACAAAATCTTTAGTATATTAGTAAAGTAATGATTAAACATGCTAATATTACCGTAAAGTGCTTTAATTAACATTGAAGTTAAGACGCTCAAAAATAAAGTAAACCGAAAACTACTAAGGGCAGGACCTAATGACGTGACTTGCAATCCCAAATAACAATGGCCTTTTATTGCAACATGTGAAGCTAAAAAAATGTATTTAAAAATGTATAACAAGTATGAGCTAGCTATATAGGCAATATTTTATGTGCAACGTAAGATAAGTATCAAGACGTTTTTAATAAGAATAGAATAGTTTAAACCTCTTAACTAAGAAAAAAATTGGCAAATTTTAAACAATGAAAATTTATTTCAACAGTACCATCTGCTACAAAGCGTTTAAAACTTGAAATTTTTCTTTTTCTTTTTCTTTAAGCGAGGCGCGAGGAATGTCGCGTCTTAGTTAATGCGCTTCCACGAGACATTCCTTTAGCAACCCGATTGTTGCATCATAAAGCGCTCTGTTGAAACACGTGCTCGTTTTTAGCCCAAATTATAAAGGTTAATCAAAGAAATAAAATTTAATTGACAGCTAGGACGGCGCTTTTTTAGTTCAAGACGCCGTGCATACACACACACGCAGGCTACTGCACATGCGCAGTGGCCAGTGACGTAAAATTTTGATTTCGAAATCAGATTTCTAGTTTTTTCCAGATGGACTTTCGAGGTGAGTGCACGTGTTTTTGTTAGTGCTTTGTAAATCGTTTTTTTTAGAGTTATTATTAATTGTTATAGTTTTTACATTATATAAGGGAGATCTTCAATACATTAGTATTTTTTATTAATATTTTAATTTTTATTTACGAAAGTTTTTGTTAAATTTTTTTAATTTTAATTTCAAAACAATTAATTATGGCGAAAAATATTTTTGTAAGTTATGGATAACAATTTTTAATATAATATGTTTGTGTACTTTAGTTAACAATAATTATTTTTGCAGTGTAAAAAGTAAGCGAAGTAAGGAATGAACTTGAGCAACATCTTGTGGTCATAAAATTCTACAAACTTTCTAGGTGATCTTTTATTAGATTTTTTTAAATATTTTATTCTAAAAAAAAAATAATTAATTGAATATGGCCTTATTTCATTTTTTTAAATTAGAAGGCATTATTAAACATTTCAAATAAAAAAATTAAGTCAATTTAAGTTTTTACTATAAAAATTATTAATTTTAATATAGTATTATTTAAGTATTTAAATAATATTTATGAACACTATTAAACCTGTGTTGATGCACAGGTACTTCCTTGAAATAGATACCCGAGGTATTTTATCTATAAACTTAGTTAAAAAACTTTGGCATGTTTATGATAAGCAATAAAATATATAACATATCATAAAATTATTTGGCATATGACAATTCAAACATTGGCATATCTTAGTTTATTTTGCATATGAAAATTAAAACATTGGCATATCTTAAATTATTTGGCATATAAAAATTAAAACTTTGGCATATCTTAAATTATTTGGCATATAAAAATTCAAAATTGGCATATAAAAGTACAAATTGGCGTATTTTTTAAAACACTATGGCAGAAAATTGGCATATCTTTGTTAAGTTAGGGTTTAGTGTCCATTATTTATTCTAAACAATATTTTCTATGCAGCAAAAATGGATTATATTTGGATTATGTAATTTGAGGAAAAAGATATTGGCAGGAATTGGAGGAATGGAAATTGGAAGGAGTCATTATAAGTCTTTCTTGCAACTAGCAAGGAAGAAGTTAAGTTTTGAAAAAACTCAGGACCCGAAGACCACTTTGAAATAAATTGGATCATCTTACAAATTTAAAAAATAGTCTCAGGACCTCACTTTAACTAGTCAAACTCAAAAAAGGTCTCAGGACCTCATTTTAACTCGATCAACTCGAAAAAAAATCTCGTACCTTTATTATATTTAATATTAAGATGAGGTCTGTAGGGTCTGTAGGTTTTTTCGTGCCTGATTTTTTATATGTATATATAATATATACTTCATAATGAAGCGCTTTAAAATTCTTACGGGTTAAAAGTTTCACGTGTCTGCTTTTTTTTTATGTGTAATTGGTTAAAAAACTCATAATTTTGCGCATAAAATGTTGTATAGTTGACACAGTCCCAATGTGTTTATGTTTCTGTGTGTTCATAATTATATTAAATGGGACTGTTTAATGGTTTTTTAAAAGTGTGGTCTATAAAAGTTTTTGGCGCTGTAGAATTTACATTAGAATAGGCTTTTTTTAAAACTAGGCCTATGTGTGGTATATTTATAATTATTGTGTGTGTTTTTATGCAATTTACTGTATATTTATTCGCCCTATGTTAAACGTATGCTGTATATAAATTTAGGAAAAGAGCAGATGTGAGTTGGTAGAACGTGCCTATTGTTTTTGATTTTGTAACTGGTTAAGAACTCATAAATAAGCGCTGTGCTGGCATTTTAAGTGTGAAACTAGGCTTACGTGTGTGTTATATGTGTATATATAGTATAGTAGAACGTGCCTATTTCCTTTTTATTTTGTGACTAGTTAAAAATTCATAAACAAGCGCTATAGTGGTTTTTAAAATGTATAAAACTAAGCTTAAGTGTAAGGTGCAGTAGAATAGAAGATTATTTAAAAATTAGGTCTATGTATGTTATATGTATTTATTTATGCAAATTACTGTTTTTTTACTGTAAATTATATATTATTAAACTTTGTGGGCGGAGCCTAACGTAAATGTTACTAAAATGTTTTTGTGGGAGGTACCCAAACTAGAATTAGCAACAGACATCTGGATTTAGGCATAAAAAAATTAACACTATGAAAAACATACAAACATTTTTCTAATAATGATTTTAATACAGACATTACTTGATTTTTCTCTGCATTCTAAAATCTTTTTTTTATTACAGGCGTTTCTTATTTTCAAATTTCTGAATTCCTTTATTTTTTTACAGGCGTTACTTATTTTTTCTGCATTCCGAAATATGCAAATTCTTTTATTTATTACAGGCAGTTCTTATTTTTTTTACACAGAGGTCTTATTAACCCAATTTTTCTATAAACAGGGGCCTTACTAACCATTTTTTCTCTAAACAGGGGCCTTATTAACCCAATTTTTTTCTCTAAACAGAGGCCTTATTTACCTAATTTTTCTCTAAACAGGGGCCTTATTAACCCAATTTTTTTTTCAAACAGGGGCCTTATTAACCCAATTTTTTCTCTAAACAGGGGCCTTATTAACCCAATTTTTTCTCTAAACAGGAGCCCTTATTAACCCAATTTTTTCTCTAAACAGGGGCATTATTAACCCAATTTTTTCTCTAAACAGGGGCCTTATTAACCCAATTTTTTTCTAAACAGGGGCCTTATTAACAAAATTTTTTTTCTAATCAGGGGCCTTTTTAATTCAATTTTTCTCTATGCAGGGGCCTTATTAACCCAATTTTTCTCTATACAGGGGCCTTATTAACCCAATTTTTCTCTATACAGGGGCCTTATTAACCCAATTTTTCTCTATACAGGGGCCTTATTAACCCAATTTTTCTCTATACAGGGGCCTTATTAACCCAATTGTTCTCTATACAGGAGCCTTATTAACCAAACTAACCCTTTTTTACAGGCCTTTTTTTCAGGGTAGATTACCAAAAACAAATTTTAACATTCTGTTTTTTATTTTTAGATTCTGGTTGAATATTTCGGAGAGCTCGTCGATTTGTTTTTGGCCAATTTTAATTTGTTTTTTATTTTTAGACTTCCTGTTACAAGAAGACTTCAACCTAACATTTTATTCATTTTTCTTGCAGGCTAGATTACCATAAACAAATACTAACTCTCTTTTTTATTTTTAGTATCTGGCCGAGCAGCTTTTTGTATAATTGGGTTGATGACCAAACTAAATGCAATTTATTAAACTTTCAGTAACTGTAATGCCAATTCATAGTAGTTTCTAATGTTATGTGTATTTTTTTATAATTATTACAATTTATTCTACAGTGTGACTTTATATTTTTACCTTAATGTAAATTTTCTTCTTTTATCACAAATATTAATCCTTCTTATTTACATAAATTTATTAAACTCTTTTATAAACCATAAAATACATCCAGTTAATTATTATACCTTTACTTATACTGTATTGTAATTATTTGTGCGTGCAATGAATAAACATGAAAAAAACAGTTTTTATTATTTAATAGCTTTTAACTTTGATCTGCCAAACTTTAAGTCATAACTTAATTAAAACTTTGTCCAAAACTCCGAAAATAAATTTAATCTTTGTTCCAAACCCAAAAATTTATTTAAACTTTGTCCAAAACCCGAAAATGAATTTAATCTTTGTCCAAAACCTGAATATGAATTTAAACTTTGTCCAAAACCCGAAAATGAATTTAAACTTTGTTCAAAACCCGAAAATAAATTTAATCTTTGTCCAAAACCCAAAAATAAATTTAAACTTTGTCCAAGACCCGAAAATGAAAATAATCCTTGTCCAAAACCCAAAAATGAATTTTAACTTTGTCCAAAACCCAAAAATGAATTTCAACTTTGTCCAAAACCCGAAAACGAATTTAATCCTTGTCCAAAACCCAAAAATTAATTTTAACTTTGTCCAAAACCCGAAAATAAATTAAATCTTCGTCCAAAACTTTGAAAATAGTTTAAAACTTATTCAAAACCCAAAAATTAATTTTAACTTTGTCCAAAACCCAAAAATTAATTTTAATTTTGTCCAAAACCCATAAATGAATTTAAAATTTGTCAAAAACCCGAAAATAATTTAAAACTTAGTTTAAAACCCAATAGTAATTTAAACTTAGTCGGGAACTAAAAAACAACTTAAAATAAAGTAATATTAGGTTAAAATATTACAACAATTTTATACAAACTACAAATATAAATTATGCCTAAATACCATGCTAAATTTAACCAATAAAGAAGTGACATTATGTCAAAATAGAAATAGTAAATTGATTTTAATACTGGTACCAAGATTATTTATTACTTTGGTAATTGACAAAATAGGAACCAGTTTAAAAGTTGATACTATGGCATAATTGCTACTATAGAAGTACATGTAATAATAAGCACAAAAAGTGTTTTTTTCAGTGGAAATTAATTAGGTAAAAAAATATTGAGAAAAATTAATGGACCTAAGTTTGACAATTAATATAAAAGGAGTTAGTTATCTGTGTAAAAGAGGACCACTCACACACGAGGATTAAGATAGTAATTTTAACTATTTGTAATTTATTTAAGGACCATAAATCAATTAAAAGATTTAAATTTTGTTTATTTTTATTAAATACATTTAAATTTTTTTGAATGGAAACTAAAGTTACTGAGCCGTATACGCTCTTTATTTTTTCGGTTATCCTCATTACTTTATATTTATGACCTTTTGCAATAAAAACATAAACTATAAAGTTAATTTAGTAATAAAAGCTTATTATTATTAAATTAAATATATATAATAACTAAATACATTTATAACTCTGTATGAATGATTTTAAAACATTCTAAAGTTTTTTCGATATTTGGTGACGTCACAAATGTATTCGCTCTCAAAAACCTATGAGCTAGGGCTTGTGCTCGATTAGGGTTAGAAAAACCAGGGTTAGCGATTCCAACAAAATTAAATCAAATACACAAAAAAATCGAAACAATAAGAAAAAAAAGTAAACACTATTTGAAATAAATTTTCAATTACCAAATACATTTATTATAAATATTATATAGGTAAGTTAAGTTAGCATATACGTTAATAAATAATTAACGTCGGTTATTTTTACATTAATATTAACATAATGTTGTATTTATAATATTAATTTTGTTATGTAATGACGTAAATTGTGCATTTTTAATTTTATTTCCTTTGACAAACTTTAAAAAAGGGTAATATATAATATAGGTTATATAGGAATTAATATAGCGTGTAGCTATTATAATAGCTTCTAAGTTGTAACGCAGATAAATTTTATTTTTAAATATTTAAAAATTTAAAATAAAACCTTTACATGGTACAGCCCTATATAAGTAAAAAACTGATGTGTAAAAATAAAATTTAAATAAACTTAAAACAAATTTTTCCTACCACTTAAACCATTGTCACCATACCATAAAAATTTACCCGAACTACTGTGTAAAAATCAGTCAGAACACTATTAAAATTAGCTACTATTAAAAATATTGTCACAACACCATAAAAAGAAACTACTAAGTTAAACATTGTCACAATATTATGGGGACGCAGAATTTGAGGGAATGGAAAATGAAGGAACGGAAATTAAAGGAACGGAAAATGAAGGAACCAGAAAATGAAGGAATAAAAAATGAAGGAACCGGAAAATGAAGGAACTAAAAATGAGGGAACCGGAAAATAAAGGAACGGAAAATGAAGGAACCGGAAAATGAAGGAACGGAAATTGAAGGAAAGTGAAATTTTATAGAAGAGAGTTAGGGTATGCTGGGGTAATAAAAATTAACTCATTATCGCTTATCAATTCTCGAATAAATGACGGTAATCCTAAATAAACAGTCAACGGTATTTCCGCGTTTTAGTATTTAAGATTCCGCCCTCTCCTTTTTTACTTTCCTTCATTTTCCGGTTCCTATATTTTCCGTTTCCTTCATTTTCCGTTTCTTCATTTTTCGGTTTCTTCATTTTCCGTTCTTTCATTTTCCGGTTCCTTCATTTTCCGTTCCTTCATTTCCCGGTTCTTTCATTTTCCGTTCCTTCATTTTCCGTTCCTTCAATTTCCATTCCCTCATTTTCAGTCGACCCAATATTATCAGAATACTGTGTTAAACATGGTCACAATACCTTTAGCATTTAAATTAGCTACGAAGTAAAATATTGTCACAATTCCATAACAATAAATTACTTGCCTAACACCATGAAAATTTAAACGAGCTACAATAAAAACGTTGTTAGGGATAATTGCAGTATTTCAAAACTAAAATATTTAAAAAATTAATAAATAAAATAGGGGCCAATAGGTGGATTTTTATTAAATTAAAATATGCAATATTAGGATGAGCTTGTAGAAAAATAAAGTAAACCAAAGTCTTAGAAGCATATTAATGAATACAGAAAAGGATTTGTGCAGCAGACATATAAAATTTATAATTTAAAGTGAGCTTAAATTCATATTTGTTTAAGTAAATAATACGAATTTTTGAATAGGCTTTTAAATAAGAATAAGCGACTAACTTTAGGTCAAAACGTGAACAATCACGCTTTTTTATGATCGAATTTTTTGTCGATGTATTTTATTTGGAAACCCTAACCCTGATTTCCTAACCCTAATCTTGAAGAAACCCTAGCTCATGCGATTTCAAGAAAAGTCGGTGGATTGGTGACGTCACATCGGCTTTAAATTAAATTTCACACATTTTATTGCATTATTTTTATTTATATATACTATTTTAACTATGTTAGACTATAAAAGTTTAAAATATTTGCATTTTATTAAATATTTTTAAAATAATAAAATATCGAGGATAAACCAAAAATTCGGTGTAAATATGTATGGCTCAATAAACATAATTCGAAATTCGTATTTTAATTTAACTTGAATAAATAAAGCATAAGCTCATTACTACTATATCAAACAACATATTTGTAATAATATACTGTTATAACCTAATTTGATTAATAAATAAGTTTTAAATTATTAAAACAATATTGTAGTAATACTGCCTTTTTTATTTCTTCCTTTTACCCAGACTTACGGGGTCCAAATTGTGCCGGGAATTCGCCATGTGTTACGTGAATATATAAGAAAAAGGGTTGGTAATTTTTTTTGTACAACTTAATTACTTTAATAAGTTAAATAAAGCTGTTTCATTTTGATAAAAATAACTGCATTTAAAAAATAACAAATGCTTATAATAAAACTAAATTGCTATTATTTTTGATCAGTAATTTTTAAAAAATGAAAGACTGATAATCTAAAAAATTACAAATTCAGGACAAATTGGAGTTTGATTTTTTAACTGCTCGCCTGCTCTCAATGATAATATTACTAACAAATTTCGTGTATTAATAAAATTGCAAGTATTAATTTTTCTGCAGTTGCATTTCTGACAGTTACCTGGTTCATTATTTGCTATAAAATTATTAGAAATATAACTTGATAATTTACTATCCTTAATTGTAGGGTTGATCAAAATTGACATTATATTAGGGGTTATTTCAAAGTTTGCGGGGCGAACAAAGTTACATAATTCGCAAACTAAAACAGAACTACATGAAATTTCTGCGTCATAACCGATTAAATTTATCAAGTCACAAAATCACTTTTTTTAGCAAAAAAACACTTGCGTCCTGTTGGTTTTCGAATTGTAAATTATAAATCGTACAAATTTTCTTAACGGTATTTAAATGAAATTGATTTTCAACGTTATCGTTTAAACTAATTGTATGAATTATTATTGAAAAAGATGAAGCCAATTTGAATTTATGTTATTTATCATGGTTTCGGCTATGGAAAATGGTTGAACTACAGACATTAAAGCATGCATAACTGAATTAAACCAAAAGTTGTTTCGCTTTAAACTTTGCCTGCAATGTTTAATTATCGTTATTTATCTATTGTTAAAACTTGGTTCGTATTATTTAGTCGGAATATACTTTCTGCTGGAAAGTGAGATTCATTTTTTTGCCTAAAGAAAAATGTTTATCTTAAAACTGCGCAATCTTATTTTCAACTATCAAGGTTAAATTTATATTAAAATTTATTCGGCTTCCTAATATTTTTAAATATTTGGGAAATATAGATATACTGTTAGATATTTAGAAATATTTAAATTATAAAAATTGTTTTTACGGGTTTTAACTTTGTTTTTAAATTAACTTTTTTATGTTTTAAAAACATACCCGTAAAAATTTAACTTAGCTTAATATGCGCATTATAAATAATAAACTAGATTTATTTGATAAATAAAATATGGTTCGAAATTGTTTGATTCTTTTTTATAAATATAATTTATTTAGTAGGTTTATTAATTAAATTATAGATTTAAATATGAACTCTTTTATATTTAAACCTAATTTTAACAAGCGAACACGCACTCATTGATATTGTAATATAAAAGTAAACTAAATTTAAAAGCAAAATACCGATCTTAATTTTTAGTAATCAAACAAGTATTAAAATATAATAATAACAAAACAATTAAAACAAAAATTTTACACATTTTTTACTTATAATTTAACATTTTACTTAAATTTTCAACCAATATTTTTTACTTTAATGGACAGCGAAAAGGACGATTTTTGACGGCGACCAGAACGCTATTAAATTATTCAAGCGTTAAACTCACACTGATTCATTATTTTATAAAAAAACAAAAATAATGATTAAACGATATTTAGCTAGAGTTAAATCTTCATTTTAAATAGCAACATACAAAATAATAATACCAACAACATATTTAAATTTCAGCAAATTTATTCTTTAAATTTTAATAATAAAATATATTAATTAGTAATTAGTAATAATTAAATGTCGTTAATAGGAGGTTTGCGATTCGTTGGGATAATAACAAACATACTAAAAATTTAGAACTTTTAGTTTTAAAGAACAAAAGTTATCGTCTTTCAAAATTCGTCAAATAAGAATAAAAACAAAAACTAGATTTATTTGATAAATAAAATATGGTTCGAAATTGTTTGATTTTTTTTATAAATATAATATATTTAGTAGGTTTATTAATTAAATTATAAATTTAAATATGAACTTTTTTATATTTAAACCTAATTTTAACAAGCGAACACGCACTCATTGATATTGTAATATAAAAGTAAACTAAATTTAAAAGCAAAACACCGATCTTAATTTTTTAGTAATCAAACAAGTATTAAAATATAATAATAACAAAACAATTAAAACGAAAATATTACACATTGTTTACTTATATTTTTTACTTTAATGGACAGCGAAAAGGACGATTTTTGACGGCGACCAGAACGCTATTAAATTATTCAAGCGTTAAACTCAGACTGATTCGTTATTTTATAAAAAAACTAAAATAATGATTAAACGATATTTAGCTAGAGTTAAATCTTCATTTTAAATAGCAACATACAAAATAATAATACCAACAACATATTAAAATTTCAGCAAATTTAATTTTTAAATTTTAATAATAAAATATATTAATTAGTAATTAGTGACATTTAAATGTCGTTAATAGGAGGTTTGCGATTCGTTGGGATAATAACAAACATACTAAAAATTTAGAACTTTTAGTTTTAAAGAACAAAAGTTATCGTCTTTCAAAATTTGTCAAATAAGAATAAAAACAATAATAATAATAATAATAATAAATATAATGACAATAACAATATGTTTCGAAATCTAAGATTTCGAACCATAATAATGTGTTTTTATTTTGTGTTGTCGACGTAACTTATTTCTGCCAGGATTTAAAAACAATTTTTTCTAGCAGAATGACAGTGGTGTCTCATTGTTGTGAAATGTCAGCTGACGTTTGTTGCTTGATCGTCACAAAAGTTTATGGTAAGAAATAAGTTGCTGGATTCTTCCTTCTAAGGTTTAATGTTTCTCTTTATTTAAATGATGTATTATAGCCTCTTTATGTAAACGAACAAGATAATTTAAACAAATTGGAATTAGTAATGAATTATTATCGATCAACGTATCACAAATAAACGAACCGGCAGACCAATGCAATATACAGACAGGATAGACTACATATGACAAATGTGTGGGTGGAAATTTAGACATTTTAATTGGCACTTTATTGCTGCAATTGGTATAAAAGAAGCATAGCCACATGTTCCATTAAGTTAATTTAAAATATCTCACTAATAAAAGTGGCTAGCTTTTTATAATATAAGAATTACCCACTGACCTATGTTATTTCAATTTATATTTTTTTGTTTTATAGATATAAAATTGTAATATAGACATAAGCAAATGATTTATTTTTCATTGCTTTTAATTGTTGTGTTTTATTTGTTAAATAATCTCAATGCAGCTGATGCTACACACCCAAAGGTTTTGCTCATTTCCTTTGATGGATTTCGTTGGAATTATTTATCACGAACAAGCACTCCAAATTTTGATCGTTTAATAAGGGAAGGGTCGAAGGCCAAGTGGTTAACCGACCTTTTTGTTTCTCAGACTTTTCCGAATCATTATTCGATTGTGACTGGGTTGTATGAGGAGAATCACGGCATTGTTTCAAACCGTTTTTATGACCCCGACTTAGATCGCATATTTGATTATCATTCTGATACAGTGCAAGACCCCGTATTTTGGGGTGGGGAACCAATTTGGCTAACCAATCAACGACAAGGTGGTAAGACAGGTGTGTTTTATTGGGTGGGTAGTGAGCAACGTACAAGGTACCCTACTATATGGAAAAAATATAGTAAGAATCTAACTTCTTGGACTGAAAGAGTGGACACAGTGGTAGCTTGGCTGGCAAACAAACCAACAAAAGATACACCTACACCTTTGGACATCAATCTGTCACTGTTGTATTTTAGTCAGCCAGATCACTATGGACACACTTATGGACCTGAATCTAAGCAAGTTACGGATATGATTAAGCAATGTGATAACATCACAGGTAAAGTGTCCAAATTTGTTGCAAAACAATTGCTGATTTAAATTATTTTTTGTTTATTACTTTTTAAAAATTCCCACAGGTTACCTGATTCAAAAATTAGAGGAAAATGATTTGTTTGACAAAGTTAACATTATAATAACAAGTGATCATGGAATGGCAGAATTAAATCAATCAAGAACAGTCCCGATCTTGCCTCACATAAACCTTAATCATACTCATGTCTTACTTAATTATGGTACAGGAGCTGCTGTTTGGCCAAAAGCAGGTAATGTTACCAGTGGGCTAATTACTAAATTGGTCGAAGTTGATTAATTTTAATTTAGAATTAGCAGGTTTTTCCATTACGATTAAACAAAACTAAAAATGTACCAGTACAAGGAAATGAAAAATGATCTTGTAAAATTTTTTTTATCATCTATCATATTACTTTTTTTTAACTATTGTTGAAAATAGGATATGTCGATTCGATGTATGATGGTTTGTTTAATATAAGTGATAAAGTGGAAGTGTGGAAAAGAGAAGATATTCCTGATTCCCTTCATTACAAAAACAACAATAGAATTCCACCTATTCTTCTAATGCCTAGAGATGGCTGGTTTCTAATCAACAAAACTAATAGTAAACTTTATATGAGTAAGTATTTTTTAAACTTTTTATAAAAACTTTCAACTGCCTATGTAAACACAGCACAGGTTCTACCCTTATTTATTAATGTAAAATATTGAGGTTTTCGTATATATTTATTGTTTAGCATGGTTATTTCATAGTAATAATATTTAAACAGCTTTCAGACTTTGTTAATAATTTATTTGTTTTTAGAGGGTTCACATGGCTACAACAACTCCTTACAAGATATGCACCCATTTTTTATTGCACATGGTCCTTCATTTCGACAAAATTATATCTCCAAACCTTTCAGCAGTTTAGATATATACGCACTAATTTGCCACATAATGGGAGTAAGTTTACAGCCAAAATAGGCTATTTAAGATTTACTGCGTCTGGTCAATTAAAATAATAACAAAATAAGTACATATATATATAATATATTCATAAATAGTCTACAAAAACTTATGTATTGAACGTAAATTGTTTTGCCTATTCTTTGGTACAATACTGAGTTTTAATGGAAAGCCTTCTTATAAATAATTTAAAATAGAAAACCTCGAGCTCAATATATTGACATTTAAACCTATTCTTTCCTTATGGAGATAAATTTAACATACAACTACTCAACAGATAACCCCTGCTCCCAATAACGGATCTTTATCTATTGTTAAAAATCTCCTTGTCAAGACAGAACCACCATCACATTACAACAAGGCTGCTTTGATAGGTAACTTAAATTATAAATATATTTTACACTGCATTTTTGTTTGTATTTTTACCCCCATTAAACTTATGTGGAAAAAACTTATGAATTTTTATACTTTGTTACACAGTGACAAGTGTTCAAAATATAAGATCAAAACCGAATTTATATGTAATAACAAAAATTATGATGATGATGTATAAAACCAGTATTGCAAAATTAAAGTTACCTTGAGTATACAGGAAATAGCAAAGTACTGGAAAATTTTACTTACTTTTAATTTTTTTTTTCACAGGTATAGTTGCTGGATCAGCAATGGCCATTTTAGTCCTAATATTTGTTGCAAGGCACTTTACAAGCGCTTTCAAAAATCCTAACTATAAAAGAATGGAAGGCCATACTGAGGCATTATTACCTTCAACTACTAAAGCATAAGTATTTACATACACAGTGGTTAGATTAGTGTTAAAGCATGGCTATGTCTATAAATGTATATTTTTTATTGTCTCTTGTATAATTAAAGCATATTTTTTTAGTGACAAAAAAATGTTAAATTTTATTTATTAATTGTCTTTCTTAATTATGCTTGTATTTCTATAGTTGCCCTATTATTGATGTTTTTTTTGTATAGGCAGTTTTTTATTATTTTAAAATGGGTTTTAAATGGGCTATAAGAGATTTATGACAAGTTTTTTTTATTTTTGTTGCTTTCTTTGTTTTTCTCAAGCACATATTTTATTATTATTGGAAACCAAACTTTGTTTTCTGCCAACACGCTTTATGTTACTTTTATCTTAACAAACTTTTATGTTACTTTTATCTCAATAAAAAAATCCCTGTTCTAATGTTATTGTATTTAACTTCAGTTTTTAGAACAGTTTTCTTTTTTGCCTTATATCGTTTTACATTTTTTGTTTTACAATTAGTATATTGCATGAAGATATTATAACTGTGTAATTTAAATCTAATAAGTTACTTGTTGTATATTGTATTCTTTGCTTAATTACTAAAAAAGGTTTCTGTATTTCACTGGTTTATTGCATAAAGCAACTCAAAAACTCTGCCTTTTTTGATGTTTTACCAGAAAAGTGAATATTACTGACTTTTACTATAAGCTTATATACTTTAGATATAAAACCTTGCAAGCTTACTAATGGTTATAAAAATATATTAGCAAATCTTGTGCAATCTGATCCATAAACAACCTTCATCTATTTGTTACGTTATAAGATTTTTTGAAATGTAAGCCTACAAAAAGACAATAAAACCATGCAACACCAACTTTTTTTAAAGATAAGATCTTTGATCTTTTAAACGCTTCTTTATTACTATTAATTAACACAGTCAATTTTATAAAAATAATTAAACAAAGGATGACATTTTTAGTAGTTGTAAGAAAAAGTTTAGTAGACATAAGAAAGTTTGTTTGGCTGCTTGTTTCTGTTGTTAATCTCTTGGTGGCCAGGTCGTTGCTGCTTGTTTGGTTGTGCCTGGACCATTGCATGCTCATAGGTTTGCTAAAAAAAGTTACGTTATCAAAATTGCAATTTTTAATTTTATTCTTAATAAAATACTGTACTAACTCTTCTTCTTGTTCTAAGTTTGGCGTTGTAGAAAGCTGCTGAATCCTGGTGATCCATTAATAACTCTTGCTGGATTCTTTCAAACTTTTCCTGAAAACAAATTTTAAAAATTTAAATTTAATAAAATCGTTTTTTTAAGATATGAAATTTACCTGCTCGTCTTCTGGGTTAGCCTGTTGTGATGTAAGTTGTAGCCTTACAGGACCTTGAAGTCCAGGTCTTACCCCAAAACCTAAACCTGCACTAGTTTCCCCTTCTTCCTGGGTAAATGATTCGTTGTACCATGTGTCAAACTCTAAACAGTGATTTTGAAAGGTAACATTTGTAATGTTATTTTGAATTAACATTGATGGGCCTACAATAATAGTTAAGATTATCTGCCGCGGTTTACCTCTAATGAGTCGTTGTCGACAATCATCTACCAGCTTCTGGCAGTATTCCACTTCGGATCTCACATTTCTTAGTTCATCATAATCATGTCTGTAAAATAACAAGTACAAGTTTGTTGCCATACAATACCCTCGTATAATAAGAGGCTTTATTTAAAATAATGTAAAAAGTTTCATTAATTATCTGTTATGTTCGTAATTCGCATTAATTACCTGTAAGTTTGCTTCAAGTTTTTGAGTTGGGTAAGAAGTTGAAATTCTTCCTCGTCTATCACTGTTTCCCCATCTTCGTTAACAAACTCACCTTTGAATAAATTAAATTTTTGTTTTTTATTTGAGCGTTACATTTAACCAAATTTTTACACCGATTTTAGACAGAATTAACATTCTTTTCACCTTGTTCCATACGATCGTTCTTTTTTCGTTCAAGGGCAATTCTGGTTCCATCGATCATGTGTTTGGTAGCATTTACAGCATGTGCAAGGTCACGTACCTAATAATCATGTAATATTTTTAAACTTTTATTCTTTTAAATATGAATTACATAAAGTAGAAATTGGCTAATAAAGCATAATACTTACAATTTGTTTTCTGCTGAGCAGAATGTTTTTATTTTCGCATAAAATTCTGTTAATTTCCATTCCCTGTGTTTTCTTAAAATCTTCAAATGCCTGAGCACGTGGTGGGGGAGTGCTACAAGAAGAAAAAAAAAGACTAACCTAAATTAACGAGCAAGGGTTTTTCTTATAATTTTTCAATGATCCAAAATGTCTAAAGATTCAATATTTGAATAAGAAAAAAAATACCTTGGCCTGCTTCTTGCCTTTTTCTCCTCTCGGGGTGAATCCTCAGACTTGATACTCCCCTCTCTTCTGGTTGACTCTCCTCCATCTGTGACTGTTGTTGGAGCAATGTGGCTGGCAGGGGGAATTGAACTCTTGGGTAGTTTAGGGATACTTTCTGCTTGTGGAGAAGGACTAGCAGGTGCTCGACTAGTTGGACTTTAAGTAAAAATATTTTTACATTGTAACAATTCTAACTTTAACTTGTGCCTTTTGTATTTAAACCTTTACATCCCGATATTTAGGTAAAATAGCTAAATTTTAATACAAACTAAGTACTAGAACTTCAACAAAGTCAAACCTGCCCCCTGCTCTTGACTTCTTTCCGCTTTTTCTTTTGGGTGATAATGGTGCTTTGGTTTGTTTGCCAGCAGGTGGTGCTTGTGCAGCTACAACAGCAGGTGCAGTAACAACACCAGCATTAAAGTTAGAAAGATCAACACCACCGGTAAAGTTCCCATCTTCATCTAGTGGAACACCAGCCTAAAAATTAAAAGTTTTGGAGCAATATTAAAAATTATTCAATTATTAGAAAAAAAATAAATGTACAGTAAATATGAGATAACACAAACCTTTTGCAAAGCCAACATGATGTCAGAATCACTTTTATCAAGAAGAACAAACTTGCTTTTAAACTGATTGTTCATTTCTTGTTCGATTTCGACTACCACTTCTCTAAATTGTGCAAATACGGAATTGACATAGCGCAAGTTTGCTGCATCAATTTCAGTGGTTTTGCCCTCAAGGTAAAGTCGAACCTAAATTAAATAACAAAAAAATAAAACTGTTACCTTCAAAATACTTTAAATACCTTGATTTGATTACCATAACATGTTTTTGTATAACATTTAAATAGTTGTTACCTGTTTTTTAATGTCACTAATTTGTCCTTTTGATAAAGGATCATAGTTGACTGGATTACGATTAGCCAAAGTGTTGTGCATTGCTAGCTCCTAAAATTGCATACCTTATTAAATACTGTTACTGTTTTTACTTTATTTATATCTAAAGCAGTTAATCAGTTCAAGCAAAGCAATATTTTAAACTTTACATCCTAAATTCTAATCAAGAATGTTTTTGTTGGCCAAATTTAGTTAAGTACTTTTGTTTGTTTACCTGCTTATAATGTTTAATTTCTTGATCCAGTTCTCTGACCAACAACCAGGGATCGTAATGTTCATTTACAGCAGGCTCCACTGCAATACACATCATTCTCATCGCAAATCTCAGTGTTGATATCTTTTAATTAAAATGGAAAATTAAACTCAAATATATAAAGGGAAATATGAAATAGCAAGTTATGCTATTTTTATTATGGCCTGTCAGGCTGGCATTTCTTAAAGCTATACATTGATAGCTATGGTTATAACACATATAAAACATAATATTATGTAGTTAAATGCTTAACTGTTTCTTCAAGTTGTGCAGCCTCCCCATAAACATTTGCGATCATAGAAGTACAACATTTTCCACCAATGGAATCCTGTTGTTCACAAAAAATGATTTCATTACAGTTGACGAATAAGATGTTAGTGCTAATTCTGAAATGTAATACTATTTTCAATGTTACTTACTTTCAAAGCATGGGTCAGCTTGGTTTGCCTATAAGGAATGTGAGCTCTGTTCTTGTCAGCCAGAGCGATCACAGTTTGTTCGAGAAAGGTTAAAGATTTGTTGATATACATTGCTTCTTTCTGGATTTGACCATCAGACTAAAATATTAGAATACATGATTGTAAATGAAACTTAATTGTTTTAAGCAGTAAATAGTAATATATTCACCCCAGTTTTTCCTATTCTTTCAGAACCAGCCAAGTCAACCAAGTTCAACTTTGAAGTTACATACTTTGCATTGGATTCAGTTCTTGATCGAGACTGTAAAAAAACTAACCAATTAAAAACGTCATTAAATGTTTCAAATTCAGCTAAAAAAATGTTAGTGGCGCTACAACAAAACTATTCTAAAAACATTTCGAAGCTTAGTTCTTATATAAATATTAATAAGCAATCTATGTTAACTACAAATATCAACCTCAATATGAATAGTGAAAATGCAGTGAGATCGAGATGAGTTTTTGTTGAGAGAATGAGAAGCGATAGCTCGATTTGTCTCTCCCTCAAACAACAAATTAAGTGCATCTCCCTCATTGTTAGCTAGATACAAATAAAATTAACAATTTTTACTAAAAAAAATATTTAAAAAAAAACAAAAGAATTTTTTTAGTTTTATAAATTTAGAAATTGTAAAAAAGTAATTTTCAAAAAAGTTTTTCATGAATAACACAGAAATGAAGCTTACCAACATGCATGGATAAACCCTTTACACAAACATTTCCATCAGCTCCATCAACTATTGTCATTTGGTTATCATACAAACCTAAAACATATAAATATTTATAAAAAAAAAATTTGGATAAAATATGTATATATAGAAAATATTTTAGTAGGCTACATTAGTTTTGGATTGGATTTTATTAATAATATTATTTTGAAAGATGGCAGTTTTTAAACAAATCGCTTTATAGTTTTTATATATAGTTTTTAAACAAAACCACAAACCTATGATAAAGGTACTCTTATATTTTTTAACAAAGAAAACTTTTCACATTAATTTTCACATTAACAAACAAATAACCAGGATTGTTTGAAGCAGATTCTGGCAAAGTTGATAACAAATCAAACATATTTTCATTGTAAATTTCCAAATAAGAAATCCGAATCGCAATTGAACTGTCAGTTTGTTCTTCAATTGAGCGAAAAACCTTACAAAAAAATATTAGTTTGGCAAAAACCTTTTACCAATTACTAGAAATAAACAGTTAAGCATCAAATTTGGACTTAGATGTAATAAAAGTATAAGCTAACAATTACTTGTGCAATAGCTCTTGGTATAACACCTCTCTGTTTATAATTTTCGGTTGCTCCAGTTATGCTGTATGTTTTTCCAGCACCTGTTTGTCCATATGCCAACAAAGTTCCATTGTAACCTTGTAATGCTTTGGTTGTCATATCTGACACCACAGTGTCATAAACCTGTTAAAAATAAGGGCTAAGTCTTATTTAACATTTCATATTTATAATTTAACACGAAAAATTAAATTAAAATGATTTATTAGCGTCTTATTTTTAATTATTAACAACCAGTTACATTAAATGTTATTATACTTAGTGTCTTGTCATTATTGCCAGGTAAATTTTATTAAATAAAGCATTTTTACTTGTTCTTGACTTGCATTATGAAGAATACCATCCACTTTGAATGACCAGTCAACAAGCTGATTGTTTACAACCTTGCGCTGATCATTTTTCTTTACATGAATATTGATTGTCTGTTAATAAAAATCCTTTTAAATTATTTCTGGTTTTCGAATAATTTCGGCTACAGAAAAAAAACTAAATGTGAATTAAAATAACATAAATATATATACCCGTTTCCACATTCTGACATTAGTTTATTTTTAGTTTTGTAAAACGGTGTACCTTTTCATTATTTGCAAACTCAATGGATTCATGAGAAAAATTTGAGGTCGGTCTTAGACGAACAAAAACTTTTACCCGATTTTTTAAACTCATTTTAGCACATAACAAACAAGCTTGGTTACATAAAAATAATTTTTTTTACCGAAAATTTAAAGCGTAGAAGTTCCCATAGCAACTCGATTTACTTTAATAGTATTGCACCCACCAGTGGTTAAAATCGTTATCCTCATTTACATAAAAATTAAATTTACAATATTTTTTATAAAAATGAAAAAAAACTTTAGGTTAAAATAGTTAATTTAAGTAAACCATATTTTTGTGTTTAAAATAATTTTTTTATAAAAATGTTTTTTTTTGGTTTTCATGTACTTTTTTGAAATTAAAAATAGTTTAGTATATTTGTTCAAAAATTAGAGAAAGTGTTTTAAAGTTTTTTTACTGTTGTTTACAATTTATGGTATGTTGACATAAAAAAACGTAAAGGGGCAGGCGCAAACTGAAACCGTTCATGATTATGTCACACTTAATAACATTTTGTTGGCACAACTAATGTAAGTAACCTTGAAACTTATAGAGGTAAACACGCGTTAAAACTACGACATTTAATGTGACCTCGTAATATGTAACTACGTTTGTTATAAAATTAACTAAACAACTATATAATTTAAAAGTCCTTTTTCTTTCCTTTTTTTTTTGAAAAAAAAAAACAAAAAATCCAAGAAGTTTAACAAACAATTTCCTTTTTTTTTGAAAAAACAAAATCCAAGAAGTTTAACAATCGTTGAAACCTTTAACCGTCCAATAAAGTGAATGGATTCATTTTAAAGTTATTATCCGCGTAAATGACTAATATTTACCCTTACGTTATGAATCAAAAAACACCGATACCTGACCTTCAGTAAGGTTAAAGTACAATTATAATTCAAAAAGTGGCCTCAATTGGCTTTTAAAAAAATGTAAACTCTCTAAAAAAGATAAAGGTTTTTACTTTCATTCCAGGACAATCCCCCGTCCGTAAATTTCGCCAAAATAAATCGATGTGGTACTTAATGAAAATGTGGTTTATGGTGTTTGGGTTGTAGTTTTTAAACGTTTAACAAGTTTTGGGGGTAAAATTCGAGTTACAAATAGCATAACAAAACGTAAAAAACGAATCTGTGACGTCACACAACACCATTTTAAGGTTATTATGCTAGGGTGTATTTTTTTACAGAACTCGTATTTGCTATGCACTTGTGTTTGGAGTCGTTCCAAGGTTAACAATTATCCACAGCGGTTAGAATTTTATATAAAAATCCTATTGCACGAAATGTCGCTAAGCAGGATTGTTGAGTATTACGCGTTTAATAAAAAGGCAAGCGTCACAATTGACTTTAAATTTTCATCTGGCGATGCGTGACAGAATAGCTCTAGGGCGGATACAAACAGTAAGTGTTCCACAGCACATGCGGTATTTAGCCGGTTGTTAAATATACTAAATGTGTCATTCTACAACATTGTGTATAATGAGTAAGGGTATGATTTATTAATAATATAGAAGGTAGTCGTTTATAAAGGAAACAGTAGTCAACACTGCTGGCAAAACGTTTTGGAAAGCTTCACAAAGTTAGTTGGGCATTTATGATTAATGAAAAAAATTTTTAATTATCTTTTGCACAAGTTCTACAGCGTAAGAAAAACGTTTATGTGTAATAAAAAGTTAACTAGCAAGTACATTTATTTCATTCCTAATATAACATGGTTTTAATACAAAAGCCCAAGGCATTATAGTTTTTCTACCTATTGTACTAATATTTCGAAACCACGTGGTTATGAACGGAGATTTCATTTACACACTATTTGTTTACTCAGGCAAAACGTTACGGCACACCTATGTTCTTTTCTTAATAGCCTACCAGTTATAAAAAAATCCAGTTTTATTATATTTATATATGGTTTTAGTATTTGTATTATGAGCTAGTACTGGCAGACTGGTACGGAAATGTTAAGTAGATTATCTCATTTACATTTTTTTAAATTATAACAGAATTTTTTTAAATTTTAACAGAATTTTTTTAAATTTTAACAACATGGAAGGTGTAGTATTGTCCAGTAGAGATGTTCCAATTAATCAAACGGACCTTCTTGGTAAGTGTTTTATTATTGCTCTAAACTACCTAAAATGCTTGGTATAACCTAAAAATAAACCACATAGTTTAAGACATTTTAAAGTTTGTTAATCCTAAATATTGGTTAAGGCATTGGATTTTAGAAAAAAATTGTTGAAAAGCGTTAAAATTGGTACAACAATTTCATAATGTACTAGTTCCAAAGGTTAACTCAACGAAAATTATAGTCATGGTGATAATTTCCTAAAATACGTCACATATTTTAATTATAATTATTTATAACCAGAAATGGGTGGTGAATTCTAACGTTAACGATAAGTTATAGGCATTTGAACATTTACGTTAGCACAAACATTGTTATTTTAAACTATCATGTTACATCCGTTTGCAGATTACGTATTTATACAAATGTTACCATATGTTTCTGTATTATTTATTGTATTAGATTTTAAATCAAATACGGTTTATTTTATTAACCAGGACCGTCGCTTATAACTTATAGCTTTTGCGTTACATGCTATAGAGAAGCAAACAACATTTTACCGAAAATTAAATTGAGGTCTACTTTTAAATATTTTATAAAACTAAATATTTTGAATAGATGACTTTTATCAATATGAAGTTGAACATTTATTTCGAGGAAACCCGGAATTGGATAAAGTTATGTACTCATGGTATATGCCTCTAATATGTGCTGTATGTTATGTCGTCTTCGTTTTTGCTGGCCGGAAATGGATGGAAACACGCAAGGCGTGAGTGATTTCATTTTAAACCATTTACATTACATACATTTCCTTAAACGCATTACTAATTGTAAATATTAAACAAAGAATTAGCAATTTGCTGTCAAGACTTGCCCGAACTTTTTGAGTGCCCACTCTTCTTAATACATTTTGGATTTTTTTACAGATTCGACCTTCGTTGGTTTATGATCTTGTGGTCGATATTTTTAGCCGTGTTTAGTTTATTTGGTCTCCGGTTTCCTTTATACTTGTTCAAATATTATCTAAAATATGGAGATTTTAAGGCAGTTGTTTGTTGGTCAGGAAATAGGGCAGGCATGCCCATCTTACAATTTTGGACAAAAGTTTTTGCACTAAGCAAGTTTGTGGAATATGGTAGGTACAGGTTTTACTATTCCAGAACCTAATTTTTTTGACCTTTTTGGTTGTACGGTGTAAGTTTTCGATGACATTATAAAAGTGTTGCCTTGTATAAATTGTTTAGGCCTACAGGGTATATACCATAATACTTCTATATGGCACCATAGTAAAAATTTACTTATTTTAATTACAAATCGTTTTTTGCAGTTGATACAGTTCTTATCGTTTTAAGAAAACAAAATCTGTCCTTTTTACACTGGTATCATCACCTCACAGTGTCGCTATTCACTTGGGAATACGTTAAAGAACAATTAGCCGGTAAGTTATTAAAGCCCTGGAAAATAGCGTCAACTTAATTACGTTATTAAATGAAACCGGAAGGTTGGTATCATGTTAACTGTATCGTATGTTGTTTAGCTATCAAGTTTATACTGCACAGTGATTATTTTTATGCTGTATAACCAACGTTACTTGTATAAAGGGTTTGTTTAATCTAAATTTTACCTAATTCTTAGGTGGCACTGTGTACTGTTCGATGAATTTTGCTGTTCATTTTGTGATGTATACGTACTATGCCTTTAGAGCAGCCCGATTTAGACCGCCTCGGTTCGTTGCACTTACTATTACGTCACTGCAGGTATGGAATTTACTATCTCGTATATCTAACGAAGTCTCATTCATGTCCAATTATGTGATTAACATTTTTTCACTTGACATTAAAAAAATTGAAGTGCCATTTTCACTATCCACTTTTTTTAGAATAAAAATTACCGGTATAATTACCCGTACCTGTTAAAATTACCTGTAAATGACAAACGGATAGATCATTTATTTGGTTGACACATTTAAGCATAAGTTTGTTTATTATAACACTTCATCATTGAAAAAGTAAACCGTATGTTGATCATCCGACGGTATTCGGCTGTAGTTTGATAAATTAGTTTGTCATATTCAATTACTCTTCAAAATTTACGCGGAAATTACCTAACCTTAGCAGGCCGAAAATTATTTAACATTTAAACGAGTGACATTACCGACATTTAGTTAAAAAAAACACCAAAACTGATTAAGAAATACATGACCTTTTGGTATATAACCTTGGACTAGATCAATTAAACAAAAACGCAGACTTGGGTTTTTTTCAAGTTATCATTAGGACAATGTTTTGCTTGCATTTTAGGTTGGTTGTTAGGTCAAATTTGATTAGCGGTAAAAAGTAAATATTAATTTATCAGTTTACCTGTTTGAATAGCACCTGCATATGTTTGTTCATCAATATAAGTTTAATGTTCAAGGACAGCAGTTTTTGACCTACTGTATTTGGTTAAGGTCCATTTTTTGGATTACAACATCTATGTGTTAAAAATACGTATTTTGTAAATAAACATTACGAGCTAAACATAATTAAAAACGTTAGGTATATAGCGCCCACTTAAGCTAATTATTATTCCTACGCATGATAAGCTTATAATATCATAACAATACTAATATGAACAACATATACAATGTTTATCACAGTTTCGAATGATATTAACGACCAAGCAACATTTATAAACTGGACAATTTATTTTGCATTTAGATAATACAAATGATTTTGGGTATGATAACTGTTGGTGTTGTTGCGGCGTGGCGAGGCGAGGGCTGCAAAATGTCAACCGAACATTTAGTTTACGCTATATTCGTCTATTTATCTTACTTTATTTTGTTCCTTAACTTTTTTTACCGAACCTATATCCTAAAACGAAGAACGTCCACCGAAAAGGTAAAGTACATTAACCGCTTATAGTAACTACTATAAAAAAATAAACTTTAGGACCAAAGTAATATGTTTTTTTCTTAACCATTTAAGACAAATCTATTTACTAACATATATATATATTATAAAGGGTTTGTCGAGTAAACCAGAGAGCAATGGAAAAGCAAAATTAAATGGCAACTTCAAGCATATGGAAAGTAATGGCAACCATTTACATAGCGAATCAAATGGAAATGGAGTGGTTCGCCATCGTGCAAAACCCCAAACAAATGGCTTTCATTAATAGGTATAAGCGAGACCCTCAAAAAAACTATTTTTAAATGAAAACTATTAAAAATTTCCTAGAGTTAAATAAAAAAACAGTTTATTGGTTTGCTTGCATGTCCCACAAATTTGAAAAATGGGATTCCTGTAATCTAGGCAGCAACTTTACGATGACGTAAATCATGTTTATTGGTTGTTGAAATGTGTTTTGTCTCAATTGCTCCATTTTCGGTTAAAATATTTGACTTAGGAACCTGCATATAATAAATAAAAGGATCAGGCATTTTTATTCCATTTAGGTTACTAAGCAACGTAATGGTACAATAAATGTTTGGATTTTATCGTGGTTTTGCATTGCAACATCTAGTGTACTTGGCAATTTTTGTAAGATAATTTAATTAGAATATTTACTTAAAATTTTATGCAAACAAAAAAATATTCTGTGACGTGTTGCTTAGTTTTAATTTTACATTGCGCCTCGAAAATTATTTGTTAAATTCATATTTATTACTTCTCTAATAAAAAGGGTACTATTATATCGTTAATGTTAAGCTTTTGTTGGTGGGCAAATTATTACACGTTATTAATTATATTTTATGTATGTTATAAGCTTTGTTTTTTTTTTATTAAAAAAGATATTTAATTCCATATCAACGCGCGTATAAATAATAATGCTTTGATTTTCTATGGGTAAATAGATCAGTAAAAAACATCCTTACCTTAGTTTTGACGTTTTTCTTTGGTTGGACATAATTTTGATAAAAGAAATTAAGAAATAAAATAAGATATGTCCCATACATAAATATTGCAAATGTAAGTTGAAGTGACGTAGTCCTACATGTTGTGGTGTTTCCCCATTTAACCAAAGCGCCCACCACAAAACAACCACAAAGCATTTGCACAATCTATAAAATTTTAATTTCATGTATAAAGCGTTAATGGCTATGACAATATTGATGTTACATCGGGTCTTTTTTTAACCTGTAAGTTAGCCATATAATAATCCTTTTTTATCAAAAATTTTATTTTAAAGTTTTAAAACTGTGTTGTACCTGTAGTGAGGTAATTAACAAGGCTGCAGGTTTAGGTACTTTGATCTTAGCTGCTCGCAACGAGTAGTAAACGTACATAAGTGCATGCACTGCATAGTTCATACCACAAAACATAGTTGCTCCTACATTAAAATATTGAATGAAGTTATAAAACTCAAGTTGAGCAATATAATAACATATCGAATATTCTTTACTGTACCTGCAAGTTGGTATTTAAATGAATGCCAAGTATAAATTGCAACAGTAAAATGATGATACCAATGAAGAAACGATAAATTTTGTTTTCTTAAAACAATAAACACAGTGTCCACTAGAAAACAACGTAAATTAATGTTAAAAATTAGCGCAATAGAAATAAGTTAATTGGATAAATTTAGAATCATTAGAGCGTTAAAAATTTGAAAAGCAATACGGCTTTGGGCAACATTTCCTTGCCAAGAGTTAAAAATAACTCGTGGTCTAGTTGATTTGGAATGCAAGCTTTTTAATTATAAAAAGTTGAACATTTCTAGAAAGTTAATTTAAAAGTGTTAAAATATATAAAAGAATCTAAAAATACAATAAATGATAAATAGAATACAGTTGGAATCTAGAGGCATGGTGATATGGGTAAGTTTTAACATATTTTATATTGTCCTAAGCATTTATTCAATAATAATTTGTGTTACAATATTATGCTACATTGTTTAACAAAACACTTACCATATTCCACAAATTTACTGTACATAAATAAGAGCGACCAAAATCGAAAGATTGGATAATTAAACGCTTCATTTGAATAACAAACCACTTTCCCAACGCTCCCCAGGGTATGTATGTCTCTTAAAAGAGCTGTGGTAAATCGCAAAGCTCCCAAACAACTAAAAATCGCTAAAAATATAGACCACACTAGCATGGGTCTCCGTAAATCGAGGCTAAAAAAAAGAAATAATTGTTTACCTTGGTTTAATTTTATTAGTAATTAAATCAAAATGTAAACCCTTTGGGTGAATTATTATTTTTGTAAACTAGTATTTGGTATGTCGATGCCTGTTGAATAATTCAAGTAACCATAAAACCGTTTCAGATAGTTTAATTACCGTGGTATTTTTTCCATGTAACGGGGCCCAAAGCATACAAAAATCAGATAAACTATTGAGCCCACAATAGGCAAAAGCCATGATTCGGAAACTTTTAACCAAAAGTTATGACGACAAAAATAACTTTCAATTTCCCATTCTATATCCTCGTGGCACAAACCTATGTAAAGTAATACCGTTTTACAACAATATAAGTATTTAAAAATTGACACAAATCTATGTAACTAAGTTTTAAACTAAGTAATAAATCTTGATTTACCTATCGAAGAATTTGTCATTTTATATCCTGCAAAACTTGCGTTAATTAAACGATTCACCCTTCCTGTATTTCACATACAAATATAACGTAAATCTGTGAGCCGAACTAGGCTAATTTGTAAAGCATCCACTACTTGCGATAAATGCTTTTCAAGGAAATTTGTAATAACCGCAAGCACAAAAAAGGTTTAATTATTTAACACTTTCTGACTACAGTCAGGAAAGGGAATAATTACTTAACTGTTGGATTTAAATAATATATCTGGTGTATGTTATAAAGAGTGTGTGTACAGTTTTAGACACATAAACTAACTACGGCATTTAATAGTTAAAATAAAAGAAAGCAACTTACTGTTTCTATGCTATTCAAGTTTATCTTACCAACCAAATTTTAAATAATACGATTGGTTTTAATGTAGAATTATTACGTAACAATTTAAAATATAAGAAGAGGATAAACTAATTTAATATTATTCTATATTCTTTGCAATAAAAAGTGTCTAAAACTATATTTTGCAATGATTTCTTTTTTAAATAAGACCACCTTCAACTATTAGATGTTTTTAGGTTAATAATTTTGATTTGGAATACTTTTTTCTTCAACAAACAAATATTTCTTACTTAACCTAGTTTGTTATGGGGAATCCATAACACTTTCATTATAGAGGCTAATGGTAAAGTTGGTTCTCTATATTTAAAAAAAATATAAGCACATCCGTTCAATTTTTTTATAACATACACAAACTTACTTCTACTGCCTGCGGATGGCAAAAAACCTTACTCATATCATAATTATTATACCGCAATTCCCCGGCGACAAATTCCGGTTATGGCAGCAGTTAATCTCTGCTACAGACACATCTGGAAAAATCCTAAAATAGACTTTGAGCGTTTGACATCACGCCACTAACACACCGTCGACAAACTGAACCAAAAACCGGGAAAAAATCTTGTAAATCGAATTTGTAAACCCATAGGTTAAATTGATATTTACCAATAAACATATATCTTAATTTTCTTACTGTTCATGTCTTATTTCTTACTGAAATTCACTATAAAAGTGTGTATAAAAAAATATATTTAACTACACATTAAAAACCGGTTACAGAAGGAAAAATTTCGCATATTTACCACACATTCTTTTAAAAAGCATAAACAAAATAAAAAATATTTTTTTGTTATAAATAATTAAAAATAACACTATTATATATTAGTTTAATGGAATTTTCATTTTGGGGATTGAATTTCGTTTGCTTTTTTTGGTGATTCATATACCGTAACAATGAGGTGATGCATGATGTTAATCACTTTTTTGCAATTCTTTTGCATTGACCTGCGCCAAAAATCAACGCGCACAATATTATTAAAACTCTTTAAAAAAACATTAAAAAAGAAATATTTAAAAATTCGCCTACATAAAAAATCGGGCCTAAATATTTAGTGTTTGGGAATGTATTTGTTATTGTTCAGATAATAACTTACTACACATAAAAATTACCTTTTTATTGGGTTTCAAATAAGCTTTGTAAAAAAAGTCCATAAATAGTAGTAGATAGGACCCGTACATCACAACCGCGGCTGTTAAATGCCATTTCGAAATTTTGCAATCGGATTCATTTCCTAAATACACTAAGGCGGAAACTACCAAGCACCCTGCTATCATTTGAGATATCTAAAATGTAAACATTTCCCAAAAATAAAGAAAACTATCATATCAGACAGTAGGATAGTCATAAAATAATAAATTGTATTATATAATACGATCGAAACAGTATAAGTATTACAGTATAGGGTAGTCATATAATAATACAAGGTATCATATTATACAATCAAAAAACAGTTTAAGTATCACAGGAAGGTTTCATCTTACTTGAAGAGATGTGATAAAGATAGCTACGAATTTTGGCGGCTTTATTTGTGCTGCTCGTAGTGCGTAGTAGAAATACATGACTGCATGTACGGAATAGTTCATAGCACAAAATACCATTCCACCTAAAAGTAACGTTTAGTTTGATTATCATAAAACAGAATAAATGTTATTTATTGGCACAAATTCCTTTTGATCTTAAAATTTAGCACAAAGAAAATACAAAAAATAAGTTATAAAATACCTGCTTGTTGTCCCATGAAGCAATTCCATGAAAATAAAGCTACCGTAAAATGATGATACCAATGTAGAAACGACAAATTTTGTTTTCTTAGCACAATAAAAACAGTGTCAACTGAAATTGTTAAAAAAATAAATTCAACGTGTATAAGCGCTGTATAAGATCTAATAGTGGCAAAAAACTGTTATTTATATAAAGATTTAACGAACAATACATTTACTTACTATATTCAACAAATTTGCTATATGCGAAAATTAGGGACCAAAATTGAATAACAGGATAATTGTAAATATCGCCAGAATAACAAACAACATTTTGTAGATTTCCTGGCACCATCATTGCCCCAAATATTCTAGAAGCCATTCGTAGGGTGCCCGTTATACTAAATATAGCCAATAGCACCGACCATACAAGCATCAGGTTTCTTAATTCAAACCTATTCAAAGATAAAAACGGCTAAGATGCCTTTATGTATTGATATTGTTAAAGTGCTACATAAATATTTACCATGAAAAAATAATACAGGAATATCAGACGCTTTACCTTTTTCGGGTTTTCATTTGTCGCTGGCCAAAAAACACAAAACTTAGATAAACGATTGAAGCAACTATTGGTAAATTCCATGACTGATTTATAGTTAACCAAATATTGTTTCGAGTAAAATAGCTTTCAAATTCCCACTCGACGCTACGTAGATCTAAACAAATAAAGAGATATAAACAAACTAAAAAATACATTCCACTAGGTGCGTTGTTGACGCATTTAGCTACACCGAATTGGGTTCTGTGCCTAATACTCACTGATTCCAAGGATGATCGTCCTTGATTAATAGTTTCCAGTAACAAATGCGACCCTTAATTATGGTTGAGCCGTTATAAATCCGTTCGTCCGAAAATAAGATAAAAAAATATTGTCATACTGTTTTAGTGTTTTGAAATAACAAATCCTAAAATAAGCGTGTCACTTTTTTAAACAAAACCCAATCAAATTACAGAATTTAAACCGATCTTTTTTGTTTAAACGTGGTGGGGTATTCGTACTCATTCAACCGTAAAACAAACGTTTTTTTTTAAACTAAACGTTTTGCGACTGAAATACCTTAGCGTGTATTTCAATATTTCAGTATTTACGATATGAATGTCTTAAGACTGAAGTTAATCATTAAACGACAAAATATTGTCATATTACTTACTTCCGCAATATATCCCACGTTCTATTTATAGTATGGTTTTATATATATTATTAAGTGTGGTTTAATATAAACACATCATTTAATATTGGCATATTTTAAGACACAGTTTTAATTAAATAGTAATAAAATCAAAACTTACATTTTCTAGTCATTTCTTCGTATGAATTCATGTTTGTTGTCTATACAAATAAATACTTAACTTAAATACAGTGAAACTATCTGTCAAACAATTTAACAATCACGCTAAACGTGCCTACAACAAAATTGTGACATTTTTGTTAAATTTCAGTGTTTTTGCATGTTGTAACATGCTAAAATGAACAAGTGTATCTTACTAACTATAATTACATATAAACCGTGTGGTGAAAACATTCGGTTGTGTGGTTTTAAACAAACCTATGTTCCACACACAATACTAAATGACTGTACACAACTGTCTCTTAAACCCAAAAGTAAGTTAGCTAATTTGGTCGCATGCGTATCGCGTAGCCTACGCTGTAAAGCCTAAATACCTTAACTGTGCTCAAGCACGTTCGGAAAAAAGTCAATAAACACCTTTCTTTCAAACTGCTGTAGTTTAAAAGTTTCTAAATTTCTGTTACACAATACTGCTATTCAAGACTGCCTCAGTGTGTCATAGGGCACGGGTATTTGTTTTGGTTTGTCGTGGAGAAGTAAAAAAAGGGAGACGTTTAAGTTTCCCTAAAACAAAATTCGTGAAGTAACGAACTAATAAAACTCGCATCAATATACTTCCGCTTACTTTTAGAAAGCATAATTTTGTCTTTTAGCCTGCTCTAAAACAAAGTATTAAATTTTAACTTATTATTTAATCTGACCGAGTGATTGCAATATAGTTATTTTTAGCCCAAGGCGCAAATTTATAACTTTAAAACTATTCCCCACGCTTTTTAATTATTCTACTTGTAATGGTGGAAATATTAAAACGTTATAATTCTTGATAAAATGTTAATATGACGTAACAACCGTTAATATTTTTAAAATCCCCCTAGTTTGTCCATCTTTTACCAAAATCACATGAATTTTGCTAGTAGTACTTTATTCGTTACGACCATTAAAGTGTTATCGTGTTATGTTTACATGATGTAAATTAAACGCCAAATTAACCTAAACATTCTTTTTAAAATTTGCTGAGATTGGAATAAAAACATTAGGGAAAACACCATACCAAAAAGGACCTGCCATCTTTAGTAAATAACAATCTAATTAAAGAAAAAATATGTAAAACGTCCATAGATATTAAATCGGTATATTATTTTTTCACTTGCCAGATAAATTTGCCATATGTCGCATTTACCAAATAATAAAGAAATAGATTAAAATATTTTATTGCAAAGACCATCCGTTATCATTTACTTTTTATTCACCCATCAGATTACAATCGGCAAAAAACTAAATCCATAAAATTTTGTTAGGCTAACAATGTTAAAAAAACTACTATGTAAAGCTTGTTTTTTCTTTTAAACACAATTTAAAATGCTTTTATATAAAATTTTGTAAAAATGCCTTTTTCAATTTACAGAGCTAATTTTCACATCCTGAAAAATAGATACAGTTTTTTTATATCTTAATTAGATCGGAAAATCTAGTTTTTTATGAGTAGAATTAACAATGGTAACTTGTTTTTCAGGGCGCATATCTTTTCCTACCGGAACCTTTTCTATGTTTGAAAGGAATTCAAAGCCTGCACAACAAGATAAACTTTAATGAAAGTTCTATAACGAAGCATAAATATTTAAATATTACCACAAGTTAAAAAACATTTGCCAAGCGCTGTCATTAAGCCTTTAAGCTTTATTTATTTTATAAGATTACAATAATTGGACTCTCACCTTCCAAAACTCTTCCAAAAACAGTTGTCATTCCGTCATACATTGAAGCCTTTCGGGAAAATGCAATATAAAATTGCGAGGATTTCTTGCTGTCCGCATTATCCTTCAAACCCATCATGCCAACATTTCCTAACACATATTTATTAGATCATGTTGTAATATATATCCAAATATACAAAAACATTTTTATGCGTAGGTGAAATACGTTGATTTAATCTTTAACTTGATAACGGGCAGGCCACAGTGATTACTGTTTTTCAGTGCTATACTTGCAATGACCAACGCAGCCCGAAAAAGGGTAACAAATATATACTTTAACTACACATACCGACGACTGTGTGTTTAATTTTGAGATTCTCCTCTTCAAACGGTTCATCAATCGCGCTACGCCCTCCAGTTCCATTATTGTTGACAACATCGCCACCCTGCGACAAATATTGCTTTGGTAAGAAATTATGTTATTTTATTTTACAAAGTCGGACCTAATAGTACATTTTTTTATTCAAATGTGGACAAACCCTTACCAATATTAATGCACCCGGGAAAAGAATAAAGAATTTTGAGCCATTGTATCCGTATCCCTTAGAATGCGTTGCCAAGTTAATGAAGTTCTGGACAGTTAACGGGCAATCTTTTCCATATAATCCAATTACTAAATCTCCTGTAGCTCCATCTTCAACTGAAATTTTCATAGTTACCTAGTAACAGGAAAAAAACAGTTTTTATTTAGAGAAACGCCTGGTTATAATTTATAATCTACTGATTGCATAACTATTTTATAATATGCTCACCTTATCAGTTACGTCTGGTTGTTTCATCTGTTTCGCTTGTTGCTTTTCCAATGTATCAGTGGCCATATAAAGTGCTCCTAGCAATAAAAACAAAGATATGGAGCAAACGACAATCACATAATGGCGGCGACACCAAAGTCGAATCGCGTACAAGATAGAATTAAAAGCTGTGCCTGATGATTTCTTTTTTCGTTCCTTCTGTCTTTCTTGGCGACGTTCCCGCTTCTGTTCCTTCTGCATCGCTATTTTTTTCTGCTTTTCGCCTTTCTTGGATCTAGTTTCTTTTTTAGGTTTAACAGGTTTTGCGACTTTAATAGCATTACTTTTGGGAGGCGTTGTTTCTTCACTTTTACTCAGCAAACTTTCTTCTTTTTTGGGGGGTAAACTTTTCTCAGGTTTGCCATTTATTACTTTCGGCTCAGTTGTTTTACGTTGTCTAACAGTTTTATTGTTTGACTCCTCAATTTTGTTGTTCTTTTTAGTCCCCATTCTTAATTAACCGTATAAATAAATTTAAATATTTTACCTAAGAACTGATCTACGCTTTATACTACAAGACACGTTACATAGGCATATATTGTAATCACGTGACCACGATGAACCAATTATGCACAAGCTACACGCTGGCATTGTTTTACCTTGTTGTTTTAGTTCGTGTGATGAATGGTAATAACTGAAGTGGTGAAGTGCCGTGTTAGGTAATATTGTAATAATCTATTAAAGTCCGTGCAAATTAACTAACGTGCTATGTGAATACTAATGCAACGTACAAAACAAATGTATTTTTTACTTTTATTCACAAAGTTCTTTGTTAAAAACGTTTTAAAAGTTCGCTTATATTACATCATGCAAAGACACAATATAAAAAAAAAACCAAGGATCAACCTAAAACATGCACATACTTTACAATATTTTACATTTAAAACTAAAGGTATAAAGTAAAAAGCGGATAGAAAACAATTGCTTAAAAGATGGCGAATTGTTATTGGTAAACTAATCTACGAAATAGATTTATTTTCCTTTTATTTTAGCCGCCACAGAAATGCAAGGTGCTGCAAACAGGGTTTTACTGTTTTCAAAAGAGAAAAACACACTTACTACGTTTATTAACAAGCTGATGTCATAAATAGCGTTTGTGATTCCTCTTGGAGTGCTAATTGGAATTGTGAATTGTAAGGCCAATACCAAAAGGTCGGAAAATACACAGACAAATGAGGTCACAAGAGACCTTTTTATAGCAAGTAAAATTCGATCTGCTTTTACTTGATTTCTTTGAGATTTATTAACATTTTTTCTCTTAAAAACTTCAAGAACAGATGTCCTAACATTTTTTTGTTGGGTTGGATCTGCCATAAATAATTCTTCTAAATTCACATCAGCACCTGGTAAAATGGCCAAAATAACTGGCAGTTTTTTAGTTGGTGTTGATCTATATAAAGAGTTCGGTCTTGAAGAAGTTGGCGAACTTAAATTAGAGCTTGAGGTTTTCATTTCCAACAGTCTATTGGGTTGGCCACTGTTTCTAGTTGATGTACACTTTCCTTGTTCTACCAACTTAAGTTGGGATTTTCGTTGAACAACCAACGGATAAATAAATAGCCCAAGTAGGGTAAACTGACTTACAACAAGACTGGCTGTTGTCACGTAATGACTAAAAGTATTGCTTTTTTGTACTTTACGTAGAACACAACCTTTGTTTGAGGATTCATAGGATAACGGGTAGACAAACAAACTAGCTGTTGCGATTGCAGATATTGGTATAAACACTCCGATTGTCCAGTTTAAAAATGCAATCTTTTTTGTGTACAGCCGCTTTAAGAATGGCTGTAAATAGAAAGTACGTTGACGTAGCCACAGATACATATAGGTTGATAATGATGCCAATGCAAACAACCCTACAGATACATCAACTGCGATTTCGCATATGAAGTCGTTGTGCTCGGATTTTTCAAAGCCTACTAGCAGTACACTCTCCGTTGCTATTAAACGAGGTACGGTTAAAGGTGCGACACACATGGCAACCGACAATGCCAAACTACCGGTTAAGCCAAGTTGCCTTTGGTGCAAGGTATTTTCAGAATAGAACACGTGAACTATCATGCTAATTGACAACCAAAGCGCTACAAGAAAACCAAGCAATAAGAGGACCTCCGTTGTAATCCATTTCGGATCTTGCATGAACATGCTTGGATAATCACCTGAGATGTTTTGCAGTGTACCCATCGTCTACAGTAAAATAGAGCTATAGTCTTTAGTTTTTTCTACGTACAAGTAAAATGCATTTTGGTTTATTAAAAACTGACATAAGTTACATTAATGCGTAAAAATGTGGCTAATAGTGGCTAATAATTTCGTGATATTTCATTTCCGTTTGAGCTCTAGGAAATCATAGTTTTATCAAATATATACTATTTTATTTTTACAACGATTAAGATTATTTTAAGAATAGTTCTGATTTCAGAGAAATCACCAGTAAGCAATTAACGTCACGAAGTTTTACAAATTAAAATATCAAATTTTTAACTTATGTCGTAACCTTTTGGTATTATGCCTATTTAGCTCATGAGCTTCACTTTTTATTCTCATGTAAATGTAGCAATATTATTATATTGTTCCAAAAATAAATAGGTTATACTAACTATAACTCTTAATACTTTTTTGAAGATTTTTTGATTAACAATTTCAGAGAACTAATTGCGAGTTGTTTTTTGTAACAATTAATAATAATAATTTTTTCTAGCTTTTAAATGTACAGATTTTTGCGTGTAACTTTTCTAGTAAAAATAATTTGGTACGTCACGTCTTGATAATTAATCAAATTAAAATATTGCGGATATATATTAAACGTTTTCAATAATTGCTAGTACTTAAACCATGTTTATTTGCATGCCCTTATAAGTTTATTATACACATATTTGTAGTCTATTTTTTTTTTTTTTTTTAGTTAAAAGATTTTTAATTAAATTTTTAGCTTAAAAACACAAAAATTTAAATAGCGCTCCTGGTGGTAACAAAATCAGGTTACCACTAAATCGATAAACAACATTCCATAGTTACTTAAAACATTTTTTTGAAATAGCTAAAAAGTTATTTTAAGATATGCTTGTGTTTAAGAAAAAAAGTAATCAATATTATTTAGACAGTAACAGGTATAACATGCAAAGGATTTCATTGTAAAAATTGGAATTTATTTATTTTTAGTTTACCCATATTTTTATACACTGATTTATAATCAAAAATGGATCCAAAAATTATTAAAAAAACCCAAGACACATTGGGAAAAATTATAAAAAAACCGCCTCTGACAGAAAAGCTTTTAGGAAAACCACCTTTTAGATTTCTACATGATATTATTACTGAAGTAATAAAAACAAGTGGTTTTCTTAAAGGTCTGTTTTCCCACGAAGAAATGGATTCAAAAAATGTCACAGCAAAAGATGATAAACTGGCTTTTTTGCAGAAAGTGATCGATTGTGTTTCGTTTGCATGTGGAGAAACAGTTTCAGCAAGACCTTCCAAAATTATAGCTGGACATGAGCCAGAGAAAACAAATGAGCTTTTGCAGTTGATTGCAAAGTGCATTCGAA
The DNA here is from genome assembly GCF_963082875.1 of Corella eumyota. Taxonomy (NCBI): domain Eukaryota; kingdom Metazoa; phylum Chordata; class Ascidiacea; order Phlebobranchia; family Corellidae; genus Corella; species Corella eumyota. The sequence continues at coordinate 7,559,572 of NC_137491.1, forward strand.
AAAATGTTTCAGCAACAGATGCAATTCAAAAGGTGAAAAGTGGAAAAACTACGAAGTCATCAAGCCGGAAAGAGAAATCGTCAACCAACCAACCTGCTGAAGAACAAAAAGAAACCATTGTGGAAAAGAAAAGCAAACGGGAAAAAAGTTCTGACCAAAGACATAGACAGCGTGAAAAGGATCAAGCTGAAGAGGCTAAAGAAGAAACTAGAGAAGAACGTAAAAAGCGCCGTTCACGCAAGAACAAGGAAGAAGAAGCTTCAACAAAATCACCTGAAGATCTAATTCCTGGCTCTGATGCTCCTACCCCTGAGCATCCTGGTTCTCGAGAATCTGCTGAAGGGGGAGAAAGTAGTGCTCCCACTCGAGCTCCAAGGCCTGCATCAGCTAAGGGACAGCGACGAAAGCCATCTCATGCAACATCAAGAAATCCTGAAAACCAACCTGAAGAACAGCCGCCAAAAAAACTTGTTCGACCTCCAAGTGCAAGGCATGGAGCACCTAGAATTCGCCAGCGTAAGGAAGTTGATTTGGAGGAGAATGTAAGAATAAATAGCGGAGGAACTCGCACAGCCCCTCCCGTTATTATTGATCACGAAACTGCATCGTCTCTATCTGAAGATGATGATGCAGAGTTTGTAGTGGGAGAGGAAACAACTCCTATTAACTTGGAACAAGAGTCTCCCCTTCAAGCTAATGGTGATAATGAAGAAGAAGATGATGGTGAACATGGAGGACTTGTACGAAAAATCCTTGAGACAAAAAAAGAATTGGAAATATCTGCTTCTGGTCAGCAACCTGGTCAAAAGCACACAGTTATTCAAAGATCAAATGTTGCTAATGCACAACAACTAAAAGAGAGACAAATGGTAGTCAAAGAAATAGACCAACTTCGGAATTCGGTGCAAAAGTTATGCCAAAGTGCAACGCCATTAGCTAAAATTATCGACTACATCCAAGAGGACATGGACTCCATGCAAAATGAATTGCAAACATGGAAAAAGGAAAACCAAAAACAATCCATTAAGCTTGAAGAAGAACAAGCTATTACCCAACAAAATATTGAACCTTTAAAACGTGAGCTTGTGGAAATTGAAGAAAGCATGGAAGCATACCGTAACCAAATGGCTGCAACCAAGGCTAACATCATAAGAAATCAAGAAAAAATTAAGAAAATGATTTTTGCTGTAGCTACAAGATCTTAAAAACGTTAATATAAAAATTGTGGCATTAATGTAGAAATGTTTAACACATTAACTACATTTAAAATATAATTTTTTTTAATTAAAAATCTTGACTATATATAAACATAATTTAACTAATTTAAGTTTTTAAATATTTATGTACAGATTTCTTTTAGTTTTTATGTTGCGTTTGATAAGAATATTATTTTTGTATTAATGTTACCATGTATTATTTTAGTAAACTGTTTTACTAGAAGAGTTATTTTAGTCTATTGTAGAAAAAGTAAGTTATATCTTACAAATCATAGCAAGGTAGCTATCGACGTACGTAAGTTTTTTTTTTGTGAACACTATATTGTTACCCAAATTCACAAGTTTCTTTTATTTTAACAAAGTTTCATAAGTTTTGTTTTATTAATATATGCGTGCGTGATTACATTTAGTTAGTTAAGAGTAATGTTTGGCCAGTTTGCGTTATTAACAATAGCTTCATGGAAGACAACCAATATGTCAACCACGTTGTAACTTTTAATAGCTATAAGGCTTAACTATTATAACCTAATTAAAGTATTTTTACAATAATGGTAATGGGTGTGTGACTTTTTTCACCTGTACCTAAGGACGACAACGCGCTAAATTGGGAATCTTTTTAAACAACGATCCAATAAACTAATTAAGTTCTATTTGTTATGTATGTATAAATAACTTATGACGTTCGTAACGCTGTTTATTTATGTGGAACTTTACGTTTCACTTTTATTTAACTGCAATTTAGTGCAGAACAACGTTTAAATTTTTGTAAGACGTCGTTTAAATTAATAATTTTTTATTTCAAAATCGTAGGCTAATATCTATAAAGGCGTTTAAATCTACATTGTAAAAATTTGTATTACCTTAACAAATATATTAGTTTTGATATTTATATCAAATAAATATTATTATACATTACTTAGTATATACCAAATAAACTACTATTGGCCTATCTTAATAAAGTATGTGGACGAAGAGTAGGCACCTTAATTATAAATTAACAGGTGTCAGCATAAAATATTGTTTTGCACGCCTGTTTACCTAGAGGATATTCTTTATGTTATTTTGATACATTAGCGATATCTTTACAAACATAAACATTTGTTGTTATTCACACGAACCAAATATACTTTTTTAAGAAAGGTAACTCCTTCTCTTAAAGGGTATATAAGATACGGAAATATTACCATAAATTTATATGAGTAATATGTTATAGTGTCGCGGACAAGTAGCATTATGAAAATTATTCTTGTTTTAGCCCTTGTGGCTTTGGCTACTGCCAAACGAACGTTTCACGGGTATGTGTTTTAAAATAAACAATATGTTAATAACTCTTTTAAAAGATATGAAAGCTATATATCAAAATTTATTGTTTTTAGAACTCAAGTTTTGCGAATGCATCCCAAAACTGATCTAGATGTTCAACTGATTCAAGAACTTGCTTCCATTTCCGATAATGTATGCTAATAATACCCAATTAGTTTTAAGTTTTAAACTTATTTAATAATAGATTGTGCTATTAATGCACTTAATTTATGTTTTAGGTGGATTTTTGGAAGCCAGACAGTGCTGATGATGTAAGAATTGGACAAACCGTCGACATTGCCTTTCCACGGTATTTACTAAATATATTGATAAACTTAAACTAGACAAATAATAGTTTTGAAGCTTATTACATTTAAATAAACATTATATTGTTTTTTTTTAAATATTATAATTTTTATTTTTTTGTTAAGAGTATCGCTTCTAGCAGTTAAAAGCAAGCTGGATGGTTCTCTTATGGAGTACGAAGTTATGATCAACAACCTTCAAGAACTCATCGAAAACGAAAGAATGCCCAAGCGAGATGCTAAACTTGCTGGTTACAATTACGACATTTACCACACCTATGATGAAGTAAGCTAAAACAAGGGAAATGTAGAGAAAAACTCATTTAATTAACGAAACCCTTTTTCTTGTAAAGATTTTACAATGGACTTATGACATAGCAAACGAAAATCCTGCACTCATACATAAAGATACTCTTACCACATCTTTGGAAGGAAGGGAGATTCCACTACTTGTAGTTGGAAGTTCACCAAACAATCCATACTTTGTGGTTGACTGCGGTATTCATGCCAGGGAATGGATTTCACCAGCTTTTTGTCAATGCTTTGTCAATCGCGTAAGTTTAACTTTTAGTTTAAAGCCTAATTTTTTTTAGTAAATAATACAAGGTTTTTAAAATTATATCTTATGTGGTTAAATTTCGTGTTTTAATCATTGCGGTAAGTAATTATTTTTAATAGTTTTAAATTTTTTTTAAATTATTATTTTTTAAATTAAAGATGGTCTCGCAGTATGGTTCAGACCCAGAAGTCACCAGTATGATGGATGCTATTACATTTGTTGTTATGCCTGTTCTCAACGTTGACGGTTACAGCTACTCGCATTCAAACGTAACTCTAAAAAAATTGTTACGAATAAAACCATATTTGATTTTTTTTGTTTTATAATACAGATATAAAAAAAAAATTTATTATTTTTAAGGATCGTATGTGGAGAAAAACTAGACGTAATAATGAAAATAGCATTTGCTTTGGCGTTGACCCCAACAGAAATTTTGATGCCAACTGGATGGGACCTGGTTCGTCGAGCAGTCCTTGCAGTGAAACTTACTACGGCCCTTCGGTTGCATCCGAACCTATGTCCGTTGCTCTTCAGGATTTGATAAAAGATCTTTCTCCAAATGTTTTGGTAATGTTATGTTTAACTTTAATTCTTTATTTGTTTAAAAATAACATTTGTTTTTTGTTAAATACTTTAGGCTTACGTGACTTTTCATAGTTATGGCCAGGTGTTTATATATCCATACTCATATGCTGTAAAGGATGCTCCAAACGCTGCTGAACTTGTAAGTTTTTTTTTTTAATAAATAACGCGGTTGTAAAAATTAATTATTTTCTTATGTTTTTTCTAATATTATAAAGACAGGTAAAAATAATTTTATTTTTATTTAAAAAACATCAAAAAATATTTGTTAATGAATTTTTTAATAATTCTAATACATTTTAAAGGATAACCTTGCGTACAGCGCATCTCAGGAAATGCTTGCGGTAAATAGAAAAACCTATGATTTTGGTCCAGGCTACTCATCTATGTGTAAGTAATCTTACAAGTAAAACCATTAAACATTTATTTAATATTTCACAAATTCTGCCCAAATATGATAAAATGAGAATCTGTTTTGTAGACTTGGCAGCTGGCGGTTCTGATGATTTTGCTTTGGACTATGGTGTTGAAGTCGTTTACACTATTGAGTTAAGAGACACTGGTAGATATGGATTCCTTTTACCCGAGAGCCAGGTAAAAAACAGTCGTCTTTAACAGTTTATATTTGGGGGTTTTTATTGCACTGGGCTGCAATTAATGATTTTTTTATAATTGTAAGTAATCCCATTGAAATTCTGTTTTTAGATCAGTGACGTGTGTGCGGAAATGAACGTGGGAATGGACGTTATTACCAAACATATTATGGGCAAAGTTTAAAGTGAATAAATGAAAAAACTAAACTTTATTTATGTGAAAGTTGTATTGTTGTTAGACTTAGATGTATAAATTAATTGGGCGTTGAATAACTGGTTTTGTTCATATAAATTTAAACTTGAAGGTTTAGTTAATATATTTTTAGTTTTAGGTATAAAATTTTGCAAAGATGATTTACTTTAGTGTGAATAACATTTATACATATTAAAAAAACATTTTGCCATTCAGTTTTGTCCAATTGCCGCCTTAAAACTAATTTGTTCGGTATTAGAGTAAGAAAATAATTGCACGAGAGTAAAGTTTGTTAAGAAAATTGTTTTTATATAGGTGCTTACCTATGAGCTATGGTGATAATTACTATTGGATTAAACAAGCCTGGAAAAAAGGCAGTTTCTATAACATTGTTATATGAAGGTTTCACTTGGTAGTGTGTTTACGTTTAAGGCCTGAAGTCAAGTTTTCCACACAAGTTTAATTTTTAGAAATTAAAAAAAATGGCAGAGTTAGCAAAAAATTGTTGTAAAAAGTTTTAAAAAGCACATAAGTATTTATAGATAATAGTCAGAAAATTTAGACTTAAGGCCCGTTCACACGGCGTACGAAACGTAACGTAGTGTAAGATTTCGCAACCATTTAAAATGAACAAAGTGGTTCACACGTACGAAAGTTTGCGTAAGTTACGTAAGATTTCGTTAAGTTTTGTAGCCGAAGCGAAATTTACGCAAGATTTCGTAAGCGGTATACGTTTACTAGATATTTTGTATTTGTTAATCCCTAGAACTCGTAAAGTTACGTAACGCAACAAAGCGCAAGGCACAACGCAACGCAAGGATTAAGAAACGTACAATCAAATAGTATAATACATTTTTAATATTCACTTAAAATATGGAAACAAATAAAAAAGATTTTAAAGGGCAAAAGGATTCGACAAATATAACCTCTGGTTTTCAACTCCTAAATTAAGAAATCAAAAATTTTTTTAGAAAAGTTACAAGATTGTGAGATATTGTTTTTATGCATTCAAACGTTGTTAGTAGTAAGAAATATGTAAAAACAGCATCTTGTTTTTATTTACACAAAACTGTTCATATATTTATATACTTCAACAGATAAATGCAGTTACGCAATATGATTTTAAAATATTATTTACACACGAAATTTATTGTCTATATTTTCAAATTTTACCAATAGTTTTAATAAAACAAAGAGACATGCTTATGCACATCTAAAATTATTTGGTGTCTAAGGGTCCCGTGGCCAGGTAGTGACGAATCTATTGAACCCTTGGTCTTTGGTTACTTTGTATGTATGGGATGTTCCTGTTAAATTACTTAAGGCTAGTAGTGTTGGACATTGCATTCTAGAGATGGGTTCTAACATTGTTGCCTGGACAACAGTGCCAGCTAGTGCAGAGAAACGTCATGTCTTTTTTGAAATTGAAGTGTTTATGCCACTTGGCTGCTTAGACAAGCTGTGGTATGTTTTACTCTGAAATAAAAAACATTGTTATATAAAGGTTTCATTTGGGAAACCATTTTAAAAGAGTTAATATTTTATTATCTTTGGCCATGTTAAAATTATATTAAGTAAATAAATGAAGTGAAGTTTTATAAAGTGACGTCATGATAACACTTAAGCAAAGTATTATTATTGTTTAAAACTTTTTTAGTTGAAATTTAAACCCTTTTTTGATCTAGTTTTTTTTTTAATTTTTAAATTTACATTAAAATATTCGGTATTTGCATATATTATTAGAATTATTAAGATTCCTGGTAAAACGGCAATTTGATTAAATGGTTTTAGGTACTACTTATTATAATAAAACATTTTACAATAAGCCAACTATCGTCCGCATAAAAAAAGATATCCGGCAGTATCCGTAGATATCCACGTTTTACCCAGACTCACACTCTGCCTTTTCAGGCAATAAGGCAGTAAGGTTTTGTAAGGTCTAATGGTAGTAACTAGTAAGTGATATTGTGCAATTGAATAGTTATTCCGCAGACTTGTAGTCTGTTCTTTATTTAAGCATTGTAGTTACAAATAAATTGTCATTAATTCACGCTTTGGTTAGTTGCAATTTATTATTAATTAAAATTAATCACGGTATTAATAACAATCTGTCTGTCTGTCCTGTCTGTCTGTTAATAACAGATTTACAAATATTTAATATGTGTGACAATTACTCTGAAACAGAACAATATGTGGTTCGATTACGTGGGTTGCCATGGGCTGCTACTGATGAAGACATTGTGTCATTTCTATATGGATGTAATCTGGCAAATAGAAATGCAATAAAAAAGTACAGACTGTGTAAATTAAAGAAAAAATATTATAACAAAAATATATATATAATAGTAACTAAAAAAATGTATCTTTTAGTTAAAATAAATATTTATTAAAAATACATAGGTCACTTCACAGTCTGACATTTAGCTTTTAATAAGACTGTCAGACTGTTACCCTACTCAATTTTTTGCCCTTATAAAGAATGATATAATAAAACTTTAGCGTAGTTTTACAAAAGTTCTTAAAAGAATTTATTAGTATATCACTTTTATTGCTTTTAGGCCTTTATCTAGAGAGGGTCGTTCAAGTGGGGAAGCTTATGTGGAGCTTGCTTCAGCCCAGGATTTTGATAGAGCCCTCGAAAAAGATCACGAGCGAATTGGTAGAAGGTATATTGAAGGTGTGTAAACGTTAAATTTTTATTAATTATATTTTATGGTTGTAAATATTAATTGCTATTTTGACAAGATTTTTTATTTTAGTTTTAGCTGAACATTTATATAACTTACTTGACAATTAAATACTTTTGTATTGGTACATTTTACAAATTTTTGTTAACATTTAAATTATAAATTAGTTTTTTCTGCTACCATGGAGGAAATGGAATTTGTTTTGGGAAGGTCAGGAAATGATGGTTACAATTCAGAGGCATCATCAGACTCACTCGTAAGAATGAGGGGTTTGCCATTTCAGTGCTCCAAGGAAGAAATAGCTCATTTTTTCACAGGTATAACTTTTTAATTAGGTGGTAATAAAAGAAGAAATATTGTTGGAAAACATTTTTTAAATGCATGCCTTTCAAATTAGACGATTTAAAGAAAGTTAAATATTTATATGGTAATAACTGCCTCAAACTTAACATGTTGGGTATAAAAAAAAACAAATTTTTAACTTATTAAAATCAACAGCGCAAATTAAGGCGGGCTATTAAAAACATTAGTCTTCTGTAAGATGGGTGTTGTAAATTAAACTAGGCGTGTGAATGTTAATAAAAGGGTTGGAAATTGTGCCTAACGGGATAACATTGCAAGTGGATGGGAATGGGAGATGCTCGGGGACAGCTTTTGTTGAGTTTGCAAATTCGGCTTTGGCGGAAAGGGCTTTGGGAAAACACAAAGAGAAGATTGGGCACAGGTTGGTGGGCACAGATGTGGGTTTTTACTTGTACAAAACCAGGTTTTTGTATTTATAAAAAGATTTTTTGGGTCTGGGTTTTATATTGTACTAAAAAGTGGTGTAGTAAATATGATATTTAAAAAGTTAATCTGGGAGCGGGATGTGTGGGAAAGATATATCAAAGGGAAGGCTTTAAACCAACAGGTAAAGCTTGGGTACTTTTATGTTTATAATTGGGTATTGTATGTATTTTTTTTAGTGAAGACTGAAGACAATATAATTTGTTAAAATATTTATGTAAAAAAATTAGTAATTTTTTTGTTTACTATTATATCAATAATTTGTATCACTAATTTATATTTAGATACATTGAAATATATAAGAGTTCGGCTCGTGAGTTAAATGCCACAATTTATGAATATGGAGGTAACCAAAGGTCATATGGTAGTAGAGGTCGACCTGGCCCTTATGATCGACCGATGAGAGGTAATAGAGATATGCGAGGAAATCGAGGTTATAACAGAGGAGGTAGAGGGGGAGGGGGTGGTAGAATGATGGGTGATGGTGAGTTTAACAAGTTTTTTTCTGTTAAAAAATTAAAGTTTACAATTTAACTTTTATTATAAACAGTGTTTTAAAAAAATCACGGTAAATTACATATGCAATATCATGTGCAAGATTATTTTGTTTTTAGGAAATTGGGGTGATAACAGCTATGACAACAATTATGACAACAACTACGATGACGATTATACATGGGATGATGACTCTTATGGAGGCGGAAGGTTTGGAGGGAATGGGGGAGGTGGGAATCAAAGAAGCAATTACAGAAGTAACAGAGGAGGAAACATGAAGGTTTGTTATTTTAAAAAGTTTTACCATTAAAATTTTACCCTGGTTTATATCTGCACAAAACTTTTTTCTAATAAACAAAACTAGCGAAATTGTAAAATGTACAGTAAAAAAAAATTATTTGCAAACAACAGTTTTTTTTAAAGTGTTATTTATCTTAGATACAAACATTTTAAATTTTTAAATAATTGTTTATAAAACATAAATTTTTTTACAGAGAGGTCCTGGAGGAAACAGAGGGGGAGGTGGTGGGGGTAATAACATGAGAAGAGGACAGTGGGATGACCAGGATGATTATTATGAAGAGGATGAAGGAGTTACTTCCGATTATGTTGTTCATATGTTAGGTCTTCCATTTAGGGCCAGTGATCAGGAAATAATAGATGTAAGAAAAATTAAAAAAATTGTTATCAATAAATATAAACATTTTATTTTAGAATAAAAAAAAATTTGAAATTAGTTACCTAGAAAACTTTTTGTTGAAACTTTTGTAGTTTTTCTCACCTGTTGTACCATTACGGGTGCACAGAGAATATGGTAGAGATGGTCGAATAAGTGGGGAGGCAAATGTTGAATTCGCTTCGTTCCAAGATGCTCAAGCTGCCATGCTGAAGGATCGAGAGTCAATTCGTAAGTTTATTTTATTGCAATTAGAATATATTTTTTAAATTAAATTGTTAAAAGTATTTTAATGGTATACAGTTTAAATGTATTTTAAATGTCAATAATGATATAGCAATAATATGTTTTTTTTTATTAGAACATCGATATATAGAATTGTTCTTGAGAGATGGGTCAGAAAATAACAGAGCACCTCCTGGTCGTGATAGACAACCAAGTAAGTTCATCATATTATTGTTTAAAATATTTGCTTAATCATAGGTTGTATACAAAAACTTTTTAGCTATTATTTTTTTAACCATTTTTAATAATCTGTAAACTGTTTTTTTAGGATACAATAGTAGAGGAGGAGGAGGAGGAGGTGGAGGTAGAGGAAGAGGCAGGGGAGGTGGTTACAACAATAGTAACAGATACTTTTAAGCTATTGTCGCACAAACAATATAACCAATATTTCCACATTTTTTGCAAAGCTGATTTGTTTTAAATGTTTTAACTTTTTTTGAGAAGTAGTTTTACATTTTTATTGCAAAAAGTAAAGGATGCACAACCAACAAAACAATTGACTTTTAAACTTAGAACTGGTTAAGTTGTCTAGCCTTGTTGTTACATCATTTAAAAATAGTACAAGCTGGGTCGTAGAATTTATTCAAGAGAAAGAAAATGAATATAATATTACATTTGTTGGATTGTTGTACTATTATTGCTGAATTTGTAAATGTAAATAAAAAAAAACTTTGTATTTGTTGTGTGGTGGTTATAGTATACGTTAACGTTGTATTAGTCGAATGAATTAGGTGTAAAACATTTTAATGACACCTAAAATCGTGCTTTTGGTACAAAACTCCGCTATTTTCTATGTTGAAAAAAATTTAAAAGTTTTTAAAAATTACATGTATAAAGTAAAAAATATATGTATAAAGTGAAAAGTATATGTATAGGGGGAAAAAAATATTTACAAAGTAAAAGAATGTTTTTTACAATACTAACAAATGATTTTTTTATTAACTTCTATAAAAGACAAAAAATTGCTGTTAAAATTTCTATTGATTATCTGAATGAGGATAACCTTAAATAAAATCGTCCAGGTTATCTAAACATTGCATGAATCGTTGTCAAACCCACATGGTCTCCACAAACTATAAACGTTCATGTGATTGGTCGCCTCGATACACTTCGGTAAGTTCTTTGTTTAGTTTTTAAAGAAAAAAAGGCAACGCATGCAAACAAAACACAAGTTTGTTATTAGTTCCTAAAAGGCGTTGTTTTTAGTTTTGACGTATTGAATTAGCTTTAAAAGTAAATTTAACTCAATCTTGTAATATTTATAGCACGTGGGTTCCTTTTTCATACAAAAGATAGTCGATATAAGGTTTAGACCTGGCCGACCTTCCGCTTTTTTTAACATCGAATCCAATGTTATTGATTATTTTCGGGTTCGGGACAGGCTGACAGGGCAACAACAGACAGACAGAGAGCAGTTAGTCGCTTGCATGCGCAACACATGTTAAAGCCACGTCGTTTGCTTGATGAGATTTAAAATGGCATATTTACTGTTAGTATAACCAAGTCTTGTCGTTCGTTTATTTACTGGATTTTTTAGACAGTTAGATAAATAAAAATTAAAAATAAACTTAAATAATTTTTATTTCAATGTGGTAAACATGATTGTTTTTTACATTTTTATAAGGACAAAAAATTGGGTAGTGTAACAGTCTGACATTCTTATTAAAAAGCTAAACGCCAGACTGTAAATTAACTTATGTTTTTTTAATTAATATTAAATTTAACAAGTTGTATATATATATATTTTTAGTTATTATTATATATATATTTTTGTTGTAATATTTTTCTTTAATTTACACTGTCTGTAACAATGCTAAAACAACCCGAGCAAAATAACTATGACATTGGCCTTCTTTTGAAGGCTGCAGAATACATTGAAACCCAAGATAAACGTGATAGAGGTAATAATTAACTTTAAAAATTTTGATAAATTTTTTAATCAAAATGTTTATTCAAAATATTATTTCAATGCTTTTTGATGATTTATTAACCAGGCTGTTTAAGCAGCCATATTTTTTTTAATAATTAGTCATGAAATATTAATAAACTTAGTTTAACATTCTTCGTTAACTTTAAGAGCATTTAGTACTTTTATGTAAAGACATGAACAATTGTTTTAATTTTCATTTATTCAATCTTATTTAGAAGCAGAACATGGTTATGCTGCCCCCGCATATCATTATGGTGATGAACCACTTCATAACAAGATGAAAACTATTAGACGATCTCAAAACAGGTATGTAAAATTTTGTCATGTTAAAATATGGAGCTGGTACATTCTAATTTACCAACTTAACATGCTTTGTGTATTATGTATGGATCTAGGTAATTTAATACTAGTTAAACAAAGCTTTTGTTTTTTAAACTAAGCATACCACATGTTCCAAAAATGGTAGGTATTGCCGCCTTGTGCAAACATAGCTTTTTTTAATGGGAAGGAGGTTGTTCTACTTTGGATAATTCACAGTTTGGTGTGAAGACGTGTCGGGACACGCGTACCAGTTAACGTCACAAATACATGTGTGATGACTAAATGAGACTGCGTGGCTTTAAACTAGTAACAATTTAACATGGTATCTACTGGGAATTTAACTAACGAATCGTTCCCTCGTAATGTATGATAAATAATGGAGTTTTTGTTGTCTTAAACTATAACACGAGCGTTGTATCGTTATTGTTTTGCAGCCTGGAGCGTTAACGAAACCAAGCCAGTTGTAAAAGCACGTTTTATTGCCTCGCTCAGGCATTTTTCAAAGGCCATCACGCATTAGAGATCTTAACGTAAATTAGCAAACTGGGTCATTCTAAAATTTAAATGTTTTGCATCACACGCAAATTTATCATCGTGCAATAGTACTCGTGACTTTGTTTTGAAACTGATTTTGAGTTTCTGAAATACCACGTGTTGATTATGTTGTTACCCGTATACGTGAGACTCTGCGCGTTCGCTGTATGGTAGATAAATATGCCTTTAAATTCGAAATAGCATAACGCGGTCTTGAACAACTCATTTCAACTTATTTAAAAAGGTCCTTCCCTTTAGTGCGCCCAATTATCGATATGACGTGGACTGTGACGTCATTGTTCGTTTTATTGCCGCCTTGCTGCGCGTCGTTCAAAAACGTCGTGTTTTAACGACTGTTCTTTATTTTTAAAAGGTTTAGACAAAGCTCAAAGTGGAAAAATACCGATGTTTCAGCTTAGTAATTCGATTTTTAAACTTGTAAAACATGTTGCACCACTGCAATAGACAATTGCTTTGTTATACTTTCGCCATAAAACACACTATGTAGTCGTTGTTTTGTTCGCTGTGTTTACCAAGTATTATTTGAACATGGTGCAAATATATTAAAAAACAAATAAATTGCAGGAGGCCTTCGCACGCATTTTGAATATTAGCATTGCGTTTTCGATATACAAACACGATCAAATAGATTGGTTGGCTGGCAAATCGATTTATTATATGACATTACAATCACCGTTATTTGTTAAAATTTTAATTAAATAACCAGGTGTCAAATATAATAGAGCCCCGTTACGCCTTTGTGAGTTTCGTTAACACTTGAATATTTAATAACCTTGTTGCGTCAACTTGTCACACCACGTCAGTGATATATAGGTCTGTATATTACAAGTATTACACCATTGTAAAAATAACATAAAAATAGCTGGTCTGGTGCGCCCACGCGATTCGACACATGGCGTAATGTTTAAGCCAGTCACGTGATGTCTCGGGGTTACTGTAAAGTAAAGTTTCCCTGGTCGGGAGTTCACCATTGGAAAATTATCGGGCGGGCCTAGACAAACGAACAGAGGTTAATTTAAATGTCGGGATTTTTACAGACTGGTATTCTGTTTATAATTAACCTTTTATTATATTTGCTTTATTGGTAATAGAAAACCCAACCCACACGAACATATTTATTACATTTCGTTGGATTAACATCGTTCCTGTTTTTAAAAGGCGTTGTTATATAAAATTCCTTCTAAATAAACGACTTTACCAACCATGCTATTCAATCACGTGTTTAATCGATAAATCCATTTAATTTAGTTATATTTTAATACCTTGTATCACTAATGTATCTGCACGCATAAAGGATGTTGTTGTTTTGAGTGGTAGCGGCTTATATTAATTTCCGCTGATCTATCTATCGAGCAATTTGATAAAAGCGTTAGCACTGTAGCAGGCTTGCGCTGCTGGTAACCTGCTGTATGTACAATTCACTGTGGAACGCACGTCACTTTATTCCGGAAACTCTAACGTTTTATTATTCATGTTTGCTTGCCTACACGTGCTTACTTGTAACGTTTAAAAGTAATTTGAATGGGATTTAAATCCGGGTTGTGTTTATGTTAACTTTAAAATACACATAAAACTGATTAAATTAATCTACCGTATATTACAACTAGTTATCGATTTAAACTTAACCATTTGTAAAATTATAATAGTTCAAACTAACTAAAACCCACTCTTTCACCGAAAATGACATAGATTTTAACTCTTTTTTTATTTTTTTTTAGAACCTCCCACAACGAATTGGAAAAGAACCGGTAAGTACAATCGATAAACGTTTTATTACTTGGCATGCGATGTCTTTTGTGTGTTGGTACACCGATTACAGTTTAGTTCCCAACCCGACCATTTGCTCGCATGTAGGCGACCATCTTGTGTCACATGGCTTTCACGTGGATGCGATGACGCGAATGACGTCACAAACAAAGAAACAAGCGCGTCATTGTTTCCCTCCTAAGCTTAGCTGACTCGCGAGCGCATGGGTATTATATGAATTCGCGTTATGTTGATATAACATAGAGAAAAGGGCGAGTCGGCCATTGATTAGCTCGGCTAGAGCGGACGTTGCCCGCCGATATTAATTGAAACACGCTTTTTAAAAAGCATCGACGCTATTGTCCTCTGTTATTTCGTCGCGTATTGTTCCCTTGTTGTGCCCGCTGTTGCCTGTATTTCCAACGAAGGTTATTGAGCATACTCACCCTTGCTTTATTTCTTTTAACTATACCAAAGAAATTTGCTTTAAGAACGGCGCTCAAGCATAGCCAAGTAGGATTATTGACAAGCGCTATAAACTGTATATCTATATTTGTTACTGTGGCAATAGCTAATCCATATCGATTGTGTTATAAGAAACATGCTAAGATTTAAAATAACCACAACACAATCCTATTACGTTATATTGTTTAGTAAATCAAACCAATTTCCTAACTTGCTTATTAAAAGAATTTAGTAACCGCCACTATAAATAATAAAATGTGTCTCCCAAAGTGGAAAGTAATATCTATGTGGCCGAAAACGGTTTCCTGAAATTAAATACATCGAGGAATTCGCTAATGATATTCGAAAAAAAAGTTTTAAGTGGAACGCGAACTTGAAATTTTCGTCAGAATGAAGTATTATTTATTACAGGATAGAAGGAATTTTAACTGTGGCCCATATTAGGACTTATAGTATTGCACGCGTACCAGTATGACGTCATTACAGACGCGAATTTCACTTCGATACGCACAATAGTAACGAGAAAAAGTAAAAGTTCAATCTTATTTAAACGCATACATTTCTCATTCATGGCTGTTCAATCAACATTGATTTAAAGACCATGTGTCGTCATTCATCATTTAAACACGCACGAAATTCTGTTTTTTATAAAAAGAAAAATTATGCGTATTACGTTACTTCACGTGCGTGGGATGATATAAATTTTGTTGATGTTATAGATTTGAAAATCGACATACGTTTCCGATGTTGTCATGCATATTCACGCCTCTGTTTAATTGAGTATCTGACAACACAAGCTAAATAGGGGACAACATTTCACAGCGCGATTTTAGTTTTATTTCTGTGATTTAAATAGCGACGTTAAGAACATGTCGTTTTAGCTGGCATTTGTTTGTAATAAACACGTGATGGGTGTTGCCAAAAATAAATAAACTACTATCGCTTTCTCCGTTTAGTTGCGTTGTCAAACTGTTCTAAATTTATTAATCGATAAAATAACACGTGGTGTAAACGCACGTGTTTCATAAACCCACTAAAAGTTTTGTGAAGGTCGGTTAAATCAATATGTTTGTTTTTGAAATTAGAAACTTTTTTGAACTGGTTCAAATTTATTTAAGTTCGCGTTTTCAAAGTTGTTTTGCGAGCTTGTCGATGCGTGATAGAGCTTGGCGCTTTCCTCAACCGCTGACTTATGACGTCACGAGTAGCTACGAACGAAGCGAGGCCTAATTTATTTTGCAGACTCGCTGCAATAAGTGCGCGTGGTTTGTTATTGTGCTTCGTCGTTCATAGTGCTTAAGTTCCTTGGCCTCGGTTTAAAATAGAACGAGATCTCTCCTATTTAAGCACTGTTGAGAAACGTTTAAGTGTTGTTAAAACTTGGTCGTTTAAAACGAACGCCCCTCTGCGGATTACGCGCACTTTTGTCCGCACTTTAATTAAAAGTAAGCTCAATTTGTTAGGAAGTCGTTAGTGAAACTTAAAAGATGCATTTATTGGCGTTTTTAAAAAAAATCGCGTAACGGTTGTGCCGCAGTATAAGCGATGATGACACATGTTAAAGTCGTGTCGTAAAATTGATTGTCACCTAGAATATAACCACTGGCATCGTTCACTCGCTCTTAAAAGCGGGCGTGGTCGTAGCGTCGAATTCGTAATGTTTTCCTTTGGTCACTCTTGAGTGACGTTTTACCGTGGTCACTCATGAGTAGGCACGCAATTCAGCCAATCACGCGGCTTGTTTACTGCGAACAGCTGACGTTGCTTGCCCCTCTTTCCTTCTCCATCTCTTGCTGTTTCTTTATTTCTCTTTTTGCTCGCTCGTTTCGCTTGTAAATCTCGCGCTGGCAAATCTGGCATACCACCCGCTATTTCGTGTTTATAAAAAGGTGTTGATCTAGTTGCTATTCTAAATTGGCTAGCATGGTATTCGCACTTCCTGCTAAGCTTGATTGTATTTATTCTCTAAACCCCCTTTAAATTCTATTCCATTTTCAAGTTGTAGTGTTTGATTTAAAAGTAAGATAAAATTGTTTTGAAGGTTTTTGCATGCTTAGATGACTTCCATTTATACTAAAGCAAAGGGTTATGGTTTAGCCTTGCTATTTATAGCTGCTTTGTTTTATAAACATCATTAAATGAGTAACAAAAACTCATTGTTTTATTGTAGGAGCACTTACTCTGAATTAATAAATTCCATTGAAATAACAATATCCATTTTTTTCAAATTTTAGACGAGCCCACTTAAGAAGTTGTCTTGAAAATCTGAAATCAATTGTGCCTTTAAGCCAGGACTCCACACGTCACACAACCTTGGGTCTCTTAAACCAAGCATGCCAGCTTATTAAGGTATAACATAACATCTCAATTTCATTACTACAGAATGTTGGCATTTTACCACAGAATGTGATGTTAACAAATTATTAAAACCAAGTAGAATTCTGTCTACAAAATTCGTTTTTGTATTTAAAAGGGAAATATTGTAGTTGTTTTAAAAACTAAATTAATTTTTTTTTTAATAAAGAAACTTGAGAAGAGTGATGTTCAACAAAGATTGGAAAAGGCAAGATTAAAGAAAAATCAAGATCAACTGAAGCAAGCTTTGTTGCAGTTACAGATCTCGCGACACCGTCGTAACTCTACCGGATCCGCTTGGTCTTCTAGTCACTCAGAATCATCAAATGACTCTGATAAAGGTATTTATTATTACTATTTGAAAGCCAATATCTACAAATGTTAAAACTACATTTTTTTAAAGGTTTTTTTATTTAAAATGTGTCATTAAAAGTTAATTTTTTTTGTATTTAAATTAACACAAAAATACTTAATATTTTTTAGATGAGGAGATTATTGATGTTACGGATTGTAGCGAAGAAGTTGAGATGTTGCGGCCATCCAACCCGCTCGCTCGCTCCAACAACCTTATAACAATAAGCGTGCCCAAAGGCTTGTCGCTTTCCTCGCGAGGTACTTCGACACCAGCTAACAGCAACAAGCCATCTACTAAAAACACCCTCTTATAATCCTGAGCTAAAATTTACTTTACCTTTTTTTCTGTTTTAGCAAGGTGACAAGAATCTAAAATAATTATTTTTTGTGTGTGGCATGCTGCCCTGGCTACCTCTATGCCGCTGATTACTTGTCAACAAATTGTCATTCAGGTGCCACTCATTATTCTGAACCGAAAAATTTTTAAATTTTTTTTTTTCAAGTCAAACGTTTTGTGTAAATTCCCTTTTTTTGAGTTTGTCAAAATTTTTTAAACTGTGTTCCTATTTGGAAAGATTCTTAATTGAAACTTATGCAACCTCCCAAATTCGTGTTAACTACCGTGCTTCGTCTCCCAATGAATTCTCCACAAAATCATCTATGCATCTCCTATAATTAAGAGTCCCTCAAATTACCAAAAAAAATTTATGGCTTGGCTTAAATTATTTTGTTGCAAAACTTTGCGGTCGGCAAACCTGAAAAAGTTAAATCGTTTACTGCATTGTGATGATAAGAGTTGGCTTGGCATCAAATTATTTATTTTTAAATTAATATATATTCACATCACAGCATGTCTGCCTATGTGCCTGCATAAACAAGGCTTTTGATAAGTTTAACTTTATGTGGGACAGGACTCTTGACTGTTGGTGATGTATATGCTTCAGTGCACATATGCCATTGCTGGCATGGCTATTGCTTACATTCGTTATTTTTGTAATAAGCGCACAACTAATTTTTTAGATTGATTTATGGTCTACTTGCCTTGTTATTTTTTTTTTCTTTATCACACAAATATATGACAGTTCCATGCTGTATCCCCCAATTTCCCCCCAGAAATATTGAAACTAAATTCTATAATGTCTATTAATTATTATTCTGTGGTAATTTTTTATTTTATTTCGCTCCCCAAAAAATACTTTGTGAGTCCAAATTGTACTCAGGTAATTCTCACTAGTGTGCTTTTAAAATTTCAACTTTAAAGATGTGGCGTTCGATTCATTGTAAACTGTTGTTTTTTCTTCTAATGAAATTGTTTTGTGTAAAAAGTCGACATAAATTTTATTTTAAACTAACCGAATGTACAAAAAATATTTTTAATACTTTATTCTTTAAAAATTCAACTATTTGTGTATATTTGTATACTAAAATAATATGAAGCATTGTTTAGCGTAGAGTATTGTGTGATGCAGACTAGTTGACATGCAATTGTAATAATTAAAATGTATGATTTTAGTTTTTAAAACTTGTTGATGTAGATCTTTTTTTCGATAATATAGTTTTATTTTTATTAACATTGGTATAAAAATGTAATCATATCCAAAGCTGTTTTGCAAAATTTGCTTCAGCTTTTTGTATATCTATCAAATTAATGTCTGTGATTTTAACTGTATTTTTTTGGTTTATTAATTTTAAGTAAATTGCACACAAAAATTTGACGTACAACAAAAAGTCAAATTTAGTTAATTTTTTTTGTTAAAATTGTTATTGTTTTGTAACTGTATGTACATATGTCTCTAATAGTATTTTACTTCTGTACCAATTTCTCTATATTGCTGTGTGAGCAGAAATAAAATTTATTTCAGTAACTTTGTGTGATTTATATAAAATAGAAATTAAATGAAAGATATAGCATAAAAAGTGTTATCTTTACATAAAAGATTATTTGTAAAATTGCCTTTAAGAAATGTTATAAAAAATATGTCACCTTATATTCGCCCCTGTTATTCTAAAATCGTACACTAATAAGGTGAAATACTCACAACATCATTTGTAAAATTGCCTTTAAGAAATGTTATAAAAAATATGTCACCTTATATTCGCCCCTGTTATTCTAAAATCGTACACTAATAAGGTGAAATACTCACAACATCATGGACTAATACAAAATAAATCTTGTTAAGCTATTTTTTGCATTAACTTCCATTTACAATGCCGCAACACGACCTTTTTTCCGTTTTAGACCTGCACACCGTTAAGTCCACAATTTTGTTAAATAAATCAACATAGCTTTCTGTTTAAGAGCGCTACTAGCGAACAGTAAGTTGTTTTGATGTTTGTTTTGTTATGCGTTTCACGTGTCTGCTGTTTCAATTTTTAGATTTTAAAGGTTGTTGTAAAACAACTGAAAATGCTTCGAACGTTAAGTGTAGCTCAAACTGTAAGAAAATCTGCAATATCATGGGTAAATATTATGTATTTTAATAGTTTTATTGCAAAAAAACATGACAGAAAAACTAATTTCAGTACATGTTGCATGTCCATGGGCAATGGCCATAAATTTTTATATTTTTGCTTTTTGAAACAACGATTTTTTCACAGAATAGACCTGCTTTGTCATTGTTAAAAAGTGATAAAAGAGCATTTTCAAGTTCGGGCCAAGGTGTTGATCATGATAATACAAAAGTCTACGAGCTTCGGAAATACATCTTAAAACCAGATGCTGTAACACAAATGACAAAACTTACCAATGAATTATTTCATCTAAGAACCAAATACTCAAAACTAGTTGGTTTTTGGATGGTTGAGATTGGCAGTCATCTTAACCAGTCTGTTCACATTTGGGAATACGGTAATGTTTAGGTTTTTGTTTTTTCTTATTTGTAACTGCACATGTTTTGTTGGTTATATAGTAAAGACTTTTTGGTTGAAATCAAATAATTTAATAAGTTTTACTACATTTTATCTTGAATATCTTAAAACTAAGTTTTAATTATAATATTTTAGGTGCTTAACATTTTTGTTTTAAAATGATGTAACCAATAAAAAATCTATTATAGTTAGTTTTAAGTTTTATCATAACTATTTTTTTGAAGATAATTTGACACATCGAGCTGAAGTAAGACAAACATTAAGTCAAGATCAAAATTGGCTTGAACAATATGTTTCTAAGCTAACTACATCGTTAATTACCCAGGAAAACTCATTAATGTCAATGCCTTTCTGGTTTAACACAGTTAATGATGTTGAAAAACAAAATGGTAAGAAAATTATGTGGAGTAAATTACATAAAACCTTGTATGATAAAAAATCTAGCAGTATAATTACTGCCAATTATAATCTATATAATATCCCAAAATCACACAGACGACTCGAGATTGGGTCAGGGTAACAGATGTTACTCTATGTTTAGGTCGCGCATTTGACCTTCTTACATTGAGGATAAAGATATATATATACAAAAAAAAAATAAAAATAAACATGTGAAGATCAGTTGTTTAATTTATTTCTTTTGTAAAAGGGATTTATGAGCTAGCAAGTTATGACATGGTGTTAGGAGGACCTGCTGTGTGGGGTAAAAAGTTAAGAAAGTCAATTGAAGGTCATGCCAGGTTGGGATATTCAGATTTGATTGGGGTTTGGTATTCTGACATTGGAGATCACAACATAGGTATGTTTGACTTAAATCAAGTTGCTGTTTATTCAATAAAAATTATTTTAATAAATAAGCAAAAAATTGAAAGCAAGTTTGGTGTATATCTTACCGGAACACTTGCCACACTACTTAAGGTCCAGGTTCAATGTCCACTATCATGCTGTAGCGTTTTTGAGTACGGCGCTGTAAACAGTATGAACTCCTGCTGAGCCAGCAATTAATCAGCAGCATAATTATTAATTTTTTAAGGCTTTAGTGTGTTAAGCTAACAAAAGATATTTTTTTAATAACGAAAAGTCTATTGATACAATCTTTTTAAGGTAAGGTTAACAAGGAAAGCTGTTGTATATATGCCAGTTATTTTACATAGTTAAAAGGTTAATAAATATTGTATTTTAGTTAATGTGTTATGGAGATATGATTCATTATCAGCCAGAACTGAAGGAAGAATTAAAGCTCACCAGGATTCAGTTGTTGTAAATAAAGGTAAATTATATTTATTAGCTGTTAAAATACATACATTTAAAATTTGTTTATTAGATTTAATATTTTTTTTTTTTTAGTTCGAGACAATCTTGTTAATGTCAAACATCATTCTTCAATTCTTATTGCTCCTACAGCATGGTCTCCACTACAATGAACCTATAACTATAAACCATTTATATTAACATTTTTGTCATTATGGGTGCGAAAAAATTTGGTAATTAATTATACTTTAAATAATTTGTAACTAAAGTGATTTACATTATTTTAAATCGTTTTATAATGTAACTTATTTTTCAATTTAACTAGTTTGTGCCCTGGTAGAAATTGGTTGCATATGAAATTGATATAAAGGCAATATTAATTATGTTTAAAAATTTCTTCAATATTTTGGTATTTTGTTATTATTTAAGTTTATCTAACATCATTCTACAAAGCCTAATAAACTAACCATACTATACCATTTACGCATGCATTATAAATGTTTTTCTATTTTAAAATCAAATTTTTTAATTTTTTGTTTTGGTAAAACCACAACTGTGCAGTTTTGGTGCAATTTGTACTTTTCTGTAAGTCGTTAAAATAAAATCAACATATATAGTTGTCTTTCTTATGCTTTTAGTTAGTTATAAAAGTGCTTTTGCATTTTAGTTGGTTAACAGTGACATATAGTGTTTTGTTTTGCTGTGATATAAATTATTTTAAAACGTTGTCGCTAGCTGGTGTAATAAGGTCGGTTTCACGAAAAAAAAAATTTTGTTAACAACAAGTTATAAAACTCTAAAATACAAAAAAAATACAAATTTAACTATTTCTTTACAATAGGCCTAACTTCGATTTGTAATAGTGCATTTCAATGACGTAAACCGGCATCTCTTATAAATATAAATTGCCAATAAATGAGGTTTGAAAAAGGTCACCTATTTTTAACTGGAGTATCGTATATAATGACATTAAATTGCGATCTTGAGTTACGAAACTAATTATGCAAAAGGTATTCTCCAATCCCAATTATAGGACATCCCAACACAAATTACAAATGCGAATTTCTAATTTGCGTTCGTATCCGAGCGTTTGTAGTTGTATATTTTACTTCCAGCGATTAATAACAACATATTTTTAAGTGATAAGTTGATGAAATGAAATATATACAACAAATGAAATATATACAAGGGTTAGGTAGCATACCATATTTTTAAAGTTTAATTTCGTATAATTTTAAAACCTTTTTATTTTTATACATGTAATAAAAGGAAAATTTCCGAAGTGAATTTTTCATTGAAGTACCTTTAAAATAAAATTAACTTTCTCCTTTACGTGATATCGTCCTATGACATTCGTGACGTCATTGCTTTTCCCTTGCTCTTCGTTCGTCCGATGTAACTATCAAGTCAAATAATGATTTTAAACTATTTGGCTTTGTTTGATTTTTCTGATTGGCATTCCATGCATTAAAAGCAACGTTGTAAGTTCTCCGGGGATTTCCACTTGAAGCCCCAATGGGAGTAGAAAACTGCTGCTTCTACAATGGTGCTCTTATGCGTCTTTATCACTTTATGCAGTCAGCACCTTTAGTTAGTAGTAAAAGTACTTGGCAAAGCTGTAGACATCGTTTTAACGGATAAGCATTAATGTGTAGTTGGCGTTGCTCTGTACATCAGAAATTCCGACGTGCATACCAAAGTGTTTTCGCGAGTGTTTATCTCACAGTTTTTGATTGAAAGTTTCTTTTTTATTAAGTCGCACTTCATAAATAATTTCTGCGCGACTTATATTTTAAAATTACTGTATGTTGGAGTTCGCTTTGGTTTTAACCAAATAAGTGTTAGAGAAATCGTTAAAATTGATTGTAAAAATTAAATTATGAATGATAAAATCTAGCCAAGAAAGGTACGAAAAACTGTCAGGAATAAACAAAAATAGTTTTGGCAAAACGCTATTAACATTTCAAAAAATAGAATTCATTGATTTTATTTAAAACTGAACTATAGTTTATACGAACTTTAAATAAATGCAGTGCTGTTGATTTATTAAAAACGCGAATAAACAGGAAAAGGTCAAAATACTTGTACTAATAAATTATAATCACAACGCTAAACTAACTTGTTTTGGCATACCGATGCAAACTGTTGATAGGTAATAGTTTAATGTTATTACTTTGCGTTGGTTTTAAATAAAAACTTAAAATGTTGATTAATTGGTGGCCTTACGAATTAATCCCTTCAAATTATGATAACGATTTTTCGACTTATTTACAATTAAATAACTCTTAGAGATAAAACTTTACGTTTAAGGAATTTGTGCACGTGAATATTTACCGTCTAGTTTATGACTTGCGAAATAAAGTAAGTGCGTTTTACGAGAGTAAAAACGTAGAGTTGTTTCGCCAAAAGCGAGTAAGTTTTTACATAGAAGGCTACATGAGAAATGCTGTTTGTTTGTGGCGTTTTCTGTTTTGTATTATTAATGGATTTTTGTTGTAATAAGTTTAGGCTTTTCGGAAACCTTATAGACCGGTGTGAAAAAAAACTGCAGTTAATTAAAGAAATGAAATTTTATCTTAAATATACGGAGTTAAAGTAGAAGAGGTTTCAGGTAAATTAAAAATCATTCACAGGTTTCGGCAAATTAGTGTCAAAAGCCTTCTAGGAATGATAAATTGACTATTTTAAACGCTGCAAGTCGTATCAAATCGATTTGGTTTTAAAAATCTCCAGCTGCAACGAAAATATCTTATCAGAAGCGTTTAAAAGCAAAGGCGACAGGTTATAGGATTAGTTAAGAATGTGCGAAGGTGAAAATTTCTCTATAAATTATGGACTTCTTTTGAGGATAATGCGAAATAAAGTCTAATATGTACAAATCAATATATATTTGACCGAACTAAATTCACATACCATCTGTTAGGTTTAGGGATGTGGAAATTATAATAATTATGCCACAAGTATCAGAGTTATAAATTTTCATTTTAGTGTATGTGGGATACAATTTGAAAAGACATTTTTAGCGAAAAAATAGTTTTTTTAACAGTGTTAGCTCTTGTACAAATAATATATCTTATCAATTTTGTGATACTAAAAGAGATTTAATCAGTTGAAGATTTTAGCTTTCGTTTATTGGACTTGAGGGAGCTATTTATTGATTTTGAGCTGCTAAAATAGCAAATAATTACGAAACAAATTTTTTCACGGTTATTTTACTTAATAATAATAGGTTTTAATGTTTTAGAAAAAATAGAAATGTATATAATTTATTTCTAAGTCTGAATATTGTATAAAAATGAACTTTCGTGCTATCTGCATTGTTTATTATGGCATTTTGTCTCTCACACGATCTCAAGCAGTCAACACAACAAATTACGGTAGGTAAAAACTTGTAAGTCGATATTAATACTTGATTAACATTAAAAAAACAAGGTTTTCATTGTGCACATATGATTCTATGTGTATTGACCCAAAATTCTATAATTTTTATATCGCTTGTTTTGCCTACATGTAGGTCCGGCTAAAATCTCTCAGCTATTTGCCCATAATCGGGTTACATAGCTTGTAGTTCTACAAGCAGTTAAATTGTAAATAATATCGCAATTTCCTCGTTTGATATTATAAGGTTGCAAGCAAATTACAAAAACAACTAAAGTTCAAAATAACACGTGGTCATGTTCAAATTTTGCGGTTAATCTGAGCTCAATTACGGAGTTATTTTTCACTACAACACGCAAAAGAAGACCATAATGTTAGAAATCTTTAAAACAGTTGTAATGATTTTTATGTACTCATTTAATATTATTTAGAAGGGATTTTATTCTAATGAGTTCGTTAAACTAATGGTCTTTGTTTTAATTATTAAAATGGTACAGTCAAAATCGCTTTTTTTTGTACATGCAATAAAAAATAATAACCAAAACAAGATTTTATTTAATACACAAGTTAGTGTTGCCATTGATATTTGATATACAGATAAAATCAGCGCGCTTTTCAAAAGAAATTATTTTGTAACAAAAGTTATATTTACAAAATGCTGTGTGGAAAAATAACTATTTATTCAACCTCATTTACTGGACAAAGGTTATTGACATTTCGTATTTTACAATAGCTTTTTGTTACCAAAGTTTTCTTTTTGCGAAGATTTACCTGACTTGATCTTTACTTTAACTGCAGTGTTGATGTAAATGCTTCAAATGTCGTGGATGACAGAAAATAAATCGTAAACTATTATTATAATTCAAAAATGTTAGACCATCTTTTTTTGTAAGTTAATGAATGGTTTTACTTTTTTTATTGGGAACATTTTTTTTGATGAAATAAAATATGTTAAACTTAACTGCAAGTAAAGCGCCGAGAGAGTTATTCAAATTATATTTTTTCGTTATCGCCCAAATCGCTATTTTATTCCCGAAATTTGATTAAAAAGCTTATTAATAAAACATTCGAGCGCCTACCTATGTTTATTATATCATTTCGTTAAAAATAGTTTTGCAATGTTATTTTGGCGTTTTATGATAATTAATCTTTGCATATTTTATAAGGCATAGGAAATCGAAAACTAAAAAAAAAACAATTTTTTTTTCGGTTTTAATACCTAAGATAATGGCTAGGTAGATCACTACTGGTGGTTTAATCTCATTTTTAAACATTAATATTTCCCGGTTGAATATAATTCTTTGTTCTTTTTATTTCTGTGTTAATGCATATAAATATAAATCACTTATAATTAAATCACGAGCAGCACGGTCTTAAACAAGCCAACACTCATGTTGTTTACGTCGCAGATTACGTCAAGAGTGACGTAGGCACTTGCGTCGACGTCGGTCACGTGTGTGCGTACTGGGAGTTCTCATGCGGAGATGGGACTTGTGTGAGTTTTCGGAGATTTTGTGACGGATTTGTGGATTGTGGAAATGGGATGGACGAAAAGGAATTAAGCGATAATAACAACACTGGTAAAACATGTAATTAAATTCACGGATTTAAAGGCAAAATACTTAAAAATAAAGGTTGTCTATTACACTTTTTAAATGTGTGAATTATCAGTTTTGTCCGTATTTTTAAAATACGTCTAACTTTGTGATTTATCTTAGGACTAAAATTTAAAATATTTTGTTTATCCTGATCTTAATCTTAACATTTTTTCTATTCTAGAAATAAGTTGCAACAACATTTTAAACGAGCAACATAAAAGCTGCGTTCTTCCGCAACGGTAAGCTCCGTTAAAGATCAATTAATAACATCCCCAATGTAAATATAGCCGGGCTTGCCTGATAACCTATAACCTAAAAGACTTTGCAATAGGATTTAAATTATTACTCGTTGCTAAACTATTTGTTTCCCCTTTTTTTGTTAGTGTGAATAAATAAAATGTTCATGTATAGATATGCATGTGACAGTATACCGCACTGTGAAAGTGGAATAGACGAAAGCAAACAAATTTGCGGAACAAAAAATAGGTAACTTTTTTAAATTAATATTTTTGTGCCTTTGCTAATTAAATTTAAATAACATACCAGACCGCTTTCTAATATATTTGACCGCTTTGTATATATAATTTTTTTACAATTGGGTAGATATACTCCAAAGTGTTTATCAGCATCGATTCGATCTTGTGTAAACAACATTGTACTTCAATGTCCTGAATGTGATCAACTTACTGAGAGAGCGACTACGGGCGGTTATGTTAAATTTGTCGGGAATGATAGCAACCATCACTGTGCTTCTGTTATTTATAGGTTAGTTTTTTAATATATTTCAAGTTTAAATTAAGATTAATTTTTTTGCAAAAATTTGTATTTAGTTTGCAATTAATCAAATGTTTTTAAATTTTATTAATTTTTTTTTGAAGTGAACTATAGTTAAACTTACACAATTTCAAAATCTACAAAATTCTGCTTTTTCGAATTAAAAACATCATTTGTTTAATTAAATATCAGGTGTAAAACTTCGGGCAAATGTTTGAACGCCACACAGTTTTGTGATGGAGTGATAGATTGTGAAGATGGTAGTGATGAAATAACTGATATTCAATCTGAAGGTAAAAATAAATGTTTTAGTTTATTTTAATTTAGTTAACTACAAATTAATTTAGTTAACAAATTAATAATTTTGAACCAGTAATAAAGTTTGATTTTAAGTTTAAAAAAATAAAAAAGATATTACATTCGACTAAACATGGCCGTTTGATTTCTGTATGTTATAATTTTTACAGAATATTAAACAATCTTCATATAAATTTTATTGTACAGATACAGGTATATTGTGCAGTAACAAATGGAATTATGTGAATAAACAATGTCTATTACGTCATGAGTTTATGTGTGATGGGATTGATCATTGTGAAGGTAGAGTCGACGAATGTCAGGCGGGTTGTCATTTTTCTTATACTTGCAACAACGGAAAATGCTTACCTAGGGTAATTTCGCTTTATAAATTAAAATTAAATGAATTTTTATTATTCTTTTTTTTTAAATGACGTTTCTGGCATTCGATTTTCGGTAAAATGGTTTTCGGTAATTCGATTTTTTTGTAAATGATTTTTAAATTATTAAATAACATTATGAACGTGTATAGGTTTTTATAACAAACATTTTAATAGTTTTTAAAATTTTTATTTATAAATTAAATTTACTAAGCAACCATATTAGACTAGATGGTAAATTTACTAATCTTACTTTTGTTAGTGGGTAATAAATTTCAATTGATTAAATTTAATAGGTCAAATAAAGTGGCAAGGTTAAATTTAAATTACTTTAAAAATCAATATATTTAAATATAACATGAGTGTAATATGTTGGTTAACCTTTCCAGGTGAGTTTTCCAAGTAAATATGAACATTTTTTCGTACTTTTTTTCAAACACAACTAATTTTTTTTAACTACAATTGACACATCCTTTTTATTTTAAGACTTTCTATTAAATATTTAAAATAAATATTTTTTTATTTATTGTATAATTAAAAATGGCACGGGGAATTTTTACTTGTCAATATAAAAAATAATATAATCTTGCATTATTTTCAATTTTAAATGGCATTGGAATTTTTAATTAAAGTCGTGCAAATTGGATTAGAATTTTGTGTAAACTTTTTGTATTAAATTTAAATAGAAAGCCCCTGAGTATTTATTAGATGGAAGAGACGACTGTGGCGACAATTCTGACGAATGTGGTCATGGTAGTAATATCACAACTTTTATTTGTGCTGATAACATTACTTGTATTGCACTCGACAGGTAAGTTGTTTACATGAAGATGATGTTGTTTATAAACCTAAAAATCAGGTTTTGTATATACTCTGAGTTTTTTTTTGTGTTTTTGTAAAAACACTTCACACGAAGTGTTTGGATGATATTAAATGACATGCTATTTTGCTTGAAAACTAGATTTTGTTTTGGTAAATCTTTAAACCCAGTAACATGACAAAGCTTGTTTGTTTTATTGTTATAAGGTTTTGTGATGGCCGAATAGATTGCCCAGATGGAAGCGACGAAATAACTAACCGAACTGAAGATCAAGTAATGTGCAACAATATGTAAGTTATAACAAATCTTTAATTTTAAAAGCATTTGAAATATAAACACACTTAACACTTTCTTCTACTTTTTGTTTGTATTACAAAATATAAGGGAACTTTGTGTTACAATTTAAATTTATTTATTTTTATTTTAGAGGTGGTTCGTTGGACTTGAAATGTGCTCTACCGAGTAGATATGTATGTGATGGTCGTATTCAATGCTCTGATCACAGTGACGAATATAACTGCAACAACACTACCATGTTTAAATGCCCAAATCATAAATTGGTCAACCATCTAAAAGTAAATTGTTTAGTATTTGTTTTTTTAGTATGTTTGAGCAGGTTTTAAAAAGAAGAATAATATATGGGTTAAGTTCAAAGCACAAAAAAATTAAAAAATTTTTTTTCTACAAAGTATTTACTAAAATACTCGTTGAATTAGGTTTGTGACTATCGGGATCATTGTGGAGATTCTTCAGATGAGTGCACGGAAGGTTGTAATAAAACTTTTACATGTCCTTTCAATGGAAAATGCATAGCGTTTTCACGATTTTGTGATGGTAAGAAAAGTTTTTTAAAATAATAAAAATTTTATACAAAAGTCTAAGCAGACTTTTTATTTAAAAAAAATGAGACATTTTAAAGGCATTTTTTATAGAAAAATAACTTTTTTATAATTTAAAACAATATGAAAATTGATAACTTTGCAGGAGTTGATGATTGTGGAGATGGAAGTGACGAAATATTAGACACAAATAATGTAACATATGGTGGAATTATGTGTGAAAACAGGTGGAATAAGTGTTCAAGAAAGTGTGTCCTACCTTCCATGTACGTGTGTGATGGGCAAGAACATTGTTTTAATAGGTGAGGTTTTTTAATTTTATATCTTGTTAAATTGCTTTTTAAAACTTTTTTAAAATCTATTTAAATTAAGTTGTATTAATTAAGATCTTGATTAATAATATATTGTGTGTGTATTATAATATTAGTTTTATGTTTAATTTTGTTCAAAAATATTATGATTTGAAAAAAAGAAATTTGCTTATAAGTTTATATTTCACAAAAAATTTCACTTTGTATATTTGTTCACATAGAACAGATGAGTGCGTTAACGGGTGTAACAAATCATTCTTCTGTGACGATGGTGAATGTTTGGCAAGAGATGTTTTCTGTGATGGGAAATTTAATTGTAAAGATAAAAGTGACGAAAAGGTAGAATATTAGTAATCCAATTTATTACGTTTGTTAAATATAATAGCATTAGCATAAGTTTAAGTCTTTTATTTCAATATTTTTCTGGTTCTACCAAAGCGCTACATTTATACTTGAATGTTTAATAAAGATCTTACTGTCCATACAAATTAGATGTAAATTATTTTGTATTTGTAGGTCACTGGTCCTGGATTTAAATGTGACGTCAGAACATCTTCTTCTGATCAGGTTTGTGTACTTCCACAAAGGATGATAAACGACGGAATAGAGGATTGTAGACTAGTTGATCAATCCGATGAATGCATCGGAAAATCAACTTGCTTTAGGTTTACATACTATTGTAGTTAAAACATTTAGATTCATTTTATTAAAATAAGTAATATAATTAAATGTTAATGGTTTTCACTCTTTAGATGCTTGACTGGAAATATATTGATTTCGTTTAAACAAATTTGTGATGGAATATTTGACTGTCCAGACCTGTCCGACGAATGTTTGTGCGAAAGTAAAACAACTAACTCAAACACAACCGCGATTTGTAACAGCATATCTTTTAGGAAAGGTAAAATCCCAAGGAAAATTTATTAACTTACTTTTTAACATATATTTTTAGCTTTTTAATAAGGAAACATTTATAGTGTTTATTTATCGATTCAAATTTTTGTAGAGCCGTGTGCAGATTGTTCGCCCGTATATTTGTCATGTGACCAAGATCGTACGATTCTCGGAATGGAACAGGTTTGTGATGACGTTATCGACTGCAACGATGGGAGCGACGAGGCTGCATGTTCTAATTCACCTCTTGAGGTAAACTGACAAAAAATTGCAAGCATTTATAATACAAACTTTTATGTTTTTCTTCGGCAACGTTGATCGTAATAAAGTATTAATTTTATTGCAATTTTTCTAGATACAAAAGCACGTGACGCCGAAGAATTTTAATTGTAAATATGCATCGAGCGATGAATTTGCATGGGCAAGGGAATGCGACGGAATTCCTGAGTGTTTGGATCTTGAAGATGAATGTTCAGGAATTTCATCGGGGGTAACAATTTTAAAACTGTTAATTGAATTATTAATAACTATTAGAAATAATTAAATTAAACAAAGTAGGTTTGTGCACAAAAAAAATCTTAATCTACGTAGCAAAAAAATAAATTAAATTAAAAATCAATTTACGATTTTTTTTTTAATTTATAAAATAAAATATATTTTAAGTGGCTAATATCCCGTTTAACTGTTTTTGGTTTACAAAGTTATTTTAATATTGGGCAATCAAAGTCAAACGTTTTTGTATTCTCGTTCCTCAGGGACTGCTTGTAGGTCGAGATATTTTAAGCCGCTGATTAAATAATAAGACCGCACGAAATTAGCTCGCAATTGAAGTAATAGTAAGTGTACATGTCCGCTTGCAAAACAATTTAGGTCGCAAACTGCAGCTCAATACATTCTTGACCTAGCCGCGCGACTATAAGCCTCCATTAAAAAGCCAGTAATTGAATTTAGATCGGGTTCAACTGAGCTATGGTCGCGTAATCCTTCCAACAAGTTGATTTAATTAATTTTAAACTTCAAATGAACTTGCGTGGTGACTGTGCAGCTTAAACTAGCTTAGTTATGCGTGTACTTCTATTTATTGATAAACGTGAACACGTAGCTGCATTTTTTAAATATTTTTGCTACATTTTTTAAATTTTTATTTTTTTTATAATTTTTTATTTTTTGTTTTAGCATACGAAACGACATAGAACTAAGTTACCGCTTAATTCTGGCACCAAATTACCGTTAAGCGAACTGAAATGTGGAACTCAAACTTCAGAGTTATGTTCTTTGCTTGGATTTAATATTTTCGGAGTTTACAGTTGTCCTAATCAGCCGAGAGTGCTTCTACCGTCATATATGGTGAATATAAATTTCAGTTTTTAAAAACACGTCTTGTTTTAAAAGTTTTTGGCTTATAAGATTTTGAATAGTTTTATCTGCTTTAACAATCTGCTTAAAATATTTTAAAAACAATTTTATTATATGGTTAGATATGCGACGGAGAAGAACACTGCTCCGATTCGACTAATACTAGTTTTGCTCACCTTAAAGAAATTCGGACATGGAGTGACTTTAGCGTGGACGAAAAATACTGTCGAGGTCGAAGGTGGTTATGTCACAAAAGCCGTCCGGTAGATGGGAGTAAAGTGTCGATACTAGAAAGTAGATTGTGTGATGGAAATATCGACTGTGAGATGGAAGAAGACGAATCGCAAGGTGTGTTTGCAATACAAGGGTTTTATATATTTGGTTAATTTGCACAATTAAAATTAAGAGATAGCGGTTGCTTAAATCACTTATATAATCCTCATAATAGATAAATAAATATATAACAAAATGAGGTACTTTGTAATTTCTAAGACTCAAATGTTATATTTTTAGACCAATGTCTACATCTGAAACCGAATCGTTTTTACTGCGAAACGCGTCCACCTATTTCCTTATCGTCGATGAAGGATCCCCTGTACGTAATGACGTCATCAATGTTTAACGGAAAAGACGACTGCTGGGACGGAAGTGACGAATGTCCCTCTTATTGGATGAAAGACAATCCTTTTTCATCACGTTTTCAAATGATTAAGGTATAAGAGAATAAATTGTTTTGTTTTTTATAGAAACCAAATTTGTTTAACATGTTTTTAGAATTCCATACTGAGTGGATTTATTTGGTTGATGTCTTTAATGGCACTGGTCGGTAACTTTGTGGTTCTTATTCATACTGCTAAAAGGTTGACCACCGATAGAAGGTTTGTAATTCAGTAATTAACCACTAACTTGGTTTGTTAAAGCCCCTGGGACATGCATTTTGCAAACGTTAGTAAAAGTATATTTTTGCATTTGCGACAAAAGTTTATATTTTTTTGTAATTTATTTACAAAAAATATCTTAATTTTATTTCAGTTTTGGAAAGTTACAGTAATTTAAAAATAAATACTGTTAAAATCCCACGAACCGTTGTGAATTTACTTGTGACGTCAGAAGTGGCCTAACGTGGCCATTTTGGAAAGAATTTTTTTTTTGATTTAATCGCGTGTGCAGAAATATTTTTATTTTATCGGCGTTAATATGTTTTGCCAAGAAGAAAGCAAATATGATTCAGTTTTTTTTAATGAATCTTTTTTGGAAAATGGAACTTTTATTTAATATATGTTATAACCCGAGTATTTTGACGCCGAATTGGGAAGGGTAAACAAATCTGATATTGTTAGTACACACGTTTTTGAGGACTTTAAATCAAGTTTGCGTGAAGGCAGGCTGTAAAATACGAACTAGTAAGATGTTTATAATATATGTGAACTTATTCAAAATACTTAAATCAGTTAAAATAAATACAAATTATAAGTAGCTCCTGCTTTTTAAGAAACAATTTAAAACATATTTAGTATCACTTAGCCTTACTGCTAAACAGCGAAGCTAGACCGTCTTTTTTGTTTTTTTATTTATTTAATAATAAGTTTTTATGTAAATAAAATGCCATGTGACAACTGGGTTTCTATAAGTTCCGTTTTCCAATCAGTATGCTGTAGGGAAATTAGAAAACTGAACAGTAAGACAACGGTGCTTGCTTGCAAAACTGCTCACCTAGGCTTTAAAGGTGTTTGCCTTAATCAATGGGTTTTAGAAACAGCCTATTTGGTTTAGAACAAAATTATAGTGTCGTGCAATTAAGGAATCTTATCACAAGTTAGTTTTTAATTTAGATTTATTTAAAAGAATGCTTTATCCTTTTTTTTACTAATTATTAGAAGTATAGGCATGTGGCCTACTGACAACTTATGCGATGGGGTTAGGGCTATTTAAAAAAGATCTTAGAGTTATTAAAAGAAATAATAAAACACGAAGATGTTTGAAATATTAACATAAATATTTAGAAAAAAGGGAATTTTACAACGTGATGATGTTTGCCACTCTTTTAAAATCGTATCGTTTGCACAAACTGAATCTTTTGACGCACAATTTTTGATTCCCGGGAATTCGTGGAAACTAAACATTTTGCCCCTAATGCATCAGCATTCTTACGGCCCCCGACCAGATATGTTTCCACTGTATTTTTTTCAGTTTTTAATAAATACAAAATATTTAAACAGAACTTTTTAAATTTAGACTAAATAGGGTACTTTTTTGCCATGACTCTTAATATTTTGTCCTCTGCGTATTTCTTTGTTATTATTGTTAACGTCACAAAGGATTTGTTGTGACAATTTTAATATTTTCGAGTAGCTTATATTTTTTTGTTTTTTACTTCACGTTGAACAAACTATTTCTATACGTAACCAAAACTTACAATTTTGCGTAAATGTAATAAATACAAGATAACAAACTTTAAAATCAATCATTTGCCAACTTTTGTTATTTGTAAACTGCGCAATTGTACAATTACGCTCCGTTTTGAATAAAAATGTGCGCACGCACTACTAATAAGATTTGTAATGCTTTTTTACCATATACGATATTATTTTTGTAGGCAAAGCTTAGCCGAGTTACAAATTAAACATTTTGTTGAAAAACACATAAAATATTTGATTAAAAATACGTTTAAAGTTAAAATAAACACAGTGCAAACAGCAAAATATTTGCTATTTTTAGGCCTAAGGGCTACCTCTGACGTCACAATGGATTTGTTAGGATTTTAGTGTAGTACGATTTCAACCGCTCCTAACTTTATAAAAACACGTCATAACAAAATTTTTTTTCTAAATTTTTTTTTTCGAAGACCCAACGACTTTATCAAAGTCAAGTTACTTTATGATGTCCCAGGCGCTAGCCTTATTTATAAGAACTTATTTATTTCTTTGATTGTGTTATTTTTGTTTTTAGAATATCTCCAATGATGAGAAACAACTTGGTCCTTGTGTTTAATCTTGCCTTAGCCGATTTTTTGATGGGGATATACTTGTTTGCTCTGGCTGTTCAAAACGTTGCTACAAGCAGAAGGTATTTCTATATTAGAACGTCAATTGCCTTTTTTAAAACAAAAGTTAAAACTATTTGTATATATTTAAAACAGGCGTTGTACTCTATTAAGATCTTCACAAAAACTGTATTAAAGGGCTTTAATGTAAAATTTCCACGATTTATTAAGAGTTTAAACTTTTCTTGTTTAGATATTGTAGTATTGATCATGAATGGCGCTCAAGTGAAAGATGTGAAGACTTTGGTACGATTGCAGTAATATCTATTCAATCTTCTGTGATAATCCTCATTATACTCACTTCGTTTCGTGTGGCGGCAGTATTAAGACCTTTTAAGGCCGATGGTATTTATGCAAGGTAAACGTCTTACTTTATTTTATATAACTGCAGTCAAAGCAAATAGGTTTAGCTTTAAAGTAGAAATGTCAGTATAAGCAAAAATGAGATCTAAAAAAGTCATCAGTTGTGTTTTAATTTTTTTGTTTTGGGACCATATTACATGTTGGAGGTTTTTAATGGTAACCATGCTAACTGGGTTAAACTTTTTATAGTTCAAGAAAGGCATATGTTAAATTCTGATACACTTTTTACAGATATACGTTTGCTGTAGTTTTGGCAGCATGGTCAATTTCGTTCGGGTTGGCATTAATCCCGAGAATGGAAATTTTTGAAGATTATTTTACATCTTCCGCTTATATTTCTTCAAACATTGATTTTTTTGAAACAAATTCTCCGTCAAAAGAAGCCTTGGTGCGCTTTGTTAAAATATTAACAACTTTAAAATATGGCGGTAAGTTTATTCGGTTTACATTGTTTAAAATTCAGAAGCTCTTAATAATTTAAAGCAATAACTTTAAAGTATTATTAACACAGGCCTAAATGGAACATTACATATACCACAAATGTCTGATGACATGACTTGGGCTACTATTCGTAAATCTTTGGAAGAATATTATCCACATTACTGGCCTGACTTTAAAATTCAAGGATATTTCGGTTACTATAGTGACAATGCTGTTTGCTTGCCAAAAATGTTTGTACAGGTAAGTAAAATTACAACGCTCGATGTTGTTTTGAAATTATAAAATATAGGGACTTGCTATAACTAATACCTAAACTTATCCTACGAATTAAGCTTTACACCAACTATAAATGCTGTATTACACTTAAACTTTAATATAATTAACATCAAACTTTAAGATTTTTTAAACTAATTTACTTTTAATTTAGATGGGAGATATGTCGTGGGAATATTCATTTGGAATGATGTTGTTCGATTTTTTTGCTTTTGTGTATGTGATGTCTTCTTATTTAGTTATCTATAGAGACGCCAGTCAGTCTGTTGCCAGGAGTGGAACTGACATCGAAAATAAAACCATGCAGGTAACATTTAACACAGGGTTATTATCAAATAACACAGTTTGGCACTAAGTTGACCAATCTTAATTTGTGTTTGACCAATCTTAATTTGTGTTAAGTCAAAACTATTTTATAAAGGTTACCTTACATTGCTAAAAAGTTTTGTTTTTTACAGGCACGAATAACCAGACTTGTACTTACCGACTTTATATGCTGGGGTCCGGTATGTATTATGGCTTTACTTAAACTTACTGGCGTAGATATATCACCATTCGCTTATGCCTTTTCGGCAGTGGTTTTACTTCCTATCAACAGCGCACTTAACCCAATCCTCTATTCTAACGTGCGGGGTGTACTGTACAGGTAGTGTATTAGTATTTTTTTGAAGTTTGGATTTGGCTGAGATTAAAACTAAATTTTATACATAAATTATCTTCTAGAAGTTGCATTAAACCGTTTCGAAACTTTATGCGAAAAAGAGCCCAACTGCCAAGAACCTGGGTTAGGCAGCGCAGTGTTTACAGCCGTGGTTCTCTTGCTACAACTCTTAGTGCTAATTACACAAACATTTCACCGGACGTCGGGGTCAGTGATCATAGAACAAGTAGTTTTTCTTTTCCTAACAACCCGACCTGTGTGGTCAACAGCAATACAACTAGGCTGTAGTCTGTATTTGATAAAATACAGGTTAAATTTTAGTTCCTGTAAAAGCGCATGCATACTACTTTTTTATTGTTGTGAGTAAGCCAAGAGGAAAAAGGAGAAAATAGTGCGTATTCTAAACATTAGGGATATTAATCAAATAGTATGGAATTTTGAGTTTTTATTCGTCAGATGAAAAAAACTTAAAATGTACCTCATGCTTAAATTGTTGCATAAAAAAATATTAACTTTCACCAGTATTATTCGCACAAGTTCAAGTATTATTTGTATGTTTTTTTTAACAATCGTACTAATTATTTATTCTTATTGTGAAAAAAAAACAAGTTAAAATCTCAATTTTTGCACTTGTGTGATTGCTAACGAAAATGATAATTTTTTACACAAAATTAGAGAATCGTTGATTACAAAAAGGTAAAAAAAAAACAAAAGTAGTACGTTGTATTTATTATTTTAACCAAATCATATATCGTAGATTTAGTTTTTTATGTAAAGCCACGGTGTCGTTATTCTAGCACCATTGGTACAGTTTAAGTATGACGCAATTTATGACTCCGCGTGGCTTAAAAGTAATTTGTAAAGTATTTTGAGATTTTTAGTTTTCCATTACTTCGCGCACTAAATTTTGCTTTTTTGTTGTTTGATTAGGTCATTCGTTACCAATTGTAAGAAAACTACCTGTTTTAAGTTATCTTCTAAAAGAAAAAGTAACATTTATTAAATATTGAATTAGTGCACATACACGTGGTGTGGTAAGATAGTCTTTTATGGCAAATTACTCGTCTATTTGTTTATTTTTGTTACCTTTTTTATGTTTTACTCCAGCTGTTTTTTGTGCTCCATTTAAAAAAAAATTCAAGGTAGTGTAGTTTTTTAAAGTTAACTAATTAAACAAGAATTCGGTCTGTGACAATTTACGTGCCACGAACTAGGGACGGTGAACTATTTCTATATATTCTGTTATTGAACAGTTGAATAAACCTTAAACACATAACGTGTATTTTAAAAAAAATTTACTATTATTATACTTAGACTGATGTGGGTTATTAAAAATTTACCTGAATGGAACTTTATTATGAACTAGGCTATTTATTACAAAGGGCAGCAATGACTTTAAAGGGGTTATAAGGCAAATGTTTACAAGCTTTAAGCCAAACAGTCATGCAGAATCCGCCATCTAATAATGCACATGGAATTCCTGTCAAAAAGAACTACAAGTTAATTGTAGATCCACACTTAAAAAAAGGACGGGAAAAACTTACAAGGTTTAATGGAAATGCATACAGTTCGGAGGTGAACTTTAGTTCTTTGTGATTTTTGTATTGTTTATTTATTCCTATTGTATAAAAGCCAACCTTGCAACAAAAACATAGGTTTTCTGTTAGTATCGTAGCCAAGTCAGTCTTGAATTTAATATTTTTTGTTATTTAAATGTCTAAATTGAAAACAAATACTTTCAATTTTGCAATGTGTTACCAAGTTATGTTTAAGGATGTAAACTATTAATCTTATATCAGTTTAAAGCATATTCTAACTGTATTAAGTTAAAATTCCTAATACATTTTTATTTAAACTTTAGGATCATGGACAACCACCTCTCGTTGTTCGAGATCCTCGGCCAAGAG
Organism: Corella eumyota; assembly: GCF_963082875.1. Taxonomy (NCBI): domain Eukaryota; kingdom Metazoa; phylum Chordata; class Ascidiacea; order Phlebobranchia; family Corellidae; genus Corella; species Corella eumyota. The sequence goes on from NC_137491.1 coordinate 7,598,432, forward strand.
TTTCAAGACTGTTGTCTCGCCGAGAAAAAACTGATCTTCCAATTCCAAGATACAAGGTATTTATCATTTTTTATTATTTTGTATTTTTTTGTCTTTAAATCTTTATAATAATGATGCCATTACTATGTACATTTGTAGTATCATTTGCTAAACACTTATTGTGTATTATCACCAATTTGGGTAAGGTAGCAAAACTTAACTAAATTTGAAATGTTTATCAATTTTTACTGTTTAGGTGGATGAGCATTATATTGGTGTTGTTCCCCCTCGTGAGATTACTTTTTCTAAATTAAATGACAACATCACAAAAGAGTTTATTGAAAGAATGTGCGGGAAATTTGGAAAAATGGAGAGAGTTCGGGTTTATTATCACCCTAAAACTAACAAGCACATGGGTCTTGCAAAGGTTATTGTTTTGTTTATTTTGTAACAAAAATAGTTATTTCTATACAAGTTTGGTTTTGTTGTGAGTTTTACCACCCCTTTAAATAAATCTTAATGTTTTTCTTTTATCAGGTTGTGTATGCATCAATAAAATCAGCCGCACTTTGTATTGAGCATCTGCATCAAACCTCCATAATGGGAAACATCATAAATGTTGAAATGGACTGTAAAGGTACAGTTTAGTAACATGAACTTCTATAGGTTTTCACTTTTGAACATTTAGTATGGTTTTTCCAAAATGTGTGTTTCATGCTTTTTATATTTTTGTTTCAATTTTTGCAGGTGAGTTGCTTAAACAACTTCATCATAAAATAATCAAGGGTGAGATGATGGCAGACACCATGCCAGATGTAATCAAACACACACAAGAAAAACCAATCAGGAGGGAAAGAAGAAAATCCTCTAGGGATGACCCAAGGTATTTTAATTTAATCAGATCTAAACAATTATAATAAAAGAAATCTCAAATTGTTTAAATGTGGTTATAAAATAACAATCTTAATCCCACCTTAAAAATAAAGTAATTTTTAGTTAAACAATTTTTTTGTTGGGCTTTGGTTGTTTTTTTTTACTGTCATTGCATTTTTTTAGACGACATTCTCAATCTGATTCAAGAAAACAATCTGTGGATGATAATAGCCATGGTCCACGAACTCCTCCAATGTCTACACAGGTTAAAATTAAAATCCCGTTGTTTTATCATGTTAATAACGATTATTTTAATGAGTAACTATATTATTTAAGTTGTACTGTGAAATCTTCTTTGAAACCTTGTATAACCATATCTTTTTTTAACCTTAGAAAATATTATTCTTTCAGAATTCCTTTGAAAGTCAAGGGCCATCTATTCATTCAAAAAATCATGAAAGTCACCTTGAAAGAAATTCTTCCATTACCTTTAATGATTCAAACTCTTTTGAATCTCAAGAACTTAATAATATTTCACAGCATTCACCTGTACAAGTTAATATAAACAGTGAAAAACATAAACCACAACTTATTAAACAGCGAAAAGTAAGCATATCCCATAATGAAGATATAAATAAAACTGAGTTGTTGGAAAAGTTATCAACCATAGATTTGGAAACTCGCTTGGGAAAATTGATTCCGAAAGAAACTGAAAAATTTAACTCCAAGAAGAAAAATCGCAAACAGTCACATGGTGATCATAAATTTAATCACAAACAACACAACTCAACTGGAACAAGTGCTAGTTCCAACTCTAGGAAGTCATCAACTGAAATATCGCAAGATTTGGAAGATGGAGAATGCTCTGGTGATGACCCTTCCAATGAAACTGCAACAACTCCGGAAGAACCGAAAATTCCTAAACCTGAACCTATTGTCATTTCTCCAGCTTCTGTAAAGCCAGATATAGACGAAAATACTTCAAACTCGACTCATTTTTTTCGTCGGTCTCCTTCTCCGCTTCCCCCTGTTCCTCCTCCTCAATTACATCCTAGTCACCGAGATTTTGAGCGACATCAAGGTCGACACAGTCCTAATTATTATCGACATCATCCTTCGAGACATCATGGGAGTCCTGAGCGCCGTAGTCCTGACTTTCGTTTTCATCCTGACAGATATGAACCACGACGACGAAGTCCTCCCTTTGATATTCGCAGAAGACACAGTCCACCTCCATTTGGTCCGCATCGATCAAAAAGTCCGAGTTTCGATCCCTTGAGGCGACATCATAGTCCTCCATTTAGAGGAAGACCGCCACAATTTCGACATCATCGTGAGTTTCCGCCAGATGTTGTTAGAAGTCCAATGTCCGGATTTGATCGTCACCGGAGAAGTATGTCTCCTCCACTTCCACGTCGATTTCCAAGCCCACCACCTCCTCGCAGGGAGTTTGATGGAAGTCCTCCTAGAGACCGGTATAATCATTAATTTAAAATATATTTAATTATTATATTGATAACTACATTTACAAGTTAAAAAATGTTTTTTATTTAACAGATTTTATCAACATGGTTCTGATATACGACATAGAAGAGAAGTAAGTCCTAGATTTGCTGAATTTGAACGTCATCGGAGGAAGAGTCCTGGTTATCATCATCGACATCATCGACCCCCTAGTCCTGGAAAAAGAAGGTTGCGTGACCATCGGGACTTACCCCCAGAGTTTCTTGAACGATGGAGCAGAAGATCCCAGAGTCCTCCTCCAAGAAGAGATAGAGATCACCCACAGTATGTTTTTTAATTCATATTTTAGTTAACTCAAATCATAATATGTATTTAAAAACGCAAGCATTTTGTATTTAAAAACGCAAACATTTTATTTGCTAAGTTTAAGTTCTTACTGAGATTATAATTTAAGCCGACCATATCCTGAAGATGAAGAACGAAGATTAAAACACAGATCTTCTTTGTCTCCAAACAGTCACCACTCCAATCAAACCCCCCTTCGCATCAGATCTCCAGTTCCTCTTCCTAGTGACAACAATCCCTACTCGCCTGGGGATCTTGCCGTGGAGGAAGTTCACTCGGAAGAGCCAAACATTAGTGCAACTGATCTCACTGAATCTGGTAAATCTGGTAAAATAGAATTATTAAGTTGAGTTTTTAGTGCAGTTTGGCGTGTTTAGTTTTTTCAAATAATCACTTGTTTAGGTTAAAAGGTAAAATTTTGGTTTAAATTTTTTTTATTAATTTAGATCCTGGATTTAAGAAGGGAGGGAAGAAATCGAAAAGATTATCTTCTGACCAAGATCAACCTTTTATTTCCCTTGATGAAAGATTAAGGGAGCTGACTGGGGAACCTCCTCCCGAGTCTCCTCCTCATTCTCCCATTAAACCTCCTCCTAAAGTAAGATCAATTTAGAAAACAAACATTTTTGGGTCGGAAAAAATTTTTACATAAATCTGTAGCTCTTGGAAAATATCTCAACTTTTTTGTTATTTGTCCAGGATCACTCTCCTGTAGGATCCGAAGACATGGACATATCATCAGAAGAGGGAAATCCCCAAACCAATAACCCACCCCCCGGTTGGCATCCTGACAGGGAAGCTTGGAACAATCAGTTCGATCAAAACCAAAAGTAGGCTCTTAGTCAGAAATTAGTTTAAAAAATATTTACGTTCCCATTTTTAGGGATGGGCTGAAATCCAAATTACTCGGATTCGACGAGCCCGAGTATTTTGTCGTGTTTTTTAATGTTTAGTAAATCGTATACGATCTTAAATGACAAATTATTCCTCGGCGTCCGAGTACTAAAAAATACTCTACGAGCACGAGTAATAATATTTTCCTAATACTCGGGCCGAGTACTCGGACTCGGATTCGATTGGCCCATCCCTACCCTTTTTTATTGCATTTAACTTTTTTTCAAGTTTTCGTTTGAGTGAAGCTGAGCAAAGAAGAATGTGGGATGCCAGAAATGAACACGAGGCAAGATTTTCTCGACCTCATTTACAAAATGGTTTCGGTCCTTCTTCTCATTTCGGGATGGCATATGGTATGCTTTTCATTTTATTAAAAAAAAAATGTTATTTTGATGCTCTCAATTCAAATTGTAAATTTTTTTATTTATTTTTATCCTTAAGATCCTATGAGGCCGATGATTCCATTTGAACAAAAGGGATTTCTCCAACAAGCCCCAGGTTGGGAGCAGGCCTGGGTTCAAGGTAACATGGGTGCATTTCACCCTGGAGGGTTTCCCAACAACATGAACCCAAATTTTCAGGGAATTGATTTTAACAAACAGTTGAGTGAGTTTATACTCAACCGAATCACCGGCGAACTTAAAGAAATTATCAAAAGGGATTTAAATAAAAAAGTAATTGAGACGATGGCTTTTAAGGTGTATGAGCAATGGTGGGATGATCAAAATGCTAACAAAAATCAAAAACAAGCTTCTAAAACACTGCCTATTAAAACTGAAACAGATAATCCCACTGATAGTACCACCACCGAAAAAAATCCAACAACAAATAAAAATGCTTGCAAGTTACCTGCATTACTGAACACTTTTGATCCCTTGAACTGGGCAAAGGGTTCGTTTGAAATGGATGGTTTTAGAATAGGTTTAGGGTTAAGGTCAGCTATTTCCAAAATGCCATCATTCAGAGTTAAAAAGAGAACGCCAACACCACCACCTGTTAAAATAAAGAAGGAAAGAGATAATGATAACAAATCAAGTCGTCATAAGTTTGAAGGTAAACTACTTTTTTAAATAAAGCAATTTAATTTATGTGCTGAATATTAATATTTATAATGATAGTATTAAAAACATTATTACAAAAATGAATTCAACCAATTTTACTCAGGTTGATATTTGTACTTATTTAAAATTTATTCTTCAAAACATTTACAGACAAAAGGCATAGCAACAACAATAGAAAGAGAATCTGGCAAGATCTTGATAGTGAAGGAGAAGATGCAGAAAGCGAAACTGAATCTCTCATTGAGCATCATGAAAGGTAATACAAAAACCAAAATATTAGGAATAAAAACTATAATATAAGGTTAAAAATAAAAACCTGTAATGTATGTGAAACTTTTTTTAAATTGCCTTTTCCTGTACTAGGTTGGATGTGGATGAAGTGTTTAGCTCTTCATCGTCTTCCTCTGAGGAGGAGGAGGAAGAAGAAGAGGATGAAGATGAAAGTGATGAGGAGACTGAAAGTGGGAGTGAAGTTGAGGTAATATTTTTCGTTATTTTAAATGTATTTAAAAGATTAATACATCAAGTTTGTGATTGAGATAGTAAATATATTTTTTAAAAATGCAAAAAATTAAATTAAATTTCTAGGATGAAAAAGTGAAAAAGGTTGTTAAAAATGAAACATTTAAACGACCTTCCATTTCCGACCCTTTTGACCTGGAACCACCAAAAAAAAAACATAGAAATCTGGATAATGAGAATTATACAGCTAAATATAAGGATAATAAAGTTAACAGAGATGCAAGGTTAATGTTATTACAAAAATTTTTTTTGCATTTCAAAACTTTTTGTATTAAAAACTTAATATACACTTTTTCGAAGATTTATTTTTAAATTTAATTTGTTATGTTTATCAGGGTCGATTTATCTGCAAAGAACCCGCCTCTCTCTGAATTACCCCAAACCAACTTAACCCAGCAACAACTTAGAAGTGTTCATCCAAAGAAGAGGTATCGACTTTTATCCAAAGATGAAACTCAGAACCTCGACCTTATTGCTGAGGTAAAAAAAAATTTAAAATTTGTCGTTTTTAATGTTTAAATATACTATTTTTGCTTAATATTAACTATGTTATTTTTTGTAGGTTTCAGATAGATTAAGATCTGAAGATGAAGTTTCAAACATGAGTGACAAAGAAAAGGCTGCACTCGAGGCTCTTACAGGAATGAAAACTACACCTGAACGAAGACTTTCTTCATTAAACAACAGGTATTTATTACTAGTTAAGTTTGAGTATATACTTAATCTTGTTACATCTATCCAGGGTAGAAAATATTTCAGATTTTTTGTATATTTTATTTGTGCAAATTGTTTTTAAAATTAGATTTTTTATCTAGATTTTCAGAAAGCTCAGATTCAAGTGAGCAACCTCTTCATCCACTTACTCCTGGTCGACAACTGAGTGAAAATGTCTTCTCTCCTCCGGCTACTCCTATTGTTCTTCGCAGAGCAAGCTCTGGAGTAGACACAACCAAAAGCCCACTTGCCTCAATGTTCCGGGATGCAAAGTCCGGAAGCGAGGAATTAGAAGCGGTAGAGGCACTACTTTCAATCAAACAATCTCATCCCATCATGGCACCTTTGTCTCCTCCTCCTGTTGTCAAGGAGACGAGGAAGACTCCAAAGAAGCGACCATATCTACCTCAGGTTTGTAACTTTTTTTAATAAATTAGTTACTAAATTTAAATAGAAATTAAACATTTTTATTATTTTCTAGAACCAACATGTAATAATAGCCGAAGAAAGAGACAGGATGACAGCCATTGCAGAGGAGCACAATTACTTTGCTATATCACCTGCTAGCAAGCGACCTAAAAATTATGATGTCACTTACAATCCCATAGTTGAAAGAATATATGAAGAACATTGCTATTCTCAGCCACCTATTGATACAGAACCACAACCCACTATTCTACAACCAGGTAAAGGACTGGAAAATATATATATAAAAAAAAGTTATGTATTCTGTATAGGATATATAAAATTTGAAATAAATTTTATTTGTAATTTTAGATGCTTGGAGAAGAGATGCTCCTGTCATAGCTCAGCAAATTTTAACTGTAAGTTTTAAAACTAACTTCATTTACAAATTTTGTAAATTATTTTTTTTTTAAAAACAATATGTAAACTTATAATTTTGAAACCAAATTAAACCTGTTATTATTTTTTAGGCCGCAGAAAGGGTCAAACTACGGCGCGAAAAACCTAAAAAGAAAACTATCAAAAAAGAGACCTGGAAACCAACTCAGCAGTTTAGACCTCGCACAAGATTGGAAGAATTATCACTTATTTATCTTATGTGGGGAACTGGTATTGATCTTGAAGATATGAAAGTAAATATTTCTAAACTAAATTATTTAAATTCGTCACTACTTGTTAGGAGATCATTATGGCACCATGTCATAAAAAACACTTTATTTTGTATTTATCTTTTTTTGAGGTTGTTTTTATAAGCTAAATTATGTGTATACCTAAAGTAATTTTTTTTTGTAAATTTTCTTAGTTACTTCGTCATGAGTATGAGGAAATGTTGGCAAATCCTAAAGCCCCGGCTTGGGTTCAAGACACCCACTGGACCCCACATCCTATAACTCATATTGAGGATCAACCCACTGGTTCCCCTTATAAGAGAAGGAGTAAAAAGGATAAGGGGGCCTTGGATGTAAAGCCCCACAAAACAGGATGCTCAAGATCAGAAGGTAACTAAACTAGTTGTATCACATTTTTTTAAATTAATTTTTTTTAGTTACCTTTTTTTTTAATTTTTTTATTCACTTTTCTAATTTTTTATAATTTTTTGACAGGTTACTACAAAGTGGGTGACACCACTAAACTTCAACAACGTAAACTCATGTACCGACAGACCGAGAGAGTTGAGGAAAAAGGCGACAGAAGAAAGCAAACCGACAGTCCAGCTAACCCTGCCTTCCTTGCAACTGAGAAATCGAGAGAGGAACGTCAGCTTATGAGACGAATTGTGTCGGAGTTTGGTTCGGACGCAAGCGATTTACTCAAATATAACCAACTAGCTGTAAGTTTAAAATTTTTCTGGTTAAATACCTCTACAAGCGCTAATAAGTTTCTATCATTACGTTATATATTTTTTCTACACAGTATCGAAAAAAGAGTGTCAAATTCAAGCGATCCAGTATTCACGGCTGGGGTTTGTTTGCTGAAGAAACTATAGGAGCTGATGAAATGGTGATAGAGTACGTGGGGCAGCTGGTTCGATCACTGGTGGCGGACAGAAGGGAGGTTCATTATACAAAACGTGGTATTGGGAGCTCATATTTGTTTCGTATTGATGGTGATCATATTATCGATGCAACCAAGTGTGGAAATTATGCTCGCTTTATGAACCACTCGTGTAACGTGAGTACATTAACTTAAATAAATCTCCATATTTTTGTTACTTTTTGCAAAAATGTAAAAAACCTGTCTAGTACTTGTTTTTAAAGGGTACGTTCAACTTTACAGAAATGCAGTTTAGTTTAATTTTATAACAGTTATGTTTAAATTGTTCCTTTTAATTATTGTTGATGACGCTTTTATCTTTTTACAGCCAAGTTGTTATGCGAAAGTAATCACTGTTGACGGTGCCAAGAAAATCGTCATTTATTCGAAAGACACGATCAAACCGAAGGACGAAATTACTTACGATTATAAATTCCCTCTCGAAGATGATAAAATTCCTTGTTTTTGTGGATCTCACAACTGCAGAGGAACTCTTAACTGAGTTTTTTTTGTTTTAGAATGATTTTTATTGTTGTTCGTGGTTGAAAAATAAAGAGGCGACCTAATCTAACTCCGTTTTAGCTCAAGTCTTCATTTAAATTTGTTCTGTTAGCGTTTGTTGGTGATTACCACTTTATTTGTTTTTTTCACATTAAACACAACTCTACACCTAAAAGCGCCATTTGATACTTGATTTTGGTATTTGTTTTTTTACATTATTTTTTCGCCTTTTTTTTACAAATGTGATGTTGTGTGTTTTAAAACGTTCCCGCTGCGTTAAATTGTAATTGAGTTTCTTTGAAATAGATATTCACTTGGTTATACGACTGGTATTATAATTGTTGCTATGGTCCATGTTGTTAGTCGGTAAAAGATAGCTGTTGATATTTAGAATAATTGGTTAAGGCTAGATCATATACGATAAAAAAATCTCAGAATAAAAAAACATTTGTTAATAAACAGGGCCTTTCTAACAATTAATCTAACTTTAATAATTATCATGAAAAAAATAAATGACTTTATCCCCATGCTTTGGCGCGACTTTCGTATTGTTTTGATGACAAAGGTTGTTTTCATTCTTATCTTTTTTAACAAGGTTCGTATACAACAAGAAAAAAAGGTGCACTAAATGGCAGAATTAAAACTAGTTTTATTAAACCAGCCGACTACCAATAAAACTCAGAAACCTGAAATATAAACGATAGAAATTTAGTCTTCTGATTGTTTTTTTACACAATTAGATAAACCTTGCATGCCGTCACTGTTAGTATGTTTGTTTCTTTATTAATTTATTGTAATTGCAATCAGAGATGTCTAAAACTGCTAGTCTGGTCTGCTGGTAGTGGGACGGCCAGATCAATCTGGTTATTATAAATTCGTTAGAAATTTTGATATATTTTCACTGATATTTTCACTCTTTTTGACAGAAAACCAGGAATGTCTGATGTACGTAGGGTAGTTTTTTTAATTCATCCAAGTCTTGCTGATTTTGAAAAAAAGGAAAACTCAGTAAAATGGCAACAAACCGTATATACAACGGCTCTTAAAATCCTAACTCAGTTCGAATGCAACTCTGACTTACCTCTTACCTGGTCAGAAAAAGGAAATATAGTCACTTCCTTGGAGATATCAAAAAACTTGCAATGGGGGCATAAGTTTGTACACAAATCTGGTATAAAGTTTCACACAGGCAATGATCTAAAATCCTTATCTGAAGATAATTTCATTTGTTTTCAAGATGAGTTAAAGTTTAATGAAGAAGATGAAAATAAATCGGATTTTTGTGCCCACACCTTAGCAGATAACTTAATTGAAGTTGCCCATGATTTTAAATGGGAACAACATGAAATTATATCACCAGTAAAACAAGTAAGAAAAAGAAGTCTTCTAGGTAATCGCAAGCGAAATCGACTTAGTGGGCAACCAAAAAACTTAACAGAGAGCAATGGAAAAAATTTTATATTTATTATTGGGCCGATACCCAAGACAAAAAATGAATTAAATTCTTATTTTGAATGGAATATTTCTGACGTTAATGACATTACCAATGTATTAATGCCAACTCATCTAGCGACACACTTTCGTGACAAACATGATATCAGATTTTTTTGGTTGGACAGTTCTCCAGATTCTGTTGAGGTAAAAATTTTTATTTGAAAAAAAATAGGATATTGTTTTTTTTAATGAATAATCTTTAAGCTGTAGTATTTTAATTTTGTAGCGTTCATATTTATTGGGGAAAAGTAATATAGATGCTGAATCCTTACTTGAAAAGTTTTTAAATGCAAACAATGGATGTGTAATTCCAATCCCATTATTAACCAATTTAATAAATGGTGAGTTTTTAGTAGCCTATTTATTTATAAAAAAAAGATTTCAATTTTCGTTATGTAATAAATCATTAAATAACCATTGGTGTAAATTATAAGGGTGTAAATTTTATTTTAGAAAAACCTAAAACTCGACAATTACTTTCTACACTTGCTTCTTCAACAACTGGATCAGAATCAGAAACTTGTAATTTCAATGATACAGGTTTAAATGATTCGGTTTTTGAGGGTTATTCCAAACAACTTCACAAGATTTCAAAATATTCCATTATTGCCCAACATCTTAAAAACAAAAACACAAATTTATCAAAATCTTATTCTCCTTGTTCTATGTCTTATCAGTTTGAAGACAACAAATTCTGTTCATTAAACTTTACAAAAATATTTTTAAGGACAAATAACTTGAAACCGTTTCATTTATTCCATGAGATATCTTCCAAATATTTAAAAGGATTAAACAGTGTAACAACCTGTAAAATCCTAGGCAATGTTAACAACCTACGCAGTATTTTAAATTTAAATATACCTCATGTTGATCATGAAATGCCAGAGATTATCCAAAATTTAGAAAACATTGACTTTTTTGTTTTGGGCCATCAATATACACACTTACTTCCAATATTGCAATTTAATGGTTTAAGTCTTATTGGGGGACAAAATCAAACTTTAAGGGCATTCCAGAGCATTGTAAAAATACCATGCCACAACAATTTAGTTTATATTGTTAAAAGTCATTGCAGTTTGTGTGAACCAAGTTTTCAGCAATATTGTTGCATACACCATCGAATTGGAATATTTCATCCTGTTGGAAATGGATGTGCTGCTATTTCATGGATAAAGTATGTTTATACTTTAAAGAGTGGTTTGACAAGCCTTACTTAAATGTAAAGATTTAGGTTTTTAGAAATCATTTTTTTGTTATTATTCATCAAATTTGTAAATTTTTACAGCGAACCTCAAAGATCGAGTTTATCAGGTTTATTAACCCTATGTCAACAATTTCTACCTCAACAAATACAATTTGGTGACTTTATAGCAAAATGTTACCAGGATTTTACATCTACGAAAATACAAGACAATAATATTATAAAAATGAAACCAACAAAAGCTATCGGTAAATAAAAAAATATATCGAATTATGTCAGCATTGTTTTTGTATAAGTAATTTATTTTTAATGTTTATTTGTTTTTTTTAGGGGATTATATATCTTTTGAACCTGAAATGGTTGAGCCATGGTTTGCAACAGCCAATACCTCAACACAATTCCAACAACTATGCAGCAATTTAAAAAGGTAAGACAACTTAAGAAACAATTAGAAGAGGTGTTGTAAGAAAATCTCTTTATATTTTGAAATTTTTTTTATTTTTAGTGAAACATGTACACCAGTTACAGAAAATGATTCAGATTTTTTAGAGTTTAATGATCTTATTATTTCACAACTGCAAAGTAACTACAAAACTCTACCAAGTGATAACACTAACCAGGTAAAATTATCAAGTTCACTCTATCTGTCTTGTGAAAAAGGTGATCTAAAGTTTAAACTAAATATATGTTATCTCTTAAGAAAATAAATAATTCTGAGGATATTTACAAGCCACTGAAATTACCTGGTAAGTTAAGTTTATTCTTCTTTTAAATATTATATTTTAAAAGGTTGCTTTGAAAAAAAGATTAAGAAATTTTTTTTTTTAAACATGGCAAGTATATAATAGACAACTTTGTTTGAGAGTAGCAATTAAAAAAACACTTTTACTAGATTATAATGATCCAAAACTAGCGATTGATGCTGTTATGTTTGAGTATCAAAGTACTTTGGATCGATTTGGCAATGAGCCTTCTCTGATGAAGTTATCAGCTCATGACATAATTCAGTCATTTTGCAGACTGTCAAACAAAGGTAAAGTTTAAACAAAGTTTTAAAATTGAAATCTAAATATTACATTTATCTCAATTTATTTTTTCACTGATACTTTTTAAATCACACTCTTTAAGGCTGTATCACCTTGAAATAAAACATTTCAATTTTAACAGGTTCAACTATAGCCTTTGATAAAATTGAGAAACTTTTGATGCAAAATATTTTTGTTTCTGCTGCTAAAATAAGAAGCAAAAATGAAACCCAGGAGAAAAAAACAGCCGAGTAAGTTAAAATAACCTAACCTGTTTATTTAAAAAAATTAAAAACAAAAGAATCTTGTTTTAGCTTAAATTTGAAATATATTATTTCAAAAATAAACCAATTTGAGATTTTTTACCTATATTTTAAGGTTATACTTTTGACAATGACACTTATAAATTCTTTTTTTCTGTAGATATTTTCTACAAATCCTTCTTAAAATGGAGTGGTTATGTTACAAACTTCCACTTAGTGAAGATCAGGATGAATTTATTGTTGAGGAGTCAGAAATTATTATTCAATTACTTAGAGCTATTTCGATTTCCGAAAGTCCAGAGAAAATGACAAAGTTTCTAAGCGAGATTCTTGTGGAAAGGTTGGTAAAGGCAAAATTTAATACATAATTTTACAGAGTGACTAATTTGTCTTTTTTTGCACTTTTTAGTTATTTTTCTTTATGTGGTCGTGTTCTGTATGAGATCCACAGCGATCTGATGCTTCCAATTCCTGCATCTTTAGAGCAATATTCAACTGAATCAGGAGTGGATGACAGCTTTTTTGCTCCTCCATCAAACAGAAGTGATCTTCCAAGCATGGGACCCTTCTCCATGACAAGTTCTGTGGGAAGTCATTGTTCAGATGATTTAAGACCAACTAAGTAAGTGCTACTTACTATATTTGTGTACATAACCGCACTTAAATATCTTTAAAATAATATAACTTTATAATTTTGATATCAAGTGTTGTGAAGCCCAAATCTTTTAATCATAATTTTATTTATTAATTAAATAATTATTGATTGCCTGGCAATGACTTCTGTTTAATTTGCAAAACACTTATTCTACTCCTTTTAAATAGTGATATTATTTAAAGCCTAAAAAAGATTATTTTAAATCTACTGATTTTTTTACAGGCAATTTAAACTACGAAGAACATCTCACATTACCTCAAATGTTACAAGAAATATTGTTATGCCTGAAACAAAAAAAATAACGAACAGACAAAGATCAAAAACTGTTGACACATCCAATACAAGGTTTAAAATATTAAACAACACAAAACTAATGCCAGAAAAGATTCCACAACCGATGCTCACTGAAAAAAAGTTGGTTAAAAATGGTAAGTTTGTGCAACATCTGTTAGTTACAAGATTAAGGTGGAAAAAAATATTATCTCTAATGAAAAATTAAATCAATTTTATCATATCTTTTTAAAACAGTTTACTTTTTTATTAGTTTCCCAAGAAATGGTTCGGGTAAGGAGAGACTTGTTTGCATCCCCTTCCAAATCTGCAAGGAAGAAATTAAAATCAGAAGCTGATCTTAGAAAGCTTAAGAAAAATACAAACCAAGGTGTCATGTTATTTATTTTTATTAAATATTTTTATCAAACAAAACTAATTATTTAAAGGTAATTAATGTTAAAAATGGTAATTAATGTTAAAAAAAAATTATTTTTTATCTTTTAAACTATTTTTTTATTTTTGATATGTTGTAGATATTCGAAAGAGTAGACATAATGATCGGAGAAAAGGTTTGTCAGTTCTGGACACCCCAGTTGCTAAGCAACGGATGACAGCTCTTGCTCGCCAGAGATTAAGAATGAGAAGAAGTCATGAAAACAAGACTGAAGGAGAGAATATGACTGTTGTTGAGGAGTCACCAATGAAAATGGAGGAAGAAAATGTATTGGTGTCCAGGCCAGTAAACTCTGTGACACAATCCCAGCCTAGGTATGCTACATAACTAAACTAATTTTAAATTATTATTAATTTTAAGTGTTTGTAGTTTGTAGAAAATTAAAAGATATATTCAGGATTAACTTAAAAAAAGTTGTTAAAAATACTAAAACTGTTAAAATTAAAAAAAAATATTTTGTTAAATTTTTTTTTTAGGAGTCCACGTCATTCAGTGATGTTAACTCGTCAGCATTCATTCTATCGCGGCAGTGACCCAAAGTCTCGAACTGTGGCACGGGCCGAGGTTGTCCAGCAACATCAAAAAGCACATCCTGCTACTCCAAAGATTGTTCAGCCCAAAATTACATCAACCAAAACTTCTTCTTTAAATCCCACTTTCTCTCCGAAAAGTCTTCTTTTTTCATACTCAGGTCAAAAGAGCGGAGAAAAGTCCTCCGAAGTTAAAAAAGATCCTCCTCAAAAAGGTAGAAGACGTTTACAACTTCTCAGTACATCTGAATCTCAAGATAGTACAAAAAATAAATTTACATTTAAAAAATCGATCGCGTTTGATCAGTTAGCAGTAAATGCTGCAAAAGTACATTCTAAAAGCCCAGAAACTTCACCATCATCTATATTTGCTGCCTACAAAACCAATGAAAAGAAGACTAATGTTGTCAATGAAAGCAATAATCCAATTACTACTGAAAAACAAAATACTAACCCTGAAATGTCTAAATCACAATCGCCATTAAGAAATGATGAAGAGAAAACTATAGAACCTGTAACACCGGATAACTTAACAAAAACACAACAAATTGACTTAAACATATTAGGTGCTCCACCTCCTTTAATTAAACAGGTTGGCCCTTTGGATAACTACATCACCAGAACACCAACACCTGACAAAAAATCCAGAAAAATATCTTTGTCGGTATCAAGTAAAAGAAAGCCTTCACCAAATGGTGATCATATTCACTGCTGGCCAAGAAAAAAGAGAGCTGTAGACAGTTGTTCGTCTCCTGGATTTGTTGCCAAACGAAGCAAAACAGAATCTGGACTAAAATGTGGTCAGTTGTTTTTTAGTGATGAGAGTATAATGCCAATTGAGGAAAATAACACTTTAGAAATCCCCAAAAGTAACAAATTAATTGAAAGTCCAGATCTTAGTGTTTATATTGTATCAGATGGAGATAATGCAAACCAGAAAATCAGCAAATTACCTTTTGCTGATGGTCCCAAATCGCCGGGAATAGATGTCAATCAGTATTTTAACACACTTAACACCACTTTTAAAACTCCAAGCAAAAGAACTGACTTGTTAAATGATATTGGTGGTGTGTTTCCATTCAGTGAACCGCAAAGTTTACCAACATTAACCCGATTTCAAAACAGAGAGGGTACTTTATTTCATGCACGATGTGGTTCACCTTCATCTAAAAAACATGTCCCTATGATGTTGTTGAATGATAACTTGGATGAAACCATATTGTAAATGTAAAAAAATTATTATGAATATTATTTTAAATTTTTGAAAATTTAAACATTTTAGTATGCACACTTGTTTTGTCTAAATTAGATTAATTTGTTATATTTATTTAATATTTAAAAATGATTCGTTATATTAACAAGCACCACGGCAATCCAATGTATGTTAATCTTAATGAATTTTGAACATTAATTGTTATTTATAAAATATCTAGTTGTTAAATTCTTAACAATCCTGAAATAATAGTTTATTTTCTTGTTTAAGTACTTTTATATGTGAAATATAAAGAAATGTTTATATAAATCGACTTATATTTTAACACAGTATATTAGAGTAAAGGTCTAGTTTAATTTTGTTAAATGTAAAGGTTAGAAACGGTTTGTAAGTCTGTATATTTTGGACAATTATACGTTTTTTTATGTATAGGGTAGCCATTTTTGTTTTTTTAAAAGCTTCTCTCTTTATCCCCATCGTGCGATTAAACCGAACTGGACAATCTGGTCGCGTAGATTTATTGACTGCGTAAGTTTTGCTATTATAATTGCAGGTTTTTATTAAAAGCTCCAGTTTTTGTTCGGTTAAATAAGGTTTATCATGAAATATAAACATGTGCTGTTTATATTTTTCGTATTTAAAACTTACATAGCAAATGGAAGTATCGATTTGTATTTGCCAGAAGATCAAGTTATACAATTGTTTGGTTGGTAAAATTTGTCTTGAATTTTTTTAACAAAGTTTATACTTTATTTAAAAATTAATTTTTAAAAGCAACTATTTGCTATTAAAAATAATGAGAAAGTCTGACAGTCTCAATTGTCATAATAAATGTTATTTTTTGTTTTAATACATTCTACATGCTATACATAAAAAACTGGTTGTCCAATATTTGACTTAAAACAAAGTCACTAAATCAGAATGTGAAATGATTATTTTAGAAATGTTGTGATTTTAATTAAGTTATTTTTTTTTTTGTAATAATATTTTATGTGTGACTACTCAGGCATTGAAGATGCTCAAATGTATTATGTTCGGGATGGAAGAGTGAATCAAAATGCCCTGGATTTTGTTGCTCATGTTCAACCTGAACAAAATGTGTTGAAGTATATTTGGAATACAATATCTCCTGAAGCTGTCATTTTCTATGATGTTAACATATTAAAAGCAACAGTAATAATTAATTTTTAATGTTAAAACCATTTAATGTATAGATGCACTTAACCAATATTGTTCACACACTTTTGATACATGTTGTATTTTTATATTTTACTTATAATTCAGGCGGTTTATGAACCAAACGACAGCATAACAAATGGAATGCAAAAACTAATTTCCAATCTAACGGTAAGTTTTTTGTCTATAAAATCAATTGATTTAATTTAGTTTGTTGTTTTCCTAAGGTAAATATTAAATTGTTAACATAATTATGATATTCTTTTAAAATGATTTCCAATTAAACCTAAATATGTTTTGTTGTTAAGACATCATTAGGTGAAAGTGGCCGTGTTCCTCAGTCTCCCATCTCATTTTATGTATATGTAATCTGTAGTGGTCTGGCAACAGGCAATGTTACCTTCACCACGAAAATCCACATGACGTACAATGAGGAAAACATGACTCGAAATATGGAAGTTCAAATTCACAGATTAAAAAAATGCAAACAAAGTAAATATAGTATCAGAAATTTAAATATTATTTTAATTTGTCTAAATATTTGTTTTAATTTGTCTAGCTTTGTCATGCATTTCTTAATTATAAAATTTATTTGCAGCATATTCTTTACCAGATGATGCTCCTGTTGATGAAATAACAACTCCTAAAACCAATATCAATTATCCTGGTAAAATTTGTAAATTATGAATTAAATTTATTATTTAACTTTACTGTACTTTGAGCTTTCCTGTGCAATTTTCTTTAGGGTGCGTAAGATTTATATGTTTGTGTTGATTTTCAATTTATTCAACTTTGTTTCAGATTCAAATAATGTTGATCCTTCTAGCAATGGGGTACCACAAAGTACAGCTGCATTTTATATCTCTATTTTAGTTGTGTCAGTTGTTATTGTCCTAATTGTGGTGGCTATATATATCTGGCATCGAAGAATGAGTAAACGTGCAAAGTAAATCTCTTTTAACCATTTGATCCTTGTTTATTTAAGTATTTTTTTTAAATTTTGGTTTATTATGAATTTTAGAATGAGTGCAAGATCGCCGATAGGAACTCATCATGTAAACCAATGTCTACAACCTGCTCTTCCAAACAATGAACAGAAGCCACACTGTAAGTTTGAGCATTTAACATTTAACTATTACTCTCCATTATACCTGAATTTAATTTAATATTGCAGCAAATGTAACAAGCCTCATGCAAATAACACCTTACATCAATGATTTGGGGACTGATATTACTGACATTCAAATGAAGTTAGGAGATATAGCACTTGAAAGGTAAATGACATTTAAAATTAAAAATAAAAGTTTCACTTTAATCTTGCTAACCAATATTTTAACAATTTTTCGATTATTTCTATTTTAGATCATCTGTTGTCTTAAAGGACTTAATATTGAAAGGAACGTTCGCAAGAATATATAAAGGCCAACTGGAAGACGGAACACTTGTACTTGTTAAAACAGTGTCAGGTTGGTTACTTATCTTTCTTAAATAACCAACCGGCAGCGTGGTAAGAACACTTGCTACACCACAAATGAGGCCATGGGTTCAATCCCCCCTGCTCTCATGCTGTAGCGCCCTTGAATGAGGGGGTATAAACGGTATGAACTCCTGCTGAGCTAGCACTTAATCAGCAGTATAATTACCGGGCAATTATAATCTTTATAATATCCCAAACTGCTACAGGCAACTCGAGACTGGGTCGGAGTAACTGATGTTCCTCTTGTTGAAGTCGCATAGTCGAATTTCCCACATCGAGGATAAAGATCTATATACAAAAAAAAAACATTGACTAAACATTTTTATGAAGTGTTGTTCGAAAAATATACTAAAAACTTATTTATCATAGATGTGGCAACAGAGTGTACAGATGAACAAAAAAGATTGTTGCTGTTTGAAAGTTCATTGCTGCGTGGTATGCACCACAGAAATCTTCTTCCCATTAAGCATGTTGTTTTTAACACTGACATCTCCCCACCCTTGGTTATATTTGCTTATATGGAAGGTTTGTGTTTTATATTCAAGGCTTTACAAATATAAATGTTGCAAACATACATAGTGTATTTTTGACCTTATACACCTTTTGCAAGCGGATTATAAGTTACATATATTTTAACAACTATGATAAAACATAATTTAAAAAAATAAATAAAATATAAGTTGTCAATTTTGTAAAATTCTAAGCATATTAAATGACATAAATATTTATGATTTAAGGTGGAAATTTAAAGCACTACTTGCAAGGTATAAAGGTTCATGAAGCTCCAGGTCTTGTCACAGGAATATTGACCTCAAATCAACACAAGTTTCAGCAAGTTCCCACTCCAGACCTTGTTGGCATGGCGATACAAGTAAGCAAAAAGTAGCTATCTAAATTGAAAGTTTGTATGTATGTTTAATGGTTTAATGTTTTGGTTTCAATTAAATGTGCTGTTAATGGAGTGTATCTATTTATCCATTCTAATATTTAGATTGCATGTGGAATGACTTATCTCTCAAAACGTGGATTAGTACACAAAGATCTTGCTGCCAGAAATTGTGTGTAAGTAGTTTTGCTAAATTTAAAAGAAGAAGTAGATAAACAAAAAGTTGATTTCTAAAAATAATTTTAATTTGGCAGGTTGGATGCTGATATGAAAATCAAAATTACAGACAATGCACTGTCAAGAGATATATTTCCTGCTGACTACTGTTGCCTTGGTGATAATGAAAATCGACCTTTAAGGTGGCTGGCATTGGAAAGCCTTGTCCATAAAGTTTATTCATCTGCAAGTGATGTGGTGAGTTATCATTAAAAAATGATTGGCTGTTTTAAAAAACAATATGTTTTAATGTTTGGCAATTTAGTATGTTTATTCTGATTATGCCATTTTTAGTGGTCATTTGGAGTTTTGTTATGGGAGTTACAGTCACTAGCAGCAACCCCATATACCGATATTGATGATTTTGAAATGGCTGACTATTTAAGTGATGGATTCAGATTAAGTCAACCAATCAACTGCCCAGATCATCTGTAGGTTTTTTTATAGTATAAAGTTCCTACACATTTTTAGATGCCATTTCACTTAAGCAGTTTAAATATAAATGCATTTCTTTATGTTTTAGATACAGTATTATGGCAGGCTGTTGGCATTATTCAGCAGACCAGAGGCCTTCTTTTACACAGCTACTTCAATGTTTGACAGAATTTTATGCAGAGTTGGGAGACTATGTTTAATTTTTTTATAATTTTTTATCTTTTTTAACAATTTTTATACTCTTTCGTAACTGATTAATATACAAGTGCCTTACTGATATTTTATATTATGGTGTGCAAGTTTATTATTAAATATTGACTTTAAATTGTAAATCATTTTTTTTTAAATAATCTGTTGTGCCTTTTTATATTGATGCAATTGAATAAATATATATTTGTACAATTATTAAGTTTTTTTATTTGACACGAAATGAAAGCATAATGGAACAAAAGGGCTTTTATCAAACAAAAAATTAGCAATTAATTAAATAATGATTTTATAAATTACATTCCGAGCAACTTATACAATTTAGGAACATAATCATCGTACTCTGCTTGAAAGCATGCCCCAGCAATAGGAGATCCCAGATTATATTTGTCAACAATGTCTTTGAGTTTTGTACCACCTCTTCCATCTGCCTTTAGAGCCAATTTTGTTCCAGTAAAATTAACTTTACCTTGCTGCGCATACACCAAAATAATATAACGATGGAGACCTGTGCCTTTTGGAGGTCCGGCACCAACGTACTGGGCGATTATTTCTCCTTGATCAATGTTACAGCCAGGAACATTAATAACACCCCAATGAAACCATTCCCGAAATTTAGGGTTTGCCCGACTAGGTGCATCAGGATCAGTCATAAACACTGAGTAGAACGTATCAGATTGACAGCTGCTCCATGTAACTGAAGGTATATTTTGAACCTAAAAATATATATTACTCTTAACACTTTTAAAGCTTATGCGCTGTCAGACAGTAGAAATTTATCAAATAAAACAAAAGCAATAGTGACCAAATAATATAACAACCTGTGTTGGAGTAAAAACTTGACAAATTTCTGTTAAATTAACATCTCCGAATTGAACGCTAGCTTGTTCTGTAGGACAACTTTCTACTTCTGTCAATTCATTTGCCGACCAATCTTGATTTAACGACATTTTGTAATAACAAATATTTTAATTTGGATTCTAAATTGGTATGACAAAAAAGTTATTTGATGAAAAGCAATTGACACATTAAACAATAAAACACACGCTGCACATCAATCCAATTTAAATTTTGCAACGGTAAAAAAAGAGAATTTAAATTTGCAGAAAAAGAAAAAGGTTAAAGAGTATCAAAAAAAAGCATTTTATTTTGCGCAAATATCATCGTCATACTTCAGTTCATACGTTAGGAACTGTTTGTTCAAGCATGGTGAATAAAAAATGTATGTATTGTACATTACGTAATACAATTTTATAATCATTTAGTAAAGTGAGGAATAACAAATTATATGAGAACTACCATTAACTTTAGGTTGTTTTTATGTGATTTAAGGTAGATTAGGTTTTACATTTTTGTTCTTTATTAGAGGTGTTCATTGCATAATATTATAGAATCAAAATTATGGATGAAGCTTTTCTAATATTTGTTAACTATTGGATTTTGACACCAATTGTGCTTTTCTTTCGTGTTTTATTGGTGCTGTTTGTGCTAATCATATTCCGACGAATATGGTTGTGGGGAAAAAAATCAAAAAGAGTTATTGTGGTTGTGTTGGGTGATATTGGTAGAAGTCCAAGAATGGCATATCATTCATTGTCATTAGCTCACCATGGCTACCATGTAAACCATGTAGGTTATCCTGGTTCCACCCCACATAAATTACTTTTAGAGGCAAATAATATTAAACTCTGTTATATAAAACAGTTGGACATATCAAAAAAACAATTTCCAAAACTATTCAACTACGTTTTAAAAGTTGTTACTCAAAGTCTTTGCATTTTTTGGGCTCTATTTGTTAAAACTCCAGGTTCAGAATTTATCTTAATGCAAAATCCACCTTGCATACCTAGTATGGCTTTGTGCTTTTTGCTTTCAATTTGGAATGGTAGTAAACTGATTATTGACTGGCATAATTATGGTTACTCCATTCTTGCTCTTTCATTGGGTAGCAAACATATTTTGGTGAGAATTGCGAAATTGTATGAAGAATTTTTTGGACAACTGTCTAGTGGTAATTTATGTGTAACTCATGCCATGCAGGAAGACATGTTTAAGTCATGGCACATTGGTGCAGAAGTAATGCATGACAGACCTCCTGATTTGTTTAAAATTCTTGATATTAAGGAAAAACATAATTTGTTTAAAAAACTTGGTAAAAAGCATTCTCAATTTGCAAGCGCTAACAATTCTTTTGGTGAAACTCGTTTTACTACTGAAAAGGGTGATAATCAATTTAAGTTATTAGATAACAGACCAGCGTTAATTGTAAGTAGTACAAGTTGGACAGAAGATGAAGATTTTTCTATTCTCTTGGAAGCGATGGAAATATATGAATCTAAAATCCAAAATGGGATAGGAAATTTACCTAAGATTTTATGCGTTATTACAGGAAAAGGTCCACAAAAAACATACTATGAAAAATTAATAGCAATCATGAATTGGAATCATGTAGAAATTATGACTTTATGGTTGGAGGCTGAGGACTATCCTAAATTACTTGGTTGTGCCGATCTAGGAGTAAGTTTACACACTTCATCAAGTGGTCTTGATCTTCCAATGAAGGTTGTTGATATGTTTGGTTGTGGATTACCAGTTGCTGCCATTAAATTCAATTGTCTAGATGAGCTTGTACAACATAACGTTAATGGCTTTGTGTTTAATGATGCAATTGAGCTAGCTGAGCAACTTCATGCTGGCCTTAACGATTTTCCTAAAAATCAAAATGTTCTTGAAAAGTTTCGAACCAATGTTTTAAAATTTAAAAGTGTAACTTGGAATGACACATGGAATAAGGTTGCATTGCCGATGTTTCAAAATAAGTAAACCTAAATGTTCAGTTTTTTTAATGTTTTGAAAATTTAGTTCTATTTTCATGGCAATTATTGCCTTTAGTATCTTGCTCTTATAATTTTTTTTTGCTTATTTTAGTTACCTACTTATGTTGTTTAAATTATTAACAAATAACAGTTGAAGTTAAATGTATGCAGTTTTCTATGTTTATTTAAATTGCCTTTCTTTAAAATTATGGTGCAACAATTTTTTAAACTAGATATTTTTTCTCAGACTTTGATAAATTTTTTTAAATATTCTGACATAAAATGCTGAAGTCAATTTACATTTTCTCAATTTGTTTTGTGTTTGTGTTAAATGGTTCTCATGCTATTAGAAATTTAGTTTTTAAAAATGAAAACAATGGTGTAGTGAAGATGGATAAATTGCAACAGAAAGGAAAAGCTGTTCCTGCAAAAACATTTGTGGTTGACTTAGATGCCCCGCCTATGGAAAGGTAGTTGGTTTAATGTTAAAACATCAATAAAAACAAAAAAAAATAATAGCCTACTCATATTATGGCTTACATTGGTATTTTAACAAAACCCAAATTAGTTTTTGTTTGGATTTTTTTATTAAGTTTGGATTTTTAAAATTAAACAGGATGTGTTTTTTTTTATCACAACCCACTTAATTATATAGCCTATGTAAATAAAAATAGCTTTTGTAATTTACATTTGATGTTTTTTTTTAGATGGAACCCTATTGTGAGGCAATATGATGCAAATTATCTAATGGAAGGAGTAACTAAAATATTGACGTAAGTCGTGTGGGGTGTGTTTTAAAATTAATTATTAAAAAAAATTACGTAATACTGGTTGACCTAATTTTTATAGTTAAAAAAATAATTTGTGTTAATAAATTTTCAAAATTTTGTTTACGTTGTACAGAAAGGAATTTCCATTTAAAAAATTGTTGCCACTTGTTCAAAAAATAGCTGGCGATCTAGACCGCTTTATTCCTCAACCCTATTCTGACGAAATTCGGGGTATTGCTAAAACACTTGGGTTACCATTGGGTGATGCTGTTCTGGTTAACATAGTTTATGACTTTTCGGCTTATGGAACCACTGGTTTTAAGTAAAAAAAAACTTAACTTTATAGGTTTATAAGTGTATATATGCTAATTTTTTTTAGTTGATTAAGCTTTTGTATTCATTGAATGATATTTATTTAAATAATGATTTAGAGCTTGTACAAGTATTGTAACACATGATGAAAAAGGTCAAATAATCCAGGGAAGAAATTTAGATTATGATGCCCCAGAGTTTTTAAAAAACATAAGCATGCAGTTGGACTTTCACAAAAATGGAAAGGTAAATTTTGTAAAAATATTGCCTTACTTAATGTAGTTTAACAAAATAAATTTTGTATTGGTTTAAACAAAACATATTAAGCTTTAGTTAAAATATATTGGGATATTTTAAAATTATATTTTTTTTCTCATTTTTAACAGTCTTTGTACATGGCAACATCTTATGTTGGTTATGTTGGTATTATTACTGGCACAAAACATGGAATGTTTTCTATAAGTGGGGATGAAAGAGATACTGGTTCTCTATGGACAAATCTTCTGTCCACAGTTGAAGGGGACAAGTTTGCTTTTTTTTCAGAAAGACAAGTAAAATTTAAAAAATATTTCAATATTATTTTTAAAATTATTTTAATGTTGGTAAACTTTTTAATGCTCTAAACTAAGTAATGTGCAATGTTGCATTTAAATTTTAAAACTTGGTATCTATAATTCTATTTAACTATACAATAAGGTTTTGGAACAAGCTACTAGTTATGCAGATGCATTGCAATATTTAATGACCACACCCACCATTGGACCAGTATATTACATAATTGGTGGGTTAAAACCTAATGAAGGAGCAATTGTTGTGCGAAATTCAAATAGTCTAGCTAATGTCACATATTTAGGAACTAAGACAAACCCGTAAGCAAATTAAAATTGATTGTCAAGTAATGTAATGTACTTCTCTTGTTATCCTAAATTTTAGCCAACATCGTTTCAACTGTACAATATTAAAATTATTTATGTTTATCTTAGATGGTATATTGTTGAAACTAATTATGATCCTTGGAATAAACCACCAGCCTCTGATGACAGAAGAGATGTTGCTATTAAAGCAATGAACCAGGTTGGAGAAATGAACATGAATGCTGACAATCTTTACAAGGTAACTGTAAACATTTTTTGTAGATTTTTTTAAAGGTAAACTTCTTATAAAACATCTATTAAATCTTGTAGTGATATTTAAAAACTTGTTGTAATATCAATTTTTTATCATTTTGAAGGTTTTGTCAACCCCTCTTGTGTTAAACCCAACAACAACTTACACCACAATTATGAGTGCAGCTGATGCTTCAGTTTATCATACCATGATTCGCTTTGATGATTAGAATACTTTCTAATCATCAAAATGAATCAAGCGAATCAAAGTTTGTATTATTTGTTACTTTATTATTTGATTAAAATTTCTTTGATTGTATTGCACTTTAATTTTATACAAACTTCTTTTTAAAAAAATTTAAATGTTTTTAATTAAATCTTTTATTTTGCTAAAATACATTTTTAAATAAATCTCCACCGCTACATGTTAAAACAAATAAAATTGTAGTGAAACTTTATCAACATAAAATACCTAATTTTGTATTGTTTAAAATCTACCTGATACTTATTAAATATGCACTTATGTTGTTACAATCCATGAGTTCAATTTTTATTTTTTGTATTTACTCTGAGTTGAACGATATTGATACAAAAATTAACAAAAAGTGTTTATTTATTCAATATTTCTAGTGCAATATGTGTTAAGCAATAAAAATCAAATACCATAAAAGTTTAAGAGTAATACATTTGATTGGTGCCATAACAGTTTATAAAAATGACATTTATTAAAACAATTTATGAATTGTATACTTAACAAATGTTTTAAAATATCATTTTTTATAATCGGTGCTGGTATTGTAAGGTTCATCCTTGTGGTAAAGATTTGTGATTGGACAATATTGCTTACCCAAGAAAGGTATATATGTTTGTATAAGAGTTCAAAACCTTAAAAAACAAACAACAGTCATGTGTTTTAACGATTTAAGTTTTATCGTTAATGTTTTATCATTTGATAATGTTTAAGTATTTTATCACGGTTTTGTATTTACAAAAATATGGTTTAGTTAAGGTGATTAAATATTTAAATTCATATTCGGTATTTAATTATATAATAGACTACTTTTACTTAAATGTATGACTTTTTGTTTGTAATTTTTTGTAGGTTATCAACAACAATGAAAGTTATTATTAAGTTTTTAGTAGTTTTGACGTTCACTGCAATTTGTTATGGAGACATCATAAAAACTAATCAAGTTGAAGAACCTTCTGTGAGGCAATTCTCTAAACCGGCCATACCAGCAAAAACTTACATCCTCAATCTTGATCTCCCACCCCTTAAAAGGTTTGTTAAACTTTAAATGACTTTTTTACCATCTACCAACTGATTTAAAAATAAATATGTTTTTTTTCTGTAAAATATAATTTTACTTTTTGATGTGGAAAATAAAACCTTTTTTTAAAATGATTTTTATCTGTTTAGATGGGATGAAATAGTAAAACAATTCGACTCCGAATTGGTTTTAAAAGGCTGGAAGCAACTGATAAGGTAGTATTCTTATTCAATAAACAAAAAGCCAACATTGAAGTATATTTATTTTAATTCATATTTAGCAAAAACTATAAAGCATATCAAAATGCGTTTTAAGTCTTTTACCACCTATATATTTAATTTATTAAATAAAATTTTGCTTTGCAGCCAATTTATTCCAGAAAAATTAATACCGCTTATTGAGTATGTGGCATCTGACTTGGAAAGATTTATACCTCAACCTTTTGCTGATGAAATGAGAGGAATAAGTCAATCCATGAACATTCCATTGAGTGATATTGTTTTGATTAACATTGTTTATGATGTTTCAGCTTTTAACAGCAGCACTTTAAAGTGAGGTTATAACAATGTGTTGGGATAAATTAGATTTAATATAACGCAGAGAAATAAATACAACCACCATAGTTTTAGTTTCATTAATACTTTTATACTTTATAGTGAATGCTTTGTTTTAGAGCATGTACAAGTATTGTGGCAGTAGATAAAACAGGAAGATTAATTCAAGGCAGAAATTTGGATTACAAAGAACCTTCTTTCTTGCGACAACTTACAATGCAAGTTGATTTTCAGAAAGGGGGTAAAGTAGGTTTAGTTAAAGTGTTTAAATTGGCACCATGCATATACATTATTTATAAATTACATTTTATAACAAGTACTAATTTGTGTATTAGTCATTATTTATGGCCACTACATATGCAACTTATGTTGGTATTATCACTGGATCAAAACAGGGAGCATTTTCAGTGACAGGAGATGAAAGAAATAAAGGACGGCTTCTGCAAAACATTGTATCTGCTTTAAAACATTCCGACTCAACGTTTTTCTTGGAAAGACTGGTAAAGTAGCTTTATAAGTAATAAAATTAAGGCAGTTTTAAATACAATTTTTAAATATCTGTTTTTATCTCTTAGGTACTAGAAACCGCAACTGACTATCAATCAGCTCTAAATATGTTAATAGAAACTCCAACTATCGCTCCAGTTTATTACATCGTAGGTGGCATACATCCTACGGAAGGTGCCATTATTGTCAAAGATAGAGAAAGAGTGCTAAACGTGACTAAGCTAGGGGAAGACAAAGATCATCCGTATATTTTTAGTTTCTTCAAAATTTTATTAAGTGATGTTTTAAACTTTTGTAATATCATAAATTTCTTACAAAATTAGCTCGTTTAGTTTTTAAATTATACATTTCAAATATTAAAATAATGTATCATAAAAGTATGAAACATTTTTAGTTTTTAAATTATACATTTCAAATAATAAAATAATGTATCATAAAAGTATGAAACATTTTCGGTATTTAAGGTGGTATATTGTTGAAACAAATTATGATCCTTGGAATAAACCACCAGCCTCTGATGACAGAAGAGATGTTGCTATTAAAGCAATGAATGAAGTTGGACAGAAAAACTTGAACGTTTCAACATTTTATCAGGTAAATTTCAATAAAAGGAGGTTGTGCTTAGAATTACACTGGGCTAACATTTAAAGGTTAACCACAAATAGGTATATAATATTTTATATTTAAATTACTGTGCAGGTATTTTCAACACAGCCTGTGCTTAACCCAACAACAACTTACACCACAATTATGAGTGCTTCAGATGCTTCAGTGTATCAAACCATGATTCGATACGATGCACCTTCACCTCCCAATCTTTAATTTTTATAAAAGTTTAATTGTTTTCGCATCTTATTAATTATTTATACTTTGATTTTTTGATTTTCTTTTATTAACTTTTATAACATGATGTGCAGTTATATCAATTTGTTTTATTATGTTTTATGGAAGTTCAATGTTTGAAGTTTTTTATATTTCTAATTTTTATACCAAAAGTGAAATTGTGAAAGTTAATCGTATAATACATAACGTTTTCAAGAATTTTTGGTTGACATTGCTCTATATAAAGATTTTTCTCAGTAAACTTTGGGCTATTAAAAACAAAAATTTTCCTTTGTTTAACCGGGGCCATTTTTAAAGTGCATTTGGAGACCGAATCGTCCCCGGAGAAAATACAAAATGCATGCAGAAAAAAAAACAATAAATAAAAAGAAATCAAAGTTCGTTTAAAATCTAGTTTTAATAAATGTTTTTGCCTTTGAATATTCTTGTGAATATTAACAAATAACTTTATTATATGTTGGGTTAAAAGTTATTTGCTACCAGTGTGGATTTTGGACAATAATGGCAAAGCGCGATATGTTAAAAACTATAATTTTGCATTTATGATTTAGATATTTTGTTAACCTTTTTGTGGGGTTTGAAAAATTGCAGAGCACTTGTTTGGAATAAGATGTTAATGTAGATTTTATTTTAAAACCCGTAACAAATCGTATTTGAACTGCGTTTATGCGTTCATTATCAAAACAATGGATGGGTATTTTCAAGATGTAGCAATTAAGCCACGATTTAAACAAGAATATCAAAACAATGCAACACAAGGTTTAGGTTATTCACATAACCTGCAACATAATACTTCACATGGTGGAGTAATAGTAAAAGATGAAAGCAATTTTCCTGTTGAATTTCAGCAAGAGTATTTCAACAATGAAGGTAGATGGAAGGAACAAGAGGTAATATTGCTAAACTCTATTGTATTCTAACTTATTTTAATATTTTTTAAATGTATTTATATAAGCTGTATTTTTTTAATTTTTAACATTCTTGTTTTTATTTCTTGTTGCAGGCAATGGTGTTGCCTAATACACACCAACCTAACATTGCATACAACAACCCTAATCACATCTTACAAACTCAACAACAGCAACAACAACAGAGTGGTGCCGATTTTGACTTGTTAGCAGCAGCTGAAGCAGCTACGAGATCATTTGCAGTAGGAATGCAACATGCAGTGATGCTACAACAACAAGAATCTATGATTGTAAGAATTTTTGTTATTCAATGACTTTTTGAAGAATTGGTTGATTCTTAGTTTGTAAACATATTTGTATTCTTTATTAATTTTATTGTTTTTACATGGCATGCTAAAAAAGTAGTGTATTCTTTAACTAACCTTATATGCTTTTTGCTATTGAAACGCAATTATTTAGTAACAACATATATTCACAATATAGTTAACTTTTTAAAGATAATTAGTATAATAAAAAAATTAAGATGGTTAATTTTTGTGTTAATACATTTAATTTGCAAAAATTTAATTTTCAAAATTTGTTTCAGCCTAAACCAGATAAAAATCAACTCGGTGTTAGTGGTTTTAATTTGTCACAATACTCTAGTCAAGCAAGTGCAATATTAAGTCAACATCAGAGTTTAGATTCACAACAAGAACTTGTTATGTCGGGAAATCATGACTGCCAAGATGGTACTTTTAATAACCAAATCGTTTCAGCTTTTTTATGGATAGAAGCAAAACTGTGTGCACAACTAAAGGTAACATATGGAGCACATTATTTGTTTATAAAATTGGTATAGCCTATACAATATGGAGTGTGGGCTTTGTAAAATTTGTGTTTACTTTTTCATGTGGTTGTTGGTACAAATGTGATATTTTACATGTAAAGTTAATTTACTGCAATAATTTTTTATTTAAAAAAATAATTATTTATATACATATTTATATACGTTGGCAACTATATTTAATTTTAAACCACTGTGTTTAGTATCTTAATTTCTGTGAGAGGGTTTCTTATGTATACAATCCACTTGAGTATGCATCTGATCTTCATGCCCACTATGTAAGCAAGTTTTGTGGATCCAAACCAATATTATTTCTGGGAATGAATCCTGGTCCGTTTGGAATGGCACAAAATGGGGTAAAACTAACTAAGTTTTAAATATTGACCATAAATGATGTTTAAAAACTTTTAACAATGTGTGTGAATTTGTGTGGCAAATTTTTTTGAAATATTTACTTTTTTTATATATATATATACACTTTTTTATAACAAATTATTTAAATTGAAGGTACCTTTTGGTGACACCAGGTTTGTAAAAGAGTGGTTGAAAGTAACTGGAAATGTACAATCTCCTGTAAATGAACATCCAAGAAGATTAGTGCAAGGATTGAAATGTACAAGGTACAACAATCTAAAAGGACATTTGCATTAAATTGTTTTACAAAATATTTGCAGTTGTTTATGTTAAAATTTTTTTATTTAAAATTTTTTTATATTTGCAGAAGCGAAGTTTCTGGTGCTAGATTTTGGGGTTTCATGGCAAAACTTTGTGGAACTCCTGAGCAATTCTTTCAAAACTGTTTTGTTCATAATTATTGTCCACTTGCCTTTATGACTAAAACAGGTATTTATCTATTTAGGGTTTACATTTCAATTCTGTTTTATTTAATAAGTTTATTTAAATATTGAAATGTGTTTTGTTAACTAACAAAAGATTAGGATTAATTTAATCTTTTTTTTATAAAAATTTGTGTTGTTATATTGTCTAGGAAAAAACGTAATTCCTGCAGCTTTACCAGCTAACGATAAACGACCACTCGAGGCAGTATGTGACATGGCATTACTTCAAGTTGTAAGGGTGTTAAGGTGTCAAGTTGTTGTAGGAGTTGGAAAGTATGCTGCTGACAGGTAGAGTTCAGGATTTTGCCAAACAACTGTCAAGTTGATTTTTTGATTAACTTTTAGTAATGGTACAAATATTCATGCTTAGAAAAAATCATTAATTGATAAATAATTTACATTTGCTTTTAAATTTCTTACCCATTTTTTGTATATATATTAGAGCTCAACATGTGTTAAAAGAATCAGGTGATGAATCATCAGCAAGCATAAGAGTGGAGAGAATATTACATCCTTCCCCTGCATCACCTCAGGTTTATTTTGTTTTGCATTTAGAGAATCAATATCTTATAGGCTGTAAAAACCATAAAAATAGTCATACTAGCATGTCTATTTTTTTTAAATTTAAAAAACGTATTTTTTACAGTAATTTTTTTTTGGAAAAGCTTTGGTTTAAATTTTACCTAACTTAATATTTACAGGCTAATAGTGGATGGGAAGAGATTGTAATAAGGCAGTTACAAGCATGTGGGGTGTTACAATATCTCCAAATGTCAGTTTAACTCTATTACCTCAGGTTCATAACGTTGCGTTGATTGGTCACTTGTTTGAGTTAACACTTACTTTATTTTATATCCAATTCACATACAACAAGACAACTTTTGCTATATTTACTATACCTCAAATATATACTATATCTACCTATTGAGTTTTTGTTTATTATCACTTAGTGTTTTACAATAAGCAAAACAAGTGTTTTATTATTACATTTAATACCTCGAAAGTATTTTGTATGTAAGTATTAAGTTTTGTTTCTTCTTCAGCAATAATTTGTGTGCTCTTAATTAGTTTAATTGGTTCCAATCTAGCCTATACTCTTCATTTTTTAAATGTTCCCTAATTATTTTCTTGTAAAAAGTTCTTAATATTTCACATTCCATTTTAATTGCTGCTAGTGCCATTTTTAGATCTATAATTTGGTTATTTTTAATCTAATTTCCTGTTTTTATTTTTTTTAAATATGGGTAATTTTAAATTTTTCAAACAGTTATCTACAAAATCTTTTTATAATTTACTTAACTACTCCTACTAGGCTATTGCTAAAAAGTCTTAAATAAGTTATATGACTGTTTTCTCTTATTTCCCAATTTTTTTTTACAACTTTTGTAATAATTACTGATTTGTATATATTAACTTTGTTGCATTACCTTTTGTATTGTGTTTATTTTTCATACTGTTAAGAAATATATCTTGTTTCAAAATACTAAAATTTTTTTTTTTTTGGTTACTTTAAAACACCATTTTTGTAATCATGTAGATAATTATTAGCTTTTTTCAATTTTAGAATAAATTGTGGTTACTAAAGTTAATTTTTGTAAATTGTTTTCATTTGGCCTCAAATCATTCATGTTTTTTTTTAAATTACTAACTACCTCAGTTTACTTCTATCAATATTACATTTGCTAGATTGTACCTTTTTTAATTATACGTAGGCATTTTTTATTTTGGTAAAATTTTAATTATTTCTATTCTTCAATTTTTTAAAAAATTCAGCTGGTTTTAAAAGTTTTAATTTTTTTTATTGTTAACTGAAATTCTATTTTGTGCTAAATTAAAAAACTTTGTTGCAAAAAGTAGTATGTTGCAAAAATGTAATTTTATATATTTTAATGAAATGATTGAAGTGTTTTTGTTAAAATTTCAGGGCAATTTTTATTCTTCCTTAAACTTTTAATTTGGCTTACTGTAGTTGGTACGTTTAAAATGCTTCTGCCTCATTTTTTATAATTGTTGCATGTTTTGTAGAATATTTATAGTTAATGTATTTGTATAGTGGTTAATTATCTTATTTTTGCAACTAGTTCGATATATATATGTTTATAAATCAGTTGCTAACTAAATAAAAAAGGTTTCTGGAATGCTATTTGTGAAAATTTACACATTTGTTAACGCCATTCTTAAATCACATACACCTTAATATGTGCTCAACTAAAATTATTCACTGTTTCGTTTAAATGTTTGTATACATTATAACTTTTATTATGTTTAATGTAAAATACATTTTGCCTCCATTTATACTGTGTTGTTACCTGTTTTAAAAGTTGAAGGGGTTTTAGATAAGTTAAGCATTATTTTAAGTGCAAAGCTAGTGTTGATTAATACTTTAATAATATTATTACATATTGAAATGGGATTAATTAATGTAAAATATCGGTAATTTATGTAAGAAACCAATATAATGTTGGAAAAAAATAATTGTTTATAATTACGAAAATTCAACTTTAAGCGTGGTGTAAAAGTAGGGTACTGATACTGTTAAAGTTGTTTTATGTATGAAGATCAAAACGCTCTTAAACAGTTTAAAAATATTCTTTTTTTATAACTAAGAAAATGGAATCTCCAAGACTTTCATCACATCCTACAGTGGTTCAAATTGATCGTGGTAGGGTAATTTATTGTTTGTAAATTTGTTTATAAATGTTAATCCAAAATTAAGACTTTATCACAAATTTAAAATTATCTATAAGTTGATTTAAAATAGGTTCCAATTTAAAGAATTTTGATTCTTTTTTGCACTAGCTTTTGGTAACAATAGTTGCCTTAATTTCATTGTTTAGAACCTTCATACCCTAGTTCACAGAGAATAGGTGGAGATGGAAGAGAAGCTGAGATTGAATCCAAGAAAACTTCACAAAACTACTCACAAACAACGTATGCACCTTACTCTCCTCCTCAACGTAAGCTCATATTTAACCTATTGAAATTTTTATTTTTCCATAAAAAGTATGGTTATTAGCTCATTCATCGGTTCATTTCCATTACCCATTTTTAGTTAAAAAATAATTATATTATAAGTTATTTGATTTAAAAATGTTAAAAAACTTTTTTTGCTAATCTTTGAGTTTTTAGTAGTTAAAAATTTATATATCATCCCTTTAATGTATTTATAAAAATATTATTTTTATTTTATTTTTCTATAAACATTTAGATAAAAATGTAGAAAATAGACCCATCTCTCCAATTCCTTTTGTTGATTTTAATGCAAGTGAAAAACTACAAAGTAGCCCAAGAACTTCCTCACCTTCAAGTCCTCGGCTACATCAAAGTTCTTTAAGTGAAAAAAATCTACAAGAAGAAAAGAACATTTTAAAAGATCACCTTCAAATACAAATTCAAGTAAATTTTTTATATTTTTGTAAAATTATAGATATTGTAACAAAACCGCCATTTTATTGTTCACTTTTACTTGTTATCTGTCTCTAGTCCACTCTGGAAAGTAGGGCAGTTTTCGACGAGATCTCGTGCGTGCAAGCAAAAAAATGCGTGACCGCTCGTGCACGCGTACCAAAATTTCTGGTCTATGCACAGTGCCCTACTTTCCAGACTGGTCCCTAGTCACGTGCTAACACCTTTAGTTACGTGGGCACATCTTATCCCGTTGTTTTCTGTATCACGGGACTTGTATGTTTAAACAGAAGAAATAAATAGTATGAGAGTGGCATAGTGAACAACTTCATGAACAGTTGTGTTTGGTTGCTTTATAGTGTTAATTATCGTTTTGTAAATAAAAAAAATAAAAAAACTATAAAAATGAGATTTAAAACTAAAAAAAAGATATTAATACCTTGCAATTTTAATATTTTAGGTGAACCAGGAATTAAAAAGATTGTTAGTTGCATCAGTTGGAGAGGAATTGGGATATCATTATGAGAGGTTGTCTACTGAAAAGGCACAACTTGCTATGGAGGTAAATCTTAAAATATTTACTCTTTAAATATTTTTATAAACCTCTATTATAAATTTATGTAAAAATTTGAGTTCATCAATGTCTTTGTTTATTTATAGATTGGAGAGTTGGGAGTGGAGTTAGCGAAGAAAAAAGATGAGTTGGAAAGATTGGAGATAACTTGTGATGTTTGGAGGAGTAAATTTCTTGCGAGCAGGTTACAGTGTGATGGTTATATTCAGTGGAAAAGCACACATGTAAGTTTTGTAATTTAAAGTTTAAATTATAAAGTTCACTTAAATTTTATTTTTTCTTCTATCAGACAATCCCCAATATAGTATTAAGATTAAAGATTTTTATATGTTAGTAAATATTATTATACGCTGAATCTTTAGATTTATTATTACATTTACCAAACTTGTTGCACAAACAGTTTTAAGTTGATTTATTATAACGACTCAGTTTATTCTTTATTTGTTTGCACTCTTTTATTAATACCTCCATTTAACATAGCCATAAAACATAAAAATTGTGTTTAAAATAAACAGGAAAGACAAGCAAGAGAGATGGAAAGTGGGGTGAGAGGTTTATTGCAGGAACATTGGAGAAGAAGTGAAAATTTACAAACTATCACAAGGTTGATATAACTTGTTTGCTAACACTTTGTCAGGCCTTGCAGTAATAAAATAACTTTACTATGTTTATTCTATTTAGTAACAGTCCATTTATTATTATTTTATTTTAGAACTTTAGAAAATTTAAAATTAACCCTAAAAATTCCTGATCGAATTTCGACAATCAACCAAAAAAGTTCAACCATGGATGAATATTGTAAAGAAATTGCCAACCAATTATCAAATCACATATTAGAAGATTCAAAACAAATATGTGTTAATGTTATTCACAACGAAGTCCCATTACCAACCCCTGCTGAAAAATATGTTTTACAGGTATATATAACTGTACAATATATTGCAATTTGTTAAGATTTATATATATACATTAAATCAATTTTATTAACATTTTTTGTTTTAAATTAGCTACTAAGTGAGCATCAAAATTCTAATCCCACCTCTCCAAATAAAAGACCCGGCAAATTTTTGTTGCCACAATCTTGTGTGAAATCAGACCACAGAACAGTGATCGACAGATTCCATTCCAAAGCTGTGTTTGATAACATTACACTTAACTGTTGTATACACTGTAAGGGTGATATACAGGTTGTGTAATTGCAATATTGTTTTTATATATTTTGAATTTTACACTATTTATAATATATCAAATATGCTGGATTTTGTATTATGGTATTTACGCTGTATAACAAGGTGAGTATGCAAAACCAATGTTAAACATTAGAGATATATTTATTTTATTGAAAGCAAATTTTAACCTTTATAGTATAAGGGAATCGGAAAAGGTTGTTACAAGGGTAAATGTAGATACGTACTTCTATTTTATCTCTTGAAAAAGTCTCTGATGAAGAACTTCTTTACCAAGAAAAATTTTACGTCTGTGCCTTTACATTTTTAATACTTATTCGCAGAAAAACTAATAGAAATAGTGGTAATCTATATATGTTCGTTATTACACCGTGTTTTATCTTAAAATAAATTAAATATTGAAATAATTGAACTAAGTTCTGAGATCCGATATTGAATGGTTTGAAAAAATTATTCTCAAGCAAGCTTATCTAGTAAAAGTTGTATTAGAATTTCCACATCACAAATTTGTATAAAATAATATGAAAAGTAAAACAGATAAATATACACCCAGGTTATATATTTTAAAATAGAGCGGGTTTTTTATGAAAAATTAGTTACTGTACAAAATAACAATAGTTGTTGCACGGGCTGAACTGCAGCACTAATTTAGGTCAACTGTAAAATTTAAAATGTTAAACATTTTATAACCTTGCAATAACGGTGTACTAAACGTCTCCAGATAATAAAAATCAAACAAAAAATGCGAGGACAAGATAAACAATTTATAAAAAAAAAACTGAGTGAAAGTTTATTCCCAAAAAATCTATACTAAGCGGCATTTCTAGCTAAGATGGAAGCAGAGTATCTTCGTTTATGCTCGATTGCGGTTGCTTCGGGGTACATGGTCTTCGCCACCAAGGGATTGTTGCGCATATTTCTAACCCAGACCAAAACTCGGCCACAAGCTGCAGTCTCGAATTGTGGAATCCACGAATCAATCTGTGTGTAAAAAAGTCCAATTATTAACTAACTTAAAGTAGTACTTTAATGTTTACAGCGCGAACTTTGGATCGATTATACAAATATATAAGGTTTAGTGTATGTAAGAGTAGATCGTTCGTCTGCTCCATTTACGACAGGAAGTGTTTTTTCTTTGTTTAGTGATCCATTTGGGGGAAAAGTTATATGCTAAAGGGCGCATTTATCGGCATACGCTCAAGACAATTTTTTTAAATTATATTACCTTATCGAGGTAAGGAAATATTCCAAAGTCCACAAAGTTTGGCTCCGATCCACCAAAAAATTTCCCTCCCAACATGACAAGTTCGTTCTCAAGATACGAAAGGGCTTCAATAAACAAATCTAATCCTTCGCGAGGGCTGGATAGAATAATCGACTTTTCGAAATAGGGGAGAATCTAAAATTCGAATATAAAGCTTGTGTGCTATATACTTACTAACAACAAATTAAAGTGGTTTGCTAGCTTGGACATAATATCATAAATTTTTACAGCTCGAAATTTTTTAAGTCATTTATTATTTATCATTAAAAATTTTTAACGAGGGGGTTACTTACGTATTTTGTAAAATGATCGAGTATTTTTTCTTGTCGTTTTTGTTGGGCATCTTCCTTGTTTTGCTTGGTTAATTTGTTAATAAATTGGATTGATTCTCCGTAGTCTTGCATAGCCGTGAATCCATTGCATTGTAGGGCTGGGGTCTATCAATTTTAATACGATTTTATGTTTCACTTTCTTTTTAATTATTTTTTTCTTGTCAGAAATTAAGAAATTTTAAAGGTCATTTTTGGTTCTTCAAATTTAAGACATAATATACCTTTGACCCATTCTCTCCACATGTATGATCCAAATTCTCAGGTAAGGTAACGAGCTTGTATCTAAAACATAAGATAGTGATCAAAGTCCAGTTACAGGTAAAAAGCCCGATAGAACACTCGTCGTATTGTATTACGTATAAGGGGTTATTATTCTCCTACTAAATTATATTTTTTCAAACAATTGAAACAATGTTCCTAAAAATTAAATTTTAAATTTATTTTAATGTCATCCTTGCTCTTAAATTGTGGAAAATTTTGAAAGCATTCGCTTGCTTTAAAGTGCCATTACGTTTGTGTGTTCAGTGGCCCTATCGCTTACCGGCGTGTCTTATGGAAAAGTACTACGCCGTTGGTTTTAAATCACACCACCTTGTGTAGGGGTGGTTGTATTAAAAAAGCAAAGGGCTAAATTACAGATTTAGAGAATAAAGACATCTATTCAAAACCACACAAACATTGATTAAGAAATTTGAACATGTTGTTATGCGAGTAAATTTCGTATTTGAAAGTTGCGAAATTATAAGTTACGAAAGTGCTGGCTAGTCGAAATTTAATCTGTTTTCGAAATTAAAATAAAATTTGAATTGTTTAACTCTGTCATTGTATGACGTCAATTTGGTATACTATATCAATGAACATATTGCGCAAAATTAGTTAAATAAAATACGTTTTGTTGCACAATTAGCCCATTCCACATTTTCTTAAACAAAATATGTTAAATAAATAAGCATTAATTATTTAACTTACTCTAATCCACTAGCTTCTAGGGCAAGCAAAATGCTTTGAGATTTTGGGCACCATTGTTGATTGTAGAAAGTAACGCTCATGATGATTGTTAGTTAACGTAAAGTATTTGATACTAAAAAATTGAATCTAAAAATATATAATCGTCAAGTGTCATTAGTAGAAACAACACAAACAAAATGTTCTTACTGCTGTTACTAATCCCTAAAACAGTTGCAAATGAAATTCTGTTTGAGCAATTTTGCAGCAAAAATTTTAAAATTTAAAGCTGCTACGTTTGCAGAATTAAAACCGAAAACTGGCGTCCATCTAGTCCATAATTATAAAAACAATTTAAAACCTGTCAGCCCGGGGCATTAACCTGATTATACGGCTCTACATTTTCGTAAAACTTTCTTAATATGGGTGACGCTATTAGCTCACCACACGTAACACGAAGACCGGGATTACGTTGCAAAATATACATCACTCTAAAAATGACGTCATTTGTATACATACTAATACCAACGTACCGGACGACGTAACTCAGCTTCTAATTTGCACCGACGTGCTACAGTTCGACCAAACTAACTAAACTTTCTAGTTGTGATATATGCTGCAAAAACTTATTAGGTTGAGTTAAACCTGCTACAAAGGTTTTATTGAGCAATACATCAATTGCTTTCTATCTTTGATTCTCCTACTAGTAAAGTTAAAGAGACACATGTGTTGGAAAAAAGGCATCGCTGTAAAATTCTTTTCTCGTAAAGTAGTCGCTTGCCACACAGGTCACGTATACAACTTTTGTTTTTGTGTTTTTGCCCCAAGCCACGTGTTGTTTTGAATTAGGGTAACTTGTTTATCGCACATTAATCGATAACTAATATATTATGTCACGTCCACGAATACCAGGCAAAATACAAATATAACCCGGTAAGTTCATTGAGATGCTATAACAAAAAAAACAAAGCTAATAAACAGGTTCATTGTTATATTTAACTTTTCCGTTTTGAGTATAAAAATGATTTGCAGTTTTTAAAAACTCAATCGAACCCGCAGTCAATTTAAACATAACAAATATTTCGTCAGCCTTTATTATCCGGTATTCTCTTTATTGACTGTACGAAGCTCCACTTACAATTGGTACAAAGTCCGATATTTGCACGCTGAGTTGACTATAGAAAAAGCAATAAAGGAAAGGCCTGTGACGCTGCTTATTATACCTCTTGGCGAACTATACTAAGAAGTATAACAACCATGTTTTTCAAATCACTTCTCAGTTAGCGATTTTAATTCTATATATAATTATCGTTCTTTGTTCGAGGGCGTCGACTCTACGCCGCTTTCCTATTGGTTGAGACTTTATTAGTCAGCACGTGACGGAAACACGTCACAGAAAAAGGGTTGTTTATTGCGGGTTCTCTTAGTTGGAAAAAGTCCCTTACTTTATTTGTATTGTGACCAATACTGACATCATATTTTTTTTTAAACAAAAGTTTACCAAATCCTAGGAACTATGCTAATTTCAACCCCTTTATGTAAAGCGTTTACTTTTATATAAAAATATTTTTAGTTTATTACTCTCATTTTAATCTGTCTTGTAAGAATAGCAAATTAAAAATGACAAATTTTACTAAACTACTTTTGACAAATCACCTTAAATACAAAAATTTTCTTTAAAATTTATTGTTTCGCGAATAAAGCAAATCCAACTAAACCCATTTTTCTTAAGTCTGTGATTACATTTTCGGCAAAACATGTTTGCCTTCTCCCTATTGGCTATTGACAAGGGCGTCTTCTATAGGACGCGCTCTAATTGGCCAATTTTTAGGGCATTAGTTACAGTCTAATAAGTATACTTCTCTTAAGATATAAACTGTATATATTTCTTTCTCTCAAAGTTTGAAGCCTATTAAGTTTAACCAAGCGAATAATTTACCTTCAATAACTACCTTGCATAAAATCACAATTCTTGTCTTTATTTTACACAAGAACGTAGCCAACAACAACTTTTGGAACAAATATATTTTAAACGAAAACAAAAAAATTATAATTTTGTTGGACACCCGTTGATATTTATATCAATTAGAAATATTTAACATCTATAAATAATAAATATAAAGTACGCGAGTATTTTTACAAATCATTGTGACGTTTTGGTATTTTTTTAGACTCAGAATTTACTGACTATTTAGTATACGCATGACATCTTAAATTAGATTGGATATTAATGGACATCCGCAATGCGGATTATGTCATGCATTGTGCTTTACGTTACATCAATTTCCATGTTAGAAAAAAACGGGTGCACACTGCCGCGTACGTATAAGCGACGTAGAGTAAACTTGAAAAACAAGTTAAACGTTTTTTTTTGTAAAAACGACGTGGATTTTGGTTTGGTGACATTTTATTAAAATGCCAGTTTGAAAATAGAATTCGGGCCTAGATTATATTTTGTAAAATAATCCAGACTCGTTTTGTTGAATTATAATGCCAAGCTTTTCCCGTATGTTTCTCTAAAAATAAAAACTTAAATGCTGTTTCCGGTGAATTAATTGTTTAAACTGACCTAATTATTATTTCTTAGATTTCAATCTGACACAAATTTTTATATATATTTTGAAAACATCGAATATTAAACAGATTTTAGTCTAATTTATTAAAATAGGAATATTTTTTAAATAAAAGGTCAAGCAACATGTTTACCAATCTAATGTTATTAAATAATCAATCGCTTTACAAATATTAAATTAAAATAACACAACTGTTTTTGGTTCTTGTTGTTGTTTAATTGTTTAAACTTTACGTAAAGTGTTTGTTAAAGTCGCTGTGGTAAATAAGAACTTATCTTGTATAAAATATTCCCGAAAGGGACTATGGTATAGCAATGCCTAAACAATATGCAAATTTTTTTGGAATATAGTAGGGGGTAAAACCCAGTTAAAAAATTCAAAGTAATAACATGTAAGTATTTTACATAAAGTAACATTTTCTTAGTTCAGACCAAAGCTTCGTGTTATTGTATCTAGACAACCTTTTGACTGGAACTCACTATTGTGTTTACAGACTATAAAACTCGTTCTTTACTGCCATCAAGCGTTTAATCAAAAAGAAACAAAAAACTCCAGCCATCAATTTTGCAACCTTGTTAAAATGGCGTGATGTTTTTTAAATAAATTAGTTTAGACTTTGACTGTCTTTTATTTATCAGGAAGTTTAGAATAAGTTTTGGAATCAAATCGAGCGAATTCCAAAGTTTAAGTTTTCTTGTCAAGGTTAATAAATACAGTCAATTTACAATTAGTACTTGTTTATTGATTTTCAAAACAACAATTCGAATTATTTAATCATTAAAGCATGGAAAACGTCACCATAAACATGTCAAAACTTTATTGCCTGCTTAAATGATATATATAATTTTTTTTATTTACATTTTCGGAGGTGTTCTTGGCATCTTAATCTACTGATAGTATAAAACATAACAAGTTATTTAAATTGCGCTAACTATTTAACTAATACATTGCACGTCTAAAGTCTGTACCGATAGG
Source organism: Corella eumyota (assembly GCF_963082875.1). Taxonomy (NCBI): domain Eukaryota; kingdom Metazoa; phylum Chordata; class Ascidiacea; order Phlebobranchia; family Corellidae; genus Corella; species Corella eumyota. Next base: position 7,640,295 of record NC_137491.1, read on the forward strand.
TAAAAAGATAACTATATGTGAGTTTAATTCTTAAATATTTAAATTTACAAAAAAAAATTGGGCAATGGGTAAATAAGTTAACCTTACGAGTAAAACTAGGTTTTATGTAGCCCAGTATGGTGCCTGATTTTTATAATTTACATGACAAATAAACTTTAAACTTTAAATAATGATCTTGAGAAGGGAAATAAACAACACTAAACATTTACACTGGCACATAATCCTTTTTGATCTCTGAGATCAGACAACACGTGAACAGCATGATCATAACTTGAAGTACCATGATTCCAATTGCAACGCCCCCGGCTGCATAGAGGTAAGGTCGAATAGGTGCCAAACAACCTTCTTTAAAAGGCTCATCAGTAACAACCGTCACGTTCTTACCTAAAAAAAAGTATAAACTTGTTTCAAAAGGGTAAACATTTTTTACTAGTATTTGTCAGAGAGTTTAAAAATTGATTTTATTTTCAATTAAAGTTTATAGTTTATTTTTTTATAATTTTAAACTATTTTTTTTCTGTTTAAATTGAAATGTTTGAACTTTTGCAACTTCGAGTTTTTTTAAATTTTTTTTATCATAACAGTGGGATTATAATTAAGATGTTTTTCTTTTTATTATGTTAAAGGGGTTTGTTTAAGGGGCCCATAAAAATAATAATAATATTACCTAAAACAATATGTAAAAATAAAATGCTTACCGTTCTCTAACTCAATTGATGTCACACTGCAAAAAATCAATTATTTTATTTTACTAAGGTTATATTAATTATAGATGGAGTTAAAATAAATCACTATATCTTTATAAGCCTATAGTTGTTAAACTGCTTTATTTTATTTTCTAAAAAGATAATTCTTACTTACTTGTGCATACATTGCATTGGAACTTCACCTGTGTTGTAGTTTTGCGGTCCTGTGATGCCACAACAATGATATTTCTTTTCTACCTTTTCTAATCCCTTAAAACAATAAAAGAAATTGTTAATGTGTAAAAATAAAAATGTTAATTTATATAAACTATATATAATTTTCGTTAGACTATAAATATGGTAACCTAAATTAAACTGTTATTAGCTTGGTTGTTGTAAGCGAAACAACTTACCTCTCTAATGTAGGTGATAGCATCTTTCTGTGTTGCTGTCATTCCAGTATCATTCACTTTTAACGCATCAACCAGGTAGCCCTGCATAGTAAGTTTTAGTTTAATAATAAAATTTGACCTTAGTATTTGAAGGAATTAAATATTTTTTTATTTACCTCTATGGCCTTCAATTTGACCAAAATAATAATAACCCCGGTTAACTCTATAATGAAAAGTGTTAAGATGAGGCTAAAATAGGTAATAAGAAGACATTTGCTTTCTCTGATTGCGCCAAGACACCCAATAGATCTACATCAAAAAGTTATTTTTAAAACAGTTATAAAATATTTTGCCCTACACTTTTATTTAAACACATTAAAATTAGTATGTTGTGTAATACAAAAACTAAGCTGTATTTAATCAAAAATGCTAAAAAGCCTTTACAAAGGCAATCACAAAGGGGGGCGTTAACGGTTATCAGTAACCGTTTTAACGTTAACGGTTATCAGTAACTTGAGTTACATTGCATTTAATTTCACTAATTTAAGTTAACGAAGATAATGTATTGTGTAATGAATCACTGTTTAACGAATTTACTTTGTTGGTTAGTTGTGCCCACCCATGATTATTCCGTAAACAATTATACTCGTAATGATAAATTAGAAATAAAAAGTATTATGACGTGCTTACGAAATGACGATTAAAGCTAATCCGACTGCAAACAGGATGTAGAGACCGTCCATCAAAAGAGGGGAGTCAGCTTTGGCAACAAATTCATGCAACTCTCCCGAAGTGCTAAACGCAGCAACTCCAGCTAAATAAAACAACTGTTGTTATAGAACATATGCTAAAACATTTGGGGAGTTCCTTTTAGGCGCTTTTTTGGTTTTACTTAGTAAGCTATTTTGCCTTACAGGAAAACCAGCTAAATTTCATGACAAATAATTTTTGTTTTATTTTTTCTTTGCCTTATGCATGATTTTAAATATGAATTTATATAATTATTGACAAGTTTTTTTATAATAAAATTGATAAATAAACTGAAACAATACATACACAGGGCAGCCAAAAATATGCCAGAAATGAAAAAGGTGATGTTGCTGAAAAACAAAGAGTACTTCAAACATTTTGATCCACAGGAATCCACCATTTTATTTTTTTACTTTTCAACTCAAAATATAGGTACACCTAAACTGAAATAAAAACTTTTAATGCAAACTTTTAAAATAATCTAAACCAAAGGTTCGGCAAAATTAAATATATTTTAGAAATTTTTGGAATACATTCTACAATCTTTCTAAATCTCTAACTTAAAGTTTTTTAAAAGTATTAGATAGTATATTGACAACTTTAAATAAGTTTACAAACGTTAATTACAACGTCATCTTTACAAAAAAGAACAAATGTTAATTCCACGCCTACCCTCCCTAACTATGTACCGACTTCCGCAAATCTGCTCAGTTCTACAGTTTATCACAAGCCAGGAAACGCACAATTCTATAGCACGTCAAATTTGTTTTGTAATTAATGAAAAACATTATCGTACAAACTAATATGCCTACTATTATTTAATTTGTACTTGTGTTTAGCAGGCGATTGCCTGCGCTATCTGCGTAATAGAGTATGTATTAAGGATAATCACGCAATAATTGCATTTCTGAATAATGACTTCATTATTGTAGTTGCTTAAATGCCAATTCCAACGCCATTTTACTGGTAAAAAGTTATTTGCCTATATTTTAGTTGAAAGTACTCGGTTAGCGTTTAATATTTTGGATAATTAGTTTTACAATAAAAAACATTTGCAAATGTTACATTTTGTTTGCATGAAAATAAAACCAACACTATTTACAAGTTGCTTTAATTGAACCTTTAAATTGTTACTAAACATTATGATATTTATATAAAATATGTTAAATATATTTTGCTTATTATGTCAAATATATTTTGCTAAATGGCATCCTCAATCTTTTAAATATAAATAAATATTGGAAAACACACTTAAAAGATTCTACAAGGGAATTTATTACTAGGAATTTTAGAATTTGGTTAATGTTTATATGTTTTATATGGGCAAAGCAATAAATATTTTTGAAATGTAAAAAGAAGACTGAATTTTAAATGTGACAGGTTGACTTCTTCATTTAATTTATGCCATAATCACGCCATAACGTGTCAGTAACATGCGCCACCGAGATTTTAGTGTAAGCAAATATTTGCTCATAGAGTCAGGTATAACAATCGATAAAAACCTTAAGGGCAACGGTATTGTGTAAATAAAATAAATCCCAGCAAAGCACGAGTAACGAATTGCACACAAAAACATATGTTTGATCTAAGTGTTATATGTGACAAAAAGAGTCTAATGATTACGCTACATCTTGGAAAATGCTTTATTTTATTGTCATAACGACCGTTTAATATGGTTCAACTTGGTTTAAAGTGTATTTGAAACGTGTTTAATTTAGAGTGAAAGGAAACTAACAACCAGGGCAACAGTATACTATTTCTTAGAAATCGTTGGCATTTTAGTTTATTGTGTATTAAATAAAAAATGGTTTCAGTTTAAGTCAAACACACCTTGGCTTAGAATAAAAAGGACAATTTTAGAAACTTTTGTTGTTTGAGACAGAAAATCCATTAATTATTTAGTTCAAATATTTTAACCTTTAAATATACGTTCGCTTTGCGGTTGAATCGAACAGCCTGATTTTACGCAAAATTTGACCCAGGTGGTCAATCAGTATGAGTAATGCATTTCTTCAAGATGCATTACTTGATAAAGTGGCCTATTACAGTTTTAAAATATAAATTTTTGATGTTTTTGCGTACCTTAAGTTTTAAACTTTTAAGCATAGTCGAGAAGATTAGTATTGGAAATATGGCATTTATTTTACTATGGTATTAAATCGATTTTATATATACGAACATCTTCAATATTCATGTACCTATGTTTGTTTCTAACTATAGTATAAGACATGAATGTTATGATATTTTAGTAGGGAAAACAACCGACTCTGATTGAGAGATCTGAATAGACAAGCATGTAACAGGACTTGTAATTAATTTAAATTTACATCAACATTAATAATTGAATGAAAAACGTCGGGAAGCCGGACAAAAAATGTTTTCTAGTAAAAGAGTAGCTAGTGACAGGCATTATGGCAGATGGCATATCGATCACTACCAGCCTGAAGATGTTTACATAGGTAGGATTGCTAGAATTACTACCGGCTCGCAGCATTCTGTGATTAATGAAAACACGTTATCAAGCCTTTAGATTGTTTGGGCAATTTCAAAAAACATCTGCGCTTAAAGTCTTCAATCTTTTTAACAGAAAATAATAGGTAGTAGATTATTTTGAATGAGAATTTAACAAGTTATAGTTTATGTAAGTATTTGTAAAATTGCATTTAGCTTATGTTGTTGACAATATATTTATACGTCAGAATACTGTAAAAGTGAACAAAGGGACACATTTAGTTAATACGTGATCTTAATTTAATCGCACTTTTGTTAAATGTGACAACCGGTGATTTCGAATAGAAAGAGCGCTGAGTTTAAAATGAATACCTCATTTGCTCATTGTTTATTAAATATAGAATATATCGTGAAGATAATAAATTATTAACGTGTTGTTCCGGCTTCGATTATATGAATATAATGAAAAAATAAACTATAAAAAACCTTGATAATTACATGCTTTTGTACATTTAAAAAATTCATGAAATATAATTGTATTGCCTGCATCAATATTTACTCTCAAAAATTGTCTCGTTACAATTTTTTTAATAATTACGTTATCTAAATTTCGTTTGCACGAGTGACAACATTAAACTAAAATCGATTTTTAATATTAAAATATTTATTCAATCGACTGTTTTATTAGATTTTGAGAATTCAATAATGAGACAATTTGCTTTGGAAGACCCGTAATAACAATGCCCAAATATCGATCTTAACAAAAGCATTGCTTTTCTGCATAAGTGCAACTGCTCATTAAAAAAATGAAACCCTGTCAAGGATTACGAATATTGAATTTGTGATTGGCAATTTTACAAAAATAACGACGTTACCGCGAATATAAAAAGAACGGAACGAAGCCCCTTTAAAATACCATATTCAGAGCCCAGTAATTGATTTAGTTTTGAGAAAGGTGAATTAGGATGGGTTAGTTGAGCGCTTGTGTTATTAGGATAAATTTACAAGTTATTTACGTGGTCAGAATTTTTTCTTTCAAAACTGATCAATAACGTTGCTTTAATTATTTATATACTACAGTTTAGTTAAACCACAAAAAAAAAATTAAAAATGGCAGTTAGAACTTTACAGCGGAAAAACAGTTCTTATCATTTGTTTTTAATGTAACGGTCTGGCTTGTGACAGCGCAAAATAATATATAGACAAAATGGCAATTAGATTAAAATAAATTATTTATGTATATAATAAACTGTGTTATAGAAATTTATTATTTTTGTGCAATGTCTATAAACCAATACAAGGTGGAGTAGGGCGAATTTTTTATTGAAAATTTCTTGTTATTTATTAAAAAAAACTGTTAATAAAAATACTGTGAATTTCTGATATATAATCGATAAGGTTAAACGAAGAAGGCAAAAGTAAGATATAAAAGCTTAAAAAAATACTTAAATTTTGTAAGATATAAATTTTAGTTACAGCATACAGATTCGAGCCTAACCATTTTTTTTTGTATAAACCTATCAGTTATAAACAAAAGAACTTCGAGAATAGTTATACCATTAAAAGTAGATTGTTTGTAAGTAAAAATTGTGTTAAAATTTAATGTGTATTTTGTGGAAAAAAAATTACTACTTTTTTCAAATTAAAAATAAAAGTAAAAACAATTTTTGTTTAAAGGTTACAAATAAATTAGGTTAAAATTTTGAAATGTGGGGCTATCTTAAAGAAAGTGTCAACAAAAGCACTTCAGGTCTCATGAAAGATATTTCTGAACGTTTTGTGAATGATTCAGACGCACAACGTAACCAACATCATGCCCAACAACCTAAAACAGCTATGACCAACGTAGTTACACCAAACAGCATACCTCAGTTCACCCTACCACCCTTACTAGCGTATGACTTAAAACCACATGCTAACCAGCACAATGATGAAACAATTGAAAATGTGGACTCAAATTCTCAGCCTAATCGAGCGCAAGTGGAGAATAAAAAATCGGTGACAGTGGGGAACGATCTGGTGACAAAGTCGCCGACAATGAATCGTAGGTTTACACTCTGTTTGTTTGTCTTTCTCTGTTCATACTCAATGACGCATATTCAGGGCCGGCTTATTTTTAATCTATGACGTCAGTGTCAACAGAGCGCTGAGGGTGACGTAAATTAATGTCTGTTTTGCTTTATTACAATATTTTCACTGTGACGTCATAGTACGTAATAAATCCTTAATAATCCAGAGGTAATGTAATTTTTCAGCATAAAAAAATCGATATAGGAAGCGGTTTGTCAATTTTGTTAAAAATTAATTCGTTTTTTTATTTGTTTGTAACTTATATATGACAAATAGCGTTTGCTTTTACTTTAGGTATTATGGATAATATTTATTTTACGTAAAAATAAATTTTTTTAACGTCGTTATTTTGAGAAGAACAATTTTAATTTTATGTTTTAACATCCATTATGGTTTTAAAAGTAACACTTAAATTTGTTTATTAGATTCCAACATTCGAAAAAGCAGCCACCGAAAACAGTATGACCAACTTACTCAAGTAAAAAAATAGTAAATGTAATAATTTAAGCCTGATTTACACGAAGACAAAATAATTTATTTTCGTCTGCTTTGACAATTAATCCTTATCTTTTATTCTTTTATCGATATTCAAATTTTAATTAAACATTTTAATCCGCCGGGATCAAATTGCACTATTCTTCTCATTAATTCTTTTTATAAACGTTTAGCACAAAAAGTTTAATTATTAATACTAATTTTATTTTAGTTTTTTATTTACCTTTAAATAAAAATATCAAACTTAATTAATATCAAACTTGTTTTTTTTATCTTAAATTTTATAATTTTAATAATTAATGGGTTTAGAATCAGCCCGGTCTTTCCTTACATCATTTATTATCAACAAAGTCGGGGTTTTCGACCTTAACAGAAAGTCCGAACACAAAACGAAAGGAATCCTTGTTTTTGTCGCCCTCTCCATCATACCATTTGGCTGACGTTCTTATTCAAAGTGATAACAGGTTAAAATGCATATTTAGAAACACTGATAGACACTGATAGATTTACAAACACTGATAGATTTACATAGCGTTTTTATGTAATTGGCAATTTAAAAGCAGACATGTTCTTTTTATTAATTTATGTAAGATGTTTTATATAATGAAATATTTTGTTAGGTCAAATTGTAATTCACCTGCTCAATCTAGCTCGGATTCGGATTTAAGTCGAAACGTTTCACCTCGTTCATCTCCCAGTATAGAGAGGCTAAGAAACAAAAGACTAATGGGAAAGTAAGTTTAATAATAAACAAATAAGTTTTATTTTTTGCCAAAATTTGTCTTATGACTCTACACTTGTTCTTTGTTATTTTAATTTATTATAAATTTTAATATAAAAATATAATGAATAACCTGTCAAGAGCTTGTCAAAAAATTTAATAAATTTACCCATATTTGTTTCAGAAGTGGTTTTGATAGCGACAGTAATTCATCCTGTGCATCAACCCCTCTTCAGTCGCCGAAAGAACGTCGAAAAAAAGTAATTTTGACAACTTTTTAAATAAAATTGAAGACAGATTACTTTTTCTGTGTTTATTAAGTTTAACAAAACACAATTAAGCTATACATATTTCGTCATTTGAAAATAAATCAAAAATCTCCTTTTTTTATGCAGTTATCCGCTATGATGGAAGATAAATCAAGCAACAATCATTTAACTACAAAATCATCTTCGCTGAATGAGAATAAAACTGCTGGTATAATTGCTAAGTATCAAAATACCATAATGCCAAAAATATTTTTAGAAACATATACGAATACAAATCAGTAAACGTTTTAAAACACCGTTTTTTTGTATAACATGGTCGCATCTTTTTATGTTAAAATTGTTGATATTTTTGTTACAGGTAAGGAGATACGCAGAAGTAACAGCGCATCTAGTGCTTCACGATATGGGGTTGCATTAAATATGGATAGTTCAACAAAAGAAAGGTCTAGGATTCATATGATTGTGACATATATTGCCGCTCAGCAAAAGTTGAACGTCTCCATTCTGGAGGCCGATAATTTTGTCGAGGGAAGGGTTGTTTATTTGAAGGTAAATATTTTCTTAACAAGTTCGATCTTTTAGTTTTTTTACACTACAACAAAAATTTAGTTAAGAACAAATATAAAATGTAAAATGCGACTTCACGTTACGTGGGGTGCAGATGGTTAATTGTTTTATATTTAACTATATATGACAGACGGCTTATTTTATATAGAATTTATTAATATAGAAAAAAAAATTTCCCACTGCGTTGCGAGTTTTAGCCGATCATATATGATTATAAATAATTTATTCTGTAGAATAATAAAAAATATCGTTTTTTTTAGTCTTATGCACAGACCCCACTGTAATTTTAATAGCATTTTTAATGCCACTGCAAATAACTGATTTGTCAAATAATTCTCCCTTTTGCCCACAGGTGACTTTATTTCCAGGGAATCACGGAAGCCACCGGACCGATATTTTAAAAACAACTTCACAGAAAGTTGACATCAGGGAAAGATTTACTTTCCACCAAGTAAAAGAAGAAGATATATATCTAATGTCATTGGAGGTAATCAGTTTTTATTTGTGCTAGCAAATAAACAACTTCCTATATACATTTTATTGAAAGTTTTTTTTTATAATTTACAGGTAAGTTGTAAAGAAAAGCCTGGGAGATTACGCCACGCCAACTCTATAGGAAAGTGCACGTTAACCTTATGCGAGATTAATGTTACTTCTTCAAATGATTTGTGGCTTGAACTCAAAGCCCCAGAAATAGAAGAAGCTCCTCATATTCAACTGTCTCTGTGTTACCATGCCATGCTCGGATTTGTAACTATTGAGGTGATTGCCGTGAGAAACGTACCAAAAGGTGGCATGGGAAGGTATCAAGGTAAACCTTTGAACAGACCTTAATAATTGTTCTAGTATAAAGATGTAACCAATACAAAAAATTATATTCTTATACACTTTTTTTGTAGATTGCTACGTTGTTTTAGCAAAAGAACCTCCTGACGACAAAAGCTCAAAAAAGCAAACAAAAATATCTCATCGCAACAAAGATCCTGTGTTTCATGAATCATTTTTATTTTCCATGCCACACGACCAACTCGTCATTGTCGCCACTCTCTTTTCCAAGGATAAGGTCAAGGGTCACTGGTCGTCGTGTGGCGAGGTAAAGTTGGGTCAAGGAGTCGAAGCCTGGAGTGGCCAAGCACAGTGGTCGCAAGCTCTTGATAGGGAAGGTCAGCCTGTCACATTCTGGCATTTGCTTAGATAAAACCACTGTGGGTTAACGAAGAACCACTTTTTTATTTCAAGCGTAGAACTTTAAAGTAAAGCGTAAGTTTTCAAAGTATTGCAATCAGAAATTTTTGGTATGACTGGTCCCTTGACCTTAATTTTTTTACTTTTTAAACTTCTTGCCGTTGTATCCTTGTGATCGCATGGGGTTATATTTTGCATATTCAAATATAGGTTACATTAAAATCTAACATAGGTTACATTAAATTTGCTTAACAGTTTAAAAATGCCCAAGATATAACTTTCTTTTGTTTATTTTACATTATAATAGAATTTTTGCTGTGTTCTTTAATTAATTTTATTTGATAATCTCAGTAACTAAATAAGTAAAATTTTACTTTTTGATTGTAAAATGAATTTAAGAGTTTAATGTTGTTAACTGTGCCAGTTTCGTTAGTAAAATAATTTGTTTATTTATGTTTAAAGCTTATATTGACTTCAGTGTTTACCCTGTTCAATCATTGTTATTGTTTTTTTATTTATTTTTGTCTATTCCTTCGCTTTATTGCCATGTTTTATCCACAACATTTTATCAAATATTTTAAACCCTTGTTTTATTTTTTTAAAATGTTCTTTGTAGGTTAAAGAGCACCAAATTCTTAAAACTGACAACCATTTTTTTTTATTTAAAATACATAGTACTTGCAAATTGATTTTAAATTAAATGTTTTATAAAATATGATTTAGATGCACAATTTTTTTTAGTTTGTGCAAGATTTTAACAACAAGCAAAAAAAGTTTTTTGTATAAAAAGTTACAATGTTTCAAACCTGGTTACCGAGAGGTTCTGGTTGGAGAACAGATTTTTGAGTTATCTTGGTTATTGTGACGTCATAATTAAAAATTATATTATTAAAATTTTTTTTAAACGTCAACACCTGAATTCGAACCTGCGTTTTGTGATTAGAAATCACCACCTTACGCACTAGGTTATCAATGTTGCATTTTGATAGTTTCAATTTTGCGTAAACATAAAACAGCAAGTATAATTTCAAACAAAAAAAATCACGTAATTGAAATACCTACATTAAAATCCTAACTTTTGTTTTACAAATCAATTTTACAATTTTCTTTTTCTTGAATCTTAGTTAGAGCAATGCGCTATGAATAAAATACAATTAATCAAGATTTAAAAGATGGTACTTTATCAGTTAAAGTAACATCACTTTTTTGGGTTCAATTAGGTCACGTGATAATTTTGGCCAATGATATTGCATACAAATTTAAAAAAAAAAATTAAAAATTTTAAATCAAATCATAATTGTTGTGTTAGAATCGCACAGGTCCAATTACCGTGTTTACAAAATATTTTTCGAAAATATCGATATTTATAAAAGTTATGAAACTTTTATTAAAAATTTGTGAAATCTCAAAACCTAAAATTTTGTATTTTATTAGACGTGCATTGGCCTAATTAACACGAAAATTTTCAGTAAAACAAAAGTTTGAGGTAATTTTTATTTTGGGTTTAATTAGGTCACGTGATATTTTTGGCCAATGATATTGCATACAAGTTTTAAAAAAAAAAAATAAAAAATTTTAAATCAAAAAATAATTGTTGTGTTAGAACCGCACAGGTCCAATTACTGTGTTTACAAAATATTTTTCGAAAATATTAATATTCATAAAAGTTATGAAACTTTTATTAAAAATTTATGAAATCTCAAAACCTAAAATTTTGTATTTTATTACACGCGCATTGGCCTAACTAACATCCAAGATAAAACACTTCGCGAAAATTTTCAGTAAAACACAAGTTTGAGGTAATTTTTATTTTGGGTTTCATTAGGTCACGTGATATTTTTGGCCAATGATATTGCATACAAATTTTTTGAAAAAAAATTAAAAATTTTAAATCGAAAAATAATTGTTGTGTTAGAACCGCACAGAAACAATTACCGTGTTTACAAAATATTTTTCAAAAATATTAATATTCATAAAAGTTATGAAACTTTTATTAAAAACTTATGAAATCTCAAAACCTAAAATTTTGTATTTTATTAGACGCGCATTGGCCTAACTAACATTCAAGATAAAACATTTCACGAAAATTTTCAGTATAACAAAAGTTTGAGGTAATTTTTATTTTGGGTTTAATTAGGTCACGTGATATTTTTGGCCAATGATATTGCATACAAATTTTTCGAAAAAAAATTATAAATTTTAAATCGAAAAATAATTGTTGTGTTAGAACCGCACAGGTCCAATTACCGTGTTTACAAAATATTTTTCGAAAATATTAATATTCATAAAAGTTATGAAACTTTTATTAAAAATTTATGAAATCTCAAAACCTAAAATTTTGTATTTTATTACATGCGCATTGGCCTAACTAACATTCAAGATAAAACATTTCGCGAAAATTTTCAGTAAAACAAAAGTTTGAGGTAATTCTTATTTTGGGTTTAATTAGGTCACGTGATATTTTTAGCCAATGATATTGCATACAAATTTTTTAAAAAAAAATTAAAAATTTTAAATCGAAAAATAATTGTTGTGTTAGAACAGCACAGGTCCGATTACCGTGTTTACATAATATTTTTCGAAAATATTAATATTCATAAAAGTTATGATACTTTTATTAAAAATTTATGAAATCTCAAATCCTAAAATTTTGTATTTTATTAGACGTGCATTGGTCTAACTAACATTCAAGATAAAACATTTTGCGAAAATTTTCAGAAAAACAAAAGTTTGAGGTAATTTTTATTTTGGGTTTAATTAGGTCACGTGATATTTTTGGCCAATGATATTGCATACAAATTTTTAAAAAAATATATATATTTTAAATCAAAAAATAATTGTTGTGTTAGAACCGCACAGGTCCAATTACCGTGTTTACAAAATATTTTTCGAAAATATTAATATTCATAAAAGTTATGAAACTTTTATTAAAAATTTATGAAATCTCAAAATCTAAAACTTTGTATTTTATTAGACGCGCATTGGCCTAACTAACATTCAAGATAAAACATTTCGCGAAAATTTTCAGTAAAACAAAAGTTTGAGGTAATTTTTATTATGGTTTTTATTAGGTCACGTGATATTTTTGGCCAATGATATTGCATACAAATTTAAAAAAAAAATTAAAAATTTTAAATCGAAAAATAATTGTTGTGTTAGAACCGCACAGGTCCGATTACCGTGTTTACATAATATTTTTCGAAAATATTAATATTCATAAAAGTTATGAAACTTTTATTAAAAATTTATGAAATCTCAAATCCTAAAATTTTGTATTTAATTAGACGCGCATTGGCCTAACTAACATTCAAGATAAAACATTTCGCGAAAATTTTTAGTAAAACAAAAGTTTGAGGTAATTTTTATTTTGAGTTTAATTAGGTCACGTGATATTTTTGAAAAATGATATTGCATTCAAATTTTTTTAAAAAAAATAAAAAATTTTAAATCGAAAAATAATTGTTGTGTTAAAACCGCACAGGTCCAATTACTGTGTTTACAAAATATTTTTCGAAAATATTAATATTCATAAAAGTTATGAAACTTTTATTAAAAATTTATGAAATCTCAAAACCTAAAATTTTGTATTTTATTAGACGCGCATTGGCCTAACTAACATTCAAGATAAAACATTTCGCGAAAATGTTCAATAAAACAAAAGTTTAAGGTAAATTTTATTTTGAGTTTAATTAGGTCACGTGATATTATTGAAAAATGATATTGCATTCAAATTTTTTTTAAAAAAATAAAAAATTTTAAATCGAAAAATAATTGTTGTGTTAAAACCGCACAGGTCCAATTACTGTGTTTACAAAATATTTTTCGAAAATATTAATATTCATAAAAGTTATGAAACTTTTATTAAAAATTTATGAAATCTCAAAACCTAAAATTTTGTATTTTATTAGACGCGCATTGGCCTAACTAACATTCAAGATAAAACATTTCGCGAAAATGTTCAGTAAAACAAAAGTTTAAGGTAATTTTTATTTTGGTTTTCATTAGGTCACGTGATATTTTTGGCCAATGATATTGCATTCAAATTTTTTAAAAAAAAATAAAAAATTTTAAATCGAAAAATAATTGTTGTGTTAAAACCGCACAGGTCCAATTACTGTGTTTACAAAATATTTTTCGAAAATATTAATATTCATAAAAGTTATGAAACTTTTATTAAAAATTTATGAAATCTCAAAACCTAAAATTTTGTATTTTATTACACGCGCATTATGAAACTTTTATTAGAAAATTTATGAAATCTCAAAACCTAAAATTTTGTATTTTATTACACGCGCATTGGCCTAACTAACATCCAAGATAAAACACTTCGCGAAAATTTTCAGTAAAACACAAGTTTGAGGTAATTTTTATTTTGGGTTTCATTAGGTCACGTGATATTTTTGGCCAATGATATTGCATACAAATTTTTTGAAAAAAAATTAAAAATTTTAAATCGAAAAATAATTGTTGTGTTAGAACCGCACAGAACCAATTACCGTGTTTACAAAATATTTTTCAAAAATATTAATATTCATAAAAGTTATGAAACTTTTATTAAAAACTTATGAAATCTCAAAACCTAAAATTTTGTATTTTATTAGACGCGCATTGGCCTAACTAACATTCAAGATAAAACATTTCACGAAAATTTTCAGTATAACAAAAGTTTGAGGTAATTTTTATTTTGGGTTTAATTAGGTCATGTGATATTTTTGGCCAATGATATTGCATACAAATTTTTCGAAAAAAAATTATAAATTTTAAATCAAAAAATAATTGTTGTGTTAGAACCGCACAGGTCCAATTACCGTGTTTACAAAATATTTTTTGAAAATATTAATATTCATAAAAGTTATGAAACTTTTATTAAAAATTTATGAAATCTCAAAACCTAAAATTTTGTATTTTATTAGACGCGCATTGGCCTAACTAACATTCAAGATAAAACATTTCACGAAAATTTTCAGTATAACAAAAGTTTGAGGTAATTTTTATTATGGGTTTAATTAGGTCACGTGATATTTTTGGCCAATGATATTGCATACAAATTTAAAAAAATAAAATAAAAAATTTTAAATCGAAAAATAATTGTTGTGTTATAACCGCACAGGTCCAATAACCGTGTTTACAAAATATTTTTCAAAAATATTAATATTCATAAAAGTTATGAAACTTTTATTAAAAACTTATGAAATCTCAAAACCTAAAATTTTGTATTTTATTAGACGCGCATTGGCCTAACTAACATTCAAGATAAAACATTTCACGAAAATTTTCAGTATAACAAAAGTTTGAGGTAATTTTTATTTTGGGTTTAATTAGGTCACGTGATATTTTTGGCCAATGATATTGCATACAAATTTTTCGAAAAAAAATTATAAATTTTAAATCGAAAAATAATTGTTGTGTTAGAACCGCACAGGTCCAATTACCGTGTTTACAAAATATTTTTCGAAAATATTAATATTCATAAAAGTTATGAAACTTTTATTAAAAATTTATGAAATCTCAAAACCTAAAATTTTGTATTTTATTAGACGCGCATTGGCCTAACTAACATTCAAGATAAAACATTTCACGAAAATTTTCAGTATAACAAAAGTTTGAGGTAATTTTTATTATGGGTTTAATTAAGTCACGTGATATTTTTGGCCAATGATATTGCATACAAATTTAAAAAAATAAAATAAAAAATTTTAAATCGAAAAATAATTGTTGTGTTATAACCGCACAGGTCCAATAACCGTGTTTACAAAATATTTTTCAAAAATATTAATATTCATAAAAGTTATGAAACTTTTATTAAAAATTTATGAAATCTCAAAACCTAAAATTTTGTATTTTATTAGACGCGCATTGGCCTAACTAACATTCAAGATAAAACATTTCGCGAAAATTTTCAGTATAACAAAAGTTTGAGGTAATTTTTATTTTGGGTTTAATTAGGTCACGTGATATTTTTGGCCAATGATATTGCATACAATTTTTAAAAAAAAAATAAAAAATTTTAAATCGAAAAATAATTGTTGTGTTAGAACCGCACAGGTCCAATTACCGTGTTTACAAAATATTTTTTGAAAATATTAATATTCATAAAAGTTATGAAACTTTTATTAAAAATTTATGAAATCTCAAAACCTAAAATTTTGTATTTTATTACACGCGCATTGGCCTAACTAACATTCAAGATAAAACATTTCGCGAAAATTTTCAGTATAACAAAAGTTTAAAGTAATTTTTATTTTGGGTTTAATTAGTTCACGTGATATTTTTGGCCAATGATATTGGATACAAATTTTTCGAAAAAAAATTAAAAATTTTAAATCAAAAAATAATTGTTGTGTTAGAACTGCACAGGTCCAATTACCGTGTTTACAAAATATTTTTCAAAAATATTAATATTCATAAAATTTATGAAACTTTTATTAAAAATTTATGAAATCTCAAAACCTAAAATTTGGTATTTTATTACACGCGCATTGGCCTAACTAACATTCAAGATAAAACATTTCGCAAAAATTTTCAGTAAAACACAAGTTTGAGGTAATTTTTATTTTGGGTTTAATTAGGTCACGTGATATTTTTGGCCAATGATATTGCATACAAATTTTAAAAAAAAAATAAAAAATTTTAAATCGAAAAATAATTGTTGTGTTAGAACCGCACAGGTCCAATTACCGTGTTTACAAAATATTTTTTGAAAATATTAATATTCATAAAAGTTATGAAACTTTTATTAAAAATTTATGAAATCTCAAAACCTAAAATTTGGTATTTTATTACACGCGCATTGGCCTAACTAACATTCAAGATAAAACATTTTGCAAAAATTTTCAGTAAAACACAAGTTTGAGGTAATTTTTATTTTGGGTTTAATTAGGTCACGTGATATTTTTGGCCAATGATATTGCATACAAATTTTTCGAAAAAAAATTATAAATTTTAAATCGAAAAATAATTGTTGTGTTAGAACCGCACAGGTCCAATTACCGTGTTTACAAAATATTTTTCGAAAATATTAATATTCATAAAAGTTATGAAACTTTTATTAAAAATTTATGAATTCTCAAAACCTAAAATTTAGTATTTTATTAGACGCGCTTTGGCCTAACTAACATTCAAGATAAAACATTTCACGAAAATTTTCAGTATAACAAAAGTTTGAGGTAATTTTTATTATGGGTTTAATTAAGTCACGTGATATTTTTGGCCAATGATATTGCATGCAAATTTAAAAAAATAAAATAAAAAATTTTAAATCGAAAAATAATTGTTGTGTTATAACCGCACAGGTCCAATAACCGTGTTTACAAAATATTTTTCAAAAATATTAATATTCATAAAAGTTATGAAACTTTTATTAAAAATTTATGAAATCTCAAACTTAAAATTTTGTATTTTATTAGACGCGCATTGGCCTAACTAACATTCAAGATAAAACATTTCGCGAAAATTTTCAGTATAACAAAAGTTTGAGGTAATTTTTATTTTGGGTTTAATTAGGTCACGTGATATTTTTGGCCAATGATATTGCATACAATTTTTAAAAAAAAAATAAAAAATTTTAAATCGAAAAATAATTGTTGTGTTAGAACCGCACAGGTCCAATTACCGTGTTTACAAAATATTTTTTGAAAATATTAATATTCATAAAAGTTATGAAACTTTTATTAAAAATTTATGAAATCTCAAAACCTAAAATTTTGTATTTTATTACACGCGCATTGGCCTAACTAACATTCAAGATAAAACATTTCGCGAAAATTTTCAGTATAACAAAAGTTTAAAGTAATTTTTATTTTGGGTTTAATTAGTTCACGTGATATTTTTGGCCAATGATATTGGATACAAATTTTTCGAAAAAAAATTAAAAATTTTAAATCGAAAAATAATTGTTGTGTTAGAACTGCACAGGTCCAATTACCGTGTTTACAAAATATTTTTCAAAAATATTAATATTCATAAAATTTATGAAACTTTTATTAAAAATTTATGAAATCTCAAAACCTAAAATTTGGTATTTTATTACACGCGCATTGGCCTAACTAACATTCAAGATAAAACATTTCGCAAAAATTTTCAGTAAAACACAAGTTTGAGGTAATTTTTATTTTGGGTTTAATTAGGTCACGTGATATTTTTGGCCAATGATATTGCATACAAATTTAAAAAAAAAAATAAAAAATTTTAAATCGAAAAATAATTGTTGTGTTAGAACCGCACAGGTCCAATTACCGTGTTTACAAAATATTTTTTGAAAATATTAATATTCATAAAAGTTATGAAACTTTTATTAAAAATTTATGAAATCTCAAAACCTAAAATTTGGTATTTTATTACACGCGCATTGGCCTAACTAACATTCAAGATAAAACATTTTGCAAAAATTTTCAGTAAAACACAAGTTTGAGGTAATTTTTATTTTGGGTTTAATTAGGTCACGTGATATTTTTGGCCAATGATATTGCATACAAATTTTTCGAAAAAAAATTATAAATTTTAAATCAAAAAATAATTGTTGTGTTAGAACCGCACAGGTCCAATTACCGTGTTTACAAAATATTTTTCGAAAATATTAATATTCATAAAAGTTATGAAACTTTTATTAAAAATTTATGAATTCTCAAAACCTAAAATTTAGTATTTTATTAGACGCGCATTGGCCTAACTAACATTCAAGATAAAACATTTCACGAAAATTTTCAGTATAACAAAAGTTTGAGGTAATTTTTATTATGGGTTTAATTAAGTCACGTGATATTTTTGGCCAATGATATTGCATGCAAATTTAAAAAAATAAAATAAAAAATTTTAAATCGAAAAATAATTGTTGTGTTATAACCGCACAGGTCCAATAACCGTGTTTACAAAATATTTTTCAAAAATATTAATATTCATAAAAGTTATGAAACTTTTATTAAAAATTTATGAAATCTCAAAACCTAAAATTTTGTATTTTATTAGACGCGCATTGGCCTAACTAACATTCAAGATAAAACATTTCGCGAAAATTTTCAGTATAACAAAAGTTTGAGGTAATTTTTATTTTGGGTTTAATTAGGTCACGTGATATTTTTGGCCAATGATATTGCATACAATTTTTAAAAAAAAAATAAAAAATTTTAAATCGAAAAATAATTGTTGTGTTAGAACCGCACAGGTCCAATTACCGTGTTTACAAAATATTTTTTGAAAATATTAATATTCATAAAAGTTATGAAACTTTTATTAAAAATTTATGAAATCTCAAAACCTAAAATTTTGTATTTTATTACACGCGCATTGGCCTAACTAACATTCAAGATAAAACATTTCGCGAAAATTTTCAGTATAACAAAAGTTTAAAGTAATTTTTATTTTGGGTTTAATTAGTTCACGTGATATTTTTGGCCAATGATATTGCATACAAATTTTTCGAAAAAAAATTAAAAATTTTAAATCGAAAAATAATTGTTGTGTTAGAACTGCACAGGTCCAATTACCGTGTTTACAAAATATTTTTCAAAAATATTAATATTCATAAAATTTATGAAACTTTTATTAAAAATTTATGAAATCTCAAAACCTAAAATTTGGTATTTTATTACACGCGCATTGGCCTAACTAACATTCAAGATAAAACATTTCGCAAAAATTTTCAGTAAAACACAAGTTTGAGGTAATTTTTATTTTGGGTTTCATTAGGTCACGTGATATTTTTTAAAAAAATTTTTTTTTTTCAATATTGCATACAAATTTTAATATTGCATACAAATTTTTTGAAATAAAATTAAAAATTTTAAATCTAAAAATAATTGTTGTGTTAGAACCGCACAGGTCCAATTACCGTGTTTACAAAATATTTTTCAAAAATATTAATATTCATAAAAGTTATGAAACTTTTATTAAAAATTTATGAAATCTCAAAACCTAAACTTTTGTATTTTATTAGACGCACATTGGCCTAACTAACATTCAAGATAAAACATTTCGAGAAAATTTTCAGTAAAACAAAAGTTTGAGGTAATTTTTATTTTGGGTTTAATTAGGTCACGTGATATTTTTGGTCAATGATATTGCATACAAATTTTTCGAAAAAAAATTAAAAATTTTAAATCGAAAAATAATTGTTGTGTTAGAACTGCACAGGTCCAATTACCGTGTTTACAAAATATTTTTCGAAAATATTAATATTTATAAAAGTTATGAAACTTTTATTAAAAACTTATGAAATCTCAAAACCTAAAATTTTGTATTTTATTAGACGCGCATTGGCCTAACTAACATTCAAGATAAAACATTTCGCGAAAATTTTTAGTAAAACAAAAGTTTAAGGTAATTTTTATTATGGGTTTAATTAGGTCACGTGATATTTTTGGCCAATGATATTGCATACAAATTTAAAAAAATAAAATAAAAAATTTTAAATCGAAAAATAATTGTTGTGTTATAACCGCACAGGTCCAATAACCGTGTTTACAAAATATTTTTCAAAAATATTAATATTCATAAAAGTTATGAAACTTTTATTAAAAACTTATGAAATCTCAAAACCTAAAATTTTGTATTTTATTAGACGCGCATTG
This sequence comes from Corella eumyota, assembly GCF_963082875.1. Lineage (NCBI taxonomy): Eukaryota > Metazoa > Chordata > Ascidiacea > Phlebobranchia > Corellidae > Corella > Corella eumyota. Next base: position 7,660,446 of record NC_137491.1, read on the forward strand.
GCCTAACTAACATTCAAGATAAAACATTTCACGAAAATTTTCAGTATAACAAAAGTTTGAGGTAATTTTTATTTTGGGTTTAATTAGGTCACGTGATATTTTTGGCCAATGATATTGCATACAAATTTTTCGAAAAAAAATTATAAATTTTAAATCGAAAAATAATTGTTGTGTTAGAACCGCACAGGTCCAATTACCGTGTTTACAAAATATTTTTCGAAAATATTAATATTCATAAAAGTTATGAAACTTTTATTAAAAATTTATGAAATCTCAAAACCTAAAATTTTGTATTTTATTAGACGCGCATTGGCCTAACTAACATTCAAGATAAAACATTTCACGAAAATTTTCAGTATAACAAAAGTTTGAGGTAATTTTTATTATGGGTTTAATTAAGTCACGTGATATTTTTGGCCAATGATATTGCATACAAATTTAAAAAAATAAAATAAAAAATTTTAAATCGAAAAGTAATTGTTGTGTTATAACCGCACAGGTCCAATAACCGTGTTTACAAAATATTTTTCAAAAATATTAATATTCATAAAAGTTATGAAACTTTTATTAAAAATTTATGAAATCTCAAAACCTAAAATTTTGTATTTTATTAGACGCGCATTGGCCTAACTAACATTCAAGATAAAACATTTCGCGAAAATTTTCAGTATAACAAAAGTTTGAGGTAATTTTTATTTTGGGTTTAATTAGGTCACGTGATATTTTTGGCCAATGATATTGCATACAATTTTTAAAAAAAAAATAAAAAATTTTAAATCGAAAAATAATTGTTGTGTTAGAACCGCACAGGTCCAATTACCGTGTTTACAAAATATTTTTTGAAAATATTAATATTCATAAAAGTTATGAAACTTTTATTAAAAATTTATGAAATCTCAAAACCTAAAATTTTGTATTTTATTACACGCGCATTGGCCTAACTAACATTCAAGATAAAACATTTCGCGAAAATTTTCAGTATAACAAAAGTTTAAAGTAATTTTTATTTTGGGTTTAATTAGTTCACGTGATATTTTTGGCCAATGATATTGCATACAAATTTTTCGAAAAAAAATTAAAAATTTTAAATCGAAAAATAATTGTTGTGTTAGAACTGCACAGGTCCAATTACCGTGTTTACAAAATATTTTTCAAAAATATTAATATTCATAAAATTTATGAAACTTTTATTAAAAATTTATGAAATCTCAAAACCTAAAATTTGGTATTTTATTACACGCGCATTGGCCTAACTAACATTCAAGATAAAACATTTCGCAAAAATTTTCAGTAAAACACAAGTTTGAGGTAATTTTTATTTTGGGTTTAATTAGGTCACGTGATATTTTTGGCCAATGATATTGCATACAAATTTAAAAAAAAAAATAAAAAATTTTAAATCGAAAAATAATTGTTGTGTTAGAACCGCACAGGTCCAATTACCGTGTTTACAAAATATTTTTTGAAAATATTAATATTCATAAAAGTTATGAAACTTTTATTAAAAATTTATAAAATCTCAAAACCTAAAATTTGGAATTTTATTACACGCGCATTGGCCTAACTAACATTCAAGATAAAACATTTTGCAAAAATTTTCAGTAAAACACAAGTTTGAGGTAATTTTTATTTTGGGTTTAATTAGGTCACGTGATATTTTTGGCCAATGATATTGCATACAAATTTTTCGAAAAAAAATTATAAATTTTAAATCGAAAAATAATTGTTGTGTTAGAACCGCACAGGTCCAATTACCGTGTTTACAAAATATTTTTCGAAAATATTAATATTCATAAAAGTTATGAAACTTTTATTAAAAATTTATGAATTCTCAAAACCTAAAATTTAGTATTTTATTAGACGCGCATTGGCCTAACTAACATTCAAGATAAAACATTTCACGAAAATTTTCAGTATAACAAAAGTTTGAGGTAATTTTTATTATGGGTTTAATTAAGTCACGTGATATTTTTGGCCAATGATATTGCATACAAATTTAAAAAAATAAAATAAAAAATTTTAAATCGAAAAATAATTGTTGTGTTATAACCGCACAGGTCCAATAACCGTGTTTACAAAATATTTTTCAAAAATATTAATATTCATAAAAGTTATGAAACTTTTATTAAAAATTTATGAAATCTCAAAACCTAAAATTTTGTATTTTATTAGACGCGCATTGGCCTAACTAACATTCAAGATAAAACATTTCGCGAAAATTTTCAGTATAACAAAAGTTTGAGGTAATTTTTATTTTGGGTTTAATTAGTTCACGTGATATTTTTGGCCAATGATATTGCATACAAATTTTTCGAAAAAAAATTAAAAATTTTAAATCGAAAAATAATTGTTGTGTTAGAACTGCACAGGTCTAATTACCGTGTTTACAAAATATTTTTCAAAAATATTAATATTCATAAAATTTATGAAACTTTTATTAAAAATTTATGAAATCTCAAAACCTAAAATTTGGTATTTTATTACACGCGCATTGGCCTAACTAACATTCAAGATAAAACATTTCGCAAAAATTTTCAGTAAAACACAAGTTTGAGGTAATTTTTATTTTGGGTTTAATTAGGTCACGTGATATTTTTTAAAAAAATTTTTTTTTTTCAATATTGCATACAAATTTCAATATTGCATACAAATTTTTTGAAATAAAATTAAAAATTTTAAATCTAAAAATAATTGTTGTGTTAGAACCGCACAGGTCCATTTACCGTGTTTACAAAATATTTTTCAAAAATATTAATATTCATAAAAGTTATGAAACTTTTATTAAAAATTTATGAAATCTCAAAACCTAAACTTTTGTATTTTATTAGACGCACATTGGCCTAACTAACATTCAAGATAAAACATTTCGAGAAAATTTTCAGTAAAACAAAAGTTTGAGGTAATTTTTATTTTGGGTTTAATTAGGTCACGTGATATTTTTGGTCAATGATATTGCATACAAATTTTTCGAAAAAAAATTAAAAATTTTAAATCGAAAAATAATTGTTGTGTTAGAACTGCACAGGTCCAATTACCGTGTTTACAAAATATTTTTCGAAAATATTAATATTTATAAAAGTTATGAAACTTTTATTAAAAACTTATGAAATCTCAAAACCTAAAATTTTGTATTTTATTAGACGCGCATTGGCCTAACTAACATTCAAGATAAAACATTTCGCGAAAATTTTTAGTAAAACAAAAGTTTGAGGTAATTTTTATTTTGAGTTTAATTAGGTCACGTGATATTTTTGGCCAATGATATTGCATTCAAATTTTTTAAAAAAAAATAAAAAATTTTAAATCGAAAAATAATTGTTGTGTTAAAACCGCACAGGTCCAATTACTGTGTTTACAAAATATTTTTCGAAAATATTAATATTCATAAAAGTTATGAAACTTTTATTAAAAATTTATGAAATCTCAAAATCTGAAATTTTATATTTAATTATGCGCGCATTGGCCTAACTAACATTCAAGATAAAACATTTCGCGAAAATTTTCAGTATAACAAAAGTTTAAAGTAATTTTTATTTTGGGTTTAATTAGTTCACGTGATATTTTTGGCCAATGATATTGCATACAAATTTTTCGAAAAAAAATTAAAAATTTTAAATCGAAAAATAATTGTTGTGTTAGAACTGCACAGGTCTAATTACCGTGTTTACAAAATATTTTTCAAAAATATTAATATTCATAAAAGTTATGACACTTTTATTAAAAATTTATGAAATCTCAAAACCTAAAATTTTGTATTTTATTACACGCGCATTGGCCTAACTAACATTCAAGATAAAACATTTCGCGAAAATTTTCAGTAAAACAAAAGTTTGAGGTAATTTTTATTTTGAGTTTAATTAGGTCACGTGATATTTTTGGCCAATGATATTGCATACATATTTTTTGAAAAAAAATAAAAAATTTTAAATCGAAAAATAATTGTTGTGTTAGAACCGAACAGGTCCAATTACCGTGTTTACAAAATATTTTTCGAAAATATTAATATTCATAAAAGTTATGAAACTTTTATTAAAAATTTATGAAATCTTAAAACCTAAAATTTTGTATTTTATTAGACGCGCATTGGCCTAACTAACATTCAAGATAAAACATTTCGCGAAAATTTTCAGTAAAACAAAAGTTTAAGGTAATTTTTATTTTGGGTTTAATTAGGTCAAAAGGTAGCGCGAACAATTCAATGTACGCGAAATAAAAAAATGTTTTTTTGTTCTTTTAATATTTTCGAAAATTTCTTTATCTTAAGCATTAGTTATACCAAAACAGTTCTAAAAAAATTTAAAAATCAATGTCATAAATTTATCATAACTCTCGGAAATATTAATGTTTGCTAAAAATTTTTGCAAGCACGGCTGTTAGAACAGTGCGGTTTTATTGGTATAGTTATCTTTTGATTTAAAAAAAAAAAAATTTGTTAAAACTTTTTTACTAGTGTGCTAGGTCACGTGATCATAGGACCGGCCCTATGTACGCAAAATACAAAAAAATGGTAAGTTGATTATTTTAAGGAGTCTAAGTTGGGAACCAAAGCTCGGAACTCAGTAATGAGGGTTGTGGGCCTTTCGCACTGAGCTAACTGCCACGACCTTTCAATGATGCAAAATTGTATACATAGCTTAAGTAAGCACTTGTAATAATAAAAAAACTAGATTTATTTGATAAATAAAATATGGTTCGAAAATATTTGATTATTTTTAACATAAATTTTTATAAATAAAAAAAGATATGCATAAACATTAACTAAGAATATTACAAACCTTTGATTTTTAATAAACAAACAAGCATTTATTTATATAATACAAACAAAAACTAATATTTAACCCAGTTTTAAGTTGGTGATATTAGGATATAAATTATATTAAATTTTAAATTCTTAAAATTGATTTTTATTAAATAAACAAGCATTTAAATATGATAAATAAACGAAAATTATTTTTCTAATATGTTTTTTAATTACTTATATTATAAAATACATCATACCAAATTTTTAATGCTTAAAGTCGAACTTTAATTTTTAATGAACAAACCAGCATTTAAATATAAAAAAACAAACAAGAATTATTTTTAATTCATTTTCGAATTATAAATATTATAAGATAAAACCGACCAAAATTTAAAAACCTAATAACAATCTTTAAATTTAAATAAACAAACACCTATTAATTAGTAATTAGTGACAAAAATTAAATTCGTTTTTGAGTTACTAATATCATGATATACAATTGACCGAGATTTAAAAAGTTAATAACAACCCTTAAATTTTAATAAACAAACACCTATTAATTAGTAATTAATGATAATTAAATGTCGTAAATGGGAGGTTTGCGATTCGTTGGGATAATAACAAACATACTAAAAATTTAGAACTTTTAGTTTTAAAGAACAAAAGTTATCGTCTTTTAAAATTCTGACTAGAAAGAATAAAAACAATAATAAATACACTGAAAATAACAATATGTTTCGAAATCTAAGATTTTGAACCATAAATACACTGACAATAACAATATGTTTCGAAATCTAAGATTTCGAACCATAAATACACTGACAATAACAATATGTTTCGAAATCTAAGATTTCGAACCATAATTACACTGACAATAACAATATGTTTCGAAATCTAAGATTTCGAACCATAATAAAAACACTGTAACTTTTTTTAAGGAGTATTTACATGAATTTATTTCTTTTAAATCTAGGATAGAGCAATAAGCTTCGATTAAAATATAATAAAACGGGTTTCCAAAAATGATACTTTATCAGTAAAAGGGACATAACTTTTTTTAAAATACACAATTTGAAAAAATATTTTAAAAATATGTTTGTTCGGCCACTGCCGTTAAAATAAGGAAGTTAATTTTTAATTTAGAAATTTTAATTTTTTTGATACATTTTTCTACAAAAACTTTGTATGCAATATCATTTGCCAAAAATCGTGAGCTAATTGAACCCAAAATAAAAATTAGTTCAAATTTTTGTTCAATTAAAAATTTTTGCGAATCGTTTTATCTTGAATGTAAGTTAGGTCAATGCGCGTGTAATTAAATAAAATAGTTAAGGTTTTGAAATTTTTATTAAAAGTGTCATAACTTTTATGAATATTAATATTTAAAAAAATATTTTGTAAACACGTTAAATGAACCTGGTCAGTTCTAACGAAACAATTATTTTTTTGATTTAAAATGTTTAACTTTTTTAAAAAATTTGTATGCAATATCATTGGCCAAAAATATCACGTGACCTAATTAAACTTAAAATAAAAATTAGCTCAAATTTTTTTTTACTGAAAAATTTTGCGAAATGTTTTATCTTAAATGTTAGTTAGGCCAATGTGCGTCTAATAAAATACAATATTTTAGGTTTTGAGATTTCATCAATTTTTAATAAAAGTGTCATAACTTTTATGAATATTAATATTTTCGAAAAATATTTTGTAAAATTTCTGAAAATTTTTGCGAAATGTTTTATCTTGAATGTTAGTTAGGCCAATAAAAATATTTTCGCTCCAAGCTGGATTCGAACTCGAAAAATTAGATCAAAAATAAACCCCAAATAATACTAAAACTCGGAAAGTTCGATCCAAAGTCGATGGTACTTTGAGGAAATTTAACCTTAACGTAATATTTAAACATATTATTTACGTTTACCTAATATTTACGATTTTTTAAAGAAAAAAATGGTAATTATCTTTATTTTATTTAACCAACCATACACCTAGGTAAAGTAACTGCTTTACGTAACTAAATGCTTGTTTGTTTAATAAACTTGTACATGAAAAATTTCGTAAACGAAAAAATATATAAAAAAATATATTTCGTAACTAAAAAAATACATACATGGGCAATTCTTCGGTAACGGAATTACAATTACTGTGGTTTACAAACTTATAATTAATTTTTTTAATATAATTGAAATCGTTTTTTAAGTTAAAACAACCCATATATTGCCATTTTAAATTTTTATAAGCATAGAAGTCCAGTTCGAACTTCTATGCTTCTTAAAAATTGAAAAATGTTTGGTAACGGAATTACGCCAATAAATTAGATATAAAAAGTAGGGTAATACTTAATCCCAATTCGTCTGAATTTTATAAAAATTAACTTAAATTAAACATGTGTAAATAATTGTCCTTATTGAAAGCAACAAAAAGATACCAAATTTTTTTAGTTGGGGTTTAAAAAATATTTATTTATTGACAAATTAATTTAAAAAAACCTGGTAACGGAATTACACTTTAAGTAACAGAAGGACACTGTCTAATTTTGGCATGTAACTTTAGTCTTAAATTTACTCAATTTCAGATAAAATTAAAAAAATTAGTTTTAGGTACTGTTAAAATAAGAAACAAACCTAACTAAAAAATTTTTTTTTAAATCTTGGTAACGGAATTACAAAACTAAAAACTACTAGGTTTTTTTTTAAATAAACTCTTAAACAGAAACAAACAAACCAAATTTTATAATTCCTAACTACTATTTTAACAAAAACTACAAACATAACTCCAAAAATAAAATTAACAAACAAACATAACATGTTTAAAATTCTAAATCGCTAAACTCTAAATTAGTAATAAAATTGATGTCGCAGAAACAATTTGTTACACCTAAATAAATGGATAATTATGCAAAAACAATAAGTCTAGTGGGTAAAATAGCTTATAATATTGTTTGAATATGCCAAATATCAGTTAAAAATCAACTTGTTTACTATGAATATTTTTATTTAATTTTATTTAGTAATATTTACCCGTAAAACTAATTTATAAATTTCAAAACTACCTTCTCACAAAATTAAAAAAAATGGATATTATATTACAATGCCATTTCATTTTTTTACTTATAAAAATAATTATATTATTTTAAATCACTTAAACCAGGCAGAATAAGCATTTCTACAAAATCTCTGATGTTGTAATTCCGTTACCCGTAATTCCGTTACCATTATTGTAGATAAAATTAATAAGGAACATTAAAGTTTAGTTTTTATTTATAGTACTTAACAACTAAAATCAGAGAATTAAAAATATTAAAAGTTGTATTTGATTAAATTTCAAGTTATAAAACTTTTTATGTAAATTCGGTAACGGAATTACCTATATTCTTACAAGTTAAAAACTTAAAAATTGCTGATTTTTAAATTGTAATATAGAATTTGTTGTTTAACTTATGTTAAGCATATGTTTAAACTTCTTATACAACACATTACAAATCTGTTGTAATCTGTTTTGTAACTTTTATATTAACTTAAAATTATTGCTTAAAATAGCCATAAAAGTGCAAAAAAATTTGTACATTTTAAATAAAAAAAAAAATCACTTATAAAAGATTATTTGCCTAAATTCTTTTAAATTTAAACTTTAAATATCAAAACCAAAGAAACAGGTAAGTTAATTAAATAAATAATTTAAGTTAATTTTTTTTTAAAAAACACTTTCCCAATGAGAATTGCCCACATTTAACCTATTAATTTTAACGTTATATTAACTATTAATATATTTAAAGATATCATTAAAAAAAATAATTAATTTTGGACTATATTTTAGTTATCAAATAAATATAATTTACTTTTTTTGAATTTAGGAAAATTTAAATAAGTATGTAATAACTTCTTTATATACCCATGAGTCTATGTTCAGATTTTAGAATACTGCTTCATTAATAGTACGTTTAAACTAAACTTCAATTTTATATATTTTATTGAAACATACTTGAAAATACCTCAAGTGGATCTTTAAAAAACAAAAAGAAAAAATAATAGACTCAAAAAAGAAACTTAATATATAAAAGGTTTAACTAAACAATAAACCACAGTATAAAAAAGAATTTACATAATTGTTTAAAAACATTCACTGAATGATTGGTTAGAGTTTTTTGTCAGATTTGACAGTATATCTTCTTCCTGTTCTTCCTCTTCATCTTCAGAATTTGGTTTTGCAACTTGGGACAACAAAACTTCTCCTGAAAAATATTTATGTTACTACAGATATTAGAATCAGAGGCAATTTTACACAAAATATTTCCTTAAATGCATTACATTTAAAAAATAAAAAATGTAAACAACCAGACCTTGCAAGTTTCGATTTTTTAGTCTGCCGAGCCAGAAAGCTTCATGACAGTTGTGTAACACCAACATTGTTTTAACTTTGTACACTAACATCTCCAGTGAAAGTTTTACCGCAGAAACATGGTTAATCAATGCAGAGTCTTTAAGAGTCTACAAAACAAAATTCATTTTTATGATAATAAAAGTTAAAATTTTAATCACGAAACAAACAATAATCACAAAACAAACAATATTTACTTTGGAATGATGTGTGACATATTGCAAATTACGAGTAACCATTTGAAGAGTTTTAAACATGTTGATGACATCATCACGATGATTAGTAAATGCCATCTCACAAACTGGCATTCCATATTTTAGAAAATTCTAGAAAATGAAAATATTTGATTAATTTTGGTTAATAAACAAATTAGAATAAAAAAGTTAATTTCTATAAAATACTTTCACAACAAAGGTTATATATATAATTTATATAAAAAAAATTACAATAAAAACTAAAAAAAATAGTTACATAAAAAATCAAAAAAATTAACACTGACCTCTAAAATGCAGCGAGCATTTTTTAAAGCAGGACCAAGCAAAAGTCTTGAAGTAAAAGTTTTTACAAGTTTTATAACCCTTACCCAAATCTGTAGAAAAATTGGCAACAAATAACACAAAGTAACAATAAAAAAAATTAATGAAATTAGTTTATAATAATAATAAAAACACATTGCATAAAAAATTTGTTTAGCTTACTTCAACAATTGACCCCCAATTAAGCAAAATATCAACCAATGTATCATCATTCATGCTTAGTTTGGTGGCTGGAATTTTTAACATTTCTTTTGTTATTGATTCGTTAATACCTTAAAATAAATTAATAATTTTGTTGCTAATTTTAGAAAGTTAAATTGGCATAATAAGGTTTTGCAAAGTTTTTTTTAATTTACTTTTATAGAAGACATAAAAGTTTGATTTGCTTAGACACGGATATGAAATTCTTTCCTCTGTATCTTCAGAATCAGGAACTTCCTCTAACAGGGTACCAAGGCCATGTTTTAGGAAGAATTCGATCGAACCAATCGGTTCCTCGCTGTAGTTGAGGTAAGCTCCAAATAATCCACTTATCAGAAAATTTTGCTTTTGGGTGTTCACTAAAATAGCATTTAATTAAATAATTTGTGTTAACGGTTCAAAGCTTAAACAATAAATAATGTTAAAAAGTCTTTAAAATCTAATTATTTGAATACCGGTAAATAGTTTTAACAGACAAATATAAACAATATTTTTTAAATCTAAAATTACAAAACTATTTTGTTTGTGTTTTCATTTTAATTATTTTATTTTTATTATTATAACTTTCTAAAAACAAAAAAAAAATATAACTACAAAGTTAAAAACTTACTCATCGACCATTCACCCGCCCAATCCTTAATCAAAAAATGATTAGCCAAATTTGATATTTTCTTTGCCATCCAAGTGTGTTGTGCTGTTTCAGGTATAGCAAATTCACACAAAATCATTAGAATTTTAACTAAGGTAAGGCCCACTGAACCGGAATGGATGGTTTTCGAGTTAGCAAAAAAGTAGCGGAAACTTGATAACAGTGCCACTTGATCGCTGTTCGAAACATTGTCTTTTATTCTTTTGGAAAAAGACTGTAGTATAGTAAGGAGTAAGTCACTATTTTCTCTGCAAAAAAAATGTATGCCGAAAAAAGTTAGAGGCAGTTAAATAAACTTTTAAAAACAAATACTTTAGTTAGTCTAAGCCTTTACTACAAAGAAATGCTAACCATTAAAGCTTACTTACTCTGATTCCAGATTTTGTAATCCATTCCAAGATAAAATTTGTAAAATAATTTCAAGCAAGAAAGAGCAACATTTTGTCATTGTTTCATTTTCAAGAATATAAATTCCAGATGCATTTGAAATTAAACTTTCATCTGCATTTTGTGAGTTATCTGGATCCTAAACAAACAAAAAAAATCAGAAGACCTAATCTAATCTTATTTATCAATTAAAATACTTAGTTAAAAATATTACTACATACCAGTACTGAACAAAAAATAGTTTTTTTTTAATACTAAAAAAATTAATACATCTTTTTTATTTAAAACTAAGTCGCTAATAATAAAAATTTTACAAACATACATTAATCTAAAAAAAGAGATGGATTAACACCTAAATTCCTTGGAATATTTATATATTCATTAATAGTTACCTGCAAGTACAGAAATGTGGTTTCCAAATGTTTACAAATATCTGGCAACAGGTGCACTCCCATTTTAATAACTTCAAGAATTGGAAATTGGTCGAATCTTTCAAAACCGAAATTTGAGGTAGATTTCTGATGACCAAATCCTGCTGGTAGTTTCAAGATTGAAAGTCGATGTTTTAATTTTAAATAAAGATCTTCAAGCAAATACAAAAGACTTCTTGGCTTCAAATAGCTTTCTGCAAAATAAAAAATGTTTTTTAAATTTAAAAAAAAAAGTTTATTAAAAACCAAAAGCTGTAAATTATAGTACCTGAGATCTCAGATTGATCAGTATCCATAATTTCATCATTCTCTTGATTTTCTTTTTCATCTTTTAGTGTCTTTAATTTGTATCTTAACAACATAAACACATCCTTTGTTAGTTCACAAAAATTCTCCTTGGTCATTAAAACATTTGATTTGTTTGCAACATTCTTTTTCTTTTCTTTCTTTGGGTTAGTTGGCTTTATAGAACATGCTGTTGAAGAAATATCAGCTTGAGACTTGCCTGGTTTTTGTGTCACATTTGCAGAAAAACTTGGTTGACTTAAACTGTTGTTTAATAATGAAGAAAAATTGACACAACTAGAATCCATGTTTGGTGGTGTATAAGAAGGTGGAGCAAGAAACAAAAGTTTTTCCAAAATATTCTGAATTTCAGAAATGTTATTTAATCTCTTTATAACTTTACATTGAATTTCTGAGTCTTCATCTAAGCAAAACACAGAAATTAGTTCACGAAACCAATTAATCATAGCAAAAAGTGAATCAAGAACCACAAATTGTTTCTCAATTGAAAGTTCCTTAAAAATCAACCGATCTCGGTATTTTGGATCAAATAAATACATAGGGCAAGATATTAAAGCGTCAATTTCGTCAAAAGAATTTTGAATTTGCTTTTCCATCCATGAAATTGAGAGAAACAAAGAACAAAGATAAGATGCAGAGTGCCTCGAATCAAACAAAGTTGGAGTAATTGAAACATAAATATCACTAGCTTCAGCAATGCCAAATTGCAGGGACAAATCCAACATTTCCGACTTACTTGATTCCATATTGCTTATTTCTTTAACAAACTTGTTTTGAAATTTAATTGAAGCATCATGATTTACGAGTTTTAATAGAAACAGCGGAACATTTTGATTAGTCGAGAACTCAATATAAATCTCATCGTAGAACAAAGACCACTGCTGAACATCGTTACTAAGCAGGTAGTCAATGTTTTGTAATAGAGATTTGATTTCTTTGTGTTGGTTAGAAGATGATTTGTCAGTTGAGTTTATATTTGACATGGCAAGTAAAGTGCTAACAGATCCAATTTTTCCAATGTGGCGATATCTATATAAGAGTATAAATTCCAATTTAGAAAAAAGAATATTTTTCAGAATGTTATACCTTTTATACAATCACGTTTAATTTTTTCATTTTTAAAATTTTATATATAACTAAAAAAACTTATCTCACCTATCCGATGCACTGCTTAATTGTTTTTGTAAAATCATGTGAATTTCATCTCTCATGCCCAAACTACCCTCGTTTGACGAATAAGCTAACCAACTTAAAATGGTGTAAGATTTCCGAACCTTGATAAAAAATAAATGCTAGAATTGAGAAACAGGCCAGATGCCATATTATATATATATAAAACATTTAGTGTTTACTCACAGAAAAAAACATAAGACAACAAACACCAACCTGCGAAAGGGTCATTGCCTCCATCCTATCCAGTGCATTCCTAAGGTAATTACAATAAGGAACCAGCACTTCAGGGTGGGATTTTGCCACATTGCACAACACACCTAATGCTGTGTCAACCACTGTTGCACTTTGGACGCTTATTGAACTAATATGTCCAATAACATAACCGATTGCTTCTTCTTTACAGAATTTATCCATATGGACAAGAATTAACTCATAAAACTTTGCACCAGACTGTTTAAGGGTCGGGTCTGAATGCCAAACCTGCAAAACAAATTAATTTAAATCTTGTTTATAATATATATTAACAATTGTTTCAAAATAAAAAAGAACTAAGAAAAAAAAAAAAATAATAATAAAAAAACATACTCTAGTGTGTACCATAATGTGGTTTTATATATATATATATATACATAATAATCACAAAAAAAAGCAAAATGTTGAGTTTAAAACTTACCAGGCTTTGAGCTAGTTTGCAAAGAGCTTTGTAATGGCTAGCTAGAGCATGAGAGCAGGTTTGAAAGATGTCGGGTAAAAAATGAGTTGGAAATGTCCCATGTCGAAAGCGAGATTGAACAAGATTAAATGAATTTTGTTGAATAAGACTATGACTAACATCACACAGTAACAACATACAAATTACATCTCCAAATGTCATGTCAAGACACGAAAGCTGAATTTAAAATGAAATAAGCGAGTATTACATTACATCTTGCATATTTTATATTACAAAAAATGTTATACACGATACCAACTAGGCTATTTAAATAATTTACTTATTAAAACAAAGCTGTCTATATTAAAAAATAAGACTTAAGCTGCTCCCAAAAAACTTGGGCTGTTAGGTTACAAGAAGTTATTACCAAACTAACAAACCTTTTCCAAACTAAAAATCCAAGCAGTAGCGACACAAGATTGAAATTGCATTTCAGCGAATATAGTGTCAGCTATTAACTTTGTTTCGGACAATACATTTTCTTTGCTTAGATTACCACCCGAGGCCATCAACACAGAAAAGTCTAATTGGGGTCTAAGAAGTCCAATAACCTAAAATAATTTACAAATTTTTTATATTTAGGCATATATGTATATAAATAAATAAAATATTTTATCAAACGCATGCTATAATTGTATATACAAAAACAATCAATTTATAAATAACTATATATACTATATATAATAGACCTTAACAAACATGTTCATTTCCATGCCTTTAACAATAAAAAAAATTGCTGTTTGTGGTGCATGGGTAAACAACCACTGGCAACATATAATGAAAGGCAAATAGCTAGTAAAATATATATTAAAATACATTTTTAAGCCTAATAAAAAATAAATTATACCGTTTAAAAACAAAATTGTTTTATTCTACTTAAAATCACCTTTGTTGCTGATTTAATATTTGGGCAGTTTTTGAGCAGAAATTTTACAATTACAGAAATATCAAAAAGCTCTGCAGAAGAAAGATAAGATATCGCTACATCTTGAACATTATTGGTTACTTCTTCATCAAGAATTAAATTTGACAAAGCATCAAACACAGAAGAGGTTATATTTTCTGGCCCGCCATTTAGAAGATCACAAAGTCTCATTGCCACAGTTTCGTGATCTGCATCATCAGAAAGAAAGTTGTGAATAAAGGCAATAATGTCACAAGCAACCTTTATAAAAAAAATTGTATTTTTTCAGTTCTAAAACTAATATTAAACAATACTCTTAAATTTTTTTGAACAAGCTATTAAAATTACAATTTTGTATATAGCCTATATATATATACTAATTTAACACAAAAATATTTTTTTTATTACATAACCCTGGTACATTACTAATATTTTAATGGTTTAAAAAATCGAAAATCAAAATAAGTAAATATATATATAATTTACCCCTGATTGCATAATTGAAGCCATATCAATCAACTTTGAAGCAACTTCACTTGAATTAACAATAGAATTTAGCCACCGCAAGTTGTTTAAAATTAATCTTGGTACCATAACTATCCCAGTGCTATTTTTCTCATGTGCAAAAGAAGAATGCTTTATTTTAAGATTCTCATTTTCAATATAGAGTGGAAGTTTTTTGAGCAAGGCATCAATTATCATTGGTTGAATAATGTCAACTTGAAGTAACATTTTAATAAGACTGTCCTGAAATAAAACAATAATAAACATAACTTCATATTATTATAGTTGTTGGTACATAATATTTCATTTTTATGAGCAGTCTAATGTTATTCAGTTTTACATTGTTTTTAAATATCGACAATGTATACATGTGATATGTATAAATTATGTTTATTTTTAAAACTAAACTTAATAAGTTTTTCATCTAAAAATGCCATTAAAGGACTTTGAAACCATTTTCAAATATTGTGTATATATATTTACCTGTGTACTAGAGATTTGTGAGGATGAAATTTCAGAAGTGTTCATGTCAATCGACATTTCTGTTGGCAACATAGCAGAAACAAAAAACTTGTCATTCTCAATACATTCTTCAAACGAATTGCCAAATATGTTTATGGTTTCGGCAGTATGATCACAATCTTGAAATAATTCCTCCAACTTTTTCTTAAACGCAACTGATTCATATTCAATTTCATTTCCATGAGTGTTTAGCGTTATTCCAGCTTTTGAGACTATTTTTGTAAAAAAGTTGTCCGGCATTTGGATTTTTTTCGTGGGTGTTTTTTTAGATTGTTCTGAATTTATTTTTTGACTCTTTTTAGTAGGTGATCGCGATATATCATTTGTTGTCAACTCCGACAAGTGATTTCTTTTGTTGTGCGCCATTTAAAAACTATTTATGTTTATGTATATTTTTATGCAAAACTTATTAAAATCAACTTTAAACCATTTGGCGCGAATTGGTGTTTATTTGTATGACGTCATCTCATAGAAACAATAATGCTTATATTTATTAAATATTTTGCAACATTGAAGAAAATAAAAAGTATATAAAGTAATAAATAAAACAAAAAATTAATTTTTCAAAAGAATTTAGAAATCTTGTAACCTGTAGATTTAATTAGAAAAAGATAGCATCTAGAATGCGATAAAAAACAGATAACTAACCTTTACATAACGGAAAAACACCTTGTTTTGCTGGAGCCATGTGGTGCTAATTATCAGTAGACATGCTGAGATAACTGGCAAAGAGTGTAAGCGCAATCATAAATTTGCACCTTTACTAAATAACACTTGACAAATAAAAAAGGCATAATGGTATAAAACAACATTTTCTTAACCTCAAATTATAAAATTGAATTTGTAAGTGTAATCGAGCAGTTTAATAATCGACAGTAAATTTATGCGAAAAAAGTTCATAATGTCATCATCAAAGTAATGCATCCAGAGGTTAGTAGGCCAAATTGCTACATATTTGAAAAGGGCTGTATGTTACTCAGCTTTTGCAAACTGTTCCTCCTAGATATAAGCAATAATATCAGTGTACTTTTTCTTTTAATTATTTAAATAATTTGTTTTACATTTTAATTGCAAAATTTTATTTATGCGTTGGAACATGTTTGGTAAGGGCTGCTTCGAAGTCAACCTTTAAAAAACTGTTTCCCGGTATAAATTTAAAAATCATCTTTTATATAATTTAAGTTAAAAGTATGTGCATATTTTTTTAAATTAAAGACTTACATTTTTTATCTATTAATTTTTTTTTTAGAATGTGCGTGCGGTTTTACCAAGAAGTTTAGCTCAGGATCTCTCAGAATTTGTTGCCCTTACATTTTGGAACATGTTTAGTAAGGGCTGTGCTGTATATAGCCCTTAGTAACCTGTTTTGCAATATAGGCAACTCTTTCGTCTCATTTTCCGGATAATTATCTATGACCTTACCAAAAGATATTTTCTGTTGAAACTTGCTCGGAGCTGGTCGTTTAACTGACAGGTTTCGTCAAGTTTTAAGAGAATTTGAAATTACAATCATCTTGTTTCCATCCAACCTTGTTATTTATATTTTGGAACATGTTTGGTAAAGGCTGTGTTAATACCCTTTAGTAAACTGTTCTCAGATACAATTAAAACATTACTTTGTACATCGGACTGCAACCTAGAAATACATTTTAACACTTCAATTGTTACAAGTCTTCCGCAGCATAAATTTAGGACAACGTTTTAAATTACTTTCTTGTGAAACTTATTGAAAACTGGCCAAATTTTTACGGCGGGTTTCAGTAGGTTCCCATAAGAGATTAAATTGTTTTCAACTTCGAATGTCGTTTCCTGGTTCTTTTGAACGATATCCGTTGTAAGCCCCAATTCTTTACATTTTAAATCCAATTTTATTTACAATTATGGAACTTGTTTATTAAAGGCTCTGTTTATTTAAAAGCCTTTACTAAATTGTTCCCAAATTTAAACAAAACAAACAGCGGCGTTTAATACATAGCTCTATAAGTTTAAAAATGCAATACTTATACGTGTTTTATATCTTGGAACATGTTTGGAAAGGGCTGTCTTTTCAACCTTAACAAACAGTTCTTAAATATGAACCAAATAATCGTCTTTACAAATTGCGGAATGTACGTATAAATTGGAATTGCTCCACATTACTTAGTTTTGAAACTTGTGTAAAACTGGCCGATTTGACGACAGTTTTTAAAAAGTTTTACAAAAATTTTAATCACTATCATCAAGCAAGGGTATCACTATCATCAAGCAAGGGTATCACTATCATCAAGCAAGGGTAATACCCACTAATACCAAACTTTTATTTCTTTATTGGAACATGTTTGGTATAGAGCCATACGCTCAGAAATTTAACCGTTTACTAAACTGTTCTCCTAAATAAGTAAATCAAACATCTTAACCAGAACAATAATAATAATAAAACCATATGATTATCGATCGAAAAAAAAGTTTTTGTTCTTTTGAAACTTGCTTGGAACTGGTAAGTCACCGATAACTGGTTTTAATCAAGCTTCGTAAGAATCAAAGCTGCAAACAACTATTTTTTAAGTTAAACGCCGAACCACACTAATGTTTTAAAACTTTACTTGAAGCAAGCATATTTTTTTTTGAAACTTACTGGAAACTGGCGAAGTCACGACAGTTTCAAATAAGTTTTATAAAAGCTTATTCATTTTCAACGTAATTTTGTTATAGCAAATTTTAACTATTTGTTATAATATGGAACATGTTTGGTAAAGGCTGTCTTCATTCATCCTTTAACTAACTGTTCTCTGATATAAACAATAATATCATCTTTGTTAGTTTTTATTTTATATACCTTTGAATAAAATTTCTATGAAACTTACTTAAAACTGGCCCATCTTTGGGCAGCTTTAAATAAGCTTTACAGGACTTTAATTACTGTCATCTTCATTTAATTTTTTTATGTTTTAAAAAAATCAATATTTTGCAATATGGCATTTTAGTCAGGTCATTAAGATTAATTTGTTTTGAAACTTGCTAGAAACTGGCTGGAATGTTACAGCAGTTTTAAACAAGTTTTATAACAGGTTCATCCCAATCAGCAAAGCCCAACATTTGACAAAACATTTATTCAACTTTGGAACATGTTTGGTAAGGGCTGCATAATTCAGCTTTTAACAAACTGTTCCCAGATAAAAATAAAACCTTCACCGTCAAACGTTTGTAATTATCTATTTAAAAATAATTTATAAAATTTGAAATGGTCATCATTTATTAAAAACAATAACAATAATTGGCTTTTTTAAATGCAATGAACAAGGTTATTTTGGTTTGCAACAGTTAAAATTACAGTATTCAAAACTTAATTAAAATGGGCAATTGGTGTGTGAAGCAGCACTGTCTTTTTACATACAAAGTTTATGATTACACAACATAAAAAAATTACTCAAATTTTCCCAAAATATCTGAGTCTCGAAAAAGGAAATATTCATTGTTTTCCAAAGTGACTTTTGTTCCCCCGTATTCTGGAAGAAGAACTTGATCTCCAGCTTGGACATTTAATGCTCTTCGCTTTCCATCTTTATCTTCCAACCCCGGACCAGTGGCAACAACAGTAGCTTTTAAAACTTTTCCAGAACTTTTCTCTGGAAGAACAATTCCACCTTTTGTTCTTAATTCCGGTGCAAATCGCTCAACCAGCACTCGATCAAAGAGTGGTAAAAATGATTTGAAAGCCTTTGCAGCCATTTTATATATTTTATGGTTATAAGCCAATTAAGTTATTGACAATACAAATGATTCTAATGTAATACCTAAAATAACAAAAATTTTTTATCGTATTTTGTAAGGAATTTCTTTCTAGTATTTTATATTAGAAAAACTAGAATCTCTTAAACACGCTCACACAATTATTTACCATTGAATAACACGATCAAACTAAGTGACGCAACATCGCAGAAAAACAAACTGACTTATTCCACTAAAATTCTGGAAAAAGGTCACTAAGCTTAATGCACACGTGCGTTTTTTTAATGTTGCCAAATCTTAAATTAACATCTAATTATTGTAAAAATATATATACATAATTGTAGTTTTTAATCAATTTATTAAAAAATTTATCGAAATACTTTTGAAACAAATAAACTACTATTACATATTTTATAAAACAACAAACTTTTAACTTTTACAGTTTTTAAACCCAAATAGTGTTTTTTTTTTCTAGAAAGTTCCATATAACCAATTTAAACAAAACGATGTTTATATCTAACTAAAATATAAAATAAAAAAAAACTTAAAATAATTTGTTTAAACTTTGTAGTGATGCCACTTTTAATATTAGTAGTTTAAAAAAAAATTAAGCTTACAAAATATTTTCAAATTTCTTGATATTTCATAATAGAGGGATTTTCCCCAATGAAGTACTTAAATAGTTGTTGACAAACTATAAATTTAAAAGTCTATGCAAAATTGCGGTTTATGAATACGATAAGAATGTTTTTAAACAAATTAGTTCCCCGTCTTACTACTATTGACAAACTCTCGACCCCTCTTAGCTCTTTTGTTTGTATGTTTTCACAAGAAACAGCATCTAAATCATCTGAATATACACACTTCGGAAATGAAACAGTAAAAACAGAAGAAAAGTTTAAAAAAGGTGAATCAAAATAAGCTTGTATGGAATTACTTCAATTGTGGTGTAACTGGTTTTAATAACTTTGATCCTAAAAAGTATGGTTCTTGATTACAGTACATGAAGTTTTTTCAAAAGTTGCTTCGAAATATGATGTAATGAATGATGTCATGAGCATGGGGATTCACAGGGTTTGGAAAGATCAATTTATCAGAATTTTAAACCCAGACAAAAATACTAAATTACTTGATGCAGCTGGAGGCACTGGTAAATTAAGTAAATTAAGAGTAAATTAAGAAAATATTACTCTATTAATAAATTTTAATTGCATGTTTGAAAACGTGTTTAAAAAGTTTGTAATTCAGTGTAGTAGTTATGTGGAATAATGGCATTAAACATCAAAATTTTGAAGGTGACGTAGCTTTTCGTTTTGCTGAGTATGTTAAGTCATCAAATCCCAGTGTTACTGTATGTGATATAAATGAGGACATGTTAAAAGTTGGTAAAGATCGAGCAAAATCACAAAATTTGGATATGGAATGGGTTTGCTGCAGTGCTGATGAACTTCCTTTTCCTGATTCATCTTTTAATGCCTTTACAATTGCTTTTGGTATCAGAAATTGCACACATATAGACAAGGTATAATATAAGTTATACTCCCAGCTTAATATATTTACAAAAACTAATTCTTGTTTGTGTTTTTAAAAGGTTTTAAGGGAAGCACATCGAGTGTTATCACCCGGTGGCAGATTTCTTTGTTTGGAATTTAGCAATGTACCCAACCCAGTTTTAAATAAGTAAGTTTGTTTTAAAGCTCTTGAAAAAACACTGTACGTCATGTCATGACTTGCTATACTTAAAAACTCAATATTGTGATAGTGTGTTGTTGTTGTTTAATTGACAGTAATATTTTAAGCCTAATATATATTTTTATTTTAGATTATATGAAACATATTCCAACCAATTAATCCCGGTGATGGGAGAAGTTATAGCTGGTGATTGGAAATCTTATCAGTATTTAGTAGAAAGCATTCAAAAATTTCCAAACCAAGATAACTTTTTAAGTATGATTGAACTTGCTGGTTTTAAGGAAGTGTCTTACGAAAACTTTTCGTTTGGTATTTGTGCTGTTCATTCCGGCTTCAAACTATAAATTTGGCAGATTTCACAAATCAACAAAATGAAAAGAAATGGCCCTCAAAGTAAAATGTCTCAACTTATACGCAGCCAAAGTTTGAACCCAAAAAAAATTTCAAGCTAGTTTTTTTATTTTTATGTTGTTGTACAACATCTAATATAATGATATAAGTTGAATAAATAAATGTAACTAAAACTTGTGTTTAAAAATGAAGAAACCCAGAAGGTTAAAAATGAATATCAATCTTTTTTTTTGTTATTGTGCACCATGTTTACTTATATTTACCAATAAAGACACCTAAAATGTGTATCGCAAAAAGATCATCATCAGTATTAAAAAAATAAATTGTAAGTAACAGTGTCCGAATATAAACCAGGTAAGATTAGCATCAACACAACATTTAAATTTACAAAAAAAAATAGATGCAGCATATAAACAATTTGAAACTTTTTGGTAATAATTGTATTACAAATAAAATGTTCGTTTATCCGGATTTAAAAAGAAGAACAGCAACTTGGCCCAAATAAAAGTAGATGAAATGCTTCGTCTCATGGGTAACATAGCTTCCAAAGTTTCTTCCTACAATACAATGCCATGTTGGGTTGTATTTTTTGTCGAATTCCTTTTTAATGTATGCAGCAATATCCTTTTCAATGTTGTACTTTTCCAAAGCCTAAAAATTACAAAAAATTAAAACAAAATAAATAAATCAAAGTAAAATTAATAAATATTTGTAAATTTTAAAGTATTTTACCTGGGTTGCACAATCAACAGAATCTTGCTGCATATCCTCTGCCATATCGGCATTCTTAATGACTGCCTTTCGATCCGACATTTTGTTTTAGCTGCAAAATATACAAAATTAAACTTTGAATTACAGTAACTTATCACAAATTTAACTGGGCCACATATTCTCATTAAGATTGTAAAAAAATTGACGTCAATTCAATCTTTTAAATTCCAAGCATGCAAACTATTAACAGTATAAATATGTTTCAAACTTACCAGGTATTGCTTTTGCTGTGCAATATCACAAGAATTTACTTGCTCTGTTTGACCAAAAAGATAAACGAATAACTCGTTTCTCGCTGATCGTTTCAGTTTTAAGCAAGCACAACAATTCTCAAATTCCAACGCAAAAAGCGGCATAAAGCGTTGCTAACAGATACGCTGTTGTGATTGGACAAAAAACCAATGTGTGCGGGTGCTTCATTGTGATAGGTTCAAAAATGCGTTTTTGAATAACCTCAACGCAGTCATAACTACAAACATTAAGAATTTATTAGATAATCTTTCCATCTGTTCTTTCATCCGGCCTATAACGACGAACATTTCGTCACATTTATTAGCTTCGGTCGTAGTATGGTTACTGTTGCTAACTGTACTACCAAGTTGAACAATAACTATATTTATATATGATTCATACCGCGCCTTATGTAAATATTACTACGATTGACCCACCCTACTTATTCTTTTCTGAACATATGTTCAAAACCATAATTCTTTATTTTTTTAGTTTTTAATGAACATAAAACTATTGCTACTACCTTAATAGTTTATAATTAATGTTTTTTAATGCAAGATTGTTTAATTATCATGGTAGCACCCCGATTAAAATAAATCTTTTAAATTATGTGCATGTATGGACTATGATCAAACGGTAGTGTAAATCACCAGCAACAAACGTTGTTAAAATAAACAATACAAAAATAATATGGGTCCAAACATACAATAAGTTGTATTTTTGTATAAACTACATGATCAAACAAGGGTCTTTTCATTTGACAACCCATTTTCCAAATTTGGCTCTTTTAATTGTTTTTTTACAAATGCTTTTTTTGAGTAACGGAGCTCATTTTTTAATAACTTGGTAGAGCGCATGAGCGATATCGGGGACGCGGAATTTGAGGGAATGGAAAATGAAGGAACGGAAATTGAAGGAACGGAAAATGAAGGAACCGGAAAATGAAGGAACGGAAAATAAAGGAACCGGAAAATGAAGGAACGGAAAATGAAGGAACCGGAAAATGAAAGAACGGAAAATGAAGAAACCGGAAAATGAAGGAAAGTGAAAAAAGGAGAGGCGGAATCTTAAAAAAATAAAACGCGGAAATTCCGTTGACTGTTTATTTGTATTTAAGTCAATGTTATTTTAGAAATAAACGGGCATTTTATAGAAGAGAGTTAGGGTATGCTGGGGTAATAAAAATTAACTCATTATCGCTCATCAGTTCTCGAATAAATGACAGTAATCCTCAATAAACAGTCAAAGGTATTTCCGCGTTTTAGTATTTAAGATTCCGCCCTCTCCTTTTTTGCTTTCCTTCATTTTCCGGTTCCTTCATTTTCCGTTTCCTTCATTTTCCGTTCCTTCATTTTCCGGCTCCTTCATTTTCCGTTCCTTCATTTTCCGGTTCCTTCATTTTCCGTTCCTTCATTTTCCGTTCCTTCAATTTCCATTCCCTCATTTTCAGTCGACCCGCGATATCGACTAGAAGTAGCCTATAAAACGGATAATTAAACAAAATAGTCCCAAATTGAGCCCAACATTAATCATCTTAATTTTAGCGGTATTTATACTAGATGAGCAAGATGATCGAGGTTGGCCTCCATTGGTTTAGTTGTAGTCTAAATAACAAAAACTTTAATGTGTGTTTTTTTTAAATAATTTAAAATTAATATGTGATCTATAAAAATCGTTTTAAAAATTTGTTAAGCCTATAAAAGTAATCAGAAGACAGTAAAATCTATTTAAATCGATCACTTATTGGGCAGTGAATCGTAAGAATTTAAGAGCTTAGAAGAGATGATTTCGGTATGATATATGATTTAAACATACGTGGATAGAATACTAAAATTTCTTTGCAGGATGTAGGTTTAGATAGATTTATTTTATAAAATAAAATAACATTCATATATCTAAAACTGTTTAATTTTTGTTAAAAAGAAAAACTTATTAAAATTTACATTAACAACAGGTTATTTGCAACTAAAGAATATTTTTTTGGAAATGGTGAAAAGTGATTTTTACATTAATTTTATATTACTTTTTAACTGGATTGAAATGAAATGAAATCGAATGGAGCCGACATTCAAGCGCTGCACGAGGTAAGCATTTCGTGTTTTTTTTAATTATTAGTGGATCTGGTCGTAGAAAATTGTATTTAAAATCCAAGTTGTAACTTTAAAATTATATTATTAAAAATTGGCCTTTATTTTTTAGAATGCACAACACATTAGCGAATTTCTCCAACTTACAGTGGCACATCGTTTTTTGGCTCAAGCGGCTTCTAACAGATCACTCTTAAAGTTGACAGAACCTAAAAAATTACAACAACTTGTCACAGCACAAACTCTTATAGTTGAATCAGCATTTCATATTTTAAAAATTCTTCTTCCTTCATTGAAAAGGTTAAAAACTTAAGTTTATTAACTATGTGTTCTAAAGATAAAAAACTTAGCCTAAATGTGTATGTATATGTAGAATCGCGGATGCTACAGGCGAACTCAAAGAATCGCTCGAACTACAGTGGGTCGATTTTTCATGCAGTTTAGAGATGTTTTTGTACGACACAAAATCAACATTTTTCACCAACGAAGCTTTTTCAAGCCACCCGAACAAACAAGGTTAAATTTTTAAGGAAAAAAGAAATAACTTTACAAACAAAGGCATTTTAAATAAATTTTAGCAAAATAGTCTTTTGCTTTTATGGATGCTTTTTAAAAAATCCCAAGCCCTTATTGTAATTTTTGTAATAAACATAGCTTATTCATTACGCAGGACACTTTTTAGATTGGAGCGGTGTTGAAACAGGAATACGAACTCCGCTTGCCTCACTTGACACAACGTTCCAACGACTTAATATTAACAACACAACCCCCATCGCCACTCCCCCTTCCTCCAGAATGGAAGATGCTGTCGTGAAAACTGAAATGATTTTACGATCCCTCAAGGTATATTTAAAGAAGCTAAATCATATATATAATATTTAAATACCGCCTACTTTAGTGCTTAGTTGAACTAAAGTTATGTTGTTGAAAAATAAATACATGTTTTATGTTACCGAAGTAATGTGTGTACTTTTTTTAAATATATTTTAGACGCAACTGGCTGTACATGCTTGGTCTATTGAGAATTTTAGCTGTAAGTAAATTTACTTTTGTGGGCATGCTTAAAACAAATATTTATAAATACTTAATTAAATCTTTTTAGCTTTTGCGCTGGAGAGTGTTTTGGAAATTTCAAAATCTTCTGGAATCTCCACTTTGGTAAATTGGACTTAAACATTTAGGTTTTTATTAGCAAAAGAATCGTTATAAACTTTGCGCATTTAAAGAAAGATTTTTTTTAATATTATGACTAATGCTGAATTTCAAAAAATTGTAGTTTAACTAGAATCAATAAGTACTTTACATTGCAAATTTAAAACCCTCATTGACTAGTAAGAGGATTAATTTACAATAGCGCAAATGATTATTTTAAAGTGACTTGTATCAAGACGTAAAGTAATCTATATGAGATTGGTTTTAAACATTTGATAAATTTGGCATATCTTTAATAAAACTTTCAAATGTTTTGCAGAGCAAGATTTTGAACATGCCACAAAAATTTAAGTTAATTATTGGCTTAAGTTTATTCGTCGCAACTGCAATAATTATTGGAGGAATTATTTTGTTGATTCAATTAAAAAGAATATAATTTTATAAAATTAAACTTCTTAATATAAAGTATTTTCAAGAAGTGTTTTTTGCTTGAAATAAATAAATAGTTTTATAAAAGCCTAAATGATTTCAAACCACAAGCAGCATACCCAGCTATTAGTTACGCATCCGCGTTTAGAGTAACAGACAAGCCTTTCAGCTTAGGTCGACGTCATATTCTAACAACAAAAATATTTATTTAGAATATAACGTAAAAAGGTTCAATGGTGTACGAACTTGTTGAATGCAAATAAAATACGGCAAAACACATTTTGTTTACATTTAAAGGAGTACGAATTCACAAATACTTTATGCTTTCAAAAAAGCCAACCCAATGACATGCTGAAAATTTAAAAATTATTTTAACCTTTTACAAAAAATTTTAAAAATAAAATAGTGTGTCATTTTACGAAGAGTTCTTAAAAATGTTTTTTTTTACACTTTAGCAAGTGCCTTGTGACTAAATGACGTCGATTCAATCTTTTTATAACATTTATTCGCCCAAGCGTTCCAAACAAACGACTGAAACTTGAAGTCATCAGACCGTCGCCTTATTTAAAGCCGCAACATTCGAACTAAACTAAATAGCTTGATGTAGATTTAAACTTGGGTAGCAGATAACTCAAAATAAAGGGCATGTTTAGACAATAACTAAGAAAAACATATTTGTAAATAGGGCTGTTTTTATGTTTTTTAGCTAGTCATATAGAAGTGTAATTTTAGTTACAGTTCTACAACTTAATATTTAACACAAAAAATATTAAATAAAACAAATCATTACAAAAACTGTTTATCAGACAGAAACTTGAACTATGAAAAAATCACATGCATAGTAAACATGTTTTTTAGACTATACTATATACTGTAAAATAAATTAGAAGAATGTGTGGTCGTATAGGTATACCCGAGTTCATTTTTATCTTGGTACGTTTAATTGATTTTACTGGAGATGGGTTTATGTTGTATTTGCTTATTACTGAATGGTTAAGGTAAGTTTAAATGGAAATTTAAAATAATTAATATAAATATGCATCAAGTGTTTACACCTGCATGTTTACTATCTTTATATACTTAAACGGAAATAGATACAGCACAAGAAGAATAACTTCAAATCTAGTTAGTTTAAACCAATACTGTGACTCAATTGAACAGCTGAATTTCTCAGAAGACGATGCAACCACGTAAGCTTTTACCTATTTAATTTACCTATATAAAGAATCACGACCTTAAAAGTTTCACTTACGCCTAAATGCTAAGTTTTTTTTGGTAATTTAAAGCAATGACATGTGTTTTATTACAGTGAATTTAGCTCCCTTTCATCGCGGTTGTTGGCTTACATAATTGTAGTTGCTTTGTCTGTATTTATATCACCAGCAATTCTTCCCTTATCTCTTCCCCGGAAATCAGAAGAAGAAGAACTGTTTGATGACAATGATGATGCAATAAGCGTTGGTTAGTTTTAAAAAAAAAATTTTTGTTGATAAAAAAAGTTGATTTTGGAATTTTCCTTTTTTTGTTTCTGGGTAAAAGTACAAAGCAAAAAAATAAAGCCATATTAAACTGACAGGTTGTTATAAGTCAAGCTAAAAAAATAATAAAAGCTAAGTCGTCACGCCGTGAAAAAATGTACAGTCTGCCACATTGTAATAAGTTCCAATTTTTTTAGCAACGCTGTGAAAATTTTACCATTTAATCTCATTTGTATGTAAATCGGCGTGTTACAAAATCCCCTTTCTATTTAGACTTTCAGTTCAGGGCAAAATCACAGGGTAAAAAGAGAGCGGTTCAGTATTTGTTATTGGTTACGTTAGTCGTCGTGCACGATATACCTCTACTAGCGCTTGGAACTGATTTAATGACGTCACTAATTTCGACTCGTGGGCCGAGGTAAAATTCCTAATTACGCTTTTGTGTGATAGAATCCAAGTTCACGGTTGATGTGGCTTATAGTAGTTCAATAATTAAAACACAATGATTTTTTAAATTAAAATAAATTTTAACGTTTCAGGTGCTATGAATGTGTTCGTGATAATCTAAGAGCTCCCAATAACCGAAGTGATTGCATAACTTTGAGTACATTTGGTTGGAATAATGAGTTCCCATTTCCAATGCCAACGTGAGTACGACTATGTGAAAACATGCAAAATCATTACTTAAAATTTAATACAATAAAAATATACTTAAACGATTTAAAATATATATTTTAAAACATTTGATTGTATTTTAAATGTATTTCTGTAATATTTTTTTATATACACCTATTATTAAGTAACCTTTCTTTAAAAGTTGAAAAACTATTTGTTTTAGTGATTACTACTGGTTAATAATGCTGGGTACAAAACTATTTGGTGCACTTGGTTGTATTGGATTTGTTCTCTATTTGGAGCTACAGTACAAATTTCAGTTACATGCCTTGAAGGTAAGTTTAACTAATTTTTGTTTATGTAAAATTTTACTAAATAAAAAAGATAATAATAATACTAAATTGTTCAACCTACGAATGTTGTGTGGTGAATTGCCCTGCTAAACAAGCCATTGGAAACTTTACTAAGTTTAATTTACCTGTAAGTTATAAATAAATGTCCCGTGACTCCTTAAAAAAAACAAGTGCACGTGGTATATGCAATCAACCGGCAACATTGCATAGCTAAAATAGAGTTCGAATAGACCCTAAAAATAAATAACCGTCTTCTTTGACTTTAATCAGGTGCTAGCTCGCTTATTTTAACGATAATTTGTATAAACTTTTGCAGAGGCAACGGCATCAAGAACTTATGCGGAGGCATTTTGTTCAAAATAGAAGACAGAGGCGTAAAAAAAAGAACTATTGTGGGATTTGGTTTGCATCATTACTTGCTACATTTCTGCTGCTTATTGCAAGTGTTCTAGTTATATTGGCACCAACTATAACCATTTTGGCACAAAAGTAAGTTTTGCTTGTTGAATATTCCAGTTTAGGTACTAGAAAATCGCTTTTGAAAACCTATTTGTGCCACCTTCCATTCAAAATATATTTTAACTCTTTTTAGAACCATACACGCGCAGAGACTTGTCCACGGAGATTTTGGTTTAATATTTTTTATTGGAAGCATAATATGCTGGGGAACATGGGGTTTATTTCTCATCTTAATCGTCACAAATCTCTGTTGTTTCGCGACTAGAAAAAAACATTGCTTTGCTACATCCGAACATGATGAATAACAAAAATCATTTTTAGTGCTTGAAAAATGCAATTTTGACAATGAAACGTTAACTTTATTAATGCTCAATTGAGTAAGCGTTACGAACTATCGAAAAGGGTTGTCATGTTATGTTTTATGTAGAAAAGTGACTGTTTATAAAGATAAATAGTATACAAAGCTTTACCTGTTTTCAACCAGTTTGGGTTATCAATTTGTATCTTTAAATATTTAAAATAGAATTTTGTTAAAGTAACGCTATATACTTTGTTGAAATTTATATAGCATATAAATAACCATTAATTTCGTTTGTAATTTAAAATATATTTGTAAAATATTTACATCAGATCCCATACTTAATTTTTGTAAGTGTAAATAAAACTGAAATAAAACTATAAAATTATTTGAATAATAAAGGCACTGCGCACTGGCTACTTAAAAAAAATAACCCACATCTATAAATCTAGTATAATAAAAAAACAAAACAATTTTTAAAAGAGTACTAAAGTGTAAGATAGCAAATTAGACACATAGTAACTAAATTTAAAACAACTGAACAATGAACTCAGAGGTGCCAGTACGCCAAGGAGAATTTTTTGACAGGAGAGGAATAGATGAAGGTAACCGAGACGATTGACCCATAACAAGAGAGGCTAACCCATGTGCAGAACACACTGGACAAGATACATCACGATCAAACCAAAGTTGACAACAACCATGACAAAACACATGCTTAATATATAAGTTAATGTTTATGTGTATATCTATATAATACCAATGCAGTTACTTATAAGTTAACCTTTACACTTAATTTATTAAATTTTAAGTTAATTTTTACCTCACAAGGGAGTTGCATTGGTTCAGTAAAACGCTGATGACATACCGGACAAATACTTTTTCCATTCGGAATATTTTCGCTTAATATTGGAGTCCCAATCACCTTCATTAAAGGTTATACAAAAATAATAAAACACAAAATTTATATCATAAAAAAATGCATAGATTGTAGTATAAAAGTAGTAATACATACCTGTGGATTTTTAACGGTAGAAAATGATTTTAAAATGTAGGGAATTTTAGATTTCAAACTTGTTATCTAAAAACAATAAATATATATACAATTAAAAATTAGTTTTTATACACCTAAAAAGTAAAACTCACCTTAAATATAATATAAAAAATAACAAAAAGCCAAGAAAATAACAGTGGAAGGGTAGTAGAGGAAGTTCCAAAACAATATTTAATCCATTCAGGAATAGGTAAAATGCAACGAATAAACTGAGAACTGGACTCTATTACCTCAAATAAACCACCCTACAAAACATTTTCTCTAATAAAATTATTTTTTGTAGTACATATATAGAGTTACAATTATAAAAAAGTTTCTTAAAAAAGTTAAAAGGTATTTTAACTAAACAAGAGAAAAATTTACCCGCTTAGAAGGTTGGAGAAGTTTAAAAGTTGGAAATAAAATCAAACATTTCATACAAATTGTTGAAAGTTTAAACAAAAAATCAAATACTGCTATACTAAACAGAATTCCCCAGAAATCCAAATTGGTTTTAAACCAATTGTTTAAATTTGATAAATTCAACAACCTGTAACATTAACAAAATAAGTTTATAAATATTAAACTTCAATACAAGTGAGAAAATGATCTTATATGTATAACTAAACATAAAAAAAATAATTTACTAGTTGGTCAGCTTTTTAACAAGATTTTTCTTAATTTAATTATATCAATTACTTGAACTTACCAAAAATCTTTTGATATTGGTGTTAATAAAATAACATTAAAAACAAGAAATACAAAAAGAATAAAAGTTTTCTTTACACATCGTCGATTCTATAACAAAACAAAAATTTTAATAAAAAATAGGTAACTGAATAGTTTATAGAACTAGCATGTGAAATGATTAAGGAATAAATTTAATGTTTTTAACTCAGAAACTCAAAAATAAATAGAAAATTTAAAACAAATCTTACCTGCAATATATGCTGTTTAACAACAAAATCATTTGCACGGTCAAACACCAAAAATAAAGACAAAAAAAGAATAATATAGATTGTTTTTTGGTAGATAAAGTTAACAAGAATTAATAAAAGTAAGGGTATGGCTTGTTTTAAAATTTTTTTTTGTCCATCCAAAGTATTTTCAGTTCCTTGTAACATGGCCGCATCTGTAGTTTCAACTGGAATTACTTTTTCTTCGTTTGACAAAGCAGGTTTTTTAATTTCTGTTTATCATAAGTGAAAATAAGTTCTTATGCAAAACCATTTAAAGAGCAAAAAATAAATAAATATGTAATAAACTAAAAACTATCTATGTATATAAGGGTTACTTATACAAAATTTTGCTAATTAAACTTTAGGCTAACTTTCCTATATTTTTTGCACCAAATATTTCTCTACATTTAGAGGTTTAAAGGTTAAACAGTTTAAAATTTGCAATTTAAATTTAATACAAGGGTTCTACTAATTACCACAAAAGGCTGCACAGGACCACACAAAAAGTGACTATTTACCACACAGGGTGAATTGGGACACAATGTTTATTTAGTGATTCTGTCATTTAATTAAAAAAAGCAAAGTTAGCAAAGCTGGGGCATTTTTTTTGTGTATATCTTTATCCTCAATGTGGGACAGTCGTATCCGCAACTTAAACATAGAGTAACATCCGTTACTTTCACCCATTTATTAATAAACTCAGCCCTAACCCTCTTTTGGGAAATGCCTTTAGTTGTCCTTAATACAAAAAAACAGTTATGCGATTCCCTCATTTTATTTTTTTCTGTGTGGTAAATGTATTGTCCTTTATGGCCTGTGTTGTCTTGTGTGGTCAGGTGGTCTGGTAATTACTAATTAGTAGGACCGTCTTCGTCTGACTGTTAAAACAACAACATACACAAAATGTGGCAACATTATACAGTTATACGTTTGTTAAAAAAACATATCAAAAAAAATTTTACCTGCAGTGGGTTTCTGAATTTTGGGTGGTTTTATATCTTTTGTATCCATAGAACGCAATATTAAACCCTTCTTAGTTAATTGTTTTCTTTTAAAACAAATGTGTTAACTGGCGATAATTTCCATAAAATGCAGCAAAGTTGTAACCATCAAAATTCAAAGGTTTCTGTCACCGTTTTTATTGCCATGCAATTACAAATAAATCTTTAAAATGTGCTATATCCAATATTATCACTAATCTAATACTTCAAGCTCACTTATCTAATACTTCAAATGTAATTTGGCGAAAAAGAATAATATTGCAGATGTTTATCATTTAATCAAATACGTTTGAAAAGCCATTATGGCGCCGGATATGAGCAACTTTAAAACTTTATTTAACGACGTCTCAGTTTGGAGAAGAAGAAAGTAATTAAGTATTGACCGACGAGTCGCGGCCTACTTTGTTAAATAAGCTTTTTAGTCTCGACAAAGTTCATTTGCTACGAACTTCCGTCATTAATTAACACGAACATCTTATAGAAGATAGGACGGCCCGAAATTAAGTATTCGGTAGTTTAATATAATCAAATTATGCTACAAATAAAGGTTTAATTTTTTTAATATTACTTTTAATAGTTTTTTTGATTTCTAGTAAAAAAGTAATTTAACCCAAACTAGAAAGTTGGGCATGCCCGATCGCGCCTAGATTTTTTGTCTTTTTGTGCAATGCATAACAATCCCGCTAGCTTAAATTTTACATCATTTTGGTTTATGACATTCTAAAGGAATGTGGTAGTTCGTGATGGTGGACACATATACGTGTGGTTTATTGTTAAATTTTGGAAAACTTTTAGTTTTTTTACCGGGTATAGTACCGGTCGGTAAAGTAGGGTATTACCCTGAAATATCGGTAGAATAAGTATTTTATCACATGGCAATATTGCGTCATTATGTACGCGTTGTATTAGGTGATGTGATCGGCTTCACGTGCGTATTTCATCATTTTTTTTATATATTTAAGTAAAAATTCTTATATGTAGTGCCATATTATTTCAGTCTTTCTAACTAACTGACTAAACCTATAGCGGTGTATACAGTGGAAAAGTTTATCAAGTAAGAACATTTTATATTATAATTAATTAAAAGCAAGCAATCATAGTATAGACAGTTAAAAGAGTCGGTTTAATTGTCGCAGTTTTGTTATTTTGTTAAATTATTTAATTAATTTCGAAAGATTAAGAAGCGGAAATTAAAAGTGGTTTAAGTATTCAACTGTAAATTTCTATCTACTTATATCTGTATACGCGACGCCTAATCTTTTATATATCGATCAGCATAAAAAAAACATTAAAAAGAATTACGACAGATAATAAAGTAAACCTTAAAAACAGAAAGTGTTTGTTGTTTTTTATTGTGGAAGTCAACGTGCCTAATCACACATCTCAATTGAGTCGGTTTGCGTTTTATGTTAACCTATCGTTGTATACGTGCGAATAGGCACTTCTCACTTGATAAGTGAGAATCGATCTGAGCCAATGTCGCCGTATTTGCGCTCGGCGGGAGAGATTAAAAGAGAGTAGAAGAGTAAAAAAGAGAAAGGAAATGGCAAACGATATAAAAGTAGTAAGGCTGACAGTAGAAATATGACATTTAAGTTAGTTGCAGATAGTCAGCTCGCAAAATGTTTACAACATTGCAACGTTTCTTAGCCATCAGGTTTACCATTATTTTGCAATATTAAAAACATAATTAAATTTCTAAGAATTCTTGTAATTAGTTCAGCTAATCGTGAGTTTTAATAACCATCGCCCTTAAATTGTTAGGTCTCGTCAACATAAATGACATAAATTAGCGAGTTTTAAATATATTTATTATTACCAATTACATAAAAATGTGTAGCAAAATATGTATCTCTGGAAAATTCTACTTGAGTTTGCGCAATTATAACTCTAGGAATACATTTGAATAATATTTATAAGTACGGAGCCTAATTACGTTTCGAAAAAAAAACATTTTAATTGGACTAACCCGGCGATTTAATCCCTTGGGCATATATAAGCCGTCCGAAATAAATAATTTAGTTTATTTAAAGAACCTACAGAATACGAAATAGTCTACGACGGGCGGTCGAAAGGTTCTTTGTTTTTTAATCGTATGTTCTGCGCTGTTGTGTATTAGTTACGATTGTGTTAAATGAGTTATAGACGGAAAGATATGTGTTAATAAATGCAGCTTCTAAATAAATCAGATAATCTACAAAGAGTGCTTTATATTAAACTTGCTTGCATTTGACGTTATGTTAATTAATCACATGTTAACAACGACTATAACCCCCAGCCATAAATAATAAACTTTAGTAGTAAAACTTTATTTTAGCGTCTGTGTAAAATATTTGCTACAGGAGAAAATATTATTAGTAAAATTAACCTATTTTACATTCGTGTGACATCACGTTATTTTTCAACCGTATGACGTCATAAATAACGTCATACCGGTATCCAAATACCGAAAGCGACGTTTATATAAACAAAAATCGACCAGACTGCGCTATCGGACTGACCTACTTTCCAATCTCTGTTTGTATACATTCAGCAACCTGTTAAAACGAAGGTATACAGAGTAAATGACCGTTTCGTAAAACAGTGGTCAGCAATTCGAGACAGTTTTGTCACAACATAATTTATTTAATCCGAAAGTCAATAAAATTGTGCAATTAAACAAAAAGAACAGCATCACGTTAACTAATAAAAACAACTTTACAACGAGAAGTTTGACAGGTTTGCAAATTCGCATAAATGGTTATGCAAATTAAGCCAATTACTGATTGATTTGCTGCTTTGACTGTGCAGCAGTTCGCTTTAACGTAACATAAGTTCGAGTGGGTTCGCGCAGCAATATTGCTGACATAAGTGACTGTGGTTTATTGCTCTCTAAATGGATGCGATCAACCTTCGCTATAATTTTCTCGCAAACGGGTCAGAGCAGTCTACTGTGATTTTCCATTCGTGCATCTGTAGCTTTGGAATCGATATCAACTCTCGTTCTGTCATGAAATAACCGATTGCTTTACTTTTCATAGGTCTTTTAAATAGGATTTCTAAAATACATTGTGCAAACTTAGTGCTGCAAGATGCATCCCAAACCAATACCAAAAGATCAATCTGGACTTGGAAATATGTTATCAGTTTTTAAAACAAAGAAACCTCACAACGAACAAGAGAATGTTGATGTTTCTACAATTTACATTGATGAAGAAATATCTAGTGAAAGTAAGTGTAACTAACCATCATTTAATCGCTAATTTTAATAATTATATAGTCATTCTTTTTGATAATTTTTTTTACATGCGAAATATTAATAACGATTAACAATGTATTATAATTATTAGATATTTAAATTAAA
Organism: Corella eumyota; assembly: GCF_963082875.1. Taxonomy (NCBI): domain Eukaryota; kingdom Metazoa; phylum Chordata; class Ascidiacea; order Phlebobranchia; family Corellidae; genus Corella; species Corella eumyota. The sequence continues at coordinate 7,695,849 of NC_137491.1, forward strand.
TTATTTTTTAAATTAACAGATAGATGGTGGGAAGAGGACGACAGACTGCGTGAACTTCCATTAACAGTCGCTTTACAACAAGACTTGAACAGTTTATTAAAAAATAATCCAGGTAAGAAAAGTTCTTTAACTATTTTAAAAAACTTTAAAATTGTTTGGGATTTAAAATTAATTAAAGTTTTAATATTTCAGGTATAACATTGACACATTGCCCGGAATTAACACTTCGTATAGCGGAAGTTATTACCTTAGCGTCCCGAGAGGAGCCCGGAGGCATGCGTGCCTGCAGGGTGTACGTACAAGTAGTGGGCGGTGCCCGGGTTGTCCCGGAGACTCCAGACCGCTCCCTTCCCGGGGCCCTTACCCTTCGCCCATTGGACATGTGTGATTCGTATCACGTTCCCACTTTTGAAATTTATGTTTACCTTTTTCCATCGAACACGTGGTTGTCAAAAATCCAGTCACTTTTTTCGTCAATGTCGTCAAACGAGAAAAAGAAATCAACAAAACGAATTCAGCTCGTCCGCGATTTTGCAATGCACAAACGAAAGTTGTTTAGATCAAAGAGAAATTCGATCGAAATTATTAGAAGATCAAGTTTGATTTAAAAACTAAACTTTATCAAAAACATTTATTTTTTTAATTCAATACACTTTTGTTTCAGAGCTGCTTTCGTACAATGCATTTAAAAGACACTGTTTCTGTATATTCATTTATTTTACCTAACAAAGTTTATTTTAAGCATTTTGTTATGCTTTTTAAAAATGTATGCATCAAAGTATTATATCAGTACGAAGACAAAAAAGAATATATTATGCCAATTGCCAATGACATTTTACATAACGAACAAACCGAACAGACTTTCTAAATTTTTTTTGCACTTTGCCGTTTTTTTGCTGCACAAATTTTCTTTCATATATTGCTTATGTAGTGCTGCTGTTTATTTTGTTTACAGTTTTTAATTTCAGTTTCGTTGGTTCAAATTTCTGACACTTTTCTTTCTAAAATTAAAAATCACATTTCTCAAATTATGTGTTAAGAATAAGATTATTGTTATTATTAGAATAATGCCGGTTTGTCTTAAGTTTCAAAGATTTTAAGATAGAAACTCAATTTAGAAAAAAGATTGAATCGTTTCGAGTATTATTATCATTAAGCCTGTTTTCATGAGCGTGTTTGAAATAATTTCAAGATCGGTTCCGAATCGCAAAAGAGCGCTAATTTCAAATCCTGATATGCGCTCAGTTTACATGCGCTTTTTTAACCGTGTTGGAGTTCGCTTGTGAAGTTGTTTCTTGTGGCTTGAGCGTTATTGAGTATGGAAGGTTGGCAGTTTGTGTACGGTTATACCAGTACTACTTGTAGATAATTCAATAAAGTGTAAAAAATATAATAAAAGCGTGTTATTTACATTAGCCGACTGTCCTCTGGCTGTTTGATTTTGGCAGGCAAAACAAAAAGTTGTTTTATAAATATTTCTGCAAACTAAAAGTCCATAGATTTGAACTTGTAAGCTTTAATATATTAAAAATACTAAGTCGCTGGCCAAAAAAAAATTTTTGTTTCAGAACCGTGTTTGAATTTCAAAACCACCTCACCTATTTCAAACACAGTTCGCCTTTTTCTCGCGTAGCGAAAATGAGAGAACCGTACTCCAACACGGTTTGTAACACGGTTTAAGCGCCCATGTAAACAGGCTTATTGTAAGAAATGGCAAAAGAAAATATAACATTCCCACATTTAAAAACCACGTCCGAAAACTCTTTCAAAAATTAAACAAAACATTTAAATACTTTAAACCTGACAAAAAATGCTAACACTAAACTATTAAGTTGCTTACTTAAATAAAAATAAAAAAACGAACATTATTGGCAGTGTTTTTAGTATCGGATAAAGTTTGGCAAATAAAAGCGAAGCTCTCAAAAGTGCAACAAATAAAAGCTGAAAAAAAAATAAAAACAAAAATCAATATTTTGGTATTGCAAAACTGGCATTCTACGCAACACATTTATAGTACATTAATTACAAACTGTACGAATACAATTTAAAATATCTTTTTTTGAAAGGTTTGTAAACTTTTATTACCAAGCATAGCTTTTTATAAAAAAACATTTCTGTAAAAACCCTGAATTGGAATTTTTTAATTAAAATCCGCAGTAAACATTTGCCTTATAACAGAAATGATAATTCTTTTAACTTGACAAAAATGAGAGCAACAATATTTTTTGCGAATAATAAAAACGCAAAAAATTCAACAACACTACAATATTTAAAATAAAATTACACAACAATTAATAAAATCTTTACGAAATTTTTAACGGAACTTCAAGTTGAACTTTTTATACATTAATACACAAACATCATAAAACTACTTTATGTACACTTTAATACAAATATAATAGCACTTTATTAAGGTTTGTAACGAGAAAAAATGTGTTAGTATTTTATACCATGACATTTTGGTAATTATGTTATTTGGTTTATGTTAATTATGAAATATGTGAAAATGTTATTATCTGAAAATCCACGGAAATTAATAATTAGAGTTGGTGTTTAAAATACAAATAACAAACTAAAGAAATTGCGAGTTTGTTTTCGAAAGTCTTTTTAACGGATTGAATATGAACAGTGGAATTAGATTGCTCTTAGTAGCATCATTGCGTACAGGTCACATCACATAGCAAATAAACACAAAGCATAGTATAAAAAGTGTTTGATTAATACTGTTTGCTGCTGGCTTCTTGTCGCGGACTGTCGCTTTTTACCACTCTTGATTAGTAGATTCTTTCTTGTAATGTCAACCCTGGTTGGTTACTTTAAAAGGTAATTTTTTTAACTTTTTAAAGCGGTTACATGCTACAAAAAGACATTATACTCCTGGTCACGTGACTATAGTTCTGTTATTGGTACTTAAAATGGCCATTGGAATATCGTTCGGTGTCACTTGGCCTGTGTGGTTACGGATCGGACCCGAACTATGGCGGGTTCGCTGATTGTTAGGCCCTGGTGTTTGTTGTTGACCCAGAAAAGTTTGGTTCTCCCCCGATGTAGGGGTAAGTGAATTTTTCTACAAAATATAACTTTGTTTAAAAAAATTAACTAAAAATTTACAAAAAAAATTAACAAAATTATCATTGCTTACCTGGCCGCTACTGTGTCGCATTTTCTCCTGATTTGGAAAATTAAAATACGAATTATTAAGCGGTGAAGTAGGAGTTGATTTAGACGGACTCATATCACCGGAAGGGTGATCTGACAACCGCTTATCAAGGTTTAACGGCTGTGGCTGAAAGCGCTGTTGCATTTTCGGGTTTGTTGGTAAAGTTGCGTGACCTTTGTTGTTATTGATAACTTCCATAAAATTGGGAGGAATCTCGCGAACTGGGGTTCCGGGATTAGACGCGGACACGTTCCGTCGCATAAAAGGGCCCCGTGCACCCATTATTGGCATGTTATCGATATTTTGAGATCGATTAAACATGACCGGAGCACTGCTGCTACCTCTGTTGGCTTGCTCTTGTGCAACTGGTAGGTTTAATCTCAGTCGATTTTTGTCGCTCATGTGGTTCTCTTCCATCATGTGATGTTCCTCGTTGATTGGCATCAAAATAGGTTTTTGCTCGTCCCTCATTTGTTGATATTGAGGGGGAACCATTTGCGGGTTTTGCATTCCCATCGATTCACTCGCATATCGCTTTCTCTGCGGCTGATATGCGTTGTTGTTAGAGATAACTGCAAAAAATCACAAGTTAAAATAAATTTATCAAAAACAAACAATTAGCATAAAGTAAATAACGAATAAACTTACTTGGCTCTTCGTTGAACACGTCGCCAGGTGAAGCTGTTACTTGATAATGACCTTTATTTTTCATCATTCTTCGATCTAAACTGGCGGTCATGCGATTGGATGGCCCGCCATATTGTTTTTTATTTGGTGTACCTTGTACAACTGGCTGAGCAGTATGTGGCCACGGAGGTCCCATGGGACCATGTGGTTGTGGATGTCTAAACGGAGGGTTTGTAGCATAAATCGCAGGAATTCCTTGTTGTAAAGACAACTGTCTATCCATAGGCGGTCTCCGCCCATTTCTGCTATAGTTATCCATTGTATGGGATCTTGGAATATTTTGGTGACCTTGAAAAGAAGCCGATCGCATTGGTGGAGGTCTGATCCTCTGGTTTGACATAGTTGTAGGTGGGTTGGTTTGGTTGTAAATGTTCTCTGGTGGAACCAGCAAACCTTCAGAACTGTGACCACTGTCACTCGAACCCCGCGTGTTTTGATCATCAGCCTGGTATTGGGTTTTCTAAATAGTATAAAAGTAAACTCGTTATCAATGAACTCAAGTGTTATGCAATGCTGGCTGTCATTAAATAAACTAGGCTTAAAGTTTTGTGCTTTCGCAAAGGCACAAACTATTTTGCAAACCTGTGAGCTGCTGAGTAAAGATTCGTCAGCTTCTGGTGCTGAACTTGTGGAGGGTTTTGAGTTTCTTGCTCGCCTTCTTCCACCTTGACTGCTTACTGAAAGATGCTGAAAAACAAATAACCAAACAATCATAAATTACATTTTTATATTACGCTACATATTTCGCTGTGCCATTAGGATAAATGTATCTAATAACAAACTATACAAAATAACTTGTGGTTGTTAAAGTATAGTTTTTTCTTGTTTTACTTTATTAATTTTAATAATTTTTCCTTTGTACCTTTTTCCTAAATGTGTCGGACATTCTTTTATCGGGGGAATCAGGGGTGCCCAAGAACACTTCACGATCGTCATCACTTTTGTTGTGGACACTTGTTTCCGTGATCTTCCTAGATCTTCTGGAAAATTCGTCCTGCCTACAAACATTTTGACATTTTAAATCACTTTTATCTACTGACTAGTTTTTTTTTTGAAAAAACCTAGAATGTAACAGAAGTGTTTTACCTGTTTTGACTGTTTGAGCTTTCCCTACGAGTTGACGTTGATTTCTTGATGTTCGAATCTCTCCTGTTATCACGTGACTGTCCATTAGGCACTTTTCCCTGTGGGATAAGATTAAATTGTGTGTTATTTAAAAATCCATTCAATATTGTTTTAAAAATGATTCGGCTACGGTGGCGCCTTTTACTCTCTTGGGTAATTAATTATGTTGGCCCAGAGAGAAAAAATGCCAATCAAGATGTCAGACTTGTGACAACGAAACAATTTAATTGACACAGACTAAAACGTTTTGCGTCAACCAGTTACTTTAAAATTAAGTTAAATTTTAAAGTATTCTAAATAAAAAAATTTCAATAGTAAAGGTTTCCTGACTTACATTGCTTAATTTTTTCTTGTTGTTAATATTTTTCTTGATGCACTTTCCTTTTTTGAACAAACAAATACCTATACCAACAGATAAGCCGACAATAAATGCTAATGTAATCAACACAGGTAACAACCAGCCCTCCGTTGACGCGGCCTCTATTTTTACAGGTGTAGGAACTACTATAACAGTCTTGTTTGCATCTTTAGGGGTTGTCACAGGAGTTTTAACGGTGGAGGTCGAGTCAGGGATGATAGGTTTACCTGCATACAATTTAAATATGTTATTTTTACTAATATATTTTTCTATTTTAAATGATTTAAACATGTGATTTTAAACTTTATTTCACCTGCCACCGAGGACTTTGGACACGGAGGTAACCAATCCACGTTTCCAGTGTCGACAGAATTAAAAACTTGGCTCTTGGTAGAGTTACCTTGACTTCGTTGATGTGAAGACAGACAAGTCGTTCCGTCTGACACACAGTACGGGTCACGTGATGCAATGCAATTCCTAAAAAACATAAGGTTAAATTTTACTTAAAATTTAAATTTATTAACGCTATCAATGTTGGCGTCAAAATTTACACTTACCTTGCACATACTCCCACAAGAGGGCATAGCGGAGCCGATATGAAGCAATCCTTGAATGTGATTAACATGGTACCGTTCTCCTTGTTTATTGTTATTGAACGGACCGACCTAAATTTTTAAATTAAAACTTTATTAGAGTGCGATATATTATATTGTGTGTTGTGTATTTTAATAGCTTTTAATTTGTATTTTTAATTTAGAAAAAAAATTTCCAAGATTCAAATCATTTTGTGATCAAGGTAATTTTAGCTTATAGTGTTTTTGTCATCATTGCAAGCGGAAATCAGTTGGAATTTCCAGAAAAAACTAATATTACAAAAAAACACAGGGAACCCTAAACTTACTTATCAACACTCCCGCACTTCTCTTCGTTAAAAATAACTCGCTCCTCGACCACAGATACCGACTTGTTCTTGAGAATAACAATCTTGATTACTTTGCCGTCTTCTGTCCCAGCTAACACAACAGTGTACAACTCCACAAACCCCGCCATCGTGTCGACGGCAAGTGAGGTCAAAAAGTTTCTTTAAAAAACAAACAAATCAGTCATGTGATTCTGTGAGTCTGTCACGTTATTTATATTTTAAAACTGGGAAATGACAAAGCAGTTCACCTAAATGCAACAAAATTAAAGTACTGCGAAACTTTTTACCAATTCTGAATTGTCAAAAAACAAATGTAATACCTTGCCGAAGTCCTGGAGAAGATGGGATTTGAATTATGAGGAGGCTTTTCACCGACGACATCTTGAAGGTTCCACGCGGGGACGCTGTTGTACATCATTGGATGTTTACGAACAAAATTTAACTGGGTCGAGTTCAAGTTACGGGTTCCCCCAACACTACCACAACTAAGAAAAACAAGTTTATTAAAAGGCTAAAATGATTTTTTAAAAAGGTATAAAGAGCAAAAAACTATTTTTTTAACAAAAGCAACTTTAAGAATAACTTGTATGGCACAAATGTATGCTGAATGCACACATTTGTACAGAAAAACAATGTTAATATGTGATTTACTCACTCGGCTAAATGTGGTTTTGGATATTGATCGAGCTTATCCCAATACGTGAAATGACTTTGATCAACCGTTGATTTTTCGTTGAAGGGACCAGTTAATGCTGATTGAATATCCTTCGCAGTAAATACACAGATAGCAGAAGCTGGAATACTATTCCTGTTGCGAAAAATTTAAAACTTTTAATAGCTTTTTAAAACAAGCCAAGTCTAGACAATAATTAGGAAAAAGGATCAAAAATTAAATTTAAAAAAAATTTTCGCAAAAAATTATTTTTCTGAAGTCCTTACCCTGGCGTGTTCATAATAGTAAACACTACACTTTCTTTTGGATCATCGCCAAGTTGCAACGTTACAAACTTAGTGACGTCACGAAGTTCATTGAAATAGAACGGAGGTTGGCCGGGAAGGGAACAGTTAAGTCTTGTTTTGAAAAAAGAAGAAAACTGATTTCGAAGAACAATTTGACCGCCTTGGTCGTTTTTACACATTTGACCAATCCTCGAATATATTTGCTGCAATAGGGTTTTAAGTAAGGTTTATATCTTAAAATACACTTAATATGTTAATAAATATTATAATTTTTTCATGTAATGTTTTTCAATATTATTTGGGTTTCAACGAAAATTATTAACACGTTAATATAATAAACTCACGTTTGAGTTATCCTCAATTGCGGTTTCAGTAAAAAATACAAACATTTTGTTTGTTAAACCCCCATCCACCAATTTTATAAACTCTGGGTCTAAAAAAGGAAACATAATTTAAATATAAGAGGTTTGTTGTGTGATGATTTAGCTTAACAAAACCAGGTTTAAAAAAAGAAAATATTATACTTTCAAATACTCAATAAACCGCGAAAAAAACAAAACTTTTCAAGAAAAAAAATATTACTAGTCTGACAGTAGCCTTAGGGCGGTTCATTTAAATGTATATTTTGAAAAAAGATTTTCAATAATACTGTCAAAAAAACATTTATTAATAAAATGTCTTTAACGTGAATTGATTTAAATATGTAATTAAGCAAATTTAAAATAAATTGTTATTTTATTTGAATACAAAATTGGCCTTTTCTAAATTTTTACACTTTTTTTAAAACACGAGTTAGTCAGCGTGACAGATTCGGGCCCTAGCTAAAAATAAACGCTTCTTTTTGTTTACTTGGGGATCCATTTACTCGATTCGCTCAGCCATTATCAACGCCATGCCTTTATTATATCCACACACTAAAGTGGCGTGTACATCCATCCAATGAATAAGCCAAGGGATGTCATTTAAAGCTTAGGCTGGGTAGCCATTCTATGTTGAACGCGCGTACGCCGCTATTGAATCCTTTGTCTTCTAACCCCTTATTACTTATGATTCTTAGGGCGAGGATATATAGGTTTGCAATACCCTTCTATCTTATGCTAAATCGCTAGGATAAGTACAAGCCTAGTTTAAGGTCGGAATAAAGTAGGATTACACGGTTTGCATATTCGGTGTTGCTGCAATCAACTAGCTCTATTTTCAGTAAACATGTCATTTTTGTCTTCTGTGTGGTCCGGTTTCAAAGTTGTGTAATCTTTGATGTTGATTTTACTATACAAGACCAACCTAACAAGACGTTTAAAGCTAAGTACAATTACTGTAACATAAAGACAACAAAACAACAAAGATTTCTGCTAACATTAACAAGTCATATCACTCACCATTTAACATCGTAGTATCTCCCTTTATTGTTCTTAGGTTTTTATCGTTGTTGTTTGACAAGGAGGAGCGATAGATAAGAGCATCAGTACCTCCAAAATTACTTTGTGTCGCTGTGTACAAGTTTCCACCTATATGTAAATTAAAACTATGAAATATGATAACTGCTGACAAGCCAGAGGAGTAAAAAATACTCTTTTCTGCACTTTGGTCTTTGATAAAAAGTAAACAAGATATACTCAAAAACAAAATTGGAAAATTGGGCGTAATACATAATTCAAAATACAAAAAAAAATACAAAATTATTCAAATTAAAATGTTTTGTATATTATGTTCTCATTTCAGTTTAATCCGTTAAATACACAGTTCGTTCTTCAAGTATGTAATTAAGTTAAGTAGACGAGCGATTACGGCGTTTAGTTTAGCTATTAATCCATTGATTGTTAGGCCGTTGCTTTAAAAACTTGATACAATAAATTTGAGGCAACGTTAATGCCGGCGGCTAAGTTAAATCCGTAAGTTGCTATAATATATCTGCAATGCGACTTTGTATGTTTAATTTTAAGGTAATTAGTATTCCGTTTCGACTATAAGTGGGTCAATATAAATATTTAAGATTATAGCATTCACTTAATAAGTTCATGGGTTTTAAAAAGTTTATAGGCTATCCATAATAAAATGTTATTTTTTTAGTTGTTATTGCATAAGCGAAATAACAAGAAACCCTTAATTACTTTTACCTGACATAACACTTGCTAGACTATCATTGGGGTCAAATGGACAGGCCAAGTTTCCTGGCAACGCTCTCTCGTTCAATTCCTGTAAATGTCCATCTTTCCCAATCTAAAATAAAATCAAATACTTATATTTAAAAGTCACGAGACGATACAATCCATTTAAACCATTCTCTTAACTTTAACATTGATAACATACAATATGGCAGTTTGTTTTTTGTCTTACTGTGTAAAAGCGACAAGTTGGTTCGAAAGAGTTAGTTCCACAGACAAGAACTTTGTTGGTTGGACGACCCTGATCAGTTTTGACTTGTTCGAACAACTTTACATAATTGTGACAATTCTCACTTGATTGTCCCTTTCGTTTGCAAAGCTCAATTGTACTATCAAGTGATGGCCAATGTATGGTCTGCAAAAAATACGAGTTTTGTAAAAATGTTTTTAACTTTCTGAATTGAACAAATTTGATCATCAATCACTTAATGTTGTTTTAAGCAAGTGGGTAGTTAGCCTATCACTTATGCATCTCGTATAATTACGCTCGAGCAAAACTTGTAATTATTACCTGGCTGCAAACCAGTTCTGTTGAACCATTAGATTGTTTTTTCGTGTTTACCACGTATATGTAGTCTCTGAAATACAAAAAAAAACAATAAGAATAACAATTAACAAAAAACACAAAAATTCACCTTCTAAGAAGGTAGTTAAAACTTACTAAAAAAAACTGCTTAATATAGTATGGTTAGTTTAGGCTGATTGCAGCATGTCCACTTATAAAAACACTGTGTTAAGTTGTAGCATGTACGACTTAAATGTTGTTTTAGGAAGTAAATGGACGGCATTGAGCAAACTAGAATTGCACTTTACAAATCATGTAGTAAGAGTTAATTAAAAGCTTAAGAAAGAAACACAAATAAGAACGAAGCCAAAATAGACTTGAAACAAAAGCTCTTGGTGTTTAGCCTGTATCGAATTAAAACCTACACAAAGACGTGGAAACTGCGCCGTATAAGACTAACTCAAAAAACGGGGAAGCTAACTGTTTACTCGATTCTTATGGCCTATAAGGTGCCATAAAGGCGCCTATCTTTTTTTTAACTTGCTCGTTAAAGTGCACACAAGCGAGTAAACGACTAACCAAAGTAAACAAATTTTGAACGGGATTTAGTTGTTTAAAGCCTTTTCAAGGATGCTATTAGAGTATTGAATGAGGCGTTGTTTTTTCGGGTCATAAGTTTGGCCAGCATTTAAAGTCGGCTAAGACTTCATTGCAAAATGAAATTGTATATTTAGACCTAACTAAAAAAATTAAATTTATAATTTAAATTTTTAAGAATTAAAGCTTACCTTGCATATACATAATAAGTTTCATTAATATTTTTTACTCCTTGAATATCTTGCAAGTTATTATCACCTTGGTCGCATACTCCACTAAACGCAGGATATGTTGTTGTATCTAAAAAATATAAAATAAAATATTTCAATAGTGTAAAAATGCACAAAAATGCTAATTTGCTTCATATATAATCTATAAAAAAAACATTGAAGAGCAAAGAGCTTGCATTCTATTCTCCCATATTATATCAACATTTAATACTTACAAAGTATTAAAATTTTCTATAAACAGCATTATCGCACGCGAACTGGTTCTTATTTCGGATGTAATTTTAAGATTATAATGATATAAAGTTAGGCATAATCCCATTTAAAACTTGAATTCAAGAATAGATATTTTCTGCTTAGATAAGAATAGCATTTTTATGTACATGCTAATGCTAAAAAATGTCAGTGTTCTAATAGTGTTTGTAGTTACAATAATGGCTAAATAAACATCAACAACAAACTCCATTGCAGTTTGCACAAAATCCAGAGCAGCTATATTTTAAGAACTCTTTTCTTAACGCTAATAGGATTCAACTTGACCCAGCAAAGACTGCTACAGGAAGTTTGATATTAGCTAAACAAACCAACCGCTGATTAACGCCGGCTTATGCCAGAGCAAAGCACAAACTAAGTGTTTTACAACAAACATTTTAGCTCTTAAAGTACGATAATACGAAGGCCGATGATTGATTTTAAAAGGTAAATAAGAGCATATCACCAATTTGATATGTATACACCGATAACTAATTACTGACAGGCAAAGTAAAGCATTAATTTTGCAAGAATAAATGAAATCTTATGATTATTGTTTATCTATAAAAAAAAAATACTTCATAATTTAAAAAATTGCTGATTGCTGGATTAATCGTTTGCAACTCTCAAAATTAAGAAAAACTAGCGTTTTTAACTGGAATATAACAATTACTAGATTGAACGATACTTCAAAGTTATTTGCATAGGATTAGGTTACTGGTCTTAAGAACGTTTTATCTTGTAAAAGTTAATTTGGTGGTAAGCAGCCTGCCCTTTTGAAATAATCCAATCAATTTCTGTTTTCAAGAAATACGTTCAAAAATAGAAACTTAGGGATTTACAAGAGAAAAAGAGGCAAATTTAGGGTACTAAATTTATGTTAAAAATGCCAAATGCATATTTTTTTAAATTGTTATTATTTACAACAATCACTATAATAGGTTTGCAATTGCAGCAGCGGGAGAACAGGCATTGTCATTAATCCTATCGGATTTCCATTATCCTGATAACAAAGGCACCAAGTCGAGTATATTTGTCATGTCAATTACGGCTGTTTGTGGTGTCACAGTACACCCTGAAAAAGATGTTTGTGAAGCATAGGACAATTACACACGTACTGTTTTCGATAAGATTCAGCTGCTGACCTCAAATTATTTACAAACTTGAGGATGGGGTTCATCAGGTGGACAACAATAGTATTGCTAAATGTTTAAATCAGCATCTGTTTAATTAGAAGTTTTTTAATTGCAATATTTCGAACTTTTTTTCAGTAGGTCGTCCTGAAAAGGCGGTTTATGATTTATAACGATTATGGCCCTGTCGTAAGCTTTCAAACTTAAGTTTATGACACAAACAAACGGGTTTGGATTTATTGAACGAGGGAGAGCGGCCAATTCATCATCTTATGGTTGCCATACTGCCTCGGGTTATGATACGAGCGGTGATAATGTCACTAAGACGCGATTTTCTCGTCTGCACAGATCGATCGACGCGATGTGATAAATTTCAAACTCACAAACAACATTATTACTAAAAGTTTTTTTTTTCAAATTGTGGAAATCCAAACACAGAATAATTGTACGGTTACCTCTTTCAAAAACAAATAAACTTAAATCCCAGCACAAATATAGATCCGTTTTATATAGTTAGCAGTTCGAAACTACATTAAAAGTCTAAAAGTCCCTATTGAGAATGAGTAATGTTTATGTTTTTACCGATTTCGATTCCGATCAGATTCGATAATGGGGAAATCTCAATCTATTTAGAGACTAATTTCACAACGCTTTAAACAAGCCATGCTTTATTAAAATAAACACAAAAAAATGAAAAAATGCAACATTCTGTTATTGTTACAATTTAAAAAAAAAATTGTTTTTAAGATGATAAAATTAAAACCAGATATTTAATAAAATCCACTACTAAACTTAAATAATTATACAATTTAAAATGTCAACTTAAAAATAGAAATGTGTTTTGAATAGTGGAACTAACATCTTTAATTCCAACCAAACTACAAGGGGATGTGCCTGTTTAATTTAAAGATTAAATTGCTTTAAACAATATACGATTAAAAGCACGGTATCCCATAATTAACAACCCGTATCCCGTTTTAATTCCACTTTTTTAAATTTCGGCGAAATTTAGCGTCAGGCTAATTAGTAGTTGAAATTAAAACTAAATTTGATTTAAACAACCTAGTTAACCTTTACTATTACTTTAAAAATATTTAAAAAAACAAGCAAAGCAATTTTTTGTTTTGAATTAATCTAGCAAAATGGGGTATCATTGGCCAAATTTTTTTTTTAAAGTTTGGGTTAAAAAAGGCGCATTTTGATCCTAATACAAATATTTTTGTCAAGTTATTTGACAAAGGGACCGTGGAACTTAAATTAATTACGATTTCAGTTTTTTTTATGCACGGGCAATAGAGTGGACAGTAATCACTTGTGCTCGCTCAAGCGCGACCCGAAGTTCGTTGGCACGTGACGTGACTCAATCACATTCCGGAGTTTAACTTAAATTAACCAAAGTCAGAAAAATTTGTTAAGATTCATCGGATTTTTGTTGAAAAGTCATTCGTTAACTTTTATTAATCACACTTCGAACACGTCATAATGTTTATTGTTGGTTTATTCACGCGGAGGGGCAGTTGAAACTTTATATTCGCCAGATCGGATCAAATTTACAAATCGCAAGAACACAAACCCACGTGAAAAATGACTTTACCGAGTTTAACAGTTCGCAAAATTTTTGTTCCAAAAAAAAAATTTAACGAAATTTAAAAAAAAATTGTTACAAAATTAAAAAAAGGTAACAACAAGTTTGACGAAAACCCTAACTTACGCAATTAAATTTTGTTTAAAACAATTATTAAATTATTAATCCAAAACATTAATCGACCAACTAAGTGGACAAACACTACAATCTAATCACTCGATCGCAAGGGCGTTTCTATTAAACTAACCGTAATCCTTAACCAACCGTGTATTTACTTAATCAAAAAGGTTAACCCTAAATATATGTGCCGCGCAGCTGTAATGGGTTAAATTAGGCTCAGCCACAGAAAATAATTAAATAAATTTAGGCTCGGCGGACTTTAATTTTTACCAATTAATTCCATATAGTTCACCTGCAACCAATTATAGCCTCGCTTATATTGCTTTAATTGGTTAAGACACCGGATTAGAGCTAATTATATATTAACAATATTATTGAATTTTAAAAGTTGGTAACTTCTAGATGTGTTAGTAAGACGGTGGTACTGCCATCTTACTATTTTGCGATATTTTTAAGACCTCTAATTCACAAAAATTTTAAATGACTCAAAACAATTTCAATTTTGCTGATAAAATATCCGACGCCCCTTAATCATATAAAAAAACTTTTCTCGTGTACTTTCGAACTTTAAGTTTAAATATCTAGATTACACAACCGGACACGTGACAGAGATATTGTACAGCTCTGTTTAGTTTTATGTACCACAATACATGGCTTAAACATGATACATACACCTCGCAAAGGCATGACCCATTTAAACGTGATGTACTAGATTGGCAGGCTTAAAAACTTGGCCTGCTTAAAATAATATTAATTTAGAAAATAAATAATCATTTCGAACCTACCTTCTATGTCATACATGCTGATTGGTTTCAAGTCGGGCGGAACAATACAATGAACACGTGACTGGTAAAGAATATCGGTCAATAAAATGATTTGTACAACAAAAGTAACACACATTGATCGTCTGTCAAACAAGTTAGACCTCGTCATTTTAGGTTTAAAAAAGTATATTTTGTTGTTGATGGAAATTTTGTTTTGACAGAATTTTTTTCGAATTCTTCAATATCGTTAATTCGTCATCTTTTTTATTTCCAATAAAAGTATTTTCGTGAGTTATACATACACTGTAACAAGTATATTACAAAAAACACCTAAGTAAATAATAAATTATATTTTAACAGATCTAGTACAAATATAACAACACTTAACTCAACTTGTAATAGTTAATGTTATCAGTGGTGTATCGTTAAAACTTGATCGTACACAGCAATTTTTAATCTACATCTAAATAAAAAACAAAAGTTCTGGTCTTTTAATCTGTTAATGGAATACTGATCCAACAAAATGCTGTATTTTTAACGCTAAATTTCTGTCTTTACGAAGTAGTTGTATTGACTCATGCTAACCCTGACTTACTAAGTAAAGCAAAACCTGACAGTCGCTATTCCAATTTTAGTGAAACAATACTCTTGCTGTAAACAAGATATAGACATATTATTTTCAGTGTATACGAAATATGAAGCGACTGGCAATCAATTGTACTCGTAGTGTGCTTTCTCGTTAAAACCTTATCCTGTCAGTCCTAACTGCCTTGGGCCATCTAATTTTATAAACCTTACGAAATTTATAAGCATAACAAAATATCTTGAACAGTTAGTAACGATTATAATTTTGTTTTGAGGTAAAGTCAAAAATTCTGATAATCCTTCTTTTATGTTTCTTTACACAAATGAATCAGTCTCGGTTCAATGACGTATTTAGTTATGACAGATAACAATAAAACCGAAGTTAAAATTTAACTAGCAACACATGAAACGACCAAAATTTTAAAGTTTTTTTGTTGATTCGCAGATATAATAAAACCACTTTGTCCCGGTTCAATATTTAACGTTGGTTACTACACAAACATTATAATTCTTAAGCAATACTATAAAAATCCTAGTCTAAGACAACCTTAAGTTTTTAGCCACTAATTAGGCCTATTTGGTTAATTTAATTAGGGGCAAATTATATAAATAAAAAAGAACAATATACGCCTTATTCCTTGACCTGTTTTTTATATCTTCAGCCTACCGTTAACCATAAAAAATTCCATTTAAAGTGTACCTTTGGTTACAAAAAACGTATTATAATATTTCTTTCCTGTGTTTGGTTAAAAACAATACGAATCCGATTATAGAATCAAATTTAATGACGTTAGTAGCACATGAAAAATAAACAAGTTAGACTAATCCTGTGATTAAAGCATGGAATCTGCTTTTTAGCAAGAATGGGCCTACCTGCTCGGTCGTCAGCAACACATTTGAATGTTGATAAGTTTATATATATGTCTAACGAGTTATAACTATATGTTAAGGATTAAAAAGGGCTGTGGTAGATATTTTAACGTCACTGGCACAAGTAATCCCACCAGCCAGGATTAAAGCTGCCTAAACACTCCGAAGAAATATAAGGACAGCAGATTGCCCACTTCAAACATATTTTCACGAATTTTGGAAGCTTATTACAAAGCACTTTCGATTTAATTAATATTTAATAAACTTTATTGGAAATTGATTAAAAAAAGCTATCGTACTGCTATCTTATGCGTAACATTATGTAAAATATAATAAATAGAAAGAATACTAAGTAAAACTGCCAATCAATATTAAAAAACATTTAAAATCGATATACTACATTTAATTAATAATATTATTTTCTTTTTCTTATTAATATTAAAACATATTAAGGCACGCTTCCCCTACTGAGAATAACTACACGAAAATTAAAAAGAATGTCGGATATTACACGATTAACTACACGGTTCAATACTACACTAATGGCTCTCCAGAAATGTAAACAACTTACAATTTCCTAATATGTTAAACTTGTCGAAAATCCTGGCTCTCGGGTATTTGCAGATCTGTCATAAACTTGATTCAAAATGTCATAAACAATACGAACTAGCCCGCAACTAGTTTTTTGTGGTTTTTATAATGTCAACGCATTGTCCATTGACACAATTATTGCTTGTAAACAACACTATGGTTATTGTAACCAATGCCTAATTAACATTTTAAATAACAGGAATAATACCAAGCGTTGTTTTACAGTTTTTCAAAAATTGTAACGAATATTAACGCAACGTTTAAATGTATATAAAGCCTTTAGGGCAAACTATAACTGGGTCATAAAAACATTTACGCCTAATTTTCCCTTAATTTTTTTCGCGTTAAACGGAGCCTAAATTTGTTTATAAATTTTAAAGCGTACAGTCGATAAATAGAAATATCGGTAAACGATAATGGTTTTTATTAAAAGTGACTCCGAATTGGAAAACTTAGGTTTCCTCCGTTTATTGAGTCAGAGTTGATGGGTTCAATTTATAAGAGTTTGTTACTCGGAGTGTAACGAAGCATGCAACATTTGAGTGAATTCTAAGACGAGTTTGTACACAAAGAATCAACAACTTTATGAGTTTGTGGTTTTCTTAATGCAATATTTCACGAATCCAGCGTCTACGTTTTTTAAACGCGGAACTTAAGCAAGAGACCAGTCTCAAGATAATTATGTAAACCGAACGCTCTACCAATTTAATTCTGTTTTATATTTTAAAGATCATAAAATTAATGTCGTTAAATTAACGAGCTGTTGCGTTATCATTGATTTAATTTAATCAAACAAACAAAATAATTAAAATTCGTCCAGTCGTTACGACAATAAACAAAATCACGAAACTGGAAAATCCAGTTTACGATTCTCCTCTAAAAAGTAACGAGTTATTTATAAAAGTTAAATATACATATAGAAAAAAGCTAAATATACAAAATCTCTATTAGAATAGTAGAATGACGGAATATAATTTTGTGAACACCATGTAGTAAAAATGTTAATCCCAAAGCGATTTCAAATTATTCGACCTATTTAAATCACCTGGGGATTTTCGAACACGAAATTAAATTTAATGTGACAGTTGTTATTATTTAAATGCTTTTGTATACCACGGTAAATAAATGTGTTTCGTTTAATAAAACGCCTTAATTACAAACATATTGAACTTTTTTAGGTTTTATTAAAAAAAAAGTTGTTTTTCCTTAATCTTGCCGTTTTGCAAAATCAAAATTGTAAACAGATAAGTTTTTATAAATAGCAGATGATTAAAACGAAGTTAAACTAAAAAATGAACGTCAGGAAATAACTTAACTTGTTTTGTTCTTAAAATTAAAACTTCTACAAAACAACAGACGACCCCGCACTTTTCACAAACTAATGTTAACTCCTTAACTTTAAACAGGTTCATTTTAAACCATAAATACAAGTCAATAACTTCCAAAAACAGTCAAAATTTTACTTTTGAATATACATTTTTTCTAAGTTGTTTTGAAATATACTTTCCGTTCATTTATTTAAATAAATAATATAAAAACAAACAAATTTTAATATAATTAAACAAGTTTTAAGTTTTTGAACGTATAAAGTAGAAAGTTAATACAAATCTTTATATTTAAAACACTGTCTTATCTTTTAAAATACTAATGCTTTTCTAAACTAACAGTTTAACTAAATTATCCTTAACTTTTCTCTTACTAAGCGTAATCCGATTTAGTTGTGAGAATACGCACTAAAAGCTAAGCACTCCCTAGTATTGACTGTACTACTGTGCCCCGTTGACTACTAAAACAACAAGTTACTCGCTTACTACGCCCGAGCAAACAAAACACTGCACATCGCGTTTTGCTTGTCGATAGGGAGTCGAAAAGGCTTCGCGCCAAGAAAAGCGTTTTTTTCTCGCCTGATCAACACAAAAGCCGAGCGAGATCAGCCATCGCACGCTACAGCAGCCTTACCCTACGGAACAAGCCTTTAACTCAGCAACTCAAGCGTTAATTTGAGGCTAATAGAAAGTAAACAAAACTTCTGTTTCGAAAAGGCGCGACAGACAAAGACTTAGCTACACCTGAACTTTTTGTAAGTCGTCTAGATTTGCTAAACCTTTCTGCAATCAAATCATAGAAAAGTAGTATTCAAGTGCTTAAAATTTTCACAAAATTATCAATATGAAAACTCTAATTTATTATGGATACCTTTAAAATGCCTATGAAATATTTTAAGAAATTATATTTACCAATTTAATCACACATTGCGATTACGTTTTCGAGTAAAATTATTTTATTAAATTTCAAGTTTTTTTTCATAATTTTATATAATGGTTGGCTACATATAATTTGACAAAAGTTGAATGCCACATTTTAAACTGAAACCAGGGGGTCAACTTCTTATTTTACTCCATACTTCACCTACCGACTACTTTTAAATGCCAAAAAACTTAAACAAATTTATTAACATATTTAGCACATACCAGTTGGCAAACATTTTTATTTAAGTAGTATTTTGCGTAATGGTACATGGACACAAGTAAGAAACTCACAAAAGAAAAAACATCAAACTAAGTAGAAATATTTATTGCAAAATAAAAAATGAAATAACAAAGAAAAAGAACATAATTGTGAAAAGTGAAATTAGAACTGCATCAACTTAGTAACACTGAAAAAAATATGAAAACAAGAAATATTTAAGTACCACAGTAGTCATGCTGCTTTAGAGCTAGTAATTTTTATTGCGAGAGGATCTTCGATAATTTGGCACAGAATTTCTTTTTCGGGGGTTAGATCTAGTTAAAGAACAATGTGATTGAAGATGATCACACTTGCCACAATTGAAACAAGCTTTTCTTGAGTTACTACTGAACCAGTAAAAACAATTCAGAGTTTTGTATATTTCAAAATAATAAAGAAATAAAGCATTAAAAAATTTTGACACTTTTAAAACTTTTTGGTGTAATTACTACTTGGTAATTTTTTTAAGTTTTATTTGTTGTGATTTTCTGTCCTTTTTTACTGTTTTGTAGGATAATAAATTAAACAGGCATTTATTTTTTTATTCGATATATTTTTACCTAAAGTTAGTTCGAGTAGGGGACCTGTGACTCCTTCTATTAGGTCCCGAAGAGGAGAAGAAAGTAAGAGGATAGTTGTCCTCTTCCTCTAACCAATCTTCCTCCTTTATCTTCTGGTTATCAGATGAATTATTCTCTAAAAATAGTTTTTTTCAGAAAAATTAAAGATAAAAATAAATACATCCTTATAATGCTTCTCTATAAAAAAAATTATATTTTAAATTAAAACTAATTTATAACAAACCTGGTTTGAGCAAAATTTGCTGGTAATCAATATCCATAGACTTTTTCAAATTGTTATCTGATGTTGATCGCCTTAACAACTTTTTTTCTAAAAGAGCAACCAATTTAATATCTTTATTTTTTTTAGTTTAATTTCTAAGTTTTAAAAACTTGCCAAAATTCTCTGTATCTCTTTTAGTATTTCCATTCTCAGACATAGTTGATGAAAGTGGATTCATGTTTGAAATTTCAAGTTGTTTCAATAAAGCAGTAAACCCTAAATTGTTATTATTACCAGTTTCATCTTGAGTTTTGCCAGAATTTAAATCTAAAATAAGAATTGTTAGCTAAATGTTCAGCAATTACATTCTCTAACATTAGTTACTATTTACCAATAATTGTAATCTCGTAATTTTTTCGATGGGTTTTAAGTTTTTTTTAACAGAAAAAAGTATGATCACCATCAGTTTGAGGCTTTTCACTGTCATGTGACTTATCCTGTTGATGTGATTGGTCAACACAAACTTCCTTGTCATCAAGCCTAGCTACAACATTGGGTTGGTTTGTTGTAGTTTCCTATAACAACAATGAAATTATTTGCAAAATAATTAACATTCACATATATATACGCAAAAAGATAATACATTTTGCGAGTGAGTTGGTAAGATAACAGTTTGGAAATCAGAATTTATTGTGGTGGTGACTGGAGCTAAGGTCTTTTCTTGTAACTTAGGCGGGGAAAAATGTAATATTGTTTGTTTGTTGACTTCCATTATTTCTTTGTGTATTAATGCCAAAATGCCCTGTTAAAAAATAACCATTACTGAAAAAAATAAATATTTATCATAATTTTAACTTGAATTTAAGCTATTAAAAGCAAATGTTAAAATTAAATAATTTTATACAAATATTTAATTTTTTAATACCTCTAATTCTGGATACCATCTTATAAAGTCACAAACTCGATTGCCCAACCTTACATGTAGACAATAAAAATTCATTGGAACCTGAAACTCTTGAAATTCCTCAGATAAATCGACAAATCTTTGCATCTTAAAATATTAAAAAAATAAATATACTAAATTTCATGCATTGTGGAATAAAAATTGTGAAATTGTCGAAACTAAAAAGTTAAAATTAAAAAGGTCACCTCAGATCTGAGTAATTGTTCTAAAAAAGGGACAGGAACTTGTGCCCACTTTAATTTCTGATGTCTCATACTATCTGCCATGTTCTTTTTAGCTAAGGGAGGTGGCTCACCAATTCTAAAATAATGAACAAATAAAATAATGAGGTAAAAACATAAACAGCAAATAAATTTGGCCTTACAAGAAAACCTTATGATAATAAGAGACCAAAAAAGTTTTACAACGATTTTTAAAAAAGTACACTCACACAAAAGAATTGTAATATTCAATTGAAGTTTCTCCATATAATATAAGCGTGCAATATCGTAACTTTCTTCTTGCTCTTTCATTCCACATATTCCCTTCATTTACTTGATCTCCATAACCAGAATAACTCGATCCTGAATTCCAACTTGAATTGTGAGAGTCGAACGATCGCTCAATACTTAAAGATTGCTCGTGCCTAATGCTTGGGTTAATGTTTTGCACATTTTTTTCGAAACAAATATTTTGAATAACAGTTTGAGGGGTCTGGCTTGTTGGCATGACAACTCGAGCATTGGGTTGATTCAAAAGCTTATTTAGATTATCTTTGGGTCGAGTTGAGATTGTAACATTTTGTGAACTTGATTGGGATGAAACTTTATCAGAAATCAGTGATTGTCCAACAACATTGTTTTCTATGTCCTTTTTTACACCTGGCTCTTAAAATAAAAAAAAATAAACCATTTGTGTATTGATGTTGGTCGCTCTGACATGGCAAGGTGGAACAACTGTGCTGCTGTTTAAATTAATTTTATATTTTCAAGTATTACCACTAGTAACAAGATCGTCTGCTTGCTTGACTTGATCACATGCAGTTTTTAGCACTTCACCAACTAGTTGACCAACAATATTTAAACATGGTTCAATTCCTGTTGTTTCACTTAAACAAGGTTCCTCCAACATTGCTTTAATTCCTGTGGTTATAAATAACATTTTTAGCAGTTAATAAATTAAAGATAGTATATATATTGGTAATGACAATCAACGTTGCATGCATAAAGTAATTAATTAAAAAACAATTTAAGTTTGTTTATAACATTATTAGCCTTGTTTAACATTGGAAAAAAAACGAATATATTTTTGTACCTTCTAATGTAGCTTCACTTTCTGAGTTTCTTGTAGAACTGGGCACAACATTTTCCTAAACAAAACAATTAACAAACAGTAGAATAGGGATGAGCCAATCGAATCCGAGTCCGAGTACTCGGCCCGAGTATTAAGAATATTTTAGTACTCGTGCTCGTCGAGCATTTTTTAGTACTCGGACGCCGAGTAATAATTTGTCATTTAAGATCGTATACGATTTACTAAACATAAAAAAACACGAGGTTTGCCTTTTTCTGATAAATTATAATCTACTCTCAATTTATCACGTTATTTAAGCAACGATTGCGCAACAAATACACTTTTTACATAGTAAAATTTTACGCATAATAAATTTGGGACTTGCATTTTTGTTTAGACTTAAAATGATATTGCTATTAGCAGTTAGTAGTTTTGCCAACGTTAAACACATTTATAATCCATAAATACGTGTTTTTTGACAAATTTTTCAGTTTAAAATTATGCGGGAAAGATTCTCATGAACAGTTATATACGTTAAATGACGTCATAACCGAGTACTCGGACTCGGCCGAGTATCGCGACAAAATACTCGGGCTTGTCGAATCCGAGTAATAAAAATCCGAGAATTTCAGCCCATCCCTACAGTAGAAGTTGTTATACTTTGTAATAAATATTATCAAATAGAAAATAGTAACAAAACTCAAAATTTATAAGTTAAAAATTTCTTAGCTGAATACACATATATGCATTTTAAATAAAATTATATAGCAATTCAAATTACGTTAACCTTAGAATTTGATTTCGCTTCTTCAAAAACATTCAAAGAATTTTGTTTAGTTTCTGTATTTTCACGAACCACTGATACGTTGCCTTGTTTTAATCTTATGTCTTTGCACAACTAAAATTTAAAACTAAAAATTAAAAAAATGTTGTGATAATAGTGATTACATATTAAGTATAGGACATTTTTACTTACCTTGGGTTGATCGTTTTGATCTTTAAAATAAAGAAATAATTATTAAAAACTGTTAATACTTTTTGTAAATATTTAAATTTTTATTTTTACCTTCTTTCCAGAAATCTTTTAAATAAAGTTCTCCTAAAATAATATCTGCAGCCCATGTTCCATCATCATACTAATAAGGTATACATAAGTAAGCCAATACAATTATTTCATATAATTCAATATGGTATTCCAAGTTCCTATTATTTTAACAGGTTACCTTTTTAGTTAGTTTAACTTTCATTGGCGTTCCGCTATTTAGAAGTTTGTGAAATCTTTTTCTTCCGAACACAGATAATTCTGATGGTTTAGATCCAGAATTTTCATCATTTAAGACAAAGTCCACTTTAACTGACTATTAAAAACACTTTGTTTAAAAAAATTAAATGGCAAAATAATAAAAAAGACATATATATATATACATTAATTTATAAACATCACACTTTTTTTCAAAGATCGTTAACGTATTTTACCAAAAGATTTTTTTAGAATTAAACTTTACTAAATATACCAAAGGTTGAATAGATTTAGAAAATTCGTCACAGTTATAAACTTCACATTTTCCTTCCCCAAACATTTTTTTAACCGACTCGTAATGATCTATCATGGTACAAGAAATTTCTTTTAAATCCTAATTTAAAAAAAAATTAATGTTGTGCAAATATATTGGTATGTATATATATATAAAAATTCTCTAAAAACAATGCATTTTAAAGTCTATGTAATTTTGTAAAATAAACAAGCTTCATTATTTATATGCTACAAGAAAATTATTATATACAATCCAAAACAATAAAACTAAACCTTCTTGTATTCTGGTTCTATATTTAAAAAACTTCTAAACACCCTAGGAGCTTCAGTACATCTTACAATATACATTTTATCACTATGTTTGTTCCATACAGTTGCTGTTTTATTTACTTGTTTCAGCTCAATGACTTTTCTAAATAACAAAAAAATAATTAACAAATTTTTTTTTCAATTTAATAACAATTACAAGCCTTAGATTTGTGTTTAGCTTTATGTTTCAATTGTCTACACTTCCCAAATAAAATAGCAATTCCAATTTAAAAGTACCACATTCAAATCTAATTTAAATTGACACTTACTGAAAATGATATTCAAGTGCATCTAATATCCACATTCCATGCTCAACCAAAGCTGGATGGGGTAAGGTAAGTTTGGTGGATTGTCCCGAATGAATAAGATGGTTAACCAAGTTTTTGGGAATTAAATATTCCATTCCTTCGAGTAGAGATGTAGTCAAGCTTTGTATAACCTTTTCATTTTCATAAAGTGATCCTAATAAAAAATTATGGTACTATAATTTACTAAAGTGGGATAGGTTTAAAATTTCAATTGCTTAAAAATAACAAAGTTCCTACTTGCAGAATAAAAGCCTAGTTCTTTTAACTCAAACTTTTGTATAGAAAGCAACTTCTTGGAAAAATCATCCGTGTCCACTGTAATGTAGGGACCTAATCTGACATGTTTTGAGTTTGCAAAGGTACTTAGGACAGATTTCTCTATTTCTGTGAGCTAAAACAAAACAAAAATTTACCTAATGTAATCAGTTAAGAGAGAGCATGATTTATTATATTATACTAGTATTGTAAAAAATCCTTGCTATATTACCTTGCTACATATTTCTTCCTCATTGTAATTTTCGACTGTAGAAGAAACTTGATTTCCAAGTGAGTGCAAACTCTAAAAAAATAATAACTTTCCTGTTTCACAACAATTATCTTTTAATATTTTTACAAAATTAAAAACGCAATCTAACCTTTGATACACTGGATAACAGTGACTTTAATTTATTCTTTTGTTTGTCACCATCTTTAAAAATGTCATTCACTAGATCATCAACTTTGGTGTTCAAATCCTTTTCCTTTAGTGACAACTGATCGTTTACTGCATTGTAAACCTCCATCAACTCTTTGTGAACAACATTTTTGGCATCATCCCCTCTAAAGTATAAAAACCAAAAGGCATAGTTTTAAAAGTTTAACAGTTGAATAAAAATGAAAATTATTTAAACTTACTTTTCTTTTGTACGGCATTTTCTGTAATCTATCTTATCCAACTCAAATTTAATCATTTCCAATATAGCTCTTAACATACATAAATAATATGTACACCATTATATAAAATAAAAGACTAAGCCTCAAACTAAATTTTAAGATATGTTACCATACAATACAAAAGATTACTACGTAAATTTTATAATCATACATTTTAAATCCATTAATTCTCGACAGAAGAAGCTCTTTCTTGTATTGCATAATAACTTCGTGCTTGTGACAATCGTCCTTAATTTCCATATCAACTGCTGCTGCGTTGCACAAATATGAAACTGTTGTAAGCTTCAGGATATAGTTGAAAACTATATTAACAACACTATATTCAGTTTTAAATTACAACCACAACTTAGTTCCTGTTTAAACCAACAACATTGATGGTAAACTTGCAAAATAAATTTATTTTAAAAACAATTCGTGAGTAACCACGTGGTCAAAGTTAAAAAGGACCAGAGTTTCCAACTAAATCTGTCACTACTTCTAATTATATTTTATGAAATCTTAATTTCATAATAATTTTTACCAAATTCTAACAATTTAATTTTAAAAAATCCATATTTAAATGGTTTATTACTTACTTACCTAAAAGAAAAGGTTATATTTTAGTACTTGTATTTCAAAGAGAAAATTTATAACTTTATTGTTTATTCAAAGACATTAGCAACCTTTTATTACTTGCACAGAAAGAAAAAAGTCTAAGATATGCTTCCTAAGGTTTATTTAACTATTTATTATTGTTTGTTAATCAAAAACAAATACTACAAAAACTATGGATTCAAAAAACTCTGATATTGTTTTATTTTATTTCCTGTAAAATTTCTCTCTTACGACACCAAGCGGAGAAGTAGTGTGCAACAGAAAAGCGAGAAATAAAATTGGCAAAAAAATACACAAACTAAAAATGACAATAATAATGCAGCAGTTAATTATTTTTCGATAAGAGAGATTTAATCGCATTTGAATAACAGAATAATAGTTTTCAGAACATGATCGCCATTTAAAAATAATTTGGTTACGATACAATACAACTTGTAAAACAAAAGAAGCATTTTTTTTGCTTGCTTTTAATAAAATCGAAAAAGCAACTACAGTATTAAGAAATTAAAAAATTGAAAAGAAAAAAAAGTCACTTGAGATTGAATCAAATTTTTAAGTTTCTTACTTGACCGTGTTTAAATCCAGTTTTATCAAGTTAATAACTTTGTAAAAATAGCACACTTTTGTAAGGGTTGTGCACAGAAAGACTGGCAGCTTACTATGACACATTATAAAATCGGTGGATAGCAAAAATTCCTTATATATAAAAAAGAAAGTCAACCATTATATTGTTGGTAACGAAAGATAAAAAATAACGAAATTGAAAATAACGAAAATGGTGGTGACACCAGTTTTGAGTTAAGAAATTCCAAGAGACTAAAAAAGTACAACAACATCAAATACAAACTGTTTAAATTCTTTAACATTTACAAATCAATCTAATTTAACAGATAGTCATCATAAAAAAAAACTTATTTGTAACATTTTTATAAGTTAGAAATAAAACCAAAATCTAAAAATTTTTCGTCCAACTTTTAGTTTTGAAATTTTGTTTGGTTTTCTAATCTTTACATTCTTTAAAGTTTTAATTCGTTAGCAATCTTTGACGCAATGTTCTTAAATGCTATGCTGGTCCCAGAAATTCTCTGTTAAAATTAAAATTGATTATAATACAAGTAAGCATGAAGCAAATTAGTTTATGTCAAATAAGACAAAAAATTTGCAATTAGTTTTAATATAGTTTAATATAACAAATAAGTTTTACTTAAAATATAAATACTACTTATACTTAACAAAAGCTAAACAATGTAATTTAACCCACAACACATTTTTGCTACAAGTTAAAACAGAGAAACTTATTCTTACCTTAAAACGAACACCGTTAAGTGAAAGACGTGGCAACTTGCACACTTCCATTTCCCACTGTACTAGAGTATCTCCATCAGGATATCCATGCACACAAAACAGTAAATACTTTTCTCTCTGCTCATAATCACAACTGTTCGAATCTAAGACCTACAAATAAAAAAAAAGTTGTTACCATCTGACATAAATTTAATTTTTAGAGATTTTTAAACGCTGTGTTGTGTACAAGAAATAAAATTAACGTTTTTGAATGAAAAAATTGTTTTCTAATATTTACTTTTCTTATCTCCCTCATCATATCTTTAGGTTCCATTTGCGAGGTTGTTTTCATTGACCAAGTAAACCTCAAAGATCGAGGTTTCGTGTCCTTCTCACTTTCTGGCACTCCACGATTGCTACTACTGAAAATTAAAATTAAAATGTGAAAAATGTTTTCATTAAAATTAAACAAAATATAAAATCAAATACATAGAGTTTGTAAGCTAATTTAATTTTTTCTATTAAATTTGGCTAATTTTTTTGTTACTTTAATTATCTGGAAATGACAAAAAATAAAAACTTTTAAACAAATTTCTAAAAGACAATGTTAGTTTATGATATAGTAAAACACGAACAGGTTAATTTGTTAAATAAAACTAATTTTTTTTAGACTTAATCAAAAGTGCTTTACTTATTACCAAAATGCAAAGACAGACACTATCACAAGCTAACCTAATCACAACAACCAATTATTCGCAAATTGTTTTAGTTAATTGCAAAACTTGTTCATTCTCGTACCATGCAAGACAGATTAAAGCCTTATATTCAATCAAAAAGATTTTAATCAAGAAGGCTGGGATCACATTTAACATAAGGGGTTATTAAGACATTAAATTGAAAATAAGTCACTTGTATAGCTAAACAATAACAAAAAAATTAAATCAAAGACAACTCAACCAAGGACTTAGCCCAATGACAGTTAAAGAGTTTATTTGTTAAAACAACTGCTTAAAAAGATGTTATCCAGGGTTGAGTTGTCATCCGATTGAGTTTTTATGTGTTAAGTTATCTCTGAGTAGAATTAACATAAAGGTAGCTGAACTGTCTGAGTAGAATTAACATAAAGGTAGCTGAACCATTCCTTTTTTTGTTATGTAATGTTTATATATATTATTCTATTTTCGAGTATGTTGTGATTGTAAAATTTTTTTGTTTTGCAAATTAAAAAGCCATGGCCGACAACAATTTTGTTTACAACCAAAAATTACAGGTAATCATTAAAAAGGGTTTTAGTAAGTGTTAATTAGAGAGACAAGGCCATCAAAACAACACCAAATAGCACAAGTTGCTTTTGAGTTTAACATGCTCAAAAAGTGGCATGCTGGCAGTCAAATTACTGACCGTTCATATCGTCGCGAAAACCTCAAAGATCTCCTGTAAAGCAGCACGGACATTAAAAAATGCATGTAATTGCCACAACAACAACAACTTCAAAAAAACTACTACCAGGACAACAAAAAAAACTACAAATTACATATGGATTTAAAAATTACTGAAAACAAATAACACCACACCACAAACCTCCTACTGAACTTGGAAGAGATTTTGCTCAGGAAACCACTTGTGCCTTCTCTCGACCCCGACTGACCCTTGAGCATTGCACCATCACGCCCTGCCCCCGGCACACATTCACTGACAGAGGGTGAAGTGGGGGGAGGGGGACCATTATACACGGCTGTACGGCGTTGTCTTTCGCCCGATTGGGGGCCATGGTAAGTTCTTCTCTCTCGGGCATTTCTTGGGAATGGGGAGGCACTCGACTGAGCGTGACGACCATGAACTGATGATCTAACACCGGGTGCCACACTTGTGGTACGAATAACAGGTGAAACTTGTTTGCCGGGTGAGGTACTAAAAAAAATTAAAAAAGGTTCAAGTGCACATGTTTTTGAAAAAAATGCTTTCAAAAATCTTATTGATTATTTATTTTAAAATGGATTACCACTGTTTTAAATTTTAGTGTTGTGGATATATATCCAAGTAAGTAACTTACGTTGGCCGTGATTCGATGTCCTCAGCATTTGGTAAAATAATCCGACCAGCTGTGGTAGCATGTGTTTTGCTGTGCTTCAGTCTTCCACTTTCATCAGATGGGCTAAAATTAAAAAAATCTTATAACACCAAAAATGAAAATGATTGATTCTGAAATTTAAGGACATAAACCAAAATATTATTTGCTAGATTGTAGTTTGGAACATGGTATTCAACTTTAAAATACCTTGAATCAGATGGAAGAGTGCTGTTTTTCTCTCCTTTACTTCTCTCATTTCCAACATAAGTATTTCTTCTTGTCATGTCATTTTTCCAAGTCTGAAAAAACAAGGGAGTTTAAAAATTATAGATGATTTCATATTTCGATAAACATGTTAAACAATGTTAGAGGTTGACAGAAATCCTATTTAAAAATGTTTTTTTTACATTTACCTTGTTTCCTTCTTGCCTTTGTGATGATGGGATTTCAGATTTGTTAGGATTACATGCAGCAGAAGCCAATAAGGCAGCTTTACTGTAATAACAAATATTTCGATTTACTTTTTGTCTTATCTTCAATTAAAATAGTAAGTTGAAGTTGCTTTTTTTAATTCATTGTTTACAATTTATTGAATAAACTTTAAAAGTTGTAATTTTAATTAAACACTTGCTTACTGACATAGTTGTTTTTATTCTTTTCTTAGCTCAGAAAAAAATATAAAACTTTTACTTACTCAAATCTCAGATTTTTTAAAAATCAATGATTGCTTACCCGCTAGAAGTTGAATCTTCAGAAATCGAAGGAATATTGTTACGAGGGGATTCCCCATTTCTTAAACCATGATGATGGGCAGAGGTGGAGCGCGGGACTCCCTTAACACTTGAACTATTTCCCAATTTGGAATCTAACAACAGATGATTTATTTAAATTTTTTTATACATTTTGGTGTGTAAAGTTATTTTATCAACATATCAAGACACTAAGGCTGTTTGTAAAAGAAAAATAACTACTAGTGATTCCTGACAGCTATAAATTTTAAATATTTTTTAACAAAATGAACTTACTACAGAACCTAATCAATTTATCTCAAAGACAGTTTTAAATGCCTATTAAATGCTTTATTATAATTTTTTTCTGTATCTGCCTACTGATTTAAAACTCAACCCAACCTAAACCTCTGTCGTTTATATTTGTGTTTAAATCTTCATAACAAAATTGTTGTGGTTGGTCCTCTGGATCACTCCTCGATTCTAAATACTCTTGAATAATACTCATACTTGAGAGTCTGTCAGTTGTCTTATTTAATACATGTCTTCCTTGTATGTATTTTATATCAAGCAAATATTCTGTATGATTACCATCTCCACCAATATTAATCCACTGCCCTAAATATAGAACTTTTTGTTATAAATTTTTACAAGTCTTGTTAAAAATTTTTTTTTTTAAAAACTATGTGTTTTCGCATCAGATATTTTAAACTATTTTTGTCTCTAAAATTACCAGATTGTGCAACATTTCAGGCAAAAACTATTCTCAAAACTATACAAAAATAAATATATTCCATCACACATTTAAGGTTGTTACATCGCTATTGCATCATAATGAAAATTTTCTAAAACAAATTTCGACATCTTACTATTACTTCTTATCATTAATAAATAAATTACTAATATTAAAATTTTATTTACTCGTTCGGAAACTAAATATGTTTACTTACATTGTTAATCTCTTTGTTTATAGTTATTAATTAATCCAAAGTAAACTTGGAGGCTAAAAATAACAGCTTATCCTACCTTTACTCATCAATCACAAGGAATTATTTATTAAACTTTGAAACACTTGTAAAATGTGACATTTCTACCGCCAATAAACATTTTCTCTCTACTTTTTTAATGGCAAGATAACAATTTAATTACAGGAAATAATTGATTTAAACAATGTCAAATTTCAAACATATGCTCACGTAAACATTAACTAAATTGAAATAAAAAAACCAGACTTGTATTTATAAACTTAAAGGCCTTAAATTAATTCCCTTTAAAAATTAAAGCATATATACCCAATTTTTTAATTTAAAAATAGTCCTTGACCATATTTTTTTACTTACTTTCATTAGCTTGCCTCCGTTGCTTTTGATTGGCTGATACGCTTCGACTTACTTTAGTTCTATTCTGCTGATTGGACGGTGAAGGTTGTGATTGTTTTAAAGATAAAGCACTTCCAGATCTAGATGACGTGGCATCAAAAAGCTAACAAAACAAGATAAAAACGGTAAATAAAAGTAAAAAACAGGTTTTAGTATCGCAAAAGATAAGATAGAAAATAAATATTACCTGCAATTATAACAATTTGCAAGTGCCTTAATAAAATAAAAAAGAATGCCAAGGTTCATAATTTAATAAGGCCCCTACTACATACTATTAATAATTTTATTAGCCTTAAAAGCATAAACAAAAACATGTAGATCCCGATAGAAAATAGAATTAATTTCCTTATATAACTACAAACATTAATAATTTTTTATTAGATTTAGGCTTAAAATTTTAACATAATAACGTGATATGGATGATATCAGATAGTCCTCACGAAAAAATCAATAAATGTACAGTAAAAGACCAATAAAATGGCTAATGTAAAATTGAAATAACATTTGCATTGATAATCCTTACCAATGTGAAATAATCAATTTTTAAATATATTTTAATTAATTTTATTTTTTTGATAGGATTTTTTAATACAGTTTTTTATATTAATTTTACTTACTAAAAAAAAATATTTTTATCCACAATACAATCAATCAACAACAGATAGTTATGTTGTTTGTCAACTGTATTTACTTTATTTCCTGTAAAAAAATTACTAATTACCTCGGAAGGAGTTGTTCCGAGAAGTAAATAAGTTGCGAATGGATCATCATATGCTTTTTCTTTTATTGAAAGTTCAATTTCGCTTCGTTTATATCCCATTTCAACCATTGATTCTAAAACAAAATTATTTACAAAGTCAATTTTGAAATAAGATATCTCATTTCAACTAAATGCAAATAACTTATAACAATTTTTATAAGCCTTCTTATTCTATTCTACAGAAAAGGTAGAAAAAAATGTAATAATTATGTATATACAATTATATTAAAAATGGACAATTAAAAACAAAAATGAAAACTAAATCGGAATTTCTTGCTATAAAAAGTTAAACTTACGAAGTCTGGATTCATCTGTATCCCCAAGTGGAATATCGACAAAAGGTTTTAAAGGATCGTCATCGTGCCCAATATTCATCCATTTGTCTTGCATTATTGACTAAAAAAATTGATTAAAATTCTAAAACTGCTGATTTTAAATTTGTTAGGTTAACCTCAGATTAGTTCTACTGTCAAAACACTATTATGTTTACACAGTTTTTATTGCACAAATCCAACCACAATTTGATTATATAACATACCACAACAAACAAATAACCTGAAATAATAATTTATTTCCCTAAACCTCTTGCTATAAATTTTAGTTTATTTCAGATAAACAATAGGCAGAATCAATAAAAAAGTAAACAAAAAACTTACTGTTAACGTTCCTCTTTTTCCTGGATTTAAAACGAGAAATCTACGAAGAAGATGCTCACAATCTGTCGACATGTAAAACGGGATCCGATATTTTCCTCTCAATACTCTTTCACGAAGTTCCTTTAACAATGAAATTATATTTTAAAAATTAAGGACTGCATTTGAACAATAATGTTATAATAAGAATACAATACATTTTGAATCACTTTTACTTTCTGGTCCTTTTAAAAAATTATAGACCAAAAAGTACAAGATAGAATTGGCAACGATTGCAGAGTACAAGTGATTTAACATTTTAACCAGACCAAAAAATATTGTAAAAAAGGCCCGCAAAATAGTGTTTATAGATACTAGTATTTGGCAAAACGAAACAAGGCAACTAATATAAACAAGCTTGTGTGTTTACCTTGAGGTTCTGGCCGTCAAAGGGCAATGAACCACTAACTAAAGTGTAAAGAATAACTCCAAGTGACCATACATCTACTTCTGGCCCATCATATTTTTTACCCTTAAATAAAAAAAAATGTCAAGTTAATTAATTAGTTGATGTACAATTAAAACAAGATTATAGTTGATGTCAACAAAATTATGAAATCATGATATGACTGGTATTAGATTTCACCATTATAATGTCAGACACAAAATATCTAAATTTAGATTTTTAAACTTTAATTAAACTCTGTTTTTATTAGGGTGACGACAATAGATAAACTATCAATGAATTACAATCAATAACAAAAAAAACTATACCAAAGTTAACAGAAGTTGCTAACTAATTATGAAATTAAATTTAAATATAAAACCTTTAATATTTATTTTTGTTGTTAGATATACTCAAAGTTATTTAAATTTGCGTTAAAATATGGAATTGTTAAATACAAATAATTAAACTTCGTATTTTGAATATGTTTTACCTGAAATAATTCTGGGGCAGCGTACGGGGGACTTCCACAAAAAGTATCTAGTTTGTGGCCTGGCGTAAACTCATTACTGAAGCCAAAATCGGCTATTTTTATGTTCATTTCAGAGTCCAATAATAAATTTTCAGCCTAAAGATTAAAGCATATTTTTAAACTCATTTAACTGGTTTTACCACGTTAGTTACTAGATTAATAATTTCTTAGTAGAATGTAATGTTAAATTAATTAAGTTGTTTATCTTTAATTTAAAATGTCAAAATATTGGAACTAAATTAAAATTACATCAGCATTTGTTTTTTTGTTTAAACCCAGTTTACCTTTAAATCCCGATGTACAATGTTTTTGCTGTGTAGATATTGCACAGAGGAAACAATCTGGACGAACAAAAAACAATAAAAATTATTGTAAACACATTACACCATAACAAAAAATAAACGCAGTTATGAATAAATGTAAAAAAAATATTGATCGGTAGCCAAACATGACTAACCCAGTATTATTGGACAAATTTATTAACTGTTTACATAAAAGTTATTTATTCATGTTCACTATATACACACTGTACTATGTGTGCATACTAATAATGTAAACAAAAGCTATTTAAGTGTACTTTTAGTAAAGTCAAGTTGATTGTACCTAACTATGTTTCCTAAAACACTATTTTCTCTTTAAAGACTGCACTAATATTAACATTATTATGTGATTGAGTTTTATACTTATATAAATGAACATTAACCCTATCGAGATAAAAAAAAATTAAATTGTGATAATTTTATGTTTTCCACACTTATGTAACTGTTCTTTTGTATATACAAATTTAAACAAACATCATTAATATTTATGCAAAAACAAACCTGCCGAAACTTTGCTCTTGCTTCTTTTTCTTTCATACGACCGTGGGCGACCAGATAATCAAACACTTCACCTTGAAATTAAAAAAAATTACATTATATAAAATTCAGCATCCAAAAAATTTTTAATTTAGTTTTGCAACTCTTTGGACAAAAGGTGAAAACAAATCCTTAAATGATTTCAAAAATCAATGCTAAGTTTAAAAATTTAATCAATAGCTTATGACACTCTTGCTTATGTGTAATCAATAACATTTTGTTACAACAAGTTAATAACACGATAAAAACATTCTCAAATATTTGATTTTTAAATTAAATTTAAACAGTATGTACGTTTAATTAATTGGATATTTTAAAAATTTATTAGTTTTAATAGCATTTAATTAATACTTAATCTAATTAAACCTAGAAGGCAGCGCCCTAATATAGAATACCAACTTATTTACACCACAAGAAAAACACAAATAAAGGTTAATAAAAGATAACAATTATTACAATAATCTAACAGTATTGACTAACAGCCGATATGTTATTTAATCCTTAGTGCTGAATAACTAAACAAGATGTCAGTTAAAAAATCATTATAAAAAAATAGAAATAAAA
Organism: Corella eumyota; assembly: GCF_963082875.1. Lineage (NCBI taxonomy): Eukaryota > Metazoa > Chordata > Ascidiacea > Phlebobranchia > Corellidae > Corella > Corella eumyota. Next base: position 7,730,912 of record NC_137491.1, read on the forward strand.
ATATTCTTACCTCCGTTAGCATACTCCATTACAAGTAATAACTGTTTGCTGTTTTCTATAACTTCATATAGTTTTACTAAAATAAAAAAAAGGAGTCAAAGATGAATTAACGCGAAGATTGACAAAAAATCATTTTTTTATCAAATATTTATTTGTAATTGATAATGTTTACAATCAATTTAATCTTTTTAATATAACAAAAACTGACAAGTAAAGAGAAATATTGATATCATAATTTTATATTCCTTCAAGAGAAATAAGCCCACTTAACAAATAATACCACTATAAAAATATGTAATTATACCATTTAAACCCTTATTGAAACGAATATGAATCAGCAATTAATTTCCTTAATTATACTCACAGTCTAGTCGTTTTAATTAGCAGCTAACCAAAAAAACAAAAAATACAATTAAAGCCAACTTGTTAAACTAATTCGCTTACCAATATTAGGATGGTCAAGGTGTTTCATAATGCGCACTTCTCGAAAAAGCTTAATTTTCAAAGAATTTATTGATTAAAATTTTAAAAAATTAAAAATTAAATAGGTATATTTCATTATTCTGCCATACAAGGTAAAGGCTTATACGGTAATGTTTACTTAAAGATCAATGATTAAAACCTTCACTTTAAATTTGTTTAAAGATTAAACTGGTTCAAGTAAAAATTAAAAGAAAATTAATTTTGCCCTGTAAAAAAAAATTGTCAAGCTCCTCAAACATTTTAAAATAAATATCTTATAACGAATTGGCACAGGTAACTATATATGTAAAAAAAATTAAACCACGATGAAAAAATGACCTAACAAGGCAATGCTGTAATAAGTGATACTGTAATCTTAAAGATAATGGTCCTTTAATCCATTTAAACAGAAAGTTAATTATACCTTTTGCAAGCTGCTTGGGTTGAGTTGTTTTTTGTCTATAATTTTGATGGCAACCTTAATAGTTAAAATGTATTTATATTAATCTACTAAAAAACCAAGTCCACCCCTATGCTGGTTACCATTTGGCATGATAAGACTATAAACTAAATTTTATGTAAACATAAAAATTTAACCTTCCACAACTTTAATAGGCCTACATTTCTTTTTTATTTAAAAAGCCTAGTTACTTTTAACACAATAGAGAAGTGTTAACATCAAACAATAAATAGGTCTAACACAGTGCTTTTATTGATGAATGGGGCTGTATTAAACTCTTAAACTTAAAATGTTCAAAGTGTTTTAAAAAGGCCTTTACAAGTTTTTAACCAAATAATATATAAATATAGATGTTACAAACAAAAATAGATTTAATCCTTTAATTTTATTAAACCATAATAGTTTTTTTTCAAGAATGTACATGTAAGTTGATTTTTTATAGACACAATGTTTGCTGCCAATTAAGTCCACGTGTGTATAATAACTTTAAGTAACACTTTTAGAAATCACAAATGTTAACGAACCTCTCTCCCAGTTAGAACATGTCTGGCCAGCTTCACCTTGGCAAAATTTCCCTTCCCAATAGTTTTAAGAATTCTGTAATGTCCGATATGTGGTTGTTCATCACCGTGTTGTATTCGCTGACGAACCTCGTTTCTGCGGGAACGTGAACTATCCCCACCCTTAACAAAAAAAATTAAATTATTTTTAAAATTAAGTTCATGTAATAAATGAAAAGGACAATTATATATAAAGAATAAAAGCTTTTATTTTATACGTGCCTATTATTTTTTGTTATATAAAAAATTCTTTCTTAAACTTAGTTAGTATTTTTGCCAGTAATGTATTGGTACCTTTTTTTAAGCAGACCAAATTACCAAACATAATTAAAATTTATTTATCCGATTATCAAACAAAGAAAATTGCTTGCAGTAATTTTAAATGGAGAAAATAACTGGTTGAGGTGTACATTATTTATAACGCAGGTCACTCAATACATAAATAATGCAAAAAGCTAAGATGGTGATTATAAAAACAAGGCATTTATATAATTCAATATTTTTGACCAAAGCGCTGTAGGTTTAAAAATAAATACAAAAGAGGTAATTTTTGCCACTCATGTGAACATTAATTTAAAGAAATCTTAGTTGATAGTGTTACACAGATAACTAAAAAAAATGCTTATATTGCTATCTACAAACAGTAATTAAATAAATTATTAATTAACCAAACTAATTTAATCTGGGAGAGTTGTTAAAAATTTATTTGGTATATACTATTTTTTCAAAAACAGAAATATAAAGGTCAAAATAATAGCATTAAAACATATTTTTTAACCAAAGATAAACAAGAAACTAACCCTACTCACCCCTCTCTCATCATTGATTGATCTTGACATTATTAACTTTTATTCCGTTTTGATCATTATTGAAAAATCTTCAAAAATACACAAAACAACTGCGACCAAATTCACAAATCACAAATAACAGTAATTCTTAAGGATTCTATAGAATTTTGTTTTATATATAACACACCAATTGATTCACTAAAAAAAAGTCAGGTAACAGATTAGTCAGTAAGAAAAAAAAACAAACTAGACAATGAAATAGGGTTTATTAGACTATTTTTAATACAGTGTATTAGGTTTTTGCATATGTCAAATCATAAAAATCGAATGACCGATTTCAATATTTATATGAGTTGCACTTTTTTGAATAAACTTGGTTTTCCTGTGAGAATGTTGAGGAAACTTAGTTTTCATGTAAGAGTGATTTAGTATGAGTTTTACAGTATTATTTATAAAATATTTACTAAATATTTGATGTAAAATCTGTGAGATTGGTTGTAAAACTATCAGTAACTTGGCATTTTAAGTAGGGCCCAAATGTATTTTAGTTTGCGAGTATAACATAAAGCAAAGGTATAAAATAAAAAAAACAGTTCAATTGTACAGTCTGACAGTTTATTTCTTGTAACATAGACAATTATACTTCAACTACATATTAAACCTTAAATAAAAGAGCTAATGATATTGTTTAATTTTGCTGTAAGACCTTATTTTAAAAGTTTTAGTTTGTAGCTATTCTTTTAAACCGACCATCGCATATATACTATAACTTCCATATTTAAAATTACTTATTGATAAAATTAAAACAAATTCGCAATTATATAACATATAAAAAAAACTGACAATCTGACACTTTTTAATGGCAGTAACGTCTAGTTATCGACTTCTCTAACTGTCTGACGTCACTAAGGCTTCGCTTTATCTTGGCAGCTTGGGACTGACAGACGTGGTCGCAATTTTTAAACGACGCAAACAAATAATCTACTATTTCGTTTGAATTCTATATTGAAGAATGACTTAATAGATAAGTCTAAAAATATTAATAATTTTAGTTTTACTTAATTATAACCAAACTGCCCTGAAAAACAATTTGAGAAATCTTTACTTTCAGATTTCTCAACCGGAAACGTTATTACGTGATTGACACTTTCCGTAACCGCTACAGCGAAGAAACTGAGACGTCATAAAAAAATAAGTTTTTAAAATCAAATTGGCCATTTGGCCCCAAATTTAAATTAATTGCAGATATATTGATTTTTAATTGCGGCAAATAATTATCTGCTACCTCCACATTATTTAATAAGGTCAGTTATAAAAAAAAGAATTTCCAGAAAAAATTGAGGACTAAATTCATGTTTAAATTTTTTCTACAAAAGTTTAAAATTGGCAGATTAAGAATACCTAACTAACCAATATTTTTTTCTTGGTAGTTTTACCTTTTTTTGTATTAATTAGGCTATTGAAATATAAAATAGTAACACTTACTAAAATCGTTAGTTTTCTTAAGGAGCTAATTGTATTTTTGAATCACAAATTTACTTTTAAAATAACAAAACAAATAATGAACTAGATTTATTTGATAAATAAAATATGGTTCGAAATTGTTTGATTTTTTTTTATAAATATAATTTATTTAGTAGGTTTATTAATTAAATTATAAATTTAAATATGATTTTTTTTATATTTAAACCTAATTTTAACAAACGAACACGCATTCATTGATATTGTAATAGAAAAGTAAACTAAATTTAAAAGCAAAATACCAATCTTAATTTTTTAGTAATCAAACGAGTATTAAAATATAATAATAACAAAACAATTAAAAAAAAAATTTTACAAATTTTTGACTTATACTTTAACATTTTACTTAAATTTTCAACCAATATTTTTTACTTTAATAGACAGCGAAAAGGACGATTTTTGACCGGCGACCAGAACGCTATTAAATTATTCAAGCGTTAAACTCACACTGATTCATTATTTTATAAAAAAACTAAAATAATGATTAAACGATATTTAGCTGGAGTTAAATTTTCATTTTAAATAGCAACATACAAAATAATAATACCAACAACATATTAAAATTTCAGCAAATTTAATCTTTAAATTTTAATAATAAAATATATTAATTAGTAATTAGTGATAATTAAATGTCGTTAATAGGAGGTTTGCGATTCGTTGGGATAATAACAAACATACTAAAAATTTAGAACTTTTAGTTTTAAAGAACAAATGTTATCGTCTTTCAAAATTCGTCAAATAAGAATAAAAACAATAATAATAATAATAATAATAATAAATATAATGACAATAACAATATGTTTCGAAATCTAAGATTTCGAACCATAATAAAACTAGTCCAGTCCGGCGACCCTAAAAATAAGAAAAGATAAAACTTATTAAACAAAGAAAAAATAAAGCATAACCAACGCGATAAAAATTCATTTAACCAACACAAAATTCCAATTTATGTATTAAACTTTATAATATAATTATCGAATAAATGTTCTTTGCACAATATTATGGAGATTTTATAAAATTTACCATTTGTATCATGATTTTAAATCAATAAAAATGTAACAACCAAATATTGATTTGATTTTTAATAAAAAACAAGCAATTAATATTTATTATAAACAACCAAAAATTAATTTTTATACCGTTTTTGAGTAGAAACTTTTACACACATTTAACTTAGATTTTCATATTTTACTTATACTTTCAACCAATACTTTTTACTTCAACTCAGACAGCGAAAAAGACGATATTTGACGGCGACCAGAACGCTATTAAATCATTCAAGCGTTAAACTCACTCTGATCCATTATTTTATAAATAAACCCAAAATAATTAAACGATAATTAGCTAAAGTTAAATATTTATTTTAAATAGCAACATACAAAATAATAATAGCAACAACATATTAAAATTTCAGAAAATTTAACATTTATATTTTAATAATAAAATATATTAATTAGTAATTAGTGATAATTAAATGTCGTAAATAGGAGGTTTGCGATTCGTTGGGATAATAACAAACATACTAAAAATTTAGAACTTTTAGATTTAAAGAACAAAAGTTATCGTCTTTCAAAATTCTGACTAGAAAGAATAAAAACAATAATAATAATAAATACACTGACAATAACAATATGTTTCGAAATCTAAGATTTCGAACCATAATAAAAAAAAGCATTTTGGTAAAACTGTAAGATCAGTAACTGCATACACTTGATAATTTCACAGTGCAAACACTTGAATTAAAATGGGTGACTATAGAAAAATTTTGCTTCAAACCCAAAGTTTTTTTATAAAATCGCTTGCACAAAGATAATCTATTATAACATATTTAAGGCAAAAAGAAAGTAAATGCAAATTATATTAATATAGTGTTTATATTTGTCATGTGGTTTCACCATTAAATTCATTAGGCTGAACTTTTATTGGAACAAAAGAGTTAAATTCTGTTTGTGACGCAACTAAATCACTTGCTTGGTCCAAAGTAGGATCCATCTAATTTAAATAAACAAAATTGATAATTAAAATCTAAAGAATGATAATAATTATTTAACAAAATTTTATATAAAAATATAGCAAAACATACTTGCACAACTTTATCCAGAAAGTCATTCATTTGCCTCAGTGAAAGTGAGTTGTGTAAAGTTTCCAAAGGGCGAATTGAAGGTGCCATAGGGGAGCCTGTGGCATCAGAACCTTTAAAATAGCAATAAATATTTATAACAATTTCTAAACACATTGAATATGATAAATAAAAACTACATTCAAAATTTGAATATTTGTAAATTGAGCAAGTTTGGTAAAGTTAAAAGTTGCACATGAAGAAATTTAAATGTATTTTAAAAACAAATTATTAAAATGGATTTTACCTTCAACAAGATCACCAGCTGATACTCTACGAGGTAAACCAGGTTCTTTATGTAAACTTGGGGCAGATGTCGATGTTCCTGCTAGCACTCTGTTGCTAAATAAACTGCTGTGTGAGCCTGTTAAAATATGTAATAAAAACAAAAAAGGGGTTGTTTCTGTAATAACTTTGTCTCTTGCAAATATTTAAACAAACATTTGTTAATCCAAAAAAAGATATTTTTACCAAGTCCTCCTTGAAATGAATAAGGTCGAAGTGGATTCATGTTTTCAAATACTGGGTCTTCATTTTTCCTTTCTGTACGAGCACTAAACTTTCTCATTTGTTCCTAAAATCAATAATTTTATTAAAATAACACTCCATAGGCAAACAAAGTTTCTACCAAAATTTTTCTAAAATTAAAAGTGCTAAATAACGTTTATTTAGAAAACAATTAAAAAAAAAATGAAAAAGTTTAATTTTAAATGAAATAATATCGGTCAAAATGTTAACTTACTGCAGTATTTCTCATATATACTGTTGGAGGGGGTGCAGATCGATGAGGAGTACTGTGCCTCAAAAATGATCTCACTGCATCCGAAGTGTGATGATCGATGTCATGATCTTCTTCACCACCTGGATCTTCATCGATCTCCTCATCTTCTGACTCAATGTGGAACATTGGAGAGTTTGATTTGGATGGCTGGACAATATGGTTTTAAATTAAAGAGAAAACATTTATGTTAAAAACTAAAATTAGAAGTAATTGTAATCTTAATTTAAACAAGTTAAAGTTAATATTTAATTAACAATTTTGTCACAAACAAAAATCTAAATGTTTTTTAATTTTCTAAAACTATACTTTTACTACAGTTGTCCTATAAACTTTACAATTAAAGTTAACAAACTTTTTTTACTAACATTTTCCATATTCTCATCAACTTCTTTAATAGTCGTTTTGGTAACACAGATGTCATTTGCACTTTTTGCAGCTGAACATGAAGCTAACATAATGGCTGTACGGAAATATGGCATGAGGGGTTCTACGTCTGGAATGTTTTCCGTCTGTGCTAACAAATTTAACTCTGGACTTGATCTTGCCTATTTTTTAAACTTTGTTTTTATTTTTATTTCTTTTTATTTGTAAACTGTAGGCAATAGCATTATTGCCCTAATGGGTTTCTTTATTTGGCTCAAGCTATTTTTAACAGAAGGCTCAATGTAATAAAAATTAGTCTTACTTTCAATTTGATACTTCTATTTAAGCCTATTTATTAAATGTTGTATGAATTGTGTAAATAAAATTATATAGCAAATAATAAATAAAAAACTTCTAGGCACTTCAATAAGAAAAATAATTTAAACAAAAGTTGTCCTTACGCCTCTATGTTTTGTAAAGCTGTCAGTTCTGCCCCGAGAGTTGTTATCGTAAGAATCAACAATTTTGCGATCAGGCGACAAAATTGGTGAATGCTGTTTTACAACACCAAAAAATAAACAAAATCAAAATGACAACAACAGCAATAAATTAAAAATTTAAAAGGTAGTTTATTATTTTGTATAAATAACTTTATTAAAAGTATTTTTGTTAAAAATAACAAAAAGTTAATCTAAAAAATATAAAATAAAACAATAACTAAAATAGCACATGTTTAAAAAAAATAAACCAAAAATACATAAAAATATTTTTTACAAATTAATTAGAAAAAAGTCAAACAATAAAATCAACTTACAGCTCTACTTGGCGGACGAGAACTTGGTCTAAATCCTCCTCCAAGAGGAAAATCTTCATCAAGTTGATTTCCCTTTGCTCCAGGACTAAAATGTAGCTCGATGTGAAACCTTTTCTCCGAGTGAACTTCTTCATTTGGATCTTCATATAACATAATCACAATCTGGAAACAAAAAGTTTATTAACTGCTTTCTGTAGAAAAATACTTTTAAGCAGGGTTTAGAGTATTTTTCTAATTTATTTTCACAGATTTCACTCTGAAACAAATTATTAAGCTGAAATATAATACTTGTGTCATGTAATTGAGTTCTGACACAGCATCAACATATTCCATTGCACATTTCCACTGCTCATCTTTCGATTCCTACAATAATATAATTAGATTTTAAAAACAAGATAACTCAAGTTTAAAAATAAACTAAGTAATGTACAAAATACAACAAATTATAATTATTGCATTTAGTTATAAAATGTGTACAAGGTTAAAACATTAAACTATAAAAACATTTTTTTACGTCACATAGTCCTCCATATTGAAACACAGTGAGAAGAGAATGAATGTGACTTTCACTGGTAAAGTAAAGTCGAGTTCTGACATGTCTACCAGGTGATAACACACCACGGGAATATCTGAACAAAAATATTAAGACAATTATAACATAGCAAAATAAAAATCGAGGTTTTTGTTTCTTAACTAATATATTGTAAGTGTAGTACTGCATTTTAAGGTGTTTTGTTATTTGTGCTTCTTTAACACAAAAAGGAGCGAACTTTAAGTATACTTGTAATATTTATTTTTAATTAGTAAAGAAAGTCAGCTTATGTACCTAGGATTTAATCGATATGTATCTTCCTCCAAATTTCTTTGTAAATCCACTTTTATTTTCCGCAACAGAGGAACACAAAATCCAAGTGCAATCTCTAATTTCTCATTTTTAGTTATTCCATATTCCTGCAAATTAAATTGTAACAATTAAAAATATTTGCAATACTTTAACCATTAGTAAATAATAGTTAGTACCTGTGGTATTACTACATCAGCCATAGCTTTAGAAGAGGAATAAAGTTCTCTATAATTATCCAACATCAGGTTGCTGTTATGTTGTAAATCATATCTAAAAAATAAATTATATCAATACTTACAAATAAAGTATCTGTTAATTTAATATCTATTAATTTAAAAAAAAAATAACTTACTTAATGCAATCATATATGTCAGGTATTTTGCTGATGTCGTAAACATTATTCTGTAACTTGAAATCTTTTTCCAACTTGGTCCATCTTTGTAACATTATCACCATTGATTCATTATGGTAAAGTCTCGCTGTTATAAAAAAAAAATTTAAAAATATACTTGAGGCAAGGTTAAGTAAACATTACACAATAAAATTAGTACTTTTTACCTCTTGCAGTATCTGTAGTTAATCTTTGTCTTATCTGTGCAGTCAAGGACTTCATCATTTTATAAATTTTTCCACATTTTTCATGAGGTTTGTCCATAAATCGAATGGCTTTTAATATAGACTGTGATTTTAAAGGAGCAATCTACAAAAACCACATTAAAAGATGATTATAGTTAAAATTTTAACTTTTCCGCTAATTAACTGTTATACTATCTGGTTTTTTGCGTGTTACCAACAAACAAAGAATGACTTTAAAAAATTTTTTTCAATAAAGGCTTACCTGTTGGAGATCACTATCTGTAAGTAGTCCTGGTTTATTCAAAAACTTTTGCAGTTTTGCCTTCACTCTAAAAAATAAAAGTAGCAAAGGCTTAAATTGTAAAAATTCTATAAACAATATTAATATAACTATTGAGATATTTAAAACTATTAATATTGTATAGGTTGAAAATTTATGTTAAAATTTTTTTTGGTAAATTTAAATAAATTGTGTTGAATAATCTAATATGGTATTGTGTGTTTGGCAAATTAAACAATTAAGATCAATTATATATCATGCTCAGGCAAAAAGCACAGAAATTCTTAAAATAAATGAAGGTAATTGAAGGGCAATTTTTTAAACAAATTAAACCTAAGAATGATAAATCAAGTTAAATTAAATCCCCAAAAAATAAAGACCATGCTGAAAATTTACAAAACCCTGTGATTTTGGGGAAAATTATACGCATAGGCACAGCGAATTACAAGTAAAACTAGATGTTACAAGAATCGCGGCAAAAATTATTCAAAGCACAAGGAAGCGAAAGAGGAGAAAAAGTGAAATTCTTGAATAAAAAAAAACCTACAGGGATTGTTTTTTGGACACGATGTCATTGCTGTCTTCATCACGATGAAGAAGACTAAAGAAAGACAAAGAAAACAAAAAAGAGAGTTTTACAAACAACATAAATACAAGCTCACAATAAAATTAAAAGTTAAAATAAAAATTTGTAAAAAAGTAAAACATATCTGTTTTTTACATTTTATACTAATGGGCCAAACATATTATCCATTGTATGGTTACTATTTTAAATAATTTTATATACAAATATTTGCTATGCAAATTAAGTTAATTATAAAAAATAAGCCAAGACAAAAAGGCAGGATTAAGTGTAGTAACAATTTAAGCCAAAAAACAAAAATAAAATGTTATTTTGATGAAATATTACTATATATAAAACCTATTTAAAAATACCTTAATGAATTTTGCAAATCAAAAAGAGTAAATACTGCAATTTTGTAAAACTATAAACTATAAGTAAAGTGAAATGTACAAAGAGCTACAGTGTTAGAAAAGGTGTGTTACTTATACAAACTGTTAATACAGTCTAGTTTATGTTAAGGTGAGGTTGTTTAAACCAAAAATGTGCCAAATAAATAAATAAAAACCTATTCAATTTACAAGTTGTTAAATTAAGGTGTATACCTAACAAAAGTAACTTAACAAAAATATTGTAAAACAGAAAAGTAGTGTAATTTTCATAAAAATGTATTCAAACTTACTTTTGCTGACAATCACTAAGATTATCTCCTTCATTATCCAGTAATCCGTTCATATTTGCACTTTTAACCATTTGGACTAAGATTGGGGTCAATTCACCTTCCAGAGCAAGCAAACCCTAAACAAAATTAAACACTTAATATCAGGTAATAAAAATAGAAGATATTTAACAAAAGGAAATTAATAAGTGTATAACAAATTGGCTTATTTGAAAAGATTTTTGATTTAAAAATAAATTTATAATTTAATTTTGTTATACGATAAGGTTAATTATATACAAAACAGCTCTGCTGCAAATGTAGTAAAAATCAATAAACATCAACTTATTAAAAAATAAAAAAATTGATTTAACTTTCCTTTAACTTGTCATTAACATTTTTATATTAACTTGAATTAATTGCACTTTATATTGATTTAACAAAAGGCGTTGACATTTTACCTTTGCAAAAGCTGCAGCTGTCATTTGAACTCTGCCTTCATCTGAGGCATAAATTTTGAGGTCATGTCTGTAAGTACTATGTAGCCTTAACAACCCACAGCCGGGAAAACCAGCATAATCACCTTAGAAACAAAATTTTCAATTAAACTTTTTACTCATAAGTATACTGAAATTTAATTTTTAGAGTTACATGTTTACAATTCTAAGATATGAAGATTAGTAAAAAAAAAATTAAGTGTTATTTAAAAAAAAATTGTATTAAACTTATTTTTTGTGCATTTATATGGCATCACAATTTTTTTGTTAAATGTCAATTACTGTTCACAATAAATCTATATAACCACAAATAACTTTTTTTATATAATTAAGCAAGTAGTACTGATCAAATATAAAAACCAGTGCTTAATCGTTCTTTACTAACAAGTATAATATTTTTGGCATGTCATAACTACAGATGTTAATCAAACCAAGCCCAAAGCAAAATGATATAATACATCATACAAGCTAGAAAAAATTGAGCGTACAAAGTAGATAGGCAAAATGTTAAGTTAATTATGTTAAGAGTGCAGTTAATTATGTTAAGAGTTGATTGGCAAAAAACTTTGTGTGCCCACACTAATTATTACCTTTCACTTCACCATAGACTTCAAAGAAAGAAAATATGAAAAAGAAAAATATTAATTTCAAGAACAGAAGAGACAAGACAGAAGTCCAAAATATGTTAACCAAAAATAGAAAAGATAATAAAACTAACTTTATGAAATTTTAATTTTCTGTTTATGTATGTTAGTAACTTAAGAACAACATCAAAATGTTAAATAATCTGTTAAAATAGAATCAGTATCTACCTTGTCCACCAGGATACATGCACCGAAATGCTTGTCCCAACTTCTCAGCTTGTCTCCTACCTGCTGGTGTAAGTTCACCTCCCCATTTAAGTATCAGCAACAATGATGGTCCACTGTATTGGTCTATAGCAAGTAATATCACAAATGTATTAAATGTAAATTTAACCGGCAGCGTAGTGTTGTGGTAAGAACCCTTGCTACACCACACAAAAGGTCGTGGGTTCAATCCCTACTGATCTCCTGCTGTAGCGCCCTTGAGTAAGGCACTATAAACGGTATGAATTCCTGCTGAGCCAGCACTTAATCAGCAGCATAATTATCGGGCAATTATAATCTATAATATCCCAAACTGCAACAGGCAACTCGACACTGGATTGGAGTAACTGATGTTACTCTATGTTTAAGTGGCGCATTCGACTTTCATACATCAAGGATAAAGATATATACAAAAAAAAAACCTATTAGTCTCAGTAGTCACACCAAATGCATACCACCAACACTATTTTTAACAAGTTTTCTGTTAAATGCACTCCACATTTATTTTATAATTAGATAGATAAGTAGAAAAGATTATTGAAAGTTACCTTCTTCTGAAGTTGGCGACACATTTCTGTTAGGGGTCATGTATTTAAACTGAACTTTTCTGTTTATTCCAGAAAAGTGACCATACCTAAAATTGCATTTAAATAGTTAATTAAAACATTTGTACGAACTTTTTAAATTAGAAAAAAAATACTTTCGAATATTTAAGTCTCATAAATGCGTTAGACAAATCAAATGCAATTGACAGTAAACAACTTACATTTCTAAAACATTTTTAAGTTGTTCAACTTTGTGTTGTTTCTCTTTCACTATAGCATCAGGTTCAGAAAGTAACCATCGAGCCACATCTAAAACTTCTTGTAACTGCTTTGGTCTTTTTAGTTTTAACTTTCCGGTTTTATGTCCGTTATACTTTGTAAAAAGATCAAAAAATCTAAAAAATCAAAAATATGTTAGTGTAGGTAACATAACCTTAGTACAGAAAGCATTTTATTACAATGTGCATGTGAACAGAAATGAATCTAAAAAATAGTTAAATTTTTTATTTACTTTTGATGTCTAACTTCCATTTTCATTTTTTGTTTTGGTGTACGGTCTCCATGTCTTACTACTGCAATTACACATCTTAATTCCATCCTTTATTTAAACAAATATTTTGACAGTAAAAAAATCACAGTTGATTAAAAAAGTAAAGAATTTAAAACTACTTACATAGTTCCTGAAGTAGTTGGGACAATTGGAATATCTTCTGCATCTGTCGGAATTGACCAAGGAATTTGAAACTGAGGTGCCAAGTCTCTCATTATTATATTCCTGCAAAACATTAAATAAAAAAAATATTTTTTAATGCAGTCAAAAAACAATATGACGTTAAATGTGATATATATCCATTTAAATATAATATTGAAATAAAACATTTGTATTTACCCCAAAACTTTTGCACAATCATCATAATATTTCATAGAATTTTTAACAAAACTGAATCCGTTAACATCACAAACAAAAGATTTTCCATGAGCTCTCAGGAAATCAAACCCACACACTGTTTGCTACAGAAAAAAATTATTGTAGATTCTACATTAAACTGATATATTTCTTTAAAATTTAATACATTTCAGAGTTTTTTAAAGCATTTGAAGTAGAACAGTACAAAAAAAATTATGAATAAAATTCATAAAAACACAAAACAAATATGTATTTTGCATAAATACCAACCCTGAAGGCTAAGCAAACTTGTCTTGCGATAAGTTTTTCTTTTGCTGACAAAATAACAGGAAATCGAACTTCCTTTCCCTCACTATCCCTCTCCACCTTTCCATCAAGTGCCGGAGATTTACGAGCCTCAGCATGAGCATAATCAGCACCAACTGTATAAACCTATTTTAAAATAAAAAAATAAAAACAATTTTTCAAAAACGAATGTCACTTATTTAAATCGAATTCTAGTATAATGTTATTTGTTTTTAACAATAAAATATATACAAACAATAATGTTATTTTTACATGTTATCTATAAACCATTTGTGTGAAACAAAAACCTATTAAATTAAACCAGCTAAAGAAATATAAGCATGATTTTTGTTAATGTTTGAAATGGGTGATATAAAGTTTATGACACTGTTGTAAACTTACTTTAACATCTGTTCCATCAGTGGGCATAAAATCTTCATAAATAAAAGAACCAGTTCTCCTCACACAACTTTGTGTTGAATACTGACTACTTCGATTTCCAATCTGAAGTATTAAAAAAACAATATTTTGGATTTTTACATAATTTATACCAAATAATCAAAAAACACAAAGAATAACTAATTAAAAAATTTTATTTAAAAAAAATTACATTTCAAATTAATTCAATTTTTTAATATATTAAACATCAATCATAACAAATTATTTCCTGAAAATAAAAGTTACAAACAAAGGTCATACTTGTCACATGTACATATGTTTTATTGTATAAACCTTTTTTATGTTGTAAAGTCATATCAAGTCAAACATATATAAACATATTAAATTACAACAACACTGTTTGTTTAAAATAATAGTATGAGTAATACAAAGATTTTATTATATGTTTTTTATGTATTTTTGATTCATCATTTATAGTATTACTTTAAAATTTTTACTATACAATTTTTGTAAAGGTTTATTGTTTTAATTTCAATAACAAACCCAGTAACCTCAATGTGATTGTTTTGTTTAAAACTATTACAAGTTTAAAATGCAAAAAATTACAATACCTTTCTGAACAACTTTTGGCAACCACCACCCGCAGATGATGGATAATAAATATTAATATTATGGTCTTCAGCATCAACTGGTTTTTCAACAAATGGCTTATGAAATACCTCATTTTTAACCACAATGTGGTCTTCATATTCTTCAAAGTTACACTCTAAAAACAAATTAAGCCTAGTATTTAGATACTAAAAAAATGACATCACTTAGGTGACATAAACCAGATGAGCTAAAACAATAAATAGAAGGCCAATTTATTAAAAAATATATTATTTAAAAATAAAAACAAATTGTTACTTTAATAAAAATTAAATTAAGTTAACAAGTTAAAATTAAATCCTCACCTTTACCAGAACTTCGATCACAAACAGCATATCGGGGCGTTTCAATTCCATTTTGTTGCAGTATTCTGTAAACCTCTCTTCTGTCTTTTATCGCAAATTGTGTTTCTAGATCATTGATCAGAAATGGTTGCCTTACTTCAGCGTATTCAACAGCTTTTTTTAGTGGAAAGCCTGCATTGCATTCTAAATTTAATACAAACGCCTCAATAGGACAATTTAGCATATATATGAAAGCCACCTAATTATATATTTGTTAAACAAAGTATATATCAATGTCTAGTCAATTCTGTGATGTTACTAGGAAAAAAGTTAAGGTGTATATGTAATTTCTATTTAAAAAAGATGTTAAATTTTTTAATACTATGACCAAAAAAATAATTTAATTAACAATTTATTGACCCGTCGACTGAAACGATATTAAGCAATCGCAATGCGGCCATTCTGTTACAGGTTTTTCTAGTATTGTTTTTTCTTCGAATATATCAATCGTAATGTATTCAAACATATCCAGTCGGTTTAATATTTCTTGCATTGGTTTTGATTGAGTCTTTTTGGCCATGGCACAAATGCCAACAATAATCTGCTTTTGACTTGGATCAACCTGAAGTATTTCAATATATTTGGATTATTAACAAAACGTGTTTCAACTGTGTTTAAAGTTTTAAAAGTTTAGTAACTATATGCTTTTTATTTGCTAGGATTTTTGCAATAGGATAAGCTTTATTTGTTAACACAAATTGTTCCAATTTTTTAAATGCAATGTATTAAAACTCTTAGTTTAACAATCTGTTTTATGTTATCAAATTATTTTAGACGAACTTACCGTGTCATTGTCAAAGTCCATGGCAAAAACTGGTAATATATCACGTTTACGATCCTCAAAATACCTAAATAAGCTAGCACATCTTCGTGTAACTGTATGTTAGTCTGCATTGATATAGTACCCACTTTAGCAATCGCATGACAGAAAATCGGTTAGCATTGTTTACATACCGCAGCATTACTCATTAGCGCTACCTTACGACTTCTTAGAATTATTTGTAAAGTAAGTTTTGAAGATACATTAGGACAAAAGTTTTTAAACCTATTTCATTTTGTTATTCATGTTAATATAACTTCGTTTTAAATAAAACTTAACTAAGTGTTTTATAAAGTGTACCTTTTATTCACAATAAACAAAAAACAATGCTCATCAATTTAGTGTGGTAGTAACAAATAAATAAAAAACATTGGATTTGTATTAATAAAAATATACTTCAATTAAAATTATAAAAAATCTTTAAAAAAACGCCATGAGCCCAATCTTATGTAACAATGCCTTCATAAAAAGTACATTTTCAATCAAAAACGTGTTTATTTTTTATGGAAATGACTTTATCATTGAAGATGATCCGTACCGCCAAAGCAAATTTAAAAAAAAAAACAATAAACTTAAGCTTCAAAAGCACTTAAAAAATTTACAGAAAAAAGTCACCATTAAAACAAAATATACACATAAAAGATAAACAGAGCGTAGTAGAAATATTAAATAGGCACCAAAATCATAAAAAATGTTATACCACAAAAAGCAGTATAAGCACGTACCGGTTAATAAAAACTCTATAAAACAAGTTAATAATAAATTGCAAACAGTTAATTAAGTTAATAGAATAAAATAGGGAAGAACTTTTTAGTAAACAATTGGCAAAAAATAGTCATCAGAAACATAAACATTATCAGCAAAGATATTAAGTATCCCAAAACGCAATAGGTACTTTTGACAAAAGTTAATATTTTTCACACAATTAGAGATAAAGCTAAACGATCTTGTATTTGCATATAACAATTTTAAGCACACCAAGTCAGCGAAAACGTAGGTAACAACGATACAAATTTGGCTTGATTAGCTTACACAAGTGTGTATGTAAAATTAAGTGCACATTCATTTACATTAATTAACATGTGAAAACAGCTTTCAGTCAAATTTTTTCTGTAATGTAAAATATTCACATGATCTGTGTATGTTAATAGATTATATATTTAGCGTAATTACAAGTTGAGATTAATAAAATGTATAGTAAAAATGTTAGCAAAAAAATTAACAAAAAAATGCTTTGTGCAACCACAAAAAAGGAAATCACAAAAAAAGTTAAAGCTAAATACAATATGGAACCAAAAGAAACAAAAAAGTTGAATTACCTTTGCACATATCACCATAAAATCATACTCAAAATAGTTTTAAATAATACAAAGCACCACTATAAACCATTTATGAATCTTAAAAAAGACTGAAAAACAACCAGTTAATTTTAATTTAGTGATGAAATGAACCATTATTTACAACCATTAAAAGTCAACCATTTTTCACCAGCGACCACTCTGGCTCACCACCCCTCTGTTTATAAGTCTGCTTTGAGAAAGTCCCCCATTTGGAGCCCCACCCCGCATTCTCATTGGTGGGGATGCAGGTCTGGGTGATCTTATGCCATTATTGTGGAGCAAATTTCCAAGCAAGTTTTTGTTCCCCTCTGGGGGTCGAAGCAATGGAGGTGAATTTTGGGGGTTGTTGGATGAGGGTCGAGACGATGTGGGACCACCGGGGGCAGCATGAAGTCCACTCGAGTACAAAACATTTCGATTCTTTTTAAGCTCTAAAAACAATTTTTTTTTAATCAAAAAATTGTAAAATGTAATTGTAGACTTATTATTGTTAAAGAAATTTTAAGTCAAATGAAAATAACATTGTTTTATTACCTTCAATGGCCAACAGAATTTTCTTTCTTGGTCCAAATGCTGTTATGCTTAACTCAGTCAAATCAGATTCAGTTAACGTCAAAAATGTTTGTAAATCAACCTAAAAAAAAATTATTTTATACAACTTTTACATAGTGATTTTTTAACACACCTTTTTCGGCAAAAAAAGTAAAAAGTTACAAACCTCTTGCTTGGTAAAAACATCGCTGTATTTTTCTAAATTCAGGTGAATAAGCAGATCATGTAACTCAACACAATTCGACTGTCCTCCAAGATGGTTATCTGTTAATAATGACAATGCTGCCTCAAGTGGTTGGTTGCTAATTACTCGACTGCGGGTGGGTGACTCTGGGTTGGGTTGAATGGGGTAAGATGGGTATGGCGGGCTTGGTTCGTCGTTTGGGTGAGGGGGGGTTGGTCGACTGTGATTCATTGGCATTGGGTCAACTGAGGGATAGAAGAAATTAAATATTTTTTAAATAAAGTTTATAACATCGTGATACCACCAATATATATTTTAAGTTAAGAATTTTCATGATTTATACAACTTACTCAACAAAATACAATGGAATGATTGGTAACTTAATAACTTTAGTAAAATAATTACTCACAAGTGGAATGTTCTCTTCTTCTCGAAATATTTTTCAGTTCATTTGTTTTAGTTGCATGAAGACTCTGCGACAAGTTGTAATTATTTCTCTCTCTCCACGAGGAAAAAGCTGAACTTCCCTTGCTCGAGTTAGCAATATGCTGACTCATTGTAAGTGGGTTAACAGTATCTTGCGAGTCATCCTCATACATTTGATTATCCTTAAAAAAAATTAATTTATATATTAATCACAAATTTTAACCCTTTTTTAATTTTTTTTTCTTAGTGTCTTTTAGTATTATTGGTTAGCATTTCTCAAACATAAACAAACATCAAGCATTTAAACTAATTTAATAGACCACCTCGTAAGGTGTCTCCAACTGATTTTGGTATTTTCCTTTTGCAGCTGTCAACTTTTTTATTTCCTTACTCGGCATAGACATCGAGAAACCCAACCCAGCCCACTGATTGTTTGGAGTTCGTACCTCAGTGGCAACTGGACGCTTTTTAATTGCTTCTTGAGCCTTTTTACGGAAGTAATCACTCTGGGACTAAAAACAAAAGAAAAAACTTTTTCTATAAGATAAAACAATCAATAATTCTTTAATTCAATTTCAAGCATTTCGAGGCATTTTGTAATTGAGTTAAGAATATATTTATAGATAAACACACAAATATTAATTACCAGAGAGCTGTTAGACATGCCTTCAAAACCAGGTGGTGGGGCTGGAGAGCTGACTTTGCCGAAATATTTGTCCAATTCTTGAAGATCGGCTTCATTGTGTGCTTCAGTAGCACTAATAATTGAATAAAGTGGTGGTAAAAATCTTATCTTAGTGTAACAAAAAAAGTTAATACAAACAGCAAAAACAGTTGTAAAATAAATTTTATCAAAAGTGGTTTGTATTTTACTAGAAAAGTGACAGAACCTTTATTTAACTTTAAAATTTTAATTTTGTTTTAATCTTAACAGTTTCAGCTTTACTTTAAAATAGTTTTTTAATCACCGACCTTCTGTATGCACTGCTGACACTGTCGTTGAATTGACTTTCGATGTGTGAATGATTGGGATGAAGATACTTTCCTCTTGGTTGGATGCGTTTGAGATTTTGTTGAAGATCAGTAGAGGAAGACGAAGAAGACGGACTCTTGAAACTTTTTGTAGCTAAAAATAAAAAAAAATAATAATTTTTATAAATTTTGATATTTAAAAAAAGAAAATTATTATTCCGGAAGCAAGTTCCAAAAAAACCTAAAACAAAACACAAAATTCAAACAATTTTTTTAAATTAAATACATATGTTTAAATTTTTTGAAGTAAACTTACGACTTTCTGGTGAACCCGATATGTTGTCATTTCTTCGTTCTGACATTGGACTATTTCTATCACTTCCAGGGGGTGTGTGTTGCTGTAACCCACCTAAAATAAAAGCACAATAATGTTAGTTCTTTACCCAATAACTAGAAAAGGCTTAAACATAGGAGAATTTTAAGGTGGTACTTACGCAAAACGTTCTGAGTCTGGTTAACTTTCAAATACATGTTGTCTCTACCACTAGAAAATGAATTCCTAGACTAAAAATTAAAATTGCTATTTTAAAGGAAGAGTAAAGTTTAATTAACGGAATTTTCTGTCTATATTTAAGACCTTTTTTATAAATTGCTATTGCCCTAGGTTTTGACAAGAGATCTAAAACTACTGTGTGCAATAATTAAAGGTCAGTTAATTAAACTTACTGTTAAGTCATCTTGCGGATTTTCAGAAAAACTTTGTCTGGTTCCCATCCCTTTGTTAAACGAACTGTTGGCTGACAAGTTACCATCCAAAAAGTTGGTGTGCACAGCAAGCATGTGTTTTTGCAATCCTCTCACATTACTTGGAATCTCGTCTGCTTTGTTTTCAAAGTATTGTTGTTTCGACTTCCCGCTGTTAGGTTGCTCTGATGACCAATCGCCTTTTCCTTGCGAGTGTTGTTGCACATAATCATTTCTTAATTGTTGCTGCTGCCGTTGTAGCAAACTTTCTTCTTTTTCAGCCAACAATTTCAACTCAGCTTGATGTAAATTTTTGATCTCGTTTTCATTTGCAACAACGTTAGGTGGATATTGTAAAAACTCAGGTTTAACCCCATCTAGTAAAAAGGGTGGGGAACCAGCAATACTGCTTGCTTGACTAGCTGACGATTTCACAGCAGCATTGAGTTGTTGTTGAGCATTGAATTGTCGTAGGAGTTGTTGTTGTTGTTGCTGTTGTGCATGAATAGCTGCCACAGTTGCCTGGTAATGAATAAAGTTATAGAAGTTTATATACCGTGTCATACACATTTCAATGGCAATAAAAAATGAATCGCTTCACTAAATCTGTTTGGCCTTTAACATATAAAAAGTTATTAAAATATTCAAGTTTTTTAATATACCTGTTGTGAAATGGGGTATGGGCTTTGTGCCGGACTAGGCATGGGGCTGGCCCAATTATGTCTTAACATGGGTGAGTTTGGTGTGGCAGGAGGCATTGGACTTATTCCGCCGTTCACCAAAGTAACCCCATTTGGTGGAATAATGCCTGAAATTAATACATTTTAAACAATAATTAAATAATTAACAATATAAAAGTAACCAACTTTTAAATAAATTTTTATGCAGGTAAATAAACTGAATTTAATTTATAAACATACTTATATATTGGGGTTTCATAGAGGTGGGTGTGTGGGTTAATCTTATTAGGGGGGTTCCAGAAGATGGGGTTACATTTGGAGGAATTGTAAAAGGCGGTGAAGAGGAGGGTGGGGGTGATTTAAGGCCTGTCGAGGTAAGTTTTAATAATTGTCGACGAGCTTCGAACATGTTGTAGATATTTCGCTCAACACTTTTTATAATCACCGACTAATAAAAACAAGAAAAATTATTTTTTATTGCATAGAAAATGAATAGTTTTTTTAATACTTTAACTATTATAAAATTTTAGGCAAACTATTATAAAACTAAACCATCTTACTATTACTATATTAATTTCTGCTTAAAAATTTTAAAAAATTTGTTTTTTTATGTTAAAAAAATATGTTTTTTTACATTAAAAAAAGACAAATAACATTGTCTTATATTTAAATATTTTAAGAGCACAACAAACCTTGCTAGGTTGTCTTGGCTTGAGTTTAATGCTGATAAAAATGTCAAGAGATTCCATGAGTTGACTATTTTTCGAAGCCTCCTCCATTTGAGATAAGTTTTCCTCTTGTTTCATATCAAACATCAACACCAATGGCAAACAACCCTAAAACATTAAAAAACAAAATTAAAAAAAGGGAATTGACATAAACTAAAAACTTAAATAAAAATCAAAACTTATTGAAATAAGCCAAGTTCAAAATTGTAAACTAAAACAATATTTGTCATTTTTTTAGTAATTTACCATCAGTCTTTGTCGGGCCATAACAACTGCTTCAACAGATCCGGTGATAAAAATTGTGCTTTTCCTTGGCAAAGCATTTGGGTCAGGGAAGCGAATCTGTTAAAAAAAATAAAAACCATTAAATCTTGATTTCGAGGCCGCAACTTAACCTTGAAATACCTGGAATTTAAAGTGATAAATATACAAGGTCAACGAGAGTGCCCCTTAAGGCAATTTATATTCTAGATCAGATTAAATTTCACTTAAAACAAGCATTGCCGTTTAAAAATTAAAAGATATTATCAAAAAAATAGCAATATAGGACAAATGCCTCAAGGAAAACTAACAATAGAATTACATCACCAAAAATTTTGACATTCTGTTTTTAAAACAAAATTTTCCTTTAAATTACTTTAGAAATGATTTTAAAAATGTAATTTTTGTACAAAGTTGTATTTATAAAAACATTAACACAGCTGATAGTAAAAAGAAACCACAACACAGTTTAGAAAATTGGTTTCACTTTAAAAAAATTACCACTTTAGAGCTTTTAATTTCAAATAAAATATCACCTGAGCACCAGTACGCTGAATAATCATCTTGACATTATTTGCATTCCTACCAAGCATATATGAATGTTGCTGTGGTGCTACTTCCATTTGGGAAGTTACAGGAACCTAAAAAATGTTGTGTTTAATTTTTAATCTTAGTCAAGATAGAATTTCTTTTTAGGCCAAAGTTTAAATTTTTGTGGTAACAAATTGCGTAAATCCAAAATATTGCAAAAAAAATCTATAATATTGTGGAAATCTATAATATTGCAAAAATTTCTGATATACATTTTGATACAAACCCAGACAAAAAAATGATAAAATTAAAAAAAAATATACCAAGTTTAATTTATATACTGATTAATATTTAGATGAGAATGTAAATTTAATTTATAACTCACTACACCGCCTCCAGTAAGATGTTGCATTAACTTTACAGTACCTTCCTAAAAAAACAAAATTAGCAAAATGTAAAAATACAAAATTATAACTACAACTTGACTGAGTAATCTATCTCAAAGTGGGTTTAAAAAAACAAGCGTCACTATAAACTCTAATCTTTAATCCAAATAGCACTTATACTTGTTAAAGTGGCTTTGAAACCGAACAATATCGTTGGATTAATAATTTTAAAGTGCAGACAACTTGAATCCTCTTAGAAGCAACCAACATAAGCTTTATACAAAAACTAAGTCTTCTATAAACTTTTTTTAATAAATGGAACAAGGATTGGTTAAAAATTACAAATTGATCAAAATTGAAGCAAAATTTAATTTAAACTTACCATAAGACCTTGTATATTGTCATTAGATCCACGAACAGTGCAAGTTGTTGTGCAGTAAACCTTTGGTCTCTGTTTAAACTGCACACTGACAATATATTGTTGTACTATATGTTGGATTGGTGGAGAATTCGGATCAGGAATGGCACCAGACATAGAAAGATCAAATGTGACAACAATTGGTAACAAATCCTGTAAATTGTATAAAAAATTAATACATAGTTTCTAAATTTAAAAAAAAAACATGATATTAAAAATAAAATTGTGTTAATAAAAACAATACAATGTTGTCAACAAAAATTTCCTTTAAATAACTCATAAAACTAGTGTAAATCCTGAAACTTGATTTTAAAAAAACCTACCCTGATTTTTGCTCTTGCACTTTCCACCCCAGATGGTTGTCCAGCAATTGACACCTTCAAAATAAAGAAAAATTTAAAATAAAATAAAAATTGTTTATTTACTTTGTGGCAAAAAATGTTTCGTGTTTTTTCAAAAAGCCAACATAAAATAGGAAATAAAAGCTCAATAAATTAAAAAAAAAAAATCTTAAATTTACAAAAATCACGTTATATTACATGAATTATTTTATTGCAACAGCTGATAAAACATGCCAAACAACACAGTTTTTAAATTTTAAACTAGCAGTTGCTACTGCGATAAAAATTCCATTAAATTCAGGATGTGTATATAATGGTGTTGTTCAACTTAATATTTAGTTTCATTGTATGCCTACAACAGCTATTGACATAGCCAGGTTATGTACATAAACCTTCAAGTTTTTTACAATAACAACAAAAGTGATTAAGTAAGTTAAGCATAAGTAGGCCATTATAACCCTTAATTTATTTGCATTTTATTACTAATAAAATCAACTTTGAAGTATAGAACATTGAAAAATGCTTAATAAAACCTGGCTAATGCTGTTTTCAGGTTTTTGCTTTAAAAATTATATGACAGTTTGTCATAATTAGCCCATAGGGGAAATGATTCATTTAAATTTTAGGATTAGGTAGTTAAGCAATGAAAATTTCATTTGTCAAAGAATGTAAATTGCCGTAGGCTGTTTGTTATATATTTGCAAAAAACAAGCACAATTAACATATTTTTAAAATTTATTATACACTCAGAAGTTACAAAAATTAAGAAAAAAAAAATTAATAATTGTTTTAATGATATTCATAACCAAACAATAAGTTACCTGATTGCTTTTATCAGCCGAACTATTTCGATTTGAATCAGGAAAATGAATATGGCAACCTGTCAGCTCCATCACTTTTTTAATGTTATTACCTCCTGTAAATATATTTATTAATTATGAATTTAATTGTAATTACCTTTTAAAATTATTACTTGAAAGAGTTTTTTTTAATTTTTTAATTATAATACCACATTAGTTTATGTAAAACAATAGAAAGTTATAAATGTAATTTCTATTAAGTTATCAGTTCCAAAACAGTAATATTAATTGCTCAAAATAATTAAAAATGTTTAACCTTTTCCTATAACATGTGAATGTTCAGTGTGTGACACATCCATTTTTAAAGTAACCCTCGTACATTTGGTGTCCAACACAATCATGATAAGATCCTTTGCTTTTGCAACATTAACTTCTTTACCACTTACTTTGATATGAGGATCTAAAAAATAAACATAATTTTTTTTAAGTTAAAAAATAGGATTTGGAAAAAAAGCAACAAAGCTTTATTTAACTTTTTTTTGTGGAAAGTTTTTAAAAAATCATTTGTCTAAATCACAGATTTATCTTGGAGACAAATTCAATAGAGAGTTTACAAAAAGATTCGATCAATCTTAGGTGGGGTGCTAAAATATAATCTTCCCATCCACATAATAATAACATCACGTCATTGTTAGTTTAACAAACCTCCTGTGAAGGTAGTTCAAGTATTTTTCACACAATTAACAAAATAATAGAAGTATAACATTCGTATGTGAAAACATAAAAGCAAACATAAAGAAGGAATTCTTTAATTAAAAAGTGCTTAGGTTGACATATGTGACATTTTCTAAACAAAAACTTTAGAAGTTCAAATTCTTTATTCATCAAACAAATCCAAAAGTGCTTTATTCAGGATTAAAATAATATGTTTAACAATAATACAAAAAGCCATTGAGTAGGTACACCGTTATACGAAATCATTTTCTTTAATGTTTTGTTAAGGGATAATTTGATTTACATTTGAGTGCCTTGTGTCAATATTAATCCGAAAGCTCCCGTTGGTTTAGAATTACAGAAGTAAAATTTCGAATCTCAAAAAAAAGTTGTTGGCATTTCCGCCTTAATACAACAAGGCTACGTTGTCAGACAATTCAATGCACATGTACCGTGAAGCTGGATTTAAGGGGCCATTGTTAAGTCACAATTAAATAAGAGCTATATTAAACAGACCGAGCGACACCTTTAAAATTAATCATAGCAACCAATTTAAACTTTCGTCGCCTTTCTGTAAACAGTTAAGGTGGACAATAAGACAATGGACACAAACTACACTGTTGCTAAGAAACAAGGTGCTTTGCCTTTGAAATAAAATTCTCAAAAACGATTTTTTTTTAATTTGAACGCGCTATGTTTCAGAAAACAGTAGGTTCTAAAAAAATGCCGAACAAATAACGGTACTAACCAAAAGCAAACACCTTGGCAATAAAACATATTTAGAAAGATAATATGCGTCAGTTTACCTACATATACCATAAGACAGCCTTACAGGTGGTCGTTCAGTACACATTTGTCTTAAAGTACAGTAAATATTTTTCGATTGTGGCGGGAACGGATTTGTTCGCGCGTATGTGGCGTAATAAATTCGTTAAAATAGTGATAAGGTTGTAATAAATAAACATGCTATATCCTACAAGGACAGCAGTGTTTATTTTAGACGCCGTAGCGTTCGATTAACGGTGTATAAAAATAACTTAATCTCAGGTACTTAAATAATCCGGTGACGTAATAGAAAACGAAACAAAGTCACATCGGACGGTGTGTTTTTGCCTGGAATTACTGTTTATAGCAACATTGCGAGTAAAGCACATACTTGAACGCATTCACGCGTTCCTAATTCACACGAGTAGTTTAAATGAACGATCAACGCTTAAATGTTTTAATTTTAGTTAGTCATAAACCATTCAAAGTCAACGAAGAATTAGTTTAACACCAAAACCTGAAATTTCTAAGAAACGTAGTTCAATAACAATAGTGGTAAATTTTAATTATACCAAATTTTTTAAAGCGTGCAAAGTTGCATTTTTGGAAATAAAAAACTTTAATTTTACAAGACATGCCTTTTAGTAAACAAAAAAACTTTTAGTTACAATTTTAAACAATTCTTGTTAAACTCTCGCATACCAGACCGGATTAATTTCAAACCAAACACAAGTTAATCCGGCGTGTGGCAACATATGACGTCATACGTGACGTAATATCAAAACAGCACCATCCAGGTAGAGGGTGGGCACCAGACCGGCACGTGTTTTGTCACGGTAAAGTAAACTATGACGTCACTTTCGTTAAAGTAACTTTTTAGCAGATAGGCTGCTGGAAGGTTAATAAGCAGAATAGGAAATCTGTTTAACAAACGTAAACATAGAAATTTTTTTTTTAATTAAGTATTTCAGAAGAAAATGTAACATACTCCTTGGAATTTCGAAACAGAGATAATTCTTTGACTTGAAAGAACGGAATGGAAGAAAATGAATATTGCATCACCACAAAATGGTTTTAAGATACTCGGAGATTGCAACTTAAAGCCAGGTGCAAGTCATTGAATCGCATCTAAATTGGCCATTAACCTCCAGCAGGCGTGTTGTTCTAGCTAGGCCTTAGCCGTCCCACTTAACTTTTTAACCACGACAAAACCACATTTAAATATAACTTTTACCCAAGCCTACTAAAGTCGTTTGTAAGGGGTTACTTAGTTCCGTAATACATCAATAATAAAAAAATAATTTTTAAGCACTATAACGTAGTTGTATCGAAGAAAAATAATTCTTATATAGCAAATAGTGATAGAGTGTTCGTAAGAGGTTGGAAACGAGATGTGGTTTGTACGGACGATTTACGTTCCATGTTTCCATAAATCCCACGCATGTATATTTAGCCTTGGAGATCAACATTTATTTTTAAAAATAATTTCCAGTTATTTCGAAAACAAACACTTTTCGGAACTGCGTACATGACGGTTCGTTAACTCGGTTTAAAAAAAACTTAGTTTTGAAGTATGGATTCTCTACTTTTTCTACGTAACACCTAATTGGATTATCAGCTTTCACGAGTGGGTAGGCTCGAGCCAACAACACAGTTCTTGCAAATGCATACAAAACACCATTAACACGTGGCAATAAAAAGTTGCCTAAAATGGGGATAAATCGCATGCATTTTCTTACGCATGATCTAAGCCACAAGTGGTTTAAAATTGAACGTACAACAGCACACGCGTGCGGGGTATATCATTTTACGCACATATTACACCCCTATAACTAATATGCATGAATTTTTGAGCCGGTTTAAGGGCAAAATTAAAAGGAATTTTAAAACTTCAAGGTTTAGGGTTTAGTTTAAAGTAACTGTAGGATTACACTCTTAAAATTAAAAAACTAGGTTAAAAAACTAAATCGTGCATATAAAGTAGGATAATTTTCGTTCAACTTTTCCCACTGGGTTGTTTGCATCATTACAGTGCAAATTTCTAAAAACACTTTTCGGGAAAACATTACGTTCGTAAACTGGTATTTGGGTGAAGTTTGCCGTGTCAAAACAAAGACAAGTGTAACTTTTGCTATTTTCAAATCGCGTTAATCATCGTCGTTTAAAACCTGTCAAGGATACAAATTCATTTTCTTACACTGCTATTTTGAGATAAAATACTTTTAAAGCAAATTCGATTAACTGGGCTACAAAAGTATTTATTGAACTCAGTATGGGAAATCACAGGTTAATTTTATTAGTAATATTGTTTTTGTTTGATTTTTATAAAGTACACTTCAACACTTGACTAAAAAAACAAAAAAATATTTCTAAACAACGTAAAATTTAATTAAAATCAAAAAAAATTAAATGGCCCTCATCAAAAAAATAATTAAAATTAAAAGACTGCTATAGGCCTAAAAATAAATTTAAAAAAGAATAGCTGATGTTTTAATACCTTAATAATAAAGTGTTGCAGTTTAGCCAAGTTTAAAAAAACATTTTTTGTCATCACCCATAGGCCATCAAAACAAACCAATGCAAATAAAACACCAGAAATCCCACGAACTTACTCCATTAGTCATCTCTAATAACCTCGTGTATAATGCGATAACAAAGAAAATGGCCAGTATTTATGAAATTAAATCGCTGGTATTTTTGTATTATTAAAAATAAATAGCTAGACGGGCATGTTACTGTAAAGTAAGGGCAAATACTGTTTTTGTAATCGAATAATATAATAAGGTTTAAATTAAAGGCCGAGGAGTCCAACTTCAAAAAAATAAATAGTAAAACAACAAAATGCTACCCAAACTTTGTTATGAACTTCTGCCTATAATTGAATAAATTTTTTTTTAAAAAACAGAAAATTTTCGGTTAAGTCACGTAAACCAGTTCAAAAAAGACAAAAGGTGTTGAAAAATATGTTTTTAGTTAACCCGAAAACAAATATATTTGTCCCCGTTTAAAACCGAACAAAAACGATTAATAAGACGGTGTGGATTGACAAGATATACAATTAGACCCGATTCAATAAAGGGATTATGTTAGCTTATACACATCCAAAAATAGGTATGTTTTTTTAGTTAAAGTTCCCTTTAAAAACAATATTTAAATAGAATTAAAATTAAATTATGTTTTGAACGCCAACACCATGCGATAAAACACAACTTATAATCAAATCTAATTTTCCATTGTGGCTAAATTACCGGGTAGCCTAAATCAATTTGATTCCCTTCTTTGTGCGATACCTAATAACAACTCCGCATATCTGCGTTAGCGAATTTAAAATTAAGTGGAAAAATTTTTCTCTGTAAATTTTTTAAAAATGAAAATCGATAATGTTTATCTAAACAACGATTACAAATCGTTATTTGCCTAGGTTTGTGCTAAGCGTAAAGAAATTGATAAACATATCTTCTACATGCGATTAAATGCATAGAAATTCGATTAGGTATGACAAGCGTACCGTAACGTTTTAGCACATAATAGGTAAGTATTAATGCTTTAATGCGTGGGAAGGTCGCACAAGTTTTTTCGCAAATTCCACAGCAAACCAGATTATCCTTTACCTGGAATGCCAACGTTAAATGCCTGTAATTCGCGCATTTATTGAATTATGCGAATTTTATAAGGTCAAGGGCGTTACATCCACAATTATTAAGTATATACCTAGAAAATATTTTTTTTAAATGCTGACAGCACACAATATTTTGGCCAACAAAAAACAATATTAAAGCTATAGTAAACACATGGATTCTATAGTGACTAGGCATAAGTAGGGTATAATTACGAGAAAATGTTGTCGAAACGGAATGCAGATGGCATCGACTTATGAGCCCCATTAACAAAGAAAAGATAGCTCATGTAACAAGACAAAGTAAGTCTTAGAACAATGGACTTATGGATAGCGTTACCACAGCCCAACACCTTTGCCAGATCAAAGCAAGGTCTCCGCCCATTTTGTAAGGTTCTTCAACAATGTGTCGGTATTAGAATTTACAACGCTTGGCTCGTTACGCGAGTGAAAAAGGACGCGTTGCGACATCAATGCGCGTGAAACCGAAGTAGCCTGCGAAAATGATGGTCACGTATTGTTGTTGATACACTAGTTCTGACGCGAAATTGTTGGAATTAAACATAACTCATAATCTATTTTAAAACTACGTCCTCGGTTTGAAAAATTAAATGTAAATTTGCGAATTCTTTTTTTTGATCACGCGAAAGTAAATTTAAAAAAAACAAAAACCGTAAAAACAAAAGTAAAAACAAAAACCAAAAATAAAATAAAATTATACCAATTTAGAATATTATGTTTTTTTTTTATTATTTTAAAATCATGGGTTACTAAACTACTTATAGTTTTTTTTTTTTTACCAGAACGCTTATATATTAAATAGACTCAATTAAACAATTAACGTTCACCCAAAAGGTCATGCCCGAATCACTTTCTACCGAATTTTTAACCTCGTATGTCAATGACGTCAGACAATGGCCCGATGTGAACAATAGCGAAGGTATCAATACACACAGTGGCGCGTCCACCTTCCAGTTCAGCTAACGAGGACGCGACAATTTTAATTGTTGCGCACACAAAGACATTAATTTTCACACACGCACGTATTATGTCTCTTTTTCAAGAATTTTAGTGTATATCTAAATTAAGCTTAAACCAATCAGATGTTTATAACTTTGGTAATATTGTAAATAATATAATTTCAATTTAAGAGTATATTTAACAATTGATTTAAGTACTAAAAATGGCCAGCTGATTTAACCAATATATTTTAAATTTGAAGGTAAGTCAAGAATAATCAACAAAAAAACAAGAATTAATATTTTTAAGTGTAAACCAGCAATCAATCAACAACATGATTAACGTAACCCTTTTTTTACGTTATTGGTTTTATAATAATAATCAAGAACACGTGCGTTTGATTGATATAACGTTACGAAATACGACAACACAAAACGTATGCTTACAATAACGTTATTACGTTCAAGAATGTAAAAATTATGGTTTGTAATTTGTTCACGAAACAAGATGACAAAATGTAATTACGTATTTGCCTAAAACAAGCTTTAATTATGCACATTCTTACATTTAAAAGTTCAATTGGAAAGGCTAAACTTTTTACAAAATCAAAAAAATGAAAAAATAATCTCTAACGTAAAAAAAATTACACACTTTTCAATTCTTTAAAAATGAAAATAAAAAGGTTTTTAAATTTCTTTTTTACCTTTTGAAAAAAAACTTATTTCTTATTTGAAATGTTTTGATTAGCGACAAGGACTCGTTTAACACTGAACTTAACCTTTAAACAAGGTGATTAGTGTTTGGTTTAATAAGACGCAAGATTGTAAGCTCAATAGATTAAAATGTAATGCATGTTTAGGTTCGTTGAAGAAACATAAAAAAAAACGGAAAATTTGTTTCATGCCAAAAAAGGACAATGGCATCGTTGTGCTGAAACGGCACAAAGCCATGTTTTCTTAATTATTACATTGGCTTTTTGAAACATAAATTCTTAATTTACAAAACTTTATCACTAAAAATAGCTTTTTACAAATCTTGGGATTCGTTACCATTTTTGAAAAAATGGACACAAAAAATTACAGTTACTATTTAAAAATACAGGACATGCCGACTTGCAAGTGCAAGTAATAATTAGTGGTTCGTGCCAACAACTAATCTTGTGACTAGTATCCGACATAACACGCATTTATCTTAAACGTAATCGCATTAAGACAACCCAAGTTTAAAATTTTAAGCACACTTAAACCAGAAATTGTCGAGCGTCTTAAGCTATGCTTTTGTTTTTTTTTGAATATTTTAGTAACTATATTTAATACACTTTGATAAAAGAGATATGTTAAATATATATTTTATTAACCTAAAAAATTAAAATATTGTAAATCAAATGTTTTTTAGGTAACTCCTCTAAATTCTTTAAAAGTAGTTCCTAGAATAGCAATTTTTAAAATATTGTTGGAAAACTAAACGTTTAATTTCTTAAGAAATGACGTTACCTTTCTTGGATTTAGCTCCGATTTTGAGTTTAGTAGGCCACGTGATTTCTGTTTCAGTGGACTTCATTATCTAAAAACAAAAAAAAAATTATGTTAAAAGTACTTCCATAATTAAATAAAAAATACCAGAGCAGCTTTTAGCACCAATTGCCACATAAAAGCGATATAAATAAACTTAATAAAAAGTTACATTTTTAGTTCTTATTTTTATTTTTGAACAGCGTGAAACGATTTCTTTTGCGTCATTTGTGTAACCTAATACCCCGTCATGCACTATATTCTATTTTTAAATCCAAAACCAAAAAGTTGTATCGTATTGTAGGTATAGTAGTATGTATAAATATTCAAACTTTGAGTTAGCAATAAAGCAGCTAACTTTAAGACATTAGTATTACAATTATTATTAAAATCAATCTGGTTTCTTACCGAACCAAAAAAATCTTCCCCACTTTGCCCTCTCCCTTCTGCTGCAGCTAAATTAAAATATAAAATAAAATTAATATTTTTAAAAACAAAATATATCATCTAAGTTGTAAAAAAATTAATAGTAATTATGTCAACATAGGCTTGAACATAAGAGCGTAATAAGCAAAACATAAGTAGTATAATTCCAACAAAAACCCCGAGGACAAGTTATATATATAGATAATAATGAAGTGAAATATAAACATTGTTATTCAATCAAGATATTCTTATCTTTCTTAGAAACTGCATAAAACTGGACAAAATAATTTTTAATGATATAAATATGTTTTTAAAACATTTTTTTATTTTGGATGTAGTTATATTTGTCTCATTGTCAAGTTTACAATCCTAGACCCTACTAATATCAAGGATCTTTCCACTAATACAAAGTAAATGTTATTACAAGCCACAAACCACACAATGAAATTACCAAAGAAACTCAAATTTAACTTCCCACATGTCTCGACAACAGCACAGGAAACAACAAACAAAACAAATCCAATATTTTCAACACTTAGTCATTAATTTACAGTAAAGGTTTGGTAACTTTATACAACTCAACAACAATATGATCAATTTCTTGAAACCAACACACAAAGGGTTAACCCCAGCTGTTAGTGTGGAATAAACAGACTGAAAGTGAATTGATGAAGAGAAATTGATTACCAAACTTCAATGTGTAATAGTTGGGGTGGTAAATGATGATTTATTTATAGCTTAACATATAATAGTCTTTAAAAAAAATAACAACAACACCAATAAAAAATTATTTATTCATAGAAATATTTCAACAATTAAAAGTGAAAAAAAATGTTTTGAATCCATGCAGTAATTAGTGGACTATGAAAATAATTGTCAGTCGAAAATAGGTGGTGATTACTTTTAGCAAATTTAATTGTCTGACATTTTTTAATAAAAATTCCAATTAATTCAAGGTTTCTTAGCCTCGAGCATAAAATATTACTGAAATTCTAAAAATATTCTATTGTTTGAGAATTTTTTTGTGAATAATAGTATGTATATTCAACAATAAACAATAACATATAATACATGTAAACTAGCTTAGTTATTTTAATAAACTTAAAAAATGCTCTAAAATTATTGATTTGTTTTTTATTAATGAAAACAAATTAACAAACCTTGCAACATTTGTTCCAATTTTCTTCGGTCGACCCGAAATCTTTCTTCAACAAACTCGGGGTCAATATTTGCAACTTCCTCTGCTTTTGATTGGTCATCCTCCTCTTTTGAGATCTCATTTTGTGTTGCTTCACTATTACTATCCACTTTATTCACAGAATTCTTAGCAATAATATTCTCAGGGGACTCACTGCTCTCTGACAAAACTTTCACTTCAGAATCGGAATCATTTTCTTTCAGAGATGAGGAAGTGGAATTTCGTAAACTTGTTTGATTTTTTTCCGAAGTATTTTGATTGTTTTCTAGATTTAAACCTTTGTCTGCTGTTTCAGATAAATTATTGTTAACAGTTTCGTCAAACACAGGTTTGGTTACAATTTCCACAGTCTCATTTATTGTCATTTTGTTGGTCTCTGAAATACCTGTTTTGCTTTGGCTAATGTTGTCTATATTATTACTCTGGTTACCAGTTTCTGTATTTAAATTCAAGTCGACTTTCTTATAATTATCGGGGTTATTTACAAGAATGACAGTGCTATTCGTCGCGGTAAAGTTGGTGTTATTGTTGTTGACGTTACAATTTTCATCTAAACCTAGAACAGGTCGACTTTTGTTATTAGCACTCAATAAAACGCATCCTTCTGCAGACGAGTTGCCTGCAGTTGTCGTCAGATTTGATTCCTCTAAAGTAAATTTGTCTTCGGAACGACTGCTCCAAGCCGTCGTGTCGTCGAATGCTTTGCACGAATTCACCGCCATTTAAATTATAGCTGTGTCAATTAGCAGTGTACCATTGGAATAATACCTTTACGTAATTTAGAGATTGTTTACCTGTGCCTTTTTCTTTTTTCGATTCTTAGCGCTCTACCACAGCTGGTGTTTAAACTTAAAAGTAAATGTTTGCCGCTTGATGTACACCTTTTAGAACTGTAGTTGATTTTTGTAGTTTAGTTGTAATATAATTAAACATAAGGGGTCTATACCAAATAATTTCTTTACACTTGAACTTGGACATGTAAAAATGCTTATAGATGTTAATTTTATTAACTAACTTAACCGAAAGATGCAGGTTATAATACAAAACTTCCACTGCCTCGACTAAATTGAACTTTTTGGGTTATTGGTTTGGTTATATTTAAATTTAAAAATTATTTTTATTTCAATTTTTCTTATTCAACAAGTTTGCCTCATTAAAAATACAGTCAAGTAAGTATAAATGACATAAAAAATATGGCTGCTTTTAAATACATACATCACAACTAGTTTAAGAATTAAACATGTTTTATTTATTACGAAAGTTATTAATTTAGTTCAAAAAAATAAAATTAGTCACAGTGATTAAGCAGTATATTTCGCTCACAAAAAGTTTCAAAATTTACATCAATGATTCAAGACCTAAAAATAAAGTAACAACTATTTTTTAAACCAAAAAATTAAGCTATTTTTATACCATTTAAAGAATTTTATTTTACATATTTAAAAACAATATTTACTGGTTTACCCAGATCAGATGTATCTTTGATAGCCACGCATAAACAATAATGTTCTAACAATTGCTGTAATAATTCCTGCTCATCCAGCATTTCAATACGCTCTATTACCTATTGACAATAAATTAAAATGTAAAAATTGTCAAAATTGCCAAGATAAAGTGTCAAAAATAGCTTTAAATTATTAAAACATTTGTTTAAAAGAGCAAGATATTTTAACTAACATCTTAATAAAGTTAAAAAAATTACCCTTTTACTTTGAAGACCATTATAAATAGTCCACATAGTTTGACAAGATATATTTGTCCATTTTGCATTCAAAAATCTTTGTGTCTGTGTTTCAATACTTTTACAGGGTTCAGCTCCAGCTAACAAACATTGTCTTGCCTAAAAATATTGTTAACTTATCGAATCATTGAAGTCAAAAGTTTTATTTATACATTATTTTTACCCTTTTTATTCCACAGCAAATATGATACCTATAAATTGCAACTCCTAATAAATCTAAAGTTTTATAATCTTATTTACATTTTATTTTGATAAAATTAAAACCCACTTTCAAATTTTGAATCATGACCTGACCGAAATTGTCACTCATATTAACTTGCTCATAATTTACAAAAACAGCATCTTTAAATGTTGTAGCAGCCCACTCTAGCAAAGCAAATGAATTTTCAGGAGGCATGTAAATCAGAACGCATTCAGTTAAAAACAAAGTTGGCAAACTATAAAATAAGAAATAGACATTTAGGAAAATGAATTTTACGATATGCTTCTAAGTTTATTTTATATTTAAAGATAACATAAAAACAAGTTATAAATTTTATAAACTTACCCATAGTCTAAATTGCAAGTATTTAGTGCAAACTTCAAATTTTCCAAGTCCCTCAGGTCTGCATGAACAAGGTGATAATTTTTGCAATGTAAACTTGTTCTATCTAAAAAAAGTGTTTTAATAAAAATATCAAGTAAAAAAACATTAATTTAAATAATAGTTGTTTAATTAATTTAAATAATATTAATAAATTGGGCAACTGTACCTTCACTTGACGTTAATTCATATAAGCATTCTTGTAACTTAGATTTTTGGCTACAAGATAAGTAAAAATTAAGATTTAAGTAATATTGAATTGTAAGAATATTTGTTTTGTATTTTTTAATAACTACTTTACCTGATACATCTTATTTTTCTTGCACAAACATCTTTAAAATCGACTTCCACATAAGAGTGGGGAAGATTTTGGGTTTGGAATAACCTCCAAAAAGTCGTGTCCAAACCAGCACCAAGACTTACTATTTGACACTTGTTGTTAGTTAAACTTATAAATCGGTTAAGTAGTTGCCAAATTGACTCTGTTCTTGCATAATAACCTAAATATTAGGATGACAAATAAATGCTGTAATGAATAAGGCTTAATAACAGTTATCACTTAGATGTGTTAAAAATTTTTCAAATTATCAACGATTTAAAAAAACTACAACCTATTTTATAATTTCATACATTAATTACATTGTTTAAATTCAATTAACACTATTAACCAACCTAGTTTTAGTTAATGTATATCCAACAAGTTGCAATAATGAAAATATTAGACAAAATGTGAGGATAAAAATTCTGTTACTTTATCAGTTATGAAAAATTTAAATAATAGAAGAAACAAACCTCTACTAATTTCTGATTGTTTTCTAGTGGAACTACCATGTACCATTAAATTAACAAAAGGGTCTTCCCAATAACCCAACCTTACGGCATACCTAAAACACACAAAATACTTACTTAAACATGCAACACATGCAGACATGTTTAAATGTTTTTACTATTTTAAAATAATATATCTAAAAAAAATTTAAACTTTTATATAAGCTTACTTTTTACATGATGAAGCATCGTCACAAGTTGCCTGAATTGCAATGTCTGTAAATTGTGACATTTTTTATAAAAATGTAGAAAATTAATGAGAAAGTTAGGGAAATCCCCAAATAACTACAATGTTGAAAATCCATAGATATCACAATAACTCTATTTTTTTGTATATATCTTTATCCTCGATGTGAAAAGGTCGAATGCGCGACCTAAACATAGAGTAACATCACTAACTCCGACCCAGTCTAAAGTTTCCTTTAGCAGTTTAGGATATTATATAGATAATAATTGCCCGGTAATTATGCTGCAAATTAAGTGCTGGCTCAGCAGGAGTTTATACCGTTTATAGCACCTTTACTCAAGGACGCTAGAGCATGAGAGTAATGGGAATTGAACCCACAACCTCATGTGTGATCTAACAAGTGTTCTTACCACTACCCCCCGCTTCTGGTTATTTATAAGATATTCGTAGTTTATATAAAAATTCATAAACTTTTTTGCTTAAATAACTTTTAATTGTTATCCAAAATTATCGCCCATTTTAACTAATCTTTAAAAACAAAAATTTAACAAACAAAAAATAGATCACAAAATAATTTTATTTATAATTTATTTGACATACAGACGTTGTGAACATTTAATAAAATAAAAAACTCTCTGAATAAACAACTAAGACACGCGTACAAGGGAATACTAATCCGATTAATGTAGGGTTGAATATGCAATTGAGATGGTATAACTAAATTGAACAACGGATTAGCAAAGACTGATAACCTTGTTCATTTTCCATGATTTTAAATCATGATAACACAATTGTTTTTTCAAGCAAATTATACCTTATAACATATTGACATAGAAAATATGTTTACCATGATAAAGCAAGTTATGGTTTATCTAAAATGTTTAATTTAAATATCACATACCGTTAGGTAGCGATGTATGTATATTGCATTATAAAATCTTTGCCTGTATAAAGGAAATTACACATATGTTGCCAAAAAAGCAAATACACATCACGGAATTTTAAAAGTTAATAATCAAGAAGAAAAGCTAAACTAAAACCCAATATACATTAGGTTTAGCTTAAGAAGGACACGTGAGATTATAAGCAACGTATTGGGAATTTTTTTCCTGTTTTTATAGATTTCCTACAGTCTTAAAAATTTAATTTCCTCCTAATTGATTGATTAATTTTCAAGGCAAAAATAAAAAAACAGTATTTTAAAAGTTAGGCATATGTTAAAATATAACCTTTTAAAACTAAAGCCACAAACTTATTAGTAAACACGTAAAAATATTTAAATAGTTACAGATTATGGGTTAAACATCGTTAAGTCGTTACATCATCTTGTCAATTTAATTTTAGTAGGGGAGTCGAGACAAAGAATGATACATCGAAGTCAACTTGTCATTTTCACAGCTCGCTAGCTAGTTCGCTAGTCACACACAAAAAAGACACAATACAAAAATTTGGTTAATACTGTGCCATGAGCCTATAAGATCGAAGGTTGTCTTTTCCAAGACGCGCCATATGGAGCTAGATGGTAAAAAAGCCGCTGATATTAATTATGGATGAAAATTATCGACTGAGATTTTTTTTTCGAAAAAAACAGATTTATTATTTTATACTTATCCCACTGTAGCATTTTTAAATTATTTGTATAATTACATTATTTGTAAAATTAAAATTTGTAATATTTGTATTTTATGACTTGATGCAAAAATTGAAAATATTAAATTATATTTCAAAAATTAAATCGCCAGTATGATGTAATGATAATAAAATGTTCGCTAATAAATTACTATTGATATAAAACGGAAATGAAAAATTGAATTTAAATGGCTGTTAACTTATCATCCATAAACTCACCGGGGTGCTTGGAATTGTCTTATGACAGGCTGCGTTGCGAACAGGCACCATTTAGGCTACACTTCAATATCATAACGTCATTTATCATTGCCACATGCAGCGACTTAGCGGTTCTGTAAGCTAGAATTGTAAGTCAAAACCTGAAATGAAAATTTGTCAGGCAACATTTTTGTTTAAAATATTCAAATTGGATTTTTTTGTTTTGTATGAATAAATATTATTGAACGCTTCTGCACCGGATGACTTAATGGGACAATCTGTTAATTTAAATAAACAAAAAAGAGATTGCGTCGCGTCAGATCTAATCCTTCTATTTTAAGCCATCTCTTCATATTTATAAGAGTAATGTCGGCTTGACTGTGACATCAATTAACGCATTACTCCAAAATATTTCGTTATACTTAATTTAACGGCATTTGCTTTAACTAATGTCCATATGTCGCCATTTTTTTAAGTTTACCTTAAAAAAGACAAAAATTAATGTAATAGTTTACAAACTTAACTTCATTGTTTTAAAAAAGTTTACTGTATTTTGTTTATATAAAAAAGATAAAAGTAATTGTTAAAGTTATTGTTTGTTTAAAAACATTTATTCCAAGTCACAAATTTCAAAAGAACCTTATAACTGAAGGAAGTTAGCGGATATCGATTTTTGGGAACGATCGATCTACAAGTAAAACTATAACTGCAGATTGACATTTGCTGTATATTGTGAGGTCGAACGAAGACAAACCTAGCATAAAAGGACGTAAATTCAACACATCTTAGTGATAAAACCATCCTAGACAACAGGTTCTTCCCGCCAAAGCAGCCGATGTGATTATAACATAACTATTGGCCTCATTATGACATTAAAATATTCCCCCTTGAGAACCTGACATAGCAGGATGTGTTGCTTCTCTGCGCTAAAAAGTTTTAATTTTAAGTCCCTAGGTGTGCGTTCCTCATGCGAGATATGTCTTTATTGGTGATAACTTACGAAAACAGGAAAATTATTAATTTAAAATTGCTTTTAAATTTTCATTGGGGAATTAACTTAGAGAATGTTTGGCCCAGCAGAACCTTTGTTTTAATTTGGTTTGCGAAGAACCTGCTTTCTTTTGTCTTACTGAGCGTAGAATGTTTTTCGATTGATATTAGAATATTCCCAAGCCAGAGTTAAGTTTGGTTTTAGGTTACCACAATCCGCTGAGAAAATTTAACAGTTGGCAAATTTATTAAAATTCCTCAACAAATCTTACTTAGTTATTTTAAATATAATAAAAGTAATATTATTTCAAACAAGTACAATTACATCGCTTTGCAAATCGTTTAACAATTATTTATGTTTATTTCAAAAATCCGCACAACTTTAAAAATTTATTCTTAAAATCGATTTCCAATTAGAAAGGCCACGCACTCCGAAGCCGAATAAGCAGATAGCAGTGCGCTGAAAATATGTTCGGTAGAAATCCAGGCCGTCATTCTGTCAGTCGCGTTTTCTTTTGTGTTGTACTGCTTGGCAGAAGAGCATATTCCAGTACAAACCATCTGTTTCATTCCAAATGCAATTTTCTTTGTTGTCTATTTTCGCTACTGAAAAGTTTTTGTTGTTTCGCCCAGCAGGACGGCCCAGACCCTAGGCTCGATGGCGCGTGCTCGTTCTTGTTTGTTTTATGCAAGCGCACGACGCAATTTTGACGTAACAATACCCTATTGTTTCATAGAACAAATTTACACCAATTATAAAAAAAACTTGTAAACAAGTGGGTAATAAAATAAAATTCACTTCTCACTTTCCTGATTTGTTTTAATTAATTAATTGTTTTAGTAACAATTAAACAGGATGCCCGATAGAATGTTTTCTTAGTAATATTTAAACAAAATGTCGGATGTAAGAAGTTTAAAAATATGTCCCAAAAATATATTTTCATATCAAAATATTAATTTGATTAAAATTTTCTACTTACTTATTTTTGTTAAAATACAATAAATAAAAAAGAAGCATTAGTTTAATATAAAAAGTATATTTAGAAAATATTGCAAAATGTTCTTGCCACGATATTCCGCCCTGCACTTACGAAAAAACAACAGATGCAGGCGGCCCGGTTATTAACGAAGTTATAAAAATAAGAATCAATCTTTCCACATGCTGGAAAGCACGAGAGAGGGAAAGAGAAGAGAGAGTGGTGAAAAAGGCGCACAAGTCAAATCATTTTCTCTCCATCCGAGTGCACTGTTCCTCTTGATTTGAAACGTGTTTAAAACTCGCGTTTTCTCCACGGACACATCAATACAGCATTGTAACTCTCAGTGGACGTTGGTAGCTAGCAAGCTTGGGCAAGTCGTCCCCGGACGCTATTACCTTAATACCGAAGAGAGGCGAAAACTGTGCTCAACATAGCCTAGGTACAGAGGGAATACACTCAAATAAATTAAACGTTTAAGGCCGTCAGGGATTTTAAGTTATGTTATTGGCAGTTAATTACAATGTCGTAGCTAAGTTCAAACAGGAAATTAATTTAATTGTTTCAAAATTTAAATATAATATTTGTCGTTTAGTTAGCGCGTTTTGTTATATTAATTTTCTCGCGAAAAATCGTCGTATTCAGTCGTTTTTTTATGCTTATTTAAAAAATGTAATATGTTTAAAGAATAGGTGATGATAATGATTTTTTACAAATTTTAACAACCAGGCAATAAGACAACTTTTGTCAGTTTTTGGTACATTAAAAAATGGAGTTATGTCTGTATGTGAATAAACCGACTCTATTTTTCGTTTTCATATTAAACATTTTATAAATTCGTTGGCTTTTTGTTTCAGATTTTTGTCATAATTTTTTTGTTCAAATTATTTTTTCATTAAAGTTTTTGTTTTAACTAAATATGACGTCACTGACCTCCCAACAACTGGTTTCATCACCAGCAATAAGAGGATGGATGCAAACCGGTCTTGTCGATACTTCCATGTCCAGGTAAGTTTTAAGTTTTTTTTTAATCTTGATTATATTTAAAAAAAAAAATTGAAAACATGTAAATTTTCCCATATTAGAATGTTTGACTACATTTCAAGTTTGTGATATTTTTTAAAATTTTATTACGGGGACATTGATTCATTAATTTTCATTTTTCAAAATTACAATCTTTCCCTGAAGGGTTAAGTTTTTTACTGGTTCGAAAGACGATGGGTCGCAAAGGTGAAAATTAAAAATGACAGCCGAGGGCCCCCCGAGGTTTCCGGGGCAGTAATTTATTTTACGGCAAACGTCAAATTGAAACATATCGATACAGAGTCGAGCAAAAGGCACAATGTCGTGTTAATAAATATTAGGATAATATTAAAAAGAATATTAATTACTGAGTATTTTTTGTTTCTTAATATTCTAATTTTGCAAAAGGCAAATTTAAAATCGGTCAGACAGAAGAAAGTTTTTTTCGAGTAATTGTTTGAATTATAAATTAACATTAAATTAAAAAGCTAGTAATCTTGTAATAAATTAACGGTATAGCCAACAACGTTATTTCGCAAGGATATAGAGAGTTAATTCTAGATTAATGGACTTACGCGATTTTGTTTAAAAAATCGTAATCCTAAGATGAAAAACATAAATCGTAAAAGCCAGTTGTAATTTACGTTAATAATCAGACAATAAATAAATAAATTAAATTATAAAAATTAAAAATATTAAATTATGAAATTATTTAAAATTGTAAGCAATATTTTATATTTTTAGCCCAAATGTAGGAATTCATAGAGCCCATTTTGAAAAACAACCACCAAGTAATTTAAGAAAAAGTAATTTTTTTCACTTTGTGTTGGCGTTGTACGATCGACAGGGACAACCTATTGAGATTGAAAGAAGTGCGTTCGTTGGATTTGTCGAAAATGAAACGGTATAAATTTATTTAATTACTCCTTATATATTTTAAAAATAAAAATATTGCAATACTTTTTGTAATTTCTTTATGGTAAATTCATATTTTTATTTAAAAAACTTAAATATTTTAGGAAGTTTCTGGCGAAAAAACGAACAATGGAATTCACTACAGATTACAACTCTTATACAGTACCGGTAAGGCCACATGTTTAACTTTTAAAATTAATTTAAAAAATAATTTGAGAACAGTTAATTTCGTTTTGCATACGCAATAGTCCCACAAGTAATAACAAAAAGCTGGTCACGTGACCACGAACATAATTGATCCACCGAAGAAACGAAATGACTTGATCGATTTCATTGATCTGCTGTTTAACGCCGTCCTGCATTATATTGGGTGACGGAACAGACTTTTATGCACATAAGAGACACTATAACATCTGTTAACTTTTGTCTCATGCAATACAGCGCTTTATTACCGCAGAAATATTGCTTAAGTTTGGCCGTACGATAATTTAAAATTGATGCCTGTTTTTATTTTCTTAAACAAATTTTGCCGTATTTAAAAACTATCTATTTGTTTTAAACAATTTTAATTTACAAGTTATTTTCTAAAAAGGATTTTTTTTTACAGGATTACGAATGGAGCAAGATGTATTCGTCCGACTTATTGATTCAGCAACAAAACAGGTAAAATTAACCTCCACTTATTCAAATTATACAGTTTGAACTTTTCCTATTTTTAATTGTAATAATAAAATTATATTAAAATATGTATTTTGCAGTCAATTATCTACGAGGGCCAGGATAAAAATCCCGAAATGAGAAGAGTTCTTTTAACACACGAAATAATGTGCAGGTAAATATCAAAACACACAATTCTTAAAATTTGTTTTAGCGGGAAAACTAAAGCATCCATTTTAATATATTTTTGTTTTTAGTCGCTGCTGTGATAAGAAAAGTTGTGGAAATAGAAATGAAACTCCGTCAGATCCCGTTGTTATAGAAAGGTAAACTATTTTATTATTGGAAATTTTAAACAAAAAAAAATTAAAATTAAGGATACTTAGTTCCCAAATTTTGATGCAGCCTATAATTTTTTTAAAACTTAATTTATAAAATGCGACAATGTAGTAAATAGTGGTAACAAAAAATTTCGGAAGTGATTAACTAAATTTTAGCAATTTCCAACAAATAAGCTGAAATATTAGCCCAAATCCAGGAAATAAAAACAGCAATCTGTCCGCAAGTCGCAGCAGATTATCGGCCATTTACTATTCTTTAATGGGACAAACTTGCTTACTATTAGCTACTTCGTTCCGCACATTAGGGCCCGTTGTTTAAAATTTATGCGGCATATGCTCGTACATGCTTTCCCCTTTTATGTCGCTAATTATTACCCGTAATGACTGTGACGAGCGGATCGAGATTTTTCGCTACAAACAAGAAGCGAGAACACTTAATTGTTTTATTATTGGACTAAAATGACAATATAAAAAATTTAATATTATAAGCATGATATTTTATTAAGTTTAGGTATTTTAATTTTTAAACTCGCTTGATTACCTACCCATGCGGTTTACATTATCAATACAAACTTTTCTGATTTAAAAATAACAATACGCATTGCTGAGCTTTTAAACATAAATTTGTTACAATAAAAACCGTTTTGCTTCGTTAAACCTGTCGCTCTGATGGCTAAAAATACTAAAATGTAATCAATTATTTATTTCATGTCGCTCGCTAAGCAGGAGAATCGGATAAAGAAAGAGGCAAAATGTAATTTTTAGAAAATTTTTGTAAAATCT
This sequence comes from Corella eumyota, assembly GCF_963082875.1. Lineage (NCBI taxonomy): Eukaryota > Metazoa > Chordata > Ascidiacea > Phlebobranchia > Corellidae > Corella > Corella eumyota. The sequence goes on from NC_137491.1 coordinate 7,775,398, forward strand.
GAAGAGATTTATTAACAACAAGATTTAACCTGATTACCGTTTTTGTTTTTATTAAAAACGGAAAATGTAAAAACCTTAAAGATGCCTACAAAAATGAAACAAAAAAAGCCATTTTTTGATTGACTCTGCTAAATAACATTGTTGCAACTCTTACTAACTATATTGAACCAAATGTTGATTTGGAAATAAAATGGCGATAATCTGTTAAACAATTAATATGTTTTATTTTAGATACTTTCTAAAGTTTTTCCTCAAATGCAACCAGAACTGTTTAAAGAACGCAGGCAACCCACGTGACATGCGAAGGTTTCAGGTCGTCGTGTCATCAACTGTGAGGGTCGATGGTCACGTGTTAGCAGTTTCTGATAACATGTTTGTGCACAACAACTCAAAACATGGAAGACGAGCCAAAAGAGTGGAGCCCACAGATGGTAAACATTTAAATAATATAATCTTAAATAAAATAAGTTTAGTCATTTAAAATTTGTTTACAATTCAATTTGTAAAATTCCTATGCTTAAACGACTCTGGTATAGATAAAAGAAAAAGTGTATAAAAAAAATTAGAGTTAAATTAGGCTAAGACTATTTGTAACTTAACCTAGGTTTTATATCTTAATGAATATCAATACCCAAGAGAAATTAACCCTTTTTAAAATCATTTCAAATATCACAAACGCAGTTAGTTGATATTTTGGTAAAACTAAACGCCTTTGGTCGTTTTAGAGTTTGTTGTGTCTGAAATATCTTTATTATTGTCAATAGGTTTCCTTATAATTAAATCAAATAAACTTTCAGTTGTTCTTGTCAATCAATTCCTTAATGTTTTTCACGTGACTAATATATACGTCACATAAATCTCTATTAGGGAAGAACTTTAATTGTTCATTGGACTAGGAACTTACCCTTTAAATTGATGAATCATTTTTAAAACAATTTGAGGACGCATGACGCTGACGTCAAAATTTAGTTCCATTTGAATTGATTTTAATAAATATAATCATATTATTTTAATTAACAAAATACTTCTAGTTTTTTGGCTTCCCTATCATTGATTAAGCACTAATTAAAGAATCAGAGAAATGTTTAAGGTAATCGCGGGAGAATACCGCAATCGAACCCGACAATTAAAGATCAAATTCCCGCAGGAATTTTGATTGTACACGAGGCCGGATTGATTTATGCCAATATACACACAGAACCATAGTTTTAAGAATCGTAGTAAAAGTATTGATTAACTATAGGACTACGCACCTATCTTGTAGCCCCATTGGGACAGTGCTATAGGTTCTTCATTTGTGGTTTCAATAATTAATTACTCGTATTCGATATACAAACCCGCGTTGCTGTAATCAAACATAAAACGATGCTTATTAACAGTGGGGCAAATGATTTCTTTTATGTTTAGCAACACCATCGATTAAGGCGATTAATCCTGCTGAAGGATGGACATCAGGAGGAGCTACAGTAATAATTGTTGGAGACAACTTCTTTGATGGAATCCAAGTCGTTTTTGGTTCGATGGTTGTTTGGAGTGAGGTAAGAGTTACAATATATCTTTAAACCTGAAAGTATTTTCTTTGCAAGCTTTGAATATATTTTTTAGCCTTGGTAATAAATTAATCGATTCTTTAACAGCTATGTTTTGTTTTTTTAGTTGATCACTCCTCACGCGATTCGAGTACAAACTCCACCACGCCACCTACCGGGTGTCGTTGAAGTCACGTTATCGTACAAAAACAAACAATTCTGCAGCGGTTCCCCAGGACGTTTTGTCTATACAGGTACTTTTAAAAAAAATAACAAGTAAAGTAGTTTTACATTAAGAACAAAAATTAAAAATCTTACTTACTTTTTAATATAATTTAGCTCTAAACGATCCAACACTTGATTATGGATTTCAAAGATTGCTAAAAACTGTTCCCAGACACCCCGGCGACCCTGAACGATTGCCCAAGGTAATATTTTATTAATATTTTTCAAGGTAATATTTTATCATTATATTTTATTATTATTTTTTAAGGTAATGTTTCATTATCAATATTTTAACAATTTAAAAAAAAAAAAAAAAAAAAAAAAACGAAACTGTTAACTTACAGGAGGTCATCCTCAAGCGAGCTGCTGACGTTATGGAAGCTGTAATCAGTCGAAACTACAATTCACATGGACAAATGGGGCAAGCACCCACTGTTACGCATCACCCATCTCATTTGGGACCACCACCAGGTCCTACGGGAAGTTTTGTGCCCCAGTCAGCGAGCGTTGCTATGGCAGCTGCAGCGATGAACGGTTATGCTGCCGCAGCGGCATCGACGCAATTTGCACCAACTGGGTTGGATCGATATGAGACTGCAGGGAGTGATTCAGGTTTGATAGGTTTGTTAACATTGGTTATTACTTTAGATAACACTTAACTATACTATTTAGTGATAAAATTTAAGTTATTGCATAGTGTGAGGTACATTTAGTTTAGCCATTGCAGTGATGCATAACCGAAATTATACAAGCCATGTGCATCTTTTTATAACGCTTTTTTACAATCTAGGTTACTCAAGGGGCAACAGCGTGTCTCCCAGAAACGGGTATTCCCCACAAGGAACACCTAATAGTGTTAACCCAGGCGTGATCGGAGGCTTGGGAATAACTGCAGTCGGGGCGGTACCAGCTCCCTCACCGTATAACTGTCCGCCTTCGTTTAACACTTATTCGACTCCGGGGCCAACTTTTACAAACATGACAAACTCTACCGGGATATTTAGCGGTTCAACACGTAAGTTAACTTGTTTAATTTGTTACTAAAACTACAATTTTAGTTGTACACTAACAACTTTAAAGTAATACTAGATAGTAGAGGCATAACACTATCAGTGCATTTGACCGAAAGCAATATCGTTGCAGTTTGCCACAATGAAAGTAGATGTTCGTTTTTGTTTAAACTAACGGACTTGCTAACATTGTGCAAAACTAGAACGACCTATCTACAAATCAAATAGCATATCGTATACCAGTCAAAACTATTTTTCTGTCTAAGTCTAATTAAAAAGGTTTATGTATAACTACGCCTGTATTTCTACTATAACTTTGCTGTAGAACAAGCGCACGTGCTTAAAAAATAATTGCAAAAATTTTTTTAGAGTTTCCAACTTTTAAAAAATTTCGAAATGCAAATATAAATTACTGGAAAAAGATCACTTATAAGGCAAGCTAAAAAAACTTTATCATCTTATTATTGTTTAGTTAATAATAGTCACAGTATGTCATCAACTCCACCAACTCCAGGAATTTTTAGTTTCTCTCCCGCAAACATGATAACTGGAATTAACAAGAAAAGTGCTTTTGCACCAGTGATTCGCCCTCACAATTCCACTTCCCCTCTAGCGCAAGCACCCGGTGGCATTGGATCAACTATTATGCACGGTATGTGAACCATAGATCTTGCAAGCTAAGAGCTGTGGTGTTTTATGAAGCGCCATATTTTTACACTTTTAAAATCATAAAAAAAACTGGACCATACCCATATATAAAGATTGATCTTAAAACAATACCTAAGCAAGTAAATTACATATCCTTAAGCGGAAACTTGATTTTTTTAAAACATTTAAATTTAATTTTTTTTAGCATTGAATGGATACAGCTAAGAGCCGGAAACTGAGGTCATATGCACGTGACAAGATATTTTAAGTTCCATTATCTAAGGTACAGGCATGTTATGCGAATAAGGCCCTTCATATTTTAATAAAATGACTTTTACTTTTTTTACCATGCAATATTTTGGGAAAATGCTATCTGTTTAACTCACCCAAAACAGTTTAAAAGGTTCTGATCGGGCGGAACGATTACTTTGTATATTATTTTTAAAGGATTGCCAAGGTCATATTGATATAAATCTAACATGGTAATCTGTATTACGACCTTTCCTAAAATGACAACATATCATCCATAGAATTTACATAACGCCTCAACTAATTAAATTTTTAACCACAAGTTTAAAACAAAACCCGTTTGAAAACGTTTTGCTTCCATTGAAACACTTTTTATTAAATTTTAAAATTTGATCGTTTTGAGATACAAATCTAAATTACTTTCATTTTTAGTCGGATCAATTTTATGTGGTCACGCGAGGAAATTGTATCACAATATTGCCCTAATCATTTGACCCTTTTTGACATTTTTTATCTTTTGTGTAATCTTTTATGCATATCATGATAGAAAACGAAACATGCGATCGAATGGTGATGGTACGTTGTATTTTTAGCACAAAATGAACATGTAGGCATTTTAAAAGGAACCCAATTATTAAATTAAAGACAATATTGTTTATGTTGTTAACCAAGTTGGGAAATTCCTGTCGATACCGCAATTAAGATAGGGAAAACCGCAAATAAAATATTGCCCGATGATTCACAAAATCTTGGTGTAATCTTAGCGATCTTATCTAAATCGTGATTGGCCCAGCGTTATGTCACGTGATTCTACGTTTGGTTAACCCAAATTTAAAAATATTTATAAAAAAATATCGGTTTGTAATTTGTTATAAAAACAAACACTCCGACACATGTTTGTAATACACTGAACAGTGATACGTCCATCGAAAATTCATGTTTCTCGAGTTTTGTCAACACTTTATAGATATCTATCAAACCAAGTTAATGTAAACTGATAAATTTTCGTTGAAATGGTTTTCTATTTTTGTACTTTTTTTTTTTTCAGCAATATTGTGCAATTTTTATCAAATGTTATTTTTCTAACAATTGCGTTTTAATTTTTAGTTTGCATCAAATGCAAATCAAAAAATTTTTAAACACTAACAAGATGTAAAGTTTTTGTTTTTTGATGATATAAAATAATTATTTTGTATTAATTCAGGGATATTTAAAACAAACTTATTGCCCTGTCTTTTGTAGGTTTTGATTTCTTTGTATATAATTATGTTTTTAGTTAAGATTTAATTTACTGTTGCATGTTTTTTTACTTAAACTTGCCAATAAAATATTAATTTGCAGTAAACCATAAAATAAATTTCTTTTAGGTGGATGAGTTTATATCTTTATACTTTAAGCAGGTCTCAAGTAACTTTTTTTTTAATAAAGCAACGTACTAAACATACTTTTTAATTGAACACTAGGACCATCAATCTGTTAGGATTAATTTACGAAAGTTGCTATATATATATTTTTTTATTATGACCAACATACATTACAAGCAATAACTAAACAAAAAGCAATATTATTCCGAAAGCAATAAAATACTTTGTAAAACAATAAAAATCCAAAAAAGTTACTCAAGCGCGATAATATATTTTACAATGCGGTGCTGTGCGTTTTAAAATCGTGTGACCATTCTTTGGGTTGTTGCCTCTTCCTTTGCTCTGTCATTTTCTTGGGCTAAAAAATAAAAATTTAAATTTCTAATATAACGCAATAGGAATTGAACTAATAATATAACAACTAAAAATGTTAAGTTAATCTTGCATTTTAAGTTAGTTATAAAAAGAAAAAGTTTACCTGTTCGACCTACTACTGGTCGGGAGCCAACACCACGCACATTGTCACTGTCCAAAGCTGCAATTGAAATCCGGTATTGCTTTCTACTCTCCAATCCGGTAACAAATCCCATAAAAAGGTTGTCCAACACAAAATCGTATTCGAAACTGGCCGTCTTAAAATAAAACAGTGTTAATTTTAAGGAGCTTTAAAACATAAGTTTGGGTTACTATATGTTTAACATGTTAGGACTGAAAGGACGACGAAGGGATCCCTATAAATCACTGTAAACAAATAGCGTTAAAGTGACCTTTAAAGGCTATCTGATTACTCGATATCACATTTTTTACACCAATTCGTTGCATATATAGGGTGCATGTCAGCACAGAAACCTTGCTAGTTAAGCACAACATAGAAGTTCTGTTTAGACAAGATGTTATCTCATTAAAGGCCACGAAATATGATTACTACCTAAGATTTAATGGTTGGTGACGCGAAAATTCGTAGTAGATGATTTATTGTTTTTAGGTGAAAATATTTAAGGTCGACACTTAAAACTATTCAAACTCTTTTTAATTTTGTTAAACCTAATTAAATCTACCATCAATAAAACGATACATAATCATCTTTAAAGGTCAGTGTGACGAGATGATTGCTATACTACCGAAGATTTCAAAATTTAAAAAAGAAAGTGTTTACCGGCACTGCTTGACCTGTAGCAACGTCTGTCACAGATTCAATGACGTAGTCTTCAGCTGAGAGAATTCCTTCGAATTCGATTTCAATCGTATCTTGTCGAGTTCCATCATTTACTACCCGAACATTTTTAGGTGCTTTAACTAAATAAAAGTAAAAACAATTTTGATCAAGTATTGAATTAAATAATTTATTAAAACACCCAAGTTTTAACAATGTTTTATTTTGTGAGGTATTGAGTATTTTAATAACAGTTAACCGAAGAAACTTACGAACGCAAGTTGGAATATCTCTAGACCATTTTCGTTGCACGCACATTGTGTACCAAGGCCCTTTTCGTAAGAAATCTCCATTACATTGAAAGAAGCAAGCACTTCGCGGTGAATTGAATCGACTACAAGAAAAGTTGCCAGCCGAGTGGAAGTCGAGAATCACTTCACAAGATCCTTAATGTCAAACAATTAGTTTTCCAAAATGTTAAAGCAAAGTATAAAAAAAAACATTTGTTAATTTATATGTACAGTAAGACTTAGACTATCTTTCCATGCATGTGTTTCAATTTAAAAGCTTTAAATTAAGAGTTAGCTTAGAATGATCTATACCTGGGCAATCTTTTTCATCCGAGCCATCCTGGCAATCCTTCTTTTTATCACACCACCAAGATTCATCAATACACTCAGTCACATTAGACTCGCAAGTAAACTTACCGATACCACATTCTCCTATAGGAGTTGGTTGACTAGGCGCCACTGTTGTTGTTGTCTAAAAAATTAAAATTTATTTTAAACGAAGCATTTTTTACAAACAACGAATTGCTGAATCAACGTTGTGACAACAATGTGTACGTGCATTTCAACTTCAACCAACGGATTATTTTTAACGCAATATTTTCACGATTCCTTACAAGAAAGGTAAACATTAACTGTATCTAATAACCGCAAATTTGCAAAATACAATTTCTACTAATCTGTCAAAATATTATGATCTCCATAATGATTTGAGTCAAGAGATAAAATCTAGAAAAATCGGAATAGTTAATCTACAATAAACAAATAACAGTCCAATGTTATTGCCACCGTAAAAAACATGATTTTGCAGTTGTCCCCATAAACATGTTTTTAACCAATTTATTCCCTAAATATAGACCAAATGCAAACAACACTTTCGAGTAACCCGCGGAAATTTAGCGGAATTAACCTTTTTCTTTAATTTTTTTCTGAAAACTTACGGTGGTCATTGGTCTTCCGAAAGTTTGAGTTCTGCCAGGTCGACCAAATTTACTCAGGGAACCATCTTTACCAACGCATTGAACTTGCACCCCGTATACTGTGTACAACGAAAGATCGCGAATCTACAACAAAATAAAATGTTAACATTATGAGAATTGCTATATGAAAAAAAACTTATTTGATCAAAAACGGATAAATATTTTATTTTAAGATTGGTTTTTAGTATAACTTTTTTTACATCTTTAACAAATTTTAATTTACAAAATCGCATTTTAGTAAAATGTTTGGTCTTATTTCCAAACTTTAGTTTTAAGAATTGAGTCATCGTTAAAAATAATGTAAATTGTCATTTACCACAAGATATTCGTCAGTGACGTTTTCGTATTCCCTCATCGGTATTTTGGAATACTTTTCGTACAAGTTAACGTTGTACATATGAGCGTTGGCGGGACCAGACCACGTAACTTTGAAACCGGTTGGGCGAACATCAGCCCATCTTATTTTAGTGTTAGTGGGAGGATCAATCTCTAAACATGAAAATATTTTTTTTACAAATTGCAATAAATTATTTTTTTTTAAACTTTTTAAATTATTAATTTTTATTTTATATCACAAATTTATTGCACGAAGTACGTATAACCCTATGCAATCCCGCCGTTTATAATTATAAAGACGTTATATTATTATAATTATAAAGACGTTATATTATTGAACTGTCGTTAACGAAATAGCAATAAGTCTTTAATTAATTGTACGTCATAATAGATCGTCGGAAAAACCACTTAAAGCATGTGACGTAGAAGTTTTATGCAATTTAAACGACGGGTTTAATGGTGATGTAGTTTAACTCAACTGACATCGACATTCGAAATAAATTAGTTACAATTTAATTTATTTATCTTGTTTTAAAAAAAATATATTATTTTTACTACATTACAAATTTAATTTTAAAAGTTAACGTATTTATTTTTCGCGCAAAAAAAAAACTTAGTTTTTTTAGGCTGCATTAAAAAAATAATTATTCTTGTTAAGCAAAAAAATTTACGATATGTAAAAGGCTAAATTTAAAATTAAAAAAATTAAATATTTTTTACTTACGTGTTTGAGCGTGCACTAATGCGAACAAAAAGATTGCAAAAACTAGTCGCAACATTACTTATTTCTTTAGTTTCTTTGTTGTAGAACTGTTCAAGACTAAGTATTGCGCAGAATGAATTTACTTCGTTGTTCCTCTTGTATTTATAAGGTACGAAGGGCGTAGCAGGTTGCCTTTAGCGTTTACTGATTGGTTCGAATTTCGCAAACTTTCACGATCTAATCTAAAAAAAAGGAAAAAGTTTTAGAAATATTATAAAAATCGTTACAACCAATTAACATTTAAAAAGAAAATTTCATAAATTTAATTTTTGTAAGGGTTTAGCGTTTTAGAAAACACCTATTACAAAATTATTTTTTCTACCTGTTTTTAAATTTGTATTGTTGTCCTGACTTTACTTGGTTGGTTGATTTGTAAAAATATGATTTTTATTAATTAGTTTGCTGTTTATATAGCAAATTAAAATAGGTAAGTGGGTGTTACACGTTTAAGAAAAAATAGATTTGATCAGCATGGAAATACCACAAAATAATAAGTTGTCGCCGTCAACAATTTTCTCCCGTTCCCAAAAATAAAAACCACTTTATTAAAAAACAAAAAATATTTGTTAGCTCTTATGAATTATTTTATTATTGCTGACATCCGAAATGAATCACGATATATTTATTATCGACAAAAATCAGCCGGAAGAGATATAGATAGGTATGACCGATGCAAATTTTCTAACGTCATCATCGCCTCACAAAGTTAGAGAAAGTTGGCGATCAACAGATTTTAAGCCAATGAAAATGTACTTGACTTGTAAAAGAGCATTGTTCATGCAGCTGCTATAATTACATGTTGTCATGAAATACAAAACCGCTTAAGCTTAAATGGAAAACCACATCATACTAATTTGTATTAGGATATTGAAACCAAAATCGACAAAAACTGGTTTAAGGTTGTCCTGGGATTAGGTTGATTTTGCTTGTTTAACAACATACTATTTATCGTGATTGTAAGCTACGTGTTTGCTAATTGCAATTTGCGGAAAAAGTGTTATATCATTTAAATTATGTTTTACATAACTTTGTTGCATCTTCACATACAGCATTGTGCTAACAAAATAAGCTGGCCATATGACGTAATATTAAATGCCAATCGTAAGTGGTCTCTTTAAACCGAATTCTAACACAAAAGTCCCAGTGTAGATAAGTAACCAAAGATTTTTTGTTTTTAAAACCTTTTCATCGAAATTTAAATCGCATTTTGCCGAACTTGTAAGGCTATATGGATAAGCTACAGTATTCAAAGGTTAATCTATTTGTTTAAGGTTAATATGTTGCCACCTACAAAAGAATGAGAATAAAAAATATGGCATTTCACTATAACAAACAATTTTCTTTAAATAAATATATTTCGCTTTTCCAAGCGTAAATTCCAACTTAAGATTTACACCTAGAAAAACCTTGTTGCGCATGATGTTGCTTACGCATGTAATATCCAACCGCATATAATAAAACTACTTACATTGTAATTTAAGCGGATTTTTTGACTAATTTAAAATAATACCCATCACGTTAAAAATTTTATAGGTTAAACTTAGTTACCTTGGAAATTTACATAAAAATATTAATAGCAAACAATCAGCTAAAAAAACTTTGTAGCCGGTTACCACCACGTTTTGTAACATAGCAAACGGACGCCATTTTTATATAAACAAAGACAGAAAGAGAAAATAAGATTTTAAAATAAGTTAATATTACGTTAATAAAGTGCAAATTTAAAGATTTTCTGCCTTATATGTCCTTATTTATAATGTAATAAATTACTCTTAAAAAGCCTGAATAATGCTGTCTAAACGGGATCGTAAAATGTGTTCACGTTTTAAAAAAAATAAAAAATTATTTACTATTTTAGTCCGTTGGTTTTGTTGAGGTTTGAAGTAAAAACTCCAAGTTTGTTTCTACTTATTATTGTAACAATATATAGCTATACATTATTAGGTTGTTTCCTTTGTATTTTTAGTAATCAATTATTAATGTAAATTGACCTTAAATATATGTGAATACCTGTTTTTTGTGCCGTTTTAATTTTTACATGGTAATGATGTCATCTTATGAAGGTGAGCTAGATGAAGAAGCATTACAAGCTTTGTTTGCTTGGATAGATCAAGTTCCTTTATCAAGAAAAAAGAAAAATATAAACCGGGACTTTAGTGATGGTCGTAAGTAAATTAATATATGAATTTATTTCAACAATGTATAAATTGTAGTCTTCTCAGTTAATTTTTATTACTTAGAATGCCATGGTAAGGTATAATAGCCTATTTTTCTTAAAGCCTAGTTTGTAAGCTGCTAAAAGTTTAAATGTGTTATTTATTAAAGTTCTTGTTGCTGAAATACTGATGCATTTCTTTCCACGAATAGTGGAGATCCATAATTATGTATCAGCAAGTTCAATAGGTCAAAAATTAAATAATTGGGGAACACTTAACAGGTAAAACTATTTAAACATTAGGCACCAAATTTAAATGCAAAATGCTATCATTTAAATTAAAAGCAGAGCAAAATAAAAAGGGTTAAATAACTCAACTTGAATTTAGAAAAATACTTTCAAAAATGAACTACACTATTCCACAAGATGTTATGAGAAAACTGGCAGAGTGTTCACCTGGTGTGATTGAAGTTTTCTTGTATGGTTTGTGGCAGAAAATTGAGGCATACCAGGCTAAGTTAAGGAAAGGAACAACTGTAAGTTAAAAAGCACATTTAAAACTTTTCTTTTTCTTACATTAATACTCCTCTAATCAGATATGATATTCTAATTTTTTATTCCTTTTTTAGACTGGTTACACTCCAGAGAGTATGCCCTATTACAATGCTAGAACTGAGAAAAAACGTTAGTAAACGATTAATATAATAAATTTAAATATGTAAGGCTCAAATAAATTTTTTTTTCTTACTCTAATTTAGCTCAAACTAACCTGGAGATTGAAAATACTCCTCATTCACAACCTCAACCAACTGAATATGCAGTTAAAAATCCAATTCCTCTCGACCAATTAAAATTGGGAGGATTGGACTCTCAAACCAGACTTATATTGGAAGAAAAGGAACAAGCTTTACTGGCATCCCAAGAAACTGTACAGGCAAGTCAAATAAAACTTAGTTAAAAATATACTTTCATAGTCAAAGGATTATACTAACCTCGTATTTGACGTATAATAATATGAAACAATTGAACATGGAATTCATATTTAGATCCTTCAAGTTAAAATCCGGCGACTTGAACATCTTCTTCACTTAAAAGATCTTCGTCTTCAAGACATGGAACAGCGATTAACCCGGTTTGATTCCGTTTCCACACTTCAGTCAGCAAACCAGAGACATTAAAAATATTTTTTTACACTTTTTGTTTAAAACCTATTGTACTAATTAAAAGTAGAATGTTTTTAATATTACTATATGTGTTGTTTGTTGTGTGTTTGTTTAATTGTTGTATTTAAAATTACTTTTTCATTTATATACTTTTCAAATAATTCCAAAATTTAACAAACTTTATAAACTTGAAAATATTTTATTATCCAATATAAATTTATGTTCCACTAAATTAGATTGTTTCATAATATTTTAAAGCAATTATTAAAAATTTTAAAACATGTAAGTACAATTTTGTTTATACATTCACAGTTATCATTAAACAAAATAATAATTTTCTTAAAATTTAAACTTTTTGTGATATAATATAATACTATAATTAAAACACAAAAAAAGAAATAACATTAACAACTTTTAAATAATGTATAATTTGGTAAAACAGCATGTGTACAAGTAAATTTTTAACAACATTGTTCCTCAGAATTCTCATCTTGGATAGTAGCCACCATTATTAACAACAAAGCTGTTGAGATTCTGGATTTCAAACTTCAATGTTTGGATTTGAAGGTTTTCCAAGTTTTATTAACTTTTCCTCTTGTTTCATTGGAGGTTTTTCAGTTCTAGTATGCCATACTAACACCTCATTACATTCATTGGCTTTTGATTCTGCATCTTTAATAGTAAGACCCAATCCGGATAAAAATGAAGATTCCTGGTAGCCTCTACCCACACTGTTAGAAAACCATAGCTGGTTAAATTTAAATATTAGTTCCAAGTTAATCGCAAAACCAGCCATGTCAATTGGAAACGGTCTTTCTGGTTTCCATGCTGTATACCACTTAAGAACTTGACCATTTTTGCATTCCCCGGGTCCTTCAAATTTTAAAGCCCCACTTAGACCAACAGGCCATGCAGACAATTTCTTAGTAAATCTCATTTCTTCAAATATTTTTAGAGAGTATGTGTTATCGTCATCAAGAAAATAAAGCACAGCTTGTTCACTAGACTTCACATTTTCTCGAATCCACTTAAGTCCAGCATTTCTTTGAGCCACACCTCTTGGCAATAACCAGTTCGGATCTGAATGTTTTAATTTAAAATCTGGGTCAGTCAAAGCATTTAGGTGTGTGGATTTAACTCCACAAGTTTTCAAAAAGTTTGTCACCAATGTTGTTTTTTGTTTAGAATCTTCCACTATAATCCAATGAAAGTTGGGCACATGAAGCAATGTTTGGGATAACCTTGTTAAATCGGCCTTTTGCGTCCATCTCGCATAGGTTGGTGTAATTGCATAAATGGTTGGTAAATCTTTGTTAAAATTTCTTTCAATAAAGTTCGAGGATAATGGGTATTTATTTTGTAAGGATTGTTTTAAAGTTTTTACTTTATTCACCATCTCTATATTTTGATTCTGCTGTTGTTTAATTGAAAAGTCAGCTAGATGATGAGCGTTGTTAGTGGGTGACATTAATTTAATAAAACATAATAGAGACATCACCGTGAAATTAGCAGTTAACAAAAAACGAATGCTGTATACGGTTCGAATTTTCATTTTTGTTTGCAATATTGTTACAGGCAGAAACAAAAATTACTATCTATATTTGTGTGTTGAAAGGTTATTTAATTTCAGTTTAATTGTGAGTGGCCTCACATTACCACAGCAACCTTTTGCTACAAGTAATCTGGAAAATAAGTCGTAATCACATGAATACGCTCTAACGAAAATAAACTTTTTGCTATTACCGTTGTTGTGACATCACAATAAAAAAATGTAGGTATCTTTATTACCTGTAGCTCATAAAAATTATTTTTTTATTTTTTTTATTTTTATTTGTAATGTTTTAATTAGTTGTACATATTGCGCACACCTTTTTTATAACAAAAACTAAGAGTTTATTAATAAAAAAGATTATTCATCCGTGTCGTATATTATTCATTTTTTAAAGCAGAACGGCGCGATGTTTAAAGACAGTTTGTGGTGTTTATTTTTTGATGAGATGCATTGTAGAATTGAAATAAAATACTGACTTAACGTTTTGTTTACTACTAGGTAGTAGCATATTGATATATGTATTACATGTAGACATAGTCTGACAGTAGCCTATTTTGCATTTTGATGCTTGACTTGTAGGTTTGTCTGTTTTCTGAAAAACTAAAAACAGAAAAATGGAAAAACTAAAAAGACAACTCCAAGATGCACATCACGAAAAAAGTGCTCTGGCAAAAAAAGTTGATATTTATTTGGAAGAAAACAAATCTCTAAAGAATCAGGTTTTCATTTTGCTTAATTATGTTACTTAAGTAATTACTAAATAACTTTTTTGTTTTTGGTGACCATGCCATAACATACTTAAAATCTTTATGTAAACATTATTACTTTTGGCATTTTTTAAATCATTAAATTGATTTTGTCATTTTTTCCTGTCGCATTGTTGTAATATTAATTGTATATCATATTTATTATTTACTTTTATCAATGTGCGAAAAACCAAAATAAATAAAAAAAAAACTTAATCAGTAAATAAGATTTGTAGGTGACATCATTGTCTTATTAATTATTTTTCATTTATTATTATGTTTAAATTCATAAATTTTTTTTTTAGCTTAAAAGTTATACTGCAAGTGAGTCACAGACCATGAGTCTTTTAAGCGATGTAAGAAAAAAACATGAACTTTTGCTTGTAAGTATAGTTTTAAAAAAGGTAGTTTATATAAAACAAAAGAGCATAATTTATATTTTAGGTTAATCATGTTATATATATATATAATATATTGTTTATTTTTATATCAATTTTAAATTAAACTTTTCCTTATTGTTAAGAAAATGCAAACTGAGGAGCACGAAGAAGAAATAGAAAACTTAAACCTAATGTGCAAACAGTGGCAACAACGAGCTAACAACTCAGATCAGAGTTTAAAAATAGCAGAAGAAAACAACAAACAACAAACTGCCGACTCTAACAATCTTCAATCTCAAATTAAGCAACTTGAGAAAAAGCATGAGAGGGTGATTTTTTTTCGGGGTTTAATAATGTTTATCTTAAATTGTGTTTGGTACCTATAAGCTTTTTTATTTTGTGTTTGGTACCTATAAGCTTTTTTATTTATTTTCTTTCTCAACATTTTGTTGATTTTTTAGGAGTTGGCTGTGTCCAAAAGAGAAATGAAACATGACGTTACAAAACAGGTAAACACACTTCAAGAATTAATATCTAGGTTACAAAAAGAAAACCAAGAGAAGGATGAAAGAATTAAACAGGTAAGTGTATTTTTAAAATGTAAATTAGTGCTCAATTTTTTTACAAATATCTGACATTAACCTGACGCCATATTTTAGAATTCAGATCAGTTTAAACATGATAGTGACATGAGTTCTTCCAAGTTTAGAGTTAGAACTCATATTTTAGAAGATCAACTTAAAACAACTAGGTCCGAATTGGAACTTAAATCGAATGAATTGGAAAAGGTTTTTTTTTATATATATACAAAAATTTTGACTAAACTTACAGAGTAGATGAAACAAATAATTTGGCATTGACCATAAGAAACTTTTTTTACATCAATTATTAGTTATATAATTTTTAAATTTATATTGTTTCAAATTTTAGCTGACAACAAAGTTATCCTCTATTGAGAATAAGCAATCAGTGTCATTGTCGAAACATAAAACTCAGGAAAAGGACTTTAAAGAAAAGATCACAAGTTTAGAAAGAGAAATCAAAAACAAAAATGACGAGCTTCAGAGTGTGAGTCTTTGAATTTTTTTATAAATTTATAATTGTATAATTCACTATAGTTTAAAGGCATAGTATGTACATTGTACATTTGATTTTAAGTCAAGCAGACCAATTATATGCTTTTGTTACTGCCTTATTAACCTGGCTTTATTTTTTAGTACACTAGCCAGCGTTCAATTCTTGAATCTGAAAATAATCACAATCTAGCAAAATACAGAGCTGAAGTTTTATCTTTAGAAGATCAAGTTGAAATATTAAGAAAAGAGAATTCTGAAAAAGATGGAAAATTGTGCCTTGTAAGTAAATTTAAACACATTTTTATTTTAGTATTGTAGTTTTTTTTAAAAGTGTATCTAATTTAAAACTGATATTTTTACATGTCTTTTTATTCATAGTTTAAATAAGAATTTACAATTTAATTTTTAGTTGTCAAACCAGTTAGCTGGATCGGAAAAGAAGAATAATCTTGGTTCCTCAAAATATAAACTTCAACTTAACGAGGTAGAAGAAGAAATGAAATTTTACAAGCGAGAAGTTAAGTTAAAGGAACAAGAAATTGAAAGGGTTGGATATAAATATTTTATTGGCCACAAGTATTAAAAAAAAACTTTTTTTAAACGTATTTTTGAATTCTATTGTTTATAGTTAAACAAACAAACCAAAGACTTAAAACAAGATTTAAATATTTCAACTTCAAGTCAAAGCAAACAAGTTAAATCTTTGGAAGACCGAATAAAGATGTTACGACAAGAAAATTATGACAAAGAAGAACAGTTAACAGAAGTAATTGTGTTTTCTTAAGTTTAACATTTTTTTAAAAGATTGTTATCCCTAACTTTTAATTTTTTCAAGGTCACCACAAAGTTGAATATGCTAGAAAATGAATCGTCATCAGCTGACTTGAAAATTAAACATCAGAATAAAATCTCTGATGACAGAATAAAAAGATTAGAGAAACAAATAAAAGTAAAAGATGAAGAATTATG
Source organism: Corella eumyota (assembly GCF_963082875.1). NCBI lineage: Eukaryota > Metazoa > Chordata > Ascidiacea > Phlebobranchia > Corellidae > Corella > Corella eumyota. Next base: position 7,791,983 of record NC_137491.1, read on the forward strand.
CAGGGTAAAACATATATAATTGTTTTTAAAAAAATGATTTTTTGTGGGGTATTGTATCTTGTATCCATAATCATTCTAAGTTTAAATATTTTTTACTGATAGATTAATGGTGAGCTAGACAGTCATGAGTTAAACGTAAAAAGTCAAAGTTCCCAACAAAGAACTGAACTTGGAACTTTTCAAGAAAAAGTTAGGAAACTGGAAGCAGAAAATCAAAACAAGGAAGAACAACTTTACAAAGTAAATGTTAACTGTTTTTTAGATTTATACAATGTTACTTAGGAGTAATAACTTTATTTTTTAAATGTTACATGTATATATCTTATTTTTCCCTTTGATGTATTGTTTAAGTTTGTAGTATCAATCACAATGCAATATTTGTAAATCATTTTGATTTAGGTATCAACAAAGTTGGCACACACTGAGTTAGAGATAGATTCTGTCTCATCAAATTATCGAATCAAAGTTCGAACTTTAGAGGAAAAAATTGAACGACTTCAAAATGAAAACAAACAAAAAGAAGAACAACTTATCAATGTAAGAATTTTAAAATAACCAAAAATGTTTTCGAAAATTAACTTTTTTTATGTTTAATCTTATACCCTTTTGTAAATGTTATTTTACAATAAAACTAATTTATTTAGTCTGAAGTTGGAAGTTTGGAGGTAAAAAGCGAAGTGCAAACTTTGAAAGATCAAATTAGAAGAATGGAGATAGAGAGCAAGAGAAATAAAACTGAACTGGTCAAGGTAGTTTGTAGTATTTATTTGATCGTAAAACAGAATTTAGAATTCACATTTAAAAATTTTATTTATATTATTTTAGTTAAGATCTGCTGAAAATGAACTTAATACCGAATCAACTGAGAACTCCACTCATCTCATGAGTGTTGAGCGAGATAGAAAAAAACTTGAGGTGTTAAGCAATCGACTCAAGAATGAAATCAGTGAGTTGACTCGAAAACTTTCCAGTGCTGAGTGTGACTTAGCTGAAGCCAAGTGTAATTTAATAAAAAAAGAAAGATTTCATGAAAAGGTGAATACCTAAACTTTGATCTTTTTTAGCATAACTTCTTATTCTTACATTATTTTATTGAAATTATACAAAAAATTGTTAATTTTTTTAAGTCTAAGAAATCAGAAAATGAGTTGAAAACAATGTTAGAAGAAAAAGAAGATTTGTATCAATCAGAAATCACTAAAATTAAGACAAGGAATGAGAAGAATCAACTTAATTTACAGGTAACATGAGCTTTTTTTAAAATTTTTTCTGTTTTTTGTCTATTTTATATTATATATTCATAGCTTTTTTTATTGTGATTTAATTAATCTAATCATAAATTTTATGCAAAATTCATAGAGTGAAATTGAACACCTTTCGGAAAAATGTAATCAACTGGAAAGTGAATCATTGACAAATCGCTCAATTGAACCAAAAGTTAAACAACTTCAAGTATATATATTTTTTTATTTTTTTACCTACTACTAATTTTTCTGTAAATGTGACATGTTTTAATAATGCATATAGGCTGATCGAGGAAATCTAATATCTGAGCTTAATACTCTTAAAGAAAAATGCCACGATTATGAGAGTATGAAAAGGGATTTAAAAAATTTAAAATCTGAATGCTCCGAACTACAAGTAAATTTTAAACCAAAATTAAGTGTATATAAATTTTTTCATTTGTATCAAGTTAAATTTTTTCCTATTTCTTAGTTGAAAAGTTTAAAACAAATGAATTATTTTTTTAGAGTGAAAAACAGATTTTAATGGATAGATTTGATGAAATGGAAAATGAATGTTCTGTAATCCAATCCATGCAAACACAAATTAAAGAATATGATGTTAAATTTTCGGAAATGAAAGTAAGTATTATTAAATTGGAAAAATTAAAAATGACAATAATTTTTTTCATGAGTTTGTTTAAAATTGTCAGTAATGTGAATGTAATGTTTGTAAAATGGTTTTGTTTTTTATTTAAAGTCAACCAATGCAAGGATAAGCAAAGAAAAAGATAGATTGGGTAAAGATTTAAGAGATTTAAACCAAAAATTTAAAGAAAATAAAGATTTAAATGAAGTCCAAGCCTCCAAAATCTTCGGTTTAGAAAAGGTAATTTTTACAGATATTTTGTGAAAAAAAAGAAAAACAATGCCTTAATTTATGACTTATTGCATTATGACCAAATTAGTTAATCAGGAAAACATGTGCTCTTTAATTTCATAAATTTTTCTGAAAAGAAAAAAGAGAAAAATTTTAATTTTACAAAAACTAATTTTTAATTTAGACAATAGAAATGTTAAAGGAATGTTGCATGACCTTGGAAAATCAAGCAGAAGAGCTTGAAGATTTAAACAATAATTTAATCGAGAAGCAAAATATTATCAGTATTGATAGGTATAATATTTCCTTAAAAATATAAAAATTTAAGTATTTATGTTCCACTTAAGAAAAGTTTTATAATAATTTTCTGTTTATATTTCCTTAAAAATATAAAAATTTAGGTATTTATATTCCACTTAGGAAAAGTTTTATAATAATTTTCTGTTTATATTTCATGTAAAAATGTATTACATTAAAAATTTTTAGAGATGAGGCCCTCAAAAATGTTTCTCAACTGGAATTTGAGTTAAAATCTCTCCAACATCAATTAAAGGCTGAATTGTCAGAGTTAGACCAAACAAGTAATGATCAAATTACTGAAATGAAAATTCAACTCAGAACTGAAATGAATGAGGCACATGAACTTGAAGAACAGGTAAAAGATTGCTAATTAATTTAACTTTGTTACTTTTATAATCTATTTAAAACATTTTATATGATAAAATTTAATGTTTTATATGTTAGTTAGAAAATATTGTGTCTTTAATTAAAAATTGTATGCCGATGTTAGGTTTATATAATGTTGCTAATAATTGATTTTTTATTTAAATTCATTCGAATTTTGCAGCATAGGGATTTAGAACGTCGCTACAAAATGCTTGAACTTAATGCAGCATCAGTTCAAAGAAAATTGAACTTAGAAAAGGAGTCTCATCAGCGCACGGACAGTGATTATTCTCGCATTAAAACCGAGGTTGTTGTCTTGCAGCAAAGTTTATCTCATGCTGAAGAGAATTTGCAAGGTGAAATGGATCGTTGTGATGCAATTGAACAGGAAAAAACAAAATTATTAAATCAGATGGAAACAGAAAAGGTAAATCTTTGCTAAAAAAAAATTACAAAAACCTTTTGCACCAAATTTTTTTTTGCTGTTGTGCTGTGTGTCTTTTTTTAACCAAAACTTTCTTTGAAGTTTGTTTAATTTTTACCATAGGCTTATATAATGGTGTATTTTATTCACTCATATTCTTTTAGCTTGAAAAATCTCATGAATTGATTAAGTTGAATTGTACTGGAGCCCAGCAACTTAAATTAATTGACTTTTTACAAGCTAGAGTTGAAGATTTAGAGCCCCATGACAAAAAGAAAAACAAGGTAAAATCATATTTTATTTTGTAAAATTAAATTAACAAAAAACAAACAGTAGTTTTAACTTTTTTTGTTAAATTACCAGAAAAAGGTGAAAATTATCAAGCACCATTAGTTAAATCAACAAAAACATGTTTTTGTATAATTATATATTGTTATACCGAAATTTAATAAAAGACAATTATTTTAATTTTTTTTAATTACCAGAAAAAGGTGAAAATATATCAAGCACCATTGCAATATCGTGAACTTTGTGATTTGCTTGATGAAGAGAAATCAGCAAATGTGAGGTTACAACAACAAGTTAACATGTTTCGAACTGAACTTCAACAAACAAACACTAAAGGTATTTTAAACTTTAGATTATTGGGTAATGCTTATAATTCTGTAGAGACAATTTAGAGTGACATTGATTTTCTATTTATGTTATCAAATCTCCAAAAATTCACAAAATTGGTAATCTTTATTGTTTGTGATTTACTTCATCTTTTGGAAATATTTTTTCATGAGTTGATTTCTATATTCATATAAACAGTTTTATAATGTTTATTCTTATTTATTTTTCAGTAAAAAGGCTCAAACACAAGATGGGAAGTGACCCGACCCCATTAAGTCCAGGTTCAATTGCAGCAATAAGTGCAATAGTTAAATCACCTGCCGTGTCAACTCCCAACACTTTATCTCCTAGCAAACAAGCCAAACTGAGGTCCAAACATAGGATGCACCATAACATACCACACAGGTAAGTTTGTGTTATTAGGGCTTGTGTTTTTGATGGAATAACACAAATTTTTTGAAATGGGTTTGTAAATTATTGCAATTATTTTGGAATCAACAAAATTTCTTATTTTTTAGGTTGTCATCTTGGTTGTGTAATCGTGGAACTCGGTGTTCAGTGTGTCTTGCTGTGATCCACTTTGGACACAGTGCCCTCAAGTGTTCGGAGTGTGCTGTGGTGTGTCACACTAAATGTCAACACAGTGTCACCAACACATGCGGACTCCCAGGTCAGAATTTATTTCATGTCCGAAATTTAATTTTTTGAAGCTGGTAACCTTTCCTACTTTTTTAGATTAAATTATTCTGTTGTTTTTTAGGAGGTTTATTTGAGAAGTTTAAAGATGGTACAAAGTCCTCAAATCTCTCCCCAATTTCTTGTGTTTTAAGAGGAGGAAATTCTGATGTTATCCATGGATATTTAAAGGGTGAGGCGACCTTTTAAAACTTAGCTTCAAAAATTGCTTATACCTACTAACATTTTTTTTTTAAAATTTTTATTTGTAGTTTTATGTGGTGATGATATTTGGGTACCAAGGATGGTCCGTATTACTGCAAACCATGTTCGTATATCACCCAAAAATGCAAAATCACCAACAAAATCTAGTGTAAAAGACGACATGATTGATCTTACCCAAGCTGCTTATATTCACACTGATATAAGACAATTGGAGATTCCAAGCACAGCCAAGCACGGTTTGTATATAAATTGTCAAGATTTTTAATCAGTATTTAATATTAAAGGCCCACACAAGTCGCTCACAATAAAGTTGAGGTGTTTAAAAATTTTTGTTGCAAAATTTGTTTATTAAAAAAAAATAGAACCCTACTTTTAACATTTGTTAAACCTTAAAAATGTGTTGATAAAATTCTGTATTTTATAAAAGAAATGCAAAAGTTGGCTTGACTATCTTATTATCGTATTAAATTTAAAATCTTTAAAATTTTTATTTGCAGATGTCCCTTACGTGTTTAAAATCCAAACAGGATCAGGGAACTCATGTTGGCCAGCCAGGTCGGTTTATTTTCTTGCTGCTGGGTTTGCTGAGAAACATAAGTGGGTTGAACAGTTGGAAAATATTGCTTCAAAACATAATGAAGCTAAAAATGTCACATCTAATCCAGTAAGTAACATTCGAGACAGTTAATTGTATGGTGATATTGGTTTAATAACAGTGACACTTGGATTTTATTAAAATGCAATTTTGTATAATATATATATTTTTTTTTAGAAAATATTTGGAAATGAGATCCTTGCTTTGTTGGGTGACGAAAAATTGGAAATAAATTGCTCTGTGCCAGTCTCTGACAAGGTTTGTGTTTCTGTTATTATTCGATTTTTTTGTAAATAATCAACTTTTATTTCTTTAAAATTTTAGAATTAATTTTTTATCTTAAAAATTTTGTTTAGAAAATATTGTTTGGTTGTGATGAGGGATTGTTTCAACTTTCCCCGAGCACGAAAAATATTTCAACTCGAGCAAATATAACAAAAGTAAATGGTGTCTCTGATATTTATCAAATGGAAACTCTGGATAAATCTCATGTTGTTGCAATAGAAGGAAGTAAACATCGACTTATTACTTTTGATATATCGAAGGTATAACTTTTTTGTAATTTTTATTCTTTTTAAATGCCCAAGAAATTCAAATTTAGGTCAACTTACTCGAGTTCATGAATTAATAAAAATTACTTTTTTATTTATATTTGTTTTTTTTGTGTTAAGTTACTAGTTCTAAATAATCATCCTTTTTATATATATCTTATTGTTCAGTTTGGCCTTATATTATTATATAATAACCACATTGAATATAATTATTAATTTCTGAAGCCCAAAATTGTATTTAAATTCTTCGCTAACAGTTAAAAAAAAATGTTTTATACGCTTTTTCTTTTATTATTTTTTTACAATTTTTTTCCCTATTTCAGCTTGAAACGAACAAGGTAAATGTTCAAGTTATTGACAACATGGAAGGTTGTCATTTGTTCGCGCAGGGTCGTGCTGAAGGTCTTTGTTACATTGCTGCAGCTTCAGCTACTTCTCTTACTATTTTCAAGTACAACAACAAACTTAACAAATTCATAAAACAAAAGGTAAGATATATTAATAATCTACTAACAATAGTTTTTAAAGTTTTGTTTCTCATTTGCAAAATCAATAAAAATTTTAGTTTTAAATTATTTTTTACTTTAAAAATTGTTTTTATAGGAGATAGGCACATCAGAACCATGTACTTGCATGGTATTTACAGCTTGCAGTGTTATTTTTGGAACAAATAATTTCTATGAAGTAGATCTTACTGACTACAAAGTGGATGGTGAGATAAAAAAAAATTAAGTTAAATGTTTATGTTTTGTCTATTTTTATTTCATAAGGATAATTTTTTGTTTCCTTCTAGAATTCTTGAATATTGAGAAGAGTATTTTAAAAAGGGAAATAAAGGATGGAAACATTTTCCCAGTTTCTGTTCTTAAAATAAATGATACAAACGGAAAACAGGAATTTCTTCTTTGTTTTCATGGTAAATAAACAATATAAAAAAAAATTTAAATTTAATTTTTTATATATATAACTTTTCATATTTATTTATTTTTAATTTTCAGAGTTTGGACTTTTTGTTGATGGGTTTGGTCGACAAACCAGAGGTGGGCAGATCACATGGTCAAGAATGCCATTGTCATTTGGTAAAAAACAATTTTTTTTAGTTTTCTAACAAAAACAAATTGGACGAACTAAACAGCCAAATTTTTTTTACAGAATATCGCGATCCCTACTTGGTAGTTATTCAGTTCAACTCTGTTGAAATTATTAAACTTGATTCAAGAAAAACTCAAAGTGCAGAACTTTCTGCAACTGACCACTCTTTCTTATCTTTTCCTAGGTAAATAATATACCTAGTTGAAGTAAAACATAATATTAATGATTTAATAACTTTTTCTTTACTATTTAGTTTTTACTTTACTTCTTGCTTTTCTTTTACCGGGTATCAGCATTATTTTTAAGTAAATATAAATAAAACTTTTGTTTTTTAAGTGCAAGATATTTGGGTCCTGCAATAACAGAAGGAGCAATTTATTTAAGTTCCTGTGAACTGGGAAAAATGTCGGTGTTTTGTTGTAAGGGAAACATGAATTTGACTAAACTTAGGTTAGTGTTTGATTGATTATTTACAAAATTCAATTATTCAAGTTAGCCTACTTTACTTTGTTTAATTCTTATTAATAAAATGTGTTATTTACATTAAAGTGTATATGTTCTGCTCAATTACACAGTCACTATATATTTTTTAGTGGTAACAAACGACATTATGCTAAATTATCTGGTTCGATGGATTCTCTTGCTTCGCCAGTGGTAAAAAGATCTGCTGCTTTTGCCGATGTTTCAAACTTAAAGAACAGTCGAGGATTGTCGGCTTCGTGTGATTCTTTGTCATCAGATACAAGTCATTGGACAACAACAACCGGAGGGACCTTTTTTGAGTAAGTATAACAGAATATTTTTTTTAGAAATATTTAATAAAACCTTTATTCTTATTTGTTTTATTTTATAGTGACCAATCTTCTGAAACTGTCACTTTAGCAAGTGAATACATGGGTGGTGAAAGTAGCCAGGTAAGGGATTTTTGTGTGTTTTAGGGCATTAAAAACATGTTTAATTTTTACAATATTTATCAAAGTTTAATGTTTTCAATTTTACAGGAAAGTGTAATAAGTGAAGAAAGTAGATCTTCTGCAGGGTCTGTGATTTCATCTCGCCTAAGATGGAATCATTTGTCCAATGATAATCAGGTCAACACCCCAGTTAAACCTTTAAGAAAAACTAGAGTCAATTTCAGGGGAAAAGAAGATTTCGAGCCTCTGTCCACAACTCAAGTCTAAAAATATTCATTTTAGTTTTTATGTTTAATTTCTCATTTCTTTGGCCCAAACCTGATGATATGAATTGAAACACAACATTAGAGTTGCACTTGGTTTTAATTAATTAATGTGTATATTTGTTTACTTTTTTTCTGCCATAGTACCAAGTGTTTAAATTATCACCATGGGTTACTTTAAAGCTATGTAGTTAATTTTTTTCTATGGGCCAAGTCCTTTCATTTAAATTATATTTTATTGGGTATTATACCAATGTTGTATTGAATTGTACAAAGTCATGTTTTATTGTTTTCTGTCTGTACAAATTTTGTCACTGCTGTTAATGTATCTTTTTAGCCTTAGCTTCTGTGCTCTAATATAATTTAACGTACTTTTAAGTGTTGGTTAAAATTGTATTGAAATAAAATCATATTTAGCTTTACTTAAAATGTATTCTAAAAATTAGACCTTTGTATGCATTAACCATTGGGTTTAACATAGGTTTAACGAATATTACAAGGTAAAAAAAATTCCTTATTTAGGATAAACGTAAGCAAAATATACTTCCATCTAACGTAAACTATGTCGTAGAGATGACGACACCCCTAGCTTATTAACCAATCACAATGCTCGATGCGACAAACAAGTTATATATAGGATGGGACTTTCCCTTGGTAAACATTGCGCAATCCGCTGAAATTTAGGCTTAAAACTCACAGCAGGTCAGGACCGGCATTTACAATTATTATCAAAGTTTTAGTTACGTTACAACATTAAGTAGTTTTATTTAACGAACGTTGGCTTATTTAAACCTATTTTCTTTTCGACTTCGGTCGCAAAACAAACGGTTTGACACATTTTAATTGCTTATAAGTGATACCATAGTCTTTGGTATCACTAAAAACCTTGCTACCTTCGGGAAACTTAAAAAGTGATTTCCAGAAATAAATTTTGGAAAAGAGTGTGAATTAAAAAGAAAAATCACACCTTTAAAGATCAGTGGTAAGTTTAAAGTTTATAATTTTTTACTTTTATAAGTTGTGTCAAGTGTAAATGTACATTATTTAATACTACTGGCTAACTTAAAAGTTCTAAAGAAACTGTTAATATAGTCGAACCATTTTCCAGAAATCGAAATTTGTTCTTGGTCGAATTCATCGCCCGAAATCATTTCATTTAACGAATCTACATCTACTAAAAAATATTCAGGTATAAACCCTAATTATGCCCTATAACAATTTCAATACCAATTCAGGTAAGTTTGAGGAAAAGCATGATTAGAATGGCCATACATTTTATATTATAATCTCAAAAAAAATGGCCATACATTTTATAATATAATTTCTTTGTGTTTTGTATAATATACCTAAATTAAAAACCTAAAACTATGGTATTTCAACGGAAACTAAGTCGTCAGACTGTGTTCTTATTAAATTATAGTAGGACCTAGAGTTGTATGGGTTTCGACAAATTGGTGTCTGGGCGTAGTAATGTTGCGTAATACTTTTTTTTCGCATTTCATTTTTTTATTATATTAGTATTAGTTTTTTGCATCAATTGCAGCGAATTTGGTTAATTTTGGTTATTGCTTTCAACAAATGCGCGGAAATCGCTTTTACGCTGTGTCTCGTGACTTTCGTGACGTCATCATTTACGTCGTATTGCATCAGTCGTTTTGGCGATTCTCGTGCTAGCGATTGGCCGTCGTTAAATTGTGATGTCAGACTTTAGACCTTGTCTCTGTTTGGTATTTAAACTACATTTTATAGGTAGAAAAATTCATTTATTCAGTTGGTTCAATTTTAAAGAGAGATGTAGGAGAAAGAAAATGTTAACGATATTTAAAGAGAGCGAGTTGTTATTCAGTAAGGCTACGAGAATATGTAGCGACAAAAGAGAGTTCTCAAAGGTATCTTTGTCGACTACTAGTAAACCACTAGCTTTTTAACCTTCAGTTTTGTAGAATTAGATTTTTGAAGTTAAAAATTAGCATATTTTTTATATTTATATTTTGAATCTTACAGACAAAGTTATTACGATTAATTGATTGTTTACACTAAAGTAAATAAAACGTTTAAAAACCAATTGACAGCTCAACAAAAGTTGAAACTACCAAAGTTTTCAGGAAAGCTATACTTTTCAATGTTTGAAGGCAATTTAAATATTTTACCAACCACAATTCCCATTACAACCAGCCAAAATTTAAGAAAAACTATTACTAATACAAATCAAAGAACAATTTGGTCTTCGAATTCAATGGGAATTTGGCAAAATCAAAGAAATTTAACTTATACTAAGAAGCAAAAAAAGGTCTATACACACATTTCAAGAAACTTACATTTTAATCAAACAGACATGATGCATTGTACTGCTTAGGCTTCGCCTAGGCTTTCGTTAGTTTCTCCAAAACAGTTAGCCGAAAGGCAAAATAATTCAGGTTCGTTAAATATATGTTTTTACAGATTTTCTCATTCTTTAGATTATTTTTGGTATATTGAGCCTCGTGGTCGTAAAATTGCTAATTTGTTGGCAGATTTTTGTGGTGTTTTTGTTGTACTAGCTGGGTTCGGTAAACAGCGTGACTTGCATATTTTGTAGGCGCGCCGTCATTGCGTGTTTCTTTAATAAAAATATTGAGGCCATTCCAAAAAATTTTAATTCATACGTCAATAATTTCGAGACGGCGCATTAAGAAAAAAATCTTTTAATATAGTTTCGTTACACGAACTTAAAATCTTTCTCAATATTTTTTTCTAATTATAGTAACATAAGTCCACGCTAAAACCACGAATTAGGTTTATTCTGCGTATTCCTTAAAAGTTTTAACTTTTAGCCAATCAACGCGGGTTTATTGCGCAATTTTCTGTCGTCATGGCGCAACTTGTAAGCCGGCAATACCGGATCTCTCTTGTTTGATTGGTCGCCCAATATCGTTCGCTAAAGAGGCGTTACCTAAATGTAAACGCCTCCCTTATGAGTTATGAGAAACAAAGTGACTTATTTTTTTTTGGAACAAACACCTTCCTTAAAAAAATAAGATGTGATGCTGTAATGAAAATAATGAATTGTTATCAAATTTTATTCGGGTGTTAACATTCTTATGTAACTTGTTTATTTGTTACGGTGTTTAGTTTGTAAGATGTTGTACTTAATTTTTTCGAAAATTAATAAGTTTTGATCTAGTTTGAAGCGGTTTAAACCAGATTACTTTCTATAAATTGTAAATTTAACCTTGCGTTTAACCATAATAGGACTCAAATTTATCTTTAACGTTATTGTTGGGTAACGACGATTGCGAAAAACCATTTTAAATAAGTTTCCCGTCGGTACTTTCCGAACTTGAAAATACCGGCGTGATCCGGAATGTCAAAATCGTCATTTTGAACCCCGTGTAGGTAATGACGCAGGCATGTCTTGTGACCAACATGTAATGTTGTTTGCCTGCCCAAAAATTTAGGCCGGATCGGGCCTGTCCGTCCCGAGAGACTAAATAGGAAAAAAATAAAAAGCGAGAGACGCGACCTAGCGTGACTGGGTAGTATAAATAGAAGTAGCGCACGTTTTCATATCTCAAACGATTATTTTCGTATGAGCAGTTGTTGCACCAAAGCTACTCCACGTACTTTTCGAAGCAGGACAATGCTTTATCAACAACCAATGAGCAACCACACAAATGGTATTTTTGTGTTGCTCAATACATAAAATACTTTGTATTGTTGGTAGTTTTTATAAAACATAAACGAAATTATTTTTGTTTTTAAGGTAAACATATCTGTGTTTTATTATTATATCTAATATCTAAAAAGTTTTACTTTGTTGTATTTTATTTGTTACTTTATTTTTATTACTTTATATTTTTAATTATTGTTTAATTTGAAATTTAATCAAATTCTTTAATATTTTTAGAATGGTTACTTCAGGATCCCTTTATGTATCTACCTTGCAATATGCAGACAAATCAAGCGAACAACAATGTTCTAGGGGGGACAAACCCCCTCAGCCCCTTAAACGGGGAAGACACTATGGAAGGATTTATGGATCTCTCCCAAACTTTTAAGTGTTTATCAGGTAATGAATTTTTTTTGTCGATTTTTACTTAATTTTTTTTATAATTTTTACTTAAATTTTTTTTAAATTTTTGCTTAAATTATTTTTTTAGATGACGACCTTCAGCCAACTGACATTGAACACACGCCTTCTCCTTACTCTGATTTAAGCACTTGCCATAATACAGTTGATCCAGACTCTTTCTTAGCTAATAATGAGCAGAGGTCAAGATTGTATTCAACCTCCAGCTCATGGGGTGCCTCCCCATTATCATGGGCAAACTCCCCATACAGCGAACTCGACAGTGGGATTTTATCACCCCATATGCCATCCCCTTTTACCCCAAACAATAACATAGAAGATATATTGGTCCAACAACCAGTTGCGACAAAACATGATATTGGAAGACAAACTTCTCTCAGTATGGCACTGGAGGTCTTGGGAGGAATCGAGCTAGGGAGTTTTGCCCCAAACACTTCCAATTACCCCTTGACCCCAGAAAGTTCAACTTATGCTGAAGACGAAATTATTCCTTCCCCATTTGAGAACTACATTACACCCAGCTCTGCACCAGCCAGACAGCGTTGTACTTCAGGTTTTGTTGGGGTATTCTGCAAAGAAAATGAATTATTTGATGATGGTAATTCTCGCATCAGAGCATTTTCTGCCGACAACACTACTAATGGAGAGATGGATGTTGAGGAATTTCTCAAATCCATTAACGTCATACCAACAGAAGATAATAAAGGTAATTTGAATTAAACAAATTAATTAAATTCTGTTATTTAGTTTTCTCTTTAATTGTCTTAATACAAGTATTTATAATTTTATTATATTATTTAGATGTGAACTCGAACAACAAAAACAACAACTATGTTTATGCTGTTACATCTTGTGATAACACACAAACAACTTCAACATCGACAACTGATGAAATAACCAGCCTAGATGCTATTGACATCACACAAATGTTGGACGAAATACAACAACCTTTACCCAAACCTTCTAAACCAAGACCTGTAAGTATTTAATCTTTACATTTTAAATAATTTATTTTTTTATGAAGTTGTTTTGTAATCTTAAATATGTATTTTGTTATAGAGCACAACAGAGCTGGCTAAATTTATTGGAAGCGAGCATGATTATTCTGCTCCACAAAAAGTCTTGGCTCCTCAATTTCAACCTTCCTCTACTCCAGTCATCCTTCCTCATCTTCTTACATCATCGCCTCGCAAGTCTCCGAAGAAACCTCTGGCACAGAAGCCCTCCACATCTCGAACAAAGACTTCTCCAACCTCCATTATTGTGGACCTCACGAAGGAAGAAACAACAATTGCTTCTTCTATAAATAAAGTCGGAGATGTTCCTCAAACTTCTCGGTATAAGAGAAAGAGAGCCCGAAACAATGAGTCTTGTCGCGAATCTCGAAAGAAGAAGAAGACAGTTCGCAGCGAGGCTGAAAACAGACTATTGTTCTTAAATGAAGACAATGAAGCGATGAGGGCTCAAATTGTTAAGTTAGAAAAAGAGGTTCGCGAGACGAGAGAAACTCTTCTAAGCAGAATGACCGGGAAATCTCGTTGAAAGACTTGAATAAAAGTGCATTGCATTTGTTTGTAAAAGCTTTATATTCGCAAGAAAACTTAAAAAAAAAACACTTTTTTTTTTCTTTTCTAGATAAAATTTTCTTTAAATCTAAAAAGTTCCATTTTTCATTATTCTACTTTTCTTTAGATTAATTACATAATAAATTGATTTTTTGATTTTTAACTGTTAGTACAAAGCTACAATATTTGTTACATAGCTAAAAAGAAACTTCTGATTTCTTGTACATTTCTTTCTGTAAACTTTAAGGTATTATAAGGGTTTTTATATTTACTTTGTATTTAAAAGCAGTGGAGACGTATTAAATGAACGTTATAAAATGTTAACGAATGGTTTATAAAAAGTAAATATTTTGATTGTAATTTTGCGTTTGTATTTTATCCTTGATGTCACATTATTTTATTTCGATTATATTCCATGTAAAAAAGTTGGTAACACTTTTCATGTGATTAATTGTATATAATACTCACGCAAAACAAGAAATAAAAAAAAAAAAAATTTAATTTGTTGTTTAACTACTTTCTTTAGTATTATAGAAAATAAGTTTGTTAATATAATAAATTACTATATAACTAAATAAAATTAAAGAATGAATAATTTAAACAGGAAAAATAATATGTTAGTGTTTTGTCTAGATAACTAAAAATATCAAGTTAATTTATTTTGAAATGTTGAACGAGGTTCAGTGTTTAAAAACAACTGTAACATTTATCAATATGGTTAAACGCCTAGGTGTTCCTAGGTCATTAATAATTAAACAGAAGTTTACAAAGAAGCTAGATTCTTCATTAAATTAACAGTGTTAGTATATTTTGTATTAAATGAGACAAAAATTCTTTATCGCTTTGGTTTTTATGATCGCCAAATGTGGGCGGGATATGCTCGATTTGGTTTATAGCATCCGCGTACTGGCGCGCTTGGGTTAAATGAAAAAAATGTATTCTTGTAAATAAGACCACCTGGTCGTGGGGTGACGTGTTAGTTTTTACGTAGAGAAGTTACTCGTGTATAAAAGCTCAATTACAAATTTACTAAATCGAGCGTTATGAAATTTTTAAGTTTATTGTATTAACATTTTTTGGTAAATATTTATACATGTTTTTTTTTTTAATTTTTAATCTTAAATCATCAGAATAAGTTGGAAATAAATACAAATCCTTTATACAAACACTTAAGCTTTATTATTAAGTAGACAACTCTTACATTTATTAAACAAATACAAAGAAAGACTTACGATACGAGTTTTATTATTTGGACTGGTTTGGTTATTCTTTAAATTGTGCAAGCCATTTAAATCGTTAGTAAATATATACATAAAATCGATTTAAAATATAAATCTAAACTAAACCATGACCGAATGTAATATAAAAAGGTCTTTGATGTACAGATATTTTTTTTAATAACAACTAGTTGTTGTCTAAATATTTACATTACAAAAATAACGAATTTATTTTTTAAAGTCGCCAAGGAATTTTCATAGACATTAAAATGTCATTATATTGTTTAAAATCATAAATGTTGCGCTTTTTTTTAAATTTCATTCAACTTTTGACGTGCAAACGTAAATACACGTCACGAATTAAAACACTATAGAATGTCACTTTAACTAGGAAGTAATACTTTTTGGCTCCACCCACTCGTCAATCCATTTGATATTTTCCACCAATCGGTTGTCGACAGTGATTAAATGTTCACGTGTTTTTTATTATACGGTAAGAATTTACGCGTAGTTTTTAATTCAAGCGGTTGTCTTTTTCGCTTACATCAATTTCTAAAAATAGAAAATTGCCGCTGGTTAATTCGATGAAGTATAAAAGAAAAATCTAGCTATTGTTGCTAGTTATTATTTATAGCAACCCTATAGTGTGAAATGCAATATAAATTACGTCATTTAAAAACGTGCATTCAAATGCATACAGAAAACAGTCAATTTATGCTTTAAAATGTTACACATTTACCTCCAAATATACAATGACGTCATTGTAGTTAAATTTGATTCTTGTATCATTCTTAAAACATTGCTCAAACAATAATATAAACATCTGCGATCATGTGTAAACAAAGACCCGGATTTTACCAAAGGACTTCACTTAACAATAGTTTTCGATTTCAATTTATAAACTCCATCTCCATTCAAGTAGATATGTGCTTTGTGTACTTAAACTGACGTAATCACGTTATATTTTAAACATTGACAACTTTTCTGGCAGCATTTGAATGCTACAAAGAGATGTGTGATTGCGCCATTGTAGGAAAGCCGATACTTCCCCCATATTCGGGTTTTGCAAGGTCAAGAAAAGCAAACATATAAACTTGATTATTATTACCCTTCATAAATGCCTTATATGGTGATAAGGTGTGGTGTTAGTTAGGACTTATTTGGTTTTTGAATAATATTTACCCACTTACTCTGTCTAAATGTATTTCTTTTTTTTTGCATCTCATAAATTTTATTTGTGCAAAAAATAATATTTTTAATGTTTAGAAGTGATCTATTATTCAATTAATGTTTTGTTAAAATAACCAACTAAGTGAATATCGGCAAATACTTTTATATCTATAAGACATCAATAAATTAAAGTTTGATTGGTTTGTTAATTGAAATCTGTTATTAAGAATTCCTGAAGTGTAGGAATATGGAGCTAAGACAAAATTGTTATCTAATTTTAAAAATAAATATTCTTGCGCTAGTAAATTTAAACACACAATTTTGAAACGTCTGGACCGTCACGAAAAAAAATCGTTTATATATGTCTAGTTTAAGCTATGACGTAATTATGATTATCTAATATAACACGTGCGCTTTAGCCAAATACTGTGCACCTCCGCGTAGATATTGAATGACGTAATTAGAAATGTTTTTAAAAAGCGTAATAATTTTATGTGGTGTGAGAGTTAATTAATTTAATTAAATTGCGTAATAGTTTACGGACTCTAACGATTATGTCATTTCTATCAGTGAAAAAATAACGTTTTTTCGTGTTGCGTGCCAAATTTTAGGCTTTTTAATACTCTAATGTTAATTTAATTAATTTTGCTAGTTTCGATTGACTGCAATTTAATATTGTTATGAGAATACGCGTGTTCTGTTCTCTATTTAAACACATTTAATAATAACATCTCTTAAAGTGTGTTTAATGTATTATAGCGTGCCAATTACAGACGATTTTCTCTTTGTTAATTCGTGCGTAGGCGGTTAGAACGACCACGTGACAATACTTCACAAACTCTTGCTTTTTTGGTTATTGTTTAATCTTTAAACAAGAGTGATGGTGACGTAATTGTCATAATAAGGTTTCAACCACTTTTTGTTTTAGAGTCGCGTGGGGGTCGTTATCCGATGATAACTTACCGGGTACTCGAGGGCGTTTGTTTGTTAAACAACATTGGACTTAATATAAGTTATTGTTACCACTCCCTTATTTAAAAACAAAAAAAAACACTTCTGTTTTTTTTAAGAAATTTGATATTGTAAGCACTTTAACGTTTTCAAAATCTGTTAGGTTATTGATTCCTTTTTTGAAAGTAAAAATAACAAAAGAAAATTTTTTATAAAAATTGCTCTCCATATATGGGTTGTAATCGTAAGGGCTTAACTCCGTAACTCTCTATACTGTTACCTTATTTAGAATTCAATTGGCAGCTCACTTTGTTTAACAATTGTAAATATTGTTTCTTTTTGTCTATCGTCGTGTAACCAAACAAAGAAAATATTTTTAAACCAATACAGAATCAATTCCACACAATTAAACTTGTAAGTAAAGGAAAATCTTAGCGATACATATTTTTAAATAAAAAATACTTAAACAATGTCTTTAGCTTAAAGAAGCTTATATTTTCTGTGCAATGCTTTTTCTATTTTCCTTAGACACCTTCTTGTTTTAGTTTTTAAAGAATCTGTAAATGGTTACTTTATTGGTAAAGCAAAGCTGATGAAGTATTCTATTTAGTATTAAATTAATTAGCCTTTATTTGTAATTTGAAACATTTTGGTACAATTGGTGATTGACTATAAGTTACGCAAGTATATAAAAAGTTTAACCCAGATAAGTTCATTTGTTTTAATTGTAAGTTCATTTGTTTTTAATTCTTGTTTTATCGATATTATAAAAAGTGCGTCACATATTTCATGTTTGCGCAAAAAAAGTTACCTCACTTGTATGTTAAAAAGGATTACTATGGAAACTAAATCCCTAGGAAACAGATATTTTAAAATGGATTACTTTTAAATTTTCTTTAAGCCCCTTGTCCGGCTTCTTGTTTAAATTTTTTTTAAACCCTTGATGTGACTTTATTTTAAAGCAGCTAACCTTGGTGTGGGATTTCATTAAGAATCGACGTCATATGTTTGTTAGAGGGTTACTATGGAAACTAAATAACTATAAAGCGACCTATAAAAATTTTTTACTTAAATTATTGTACGCCAATAATTTGTTACATGTTATACAAATTAAGTCGACAGCAAAGTTTTCACTAATAACTTTCTTGATTTGTTAAAACAAAAAAAAACAAATACAAATTGGATTAAAACGTTTGCACTCAATCTTTTCTTATTTCTAATATGGCATACTCCATGTTTAAATATTACCGCAAGAGGCAGTGAGTAACCAAAACTTATTTGTGGATGGTTTCCCGCAAAAAATCGTGTCACTCGATTAACATATACTTTAACAAACCCTAACACGATTAATTTCGGTCCGTGTGTTTTTCTGGTAAACTTAACCTTTTCTTAATATTACGACCTAGGTGTTTTATTAAACATATTTTCGTTGTGTAATTTATAGTAAAAGGCGTAAAACATTATTTAAGCATACATTGAAATTGAGAACGTCGCGCCAATGTCAATAGGCATTGCTGTTATACTTTTAAAACGAATATATTATTGTGTAGTTATATTTAGATTATTACTAAATAATTGTAAACTTGTAAAAAGAGCAACTATTAATCACATAAACGTTGTTTAAGTATATTTTAAATAATTTTGCACGGACCACTATCAAAACGACTGTGCAATATTAATTGTTAGTCATTCCTAGAACAAAGGAATTCGTTTTTAATTTGTCAAACGCCAAAAATAAGAGTCCTACTATTGCACTAATATTTCCTTGATTGTTGCGCGTTTATACAATACTACTAGAGCGGATGAATATGGTGCCATATTCTGTCACACATCCGCCCATTTGCGTTCTGCATTTAATTGTTGGGTATTCTTAATTACCACCACGTGATAACAACAACATCACGTGACTAAGTTCTCGTGATCAAAGTCTGAATGTTTGAACATGTTTTTGTAATCTTCCCTGATTATTTTACTCGGTGAAAGTTATCACATCCGAGGAGGCGTACATGAATTTTGACCAATCAGATTGTCTTATTTTAAGGGTATGTCCTTTTTACAAAAAGTGTAGAAAGTTACAAAATTTGAAAACAAAATTAGTAAAACGCTTTGAAATAATTTACGTAGTTTTTTGTGTTAATTTATGATTCATTTCAAACATGAATTAAACAAGTGTAAAACGTGCAATTAAGCATTTTTATGTTTATTTCATTTTTATAGTAAAATGTTATTTTTCAGTGTTATTTTTTATTATTTTTTAAAGGGGATAAAAAATGTAATACAAAACATTATAATTTGACCACTTTTCAAATTTTTAATAAAAATATGTTAACAATTTTAAAACATTTTCGAATCAATATTATATCAGTTTAAGTGGTGGAGCAATGTATTTTTTATAATATCCTAGATATATATTTATTTGAATATTAGACTGTAATTTTATAATTTCAATATATTTATAGTTTTAAACGAGTAATTTAATCCTACCACAACAATTACTCCGAAATTAATTTTTTTCAAAATGTTGCGCCTTTTTTTCTTTTGCAAGTACAGGAAAAAAATTGCAAATTTTGTCAAAAAAAGAGAGTTGCAGGTGTGGATTTATCACTTGTTGCGCAAGTTTTTTTTAGATGCCTCGCCCTGATTTAAGCCTTCCGTTAATCCGTCAACAATAATAGCCCGTGGCGTGTGTATTGTAGTAGAACGACTTCAACTTATCGCTGACACTGACAATTTTAAAGCCTAGATTATAATGAGAGACTAAATTAGCGTCTACTCGCGCGCGCGACACGCACGGACGACCGCGTTAACTGTCTCCACAAATTACGGTAGTTTTCCAAAGTCAGCAATAAAGTGCTGGCTTTGTTTATGTGCTTAGCACGAAATGGCGATGCGCGGTTTCGTCAATGCAGGATTACGACCGTGTTTGTTTGTTGAGATTGCAATATATTTGCTAATCGCTTCTGGAGACCTTTTCAAGCTCGAGGTCACGCCACCAACGTGCACGCGTTATGCGCGTGGACGTTAATTCACACAACTTGGGAATATGATATTTAAATTTAATTAATTCGCAACTTTAACAAAAAAAATTTAAATTTCAAAAAATTTGCAAAAAATGCAAAAAAATCGAAATCAAATATCGAATTTCGATTGCTTGCAACATAATGGGGTTTAATTACAATTCTACCCCAAACAGAGGGATCAATAAAAACACATTTATCTCTAAACGTTTATTTTGACACGAACTGGTTTCCTTCTTTCCACAAATCATGGACTTAATTCGCGAAATCCTCGAAAATCTTTGCAAAATTTTCCATTCTGCAATTATGATGCGGAGACCAACGCGCGCGTGTTTAATCGAGCGTGTCCACCTTTGCCATAACAACAAATAAGCATTTAAGATTTATAGTCTCGCATTTCCAAAAAATAATCCAAGTCCATGTCGAATTTGCCCTATGTCAACACATTTTTTTTCATCTGAAATGGCGTGATAGTTTCTTTCTTTGGCGATTCTCGGAAACCGAATAATCGAGGAAAGATCGAACGAGATTTGGTAATTCGAGTCCTACTTAATCCGTTATTATTTCTGTGTCGTGCAAAAGTCGATCAACGATCCACGTCAATTTACCTTCTGGTTGTCAAAACAAATCCACCTATTTTTATCGCATGTATTTTTAAAAAAGAAGCTTTTGGCTTGTACAACTAAAAAAAGCGGTATCTCCCCTATCCATTTTCTAAAATTAAAGCGCTATCAGTCCAATAATAAACTTGGCTCGAATGACGTTTTTAAAAGAACGTTTAAAAATAAAATTAACTAAATTTAGTTTTGAAAAATTGATTTATGGGTTGCTGGTATAATAAATAAATTGTGTTAATATGTAGTTTTGTAATAAGGAACTGTAATACTTTTATAATTTATTATCTCATTAAGGCAGCGTGGGTGTTAATGTATATACCCAAAATACAAATATCATTTATTAATTACTGCGCACGTGATAATGGGTAAAGGTTATTTTTCTTGCAAATACGAAAGTAGTGCACGTGAGTTGACCTTTGGGAAAATATTTGCTTATTGTCGCATTTGCATTAGGAATTATAGGTACTCATATATTCGGTGAATTTCTGATTACTAATAAAAAACTTACTCAGGTCTTATGCACGTGACGCGCTTTTAATTCTGTTGTGACCTTTGCTATTTATATTGTTAAGGAAATTTCTTTCTATTGTGTATTCATCTTAATATAAACCTCATAACGTTATATATTGCTAAGCTAATTGTGTTGGGTATTTTAGTGACTTTTCTATTGTTTGTTAATCACTTTTACCACCTGACCAAAAATAAACAGAATCACCTGACGAAATTGGACAAAAGTTTTCTTAAAATGACATTTA
This sequence comes from Corella eumyota, assembly GCF_963082875.1. Taxonomy (NCBI): domain Eukaryota; kingdom Metazoa; phylum Chordata; class Ascidiacea; order Phlebobranchia; family Corellidae; genus Corella; species Corella eumyota. The sequence goes on from NC_137491.1 coordinate 7,813,467, forward strand.
ATATTTCGTAATAAACTTTCGCGAAATAATTAAGTCACAAAGGTTAACAAAATGACACAAGATGTTGCAAATTTTCGTGTTAAAGGTTATTTAAAACTGAAAAGATAACAAAATTGTTTCAACGGCACCCTTTCTTTGTTATAAGTTATTTTTAATCACACGACATTCAAACAAAAAGTTTTGTATACTTTTAAATATTAATTTAAAATTAAACTTTTTTGTGAGAAAATGTAATAAAAATTAAATATCACTTTCGTTTTTAAGTTTGATTACGCGACCATCATATCAATTTTTAATTTCTTTCTAACATTGGAAAGGCGTTAAATAAATAGAGCGAGTGGTTTGGTAGTACAACAAATACTTATAGGTGTAACAAAGTGGCAAACCTATATATTGTTGTTTAAAAAAACACCATAAATTAACGTCCATCAAAGTATATTGTTCTTTAAAGTATTAATTAACTTTGTGTTAACAGTATTTCGTTTCTTCCTACTTTAATCCCGTACAATAAACTGTGTAGTGTTACATGTCAATCAAACTTGGGTGACTCACCGCTGGCGTTTAAAGAAAACGGACGAGTTAATCTAAAATAGTTAAAAAGAGATGGAGCAGCCCGTACGATGTATACAAAATAAACATAAAATTAATCTTTTGTTAACAACTTTAAATTACTAATGCAAAGTAAGAGAATTGATACTCAACACGCTTAATAAATTAAAAGTTAGGACAAGATACGACTTGCCGTTCTTTTAATCCGAAATCGGTTAAAAATGCATGTCAAACGAAACGAAAAAGAAATTGGTCATGATCTTTTAAAAATACTAATTTGAACAAGACGAGACTTGTCACTTTGTTGTGACGTATTTCGGTAGGTGGTTTACGCAATTGAAAAAGTGACAAATGCGTCACTCCGAATTTCGTATCGTACGACCGCTTCTTTAACGCGACGACACCAATATAGGCTTAGCTACCTTGTAATTTTGAGCTATGACGTACGATTTAGTGATTGTATAGTTCGGATTATGGCCGTCTATTAACTTAACTACTATTGTCAACTTGCTTCAATTAACCTTTAAAATTAAAAAAAAATTGGTAGGTATAGCATCGAGTGGTGTGGGTAATTAAAATGGGTTTCAAATTATTTCGTAAGTAATAACATTTTGTAGGTCGCGTTTTCCAATGTTTTGATCTGCAGATTGCCGCAGATTTTTGCAGATCCCCCAATAAAATGATCGACAGGTTTCTGCGGAAATAGCAGCGATTATGAGATTTAAAGAATAATGCGATATTTATTCACCTCAGTATACAGACAACTTCTGTCAATACCATCAGTTATTTCAGCTAATTAAACGTGACACGTGTTATAGCCGAAATATAGGACACCTGCGAGTCGCAATATCGTTAATATATTTATTTCCCTCAGCACTAATAGCACTGTTAATGACTGGCTATTGCGCAACGAGACTCGATTTTTTTGCAAAAGTACGTAAGCGTCTGCGAACTGCTGGTTAGCATTTGATTACAGGTCGTTAAATTATTAACAACGACTTCGATTGTAAGGGATTTATAAATTTCGCTACGCAACGAATAAAAACACAAGTTTTGAACAATGGACTCATGTGTATTGGTTTTGTTTTTCTTCTGTATATGCCCACGTTTTAATAAAACATATTTACCTGGATTATTTTTTTTCTATAATAACTTTAATTTAATAAATTCCTTTTTCAAGAGTGGTTTTGCCGTGGTTATAATTTGAAAAATAATTATGACCTTTACCCGTTTTTAACTTTGATAATTTCGCTTTTTACGAAATTTGTTATCAATTGCGCGCCAAATTACATGGCCCGAGTATATAAATAACACTTCGTGGGTATTGACAGACTGTTTCGTTATGTTGGTTTCTGTTATTTGCATTGGAAAACAAATATGATAAATTAACTCGGTGGCAGTTGAAACGTGCGCGTTAATATTTAACTTCAGTAAAATTAATTCGTTTTTAAATTAAATTTTAAAAACATAAAGCAAAACTTCTTTAGAATTGCTGAGTGTTTGCGAAGTTCATTTTGCCAAAAGTGAAATTTACTACCACTGTAGTTAAACGGGGTTGTAAAATTTGCATAATCATTTTTAAAAGCGAGAAATATTGTCGAAATCGTTTTCTTTTTTTGTAAAGTTAAAATTTTCTGGGAGAGTTTTAACGACTGACAACCCGGGTTTTACCCTTCCGCTTTTTGAAACAAAGTTCCGCATATGCGACCATATCGAAACACGAAATGATGACGTGGCAGTTCATGATATTGCGTAAGAATTTTAAATTCGTTCCATGACACGCAAAGAGCAAACAATCGAGAACCTTCCATTGGCGAGACTTTTCTTTTCATCTTCTCTTATTTACACCTTTTCTGCAAAAGAAATAATGTTGCAACTGTAATTTGGGCGATAAAATATAAACTTTTTATTGCATTAGGAATATTTTAGTGTACATTGGCTGCTTAATTAATTTTTTGTGGCGACAAAATCAATATTTTTCCTCGAAGTTGTAATAACTCGGTCACGTGACTACTTTAGTTCGTAGTAAACAAACTTATTGAGGCGATAAAAATAACAGCGAACTCGTTTCAAGGCTAAACTGTTTTGCAACGCTACGGATTTTGCAAATCTTAGGAAACGTGTCAAACTCCGATTGGTCGAAACAAAAACAGCTGATGTCGTTCAATAGTACGTGGAAATTTACAACAAGAGTAAAGTTCGTGCAATAAAAATGACAATTCGTGGCCTAGTAGCAACTGAACTAAAATTTGTTACCTTGATGTAAAAGGGTCGAGTGCTCTTGCTATATTACGCACGGCTCCAGATTAAATTAACTCTTTGTCAACTGGTAAGACTTTAAATTGCACTTGTTCGGGTCGTGTGGTTAAACGATTGGCCCTTAAAGAGTTTAATCGAACAAAGGAAACGAGAGTGTCCTGCCATCGAGTTGGTTACGTGGTTTTCGTACTCTCGTGCGAATAATTATGACTCATTGCTAACCATCTATTATTACTGTGGAGAGGGCCTAGTGAAATTAAATAGGCTCGTAGGGAATCAGCGCCTCGCCTTTTGTTGTTATTTTTGCGTTAACAGCACAATGGCCAATCTCGGTTTATTTTTCCAATTAGTGTGTTGACGGGTAGATTTCATATCTTTTATGTCGTTAGCTATCAATCCAATGTTTGCTCGCGTGGCAATACAAGCACTTGTTCAATTCAATGGTTAATATTTGATTCATTTGTGTTATTGGCTAAAACAGGTGTCTAACCGTAAACCCTTTCTTTCCCAACGCTCGTGTTATGGGATGCGCTGCGGACTTTAAAGAGTTACGAACTACTTGCGGTTGCGATTCGTATTATATAACGTAACATCAACAAAGATGCTGGGTAATTTCTGGCTAAACAAATTTGGCTTATTAGATTTTACGATTTGTTTTAAACAAGTGTGGCTTCATTAGATCGTTAAAATTAATCGTATTTTAACTAGTTTGTATATTGTAAATTAATGTCATTTTCTTGTTCCCGTGTTATTTATAGATAACATATTAAATTCGATTTTTAAGTGTTTTTTTAATTTTTCATACTCTAACTAGTGTAACAATTTTTTTTACATCAACTAGTATAGGCGAATTATTATTTTCCGCGCCGATGTAAAAAAAATAAACGGAATATGTTTTAAATTAAAGCGGCGCGCTTAGCCATACGCTTATGGGATCTGGTATATAATTAAATACTTAATAACAAACAACAAACACGAATATAAGACGTATGGAATCATGCGCATAAGAGTTTCTAACTATTGATCCACCTACGTAAATAACATCGCTTGTCACGCGAAACTATTGTGTTGACCAACCAGCTCCATTATAATGCACTTGTTTTGACTGACTCGTCGTTTTTGTCACGTGACCAACGTCTTTTCGAGCTATAAATAAATAACAACAACAACAACTTGAGTATTTTTTTTACAGTTGTACTTGTTTTATTTGCAATTTTAAATTGACCACGTCTTTTCGCTTCACAATAATACTATACACAGAAATAAAGTTGCTCTAAGTCATGTCCAAACAATTAAATTTTCGAACGAATATTACGTCTATCGCCATTTTTTGGGAACTTTTTTCAGTGGAACAAAAACCCAAGAAACGCCAGCATTTACATGGTTTAAAGCAGCTTTAACTTTTGAAATGTTAAAAACATCGATCATATGAACAACTTAACGATAGAATACAATTTTTAGAACTAAGGGGCCAAACAAAATATCATTTTATACAATTTTACAACTATTTACTGGGATTTACAAATTTTGGCAAAACAACTTATTAACTGCACATGTTATTTTTCTATATGTTTTAATTTTATGAATTTTTTTTTCAGTAATAAACATGTTTAAAAAATCAATTTAACTAAGAAAAATAAATAAATGTCTTCAAGGTAAAAAAATATCAATTTTATGAATAAAAAAACGCAAGAAAGTTCTTTGTTAAATTAAAGTTGTTTTGCTACTGGTAATAAAAAGGCACTTGATTTGTAAAACGCCATTAATAAAACAACAAAAAGCCAATGTAGAACCAATTTTTGTTTTAAACTTGTGTTTAGATTAACTATGGCAAGCAAACTGCACCATCATTATAATGTTTCACTGAAGAGTGAAAATATAGCTACTCAAAATTAAATATATCACAATGTTAATATACCCCGCTAATTCTGGTAGCATAGAAGTCATTTCAGAACAAGGCTTTTTTCCTGTCGAAGGTTTATAAATATAAAAAAAAGAACAACGAAAACAAAAAAACAAACGAAAAACGGGACAGCTAACGTTCATAGAAAGGATTGATCGTAAAATTAGATCTTGCATTCAAAAATTACTTGAAGTCCCGAAATATAAACACAGTTAGTGCCATATCAAATGGTACCTTGTTGTTGGAACATAGTCTTTAAACAAAAAAGTTGTTTATGATTGACTCATTCGTCTCATAACGTGGGCTTTCAGGCTATCGCGTTCGGATTCCATTCGTTGGATTTTTTCCATAAGTTGCTTATTTTCGGTCTCCAGGGACACGGCGCGCTGTTGAATTTGAATTTTTCTATGTTTTCTTCTCTGCCTCGATGCTTTACAGGCTTGGTTGTTGCGGATTCGTCGCTGGTCGACTCGATCTAACTCATCTAAGTTCATTCCAATGTCTTCATTTAACATGTTCGGGTCAACTTCAGTAAGGTCATCATTGAGTCCGAAAAACTGTGTATTGTGGGTAATGGCGTTGGATAGAAGGGGCGACATGGCGGTATTATATTCGGGCAAAATGTTTGAGAAGTTCGGGCAAGAAGTCGACTGAACAAACTCCGTGCCAGGTTGGTGACAGCCATTTTGTTGGTGGTCGAAATTTTGATTGTAATTTGGTGACGCGTAAAATCCAAAGTTGTCGCCTTGCATGGTGTTGTTAAATTGGTAGTTTTGGCCATTTTCGCTGAAATTATTTGTTTCCTGAACACCCATACAGGTTTCATAATCTGTAAGATAAACAGAGCGTTAATTTTAAGTCATTGTTGGGCTAAATATAATAAAAAGTGATTAAAAGAGTCTAAAACTAGCAACGAAATTTCGCTTATCGACATGGGAAATTAACAAAATGCAGTTTTCATTTCAAAATTGAAACAACGCTAGAATCGTAACGTAGAGTACGAGGCCTGCCCGGGCGCGATCCAATCGCTTAACAGTCGCGGTGGGAGCAAAACGGACTTCGCAGATTTCGCAAAGGTGTATTTTTGGTCCAACCGATTGCGCGAGTTTTTTTCGCGCGCAATTTCGCTCAATCACGTGCGCGCGGACATTTGATGCTGTCGCTGTCTGCGGGCGAGTCTCAACACGCCTGGGTCTGCGATTGGTCGATGCACGTGCGCTCCCGTTGCCCTGGCGACGCATTTAAGTGGGGTGTTTTGCAAAACAAGGAAAAATCGATTTGGTCGCTATAGCGAAATGTTTGGCGCGAAAACAAAGAAGAAATCGGATGAATGCAGCGCAATTTGGAAGACGGCCAAATCAAACTTAGGCAAGATTTGCAAGTTGTCAACGCCAACGAGCAATTAATATTTACAATTATTGCAACAAAAGCCAATCTTTATTACATTTCAGTAGCGGACGTTATTTTTTAACTAACGCTTCCGCGAATGATATTAAAACAAACAAATTTAAATTATTTTAAAAAACCTATCTTACCAGGTCGGACTTGTTCCATAGGAGTGAGTGGTTCGTAAAAACTGTTTGTTTGGCTGCAAAGACTGTGCGGAGATCCCATCGACTCCGGATAAGTCTGGTACCTTTCAAACGGAAGATGCGGACTTGCTGAGAAGTTGCTGAGCGACGGAGATGAGCAATTTCCTCCGTCCCTTAAATCCGAGGAGGGGACAGTTATCATCGTGGCGTTTCGACTAATGTTATTATTATTTGCTGGCATGACAGTAACGGATCCCGTGTAGGCCTGGGTGTTAGGTTTTAGTATCGGAATAGGCTGGGTTGGTTTTCGCTGAAAAGTTAGCTCTGATTTGGTTTTCGGTTCCGAGTTGTCGTCCGATATTTTGTGATTTTCGATTACTTCCATAACTGTTGTGATCGAATACTGCCGAGTCATTGAAGTTGGTTCTCTTAAAATATCGGGAAGGCTGTCGCCATATGAGGGAGGGGGGTTGTCGGACTGGGGTTGAAACTGAGGGTTAGTTTGCGGGGAGCGAAGTTGGCAATGGTCGTTAAACATGATGTCTAAAGATTCAGTCGCGTCAAAATGATTTGGTAATGGAGCTAGCGGATAGATGGTATCAGGATACACTGAATAAAAAATAATCCTTTTAATATACTTTACCCATTAATGCTCATGTCTGCATTCACATTGCTTATATTTGTGCATATTTATTCTACTAATTGTTTGCAATTAGTAGTATCGCATTTAAAATAACTCATTTACTTAGTGAATACATTGTTAATATTTTATTGCATTAAATGCTTTGCATCTTACCTGCTTGTCCTAATAAGATATCTTTCTCGGGCGGGTCTGAACTTAATCGTAATGTTCTAACCATGTTAAATATCAAAAAAAAAATGCTTTCAATTTGCACTGACTTGTGAACGGTACAACTGTAAATAGTATATGAGCTGTTGCCCAACGTTGCGTAAGGTTTTATAAAGCGATAAAAATAGACATCAGCCTACGTAGGTGATTCCCCTTCCTTTATTTTCCCGCGATATTTTTAGTTTCTTTCTTTCTCTTTACGAGTAGACAGGTCATGACTTGCCTAATCGAACCAGCTTCGTTTTTCTTTAAGTGTTTCTTTCATTTCTCTAAAACGCACGTGCAGGTTGTTACAGAAGTGCTTTACCCGGGTTATACCCTAAATATTAACCTAAAACTAAACGCTCGTCTGGAAATCTATTTAAGCCACGCCAAAGTAAATGTAATAAAATGTGAATAAATTATAATATATCAAAAAAATAAAATTGTTAACGCCCTTGACTGTTTTTTTTTTCTGAACCAATATGTAAAACCACACTTGTAAACAAATGGATTAATTTAAGTGTATATTGTGTAGGTGTGTGTGTGATTTGTGACCTAAGTGTACGTTAACAGTCCAAATGATAAAAGAGCAACTGTTCCTTAAATAACAAGTAGGTAAACCAACATTTTATACTTTAATATATAATAACCTCAGGTTGAAAACTTAACTTAAATAAATAAAATACCGAAGTTTTCTGGCCAATTAATAAGAATAAATCTGTAGCCTTTGTATAGACATTGTAATGTATTTATAATGACTCACTGTTTGGTGTGCGCCTTATTATTAATCTATTATAAATTTGTACAAAGATGTCTTTGGCGACACCACATTTTGGGTGTTACAATTTACTTTCATTAAATACAAACACAAAAGTTTGTAGTACAATCCAAAGTATATATATAAACACTTTATATATATGCTTTGGTACAATTCAAAACAATAGTTGAGAAATGTGAAATGTGTGTGTTACAGTTATAAATAATAAAAGTCAAAAAACATTTTATTTAATTTATGCATGAAAATGAACGGTTTATTTGCTCAATAATCCCTCAATTTACATACACTTATTTATTTGGCCAAGGTACTTTGCCCTTTTAAACTGCATTAATGCTGTATGTTAAATTTAATAAAGTCAATAAAACTTATTGAATAACCAGCAGATTGTGTAAAAAAACATAAAACGAATTTGGTATACTTTTTTTGATGTTAAATTATTAAATATCTTTATAAATGAAACAAAATACCATGTGCATGTGAAATAAAAGTAAATTTTATAGGTTGTTACACAAAAGTACAAAGCACCGATATTGTTTTGTCAATAAAAAGTTTTTAAATGAATGTTATATAACTGAATGATATTATAATTATTATAGTTCACAGAATTTATTTTAAAGTTAACTGCATTTAGCTTACATAGCGATTCGGTGAATTGCTGAGGTATTTTCCCTTTTATTTACCCGCCCGTTCTCTTCCCAACTAAAAAATGTTTAAACAACGAGCCGGTAGAGTTATTTCAAACACCATTGGAAAAGTACCTGAAAGTTTTGCTTCCTCATAAATAATATTTCAAATATGCCAACTGGTATAAAAATATTTTACCAGTTTAATCCGGATTTTTTTTAAATTTAAATGTTTTATTGTAAACCATTTTTCCTAGAAACATTTATTATATTTAAATATATAATTTTGATTGAATCTGTTTGTGACTAAGTCGTGACAAATTTATTCCTTTGTGACAAATTTTGTTTATTCAATCCCACTATTTAAAGTGTTTGCCAATTTCATTGCTGCTAATTATAACAAAGTAAATCAATTATACAAAATTTGGTTTATTTGCATGGTTTTTATTTAACACTTAATATTAAAATGAATGTTAAATCTTTCTGATATACAAACTAAGGAATTAACTTATGTTTTGCATAATTACAAAATTTTTTATTGAATTTTCAACAGCGACTCTTTTGCGCAACCGGGCGGAATTTTATACCAGATAAACCTAATTTAGTTAATCGATGTGTTGGACTATGCACACCATTGCAACTTTACAATAATTTTCTAGATTCTTTGTTTTTTAAGGGAGGGTAATATGTTAAACGCTTAGGGTAAATAACTGTGCAATCTAGTCAAACTTTAAAACTAATAATAATGTGTACCTTTACATACTCACGATGTAACAAGTTTTAAATAATATTTTTTTTAAATAACTTTTTATTTAGAATAATTTTGGGTTTTAAATACCTATAGATAAAACTTTTAAAAGTGCATAAATATGTACAAATTATCTAAACTTTAGTTATAATTTTTTGACAACCCTGTTTTTTCCGCTCTGCATGCTTTTTTAAACAACAAACCAAAGTTAAGATTTTAAAACAGTGAAATGCACCTTGTTTTTATGTTATTAAATGTAGTTACGCTATAACGTTTTAATGTTTTTTAATTAGAAAAATTTTAATCTTGTTATTTTTGCGTTAAGACCGTCTATTAGTGTGTTTTGTGTCAATAAAATGGGGGCTTATAGTAGCAATTTTGCCATCGATAGTTCACAAGTTATTAAAGGAATAAAGCCCACTAATCCTAGGTGGATTTTAAGACATGCAGAAGCTTTGGATATGCCAATTTCTGAGGTAAATTTAGTGTAATTTTTTTGTTCGTTTTACAAGCAGACCAGCACTCACAGCAGCAGGTCTTGTTAGCTATATACAGTAACATAAGTAATTGAAATATGTTAAAATGTATGGGGATTTAAATTGTTTTAGACCAACCCTTTTTATATAAATGCTCTATATAGACATCCAGATGTTGGAAAAGATTTTTACAACTTGGTGGAAACAAGAAAGGGTTACTGGCACACAACGGATCCTTTCTTCAACAAAACTCACAAGAAACAGACAAATTTGTGCAGCAAGTTTGTGTTTAATTACTTTTTACTTTTAAATTCTGACTTTTTACAAATAAGTTAAAGCTTTTTGTGTTTTTAATGTTTATTTAAACTGACATTGTTATTTGTTTGTAAGTGGTGTAATTTTTTTCTTAATATTCTGTTCAATTTTTAATAATTTAGATTTTTCTTCAACTCCCCTGGTCACCAAAAGGTTTAATGACGTTCCAGGTTTTCTTAAAAGTATGCAAATGGTTCAATGATGCTGATGAAGTAACTAAATTAAAAGGTAAAGTTGTTCTTATTTTGTGACTTGAAAATTACTTGTAAAATGTTTATATCTAATTTGACATAAATAATTAAATCATGTTTCCTATAAGTTTTTAAATATATTATAAAACTGTAAAGTAACATAAATTGTTTGATTTGCTTTTAAATAAACACTTAATTTTATTTCTAGTTGTTTATGGCATCTTAAATCGTAATCGACCCTTAGATGTACGAATATTACAGCAGGTTTTGAAACATGTTTATCCTGATGAACCTTTAGAAAGTGTAACTCAGATGGCTGAAAACTTTATAGAACATGTTTGTAAAATTATTTTGCAGAACTGTAATTTGCAATAGCATAGAAAAATTTTTTTAAAAATATGATATGCAGTAACTTCACTACTTTTGAAGACAAATTTATAAGTTAGACAGATTTTTTTTTAAATAAGCACCAATTTATTTAGTTGGATTATAAGAAACAAGGATCCATTGATGAGGAGGAATTTATTTCATTTGCAAAAACAATTCCATTCCAAGAAATGAGAGATTTACTTTTTTTTCAAATTTTTCCAGATGAATTAAATTACAATAATTCTGAAGAATGATTAAGAAAAATATTTATGAACTAGTATCAAAAATTAACAAGTTTTTAGTGATCTGTATTTGAGTCTGTTTAATTTTTGTGCTTCAGTTATACATTTTTTTTTTTAATTTTTTGTTAATGATAAGTTTATTCTTTGTTTGTGCTTTATTTTTTTTATTTCAAATTTCTTCAATTTAATGTATATATTTTATTTTTTTGATTAATTTGTACAAGAATTCTTTATTTTAGTAATTGTTTTTTTTTACCTTAATAGGCTATACTTGTTTTTTTTTCTATTTTAGTGCTGTTTTATATTTAAACCTTAAAACACTGTGAAGTGTTATATAATAATTTTTATTTGTATTTACATAATTTTTAAAAACCTTTTATCTTTAGATCAAATTAAGTTGTACTTTTAAAACATAAAATGGGAACTATTTCTCATCAACCATTTGTAGTTATAAAACCACCACAAAACAAACTATCTTTACCGCCAACAACTAAACAACCAGATATCAATTTTACTGACGATTTTTGTTCAATTGAAAAACTTGATAACATAGCAAATCAATTATATGCAAAACAAGAATATCATGAATATTTAAACAATTTACCCCCAGTTTGGCCATTACTTAATATTGGAAATAGAGGTAACTATAAACCAAGTGTGGATACTATTCCGACAGAAAAGAGTAGTAAAAAAGAAACATATAATAATCAAAATTTGAAATCAAAGACTTGTGGTTCTAAAGCAAAACAACCGAAATTGGATAAAATTGTTATTAGTAAGTTTTTTAAATTCTGTGTTTATAAAATTTTAATTGCATGCTAAAATATGCAATAACTTTTATTTAGTTATACTTTTTGTAGTTTTGAAATGTTGATTCTAAGGTTATTTTTTGTAGGTGATTCAGACTCGGACAGTATTTCTTCAAATGGGACCTCTTCTTCAAGGACTAAAAAAGCAAAAAGTGTTGTATATGTTCCACCACATCGTAGAAACCAAAGCGAAAACAAGGATCCATCCTCAATCTCACAAATGATCCCATCAACTATACATAAAGTGCCTTCCACACAAAAAATCAGAAAGTTATCCAATGAAACTACAATTCAAATAGATCTAACTGCTTGTAATCCACAAAAAGAAGTTTTGAATCAGAATTTAGTTAATAGCAACGATGATCTTAAAAAGTTGCATTTTAAATTTTTTGGCAACAATCAAAAACTGAATTGTAACAATAATTTGTATGTAAAAAATTTGTCTGATTATTGCCAGGCATATTTCGAGTATTTCTTTTCAAAAAAAGCTTTAAAAATTTATCCAGATTTTGCTGAATATTTGTCAATTTCGGAGAGTAAAGGATGTGAAATTAAAAACATTTTAAGTCACAACTGTTTTGATAACTTAAACGACAAAATGAAACAACATTTTACTGATATTCAAGCAAAATGTTTTGTAATGTTTTCTATAAGGCGCTCAAACAAATTTTTACTGGATAAGGTAAGGCATATTTTAACTTTTTTTATTTTGTTTTTTTAATTGAAAAAATTAAATATATGGACAAACTTAACTTTTAAATATTTCTGAATATAATACAGCATTTTGCAAAATCTTTTTTAACCTTAAAATTTGCAACTTTTGTTATTTAGTTTGGCTTTCGAAGATCTTCTGTTAAACTTATAAATGCAAAAAGTAAGTACTTTTTAAATTTATATTCTCAACTTAAAAATATTAAATTTTGTCAGTGATTTGTGTTTTTTAGAAAAAGCAAATATTAAGGTATGGAAAATTAACAAGAGTAAGTACAAGTACAAGATGTCAAGTGTAACATCAAAAATACTTTTATCACTGAAAGAAAAGTATCTACCTCGTGGCAACAAAATTAATGAATTCCTATTACAACTTGATGCAGGGAAATTTTTTCACTATGTCAGAAAATATTTTGATTTTTGTTTATCAGAAAAATGTTTTGAATATAACCCCGGTTTTAGCCAATACATTAAAGAAAAAGAGGAAAGTCAACGAAATATGCGATGGGAAATAAACTCATTGATTAAGCAGCCAGTGTTCGAATATTTGTACGATGAAGTTATTAATCTTACCAAACAAGAAACTGTTCATCTTTTCTCCTACTTTCTTAAGTTTTCTGCAGTTCTGAAAGTTGATAAGGTAATCTATTTTTTGCTAAAAATTAATATTCAATAAATCTTAGTATTAATATTGTTTTGAGTTTTTTTTAATTCTTAATATTATTTTGTGAGTTTTACCTTTATTATATTTAAGGGATCAATTTTTATATCAAGCTTGGCACTCCTATTTAAAGATTTTGAGCCAAAATGTAAGTGAATATCTGTTAATTTAATTAAATTAGAATTTTGTTTATTTAAATAAACCACCTAAATAAGTATTTTAGTTTTTAAAATGAGTAATTTTTATTTTACTTCTAGATGGGGAAAAAAAAAAGAAAATTGATGCTGCAAAAAACTGTCCGAAATCCATCGTTAAAAAAGTTAACAAACTTAATAAAAGGAAAAATGAAAATAATGCTGAAAAAGATTGTCTGAAATCTGTTGTAAAAAAAGTTAATCAAATTGTTCCAAAGAAAAATGAAATCGATGCTGCAGGAAAACATCTGAAATCTATTGTTAAAAAAGTTAATCAACTTGATCAAAAGAAAAATGAAAAAATAAAACATAGTTCAAAAATTCGTTCCTCTGTAAATGTTATAGGCAAAAATATTGAAGTTCTTATATCTGATAGAACATCTGAAAACCGTGATTATGACAATGAAAGTTATCGAAATCAAAACTTGTGTAGTACAGGGGATGAACAAAATTGGGAACTGTATAGTCAATGGATGCAATTAAACAATTTTGAAGAAAGATTTCAAGAAGAAATGCATTATTTGTTTAATACCCAGAATTCAACTGTTCCACACTACTACAATGAAAGTGACAGTATTACTTTTCCAAATAGCATGAAAAATGTAACTAATTTCCACAATAATACATTGGAACATAATGATTATGATTTAAGACATATCATTTCAGAAAACAAACAAAACTTGGGGGAAAAATATTTAAAAAATATAAATGAGATTGATGACATACCAAGTTGTAGTTACAAAATGTTAAATGACGAGGAACTTGAAAGCTACAAAATTTATTGTGATTTAAAAGAAAACACGACTAATAAACCTAGGAAGTCAGTTTTTGAGAGGATATCTGATTGAAAACTTGTTAAATAAAACAAGCTATTACACAAATAAAATGTTACACTAAATTTTATGTTGTTATTGGATGGTTAAATAATAGATTAAATTTTTAATCTTATTTTTAGTGTTATTTGTTGTTTGTTGTATTGTAATTCCACATGACATTTTTTATGTGATGCACCATAATTACAATGCTGTGTTTTTATTTTAAACAGACATTTAGATTGTATTTTGTTTACTCCTAATATAAATGCATGTTAGTTATTTCTTCTTGGCAACTTTTATGTTTTTAATTATTTTGTTTAATTGTTTACAGGTGCAGGATAACAGTTGTGTTGTTTGGGTAAAAGATTGCACCCAAATGGTGGCTAAAATCTTCTTTAACCAATTTTTTTAGAAAATGTTAATTTCATTTCCTTCTATATAATCACTAACAAAAAAATTATAAGCAAGAAACATGGAACTTGTCGAACAGAAACCAGATAAAAAAAGAATAAAAAATGAAAAATGCAATTTTTTAGCAGATTTACTTCCAGCTTGGCCATCTTCAACAAACAACGAAAAACCCAATTTTTCGGCAATTTTACCAGCAGTTAAAAGTGAACCTATGGAACAAACAGAGGCGATTTTACCAATTGTTAAAAAAGAGCCAGAGTCGCAAGGATCAAGAAATTTACCAAATGCAGAAGAGAATCAAGTGCAACTAAACAAACCTAAACCACCTTCAAACAATAGCAATGACAGTAATAACAATTCAGGTAAAAGTGTATTGGTTACTAGGTACTTCTACTATTTTGAAGTTTATGTAAAATTTGTAGTCTGATCTTACATTATAAATAACCAAAAATAATTTATTTAGCAATTATAGAACGAATACATTAGCTTTAATGTATCTTCATATCAGTACTGTTGTTTAAAACATATTTAAATTAGGTTTTTTTTTGTTTTAGAAAATACACAACCTGAAAGTAAACAAAAGATTAAACAAATTATTTGGGATTTAAAGCAACCAAAGGAAAAGAAAAATTCGTACGAACCTAGGAAGGCTTGGAAACGACCTTACAAACATGAAAACTATTTTAACCAAAATCAAGAATATAGAAATTACTCAAATTATGTTTCATCATGCTGGAATTATAATGAAGATTCATATCAATATAATGATGATGATTTTTGCGATTCTTATAATTACCAATATAATTGTTTTAACACAAGTCAGAATTTTAGAAATGATTGGTACAACAACAATGGTTATTTAAAATATAATAGGTATTCTTGGTATGCAAAAAACTACAAAAAAACGAAGCCGAGTTACCAAAAAAACCTTTCGACATCTGGTCAAAATTCTTTAAATGATAGAAGCATAACCCAAAATGTTTTAAACCCAAAAAGTCTTTCTGAAAATTTCGAACAGGCTCATAGTTCTTCACAAACTGTTCAAAACTCTGCCCAAAATACTACAAAAGCAAAAAATGTATTAAATTTTGATAATGAAGTAAAAAATGTTAATAAGAATGATTTTTTGATTGATCTGACCCAAAATGAAAATGAAGAACTTGAAAAAAATGATGTAACTTCAAAAATTAAGAAGCAACAGAATATTATTACAATTGATTTAACAAAGAAGAGAAAAATTAATGCCAATCAGATTGTAGATACTATTTTTTTAGATGATTTTGGTGAAATAATATCTAGTGATAAAAGCAAAAACAATAATACACAAAAAAGAGACAATATGGATGGAAATATTATTACAGTTTCCAAAACTACCCAAACAAACCAGGGTGACAATAATGCTAAAAAAGATGAAGCTGAAATTAAAAAGCAAAATGTTAAAGATACTGAAAAAAATTCTTTAAAAGAAACTGAGGAACGAAATGATACTGACAAGAATATTTTATTCACCGAAAATGATACCGAAACGCTGGATCAAACCAAAAAAAGTGAATGCCCTATCCTGAAGAAAATTTTTCGGGTTGGTGAAGAAAAAGTAAACGGTGTTCCACCAATGAAAAAAATGCAGACTGTTAAATCTAATTTGCCAAACAAGTTTCCTGCTAATGCAACAGTTAAAAATCTTTGCAGCATAACCACAAGTTTTAAGAATATAAATGAGGATAATGATTCTAAAAGTGAAAGTCAAGTGCCAACAACGAGCAACATTGACTTTTCCAAAAACATCAAACATGAAGAAAAAAAAATAAATCCTGATTTGAATAATGAAAATGGTGATAAAAAGTCGACAACGCTACCGAAAGTAGTTCACTCTCTTTTAAAGGATGTTCAATACTTACGAGATATAACTGTTAAAGTCAAGCAAGAATTAATTGATCATTTGACTAAAAATTAAAATGAAATATTACTTTAAAAAGAACTTGTAAAATAGCTATGCCCCATTATGCTTGTGATAACTGTTAAAAGTTTGTCTTCATTTACACTTGGGGTAAAATTTACTTGTTTTTTTTTAACGAAGATTTAGCCTTTTGTTACATTTACTATTACCAAGTTACACTGTTATTGGATTTTGTCATTACTGCTTTTTGTAAAAGTTTTTTTTGTTACCATACTGTGTTTAAAAGCTGTTTTGTTGCAATATTTTTGTTTTCTTTGCAATATTTGAAAGCTCTTTAAAAAATATGAATCAATGTTTTCCTTTTTCTTTCATTTATATTGCTCATTCATGTTTTCCTATTCCTATGTTTACCCATACAAAACTGGGAATATACCTTTTTTGTTTGTATGTTAAGGTTAATATTATAGGGTTAATTTAATGTTTTAAACTGAAATAATATGAGTTAATGTGCAGTTAACTAAAACTGTGCCAACATGCAACGCAAAACTGCAACCGTTCATCCAAGCTTTTCCAAAAGATCATCTTCACCCCAGGACAACTTTTATCCCCAACAAAGTATGCAGAACAATCCCTCATCAAGTAAACCATACATGAAAACACACTGTTATACTCAAAGCAATGTTAGCCCTGCCGATGACCCTACTGATGTAGAAGAAAACTCTGTAAGTTATTCTATGATAAAAAAAACTCGAAAAATACGTCAACTGCAAGACATGAGATCTATAAATGATTGCGAGAGGGTTTTTATCAACAGAAAAAGAACATTGATGCAGAAAGCTAAGGAACTTGAACAAGCTACCGGTGCCATCGTAAGATTCCTTTTCAATCAAAAATTTTATTTCTATTTTACTATGAAAAAAAATTTACAACTTTAAAACACTAAGCATTGTATTGGTATTGCGAGTTAGGATCATTTTACATTTAAATTGTTTTAGTGTTTTAAAAATAATTTTATTTACTAGGTTACTGTAACTGTAAAATCACAAACTGGTGAAGTGTTTTATTTTGCAAATTCTCACGCCACCATAGCAGCTCTTGAAAGAAGTGGTTTGTTAACTTCTAATGCAACTCATGAAATGTCTTCCCTTCATTTAAAGGTGAGTGTGTTTTTAGTCAACAACTTTATTATAACTTTTTTGTAAAGATTTATGTTTTTTTTTTATTATTATCAGATACCTTCTGTGTTTTCCAACATTTCTGCTCATTCTATAAATACTTTTAATCCAATTACACCTAATATTGAGCGCAATCACACCATTAGAAGAGGTAGTACTTCAAGTCCAATTGTACAAAACTTTTCTCAAAATATGGAATCTACCCAAGCAATTAACAAACCAAAAGCAGTCTTACAAAAACAAAATGATACAGGTGTTTTAAGTTATCAGAATGCAAATCGATCATTAAAACGACAAACAGCATCCCCCAATCCCATAAATTTAGTGTTTGAATCAAAATCTCCCAAAAACCAGATAAAAGTTGTTTCGGCAATTTCTGTTCCATCTTCAACTTCAGATGAGTCTAGCTCCTCTAGTGATGACTCTTCTGAAGCATCATCATCTGAAAGTGACAGTGACGATGAAAACAATAAGATTGAGGTTGCTGACATCTCGACAAAACAAAATAAACTGCATAAAAATACTGCATCCACTGTCATAGATGCAGAAGTAGTTAAGGTATCATCAGAAGACGACAATGAAAATAATGATACTTCTTCTGATGAAAGCAATAATTCACCCAACAACAAAGATGTTAAATTATCAAATACAAAAAGCAATAAGTCAGCTGACAAGAAAATTGGTGATTTATTAGCAAAAAAATGCAGTGCTTCATCAAGTGAAGAAAATGCAGACTCATCATCTTCAGAAGAAGAAGATAGTGATGAGTCAGAAGATGAAACAAACAAAGAGTTATTGAAAGAAAACCAAAAAGCAAAAATTGAATGTGCTAAACCAAATAAAGATATTAAGTTGATTTCTAGCAGTGTAAAAGCGAAATTAAAGCCAAAGATTCCTGAAAACAAAAACATTTTAACTTCTCCGAAATTTTCTCCTTTTGTACCTCTAGCTGCTGCTAAAGCAAATGCTTTAAAAACACCATTAAGGGAAAGTTTGGGCAATAAGATAAAACCATCTGAAACTTCTGTTCAAAATGATCAACCAAAAGATTCTAACCAAAGCTTGTTTACAAATTTACCTTCTTGGACTTTACCCAATTTAGATAAAAAATCCAATTTAAGCGAGACAACTTTTACCAAAAAAGATTCGAATTTACTTTCTCCTAAGACAATAAACAGTTTTGAAGACAAAGTTGTTAATAAAAGTTCATTAAAAGTTAATGAAAAGAAAAGGCAATCAGTTAAATTTAACTGTTATTTTAATAAAGGTGAGGATTTATCGGCTCACTGTAAAAAGTATTTCGAGTATCACTTTTCCGATGAATTTCTTCAAAATAATGAAGCTTTTTCGAAATATGTCCTTAAACAAGAAAAGACAGCAAGAGGATGTGGAGTAATGGATGTTCTTCACCAACAAGATCCATTTAAAGTTTTGTCCACTGACTTGGCAAAACATGTTCCAAGAAAACTGTTTACTCATTTTATTTTGAACGCTTTGAAAGATTCAGAACACCTTACTTTTAAGGTAGTTTTAATATAAATTTCTGTATAATGGGTGTTTGTTAACTAAATCCTAAAAGTTAATTTTATTATGGATTTGTTGCAGGCAAACTATATCAGTAGAAAAATTCCATGGACTAAACCCAATGAATTTAGTAAGTTATTTATTTTTTAAGTATTTTCACATTACAAAACTGTTTCCATTAAAACTTTTTAAGTTTTAAAAATAAGTGATGTCTTTAACATGATTTATTGCTTGCCAATAGTTGCAAAAAAACGTTCGCTGTCGGAAAGTGATTTTCAAGACAGTAAAAAGATGAAAATGACTGATAATCCAAACGCAAAACCTGATCGAGGTTCCATGGACTTATTCCGATATTGTAAAAAATATTTCGAGTACTGTTTCTTGGACTCTACTTTGTTAGAAAATCCGCATTTAGCTGTGTATATAGCACAACAGGAAGACAATCTTAAGTCCTGTAATGTTTTATATATACTGAAAAGGTTTTGCATATTTACGCATCTAAAAAATGAGTTGCAAAACAAGTTGATATTGAAATCAAAAATCCTTGGTTTTTTAAAAAGTGCTCTAATGCGATCAACTGTATTGACATTTGATTCCGTAAGTAACCAGTTGTATATGTTTATGTTTAATAAAAATTGTTTGTCTTTTTTTTTTTGTACCAAGAGCACATTTATTGTCATTTTTTACATATATTTACATACAGGCGTGCACTATAAAACGAATATATCCTTGGAACAAGACAGCTTCTTGGCGTAAGTTTTCAAATAAACTCTAGGTTTTGTTAAAGTTATTGTTTAAATATACTTTTTAAAACTATTAAAATTATATTAGAGAAATGCAATAAAGATGGTTACACTGAAAAAAAAACTCAAAAAGATCCCAAGAAACTTTCAAAGAAAACAAGTGAAAAGAAACAAGCAGTTATAAAGGTGACAATTTAAAAAAGAAATTTGTTTTTGTATTGGTAAAAAAAGCTCAACTTAAAGTCTAATTTAAACTATTAATATATTTTATTAGAAAACAGTTAATCTACCGTCAACTTCAGCCATTTCAAGTAAGTTTATTTTTAACATATTTGCTATTATTATACACTTTATATAAATACTACAAAAATGTATATATTTTTTTTAGATAAGACACATGACGTTTCTTTAGCATCTCAAAAATATTTTATCGATTTGAAATCTAAACACCTTAAAAATATTTTAAAAAATCCAAATTTTGTCACCACCACAAAACTGGCAAAACTTAAAATGTATTGCCAAAAATATGTTGAGTATTGCTTTAGTCCCATGGGTCTTAAAAATGAGGCAAAATTTAATATTGAATTAAATGATATGGAAAAAACCGGGCAGTGTTTTACTCTGCGCCATCTCTTATACAATGTTCCTTTATTTTTCGAACTAAAAGAAAATGTAAGTTGTTTTTCAATGTTAAATGCCGAAATATTAATTGAACAGTCTTTGGAAAAAATGAAAAAATTGGAAACAAACAGGGATATTGAGGTAAATGTTACGGTTTAAAACATCTAAGTATAATATTTTTGTTTTTCGATTATTTTTATGTTTAAAACACACAAGAAATATCAGTGTACATGTAACTGGTTTAACTTTAATTTTTCCTTTTTTGCAGAACAACCAAATATACATTTTCCGAGTTTGAGAGTTTGTGATTTAAATTCAAGGTAATACTTGATATCTACAACATTTGTAAACTTTGAAGTGCAAGTTTTGTAGGTTGGTGTTTCAGTAGAAGTTGGATCATGAATTTTTACATTCTGCTAAAACACTGCAGCATGTTTTCCATAGTTGTATATTTGCTTTTTATTTTGTTGGTGCCTCAAAAACTTTTGGTGTTGCTTTATTTACAATTTTTTTAATTTTACTAAGCTATAAAGCAATTAATAAACAAAACGGTTCAATTTTTTATAACAGGGTCCTATAACAGGGTCCCTTTTAACATTTCCACCTTTAGTACGTTTTTTACTTGGAGGCAGGCATTCTTGTTTTTCTGTTTTCCAGTCTTTAAAGCAGTGAAAACTGGGAGATTCTTGATCCCTAACAAAATCCTGTGGTAACAACAACGTAGGGATGCCTAGAAATTTCTGTATCTTAACAAGAACCTTTCCAGGGTTGTTAAATAGCTCGAGCCCGTCAATTATCATCAAGTTACTGCTGTTAAAAACTTGAAGCCATCTTCTTAGATGTATTTCGTACAACCCGTTTGTGATTAACGTAGAAAGATAATCGTTTTTTAGCATTTCTTTGCTTATAAATTCCTCGTCTTCTTTGTGAGAACAAGCGTCGAATGTTTTGTTTATTTTAGGGTAATAAGCTTGGAAGTACGACTTAAATGTTTTGTACTTGCCCATACCGTTTGATGCATTAAAATCACGAAAACGCGCTACCTAAACATCGGTTTACCAATAAACAATTAGACCTTATTATTAATAACCATAAAAAGCTACAATATATGCCTAAATTTCATAATAACCCTAAAACCTATAAATTACTTAATAGTTAAATGCTATTGGACAGACAACAAAATACTAACCTCTTGTGCGTAATCGGAATAAACTCGAGCTACTGGATCACATAATATTAACAGTAATTTTACACCGGGGATCATGCTGTGTATTTTAAACGAAATGTCTACGGGAGGGTGAAGCGAATCGAAAAAATAACCCGGTGTTTTTTCCATACTTAATGTATTGTCTGGCGCAAGAGGCATGTTGTTTCTAAAAAAAGTTTTATTGATTGTTTTTTTAATAGTAAAATAATTTTCCTATTCCACTATCTTAAAAAAATATATATAAAAATTTTAAGTTTTGCTAAGTCTTTACAACCTGTATACATTTAGGTTTCCGTTTTTTTGAGTAAAAAAAAATTGTTCATGTTTTCCAACGCGTATCATGGGGTGCTTGCGTAAAAATGTTATCAAAGCTCCAGTTCCACATTTTTTCACGCCGATTCCTATAGTTTTAGGAAGATGTTTCGACAAATTCTAAACACAAGTAAATCGCGACTTTACCTACAACATCAGTAAATTATTGGATATTAAAAACATCATTGTATTTTAATTGGCAGCGTGGTGTAGTGGTAAGAACACTTGCTACACCACCTGATGTCGTGGGTTCAATCCCCACTGATCTCATGCTGTAGCGTCCTTGAGTAAGGCGCTATAAACGGTATAAACTCCTGCTGAGCCAGCACTTAATCAGCAGCATAGTTACTGGGCAATTATAATCTATAATATCCCAAACTGCCACAGGCAACTCGAGACTGGGTCGGAGTAACTGATGTTACTCTATGTTTAAGTCGCACATTTGACTTTCCCACATCGAGGATAAAGATATATACAAAAAAAAAAATTTGTACTTATATTACTTTGTTTGCGAACGAATTTTCTACTTCAATCCATTTCAACTTTCTTTCTTCGTGAATATTTTTGAGAGGCTTATCTGAACGTTGTTGTACACCTAAAATAAAAAAGGTTTAATAAGCTTAATTAAAAAAATTATATTAATTTATGTGTTATAGTATCTACTTAAGACTTCATAAAATTGTGCATTGATTACTATTTACACAAACCTGATTTTTGGATATAATAAAACATACATCCCAAGTTAATTACCGTTAGCAACGTTACAAAATAGTATTTAATGTAATTTTTTATCATAATTCTTTTATTGCCTAAAATACTGCAAAATTTTTTTTTATGTTTCTAAAAAACAAATATTTTTTACATTATTATTAGGCTATGCTATGAATTACTTATATAAATTGTAAATAGATAAATTTTAATTTAGAAAACATTTTTGGTTAGAACTAAATATTTGTGCAATTTTATTGCTTAATTTATAAGGTATAAAACGCTTATTAAATCTATTCTTTATATTTCTTGTTAGAAAATATGTTATTTTGAAATACCTTGTTCCAAACAAATAATAATAAAATAGTTGTAGTTGAGGTTTAATTCGTAGTTTAATTAAATAATATCAATATGGCCTTATTAAATAATTTCTAGTTTTTATTAAATGTAAGTCTTAAAATAAATTAAATATAAGATAAATCAAATCGCTTAGAAACTCAATTATTTTCTTTCAACTTGCAAATTATAATACCAAACAATTTTTCGTCATTTAAAAATACTTTTTTATTTTTAAAACATGCCGAGTTTAAGGTACTACAAAACTATTTTGTCTTTAGCCTTAACAACTCCAAAAAAGTCACATATAGCCTACTTAGTTGTAATTTTAAATAGAGATTTAACGCATGATTTTATCCACAATGGTCGAAAATTATTCAATTGTTTCGGTCATTTTTAAAAAGGGAAAAGGCATTATATTACAAAAATTGCTACCTACGTTTGTTTCTTAATCTTACACCCTTTGTGTAAGTATTAAATTATTTCATAATTGATGTGCCTTTATTATATTTATATAATATGACTAGGTAGGTAGATGCGCATAAATATTGAAAACTTTTGGTAATAATATGTATTACTTAAATATACATATTTTTAAAGCATTAATTGTTTTTGGATGTTATAATTTAAATATACTAGTGTGTTAAACTATTAAAAAGATAAATATGTATTTAAATGTGTATATTTGGGGATAAAAATTTTTAATCACAAATGGCGCTAAAGGGACACATGGGGCTTGAAAATCTTTTCTCGGCCTTTTTACTCGGTGTTGTAATAGAACGTGGTCAAAATGTCGGGAGCAGTAACGATCCGGACTCGAAAGTTCATGACAAATCGTCTTCTACAGCGTAAACAGATGATAGTCGATGTGCTTCATCCTGGCAAAGCCACTGTTAACAAATCAGTCGTGCGCGAGCAGTTGGCAAAAATGTACAAGACTACATCTGACGTCATCATCGCATTTGGATATAAAACCCAGTTTGGAGGTGGAAAAACAAGCGGGTTCGCATTAATTTACGATAACTTAGATTATGCTAAGAAGCACGAGCCTTATTACCGACTTGTTCGTCATGGACTGGCTGAAAAAAAGACGAAACCATCACGCAAACAGAGGAAGGAGAGACGAAACCGTCAAAAGAAATTGCACGGAACTGCAAAGGCAAAAGTTGTTGCTGGCAAAAAGAAGTAAAGTTAAAAGTACTTCTTGTTTTTTGCTTTTATTATGGTTTTGCATTTGTGATATATCTTTAAATTTTACATTACATTTAAAACTGCTAAGTGTATGTTGATATATTACATTTGTCAATTAATAAAAGCATAATATTAAATATAAAATAAGCTTGATTTTTTTGCAGAAATTATAATCTTACATAGATAAGTACAAAGTCAAAGAAGTAACAGTTTTGGTTTTAAGTAAATTATTTAAAATCAGATAAACAAAAAGAGATTTTGGTGAAAACCTACAGCAATGGAAACAAAATGCCAGCACCGTTTTTATTGTTTTGGGTTTCCACTACAGATCTTATAAAGCCTAGATGTATGTTTATTAAATAGACAGTTTAAAAATAAAACAAACCATACTAAATTTGTTTGGGTACACCTTTATTAAGGTGCTATGATGTAAAAGCTATGGGGATTGAACTCTTCAACCACAACACTATATGCTGCACCTTTTACTCTGTGAACTTCATCTTTACTATAATTTGAACCATGTATGCTATTTCATTTAAATAATTGTGTGTTTTTTTGCTCATTTAAAATGATATGCTTTTTTTAATTGTAACTTTTTCTTAAGCAAAAACATTTAGGTTATAAAATAGGATATAAATATGAAATATAATGGGTGGTAAAAAAAAGTTCAATTATTACTGCGTGCAAGATTTCCTAAAAACTGTGGCTCTCTATTTCGGAAGAACAGATTATCGAGATAAGATTTTCAATTCTTTTTATATACCCCATTGTGATCATTTTGGTGAAATACTATGGAAAGAGAAATCTAATCTTACAATTGTTCCTGCAAAAAAAGCAATTCTTCAGTTATTACGAGCAAAGCTTTTGAAGCATAAGTAAGGATTGCATTAAAACTGCCAATAATTGTTGTAGTTAAATAAATGTTTTTTTTTTATTTAAGGTGGGGGGATGCTTCACTACTGTTGCTAATCATTTGCCAATTTGACTGGAAAAAAAATTCCATCAACCATTTTGCGGAAGTAGGATCGATTTGTATTTTTGTTACAAACTATTTAACAGATATATTATTAAAAAGTATATTTAAAAGAATAACTTTTTAATATTTTAGATAGTTTGGCGAGTTGGAAATGAAGTAATATTTCACAATCCTAGAACATGTCGAGATCCTGAGGTAATATTAAAACACAAGCAAACAATGGGGTCCTTTTTATCTGCCTTGGACAATAATCATGTTAGATTGGAATATGCCTTCACTTTACTAGCCTCACAAAATTATATGAGCGCCTTCAACGAGCTAAAATACCATTCGTTGATTCAACATGCTACATCTAAACAACGAATAACTTCTGATATTTTGTTTTGGAATGAAACAATGGAAGCTTACTTATCCTTGATTAGTTATGTTTTATGGAAACTTTCATTGATGAATGGGTACAATGCAAATATGCAGGAAGAATCTTCACAGAATTTAGCAACGGACGTTTTAAGATATTTTGATAACGTTATTAAAAAACCTGGCTGTTGGGACATGTTTTTTCTAAAACATGCTGAAGTGTTACTCTTCTTTGGTGACTACGACAAGTTGGAATCAGACTTGGTAACTTATGCAGAAACTAATCCTGAAAATCCCAATGCATTAAAATATTTATATCTATTTTTAAAGAAGTTTTCTAAGACCAATAACAGACAATTAAAAATCTCAACGTTATCAAAGTTACAAAATTTATCACCGGCAGATTCATTAGTTGTTGATCTTTTTACTCTGCACTTTGAAGACTGGTGCAAAAGTTCTATTGAAAATAAAATTAATGATAAAAATTTAACCATAGCTGCCGAGGTACTTTTATCTATGTTAGATTACCCATGCTGGTCTGATAACATTGATTTATGGTTAAAATTAAAATCACTTTTCAAAGTTGCGAAAAATCAATTGTCAAAACCAAATTTAAAAACATTTAGAGAATCAATTTGGGTTAAAACTGAAAGAGACCAATGGTGGCCGCATTTATATTTTACCATTAATTCCCTGAATACTAACAATTTATGTTTATTGCAAGCGAAATATTATGTTTCAACAAAGTTACAATCCAAAAATTGTTTTTATAACAAAAAAGCTAGGAAAAAGTTAAAATTGTTAAAATGTGAATAGCACTTAAATATTCTAAACATTTAAAATTCTTTAACTTGTTTTATTGTAATTGTTGGATTTTTTTAAATTATTGTTACTAATTTTGGTGCTTTAAATTACAAATTTATCGCACTGTTTTTTATTTTTGTTTAGGTAAAATGTTTAAAAGTTAGGAATAAAAGTTAAATTGTTTAAAATATGAAATTGTTGTTTTGTGACACATTCTTGAAAGAAGGATTGGATGTAAGCGTTTCTGGAACATGGGCAGTTGTCGACTTTTCCTGTCCTGTTGTCCTCGAAGAAATTCAGATTGTTCCAAGGGGAGTCCGTGTTCATGATCAACTTTGTGCAGATGGGTATTATAAATGAGTGCATGTTTTAATCATTGTATAACATGTAAAATTATATAATCAATCAAAGTTTTTAGAGATTTAACATATGCATACTAATTTTTGTTTAAATATTTTGTGGTATTAACAGTTGTTATTTAAAAATAATATAAGATTGTAACTATCTTGTACTTATTTATTGTGTGTCCGTAGACAAATTGGAAGCACAGCACCGGGACAATTTCGCGTGGACTTTTTTGCTTCCGACATAAACAAGGACTTAACAAGCACTTTCGGAAGTCTTTGTACTCTCGATTTCAATGAGTCAAATCGCACGAGCGTTGTGCCACATTTAACGTTTCCAATTAATAAACTTTTGTGCACGGGATGGTATACTTCAATTACCATCGCTGTGTTTGGTGCCGAAGCCTCCGACACACAAGCTATTCAGGCAATTTGTGAGCGCAAAGAAAACGATGCTCGAAATAGCAGATCTCTATTGCCATCTAGTAGTAGTGGGGATTATCGTCGTGACAACAGAGACCACAAGATGGATAATTTCCGGGGTGGGCCAAATTTTAGTCACCCATCATCTCATTTCAACTTTAATCAAAAGAGAAACGAAAATTTGTCAACAATAAACAACGATCAGCGCAATTTCAATCGACACTCGAGTTATGAGGGAAGAGGATTTCGTGGAGGCCGTAGTCATGACAACTATCCTTATCATGACGAGAAAAACTTTCAGAAGCCGGGTTTACTTCCAACACCAGCCAGCTTGTCGAATCAAAACGACCCCAATTTTTCTGGGGAAAACGGTGAAAATTATCAAAATCACTTTGGCGATAAATCCGAGGGAGAAAACTGGCAAAGTAAAGATCATATGTATCCACCCAATGATAAACTTCTTGATAAAGATAAAAAACTGGACAAGTATGAAGAACAATATCAACTCGAAAGTAACACTGCGGTGGGTGATTGCTATTTTCCTGAAATTGACTTATTTATTTTCTATACAAAACTAATCAGAAAAATCTTGACTCAATGAATAAATGGTACAATTAAGGATTAAGCTATAAACTCTCTTTTTGAGATAGCCTGGAAATGTTACATACAAGTAATAAAAACAATGTAAACTTGTTTATATTTTGTTTTGGTGACTACTAAGCCAGTATTTTTTGTTGTTTTTGGTTTTCTAAGGTGATTTTGTATTTGCTAAACATAACTCAGATTACATATTTTTATATTTTATGCATTAGTAATAGGCAAAATATTCTAACAAATGAATATTCACGTTTATATGTTTTTAAAGGATATTTTTTTTCAAGTTCAAAATTGTTTTTAAATAACCACGCTTATTGTTTTAAATTAGTTATTTCTTGACAGAATGAAGATTCACATCCAGAGGGACAAATCGGGGAGGAGTGGGTTGGAGAAGAGGAAGAGTATGAGGAAATCAGTGAGGAGGAGGAGAACATGGAAGCGATGGTAGAAGAAGATCTTCTTCTCCCTCCTTCTATGATGAATTTTAATCCATTTGATATGGAGTTGTATCCACTTACATTTTACAGGTATTTCATTAAAATATATTTTTTAAACAACAATATCAATTAAGTAAATCTGGTTTTTGTATTTCTTAACTAAGCACTTTTAAAAACAGGCTTAAAAATTTTTTTGAAGGTCTCCTCAACTTTCGCCATTTGAAATTTTCACGAACAAACTTCAATCTGAAGAAGTAGAGACTGAAATTAAAAATGAAGAACTTCTAAAAGCCAACAAAAATGCAGATGAACTTAAAATGTTAATTGAATCCATGTTGAAAATTTGCCCAGTAAATATAAATGCAAGTAGTGAGGAAAAGTTGATCTGTGAAGTTAAGAACGGTGAGGAATTACATTGGGTTTCAAAGTTGGAGCAGCTAGTTCCACTTCTTGATAATGGACTAACATGTTTACTATATGCATCAAGGGAACAAAAAATTGACAACTGCACAATTCTAATAAGTTGGACAATGACGGCTCTTCAGCCTAACAATTCTCTTGCTAAGTTAATTGGAATCAATGTTCGGGCTATGAAAATTGGTATTAAACTTGTTCAAAAGCTTTGTGAAACCACATTCGAAATTACTGAAGCTTTGTACGACTGTGGTTTGGTCGATTGTTTGTTTGAAATCTTGAGTAACAAGCACGTTGCCTCATCTGTAAAAGTGGCTGCAATTAACAGCATAGACGCAATCACAAACTGGTCCCCTGTCATGAACTCATTTATGTTTGGAACAAGCCAAGTGCAACTGAACGAAAAATCAGATAACAAAACTGGGTATGCGAATTTGATTTCTCTGGCTCTTCAAAATCATGTTGCTCGTGTCGTGGCAGCTTTGGGAAAGCTTGCCCATAAATGCCACATCTATGAGTGCACCCATCGAGTTAAAACTCTTACTCAACAAATTGTTGTGGAGAAAATTCCGGAGGAATATTTACATGTTGAAGAGGAAGTGGAGGATGAAGAAGACGATGAGGAATATAATGAAGAGGAGGAGGTCGCAACTGCAGCGTCAGAAGCAGATCAGGAAGAAGAAGAAGATGTGGTCATGGAGGTGGAAGTTGCTGTCGCAGAGGAAAAAAATGACCAAAGGGTATTTTCATTAAAATATTTTGTTGCTAATAAATACTGCAGTAGTTCCATATTAAAAATTTATAATTTTTAAAATTTTGTAGACTATTACTTCTGATCAGAATTTAGAACTAAGAATTATAAATGAAAGTGGAAAGAGAAAGGTTATGGGTGTGGCAAGAAATTCCCACCAATCAGAATCAAGCATTTCATCCAATCAAACTACTTCAGGAAATCAAGGCATATCCAACAAAAGCACAGAGCCTGATGTAAGTATTTATATATGTTGAGTTTAAAGACCCAAGATAAAAGAGATTTAAAAAATTTTGCCCTTTTTTATTGAATTTTTCTTATTTTGTGTTAGGTTAAAGAAGGTGGTTTTGTATCCATGGATGCTGTTTTCGGGAACACAAACATAAAAGTTTCTGATGAGGAATTATGCGAGCTGGCGAGATGTGTGGAAGAAATTACAACAACTCTTAGTGATCCAAGTAAATTTATTAAACAATCACCCATTCATGTGTTTCCACTTTCAAAACAAACTAAAACCGAATCTGGAAATGACAAAGAGCTCACTACACTACTCAGGTAGTTTTTTTGATGATTAAATTTGTAAGTGGAACTTTTTACGATTTTTAATTTTAGCTGTAATGTAGTTTAAATGTTAATTGTTAAAAGCTTTTTATGGTTAACAAATTTAACGTAATATTGAATTGCACACTTTTTATAGATACATAGATGGCTGCGATGTTCTTGTTTCTATCCAAGCCCTACTGACCCTTCCTGTGGTGTCGGGACATTATCAACTATTTAAAGCCTGCAGTGATTTTTTTGAACAACTTATGAGCACACAAAAAGGGTTGTTGTATCTTGTTATCAACTCTGACATGGTGTTAAATTTAGTGCAACATCTTTTAAAGGCATCAACACATTTAGATGTTGAAACACCCGGTAAATTAAATTTTGTATCTGAAATAAAAGATTTTTAGTATCTTTTTTATGTTTTTTATCAATACATAAAGTAAATATCCAGTAAAGTTTGATTTTGAATCAAAAAACATCTTTAATTTCTTCAGGAACTCCTGGCTACCTTGGAACCAAACTAGCCTTTTATGTGCAGACAATGTGGGCAGTGGATCATATAGCTAGTATGTTGGAGTCAGGTGCAGAATGCGATGCAGTAGATGAGGAATTAGTTCATACTTTTAAGATTCTTTTCTCTCTGACTTACCCGGCCTTTGGGAAAAATTTTGTTAGCAAAGTTTTGTCAATGGATGACCATATCTCCGGTTTGTACCAAACTTTTATTACCATTGTTAGTGTTACTTATCAAACTTTAATTACTAGAGTAAAATGACATGTCGTAATATTATCATTTAAATAGGTGTTATAAGATGTTTATGGTTTCCCGCAAAACTAAGTGATCCCGATCCAGTTGTGGAGGAAAAGTTGGATGCAAATGTAGTAAAAGAGGAAGAAACAAATGATGAGAATGACAAAGACACTGGAGGTAAACTAAACTTTTTTTGTTAATTTATATTTTCTAATATTAAATTTACTTAAAATTCCCAGCTTACTTCATGCTGTAGTGTGTTTGTTATGAGCGCTTGGTTGGGTCACAGTTGGTTGATGTATTATTAATATTTACTCTTTATGGTTTAGATTTGACTTTCGCAAAAACAGATAAAGGACCACCGAAAACTTACCACCGGGTGGCAGTAAACCACTATGCCAGTTCGCTCCTACTGATGTTGTTACAACGTTCTGATGACATTAAGTTTATCTACAAACATATCAAGGATTTGCGACGGGCATGCTTGTCTACATCTCATGTTATTGCAAAATCTGAGGACATTAGTCTGTGGTTAAAACCCTTGGATATTAAGGAGTTATGTGGTACTGAAGCGGACATTGAAAAACTTATTGAACTTATAAAGGTAAATTTTTTAAAAACCATAGTAAAATCTTGAAACAATGGCATTTTTATATACTAAACAATCTGTATTTTTGCATTGTCATTATTTTTTGTGCAGATGGAATCAGCTAATCTTGAACCTTCAGCATTTATCAGTATTGGACCAGTTATCTGTTCTTCTCTGCGATTACTTTGTCATATTTGCTCAGGAGGTGGGTAGTTTGTACTTTATTTATATGCAAAAATTTTACCGTAAAAATAGATTGTATATATACTTAGTTTAACATATCCTAAAACACCTTATGTGAATATTAATTGCAATAGTTATTTTAAATGTTATATGTTAACAGACACACAAACAATTCGAAGCAGAATTGCTAAAATGTTTTCAGTTGGAGGCTTCAGTGTTTTATTGACTCTTATGTCAGATCTACATCAATGCCTTCAATATGCTTGCAAGGGAATCCATGCTGTCACATGTGCTTTACCTTTGACACTACACAACCTAATTGCATCGCTAATCAAAGCATCTTGTCATTTATTTTATCTCATGCTCTCATTTTTACTTGATGCTTCTGTGGATAGCAAAATGGCAAATAGCGAAAAAATTACTAAAGTTTTGGTTGCGATGTATTCAGATAGCTATCTAATGTTAAAACATACAAATGCTGTTTTGTTGGATGAAATCACTGACAAAGTGGTTTTAATTCTGGCTTTGTTTTTCTCGTATCCCACAACAGACAACAAACGCGCAACATCTGTTATTGCTGAGCTGTTAATATTTGCTGAGAGCCGATGTGATAATTTTTTATCTGCTACAACTCTGTTATCTCAGCTCTTACCCCTACCACTTCCAATAATTACACCTGACAATCCTCCAGAAAATGTGCGTGAAACTGCATTGGCAGCTTGTACCATGTGGAGTTCCATAATTAAACCACATCTTGATCACATTTGTTCAATTTTAGTGCCTCTGTCATCATCGACATCTGGTCCAATGATTAAACTTGTTGTGATCATTATTCAACAAATTATCGACTTGGCGCCTGACTTAGCATCCTCTGTGATATCGAAATATGTTGAGGATGTTGCACCTCTGTTAGTCAGCACTGTTATCACTGACGACATTGATCCAATCGCTGATGAGATATCCACAGAAAAGGAACTAATGCTTTCACCAGAGCAGATGACAGCTATCACCACTTTTTCTTACATTGTGTCCCTGCCTGCTGGCAAAGCCACTTTTATAACAATGATGTATGACAATGTACCTGGAATAATGGATACTTGGTTGTATGCAACAAACCTTGAAACACCTACGGAAGCTGCGGCTTCAATTTTACTTCTTGCTTCAGTTGTTGTAGATTGTAGTATAACCATGTTAACACAAAGCAACAATAATGAGAAGAAAATAACAAGTAACTTACCACCCTCTGATCATGTAAAAGCGATCACGGTTCTTGCTTTTGTACAGCTTTTCCATAGCTCTCCACTTGTATGTGATAGAGCTTTTAATGTTTTAAATATTCTGGTTTCTCAAAGGTAAGTTTTTTAAACATACATGCCTTATAAAATCCCCTTTGATTTAAACCAGCTTTATAAAATATCTTGGTAACCTATTAGCAGATTGTTTAACACCAAAAAAACTTTTTTAATATTTTTCCTTTTTTAATTTTAGTTCAACATGCTTATTCGTGCTTCAAGAACTTCAGAATAACCCAGAGGGTTTACACGCTGGTGTAGAGAATTTAAACAAAATCTATGATGCTACAGACACTAACTGTATCTCTGCCATGTACAACCTTACTCAGCTACTTGATATGCTAACTATATCC
This sequence comes from Corella eumyota, assembly GCF_963082875.1. Classification (NCBI taxonomy): domain Eukaryota; kingdom Metazoa; phylum Chordata; class Ascidiacea; order Phlebobranchia; family Corellidae; genus Corella; species Corella eumyota. The sequence goes on from NC_137491.1 coordinate 7,846,419, forward strand.
AATAAAACAAAGACGAGACCTTTTAATAATTCTCAATTAAAGGGAATATTGTGTAAGGATGATGGGATGCCATTAAAAGATCTGGAAAACAGAGTAAAACAATCACTTATTTCTGGTAAATTCTTTCAACCAAATGTTGAAATTCTGGAGTCTGTAATTGACAGTTTGTCTTCATACAATCAAGGTTTTAATGTTATTATAAGTGAAGATATTCCTGTAAAACAAAGCGAAGTTGTCGAATTTACAAATATTTCTCTAACGGAACAATTCAAAAACCGAGAAGTGTTTCGATTGGGAACTGATGATTCCTTTCTTCAAACAAGACTTTCGATAACAGGACCAAGTTTTTCTAAAAACCAAAAAACGTTGTTGCTCAATGCAAAAGACGAACGAGTTGTGCAGTGTGACCTGATAGCAACTGCTGAGAAGTTTTGCCCAGGGTACAATCTTGAGGAGGAAATTTTAAAAGTTGCAAAATCTTCCGGACTTCAACACAATGACGAAGAATCAGAGGCTGCACTGCTGCGCAGACAACAAAAACTTGAAAGCTATACTGCTAGGATGGGAAAAACATTAACATTTATGAAAAGATCACATGGTCTATTGGTAACCCAACAGCGAACATGTCGAGGGCGTGGTCGTGGTAACCCGATAAATCGTCCATTTGATTTATTCCGTCATCGAAAACAAAACACAAGCCGACCTCCATCTATGCATGTTGATGATTTTCTTGCAGCTGACGAGGAACAACAGAAAAACGAGCGTGAAGGAAACTTTAAATCGCCCCCACCACCGCCTGTCACGTCCCAACGACGACCCCCCTTGCAAACATTCAAGCGAGAGTTTACTCCAAGGGGACGCGGTAGGGGTGGACGAGGACGGGGCCGAGGAGACTTTCGATTTTCACGAGGTAGTTACAACAGCCCGACTTCGAGCGAAAACTCGAGTAAATTTCGCTCAAAATCATCACCAGTGAATATTCGAGGTCGAAGTAACGACCGATTCCGTGGAAACAGAACTTCAATTACCAGTCGTCTCGGTTTCTCACCACGCGAGGGGTTTAAAACTAACAAATCCGAAATTTCGTCTTGGGGAGGACACTCGCGGGCATTTTCGCAGAGTGGCTTGTCTACTAGAGGCAGAGGGTGGTCAAAACCTTCCCCGAAAATAGTGGGACGAGGATCTTACTCTAACCAAGGAAAATCGTGGTCAGGAACACGTAGAGGGCGAGGTTATGGAAAACCCCGCGGAAAACATATTCGTTCTTTCACGAGATAAATTTTTTAACTTGTTTAAGTTCACATCTGTGTGTTTTTATAATATTTTGTTGTTTTTTTAAATATTTTCTCTCTAGATAGTTTGCATAGAAACTATTTATAACTTAACTTGATGTATACAAGCAAAATAAATCTTTTTGAACATTGTACTGCTCTGTTGTGTTGTTGTTTTAACAATAAAATAATTTCGATTTTTAATGTGTTATTTAAAATGTTTAAGACTAGGTAATTCAAGGATCCAAGTGTATTAAGTGGCTTCTGGTAGAATTTATGATCAAAATTAACAATATTTTTACTCGAGTTAAAGGGTACTAGTCGTGTAACTAATATAAATAGGCTAAAAATCGTGCTTCTTTATTATAGAACATTAAAAAGTTAAAAAAATGATGACTAGTGATTGTAAAACATTATTACAGCCAAAATGACTTGGAACTGCTTTCTACCCAGTTTCTAAAGTAAATTTAAGAGATATTTTTAGATATAATAAAAATATTTTCATATACCTACCGTTGTCTTTGAGGATAAAAAAAATCCTTTTGTAGTTGTTGTTGGATACGCTTCGGTTAGTTCATGTGACCAATATTTTTTTGTTACGCTTGCTAAAATTCGTTCATGTTTGTTCTTTGTAGTAAAACGGAACTTTTTTATTAAAATTAAAAAAAAGTTTTTTTTTTGTTTTAGAAACATTAATTTTACCCGCAGAGATGACATATATATTAAGTAATTTGTATTAAAAAAATTTTTCATTCGTTGTCTGTTTATAAAAGGTTTACAATTTAATACATAGTTAGCTTAAGCTGGCAGGCTGGGGTTCTGCATTGAATTAAAATAAAATATAAACGTGTTTTTTTGCAGGTTTTTATTTTTTTATTTTTTTTTAATCAGTGTTAAAAAGAAAAACAAAAATGTGGTCACCATATCAGCTTGCAATTGCCGTGGGAATGGTGATAACGGGATCTATAAACACTCTTGCAACAAAGTAAGACATTTTTTAGTAGGCAATTAAATTTAAAAAATTCTTTTTTGTATGTAGCGGTTATTTGCCAAAGTGTGTCAGCATTAAAATATATAATTTTTTTTTGTTGTTTATTAAAATATCATTAAACACAAAGTTAACCCATTTTTTAATGTAGATGGGCTGACAAACAGTGTGCACATGGATCTGATGCCACCTTTGAAGATGAAAGTTGTAAACCTCCTGGGTCGGGGCATGCTTTTCAACATCCTTTTCTTCAGGTAAGCAGTTTTTATTTTAAATGTTATGTTACCTAAATATGATTGTGATTCACATTTGTAAATATGTTTTGTATATATAGCATATAGGCTACTTAATTTAAATTTTGTAACCATTTTTGGCATAGTCATGGTTTATCTTTTGTTGGGTAAAAATAAAAGCAATTTTATTATTTTTAATAGCCCTATTTATTTACTCACATAATATTTTGTTATTTGTAAAATGTAAAACCTAAATAATATATATAATCCTTTTAATTTTTAGGCTGTTTGTATGTTTATCGGTGAATTTTCATGTATTATTGTATTCCAAATTATGTATTTTTACCGGAAGCGAAAATATAAAAGCCACCCAGAAGACATTAACATGGGAAACCAAAATTTTAGTCCGTTTTTATTTTTGGGTCCTGCTACTTGTGATATGACAGGGACGTCCCTAATGTAAGATTATTAGGCTTCAAATCAATTTTAATTAAAATAATTATTATTATATTTAAAAAAGTTAAAAACTTATAGGTATATTTTAAGGCTATAAAAACATCTGTATTTGAATTTTGTGCATTTTTATTCACAATTGTAAATTTTATTTTTGGCTGATACTATTCATATACGTTAGTTTACTTTACTGAAACATAAATTTTAGGTACATTGGATTAAACTACACCTATGCATCAAGCTTTCAAATGCTGCGAGGTGCCATTATTGTTTTTACTGCTCTTTTATCTGTTGCTTTTCTGAGGCGATCCATTACAAATAAATCTTGGCTTGGAATTGCTATGGTTATTGTTGGTCTTACTTTAGTGGGAGTCTCTGACATTGCTTTCAATAACCCAAGCGAAGGATATGGAATCAATGAAATTATTACAGGTACACACTGTCCTGTTTCTGTGATAGAATAAATTTACAGATATTTTAAATAAAAACAAAACTTTTTATACATTTTAATACAACTAATTTTTGTGTAATAAATAATTTATGCAATGCTCTTTAATGAATTTATTTCTTTAACATTAGTTAGCCTACAAATAAAAGTATGCATTAAAAATTTTGAAACTTTATGTTGATATTTTAGGAGATTTAATTATATTGGTTGCTCAAGTTATAAGTGCTGTTCAGATGGTTGTTGAAGAAAAATTTGTAAACGGAAAAGATATTCATCCCTTGCAGGCTGTTGGTTGGGAAGGTAAATACATTTATATTAAATAAATTCAGCTTAATGTGTGTACACAATAATCTGTTAAATAGGGGTTACTGTAAAATTTATATTAACAAACTTATAAACTGTTTTAATTAATGCCATACATTTAGTTTAATTAACACTTTAAATGTCATAAGACTTTTTTGGAATTATTCTTACCAAAGTCACGTTTTTTTGTGTTAATTTGGCAACAAAAGTGCTGAATAGCAACTTCTGGGCTTCCTAATAAATGATTTGTAATTTTAAGTGCCAAGACTAGCACTTTACATGTTATTCGTAAAGAAATTTATGACTCATGTGATCTATTGTGTTTAAGGGTTTTATTACAACTATAACATTTTTACAACTGATTACCACATTTTTGTTTGAAGAATATAAAATTTTAATTAGTTGGTTTGTTTTTTGATTTAAGTTTTTTAATAAAAGTTTATTAAAAATTAGTTTGTTTCGAGTTTTGCATTTCATGTTTGGTAAATTTAAAAGATTAATTATTATTGAACTGTAATTTATAACGTCATTTCCTTTTTGGTTTTAAAATTGACTTTATGTGGGATTATGCATCGTAGGTTCATAATAATTTAAAAAAACAATTCAAAACACCCAATAGGAAAATATATATAAATACCTGTAAATGTTAAAAATTGCCAAAGGGGTTTTATGAGGTTTGAAACTATATGCTTGACAAGATTCCAACGTAATTGTTAAGGATTATTTTTTAAATTAAAATCTTATTTTTCAGGATTTTTTGGAATGACAATTCTTGGTGTACTCCTTATTCCAATGTACTACATTCCAGCAGGGGAGTTCAGTGGAAACCCACGGGGTGTATTGGAAGATGCGATCGACGGTTTAAGTCAAATCGGACAAAACTCGACTCTTGCTATTGCTCAATTAGGCAGCATTTGCAGCATTGCCTTCTTTAACTTCTTCGGAATCAGTGTCACCAAAGAACTAAGTGCAACTACAAGGTTATTATTTAGAAAATCGGTTAAGTTTATCTTAGTATAAAAGTTAACTAAAAATACTGGTTTTACATGTAGTTGAATCTTAATAAAAGTTGAAATTACTATTTAATGGGCAAAGGGTTGAATAAAATTAAATTTAATAAATTTGATATAATTTCAAATGTGTAAGTACATGTCTAAAAAAGTTTTAGTTGTAGAATATTTTAAATATTAAAGTTGTTAGGTAAAATATTCCTGTCTTTAGAAAGAATATCTAATCACGCCTATTTATGCCTATTTTATCCCAAATGATTTCTTTTTATATTTTAACTTGTTTAGAATTAAAAAATAAAACTTTTAACTAAGGGCTTGTAGCATAAATACAAATTTGTTTAGAATGGTATTGGACAGTATTCGTACCTTAGTTATATGGGGAGTCAGTCTTGCTGTGCAGTGGGAAGAATTCCAGTATCTACAGGTAACTTTTTTAATTCTAAGAAGATGTAACATTTTGAAAAATTAAAAAACATATTTTTGTATTTTTTTATTTATACTCAATACTGTAATATTTTTGCAACTTTATAAAATTTTATTATTTATCAAGGTTATTGGATTTGTGATTTTAATTGGAGGAACTGGAGTTTACAACAACCTCATTCCTATCCCGTGTCTTACATCATCTGCTCCTCCCAATCTTTCAACCAACGTCGAAGAAGAAGAAGAAAGAAAATTTGAGGACTTCAGTGAAAAAACTCCACTTCTCTACGACACACAATCTAACCAGGAAGCTTAAAATACATAAATTGGATGTCTGGAATCTTTTAACACTGAATTGAAAATAAAAAATATGATTTTACAATTATGTTTAAAAAAATGTTACAAGTTATATATATACTTGTTTTTTATGCTGTTGCTTTTATATATTTTTATAACAGTAATAAAACATGAAGGGATTTTAAACCAAAAATGTTTTGTAAAATTGTAATTGGCTTATACTAAATCATCACTGTAATTAGTGTACTCCTTACATGATATAATCATATAATCGAAACATCGTTTTTAGCATATACTAATAATGTTTTTGCTTTTTTTTACCGCTATTCCACACCAAAGCGTTTGTTTTAGAATTTTAAAGAAAGTGCAATTTTATTTAGTTTTGCCGTTTTTACTAACTTCAGAATTAAACGGAGTTATTTTAGGTTTATGTCAAATAACACTAAAAATGCATTGTATACGAAGTGTACTTGATATATTTTAACTGATTTTATTGTTTTATATGTAAATAAACATATCGTACATTAAAAAATTGTAATGAAATAACGGTCGTGTGTTTATAATAACTTAAATGTAATTTACTTCGTTCCTTGTCGGAAAAAATAGATTCACAACTGCTCTATTTATTGCAATTGGGATTTATTGATAATATCACGCAATTAGTTTTAATGGACATTTCAAACGACCGAAATAAATGAACTTAAAACATTTACGTAGACAGTTCCTACGTCACTATTTTAATTAACAATGTTGACCCCCATTAGTGTTCAATCGCCTTTACCTTTCTAATGGGCCGCTTGCTAAAAGTCGAACGAGAATGACATATTAATAATTTTCAACAAAGGTGTAGACAGTATTTAGTAATATTAAGCAAACAGTGACAGAGCATTGTAAATTTTACCTAAATGATATTACAAGTTGTAGGATTAAAAAAAATGTTTTTAGTGAAAAACTACGTTGTGCGGTTGATGATTACTCTGTTGCTCATAGGTAAACTTAAAACCTTAACAAATCTTCTTGCTTAAAATTGTTTGATTAAAAATTAGCATTATTTTAATAATTGTCTTTTTCGTTTCTGGAACCCGACCTAAAAAAAAAATTTTTCTACAGGGTTTCCGTGTCTGAATGCGCAAATCAATAGCTTTAATACTTTAGATGCTACTGGAAACACTTTTCAAGGCAACGTTCAACAATTAAGAACAACAACATTAAATAATGGTAGAGCACCAGCAACAACAACAATAAAAACAACGACATTAAATAATGGTAGAGCACCAGCAACAACAATAAAAACAACGACATTAAATAATGGTAGAGCACCAGCAACAACAACAATAAAAACAACAACATTAAATAATGGTGGAGCACCAGCAACAACAACAATAAAAACAACGACCCTAAATAATGGTAGAGCACCAGCAACAACAACAATAAAAACAACGACACTAAATAATGGTAGAGCACCAGCAACAACAACAATAAAAACAACGACATTAAATAATGGTAGAGCACCAGCAACAACAACAATAAAAACAACGACACTAAATAATGGTAGAGCACCAGCAACAACAACAATAAAAACAACGACATTTAATAATGGTAGAGCACCAGCAACAACAACAATACAAACAACGACATTAAATAATGGTAGAGCACCAGCAACAACAACAACAAAAACAACAAATGGAAGAGAACCAGCTACATCAACAACAAAAACAACAACATTAAATAATGGTAGAGAACCAGTAACAACAATAATAAAAACAACGACATTAAATAATGGTAGAGCACCAGAAACAACAACAATAAAAACAACAACATTAAATAATGGTAGAGCACCAGCAACAACAACAATAAAAACAACAAATGGTATAGCACTAGCAACAACAACATTAAATAATGGTAGAACACCAGCAACAACAACAATAAAAACAACGACACTAAATAATGGTAGAGCACCAGCAGCAACAACAATAAAAACAACAACATTAAATATTGGTAGAGCACCAGCAACAACAACAATTAAAACAACAAATGGAAGAGAACCAGCAACAACAACAATAAAAACAACAACACTAAATAATGGCAGAACACCAGCAACAACAACAATAAAAACAACGACATTAAATAATGAAAGAGAACCAGCAACAGCAACAATAAAAACAACAAACGAAAGAGAACCAGTTACAACAACTGTAAAAACAACAACATTGAATAATGGTAGAGCACCAACAACAACAACATTAAATAGTGGTAGAGCTCCAGCAACAACAACAACAAAAACAACAAATGGAGAACAACCAGAAACAACAACTGTAAAAACAACAACAATAAATAACAGTAAGGCACCAGCAACAACAATAAAAACAACATCACTCTATAATGGTAGAGAACCAGTAACAACACCAAAAAAGACAAATGGTAAAGAACAAACACCAGGCACAACTTCGGCAATATCAAGTATTTTAGGTACAGTATGTAAAACGATTTTAGGTACTAGTACCAAAAAATTGTATTTTTTTAAACTGACGTGTATTATTTTTTATATTACTTAATTTTTTTCTATAATTTTTAATCAGCTAAAACTTAACTTATTTTTTCAGCCGCTAACAAAGTTTGTCAAGAAACAAATCAGTTTAACAACATATTAAATGGATCTAGTTTGCCCGAAAAGAATATTATTTCTCAAGTAGAAGAGGCGGAACGTCTTCTGCTCGAGATATCCGAATTTTCGTATCACAATATATCAAATCCATGTTTAAGGGACAGTCCCACTGTATCCGCACAACATGTTGTAGGAAATGCTTGGAAGTACGATTTTAAATCTAATTTTTCGAACGTTGATATAGAACTAGTAATAAAGCCTTTAACTTTTCCAATTAAGGGAAAAGTAGTTGCATCCCAATTATATTTTCCCTTGAAGAAAATGCAACAACTGATTCAAGTTCCCGATTTTAATACATTTGAAGGTCGACTTGTAATCATTGACATTTTACCAGTAACATTACCACATGTGAGCGTTAAAGTTTACAATGTAAGTTCACCACTGAAAGTCAAAATGCGTTTTAACACCGAAAATGAAATCCAAGCTAACAAGCAAATTCAAAATCTTAAGGAAAACCTAGCTGGAAAAATAGTTACTCAAGCATCTTATAAATGCTCGTTCGTGGATGTGACATTAGCTAAATATTCCCAAAAAGGCTGCAAAACAATTATTGAACAAGATTCGGTCACTTGTAATTGCAACCACACAACGGTATTTGTTGCACTTTTTTCGGCCACAGTAATTTTAATACCACCATCAGTAAAAGTAAGCCATTTTTATAACATACTACCAAGAAAAAAACGTTTTTGTATTTTTTTTCCACATTTTAAAAATTATAATATTTAAGGTTTTTGCATAAACTTAAAAAATTACCAATAATGGTTTATATATTTCCTGCAGATAACATCACAAATCGCCGAATCTATTACAGTGGTTAGCCTATTTATTACAATCACTATTTTAGTTCGATATCGTAAGAGCATTAAGGGAGGTCGAACTTTTATACAAGTAGGTCTATGCTCAGCTCTTATGCTACTTCATTTATCAACCTTACTTCATGACTTTGCATTAATAAATCCGACTTCTTGCAAATTTTCGGCTGTTTTGACGCACTTCTTTGTATTGTCGACCGGTAAGTGTAAAATATTTGACGTGGTTAAATGGTAAATTTTTGTTTGTTTGAAATGTTATTATATAGGAATGCTTGAACAAATACTTCAATAGAATTGTTTTGCAGGATTTTGGATGTTTTTGGAAGGAGTTACTCTGGCTTTTAAAACATCAAGCCATTCATTGAGGTATGCTGGCATAAATCAAACTAAGATGAATCATTTTTACGCACTTGTCGGTTGGGTGCTACCTGCCGGTATCGTAGCTGTATCAGCATGTATTGGCTTTCAACACAACTCATACATGAGTAGAAACACTCCGCTTGAAATTTCAACTGGTTTTACACCTCACTACAACACGTGCTGGCTTAGCTACAAAATATTTCTTTTTTCCCTTGCTTGTCCTATAGGCTTGATTATTTTGCTGAACACTCTTATTCTGATTCGCGTGGCCTTTGTTGTTTACATCATGACATCACAAGAAAGTCAACTTCAGCCAAGTTGCCAGGCACCTGGTAAGAAGAGAGTGGACGACAATACTGAGATGAAAGCAACATTAAAAGCAGTGGTGACTTTAATTCCGATACTTGGAATTCCATGGATCTTGGGTTTTTTTGTTGGTAAGCGTAAATATGCTGTATTTCAAGTAGATTATGTAACATACTTTAGTAATGCACCGTAATTCCTTTATTAATTATTGTTTTATTAGGTGTCGGCAACAATCAGACTTCAGTCGTACTAATGTTGATCAGTGCAATTGTTAATGGATTGCAAGGATTGTTTTTGCTGTTACTCTACTGTGTTAACGCAGGATCTGTACGAAATGTACTAATACGAAAATTCAAAAAAGAAAATCGAGAATTCGGGACTTCTATCGCATTGAGTAGCGCTGTAACAAATGACCGGCAATGACGCTAAATGTCAATGCTTTTGTACATACTGGCCTGTAATTTAATTTATTTTTTTAATTTTTTTAAATACCTTGCAATCTACCTAACGAACGCTAGTTTTAAAAATCACTAAAAAACAAAATTTTGAAAGGGTTATTCGAAATTTTTAAAAATCGTATATTCGTAAAATTTAAAAATAATAATTTAATTAAAACCATGTTTCTTAAATTCAAATACTGGGTCAAAATATTAGCAGAAACATTATTAAACCCAAAATTTGTTAGACAAAGTTGTTACTTGTTGAATTTTTTTGCAAAGTTACATATAAGCATACAATTACATACAAGCATATAATTACATAGCATAGATATAAACAGGAGAGATATTTAGATTTTTTCGAAAAATTAAAAAAAAATATTTACTAAATTATAATATAATAATGACGCGCATTGGCCTAACTAACATTCAAGATAAAACATTTAGCAAAAATTTTCAGTAAAACAAAAGTTTCAGCTAATTTTTATTCTGGGTTTAATTAGGTCACGTGATATTTTTGGCCAAGAATATTGCATATAAATTTTTTGAAAAAAATTAAAAATTTTAAATCGAAAAATAATTGTTCTGTTAAAACTGTACAGATCCAATTAACGTGTTTACAAAATATCTTTTAAAAATATTAATATTTATAAAAGTTATGACACTTTTATTAAAAATTGATAAAATCTTAAAACCTAAAATTTTATATTTTATTAGACGCACATTGGCCTAACCAACATTCAAGATCAAAAGTTTTGAAAAAATTTTCAGTAAAACAAAGGTTCCAGCTAATTCTTTTCTGAGTTAAATTAGGTCACGTGATATTTTTGGCCAAAGATATTTCATATAAATTTAAAAAAAAAATAAAAATAATTTTAATCAAAAAACAATTGTTCCGTTAGAACTGCACGGGTTCAATTAACGTGTTTACGAAATATTTTTCAAAAATATTAATATTTAAAAAAATTATGAAACTTTTATTCAACATTTATGAAATCTTAAAACCTAAAATTTTGTATTTTATTAGACGCGCATTGGCCTAACTAGCATTCAAGATAAAACATTTCGCGAAAATTTTCAGGAAAACAAAAGTTTGAGGTAATTTTTATTTTAGTTTTGATTAGGTCACGTGATATTTTTGGCCAATGATATTGCATACAAATTTTTTAAAAAAAAATTAAAAATTTTAAATCGAAAAATAATTGTTGTGTTAGAACCGCACAGGTCCGATTACCGTGTTAATATAACATTTTTCGAAAATATTAATATTCATAAAAGTTATGATACTTTTATTAAAAATTTATGAAATCTCAAAACCTAAATTTTTTTATTTTATTAGACGCGCATTGGCCTAACTAACATTCAAGATAAAACATTTTGCGAAAATTTTCAGTAAAACAAAAGTTTGAGGTAATTTTTATTTTGGGTTTAATTAGGTCACGTGATATTTTTGGCCAATGATATTGCATATAAATTTAAAAAAAAAATAAAAATAATTTTAATCAAAAAACAATTGTTCCGTTAGAACTGCACGGGTTCAATTAACGTGTTTACGAAATATTTTTCAAAAATATTAATATTTAAAAAAATTATGAAACTTTTATTCAAAATTTATGAAATCTTAAAACCTAAAATTTTGTATTTTATTAGACGCGCATTGGCCTAACTAGCATTCAAGATAAAACATTTCGCGAAAATTTTCAGGAAAACAAAAGTTTGAGGTAATTTTTATTTTAGTTTTGATTAGGTCACGTGATATTTTTGGCCAATGATATTGCATACAAATTTTTTAAAAAAAAATTAAAAATTTTAAATCGAAAAATAATTGTTGTGTTAGAACCGCACAGGTCCGATTACCGTGTTTATATAACATTTTTCGAAAATATTAATATTCATAAAAGTTATGATACTTTTATTAAAAATTTATGAAATCTCAAAACCTAAATTTTTTTATTTTATTAGACGCGCATTGGCCTAACTAACATTCAAGATAAAACATTTTGCGAAAATTTTCAGTAAAACAAAAGTTTGAGGTAATTTTTATTTTGGGTTTAATTAGGTCACGTGATATTTTTGGCCAATGATATTGCATACAAATTTAAAAAAAAAAAATAAAAAATTTTAAATCGAAAAATAATTGTTGTGTTAGAACCGCACAGGTCCAATTACCGTGTTTACAAAATATTTTTCGAAAATATTAATATTCATAAAAGTTATGAAACTTTTATTAAAAATTTATGAAATCTTAAAACCTAAAATTTTGTATTTTATTACACGCGCATTGGCCTAACTAACATTTAAGATAAAACATTTTGCGAAAATTTTCAGTAAAACAAAAGTTTGAGGTAATTTTTATTTTGGTTTTCATTAGGTCACGTGATATTTTTGGCCAATGATATTGCATACAAATTTTTTTAAAAAATAAAAAATTTTAAATTGAAAAATAATTGTTGTGTTAGAACCGCACAGGTTCAATTACCGTGTTTACAAAATATTTTTTTTAAATATTAATATTCATAAAAGTTATGAAACTTTTATTAAAAATTTATGAAATCTCAAAACCTAAAATTTTGTATTTTATTAGACGCACATTGGCCTAACTAACATTCAAGATAAAGCATTTCGCGAAAATTTTCAGTAAAACAAAAGTTTGAGGTAATTTTTATTTTGGGTTTAATTAGGTCACGTGATATTTTTGGCCAATTTTATTGCATACAAATTTAAAAAAAAAAAATTAAAAATTTTAAATCGAAAAATAATTGTTGTGTTAGAGCCGCACAGGTCCAATTACCGTGTTTACAAAATATTTTCGAAAATATTAATATTCATAAAAGTTATGAAATTTTTATTAAAAATTTATGAAATCTCAAAACCTAAAATTTTGTATTTTATTAGACGCGCATTGGCCTAACTAACATTCAAGATAAAACATTTCGCAAAAATTTTGAGTAAAACAAAAGTTTAAGGTAATTTTTATTTTGGGTTTAATTAGGTCACGTGATATTTTTGGCCAATTTTATTGCATACAAATTTTTAAAAAAAAAATTAAAAATTTTAAATCAAAAAATAATTGTTGTGTTAGAGCCGCACAGGTCCAATTACCGTGTTTACAAAATATTTTCGAAAATATTAATATTCATAAAAGTTATGAAATTTTTATTAAAAATTTATGAAATCTCAAAACCTAAAATTTTGTATTTTATTAGACGCGCATTGGCCTAACTAACATTCAAGATAAAACATAAAACAAAAGTTTGAGGTAATTTTTATTTTGGGTTTAATTAGTTCACGTGATATTTTTGGCCAATGATATTGCATACAAATTTTTAAAAAAAAAATAAAAAATTTTAAATCGAAAAATAATTGTTGTGTTAGAGCTGCACAGGTCCAATTACCGTGTTTACAAAATATTTTCGAAAATATTAATATTCATAAAAGTTATGAAACTTTTATTAAAAATTTATGAAATCTCAAAACCTAAAATTTTGTATTTTATTAGACGCGCATTGGCCTAACTAACATTCAAGATAAAACATTTCGCGAAAATTTTCAGTAAAACAAAAGTTTGAGGTAATTTTTATTTTGGGTTTAATTAGGTCACGTGATATTTTTGGCCAATGATATTGCATACAAATTTTTTGAAAAAAAATAAAAAATTTTAAATCGAAAAATAATTGTTGTGTTAGAACCGCACAGGTTCAATTACCGTGTTTATAAAATATTTTTTTAAAATATTAATATTCATAAAAGTTATGAAACTTTTATTAAAAATTTATGAAATCTTAAAACCTAAAATTTTGTATTTTATTAGACGCACATTGGCCTAACTAACATTCAAGATAAATCATTTCGCGAAAATTTTCAGTAAAACAAAAGTTTGAGGTAATTTTTATTTTGGGTTTAATTAGGTCACGTGATGTTTTTGGCCAATGATATTGCATACAAATTTAAAAAAAAAAAATAAAAAATTTTAAATCGAAAAATAATTGTTGTGTTAGAGCTGCACAGGTCCAATTACCGTGTTTACAAAATATTTTCGAAAATATTAATATTCATAAAAGTTATGAAATTTTTATTAAAAATTTATGAAATCTCAAAATCTGAAATTTTATATTTAATTAGGCCCGCATTGGCCTAACTAACATTCAAAATAAAACATTTTGCAAAAATTTTGAGTTAAACAAAAGTTTGAGATAATTTTTATTTTGGTCGTAATTAGGTCACGTGATATTTTTGACCAATGAGATTGCATACAAATTTTTTGAAAAACAATTAAAAATTTTAAATCGAAAAATAATTGTTGTGTTAGAACCGCACAGGTCCAATTACCGTGTTTACAAAATATTTTTCGAAAATATTAATATTCATAAAAGTTATGAAACTTTTATTAAAAATTTATGAAATCTCAAAATCTGAAATTTTATATTTAATTAGGCGCGCATTGGCCTAACTAACATTCAAGATAAAACATTTTGCGAAAATTTTCAGTAAAACAAAAGTTTGAGGTAATTTTTATTTTGGGTTTAATTAGGTCACGTGATATTTTTGGCCAATGATATTGCATACAAATTTTTTGAAAACAAATAAAAAAATTTTAAATCGAAAAATAATTGTTGTGTTAGAACCGCACAGGTCCAATTACCGTGTTTACAAAATATTAATATTCATAAAAGTTATGAAACTTTTATTAAAAATTTATGAAATCTCAAAATCTGAAATTTTATATTTAATTAGGCGCGCATTGGCCTAACTAACATTCAAGATAAAACGTTTTGCGAAAATTTTCAGTAAAACAAAAGTTTGAGGTAATTTTTATTTTGGGTTTAATTAGGTCACGTGATATTTTTGGCCAATGATATTACATACAAATTTTTTGAAAAAAAATAAAAAAATTTTAAATCGAAAAATAATTGTTGTGTTAGAACCGCACAGGTCCAATTACCGTGTTTACAAAATATTTATATTCATAAAAGTTATGAAAATTTTATTAAAAATTTATGAAATCTCAAAATCTGAAATTTTATTATTAATTAGGCGCGCATTGGCCTAACTAACATTCAAGATAAAACATTTTGCAAAAATTTTGAGTAAAACAAAAGTTTGAGATACTTTTTATTTTGGGCGTAATTAGGTCACGTGATATTTTTGACCAATGAGATTGCATACAAATTTTTTAAAAAACAATTAAAAATTTTAAATCGAAAAATAATTGTTGTGTTAGAACCGCACAGGTCCAATTACCGTGTTTACAAAATATTTTTCGAAAATATTAATATTCATAAAAGTTATGGAACTTTTATTAAAAATTTATGAAATCTTAAAACCTAAAATTTTGTATTTTATTAGACGCACATTGGCCTAACTAACATTCAAGATAAAACATTTCGCAAAAATTTTCAGTAAAACAAAAGTTTGAGGTAATTTTTATTTTGGGTTTAATTAGGTCACGTGATATTTTTGGCCAATGATATTACATACAAATTTTTTGAAAAAAAATTAAAAATTTTAAATCGAAAAATAATTGTTGTGTTAGAACCGCACAGGTCCAATTACCGTGTTCACAAAATATTTTTCAAAAGTATTAATATTCATAAAAGTTATGAAACTTTTATTAAAAATTAGTGAAATCTCAAAACCTAAAATTTTGTATTTTATTAGACGCGCATTGGCCTAACTAACATTCAAGATAAAACATTTCGCGAAAATTTTGAGTAAAACAAAAGTTTGAGGTAATTTTTATTTTGGGTTTAATTAGGTCACGTGATATTTTTAACCAATGATATTGCATACAAATTTGAAAAATAAAAATAAAAAATTTTAAATCGAAAAATAATTGTTGTGTTAGAACCGCACAGGTCCAATTACCGTGTTTACAAAACATTTTTCAAAAATATTAATATTCATAAAATTTATGAAACTTTTATTAAAAATTTATGAAATCTTTAAACCTAAAATTTTGTATTTTATTAGACGCGCATTGGCCTAACTAACATTCAATATAAAACATTTCGCGAAAATTTTGAGTAAAACAAAAGTTTAAGGTAATTTTTATTTTGGGTTTAATTAGGTCAAAAGGTCGCGCGAACAATTCAATGTACGCAAAATAAAAAAATTTTTTTTTGTTCTTTTAATTATTTTCGATAATTTCTTTATCTTGAGCATTAGTTATACCAAAACAGTTCTAAAAAAATTTAAAAATCAATGTCATAAATTTGTCATAACTCTCGGAAATATTAATGTTTGCTAAAAAAAATTTGCAAGCACGGCTGTTAGAAAAGTGCGGTTTTATTGGTATAGTTATCTTTTGATTTAAAAAAATAACTTTTTTTTTTAAAAACTTTTTTACTAGTGTGCTAGGTCACGTGATCATATGATCGGCCCTATGTACGCAAAATACAAAAAATTGGTAAGTTGATTATTTTGAGGAGTCTAAGTTGGAAACCAAACCTCGGAACTCAGTACTGAGAGTTGTGGGCCTTTCGCACTGAGCTAACTGCCACGACCTTTCAATGATACAAAATTGTATACATAGCTTAAGTAAGCACTTGTAATAATAAAAAAAACTAGATTTATTTGATAAATAAAATATGGTTCGAAAATATTTGATTATTTTTAACATAAATTTTTATATATAAAAAAAGATATGCATAAACATTAACTAGGAATATTACAAACCTTTGATTTTTAATAAACAAACAAGCATTTATATATATAATACATACAAAAATTAATATTTAACCCAGTTTTAAGTTGGTGATATTGGGATATAAATTATAGTAAATTTTAAATTCTTAAAATTGATTTTTATTAAATAAACAAGCATTTAAATATGATACATAAACAAAAATTATTTTTCTAATATGTTTTTTAATTACTTATATTATAAAATACATCATACCAAATTTTTAATGCTTAATGTCGAACTTTAATTTTTAATGAACAAACCAGCATTTAAATATAAAAAACAAACATGAATTATTTTTTAATTTATTTTCGAATTATAAATATTATAAGATAAAACCGACCAAAATTTAAAAACCTAATAACAATCTTTAAATTTAAATAAACAAACACCTATTAATTAGTAATTAGTGACAAAAATTAAATTCGTTTTTGTGTTACTAATATCATGATATACAATTGACAAAAATTTAAAAAATTAATAACAACCTTTAAATTTTAATAAACAAACACCTATTATTAAGTAATTAGTTATAAAAATTAAAATTTTAATTTATTTTTGAGTTAGTAATATCATAATATACAATTGACCAAGATTTAAAAAATTAATAACAACCTTTAAATTTTAATAAACAAACACCTATTAATTAGTAATTAGTGATAATTAAATGTCGTAAATAGGAGGTTTGCGATTCGTTGGGATAATAACAAACATACTAAAAATTTAGAACTTTTAGTTTTAAAGAACAAAAGTTATCGTCTTTCAAAATTCTGATTAGAAAGAATAAAAACAATAACTAGATTTATTTGATAAATAAAATCTGGTTCGAAATCATTTGATCATTTTTAAAATTAATCTCTATTAGTAAATAAAGTTATGCATAAACATTACTTTATTAAGATTATTAACTAAATAAATAAATCAAATATTACGTATTTAATTGTTGTTAGACTAAAAACGTATTAAATTATTAAACTAAGAAAATTTTAGAACAAAATTATTTTAAAAGTTTTAAAATATCAATCTTTAACTTTTCAATCAACAAACAAGTAATTAAATATACTTAACAAACAAAAATTAATTTTTTTTACTAAGTTTTAAGTTGTTGATATCTAAATATACATTAGACCAAGTTTTGAATGCCTAGAATTGATTTTTGATTTTTAATAAATAAACAAGCATTTAAATATAATAAATAAACAAAAATTATTTTTTAAATATGTTTTTTATTTACTGAAATTATGAAGTACATTATACTAAATTTTAAATGCTTAATATTAATCTTTAATTTTTAATAAACAAACAAGAATTTAAATATAATAAACACACAAAAATTAAATTTTTAATCCATTTTTGACTTTATAATATTATAATATATACCTGACAAAAATTTGAAAACCTAATAACGATACCTAAATTTTAATAAATAAACACCTATTAATTAGAAATTAGTAATATTTAAATTATTAAAATAGCAGGGTTGGAACACGATATGATAATAAACAACATATTAAAATTTTGAAGATTTATATACACAAAATCAAAAGTTATTCGATTTCAAAATTCGGATTAGTAAGAATAAAAATAAAAACTAGATTTATTTGATAAATAAAATATGGTTCGAAATCATTTGATTATTTTTAAAATAAATCTTTATTAATAAATAAAATTATACATAAACATTACTTAATTATGAATATTAACTAAATAAATATATTTAATATTACATAATCAATTATTAGACTAAAAACGTGGATAAGAAAATTTCGGAACAAAATTATTTTAAAAGTTTTAAAATATCAATATTTAATTTTTTAATTAACAAAAGTAATTAAATATACTCAACAAACAAAAATTAATTTTTTAACCCAGTTTTAAGTTGTTTATATCAGAATATACATTAGACAAGTTTTAAATGCCTAAAATTGATTTTTTATTAATAAACAAGCATTTAAATATAATAAACAAACAAAAATTATTTTTTTTAATATGTATTTTAATTAGTAATATTATAAAATACATTATACTAAATTTTAATTGCTTAATATTAAACTTTAATTTTTAATAAACAAACAAGAATTTAAATATAATAAACAAACAAAAATTAAATTTTTAATCCATTTTTGACTTATTAATATTATGACATATAACTGACCAAAATTTGATAACCCAAAAACGAACTTTAAATTTTAATAAATAAACACCTATTAATTAGTAATTAGTGATATTTAAATCATCAAAATAGGAGGATTGAAACACAATATGATAATAAACAACATACTAAAATTTTAGAGATTTATATACACAAAATCAAAAGTTATTCGATTTCAAAATTCGGATTAGTAAGAATAAAAATAAAAATAAATATACGGACAATAACAATATGTTTCGAAATCTAAGATTTCGAACCATAATAATAAAAATACGGACAATAACAATATGTTTGAAATCTAAGATTTCGAACCATAATAATGACAATAACAATATGTTTCGAAATCTAAGATTTCGAACCATAATAAAAACATAAATGAATCCTGCGTAACATTTTCCTGCGTACTATGCAAAAAAAACAAAAAACAGTCAAGTTATTTTAGCAGCCAAGATTAAAGTTTTTTTAAATGTGGATTATCTTTTTATAAGTTTTATTAAAATAGATTAAAAAAAGACATTAGGCTTAGCTATTATATTGTTGCTATTATTTTAAAATGGTTAATTGACAGAGGCACAATCACATTTATGCTAGTACATACCCGCACGTGTCATTGTTTACAATTTGTCACTGCTAAATAAACTTGTTGTATGTTTTAAATTTAATCTTGCGAGTATGGAAGTGGTTGGGCCCAAAGAAAATCCAAATAAAAAAGGTATATTTTTTCAATGAACGTATCACGTACCAAAATATTTTAAATTGCCATGTACTGTAACTCTAACTTTATATTATTATTAAACTATTGACAGAACAAGTAAAACCAGTTGTATTAAAATCAGCCCTTCCAACAAAACTTATACATACAATTGATTGTCAACAAGGAGCAGTTCGAGCAATTCGGTTTAATTGTATGTTTAACAAAACATTTTTTATATAAATGTAAACTTGTTGTTAATTTACTTGTTTAATTTGCCTTTATTTTATATTTTTTTAAATGTTATGTTTATTAAATTGTAGTTGATGGCAATTATTGCATGTCATGTGGAAACGATAAATCTATAAAACTTTGGAGTCCCGAAAGAAAATTATTAATTAAAAAGTACACAGGACATGGCTACGATGTCTTGGATGTAGCTGGTTCAACTGATAATTCACAACTTGCATCTTGTGGCTCAGATAAATCAATAATTTATTGGGACGTTGGTTCAGGACAGGTACATAAATTCCATATTTATTAGTAACTTAAATTTTTTCTGTAAACTATGTAATGTTATTTCGTGAGACAACACAAAAAAAACTGTATTGAAGACTCATACTATGATGTAGAATTTATTTTTGTCACATTTTTTTTAAAGAATTTGTTGTGTATAGATTCTTAGAAGATATAGAGGGCATGCTGGACGAGTAAACTGTGTTGAATTCAATGAAGAATCAACTGTTATTGTTTCTGGTTCAGTTGATTCGTCAGTTCGAGTATGGGATTGTCGATCTCGCAGTTATACCCCAATACAGATCATGGATGAAGCAAAAGATAGTATAACATCGCTGCAGGTTACAATTAAATATTTAAGCAAATTTAGTCTGTTAATATTTTTAAACTACAAAAATAAAATTTCTTTACACATTTTAATCATTTTCTTCCAACTTTTTGTCTAAGTTGTTAAACACTTTATACTACATACCCAAATTTATAAACCTTTTTTTACCATGCTTACAGGTAAGTGATCATGAAATACTGACAAGCAGCATTGATGGCCGGATTCGCCGTTATGATCTTAGAGTTGGATCTATGACCTCTGACTACATTGGGTCTGCAGTGACCAGTGTCTCATTTACCAAGGATGGTCAATGCACATTAAGTTCAGCTCATGACAATACAATTAGACTGCTAGATATAAGTACAGGGGAACTATTAGGTACGAATATTGATTTTAATAATTTTTTAAATTAAGATTAAAAAATATTTATTAAGTTCAGATTGCATCATAAAGTAAGTAATGAACTGTTTTAAAAATTTTATTTTTTTAATTGATGCAACTCATTTATTTAGGTGAGTACAAGGGCCATGTTAACAATAAATACATGATTGAGTGTGCTTTAAATCAAAAAGATGATCATGTTCTCAGTGGTTCTGAAGATGGTTATCTATATTTTTGGGACCTAATCGAGGCGAACGTTACAAATAAAGTCAAAGTTTATAAGAATAGAACAATTCATTCAATTTCAGTTCACCCTGAAAAGGACTTATTAATGTGTGCTTGTGAGGATAAAATTTATTTATTTGCAACTGAAGATTATACGGAAATGGAGGAATGATTTAAAATTAAAAAACATTTAATATTGTTTAAATTTTGATTTACAAAAAAACATCAAGTATGTCACAGTTCTTGCATTACATTATATTATAGGTTATTTATGTTACCTAGTAATAAAAATGATAAAATTGTTGTATTTGCGAATAATAATTGCGACTAAACTATGAATTTGTGTGTTATGTCCAATAAACAACCTATATATAATACTATATATATATTGTGTTATTTTTTTTAGAAAGTATAACTAAACTAATCAAAGTTGATCATTAATAACTTTTTCCTATCACTAACATCCTGCCTATCTATAACATAGAAACAACCCACTCCTTTTCAATAACTTCCTCATTCCAATATTTTTTCGTTAAATATCCAACAAAAACATATGGAACTACTACACCAGTTAACTTTATATATGTGGTGAATCATAAAAAAATTTTAAATTAATAGGATTGTGGGATTTTTTCATTTAAAATGTATAATAATTGTTGCTTAAGAATTAGCATACTATTAGTTTTTTTGTATATCATCAACGAATCTAATTGTAGTTATGAAAGCAAAGGTAAAATTAATTTAATTAACTAAATCAGATAAAAAAAATTTTAAACTAAAGTTTTTAAATTTTATTAAACAAATTATATTAAGTAAAAATTTATAAAGGGCCAAATTAAAATAATATATCATCAACGAATCTAATTGTAGTTATGAAAGCAAAGGTAAAATTAATTTAATTAACTAAATCAGATAAAAAAAATTTTAAACTAAAGTTTTTAAATTTTATTAAACAAATTATATTAAGTAAAAATTTATAAAGGGCCAAATTAAAATAATATATCATCAACGAATCTAATTGTAGTTATGAAAGCAAAGGTAAAATTAATTTAATTAACTAAATCAGATAAAAAAAATTTTAAACTAAAATTTTTAAATTTTATTAAACAAATTATATTAAGTAAAAATTTATAAAGGGCCAAATTAAAATAAGTCAGTATGATTAATCAATTTGACTAAAAACTTTTTTACATTTATTTATTTACATACATTTAGTTATTTATTTTTATCTACTAACAACTTACTGTTAACAAGGAAATTGGAGTCCATGTAGCGCATCATGTGATGGTGGAAGACAATTTCGAAAAATCAAATGTAATTTAACCAGTGAAATATTGTGTTCTGGCACAAGAAAACAGTGGAGAATATGCAATCAAAATCTTTGCAATTGTAGGTGACCCATTTATCGTCTGTTAATAAAAAAAAATTCTGTGGTTTTTTATGTTAAAACTATTTAAATATAATACCAATTTAAACCCAGTTGTATTACCAATTTAATATAACTGAAATGTAGTAAGTTAATAGTATAAAATGCATTTCTAAAATTTATAAACAATAGATATAAAGTTTTCAATAATTATAAGACGAAGTAAAGTCTTTGTGCCACAGACTGCAGTTTAATATTTATTTCTTAGCTTATCTGGATTGGCCCAGAATAAATTTTTTTGGAACATTTCACACATTTACTCCAACAAATAACAACATAAGATGTAACTACATTTCTGATACTTTTGCCCCTGTTTGTAATTCAAAGCGTGCTGTGTACAGTTTTTCAAATGAGGTATCTTATTTTAATATGTTGTCGTTTTTAATTTAATTTTATAAATGATACAATTAGATATTTAGTTTTAAACAAGTTTGCTTTGTAGAACTTTTTTACAACTAACAACATAAAATATAAAAAACAATTTCTAAACCTGTTTACCAGACCAATCATGACTACCAAAAGCCTTCTGCTTTACCAATGGGTGATGGCCACTTGTACTTTACAAATACTAAAATAACATCATTATGTATGGACCCTTCCCAAAAATGTTCTACCAATAACAAATTTGTTGGAAGAAGTGTAGATGGTTTGTCATTGACCTCATGTATAAAAAACTAACAAAATATTTTTAAGATGTAATAAATAGTACAACAAAATTTGTAAAACTTTATTATTAAAAGCTTGTGTTTAGGCCGTGGAAGGTTAGTTGATTTAGACACCGACTGGCAACTTGCATCAGAAGTGTTTGCATTTAAGTTTGACATAGAAGGAGTTTTAAGTGCACGCATGTTGCGATCTGTTTTGCATCAGTTTGCAAATAGAGAAAATGACAGGTTTGCAATTACCTTGAGTGGGAAATAACATATAAAACAATAATTTACAATAAATAAATTTAATATAAACATAGATTTATGAACCTAACAAAAAACGAAAAAAGTTTTTATGTTTTTTGTAGACAAGGTTCTGATCTTGGTAGTAGTGCGAGGTGGAAAAGTAAATTGGTTGATATTGAATGGAAAAATTCTGAGCTAAAAAAGGAATTTGGGAACACCAAAAGTCTATCTATAACATTTACTTTTGATTTATAGTAAGTAAATAAGATCCAAACTATTTATTTTTTTTGTGGAAAAAATGGTATTAGTATTTATAGCTAAGGTTAATTAAAAATTTCAGTCGTTTTTTCTCAAAAGAAGGAAGGCTAAGTGGTACAATTGGAATGACATCAGAAAATGACCCAGTAAACACATTTGGAAGTAGAATAATGAGAGGAACATCACCAACACAAAACTGTGATGTTCCATTTAATATTGACCAAAAACATAAGGTACACAAATTTTAAATTTTATTTAAACAATTACATTAGAACAAATCATTATCTTTTAATATCATACAAAGTAAAATTCATATTGATTGCCTTAAAATGTATTTAGAAAATTTTGGTTGATATGTCAAGCATAGTAAAAACCAAACTTGGTGGGGATTTTAGTCTAAACACTTTAAAGCATGTTGATCTTGTTCTTTTGCCTTCACAACACCCCGGTTTCAATACAAAGTTTTGTAAAAAAATAATTTGTAGTGGAACAGAATTTTATTTATTAACATCGAGGGGAGCTTTAGATGCTGTGGGAAATTCACAAAGTTGGTAAGATTAATTTTAAACTTTTTTTAAAATTTTGATTATATTTTGTAATGTCATTTCTCTATTTAAGTTGTGGTAAAATCTTTAAGGTATGAACAATTCGGAGGAATTTTAGACATTTCCTTAAATCAAACAGAAGAATTTCTAATAATAAAGGCTGCACATCACCGAATTGGCCTTATAAACAGAAGTTCAATATATGAAGACATATTTTGTCAAAGAAGAATTTATTCACTTTGCTACTTTGTACCAAAGTATTGTCGAACAAAAATTTCATCTTGTGCAATATTAGCCCTTGAGGAAATTAACGGTATCAACTTCAAGGTAAAAATTGCCTAAAAGCTAATTTTATCATTGTTTATACAACTAAATGTTGTGATTTTTTATTTTGTAGCCAATGGTTAGATATACAAACCGGTTAAGCAAAGGTGATACTTGGAAAATACCTGTTCTAGCAAGTTCATTCGGTTACCCACTTAAGGGAGCTAAAGTTGATTTAATTTCTATAAAACAATCAACCCCACAATTTTCATGCAGTACTAAAGTAAAAACCCCCAAAAATATAAACAAGTTTGTATTTAAAATATAAACATTTATTTCTTTTTTAATTTGGTTTTAACAATTATAGCATGCGTGCAAACCCTACCTAGGAGTGCCTGGTAATGTTTTAACACTGACCAAAAATGCAACAACGAATGAAAATGGAATTGTTCAACTTGAATTAAAAGTGGTTAGAAATCCTGGAGATGCCAGAGGTTGCAATTTAGATGGACAGGTTTATTTTTTAAAGTTTTTTAAAAACCCAGTATCGAACCCAACACCAAACTGAAACCTAACAAAATAAAAAAAACTCAGTATCTTTTATTTTAAAGCAGCACAAAGATTTTTGTGGTATTTTTAATAAGTAAACATAATGTTTTAGGTATATCCACTGCAACTTATTTTGTCCCTGTCAACAAGTTATGGAATTATAAGAATTGGAGACGGGGGTATGATTCTAACTCCTAATTTAGAAAGCAATAATTTAGCCAAAAAACAATGTCATCTAAACTCTGTGTATTCAAACTTTCCATTTGCTGCAAAGATTTACAGGTTAAAATTGTTATACACTAAAAAGTCATGAACCGTAAGTGTAAAACTAAAGATTAAATTATTATTATCAAATTATAAATGTATTTTTTGCATATTAGTTCACTTCCTTACTCAGTAAAAAACAAGAAGTGTCCCACATGGTTGGAAGATATTAGACCTATTTTTCAACTCTATTTTAACTTATATCCTGTAATGGAAAAACATTCAATGATTAATTTAAGAAACATAGAAGATGTCAGGTACCATAAGGTTTTAATTTGTTTTTA
Organism: Corella eumyota; assembly: GCF_963082875.1. NCBI lineage: Eukaryota > Metazoa > Chordata > Ascidiacea > Phlebobranchia > Corellidae > Corella > Corella eumyota. The sequence goes on from NC_137491.1 coordinate 7,871,883, forward strand.
ACAAAAAAAAATGTTATTGTAAATATATAAAATTAGATTTCTAAAATTTTTATTTTGATTTAACTTTTAACAGATCAAAATTACATATGATTAACATGACAATGTTTACTTTTAATTTTGAGCATAACAATTTTATGCCAATCACACGCGACCTTTCACCTGATAAAACTGAACTTGTCAGGAAGTGGTTGGATTGTGAAATAAATGATTTATACCAAAACGAAACTCCAAAACCCGATTCTAGGTCTGATTTGGATATAAATACATTCTTACATAGACTATAATGCTAAGTTATTTAAAAGACTGCGTAGGTTCTAATGCTTGGTAACAAACTTTTTACACATTTTTTTATTATTACAAAGCTGCTTTTAAAAATATATTTTAAAAACAGAAAAATGGATATGATTATGACAGAGGTATGCGGAAACCTAAAAAATACCGAAAATAGCTTATTAGAGTTACAAAATCTGCTTCAAACAGCATTGTTAATTGAGTTGTACACAATACCACCTTATCTTACTGCATGGTTCTCATTAAAACAAAACTTCAAAAGCGAAATCTCAAAAATGTTAAAAAGGTGGTAATTATAAATTTATAGGTTCTGCTTTTAAAAATATATAAAGAACTTCTCCCTTAAAATATTAAAAAATTTTTACACAAAAATTAAAAAAATTTTAGCGTAGCTACCGAAGAAATGTTGCATATGACTTTAGCTGCAAATGTATTAAATGCAATTGGTGGCAAACCAGACCTTACAAATCCATACTGGCTTCCAAATTATCCTACAACTTTTCCTTCCAACAAATTTTACCAGGTTTTGCTAGTTTTGAAAAAAAAAACTAACAAATTAATCATACTTTTTGCATACCATATCCCACTAAATAAAGGTGTAAATTAAAAACAAAATTATGTTTTATTAGATTCGGCCAGATCTTACATTAAGAATTGAAAGATTTTCAAAATACACCACCAGAAATATGTTTAGTGAAATTGAGAAACCAGCATCTCCTGATATTGTGCAATTTTTCAATGATATTTCACTTATTTGGAAAAAATTACCAGATACAACTAGTATACTTTAATATGTTACAGTTTTTTTTGTTTTAATACAAAATTTATTAATTTAATAATTACCAGTTAAACAAATTCGAATTGTTGTTTTATAGAAAAAATTCATGACCCAAAATGGACAAAGCATAGTTTTAATACATCTGATCAGGTACTCAAGAAATAATTTTCATATTAACAAATTCCTCTTTTACAATATTTTTTTGTTTATTTATATAGATATCAAGTTTAGACTACAAAAATAGTAATTTCTGGAAGAATATTTTTAATTACACATCAATCAAGATGAAACAACCAAACATTGCAGATGTTTACACCATTGGTGCATTTTATGCACATGTAATGTTGAAAATGCTTCAGTTGGAGTCATGTTTTAAAATAAACTTAAACAAAACAATTTTTAACGGTAAACCATCGAGACAACTTGGAAGTGAACAGTGGTATGCAAGTAAAAGATTAACTGATGGAAAAATCATTTCAGTATTTGATTTAAAATCAGCAATTAAGGCATTACTAGAAGTTGTCTATGAGGGGGAGGGAAGTTCACCATTGGCATCACCTTTCATTACAAAAACTGAGGAATTAAACTTTTTAAAATCATCAAGTAACAATATAATGCCTAACAACATTCCAATTGCTTCTACATCACACTACATAAAATTTCTTGAAATTGCAAATGGATACCGATTACGAATTGTTAATGAACAACCTAATGGACTTTTAAAAATAGAATGTTTACCGAAAGAAACCAACAATGCTACCTATCAATATTGTTTCACTGGTGAGCCACTTAGCATGGCTGAAGAGTTGGCAGTATGGCCAATTGAACATTTATCTAACAAAAATGGAAAGGAACAGTTTAATAAATATGCAGTCAGTGCTTCTAAGAATTTTAACATATTGTACACCTTACTATTAAAATGTTTAGGTAAGTTAATGCTTTTGTAACTGTGTTAAAATATTTATAATAAACTAGTTAGAAAAACAAAAATTAAGTATAAATATTTTCTTAATTTATGTTATTTTTTTAATATATGTAGTACCATTAGCTAACTGAACTTTTTTTGTAACTCAAGAAAAAACATTCAATGGTTTTCCATTTGAGATGTCAACATGTATGGGAAAAATGTATGAGTTATTAAATGCCGGTAAAATTTTGGTAGAAACACCACTCTACGAAAGTAAGCCTAGAGGACCTACTACTGCACCACAATGGATTTATCAATTTAGCAATTATGATATTGAAAAATTTTATCATGATTATCCTGACCCACTTTTAAATGATACATCTACAATTCCAGTATATTGTTAAGTGTTTATAAAAGATAATATATCTTTTCTATAAAACATTTTTATTTTATTGAGCTATGAATAGAAAAAAGACATTGCACTTGGAATAAACCCACCCCAATTTATAAAACTTACCTTTTAAAAATTAACAAATTGTTCTTTCCAAATTATGCAGCAATAATATTCTAAAAACCAATCCAGGTTGTGTAAACATCAGGTAAATAACTTAAGTTTTATTTTTTATAACAACTAATGCCAAACTAAAATACCAGCTTCTGTTATTTAATAACGCAACATCCTGCTATTTAAAAACAAAATCGATCTAATTTGGGTATTTCCCTATGTTAACAACAACAGAGTATTCACTATTATTTAAGTTCAGGCACTTTTTTTGAAAGGATCATGTTACTCTTACCTATTTCTATTCTTTAATTTTAATGAATATCAAATGTTTAATAAATTCTATCATTTTTAGAACAAACTAACCTTAAAGTATATTACTTTCACCAAGTAAAGTAAAAAGCTGATATTTAGAACCAAAATTGTTTAACATTACTAGGTTTATTAGTAGCAAATACGAACAAGTTTTGGCAGTTAATTTTAAGCAAAACATAAATATGTGTTATATACTATACAGCGAGACTTCATAATTCTACGGAAAATATACAGTAAGCAACTCCACAAAAATGTTGCTTCCATTGTTGAAAGCCCACCAGGCTTAATCCTCCACTACAGCATTGTTCTTGACAGCATTGATCATTTCCATTAGGCTGTTTATACTCTCCAGTACCTCTATTGCACTAAGCACCACAAATGAATAATTTTCTTCCTCTTGAACATGTTTAGGTGACAATTTTTGACCATTTCTGGAAGATGAAGGTCGTGGACATTTTGAATTGGCTTTGGATAAAGCTGGTTTAATTTTAGGTATTCTTGAACCTGCTGGTTTATTCTTGTTTGATTGAGATGCATTTGTATTTGCTGAAGTTAATTTAAAAGCACTCTTTGTAATATCTTGACCAGTATTAGATAAGATTATATTTCTCAACTTGCTGCTTGAGACATTAAGTGGATTACTCCCAGCTGTTTTCTTTGGTGTTATATTTCTTATTCGAGTTGGAGTTAACCCAGTAAGGGGTACTCCTCCTACAAACCTAGTCTCGCTGTAAACAAGTTTTGTAAATAAAAAGTTGTGACTAAAACTGCTTAAAGAAAATAAAGTTAAGTATTATTATAAAGTAACATAAAATATGTATATATGCCTTTATTTATTTTAGAAATTGTATTTTAAATGAAATAAAGATTATATTATTACCTGATTGATTCATTACAAACATCTCGATTAAGGTGACTTGGTTTAGGATAACTAATTTGCTTTTTCTTTGTTGATGGAATCTGATAAAACATTTAACATAGTTAGTTTACATATTTTATGAAAAACATTTTTATATTTTTAAAAAACCTGGGAAGAAAGTCTTCTCTTGGTTTCCTTGTGAATAAAAATTAGTTTGTCGATCTCAGTTGGAAATTTAGAGAGAATAAACTAAAAATAAACATTTTAAGTAAATAATTATGTCAACTTAAATCACAAATTCAAGCCAACCAATTAGTATATATAAGCCGAACCTAAAAATAATTTAAATTAGATTTAATGAGCTCAAATAAGATTACTAATTCATTTCTAGATTTTTTAAAAATTACCAGAATTTTTTCCTCATCATAAAGGAAGATTTTTATGAGCTTGCAAGCAGCCACAAAAACCGATCTTTCTCTTTTCTCCCTTCCCCCACTTTCTCTTGACTTCATTGCAACATCCACAAGAATAGGGAGCATTTTTTCTAAATCAATTTTCTCTAAAGAGGGTCGATGCTAAAAAATTTTTTTAACTATTAGAATCGTATTTGCTATTAAACAAAACAATTATTCATGTAAAAAATAACTTAACAAATCATACAATTTTTAACCTTATAAAAGCAATAAATATGAATTAATTTAATCTACGCACCCTTGTCACATTTGTTATGATGTTGACACAGTGAAGAAGAATAATCAAGCTCGTAAAATCTCTGATTGAAACCCCCATTAATCTCATAATTATACTTACCCCACCCCCATCTACTACACATTCACGAAACGAGTCAAGAAGAGTAGTTACTTTTTCTAAAAAAAATCTCTTTATGTAAAAAAAGGTAACATTTTATTAAAACTTTATTAACAGGGTTTATTTAAAAACGAAAAGTCAATATTTAAAAAACAGTAAATTTTATGTTCTTTTTTCATATTCACCTAAATCTTCCAGTGCACGCACAACATTTGCCAAGTCTTCGTATTTTAACAAATAATCAAATGCAGACTGAATTCGGTGGCGCATTTTTTTGTGAGGGTTAAGTAAAGCTATTTGGTTTACTCTGTTCAATGACTCACGACAAGGAATAAGTTCAGGTGTTTGTTTACGAATAGCCTTGCTGTTAAATATTTTTTCATGTTATAGTTTATGTTAATATGCTAGTTAGAAAAACTTACAAATACTGTGTAAACTGAAACACATTAAGTGTTATGCAGTTTTATTTAAAAAAAATTACCCTCTATATCGTGCTTGTATAAATAATATTGCTTCAATACGGCCCTTCGCCATCTTTTTGCCATACAACATCCTTGCATTTTTCTGTATGACCACTGCTGCATTGCACATTTGAAAGTATTGCCTAAAAATAATATAATTCGTAAAGCAAAAATTTACCTCAACAATATAGCAACATAAATTAAAATTTGTGTTCAATTACCTTTTTTCAGCAAGCCTCTTTCGATAAAATCTAAAATATTACAATTTATTATTAAATATCGTATTGCGATTGTTTTATCAAGACTATGCAAAGGTGATTACCTTTGAATTTTAATTGCCTCCATATGAAGGTGAACGTTATTAGAAACTTTGGAAATAATAATTTCTCTTTCTTGTTCGCTATAACTTAGATGTCTCTTTAGTTTAGAAACTTTTAGTCTGTCTTTTGTACCCCGAAAATATGATTGAATACAAATGGTAGATTTTTTTAGATTTTGATATTTTTTCTGTTCTTTTTCCGCCAGTTTTGAAGCTCTAAAACTTCTTTGAATGACAATTACAGCTGATTTCATTCTTACAAATTCATTTTGATATTTCATTGCTCTAAAATAAGATTGAATACAAATGGTAGATTTCTTTAGATTTTGGTAGTTTGCATGTTCTTCTTTAGCCAGTTTTAAAGCTCTAAAACTTCTTTGAATGACAATTGCAGCTGATTTCTTCTCGATAAAACCATTTCGATATTTCATTGCTCTGAAATAACTTTGAATACAAATGACAGATTTCTTTATATTTTGGTAGTTTGCATGTTCATCTTTAGCCAGTTTTAAAGCTCTAAAACTTCTTTGAATGACAATTGCAGCTGATTTCTTTTGGATGAATTCATTTCGATATTTTATTGCTCTGAAATAACTTTGAATACAAATGACAGATTTCTTTATATTTTGGTAGTTTGCATGTTCATCTTTAGCCAGTTTTAAAGCTATAAAACTTCTTTGAATGACAATTGCAGCTGATTTCTTCTCGATAAAACCATTTCGATATTTTATTGCTCTGAAATAACTTTGAATACAAATGACAGATTTCTTTATATTTTGGTAGTTTGCATGTTCATCTTTAGCCAGTTTTGAAGATCTAAAACTTTTTTGAATGACAATTGCAGCTGATTTCATTCTCACAAATTCATTTTGATATTTCATTGCTCTAAAATAAGATTGAATACAAATAGCAGATTTCTTTAGATTTTGGTAGTTTGCATGTTCTTCTTTGGCAAGTTTTAAAGATCTAAAACTTCTTTGAATGACAATTGCAGCTGATTTCTTTTGAATGAATTCATTTCGATATTTCATTGCTCTGAAATAACTTTGAATACAAATGACAGATTTTTTTAGATTTTGGTAGTTTGCATGTTCTTTTTTAGCCAGTTTTGAAGCTCTAAAACTTCTTTGAATGACAATTGCAGCTGATTTCATTCTCACAAATTCATTTTGATATTTCATTGCTCTAAAATAAGATTGAATACAAATAGCAGATTTCTTTAGATTTTGGTAGTTTGCATGTTCTTCTTTGGCAAGTTTTAAAGATCTAAAACTTCTTTGAATGACAATTGCAGCTGATTTCTTTTGAATGAATTCATTTCGATATTTCATTGCTCTGAAATAACTTTGAATACAAATAGCAGATTTCTTTATATTTTGGTAGTTTGCATGTTCTTTTTTAGCCAGTTTTGAAGCTCTAAAACTTCTTTGAATGACAATTGCAGCTGATTTCATTCTCACAAATTCATTTTGATATTTCATTGCTCTAAAATAAGATTGAATACAAATAGCAGATTTCTTTAGATTTTGGTAGTTTGCATGTTCTTCTTTAGCAAGTTTTAATGATCTAAAACTTCTTTGAATGATAATTGCAGCTGATTTCTTCATGATAAAACCATTTCGATATTTCATTGCTCTAAAATAAGATTGAATACAAATAGCAGATTTCTTTAGATTTTGGTAGTTTGCATGTTCTTCTTTAGCAAGTTTTAATGATCTAAAACTTCTTTGAATGACAATTGCAGCTGATTTCTTTTGGATGAATTCATTTCGACATTTCATTGCTCTGAAATAACTTTGAATACAAATGGCAGATTTCTTTAGATTTTGGTAGTTTGCATGTTCTTCTTTAGCAAGTTTTAAAGATCTAAAACTTCTTTGAATGACAATTGCAGCTGATTTCTTCTCGATAAAACCATTTCGATATTTCATTGCTCTAAAATAAGATTGAATAAAAATGGTGGATTTCTTTAGATTTTGGTAGTTTGCATGTTCTTCTTTAGCAAGTTTTAAAGATCTAAAACTTCTTTGAATGACAATTGCAGCTGATTTCTTCTCGATAAAACCATTTCGATATTTCATTGCTCTAAAATAAGATTGAATAAAAATGGTGGATTTCTTTAGATTTTGGTAGTTTGCATGTTCTTTTTTAGCAAGTTTTAAAGATCTAAAACTTCTTTGAATGACAATTGCAGCTGATTTCTTTTGGATGAATTCATTTCGATATTTCATTGCTCTGAAATAAGATTGAATACAAATGGCAGAAATTTTTAGATTTTGGTAGTTTGCATGTTCTTCTTTAGCTAGTTTTGAAGATCTAAAACTTCTTTGAATGACAATTGCAGCTGATTTCTTTTGAATAAATTCATTTCGATATTTTATTGCTTTGAAATAAGATTGAATACAAATAGCAGATTTCTTTATATTTTGGTAGTTCGCATGTTCTTCTTTAGCTAGTTTTGAAGATCTAAAACTTCTTTGAATGACAATTGCAGCTGATTTTATTCTTACAAATTCATTTTGATATTTCATTGCTCTGAAATAACTTTGAATACAAATGACAGATTTCTTTATATTTTGATAGTTTGCATGTTCTTTTTTAGCCAGTTTTGAAGCTTTAAAACTTCTTTGAATGACAATTGCAGCTGATTTTTTTTGGATGAATTCATTTCGATATTTCATTGCTCTGAAATAAGATTGAATACAAATGGCAGATTTTCTTAGATTTTGGTAGTTTGCATGTTCTTCTTTAGCAAGTTTTAAAGATCTAAAACTTCTTTGAATGACAATTGCAGCTGATTTCTTTTGGATGAATTTATTTCGATATTTCATTGCTCTGAAATAACTCTGAATACAAATGGCAGATTTCTTTAGATTTTGGTAGTTTGCATGTTCTTCTTTAGCAAGTTTTAAAGATCTAAAACTTCTTTGAATGACAATTGCAGATGATTTCTTCTCGATAAAACCATTTCGATATTTCATTGCTCTGAAATAAGATTGAATACAAATGGTGGATTTCTTCAGATTTTGGTAGTATGCATGTTCTTCTTTAGCAAGTTTTAAAGATCTAAAACTTCTTTGAATGACAATTGCAGCTGATTTCTTTTGGATAAATTCATTTCGATATTTGATTCCTCTGAAATAAGATTGGATACAAATGGCAGATTTCTTTAGATTTTGGTAGTTTGCATGTTCTTCTTTAGCCAATTTCGAAGCTCTAAAACTTCTTTGAATGACAATTGCAGCTGATTTCTTTTGGATGAATTCATTTCGATATTTCATTGCTCTGAAATAACTTTGAATACAAATGGCAGATTTTCTTAGATTTTGGTAGTTTGCATGTTCTTCTTTAGCAAGTTTTAAAGATCTAAAACTTCTTTGAATGACAATTGCAGCTGATTTCATTCTCACAAATTTATTTTGATATTTCATTGCTCTAAAATAAGATTGAATACAAATAGCAGATTTCTTTAGATTTTGGTAGTTTGCATGTTCTTCTTTAGCAAGTTTTAAAGATCTAAAACTTCTTTCAATGACAATTGCAGCTGATTTCTTTTGAATGAATTCATTTCGATATTTCATTGTTCTGAAATAAGATTGAATACAAATGGCGGATTTCTTTAGATTTTGGTAGTTTGCATGTTCTTCTTTAGCTAGTTTTAAAGATCTAAAACTTCTTTGAATGATAATTGCAGCTGATTTCTTTTCGATAAAACCATTTCGATATTTCATTGCTCTGAAATAAGATTGAATACAAATGGTGGATTTCTTTAGATTTTGGTAGTATGCATGTTCTTCTTTAGCAAGTTTTAAAGATCTAAAACTTCTTTGAATGACAATTGCAGCTGATTTCTTTTGGATAAATTCATTTCGATATTTGATTCCTCTGAAATAAGATTGGATACAAATGGCAGATTTCTTTAGATTTTGGTAATTTGCATGTTCTTCTTTAGCAAGTTTTGAAGCTCTAAAACTTCTTTGAATGACAATTGCAGCTGATTTCTTTTGGATGAATTCATTTCGATATTTCATTGCTCTGAAATAACTTTGAATACAAATGACAGATTTCTTTATATTTTGGTAGTTTGCATGTTCTTTTTTAGCCAATTTCGAAGCTCTAAAACTTCTTTGAATGACAATTGCAGCTGATTTCTTTTGGATAAATTCATTTCGATATTTCATTGCTCTGAAATAACTCTGAATACAAATGGCAGATTTCTTTAGATTTTGGTAGTTTGCATGTTCTTCTTTAGCAAGTTTTAAAGATCTAAAACTTCTTTGAATGACAATTGCAGATGATTTCTTCTCGATAAAACCATTTCGATATTTCATTGCTCTGAAATAAGATTGAATACAAATGGTGGATTTCTTTAGATTTTGGTAGTATGCATGTTCTTCTTTAGCAAGTTTTAAAGATCTAAAACTTCTTTGAATGACAATTGCAGCTGATTTCTTTTGGATAAATTCATTTCGATATTTGATTCCTCTGAAATAAGATTGGATACAAATGGCAGATTTCTTTAGATTTTGGTAATTTGCATGTTCTTCTTTAGCAAGTTTTGAAGCTCTAAAACTTCTTTGAATGACAATTGCAGCTAATTTCTTTTGGATAAATTCATTTCGATATTTCATTGCTCTGAAATAACTTTGAATACAAATGGTAGATTTTCTTAGATTTTGGTAGTTTGCATGTTTTTCTTTAGCCAGTTTCGAAGCTCTAAAACTTCTTTGAATGACAATTGCAGCTGATTTCTTTTGAATGATTTCATTTCGATATTTCATTGCTCTGAAATAGCTTTGAATACAAATGGCAGATTTTCTAAGATTTTGGTAGTTTGCATGTTTTTCTTTAGCTAGTTTCGAAGCTCTAAAACTTCTTTGAATGACAATTGCAGCTAATTTCTTTTGAATAAATTCATTTCGATATTTTATTGCTCTGAAATAACTTTGAATACAAATGGCAGATTTTCTTAGATTTTGGTAGTTTGCATGTTCTTCTTTAGCCAATTTCGAAGCTCTAAAACTTCTTTGAATGACATTTGCAGCTGATTTTAATTCAAGAAATTTTTTTCTTTTTTGATTTCTTAACATAATTGATCGCCACCACTTTTGTATTAATATCAATGCAGACATGCAATCATTACGATTTTTCATGATGGCTTGTGAGTAATATCGTCTCCAAGTTCGCTAAAAAAAATTATTTAAAAATTACAACAGACCTCATTACCTTCTATAGAATTTAAAAAACAAAATTTTTATGAATATAATTTAAAAAATAAAAATCTTATAAATAGAACTATTTACTTGAATAATGCATGCAGCATAGGATTTTTTTTGTTCCACAACTTGTAATTTTTTTAAAGTTTCCATTTTTCTACAAGCAAGTTTGGTTCTAAAATATTTCTGAAAAGTGATTGCAGCATTTTTTTTCGCCAAGAAATTTTGTCGGTCTCTTTGTCTTAATAAATGAGACTGATACCATACCTCAATTCTAATACAAGACGACTTCATTTTTAGGAATCTATAAAATTAAATAAATAATTTTAATTATAAAAAAATCTTTAAATTAAAAAAAAATTTAAAAATTATAACAATCACCTTTTTCTTAACATGCTAGTTCTAACAACAGAAGAAACCAGAACAGAAGCTTTTTCTCTTTTTTCTTTTTCTTGTTTTTCAATTTCTATTTTTTTTCTGCGAGTCAAGATTGCTCTCCACATTATTTGAATTGTTCTTGCAGCTCTAAATAAAAATACAAAATAAATGAATATGTTTAAATTGACTGAAAATAATATTATGTCAAAAAATTTAACAATACACCAGTATTTTTTTATTTTAATTATTAACATTTTTTTACCTTTCTTCAACCCTGGCATCTAGCAAGCGAGTGCAAAGGTAAGCAATTATCAATCTAACAACCTTAGAATCAGGAATAGTTCCACAGAGGTCCTGGATTTGCATTAACGAAGGTATTCCTCCAATATCGTAGATTGCTTGTTGGACAAGTGTAAAATTTTCCTGGAAAATAATTAAGTAATTAGTAAATACATATAAAAAGGCAAAATATCATTAAAAAAATTAAAATTAGGTGGTGTTTTTTAGTTTACCTTTTCATTTTTCTGCAGACGTTTGTATTCCTTGTCATAACTATCTTCTAAATAATTTACCTAAAAAAAAGAAAATTTATGATTTTACAGACAATCAGTAAATGCAATCCGACCATGACAAAAAAAAGAATCGAAAAATTTACACTTTGCTCCTCCTTAAAATTATGAGTAGTTTTCATATAAATGGAGGAAAAAGAGAGAATTTGAGGTTGGTAATGACAGATTAAACAAGCAAATATTCTTCCATCTCCGAATGAACTTGCAAAATTTTCAACTTCAATTGATTGATAAGCACATACAGCTCTGTTTTAAATTTTTTTACAAAATAAAAGTTTTATTTTAAAATTTAAAATAAGTTGTATCTTTTTAAATAACCTTAAACTTATTTGCTTTTTTATATTAGTAAAGTCAGCCATGTATAAACAAATGTTTCACCTGCACCAATCAAGTAAAACTTGGGACATTTTTTCAATGTTTGTTCCAGAGCTTGCTATGTCTTTGTATTTCGTCATCTTAAAAATATAAAAAGTAAATCTTAAACCTTTTTTATTAAAATTTGATTTATTCCCTACTTTTACAAGTAATAAAAAAATATTTTAATTGAACCTGTGCGAATGAACCTTCCAAATGCGTTTTAAGTTTAAAATTTCTTCGAAGAAAATTGATTTCATCAGACACAGTCTCCAGATCAATTAACTTCACAAGCTGAAAGTTGTAAAAAAGTAAGTACATTTTTGTAAAAAGGTTATTAACTAGTCAGTTGCCACCCTTCAGCATGCATTTAAATTGTCATATAATATTATCATAGTAATTAATATTTGCCCAAAATAATTTAACATTTTAAACAGCAATTTTTCTTTACTTTAAATAAGACATGTATATATAAATTTTCCCATTAAGGTTTTTTTATTGAATATTTACATTTTATTTGGTGTCATAACCTGCACACGATTATATTTTTCTCAAATTTAATTAGATTTAAGTATAATAAAGACCTGGATATGAGCAGCAATGTTCCAGAGTAAAGCCAGAGTTTTTTCTCTGCTTCCTTTTAGAATATGATCAATCTCAATCTGTTTTCCTTGATCATCTTTTAAACATATTCCAAATTGGGATAAAGCTTCCAAAGCAATCTAAAAATGAATAAAAAAAATTATTAATAAGTGCTAATTTTAAAGATTATTACAATTGAGTAAGGTGCAATTTATATTAAGCAAATATAGAGAATTTTTAACAAAAAAAATTTGAACTTTTTCTTAAAAAAATATTTTTCTTACCCCTATATTATGTTTTTTCTGCAATATGGTTCCAGGTGGAACTCTTAACTTTGATGAAAATTTCCAGTTCCGAAATAAAATCTCAGCCATTCTTGTAAGTCGTATTCCATCTCTTCAATATTAACAAATTTAAAGTTTAAAAAAAAAATATTAAATAAAACAATATAAAGAAGTCCGAGTACTTATTTAAATATAAAAAAAGGGAAACAAAAATAGCATATCCTTTCTTATAACATTATTTAAAAAAATAAAGTTTAGTACTTTCCTAATATTTAAAATAATTATAATACCTCATATCAACAGCCAAGTTAGTGACTCCATAATTAAATTCATCAAGAAAAGATTGTTCGTGAGAAACAGAGTAACCCAACATGGAGAGATGGCGAATAATGTCACCTTCTCCTTTAAGAAAGTCTCGTGAAAAAGTCATCAGTATTTCTTTGCTGCTTGTTATTTCAGCTCCCCTAGTGTATTAAAATTTTAATCAAAAAAATTGAGCTAAAATTTTATAAAAAAAAAAAAATAATCTATTTCTTAAAAAAATAAAATAAATAATCTATTTCTTTCATATATTAACCAACTAGCAATATTTAGTAATCTTACTTTCTAAACAAACAAGGATCATGATCTATAAGATGATTTTGTTTTGCTTGATCAAGTAGGTATATAAGAGGAAATAACTTTTTTAAAGTGTGGCGTGATAACTCATCCTCATATCTTAAAAAACATTTATTTATTATAGCATTTTGTAAACCAATGTAATAAAATAAACCTTTTTTACATAAGGGCCTTTAACTTTAAAAAAGTTTAATAACAAAGTCTTCTGTGGGTATATTTATATTGCCCAAAAAATTAAAAAATTTGATTATAAAAAGTAAAAACTAAAGCTTAATACTTTAATTTGAATAAATTTGAACAATACCCAGGTGAGAAGTAGTTGGGAACAGTTCTGTGTGCAAATTCTTTCGCAATTTCAGTGTTGTTTAATATTTTGTTGAATATAAAGTTGGAGATAGTCACAGAAATATCTCGATCCTTGTACAACAAAATTTTTTCCCCGAATGTTACTTCTAGTGCAAACCTTAACCAAAGTGGGTTGTAGTTTAGTAAAAGCTCCACAAGTTTCTTTTTACTCCCTGCAACAAAATGAAAAGAAGTAAATTTTTGAGCCACTTGTTTTTTTAAGGCTGAACTGTAATATAAAAAAAACGTTACTAATTAATACCAAAAAATAAAGCAAATTTAACAATGCTAATCAGATTCAGACACAATCTGAAGGGTGTGCTCAATACCCACTGCTTATGTATTGTAGCAACCTTGAGTAAGACATTATAAAAAGAACAAACTCCTGTCAAAACCCAAACCATTTAACAGTTCAACTATTGGCCACACAATTATAACCCTAGGTTTAAGCTGTAAAATCGAGGTTTCCACAATAAGACTAAAAAATACAATGAGTGTTTGATCAAAAGCATAAATTAAGTTTCAAACCTGTATCTTTGGATAAATGTCTGTCAGGCCGTACTTCTAACTTCTTCTCATCAACTGCTTGCTCAACGTTCATAATGACTTCTGACATCTCGTCAGACTGAAATATATTGCAAGCAGCCCGTCGAAGTGAGTTCAGTCTGCAACCGATCTTATAAACTCTTAGTGAAGCTGTTTCTTTGCTTATAGCTGGTTGGATTGATGACTTGGGCAACAATGAATCAACTAAATATTTAAAAAAATAATAATTAAAAAAAATTTTAAAGGCCTAAAATAAAAATTTTAATTGAAAACATTTATTTTAACCAAAAAAATCAAATTACTTGAGCTCTGTTTGCTCTTGAACTCATCAGGAGTTAGGATGTGGTTGACCCAACAAGCAAACCCAAACTCTTGCTTCTCCCTCCATTTTGCATCATGAAATCTGTTTCTGGAACCAAACACCATCGGATGTCTTTTGTCTAAGCTTAGTTTGTTTAGTGGTGCAACTAATACATGAACAAAAAAATAAAATAAATGATTTATTAAAAATGTTGCAATACGAATCTTGTTTTTAATTTTGATATTCTTTCCAAGACTTTTAAAAAAAACTATTATAAATAAGAAAAAGCAATAAAAAAATAATCAATTTAGAAAACAATATATTTGAAATCACGTTTACTAGTTGTATTATCATGTGCATTACTTACCACGAAGAGATTTGTTTAAGTTTTGTTTAGTGAAACTTTGGTTTAACTTATAACCAGTACTATCCATCAAAGACAAATTAAGCGTACAAACACTGCGCCTCGACACTTTTCTTTTTGGTGGGGTAGCTTTTTTGGATGCAGCAATACTTCGTCGCGAAAACTTTTTTGGTGAATTCGCTTTTATAAGGTTACCAGCTTTGGCTTCTCTTAGTTTTTGAATTCTTCGACTTTTGGGCGTGGTTTGTATAACTAAAAACAAATACTTGGTAATTGCATGAATAACAAGAAAAAAATTCGCAAGGCATTTAATAAAAATAAGAGATATTAAAACTAAATAGGATTGCAAAATTTACCATTTTTTGGCTGAAAAGTTTCTCTGGCCAATTTGGGACTCTAAAAAATAACAAGGTGAATTAAATTTAATTCCTTTTATCACTTTACCACAGTTGTACAAACTAAATGTATAGCCTATAATGTACAAAATACAAATTACTTTTCTAGTTCTTGACAGAGAAGTTTCACTTTTTCTTTTGATTTTTTTCTCTACAATTTGACGAGGTTTGCGTTGACAATCAATTGTGTCTTTTTCAGGTTGAACTTGACTCTTTGAAGGAACTTCATCTAATTAAGTTAAACAAAACAAAAAGTGTCAACATTACTGTAATTTTTGAAATTAGATAAATTAGAATATTGCAAAGGAATAATTTTAAGTTAAAATAGGATAAACCAAACCTGGTTTTAATTTGTGTTGTCCAGCTTTATTGACATTATAAGGCGAGAGCAAAATTTCAGTAGGAATTCGAAAGTTTGATAAGTTTCGAGCTTCTGGAGTATTCCTTATTATTTCTTTCTCTAAAATTGAGTAAAATAAGTTATATGAATTTATTAAAATGTTAAGTAAAAACAGATAACAATAGGTGAAAAAGAAGTAAATCAAAAAACTATTACTTTATCCTAATAAATAATTTCATTTATATACATTTTAAATATAAATTTATAAAATAATAAAAACTAAACTTCAGTTTTACCAACAAACTCTTCCAAAATAGTTCTTTCAACTTTTGGTGGCACCAACTCAGGTTTTTGCTCAACTAAACCTACATAATCTGAACTAGGCTCAATGTTGTTCGAAGTGCTTGGTATTTGGATGTTGTCGGGTGAAGTTGGGGTAAGGTGAATTTTCCTCGGTATTATGTAAGTGGGTCGCCCCAATCCAGGGTGTGTACCCAGTTTTTCTACTGGAGTAAGATTTTTTTCATCTAAGAATAAGAATGCCATATTAGAAATACTTGAAAAATTGATTTATAGTTTTACATCTCAGTAAAAGGTATTTGTTTTTGTATGATACTGGTATATAAAAATTTTTCAAAAAAGCAATTTATTTTTACCAAACTCATCGTCAAATATATGTGTAACATTGCTAAATGACTTTTGAAATTTATTCAAGATTGATTGATCCATTGGATTTCGCTTGACTACCTTTATTTTTCGCTTCTAAAAATATTAAAAAATACATATAAATAACTTTCACAACATATTATATCCACAAACATTTAGAAATAAAAAGAACCTGTTGTTAAATAACAAAAAAACCTATTGTTAAAATAATTGAAAAAGCACCTTCTTTACTTCTAAAGCCGTGCCAAGCAGTAAAGCTTGAACCTTTCTGTTATGATTATAATTAATCGTTATCAATTCTCTACAGATTCCAGCATTTTGCGGATTCCATGAAATACAAACGAGATGATCAAATCCGGCCTCAATGGTGAATTTGGTCTAAAAAAGTAGTTTTTTAGAACTTGCCAATTTACTATTACTATAGTTATTATAAAATTTATACTAAGAAATGGGCAAACAACATGAGACAATTTAGTTATCATGATATTTTTAGTTAACTGTTAATTATTATATATTAATTGTCAACCATGAACTAACCAGCTAGCCAAATTTTAACCCATTTTTTTAGTTTACCACAGTATAAGAATAAAATTACATAAAGAATGCTGAAGTTGCTCTTTTGCGACAAAGGTAGAATTTCCACATCCACATCAAACTCGTTTGTGTTGTTCAATAACAAATCTCTCACTTTGTTCGAACCAACTTTTACTTCCCCAAACTCAACAAATGCCTTTTTCTCAAAATGAGAGAGATTTAAAGTCGGTCTCTTTCCTTTATCAGGTGAATCGCCCTAAACAAAAAATTAGTCCCAAAATTTATTTTAATTATTAGATAAAATAAACAATTAGTAAAGGAATTATGGATACTGACATATTTTAAACTTTTTTAAATTTTCTTTTAATTTACCTGAGAAGGTGGAATATAAGGTGGCATGTCAGCCCACATTCCTCTTCGTTTGGAAATTTTTGTCGGCGAAACATTTTGGTTATCGTCAACTTGATTGTTGTAAAAATTTGTCTGGTCTTTTGCTTTCCACATCTTTTTTTAAAACTAATACTATTTACCAGAAAAGTGTGAAAGCATATTTTAAACTTTGCAAAAAACTAAGAATTAAATAAGTTTTAAGCTAAACAGCCAACAGCTAGCCTAATTCTATAAATAAATGAATAAAAAATGTGTCGTTAAACAGTTAAAGTAATCAAAACTTATCAAGTAGTAAAACAAGAAAATCTAAACGTCTGAACGTACTGAAGGTAAGTTTGTAGTATAATCAGACAATATAATGATAAGCTACCGATTAACAATAATACAAAGTAATAAGTTTTTTTCTGTTCTCAGTTTACAAAACGTTCGTTCTACTTTCAACTCGAGTTTGATTGGTGTTTTTCACATTCGTATTTTCCGCTTTGTTTAATTAATCATGCATGTCAAATCACTTGACTTTATCCTCATAAAATATTTTTAAAACAAAAAATTTGTTCTTTAACAAAAGATATGTATGGTTATTTAAAAACATTAACGTGGTGAAGTCTATACATTTAATTTAAAAAAGCGAAGAACCAAGTACCCTAAATTAAAGGCAGCTAGCTGTCTCAGAGTCAGATTTACCAAGTTCGGCAGCGTGCTGTAGTGGTAAGAACACTTGCTACATCACACGTAAGCTCGTGGGTTTAATCCCTATTGATCTTATGCTGTAGCGCCCTTGAATTAGGCGCTATAAACGGTATAAACTCCTGCTGAGCCAGCACTTAATCAACAGCATAATCATCGGGCAATTATAATCTATAATATCCCGAACTGCCACAGGCAACTCGAGACTGGGTCGAGTAACTGATGTTACTCTATGTTTAAGTCGCGCATTCGACTTTCCCACATCGAGGATAAAGATATATACAAAAAAAAAGTTTTAGATTTAAAAACCAAACATCCAACATAGTTTTGCATTCAAACCTTAATTATTTATTTTCTTTCACTCTACGACAATATCAATAACCATGGCAACACACATTTTCCCTATGAACTACTGCCACCAATACAATAAAAACACTAGAAAATGAACGAAGTAGCAGTACGAGAGAAATTGCACATAAAACTCTACTACTCCCACCATTTTATATACAAATTGAAAAAAAAAAATGAATGGGTATATTAAATAACAAAGTTAATTACATATTTGCCATAAGCACCAAATTTTACATAAAGCGTTTAAATAAATACCTTAAAAGTTCTTTTATAATTTGTACTAAATAAAAAACTAAGTTTATAAATAACAAAACAATGTGCCAAAATATTTAGGTAGAATTTTCAAGTTAACAGCAAAACCATAAAAATTAAAACAAAATTTTGATATAAATTTTAATGTAACTTTTAAAATTACTAACAACAATCATTAAATTAAAAACAAACTGTAGAAGACATTAACATCACAAAGATTTCAAATACAAATTTGCCATTAAAGATATTCACAATAATTTAGCTATATAATAAATTAAATCATAAATACAGCCGGGAAGATAAAATGAGCAATGCAACTTAACATGAAGCAAAAACCATTAACATATTAAATGCTATATATAACGATGCAACTGTGGAAATAAAATTAAAAAGTATGTACAGCATTAAATTACTTAAATCACATACGTATACACAAACTGGAATAACTAATTTTTTTTACCAAAATCAAATAGGTTTTAACATCTTTACTAAACTAACAATACTTCCAGTGTGAAGTAGCAGCATATTTTTAACTCTACAATACATCAAATTTATTTTTACAATAAATTTTTCTAAGAATCTATTTTAAATATTATATACATCTCTTTTCTTTAACTGCCAGCGACTTTAGGGTACCCTCTACCCCTAGCCCGCCTGCTACTAAACCCTCCTCTTGTAGGGGCTGTTGGTTGAGCAAAGGGGTTTCTGTTTTGCCCCGCATCGAATTGGGACGGGTTATAAAAAGCAGTCATAGGGGGACCTGGAGGTGCAGTTGGTGGATCAGATGAAGTATTCTGGACAGCTTGGGCAGGAATGGGATTGGATGGAGGGTTATTTACCTTAAAAAATATTTAAATTTAGAAAAAATAAAAATTTGCGAAAAACATTTTATGAAAGACTTAAATTAAATATTTAATAAACTAAAAAATAAAATATTTTAATTTTTTTTAATTTAGTTAGTTGTTACCTGATTAGGAGGTTGATGGTTAGCATTTTGTTGCATACCAATATCTTGTGGTTGTGCTTGTAGTTGTGGTGGTTGGTTGCTTTGTTGCAAATGTTGTTGTTGTTGAACATTAAGTGGTTGTTGTTGTGGCTCGAAGGGTTGTTGTTGAAAAGAATTTTTCTGTGGTTGGAACTGTTGAGGCTGTTGTACAGTATTATCATTTATTTGTGGCTGAAAATGTTGTTGTGGTTTTTGTTGTTGAACATAGTCTTGTTGTTGAAATTGTTGCTGATTATTTGATGTCGGATTATTTTGTTGTGGCTGAAAAGATTGTTGTGGTTGAAATTGTTGTTGATTGTTTTGCTGTGGCTGGAATGGTGTTTGTTGTTGTTGTGGATTAAATGGTTGTTGCTGAAAATTACTTTGTTGATATTGCGATTGCTCATGCTGTTTCATATTCTGCTAAAAAAATATTTAATCAATTCAACATCTAACAATTTTTTTTAATATTTAAAAACTTACCTGATTTTCTGTGATTTTTTGATTGTCATGGTTTACTGTTTCAGATGGGGCACTTGTCGGCACTACAACAAAAAAGAAATAATAAAATTACACATAAAATTATGTTCTGTTTTAATTTTTAACATAATAAAATATAAAAATCATACCTGGCTTGGGTATAAACACGGAAGGATTATTGTTTTGAGTTGGGATAGATGGGAATAATGCAGGCGGGACAATATTTTGGTTGCTGTTTGAACTTGTTTTACCACCAAATGCATCCTTATACATTGATTTATTGTCTTAAAAAAATATTTAAATTAAATAATTTTAAAAAATTTAATTTTCAAAACGAGTGCAAAGAAAAATATAAAACAAAAACTTACTTAAACTTTTTAAAGAAAATTGATTTCTAGTCATTCCGCCAGAAGATGGCATTGGCGCATCTACAAATAAATTTTGAGTTATTCAAATATAAGGCTGAGGTCAACATATTTTTATTAAAAGTTTTTTAAATTTATTTTACCTGGAACAGAAGCTGAAGTAGCTACCATTGGTGGAGGGGCAAGCACTTCCTCTTCTTCCTCCTCACCATTTGTCCATCTTTTCTTAACCGGATCCCATACCAGCTATAACAAAATTAAAAAAATTAATTATAGTAATTTTCTTTAAAAACTATTCAAGTAAAGTTATAAATTTAATTGAAATATTTTATTGCGGTCAATTTTATTTTTTAAGCAAAATTTTAACCAAATACCTCTTTAACTGAATCATCAGGCAAGTGAACTTGATTAACTTTTTTTTTGGAAAACCAATTCATAAATCCCCATCCCTTCTTCTCCTAATGAAAATATTTATTGTTATTGTTTTTTGCAAATACAGCAAAAACTTCAAAACAAAGTTAAACAAATAAAATTATTTACTTTTTCAGCAGCTTTTTCCTTTTTAATGCTTTCAGCACTTGTGCTTCTTGATCTGCTTCGGTGTGAGTTCTCAGACACAGTTCGCGACCTTCGACCTGATGATTTTCGCGACCTATGACTGGTGTGGGATGCATGGGATTGGTGAGATGTTTGTGATGTGGTTCGAACCCGTGATACTACGTCAAGTGATGGCTAAAATTATGCAAACATTAAACCAATGCAAGTAATTATAAGTAAATGATTTAATATAGTACAAGTATCTATTATGCAAGTAAACATAAAGATTTTACTAAATTTGGGTCAACACTTACTAAAAAAATTTTAGGTTCTAAACAAAGTATAGAAATATTTTTTTCAGGAAAAGTGAACTCACCATGGCTGGAACTTGATCGTAATTTTCATTGCTTATTGGAAACGGTGGCTGCTGTTGGTTTTGGTAGAATTGTGGTTGTTGATAATTATGCTGTTCGAAATTGTTCTGTTGTGGTGGTTGAAATAGTGGTGGAGCTTGGTTGCTTTGTTGTTGTTGAAATTGTTGTTGTTGGAAATTATTCTGCTCTTGTTGTGGCTGGAATTGCTGTTGTTGTAAATTATTTTGTTCCCGTGGCTGCTGAAATTGCTGTTGTTGTGAACTTTCTTGTTGTTGTTCAAAACCACTTGGTGGTTGTTGTTGTTGAAACTGTTGCTGTTGAAGAGGGTTTGATTTTTGCATTAAATCACCCATCTGTAAAAATGTTTTTTTTATAAAAAATTTGATGCTAAAGCAAGTAATGGTTTTTATGCAAATTAGAATGAGAAAATTGTTTAACTTACCTGTTTAGGTTGGTAAAAAGTCGGCTCTATTGTTGGAGGTGGCCCATATGTATTAAAATGTTGACCTAAACAGATTTTAAGTTAGTATGTTGAATATACTAAAATATAGATATTTATTAATTAGAAATAAAAGTAAACTTACCATCTAATTGCACTTCTTCGACTGGTTGGTTTTGATCTGGTCTTTGGTAATTATTTTGAACCATCCCATGAGAGGAAGGGTCTTCTCTCTGCAAGAAAATAAGTTTGTTAAATAATAATTTTAAAATTTAACCTGAAACAAGGAAGAGTAAAAAAACTTACTATTTCCTCAACATCCTCATCATCTTCCTCTGAGGAGGCAGAATCAAGTTGGGATGTCACTGATGACATCATGGATGGAGAGATGGTGGAAGGGGGAAGCGACCCAAGTGAACTTTTCTAAACAAATTAAATCAATTTTCAATTCCATAACATAAAAAATAACTTTAGTGAACTTACCCCCATTCTCTCGCTGACCAAAAGTAAAGATTGTATCCACCGGAGGTCAGAAGAGAGTTGAGCCCCAGCTTGAACCCTGGGGTCATGATATTGCATGATGTTGATCATTTCTACGAGTTGTGATACGAGGGTCGTGGAGTACAAGCTTGGTGACTTACAAACAACTTTGGCGATGTTCTCACAATAATGAAAAGCCTACAAGTAAATGTTTTTATTTATTTAAAAGCAAATATTAAATATAAAAACAAATACACTAATTTCAGTTCGAATATCCATTTTTAAGCATATGAATTTAAGAAGAAGAATATGTAGCTATAAATTATTTACTTGTTTAAAAAAAATTTAAAAATCCACCTTTTCAACTAGGCCCAGTTCCATCAACCTTCCAGCATAAATAAGTTTGTAGATTTGCAGAGCTGGCATAAATTCCATCTTTGTTTTGTTTGTAGCATGACCAAGTGCTAAAGCATACTCATAACACTCCGACCTTCTTATCCCTTCATTCGTTGCAAATTGATAAAATGGCAACCTAAAAATTTAAGAAAAAATTTTTTTTTTGTTGAATTTAATTTATAAATTATAATATGTTGCAGTTTGAAGTAAGAAAAGATGTTAGCCATCTAGAAATAATATATCTGAATTCCTTTTTCTTAATTTTTGGATAAGGTGATTAATTAAAAAAAAATATATATATATAAGTTAAAAAAATATTACAAAACAAAGAAATTTGCTTACGTGTGATTTGAACCAATCAATACCAACTTCCCAGATTTCTTTGAATAATAACCAAGTGGAGAAGTAGCCATTAGGTAGCAGAAGTGAGCTGCATCGAGTAAATCTTTCGACAACAAAGTGTCCCCCAATGTCATGACAACCTTTGTGTCGAGGGTAATACTATCTGTGGCGTTGGACAACATCATGGCCAGGTGAGGACGCCAATCACCCCATCCCTCCTCCGCAATACACTATTTATTAAAATTTATAAAATTAAAGAGCCAAAAACAAAAAAAAATTTAAAATTGTGTTTTAAAAATAAAAACTCTAAAAATAATCACAAATTATTCTAAAAAATTATTTACTACTATATCATAATAAAATTTTTTTAAATTTTTTATTTTAATTTTTACAGTTGTCGCAGCAGGTTGTCTTCCAGACATCAACTGATAAAGAGTTTGAAGTGGATCATTAATAGGAAGAGAGTTAGCGAAGCGTAACATCACGTTAGCATGAGTTCTTGCATCGGTTTTACTGGCGAGCAACAAAGCGTGACCCCATAAATTTGACTTCATCGCCCATTCTAAAGCATCCTTGAAAAATGAATTTTGTTTTTAATTTTTCTGAACTTAAGTTTATTTTTTTAACCTTTCTATTTAAAAAATTACACAACAGTTTTATCAAGTTACCTTTTTTCTGCCATAAAGCAACAAGTCACGAAATCGGACTGTTGAAGAATCCTCATTATTCATATTAGCCTCATCTAAACCAATGTCAATAATAAATAAGTTAAAACTTACATATTCTATACAATTAACAGAAGAGAAAAATTAACAAAAAAATTACGAAAGAGAAAATTTAACTTGAACTGTAAAAACTTAGATTAGAAAACTGGATAAACTTACCATTTTGATTGGCAGGTACAACTTCCATATTTGATCCAGATGAAATCTGAGGTGGTCGGCGTTGCATGTCGTTCGGGGATTGCATCAAATCAAAGTTTCCGGAGTGGTCACGCATCAGTAACTCAGCTACGTCAGTTCCCATTATTGTCTAAACCCCAAAAAATATTTTCAAATTGTTGTTATAAATTAGTTTACATATTTTATCATATTGGTTTATCTGTTACTGAATACAAGATAAAAATTTCAAAAAATAATATTTTTATGTTAAAATTTTTTTTTTTAGTATTACTGTAAAAACTATTTAAACACTTTTTTATGTGAATAAAAATTTCAAGAAATAATATTTTTATGTTAAAATTTTTTTACATTAATACTAAAAAAAAAAATTTTAACATAAAAATATTATTTCTTGAAATTTTTATTCACATAAAAAAGTGTTTAAATAGTTTTTTAAGGTTGAAGTACCCCATTTTGTCGAACAAGAACAGATAAAAAGTCCCAGGTCAGAGCGACTGAATCTCTGTCAATGAGATCAGTTCTGCGTTGTGATTGGTTGGATTGTTGGGTGGTAAAACTTACAACATCTATCTTGTGCGTCTCTTTCCTATTAAAAAAAATAACAAAATTAAAAATTAATTCAATATTTTTTACAGTTTAGTAGATAAATAATAATTAAAGTCACTTATATTCTTAAGAGTTAACCTTGAAAGAGGACCGGGATAAGATCTGAATTCTTCAGCTTCAGGTGTTTCTTCCAATAATGTCTGAAAATAAAAAAGTGTTTTATTAAGAAATTAAGAAAAAGTTCCTTGTTAAAATCATCCTGTAAAAAAATTTATAATGATCATGTAACATTTAAAAAAAAAAACACACCATACCTCAACACTTAACATCTCTACTGTAGCAGGTTTTCCATCAACTGGGGAGTTGGGTAAAACATGAATCAAATACCCACCAGCCCCAAACCTTAAGATGGGGTGAGCTGAGTTAAATTTAGCTGGGGTGCGTCGATCTGGAACTAAAATAATACAATTCCAAATAAAATCAAAACCCAAATTAATTTTAAAACTTAGTTATTTTGAGTTTTTCAAGTGGCTTCATATTTTTTTTTTAAATTCATATAAACTAATACCTGATAATTATTTATGTAAGTTCTCACCTTTTGGTAAGTTTTCCCATGTTTCCTCATCAAAAGTGTTTGGATATGAGGTTGTATCCTCAAGTGTATGTTCTCCTTTGTATTGATAACCTTGTTGTAAACTAAATATAATGAAATTATACCTTAAAACATTTTTTTACAACATCTCAAGCAGGTAGGTAAGTGTGTTCATTATGTTTAGTTTACAAAATAACAGTAATGTTTATTAGTATTAAATTCTATATATTGTAAATAAGTATTTGTAGTAACAACAACCATAAACTAACCTTTCATCGTAGTTGTTGTCAGCATATGAGGATTGATTTTGAGCAGTTGAAGTATTATAAGAATCCACTTTGCTACTTCGGTTCTGGTTGTCATAGTAACGGGGATCATATTGTTGCTGGCTTTGATGGTTTCTCCAATCCCCATAACCCCGCTGGTTGTAATATTGGTCTTGATGGTAACGCCTTAAAAGAAAATAAATAAAATCATAATTTGATAAATAATCAAATAAGTTAATTTTTACAAATAAAAACAGGATAA
Organism: Corella eumyota; assembly: GCF_963082875.1. NCBI lineage: Eukaryota > Metazoa > Chordata > Ascidiacea > Phlebobranchia > Corellidae > Corella > Corella eumyota. The sequence goes on from NC_137491.1 coordinate 7,897,260, forward strand.
TTACAAAATAAAATTTCAAAATCAAGTAAATTTAAATTTTTCCAATAAATCCAAACAATTACTACCAATATTTAAGAAATAAGGAACAGATAAATGGTAAATTGAATTAAATATCAACTTTATGTTACCCATATTGATCTGATGCTCTTCTGTCATAATAATATCTCTGGTCATAATAAGCACCATATTTGTTGTAGTAATCACCTTGATCTAAAACAAAACAGAAATTTTTAAACAAAATTGAGTAAAATAGGGGAGATTTTTAAAGACTGTTTGATTTTACGACATCCTGGTTTAATGTTTGTAAAACGATTGTTAAATTTCAATTTGCTTTTTTAGCAAAAAATTAAAAAACGTTTTACAAAAAAATGTCCACCTTTTTTATTTGAATTCATTTGTATTATCAAACAAAAGTAATTTTATATTATTATTATTTTAATATATTTAACAATTAGTAAAACACGATATTAAACTTTTATTATTTATAAACGAAATTTTTTTCCTAAATATCTACTTTGATAATAATCTCTCCTGTATCCTCTGTTATAATAATCCTCCTTCCGAGCTCGATAATAATCATCATATTCATTATTATACCTTCCACTATATCGTGGGTCATATTCATACCCTTGCCTGTTAAAAATAAATAATAAAAAAATTTAAATACAAATTCTTTTTTTAAATTAATAACCCTAAATTGGTTTGATAATATTTTATTGTTAATACAATTTTTTTTTTCAACATTGTAATCTAATTGACTTGTAAATATGCTTAAGATAAGAATAAAAAATTAATGTTACCTAGATCTGGGCCTATGATAGTTATATTGATCATATTCAGATCTTTCATGATAAGGAACATAGGAAGTCTCTCCTGTTATACTTGATCTAGAAGGTGGCCTTGATGATACCCTTGAATATATTTTACCATATTAATTTATGTTATTAAATAATTTACTTTAAACATGTTAATACAATTTTAAACTGAAACTAATATTTCAATAATCAAAATTTGTATTACAATTTTAAATTACCTTTCTACATTCTCCCTTTGATATGAAGTGTTTTGGTAATAAGAAGGTCCATAACCACTTGTTTGGGGGTGAGAAACTGGTTCTGGTTGATTTTGTGATCCACGGTTTTGAGATGGTGCATGTAAATTATGGTGTGCATGGTCGGATGATGATGGTGGATAACCATCTGGTTGACCAGAAACATATTGCTGGGAATGGTACTGGCCTTCATATGGTCTTTGATGTGAAGAAATGGTCGGAGCTGAATGCTGATAGTTTGTTGTTGGTTCAGATTGACCTCTTGCATGTTGAGCATGATGGTAGTTTTTGTCTGGTACTTGTTGATTATGTTGTGGTGGTTGTTGAGAAGTGGTTTGTGAAAGATATCCTGGTTCATTGTTAGAATGTACTGGTGCAAGTGAAGGTTCACCCTGGTTGTTGGTTGGTCGGTCACCACTTAAAAGATTAGGATTCGCATCTGCTGGTAATTTAGGTACATACACATTGGATTGAGATGAATGAGAGGTTTGACCAACTATTTGAGGATTTTGTTCAAAACCTGTTGAATGCTGCAAACCTGCTGGGTGATCAATTTGCTGCTGCAAAAAAAGTGGTGGTTGTTGGCTATTATTAGTTTGAGAATACCCAGAACCACTAGAAACTGGTCCTTGAATAACTGGAATAGGTACTTGGTTAGAAACTGGTTGCGAATTGGTATGAATTGAATTTGCATTTGTTTGATTAACTTCTATGTTTGGTTGGGCATTTCCAAGATAATTTGTGGGAACTGGTTCACTTAAAGGTGGTTGCTTACTTACACCAGAACTCTCCAAGCCAGTAGAAAAAGTGGTTGCCACTGTTGAAGGATTAGTATATGACTGATTTTGATCACTTACTGCTGATTTATTTTGATGAATATTACCAAGTGGTTCTAAGACTGGTGGTTTTGGTGGTTGATTTATTTCTTGCTCGGAAAACTTTAGTTCTGATGTTGAAGAGACCAGAGATAAAGGAGGGTTGTCCTTAGGGTCTCCGGAATTTCGATCTTCCGAATAAGGATGTAAACTGGCATGCATGTCGCTGTAGGATTGGTTGTAATCATTACCAGTAGTTGGTGCAGTCGACACAACTCTTGCAGGTGGTGCACTGGTTACAGCCATTTGACTGTGAAGGTTGTTATTGGTTGGTCCAGAATAAGTAGGTTGGTGGTAAGAAGTGTTTGCTTTTAAGGAATTTGATGTGTCCACAGGTCTTGGCTCAACGCTCACATAAGATGAATGCATGGTATGAGTTTCTATAAACAACAAAAATATATAAAAATAACAAAGTGTCAAAATTCAATATATAAAAGCAAAGATATTTATTATCATAAGACTACTATAAGGGGTGTTAACTTGTACAATTTAAAAAAAAAAACACTTACCAATCATATTTATTTCTTCGTTGTCAGGTTGTTGCACAATTTCTGGAAAATTTTCTGGGTCCAACACAACAGCTGGGGCTGAACGTTGGCTTACCCCAGACTTAGTAGAACTATTACTATTTCTACGACCTTGTAAACTACTAACAGAATTAGTGCGAGATGTTTTTATTTTAACATCACTTTGTTTTACGGTTGGTTCTGCCAGTTTTTCAGTTGATTCAAGATCTTGGTTGGTTGGAATTTCAGGTTGGAAGTTTGATGTTGTTGGAGTTTCAGCATTTTCTTTTAAAAATTCTACAGAAAATAATTTTTTTATTTAAGATAAAAAAATTGATGGTTTAAATCGACATTAATTAATCTATTAATTAAAACACAGTTACAACTTCACAAAACACTATAAAATTAAAGAAAAACAAACAAGTATTTTTCTTACCCGCATTATAATTTCCAGAGTCAAGTTGATTAGTTTCAAAAACCTTAAACAAAAAACTTACATGAAAAAATATTGTAACGTACTTATTGTCTGTAAACTTGGTAAGTAAACACACTAAAACACTTAATAAAACCATGTTAAGATATCTACCTGTTGCTGATAATTTTGTTCATTAGATTTCATATATTGTGATGAGGATTCAAGAACTAAATTGTTTGGAGCATTTTTATTGTTGGTCTGATCCCCAGTTCCTTCCAAAGTAGAATCAGGAACAAATAAGTTTAAATTTTCCATCTAAATTTTTTTTTAGATATTTTTATAAATGTGTAAACAAACCAATTTTTTATCACAAAATGAAAAAATTCTTTAAACCTCTTCAAACAGTTTTCTATTATTTTATAAAAACATAAAACAATATTATTTTTACTTAATGAGAATATGCTTATATCACTTACCTCTGATGTAACAACATTTAAAACTTCAAAACTTTCTGAATGTTGAAGTTGTGGAATATCTGGATCCTCCATATTTTCTTGATTAAATATTTCATTTTGTAAAGAATTGTCTAAATAAAAAAAAAAACAAGGGTTAGGCATGTAACAAAAGTAACAGTTCACTAAATGAATCTGTAAATAATGGAGCTTAGAGGACTATATATCTATCCAATTTATAGACCTGCAAAATAAATAATACCTATAGTTGTGGATGCAAGTTAATAATTACTAGCAAATATTATTTAAAATTGAGAACCACATTACGACAATTAAAATTCTGCCCATATGGTAGGCAATCGACTACTATATTTAATTATAAAAAAAATGCAATTATTAAATAAAAGCAAGTCTCCTGTATAATATTAATTTAAATTCAACAATGACATTCTTGAACAAAAAATATAATAACCTTGTAATGGTGGTGGTTGTTGTTGGTTATTTTCCACCAAATTCCACTCACTTGTACTGGCTGAAGTTGTACTTATAGGTGCCCAAGTTCCCTTTAACATATAGTTCATAATTTTTTTAAATTGGTAATGACAAAACAAGAACACAAAAATAAATAGCATTGAAAATTACCATTTTGCTGAAATATGTAAATAGTTTAGACAATAAATGCAATAGACTAATCAACAAAACATAAATTTAATCCTTTTTTTGAAGAAAACACAACATTTTGAAGTAAATCTATTTACCTGTGAGTGAAGTCCATCATATTCCCTTCTCTCATTGGAAGGATGAAGATGACTTGATGATGCATCAAAGTGTCCCACTTCTTCCGGAGGTCGCCCATAATTAGGATGATATGAAAGTTGAGCTGAGTTGTTGTTAGCCATGTTCATGTAGGATCCAAACAAATGATTTTGGCCCATAACTTCAGGAATTCCCTAAAGTATAGATAAAAATTTCAGTAAAACAAAAAAAATGTTGTTTGTATATATTTAAACAATATAAACTATTGATTTTGAATTTAAACTGAATCTTGAATTCTATGTATTGAAATCTAGATATATGTGACTATTATTTTAACCTGTGAAACAACTGTAGGGTCATAAGGTATGTCGTGTTCACTTGTTTCAATACTTTCAGCAGGTGCCATATACTGTGCTGGTGAATCAGAATTCGAGAAATTAGCAGAGGTCGAGGGCAACATGTTTGAAGACGATGCCAAATCTTGAAATGAATTTGGTAAGTTTCTTTCAGTCTGAGAAGTTAATTCTTCTTGTTGAATTACTAAATAAAAAATAATGTTTTGGTAAAAAAAAAAATAGTTAAATTTACTTTTGTCCTTAACTAACCCAAAAAAAACTTAAAAGCACTTATTAAAAGTATTAAGCATTTAAAACACTTGTGTGATGGTTTACACATAACACTTACAATTACTTGGATAAGATTCTACAGTTCGCTGGGGCGAATTTTGATGACTTGAAGTCGAGAGAGAGTTATTATTGGAAGAACTTTGTTGATTGGTCATCACTGAATTTTCGCTTGAACTTACAACTTCTAAAAAAAATTTAAGCAGACAGGTAATTTTAAATCATAGCTTTTGTATTGTTTAATCAATAAAACAATTTGAGAATAGTTTGGCCAGTTTATTGTTACAATAAGTTTATATTTATTAAAACCACAAGTAAAAATTTATAACTGTAAATTAAAGGTAAGTAGCTTACTAATATTAATAATTAATTAATTGTTTGCATAAGGCATTTTTAACATAGAATTTTTTGTCTGTGCATTTCTTACCAAATTCCTGTGGGTGTTGCATCTGCAAAGCATTTAACTTATGTTCTTGTTGGTCTAATGGATTTGCCTGATAATCCTCCAAGTGGTTATGGTCATAAAATTCTTGCTGTTGAGAAACAGGCATGGCTGGAAAATGATTGTCTTGTAGGTCATTTAAACCTGGTCCTTGTTGGTTATACATTACAGGGACATTGTACGGAGGTTGACTACAAAATTATTTTAGTGTTTAAGCAAAAAGAATATCTTACTGTAGTTTTCAATTTATATAATTTTTATTGGATAATTTTTGTCTTACAGTTTTAATTAAATGTATACACACAAATACTTGCGTATCAAACACTTACAACTCATTTTCTTGCATATTTGATGGTGGAAAATGCCCAGTATTAGACATGTGTGGACCTTTAAAATATTATTCAAAATGTTAAAAAGGAATCAGTAAAATAAGCTTAGTTTATAAGATAACTGTTATTTTACAAAAAAATGAAACAATATTTTAAAAAAACTTACCATCAAAATATGGCTCCTTTTCATCTGCTGACATTATTCACACACAGAAAATATTTTTATCTATTGGATAATTAAAACTTAAACATTGCTTTAGTTTAAAATACTGACAACTTTAACTTAAAACAATAAAAAAATAAGTGAGTTGAATGTTGATAAATAAAATAAACTCCAGTCTGCCAGTTATTTCAAAGCTAAAAATATTCTTCTATTGAAAATAAGTAAACCAACGTGATTCGCCTAATCTTTTTTTATAACCAGGTAGCTGGCCATAAACCCGGCCTTTTCTTAACTTAAGTTAAAAACAAGAAATTAAAGACGTATGCCAACCAGACCAACAAACCAAACAAAAAATCGACACGCGTGACGTAGCATTGAAAACTTGAGACATCAGCAAATTATTGAAAATGTCAACATCTGCCACAACTCGGTATAGAGTAGCGATTATACCTAATTAATCAAACATTTAAACAAAGTAAGAACATATAAATTAATATTTAGCATTCAAAACAAAAATGTATATTTAAAAACTAACATCTACTCACAATCATCATCTAAAATAATACTTTATTGAACAACAAAATACAATAAATTGATGAGGCTTCGTGGCATACAAAAAAGCATTTTTCTGTCACCATTTTAGCAAAATATGACGCAGTTGTTGTGTACGATTTGCGTTTGCTATTTTTTGTTTATCCTCGAATCAATTAAAGTAATTAAGATTCATTGTTTTTTTTAAATACTAAAGAACACACAAATTGATTATTATTTATTTGTTAAAATATTTTTCAAATAAAACATTAAATGTTAGTACCATTTATTTCTAAATTAACTTACATAACTAACAAACTAAGCAAATTAGAACAAATAATTAATTTTAATAGAAACTGCAATTAAGATTCGTGATTAATAAAAGATATGAATTTTAAAGTTACGACCAAAACATATAAAAAAATAAACTGGATTATTTAACAAAAACATCAAATTTAAAAAAATGTGCATAATAAGTGATAATATTGCATTTACATTAAAAATATTGGACCTGAAGATTTTGTAAATTAAACATAAATCATTGGAATTTAAAACAGATTAAGGACACTTATCATTAAAAATTCTACAACTACAGTGAGTATAAACTGCAAAACATTAGAGTGCAAATAAAAATATTTCACATAAAAATATTCGGATAAAACTATTTGAAAAAAAACGAAAGTGCAAAACTTTAAATTATATGAAGAAATATATGATACAGTAAACCAAATTATACAGAAATATAAATAAAATGATAAAAAATTAACTGTTATGTTAAATTAATTATATATGAACCCTTTCAATTGCACCAAAGATATACGAAAACAAATTGGTAGTATTTAAGTAAACAACTGATTGGTTACAAATATTACCTGTAAGAAATAAAAAAAAACAATATATGAAAAATCCACCTACAGTGATTATTAATACAAATCAAATTCCATAACATTAAAAAAATGTTTAGACTGATTATAAGTTAAGGCTGATAGCAAAAAAGTTTTAATTTAAAAACTACCCTAGCTCTGTAGTACTATTAAGGCTTTGGCAATACTAGCACCTAACTATTCCTACTTATTTAATTTATTCAGTATTATTTTGTATTTCCACAAGTGGCCGATTTTCAGAAACAAGAGCAACATAATCTCCCATAGCAGATTGATGAAAGCGCTCTCTGTTAGCAAAGTCTTCATTGTCATGTGTTAACACGGTACTAACTACAGTATAGGGTGCACTTACTACTGAAGTTACAACAAACTGCTCAGGTGGAGGATCATGTTTTCTGCAAAGTTAATTTAAATTAATCTGAATTTAAATCATTTTAGAGAAAGTTTTTGTCCACCAAAATTTAGTGATTTTAAATTTAAAAATATAATTAGTCATATATAGTGTTTTAAATATGCCAAACCTGCACAATTTATGACCAAGTTCTTTTGTCCATTCAATAAAACTAAATTGAGCAGCTGCCCCTGGGTTTAATCCTGGGTTAAAAAGGGATGTGTATAGATATATTAACGAGAACGCAAGAATGTTGGCAAAGGCATAAACCCAGTGAATAAGAAACATAACCGTCAAACTCATGACCACCTAAAAAAATAAACAACACTTTTGTTATTACAACAAAAACAAAGTTAAACTTTTTACACTTTCATGTTTTGATGGTTAAACAAAAAAACTGAAAATATAATTTACAAATAATAATTTTATGCAATAAATTATAAAAAGGTCATGCTTACTCCAAATAAAGATGCCCATCTGTTACATAATATTGAGTACCAGGACTTCGGTTGTGGTAATATTTCATCCATATCTGAGATTTGAAATGACGGCTCCTCTTCCTTAAATTAAAATAAAATTAATAGTACAATGAAAGTATTTTTCACAAAACTTAGAAACACGAAAACATGATTTAAAAAAATAACCAAAAAAGTGACTATGTCATAATATATTTTAATCAATAAGTTACTGGAACATTGTTTTCTTTTAATAAATTTTCCTCTAGGTTCTCAGAGTTCTGTTCTGGTTTAGTTTGTTTATCCTCAACAATATTTTTTTCAATCTCTTTTTCAGCTTCATTTTTATCTTCATTTTCAGATGCATTTTCATTGGGTGACTGTTCCTTTGATATTAATTTAAAATTTAAAAAAAACATATTTTATTTCAAAATTTTAAGTATGTCAGTTTTGTGTAATATATACCTCATAACTTCCATTTTCGCCATTCTCAAGTTGGTAAGTGTGCTTTAAATAATCTTGACCTGTTAAAATAAAAAATACATAAAACAACATTTTGATACAACCAAGATTTTAATTTTTAGTATAAAAATAAATAAACCTGTTTTTTGTGTGACCTTTTTCTCAGGAATTTCTTCATTGTCACTGACATCAGAAGTCTACACAAAAAGTTTTTTTGTTAAAGTTTTGAAAACAAACTGTAACCAATACCACCACAAAAAAAATTTTTTGCTTCAAACGCCCCTACTTAAAATAAATGCAGATTAGTTGTAAGGTATGTTGGAAATTCCCATGAAATGTTATTACCCAAAGTTAGGGTTTAAACCAAAAAATAACATACTGTTATGCCAAACTCACCAGTGTAGAATATTTGTTTATTTTGTCCAGGTCTTTAGTGAAGTCAGTCATAGTACCAGGGGCATCTTGCATACTTCCATAAGATATATGTTTGGTTTGTACTTCATCTGTTTTATTTGTTGTCTATAATTAAAAAAAAAATTTATATTTAATTTACTTTAATAATTTACAATGCATATTCGTTTAAACATGTTGATTTAGAATAAAAATATATTTATAACACATACCAATTGAAAACAGATTTTCGACAACACTTCACCTTATATTTTGAATAATTTTTTATGCTTATATCGTAACTCATAGCCAATGCGAAGTATGCATAATCAACTGTGGCATATACAAGCATGAAGTTGCATGTAATAATGGGTGATATACCATTTAGGTTTCCAACAAATATAAACAGCAAAGATATTAGGCCAACAACACAAATTGCAATTACCGGAGTCTTGTTTGGACCAAACTAAATAAAAAAAGAAATAATTGTTATACAAAAATTGTTTTACAAATAAATATTTAAAATTTAGTAGAAATACAAACTCTTTAACTTTAATTGAAAACTTTGTAAAGTACCACAATATATATATATATATTCTGCTTACCCCTTTTCCCAAAAACTTTAACGCAGGTATAACATTTTCATTTGCAATACTTTGTAGAACACGTGGGGCCCCATAGAGCCCTAAATATTTTTATTTATATTTAATTAAATATAAGTAATAAATAGTATAGATATTTAATACTTTGATTCAAGTATACCAAATAATATAATAAAGTGAGACATCATTGGCTTATAATTAATTTTGTTTAAATATATCTCTTATACAGGCTATTTAAAACTTATAGTAGCAATTACAAAAGTTTATATTAAACTAATTAAGTTAATAAGTACCTGTGCTACAAGATGATGTGCTGGACATATAAACACCAAGTAACCATAAAACTCCCACCCCAGAAACCTAACAAAAAAACAATTTATATTTTTTAGGCTATTTATATTAAAAAACAAATATATACGAGAAAAAAAACTGGTGCTAGATAAAATAACAAACCTTTTCAGCAATCATAAAGTCGACTTGTAAAGCTTGTCGCAAGCAAGTAGAACCAAGAAGAAGTACAAATATGAGGTATAACACAAAACTTAAAATATAAAGTCTAAATTAGCATATTGGCTTAAACAAATTAAAAAAAATAATTCTAACAGTTATATATTATGCTCAACACATTTTTAAAATTAATTTACAATATATAATATTAAACCCACCTTATTGCAATAGCAAACAGGGTACCATTGGGTATACTTTTTGCTGGGTTTTTAAGGTCCCCAGACATGTTAACCCCAGCCATAACACCAGTTGCTGTGGGAAAAAAGACCCCAAACACGGTAAAAAATGTCTCGCCAGGTTGTAAAGAAATATAAGAATTATTTCTCATGACCTCCGACGAGTAGCCAACAAAGCCGGCCTCTGTAAACACACAAGAAATTTTTAGTGTTTAAGAAAGGTGGAAAAACTTACACTATGTAAACACACTGTTTAAACAAATGTAAATTCTACTTTCAGGTTGATTTACGCCTTATACAAAGTTTAAAAAGCGAAAAAAAAATCTAATCTACCTAGCATAAAAAAATACAACCCAAACAATTTAAATATAACATTATTTTTATGATATATTAATTTTTTACCTGGATCAGTATGAACAAAAGTCCCAATAATAAAATCTGAAGTTGAAACGATGAGAACGAATAACAAAACCAACTGCAATCTAATCACCCACTTTACACCTGATTGAATATTTAAAACAAATAGTTAAACAAAAAACTTTGTTTAACTATTGGAATAACAAAAGAAACCTATAACTAACACAATGCCAATTTTTACAAAAATATATCTGTAATATTATCAATAAAATTGTTTTTTTTAGATCAAGTTTTTGTTTTAACAATATATCAATGTTGCGTTATAAATTGAAAGTATAAAATTAATTATTTTAGTTTACCAGCTAAATTAATGGCGAGTAAAAGAACTAAGGTACCAATAGCAACTCCCCTTACAGCCCATTCATTATTCCAATTAAATGTCTCGGTGACCGATTCAGCAAAACCAGTACAATATAATGCCGAGACAACAGACTAAACAGAAATTGAAATTAAAAAGTTATATATATTTATATTCACTTAATTTTAAAGTGGATTATTTTACTTTTAATTATTATTGCTTTAAATATTTTTAGATCAAATATTAAAAATACATTTTTTTAGTAATATTTTAAATGAATTCCACAACAGCTTTAATAAATTAAAAACCATGTTTTTAACATATGTATTTTTCAAATAATAGTTTTTTAGAATCTTACCAATCCGAATGCATACATGACTCCGATAGTTCCTCCAACTTTTCCACCAAGAACTTTAGATACCAGATAATAAACACCACCTGTCCCCATGTCTTTAAACCTCTCGCATACTCCTATAGCTGACAAGGAGGCAAGTAAGGCAACTGATACAGTTATGACGACAATCAAAATTGCAAGCCCAATACCAACATTGCCCTGATAACAAAAAAATAATAATTTTAGATAGTGTTAGTTTGCATTAAAATGTTGTCTGAATAATAATAAAGTTTTTAAAATCCTAATTTTGTTAAAGTTGTGTTAGTTTTGCTTACCACCATCCACCCAGTTCTTAAGAACAAAACCACTCCAAATATGTTGATTAAACATGATGTAAACACACCATCCCAAGTACCAAACAAAACTGGTTCAACCACGAAAAACTGGGATTTCCACCATGGTTTTGTTTTTTTACCATTCTGTATAAATATTAGCAAAATAAAATGTTTTATTTAAAAATGTTATTATCTGATTTAATTAAATTTATTATCTTTACATTTCTAACTTTTTACCTGCTGTAAGTTTTCTTCATAAAATAAGTCTTTAAATTGGGAATTTTCCTCAACTTCTACCATTCTATATTTGTTACTACAAAAATGAGTTCATTGGCTTCGATTTTGCAGTAATAGTAGTTTAGTTAACCAAATATATTTTCTAACAACCTTAAACCTAAATTCAGAAAATAGAAGAGTACAAAACTGTTAATCATTACTAGGTGGCCCAATTCATATATTAAATCATAGCAATTCTCAATAAAATCAAACCAAGTGTAGGTCCATAACATATAAATGCTTACAATTTTCTGTTTAGTTTTTTTAATATTTTAAAGTTGTAAATTATCAAAAGAAAGAAAGGTAACAGCAGGCAAGTTAAGCTATGCAAAAAAGCTAAAATTTATCAGCTAATGCAATAATTTTCTGTTGACTTGATGCATGATAAGGATGATTTCCATCTCCAATACTACCAGCAAATTCCCTTATCACTGAGCGAATACTTTTTACAGTTCCACCCCTTAGGTTTAAAATTTTTAAAACTCTCTGCTTGATTTGCGAAGACCCTGATGCACAAATGTCCACAATAATATAATCAGTTTGTTGCAGAGTAAATAATCCAGCTTCAAGTCTGCGTAAATAAAACATTTCTTTTAGTTCCTCTTCATCTTCACCTTGTGCTCTTAGTCTTGTTTGTTCTCTTTCGAGCCTGTTGTCAACTGCTTGAATCCTATCGAAATATTTAAAATGGAGTTCCATTAAGCGATCTACTTTCTCAAAATCATTTTCACCAAATTTTGCCAGCAATCGTTGTCTTTGTGAACCTTTTAGATTGTGTAACATCGAAGCAATAATAGAAACAACATGCTCTTCATGATCTTTTGTAGCAGTTCCAATTTTTTTGTTCTTTTTCGGTGGTTTCATAAATAAAGGAAACAAAGTTCTTAAACCTAGAATTTCCACAAACTTTGAGCAATTGTTGCTGCCATCCGGTCCACTCATAGCATGATCTAAAACTCGCAAAGCACTATTTCTCGAAAGTTTTTTCTCTCTTAACATTAAGTTCATGAGCTGCAGACCTTCTCCTTGTAGAAACTTTCCACGATTTCCCTTGTATAACAAAGTGGAACAAATTGTGTTAAAAATATTTTCCATGTATTCAATTTCCTCAGTGCCCTTGGGATCATGTCGCTTAAACATAGCCAGTTGCTGTAAAACAATATCAATACCATCCATGTCCCCCATCAACTGCCTGGTTTCATCATGTTCTTGCAATAAGATGGACAAAATTTCAGAACAGTACAATTTGTTAGCATCGAATAACATTTTAGCTTTTAAACGTTTTAAAATCCAAGCTAACAGTCCACTTTTGGCAATAACTGGACATAGTTCTGGTTTCGCTTCAAGAATATTTTCAATCACAGCAAGTGAGTTGTGTACACCCTCAGCTTCTTCTTTAACACTTTCATCCAATCTTTCTAAATTTTGAACAATTAAAAGCGAGACCTGGCCATCAATTAGGGCATCAATTAACAACTCTGCAACTTCTTCATTCTCACTAAACACATCAGCGTCAGTTAACTCTTGTACCAAATCAACCACAGCAATCGAAATATCAGTGTTTGCATGATTCATAAGCGTCAACAGCGAGTTAACTGCCCGCAGCTCCACTAGATAATGATATTGATTAGGCATGGTAGCAAGAATTTTCATTTCAACAATGACATCGTTAAGATCAAGTTCGGATTCCATAAACTTGTCAGGACTGTCAGGAAACTTGATTCTCATTTCTTGATTTTTTAGGACCTTTTTTTCAAATGTAAGAATCAGTTTTTTAACCTTTTGATCGTCATATTCTTCAATGTCAACCTCACCTTGTTTTTGCTGAACCTTTTCTTCCCACATTTCCAGCAACTTCATTTGTCGTTCTTCTTCACTGATTTTATTTTCTTCAGGTTCCTTTTGACTGGCCGGCTCTGTGTTTACTGGAGTAGAAATACTACTTGAAGTTTGTTTGTTTATTGTTTTCGAACCCAATTGCAGTCTGGTGGCCTTTTTCTTAGGCTTGCTATCCAAAGCTCCATGTTGTTTAGCATTTTCAAAAAAAGTATCTAAATCCACATCCATTTTAGGTTTGTTTTGAAAACTTCCTGAAAGTTTTTGTATTTTTCGTTGTTCTGATGTTGTATCACCTCCATGTTCACGTTTTGCATTTACATGTGGTTTAAACGAAAGAAGTTCACCAACATCCATTTTATTTATAATAAACTGTATTAATCTGTTAATAATATTTTGACTATTTTCTTTAATAAAAATAAAATAGTGAAATGACAACGGGTAGCATTTATATTATTTTTCTATAGAACTTAAATCTTAGCGAAAAACTAACACAAATCTAACGATCATACTTACAGACTAATGGTTTTTAAAAAATAGTATGGCTTTGCTTATGCCATGAATTCATGAGTCTGACTTAATCAACCTGACCAAAATATCGTACGTGATTGGCTGTTGGTATTCTCTGTTGCGTAACAGTAATTTCTGTTCCGTAACACAAAAATAACAATATATGCTTTTAAATAACAATGGGAGTTTTTACCGCGTAAATCTATAGTGTTATTCAGTTATAAAATTTTTAATAGATAGATTGTGTGACATTTAGGTAGTATTTTTTATTGGTAATTAAAATTAACTAACGGCATTTATGTTAATTTTTTAGAGAATACTACTGTAGTAGATTGCTGATTGCGTTTTTTAAAGCTCAATTTTTAAACATTAACCGGTTATAGTTCTTTAAGACTATTTCTACCAAAAACAGTTCTTTTCTATACTAAAACCGTTTTACCATATTTAATATATTGATTCTTTTGAACTTATTTGAAAATTGTGTAGCCTTTACTTTTATATAAAGTTTTTTAAAGTAGTTAAGGAAGTCAAGTAGGCTTCTACTAACCGTATATATAGTTTATTTTTAGAATATTGCAGAAACAAGAAAGGCAGGGGCAACAGAAGGAAAAAAAAGAAATGAACACTTCAGAAGTAAAATCGCCTTCGAGTATGCTGACTGTGGTACAGCTAAAATATTTTTGTTTTTTAATTTTTAAAAAACTATATTATCCTTTTGTTATTAAAAAACAGCATGTTAAAATTACATCTTAAATACAAATATTTTAGTTTGTTACAACAATTGAGGAGGTTGAGGCCACAATTACTAAATTTGAAACCTCCACCTTGACCAAGTTTGTACAGCGTCAAGTCCACAAGAGTAAAAGTGAGCAAATTTTATGGAACAAGGATTTTGTACCATACAGATTTATTGAAAGTTTTAATATGGAATGTCAACATGGCAAAGACCGTAGCAATAGCTTGAAAGCTAAGAGTAAAGTTATACCAGAGGTAAACCACTTAAATTATATTAATAATGATTTTGCTAAAGATAGGTCAAACTGAAAATTACTTAATAATTTACAATTTATTATTTTCAATTTTTAGCTTATTGATCATGTGGTACCTAGAACATACATGGGCTTACAAGGATAAAAAAAAACAAATTGTCCTGCTAACATTAGCATTACCAAAATAAAACTTTTTCCAACATACAAGGTTTATTTTAACATTTTAACTACTGCCTAAAACACAATTGCAACATTCTAATAACAAATTACATTTTCAAGATTAATTTTTATGAGTGCAAAAAAGAATTGAAACAACTTAAAAACCGAGTATCCAAAAGTTTAAAGTATGAACTGAGCAACTCACCATCATCTATAAAATCTAGAATTGTTTATAAAATAAATTTTCCACCAAGCCAAGTCACATGTTGGTCATGTAACTGGAAAGGTTATTTAAAAAAAAATTGTTATATATTTAAATACTTCTATAAAACAAAAAATAATATTAAATTATTGTAACAGGAAGCTGGATATCAGCAGGCAGTGGATAAGCGAATAATTGCTGAAATAGGAAAACTTCTTGACGAAGGTGTTAGCAGTGTCCGTGAACTTAAAAAAGCAATTGCTCTTTATGTTAGACATGATTTATTTAAAGATCAACCCCTGCCATGTCCTACAAATCGAAGATTTTATCCATGCATCAAGGATTTAAAAAACAGCTTTTATTATGCATTTGTAAAATCAAAATTCGATCCAACCAACGTAAAACTTTTAATTGATGAATGGAAAAAGTCATATGGTACTGATGACAATGTTTTGTATTGACCATATGTGGCAGGAGAAGCAAACAATGTGAAAGAACAAGAAAGTGAATGGGATGAAATTCCTTTTATTAAGTGTAGGCAATCACTTTTATTTGTACATTAATTTGCTTGGCAAAAACGTTTGCTTGAAAGGTATGGGCAAGAGATGTGTCTTTTAGATGCTACCTACAAAACATCAGAATATGCCCTTCCCCTTTTTTTTCTTTGTGTAAAGACCAACGTTAACTATCAAGTTGTTGGGTCCTTTATTATACAAAATGAAACTGCTGATGATATTGAAGAGGCACTTAAAGTTTTGCGAAAATGGTGTCCCAATTGGAATCCCTTATATTTTATGACAGATAAGTGCGATGCTGAAATTCTTGCAATCGAGGCCATTTTTAAAGGTGTTATATATATTAGCCTAAAAAAACATTATATTATTTAAAAAGCATAAATAACAATTAAGCTGTTAATATTTTTTATTTATCGAAAGACTGTAGAGTATTGATTTGTGACTTTCACCGAGAACAAGCATGGGGGAGATGGGTTAGAAAACATGATAATGGCATTGGTGATAAAAGCAAGCAACAATGTGCATTGGGTTTAAGGCGATCTGTTGCCTCAGCAGATACTGATGAGATGTTTACAACGGCAATAACTCAGTTGAAAAGTAGTAATATTTGGAATGATAATGCTAAGTTTCAAAGTTATTTTGAAAAATATTGGGAACCTACAAAAGAGGTAATTCAACAAACCACATCTAAGTGTTTAGATTTAATCACAAAAATAAAATTAAAATCATTATTAATCTTTATTGCATTATTTTGTAGCGCTGGGCTTGGCTCTATAGAGTAAATAAGCTCAAAGTTATTATTAACACAAACAATGGTGTGGAGAGTCAAAACAGAACGTTAAAGGAATGCCATATACGCTTTCGCACAGACAGATCTTTATCTGGAGTTATCACAGTGTTACATAAAGACTTTTTGCCTGAAAGTTTTCAAAGGTTAGTATATCATTTTTAATATGTGACCCCAATAGTAGCAGTATCATTAAGTTTTGTTTTATATTTTACACCTAAAACGGTAACTGTTGCTTTTTTAGGTACAGAAATGAAAACCTTGCGGCTTCCAATAACTATCGTCAATACCATGGTAATGTTCCTTCTTTTTTACATGATAGACCCCACAACATTATAAAACATTGCATCAAAAGAATGCTTTCTTCAACTGACATTTCTAGTGAATCGATATCAAGAGTAGAAGATATGTTTTATGTGAACAGCGCAGAAACAAAAGAAGTCTATGAAGTTTCTATTTATCAGGGACCAAAATGCTCATGTGTAGACTTTAAAAGAAACTGTTTACCATGCAAACATATGTTTAGCATTTTCAAAAAATTTCCAGATGTGTCATGGGAAAATTTTCCTACATGGTACATAAATTCTCCTTTTATGATTTTGGATCCTTGCATTGTTAATCCTACAAATCCAGTGTACCAAGCTACATGCAAAATTGAACGGACAGTACCACAACGACACGAACCCAATTGTGAATCCAAAACACCATCACAACAACTTAAAAATCAAGAGAAAACAAAACACTCAACAATAACGAGAATCTCTAATGCTTTAACAACCATAAGAGATTTATCATTCGATGTTACTTCAGAAGAAGCCTTGTTGAAGGCTGAAGCGACACTAAATGAAGTTATCGAGGATATGAGAAATAATTGTAAACATGATGGTGGGTTGCGAGTGTTGGGATCAGAAGAAAAGATAAAAAAAAAAATGGAAAAAAAATCAACTAAAGTAATTAAATCAAAAGTAGCAGTTCATGATGAGCTTCCGAGAAAGTATCCAAAGGCAAACAAGTTTGTATCAAGACATGGTAAACATGCTGATTCTATGCGGGACCTATACCGAGTAACTTCTTTGTTTCCAAAAGGGTGTTCCTTTTATGATGATGGGTCCGACTTTCAAATTCCACCTGTCAAAAAACCCCGTACTAACTATGTAGCAAAAACACCAGTAGCAATTATAAAGAAGGTTACTCCATCTATTGCGGTACTTAAAAAAAAGGGCTTACTTAAAAACTTGTTAAAAAATGGTCCATATAATATTTCATTAGTAAATATTAAGTCTTTGGATCCCCTTCTTTCCAAGAGTGAATTACAAGTTTTACAAGCCTATGATGCGGACTTTACTGAAGGTTGGCTGTATGACGAAATTATAAATAGTTACCTTTGGTGGTTGTGCAACAAGTATAGCCATATTTTGTTTGTTGACTCATCAGTTGCGACAACTCTAAACAAAAATCCTTCCATAAAAAGGCTGTGGAATAATGTCACTTTGACCGATAAAAAATACATTTTTGTTCCCTGGAATATAACCGGGGCCCACTGGGTTTTGCTTGCTGTGGACATTGAACAGCGAGTTTTGTTATACCTTGATCCTATGAAGGATGTGTGCACAGAATCAAATATGGATGTAAAATCTGCACTGGACATGATGAACTATGTGA
Source organism: Corella eumyota (assembly GCF_963082875.1). Lineage (NCBI taxonomy): Eukaryota > Metazoa > Chordata > Ascidiacea > Phlebobranchia > Corellidae > Corella > Corella eumyota. Next base: position 7,915,590 of record NC_137491.1, read on the forward strand.
CAAAACAAAAATTTGGATTTTTAGATTTAAAAGCAAAAGTTGTTCCACATACCCTGCAGCCAGATAGCATGAGTTGTGGAGTTTTTGTCTGTATGTACAGTAAGTGGCTTACTTTGCACCAGAATCTTAAACAACCTGACTGTCAAACTTCCATGTACAGAGATGAGATTTACGCTACTGTTGTTGGCAATTGTCTAACTGGTAGCCACATAAAAAACAAATGTCGGATGTGTGAAAACCAAGACAACAGTAGATGTGATTGGGTCGAATGTATAAGGTGCCAACAGTGGTATCACAGTCAATGTGTTTCCCTTTTACCAACTGAGGCAAAAAATGCCTTATTTGTATGTCCCTTACCTGCAGACAAAAAAAACTAACTTTACCCAGGGCTAAAAGCAACAAAGTTAAGACCGACTGGAGTGGAGGCATAAAAAGTTGAGATCTTATTTAGATGTGGTCTGAGATGGCCCCAACAACAAACAAAGTTAAGACCGACTGAAATGGAGGCATAAAAAGTTGAGATCTTATTTAGATGTGGTCTGAGATGGCCCCAACAACAAACAAAGTTAAGACCGACTGAAATGGAGGCATAAAAAGTTGAGATCTTATTTAGATGTGGTCTGAGATGGCACCAACAACAAACAAAGTTAAGACCGACTGAAATGGAGGCATAAAAAGTTGAGATCTTATTTAGATGTGGTCTGAGATGGCCCCAACAACAAACAAAGTTAAGACCGACTGAAATGGAGGCATAAAAAGTTGAGATCTTATTTAGATGTGGTCTGAGATGGCCCCAACAACAAACAAAGTTAAGACCAACTGAAATGGAGGCATAAAAAGTTGAGATCTTATTTAGATGTGGTCTAAAATGGCCCCAACAACAAGCAAAGCTAAGACCGACTGAAATGGAGGCATAAAAAGTTGAGATCTTATTTAGATGTGGTCTAAAATGGCCCCAACAACAAACAAAGTTAAGACCGACTGAAATGGAGGCATAAAAAGTTGAGATCTTATTTAGATGTGGTCCGAGATGGCCCCAACAACAAGCAAAGCTAAGACCGACTGAAATGGAGGCATAAAAAGTTGAGATCTTAATTAGATGTGGTCTGAGATGGCCCCAACAACAAACAAAGTTAAGACCGACTGAAATGGAGGCATAAAAAGTTGAGATCTTATTTAGATGTGGTCTGAGATGGCCCCAACAACAAACAAAGTTAAGACCGACTGAAATGGAGGCATAAAAAGTTGAGATCTTATTTAGATGTGGTCTGAGATGGCCCCAACAACAAACAAAGTTAAGACCGACTGAAATGGAGGCATAAAAAGTTGAGATCTTATTTAGATGTGGTCTGAGATGGCCCCAACAACAAACAAAGTTAAGACCGACTGAAATGGAGGCATAAAAAGTTGAGATCTTATTTAGATGTGGTCTAAAATGGCCCCAACAACAAGCAAAGCTAAGACCGACTGAAATGGAGGCATAAAAAGTTGAGATCTTATTTAGATGTGGTCTAAAATGGCCCCAACAACAAACAAAGTTAAGACCGACTGAAATGGAGGCATAAAAAGTTGAGATCTTATTTAGATGTGGTCCGAGATGGCCCCAACAACAAGCAAAGCTAAGACCGACTGAAATGGAGGCATAAAAAGTTGAGATCTTATTTAGATGTGGTCCGAGATGGCCCCAACAACAAGCAAAGCTAAGACCGACTGAAATGGAGGCATAAAAAGTTGAGATCTTATTTAGATGTGGTCTGAGATGGCCCCAACAACAAACAAAGTTAAGACCGACTGAAATGGAGGCATAAAAAGTTGAGATCTTATTTAGATGTGGTCTAAAATGGCCCCAACAACAAGCAAAGCTAAGACCGACTGAAATGGAGGCATAAAAAGTTGAGATCTTATTTAGATGTGGTCTAAAATGGCCCCAACAACAAACAAAGTTAAGACCGACTGAAATGGAGGCATAAAAAGTTGAGATCTTATTTAGATGTGGTCCGAGATGGCCCCAACAACAAGCAAAGCTAAGACCGACTGAAATGGAGGCATAAAAAGTTGAGATCTTAATTAGATGTGGTCTGAGATGGCCCCAACAACAAACAAAGTTAAGACCGACTGAAATGGAGGCATAAAAAGTTGAGATCTTATTTAGATGTGGTCTGAGATGGCCCCAACAACAAACAAAGTTAAGACCGACTGAAATGGAGGCATAAAAAGTTGAGATCTTATTTAGATGTGGTCTGAGATGGCCCCAACAACAAACAAAGTTAAGACCGACTGAAATGGAGGCATAAAAAGTTGAGATCTTATTTAGATGTGGTCTGAGATGGCCCCAACAACAAACAAAGTTAAGACCGACTGAAATGGAGGCATAAAAAGTTGAGATCTTATTTAGATGTGGTCTAAAATGGCCCCAACAACAAGCAAAGCTAAGACCGACTGAAATGGAGGCATAAAAAGTTGAGATCTTATTTAGATGTGTTCTAAAATGGCCCCAACAACAAACAAAGTTAAGACCGACTGAAATGGAGGCATAAAAAGTTGAGATCTTATTTAGATGTGGTCTAAAATGGCCCCAACAACAAACAAAGCTAAGACCGACTGAAATGGAGGCATAAAAAGTTGAGATCTTATTTAGATGTGGTCTGAGATGGCCCCAACAACAAACAAAGTTAAGACCGACTGAAATGGAGGCATAAAAAGTTGAGATCTTATTTAGATGTGGTCCGAGATGGCCCCAACAACAAGCAAAGCTAAGACCGACTGAAATGGAGGCATAAAAAGTTGAGATCTTATTTAGATGTGGTCCGAGATGGCCCCAACAACAAGCAAAGCTAAGACCGACTGAAATGGAGGCATAAAAAGTTGAGATCTTATTTAGATGTGGTCCGAGATGGCCCCAACAACAAGCAAAGCTAAGACCGACTGAAATGGAGGCATAAAAAGTTGAGATCTTATTTAGATGTGGTCTAAAATGGCCCCAACAACAAGCAAAGCTAAGACCGACTGAAATGGAGGCATAAAAAGTTGAGATCTTATTTAGATGTGGTCTAAAATGGCCCCAACAACAAACAAAGTTAAGACCGACTGAAATGGAGGCATAAAAAGTTGAGATCTTATTTAGATGTGGTCTAAAATATGTATAATTCAGGCCTAGTTCCGTAAATACCTTTGCAGTTTTTGTTTTTTTTATTGATAATGGCAAGTTTTGTTATAAAATAAAGTAAAAAAATTAAACCTTTGATTATTACTTAGATTATAGTCTTTAATACAAAGTAATTAAATTTGGTTAGATGTTTTTTGTTTCTATTAATTCCTAGCTTTCAAATATCAAAGTGATACTTTTTTTCATAACTGATAACTTTTAATTTGTTAAAATGCTGCCATTCTCAATTTGCCCTAATAAAACATCTTAAAATGAAGGTACGATGACTATTATACCTTTTAAACGCCTAGGTTTTATAAACCACTCAGTTTTAAACAAAAATTCTTTTATTTTGGATGGAGGCTTGGGGGAGCTGGAGTCCTTCACAGAAAGAGGGGCTCGGCAGTTCGGAGGGCCAGTGGTGGGAGAGGGGTACAAGTTTTTACTTAAATAGTTCATTTCTGTCCCCCCACCACTGACCCACCTTTTCCGGTCTTCACTTGCATATCTACAAAAAAAGTTTTAATGTTTTTTAAACCATTCTAAATCGGTAAAATAAATTTAAGAAGTTACTTTGATGTTGAATAACAAGCAGGTTTTACTGCCGATCCCCTCTTCTGCTGTCTTCTCCAGCGAGCCCCCTTGCCTCCATGTGTATTTGTTTTTCTTTAAAAAAATATATACCGTATAAGCATTTTGCACTAACAGAATTACAATAAATTAAAAGGTCTACCAAACATTTAAAAAAACGGTGCTACTTTTAACAGCATCATTTATTTTAGATTTAGTAAAATGTTTAAAAAAATTTTAAAAACAATATAAAAAAATAACTTACTCGCCAAGTCTATCCTTAACGTGTACAGATTTTCTAAAAAAAATATATACTTTATTAGAATTTTGTACTAACATAACTACAATAAATTAAAAGGTCTACCAAATATTTAAAAAACAGTGTTACTTTTAACAGCATCATTTATTTTAGATTTAGTAAAATGCTTAAAAAACAATGTAAAAAAAATAACTTACTCGCCAAGTCTATTTTTGATACTGTTTGTAGATTTTCTAAAAAAATATAAACTTTATTAGCATTTTGCACTAACATAATTACCAAATATTTAAAATGCAGTGTTACTTTTAACAACACATTTATTTTAAATTCAGTAAAATGCAAAAAAAAATTAAAACAGCAAAAATAACTCACAGTTTATCTTCAATCCCTCCTCCAGATTCTAGGAGAGCCAGGTTATGAGCAACAGGGGGATTTGCAAGAGCTTTAAAATGCTCCTGCATTCCCCCTGTTGCCGTGTAAAAAGAAACCTGGCCCTCAAATGTGTTTCCTGAAAAGTTCATTTCAAATTTGCAAACATAGAATTTTCCAAAAATTTTCCAAACATATATATGCAAACGTAAAATTTTATAACTGAATAATTCTTTAGATTTACGCGGTAAAAACTCCCATTGTTATTTAAAAGCATATATTGTTATTCTTGTGTTACGGAACAGAGATTACTGTTACGCAACAGAGAATACCAACAGCCAATCACGTACGATATTTTGGTCAGGTTGATTAAGCCAGACTCTGAATTCATACTGTCCCAAGTGTTTTATAGAGTGAATTGGGGATAAACTTAATTTCAGTAATTTATAATCAGGCTGTACATCACGCAAGATTTGATGTTTCATTCCTACCGTAAGGCACTTAGGTAAAACAAATAAAGTTAGTATTGCAATTTAGAAATGACTCGTTCTTTAAGATAACAATAATAAACATAATTTTAAGATAACACTTGTTATTTAAGATAACAATAGTAGTGGTAAGAACACTTGCTACACCACTATGGGGTCGTGGGTTCAATCCCCACTGGTCTCATGCTGTAGCGCTCTGAGTAAGGCACCATACACGGTATGAAAGTCAGTCTTCTTGCTTACAGTTACACTACATAAACAGCACTTGGTAGCATTTTTTGTATAACTTTTTACATATATATATATATATTACTTAATAATGCATTACTTTTAGTACCTTCATATTTTATTATAAACATCTGCAAAAAAATTGGATTTTAATGTAAATATTTTCAAAAAAAAGGATTTTTATTATAAACATTTGAAATATATAATACTTAAGCAAAATATGGCAAAAAAAGTGAAATGTTACAAAAGCACGTGCACAAGCATACTGCAAAATAACTGTGGAATAAAAAGTAGAAAAATATTTAAAAAATTCGATTATCTGCATATTGATTAACATCACATTTTCTTCTAAACTCCTGATCCCTTTCATGAATCCACTTGTTCGAAACTAATAAAATAATTTTATTTTTAATTTATTTAAAAAAAAATAAAATTAAACAAAACCTAGACATCTAAAAAAATTTTACATACAAACATTTTTTTTTTGGATATATCTTTATTCTCAATGTGGAAAGGTTGCATGCGCGACCTAAACGTAGAGATCAGTTACTCTGATCCAGTCTCGAGTTGCCTTTGGCAGTTTGGGATATAGAGACTATAATTGCCTGGTAATTATGCTGCTGATTAAGTGCTGACCCAGCAGGAGTTTATACTGTTTATAGCAGCTTACTCAAGAGTGCTACAGTTTGAGAGCAGTGGGGATTGAATCCACGACCTTAAACCTTAAATCACTACACGATGCTGGTGCAGCGTTTATTTATCTCGCAATTCATTACCCAAAATATACTCACCCCATTTTACCCCAGTTAAAACAGGGCATGCTGCATGTCTAGTCCTTGCATCCCCGTCACCTGAAGGTAGAAGATTATACCAAAAGGCAGCACTGCCTTTGATGGGTTTCACACCAATTCCAGGGTGAAGAAAAACTGTTCTTCCACCATGCTCAATGTCACTTAGCTTTAACGAAAAAGGTACAAATAACATAATATGAATACAAGTTACACGATCAGTACTAATTTTCCTTTTTCATGGGGTTTAAATTATTGTAAATAAAGTTACAATATAAAGCATGTTTGATATAAACTTACATAAGCAATGAAAGTGGCAATCCTGTTCCCAATCTCAACTCGAAATTGCCCAGCATCGGACTCCTCAGAACATTAAAAAATAACAGACAAATTTGAAATAAATGCAATCAATTAAACAAATATTAACACACAATTGCAGGTGTTTTTATTCAATAAAAGGTTATTTAATAATAAGATTTTTTTAAGTGTAAGAATTGTTAATAAGAATGTTTTAATCCTACTAACCCGGGCATAATCATAATGTGGTTCATATTGACCTCCAACACCATAATTTGCAACCTAAAATTATAAGAAACTTATTGTATTCAACATTTTATTATTTTTTTTTAGTACTTTTAATACCAGGTATTTATTAGGGTCTTAAAAAATAATGATGAGACCAAAATATATAAATATATATATTTATTATAATTTGAAAAAGAAATATTATTGAATTTTAGGTTTTTATCTTATAATTTAAAACTTAATGTTTACGATTATCATACAGAATGCTAAACTTTCCACATTTAAAATTGTTTTGTTTATAAGGTGAAAAAGAATACCTGTAATTCTTCAGCAGTTTCCATAGAAAGTCCAGTAACAATTTCAATTCTTTTACAAACTCGATCCACAACCTCATGTTCTTCATTAGTGAGCCAAGCACTTTTACTCACCCGATAATGAGCAAATTCAAGAACTCCAGTGATGGGATTTTGAACAGTGGCTCGATTTAACTTTTCAAAAAAAAAAGGATTAAATTTCATTTTAAATTACTTTTTTGCTTTATTTTAAGTTTTTTGTAACAACAAAAAAAGAATTACAAAAATAACTGAAAAGAAATTAAAATATATATACAATTACCTTCGGTTTGGCTAAAGTTTTAATAACTTCTATTTCACTGTCATAATAAATATTGAGAAACCGAATTAAATGTGGCGAGTTCCATAGTTCCTCAATTTTCACTGGACCAATTATTAATTCCGGTCTGTTGTTATTTGTCCAATAATAACACTTCAATTTTCTTTCAACTTTTGCTACCTAAAATTAGTTTACAAAGTTAATGGAGAAAGTTTAAAAAAACTTTTTTTTTTAAATTACACCTTAGAACAATAAAAAACCATCTAAAAAATATAATCAGAAATACAGTTTTAAAAAAAAAACTCACATTATTCTTTTTTACCCCACGACAAAGTTTTTCATACAAATCACGTTCAGGCAGATAAGGATGATCTTGTTGTCGTCGAATGGAGTCCAAGATCGAAACATCCGACAAATCTTCCCCCTCATCCCCCTTCTTTCGAGCTCCTAATAAATTTCTGGAATACAAAATCATGGACAGGTAATTTTTTTTATAATAGGGTGTGGTTTTTTCTCATATTATTTGTCAATGTGTTTCTTTCAAATTACCCAAGAATATGTCAATCGCTGTTTTTGTTTTTATGAACTATGATATTGATATGGTGAAAGTGTCTATGGTTTAGTATTATATGTTTTTAGTCAAACATTAAACACAAGCTTAACAAGTAACACAAAACCAAAATGTCAATAACTAGGAACGTTGTATATATAACATAAATATGTGTAACTCTAGAACTTCAAAAATAAGAAATACAGTATTACTGTATAAAACCTAGGACAATATTAATTACAGAAAGCAATTAAAAAAATGTTAATACTTGTAATGTAGATAATTTCCTTGTATTCTTTCATGATCAGGGTTAATTTGAAGCATTTCTGCCGTTATTTCATAAGCTTTTTGTATATTTCCATGCTAATGATAAATATAAGTACATAAAATTATCTTTTTGAGGTTGAAATTTAGAGTTCTAAAATAAATTTTATGTTGTATTAAAAAAAAATTATTTTTACCTGTGCAACACAATAGGACAAATGATCGAGCACGTCAAATTTTGAAACTGATTCCAAATCATCTTTATTTAAAGCTTCATTCATCCATAAGGTACAGTGATAAAAATCTTTTTCCAGATATGCTGTCCTTCCAATATAAAAACAATCTTCTGCAGTTAGCGAACTATTGGCTTTCGAATCTTTATTAACAAAATCAAAAGTGTAACGAAGGTTAATTTACAATTTTGCTAAAACAAGTAATTTTTAGAGGGATTTCAAAACTGTTAATATACATAAACTCAAGCAAATAAAGTTGTTTGTTTAGATTAATAATTGTGAAAGCCCTGTGAATCAATCAAAAATATATACCATATATAATGCCTTGTGCAAAATCATGAGTATCAATTTTATAAGTATCCTGTAATCTCATTATTGCCTGAGCTGTTCCTTTAGTATCATCATCATCAGGAAAGTGAGCTCGTTTGATTGTCAAATTAGTCAAAAACTCTATAAAATTAAATTTAATAGTGTAATCAGCACAATACTGCACTCTGTTTTAAGTTATTGCATTTTAAAATACAAATGCAAACAGTTTAAAAATAACATTGTTTTAATTTACCATCCGATGTATCTTCTGTAACTAAATTTTCAATGTCTGACCATTGATGTGCAAGTCTTTTAACCAACCTATATTGGTTAACTGGATGACTTAAATAACGATCGACATTGGCCTTTGCACCATCAGATTCTTCCTTAAATTCAGCCGCAAACCTGAAACAAAAATCAAACATTTAATATTACATAATTCAACTTAACTAGTTAATTAAATTTTTAGTTAATTAAAACTTTAACAAAAAAATTATATTTATATAAATAATATAAACAATAAATATACAGTGTCTTAAAAGATAATTAAAAATCTTTGTTTACAAAAAACACAGCCAGATACACTAAATGGGGATTTATACCTTTTAATTTTATTCAATCTATCTTGTTCAGCACTTATATAATCATTAAGTGATGTAATTAAATCTGATTCATCATAAATCAGATCTTCCATTTGACCAAGGGATGAAAAATATTCGCAGTTAACATTTATAAGAAGGCATAACAAAGCACACAATATACATAATAATGTGTAACAATTAAATAACTTTCTCATTTTAATATAAATTATGTCTTGATCCTACTGGTCTACAAAATAAAGTTATTTCGATTACCACTTTAACATAACTTAAAGATATCAATTTAAAATGATACAAGAATATTTTACACGTTCAACATTTACTTTTTCGTAGGCGTATTTGAAATAAGAAGTACAACATACGCAACCTTTCTAGAAACAAATTTTTCAGATTTTAAGAAATCGTAACTTACAACATGACTAGTCTTGTATACGTAGCAAACTGTACAGTGGTTGTCTTAAGAAACTTTCTACGCATGAATAAAAAACCTAGGCGAAAAAAGTACTTTTCCCGTCTGTCTGAGTTTTGATTTCCGTTGAAGAAATATAAATTACGTGTTCTACGTCACGTTGTCAACTTTTAGTTACAAGTTAGTTCGTGGATTTAGGCAGTTTTTTTTAATTTAGAACTTTCTTTCTGTAATATCCTACTTTCAAATCCATGTAATATCCTACTTTCAAATCCCTGTTAAATCTAACACCTCGGCAGCGTACCTATATGAAACAGCAAGGTCGCATTAACAACTTTAAAATCTTCTATTTACTCTTTGATTTATTTCGTGAAAATAAACCAAAGGGAAAGGGGAAATTTAATTTCCTTTATTACGTTAATTTCCTTCATTATGTGTAATAAAGTAGTTATCTCTAATGGCCTGCAGTTTATTTATAAAAATTTGAAATACCTACTACCTATTGAACAATATATATATATATACATCACCTAAGTTAAACATACCTAGCATAATAGGCAATAAATAACTTTAACACATGGTCAAACAATGCAATTCATTCAATGTTTGTATTTCTGACATCGAAATCCAAGATTATATTTATTACAATGATTGCTAAACATTGCAAAGTAATAATGAAATGATCACATTCCATTAAAATAAAACATAATGGGATAATATTCTTGATTATAAGTAAAACCTTATTGTAATAATACCATTGTTGTATATACATAAAAAGGAAAGTAATATAGAAAATACGCCAATTTTAAATTGTATACCATGATTATCACAAACTGTCTTGCTTTAAGAATATGAATTAACAAAAACATTATTTAAACTATAAGCAGTAACAACAGTGGATTAATGAAATAGTAACATTTTTGGAATTTTAAATAGACATGACCATTTAAACATGTTGCAAATATTCAGTTTTTGACCACCAGAAAAAATTAAACACTAGTAAAATATGCAAATTAAACATGAATAAACTTCTAAGAAAGTTTAAAAGATTGTATTGTGCATTAATTAGTAAATGGTCCTGCATTTAAGTGTGTATCTCATACAAAATTTGCCAGCAAAAAACACAAGGCGCAAATATTTACAAAAGTACACGATAATAGAATTTGATGCTTTATTCAATGTTAAATTATATAAAAAAGCAATCTAAAACTACTTGGAACAGGTACTGGAGAGTATAAGGAAGACTGTGGAATGGAACTATAGAAATTTCAGAAATTATATTATGATACTTATATTTATTTCTAATACAAAATAATTAAGTTACACTTTTTAATTTTTTTTTTCTTATCGATACTAATACTAATTTAAAGAAATTGATTTGCCTAGGTAGAATATAAGGAATAGGATTTCCACACCCTATAACAATTAAATACTGCCAATGTCAAGTAGTGAATAATTTTCAGCCATGGTGTTTAGCTACTTCTTTTGCAGCAAGTATAAGTGGATTTAGAGAAGCTAATGGAGCTGACTTTTGCAGGAAACAATGCTAAATAGTAAAATTGAAATAAAGGGCAAAATTTTAGTAAAAATTAAATGAATTTATTTAAAAAAGTGTAAGTACCGTTAGTAAGTCGACAGCACTGTATCTATCATCCACATCCATCTCCAAGCAACAGTGAAGAAAATCATGAAAAGTTTCGGTTAATTTCTCGGGTTGTTGAATCTCAGGTGTCCCATTTGTGGCAATTAAGTAAAGCGCCTGCATAAAAATAGGGTAATAGTTAAAGCACAACCAAATTGTATAGGCCTATTACCATGTACATATAGTTTAAAAATGCCGTCATTATTGGAATATTTTGGTTACAAAATAAAATAACAAAATCTTAATGTAAGAGAAATGTTTACCCAAACTAACTTACCCTCAGTGGATTTTCATTTAAATAAGGAGGTTCCCCTTCAACCATTTCAATTGCCATGATACCCAAACTCCAAATATCAACCTGAATATTTTAGTGAACACTGTGTTTAAAATTTGGCGTGATGTTCTAAATTTACTTTAAAATATTAACATTAATTGACCAAAATTCGCAACACCACAAACAGTGAAATGCTGCAATTTATGATTTGTTAAATAAAAATACACATCAAATAAAATCATTACCTTTGGTCCATAAGCCTTTCTTGTAACAACTTCAGGAGCCATCCAATAAGGTGTTCCCACCATAGTAGATCTTTTACTTTGCTCTGGGGTGATTTGGGCACAAAAACCAAAATCAGCTAAAAATATTCAGGTCAAATTAATCATGGATTTCGGACACCAGTTATATTTAAATAAATATGCAATATGTGTGTAATAAATGTGTATTAAATACTTAAATAATAAGCAAATAAAGAGTGTTTTCTTTAAAGTACTTACTTAATTTAACACTGCCTTGCATTCCGAGCAAGATATTGTCACTTTTAATATCTCGATGGATAACATTTCGACTATGAAGAAATTCAAGAGCTTGAAGACACTATTAAGCAACAAAAAAATGTTAAAAAAGTTAGTAGAGGTTCTAAGACTGTAAGAATGTGACTACTACAAGAGTTTTTCTATTGAAAGTGATCATGATAGAAAAAAAGAAATGGCAACAACTAAATTAATTTAGCCAGGTTTCCTTAGCTAAAAACAAAAATTAAACTATTCTAATAAGTTTAAAATTTTTTTCCAAATTAAATAATACCTCTCGACAAACAGCCGCAATTTGACCTTCATCCATGCATGTTTCCGTGACAACATCAGTGAGAGAACCACCTGGTAGGTACTCCATAACTACCCACAATTCCTCACCCTAAAATTTTAGAAAGGTTTAACTTAAAAATCATGCACAATGCTTCAAAAAAAGAAAAACTAGTGTAAAACAATGTAAAAATATTAACATGTTCGTCACAAAAAGTACTATTTAACCTAACTGGTTAAAACAGGTACGGTACATAACAAATGGAATAACCACCTTTAGGTAAGAGTCCAGGTAGTTAACAATATTGGGGTGTTTATTTTCCCTCATTACAATAATCTCGTTAATGATAAGTTCCTTCTTAGGTTGTTGGGACAAGTTCATTTGTTTGATGGCAACTTGATCACCAGTTGAAACATCTTCCGCCGTATAAACTGTACCAGAAGCTCTAAACATTTATACAATTTATTATTTGGTAAATATGTATCTTTATTTTTTGTTGTTAAAAATATATGAATTGTAAAGCTTATTACATAACATGTATGGGCAAATATTAATTGCAATCATATTACAACAATAAAAATGTTGTTGGTAGAGTGGACTCTCATTTAGTGTATTAAAATTATTATAAAGGTTTTTTTAATCAATAAACATTTAAAATTTTTTTAGTAAAAATCGCTTTTAATCATGTTATTTACCCCTGGCCAATCTTTTCAAATCTCGAATATTTTTCTTCTGGATTTCCAACGCTTACTATAGTTCCTAGACAAAAATTGGGAAAGTTTAAAAACAATAATTAATTTTGGCACAATTTCTCACTCACTACAGTAGTAGAAAACAAAACAGGAAGCATTATAAATCAATTTTAAAATCACGATCAGCAATTCCTAACTCAGCCTTCACTGCAAATACTTAACAAGAAAAAACTTACTAAGTTTTGCCAAAACTTCTTCATCTGAAATCTTTTTTTTTTTTGGTCTCTCGGACCTGTTATTAGTAACAGCTTGATTGGGTGTGTTTATTGTTGCATTTCCACTAGGTGGACCGAAAGGTTCTATGACGGATTTCGTGTATATCTAAGGAGAGAAATATATTAAATGCACTTTTAGTAAATTAAAAATTTAAAACACCAAAAAAATAATTTAATATATATACTTTTGATGAATAATAATTGTCTATATAATTTTTTTCTCACGAAAAAAACAATTTTTTTAGAGTTATAATTTCTTACAGATTTTGTGTGATCTGGTCTTGGAGCAATGGTTGGAGGAGGACCATCATCACCTCCAGAATCACTATCCTCTGAGGGTTGGGAGGATGTGGGAGCCTCAATTTGGGGAATATTAGGTACATTTGGTTGCTAGGTTAAAATGTTTGGAAAAAAAATTTAAGTAGAATTTTAGTTAACCTAAAGAAATTTAGTTTTTACAAAAATCATTTTACAAAAATACAAAAATGTTTTATATATAATTTAGCCTTCAAAATTATTAGAAAAAGTTGCCAGAAAAGTAAAAACAGAAAATTTGTGTATAAAGAAATTACCTTAGTTTGTTGCGAATTCGAATAATTGGCACTTGTGAATATATATTTCTGACCATTGTTTTCAGACCGTTCATAAAAGTCTAACACCTATTAAAATAAAAACATATTTTTGGGATTTTTCAAAATGGTGAGGTATTATAAATAACCCTTTCTCATTAGAAGTTTAATTATTAACATACAAAATTTTATACATATCTAGCCTAAACAAACAATAGGTTATACCAACATTTGAAGAGATACATTTTCAAATGTCAAGGAAATAAATTTATTACTTGTATACAAAAAACCTCTATTTAAAATGTACCTGAAGAACAGCTTTTGGATTTTTGAGTTGTTCAGATTTGCTAATGTTTGAAGTTTGTAGTAATCTAGACCATTGAGTTGGCATGCCCTGAAATAAATTATAACTCGTAATTGTTTTAAATTAAATAGCCTACTGATCACAAATACGCATAGGTGGGCACCGTTACTTAAAAATCAACTTTGATAACGGGTGTTCCATTAATAAAATCGTGAACTTCGATAAAACTAAACCGTTAGTTAAATACGAATGTTTTGGAAGTTACCAAGAATGCTATAAAGACTACTGTCAGACTGTCGACTGTACTATTAAACTTAAAAGTCTTTATAATCAGGCCTACTATTATGACGCAATAAGAAGCAAATAAAAACTAAAGCAAATTGTGCCACATTTGTCACATTTTTTAATTTGTTACGCCACCGTTTTCGATGTAAGTTTACGAGTTATCTTTAAAAGGTTGTAACAATAGATACAATTTATTAAATTAACATGTCCATCTGCTTATTAAAGTTAAGTTTCAAGTTAACTTCTATATTATAATGACTAATTTGTTTTTGTAGCTTTTTTCTGTTGGAAAACAATGTTATCTAAATCGTAAGATGTCAATGGACCACATAAAATTTGTATATTTAAGACATTTTTGGTAGTAACGTACTTTATCTAACGGAAGCATATTAATGTAACGAAAGTTAAAAGATCCGTTTATGATTTTCAAAGTTAACTTAAAAGTTAAATTTTAACGAAAAAGTCAACTTCGTTAATCAACGATTAACGCATTAACGGTTTGGTGCCCACCTTTGCAAATACGTTAAAAAAATAAACACATTTTTTGATTTTAAAAAAAGCAATCTTAATATATATATATATAACTTAAAAACATTTAAAATAAAAAACAACATTTACTAATTATTTTAGGTTTTAATTCATACACTTAATTTTATTTACCGTAAATTCCCCGGTAACTGCATCAAAACCAACATGAACAGTATGCTCAAAGTCAGATGGTAAAGAGATTTCTGGTCTTTCTTTCTTTTCCTTTTTTGCTAAATTATTAATAACCTTTTAAATTAGTTTTAAACTTTATCAAAAGATAGCAAATGCAGTTTAAGCACAATAGAAAAAAAATAATTTAACAATAAAGTATTTACATTTATCTTCCCCAACAAAAATTTTGTTAAACATTTTCTTTTTTTTCTTCGATTCAGCTTCAGGAACTGACGGCAAAGGTTTAAGGGCTTGCATATCTCCCTTGTTATGCATTGTGCTTGTTAAACGAGCAGGAGGTGCTGGTGGCTTGTCCTCAGAATCGCTGTCCATATCTGATCAGTTAATTTATAAAAAAAACTTATTTAAAGGCTGACAACTTTTTATTAAATGGTTTAAGTTTTCAATCGAAATATAACAAGATATCTTTGGGTAAAAATACGACTAAAACTAAGAAACGGTTGGGTATCATGTTTACCTTTAATAATAACTTCCAAGAAATGTAAAATGCCAAGGCCAACCTTTTATTTCTGAAATAACAAATATCTGGGTAATCCAATCAGATAAATTAATAAATTTTCACCTATCCAACTGACAGACCTGAATAAAAATAAATTAAAATTAACCATATTTGAACGCATAAATATGGTGAAATAAGTAAAGGGGTTTATGACTTTCCACGATTTATGACGTCATCAGTTATAAAAACAACTGAATGTCGGTGTACAAATTTATTAACAACTAAATAGTATTTAAAACTCACAAAACCTAACTTTATAGTACAAATACAGCCATTAACAACTATGTTAAATTGAACAATTCAGATTTTACAATATATCAAAAACGTCCTAAATTAGACACGGAACGGGTTGGGTATTTACTATTTCTTAGCATCTCATTTTAGAGTCTGACTTAATCAACCTGACCAAAATATCGTACGTGATTGGCTGTTGGTATTCTCTGTTGCGTAACAGTAATTTCTGTTCCGTAACACAAAAATAACAATATATGCTTTTAAATAACAATGGGAGTTTTTACCGCGTAAATCTATAGTGTTATTCAGTTATAAAATTTTTAATAGATAGATTGTGTGACATTTAGGTAGTATTTTTTATTGGTAATTAAAATTAACTAACGGCATTTATGTTAATTTTTTAGAGAATACTACTGTAGTAGATTGCTGATTGCGTTTTTTAAAGCTCAATTTTTAAACATTAACCGGTTATAGTTCTTTAAGACTATTTCTACCAAAAACAGTTCTTTTCTATACTAAAACCGTTTTACCATATTTAATATATTGATTCTTTTGAACTTATTTGAAAATTGTGTAGCCTTTACTTTTATATAAAGTTTTTTAAAGTAGTTAAGGAAGTCAAGTAGGCTTCTACTAACCGTATATATAGTTTATTTTTAGAATATTGCAGAAACAAGAAAGGCAGGGGCAACAGAAGGAAAAAAAAGAAATGAACACTTCAGAAGTAAAATCGCCTTCGAGTATGCTGACTGTGGTACAGCTAAAATATTTTTGTTTTTTAATTTTTAAAAAACTATATTATCCTTTTGTTATTAAAAAACAGCATGTTAAAATTACATCTTAAATACAAATATTTTAGTTTGTTACAACAATTGAGGAGGTTGAGGCCACAATTACTAAATTTGAAACCTCCACCTTGATCAAGTTTGTACAGCGTCAAGTCCACAAGAGTAAAAGTGAGCAAATTTTATGGAACAAGGATTTTGTACCATACAGATTTATTGAAAGTTTTAATATGGAATGTCAACATGGCAAAGACCGTAGCAATAGCTTGAAAGCTAAGAGTAAAGTTATACCAGAGGTAAACCACTTAAATTATATTAATAATGATTTTGCTAAAGATAGGTCAAACTGAAAATTACTTAATAATTTACAATTTATTATTTTCAATTTTTAGCTTATTGATCATGTGGTACCTAGAACATACATGGGCTTACAAGGATAAAAAAAAACAAATTGTCCTGCTAACATTAGCATTACCAAAATAAAACTTTTTCCAACATACAAGGTTTATTTTAACATTTTAACTACTGCCTAAAACACAATTGCAACATTCTAATAACAAATTACATTTTCAAGATTAATTTTTATGAGTGCAAAAAAGAATTGAAACAACTTAAAAACCGAGTATCCAAAAGTTTAAAGTATGAACTGAGCAACTCACCATCATCTATAAAATCTAGAATTGTTTATAAAATAAATTTTCCACCAAGCCAAGTCACATGTTGGTCATGTAACTGGAAAGGTTATTTAAAAAAAAATTGTTATATATTTAAATACTTCTATAAAACAAAAAATAATATTAAATTATTGTAACAGGAAGCTGGATATCAGCAGGCAGTGGATAAGCGAATAATTGCTGAAATAGGAAAACTTCTTGACGAAGGTGTTAGCAGTGTCCGTGAACTTAAAAAAGCAATTGCTCTTTATGTTAGACATGATTTATTTAAAGATCAACCCCTGCCATGTCCTACAAATCGAAGATTTTATCCATGCATCAAGGATTTAAAAAACAGCTTTTATTATGCATTTGTAAAATCAAAATTCGATCCAACCAACGTAAAACTTTTAATTGATGAATGGAAAAAGTCATATGGTACTGATGACAATGTTTTGTATTGACCATATGTGGCAGGAGAAGCAAACAATGTGAAAGAACAAGAAAGTGAATGGGATGAAATTCCTTTTATTAAGTGTAGGCAATCACTTTTATTTGTACATTAATTTGCTTGGCAAAAACGTTTGCTTGAAAGGTATGGGCAAGAGATGTGTCTTTTAGATGCTACCTACAAAACATCAGAATATGCCCTTCCCCTTTTTTTTCTTTGTGTAAAGACCAACGTTAACTATCAAGTTGTTGGGTCCTTTATTATACAAAATGAAACTGCTGATGATATTGAAGAGGCACTTAAAGTTTTGCGAAAATGGTGTCCCAATTGGAATCCCTTATATTTTATGACAGATAAGTGCGATGCTGAAATTCTTGCAATCGAGGCCATTTTTAAAGGTGTTATATATATTAGCCTAAAAAAACATTATATTATTTAAAAAGCATAAATAACAATTAAGCTGTTAATATTTTTTATTTATCGAAAGACTGTAGAGTATTGATTTGTGACTTTCACCGAGAACAAGCATGGGGGAGATGGGTTAGAAAACATGATAATGGCATTGGTGATAAAAGCAAGCAACAATGTGCATTGGGTTTAAGGCGATCTGTTGCCTCAGCAGATACTGATGAGATGTTTACAACGGCAATAACTCAGTTGAAAAGTAGTAATATTTGGAATGATAATGCTAAGTTTCAAAGTTATTTTGAAAAATATTGGGAACCTACAAAAGAGGTAATTCAACAAACCACATCTAAGTGTTTAGATTTAATCACAAAAATAAAATTAAAATCATTATTAATCTTTATTGCATTATTTTGTAGCGCTGGGCTTGGCTCTATAGAGTAAATAAGCTCAAAGTTATTATTAACACAAACAATGGTGTGGAGAGTCAAAACAGAACGTTAAAGGAATGCCATATACGCTTTCGCACAGACAGATCTTTATCTGGAGTTATCACAGTGTTACATAAAGACTTTTTGCCTGAAAGTTTTCAAAGGTTAGTATATCATTTTTAATATGTGACCCCAATAGTAGCAGTATCATTAAGTTTTGTTTTATATTTTACACCTAAAACGGTAACTGTTGCTTTTTTAGGTACAGAAATGAAAACCTTGCGGCTTCCAATAACTATCGTCAATACCATGGTAATGTTCCTTCTTTTTTACATGATAGACCCCACAACATTATAAAACATTGCATCAAAAGAATGCTTTCTTCAACTGACATTTCTAGTGAATCGATATCAAGAGTAGAAGATATGTTTTATGTGAACAGCGCAGAAACAAAAGAAGTCTATGAAGTTTCTATTTATCAGGGACCAAAATGCTCATGTGTAGACTTTAAAAGAAACTGTTTACCATGCAAACATATGTTTAGCATTTTCAAAAAATTTCCAGATGTGTCATGGGAAAATTTTCCTACATGGTACATAAATTCTCCTTTTATGATTTTGGATCCTTGCATTGTTAATCCTACAAATCCAGTGTACCAAGCTACATGCAAAATTGAACGGACAGTACCACAACGACACGAACCCAATTGTGAATCCAAAACACCATCACAACAACTTAAAAATCAAGAGAAAACAAAACACTCAACAATAACGAGAATCTCTAATGCTTTAACAACCATAAGAGATTTATCATTCGATGTTACTTCAGAAGAAGCCTTGTTGAAGGCTGAAGCGACACTAAATGAAGTTATCGAGGATATGAGAAATAATTGTAAACATGATGGTGGGTTGCGAGTGTTGGGATCAGAAGAAAAGATAAAAAAAAAAATGGAAAAAAAATCAACTAAAGTAATTAAATCAAAAGTAGCAGTTCATGATGAGCTTCCGAGAAAGTATCCAAAGGCAAACAAGTTTGTATCAAGACATGGTAAACATGCTGATTCTATGCGGGACCTATACCGAGTAACTTCTTTGTTTCCAAAAGGGTGTTCCTTTTATGATGATGGGTCCGACTTTCAAATTCCACCTGTCAAAAAACCCCGTACTAACTATGTAGCAAAAACACCAGTAGCAATTATAAAGAAGGTTACTCCATCTATTGCGGTACTTAAAAAAAAGGGCTTACTTAAAAACTTGTTAAAAAATGGTCCATATAATATTTCATTAGTAAATATTAAGTCTTTGGATCCCCTTCTTTCCAAGAGTGAATTACAAGTTTTACAAGCCTATGATGCGGACTTTACTGAAGGTTGGCTGTATGACGAAATTATAAATAGTTACCTTTGGTGGTTGTGCAACAAGTATAGCCATATTTTGTTTGTTGACTCATCAGTTGCGACAACTCTAAACAAAAATCCTTCCATAAAAAGGCTGTGGAATAATGTCACTTTGACCGATAAAAAATACATTTTTGTTCCCTGGAATATAACCGGGGCCCACTGGGTTTTGCTTGCTGTGGACATTGAACAGCGAGTTTTGTTATACCTTGATCCTATGAAGGATGTGTGCACAGAATCAAATATGGATGTAAAATCTGCACTGGACATGATGAACTATGTGACAAAACAAAAATTTGGATTTTTAGATTTAAAAGCAAAAGTTGTTCCACATACCCTGCAGCCAGATAGCATGAGTTGTGGAGTTTTTGTCTGTATGTACAGTAAGTGGCTTACTTTGCACCAGAATCTTAAACAACCTGACTGTCAAACTTCCATGTACAGAGATGAGATTTACGCTACTGTTGTTGGCAATTGTCTAACTGGTAGCCACATAAAAAACAAATGTCGGATGTGTGAAAACCAAGACAACAGTAGATGTGATTGGGTCGAATGTATAAGGTGCCAACAGTGGTATCACAGTCAATGTGTTTCCCTTTTACCAACTGAGGCAAAAAATGCCTTATTTGTATGTCCCTTACCTGCAGACAAAAAAAACTAACTTTACCCAGGGCTAAAAGCAACAAAGTTAAGACCGACTGGAGTGGAGGCATAAAAAGTTGAGATCTTATTTAGATGTGGTCTGAGATGGCCCCAACAACAAACAAAGTTAAGACCGACTGAAATGGAGGCATAAAAAGTTGAGATCTTATTTAGATGTGGTCTGAGATGGCCCCAACAACAAACAAAGTTAAGACCGACTGAAATGGAGGCATAAAAAGTTGAGATCTTATTTAGATGTGGTCTGAGATGGCACCAACAACAAACAAAGTTAAGACCGACTGAAATGGAGGCATAAAAAGTTGAGATCTTATTTAGATGTGGTCTGAGATGGCCCCAACAACAAACAAAGTTAAGACCGACTGAAATGGAGGCATAAAAAGTTGAGATCTTATTTAGATGTGGTCTGAGATGGCCCCAACAACAAACAAAGTTAAGACCAACTGAAATGGAGGCATAAAAAGTTGAGATCTTATTTAGATGTGGTCTAAAATGGCCCCAACAACAAGCAAAGCTAAGACCGACTGAAATGGAGGCATAAAAAGTTGAGATCTTATTTAGATGTGGTCTAAAATGGCCCCAACAACAAACAAAGTTAAGACCGACTGAAATGGAGGCATAAAAAGTTGAGATCTTATTTAGATGTGGTCCGAGATGGCCCCAACAACAAGCAAAGCTAAGACCGACTGAAATGGAGGCATAAAAAGTTGAGATCTTAATTAGATGTGGTCTGAGATGGCCCCAACAACAAACAAAGTTAAGACCGACTGAAATGGAGGCATAAAAAGTTGAGATCTTATTTAGATGTGGTCTGAGATGGCCCCAACAACAAACAAAGTTAAGACCGACTGAAATGGAGGCATAAAAAGTTGAGATCTTATTTAGATGTGGTCTGAGATGGCCCCAACAACAAACAAAGTTAAGACCGACTGAAATGGAGGCATAAAAAGTTGAGATCTTATTTAGATGTGGTCTGAGATGGCCCCAACAACAAACAAAGTTAAGACCGACTGAAATGGAGGCATAAAAAGTTGAGATCTTATTTAGATGTGGTCTAAAATGGCCCCAACAACAAGCAAAGCTAAGACCGACTGAAATGGAGGCATAAAAAGTTGAGATCTTATTTAGATGTGGTCTAAAATGGCCCCAACAACAAACAAAGTTAAGACCGACTGAAATGGAGGCATAAAAAGTTGAGATCTTATTTAGATGTGGTCCGAGATGGCCCCAACAACAAGCAAAGCTAAGACCGACTGAAATGGAGGCATAAAAAGTTGAGATCTTATTTAGATGTGGTCCGAGATGGCCCCAACAACAAGCAAAGCTAAGACCGACTGAAATGGAGGCATAAAAAGTTGAGATCTTATTTAGATGTGGTCTGAGATGGCCCCAACAACAAACAAAGTTAAGACCGACTGAAATGGAGGCATAAAAAGTTGAGATCTTATTTAGATGTGGTCTAAAATGGCCCCAACAACAAGCAAAGCTAAGACCGACTGAAATGGAGGCATAAAAAGTTGAGATCTTATTTAGATGTGGTCTAAAATGGCCCCAACAACAAACAAAGTTAAGACCGACTGAAATGGAGGCATAAAAAGTTGAGATCTTATTTAGATGTGGTCCGAGATGGCCCCAACAACAAGCAAAGCTAAGACCGACTGAAATGGAGGCATAAAAAGTTGAGATCTTAATTAGATGTGGTCTGAGATGGCCCCAACAACAAACAAAGTTAAGACCGACTGAAATGGAGGCATAAAAAGTTGAGATCTTATTTAGATGTGGTCTGAGATGGCCCCAACAACAAACAAAGTTAAGACCGACTGAAATGGAGGCATAAAAAGTTGAGATCTTATTTAGATGTGGTCTGAGATGGCCCCAACAACAAACAAAGTTAAGACCGACTGAAATGGAGGCATAAAAAGTTGAGATCTTATTTAGATGTGGTCTGAGATGGCCCGAACAACAAACAAAGTTAAGACCGACTGAAATGGAGGCATAAAAAGTTGAGATCTTATTTAGATGTGGTCTAAAATGGCCCCAACAACAAGCAAAGCTAAGACCGACTGAAATGGAGGCATAAAAAGTTGAGATCTTATTTAGATGTGTTCTAAAATGGCCCCAACAACAAACAAAGTTAAGACCGACTGAAATGGAGGCATAAAAAGTTGAGATCTTATTTAGATGTGGTCTAAAATGGCCCCAACAACAAACAAAGCTAAGACCGACTGAAATGGAGGCATAAAAAGTTGAGATCTTATTTAGATGTGGTCTGAGATGGCCCCAACAACAAACAAAGTTAAGACCGACTGAAATGGAGGCATAAAAAGTTGAGATCTTATTTAGATGTGGTCCGAGATGGCCCCAACAACAAGCAAAGCTAAGACCGACTGAAATGGAGGCATAAAAAGTTGAGATCTTATTTAGATGTGGTCCGAGATGGCCCCAACAACAAGCAAAGCTAAGACCGACTGAAATGGAGGCATAAAAAGTTGAGATCTTATTTAGATGTGGTCCGAGATGGCCCCAACAACAAGCAAAGCTAAGACCGACTGAAATGGAGGCATAAAAAGTTGAGATCTTATTTAGATGTGGTCTAAAATGGCCCCAACAACAAGCAAAGCTAAGACCGACTGAAATGGAGGCATAAAAAGTTGAGATCTTATTTAGATGTGGTCTAAAATGGCCCCAACAACAAACAAAGTTAAGACCGACTGAAATGGAGGCATAAAAAGTTGAGATCTTATTTAGATGTGGTCTAAAATATGTATAATTCAGGCCTAGTTCCGTAAATACCTTTGCAGTTTTTGTTTTTTTTATTGATAATGGCAAGTTTTGTTAAAACATTGTTGTTATAAAATAAAGTAAAAAAATTAAACCTTTGATTATTACTTAGATTATAGT
This sequence comes from Corella eumyota, assembly GCF_963082875.1. Classification (NCBI taxonomy): domain Eukaryota; kingdom Metazoa; phylum Chordata; class Ascidiacea; order Phlebobranchia; family Corellidae; genus Corella; species Corella eumyota. The sequence continues at coordinate 7,938,921 of NC_137491.1, forward strand.
CTTTAATACAAAGTAATTAAATTTGGTTAGATGTTTTTTGTTTCTATTAATTCCTAGCTTTCAAATATCAAAGTGATACTTTTTTTCATAACTGATAACTTTTAATTTGTTAAAATGCTGCCATTCTCAATTTGCCCTTATAAAACATCTTAAAATGAAGGTACGATGACTATTATACCTTTTAAACGCCTAGGTTTTATAAACCACTCAGTTTTAAACAAAAATTCTTTTATTTTGGATGGAGGCTTGGGGGAGCTGGAGTCCTTCACAGAAAGAGGGGCTCGGCAGTTCGGAGGGCCAGTGGTGGGAGAGGGGTACAAGTTTTTACTTAAATAGTTCATTTCTGTCCCTCCACCACTGACCCACCTTTTCCGGTCTTCACTTGCATATCTACAAAAAAAGTTTTAATGTTTTTTAAACCATTCTAAATCGGTAAAATAAATTTAAGAAGTTACTTTGATGTTGAATAACAAGCAGGTTTTACTGCCGATCCCCTCTTCTGCTGTCTTCTCCAGCGAGCCCCCTTGCCTCCATGTGTATTTGTTTTTCTTTAAAAAAATATATACCGTATAAGCATTTTGCACTAACAGAATTACAATAAATTAAAAGGTCTACCAAACATTTAAAAAAACGGTGCTACTTTTAACAGCATCATTTATTTTAGATTTAGTAAAATGTTTAAAAAAATTTTAAAAACAATATAAAAAAATAACTTACTCGCCAAGTCTATCCTTAACGTGTACAGATTTTCTAAAAAAAATATATACTTTATTAGAATTTTGTACTAACATAACTACAATAAATTAAAAGGTCTACCAAATATTTAAAAAACAGTGTTACTTTTAACAGCATCATTTATTTTAGATTTAGTAAAATGCTTAAAAAACAATGTAAAAAAAATAACTTACTCGCCAAGTCTATTTTTGATACTGTTTGTAGATTTTCTAAAAAAATATAAACTTTATTAGCATTTTGCACTAACATAATTACCAAATATTTAAAATGCAGTGTTACTTTTAACAACACATTTATTTTAAATTCAGTAAAATGCAAAAAAAAATTAAAACAGCAAAAATAACTCACAGTTTATCTTCAATCCCTCCTCCAGATTCTAGGAGAGCCAGGTTATGAGCAACAGGGGGATTTGCAAGAGCTTTAAAATGCTCCTGCATTCCCCCTGTTGCCGTGTAAAAAGAAACCTGGCCCTCAAATGTGTTTCCTGAAAAGTTCATTTCAAATTTGCAAACATAGAATTTTCCAAAAATTTTCCAAACATATATATGCAAACGTAAAATTTTATAACTGAATAATTCTTTAGATTTACGCGGTAAAAACTCCCATTGTTATTTAAAAGCATATATTGTTATTCTTGTGTTACGGAACAGAGATTACTGTTACGCAACAGAGAATACCAACAGCCAATCACGTACGATATTTTGGTCAGGTTGATTAAGCCAGACTCCTCATTTTATACAACAAGTCTAAGGTAGTGACAACAAAAGCCTGTTTTTTATCAGCCATGGCACTACATTTTATTTTCTAAGAATTTAGTCACAAGTTGTGTTTTATACTTATTAGGAAATATCATATTTGTTTATTAATAACAAATCACATTTTAGTAATTTTCTTAAAAACCAACACGTTAATCTATGTTAGATAGTAATCCTATGTGCTGGTTGTCCAGAAGAAATCATGAATATCACAGTTTTTTATTAGGTGTTTTGATTTTAATTGCCATTAACTACAGTCATTAGTTGCACAACATACTTTTAAGTTATTTTCAGTATAACAAAAACACAAAATAATAACAATAGTATAAATACTTTTTAAAACCACGCACCAGTCTAAAATAAAAAATGAAAGTTATAAAAAAGGTAATGCTACAGTATGATTCTTATTATCAAGTTTCGGATTTTTTCTCTTTCGGGGGTGTTTTAATGGTATCAGGTTCTGGAGGTCGCGTCTCTACAGTTTTAAAAACTAAATTTTCATATTTCTCTCGCTCTAGCTTTATTTTTTTGTCCATATTGCAATCACCGAGTATGCAAGGCATTACAAATTTTTCAGGAAGAACTAATCGTTGTAAATATGCAAACAATTTGTTAATTTGATCAGTTCCCATTTCAAGGTACGTTTTTTCGCGCGAATCAAACTGAACCTTCTTTAAAATCTCTCCAGCTAAATTTATTTTCAGTTTTGGTTTTTTCTTGACAGAGTCAGCGTTTTTTTGCGACTCTTTTTTGCAACCAATAACTTCTTCAAACCACAGAGGCAATATTTTTAATTTACTAAAAAATAAATCTTTGTTAATATTTTTAGTGTGTAAGGGTTGATTTATTTACCCAAACATACGGTTTTACTGGTTTACTATAGGATTATTTACATTATTCCACTTACCAAGCGTCTTTCATGACGATAGGTTTGGAAAGAATTCCGGCTTCAACCATGGAACTCTGTAACAAATCATTGATTTGACCAGCTGCTAACACTATAACCACAGCCCATACCCCGAGTTTAACGATAGTTTGCATATTATAACTTCACGCCAAATGGTACCAGTAACGCACGATATGATATCCTGTTTGGAATATTTAAACTGGCATACGCTCAAGTCGGGATTTATATATAATTTAGTCAACCAATCAGACCAATGACAAAATTATACGTGCACAATGACGTCACGAAAATAGTAAAGGTGAATGGGGCTTGAGTTTGTAACAAGTACGAGGTGATTGCATGTTCGAATTGTTAAGTAAACAAATGGAAAGAAGAAAATCAATAAAATATTGAAAGGTGTTGCAACTGTTAGTAATTCGAAATCCCCTAGTAACTTATATATTGCATATAAATATTATACCTTACGTGTAATAAAATTATAGGGGGTCATCTTCTGAAAATTAATTACAGGGCATGGAAAAATTTCTAAAATTTTCAACTTGCTTAAATAATAACACCAATCATTCCTATGTTTTCGATTTATTTCATTTTTTCATCGTTGTAAAATATTGCAAATAGCATATGTGTTTACATGACACAACTTTTATACGAATATTGCTGCTGACATTACAAAAAGAGGGTTTAGTTAAAAGCAGTACAAATTAACTTAAACAAACAAAAATATTATTATCTTAAAATATCCAGAATTGAATTCGGCCACACTACAAAAAGAAATGAATACTTACACCATTATAAAATGGTAAACTCACACTTAACTATAATCTCACATTTAGAATGAAAAAAAAACTAACAACACTTCTAAACATTGACAAAAATAATATTAAACCGAGTTTGAAACATTTAAAAAAAAAATTGTTAAAGGGTTTTGCCAATTAATTCACCTCTTGCATAAGAGCTATAATCCCATTAGAGTTAACCTTTAATTACTTTTTTAGTTAAAAAAAATTAAATTGTAGTAAATTTAGGATGTTACATTATTATAAATTTTAGTTAGTGACACAGAAGTTTACTCAATTTAGCATATACCTAACATTTAATATAGTTTCAACACTTTACTTAAAAATAATATGATATACTACAAATATGGGAAGAAAATACTTTACAAACAAAAGGTTTATGATTAAAATCGAATAATTTCATGTAAAAAAAACAAGTTGCTTTATAAAAAAGTGATAGTATGATATAGGAAAAATTACGACTACTATGGTGAAAAATATATTTTTTGTGCTAACAGGTATATAAAAAAATTTAAAATCAGTCACAAAAAAAAAAGATTTATAAATCAACCTTAATAGTTTTTGACCTTGGTGGTTAGAAAATTTTTACACATGTTACTACAAATGTACAATAAATATTCACAAAAGTAGGTAAAAATATTTTTTAATTTTTTTTTCTAATTTATCGACAGTTATTTTGCTCAAAAGCAAACATATCATTTTTAGGCAATCAAACCTTCTTACAAAAAATTACTTAAAAGACGAATTCCTGTAAAAAGGTCCAATAGGATGTTTTCTTAAAACGCCGAATTAACAAGGTTTTTAGTAAAAAGAGCGTTTTGGTTTCATTAATTACAAAAACAGAAATAAATATTACCTTTGCCATGATGAAAATTTTTAATTTTCTTCATCTTCATCTTCTGTGTCAGCTTCCTCCAACCAAGTTAACCATGCATTTACCTGAAAAAATTAAAATCAATTGTTTTTTTTGTTGTGAAATTAAAAAAGGTTTGTTTATTATAAAACACAATGTGTATGAAACTACAGACATCTTTAATCTTACTGGCCTTAAATATTTCTTTTTTGGCGAAAAAAGTAAATACCATTTGTGTTCTAAATGGTTTAAACTTAAAATTGGAACCAACACTGTAGTAAAACAAAACAAAAAAAAAACACTTACTTGAAACAAAGACTTTCCTTTGCCAGGATAATGATCATTTACATCTTCCTTCCAAATCAAAAAAGTTTCCTCATCGACAACATCTTCGTTGTAAAGATGGTTGAAAAGTCGCAACATCAATCCTTTAAAAACAAAACGAAATTGGAATTAATAAAAATGTTCTGCTACTGACCCCATTATTATACTAGTGACAGCAGCTTTTTCCTCTTGAAATCACTTTTTTTTCGAGCAATTATTAACCAAATTGGTTATGAAATAAAAATACATAAAAAACAAAACTACCTTTAGGGAAGTTGTTTGTGTGACAAAACACTTGCACTGCATACACAGCATGAAGCTGTAACTTTGGAGAATCGTGGACAAATTTCTGTAGAATTGGTTTGATATTTACAAGTGATTGTTTCTCAATCTCTTGTATATCTTTTGATACAGTGGCACTTCGGTCAATTTGAGGCGCAAGGCTACTTTTCTTTGTAATGTAATGAAGACAGCTAAAACAAATTTAAAGATTTTTAAAATCATAAACTTGGCTATTAATTATTTTTAAATAAAAATTAGACAAAAGAAGTGCTTTTAACTATCCAATTTATTTGTACTGTCAATACACTAATTAGTTTGTTAACTTACAAAAAGGATAATTAGACATTTTCAAAAAAAACCTACACAATTCAAATGTTAAATTTAGACTTACCAAGAAACCAGTACTCTTACAAACTCAGGATCATCATGAAAACTAACATCAACATTCTCTTTGATCCACCGATATATTATAGAAGGTGAAGGATTATCATCAAGCTGGTGAGCAAGTTTGGTTTCAAGATGTAGAAGGGGGAATAAAAAGCTTAACTGTTTCCCTTCCAAAAGCTCTAACATGCTGTACGTGTCCTTGGACACTTCTACAAACAAATGTATTTAACACAAGTAAAATATGTTAAATCCTAAAAGGTAATCCATATAATGTAAACCTTACGAAAAAATCAAATATAAATATATTACAATGTTTTATATACCTGGCATCATTGAAGACATGTTGATTTTACTTTCCTTGAAAACTCTCCCAACCCACTCCTTGTCCTTCATTTTAATCAGGTGTTGTAAAATAAGTAGAAATAGTGGGAAGTGACATCCAGATATTAGGTGAACAGCCACTTGCTTCAAAGTAATCAGGTCATTTATAACAAGTCGGGCAACCAAGGTAGCACAAATTGTCTTGATTCGGGATATTTCAGATTCCAATCCAGTTAGTTTTTCAAAAACATGGGCAATAGACTAAAGTGTAAAAAAACATAATGTTAATTTGTTTTGATTAATTTTGGTTCAAAATATATACCTCATCACCTTATGCATGAGTGCAAGTCTGTCCAAGGGGCAAAAAATTAAAGATTTGTTATAAAAAAATTTTATTACCTCTTGTTGATGTTCATTGACAACAATTTTTTCTGTAACCAAAATTGTTAAAAATTTGCACAAATTTCCACGATCTTCTTCAAAACAGTAAAGTGATTGGATATAAAATCTGTTAACTAAACTCTGCATGTGCCTAAACATAAAACCAAATTTGACCTAGTTAGTTTATTAAATAAATAAACATTTTATAAGTATTTATTTAATTTATACAAGAAAAAAAAATATTATTACAAAAACTAATAAAAATTAAATTAAGTTAAATAAATTTTACTTTAGAAATTGCTAATGTAATTTTTTTTAAATTATTTTTTACATTTTATAAGATACAAAATTAGCAAATTATTATACTTTTTAAGAAGATCTGAACTTCTCATTGCCGCAATATAAATTTGAAAGTCAGGATTTTTATCAGCAAAGAAATCATCCACAAGTTTTTGTGATAAAATTTCCACCTCTTTTTCTGATAGATTCGATTTTTTTGGTTTTGATATTTTTTCTTGACCGGCACTAGAAACCTTCTTGGTTGGTTTCTAGTAAAAATATAAAATAGATTAGGTGTAAAACAAGGCTTTATATTAAATCTATATAAAATATTAATTTTATTTATTATATTACTAAAGTAATTACGTAAAACAGTTCATACACAGATTGTAACTGTTAAAAACATAAAATTGTTTAAACAAGAACTAATTTTAATCACACCTTATTTCTCTTTAAAACTATAAAAAGGAAAACAAATTGTTATACCTGTTTAGCTTTATCAATAACATGTTGAAAGGGAGGCTGAAATGTGTCAGCAGTAGCAGGTTTGGGCAAGTTTGTTTTTAAAGAAGGCGATGTGCTTTGTTGGCAATTTGATTTCAAGTTTTCGCCGTTTTTTAAATAATTTGAAGTAGGTATAACTGAAGGTTTGTCCATACCTACAAGTAAACAAAAGTTTGATAATCATAAAAACAACAATTAATTACCATATTTTTACAATATTTATCTACTAATATGTAGATGAAATAGTTTTTTTTTTCATTGATGCAGTATTATACCTTTTGGGGCATTTTTAGTTGAACTTGCATTAAACTGTTGTTTTAAAAACCTTGGCGGAACTTCTTTGCCTTCTAAAATATAAAAATGTTAAAACTAAATTTTAAATCAATGCAGTTAGGTCTCACATTCTCAAAATTTAAGGCACCATAAAAAGACAACTAGATTTAAGTCAATTAATTCATGGTAAAATAAATAAAATAAATTATTGACTCACTATTTTTTAGTAGTTTAACTTCCTTTGAGGGAGGCATTGTAACTTGTTGTGTTGGGTAACTGGTATAAGGATTTCTATTAGGGACTTGGTTGGGGTTTTGTAAATTAGTCGAAGCCATCCTACCACCATTTAGATGAGAGTTAAGATAGGGAGGTGCAAATGCATTGACAACACATTCATTTTTATCTAAAATTAAAACATTTTTGTAAATTGATTAAGTTTTGGTTTACAGAAGTTTTTTTTAAAATTGGTGTAATAAATATAGGTTGAATCATTAGACTAGGTAGCCACTTTTTATGAAACATTTAACCACTTTTAATTTTTCTATTTGTGTCTGGTTTGGTCAATGCTGTACTTGTAAAAAAATCGAAACCAGATTTTCCAGCACCATCACCATTCATATTATGGCCATGTTGTATATCTAAAATAAAGTATTAGTAATAAAATTAATTGTGATTTATATTTTATTTTAAAAACTTATCAGATTTTAAACACTCAAGTTTGAAATATGTTGCCCACAAATTACTGTTTCAAGAAAAAGTTAATAATTTACCCAAATTGCGAAATGTTTTAATAATTTATCAAAGACAAACTTTACAGTACTTACTTTACTTAATTGAATTTTCTCAAAAATTTAAACATTTTTTAACAACATACTACATTTAAAATTCGACCTCAAAAACATAACTCACGATATTGTTGTTTACCAGCCATTGAATAAAAATCCATAGCACTTGATTTGGCGTTTCTTGAATCCAATCTATAACTGTTTTCTCTTGCTGTAATGGAGCTTGGATCAAATAATAAGTGAGGATATTCTTCACTAATTTCCGAGCGAATTTGACCCAAAGTTTTGGGGTCTTGGGTCATTAAAATTTGCCTGGGTTTCCACTGTAAAAAAAATAGACTAAATGTATAAGTAAGGTATCACTGATAAAACAATTATTTTTTTTATTAAAAAATTTGAATATCACTTGATTAAATTTTCCAAATGTAACAAAAAAATCTTTTTATTAACAAAACTTAAAATCAATCATTCCTACTAGAAATCAAAACAGCAAATTAAGTAAACTCACATTGTTGGCTCTTAACTCAATAACATCCTGCAGCATAAACCTAACTCTTTTTGGAAATTCACTTTTTCTTTTCTGCAGTGATTCCAATCGATCGAAATATTGGTTCATCAAAGACTGAAATACAAGAAAAAGAGGTTAACTGTATATATATAAAGCATGAGGCACATTGGCTAAGATGTATTTAGGCTAAATTTAAATGTATATAGCCTATATATATCCAAATACTTCGATTTCATAAACATTTTAAAATATATTGATAGTGTATTTACCCTTGCTTTTTCATGGTCCAGTCTTTTGCCACAAGTCATCATAATTTGACACAAACACTCGAGGTCCTCAGCGACGTCTTGGATTGTTCCCTTTTTTTTCTTATTAATAAGTTGTTTAATGCACTGGTGTAATATGCTTTCCTGAAGTAAGTTGAGTCGATATAATTCACCTACAAATAAATTTATAAAAAAACTAATATATAATAAAAATAATATTAAAAAAACCTTATTTGAAAATTTTTTTAATTTATTAAAAAAAAAAATTAATTTGACAGCAATTATAAATGGCAAGGCGTGGCAAGCAATTATAATATGTAATTTGTAAAGTGATTACATAAAAACCATATAATCTTAAAATTTTGATAATGTAAACAATATTTTCAGTGGTAAGTTTCCTGTGTTTACAAACATGAGAAAGCCTGCTTATGACTTAATATCGTAAACAAATACAACAACAATTATGTCAAATGTCACCTAATAAACTATTAATACACTAAGTATTGCCCAAGGTACAAATTATGATTCATCTTTTCATGACAGTGCCAAGAAAAATAAGATATTTTAAATAAAAGAAAAAACGTTCTTTAATATTAAATTAATTTAAGTTGGGTTGGTATAAAAACTATAGCCCAATTTTTTTCTAGTTAGTTGACAAAATAATTATTGTATTTAAAGTTTATCACAAGCTATTACATATTCATATTAACCTAAATTAATTTAATAATAAATAAAATAACAAACCAATAAATTTGATATTTCCGAGCATGTGTTGTTTGGCTTTCGTTCTAAGTTCTTCCTCTTCTTCAGTGAGTTTAACTTTGGTGTCAAATGCTTCCAATTTTTTGTTCCGGTTTTCAAACTCATCCTGGAGGTTGGCAATGAGAAAGCGCCGAAACGTCTGAGATTGGAAAAAAATGTTTTAAACAATTTAAAATTTAATTTATTTTTTTAAAGAGATGTATTATAACCCCTCAACAATAAAATGCATTACCTAAAAATTATACCCCACACTGATTGATATAATTAAAAATATTAAATAAAAATAAAAAGATTATTAATATATCAAAATATAATTACATTGGATTGTAATGCTGGGGGGCCAGTACTTGGATGGATTGGTTTGTCGAAATTAGGGGCTTCATAGTAAAGCCTTCGACATAAGTTTGCATACAAGGAGCTGTAACGCAGCTCATCAATTGCTTTTTCAAATATCTAAATCAAAATTAAAGCAATATTTTAATGACATTTAACAAGTAATGCATCATTTTTGTGTCAAAGTTAACATCAATAAAAAAACAATATGTTCAAGAGCACACTTACTAGTGCAACAATTCCTTTTAATATAGCTTTAGAATCAATTCCAATGTTAATAATTTCTTGGCACAATTTATTAAACTTTTCTGGTGTGATTTTATTCAAGATGCTGTACAATAAAACAATATCAAATGTTGAAATCAGGATAAAAAGTACATTACAAGTAAGATTATAAAAACAAGTCAGAAACTTTATAAGATAAGTATTAATTAAATGAAGTTTAAATGGGACAAACATACCTCCTGGTTTTTCGGAAGACAGTTTCATTCCAATCCCTAACATTGGCACCTCGAAGTTGATTGTGACGGGGAACCCATCGCTTCTGCTCCTTGGAGTTTTGTCCAAACAAGGGACTAAAAAAACAAGGACATTATCCACCATATAGCATTGATAGGTTTGTATTTTCTCTAACCATTTTGTATAAAACAAGAGAATAAGTTTATTTAAAATTAAAAAACTTGAAAATATATAACAGTTCTTACCTTGATTTCCGTGCAGGCGAATGTGTGTTACGTATCCCCTCGAAACGAGATGTTACTTCTGATATTTGTTCGTCCACTTTGATTATTTAGTTGAACGTCAAAAAGAAATTTCAGAGATAAAAAAACACTTTAGTAGGGGAATTCTAAAAACAAGGTAGTTTATTCAGTTACTAAATAATATTTCCAGGCTGACTTAGTAACAATACCCAGTTTTTACTCGACTAACTCTTTTAAATAAACAACCACGCCAAATAAAATTAAGAATATTTTTATCTTTTAAACGTGATGTAAAAACAAACCCAATGCCAAATAAAGATGCCTTAAATCTTACCTAACAACATATTATCACAAAATAGAACAAAACAAAAATTTTTATTTAAAAACTCTCACCTTACGATAAATTAAATTTTGTTCGTTCTTTTCTTTGCGTGTATTTAAAACAATTACAACTACCAGACCGGACTTCACCTTATAACTAAACAGGACTTTTAACTTATTTGTGTATAACCGTTTCATTACATAATCTATGTGGCTTGTGAAGCAGAATTATTTTTCTAGTGTTATATATATCTTTATAAAAGCAGTTTTAAATACAAGACAAAATCAAAGTGTTTGATTTTTATATATTTAATTTTTGACACAGTATACATGCGATAATTATAAAAACAATTTACTTTACTGCGTTTAACATAAATGCGATTACAACATGTATATTTAGTTGATAATATAACAATTTTTAGTTTCCGACCAGTGCAAGCAACAGTTTCTTGTAATCTCCACTTGTGTCACCAGATATTGCCTTGGACAACGGACTTTTAAACATTGATGCATATGCCTCCTTTACTTCGACCATGTCAACCTACATTTAGCCCAAAAAAAAAACTGTTAAAAATTGTACTTTGGCATAATAGTTACGAATAATAAGGTAGGCAATAACAAAATATGCGTTCTGACCTCCGAACGAGTTACAACGAGGCGTATAAGAGCCGCATCTTTAGTTCCCGCACCTTTAACACTCTGGTTGATTCTCATAGCAAAGTAGGCAGCAGAAGAACGAGCAATACACACGATCGCCTTTAATCCCATCTCGATATCCCCAGAGAATTCACTTCCAATGGCTTTAATAATGTCTTTTTTAGATATCTAAATCCCCAAAAAATTTAATTAAAAAAAGTAAGATTATAAAATTTTATGTAAATTTTCATAGATTGTTTGGTGCTCTAGTAAGATTGGTTAGTTATGTAAAATTAAAGATAAAACAACTAGACAAAATAAAGTTAATAAGTAGCAAACTACCTAATCAAAAATAAACAACCTAAGTTAATGAGTGGCTAACATATACCTTTCCGTATTCTCTAAATGTAGCACGTAGTTGAGCAAAGTTTCGTGTACATAAAATAAAGTTAAACTTTGCCTCGTCTGTGCCAAGTTTTTTCTCCCCTGCCTGGTACAAAGCCTCCGCGTCTTTTGCTGCCTTTCCATCATCCACATTATTGGTTTCGTCCCTACAAGCCTAAATTTAAACAAATGAACTTTTAGTAAAAATAAAACGGTAAACTTATTCTCAATTTGTCAACTCAACCAATTCTTTGTTAAGATCTTCACGACTAAAATATATTTAAATCAAGAAACCACACAAGCAAAATTAAAAAGAACAATTTGTTGCATGTTTTATTTAAGGGTTTTACTTACGTTATTAAGTGAAACTAAAAGTTTCTGAAAGTCTCCACTAGTTTCGCTGATGAGTGCCTTTTCAAGTTCTTGTTTGTGTTCCTTTTTGTACAACTCTCGAATTTCCTTGATCTGAGCATTACTGCGAGTCGCCAGAATGTCGACAAGAGTCTAAAAAAATATATAAACGCCCGTATAATAAACAAAAGATGGCCACACAAAGTTTCACCCTAACCCTTTGCAATTATAAAAAAATAGTTAAGCAACAAATAAGTTGCAAGTTTTACCGATTCTGTTGTGCCTGCACCCTTCATTGCATGATGAAGACACTCAACATCATATTTCAATGGAGGTGTCAGAAGAGCTATAGCAAGATCGCGGAAGTTACCGCTGATTTCGGATTTAAGATCTTTAATCAAGTCCTACAATCAAGAGAAGATATTTAAATAAATTCTAATATTTAAATAAATACCTTGTCGATCTAAAGTAGATGAAGCGTTGCTTTACTATATACTTACGCGGCCAAAAGACTGCTTGTATGCATTTTTAAGAGCTTGTCTTTGATTGCTTGATCTATTGCCCAAAATTTCCACAATGACCTTTTCGTTTGTTCCTATATATAAAGCAATGTGATATTATTTTCTACTGACGCATGTCCCGAAATTGCTAGTGTATCTTATTAGTTTATTATCCTTACAACTTTTAAATTGTTATTTTATACGTACCATTAAAAAAATCCATGTATGAGTAAACATTTATAAGTAAATATTTTATGAAATAGATTGCAAATATTTTACAAATCGTAGTTGGCTTTAAAGGAAAAATTTAATTTTGGAAGTAATAATAATAATAATGAGAACATACCTAAACCCTTCATTGCTTTTCGGAGGGCTTGGGCGTCTTCCTCTGCATCAAAGTTTGGGAAATCTCGGACAGTTCCATGGCAATTTTCCAAAGCCAAATCCAACATCTGTTCCAATAATTGATCAACCATTTTGGTAATAACGTTCTTTTATTTACTTAGGTGAAAAGTATGATCTGTCTGTCGAGATGGAAAATATATTATTTGATCTTATCACAACGTTATTATGTCAATAAAACGGCTTCAGGGCAAATCTAACTAAGTTATTGATCGTGCAATACTAAAGCTATGCATCGATTTTTAAACTGGCTAAATAATATTGGTAATTTGTCGGAACGTTGATCAACACTTTTAAAGTTGTTTTTAAATGTATTTTTTCTTGTTTAAATCGTGTATCTTGCAATGCTTTAAAATGGTAAAAACAATTTATTTAAGTTTGTTTGTAAAACACTATCAGACTATTATTCCCCCTTAAATCACTGCAGCTATTTCACATTTACTACATAATTTTTAATAACCCTATATACACAAACATTTCACTATTACCTAAATCAGTACAAACATAATAAAATGTAACGTGCGAGTATCCTTTACAACGGAAAAATACACAACGTAAACAAATGTACGCCCATAACCTATGTTGCCTGTTACAACGATAAATTAAAAAGCCAACCAAGCATTACGTTTTTCTCTTTCATCTCTTACGTCACCCACCGCGACGACTTTCTCTCTCATATTTGCAAATAAAAAAAAATATTGGTCTTTGATTAACTCCCAAAGGCTTATTTAAAACAATCCCGTTGCCATAGCAATTTTATAAAGGTTTCAATCACGAGAAATAGCCTTTATTCGCAAAATGTTCAACTGGTACCGGCAGCGTGGTGTAGTAGTAAGAACACTTGCTACACCATATGACGTCGTGGGTTCAATCACTGCTTTCATGCTGTAGCCCCCTTGATTAAGGTGCTATAAACGGTATGAACCATTTTAATTTGTGAAGCTCGCGCGAAATTTAATCTTAAAAAACTCGTAGTGGTATATGTATTAAAAAACAAAATTGCAGTGAGTAGTTAAATGTTACCACCTCCTATGACATTCAGACAATACATTTATTGATAGCGTCTTTATGTACAATTTTTAAAATAAGTATTGCTGGATGATGATTAGTATCTTCTTAAAATGCCGCAAAATGTTCGTCTTTTTTAATACTCCTAATTTGTGGAGCTTACTACATTTATTAGTGGTGGCCTTATGTACAATATTTTAAACAAAAATGTAACCTTTTTTTACACGCCTTTTGCAGAAACGGACTTGAAAAGTGTTATTGTATGTATTTACAGAAAACAATACAATATGAATAACCAATAGATAAAACACAAAAAATGGTGAAACTAAAATCTACTTATTAAAATCTCCAAGCCAAAATTGTTCACAGTAAATTTCATTTAATTATATCGGGCTTTCTCGTTAGCTAAAGCCAATCTTCTAATGTTCCCAATGCAACCAGCGGCAGCCTCTTGAAGAGCATTGTCAGAAGACCCAACCATATTTAAAAGCATCTACAAAAATGTTTCTAATGTCAAACGAGCAAAAAACAAAAAATATCATATGTTTTAATCAATTTCCAGACACTTCTAAAAGATCAATTAATAAAGCATTGTCATGGGAAATTACCTTAACCACGCCATTTTCATGCATTGTGATGCAGTTATCTGGGTCACGTGACAGTTGGTACAGCGCTTGCGCCGTCGAACGATGAACTTGTTTGTCCTTTGACATCAGGTAACCAACCAGAGGAGCGACCGCTCCCTCGCGACCGAACGACACTCGGTTATTCCCCCAAGTACAACAACGAGCAATCGCCTCAGCCAGATGTCGTCTCAATTTATCATTGGTCTGTTAATTAAATAAAAGCAGTAAAATCAATTACGTTACACATAAAAAAAAACGTAACATAAAGAGCTGTGATAATGTTACATATAAGTTACCGTTGTTGCAAGTTTTGCAAGCATAGGTACCACACCGTGATCAGTAATAACCGCCAAATTCTCCTCGTCCTTCGCAATGTTGGCGATGGCAGCACACACGCTAGCAAGCACTTCAATATTGTTTGATTTCAGTAAAGAAACGATCAATTCCAGGCCACCAACAAAAGATCTGACCATCTCGCCAGCATCTCTTGCGTTCTCGATGCAAGGAAAAACTGCCCACGCGGCTGAGGCTTGAACTTCTGGGTTTTGATTTTTTAAAAGTGACCACAGGAGTCGAACCCCGTCAAGGCGATCAATTATGCTAAGTTACAAAAACAAATTGTTGGAAGGCAAAAAAGAGGTTGTTAAATTTGTCGCTTGGACTAGACAAGTTAGGTTTATTACTAAACAACTTAATTTATGGATTTTAGAATTGTATTTATTTACAACAAAAGAGAGAAAGTAGTTGTAAAAAATTATGTTTATTTATAGTAAGAAAATAGGCCTATTAAAACAAACCATTAAATTTTATCACCATTTAAACGAAATTAAAAAAAACTTTTTTACTAAATCTATAGAATGATTGGCTTATACTATTTCTAGTTACCACACAACTTGCACAATTAATGATCTCTATATAAATCTTTCTCACGTCATGTTTTCTGGTTCAGTTGCGCAAGCTCCGACAGCTTTTGTCACGTTCACCAACAAGGCTTGATTTGTTCCAGTAAGAAGGTAAACCAACGATGGAATCCCACCAGCCTTACGAATAACAATTTTGTTAGCTGGTTCTTGTGCACATTCCCCCAACGCTCCAACGACGTTAACTAAAACTTCCTCGGGTTGGTCGCTCAACAAACCTACAAGTTGCTCGATGGCTTTAAGCTCCTGGAATCTATTTAAAATGTTTTAGTCACAAATTTACAGTATATAAAGACTGTGTAAAGACTATATTACGTACATAAAGAAGTAGTGACAAAAGATGTAGTTTAGAAACTAATTGGATGAACCATATATACTTTTTGTTGTCTGTGTGTTGTTTTACCTGCTAACGTTCTCAGGACTGATGGCACACTTCCAAATAGCTCCAGTGGCTGCTGCCAACAATTCCTTGTCATCTGAATGTGGTAACAGCGCCACCAATGGATCCAAACCTCCATATTTTCGAACCAAATTACGAGTTTCTTCATCTTCAGCACACTAAATATACAATATTTTAAATTTCCCAAATGCTATTTAAATCTAGGTCATTAATACCTTTGAATAGAAGTTTAATAATTTTAGCAAATTTTGCCAAACTCATACACACTTACCTTAAAAATAGCTGCAGCACAATGCATTTGAAGTTCACTATTTTCACTGCTCAAGTTTGAAACCAAATCTTCTATCATGCCTTCAGTGCGAATAGCCAATCTATAGCTCATCTTTAAATAAAAAATAAACAAAATTCCAACACTTATATTTAAAAGTTTTGCAGATTTACTCACAGAGTTGGTTGGTTAATTAAAATATCAAAATGCAAAATTCGAACCTCTGATGCACATTCTTGTAAAGTTCCCACGACAGGGATAAGCATTCCTTCATGCTGGGATTTCAGCAACTTAGCTAACATAGGGATGGCACCAGCTTTTCTGATTGCATGTTTGTTTTTAGTTGATTTACTGCAACTCCACAAAGCAAGAGCACCGGATCGAGCAACTTCCACATCCTTGGATGCATCAGCAGTGGTAGATGGGTATTGTAACAGTGCAACCTTTAAAGTAATCACAACACGTAAAAAAAATAATCTTAATAATCAAGATCATTAAACTACTAATTAAGTGCTTTACAAATGTTTTTTAATAATAATTTTAACCTTTAAATTGCATTTAGCCTTTATCCCACCATAAAGATTATGATTTAGAACAAAATGAAATTTAAATTACAAAAAACAAACCAATTTTTTGATTCCACCATGTTGTCTTACAGTTCTTCTTGCTCGTCTAAACTTCGCCACATTAGAAATAGTCTCAGCTGCAAGACATTTAAGCTCCTTGTTGTGAGACTGAAGAATTTTGACCATGGTCTGAAGCCCACCTAGGTCAGCAATTGCTCGGCGTATTTGAACGTTGCGACTTATTTCTTTCAGAATTTTTAATGAACCAATCTGAAATAAAATAATTAGTTATGAAATTAAAAAAAAAATTAAATAAAATTGTAACCTAGTGAGCTAGTAAAAATACAACTTGTATTTGCCTTCTATAAGATGATGAAATAACCTTTAAAAAACCTTTTACACTAACAGTAAAATGTAGATTTAAATTATTTTACCTTGCATTTATTTTCATCAGTGTCAAGTAAATTGATCAAGACTTCCAAGCCACCAACATCACGGATCGCAAGTTGACAAGTTTCCTGAGACAAGTTAAAATCCCTCATCGAACAAAGTGCAATTATTGTTGCTGTCTGGTTCCCTCCTTTCAAATATTTCACCAACTTTTGGATCTGTAATCATCAAATTGTTGACAAAATTTATTTATTACTTACTAAAAATTAATAAAATAACCTTTGCTTAAAAATAGCTTGGTTAACTTAAATTAGAATTTTGCAAAGTATGTTAAGTCACAAAAATTTTTACCTGCCAATATTCTGAAGGAAGATCAGATCCTGCATCCTGTCTTCGATCCTGAATTTCCTCTTCTTCATCACTCTCCTCCGAGCTGTCACTGCTTATGTCATCTTCCTCATTAGCTGGAGTTTTCCTAAATTTTTTCAACAAAGTCAGAATTTTTTTTAACCATATTATAGAAAATATGACTAAGAATTAATTTGTTACTATAAATATACTGTCTATCACAGGCCTGCATCAATGCTCATTTTCTAATAAATTTATGCTTTTTAAACTTTACATTCTATACTAGCTTAACCTGTATTTAAAATGACCTAAACTCCTTTAATTTTACATAACTAAAACACCTAGTAATACTAAACACACCCATTAATATTTGTCATGAACTGAAGATTTTTTGGTAATTCTAAATCATCAGCAGAATCTCCATCAAACATTCTGGCTATTTCTAAAATCAAAACAAACTTTTCTCTAAAAATTTTTCTACTACAAAAAATTAAAAAAACTTTGAATAAATTTATCTACATTGTATCTCTGTGATGTCACACTAACATTTGTTGGTTAATGACATAACAATTCAATTGTTGTTGGTATGTTTTGCTAAAAAGTAACATATACTTGACCCTTAACAAAAACCTACATTTAAGAATAGATTATTAATAAATTAAAAATAAATCAATTTTATTATTAAGCCACTACATGTTACAATTTTAAACATTTTTTACCTATATTGTGATGCTCTTCTATCCATTTTCACAGCAGCTTGCAACTTCTTTTGTTGTTTCTTTTCATTCTTTTTACTTTCTCCAAGACTTCTCCACTTGAGAGATGGTTGCATCACATTTTTCTTTTTGCTTTTACCAGCTTTGCCTATTTGAGAAAATAACACAACTGTTATTTGCCTTAGTAATTTTGATCATTGGCTTGATAACTGAATAAAATCATTCTGATTAGTGTTAAGGTTTGGGACAATAAAAGCTAAAAGGGCAATGTTAATACTTTGGTATATTAAATACTTACATAATTAAACATTGAGCATTACATCAGCACAAATAACATTTTTTTTTTTTTAAGTTAAATAAATATATATACCTGGTTTTTCACGACCTTTGTTTGTTTTCTGATCAGTTGTTGTTATTTCTTCAGCCTCATTATTAAGTAGTTGTTCAGATAACACAACTGCCTCATTTTCTAACTCAGTTGGTGCGTGGTCATGGATCAAAAACTCCTTAATATTTAAAAAATTAAAAAGACATTTTAAATTTGTTGCTGAATAATTTTAAATGGACTATAAAAATAATAAAAATATAACAAAACAAGTTCTATGAAAAAAAAAAACAACAAATTTAAAAAAAAACTAATTAGGGAATTTGTTACATTACCTTTTTAAAAATATTTTCAGCAAACTTGCTTGATTTCTCCCTTAGCAAGGAGGCAAGATCTTTATAAACCTCACTCTTTTTCTCAAACCTTACTTGTTGGGTTTCTTCCTCAAAACCCTGTTCAAAAAAATTATAAATTTTTTAAATTTATTGCTTTAATTTAAAAAAAATAAAAGACCTAGTATTAAATTTTATATATTTCCAAATCACTAACAAAACTATACATTCAATGTATTAGAATTAAACTTACTCCATTAACGAAACATCCATAAGTGCTTGCTGTCACACAAAATTTGTCTCCATCGTGTGGTTTCACAAGAATATAACAAATATCACCGTGTACTTGTCTCCATGGAACTGCTCTACACATGTTCGACAAAACATGTTCTAAAAAAGATTTCATAAGAAAAATAAAAAGTTCATTTAAGAAACCTAACAACTAAAAATAATTAGTGATGTAAGTTATGTTGATCTTATAATGTTTTAACTAATTTATCGAACTAAGTTTAAGCTTTAACTTACTTGAAGTAAACTCAATATCCTGCAGAGGAGTGTTTGGATCTTCACCAGCAAAAGATTTTAGAAGTTCAACTTCGGCATTTATAGTAGAAGGACTCAGCCTTACATGCCTAAAAGAAAAACAAAAAAAAAGCTTTTACTAAACAACAAAATTAAATACGACCATTTAAACCAAACCATATACAACAATATCAAAATATACATTTTTTTAAAAATTTATAATTAAAAAATTGCTAGTAATAAATGTTCTTAATACCATGTATTTTTTTACTTACTTGGATATTTCTTCCATAGAAGTGTTCAACAACTTCATGTCAAATTGCTGAATAAGCAACAAAAGACGAAGTTGAAGTGAAGTGTCATTCTCAGCATCAACTTTACTCTGTTAAGTATTAAGTTACATAATAATTCAAGAATATCTTATATATATAAGTTTAAAGGGTAAATTTTCAAATTGATATTACAAAGAAATAGTAGATAGACAAGTTATCTTGATTAGTATACATCATAAAAATTGTTTTATATAGCTTCATTACGAATTAGGAAGGAAATAAAATTTATTGGTAATACTATTTTATATTTAAAATACAAAGCAAAGATAAATTTCTTAAATTTAAACAAAATACCTTTTCAATCATGCGAATAACTGTTGTATCTTCAGAATCAACTGTGGCAAAAGCTGGCCCCAAAATTTTAATCAATGGATCTCGATTTTCTATAATAAATTAAAATGATAGGACTGTAAACATATCTTTAATTAAAACATAATTGTTTTACACTAAATATTTTAATTTATTGTATTAAATTTTATTAAAATATTGTTAAAAGTGATGTACCGACCTTCCAAACAAAATCTTGCTTCAACAACATTTTTTTCTTTTGCAATTTTCAAAACACTTGCAGCTTGATCAAAGTTTCTGATCTTAATTTTTCCATTTCCAAACTCTAAGAAAGGTTCACCAGCTTCATTTTTATCAGTTGAAGTAACTTGATTATCACTGAAATAAAATTAGCCCTTTGAATATTTTTTTATAAAATTTTGGTTCAAACAAGATTTTTAAAGTGTTATAGCTCCACTTTTTTATAACAAAATACTGTTATATTTGTTAAACACATTAAAGGTTATTTAAAAATATTTTACAAACCTAAATGTTCATAAATAAGATCTTATATGGTACATCACTTACAAAATAATTAAAGTTTTAGTTTATTAAAGAGCTTAAAAACGAAACATAAACAAACTTACGCAACATTATAACCAGCTCCGAAAGATTGAATATTTAAAGAAGTTTCCCAAGTTAAAGCTTCTTTAAATTCTAATTTTCCCTCAGCAGGATGCTTTTGACTAAAACTCTCAACAAACTAAAACAAAATAATTTCTTTAAATTTTAAAATACCTAAAATAAAGAAAATTGCTGTTTACTTTTTTTGATTTTTTCTAATTAAATGCCACTGGGTTGGATGACAACGTCATAACATACCAAAAATCTTTATGTAACATTATTACTTATGGTATGTTTTCAATCATTAAATTAATTTTGTCATTTACTCCTGTCGAATTATTGTAATATTTATTGTATATATTATTTTTCACTGTCATTTATGTGCAAAATAAAAAAATTAAAAAAAATAAGGTCTAAAAATAGAATGGCAGGGCAAATAATAAGAATCATTTGTAACATAAAACTAAATTATCGACAGTGACAAACAAATACATTAAAAACGTAAAAAACATTTGTAACCTGAATAATTTCATTTAACAGTTTCTCGTTAATTGGAGAAAACTCAAGTCTTCCTTTTCCACTTTCTGACACAGAAGTCCACTGTGCTGCCCTTGATAATGCCGATCCCATTACTTTACCAAAATACAGCAGTTTTTAAACAAAAATTGATAAAATCTATTATAGAAACTAAAATTGATAAAACCCATTATAAAAACGATAAAACTTCGATTTATTTTAAAATTTTTGTTAATATTTAATTAATTTATATAAGCTGGAATTCCTAGAAACATCCTCATATTCATTTAAATGTTTTTGTTCTTACACTACCAGTCTGGCTTCGCATACGAATTCGCCATGGTTACAAAATCGACTCTATAATAAAACGTTTCTAGTTTATCCTCAACAAAATAAACTTTATTTTTTAACAGTTATTAAAAAAATCACAGCAATTTTAACTAACTAACTGTTTTGCTTATTACGCGTTTATTAGTTTTAACTTTTTAAGTTTACAAAAAAATAACCTTAACCAACGTCTAATTTAAATTACAAGAAAGTTTAACCGTTTTTTTCCAGAATAAAAAGTAAACAGTTTTATTTTGATTTAATAAACTACAAAATAAACTTATTTGAATAAATTTCTTTAAAAAGTTTAGTTTTTCAGTGCACCAAGCAACAACAAAAACACTTAAATGGCACATTATTCAAATTTTATCTTATAAAAAACTAATACCTAAACAAATGTTATTATTTAAAGAAAAAATTTACATATACACATATATATCACACTCTAAAAATATTAATGTCATGGTGAATGAGTTTTACAATATATATAATTCTCTGTGAGGCAAGAACCAGCAAAATGTATCGACAAAAGAAGACATATCGTTGCAAATAAAATATGAAGTGTATATTCTTAAATTTAAGGTAGAAAAAAGGAAAATAGCTAGGAAAAAATATTTTTATCGGTATATTTTAACTTGAATTTTATCCACAAATTATCGACAAAGAAATTGCATACTTCATGATTATGGAATGTGAGTAAAACTGTGCGATGAAGAAAACAATTAGGTCCAGTCAGAAACAGATAACAAAAAAAATATAAAAAAAAAACAATGGAAGCCACCAAGATTATGTGTAAGAAAAAAATTCATAGGCACACTATAAAAATAAATACAATTTTAGCAACTGAATTACCCAAAAGAACACAGGAACACAGTATAAAGTTTATGTATTAGGAACACTGCTTATTAATATATATATGTAATAACAAAAATGTGTACTTTGAGCTAAATTATTTGTGTATAACTACTTTAAAAAAAATAAACGTACAAAACTATTTTTTTCCCTTTGTATCATTTCCACCAATTTTTCTTAAAAGTTTTTTTCCTTTCGAAAAAATTCCCTTTTTCTTTGCCTAAAATGTCAAAAATGGATAAATAAAATATCTACAACAGTTTAACAAACTTAAAAAAAGTAACACATAAAAATAATAAAAAAAAGTTTGAATACCTCGGAATGTTTATGGACATGTAAACTAACGTTGTTGTTCATCGTAAGATCATCACTTTTATTGTAAGACTTATTAGAGTTTGAAGTAAACGAATGATCTGGGTCTGAACTTGTCATAATTGATTGGTCAGTCATTGTTGTGGCTGACACCAATGTGGCTTTCTTCACAACTGCGCTACTATCCTTGCTCAGTTCTTCAAGAAAATTGGAAGGGACTAACCCAAAATGACCATCTTTTTCACCCTAGTACAAAAGGTAAATTTTAAAAAATATTCGAAATAAAACAACATAGGCATAGTTTGTTTATCATTATTTTAACATTATACTTTATTAATACAATACTGTATGACATTTAAGTAAAAAATTCAAAAAAAAAAAATTCCTACAAAAATCTACAAACGATTAACCTTATAGAAGCCATCTTCGTCCATGCTTCCATAAACATTTATCTTCTCTCCTCTTTTAAAAGACAACTCTGCCTCTGCATCAAGGTTTGGAGAAGACTCCTTTGGATCATAATCAAAAAGGGCAACATAAACACTCGGAAACAAACATTCTGTTTTATTTCCATCAATTTCTTCCGATGGTAGCAAAGGAGAAACATGTGGAGATACTTCTAAACATAAAAATAATTTTAAGATAATTATAGAAAACAAAATGCTGCAATTGATAAAAAAGTTAAAAACGTTATTATTGGATAATTTTAATTGTAATTTTGTGAATAAAATATAATATAATTTTAAAATAATCTCACAATATATCAAACAATTTAATTTCTTTACACATTATATCCATATTACATTACAAAAAATTTACATAAGCGATTGAATTTAAACTTACCAGGTATAAATGGTGAATGGACTTGACTTGTAAGTTGACTGAAATCAGGAGAACCAGATGGTAATCTACCATGCTCAAACAATTGTTCCAACATTTCATTATCCGCAACCTTTAAAAAATATTAAAAACTTGTGTTAAGTTCATGCAACAATTCCAATCAAAAAAGTTTGCCAAATTTGTTTAGTGGATTTCATATAAATATAAATTCAAAACAATTCTTTTTACCTGTATTTCAAGAACCATGTTACAAGGTATATAACCTTTATTTCCATTTTGTACCTCACCCAGATAAAATCCGTCCTGGTCTTTGTCACCGTATACCTTTTAATTTAACAAAATTATTAATTTCAATCAATATATCGCACAAGTTAACAAACAAAGTTGATCAGTAATATATTAATATGAATTTTGACAACCATGACCTAATCGCTTTTAAATTACCTTTATAAGCTGACCCTCATTAAAAGAAAGTTCATCTTGTAAACACTCGGTATTGGGGGACATTATATAAGGATTGTAATCATACAAAGCAACAAATAATGATATTCTGCAATCATCAGGTACCTCCAGCTAAAGACAATAACAAACATACATCAAAGGCTAAAAACTCCAAAGATATAAACAAAAAAACAAGTTTCAAATATGAATTAAGATACGTACCTCTGATATAGAATCGACTCCACTTTGGCTGCTAATAGTTTGCCGACGTGAATTTTGTACACTCACAGGTTGAATGTAATGTTTACCTGAAACATGGATATGTTACTAAAAAAATGGCAATTAAACGGTAATTGACTAATTTAAAACCCTACCTGAATCGTTGCAGTCATCACTATGACTTGAACAGGATTTTTTCTTAGAAACCTTTGAACCATTGCCGGAAAAGCGACCATCTCTACTTTTCACCATTAAACCATGTCTGTTGTGTGGTCTCTGCTGGTCTTTACAGATGGAAGAACCAGATGTTGAAATACTTGTGTGACTTTCCAGTGACTCTTCGTCGGTTAAAATCCGATCGTGGTTTACAATCACAGAATTTTTGTAATTTGGGCTCATTGTTTTGGCCTTCATGATCACTTTGTTTTTGTCCCCATCAAAATAAGTAACAAAATTATCAACAGATTTACTTAAGACTTCGCTTTGTCCATTGCTAGGTAGTTCTATGTTGTTGTCAAGTAGTGGATGGGCACGCCTTACCGTGACTGGTGTGTTGTTTAACGATTTATGAAACCTGTTGTGACGATTAACATGCATGTTGTCTTCCTCGCTGCTAGTTTCATGTGTTATTTCTATAGCTGGAATTGGACTTAGGCAAATTGTGTCTTGTTTAATACTTCCATACCCAGTGGCATGCAATTTGTCCTGACTGCCTTTGGGGTGCAACCTTGAGTGTTTAAGGGGGTTTTTACTGGAAAAGTAATCTCGAAGTAACTTAACAATGATCGACTTGTGTATGTAGCACGAATTCGAATATTCTGACAGGTTGCCTTCGACTGAGACGGTTTGTAATGAGATTTTAAGATAAGACAAGTAATGCAGGAAAACAGATTCATTTTTAATGTGGTGTTGGTAATCAACTGAGTTGTTGCCTTTGACTAGTTTGCTGATATGTTTTGAAATGGTATCTAGTGAGATTTGATATTGATTTGAGGTACAGGGTTCGACTACTGATAGTTGATATTTGTTCAAATTAACTTGGTATCCCATAACTGATAAACCATTTGATGTTCCTAAAAAATATAATCTTTCGAAAATAAATTTTAACCCAGATATTGTAATGAAATAAAAACTACATGCTATTATGATTTAATAATCTTAAAAAAAAGATTTGGTTAATGTTCAGGAAAAATTTATTTTTATAAAAACCTAAACAACGAATTTACCTTTTTCTGTAATAGTTACAGGTAACCAGGTAACAAGAATTGAATCTGAATTTTTTACAATTTTGACATCAACAGGAGATTCTGGAAGATTATGTTGTAGCGTTTCAAACCTTAAAGAAGTAAAAAATATTAAAAAAAACAGTTTATGAAATAAACAATTGTAAATAAAAGAAAAATACAAAAAAATAAACAATTGTAAGTAGTTTATTCTAGAATGTAAGAAATAAAATTTCCAACTTTAAATACAAATAAAAAATATTATGTTTTAAAATACCTCAGTACTTGAGATAAGACTTCAGTGTCAAGCATTTGATTTTTTGACTTGACAACAACTTCATAACAACAACCTTGTTTAAGGTTCGAGATTGAGTATTCATACATGGGTGATGTAACTATTATTTGCCTCTGATATTGTGGCAATCTACAACATAAACAATAATGCATCTAACATTATAATTGATAATTGACAGAATAATTAAAATACATCTTAATATGCTATAATCGAACAACAAGATATTCATTTTTAAGCAATTAGTTCATAATATTATTTTTTTACAGAACACACTATTTTGCTTTAAATAACACTTTAAATAAAATTTCGTGGGTGCTACTTACACTCTAGAATGTATATATTCCTCGGTCACTTCACCAACACAGATACTGTGAGTGTAATTACTGTTGACAGGATCCCATGTTAGGGTGGCATGATTAGATCCAACAAAACTAACACCGATGTTACTGATACAAGCATCATTATTTCCATATGTTATAACACAGTGGTTTACGTCAGATCTTCCATGCTCAGTTACAGCACAAACACTTATTCTGTAACACTAATAAATAAAAAAATAATTTAAAAAAAAAAACTTAAAGAATGGAGTAATTTTAATAAATCTATGCTATAGAGCAATTTAACATTTTCTTAGAGTATTTTTTCCATGTAAGATTTTGTGTAAATTTTAGTTAAACGAAATGTTAACCTTGTCTTGGTAAATGTTTTCCACAACAGCTTTACTTTTACTTCCGTTAACGACAGTGGCAAGATATTGGTCAACAACAACATGATATTCTTCAACAAAATCATTTTCACCTAATTGTGGAGCAACCCAACCTGTGAGGAAATTATTTTCAACTTTTTTACATTGTAAAAATAATTACAACTAAAGTACCAACAACATTTTGGACCTATATTAGAGCTAATCACCAATAGTTCATTTAAATCAAGAAAATGCACCCAAAAGTTAAAAAATAAGTAAGAACCTAATAGTTCACATATCAGTTTGGTATTTGTAAATTCACAAACCTATAATTAAACTGTGAGAAAGCTTCTTCTCAACTCTTAATTTTCTTGGATGGGGTAAAATATTGGGTAGAGATGGATTAGATTGAACTATGTTGTGGTCCAACCTTTCACTGTTTAAACTACTTGAACCTCCCAAACTAAAACTTACATCAGATCCGACAGACCTACTTTATTACAAATAATTTAAAAAAAGTTAAATTATGATATTGGTAACATACTGAATTGTATATTAGACGTTTACAGTACTCGAAAATATTAAAAAAAAAAATATTAAAAGTGTTTTTTCTTTTTATAAATTAAACAAAAAATTTAGTTACATTATCTTTCTATTTTTATGTAATGATCAACCATTGATTAAAGCTATAAAATTAAAGAGATTTTAATTTAAAAGAAATAAAATATCAATAAAACAATTGAATAATCAATGTTTTAATTCCTATAGAAAATAAGTATATGATGATAAATCTTAAAAAGTTACACTATCTAAAATAAATTATTCAGAAAAAACTTACCTAAATTTTTCACTCATTTCTCTGTTGAGTGAACTTTCATCCAAACCCCTACTTCCAAACCGTTTATTTAACTTTTGAAGATTCAAGGTATCAAGTTTTAAGATGTTGACTGGTTCTAGAAAGTTAGAAGGTACAAGGCCTTGTCTACCATTTAATAATTCGCCTAAAAATTTATAAAAGTGTAAATATATTAAAATAAACATTTTATAACTGCGCATATCTTTTATTTGAATAATAAATTTCATCACTTAAAAAAATAAAACACTTGAAAAAAATAGAAATTATTTCTTAATCTACATACCCTGATAAAAATCGTCTTTCTCAATATTTTCATGAACATACACAAAATCACCCGCTACCAGGGGTAATTCGGCTTCTGGGTCTTCATTAGGGCTCTGATAAGGATTGTAACTGTATTTGGCAACATAAACTCGGTCTGATAAATTAGAGTCATGATCTTGCCTCAAATTATCAAGTGATAAAATCTCTTCCTCAAATTCTTCAGCTTCTGTATCATCTGCTCCCATTACTAAAATAATTTAATAAAAATAAAAGCAAAAACTCAAATAATATATCTAAAATCTACAATAATTTTTAAGGTAAGATACTTTAAAAAATAAAAAATATGTTTATATTTTTAGAACTCTATTGTATATTCTAGAAAAATAGTTGTCTTTTTACCTTTAACAGTATTTCCCTACTGAACTCAACATTTTAATTTTTATCTAAATAAGCTTACTGCATAAAACCATGCATATAGACTAGCACTAATTTTTCTCATTTTCCCATTGGGATAAAACAATATTGATTAAAAAAAGACAGTCTAGCTCCAATACACGATACTTTACTCAAAAAATGAGTAACATAAACATTTGAAAGGGAAGAAGGAAGGTAATGGCCTTGTTTTTATTACTTGAAAAGAGAATAAAAACAGTATATAACTGCCAGATGGGAATTGCATTTAAATTATTTATCAGCTATCATTTATGCCAATTTTTAAATCAAAACAAACTGTGCAACATTTAATTAACCAAATACCAAGGTTAAATGGGTTATATTAAGGTAAACATTTGTATAACTTCTGACCTTAGAATTTTAATTTATTAAAAAATTAAGATATATTGTTAATATGCATTCTTAACAAAAGCCTATTATTTCAAAAGTAGATTATATATTAGCAATCCATTAAGCTTAATAGGTTTGATATTTATTAATTATTTAAAACTAGTGACTCAGATCCCAGGTGTATTTTAATGTATACTTAAAGGGAGTATCCCATTTAGACATGGAATTTGTTAAATACACAAATTTGTTGAACAATTGATGCTTAAAAATCTTAACACCTAAATTAGCTCATTATGCAAAAAAATTGTTTTTTAGTTGTTAAAAATGCATATTATTTTTTAGTTATTAACAAATATTTTCTGAATGTAAAACATACCAATGTTATGCTCTTCAGATACTGAAGAACGTTTTTTTGAGTTTGAAGTATTACTACATGAAGATAGTTTAAGGCTTGGTACTTTGTTTGTAAATTTGTTGGTACTATTTGTGTTCTGACTGCTTAAGGGTGGAACTGTGAAATAAACAAATAATTTTATTAACAATATTTTTAAAATTTGGAAATTAAAAATAATGGAAAACAAAATTTATTTAACAAATCAGCATAAAATTACTAAGAAATCAAAGTGTCTTTTTAATTACAAAAAACTTTTATTATGTTTTTTTTTTAATTTAAAGTTAAAAAATTGAATTAACCTGGTTTATCTTCAAACTTAAAACTTTCAGGGTTTTGTTTCTTTGACCATTCCACCAAAGTATTAAATTGTTGTTTTAAGTTAATGTTGTTTTGATCTTGCTCCTGACGATGTTTTTCCAGTTGACTGACTTTGCTCTAAAAAAATAAACAAACATTTAAACAAATCTAAATATTATGAATTAATAATAAATTTATAATTTAATTTAAAAAATTTTACTACGAAAATAATGTAGTTCGTTGTATGCAGGTAAACAACTATGACATATATGTAGGTAAACAACTATGAATGTTGTGACCATATTACAACACCTAAATAATATTAGTTTAAAGTTAGCCAAGTAAAAAATTTTGTTTAAAAAAAAATTTAAAACCTGAAGTTCTTGTAGAGCTTGTTTATATTCGCTAACCACCTCATTATGTGAATTTATTATTTTTTTGACTTCACTGTTATGTTCGTTTGTTATTCTGTTGTGTTTGCTTTCAAGGGTTTGATACATTTCTTCTTTTTCTTTAAGTTGTCTGTATAAAAATATGAGTT
The DNA here is from genome assembly GCF_963082875.1 of Corella eumyota. Classification (NCBI taxonomy): domain Eukaryota; kingdom Metazoa; phylum Chordata; class Ascidiacea; order Phlebobranchia; family Corellidae; genus Corella; species Corella eumyota. The sequence continues at coordinate 7,968,157 of NC_137491.1, forward strand.
TAAATAAAAAAAAATGCTAAAACATTTTAAACAAAAAAAACAGTAATTATTTTTATATTTAGAAATACAAACTAAATAAAAATCTGAAAACAAACTGTGTTAAAAAGCCAAGTTGGTTCGATTTATTTGCGTGTTCAAGACACTCTTGCACAGCTTTGTCTCGTTCTTTTAATCCCACAGCAAGTTGCTCATGGACTGTAGTGTATTCTTCTTGCAACTACAACAAAAATATTGTCAATACCTAAACAGTTTTTTTTTTAATACTGCTTAAATTATTTTTAATATTTCTATAAATATAAAAGAACACTAAAAAGACAAAGCAAAAAAGCCCAAAATATAAAAACCAATTGAATGTCAGAAATAAGAGGAAAGAACTAAGGAAAAAAATTGCAATATTTTTAGTAAGTGGCAGAAATTGTAAAAAAGATGGAATATTTTGAATAAAATTGCAATGTTTTTTTAACAGGAAAGGACGACCTATTATTATACCAAATTTTGGAAAAATAATAACAACCTGTGCATAATCTTGTTTTAATTCTGATAAACGTAGACTGGCATCACTTGATTCAATTTTCGATTCTTGTAACTGAAATTCCTAATATTTAAATAAAAATATTAAAAAATTTACAATTTTGCATGAAGCTAATGTCAAAAACACTTTTAACTTACTAAGTTTAGAACTTGGCTTTTTCTGGTGTTTAATTCACGAGTGAGTTCTTTTTTTGACTCTTCGAGATCCTTTAGTTGCTCTTCAAAATTAAGTTTTTCACTTGAGTTTGACTCAAAGTCTTGGAGTTTATCCTCGAGGGTTGTAATTTGTCGACGAAGATTTCGATTTGATTCTTCCAAGATCTTTTGTCGAGCTGTTACAGGTGTTGACAAAGATCGAATAACAACCTAAAAAAAAATTAACAAAATTTGTAAAACAAATAATATTCTATACCAATCAAATGCGGTTTTATTGTTTTATTATCATAAGTGGGTCAATTGCTCTATTGAGAAAGATTTGTGCAAACACAAGTTTAAAGTATTTACAAAACACTTAAAACTATAGTTATAAAAATATTTTAAATACAATTTAAAAACTATGCAAATTTTAATACAAATATGTAATTCGAAGCTATGCACCAATATTTCCATTTTTACCTTTTAAAGACTATTTTAAACTTGTCTTAAAAACGTTCCGATTACTTAAAATTGTTCTGTGTTAAGTTAAGTCTCACACCTTGCCCTGCCCCTGATACCTAAAGCATAGATTTCCTGAATATTCCTAATATAATTGAACAGACCTTAAAATTCTCATTAATTATTTAAAGTGTATTCTGTATTTCAAGTGCTATTTTTTTTACCGATAATGAAAACAGAAATCTGAGCATAAATTTCTGTGTAAAACAGCTGCCTGTCTTGCTTGAATTTTTTATTCAGAAAAATGTAATTTATTGATTTTTCTCAACCTTTTTTTTTATAATACGCTTATTAGCAAATGTCACAGAATTTAGGAAAATATAACAATAATATACTAATATAAAAATCAATTTTTTATTATTTTATTTAAAAAAGATAATATTTTTTCTCCTAACATTTAAACTATTTTGTTCAAAATCAATATGACCTAACTAACAGCATATTAAAATGTCTAAAAAAAGATTTATAAAATAAAAACAGGCATATTTTTATTTTTAAAAAAAATTTAAAAACTCAAGTTAATTAAGTTATTAAAAAAATACCTTTGAACTTGAGGCAGCAGCAAGTTTTTGAAAATGTAGAATTTCTTTTAAATTTTGTTGTTGGTTTTTAGATTTGCTTTCGTCATCCTAAAAAAATAAGATTTTATTAAATATTTACCCACAAACATTTGTGTTTTGTTGTTCCGTTGAAGGTTTTGTGACTAAAAGGCATTTAATTTATAAGTTTTCTCATGTGGTTAATCTTGATATTATTGTTGTTTTAAATACACGAAGTTGTATTGCGGTAAAAACGTTTGTTCTTATGTTGTAGAACAAATAAAAAACTTTTACTTAAGATTACAGAAACTCAGCAAACAAATTTATAAAAATTAAACCAAAAATTTGTTAAAATTAAACCAAAAAAGAAGAGCAAAATGGAATTTGATAATATATTTTTCATTTTTTAACTCAATACAAACCTGCATTAAATTTTCCATTGAGGCTTGTTTTAAACATTTCTTGAGGTCTTCTAACTGTTCATTTGAAACCAAACTGTCCTTACTTGCTACAGCTTGGGCGTATTCACTGTCACACTTTGCCTTGTAGCGTTGGTGGGACTTTCTTTGCTGCTGCAACTCTCGATTTATCGTCAATATTTCCTGAGATTTCTAAATAAAAATTTTTTTAGATTAAGTTGCGACCCTAAAAAAAATTTAAAAAAAAACATAATAAAAAAAAAAGAATAACAAATAAAATATACAAATTGGGTGTGCTTTTTAAGTTGAAAAATAATAAACCTTTGAAGAGAGTTCCTGCAATGATTTTGCTTTTTCTTCCAGACTTCGAGCAATATTAGCAAGCTCTGAGTTTTTTCGTTTAAGATTTGCAATTTTTTCTCCAGCTCTTGCTCTTATTTTCGATTTCTAACAATAAAAAAGATTTAAAATAACTGGTCTGTTTTATTTTGATAACATCAACTTAAAATGTTTTACAAAAACTTACCCTTCTTGATATAATTCAAGTTCCAATATTGCATTAAAATAAAATGGAAAAAATAAGCAACAAGCCACATAACTTCTAATAAACTTAATTTCTTGTCAGTTTTCAAAATATATGTATTTTAAAATAACAACTAAATTTTTAAAAAAAATATATGAAATATATGAAAAGTTTCTTACCGTTTTTACATTTTCTTCCGCTAATAGCTGACATCTTTCTTCAGCTTCTTTTAATTTAGATTCTAACTTCTTTAACCCCAATTCCTTTACAGAATCACCTATAATAACAATAATTTTTTAATATGCAAATTCATGTTAGTTAAGAAAGGTACATTAATTTAAAATATACTTTATGTTACTTTACTGATATAAAAAAAAAACTTATTATAAGAGAATTCATATTAAAAAAAATATACTATGTATTTATATTTACTTTCTTGTTTTTGTATTCTCTCATATATACGACCCTTTTTTATTAGACGTGGTGAGTTAGAAGTACTTGACATTTGTAAATATTTCATTGGAATTGAATGCTCAGTTCCATCTGTGTTTGAACTTAATGAACTGCAATGCAAAAAAAATAAGATTATAATTTAAAGACAAAACAAACATACTTTTGCATGCAAAACAAAAAATACTTGTACAAACCATGACCAAAAGCATAAAAATTAAAAATAAAATCAACCTAACTTTATTAATTTTAAAAGCATACAATTGATTACTAATTTTTTTTTAATTGGTATACAATAAAAAACACATTTCAAAATTTAGATTTACTTTTCAGAAGCATCAGTTGACGAAAATTCTCCTTTGGTAAGTCTTGAAACTCTTCTTTTACTTGAAGAAGGCATTGTTGTTCTACTTCGACTCTTTTTCATCGACACACCACTACCAGATCGTTTGAAACCATTTTGCTACATTTTAAAAAAATTTTTTAAATTGTTAGCCAAACTTAAAATACTTTAAATAACACTTTCCAGTTGTAAAATATAAAAAAAATTTATAAGAGTATTGTGAGATACGTGTACACTGTTAAGAAGTTGTACTATGTTTATTGTCACACTCTACAATAAATAGTTTAAGTAAAAGACTATTGTTTGTCTCTATAAAAACTAAACAAAGTTGTTTATCCATTTTCATTTAACAATAAATCATTCGTGATGTGATCCCTTTCATTTCAGTCACTATACCATTGTTTAACTTAACAAATAGTAAAGTTTTTAAAAAAATTAAATTGTCTTATGCCGTAAAAAAGTTTAATGCAAAAACAATGACTTTAGTTTTTTTCAAAAAAACATGCACATTATAAACATAAAAAAGTTACTAATATAATTTAAGAAAAAAAAACATTTTTTAAAAAAAAAGTTACCAATACATATAAATTAAGAAAAAAAAAACATTTTATAAAAAAAAAGATAAATAATTATACCATCATGTTTAAGCTGGAATGTGGGGCAGATTTTCTTCTTTTTGGGTTAAAATCTAATTCCTTTTCAAGTAAAACATCTCCAGAATTATGCCACGAACGACTACTATCCCCCGAAATTAAATGTGGATTACTTTCCTTGATAGTTGGAATAATTGGTTGTGTTACATGCGATAAACTCAAGATGTTTGGCTTTTCTAATGAAATATCAGTTTCCTAAAATAGCAAACAATAACCTCAAAAAAAAATTTATATATTTTTTGTAACATTAAAATCACACAAAAATTTAACTTTTTACTTATATATAAGTGCATTCAACCTAAAAGCTATTTTTTTTCAAGAAATAAAACTTTAAAAGTTACTTTATCTGGACCCATCATTTTTTCCATATCTTCAAGTCCGAGTTCAGCCTTAAGTTGAGCAATATGAACCTTCATGTCCTCACTCATTTGCTGTAAACTTTCCACCTTCTTTTCATCCCTGTCAGGCAAACGCCTTTCCATTTCAAATACTCAATTTGACACGACCTACTTGGTCTCTTGGCTTCTGTTAATGAAGTAAACTATTTGGTAAAACATAATTTGTTAATCAGATAGTACAACACACCATCACATGATATATTAACATTTTAATTTTTAATCTGTCACATGCGAACACTTAATAATTTAATAACAATATGTTTATTAATAATCAAAAAAGTTTAAAATATTACGCTAAGCCGGTAATTAATAAAACATTTTAAAGGATTACCAGGCTTATTAGATTATGATCAAGGTCGGAATTGGCAAAAATATATAGCTATGCTGTCATGACTTACTATGCAATTCAATAAGCTATGATATTTATTCATTTTATACATAAAAATGCTAGTTCGGACGTAATTACGAAACAGTAGCAGTAACACATGAAGCAAATAAAAACATCAACAGTTTAAATTTTCCAATGAACCGTAAACAACACAACAAATGTGACTTGTTTGTGACACTGATCATCAGTTTTATCACAACTTTAATCTAAAATCCCAAAAATGTAATAATTAAGAGGAATCGTAATTTTTAAATCATGTATTTTTTTAATAACTATTTTTTATACAAAAATTTAAACAGCATTTTAGCAGCAAGAAGAAGCGCTGACCAGTTATATTTTTTACATGTTTCATATTTATAGCTTCCGTAAACGTGAATATTTTTAACAAAGTGTCTTTCAGATCCGTAAGCTATTTATATGAATCAAAAAAAAAAATGACATATTTTTTAAGCTATTCCTAACAATTTCATTTCTAAATTTTTGCTATTTAATGTTTCGACTGATATTATTTCCGAAAATCAATATTAAAGACAAACATTTTTTTGTTCCATTTATTGTATAACTCTAAATATAAATTAATGATTTTAAGAATTTCAAATTTTTTTAGGTAAACTACAAGTAGCATAATAATATATATGCAATTTGGAAAAAAAATGAATAAAGCTTTTATAAACACTTATTAAAAACAGTTCAAAAATAAATTGTTACTGTACAACAGTAACTTAAGTTGCCAATATGAAACATTTAGAAAGCTACTCCCCAAATTAAAAAAAAATTGTAACTACATACAATAGAAATATTAGTTAAGTTCGGTACAAAGGAATAGTTTATATTTTTTTGTAATTATTTAAGTGCAAGCAAAAACAAATACACAATTAAACAGTGTAGAGACATGATTGGTATTGTCTTAAGTTTATTTCAGAACTTTTATGAATGTATGAATATGACAATTAATAATGTATATCAAAATATTAACAAATTGGCAGTCAATGGTAACAGTATTGATCTGATGATCGCCATGTCAAACTTTTGTTAATTAAATTGGTTTTAAGTCTTAAGGCACTTTTATTTTTACTATGTAATGAAATGATTCCCCATATTAGTTAAAAACTGTGGGCAAAAAAATCAATAAACCGATAATCTTATTCACAATGGAATTGGTTAGACATTATAATAGTAGTCCAACATTAAACAAGGATTGAAATGACAGCAACATAGACTTTAAGGCCTATTTAACCTAAACATAATGAATTTTATATGCAATAGTGTTCTACTTTAACAGAGCTTTCCAATTGCAAATTAAAATTGTGTTATAGTATCACTGTAATAAATTCATTATAATGTACCTACTATACTGTACATAAATTATTATATTATAAAAAATTGACAAAGGCTTGTCATATCTAAGGGAAGGGAACAATAACTATGTCATATTAAAGCCGACTTTTATTTTCCTAGTTTGTACAAATTATTTATCTGGTTCTACTACTCTCTCTTCAACAGACTTGTTGTGTAGCTCCATTAACTCCTTAAAATATTTGACCGTTTTTACTTTCAGTTCAAGAGTAGCATCCTCGTCACATATAAAAATAGTTTTCGGATGTTGTTGAAAGGCAGAAACTGTCCACATGTGACTAACCCCTCCCTCTATTGCCTTGTGTAATGCATAAGCCTTGTGTGCTCCAGTGATTAAAATCATAACCTAAAGAATCAAAAATGAAACAAAATTAGAGAATTATTTGTTTAAAAAAACAAAAGAAAAAATTATAAATAAGGTTATTCTAATTTGATAAATAAAACTTTCTTTACCTCATTGGCATCCATAACAGTTCCAACACCAACAGTTAAAGCTTGGTGGGGTACTTTGGACAGGTCACCATCAAAAAATCGTGCATTTGCTAAAATAGTGTCCTGAGCCAACGACTTAACTCTGGTCCGAGACACAAGACTAGAACCAGGCTCGTTGAATGCAATATGACCATCTGGTCCAATGCCACCAACAAACAAATGTATTCCACCAGCATCTGTAATTTTCTGCTCAAACAAATTACATTCAGCAACAAGGTCCTCTGCATTACCATCAAGGATATTTACATTGGTTGGAGCAATATCAATGTGTTTAAACAAGTGATCCCACATGAATGAGTGATAACTTTCTGGGTGATCTCGTGGTATATTGACATACTCATCCATGTTAAAAGTCTTTACGTATTTAAACGACAGAGCCCCGGATTTGTAAAATTCAACTAGTTTTTTGTACACACCCATTGGAGTGCTTCCAGTAGGTAAACCAAGCACAAAGTATCGATCAGCCGATGGTTCAAACTCCAAGATCTTGTTGCGAATATACTTAGCAGCCCAAATACTTACCTTATCATAATCATCCAATATAACCAATCTCATTTTTAAGAGTGTTTGTTATAACAGCAATAATCTAAATTTTAAAAAAAGAAAGTTTTTAAGATAAGTTTTCTACATTGAAATATTAACCAAAAATGTGAAAATTAATTGCACAAATAGAACAATGAATAAAATGTGTACATGATTTTTACATAAAAAGTACAGTACTCTAATCTTTGAAGAATATTGGTGCAAGTTTTAGAGAAACATATTATTTATTTTAAAAAAGCAAATAGTAAATTAACATTGGCACACTTCAATCAATTATTATATAGTCTAGACAACAAATCGCTTATATACTTATCTGTGAAAAGGTAGGTTTTTTATAATTTAAAAATAAAGATAAAAATTGAAGTAACGTGAACTGTGCAAATAATAAAACAATTTTTAAAAAATAATCACTTAAGTAACCATAAAATGTAAACCACAGCCAATATAAATGACACCTATAAAACAAACAACAAAAAATTGCACTAGATTTCAGTAAGTAGGTACAAAGGAAAGAAAAAAAGTTACAAATATTTACAAAAATATTTTGCTTTAATGTAATAAACTTAATTAAACAATATTTAAATTACAGAACGACAGTGACAACAATAAAATACAAGCAAAATGCCACCTATAACACAAATTATTAGAAAGAAAAAAAATTAAAATTTTTTTTTAGGTAAAGAGGTGTTAAGAGCAGTGCAAGTGCTTCAAAATAATTATAAATTATTTAACATTCATCGTAAAAACAACTCTAAGACATAATAAAATTTATAGACTATTAAAAAAGAGACAAAAAGCTACCATATATCTTTAAAGAAGCTAAACTAAATCATATGTATTCTACAAAGTTTTATTAATTTTTCAACACAAAGCACATTTTATAAAAAAGAATTCTGAAACACCTTTGCAATATTAAATTTATTTTTACTATCAGTGCCATATCTTTGTAAACTTTTTCCACATCCAACTTTACAATCCTTTGACCCCACACACTTGACTCTTCCGACACCAGTACTTCCCATGCACAACAGATCTCGTAAAGTGCATGGTATGTTCTGTTTGGTACGTAAGTTATGGAGAAGACCCCTCGCCTTACGCAATACAAGATCCCCATTCATTTGTAAGGAAAGAAGTGAAAAATGAAGCAACATTTCATCAGTTGCAAGATTAGTGTCGGCAACATCTGATCCATACAATGCAATTATAGCAACACACACGAAGAGGTGAAAGTAGTTTGACTGGTATTGAGCCCAACATGCTTCCCATATTGCCAATGCCTCATCCTCGTTAAACTCTCTTTTAAAGCAAAGAAGAATCCACCTGTGAGCAAACAAAAGCTCAAAAGCACCAGGCCCACACTTTAACAAGTGATTGTAAAAGTCAGGAACTAAAACCCTTAGTAACTCTCGAAGGTAATAAAGCTGTTTTTCCATATCACTATCAGAAGGTGAACTTATAAATAAAGTTCTGTGCATGAGGCCTACAAAGCACCAAAAAGTGTCACTCTCTTCTTTAATCTCAATCAATAAAGGTGATAAAAGATCAGACATTCCTTGAGTGTAGCCAGTCTTTGTGTAGACAGAGTAGTTAAGCAGTATTCTTTGCAGTGTTTCTAAATTAGCATTATCTTCACCTTGATAGAATGGGTTTGCTCTGTCCGTCCGAATCACATCTTTAGTAACCGCACATGATACATTTTTGTAAAATTCCTCCATGTTTTCTTCGTCACTCATTATTTTTTCTTTTTCCAAATTGATTTCATGGTATAATCGAGTTTTATGCAAACGTAGATCATTTCTCTCAATAACTGTTGAGTCAAATTGAAAATACTTTAGCAAATATGGCCAAACTTCCGGTCGCAACTCTTTGTTAACACCTCGGAAAAATACATTTTTCAAAATATTGTCCTCATTACCAATTCTTCCAAATTCGTCAACAGAAAGAGCCCACATATCTGCTGTTAACTTTCGATACAAATCTTCCTCGGGATGACATTCCAATTTAGATAAATGTGGAAAGATCACAGAAAGATGATGTATGCTAAGATCCTCAATTACCAATTTATTTTGCCTCGTACTAGCCCTCCAGTTTCTCAAAACATTGCAAACAAAATCAAGCCCACCATTGTGAAAATGCAAAACTCGGTATTGTGACTCTCTACTTGCAATAATCAACTCCCCACAGGTACAATCTTCATTTCGAAAAAATATTCGTAGTGATCTCATGTGTGCCAAATCAATGTTAAAGGCCCCATATGCCTGACCTTTGGGTGGCCGAATTACGTGACCTTGATGTTGTTTATATGTTATTGAATTCTCTGGAAACTCAAAGTTATAAATAGCTTGAGGAGAACGAGATGAAGTGTTTAGGGGCTGGAAGTCAACTGATAGACTATTTTCCCTTTCCTTCATAGTTGTTACAATTTCAGAGCAAGCCTTTTCTTCTTGAGAAAGAATTTCATTGTCAGATTCAACATCACTATAAGAGGTGTTTGTATCAGCGGATGCAGTTACCCCAGAAGATGTTTCACTAACAGGAAAAGAGTGTTGTGAAGATGCGTCTTTTTTATCAATGCTAATATTTGAAACGTTCTGTTTAGAGAGACAGTCCTCTAGTGTAACTTCAACATTTTTATTTGTCTGTGTAATGTCCTCATTTTTAACCATAAAGTTTGATACAGTTGGATTCCAAGTCAGCATTAATGACAATATTTCCTCTTTAAAAGTAGCAGTTAATGTCATAAAGCCTGTATGATGAAGAACAGAGTTTGTCAGCAAACTAGGAGGGTGAATACATACATTATTTTTACTGTACAAGATTTCACCATCTAATGGAAGAGGATTACTCTTTGAATTTGCTTGATTTAAAAGTTTCTGAAAAAAAAAATTCTTAGACATTCTACTTGCAACTTAGCCTTCTATCTAAAAATTAAAACATATGTATTACCAATTAGCTAAAAGATAATAAAACAGCAAAATAAAAACAACCATTCTGCCATCTGGCCATTATTAAAAAGCAATTAAATTTTATTATAATAGAGACAGACGTTAGTCTGATTAACTTTTACTTTAAATGTTTATGAAGCAATACCCTGACTGGTCAATCTAGCTGTTGTAAGTCTGTGATTTGTTTGGTTTATTCTTTAAAATAATTGATATAATATGTCTTACAGTCCACACTAATTCTCAGACCTATTTACTTTATTGATTTTACGGGGACGCGGAATTTGAGGGAATCGAAAATGAAGGAACGGAAAATGAAGGAACGGAAAATGAAGGAATCGGAAAATGAAGGAACGGAAAATGAAGGAACCGGAAAATAAAGGAACGGAAAATGAAGGAACCGGAAAATGAAGAAACGGAAAATAAAGGAACCGGAAAATGAAGGAACGGAAATTGAAGGAAAGTGAAAAAGGGAGAGGCGGAATCCTAAAAAAATAAAACGCGGAAATTTCGTTGACTATTTATTTGTATTTAAGTCAATATTATTTTAGAAATAAACGGGAATTTTATAGAAGAGGGTTAGGGTATGCTGGGGTAATAAAAATTAACTCATTATCGCTTATCAGTTCTCGAATAAATGACAGTAAACCTAAATAAACAGTCAACGGTATTTCCGCGTTTTAGTATTTAAGATTCCGCTACTCCTTTTTTCACTTTCCTTCACCGGTTCCTTTATTTTCCGTTCCTTTATTTTCCGGTTCCTTCATTTTCCGTTTCTTCATTTTCCGGTTCCTTCATTTTCCGTTCCTTCATTTTCCGGTTCGTTTTTATTTTAAATATTTTATAAAGAACAACGTACTTAACCACGACATGGCGGTGGTGATTTTGGCAGAAAGTCGGTGGTGATTTTACGGTAAGTGGAAAAACACTGTGTCGAAAACTATGTGCCCCGAAAAATAACAACAAGTTTGTGTCAAAATTTGTTAAATGTTTGTAGCTTCTTATTTGTAACTAGCACCTCGTGTTTTTATTTGAAATAATATAACATTTTATTATACAAAACATTTAGGTAACTTATATATTATAAAAGCCTAAAATACAAAGCTTCTAATTAAATAAAAATTTTGCAAAACGTAAAAGAGAAATAAAAGGAAACAAACATGTTTAAAAACTATAGTACTTCACTTTCAAATAAAATTTGTCTAAGAAAAAGTTAAAAGTAAAAACACAAAAGAATGTTAGTATAAATATAGAAGATAAATAACTAAGAAAATTTGGCAAACTGCACTAACATGACACTACAAAATTTAACTAAACTCTTTGGCATTGTAGAAAGGTAGGTAATTGCTGATAAAACATGTAAAAATATTATGTACAAAAATGCATTATCACTAAACATGTTTCTTTAAATCTACTTCTAATCCTAAAAAAGCAAAACTTAGGTAGTCTTGATCAAAAGGCCATTAAGCTTGGTGCTCGTCAATATTATTAAATAAATTATTTGTCAACTTGACTAGAAGAGACAGCCCGAACCTTAACAGAGGACATATAAGCAATAGATTTGGAAGATGGACTTGTGTTTCCATAAGCTGATGAACAACTTCCAATTCGCTCTTCTCTCTTTCTTGGTGTAAATTTTCTGAAGGTTAAACAACAATTTAACATATATTAGTAAACCATGCAAATAAAAAAAAACATAAAATAAATCAAAAACAAAAAAATCAGGGTAAACTAAACAAATGTTTTACCCATTGGCAGTTGGAGAATTAGATAATGTAAAGCCATTAAGATTTGATGTTGGTTTTGATACAGCTGGTAATAAACGAACATCCATTCTAAAAAAATAACTTCAACCCATCAATAAAGTTTTTTTTAAAAACAAGAACAAATTATACTCAAAATAAATAAAAAAATCTTGTATAATTAAAATATTTTTTGATTATTTGTTGAATTAACAAACCTTGGAGAAATAAACATTTTGCTTTGATTAACACAGGATGGACTCCACACATGTTCTGCCGGAATACTGGCAGGATCGGCAGAAAAATGTGGCAAGTGTAATCCTTTTCGACAAAATGATTCCAACAATGCTATGCCTAAAGTTTAAATTTTAAATTAGTAATAAAAGTATATAGATTTATTTAAATACTAGCATTAATACTTTTAACAATATAGATTTATTTAATCATTAAACTATGAATATATAAACAAACCTCTTTGTTTTTGATGGGTGTATCTTCTTTCCCATACATGGAGAAGGGTGTTGTAATAACGAGGTTGCTCAAAAAAGTTCATATATTTTCTAAAATCGCACAATTACAAAAAAATTTTGTAATTTTTTCCAAACAAGGTGTTAGATTTTTTTAAAGTTTTTACTAAGTTGTGCTGCACATCAAAAAGTGACATATTTACTTACTTGTTAATGCAGGGAAATATTCTGCAGAATTCTCCACTTCTCATGTTTTCATCTTCACTTTCAACTAACATTCGAATATCATTGACTGTAAGAACATCCAACATAAAAGATGCCAACTCTTGCTGAAAACATAACACTTGGATTGTAATAAAAACAATTTAAAATAAATTAATATTAACTATAAACACTGGCTTGTAAAAAATTGTAACATTAATACCTGGTTAATACATTTAATATTGGTTTAAAATCTTTAACACATAAAACACTTTCTATACCTCGTCCATTTGTTTATGATGTTGGGCAAAATAAGTGTGTTTGGATCTCGAGTCGGGAGATAATTCAATTCCTTGTTTTCTTTTGTCTTGACTGAAACTGGCAGTAGCAGATATCACAGTACTTAAACAAACAGGATAGGTAATACTTTAATGAAATATACAATAAAAAAAATAGGTTTGCATAAATTAGATATACAGATTTTGTACATAAAGCTGTATGAAAATTAAAAGTTACCCATTTGCATTAGTGTTCGATGCATTAGCCATGATTAGTTTTTTGTCAGGAATAAGATATCCACATAAGTTAAACATATCTCTAACCATAGGTCCTTTGATTTCAACATCAAGGGGAGAATTGGAATGTAAACTGGTAAATAAAATCAAATTAAAAAAAGATTCGTGCATTTAACTACAAAAACGTTGTCAATAAAAGAACACAAGCAGGGCATAACAAAAAAAAACATCAAATTTGTTTTTACCTTGGTGAAATATTAACTTCGAGTACCCACGGTCGAAGTCTGTCATCCAACATAATATCAAAACCAAATAACTCATGACAACAATATCTCCTTCTGCAATTTGATTTAATCAAACTGTTCGTAAATTGCTCAACACTGAAAAAAAGATAATGATTTTAACTTTCTTAAATTTTTAATAAATCTGTAGGATATAAAAATAAAAAATGTTTATAGTAAGATTAGCTACCTTATTATGGTCTTTATTAGAATATCCTTCATTTGTTCCCAAATTTTATCGGTTTTTATTCCATTGTCCTCAAAATATTTCCAAAGTGCTTTTAAGCTCCTAGTTAATTAATTTATTCAACAAATTAATTTCAAATTGCACAATAAATAAACTCATATGGTAATAAACTTTTCAAATTTAAATATTGTGAAGTGGGGCTGTTACAAAATTACCATTTATGACCCTGACAAATTGAGGCATCATCATTTTGCTGAAACTCCCCTGATTTTTTGTTAATGCTGTAGTTAGTTAAATGCATATATCGATTACTTAAGTGCTTAGTGGATGTGGAATACCTAGAAATATAAAAAAATGATTTTAACTTGTATGCTAAAATTACATAGAAATGTGCTGAATACATAAATAAAAGTTTAGATTTTGTTAATTTAAAATATAGGCTATTTAAAAAAATTAAAAAAAAAAAAAAATAACAATTAAATTAGAAAAAAAATCCTTTTCAATTAAGCTATTGCATGTTATACAACAAATGTGCCAGTACAAGTCAATAAAAACTAAATACCCAAAATGTTGTATTGCTTACTTGCAAGTAGCAAATCGCACCAATCCATCATCAAATAAATAAACACGAAGTGGATCAAATGAGGTCACATGAACATACAAACGAAGGTCAAATTTGCTCCCATTAATAAGGTAAGGGCGGGACAAATACCTGAAAATTTAACTGCATTAACAACTTTTTTAACTTATTAGTTGTAACAATATAATATGACAGTATAAGCATGCAAATAGAAACAAAATCAGTTTTACTTTTGTACAAGAATGGGTTTTTTCATTGGAACCTGACTCCATCTGTGAATTACTTTTATTCCTATTCCTCGCGCAGATGCAGGCTAATAAAATAGGTAACACATGAGTTTAAGGTTATTTTTATATAAAAAATTTCAAAATATATTATGATTTTAGCAAAAAATATATTGCCGAAGACTGGTTCTTACAGGTTTAATGATGAATTTTTGTTTACTATTTCCCTCATCCCACATATTCTTTAACAACTTTTTATCCCACGGGAGAACAAATGTTTGAGGAACAAATCCAAATTCTTTCTTTCCAAATCGAGTCTAAAGATTTAAATCAAATTTTAAAATCATTTGTAAGCAATACAAATGTAAATACAAAATAAACAATTGTTATGAAATATTTTTACCTGCATTCGTGACAAATTCCTCCATAGTCGATCCTTTCTTCCTAACTGAAAAGATCCAGGAAAATGATTCATCTAAAAAGTTTAAATATCAAAATAATTAAAATTTTAAGTCAATTTAGACTAAAAAACCCAAAAGCAACATATTATTGATATCAAATTCAAGAAAAACAAACATTTTATACATGGGTCATAATATTGATATACAATCTTTAAAAAACCTGAAGTTTCTTTATGTGGCAACATTTTATAAAGGAGGTTTAATTACATATGATTATATTTGTACAGTAAGTAATTGAATGGAAAGTTTGAAATAGGAGTCATGATATCATTAAATGACATGTCTCAACAATATTGTTGTCTGACCGAAGGGTGAAAGGGACTCGAAACATGGAAACCTAATACTATTGTCCCTACAATAAACAAACAGTCCATAACAAAGTATATCAACACAGACAGACAAAAGAAACTTTACTGACCTTTCTAGTTTAAAAATTAACCTATGGCACTTGTGTCCAAATGTCTTAAAAATACAAACACAAAAAAAATAAAAATTTTAAATTTAAATTTGGCATATTTTATTTTTTAGAAAAGGTGCTTACCTTTTGATATTCCCTTACTGCTCGAAATCCACTTGCTTTCATATGTTTTCCAAAATAACCAAGCCAGTCATGATTCTCTGTAATTCATTATTCAACCACAGTTAATTAATTACTTTAATTTAACAGAACTGTGTTCAAAAATTACTGTACAAATACCACTTATGGACACAATTTTGGTCCAAGGTTGAACAAAAAAATTGAACAAAAAAGTTAAGTTTACTTTAAATTAACACAAAGAAACTATTTAATTGTATTACATTAACACAGTACTTAAAGTTTACTTTTTGAAGGTTTAAATCCCGATTTCATGACAGTATTTCGAACAACAATGGGTGTGATGCTGCTGATTTTCCATTTTAAAAGTTTCCTAATATCATGCGACAACGATTCAACTAAAAAAAGAAAAGTTGATCAAACATTTTGAATTAAAATATAAGTAACTTTAACATAAGAAAAAAAGGATAACGTTTACATATTTATTATACATTTTTAAATAAAATACAGACAAATTAAATTATTCATGACTCACTTTGTTCATGTTTTGTAACAAAATTTATAACAGGAGGGCAGTTGCTAAACACACTTGTTATTACAGCTGGTTTGGAGAGTTCATTAGATTTCTTGTTATCTCCAGAGTGACCTGTGCACTGGGATGCAGTGGTGGATACCGAATACTCAGATCCTACAAAGTATTTTAATATTAACTTAAATGTTACAACAAGACTACTAAAATTTTATTAAAAATTTAAAAATCTGATGATCATAATAATAATCATAAAAATATCCATTTTGTTATGAAAAACACGAAAACTAAGTAAAAAATTTATAATTTTATAACTATAAAAATAGTGAAAAAAAATTTTTTAAAACCCTTTTTTTAACAAAAAAAAAGATTTAAACCTGCAATTTCCGATCCTCCATCATCAATATCTTCATCCAGGAAATCGACAGCAGTATCATCCACACAATCCAAGTCATCAGTCCCCAATTCAAACTCAGTTCCTCCCATGTCACTGTACTTAAAATTACTTCCTGAATCGACCTATAGGAAGGAAATGTAGGAAATAGTTAATGTTTAATTAAGGTTTTACTGATATTCATACTATATTTTTGTTGTTTTATGTCTGAATATTTTGTTACAAATATAACGGGTTAATTGTTGTTAACTCAAAAACCAGACTTGTAAATTGGGTTACATTTTTTTAAATGTTTTTTTTTGATTAGTTTTTATGAATTTTGTTAAATTAAAAACTTACTCCATCATCATCTCCTTCCACCTCCTCCAATCCCTCTGAGACATCATCCTCTTCGACACAGACCTCTGACTCATTATCTTCCTCGTAGTCAAACTCCAACTGCTCTTCTTTACCTTGTCTCTCATCCCTGGTAAATGAAAGTATTTATATTTAACAAGTTTCTACATTACTACAAATATAAAAACTCTGTTTTGTTAAACTTTAAGTTAAAATGTTAACTAATTCTACTTAAGATTTGTAGATATAATTCATAAAATAACATCACCATTGCTGAAAGTTCTCAAAAGTTTTGTTATAAATTTGTTTTGGATCCAGTCTTAGCTTTTGATCGATATTTTTACCATCTCCGCAGGACCTGCAAACCATAATTTTTAAATTAATAGAATTAATTATAATTAAAACTTATGTTATTTGCTTACCTTCCAGATTTTGATGACAAAGTATAATGACCACTGTCATTGCTGTTTTTTCGAGATGATATAAGGTTCTCAGGAGTTAAAGAAATATTTGATTCCAAGGATGCACTATTTGCACTCAGTCTTTTACTTCTGGCTGAAACCAGTAAAGCGCGTTGCAATTTATTGGATGTGTGTTGAATAGCATCAGGGAAACCTTGCGACTCAGCATAATTACTGTTACTACCCCTACTACGTGCACTAAAAGTGTTTCGAAACTTTTTAGTAACCCCATTTTTAGAATGCTTTCCATTATGCTGAGGAGGTAGTGAACATGACTTTATATTAGTTCCATTACTGTAAACGTCTAAGTGTTTTGAAGATAACACTGTTGGCATACGTCTGTTAACACCATTGTTATTCTTACTTAATTTTGATTGCGACGTGCTGTTTAAAACAGTAAATGAATCATCTAAAACAAGCCTTGAGCTTTGGTTTGGTATGCTGCTCACATGCTTTGTCACTGGAGCAATAGCTTGGGGTTGTAAATTTGTTTTACCATTTAAACGGTGATTAACATAAGAAAAGTTGTGTCCAAAACCATGCCTTCCTTTAGAGCGTATGGATCTAGCTTTCTGTTTAGCTCCCAGATCATCAGTTAAAGTTTTTATTTTTTTAGAAGTGAATGTTCCTCCATTTGAGGTTACCAAGGGTTTGGATCTGAAAGGTTTGTTGTTGGTTATCGCCATGTCTGCTAAGTTAGTCTCTGATTCACTTTTTACTTGGTTCGTGTTTCTAGGTGATTGATATTCAGGATAATCGTTAACAATCAAACTACTAACATTGGGACAGCTTTTTGTTTTAGCCATTGTTGTCCCATTTCTTATCTGCGGTCTATCTTTAAAACTTGACGGCCTTATTTTTCTGGTGTCGTTGATGGACAGCTCTTCGTTAAAATTTTGTGGTTTAATCGGTGCTAAGGAATTGGTTGCATATGAATTTACATAGGAATTCAGAGTGTTGGTTGCAACATCACATGGTTTTACATCAGTACTTGGATTTATTCGTTGTACCATCGTTGCATTAGACCATGACTTAAAATTTTTTGTCATCGGTTTGGCAAAACTATTGTTGTTCAAATTGTAATTTGATTTTTTCGACAACATTTTTATATCATCCACATTTACTATTGGTTCGTTTCTTGGTGATGGTTTTAAAGTATCCCCCTTTAGATTTTCGTAAGAATAAACATTTTCACTCATATGATTTAAATAGTTACCGTTAGTATTAATGCCATGCGGAGGTAAAAATGCAGTGACAATAGAATTCGAGTTGTTGTAGTTTAAATCACTTAGAGAAATTGCACCAACTTCTTCATTAAAATTATTCAAAAAGTTTTTGCTGCCTTGAAAAATGTTGTTGTGTTCGTTAGATATCAGGCTATTACTTCTCTTTGATTTTATATCACCCAGTTGCAAAGATGAAAATTCAATAGAGGATTGAGGCAGTGAATTTTCTATTACTCTTGGTGATCCACCATTTGCTATATTTCTAAAACAAAATTATTGAAATTAAGGTTTAATTTTGAAATTATGTTGGTTAATTTGCTTTTAGTTAATTTTTTAAAATATAATATTACATGTTGTTATCATTTGGTGATTGTGTTCGGTTGTTTTGCAAACCAGGACGTGATATTGAAGTTCGATATTTTAAAACGGGTCTTTCAGTTTCGATTTTGTGTCTGAGATCTACTTGAAATTTTGATATTGTGTTTAATCTTTTCTCAAGCTGGATTTTCCCGATTACTGCATTTCTTTCAAGAGCACTTTTTTGCTCTGCCAATATTTCCTGAGAATTAATCATAACTGCAAAACATCATCAACAAGCAACCTAGTTTTAGTTACCTTCAGACCTTGGAGAATTTTATCTAAAAAAAAATTAGTTGCTTACAAATATAACATGTGTTAAAATAACTAAAATGCCTGATGAAATGACAATTTTTTTGTTTTTAGGAGATCATTTAATTAAAAAATTTCTTCTTTAATAGCATGCTCATAACAACATAATGCTTTGTTTTTATGAAGAATTAAATGTAACTAAAACGTTTTACATACTTTTTTTATAACTTTAAACTTTTAGCACTATTTAAAAAATCCAAATTAATTGAATTATTATATTATACATTTTAAACACATTGAAATGATAGCAGATTTTCTTTTTATTTTAACGTAAATTAAAAAATTTGAAAGAAATTTGAATACAACGTAAAAAGTTGTTTTTAAGTTACCCCGTTTTTAGAGTGACACTTTGACCTGATATAAATACTGGTTAAAGAATTTCTATTTCAAAGTCTTTTGTTAAACCAATGACTATTGTATTGCCCTTTTAAACACTAGACAGACACCAGTAAATTGATATGACCAGAAGAAAAGCTTCGTTGTTTCTAAGCAACAACGGATCGTTAATGCTTAAATTGGGATTATGACTATAAATGGTCCCCACACTAATTGATTTTATCCCCGCTTTCCCAAATTTTGACTAAATAATCAAACAAGACAACAATTTAAACAAATTGATAAGTTGTGCATTATTAATGTATAATGAATGTTTTCTCGTATTAAACTATTTTAAATTTATTTAAACGAACTTACTAATTAGTTATTAATAGAATAGATAAATTCCAAAAGTCCATTTCTTTAAAAGTTTATATTTAATTTATATCTTGTTTTTTTGTTTTATGAAGTATACCCATTACTTTTAAATATGCAGTTTCACATCATCGTCATTTAATTTTAAATCAACATAAGATTAGTTTATTTAACATAACAACACTGATAAAAAATAAATGCACTAATTTATTGCAACTATAGATCAACATTTTAATATTAAAAAAA
Organism: Corella eumyota; assembly: GCF_963082875.1. Taxonomy (NCBI): domain Eukaryota; kingdom Metazoa; phylum Chordata; class Ascidiacea; order Phlebobranchia; family Corellidae; genus Corella; species Corella eumyota. The sequence goes on from NC_137491.1 coordinate 7,988,132, forward strand.
TGGTTAAATCATTCATACATACAATATATATAAACATACAGTAACTTAGTATTATTAAGGGAATTAAATTTATCGAAAAGGGTTTGTAGAATCAACACAATCATCTAAAAAAGGATTTGTTTTGTCTTGAGTGCTTTGTTTAGTTTCTGTAATAAAAGGATTTGTGCTTTCCTCATTTTCAAGAAAAGGATTTAAATTATCATTATTGATTTTATCTAAAAATGGATTTAGAGCATCATCACATTTCTCTAAATGATAAATAGTGGGATCTTGTAATGTTTGTTTTAAATCAACTGAACTCCTAGAACGAAATTCTGGGATATCATTTTCAGATTTTTTTGGTTGAAGAAAATTATTAGACACCATTGATGTCACAGTTGGTTCCTGACTTGTAGATTGAAAGGATTTAGATTTTGGCAAGTTTTTATAAGGTGACAAGCTACCGTTGAAATCAGCCGAGTTTTGCAGCAAAGGAAAAAAGGCACCCTCCTCTAACTTCTTCTTACCAAAATTAGTACGAACATCATTTCTAATTTTAACAGGTGACCATAAGTTATCAGGTGGAGTATGTTCAGATGGGTAATAATTTTGTTTTTTTATAACAGTCTTGTCTCTTTGCTGACCATTGTTAACCTTTGGATTCACCTTTTTGCTGTTGACCCATTGGTGAAATGAAGACTTTGCATCCTGAGGCATGTTTTGGGAAATGGCATTGCTTCTCCCCCTTCCCAATTTTAATTCCTTGTTGAATTCATTTTCTACTTTAACAGTGGTATACATGTCTATTCCCTTAACAGGTTTAGAATAATGTGATGAAACAGGCAAAATTTCTTCCTCCGAAAAATCAGAAGAGCTAAGGTCTTCGGAGAAGGATGAAATCTCCCGTTTGTGGTTTTTCCTTTTACATCGTGGACACAAAATATCAATGCAACTAAAACAATCTCTAAAAAAATAAAATATACCAACATAAAAGAAATGTCTAAAATAGGGTTCAATTTGAAGTACGTACACACTCTTAATAATAATTAATGTAACATTTAAATTTAGGAATTGAAAACAAAAATAATAACCTGTGAAATACAGCTGAACACTTTGAACAAGTAGAAACAACTGCAGAATCAAATGGGTAAAGTGTTTCACCAGAATTACAAATCTCACATATGAAACCTTTTGCTTGACAAAACTACAATAATAAATAAAATAACATTATACTTAACTGTGTTGGAATGATGCAAAATTAAATTAAATTTTATATTATCAAAGTTTTTTTTATCCAAATAACATCTTAAAATTAATTTTTAGTAAATTGTATTCAGCTTTTTAAAAAAAAACATAACTAAAACGTAATTTATTTACCATGCAATCAAGTTTTATGTGTTTAGCAAATGTGGTATGGATTACAGTCAACTCATTAGTTAAACTTCCATTACTTGTCTCAACTAAATCCATAACAGAATACATCATGGAGTTGTCCACAAAATATTGGCGCTTTTTAAGCTAATAAATAAAAGTTTGTCATTATTTTAATTCAAAAAAATAAATTTTTAATAAAATAAATAACCAAGAAATGTTTTTATGCTGTTTTTTTAACATTTTTTACCTATATTTTTGTTATTTTGCTATTTAAAACATAACATTTTTTATCAGTAACATAACACAGTAAAATTAGAGAAGCACAAACTATTAATTTACCATTAAAAGAAGTTTCATGTTTAAGGCAACAGTACACGTCAAAAAATATTCCTTCATTTTAATAATATCTTCTCGCATTTTCTAAAACAATTAATTTCCAATGTTAGGTATTATCCAAAAGTTTGTAATGCTTTTTACACATTGTTTAAAACAAAACATATTTAGGTAAACATTGTTCACAAATTAAATATTTACACGAATTTCTGATAGCTCCTCCACATAATTAAACAGCATAGGATTTATTAAATTAAGGTTTAAAGTTGGTTTGTCATAAAGGTTAGTTAAAATTTGAAAGCTTTGACGACATACCTGTAATAAAAAAACAACAATAATTTTGTTAAACTTTTAGTATTAAAACAGAAACTTAAACTTTAAATGTTTTACCTAATAAATTTTAAAACTTACTGGGTACTGGGATAGGTCCCAGTTATGTACAATCCTGCCAGGTATAACCATAAGGTCATTCCAATGACAATTTGAACAATAATATAATCCATTATAATTGCATATCCTAGCTTCATCTGTGCCTAAAATTTAAAATGATGGATTGTTAATAATTAATGTGTTTTAAAGAGAAACATGATTTTATAGCAAAACATTCTCTTAAATTTTTAATAAAAATATTTTATATCTTGAACAACAAAATAAATTTTCAACCTTTGTAATATACATTCTAGTTAAACCAACTTTAACTTTAGAGTTTAAGAAGCAGAAAATTATTGCTAAAAATAAATCACCTGACATAATTGAGATAGTGTTTCTACACTCAGCACAACTGTATTGCTGCTGTGACAAACCAATTTCAGGACAAATATTAAGTTGAAGTGTAACGATGGCAGCGGCACAGGGCCGCCGTAAATTGGCGACACATTTTGAATGACAACAGAACCCACATTCACTGCATTTGTACCAAACCTGGTAATAGTTAACTAAATAATTATGTCAATCTAAACAATGCATTATGTACCAAAGGTTACTTGTATTCATAAAAAAGTAGAGCCAACACGCATTAAGCTAATTTTTAATTCTAAACAATTCCCTGCATAAAGATTTTTATTTAAATTGTGTTCACCATTTCTAAATGTGGTCCATACTATTTCGCTATTATTCTGATTTAAGAAACTTATGAAAATAAATGAATTTATACCTGTATCATCCCCCATATAAGATTGGTGCAGCAATCACAATAATTCTTCATACTTCGACTTGTGCGTTTCTTTAATTTGTGTCCACGAATTAATTTTGTTCGAGGTTCAATAACTACTGGATCATCCTAAAACATTTCAATACAATTTTATATTTTTATTGGAATTACAGTATCCTAAGTAATTGAAAATCAAAAATACACAAACCTTTAGTTTTTGAAGTCTGTATCTTAGATCAACCAAATTTTTGACCAGTTTTTTTCTTTTGTTAGAATTTTCAGATAGTTTTACAATTAATGATTTGCAGTTGTCAATTGCCATTTCCAGCTCCTCTATTGATGAGAGGCCCAAATTTCCCTGGCAACATTTAAAATAAATTTAAGTTCTTTTGATAAAATAATACCATACTTAAAAATCTTGCACATGGTCATAACCTTTTTTTAGCAGATGGTACACTTTAAAACAATAAATTTAAAACGATTTTAAACCTTTAAAATTGTTATGCACTTAAATTTAAGTACAAAATTCTAACATAAACTTACATCTGGGTGAGCAAAATAGTTTTCAGTAATTCCAAGTTCGGCAAAACTTGTGTCGACCGACCCCGAACAACTTGAATCTTTCTCGCTTGTGTCTGTGCTAAAACTTCTCTCTGATTCATCAGATCCTTTGTTAAAAGGGTTAAACCGAGTTGTCGCCACATTTGAAGCTTTAAAAAATATTAAGCTTTAAATGAAGTTGAAATCCAGTATGCATTAAGATTAAAATAAGAACTTTCTGCAGAAACAGTCTAGCAAGTACCTTTTAGTTCAACTCATAAATAAAAAGAGTAACATAACCACATTGTGGCTTGTATATAAGCTAGGTTTGCAGTTCACTTACCATTTTTTTTATCCAGTGTATTAAACAGGGATAATGATGGAGAGCCATTGTTAATACTGGAATGAACAGCATTGTCGGAAAAACTCACAACAGCTATGTCAGTATCCAAAACAGTTTGACTTTTTTCAAAATCATGGTTCAAAAATTGCTTTTTGATTTTGTTTGCCATCCAATTATTTACGTGTCAACATTTTTAATAATAAAACTACTGGGAAGGTTTAAACATCTAAAAAGAGATTCGTTTTTGTTAAATAGAGTAAATCACAGCACACCATACAATAATTTAAAAAAAGTTTATGCTTTGACACAAAAAATGGATAAATTTTACAATTGTGACGAAAGATGTGCTGTTTTTTATAAAGTATGTATAAAAAATAAACTAACACACAATTGAATAGTCTTTAAATTTTTTTCAAAAAGTAAATTTTCAAAAACAAACTCTGATATAATAAATTCACCAAAAACAAACAATAACACCAAGGCAACCATAACAAAAAATAAATCTTTTAAAAAGTTTAAATATAATTTTAAACCAGTAATTTGCCAAATAATGATAACTTTATGTACACAGTTGAATTTAAATAATACTTAATATATAACTAGTATGTGGCTAATCTATAGGTCTAAAAAGAAAAATATTTTCCTAGAAAATAACTTTCCGCCAGAAGTGCATACTTGTTTATGTTGGTAATAAATGTCTAAAACACTTCATTGAAAAATTTGTACTATAAAGTTAAATAATGAACAAAATAAACTTTATGAAAAACATATTTTATATTATTAGGCCTATAGCTATAAGATATCTAATCATAGTTCTTTAATCAAAACATAATCTAAAATAGGCTTTGTTCACTTCACTTAATTTACTAAGGCAAGTAAGTACTCTATTTTATTGCACATTTGCATAAACTATGGTATTAGGATTTTTACTCAGAAATTGCTTTTTCGCAAAGCGATTTGTATTCTTTACACAAAGTGTGATCCCTGATATCCCCCCATCCACCATTCGGTCGAGGTAATTTAGTGGCGGTTAAACTATGCAGTGCTACGTGTAATTCATCTGGAAATAAATTTCTAGATGAGAATTGTGATTTTGCCTGTGTGACAATTTTATTCACGTCACAATCTTTATGGGAGTGCAGTCCACATGTTCCCAAGTGAAAAAGTCTGCTTCCTTTAAAAGCAATTGTGAACAATGGATTTTGAGTTGAGGTAAATGAAGATTGTAGAGACCAATCCCAATTGTAGTCGTCATATTCACAAAAAGTATCTGTAACCACAGCAATATCATTATAAAAACTTCGAGTGATAACCATTCCTAGATTATGTTTGCTGCTTGTCCAAGCACGAATATCAACTTGGTTTCCTTGGTTTTTGTAATCTTGATTTTGCTCGTAATTTCCTAAACTAATGGTTTGACATTTAGGACACTTTGCTTCCTTTAATGCAAGAGCTTTTTCCAGAACATGGAGAATATCAGAAGCAACAAAATAATCCTCTTCCAATAACAAAATAGGTAAATCAAGGTCTTTAAAAGCTCTAATACCCGAGAAAACCATGTGAAGTTTCCAAAACCAATGATGTTTGATTTGGACATAAGCCACCTCCCTGTAATGGCCATATTTGTCAGGGTAGTCAGCATTATTACATTTTATTTTTTGAGCTTCAGCCTTTGGCATATCCCTAGGGCAATCATTAGGACTTTCACCTGGAAATGAGTTGGGAAATAACTGCATCGAAAATGGAAAAAAGAGTTGCATATATCTACAAAATTTGATTGAACTTATAATTTTATCAATTTCTGGGGAGGAATAATCGGTACTTATAACTAATATTGCTTTCTCGATATCTCTTACAAAACTAAGGGAATTGATTAGTTCCTGGAATAGTTCCGGTCGATTGTGGACTTGAATTACAATAATAACTGAGGTAAATGTCACATCACCATATACATCCCTGTTGTGTATCCACTGCCGGAGATTTAAATCTGCAACTTCTTCCTGAAGCTCAGTTAAGTTTTGATCTTGTTTTATTTTAATATGGTTTTCATTTGCATCATTTTTATTGTCTGATGACTCTGGTAAGTGAATGTTATTATTCTTTGAACCAATTTGTTTTAATTCATCTTCATATTTTTCCAGTTCAATACGCACCTCTTCACGGTGAGCTTTATGTTTAAGACCATTTTCATAGTTTTGGTAAATCATGTATAGTGTAACTATGACAGCAAACACAATTAAAAGCTTTAATCGAGATTTTCTAAAACCCATCATATAAAAGTCTAAAAAAATTTTACCCTTCAAAATAAAAACAAAGTCAAGTATAAAAAATATGTTTTAATATAGAACACTATTAACCAACACTCGAATAAACAGTAACTTGACACCAGACTGCCTGACTGCTAGAGTTCCTTTAAAAAAAATACTAAAAAAAAGGGTAAATGTTATGGTCAGATAGGTTTTGAGTCATACAGTTAACAGTTATAGCAGTTAGCAGACTGGTATGTCTGAAGAAAGAAAAAAAAAGGTTATTGTCAGATGGTATTGTAAATTTCTTTTTTTTTAGTTTTAAACCATGTGATTTTCGTCCACTTATTTACTTAATCAGTCGATGTTATTTTAAATTTAAACATTTTAGAATGACAAAACCAGCCCATTATTAACCAATCTTACTGAACTTTTAAGTTTAACTATAAACTAGGAGACCAGAATCCAAAACCGAAGTTTAACTTCAGGACTGAAATAAAAACTGCTAAGCTAAAAACTAATGACGTCAGACAACAAAAAAGGGAAATACCCTGTAGGCTATATAATAAATCCTCAAGTTTGTTTTAAAGCAATTGGATTACAAAGTTACTCAACAACAACAAACATTCCAAAACCATGATATACATTAATTATAATTATATATTTAAAACAATAACTCTAACGCGACAGATTTGTATTAGGCTTTTAGAATTTGTACATCGGTTTTTATTTCAGGCTGTCAGGCGCTTTTATTTCTTTCACTTAGTAAACGAAGGTTTAAATTTAGAGATTCTTGTCAACTAAAAACGTATATTGTAAAAGTTTGTTGGTCAATGATTAAGTATATGTTTTGGAGCTGGACTTTCAGGTAGTAGGCACAGTTAAAGTTATTAATTGATTGGATATATAAATGTAACCGAAATAAAATATTGTCATTCCTACCAAATAAACTTTATGTACCAAATAAACTTTATGTAAAGTGAAGTTTATGTTTAAAGGGATTGGATTTGGAGGCTCCAGCCATTGCTCAATTTTTAGGCGACCTTGCAATTAATAATTCACCAAGCTATGGCATTTCTCTTTATTTGCTAAAAAAGAATAATGCAGTATATGCAAAGTTCAACCGGGAGCGTTGTGTAGTGGTCAAAACACTTCCTACGCTACATGAGGTATTGGATTCGATCCCCAGTGATCTCATACAGTAGCGGCCTTGAGTAAGCCGCTATAAACAGTATGAACTCCTGGCGGCCTTGAGTAAGCCGCTATAAACAGTATGAACTCCCCAGCACCTAATCAGCAGCTCAATTATTGGGCAATTATAATCTAGAATATTCCAAACTGTACCAGGTAATAATGTTGTAAGTCTAAAAATATAACATGTTTTATTAAGCAATTATTTCACAATAATCTGGTTAGTAAGCATTCAACGGAAACGGAAATATCAATGTTGTTGGTTATGCTACTCATCTTTTCTGCTTTTAATTTACATTTAAATTTAACTTATTCATTCACATTTAAATCAGACTAACTTAAGAAAACAGAAACAAAAAACGAAAATTTAAAATTTATGTCAATACTACAAAGTTGAAATAGATGACGTCAGATAACAAGAGAGAAAATACCCTGTAGTTTAGTTGCTAATTTCTTAAGCTTTTTTTCTAATTTCTAAGTAAAAAAGTTTAAAAACAACTTTTACCCCTTTATTTAAAGTTATAGCAGTTATAGCAACAGTAAACTTTTTAAAAACCAGTTATAAAATAATAATGTTTATAACTTAAAACAAAAATTCTAACTCAGATTTTTCAGACAGGTTTACATTATAGGCTAGTAAAATTTGTACATCAATTTCTTATTTCCAGCATTTTTATATATTTTGTTTGGTATTTTAATAAATAACTAACTGTGTTAACATGTATAGTGGTAATGGATAAACATAAGTTTAAATTTAAAGATCTGTGTCAACAAAAAACAGACATTTTAAAGGCTGTTGAGTAAATGATTAACTTTAATAAGTTTTGCCTGTTGCTGTATATTAGTTAATATTGTTTTACACCAAAATGTACGACGTTATAGTTGTTGGCGCAGGAATAATCGGATCTTGGACGACTTATCATCTTGCAAAATCTGGAAAGAATGTGCTTCTATTGGAACAGGCAAGCATAGTATAACTAAATATTGCTAATCATAAAGTACTTTACCAAAATGTGACAATGATTAAATTTTCATAGAAATGACAACTTGTGATTTATTTTTGTTAGTTTCCACTTCCGCACACACGCGGAAGTTCTCATGGACAAACTCGTATGATGAAATCTACAAATCGGTTAAACCATCTTGCTTATCTTATAAAACAATCCAAACAAGATTGGCAAACACTTCAAGATGCTTCTGGAAAACAATTAATGAGGTTTTATATACTTACACTATCAGCTTTATAAAATTTCATTTCGAAAAATACGTTTAATTGATCATTATACTTATTTTAGAGACACAGGTTGTTTAAGTATTGAAGAATATGGACTTGGAGTTGTTGAAAATCTGAAAACTTGTCTTCAAAAAGTTAATCAATCCTATTCGATTTACAAAGATAATAAAATTGGGTCTAAGTTTCCTGGTTTAAACTTTAACAAAAATTTTGAGGCGATATATGAACCTGCAATCACTCTTCGAGCTAATCAATGTCTTACTGCATTATGGGTAAATATAACTTTTTCTATAACAAACCCAATGTATATATATGCTATGGGTAAGTTTTAGATTAATTATAACCAAGATATGCCATTCAGGAGGAGATAAAGAAAAATGGGTGTACAATAAAAGACGGTGAAGCAATCACACAAATTAAAGTAATATCTCCGAACAAAGTAAATGTTTTAACAAGCAAGGACTCCTATGAAGCAAAGTCCATAGTGCTGGCTTGCGGTCCATGGGTTACACAAATAATGAAACAACTTGATTTAAAAATAAATGTTCAGGTAACGTTTGTAAAATACCAAAATTGTAAGCAAGCAACCTATAGACTTTTTTTTCCATAACCATAGAACCTGGTTTTAAATTGTCTTAACCAACTTAACATGATTTAATCAGCCCGTTAGAGTTATTACAAACTATTGGAAAGAGAAACAAACATCCGTTTATTCCAGCAAGCATTCATTTCCAAATTTACTTTTGTTGTTTAAAGAATATCATGTTTATTCAACACCTGCTGATGAATATCCAGGCTACCTTAAAGTATGTATTGCCTTTTCACATTTTTTTACATGTTTGCATTTTCATTTTTACAAAATAAAAATTTAACTGAAAACTTTTTAACCTAAAATATAACCAGTACAACTTAGTAAAAGGTTGGAAACATAACAAGTTTGTTTTAACTAAAATTTATTTTAAAGGTTTGTTATCACTACCGGGCACCTGTTGATCCAAACCAACCTGATCTTGTTGATCAAAAGGATATTTTAAATGAGGAAAAACGGCTTAATTTTTTAAAGACAATAATTAAAAAGCATTTTCCACAACTGGAATGCATTCCATCTATACAAGAAAGAAATTTACAATCGGTATACTATTACATTTTTTGTGCATTTAAACTTGTTTTTAACTAACCAAAGCAATACCCAATAAATTTAGGTTACTCCTACTACAAACTTTATTCTTGATACTCATCCGAAATATAAGAATGTTGTTGTCGGAGCTGGATTTTCGGGTAGGCACAGTTAAAATAATCAATTGATTAGATTTAGATTCATTAAAGTAACCAAAAAAATGTTGCGAACCAAATAAACTTTTAGCCAAAGTAAAACAAGTTTAATTTGTTAAAAGGGATGGGATTTGGAGGTTCTCCAGCCATTGGTCGAATTCTGAGCGACCTTGCAACGAATAAATCACCAAGTTATAACATTTCGTTTTATTCGCTGGAAAAGAATAATGCAATACATGCAAAGCTATAAAGAGTTCAATGTTTTTGCTAGAAACCTTTTAATAAAATTTTATTTTATATTTTGCAATTTCTTACTAACCGACTTTGCTAGTTTTTAATTTTAAATGTGCTTTAAAAGAATTAAAAGTATAAATATAAAAGATAAAACACCATTATGTGTGATTCGTGTATTGCGATCACTTTATAATAATACAAGATAAAAAGAGTTATACAATGTACAAAATCAAATTTTAAAAACGTCAGTCTCGGGTCAGGTGAATACGGCTGTGTCGAGGCTAAAATATAGCACATTAAATAAAGCAAATATTATATTAATAGGCCGGTACTTTTAAAAACTTGCAATTTTCAAAAAGAAAAATGGAAGAAACTGCAGTAAAATGTAAATCGAAATATATTAATCCTAAATTCGTTCAATAAAACATAAAAAGTGCATTGCAAAAAAAATCCGCCATTTCAACCGTTTTTCACACCCATTTCTTTTAAATTTACACCATAAATTTTGCTTTACAATTAAAAAGAAAAAAACTAAAACAAATTGTTTTATACTGTGGTAAAAAGATCACATCAATAAAATGTAGTTTCTTTTTTGGCAGTGTGTCAATTTGTATTTTGCCTTCAAAAAATTGCACTTCGCCAAGAAGCAAAATTTAAAACTACTTTATAACATTCAAATATTATTCAGAGTATTATACATACTTATGCATGATTTAAATATAGATATATAAAAATATGACTACTACAAAAGTTAAAAAATGCAAGTCCAAAATAGAGTGGTTGTTGTAACAATTAAACTATGCTGGATTTAAATTGTTAACCAATTTTAAATTCATTTTTAAATGATAATAAATAATAATTCTAATGTTATGCTATTTACTTTTGCACTGCACAAGACTTTATTATTGGATGGAAAAATGTAACTTTTTAAAGCAAAATTCTAAAAAGTTGTAATAGTAAATTACTGTAAGGCGGTATTTAACATTTTTATTAATTTCCCCGTTTTAATGGCAATGCCACAACATCTAAAAGCAGCTTAAATATTAAAAAAGGGTAAAACTACAATTTCATTTCAGATTATTACTGCACTGTCGCACTTATAAATAATATACATGACACGGAAAAGAAAATGCACATAAAGCAAAAGAGATAGAAAAATGCTGGTTAATTTCGCCTTTTTTGTTCTTTCTCGTTTACAAAAAAAAGGCGTTACTGCATCTCGTACAAAAACTCAACGATGAACGGAACAACACAAGTACCGCATGTGTGTTATTTGCGTAAAAAATGAGCTAGTTCATCAAAAATTGTGACATAATATGTAGGACTAACCAACTTGGACGGAGTTGCGTATTCAGTGGAAACAAAAATTCAGAAAAAAGGATATTGTGATATGTTGCAAACTGTTGTAATATACCTCGTTGTGCAAAATAGCCCGCAAAGTTTACATTTTTGGCAAGAAGAAAGCTTTCAGTTAGTTGTTTTCAACGTATTAAAAGCTAGCCAGTAGCAACAAATATGTATCTCAGTATGGAGTAAATCGATAACCTCTTGCTTGGGCTAATGTTGCCTAAAAAAACAACAATTAAGTTTATAATATGTAAAATACAATCATTTTTTAATTTTGGTAATATTTAACAAAAGTTAACATATTTTTACCAATCCTCATTTTCTGGATTTTAAAATATTATTTTTTATTTAAAATTGCTTTTAGTTGGACCAAATATGATCATGCAAAACTCTGAAAGCAAAAACACACATCGAGGCAAAATATCGAATGTGCTTAGCTTCAATTTTCTCCAATCATAGTGAATATAACAATCTTGCAACACAATAAACGTCATCAGCTCAGCTAACTACTTTATTTGACTTTAGGCAAGCATTTAAATGAGGTCATTTGTATCATTTTGAGGATATGCGCAAATATTATTGAGGTAATGATGAAGCCCAAATCAATAATTATGTTTGTCTTGTTATCATTCCAACTCTCCTAATTAGAAGGTTACATTTTGTGCTTTTGTTTTTTTTTTAACTTAAAACTTTAAGTTTTAAGCGAGTCCCAAGTGGAAAATATACACCATAAACCAAATACACTTCATAACAACAACTACCATTAGTTTGACAACATTTAGTCAAAATTGTGAAAATAAAAATAATCAATTGTAAAGTAACACCTTACAGGCATGTAAAGCTGATAAAAAAACAACATTTATTATTTGATCTATAAGGACAAAAATTAAAAAGGCAACCTCATACTACCAATATTCTCTAAACAAAATTAATGCGGTAAAATTTAAAGGAAAATTGTTCTTAAAAAGTTAAACATTTTCCAACCTATTTGATACTCGAAACAAATTATTTAAAGTGTAAGCTTTTTTAAATATATAAAATCAGACAACAAGGCATAAATAATATTATTAAGTATTGTGTGTTGCACTTGATAATATTGATGAAGTTAAAAGAGTAAAAATAAATCAACAGAGCAATTAATTAACTTGTCACCTTTGTTTAAGTGAAAATCGACAACATACATGTATATATTTTTTCATTCATCATAACTATTAAAAAAAGCCACAAAATGAGATTTCAGCAATCAACAAATGCCAACGCGTTACACTCGATTTACAAATCAGGCCGCACCCAGTTTTGGTTTACGCATATTTTTTTGTGCATGCCAGCATGCGGACGCAAAGTCGTGAACTTACCCAGCTTTTGGGGTGTGGTCGCATTTTATTTTAAACGACAGGAGATAGGGCAATATGGGACTAAAAATAACATTAAAGAAATTCAAATGAGCTGATCTGTTAGGCTACAACAACGTAAATATTTAACACTTTAAGATTCGGATTATATTAAAACTTAACACCCAACAAACAGTATCTCAGAATTTTTTTCCAAATACAGATTTTATCTTTATTTAGAAATTACTTAAATCTGCCTGCATTTTTGTGTAGAACCAATACTATACATAAAATAACTTCTAATCATTAAACAAAATAATGTAGATTTCTTTCCTAACTTTAAACTTATAAAAAGGTTAAAAATAATTACATGCTAGTACTAATATGAATTATGTCCATGCAGAAACATGCCAACTTACCCCATATGCACTTGGGGCTAATGCTTGTTGATAGGGGTCAAAAATGGTCGGGGTACCGGCAGCAGCATAAGTGATCTGTTGTGGTGCTGCAGCCGCCACGCCACCTGCCACACTATAGGCAATGCCACCAGCTTGGGCTTGTAGTTGGGCAGTGGCCTGTGAAGCTGGAGCAGCCTGGAAATACCGAGTGGCAGCATATTGTGGTATGGTGTATGCTGTAGCACCAGCAGGGGCTGCCTGTAAGCCTTGGGCAGTTTGCTAAAGAATTTTAAAATGAATTATTGATGGATGAGAATTTAATAACGTAAAGACTGTGTTGCAGGAGAGAGGGTGTGTTTACTTGAATTTTTCAATGACGACAATGTTATTTTCAACGCCACAGCAAAGCATCAATAATTTAGAACAATTGAAAGAAAAAAAAAATTATCAGACATAAAAACTAAATACAAATATTTAAATCTTCAATGTAAATACAGTAGAAAAATATTTACATTACTGAAGTAAATTATAGATCAGTAAACTCACCCAAACAACCTGGCCAGCTCCCAACCCGGTGGTAGCAAATTGTGACAAGTCGTAACCTGCTGGAGCTGCTGCAAACTGGGGTTGTGCGGTTTGTGCATAGAGTGTACTTGTGTCATACATTACTCTGTTAACAAAACAAAAATTCAAGTTAATTTCTTGGGTGGGATAATAAATAGCACAAGAAATGGGCCTTCATCTAAACAGTAAATAAACATTTTGCAAATATTGACATTACACAGATAAACTGTGTATATTAAACAAAATACTCACGGGATTAAGCCCTGGTTGGTTTGCAGGGCTGTTGCCACTTGTGGAGCAGCACCTAAGGATGGTGGTTGCCGTAACAACAAGCTTCTTCCCCTGCCACGTGCAAGGGCCAGCTGCCGATTGGCTGCTGTCAATGGATTGATCTGCAAACCTGCCGCTGCTGCTTTGGAGAAATAATAAATGTTAGTACAGTGATATTTTACAATAATATCTATATTCTTATTAAATGAGACTGTCAAGCTTTAATATAAAGTTTACGAGCAATGTTTTAAGCAAAAACATGTTTGCGCACAGAAAATCCATTAAAAAACATTCCAACAATTTAATTGCCAAAAAATTTTGAAAAGCGAAAATTATAAAGCACAGTATTTAAAAAAAAAATAAGATGTTGGTCAATATTGACTATTAAAATTATATTTGAGAATCATTAAAACCCCTAAAAAGAAAACAGTCATGCAGTAAAACAAAAAATCATGCAAAAAGTAACAACGTACCCAATGGGTCGTAGATATTAGCTGCCACCATTGGCATTTTCAAACCTGAACACAAGAAACTCACTTTAAAATAATCAAATTATTTGAGAAGTGCGAATAATTGGCTCCCAGTGTTCTTGTTATGTTTAAAAACTAGTGCACACACACAAACATTTACAAAAAAACTATATTAAATCTTGATAAATTATTGGTAATATTATCAAAGAAAATTTTATTTTATTCTTCTAAATTTACAAAATTAGATAAAATTTAAGGTTTTAAATTTAGAAGGCATATTCAAAGTGGATGTTCTAAGTATGATACAATGGTTCAAAACAGAACTAATCATTGAGTTATAAATAAAAAATTAAGTTGTATATTTATGAAAATGTAAAATTAATATTTTTTAAGTACTTTGTTGAATATTTTAGTTTGTAAAAATAACTTTTGATTGCCAAAAAAAACATTTACATGCTGTTTTTAGTTAACGGTACTTAGAGAAACTAAATAACAATTAAAAGGGGGATTTCCACAAAAATAAAACCAAGAGCATGCAAGAAAAGATGAGTCTTACCATTTAAAATAGGAGCTGCTGGTTTTTTGGTTTGAACTCGTGCTGTGGCATCATTAACCTGAAACATAATTACCAAGCTTAGAAACTCATGCATAGCAAAAAAATTATAATATTTCTTTTTTAGGTTTTGAGGTTCTAGTAGTATTGATTGCAAAAACAATGATAAATTATTCTAATTTCGATCAAAACTGAATTGTTTCAAAATTCTTTTTTGTACTCAAACGATAATAATAATAATAATAATATGCAAGAATCACCGACATGGCAAAAGAACTACCAAGCTACCACAACATAAGCAACTATCTTCTTTGCAAATTAGTAGACGTTTCACTAATTTAGTTAAAAGGAAATTTCAAACAAATAATGTATGTGCCTGCCCTATTGATTTTAAAGCAAAATAGACATGCAAATTCTCACTTTTTACAAATCAATTTGATCTTTTTAAACCATTAGCTTTGAAATAACTTGAACGTATATTACTGGTAATTAAATTAAATACGAAAACATTTTAGACAGACAAACAGCCAAATGTAAGTTTAAATAAAACTAAATAAATTCAAATAATCAGAAGTTGTGTAGCAAAAAATAACAATAATAAAACCACATAAATTAATAAAAATTACAGAAAAAATAAAGTGTATCTTATTTTTCAAATTGTTAAAAGTCAACAGAAATTAATGTTATAATATTCAAAATGGTTTTAAAAATAATAAAAAAATTTAGAAATGAAAATAAATAATTATTTAACGCAGAATTTTATACTAGAGATTGGTAAAGTTTTCAATATTAATAATATTTAAACACAACCAAATTTTTAAAGACAAAAATTAAACCATATAAAAAAATTGTTAATCAACTTTAACAATTTTCAAAACACAAATAAGTTATTAATACTTAAACTCTACCCAGCTCTAAGACATAAAGAAAAAAAAGATTATTTTTTGACTTAACAATATTTCGTACAGGCGAGATCACAATAAACCATTCTTGTTTTTTGCTGGTGTCTAAAAAGGCCAATAATCGACGAGACAATTTAAACACAATATTGACACTAAATTATCTACCAAGTTACATGCTAGCTAAACCTGGGATGGTCGTCACAAAAAATAAGCAAATTAACAGAGTTTGTAATTTACCACAGCAATGTACTTTATACGTTTGCAGATTCCAACCTCTTGCTGTTGTTTTCGTGGCAACAGAAATTAAAGTTAGTTGATAACACCATAACATACACAACAAGACCTATTTTGGTTTGATTAAGAATTAAATCAACTTGGTAGATACAGTAGTATCCGATTTGTATTTTTTGTTTTCATTAAATTGCCATGCCCAATAGTGTATGCAGGCGACACTTACCAGAAATACCAACTTAATGTTGTCTCAATAAACTCTTGTGATTTCCATTAACAATAAAATACTGAAAATTCAAATTGTCAAAATAACCACTCTTAAAAACATTGATTTCTACTCCATATTTTTTACTAAAACTTATGCAATGAAATTGTCCTATTAAATTAGTTTAATATAATGGTAACCTCAATTTTTCTTCCTTCAACAATATTTCCATGCAAAGCTTTTTTCGCTTTTTCTGCTTCTTCTTTAGTTTCAAATGTGATAAAACCAAAACCCTGTAAAATAAAAAAATTATTTGGACCATGCATTGATTTATATTCATTTTGGTAACAAATTAGAACCAAGTTTTACCTTTGATCCTCGTTCATTAAATATAATTTCGACATCTGCAATATTTCCGTATTTCTGAAAATAATTTTTTTTTTATTAAATGAAGACTTTTTTCCAATATTCTTTACTAATTGAAGAAAATGCAAACAAATAAAAACTTACACCAAACATCTGCCTTAAATCCCCATCACGAAATCTAAAAGGAATATTTGAGACATGTAACCGCTTGTGTGCATTTGATTTCTCAGCTTCAGAGGATGATTGACTGGCACTAGGATTTTCACTCTGTAAAAATCAAAATCAGTAAATGTTCATTTTTTTAAACCAATCAAAATTTTTTTTAATTTATTTACCGTGCTTGTGTTTGGGGTAGAAGTTGTGGGAGTTTGAGGAAGGGAAATTCCTGGGACTCCATTTTGTAAGTTTGGTACCGACACACCTCCTGGGGCCATTACATTGTTTTGGGGCAACTGACTGGGGTCCATCATTAAAACAGGTTGGCCTGACACGGGGTAAGCTACTGTAGAAGCTGGGACACCTTCAGGGAGGGAAACTTGTTGACTCTAAAATTAAATAAAAGCAAAAAATACATGAGAAATTAATTTTTTTAAACATTTTTAGGTAAACACAATTAAAGTATAACAACAGGTTGTTATTTTATAAATATTTAACACACAATGAATTATGTATTAACCTGTACTTGTGCTTGTGCTGCAGCTGCTGCCTGGGCATGTTGAGCATGTACAAACTCAGCAGTTGCTGTATGTCCGTTGGGCAGAAGGTAAGCTTGTGGAAACATACCAGCAGCATGCTGAGGAATTCCAGCACCAATGTCTTTTATGGTTGGCACGAAATTTGTCGGGGGTATACTAGCCTCCTGTTTAGGGGCTACTGGGACGGGGTTCTGCATGTAAATGTTTGGGGTAGGGGCTAGGTTGCTACTACTGATGGTTGTGCTGTTAACAAAAGTTGTGTTGGTGTTTCGTCCGTCGTTTGGGCTTGCCACAACTCCACTGTTGCTATTAAATTCCTAAAATAGTATAAAATATTTTAATTACAACATTTGTTGTTAAAAATTCATGTAGCGCTTCACAAATTATTTGTGGTGTGTTTGTGTTTTAGTTTGTGTATGTGTAGTACAAAACTTAACCAAGCCATATGCACAGACAAGAAAGTATTTATATAAAACAAACTCATATCGAAAAAAACTAAACCCTAGTTTATTTAACCAAAAAAAAGAAAATCATCAAACGCCCAAAATTTTCGAAATAAAATCAGTTTTCGATGACCAAGAAAACACAAATAAATTGAATTTCCTACCCTCGGAAAGTTAGAAACACTAGGTTGAGGATAAACTAAAGGCACTCCATGTGACATAACTGGTATATCCAACTTCTGAGATTCAACTTTACTTGGTGAAGTCATTGGTTGCCAATTACCAGTATTTTGAGGGGAAGTTATCATATCCAGTAAGTGAACAAAACAAAATGAATCACTGTTTTATTAATCCACAGAAACCGCTGATCTTTTAGTTGATGAGAATTAAAAATATAATATTGGTTTTTGAAAATAACAAATATGTCCCCAGGCACTACAATTTTGTTGAAAGAATTGAGTAAATTGAAAGCCCACAAGAGAATAAGGCTTCAATTCTGCTTAATGGGAGTCTATATTGAGTTATTATGATATCCGTTATCCCTAGTTTACTATCCTGCGTTGAAAAAACATCAAGCATATAAATTTCTCTTAGTATTCTATATTAACATTAAACTTATTTCTCCATAAATAAACAATACCGTTGACCTTTTTACTAAAGAAATGTTAAACCTTCAACATACATGCTTTAAATTAAACATTCATAATCTAGCATGTCAAATTTTATCTCTTCTGGAATAAAGACAAATACTTGAATGTCAATTTTCTAAATTACCAGCTAACCGCTATCTTACTATCTCAAGTACTCCAGCCTTTTCTAATATGAGCTAAGTAGTCAACGTTTGTTGACTTTAAAAACCAAATAAAAAGTGTCAAAAGTAACGGTTTAAGATGCAAGCAGCAGTTGCCACTTTGGGTACGAACAACTTGCAAGCTATTTGGTAACATCACGGAGGGAAAAAGGGCGAATAAAACAAAAGAAATTCGGAGCTCTATTATCGACCCGAAAGTCGTAAGTTGATTACAGACGATAATTTAGTGCGAGAAACATCGGGCAAAACAGCTGACGGCGGTATCCACGCTTTCATTATTCATGAAAACTTTACCATTTTAATCACCTCTCCTGTAGTTACTACACTCTATCACGCGGCGAAATATCCGTTGATAAACGAATAAACCTTTTTTCTAAGTTTCTAAATTTACTCGATGTTGTTGTTTTGTATCTGTTTTCAATAACTTAAAAATATTTTTATAATCTCCTGCCAGTACTTTATAATTGCGGTAATTAAATTTGTCTAATTCTAATAGATCTCTAATTTTATTTGTCTGAAAACTGTCACGTGTCCCCCAATAAAAAACATTACGACATCCTAAATCTTTGCTATTTACTCGATAATAATATCACTGCGTTGTATCATGGCTCATATGACAGCTGCATGGCGACACGTTGACAACTGGTGATATAAGTTAGGCCCTGGAGAGTCACATACGTGTATAGTGTAACAAACTCTTCTGTATAACGAGGTAAAAAAGATTGCACCAACTCGTAAAGATTCGCGGCCCGGTGGGAATTGAACGAGATTATCGGAAAATCGTTTACGTCGAACGAATAGTAACTTAAACTGTATCAAACGAAATGTCGATTTTTTTAATATCAGCAAAACAGAATCATATAATCAACCAACAGACCTTAACTTAAATATTTCAAGCTTACATAAATGAACATTAAAACATATCTTAAAACATCTCTAAAATCATGTCTTACTACTTATGATGAAATCTGTCGAATGTGCTTGGTTATCTTAACATGGCATCTGTAAATACTGAGTATGTAAATATCGACGCTGTTGCTTATACTTAACTTCAAGCAGTCTTATAAAGGAAATGTATCGCTAATAAGCTACAAACAGGAAGACGTTTACAAAGTTAAACGAACGACTTTGTAGGAAATTTAGACTTGAGTAGCACAAATTTAATTTAAGCGTAGCTCAAACTATTTTTCCTCGTTTATACATACGTGGAATAAATTACTGTAATAAAATGCGCAACAACAGTAAGTCAAGGCAGTCATAAACGAAAAGAATCGTAAATAAAACACATTTACGTGAGCAATAAATGAAATGACGACATCTTATTGCAATAAATCTAAAATGGCGATTATGACCTTTACAATCAAATTATAATTTAAGAAAAAGTTTTCTATCTATTTTCAAAATATCATTGCAACTTTTATTCAAACAAAAAGTCTATTTTTCGATCGTATCTTTAAAATCGAAACCTAAATACCTAGATAACAATTTACCTTTTAAATAAGAGCCTTATTCGGCCTTTAGAGGACGTGTCAACATACGTTACAAATCGTAATAAACATGTCAATACGTATAACTATATAGGTCAACACAGGTATACGTAATCCATTATTGCCGCGTCGTAATTTACATTATCTTTACATCTTAAAAAACACATTAAAAAATTTAATAAATTAACAAAATGACATATCGAAATGACAATATATATTTTTTTAGTTTAAAATGTAAATAACAAACGGCAAAAATTGCAAACTTGGCCCAGAAAAAAGTCACGTCATTTTCCCATAATCAAATTAGTCGTCGTTTTCAATCGATTTAAATTTAATTAGGCCACGACAAATGGTAGGTTCGCTTAAAAATATGGGCGGGTTTGCGCTCTTTTGCGACAAAAGAATAAAAAACAAAAAATTTCACTAAAAAAAATCAGTTTTTTTAATTCATTACACGGACACTTATTAACTCTGAAATATATAATTTAATTGTAAACACTAAATATAAAATCACTTACTAACTTTATAAAAATAAAGTACAGAACATACAATACAAAATTCCATGTATAACAACTAAGCAACTTACCGAGTTGACGAAACTGCGTGACGTAAGCTTTAAACAAACCCTAAATTCCTTTAAAAACTTTAAATTTTCAAGCACTCTAAATGTCACAAAAATTAACATATCAAATACATGTTAAAACGACTTTAACTTTGAACGTCAACCACTACTGTTCTATATTACTAAGCAGTAAAAATTTTTTTTTTAAATATTTTTTTCTCAAACTGGGAAGGTTAAAAAACTGAAAAGTGAATTACAACATGGCTCGCTTAGCTACGGGACCTTTTAGAGCGACTGGCCATTATCAATTATTTATTTCCTAGGTTCGCCACAAAGAAAACAAAACGGTCTCTCTTACTAATGCAAAAAAAGAAATCCACCTTAAAATTTTCTACTGGCATGTGATGCATGTTTAAAACTTCGATTTTTATGGCCCGAGCAAATGTCAAGGCCTAAATCGTACTTTTCATAAATTTAAAACCGCTTTTATTCGAAACAAAATACTAACCATAAGGGAAATTCCTAAACAAAAAACATTGACATTTTTTTTGTTACATTAAAAAATATTTAATTTAAACGAAAAGGTGAGGCCCTAGTGCTATTGATTCAAATAAGTTTTAAAACAACGTCAGCAGACAGATGATTCAATAATCAATTAATGGATGTTCAGATCCCCAAACTATCCCGAGAGAAAAGAGCCGATAATTTATTAAGTGTTGCAACGCACTGTCATTTTATATAAGTTGCGAGATACGATCTCTAGTAACGGTCAGCGAAAAAAACAACCCGTTATAACGACATATGCGAACGTAATTGTGTTTAGTTATGGTCAAGAAATATCTACCGAAAGAGGCCTTATCATTTTTGAAATTGCGCGTCAACTTAAATTATATTTTATGTCATTTATTTCTAAGCAATTTAACAATAAAATATTATCTCATAATCATATCAAGTGAACTCTTTGAGGAATACTATTGTGCAACTAAGGCCTTTAAGAATAAACTTATAGGCTTATTCTGAAACTTTAAACCCAACACACATTTTTTATCCACTTTTTCTCGGTGAAAATTTTACAAAAACACATACGCCGTTATTTAAACAAAACAGATATACTAGCGAAAATAGAGTTACGAAAACGAATGTTGACAAAACAACAACATTTAATACGCCTTTTATTTTTTATCCTGCTGACATTTGAATATTATAAATCCTGTTACAAGCAATATTTTAAATCCACTTTTTTAATCCATAATCTTTTAATCTTAGTTAGACGAATACAAGATTCTTTGTTTAACGCGATTTTTAGGCCCTTTCACGCCAACTAACGGACGCTTATTATGATACAAAAAAACATTAATACATAATTTTTGTTTGTATTATAGCCTATATTATCGAAATGAAGTTTTTAAGAGTCATAACAAATAAAATTCATAGCAACTTTAATTAAATTATAACGAATGAATGCACATATAAACACTGTACCTAGAAATTATGCTTTACCAAAAAACAAATCCATTAAGAAGTCTTATTAAACAAGTTCAACAACCAGAACAAAATTTTATCAAAATATTTTTTTTTAATTTTCAATTTTGTTATGAACTTTCAAACATCATAAAAATTCGTATTCAACAAAAATTCATACAATTCTATATTTTCATCATAATATTATGCTGTAAATAAAATACAAACCACAAAAACACCCAACCTTTAAAGGCAAGATAAAATAGCATCGTTAAAAACAAATTGTAAGTCAAGCGTAAAATGTGGTTTAGATATAAAGCAAACCCTCACATACAAATAGACCCATAGCAGGTTTTTGCCTCTTGACATTTAATTGCTATAATAACATGGACGAACCACAAACCATCCTTATACAAACAAAATTTGAATCAATTTGTGTCACGTGAAAGAACACAAGCGACCTCCTTAAATAAGATCACAAAACACCAAAGTAACTAAAACCAAACTATAAAAAATATCGTAAAGTTTTATAAAAACCCTATGTTAAAACTTTAAAAAATTTAACAAATAAAAATCCAAACACAAAGAAATTCAGTAGAAAAAAAAATAGTTTCAAAAACACAAAATAAAGAGTACTGCTCTTTTAATTTTAAACCAAATAACAATCTGTTGTGTGTCAGGATCAGGCATGTTTGTATCATAAGATGATAAGATTTTAATACACTTAGGAATGTGAAATCTGTATGTTATTGTTATGTAAGATTATTGAATCAAAAAGGAAACAACTTAAATCCTATACATTATTGTATTGTTAACTGTGTGTATACTTTTAGTTAATAAGATTAACATAACAATGTGTGTATAATAAGGTAAACAGATTATAAAACCTAATGTATATGTGCATGTGTTGTTGGGTATTTATAATTTAACCAGTTTACCAAAATAAGTTCAAAAAATTATTTATACAAAAAATATTATAAAAATGTAATCGTAGTTGTTAGCTAAAATAAATTACAAATAAAAATATGCATATTATTTAAAGTTGGTCATTCAAAATCATATTACTTTAAAACTTTTAAAATTTTTGCAATCAGATTGCTAAAGTGTTGCAAGCTTTTAACAACCCACAAAATCACACCTAATAAAAACCATGCTCCCTAAAATCTACAAACACAATTTCAAAAAATAGCTTATTTTTGGGATTATAAAAAACGTATGCATGCGACATGTGCATTTAAAACACAGAACAGAACAAGTACAATATTATTTATTTGTTTTTTCACGCGCCACACATAAAAACATGCATTGTTTTTTAATGTTTAAAAAATTATAATTAAAATAATGGCTTGGTGCAGATTTGTAAAGATTTAGACTCCGTTATCTAAATTTTCTTCACCTTACAACAAGCATCTGGCCAGTGAAAAATATTTCGAAAATATTGAAGCATTACTTTTTGCCTTGCAAAATAATTAAAACAACATATTAAATAACTAATCAACTAATAATTAAATAATGAACATGCTTTAAAAAAAGTTCACCCACATTGCTGATACAGTGGCTTGTTCTTTATTTTGACTCTACCTCTGATAAATGACTAAGCTATTTATTTTTATGTTAGTTATACTAACATACACCTGAGAAAAATCTACTGCCCATTTTTCTGCATGTAATAAATTACTTTTTGATTAGTAATAATCACTACAAAATTTAAATTTGCTAAAATAATGATTCAAAATCAGCATAGAAATTGAACTAATTGTTAATGGTTGATGTTGGTTGGTTGGTTGGTAAAAACTTACTTTTTTGACGTGGTAATGTTTCAGCTGTTAATGGCAAAATTTTGTCATCAACACAAATCAAAACAGTTGGTTATTAGTCAATTAAAGGTACATTCAGGCCAGGCTGTGAAATGCAAAACGTAAAAGTACACAAAAAATCCCCAGTTTTTAACCAACGTGCAATTTCCTACCATCATTACGCAAGCCAGTATGGGTGATAATAATATTCTACTGTGTGACAAAACAATACACGATGCAGCCCAAACCATAAGAACCATAAAAAGCCAACCGCAAAAATAAATTAAATACAAAAAAGTTAGTAAAATACAAACACATGAAGGGGGTTACATTGCTTTGTTTTTTTTGACAAAAAAGGGCACATCTCAAAAGAAGTAAGAGAAAATGTTGCAATTATGTTTGTTTTGATTCACTACCACAAAAATCAAGCAATGAAAAATGAAGTCATTGCAATTGACTTGTTTTTTTTTAAGAGTGATCAAAAAAAAGTAAGAATATGAGTGACACAGACAAAGAATCCAGGCAATCATACAGTTTGCTTTCATTTTGTTTTGCCGTGTAAAATTTACCTCATTCTTATGTTGTTGTGCGGTTTCCCTTTAACCTAATACTAGTTTCCTGTGGATTTGGAAGAAATGTTTTTGTTAAGATTTAAGCAGCCTAATATGTAATCATAACATTGACAACTCTAATACATAATATTTATACACATAAAAAATAGATGTTATTTTATTTAATTTAGTGACTTAAAGCCAGCCAAAATAAACCTACTTTTAAATTATTTTCATTTAGAACTGATTAGTTGGTTTAAAAAAGTACCATTATATGTATAAAAATAAAATATGGATTGTATGTATCATATCAACTATAACTTGTTTTAATTTATAATAACCAATAATATACAATTTTAAAAAATGACTAGTTCAAATATTCACAGCCATTTTATACAAATTTATATTGGAAGCATAGACAGGATTAAAATAATTTAAAAACTTACATACCTCAAAAAATATTTTGTTTTAGCAGATGTTGTTTTAACAATTTGTGTCTGTCACCTTCGGACTTGAGAACCAGTTAATTCAACAATATTTTAACAAAAATTCTACCTGATGCATTACTAATTCGATGCTGATCTGTATTTAAAAGAAAAAATTAAGAAAACGAGTAGGAAATAGATCTAGAAAATTATACAGTTTGTCAGTTTATTTTAAAATGATATTGCTCAACGTTTGCCAGTCTGAATTTTAAACGAACTAACATATAAAATATCTGTATTGTTTATTTACTAAAACCTCGTTATAAATTAACTTTACATGTACACAACTGCTTCAACCACTCGTACCGTCGTAACATTTTTAGGGCAGATACCTGCTACGTACCTGTTTACTAAAGAAGGGTCAAAATAGTAGACTCAAAGCAGCCGGGTATACACAGAACGAAGAAAGAGCTGTGTGGCTTTCTTTAGAAATTAATTCTGAACGAATCTTTATCACGTTGTTACATATTTTTTTGTATTTGTAAAATTATAACATGTAAATTTTTTTTTTCTTTATTGAAAACCTTTAAGACCCAGTTAAATTTTGTTATTGCCTTCCTGATATTTTTCGCTTGTGTAGGTCCGGACGTTCCCGTTTTTTCTACTTTGTTTGCTTCTACTTTAAACAAACGGGCGAAATCGCATAAAGTCATATTTTTGGTTGTATTTTAACGTAAAGTCTACGTCTGCACGTTTATACCAACTACACAAAATGCCGGTAAGTGCTTTATGTTTTTGTTATTGTGTTTAATTAAATAAAAAAATTCTAACTTTAGTTTTTTATAAGCACCATTGTTGTATGTCTGCCTGTAATTATAAATCGCGTTTTTGAAACTAACAGAAGGGTTTAAGTGAAGAAGAACAGTCTAGAAAACTCTTTATAGGAGGTCTTTCTTTTGAAACAACAGATGAGAATTTACATGATCACTTTGCAGTATATGGAACCATTGAAGATAGTGTAGTGATCAAAGATGGACATTCCCATCAATCGAAGGGTTTTGGATTTGTTACTTATGAACTAGAAGAACAGGTATTTGAATTTTAAGAGTTTTGTTTTAACATCATGAATTCAATTTTGTCACTTTTTTGCATAAATTTAAATCTTTTTAAATGTCTTACCTTGATGTATTAAATTTTGTAATCCTAGTTATTGTGTTAATTATGATATTTTATTTCATGTTTTTAGGCCGATAAATGTATGGCCGATCGCCCACATTCTTTACAAGGCAGAGAAGTTGATGTAAAAAGAGCAGTTTCTCGTGAGGTTTGTAACGCCAAAAATTTTTCTGATATAATCAGAAAATGTCTTTGTTAATTTTTTTTGTAATTTTGTATACCAAAATATGAAATTTTAATTGCAGGAATCAAATAAGCCAGGTGCACATGTTCAAGTAAAAAAGATTTTTATCGGTGGATTGGGAGAAGGCCATGAAGTAGATGAACAAATGCTAAAAGGTAATTTAAAAAAGCTTTGCATATTAAAATTATTGTATTTAAAAATCGAAACTAGTTATTAATTTTATGTTTCAGACCATTTTGTGGAATTTGGAGAAATAGAATTTTGTGAAATACCTGTTAATAAAGAATCGAACAAATCGCGAGGATTTGTGTTTGTAACCTTCAAAGATTTTGACACTGTGGATAAACTAGTTGGTAAATTAATTAAATTTTTTAAATGGTTTTGTATAAATTTATCCTATAAATTAAATTTTTTTCTTTTATTTAGCTAAAAAGAAAATTGAAATTAATGGAATACAATGCGAAATTAAAAAAGCGCTGTCGAAAGTTGAAATGGATAAAGCCAGACAAAAGAGTTAATATTAAAAATTTATTTTTTTATTTTCATAATTCTGTGACTGAATTAAGCTTGTCACTTAAAAAAATATTTGTTAATTTAGCAGAGGAAAGACAATATTCCGGCCGAGGAAGTGGAGGAGGGGGAAGAGGTAATAATTTTGATTTCTTATTTTTAATATTTCATGAAATTTATTCAACTATACATAATTTTAGGTCGAAACTACTCCAGAGGTGGGTACGGTGGAGGAGGATATGGCGGAGGAGGAAGATACAATCAAGGAGGTAACCATAAAAACATTTGCTCTCTAAGCTACCAAAAAATTATTTTAAATTAAAAAATCTATAATTGTTTTTTTCTTTTAGGATATGGTGGGGGAGGTGGATATGGGGATCGTGGATACAATGGTGGTTACAATGATGGGTATAATGACAACTATGGGGGAGGTAAGATAAATGTTTATAAATATATTATAACGTTAGTAAATATTTACAAACATCAAATTATATTTTTAGGATATGATGGATATGGTGGTTATGATGATGGGTATGGACCAGGTTATGGAGGAAATTCATCGAATTATGGACCAATGAAAGGACAATATGGACAGCGATCTGGAGGGCCTTATGGGGGTAAATATTTATAAAAATTGCCTTAATTAAATTTCAAATGTTTAATTTTTGAATGTTTTACTTTTTAGGTGGTTATGGGTCTGGAGGGGGAGGAGGAGGAGGAGGAGGAGGGAGTGGATATGGCGGGTATGGTGGTGGATATGGCAATAACGGGGGTTATGGGGGCTATAACAACAACAATTATAATGGGGGAGGCAGATATTAAAACAACAAACAACATATTTCCTAGGTGGGTAGGCTGCAAAGACTAATTTTTTTAATGGTTAAACACCTTTTTAATATATTTAATTCTTATAGATATTAGTTTTAATTTTTTTTAATTCGCATAAAAATTGTGCCTTTGAACTCATTTGTTCCGTTAATCACATTTTTTCCAAAATCTGAGTTGATTGAACAATGCTGCAATTGTGCATTGTATATTAACCAACATCTTGACTTCATACTTCTAGGCAAGCAACTACTTGCAGATGGTTAAGTATATAACCTAAAGCTAATTAAGTGGTCAGAAAATTAGCTTAAATCTTAAAACTTTAAACCTAATTCACTTATTTAATATATACTTTTGATATATCTCACAAGTAAGTATTATGATGCTGGGTCGAAACATAAATGAGTTTCCATTTTATTATATTTTACAGATTGATGATACACTGTTGTGGGTTATTTTGTTTGTTGTGTAATGACCTATATCTTTGTTCAGGTAGGGGGTTTAAGTCTTGAAGATAGGGATAGGCGCACACTCATTCCAATCATAAGATAGGGCTAATATCAACGTTAGGACGCAACCCCATAGGCAAGATTATCAATTCCCATGTATAGGAAAATAGGATGGTTTCTTAAAAAGTCAACTAGGAGTTTGCTTTCTTTAAAAGTCAACTAGGAATTTTTGGAAACAAGAATAATAGCTAGGAACGCTTAATTAAACTGGCCAAAATGATAACAACACACTCAACTTTTATTATCCTATTCAAGATAGCAAATAGAACCCCTAATCTAGGAAAAGTTGTTTGTTTGTGTTTTTTAATACTGCCGTTTTTTCGCTGTCAACTTATTTCTTGTATATTTCTCATGTGCATTTAGCACATCTCTGTGTAGCTAATAATTGATTGAAGAAGTTTTCCGTAGTAGCCATATTTGCATATAAAAATTTTAAAACTACATAAAGCTGTTTTTTTAAGAGACAAGTATATTTTAAAACACTTGACACTAAAGCTTTATTAATTTAGTGAAGTCTTAAATATTCAACCACAATTATTTATTGAACAAGCAACAAACAAATTAAGGCAGAAAAATCGAAAAAAACGTTGATAAGATCCATAGAATTTAATTAACTCTTTTTAATTTTAGAAATTTGACAAAAAAATTAAAATTTTTCCCCAAAATAGAAATATCGGAAAACACATGATAGTTTTGATTCCATAAAGTGCAACATAAGGATTAACATCATTGGACTTAATAATACCTCGCAGAGGAAAAGAAAAAGTAAATAAGTTAAAAAAAAATACAAAAATGCAGCCTGCTGCCAGAGGGGTTAATATGCAGAGCACACCATAAATATATACTTTAAAAAACACATAAGTAGCACAACTGTGGCTTTTTTTGACATAAACTTACCAAATTGGCAGTTTATTAGGGTTTAAAGATAATAAAACTTAAATACTGGACTAAACATGTAAAAAATCTACACTTCAAATGTTCATAAATTTTACAAAACATTTAAGCAATATGCAACAACAACACATAAAATGTTGTAAGGTATTTTATATTAAAAAGTAGACAATAAATACAACAAATTAATCGAAACCAGCATAGTTGTTAATGCTCCATAAATAGCATAGCTAAATTTGGAACTTGTTAAATATACCCTGTTACTTTACATTTAAATACAAAATTTACAATAAGAGTTACATATCACGCTCATTACCAGCATCTGACAAGTTATCAAGGCCATAACCAGGCTCATTGGAATAGTTTGCATATTGACCTCCTGAATTCTGCTCAGTTTCCCATGGCCACCCTTGATTGCCAGAATTGTTTGCTCCAGTAGGCCACATTTGCCATTGTCGCCAGGGGCCAGATTTTCCGGCTACTTGCTTGGTCTGTAAAAATGCAGCTTAAAAAATGTACAAAGCGTACTATTTACCAATAATTTTTAAACAATTTAAATACTTACAAGGTCATCGTCACTTGGAGTTGAACTTTTTCTAAAAATAAAGTTTATTTTGCAAATTACATTTTAAATACAAACATTGTATAATTTACCATAAATTAGAAAATAAACATACCTCGGCATAATATGTTGAACCAAATCAGGTGTCGAGAAAGCATTGAAGGAGTTTCCTGAATTATTTAGATCTTGTGATGTGGTTGCCCATTCATTTCTACATTAAAAGGTATTAAAAATAAAACACATGTTTTACATTAAGTAAATATGATAAGTCCATTAAATACCTTTGCTCAGGCAAATCTTCATTGCCTTGGTCTGTGCCTGTATTTCCTTTCCTTTGTAAGGCATTATTAAGACCTGCTATGTATTCAGCATACTCTGGTTCTGATCCTGTAAAATTTTAACAATTGTTAGCTGTAAGTTTAAGTAACATTCTAGTTTTTAAGCAATAAATTTAGGTTCTTGCCTGGAAAATTGGGATACAAAGCAGGATTTCGATTGGCATAAGGCCATGTATTACTTGACCTTGGTTCTTCATTTTGTGGAATTCTTCTTGTCGAGACTGGACTCCCAATTGGGCCTAAATATTAACATTTTAAAATCAGTATATTCAAACCATAGGCCTAACCTATGATTCTAAATATCAATACCTAAATGATCTTGTTTTGTAAGTAAATTATGCATCTCCTCATTCGAAGAAAGAAGACGCTCAGCATGTGGTAAAGATGATGTTTGGTGACTTCTTAGGTTTGGTTTATCCTGAAGAAACTTGTAGTTATCCAAGTTTGTTGGTGGGTGAGTGCTACCACTGTGGGACATGCTTTCTGTGTTGACCATATGGGAAATATTACCATGGGCATAGTGTTGCATATTTACACCATGGTTAGCTAGATAAGAATTATTGCCTTGTAGATTTTGCCGCTTTATTAACTGATCATGTTGCTGCTGCTGCTGCTGCTGTTGTTGTTGTTGTTGATTATCTTGTTGCAGGCGTTGTTGTTGCAGCTGATGTTGTAAAAGAGATGCCATGTCAGTTACAGAAGTCGATTTAAAAACACCAGGTGGCATGTTTGAGCTCGATGTGGGATTAACAGCAGGGTTGTTGACTGCATTTTGGGTTGGGTAAAATGTAACTGGAGATTGAGATCTTGGTAAGGCTTGCAAGATCACTGGGTTTTGCATGTGGGGTTGAAACAGCACTGGAGATGGAAAACCTTTATTCTCAGGTTGCTGAATGGTTTGGTATACAGGATACTGAAATTTACCAAGTTGTGGCTGTAAGTAAAGTGTCTGTTGCTTCTGCTGTTGAATCGAGTGCAAAATGTTGTTGTGAACATTAGTTTGATTGCCTCGTTGTCCTTGCATTGTGTTACGGACAAGAAGTATAGGTTTTTGAAATCTCTTTCTAGTTGATTTATCAAATGCTGAGAATGATGCAGATTTTGGTGCGGATTGACGATTAGAGTAGGTTTTTCGGGATAGTGGGATTGAATTTGGCTGGGATGTATTGGGAAGTGTGTTTGATTTTTTGGAGGGCTTTGGGGTTGTGTTGCTTCCTTCATCTGAAATTAACATTAAATAACATCAAAACTTTATTCTTAAAAATGAACTAAAAAAATTGGGTATAAATTTAAAAAAAAAGGTATTAAATATTTTACACACCACTGGTGTCTGTAGGATTTTCTCTTGACGTTGTGTTGGTCGAGTTTTTGAAAGATCCCTAAGGATTTAAAATAATTAAAAAAAATATACCAAATTTTTAAACCACAAACTAAATTTTAAGTTTTTAAATTTACTTACCGATAAATTTCCAGAATCATTTTGGCCTTTTTCTACATCCATCTAAAAATTTAAAAAAGAAGTTTTAAAAATTTTAAAAATAAATTATTAATTTGTCAGCTTACATTTTCAGCCGACTTAAGTTTTTCTCTCATCACATTTGCTTTCCTGATATTTAAACTTCCGGATAGAAGTTTAATAACATCTTGTACAGCTTCCTCTGAGTCTGATTTTTCTTTAAAAAAATACTTAATTTTTACTGTTTTTGTTAGTTAAGTTGGTATACAAAAAATAAATGCAATAAAAGAAATATAAAATTAAACTTTTACGTCAACCTTAAATAATGTTACAAAATAGAAAATGATTTACACATGACATTACCTTCCGTATCTGAAGTTGCCCCAGTTTCATTTACAAAAGATTCTTCCTTTAAAGTTTGTTCTTCAACTTTATTTTTTCCGGCTGTATTAATGGTAGAGATTTTTGCTACAGCTTCTGGGTTGTTTTGTTGTCTCATCCACACTGACGCTGATGTGTTGTCCTTTCCTTTTCCGAATGCATTTCTGAGGCTTGCCTCTACAAATACCCCAGGTTCAAACCTACAAAAAAAATCAAAACTTAACTTATGACACCTAAATTACAAATATCTTAAAAGTTATCCTATAAACCTGCTATGCCAGCACTGTTTATTTTAAATAGATTTAACTAAAAAAAGGATTTACTTTTGGTTTGCTGCAGATTTGATGTTGTAAACAGCGATATAACGAACTTGAATGTTTACAATTGTTTTATCAGGATCCACATTTCTATGCAATAAAAACATGGTTCCAGGATCCTCCTTAATACACCTAAAAATACAAATTTTAAGAATAAATTTAAATACATGATAATGTATTTACATAACAGCTAATTTATTTATTTATTCCATATTAGGATGATCAGTTAATTCAACCTGGCGACAAAATAACCCTCAGGGTTGAAATACTTTTACTTTGTTAAAAGAAACCATCAACAAAAAGGATTTATTAGATCGGTTTGTTTAGGGTAAAGTTGTATCAGAGAAGATTTGACATAAATACCAAATAAGCTATATTAACAAAGAAAAAAAATTGTTTACCATGTTGATGGCACTACCACAACAATAAATGATGATTTCTGGGTGACAAAAGCAGTGTTTTTTGACTTTGAATCATTTTCAATTGTGTCTATAACAACCTTTATAAATATAACAACAAGGTTATTGCCATGATTGTTATTTTATTACAGAATGATCATAAAAATGCCGATTTAACGACTTAGTAAACACCTTGTCCTATTAAATAGCAAGGCGTCTCTTTAAATTCCATATTAGGTTTATCATTGTTGGGCTTTAAAAATAGAATTAAAAAATGTGCTACATTAACATATTTTACAACATAACCTTTAATAACAAATTTTCGTTTAATAAAAAAAATTGAAATTTTACACAGTTTATTTTCTATATTTACCAATCCAGAGTTTCCAAATAATAATTGTAAAGTAGCTTTAGCATGTGACCTCCACCTTGCTGGGCATAATTCACCGAGAATTTCCGATGTTAGGTTGGTTGTTTCACCTAGTGTTAACTTGTGGTTTGTGGATTGAATCAACTGGGTCACAGCATTCTAAAAAAAATATTTTAAAGAGTTTTGGCCTATTCATTTAAAAATAAAAAAAATTAAAAACAAATATTTTAAATAAATATTCGAAACTATGTTTTATCAAAAATCAACTTTACCGATTTCAATGTTGCATTTTCCAGGGGATTAGTTGAATCGGAAAGAAATTCTTGATTCAAAACCTTAAATTGCATCAAAGGTAGTTCACAATGTAGGAACTGACCAACTGGTAATCTTTGAATTCCCTAATAATAAAGGATTTAAATTTCAAAAATCTTTTTACATGTATATAAGAAAAAGCTTGTACACAAGGACAAGTTAAAACCAGAGGCTGTTTAAATACACAGTTTTTTGGTATATGTCTTACTTGTTCAATTTCCTTCATGCTGCAACAATTTGTCAACGCCGATTTAGCTT
Organism: Corella eumyota; assembly: GCF_963082875.1. Lineage (NCBI taxonomy): Eukaryota > Metazoa > Chordata > Ascidiacea > Phlebobranchia > Corellidae > Corella > Corella eumyota. The sequence continues at coordinate 8,021,383 of NC_137491.1, forward strand.
GCAAGGGTGCCATATAAAAAGCTCCTTGGACAGTGACAATTGGTAATGCCATTCCTCTGATCATTGACTCATAGCTCTAATTTTTTAAAAAAATGTATTTTTAAACATCAGCATTTTATTTTTATATCATAGACAAATTGCTAATTGCTATTATTTTATTTAAGGAAACTCATTTTTAAATACTATGAAAAATTTCCTATACCCTTAGTGCAGAAGAAATCTTTTGGTTCAACTTTTTAAGATGCGAGTCAGATAGTTTTGTTGAGTCTAACAAAGTTTGAATTTCAGCTTCATTAAGTCCAGAGGTTTTTCTTAAACTGTTCGTCATCTTATAACAAAAGTTATGGTTTAACTAATGGTTTTACCAATATGCTCACTTTAAACTTTATATATGATCCTTTACTTTGATGCATTTTTACCTGTTTTGTGCATATCCAAGAACTAACACATTTTTCACGATTACAAAGCTGATTCCATTCACTTTCAAATTGGTTCTTTTTCGGATTAATTTCATCATTGTTACTCTCTTGTGATAATGTCACATTTTTGTTTTTACTTTCTTTTTCTGTTGTAATGTCAGTAGCTTTTATGTCACCTGTCTAAATTCATAAAACAATTGCATAAAAATATGTTTTATTTATTTGTGTTAACCATTATGTTATTATCTTTATTATGTATCTTTTTTTAAGTCTTTTTACCTGAGATTCACTTTGACTTAAAGCATTTTCCTCTACAAATTCTCCAAACACTGTGGTTTGCAGATTTCTTAGATATCCTATACATTTTTCCAACACCTGTAACATTTAACAGTTTTGAAAAGGACATAAATAATTTAAAATGTTTGAATACAGTAAAGTGACATAACGCAGTTGGATCTTTAAACAAAGAATATTTTAAACACTCTACAATATTGCTTAATCCACCTTTGAGTTTTGATTTTTCCATTGTGTCATAACTTGAATGTGATTATTGTTGTTGTTATTTGGTATTGTTAGGTCCATCAACAATTTAGCTAGCTCATTTTTTGTCTATAAATAAAAAAATAACAACATTATAAAAAATTATTGCTAATTAATAAACAATTTGTTACCTAAGGCCACAACAAGTATTCGGGTTTATAAATACAAAAAGCTTATCCAATAAGTCACATAATCATGTTACTTACATAAACACTTAATGTAACTGAAATGTTTAGCATTTTAGAAAATTTGTTTTTCATGGTAAGTGCAGTGTTTTCTGATGATGTATCTTGTAGCAATAAAGTTAAAGATTCAGCTAACCAAGATCCAGTTTTACACACCATCTATCAAAGTAAAATAAAAAATGTATATATATATCAAAATTATATTAACCAAAATACATGTAAATGTAAAAATAGTTTGGTAGTAGTTGAGCATTGTCTTAAAATTAACATGATTTATTGCACCATATAATTAGCGGACCCATGTTAAAAGTGTCAACAAAACTTGAGCAATACCTGAACTGATTCCAAATAAGCAGATATTCCTTGCTGTAAATATAAAACATGAAGCTCTGGGCTACTTAACGTAGAAGGCTCCGGAAGGCTAAAACAAATCATTAATTAATTTAGTTGTTGTTTAAATACATACACATAATAACAAAGTTAATCTATATATATAATGAATAAAAATATAGTTATCCAAAAACAAAAAATATAAAGTTTTTACTTCATTTTATCCATGTGTTGTTTGTGTGGATTGTTAGTGTTTTGCTTTTGTATAAGTTGTTGTTTTTGTTTGAGAGGACCTATTTGCTGTAGAATCGAAGATCGGCCAGGTCGGACTGACATTTTTCACTACTTAATGACAAAAAATAAATAACAATTTACACCTTTTACATGTCAGCATTATTACTATCGCTGCTGCACAACATAAAAGAATAAATTTATTTAATATATTCTAAAATAAAAAATATATATTTAATTTTAAACTGCAAAGTTAAATATAAAAATGGTGCAACCTATTTACAGAACTTGAATACCAAAATAACTTAACATGCAGTAACCAATCATTAGAAATTCTAAAAGTATTTTCGTGTATGTAGTTTATTAATTTTACAGCTTGATACTATCAGACTATTGAAATATTTAAATGTTAAAAAAAATTTACGAGTGACGACATGAAATTCAAAACTGTTATTACCGAAACAAATATACAACGTAAACATAAAAAATGTAACCTTTCTTTAATTTTACAGTACATTAAACTAATCAGACAGCTAAACTTCAACAAGCAGACAAAGAAAACATGAACGTAAACATCAAGAAAAACTTAGTTAAATAGTAAATATAAAAATGTAATTGCAAGCCAAACAGGGTTGCCGAATATTATTTTTTTAGTTATAATACCTAAAAAAGATTATTTTGAATAAATGGTATAAAATAATTTTACGCCTGTTAGTTACCAATATGCTAAGATATTGTTTAGTAAAAGGTCAAATACTGCCAATTCAATCAATTAAAAGCTTACTTTTGTTTTAGGCATTTTTTAAGTTAATCAACCGCATACATTTCAACTTAGTTTATATCTAATAACACTTTTTAAACATCGCTCTTTTATTTCAAATGTTGCAGTAATTTTTTTAGTTTAATATTTGTTAAGGGTTTGGCTTTGGGGATAAAATCGTGAAAATTCCTTAGTCAGCAAAATAAAAATTGCTGACAGTTACAATATACCCCGCTATGTATTAGTTAACTGACCCTCAATACCTCACGAAATGCAATGAATTTAGGTTTAACAGAAAACGACAAGGCAGAATTCGTCTCGGAATTGGATTTTTGGAAAAACATATGGGAGAAAAATGCTACACACTTTCATAAAAACGTAGCCCATCCGGATTTGGCAAAGCATGCAAAATTGTTGATTACCGAGAAAAAAGGTCGGGTTTTCATTCCACTATGTGGAAAAACGCTTGATCTTATTTATTTTGCTAATAAAGGTCAAGAAGTTGTTGGAGTGGAATACTCAGAAATAGCTGTAAAGGAGTTTTTTGATCAAAATGCTCTTAGTTTTACCAAATCACAAGTTTTATCATATGGTGTTTTTAAAGCAAAGGAAAAGAATATCACAATATTTCAAGGAGATTTTTTCAAGGCTACTGCTGATGTTTTAGGTATGTTTGATGCTATCTGGGACCGTGGGTCATTTGCTGCTATAAATCCAGTGAATAGAGCTAAATACATAGCTGTTATAAGTTCTTTACTTCAAAAAGATGGCAAATATCTTTTAAATGCCTTCAGATATGATCCTGATAAATTTACTGGCCCCCCACATAGCATAACGGATTCTGAGATTGTGGAAATGTTTGGTGAAGCAAATCTCAAGGTCATGAAACTTGAAGAGTATGATGATTTTGGTCCAAAAAGAGTGTCCTGGGGTTTGGATTTTTTCTTTATCAAAAATTTTCTTTTAACCTTCAAATAATTTAATATCTTTATCATTATTAATTTACTTTATGCAATTATTTTTTTTTATAATTTTATTATTGTTGAAAATTTTGATAATTTGTATTTAAGTAGTTTTTACAATTTTATTATTTAAGTGTTAACTTTTTATAATTATAATACTGCTAAATATGCAATTTTTATTAACAAATTAATATGCTTAAGTTTAATTCACTGTTATTTTTTTGCTTATTGTGTATTTATTGTTATTTTAACACCTCAAAAATTACTTTGTGCAACTAATTAAAAGTTATAATTTTAAGGAAAGTTTGTATTGTAAGTAAATAAGTTGTAAAAAGAATTAGCAATGAGTTCTAAAGATGGTAAAAGAAAGATAAATGATTTCGGAGTTGTTGAAAATGTTGATCTGACTCTGGAGGATTGGAGTACAAGATGGGATGTTAATTTTATCAATTTTCACAAATCAACACCGGATGAGGATTTAATCAAACATGAAAATTTGTTGATCACTAAGGAAAAAAGTCGTGTTTTTATTCCATTATGTGGAAAAACAGTTGATCTTGTTTATCTTGCTGATAAAGGTCACGAGGTTGTTGGATTGGAATTTACTGAGAAAGCCGTGCTTGATTTTTTCGAAGAGAATTTAATAGAGTTTGAAAAATCACAGATTAAGCCTTTTGATGTTTACAAGGCAAAAGAAAAAGATATAACAATATTTAAGGGTGATTTTTTTGATGCAACCCCCAAAGTTTTGGGCAAATTTGATGTTATATGGGATCAAGGCTCTTTTGTAGCCATAAATGTAAAAGACCGACCAAATTATGTAAAAACTATAAGTGCAATGTTAAACTCCAAAGGTAGGCATTTGTTAATTACATATATTTATGATGCTACCAAATTTGTGGGCCCCCCTTACACCATTACAGATGATGAATTTGAATCATTGTTTAATGAAGTTGGAATGGAAATTAAAAAGTTGGATGAGTATAGTTGGGATTCACATCACGTAAAGGAATTTGGCCTTGAAAAACTAAATATTAAAGTTTTCTTATTGACACTAGTGTAGTTTATTTAAAATACCCTTTTTGAATAATTTTGCTTAGGCGTAATTTTGCAATATTTTTAAGGTTGCTAAGCTTTTATTAAAATGTTTTATCATTGATTAGCATTTATTGTTTTAAACTTATATATATTTGCTTTTTAACTTGTATATTTGCTACCTTTATATTAAAAAAGGAGTGCCCACTCTAAAAAAAACACTGATAAACTATAGTAAAACCGTTGATTTTAAAAATAAATGTATATGCAGGCATCAATTGACTAAGAAGGACATAAGTGAAAACCAACAACTTATTAAATGTTTTTATCTTTAACCTTTCCTTTTTTTAGCATATTTAAAACATTGTAAACGATAAAGATTCCAATTGAAATGTTGATTATTAGAAAGCCGAACGTCGACATCCATGTTATTTCTAGTAATTCCGAAGAAACGTTTCTAGAAATATATTTTTAGTATATTAAAACTGGGTGCATTTAAACGACAAGGTTTGTGTTTAAAATAAAGTTTAAACTTACCCATTTTTATGAAGCACGGACAGTTTTGTGATGATTTCTTCATTCGTGCTAACGTACCGGATTAAAAGCGCAGCAACGACCACGTGAAAAACTTGATGAGAATGACCAAAAATGTCAAAATAACCTTAAATAACGTAATTGAAATATCATTAACTAGTTAAAACGACAGTATAAAGTTTTAAAGGTAGCAAAAATATTAAAAATTAAATTTTTAACCTGGATAAAAACGTTCTGGAAATTGAACCACAAACACCAAGCAAGCGACGAATATGCCAAAACCAAAAATAAACAGATCCCAAAAAGTCGGTATAAAAAAACTGCATTTTGTTCCACTTTCGTTACACAAGGACATCGACCTAAGTATAAATACAGATTAACATGTCCATTTACAGTGTAAACCCTTTTACTACAATTTAAAAGGCATTATGCCAAAACCCAGGTCTAATCAAAGAGGATGAACTTACCTCATTACGATGAAAAACGAGCCAAATACTAACATCAAAATAAAAGGTAACACTTTTATTACTTTAGTATCTTTTTGATTTGGAAAACGAGAAATCGAAATTACACATAAGTTCACAGTTCCAAAGCACAGCATAGATAACAGAAATCCTAAAAAAAAATAAAGTAAAATTATTTAAAATATGTGTACGACCGACAACCACTAACAGATTATAATTAAAAAAACTATTTGATTATCATAAACCGCCAATTCATAGCGTGTCATTTTCTACCTGTAGTAGAGATTTGATTAGTGCAGCAAGAAACAGGAGCAATATAATACAAAGCAGCGACCGCTATCGCTTGTGATGCTACCGTAACAGCTGAGTAGTCGCAACAGAAACAAAAGTCTGGAGCCTCCGGTGAGTAACAGTGAAACAGGTGAGCTAAAGAACTTGTTAGCAGCAGAATACTAAATGCTAAACGAAAACATTTACTTTAAATGGCCAACATTTTAAATATTTACTTACTTTTAATTACTAGTAAATTTCCATAAAAATTAATCAAAGTAACCTTACCAATTATCAAGACCCAATATGGATAGTACAGAGCATTATATGGATTCTCCAATGAAGAAAAAGTCGAGTAACCCCGGAATAATAAGTAAACAAACGGAATAAAATGAGTCCAGAAATTCAGGGTTTCGTTAGTTGGATAAAATGCACTAGAAACAGTTAAAAATATTTGATTTTAATGCAAAAACATAACTTAAAATAAGAAAAAATGTTAGTCTTCACCTTCGTAGACAATAAGTAAACGATGAGGAATTAGGGCGGTATCCATGATGCAAAAAACGGTCTTTTAATATAACATTCTCTGATGGCGTTATCAGGTTAAAAGAACGCAACCAACTGTCATATTTTTTTCTAATAAAAATTACAAATGTGTAAAGTAGATCTAACTTCTTAATGACCTTTTAAGCTTTTAAAAACTTGCATTGGTCTACTGCCAAGTTTGAAAACTTATTTAATTTCTAAACGCAAGGTTTATATAGATATATTGCTTAGAATATTTTTCGGATGTAAGTGAAAAATACTTACGAGTAGACACACTTCGGTTGATCATTTTCCTTATTTTTGATGTCAAACTCTGACGTCATTTTAAAACTAAACCAAACAACTTAATATTTTAGAAATACAGTTAGCTGTCTGAAAATGTAATTTTATAGTCTTTAATATAAAGTAATATATTTTTATAAAAATTATTATTATAGGTACCTATATACAAATCTTCAACCCATATATATAGGCTTTATATATTTACGTTGTTTGATAAAAACATACATTTGCCACGTCAAGGAAACAACGTATTGATAATTTTTATTTATTTTAATGCATTATAAATTAATTGTTGTGTTTTGTTTACCAACGGTAATTTATATACGAAGTACACAAGCATGCTTACGTAGGTTATTTTTGTTACGTAGGTTATTTTTGTTACGTAATTTATTTTATTTAAAGTAATTTGTTTTGGGTAAATATTAAAACAATAAATGCTTGTTGAAATCAACACACCTACAGGTCGTTTAAAGTTCTTAAAGTATGTATTATTCTTTTATTCTATGTATAGACCCGCCTAATCATTTTTAGTTAAAAAGCATCAAAGACAATGCCTAAATATTTTTATTTTTTATGTAATATATAAAATTATTAGCGCTTATATTCATTTTAAATTTTAAAACTTAGCGTAGTCGTGATAATTGTTGCAAAGCAATCGTTGCTTTTTTAAATCAAAGATTTCAATATTAGGTTTTACTATTATTTAAAATTAACACCGTATCATATTCGGAAATAATATCTGTACGGTTTGTTTATTGTGTTGACGCAACATGCAGCAAGAATCTAGCGCAAGCTGTAGGCTAAATTGTCAAAAAATAAGGAATTTTCAAATGTTAAAATTTCTTTTTAATAAAACAAACAATTGTGCCCGAGGGTAACATGATTAATGCTTGCTTCGATTTTTTCCACACGAGGAAAAACTTTACTTATATAGCTGTTTGTTATTTAAAAAGTGACATATTTTTAAATAAACTTTAAAAGTTTAGGCAATTGGAAAAATATTACTCAAACTTTTGTTTTAAAGATAAAAAGTATATTTAAAAAGGGTTATACCTAGCTGATTGCAATTACATAAAGTTACCTTTTTTGTTAATAAAAATTCCTACGCGAAATTTTACTTAAAACAAGACCTTAATCAAAGTTATGAAAGAAATTTTTTGTTTGATTGTGTTGGCTGCATTAACAAATGCACAGTCCAGCTTAGAAGTGAAGTTTAATGAAGCTGCCTTTGAGTTTTGTAAGTTCTTAAAGTTAATGAGTTTTAAATTAGATACTACTTTTGGTATTTTTAAAGTAACACGCTATAATACCTAATTTTATTCCATATAGTTAAGAATTTATTTGAACAATGTATGACACAAAATGCCGACCTATACGGGACATTGGAAGATAATACAGAAACTATTATATATAATCCAATATCAACTGAAGTTCACCGATTTACCAAGTATTTTTTATTATTAGATTTTAAAACTATTACTTTTTCTTACAAGAAAATGATTTATACCAACTTGGGCTAGTTCAAACGGTTAAGCAAGACTTTATGCATTATGCAACTAACGCCAAACTGTTTTGCCTTTCTGTTTTAATTTTTAATAAATTAAACATAAAACACGTTTATATAAAGCGTTATTGGAACATCGCTTGAACTTTCGGATACCACAATTGAAACCTCGTCTTCAAATATTGTTTCGATTGAAGCGAAGAACGTATTAATTAAAACAGGTGGAGATTGGAATGCCGAATTATTTTTTAGTGAAACTAGGTAAATATTTGTTTAATACAAGAAAATAAAATGTAGTTAAAAATTTAAAATAAAAGAAATATCAATTTTACAGACAGAAATATTAGTCATCATTTAAACCGTAGTCTATTAATAAAACCACTGATAAATTTCTGTATTCTTTTAAAAATGTTAATGGTTTAAAAAGGTTTTCTATCATAAGTTTATAGAATGTTCTGTTTTAATTGTTTTTGTTATTATTAAAATCAAAAAGATTTACAATAGTCTAGGTTCTGCATATGGCAAATTTAATGCTTCGTTGGAAATTGATTTGGAAGTTAAATTTAGCGATCATAACGACAATGGTCAACTAAAGGTATGCACTACTGTAACAAATTAAATAATATACATTAACAAACTTATAAGAACATAAATAATAAACGCCTTAAAATGATAAAAATATTACAGTTTAAACTTAGTATTAGTTTGTTAGAATACAGACTGTTACAGGTTAGTATTAAATCATGTACTACAAACGTTCGATTTATTGAAACCTCTTTCGAGGGACCTATTCAGCTTAACGACACCATACCTGATTTCATATACAAACAATTTAGCAAGGACATAAAGGTTATTTAAATCATACTAATACTAAATAAAGTGTGGGCATTTTTTAATTTTGTTTTATATAATAAATGTAAGATTGTGCCCGCGGGTTTTAAGTTTTACTTAACAAATAAATATAATTTAATTCGTTTAAATGTTAAGGTTTGTATGCAAATGAGAGAGTCACTGGCTGCGACAGACTATCTTTTTAAAAGACCGTTTCAGCAAGACAGTTGTAAGCACATTTTAATATTTTTTCATCCATTGCTTTTGGTTTAAATGCACCGCTTTAACCAACTCACGTGGTTCTTTGTTTAACGGTTGTGTGTTAGGAACTATAAAAAGCTTCGTAAGTTTCAAGAGCCAAAGTTAAAATTTAAACTGTTTTTTATTTTATCGTAAATGTATTTGCTAATTTATATTTAATGTTGCAGATACACACGCTTTTAAAAGTTATATAAAACGAAATGCAGACATAATCGGTTCATTAAAAGACGGGGCACAAACTATTTTATACAACTCCATAACAACCGAAGTTCATAGATTTAAAAAGTATATAAATTAAGTTTTTAATTTTATAATTATTTGTTTTTAAAAAAATAATTTTAGATAATATATTGTGAACAAAACGTTCGCGTAATGCCTTTGTAAAAATTTTGTATATTTTTTTCCCTTAAAATAATTTTAGCTTAGTTACGTTAACAAAAAAGTAATAAAGACAATTTAAAAAAAGTGTTTTTGGAACATCGGTGCGATTTTTAAATATTCCACATGAGGGTTTGAATTCGAATATCATTTCAATTGTAACAAAGAATATATTAATTAACATCTGCGGGGACTGGGCTGTTGAACTTTATTTTAAAAAAGCAAGGTAACCTTTTTCTTAACGAAATGTAAGTTTAATCTTTGTTTATTGTTACTTATTAAATATTGAAGGTCATATTTTAGATTTTTTTTGCTTCAGGCTTTGTTCACTTTAATTATTTATTTAAATTGTCTTTTTTTTGCTGCAAAACTTCAGCTAATTTTTTTTATACAATTTTAGTGTTGCTACCTCAAAAGGCCAATTTACTGCTCAGATAAAACTTGATTTAAATGTTAACTTTACACTGTCTAACAACGGTAGACAATTTTTGGTATGTGTTTATTATAACTTAAATCTTTTATTTATTTAAATTATCATATTTTTAAGTTTTATTTTAAACTTTGCTAATTTTACTCTTGTTTACCTTATTAAAATTCTGTAAACGTAAAAATAAGGTTTGCCAAATTATAATATTATTTTAATTATTATTGAAAAATTCATTTTAAAAACTTATGCTAATTGGTTCCACCAAAAATAGATGGATATTGACAGATGTACTACAAACCTTCGAACCGTGAAACCTTCTTACGAGGGACCTTCTCACATTAAAGGAAGCATCGTCGAATTTATTGAAAACCAATTTATCACCGAAATGAAGGCGATTTAAATAATTTTGTAAATAATGAAGTAAAGTCATTACCATTAATTTAATTTTGTTTTGTGCGAATGTTAAGGTTTGTATGCAACTGAGCGAGTTACTGAATGCAACAAGTTTCCCGTCAGAAAGATTATTTCAGCGAAACAGTTGTAAATATACTTTGTTAAGAATCTAATTTTTTTCTTTTGGCTATTGTGCCGAAAGGGACGCCGAATCTATTGGAAAGAAATTGTTGAAACGGATATAAATGGAAACGAAACAAATGGAAACGAAACAAATGGAAAGGAAACAAATGGAAAAGAAACAAATGGAACGAAAACAGTTGGAACGGATTTCATAAAAGCGGATTTTGGCAGAGATTTTTTAAAATAGAAACAAATAAAATGATTTTAAGAAAGTTAATTAAATAAAGAATAAAAACAAATGAAGCAAATTTAAATTGAACATAAATACCCAAATGAATTTCAGTTAAGTTGTTTAAGAATAAGTTTATTATAAAATTAGGGTAGGGGTAGGGTATAATTTAAATTAATAAGTATTAAAGCTTAAATTATAATTGTTTTGGTTAATTGAGATCCGTTCCATTATCTTTTTACCATTTGCTTTCTTTTTTTTTCGTTAAACTACTATTCGTCGAAAAAATCCGCTTAATTAAGATCCTTTTCATTTGTTTCCGGTTCGTTAGTTTTTTTCCGCCAAAAAGTTATCCGTCAAAGAAATCCGCTTCATTAAAATCCGTTCCATTTGTTTTCGTTCCAACTATTTCCGTTCCATCTGTTTCGGTTTCATTTGTTTCCTTTCCATTCAATTCGGTTCCATTTGTTGCCGTTCCATTTGTTTCGTTTCCATTTGTTTCCTTTCCATCTGTTTCTTTCCAACAGTTTCTAGCGCCCCGTGCCAAATGCTAAATAGCTATTTTTTTACAGACACAAACGCTTTTAAAAATTATATGACACAATATGCTGATAAATTTGGGACATTACCAGACGGTTCGCAAACTTTGATATATAACTCCTTAACAACAGAAGTTCATCAATTTACCAAGTATGATAAATTGAGTTTTTAATTTATGAAATTAATTGTAAAGCGAGTTTTAGTAAAATGATTTACTGATAAAGGCTATGCTTTACTGATATAACTAGTTTTGTTTATTTGCTTGCTTTTTAATTTAGAATTATCTTTAGTTAAACAAATACTAATTAGGAACATTTTCTAATAAAGTGTAATTGGAACATCGCTGAAATTTTTAAATATACCAAGAGAGCGTTTGAATTCGAATATCATTTTAATTGCAACAAAGAATATATCAATTAACATCAGTGGCGACTGGGCTGTTGAACTGTTTTTCAAGGAAAGCAGGTAAGGTTGTGGATGTTTTAACCGTTTGGATGTATCCGTTGTTTGTGCATAGAACATAAAACTTTATTTTTATACTACTGTAGAGTTGGTTTTACAAAAGGTCAATTTACTGCACAGATAAAACTGGATTTAAATGTTAACTTTACACTATCTAACAACGGTAAACAACTATTGGTAAGCCTTACTTTTTTACAATTACTTGTGTGAACCAATGTTTTAACTGCTAGTTTTACTTTCATTGATGTCATTATATTAAGTTTCTTTACAAACTTTTTTAAATCATTAAGTTGCCAATATCTGTAAATTGTAAAATAATTTATGTTGATGTATAAAAAAAGAAATAAATTTAGCTTGATCTCCAGTCATGCACTTCTCAGCTCGGGTCTGTGAAAACTATTTATGATGGATCTTTTCATCTTGAAGATTCTATCTTAAAATTTATTGACAGCCAATTTACAAACAAAAAAAAGGTATTTTAATTAAAATTTATAATTGAAACAAAAATGTAGTTAGAGAAAAAAGCTATTTGTTAGTCAAAGGTTTGGTTTGCTTCTGGAATTAAAAAAAAAATGTCTAATTTTGTTTGTGTTAAGGTTTGTACGCAGTTAACAGAGTTACTAATTGCTGCACAGAATTTTCCTTTACGATTTTTTCAGCGAAACAATTGTAGGTGTAATTTGTAAATATTGTAATTTATTTATTAGTGTACTATTGTTTTAATAAAAATGTTTTCAGTAAATATGGAAATTGGTGGTGGTGTGTTCATCGACCTTTCTTTAACATCGAATCCGACTTTTACCGATTCTCAAGAAGGATTTGTTTCATTAGATGGAGGTTGTTTTCCGGCATCAGTAGAAGATTTTGTGTGAGTGTTTTCTTATTAAAAGTTTTGTTTTATATTTTTTGTAGGTTATAAATTTTATTTATTAATTTTCCAACAATACTTTAATGGTGATCCAAGCCTATAGTTGTCGTAAAATATAGACTAGTTGAAATAATTTTTTTTAATGCGTAAATCAAAATAACTACAATAATTTTTTTTGTAACAAGATACCCATACCCTCGGCCGATCCTACCTAAGTTTTCTGAATCTGATTCAGCTATTCAGATATTGGGAAGTTCGTATATTTTTGAGACGTTGTTGTACTCGTATTACATCACTAATGGAATATCTATTCTTATTGACCAAAACCTTGTAAATACCAAAAATATATTTAATGTAAAATTTTTGAATTCTAAATTTACTGTCATTACTAATTTTCCTATAGTTTAGTGGCATTTTTTTATTGTAGATTTCAGACAGTTTTAAAGGAATTGTTCTTACTACCCATTTTGTTGGACTTTTTATATCTGAATTACGAAGGTATATACCCAGGTATGTTTTTAATATATAAATAAAAGCGTTATTTAAAACTAAATAATTTGTTTAAGCAAAGTACAAACTTTTATTTTTTTATTAAGTCGAGAAATATGCTTTAAATTGACCGTTGTCGAGCCGGTTAGAATTAACATAAAGCCAACATTGGTGACATTCTCCGGTGTATTTGATCTTGCTTTAGAAACCACAAACCCAGTAACTTACCTTTTAGAGGATGCGTTTTCAATCAGAGCAGTTCGTTTTCTTATATATTTTATCGGTTTTTCGTGTTTGTGGTTAAGGTTGTTTTATTTATAAAACATGCTTGTAAATTCGATTTATATTATGTAAGATTGCTTATTATATTTTTAACAAAAACATTCTTTGTGGTAGTTCGTTAGTGGTACGGGAATGATTGGTATCAACGTTGACCAGGCGTTTTATGCCTCGCTGGAGGACTTAAATTATTCATTTCACCTTCTAGAGAGCAACATTGGGAAAATAAATTTAAGAGGAATTAACAATTTTATTAATTTTACTCTACCTCTAACAAAGAACTTTGTGGCAGGTAAACGGGCGAATAAAGTTTGTTTTACTTATATTTGGTAATTATTAATTTTTTTAGACATTTTTGGAACCGGTTTTTCTGTTTCGTCAATATTTGGAATTAAATTTATTAATGTTGAACTTGAACTCAAACAGGTAAACTGATTTGTTTGTTAAACTGATCGAATATAAGAATATAAGCAATATAAGCAGGTAAACTGATCGAATATAAGCATAAACCTTTTTTTGTTTATAATTTTACAGGACGCTTTTGAAATAAAAGGTAACTTTTTTCCATCTACGTTTAACTGAAAAAATTGAATTTCACCTAAGAAATTATGTAAAAATCATGAAATCATAAATAAAAGCTTGTTTATATTGCAAACAAATGTGTGTACCAGTGCTTGTAGTTTTTTGTATATAATGTCAAAACAAGAAACGTTTAAAAGGTTTATTTAGTTTGTTGAACAAAATATTTAAGGTAAGCTCCAGTATTAAAAAAAAATGTCTTTATTTCTAAAAGGATAATTTATTGTTAAAAGTAACGAAAATGCCATTTATTAAGTTAACTTACAGTTTACTTTGACAAAATTGGTAAAGCAGGGTGTTGAAAACAATTGTTGAAAAACAAAATTTGTACACGTTTCCGATTTGGCATTGTTTATTTAAACCTAAGCTAAATAAATTGGTTAAAACAATAAATAATTTTGAAGATGTTGTGTCATAAAAATGTAAATTTAATAAAAAATGCTGATAAGGTGAACACAAATTTTATGTAAAAATTCTTTAATTTTAGCATACGTTAACTTATAATTTTTTTAATAAATCTTGGTTAAATATATGTCTTTTGAATATACACAAGCGCAAGCATAAAAAATAATTTATTTGATCTTTTTGTTTTTGCACTTTTCCTTTTTAAGCATATTAAAAACATTGTAAACGATAATAATTCCTATTGTAATGTTGATTATCAAAAATCCAAACGTTGACATCCATGATATTTCTAGTAAGTCTGAGGTAACATTGCTGAAAAAAATTGTTATTTTACGCAATGTAGTAAGTTAGACGTTTAAAATTTAAACAAATGTTAAAGATTTGTAATATTTAATAAAATATTTTGGCCTACCATTTTTTTCATTACGGATAAAATAACTAACTTACTTGTTTTCGAGATGATATGATAAATTTTTAACGCCCCTATCTAAAACGCTCATGTAACGATATATGAATGTGGCAGAAAGCACATGAAAAATCTGATGCGAATGACAAAATATATCAAAATAACCTTAAAAATATTTTAATATATATTATTTTGAATATAAACGACCATTAAGTCCTATTGAAAAATAGTTTTTCGAATAAATTACTCAAAATTAGTTTATGTGTAAAAATTTTTTTTACCTGGAAAATATAGTTCGGGAAATTTAATAACAAACACTAGGCAGGTTGTAAATGCTACAATCCAAAGTTCACATACTTCCCAGAAAGAATGGTTTGAAATGTTGCATTTTAGATCAGTTTTGTTACACAATGACATTAACCTAAAAAACAACAGAAAAAAATTTGCAACTAAAATTTGCACTCTACAAAACTTTGTTATCGGAAAAGTATATATAAAAACTTTATGTTTATTAAAGCTTAAATTTTGTTTAATTTTAATAGCATTACGTTGTTGTTAAGTTACTTTAAGGGATGCTACTTGTGCAACTTTTGACATATACCAAACTAATTGCATTACCCCATTACGGTTGGAAAAAACCCAAATACAAACATCAGAAAAAACGGCCCCACTTTTATTAATTGGGCTTCCCTAAATTGCGGAAGACGAGTTATGGAGATTACACATAAGTTTATTGTTCCAAAACACAGCAGGATGAATAAAAAACCTTGCAAAATTAAAACTAATTAATTATATTTTACACATTGTGTTTTATAGTTTCGAAAGAACACAAAAAAATTGTCAGACACTCGATTTGCAGTTGTAGTAGATTGTAACGCGTTTTTTTACCTGTAGTAGAAATTTGATCGGTGCAGCAAGAAATAGGAGCTATATAATACAAAGCAGAAACAAATCCTCCTTGTAATGCTACTGTAACAGCTGAGTAGTCGCAACAGAAACAAAAGTCTGGAGCCTCCGGTGAGTAACAATGAAACAAGTGAGCTAAAGAACTTGTTAGCAGCAGAATACTTAATGCTATAGATAATAAATAAACAAAAAATATAGAGTATATCGTTTGTTAGCATATAAACGTACAATACTCTAAGTCGATACTACAGAATTTAGCATTAGCAATGAACTTAAGTAAGATATACCAATTATTGCGACCCAATAAGGATAGTACACAGCATGGTATGGATTATCTAATAAGTGTAATGTAGTGTATCCCTTGTACAATAAGCAAATAAATGGAATAAAATGAGTCCAAAAGTTGATGGTTTCGTTTGTCGGGTAAAAAGCACTGCAAAATAATTGTGAAATTTGATTTACAAATGCGTTGTTTCAATATTTTCTAACATACCTCCGTAGACAATATGAAAAAGATGAAGGGTTAGGGCGGTAACCATGATAGATACCATCATCTATTTCAATAACATTTTCGGATGGTGTTACAGTGCCATACGAACGCAACCACTTGTCATATTTTTTTCTAAAAGAAGTAATTTATTTGGTGATTAAAAATCTCGATTTTAATTCCTTTTTATTTTTGAGTTTCAAATAAATAATTATTATTGAAATTTTACTTAACCGTTTAATATAAATTTAAGATGAGTTTTAGCTAAAGCTAGACAGACATATTCTGCGTAACTAGAAGTCAACTTTCAGTACTTTTTTTGCAAATTGTAATTTACAAGTACGGTATATAAATATAAAATAAAACCAATTGTATTCTAAAACATGTTCAATTACTTACGAGTAAGTACACTTTAATGTTTCTTTGATCTTATCGTTTTCTGGCGCCATTTAAACCTAAACAGTAAAATTCTTTGTTTGCCGAATATTTTAAATTTATATCTATGTTAATACATATAAAATTTGTTGTTAGCTATTAGCGATACAATAGTGTTTTTACGTCAAGGAAGTAAGAAATAATTTTTGTTTTGTATATCGACTCTAAATGAAGACGTAGATTCAACAGAATGGTGTTACTTATGTTTATTTTTTTATTGTTACGCTCTTGTATTGTTTATATGATATCATTTACACAAAAAAAAAACAAATGTATGATTTAAATATTTGAGTGATTTATATATGCCTCAAGCCGTAATAAATAAGGAATTTCCAAAAATCTAAATTTCTTGTTAAAACTAATAATTACGCCCGAGGGTGATTTGATTACTGCTTGCTACGACCTTTTCAACACGTTAACAATTTAGTTAACAAGCCATTCATTATCTAAAAACAAGTGCATTATTTACATAAATAAACTTAAAAAGGCCTAGATCTTTAGATAACGTATGATAAATGTACTTTTGTTTAGCAAGAATGAATTAATATTAAAATTATTGAAATAATAAAGCTGATAATATTTTAATTACCAGGATAATCTTACAGCAAATTTTTATTAAACACAAAATTTGTTTATTATGAAATTGCTTGGTATTTTTTGTCTGATTGTCCTGGCTGCGTTAACAAACGCACAGTCAAGCTTAGAAGTGAAATTTAATGGAGCTGCCATAGATTTTCGTAAGTTTTTAAGGCCATAGTGATATTTAAGTATACTTATATTTTTAGTTTTTTGTGAATATGTATTCATATATAACTATTTTAATGTTACAGTTGCAAACGTTTTTGAGGGCTACATGACACGAAATGCTGACATATACGGGACATTGGAAGATAATACAGAAACTATTATATATAATCCAATATCAACTGAAGTTCACAATTTTACCAAGTAAATTTATTTCAATTTTTTGTTAATTTAAAACAATTTTCTAATGATATTCTTTTTATAATCATGTTTTGTACACAAACCTTATCTGGTTTATAAGGCTTAACGAGAATTTTTGGACATTTGTGTGCTAAACCCAAGTTTTATTTTTGCCCACTTGTTTAAATTTTTTTGGACTAAATTAAAAAAAAAACGTTTTGAAAGAAAAATATAATCACCAAAATTTATATAAAGCGTTATTGGAACATCGCTTGAACTTTCGGATACCACAATTGAAACATCGTCTTCAAATATTGTTTCGATTGAAGCGAAGAACGTATTAATTAAAACAGGTGGAGATTGGAATGCCGAAGTATTTTTTAGTGAAACTAGGTAAATATTTGTTTAATACAAGAAATTAAATTTAATAAAAAAATTAAATGACTGTATTTTACGGACCTTGTTAATTCTCTTTTGTACTTTATTTTTTCATAGAAGGCTGTAAAGTACAAGTGATCTTGGAATTTAAATAATAGAAATTTCATATTTACAAAAAAGCTTAGTTTTTATTTGTTGTCGTATTAAAATAATAAAACCCACTACTAAACTCTGGCGACCATATCGAGATGTTTGTTAGTGTTTTTAAAACGTTTAAAAAATATTTTATAAAATATCACGTTTTAATTCCTTTTGTCGCTACTGCGTTTAAAACCAAAATTATGTACAATAGTCTAGGTTCTGCGTATGGCAAATTTAATGCTTCGTTGGAAATTGATTTGGAAGTTGAATTTAGCGCTCATAACGACAATGGTCAACTGATGGTATGTATGCATTACTATAATAAAATAAAAAAGTTTACATTAACAAATTTATAAAAATATAAATAACAAACGCCTAAAAATTATTAGAATATTACAGTTTAAACTTAGTATTAGTTTATTAAAATACAGACTATTACAGGTTAGTATTGGATCATGTACTACAAACTTCCGATTTATTGAAACTTCTTTCGAAGGACCTATTCAGCTTGAAGACACCATACCTAATTTCATAGACAAACAATTTAGCGAAGACATGAAGGTTATTTAAATTTTACTAATACTAAACAAAGTGTGTAAAGTGTTTGTTAATTTTGTTTCCAAACAAAAATCTAAAATAACATACTTACGTGAAGGTTTGTATGCAACTTAGAGAGTTACTGACAGCCCCGAATTCACCTTTACAGAGTTTTTTTCGGCGAGATAATTGTAAGTAACATTTATTATGAAGATAATTTATTCACTTAACGATTTTTTTTATTTTTATGCCAAAGTAAATATGGAAATTGGTGGCGGTGTGTTTATCGATCTTTCTTTGACATCGAATCCGACATTTACTGATTCTCAAGAAGGATTTGTTTCATTGGATGGAAGTTGTTTTCCGGCATCAGTAGAAAATTTGTCGTAAGTAATTTTGCAATAGAAAGAAACGTTATCTAATTTTTGTTTATTTTAACTTTATTACAAGTTTGTTTCAAAAGATATTTAAATAGTTAGCCAGACAAAAATAATTAATATTCTTTTTAAACATTTAACAATTGCAATGTTTTGTTACAAGTTACCCATACCCTCGACCGAGCCTACCACAGTTTTCTGAATCTGATACAGCTGTTCAGATATTGGGAAGTTCGTATATATTTGAGACGCTGTTGTACTCATATTACATTACTGATCAAATTGCTATTACTGTTGACCAAAGCCTTGTAAATACCTGTTTAGATTTATTAAAAAAACTAAATCAAAATTTTGGGTGCTAGACTTACTGTTATAACTTATTTTTTAATAGTTTAGCGACATTGTTTTTATTGTAGATTCCGGAGAGTTTTGCAGGTATTGTTCTTAGTACAAATTTACTTGGATTTTTGATACCAGAATTACGTATTTATAAACCTAGGTATGTTATTTACATATAGATAAAAACAAAATTTAAAACTAAAAATTTTAGTTTAGCAAATTATAACTTTTATATTCTTAATAAGTCGAGAAATTCGTATTCGATTGACCGCTGCCGAGCCTGTTAGAATTAACATAGAGCCAAACTTGGTGACATTGTCTGGTGTGTTTGATCTTGCTTTAGAAACGACAAACCCAGAAACTCAACTTCCAGAGGATGCTTTTATAATCAGATCCGTTCGTTTTTTAACTTTATTTACATTTTGGTTAAACAATTTTTTTATTTATTCTATTTGAATAATAAATGACTTATTGTTATTTAAAACTTTTTATATTAAAAATGCGATGTCTTTGTTATAGATTTGTCATAAAAAAAACTTAAACATCAAAAATATCTTGTTGTAGTTCGTCAGTGGTACGGGAATGATTGGTATCAACAACGACCAGGCCTTTAATGCTTCGCTCGAGGACATAGATTACTCTCTTGAACTTCTAGAGAGCAACTTAGAGAATTTAAATTTAGGAGGAATTGAAACTTTTATTACTCTTATTCTTCCTCAAGCGATGGAGTTAGCGACAGGTAAGTAAATAATTAACTTGCAAGTTTTAATACTTCTTATTTTGGTATTTTTTACCCAATTAATTTGTTTAGATTTTTTGGGGACGGGTTTAGTAATTCCATCAATCTTTGGAATTAATTTTGTTGATGTTGAGCTTGAACTCAAGCAGGTAAAAGTCTTTTAGTGTTAAAAATATTCTTTATCATTGCAAACCAATTCTACTTGCAACATTTTCTTTAAACGTTATTATTTTAACAGGATGCATTTGAGATAAAAGCCAATGCTCTACCATTTACATTCAACAACTAGATAGTTAAAAAAAATGTAATATATTAAAAAATGATTTTTTTTTAATAAATATTTGACAATGTTGCAAAGAAAACTTGTTTAAATTAAAAATAAAAATAACGAGTCTTGTTTTGTATTAGGACTATTTTAAATGTTATGATTTTTTTCAAAATAAACTTTTTGATGCGATTATTTGTTGGTACTTAAAGCCATCTATAAAATCTGCTGTTAAAATTGAAACAATATAATGTCATAACAAGTTGTAAATAATTTAATGGCATAAATCTTTAGTCGAGGCCTCATAATTTTGTTAAAATTTAAATAAAATTTTAGTTTTGCCTTTTAAAGAATGCAATTAAAGCGTGTGTTTTTGGTGGTGAAAAAACTAAATTTGTATGTAATAAAATCAAGTGTGTTATGTTTTAATTAGACATAACTGTATTTTTGTTCCTTTGATGCAAAACGTTCATTCAAGACCCAACGTTTATTCGGGATGTTAAAAAAAATAAAATACTTAATAACATCATTACACTTCTTTATCAAATTACGAAAAACTTAAAACTGTGTTGCCTAGCATATAAAATTAAAAAGATTTATATGTCCAAAATTGTAAATTTGTGAAATAGACTTAAGAGCGAAAGTTAAATTTTTATTCGTTTTGTTTATGTGCGTCACCACTATAATTTTTATAAAAGTGAATCGCCCTGTGGCTTTTTTGTTACCTAAAAATCGCCGCGGTTTGGTTAATTTACCAAAAATGCTTGAAGTTTATATATAAAAGTATTTGCACAAAAGCCTGTTGTTGCATCAAAACGTGCTGATATACATGCCCTAAAGGAACGATTAAAACAAATTAGCGCACAAACTAAAACTTTTTTTAGGAAATGATAAATAAGAAGATTACTGTCAACAAAATAGAAAAAAATGCTATATTAACCATAACTTGCAGGTAAACCTTGAAGTATACTACATTTGATTTAAGTATATTTGAATAAATTTTAGAAAGTATTTTGTTTAGTTTACAGGTTTAGATTAACTGAAAAAATGAAAGTGTTGTTGATTTTAGTTCTTGTCACGTTGACTTATGCAATAAGTAATCAACCTAGACCCGGACTTCGCAGCAGAGTAAATAAAGCTGGATTAAACACACGTACGTTCTTTAATTGCCTTTAATATTTTTTGACGAGCATTGTTTATTACTTTTTAATGTTTTACAATTTAGTATTGGATGATGATGCAAAAGAAGCTGCAGAGAATGATCCTTCAACTTTTGTAACACTTGGTAAACTTATGCAGAAATCAACGATCGGCGGTTTGCTCACACAAACCGTTTCAGTACAAAAGTAAATTTAGTATTCTTTTTGTAAAATTGAATTAAGTAAAAAAAATATATAATAGAAGTAAAACACTTAACATTTTGTATTTAAACATCGTTAAAATATTATTATAAAGTAAGTGTTTAAGTAATTTTAATTTTTTCTAACTGCTTTAGTGTGCAAGCTTTTTCTATATCTTTCGAGCCAAGTGAATCTGATGACAATCACCAACTTATTCCTCCAAACCACGTGATGAGTACATACGTTATAGATAGTATGACGCTGGCTGGAAACTGGGAACTGACAACGACAACCTCACTAACCTTGTAAATATTCATAATTTTTCTACGTAGTAATAAATCCGGAGAATTGTATCAATGTACTGAAAAATATATTTTATACAACACCATTGTATTTAAAATCAAATTTTCTTGCATTTTGGTAGCTCTGGAAAAATGCCCAATCAAAAAGGAAAATTTACCGCACAAGTTAGCAATCTAAAATTTGATTATACTGTTCAACCAACCAGTAGCACTAGCGGTCAATTTCGAGTAGGTTCAACTTTGTTTTTTATTTATAATTTACAGTTAACAAAATGTATTTTTACAGGATATACTAATATAAAAACAAAATCTGTAAAATTTATTTCAAAATATGTAACGTGCGAAAAAAGTTAATAAACAATGTTAATCAATTTAAATACTACAAAAAATAAAGGATTTATACGGTGAAACAATATTGTTGTTGTAGGTATCAGTTATTGACTGTACAATAAAAATGTTTGGTAGCATGGAGGTAGAAGCTTCTCTAACTAATGGTAATGAATACATGAGGAAAAGAGTAACAGAATTACTGAGAACTATAATCAGTCGAAGGGTAAAAAATTAAATAAATATATTTGTTAAACAAGTAAAGTTGTAGGCATATTAAAAACGCCTAAAAATCGTTGTTTATTTAAAAAATTTTTTTTTTTTTTAGTTTTGCAATTCGTTTAGTAATGCCCATGAGGAATACATCAAACAAAAATTTGCTCGAGAAGGCGGTAAAATCACTGTTTTATATAAAATAAATAATATTTTGTTTATGTATAATAAAATGTAAAAAAACAACAATGTTTTGACTCCTTCTTTTTTGTCTTTTTAAATCATTGTTCTATCTTCTATGTTGCAGTTATGAACAGAGTTGGAGTTGGTTCAGTAAGTATGGACAACCGAATAATGGGTCCAATCACAGTCGATGATTTTGGTGTGGTGGTTAATATGAGAGGAAGGTGTTTTTCGGCAAGAAATCCAGATACAGGGTAATTATTTTTACTCTTTATTGAATAATAGTAAGACAAGTCTGGTATAGTGTCTAAAATAATTTAAAAAAACAAAGTTATTTTTTACTTGATATTAATTTATATCAATATTACGCATTATAACATACATTAGTTTAAAGTTGATATTATAAAAGGTTTTTGCTAAATTGCAGTGCTCTTGACTCGGACGATGACGACGACGAAGATGTTTTTGGAAACACTGAGGGCCAAAAATGGCAACTAACAGGTAGAAGAAGAATGCTTCAAAGTTGTTTGGACAGTTTCTACATGGAAGACTTATTTGAATTCGACATAACACAAGATATGGTGAGTTTATTAAAGTTTATATTTAAAAGTATTTTATATGTTCTTTTGGTTAACTTTTTTGGTAATTTAAACATTTTAGGTTCCTGTAGCTATGAGACCAATGTTTCGTACAAGAATGGCAAGAATGTTTATTCCTGGACTAGACAGATATGGAGATAGGTAAATAGTGTTAATTAGTGTTGAATACAATTAAACTGGTTAACTATTTTAATAAAACTTGTGATTTTAATATTTGCAGGGAATTACGGCTTGGTTTGGGTGCAACAGAAAGACCAAGAATATCATTAAACGAAGACGGAAGCATTCGCATTTCAGGCAGCATGAACATAGCTGCAAATGTTGTTATGGACGATGGGCCTAGAAATGCGTTGACTATGCGTGCTGTAAGTAAAATAAAATAACGACAAGTAATGCGGCACACTTACGTTTTTCTAATTTAAATGATTCACTTATGTAAATTGGTATAGGGTAGGAATATATAAATTTGAATTTTTTAATAGCCTGTTGCCTTTTGTTTTAAATCAATTAATTTTTAGCGAATGAATGCAAGTTTGGCTATATCAGTGAAGGGCAACAAAGTTTTTAGCCCAATTTCGGAAATTAATACAAGTGTTTCTCAAGTCTCTTCTGAGGTTGGAGATCTTCCTCTTGAGGGAATGCAGGAGTTAATGAACGAATTTATCCCAGAGACAATGAATTCCCTTAACGGTATTTTTTTTTATAAAAGTTTTGCTAAAAAAATCGTACTCGTATAATTTAATTGTTGTTTAACTTTTGTTTAATAATGATATGTTAGTGAAACAACTTCGTTAATTGTATAACATTACACTCTGGCAGCTTTTTCATCTGGTTTTGAAGTTCCTAGAATGTTAGGACTGGAGTACGGCGACCTTTCAATGGATGTTAAAAAGGTATGCATAAACTTATAACCATATATAAATATAACATTAAAAAATATGTATTTTTAGGGAAAGTTTGAGTTACACGGATCGGTCAGTCGCTAGAGGGGTGAAATACAACAAAATCACAAACATTATCAATATTATATAACAATATTATATTCGTATTTGTTGTGTCTTAAACATTTATAATAAAACATATATTATGTTTAAGATGATCTTCTATAAAAATATACTTATACGCTTGCAAAAAATGATTTTTTTATTTTAACCTCGAGTTTAAACACAAGAATAGGTGTTTAAACTCAAAAAATCAGTCAAGTTTAGGTTTATTTTATATATATTTTTGTCCGTAAAAAGTTTTTTTTATTTTTAAGCCTAAGAAATTGGCAATTACTTGCAAATAAATAAGTTAAGTAATAATTTAGTCAAGTCATGACGGCGTAGTTCCGCTAGATGGCAATAGCAAGCTTATCACGTTTGTTATGGTTCGTGGTATTCGCCCTGTCACGGTGAGATAAACAAAAAATTTAAGTTTATAACTCGATGCAGCGGTACAGAATCGTTAGTTTACTTAAAACATCTTTTAAGTCAACAATATTTGCAAGAAACATGTCTGACGTAACAACATTCGACTACTTGGTGTTAGGAGCAGGTTCAGGCGGAATTGCAAGTGTGAGAAGGTCAGCTGAATTCGGAGTTAAAGGTGGAATTATTGAACATGATCGACTTGGAGGAACATGCGTAAGTTTTCAATTTGTTTATTGAGAGTTTGGTATGTTTGTAATTTTTAAACGAACTTTATAGGGAATATGTTTAAAAAAATACAAAAAATAATCAATAATTTTCTGAATTGGTAATATATGTCACATACAAAAAAACTATAATAGTAAAATGATAATGTTTAGTTGCTGTTGAACTGTATTGTGTTTATTTAATAATTTATTTTAAATTGTGTGATAATGTCTTGCTTGCAACTAAAACTATAATTTTTTCTTAACGAAATAAAACAATTTTTATACTTAAAAGAGAAGCATGTATTTTAACTTTATTTACCTTTTTATCAGTTTACTAATGTGTAATAAATGCCTAAATTTTATCATAGGTAAATGTTGGCTGTGTTCCTAAAAAGGTCATGTTTTACACTGCTTCCCATGCTGAGATGATTCATGATCATGCTGATTATGGATTTGATGTAACAGAAAATAGTTTTACGTGGAGGTAAAAATGTCAATAATTTTCATAGTTCAATTCTGCTAAAAAAAAATTAGAAGTTGGGTAATTAATAAAACTAATTTTGGTAAATTTAAATAATATGTTTGTTGTGATAAATTTTTGCAACTTATTGTTACTTAATTAATGAGAAAAACAATTGCAATTAATCATTACTTAATTATTTAATAAAAAAAATATTTTGATTTTTGTAAAATCTTTTTGAAATAATTTTATATATCTTAGGTGATTTTTCGTACATTAAATGAGTCGGCATAAAACAAATTCTTTTATTTCATTGTAAATTTTTCTTGTTTGTCTAGTCATTGTTCCTCAGACATTTTTGTTTTTCTTATTATTTGCATTGTCACTCAAAAATAACGGATTAGTTTTGGGTCTTTGTTTAAATTTTTTTGTTAAAAAATTTTTATATAGCGTAATGATGATTTTTAACACTTTTAATTTTTAGAACTGTTAAAGAAAAAAGAGATGCTTATATCAAAAACCTAAACTCAATATACGGAAACAATCTAGATAAGGTAACAAATGAATATTAAACAATCAATTTTTAATTTAATTTAAAATTAAACAGCAACCCAGAAGAATAATATAACACTAGTGAGATATGGTATTTAGTAATGCGTATTAGTAGCATAGTTTGTAAATAAACTATGCTGTAAGTATTTTTGTTTATAGTGCAAAAACATTTTAATCTTACTAACCATTGGTATTACCACGTATATCCTTCCTGCTGCCAGTCAGAATTTAAAACTAACAAATACATTTTAACATAAGGGTATTACTACACAGAACCTTAAGTAAATAAAAGTTAAATTAAAAAAAGTAATAAAAAGTTATTTAAATATTTAAAACAATCTTATGGAAAAAATCATGAGTAAAGAATTTTAACTATTATCATTTATTTTTTTTACCTTATTTTAATTTATTTAACAGTCAGCTGTGACAAAGATATTTGGTCATGCTCAATTTACCGGTGAAAAATCTCCCACACCAATTGTAACGGTTGGTGATAAGAAATACACAGCTCCGCACATTCTTATTGCTACAGGTAAAAAAATAAATAATATAACTTTAATAAAATTATTTCTAAATTGTAATCTTGCAAAAGAAATTTTTTTTAAAACGTATAACATTATCACTATTAAAATAGAAAAAGATATATTTATTACAAGGTATAAGTTTAAAACACACTTGACTTTACTTGTTTATTTTAAATAATTTTTATTTAGGTGGATATCCTATAGTACCAACTGAAGAGGAAATACCTGGTGCCTCTCATGGTATAACAAGTGATGGATTCTTTCTACTGGAAGATTTACCAAAGTATACCAAATCTAAATAATTTTTATATTGAGTTATTCATCAAATAATGTCAACTTTTATATAAAACTTTTAAACCAAATCTATGTTTTTAAATATAAAACTAGGCATGTAGTGGCTTAGATTTGGTAAAAAAGCATAGTTTAAACTTTCCAATTTAAATTTTTGAACAGGAAAACAGTTGTGGTTGGAGCTGGTTATATTGCTGTAGAGTTGGCTGGCATTTTAAATGCTCTTGGATCGAGCACAACTCTGGTAATAAGAAGACATCAAGCTTTGAGGTCTTTCGATTCAATGATCAGTGAGAATGTGACTAGGGAAATGACTGAAGCTGGAATTGATATCAGTAAATTTTCCAAGGTAAATTATTAATTAAAAGTGCTTATATATTTAGCATTTAATAGATTTATTATTTGTTTAGGCCTATAGCACATCTAGTTAAATTTTTTTAAATTCAGATAAAACTTAGACTTTATTATTTTTTACTAAACCTTTATTTTTTTAACTATGCAGGTCTCAAATGTTGTCAAAAATGCAAATGGAAAATTGTCAATCACAATATCAAGTTCTCCACCAGAGGGCACTGCAAGCACCAACATTATAGAAGATGTTGATTGTTTGTTGTGGGCAATTGGAAGAAAAGCAAATGTCAATATCGGATTGGACAAAATTGTAAGTTTATTATGTAATTAATAAATTGTAAAAATAATATGCTAAAATTGCCCTTATTTTGGTAACACATTTTTTGAATTTAACAAATTTATTATTTGTAAGGGAGTGGAGCTTACCAACAGGGGAGAAATAAAAACTGATGAGTTTCAAAACACAACTGTTCCAGGAATTTACTCTGTTGGAGATGTCCAAGGCAGAGCTTTACTTACTCCTGGTATGTTAAATACCATTTTAATTAAAAAAAATATATAATATTTTATATTAAAACTACCTGTAATTAATTACCAACACACAATGTTGATTATCTAAATGTTTGTTATTTTAAAGGTATTATTTATGTTTAACTACATTATAATTAAACAAATCATTAATATTAGAAAAAATTTGGTTTTAAAGAAATTTTCAATTTAACAATTTATTTATTGATTTAGTTGCTATTGCTGCTGGCAGAAGACTAGCTCATCGCTTGTTCAACAATGAAACTGACTTGAAGTTAAATTACGAAAATATTCCAACAGTTGTGTTCAGTCATCCACCTATTGGAACTATTGGCATAACTGAAGGTAAATATTTTCCCTTAAAATTGTCATGCCCACTGAGCATGGCTCCCTATGTAAAGCCTGTATGTTAAGTAATGTAAAGAAATTATTCACATTCATCTCTTTAAAAGTACGATACTAAATTATGAATTTTATAAATTCTTATTTTCCAAATAAGGGAGATTTCTAAATTTTTATATTATTTTTGAGATAATATTTGGTATATGATTTTAGAGCAAGCAAGAAAGTTACATGGTGATGACAAAATTAAAATATACAAGACAACTTTCAGACCTATGTATCATGCCTTGACAAAACGCCAAACCAAGTTTGTATGCAAACTTGTTTGTCTTCTGCCTACAGAAAAGGTAGATTTTTTTTCTGGCCAATATTTTAGTTAAAACCATCGCTTAAATTAGTTAAATTATATTTTTAAATTATAATTTTATTTTTAAAATAAAGCTTAATGTAAATAAAGTTTAAAAAAAGGTACTTTTAACACATTTGACCACAATTCAAATTAAATATAATTTTTTAAATATTTTTACAAATTTATTCAAGGTGATTGGCTTACATATGCAAGGAATAGGTACTGACGAGATGTTACAAGGATTCGGGGTGGCTATTAAGATGGGGGCAACAAAAGCAGACTTCGACAACTGTGTTGCAATTCATCCTACTTCAGCCGAAGAGTTGGTTACGTTCCGATAAACAAGTTCTGAATAATAATATTGCAGTTTCAACCTTATTACTGTATATTTTATGACTAATTGCTAGAACACTTTTCCTATCATTAAACGACCAATTTTTATGTTTTGTTAGTACTATGTAATTTAGAATTAGCTGTAGCTGTACTAATCCATTTTCTTGTGTTCCGAGTATAAAAATGTAATATTGTAAGGTGTGATAAAAAATTTATTGAAGAAGCAAACTAGTATTTGCACCTTTTGTTTTAAACAATCCTGGCACATTATATTGAAATTTGTATGTACCTTATTTTTTGAAAGAAAGTTTCGATTAACCAATAACAGTATTTAATGTAGACATAATAAATATGCATTTAATAATTATATTCTCATGTTTTGTTTTAAAGCTATTATATTGTTGATAGTTGTAGTTTAGGTACAAGATGAAAAGATGTTGGTTGGGCTTAGGGAATACAGAATTAAAAATTATAATTTTAAGAAAAAGCACAGGAAAAAAATTTATTCAGGAATATTAAGTTTATTTTTAAATTTTAGCTAATTGATTTGACGTTATACAAATACAGCTTGAATTAATATTAAACTAAACCTTAGCGATCTCTCACTTTTTTGTTTTGAAGGTCTACGTGAGTTTTCAACTCGCACAAATACTTGAGTTTAAGTGCGTGAACCGGCATGACTATTAATATTACCTCTTTTGTTATGATTTAAATTATTGCCTACCTAAGTATTTTATTAATTTATTTTGTTGCTATAGCGGGCAGACGACTGCAAACGTTAAAATAAAATCTTAATTTTTTTCTGTTTTTCTTAGGCAATTCAATATTAAAAATATATGCGTATGAAGTACTACTTACAATGACAACGAAAAGAAATTGGATATTGCGTAAGTTTTTTGTGTAATTTGTAGTGACATTAAACTGTTTAAACAACAATTTTTTATTTTTTAACTAAAAATTATTAAATTTACAGAAGAGTATGTGTGCCATGGCTCACAAGTAACATGTGCATCACTAGGTCGTAAATCAGGTCAAGTTATGGCTACGGGAGGGGAGGATGGAAAAGTGAATATGTGGCATGTTGGATCACCTAACTGCATTCTGGTACAATTTACTTATGTAGTTTTCTTATTTAGATTGTTTTCTATATGTGTAGATATTTTATTGCGATTAACCTTAACTTATTATTAATTTTCTGTTTTTCACTTTTTTCATTTAACGTTTAGAGCTTATCCCCTTTGTCATCCTCAATCGAAGTTGTTCATTTTAATGCAAGTGAAGAATTAGTTTGTGCTGGATCCATTTCTGGTTCTATGAGAATATGGGATTTATCCGCAGAAAAAGGTAAGTATACAGTTTGGCATATTACATATTTACACACAATTCATGGGTATAAATAAAAACATAAGCTTGCAATTTTTGAAATATTATGGTTCAAAAATGTGTTTTTATAAACAACTTAGTTAAGATAGCCTATAGAAAATAAACAATTTCAATATTTTTGGTTTAGTACTTCGCCATTTTACTGGTCACAAGGCTGCAGTTCGATCCATCACCTTTCATCCATATGGTGATTATTTTGCCTCATGTTCTGATGATCATAGTTTAAAAATGTGGGATTTAAGAAGAAAGGGTCCCATATTTACTTACAAGGTATACAACAATATCAGGGGTGCAATATTACATTTGAATACAATAATTAAATATGGAATTTCAAGATTAATTAGAAACATAAAAATGCTGACATGTTAATCTTTTGTTTTAAATCTGATTTTTGTTTTAGGATCATGTGGATAGTGTAAATTGTGTAAAATTTAGTCCTGACGGTAGATGGATAGCTTCATGTTCTGCTGATAAAACTTGTAAAGTAGGTTGAACATGTTTTCTTTATCTAATACTCAAAATTTATATATATATATGTAGAATTACTTTTTTTTCTTTTGTATAAATAACTTAAAGCTATTTCGTATTCACAAAAATGCAACGAATTTTACGAATATATTTAAAAAAATGTCAGTTTTAAACTTAAAAGTTTTAAACATAAAAAGACTGTTTAAATAAATTTATAGATTTGGGATGTAACTGCTGGTAAGTTAGTGCAAGAGTTTAAAGACCACAGAGGCTCTGTTACTTGCATGCATTTTCATCCATGTGAAAAACTCCTTGCTACTGGCAGTGCAGACAGGTAAATAAAAAACCGTAGTTGTGTAAAATACCCGAAGCACCTAGGAAACTACTTTCTAAATTACATTTTTTAAGAACCTGTAAAGTGTATGATGTTGAACAACATAAAGAAATATTGTGCACTGGTCTAGAATCCAACACCATATTACAAGTGATTGTTAGTGAAACTGATAAACAAATATTCACAGTCTCACAGGTACTTTTAAA
Source organism: Corella eumyota (assembly GCF_963082875.1). Lineage (NCBI taxonomy): Eukaryota > Metazoa > Chordata > Ascidiacea > Phlebobranchia > Corellidae > Corella > Corella eumyota. Next base: position 8,052,346 of record NC_137491.1, read on the forward strand.
CATTTGCTTAGTAGTTAATAAAAGTGTAGGCTAATAGGATTAAAAAAATAAGATAAATGTAGAAATTGGTATTGTCAATTGGCCTATATTTAAAAAGTAAGTTGTTTATAGAAAGAGTTGAGTTAATTATATTTATTTTTTTTAAGTCTGTTTATCATGTGGTTAAGTGTTAATAAATAATTAAATAACATATTATATCAGTACTACTACATTATTTATGTTTTAGGTTATCATCATTCAAATTACAAATTTACTTTTAATTTAAATATGAAATTTGTTATAGGACTGTTGTAAGGTGTATTCTAGGGATCCCTTTAGCCATCTTGACACTGAACTAGTAAAATGGGGGAAACCGACTGATGCTATTATTTCAAATAATAAACTGGTAAATATTTTTGTAATTTTGTTTAAAAATTGAAACTCTTAATAAATTGTTTGTTGAGTTAAATTACGGATAACTGAATTTAAGTAATTTTTTTATTAAGGCAAACATGTTGTATTTAAATATTAACTTTTTGTTTATTTTGTTAGATTGGATGTTCGTTTGTACAAAACGTTGTCTCAGTTCACGTTGTAGATTTAAAGGTAAATATAATGTTACTTAATCAAATATGTTTATGGCAATTATGTTACAAATATATTCCTTTTTAGAACTTCCCACGGCCTGGGAATGAGAAAAATGAACCCTTGCCACCAAATAATAAAACTTCCAATGAAAAAACAAAAGGTTCAATTACTTCGAGGGTAGATAAACCTAAACCTGTATTTGCAGCAGTTGAAAAGTTAGTTTTTGTTTTTGAATGTTATTGATAGCTGTGTCATGTGGCCAAATTTTAGTACATAGATTGATGTGAAAAACCTATATGTATATATATTTCATAAACTGATGTTACCTTAATATTATGATATTATACTTATATACTTTTATTTAACAAAATAATAATTATTTTAATAGAAGACCTAATGTAACAACGAGACCACATACTAGCTGTGGGGTTAACACTGGCTTGGCTGCTAACTTTAATATACTGCCTAAAGTAAGTTAACTTTATCAACTGTATTAAAAAAATTATTGTAATGCTTTTCGTTATTAGTATTTTAATTTTTGAAAGTTGTTTTATGATAAAATTTTATTATTTTTACCAGTGTAATAAGTTAATTAATGTTGTTTTTTTTTAGGAATTTCAAGTAAATAATAACAACTCTGAAATTTTAAAAGTAAATCAAAATGATGAAAAGAGTATTTTTAATCCAAAATCTACCTTAGGTGAGTGAACTAAGTTATTTTTAATTTGTTAATTTTTTCCCAAAAATTTTTTTTTTATCAAATATATATATATAACATGTATGTAAATGCTATAAAATACAAAGTAACATACCTATTGTTTTAACAGCACGTTCTCCAATCAAAGAAAACGAAAGTGACAAAAGAAAGGGTAATCTTTTTTAAAATTAAATTAAGTTTGATTAGGCATTGAGTTTTTAATGTTATTCCAAAATTTAAAAAAAGGGCTGTAAAATAATTTAAAATTTATTTCTATAAATATTTAGGAGTTTTACCTCCACAAGAAATCCGAAAACAACAAGCCCCTGCCAACATAGCCCCATCACAAAACTCAGCTATTTCTAAAAAACTTACAAACAATTCCCAAGTCTCTGACCGAGTAATAGAACCAAATATTAACCGTCTTATCATACATCAAGATACACCCCCATCACCTATTCAATTATCACCTAGTCCTGTGCCTGAAAAAATCGAAAACAAAGTGGTAACCAATGTGGCTCGGAAAGAAGTGCAAAAATCAAGACAACCACTAGGGGGAGCTCTTGATTGGAATGAACCAAAACAAATACCAACAAGAGATTGTGATTCTGAAACTACAGAAAAAGTAATTTCACCCCCAACTGTTGCTAAGGTATTAAACAGTTTTTATAGTTAATTGCTTAAAAAAGTTATTCCCATATTTTTATTCCTATTTATAAGTTTTTCTCATATTTGTAACACTAAAAACCTTATTACACTGAAGATTATGACATTAAAATAATTTGATATTGATGTCAGTTAATTTATGTATATATACTTAAAAAAAATTTACCTGTATTTTATTACAAAAGATGCCACCTGAACAATCAAAAAAAGCGGAATCAACAATGGGTTTAGCAACTGTTGTTCCTGAGGACAGACAAGATCCAATTGGACTCGACATGAGAGCGTTTTTACCTGTAAAGCATACCTTTATTTTAATAAATAAATTTTAGGTTTTTAGATGCCTTTTTAAATAAAGTCCAGTTTTTAAAATGCACCACATTAAAATACATTCATTTATATTTATATGCTTTTGCAATTTGTTTTAGGTTAAACATGAACCCCCGCCATCTGCATCTGTGTCAAAAAGTGATGCTGATGCCATTCATGAAATCAGGAAAGGTCTTGGCTCAATGAGAACAATATTGACCAATCGACATAAGAATTTAGAGATTGTACGAGCTTTATGGTCCACAGGGAATGTAATGGTAAATAAAGTTGTGCGTTTTTTATTGAAATTGTTATGTCAATATATATTCTTTATTATTTTTAATTATTTTTATTACCGAATTAAAATTATCTTGTTTCACAGACTTCTATTAATCAAGCTATAAAAATGGAAGACCTAGCTTTAATTGTCGATATCTTAGGTGTTTTAAATTTAAAATCGTAAGTTTAATTTTATTGTTAATTTTACAATCTAGTTTAAACTGTGTAAATTGAAATGTTTTTGCTTTTTTAAGATCACTGTGGAGTTTGGATTTGTGTGTAGTAATGTTGCCACAAATGAAAAGTTTGATCACGAGTAAATATGAATCGTAAGTAAATATTTCAGAACTTAAATTTAAGTAAAAAATAACTTTTAACTTATTTATGATGCTTAATTTTTTTAGATATATAACTGTCGGTTGTAGTTCTTTAAAACTTTTATTAAAAAACTTTGGTCAAGTGATTAGATCAAACATAGTTACACCTCCATCTTCTGGGGTGGATATTTCGAGAGAAGAAAGGTAAATTTTTGTGGTTATAACCAGGTTTAAAGAATATTAACATTATATAAATTAACAAAAAATAAATGGTAATTTAGTTACCAAATTAATGCTGCTGTATTTATATTTTAGGCACAATAAGTGCAAAAAGTGTAACAAAAATTTAACTGAAATAAGGAAAATTCTGGAAAGCAAACATCAAACTTCTGGAAAAGTTGGAAGTCAATTTCGAGAAATTAAAATTCTTCTTAGTACGGTCGAATAAATGTCTTACTTTTTTAAACAATCAATTATCTCATACAACGTACTAATTTAAAAATGGTAATTTTATCAGAATGGTAATGTTTTTTTTATTTTTGCCGGACCAAACTGTGTATTTTTAAAGTTTATGAAATGTATTTTGTGCCTGCAAATTTATTTTTCATAACTTTTAGTATATAATAAAACTTGTGAACTGTTTAAGTTTATGAAATATACCTTAAACATACAAGAAGTTCCTTTATTATCTGTAAATAGCATAAATGTTGAAACTCTCTTTTTGTACAACTTGACCCTAGTAGATTTTGTTAAAACACTGCGATTAAAACGGTTTGTGATTACCACTGTGTACAATAAAGCTATTATTACAAAAATTCGGCGTTTTGAATTACAAAAAAAATAAAAATGGAATAAAAATTGTGAGGATAAAGTTGCACTTTTGTTTACAAACTTAACGCATGAACGGTTTCCGCACATCTTGAAAAATTTTAACTCAAAAGTTTTTTTTTTAAGGGACATTTTGAAAAATTTAGTAATACGGTCTAATGTCAAAAAATTAGATTAATCTACCCAATTTACAAACAGCAAAAATGGATGGTTTTCATAAAATTGAAAAAATAGGTGAGGGAACTTATGGAATTGTATACAAGGCTGTAGATAAAGTTACGGGTCATATGGTTGCTCTTAAGAAAATACGATTGGACACGTAAGTTTATTTTTCGAAAATTGTGTTTATTATAGTCCTAAATTTATACTATATGTATATTTCTAACGTAAAATCCTATTCATTAGAGAAACTGAGGGAGTTCCAAGCACGGCTATTCGTGAAATTTCACTTCTTAAAGAACTTGATCACCCCAACATTGTCCGGTAAACAATCATAGTTTTGTGCACATTATTATGTTAAATTATAAAAAAATGTTATAGAAATCAATTTATTTTTTTTTACTTTATAGATTAATGGATGTGATCCACAGCGACAAAAAACTTTATCTTGTATTCGAGTATCTAAGTCAAGATTTAAAAAAATACATGGACGCTCAAACCACTGGTCTTCCAATACCACTTGCCAAGGTTTTCTAAATTTGTTTTAAAATTTTTAAATATATTTACTTTGTCGGTTTTACTTTTACTGTGATTTAGAATTTTCTTGATTATATTTAAATTAATAACAGAGCTACACATACCAACTATTGCAAGGAATATCCTATTGTCATTCACATAGAGTATTGCATCGTGATCTTAAACCACAAAATCTATTGATTAATGAGACAGGGGGTATTAAACTGGCTGACTTTGGCCTTGCCAGAGCTATTGGACTACCAGTGCGGTCATACACACATGAGGTAGTGTATTCATACTTAAATTTAATCCAAATGTTTTGTAAGTATATATTTTATTCTTAATTGAAAATTGTCAGTATTGAGACCAATATACTCTTTGTAGGTGATAACTTTATGGTACAGACCTCCAGAAATTCTTCTTGGGGGGAAATTTTATTCAACCGGAGTCGATATTTGGAGTATTGGATGCATATTTGCTGAAATGGTATTTCCTAGTGTTTTGTAAAATATTTAAAATGTTTATTATAAACCAAAAATTAATATTTATTGCTGTTATTAAAAAAATGAATACAATAAACATTGTGTTTTTAAGGTTCATAAAAAGACTTTGTTTCCTGGTGATTCAGAAATTGACCAACTTTTTCGAATGTTTCGTACCCTCGGTACCCCCAACAATCAAACATGGCCTGGTGTATCGGTTTTGCCTGACTTTAAAAAAAACTTTCCTAACTGGCCAGCCCAATCCCTGCAAAAAATATTACCAGAACTTGACGAACTGGGAATCAGTTTATTAAAGGTGATGTAAATATAAAAAAACTGAAAAATTGTGCTTAGTAGCGATTGAAAATAATTGTAAAATTTCTATGCAGGAAATGATTACTTATGATCCTATAAACCGAATTGCAGCAAAAGCTGCCCTGAACCACCCCTATTTTCTAGATGTCTCTCTACAACCTCCTTCTCTTGGAAAATAAGAAAACAGAGTTGTAGATTGTGTTACAGGTTTTATTCTTATGTGAAAATATTTTTGATTTGAACCATTTTATTTTTTAATTTCTCAATCATACAGTAATGCTTGATTTTACCCTTTTTAATATTTTTTTATGTATTTTTAGTTGTTTTTATGACATAATGTCTATGTTTTATATTAAACTGCCATGCCATTGTGTTTATTACCATAAATTTTTATACTGCTTTTGTGACCTACCCAACTATCAAAACTATCATGTTAACAAAAATAAGTACAACACTGTGTTAAGAGGTTTAAACAAATATATAAATCATATTGCTGGTGAAAAAAATACTTATCTTGTTATTAATCCCATAGTCTAGCTTAGAAAATTCAAGTTATAAAATTCTACAATTTTAATTGAACTTTATTTTACATTCCACTGTACATATGGTACAAGAATCAAACTATTTTTTCCCATTTTACACAATATAAATTTATAAATAAGGGTATGGCAATGCCAGAAAAACATGGTTCAAAGATTATGTTCAATAGTAATTTTTCCTAAAAAGAATAAAAAACGAGGAAAAAAAATTTTAAATTTCATGACATTATTAAAATTATACTTAAGTCCTCAAGATCTTGACAGTCTCTCTACTACACGACTATATTGTTCAAGATCATCTTGAAAAGCCTTTTCAAGGATCACATATTTATCTTCGACCTTGGGCTGCATCTCTGCAAAAAGCTTCACAGATTTCTTTTTAGCATTGTCCTGTACAATGAGGAACATATTGAAAACACGTAACTGTTGAAAATTGAAATAATTGCAAATTAATGTACCTTCATTGGAAGATGATGTCGAGTTTTTACCATTAGTCGATATTTTGTAAACTCCGCATTATCGTTAACATTGGTAGCTTTTAATCGTAATATTTCGTACACTCTTCGGGATTGTCGCTGTAACAAAAAACAAAAATAGTTATTCTACACTGACACTGACAAAATTTTATTGATAAGCTGTGATTTTAAACTATACAGGAATGCAAAAAATACCTTGTTTATCTTATAGTTTTTCCTAGCAGCATCAGCCATTTCTTTGGTGAAGTTTTTGTGGATAATAGATTGATGAAATTCTTTTAGTTTACAACAGTTGACACAATCAACGTAATCCCTCACTCTCTGAAAATTGCTTGAGGGATCTTCAGCTGTATAAACAACACCGTCAAAAATGTCCAAGTCTGTTAGCTTTCAGAATTTCAAATAAAAGAGCCTATTGTTACCTGTAACATCAAATACGTCAGGCAAAGGGCAGTATTCATTATATATACATTGTATCATTTTTGTGCAGTGTCCTTGCTTTTGAAAAGGGGGCAAAACTAGCATTTGGCTCATCCTGGGTCGACATTTGTCAGGGTAGCAGTAGAAGCGATAACAAGTGGCATAGCCCACAAAATAATAGCTTGTTATTCCACACACAGTGCTTTTTTCATACCTTAATAAAGAAAAAATTATTTTCTTGTTTGAAGTGAAAACCATTTATACTTTGACTTACAATAAATAAAATTCCCATTTATCATCATCTGGATCCACAAATGATGCTGCATCAATAAACCAAAGAATAAAACTTTCCATCCTTATTAGATAATCTTGAAATCCGATAGTACTTGTATCTGTAACCTTAAAACAGTAAAAATGTATTTTAATTACCAAACCAAGGGTAGGCTATTATTTTCCTACAACCCATATACCTTGTAGATTTCAAAAACTCTTTTTTTTTCCTTGATGTTAATAAAATATGAGTTTATTAAATCCCCAAATGGACGAAAGGCCTCCTCCTTTAATAGAACAGCTGAAAATTGATCTACACTTAAGTGAAATTTTTCAGGAAGAACAGTTCGCAATTTTTTCATGACATCATCTGCCTGAAACATTAATAAATAATAAAATCTAACAGCATATTCTTAGTAAATAAAATAAAACATCACCTTGACTCCTTCAAATTCTTTTTCGTCTAGTTCTTTAGAATAAGTGACATTAACATACATTTCCAAAGAACTGGCCCCATACAAAATTTTTATCTTCAAGTCTTTGTATCCAAATATTGATTCCCTAAAAATATTTTTAGGATTACTAACTTCGTTGTTTCTTGTACTAATTTATTGTGAACTATCTGTTTATAATTTTTTTGTAAATATAAAATAACTACAGATCAGAAGTAAAAGATTACAATTTGAAAGAACATACTTTTCTCCAAAAATTTGATGCGACATATCAGGATGAAAATATCCTTCCTCATTTGCTAAATCTTGCTCGTTTCTTACTGTACAACATTTATAAAATTATTAGCAATAAAAGACAATAATTAAATTATTATTCAAAACAAAATTTCAGATGCAAACAAATAATTAAAAATAGACCAGTAAAACTCACTTAATTTAAAATGCGTAACTTCGCAAGCATCATGAACGTACTGCTTTGCCAACAACTCCATAGCATTGTTTGATTCCATTTTTGTGGTTAACTTACTTTTAAGGGATAATATTAAAACCTTGGGCAAAATTCACCCGCCAAAATAAGTTGTTTTCTTTTTCAACCTCAATGTTGTCAAATATGAAATTTTAGTTTGCCAATTTCAAATTGCTTGTTTGAATTTGTTGAAACTTCATACTAACCATACAAGTTTTATGTTTAACAGTTTTATTATATAAATTTATAATCACAAACTTAAACAATATTATAGTTTACAAAAACTCAAATTTTAACTAGCGGAAGCTTATAAGTAACCATAAAACAGGAATCGAACCATAAAGTAAACTATAAAAAACTTTGGCTGCTGTGGATAAGGATTTTTTTAATAAAAAGATTTTAATAATTTGTGATATTTAGATTAAAATTCTGCACAATTAAGATGAATATTTAAATAAAAAATGTTTATACCTGATCTGAAGTTTTTGGAAACATGATTATTTGCCATGGCTGTTTCTTGCTTGCGTTTGCGATGATCCATGAAATGACTGTTCGTTCCAAATTAAATTTACTAATTAGCCTATTGCGCGCTTGTTGTCAAGTTAAAATATTATATAACAGTATAAAAGTTGATGTGAATTATTTTTAAAAGTTTTTAAATTTAATTTAATGGAATATGTTATTCCTGTTTGCAAAGTCAGGAGTTTTTTCAACTCATTTTTATCTTCATATCGCCTGACTGTAAAACAAAACCAGTCAGCCAGAACTAACCTTATGTATTCTTTTCATTAAATTATTATGCCACTTTTATTAAATTATTAGCAATTAATAAAAAAACACTTTGTGATATCTTACCATTGTTCCCTACTTGTCATTTACAAAACAGAAATATGTCGTCAGCAGAAACATTGAATTTTGGCCCGCAGTGGTAAGAAAATAAAATTGCAATAAATGTTTAAACTAAAAAAAGAGTTAAATTAGACTATACTTTCATATTTTTAGGTAATAAATATCTTATCTAATTATGTTTTTTTTACTAAAGTAAATAAAAAAAATTTTTTTTTAGGCTTAGAGATTTATCCTCGCGTGGGGGCTCAAATTCAGCAGCTCCTCCATCACCCTCGACTGCTGCCCCAACTACCAAGTTTAAACTTGCCCAACATCGGTGATTACATTTGCTTTTATTTCTACCTTTTAAAATTTAAAAAAAATTATTTAAATGGCCTTATTTATGGTTTAAAATAACTTAAATTATATAGTTATGGTCGTGAAGAAATGTTAGCTTTATTTGAACAACAACAAAGCATCCCTCCTGAGTTGACAAGCGCTCCAAACATCATAAACGAAGAACCTCTGGAACCGATTTCTCTTATTCCTCTTACAGAAGAAGACCAGGTTCATTTCTACTATTTTGTTAAAAAAACTCACAATAAATTTTTAAACATTAAAAGTATTACTAGTGATTGAAAATAATCATTTTTGTCTTTTTAATTTTTAGCGTGCATTTTCTGGTATCATCAACAGTGATGTATATCACAGACCCAGAGGTGGAGGAAACTCCATTTCAGGTCGAGGAAGATCAGCTCCACCGAGAGGTAGGGGAAGAGGCAGGGGTGACTCCTACATGAGAAGTGTGAGTCAGAATGAAGAAGGAGGAGGACCTTCATATGGGAGAGGAGTGCCAAGAGAGTTTGGGAGAAGAGAAAGTTGGGATGAAAGGGGATTTGGAAGGGGAAGTAAGTTTTTGCTTCAAATAACAATAAGAAAAGCCTAACTAAAAAAAATCATAAAACAATTTTGGCAATGTGCAAATATCATTTGTAAAAGTTTAAAAAAAATCTTTTTTTACTTTTAGCTCGAGGAGGATTTGAAGATGGTCCTCCTATGAGAAAACCTATTCGTCGTTCTGATGCTTGTGAAGACTGGAGGAGTGACTCTATAAGAGGGAGTGGTGATGGTGCGGATGCTGAGGGACCTGAAAACAGTGACTGGAAACCTGCCCCGAGAAGAGACAGTTGGAGAGGTAGATAATGTTTCAATTTCTGTTTATAAAAAAATTAAAATAATTTGGTATATATACATATTTAATTTGTGTTATTTCCTAGATGCTCCTCGATCTGGAGGACCAAGTTGGAGGGAAGGTGGAGGTGGAAGAGAGAATAAGGAATCTCGAGATACTCGGGATTGGACTGAGGTTTCTTTTCATTCAAGAGATCGAAAACCAATTTCTAGAGCACGTTCATTAAGCAGCAAATATGATGTAAGTCAAAAAATTGTTTTATTTCTCACTTTTTAACCTGGTTTGTAAATAATAAAAACGAGTATTTGTTATTTTTAAATAAATAAATTTTATCTAAAGGGTGATCTTGGATTGATGCCGGAGTGGGCAAATGATGCGGAGGGTGAAGAAGTTGGAGTGTTTGACTCCTCCGGAACATTCCAAAGTGTAAGATCAAGTTAAAAATTTTAGAAATTTATGACAAATTTATGTTTTCTTTTTTTTAGAAATTTATGTTTTTAATCAAATTAACTAATTAACTTTATAGGCCTATACAACTTAAAAACAATTAAAATGGTATTTTAGATTGTATATATATTTTTGTTGTAATATCTTTAAGTATTTTACACTTGACTATGTTCAATTTTGCATAATAGAAAGGTACTTATGTTAACAAAGCAGAATTAAGAGTTTCATTGTAACTTTACCTTTGTTCTCTAAAAAAAATAACTCTAGTATTTGTTATTTTAATGCTTTCTTTATTTAAGGCATTTATAATAAAAGTAAAATTAGGTAACCATGTTGGTTTTGTTTTGACATAGTTCAGAAAATTGTAATTTTTTTACAGAAACATTTAAAATCTGGTCGCATCACAAAGGAGAAAGAAAAACCGGCTCGGGTTTCATCTAACTTACAAACCACAACCACTTTACAACAAATTAAAGAAATAAAAACCCCAACCAAAAACGAAGTCAATAACACTAAAGAAACTGGTGAATATAATCATTTTGTTATTGAATAACTAAATTTTTTAAATATCTTTTTATGCTGTGTATGTAGAAGGTATAAACTTAAATGTAAATTATGTTTAGAATCTAAATCACCCCCTAAACCTAAAGACAAAGAAATTGTTGTTGCACAAAAATTACCAACTGTCAATCAAACTGAAGCTGTCAATCATCAGGGTTCTGATATTGTGGAAAATAAAAATTTGATTGAGAAGCCGACCGCTCCACCTGAAACTTCAACAACAAACCAAAAAGAAATTGAGAATAAGTTGGAAAGTGTTGTGGAATCCACACCACAAGTAACTCAAAATTCTGCCCCAAATATATTTGGTAAGTTCACCTGAGAGGTTTTATATATGTAAATATATTTTTTTATTAAAACTTTTTTTATTAAAATCAAAATTTCATTTTAGAACCACCTCAAACTAATCAACTTGAAGAAACAGATGAACTGAGTCATATTGAACAGGTTTTTATTAATATAATTTAACCAATACCCTCTCTATTTATTTAAAAATCCCAATAAAAAATGAAAAAACTTGTTTATTTATGTTATTCTAACATTGAGAAACTGGTTTTATTTTATTTATTAATTTTAGGTTAATTGTTTTTTTTAATTTAAATGTTTACAGGCTGCATTAAACTTGGTTGATTCGATTACTGAAAATGATGAAAAAGGTGTTTGGGACACGCCAGCCTCTGATCCTGTTCGTCAGAATTTTTCCACCTCAAATATATCTGAACTTACACAAAAGTGGTTTTATAAGGATCCTCAGGGAGAAACACAAGGTCAAAACCACTTCATTAAAAGCTTTTAAAAAAAAAACTTGTACACAATATATATAAAAGTCTGTACAAAAAAAGAACAAATTCGAAAATAGTTTTGTAAATTTCTGTAGAACAAATTGGTTATTGATTTGCATTAATTAAAGAACTCCCCTTTCTCTATTAAAAATAATTGCTGCTTTGTTTATAATTTTAATATATTTTTTAAACAGGTCCTTTTAGTAACCAGGAAATGGAGGAGTGGTTCTCGGCAGGTTATTTTACTATGAATTTGAACATTAAACGAGCATGCGACCCCCAGTTTATCACTCTTGGTGAACTTGTCAGTCTAAGAGGCCCAAGACCTTTTATTCAAAACCAACCTCAGGTAAATAAACCTAAGTATAGATGGCTTTGTGTTATGATTGTGCTATTAGCTTTTTTTATTCACTGTAGCATATAATACCATTGGTAATTATGGTTCTTATTTTATTACATACACATGTAATACAACTATAAAATATGTGTTATCTATAGTTAAACACATTTTAAACTTAGGAATTAGCAGCACAGAAGCATAATGAAATGTTGGAACAACAACTAAAACTGTTGGCTATTCAACAAAAACAACAGCAACAGCAACAACAACAATTGCAATTACAGAAGCAACAACAGCAGCAACAACAGCAGCAACAATTGATACAACAACAACAACTACTAAGGTAAATAAAACATGGTATTATTAACAATAACACTGGGTTGCCTAAATCCTTAAATTTTTTTGTATTTATTAATTTTTATTGTACCAGATACCAGCAACAACAGCAAGAAACGGCTTACCGCAACTTGATGTCCAGGTTAAATGCCAGCGAAGAATTTCTGGCCATGAATGCACAGCAAAAACAGGCCACTGTATTACAATACATGAACATTATACAACAACAAGCAACATCACTGCCACAAAACAAGTGAGTTGTCTTATTTATATTTAAAGGCTTATTACTTTATACAGAGCTGACAAATTTATTTACCTTGTTTGGTAAATCAACAACTGTAAAAATGAACTTGTTGTTTGGCAAAAATTTTAAGCCCCTTTTTCATTTTAAGACCATTGACAAATGCACCACAGCATCCAATGTGGGATAATGATATGGCTACAGTTGGAAGACCTTCACCAGTTCCCTCTTCACAACAACAACAACAACTTGCAGAAATGATTAAACAAAAAGAGCAGGTAATTTCTAAAGAATTTATTTCTAAGAAAAAAATATAAATATCATTAATACAAGAGCAAATGTGTTAGAAGTTTGCATTTTATTCTTATTCAAAATTGTTCGATGCACGTTAACATTTATTTTATTTTATTTTTGCAGCAAAATGAATTGCAAAAACTTCAGGAAGAACAGGAAAGAAGAAAGGAAGAACAATCAAGAAGGGAAGAATTACTCAGAATCCAAGAAGTATTTATTCAGATATATTAAGCAAATATATTATTTTATTTGAACTATCGTAAAGGCTATTTTTTAATTTTTTTTTTTTATAATTTTAAGGCTCAGGAAAAAATTAAGTTATTGCAGCAGCAAGAAGAAAAGGCAAGAATACAAAAAGAAATCAAACAAAATCAAAGAAAACAGGTACAACACTAGTCCAAAAGTTTTTGTAAAGTTATATTTATTTATTTATCATTTTGTACTTAATACTTATGTTAAAAAAAAACTATATTATTTGTATTCAGGCTGAACTGTTAAGAGAGAAGGCTTTCAAAGAAGAAGCTGAAAGAAAGGCAAAAGAAGAAGAGAGAAAACAAAGAGAGGAAGAAAAAAGGAGAAAGGTAAAAAGTTTTAACTTTGGTGTTCAAGTTTGAAATTATAATCGGCCTAAAACCTATACTGTATTTATTTCTTACCAATTTAAAATTTTATTCTTATTCTTAAATATTTTTTGTTGTATAGATGGAGGAAGAGAAGGCTCGAATGGAGATTGCAAGATTAAAGGAGGAAGCTAGAAAGGAAGAGGAGGAAAGAAGAAAAATTGAAATTTCAAAAAGGCAGACATTTGTTAACATAGATTTTTTTTTAATTAAGTAAATAATAATGGAGTCTCTTAAAATTATTTCAAGACTTTTTTAAACTTTATTTAAAAGTTTTTAATTTTTTTTTAATTACAGGAAAGAAGAGAAAAAACGTGAAGAAGAAAATAGAAGAAAGCAGTTGGAAAAAGAGAAGGAAAAAGAAAGGCAACTCAAATTAAAAGAAGAAGAAATAAAACGAAAACAAGCTGAAGAGAGAAAAGTAAAACTACTCATAAATTTGTACCCATTAAAATTTTGGAATTTATTTTTTTTTTTAATTCTTTTTTCTTATTTCAGGCTCAGGAAGAAGCACAAAAAGCTCAAAAAGAATTTGAAATACAACGAGCAAAGGAGGAAGCAATAAGAAAAGTAATAATTTAATTTTCCTTACACTTTTAATTCAACTCATCTTAAAGTTCTTGTATTATTCATTCTTTTTCTTACATTTTTTTACTTGAATTATATATAAATTTTCAGAAACAACAAGAACAATTAAAAAACATCAAATTACCGACCACATCAAACTGGGCACAACAACACAACCAACCCTCGACCAACCAACAACATAAATCTGTGGTTGCTATTCAGAAAATAGAAGAACAAAGAGAAAGGGAAAGAAGAGAACAGGAAAGAGAAGTAAGTTATATTATTATTAAAACTACGAAAAAATGAATGTGTATTCTCATGCTTGTCTTTATAGAGTTGGTACAATAAGCACTAAAATTTGTTAATAAATGTATATTATACCAGCAACTACGATATCTTCAACAACAGCAGCAACAACAACAGAAAGGTGTATGGGGTAGTTCCCCTGTTGTTGGCACACCCAACCAGGTGTCTAAATCTTTGATGGAGATTCAACAAGAAGAAGCCAAAAGGCAGAAAGATGTAGTCTCACAGCAGCCCCCTCCTCCAGTAAGCATTTTGTTTCACCTTTTTTTTAAGTGTTTTTGGAAGTTTTTTTACAGTTCAAATGAATTTAAATAACTTTTTTGTGATGGTTAATTTTGTAATCTTACTTAGACAAAGCCTGAGATCCCCCTTAATGTTGCTGGGGCTTGGGGAGGTCGCCAATCATCACCTTGGGGTCAACAGTCTTACCAGCCCCCTGTATGGGACAGCCCCATTTCTAACAATCAGCAATTTGAACCAAAGCAACCCCCAAAACAAAACAAGGTTCTTAACGAAACTAATCTTTCAACTTCTTAAATATCATTAAATGTAGAATTTTCATATTACATTGTGACTTTGTTTTTTGTTTGTTTTAGCGCAATAAAAAAGGAAGCACAAAGGAAGAAAACAGTAATGTTCTAGCTTTGTTTAAGGAAGAAAAAACAGCACAAGGTGATGAGTTTGCCCAGTGGTGCGACAACAAAATTAAAACTATTCCAGCTGCCAAGGACTTGGATGGTGAGTTAAACTTTTGTGTATAAGCATATTGTGTACATTTTTATATTATTTAAACTGTTAACTAAATAAATTTTATTTTGAAATTAAGTTCCTACTTTTGTTGGATTTCTGCGAGATGTGGAATCAGCGTATGATGTCAAAGATTATGTCACGAGTTATCTGGGTGACTCAAAACTTGCTCGAACTTTTGCTGATGAGTTTCTCCAACAACGATCAATGCTGAAAAAACAGAAGAAGGAACAACAACAACTACAAAAAGAGCAACAGAAAGAACAAGCCAAACAACTTCAACAACAAAAACAAACTCAGAAAAAACAGGTTAGGGAACATTCAAATGAAGCAATATTTAAATTAAACAAATTTCGTTAGTGTTTATTATTTTTTGAAACATCATCATGTATTGTTTGTCCAACTATTTAAAGGCCAAGAAAACTCAACCAGCTGTTACTGGCTGGAACCAGGAGCCACCGGCACCAGAAGGTTCCGAAGTGGTGACCGGAAGTACCAAACGTGGCAAACGAAAGCAACGAAAACTACAAAAAGTTGATCCGAGCATATTAGGTTATATTTAATTTTTTGATACTTAGTATTTAACACTTTTTTAAATATTTTTTTTGTTAAACAAATGAATTAATATAGTTTATGCTCTTATTTTTTTTGTTAAAGTTATGAATTAAAATAGTTTATGCTTTCTCTCTATAGGTTTTTCGGTTAATGCTGCATCAGATCGTGTCAATATGGGCGAAATAGAAACACCAGAAGGCTAAAAGTTTAAATTTTCCAGGCAAAAACTTTATATATTGATTAAAAACTGATACGAATAACTTCGGTTACACAATGATTCGTGCCAAGAAGAGAAGGGAGATTGGTTAAAATTTGCCAATACAAAATTTTTCCAAATTGTCACAAATACTCTTGGCTTACTTAAAGGTGTTGAGGTCATGATATATGGCAAAAGTGTTGGTGTTTTTATTTTGTTTCACTTTTTTTTAATAGATTGGTGGGTAGGATCTAAATTACTTTTTCTTTTTTAATTTAAATTCAATGATAAATAAGTTTTGTTTACATTCCTTCTGTATTGAAACGTTCTTTTTACAGTTGTTTTACAGAAACAAACTTTTTTATTAACTAGTGCTATTTTATTATGTTTAAAGTTGAACGTTATTATTTTAAAGACAAATTTTACTGAGGATTTATATGATACATGTAGCAAAATTTAGTTAATAGAAAAACATTTAAATTTCGAAAACCTTCTTCTGCAGTGAGATCCACTTTGTAAATTTTTAGTTTTTCTTTTGTCAATATAATTTCCACAGATATTGTAAACCAACATTTGAAATAAAGTAATACTTAGCAATATGAATGTTGTTTTTTATTAAATTTAATTTTAATTCGATATTAAGTTGAATACATATATATATTTCATGGTTTTTAAGTAAGCCTGTCTGATAAACAAAATTGGCTTCAGCTTCATTTTAATGATAAACAACGTCATAGTTTGTGTTGTTCTTGTACTGAAGAGTGCGAGGGGGTTGTGTTCGGAATGTTTTTAACTATGTATTGTTTACAAAAAATTGTAAGAATATATGCTTAATCATTTTGCTAATGTATTTCTAAAATAAAATTTTGATTTTAAAGGTATATTTTTGTTGTTTTTTACGATGTATAGTAGCTTAAAAATGCGTTATAAAAAGATAATATGACGTCATTTAGGAGAAAAAAGTTTTATCCTCACTAATTTTCCAAGGAATGTTTGTAAAAATCGTAAAGCAATTGTTCAGGAATTTATCACAATTGAAATTCACACAAATAAGTTGTAGAAATGACGGATCCAGGCTCATCTTCATCAGGTGCTTGTAGCAGTAGAGCGAATTTACCAAAAATTGAAATTGATAGCAGGTGTCTAAAACTAATTAAAACGCAGCAACAAGAAATAAAGACATTACGAGAATCTTTATCTGAACTTCAAACCAGGTAATGTTATGTAAAATATATAAAATAAAACAACTTAATTAAATGTAAATATATATATAATCTTAAGTTGTAATTAGGGCCATTATGGAAAGCTCAAAAACCACTTGACTTATGTAACAGGTATGAATTAATGATGATGAAAAAAACAATTGGCTTCAGCTTTATTACATTAGTACACGAGGTCCTGGGTTCGATCCCCACTTCTCATGCTGTAACACCCTTAGGTGAAGCGCTATAACTGGTATAAACTTCTGTTAAGCCAACACTTAATCAGAAGCTTAAATTTTGGGTAATTATAGATATACACCGTCCCAAACTGCCAAGGCAACTCAAAACTGGGTCAGGATCAGGGTTACAGTTGTTACTCTATGTTTCGGTCGTAAAGTTGACTTTTCCACACCCAGGATAAACAAATAAAAAAATATTTTGTTTCACAAGTTTTATTTTTAGATATGATTTGTTACGAAACCAGGAGAGCTTAGAACAAGTTAATGAAAATGCCCAATCAGTTTCTGTAAATACTAAAGTTACACAGGAGCTGGTAAAAAAAAATTTGGAGTTGCAACAACAACTAAATGAAACTGAAACTGAACAACAAAATCGATTTGTAATTATTTAAGTTGCTTTAAATTCTCTTCTGTAAACCTTTATTAATTTACTCAAGGACCTAGGACTTCAACCTAATTGCTAAGTCATTAATTAAACTGTATTTTGTGTTTAAAAAAAGACTGATTCAGTATCTTACTACTATTATAAATATAAGTAAGAATTTTAATATTTTTTAAAAATATTTGCGTAACTTTTAAGTAATTATTTGTGTAGGACCTTGAAAATTTAAAACAGATGGTTGAGAAATATAGAGAACAGCTTCAAATGAAAGATCGTGAAATTGCATTGTTGAGGGAAAATAAATCAAAAGATGCTGTAGATAAAAACAAAATGGTAATAGCAATTTTATTGTTTTTAACTTAACCTTATTTATATAAAAAATTGTTCTCTGTGGGTACAGATTTAAGTTTATAGAAATTTAAATGTTTTTTAAATTTTTGTCTAATTTTAAAAATTTTGTTTGTGTTGTTAAGATTTGTCGATATGAATCTTCCCTAAGAAAATGTAAGGCTTCTTGTGATGCACTAAATGAAACCATTGAACAACAACAGCAAGAATTAAAAAACAGCAAATTAAAAGAAGGTAGGGATTATGAAAATTAACTTTTCCTAAACTGCTGTTCTTTAGATTGTATATATATTATTTTAAATTTTTTGATTTGTTATACTAAAATTTAAACTTCTTGTGTAAATGGAAATACTGTACGAGTATTCAGTATTAAACTGGTAAAATTTAAAAGGGTTGTAAAATATGGTTTAACTATTTGCCAGCTAATGACGGTATAAAACCAACCACATCAATCCAACCACAACAGAGTGAAGAAGAAGAAGATTATGTTCCTGCCGTACCAATTGAATGCCAGACCGTAAGTTTCAAATATTTTCTAATTTTAAGATTTGAAAAACACCATAGCTTTATTATAATTGTCTAATAATTAACTGCTGATAAAGTGTTGGCTTAGCAGAAGTTTTAACCAGTTATAGTGCCTTAGAATCACCTGAGGATCTTGTGTGGTTAATTCAAATTTCTGACCGTTACACCACGCTGTCAACATTGCTAACATTAACTTAATTTAAATGTGATCTTTGCTACAGACTGTTGAAATCGAGACTTTAAGAAAAAAGCTGCAAACTTTACAATTACAATATGATAATGTGCAAGTTCAGAACAGAAGTTTACTCAACAATGATAAGCTGTTAAAATCCAAACTTTGTAAAAAGGAAGAAGAATTGGCTACAAACAAGGTCTAACATTATTAATTGTATTTAAATTTTGATCTTAGCAGTATTACATGTTTTTGAAAATAAATATTTTTTTAACAGTAAATTCACTAAAACAATTTTAAATAAATTTGTTAGAAACTGACCGAAAAGACACGAAGTCAGCTTCATGAAGAAATAGAATCTCTCCATAAACAAATTAACCAACTTAAAACGGAGAAGGGTAATATTTTTTTTTAGATAACATACTAAACAATAAAGACAGCATGTTGTCATTTTTTGGTGTCATTTTGAAACCTTATGAATTTTTAAGATAACGAGTTTAAAGCTTACCTACTACAAAGCAAAACTTTCGAAGATGACTTTAATGAAGAACGACAAGAAAAACAAAAAGCTGTCGAAGAACTTCAAAAATATAGATCACACAGGAACAATCAACCAGGAAATTTCTATTCAACTTCACCGCCGCAACATCATCATTCACAACATCAACAAGAATACTTTCAACAACCACCACAAAACCAGGGTTATCCACCACGAAGATACGCAGACACCCATGCACAACCAAGACCCTCCTACCCAGTTAAATCCTCTCAACCTAGTAGCACATTTCCTCAAACTCATCAGCGGAACACTACCCCGTATCAAGGTAATTTAAACGAATATTAATTTGCAAAGCAGGACTAAGAGATTAGACACATTTTTGTCTAATAAATAATAACTTGTCTTGTATTGTATTTTACTGTTTAAATGATTTTTAAATTAAAAATAGTGTATTTGGTATTAAAGGGGAGATTCAAAGACCACATGCAAACCAAACTAGACCACGACTACACATTGGATTCACTGACAACAACATGCAAACTTATCAACAAGTATTTTTTTATTTATTAAACATGTTAAAAATGACATCTTTTAACTTTCTTCTGTTACTGTATATATATATATTTTTTTTTAAAGTTAATTTTCAAATATAAAAATGAGTCTAAAAAAAAAAACGAGAATTTTTACAATTAAAATAAAAAACTATCCTGTGTATAAGGCAAAAAATAATTATTTTTTGTTTTGAGAATCCCACCTCCCAACAAACCAACCGCGCTCTACAAACTGCTCCTGTACAATCTTCACAAAGTCAAGGACCCAGTTTTAGACATTCACGCTCAATGCAGGTAGATGCCTTCTTTTATTAAATTATGCAGTTGTTTTGAAGTTATAGCAGTTGTATAGTATTAATTACTTGATTCTCCTGGTAAAAAGCATTTGATTAGCCACAAAAACTTTTAAAAAAATTTATAGTTATTTCCTTATAAACAAAAATCATCTTGATATTATCAGTTATACTTTTGAATAAATTGTTTTTAAGGACTCGCATTCTTCTAACTCACAACATGGACCAGCAGATCCTACCAACTAAGATCACATTAACGTAACTTCTTCAAGTAAGTATTATTTTAAATAATTCTAATTTTAGTGATTCGTATATTTTTAACTCCTATTGACTAATAACAGTTTAAGATGGTAATTTTTTTTTTTTGTATATATTATTATCCTCGATGTGGGAAAGTCGAATGCACGACTTTAACATAAAACATCAGTTACTCCGACCCAGTCTTGAGTTGCTTGTGGCAGTTTGGGATACTATAGATTATAATCGCCGGATAATTGTACTGCTTGATTAGAGCTGGCTCAGCAGGAGTTCATACCATTTATAGGGCCTTACCCAAGGGTGCTACAGAATAAGATCGGTGGGAATTAAACCCACGACCTCATGTGTGATGTAGCAAGTGTTCTTACCACTTGGTTGTTATATTTAGTCAGTAGGATTTTGGCTATATGTGTACTTGAAATTTATTTGAAATAGTTGAAAACTTAACATTGTTTACTACAGCCAATTTATGCTACCTCCAAAAAAAAAATAATGACGTATTTATTTTTATTTAGGGTGTTTTTAAATTTCTTCAAGAGCGATTTTTAGCATCTTAGCAGGAAAAATTTCTTATCGAAAATTTTTTTTTAATTTTTTTTTTTTTTTGATATGTAGGTTTTAATAAATGTTTTATATCTTTATTATAAATTAAGCACTTTACCCTTTAAATCATGGGTTTAATCTGTCGTTTTTATTCTGTTTAAAATCAAATTGTTTTGTCTTCCAAAGACTTATTTTAACCAAACATGGTCGATTTTTTTATAAACAGTTTCAAACTGTTTTGTAGCCATTTTATATTTTAATTAGTGACTTTTTTTGTCTCCGTTTAATAATGACCAATTAGCAATTATTTCCTGTTTATTAAAGTGATATTTTTTTTACCAATGACCAAATCTGTTTGAACACATTTCTTGATTTATTTAAATATGACTTACTTAAGATTGTCGTTACGGTTGCAAGTTTGAAGCAATTTAAATGGTTTAAAAACACAACTACTTAAATTTGTTTAAATTTAAAGAAGTTAAAAAGGTACACCATGCTAATATGAAAAAATTGATAACAGCATACCATATATTGGGCCATTCTGTAATTGCTAAATTAGGTAATGAAAAAGTTTACTTTGATTATTTGTGTGCTTTTTAAATGCTTAAAATGAATTTGTGGTTAAAAAGTTTGTCAACTCAATTTGAAATATATTTA
This sequence comes from Corella eumyota, assembly GCF_963082875.1. Lineage (NCBI taxonomy): Eukaryota > Metazoa > Chordata > Ascidiacea > Phlebobranchia > Corellidae > Corella > Corella eumyota. The sequence continues at coordinate 8,073,782 of NC_137491.1, forward strand.
TACTTTATTAGCAGTTCTGTAATTCTGCATTTGTTTTTTTTTCTTATTAACTAACCCATTTATTGTCCCTTTTTAATTGAATATTATACTGTATCTGTTTGGCAATGCCTGTTATTTGAACTATTCCTGTAAGTTCAATTTTTAAAACCCCTTGTCAGTTATCGCCCTTTGAAATGTTCCACAAATGTGTTTTTTTTGGTAAATATATAGTTTGTTTAAGTTAAATATTGGTTTACAAGTATGTAATTGCAACTAAATTACAGGAAAAAAATGTTGCACAAAGTGCCTAGTTTTGATATTTCTTTATTTAGCCTTTAACTCTATGATAAAAAGTTGTACGATTTTCCCAGGAAATAATAATAAAAATATTCAAAATAATGTGATCTTGGTTTATTAACAGTAGCTGTTGCATTTTAGTTAAATAATTATTAAATAAATTCCACCTTGTTATTTTAAATAACGCAACCACTAAAAAGCAAACTGTGGAATGACCAAATATGTAAGTACAACAATATTTTTTCAGTTAGGCGTTGGTAGGTGATATAAATTAAAAATATATGATCATATAAATGCATTACAAAAGCACAAGTATATAGTAAAAATGTAACACAATGTGAAGGTCAATAATACATTTATACAAGAGTTTAATGATAATAAAAATATGCTGATATGGTTTGTTTAGACATTTTGTTTATAAAATTTCTAATCTTGATTCCTTGTCATGCCCGTCCAGTTCAACTTCAGCTACAATAAAAATATAACGTTAAATTAGTTTAAATTACCAAAAGTATTATCCACATAATATTGGTTATTAAGCTGAATTTTAACAATACAACACAATAATAATGAACTAACTTCGTTCAATCGTAGAGACATATTTTTTTGTTTTAAGCCCACATTTGTGGCTTTTAAACACTTCCATTTTCACCTAAAGTTGTCTTTCGGTTTCGGAAAATCTAACTACTAACGTATATTTTATCACTTACCCAAGCGATTTGTATACCAGTTCCAACCGCTTTCAACCAGACAATATTTCCACTCAGACGCTTCCAGCTTTTTGTTTTTATTACTGTCACATTTTCTGTATTAATTACAGAAAGTTTTGTAAATAATCTCATGATTATAAATTAAGAAAAATAATTAAGAGCGGGTTTATTTAGTTCTTTTGGGCCTAAGTAAATCTATAGTCAAAGACAAGTTATTCTTTTTTTACGATTTTATAACATGTTAGATTGTTGTTTAACTAACAACATTAACCACAAATATTTTCCTACCTGAAGAAATTTTTGGCACAATGTTCCATAGGCATAAGAGCATAACGGAATCGGTTTAGTTCTCTTCTTGATAATTTTTGATCCTTGTTTTTATCAAGCTGCTCGAATTTCCACTGAACAAAAAGGATTAATACTTTTTTTAATACTACTAACATTTGCGCTTTAAAAATTCTAACAGGGTAATTTTGTCAACTTAAAAAGGTTTGGTATTAACGTATTATAGCATTTACCTGACGGCTATAATATACTTAAATAAGCCAACTGATAATTTAATGCTAAGTAATTGATCTTACCTGAGCCACGTTTGCTCTTCCATCCAAGTCGGTGCTTACAAGAGATTTTCTTGGATCAATTGTTCCAAATTCATCCGTATCTTTTAAGTGAACAAACCAGTCCATTAACCGAAAAGGAAATTGCCTCAATTCTTCTTTGCTGCATTTTGTTTGCGATGCTGTACGGGTTTAAATTAAATTTGTCAACACAATGATATTAGGTAGTTAAAAATTATCGTTAACTAAGGCTATGTTAAAATGCATATACCAATGCAAGGGCCTCCATATGCCACTTTGATGTTTTTCTTCTTGCGGCATCCTTCCACATGCATCAAGCACTCATTGTCGTATTGTCGTCCAAAAACGCTGCATACCGGCACAGTTGCCCTTAATTAAAGCACGTTAAGTTATGTTTATGTAGTTGAGGCCTTAACCCAATACTGAATCAGTTTAAAGTTCTTTAAATCGTTTTGTTTAGCCATTATGTTATAGCCCGAAATAAATTTGTATTTGTTTTCGATACAGACTATAGTTGTTGTGTTTAATATTAATACTTGTAGTGTACTATAGAAGAATATTATTAAGAATAAGTCAATAAAGTTCTTACTCTCCGTCGCAAGATTTTGGGCAAACGCATTCTGGCTTTCTATCTCCATTTTGATCAGTTATAACCTGACACCAAGAACCTTTTGGGCGTTTTCCACATTTGCGACGTTGACACAAACCTGTAAGTTTTTAATTTAATATTGAAGTTAAGTTTTTTTGATGTACGCTTATAGCTTTAAACTAAACCATCTTTGTTGTATTTTTTAAAGTAAGTTTATACTTTATCTAGCGTTATAAAAAGTTGTTGTGTTGTTTATTATCCTGCTATAAATTTGTTCTTAAAATGTATATGAAGATAAAACACCGGTAATAAATATAAGTTTGTAGAAAGCTATTTCTTAGTAAAGTTGCTGAGTTTTATATTGAAACAGGAGTATGTTAATACAGTTCGGTTTCCTATGGTAAGCTTATCAGCGGGTGGCAAACTATTGGCGTGAGTTTGTCAAAAAGCGCTTTCTATAATGCTGTGCTTAGTTTAAATTTAAAAAAAATAATCAATAGGAAAAAAATTTGAATTAAACTTGTGTTACTTAAACTTTTAACTACCGCCTATAAATACATATATGTAAAACAAATCCCCAAATTAGTAGACTTAAATGGTTAAACTTTTTTAATTTACTCAGGATTAAATTTGTTGTACAATATACCAAATATCACAAAGTCACGTTTTTTTCTTTTTGTTGCTTATTTATATGAAAGGTCAGTGCGCCTACGCAGCCTACGCATATCTAACGAGGCGCTACTCCTGGGTTGTTTACCGTCATGGGATTGTACTGGAATTTAAATATCGAAAGCTGAAAGTTTTATGCAATATCAAAGTTTGTAAATTTAACTTAAAAATGTTAACAACTTTTTTTCAAAATAAAGAGAAATCTGTTAAAAATATGTGAATTTGTCTAAAATTAATGGTGCGTAAATAGTATACATTAACAACATTTTAGGTTTTCCGTAATGTACATGCTCTTGTGTTTATTAAATACAGCAGCATTTCTACTTAGTTTGCAATAACAATTTTAGCTCAAAAATTTTTTTAAATGTTGGTTTTATATTACTATTAAACATAAGTTATTTACGAAACAAATATAAAAGAATATAAGTAACTATAACATTCACACGAAAGTTACCAAACATCAAAATAAATACACTTACGTTCATCAGACATCAAATTATATTCAATTTGTGTGTAAGATCTTTTCTTTTTTGCCTAAAATTAAAAGCAAATATTATTAAATTAGTGTAACTATCATCAAAAAACCAGATACTAAAACAACTTTACTTATAAAGACCCTTTAAAAACATATTAAAATTGGTATATGGGTCATGTTATCGAAACAACAGTATTAATTTATTTTATAGGCTTTTAGTATTATAAAATAATCGATAATTAAATAGTTTAAAATTTAATTACAATGAAGTTTAAATACAAAAAAAAAATTATGAACTATAGTCAATATTGATATTTGTTAAAAATGTTACAAGAGACCATAACATAAGTTTTAAGTTATATGTATGTATACGGTACTTGGTTGTGGTCATAAGTTTAATGGCTTAAGAGCCTTTGGCGAATAACATTTTCGTTGTCCGTAAATATCGGATGACGTAATTAACTATATCCTACTAAACCGGGCGTTGATTGTGGTTACTTCAGGAGTAAAGTCTGTTTTTTATCGTTGCCAGTTTAAGTTTTTTAATTTGAAGTACTTTCAGGCCACCCATATATACGTATATTGGTTTAAAATGATATTTAAATATTACTTTTATAATTGAGCTGATTAAATTACAGTTTTTTCGGCCAAAAATGATTATATATTTTTCATGGATTAACCGTAATTGTGTGGTTTATATAATTTTGTTGAAAGCTTCAATTACGTTAAGGCGAAAAGTATCCATTGCTAAACACGTGTATTTACAGCTGTAATTTCATATGTTTTATCCTGATTTGCTTGCTTCAAAGTGCATGTTAGTGCCAAGTTTTGTCAAAACCACTTTTCCCACAAAATGACGTAATGAAATAAATAACTATAGGTTTTTTTTTGTTTTGACATAAGCTATATAAATAAAGCATTTAGGAAGCAAAAACTAAATTTTTAAGCATTTTATACAACGCTAAAACCTACTATTATTGTTATTTTAAAAATGTTCTTAGTAGCACCATGTTAAAAAACATATTCTGCATAATTTATTTATATTTTAAAATTACAGTTATGAATTATTAATAAAATAACGCTGTAGGTGAAATACGTAAGTTTTTAATATATTAGTTACCTGCGCTTCTTGAATGGCAACAACTAAAAACAAGGCGGCAGTTAGAATAGTGAAGTATTTTAAATCCATTTTTAAACTTTAATATACACTACACTTAGTTCCCTGTAAATCAAACAAGTTTGTGAAAATTAAATATTGATCGGTTTTACTTAAACTGAATTTGTCTAAAAATATGTAAACTGTTGCTAAACGGCTTGATTTAAACTAATAGGATTTTCTCTATACTTTATTAATCGTAAAGCGAAGATCCTGTTTTAAAAAATATTTTTTCTTTGTTTAAAAATTTGATGTAAGTAAGTAAAAATCTTTTAACAAGGAAACGTAAGGGATCAGCCTAATGGACGTTATCAATATTGTGGTATACACTACTTTGAATTTATGTTTAGATACGACTATTTAAAAATGACTAACTGGTCTTGTCTCGTAGACTAAGCACTCACGTTTACCTAAATATGGCCGCTCGGTTGAAGTCTGTCTACAATGTTGAAAACTTTATCATTTTAAAATCTTTATTATTTTTGAGTGAGTGTAAACATATTAAATTAGTTGTTAAAATTTTTCTGATTTTGGTGCTGAATTTTATATGAAAAAAACTAAAATATAAAATGTAAAAAGGGTTTTAAATTTCTCCTAAGATGATTTTTTGAAATATGAAATTTTATATTGGTTTTTAGAGATTGTTGTTAACAGCTTACGTGTGATTTTAGCGTTACTGAGTTCAAATGATCCGTAACTGAATTGTTTGGCGATTTAAAAACTGACCACTTTCCCCACAAACTCTTAAACCTCGTTTTTGTATTTTCCTTATTCGGTTTTCGACAACGAGCTCTTTGTGTTCGTCTAATAGGCCGTTAATGAGACGCTATAAAACATAAAACGTAGTCACGATGCCCAAAATACGGCCAGCAATTAATTCATTTCGTATAACGGCCGTAAAAATATCTTCAGTTTACGCCGTATATATGACATGTGGCGGAGACGTACGAAAATCAATGTTTTTTCATCAATCAACATTTGTTACGCCCTTCCTATTAACATTAGTATTGCCGCTCCTTATTAAGCCAAACGATAAACGTTCTCTTTATTGTAGATTTTGTTTGATAGATCTACATTTAAAACAAAACAAATTCAGTATTGCGTATTTTATTATTTTTTGCTAAACTTCAGCACTTTGGATATGTGTCCTTGTAATAAATTGTGTCTATGCAGACTTTACCTAACTTGATGAACACGAAATATACTTTCGTGTTTAACATCTAACCTTGCCAAATGCTTTCTTGCAAGCGGATTAAAACTTAGAAATCTAAAATTTTGTAGCCCTTTCTTTAGATTTATATAAAAAAAATTACGAACAACTTGCAATACTGGCAGTGTGGTGTTAAACAACAACAAACACGTCTGACCTCAAATCTATAACTTAACTTCATTTAACTTGAAAATAAAACTCAAGTGCTTATAAGTAAACAGGTTAAGTTTAGTAGTTAATGTTTAATCTCATTTTTTTTATAAGTCTTATTATACTCTTAGCATAAGATAATCCACAGTGGGTGGGCATTAGTTGTAATATTCGACATGTCTGAATTTACAATTGAAAGTACTTGTTCGATAATAACTGGCTACATATTTAACCGATTTAAATTCAAAACAAATTTTATTTCAATTTATTCGAATTACCGAAACTTTATACTATCATAAGCTAAGTTAAATTTTGTGCTACTAACTAACTATATATGACATCTTGTTGTAACCTAATACTTCGCTTTGACATCAAAACGGTCCAATTTAAAACTTCGATTGAAATAATTTTGATACAGTTATCGTAATTTCGACTAACCTTTTAGGTCAGAACATTATACTTTTTAAACAAATACATACGAAGTGAATTTACCTACGCTTTGTGCCCGTATAGGCCTAAAAGCGACTACAGTCTTATACTTCTATAGAATATGCCTCGTAAATAAATAGACTTAACGCGATTTTCCAATTGATGTCCCGCCATCGTAGTTAGACATCGAAAACCGCTTTCTCTTTTTTTCCTACGCAGTCTGGTTGTGGTTTAAACACTTTTTAAGAAAATTGTAAGCTGGGAAAATTGTGTTCTACTTTAAACAATCTTTTGGAATCTCGTGAATAATTAACTAGTCGTTCATTGACAGTCGTGAATTCGTTAGCTACGTTTTTACAATTCAAAATTATTTGGTTTCCGCCAGTTGTTTGTAATTAAATATTTAATTTTTTAAATTAAAAGTAAAGGCTCGTGTCTGGTGTCTTAATATATAAAACTGAGTTACCTTTTTTATTTTTCTTTATTTGAGCATTTTTTTCCACAAAAAAGCTTTTTGTGTGAAGACGTATATGTTAATTTTTAGTACTTCTTTGTTAATTTGAGAAAATCGCTTTGCTGTAAATGTAGGTGTCTTTGGTTTGACTCTCGCTAAATGCCTTACTACCAAAAATATGTACATATATTCAAGGAAAACAACACCTTAAATATTACACAACGCATGACTGAGCACACTTTATTTTGCATCATTTTAACACTTCAACACATAATAACAAATTTTAAGTTTACATAATTTTAAGTTTTATTAAACACACACAAAAATTGCATACAGAACATAAAATAATTATAAATAAGTGGCTTGAATTATGATGGCAAAAATTAGCAAACTACATAACAAAAATAGTTGGCCCATATTTAAACATTAGCCCGTCGTTCAGTGATTAAGTATAAGCCACCACGTGTGCGATAAACAATTTCGTTACATCTGACAATTTTGTGATCTGGGTCTACAGAAAATTTAAAGTTTTGAATGGCATGCACTAATGCTATCTTGATCTCGTTCAAAGCGAAATTCTGTCCAATACAATTCCTAAAAAGTAAAAGTTTATTTTTTGGTATTTTTGAAGTGAAAATGAAAGATTTTTTTATAATCATAATAATCTAAGTTCTTAATTTATTTGTTTTTAACAACATTTGTGCAAATTTTTAAAACAGATAATCTTTGTACCTGTGACCTGCAGAGAAAGGTACATGAGCATGACTATGTCGTCTTGAAACACTGTCCACATTAAATCGATCTGGATCAAACTTTTGGGGATTCTTCCAAAATTCGACATGCCTCTGTGACCCAATCATTGAAATTTGTACCAAAGTGCCTTAAATCAGACACAAATGGTCTAAGTTTAAATCACTTAATATCACCAAAGCTATAGTTTATAGAAAATGAATATATGTTGTTCTATAAACAGTTAATAAAAGTCTTAGTTTTACATTTTAATTTACTTTTTGCTAAAAAGCTAAAATAAACAGCTATAAATTCTCGTACAAATTGATTGACAAAAATTGTTTTTACCTTTTAACAAAGTCTTTCCCTTGAAGTGAATATCTTTGTTGAGTTGTCTGGTTACTGCGGGAACAGGAGGATAAATTCTTAAACTTTCCTTTATACACCTTGAAAGATGGTGTAACTTGGGAAGATCATTCCTACAATTAATAAAGTCGTGACATTTTATTTTATTATTTTTTCGGAAAACCTAAAGAAGTTGTATGCATGATCAAGATTTCCTTAAAATTACCATTTTACATATTTTCTTTCACCCATTGCCTCTTTGATTTCTTCATAACATTTGGTTTGGTGTCCCGGATTACAAGCCAAACAGTAAAGTGACCATGCCAGACCACTGGCAGTTGTGTCATGACCTTCAAACATAAATGTATCAACCTCTGCTCTTATCTCGCTGTCAGTTAGTCCTTTTCCACTTTCATCCTAGATGCACAAAAAAAAATTTAATTTAGATTTTATTTTTTCATGCTTTCATACCAGAAGAAACACTTAAATTGTTTTACGAATGTATTACAATCCTAAATACTCAAATTTGATTCTGGATTTTGAAAGGATTTTTAGCTTAATTTCGGAAATTTAACCAATTGACAAAAATGACATTACCTTGGCTTGTAAAAGCATGTCGAGAAAGTCAAGATATTCTCGCTTTGCTTTTTCCTCTTCTGTTTCATTTTTTCTTTTTGCAATCACAGATTCTGAGAAATGATGAACCCTGTCGCATGCTTCTTTAAACTGTTTTCCTTGATCACTTAAAAAAATAAAATCATAAAAATAAAACTTAAAAAGAAGATAATAATTAAAGTATATACATTAATAAATTTAATGAATTTTAATGATAATTAGGTATTAAGTGAAACCTTTTGTTGTAAAAGTGATCGATTCGGTGAAGAAGATTTTTATCACGCTGCCGATTGATAAGTAAAGTTGAGAGGCTTAAAATTGAACTGATGTAGTTGTTTTTTCTAAAAACAATTTAAAATATTTACAAAAAAAATTATTATATTTTATTATATATATTTATTAAAACCACGCTCAACCGCGAAAGTAAACTTTTAAAAGCTAGGTGTCAGATTTCGAAATATTTTAGTTAAATCTTTAACATAACAACACTCATTTAATGTTTAAATATGTGTGCACAGTGTATTAAAACTTTAAAAAATAAAGTAAATAAACTTAGGTTACTTTTTATTTTGACAATTAGATTTAGGTTACTTTTCATTTTGACAATTAGACTTGTAGCTCATTAAGGCCTGGAGTATTGTGTCAAGGGTCATAAGACTACTTTGCTGAAAAACTTCAATACTTTTGCTATCACAATTCTCAGTCCATTGTAACCATTTATCCTAAATAACAATAACATTCTTAAAAATTTTGACACTTGAAAAAAACATAAAAATAAAAGGTACCTTACAAAAGAAACATATCAAAAAATAATTAAGCACTTTAGTAATATAAATCAACACTTAACTGTGCAATTAAATAAAAAAAAATAATACCAACTTACCACCATTGTAGTAGAACTGTTGTTCATGATTTCAATGTAAGGTTTTAAAATTTCAAAGTGGAAAGCAGAGGTTAAAAGCCTTCGATGGCGAAACCATTCTTTGTTATTAAGCACCAATAAACCTCGTCCTAAACCAATTAATCTTTATTAAAAACAACCAAAATGAGTTAAATTTAAATTATTTTGCATACGAAAATGTCATATATTACTATAACTTGAAAGCACAGAACAACAGTTACCAAAGTATTTTCCTATATAAGTAACAAAAATATATTACCAAGCCATGGAATAAGACTGCCATAACCTTGTCTTGATTTTGGAGCTTCAGATGCTAAAAAATCAATAAAATCATAATGGCAAATATAAGGTGTTTTAACATTTACAGAAAAAGGGACCTAATATTTTAAAATACAAAAGTTATATATTACCTGAGGCACCCAACACCAGTTTGATAAGTTCAGGGTGGTGAATGGCAACAAAACAATTAAAGGGTCCTGGATAAATAGTAAATCCAATCGGAAATTGTTTTTCCTTTTCAGTAAAATAAGGAATAAATTTTCCTGGGTCGGTATTGCCTTTGGTTACCTAAATATAAAATAAACTAGCTACAACTTTGAAAGATATAAAACAAAAATTAAAATTTGTTTAGAAAAAAAAAGATGTGAATTACCTGGCCAAGGTGACCCCAAAACCAATGGCACTTTGGCCCAGGCCAATCTTTGCGAAGATTCATGCGAAAAACATAAAATTTCCATAGTCTAAACACAAATAATTAGTTCACACTAGTAATTTTGCAAATTATCAATTGTTTTCTATCAATGCATAGTTAAAAATAAGTTTTATTAATAATCAGCATATAAATCTAAGCTATTAGTTTCTTAACACAAATTATCATAATGTAGGCTACATTTCATACCTGCTTGCAAATTTTAGTATATATAAAATAAAACCAGCCCAAAAGGTAGTGTACAGCAAAATTTTGAAATAGTGAAAATATGTACTTGAATTCAGGTCGAGTATCTCAGTTTTAGTTAGTTCCATTTTTAATCAGTTTTATTTTATTTTAACTTACTAAATGCTAAAACACATTTAGGTGGATTTTAAGGCGCAACTATACGTAGAAAACTTAAGCATGTAAAGAATGTATGTAACTTTTGTAGAAAACAAAAACCCTAACTGCAGCCTTGGCTCAAATGCTTGCTTCAACCTTTGTACAAATGATTAAGAGAAAGTCACAAGTCATAATGTTTTGTTTACATTAGTTGGTCAAAAAATCAAAACAGGAGGTTGCCAAAACGTTTTAAATTTTGTCGTTGCTAACATTTTATTTAGTTGGCAAACCTGCCTTAACCAGTTTCAAAGATTTATATTATTGCAATTACACCTTATCAAAGGTGGGCACTAAACCGTTAATGCGTTAATCGTTAATTAACGAAGTTAAATTTTTCGATAAACTTTAACTTTTAAGTTAACTTTAAAAATCGTTAACGGACCTGTTAACTTTTGTTAAATTGTGCTTCCGTTAAATTAAGTCCGTTAATTTTATATTTTTGCTAAGTTTACCATGTTAATATAAAAGTATATATGTTTTATTTTTCCGTTTATTGGGTTTAATCGTTTCAATAAACGATGTATACCACCACCACCTGGCCGCTGTTATTTGGGCATTCTTTCAGCTTTGAAAACGTCATTTAAACTTACGTTTGTGTAGTTAAAATATCAACTAAGATAAAAACTGCTGTTTTTTTAAAAAATAGGGCCGTTTCTTTGTTTGTTTTATTTAAATTTTAACGTTAACGGTTATCGATAACTACCGTTACATTTTGTTTAATTTAACTTATTAACGTTAACAAAGTTAATGTACTATGTAACGAATTATCACTTAACGAAGTTACTTTCTGGGTTAACTGTGCCCACCTATGCACCTTATTTCGATACTACGGGTTTAATGTACTTTACTTATGTCAAGATCAACTAGATTTATTGGATAAATAAAATATGGTTCGAAATCGTTCAATCATTTTTAATTACCATCTATTTAAGCAAATATAGATATAAACTAGATTTAAATAAAAAAACTCATTACGTAATCGCAAATGGAGCACAAACTACGGGATAGAGATTTTTTACGACGCTCGAACAACTTATCTAACTTATTAATCTTCTCGCCTTATCTATAATTGCGGTATAACCGGAAATAGTAGTAGTGGGAGTACTAGCGGGACTAATAACAAATCGTATGATATACTGCAGAAACAATAGATTAGGGAAAATTTATTGTTATGAAGCAATGCAAAAATAGATTTATTTGATAAATAAAATATTGTTCAAAATCATTTGAATATTTTTTTTAATAATTATTAAGAATAAAAAATATGCTTCAATTTTAATTAAGAATATAACATAACTTAATAAATGAGATATTAAATTGTGAATAATTAGACTAAACGGGGGGTCTTTGCCTCCCCTCTAACAAAAATAGTTAAAATTTTAACACATTTTTTACTTATTGGCATTACTTGTTAAGGCATTAAATTGATATTGAAGTTTTAATAAATAAACAAGTATTTAAATAAAATAAACAATCAAAAATTAGTTTTTAAATAATATTAATATTGGAACACAGTATTATTATAAACAACGTACCAAAATTTTAGAACTTAATATATAAAATTAAAAGTTATTTTAAACAAAATTCGGATGATTAAGAATAATAAAAAGAATAATAATAATATTGACAATAACAATATGTTTCGAAGTCTAAGATTTCTAACAATAATAAATTGCAATGTGCAACTCTTCAAAAAAAATACAAAGCATTTATGAAAGGTGGGCTTGATCATTAAAGATATGATAATAATAACTAAATTAATTTGATTCAACATACTCTATTATCAAATCATTTTGTTTAGGTGATTACATGCTTAGGTAGTGATATTCAAGGTTATGTTTTTAATAATTCTTTTATACAAGCAGAATGCGTATTACAATAATTAAATATATAAGTAGTTAATCAATATTAAAAATATTTTATTCACGTAAATCGCTTTTTTCATTTCCAATAAATTCTATATTAGGCGTATCTCTTTGAATTCCTAATGCGTGTCTATCATATAACACATATTTGGACCAAGTTGATCTTATTGAGTGATAAAACCAATAACTTTGGGTGCAAATTTCGACTTCAAGCAAAGACAAAAAATCGCCATAGTCCTCGACCTCGTTTAGGCATGCTGGTTTTTCACGAAGTAACGACATTACGTGGGTAATATTTAACACCCGGTAACCCAGCTCATTTAAACCACGTGTAACTTTCGTCATCATTTCGCTTAGGCTTGGAGGGAATGCAAGATAAATTGTCTTGGTGTTTATATTGGTATTGTTGTTTAACGCTTTCTAAATAAAAATATTGTTACTTTTTATGGTCTTTAAGCACATAATCTTGCAGGTTATTTTTCAAATTACATTTTTTAGCTACTCTATTATGCATACCCTTTTGTTTGTTAGTGATTTAGACAATCCGAGCACAAATATATTGCTTGTGACCTTCTCCACTATTTTTTTGTAATTCTCATATCTTTGGTTCATCATCCATTCATAATTGTATCTCCAATGAACTGCTATATATGGCGTTCCTTAATCAACATGCATTGGACAAGTTATTTTGGGTTAAGTTGATTCGACCACAGATATATTCGTTATTTCCATATCTTAAAGCCCATACTGCGTTATTTTATTAAATTTTAAAATAAATTAACTTATGTTATAGTATACGTTACTTAATATGTTTTGAACAATTGTTTTTCCTAAATTCACAACGCACTCTGGCTTCTGTATAAAATTCCACAGGTGAGATAATAACATCCAACTTGGCATTTGTAGTAAATCTAACGATTCTGGTATTTCTGGCGCAGGTGTTATATCAGGAAATCTTACTTCTATAGATCCTAATGCACCGAGCAAAACGACACATTTTTTATCGGTATTAAAATGTTTATAAATATCATTAGAGTAAGTACTAAGTGCATGGTGTATTTGATATACCACCGTGCTCTGGTCGCGTAAAGAGATATCGTTTGGAAGCTTTTGCAGTTTGGTATCTTGGCTTTGAAATACATAATTTTGCCCAAGATCCATACCTGTTCTATTTTTGATTTGTTTTTGTATATTTTTTTTCATTTGACCATGCTGAAAAAATAAATAACACGTTAGATGGACAAAGGTTTTCAAATGTAATTGTTGTTTTATAACTATAGTTTTACCAAGAAAACAGCATCAAATTTATTGTCACAAATTTTCTTCATTTCTTTCTGGGTTACTATAGTTACGAATTGACGTAGTCGATTGATGTTAATTCGTTGTTTGTGTGAAATAAATTCTCTTCCTGAAGTAAGGTGCTTGTGAAAACGAGGAATAACAATCGTTCTTAAAAATAATATTGTTAAACATAATATAAAAAACCGATAAAGTTTTATTTCCGATAAATTGTATTTTCAATTTAATTTAGACAGATTTTAATCAAAACATGAATTGTACGGGCAATACCTGTTCAAATGAATTGCCATATAAATTGCCTTAAATAACTCAAGGTATTGGTTATTAGTTCCCCCTCCTAGTGAGACATAAAGCAGCTTGGACTTATCTAGTTTAATGTATGGTAAACTGTCTAATTTTAATCCTACCGACTTTTCTTCATTAACTAGAAAGTTATGTTTGACCTTTCTGAAGTGTTTTGTTTGGAAAACTATTTCATAAAACGTAGTGCTTGCACAATAAATAATTAGGATTCCAACCCAAAATAAGTAAAACCTAGTTGAACACAATATTTTAATACTTGACATTCTAAAAAATCTATAAAGTTTTTGTGAGCTTTTGGGCACATTAATTTAATATTTAAACTGGCATTACAATTATGCAGCTAATCGCAAAGCATATGTTGTCAATCGCAGAACAAATTAATGCAATTTATTTTTCCGGTTTGGCTATTGTACAATAGTCTTATTTGAAACGTTTAAAGCTATTTAAATACCCTGCTTTCTGTATGTTTTTTTTTATTTCGGGCTACTTAACCACAATTGGTGATAAGAGACCATCTAACATTTTAATTGTAAGACATTACTTTTTTATTTTGAAAAAACTTTTAAATAAGCAGTTATCGCATATAACATGATTTTAAGTAAAAATAAGAATAGGAACGAAACATTTTTAAAAATTTTGTTTAGTGTTTTATAAACAGTTGATTTTAACTAAATTTTTGAGTATTTTTGACAAAAAACGACAACTTTTTAAATAAAAGCATTACTAGGTGGCGTTATTTAGTCAATGTATCATGTATTGACTTAATATACAAAATTAAAAGTTATTTTAAACAAAATTCGAATGAGTAAGAATAATAAAAATAATAATAATATTATTGACAATAACAACATGTTTCGAAGTCTAAGATTTCTAACTATAATAAATTGCAGTGTGCAACTCTTCAAAAAAATACAAAGCATTTATAAAAGGTGGGCTTGATCATTAAAGATATGATAATAATAACTAAATTAATTTGATTCAACATACTCAATTATCAAATCATTTTGTTTAGGTGATTAGATGCTTAGGTAGTGATATTCAAGGTTATGTTTTTAATAATTCTTTTATACAAGCAGAATGCGTAATACAATAATTAAATATATAAGTAGTTAATCAATATTAAAAATATTTTATTCACGTAAATCGCTTTTTTCATTTCCAATAAATTCTATATTAGGCGTATCTCTTTGAATTCCTAATGCGTGTCTATCATATAACACATATTTGGACCAAGTTGATCTTATTGAGTGATAAAACCAATAACTTTGGGTGCAAATTTCGACTTCAAGCAAAGACAAAAAATCGCCATAGTCCTCGACCTCGTTTAGGCATGCTGGTTTTTCACGAAGTAACGACATTACGTGGGTAATATTTAACACCCGGTAACCCAGCTCATTTAAACCACGTGTAACATTCGTCATCATTTCGCTTAGGCTTGGAGGGAATGCAAGATAAATTGTCTTGGTGTTTATATTGGTATTGTTGTTTAACGCTTTCTAAATAAAAATATTGTTACTTTTTATGGTCTTTAAGCACATAATCTCGCAGGTTATTTTTCAAATTACATTTTTTAGCTACTCTATTATGCATACCCTTTTGTTTGTTAGTGATTTAGACAATCCGAGCACAAATATATTGCTTGTGACCTTCTCCACTATTTTTTTGTAATTCTCATATCTTTGGTTCATCATCCATTCATAATTGTATCTCCAATGAACTGCTATATATGGCGTTCCTTAATCAACATGCATTGGACAAGTTATTTTGGGTTAAGTTGATTCGACCACAGATATATTCGTTATTTCCATATCTTAAAGCCCATACTGCGTTATTTTATTAAATTTTAAAATAAATTAACTTATGTTATAGTATACGTTACTTAATATGTTTTGAACAATTGTTTTTCCTAAATTCACAACGCACTCTGGCTTCTGTATAAAATTCCACAGGTGAGATAATAACATCCAACTTGGCATTTGTAGTAAATCTAACGATTCTGGTATTTCTGGCGCAGGTTTTATATCAGGAAAACTTACTTCTATAGATCCTAATGCACCGAGCAAAACGACACATTTTTTATCGGTATTAAAATGTTTATAAATATCATTAGAGTAAGTACTAAGTGCATGGTGTATTTGATATACCACCGTGCCCTGGTCGCGTAAAGAGATATCGTTTGGAAGCTTTTGCAGTTTGGTATCTTGGCTTTGAAATACATAATTTTGCCCAAGATCCATACCTGTTCTATTTTTGATTTGTTTTTGTATATTTTTTTTCATCTGACCATGCTGAAAAAATAAATAACACGTTAGATGGACAAAGGTTTTTAAATGTAATTGTTGTTTTATAACTATAGTTTTTACCAAGAAAACAGCATCAAATTTATTGTCACAAATTTTCTTCATTTCTTTCTGGGTTACTATAGTTACGAATTGACGTAGTCGATTGATGTTAATTCGTTGTTTGTGTGAAATAAATTCTCCTCCTGAAGTACGGTGCTTGTGAAAACGAGGAATAACAATCGTTCTTAAAAATAATATTGTTAAACATAATATAAAAAACCGATAAAGTTTTATTTCCGATAAATTGTATTTTCAATTTAATTTAGACAGATTTTAATCAAAACATGAATTGTACAGGCAATACCTGTTCAAATGAATTGCCATATAAATTGCCTTAAATAACGCAAGGTATTGGTTATTAGTTCCCCCTTCTAGTGAGACATAAAGCAGCTTGGACTTATCTAGTTTAATGTATGGTGAACTGTCTAATTTTAATCCTACCGACTTTTCTTTATTAACTAGCATGTTATGTTTGACTTTTCTTAAGTGTTTTGTTTGGAAAACTATTTCATAAAACGTAATGCTTGCACAATAAATAATTAAGATTCCAACCCAAAAAAAGTAAAACCTAGTTGAACACCGTATTTTAATACTTGACATTCTAAAAAATCTATAAAGTTTTTGTGAGCTTTTGGGCACATTAATTTAATATTTAAACTGACATTACAGTTATGCAGCTAATCGTAAAACATATGTTGTCAATCGCAGAACAAATTAATGCAATTTATTTTTCTGGTTTGGCTATTGTATAATAGTCTTATTTGAAACGTTTAAAGCTATTTAAATACCCTGCTTTCTGTATGTGTTTTTTTTTATTTCGGGCTACTTAACCACAATTGGTGTTAAGAGACCATCTAACATTTTGATTGTAAGACATTACTTTTTTATTTTGAAAAAACTTTTAAATAAGCAGTTATCGCATATAACATGATTTTAAGTAAAAATAAGAATAGGAACGAAACATTTTTAAATATTTTGTTTAGTGTTTTATAAACAGTTGATTTTAACAAAATTTTTGAGTATTTTTGACAAAAAACGACAATTTTTTAAATAAAAGCATTACTAGGTGGCGTTAGTTAGTCAATGTATGGTGAATTGAATTTGCGCGACAGGTTTTAAGTCTCGGCGATATTGATCTTTTGTATTAGCTTTGCAATTTTACAGTTTTTTGTGTTATTTAGAGGTAAAAGTAAAGTCTTATTGCAGTTGCAACTTTATAATAACTAACAGTCAATATGCCCGTAAAGTACATGCCAAGCCGGACATGATAAAAACATCAGAAAATGTTATCTAGTTTTTTTATTCTGATTGGCTATTAATTTGTAGTGCTATTACTGTATTATAAAAATATTACTGAATCTATACAGTATAATAAGTAATTAGAGTTAATACTTATTTTAGTGTTTAAACTTATGTAAACTTCTGTAGTTAATTAAAATTTTATTGATTTACGGACATTTTTAAGTTTTTTTTTCAGCAGATTAGAAATTTGGTTTGCAATTTTTAAACAATGTTAATAGTTCAAGAATATGCATAACTGAAAAAGCTTGACTGAAAATTATAAAAACAAACTACAAAATAGTCAATATGGATCAAGATAATGCACTGTTATTAGTTCGAGAGCAGGTAAATATCATAATTTTTATTTTTTAACAGTTAAATAAGTAAAATTTCCACCCTTAGTACCAAATATACGTGATTGATTTACCACTGTTGTTGCTATATGGTATGCATAAAGTCAGTTTACTGAAATTTATTATGTTATGATATTCACAAGTTTACATTTTTTGTTTTAAGGACATGCGAAAGCGCATGAACGGAGGTCAAGAATTGATTGAATATCTTAGTTCAGATGGCGGGGATATTCAGTACTGGTCAAATGTGGATAAAATTATTGACTCACTGTGTGCATATTGGGTTAGCTCCAGCAACTATAAGGTGATGATAACAAGTATTTATTTATGGTTGTTGCTAGATTATACAATTACATAAGGTGTTGATAGATTAAAGTCCTAATTACTATTTAAAAAGCTGTTGTACTAATCTAATATATCCTTGGTTTAAATATTTAGTAGACCTTTTTCATTCTACCTACAACATTTTTTGCCTAAAAAAATTATTTCATTAGAGTTTTTTTTCTACAACTTTTGTGACAAATGATTAATAATTTTTTATATCTTAGGTTGCTTTATTGGGACTTGACATTTTAAGCTTATTAGTAGAACGCCTGCAACGTGACTTCCAACCTTATTATAATTTAAGTAAGAAAAAAAATTTTAAATAAAAAAATTGGAAGCTATGTTAAATTTTGTTATTGTATTTTGTAAATGGTAGATAACGAATTCTTAAGTTAGAAATTGAATTATGGATTCTTGGTAAACTGTCAAATGTAGGAAGTGCTTGTAATTAATTACTTTTTATATTTTTGATGTTTTTCTAAAGTGTTTCAGTATTCTTTTAGTTTATTTGCTTTTAAATATTTTTTTTGTAAAGAGGGTGTTTAAGAAACTAAAGGCGCTAAGGTTGCTTTTAAATAATTTTTTTTGTAAAGTACAAACTTCACTTGTGGATCGACTGGGAGATCAGAAAGATCAGGTCAGAGACGCAAGCATTACTCTTCTTACCAACATCATGGATGTAGCAGCATCACCTCAAGTAAAAAGTTTCTATAAAAATTTCGCTATATTTTCTTACTAGCCATTGTAAAAATTTCTACAATCTGATTGTGGTACTTATAAGGCAAAATATATATACGAGTAAATCCAATTTTTTATTTATCGATTATAATATTTTTTAGTATTTATTTGAGAGATTATCAACATCCTTTACCCACAAAGTATGGAGGGTACGGGAAGGATTATGTCGTCTTTTAGTTGCCACAATTAACCGATTTGGAGCTAAATCCTTGTATTTAAGCAAGTTGCTACCGCATGTTTGTAAACTGATCAGCGATCAGAATGCACAGGTATGTTAAAAAAAGTTTGTTACAGCGTAATATGTATTTAAAAATTGGTTGAGTTTTATATGCAATTAACAAAAGGACAGCTTGATTTACATTCATTCTTAGCTTAAATACCTATAGTATAGTTTAAAAAACTATTTTTTATAATTGAGCTGTCAAGTTTTTCTCTTTTAAAAATTGTAAACAAACTTAATGATTAAATTAAAGCTGGTTTAATTGGCATTGTTTTTTTTTATAATTAATCTCATTGTAATCATGGTTTCTATACTTATTATTATGTGGTCATGCTTTTAGTAATTGACTTGGAGTTTAGAAAGTTCTTTGCATGAGATTAATAATTATAGGGTACAAAATAAAACAATAACATTGCCATAACAGGAATACTCACATTACTATGTGTTTTAAATTGAACAGCATATACCATACCAAATATGTACATAAATAAAAACACATTTTTTTTAATAAAAAATTTGTGTTTTTTTTTTCGATATTTAAACATATTGCATTGCCTTTTACAATGCGACAGGATAAATGGCTGGCCTACCTTATAAATAATTCAAGTTAACACAAACCTTAGCACCCTTTGTTTCTTAAACACACCTTTTTTAATTTAAATAATATGAAAAATGTTGCTTTTATGCTCATTTTCTATCACATAAATAGAATAACAATATTTGATTTTAAATAATATTTTTTGATTCTGTTAATATGTTTTAAATTGTGTTGTTAAAAAAAATTAAAACCTAAATTTAAAAAATTTTAAATGGAAAAAGAAAAGAGATTTAACCTTCAGTACTTTTCTACTGATAATTTTGTTGTTTTAAATAAAGTTAAATGAGGATTTTAACTTTCTTATATATTAATTTGTTGTATAATGTAATTTCTATATTTATAATGTTAAGTTGTATATATACTAGTAATTATTGGCTTGTAAGTCATAAAACCTAATACTATAGATAGATTTAAATTGATTGTTATTGCCAGATGGGCTTGTTAGTTTCAAATAATGAAATAATCTGGAGCAGTAATAATAGTTTGTTTAAATTTTAATCACAAATAAAATACCTTATTAAAAGGCTGGCGCTAAGTAGCATTGTGCTTTTGTGTCTGGATTTTTTATCCTTTTCATATCTTGACAATGGGTTTTGTGTGATTGTTTGCTACTTTGGAATATTTTCGCCTACTTTACCACTTTATTATTCCACAACAATGGTGTTAATAAACTCTTTATAATGTTATTTTTTATATGCCGACCCCTCTTTTTGTGTGTATGTTGCACTTGCCAATGTAGCAAATGTTGGCATCGCATATTTAGCGATCATAAAATATTTATTAAAAAATCAATAAAAATATCACGCTCTATTTTATTTGCTGGTTGCATCACTGTAAATAAAGTTTAAAAGCTCTTATTCTAAACTTCATAAAAATTATACTAATTTTAATATGAAAAATATTTTATTACACATATGCATTTAATGTAAATTATGACTCAAGATTGCATAATGAATTATTCAAGGCTAAATATTATTTTTTTGGGTAAATCTGTCAATGTGCTTGTTATATAACTCATTGTAAGCAATATGTATTAAGATTAAAATATCTCAATGTTCGTTTCCTGTTCATACAAAATAGTTTCAAAAATCACAAATTGTTGGTAACAAAAATGTGAAAACTGATATCTACCAATATGTGGATACAGTAGTGAATGGAGTTAACAAACATTCACATTCACTTTGACTGTTTGATGTCAAACTTGCCAGTGTATTCTCTCATGGGAATGCTAATGTCAGCTTTAACAATAAACCGTGCGTATGGTCTGTAGGCTTTGTGGTCTATATTAAACAAGGTTTTGACAGTAAATCTTTATCAAGTGTTTTTTCCATAGTTCAATGCAAAAGGCAGGCAAATCATTCAATTTTGTTATGAAAATACCAGTTATTGGGGACTTTTGGTTATGATGTCTTTCAAGTTTGACTTGAATTTGACTTTTTGTGACTCTAAGAATATAATAATAAATGTTTAGTCAATAGGGTTTAGTATGAGAAATATGTGGGTTAAGTTGAAATTACTGTTATTTCTGTGCCAATAATTTTTTGGTATTGGCAATGTTGTTTGTTGTTTTTCATACTTAGGTTACATGTTTATATTTTGTCATATTTAGATTACTTACTTTACACAAACCTTTAAATTAAAGAAGTTTTTTTAAAAAAATTTTAGAAGTTCAGTTAACACTTATTGAATTACTGAAAAAATCCAACCGATATTTACTATTAATCTCTTGACTCAGCCAATATACATGTTTATATTTTGTCATATTTAGATTACTTACTTTACACAAACCTTTAAATTAAAGAAGTTTTTTTAAAAAAATTTTAGAAGTTCAGTTAACACTTATTGAATTACTGAAAAAATCCAACCGATATTTACTATTAATCTCTTGACTCAGCCAATATATTTAAAGTTTATTCAACCTATTTACTTTTCAACTTTAGGTTAGAGAAGTGGCAATGTCCACAGTTGTGGAGATTTATCGGCATGTCGGTGAACGAGTGCGTCAAGATCTCGCTAAAAAAGGAATTCCATCGTCGAGGTACTTGTTTATTTTTCAAGTGTGTGTAACCTAAAATTAAGGTTTAGTAAATTTACGATTAATGTTTTCCCAAATATTTACACACTACGCTACATACATGTGATTGTGGTCACGCTATATTAGTTTTCGAACTGCTATTATATTTGTGTTGTGTTTATATCATAATTTATCAAGCATTTGTTAAAACTTTAAATTATTGGATTTAAAATGTGTATGAATTTTTTTCTGCCTATTATTTTGATCTAAAAACAAATTAATAACTGAACTGTGAAATGTGACAGATGTCGTGGTTTTATGCTTATCATAATGACCTGGTAATGCTTATTATAGTGACCTTATGTCATTTTTATTTTGCGTAATTAAATCATGATCATTTTTGTGATTTTTAAATATATCTGTTGTGACAAGTTTAATAATACTATGAGTCAACAATTGTATTTTTTAATTATTTTAGGCTTGCTGTTTTAAATGCAAAATTTGATGAAGTATATCAATCTGGAGATATGGTTGCAATGGCTTCGGACAATGGTAATTCAACTATACAACAATCATTTAATATAATGTGAAAAATAAATATTTGGAAAAGAGTTATTAAAAAAAAATGAATTATTTTTTATTAGGATCAGTCGCAAGCTCAACAGGAAGTTTTGATTCAATTGATTCTGGATCTGGAGGACTGATGCGACCTCCTCTCTCTAATGTTGTTGTCAATAGCAACAACAACAAGGTTGTTAGAGGATCCACGTCATCTTCAACAAACATTGACGGAATCGGTAAACATTTTCAGTGAAAAAAAATTTAAAGCGTCTTATACCTTTTTGGGTTGTTAACGAAAAGATGTTAATTATATAAGTGCCTCATTACTATAATAGGATGAAATTGACATGAAATTTTAATGTAAATTAATATTTAAAAATATTGATATTTAGGTTCATCTAAATTAACTCAACGAAGTCAAACGCGAGAATCAAAAACTCTTCCATTTGTTACAAGAAATAATGCAGGTGAGGTTTAAGTTAATTTTTTTAACCTTTGAAGAATTGTTAATTAAAACTGAAATACAGCGGGGATTAAAAAAATTTTTTTTGTTGTTAGCTGTTTATTTTGCAAAGCATTTAATGTGCCAAATCATTTTATTGATTTCTTAGTTTTTTTTATTCAGTAATTTGAAAACTAATTGGCATATTCTCAATTGACGTTTACATGTTGTAATCAATATTAATAGGCAATCAATAGTTTTATATTGTTATGTGTATTTTGCAAAACCAACTTTTGCTCTCTTTAACTAAAATTGACTTTTTTGTTAATATAAAGAATCTTGTTTTTAATAGAAATATGTTTTAAAATAAAAATATATAGGTATAAACATAATCTATTACAAAATTAAATATAGGTCCAAACATGAAAATTAAATTTTTTTTTATTTATTTTTTTTTAGGAGCACTTGATGAAGAGTCATTCTCCAAGGATTTTGACTCTAACCTCCCTACAGTTAGATTGTTTGGTGCAAAAGATCTTGAGGAGCAGATCTCTCGCATTCGCACCATCATCTCGGATGAAAGAAAGGATTGGGAAGAAAGAACAAAAATGGTAAAAATTTATATTAGCAGTTTTATTTCTATATCATTTTACTTACTAAAGTTAATTTTAATTTTTTTTTTAAATTAATATCTGTTATTATTTTTTATTGCAATATTTAATTTTCCATTCTGATATAGTTAAAAACCTTGAGGGCCATCATTGTAGCAGGTGGTACAGAATACGACACATTTTTCCAACATTTAAGAGTATTAGAACCAGCTCTTCAATTAAATGCAAAAGATTTGAGATCACAAGTTGTTCGTGAAACCTGCATCACTATTGGGTAAGAATAATGCTATTTAAAAATAAATTATTTTATAAATGTTTAATTTTTTAAAATTCTAATTAATTTGTTTTTAGGTTTTTGTCATTTAAGTTAAAAGATCAATTTGACCACACTGCAGTATTCCTTCTTCCTACTTTATGTTGTTTAATTTCAAATTCTGCTAAAATAATGTCGTCATCTGGTATTCTGTGTATTCGAACTATCCTTAAAGTAAGTACAAAATATGTCAAAATGTGCTTTATGTTTAAAAAGTTTTGTTAATATTTAAAAATAACCCTTCGCTGCATTCTTAGAAAAACTTTAATTGCATTTTTATTAGAAACAAAAATTTAGAATATTAAAGTTTACTGCCATACAAAAGTAACTGTTTAAAAATTTATTGTTATTTAGTTATTTTTTAAAATATTTTTTTTGTAAAAATGATTTTTCAAATTTTAGCATTCACACGTCCATCGTCTAATTCCACTGATAGCAGGTTACTGTTCGTCCAAAACTAACTCAATTCGTCGTAATTCGCTCGCTTTTATCGATGTAATTTTTCAAAATTGGAGCACACACATATTAGAAAGGTAATTTATAATTAGTAACTTTTAATTACTAATTTGTATTTTGGTTTATAAATTTTTAAATGAGCTAAGTTGGGAGATTAAGTTAACAATAATCTTGTTATTAATTAGAAAAGGCTTAGTAAGATTATATCCAAAAATTATAATAGCCTTAGTGTAATACGTAGAGATTAAAAAGCTACAAATCTTATTTTTATTACATTTGAAATAATAGAAAACTTTATATTTAAAAGTCGCCAACAATGTGGTGTTTATAATGAAAGGTTGTCGTTATCACATTGTTGTTATTTGTCCATGTTAATATCCACTGTTGACATAACAAGTATCAATTGTTAGTAAAAGCGTTCTGTTACATAAAGTTTAATATATCATTAAAAAGAACATAGTAGGCTATATATACGAAATGAAATTTTATCAATAATCCAATTTTGTAAATATTCTGTAGATGGTTGTCACAAGTTAAAAATGAATAGTAATTGTTTTTTTTGATTTATACACTTAGTTTGATATTTTTTACTAAGTTTACACATTGGTTCATTTATATGCTGTGCTTCTTACCCATCTTACAAATGTTATTGAGTATTAGACACATAGCAACACTGATACTATGTTGTTAACAGTATTACAATGTGCCCGTATTGAATGGGCAGGTAGATAATAGCTCAACTATTTGAGTATCACTTTTGACACTTTTGACCTTACTATCAAATTATACGTTTCCTCTGTTACATCTCACAAAGAAACTGCTTTGGCCCTCATAATACAACTTTGTTTACTAAGCATGGTACCCACAATGGGATCTGATAACACTGAAATGTGAAAATGTAATGGTGTACCTCGCTTTTTAAATCACATTTTACAGCATTGTGTGTGGTTTCGTAAACTGGTACCAAGTGTTTGTGGAGCTGTTAATATTTTACTATATTAAGTGCAGAGTAAACCAAACTAATATAATAACGATACTCTGTAGATATGGTACAGTAAATGCTAGCTAGCATTGGGATTTTGTTGTAAGTTTCAAAAGTTATCGTGAGCTGAAAAAAGAATAGAAATAAAATTTGATATAAAATTCATAAAGTTTAGTATATAGTTATGTAATTTAACTTGACGTTTCATTGCAGCACTTATAGCTAAGTTATACACTTAACTTTAACACTTGGCTTAGAAAACTGATAACATCAAGTTCTGTGTTAAATTGTTGTAAAAAATCAGTGTTTCAGGAATTATGCTTCAGGCCACAATCAGTGTTTAATATAAGCATAACTTAACCAGCATTAGTTTTAGTAGTAAAAATTTCGAATAAAAAATAAATTTAACTTAAAATTATTTTGATACTACTTTATTATTAACTAGGAAATATACTGTAAAGATTTAAATGAAAATTGTTGCTTAAGTATCAATTTATGATAAAAGAATGATAACCTGTCACAAGCTATATTTTGTGTCATGGAAGAATTATTGGATAAATTATTTCCTGGCAGATATGTCTCATCTTTAAAGGAGGTTGTGTACAAGGGAATTAATGATGCAGATTCAGAATCAAGAGAAGAAGCAAGAAAGTAAGTTATTTGGTTAAAAAAAATATTTTTTAAACTATTTTATTTTTTGTTTCAAGGTTTATAGTATTCAATGTTTTTAAATTTAATTTTATCTGTTTAATTGTTGCTTTAATAGAAATTAATTGGGCATTTTATGTAATATCTTTTAAAAGAATGTTATTCTGTAGAAATGTTTCTATTTTTGTTTTATTTATAAAGAGCCTGGCGTGGTTTACATCAACATTTTCCCACTGAGGCCGACCAAGTTTTTAACAAATTAAATGCACAACAACAGAAACTTATTAGAGGTATGTCTATCCAAAAAAAAATCTTTTTAACATACAAGCTATATAGGCTATACACTTAAGTGTGTAAACCTATTTGAGGATCAATTTTGACACTTTTTATAGTTAACTTTTATGCAACTTTAAAACTACTCTGTGTAAAATATAAAACTTTCTTGTTGCAGGTCATGCAGTTACTGGTACAACTTCAACTGATAGCTTACCCAGAGCTGAAACTGCACCAGCCAAGTAAGACTCATCTATTTAACTCATTTTAATCAAAGTTTTTTGCAATCATTAAACTTTGTGCTTAATTTTTATTTTAATTATTTAGAAAATCTAGAACTGCAACGTCAGGATCTGGACCTAGAAGAGTATTTTCTAAAGGTAAATTTATTTGTCAACTATTTTTAAATTGAAAAAAAAATTTAACAAAATTCAAAATTAATCTGAAATAAAAATATTTTAGCCCCTCCTAGTTCTGGTTTACGATCAACTGGGATATCAAGTGGTCGATTCTTACGATCAAGGTCAGATATTGACCCAGGTGCAGCACAAAGGTCAGCAGAAAAAATGAAGGCAAGCATGAATCGAATGCAATTACCAGGTAATATTTAATTATTGAAAATTTACCGTATCAGTGATTTCTGTAAGGCTTTTTGGGCCTCGATGCAAAAAAAAAGTTAAAGATTGCATTTATTTAAAGCAGTGTTTATGACTATAACAATTGGATTTATAAATGTATTATGCATTGTTCAATTTTATTTTATTGCTTGACTTGGACTTGCAAATAGCCTCCTATGGTTCTGATGCTAACATTAACCTTATACAAAACAAATACCGACTTTTATTTCCTAAAATAAATCGAGGTACTGGTATTCCAAAGAGAAATGTTAGCGACCTAGGAGGTTATTGTTCTGATAATGAAGCTGGTAAGTTAAATGTGATCAGGAATGACATATTTATGTTATGTAAAAAAAGTTTATTGTTCGAAATTGTAAAAAATAATTTTACTGTTTTAGTGGCAAGTGCACTTTATTATCATGTGTCTGTCTAAGTTTTTTGGTTCTTTTTTGTATGGTTTATGTTATTCTAATAGGTTTATGTATAAAAATTAATATATTATTGCTACTGTCATGCACAATGGCTTGTTTAGATTTAGAATGTTTTTTATTTAAATATATTGATAGACCTACTATATATATGTTAAGTAAAGTTAATTTTTAAAGAAGTGTTGTAGCTTATTAAGTGTTTTGTTCTATAATGTTAAATGTTTGGTGTGGCTTAGTTTTAAAACATCCAAAACAATGAATGCTATTGCATTGTGCTCTGAAAATGTGATGTTTTTTATTTTTGTTTTGTGTAAAAACTTTCGATTACATTTTTTAGGTCGAGTAAGGGTAAGACCAACCTCCACTGCATCAAGGACTTCAATGGGAACAAATATTAAACAAAATAACAAGGACAGGGGAAGGGATACTCAAAGACCTGCAGTTTCACAACGTAAGTGTTTGGTTTAAACTTAATTAAAAAATTCATTTTATTTTTCAATTTATTTATTTTGTTGTTTTTATTTTTATATGAGGTTTAAATTTTTAACGAATAATAACTTTTTTTTTATTTATTTTTGTTTTCAATTTAATTGCTAAAATTTTTTATTATAATTCTTGGTAACATTACACAACTTTTTTTTAACAAAATCTTATTATTCATTGACAAACAAAAAAACAAATTATTCTTTAAATTTTTTCTCAAATAAATAACCTAGTCAATCAAAGACCCCAATCGGCAAATCCTTCACCCAGCAGAAAACCTCCTCTTCGTGTTCCCCACCCCCTATTCTATTCCTCCAAATCCCTTCCCAGAAGTACTAAACTTAATCCCAAAAAGCCAAGATCTGTATCTAAACTGGCAGTAGCAGATTTTCCAAGTTCCAGTAAACCAAAAACTTGCCCAAATTCAGAAGACATTTTTCAAATGGATGATATCGAAAATTCTAAGGAAATTGTAAATATTTCGAATGATGAGATGCTTTCGAATGAAGAGTTTTTAAACTCCTACGACATTGACTACGAAAAATTTCTGAAAATCAGCAAAAAACAAAATTTTTTTCATCAATTTTCACATCTCTCTGAATTTACTAAAAAGAGTTCGTTTTCCACTCCTAATTCTCCTCTTTTATCTCGATCTCGACCCAAGGTTCTGCTTGAGCGACCTTCGTCTCCTTATATCAATATCTCGGATCTAATTTTTTCCAAATCTTCAAGTTGGTTTTTCTTTCCCATTCTTTTTTCATTGATATGAGCTTGCTTTCTTTTTATAAGCTTCATCACATTTCATTTCTCGATATATATATTATATACACTTTATTGTTTATGATATCACAAAGCATTACATATATCAGGGACAGTCTTTAAAGAATGCCAGCATTGCTAGGGTGTCTTGGCAATTAAAAATTCATGAATGCATTAACTGTTATGTATTTAATAATAACACCTAAAGGCATTTTAACATCATTAATTTTCATTTTTTAATGCAATCAGGATCAATTTCGGCTACAAGATTGGGTAAGAAGGATGCAGTGTTGCCAGTTTTATTGATATTTGTAACAAAATCTTACACATTTCGAATTTTTGACAACACTGATTTTAAAAAATTGTTTTTCCTTTTAAATTAGTTTAAAAAATACATAATAGCTGTGTAACTTAGGTTTTCTTTTTTCTATTCAATTTTAAAACAAACTTAACCAGTAATCAATAAATATAGATTAAAAATAATTGGATTGTAATGCACTACTTAACTTTGAAATAAGATTAACTTGTTTGTTTTTTCACTGTGTGTTACAATCACTTGAAGCATGTAACTATTTAAGGCTTTTGTTTAATTGAATATTTAACTTTAAATTGTCACAAGTGCATGTCAACTAAATATAAAGCTTGAAAAGTTAACACTTATTTAAACTAAACTGTATAACAGCTAGGGGCATTTAATTATAAGTTAATAAGGGAATATCTTAAACTAAATAATGCATTTAAATTATCATTGCATTTTTAATGATAGTTATAAATGTTGTGGATATCTAAAATAATTTAAATTTTTTTTTAAAAGTAAATTTTAATTTTTAGCTGGCAGTCGATCAAATTCACCAAATTCCCACCGACAATATGGCCTGAGTAGAACGCCACGCCGATTCGAACCAAAAACACCAACTTCGAACCACAAAACACCATCCACTTCTGGTAACTTTTTATTCAAAATTAAAAAAAAGATGTGGTTATTGATTTTTTTTGTTAAGTTTGAAAGTTTAAGTGTTTATTTTGTTGTGTAATATAAGCAATTCTAATTAATGGTTTTTGTTGTTTTAAACAATATTGATTGTTTTTATTGGTTCCGGTATTTATATCCAAATGGCATGGTTAATGGTGATTGCATGGTTAACCTTTTTTGATTAAGTAGATCAAAATTGACCGCAAGATTATTGTTTTATGATTTTAATTAATCAAAAAGTGTATTATTAGATATTTAGACGAATATTTGCTCACACATTTCAAAAAAGTTTTTAAATATAACTTTTTTAACTGGTGGAAACATTTAAATTTGGCTTGTCAAACTCAAGTTTTAGAAGTTTGATTTATTTTATTTTTAGAATTTTACTCTTTTACTATTTGTAATTTAATTGATTTTGTGCATGACAAGAAATAAGGTAGTTTTAATCGGATGTTGTAATGTAGAATACGATCGTGTTTTACTTGGCGGAGAAACACCTATCAGGTACCCCCCTTCTCGCACCCCACCCTCTTCACCCACCCCCACTCGCCGATCCCGCATCCCAGTTTCCACCTCAAGAACTGGGTCAAGAGTGGGGTCACGAGTAGGTTCCAGGGTCGGGTCAAGGGTGGGGTCACCCACAGGTAGTCGTGGGGGCTCACGAAGCACAAGTCCCCAGCGTTATCGAGGTAAGACCCCCTTCTGGGTTTCTGTTTTGTCTCGCATGAATCGATGTTGCATGATAAAAATAATTGAAGACATTTTGGTTATGTTTCTATAATTCCACTGGTATTCTTCTACAGATATGTTTATGTTGTATGTTCAAGGCCTTCAGTTTAATTTCATGGTTCTCAAAAGTGTTTAACTATTTAAGCATGCCTAAAAAACAACTCGCTTTAATTCCAGTTGTAAATGAGACTGATAATATTCCCGTAACAAGAGAACGTCGCATGACGCTTCCCTGCACCCCTATCTACACCCCCAATAAGCCCCGACACCATTCCTCACCCACTTACCCAATTTATAAAAAATCCCCTGAGACGTCGCCGACAACTAGGGGCGATGGGTTTCTAATGGAGGTGTTTTTGCGTCTCCAATATCATTCAAAGGCAAACGATTTAAACGTTAATCGACAGTATATGAGGAGAGGTAAACAGTAGAAAAAAACATAGCAATTGCCACTCCATTATTGCTAAAAAAAGAGAGCTTCTAGAAATTTCTCTGCAGTTTTCTGTCATTGGGTGGTAGATCAGTTTTTTACATTGCCATGTGAACCTACTGGCAGTTGTATAATTAGCAAGCTAAATTTGTTGTCAATAGACAGTATTAATTAGCACTCATAACCTTAGCAAAATGCATATAAGCGCTAACTGTTATTATCATGCAAGCTAACACCTCTAATGCAAACATTGTCTTTTAACAAGGTTACTCTTTTCTTCTTTGGTATTTTGGTATAAAATATACCTTTGTTTCTTGAAAACTATAAATGCATGTTTCTCTATTAACTTCATCAAATGGTGTTGCATGAAGTTGTCATCTATCTTCTTGGATGTTGGGTATAATATGCTGGCCGACCATTCTATTTTATGGAAATGTTTTGTGTTACATAATTTTTGTACTTGTGCAATTTTGTCCAAGATGAAATTAATGGATTTAACAAAAATTTGTTAAAATATTTACAACGAAACATCCAGTATCAACAACATTACTTGTTTTAAGGCAGTTTTGGTTTACGGAACTTTTGGTATAAAAATTCAAAAATTTTTTATAGTTTCTCGTATTCCTCGTACTGACCCGCTACCACGGACACGAAGTCGTGTGACCTCGGCAATAAGCAGCCGTGACTCGAGTCCAGGTTGGTTACAAGTCTGCCTCTGTTATAGAGCAATAAACACTAGTTGGTGTAAAAATTGGTGTTTGTTATCAGTCTGGTGCATTTAACTGTTCCTCAAAAATTGGTTAAAATGGTTTATTTATGTTGGTAAAAGGGGGAATATTTATTTGGGAAAATTAATAAACTTTTGTTTTTATTTATTTTAATTTATCATTAAATCAAACATACATATTAATTTATTTAAGATATTATAAAATTCATTTACTTAAAATTTTTTTTGTCAATTTTAGTTTTGCATGTTTTAGATAATTTGCTTACAACGCAATTATTTGTGTGAAATAGTTAATTAGATTATCACTGTAGTTTCTTAGTAATATTTGTTTGGCAAATAAATCAGCTAATGTTTGCAGTACAAAAATATTGGTAAGGTTAACAGTAAAATTTTTATTAAAATTAAAAAAAAATCAAATTTTTTGAAGGATGAATTTTTTAATCACCATTTTAAATGATTTTCATTTAAATTAAGGTCGGTCACAGTCAAGTGTATCAAACCAAGGTTTGCCGCCAATGAGAGTCTTGCCAAAGGGAAAAGAAGGAGAACAAGCTATATCTGATGCATTGGTATGTTTAAATATAAAATTGATTGTCAGTTTGCCCTATTTGATTAGGTTTTTTTAAAAAGTTAGTTTTTCTATGAAAAAAGTTTATTGATTCTGTTTTTTTTAGTCACGAAACTTCCGAAGAGATGAGGTTGATTACGGGATGTCAGATAATGACGAGGAGATGTCAGACACTTCCAGTGTTTGTTCCGATCGATCTTCCTCCTATACTTCATCGAGGTACAAAAATAAAAAAAAATATTAATAAATAAAGAAAATTTTTGTTTTTAAATATTAATAAATAAAGAATTTTACCTTTTAGCCTATTCTTGTTTGATAACACAGTTTTAATTTTTGATTAATTTAAGTACTTTTAGATTTAAATTTTCTTAATTAACTTACCAAATTGTTTCTGAAAGTTTAAAAATTATTTTTTTTAGGGCTGCCAAAAAACGACAACAACTTCCACACACCGAAGATATTGTTGATATCATTCACTTATGTCAAAGTTCAGCTTGGACAGATAGAAAGGAGGGGTTAACTTGTCTTCATGCTGTGATTCTAAAACAAAAAGATTTTACGTAAGTAAAAAGTAAATTTTCAAATAAATTAATTTAATTAGGACTTAAAGGCTATTTGTTGCCTTAAAATGATGCCTTTGGTTATTTAAATCTTTAAAATTTTTCAGGCGCTTACAGCTTAAAAAAGTTCTGGAAATTTTTAATCGGTTGTTTGCAGACCCGCATGGCAAGGTAAACTAACAATTCTAAAAATATTTAGAAGTTTTTGTACATTACCTTTGACAAATAAGGTCTTTATTAAAAATGTGTTAATATCCTAAACAATGTAATCAAACAAGAAATAGTTTGATTTTTATTGTTTTAAATGTAAATAAGAATTTGGCTTTTTATTTATATTTTTTGCTATATTCTTTTTAGGGGACAAAAAGGGTAAATTTGTGTTGGTACTTTCATGTAGATTGTTAATGTCATTTACGTGTGGTCAATTAGTGTTAAACAAATATCATAATTTACTGTTTGGTCATTGTTTAATTGTCAAAACTCAATATATTTTCTTTGTAATACATATCTAGCTAACTATCAAGAGTGCTTCATATATTTAAAAATTGTAATTAAACAAAATTCATTTAACAGATTTCAAAACCATAATTCTGTTTGTTGAAAATTAATTATTATTTTTTTTTAATTTAGAAGGTTTATAACTACTACCGCAATACCTATTACCTAGGCCTATATTTTTAAATCAAATTTTTTTTTATTTTAAAGGTTTTCAGTATGTATCTTGAAATGTTACCCGACTTTATCACCAACTATAAAGACTTTATACATGATTGGATGTATGTTTTACTCACACAATTACTTAAGAAAATGGGGGCTGATCTGTTGGGTTCTGTTCAAACTAAAGTATTGAAAGCACTGCAAATAGCAAGGTAGCGAAAAATATATTTTATTATTTGAATTTTTATGTTTTAGATTTTGGTTATAAATTTTAGAATTATGTTAATGTTTTTTTTTATTTTACAGAGAGTCTTTTCCAACCGCTCTTCAGTTTAATATTTTATCTCGTTATATTGTTGACCAAACACAACGTCCAAACCTAAAAGTAAAGTGTTGTAATTTTATTATATTTTTATGCTTAACTATAAAACCAATATATTTTTATTACGGAAAATCCTTTTCATAATTGTTTGATTCTAGTCTTATATAATTTATACAAAAAATCTGTAATTTATACAAAAAATGTTAGAAGATAAAAAAAAAATTTAAATTTCTTGTTAAAGGTTAAAGTGGCCTTGCTGTATTACCTAATCGAGTTAGTTTCAATAATGGAATCAAAAGAAATTTCCAACAACGTTGACACCAGACTCGCTATATCAAGAATCATAACCTGGACTTCAGAACCTAAAAGTCCTGATGTTAGAAAAGTAAGTTAAAAAAATGTTAAACTAATTATAAATTGGAGGTATTTTTTAACATTTATTATTTTAGGTATTTTTATTTTAAGTCATTATGGTTTGAAAGGTTTTTTAATACTGGTATTGGGTTTAAAGTAATTTAAACTGTCTTGTTGTGTTAATAAAATTTAAGATTAGTAAAAAAAATATATTTTCCTGTTAACAACTATTTTTGTTATCAGTATGCTGAGGCATTAGTTGTGGCAATATTTGAGTTAAATGCTCCAATGTTTACAATGATGATCAGAGTGTTGCCAAAAACATTTCAAGATGGAGCAATGAAGGTGTTACACACTTACATGAAATCTAATGGGGAAACACAACAGGTAAAAAGCTGCACTATTATGATTTTTTTTATGATTTAAATTAGTATTTGTAATATTGTATTAAGACAGAATTATTTTTAAATTTTAACAATATTTTTTCTTATAGTCGAAATCAGATCACGGTCAAGTTGTGGGTCAGGTGGGGATATCACCCTCCTATAACACTGTTTCACCCAGTACCACTGGATCCATTGACATTATGTCACCCCGGTAAATCTTTTTTATTCTAAAAAACAGTAAAAAGTCACCCTTTTACACTAATGTTATTTTTATGTAAATTTTATATATTATCTTGTAGTGGAAGTATATCTAATCATGATTCTGAGAATATGAACCGAGAAGAAATAACTGAAAATTTCCGAGACATTACAGCCGGTATTCAGAAGTTAAGAATGGACAGTAATGCTGATATTAATGATGTTTTATCCAGAAAAGTAAGATTAATACTTTTGAATAAGTTACATTTAAAATCTTTTTCATTTATTTCAGTTTATTGAAAAAATGTTTTTTTAAATAAAAAAATACCTTTTTTTAATTGTTGTAAACAACTTTTTTTAAAGTGGTCTTACAGCTCAGATCAGTCTCCAATTCAGGGTGGAAACTTGGGGAGTTCCCCCATTTTGCCCAAAACCAACTACCAGCCTTCCTTTCAACATTTAAAAGATTCTTCAAATGTAAGTTAATGTTTTTGTAGTTTTAAATTTTTTTTTATGTTTTACTTAAACTTGATTATTTTAAATACAGATAACCACGAACAGAACGACTGAATACAACCCTAATGCTTACACAGCAAATAATGGCAAGTTTTCTCCTAAGAAGGAACATTTACGGGAGGCAATATTTGACGAGGAAGACAGTTTTAACGAAGGTGGGTTTTATTTTTATATACTCTTTGTGTAGAGATCACTCGTTTTTTCCTATTTTGGGAAATTTTTGCTGTAATTTAAATTTGTCAAAATAATGTTTTTATTTTAACAGACTTGCCATTAGAGCCATACGACAACAATGTTGCAGAAGTTGCAGAATCTTTAACCAACGACCATAACAAACACCATGCCTTGATTAAATTAACCAGAGCCCTACACACCAGTGATGCAGTGGGTGGTCTTGCTGCCTCACAAATACAGAACCAGTGGGACCAATATTTTGGAACCATTTTAACTCAGGTGTTAGACTGCATGAGAAAAGGACAAGTAAGTTACCCTTTTTTGCTTTTTTTAAAAATTTTTAAATTTTTTTTTTAAAATGATTATTAATTAAATAAAATTTTTGTTACAATTTTTTAGTTCGTAGTATCATGGGGGTTTTAAAAACATGATATTTAATTTGCAGGCGGATCTTCGTATTTCCGCATTACAAGTTCTGAAAGAAATGCTTCGTCATCACTCTGGCAGGTTTAAAAATTATGCCGAGGTCACAATTTTGCACATTCTTGAAGTTCATAAAAGTTCAGAAAAGGAGGTAAAAATTTTTTGAACCTTTAAAAAAAAAATTTATTGAAATAAATTCATTTAGATTATTTCTTAAGTTACTAATACTTTTGCATTAACATTTTTATTATTATTATTATTCAGGTTTTAAGATTTGCAGAAGAGGCTGCCGCAGCCATGTGTTGTGCTGTTCCTTTACTCTGCATCCGTGTGTTAGGACCTCTAGTGTGCGAACCCAAGGGAGAAGAGACGATCGCCAGTCTTAAAATGCTTACGAATGCCATAAATAAATGCACTAAGGATGACTTGAGTGAAAACACTGTGAGGGAGTTAGTGCCTGGTCTGCTACTGGTGAGTTTTTTTCCCTTTTTTTTGATTTTATGTTTTTTAATTATGTTTAGTAATTATTCATTAAGGTATTTTTATGCTCAGTTGGGGTTAATACATCAAACCATAATTTTTTTTTTATATTGCAGTGTTATGATAACAAGGAGAGCTCTGTTAGAAAAGCTGCAGTATTTTCACTAGTAGCTTTACACAGAGTAATTGGATTTGATGAATTGGGAAAATATTTAACATCTCTTCCTATGGGAAAGGTAAGTGTATAAAATTAAAAAGTTTTAAAATAGTTTGAGTCATATTTTTTATTTTTTTTGTTATTTTTTAGATGAAGTTGTTGCAATTATATGTTAAAAGATCACAAACCGTCGAAACATAACCTCATGTACAGAAACCCCGACTCTCGTTAATTATTTGCGCGGGAAAATTGCAAGTGTGACGCCGCGATTAAATTCATTTTTTTCCGATCTACACAAAACATGCAGTGTTCGATTTGCGGTTGGTGAAATCAAAATTCGATCAAAAAGTTACACGGCTTTTTATTGGGGCATCGTCCACATTGTTGTTGTTGATTTATCGTTGTTTTTAATACCTTATATTTCTTGCTAAATGACTCGTAGCTTCTATACTGTGTTTAAACTCTTTATTCATGCGTAAGTTATTATACTTATTGTTTGTAAGTTGCCTGGACTTTGGATTGAACAAATTAGCCTTGATCAAGTATTGAGTCCATAATTTAACTACCTGTGATTTCTTTTGCTGACTATATAGGACATAATGTTGCTTTTGACACTGGCGAATTAGCGCTTACTACTCACTTTCTTAGTTCTACTCTTCTGTTTTTTATAAAAAAAATCTGCGCGACATCGTCGAAGCTTGGTGTGTTCAATGATCATGCGTTTTTGTTCGTCACGTGATACATGACGTCACGTAATCTGTGACGTCACTTTAAGTGGAATTGGTATCAATTTTGTTATAGTTAGTATACTATGAACTCAATTTTAAAATTGTTTCTTCTTCCTAGGGGTGCTAATTTAAATCACAGTCTAGTGTATGGTACCCACTTTTTATCAACAAACTTTATCGTGTTTTATTTGTAATAAGTATTTGTAGCACACGTACTGACACTAAAAAATACAAAGTACACACTTGTGTATTGTTTTCAAATTCCGAGTTCATTGTTTTTTTGTTATTACTGTCGTCAATAAAGACAAACCTGTTTGCATTTTCAAACATTTTTTGAAAAAGCTTTAAAAGTCTAGTTTAGTATTGGAAGCTTGTTTGTGTAGAGAATATTAAAAAATTAAATTGCCGCAGAAAAAAAATTATTAAAAAATGTTTATTTTGTTTGAAATTAAAAAAAAATGTTTAAGTGGTATTACGAAAAAGGTATCTACGTTCTTCGAGAATTTAACTTGTTATATTATTATAAACTGGGTATTTTTGACTGTCTGTCACTGTTAGCTTAAAAAGGGATTGCTGAATAATATTTACCACGAGTTAATGAAAGTTTTCCGATGTTTGATGATCCATTCTTGACGCAAATTAATATCAAAACTTACTATCTGTTTGACATTTTTATTGTGTTCATTTTCAACTTTGTTTGCTTTATTGGGATTAAAGTTTGATTAGATCAGTCAATATTTATCTTAGTTTGTTGGAAAGTGTATTCAAAAAGAGCTATTCTCAAGTTATTTTTATTTTATTAAAGATTCATATTAGAGCTATGGAATATTAGTGCAAAATACTGGTATTTTAGGTTGTTAATTTTGTTGCAGTTAATAAAAGACATATTTCTAATTAAACACTTTTTTAATTTAATTGCAAAACTATGAGACTTTTACTTTTGGCAGTCGCCCTGTTGGCTATCTTTCAAAATTGTGAATCTATTCACGATGAAGATATTGAACAACAAAACATTTCTATGGAGGATTATTTAGACCAACTAACAGTAGGTCATGTTATAATAAAAGCTTACATAAGGCTTTCTTATTTCGTACTTTAATTTTTTTCCCAGGAAAGTGTGGATAATGAGTTAGATGGAAACAGTATGATGGGCCATAAACCACCCAATCGTTGGTACAGTTTGGATACGAAGGACTCCACACTTGATAAATCGAAAAACGTAACTATTTTTACATCTTAAAAACACAATCTTGTATTTGTAAGAATTTTATATTTTAGTAATGACTTTTTGTGTTAAGGATAAACTAGAACGAGACCTCGGGATAATATTGGTAAAACACTACAAGTATTTAACAAAATTGAGAGGCCAACTCAGTAAAATTATTAACAGGCATACTAGGAAGCTTGATTTGTGGCCCATTATCAAATCAAACGATGCTACAGGTAAAGTTTACATTTAAATAATTTTTTTTGTTTAAAATTTTTATGATTTTATAATTGTTTATTAGACGAAGCAGATGGCCAGCACCATAGCTTTGGTTTGGAACAGCCAGAGTGGATGAAACACTTGTTTGATGATGTTGAGTTGTATAAACTGGAGTTGGAAGAACTAAACGAATAGTTTATTCTCCCAAAATGTTTGCTTTTTTTAATATAATTTAGTTTTCTTTTTGGTAATTATTATTATACAAATTTAATAAAACTATTATAGTGTTTTTAATCAGTAAATGATCTTATATTAGTGTTTTTTTGTAGATATGCAATTTTGTAAATAAAACGCCCTGTAGGCTTTAAAACTATATAAAAAAGTAGTAGACAAAGTTATTTTTCATCAAATTTGTTAAACTATTTCGTTTATTGCTTTAAAAGATACAAGTAACAAAATAATTAAAACTAATAGTTTAAAACAGCACAGTACACCAAACGATATTAATAATTAGCTTCGGCTTGATTTACTTTTCAACGTCCGCGTCAATAACTAGGTTATTATCATTTTCGGGATTCATTTTCGTTACGTCATTGTTCATTTCCAAATCCCAGTCGTCCATATCCGTGACGTCATCTTCGACAAAAATTGGATTCGGTTTTGGTTGATCGATTTTGAACGGTTCTTCGTCCATCTCGACAGATCGTTTTACAACGTTCGAATCTTCGAGCATGACTTCGTCACCACTTCGTTTTCCGCCAGGGGAGTAACACTTGCTCCAATGTTGTCGTTTTGTTACTTCGTCCACGACCTTGTCGGCCCTCTTTGATCGTTTGCCTGGCCTGAAATAATCACTCCAGTGCTGGCGAACGTTTTTACTGGGATGCGACTCGTCATACAGATCATTTTCGAAGTCAAATTCTTCCGACGACTTTTTGCCAGATGGTCTAAAATAGTCGCTCCAATGTTGACGAGAATCGATTTGCTTTAACTTTGAACTTTTGGTGTCATCATCATTTTGCCAGTCTCCAGCGAAAAATTTACCCCGCTTTCCGCCCGGATTATAATCTTTGCTCCAGTGTTGTCGTGTTGTTAGTGGATTTGCTGTTTTCCATTCGTTTTCCGATTCGGAATCCAACCATTCTTGTAGTAATTCAGGTATCTTTTCCGGTTTGGACTGTATTTCTATGTTTGAGCTCATCTTCCCGACGCTTTCATCTAGTTTTTCGGTTTGGGCTTGTTTGTGAAAAAGTGTTAGGAGTCGTTGAATTAGGCCGAGCTCATTGTCTTGATAACCGCTCGACAGGCAAACACATGCACTTAAAATTGCGACAGTAAAAACTTGTTGAAACAACATGCCGAGGGTTTAACTTACAAGATATCTACAAAAAAAAACTAAATTGTAAATCAAATAATTCAACTCGTAAATTGCTATTGTAGCTTCTCGTTTCTGTTCTGAAATCTAAAAGTGATGTGGGGCATTAAAACCGCCGGGTTTTTATATTATTGTTGTTTAATTTGTGTCAGGTTTGACAAATGTTGCTCTGCCTAATTTAATCTCGGGTAGAATAATTTAAAATGCCAACTGTTAAAAAATCACTGATACACGATTATCGATCAATACGTCACTGAGCATTATTATTTGGCTTTGTATGAAAGGCATAAAAATACATGCCAAGTCCGAGGCTTCTTTTGAAAAGTTATATTCTAATGTTGCGTTTGCGCATCTTTTAGCATGACTAATATATAAAACATCAAATTTTAATTGGAATAAAAACACATTTATTTATTTTTTTACTAATTTGATTTTAGTGAGTCATCTAGCATTACGAAGTCAGTTTAAACGTAATTTTAAAAACAAGAACCGATATTATATTTTAAATTTGTAATAATACATCCCATAGTATAATGTTATATTATAACTTTTAAGTTAGGATTTGGTAAGTTATTTGTAAGGCGATTTGAATAGTGTAAGTGTAGGAGATTTATAAATAATTGATCTGCATTAAACCGATTTAAAATGTAAGCAATTCCTATTCGATAAATTTGTGATTTAATTTTCTATATACGTTGAATCCGTTACGTCAGTTAACATTAAATTCAGTTTTGTTTTTTATCCAGATAATCAAATAATACAATTTTATTTTGTGCTAAATATTCGCAATCTATTATAGACTGTTTGATAGATAAAGGCGGATGTTGTAATTTCATTAAAGCCTTTTTAAAATGTACTTCATTTAAAAGGCTGCTTTTTATAAATAAAATAGATAATTCTCCTTTCTTTTAAATTAAAATACTACAAAATTTGCTTATACTTATTACCATATACATACATAGAATCAATTTTTTTTTCTTTAAGCACTGCATTTATTGCTTAGCATGGCCGACTGTTTTATTATACAACATTTAGCTGCTGTTAAGTACTAGGGGTAAATTAAAACCTTGGCTTCTAATTTTTTTCTAATCAAATTTTGCCAAAGTTTTTCGCTTGGTGAATATTTCCAATAAAAAGTGACACCTTTATTGTAAATTAAATCCCCAGGGAAAAATGTGACGTCATATCTTGTTTAACATTGACGTGTATGTTGAGAATTTTTTTATGCTTATATCAATTGTTTTTAGTTGTTCGAATATTATTGCTTATTAGTTCGATCTAAACATATGTCAATCACACAAGCATCGATTGATCTAAAATATTTTTTTACTTTTACGTTATAGTATTCTATAATGTTCTTTTAAAAAAAATTTAGCAAATTTTTGTACGGTCCAATTAGATTGGGATTATTGTTACATTTTATTTAAAAAATCAACAAAATCGGTTAACATAATTGTCTATTACATTAAATTATTAAAATTTATTTTTTGCTTTAACAACAAAAAAAAACTATAGATTTAGTGACAAATAAATGTTTTCGTAACTTTCACGGCTAATGGTTAAGAATATCTCAAATTCACAATCGGTTT
Source organism: Corella eumyota (assembly GCF_963082875.1). Taxonomy (NCBI): domain Eukaryota; kingdom Metazoa; phylum Chordata; class Ascidiacea; order Phlebobranchia; family Corellidae; genus Corella; species Corella eumyota. Next base: position 8,114,843 of record NC_137491.1, read on the forward strand.
TATTTTTTCGTACATGGGGGTTTAGCAATTTTTGATACGGCTTGACCCTATTATTAAAGGCAAATATTTCTGTAGTTTGTATTTTTTCTATAATTTTATTATACTTTTGGGAAGAAGGTTTCTACAACTTGTATCCTTTTAGTCACTCAAGAGGTAAAACCACTAGGTATAATCTAGCGACATAATTTGGTAACGCTTTTCAATGCTGTAATGTAAATAACAAACATAATTTTTAAATTGATTTTATTCATGAAACACCGTTGACAACCTTCGAAAAAATTTCGTATCCCGCTTTTGTTCACGCGCAGACGTCATCATTTCCTCACGCAAGGTTTGAATTTTGGTTTGTAGTTCCAATGTTAGGGGGTGATTCGCTCCAAGTTCCATTTTATATTGTTTAATAATGTCCTAATATACAATTTAAATAAATTCGGTATAATGATTTAATATTTATATTGCTAAATAACATTTGGCATTGCCTTTTATTTAAAAAAAAGCTGTACGTGATTTAGTAAAAATAGCAGTTAGCTATTAAAATTTGGGTCTTCATGGCCCCATAAAAACTTTGTGTATTTTTTATCACCAAGCCTTACTAGTAAAATTGCAAGCACTTCTTCTCGTGTGTCTGCTATTAAAGGGTCGGGTATTGCCACGATTGCATCTTTGGCCGTATCTCTCATGTATTGTAAATGATCTTTATCGTTTGCGAACTGACTATGTGATGTCATCTGAGTCCAGCGCTTGATCAAAGTCATGGCCTTAATTTGTTGATTTACTCGTTTCGCTACAGACTTCGACGTTGTTTTGGGATCCGATTCCGCCTCGGTCTCGTTACTGTCACCAGGAATTGTGGCAATTTTAGCGGTTTTCCAAAGACTCTTTTTAGGTGAACTCGTCTCGGGTTTTGCACTTTCCTCTGGTTTAACTTGACTCGGTGAGCCAGCAGTGCCTTGGCCAGTTTGCGAGTTTTCAGGAACGTTTATTGTTAGAGAATTGTTTTCCGATTTTTCCATTGTGATTAAAAATGTTTATTTCTTGCTGCAGTAGTAAACGCATAAAATAATTTTTATTTCGATATATTTTACCCTTTTTCTTTTACATAAATTAATAATTGTTTTGTTTATTGGGTAACAATTGTAAGCTAGCTGGCAATAAGTTTTTTTTTTATAAAAACTGTTTACATATTCTTGATTGTAAGCAAATATATATATTTTTTATATTAAAGATCAATGTGTTTAATTTTTCACTAATACCAACATTTATAATTTAAAGTTAACATTATAAATATTAAACTAACTATGTAATCATAGGATGTAATGGAAACACCGTATTTATTTAATCAATGATGTCATAACCGTGGGAAAAATATCCTGAAAGTTAAGCTATACAGAATGGAAGTTCGTTAACGTACAATTTTTACAAAAACACAGGCAGTCCTTCAGTGCGAAAACCGCAGGCCCACAGATCTGCAGATGGTTGTAGTTTTTGTTTACAAGAGAGGGCACTATGTAAAAGATGGAGTGCTTGTGCAGAGTGGGGAGTGTTTTCATTTTTTTATTTATTATTTTTTTTATTTTTTATTGACGTCACTTATGATGACGTCATCATAAAGTTATGTTGGTACGACGATAGAATAAGGTTAACATACAACCATCTGTGATACATAAAATGTAGAAAACTACACGCAGCAGATACTGATAAATGATAATAATTTTTAGGCGGAAATGACGTCATTACCCTTGTGTGCCACATTTTTATTGCCCCATTCCTAAAGTAAATTTATTAGCATTCGAATGAAGCTAACTAGAAGTTGGCACCAAGGAGATGAAGGGGTCAACGGGAGCATTATATAACCAACTTTCAATAAATGGAAATACTTCAATAAGGTAAGTTAATTTTGTAAAAAACTAATAAAATGCTTAAAAAATTTTTTTTAAAGCAAACAAAAAGTTATAGCATAGTACTGCCAACTCAAAAACTTTACAATGTTTTAAATTGAAATCTTTTTAATAACATAATAAATATTTATTTATTTAGCTGTAAAGTCAAGAAATAAAAACTTCTCAAGATAAAGGGAAACCAACCAAGAAATTTTGACAATTCTCGGTTAACTTTAAGCAAAAGAAACATTTGGAAAAATTGGATCAGAAGCAAAAAAACAAGCTGAAAAATTGGATCAGATAAGCATCACCTCAAAAGTCTTTAATAAACCCACCCTTGAAGTATGGGTAAATTGAAATATCGTCGTTATTTACCAAATCTACGATATTTACTGCTGATTAACTACGAAAATCGATACTTTTTTTTTCATCTTTTATTTTTTTGTTTTGTGTTTTTGTTGTTGTTTCGATGTTGTGTTGATTTTTTGTTGTGCTTGTTTAGGTGCAGTACTTTTATTTTTTAGCTAGGCTTTAAGGTAGACAGAAACTTGTAAACTGTTAATTTTAACCAAGGCGCCTTGCAAATATCTTTTAGGATAGGCACTTTTACTTAGAATTTAGGGTAGCCACTTGGGTATAACTTTGACGTAAGCTCTTTTGCTAATTTATTCCACATCGGCACTTTTACTTATAAATTTTGGGGTAGGCACTTGTGCCTATAGCTAAATTTGGCACATTTACCTATAACTTTAAAGTAGGCACTTATAAATAAGGTAAGCACTTGTCTCTATAACTTTGACGCAGGTATTTTTACTTATAAATTTGGGGTTAGCATTTTTACTTATAAATTCAGGGTAGGCACTTATCTTTGTAACTTTGATGAAGACTCTTTACTTATTAATTTGAAGTAGACCATTTCACCTATAAATTTTAAAGTAGGCATTTGTGCCTATACCTAAATGTAGGCACCTCTACCTGTAACTTTGGGAAAGGCACTTTTAACTATAACTCAAAAGTAGGCTATATATATAATCATAACTTAAAGATTGGCACTTGTGCCTATAATTTTGGAGTAGGCGCTTTCAATTATAAATAATAGGCAGCTCATATATATATATACCTATAACTTTGAGTTAAGCACTTTTGCCAATATCTCAGAAGTAGGCACTTTCACCTTAAGCTTTCAAAGAGACATTTTTATCTATAACTTAAAGGGAGCAGGCACTTATATCTAGAACTTAAAGGCAGGCACTTTAACCTTGAATTAGGCACTTGTATATATTACTTTGAGGTAGGTACTCCTACCAATAACTCAAAAGTAAGCACCTTTACCTAAAACTTTAAATAGGCACTTTTATCTATAACTCAGAGTCAGGCACTTTAACCTTAAAGTAGGCACTTGTATCTATGACTTTAAGGTAGGCACTCTTACCTATAACTTAGAGGAAGCTCTTTTTATCTATAACTATAAAGTAGGCACTTTTACCTTTAACTTAGAGGTAGGAACTTGTATCTATAACTTTAATGTAGACACTTTAACCTAGAGGTAGGCACTTTAACCTCGAAGTAAGCACTTGTATTTATAACTTTAAGGTAGGCACTTTTACCTATAACTTGGAGATAGACCCTTTTACCTATAATTTAGAGGTAGCAATTTTACCTATAACACAGAAGAAGGCACGTGTAAGTTTAACTTAGAGGTAGGCAGTTTTACCTAAAATTTAGAGGTAGGAACTTTTACCAATAACACAGAAGTAGGAACTTTTTTCAATAACTCAAAAGGTAGGCACTTTTACATATAACTCAGAGGGTAGGCACTTTTACGTATTCTTTAGAGATAGGCTTTTTTACCAATATCTCAGGGGGTGGGCACTTTCACCATTATCTCAGAGGTAGGCTTCTTTACCAAAACCTCAGTGGGTAGGCACAAAGGTAGGCACTTTTACCAATATTTCGGAGGGCGGGCACTTTTACCACTAACTCAGAGGTAGGCACTTTGCACTATGTTAAAGGCGAAGGGCTCAACGGGAGCATTATTTAACAAAATTACGTAGTAGATGCCTGTATTTCAGATACATGCCTTGGACGAAAATGTAATCATTGACCTCTTCATCCCCTTTGTGCAACTTCTAGTTAGCATCATTTGATTGACCTCTTCGTGCCAACTTCTAAATATTATTATTGGATTGCAAATTCAATTTAATTTAGGAATAAGGCAATAAAAATATGGCACACAGGGATTATGACGTCATTTCTGCCAAAAAAAGGTTAGTAACTGCTTCGTATGGTTTCTCTACATTTTAAGTCTTACCTTTGGGTATATAATAACTTTATACTCTAAACATTTTAAAATAACATTTTAATTACGTCACCAAAGCAACTCGCGACGTCATTAAGGAAACTCTGTAATCTGCAAATGCGCTTCACCTTTTACATAGGCCAAAAACACTCCGCACTCTGCACAAGCACTCCGCCTTTTACATAGGCCCACAAGAAAGTGATAGTCAGATTGCGATCTAAATGTGAACATTTTATTTGACAAAATTAGGTAGGCTACTTGGTTTTTATAAATATGAATCGTTATACTCTGTTAAGTTGTGTTCTACTTTGCATGTCCTTATTTATTATGGAAATATCAGCAATTAATTCTAGGTCCCGATATCGAAGAGAATCAAATCCATATGCAAAAGACTTAACTAGAGAAGACATTTTACGGATTTTAAATAGATTTGATAATGATTATGATGACACAACCATACTGGAAGACAAAAACAAATGTGACTCTTTTACCAAATTGGAGGATAATATCATTCAAACTCGAAAATCTTTAAAAAACGGTGCAACCTTTTTAGGGGGTGTTTCTAATGCATCCACCCCAGAGGAATGTAAGCAAGCATGTTGTGCCTTTAAAGATGAAGTAGGTGATTGTGATGTTGGAGTATTTCAAGCAAACCCAAGTATAATCGACCAAGTAAAATGCTATTTGTTTCGTTGCTACATTGGAAGTGATAATACCAACAAATGCCAGTTTTCACACCATGCCGATTATACAATCTTTAAAAGAGTAGGTTTGGAAACTGAAGCACAACAATTAAACAATATTATTCCTGATACTGATAAAGAAGCACTGAGAACCTCGACAACTAAAACGAGTACAGAGGCAACAACATCAACCACTACAACAACCACCACACCAACAACTACAACAACAACAACCACACCAACATCTACAACAACAACCACACCAACAACTACAACACCTTCTACAACAACACAGGGTTCCACGACAACCACAATGACACCTACTACGACTACTACCACAACTCCAATAACAACCACAACAACAACAGCTAGGTCCACAACTACACAACTACCACCTAAAGATAACTGCAATACCAAATGCTCAAAAATGCAATGGTCATGTGATAACAAATGTTGTGTGTCAGTGTTTGATGTTTGTGATGGAGTTGTGCAATGCACTGACGGCAGTGACGAAAGCGATTGTGTAAAAATTCGAAAGAATTTATTTGCAGATAAACAAACATCTACTACTACAACTTCTACTGCAAAATCAACAACTACAACTACAACCACACTTTTGACAAACTCAGAAATTTTAGAATCATTAGTAATTGAGGATGAGGAAAAGGAAGAAAATGAAAAGTTGCAGAAGGAAATTAAAGAGTTGAAGGAAGAAAATGTAAATTTAGTGCCAAATCAAAGTGCCGTCTTACCACTTGCACTTGGGTTAATAGTTACGGCTTGCGTTCTGCTGATGGTTGCTTGTAGAGTCAGAATGATGAAGAAAAAATTAAGAAGACATAAAGGACCGCTTGCTATGGATGAAGCTGATTATCTAATAAATGGAATGTATTTATAGGTTAAGGTGTAATGTGAATAACAAATGGACATTGTGAATTACAAGTATATATTTAATTTGAATGATTTTTAAGAGATTAACTTTAAATCCGAATAAATTGACATGTTTTTGTATTTTACCAACCCGAATATATTCTTGATATTAGTTTAGAGTTTTGCACTTTTAAAACTTTTTTTTTGTTTTTATTTTTTTGTTGTTGTATTTTTAATTAACTGTAACAATTGTTATACAGATATCATTATTTGTGTTGTACTACATGTAACGTAATAGTATTTATAGCTTTTTTTGTACCTTGTTTGTTGTTTTTTTTTTATGCATCTTACTTCATTTTTTTTTAACTAACATATCATCATTTTTTTCGAAAAAAATAATTAAAAATTGAGCTATTTTCTCATTTTTTTAATATTAATCTGTGCTAAGGCATAGTAAACAGGCTATTTTTATTAATAATTTTATATTGTTTTTATCAAGGTGCTTAATGAAAACTGAAATAAACAATTTTAGCCTGCCATATGTTTAGTTGTTTTTAAATTCCAATTTTCATATCTTTTAATTATTGTTTCTGTTGTTGCTTATTTGTATATGCTGAACTAAAAACTCATGCAATCATGTTTTAAATCATTTTAAATTAATAAGTCTGTTGTTCAATGCAGTTGTATTATTTTTTTGCAGTTTTTTATGTTTAGCACACCAGCCTTGGAAATTGTGATGTTTTTTGTGATCTAATTTTGTTTTTTGTTTTAGCCAGGTTGCATAAATTTTTTAAATTAACAACTGTATTAATTTAAGTAATATGGATTTTAAAGTTATTTTACTTGATATAGAAGGAACCACAACTCCAATTACATTTGTAACAGAAACTTTATTTCCTTATGTTAAAACCTATTTGAAATCCTATTTGGATAAAAATTGGAAAACCGACGAGTTACAACAAGTTGTTAATAATTTAAGAAAGCAATATCAAGTTGATATTGAAGCTAAATTGGAAAATGTTCCTAAAATAGAAAATAACCTAGCAACTGATGCTGAGATAATGGAGTCAATAGTTGCTAATGTTTTATGGCAAATGTCGTTAAATAGAAAGACAACTGCGCTAAAGGATTTGCAAGGTAGAATGTGGGAAAAAGCGTACAAGTGCAAAGAAATAGAAGGGGATCTGTTTCAAGATGTTTTTCCAGTTTTAAAGCAACTTCATAAAGCTGAAATAAATATTTATATTTATTCTTCTGGAAGTGTGTACGCCCAAAAGCTCTTATTTGGGCACAGTGTTAAGGGTGACCTTTTACCTTTAATAAGTGGTCACTTTGACACCAACATTGGTGATAAAAAATCAAAGGAAAGTTACATTAAAATTGTTGAAAACATTGGTGCTCCTGCTGATCAGATTTTGTTTTTAACGGATGTTGAGCAAGAGGCTTCTGCAGCCTTACAAGCTAACATGAAAGTAAAAGTTGTTCTAAGACCAGGAAATAAACCTATAGAGAAGGATATTCTATCCCAATATGACACAATCGACAGTTTTCATGATTTAATAAAAAGCTAAAATGGAGTTCAATACTATAAACTAATATAAGAACCTAACTTGTGCATTACTGTTACTTACACCTAACTACCTTTTAATTAGGTTATATATTTTAATCCGTAGAAGTTTACATTATTTTAAATAAGTTAAAATTGGTAAATTATAATGGATGATTTTGAAGTTGTGGATAGCCCTGAAGAACAAAATATGGAATATGATTCCATTCAACCAGAACCTGTTAGTTTATAAAAATTCAATTACAAATTTTATGTCGCTTTAAATATTAATTATGTTTTGTTTTTAAGGAGGGTTTTACCAATAATACCAGAAAACCAGTTATACTTACTCATGTAATTGATGGATTTGTTATAGAGGAATCTTGTACACCATTTCCGGTAAGTTCAATAGGTAAACAAAATGTAGTCTGCTGAAACTAAATTTAAAATCAAGTCTTACATAAAAAAGTTTTCAAATTTTTGTCAATAGATTTTTAATCAAGCTTTATTACACGACATCATATAATGGTGTGAATAGCATTAATACAAATTAGCTACTATTGTTTATGTCTGAGTAAATTTGACTAATAAATATTTTATGGTTTTTGTGTTTATTTTTAGCCTGAGATTTCTTCTCTTTTGTCGAGTCGTCAGCTAAGTATGATCAGAAAAAGACAACAAATGGTGATGTCAAGAGATAAGGGTAAATACATGTAATTATGTGATTCATAAGAAAATATTTTACAATTTTGCCTTTGTTTTTTTTTTTGCAAAATTTGAATTTAATATTTAAAAATTTGTGTTTTTAAAGCATGTTAAAATTAAAATTTAAAAAGTTTTTCGTTTTACATTTAGAAGTGGCACATGTTGAAGCAGATTCCAGAAGATTAAGTTTTGAACAAGATCGCAACCAAGAAGTTGCCACAGCAACTTGCGAACAATGTGGATTTTCTGGTCCCCGCGTTCGATTCCCGATGCCGTCTCGCCGTTTTTGCTCACTAGGTTGTGCTAGAAAACATGGAAGGACTAATCCTATAACAGTTTCCTCTAAAATTTATAGGCCCACTGTACATGTAAGAGGTCGACCCAAGGGCAGTTTCAACAGAAGAATATTTTCAAAAAGAAAACAAGGACGTCCAACCACAAAAAAAGTAAATACTTTTTGTATCTACTTAATTTTACTGTTCGTGTTTATGCATTTTTTTTTATAAATATAGCATAAACCAAACAAATCTTAAACTAGATTTATATAAATGATGACTAAATGTATATAAATCATTACACAAAATTATCAACAACTTCTAATTATTAAACCATAGGCCCCTGGTTCACCTTCACAAAGTTTATCGGACAGCAACAGTTTTTCTGATTGTGATGATTGTAATGACTCAACATCAGGAAGGGAGGAATGGGACTCTGCATTCAGTTACAGTCCCACCCCATCCCCTGAACCAGAGGTACCCCAAAATGGGAAATCCCCACTGTCACCCATGAAGTGGTCCGTGGATGATGTCTGGAAATATGTGAGGTCTTTTCCAGGTAAAATGTATTTTTGAAATTTATTTAATCAGTTTGAAAACTAACCGAAATCTTCTGAAAGTACAAAACATTTTTAACACAGAAAGTTTAAAACTTAAATTTTTTTTTAGATTCTGCAAGCCACGCCGAGGACTTTAAGGCTCATGAAATCGATGGAGCAGCTCTTCTTCTTCTTCACGAAGAGCATCTTCTCTCTTCTATGAACATTCCACTAGGTCCAGCACTTAAACTCTGTTCGCATATTGACAAATTAAGACGGAGTATTAAATAAAAAAGTTCTTGGACACTTGCAAAATATTAATATTGTCAGTTGATTAATTGTCATACACTGCTTATTTGTTTTTTTGTTTAGATTGTACCAAACAAAACTTTTAAGCAAAAAAATTAAAATTTTAGGTTCTGTTAATTTTATGATTATGTTTGTTGCTTTTTATCAAAAAAGTATTGCTTTGTTTATGTTCGTTTTTGTCGAAACTGTTAGCCTAATTTTTAAATTTTGTTATACTGGTATTGGGTATGTTTTGCATTCATAAAATACATCTTTTTATAAACTAAAATAAAACTAATTTTTTTTTATATTTTGTTTTTAATTTTGATGTTCACGGATGTTGATTGTTGTTGTCGGATAGTTTGTTTAATATTTGCTATTAAATCTTACCAATAAACTAATTGGGTATATCAATTTTACTATATTTAAATAGACTGCAATATTGTAATAATGTCGTATGTTCAAGGTTAAATTATTATTTTCATTTTAGTCTAATGAAAATTTCTTTAATAGTTTTTATAAAAAAATGCTTTATAAATTATGTTAATAGGTAGTCTACTGCGGACATGTTTTGGTAATTTTAAAGTCGTTATTTAATACGAGTGTGGGCGTTCAAGAGCCGAACACAAGTGATTTCGCAACAAAAAAAGTCGGTTACGCGCTCTAGAAATGGCGTGATTTCGGTTTTGTTGTATTTATTTACAGTTGCAAGGCTATTACTCGCTCTACGCAGATCCTTCCTGAAGAGTAAGCTGATAGTCGATTGCGTAATGCATTTGTATAAATCGTTGAACTACTTAACATTTTGTCAATTGTTAAAAGCTACAGACATATGAACTGTTAGAAATTAGCGGTTACCGAAAGCAATTAAGTTCTACAAGGCTTGCACATTATTTGCAAGTTCTGTTTACTTATGTAAACACAGACAAACACACGAGTAGACAAGGCTTACCGCTTTGAAGATTGTAATACAAAGCCGAAAATTTCTTCGTGCATTTCGCCTCGTAGTCGATGAAGTCGGGCGTTAATGATCTATTGTAAACACAGACATTTGAAAAAGGAAATTTACCTTATTTAGCTGACCGTAAAAGAAATAGTAAAGCATGGTTCTTGCATCGGTTATTGATGATGTAGTAACACGCATAGGTTTAAGGAATTTTAATTCAAAAAACGGAGGTTCAAGGCAAAGTTGTGCCAACTCACGCATAGTCTACCGGGTGTGTGTAAAACTAAACTATATTATTAGGCGGTTGCGGGTTTTAAAATCAACAATAGAATAGCCGAATTGTTCCTGAAACTTGTTCAATTATAATTCTCACCATATGTTAATGTTGTTGTATAAAAAAGCTCAAGTAATTTTATTTTTTAAAAGTTGAAACCTTTTGAAATGCTAGTTTTATCTAGTTAACAGTTAGCAAACATCTAAACATTAGACGTTTAAACATTGCAAAGTCACAGTCAGGTGTTTGATAAATTAAGTTAGCAAGTCGTAACTGTGACAACATTACCAATTGATAATATCAGTGTGTGTCAATTTAACATTTTAACACACAAACATAGTTTGCCTAGGGCACACATTCAGTACTAGTCTTACACAATGTGTCTATTGTGCAATTCTGCATTTTACTTGTACTTACGATCTACTTAATCATTTACCTCAAATTGCAGAATATAGATTATCAAAAAAATGGGTTTATTATATAAAGTGCAAAAATCTAGGTCAAATTTAAACTGCGTTGGTTTAGTGTATTCAATATTTCACTGAACTATATAGGTCATAATTAACAAAAATAAAATATAACCAAAGTAGTAAATATTTACAATATTGAGGACATTTATAGTTTATTTATTAATGTGAAAACTTGTTTTATTATATAAGTATTGTAACATACTGTTCAATGACTAGCTAGGTTATAGTCGTAAACTCTATTTTAGTTGTAAAACAATGTTTTAACATGTGCAACATAATAGTTAACATTTTCTTTGATGTGTTTAAATTCTTTCATAGAGCCTATGTAAACTAAGTAAGTTTTTTGTACTTTTTACAAACCTGACAAAGTGACAATTAAGAGAAAGTATTATTACAATGAACACTTGCTTTGAGCAGCGTAAAACGAGCTTCGACGGAATCAATTCAAAAGGTATAAGGTTACATTATTGACGTAGGTTCTTACTTGTTGACGTGTATGCTTAGGTAACTGGCTGGGTGACAGGCTATCAAAACAAAAAACTTCTAAGCTTAATAATATTACTTAATTTAGTAGGGTTAAATTTCATTAAAACAGGATTATGAATGTGGTAAGCCTTGAAGCACTTATATCTTTACACTAAAGCCACCATTTATTTTGAATTTCAATTGACATTTTTTTTACATCTGGTATTAAATTTTTTTATAATATAAATTTGTTGTATATATATACATTTTAACTGTTTTAATGTTATGTAGATGATGTTGATTTGGAGTCTTTGATACAGCAAATAGATAGTGGAAATGAAGAATCGTCGCAAACCGATATTAGTAGCTCTTCTGGAGGTGCAGGTCATTAGTTATTTTTGTAAAATAGTCAATTAGGCTATTTAATAAAAACACAGAACATATTCCTGCGTATCTCTTACTTAAAATTATCATAAAATAATTTAAAATGTTTTGTTATTATGAAATTCTATGGTTGTTGTTAAAATTCTGGTATTGCATGTACAAATTTTTCACATTTTTGGGTTTAATTATTAAACTAAATATCAATAATACTTCATACTATGTAAAGGTTTGATGTCAAGATTGATTTAATTAAATGTATAAAATCAATTAATTATTTATCATTAATCATGATTTCAATTGGCATTAAAATTTTGTGTTTGATAAAGCAGCTCTGATTTTTAATTTACTTACTAATCAATCTTACTTAAGCCTTAGTAAACACTAAGCCAACTATTTTTAGCTTTATTAAACTATCAAGTATTAAATTTGATTAAACTAATGGTTAACCATAAGCAGATTAAACTGCCTTCATTTGTTTGGTAAGCAAACTGTAGTTTAAGTACCAGAGCTAAAAAGCGTTGACCTGTTGGACTTTGTAATTTTTTGTACTCTTTACAATCTTGAGTTAAATACCATTTATAATGCTGAGTTTCTATTGGATAAATTTCTGGGTTGGGCCAGTGTTTCATGTGCCTTTAGTATGGTGTGTATTAAACAATATGTATTTAGGCCCTCGAATTGTAAATTTATTTTTAGAATTAAAATTTATATTTAATATTTTGCTATAGTAGTACTTTTTATTTAGCTTTGATTTGCACTAATTAAATTATAAACTTATGCCCTTGACAATATTGTATTTGCTTTCAAACTAACTACATAATTCTGGTGTTTACCTTTTTGTCGTAACATTTGATTAACATGCATATGGATTTACGGAACTAGACATCCTATTTTCCCGGTAAAATGTTAACCTGCGTAATTTCCCCCGCCACGTATTTGTGAATGAAATTTTAATTGTTTAATTCTTCCTGTGTTTTGTCATTCCCATCAATTTACAATAGTAGTCACAGAGAAAACAGGGTTGAAAACTTAGTTTACATGTTAAAAATTCAATTTAGTAAAACCAAACAAGTTGTAAGTAAAAAAATAGTAATTTTTAGTGTTTTGTTTTTAAATTTAAGTTCATAAATCTATTTTATAAAGTTTAAATGTTTTGTGAATCATTTTCTAAGTCATTATTTTTACCGGCATAAAAAATTGTAAAAATTTAGAAGATAAGTGGATTTATTGTTAGTGCCAACAAAAACATTTAAAAAATATGTCTAAGAAAGAAAACGACGAAGAAATTGAAATTGTTTTTTTGGTTTTTATTATGTAGACAGCAAATATTTGTTTTGTAGTAACATTTTTTCATTTTCTAACCCTGCTTTCCTCATCTACTATGACTCATGTCGTAGGTGGTCCCCTATGATGTCATCCTGTTGAATATTTTATCAAATATTTGTTTGTTTGATTGGTCATTCACATTTCGATCTGTAGTAGAACAAAGCCGTAAAAATAATTTTAAACAACTGGTGTAAAGCGATAAAATTTCGCTTGGGTGAATAGAGGAAAAGTAAATTTAAAGTAAGAATTTTGGTAAATGAATGATTATTGATTATATTTAAATGAGTATCGTTTAATTATTTAATTGTTGTTGATTATGCAATCATTTCTATTTTAGGATAACAAGTTACTTTTAGAATAAATCTGTTATAAATATAACTTAAGTTTTTTTTATGTTTATTTAAATAGGCTATAAAACAATTTTTTCGTAAAAAATGATTTTTAATAACAAGTTGCTTTGTTTAAAGAATAATATACTCATGGTTGTAATTGTGGGTTTATAGTGGCATTGGTAAATTTCTAATTAGAATCTCTATATAATTATGTCATGTTTAATTGTTATGTTATCTGTTTATCAATTGCGAGTAATTGACGATAATTGTTAGGCTCTCTGTATTAAATACGATTTAATTACTATTTACAATAGTCATTTAGTTGAATTTTAAGTACGAAATATGACGTAAATGTCCCAAAATAAACACAGATGGATTTTGTTGATTTGACTTTCAGTTTCATGAATATACATAAATAAAGCTAAATCGTTTTTAATTTATAGAGCTGTATATAAATAGTTTAATACTGAAAGGGCTGTTTGTATTTTTTAGATGTTTGGTATAAACGTCAGTTTTAACTCTGGTATATATCATTTCTTACTATCAACTAAGTTATAACTTATACTTACTTTCTTGATTGTTTGATATAGTGCAGTTATTGCTTTAGAATAAATAGTATTTATTATTAAAGAGTATTTTTGATATTTTTAAGCAATGTTTATAATAAGAGATTTTGTGTCTATGTCCTGTTCGTAGTTTTGTAATGTTTAACATGAAGCTGTTAAAAGAAGTCTACTTTTAAGAATAAGTTTTTTTTAATTGACTAAACTATATTAAATTCTTAAAAAAAATTTTAATAATATTTTTTATTTTATCATAAAATTTTCTCATTACAGAAGCGTTAATAGAAAGCAATGAATCAATAGCCAGCGAGGAAGACAACAATCACCATTCCAGTAAATCGAGTTTCTTTGACAAACATTTCCTTAAATCACTTCCAGTTGCGATATTAAGCAGAAGGTTTGTAAAATTTTCGGAATTGTTATTACAGTGCTGTCTGATTTGTTATTTTCTGTTACTTTATTGAAAAATTTGAATGACTTTATTTTGCATGTCTTAATAAAAGCAAGTTAAATTTTTTAAAAGCGTCAAGGCTTTAATTTGATTTAAATTGTATTTTTAATAAAAATGAATTGTTTTTAATTATTAAGTTTTTTATAAAATTAAAAAAATTATAAACTAGCAAATTACGTGAAACAGTCTAATATTGTAACTTCTAAAACCGGTAACGACAGTGAATATTGCGTCAAACTATTTAGAAATTACGTCAATACAAACCACTCTATTGCTACTCCTTTATTGATACCACTTAACATGACCACTCCATTTCTTTGATGCATTGTATTCCAATAAGCTAACAATCTATCAGTTGTGTAATTCTACTTGAGTAGACCATCACGTTTTAAATTTTAAAACAATTGCCTATACAAAGATTGTTTTAGCGGTTTAGTTTATTTTTATTTTTTGTTATATATAATCGAAATAATTTTTATAATATTTTTTAACCTTTTTTTTTATTTTATACTTTTTTGTTTTTAGAAAGTTATTTGGATCTCACTCTGACCTTACATCTTCGACTCCCTCCTCCCCTATTAATCCCCACTCCCTCCCAGCATCCAGGAACAACGACAACTTGTTATCACCAAGGAAGATGGAGAGGATCACTTCATGCAAAATACAAAGGAATGGTTCAAAACAGGTTAATAAAAACATTTTCTTTTATGTTTTAATTAATTTAACTTTAAAAATTTTAAGATATTTTTGTAATGTTTCAATAAGTTTAAAATATTTAAAATCGAATGATAAAATTTAAAATAATTATCAAACAGGTTTTATGGAATGTGTGGATCAGTGATCTTGCAATATGGAAAGAAGTTGAACTTCCAGTACATTCTACTTGTGCATTGTTGTTACACACTCTACTTACTAAACTAAGGCGTAATCCTGATCTCACAACCTGGTCCATTATTGAACAAAATACAGAATCCATGACAGGTATATATTTAAAAAAAATTTTTAAAAATGGTTGTGTTTATTTAGTAAGGACTTCAAATTTTTTTTGGTATAAAATTTTGGGACTTTGTTATTACATTATGTAATTTTATTTGATTGCGTTATTGCCCAGCTGCTTATACATAGAAGTTTTTATTTTGAACTTTGCAAGTGTATTGTATTTTTTTATGAATTTATGACATAATAAAAGTTTTACAATCACAAACAGGTGCACAATAACAAATCAATTTTTTTCTCTGAAGATTTATTGTTCGATTATTTCTTAGTAACACTTGTAACATAAGGCCTGTGGCTATTATTGAAAATCTAAAAAGTTAGACTTGTTTTTATTTAAAGTGAAAAATATTTGCGTCATGGTGGATTTTAAATACCACAATGAAAAACAATTTTGTTTACCATTTCTCTTTAAAAACAAAAACATGTTTAGTGGGAAAATAAAAACAAGATTTTTTAGTTAGTTTATGTATTGGTTGTTAAAAAATCATCTGTCAATCAAATTGTGTTGTGTAGGATTGTTGGCGTGTTAAAATATTTAATTTTAGGTTTGTTTTTGTTGGCTGTTGTTTGGGTATAGTTGGGGAGTTGAAATTTTTATAAAAATATTATTTTAAGTGGATTATAAAACCAAGATTGATATATAAGATTATGTTGTTACATAACTATCTTAAGGTTGAGTTTTCCGCCAGGGGTTATTAAACAAAAACGCTGTTATTTATTTTCTATAAAAAATTAATAACTAAAATTATCTGTCATTTTTTAAATTCCAATTATTGATTTATGAATAAAATTTGCATATAATAATATAATCCTGTTTTAATTAAATTAAAATTTATTTTTGATCACTAAAAATAACCTCAAAAAATCTTTATTTTTAATCGAAATTTTTGTTTATATACATTTTTTAGAAAGATATGTTGAAGATCATGAAATAATGGACGAGGTATCAAGTACACAAGAACACGACATTATTTCTCGCTTTTGCCTCAACAAAACTTTAACGAAATACAGCATTTTATTAAACCCCGAACTTTGCCTTCCAAATGGAATGTTAACTTTTCCCGAAAATTCACCCGAATCCCGAAATAAAGATACCGTCAGAAGACTACAGATGCAGGTAGTTAAATTATTTATTTTAAAATTTGTCTGATTCTGTGATTATATTTAGTCAACCAATTTTTTTATTATGTTAAAACACATGTTTAGTTGACTACAATGCACAGGTGTATGTAATAGCGAAATATTTTATTAAAGTCAAGTGTATTTAATATTATCTGACATTTAAGAGCTCATTTTACTGTTGAATATTTATTTATACAGCTGGCTAGTAACGGATTAGCAATTTTTATAATACCAGTAAAATTATATTAATATAAATTTAAACCAAGTGTGGTATTTTGATTTATGAATGTTAAAGTATGACATTTTAAGCACAAAGTTAATATAACTTTTGTTTTTTTACATGTGGCACTATTCTTAATGTTTTAATATTTACATATTTTTATAGCATTTATTAACAAAAACAGCACCAGAAATGTGTGGATGGCTGCATGTAAGAGAGGTGGGGAGAAGAAATTATAAGAAGTTGTACAGTGTTTTAAGAAACTCGGGGCTCTATTATTGCATTAAAAACACAAACAAGGTTACTAAAAAATTCAAATAAATGTTTAAATCAATAAGTTTAAAAAAAATTATTTTAAAGGCTTTAGTATATATAACATGAAATAAATATTTAAATGTCAGAAGAATGCTTGTTATATCTATACTAAATATTAAAACATATTATTTATTTTAAAAATTTACAAAATTGGATAGTAAAACTAATTAACAACTGTAAAATTGGTTCTTTTGTACTTTATGTAGGTCCCTCACAATATGGTGTGTATAGCAGAGGTTCACAGTGCCCAAGTTTGGTTCCCAATTAAGAATAAAAAACCACCTCACCAATCACCTACACCATTTACTTTCTGTTTAAAGGTTTACCTAGCAAAAATTTATAAATTAAAATTCATAAGCCATAATATAGTTTTATTTTGTTTTATAAATTTTCTTGAATTTAAAAATATTTTTTGGTTGTCTTGTCAGCATGTTTTAAATTGTGTGACCTTTTGGTTTATATTTTATAGGAAATGTAATATCTAATATATTTCTCCTTTCCTTTTTTAGCCACGATCTTTTAAAAACGGTGCGGTGATCCATTGGTTTTGCGCTGAAAATGAACACCTCAGATCGGCATGGATCAGTGGACTTAGATTGACGTTGGTAAATATTTTGTTTGTGTTATTCGAATTTTAATCCATTTTAAACATGATTTTTCTTTTGTATTTTTAAAACGTGATACCTTCAATGGTTCAAGACCGGCACATTTTTATGTATTTCAAAACTGTGTGGTCTTTGCCTTTGTTAATACATAACCTTCTGTTGATATATGATCCTTTTTATTTCCACTAAGCATAAAATGTTTTAGTTTTCGTAGTAAGGTAATTGCTAAATTTTGTTTTTTAAATTTAAATCTTTTAATTTTTTGTTTAGAATGGAAGTCGATTTCATGAATCATACTTAAGCGCACGTCGTCATGGTTCATCGAATCTGGTTCGTTCATCGAGTGATCGAGCAATAAATGTAATTTATCTTTTTTGTGTTTACTAAATAAACCATGTTGTTTTAAGAAAGGTCATGTTTGATTAGAGATAAACACAAGTTACTTAACTTTACATTATTAGGTTTTAAATGTTAACATTTTAATGCTGATTACTATTGAATTTTTAAATTTTAGATACTGCCAATGAAATTTTGAAAATGTTTATACTTAATAAGTTAATGAATTATTTAAAAAAAATTTTAAATAAAGTAAAATTCCGATTGTCATTCGATTTACTTTTTTTCAGAGAAGGGATTATAATTTTGTTGCAATGGATTTCTCCGGAACAACAGGGAGAGTGATTACCAATCCACAGGAGGCTGCCATGGTAGAAGTTCAACAACAATCTTCTTGGAGAAGGAGACTAATTAACAAAACAGGTAAGCATTATAAAATAAAATAATTTTTGGCCCTGGAAAAAAAATATGTCACAATTCAATGTTTAAAATATTTAGTTGTTCAAAGCATTTCTTAATATAAATATTACGTTAATCCCTGTACAAGGCCTCCAAAAGCTATAGCTGGATAGAAACTTAATTAAAAAATTCTTAGTTAATTATAAATTGTAATATTTCATAAATATTAATCTAAACAGTAGGGGGAAACACATTGGGAAGTTCAGCCCCAACCAGAGATGCCCAATGGTTTGCAAGAGCCATCCACCAAACCCAGCCTTGGTATTATGGAAAAATATCGAGGGAAGAAGCAACTGAAGAGATTCAGAGATACGGGAATATTGATGGGTATGTTTTTATCAACTATACAAATTTTGAATTTTGATTTTATTAGAATAAAATATATTTGATTTTTTTTAATAACTGAATATTACATTTTGTTTAAGAACTTTTCTTGTGAGAGACAGTCACTCAATTCCCGGAGGAATAGTTATAACTTTGTGTCACAACCAAAAGTCGCGCCATATTCCCTTAACACAGGTATTTAAATCTCCCTTTTTTGTCGTCATGCTATGAACTTGAGGTTTTATTAGATATATTAAAATTATTATAATATTTTTTTTAGTTTGAACGTGATGGTCAATTTTTTTATTCCGCTGACAACGGAGAGACTCGCTTTACCGACTTGATACAGTTCATTGATTTTCATCGATTAAATAAAAGCTCATTACCCTGTGTGTTAGTGCATGAGTGCACGCGACGCTTTTCCTAATATTTTACCACTTATTTATTGACAGCCACTGTACACTAATAATACATTGTTAGTGGGCCTCTTTTTTAACTGCCTTTTTTGTTCTTCATTTTTAGTTTAAGATATAGATTTTGTTTGATCAAATCTTTGTAAAAACTATTTTTTATTTTTCCTAATTGTGTTGGAAATAAACAAATAAATTGTGTTGCAAAGGTTCTTGTTTTTATATTATAAAATAATTAAAAAATATAATATAAGTTAGCTAATATAAATTTAGGTTAAGTCTTAATCCATGTTTATTGAGTGGCATCCGTTCAGTAAAACGAAATTGCCTTGTCTGATTTTAAAACAAACATGTGCACTTATTATAAAGATGAAATAAATAGTTAAAAATTGTACAAGTTATAGTTTTAGAGCATTCAATTTACTTATTAAAATGGGGAGTCAAAATACAATAAAGCCTGTCAGTAAATGAATAACAATTTCGTTTTACATCAACACTAAAAAACTATTTGTTTATATAAATTAAAGTAAGCTTATGTAAATTTGTCCAAAATAAACTACAATAGTACATGTAAACCTTATTCTGAAATGAACTAAAAAAAATGCTCGGTTTTTCAAAAACCATTTACTTTATTTTGTTAACTATTCTAAAATAGTTGTATTTCTATTATAGAGAATACATTTTATTAATTAATATACAAAATTTTAATTTTAGACCCTTATGCAATTTAGTTGAGGATAAACTTCTTAATATTTTAATTATGACGTTAATTTTACGCATGATTGCTCTAGAGCGGCAAGAAAACCAAAATAAAAAACAATTTGGAAAACGTGGTTTTTATGAATTATTTTCGTTTATATATTATTTAATGATTCGTAATTTTGGAACTATCGTGTGTAGACACAAAGCAAAATGTTATGGACCCAGCAATGGTGAGTCGTAGTTAGTTATTTAGTTTAAAACATTTACATAAAACTACTAAAACTGAACTGTTTTTGTTATAAAATGTTATTTTATGATTTTCATGTTTAAAGACCAACTGAATTAGTTTACTTGCTAGGCATTTAGGTTTACTTCAAAACGGGCTTAACATATTTATTTTTTAGTTCTAAAAAGAAATGTATCCAACGAGAATCACTTTGATGACCCAGGGTAATAATCATTTATTTGTGATTTAAGTTTGTTGCATTTTAGTTTTTTTTTATTAATATTACAATGCACTTGATATATACTATTTCACAACTTGAGTTGTCAAATTGAACTGAAAAAGTTTTAGCCAGGATTTTAGCATTATGTGATTAATTAATTTATAATTAAGTGCACCGAGAATTGCAGTAACTAAGAATGGAAAAACAATTGCGATGTTTCACCCAAAACATAAACTAACTTACGAAAAAACAATTCCAATTCCTCGCCATGATCCAAAATATAATTATGAATCAGTTGAAGCACATGTTGAGTGAGTTTTTTAAATATATTTATTTTAATTTAAAAATTAACAAAAACTAGCTATATTTAAATGTTAATTTTTTTAGGAATCAATTTGTGTTTTTTTAAAAACGATTAAGTATGTAAAATCGTTAAAAAACATTAAATGTTGTAGCATTTTAATTTTAATATTACTATCATTAGAAACCTGAAGGCAAACTCTTTAAACTAAGTCTCAACTATGGCTGCCTTTTTTTAATTATATAAATGTTATTTTATTACCAGATTTAAACTAGAACAAAGTGGATCAGCTACAAAACCGACAGAACCACCGAGCACGAGGAATATGTATCCTATGTGGGATCGTGAAATTGTACCCACTATTATGGAACTTGCAAACATGTTTCATACAACTAAACATCGTTGGTTTCCTGACAAAGTGAGGGATTTAAAAAAAGACAAAGACGCTCACAAAGACAGACCTTTCGATTAAATTTTTATTTTGAAGCATTATTTGAATTTGTTAAGTAATCGATTTTTATCTTTAAACAAGATTTTTTGAACAGTTTCTTTTAAAATTTTGTTTTTAATATGGAATTATCATTACTTATACTACTTTAAAATTTATTGTGGTAAATTTTCGTTTTTTATTAGGAAGTTATTGCTTCTCAATTTTGTTTTGCTTCTCAATTTCTATTACTATTATTATTGTATTGTAGATTAAACAAGTTGTTAAGGTTTACCATAGGGATAAATATTTAAAATGAATTCTGAGTTATTAGCAACTTGCAGTTCTCTTGGATATTTGGAGGACACTAAATACTTCAAAGAAGAAGATTGTGTTGGTAAAAAATGTTAAAAGAATATGGTGAATAAAAGTTTATTTACAAAAACTTACAAAAAATTCTATTATTTTTTTTAGACAGTGTAAAGTTTTTAATCAAGTATTTATTAAATGAGGACAGCACAAGAAGTATACGAATCCAATTGGGTTCTGCCAAAGTTATGCAAAATGATCTCATTCCTTTACTTACCCAATATGACTCGGATAAACAACTTTTTCAAACTGTGCTAAGGTATGCAATGTCTTAAAAATCATTTTGGATGTATCATATATAACTGATTTTAGTTTATTGATTTAACATGACAGTTATTTTGCATTTGCCTAGATTACTTTTTAAATTCTATTATAGTTTATAAAATCACAAAAAAATAATTAGATAATACACTTTAGACTGGTGGTGAATCTAACCCAACCTGCACTGCTTTGTTTTAATGGACAAATTCCTAAAGACATCATCATGAATCATCATTTTCTTGATGTTTTGTTGCACAACCAAGCTTATAAAGAGGTATTCAGTTTTTTGTGTTGTTATAACTTTAAATAGTTATTGAATTTTAAATTTTTTTGTGGTCTGATTTTTTAGAGACAAATTAATTTAAACAAAAGCTTTTTATTATATTTAAAACAACAATATTCATAGATTTCTAATTTATTTAAGTTTTAGGTTCATTGTATTTTTAAGATTTTATATGTATGTCATACTAGGAGCTTTCAAACAACATCGAGTTATGGAAAGTGATTGCTCAAAAAGTTTACGATGTTCTGGAGACCCCTTGGGAAGACAGGATGCCAGAGGATGGCCTGATGGTGGAGAGGATTCTAGTTTTCATTCGCAATCTTCTTCACACTCCTCCAACACCTGATGATGAAGAAAAAACTGAAAGTGATATGTCAACTCATGATAAACTACTTTGGTTAGTTAGAGAAAAATTTGAACTTTTAAATTTTCATTGACATTTTTAATCTTCACCCTTCTCCTAAATAAAATTTGATTTTTAGGAAACTGCATGACGCTGGTATAGATTCAATCTTATTGTTTATGAGTAGCTCTCATTCTGAACAGGAACTAAGTCTTCATATTATCGAGATTGTCTGTCTTATGTTTAAAGAGCAGGTTACATAATTTTTATACTATTGTTAAATTTACTATAAGATTGTATTAAGGGGAGTTATATAATTTATTGTTAAGTTTATTGTAATATTGTATAAGGCCTATTAAAAAAAAAAAATTAATTTTGCATTACATTAAGTTATATTTTGGTCTTTATGAAATAGAAAAAAATCATTGGTAAAAACCTTGTTTTAGAAAGCTGAAAAATTGGCAAAAACTGGAACATTAAAAACAGAAGTTGAAAGAAAAAAGGAAGGAGATGAGTTATTGGAGTTAAGGAAAATTGAAAATAGTAAAAAATATTTATCAAGAGCAAAAATGAATCCATGGTAATTGTTTTTATTTCAAATTTTTTTAAATTTAATCTTAATGTATATACCTAAAAAGTTGTTATATTTGTAATTAAACAAGGCACTTGGAAAATTGTTTTATGTTTGCAAACTGATGCTTTTAATTATTAAACTATAAATTTTATAACTTTTTATATTTTATGACTAGGCATTCCAGATTTGGTGGCACATTTGTGTCAAGAGGAACGAAAGCTTTATCGGACAACAAAGATGTTATACTCCATCATGCAGTGAGAAAATGCGATCATGTTCATTTTGATATGGGAAAAGCCAAACTTAAGAAGGCGAGAAATAGAAGGGCAATGGTTGAGGAAGCTAAGCAAAAGTAAAACTGAATCAATTATATAGTAAAATTCAATTAATTAAAAATTTTGATCAATTAGTAAAATTTGATTACCAAGTAAGAAATTTAATCAATTAGTAAAAATTAGTGTTGCTGGATTTCATTTTACACCAAATAATTTGTTTTAAAAATTAATTTATTTTTAAATTTTATTTTTGGTTAACTAATTATAAATTTTTGCAGAATGTCACCACTGGCAACACGCAAAATGTTGAAGGAGTTTTGTGTTAACTTTCTTGAAAGTAGTTACAACACTCTACAACGAACTGTCAAGGATCGACTCTCAAGAGAAAAAGCACAAGACCACGATGAAACTTATTACTTCGGAGCCATGAGCTTTTTCTTGGAGTTTAACAGGTTTTTAATTTACATAAAATTTTGGAAATATTAGACATTACTTCATGTGTAAATTAACAAAAAAACTTTAATATATGTTTGGTATGTGCCTTTTTTTTATTAAATTGTCTTTTTTAGAAACTGCAACTTTCGAATAGAACTTGTTTCTGAAACAATACAACTGTCCACCTTACATTTTATTGACACTCATTTAATTAATTGTTTTGAGATGATGACAAACGATAAATTGGAATCAAAAACTTGGGGAAAAAGGTAAACAAATTATTCAAAATAGATTATTAAGTATAAAAAATTGAAGTTTTTTTATTTTAAGTTAAATGGTTAAGCTTAATATTAACTTATTTTTTGTTTGTTATCAGAATGCACTCAGCTCTTAAGTGTTATCACGAGTTTTTGATGACAATTTACACAATGGATACTTCAAGAGATCCAGCTCTAAAGGAAAGTGCAAAAGTTTTACAAAGTAAGAAAAGTAAATTTAAAATATTAGTAATAAAGTATATCACCTTTTACAATATTGACTATTTTTACTAGAATAGGTTAAATGGGAATTGCTCTTGTAATATTTTTTATTATTTAGTTTATTATTTTGCTTATATATGGCATGGGTATATTTATATTTACAAAGATTCTTTATTTATTTTTTAGGTAACGTGTTTTATGTTGTTGAATATCGTGAAATATTTTTAACTCTGTTGAGAAAATATGATGAGAGAAAACAAACTCCTGAGTTTTTGAAAGATTTAATTTTAACAACTCATTTGTTTCTGAAACTTTTTGAAAACTTTTGCAAGTAAGTAAAAATATGCAATAAAAACAGTTAATTTGTTGTAGTAAATTTTTGTAATTTTCAACTAAAAATTATATACTTATGCATTGTATTTTACAGGAATAAATCAGTAGTGGTTCAAAAGAAAACAAAAGCGAAAAGAAAAAAGTTGAAGAAGAAGAAAAAGAAAGAAGAAGAAGAAAATACTTTAACTTCTGACGAAAAATTAGCAAAGTGGAACGAAGTTGAACCATTAGTTAAACAATCTCTACAGGTATGTTTTTGTAACATTCATAGAAAAATCGAACATAATGCAATAAAATAGTTTGTTTTTTAAATTAATATATTTTATAGTATACAAAATATGAAATGTCATGGCAACGAAATTATTCTTTAAAAAATAGATTAAAAATAACATTTATATTTTTTAAATTTTAAATAATCTTAGAACCAAGTTGATACTTCAACCAATGATGTTTTTGATCCAACTTCTGATATCCCCGAAAATGAGCAACAAAGAAGAACTTTGCTTAAAATTCAACAAAATTTGTTGGAATTTCAGCATCAAGATGCAGTTAAAATCATGCGCACTGCTCGGTAATTTTGATAACTAGTTTAATTATTTTTGACAATTTTAGGTTTGTACAAAAATATTCCTCATTGTTTTGTTATGCACGGTAATTTTAATATTTTTAAAAAAATTTTATGATCTTTTTTTCATTTATTTTTATCTTTAAAATCTTTTGTAACAGGGTCGTTTGGCCAGAGATGAATTTGTTTGGAGCAAATGATTCAACTCCTGAACAAGAAGTTGATCTACTTCAAGAAATTATTCTATCTGACCTTACAAGTAGCATACCAAATAAAATAAAACTTTTACAATAATCTTTGAGTAATTATTGAAAAGATATTATCACATTATTTTTTTGTTTATTTATTAATGTTTTTTTAGATGGTGGGGAATTAGAAGGACCTTCACAAAATAATGAGGATGAGCAGGAAGATGAAGAAGAAGAGATAGATGAGGAAGAACAAATTATTGCTTCTAGAACATCGGAGATGGAGTTCAGTTTTGACGAGTTTCTTAAAAAGTAAATTTAAATAGTTTTTTTAATCAATTAAACAATTTTTGTTCCTTTAGTTATGAAAAACTAAAATTTAAATAAAAACTTGTTTAAAAATTGGCATTTGTATTTTTTAATAAGCTACTTTATTTGATTAAGATTTGGTGATTCAAAGATAATGTATCCATATGTCAAAATCCTTCAAACCTTTGAAACAAACATTCCATTGGTAAATCACTGTGCTGCTAAGATGTTACACAGAGTTGGATTCACTTGTAAGATGTACGGACTTTTGTTTCAGATATCTCTCTTTCGAGTATTTCAAAAGGTAGATAATTTAGTTTAAAAAAACAAATGGAATTAAATGTTAATAAACAGTTAATATTATTTAGCTACTGGTTTATAGAACTTGCATGGTCATCTTAAAACATTGTTTGAAAATGTAAAATTACTTTTTTTTTTAAATATAAATTTTTTTAGATATTTAGTTCACCACAGGCGAAAACAACTTTTAAAGAACTCAATAATTTTGGATTCTGGTTAATGTCCAAATTTCATGAAGTTTCACAAAGAAATCCTGTTGTGTTTTTGGAAATGTTGTTTTGGAAGCTGTCAGCTGCAAATGTTTATGAAATGACAGAGGGTTATGGATCATTTGCTAGTATTACAGGGTAATTGTTTATTATAGGGTTTTATAATACCTTTGGTGCAATGCTTTGAAATTGTTATTGTTTTTCAACTAAAGCAAATTTGTTCAGGAAAAAGAAAAATATTTGGAGTGATGGAGAAAAAGAAGAATTACAAGATTTGTACGACAAATATAAGGACAGCGAGGGAGGTAAAACAACATTAAAATAAAAAATGTATTTATAGTAATCTGTTTAGTTTACTTGTTTAGTAGTTTACTTGTTTAGTAATTATTTGTGTTTGTTTAGTAATTGTTTGTTATAAATAAAGTAAATTTTATATTTTTATTTTAGATCTTGTTGATTATATTTTGTCTGATATCACAAACGAGAGTCGAACTCGTAAACAGATTTGTTCTCAGCTTGTAGCAATGGGATTGGTGGACAGTGTTGCAGTTCTTAAAAAACAAAAAGGGTAAAATCCAAAAAGCAAATATCCTAAAACTTTTTTTTAAGTATACTAATACAAATGATCAGTTGTATCCATCGTTGTTCTTATTTTAGATCAAAAACATCAATATGGAGGGACGATGATGTAGACGAACTAAAAAGACTTTTTGAAGAATTTTGTCATTCTGATGGTTTGTTAAATTGATTTTTTTTCCCAAATTTAATTATTAGAATAATTTTTTTATTGAATATTTTTAATAATTGTATATATACAGCAAATAAATTTATATAAAATTAATCTTTTCATTGATTTTTAGATCCAGTTGGAAATATCCTAAAAATGATGAGCAACAAAAAGTCAAAAAATAAAGTTGTCGAAAAACTTTTGATGTTGGACTTAGTGCAGGACCGGTATACTATTAATTTTACTGATTTATAATAAAACAGAACCTAAAATTAAATAAAATAATGGTAATTTTAAAATTAAAACAGTAAGCAACTTCATAAAAAACGCGCCAAGAAGCCTGGAAGTAGCTCAACAAAAGAGATAGTTCATATTGGTAACTATCATAAACTGATGAAATAATTAATATTGTTCAACTTTTATTACTCATATATTTACTTTACCAAATATTTAATTTTAAAGATCGGTTGTTTAACTTAAAGGTTATAAGTTGTTTTAAAATTAATATTTCTTTTGCTTTAAGGTGGACAGGATAGTGATGATGAGAATTCTTCGGATGAACAACAAAGTGAAGAAGATGATATAGAAGATATGGACAAGAATGGTTTGTTTTTTAATTTAAAACCAAAACTTACAATGATTTTGTAAAGTAAAAACAGTATAAACTATATATTTTTTTAATTTTCTGTGTTTATTTTTATTTATATTTTTTTAACTACTTTAATTAAAAACATTGAGTTATAAGGAATTTTTAAATATTGATTAATTTTACTGTTTGTAGAGTTATCTTATAGCCAATTGCTTCAGTCTTGTGTGGATAATAACTTGGGCGAAGAACTTAAATGGATTTGTACAAATTTACAAAATGCTGTTGAGGACAGAAATGAAGCTGGTGCTGATGCAGGTAATATTTAAAAATCAGACATACTAAAAAAAACTTTTTGTGTATAAAAAATTTGGTTAGATTTTAAATAAATGAGCTTTTTTGTTTATATGGTGGTTAAAATTGCACTTTTAATAACCTAACGTAATAGATAAATTAAAACACCTATTTTTTAAAAATTTTAGTCCAGTCTATACCACTTGTACCATTCAATGATAAACAAGAAAATGCAATGAATGATCGCAACTTTAAAAAATTGCTAAAACTTGTTGGTATACAATCACCAGCTAATGAACAGGTTTAAATATCAAAAATAAATATTTAAAAAAAATAAATAAGAAAATTATTTTGATACTATGTTAATTGAAAAAATTTTGACTTTGAAAAAAAAAATTCGACTTTTGAATTTTTTATTTGTTTAACAACTTTTAATGTAAAGATGGTATTTGTAATACAGTTAGATTACTAAATGTTTTATTAATTTAAAGGAGATGTTTTGGAGAATTCCAGCTCACATGAATGAGAATAAATTAAAGAAGGCCATTAAACAACTTACTCCAACCATCTCAAACAAGAGAGAAAGATTGGAACATTTTACTGAAAATAAAAGGTTTAAAAAGGATGTGAATTTTCTAAATTGATTTTTGAATAACTTGTTATGAAGTTTAATTTATAATACAATTTAATTTTTTAGTGATAGTGACATTGAAAACCAACCTAAAGAAAAAAGAAGGAAAATTAGCATGTAAGGTTAATCTCTTGTATTTAATATACCAATTATGTTATGAAACAAAATAATTTCTAAAATTATCTCAGATTTGATGAGGAAGATAGTAATCCTCCACTTGCACCTTTGGAATCTAAGGATCAAAATTTTATCAAGGAAGACAATTTTAGGTAAGTGAAAAATTTTAGAACTTTTGATAAGAATACCGTACACAAATTTGTTATTGAATTGATTAGTTTGTTAAATTGCTTAATGCTTATGTAATTTTACAGCGATATTAAAGACAGTTACAATAGTGAAATAAAGAATATTTCCTTTGAAGCTAGGTATGTTCTTTTTAAAACTTATAAAGAGGTTTATGGTTTTTTATTGAGTATTTTAATATTTTATTTTTATTTTAAAACCTTTAGCGATGATGACGAAGAGGTTTCTTCTGGAGGAAAAAAACGGAAAAGAATGATTGTAGATGATAGCGATGAAGATTGAAAAAATAAATACTTAAAATGTATTAATGATAATTTAATAATCATTTAATGGTTAGTTAATTAATCACATATTAACTTGTTTTGCTGCCTTTTTCTGAACACTTTGCTAACACGTTATTATTTTATTTTTTTAAACAAACAAAACAAATTTTATTGTTTTAACAAATTTGTAAAATTAGAGGACTTGGTTGGGATTTAAAGTTGAAAACAAAAAGGCTGAGTATAATTATTCAATAAATAAATAAGTGTTGGAGCTATATAACAATCAAAGGTATTTATTTTGAAAAAACCTACTGGGAAAACATTGCAATTTAGAAATAACAATAAAAAACAGGTTGCTACATTTAAATTGTTTAATTAAAGAAAAATCGACCAAACAGCGTAAAAGGATTGGAATGCTAAAAACCACTGGTTGTGGTGCGCAAAATATCATATTGCGACACTTTTGTTTAATAAGTTTCTAACGTGTTTTTTTGGGAGGTACTTTCACTAAACTTTTGCTAGGAACTTTAGTAAGTTTAAACAGTTTTTTTGGGGAAGGAATCCCGCTCTCCGAAAAAAAATCCGCAATTCGTTCATGTACTCCGCTTTTTACTTCCGCTTTTTTTGAGAGTCGAATTTTTGTATAAGTTTAATTTTTAGACTCTGGTTTGTTATGGCGTAGTTATTTGCTATTGTAGTTGTCTGACAATTTTATATTAGTAAATATCTGCCAAAGGGTTGTATACTCAAGTACATTTATAGATTTTTTTTACTTTATATTAAATAAATTTAAGGTAATCTGTTAACTATTTCTGTCTGTCAGTATGTCTGTGTTGCTAGTAAATTAATAAAAAACGAAAGTGTCCTTATGTAAATAAGATTAAGAACAGTATGACAGTAATAAATGATAATTTCGTTTAATTTTTTTTTACAGTGGTAGGAAAACATAAAATGAGATATTGTAGGTCAGGTTAAGCTAGGTTGTCAAAAATTAAAGAAAGCAACAATATCTTTTTTTAAACACCATAGATTAATTCATAGAGTATATAAGTTACTCACAAGCTAAATTATTTGGAAAACAGGCTGTATGCCAATAAACAGTTGTCAACCTTTCGTTACAATACGATATAAGGTGTTAATGATTAATGAATAACAGAAATATGTATGACATTTTATTGTTTATGTGATTTCTAATTTTTAGTTTAAATGTTTAGTTTTGCAATATACTAATATGTATAAAAGTTTTTGTTGAGTTTTTAGTTCATCAATTAAAAAAAAAATATTATTTAAAAATAGCAAAAAAAAATTTTCTAAAAAAAATATACTTAGCCAACTCATCTTTATTTAAACAAAGTGTTATTGCATGGTATAGAAATAGTCGTAACAATGCATCTAATTAAACCACACTATAAGGTTCTAAGTCTAAGTTAAGACTGAAGAGAAAGGTCATAAATTGCAAAATACACACAAGCAACTGTTTACTTAAAAAGTATTATTTTTAAAGTATGAGTTTAAAAAATACATTTAAACTAAAAACTTTAATGTTAAATTAATATAACTAGCAATTAGGCAAATGTAGACTTTAATTATGTCTTCCCACAGGTAAATGTGTTTATTTATGCCCTCAAGATTCGAGAACTAATCTAAGTGACATGGCAATCAATAATTAACTAACCATGACATATGAATAACATGGAAAAACATGTGTTTAATTTCACTTGAAAATATACGCTTAAATATAGTTTTGCTGTATGCTAAACTTTATGTATTGCCATCAGTTTATGTAGCCTTAAATGTTAATAGAGAATTGAAATTCGATATATCAGATACAAGGGGCAACATGTTTGATTTTATAATTGTAATATAATATTTGTAGTCAATAGGTGAATACCGATAAAGTTTTTTGGAAAATTATGTTGTGTCATTAGTTAATGGAATAAATTAGATTCCTTAGGGAAAGTGATATTTATTTTAATTTAAATGTTTAAAATGTAGTTTAGAATACTTTTCTATATATCTAACTTTTTGTTAACTATTTTATTTAAAATCGAATGCTGTAAAAAAATGTTTACTTCAACA
Organism: Corella eumyota; assembly: GCF_963082875.1. NCBI lineage: Eukaryota > Metazoa > Chordata > Ascidiacea > Phlebobranchia > Corellidae > Corella > Corella eumyota. Next base: position 8,145,608 of record NC_137491.1, read on the forward strand.
TTTAAAGTTTTGCAACAACCTTTGTAGGATTTCGTAGACATGCTAGACTGCCTGTTTTCTTTAAATTGTAGGTAATTACCAGTTCTTGGAATTTCAAAGTTGTTAGATAACATTTTGATGTTATTTTATGTAGTATTTTTATCGGTGTATTAGTATGTTCGTTTGGCAAATAAAGTGCAAAACAATTTGCAGTTCATTTAAACTAACAAGCAATACTTTGATTCAGAAAAACATAATACTTAATAATGATAGTATTTTTCAATTTCATTTGGGTTAAATGGTACTTTTTAAAGGTTATGTAACGATGTTTTAAAAAATGCAAACCAATAAAAACATCGCCCAGTAATAATCGGGCGCCTTTCAGTGAATTGACATTTCATGAACTTTAAATATATTTGTTAAAAATGCGATTTGATTAATTTGTTTACCGAGCATAAACTGACGATAAAACAGGTTTAATTGCAAACTAATAGTTCATTAAACAGTTGTTACACATCGTTGACAGCAATATAAAAACTAAGATTAGCTTAGGTAAATCGTAGGCTTATAGCATTGAAGTTGCTATGTAATGAAATATGGCATTTTTGTAAGATTTTGTTTTTTGTATTATGTAATATACTGTTCGGTTTAACAAAATGCATTTCTAGTAAATTAATTTATAAGATTTGAGGATTGTCGAATAACGATAGTTGCACGAATTGCTTTACTACACTTAACCCAAGTAAATAGTATTTTTTGTTGTTTGCTTTTAGATTATTGGGTTTACCGTAGACAGTTAATGCATTTCTGGTTATTACCTTATCATTATAAATATCTATAGACACTCTTATATCATTTTACTTTAATTAAAATTTTCGTAATTTAAACATTATTTATTGGTAAATGTGCGGTTAAAACCACAAAGCAAATATTTTATACTTATTTTTGAACATTTAATACCATTTAATATTTAACAGTGCTATTGCACGCAGCATCGTATTACATTGAGATAAACACGAAAAATTAGCAATGTTATGTATGGTTTTTGCAAAGAGTAAGATTAAGGAAGGTCTGTAAGTAGCACAATTATTAAATTCCTTTTAAGTATGCAATAAAAATGATTTGCCACTCTTTTTATTACTTACAAAAATTGATTTTTGCTAGGATAGACCTGCGTGATATTTTATCTGAGATTGGCATTAAATGGTCATGTCAGTAGCAGCATGCTCTATGTCATGTTGCGTGATATGCTGTCAGTAGCAATCTAAAATCGTGAATTTATTAACACAGTCTTATATGGTTGCTCATAATATAAACAATTACATGTTTTATTTTGTATTTAGTTAATTGGGTATTTTTTTATTATAAAGAGAAGTGTAACGTATTTTATTACTACTATAATTTACGCCCATTTTTTAGCTGTAATGTTAGGCGCAATTACTTTATTATGGATAGTGTTTTATAAGTAGTTTTAAAAGACCTGTTTATGGCTGGGGTTAGGTCTAAAAACTGCTTTTTAGTTACAAAATGCATTTGTTTGTATTATATAACAAACATTTAGGATATCCTGAATAAAAACAGCATATGTGTATTTATTTGTTTTGATTTTATTCCCGCTTTCGTAATTAGTGATTGATTATTTTTTAGAATGCTTTTTTCAGCTTAAAATTTAGATTTTTTCAAAAAAATTGGTATTAAAATCTTGTATTTACTTCGGTTCAATAAAGTGAGTCAGTTTCAGTTGTGTTAGATGATCCTGTTGTTTACTTTGTTAGTTTGAAATAATCGTATACTTAGTTATATAGATTATTTGTTCAAGAAAGTCAAAATTTACAAGTTGATGATTTTATTGCATGACAACAACGTAGTTAATATTTAGTCATGTGATCATTTTAAGCATCTTACAACAAGTGCTCTCTTACACCATCCAGTGAAGGTTTTGTGCGTTATAACAACATTAAATTCACTTGTTATAAGGTTCAAGTGATTAAGCACTTTTAAAGTATTATAGAAACCTATTCATGAAAATTTATAGCAGACAAATAAATAATTAGGCAAGTATTTAAATTAAAAAGAGAAAAAAGAGATCAAGCATAATAAATAGAAATCCAGCATAATAAATAGAAATAGAGGATATCAGAAAAACCTTGTCTTTTGGATTTTGCTAAATGACGACCACGTGCGCTATAATAAATATCCAACGTAATAGCCTGCTGTAAAGTAAGTGCTTAACGGAAATCCTATCAACAGACACCATCAGTCTTGTTAAAAAATGCCTCGACATAGTTGATGTGTTTTAACACCAAACAGCAAAATCACACGCACCGTTAGGTTTGGCTTGTTGTCTGAAAAAGTTGGTCTAGCTTTGTTTTGTATTCGTGCTTTTAACAAGATGTTTACCTGAGAGTAATTACTTGCTTATAATGTTACTTTTAGGTTATGAGAATATTTGACATTGCTCGATGTACTTTGGAACTTGGAATTTAGGGTTTTGATGATAAGACCGGGATTTTTGACTACTGGCATTTAATTTAGTTTATATGCTTACGTAATGATATTTATAAGGCACAGAACCAAATGTTAACTTTGATATTTTAATAATGTAGCATTTTTTTTAATAAGATTAATTGTTTTTTTTAGATTAGTAAGAATTTTAATGCAATTTCGAATAATAGTTCACTTTATCTAAATTAAAATATGAATAAATTAGGCACAGATTTAAGAACATTTGTCATTTAAAAAATATACGTTTGTTTTTTATTTATGATTAGGCAAAGAGAAGAATTGTAAATAGAAAAAAATAAAAAGCAATAAGAATTAAAACAACTTGATTTCAAATTTTCCACAATTAACAAGATACTTCACAAGATAAAGGTACAAAGAATAGTTGAATTTATATAAGTCACACCTATATTTGCACAAACGTTAAGGTTTGTCAGCTTTACATGCTTTTGAATGAAGTTGTTGTTAAAAACAAAATTTAACCGTAAAAAAACATGTTTAATTAAATCAAATTTTATTTAGAGCTTTGTGTTTTCCAGCGCTTTTGTCAGAGTTTAGTTAATAGTATAATTTTATTAAATTGTCATAAAAATAATTTGGTTAGGTTATGAACTATTGATCTGTCTAATCCTTCTGTTTGCATGAAAGTTTAGCGGCTAGCCACTAACATAATGCACATATTTAATTAAGATATTGCCCAATTCCTTTGTGTTAAAATTCTACGATAGACTATGTGGTTTGTATATAAAATAAACAAACTATTTTATTATAAAAAATAATGCGGGCTTAAAATTTACTATTTAAAAAAAAAATATATTTTTAAATTTTGTTATCAGTTTTAGAGTGTTTTTGTATGTTTAGTGTATAAATGTGCGCTGTCTACTGTACAGTAGAATTAGTAGAAATCGGTTTTATTCAAACTTAATTACCATCCATCGGAAACACGATTTCGGGGAAAGTTTTAAGTGCGTTTGCTTAGTAGAACTGCTTATTCTTTATAGGCAAATAGTAGGTCGATCTAAATATAACTCGATTTGAGGAAAAAACAAAATGGTAGTTTGTTGTAATTTGTATCTAGTAAGACAAGGGTTTAGTTATAGAGATAGACAAATAATAGAGATGTGTATAGAGGTCTAGAGATATTTGGGCATTATGTAGCATAAAGGTTAAACATTTCATACTTTTGTGTTAACCTATTGACGTTATATGGTAATTAATATGGACGATAACCGTGCATAAATAATGCATGGTCACTCGATAAAACTCACGTAATGGAGAAACAACCCTGCGTATAAAATTTGTTTTTTCTCCGGTTTAAGGTCGGCATGCGGCGAATTAAGCCTGTGATTTTAACGTTTCAAATTGGGGGAGAATTGTTGTTTTTAAACCAAGATATTGCCAAGTTTTCAGGGTTTCATAGAAATTGATATTTTCTTGTTTTCAGCAACAATATGCGTCGTTGTTGTGGTAGTAGATTGTAGTTTTGTGTGGTAAAAGTTTGATGATGGTAATCTATTAGTTTGATTGGAAGATTTATTGAATTTTGACAAATTTTGTTGTAAATGGACAGATTGATAAAGTGCAAGGATTAGTCATCAATTGGAATATTAAGGTGACGCAAGAAAATCAATATTCAGACAAAATTAGACATATTAATATTTCACTTCCCTTGTAATGATAGACGCAAATAAAGTTAAAGATACTGGCGGCAATTTTAAGTTTTGTTTCTTTATCTACCTGTTAAATTTTGGTTTCTTTTATTTTTTTTTTAAGTTATTTTTTTAATTTGAGGCGGAATAGAATTTTTGTTGTTGCAATAATTTTAACAAGTAACTATAGGAAAAATTTTAATGTTGAATTACAATGTAAGCTCAGATATAACAAACAATACACTGACTTGTACATTAGAATCATTATTTGTGTAATAACCCAAACAAAATACTTGTAAAAGATAATTCTTGTCTACTTATCACCACGGAATTTGCCGTGTAAGTTAATATGCCCTCCAGCAAAATCGTGAGCTTAGCAGAAGTTATAGTAGAAGTTATATCTTGCAGATAACAGATATTTCATTATTTTGTACTTTTGCTAACGATTTTTTAATTTGACGATTTTATCCAGGTAATTAGGATTTCCAAATTTATTAAATTTTGACACGGCAGAGATGGTTACGTAACACGCTACCAAGAAATTACCTGACAACCCGCGTTTAACATTCCTAAATATTTAAGTTCGATCCACGTGACCAAAAAATGTCGAGCGAACCAGAAAACTACAACGGCATTGTGGCCGCCGAAGAAACACGTCTAGCAAGCGATAAAGTACTTCAAGGAGAGGGCAATGACCACTTGAGGTGCGTGGAGTTGTTTTTTTATCCATTTTGGTGATCTGTATACATAAATATTAGTTTTGATATTATGCCCAGATTATATAAGGTTAAAAACAAGTAGTGTGTTAAACATAGGTAGTCGAATTAGTTAGGTAAATGTCGTATCATTATTGGGGAACTAAAATAGACAAAATACTAATTATAACATTTTTTTGTCACGCTAGGCTTATATTTGTTATGCTAACCGGTATTGCAGGGTCTTTAATTATTAAGAGTAAAAATTAGGTATTTTTATTGCATCATTTGTTGGTATAGTGCAGTAATTTAAATGTCGATTACTAAATAGTAATAAAATTAGTCATATGGTATTTGTTTTAAAAGTTCATTGTTCGTAACATTACATTGTGGACTAACCGCTGACAAAAAAGTTCGCATAATGATTAACAGATTACAATGTTGACTGCTTTATGTGCTTGCTAACATTGCGTAACAAATGTTCCCTTTTGTAAAGCAGTGTTGAAGGTTGCAGATTATAGTTGGATAAAGCTAATTGGTGGGTATCAGCAAAGCTATGCATTTGAACTTCATTTTGAAATTTAAAGTAGGCATAAGTAGACCCTCTTCAGTTAGTTTCACAATAAGGCTTTTAAAGTTCAAACAATAAACTAAAATTTCCAAAAGGTTTAAAATTAAAGTTAAATATATTAAAATTAAACAAATTTAATTTGTGTTTCAAGTGCCCTACATTTTAATTATAAATTACATGTTATCTTAATGCAAATAAAACTCTTATGTTTTAGTAAAACACCAACTTCACCCTCGAAACCAATACTAGGAGCAAGTTTATCAGATATGGGGAGCATACCTGAAGAAAATCTCACAGGTTTACTTCAACCTGGTGACAACTTGCAATTTCACAGCGCGGTAAATTTAAAATATTAGCTTCTATGTTTGCATGTATTACATTTTAAATTGTTTACTTATTTGTTTGTAGTATTTAGATTGTAGAAAGCAATGTGATTTTTTGTTTTATGGTAATTTTTAAGATGATTTAGAAAATATTAACTTTTATATAGCATTTTGGTTGTTTTACAGAGAACTCTGTCTTCCGCATCTTCCACCTCAGACAAAACTAATCCTCCAGTAAGTCCAGCAGAAAATGAAACACCCGGACGAAGAAGGAGTATCATAAAAGTGAGTTTACTAAAAATCCTAAAATAATTCAAAAATTTACTTATTATAGTTGTTGGTTTCCGTTTTTTTTTTTTTTGAATTATTTTCAAACTAAAGGTGGAAAATATTCATGTTTTAAGATGTTGTTTATTTATTTTATATTTTAAGGGTCTACTTTATTATTATTCAATATACAGCTTGTCATTTTTTGTTTATTTAGCGATGTTGTGTCAATGTATAATATACTTAAATTCTTTTGTTGTTGTATAACATGTCATTTTTTTGCCGAAAGTCAAAATATTTTTAGTCCAAAAATTTTCATTAAAATAAAGTTATCTTTATTGAACTGACTTGCACACGTAAAATCTGTCAAACTTGGTTTGCCATTAGATCGTTTTACGCGATTTTTTATTCTTAAAAGTTCGTGTAAAAACAAAATCGTGTTTTTTGATCGGGTTATCGATTATTTCTTTAATGTGACAATTACGTGAGCGAAAAATCAAAGCTGAAGTTTAAATTGTTTTTCATTTAATTTGAAATTTGATTTCGATGGATTTTTAACTTAAGGAAAATTTTAATTTATTAAGAAAAATGAATTTTGCAATTTATATAAGGATTAAACGTGCATATATTATATATAGCTTTTAATATTTTTTTATTTAAAGAATAATCCAGGCATTTTCTGGTGTATATTGTCCGGGTTTTCAAATAATTAAAATGACTTTTACACGCCAGATTGACGTTGTGGTTATAGCCTCATTTATTATTTATATTTCAAAGCTTAATTTGGCATCCTTCATAGGCTTTGCTTGACGTTTAAACAAATTTAATGGTAATAGGTTTGTCATGTAAAAAATACTTTTTTTTAATTTTACGATAGTTTTAAATTTAATCGATGATACCAATCAAACATTTTAATTTTAAAAACCAAATTACGTTTTTGAGGTATTAGTAATTTTTTTTAATTGCCTTAAATATTAAAAATGATTGGGAAAGTAATTAACAGCTCATTTTCATTTTAAAGTATTTATTACTCTGTTGTGTATTGCGTTTATTATATTTTATTTATTTCAATCAGATGGAGCTAGAGATCGTTTTTTGTTTATTACATTCCAGCTTTTTTTCCAAATCTATATGGATCAAACACATATACGTCAAGTACAGTCCAAGTCATTACAGAACAATTTATTTGTGTTTATATTAAAGAATATAGATAGAGCAGAGTAAGATTAACATACACAAGTAAATAAACACCAGTTGTAGTTGTACCGTGTACAGTTCAATAACTTCGTTTTTTTTTAAAACGTTTTCGTTTTTACTCGTTTTAACAGTTGAATTTAAAGCTTAAATGTGAAGTAACTACGTGACAAAAGTTGATCTAAAAATTCCACCGTGTCGGTTTTAACATTAAAACTTAGGCAACAAGATTTATGGTTATTCTTTAGTTAGCACATTTCTTCTCAATTTTGCATATTTTGGTTGACATGTCATCGCTCTATTGTGCAGCTAATCTGCAGCAATCCATGCTACCTAAACTTAGCTAAACTTTGCATTAACGATTAATAACCCGTGCAAAAATGTACCACCCTCAATGAAAAATAGGAAACAAAATACCTATATCATAGTCTGAGTTAATAGCAATGCATGATGATTACGGTTATGTGATAATAACGTGTTGCGCATGCACATGCACGGACATTGATGCGCTCATCCGGTTTTTGAAACCAATGCCCATCTTTTAATCCACATTGCAGTAAGTGGCTTAGAACCAAAATAAGCGCAGTGTATGTTTGTGTGTTTTGTTATGTATATTGTTCAGCATACGTTTAGGACTACAGCAAATTAAGCCGCAGTTCGGGTAGGGTTGTCGTATATTTGTTTAAAAATAAACTTATTGTTGTTGTGGTTAATGACATATCGACAAAAGGTTTAAAAGGGCAGTAGAAGATTAGGTTTAATGAAATATCAGCTTTACCATAAAACAGTAATTTTGTTAGTTCAGGTCATTTGTTTTTGCATTATTAATTTAAATTGAAGTTTAACATTAAATAGTGCTACATATAAATTTTATTGTTTTTTTAATTATTTCTATTAGTGTTATTGGGTATAAATTTGCATACATATGTTAAACTTAAACATTTTATAGTATTATTTTTGACTAAAAATATAAGCCGGTTTGTTTAATATATATTAAGATTAAAATAAATGAAAAATTTTATTTTTTTGGTATAGTCAATTGCCTTTTTTAAACGGCTTAGTTTACTTATTATTTATTTTTTTAATCATAAGCACTTAAAGAAAAAACGATTTTTTATGCAATATATTACATATCGATTTTGATCTATCCAATTAAGGGTGTGTATTTAAACTACAATTCGCGAAATGAGGTTTTCAATTTAGAAAGGCTGTCAATTTTTTGTATTTAAATTTAAGTCATAAAATTTATATGGATAAAATATTGTTTGATTTAAATTTAATCATCGTCTGATTGGTTTTCGTTTTGTTACAAATTTTAAGTTGTTGTTTGTTTGCTATATTCTTGCATGTGAGATGATGTAACTTATTGTTATCAGTCTACAGTAATTAGTAACAAAAACTGAGTTCGTTCGTTGAGGTCATATTACTGTTACTGTATTTACATAAGATTTCGCAAATGTCTAAGTCAGTGTTACAATAATTGGCGTATTTACCTCTTACCTCATTGCTTGAGGCATACACGCTTATATTTCATTATTTGGGTTGCCACTTTCCTGTATTACTTAAAATAAATGCAAGTAAAAGAAAAGTTTTGCGTCACGAAATTTTAAATATTTTATTGTGTTTTAAAAAATTCTATGGTTAGGTTATTGCCATGGGTATGTTGTTTTTTACAAATTCATCAACAATAATGTATGTCAATTTAACTACTCTACTGTTAAATGCATTGTTGTTAATTGTGTTAAAAGCTCTGTGGTAATTGTCAGGAAAGTACGTAAATGATTATGTGTATTATGCAGAGTTGTCATTTAAAACAATAACTACAAGTTTTGATGTATACAGGTAAGAATAATATTAAATGCAGCATATTTTGTTGAGAATATTTTATTAGGAGGGCAAAATGACTAAGCAGTTTATTTTAATATATTTTATTTAATAAATCAGCTTAACACATACTTTTCTGGATTTTCATAACCGAATTAATTTTCTTTCTTATTTAATTAAGAACATAAAGAATTAAAATATAAAACTCAAATAAAGTGTTACTTAAAGCTAGTGTTAAGGATTAAAATTAAAAGTAATAGGGTATTAGTAATATGTTCATGTTGGTAATTTTTATTTTTTTAACGTTAGCAATAAAATTTTGCAGGTCGAAGCTTTAAGTTTTGTAAAATTTAACACAGCAGGCAAAATTGCAATCGATTTAAAATTTAAAAAACTTTAATTCAATGCAGCAAAAAACTCTAGTTAGCAGCATGCATTTAAATGTAGCGACTTGGTAAAATCGTTACTAATTGCAGAAATTTAATTGAATATTGACGTTTTGGTTGACAGTCTTGCGCTCTTGCCAACTTCATTGGGATTCTTCTCTTTTGAGTTTTCAAAATTAATCTTGTCTTTTTTTATATCGATTTTAACGTTTCTATTATTATTTGCGTTCTAGCGTTGTTTTCAAATTTTGGTTACAGATTTTATTATATTAATTAACTTAATTTAAAATTGAATTAAAATTAATTGTCGTTTAGATAGCTCGAGGAATATGGTGTTAAAATTAATATACAATATTATTGTAGTTTTCATAATATGACATAAATATTTAAAATTTATTTTGGTTTTGGTTATAGGTAAAAAAGTTCTAAGTAAAGTTAAAACTTTTTTAAACGACAATGTTTGCAGTGACATTTTCAGAGGGATTTTTATCTGGTGCAAATATGTTATAACCTTAGCTAGGAAGGTTAAAATAAGTTGTTCACTACTGAGTCTGGTTAGGTTTATAAACGCCAGCTCAATATAATAAATATAGCTTAACCAGCGAGTTATATTTAGAACTGAACAGGAAGTATAAAGCATTTCAGTTCTAAGAGGGATTGCTGATTTTAAAACTTAATCGGTTAATTTTCACTTGGGGAAATTGATCAAGTAGATTTTTTCCTGCAGTTAGCTTTGCCTACCATGGAGGCTTAATATACACATAGTGCTCTGAAAGGATTAAGTTATTTATAAATGCGGTTAGATTAAGCATGCCAAGTTAAGTGTGTAGTGACTTGTTATGGCTCCTAAGGCAATTCGAAATATAAAGTCTTACATTTTATTTTTATAATACGATTAAATAGTTAGTATTCCAACGAGCCAAATTAATTGGTTTTTTAATTAAATCCTTTATTTAAATGGGTAGAACAAATTTTAATGGTTGCTAATGTAAAATTGTATAAACCAAGGTTATATTGTTATTTTGTTACATTGTTATTGCCATGACGTCACATTTCTGTGATAATGACGTAAACACGCCGGCTGGTTCGATATTCGAATTGTTGATCAACCGGGACCTTATCAAGTCGATGATTTTTGATCAGACTTTTTTGATTATCTATATTACTAAGTTTAAACCGTGTGTTGTTCCCTATTACCTATTATGTAAACTTATAAAAAGCAGATTGGTAGTTACTAGTTGATGTAAACCTACCTTTAAGGAAATTGTTATTACTTGACGTAAATGTTATTTGTGTTTTTAAGATCTTTATTGGTTGCCCATTGTTACAAATAAACAGCGCTCGCGCGAGTTCTGTTACATTGTGATGTCACAATCACCGGAAAAAATTTACCCATGTGCACGTGCACTGGCGGTCACGTGACTCAGTTTAACTTACGTATTTGCAGTTGAATGTCATAATTGTTATCTAAAACCAGTTAAAAAACGTCAAAATTTTTACTTAATTTATAAAGAAAAATATTGAATTTTTACCATTTTTTTCGGTTGTCGAAGGCCAACTTATTGTCAAGATGTTGTTTTTTTCGCTTTCCAAAAAAGCCTCATATATGCGTCATCAGTAGAATAGGCCAATAAATTATGTCATATTGCTTTCCCTGCCATAACATATATGTGACCATAGGTCGCAAAATATCTATTCTTAGGCAACCCGCTGCGTTTAGGAAGCAGGCACAACAAGAATGTTGAATTTGAGGGAGTAAATGCACTTTAAAAAGTAATCAACAAGTTCAGCTGGGGTTTTATGTAGTAATTATTCGATTAGGGCAAGAATAGTAGCGCATTATATATTAAGTTTAACGTTTAGTGTTTAAAAACTATCAGTAAACAATGTGTAAATATTATGGGGGCCTAAGTTTTAGGTAAAAATTATTATTTAATATTTTGTTAAATTGTAATCTAGTCTTAGCTCTTCTAAAACTTGTTTAATCTGCGCAATTGTTGAGTTTTGTTTTATTTTAACTTGCCTAATCAGATAAATTTTAATTATTGCCTTTTCAAAAACTTTAACAGTATACTAGTGCAACTTATGTTCACTTTAAGTAACGTTACTTTATTTACTTAGAAAATAAAAATTTAAAAATATTTTTTGCGAGGTACCGAAAGTATTACAAATACAATTACAAAATAAGGTTTTTAAATTATATAACACTCATATAAAGTTAAAGACTTAGGTAGCTTATCAAATAGGTTAAATAATTGATAATGTGCGTAGTTCTGGTGTAAATTTACAAAATAATTTTGTTTAAATAGAATAAAGGGTAAAAACTTTAAAAAGTAAGGTTTTCAAATTAATTAAATTTCATCTAGTTTTTGGCTTGAGATTAATTGTATTGATTGCACTTCACCCAGGGCGACACGGAATTAATAATTTATATCAAAGACTACCTTTTAACTTTGAAAACATGCGTCTTTTTTTTATTTTAATGCATACTCTCTGCACGTGACGTCATTCTTGATCGTATTAGGTTGCGAATATTATATTGAACTGGGCCACAGGCAATTCGCATTGGCAGATGTTTACAAGTTTAATTTAAATATAATATGCGATCGTGAACTAATAGGCAATTTAAATATGAGTATTGATTTTAATTTAGATTTGTTTAATTTAATAGTGATTTTTTAATGAAATAAGCACCTTGAAAAAATAACAAAGAAACATGAGATGAACCCCGTTTGAAAGTCAACATAAACTGTCAATTCTTCAACCTTTTGGATATAGTTAATAAATAATGGATGTCCAGGAATTACCTTTGACAGATACCGAAATAAAGACTCAAGATAGTGAGAGAATAAATCGTAAAAACAAACCCCCAAATCTTCAGTTGAACAATGTTTTAAATCACAATTTATCAGTTGAGGACAACAATGTTCAAAACCTTGCTCATTCAACATCTTTCGAGTCCCCAACGTCTTCAGAAGAGACTTCACCTTTTGTTACTCTTAGAACTAAGATCATAAAAACAATTGATGTTGGATCAATAAATTCTCCCTTAATTAAACGCTCTTCCCGCTTAGAGGAAATTCTTGAAATTCCAGATGTTGCAGCTGCATTGGTTCATGATAAGGGTTATGACATGTTGATAGCTCGACGGAGGGGGAGTTATGACAACAGGGTTGCACAAGCGGTGCCTGTACGCATGCGGCAACAAACTCCTGGCCACAAAAAATCCGAGGAGCAGGAGTTTTCTTTCGAAGACTCAATTGAAGAGGAGGAGGAGGAGGATTTATCTTCTGATTCTTCCCTCGTTATTTTGCCACCTGCAACAAAGAGTTTACCAACTGAAAATTCTGTTGAGAAAAGGCCGCATGTCGCAACTATTAACAAAGCTCCAACTAAAACTGATAGTGTAAATGTTTTTGATTTAATATCAAATAATGTAACACCCGCTACAATATTCGGTAGTCCAATAACAAAAGAAGCTTCTCCGAATCATGTCGAGCCTGTTTCTGTTTCCCCCAGTATTAAAACTAAGAAAAAACGAATTAAAGGCAAAAAGGGGAAATATGAAGAAGTGAATGAAAATAATGATTTAACACCGACTAAAAAAACGTTTTTATCAAAATTTCGTTTTAATCCAAACCAATCAAAAGATCACACTGTGTTGGAAGGTTGGCAGTCATTAGGCAGAGCCTTAGCCAGGGTCGGTGTTACTACAGCAATAGTAGCAAGTGACTTAAGTGAAATTGATTTAAATCCGGTTTTAACTCCTATTTTAAAAAGGCGGTCTCCTAACCCTAGATGGTCTGGGGAAAATATAATTAAAATGAAAACAGTAAGTTTTAAGAGTTGTTTTTTTAACATTTATGTTCTATTTTAAGGGTTGCTATATATATGTTGATATTTAAGCAACTTTGTTAAATGTAATACTTCTAAATATGAGAATTGTTATTTATACAAGTAAAGGTTTGTAAACTGAGTAATGGCGTTACATTAATATGAATAATAGTTTTGACCTAGGGCTATTTATATATTTTGTTTACAACACGTTACCTAAATTATCGTTTTTTCTTTTAAATATTTGCTTTGTAAAATATTGATGCTCTTAGTTGTTTATTAATTTTTTTTATCTTCCAATCAGACTTTTTATTTAAATTAAAGTTATGGTAATTATACTTCTGTCACAAGATTTGTCAGATTTACAAATGTTTTAATTTTTTTTATATATGCAAATAAGTTTACAAATCCAATTTATGTTTTAATATTTTAAGGAGCCTGGAATGAAGTCAACCATGAAGAAAAAGAATGTTTCCTTTAGTCGACTTCCGAGTGAGGCTTGTGTAAAGAACTCGGCCGATTGTGTTAAAGCAATGCAGGAAGGTCATCAATTTGTTAAAATGAGATCAAACTCAAGAGTTTATAACAGGGTTTACTGGCTTGAGGGAAAAGATAAGTAAGTTTTTTTAATATTATTTTTCCTTGTAATATTGTAAATATCAAAAGCAGTAATTTAAAAAAAATCTACTTAAATAAATATGAAAAAAATTCAGAAGAAGGTAAAATGAAACAGTATTTTGCATAATTCATTTTTAAAATGTCTTTTAAAAATTTTTAAATTCTTTTTAGTTGCTTGCGCTGGGAACCTTCTAAAAAGGATGCTGGCAAGGCAAAGATAGATATTACCAACATCAGAGAAGTCAGACCTGGTAAATCAACCGAGTTGTTTTTATCCTCGGATATTTCGACCCATTTTCCTGACGAATGTTCGTTTTCGATTATTTACGGTGAAGGAAAAACTTTGGATTTAATTGCAAACTCTGCTGATGATGCTAATGTTTGGGTGACAGGTAAATTACCTTATTGTATAATTTTATTTTTACTTTTTTATTTTTACGTAATTGTTAATTTACTACACTAGTATCAAATTTATTGTGTTTAAAACTAAAGACTTATTTTACGAAAAAGAAGATAATTTTTTTTTTAATTAAAATTTTTTTTAGGACTTCGTTGTTTGATGACTGGTCAGGATATCGAGGGATTAAAGATGAGGACTGATGCAAGGGATTTGTGGTTGTCATCCATGTTTGATGGAGCGGACATCAACAAAGATGGATTCTTGGATGAGGATGAATCAATTGAGTTACTCACAGTAAGTTTAACTAAAAACAATAATTTAAAAAAAAGAAAAAATGTATATATATTATAAATTAAATTTTTTTTTTTTTAAGTTACTGTAGTTTTTGGGAAAAGTTAGAAAAAGTGTTTATTTGGTGTAACAAGCCAAACTTTAATATATGTAGCTGTCATCAAGTTACATTGTTTATTACAAAATATACTTTATATGGAATATTGAAATATATAAGGCACCAAATAACAAAAAATTGCATAACAGCATTAAAGTTAGTTGCCATAATATTTGAGTCATTAAAAATTGAAAGTTGTACAAATGTTTTCCTAATAAGTAAGGTATACTGTTTTTATTCTATGTAAGGCCAATTTTGTTATGTTAGTTAATTAAAAAAATTGCACAACATTGACTTTATCATTTTTTTTCTTTTTAGAAACTGCTTAACTACTATTATTTACATTAAAGTTAATTTTTTTGTTTTTTTTAGACACTTAGCGATGGCATTAGAGAGTTGAGTATCAAACAAAAATTACAAGAATTTTTTCAAATGAATGAAACTGTTGGGGCACGCCTTAAAAAAGAAGAATTCGTTGAAATATTTAAAGTAAATTATTCGTAACTTTTCTTGGTATATAAAAATTTTCCTTTTTAATCAATGTTTTGTGCCTTTTATTTACCTGTTTCATTATTTATAATAATTGAAAGCTAATTAGTGCAGTTATTTTTATTTATAATTTTGGAGAAAAGCAATACCTCATTTATAATTTAAAAGAAAACAAGATACCACTAAAATACAAATTTATCATTTATAAATAAAGATGCTCTATTTTGTAAATAAAACTTTAACATTTAAACGATTTTGTTTAGGATGTAGCTACACGACCAGAAATTTACTTTTTGTTAGTTAAATATGCGTCAAGGGGTGATCAACTATCGACTGATGACCTTATGTTGTTTTTAGAATCTGAACAAGGTAAAATTTGTTTTTTGTTAAATAGTTTTTGCCGTTACCTTGTCTATTTGTTGTTTTCATGTTTTAGGTTAGCTTTAGTATAGTTTTTTGCCCCTTAAAAGAAATGAAGTATAGTAGTTGTAATTTAATTTTAATTTTAAACACCCGAAAAGTATAATTCATTTTTTCCTTTTTTGTTTTTCTTTCTGTATTTCAATCCAACTTTATGATTTATTTTAAAATATGATTTATTATTTTAGGTGTCCGACAGGCCACATTAAATCAGTGTATCCAAATAATAAATGACCACGAACCTTCAGAAACAATTAGAAATATCCCAGCAATTGGTATCGACGGTTTTACCAAGTATTTAATGTCAGAGGAATGCAGTATTTTTAGTCCAAGACATTTACAGGTAAACCACTATTTCTTTTTAAAAATACTTTTTTTTTATGTTTTCGATTATATTAATATTTGTATCATATTTCATTTGATAGTGTTTTTAAAAACTGGTTTATAGAGTTTATAAAAATATTGTATGAAGACATTTTTCTAGTTTATTACTCGTGTAATTGTTTTGACAGTGTCAAAAATATGTTTAAAAAAACTTAAAAATATAAATTCCCGAACCATTGTTTTTAAATGTAATTTTTGCTTAGTCAACAGTATTTCTGTAACACCTACCAGAGCACTTATATTATCCTATCCTATTTAACCACACAATAAACAAACAAAACTTACAGGTTTGCCAGGACATGAGTCAGCCTCTGTCTCATTACTTTATAGCATCATCACATAATACTTACCTAATGGAGGACCAAGTTAGTGGGCCTAGTAGTGTTAGTGCATATGTGAGAGCTTTATTAAGGTTTGTTTACATTAATATTTCCTATTTGATATTTCCCTTTGTAATGTTTAATAACAAATTTTGTAATTAGTTTATTAAAATTTTGAGTTTATGAAATTTGTACTTTTTATTGTTTAGAGTTTATGAAATTTGTAGAGTTTATGAAATTTGTACTTTTTACTATTTTGTAATTATGAAATTTGTACTTTTTATTTTATATATACACCATACTCGAAAAAATCAGTATCAACAAATATTCTAAAAATATAACAATAAGCAACTGAAATTTATTTAACGCTTGTCTATAATTTTAGATATTTTTTAAATTTGTATTTACACACAGATGTTGTCGTTGTGTTGAATTGGATTGCTGGGATGGACCTGAGGGAGTTCCCCACGTCACACATGGTCACACTCTAACTAACAAGTGAGTGCTTTGTACTTGAAAATTTTCAGGGGAATTTGATTAAATGTCAGGTTTTTTATTAATAGGGTGACTTAGTCTGAATTTTTTTTCCGTGTTAAGAGGATTTCCCTGTTGTAAATTATTTTGGGCTTTATGGAAATTCCAATGTATTTAATAATTTTTTTAAACAAAGTATTTTGTAAAGGTTTACGACATACAAAATAAGATTAAGTACAGCGTGATTTAAATATTTTAACATTTTATATACATGTTTTCGTTTTTTTGTTCACATGATTGGGTAATATTGTTACACAAATTACCTTTTTTTAGAATTCCATTTGTTCAAGTTATAGAAGCGATAAATGAAAGTTCTTTTCGAAATTCGGTTTTTCCTGTTATATTATGTTTGGAAAATCACTGTTCTGTTGAACAACAAACTAAGATGGCTCAAATATTAAAAGAAATTCTAGGTGATAAGATCTATACTGAGGTAAGTTAATTGTCATTTGCCTAATTATAAATAGGTTTATGTTTGTATACATAAAAGCATATTTTTAGAGAGTTTATAAGTATTTGTTGTAATATTTTTGACAAAATACTAAAAGAAAAAATTGGAAAAAAATACATTTTAGTTCTAAGTTAATCTTTTTAAAATAAATATTTAATTTTAATAAAAAAAATTCAATATTTAGGGATCTCTCGATCTTAACGTCTTACCTTCTCCTGACCAACTTAAACGAAAATTTATAATTCGCTCGAGAAAGTTGCCACTGGATTGTGATGGAGAGCAAGGTTATGTAAGTGCAGAAGATGAAGGAAAGGAAGTTGAAAATCAGGTTTTTATAGTTTTTGACTTATTTTGATTTTTTTAGCCAACTTGTTGAGTTTTAAAAAACATTTTAAAATATTTTTTATAATTTTGATGTTTTTATTTTAGCCTCCAATGTACAATAATGAAGAAGTATCACGGGTAGCTACTCAGGAAAGACAACAAATCTCTTTAACTAAGGAATTATCAAACTTGGTTTCTTTAAGTGCCAAAAAACGACAACAAGAACAATTTTCTAACAATGATCAAAAGAGCAGGTTAAATACTAAATTTTTATACTTTTTTAATTGATGCCTCAATGTACCTTTTTTTTATTTGTGGCTTATCTAGATTGGGTAAAACAAATTTAAGTTTAGGTTGATGAAAACTAAAGCAAATTAATAACTAATTTGTTGTTATTTTTAGTTGTACTCAAACTTGTTCAATTCATGAAGGGGAGGCGATAAAATTAGTTGAAAATATTCCAGAACAATTTATTTCTCATAATCAAAAGTAAGTTCCTGACGAAAATAATTTCAACCTTTTTTTTCACTTTTATTTTTAATTTTTTAATATGTTAATTTTTCTTTTTTGCAAGGTAACTTATAAATGTATTGTAAAAGAAATATCAATTTTTTCATTTGATTGATTTCTATGTATTTAAATGTCATCCAAAGTTCATAAAATGTCACTCGAGCCAGCATTTACCAGAAATATATTTAGAAATTGGCCTTTTTTTACAGATTTTTGACACGAGTTTTTCCTAGTGGTGCAAGAATTGATTCAAGTAATTTTAATCCTCAAGATTTTTGGAATTGTGGAGTCCAGATCGCCTCGTTAAATTATCAAACACCAGGTAATACTAAAACTACAAATATTACTAAAAACATTTAGGTTTTTTTTTCAATTTTTGTATAAAAATAATATCATGAATTTTATGTTTTAGAATTATTTGTTTTAATAAAAAAAAATTTTTTGTTGGCCTACTTTATTTTAATCTTTATTTGTTTAATCATCTAATACAAACCATTGTTGGGAAAAATAAAATTAACCACGAATATGTTATCGAAGGTTTAATGATGGATATAAATGATGGAAGGTTCTCCATGAATGGAGGATGTGGTTATGTTCTTAAACCTCTGGTTATGAGGGATAAGGTATTTATGCAAGTTCTTATCGTTGTAGTCAGTATTTTGTATGTCACACTTAGCAATATAAATGTTATGTATATTGTTATTAAAATAAGCAATGTGTTTTATTTTGCATTGAAAATTTTTGTTTTAAATATTTCTATTGCTTTACTGATTAAATATTATTATATTAATGTTAGTTATTTTTATCTATTTTTATATTTTTTTATATAATTATTTTTATTTTTAATCTTTTTTTGTAAATTTTCCAGCTTGCTTATTACAACACTCCATCTGATAGCATACCCGGTGTTTCCCCCAAGTTTTTGCATCTAAGAATTATTAGTGGACAAAACTTTCCCAAACCAAGGGGAGGGGGTATTTTATTTTTTTTTATTTCTTTAGAATAACAATAGTTTTTGTTGGTTATTACAACAATTAAATTTTTCAAGATATTTTTTCAGTTTTTACATAAACAAATATACAAACTAGAGTTTTTTTTTTTAACAAATAACAATTAAATAAATATTATTTTTAAGGTGCAAAAGGTCAGGTTATTGACCCTTACGTGTTGATCGAGTTATTTGGGGTTCCCGGTGATTGTGCAGAATTACGAACCCGCACGGCCCCCAACAACAGCGGGGGAAGCCCCATCTTTGATGAATCTTTTGACTTCCGGTTGTCCCTGCCTTCTCTCGCCCTTGTGCGGTTTGTGGTATTGGATGACGAGTTTATTGGAGATGAGTTTATCGGTAAGTTCGAGTTTTTAATATTAAAAACATTTTTACAAGTTTTTTTAACTTTTTGTTATAAATATGGGTAGTTGACTGGTAAAAAAACAATATGTATAACAATACACTTTAAATTTTGATTTCGTTTTAACTAAGGTCAATATACGATTCCATTTGAATGCCTTCAACCCGGTTATCGACATCTTCGTCTTCGTTCGATCTTTGATGAACCACTAGAGGACGCTACATTGTTCGTTCACATTGCTGTTTCGGAGCCCGACACCCTTGTCAACTTTTCCGGGGCCTCCGCTGCTCAATCTTCTGCTAACGCCCCCGCCAAATTATCGAAACGCAACTCGGGTCAGAAAAAGTTGCGAAAGACTCGATCGCGCAAGGACCTCGAGGTCATCAATGTACGTGACGTCATGGTTGCCAAGGCCGACGAACTTTTTAAATCGTCATTGGAAGACATGCGACTGGCTGCGTCGCTCAGAGACTCGCAGAGATCAGCATTAACTTTATTTCGGGAAACATGCGGCCTGACGTCACAAAGTTCGGTCAAGCAGTGCGTGCGCGCCCTATGGAAACGGGCACGAAGCGAGACTGGAGGTACCGAGCCAGCGGTTGGCCACCAGAAAAAGTCGCGTAAACTATCAACGCCAGTGATGGATTCTGATCCCGCTAATGTTGACGATATTCGGCGTCGTGCTCAGTCGGCTGATGCCGCAACAGCTCGCTTACGCCGCCAGCCCTCCGAAACATCACAATCGTCAAATGACTCTGCTGTGACGTCACTATTACCACGGGTAACGCTGGTTAAGCGTGAACGTCGACTGATTCTCGAACTAAGAGGCCAGTGTGCGACTAACGACACCTGGCGGAAAACGGCGATGATGTTGGAAAATTTATCGACGGAAAGTTTGGCTGTTTTGGATCAAACAGAAACTGTTTGTAAAAATTTATCCGAAGTTCACGACAAGGCTAGAAAACTATACGAGGTAAAATATATTTCATTTAATTTCAGTTTGGCTAAATTAAAACTTTAAGTATAATTCTTAAATCAATGAATCGTATTGTAATGTTTTCTTAATTTACAGGAATTGCCAACAATGCTAAGCACCAACTCGACAGTCAATACAGAAGCTGGGGATGCTCATATGGTTAATGGTGGTAACGGGACCACTAAGAAGAAGACCACGAGAAAGAAATCCTATTCGACGGTGGACGCAGAGCGAAAAAGGCGACAAACTGCCGACGAGAATTTTCGTTGGAATTGTGGCGTCATAAAGGGGTTTTGTTCGTCATTAAGGTCGTGCCGTGACGACAGTGAACGATTTCTTGACGACATTTGGACCTCCGCGCTTAAATGTGGTCTGGCGTCTAAAATTAACTCTGCGGACTCCCGCACCCCACCTAACGGATACGAACCTCCAAGAAATCTAAATGGAAACAATAACACGCCCCCAGCGGTCAAGGTAAACGGCACGAGGTTAATTTCGTTTAAAAGATCTGTGTCCCACGTGACTCGTTCAAAAACGTCTCCAGTTACGAAATTGCGCGATCGGTCAATTTCGCAAGACGCATGTCCGGTGACGTTGCTGTGACGTCATAAACCAGTATTTATGTCATACAACAAACCTGTCAGCATCTGATACTGTGTTTTTGTCTTTAACATTAATTTTAAAAGGTTAAAAATAATTAAATAAAGGTGTAACCTTGTCATCGGGGTTTGGTTTCATATAAAGTATAATTATTTTATTTAAAATAGGACCAAATTATTTAATACTTGTTAATTCTGATTGTAGTTTTAAGTCTTCCAAAAACATAAACACTGAGCAAATGTTGTGAAAATTGAAACATTTTTTTTTATAATTTCCCCGCCCTTATTTTTGCAATATTGTCATGACGTTTTTTATGTTTTGGTCTTTTTGGTCATTAATTAAAATTTGGACCAATTTGCACTGCCTGGTAGCGCTTTTCAACTTCATTGTGACACTGGTAATATTTATATTCAGACGAAATGAAGTTGTTTTTATTTTTTAGCGGTGCAATAATTTTTTCCGAAAACTAAAAAATAATTTTTTTTCGGAAAATCAAATTTTTTTCATTTTTACTTGTGGCGAAATAGGAGCAGTCTTTGTTTAAGCACTTACTTTGTTACGTCATTGACGCGTTCATTTACGCAGCTAGGAGCCTGTCAGCTTTTCTTCTTTGTGTCCAAAGTCCATGCATCAATTTTTGCACACGATTCGTATTGTATTTATTTTTTATTAACCACCCAAAATATTTAACTTTTGTGACCAATAATTTTTTTTATTTGCTTTATTTTTCAATTTATTGTTAAATAACTTGTACCAGTTACTGAAATACGATTAAATTCGATTTTCGCTATTTTATAAACGTGTTTTGGCACAATTTTTACTCTTTGTTGTGATTTTTTTCCTGTATAGGCATACATAGCTAATTTATATATTTGTGTTGATAAATAAAAATTCGCCAATTTTTTTCTTACCGCAGTTCCCATTAAAGTGAAATAAAAATTAAAGAATAAACAATTTTGTTTAAATTTATTTAAATATATTAAAAAACTTAATATATAAAACACTAGAAAAAGTTTAAACGTTTAAAAAAAAGTTAAATGAACGTTGCAGTTTTGGTATTCTCCCCTTTTCTTTAAATCAAAATCATCAACCGTGAAATTGTACTCAATAACTTATTGTAAAAACCGCTGTGGTCTTAAAAACGGATTTTTGTTTCAAAAAATATTAACCTATAAGTTACTGTTTTATTAAAACTGCGTTGGAAATCTAAGATTTCGAACCATAATAATAAATACACTGACAATAACAATATGTTTCGAAATCTAAGATTTCGAACCATAATAAGAGTTCAATAGTGAATTAAAATAAAAAAATAATTAAATTAAAAAATTGTTTTACAGTTAAATTAAAAAAAATGATTCAAAACATATTTAAGTTTTAAAAACTATTTTTTTGTTATCTTAAAGTTAACTGAATTTTCAACATTCAGTTAAATACAAAATTTATCATTTTTTTAAAAACTAAAAAAGTAAAAAATTAAATAGATATTTATTTTTAAATTTAAGAAATTTAAATGATTGTTTGATGTGTTTGATAGTGTATCAAGTTTAAGAGCTTTAAAGTATTTGATTTAGTATGGGAATCTAAATAAATACATCCCAAAAAATAAATATTTATGTAGTAATAACAATATATCAAAGTTGGTTAACTAATGATAATTTTTGTAAATTTTTAAGAAAACTTGAAATATTTAACTGTATTTAAATTTTTTGATTAAGACAAAAAAATAATAACTTATTAAGAACAAAAATTTGTTACATACATTGTGATTCAATTTATATTTAAAAATGTAAAATATTAATTAACATGAAATATTATATAATCGAAGATAAAGCAATTTACATCTAAAACCATCCGAGCGTGATAAATAAAAACAGAAATCGGGGAGTTCTCCGAAGCGTCTTGAAGAAAATTGTAATTTTTTTTTCTTTTTAATTAGGTTTTTCTCGCTTTCACGTAAATAGTTGGAAGGTTAACAAAAGAAGTTCATCAAGTGCAACCTAAAAATGACGAAGTTAAATTTATAGTTTTAACTAACATTCAAGATTAAACGTTTCGCGAATATTTTCAGTAAAACAAAAGTTTGGGTTATTTTTATTTTGGATTTAATTAGGTCACGTGATATTTTTGGCGAATGATATTGCATAAAAATTTTTTGAAAAAAAATTAAAAATTTTAAATCGAAAAATAATTAATGTGTTAGAACCGCACAGGTCCAATCACCGTGTTTACAAAATATTTTTCGAAAATATTAATATTTATAAAAGTTATGAAACTTTTATTAAAAATTTATGAAATTTCAAAACCTAAAATTTTGTATTTTATTAGACGCGCATTGGCCTAACTAACATTTAAAATAAAACATTTTGCGAAAATTTTCAGTAAAACAAAAGTTTGAGGTAATTTTTATTTTGGGTTTAATTGGGTCACGTGATATTTTTGGCCAATGATATTGCATACAAATTTTAAAAAAATAAATAAAAATTTTAAATCGAAAAATAATTGTTGTGTTAGAACCGCACAGGTCCAATCACCGTGTTTACAAAATATTTTTCGAAAATATTAATATTCATAAAAGTTATGAAACTTTTATTAAAAATTTATGAAATCTCAAAACCTAAAATTTTGTATTTTATTAGACGCGCATTGGCCTAACTAACATTCAAGATAAAACATTTCGCGAAAATTTTCAGTAAAACAAAAGTTTGAGGTAATTTTTATTTTGATTTTCATTATATTTTTGGCCAATGATATTGCATACAAATTTTTTGAAAAAAAATCAAAAATTTTAAATCGAAAAATAATTGTTGTGTTAGAACCGCACAGGTCCAATTACCGTGTTTACAAAATATTTTTCAAAAATATTAATATTCATAAAAGTTATAAAACTTTTATTAAAAATTTATGAAATCTCAAAACCTAAAATTTTGTATTTTATTAGACGCGTATTGGCCTAACTAACAATCAAGATAAAACATTTCGCGAAAATTTTCAGTAAAACAAAAGTTTGAGGTAATTTTTATTTTGGTTTTCATTAGGTCACGTGATATTTTTGGCCAATGATATTGCATACAAATTTTTTGAAAAAAAATAAAAATTTTAAATCGAAAAATAATTGTTGTGTTAGAACCGCACAGGTCCAATTACCGTGTTTACAAAATATTTTTCGAAAATATTAATATTCATAAAAGTTATGAAACTTTTATTAAAAATTTATGAAATCTCAAAACCTAAAATTTTGTATTTTATTAGACGCGCATTGGCCTAACTAACATTCAAGATAAAATATTTCGCAAAAATTTTTAGTAAAACAAAAGTTTAAGGTAATTTTTATTTTGGTTTTCATTATATTTTTGGCCAATGATATTGCATACAAATTTTTTGAAAAAAAATAAAAAATTTTAAATCGAAAAATAATTGTTGTGTTAGAACCGCACAGGTCCAATCACCGTGTTTACAAAATATTTTTCGAAAATATTAATATTCATAAAAGTTATAAAACTTTTATTAAAAATTTATGAAATCTCAAAACCTAAAATTTTGTATTTTATTAGACGCGCATTGGCCTAACTAACATTCAAGATAAAACATTTCGCGAAAATTTTCAGTAAAACAAAAGTTTGAGGTAATTTTTATTTTGGTTTTCATTGGGTCACGTGATATTTTTGGCCAATGATATTGCATACAAATTTTTTGAAAAAAAATAAAAATTTTAAATCGAAAAATAATTGTTGTGTTAGAACCGCACAGGTCCAATTAACGTGTTTACAAAATATTTTTCGAAAATATTAATATTCATAAAAGTTATGAAACTTTTATTAAAAATTTATGAAATCTCAAAATCTGAAATTTTATATTTAATTAGGCGCGCATTGGCCTAACTAACATTCAAGATAAAACATTTCGCGAAAATTTTGAGTAGAACAAAAGTTTGAGATAATTTTTATTTTGGATTTAATTAGGTCACGTTATATTTTTGGCCAATTTGCATACAAATTTTTTGAAAAAAAATAAAAAATTTTAAATCGAAAAATAATTGTTGTGTTGGAACCGCACAGGTCCAATTACCGTGTTTACATAATATTTTTCAAAAATATTAGTATTCATAAAAGTTATAAAACTTTTATTAAAAATTTATGAAATCTCAAAACCTAAAATTTTGTATTTTATTAGACGCGCATTGGCCTAACTAACATTCAAGATAAAACATTTCGCGAAAATTTTTAGTAAAACAAAAGTTTGAGGTGATTTTTATTTTGGGTTTAATTAGGTCACGTGATATTTTTGGCCAATGATATTGCATACAAATTTTAAAAAAATAAATAAAAAATTTTAAATCGAAAAATAATTGTTGTGTTAGAACCGCATAGGTCCAATTGCCGTTTTTACAAAATATTTTTCGAAAATATTAATATTCATAAAAGTTATAAAACTTTTATTAAAAATTTATGAAATCTCAAAACCTAAAATTTTGTATTTTATTAGACGTGCATTAGCCTAACTAACATTCAAGATAAAACATTTTGCAAAAATTCTGAGTAGAACAAAAGTTTGAGATAATTTTTATTTTGGGTTTAATTAGGTCACGTGATATTTTTGGCCAATGAGATTGCATACAAATTTTTTGAAAAAAAATAAAAAATTTTAAATCGAAAAATAATTGTTGTGTTAGAACCGCACAGGTCCAATTACCGTGTTTACAAAATATTTTTCGAAAATATTAATATTCATAAAAGTTATGAAACTTTTATTAAAAATTTATGAAATCTCAAAACCTAAAATTTTGTATTTTATTAGACGCGCATTGGCCTAACTAACATTCAAGATAAAACATTTCGCGAAAATTTTCAGTAAAACAAAAGTTTCAGGTAATTTTTATTTTGGTTTTCATTAAGTCACGTAATATTTTTGGCCAATGATATTGCATACAAGTTTTTGAAAAAAAAATAAAAAATTTTAAATCGAAAAATAATTGTTGTGTTAGAACCGCACAGGTCCAATTACCGTGTTTACAAAATATTTTTCGAAAATATTAATATTCATAAAAGTTATGAAACTTTTATTAAAAAATATGAAATCTCAAAACCTAAAATTTTGTATTTTATTAGACGCGCATTGGCCTAACTAACATTCAAGATAAAACATTTCGGAAAAATTTTCAGTAAAACAAAAGTATGAGGTAATTTTTATTTTGGTTTTCATTATATTTTTGGCCAATGATATTGCATACAAATTTTTTAAAAAAAAATAAAAAATTTTAAATCGAAAAATAATTGTTGTGTTAGAACCGCACAGGTCCAATCACCGTGTTTACAAAATATTTTTCGAAAATATTAATATTCATAAAAGTTATGAAACTTTTATTAAAAATTTATGAAATCTTAAAACCTAAAATTTTGTATTTTATTAGACGCGCATTGGCCTAACTAACATTCAAGATAAAACATTTCGCGAAAATTTTCAGTAAAACAAAAGTTTGAGGTAATTTTTATTTTGATTTTCATTATATTTTTGGCCAATGATATTGCATACAAATTTTTTGAAAAAAAATCAAAAATTTTAAATCGAAAAATAATTGTTGTGTTAGAACCGCACAGGTCCAATTACCGTGTTTACAAAATATTTTTCAAAAATATTAATATTCATAAAAGTTATGAAACTTTTATTAAAAATTTATGAAATCTCAAAACCTAAAATTTTGTATTTTATTAGACGCGCATTGGCCTAACTAACATTCAAGATAAAACATTTCGGAAAAATTTTCAGTAAAACAAAAGTTTGAGGTAATTTTTATTTTGGTTTTCATTATATTTTTGGCCAATGATATTGCATACAAATTTTTTGAAAAAAAATAAAAAATTTTAAATCGAAAAATAATTGTTGTGTTAGAACCGCACAGGTCCAATCACCGTGTTTACAAAATATTTTTCGAAAATATTAATATTCATAAAAGTTATGAAACTTTTATTAAAAAATATGAAATCTCAAAACCTAAAATTTTGTATTTTATTAGACGCGCATTGGCCTAACTAACATTCAAGATAAAACATTTCGGAAAAATTTTCAGTAAAACAAAAGTTTGAGGTAATTTTTATTTTGGTTTTCATTATATTTTTGGCCAATGATATTGCATACAAATTTTTTGAAAAAAAATAAAAAATATTAAATCGAAAAATAATTGTTGTGTTAGAACCGCACAGGTCCAATCACCGTGTTTACAAAATATTTTTCGAAAATATTAATATTCATAAAAGTTATGAAACTTTTATTAAAATTTTATGAAATCTCAAAACCTAAAATTTTGTATTTTATTAGACGCGCATTGGCCTAACTAACATTCAAGATAAAACATTTCGCAAAAATTTTTAGTAAAACAAAAGTTTAAGGTAATTTTTATTTTGGTTTTCATTATATTTTTGGCCAATGATATTGCATACAAATTTTTTAAAAAAAAATAAAAAATTTTAAATCGAAAAATAATTGTTGTGTTAGAACCGCACAGGTCCAATCACCGTGTTTACAAAATATTTTTCGAAAATATTAATATTCATAAAAGTTATGAAACTTTTATTAAAAATTTATGAAATCTCAAAACCTAAAATTTTGTATTTTATTAGACGCGCATTGGCCTAACTACCATTCAAGATAAAACATTTCGCGAAAATTTTCAGTAAAACAAAAGTTTGAGGTAATTTTTATTTTGATTTTCATTATATTTTTGGCCAATGATATTGCATACAAATTTTTTGAAAAAAAATCAAAAATTTTAAATCGAAAAATAATTGTTGTGTTAGAACCGCACAGGTCCAATTACCGTGTTTACAAAATATTTTTCGAAAATATTAATATTCATAAAAGTTATGAAACTTTTATTAAAAATTTATGAAATCTCAAAACCTAAAATTTTGTATTTTATTAGACGCGCATTGGCCTAACTAACATTCAAGATAAAACATTTCGGAAAAATTTTCAGTAAAACAAAAGTTTGAGGTAATTTTTATTTTGGTTTTCATTATATTTTTGGCTAATGATATTGCATACAAATTTTTTGAAAAAAAATAAAAAATTTTAAATCGAAAAATAATTGTTGTGTTAGAACCGCACAGGTCCAATCACCGTGTTTACAAAATATTTTTCGAAAATATTAATATTCATAAAAGTTATGAAACTTTTATTAAAAATTTATGAAATCTCAAAACCTAAAATTTTGTATTTTATTAGACGCGCATTGGCCTAACTACCATTCAAGATAAAACATTTCGCGAAAATTTTCAGTAAAACAAAAGTTTGAGGTAATTTTTATTTTGATTTTCATTATATTTTTGGCCAATGATATTGCATACAAATTTTTTGAAAAAAAATCAAAAATTTTAAATCGAAAAATAATTGTTGTGTTAGAACCGCACAGGTCCAATTACCGTGTTTACAAAATATTTTTCGAAAATATTAATATTCATAAAAGTTATGAAACTTTTATTAAAAATTTATGAAATCTCAAAACCTAAAATTTTGTATTTTATTAGACGCGCATTGGCCTAACTAACATTCAAGATAAAACATTTCGGAAAAATTTTCAGTAAAACAAAAGTTTGAGGTAATTTTTATTTTGGTTTTCATTATATTTTTGGCTAATGATATTGCATACAAATTTTTTGAAAAAAAATAAAAAATTTTAAATCGAAAAATAATTGTTGTGTTAGAACCGCACAGGTCCAATCACCGTGTTTACAAAATATTTTTCGAAAATATTAATATTCATAAAAGTTATGAAACTTTTATTAAAAATTTATGAAATCTCAAAACCTAAAATTTTGTATTTTATTAGACGCGCATTGGCCTAACTAACATTCAAGATAAAACATTTCGCGAAAATTTTCAGTAAAACAAAAGTTTGAGGTAATTTTTATTTTGATTTTCATTATATTTTTGGCCAATGATATTGCATACAAATTTTTTGAAAAAAAATCAAAAATTTTAAATCGAAAAATAATTGTTGTGTTAGAACCGCACAGGTCCAATTACCGTGTTTACAAAATATTTTTCAAAAATATTAATATTCATAAAAGTTATAAAACTTTTATTAAAAATTTATGAAATCTCAAAACCTAAAATTTTGTATTTTATTAGACGCGTATTGGCCTAACTAACAATCAAGATAAAACATTTCGCGAAAATTTTCAGTAAAACAAAAGTTTGAGGTAATTTTTATTTTGGTTTTCATTAGGTCACGTGATATTTTTGGCCAATGATATTGCATACAAATTTTTTGAAAAAAAATAAAAATTTTAAATCGAAAAATAATTGTTGTGTTAGAACCGCACAGGTCCAATTACCGTGTTTACAAAATATTTTTCGAAAATATTAATATTCATAAAAGTTATGAAACTTTTATTAAAAATTTATGAAATCTCAAAACCTAAAATTTTGTATTTTATTAGACGCGCATTGGCCTAACTAACATTCAAGATAAAATATTTCGCAAAAATTTTTAGTAAAACAAAAGTTTAAGGTAATTTTTATTTTGGTTTTCATTATATTTTTGGCCAATGATATTGCATACAAATTTTTTGAAAAAAAATAAAAAATTTTAAATCGAAAAATAATTGTTGTGTTAGAACCGCACAGGTCCAATCACCGTGTTTACAAAATATTTTTCGAAAATATTAATATTCATAAAAGTTATAAAACTTTTATTAAAAATTTATGAAATCTCAAAACCTAAAATTTTGTATTTTATTAGACGCGCATTGGCCTAACTACCATTCAAGATAAAACATTTCGCGAAAATTTTCAGTAAAACAAAAGTTTGAGGTAATTTTTATTTTGATTTTCATTATATTTTTGGCCAATGATATTGCATACAAATTTTTTGAAAAAAAATCAAAAATTTTAAATCGAAAAATAATTGTTGTGTTAGAACCGCACAGGTCCAATTACCGTGTTTACAAAATATTTTTCGAAAATATTAATATTCATAAAAGTTATGAAACTTTTATTAAAAATTTATGAAATCTCAAAACCTAAAATTTTGTATTTTATTAGACGCGCATTGGCCTAACTAACATTCAAGATAAAACATTTCGGAAAAATTTTCAGTAAAACAAAAGTTTGAGGTAATTTTTATTTTGGTTTTCATTATATTTTTGGCTAATGATATTGCATACAAATTTTTTGAAAAAAAATAAAAAATTTTAAATCGAAAAATAATTGTTGTGTTAGAACCGCACAGGTCCAATCACCGTGTTTACAAAATATTTTTCGAAAATATTAATATTCATAAAAGTTATGAAACTTTTATTAAAAATTTATGAAATCTCAAAACCTAAAATTTTGTATTTTATTAGACGCGCATTGGCCTAACTAACATTCAAGATAAAACATTTCGCGAAAATTTTCAGTAAAACAAAAGTTTGAGGTAATTTTTATTTTGATTTTCATTATATTTTTGGCCAATGATATTGCATACAAATTTTTTGAAAAAAAATCAAAAATTTTAAATCGAAAAATAATTGTTGTGTTAGAACCGCACAGGTCCAATTACCGTGTTTACAAAATATTTTTCAAAAATATTAATATTCATAAAAGTTATAAAACTTTTATTAAAAATTTATGAAATCTCAAAACCTAAAATTTTGTATTTTATTAGACGCGTATTGGCCTAACTAACAATCAAGATAAAACATTTCGCGAAAATTTTCAGTAAAACAAAAGTTTGAGGTAATTTTTATTTTGGTTTTCATTAGGTCACGTGATATTTTTGGCCAATGATATTGCATACAAATTTTTTGAAAAAAAATAAAAATTTTAAATCGAAAAATAATTGTTGTGTTAGAACCGCACAGGTCCAATTACCGTGTTTACAAAATATTTTTCGAAAATATTAATATTCATAAAAGTTATGAAACTTTTATTAAAAATTTATGAAATCTCAAAACCTAAAATTTTGTATTTTATTAGACGCGCATTGGCCTAACTAACATTCAAGATAAAATATTTCGCAAAAATTTTTAGTAAAACAAAAGTTTAAGGTAATTTTTATTTTGGTTTTCATTATATTTTTGGCCAATGATATTGCATACAAATTTTTTGAAAAAAAATAAAAAATTTTAAATCGAAAAATAATTGTTGTGTTAGAACCGCACAGGTCCAATCACCGTGTTTACAAAATATTTTTCGAAAATATTAATATTCATAAAAGTTATAAAACTTTTATTAAAAATTTATGAAATCTCAAAACCTAAAATTTTGTATTTTATTAGACGCGCATTGGCCTAACTAACATTCAAGATAAAACATTTCGCGAAAATTTTCAGTAAAACAAAAGTTTGAGGTAATTTTTATTTTGGTTTTCATTGGGTCACGTGATATTTTTGGCCAATGATATTGCATACAAATTTTTTGAAAAAAAATAAAAATTTTAAATCGAAAAATAATTGTTGTGTTAGAACCGCACAGGTCCAATTAACGTGTTTACAAAATATTTTTCGAAAATATTAATATTCATAAAAGTTATGAAACTTTTATTAAAAATTTATGAAATCTCAAAATCTGAAATTTTATATTTAATTAGGCGCGCATTGGCCTAACTAACATTCAAGATAAAACATTTCGCGAAAATTTTGAGTAGAACAAAAGTTTGAGATAATTTTTATTTTGGATTTAATTAGGTCACGTTATATTTTTGGCCAATTTGCATACAAATTTTTTGAAAAAAAATAAAAAATTTTAAATCGAAAAATAATTGTTGTGTTGGAACCGCACAGGTCCAATTACCGTGTTTACATAATATTTTTCAAAAATATTAGTATTCATAAAAGTTATAAAACTTTTATTAAAAATTTATGAAATCTCAAAACCTAAAATTTTGTATTTTATTAGACGCGCATTGGCCTAACTAACATTCAAGATAAAACATTTCGCGAAAATTTTTAGTAAAACAAAAGTTTGAGGTGATTTTTATTTTGGGTTTAATTAGGTCACGTGATATTTTTGGCCAATGATATTGCATACAAATTTTAAAAAAATAAATAAAAAATTTTAAATCGAAAAATAATTGTTGTGTTAGAACCGCATAGGTCCAATTGCCGTTTTTACAAAATATTAATATTCATAAAAGTTATAAAACTTTTATTAAAAATTTATGAAATCTCAAAACCTAAAATTTTGTATTTTATTAGACGTGCATTAGCCTAACTAACATTCAAGATAAAATATTTTGCGAAAATTTTCAGTAAAACAAAAGTATGAGGTAATTTTTATTTTGGTTTTCATTAGGTCACGTGATATTTTTTGCCAATGAGATTGCATACAAATTTTATAAAAAAAAATAAAAAATTTTAAATCAAAAAATAATTGTTGTGTTAGAACCGCACAGGTCCAATTACCGTGTTTACAATATATTTTTCGAAAATATTAATATTCATAAAAGTTATGAAACTTTTATTAAAAATTTATGAAATCTCAAAACCTAAAATTTTGTATTTTATTAGACGCGCATTGGCCTAAATAACATTTAAGATAAAACATTTTGCGAAAATTTTCAGTAAAACAAAAGTATGAGGTAATTTTTATTTTAGTTTTCATTAGGTCACGTGATATTTTTGGCCAATGAGATTGCATACAAATTTTTTGAAAAAAAATAAAAAATTTTAAATCAAAAAATAATTGTTGTGTTAGAACCGCACAGGTTCAATTACCGTGTTTACAAAATATTTTTCGAAAATATTAATATTCATAAAAGTTATGAAACTTTTATTAAAAATTTATGAAATCTCAAAACCTAAAATTTTGTATTTTATTAGACGCGCATTGGCCTAAATAACATTTAAGATAAAACATTTTGCGAAAATTTTCAGTAAAACAAAAGTTTGAGGTAATTTTTATTTTGGGTTTAATTAGGTCACGTAATATTTTTGGCCAATGATATTGCATACAAATTTTTTTTTAAAAAATAACAAATTTTAAATCAAAAAATAATTGTTGTGTTAGAACCGCACAGGTCCAATTACCGTGTTTACAAAATATTTTTCGAAAATATTAATATTCATAAAAGTTATGAAACTTTTATTAAAAATTTATGAAATCTCAAAACCTAAAATTTTGTATTTTATTAGACGCGCATTGGCCTAAATAACATTCAAGATAAAACATTTTGCGAAAATTTTCAGTAAAACAATAGTTCGAGGTAATTTTTATTTTGGGTTTATTTAGGTCACGTGATATTTTTGGCCAATGATATTGCATACAAATTTTTTTTTTTAAAATAAAAATTTTAAATCGAAAAATAATTGTTGTGTTAAAACCGCACAGGTCCAATTACCGTGTTTACAAAATATTTTTCAAAAATATTAATATTCATAAAAGTTATGAAACTTTTATTAAAAATTTATGAAATTTCAAAACCTAAAATTTTGTATTTTATTAGACGCGCATTGGCCTAACTAACATTCAAGATAAAACATTTCGCGAAAATTTTCAGTAAAACAAAAGTTTGAGGTAATTTTTATTTTGGTTTTAATTAGGTCACGTGATATTTTTGGCCAATGATATTGCATACAAATTTTTTGAAAAAAAATAAAAATTTTAAATCGAAAAATAATTGTTGTGTTAGAACCACACAGGTCCAATTACCGTGTTTACAAAATATTTTTCGAAAATATTAATGTTCATAAAAGTTATGAAACTTTTATTAAAAATTTATGAAATCTCAAAATCTAAAATTTTATATTTAATTAGGCGCGCATTGGCCTAATTAACATTCAAGATAAAACATTTTGCAAAAATTTTGAGTAGAACAAAAGTTTGAGATAATTTTTATTTTGGGTTTAATTAGGTCACGTTATATTTTTGGCCAATTTGCATACAAATTTTTTGAAAAAAAATCAAATATTTTAAATCGAAAAATAATTGTTGTGTTGGAACCGCACAGGTCCAATTACCGTGTTTACATAATATTTTTCAAAAATATTAATATTCATAAAAGTTATGAAACTTTTATTAAAAATTTATGAAATCTCAAAACCTAAAATTTTGTATTTTATTAGACGCGCATTGGCCTAACTAACATTCAAGATAAAACATTTCGCGAAAATTTATAGTAAAACAAAAGATTGAGGTAATTTTTATTTTGGGTTTAATTAGGTCACGTGACATTTTTGGCCAATAATATTGCATACAAATTTAAAAAAAAAAATAAAAAATTTTAAATCGAAAAATAATTGTTGTGTTAGAACCGCACAGGTCCAATTACCGTGTTTACAAAATATTTTTCGAAAATATTAATATTCATAAAAGTTATAAAACTTTTATTAAAAATTTATGAAATCTCAAAACCTAAAATTTTGTATTTTATTAGACGCGCATTGGCCTAACTAACATTCAAGATAAAACATTTCGCGAAAATTTTCAGCAAAACAAAAGTTTGAGGTAATTTTTATTTTGGTTTTCATTAGGTCACGTGATATTTTTGGCCAATGATATTGCATACAAATTTTTTGAAAAAAAATAAAAATTTTAAATCGAAAAATAATTGTTGTGTTAGAACCGCACAGGTCCAATTACCGTGTTTACAAAATATTTTTCGAAAATATTAATATTCATAAAAGTTATGAAACTTTTATTAAAAATTTATGAAATCTCAAAACCTAAAATTTTGTATTTTATTAGACGCGCATTGGCCTAACTAACATTCAAGATAAAACATTCCGGAAAAATTTTCAGTAAAACAAAAGTTTGAGGTAATTTTTATTTTGGTTTTCATTATATTTTTGGCCAATGATATTGCATACAAATTTTTTGAAAAAAAATAAAAATTATTAAATCGAAAAATAATTGTTGTGTTAGAACCGCCCAGGTCCAATCACCGTGTTTACAAAATATTTTTCGAAAATATTAATATTCATAAAAGTTATGAAACTTTTATTAAAAATTTATGAAATCTCAAAACCTAAAATTTTGTATTTTATTAGACGCGCATTGGCCTAACTAACATTTAAGATAAAACATTTCGCGAAAATCTTCAGTAAAACAAAAGTTTGAGGTAATTTTTATTTTGATTTTCATTATATTTTTGGCCAATAATATTACATACAAATTTTTTGAAAAAAAATCAAAAATTTTAAATCGAAAAATAATTGTTGTGTTAGAACCGCACAGGTCCAATTACCGTGTTTACAAAATATTTTTCAAAAATATTAATATTCATAAAAGTTATGAAACTTTTATTAAAAATTTATGAAATCTCAAAACCTAAAATTTTGTATTTTATTAGACGCGCATTGGCCTAACTAACATTCAAGATAAAACATTTCGCAAAATTTTTTAGTAAAACAAAAGTTTAAGGTAATTTATATTTTGGTTTTCATTATATTTTTGGCCAATGATATTGCATACAAATTTTTTAAAAAAAAATAAAAAATTTTAAATCGAAAAATAATTGTTGTGTTAGAACCGCACAGGTCCAATTACCGTGTTTACAAAATATTTTTCAAAAATATTAATATTCATAAAAGTTATGAAACTTTTATTAAAAATTTATGAAATCTCAAAACCTAAAATTTTGTATTTTATTAGACGCGCATTGGCCTAACTAACATTCAAGATAAAACATTTCGGAAAAATTTTCAGTAAAACAAAAGTATGAGGTAATTTTTATTTTGGTTTTCATTATATTTTTGGCCAATGATATTGCATATAAATTTTTTAAAAAAAAATAAAAAATTTTAAATCGAAAAATAATTGTTGTGTTAGAACCGCACAGGTCCAATCACCGTGTTTACAAAATATTTTTCGAAAATATTAATATTCATAAAAGTTATGAAACTTTTATTAAAAATTTATGAAAACTCAAAACCTAAAATTTTGTATTTTATTAGACGCGCATTGGCCCAACTAACATTCAAGATAAAACATTTCGCGAAAATTTTCAGTAAAACAAAAGTTTGAGGTAATTTTTATTTTGATTTTCATTATATTTTTGGCCAATGATATTGCATACAAATTTTTTGAAAAAAAATCAAAAATTTTAAATCGAAAAATAATTGTTGTGTTAGAACCGCACAGGTCCAATCACCGTGTTTACAAAATATTTTTCAAAAATATTAATATTCATAAAAGTTATGAAACTTTTATTAAAAATTTATGAAATCTCAAAACCTAAAATTTTGTATTTTATTAGACGCGCATTGGCCTAACTAACATTCAAGATAAAACATTTCGGAAAAATTTTCAGTAAAACAAAAGTTTGAGGTAATTTTTATTTTGGTTTTCATTATATTTTTGGCCAATGATATTGCATACAAATTTTTTGAAAAAAAAAAAAAATTTTAAATCGAAAAATAATTGTTGTGTTAGAACCGCACAGGTCCAATCACCGTGTTTACAAAATATTTTTCGAAAATATTAATATTCATAAAAGTTATGAAACTTTTATTAAAAAATATGAAATCTCAAAACCTAAAATTTTGTATTTTATTAGACGCGCATTGGCCTAACTAACATTCAAGATAAAACATTTCGGAAAAATTTTCAGTAAAACAAAAGTATGAGGTAATTTTTATTTTGGTTTTCATTATATTTTTGGCCAATGATATTGCATACAAATTTTTTAAAAAAAAATAAAAAATTTTAAATCGAAAAATAATTGTTGTGTTAGAACCGCACAGGTCCAATCACCGTGTTTACAAAATATTTTTCGAAAATATTAATATTCATAAAAGTTATGAAACTTTTATTAAAAATTTATGAAATCTCAAAACCTAAAATTTTGTATTTTATTAGACGCGCATTGGCCTAACTAACATTCAAGATAAAACATTTCGCGAAAATTTTCAGTAAAACAAAAGTTTGAGGTAATTTTTATTTTGATTTTCATTATATTTTTGGCCAATGATATTGCATACAAATTTTTTGAAAAAAAATCAAAAATTTTAAATCGAAAAATAATTGTTGTGTTAGAACCGCACAGGTCCAATTACCGTGTTTACAAAATATTTTTCAAAAATATTAATATTCATAAAAGTTATGAAACTTTTATTAAAAATTTATGAAATCTCAAAACCTAAAATTTTGTATTTTATTAGACGCGCATTGGCCTAACTAACATTCAAGATAAAACATTTCGGAAAAATTTTCAGTAAAACAAAAGTTTGAGGTAATTTTTATTTTGGTTTTCATTATATTTTTGGCCAATGATATTGCATACAAATTTTTTGAAAAAAAATAAAAAATTTTAAATCGAAAAATAATTGTTGTGTTAGAACCGCACAGGTCCAATCACCGTGTTTACAAAATATTTTTCGAAAATATTAATATTCATAAAAGTTATGAAACTTTTATTAAAAAATATGAAATCTCAAAACCTAAAATTTTGTATTTTATTAGACGCGCATTGGCCTAACTAACATTCAAGATAAAACATTTCGGAAAAATTTTCAGTAAAACAAAATTTTGAGGTAATTTTTATTTTGGTTTTCATTGGGTCACGTGATATTTTTGGCCAATGATATTGCATACAAATTTTTTGAAAAAAAATAAAAATTTTAAATCGAAAAATAATTGTTGTGTTAGAACCGCACAGGTCCAATTAACGTGTTTACAAAATATTTTTCGAAAATATTAATATTCATAAAAGTTATGAAACTTTTATTAAAAATTTATGAAATCTCAAAATCTGAAATTTTATATTTAATTAGGCGCGCATTGGCCTAACTAACATTCAAGATAAAACATTTCGCGAAAATTTTGAGTAGAACAAAAGTTTGAGATAATTTTTATTTTGGATTTAATTAGGTCACGTTATATTTTTGGCCAATTTGCATACAAATTTTTTGAAAAAAAATTAAAAATTTTAAATCGAAAAATAATTGTTGTGTTAGAACCGCACAGGTCCAATTACCGTGTTTACAAAATATTTTTCGAAAATATTAATATTCATAAAAGTTATGAAACTTTTATTAAAAATTTATGAAATCTCAAAACCTAAAATTTTGTATTTTATTAGACGCGCATTGGCCTAAATAACATTCAAGATAAAACATTTTGCGAAAATTTTCAGTAAAACAATAGTTTGAGGTAATTTTTATTTTGGGTTTAATTAGGTCACGTGATATTTTTGGCCAATGATATTGCATACAAATTTAAAAAAAATAAATAAAAAATTTTAAATCGAAAAATAATTGTTGTGTTAGAACCGCATAGGTCCAATTGCCGTTTTTACAAAATATTTTTCGAAAATATTAATATTCATAAAAGTTATAAAACTTTTATTAAAAATTTATGAAATCTCAAAACCTAAAATTTTGTATTTTATTAGACGTGCATTAGCCTAACTAACATTCAAGATAAAACATTTTGCGAAAATTTTCAGTAAAACAAAAGTATGAGGTAATTTTTATTTTGGTTTTCATTAGGTCACGTGATATTTTTGGCCAATGAGATTGCATACAAATTTTATAAAAAAAAATAAAAAATTTTAAATCAAAAAATAATTGTTGTGTTAGAACCGCACAGGTCCAATTACCGTGTTTACAAAATATTTTTCGAAAATATTAATATTCATAAAAGTTATGAAACTTTTATTAAAAATTTATGAAATCTCAAAACCTAAAATTTTGTATTTTATTAGACGCGCATTGGCCTAAATAACATTCAAGATAAAACATTTTGCGAAAATTTTCAGTAAAACAATAGTTCGAGGTAATTTTTATTTTGGGTTTATTTAGGTCACGTGATATTTTTGGCCAATGATATTGCATACAAATTTTATAAAAAAAAATAAAAAATTTTAAATCGAAAAATAATTGTTGTGTTAAAACCGCACAGGTCCAATTACCGTGTTTACAAAATATTTTTCGAAAATATTAATATTCATAAAAGTTATGAAATTTTTATTAAAAATTTATGAAATCTCAAAATCTGGAATTTTGTATTTTATTAGACGCGCATTAGCCTAACTAACATTCAAGATAAAACATTTCGCGAAAATTTTCAGTAAAACAAAAGTTTGAGGCAATTTTTATTTTGGTTTTCATTGGGTCACGTGATATTTTTGGCCAATGATATTGCATACAAATTTTTTGAAAAAAATTAAAAATTTTAAATCGAAAAATAATTGTTGTGTTAGAACCGCACAGGTCCAATTACCGTGTTTACATAATATTTTTCAAAAATATTAATATTCATAATAGTTATAAAACTTTTATTAAAAATTTATGAAATCTCAAAATCTGAAATTTTATATTTAATTAGGCGCGCATTGGCCTAACTAACATTCAAGATAAAACATTTTGCAAAAATTTTAAGTAGAACAAAAGTTTGAGATAATTTTTATTTTGGGTTTAATTAGGTCACGTTATATTTTTGGCCAATAAATAATATTGCATACAAATTTTTTGAAAAAAAAGAAAAACATTTTAAATCGAAAAATAATTGTTGTGTTAGAACCGCACAGGTCCAATTACCGTGTTTACAAAATATTTTTCGAAAATATTAATATTCATAATAGTTATAAAACTTTTATTAAAAATTTATGAAATCTCAAAACCTAAAATTTTGTATTTTATTAGACGCGCATTGGCCTAACTAACATTCAAGATAAAACATTTCGCGAAAATTTTCAGTAAAACAAAAGTTTGAGGCAATTTTTATTTTGGTTTTCATCAGGTCACGTGATATTTTTGGCCAATGATATTGCATACAAATTTTTTGAAAAAAAATTAAAAATTTTGAATCGAAAAATAATTGTTGTGTTAGAACCGCACAGGTCCAATTGCGGTGTTTACAAAATATTTTTCGAAAATATTAATATTCATAAAAGTTATAAAACTTTTATTAAAAATTTATAAAATCTTAAAACCTAAAATTTTGTATTTTATTAGACGCGCATTGGCCTAACTAACATTCAAGATAAAACATTTTGCGAAATTTTTTATTAAAACGAAAATTTGAGGTAATTTTTATTTTGGGTTTAATTTGGTCACGTGATATTTTGGCCAATGATATTGCATACAAATTTTTTGAAAAAAAATTAAAAATTTTGAATCGAAAAATAATTGTTGTGTTAGAACCGCACAGGTCCAATTGCCGTGTTTACAAAATATTTTTCGAAAATATTAATATTCATAAAAGTTATAAAACTTTTATTAAAAATTTATAAAATCTCAAAACCTAAAATTTTGTATTTTATTAGACGCGCATTGGCCTAACTAACATTCAAGATAAAACATTTTGCGAAATTTTTTATTAAAACGAAAATTTGAGGTAATTTTTATTTTGGGTTTAATTTGGTCACGTGATATTTTGGCCAATGATATTGCATACAAATTTTTTGAAAAAAAATAAAAAATTTTAAATCGAAAAATAATTGTTGTGTTAGAACCGCACAGGTCCAATTACCGTGTTTATATAATATTTTTCAAAAATATTAATATTCATAAAAGTTATGACACTTTTATTAAAAATTTATGAAATCTCAAAACCTAAAATTTTGTATTTTATTAGACGCGCATTGGCCTAACTAACATTCAAGATAAAACATTTTGCAAAAATTTTGAGTAGAACAAAAGTTTGAGATAATTTTTATTTTGGGTTTAATTAGGTCACGTTATATTTTTGGCCAATAATATTGCATACAAATTTTTTGAAAAAAAATAAAAAATTTTTAAATCGAAAAATAATTGTTGTGTTAGAACCGCACAGGTCCAATTACCGTGTTTACAAAATATTTTTCGAAAATATTAATATTCATAATAGTTATAAAACTTTTATTAAAAATTTATGAAATCTCAAAACCTAAAATTTTGTATTTTATTAGACGCGCATTGGCGTAACTAACATTCAAGATAAAACATTTCGCAAAAATTTTCAGTAAAATAAAAGTTTGAGGCAATTTTTATTTTGGTTTTCATTGAGTCACGTGATATTTTTGGCCAATGATATTGCATACAAATTTTTTGAAAAAAATCAAAAATTTTAAATCGAAAAATAATTGTTGTGTTAGAACCGCACAGGTCCAATTACCGTGTTTACATAATATTTTTCAAAAATATTAATAATCATAATAGTTATAAAACTTATATTAAAAATTTATGAAATCTCAAAATCTGAAATTTTATATTTAATTAGGCGCGCATTGGCCTAACTAACATTCAAGATAAAACATTTTGCAAAAATTTTAAGTAGAACAAACGTTTGAGATAATTTTTATTTTGGGTTTAATTAGGTCACGTTATATTTTTGGCCAATAATATTGCATACAAATTTTTTGAGAAAAAATAAAAAAATTTTAAATCGAAAAATAATTGTTGTGTTAGAACCGCACAGGTCCAATTACCGTGTTTACAAAATATTTTTCGAAAATATTAATATTCATAATAGTTATAAAACTTTTATTAAAAATTTATGAAATCTCAAAACCTAAAATTTTGTATTTTATTAGACGCGCATTGGCGTAACTAACATTCAAGATAAAACATTTCGCGAAAATTTTCAGTAAAACAAAAGTTTGAGGCAATTTTTATTTTGGTTTTCATCAGGTCACGTGATATGTTTGGCCAATGATATTGCATACAAATTTTTTGAAAAAAAATTTAAAATTTTGAATCGAAAAATAATTGTTGTGTTAGAACCGCACAGGTCTAATTGCCGTGTTTACAAAATATTTTTCGAAAATATTAATATTCATAAAAGTTATAAAACTTTTATTAAAAATTTATGAAATCTCAAAACCTAAAATTTTGTATTTTATTAGACGCGCATTGGCCTAAATAACATTCAAGATAAAACATTTTGCGAAAATTTTCAGTAAAACAATAGTTCGAGGTAATTTTTATTTTGGGTTTATTTAGGTCACGTGATATTTTTGGCCAATGATATTGCATACAAATTTTATAAAAAAAAATAAAAAATTTTAAATCGAAAAATAATTGTTGTGTTAAAACCGCACAGGTCCAATTACCGTGTTTACAAAATATTTTTCGAAAATATTAATATTCATAAAAGTTATGAAATTTTTATTAAAAATTTATGAAATCTCAAAATCTGGAATTTTGTATTTTATTAGACGCGCATTAGCCTAACTAACATTCAAGATAAAACATTTCGCGAAAATTTTCAGTAAAACAAAAGTTTGAGGCAATTTTTATTTTGGTTTTCATTGGGTCACGTGATATTTTTGGCCAATGATATTGCATACAAATTTTTTGAAAAAAATTAAAAATTTTAAATCGAAAAATAATTGTTGTGTTAGAACCGCACAGGTCCAATTACCGTGTTTACATAATATTTTTCAAAAATATTAATATTCATAATAGTTATAAAACTTTTATTAAAAATTTATGAAATCTCAAAATCTGAAATTTTATATTTAATTAGGCGCGCATTGGCCTAACTAACATTCAAGATAAAACATTTTGCAAAAATTTTAAGTAGAACAAAAGTTTGAGATAATTTTTATTTTGGGTTTAATTAGGTCACGTTATATTTTTGGCCAATAAATAATATTGCATACAAATTTTTTGAAAAAAAAGAAAAACATTTTAAATCGAAAAATAATTGTTGTGTTAGAACCGCACAGGTCCAATTACCGTGTTTACAAAATATTTTTCGAAAATATTAATATTCATAATAGTTATAAAACTTTTATTAAAAATTTATGAAATCTCAAAACCTAAAATTTTGTATTTTATTAGACGCGCATTGGCCTAACTAACATTCAAGATAAAACATTTCGCGAAAATTTTCAGTAAAACAAAAGTTTGAGGCAATTTTTATTTTGGTTTTCATCAGGTCACGTGATATTTTTGGCCAATGATATTGCATACAAATTTTTTGAAAAAAAATTAAAAATTTTGAATCGAAAAATAATTGTTGTGTTAGAACCGCACAGGTCCAATTGCGGTGTTTACAAAATATTTTTCGAAAATATTAATATTCATAAAAGTTATAAAACTTTTATTAAAAATTTATAAAATCTTAAAACCTAAAATTTTGTATTTTATTAGACGCGCATTGGCCTAACTAACATTCAAGATAAAACATTTTGCGAAATTTTTTATTAAAACGAAAATTTGAGGTAATTTTTATTTTGGGTTTAATTTGGTCACGTGATATTTTGGCCAATGATATTGCATACAAATTTTTTGAAAAAAAATTAAAAATTTTGAATCGAAAAATAATTGTTGTGTTAGAACCGCACAGGTCCAATTGCCGTGTTTACAAAATATTTTTCGAAAATATTAATATTCATAAAAGTTATAAAACTTTTATTAAAAATTTATAAAATCTCAAAACCTAAAATTTTGTATTTTATTAGACGCGCATTGGCCTAACTAACATTCAAGATAAAACATTTTGCGAAATTTTTTATTAAAACGAAAATTTGAGGTAATTTTTATTTTGGGTTTAATTTGGTCACGTGATATTTTGGCCAATGATATTGCATACAAATTTTTTGAAAAAAAATAAAAAATTTTAAATCGAAAAATAATTGTTGTGTTAGAACCGCACAGGTCCAATTACCGTGTTTATATAATATTTTTCAAAAATATTAATATTCATAAAAGTTATGACACTTTTATTAAAAATTTATGAAATCTCAAAACCTAAAATTTTGTATTTTATTAGACGCGCATTGGCCTAACTAACATTCAAGATAAAACATTTTGCAAAAATTTTGAGTAGAACAAAAGTTTGAGATAATTTTTATTTTGGGTTTAATTAGGTCACGTTATATTTTTGGCCAATAATATTGCATACAAATTTTTTGAAAAAAAATAAAAAATTTTTAAATCGAAAAATAATTGTTGTGTTAGAACCGCACAGGTCCAATTACCGTGTTTACAAAATATTTTTCGAAAATATTAATATTCATAATAGTTATAAAACTTTTATTAAAAATTTATGAAATCTCAAAACCTAAAATTTTGTATTTTATTAGACGCGCATTGGCGTAACTAACATTCAAGATAAAACATTTCGCAAAAATTTTCAGTAAAATAAAAGTTTGAGGCAATTTTTATTTTGGTTTTCATTGAGTCACGTGATATTTTTGGCCAATGATATTGCATACAAATTTTTTGAAAAAAATCAAAAATTTTAAATCGAAAAATAATTGTTGTGTTAGAACCGCACAGGTCCAATTACCGTGTTTACATAATATTTTTCAAAAATATTAATAATCATAATAGTTATAAAACTTATATTAAAAATTTATGAAATCTCAAAATCTGAAATTTTATATTTAATTAGGCGCGCATTGGCCTAACTAACATTCAAGATAAAACATTTTGCAAAAATTTTAAGTAGAACAAACGTTTGAGATAATTTTTATTTTGGGTTTAATTAGGTCACGTTATATTTTTGGCCAATAATATTGCATACAAATTTTTTGAGAAAAAATAAAAAAATTTTAAATCGAAAAATAATTGTTGTGTTAGAACCGCACAGGTCCAATTACCGTGTTTACAAAATATTTTTCGAAAATATTAATATTCATAATAGTTATAAAACTTTTATTAAAAATTTATGAAATCTCAAAACCTAAAATTTTGTATTTTATTAGACGCGCATTGGCGTAACTAACATTCA
Organism: Corella eumyota; assembly: GCF_963082875.1. Taxonomy (NCBI): domain Eukaryota; kingdom Metazoa; phylum Chordata; class Ascidiacea; order Phlebobranchia; family Corellidae; genus Corella; species Corella eumyota. Next base: position 8,190,181 of record NC_137491.1, read on the forward strand.
AGATAAAACATTTCGCGAAAATTTTCAGTAAAACAAAAGTTTGAGGCAATTTTTATTTTGGTTTTCATCAGGTCACGTGATATGTTTGGCCAATGATATTGCATACAAATTTTTTGAAAAAAAATTTAAAATTTTGAATCGAAAAATAATTGTTGTGTTAGAACCGCACAGGTCTAATTGCCGTGTTTACAAAATATTTTTCGAAAATATTAATATTCATAAAAGTTATAAAACTTTTATTAAAAATTTATGAAATCTCAAAACCTAAAATTTTGTATTTTATTAGACGCGCATTGGCCTAACCAACATTCAAGATAAAACATTTCGCGAAAATTTTCAGTAAAACAAAAGTTTGAGGCAATTTTTATTTTGGTTTTCATTGGGTCACGTGATATTTTTGGCCAATGATATTGCATACAAATTTTTTGAAAAAAAATAAAAAATTTTAAATCGAAAAATAATTGTTGTGTTAGAACCGCACAGGTTCAATTACCGTGTTAACAAAATATTTTTCGAAAATATTAATATTCATAAAAGTTATGAAACTTTTATTAAAAATTTATGAAATCTCAAAATCTAAAATTTTGTATTTTATTAGACGCGCATTGGCCTAACTAACATTCAAGATAAAACATTTCGCGAAAATTTTCAGTAAAAAAAAGTTTGAGGTAATTTTTATTTTGGGTTTAATTAGGTCAAAAGGTCGCGGGAACAATTTAATGTACGCGAAATAAAAAAATGTTTTTTTGTTCTTTTAATTATTTTCGAAAATTTCTTTATCTTGAGCATTAGTTATACTAAAACAGTTCTAAAAAAATTTAAAAATCAGTGTCATAAATTTGTCATAACTCTCGGAAATATTAATGTTTGCTAAACAATTTTTGCAAGCACGGCTGTTAGAACAGTGCGGTTTTATTAGTATAGTTACCTTTTTATTTAAAAAAAGAAAAAATTTTAAACTTTTTTACTAGTGTGCTAGGTCACGTGATCATATGACCACCCCTATGTACGCAAAATACAAAAAATTGATAGGTTGATTATTTTGAGGAGTCTATGTTGGGAATCAATCCTCGGAACTCAGTACTGAGAGTTGTGGGCCTTTCGCACTGAGCTAACTGCCACGACCATTCAATGATGCAAAATTGTATACATAGCTTAAGTAAGCACTTGTAATAATAAAAAAAACTAGATTTATTTGATAAATAAAATATGGTTCGAAAATATTTGATTATTTTTAACATAAATTTTTATAAATAAAATAAGATATGCATAAACATTAACTAAGAATATTACAAACCTTTGATTTTTAATAAACAAACAAGCATTTATATATATAATATAAACAAAAACTAATATTTAACCCAGTTTTAAGTTGGTGATATTAGGATATAAATTATAGTAAATTTTAAATTCTTAAAATTGATTTTTATTAAATAAACAAGCATTTGAATATGATAAATAAACGAAAATTATTTTTCTAATATGTTTTTTAATTACTTATATTATAAAATACATCATACCAAATTTTTAATGCTTAATGTCGAACTTTAATTTTTAATGAACAAACCAGCATTTAAATATAAAAAACAAACAAGAAATATTTTTTAATTTATTTTCGAATTATAAATATTATAAGATAAAACCGACCAAAAATTGAAAACCTAATAACAATCTTTAAATTTAAATAAACAAACACCTATTAATTAGTAATTAGTGACAAAAATTAAATTCGTTTTTGAGTTACTAATATCATGATATACAATTGACAAAAATTTAAAAAATTAATAACAACCTTTAAATTTTAATAAACAAATACCTATTATTAAGTAATTAGTGATAAAAATTAAAATTTTAATTTATTATTGAGTTAGTAATATCATAATATACAATTGACCAAGATTTAAAAAATCAATAACAACCTTTAAATTTTAATAAACAAACACCTATTAATTAGTAATTAGTGATAATTAAATGTCGTAAATAGGAGGTTTGCAATTCGTTGGGATAATAACAAACATACTAAAAATTTATAACTTTTAGAAAATTTAATCTTTAAATTTTAAAAATAAAATATATTAATTAGTAATTAGTGATATTTAAATGTCGTTAATAGGAGGTTTGCGATTCGTTGGGAAAATAACAACATACTGAAAATTTAAAATTTTTAATTTTAAAGAACAGAAGTTATCGTCCCTCAAAATTCGGTCAAATAAGAATAAAAACAATAATAATAAATATAATGACAATAACAATATGTTTCGAAATCTAAGATTTCGAACCATAATAAATACACTGACAATAACAATATGTTTCGAAATCTAAGATTTCGAACCATAAAAAAAGGTTAGAGCAATTTTATATCTTGCGTATTAACTTATTTAAGGTTTATCAGGCAATAAATTTTTGATAAAAGGCAAATTTTTAAATCAAAATTTTACTTTAATGTAAGAACAACAGTGGTTTAGTTATTATATATGTAGAATATTTAAAAAAAACATTATAACATGGTAAAGTTATTTAACTTTTATTAAAAATATGCAAGGTCTCGAAACTTAAAATTAAGTATGTTAATTATATATAATACTCCAATAAACATTAAAGATAAAACAATTTGCGAAAATCTTCATTCAAAAGTTGAAGCGATGTTTAATTTCGAGTAATAACTTACAGCCTTATCAGGCTTACCCACGTGACTATATGACGTCATTGCGTAAATAAATATAAAAAAAGTCAAAGGTTTAAATTGAAATTTGACTTTAATGTAATAACTGAAGTAGTTTAATAAACACATTTTTGGAATGTTTCTAAAAAATATTAATATATAGTAAAGTTATTAAACCTTTATTAAAATTGTGCGATGTCCAAAACTTTAAATTTAATATTTAAAAAAGGCGCATTGTTAACATTTAAGATAAAACATTTTTTTATTTAAAAAAAAAACAAAAGTAAGAGTAATTTTGAATATGAACTTACTTACAGCCTTATCAGGCCCACCCAATTTGGCGGAAAAATTTAAAAACAAAAAAGTTAGGACAAATTTTTATTGGCCTATTTTGACAGTTTACCTTCAAATAATGTTTCTCTTTTTAATAGTTTACCTTTTTAAGTGATTTCTCTACACAGGCGTTTTCGTTGTATTAAATCCAATGCACGACTCAATTTATAAATTTCTTTGCAAACAATCGTACTTAAACCACATGTTTACCCTAGGACATGCAGACTTCGAATGAAGAGAAGTTTTGTTTCACGGTTGATGATTTTAAAACACGTGTTCAAAAAAAAGGCAATTAAATAACGAGCTAAGAGCTTTGAAAATGCTTAAAATCTTATTTTTAACGTTAATTAAATTATTTTTTTGCAACCAATTATTTTATTAGTGAGACGTTTATATTTTGTAGTTTACATAATACTAATAACCTTTTAAAATATTACTCCTTTTACCTTTTTTTATTCTAATATACAATAAATGTGTTTGTAAAATTATTAGTAGATATTTTATTTTAAATAGTATAAAAACAGTTGCAAATAAAAAAGCTTAAGAATGCAGTGATAAATACATTAGGAATAAACAAAAACACTAGCCAAACAGATAGTCCATCGCCTTTGTTATAACTCCATTTGATTTTTGTGGAGTACTAACATCATTTACAACCTTTAAAAAAATGTCCAAAATCCAAATCAATAACTGTTTTAAAAACATTTATTTAATTGTTTTAAAAACATATTAAGTGTATTTCTCACATTTTATACTAACTTTGGCAGAGGTAGTTATTTATGTATTAAAATGATGTATTTATTACCTTTGTTTCAGAGGCAGAAGCATTGTAAGCGGAAGTAAGAGGTCTGATATTTGTTCGTCTTCCTGTTGGTGTGAAACAAGGGGTGGCATCTAAGGAAGGAGAGGTTATTAAGGTACTGTTGGATTGCACAAACGAGGCACATTCTGGCACAACTTTCTGTAAGACAAAATATTAGGAAATTCAGTTTCAGTTTTGATAGTCAATCTTAGTGTAAAATTTAAACCACCAGTTCATTGTTTAAGGAAAGGTAAATTGAATGATCTTTTTAAAAGCAACGAACTTAGGTCAGTTTAGCAATTTAAACAAAATGAATATATTATAAAAAACAAAAAGTTTCGAATTTATTTACCATGTCAATACACGGTATAACACCAATTATCATATTTCCAGGAAAAACTTTTCCATTTTTACTAAGAGCTTTTTTGGCTTGCAAGGAACTTTCAAAATGAATATGGACATAATTTCCCTCATTATTGGCCACTTTGTGATCTAATATCGAACCATATTGCGAGAATCTTTGCAAGATAAATGAAGCACTTGAAGGGGGAAATCTAAAAAATTAAATAAAGTATATAAGTATTTTTGAACCCACTACTAGACCTAACCAATGCTTTGTTAGCAGATAAGGACAAGGTATATATATTTTATAATCGTTTTTGTATATATATATTTTAAAATTGTTTCTTTTTTAACATCAAAATTAAATAATTGAATCACATTTACTCTAGAGTAAAAAAGGAACAAATAGAAATATAACTTAACAATCTACTTCTAACAAATTGGTCATTCTTTGAAAAAAATAACAAAATACATATATACTATGTTAATAAATATTTTACCCAAACACAGTAACCCAGGTGTTATCAAGTTGTACATCACTGGTTAACCTTTCACCCTGTGAGTAAAATGGGTCAATTTGGTTGGGTGACGAAGGGGCGGGATTTAGTTGGGATTGACAGGTTGTATTCATACTTTGGTTTGGACCTGCGTAACAAATCATGATAACTTAAATAAGAACTGAATTTTTTCAAGATAAAAAATAATTTTGAATGTATATTCATTTTATTACCAGTAAAAGGAGATCGATGTGATTGCGATCTTTCCATTAAACCAACTGTGTCGTTTAAGAGTGTTGCAACAGGCGGAGCACCTGCGACCTTTTCTTTTATGTCATTTTGTCGCCTGTACAAAAAAGGATAAATTTAAAAACACTTTAAAAACAAAAAAATATATAAACTAGGAAAGTTTATTGTCTTACATGGCAGTGTGAATGGTATGGTGTAGTCTTGATGTGGGTGAAGTTAGTCCTGGTATCATTGGTGAAACGCGCTGGTTCGGTGACACATTTACACTTCTTACATTCTAAAATAAAATCAAATTCTAAAGTTTTACCTTCAAATTCTATTTTAAATGTTGTCGAAGTAGTATCATGCTAAAACATTTAAACACAAATGTTATTTTTTTCATGTAATCCAAATCGAAATTTTAAAAGATAAAATTCAAATTATTTTAAAAATAATATTAGTGTACCGGATTAGGGGAAGGATTGTAACTATGTCTTGCTTGAAAAGACAAATTTGAGAGTTGGCTTGTGTATGTATCATTACCTAAATAACAATTCAGAATTAATACAAATATATACACCAATTAAACAAGAAAGAACAGAAATATTAGTATTACAAAATATTAGTATTACAACAAAAATTGTTAAATTACTTTTTTAACCATTCTTGGAAATAATAAAAACATCAAAATTAAACGAACAACTCACCAGAGTGTGGTCGTTGGGAATGAAAGTCGTCCATCAAAGTTGAAATAGGGGGAGCTCCTGTTCTTTCTCGAATATTTCTATGACCACCACTGTTAACGAAAGAAAATGTTTAACAAATGAAAATATAAAACACTTAAAATTTTTCACACAATACAATCACATTTATTCGCACAAAGAGTAAAACTAAAAAAAAATGCCCTTAAAAGGTATAAGTTAATATAAAAAATCGTAAGTTTTAGTTTAAAATAATGTTTAGCAGTTAGCATGCTCATTCTAACCTTACAGATGGTGATTGTTTGTTTGATCTATAATTGTACATCTGTGATTGTGGGGACATCTAAATTGTTTATTTTAAAATGTAATAAATTTTTATTCAGCAATTCTATATAACAACTTTTTTCTATATAACAACTAATCAGTAGTTTGAAAAATACATATAAATATATATGTTTGTACTGTATGACAATGAAGTGATTTAAAAATACCGCATAACAAGTATATTTGTGCAGTTTCGCATTCTAAAGGCAAATTTTACAGTTACACTGTTAAAAAAAATAAAACTACAACATGTGTAACTAAAATAAAAAAAGATATCCATATTAAAACATAAAAAAACAAACCTACAGTGCTTGTATTGGTGATGTCTCCCATGAGATATCCGGGTAGAAATTGACTTCCATGAGATTGAGGAGAAGTCATGTTAGGTGATCCTATCGACATTGGTTCTATAAAAAAAACAAATCAATTTGATTAAAATAAATTTAAAAAAAGGCTAAATAAAGTAACTAAATTTTAATATAAACTTTAAAATGTACCTGTAAAATCCATTTTCAAGTAGTTTTAAGTGATTTATTTTACAAATTAAAACCGGAATAACACTTGCCCTATTACTTAAATCTACAGCAAAAAACACCAAAGTTAAAAAAACAGTTTAATAACAAACAATTGGTTATATGTAAGTAAACAAAATGATTATTGTGAGCAAAACCAAAATTAAATGTTTAAAGTTGAGCAAGTGGTATACAATAATTTACATAATAAAAGTTGTTAAAATTAGAAGTCCAAATCATTTACACAAACATTAATACACCAAAATAATGTTTTTAAAAGTTTTTCTATTTTGTGATGTTTTCTCTGTGGAGGTTTTGTAAATGGATATAATTTAGAATCTTAATTTTTGGAAAAACCATTTGTTTTTGCCAGATCTGTATCGATCTTCAAACTTTGATTTCACCTCACGACGAGCCTTTCTTCGTCCTGCAGAATCACGAATTGCCTCTTTGTTTACAGTCGCTTTATCTACCGGAACGTCGACAGAGTAACGTGTGGGCATTAAGTGATTGTAATTTACGACTTTGACGAAGGTCTTGATCTTGTTTCGCTTCTTGATCTTCTTTTTTGACATTCGCTTTGTTACTTTTCGTGGGTAACGGTCAATTCCAGCAACCAAAGCATGTCCATATGGCCTGTCATTGGTTCCCTCGTCTTGGTTCTTAACAATTATACCCTTTCTACCTGCATAACGCCCAGCTAAAACCAAAACAACCTTGTTGGGTTTCATAAACTTACCCATCTTTAAATATATGCCTTCACTAAATTAGCATAGGCCAAAAAGAGCGCAACGTGCTGAGAAAGACTGTGACGTCATGCAGCGCCCACTTGTAAAAAATTAAAACTAATAATTATTTGTTTTTCCTCAAAATTTAAATAACTTAAATTTAAAATTTTGTATTTTAATCTTAAATCATAATGTGTAATAAAAACTAAAATAAATTTTTAGTAATTTAATATAATTATTTAAATTAAATAATAAATTTTTTTAAGTTTGGAGTTTTTTTTTAGTAATTTTTGTTCATTGTTTTAACTATAAAATTGCACAAAATTTTAGTTCATTAAAACAAAAATACAAACACAACAAATAATTTTTTTTGTAAAGTTTTTTATGCAGTATTCATAAAAATTTTCAAGCGAAGTCATATACCGGGGATTTCCCTATTTGGATTGCCCGCGTGCTTCGAAACAAAGCAAATAACAATCATATTCATCCAATTCACCTTTTAAATATGAGTGCTAACGATGCTCCTCAAAGATTTCAAGAGATTGTCGGAATAGACAATTTGTGAGTTAAGTTCTCAAAAAAACTTTAAAAAAGATTTGATACTATAGTTCAGTTCTTATCTAATATATTTCGCTATTTATTAACTTTTATAAATCATTAAACCATATAGAGAAATTGCTAAGTACTATCTGGAACTTGCGAATGGAAGTATTGAACAAGCTGTTGCTATATTTATGGACGACACAACTGAAGATCAACCAACCGTTTTATCCACGACCACAAATTCTGCAGACAAAGACAGTAGGCTTGACAGGATTTTTGGAATTATAGCTTTAAAAATACTTTACCTGTTAAACATTATAAAAAAGACCTGTTTTGTGTAGAAATTTGAAAATATTATAAACAGCAATTTGTGCTGTTTTAAAAAAAACATAGAAAAAAACTTATATATTATATTTGTATAGCCACAGGTAACCAAATGGTAGCAAACACAGCTTTGGGAGTAACTGTATTAGAGTGGAATATTCAGGGTCTTCATCCCATGTGTATGAGAGAAAGAATGGTTTCGGTTGTTAATGAAATTAGAAAGTTTGTTTCCTCAATCTACCTAAATTTATCTGAAAATTATATATTTAGCAGTACAAAATTGTTTTAAAAACCTTAAAACATTAAATGTCTGACATTAAATCTTACTATTTGTATGCTGTATGGTTTTTACTAAGGTCGTAAATGTACTTGTTAATAGATTACATACAATACTTGATTAAATTTTAGATTAAAACCTGATGTTGTGATGTTTCAAGAGATGGTGCCACCAATTCTTCAATACCTGAAAAGTAGCTGTGATGACTATTTTGTGTTTTCACCCCCAGTTCCACATACAAACACAATGGGTTTGTGTATTCACACTACTTTGCCATAGTATTTAATTTAAGTAACTATTGTTTTTAATTATTGTTATAGTAATTATATGTATTAACTCACATTTTAATTATTTTAGGAGATTATTTTTGTTCAATGTTGTTCCGAAAATCAACTTTTGATGTTAAATCCTTGGACACATTAGCTTTTCCATCTCGCCAGGGAAGGTTCCTTTTAAAATGTGCAGTAAGTATATATTTTTTGAGTAGTATTTAACCTTTAGTTTAATTTACAAATTGTATACCAAATTAATTTTGATTTTAAGCTAAAATTAGCTACATAGATTTGGAAATAATTATTGTTAATATTATGTTATGCCAATTTTAATTGCCATGTTATCCTAATTTAAATAAAATAGAAAGTTATTTTTATTAGGGGACTTGCAATGGCAATGAAGTTACTGTAATGACTTCACATTTGGAAAGCACTAAACCAGGAATGAATGAAAGACTTAAACAATTTCAAATAGTATAAAAAAAATTTTAACCACTAATAAAATTTGTAAATGTTAGCATATAACCTTTCCAAATAAACCTAATAGAATTCCAATATTATCCCGTTTCACAAAGCGAATTTCAATCAGACTTGAATTTACAGGTATGCTCAACAATGAAAAATGAATCAACACAAGACACTGTAATATTTGGTGCTGACACAAACCTAAGAGATTTCGAGGTAATATAGACAATAAAACACAGACAGTGATGTGAAATTACAAAACTATTTTTATAATTTAAAGTGCCCAAACGCATTTTTTAAATGTTTAGGTTGCTAAAGTAAAAAAAGAAAATCCAGAATTATTTGGCCACGTTAAAGATGCATGGGAGCAATTAGGTTCACCTATAGATCTTAAATATTCATGGGACTTGCAGAAAAATGACAACCAAATAAAAGGCGGAATGGTATTTATTATCTATTTATTAGTAGTAAACACCTCCCATTAAAAATGATACTTTTTTAAAACCCTCATTTTATATGTTTAACCGAAATTGTTTTTACATAAATGTAACATAGTAAATGAACGTAAATAAAAAAAATATATAAGGGATGTGTTTACGAAGTATATAAAGCTTATTAATTATTATGATTATAATTTATTTTTTATTTTTGCAGGCCCGTTTGCGATTCGAGCGAATCTACACAACCGCTGAATCACCACTTAAAATTCAATCAATGAAATTCATTGGCACCGAACGATTAGAATGTGGTTTATTTCCATCTGATCACTGGGGTTTGTTTACTGAATTTAAACCCTAATCAGTTGATGTTGTTTGTAATTTTGAACGTGTGTTTGCGTACACTTGTATTTGACTATGCCACGTGTATTTGCTTGTTCAACACAATTATCGTAATCCAACAGCAATTTCATATGCTTATAAATAAGGTAACTGCATCAAAAATGACTACATCTGAGCTGATCGATTGCAACGCGATTGTTTTTATAGTATTTCGCGAAAGTTTTTGTAAAAGTAAACTTACTTTGCCTTTTGTAGTTAAAAGACTTTTGTTATAAGAGTACTCAACGTTGAAAGAAAAAATATATGCTCGGTTGAACACGTATAAAACTTGGCATTCAAACCTGTCTAACGTTGAATATCGCATATTATGCCCTGGGATACATAACATACTTGCGAGAAAGTGAACGCTGTATCCGCCTACTACGCTAACCAATGCTAAACGATTAACCGAAATTTAAGAAGGGGGAAGGGACAAATTTTCATTGATTTGTATTGATAAGCTTAAAAAGTAACTCAGAAAAAGAGATAAGGCCTTCTCGTTCTTCTCATTCAAGACTTACTATAGTTTACGCCCCCTTTAACAATGAAATACTTAGTTGTCAAGGATGGAAAATCGAGACAAAAGCCAAATACTTGCTTTGATAGTGGTGGTAGTTGTAGTAAAAGGAATTGCGACAAAAATAATATTATTTTGCTCTCTCGTTTACCTATATGGTAATTATGTATAGTAACTAGATAAGAAATGCGTTGCTTTTTTGTGGATCAGCAAAATTTGATTTGTTACCAAGTTTGCATTTCGAGAGTGTGCAAATATTTTTCAAAGTGTTGGCGATAGGTACAGAGTTTACATGTGTGATTATTTTATAATTTGCAATGTGTTCAGTAATTATTAACTTACGAAATCAAGCAACGAGTAAAAAAATTGCAAAGTGCAATCTTTTAAATAAAAACTTTTCAATAAAGTCTTTGCCACGTTTCTAAGGTAGACATTTTTGAGATAGCAAGTGGGTATCATATAACCTGTGTTTCTACTGAAGTGATGCAATGTTTCGCTAGCAAATACCAAAGCTACACTACATTGCTGTTTCTTGTAAGAATTTAATCAGAATTGTCATAATTTTAGGCCATGAATACATTCGTTTCAGTTTAAATAAGGCAACAAGTGGCTAGGTTACCAAAAAATCCAATGACTAAAATTGATTATTTGTTTGCCTTTGTTTATTATTTTTACTAAGAATAAAGAAATGATTTATTTTTATTTTTGATATGCAAACATCAAAAGAATTTTTTGTAAAGCGTTGTTTTGTTGTCGCCTGTGTTAAACATTGACAGCAAATTTTGCTGATGCATTAAATTTCATTGTAGTATGACCGGAATGTCCAGTTGATTGTGTGCAGTTAGGTTTGTCAACACAAAAGTGACATCATTTTGAATAAACCATCAGCCTTTCTAAATATTTAAGACGTTTTTTCAATTTATAAATAGAAGTCTAAAAACGTTGAAAAAGTTGTCGAAGTTAGCGTATGTTTATGTCTGGCGTGGTTAGGAGGTAAATTCAATGCGCGCCAGTGCAATTTTTGTAGAAAAAATGTTAAGTTTGGTATTAGCTTTGTTTATGGAAACAGCACGTTTACTTTTTTTTTATCTACGGCTATGTCCAGGTCAAATAACTTTTTCAAAGAAGTATGTAATAAAATAGTTTAATAAAGTATAATATGATACATGTAAAAATATAAAAATTGTTTTGCTATTCTTTGAAATATAAAATATTTGTATACGTCAATTGTTTTAAAATTAAACATGGAGTTTTTCACATAACCAACATTAGGCTATATAAAAGAAAACATATTGTTTATAGTTAAAGTTAAACTCCACAGCTCATCGTATGTTTTACTAGCAATGTGTAAACTATGGTAGGCCAGTAGTCAGGACATGTCGGAAATTGGTTTGATATAAAGCAATCAATTTTAACAAATTTGCAGTTTTGAGTAAACCACTAATCTTTGCACGGGTTTTTACCACAGCTGTCAGCGTTTGGTATCATATTACACATATTGAACTAGACGGCAGTTTCCGAAACGCAAATACATTACCCTTTAGTGGAAATGATGGAAATATCAGTGCGGTTTTTGTTCTAATTCAAGCTTTAGAAACAGCCACTAACAGTTCTAGTAATGAGAATTTGAATACTGTGAACGCTTTTGTTTAACAATTTAAATATTATTTTTATGTTTAAGGCTAGGTAATAAGATATATTTGCATTGGTCATATCTTACTATAACCATCATGGAAAAAGTAGAATTAACTTACAAGGGGTACGTTGTATTTATTTTTAACTAACATTACAAATTGCCAATATTGTAAAATATATTAATCTTGAGAATCTTTTAATACCTTGAAAATTGCATTTTTATTTTCTCAATAGAAGTTCACGTGGTCGACTTAGTCAGGCTGAACTAAGTGCTTTAAAAGAACGTCGCATGAGCCAATATGAAGGAAATACCGCCGGTATGCCGTTATGCATATTCAATCTTATGAATGCCATTTTGGGTAGTGGTATTCTCGGGCTAGCAAATGCTGTGGTCAACTTGGGAGTTGTTTTATTTTCGTGAGTTTATGTCAAGTTTAATTCTTTTGATAGTTCAAATAATTTAGGTATATTGTTAAGATATTTGTGGCGAAAAAAAGACCACAAAAAACTAAATACATAAATCTAATATTATCATAAATTTATGGTTCAGGATTTTAAAACATTTTGTTAATGCGAATAGATTTATCATTAACATTCCCTTTAGTATTTGCTGTTTGTAATAAACTGGTGCTTATTGTTAACAGCATTATGTTGGTTGGTGTATCTGTGCTGGCATTCAATAGTATTCGATATCTCATTGAAATGTGCGACTACACAGGCATATCATCTTACGAAGCCATAGGGCAAGCAGCGTTTGGAGTCAAAGGAAAAGTTGTGACAGTGGTCAATATATTTGTCCATACGCTTGGAGGTAAAATGCACAAAGCTGTTACCTTTAACTTTTAAATAAAAAAACGCTTACTTCATTTCTACGAAATAATGGTATAAATGCCTTTTTGGTATATGTAAAATGTGTTGATGGCGGCAAAAAAAATAAAATATTATGAAATTTAAATTGTGAAATCCAGACTAACTCTTGCTAATTTTTTTTTGTTGCAGCCATGTGCAGTTTTCTCTTTATTGTCAAATATGAATTGCCGGAAGTAATCAGAGTGATTGTAGGGGCTGGAGAGTGTGATGTGTAAGCCAACAATTTATGTTTTCAACTCTCTCTTTTAAATAAAATACTATTGGGTGTTAATATAATCCAACCATGTTAAATTATCGATTTTTGGTTATATTTAATCCTTTAATCAATAAAAATATCGTTAATTTAATTGACATCATACAGTACACCTTTACTTGACTACTGTTTATTCTGTTATCTTACGTATTTGTCGTTTTAATATAGGGCATGGTACTTAAATGGAAACATATTGATAATCATTGTGACCGTGGTAATAATTATGCCATTAGCAGCTGCCAAAAATATTGGCTTTCTTGGGTACACAAGTGGATTTGCAATGGGCTGTATGATATTTTTTACTGGCGTGGTAATATTAATAATTTAACTTTTAACGTTTTTATGGTTCATTTTTTTTTAAATTATATTTTTTTTTTTATAAAATTATAATTATATTTTTTTATAAAATTATAATTTTTTTTTTGTTCAATATTAAAACTTTAAAAAATCAACATTGTTGAATAACTATTTAACTTTTTAGATTGCAATGTTACTATTTACTTTTAAAACCTTTAAAAAAAACAATTAAAAAAAACGACTTTATTGCGGTTTTATTATAAAAACATTTATTTTATTGTTAAGGCAAATATTATTTTACGCGAATTTAATTGCATTTAAATACCTATCTATTCAGATTTGTATGTTAACAACACGTTAACGACGCTGTTGCGCCAAATTTTGTTTATCGCAGTTTAACAACATTTTTTAGAAATCACCTTTTCCCCGTTTATATTTTAGATTGTTGCTGAGCATTGGATCATTCCGTGTCCTATTAGAGAAAATGAACATCACGATGTAAAAAGTGATCAAGTTACAGAAGGTTTTTATCACAAGTTTGATCTAAGTTCTATATAAACAACAAACTTTGTCATTTTTGTTGTGGTTAAAATTCAACCACCATTTGCGTCATAGCAGCAAAATTTTTTTCTATCTTTAAGCAGTCATGGCATTTGTTGTTATAGTATATTTAAAAAGTGTTGAAATAAATCAAGTGAAGTAGGCCCAACATAAAAGAAAGTACCTTATTTTTTTATTTTTCCAGACTTTATCTCGAACGTAACAACCATGGCAGCGGGTGTCATACAAAACTTTACTGATAATATAGTGACAAAAGTTGAGGTAAACCATACAGAAATTTGTGAATCTAGAACATCTTCGATATATCAAGAATTTGAAGAGGGCCTTGAAACTCAAACATGTGACGTCAAATATGTAACTTGGAACAGCAAGGTAAGTTTTTAATTAACTTTCTATTTGTTTTTCTCTTACGTTTTTTATAAATTAAACAAGCCAACAGAATTTGAGTTAGCATAACGTTCAAATCTGGCCAAATTTTTTAGAGAATTATTACATAACATTACCACAAGGTTTTTACTGCCACAGAAATGTTTTTTAACACTGGTTAAGCAAAAACAAAGTCAAAAGGTACCCTTTAAATAAAATAATATTTAAGATTACCGACATTTTTTCCACGTATAAAAATATTAAAGGCCTACTTTTAAGATTGTCCTTAATGTTTGAATAGAGTGCCTACGCCATACCAACGATGATATTCGCATTTCAATGCCATGCATCGGTTCTACCTATCTACACAGAACTAACCAATCCTACCTCTGGGCGAATGAAAAAAGTCTCGATAATCTCCATCACAAATGTTTTTATTCTTTACTTTTTAGCTGCTCTTTTTGGTTACCTAACATTTTACAGTAAGTAAAGTATTATTATTTTTGAAATGCAGGTATATCAAGTACCTTGACGTAGATGGGATTATTTTAAACAAACTACTATTTACTGTGTTTAAAAAAGTGCCTGTTTGCGTGGTGTACCCATTAACGTTTAATGCACATCTATTAAACGCACAAAGGTTTTAAAATTTTTATGTCTAAATACGTCGCAAGCTTATAGTGATAACTCGACAAGTTGTGTTCTCTAATTTGCAGGTGCGGTTGGCCCCGAATTATTGCTCATGTACAGTGCTTACGATCCAACAAACCCAGTGATTTTAGTCTCCAGAATAATGGTGTTGATTTGTGTTATATTTTCTACGCCATTACTGCATTATCCGGTAAGTAAAGCGACCTTACATAAAAAACTTTCAAATTAGTTATCAAAAATAGATGTAAATGTTTTGCAAGTATGCTGCATACAATGCAGAAAAGACTTATTTAAATAAGACCAAGTGTTTTGGTACTACTGTGTTTACAAAAACCTATTTTACAGGCACGAAAATCAATCATTATGATGTTTTTTGAAGATAAACCATTTTCATGGTTCCGACATCTGGCAATTATGGTTATTCTGCTAACCACTAGTAAGTGCATAAAATGTTTAGAAATTTTAAGGTGTAATTACACATAAAATTTGTGGCTTTATAATCTCCACTTGATTAACAATTTTTGTTTGTAGCAAACGTTTTGGTTATTTTTGTCCCAACTATTCGTGACGTTTTTGGTTTTGCTGGTGCAACCTGTGCATCGATGTTGGTTATTATTTTACCTTCGTTGTTTTACGTAAGACTGGCACCTGGGAATCTAATGTCAGCTAAGAAAATAGTGGTAAGTAAAATATTAATTTTGCTTTTCAATTCGATTTACAATTATCTGTTTAAAAACAGATATATTTAAAAAATGGCATAGTAACCGACAGCATAACCACATCACTATTTTTAAGTATTCCTATCGGAAAATTACTATGTTTGCCTATGGCTATATAGTAAAAATTCCTAAACAACAGTCTATGACAATTAACATACAAATCTGTTTTTATTTTTAGCTGTGGTAAGAAAAATAAGTAACGTTTTTATGTTTTTTTTCAGCCGATAGGTTTAGTTATAATCGGCGTTGGTTTCATGATATTTAGCATGGTTCTTATTATCATGAGCTGGTTTAATTAAACCAACCAAAACAACCATGAAAATCAGTAGAAATAGAAGTGGAATTTTTAGAAAAAAGTTTTCTATTTGTAATAATGCTTTTTAAGCAGCATGTCCATAAACATAATTATCTAAAACAAATTAATTTTCTAATTTTTAAAATGTCATCCATTAAAAAATGTGAGTAATAATTTCGTATACGGCACCAGGTAAAACTTGCATCTATTCATATAAAAGTTTTAAAAAAATTATTGTAAATATCGTAATTTATTTAGTTTAAAAGTAAAAATTCTTGTAGTTGAAATTCTAGTGCAATGCAATTACTTCAGAGTTTAAGCCTCTATTGGCTGCTGCTCTACATTGTAAATTATGTCATAATTTTCCTTAATTATTATTGAACAAATGTTATAGCTTTTTAATAAATAAAAATACATAAAGAAATGGGTATTTTTTGGTTGGGCAGAAAAAGGCTCGTTTAAAAGATAGGTAGATAGCTCGTTTAAATGATAAAAAATTGTAATATCACTTCAATTTCTTGATAATCAGTGAACCTTAATACATCAGTATCCTAAAAAACAACAAAGTTAAAGCATATTTCAAATATAAAATTAAAATATAATTCACCTTGTTTAATATTGTGTCAGGAAGTTTTCGAATATTTTTAATAATTTGTTTTTTTTTATCAATGGATAAACCTCTGTACAATTCGTCAGTTAAGTCATCCAGAGTGATTTTAGTTTTCCGATTAAAGGAAATTTCAATAAAATCTTGATTCTTAGCAGATTTATCAAAAATTCTAGCTTTTAAGACAAGTTGATCTAAGATATATAAAACAGATTTTATTTTTTTTTACTTTTACCATGTTAAAACTTGTTTTAACCTTTAGCAAATACTAAATGTTTTAACCTTTAGAAAATGCTAACTTAATAAATTAAAAAAAAAAATTTTTCAATTTTTTTTTGTATATATTTTTATCCTTTATGTGGTCGAATGCGCGACCTAAACATAGAGTAGCATTAGGTACTTTGACCCAGTCTCGAGTTGCCTGTGGCAGTTTGGGATATTATAGATTATAATTGGTAATTTTACTGCTGAGTAAGTGTTGGCTCAGCAGGAGTTTATACTGTTTATAGCGCCCTACCTAAGGGCGATACAGCATGAGAGCAGTAAGGATTGAACCCACGACCTCATGGTGGTGTAGCAAGTGTTCTTACCACTACACTACGCTGCCGGTTAAATTTCTAAAATTTCTACTTGATATTTTAAATAAACATTTGTTGTTCAAAAATTTTCCAACTTACCTGGATGAATAACCAGTCCCAACGGGCAATGTTGTAAAGTTTGAGCTGTCTGTATTAACATGATTGATTTGGGTTGATACCAAAACCCATTCTCTCCATTAGAATTCGTTAAAATCAAATTATTTTCTTCATTGCTGGTATGTACATTCCGATGCTCAATTGTTTTATGGTGCGAGGATGCTTAACAGAAACAGTAACAATAAACTAAAAAACTTAATATATTAAGTAGTAAATATAAAATATATATTTTTTTTTTTCAAACCAATTTTCTTGTCAAAATATAATGTATGCAACGTGTGTAATACAGTGTAAATAAAACGCTTTGGTATTTTGTAGCTGTCCAGTTTAGTTTCAGAATACTCATTTGTGTGTTAAGTACATTTAAAGGGACCTTACTAACAATTAAAACAATCAAAATAATATTAATTAAAATCTTTTCCACTTTGATTGCACACCGTATTAAATTACAACTGTTTAAACGACAAATATTCTTAAAATATATTACCTACACTAGATGTGGGTGGTTTAGGTGTCTGAAATGGAAATACTGGGTTGGATAAATAATTTGGAGTAAAATTAACTGCTAAGCTCTCGTTGTTTGTTTGACTTGTTTTCGCGGATGTAGTCTCATAGTTTTGTGTTGTGTTATCCTTGTTCTTCGGCAAATGATTTAAAAAATGCAATTATTTATGAAATATAAAAAATATTTCCCTTGGTTTATACCAACTACAAAAGATAACGTATCAAATAAAAATTTTTACTATATCTTCATTTAAAAGTAACTTTATTCCTTCTTTGGTTGCAACTTGGATTGCTGTTTTCCCATCAAAGTTTCTGATGTTCGGATCACCTCCTGCTGCTAGAAGTTTCTTCACAATTTGGGTGTGTCCTCTTTTGGCAGCCCAATGAAGAGGGGTCCTAAAAATTAAAAGAATTGGTTAAAAAAATTATAGTTTGGTATCAATTTGTTATTATAAAATTTAAAGCAAAATTAACTTTAGTATTTAATAGAAACTGAGAAAAATATGAAGGTAAGGGCCCATGCTGCTTTGTTTAATTTTGTTTTTAAGTATAAATATAATATTAGCTTACCATCCATTTGAAGAGTTTTGAGAATTGACAAAGATGCCATTTTCCAACAAAATTTCAACATTTTGAGTGTCACCCACACAAGCTGCCTCCCTTAAACTTTCTTCCATATTTTCTTTCATTTATTTTCAGATTTAAACAATGAAAATTTTCTGCAAAATATTGAAAAAAATCACATAATATTATTTTAACTCTGCAGTGAAAAATTTTATAAACTATTAACAAAGATTAATAAACATATTTTTAATATATATACTTAAATAAAATAGGCAACAACAACTGAATTATTTGTTTTAATCTGTTTTTAGTCTGGTATTTGATCGACATTCTGAAGAATATGTTTAATAAGAGTTGTAACATATTCTTTAGTGTTTAAGTCTGTTTTATAACTTTGAGTTATCGGAAATTCAAAGTCCAAGCCATACTCCAAATAGTAATCATGATCTGGAATTTCTTTATCAAGTTTTACACCCAAAATAGCAGCAGTTACTTCACACCAGCATTTAGCAACATTAGCTTCCTTATAACCTCCTCCACCTAGTATCAAAGTAGGAAGATTCCAACCAAGAACTAGCTCAACACACGAAACTAAACTTTTTGAGGTTAAATTAAACGACGCCATTGGATCACCGTTTAAACCATCTGCACCAACTTGGCAAACCACTGCATCTGGCTTAAACTTTTCTTTTAGCCGCTTTAAAACTTCATTACAAATTGGAATGAAAGTTTCATCTTTAGCCCCATCTTTTAGGGGGATATTCACTGTATGCAAGCGCCCCTTTCCCATTCCAATGTCCGCACAAAAACCAGTACCAGGAAAAAACCCTGCCTCGAACTTGTGAATAGAAAAAGTAAGAACTTTATCAGTCGTGTAAAAAGCCTCTTCTACACCATCACCATGATGTAGGTCCACATCAATATACATTACTTTTTGGTAAGTTTTCCTTAACTCCAATATGCCCAACACACAATCATTGACATAACAATACCCAGATGCCTGATCACGTTTCGCATGGTGCCAACCACCTGCCCAATGTATAGCAACGTCACATTTCTTTTGACACAATAACCATGCACCACAAATACTACCACCAGCAACGACGCAGCAATATTCAAACAGATTAGGATAAATTGGACAGTCATATCCTAACCCATAAATATTTTCACTGCTTTCATCAAAATTTGGTGTTTCAGTTTTTTGCAAAAATTTTAAATAGTCTTGTGAATGAAACATGCTTAGTTGATTAAAACTTGCCTTAAAGGGTAAAACATTTCTTGTTTTTTTTAAGAGTCCACATGCTTGAATTAAGGAATGAACCATAACATTTCGTTTTTTAGGTGGAATATATTCATCAGAGGTAGGAAGATATTTTGGATTGCAAATGTAGGCAACTTTTCTATACTCGGCCATTGTTGTATTATAGATTTAACATAAAAACTTCAAATAATGTTTAAACTTTGCACGAATCTTTCAATTAAAAAAATCAAACCACGCGAAAATTAAAATTTCGGTGATTTCCCAAAGTAACAAAACATTAAATTTTTTTTATAATCAAAAACTATCCTAACCTTTAAAAAAATAACCTTTATATTTTTTTTTAATAAATAAAATTAAATGAACAATTTGGTTAAAGTTTATTGTTTTTTACAATTTTTTAATCAAAGTAGTAAGTAAACCTAAAACGCTTGTTGGCAAATTTACACCTGGGTGATTACCAAACGGTTGCTATGATACAAAGACACCAAAATGTGTTTCATTCATTCATATTTACAAAATAAATCAAGTTAATAATCATTTTACCTTATAAAATTAAAACTTTATGCCTTATAGTAGTGTTACTTGTATTTAGTTGTATAGATTTATTATGTATGTAGTTAAAACAGTATTGAAATTTGTTGTTTTAGTTGTTTAAATGTAACTTTAATTTATTAAATTAATATTTTAACATTTACAATAATCCTATTTGTTTTTTATTGGTTTTTGTTAGATTTAAAAGCAATTTTGTTAAATATTGGTATGACAATAAATACAAAAAGCAGACAATATTTCTGCTTTTTGATTCAATAATGTTTCTTTAAAAAAGTTTTATTGTAAGAAGCCTAAAATGTAAGTATTTTAAACTCTTTATTGACTTTTAAAAAATTTAATATATAGCTTAAAGTTTAACTTATTTTTAGACGTAAAAAATAAAAACAATGGCGACTTCATTTGAAAAACAAAGATTTTCAAAACCTGAAAATATGTTGCAAGATTTGGTTAGTCCAAGAAAGAAATTAAATGTTCCTAATCACATTCTTGATACAAGTAAGCTATGTTACTAATGAAAATGTCAATTGGGAGTTTATAAATGCATAACAGCTATTAAAACATAGCATATTGTACATATAAACCTTTCTTTTTTAAATTTTGAAATTTGAGTTATTTTTTCAGAAATTTTTAACAAATTGTCACAAAATTCAATAACCAAAATCCAACCCAGTGTGGTACATTTTGCTGGCTACAAACTTCATAAAACAAAGAAATTGACGATAAAAATCTGCAATGCTTCGGCTGAGAGACAAAACTTACATATTGTACCACCAGCAACAAAATATTTTAAAATCCAATACACAAAACCAGTAAGTTTATAAAGCCTTTTCAATTTTTTACAAATATTTTTAAATAATATCTTAATTTAAATTTGGTAATTTTAATAAATTTAGACTCGATTTGTTCCCGGTTTTACAATTGATGTTGTGATTAGTTTTACAGCAGATGAGTGGAGATATTATTATGACTGTATTCGAATTCACTGCAAGGTAATGCATTAAAATCAGTGTAAATTAAAAAAAAATATATTTCTAGAAGAAATTATTTTTTTAAGTTGGACGTTTATTTTTTATTCAGTAGCATTGAATGGGCTCAAACTACATTACTGTAAATGTTCTTTAATATAAACATGTTTTATAATTTTAATATTGACACAGGGCGAAGAAAACCTTATTGTTCCCCTCCATGCCTTTCCTGTTATGGACACATCCCATTTTCCTAAGAAACTCGTATTCCCTCCAAACACAGCAACGTTGGGGGAAACATCTGTGAAAAGACTCCCGCTCTATTCACATTGTCCTGTTGATTATGAATTCCAGGTTACAGTGTGTCAATCCCACCCAGCATTTCATGTCCACCCTCTCAGTGGTAGGAATAAGATTTATTTTTTAAACAAAATTGTAAAGTTTGCCGGTTATAGCCCATACATTTGTAACTTGTATACAAAATTTTTACCACATTTACTTGTGGATGGTTTATTTATTTGGTTTAATTAGGGGAATGTAATAAAGTCCAATTTAAAAAAGTCGTCAACTGGAATAACTAAATTGTTTTCTTGTGTTTTTCAGGGATAGTTCCAGGAGAAGGTAGAAATGATATTGAGGTGACATTTACACCAACCGAGTACATCACAGCTCACATGACTATACAACTCGCCATATCTCAATTCAACAGTGAACCACTGACATGTAATATTACTGCTAGCTGCGCACCATCTAAACCCATGCAGTTTTCAAAGTATATTTATGTGTCTAAGATCTTTAACAAATTCTTGCCCCCTAAAAAAAAGCAAAAATTTTCCATAACTTCATAAAAAATATGCGTTTCATTTTGTATCTTAATGTATGTTGTGTTATTGCCAGATCTGTTAGAGATTTGGATGAGATCTACAAACAATCCAAATTAATTGGGCCAAATTCATTTACCCCCTCTATCCTTCCAAGAAAAAGTTTAGCTGCTCGCAAAAGAAGATCACCAGGTACTTATTTAAAAAATTAATTTTTATTTAAATAGTAGCCTGTTTTGATTTCACTATAGCATATCTCGTTTAAAAACTAAATTTATTTTATAACATTTTTGATTTTTAAAATATGTATTTGTTTATTGTTGTTAAGGTGTACCTTCCAAAAAAGACTTTGAATATGATGGACTACAGTTCCCTGTAAGAATAAACACTCAGCATGCTGTTAACAATGTTCTTATTCAACAAAAGGGAAAACTAAGAGTTAAAGATTTAAGAGAAGGTTAAAATATATATTTATGCTATTTCGAATATAAAAGAACAGTTAATTGTTTTTAGATGTGTTTTTTAGGTATTCATGCTTACAACTTTAATAGTTATTGGTTTAAAAAATCTTTTAACAACCTTTTTTATCTTTTAGCTGTTCTTGCATCCAATGTAGCTGCAGTCAAATCATCGACATCATTGGTTTCAGTTGAGAGCACACGACAGATGAAAGAGGCTGAGTTTGAGAAAATTGTTCGACAAGATACAATAGAAGAAAGAGCAAATCAACTTCGATGGTAATATGTTGCTAAGATAGTAGCATTCACAAACTTATAAATTATCTTGTCATTATTAATAGACCAAAAAAGTTAATAGAGAAATTTTTATAACCAAATATTTTTTCCTGCATTTCTTATCGAAGCAATCCCGAAACTGGTTGTAAATTAAACTATGCAAAAATAATTGCCCGGTTAGGATAAAAGTTTAAGTTTTTTAATATTTCTTTAGGCAAGTTCACTTGGGACAACAACCAATGAGCAATGACATGAAAGATGCTGTACTGGACTTTCGAAAGCTTTCTCAAAATAATTACAAGTATTCAAAAATAAAAGATCCAAACACGCAGGAAGAACTTCTAAGACCAATAACTGAAAAAACTTTTCGGCGTTCAAGGAGAATAGCTAACAAGGTATATTTTGTGACCTTATGCCATTATTTTACTCATTTTCATTTAAGTTTTTTAGAATATGATATTATGTTGTTTGCAAATAATAACTATTACATGTATGCACAAAACATATAAAAAAAGTTTTAGTATTTGAGAATGGCATATTATAAGGTGAAGTGCAAACTCTTAATTTTGAAATCAACTTTTTTATACAGAACAGTGAATTCTCTCCAACATTTGACTTGTACAAAAACAATCCGTGGTCAGTAAGACATCGAGCTTTATCACGTTTTCAACAAGCTGCAAGAACTATTCTAATTCGAGCAAGAGCCGATAAAAAAGTTGTGATGCTGCAGAAGATGGTGCAAGACTTTAAAAATGGTCTTGGTAAGATAACTTGTTGCATTTTAACAAAACATAAATAATTTTGAACAACAATAATATTTGGTATTACTGTGTTTTTTTTGGGGTTAGTTTTTGCTTTTCTATGTAGTTATGGTAGATAAAATATAGGCGGTGAGAGAAAAAAATAATAAAAAGTGTATAAATGTTTAACAATATGTATATATACATACATATCTTCTTTTTTTAGCTCCAAATAACCTTCCAGTAGTAAAAAGCAGTGAACTTCTGCCAGCTGGAATGTCACCTTTTCAGGTAAAACATTTTTAATATTTTGTATTTATTGCTCACTGGTTGTTTAAGTAATTACTTTTTTTTTTTAACTTGACTTGTAATTCTACCATTTTTTCAGGTTGAAGCACATGATCAACACGAAGGTGCACTTAATTCAGATCCAACTGATCTAATTTCCAACTTTGTTCCAGCTAAAGTTAAACCCTTCACCTTTCCTGTGTATGTTTCACCCGATACTAAGGACGACATTGTAAGACATTTTAATCTTATTACTTTTACCCATTGGTAAACCATAGTTGTTTGCGCATTAATTATCATAATATTGTTGCAACTTGCAGCCATTTTACTTGAGCACTACAGCATTATTTTATAGATTTTAAAAACACAATTGTACACAGGCGCCTGATGCTTTGGGTGAGGTACCTATAGATACAACAGAGGTATTGGCAAAGCGTGATGTTCCATTTAATGACCTCGTCGTGCCCCAATATTATCAACTTGCGGGCTACAAGAGATATGATATTGCTGATGTACTGAAAAATTATGTTCCACCAGGTCTAGCGAGGAAATTAAAAACCGGAGCAGAAGTAATTGTTTTTAACTGTAAAAAACTTAAGAATAAATTACTTTTTTATCAAAAACCTTTGTTGGATTTTAAAATATATTTACAATTATTTTAGGATGAGATAATTCATGTCACCTTACCTTCTCAACTAACCCAAGACAAAAAAGCAGATTTGGATTATTCTGAAGATACTAAAAGTGGAAAAGAAAGTGAAATTACCGTGTTCTCTGACAAAGAGCAAAGCATGCAGGAAGATGTGCAAACATCCGGACTGATTCCTCCAACTGGTTTGTTTAAAAATCCAACCCCACACAGACTTCACATTTTTGTAAGTAAAAAGAAATAACTTATTTTAAACCAAATTGTAGTTGTTGACTAAATATTTATAACCTTTTCTTTTTTAGAACCGAGTTCCTGGTTTGCAGCAGAATTATCTTCCATTACCACAAAGTGAAGTGGACCAGGATTACCACTTATGTCCAATACCACAGTAAGTACTATAAAAGAATTGGCATGCTATTAAAAATGAAATATTTTAAAGAAAAACATTGTATTTCAAAATCTAAGTTCTTTAGAGGTCATAATTATCAAAGTTTTAAAATTCAATTTTTCTTTAGATACACAGTTCTTCCTGGAGAAAAGAAATTTTTAGACAGAACAGTAAGTTTTTATCGTAACATTTTCAGATATGTATTTTTAAATTAAATATTAATACCCACATCCATTTTTTAGGATGTAATTAAAGGTGTCATGTCTTGGAAAAAGTTCTCTTCTCATGGAATTAATGCTTTCTCCAAAAATCTCACTCTAACCAATGTCTGGCTTCCACGATGGTAATAACTAACATTATATAAACATTGCTTTTAAATTTTAAACAGCTAACCCGGTAACATCAATACGTTTAAACACCCCAGGCGTAAAAATGTGGGATTTATATAGTTGTGACTTAATATTGTTTTTTTTTAGGAGTGATTGCTTCAGTCAAGCAATAGTACCATCTTTCACACCAGCTTTTCTTAACCAGCTACCATCTGAAGATGAAAAGAATATTATACCAGATGAGTAAGTAACACTTTTTTTTATAAAACAACCCCTTGATTTTAAAAATTTGTTTTTATATAAAAAAGTGGTTTAAATAAATCATTACTCAGGTTAGAAAAACTGCTTAAACATACACATTTTTACACTTTGTCTCAGGGATCCACATTCAACTTTTCCACTTCTAACACCTGAAATGGTTAACTCCCAGTTTCAAATGGAAAGAGAACTAAAAGAAGAAGCTGAAAAACTTAGCAGCGAAGAAGACAGCAAACAGTAAATTTACAATGATCATAAACTTCATACTTACCTAACTATATTTGTTGACTGAGAAATAATTACAATATATGTCATATAAAACCTTTTTTTCATATTGTTAGGGATACTTCTATAGCAAATCAAGCATCTTCAAAGAGCATTGGTATATCTTTATTGGGACCAACTTCAAGGTAAAACATTGGTATTAGACAAATAATATGATGTCTCCATTTATAAATATACATTTTAGCATAATAGCCAGAATTTCTTTAATAATTTTAGATTTAAACTCTTTTCTGTTTAGGGTTGAAAGGCAAGAGGAGTTGGAATTATACACACATAACCAGTTTGACAAACTTGGAGAGCAAATAAGAGAAAGGCACAAAAACTTGGACTTTAACTAATAAGTTTTACATTTGATTGTAATTATTGTTTTATATATTTTTATTACAATAAAGTTTTATTTTATATTGGTCATGCTTTTTTGTTGAAAACTGTGGTTTCCAAGGTATTCAATACATGTATAATAATTTTATCTCATTTAAAAAAATTAAGGTATCTAACCATATATCATATATTACCTTAAATTTAAAAAGGAGTTTGTGCTAGCAAAAAATATATTTTGTGTGAAGAAAAAACAAAATTAAAACAGCATAAGTGCATTATTAAATTAGTGCAGTGCATAACAAAATAAATTTCTAATCTTAACAAATAAGAAAATGGGGTTCCCTAAATACATACTATATTAAAAGCTAAAATGGTTAATTGACCCATTACAGTCAAACATTGCTAGTTGTACACTACTTTTTTAGAATATAGTTAGTTTTGTAGTTATGTTTCGCTTTTGTTTGGCTTTGTGAAAACATACAAACAAATGTGAAAGATCCTTACTTTGTTATTCCATATTTTTTTCTGCTAGAATCACTAAAAAAAGTTCAGTGTCAATTTACCAAAGCATTTAAAGTGGAACTATTTGGCTCACTCACATATTTATTTAGATTTTGAAGATCATCATTGATATTTGGTAGAGTAATCACATGTTTAACAGATTTCAAATTAACGTCTTCATCAGTTACCATTTCTTTTTTGTTTGAAAAAGAAATATCATTGTTCATAACCAAATCAGACTTATGACCTTGGAGATTAGTTTTGGCATCTGAAGTTTCAATTATGCTCATGTTTGTAATCGAACTTTCTTTTTTAACAGAGTCACTTTCAATGGTGCTTAGATTTACAGCATTTTCCTTGTCCACTGGGATAGTTTCTTTCTCCTTTGCCTCATCTAATAATATACTTATTTCTTTCTTTAACTTTTGGTGTTTGCTTGTGCTTATCCCTGACTTGGGTCTTTTATTTGAATTATTTTTTATTTTCTCTACAGACATAACTTGGGAATATGGGTTTACGTTTCTGTTAAACACATTTCCTTTTGCGTGGATGTTTTGGTTTAATTGTAAACTAGCTGGTAAGGTTGGTTTAGTTTGTAAAACTCTTTCTTTGTGGTTGCTTTGATTTTGAACTTCAGCCATCTTATTGTCGCTAGGCTTTAAACCAACTAGATCATTATTGGCCTTGTCGGGTTTTACAGCAGTATTTTTAGTTACTATGGCAAGATTATCATTGTTTTTGGTTTCTTTGTTGATGCTTAAATTATCTTGCCAATGCTTTAATATTTTGTGCCCTTGTTTGTTTATAGGGTGAACTACAATAGTTTTTTGCTTTATTTCATTACTGGAATCCTTTTTAATTGGAACAGGTTTGAATTTTATAACACTTTTGCCCTCAATTGTATTTTTATTTTCTTGGTGATTTACAGGTTTTGTTATTTGGAGTTTTAAATTTTTGGGACTATCAACAATACTTTGTTTGGTGATTTTAGGTTTCTTTACCAAGGGTTTGGGTTGTTGGTTGGTATGAATTTCTTTTGAATTCCCTTTTTTTCTTGAACGAGTTCGTTTGTTTTTTTTCTTGCGCATTTTTGTTGCAATTTGGAGAAAATCTGGTATTGGTATTTCCTTTAATTTGGGTGCATCATTCACTCCATGCAGGTCGTGTGTTTCAATATAATTGGACCTCACTGTATTTTGGATATCCATGCTCTTTGGCTCAGTAACTTCGTTAACTGGGTTTCCACTGGGAGGTAAGTCTTGATTGGCATCATCCACAGTATTATCTTTGTTTTCTTCTGCCTCACCAGTTACTTTAAAGTTGCCTGATATTGAAATATTGTACAAGATATTTACACTTTCCTGTTTTTCCTGAGGATGTTCATTATCGTCAGAATCACTTTCAGATGATGAATTTCCTTCCTGTTGGTGTTTTATTCGATGAATTAACTCACTAAGGTCAGTTTTACTTGCATCTCCAGATTGTATTTGTCTCCATTTTACTAAAAATTAAGCAAATTGTTAAAAATAGCCATTTATTACACAAAAATAACATTTAGTATACTGATAGCATAAAATAAAATAAAAGCTGTTTCATCACCAATAATAAATGTTAATCATAACTTACACATCATTTTTGCTTTTCTCAATGCCCTTCTTAATTTAGCTTTTCGTTCAGCCCTTTCTCGTAAGTATTTAGCGTCCTCCAACTCTCTTTCAGCTTGTTCAAGAGATAATGATTCTTTTCTAAGCAACCATTTTTGGAAAGCAGACTCAGCTTTCATTTTCCGATTCATTTCCATCCAAACATCAAGGTCTTCGTTACTTTCTTGCTGTGCTTGATCTATCTCATTTAACCTGGAAGCACATTTGTGGTTGAAAATTAACACAATTTAGTGTATTTGCATAATGAGTTTACCCACCTATATCAAATTATACATTAGCAAGCCTAATTACTACAACATAGTAAAACTTTTCACAAAACTAAGGATCAGTATGTTTAGATGTTAGTAACAATTTTTTATTACCTTTTCTCATTTTCTTTCCTCTTTAACCATTCATCAAAAGATAAAACTTTGTTTTGCGATTTCCAGGAATCGTAATCATCTTTGATATCTGAGAATTTTTCTTGTTCCAATATTTTACTTTTTCTTCTCTCAATTCTCAATTCCTCATCTTTCTTTTCAACCCAGATGGAAAATTTGCGCTCTCGTAAAATTTTCCTAAAACAGTAAATTGTAATATTTAATTAATCTTGACTGTGACAAAAATATTTAAATATTTTTATACTTTATTTAAACTTTAATAAAATTATACATCTATCTTACAACTCGGTTTCATCTTGATCTTTTGTGTCAACATTTTTCTCAGGTAATTTGTCATGTTCTTGTTTTTCTTTTACCCATTCTTGAAAAGTTTTTCCGTTTCTGTGAGATTTATTTCGCTTCTGATTAGTATCTTTGGCAGCAATTTCTAAAATATAAATAGTTCTAGTACAAAGGGGCAAAGAAAATAACATTCTAACAAATTACATTTTTAAATGTTAAAATATGCAAAGTCAATAAATTACCTTCTTTAGATTGTTGTTGAACATTCTTTGATTCCAACCATTCATCAAATGTTTTCCCCCATTTTTGCCTTACACCATATTGATATGATTCGTTTTCATTCTACAAATACGAAAAAGAATAGTGTGTAAACACAAATTTTGTTTCTACAAAAGGTTGTTTAAAATTACATAACAATTTAATAGCTGAAAATTTCAATCGAACCTGTATTTCTTTGCTTTTTCTTTGTCTTTGCTTAGCTGCCATCCATTCAGTAAAAGCCTTTTCATTTTTTTGTCTTCTTAACTCTTCATATCTTTCTCTAAATATTAATAATAATAAATATAAATAACAAAATTAAATCACTTATTTCTACAACTGAAATTAATGTGTTGTACCTGTTGCTTAGTCTTTAAATTTTTTTATTGTACTAATAACAAACTTACTTTTGTGCCTTTTGAAAGCTCTCCAAGTCAATAGTATGTTTTGGCTTTTCCTTTAAAATTCTTTTTCTTTCTGGTGCTGTTTTTGGAGGAACATATTTTCTAGGTTCTGAGTTAATTGAATTAACAGAAGTACTGGTGTCACTCTTGCTATAAATGTGTTGCATCGTAACTACAGATCTATAAATACAAAATTAAATATTTATAGATAAAATTCTTGTCCAAATTTAAACATAAAAATTTTTAACAAAAAAATTAATACTCAAATTTAAAAAAGAAAATTTAAAAAATCCTTACTTGCAAGATGAAATGTCCTTGATTACATCAATGTACTCTGGGTTGGGTTGTTCCCTTACCAATACTGGTTTTAAAACAGAAGGTGTAACTTGTTTAAGAGGGACCAGTGGGTTTGAAACAGTGGTTACTTTTTCATCAAGCAGGTACAAATTTGTAACAGATGCATGAAGTTGGTGTAATTGTAAATCTTCTGTCTGTTTTTTAAATGTGCTGGTTGTTTCAGACAATTTGGGTTGTATTTTGGAATGGATTTCAGAAGTCTGGTTGATTTTTATTGGTTTTATGGGAGTTGGTGTTTTTACATGAAAAAGATGATGTTTCAACTGGAGAGATTCTATTAAAAAATTAAAACTAAAATCACAAATCAGAATGAGCAAATCAATTTTTGTAGGTTTCATTATGTAAGGGATATCGAATCTATAGTACAACATTAAAAAACTAATAATACAATCAATAAATAATAAAACAAGAACAAGATAAAACAGCATCTTACGTTTTAATAACTGTGATCTTCTCTCCTGCTGTTCTGACAATTTGACTTGAAAATGAAAATCATCTCTGCCATTTCCAACTGATTGCATTCGGCTATTGTATTTAGAAGGAATAGAACGTGTGGGCAACCTTGTGATTTGTGGAGGCAATTTCGGATCATTTTGTTTTTTAGCATTTTGCTGATAATTGAGAATTTTTCTTTCATAATGAATGCTTGACTTCGGTCTTTGTCTTAACTTGACATCATTTAATAATTTTGTTTGGTTAACGGTTGAACTTGTTGGTCTTTTGGGCTGGTGCTCTTTATTAAACTTTTGCCAGGACTTTTCCAGCACAAAATCCTGATTACTTTTTTGAAAAAACTTTTTAGCTGGCGGAGATGGGGGCTTATGTTGAACTTCTTCAACGTTTTGTTGTTGAAGTAATGTCGGTTTTGTAACATTGCTAAAATGTTGTGGGGATTCAGAACGTGTTATGCTTAGTGACCATTGGTTTAACCATAACCATCTAGCACAATCAATAAAACCACATGATACTGCGATATCCAAAGCTGACTTGTTCTTGATGTTTCGAACTCTAAAAATAAATTGAATTTAATATTACTTTATACATAATCTATTAAATTACAATTTCTCTCAAAATATATTTAAAACTGGTTAATTTTACCTTATATTTGTCCCATATGCTACAAGTAATTTAATAACTTCAATTTGACTATGAAATGCTGCACAATGTACTGCAGTGTTGCCTAGGATTGAGTTTTGATTGGGATCAAAATCTAAAAAAAATTATTTTTTTTAAATTTATTCAAAGACTTTTTTTTTTAGATTTGTATGGTCAGTGTTTTTTAAATTTAACTAATTTTTACCTGATTTCAAAATAGTCTCGCAAATTTTAGTATTTCCTCTTGCTGAAGCAACAAACAATGCACAAAAAGCATCTTCCCTCAGTGAAATATCTTCATTTGTTTTCACATCATTCCAAGATTGTCCTTGGAACTTACCAAGCTTAGGAATGGCATGCAGAAGCTCTTTGTTATTTCCCAACCATGCTGCTCTTACAACATTATCCCATTGGGGTGAGATTTTAATGCTAAAATGTAAGACCTATTTACTAAAACCAGTACTAGATTATTATGTGTAAAAACACTAACTTTAATATAGATAACACACACACACAAATTTAAAAAAAAAAAAAAAATTAAAAAAAAAATTAAAAATATAAATGAAAAGATTAAGTACAAATGAAACCATACCATAATGTGGCTGCATTGTTAATGTTTTTTCCCAGCTCAAGTCTCGTTTTATCATCAAGCTTATTTTCTTTAACATCGACTAATGTAATGATATGAGCTGGAATGCCACACGAAAGTTCAAGAATTACCTTGATTGCTGATATCTCAGTGCCATTTGATATGTTACGTAAGGTTCTTATTTCAGGAACAGATAATTCTCCGTATTTTGATGAGTCACTTCGGCTGTCGCCTGCTTTAAAGGGTACAGAAATATCCAAGGTTTACAGATAGAGATTATAATTAATAATATATCAAGTAAATTACGCTTATTATGTGAAAATACTGCTTAATTTCAACGATTGCATAACTTTTTCACTAGTACACCTAACATGTTACTTTTATCCACGTGCCTCGAGTGAATCACGTGACTGTTTATTTACGTAACGCTTTACTAAACATCCCCTTTTAAAATAGAAACAGTAAACAAAATGTATGTTGAGGAATATAAACATCTTAAGTTACTTCATAAATGAACTATTAACCCTAAGTATCTATAAACAACATTTGATAGACGTACATCTAAACAACATTTGATAGACGTACATCTGTTTTAGATTAAATAAAATTTATCAATTTTATACCGAACTTGAGCAATAACCCATTGTCTAAATAAAGAAATTTTCAGAAAAAATAAAAATTGGCTATGTTTTGAGGTTTTTAATGTTGTAATAATTAAACGTCAGAAAATAAATTATATTCTTTTTAATGACGAAAAGTCGAACTTACCTTTAATTTTCCAAGTTGGTAGACGAACGAATAAAACAAAACTTTTAGCTTTGATTACCGGTTTGTCCTTTTCTTGTTCTTGTGAAAAATCTTGTGAGGTTTTAACAGCATCACGTAGTAAAGGACGCCAAGATGTTGGGTATTTAACTTCCATTTTCGACTATTTTAATAAGATAAAAAAGGTACTAAATTTTCTATTAACATATTTTAATATATTTTCTAGTCAACATGTAGCTTTTCTTCCTAAAATGTAATAAATTACTAGCGTCCGTATACTTAAATACTTAAAGGTAGTAAATTTTAACAATCAATAAATTTTATTAGCGTTTGACTATTTGTTTTATACGAGGCTACATCGTGGTCATAACAACATCTCGTCCCGTCCAAATCACTAGGTTAAGTTTGCTTACAAAATCCACAATCCTTCCTATAAGCGAGAATCTATTTGTTCGCAAATACAATCCGATTGATCCATTTACATTGTCGTTTACCTGCTTATTAACGTGATGGCTTCTTTGTTTGCTATCTACGACATATTGTGGAATAAGAGTGGTGTTGCCTTGACTACTTGTCGATTGGTATCACATTGTTTGAACAAGGATGGTAAAAATCATTCCTAATGTTTGTAAATGGCTGTGATCTACGTCAGTTTCTCTTAAATCGTGTTTGTTCTATGTTTGTTATCACACCTAAGTACTAATAAACTAGCGTATGCCTAACGACCTTAAACTTGTACAAAGTCGCAATAATATAACTAAAAAGTTCGGTTATGGCAGATAATTTATTTACAAGCAAGCAATTTTAATGCAGCATCGACAAATTGATGTCAGAAATGGGTGATTATTAGGATTTGTTAGTTTTCATGATAACACATAACACAACAAATAATAAGATGAACTTTTCGTTGGTAAAAAAAATAAAAAGTTTGGCTTAAACTTGAGTAAAAATCATACAATACTAATAATACCAGTTTGGTTATATTATTACACCTTATTGTATTTTTATTACACGGCATTACTTAAAATTATGACAAACTTAACATAATATATAGAATTACCGGTAATGTAAAATGTTACCATGTATAAAAAAAATAAAACCCATATCTACTATTATAAAAAAACAAAACATATGGAACAACTTCTAATTTATAATATTTGTTACTGTTTTTTTGTTTGTTTGCATACTTCATAAACAACAATAGGCAGAAAACGATAAATTTAACATGACAAAGTACAATGTAGGTTGTATTAAACGTTCATAAAATTTGGTAAGTCAACTCTATTTCAACATTAACATCATACAAAAATAGTTCATAAACACAAGGGGAATAATGATTTGTACAAGAGTAGTTAAACAATTTTTAAATCAAACTTTTAAAAAATTTAAACCAAATTTATAACATTACAAATAAAACAAAAAATAGGGCAGTGATTGCTAACTGTGAAAAATCAATTATGGCAAAATATTACCATTTTTTTTAGATCTAAAAAATCTATAAAAAGTTCAACAAAGAGAACAATAAAATCTGTTATAAACTTTAAAAAACTTTTCTTACTCTATATAAACACATATAAAAACTGCACTATATAAGTTCATCCCAAAAAAACACACTTTAAAAAAGTCTCGATTACAAGAAATTTGACAACTACATGTTTATTCGTCATCGTCACTTGGCAGTAGGTCGTGCATTTGAAATTGTTTTTCCACTAGGGGTCGCACATCTCCTTTCTATAAAAAAATATTAATATTGTATAAATCTGACATAGTTTATAACAACAAAAATTGAGTTTTACAAATTTTTTAAGTTAAATGTACCTGTTTGGTTAAAGACTCCAGAAATGGGACTAACTTGAGAAGTTCTCCATCATTTTTGTCACTAAACCAACTTTCGATTGGAATTCCGTTTGATAACTAAGCATTATAATAAAACAAATAATTTAAAAATTCAATTTTGTGCTATATTTTGAAGGTTTAGGATAATTAAGTTATACCTGATATGCAAAAGCTTGTGGAGAATTATCGATGATAACAGTTTTGCTTAAATCTCTTCCTAAAATGTTTAAGTCCTTAATGTAGTTACCTTGAACACAAACACAATGCTCACGAAATAACCTGTGTCTGTTGGGTCAAAATATTTAAATATTGAGTAAAAGAATATATTTAGACATAGGTCCTTCATACATGTTACAAAAATTTATTGGTTTTGACCATTTTTTATTTACCTGACAAATTGTTTTCCACCATCTAACATATTTAAAAGTTTGTCTGCATAAACTCTTTTTGAAGCAGTGAATAAGATGATCTGTACAAATAAATAAAAATGTAAAAATGTTGTATAAATCAGAAATTATTCTGTAACAATTAAATAACTGTACAAGCCTTACCTCATAAATTTTTGCCATTTTCTCTAGAAACTCTTTATAATCAGGTCGGGTTCGAACAAAAACCTGTAAAATAAAAAAATGTATTTAAAAAACAATCAAAAAGAGCCAATGTTTTTATTTAAAAAATTCTGACATATAAGTAATTCTTTATAAAAATAACTACTTACTTGATAAACAACATCTTGAAACAGAACTGAGAATGTCAAATCAGCATCTTCCATTTCATTGAGACTACAATGCACTAATGTTTCATCTAAATCCAGAACCAAAGAAAACTCAGGAGAACTTCGAGTTTTAAGAGGAAGGGCTTAAAAAAAATATTAAATTTGAAAATTTTTTTTATATTACGCTTTAGTAAAGAAAGTCAAAACAACATAGAGAAAACTACCTGGCTGACGACATCTTTGCTCCTTGGTAAGTGGAGGAAGATGTTTAATGAAGTAGAAAGGGTCGAACACCTCCCAATCCTCATCCTGACTACTGGATGCAACAGTGGCCGGGGAGGAAAGTTCATAGGACACAGATGTGGTGGAAGAGCTCAATTCAGGAGTAATCTCCTCCTCCTCAACCAAGTAAGCTAAAAAAAAATTATAAAACAAAGTTGACCTACAAGTTAAAGCTAAGCATGTAAACAAAGGCATTTATTGTTTAAATTTTAAGTTTAAACTAGGTTTACTGTTTTGCCAAAAATCCATGTTTCAAAAAAGAAAACATTTTATAGAAAATATACCAAATTTAAGTTACAAATACTTTTACTTTTTAAAGCTTTCTATACCCCATTAGTTTTACCACACAAACCACAAAATTATGTAACATCAAAAAAGTAAGTAAACACTAAACCAACATTTACTTTCAGTTTCTTGTAAATGCCAGTATGTAAAAAGTATTATAAACAGACATTACCGCTACTTATTGGCTGATCAGGAACTGAATTTGAATCAATGTCGGTTGTTGATGAAATTTCTGGGACTTGTTCTTCTAAATGTCCAACCTGCTCATCTGTGCTTGTACTCGATTCACTACTACTTACTTCCTCATCTGAAAAAACAAGTAACTTAGAGTAGCAAAAACAAGTAACTTAGAGTAGATTATTATAAGACATGTATTGACAAAGATGAATGGAATATAGCCAATCAAGAAGTTGTTCAAAATACTGTTAAGGAAATAAAAACACAAAGCAATACATTTTACATATGCAATTTCCAACAAAATTTTCGTGTGTATATGTGTTAATTTTTAAATCACTTACTTTTTGTTTATTTTATTAATTTATTTTTAAATATTTTATCAAAAATTGCATCATAGAGTTTTAAAACCTGGCTTACCTACTGCCCCAAATAACTTGTATACAGGTGAGAATATAGCTCCTAACAACGATGTCTTTTTAACAGATTTCTTTCTTTTACTTCTTCTTCTTCCTATTAATAGCCATGAAAAATATTTATAAAAAATTTACATTAGTTGAATTTGATTTAACATTGCGCAACTTAAAACTACTAATTTTTTTTTAAGTAAATTCCACCAAGGCCCTTTGTAGTAATTTTGACATAAACTAATTTAAAATCTAATAAACTATGCTAAGTATTATATATATAATAAATTTTGTTTACCTTTCTTTGGAGTAGGTTTAATAACTTTTTCTACCTTTGCAATTGGTTTTTCTTCAGTATTTGACACTGTTAACCTGAAAAAATATTCACGGTTTCACAAAAATACTAAATGCACAACCTAAAAATTATTTAAAAGGGTAACAATATAAATATATAAAGAGGAACCAAAAGAATTTAAAAAAAAAATGTTTAAAACCACCTTTCATCAACTTTTTGGGTTACTTTAGGAGTTGAATGAATTAAATCATTATTTTCATCAGCAATGTAAGCACATCTTCGTCTTTTCTTTATTCTGTCTGCTCTTTGCAGTTGTGGAGTCCGATTTTCAGTCTGCAAAATAAGAACCACATAAACAAAACAAATTTTAGCCCAATATAAATATTATTAATTAAGTACATTTCATAAAAAAGGGCAATACAATTTTAATCAACACTTTATATATCCAAATATATACATAAATTTTTTATTCTAAAAATAAAAAATTTTATTTTAAAATTCTTACATCCTGATTTGCAATTCCTGATCCAGAAATAAATCTTTTTAGAGAAGTGAAAATACTTTGGGGAGTAGTTTGTTGTGAAACATCACCATCCCCATCATTTGACAGCTTTCGTTTATTTGGTCTTCTCGCAGGACTGGTTTTTGTTTGCTTCCCCGAAACCTGCCTTTCTCTCAACTTCATTTTTATGAAAAGTATCAATTATTATCTAAATGGAAAAATGCAAACCTATAACCAGCATATTCCTATAGTTGTGAGCCATAACTTGGTTACTGGGCGGCTGGGCGATAGAAAACAGTCGTTTATGTTTAATTGTGGTGAGTCCTTTAGATTAGTTTTAATTTGTCAAAATTTACATTAAAATTAACTTATTGACATCCAAATTGTACTTCTGCAAAAAGGAACTGCTTGACCATACTAACGCACCTGTCCAGTCTGCCAGTTGACTTTACATAACGTAAAAACAAATTTAAAATACAGACCAAATTCGAATAATTGGCTGGTTTATAACAAACTGTATTTAAAACTGTTATATATTTGCACACTCATATAGCTATTTGTTTAAGCACTAGACAGCTAGACTATACCAAACATTTTCATTTTTATATAATCCTAAACGGTAAAAAACGTGAAACAAATTACAAATCAAAACATCAACAAAACTAAAATTACAACAACATTCAAAAAAGTCCCGGATGTAGTAAACAAGTAGCCTCAAACCAGCAGAAATATAAATTGGCGGCAATTTTTTCCCCAAATTCCAAAAATTCTAACGTTGTCTGTAATGTTGAAAATAATAAATAAAATACATTGAAAAAAATTAATTGAAGCGTATGGCACCAAAACTTGAGGCTAAAAGTTGCGTAAATACAAACGGTGGCTTGGTGATTTTGGGCAAAAGAATTACGCCCTTTTTTTATTTAAAAAAATATAAAGCATATATTGAATAATTTTAAAAAATACAAGCTACACAACGATTGATATTAAAATAATATAACTTATATTGGTAGGTATTGAAGGTTAAATATATTCTCTGATTAGCAGTAGCCGTATCCAGTATTTTATCACTAACATACCCATAATGGTTTTTTGTAACCAAAAACGGCAAAGTCTCTTTCGTATATAGCAAAAAGTTTCCGCTTTGTTTTAAGTGGTATAGTTTTAAACATTTCTTCGACTTTTTCGGAATTACTGCGATATGTTTTAGGCCTAAATAAAGCCTCAGAAATTTCAGCGCGGATTCCCTGTACATGTTTAATATAAGAAATGTCTTCATTTAAACTTTCAAATTTCGCAATGTAATTGTATGTGAACATGCACGGTTTGCAAACGTGAACGTAGGGCAACCAGTGGTAGTCATTTTTAACCATTTTATCGTTTGCAAGAATTGCATTTACAAAATCTTCGAAAGACGCAGTTCCTACTGGTGCAGCAGGGTCGCTTGGATTTGATCTAAGTTCTTTGTATTTTTCGTAAATTTTTTCTGACATTGGCCCGTAGTAGCTTGTGTAACCTTCTTTACCAGGAATCATTTTGTTGTTAAACGCCGAAATCAAACGTTCAAATGGATCTCTTACAGTTATAATCTAAAAAATAATTGTTTAAAATAAGGTAGAATAGATTTTTTTCTACTCTAAAAACGCTTATAAACTCACATTTAAAGCATTTTTCCAAAATAGATGCACTTCTGTAAAATTCCTTAGCGAATTTAATCGGTGTTTAGATTTAATTGTATTAAATACATCCATTCCAGTTATTTTGTCAGCAAAAAAATCATCCAAATTGTAAACTCCATCTAATACCAAAACACCTTGCTGCCAACTCGTACTACCACATTTTTGAAGCTCACATACTGTAAACTAAACAGGAAAAAAGTTGTTTTAGGTAACAGGCGCAAAATATTTAGAATTTGTGTTAACCCTGGTCTTGGGTAATTTATAGAAAATTTACAGGCTAGTGCTTGCTAAATACACGTAATTGTCACAACTTACATTATAGTTTCTTGAAAACAGTGAAGCTGGGTTTGCATTTAAAAACGTATTACCGCATTTTTGTTTATATTTCTCACACGCTTTTGCCATAGTTGCTTGCCTTTCTGCTTGCACGTGTTCCATCGCCGCAAGAAATGCAATTGTATCGTTGGTATTATTTACAAAAGTAGTCGGTACAGTTTGAAGATCCACCTCGTCATTTTCTGTGGTCGTGACGTTTTCATATTTTATTGTAACTTGCTGCTCCGATTCGTAATCTCGTTTTACAACTTTAACACGCTAATAAAGTATAAAAGTTGTATAAAAAATTAAAAACTCTTTCCAAAGTAGTACATACTGAGTTACATATTTTTTTAAACAAGTCAACTATTTTTACAATTTTTAAACCACACGAAACGTGCAATGTATATCAAAGTTTTGATCGTTTACCTGAATATCTTGAATTTGAACACGGTATATAATCTGCACTACGAACGAAACGGTAAGACCAATTGATATACCCAAGATAAGGCCATAAGAAAATTTCATGGTATTTACTATCTGATCTTACACTTTACACAATTAACTGGTTTACAATTACCACCATGCCCTTGGTTCTAGGCGATTAAACCTGTTAATTTAAACCACCAACTTAACCAAACGAAGGTTTTGTGTACAATGTATTTGTTTCTAAGCAATGTTCTAAAGAAATTATACTCGTTGACCATTTTTTTGACAATTGTTTACCGCCTTAGGACATTACGTAAGACTAAACTTTTAGCAATAAAAATTTATTTTTGTTTTGCGGTTTTTATATTTATCTTTTTTTGCGATGGCAACTCATCAAACAGCCTTGGATAGCCGTTTTACGATATAAATTTAAAACCAACATTTTTACCGAAAAGAAACTTTATAAAATATTTGAAAATAAAAATTTGGGATTTTGATGTTAAAAAGTTGGTTTAACTCTTTTAGCTTTTAACGTTATTTTATATGGAGGAAAACGACCTTTTGAATTGTTCCTATTTAACAAAGAGCAATTGTTGGCTGAGATTCACCACAAAGCAGAAAACAGACTATTTTCATGTCGCATTGTGTACTATATAATATAAAACGTTTTTGTGACACGTGCATTGTACAAAAAAATTATATTGTTCAAAATTACACATAAATCGACGGACAATGCTTGTAAAAAATCGTCTAATGGATAAAAATGGGGTTTCAAAAGACTCTTTAAAACTGTTTTTGTATTCGCTTAGTCTTGGCAATCGATTGTAGGCCGCCTTTATAAAGAATGATTGGCTTTTCTTAATAGCAGTGTATACAATTTACGATATTATTAATAAAGAAGTTTTTAAATCAGAGAACATAGTATTGTGGGCCTGCTTTTGTCTACAACATTAACACTTTTATTCCTTTTCAAAGCTGTAAAAGCACTATTGAATAAAATTTCACTTTACAAAGGAGTTTTATTCGGGTAGAATATAAAAGCATAGCGTTTTGAAGAATTACGAGCGTTCTTTAGGAAAAGCTGCCGTTAATAAAGTTTAAATTTTGTTGCAGAAGATTTAATATAAAAAAAGCTATTTAGAACAAAACTAAAAATATAAGTAAATCTATAAAGAACCCTAATTAAATGTCCCTGAGCTTAACCAGAATTATTGCCATCAAGTACGTCGATATTTATAAAAGGATATTACAAGCTAGCTTAACAAGCACTGGTGGCTTTTAGATGGCGGTTAAACTATAATTTAAATACTTGGATATTTTAAGGGATGTACGATATTGACCAAGACTGCAACTTTTTTATCAAAAATCGCAATCAAGATTGATCTAATCTGTATAGATAATTGTAAGTAGCATCAATAAACATAAGTAAAAATAGAATCTGTATCATTATAAGCGTAACTAGAAAGCGCCATATTAACATAATATAAAATTTATTTATTTTAGGTGTTTAACTAGAATTATTGTTTTACTTGGAAAAAATGTTATATAGGGTGTTTTCAAGATTAAAATATTTAGACTAAACAACAAATTTTAAAATAGGATAGCTCCGTGGCGCCTAGTTGCGGATTAACGTTTATAATATTTCAATCCACTTACTGTCCCCTTGATACAAAAATAAATAATATGTTGTTTTTTATATATTTTAGCCACCACTGCGCATATTGACATTTACACGCTTTTGTTTGACAAAATATATTAATGGATTATAAAATATTTTAAAAGTTTTACGTACGTTAAATTGTGCAGTTAAATCAATTACCGAAAATTGGTTAATGTTTAATTTCTAACAGAACGTACCTACTTTTTACCAAATAGAATTTTAAATTCGTATTGACCAAAGTTAACAAGTAAAGCAAAATAACTTTTTTGACCTCAATTAACGTCTAATTTAATTTGCTATACCTTCATTGAACTTAAAAGCTAGTTAACTGTAAGTGGTAATAAAATGTGAAATAACACGGTGTAATTGAACGGTTTATATTTGCTGACGTCACAAATTTAAAGCAGGTGCGAGGTAGGGATAAATTGCTATGACAACTTATTAATTTCCCCAAGGTTATTTCGACATGTTATGAACGGCAGCCATGCGCAACGCATAACCAAATGTAATGGTTTTAATATTAAAATCATAAACATATAATATAAAGGCCATCTGTAAATCAATAGTAAATGTTAAGGGTACATTTAATAATAAATAATAAAACCTATTAAACCGGGAGATGGCGCTAGGTGCTCTTAGACGCTGTAGCTCGTATGCGACCCATTGCCATGTTTTCCTTGATACTCTTAAGGGTATAACTGTTATGCGATATAAAAGTTAAACTTAGGCTTGGACAAAAAATTGAAAAAAATTATCAATTTTTTTATATTTTTTAATTAAACTTATGCCTGGTCATGTTCTTATTTTTCTCTTTTTAAATTTTAATTACAAACAACAAAGTGAATGTTAACAAGTTTTAAAGTTGCTACGGTTTCGATATCAAACAGAACCGTTTTAATTAATTAGCCACCGAATCAAATTATTTTTTATTAAATCAAGTTAGTTTGTTATTGTTAGTTATTACATGTGACGAGCCCAAACCTGAAAGAAATTAATTATTCTGGCATGTCTATACTTGCACACATAGTTTATTTTTTAAATTAAAAACATTTTTATTACGTGTAAGTAAAATTGCATGAAATCATGAAAATAAATAAATTCTTTTAGCGTTTTGCGATTTTAAATTAAATGATTTCCCTTAAAAAATACAGAAATATTTCTTCATATTTTAATTGGAAATCATAACATAATCCAATTTTCCCATCTCACTTCAAAGTTAACGAATGTGTTTATCATAACTCTAATATTCCCAAGGTAAGCGGGGCCTAGTTCAAAGCTGAGGGGAGATATTGAAAAGCGCAATTTTCTTGCAGGATAGACACTTAAGGACCGAATTATCTATTCTGAAAAGCTCTTGACTGACATTCAGTTTAGCCGCGAATTTATGATGAATCCACACACTTTAGGTTTTTTAATATGACTCGAAATTGAAATTCCTGCTAACTGTATACTAATGGATATCGACAAATTGGTAGTTTAGCAACACACATGCAAATTAGGACTGTGTACCAGGAATAAATTGCTGGCTTTAGGGCCATTTTGTTCAATTGCCCATGTAAAATATACGTAACGCATTTCGATATAGAAAAATGTTTAAAAACAAAGCATATTGATCCATATTTTTGCCTGAGTACTGTTTATCGTTCATAGTTTTATTTTAAATACTCAATTTTGTATTTTAAAATGTTGTGTAATACAAAAAGACTGTCTTGGTTTTGTTGAACACTTACGTAGTGAATCGGGGAGGTCTTGGCGGTAGAAATGGCGCCAGGTTTATTGGATTCATGCTGTTCACTACTAAACTGTGGCTCATTGGGAAGATTATGAAGTAAACTTTTAAAAGTATCTTAAAACCGGTTAAATTCCTTAATACCAAATAAACTTGGACATATCTTTAAGTTTGGTTTATTATTTTGAAATTGTGGATGAAAGTATTCGAAAGTATTACCTAACAAAATGTTTAGGGTCTTTCTGAATACTTTCAAGTAAAAAATAACAAATTGAATATTTAACCACGCGACTTTTTGCCGCTTTAGAGCGCTTATCGGATCCAAAATTTCCGCAAAAAATTCCAGTGTGGATTTAAAAATATTTGTAAATGATTTATCATAAAAGACTGAGCGCGAATATTCCTCAAATATTTTTTACGACAACAGCAGCAGACAACGATCGGCGCTATAAAAACATTTGTTTTATGAAATTTGACAGTTGAAAATCGAATTGAATCGCATTAAAACTACAAAATTTTTATCATATTAAATGTGTATAAATTGAATATCTATTATCCTTAAACACATTTGAGCTTGTTGCTTCAAATGTCGTAGGCGTTAATGCCAGATATTATTTTTGCTTCAAAAAAAATGTGTTTAAATCTTTCGTGTTTATATTTCTATATGACGTTTTTTGGATTGGACTTTTTCAACAAGCGTGGGTAAAAGTGAAAGAAAACATGCTCATCTAAGTTTGTATTTATAGCGGTACTAATCGCCCCATATAAATATTATTATATCTCGACTTAACAATCGGGTGATAAAGCACGTTGAAAGTAAATGTAGTTTAACTACTAGCCAAATGGTCTCCTGTATTGTTAAATGCACGTTGATAATACAATAGTGTATAACGTTGGGCCGAGCAC
Organism: Corella eumyota; assembly: GCF_963082875.1. Lineage (NCBI taxonomy): Eukaryota > Metazoa > Chordata > Ascidiacea > Phlebobranchia > Corellidae > Corella > Corella eumyota. The sequence goes on from NC_137491.1 coordinate 8,233,640, forward strand.
GTAGTTATTTTGCCAAGGCATTTTGTTGATTCAATTTTTGGCAGTCTAAGGCCTAGCCCAACCGTCTATTAAAAGCGTGTGCTAATCATAATATTAACCCAACGCTTTTTTATTTTGTTTTCAGCCAGTCACGTTCGGTAGAGGGGAACGACAAAACGGGACGTATTTGCTATTTTAACCGTGTCCTATGGCAACCAATCGTTAGCACAAGCAAAATTCGAATATTAAATTCGCTTATGATGTGTTTGTGCATTTATTTTTTAATCCTATTTTAACGGAAATTTTGTGTTTATCGTTTGCCCAATATTTATTTGAAAATTCGATAATTTTAAAACGGTAACACTTATAGATTACCTTGTTTTAAATTGATGTTAACCCCAACAAAATTCGAAAAATAAGGAACGCTACGTAACTATGGTGTAACGAGTGACCTGTCGTACTCAAGGAAATAAACCCCACCATGCGAATCATAAGGAAATAATTTTCACGATTGACAGAAGGCGAATTAAAATAAAAAAATTATGGCACATTAAAATTTCTAGTAGGCCCCACCCTTAATATATAAAATCAATAACTTAAAATTCTTTTTTTAATAAGACTTTTGCCTAGTTTTGAGTGGTATAGTCTATTTCATAAATTCTACTTTTTTTCGTTTTGGTGATTTAATAAATAAACAAACAAAAGCATTATTTTTGACACGTTTTGCCTAAATTGAACATTCTTTAAATTTTTAGTCATTTTTTTTATTTTTGCAAATTTTCCAAAAAGAATAAATTCTCCATAACTATAAACTTAAATCACAAATTAACCTATAATAAGGGGGTTTATACACATTCAAACAATTTTCAATACAGCGGAACGAATGGCTAAAAATAAAAGCCATTCATATCTAAATATAAACTCAATTATTTTTCACCTTATTTTATTGCCAGTTGTTTACAAAATAATATTTCAAAAATTATAGTGCTTTCCAAGATGTAAATATTCTCTTTTGTAAAATTTTTCTTTGGGCTATAATTTGATACTATGTGCAAAATGGCTTTAAATAGTCTAAACTTATTGAATTAATGAATGCGACTGGGTCACATGTAACAATATGTCTTTTATCTTACAGTTTATGGACACGATAACTTAGTTGTAAAGGCCCTTTTATCGCGAATAAACAAAAACCGACAAGAAAATGCTCAAAAGGGTCGCAATTGTTCTCAAATCTCTATTGAAAATTTCAATTGATTATATGAAATGAATGGAACATCATCATAAAGTGACAAACAAAATAAAGGATCTTTCAATGAACGACCCCCCTTCCATATACATACAATTTCTATTTAGTAGAGTAAGAGCACATTTGTATAGAGCACTAATTTATTTTGTTGCGATTTGGTTAATTTGATTTTGGCAAAAAGTTAGTTTAATTTCCTGTAAAAAATTGTGTAGTAATTTTCGTTATTTTATATTGACAAGTTAAATATTACTTTAACAGGTGACATTGTAAATATATCTAAAGTGTTGGGATTATGGAGTTATATTTATATGGAAATTAAATGGCGACGTATAAGACCTACAATTGCAAATTTTAATTTGGAATAACACATATAAGGTAATTTTGAAAAATAAATGATAAAAAATTAATAAAATTGTTGAGAAAAAGTCACCCTAAATTTGAAGTTAATAATTTATCGTGAGTTGTTCAAAACAAAAAGAAAATCGTTAGAAAAGTTTCTAGTCAACCAACTTTCAAAAACGAATATTTTAAACTAAGACGAATATTTTAAACTAAGACGGAGCGTGCTCTCAGCGGTTTTAAAAGTGATGTTAAGTAAGACATCGAGCCCGATGCCTGTTGACAGACTAAGTCGTCACTTAACTTACGATGTATTCGTTTTTGGATCAAACCGGACGTTTGCTTTTGAGTTATATTAAAAGTAGTTTGTCATTTCGTTCGGCACCAAAATTTAAAAGCTAGTGGTTAAATCACAAAAAAAATATCTTGAAATTTGTAGCTTAAATTTAAAACACCCCCTTAATGTTGCGAATTCTTTTTTTGCTTTTAAAATATTGTTAATAACCCCCCAATCTTACAAGGGTATAATAAGTACAGTTATTTTGCCATAGTTGTAAAGACGTTATTAAAATCGTCTTGGGAACCTTGAAATGAGCCCCATAATTTTGACATTCCTAGATTTGTAGTTATTATTAACGTGAATATTATGACAGTTGGTTGAATTTTTGTTTGGAAGGATGCAACATGTCACAAACTCTTGCGCCAATCAATATTATGCTAGCAGGTGCATATACGTAAATGAATAAAATCTCCCTCAAAGCTTTCACGTCACACGTGTTATTACAAGCATGTAACACGTGATAAGCAACGCGTGGGGACCGGATTTTTATTGGCTGAACCCGGCGTGGGCACGTTAGGGTTGAGCTAAAACGTAAACAACTGGGCCCCGAATATTAAATCGGCGAGGAACGCCATTTCTTGGTTCTTTTATTATTTCTGTCGCTACGCAAACACATTATAACACGGTGAAAATGATTTGGAATTGGAACGTGTCGACCGACATAATTGCCATACAGCGTGACAGGCCTAAATTGACAGCCAGCAAAAAAGGTGTGTCGCTTAATATATGCTTCCGCACTTATTTCGGCAAAAAACTTTCCACGTAAATATATTTGGAAATCGGATCGTAGCAAACGATTTCTTTCGCAAAATGGGACAACATTTAATGGATTGTGATCTCGAGTTCCCATAGGCTATTAGGAGCGCAGGACTTCATTAGCGGCAGCCTAAAACGTATGTCCCGCGCCAGCACTAACATGGGTCGGAGCTCGTACATTGTTTTAAAATGTAGAATGACGCCATCACTCTACCACATGAATAAAAACGGATAGAGTTGCAGTATTCAGCAAGCGTAATCGAACACCTCTGGCCCTTTTCCAACCGTGTCCTTTGTTTTTATCCACCTGTCAACAGGGAAAGTGTAGCAGGAATTAGACTTCTCAGCTCGGCCGCGCCCAGGCCTAGAATACGCAACGAGCACACTGCTATTAAGTAACCACGCAATTCCTAATTAAAGGAAGTTTTCCAATACAGGCCGCGCGAGATCTTTTGTTTTCTTTCAACCGTTCTGTTTGGTGCGAAACCTGACCCGACGAAATCTCGCCTTGTCTTATTAGTGTCGCGTAAGCTAACACGCCAGCATCTGAAGGCACATGTAACTGAATAGGGCAAGGAATTGTTGATTGGTGTTTTAAACATAAACGCTGATTCGTTTCATTGAGGCGAGTACAAAACACCGTTATGTTTTCCAAACGATATCTATAAACCGGATAACCTAACCCGGTGAGAACTGGATGGAAGTAACTTAAGACAACGTTCGCTTGATCTACAAGCTTTCAACAAAGCTGGGATCCAGTTTGGAATCTGTTTGAACGTAATTAAATACCAAACTGATTGGTAAACTGAAGTTGTAAAGTTTGGCAACACTTTAACAGCAAGCAACACAAAAATGACATCATTTAAACTTGCATGACATTCGTAAAATCTTACAATATTGATAAGAAGTTAAACTTTTGTCAAATATTTTTTAATATTACCTTAGTCAATCCTTTTTTTAAATACAAATGTGAACAAAATTCGTTTTCTTTTAATCTAAACCCATTTTCAAATTTTAATTCATTAATCGATATTCTTACTACATATACATACAAACAAAAACGCGCGGTTTCGTTAAATCCTTGCCCCACATTGTTTAAGAGCAGAGTATTTAAAAGTCATTGCATTCATTGAATGGTCGTTGATCTGCCAATCCGTTTACAGCCGTGACACCCCCGTATGGCAAAGCATTAACCGCTTCTTGTAATCCTGTTTGTAGGATTTCTGGCGTCAACTTCAGTACACACTTGCGTCTTAAAGGTAGTAAATTTAACCAAACAACGTTGGGGCGATGGAGTAAATACTTGTTTTTTTACCCGAAAATTTAAAATGTCAAATTGTTTTTTTTTTTTAATTTTTACATTAATTTTGTGTAACTATTTTATTTGAGATTAAGATGCTTTAAATATGTTTTGTTACTAAAGAAAGGGATGATCGATATATCTGAAGCGTTGTTTATCAAAGAACTATTTTTATTTTTCGCTGCCATCCTAATCCACATTTAACGAGTCAAATTGACAAGACATACTACACAAAAACAAGGCAAAAACTAATGAGACATGAAATGATTGGTGTTATGAGAATTTGTCGTTAAACTAAAAATGAGAAAATTTCTTGTCGGGATGATCCAGGTTACTGGCACCTGGTCACGAACCAGGATGTAGGTAAATCTTTGGATTCCAGCAACGAACTGACGACAGCACAAAAGAACGAAACTCGCGGCGGATTTGAAATTAAGGTGAGCGAGCTTTCGGACTCCCCTGTTGGCTTTGTTCTGTAAAGATCGCGTGAGAATTACTTTGTCTTGTTTTCCTTTTTCATATCTCCAATAAAATATGGAAATTACTACGGCTCTATATGTTATTATATTAGGAGAAATATAAAACGAAAATACACATTTTTTTTCAATTGACATACACTTTAACTTTACAAGATTAGGTGAGTTATTAGTCTTAAGGTGTCTTTTATGGGTGAAATTAAACCACATCCATTATTAGCTACTCAATCCAGTGGTCCCAGTTACATCACATCTTATCAGGCAACGCGATATTGCTGGTGTACCCAATATCCTGCAACCCTAGTCCTTGAGGTGATTTATCCATTAGCGTTTAACAAAAGTTAAAAGTGTTACACTTTTTATATTTCTCGTACTTTGCGACAGTCGGAAATTAAAAACCAAGTGACTAAAACACGTTACGTGTGTTTTATTTTAAGACTGATCAGCCCCCCTTTTGCGGAATTTGGCAAAAAAATTGGTGATATATTTTAATTTTATTTTTTTCGGAATTTTAAATTTTTTTTGGTAATCCAAAATTTAATTTTTTTTAAATATTCACGTAAAAGAAAATCTGTTGATTTTTGGGGATTTTAAATTTTTGGTGGCGTTGTTTGTGTGTAATGTCGCCGTCAAAGCCAACGTCGCCTAATACCGAGGTTAACAGACGAGTTAATGAGATTTCAGTAAAAATAAAAGTCAAATCGGAATGATTTAGCGTGTCGTCGCCGCACATTATGTTGGAGCGAATTCGTTTTCCCACGCTGGGACAAAATCGAGCTTGGAATGATGGAGAAACAATAGGAGAGATTAACCCCGGCGAGACCTGGCGTGATTTGTCGAGCGAAGCGCGCGAACCGCAAGACCAGAAAAAAATAAACGGAAGAAATTTTTCTTGGAGGGAGAGGCGCAGTCGTGACCCTAATTTTGTTGCAATGCCCGAGGGAGGCTTTCGCTGAAACGCGATAGTTATAAAAACGTCGAAAAACAGTGGGGTGCCTCGACCTACGTTACGCGCAAACCTAAAAAAGCAAATTCGCTAAGGCCATAAAACCTAGATACGACTTCCCTTTTTGACTGTTTTAAGACGAAAGCTCCTTGATATTACCGCCCGGCAATAATTATAACATAATCTTTTATTGTAGGCTGCTTTGTTCTTCGGCAAGAAAGAGGGCAAGTTGTGTTGAAAATGTGTTCTTATACAAGCCTATGTAAACAAACAACATACCTGACTAAATACTTTCCGATTGCTTTGTCAATTGTGTTTTAAATTCACACTTACAGTATAGAATTTAATGAATGTAAACATTACTATAATCCTCCCCGCTTTGTTTTCGATCAATTGAATAATCGCGAGTAAAAGTAACAAGGCGTTACAATGGCCAAGGGTACTTCGCATTGTAGTACAGCATATCACAATGCACATGAGAGGGATTCAGTAGGAACTACGGAGCGTGCCTGGAATATGATGTAAGGGCCGTCATAACAAAGGGCATTATGTTGTCGTTTATTGTAATCGCACCCACCAGTTCAACGCACAATAGAGCAGAAGTGGCGATTCTAATAGACAACGACGTATTCATACTTTCCACTTCCAAAGATGATATCCTTTTACAACTATACGAGCACTTGCATGAATGGCTCCAATGGGCCATTAATTAGGCTTGGAGTATTTGCCTGCAATTTGTTCCCATACGAGAGCGGTTTATGGCCAGTACAAACCAATTTCATGCCCGAAATTGTGTGAATATTTTTGGATGATTAATTTTGGAATTTAAAAATTAATAACCTAATTTTTTGTTTTACGAAATTAATTTAAAAGAATAAGAAAAATCTGACCGCAGACCTATACATTTTACTCGTCTTTTTCCATGATAACTCTAAAAAAGAAATTATTGAAATAACATCACGTTGCCAGAAATATCAAAGTGTATGACATAATTCAATTTCGATCGAAGCAGAGGGGTTTGTTGTTATTAGGTGGGCGTCCGTTGCTAAAATAACTGCCTTATTTTCAACATCGCGTGCGGCTTCAGTCGGCTATGTGCGGTTTTATTCCAGGCCTGACAGGACTTGTCGTTTAAAATGCTTTTTGGTTGGGCTTATGATAGAAACAACTTTGGGCCTATGAGATTGGAATATGAAAATAAATGTACGAGACTTGCCTACTTCCATACTCATCTGTTTGTTGTTGTTTTAGAATTGAAGATTGTTTTGTTTTACGGTCAAAGGCTTGCGCGATTTTTTATGAGATTCAACGAATTTTTTTTATTGCGGATTTAAATTAGGATTTCTTTCGTTTGCATTCCAAGTTAAATGCAAAATCACGAAACTCGAAATTGTTGTGTATTGCTATTTGTGTCACTTGTCAATATTCCGTTGTCGAAAAATGTGAGTCGTGATGTTAGATAACGATACCAGGTTAATGCCGAGCGTTATCCAAACAGACAACAACGAAACAAAAACAAGCAAACAAACGCGCAGCGCGAGCTTGCTCAGTGCCGGATTATAACCACTCATCACATCGAATTAACGCCAAGGGTGATGTTGTTTTCGTTTTGGAGCATCAAGTTTATGTACACTGCAGATTGCATGTCATTATCCAGCTACAACAAACATTAGAAATGAGGGTGCGCGGTGGTAGTGGTGTACAAGCTGCCATGCGCAGTGCCATCTCTCGAATTGATTTGTTTGTAAGTTGTTTTTTGCCCAGCGTTGGCCTATCGCGCGTAGTTACAAGTCTTGATAAGGTGCACGTTGACGAACAATAGAGATATTCGCCCGCAGGCATTCTAAATATGACCGTGCGCCCAACTTATCGCCGGGGTGATTGCAAGCTAACCCTCTATTGTCTAAAGGCTCAAGTTTAACACGATACCAGAAGCATGCGTAAGAAACAAGTCCAAATATTTTTCTTCAAAATATTACGACGAAAAAAATAGTTCATGGCCACCCAAGTAAATGATATGACATGCGAAAACCAAGTAATAATACTTGTTGGACTGGGACACATTATATTGGGATTACGACAGGCTATATCATTGAAGGTAATGATATCCCAACTTGCGCAAAAACACACATTATACCTTCCCATTATATTAAGTGTACGGATACATCACAAGCTGTAATTACATTATATAGATGACGAGTCAACTTCCTAGTATTATTACTTATTGGTGACTTCAATTTTACTGTATAAGGAGAAACTGTTGAAGTAACATTTTGCCTCATTGAACACTCAAAGCATTTGTTTCTATTTTATTTGTATTTCATGGCATAGTATTTTGGTTAGATAAAATAAATAAATACACGTGTGATATATGGAAAAAATCAAGTGACATTATTCACTTTTCGGTTACTCAGCAATCTCGTTACTCGACATGCATGACAAATATTCAGCCCCAGCCCCCGCATAACTGTTCAAAACCCCCAGGTGGGCCTTAAACCGTTTTCTCCCCACTTTACGGGTCGCATGGTCGACATGTCAGAGTTAGAAAATTGTTTAATAATAAAACACGACCGTTTTTCAGGGGGGACTTGCGTGGAAATGAATCACTTCAAAGTCGTACAAAACTTCTACACTGAAAAAATCAAAGTCCATATTTGTCGCATTTGATTTCAATTAAAAGCAACCACATTGTATTAGGTGCATGATATGGCCAGGACCCATACGCGTCATTGATGGGATATGTTACAAGGGTTTGAAACCGGGTGATTTCTTCGAGACGAGAAGTGTGCGTAAAATGCCACAATATTTCGTTTTGAAGCTCGGGTCATGGTTTGTTGAGATAGGAAAACAAGCGAAACGAGTTGCTGACAAGTGACATGCAAACGCCTATTTCATAATTGGGTTCTTAAATATAAAGATAGAGTAAAACTAAGGGTCCAACATTTGTTTTTTTTAAAATGTTAAAATTTAAATCGAATTTTTATGGAACATTTTTTTAATGTCTATTTTAAAAAAAATCACATTAAATTGATAAATTGAAGGAATAACGATGGCGTGTTTAGGAAAATTTAGAGCGGATAACGCCAATTTCAGCTTCACTGTGCAACCATTTGACCTACTTGTGCTGAAACATTACAAATGTATTTTCCCACAGAATATGATTATAAAGTAAATGACATGCCCAATAAAGTATAAACTTAAACGAAATGAAATCCCCCTATTATAAACAATTACACTAACAAGCAACACCAATAACAAAAACCAATGCTACATTGTTTTAGAATTGACACAATTAGCAACAACAACAACAGATTAGTGTAAGCCTGACACAAGGGCCCGGTGTATAAATGTCACGTGACCCGGTTACGTAAAGTCGTGTGCTTCGAGCAAGCTTAGCCTCGCTAAAAATCGCCAATTATTTTTCGATCGTAATTTGTTCGTAGTGAAAAAACAAACAAGCGAAAAATCCCAAAAAAGCGCACGAAAGTGCTTGAACACCACTTGGCCAAAAACTCGTCCGCTGCGCTGAGCAACTCAATAACTTTGGAACACGTGTTTTGCTCCCAAATCAAGGACCATTACAACTGCTTCTGCTCGGTTCTGAAGAGAGTTTGAGCTGGCTGGGCGACTGTGAAGGATATGTGGCTAAATATATCGAACTTAATTGCAAAAAAGTTTAAATGAATTTTAAAAATTTCTGGTTTTGCTAAAAAAAATTAAGGTTGTATTTTATAAATATAGTAACGTTAGACCTTTTAGCAAAATATTATACAATTATTAATATAAAAATACAATTTATTTTAAAAGACATCTTTTTGTGTAAATATATCATATAAAGAGGCGCTTTAAATTTATTTATAAAAACAATACAAGATTTTTTAATTGTAATTCAAGAATTGTCAATAGTGTTTAAACATAACAACAATAAAAACTCGACTATTTTTATGCCATTCACAACAACTGAATGCCTTTTTATTAGTTGGGCTGTGAATTGAAGCAAGTGGCTATGAAGAGTGTCGTGAATAGAATTTAAAGTGAAAGGAGTATTGTGAAGCTTTATTGTGCATTTCTGATTACAAAAACTCGGATATAGTTGTATAAATTATCGTGTAAGCGTTCATGTAAATAGCCTATCAGCCTTTGTTGTAATGCACTTGAGCACAATATGGCAAAAAATCAAAGGGTATATACGATTTCTATCACAAAAATGTCTAATTTGTATGGATAAAAACCTGCTAAAACCAAATACCAAAATATTTTAAAAGTTAATAATCGAGACTAGTTTTAATAAATTATTTAAAGACTTGATTAAGTATGCATAATAAATTGTCCTTCAAATTTATTATTATTCAAATTTTAAAATACGAAAAACTTGTAATCAAAATATTTTTTCGCGATAACGCGTTCCCGGACTGTAGCCTATCATTTTTATCCATGGAATTTTATTTTAGAGGGTCGATCGCTATTTCGTGCCCGGGTATGGAGCGAAGAGAAAAAAAGCGGGAACGCTAGCGTAAGATAACGAGACGCGGGCTGAGAGAAAGGCGAAAAAACGATCTAATAAATGCCCATTTCAATTGGCATTATTCATTCAGTCTTCTCTATTGTGTTGTACAGTCACACAACAATGTTCAATATCGTAAAATTTGAGATTTCAATAGGCAAAGCCGGGTAGCATTGTGCTAAAGTGTATTGTTCAATAAAGTTATAGACCTTTCGAGATTTAAAGACGCGATATTTTTCGATTTTATTGAAGAAGAGGGCAAACAATTAAAATAGATATTAAGTGTGTTTAGGGATTGAAAATTATTTAACGAGTTTACTAAAGTTTGGTTTGCGATTTTTTATACTTTGAGTGCCTAGTTTTTATCATAAAATTAGCCCACAAAAATATTTAAAACTTCGAGAAACAATCGTTTATTTTTACGAGTATAAAATTTTAAACCCTATGAATATTTAAAAATTTTTAAAACTTTATTTTATTTTTTTCGCAGAAATTTCCAATTTTATTAAGTAGAACAAATTATTTGTGAAACAAATCGATTGAAAAAAAAACTCGCTACAATTTTTTTCTGTTTTCAACTTCAAAAAATCCGAAAATAAATTGAAGATGTTGGCAGTCGATTCTCAAAGCTGGATGCAGATCCCTTACGCAGGCACTGGGGTTCCCGTGGTTGCCAGTAACTCGCATTTACCCCCACCCCCACCTATGACAGGTAACACGACCCCTATCTCTTCGTCATCGATGCATCAGGTCGACATGAAACCCTACATCGAGGGACCGCTCGCGATCGGCGGGGGTATGACGCAGCTAAGCCCGCAGATGATGCACCAAAGCCAAAACCATAGCAGCACCAACTCGGTATCATCAAAGCAAGCGCAAGAGCAAAGAGTAAAGCGACCAATGAACGCATTTATGGTGAGTTATAAAAATATAAAACAACATATTGTGTAAATTCTATATTTAATATTTATTCAATTAAATATTTTTTTACGGAATAGTGATTGTAAATGTAAATTAAATTTCGCGACAGAAGGTTTCGGTAGCGGGGTAGCATGGCGGTTGTAGGAATATATTGAACTCATAAAGTTTTATAGCCTTCGTGTATCAGTCAGCGATTTCGTTAAATTTCACGACGGGCTAAACAATAAAATCCACTTAAATGTTTGTAGTTGCCAACTGTTTTATCAGTTTATTGCAACGCATAGTTCGATGCAAGAATTCGTAACTTTATAACTATATTACATTTTTATATTTATAGAGACATTTTTAGTATGCTTAGCATTACAAACCAAATATATTTAAATAATAAGCTATTTTTTTAATGAATTGCGTTTTGTTTTTAATATTTAATTGCGTTAAACTTTAATGATGGATAAAGTTATATTATTTATGCTTATTTTTTGGTTGATTAATATTTAAGTTAATTCCATTCGCCATTTTGTTTTTGAGCTTGACGAATACACACGTGCTTTTCGCTCGATGACGTCACGCGGTTAGTTCCAGACGTGTTTAAATACAAGTGGAAAATAAATAGGCAGAACGCCAGACATTTGCGTAAAATTTAAACAACAAATTAAGTTTGTGTTTTGCTCGTTCCATTAATTGTCGCTTGCGAAAGCCCCATTGTTATTCGAACAAGTGTAACAATGACTAGTCTGCCGCTCCATTGTTCGGCAACGAAAAGCTTTGCTACAATTATTTTCGGCCTAGTTCAACGCGTTTTGAACATGCGCTTGTCCTAAGGCAATTATTTTTTAATTGACCAGTTATTTCGCGGAAACAAGGTAATAACCCACTTTTTGTTTTTTTGCCCAGGTTTGGTCACGTGGTCAGAGAAGAAAGATGGCACAAGAAAATCCCAAAATGCACAACTCTGAAATTTCCAAGCGACTCGGCGCGGAATGGAAAACTTTGTCCGATTCTGACAAACGACCTTTCATTGATGAAGCTAAACGACTCCGAGCGCTTCACATGAAAGAACACCCAGACTACAAATACCGACCCCGACGAAAAACCAAGGCCATTCTTAAGAAAGATAAATATGGTATGCCAGGTGCGGGTATGATGCAACCTGGATCCGGGCTCCAAGGTTCCGCGCCACGAAGCCACATTTCCCCTTCTCCACTTGACTACGGTTACTATGGTCAGTCGATGATGGCTCCCCAAGACCATATGAGCGGATATGGCACAGGTGCACCACATAGTTTTTCGCATCCCGGTATGAGCAATCCAGCAACACAACGATACGAGCCATCTGCAATGTCGATGTACTATCCAACATACACGGCCCCAACCTCCCTACCAAGCATGAGCTCGCTTACAAGTCAACACAGTGGTTACCCACAGTCTGCATACTCAGTTGGCTCACCTGCTTACAGCCTTGCACAATCACACACTCCAACAAATTCCATGCACAGCTTGAGCGCGGGCTCTCATCACAGTAGCAGTGGCGTACACTCGCCAGCAAACACTAGCCCAGGTGCTTCGTCGGTTACATCGGCCGCTGCTTCATCAGGTGGTAGTCCACTACACCAACAACTTCTACCACCAGCCCACCAGTTTCCCCTTCATATGTACGCACCACTAGGCGAACAAGCAAGCGCAAGTGTAGGTAGCAACGATCCAGTCAGTCCCGGGATCCCACGATTGAATGTTATGCAACCTTCTCACTACCAGATTGCCAGTACAGTTGGCCAAAGTCAGATGCCAATGCATGTCCCACACATGTAAGTTTGTTGACCTAACACCAACATTAACATGTTAAGGCTGACCATGAACATTGCTGTTGCGAAATAAAGTGGATACCAAAGTCTGTAATAGATTTTAATACTGCGCCGAGAGATACCAGCTCGGCTTATAACATACTCTAGCATTCTAGTTCAATTTTAGGTTAGCCTATGTAACTTTCTGTACCTATCACGTTAAGAAATCGCTCCTTGATATTGCTTACATGAAAATCACACGCATATGCTTGGTCCCAACTGTGAAAATCCCTTGTACATAACCAAAGTCACTTATTGTAAGCTCAGCAGTGCTGGCTCAAGGACGCTTTTATGTCCTGTTTTAATTTTTTTAATTTATGGCGCCCGTTTCTTGATGTTGCGGACAGCTTTTGTGGATATTGATTTATTTTTTATAAAATGGAATGCTTAACTCATTCAGTCCAGGTGATCGTTCGTTTTCTATTTAATTTTATTGCGATGTGCCTTCTAGTTTTGTAATTTGCATTTGACGTCTACAAGTACTGTAATGTCCAATCACTGGTTTTATTTTATCAGTACATATTTGATTTTTGAATGTCGATTTTTAATCTTATATTGCATGTCGATACGTTTTTTATTTGCTATTTTTTGTTGTTTATTTCAGCACACCAAATATTGCAGTCAACATGGACATGATTAAAATACATGAGCATGCATTACCTATACAGTTCTACATGTTCAATGTTTGTACAAAAGTTACACAAGTTTAAATTATTTTTTATATAACACATACAGGTGTGTCTGAGTAGATATTTTACACTTTAATTCTTCATAGCAAAAACCAATCGTAAATAGTAGATGCTTAATAATAATTTTGCACTGTATGCACAACTTCAAACAATTCTTCATAAGAACAATTCAAAACTTCATGTAAATTCAGTAATCTTTACATTTGTTACTTCAAAAAAACTTTTAAATTCTTCAAATCAAATATCAAGTTGCTTTTAACGGCTTATTTATTTGTTTTCACTGTTTTGTGTGCTTGTCGTTGAGACCAGCATTTTTATCGCCCTTACACGTACTGCTTTTGTTGTTTCAATATAAACTTGATGCCACAACATTAACTCATAATTATAACAAAAGAACCAACAATTTTTGTATACCCTTGGTTAATTTTTGTTGTTTTTTTTTCTCTGTTTAATCGAAGCACCCTATGGTTTATTGTTTTGTTTGTATGTTTTGCTGTTGAGCAGCCTAAATAGCAAGTTGTAGAAACCAAATAAAAAAATTATAACAAAAGAACTGGTGTGTTTAATCGGCCATTGAATAAAAAATTAAACTTGAACAATAGGTAACAAGGTATACACATTGTTGCAAAAACGAAAATAAAACAATTTTACTACTCAAGGTAGATCTCGTATAGTAAAAGTTATAAAATAGCTCCAAAGGGAAAGTAGTTTTCAGCAAGATGGTCGTTATGCCTATAACCAAAGAACAAACCGTGACGGTAAACATAAATGCTTTTAAAGTGGGTCCCAATATAACTAAAGTATTACTGGCAATTTTACACATAAAAATAAATTCTTTAAAAAGTACATATGCATAAACTTCCAGGAATTAAGCATATAAGAATAAAAAATACCCAACATTATTATCCAGTCTTGTTCAAGTTATTTTAAATTAAAATCTAGCAAAAATAATAAGGTGACATATTTCTGGTCAAATTAAGTCGAAGTAAATTTAAGTACATCTGCTTAGATGCATGGTATTAAATAAGTCCCAGTGGGTGATCTCAATGAATATTAAATAGCTTGTTATTTTGTTCGAGAACCGTGTAATCCACCTAATTCCGTGCAAACAAAAACCCTGCTGGTCCCATAGGGAAAATTGAAAACAAAGAAAATTGATTTAAATTCGCACGACATGACATACCTCTATTATGTTCAACAAATTCTTATTATAATCCAAATTCGATGTGGTGTCAACAAAACAATGAGTTTTGGTAGGATTTGTTTCAATAAATTTATTCACAAAAACACACAATACCCAAAATATGACGCCATCTTTATATTACGGTGATCTATATATATTGACAAGCGAGGCGTATATATATCGACAAAATCTACTTGATTAGTAGATTAAATTTGTCGTGTCTTGTAAATTGAAAGTGGAAGCTTGAGTGTAAACGTACGCCTTAACACCGAGCGTTTGCCAGCCTTAAGTTTTTTTCTGAAGGGTTTTTATGTTCGATGACCAAGCTAAAGGTATGTAGATAAACAGGCATTTGTTAAATATGTTATAAAGCGTTGGTATTTCTACCAAGTTTTCTTAGTTATGATAACACTTTGGTTTGTAAAATTATACATTAAATGATAACCCAATAACTTCGGTTTATGCCTTTTAGGAAAATTTAAATTCTCGCCGTATCGTACTGGGATCTAAATTTTCAAGTGCTTTGTTTTAACTAGTGTCATGACTGACCGTGTAAGCCCCTTGAACGAAGATAAACCAAGTTCCTTATCTTTCCAGGTTTCCCTAATGGTAATTACCTGTCTGTTGGCTTTTGTTTTTCTCACACATTCATCCAGCGACTTGATTTTTTACGCTCATTAGATTTTTGGGGCGTGAGACTAAAGACATCCTACTCGGCCATGCGTTGCGGGCAGGCCTTACATTGGTAGTAGTCGGTTTGGAAATCTATAACCGATTGCGTGGAAATCCACAGAATAAATAGTTTACAGAAATTGAGCCTTAAGTGTTTGGTTTTTGGTGTTGGGTTAGTCAAAGTCACCTACACTTGCTTACATTAGCATTGTGTTTCACACGGACATAATATTGTTGTGTGGTGTATTAGTCGACTCCACTTCAGCTAACGTAAGTAACTATGCGTCATACTCCAGATTGCACAGTATGTAAACAAAGTCTTACAATTTCCCGACATTTTCATATACTGTTACTAAAACAAAAACCAAAGTTGTATTTGTACTGATCAAAACTCTTCAACAGAAGTCAATCTTCTTGCAATGTTTTCCTAATATGTAAACGTTTGCAGTGGGAATAAAATCAAAGTAGGCATAGACTCTTATGTTTGAGGTTTCTTATTTCGGAAAAGTGGGGTCCTCGGATTACTTAATGTGCAATAAGTCATTGCAATCTCACCGTCCCGAATTACATTCACGGCGATTGCGCTGCATTTGAAGCACTTTCCCATGATAAAGGTGGCAATAAAATAACTTAAATTTTTCAAATTTTGGAGGCTATTTAATTTTTCAACAAAAAAAGATTAGTTGGTTATTTCGGCAATATTTATTTAAGTGATATAATTTTATAAATATTTGCTAAGTCACTATATAAATTAAAATAAGTATGTTAGGAGAATAAAAACTTAATTTCAACAAGACTCAAGTACCCTAGAATTACTTCACGACGTTTGTTATGACATATAGCAATCTTTAAAAAACGAAATATATAAGCATATCTTCATCATATATCTTTCATTACTAGACTGTGAGTCCATATTGTTTTGAAATTGTCGTCACAGCGGATATGCTTTTTGCAGCTCCAAAATGCGTCGTTTTGCGACAATTTTATTTTTGTTTAAAAGCCATTTTTCACCGAGACGAGTTAATTGACCGACGCTAGCCTCCGTGGCGCAGTGTTTTTGAATGCATTTGCCTTACAAGCGTGCAAATGGCATTTTGTATTAGCTTCTGGCTTGGTATATGAAACTTTAAAATATAACAGCAAAGTTAATGGATAGTTTTTCTAATAACAAATAAAATTTAATTAGTGTATACCACCATTTGTAAGTAAATTATTAATGTCAAATATTGCTTTTTATAGAAATAAACAAATGTTCTAACAAAATACTATTTCTTTTACTTTGAATGAAGTAAAATACCCATTTTAGGTTACAAAAAAGTTATTTCTAACTAACAAGTCAATTATTTTAGCCACTTTAGTATTTTTGACTAATCACTTTGGTTAAGAGTGCCGACTTAAGGCCCGTGTCGACTCTTTTTGAAATGTAATGGGTCAATGTAATAGTTCAACAACGAAATAAAAAGGTACAATTTCATGCTTAAGTGTAAAGGCTATTGGTGTTTATGTTTTTAAACTGAAAGGACAATACACGTCGGCACACCCTGAACGGTTATTTACAAATCTATTTACTAACTTTTAAAACAATTTCGAGATTGCATTCATATATACAAGTTAGCGGCGTCTGTCTTTTTATTACATCAATTTGGGGTAAGGCATTCATGGTGTAGAATTACTAGACAGAAGCTAATCGTACATAGGTATGCATATATCACTTGGGTTAAATCTTGCTGTAACCGCAGAGGCTAAACTGCTTTGGCACGCGCGTGACGAGCGTTTTACATGTTATAAGTGCTAAAAATTAGCGAAATTCGACACCGAGTAATCGCACCGAACCAGAAACAAATGTGAAAGTTTAAGCGCATATTTCTGTCTGAGATTGGAGGAGGTTTATATGTCACCGGGGCGCGACTGGGCGAGTTTCTCGATAACGTGACGTCATCAAAAAGTGTATGACGTCATCGGAAGATACTGTCATGAAAAAGGCGCGATGGGTTTTTGGCAAATTCTTTGTTAGTATAAGACATCACGCTAGGTTATATTTGTAGTAAATGATAAAAGACAAAACTTTTTCAGTGATTATGTATTTAAATAAACAGTTGTGACAGCACATTTCCTAAGACAATATTGTTCTTAAATCAGCATTCTCTTATTTGCCAAAATCAATCCCAAAAAAAAATGGTCCAAAAACAAGCAAAAAATCACAGAACACGGAAGTGGTAATCACGTGACCACGTGTTCCCACGGGGTTAATACTATAGCTTCCGCATTTATTTAACCCCATCATTGTTATGGCAACAAATTACAAACCAGCTATACTTATTTACATGGAGACACTCTACGGTGCATGTTATGACCATAACACCTGCACCCACGTATGTAACATATGATTTTATTGGGCAATTTTTAAAGTGTTTCTCCCCAAATTACGGTAACCTGACATATTTCGCATTGTTTCAAGAGACATCACTATTAAATACCTTCACCTAATAAATAACATCAAACAGCTGGACGGATAACTATTTATTGTTAACGATAAATAAATAATTGCTCGTTTTAAACAGTAGGCTCTGTTGAATAAATGTTTAATAAATTAACTTATAATGGTATGCAGTTAACTGAATTGCCTTTTATTTTATGTCCTATAAATTCGATTAAAATAGTTGACATAGGGTAGCCATTCTGAAATTTGCGCTCAGTAAGTGACGTCATTAATACACACGCGGCTCTTCTGTTTTGATGTGGCAACAAGTCGTTAAAATTTAATAGTTTAGTACACAGTTTGTGATCTGATTAGGATATTTGTTTTAGTAAATTTTTGTTTACCTTTTTCTTTTATTAACAGCTGTGTTACTAGATCATTTAAATAAACGACCTTGAAATTTTACAACTACAGAAATTAATCACAGTTTTATATGGGAGCTGAATAATTAAACTATTTATCTATATTTAAGTTTGTTATTAAGGGAAAAATGACACATTAAATAATATAGAATATATTTTAAAATGATGCTGCCTTTAATAAAAAATAGCAAAGTCATGATTAACTCAAATAGGGCAAAGGGTAAACAGTTCTTGACATTTTCACAATTAATAATAAAACGATTATTTATCCTATTCAGGTGCTCCAAAATACGCAGAGACTTCATACAAACAGGAATTTCTCAATAACTTACACACAGAATAGTTATCGAGTCGGCTTTGTTGAAAAATACGAAAAACACCCTTACGTGCGCGGGTCTATCATTAAACTTAATCCCTACCGGTTTGCGAGGATCATTAATGAAATTTTGATGGCAAACAACTGATCCGAGTGGATAAAAATTTAATGAAGATTTACCAGAAAGCTGTTACAGTCATTTAATAACTTTACCTCAACACGCGACATTTAAACTATGTAACCAAATTACAGCGTTTAAATGGTCAGATGTTTGTACATGTTGTTTTATCAGTATAATATCGTAAATTGTGTACTATTACATAACGATATAAAAGATGCGTTGTGGTCAGTATAAATCCCCATTCATAATAACACGCGCTGTGACATTTAAAGTATATAAACGAAACAATTATAGACTTAGCGAGATTGCCCGGCATTAACGTTATGGTGTCCGCTGGCTTATTATATATTTATGGGTTAATCAAGCTGCAAGTGGGCTTCTTAAACGCAATTACAATTAAGCGTCTTCAAAGAGTTTCCTTTTGACCACTTCTGAAATAGGCATTTTTGTTTTCGGGTCACCGCTTTTATGTTACTAAACAGTAAGGAAAATAACCAACAGGTGACGTGGTAAGGATTAACTTCGTCACATAAAGCCAAATGTTGAACAAAAAATGAAATTCGAAATTATTTTTTTAGCGATAAAATATCGAAAATGTTTTTTTGGCTACATAATCATTTTTCACTGCAAATCTCTTTTAATAAACCTACCGTGCTTTTTTTGTGGAAAAGCGAGCCTCAAATTTTAAGCTCCTTTCTATATACAAACCGGGCGTGTTTGGTAAAATTTCGTCAATGATTTACGTGCTAACGCGAGAGCAAGACGGATGGATATCAGAGCTAAGCCTCGCTTGATCAAAAACCTAATAACTCATTAAAACCTTCGGCTGGGAAGTGTGCTTAACGCTAGCACAGTGCGGCCTGTGCACACAACAAATATATTGGTCGAGGGCGGTGTGTGATTTGGCGACGAATTAAACATTTCTCGGGCAATTAAATGATCGCAGTTCGGTTGTCAGACGCGTAACTTTTATGGATTGATTCTGGTGTTTGTTGCTTTGCGTTTTTACGAGTGTTTAAAAGAATAAAGTTTGTTGACTGTGGGGTGCTACTATACTCGCTAAGACAACATAAAACAAAGGAGTTATAAAAATCACGTGGTCCATTTTTTTATTATAAAACTATAAAAAAAAGGTATGAACTTATTTTCTACCGCCAATGACCGCCAGAAACTTGTCTAAACGTCAATATATTAAACTTTAAAAAAATCCAATAAACTGACACTAAAAATATTTTTCAAAGTATTTGGGTAATTAATTTTCGGCCACTTAACGGGTGATTTAATTGCGATTTATGTAGTGCTCTCGGAAGCAAACATGCATTCATCACTTGTGCGACGTCCATACATCACAGCGTTAACTCTTGACTTGGCTAAAAAACACTCGCTGACCTTTTCTTAGCACCCACTTGGCTTGCATGTATATAGAGCGTACGATCTCAAAAACGAACGTGGTGGTCACGTGATTTGGAAACGGGGGCTTACTAGACATTGTATATTGTTGTTTGGTAGATATAATTTTACATGTGAATTGCGAATCATAAACATTGTATATTTAGGCCAGGTTTGACTTGATTTTGAATTTGTTGTTGAAACAATACAGAAACCGTTACTTGTTAGAAAAACAAAAAATAGAATAACGAAAACGGAAAAAATTCACCGGAAAACTAACGATTTTCTGTTTTCTTTAAGTCAAGTTGGCATCCATATTTCGTGTAAATCAACCCCGCTAAAACAACAGGACTAAACAAGCAGTTATTTTAGGCTCCCACTCACTTTCCCGAGCAATATCATCATAAAAATCTTTCGCACGTCACAGATCCGATTCGCAGGCGTTTTATTTGCCAAAAAGAACATTAAATATTATTTGCCTTTTCGGTAATGACGACGCAATACCAGAGCAAATAATAAATCAAAGGCGCCAAGCTCGTTTGAAGTCTATCAATAATCGAATCTGGAAACGCAAAATATTGCGACGAGGCCAGCGCCTTGTATAAGCAAATATGTCGTGGCTAAAATCTACGCAGAACGAAAGTAAATGAAAAATTCCGTGTAAGCAAAAATAAGCAAAGCAAAAATAAGCATTTTTTAAAATAAGCAAGCAAAAATAAGCATTTTATTTAAAATAACTAAAAGGAACCTTAATGGCCTTATATGCTGAACTTGCAAACACATGAAGTAAATACTTTAGCAGATTTACCAGAGTAAAACTTTAGCAGAGTTACCAGAGTAAAAATATGTAGTTGAGGTTAATCTGCAGTTTACATTTTCAGGAAAAAAATTTAAAATAAAATGTCATTTAATACATTAACTTAAATTCTAATATTTGCTAAAAAAATTTGAAATTTAAGTGTTAAAAATGTTTTCCACCGTTCTACACAGTTTTCCAATGTTGTTTTACGATTACGTGGCTTAGCCTGGTCGAACAAACAGCTGTTTCTATAGAACCTGGCCCGATCTATTTGCTTATCATTCCTCACAATATATTCGGTTAAAATAGGAAGTATACACACACAATTAGTCACATAGCACATACATACACCACTTCATCATTTCCAGTCGGACACAAAACAAACTTAAGATAAAACGCGATAATGTGTGCCCTTCAATTAGAAAACAAATAAAAGTAATTAATAAACAAACCTTGGCATGTTTGCACTATATGATGCTCTCAAATTCGCGCCTCTTGAATGATTGTTTAACTAATTAATTTACGATTTGATTAGTCAACTGATTTAAATTTTTTACCGACTATCAGATTAAACAAAAACACAAATTCGAAGTGAAAAAACAAAAAAATAAAATTATGTTTTCAAATTGAACAATGGTTAGGAAAAGCAAAACTGAAATATAGCTCGTAAACACGTGCTGGCAAATACACTTTAAAGAATAAAATCGTAATTGGTTAAACCTACTTACCCTAGAAAAGCAAACAGGTAGAAGATTTAAACTGAAGTGGCCGTTTGATCATTTAGAGAAGTGCTTAAAAATTAGTTAACCCCGTTTTAGTGATAATCATTATTTAAAAAAAAACTTGTCTATTTGAAAAGTTTTATCTAATTGGTATGGGGCGGGGTGATAGCTAATTTTAGTCCAGTGCCACACCTCCCCTATTTGCGCAAGTCATCAAAGCAGAAGATTTACAGGTTGGTCAGCAGAGATCACTGTCATTAGTTAAACCAAATTGTTTGCTTTAAGCAATAGGAGAAACTCAATTTAAAAACAACGCACGTTAATATAACTTATATCCTTTGGACTTTGTAATTTAAATCTCGGCCAGAAAAATTTAAAATAAGAGCTATTAATTTACTAAATATGTTATGTTTAATAATACAATCACTCTCAATAGTATTTTTAGAAGTTTTGCCACTATTAATTACATGCTTTTCAACGGAAGGCTAAATCTAATAACATTCGTGTAAAAGTTAATATGTTTTTGCAGCATGTGGAACGCGACTTCATTAGTTGAGCGGTAAGGTTCCTATTTGTGAGATTGTGGTAAGGCAAGCCCGAACAACCGAGTCCAGGCCTCTCACGCAAACCCGCATCAAATTAGAACCTATTCAGGTTCACTACGCAAGACCTCGTGGAAAGCGGTGTGATGACGTCATAAAGAAAATAGCTACACTCGCGATTTTGGCCTCTGGAATAATTTTCCAAGCGCCGTTTTGCTGCGGCTCATTTAAAATATACTAGGCAGCCCGATAAAAGTAATATCAAAATACATCGATAAAAAAGGGTTGGTCAAGTCATAATATTTTGTTTATAGATGAAATATCGACTTTAAGGGAAATCTGATTGGCACTGATGCATGTAGTTGACCTGAGCTACTACAGTTTCCAGATATTTAAAACGAAATTAGAATCCATCAAGCCCGCCCTAATCATTAATCTAATCCCAAAACTCGTAGCCATTCCTTTTTTGTGCGGTCATTGAACACGTTGGGGCACCTGCACAAAGGCGAATGACGTCAATCGAACACGCTAAAGTTGAGGCAAAATTTCAAGTTTCTTGCAAGCGTCAATTAGATCCAAATTAATGGGAACTAACAACGTTTGAAATCAAATATGTTTACTTTTTATCAAGTGTAAAAAAACAGTTTCGCAAAGTTATCTATTTTATTTCTTTGTGGGTAACACAAAACCATCAAAATTGTAAATGATTTTACAAAAAAATGACGTAACAAGGAAAGAGTTTTTAGGCCTTAATAAAAATTCGCCCGCTGGTTTGCCAATTTATCAAGCACCATCAATCCACATGCCTCAACTTAAAGAAAGACAAAAGCGTCCCGTGGTGTGTCACAGCCTCACGAATTACTCTCTTTATTTGGGTAAGCAGCAAACACTAAAAAATCGAAGAAAAGGAGGCTTGTTCGGGCTGCTATTTAGATTGCGGTTGAAGTCATGGCAACCACTATTCCAGTGTAATACGTCAATTTGCTAGTTTGTACACACTGCTTGCGATTTGATCAAATGTTTAAATTCAAGTAAGTAAATACAACACTAAAGTCCCCCCAAGAAAAATCTCGAACCGCCATTTTTTTAAAACTAGAAATTTAGAAATTTTTTAAAGTCTTAAATTTGCTAAACTAAGTGTATATTTGTTTAATATAATAAACTATGTAGTTGCCAATTGTCCAATGCGGATATACATTGACAAAAGAACCAATACAAATGCAGTAGTAGCCTAGTCTTTTACCTACTTGGCCGTTTCCATTTATCTATTGTCCCCTAGTCATCAAATCCTCGTTGACAGCCTGGGAGAATCCTCAATGCAAAAAATAGAAAGTCTAAACAAGTTGAGGTCTTCACTGTGAAGCCTTTTGTATTGGCTTGAATACAGCGGCGCGCTATCTATAGGCTATTAACTCGCGGCCTTCATTGTCCCAGGCCGGGACGAACAAAAAGCATCGCCTTGCACGGTTTAAAACGAAGGCCATGCCCATTGTGAGGCTGCTATCCATTGACGGTGTGCATGACGAAACCAACGGATTGGAATAATGGAATACTCCTGAATGGAGACAAAGAGCTTTGTATATCTCTGTAAGGGAAGGAAACAAAGGGTGCGGAGTTGGGAGTCGCGTGGAGACACTTACCGTACAATTGACTAACCGGTGAGAAGCAATTGATTCATTGTTGAAAGGTTTGTACTGTTGTGCTGTTGCGAATTCGTAAATGAGAACGTGAAATTGAAGAATAAGTTTCCCACTTTTGCGACAAAGGATTCGGAAATAGTTGCTTTGTGATAATTCGGGCACAATAGATTTTTACAAGGGGGGCAATAATAGGGGAATGACAATAAAAAAATCTATTTCCAGTTTTATAGTAATTGTTAAACCCAAATTTTACAAACCAAAAATATTTAAAATACTTACCATTTTTTTAATTTTTAATAAAGACATAAACCAGTTTAAAAATCAACAAATTTAATTAAAAAAAAGGCTCGTCAAAAAATTGTTAAAAATGTTATTGGTAAAAGTGGAGGGACACGGTAATGAATGTGCTGCTGATCGCTTGTTGTCAAAACAACTTTATTTTAGGTTTTTTATTAATACCCCGATGTTACGCCGGAAAAACGGGGTTAGGTTTAAAACAAATAACCCCAGAATTAATTTAAGGCTGGGTACTTAAGCCTAAGCCCCAAACTTCAGCCAGATAAAAATAGAACCCAAAAAACTTGCGTTTGATCTTGAAAATCAATTTCTTTTGGGTTACCACCCAAAAAAATATTTTAGGTAAATTATATTTTTTTATTGCTATCATTTAGGCGAATATTTATTTATAGCATCATTAAAAATTTATTTTGCATAAAGTAGTTTAGACAAAGAACTTAAATATTTTAGTTATTCTAAAGGCTTCATAATTTAAAAAGGTAGTTTACTAAATCTAATAATGATTAAAAAAATAATAAAGAATTAAAAATGTGATACTGTTGTTGTTTTACCCATTTCTAAATAATCAAATATATTTGATCAATATTGGTAGCAAAAAATAAAAACATTTAATTAAAATGTTTTATTCTTTTTTGGGTTTACTTTTTGCATTCCAATACCATAACATCTAAAAAAAAAAAAATTAAAAGTTAAAAAAAATCATATAATAAATAACGACTTCCAGTAAAATTACTTAAGAAGGCTTTTTAAGGCTACCTGAAATGCGATAACGCCATTAGCGGTGGAAGAAACGACGTAGTTGAGAATAATCAAGTTGTCTCCCGTCTCCTGAATAGATGTGAAAATACGAGCCATGGCTCCCATAAACATAAGGAATACGGTGATGGCAGAAAGCTGGCCAGTGTGCCCGTTTCTGTAGTTGTCAATCGCTTGTAAAAGCTAAAAAATGGCCAAAAAAATTTTAACAAAATATTAAGCCAAAAAAAACATTTAATTCGGGTCTATGAAAGAGTATATAAACTATCCACAATTTTCCCTAAGATTTGATCTTCTTTTTATGATAATTACACCATTTATTAGAAGAAGAAAGTTATGTTTTAATATTTTTGTTGCCATAAATAAGCAAAGCGACTAATGGAAAGAACCACGCCTTGTGTAGCACGTGCTAGCCCATGTTGAATCATAACAGGAAAAAATAAAAATCATAAACATATTAAAAATACAAAAGTGACTCAGAAAAAAAAACACGTTCAACGCCAGTCGGGTCGTCTGGTCACCGTCTGGGGTTTATACAGTTAAAAATAAACACATTAGCGCGGCCTTGTTATTATTTACCCAAGCCCCGCGCCCCTAAATGTAACACCTATAGTGTAAAGCTCGTTTGAAAGGCTAGCTTGGGCTGGTTAAGGCAATACAAATAATGAAAAAGGGTTGTTTATTTTTATAAGCATTTCAGCGTTATTTTTGTATCTGTTTAAATGCGTTGGGTCGCCCACGGTTAATTTCAAAATGGTTTCAACGGAAAAATATGAATTAAAATATGTAAAAAGTCACTAATGACAGTGTTGAAATAAAATGTTAACAAAATAATTTGTGAAGAATTTTGTATATTTGGGGTCACATCCATCACCTGATCTCTAATAAATCAAAATAACACCAAAATTAAGAAGACAAAAAATCAACAAAGAATAACAACCTCATATTAATTAAATTCAAAAAAAACTTTGATGTTTTTATTTTTTTGTATCCAAATAAAACAAAAATTAAATTTCCCGAAAATAATCTTACTCGACCCGCGTCATCGACCACGTGTTTTGTCTCGGGTTACGTCACGGGCAACTGAAAGTGCAGCGGGGTGTGACGTAAGTGTCACGTCACAGGTTAAGGAGAGATCAAAATCGGGGGAACCGGAAGTTGCGTGAAGTTGTTTTAGGGGACAGCAAAAAACAAACATTTCAGATGTAATTCAAACCCGAAATTTTATAGTTTTTCAAAGGGTTTCGATATTGACTGAAAATTGAGCTGGTAATGATGTTTTGAGTTAAATAGGTTCCGCTTTTTTAAGCAACACGATACTTATTTTAACAAGGAGAATTTCTAAGTTTTTTTTTTTTTTTTCCAAATTTTGGTGCGTGCAAAACCGCAATAAAAACACACCCTTAAAAATCGTAAAACGGGAAACTAATCGAACAAACAATTACCCGAAACGGTCGATTAAAAGCGAAGAATAAAAATATTCGCGACCTAGTCATTTCAGTATCGTCGTTACGAGGAAATGCGTTATCGGCCAACGATATCAATCGGGTTTCGATCCATTACTTTACACTCTCAAATCCGGGTCCCAATCCACCTGAGTAAAGAAGCCAGCGGCGCCGAGGTCCACCCTTAATCGCATTATACCATCGCATCAGCACGCCACACAAGACGTATTGAACCCGGAAACGTGACGTCATAAGGATTTTATGCTTGTGTTAAGCCGTTGAGGTCGGGGCGTTGATAGGATTTCCGGATCGCGTTTTTTCCAAGGTTTTTATTATAGGGTGTGGTAATGACGTATATTATGGCTCCACATGCCACCAACGGCGGCCCTAATCACGTGTCACGCTGACGTCACAATGTTGTTGTGTTTTATGAAAAGTGCTTCAAAATATTGATATATTGACGCTGGAAAATGTATTAAAGCCAGCTTAACCACTTTAGATAATAAAAACAAATATTATTTGGTAAAATTAGTTGTCAAAACAAATTTAAATAAAATTCTTTACAAAACATTCTTTTTTTTCCAAATACAAGTTCAGTTAAAAACCTATTTTATTTTGAATTAATAAGAACTTAAAATTAAGTCTCGTAAAATTAGGGTGGTCGTCACGTGACTGAAAATATTCACCATTTTTTTAATAAGATTTTGTAACAAAACTGAGAGGAAATGATAAGTTTACACGTTCCAGCACTAACATGATTTTTAAGGGGTAAGGGATTACAAGAGATCCCGCACAACGAGCGGGAGCTTTACCCAACACAATAACCACTTCATTAAACCAACACGACTTTGTGTACGTGTCACAGTGTTGAGATAACCAATATCCACATTTCAATGGCTAGCTTGCATACGCGCGAAATCCGGATCAAACTGGATCTAGCCGGATAAGGAGGGATGTCATATGCACTTAGGTAGAAAGGCTGTTTGTAGGCTCGCTCCTATAGGTTTTTAGATCATATAGCTAAGTGAATAATGCACGAGTAAAGATTCCTAATGTAAACAAATTACCGGGGAATAATAAAGTTTGTCGGTAAACGATCAAAAATCGCATGTTGACTCGTCATATGCGCTAAGCCAGGGCGAGTTTACATAAGAAGAAGGCAAGTCGCCGCCCAGATGAGCGATCATTCCATTAAAGTACGACGCAAACATGATATTAAAAGCTCTTTCATCCGATATCGCACCCCAGCCCAGCAGTGAGAAATCGAATGTTATTTCAACGCTGTTGTTTCAAGCAGGGAGATTACTTATGGGGAGATGTGGCGTTTAAGTAATGACAAATCGAATCGATATTGCCAGTGGCGCCACTGATATGACTTATCTCAGAGAGCTTGGGTTCGATGTTGTATTACGCGAGACGCGGAAACGCTTATGCCGGCCCGGAAGATATTCGTTGATAAAATGACGAAATATAATTCACACGAAATAAAAATTGAAAAATCTAATTTAGTTTTCGACACTGGCCAACTATGATAACACATCTGTAGAAGCAGCAAGTTAATAAAATTATCGATTACCAACATAAAAAATATTTTAAATTAATGATGGTAAAATCCTACCAATAATCAAAAAAACATTCATTTTGTTATTATCATCAACTCGGTGACGTGACTGACTAGAGTGTGGGTTAATGAGTGGTTAGCTGGCTGAAAACTGTCACGTGATCACCCAAACCCATCATATGAGTTCTATTTCTGTACCGTAACTGCGTGAGAACCAAGTTAATGTGGTGGATCGAGTATTTCATTTCGATTCCAACCGATATTTCGATGCTGCGCTCAGGCAGAGCACGCACGCCGTAGCGCGGTCTCAACCGCTTATTACCCGGCCGTACTAATGCTACATAATACGTTGTTGCCCTGGTGTTGGTCGGGCTAATGACAAGGCGACAGCGAAGCTTATTACGGACTATATTGATAGCGGTTATTACACGAGCACCAGCGTTGATTGCCATGGGAAAATTCGACGAAAGAAATTACCTGTTGGTCGGGGATATATCAGCGTCCTGTTTATTACCCTTTATCACCTTTTCCTAATGGATTTCAAATCGGAATATTAAAATAAGTGCATTTTCACATGGTGTAAAAATAAACTTAAGGTTGAAATAGCTACATGTAAGTGTGTAGGCGTATTCAAATATCCTGGTTAGTAAATTAAATAGGGTTAAAAATAAACCCAGTACAAACATTTTCTATCTCACAACAGGGTTATTGGAACAAAACTATGTCGCCATATTGCGGTTCAGGCATAATTAGGAAACAAATAGCGGTTACGAAAAGCCACTTTAATTCGGGAGCAATTTGTAAGCAATTCTCACAAGTACAAAACAATGAACCCACGGATAAATACAAGTCTCGTTCGATCCACGAAAAGTCATTAATGTCTCCGAAATGACCACCCCTGACTTGGCAGTAATAAGGGCAAGGGTAAGGTTATACACAAGCGCAGGTGAAAATTGGGTATCGCGTAGATAAAGCAATTAATTTACGGTGTGAGAAGCGCCAGAATGGCGTACCGTATACTAACGGATATTAGGAACAGTCAAAAAATTTCAGAATTAAAAAAATCGCTACTTCGCCATTTTTTTAAATTGTTTAAAAATTAACTGTTTTAGAATTGCAAATGGTTACGCCCCTTCTTAACTATGACGTAGATTTAAGACAACCGACTGGTCAACTGACTATAATGATCACGTGACATGCAATCATGGATCCGAAAATGTCGCTTGAGTTATTTTCTCACGATAGTTCCAGGACATGGGACACTAAGTTGAACGTTATACAACTGTGTCCGAAGCAATTTAAGTGTGCAAAACATGGAAAGAGTTAATGCAGTTAGAGCCGGGGGATTGGGAGAAGGGTGTAATTACTGCACCCGCGTGTAAGTTACATAACGACACTGTAACCGCAGAAACATAAAACGCAATGTTTGTTTGTTTTAAAAGCAAATAAAAACAAACACATGCAAATTTAACTCGACCTAAACTTATCGGATTTTATGATTAAAACCTGTCATTTTTAATTAAAATATTTTAAAGGTTAAAAAAGGCGGTACCAAAACTGTAACTTATAGTATATGCCAAGGTAGTAGTACACTTACCTATACTGAATAACCGTAAAACACCCCTATAGTGCATATATGGACAATAGCTTGCAATTAACTCTAACGAAACGCGTGGAGGGGACCCACCCCCATTGTATGTTACTGGTCCAAAACGTATAATATTACAACCACGCATTTGCGCAACAATAAAGAAAATGTGGCATCCATCAAGCGGATTAATTTCGTGACGTACGTGACCGGCCGGGTTGCAACACGTGATACGAAAATGGGTGACGTCATTTTCGAGATATTTTTAAAGAGGCCGAAATCGCTACAAAATTTTATTGACACTTAACTAGAAGGGGTAGTTTTCAATTTTTTAACAATTAATTTTGCTGTTCTAAGATACTAAAATTCACCCTTACGTATAAAAATGATGTATTATCTTTTTCTGTCCAATTTGCAAAAAAAGCTGGGTCTGTAATATAGTCGTCATTGGCTAAAATTAATAAGATTGCAGTTCCGGGTACGGAGCGTTGATGGCAATAAGGGGTGACGGGCAAACAAAGCAATCAAGCGACCTGGATCTACGGTAGAACAACCATGAAAGACTTTGCTCTCAACGGTGCGGTTTAAACGGTATATGGGGGCTAAAAGTTTAAGAAGGAACTAAAAAAAAACGGGAGAAAATTGGAGATCGGCTCGCACGAGCTGGCTTGAAAGACGAGGTCCTAGCAAAAATAAACACACGACAAACTGTCGCGCGGATCTCGAATATACCGAGCTGGGGCTGGAAATTTTTGGGACAGTCCTGTTGTGACACGCTGTCCTTTTTTCAGTAAAAGGGAAAATAGGAGCTGTTCGGATAGGAATGTCGTGTGTAAACCCCTTGCCTATGTTTAAACAAGACGTGACATAACTGTCAATGGTAAGATAACAATCAAAATAAAAGTTTCCAGGCACTTATCCCAACCGGAAAACTGAATTTTTAGATGAGGGTTAAAACAACAAAGTTACGGAAATTTTTTATATACCGGGTATAACGTTAGAGTTGCATTGTATTTAAAAACCATACAAACACGTGACCCTATACCCAATATGATAAAGCAAAACAAGGTTGCATTATAGCTTTGCAAATAAAATTATTTTAACTTAAAAAAAAACAGGGCAAAAATCAAAATAAAATCCCCAAATTTATGCAAAGTTTTTATTCTGATGAACCACTTGCACGCAACATTGTATTCGATTCTAGATACAAAAATCACAATAGGAATTTTAACTTTAAACCTTTGGTAATCTTATTGTGCTGCAGATTCAATTTCTCATTGTTCCATACTTGTTTTTTCATTGTTCTCACGCAACAAAGCAAGTCGCCATTTTGCATGCCGAAAAATGTTTTGAGTAAATTTTTAGTATTTTGGAGTTTAAAAATAATCGCCAAAAGAAAAAGATAAAATATTTCTGCTTGTTGTAAATTTAAATTTTCCAAAATATTTTTTTTACATTTATAAACGTGGAGCAAATGTATTTATTTTAAGACATTTTTGTTCGGTTTCGTTTCTTTTTTTTTACGAATGTTGTATAATATTTAATTTAATAAAAACCAATTTTTATAAATTTAAACAAGCTACAAATGTAAGACAACTCGTTATTTTTACAAACAAAATGAGTCATTAAATTAAATCTCGTCCGCCATGTTTAAGAAAAACAAGAAACTTGACAAAAAGTCCGCGCGTGCCATGAAGAATGGTTGATGAGGGTTTAATTTCCGTCTATTGTTGAATTCTATCAAATTCGTGTTGTTCAAATTAGGGGTGAGAAGCCTGGGAAAATTTGCACTTGCAACTTTCGCAGGCTCTTGGCCTGTAGTGAGATAAATACAAGGCATTGTGACTGTGTTGTTGTTACTAGTGATGTACAATAGACTGGCTACACGTTCTACAACTGAACCCGAATAAATTAAACTTCGAATTGAATTTTTTCGAAGAATAAACCAGTTTTGCATAAAAAAAACAAGATTTGATTCTAAAGAATGTAGATTTGTTGAATAAAAGAATTATCAGTAATCTCTAAAGTAAAGAAATGTTGTTAAAACAAAAATCTGCCAAGTAAAATGTCGTTGCCTGTTTTTGTTTAAAAGGCAAATAAAGGGAACAAAAAGAATTTAATTTTAAAATCTAAATATATCCCAGGATTTTCTATTTGTATCTTCCATTTAAGCAAATTTTACCTAAATATCAAGGAATATTGATATTGTAAACCAAGAATAAAGATATAGACCCTCCCTGTAAATAAATAGATGACATAATATTATAAATAATGAAAACCACATCAAAATCGATCTTTTGTTAAGAAATGTTCGACTTTAGAATAAAAATAATTTCAACTTAATCAAACAAGATTATTTAGTATTATTTTTGAGAGCACACCGTGATTTTTGCGTAATAATTTTCCAATTTTTTTTTTTGGATTTAGACATCCCGACTCTGCCCACTAACGATAAAAGTTAACAAAGAGACAACTATTGGTAATAAGTATTTACTCAATGCTGCAAACTAGCGGCGAAAAGTTTAACAAAAATAATTTGCCAGAAACTACTCCATAGCATCTTCTAGCGGATTAAATTTTTTTGAATTTTTATACCATGCGGTTTTCTAATAGAATGAAAATTCTGTTTTAATGGATTTTATATTAATTTTTAAAAGAACCCTTATTAAAAACATATAAAAATATATATATATATATATATATCGGTATATACACCCGTACATAAGTATGGCAATTTTTTGAATTTCATAGAAATGAATTGTGGCTTTGTTGTTATCATAACACCATACAAAAAGAATTGCAAGTAACATATTTGCACTGAAATCATTTTGTTGTTATGTATTTGTTACATATTACTACTGTAACATAATATTTATATAGATGTCTTTTTAAATAAAAAACAACTATTTTAAACACAAAAGGAAGTAACCACATGTTACTTAGACTTTTATATTCATTTAATTCTTACTGATAATACATAATACATTAATATATATATGTAGTAAAAAAAGTTTAAAACTATTTTGTACTAACCTTTTGTATATGTAGAGTATTTATCATATAATTAATATTAAAAAAAAAATTAACAAAATAATATAAATTTAGAATATGGAAATAGTAAAAATTCAATATTTACCTTTGCGATAATAACTGCAGGTAAATTACATGCTTGTAGTGCAGTTAATACTGAAATAGGAGTAAAACCTGAACCCAGAACAAATACGATGCTTGTGGTAAATATGACAAACAACAATCCAACAGCAGATCTTTTGTTGTAATACTAAAAAAAAATAAAAACATTAAAAAATTTAACTACAACTCTACATGTGGATAATTTTGTATGGGTTATTACGTAAAAAGATTTCAAAAAAATATTTATATGTTTTTATATGTTTAATAGATATTTCTTAAATTATGAATTAAAAAATTAAAGATTAAAAAAATTTAAAAAATACACATATATATTGATATTAAATTTACTTTAGTTTAACATATTACTTCATAAGTTTAATTTACCTGTATAAGAAATCCAATAAGAATATTTTGAATCAGCAAAAAGAATGAATCACCCCATGAACTATAAACAAAAAAATGTTATATTGCAGTCAGTGGTTTTGTATTGCCAATTCACCACACTTAAGTTAAAAGATAATATATAAATCGCTATACAATAACCCAAAAAAATCGTTTTTGATGCAACAAAATGACACGCAAGTTACTCGAAAATTTTTACTGTTTAATATTTAAAGTATACTAAAAACAAAAACTTTGAAAACTGAATCACCTGAATGGAAAGCCTCTGACAAAGCTGTAAGTCAACATAGATGTAATGGCATACATTTCTAACATCAATGAATTAAAACTAACACCCTGGCCACTTTGTGCAGAAACAATCTTCTGGATTTGTGGAACCTTAACTATAACATCGAATAAATACGGCAATATTTAAACAGCTCATTCATTAGGTAAAAAAAACCTTAAATTGTTAAAATATTTAAAAAAAACAAAGAGTTTTAATCCAAAAATATTAAAAGAGAATTTTCTTACCAAGAACTGCTCCAAGAACAATTGAATAACCAAGAAGTTTGCTGATAATTGCCTTGATACATGGTACTACATGAAATAATTAAAAATTTTAAGACAAAAAGTATATATGTTTTGATAAAAAAAGTTAAAATAAAAATCATTAAGTCTCTAAATCCACAAATTACCAAAGTGGTACTAAAATGACAAATTTTAATAATCAAAATAATGATAAGTGCAATTAATAAAACATCAAATTTAGTACCATAGCAAACAACTTAAGTAATAACCCAGTAGACAATATTTCTATATACAAACAGACAAAAACAAATACCCCAAAAAAAGAAAAAACTCTTACCATCTAGAAAGTTGAAATCCACAAAAAACTTGTTGTAGCAAGTCTCAGTCATTATTAGATTCATTGCAGACTGAAATGCCATCTTTATGTTTAACCTTCAAACCTTCTGGAATATTACAATTTACAGAAACACTTATACCTTTACTGTTTAAAATACTTTTTTGGGTCTATTATAAAATAAAACATAAATTAAAATAAATTACAGTTTAATTCACTAAACAATGTATAAATTTAAGTCTTAAGTTTCAAAACACAACTTGACCTACGATAATGCAGTTCAAGGTGTTTTATTAACATATAACAAATACAAACACATAGAAACAAAAAATATGTCATGCTTAAATAAACACAAAAATTTCAAAGTTTGCAAAAATACATTTTTTAAAAATCCTATATCTTAAAAACTAACCAATAAACACCTCGCCATATTACAACGTGGCAAATTTTTTACATTTTTTATTATTGAACCAGAAACCTTTGTTGCAAAAATCTATAAAAATAGGAATCCGTATGCTAGCGCCTCGGAGCTATTCAAAAACTTTAACCGTTTACCTACGTTAAACACTAAGTTCACATTACTTAACTTACATACTTGAAGAAAACAATTTTTAACTTTACAAAAATAATTCATAATGCATTAAACCTTTTTAGTTTCTTGTAATATTTTTTTTTTAGCAAAACAGTTTAACAGCTTATTGATCAAATGAAAATGCTGATGACAAAGAATTTAAACTTAGGTATGTTGTAAACTCGTACATAACGTAACTTAACGTAAACAATTTGTGATAAATGAATATGTTTTGTTAAATAGCATAATAGCTATTTGTCTTTCCCAACGATAAATTAAGTCAAGCGTCGAGAACGGTCTAGCGATTTTGTGGCACTTGATAAATATTTGCAAACGTTCAATCAGGCACAAAACCAGCTATTTTCAGGCGTTTATGAATGTTCATTTTTGTACCATAATGTTCATATTTTTTGATAAAGTGTTTTTATTGAACTTTAGCCTTTACGCCCATTTTCAATTAATAAGATAAATGATACTTAAAACGACGGTACACAAAATTTATTCCAGTGCCTCAATCGTTTATCAAATATTATTTGATAACCACATCCTGACTCTATATCTATAAAGTAACTTTATTGATTGCTTTAAGAAGTGTTATTTTTTTAAAACACACACATAATATATTTATTAAAGATAGTCGAGACTGAAAAATATTTGCTTATTAAGATAGCTCGCGACACTGAACTCAAATAACTATTTACTTTGGCTAAGATAAGGTAGATGGCTATATACCAGTTGCCTAACTGACATACTTTAGCTATTGTTTTGTATATTTTTACCGTATTAAAGTTCAGTATAAATAAACAAAAATACTACAACATAAAAAACCAAGTTAGTTTTTCCAATTATTTGGAGAATTATATTGAACAAGATAGAAATTAAAATATTCGAAGCAAAAATGAAAAAAGCGCAAAATGGCGAAACAAAATAATGTACTTTCGAAATAAAACGTTAGTAAAAGTAAACATAGTTTATCTAGATTTTTTAATAAAGACTTTATATTTTAACTGGATTTAATTATTTATTATTTATCTAAAAAAATTCATATTTTGACCGGGTATTTCTAAGATGCAGTCCAATTTTCTATAACTTTAATTTTGTTATTGCACTCAACAATTTCAAAGATTTACCACTCCAAAAATCATTTGTTACTGCAATTTCAAAAACAAAAAATTCCATTTTTCTAACCCTTAACTTTTAACCCACCTTATTAAATAGAGAATAAAAAGAACAAAAAAAGAAAAACTGCATAACTAATTTAGAAGCAATAAAAAATAATATAAGATTGTTTAACGTCAGTATAGCAAGAATTAAATAATTAAAACAGAATACTTGATAAAAAATTCACGGCATTTTAGCAAATTCATTAAAACGATAAAAATGAATTTATAACACAATGGCGGTAGTAACAAAATGCTAAAACTAGCAAAAATATCCAATAAAAACAATGCTTTAAAAACATTGTTCATAAAATGCATAAGAAATAAGATTATTTTTACGGTATTGTTTAAAATAAAAATCTTAATATATTGTTTTTGTTTTTTTTATTGTATTTGATATTAACCTTTAAAAAATATTTTAAAAAATTATAAACTTGTTTAACCAATGGGGTTGACAGTAAGCGAAAAATTTTAGCATGACCGTGGAAAAAAGGCAGCTACATGTACGACGTCATGAAGAATCATGTCGTCATGTAAGTGCTTTCTTGCGTGTCCTTGAACGTTAAGATAGTGGCTTTGCCTATTGGTTGTATACGACTTGTCCCGTCTAACCACGACTACCAGTTCACAGTTGAGCTCTCGCTGGACGATTGATACCATTACACGGCCAAGGCGACGGCCGATGACGTCATTTTAACACGTCACACCGCCACCACGGGGCCGTTAGTGTCCAAAAACGATTCGTTATACGAGGGAGGTGGTCTCATATCGCCGTGGTGAGAGGACAGAGTCGACGGCCGATGGCGGTCGTGGTCGGAGCCATGCAGGCGACTGTGTGACAGATGGTGATGTGACGACGGTGCGATGGGGAGGAGGGTGACTTGTTGAAGAGGGGTCGACCCTCGAGTGGGGGTCATAGGCGGTGATTGATACTTCTTCATGTGCCGCCGCCTTCGGTACACTTTGTATCCCAAAAAACTTAGTAACACAATAAAAAGAACTGCGCATGCGCCAAGTACGATTCCAATCACCAGTCCGTTACCAGCTGGTGCTTCTGGTGCAGTTGGGGAAACTGCATTAACAACAGGAACGCCACCTGAAATAATAAAAAATAAAATTTTTAATTTAAATTCGAGTTATTTAATTAAATGTTTATAACAGTTTGAAATTAATCCTACTAAGAGAAAGTCCACTTGAGTGTGGTCAAATATACATGAATAAAAAAACGTGACGCGCTGTCGAATCGATATACAATCAAGTCATGATTGTTTCAGGTTTACACGTACACAAACATTACAAAAGCACAAAGATAGGCGGCATGGTGCAATATAAACATTGGCACCAATTAAAATTAAGCTATGTAGCAACAGAGTAGAGTGTATGTTATGCACACAAGTGCTCTGAATCAGTAACAATAATCACATTGCCCAGTTCTCAACAAAGTTTTGGTATTACGTCACTAGAAGTTAAATAAACATGGGGTTTTAGTACTTGTTGCGCTACATTTTGATACCAACTTGCCGGTGTTAGTTACATTCCAATCTACAACCCGGAAAAAAACGTAAAAAAAACAAATAGGAAAATAATAACTATCCAATAATACGAAGCTAATAAGGAATAAAAACTACCCATGTAATTTAACACGCACTTTTTAAGCCTACCAACAACTGAATATACGGTTAATGATAATACATCACATTTTGGAAGTGCGCAAGACACAAATCCTGTTTTATATACTGAGGTAATAACGACTTGATGCGACTAGGAGGTCTTACTGGTATTAACCCGCAGTAAAACGTATACAAACTTTAAGACATAAACAATAAATAAATGCTGGATTATAGAGGGCATTTAACATAATGTTAATAGTAGGCTAATTATACTAATTAAACTTTTGGTATAGGTAAATGTTAAGTAGGTCGATCTATCAATTTAACATGTCGTACTTGCACTTGGTCAGTAACGGCGCCAGAAGCAATTTAAATGTTAGGTTAAATAAGTTGAAATGTATCTTCAAACGGTCAGTTTTGCGACAATGTTTTATTAATAGGATGATAATAGTAACAATTGGCAGGGGTCAGGCTTATGGAAATATTATACATTAATCACGGGTCATTGTGCAAACAATTTGCGGACGTTTAAAGTGGACATCTTATGTCAGAACGCCACGCGATGTTGTTGTATATCAGGTCAGAAAACCTAACCTGGTCGATGTAAAGTCACGTGACTTATCTTTTAAGTTTTTGTGACTTAATATTCCGAAGTATTGTGCAATTAATTTTAACGGAATTTTGATTTAATGTGTCTTATTTAGCTTAAAAAACGTAACAGATATTTAAAATTTGTTGAATTACCTTCGTTGTTGTTGTTGTGGATATTGACGTTGTTGTTGTTATTGTTGTTGTTGTTTGTTACTGTATGGGGTTTCGAAACTGTAGGTTTGTTCAAATTAATGCTGGGTTCTGGCCTTTTAATAACAACCGGTGGTCGTACTGAAGGTTTCACTACAGCTGGATTTTTGGGTTTTGAGTCTAAAACATAAAAAAAAAATTGAAGACATCGACACGATTACTGACAAAAGTTTCTATTTAGTTCCATAGCAATGGATTAATGGACCACCTATCTCAAATCAGTCAAAACAAATCAAATTTAAAATCCAGCATTAAAGAATATGTTTGTTTATCGGAAAAATGACGATCGAATTATAACGGCACGATGCTGTGTTTTCACATCACCGGGTAAGGTGTATTAAGCCTCATTTATTTATAATACCACACACATTATACGGCCTCAGACCGGAGGAGAGGCGAAAATTGTCTATTACTGAGGATTAGCTTTTGAATACAAGCGTTATGGATTAGAAAGGTCAAGCAACTAAGTTCAATGTACACCTGCATGTTAAACTCGAGATATGTATTTAGTTGTAAACTTGAAAAACATCACTATCCTCTTATACTTAATTATCATACAATATATTTTACCGATAGAGCATTTTTCCGAAAACAAATTCAATAAAGCTTTTTAGGAAAATTGTGGGTCAAAAAAGTTCTTCATTACCAAATTATAGTACATCATTAACGGCGATGCCTGTATACTGTAAGCACATGCATAATTTACATTTAGCGAAACAGAAAAATCGTAACTGTAGCTAAGCTTGATTGATGATGGCGTTGATGACTTTCTTAATAGTGGAGCTTACAAAAAACGTTAAAAATATAAACCTCAGCAGGTGTTATTAATCGGCGTAAGCTTTCAGTAATCAAGCCGATTTGTACGCGTACATTCTCGGCAAGGTAAAAATCTCCCACTAAGAACCTAGTTTAATTTATAGTGACGTCACTGAAATGGCAACATAGCTGTTGCTAACGCTTTAATGTAATAAACACAAATGTTTAAATTTCACAGGTGCAGTACATGATTTAATAAGGATTCAATGATTAATATTTAAGAATTTGAACACCTGTAAAAAACCTTCAAGTGCTACTTGTTTATTTACATATCATTCGGCTATGCTGACGTAATCGCAACATGTTAAACCTTCTAACTTAAAACGTGTAAATATTAATAAATAAACAAAGTGAGAGATTAAAAATTAAATTTGCGGCTAAATGAGAAAATTTTAAAACAAAAAATTTAGGTTTCTCTATCGGTGTGAACTTGTTTAATTATTCATAATAAAATCTATGCCAAGTTTAAAGAAATGAGTAATATTACCGTTTTGCCAAATATCAATCAATGCTTCATCGAAATCAAATATTGTTTAAC
This sequence comes from Corella eumyota, assembly GCF_963082875.1. Classification (NCBI taxonomy): domain Eukaryota; kingdom Metazoa; phylum Chordata; class Ascidiacea; order Phlebobranchia; family Corellidae; genus Corella; species Corella eumyota. The sequence continues at coordinate 8,272,723 of NC_137491.1, forward strand.
ATAACAATAGTTCGGGGCTATTTTTGGCAAATGCGATAATGCAAGGGTATACATTTCACGTTTTTCCATGCATTTTAAATGCAATCTCGCGATGGGCGTCAATTTTAAAGGCAAGAGCGCAAAAATACGTCAATAATCGCAGTTACAAATGGTCCGGCCGATAAGATAGTTGAATTCGGCATGCCGTTTCAGCTGATTGTTTGGATAGTAACTTAGCGATTTCGCCTTGTATAGACCGCAAATCGGCCGACTGTTAGACTGGGTGTCGTCAGCTCGGCGCATGACTGTAAATTTGGCGGAGAAATCCACGCTCCATTTGCCGATTAAACCCATGATAATAGTACGAAGTGACAGACAACATGGCCTAAATGAGGCGGAGAAGTTTTTAACCTTTTTTAAGTTAACAGCAACCCAGGTAATACCTTTATCGTGTAATATTAAAACCTAATCAATTCCGCAAAAATCAAAGATCTAAGGAAGATCACATTGGAACAACAAACTACTTGTCAGTTTGTGTATTTTCATTACAGCAGTCAAAAGACAGTCGAGACTAAACTACCAAGAATGGCAAACCAAAATGCCTTTCGGCGTTAATCAATTTGCCACTAAGATCTAATCCAACACCTGTTTACCCCCCTAACTCCTGGGTACCACTATCTGATAACAATGATGACGTGTTTTCATGTGCCTAATGACCCAGCAATGACTTTAATAAAAACAAAATTCGCATCCATGGAAAAACTGCATTTTTTTAGGGCCAGGCGTCTCGCTATAATCGATGCTAGATCAACAAGCAAGCTGTTTACCCCTAGCCTTTGGCCCTTTGTTCCCCGAGATAATGACCCGTCATAAACGCATGGGACGCACTGTCACTCGATATCCGTTCGCACACAAAGTTTCTTTTTTTATTTTCCAAATGTCGCAGTTGACACCGCACAAAAGGCACGTTCAGACTTAGAAGAGAAACATCCACGGTATTTATTTGTCCCTGTATCTAATCTTAACTCGATCTCCCATCTTCAGGTTATAGATGGGAATGGTTATTCAGCATCACTCAAACTTTCACGTGCAGGTTTAATGTAGGCCCAGACCTTATTTTAACAACCACATCAATACCGTTAGCCTTGTAAGTTTTAGGTTACACAAACACACAACCCAACTGACGGATAAACAAGTTTATCCAAAAGATAACATTTTGAAATTGCTGAAACGACCTTTAAAAGCGTTTTAAAGACGATTTTTTATCTTGTCTGAAAAAAACTAAGAGGCAATCGAATTGATAATCGTGCATAGCGATCTTTAAATTTATGTAATTATTCGTTTTAAAAACTTCCCCAGTTTAAAATCTAGTAAGCGTATAAGATAAAATTTTAACTAATGATATTTTTATCAAAAATCTTCGAAGCAACTAAAGATTTTTAAATTATGGCCTTTTAATAAAGGTGTCATTTGATAACATATGCGGTTGTAAGTTTAGAAAATAATTCTAAATATAAAGTGACAAAAATTATCCTTATATTTTGTTTTTCGCATTTTTTTTTACCAAAACTGACATTTGAGTTTTTATTTTATCGATGTGTTTAAAGTATTTGTGACTTATGTTCCACAAATGTTCGTCATCATGTATTGATTCTAGCTTAGTTTGGAGGCTAAATAGAGACTGCAAAAGTGCATTAAAAACCACATTTTTCCGGGAAGTTCACTATATGTAGTTCGCCCTTTCTGATCGAAGTGTTAAATTTACAGAAATGTTAAAACTTGAATAAAAAAACAGTTGAAAACATAATTTTTGTAAAAATAAATAAAATTCTTCCATTCTTCTATTTCCATGCTTAACACAACTTGGCGTTTTGAAAAATCCCAACTGCGATTTATTTTTAATATGTTTACAGCATCCGATGCAAATCAATTAAGATAACATTACCGGGTTATAAGATCAATTTATATTAAAAAGTAAATTTAGGTTTCATGCTTTTTAAGCCATCGTTTGTCAATTGTCGTAGTTAGGGGGGCATTGCTTAAAAACAAGGTTTGCCAATTAAAGTGCTAAAAATTATGCCGCAAAATTTAATTGTGTCACGGCCACTCAATAATGATTTGACACATTACATTGTTTCGCGCATGGTGTACTCTAACTACAATTTCAAAATCCAGTTACGCGAGACCAAGTGCTTCTAATGACTCACAAAGAGGACTAAAACAACCAAGATGTTCAACAAAAAAGCAACCGAAGCAATTTTAAATATGATACAAAACGTGACGAAATGGCTTCGTTATTTACAAGTCGAAGAATAGCTGTGAACATCTGCGGTTATTTTTTGTTTATTTCATTATAGACCCCGCTGTATAAACGACAAAGTTATGTTACCGTGGCAAGGTAGTTAGGGGTCAAACCGCATCGCTAAAGTCGTAGCAAGCAAGGAAACCAACCCAAATACTTCTCAGTCTGTTGTATATTTTCTTTTCGCGGTAAATAATATTTATAACTCAAAGTGATAAGATTATGAAATTTCGAATTAAAATGAAATCATTGTTAATGTTTTGTTTCCTTTATTCGCTTATCATGACTTTTTATAGAATCATGACGTCATAACTTGTTCATCATGTGGTGAAACGTAAGATTAATAATAGGTGAAACATGACCAATTTTATGGTCCGAATCCTGAGGTTTGAATTGCTTAGCAACATTCTATGAAAAAACATGACGTCACCATGACGTCAATTACACATGGCGTGTCGCTAAAGAAGAGGTGTCGTTTAACACTATGCGTGTAACCATAAAAAGCCGGGTAAGCGAAAAGCAAATACTTCGATTAAAACGTGTAAGACGAGAATGGGACAAGACGGTCCCCGCCAAAGCTTTGCTCCCAATAGACAAAACAAGTCAAGGTTTCTATGTAACTTGATCTTGAATCGGTGGAACTGTCACCGCACAACAACCACAAGCGCAGAGTACAGCGGAATTTGGGTTCTAAAGAAAGATATTTCAGAAAGCTCGACCTCTGTAAAGCTCTGCATTTAAACCGTCCCACGTCTAATACGAACGATTATTATCGGATAATGGAACCAACGCACTTGGTAAGGGAACCCCGCATATACGTAACTAGCCAGGTGCAAGATATCAAACCCTCCCAAACCGCGGACCAAGGAGCTTATGTGACAGAGCAAATGCAAAAACTGTTAAAATTTGCTACGTTGGGTGGTGTACTTCTTAAAAATGTAGCAAATAAAAATCCATTTGCAAAGTACAGTAACACCCAAGTGACCGCTTTATACTTCCATTAGGTTTTCAATGACAGAAACACGTAGTGGAATGCTCCAAATCTCACGGACGACTGCGTTAAAAATCACGTGACGACAGGTCACCTTAAAAAAGTTATTCTGAGCACGTCCGCGCAAACACGAGAATTGTTTTGAAATTATAGATAGTCAAAAGCTGGCAAATTTAAAACACGCTGCACCCTCATTAATCTTCGTGAACGAATCTCTTAGGTGACGTCAAAATATTACCTATCTAGCCCACTCGTCACAGTTCTCGCAAAGTAAAAATTTCAACAAAGCAGTTAGCCCGTGACGATGGAATTTGATCATACGAAGTCGCAATGTAAAACTAATTTCAAAATTTTACATCACTTAAGCAGAGTGACGTGATTTAACGAGCATTAGCTCTTCAATTGTGAATTCACTGTTGTGATACGCTAACAAGTAATGACAGCGCATTATTGCGCTAATGGTCAGGTCTTAGTCTGAAAAGTATTGTTGCTACCGGACGTACAGTGTTCCCAGGTGGCAAATTACCACGAAACCGACACTTGTACTTGAAGTATGTCGACTATTGCTGGATTGCGTTTCAAAGATATTATTGAAGCTAATTTTCGCTTTGCGCGATCAATGTCATTAAAAAAACACACACGCACAAATATTTTGTGTCCCCAGCTTCGCCCATATATAGAAATGTTTATTGAACAAAAAGGGGTAACACATACGGTTTCCTTATCAAATATCTTCAGTTTTATTGCTTTTTTTAATAAGCTTTAATAGCTGTGATGCGCTGTAATTGGGGCTATAGGACTAGATTGCTAACAACTTGAAAAGACGAAAGGATTCGCACGTATAAGCAAACATCAAAGTGGCAAATGAAGATTTACGAGAGGTTTCGTTAAACTTCATAAGTTGACCGAACTGTCGACACACCAGAAAAGTTGATAGATGTTATAGGGTATACAGCTTATAAAGAGGTGTGAATCCTGGCCGGTTTACTGCCTCTTAGATTACCTAAATTGAGGGTAACCTTACCCAGCCACAATGTTGACTTTTTTCTCGGAAAAACTTGCCATTTTGTTTTAAATCCCTGGTCCGACGTTTTGAAAAAATTTAGGTCGACTGGTCAACCAATTTTAAGACCACGGATATAAAATGCAAACAAGAGGTCAAAGGGGGCACTTAAAAGGTCGACCCCATATACCATTGATACCACTAACGCATCTATCCGTCTGTCAGCAGCAAGCATTATAATTCGAAAATCGTTACTCTAAAGCTGAGTATATACACTTTGTCTACCATCCCTAAACGCCCCCAAGAAAAATAAAAAAGCGCCAGACACACAAACATGTTAGTCACGTGATAAATAAGAGCACAATACACTCCATTGTTTCCAATAGCCTGGATTTGGGCACGATTCACTAAACTTGAATGAAATAGAATTAAGGAAAAATGAAATGTAGTAAAATAGCTTTATTTTGGCGCGGCCAGAAGATAGGAAAAACAAAAATATAATGGTGTATTTATAGTACAAAGGCTTATCAGGAGTTTGTGATTTTAGGCCGATTTAGTCACTTTGAATAAAAGTCAATTTTCGCCGGCTTTGGATACAAAAATATCGACTTTACTGGTTTTTGTACAAACAAGATTAACGTTCAAACGTACATCCAAAATCCTAAACGCAATGACGATTGCCTAAAAGAGCGTTTAGAATTTCTTTAATTAAAAATCGCTTGCAAAATTTTGCGACGAACCCAAGTCGATAATGTCAACAAAACGCTCCGATCCTACTGCTCTGCTTTACATTATGAGTGAAATTTAATCCAACTAAATAGAAGGGGGGTCAAGTACTGATCCCAGCGTAGACAGCGGTCCCAGGAATCTTAAGTCTCTACAAGGGGCCTACCTTTACCCGGAGAAATGTTTATGCGCACGTTTTAGGGCAAGTGCGTGAATCTATAATCTTGTTTACATGAGAGCTATGGGGTGGCCGATTAACGACCAAACAGTTGACTTTTAACGATAATCTTAGCGGAGTGAACGTGCAGAAAATAGGTTCAAATATAGACTCTAACCAGTTGGGTGAAAGGTGACCTATAGGAATGTTTGAATATAGTTTTGGCAATTTTTACCCATGAAGTTACTGTTTGATGTACTAACAACACACCTATATATTCTTTTCACGCATTACTAAAAAAATAACCGAAAATAAAATAAAAAGGCTTTTTTAACTTGTTTATTATTTAGGCTTTTAGTCGTGGTTTTTATTGTGGACCCAGCATTAGACGATTTCCTATACGTTTTAGCAAGACTTGTCGCTATAATTAAGCTCCACAAATGACACGGTTTACATGCAAACAAGTATGTATTATGGGACGCGACCTTGTCCCTTGCAATTCTCTATTCAGGTATTCAGACAACACAAATATAGACTGTCCCAAAATTACTCAAGTGCTGGTCAAAGCTGCTACGAATTTACCTGGAAAATCTTTTTTTAGACACACAACAAGTTATTTTCGAGTGGGACTCAACTTTGCTCACTCAAGCGAACAAAAAGTAAATGCTTGCTCGTTCTTGAGAGCTTTTAACTTGACTAAACTTCGGCGGTTAGTTCCGCTAGGTTTTTAATCAAACTGAAAAACTGTATTTCTTTAAGCGTAAATTATACTTTACTTTAAACGACCATGCATAAACTATGAAGCCTATTACTTTAAAAAAATTGTGATGGGCATTATTGTCCGGTTACATGTAATAGAGATAGGAAATCTATTAATTACGTTGACAAAATATAATTTAGGAATTCGTTCCGACTTAATCCATGCTTAGCTGACAGCAAAGATCCGCATTTTAGATTTAGTATCTCTGCCCAGGTTTTACGACGCAGGTTTACAAAACAAAATTATTTTTGGTAATAGGGCTGGGTTTCAAAATAAAGGCCTATATTGCGAGCTAAAGTCGAGCAGCATTTTATATTGTTTAGGTATTTACAAAACCTAAAGGACAGCGCCTACTTTAATTAAATCAGGCCAAGGCCACATAAAGTCCATATAGTTCATCTACATTAAGCATTTTGCTTGTATTATGTTAAAATCTATGTTTACCTTTTTCGTTGACCGACATAGCAAGTTTCATGTTGTATTTCGTACAAACTCCTCCTTGAACTTTATTCATTCCATCTCTCTTACCATCCGATGTAGCTGTAAAATAAAAACAAAGTTAAACAACTGTACATAAATAATATCAAAAAGTAAAACAACGTTTTAAATAGGTTAAGCTATTTAAAATTTCCTTGAGGTTTGCTATGGATGATTTGTTATGGGAACTACTTAACGTGGAGATTGCCTAACGGCATTTTTCCCATGACTGCTGAGTAAAAAAGTTTTTTTTAAGGCGATAAAGTTATCTATCCATCTGTGGATTTTAACCGGTGAGTGATTGCTATAAGGTGTCACTGTAACTTAATGGGTTTGGACTCGTGACTGTGTCATACTTTTCGTGAAACTTTGTCCCAAACGGAAACTGAAATGAATGATTTAGTGTTTCAATCTAAGAAGAAATGTCAAAGTTTTGAAAAAGTGTGAAATTGGATATTAAAAATTTTCAGCTGGATGTATTCGTTTGTTGAATTTTACTTAAATTTTCTGCTGAAAAAATATTCACGCTAAATTAATTTATTTTAAATGTAAGGGTTTTATCACGCGAAAATTGAATATGTTTATAGATTGTTCAGATACTCGGCGACGTTTTAAGCCGTTAGCGAACGTTTATTACCAAAGGCCGTCAAAATGTGGTTTCATACCCGATTACTTGTTCCCGTCGATATTCGGGAACATAATGTTTTAACGATTTAAGCTCCGTTTCGAATTAATAACCTGAGCTTCACGTCTGCAGTAATTTACCGCATCCACTTATAAAGCAGTTTCGGACTAATGGGTTCAAATCAAAACCATTGTGGATTAGATCTTGACAGTATTTATCGCCAAACTTCTCTGCCAAAAGATAAAATTTATGATCGTCAAACCAATACTTCCTATTTCGCACAATTGATGATAACGTTTGCTGTAGAAGAATATAGGTTCTATGTGTTCATGCATGATAGAAATACCATGGCATTAGCTAGTGATATCACAATGCAGTATTCAGCCTAAAGTTCGGCGTCGACAGACGACATACGAACCTACGGCAAATCACTTTCATGTCCAGCAACTGATGGAGGGAAATTAGTGACCTTAACGAAAGACGGGGCATAGTTCCATTATGCATGAGCGCCATGCAGCCATTTCTGTATCGCATACAAGGTTTAAACTTAACCAAATCTCCGATAAATATCTCACGTTAAGCTTGACAGAACAAACAAAGTTTGCAGGACACTAAAATGTTGTTTTAAAAAAGCGTTCTGCGGGTAAGAGGTAAAAACAAACAAACAGCGGAATCATGATGGGGCGCTTTTACTTAAACGCAAGCGGGCGTGGTCCTTTTGATTGGAAGCGTTCTGGTCCCGACCCAAAGCGGATTTAAGGACAAAAGCAAAGCCGCAAATCAATTTGCTTCCGCCGTTGCAAACTAATCGTTTGACGTAAAGAGACACTTTTAATCCCATTACACGTGCTTGTTTACCCTGGCCTGGAATTTTTATTAAGTAAAAACAACCAAACGTTGCCAAGTACTCAAAAAACTTTGTAAACCTAGTAAGTGCATTATGTGGCCACACAATCTGTTTCTTTAACTTGTATAGTTCAGTCTAACCTTTAAAACAAATCTAATATTAATATTTAAAGAAGTGGTCTATGATGAATATTAAAGTAGGTGCATCTTAAAGTCACACAAGTATGTGGTTACTGGCTTTATTTTAAATTAAAGTTCACAAACTTCTTTTGGACTAAGTTCAATGGCTGTAAGTGCAATTTACAGACAGACGCACAAAAAGAAAATTGACTTAAGATAAAATCTCCTCGTTTAGAGATGTCGCATCTTTGTTTCGTATTATCAAGATTCAAGTAATCACATTTAAGTGGCCACAATTCGTGTCTATACGATTTCATTAAAACACAGAGGAAGCACTGTGTCGATAATTTAAATCAAATCATTTATAATACAAATTCGGTGTATAAAACAAGGATAAATTATTTATGAAAGCATGTTTAATGGCGAGATACAAGAACACTGCTTTAAGGGCTACAACATTCCTGTCTATATAAGTATAAGGAAGACCACCCTTGGTGTATGTTATGAGCAATTGTTTTGACTTATACTCGGTCGTGTGTTATGTGCAAATGCATATTTCGCTCGTCGCGTGAGTAGTGAGATACAGGAGACGGTTAATTTGAGCGGCGTTACGGGATTATTGCTTCGACTTAACAGAAAGGTCGATACGCTTAGGCAGAGTGCTCGGAAACAACCCGACCACATGATGTATCATGTACGTTATTTAAATGCTTTAAAGTACAATTGCATTACCCACAACCAACAGCACAACTTGTTGTGTTCTTATACGGAATATATCAGTGGCTTAATCCTTACGTTCTTATGTTACAACCGAAGAGTTAACCTCGACGTTAAACTGTTGTGAATCAAATTTCGACATTAATCCACCCACAAAATCTAATTAAACTCTCGGTAATGTTTTGAAAATGCAAAAATTGCAGTTTTTAAGGTAGACTATTAAGACTATTAAGTCTTATTTTAAGCTTAACAAGAATTTAAATTTCCTGGAAAGCGATATCGATTATACTTTTTGCGGAGCATATTACACAGTTAAGTGTAAATTTATGTGATTCCTATCTTATAATTCCGCCTCAAATAAGCAGAAAGCCTTAAAGTTGCCTATTTTAGTTTAGTAGATCGAAAAAATGTGGGTAATTGCATAGTCGTGTACAATGACGTATTAGGGTTTAAGCAAATAATGCGATAATGATTGAAAAATAAACATTGTGCTTGTAATCAACATTTAATATGGCCAGAATTTGACTAAACCAGATTCAAAAGAAATAATCATGTTAGATTCAAGTGGAATTTCCTTTCGCTTCGTAATTATTTTCGCTGGCACAATAAAATGCATTAGAGCGAGAGGTAATTGTTATTTGAGCAATTTGCATTACCAAACGGGTTAACAAAACATATACTGGCGCCATTGGTAATAAAATGAGGAAATTGGATCGAAACCGTTTGTTATTTTATCATTAAAAATTCCCATCTTTCGATCTCTTGGTTTTAATCCCAAATAGCTGATGACTTTTTACTGTTATCATCAGATTAATCAACAAGCAAAATGGCAAGTAATAATTAAATAACACTGCATATATAATGGGTTGTTCTGAATCACCTCAAAAATGCAAGTAAAACCGCCTCCTCAACCGCTGTAAGACGACACCCAAAGTTGTAATGCCAAGAGAAGTAATTAGTTGGCGTTTACGTAGGCTGTACGAGATACAACCAAAGTTTCCGGATTTTTTTGCTTACCAACCAAAACACTACCACAAAAACTTAATAAATGACATGTTTTTAAGTTCTCTTGCTCGGAATTGCGTTTTAAAGATAATTGATAGCTCTACCTATGATTACATCCACGACTACGTAGAAACTGTAAACAAAAATCGTCATCAGATCAAGGTTACATTGGTGCATAGTCTTAGAGATAATTCGATCAATCTAATCCGCTGAAATACAATTGTGTTTTGGCGAAATTTTAGACTGTGAATCACTATTGTTATTTTAATGATATCATAGATATCTTGTCTAACGCTCGAGTGCCAGTAACTACGTGCGATCGCGGCAAAATAATTCTAATCCAAATCCTCATTTTAATAAATTGTTGTTCATGCGCAACTAAACAACACGCGCAGCTATTTTAATCCAAGTAATTCTCTCTCCTCTATTCAAAGTAAATTTAGAACAAGCGCATTTTTAACGCCCAGAAAAAAATTAACTTTGTTGTTTGAAACTAAAGATTTATTTAAGCGGTTTGGGAGGAAAGCTGCTAATCCTTTGCACACCAAAACGTGTTTGTGTTTTTAACTAAAGAATTTAGGGGTTACTATATTTCCAAGCCCGGACTGGGGCTCCGTTCAAGTTCCGATTAGGTTTAGAAGAATAGAACGTTGAAAGCATTCCTCTGTCTGCCCGATGTGATCGACGAGAAAATTGCTCTTTCCAGAAGAGCGAACAGGGCCACAAATTATAGCCGTCAGATATTTGCGCCTTTAATTACAATGGGCTGCGGAGAAAGGAAGGCTTTCTACTTCTAACACCCGACCATTAAGTTACAATTCATCGCAAATCGTTCTATCCGACTATAGGTTGTATATTATTCATAAGTGAAACGCCTCCATAGTCGAGAGTCTACAGCCCTTTAGTGTGCCAATTGGCGCTTTTTACACGTAAAAATACACAGATATAATCGACCAAATTCGATCCTGTAAACAGACATTGTGCATTAGGCGCACTCAATAAGTTTTGAGTGGCAGCCCGTGCAAAACGAGCCTCTATTAGCGGTTAACTACGTGATGGTAGACCGAATCAGGAATGCAAGCGTGGCCAAGGTACAAACGATTTGAACATCAAAAAAATTAATCATCATGCAGGTGAATCCAAAGCCTAATTCGCTGAGATACTTTAATGAGCGCGGTGTAGACCTTAAGGATTTCTGAGCCCTGTATTAAGCCAGTGATCAAAATATATAATGTAACCTTATAAGACATTAAAGTATTATTTAAATAACCGATAATGCGATTTTCGAACAATAACAAAAGAATCTCTCAGGTTTAAACCTTAAAATTTTAAGCTAAATAATACCTTAATTTACCTTATACAAAAATTAAATTAACATTTTTTGCTTAAACTCTATAAAATTCCCAACTAAAAATAGCTATGCACACTTTAAGTTGGAAGAAAAGAACAAATCAAAAACCAAAACAAAAATATTTTTCGTTCGTTGAATCGTGTAACTAATTTTGGAGGATCGCGTAAGAAATTAAGGTAAGAACTAATTCGAAAAGAGAAACGTTGCCTTGTTTATAGCGACTTTGATTTTTTTCACCAGGTTTTAAATAAAAAACGTTTTTTGCGTTCCTGTGGGCCCTAATAAGTCGGGGTATCTTTTCCGGGTGAGCGGCCAACAGAAAAAAAATTCGATTTTAAAATTAAAAAAAAACGATTTTAAAGGCTGACGTCATTGGCAAATATAAAACTAGACAGTGGAAAGTAGTCGAACGTAAACAAGGCTGAAAGGATTGTAAATTTTAATAAACCCCGAAAAAAACACGCCCAAAAAGACAAATGTATCGCAAGCCTATCCTACAAACAATAACAATATGTTCATTTCGTTACGGCGCGGTAACAAATAAATAGGCGCACCAGTTGAACTGTCAACACAAGATTTATGCTATTGTACTTGATTGTATTGCGTTTAAAAAATAGCCTTTTTTCGCACTGTTACACACACGAAAATTTGGTATGTAAATTATAAAATTCGAACCATGATTTGAGTGTTATAGTCGTTAACATAAAGGCGTGAGAAAACGGTCATTCGATCTTTGCCTAATGTTGAGACCGGTATATATTGGGCCACATCTATAAGCACCGTACTTTTAAAACCTTGCGAGTTGCAAGGTTATGTATCAAGTCACAGCACAAATTTTCCGTCCCAGCGGATAGTGTTTCGCGAAAACAAGCCAAAAACATCAACTATTTTCACGGAATGCATTCGTTATTGCGCTAATAGGGACAACAATGGCATTTTTGGGTTGACTAAAGGGACTAATCTTGTAGAGTTTTAGCTATTAAACAACGTAGTTATACGCCTTCGTTCGCGACCCATGACTTCTCGATTTTAGCATCTGTTTTCTAATAACAAAACTTAGCAAAACCACGAGGCTGGGTTAGGCAGAATGGTCGGTTTCGCTACGATGGGCAATAAGCTAAGGTTACATTTCACCTGATATCAAGAAGCCTTGACAATAAAATCGTTTTTTTATGGTCTAAATGAGGAAACCGTGCAATTATAATTGAGTAACTTTTTTTAAGAGGTTGAGTGTTTTTGGTTGGGTTTGAAAAATAACTAACAATTACTTCTTTGTTTAAATATTATTATTACCCACTTCTTTACATAAAACAAGAGAATCTTATTGCTCGGTAAGCTTAATAATAACTGTTTGCTCGGAAAATTTAAGTTCGGGTTAATGCGAAAATTTTTCTATTGTGTTGTTTAGACTTATTAAGGCAAGCAGTGGGTACTGGCGCATAACCAATGACGTAATTCGCCACAACAACTAAAGCCTTAATTTTAAGACGAGAATGCTAGGATTATGCACAAGCCTTGGCTTCGTATAGACGTATGACGTCATAAGCTCATTTTAAAGGGGTTTCGTTACGGACTTTTAAAGATAACTTCCGACAGTGAGCTTCGGTCTCTCGGTCAATATTTATACTTTTCACATAGCCTAGAAAAAACAGCACCAAGAAAGATGGAATACTCAGACAATTGGCAATAACAGTTCTCGTGAATTTACCCCAGAATTACCCAATCGTGAGTCACTGTGCTGTGCCCAATACCGTGAAGCATTAAAAACAAAAATTAACTTGCCCCGCTGTACTAACTAGTAATATGATATTGTACTTGGAGGGTTCGTAATTAAAAGTTTATATTTATAGCTTCGGAGTTATGCGACTCATTAAGTTGAGATATTACAAAACCGTTGGTCGATATTAGTTTCAAATGAGACTTAAGTTACTATAATTGCACGCACATTAATAGAGATCTTTTCTCTAAGGAAATATAAGGTAATGATTTCCAATTTCAAACTAAACTCCGTAGGTTTTGAGCACTTAATCACCATAGCGCCTTTGCTAAGCCTTTTTCACAAAGCTTAATTAAAAATTAAAAAATCTAGGTAATGTTTACTTACATATGACGTAGTAGTCTTGCTTGGGTTTGAACTCGAGGCCCCACGGCGACGGCGAAATTTCGGTGAAGAAGAAAGTGTATTTTTTCTCCCTTAACGGCACATCACAAGTTATCAGGCGCCTACCCCCCGTGCTGTTACAAGTCTTGTAGTTTTCCTCAGTCACGAGGTATAGCTTAAAGTAAAAAAGTTCCTCGCCTTTATCCCGACCTTGTCTTGGGCAAATAATGTCCAATTTGTCGTTAATCGACACAGCGATGTTACGGGTGCCTCCCTTGAACCTATATAAACAAAAAAACAAGATGGTTACATTGCATTGTAAAGGACACAAATATGGTGTTTTAAATATTAAAAAAATAGAGAGGCTGGGTTGAATAAGTGCCAACCCTAAAAAGTGTATTGATACAATCAATTGCAGTAAAATCAATACATAACAAAATCAATGCATCACGCTCCGTTAAGTAATCGACAAACGTTTCAATTTGGATTTCGATCGATCGATATTTCACGCGATTTCAATCCGAGACCCCGAAATACAAACAAAGATTTTTTCGCATTACGACAAATACAAAAGACGTGTTAAAATTAAATGTAGATTTTTAATTAATTGTTTATACGTTTTATATAAATAAAAAAGACTAATTTCGCAATAACTATTACTAAAATAAAACCTTTTAACGCGATAAGTCCGAATAAATAAACAAAAAACAATCGTGTTAAAATTAATTAACTTTTCGCGGTTGGAGCGCTTTGTTTGCGATGTGTTTAGTTATTGGAAATTCGAGATTTGTATCTAGTTACAAAACTACATATTAATATAAACAGTTTGATATTCTCACACTATCGTTGATTGTTATTTAAACACAAGCGCACTAGCCCAAAGGCAAATATGACTACAACTGGCCAGTCGTAACTTCGTAGCACAGGTGTTAAAAACCAGTAACAGTTTAGACAAAAACAAAACATTTAGGCTGTCATGTACGAGTATTTACCAGCCCGAAGGCTTATTCTAATCGTGTAATTAAACCATTGCTGTATTTTCATTTGTCTTATGTGGCTTTGATAAGCTAGTGTATTTTATGTGGTGGTATGATAAGCATATCTTAAATTGTGTTTTTTGGCATCTTATAACCTAAGGTTAAGTTTAACCACAACTTATAGTAGCCCACCAATACCTTTTTAATTTTAAACTAGGTTCCCTAATAACAACGTATTTAGGTTAATTACAATTCAATTATAGTATAAGGTCATAATTATTAAGTTGACACAAAAACTATTAACCCTTGAACTTTGCGGACAAAACGGTAATAATATTTAATTAGCGCGGCTAACAACTAATAAATAGGGTTTATCATTGTCCTTGCACGAGACTTTAATAAAACAAAATGACGAATTTAGTAGGTTGAAATCCATCTTAAATTAAATCACTTATCATACAAAAAAAATTACATCAAGGAATTTAAAACCTTAAAATTTTAATTTGTAAATATAATTTTTTTAAGTATATAGCTTGGGAAATTAATAAGGCCATTTGGTGTTCATTAAAATTACACAAAACGTGTTGCAATCGTGGGAACTATGTGCAATATTTATCCAGCAACATATATTTACACCATTTAAAATCTATTTATAACAATATAAAACGCATAGATTGATTTAATTGCGAATTAATATATTTCAAACATTTTTTGAATATTTGAAACATTAATCTAAGTTGAAGATGATGAATGCCAGACCCAACCCTGGCTGATATCAGCCTAGATTAAGTTAGGAATTTTACGATTAGTTGGCCTGCCAAATTCTATTTCAAAATCAGCCGATTATATGTTGGTGATATTAAACATACAGTTGCTAATTTTGCAAAACTTAAAATGTTCCTTGAACTTAATTACGAATAGTATACGCTTGGCCCTTCAAGAGAAGTGCGCGTATGGGAACATTTTCTATACAACAACAACAACTCTTTTAACAAAGAAGAATCTATCACGAGACACTCCTAATCCACAAATCTAAAACCGGTTGCCCTTAACAATAGTATTTTCAATGGCCCGGTAATCTTATGAAGACCGTGTTTAACAAGTTATACCCCCTACTAGGACAACAAGCGAATTTACTTAAGTACAGTTCAAAGATAAAATTGCAACACAAAGGTTTAAGTTTTTGAAACCAATAAGCTTTTGATGAATTTTAAACGAACAACGTGCCAATTTTTAACCTTTTGTTACGCATAAGCAGCAAACTTGGCATTACGTTCCTGAAAATTATATCCCAAACCCAGCACGAGACTAAACAATTACAGTTCGTTCAAATAAGCAAATAATATCCGAAGACGGGATCTAAAAATCGTATTGTTCCCATTTTAGAGTTTCTTAACGAACAAAGGCCTAACCAACCGAAAAAAACTTGACATTAGCTTTTGGAGAAACAAATAATAAAATATCCGTTTACCTAGTTCAAAGTTTAGTTATATAAATCATTTGAACAAAGATGTCCTGTGTTGAATTCAACTAAAAACCTTGCTGTGTTTTACAAATTCGTGTCAAGTTAGTAAATTAAGGATGTCTATAGAAAATCCTTGTTTGCTGTTGAAAATTTGTTCGTCGTAATAAAAAAAATAAAAACCGCATTTTCATATTCCGATTGTTAAAATCACGCAATTAAATATAGCCTGCAGGTGCATGACTTCAAACGAAAACCAAACCAAATTCAAAGTGGGAGAAATGGAAAGGAACGAAGTCGACTAAGAACAAAATGTCGGGCTCAGTTCCGCCTTTGTCAAACAGCGAGTCGATTTTGCATTCAAAAATACCTCAAAAAAACAACCCAATTTCTAAATACATATATGCCGTGCGTGACTTCTTCAGCGTGAACTGCACGACAATATTTGTTGTGTTTAAAGACGAATTGATCCGTGATTACGTCAAGTTAAGTTGTAGTAGGGGTAGGCAGACTATCTTGTTTGATAACAGTTAATTTATTCCTTTAGCCTTGTAATCTAAAACAAGGTTAATTTACCCATAGTTGTGCATTTCTTATTTAAATTGCTATGTATTATGATAAAGCTAATATAAAATTTGACCAAGTGTTTTCAACGCATTTTAGGCTAAGTAGGTATTCAACACGTGTGGTATTTTATTCACCCATGCACTCGGCCCCCTAATCCCAACCGTGTCCATAACAATCGCTCCTGACACGCGATTGGGATGCAGTTGACGTACAGAACATCAAAACACAGGAATTATGCTCAGCCTGTACTATGCTAAGCATTGGGCTGTATGGTGCCAACATAACCTCAATTATGCAGAGTGTTTTGTTTTCATGCAAACTGTTTGCACCAATTCTAATCGCGTTAAAGTCGAGATATCTTTGGCTCAAATTGCGATGCATTTATCATTGCGTTCATAATTAGTCTGGTTTCAAAAAAAGTTTAGAATTTAAAAACGAGTATACCTTAAATTATTTTACTCGAATCATAACCTATCGGTGAGTAAAACCGCAAAAACAAATTAAGGTAATAAACAGATTCTGTTAAAACAACAAAAAACAGCATTGTGTTGCTGGTGGTATGCAAAAAGCAAGAAAAAAAGATTTTGTAGCTGAACACGAGTAATTATCATCTTAAGGTATTAGCGTCGACAACATTTTGTCAAGCTGTAATTAGTAATGCCGTCGTATCAAATTTTGTTAATTGCAAACATTTATTTTTAAGTCTCTTAATCCGATGGAACTACTTGTTTTATAGAGAAGGAAAATACAATTTTACCAAGTATTTTTAATACAAAACTCCGGAAATGTTAAAGAATTATTCCGCTTAATTTTTTATGCAAATATAATTATTACAAACCATGTAGAGATAGTAATTCAAAAAATAAATCTATTTGAAAATGCATATAGTATGTCTTCAAAATTTGTTACAGCGCAAGAGATTATTTTTAAAGATTTTAAAGAAAAATAAAAAGTAATTTTAGGAGAGATTTTAAGATTTTATATATTCTCCCAAAGGCTTTACGCGAAGCAGTTAAGTTTATTCATGATTTAGTTTCTTAAACATGGTCGACCAACCGTTAACTATCTAGCCCAAAATCAGATAAACCAAATTTCACGATTCACGGCCAAGTAGTTTGAAATAACAAATGTTAAAATCACCAAATTACCAAACTACTTTTCCTTAATTGGAAATTTAATATTTTAAAACGCCATTAAATATATTTTGTTGTGGAAGTAACTTTAATCATTAATAACAATTTCCTAAATGGAATAACTAAGTCGATAAAAAATAAACCAAACTAACAGGTTTCGTTTAAAAAAAATGGAAAACACAATTTTTAGTTCTAACCAATGCCACACAAGTATAAAAAAACGAGGTTGACATATTTTAAAGATTAGCATATTTCACGAATGAGCTATGATAACATGTTCCAATCTTATATTATACACTTCACATAATTCGCTTTATTCCGTTCATGGATGGCAGTTAGCTGATATGTCATGGACAAAATTGCCACCTATTCACGCAGCTATTTTTGAACTAGGTAATAATACGTTTTACTGGACTTAAGGTAAGCAAAATCAAGATGCATTTTACACGTGCTAAATTCCCGCTAATACGTAAGTGTAAACGTGAGAGTTTACAGTTTCCTAAGTAGACATTAAACCTCGTATAGCATTCACAAATGTATCGACCACAATAAAAGCTAGCCACTTGATAGAATATTATCCGTACCAGGCACTGTACGATATTCGCTGAAAATTCCGTCGCGTTTTGTCAACGCATTTGGCATGTTAATTGGCACCTTTAACGTAATGCAAGCTTAATTCGAACATAGCTTTAAAAATACGAAAAATGCTGATGATGTCACTTGTTATAGCATGTCAGTTACTACTCGCTAGTCACGTGACTACGATATTAAAAACATGAACAGAGATATGTGTTAATTAAAAAGAAATTTACGAGTCTAGATATAATTGGTATAGTTCAAACACTTTATGAAATTCCGAAAGACTGTTTAATTAAATTGCTGCACGCCCCTGAGAGTAAAAAGGTCATAAAAATACCTCATTAATTTTCACAGTCAAGATAAATATTTTTTTCCAACCGACAATTGAATTTATATAGAGGTAGGGTCATAACCAGGATGTGGTTTGAAAACAAACAGATAACTGTGCGCAGTATATTTGTTTTTTTCGGAGAAAATCTGTTTTCAGAAGGGGAGTTTTGAATATAAAAATTGTTTATGATGCATATACGTTTTAGGAATTTAAGTCATAAATGTCAGTCTAGTCCAATAACAATACTTTAATAACCCATTGAAAGAATTTGTAAACGTTTAATATAGGATTTAAACATCTAATTAATTCATATTATATTAATTAAGGGCAATATTTATTTTCCCATTAGTTTATTTCATAAAAAGTCGCAATGGTGATATAAAGGACTGTGATGTAATTTACGACGAAATAACTAGTTTGCGACATGGTTTTAAGTTACATTTACAACATCTCTACAGGGTTCACAGAGACTTGATATTCCCAAGTGGGTAAACTGTTAAGCCAACTAATAGATTTCAAATTTTGACACTCTTGTTTATTTACATGATGACGTCAGCAGCACCAAAAACCAGCCATAGTTCTAGGCTAAACAATCGCTTATTATATTCAGTAGGAACATCCAAATGTTATAAATAAGCGAATGACATCGACCTATTACCAATTTTGTAAACAAGGTGTACGCTTTAATTGATCCAATTAAAAAGTATAAGCATCGAGCCTAAACATTGAGTGAAGTGCAGTTCAGACAGTTCAAAAAGTCGGTATGAGGTCATCTTCATTCTAAACCAACACGACTCAAATAACAATAACATCATGCTGTTGTACTTAATTGGATCAACGCTTTGGGTGGCTATTTTCTTATTAATGACGTAACTCTGTAATTACAATGACATAAATTGTGCCCCCGCGTCGATATTATATTAATGCCGTTAAGAGTCGAGAATGGGTTGTAAAAATGTACAATTTTAACCGTTTCTTTTCTAATATTACGGGGCTATATTTCTGATAAGGAAAAAGTTCACATTTTAATTGGCAATGACTAACGAACAAATACCGCAAATGGTGCGATCTTCACTTTTAATCAATACGAGTTTTAATTAATTGGGATCTTTAGCCCGTTTGTGGAATAGCGATGAATTCATTACCAAGATTAGCTGGCGACAGCTGCTTAAACTCCTTTCGATTAAGCCCAAAATCGATAGCTCTGACAAAACAGTGAAACTGTGGCCTAAACCCTTTACAAGGTCCTAGATGAACACTTCATAGAACGAAAGTGCGTACACAGGGCGACTGTGTATTACCACTACGCTCGCTTTAGCTAATTCATTAATTTCGTTAAGGATCTTCGTCAATCGAACTTGAGGGGCGGTTGACAATAGACACACAGCACTTAAACATAAAGGGTTCTGTACAATGTTTAAAAGCCATACAGGAGCGCGCCACTTACGGCAAAACGTCGGCTCTCGTTAAGTTAGAAGGAACACATCGGTTAGGCTAACGAACGGCACAAGTAGCCGATTGTTAGGAATGTAAAGAGAAAAATCGCAACGACGAAAAAATCGAATCATCTCAGCAAATAAAGTAATCTCGTCAAAATAGTGTTTGATGTGTAAAAATAAACACGAAATCCCTTTTCATCGATTTTTTAAAGTGACAAATGCATTTTATTTAAGTTTTTAAATACACATTTACACTGAGAAAATATCTCGGAGATGAAAAGTTCAAAATTTTAATAAATTTCTTTTAATGATTTTCGTTGTGAATTAACAAAAGAAGTCCCTCACATTATTTTAATCGCAATTACGTCTTGATTACATATTTACGAATTCAACAAGACTTCTATGTTTAACGAGCAAATGTACATCGGCCTGTGATTGTTAGTTACGAGTTAACACATTAAGGAACGACTCTTCTAAACAGCGCGGGCTCGTAAAAGTTATATCTTTTACGAAAGTGTATGCCAAGAATGCCCCTGGACATAATCAGCAAATATTCGCCCTTCTATAAATCAAAATCGCCGTAGAATCTATCTTGTTTTGAGCAGTGTGTCGTTTTAAAGTGTGAAGCAGTTAGGAGAGCTCATTGTCCACGTCAGTTTGTTTGTTCATTTCACGATTCTCATATAAACAATCCCGTGTAAGCCTTACTATAATGCGTGTCCACTAAATAAAAGGGCGACGTCTAATATCGAGGGTTGTAATGACAGCAGCATTCAAAACCTCTTTATCGTGAAAAATTTATGACTCAAAAATTACAAATCCCAAGTTTAAAGCCTTGAGGGCGTTTTCCTTGCTCGCTGGACAGAACTGCAGTCCACGTAAGACATAATATGTTTACACAAGAATTACGGACCAACTTAAAACCCTTTAGTAGGAATAATCGGTGTTTACAACGATGAATTATAAATCATTTGTAAAACCCTTGACTAACCGGTCTTAAGGATTTCGATAAAGTTTCGAATTACATTTATTAATCACATATTAAGAACTTAACTTAATAAACTAATTTTGATTTTAATTAAATTGAGTATTACACTTATGTATATATAACCTAATTCCAATTATTGTAATCTTTAATAACTCGATAAACAACGGCCAAATTTACTTTACGTAAAGGGTTTAAATACAATATCAGATTAAATGTATATTTTAAACATAGTGAGATCGATTTACGTTTAGAGTATAATAACAATGCAACATATGGTAACCTAAAGAGCGTGTTATGTTAATTAGTTCTATTTAATCGATTAGCAGTTCTGTCCGGCATTGGTTCGCGTTTGTTTAGCACCTAATATTGACTTAGCATTAAACTCGCTCCAGTTTGTAGATAGGCCCGTAAATAAGCACACAACTTTCCACTACAAATTATCCATAAGCGACTGTTAAACTAGAATGCCATATGCGAGACTTCGTCAAGTACTAGAGTTGCTAATAGACTTATTTTTACGGTATTGAGACTATTTTAAAAAATCTGACAAATGAAATAGCATTTTTGAGGAACATTTGGCTAGCGATAACTACAGATTGACCGAAAGTATATTTGCACTATATTTCACCCAAAAAATAACATGTAAAGAATTCATTTCAAAAGCTTAACTAACTTGATAGAGAAACGGTTTCGTCTCATTTCATGTGGTGTGTACACATCTTGTCGGTCAAATCAAACAAAAACACGGTTTTAACGCAATAAAACAAAGTTTCATATTTGGACAATTATTCAAATGACATTTTATCGTGACCCAGTCCGTGTACTCATTTGTTGTAAAATATGTTTATATTTTTTTAAATTTGAATTATATATTCATTTTGATTATGGATATTTATGATCGCTTTCCGTATCGTGATTACGTTTAAAATTAAATCAACTTTTAACGGTACGATTCCTTTCTTAGCAAATGAGATAACAGAATTGGTTTATTCAATTAGGGTCTTTAAAATTAAAATTTAAACCAAAATAAAACCAACTTTTACTTAAACTACTTCATTTAATTAAAAATAAAATTAAGTATAATGTTAAGTTCGGTATCGAACTACTTTTAATTAAATCAAATAAACTGAAGCGTTTTTAAACATTATCTCATAGTCGCACAATAAGATGAGAGGCGTGGAAAAGAATCTGAGCCTTACAACAGGCAGCTAATTTCGCGGCCTTTGTTGGTTTATTATCCGGGGCGGTATCACTATTACTGGGAGCCTGCCCTGTTCGTACGTTACAGAACAAATCGTTTCCAAAGGTTTCGTGAAACAAAAGATTTCTTAAACACTATTCAAACAGACTGGTATTTCCTCGCGAGAGGTAGGGCAACAAAGCCCGAGAATTGAATCAACACTCGCCAAATAACACGAATTTACTCGTGTAAAACATGTCGAAGACTAAAAACTACAACTTGTACCTACAACGCATTCTAAGTAGCTAGTTCGATTGTACCACAAGCCCAGTCATAACAGCATTATCGCGGACACTTCACGACAAAAACGACAATTTTTTTGTAATCAGGTGCTAATGTTGATTTTATACAACAACGATGTGATTTTAGTAGATGGCTTCGCATTTAGTTAATACAAACACGTTTAACGTTTGAACAATGCAACGGTTTATGATATATCATATTCGATACAATTTAAAAGTCAAGTCCCACGGTAAAAATTAAAAAAACTTACATTGCGTTCGAGGAATTCCAGTAAATTGGATCCAAGGTTCGACCTTCGACCATTGTACATTCTAGGAGCCAAATAACGAAGCTAAACGACAACGCAAAAAGGGTGATTTCCTCCATTTTCAACTTAAACATTATACAAAAAGTAAAAGGACTCTTCCCGTTCTGGCAGAATGACTACCTTTCGCGAATATATAAAATCCAGCTAATTAATAGCTATGTATATTCATCCAATAAAATATTTGTTTTAATAGATCTAATTTCCTATAGAAAATGTACAATTTAAATGATTAAATTTAGGTTTAGAAAAATAATCCACTTTTTGAAGAATGACAATTTCCGGAAAAATTTTCAAGTATCTTTATTTTTAAGTGACCTATGCAAAATACCTGTGTGAGAAAAGATAATAAAATTAAATCGCACGGCACTTTTCTACGAAGTAGGTTTTTGATTCGGTTGTCTGTGACGGGCGATCGTATGACGGTAATTTATCATTTACCGGATTACGCCTCTGCACAATACAGCGCAATTTTAGACTTCGACTTAATATAGTATTTTTTTAATATTAAAATAAACTGAAAATACTACTTTAATTTGCCAAAAACAGACATAATATTGACAAACTATTTCAAAAATATATACCTTTAAAAATCTGCAGAGTTAACCTTTTTTTTAATTTGTTAAAATCCTATTTTGTTTATATTTTTTTTTAATGTTACTAATAATAACTTCAAAAAATTATTAATTAAATCTGTCCATATTAAATCCAATTCCTATTGCTTTAAATTTTTAAAACTAAACAACTTAACTAAACTGCCCTTCGTAACAAAAACATAACAGAAAGGTCACACAACACGACACTGTACCCTTCTAGCCAAGAACGTTACTGGCTATAATACTGAGTCGGGTATCCCGTATTCTTGATCGGCGAGACGGCCGCGAGGCCTTTTCTTTCGGGCCTTTTTTTCGCTTTCTCAGCTTTCAAAATAAGAAACCGAAAACCTCGCGCGAGCTTTGAAAGAATTCAAGCATTTCAGTCTCGAGCGATCATTTTTCTGAAATTCTTTCTCTTTTTCTCAAGAATTCTCGTCGCCAAATCCGCACTGCGGTCACACCTCAATCCCAGCGGCATCTAGCGGTTTAAATTTTAATCAACGATGCCGGAAATTTGTTTAATTTTTGCGACATTTTGGCTGCAAAAACATAACCTGATGTTTACACTTTGTCTAATATATAAGGGTCCAGTAAATACTGACCAATGTTGGACACATGTAACTTTTTCTTATATAGACTACTACTTACTTTATTTGCCTAGTAGTTAAAGTAAGTTGAGTCACATTAAATCGTTAACCTAATTCAACAATATCTCATACACTAAATACACAGTAACGAATAAATTTCAATTAACGAATCGAAGGTAATTTATAGCATTTCCGTGTTTTATAGATTATAACCGAAAGAATGAGGCCAGAATTTGAGTCATACGGAGTAATAAACATTTAAAATTAGGTCCGGCTAATTTTAAATAAAAATAAATTGTAACGCTTTGCAATATTTAAATTTCAAAAATGAAAATTGTCTTTGACGCATGAATTTTTGTTTGTTTTTATTTTTATATACTTGAACTAAAGATAATATGAAGTGTCTTTTTCCGTGCTTGATTAGAATTTTAAATATTTACTTGACCAGTTTGAGAAAAGGAACCATTTGTTTTAATTGAAATCGAGAACTTCGCATATTAATTGTTATCTAAACCTTCGCTATTTCGATATATGTTGACGCAAACTGATAACAGCGGCTCCGTTGGATACATATTTAACGAGACAGTCGACAAATAGACGTAAAACTTGTTATTGTACAAATTTTCCGAGTCGCCAGCAATTCTATCCTATCCAGCTAAGAAGAGAAAATGACATTTTTCGGTTAATTATTTATTATGCTTAAGTTTTTTTCCGTGCTGAAACAGTACACCAATCTAATACTAGGTTATGTACACATAAAATGTCATTTATGATGTTTGTAACAATGTTTAAATGTAGGTCCAAGCAATAAATTATAGTTTTCACTACTAACTCTAACTTTACATTAAAGCTCTTTTAATATACAAATTTTAAAAGTTAATTAAAATTTTATCTCGAATACAATCAAGTGAAAAATGTAACCATTAAATTACTGCTAATTACCGTAAATTTCTCTTTTAAGATTTGCTATGTTTGCACAATAAAACCAAAGGTGTAATGTTCAGCATTTAATTAAAACACGTGCTGAACTTGTATTGAAATGTAAGACCAATATGATTGATATACTGAACATAAACAAGTTGAATTTAGGCTAAATGTGCACGAAGTTTTATGTAATTGAGAATTGCACTTTAGGAAAAGTTCTTGTTGTCGAACACTTAATCATGATCAAGTTATAAACAAAACAAATTAGCATTTAACAATTATGAATAATAAGGAATTGTGCTTCAAAAATAAAAACCTTTTGCATTTTTTTAACAAAATAAATATAAAACTTATTTAATGTAAAAGAAAATTAAATTTTCATAAAAGCATTTCAATAAAAACTAAACAAGTTTTTTTTAAATTCAATATAAACACCCAATTATCTTTAGTCATTTTTAAATTAATGTAAGTTTTCTTAATGATTTCATATCTTTTTAAAGTTATATTTAATTTTCACATAATGTTTTTTATACTTTCGTGATGTTAAAGAATTTTCTCAACTTTCAAAATTCTTTCACACGAATATTAAATAGCCAACATAATTCAATTTCTCGACCAGTCTTAAAAAATTAAAAATTATCGACAAATTTCTTTGATGGGCTACCCGGCAAGACAGTTAAGGTCGAGTGTTTATAGAAATTCAAGGGATTAGCTCACTTGTGTTTATTTTCGGAACACTGCCACGTACATCGCACATAATCCTGTTAATTGTTCCAACAACGTTTCTATCACGATTCTTTTATAATTCTTGGCTTTGAAATTAACCAATTCTTCCAAAAAAAAACTTTTTTCTTTTTTTTGAGGCTACGCGGGCGAAAAGTTTACGAAAATAAACGTTCGCTTACATAAAATCTTTAGAGAAATTAATCCTTTAGGTGACCCATGATCAATCAAAATCATGTTTATCATAATATACAAATAATAAACATTTACGGTTTAATACAAATAACAAACATAAACGCCTTAGTCAGAATTTTTATCAAAGAAAAATAGGAAGTGGAATTATGATTTGTTTTTTTGTTTGCTAAATTTTCAACAAACTACATTTAATACCTGACAAGTATAAACAATATTAATGGTGATATTTAAAAGTTTAACTTAACTATACATTTTAAGCGGCATTTTATTAAAAAGTTTAGATCTTCTTAGTGTATTACAATAAAGTAAAAGTCTAGTATTGTGATAATTTTAAAGCCGTTTGTTTTTCTAAGAAAACTTCATCCAAAATTTATTTCCGTTAAAAAGGTTTAAATCAAATCCCATCAAAGGGCAAGATATTATTTTTAATAATTAAGGTAATTAGTTTATGGCCTATGATAACGAGCAGGGTGCCATAACTCAATCGATTCCGTCTCGATCTGGATTAGATTTTAGAAAACCTCGTTGTGTATACCTAAAACAATACATCCCGCCCAAATTCGATTGTTTTAGTAGCCTCGCAATACTTTGATGACGTAATAAAGTCGATTGTTACGCAGGAATAGGCTTTGATGACGCGGTGGTTCGCGTGTTTGATCTGCGCTTTCAGGTGCCAATGAAATTCTACTTTATCAGAGTTTTGTGATTGTTTTATTGCCTTGTTGTGTGCCAAAAGCAAAACATTTTCTTTGAGTTTTGTGTATCCGAGATACCTTATGCACACATATCACATATTATTATTATTAATCTGTTTGCTGTTGGTTTTTATTAAAAAAATTAGGATTTTAATTTTCTTAGTACCGACAAACGATTTAATAAAACGATGTCGTTAGACTTTTAAAGCGTTCGTAGTTGCTGATAAAAACATTGAAATTTAAATTTTATTTTGGATACTCATTTAGTATTCATTACATTTGATAGCATATGCTTTTATTTAAAAGTTTTTAACTAAATGATGTAAGAGTTTTTATTTTCTTGTTTATTCAAATTAAACTAAACATTTAAAACAACTGTAAATAAGCTTAACAGTTTAAACAACGATAAAAAAAACACTTCAAAATAAATCAATGTAAAACACAAATTTAAACTCCAATTTAAACATTGACTCATTTGTAACGTTAATTCTCTAATCAAACCAAAGATCTAACGAGAATATAGCATGAAGCCGCAGCAGGTGTTCAAATTGGGTTAGACAACCGAACTTGTGTATTATTTTACACCTTAATGTTTCCAATAAAAACTTACGTGCGTACTTGATGTTTTTTTTCCAATAAAATATTTAAATTTCTATTTTCTAAACAATTTTAGGAATTTTTTTTTAGAGTGCGTGTTTTTTGTCGAACTATACAGCGGTTAAAGCAGACACTAGGTGACGCAGTGGGCTTATATTTTAGGCAGTGGGTCTGATGTTACATGTTTTAACTTCAGCAAAACAATTGTTTTGTGTATCAAGTCTGACAGTATGACATCTTGTTACGAATTCAAAGATTCCAAGTTCCGGCCGCACCAAGGTCACATTTTTGCCTCAAATTCGAGCGTTTCCGAATAACTTAAAAAACTCAAAAAGTTTTCTTTTTATTTCACGTTTTTAGATTATAAAAACTTGTTTGTTCAAATAAACAAAACCAAATAATTTGCACAACAAATATATTAATATTTACAAATGAGAAAAACAATCGAAAATTGAAAAATGTGAAATAAAACAAGAATTAAAGCATTCCTTCCTTAAAAAATATTTTAGTTAGCAATTAAAATTGCCGTTGTCTGCTATTTCTTTTTAAATACCTAGTGTATTAAATATGTTGTTAACGTTTTATTAAATGGTATTAACCAAGTTGAAAAAAAAAAATTATTAAACAGTTAAGTGGTGCAAAGAAAGAGCCTAAATTCCAAACATATTTAGTTAACAATTCCTATAACTGTGTATGGTTGTCTTCGATTTCCTGCAACAACACAAAAATTTATTTATTTATTTTATTTTTTGATGAAACTATAAAATTTTAAATTAAAAATTACCGCGTATGCATTTTCTTTCTTTTCGGTCAGTGGAGATTGTCCAAAGTTTGTATGGAATACTTCATCTAAAAATATACAGTTTATAGTTAAACAAAAATAACATAAGCAATAATTTACAATACAAAATATCATTTTTAAAGTTTTAAGTTTGTATTATTTAATAATATTTATTAAAAATACTTTTTAAAAGTTTATAATTACCATAAGTAGGACTGGCAGGGTACATGCATTTAGTCGGCTGAGTTGTTTGAGCCAGGTATAATGATCTTTTTTCGTACTAAATTCAACAGTTAACATCATTTAATTATTTGTCTACACTCATTAAAAAACAGTAAAAAAAATAAAGTTTATTAAAACGCAGCTTTTCCATAGCAAAAAAATTAAAAACAAAAAATTCAAAATAAAGATTTAAAAACTTAGTTCTTTTCCTACCACGTGAGGGTTACTGACACAGCAGACCGCATTTCCACAAAGCGAACAATGAACAGTTCCCAAAATGATTTCAATTACTGTAAATATCCCCAATGTGATATGAATGGGAAAAATTGTATCCTGGAAAAAAAGAGTATCATAGGGAAAAATTTAAATAAAAAACATGGCCTTTTATCTGAATTTAAAATTTAAATAAAAAACGTATTTTTAATTCCGTGAAGTTTTAACCAATTAAGTGGTATGGATTATTATTAATATTAAGATCACTAAATGTTTTTACTTACAAGAAGTTCTCCTTGATCAATATTTTGTTTGGCACCAACACAAGCAATAAGTTCCATAAAAACACCAATAATTGAGAATAACGTAGCTGCTAACGAAAATATCAAACCGGCTATAATCTAAAACAAAACATATAACCCTTCATAAAGATAAACAAACACAATTAAATGATTTTGTTTTAATTAAAAAGTGTGCTTACCGTTATATATTCAGGTTTGAATCCAGATAAAAGGCCAGACAACCCAGCCAAAACGTACTGAAATATTTAAATTAAGTTTAGAGTTTATTAGCCTGTTATAAACAATTAAAAAACTAGTAAAACACAAGTAAGTCATTGTACGTTTTAAATTATCAATAAAAATTAGATAGAAAACTAGTTAAGACTTACACATGATCCTAACCAAAGGCCTGGAACCACGTAAGGAAAATATTGCAATTGGTTTTCTAAGTTAATCGTAATCAAGTAAATCTCCAAACTAATACAAATAATACCGAGCATAAGATGAATTATCTGCAAGTACAAAATTTGATTTAAATTTTTCAAATGTAAAAAAAAATTTAAATAAAATTGCATTGTTATACTTACCCCAAAAACAGTAAAAAGTTGAGCGTATTTGGCTCCATAGTTATTCGGACTTTCGTGAATTTCAGCAAAGTCAGGATTGTTAACTAGTTCAGCTTGGCTACTAACATTAAACATATTCACGTTCGTTTGTATACAAACCTAAGTAATATTTAAATTTTTAAACTACACCTTCATAAATAAAAACACAATCATAAATTTAATTTATTAATGCCTTTATAAACCAATACAAGAAATTGTTTGTTTCAAGCAAGATCCTCTCGGTTGGATAGTAAGTCTGATTTAAATACCAAGTTGGTTAAGAGGTGTGTTATAACAGGTGATACATATAATGAGGCTACGTAAATGGCCATAAAAATGTTAAATTAATCGTTTGATGTTTTTAAAGGTAGAACAAAAGTAACGACAGGTTTACTAAAAAATCGTAAAAACTATAAAGTTAGAACTTTATTTGTCGTTAAATTGTGCTAACGTGACCATTAGAAATCCACAGGTAAGTTAAATATTAGAAATTGAATCGAAAAATTCGCCTTTTGCATTTAGAATAGTGTAGGTGTATAATCTAAATTAAATAAAAAATCTGTAGTTGGTAGGTAACTTAACTATTTTTATTTAACTTAAAATAATTAATTTTATACATCTCAAAATATAATAGCCTATACAAGAAATTCCAAAGCATTAACTTCAATTTTTTTTGAATTCTTTTTTCAATAACTTGTTTATTTTAATATTATTTTACATATTTTAAAGAATACCAGAATATCTAAGACCGTCTCACGTAAAAACTATGACGCATTTTAAAGATTTTTTACTATGTGGTTAATGCCCATAAAATTTTACGAAATCGTTAAACGAGAAAGAAAAAAATGTCGACAAACGAGTAAATAAAATACTTGTGCTAATGATTCACTTAAATAGACAATTAGGAGTGGACTTTTTACAAAATCTAGGATTTGAAATTTGTCTATAGGTTTTAAAATTTGCAGGATAAAAGTTATTTATTCTTAATTTTTTGTATAAATAAAAGGGAATAAAAATCCTACTTTGTGATAAGCCTTATTTCTATCTTGCCTAAAAATTGAAAAACAAATTGTAATAAAGCCAAGAATTTAATTGTACAAAAGAAATAACTACATACACAAACTTGACACATTTGCATGATACTATATCTGTACAATATTGGCCAAAAACGCCGAATCAACAACTTTTTCAGGAACTTTAACAAAATGACAAATAGCCAAAATATAAGCCAAACAATATGATAATAAATGTTTCATTAACTGCAAATAAGCTTATTTTTTACAAATCTTATTTTTACAAGTGTCACTAGTGTAAAAAATAACATAGCAATATTAGAATGACAAAAAATGCCATTTTTGCCTATCAGTCAGTTTTAAAAGGTAGTAATGCAAATACAAATAGAACTTGTATAATATACAAGTTAGCATTTGGCACTAATACTGATTGGGCTTAATGTTTAAGAATGAAGTTAAATGTTTATTAGGCAACGTAGTGATATAAGTTTGTGTTTTCTTTATCTCTCTCCATATAATCTCGTTCGATTAAACTTTCTATTCGTTTTTTGATATCGGTTGGCTAAAAAAATAAAATTAAACTTTTAAAAAACAGCAGCTTGGTGTAGTGATAAAACAATTGGCTTTACTACATGAGGTTCTGAGTTTAAACCCCCATGAGATTATGCTGTAGTCCCCTTGAGTAGAGCGCTAAAAACGATATGAACTACTGTAATCAGCAGCTTAATTATCAGGAAATCATAAATCAATAAGATTCAAAACTGCCAAGGTCAATTCGAGACTGGGTTGGGGTAACTGATGTTTCATGTTTGGGTCGTAAGTCGACTTTTTCATATCGAGGATAATTAAAAAAAAATACTTACATATATTATTTAAGCTATTTTGACAAAAAAAGACACCAAAAAGTTACCTTTAACGGGAACTTGAGTTGCTCGTAGAGTTCGGTGAGTAAGAGTTGATGAGTGAGTTGTTTTCTCATTTTCATTATACGAACGATAGCAGCATCGATTTGATATTGGCGATCCTGGAAAACTCTTTCAGTAGTATCCTGGTTTTCTTCAACCTAAAAGAAAAATTTTAGAAAAAATTTCAAAAAAAAATTTCAAAAATTTAAATAATATGCGATGTAAAATGTAAAAACTACACGAATTAAAAAAAAAGTTTAATCTGGATATATTAATCTTTAATCAACTGCAATAATCATCTCATATTTATTTAATGTTTTATGTTCCTATAAAGTTAGAAAGAGGTCGTTGTTAAAAGTTCAGTGACATTATTACGATATTAACTTTCAAGGTAAACATACTTCAAAAAAAAGCTGTAAAAATTTTATGGTATTTAACAAATAGAATTAACGCAATTTTTTTAACGAAACTCAATGTCTGACGTCAAGAAAAAACGGTAATAAAAGTTATTTTGCAAAATGATCAAGAATTAAAAAATGTTTATTTGATAGAAAAACTCACGGATTCCTTGAGTTGAATTTGGTTAATTTTAATTCTGATCAATTTGTGTTTGAAATCAGAATTAAATTCAAATTCGTCCGTGATTGACACATCTTTTCCTTTAGGTTTCTAAAATAATAAAAAAATTACAATTTAAAATTAAATATATACTAAAAAATAACAAAGTTTAAAAAAATTTTAATTACTTTGGTTAAAACCCTTGCTCTACCACAGGCTAACGATTGGAGAGTTCGTTTTAGTTCAGTTTCCTCTATCTTAGTTGCACTTTGTATTTGTTCTGTTGTAAATTTGTCACCCTCATTAAATAGAAGTAATGTAAGGGTTTGAAATAACGATACCTGTAACTCTTTGTTGCCCTTAAATTAAATTTAAAATATTGAAATAATTAAATAAAAAATTTAAAATAATTATTAGTGTCTATTTTTTTTTAATTAAATGTCATAAAAAATTAAATAGTATATATTATTTTTTTCTTTTTATCCTCAATGTGGAAAGTCAACTTAATGACCCAAAGAGTTACAACTATTACCCAGACCCAGTCTCAAGTAGTCTTTGGCAGTTTGGGAAATTATAAATTATAATTGCCAAAAAATTAAGCTGGTAATTAAATGTTGGCTTAACAGAAGTTCATACTGTTTATAGAGCCTTACTCAAAGGCGCTACAGCATGAAAGCAGTGTGGATAGAACACACGACCTTAAGTAGTGTAGTAAGTGTTTTAAGTACAATCCACGCTGCCGGTTAATGGTGTCTATTTTTTTTTAAATTAAATATCATACAAAATTAAATAATAATATGTTCAAAAAAAATTTTTAAATGAATTTTAATAAAGTTTTAAAAAAAAATACAATTTATTAACTAAATACAAGGAAAAGCCTTACATGTTTGAATTGGGATTTTAACACACAATGACCTAAAGTTGACTGAAAAGTGAGTTTTCGACCTGAATGTTTACTAAAGTAGAATGTTCGAAAACTTTCTTGAAGCTTTACCTAAAATTAATGACCCAAAAATATTAACATCAATTATCAAAAAAAAACATTAAATAAATTTTAAAAAAAGACTATTTGAAACTAAAATAGGCCCCATTGTTTTAATGCCTAAACTCAATCTTTAAACAATGTTGATTAAAATTATAAAAAAATCAAAATTATATTCTTAAAAAAACTGACATTATTCCATTTTAGTTTATCTTTTGAACCTATTTATTCCAAATTACAATATAGTTACCATTTCAGGAGGTAATCTGACTTCCATGGGTGTATAAGTTGGCCAATATCCCATAGTTAAAATACTAACTGACATGTCAAGGTGGCTGGGTTTGCTTTCTGTTTTAGTAGATTGATACTGTAAAAATTTGAAAAAAAAATTTAAAAATTTAAAAAAGGTAAATTTTACCTGTTGATGTACATGCTTCATAATTTAGATCGACCTAGGCACAAAATCATTTATCAGGTTAATTATCTTGCAACATGCTCAATAAATCCTAAACCGTGCAAGCAACTTCACAATAGGTGAAAAAAAACACTACTATTAATAATACCAAACCTGTCTAAATTGAGTCATGAGATCATAAGAATGAAACATATCTTTAAACATTCCTTCTAATTTACTAGTGAAAGCCCCTCCACATTCCTGTTTTAATTTGGACAACATCGATTTTTCTGCATCAAACGAGGCACTCTTGCCAACCAAAAGTCGTTTAGCGAGATCTTTTTTGTAAAAGGCTTCGAAAATATCTTTACCTGAATAAACAAAAAAAATTTAAGTGGTATGTTTTATAAAAGTGACTTTTAAAATGCATTATTTTTACCCCCAAATTATATTTAAAGTAAGCGCTTTTGTTACTTAATTGCCAGTAAAACAATTTTTCTATATTCGCAAATATTTTTATTAAAATTCTGTACACAAACCATGAATAAATCGAAACAATAACATAATTCTGTCAAGCGTGCGATCGAGTTCTGCTTCAGTGGATTCCTTGTT
Source organism: Corella eumyota (assembly GCF_963082875.1). NCBI lineage: Eukaryota > Metazoa > Chordata > Ascidiacea > Phlebobranchia > Corellidae > Corella > Corella eumyota. Next base: position 8,306,029 of record NC_137491.1, read on the forward strand.
TCCACTTTTCATTCGTTGATCGACATATTTTGCTAAAAAAAATTTTGCAAATTTTTATAATTTTTTTTACATTAATACATTAGTTACAAAACAACCAGAATTTACCAATTAACTCTGCTGGTTTGTTTTGTCGCTTGTTTAAAGAACTCTCGTAAGCTTCTCGCAAACTTTCAACAAATTTTTCATCTTTCTCGAAGCAGTCTGAAACAATGTTGTCAAGTTTTTCTTTTAGATCGAGAAGATCTTGCACCATCGTGTTTTCAGCATTAGTGTTTATTACTATAGCACTTGCAACATTCTAAAAGTAAAATAAAAATTCCTTATAGAAAATTTACAATAAAGAGTAAAAATATAATTTTAAAACAATAAAAAAAATTTTTGATTTTTTTAACTACAACTGTTAAAAAAAATACTAACAGTTCTTAAATCTAAAAAAAACAAAAAAATTTTTAATATATTTTGTAAATCATTTTATCATAGCGTATATATTCATTATAAAGTTTAACATGGATGTGTAATAAAAGTTATAAAAATAATAAACCAAGAAACTAACAATACCTTTACATGACGGTTAAAATGATTGCATAACATATTGAGGCCTTGTTTGTCGGTACCAAGAAGTCGATAAAACCTCCGTAAATCATCAATTCTATTTCCACTAAGTAGTTCAGCTAATCCTTTGCTCAATAGCGACTCCGTGTGTTTAGAAATTAATTGTTCTTCAACACATGATATTAGTGGTTTTCTGTTGGAAAATGTTTGCTTTAAGTTAGGCAAAAAATATATTTTAGAATGAAACAGCAACTTTTGATACTAATTAAACTAATTATTGTAAATACAATTAATATTTAGAAACAAACACAAATAAAAAAAATACTAAAAAATGTTTAAAAAAATTAACTAAATAAATTAAGGCAGTTTTATTATAAACTCTATTAAGCAAACAACAAGATAAATTATATTAAAATCAAGATTTATAACTTAATATAACTAACAAAAAAAAGTGTAACATAATCATAAATTTTACCCAAGCTTTTACCATGACTAAGCCTCTACTTACAATGTGGTGCTATCCATGCATGAAATACATAAATTCTTTTCATCTGCGATTCTTCGTTCAGTGTACAACAAGTAATCATGAACTTCCATCTCATTCTTCTTTAAAATTCCCTCAGACGAGTAAGTGTGTTCGGTTTCTTTCAAAAAACTTTTCTCAAACAAAGTGTGATAAATCTGTCATAAATAAAAGCGGTTTATTAATATTTACATTATTTTTATATCAAGTTACACATGAACACATAAATTGGTATCGATTTTTCAATTGTAATTTAAAATCATAAAAAATTCTTACAAGATTGTTAAAATAATAAAAAATGTATTTAGAAAATGGAAAAACACATGTGCTTATAAAATTGTATATAAGTTGTTACTAAAGGTTAAAACAAACACTGAAAATGGACACCAATTTGTGTTATTTATATACTTCATTTATAAACGACAAAAATTCACACAAACCAAAATACGATTACCTGTAAGTCACTAAGCATTGAGAGCAGATTTCTTAACAAACTTCTCTCAATAGCATCTCCCATTCTTTCTCTCTTAATTAACCCCAACAACCCTGTTAAACATCTTTCTCGTACATGTTCTCTGCTCAATACATTGTCACGAAATAAATCAAGACCCAAATCCCTGTTAAAGTTAAGACATGGGTTAATGGACTATTAAAAATATAAACTGCAGTATTTTAGTTTAAATATTTTACCATAATGATGGTAGCATTGCATTTTGTAAAACATAAGTTCGATCCAGGACAAGAAAAATACATCTGATCATTATCTAAAAACAAATTACAAAAGTCGTAAAACTATAAAATTTATATTAAAAATATACATGTTTAAAAAAAAAATATTCAGTGTATACAACAAAAAAATAAAAAATTTTATATATATATATATATATATACTACAAATAAAAGCATGTATACACAAAATATGTACACAACAAATAAATGCAAAATGTTTGGCATATACTTGCATTAACTTACAGTTTGTTGGCAATGTTCATTCCATTGTTGGTCCAATCTACGAAGGAAAGCTTCACCATGAATATCATCATCAAAAACATGAACCTGTTTTTGTATGTGAACCTCACACACATCTTTTAACTAAAAAAAATTAAAAAAATCACTACGAAAAAGTGGAAAAATGGCATAGTTATTCCTTTTATATCGTAACAATTTTTGTTCAATCGATAAATTAAAATTTACATTACAAAATACAATTTGACTAACCTGTGAATATAGGTTTTTAGCAATTTTGTGCGAGCAAAGATTTTCAACTGCTTTGTACAATTCTTCTAAACTATATCGAATAAATGATGATCTGTGAATAGCAGATACAGATTCTTCCAATTTTCTCCACGTTTCAGCCTCATAATTTACCGGTAATATTGGTTTTGCTAAATAAAAAAACTATTATTAAATATTAACAGAATAGAAGATTTAGCTAACCTTGTAAAATTTTGTTTGCACAAAAAATTTGTTCGTAAGTTTTAATTTACAAACACCAAAATAAAAAATAAAAATATTAAATAAACAAAATAAATTAAAAACTATAGATAATTCTATGCAATACTTGGTTTATTTTACAACTAATTGACACAAATTACAAAAAATACACAAATAAATTTTTTATTAAATACATTAAATATGTAGAATTCATTTTGGTTAAAAGTAGATCAATCTAAAATATCATATAAATAATAAAGTTCATTCTACAAAACCAAACTTACATTTAAAATTTTTGATGGTTAACTTTTTTGTACCTCCAGGTTTGATACCAATTGTCATGCTTGACTGGACATGTCTAGAAACACCATTTTTAGATGGATCCATGGTCACTTAAAAAAACAACCTACAGACCAAATACAGAAATACCTGATAACAAAACACTTAAACATTTAGTAAAAATTTTAATACCCTAAATAAACAGCCAGCAGTCAAAACACTTTTTAGTTATATATTTTTTAATTTACAAAAAAATAATATGTTAAATTATAAGTTGTTAAACTACAAAAGGCCAAGACCTTAAAGACTTACGTAGATCAGTATGTACAAAAATTAGTGAATTACAATCTGCAATATATTGATTAAATCACCTTTAAATGTATAGTTATTTGATTGAAACCACCTCTTAATTTTCAGGAACAACTTTAGTTGATTGTTTGTTATATTTTTTTCCAAAACAAAAACGTTTTTTATGCAAATGCCTGCAAGGTATGAGAACAGAGCTTGTAGCATATTTAGGGCCCATGCCACGAAAAAGTTACATATTTTTAGTAAAAATTTTACCCATATTTCAAATACTAAAACATATTATCTTTCGATAAATTAACAGTAATATATTTTTTATTATCAAAATAATTTTATTAATAGTTTATTAATTAACCTGTAAAAATAATTTTGCTTATACAATGTTGATGTGATTAACAAGCAGTAAAAATAACTAATTTTGAGTTAAACAAAAATAAAGTTAAATTTATTTATTTAAAGATTCACATGTCATTAAACATGATATCAAAACATATAATCAATTACTTAATGTGATTAATTATCAATAATTCAATCGACAGTTACTATATACAAAACCAAAACAAATCAATATCATAAAACACTTGAATCTTTTAATTAATATCAACAAGCAAAAAACACAAAAATCCTGGGAAATAATATTCTTACCCGATCTCTAACAACAACAAAGTGCGTTTAGCGGAATCAAGTGTGCTCGAGTGTGGACACTGACCACTTTAAAGCTGGCATAATAGCTCTATGTCGCCTAGCTATAAAAAAAACATAACGGGGTTAGACGGGCAGGGAGAAGGCCTATACTTTTTGCTGTGCGTTGGATACCATGACTTTTGAGCAAATATTTTAAAGTTTTTTTTGTATTTGTTGAGTATACATGTTTTTGAACATTTTAGTTTTAAAAACATGAACTTAAAAAGTAAATCTAACAAACTTTTTTACTTGTAATTTTTGTCAGAGTTTACTTGGTACACTACAAACCATTTAAAGACTAAGATTTAAAAAAGGTTAAAAAAAATTTTGTAAAAAATAAGACATGCATTGTTAGCTTTAAATGCACAAGCATTCATTGTTAAATGTTAAACGTTAAAAATTTAGGAGGCAATTACAAACTGGCACCTTTATATTACAAACGTTAGCACGAAATGGCGAAAAAATAGCTTTTTTATAGTTCATGTTTCCTTTATTTGCTTATATACCACGAAGGTAATAACAGGCCTAAGTCGCACGTGAGTACCGCCAGCTGATAGCTATCATGTAGTAACAATAAGATTAGAACGAAAATACAATTGTGACGAAATAAAGTATAAGCATCGCGGGGCCATTGTTGAATACCTCGAGTGTGCTGTCAAAGTGGATATACTTCGCATTTTAAGTTGATTTTGGGTAGGCACGCTAATATAATGTGGAATAGGACGATTTGAAATGAAACTGAATATTATCGTATTCCTTAAGCTTGTTTCAAAAAATTAAAATTAATTTTAGTGTATTTTCAAAAGTTCACAGAAAATACCAATGCGTTTAGTTGAGTAGTATTAATGTATTGCAAATTTATAAAATGCTGAACCAAATAATTTTTTTTTAATTAAACTGTTATTGTAGCAACGAAAAAAATTAATTAAACAGTAGTCAAAACACAAGTGTATTAAAAACAATAAAAATCATTATTCTCAAAAATGCTTGAATAGGTCGATAAATTGTGGTTTTATTGGTTTGATGACTGGTTGCTATGAATGGCAAAAACCCAATACGTAAAATACGAGATAACAATATTTAAAAGTCAGGAAAATTTATTAGTAAGGGTACAGCTTAAGTTATTAAATTTTTTGAAATTAAATATTAAAATTTTAAAATATTTGAAAAACTAAAATTGTATTAGGGACAGAATATATGATATGTATTATTGTTGTTATGACAGTAAGCTTTGTTTATTTACAAATCCATTGGTGAACAAATGTTCCAAATGAGAAGTAATGTTTGTCTTTCCCAAATAACAAACAAGCATCATCTTTTGCCAGGCCATAGTAAAACCCAAGCCAAGCTAGTAAAAACTACAGGTCACATAGAATAGTACACAAAAAGCAGATGACATAAGGTTTCAAATATTATTCTATATGTTTATTTTCGATTGCTATGTCCACATTAATTTTACGTCATGTCGTTTTTGATTGATTTTTATGTAAATTTAGGCCTTTGAAATTCTGTTTGTTTGTATTTGTGACATATTTTGGCCAAATTTTGTAGATAACAAATTATATAGAATTATTATTGCTTCAATGGTTATGTTTTTAAAATGCTTGCACTAAGAGCTAAAAAAATGGTAGATTGATTAATAATAGTATAAAAGAATTTAAAATTTCATTAATTAAAAATATTTAAAATAATTTTACTACCGTGTTTTTACTTTTAAGTTAAAGTACCGCAGGGTTGTAAAATATAACAGATTATTTCAGCAAACATGCCTAAAAATTGATTTATTAGTTAGTCTCAAAAAAACTATGGCCGCCTGTTCGTGCGAAGCTATATCAGAAAAATGTTTACCCAATTTCAAATTACCTGTCGTAAAAAATACGACCGTCTAAAATTAGTAAGGTCGGGAAACGCGAGGACTTTGTCTCGTCGCATATTTTTCAATTTAATTTAGGACCATGAATTTTTTAAAAGCGAGGTATTTTATTAATTTTTCCAACATTGTCACACAACTTTATAACATTTATTATAGCTATGTAAATTTATATGAGAGCGGCATTTTATTTTGTACTTAAAATTGAATTTGTATACATTTTTAAGAGCACATTGTAAAACTTAATATACATTGTTCACATTCAATAATACTTTTGCAAATTTCGCCCAATACAGGCCAAGCCTTGTTTAAATACGTCGTTAAAATTCACATTAGTTAGATAACAAAGAACGAGAAGTGATTTTCTTAGCAAACAAAAGCCCCAGTCACATCTGCCAATAAGATCGCTTATATTGTATTTTATAACTTTATAAATTATTAAGGGCGTTGCCCTGTAGTTTTTCGGTTTGTTTGTGCATGTTTTTCGCCTTGGCAACCTACATACCTATAGCTACTACTTTAAGCCTAATCCAAATTATCGGTGTTGTTTTTCAAGGATGAGTATTAATCTTTAGTCACGCAGTAAACTTTATGTTGTGCTCTGAAATGGAAAGAGCTCAGAGGTAGCTATAGATACTTACTTCGTTTGACGTGTATATCGTAAATTATTCATGGCGATATAATATCTGGTTGATAGGCATAATGTCGTTTTTTTACTAACACCTATAATTTTTAATATCATGTATATCGTGGATTTTATTGTTTTGCTGTAGTTCTAAAATTCTAAGGTACCAAGTTTATATTTGGGCACAGGTTATAACAATTTTATAGTACGTTAGAAAGGCCTCAAATTATTATTACATTTCTAGGTATAGTTTTTTAGTTACTAATCGATAAATAAAAGACATAAAATTGACCATTGAATAGCCATTCATTACAAAATAACTGCGACAATATGTCTTTTGTGAATCCAAATCCCTTAACCCTGCAGGAAAATTACCGTTTCGCTTTTCAAGAAAATTTTATAAAGAAAAGTAGAGTTTTTGAATTTGATTGATAGCTAAAATTTTTTCTTTTCTATAAAATGACAATCATCGGGGGGCGAGAGTCGCGTGTGTTACCCTATAATTTAAGATAGATAAGGACGCGTCGCATACTTTGCTGAATATTTTCGCACGAAGTATAGCTAAACAATATTTCTTAGTTATGAACAAGAAATTTTAGTGTCAGCTTAAATGTTCAAAATTTTAGCTAGCTCCTAAAAAAAATTATTATTCCAAAAAAAAGGTATTTTATGTAGGCTGGTAATTTAAAATAGATAATTGCATAATCCAACATAAATTTTGTTTACGAAATAGTTTTTAGTTTTAGTAAGGATCGTATAAATAGGGTAACCACAGTGACCACAAAGCTTTATAACCCCGATAGTTTTTGTATTATTATAAAACCGAGGAATGCGAAACGATTGTTGTTATAATTCAAATATCGCCATTATTTCGTCAATTTTCGAATCACGATGCCGACATTGTGTTTTTAACAATTGCCTTTGTTGTTCCAGTTGAATGATTCCCGTCACGTAACCATTGTGATGTAATCAATTGTGGCCGAAAGCGATTTATTTAGGACATGATGTTATTTTAAATTTAATATTATCATTTCGAGAAAGTTATTTATTACCTCATTGTCGCCATTATGATCTCACAATCGCTGAAGATCCCTGCTACCAACCCAACAATAGGAGAACGTCAGCTCAGCAACGCCTCTTTGCGAACAAGTTCAACAAGCAGAACCCCCACACCATGGCGCCATGACTCCCTACTTCAAAGAAGAAACAAGCTTAGTCGTAGCCGCCTTGGCCTTACCTCACCCGGTAAGTCTTTTTTTATTGGTAGAAAATCTATATTTAAACTTTATAGTAGTTAAGTTAAATTTATTGCTTAAAGATAATACGTACATAGAAAACAACAGTAACAGGCTATAACATTTTACCTCGACAAAAAACTTACTTTTACACTCCATTTCGATAAACAAAAAAAATTGCTTTTTTATCCAGACACAAAAACAGATATGAGCAATAGTGATGTCACCGGTCGAAGCCGCCGATCTCCAAAGTCGCGTCGTTCAATCAAGAAATATTACATCGATCAACAAACTGGTGAAATGAGGCTACTGACCAGTGGAAAAAGTGTAAACAACGCTTTAATTACAAACCCGAATGATGTTGAACAAGACCCGTCAGGAAATATCAAAAATGGGTAAGAAAAGTTGTACAATTCACTATATAAAAAAAGTTTTCACAGGATTACAATAAAACCATTTAAGGGCTTAAAAGCTTAAAGTGTTTTTTTTTCAGTTTTTCCAACCCTATGGACCCAAGATGGCGCCGACGAGCAGCAAGTGACACCAGCGCCATGATCGCAAGTCGACCGTTTTGGGATCAAAGTCTTAGTTCTAAAAGTATCGTGATTGGTCAAAAAAGTCCTGTCACATCTCCCCAGCCTATTTATTATTATGGACTACCCCGGACGGCGCCACCTATTGGTGTAGCTCCCTATCTTCCACGAATATCCAGAAGTGCGGAAGGCTCGACTGGATTTGAAATCCCGAGTACTCGGTACCCTCGAGGTCAACAGCGACCTACTAGTATGGTATCCGGGCACCACGCTCTTTTATTACGTCATAGGCAGATTCTAGAAGCCTCAAAACGAACTCCACACAATCTCACGTGGTCGCAACTACCTCAAAAAGATGCCAAATTACTGCAAGCCCTGCGTGAACGTCATCCTGAAATGCAAGTTCGTTATTTAAGCAACCCAGCCCAAAGCCAGACCTTACCACAACACAAAAACCGGGGCTTGCACAAATTTTCCAATTATGACGTCACTATGACTCAGCAAAGATGTAGCCAAGAAGCATCCATGACGAAAGCCAACAAAAAATGCCAAGACTGGTTTAATACGTGGATAGACGATTGATTAAATTAAAGTAATAATATTCAGGTTTTATGTTTTTTCAAATGTTCATTTTTTGAATATTATTTTTTGTAGGCACTAAATTGTACTCTGCACGTTTTCTAATAATATATTATCTGTCGTTTATTATCTGTACCACGCAATCTTTTTTTATTTGATGCCAATATTTGTTTGCGAAGTGCAAGGTATTTAACAAGAAAATGAAAAAATTAAAAGTGTATTTTATTTAAACAGGTACATTTTTGCATACAAGAGCTTTTTTTATCAGGTAATTAAACTAAAGTGAAACTACCTTAGGAAAAAATGTCTTAAAATAGAATTCCTTATGCATTTTTAATTTTATGACTACTGTTCATATTATAACTATCTGTATTTTACAACTGTGTTTACTACTTTGATCTCTTCTGCACGTGACTCGCTGACGTAAACTGTGACGTATGCAGCTGTCAAATTAATCACAAGATATTGGATCGATTCAGTGTTACATGATTTGCATTTCGGTCATCGGTTAAAACAAATAACAAAACAGTTTCAAATTATTGACGCGAATTAAAAATAAAAAGTAACGAAGTCAACATGAACTAATCATAAAACTATTCAAATAAACAGCGTCGCACAGATGAAAAACACGGGCGATCACGTGACCAATAAAAGGGCAACGCGCGGTCAGGTCACGTGGTCTTATTAACCGAACTGAAATGTCATGAGAAAACATTCAGTGTCGATTCACAAAAAAAACGTGCCACGAAGTCAAAAACCTTTCAAAATAAATATAACCCCGAAATAAATACAATTTATAGAGCAAAGGAAATATCATATAAAGGGCAGTATTTAACACCGGTGTGTCTTGTCTTTTATGTGGGTTTATTTATAAGTCTGTTGTGGTAAAAAGAGAACTCTTAAATACCAATTTTTGCCATTGTAATTGTAAAAAGTCCGTATTTGATTTTAGCATTGTAAGTTAATAAAATGGCATTGCCAAAAATGTTTTAAATAAATTTGCATTAAAGTACAACCACTTAAAAACTAAAATTTAAACTTTTTTGAAATTTATCAATTTAAAACTTGCACCAGAAATAAAAATTACTAGGTGGAATTTAAATTAGTCTGGAGCTAGAATTTTCTACAAAAAGCATTTACAATTATACAACATAACTTCTAAACAGTCCACATCAAATTGAGTTAATTTAGTAATTATTACTGGAATTTTTGAAATTGGTTTAAACCAAGCAAATTTTAACAGGGTTATAATTGTGTTACTGATTATATAAGTTAATATTTAATAACTTTTGTTCTAATAGTAAGTTAAAAAAAGTAACTAATATATTTAGCAAACTTTATATTTTGAATCATGTTTAATACTATGTTGGCTTTTCAAGAAAAGGCCATTTTGAAACTGTTTTACAAGAAACAAAAATACAGTTTAGTGTCACAGAAGATGCTAAAATATTGCAAAAAAATAAGCTAAAAATTAACTTCCAGCGCCAAAGTAGAACTTTTTAATTTCGTCGATTTTCTTACACCATTTAATTGCGTTATTACTTTTATCGATAAGATGATATGTTCTATTTGGGGTATGAACTAGGAATATACGAAAGGATTTTGGTTCAGCACGAATGTTTTGGGACCATGGTATTTCACCTTTGACCTCTTTGGTGTTTGGGTCAATGTAAACTAACTTGGGACCTTCGGTTAAAATAAATTCTCGCAATTTAATTGAAAAACCTCTTTTCTTCTCTAGTTGACCTAATTTTATTTGAAATAATAAAAAATCAATACAAATTTGGGATATAGAATAATAAATAGACTTTATAAAAATTAGTTAAAGTATATATTTAGTTTATTAACCTTGTTTTAAAATAAGTTTTCCTTTAGCAAAATAATCCCACTCAGATTGTTGTTGTTTTCTCATCCACTTATCTCTCTCTTCCTTTGCCATCCTAGTGGATAAACCGTATCCATGAATGTCATTTGGATCACTTGGAGCTAATTCTTCCCTGGACTACAACAAAAAAGAACATATATTACCCTAGTTTAAAAGAACTAATACAACAATAAGAAATGGTATTTTGAAACACCCAAAAATCTGTTGTATCTAACTTAATTTAAAAAATAAAATCAACTGATCGGATTAACTTACAAACAAATTTTAACCTACCCCTCTCTTATTTTCCTCTTCTAAAGCTTTCTGCTTAAAATCATTGATAAGAGCATGATCAAAGTCATCAGTAAGATCATTCATGTCATCTTCATCAGCAGAGCTATCTTCTCCAAGACTTAACATTACAGCAGGAGCTTCCTGGGTCAACAAATTTTCCCAATCAATCTTGTTAAAAAACTTGTGAGCTTTTAAAGCTGCATAACCCCCACAATCAGCACAACCAATTCTTTTTAGTGGGTCTAGTTGTAACAATTTTTCTACAAGATCCTTGGCATTTGAATCAAAATCTTCTGGAAATTCGTATTTGCAACTCAGAATAAGTTGAAAAGTTAGATATTCGTTTGGTGCCTGGAAAGGGTATTCTCCCACAAGCATTTGATAAATAATGCAACCTAAAGCCCATAGATCTGAGCTTTTACAGGCCTTTTTGTCATTAAGTAATTCAGGTGAGACATACTGCGCAGTACCAACAAATGAAGAAGCACGAGGCAAATCTCCTGATTCGTCCTCAGGTATTTCTTTAGCAGTGCCAAAGTCTGTGATTTGTATCTGCATTTTGTCGTTAAATAAAATGTTTTCGGGTTTGAGGTCCCGGTGTATAATGTTAAGTGAATGTAAGTGCTCGAGAGCCGACACGATTTGCGCCGAATAGAATTGAGTACATTCTACATCAAACTTTCCTAAAAAAATAAATGTTAAATTTTAACAGTTTACTGGTAATACATATTCTTTGGTCTTAAGTGTGAGACTTAAAAATTGTAACAAACCTAGTTGTTTGATTTTTGCTCGTAGTTCTCCTTTTCTGGCAACACTTAAACCAAAATATAATCTATCTGGATCTTGAAAAGTAAAATAAAGGCGAACAAAAAATGGATGATCCAATTTACTTAAAACTTTTTTCTCTCTTTCAACCTTTATATAAAAAAATTAGTTATGATTACTAGTTTAACTTTACATTAACAGATTAACAATGTTATTTACCTGGGGCACTTTCTTTTCTTTCATGATATGCCTTTTAAGTAACATTTTTATGGCATATTCTTTTCCAGTTGATTTTTCACAGGCAAGCTTAACAGTGGAGTAAGAACCTTCACCTAAAGTTGGCCCAAATCGAAAATCCTCTCGTTTCTTTTTGGTGAGGCTTGACTTTTTCTTTACGTTTCCAGCTTCTACATTATGGTCTCCATTTTGAGACATTTTTCCACAAAATTTTCGTTATGTTACCTAACCGAGTGGACAACCTGACAAGGAAAATAAATATGTGTACAATCTATGATTTTTACCTGATATTAATTATCAAGTTCTAAGAAAATCTAACTGGTAGGGCTTACGATGAACACAGCACACAAAAATTCAAAGAACAAACCCAACTTAAACCAGAAATATGACATACTGACGTCACGATTAAAATTTGTTTTTAAACTTAGACGAGTTTATACGGTAATATTTTTGTCTGACAAAACAAAATAGGTAATATTTTTATTCAAACGATATAGTTTTTTATAAAAGATACAATTTATTTATTTTATTATTAGAATTTAAATAGAAATTTGTAATTTATTTTTCGTATTTTCGTGTAAGTTTTTTGTGTCATGTTTTGGTAATAACCGTTGTTCGTATTTTTGACTCTTCAACAACAAATATTCTAAATTTACAACCCAGTTGTTTGCTAAATTTTAATTCTTTTTTGTATAGGGTTAAATGTTTTGGATACCGGTTCAAATTAATTTTCCCACGATACAGTCTGATAGTTTGGTTTTGAATGTTAATAAAAGAAAACTTTCAATTTTTTAGATGTAAAGATACATAGCCTTTATCAGTTTTTAGGTTAATTTATGTTTCAGTTTGCGCCTAAATTCTAAATAAAATGGGCTCCAGAGAGGCGTTAATTGCACGTGCAAAGATTGCCGAACAAGCTCAGCGCTATGACGAAATGGCCGCGTTTATGAAAAGTGCTGTAGAAAAAAATCCCTCACTAAATAATGACGAAAGAAATCTTTTATCAATAGCGTACAAGCATATTGCCGGTTCACGTCGACAGGCTTGGCGTGTATTGTCCAGTATTGAGCAGAAAGCTGAAATGGAAGAAGCTGAAAGAGTTGACATGGTAAGAACATATAGGGAACAAATCGAATCTGAGATAGAAAAAATTTGTTATGAACTTCTACAAATTCTAGATGGCCATACATTAAAAGCAGACCCGAATGTTGAAAGTCAAGTATTTTACAACAAAATGAAGGGTGATTATTATCGCTATATGGCTGAAGTTATGCAGGTTCCAGATAAAAGAAAAAAGCTTGTAAACATGGGCAATAAGGCTTATAACATTGCTATGACTCTTGCCACCGACAACATGCCAGCAGTTCATCCTATTCGTCTTGGTCTTGCCTTAAACTATTCTGTGTTTTTGTATGAGATTAAAAATAATGAGAAGAAAGCCTCAAACCTGGCAAAACAAGCCTTTGATGATGCGGTACATGACGTTGAAATGCTTCGAAAACATGAATACAAAGATTCGACATTGATTATGCAACTTATACGCGACAACATGAAGATGTGGGCAGATACTGCCAATGCATTAAAACAAATTTAACTTATTTTTCATTAAAAACTATTATTGTTCGTTCCCAAAAATTATTTATGTTCCACTGTGGCTATTTATTTGACAAGCTGTGTTTTTAACCTGATTTTCAGTGTTGTATTTATTTTAACTAGTAGTGTTTTTGCCTACCTAATAGAATTTTTCCCAACTATGACAAATGTATAGTATATATTTTTTATATATATTTTTAGATTTTGTTTTCTATGTTTTTTAAAAACAGATAAAATATGAATGATTATGGGGATAACGATGATTGGAAACCTCCCACTGAAGCCGAATTAAAAGTCTTGGAGGCAAAACAGGAGCGAAATAACCAAATAAGCAGATTGATGGGAGAATACATGCTTAAAGGTATTAAAACTATTTTTGTTTACCTTTGAATAACAGCAAAATTAAAAATGCTTGTTTGTTTAAAAGTATGTACAGAGTGTGATGGTTTAAATTTTTTAAATTTTGAAGTTGACAAAAAATAACCTATTTCCTACCCCACAAATAGTTTTTTATTTACTTTTTTTTCAGGTTATAAAATGCTGGACTCCCTTTGTGAGGTTTGTGGCACAATTTTACTTGAAACACGAGAAAACCAACAATATTGTGTTGCATGTGAGGAATTACATTCGGAGACCTCAAAAGATGATCCTGCAACTAGTGAAAAGGCTGCCATGGCAACTGTACAGGAGCAAAACAATCAACAAGATGCTCTTTATAATCTACATGCAGATGGTATATACTTTTCTATCTTAACATTTTACAAAATATTGTTTAGTCCTTTTAGAACTATTATTTGATTGCTTGCCCTATTGGATGCATTTGTGGCAACTAATATTGGTCTGTGATAATTTACCTACTTACCACAAACAATGGTATTTTAAGACCTACAAAATAGACATACATATATTTGACATTCTCTAAGCTCCATTATATATATATATTGACCAACCATAAATGTAAAAAGTAAAAGATACAAATTTGCCTATTTTTGTAGATAAAAATGCTGTAATGTCCAAATTTTCAGCACCACGAATTAGTAATTCTCAAGATGTTTCGCAAAACAGAAATTCAACCATTTCACCTGAAAATCAGACCGGAAAGTCAACATTAACTGAACTTAAACAAAATCCAAAACCATTTCATCTAAACAATGGTTCAACTTTAAATCTAACCTCAACTCTTAAATGTGATGAGATTGTAATACTTCAAGATACCATGAAGACTTTAATTAAAAAGATGGAGATTTTAAATGCTAAAATAAGATCTACTGAATCTGTAAATGACACTATTTTGTTATGTCAAGCTGTTAAGGGATGTGCTGAGGCATACCTTGCCACAAAACAAGTCTTATCTTAAAAAAATTAGTAAAAAAAAATTTAAGTTTGGCATTTTTGAAACTACATTTTTTATAACTTTGTAATTTTTGAAGTTTGTATTACATGTATTTAAAATTTACAGTAGACTTTTTTATAATCATCTATTTGTTTGGAACTTTACTGGAAATTTAAAATAAATAAAACTTAAATACGTGTTATTAAGTGAATTAAAAACATTTAATACAGTATCTAGTATAAAAACAGGTCAAGATGACGTATGATTTTATTCTAAGATAAAAGCCAGCTAATTTTTTTTTATTTTAACAAGTACAAAAATTACACAATATAAACTACATGCGAGAAAGGCGCTTTAGATCGAAATCTAATTCAAAGAAATAACTGTAACCGCCTTTAAAACCACATTGAATTAAAATATTATGCTACCACTATCACATTCTGGTTTAAATTCAATTTAAAATTGCCAATAACTCTGTTGTTACTGTATAAAACGCATTAAAAATTATATCGAAAGATACGCCAATTTTTAATACAGATTATGTCATTAAAGCAATTAGCATTGATTATATGACTACTTTTAGTACATTTAGAAATAAATAGATATTTTGGTCCATTAAAAATAGTTATATATTTTTAGATTAACCTGGATCAATAAAATTATGATATGAGATTGTATGTGGAAACTTAAAACTAGAAAAGTTTTTTTTCAGAAATGAAATCGATCAAAAAAGTGCGCAAATAATTTGGTTTTATTTAATATTACACTAAGAGGAATACCTAGTCAAATTATAAATTATTAATGTTAAAACTGTTTTTGTAAATCCCACAGAAATTATTAGTAAAAAGCAAGGTAAATGTAATTAGAGCGATATCTTTTCGAAGCTTAGAATAGAGATCACCTTTAATTATTTTCAGTCGCTGCACATAAATAAAGGGGTGTGCTATTATCCCCTATTATGTTTTAGGTAGTGATTAGACGTTACCAAGTTGCCTTTAGTGACACGTTTTTTTAATTAAAGTTCTGGAAATCGAAAAAATAACATCAAGAGGGGATGTGTTGCGGGGTTACATGTTAAACCAACGTAGTTAATAATTTGAAAATAAATAAATTAACAAACTTCAATCTGGGTGTAGTTTAAATTAGGAAAAATAAAAAAAAATTATAAACTTTAATTGGATAAATATCATTAGCTCTTTTACTTGAGTCGGAATCGTTTTAGTTGGTTTAGCTCGTTGTTTTGTAGGAGAATCGATAAAGTAATTATGTTTAAAAGTCTATAAAACTTTTACTATTCTCTTAGGTTATCAACTTTGTTTTAAATAACGAACTTTCCGCAAAAGTCTGTCGTTTTATTGATTTGTCGATTTTTGGTTGCACTCTCATGACAATTCTTTGTTTGTTAAACCCTTAATTTACTTAAGTTAATTCATTTTTAAATTTTTAATCAGAAAATTATTTTTTCGTATAAATAAGACGAACGCAAGGACTTAAGCAAAACAGTTAAAATGTATTAGACAAGGGTAATACCAGTTTTAAGAATAATTTATTAGAAAAAATAGAAGATAACGTTGGGGTATAACATAAAAAAACACCTATTTGAAGTTTTAATAAAATTTGATAAAAAAATATACCTAAAATTTGTAAGCGAAATAACTTAAAAAACTTTAGTTTCTGTTAATGCGAAACTGAAAAAGGAGTTTTACCACATAAACTATACAATTTAAAGAGTATAATTTTACTATTTTTTTACCTAGATTTATAATTTTAAAAACTTTTCAAGAATTTTTTGATTTTTACTTAAAATGGCAAGCTCTAACTGCGAAAGCGTCGACTACACCAAAACCGAAAAAGCGCTAATCATATTGGCCCGAACTTTTTACACGTGAGTAATTTAACCTTTAAAAATAACCTTTATAACCCCCTTAAAAGTGGGACTTTTTAAATTTCGCAACATTATTTTACACTTTTCTTTATGATGCCACAGTTACGCGGCCAAGGAGAAAAATGGTGACGACCAGGAAATGGACCGAACTGAAATGGCCATGTTGCTGCAAACAGAACTGAAAAATTTCGCCGGGGTAATTTATAACGCGTTGAGATTAACATTTTTTGTTCCTAATTTCACTAGTTTACCTTAAAAGGCAATATTAACGTTTTAAGTTTTCCAGGTACCTTCAAAACAATAGGAAAATATTTCCCTTGCTTGTATATGAAACTTCATATTTAACCATATAAGGTATTAGCGTAAATTATAAAATATATTATTCTTTTGTAGCATTCCGGTTCTTTCGAAGAGTTTGACAGAGACCAAAGCGGATCTGTTAATTTTGCGGAGTTTATGCGTCATATGGCTGACGTGAGTGAGAAGTACAAGTCCATCATGATAAATGCTATCAACCAATGATTACTGTTTATGTATACCTCGCTTTAGAAGCGCATTTAGTCGTAGCGCCATATTTACGTGTTGTTGTGTTTTGTCCTAGTCGAAATAAAATAAAAAATATTAAAATTACGGGTATTTTTTATGATAAAATGTATACAAAAAATGGGGCAATAAAATAAATATTTCCTTTGGCCTTTTTTTGCTACGTAAATTTATCTGGGTACGACGTATTCTCAGGTTATAGGGACTAACATAAGATTAACAAAAGAAACAATAGGTTGAAGATTTTCGATACGGTTGAAATAACTTGCTTTGTTACATCAGAATTTCTATACCAGTTGCTTAGATATAAAATTCAATGAAAATTTAAGATAAATTGTAAATACTTGTGACATTACCTTCACAATTTAAATCTAATACAAAGGCTTAAGTTAAAAAAAAACAATATGGTATCGAGCTCTAATACAATAATTATTCCAATAATAAACGACAATGTATATGCTGACTTTAATTATAATGCCGATCATTTAAATTCTGTACCAGAAAAATTAGAAGACCAAGAATGGAAAGAAAAAATGGTTGGTAATTAAACAACTTGAAGCAAATTGTTAGCGTGACAAAATATTTTAAAACGTTTGCTAATTTTGTTAAATATATTATTCTAAAACATTATCTAACTATGTGAATCGCAAATTAATAAAATGTGATAACATTTTTTTTGAAATTTAATTTGTAATTTGAATTCTAATTACAGGACGAGTTGTTATTAAAATCCAAATCGTCTTTAAGTCGTTTAAATAAAATCTGCACAACATCTGAACACCACAAGAAAATCTTTTACAATACTTTAAACGAAGTCATATCATACACTGGCGAATTTAGCCAACCTGACGTTAAAGTAAGTATTCAAAATTTGATTATTAAATTATCAGTTAAACCGCTGGCCTGACAGAACCATAACAGATAGCCTGGCAGAATTCAATTAAAATTGCTCTGCTGCAGGCAAAAAGAAGAGAAATACAAATACAGCTCAGCAATTCCTTTGCAAAAAATAGAGGAACTGGAAATAAAAAAGATGTAGATATAAAATCAATCGTGAGATTAATAATTGATGATATAGTAGAAAAAACAGGAGAAAAGATTTTTAAGTTACCAAAGTTACAACCGCCGCAAGGTGGGGACTCTGAGGTCGGCCACGGTGATACCATTCCAGACAAAGCTACTAAATAATTGCTAGTAAATTTCAAATTATTTATTCACACTATTAAGTTATGTTTTTTAATAAAAAAGTTGGATTAATATTAAAATATTATAAAGGCCACCGAATACAGATATCATTCGTAAATATTTCAAATCTAAATATAAACATTAGCTAAACTTTATTATTTACTTGTCTAAAAAAATTTAAAATCAGTAAATGTTACACCACGATTATTTGAGAAAAACTTTTTACAGCATTGCAAAACCACTTTCTTTAAAAAGATTACGTAAGTTTAGAATTTAGATACGTTATAGGTTGCGTTAAACCCAACCACGAAATTCAGTTTTTTATTTGTCATAACAAATGCCATAAGATGAGGTAATTTATATTTAAACATTGACCGAGTGAGATAGTAGTAAGGGGATTCACCCGAACCGAAATGCAAAAAGAGCGTAAACTTGCGATTAACCGCATATAGCGCTTTAATTACGTTCGATAAATACGCGCCCACGCATTTTCGTAAACTATCGACATAACATGCGTTTTACTGTTTAAATATAACTATCTGTTTTTTAATTCAAAGTGTTCGCCTATTCCAGCCAAAAGTAAATTTATGACACCATCTGTGCCGAAAATTCCCAAGAAAATTGCCAATAATTTCTTTATTTAGATACTACCTTAACTTTTACACGAACGCCGCTTTGTAAACAAAAAAAATAAGGTTTACATTAATAGCGATATGTTACCTTTGCCGTAAGGTGATCGTTCCGGTTTGACTTAAGGGAAAGCAAGAAAGATATTTTATGCGATTCTCCTAAAAACAAAAGCTCAGATTTCGTAGCGACGAGAGTAACGTCCGGCATATATGTGTGTTGTAAGAACAAAAATGCTTTAATAACTAGAGTAACTTTATTAAGTGTCGTAATCACGTTAAAAAAATGTGTTCTTTGTGCAATAATTTTAGGGTGATGGCTTAGCAATTTTTTTATCGAAACTAGTTTAAAAAAAATTATTCGATTAAACTTTTTTGAAATCAAAGATATTTTAAAATTTAATACTTCGTGGTGAAATTGGAATTCACTACGGAGTGATTTTCGAAACCCAAATCGTGTAGCGAGTTTTGGTCCCGCCCACTCGCTAAAGCAGTATCGAGCTCAAAAGTCTCAAAAAGGGGGAAGCACCTTAAAAAACTTTACCATTTCAAGTTTCCAAGGGCTAAGGGATTCTTTAAAAATGGACGAAGCAGCAGCCGATTTGACCATATTAACAAACAACCAAGTTTTACTAACTACCTATTTTGATTTGAGAAATAAAAAAAACTCGAGAAAGAAATTAGATACGAAAAATCAATAAAAAAAAGTCATCAGATTCAAATAGAAGCCTAAAAATGAAGTTCTCTATAATTTTAATCATGGTTTTGGGCTTAAGTTTTATTTTCGGGGTCAGTTCGGTAGAATGCAAAAGAAAACCAAACAAATTACGTGATGATTATAAATGCCACCCTAGAAGCATCCAGAATAAAAAAAACAGGTTAGTTTTTTTATTTTTCTAAAGTGTCAAGGTCATAGCAATATTATTATATAAAGTCTACAAATATTCTTGCTCGATTGAATTATTGAGCGGTTTTATTGCGAATTACGTGATTTTTGACGCATGGCTACTTTTTGCTATTTAACTTTAAAGCAAACATCAATTGGTAGCGTTTGAAATATTTAGTTTGTCGAAATGTTAGAATTCACCTTAACGTAATTTACCTGAAAAATTCCTTAAACAGTTTCTTGAAACTAAGGTGGCGCAATATAACAATAAGAACAATAATAATCCCCTTAAATAACAAATAAATTTTTTACAAAAATTTTTAAATGAATTGTAATCTATCTCGCATGACAAAGTTAGTCAAATATCAAAACGTACAATTTCAAAAAAGTGACTAAAAGCACCTAGTGTTACTTAAATGTATTCAATTTATTAATTTTACAGAAAACTTTGCCGAAAAATCATGAAAAGTCCGTTTTTGGAGGAATCGTTCTTAAAACTAAAACAACTAAAATTTAAATCCTCGAAACCAGAATGCCCTAAAACCCCAAAACGAGTTTGTCCAACTTTTAAAAACGAAAATTTACAAAACAAGTCAACTCTCGGAGAACGAAGCTTATCACCCTACCAGAGTTACATTAACTGCGATGAAAATAGGTAAACCTTCACTTCAACTTTAAAAAGTTATTTTATTTCTAGGCTGTACTTTTAATATTATAATAAACAATAACTTTGAAAATCTAAGGACGAATAAAAAGTTTCGCCATTTAAATGGGGAATTGCGCTATTACATCATAATTGTGTAGTCCGCAGTTACTGACCTTTTGTCTATTTTTTTAAGAATTCCACGATTCATTATGGAACAACGATGCCTATGTGACTTCTGTCTTAACAAATCAGGCGATATTGACCGATCCCTTGCATCGCAAGAGATTACGACCGAGATATACGTTCTGAAATTAAAAGAAGGCACGAATGATAGCGAACCGAGATGGGAAAAGAAAAAAGAAAGTGTGGTTGTCGGATGCACTTGCGCCTTTCCTTATATTGTATTATCTTAGTTCGTAGTAGTCGAATATTTATTTTTATATTTATTATTTATGTTATGCATATTGTGCTAATTACGTTTGCTATACGGTGCTGTTATTTCTAAAATTGCTATTTTTATATCAAAATCATATTTTTATATTCTGTTTACGCTGCTTTTAATATTTTTGTTAATTTATTAAACCGGTACAAAAATTCTTATACAATTTTGTAGGTATTCGAATAATTATTTTTTAATAAAAAGAAAAACCAATTTTTGTTGTGTTTTTACATGTAATTTAAGGCACAAGTCCTACGTTCAATATGTGCGTTGATTGATAGTACATATATATTTAGTTCTTGGCCTAAAGTATGGCAATAACAAATCTGTATGGCTGGCAAGTTTTTAAATATAAGTTTTAAAGATACAGTCCACAGCTCTATCAATATATTATTTATCCCAACCGCAATGCGTTTAAAATATATCTTTTTAAGGATAAACAAAAACTAATCTAAGCAATTTAGGAACCAAAAAAGTTTATAATTTGGCATTAAATTCGGTCGAATTGTCACAAATATAACATACACCAGAAAAATAAATAAATAACACAAAACCAATTAACTTCTACATCGAATGTTAATACGCAAAAAACAAGTCAAAACTAGAGGCAAGTAAAATAACTGAAATTGAAGTGAATGTTGTACAATTGAAAATTTGTACTCGCTGTATTTAAATTACATGACTGTATGTCCATGTTAATCGTGTCGCAACCATTATTCGATTGTTTTAAACGACCTATCGTGCTTTTTATTATAAGCTTTTGACATTTAAAAATGTTGGTATCTTAAGTATAAAGGTAAACAATTCCAAAATAAACAATAAAAACACAAAATTACCTACAAGGAGATTAGCCGGTTGCTTTAAAATCTTTGTACAAGCATTTTTAACTAATTGTGCTGCTAACTCCTAACTTGTTTGTTTAAATTACATAAGAAAAAGTAAACACACGCGCGGATTGTGAAAATGTGGTAACCGATATTTTATTGTTTAATATTTTATTTCTATGGAATATCAAATACTAAATTTATTTTTGTTATTGTTTTACGATTGCTTTGTAATTGCAAGTAATATAAACGTTATATTTTTAATTTTTAACCAACAGAGCATAACTAAAATCATAAATTAATGAATCAAATTACAATCCAAAATAATATTTTACCCATATTAGTAATGTCAATTAATTTCCAATATTCACAATGAGGTAGTTTTACCTAAATCTCAACTGATTAAGTAATGTTGCAAATCTCAACTGATTAAGTAATGTTTTTTATTGTTTATAAGTAAATCAACAATTTTCCAAAAAAAGAGAAATGGTTCACCCACGCTTGTTCACAGGAACCCGTTTCGTTGTGCGTACGGACAAGTTTTTAGCTTGCAAGCGCTATTAAGTACGATGTTAAATTTTGGGGTATTTTTTTGAAGTTTCAATGCCGGGAAAACTTTACGTAGGCTGTGCTCCAAAACATATTGAATAATTTTCACCTTCAAACATACACAATTTTTTTTATATACTTTCATTTATTCTTTTTTTAGAAAAAATTTAAAAATGTTTTTTTATGAAAAAGACCTTAAAAAATACCCACTTTTGCTATTAGTAAGATTTTCTATAAAATGAAATGAATTCCAGCAAAAATCATAAGTTTTAAAAACTTAAGTTAAAGAAAGTAGAACAATTTTTCTAAAAATCAACGATGAATTCTGTAGTCTATGTTATCCTATTTGTCTGCCTATTTTACAACGGAGTTGCGAAAAGAATAAGATCCCCGGCAGATTATGAATGTCTTCATGTGCCTAAACAATATAGGTAAAAATTTGATAATGTTTTAAATTTTTTTTTTATTTAATCAAACATTAACCTTTAAAAGTAATGCTAATTTTTTACAGCGTGGAATCGATTGACATTTTAATGATTTATATCTTCTTTTTGTAAAGTGGCCTTTTTAAACTAGCCAAAAATATTTTTTTTATTATTGTAGAAGCGACTGCTACAGTATAATGCGAAACGAAGATATTGTCGAACTGTATCAGCAAGTGAAAGAACAACTCAACACCAAACGTGAAAAACGATCTCGCACGAGCGTTTGCGACCATTTCAACTACCAGAATATTAAAGAATGCCCGACTTTCAACGAATCTTATTTGGAGACTCACTTAAGGACTGAAGAGCGCAGTTTATCGCCATACGACACTTTTATAAACTGTGACAGTTTAAGGTAAAATACTAGTTTTTTTAGTTATGCTGTGAAAAAGTAAAATGTAAAGTAAAATGCTTAAAGAACCTGAAAATATTTCCATTGTAATAGGCCACCTTTGAAATAAGAATATATAAACATATTTTTATAATAATTGATATTTCATAAAAAAAAAACTACTGGCACTCTGTAAAAAAAAGTCAATTACAAATCATAACTATGGCATCGTTCCTACAGAGTACCACGTCTCGTCCAAGAAAAAAGATGTTTATGCGGTGGATGCATTGATCACACAAACAAACGCGAAACCCACAAGCTAAGTTCCCAGCCAATCATGTATAAAATGAGCGTTCTACGCTTAGTTCCCACACTTGGTAACCGAAGATTGACTGTTTACAACCGAACTACTGAAGCATTTGTAGCCGGCTGCACATGCATGTCTCCACTTACTGTTTAAGATTCAGTATACTGTTATATTATTTATTAATCTCGTATATTTGTTTTTTATATTCTTTTTATATATTTTTTTATTTAAGTGTTTATCGAAATATGTTTGATCATATATTGGAATTATTTACTTTTACTAAATTTTTATAACAAACAATTGTTTTCTTCGTGTCACTTTTTTTGCAATGCAATACAGCGTAATGTGTATATTTTAATTTAATGCAATAGCTTTTAATAAACTTATTTTATATATTTAACAAATATAAAATTACTTAAAACATTTTTGGCTAAATATATAATTTGTTTTAACATAATGTAGAAAAGTTATTTAGGGCAACAACAATTTGCGTTATGTTACCCATGCGTAAACGAACGGTATACAGAATAAGGTAATTCACCTTAACTGAGAAAAGTTGTATGGTTGACAGACGTTTCCAAGTAACAGTAATTGCATTATTGGGAACCATAAACCAATTACTTTCCAAATTGTTTCCCCCAAAAAGCAATTTACACGCCACTGCGAAAAAATTACCTTCACCGGTCAACGGATTTTAAGGTTCTTTTTATTGATGGATAAAACACTAAACTACGACAACAATTAAAAGAAAAAAGAAAATAAAAAAATCAGCAAAGTTTGCATGATTTCTGACAGTGTGGACCAAAGCCACCGGAAGTACAAAACATATTCCGATGAAATTCGCGATAGCTTGATAACTTTTTGCACATTAAAGGTTGGGCATCGATACATTGAACTAAAACAATGAAATAGGTTACTTTAATCGTCAAGTTGTTTACATATTATTATAAATGTAGTTAGCTTTCTTATATTTTCTTTATTTTTAAGTTACCTGATTTAGATTTTGATTTTCGCTTTAAATTTCTTCTTCTACAACAAGTTGCTTTACATCTCAATGACATAAAACCTTGATTAGATTCGCAAAATCCACGCCTAGACCACGTAACACACATGTCAGGCTGTAAGTCTTCTTCTGAAGCGCATGGATCATCAACTAAACAAAGTATAACAATCATAATTTTACTAAAATAAAAATAAACAAATAAGATTTTAGAGTATTTCTTGTTATTCTGGCAATTAGATTTTAACTGGTATTTTGATACGCGTCCAATTTCGCAGAATGAAATTATATGAAAAACACTTCATTAAAAGAATGTTTAAATTTTGTTTACAGCACTAAAATATTCTTATCTTATATTAACAACATCTTAAGTAGGCTGTGGTTTAAAATAACTTTTAAGTGACACACAACTACTTACATTTACATGGCCCTAATTTATTGGACCACAATCCATTTCGCTGACAAGTAGTAGTTGCAAATCCGACAGTCTGATAACCCTTGTCACAAGTCATTGTAATTTGTGTTCCGACTTTTAAAGCTTCGTTGCTGACCTTTATTTGACTGTTGGGCGGGGTTTCAATTGACAGGCACGTTATATCTTCGAAATAAATACTTGAACCTAACTTTCACAATAACTTTCCAGCTATATATTTTAATTTACAATTATGCATACCTACAGTTAAACTGTCCATTTTACTATTTAGTGGAGTAATATTCAAACCCTAAATAAACATGTCAACTTGCCCATAACTTACCTTGTAAAACTGCTTGCCAGCCTTCGATCACGTGACCAGATTGTTCACACGTTTGAACAAGTGCTAGCTCGGCGTTCAAAATACTCTGCGTGACGTCACCGGTTACGCATGAGTCATACACGCAAGCCATTTCATAGTAAAACGCGAGGCCAGAAGGTAAATTAGGATTCTACAAAATGTCATACCACTTATCAGAAACGTTTCAAATTAAATTATTTTAATAATGTGGCAAGAATGTAAAACTAAATTGAAATTGAAACAGTTCAAGGTTATTTACTGTGATGCAAGCTGAAAACATGTTGTCATCAGAATTTTTACTTAATTTTCCACACTTGTCAGAATCCATTAAAATTGACATTTCCTTTTCGGTATCGCAACCCATATACTTTCCTATATTCGATTTCATGTCTTTTTTCGCCGAAAGATTTTCTCCGCCTGGACAACTAAAAAACCACGACACATTTAATAAAAATATTTTGCATTTTTTGTATTGTTTTTAACATTAACAACTGAAATCGAAATTTCAATTAACTTACTCTCCTCCCATTATAAATCGGTCTGTAGAAATAGCTTCGTCGTTTCTTGAATTTCCATCGAAATTTCCGCAAAGACCTTGAACAAAATATTGATACTCGGGCGGAATTTTTACACTTGCAAAATACCAACCATCAAACGTTACCTAAAACACAAAATTATTTTAAAAACATTATCAAAAGTAGTATTTATTTCAAATACAAAAATGCTAAAAAAATATGCTTTTTATACACTTAGGTTAAGTATATATATACAATCTGTTTAACTATTAAAGCACCACTTAATACTTACTACAATTGGTGCACTTAAATCAGGGCAAGCAATTAAAAGTTGTTTATTTGTTAATCCACTTTCCATTGCCATGGGTAAATCAAATATATCTACTGTACAATAATTGGGCTTAATTTCGCTGTAAGGAATTTCAGTAACTTTTTTGTTGACCTGTTTAAAATAAAACAAATATTATGATTATGTTATTCTTGGTGACAAAATTGGCACAAAGCATTGTTTATCAGTTTGAGTTATACCTTAACTATTCCGTTCTTCTCTAACGAATACATCTTGGACCCAAAGGTCACGTGAACGTCACGCGTGAATGAAACATCAGGAAGGTTATTTCGAATTTCGTTTTGAACTTCAACCCTAAACAAATTAAATATAAATTTTTAATGTTTTTTTTTCTACTGTATGTTACAATGCACAATAAAAATAGTATTATTTTTTGTTTAATGATTCTTTTTAATAAGTTGCACAAAAACTTACTTAAAATAATATGGAAATCTGTATCTTACTGGCCCAACTTCGGCCATTACATATTTCTTGCAACCATGAAAGTCGTAATATTTGTTGTCGAAAGTCCAATAATGTACGTCACCCATCGCCCAACATTCTGAACCTTGTAATACAAAACATAACATTAATAAACACAGACAGAAAATAATTAGATTTAATTGTATTTATATTGATGTAAATTGCTGGCATATTGTATCAGTCTACAAGATTGTAAATACAAAGCAAAGGCCTTCTGTTGTTTAAATTCGGATTTTTTTTCTTACTTTTTAATTCGGTCGGATCTTTCGGTCCATCTGTGCAATATTTAAATCGAACTTCCACATCCTCTGCGCAATCCAAGCAAGCAAACACCGACGTGCTATTAAGATCGGTCGTAAACGTCGAAAATCCAGGCTGTTAAAATAATAAAAATCCTGGCTTTGTTTAAAGGTGTTATAACTGACAAAACATCGGTGATTTACTTTACGATTTGTTTATAATAAAACTGTAATTAACTGGATACTTCCCTGTTTAAATTACCTAGAAAGTTTAGTCTTGTAAATTAATTTTAATTAGATTACCTATACAATCATGTCTGTATTAGCTTTAATGTATTAAGTATTATGTAAACATATGTCCAATAATAGAAATAAACTTCCTTAATTACCGTCAAAATTTGTTTTCTAGTTTTTCGATGCCGTAACTCTTTGGCCACAACATTTGTACAGTCACGTGGTGCGATGGCGTAATCTAAACTTTGTGAACTTGGGCTTTCGAGCGTGTAGTATTTCGTCCAATCACAACGTGCAAGGGTTATTTCATTAATCACTAAAAAAATTATAAGTTTAAAAAAAATTAAAAATAAAATTAGTTTTTTGCCACCTTACCTATTTGCTCATTCTGTGAAATTATTTTTCCTTGAATATATGCGGTTAATGCAAAAATGTAAAACACAATTCCTAAATAATAGGATATCGCTGTCATATTTATACCTATATACAATCAACCTAAATATAACTATTAAGTTAAATACTAAACAAATTAATTATAATAACTGAGAAACAAACTGCATTTTAATTAATGTTTTATTCGTCTAATAAAAATTTAATTAAAACTTCTACGTGGAACTACCAGCTATTGCCTTAAGCCTAATATTTTTTATTTTATATATTTAGAACAAGCAAGTTTTCTTTGTTTACAAAAAATGATTAGTACACGTTGGTGCCATTTTTAAATTTAACATTTTCCGAAATCAATTTGACTTTAAAACTACCCTAACTGCCTTTAAAACTACTCTGACTGTCTTCTGCGTGCGTATTCCTTATCTATGTCAAAGTTCACAAACCTTTTTGGCAAGTAACTTCTTGTTGTCATTTCGAAGTAGTAAAACATTCTGTTGTATGGGCAGTTTGTGACATAAAATTTATATAGCTGCTCTGTGCGACTCTAAGCCGGAATAGGTCTCGACTTAAGTGAATAAATAAACTAATTACTACGCCCCTTTTGTCATCTATATATTAGTGACGTGCCATTACCGTCGACTTTGTTATTTCTAGGACTTGCGTTCAATTACGAACGTTGTTTATCCGGGATAATGTAACGAAAATAACTACGTATTCGAATATACACAACACGTTGGTATTTTAAACTATTTAAAATTTTTAAACTATTTTCGATTAAAAAGGTTTTATAAAGCGCCTTTATAACTCGGTCGTTATTTTCTTAATTTAAAGCAATTTCTTAAAACGATCTTTTAAACAAGCCACTGGATTCTAATAAAATTTCAAACGACATTAAAAACCACAAAAGTGATATTCGCGATTTTTTTATAAGGTAATACGGATATTTACATAATTAAACACTTACAGAAAATACGTAAATGCCAAGAGCAAAATGATAATTACATCACGCAGCATTTCCTTTTATTATTTAATTAAACTGTACAATTTAACTGTTTGATTTTAAGTAACATAAACATTGCTAATGCGATTTAAGAAGTAAATGAACTTGTTAGTCGTCTATCTATTAATTACAGGGCAGAACCTTAACTATAGGCATGGTTTTTAAATATTTCTGCTAAAAATACTTTTACTGCTTATTAAATGCTATAAAAATTGTTATTTTTCATAAGCCAATTATCTTTTAGGACTTCACCAGAAATTCGATACTTTAACAAGCTGAATAAAATATAACATCAAAGCAGTTTCAACTTAAATTTTTCTTAAGAGATTAAACCCAACGCTTTAATTTATACATGTAAATACATTTACAAGCTAAAGAAGTTCCCTACACATTTCTACGTTATAGCCTACAAATAAACGGAAAGACAGCACTTTTTGTAATTGATCGAATAACAACTAAAGGGATATAAATTGTGGTAAAAATTCTTAAATAAATCTACGTTTTTCTAGTGTTGTCTGTCGGTTTAACTGCCTTATTTTGTGTAATAAACCACGTTTATGATTGACACCTGCGTTACAGGTTTATTTTTTATGCTTTGCTACGGAATTCGCATTCCCTAAAACTAGTCGTTTATCAAACTATCAAACTAGACACTAACATTTTAAGAAACAAGCTATTATAATAAAATTCTAAATAAATGTAAGCATCTTTTTTTCATAACAATATTTATCAGTAGCTTTAATCCTCAAGTAGCGTTATATTTGCAAATCAATAATATCTAATATGAATAAGCGTCGTACTGCCCGCGGGGTGCCAAAGAAGTCGGTTAAATTGGTTCATTCGACAATTTTGGTAACATTTTACTTATGTTGAAATAATTTTCATTAAAAGATTGTGTAGTAAGTTTAAAAAAAGCAATTTAGAGGATTTTTTAAAATTTAAAAGAGATCAAAAGTGCTATACTACGTATAAACAAGTAATATTACCCTAACACTCTCACCTATAGCCTACTGGAAATACATGTTTAATCTTTAAATTTAAATCTTTAAATTCACATTTTAATTTTTTAAACATCGGTCTTGTTTAGTTCTCTTACACGAAGTAGTTAACAAACAAGTTATAAATGAGGATTACGAAAATTAACATAATATTTGTAAAAATATGGTCTGTTTTTTTATTGTAGTATAATAGTTTAAAGTAATGAAATTAAATATAAACATTTACATATAAATTTGTTTCGCAATTGGGTTATTGTACATTTTATTGTTTATTTTACGAACTAAAAATCTACAAACGTGAGCCATGCCAATGTCTCGATAGATTTGTTTACGCTTGTTAAAGAAAATTAACTCCAGCGGGAAATTGTCAAGCCCTTATTACCATAAAATGTTTTCCACACTTAGATATTGCTTAAGAACTAACCTGTTAGATTTAACGCTGGTAAGCGCTGATAATCTGTATTAAGTGATTGACGTGATATTTAAAACAGCTTTGACCTTGACAATAAAAATACGCGATATAGTGACAAGCTTTTATTAAGGTCAATGCAAGGTTGTGTTATAAATGCAAAAGGTATAATAAATGCACAATTAAAAAAAAAAAAAAGTAAAACATGTAAAAAGTTTACAGAAGAAATTATTTTTCTCTGTACAGTATATGTTCTATAAGTGTTTATTAATCTATTTTTCGGTAACAGGAAGTTATTTAATCACGATTTTTAAAATTTTTTTCCTTAATGCTATTTTTAGTTTAATCACTAACACCAGTTTGGTAGCAGGTTATTGTAAAATACATGCATTCATAGCCATAACAAATAAGCAGTTAAGGCATCTATACTCTAACAACTTCGGTATACTTTACAGGTTAAACCAAATTAGTGGTAGTAGTTAACTATTTTTAACACACTAAAAGAATAACATGGCTGACCGAAAGTTTTTTGTTGGTGGTAACTTTAAAATGAATGGAGACAAAAAATCATTAGACACAATAATTGACAACCTTAATACAGTAGACTGTGCAAATACTGGTAATACTTAGTTATTTATGTTTTATATATTTACGTTTATCAGTTTTATTATGTGCAAGTTTAAAAATGGGTATTCAAAAAAACTTATTTGGAACATCTATCAGGCTGTTATGGATAAATTACTCCTATCTTTTTTCATCAATTTTAGATGTTGTCGTTGCCCCTCCAACTGTTTATCTGCAATATGTTGGAGACAAAATAACAAGCAAAGTTCAAGTTGCTGCACAGAACTCTTACAAAACTGCTAAAGGTGCATACACAGGAGAGACAAGGTAACTAATAAAGCACAACATAACAAGGCGAGTTAGTTTTGCAAGTAGCATATGTCATAAAATTTAATTTTTTTTATAGTTATATACATTTAACATGTTTTTTTTTTAGTCCTGCAATGCTACTAGACATTGGAGTAAAATGGACCATTATTGGACATTCTGAGCGAAGACATGTCTTTAATGAACCAGATACACTAATTGGACAAAAGGTAAAAAAAAACGTAGAGTCCCTTAAAAATTTGTTTTTTTTTGGTAAGAATGCATACATAGCTTTGACTGTACCATGTACCCACATGCTGTACATAGTTTTTTTAAATATTTTTTATATATAGCTAATCTATTGTAAGATAATTATACCTTTAAGGTTAAACATGCACTTGAGAGTGGTATGAGTGTAATACCATGTATTGGGGAAAAACTTGATGAACGTGAAGCTGGAGTTACGGAAGAAATTATATTTGCTCAAATGACCCATATTAAAGGTTTGTCTACTACTTACCTCTGGTTAAGAATAAAGTATTAACATGCCAGGTTAACTATGCTATCCTTAACGAACTAATTTTTAAGCTTTAGTATCTTTTAGATAATGTAGATGATTGGAGTAAAGTAGTTATTGCATACGAACCTGTATGGGCTATTGGCACTGGTAAAACTGCAACCCCAGGCCAGGCCCAAGATGTTCATGAGAAACTGAGAAAGTGGTTAAGTGAAAATGTTTCTGAAAGTGTTGGAGCTTCTACAAGGATTATTTATGGGGGTAAGTTAAAATTAACGTAGCTCTTGCAAACGGAACTGGGTATATATATGAAATTGCATTTCTTGAGTTAATTAATTTTGAGTAGTTATATTACAGACTTAAGGTGGGAATAATTGTATTTATATAACGATAAGGTATAAATCACTTCGTTTTCTTTATATTAACAGGATCTGTAAACGCTGGTAATTGCAAGGAGTTAGCAAAGGGAAAAGACATAGATGGTTTCCTAGTTGGGGGAGCCTCACTAAAGCCTGAATTTTTGGATATTATTAAAGCAAATGCCTGAGCTCAATTAAGGCTTGTATCTGCTTACTATTATCACTGTTCTTAATGTTTTAAGTGGATAGTTTTTTGAGTTATTTCTAAAATTTATATTTGTTGCAGTGTGCCATATCATACTAAAAAAATTAATGTAATCCAACAAAATTCATTCAAAAATAAACCTTATTTTAAATAAATTGCATTTTTTTTATTCTGTATAAAAAAATATAAAAGCTTTTACAATGACAAGTTATCACAATTAAAAATATTTAGAGCTTTTAAAATTATATGTTATATCCATTAACAAATGGTATTCCACTGTGAACTTTTCTTTTATAATCCAAATAGGATTTTCCGAAAAAGTTTAGTAATGACATCTCTTCATGATAGATTCGGTCTTTAAAAAACTTCCAAGACACTACAGTATATCCAATCATGCATATTGGATTTCCCAGTAAAATCTAAGCAACAAATTTTTATTTTGTTATTTTATAAATCAACAGTAAGGTATAATATATTATAATACCTGAGACCCTATACTCCATACAAACCATCCCGTATATGAGGGGTGTCGTACAAGTGAATACACCCCCGATGTAATTAGCACATGTTCATCTCTTTTAAAAAACTGCACCACATGGTGGAAACTCTCACCTATAAAAAAGTCATGTTTTAAAAGTTACATTTTAGCACTGTAACATATTAGGTAATGATGTTTGTACCTGCTGTGTACATGGCAAGTTTTCTAAATGTATCACCAAAAACACACAACAATAACCCGGTGTATATAAGCCAATGACATGTTTTTAAATCTGCAAAAAAGGCATATAAATTACATTTGTTGAGTTGTATGTATTTACTATTTTTTTTTACAGTACCTGGGTAAAAATATAAAAGAACACCATGTTCTAAACAGCTTAAAAATAATGCAAAGTTATATTCTGGGCTATGGTTTAAGATAAACGATGACAGTGTAAGTGTTGAAGGGTTAAAGATGGCAGTTGTTAAATATTCCCCAATATGGAAAATTGACAAAATTAGAAGATATAAACCAGTTGAAAGGAATATATCTGGTGCATAGACAACAATGTTTATTCCAAGACTAATAAATAACCCAAGCATATAGGAACGCCATACAACCTAAAAATATATTTCTTTAATTAATATTTTAGGTTTGCTATGTATGATATATAACAAAATACACATCACAAAAAATATGATACCTGAAAGAGGTTTACAATGTATAGGCTCTTGAAGGTAAGGTATGCATGAAAGAGACAAATTGTCCCAACCACACTGGTCACCACATAAACGTTGTTCACATTTCGCAGTTGGTAAACTATATTCCACAAACTTGAGGCAATCACAGCCAAAATCGAAGCTTTTGCTTGTATTATCATTAATTTTTATATAACACCTACAATCAAAGAAACTAAAATAACATATATGACCAAAAAAACATCTACTAACAGCTAAACCACTAAAAGCATAGAGACCTTGTTCACAAATAATTAAATTGTTAATTTTCACCTATTTGTTAACCAGTTATACTGTCTGGTGTTTTTTACTTTTGATGACGTCACGTTGTACAAAAAATTGTAAACAAATAGTACCGCATGTTTCCATTTTCATTGAAATAAAATAAAACCAAATAATAAGTGTGTTATTTTTTTAATTTAAATAATTTTGACAGAAGTTATTATGTTATAAAAGAAAGTTTAAAGGTAAAAAATATCGAATTCGAATTTAATCAAGTTTAACCAGGCGTGTCCGATAGTCAACACATTTTTAAACAACGGCGCGAGTAAAATCATATCACAACAAGATTCGGCCTTCTTTAAGTTTGTTAAAGTTTTGTTGCTTTAAAAACATCGTAAATCAAATTAGGATGTGTTATTTTATGTTATTTTATAAACATTGTGACATTACGAGATTAATTTTTAATTGTTTTGTCATTTAATATTTTAACATACGCAGTCAGGCAGTCTGGCATTATCTTTATATCAGTTATATTTATATGTCTAGCAGTCTAGAGGCAGACTAGCAGTAATTTATGTTTAAGCAAACTGCTATTTTAACAGGTTACAGCAACGGTTATATTTTGTTTAAATATTATTTCTGGTTCCTAAAAATATGAACAGTGATATTAATTCCAATTCTCTTCTTACATTTTCACCATCAGTCTCACCACAATCAATTCTTAAGGAAACATGTGGGGAGAATTTAATGTTGTTACAAACCCCTACACATAAAAACTTAAAGGTAAATATTAAATCAATGTATATATTTAGCATCAAAATAAATAAAACAATAGAGTACTTAAATTTAAATAATCATAACTTTTTTATATTATTGTCTAATGATATTTATTGTTATCTGTGCAATATTTATTTTAATTTAATAAACTTTAAATCCACATATTTTTATTATAAACCATATAGGTAAGTTTCCAAACTCCAGCTCGAACCCCTTTGGGTAGAATTACAGAAAATATCATTCAAACAAAACAAGGTGCCTTAAAGTCCTCACAAAGTGGTGAAAAGTGGAAGGACCTTCGTCACTTGGATGATGAATCCAACTGGAAAGATCGAATTGAGGTTTCTTATGTCCTTGTTATCTTTTAAGAATTAAAATCGGTTATGTTTAGTGTAATTTTAAAAATCAAAGTTGCTAATTTGGTTATTAATATAAAGAGTATTTTCAAATGTACAAATGTTAATGAAATAACAAAAACGTCTTCTTACATGTGACTTCAACCCTTTTAGGTAATAACAAAATATGACCATGAAGATTATAAGAAATTTGCTAAAGATATTTTAGAAGACATTGTGAATACTGTTGTTCAAACTGGCAGGTATGATATATGATTAAAACTTAAAATTTGTTTACATTAATTATATTCTTGGTTGCATGTAAAATATATGTTGTGGATTTTATAGCACAGTTAAAAAAGACCCACTGTCAAATAAACTGCAATCTGCTTTTGAAGATGTGGAAAATGAAAAGGAAAATGTGATAGAAGGTATTTACTACATAATACAAAGATACCATGTCTAAGTATTTACAGTTAATGAGCTGTAAACCTTACCATTTTATAAAGTTAACTTATTTTTTTTGCATGTAACAGGTTTTAAAATTCCGGAGCCTTTAAAAAAATCTGACAATCCATTTATTCCGCCTCAAGTACCTTCAGCTTTAACAAATGGGTAGATAATTTTTATTTTCAATTAAGTTTGCCTATGAGCAGGCAATAAACAAATCTTTTTTTAATTTTAGAAATTCACAACAACCAAGTATACCATCAATGGAAAATAGTAATTTTGATAACATATTTGCAACCAAAAAAGTATATATATAATGTACAGACCTCCTTGTAATAATTTTATTTATTTATTCAATGTTTTCGAAGTAGTTACTGGTAACACTAACCTAAAATGACTAATAGTAGAATCACTTTTTTTAAATTCATGTTGCATATATAAAAAGTATATATGTAGAAACTAAAATTACAAATTTAAAAACTTTTTTTAGAAGAGTGATATTCAGAAAACTCCTGGTGTGGAAATAAATAACAAAGATTTCGATCAATTTAATTCAATATCGGTAATTTGCTTATTTGATTTGGTCGCAATATTAAACCTCTAATCTTAGCAAAAGATCTTGTTAAGTTAAAATAATATTAAAGGTACTATACAACTATCACCACTGTAAATATTTATATTAATATATTTTCAGAATGGTGATATTCAAACAGAAAATTCATTAGGAACAGTAGATTTGGGAGAATTTCAAGATGCTACAACATGTAATTAAAAAAAAAATTTAAATTATACAAATATACAAAACTGCTATTTTTAACTTGCATAGATTTTATGCAAAAAACTTTAGAAAAAATAAAAAATTACAAAACAATTCATAATAAAATACACAAACTTAGATACACAATATTTTAATTTTTCAGTAATAAGTACCGGCTTTAATTTCGATTATTTGGAATCAAAAGGATCTGTATTAACAGTAAGTTTAATTTTTCTTATTTGTGATAAAACTTATGGGTAATTTAGGGAAAAAATTTTTTCTTTCTTATAAATGAATGGAAAATTTTTATCAATTAATTGGAGTTTGTTGTAAAAGGAATCGGAATTTCGAAAGCAGTCATTATTCCTAAAATTTGACCCGATGTTTGCAAGTGAAAATCACTCTCCACCAAAAAGATATGGCAGAAAATCAGATATTCTAGATCTCTGTGGACTTGCTGTCTTACCTGAATCCACCCACCAACAAGCAAAAGAACCAGAACCCAAGGAGGCCCCTGATTATTTGTGTGACAGCCCAACTGAATTTATTAGCAGTGATTTTTTTTTAAATTTGCCTACATGCCAAAATATAGTATCATATCATCATTAAAAATAGGCATTTAATCGTTACAATAGTAAAAATGTAAGCTGAAATATAATTGATTATTTTATGTGCTTTTTTTATTTGGAAAAAGGCGAAACTGCAACTAATTCCCATGTTGGTGCTGTAGATGAAATTATTCAAGTTTTAGAATATTCTGTTCAGGATCTCGAGAAGTTACTTAATGACAGTCGACTTCCATTGGAAAGCGAGGTTAGCTACATTTTACGTCCTATTGCTTTAATTTCATCTTTCAACATTTCTTTAACTTGCTTTTTTGTTAAGGTTGAATCTTTAAAGTGTCACTTAAATGAGGAATCAACAAAGAAAGAAATCCTTGAAATATGTACAAAAGCAGGCGAAGAAATTAATGATGAGATGAAAAAAGATTACACCAAACAAAAAGACGAATATCTTGACAAAAATAATAAGGTGTTCATAAAATTTTAAAATTTAATTAACTGCATTTTAGAAAAATACACATGTATATTTATTTTTTATTTTAATATGTACGTTAAATTTAAAAAATGTAATTTAACAGCTGGAGTCGGAAAACAAAAGGCTTGAAAAGCAAAACCTTGGCATGGTCAAGTTAAACAAAGAATTGTTAAAACAATCTGCAGAAATAAAAGATTTGTTGGAAAATTACAAGGTATAAATACTCCATTTATTTAAGCTTCTACTAAAACATTGACACTTTAAATATGTTCCCAAAATACACTAATTTAAATGGACCCATTTAAAAAAAATCTATTTAGAAAAAAGAAATTTTACTTCACAATGAAGCTAGCACCATGAAAACAAAACTAATTGAGTTTACTGAACAAAATGAGAAGTTAAAAAGCTCAGTGGAAGAACGTGACCTAAAATTTAACACCAAAATTCAAGAAGAACAAACACAGCTGGTTGCTGATGCTAAAAAAGACCTAATTAGCATAAAGGTAAAAAGTTTTTATTGTTTAATTTTAAATGTGTTCTAATAAATATGCTATACAAGAGGCATGTTTGACAAAAATTTATTTTTATTTTTTGCAGAGTCGCTGTAAGTTGTTGGAAATTGAAAACAAACTTTTAAAATCAAAACTGGATCGATGTCTATCTGAAAAAAAGGAAATTGAAAACATTTGTAGTGGCCTTGCTATATAAAAAATACACTAGCTCTTTTGAAACCTGCTTTAATAGGGTAGAACAACAGTGTGGTGATGTTTTGAAACCTTTTTTTTTCTTTGTAATTTGTTTAATTTCTTTTTGCTTATTTTTTGTATGTTGTTGATATACTTCTATTCTAATTAGTTTTTTCTCTAATTTCTTAAGAGATATGCTTATTAAATGCTTATTTGTATAATGTCTATTTTCATCATTGAACTATTGTTTAAACGAAAAATAAGTTAACCAAATACTATTTTTTTTTTTGATTAATAAAATTTCATAATTTTAATTTATTAAACACTCAGTCGCAAAAAAATAAAAGTCACAATTTATGTTAATGTATCAAGGTCATCGATTTCAGCAACAGAGTCATCTCTATGATTTTCATTTTTAAAACTTTCTATGGATTGCGCAAGTTTGCTTCTTTTAGCTGTTAACACCCCACTTGATATTGCATATACTACCATAGCTGACAATGCCACCATAATTGAGATAACCTAGTAAATAGACTTATTTTAAAATAAATTATGAATAATAAACTATAACTTCTTTTTTATGTTTAGAATTGTCAGCAACATTAATTAGTGCTATCAGTAGACACTAAGTTGCTATTACAATGAACAAACAATTTTGCATTGTAACTAAGCTTTATACCTGGTCATGTTTAAGAAACGGTTCTTTTGCTTGCAATGATTTTGTAGGTGAAGCAGGTGTAGGTTGCTTTGGCAAATATTTTTCCATGCGGTAGCAAAATTTTTTCAATTTATCATGGGAATTTAGAGAATGCTAAATAAACAAAAACAATTTTAGAATGCTAAATAAACAAAAACAACGCTTAAGAATATTATTTTACCTGAAGTTCTGTTGATATAAGAGGAGCTTTCATTAAAACCCCCAAATGTCCAAATAAGACAGCATCCAAGGTGCTTGGAAAGTTGCCGAAAAAGAATTCACTGCTTCCCAGTTTTTTCTCCATAACATTTAAACAAATCTGTGCGTCCTTGTAAAGTCTTCTTTCAATGTCTTGCAGAGAGGAGTGAAGACCTTTGGTTTGCATGATTAGTTCTTGTACTTCTCGTCTAATCTTTGAAGGATACCATAAGCTCCAAGGAAATCTGTAACAAAATATAACAATTTTATTTTGTAATTTTGGTAAAAAAATAATTAACTTTTAGCTTTTCTCAACATACCCGCACAGTTTTCCATATTCTGCTCTTGTAACTTTGGTGTAGTTACTTGCATCAAGCCATAAAGTAAATAATATTGCTGGACGAAGCTTTTGGTCGATATATGATAAAAATGCAAGTGTATCAGCATTTGCATCTTCAGTTAGTGGAAAATCAGAGTTATAACCTTCCCTTCGAAATATTGAAATCACAGAGAAAGCTCGGGAATAAACAAAGTCTTCCACTTGTATTTCGGGCATTAGACCGGTGATTGTATCTTTAGGCAGTGAAGGTGATATTGTGGCTGATGATTTAGATATGTAGGAATACATTATTGCAGATAAACAGTCAATATCTATGGAGGGTAATCCCCAGCCCTCTCCCCAGCATTTTAAAACAATATTTTGTGGGGATTTTGACATAACAACAGTTTAACAGCCTTATAACTATAAAACAC
Source organism: Corella eumyota (assembly GCF_963082875.1). Taxonomy (NCBI): domain Eukaryota; kingdom Metazoa; phylum Chordata; class Ascidiacea; order Phlebobranchia; family Corellidae; genus Corella; species Corella eumyota. Next base: position 8,344,889 of record NC_137491.1, read on the forward strand.
TAAATTAAAACTAAAAACAAAGCACTGATGTTAACCTAAACCCAAGTTCACATTAAAAAACTAAGCGTTATTTTAACAATCACGTTTTCTTAAGCTTAACCGTCAAGTAAAAACCCAGGGAAACACTTTGTTGATAAATAAAAAAAGAAAACCCGGAAAACTACAAACTGCTTAAGAGGAAATTTTTAGCGAGTGACATTATTTTGTACTAAAGAGCAAAATACATAATTTAATATATTAAGTTAGGATTAATATTTGTTTTTTTGCACATTTAACTTTTTTAAACGGTAAAATCCTTGTTCACGTATGTTCAACTTTCTAGTTTTAATAGTTTTTGCCTTTTACTAAAAATTACTGCAAATGCCTCTCTTCTTAGCACATTTTTGCTCTTTTTAATGTTCCGGTTTTCCTTTATTTTCTTATTTAGGTGTTGCCCTTTTGTATTTACTAAAACACAATCCTTAACGTTTTCAAAGAAAATGTATGCCTTTACGTAGTTTCGCGCAATAAGTAAATTAAATGATTGCATTACCAGTAATTGTTTGTTTATTAAGAAAATTAAGAAATAAAATAAGAAGGCTAAACTCCTCAGTTTTCTAAAAATTTAAAGCCTGACTAACAATCAGACAATTCGTTAAACTTACTAGCTTGATATTAATTGTTCATCTAATTCTAGAATCAAAATGTCGTTTCTTAAATATTCACGAAATGTCAATAAATTTGTTCGTCAAATGTCATCCGAAATAGTTGTTCGGGAAAGTCAACCATCAAAGTTTGCTGTGGTTAACGGAAAGTTTATCCGAGTTCCTGCTAAAGCGGTTCCAACGATAACAGAAGAAATAACTCATACTGGCCAGGTATTAAGATCAATTAATATTATTGATTACTTCTAGGAGTTAATGTAGTATTATTATAACAAATAATCAATAGGCTTGCCTTCTTTCTTATAAAGTTATATTTAGAATTAACAAATAAAAGTTTTTTTTTAACATTTTTGATAACCTAGTAAAGGTATTATGAGGTGCCTAAGTTTACCCTAAAAGTAATATTCAGTGTATTTATTGAAATTATTGTTTTTTAGTATTTTGAAGAAAAAGATTGGAGAAGAAATAGATGGCACAATAGACAGAAACTTGTAAGTTTGTTGAAATACTTTTTAACAAATATTTTGTTGTTGTTCATGATTTTATTTAAATCTACAAGTTAAAACGACCCTTTTTCTATTTCTAATTTTATACAATTTTATAAAAATTCTTACTTGATTTTTTTATTGTCAAGACGCATAAAACCAGCTCTTTTATTGGTTGCAACATTTTTAAGTCTATCATTAACACACAGTTATTATTCTAAAATTAATCTTTATTGCATTAAATAGTGCACTAATATTTAAGATTTCTTTTTTTATAAATTGTTTATTTTCTGTATATATATTTATGAGAAAATATTTTTTGTCTTTAAAAAACCAAGGTAAACCAAAATTGGGGAATAAGGCTGGTGGCTGAAGTTCCCCCAACTGAAGTAGATGGAAGAGTGGCAGTTTGTGATGGACGGGATGGTCCCGATGCCCCTGCTGCACTTGGGCATCCACGAGTTTATATTAATTTGGTAAAAAAAATTTACAAATGTACATAAATTTAAAAAATTATTTAGAAAAGTAAAAGTTTTTTTTATTATATTTTTACTTTAATTGAAATTTATTTGTAATGTTTTTTTTTTACATGACACTTATTTTTTTACAACTTTTATTAAAATATGAAGTCTGTTGGTTGTTGGAATATTGATACAAGAGATTTTTTCTATTAAAACTACTTTATTTATATTTCTTATAATCAGAACAAACATTTGAATTCACAATTTTATTTTTAGGATAAAGGCGATGTTCAGAGTTGTGGTTATTGTGGATTAAGATTTGTTCAAAAACATCATCACTAAATTATTTCTATTTAAAATATTTTTATTTGTTTTGCTTGTAATAAAATCAACAAAATTTACTTAAACAAAGTGTCTTCAGTTTAAGGTATACTTAAAAAAATGGAAAAAAAATAGATTTTTCAAAAAAGAAATTTCGTATTTTTTTCACAAACTGTACATTTTTATGCAAATAATTACATCAAAAGGTGTGCTATGTATGTGTTAACGTGTGAAATGAGTGCGTAAAATTTCGCGAAACGTCACTCGAAATCAAAGCACTCTTTCTTCAAGCCACTCACGATCTCCACAATTGACGCTTTGTTGTTTTCATTGAGGTCAAAAATCTCTTAAAACGGACGAGATTATGAGTTCTTACGATTTATTGTAAATATTAGTTCGGTGAATGAAATATAAATCGTTCAAGCGCATATTTCTATATATGAGTCAGGCTCATAAGTATTACGTTGTTGGTTTTTATTTGTGTAAATAACAGCGTAGAAAGTGTAATAAAGTGTGCAAATGACCCCTTTAATATACGGGTGAAGGGAGTTTATTTTTTATTTACTACAAAACTGACAGCTATGACAAAACAGGTGTTAATTTAGTATTGAGAAAGTTTACGATTTAAGACAAAGTGTTGTGTTATAGTTTAAGTTCTTAAATACAGGGTTGAAGTTCTTATAGAGGATGTAGTGTCAGAGATTTGGCCCTTATTAACTTATAAATACCCTTAGCTTGTTTAGTTCACAAGTTTAGATTAAAGTAGGAATGTATATTAAGTTAAATCTTCTTACTGTGTTAGTTATTTTTACCTCTGTTGTTTTGTGCAAAAAGAAAACCTACGAAGGGTAAATATAAATGTTTTATAAAATATAACTGTAATGAGATTAGTGAAATTATTGACCAATGTTTAGGTATGCCGTCCTACGAGTTCATAACACCACAAATGAAAAAATTATGGATAAAATACAGGTACTAAAAATAAAAAGCTAAAAAGATTTAGTGACAGTAATTTTTTTTAAATTAATTTTTCTTTAAGGGTCGTTATCTAGACATTTGGAAACATCCAACTCCGACATCTCAATTTTATGACGTCATGGTTTCGCCAAAATATCAAAAACAAGTTTTTAAGTTTTTCGAAAAAAACAATGTCAGTTATTCGAACTGGATTAATGACGTGGGTTCTTTAATTCAGAACTTAAAACCGAAGAAACAAATAAGAAGAAAAAGACACAGAAAAATATTTCGCTTTGATGAATATCACAACTATAAAAGTGTGGGTCAATGTTTTGAAGCTCTATGAGCGTCGTTCGTCGAGTTTATAAATGCGGAATAGGCGGATTTTTTATTACCTTACCCTAATCTTCTCTGGTGAATTCCGCCCTTTTTGCACTTATTTTATTATTAGCCGTTTAAACTGGCGGACGATGCTAATAGAGCTCCAACTTTTTAAGTTAAACATTAGGCAAAATAAGAATATGCTTTATTATTTATCTCCATTTATCCTCTATAAATACTCCAGTACAAACACTTCGTAAAATATTGATGTCGGCTAGTCCACGTAAAAAAGATAGATAGCAGATAAATACTTGCCTGAAAAGATGTTTATCTGATATTCTTCTATATTTAACAATCACGAATCTAAATTTAAAAGTTGTTTATTTTACAAATTAATATTTATAGCCCGCGGGCTGTTTGTAAATTAAGCGGCTGCTTTTGTTTGAAGTATGGTCAAGATGTTGTTTAAAGATAATGTCTTAACTGTTTAATATCATATAGATTGTTCGCTGGATGAGATTGTTTGCACGTGCTAATCATGACATTGCGAAACTTCGGCAAGTTGGTACAACTTATGAGGGAAGAAGAATTCTAGCTCTAAAGGTAGCCTAAATTTAAATTTATAAATAATTCTAATTGATTTATGCTCAATAAACTGACGATGTCACTATTAAAAACTAATTGATAGATCGGTGTCCCCAAAAAAGATAATAGCAAGAAACAAGTGTTTTGGCAAGACTCGCTAATTCACGCCCGCGAGTGGGTTACTGGTGCTTCTTTAATTTGGGTAGCCAACAAATTGGTGCAGGAATATAGAAATGAAAATGCAGAAATTGTGTCATTTCTTAAAGAATTAGATTGGATAATTTTACCGGTTTGGAATGTGGATGGATATAGACATACATGGACTAAGGTTATTACAATTTTTAATGTTTTATTATTAAAGTCATTTAGCCAGTTGATGTTTACCAAACTCACTACCAGAAGCTAACTTTACTTGTTTTGTAGGATCGTTTATGGAGAAAAACAAGAAGCGATGTTGGCCCATTCGAATGCCGGGGTGTGGACCTTAACCGCAACTTTTACACTCCGAATCGAGGAGGTTTAAATATTTGAAAAAAATGTTGTAATTAAATGTTATTTACATTAATCAGGCCTTTTGTGTTAAAACAGATTTACGTACCATTCAAAAACACACTTTTTGCCATTTTTAAACAGGCGGCTCTTCTAGTAATTTTATTTGCTCTGGTGTCTATCACGGAACTTCGCCGTTTTCCGAACCGGAAACGTCTACTGTGGCATCGTACATGAATGGGTTGGACTTGGCTGCTTATATAACCGTACACTCATACGCTCAATACTGGTTATATCCGTACGGTTATACCTCCAACAAAAGTGTAGATCATATTGAATTGGTAAATAAGTTTTGGTAATACTAATAAAACCGCATTATTTTATTAAGTTAAATTAATGAATTTGCATTAAACTAAGAATAGGCTGTTAGACGCTTATATAATTATTGTTGGCATTACAGCCTTAAATTACTTTGCCGATTTCGGTAAAGGATTAATGTTTAAGTGCTTATGTAACACATCTATTTTAGCCTTCTTAAAGTGTCAGCGGTTAATTTTTTTCAGAAAAAAAAGAAGTTGGTTACATAAGTCACCTTTATAACTTAATGAGCAAAAATAAAAAATAACTTCGTGGTCTATCGTTTATTTCTAGGAAAACGTCGCTAGAGACGCAGTTGCCGCCATCAAATCCTTGTATGGTAAACAATATACGCAAGGAACAGTATCCCAAATTGCTTGTGAGTTGCTATGTTAAGCATCAGGTCGTGTTACAAAAAATTTTGCCTTGTGTTTTACTTACTTAACTTACTATGACGTTAGTCGTCTACGGAAACTGTGTCTAAAAATACCAAAATCTCTGACAGTTCCAATGTCATTAATCAACACGCGCTTAGAACAACTTACAACCACGTACATTAAAATAATATAGCAAAACCTCTTTTTTTTTTTTTTAATTATTTGACAAAACCTATACACAAAGGAAAATTATTTTATATAAAAATTGAATAATTTATAATAGATTAAATCTAGCAGTTGTGTCGCAATCCGAGGAAGTAGGTTATGTAACCGAAACAAGTGTAGGCCACGTGACCCATTTTCTGTTACGTAAATTTTGTTACGTAACAATTTCGTGTCACGTGGCGCAGCAAAACTCGATTTCGGGACATCATAAAAAGTCCCTAATCTCGTTATTTTAAATTACTCTTAGATACGGTCTCGGGTGGAAGCGTAGATTGGGCACACCGCTTTCTGTGTGTTAAACATTCTTATGGTGTCGAGTTAAGGGACAAAGGGAAGTATGGCTTCGTTTTGCCGGCGCGCTATATTATAGCCACGGCGAAAGAGTATTTCGAAGCAGTGAAAGTCGTGGCTCGTCACGTGATCAGTCCAGATACAAGCACGAGGAGTTCGTTCTGTTGCAGTGCACAAGATAGAAATCAGTCAAATTGCTAAAACTTATGTTTTTTAGTACAGTGTACTTATATGTTTTTTTACTATAACTTGTATTAAACACAAGTTTATTTAAAATCTAAAAATATATTAATGTGTTAACAGAAATTAAAACCCTACTCACTTATTTGAACTAAATAAATTATATTTCAAAATAGTTTAGGTTTGTTGTTTAAAAAAATCGTCTAAACATTTTAACTAAATTTGTAAAATTTTGTTAGTAATTCTGCAGTGAATAATGGTAATAATGATTAGACATATTGTAGGGGTAGATTAATTATAATACTTTTCCGCAGCTTGGTCACCCATTCACCTACAGGGCAGTATAAATAAATTATTAACTAGAGGTTCATTTAATCAAAGAAACTAAAATGTATTATAAAATTTATATTAGGTAAAGCATGGTTACTGTAAGTTTATTATAAAATCTTACGAGCTATTTTAATCTTGGAAGAATGGCGCTAAAATTTTGGTTTTAAGGTATAACTTGAATATTAAGTTATGTCTAATAAGTGCTTGTGTTTATGGAAGAAATTAAGGGTTCAATTTAGAAAATAAGCTATATTGAATTCTTTGATTAATTGATTTAATAATGGTGGCCATTTTGTATTATATACCTCGTTACATAATATAATTCTAGTTTAGGCCCCGCGGTCATTAATGTTAATATCTATATCAACTTTCATACAACATTTAATTTAATTTTTTATTTTGAAGTTTAATTCGTAAGTTTTCTTGGAAATAAATAATTTATTTTAGGTAACAACGTAGTAAAACAACTAACGTTTGAATTTCCTTAATTTAAGTTCGCGCGTAAAATAATTTGATGAACGTTAATTATCGCAATTTGATGTTTCCTTTTCACTATTGCCTAAATAATTTTTGCTTATTGAACGACAATTGAGAAGCATTAAGGTATTGTTTAAAGTAACCCAAAACTGATTATTGAAACGACGCCCTTAATTTTTTTATTTAAAATTTTACAAGCTGGCTAATTTAGTTTTTTTAACAAGCTATTTTATAAAACAATATCTTATATTTGTTGATACTTTATAATCATTTTTTTAAAACAGATTGATTTACTTAAATGCGCTTTAAAATTTCGTTTTATACGTTTGCATCATAACCTTACTATGTTCTTAAATAATTTAAAATAAAAAAATAAAGTTAAGCGTAAAAGTAAATGTAGGGTTTAAAATTTGTCTTAAAGGAGGGGCATGGATTTATTTGAAAAACAAGGGCCTATTGTACAGCCAAATAAAGTTTAATATAACTATTATAAATATATTCATGCTAAATTAAAAAATATATTTTATATAACAACTGCCATTTTGATTTTGCTTAGGGTAACTATTAAGAAGTTAAACAAAATTTTAAATGATTTCTTTAATTAATATTTAATTATAAATTCTTTTTATAAAATAGGTAATAAACGTTTTATCATAAATATTTTGTTGTTTTTGTTATTATTACTTTGCAAACGTTGAATGACCTTCTGTTAATTTTTTTGACTTTGACTTTGAACTTATTTAAAGAATCGATATAAAATTCTTTTGAAATAATTTTTATTTGGAATATTTGATTATAATTTAAACACCTTGTAATAATATGGAATTGTTTTTTTGTAGTCTATTGTTATCATGGCCTTAACAAAAATTTAAACTGAAGCTGTAAATAACTTAAACTAATGCAGTAAATAAAAGTTAATTAAAATACTATATACATTATATATACATTATAAATTACATTGGTAAATATTAAAAAATTTCACCTTAAAATTTAATTTTAAATTTTAAAAAACTTTTTAATACCTTAGTCATTGTGTTCACAAAAAGATTTAGGCTTGGTGGCCTTTGCCCTACTTGAATGTTGATAATTTACTTATTTCTATTTTTACATCTGTTCCCACTAAGTACACAAAAAGTTAGAAACCCTTTATTCAAACATAATGGCGCATAGGCGTGTAGAGAATACGAACAAAGCGATTTCCCAACAGTATGTCAAAATCAATAATGACTCAGCTAGAAAAATTTTATATTTACCAGCTAAAGGTTGGTAACAACCTTAGTCTTGGTCTGCTCTAGACAATGTTTCAGTAAATTACAAAAAAGTTACTGTTGTTATGCATAGAAGAAGGTGGTTTAATAAATTAATATAGTCAGATAAATTAATATAGTCAGGCCTTTTTTGTATAAAAGAAAATTCTAAGGTGGCCCTATTATTGCTACTAAATATATAAAATAAGTTGCGCAGGTTTTTTTTTATGGAATATTGGCACATTACCTTACTTTAACCAAGGTCTGTATCCATTTTTAAACTCCTATGCTTAACGCCAAGTGTTTCGTTGGTCCCAAACGAAACACAGAGAATTAGGAGATTACGCAATTCCGCTAAAATGAGAGACCCAGTCACGATGTCGAACGAGTTCACAGAGAATTGCTTTCCTCGTTTTTTTGTGTTACGTAACGGATCAATCGGGCGTAACCGGCACGTCGATTCTTTACAGTTTCAGAAGGGCAATGTAAAAAGTTTGCTTTTAAGTACGTTAGCGTAGTTTGTTTCAAAAAGTGGTTTGTTTTTTTAGCTGTTGAATACGCCAGTTAAGTGCATTAAGATTGGCAGCAAACATTATTGCTTCAATTTTAAGCAGTTGATAATAAAACGAGGGTAAAATTTAGAAATAAAATGCAATACACGTACTGACAACTGTCTGCCTGTTTGTCTGCTTTTGCAACCAAACTATTTCAAAAATTGTATAAAAATGTGCTTTGAAAAACAAAGTTTTATTCAACAGCACAAGCCCTTTTGTATTAGGTATTCTATTTTTTGTATGTGTGTAAAACTTTAGGCAATTTGTTTTCGTATAATTTATAGGTTTGTACATTTGGCGTTTCTTTTGTTACTGAAAATTAGTAGAAAAATGTTTAAGAGCATTGCATAACGCGTTTCGTGATTCGACAAGGGCACACATTTTAATGGCAATATCTCTCAGCACAACGTGACATCGTTCACGCCATTACGAACATGTACCGTTGCTCTGGGATCCAAAACCATTTCTTTCTTCGTGCTTTTTGTCGGTCGATCTAGTTTATCGTACGACGTCTCACGTTTCGTAAATGAGCCGTAAAACAAAATGAACGACGAACTGAAATTTTTAATTGGGAAGCGGTTAAATTGTTGAGTTGTTCTAATAACACCTACTTATTGTTTACTGAATAATATAAGAAACAGACAGCTTTATAAACCTAAGTCAACATTCATGGATAACTTATAACGAATTTTAAGGGTTTATTTTCTATAAATAATCACTAAATAAAGTTTTTAAGTTAAAATAGTTTTAATAAAACAATCTTAAAATTAAGTTAACTTGTATTTTATAATCTTTTTGTTTATGAATTGAAAATAATTTAGAATTAAGGTAGTCTTAATTTTGTATTAAGTTCTGGGCGCAATAATATTAATAGGAGTTTAAATGTTTTTGTAGCATTTAATTTTTAACAATATATATTATATATAATTTTTGGTATATAAAACTTTTATAAACCAAAGGTTAGCAAACTTTGCAAAATGTAAACTTGTAGCCATAATATTACTTCGACTTTGTATAAAAATATTGTATTAAAATTGATTTTTAAAACCTCGTGTTACAAAGTAGGCACTTAAAGTTGGATTACGCAATTTTAGGTTAAATCGGGTTAAGGCGTTTTTTCTTACATAACCAAACAATTTGCGCGCGAGAATTTCAAAGGGAGTGCAAAAATTGGCGCCCCGTGCTTATGAATTGTATACGTAGGGTCATTTTTATTTTGGCGGTACAAACAAAGTTTAAAAATATTTTTACCACTTTATACATTTATATAGTCACAGTTCTTTTATGATGTTTTTTTCTTAGTAAATTCAATACTTTTTTGACAAAAAAATGAATGACACATTTTTGAACAAGTCACAGTCTAAAATATTTTGCAAATAACATAACAAAATCGCAAATCCTGACAAGGACTGCGGACAAATTCAATTTTGGTCAAATAATTTTTAATTTAAAGTCTTTGTTTAATATAAAAGTTAATGAAAAAAGTATGTTTGATTTTGTGAACCTATTGGATTTAGTAACAATACTAAGATAATATATAGTTTAAATCATAAATTTAATTTTGCATTAAAAAATAAAAGAAATATTTAATTAGAAGTTAAGTTACAGTCTTTCTTGTTTTATAAATTAATAAAAAAGGCGGTGTTAGATTTTGAAAACCCATCGGTTTTAGTTACCATACCTGGCAAATATACGATTTAAATCACAAATTTGATTTCGTTAATCCCTCAATGCATTGATGTTATATTACTTTTAGTCACTTGTATTGACGACTAAAATGTTTAAATAAATAAAAAATAGGCACTTGAATTAACTATAGCGTTTAGTTTGTTAAAGTAGTTTTATAATTTTAAAGAAGTGTCTGGCAAAATGCGTGCGTGGAAATCGGTTTCCTAAACTTTTCTCTTTGACCAACGTAAATCAGCCAAGTACACACAAGTTTTATGATTGGCTTGCACTTTTTTATCTGCTCGCGGTGTTGTGTTGCCCAGCAACTAGTGACCCTCATAGAAAAGTTAATAGAATCATTATGCTGCTAATAGAATCATTATGCTGAAGGACATTTTGACAATATTGGTGTAGGTATTAGATAAAGAAATATAAAATCAGGAACATTAAAATACTTATAGTAGAAGTATGACAAAATTATGATTTAATATGATTCACCTATAAAAAAGTTGTAATATTAAACAAATTACAGTTTTTTATTATTTAAGGTGAGTGTGCTTGTTTAACAGGGTGTATTTATTTAACTAAACTTTCATTAAATACATTACTTTTTTTAATTGTTTTATTACAGTCAATAATAAAGTTGATCATTTTATTTATGAGAAAATGAATTAATGATAGACCTACAAAGAAAATGCCAATTATATTACTTATTTTAATTTTTTATTTTATTTAAATATTTATCTAACTTAAAAGATGTAACTTTTCACAACTTGAACTAAAATTTGGTGTAAGTAATGGTAAAATAACTAGTACCTTTTTAAATAAATTTAAACTTAATTTAATTTTTGATATTGAATGTGATTGCCACCATTTTAATTTTTAATTTTTTACAGAATGAATTTTTTTTGTTTGCAGAATTGCTTTTTGTCACCACTGTTTTGTAAAGTAAATTTATATATGTATATATTATTTTTATTCAGCACAAATTTTAATCAATATCCCAAATCATTTCATTTATATTTTCTTGCACTTTCAGGGACAGAAAATCTTATATAAGTGGATAGCATTCTGCAATACAAAAAAAAAATATTTTGTCATCTGTTTTTCATTATGCCATGTCATGTGCCTTGGAGCATTTCCAAAGGGAAAAAATCGTGAACTTTTTACTTATTTCTATTTATAATGTTGTGGAAAAATATTCCTTTTATATATTAACTAAATAAGAACTTGTGAACTAAGAATATTCAAATTATATTTTATTATTAATTTTTATATCACATTGCAAGTGAATATAATATAAAAATTGACCTTAATAGATATTTAAAATAAATATAGATTTATTTTGTTATTTTCTTAAATGTAAACATATCAAAATATCGTTTGTTTAAATAACTTTATTTGTTTATATTAAAGATTACATTTCCAACTGTTTTGTTTAAAGCTAAAATAAAGTATAGCAAACAATTCTTTTACCCATGTTTTATTTTACCATATCGTTTTTAGGCATTTTTTACCTGCTTCTACATAATAAACTAATAATAATATGAACATAGTGGTTGTGTAACCATGCCTAAATATAACAAAATTTGCAAACAAAAAGTCGCATTAGTAATAAAATGTTTGGTGTAAAAAACATTTTACTGCAAGAAAGCATGTGCCTATTTTTATTAAACGTCTATGTATTACGAAATGACTTAAAATATTATTAAAAATGATGGTATATAGTACATAATAACTTTGCTTGCCCAGCTATTTAACGTATTAAGTTTTCTGAAAGCAAATGTTAAACATAGATTAGTTTGTAGACTGTGTAAGTCCTGCGACCTCTTGTATTACTATTACACAGTAGATTTCATAGGTAGACAAATATTTAAACCTTGGTATTATTAATAATCTTCTTATTTTTATATATTTGTACATAAACAAAACAAATCTACGTCATCAAATTCTAGAAGTTTTTAACAACTTTACAAATTGTTATATTTTTTTGAAGAAAGCTTAGAATTACTGGCCCGCAGATGGAGGTAGAGATCAAAACTGAAATTAGGGTGAGTTTGTAAAACTAATATAAAAATTTAATTTTTTGCTGTATGATTTTGGTTTGTATAAAACAAATTTTATTTTTATTATAGTTTATGTAAATGACAAATTTAATTTTTATTATAGTTTATGTAAATGAAAAAAAGCATTTGATTTGAGGATAATTAATCCAAAAATAAAAAATAACAACATGAGAGATTTATTTTATGTGTTCCGCATGGAAGGTTTTTGTCAAGGCCTATAAAAATATTTTTTGAGAGTTCCGTGATGAAGATTAAATTTGATTCGTATGCGATTCCATTACCAGCAGCAATGGCGATATTAATAACGTTAATACGAATAAGTAACAATATAAAAATATGTTAGTTTGATAAAAAAGAGTTTTGTAGTAGATGTTTTAAAGTGCCAGGTTGTCATTTGATCATAGGCAGATTGGATTAAGCTGTCAAATGTTACAAATGTTTTTGTTTTGTATAAATAAATAATGTTGTGTTAAAAAATAAATAATTTAAAATTTTATTACCAGGAAGGTTTAATCTGTTTTGTTAATGAATACTTGTTGTTTTGTTAAACTTTTTAAAAGAAAATAAAATAATTGAATAACAATTCACTTTTCTGAATACGGAACATGGCAAAAAATTGTAGTGGAAAAAAAATCTCACAACGTTTAAAAACAGAAGGTTTAAACGATATTATTACATCTTTTGATTCGTTTAATTTAAAACAGAAAAGCACAGACTCGAAGGTAAAATTATTCGTATAGTTTATTGTCATTATCAGATTATAAAGAAAATTATGTTATTTTACTTTTTGTTAATTTGCAAGTTGGGGTAAAGTTATGGGTCTACCGCACAAACTAAAATAATAGAGTTGTGTCGCATAAAAGCACTAATAGTTGTAACAACCAAAATGAAAAAATTAATTTTTTTTAAAAATTTTTTGATATATATATTAGGATTTTGATACTATTGTTTTTGATGCATATAATGTGATTATGTTGTAAAAAGGTATTTTATGCTAAACAATATTGTTAAGCTTTTGTTAACTATTTTTTCTTTTTGGCATATTTCTATTGTCGGATCTAATTTTTTTCATGTGTGTAGGATAAATGGTTTCATGAACGCTTAACTCGGGGAAATGCAGTACACAATTTAAAAAAGGGAGGGGCAATTCAGGTGAACAAATGTGTATTAAAAATGTAATTTATAATTTTAAATTGAAAGTTTTCAAAAAAACAAACACAATTTTGTTTTGGTAAAAATTTGGAAACAATTTGTATTTAAATTAAACTAGAATTGGATTTGGTTTAAAATATTTTTAAAACCAGGGAATGTTTCTTGTACGTGAGAGTGTAAACATTCCAGGAAGCTTTGTCTTATCTCTGATTCACAACAACGACACCCAACATTTTCAAATCACTACCTCCCCCCATTCTGGATGCTTTAGCATTGATAATGGGCCTCCATTTGTTGGACTTGATCAGCTTATTGCTTTTTACAGGTAAGCACATTTATAAAAAGCTTGTGATGTGAAATAACATTAATAGAATTTAATTTTTTTTAATTGTGTTGGCTTTGGAATATGTTTATTAATTTGTTGGCTTGAAAAAATGTCAATTAGTTTTTCAACATGATTTTATATTATAGGTCAGGTTCAAATGGTCTGCCAACTGCCCTTACTAAAGCGTGCTTGGGTTATGAACCCAGACCATCATTAAGACAATTTGGTGAATATACTGTAGTTCATCAAGCAGTAGAGGAAGGTATCGATGCTGGAACATTTAAGAAAATTTTGTCACATCCGAAATGCCCCAATTTAAACATAAGGTGCTTGTTACTTTAAAACGTTTTATATAAAAACATTATTTTTTAGTCTATGCAAAATCTGTAATTTTACCAGAGATTTAAAATCTGACATTTAAAAATTTATATAAATTTAATTCTATATCAACTTAAACTTAATAAAAATAAATTTTTTATTACTTTTGCTGTGAAGAAATCGAAAAGGTCGGACAGCTTTGCATGAAGCAGCAGCTCGAGGATTAAACGACCTGATTTTAGAACTTTACAAAATGAATGTTGATGTTAAAACAAGAGACTCTGATGGAAATTCTGCATTACATGTAACTTGTTCTTAATCATTTAAAAACATCGACATTTTCATGAGTTATTTTTGTTTTGTTTTTTTTACAAACTTTATTTTTAATTTTTTTGCAGTTGGCCTGTAGGGGTAACTGGCCAGATACTTGTAAAATTTTGGTGAAACATTGTAAAGCTAAACCCCAGGATCGATGTTGTGGGTCAGGGTGGGTACCCCTACATGAAGCTGGGTATTGCGGGAACCAACATTGCATTGAAACTTTGTTAACTCATGGGGCTGCATGCTACCCAAGGTAAGCAATATATTTTGTATTTAAATTGGGATGTCAGTTTTAAACTAAGATAAAACTTTAAAAATATGTTTTTTTATATAATTTCACTTTTGTGTTAAATTTGAGCTAATTTTATATATATATACTTTTGTAACCTAAACAAGTTTTAAACCACATTTTTGTATACAGTTGCCCTACTTTAAGTTGTTTATGTTACAAAGATAAGGCTGGAGATATTTATATATTGTTTATATTAACCTATATACTTAAGTATAGGTAATTAATAATATAGCTTAAATAACTATTTAGAATTTTTTTTTTAAACTACAAAATATTAGGGCTGGTATAAAGATTTAATAGCAATTGATTAAAATATTTAAAGAAACTCGCAAATAGTTTTAGTGACATTAGACTGTTATAAAGTAACTTATTAATAAGTTATTTTTAGTTTGTAACTTTGTTTGGTTTGATGTGAAGCAAAATAGGTAAATACTTAGATTTATTGTTTGACGTAAACTGGATAACAAGTCACAACGAAGTTTTATTTTATAACCTACTTAATTTTTAATTTTATATTCTTTTTTATTTAAAGTGATAAAAAATAAAAAAGCATTTTACCAAAGGATATTGAAATATATTTTCTTAGAAAATTAAATTTATTTTTTGATGTTTTAGATGTGTAAGTGGAGAAACTCCATTAGATCTTGCAAGGAAGAGAAACAATCGACAGTGCATGCAAGTTCTAGAATGTTTTCAACCTCCCAAACCACAATACACGAAAAACTACTGGCTCCACAACGCAGTAGATCGATATGTAAGCGATCTTTAAAATAAAATTAATGTAGTACCATTTTATAATCAAATATGGGTAACATACACTAAATTTTTTAAATTAATTTTTTTTACATTTTACTGTTTAATCAACTAAAAATTGCTATTTTACTAATTAATTTAATATTATTATAACACAGAAAAGTAACTTTCATTGGCCTAGTGTTAACACACTGATTTTTACGTTTTAATTGTTGTATTTATTTTACTAACAGAAAGCAGTTGAGTTGTTGGAACATGCAGGGTTGTTGGACGGATGTTTTCTTGTTAGAATGAGCAAAAGGAATCCAGGACAGCATGTTCTTACAATGGCTTTCGATAAAACTGTGTTCAACTACGAAATCAAAAATTCTGTAAGTTTTAATTTAATATTTTACCAGGAAATTCGGTGGTTTTAAAAACGATTAAAAATTGTTTATATTAGATATGTTTATAAAACTTAAATGTGTGTTAAGGTGGGTGTTATGTTAGTAAACCTTTATAAAAGACAAATTTAGACAAATTTAGAACATTTTTGTACATTAAAGTTGTGGTTAAATATTGTGTGGAACTCATAACTTATAAATATTCAATGTCTTTAAGCAACTAATATTAATATTACAATTAAAGGGAAACCAATGGTTTTATATCGATGATGGACCTCTATTTCCCTCACTTGAATACCTCATTGATTATTATTGTCGTTGCTCTGATGGGCTTCCTGCTGAGTTAGTTTCACCCGTCCCTCCCTCATCAAGGTGCTTGTCTAACTATATAAATTATAGTATTGTTTACAAAATATTTTACCAAATCAAAGCTCTAGATTTTTATATGTAAATTCGACTTGCAAAAAGCCTTTTTATTTTTTTAGCGGTAATCTAATCTTTTGGTGGTAAAAATCAGCTGGGTGGATTTTTTTATTAAACTAGTCTAAGGAATTAAATGTTGATTATGTATAACAATAGCATAAAAAAACAATATTCATAAGATTTAATATATTTTAATTTTAATTTACAGTTTAATTTAAATTCCAAGCATTTTCCGAAAAAAAATCTAAAACATAATTTTTACACAATTAAAATTTTTAAAAAAATTATCTACATGCAATTCTAGCACAATGCACACACAATTAAGTTACAAATATTTGTTTTTCGGTCCTAAAAATGCTTGTTAGTCGTAAATTTCACAAATTAACACGCAAAAGTTCAAAGGCTGTTGAATGCTATATTAAACCTTATGTACACCTTAGTGGTTAAACAGCAGAATTGGATGACAATGTTTACACAATGATTGGTTTCGTGTGCTTTACAACTCAGTTTCGTGTATTGATATTTTGTTATTTGTAGAAACCCTCTGCCGATTGTGAGCAAGTCAATTGACGAACGCCCGCCTGCCCAAGTTCCTAATGTTGTTCATCAACCTTTACCACAAAGGGTAAACAATTTTGTTTTTTATGCACAAAAGAAATAATTTGTTTGGTTAAAAAGGGTTTGAATAAATATATATTTTTTTTTTTTCAATAAACATATTGGCTTTTCATAAATTGTTTTTCATATAATGTATGACTGTTTTGGCTAATTTGTTTCAGTATAGACTAATATTTAAGTTTTTTTTTTTTTAAATGGTTTTTATTTATTTTTTAAAGAAATCATATAAATAATTAACAAAACCACTATAATAATTTTAATTTAACAGCCCATAAATCAACCCCCTCTACCCCCTGTCAACTCCACCCATAAACATGGAATCCCCCAACCCGCTCCTACTCTGCGAGAGATTGACCCCAACACTGTGGCACTAGGTAGAGAGTTGGGGCAAGGGGAATTTGGGTCAGTGTTAATGGGGGTATGGACCAACCCACAAAACAAAAAGGTATTTTTTTCATCCAAAGATTTTTTAAGAAATTTGTTTCCTCGGGTGTAAAATTGCAATTTCATGTTTAAAAATAAACTTTAATTAATCTAAAGACTAAATTTTTAAATTTTTTACAATCTTTAGGTTATTTATCTAGTTAAATACTGTTTTAGGTTTTTGAGAATTTGGCTTTGACGGGGTTGATATTCTGATATACTTATTTTATTAAATATATTATTAGGTTCCAGTTGCATTAAAAACCCTCCATGGTGAGCATATTAACACTGGTGAGACTGAATTTCAACGAGAGGCTGAAGTAATGATGGGTTTGGATCATCTCTGTATTGTTAAACTTTATGGAATTTGTAGAGGAGAAACCCTTATGATGGTTGGTTTAATTGATGGTCTAAATCCTTAGTTTTTAAGCTTCTACCATTTTTTAAACTGGAAAAAAAATTTATTTATCTTATTTATGTTGATATAAAAGTTCGAATTAAAGTATGTTATTGAAATTTGAATTGAGAAAAGAAATTAACTGTTGTGCAATCCTGTTTACCTATGTGATTTCATAGTTGCATTAAACAAACACTTTATCATTAATACATTAAGAACTTTCTAGATCTATAGTAAAAGTCAATATTTGAACTATTAAGTTTTTTAATTATTAGGTTCAAGAGCTTGTTGCCATGGGATCAGCATTAGATTACATTCTCGATTACCCAATGTCATGTGTTCTAGAAGATTTTAAGTTATGGGGGGCCCAGATTGCTAGTGGTATGAACTATCTAGAAGAAAAGGGGTAAATATCAAGAAAATGTTTGCTAAATTTTCTATTTTAAAAATATTTTATTATTAATATAAAAAAAAACACTAAAACAAAAAACCTTTTTTTTTAACTTAGGTTTGTTCATCGAGATTTGGCACTAAGAAATATTCTCCTTGCATCAAAGCAATTGGTAAAAATATCAGATTTTGGACTGAGTAGAGCAGTTGGAGCTGGAAGTAATTATTATAAAGCTTCTGCTGGTGGAAGATGGCCAGTTAAATGGTCAGTACCAACTTTCTAACTTAAGTATGGTATAATTTTTGTGAAAATATCTTAAATAAGTCTGCTTGGCAATTTAGGTGCCAATTAGTTCAATTACTGCCATCATTAAACTTACTTTAAATTTTTTGTTTCTGTAGGTATGCACCTGAGTCCATCAATTACGGGACATTCTCTTCAAGTTCTGATGTGTGGAGTTATGGAGTAACATTATGGGAAATTTATTCAAAGGGTGATCAACCATATGGAAATATGACTGGAGCGCAGGTTAAGATTTGTTGTTGGTTATCAGGCCTACTTAATGTTCTAAAATTCAAGTCACTGATGTTACAACTTGAACTACTTTTTTATTTATAGGTAATTCAATATATTGAAGATGATAAAAGAAGATTACAGCAACCAGAAGGTTGTCCTGATAAAGTTTACTCTTTTATGCTGCAGTAAGTTAAATACTACCAGTTTTTATTATTTTAAACTGTTTAAAAAAGTTAAAAATACAGCAACCTTGTATTACTTTATCAAAACACTATTTTAATTGTTTGTAATAGATGTTGGAATTATACTCCTTCTGAAAGACCAACTTTTAGGCGTTTGCATCAAAAATTCCGTTCTGATCCTGACTATTTTAACATGCATGTGCCTGGACATTGAGATTAATAAAATTCAACCAAAATAATTTCACTGACAGTGCCTTGTAGACACTTATGCACTTAAAAAATTTGTTTTGGAAATATCTCCATAAAAACACGGCGCTTGTTGGCTGCTTAATTTTAAAGTGCATTTTGCCATAACCTTCCCACTTTTTTACATTTCAACTAAAATATCACACTTTAACTCACCTGAACTACAAATTATTACTTTGCTACACAAACTTTAAAGTTTCTTGGGATGTTAAGGTAATTACACAAAATATTTTTCATTTCTGTAATAATTTTTTCTGAATTTATTTTTGAAATTCTTTTTTGGTAGATCCAACATGAAATGTTTAATAAATTTTGCATGGTTATACTTTCAAAAATGTTTTAACATTCCATGTTTTTATTATATTGGTCATAGCCCTTGAATACAGTTTATTGAATCTAGATAAAAATTTAGATTAAATTGTTCAACTGATGTTTTAAATGTTATTGTTTTATGTATTTTCCAAAAAAAAATTTTTTTTTTGCAACATTCAAAAAGATGCTTAAAAAATTAGCTCAATATTATGTGAGTTTCTGCTTATGCATTGTCAAATTATGTTGTTTTTCATAATTTATTACTATGTAATCTCTCAGCTATGCCAAAGTTTTTATTTTTGTGTTAGGGTCGTCAGTGTTTTTATAATAATTTGAGCTCTCACTCATGTTGTATGTTTGCCATTATACAGAATAATTATGTACAAAAAAAAATTTTGCTGTAAAGCAGGAATTTGTAATTTATGAAATATAGTTTTTGTTTTTTTTGAAACTGCTTTTATTTAAAGTTTCTGATCTTAAGCATTTGTTATTTTATGATTTTTTTCTAGTCAATAAGTGTTGAAATTTTAATGTTGTGTGCACTATTATCTTTTTTTGTTCTATTATTAATTAAGGAATAATTGTAAGTTTCTTGTATTATGTTTTAATTAGATTTCGCATTCTTTGTATAATTAATATTATTATTATTACTCAGTTGCTTCAATATACTTTTAATAACATTGTGCTTTGATATTTGTTATCCATGTCATTTTATATTTGTTCGTATTTTGTTAACTTTAGGGTGTGCACCAAGCAGCCTTTATACCCATATAGTTTGTCCAATATTGTTGGTTACATTTTGTAATCTAACACATAAATCATTTTGGGTTACTGTGATTAATATTTAATAAGACTGACATCAAGTAACATCAGGTTCTGCTGCTAGCTTAGTGCTCTGTTATGTATTCAAGCAATGTGTATATAATTAACTGAATATATCATGAGTGGTATTGTTGTATTACAAAATTGTCCCAAATATATGTAACTATTCGTCTGTTCCTAAGAAAGTTACAATAAGCTGTTGTTTTTTAGTTCGAAAATTACTAGCATGATATAAATATAATATTAAAGAAAATTGAAGTTACATAGAAAACAAATTAAAAAAGAAAAAATGCATCGCTCCACCAAGCAAAGAAAAAGGGATAATTTTACAGCTGTTCTTCGTACTTCCTCGTTTGTAGGTTTCGTTAATGCATAATTATTTTTAGTTTACTTTGAAAAGTAATTGTTAGTCTTGTCAATTAGTCTGTTAGTGGAAAATTGTATTATGTTGCTTCTACATTGTTTAAGTATTGTTTGTAGGCCTAATGTTTTTATTATATTAGCTGGTTTTAAAAGTGTGTTGGTCAGTTAGTTCAACTAGACTAACAGACTAGAGAGACATGATCTAATCTGTCTAATTGCTAATAGTCAGTCATTTAGTCTGTTAGTTAAGATTCCAACAGTTTTAAACTTTGATTGGTGGTTTGAATATAAAATTGAGGTTGTTATTTGTAATAATTGAGTTTGCTAAGTTAGCAGTTAAGATAAGTTTTAAACCAACCTGCTGACCTGCTTCTTTTTAAATTTTCATAGCCATTTTCTTTTTAAATTTTGTTTGGTTGTTTGTCTATCTATTTATTTTTGTCATTCTAATTGTGTGCATACTGCATAACTTGACTGTGTAACTAGCTGACTAGAACGAAATAGATTTATAATTTAAACATTCGTTGACATAATATAAATCGAATTATTGGTTGTGAAGGTTTTGATTAAGCCCATTTAATTTGTTTGATTAAGCCCATTTAGTTTTGCATATTTTTGTCGCTTTGTTTGTTTATGTAGGTAAAATTAAATGTTGTTTTAATAATTTATACATTTCCAGTGGTAAAACTTTTTAAATAATATTCTAATCAATAATATTTGACATTTTAGAAATTGGTAACTTTTTTGTAATTTAAATTTGCAATCACACAAGACCATACATAATGGTAAGCATATTTTTGTGTTTTTTTTTCTAAAATATGTACAAATTTGATATAAATTGCAATGATATTGTTTACAAACATTTTATTAAGTATACCTTTTATCGTGTTTTATTTTTAATTTGAGTTACCAATTTTGGGGCTTAAATTGTAATATTTTAATAAATGTTGAAAAAAGTTTGAAAAGAAACTAATTTAATCTTTTTTATATTTAGTCGGAATTCACAGATGAACAACTTTCAGGTATAAAAATACAATCCTCATTTTATTATATTTTACAAAATTTTTGAACCATAACCCATATACAGTTTAACTGATAATTAAATTAGGAAATGTTAATGTACAAATTGCGTAACATTATTAATTTCAAAACCAAAGTTTGGCCTATAATTGTAAAGAAACAGCTAACAGCAGTGTATTAAGCAGCTGAGTTGCGCTGTGAATCCTCTCCTATGTATGTTATGGGCGGTGTTTCCTTTTAGCGTCATATGACGTCATAGCGAACGACTTATCGAGTAGTTGTACTGCGCGGTAATGCGCTTGCCTAATATGGTTCGCCGATGTCGCTACGAAAACGCTTTGCGCTTATCGAGTGTTTGGTTTTCATTTTAAAACAGTGCAGCGCTTTTCTGTGAAAATATAAAGTTAAATTTTACGTTTTGCTCTTTATTTTCCTAAAATATTTTTAAGTAATTGTCATACTTTGAAGTTTTTTTTGTGTAGTTTTTGTATAAAGTTCAATCAAATTTGTTGGGCTTGTTTTCCTTAAACATCACAGTTGTGTGACAAAACATTTATGTTTATATACGTATTTGTTTAAGCGGTAAGACGCTGTTCGTTATTGTTCTAAAGCATGCAATTAAGGTCACATTTAAACCATAAACTTAAAGTTTACAGTTCGTTTTATGATTCGCTTTAGGGCAAATTTATACCACAAATATTTTTGTTTTAGTTGTTTAGGTAGAAATTTAATTGTTGCCTTGTAACAAAAAATTACTATTAACAAGTCATTTTTAAACGCCAAAACACACCACTCTTCATGTTCTTACCTTTTTAATTATTTTTTGTTGGAAATTTGGATTTTTATTTCATATTAGGAGTATTTCAATATAATTGACTAAAATATAAATTATTTAACGTTGTTTTACAAAACTGAAATAACGCGTTTCCTGTTGTAATATCCGTTAGTTAATGGAACGTTGTGGACATCAAATGATGCTTAAATATTTAAATTTGTAAACTCTATTCTTGTAAAGCAATTTCAATAGCATTTTATCAAATTATTAATTTTTTTTAATACGTTTAATGGTGTAGAATACAAAGAAGCTTTCGAGCTTTTCGACAAGGGCACCGACAAGATCTTTCAAAATCAGGTCGGAAGTCTTATTCGCGCGTTAGGGGAAGACCCTACGAACGCTGATATTACCAAAGTTTTAGGCAATCCTAAAAAAGAGGGTATTTATGACCATAAAAATCGTCAAAAGCGAATGCGATTTTTGGCCTGGTTTTAGCCACTACCATTAGCAGTCACTTAGCGATATTTTGGCATGTTATCGGGATACCTATATCACATAATATACCATAGTAATAATACAGGTTGTTTTTTTTCATCTACCCACTTTATATATCAAACCCTACACACACTCTTGTGCCTGTCTTTTTCATTGCTTGTGTTTGCTCCACACTTTAGAATATAGAGATTGCTTTTCACTTTTTGACAAGACCGGCGGTGAGACGATTGCCTACTACGAGGTCGGAGAATGCTTCCGAGCGTTCGGTGAAAATCCAACCAACGCCACTGTTGCTAAAGTATTAAATAACCCAACTCCAGAAGGTAGGAGTTAAAAAAAACAAGTCTTATGTGTAAAGTAGAATCTGTAACCAGTTTAACTTTGTCATGCTAGAGTTTTATCGTTTGTTTTTTTTTAAACGATATTATTGAAAAGACTTGTTATCACCAGTATTTGCATGGTTTTAGTTAACTTTTTCACTGTTTAAAGTAGTACTTAACTTTTTGTTAAATACCCTCATGTATAATATTAATTGATTCATTATTGGATCTCCATTATATCTTTACGCATGTATTTTTATATATTTTTTACTCCTTTTTAGAGTTAAACACCAAACAAGTGAGCTTCGAAGAATTTCTTCCAATGTTGGCTCAAATCAAGCGACAAGCTGTCCCGTGCAACATCGAAGACTTTATCGAAGGTCTCCGAGTTTTCGACAAGGAAAACAACGGAACTGTAATGGGAGCCGAACTACGACACGTCCTCGCTTCTCTAGGTACAACTTTTGCAATTTAATTTTGTGTGTAACTCAGCTAGTATAATTATTTTTCTAATTTTGTTTCGTTTAGGGGAGAAACTTAGCGAAGAGGAAATAGAACAACTGATGATCGGGCAAGAAGATTCGAACGGTTGCGTTAATTACGAAGGTAAGTTTACATTTGTTTAACTAAGTTTTCTTACTAAACACGTTGTAATTTGGTTTTGTTTTAATTAAAATTATCGAATTTAGGAGATTTTTATACAATGTTAAAATTACGTTGTTTTGTTATATAATTTGTATATAACCTGAAATTTATATATTTTATAAAATTATAATAATTTGTAATAAACATAAATGATACGTATATATCTTAAAATTTACTAAACTTGTTTTCTTTGCAAATCTTTTATTTATTCATGATTAAAAAGACTTTTTTCTTAGTTGCCGCTTAAAAAACAACTTTTTGGACAACTTTTAACCAAAATATTATTGTGCTTTTATTATATTGGTCTGAACATTTTTTGGTTAAATAAGCTTACTGCTTTGCGTACTCCCATTTAAAGACCATTTTGTAGCATAACAAAAACGGAAAAATTAACAAAAATGGAAAAAACAGTATTTCGGTAAAATATTAAAGCGTGTGTTAGGAGGTTTGAATTCACTGTTGATCAGTCATATTTGGTCTTGCAGAATTCTGCAAGTACGTTCTTGAAGGATAGAGTCTTATTTAACAAAACTGGTAAATACCGTATTACGCATATATTTCACATTCACGTATTCAATAGAACTCAGTAGTCGCCGTGCTTTGTGTTTTTTGGTCGAAAAAATGTGTCACTATAGTTTAAAGTAGTCGCACATAAACACTGTGTCAAATCAACTTGTGTCATGTTCTGTGATCAACCATGTTCTATCACATTATATTTACTATTAAATCACTTATGTTTGAACTAACCAGATTTAAAAATTGACCACATTTACTTTTCATGTAGCATTGGCCAATTTGGTTGTAAGCGGGTGAAGTCGTCCATGTATTGACATTGTATGTTAAGTATAGGGCATGCGCTTTATTATAATAAATAGTTTTTTAATTTCAAAGTAATTATAATATTGCATGGCTTTTTAAAATGTTACATGTTTTACTAAAAGTTTTTAGATTTCACCAATCACAGTTATTTATAAACCAATTTATATCGCATGTTGTATTTTTTTAATAATTATTTTTACTAAATTTGCTGTGCATGCTTTAATTTTAAAACAATAAGCCATTTTGTAATAAATCAAATAAATGAGCCTAGGTTTACTTATTTTATCACTTAATAGCCACTTCACATTATTATCACATTAACGTTAATCTAGCCTTCGGGTAATCACGATATCTTAATGCAACTAAATTTAAACAGACTTGCTTGTTAATTTAAAAACGCTTTATTATATAACATGATTTGGTTAATTTTTAACGTTTTTTGTATATTTAGCATTTATTCGTCTGATTCTAAGTGGCTAGAAGAATTTTCACTCATCTATTTACCGGACTTCAATTTTTTTAAATTTTTAAACAGAATCTTGTATATAGCGTACCCATATTTTGAATACTTTATTCGTATTTTTACTTTTTAAATCCCTATTTTTGACATCGCAAAAGAGTGTATTTTTAAAAATATTAATTTTTTTTTTTGAAATTAGTATACTTATAAACCTATTTGCATGATAAACTGCTAAGTGAGAATTCCTAGCTACGTATTTCACCGCTTCGAAAAACAACTGTAATCAACTGTAAAATTTTTAATTTCTTTACAAACAGAATAATCGAAATAAATTTTGGTACATTATTTTGTCAGCAGTTTTTTTTTTAGTCGTCGTTAAGTTATAACATACTAGAAAAACATACATTATTATCAGGTTAAAGTATGCTTAGCATCACATAGTGAAGTGGGGTATTTTAAATGGGCGGCTGTTAATATTGCATCATGACGCGATACCAACCTCTTAACTGATTTAATTATCTTGGGACGCTGTTATTTATATATTCGCCTTTGACATGACCGAAACAGCTGCAATATCATTTAATTATTTGTATTTGCAGGTATACTTAGATTTAAAGCGCTATAAGTTGGTAATTTATGTATTATACCCAAATATGGAAAACCTTTATATTAATTTGTTTGGATAAATTTCAAATATGTTAATGTTTTTTATTGAAGCTTGGTATTTACTTCCTATAAGTATTTTATTCACATTAATTTATTTTATATTGTTCTGTTTTGTTTCTAAAAAAAATATTTATAAATTAAAAGTACAGGGTTAATTCATGTAAGCCACACAATTTAAGAAATTTTTTCAATGTCACTCACGTTTTCATTATTTTAAATCATAAAATTAAGACGCTAGTTGGCGCTAGCGATTTGTTCAAAGCGCGAAATGCCCCATCCCAAATTCCTGCGTGTTAAAATTTCTGCGCTTGGTTTGCTTTTTCGGCGCACATTTAGTTTTCGTGCGCTTAAAATGCGCATTGCCTTTTTAGGTTAAATTTTTATATTACTAGGTTTTTATTTGTAATGTCTAACTTCTGCATAATAGTAGTTGACGTAAAACAAGTTAATTAGGAGGGATATTCCAATTTTATGGTTTACTTAATATTGTCTGTAAACGAAAGTTTATTTATTAAGTTTGCAATTAGAAATTTTCTAGACTAACGTTGGATTTTTTTATTTTTTGTTCGTTACGCTTCGATTTATATATTATAAAGTTACGAGCATAATATATAACGCGTTAAGCGTTACGAAAAATACGAAAAAAAAGTTCTCCTTCCTAGCTGGTAAAATATTTTTAAAATAAGAAAAATTATAAAAAATTAGAAGGAAAGTCTGTGCTTGATTAAATTTGATAATGCTATTTTATTAATTAATGTCGGTGTTGGTAAATCAATTTTGCTTTACAATACCATTTAAGTGTTAAAAGTTGCTCGGGTAACGGATCTTTGTTATTGGGAAAACTTTGGTATCACTCTAGGTACAATGTAGAAACAATACAAATAGAGAAAAAGAAAGTATAATATAACAGTAAAAACATTTTATGGCGTACATTGACTCTGCCTGGTACGGTTTGTCAAGGACAAATATTTCTAATAAATAAACACGACTTTTGTGCTTTAGAAAATCATTTACCGCGATTTCGAGAAACTTCGGTGCAATATTATTTATCGCTTTACTTGCATAACACCTCTATATGCTTAATGCATATCATTTTTGTTAATAATGCAAGTTTTATTTAGACCAAGACAAAATCAATTGTCACCAGTTTTTGGCATGTAATGTTTCGATACTTTATTTTGTATTATGGGGATTTCCCACAAAGCGAATTTATTTTGATATTTCATTCTTTGTTCTGTTTGCGCAACCAGTTTGGAAAGGTTTTTCCTTACATTAGTTAAGGTAATAAAAAGTTGCACCACTTGTGACGTTTGTAAAATTTTGTAAATTATTAAATGAAAAAAAAAATCTGCTTATAGACAGTTTAATATGACTTTGAAATTATTTTGGTTAGTGTTGGTAATGAAATTTGTTCCACATTTAAATTATTTCCATATATTTGTTTAGATATATATTATTTAAAAATGTGTTTTTAAAACCCCCTTAGTTAAAAAAAAAATTTATATTAAAAGAAAACTGGCTAGCAAGGTATTTTAAAATTTTTTCTACATATTTTATCAATATTGTGTTTTTTTAAATAAAAACTTCAAACATTTTGTAGCAATTTATTACTTTAAACTTTTGTTTAATTTATTTAACACAATTTAATATACCTAACTACTTTTTAGAGTTGCTAAAACCTTAGGGTTGCTAGACAGCTTAATGGATGTTGAAACACGATTAAGGTTTCTTGTGCCAATTTTGGAAGATTCACTAACTGTAGAGGAGATCGAGTCAGTTTATCATATTTTGTGTGAAAAAAGAATAATTTCTTCAGGTATATACTACTAATTTGTTAAAATTATAACATATATATAAAGAATTAGAGGTTTATAATTTATGTTATAAAAACTATGTTAAAGTAACAATTAAACAATAATATGCCCAGAAAGAATTAGCTTTAAATTGTTTTTTTTTTTATTTTATGGTCATGGGCAAGTTATTTTTAGATGTTAAACGAGATTATCAAAAAGAAAAGACAGCATCTTTTGTTTTGTATGTGGTCAATGCTCTTAGCAAAACAAAGCGTAAATGGGTATCTCCTTTTTGCGAAGCTGTATCTAAAACCTCAAAAGGTATTTTAATTTATTTGTAACATATTGAGTTTATGTAGAATGTTAATTGTTTTATTTTAGCTATTTATTATATTATAAAGCTAAGAAACATTTGTTTCAATTTTTTTTAACCTGAAATCTATATAAATTTTTATGTAAATTAAAAAATATACCTTATCATCATTAATTGTTTAAAGAAATATTAATTTAAATTCGTTTTAGGATTATTTAAATGTTGCTTATTTTTTTACAGAATATAATGTTGGTAAAGTAGTCAGATTCTTTTTGGTTGGTAGTTTAGAGACAATGGAAGAATTGATGTGGTTGTTTAAAAATTGGAAAAATCTAAAACATATTGAAAACATTTTGCAAGGATGTGATATTCTATCATCATTAAAGTAAAGTCTAACTATAAGGGTTATTTTTTGTTAAATAATTAGTTTAGGTCATGTTTGAAAATTGTTAGACTTTTTACAAGTGTAAAAATATTTAATAAATTTATAAACAACTAATGATTTTTTTGTGTTTTAGATCTAACCCGGATAAAGTAAAGCAGTTGCTTGGTATTGCTAACTATTTTAAAAAATTTTATGATAATCCAAAAAAGATAATGTTGCATAAGTTTATTAAGACCAAACTAGAAGAGGTATGCTAATAAATCATGTTGCTAAGTTTGGTAAAAAAAAATTATGAAAACCTGCAAATGAAAACTTAATTTAGGTAAACAACCAGGAAAAAAATATATCAGACATTCAAGTCTTGAAACATTTCAAAAGTTTTCTTATCTATAACATAACTTCCTCTACATTAAATGGTATTGCTGGGCACATGAAGTTGCAAAATTCTTTTTCTAAAAGTAAATAGAATGTTTTTTGGAGTTTACAAAAAATGATTGTTTGTTAAAGAATTTTCATGCCTATATAAAATTATTTTTTACTATTTATGCGATTTTTAAAACTTTTACAATGTTAATGCTTAATTTTTAATTAAATTTACCTAATATTTACTTATTTTATAGATGGATTTAAAAAGCTTAAAAGCATTGAGGAATTTCCTAAAAAATTGGATCATTTTTTTCTTAATTTGGAAAATTTAAACAACCAACTAGAATGGAAAAATGCTTTTTTGGATGCCTTAAACAAAGAAAGTATGTAAGCTTTATGGGATATTTGATATTTTGTAAAATTTAACATTTTTAATACAGGGTTAAAAAATAATTGATAATTTAAAAAAAACAGTCCCATGACATTTAAACACATTCAACTAAACCCTTTCATTTGAACCCCTTAGAATAAACTCCTTTATCTTAACTCCTTACATTTAAACATCTTTTTCTATACCACTTTTTTAAAATCTTGTGTATTTGAACCCCTTACGTTTAAACTCCTTTATTTTAACCCTTTACATTTAAATCGCTTCATCTGAACCCTTATATCAAAACTTCTTACATTTTAACCCCTTACATATATACACCCGACACTTGAACCCTTTTATCTGAACCTGTCAAATCTAAACATAATGTAAGTGGTTTAGTTGTTAAGGGGTAAAATGTAAGAAGTTTGGGTAAAGGGGTCAAGTTGTAAAGGGTTCAGCTGTAAGGGATCCAATTGTAGAGGTTCAAATAAAGGGTTTCAGATAAAAGTGTTAAAATTTAAAGGGTTAAAATGAAAGGGGTTTAAAAGTAAGCGGTTCACATGAAAGGGTTAAAAAAAAAGTTCAAATAAAAGGAGTTTAAGTGTAAAGGTCTCAGATGAAAGGTCTCATTTGAATGGGTTCGAATAAAAGGGATTGAAGTGAAAAAAGTTTAAATGTAAAGAATTTAAATAAATAGGTTTAAATGAAAGGGTTTTAAATGGATGACCACCATAAAAAACACATGCTTATTAATTCTTTCAAAACCATGAAATATAATTGTAATAATGTTAAACAACAAACACTTGCATATGTGATAAGAGTTAAATGTCTACATCCTGTTGTAAATTTTTATTTCATATCTAATCAGAGATGGACGAATTGCATGAATTATTGACATCATGGTTTAAAAAACAGAAACCATGGTTGTGGTGGATAGTAGAAAATGCTGATATAATTTTGCAAAAAGAAATGACTATAAAAACTAAGTTACCGGATTTGAACAGTTATTTGACAAGGTGATTGAATTTTGTTATTTCTTGGCACTCAGCTTTTTTAATTTATATGTAATATTATTGGATTTTTAAAATGGTCATAATGTACATTATCAATTAACTTTTTTTCCAACAATCTTAAAAAAAATTGTTAACTTAATATGCTGTGGCTTATTAATCATAGTTAAAAAAAGTTTTAGAATTTACTTCCTTTTTGAGCTAGTACCAGCAGTGGAAAAAAATAACTACACAATAAATTTGTTCTAAAGATATAATGGTATGAGATGGCTGCAACCATTTATTCTTATGATTGACTCCCTTAATGAGATTAAGCGAAAAATTGTACTTGAAAACATTGAAAACATTATAGGTGCACTTGATACTTCAAATAGAGAAACAAAAGATACTGCTGAGGTTTGCATAATTGTTATTTACATTAATTTGTTAAATTTAATTGTTACATTTATATTTTTTAGGTGTATTTAAAAAAAAAACTCACTCTTTATATAACTTTTGATCTAGCTGTAATTTATTATTTCCATATAATAAAAAATGTTACTGTTTACTTTAGAACGAACCATCGACTCCAACAAAACAGGTTAAACATGATGCAGGTAATTTTTTTGTAGTTAGCACAAAAATTGCAGTATATACCTAAAAATTGCACAGGATCGAATAAATTAAATAAATCAAATAGATCCATTAGATCAAATGGATTGCATTTGTTTAGTGTATACCAATTAGATAAGGGTTATGGTTTAATTTATGCGATTTTTTATTCCTTCAATACATGCGATCCATTCAGTCAAACCAGTCTATTCGACCCTGTATATCATATATGCACCTTAAAAACTATGTATTGTTGTATTAAAAAGTTAGTAATTTTTAACTTTCCTGGTCTTATATTGTTTAAATATTTAAGATAAAAGAGAGCAATATGAACATCAAAGAACATCTCAAAACATTCAGGTAAAACTTAATTTACTTGTTTAGTAAACAAACAAATAAAATACTTTTTTTATATGAATCTTATATTATTCTTAAATATCTTCTTAGTTTGATGTCTACGTTATATCATACTATAAATTTTGGTAAATAAAAAAAGTGAATTTTGTAAATAATAAGTATAAGAATATTTTCAAATAATTAAACCCTTTTAGATATTGCCAAAATCAAAAGAAAGTTCTTTACAGCAAAAAAACAGTACAGGTAAATTAAATTATTTTGCTCACTTAATTTTGTTTAACCCAAATAAAACTTTTTAGATTTAGGTGTTAGCAAGGAGCAGTGCCAAGTACCTAATAAAAAACAAGTTGTTGAACAGCGTTTGGTAAATTACATACTTTTAAATTTATTTATTAACAATGTAAATTATATCATGTCTGTTAAAAGCACTTGTTTGCAAAGATAAAAAAAAATTATAGTTTACATTACAACTTTTTTTCATGTATTTGTAAAACTGGTCCAATATTATACATTGTACATAACTTTCTGTTTTTATAGTAAACTACTAAATTAAAAAGTAACTGTTTATTTTAGAGTAAACCATTAACTCCAAAAAAACAAGTAGCGCATGATGCAGGTAAAATTTGGTAGTTTTGTTTTAAAAAATTTAGCATGTTCTAACTTTACTAGTCTAATTTTTATATAAACATTTAAGATAAAATGGAGCAATATGAACTACAAAATACATTCTACAACATTCCGGTAAAACTTGATTAATTTATTACATAAACAAAGGCAAAAAATACCAATAAAACAGTAAATACTTTTATACAAGCTAAATTAGTTTTAAAAACTACATTAGATTAATGACTATGTTATAAAATGAATTTTGTTAAATACAAATGAGTAAATGTTACAAATAATAAGTATAATTAAATTTATACATAGTTACTTTATTTTTTTTATAAATTGAACAACAACAACATTTTAGGTGTAAATTATTATTGATATAATATAAAATAAACTGCTTCCTTAGAATGAACCTTTAACTTCAACAAAACAAGTTGAACATGATGCAGGTAAAATTTTTGAAGTTAACCAAAAATTATGTTTTACTGTAATAAAAAATATTAATTTGATCTTTTTTATTGGTTTTATTTTGTTACAATATTTAAGATATAAGAGATCCATATGAGCTTAGGAGTACATCTAACAACACACAGGTAAAACTTGATTAATTCGTTTAAAAAAATCACTAACCACTTTTTTTTGATAAATCATATATTAGTTTTTTTATTTTAGTTTAATGACTCTGTTATACAATAACTTTCGTTAAGAAAAAAAGAATATTTTTTTTGTTTATAATAAATAAATCAAATTTTATATTTTGTTACGTTATTGTAGACTGCGCCCAAAACAAAACAAAAAACAAATCAACAGAAAAACAGTAAAGGTAAATTGTCTACTTTTGGTTATTGAATTTTGTTTAACTTACTGATTTAAAACTAAATTTGTTTCAGTTGTGGATATGGAGCAGGGCGAAGTACATAATAAAAAACAAGAATTTGGACAACAGTCGGTAGTTGATTTGCATTTTAAAGTTATGTGAAATATATTGTAATTCACAAATTTTGCAATGTTTTTGTAAAACTGCACTTTTACCTTAAATTGACATTTTTTTAGTCTAGGTGTGAATTATTAGTGATTTATAATGTAAAAAGTTAATACTATAAACTTTAGAATGAAATATTAACTTCAACAAAAAAGGTGCCACATAATGCAGGTAAACTTTTGGTTGTTAAGCATAACAGTTATTCATTATTGTTTTAAATAGTAAATATGTCTTATTTTACTGATCTTATTTTGTTAAACTATTAAGATAAACAGGGAACCCATATATTCAGAAGTACGTCTCAAGTCGTTCAGGTAAATCTTTTCTTACTTTTTTAAAATTTTTACCTTAATTTCACACAACTCATATAAGTTTTGTGGAAAATAATGTTTTAAAAAGTAAGCATGAATGTTAAATCTAATACAGTAATCTAATTTTAGACTGCACCAAATACAAAACTAAAATCGAATCTTCAAAAAAATAGTACAGGTAATTTGTATGTATTTTCCTGAAAAATTTTGTTTAAATACTTAAAACTTATTTTAATTTAGCTGTTGATTGGGAACAGCATCAAGAGCATAAAAAAAGAAAAGTCTGCAACCAACCAGCCTCGGTAATTATTTTTTTACATGGTATAAGTGATGTAATATATTGTCTGCTTCCTGATAGAACCTTGTATTTAAAAAAGCTATATTGCAAAAATCAACTTTAAAAAATTCGATATTTTAAACCTTAAAAATTTGTGCAAAAATAACTAAACTTTATAAATTTTTGCCTATGTTTTTATTTACCCTTAATATTTCAAAAGATGCAAGGATTAATTTTTAAGTTTAAACTTTGAATTTGGTTTTATCAATTTAAAAGTTATAAGGTTTTTAGTGTAAGTTTTAATTTGTTTTTGTTTGTACATAGGCAATATTTTTTTTTAACATGTTACACAGTCACATATCTTTATTAACATGTTACACAGTCCTATATATTTGTAAAATACCAAGAAACAAGTTTTATGGTTTAAAGTTTTTAAAAAATTATTTTTTTAAGATATCAATAAGTCACAAAAATTTTTTTTTTATTTTTTTGTTATTTTTTTACAAATGTAAAAATCAAATTTTTTGTCAAATTTTGAGTTATGCGGTTCTAACAGTAATGCAAAATTATTTTAATTTTAACCTTCTTTTGGTGAACTTCATGGTTATTGACTTTTGTTTTAAAATATGTTAAAAGCATTTCCCGGCAAAATTTTTCCATGAAAATGAGACAGGTAACTCACAAGAATCCCCACTTTCATTAACCAAAATAGGTAAGGTTAAAATCACTAAATATTTGCTTTTTGATTAAATTACTTAACTAAACTATTTCAAGCTTTTTTAAATTTAAAACTAAGCTTTAAATATTTTTGCAGTAAATATATTTAGTAAAAATGTTCAATATTATAATATATATTTAACCTTATCAAGGAACAAGAGTAGATTTTTACCTCCTTGTGGAAGATTATATTTGCTTCTCTAAAACAGTTAATGTCTACATTAATGCAGATTTTTTTGCTGGACAATTAAATTTCAATAAGAAAAAGTATATTTGTTTTTTGAACATTCAAGTTTACCTAAATAAATTTTTAACTTAAAGTAAAAATATTTTTCTTTTTTTAAATGTTAGTAAAAATTTTAAACATTTTTATTGACTTTAAAGAAACTACTATGAAGGCTCATATTTCGTTATTAATCCAACTACAATAAAATATAAGTACCATTATAGCAATGGCTCTCAACAAATTTGGGAAAATCTGCCTGGCAGTCTTGAGAACAACCGCATTTTTGAGTTTACAGGTGTATATGTTATACAATATTTAAAAATTAAATATATATTTTCTTACTAAAAAAAATTATTAAGTTTGATAGAAATCTATTGTTTTTTTCAGTTTTTTTCAAATTTATGTTTAATAAAAAAGTTTTTTTTTAGATGACAACAACGTTGTGAAAATATTTGATATTTGTAGTTTTTCAAAATATATGATAAAACTACATGAAGTTAATTCTATGTATGGTCGAAATTTATCAAAGTTTTTACCCCATATGAATTCTCTTGACTTTAAAAGTAATCCAAACACTATTATTATGTTTTTATCACACATTGAAGACTTGTGGTTGTATTATTCAAAACCTTTACGATTAGAAGAAGCTCCAAATTTTGTTCCATCTTTGCAGCCCAGCATGGTACTTTGTACTATTAAAAATTATTGTTATAAAAACTTAATTAACTTTAAAAACTTAGCTAACTTTTTTATTTATATTTTAGAGATCTTTATTGTTTAATTATGTAAGAAATTCTAAACCAAACCAAAACAGTGTAAATCAACTGCTGGTGATGACAGTTATTATGGTTCTAGATACAAAACACAATATTGATTTTAAAAAAAATCAGAATTGGAGTAAAACTTTAAGTAATATTTTAACTTTAACAACAAGTGACAAAGCTGACCTAGAAGTTTTGTATTCCAACATGACCAATTTGTTTAAAAAATATAGGTAAAATTGGAATTTAAAGGTGGTTAATTAAATTATATAAACATTAGTTTAGTTGTTCTTATTAATTTTTAATAAAGGTTACAAGACGTTTTAAAAAGAATTGTGGAAATGCTTCCCTTTGTTTTACATCGAATTTTTTTATTGCCACTTGTTTTTTTTCTATTAAACAAAGGCAGTATTACTTACAACTCTGAAATTTGGAATAAATCTAAAGAAATACTAAACCTAGATGGAAAAATAGAAACCAAAAAAGAATGGTAAAACAAATGTTTTTGTTACTTCCTAATAACATTTTAATAAAAACTGAAGTATGTATTTTGGTAACAGGAAACTTATGGAAAAAATGCCAATCTTTAGAAATCTAATACCAACATGTTCTCAAATAATTGTGTTTTACCAATCTTTGTTAAATGCATTTGACATGATGGTTTTACTTGAAAAGGATCCTAGTTTAATGCTCTTTTTTAAAGTTAACATTTTTATGGATGCATTACATAAATCGGAGTTTTATGATCTAATGGTAACTTTTTTAAATAAGTATAATTAAGATATTTAAATTGTGTAATTTTATTAAAATAATAAATATGTCTGCAAATTTTTATACAAAATTTTTATTTTTTTTATATAAATCAATGTTTAAAAGTCACACAGGTAATTAACAATATTTTTAGAAATTTACTGGAAGTGCAAAAACAACTGAGTGGGTTTTAACTACATTGCGATTTATGAATAGTGAAAATAGTAACACTAAGTTAGTTTTTTATACTGTAGTATACATTGCCAAGTAAACTTAAACTTTTTACATTTTTATTAGCAAAATTTTTGTTTTACATTTTTTTATTGTGTCTTTTGGCATTGTTTTAATTTTTGTTTTAAATTTTTTAATGCTGTGTTTCTTGTTAGCATTGGCACAAAAAAATTTGCTGTAAAACTTTATCATACTTCAACTGATATAGTTAAAAAAACCTTAATAAATCCAATTTTTGTTGAAACAACCAAATGGATTTTGTCTGTATTTTTTCTGGTGCTGCAGTTTCATAAGGTAACAGAGTGTTTTTTAAGAAATAATAAGTTTAATTATCTAACTTTCAATTATGAAACCTTTGTTTTAACAGAAGCATGTTGGCTCAAATGATGATTTGTCATGGCTTATAAAATTACTTCAAAAAACAAATTTTCAAAATAATTCAAAAAACAATCAAGGATACAAAACACGAATTCAGGTTTGATAATATATTGTGACCTTTATTGTAAATATTTTAATTTAATGACTTAGGGTAATGACTAATTTTTATATAATAATATTTAGTTTTGGAACTTTTTAATGGACTTGGACATTGAAGGCGAAAATATAAATTTCAATTTTTGGATTTCAAACATCAAGCAAATTACTAAAAATTATTTTTTAAATGTAATTTTTTTAAATACTTAAACTATTGTAGCTTGGCATCAGAAATGCATTATTTTTAAAGTTTGTTTTCTATGTTTTAGGTTATTAATGAAGTAGATGAATTTGTTAAATATATAAATACCATTGACATTTGGGAAGCGAATAGAGATGTACAGTCCTGCTTTTACGATGCAGCTTATGAGTGTCTATTAAACAAGTCTGATCAAAAAGTAAGTTGAATCTTGTTTTCTCTGTGTAAAATGAATGTAACAAAAATTGTGTTTCATTTCAACATACTTTTGCCTTTTATAAGCGACGATATTGTGAGAAGGGCACTATACCTTGTTAAACATAATTACTATCGGTTTTTCAAAAAGAAAAATAGTATATAGTTTTGTGAAATAAATAAATAAAAATTTTTGACCAGTTGATTATATTTAGGAAACTTCGTTTTATCAATATCTCAACCCATTGAACTATTTTAAATCAAAAAATAGTAATGTTGTTAAAATGTTTGAAAAGTTATTTGACAAGCAGTGGAAATTATGTGACAACGATATAATACAGTTTATTCATTGGCCATTTTTGGTTCATTTCTATGAATTATTTGGTAACAGAAAGTTTTTTTTAATTATTTAAATGCTTATGCTGTTTGGGTACAAAATAACTGATATGTTGTAACTACTTAAAAAATGTTGTCGTTTATATATGTACAGATGATGCTGCAGCTCAAAAAAGTTTACTACAATGTACTCTTGATCTTATGCAGAGTGTAAAAATCAAACTTGAAAAAATTTTAAATCATTTGAAATTTGGTGACATTACGTTATTACAACTACAAAAAATTGTGGAAGCTCCTGATGTATTTTTAGATTCATTAAAAATTTTTGAAAAAAAGGTGATTGCTATTTTGCTAGTTTTGTGATCTTGATTATTAGTACTTCAAAAAAAGTTAGAGTGGTATATTATTATCATATGAATATGTACATTTGGAAATTCAAAAATTATTCATAGGTGTAAAATTTTTGTTTGAACGTACAATTTTTCCCAGTGTGATTTTA
This sequence comes from Corella eumyota, assembly GCF_963082875.1. Taxonomy (NCBI): domain Eukaryota; kingdom Metazoa; phylum Chordata; class Ascidiacea; order Phlebobranchia; family Corellidae; genus Corella; species Corella eumyota. Next base: position 8,382,113 of record NC_137491.1, read on the forward strand.
TGTTTGTTGGGCACTTTAATGTAAATAGTTTATAGTCTTTAATTAAAATTATTAAGTATAAAATGAATTTACTGAATTATATTTTAACTTAAGAATAACACAATTCTTGAAAATGTTCGAACTCTGGTTGATGTCAAAATAACTGAATTGAAGAAATTTAACAAAATTAAAACAAATTCTGAATATTTTTTTAAATTATGTCAAAATACTTGTTTAACAGGTATGGCCTGCAATTTAAACATTGATGTATCTGCAATAACATTTTTTTAACAAAATCATAAAACAATTACATTAAAATTTTAGAAGATACAAGAATTGATCATATCAACAAATTGCAGCTTCTTTTAAATCAAGATATTTCGGAAATGAAGTGGTCTTCATTATTTAGTTCTGTTGTGCAAAATCCAAAAGAAAATGTTTTTTTAACTTCAGATCCGTATGTACAAAAAAGCCTTGCTGAAATTCAACGTTATCAGGTATGGGTTTTATTTAAATTTTCTAGACAAAGGCGGTATAAATTCAAAACATATAATACCTTGAACAACATATAATATAAAGAGTAAAAGTATTATTTTTTATTCATGTTAAAGGTCAAAGACACCCCACTTTTGCTATTTATGTGGAAGAATCTAATAAATCTACCAAAAATAGATACTACTAAGGATGATGATGCTAAAAATAGTGATTTTGAACATGATACCACACCACCTACTGTTTTAATGAAACAAATAATTGACTCAGTGTGGCTGCCTTTAAAAGAAAAAGTTTATGAATACAAGGATTGTATAAAAACAGGTAAAATAATTTATTTTATAGACCAAAAAAAAGAAATAAAATTTTTCTAATAATTTAAATTTACTGCAATTTATATATATATATATATATACTTCCCCTTTTATAATCATTACTAAAATTTAATTTATTTAACTTTATACTAAATGACCTAAAAAAATAACCCTCTTGTTGTTTACCTTATTTTATACCAACAAAAATATTCAAGGATCTGTATCCTTTAATGAATTGGAAGAAATGCTGTTGTATGAAACTTTCAATGAGTTAAATTGCACTGAAATTTTTGATTTAATTTATTCTTTTGATGATGAAAAAAATCTTGAGCAAAATGCTGAAGAACTTGAACAAAGCCTTTTAAACAAACAGATCAGAAATCAACAAATGCTGGGTTTTTTTCAGATAAAAAATTACATTACTGATATAAATGTTATACATATATTGATTGAGGTACTTAGCTTAAAAGAAAACTTTTCCTTTTTGGACATTTATGAGGTATTTCTTTAATATTGTGGTATATTTTTAAATAAAATAAAATGGAACTAGATTGTTTAGTTTAAAATATGTAAAATTAACAATATTTAAAAAAAATTTTTAAATGTATTTAATTTATTGGTAGATGTCTAACGAAGAACTACATACAATGCCAATAGCAAAAATGCCCATTGATGTTGTAAAAATTTGTGATGAAATGAATAATTTTGGTGAAAATGATTTCAAAACTCTTGAACATTTTTTGAAACAAAGAGAACTGATTAAATGGCTAAAAAATAATATGAAAGGTAAAATTTAACTGTTAAAATAACTATTGTTTTATGTCTTGATAATTTTTCTATTGCTTCTATATAGATTTGGCTATGCTTATGCTAACTGCAAAATTTAACTCCTGAGCTAATTATTTTTTTAGATCGAGGTGAGGTGAAGGTCCTGAGTGATTTAGCAATGATATCAGCTGGTGAATCAACATTGGAAGTTGATAAGGTTTCATGTTTTGTTAGTTCTGTTAATGGATTTGCCCCCTTATTATTTGATCTACAAAAAAATGCTACCTTTTCTGACATTATTAAGGCAATAAAGGCTGTAATGGATAATAAAGAACAAGATGCTAGATTTGACAAAAAATGGGTTTGTAAAACTACTTAATTGTATACTGCTAAATTCTCTTACTTTATTGCCTTATATAAATATTTAAAAACATTTTGTTTGTGCCTTTTTACAGGAAACTACAGGTCAATATCTTGGTTGGTTGGAAGAAATAAAGAATATGCATGGTTCAGTAGAGGAGTCTTCCTTACAAATTGCACAAGATATTATTTGTAGAGGAATGTTTCAAATTGGTGGAGAAGAGGCAAATAAGCCTTCTCTTTCCAACTCTCTGCATCTGAAGATTCGTGCAAAAGAAGAACAAAATAGTAATTCGTATACATTTTATTGTGATTTACCCATATTTAAACTTTATCAACTTGATTTTGTTGAAATACATTTAAATATTTAAAATTTTAGATATATAAATAACTTTATTGGGTTATATGGTATATTTTTTTTTATCTTATTTTTTTGTATTTTTTTAGATGATAAGCAAATGAGTGTAGAAAAGCTACATGAACTTAGGTCTCGTTTAATGTTAATTGCTGGGGAAGCACAAAAAGGTTCAGAAAATGTGAAAAAATTTATCGACATACTTGCTGCTGTCGAAAATTTAACTTTAGCCTATGTGCAACTAAAATCTTCCGGCTGTCTTCTGTTTAACAATTGGAAAGCAACACTAATGTAAATCTTCTATTTTTGTTTCACCATACTATCTTTTTTTATTTTATATTTAGAATTTATTTTAATTCATTTTGGATATAAAGAAAATGATGTGGGAAGGCCGACTTTTGAGCCTAAACTTAGAGTAATATTTGTTATTTTAAACCTCTAATGTTACTTTTGGTAATTTTGGATGGTATTTAATATATTTGCTTTATGAATAATCTTTTGATTGTTTTTTGGCCTGCCAGGGGGGGCTTGTATCATTTTTTAAAGGGTTGCTACGACATGAAAGCTGTGAAGTTAAACTTATACAATTAACATTGTTATAAAAGTATTAAATTTTAATTTATGTAATATTAGATGTGAAAGCTCTGATAGTGAAAGCAAAGAAAATTTAAATCTGTTCATTAACTTTGATAAAGAAAGTCGATCTATTGTTTGTGGCGATGATGTAATGAATGAGATAAAATTGCTAACTGGTGTTTTTCGGAAAGTGCATACAAAGTAAAGAATATTTAAATTATTTTTTTAGATAGAATGCTAATGTATTTAAAGTTGCACTGTTCATGTGGGTTAAATAACAATTTAGAAAAAATTTAAAAAAATTTAAAAAATTTTTATTTCAAACCAAAACAAAAACGCTCTTGTTTAACAGGTGGAATCATAGCCTAAATGAAAAACGAGAAATGTTTTATGAACTTAACAACTTTGGTATAAAACAAATCATCTATCTTTGCAAAAATTTAGCAAATGTTGATTCCAAAAAACCTTTGCCTGACCAGGTTTATACACTTTTATCTTGTATAAAAATAGATGTTTCACATGATGATATTGTAGAAAGCTTAAGTGAAGCAACAAATAAAAAAAATGATGTTGATATGACTAATGAGGAGCTAAAGGAAGGTATTTTTTTATAGCCATACTAACACTGTTAATAATAATTTGTTCAATTTTTTTTTGTATATATCTTTATCCTTAATGTGGAAAGGTCGAATGCGCGACTTAAACATTAGAGTAACATTAGTTACTCTGACCAAGTCTCGAGTTGCCTTTAGCAGTTTGGAATTTTATAAAGCTTTTAATTGCCTGAGAGCAGTGGGGTTTAAATCCACAACCTCATGGTGATGTAGCAAGTTTTAAAGTGAAAAGTCTTTTATTAAAATGATACATTATTAATAAAATTTTTTGCTTATGGTACTTTAAAAAAAAATTGTTGTGTAGAACCGGAAAAAATTGAGAAGGCCCCCATTGAGAAAAAACGAGAATTGTTTGACAGCCTATGTAAAGAATTTGATGATGAGATCATAATTAAAGCAGCTGTTCAAGATATTGGGGAGAATGATGATAAATTTGAATATGAAAATCGATATCTCTGGGTAATGGAGCGTGTATATGATGAAGAATTTGAAGATGAAAAAAAAAAGTTGGCAGAACAGTTTGACAATGAAATAGGTATGGTATAGATTATGCATATTTAATAGAAATATTACCTTCAATGTGAATAAATTCTATAACAAGGTACTTTATTAATTATAACTATTTGTTTGTTTTTTTGTGGGTATAGCTATGTATGATGTATAGTACTGATATTTTAACATGAATAATAAATTTTATGGAGGAAATTTTGTTTATATATACATGCTTTTTTTACAACTAACATTATATATTTTTTTGATTAATATTAGGGATTCAGTTAAATGAGGTAGCGGTGTTGGATGCCATTGTTAAAGATCAATCTCCACTTACCCTACAAAAAGTTGTTGAAATGATATTAAAGGATGACAATTTGTCTGCAAACAGACCAAGTGTTGCTGTCAAAACTGCATGCACTAGATACATTGAACAAACTTCTGTAAGTTTACTAAGTAACATAATATAGCTTGGTGTACGATTTTAACCACATGGCTTTACCACATATGGTTTTTGGTTTGATTTCTACTTTTTAAATGTCATATGTGCCTTTAAGTTAGATGTATACAGTACTTACGTATGGTTATATTAAACTTTTAAAAATAATTGAGGGAGCCTCGATACACCAAAATTTAAATAAAATAAATAAGTTTTGTTGCTTTCTTTCTTATTACTTAGCACATACTACTATTTGTTTTTTTTTAATATTTACTCATTAAAATTTGTATATGATTGTTAGCAACTACATATCATCCCCTCATACATTAGTCCATAAGCACAGTTAATAATTCATTTTTTTGAATGGTTACCTTAAGGGTGATTTAAGATAGTTAAAACGTTTGTCTGGCTGTCACAATAGGTTCTAAATAAAGAATATATTACAAGGATATTTGTTTTTAATAAGGTAACATCTTTAAGTGACTGCATCAGTTTGGAGCATCTAGGAATTTTTCTTCAACATTTATCGACAAAATCCCAGAAAAAATTAGTTTTAAGGGATTTTCCAGAAACACTTAATATTGGAATGCCTAATTTAATTGTTTGTCCAAAGGGAGGCTTGATTTCATATTTACTTGCTTTATATGAAAATTCAAAGGATCAGCCATTACCTACAACCTCCGAAGTACTTATATGTACTTTAACAACAACTCAAGAAGAAATTGAACTTTTTCTAAGAAGAGCTGTCGGTAAAAGTAAAGGTAATTAAAAATTCTAAGCCCTTGAATTTATTTAAAGTAATTACATATATATTGTTTTTTTTTATACTGGTTGTTTTTAGATAAATTATTTTTTTATGTTTTACACCTTCTATTTAAAGGAAGACTAATTTTTTCATTGGGAGCTGCTGAGAAATTGTCTTATGAGCTCTCAGAATTCGTGGACTCATTTTTAAAAAAACTTGAAAGTACACAAAATAATTGTAATCCCAACTATTGCCTTGTTATTTTAACTGAGGCCTCAGAGCATTATATTTCCCAGTTTTTTAATGAGGTATGTATAATTAATACTTATCTGTGATACCTGCTACACAATACTATATTAGTTTTTATGTTTTAATTAATATACCCTTAATACTTTTTAGCAAAGGGTTGAATACAAAATAAATGCTGATAATCAACTGTTAAAAGACTATGTCAGTTCTCAAATGACTTGTGAACAAAATCAGCTCAGCCCAGCTGCAATAATGAAAGAAGGGCGTTTAATTGAATTAGTGTTATCTGAACGTGCTGGGCTTGGTATATTTTATTTAAATAAGAAATGTTTAACATTGTTTTACTTTACGTTTTTTCGATAAGTTTTATTCATTGTAACCACCAGTGTGGTCACCTAAATTTTTTTGTTAAAAAATTGTCAAAATGGAAAATTTTTAATCTGTTTAGTAATGTTAAGAATAAATTTGACAAACTTTTTAAATAATCACATTTAATTTATCTGATTACTTATCCCTGATTTATATTAGGAAAATCATTGTACATTTCTCGTCTAAAAGATCGAGTTTCAAATGGTTGTCATGTTACTACTATTCGATTTTTGGAGAAAAGGTTAAATGTGGATGAAGTTTTAAGTACCCTAGTGTGTGCTAAGAATTTTAAAAACAATTCTCCACATTTCATTCATTTTGATGTCACTCCTTCGGTAATTCAAGTATATATTAAAAATATCATTTAAACAAAAATTCCTATATAAAAGAACTATTGACTTATCCCAAATATGCAGTTAAAAATTAAAACAATAACGCAGGTAAGTGAAGGGCTGTACACTTTCTTTCTAAACTTGCTTGTTCTTGGATCGGTTGAAGACAGTTTGGGTATGGTGTGGAGACGTAATCAAAACCATGTTTATGTTATTGAGTATACTTTTAGTCAGGTTTGTATGAAGTATAAAATATTTAAGTCTATCTTTATAAATTACATTGATGTTTTTACTATATTAAGTTAAAATTATTGTAGAATAATGCAATTGAAGGAAGATTTCTTGACCTATTACCACAAGTGCAATGTTTATCCCCGCTGGAAATTATAGATAAAGGAATATGTGACCCTAATGATGTTACTATGGATGTGATTAAATTTCGTGATGAGATGTTTCAACGTCCTTATCAGTATTTAATGCGTTATAAACGCCATGAAAATCTAGATGGATTTATATTTCAAGGTAGCAATGGAACACCAAAAGATTGTATTCAAACACTGCTTAATGTTTTTAATTTAAGAAATCCAACCTGGTCAGAACTTCGACATTTTTCTAGCTTTCTAAATTGCCAACTAAGAGATTGTGAAGAGTCGTTGTTTTGTAATTTGGCAACAGTTGGACAAGATTCTGGTTTATCTGGTTTTAAAAATTTTGTGGTGAAGTTTATGATCGAAATGTCGCAGGAATTTGCAACACCTTCCTTGCTGAAAAATAATAATAAGAGTATCAATGATGTGTTAAAAAACCATCAGTTAGAAAAAAAATGGGAAGAGAGCACCCATCCTTATCTTTTCTTCAATAATGATAGAGTATCAATGTCGTTTATCAATTTCAGAGTAAATTCTACAGGAATTATGATTCATCCAAAAACCTTGCAACAAATGGATTCTGCTGCAATTATGTCTACAACCTTGTACAAAGGACTTAAACTACAAAATGTTAATCTTAATCAAGATTATGGTAAACTGTCTCGAAGAGATAAAATGCAAACACTTATAAAAGTTTTAGGCGTAGAAAATGTTGGTGAAGAATTTGATCCAGATCCTAGCTATGAATTAACAACTGACAACGTACTTAAGATCTTGGCAATACAAATGCGTTTTCGTTGTGAAATTCCTGTAATTATAATGGGTGAAACAGGCTGTGGAAAAACTCGCATGGTTGAGTTTATGAGTAAGTTAAAACTAGGCAACCATCAAAATCTAAAAAACATGATAATAGTTAAAGTTCATGGAGGAACAACAGTTCAAAATATACAAAGTCATGTTAAAAATGCTGCAGGTTTGGCGAGAGAAAATTACCGACGAAAGCCGAAGGTTGAAACTTTGTTATTTTTGGATGAAGCAAACACAACGGAAGCAATTTATGCAATTAAAGAATTTGTTTGTGATGGAACTGTTGATGGGGTAAATATGCAAGCCCCAGGTTTATGTATAATTGCTGCATGCAACCCTTACAGAAAACATGATGAGGACACCATAAAAAAGATGGAAGAATCTGGTCTTGGTTTTAGAGTACGCACTAAAGACACTTCTGACAAACTTGGAACAATTCCAATGAGATGTCTTGTTTACAGGGTAATTGCTTTGCCACCAAGTATGCAACCACTTGTGTGGGATTTTGGTCAGCTTAACTCTGATGCGGAAAATGCTTATATTCGACAAATGGTGGACCACATAAAACTGGGAAACAATGTTAAATTAGGTAACAATAATGTAGGTTTAGTTGTTGATATTTTGGCATCTTCACAAGAGTTTATGAGACGCCATCGAAGTCAATGTCGATTTGTTAGTTTAAGAGATGTAGAAAGATGTTTAACTTGTCTTGACTGGTTTTATAAAAACTCAAATTGGCTTTTCGAAGAAAGAAAGGAAGAAAAAAATCCAATAGATAGATTAACATGGTCATTATTGCTTGCTATTGGAATGTGTTATCATGTAACTTTGGAGGAACGAAAGGAATATCTAGAAGAAGTTAGTAAATGTTTAAACAGGCATGGAATTCATATGACACAAAGTGATATTTCATATGAGATTACATTCTGTCAACAAAAATTTCTTCAGGAAATTGAATTGGATAAGGAAATTGCATGTAATGAAGCTTTACGGGAGAATGCGTTCATGATGATAATGTGTGCTGAATTAAAAATCCCTCTATTTGTGATTGGAAAACCTGGAAGTTCTAAGTCTTTGGCTAAAACTGTTGTCACCGATTCAATGCAGGGACAATCATCAAAAACTGAATTTTTTCGACATTTAAAGGAAATTCATGTTTTATCTTTTCAGTGCAGTGCAGTTGCTGATGCTGTTGGTATTAAAGCTGTGTTTAATCAATGTGCAACATTGCAAAGCAAGCGAGATTTAAGTAAATTTGTGGCAGTTGTGGTTTTGGATGAAATTGGCTTGGCCGAAGATTCACCAAAAATGCCTTTAAAAGTCCTACATCCCTTGTTGGAGAGTGGTGTAAATGAAGAGGAACTACTTGCAAAAAATAGTGTTAGTGATAATGAATCATTATCAGATAGTGGTGATTGTCAACAAGATAATCAAAAAAATAAAGGTTTTGGAAAAGTTGGATTTGTTGGAATTTCTAACTGGGCATTAGATCCTGCTAAACTAAACAGAGGAATTTTTATGCAGCGAGGTTCACCTACCGAATCTGATCTAGAACTTACAGCACAAGGAATTTTTAAATCTACTAACAAAGAATATGAGAAAAATGTGAATAAAATAGTTACTGCTATAACAAGGTCATATACAAAATTGTATCAAAGCCAAGATCAAGAATTTTTTGGTTTGAGAGATTATTATGGATTGTTAAAAATGATTTTTTATGTTGTTTCCAAAGATGAACGCAACATTGAGTTTCTTGATGTTGTGAATGCAATTTTAAGAAATTTTAGTGGTGGAAAAACTGATTGCATTAAAATATTTATGAAAGATTTAAAAGAACTTTGGCCTAAACTCACAAAACCACGTTTGACTTTGGAAAAAATGATAATTGATAACCTTCAGTCAGTTAATACACTTGAAAGTCGATTTTTGTTGCTACTGACTAACCAATATGCTGCTGCACATCTATTAACACAAGTTATTGACACTTCAAAATTTCAATTTATTTTTGGATCTAGTTTTCCTCAAGATAATAATTATACAGAAGTATGTAAAAACATCAATCGAATTAAAATATGCATGGAAACTGGTTGTACAGTAGTTCTTCTTAACTTAAGAGACCTTTATGAATCTCTATATGATGCACTTAATCAACACTATTTAACCTTTGCTGGTCAGCGTTATGTTGATTTGGGTCTTGGTGGGCACCGAGTAAAATGTCGGATTTCAAATTCCTTTAGACTTATTGTTATTGAAGACAAGAATGTAGTGTACAATGAATTTCCAATTCCATTAATAAATCGTTTAGAGAAACATATTTTTACAACTGAAAATGTTCTTCACCAGAATCAGTTGACTTTAAAAGAGAATTTGGAAATATGGGTAGAAGACTTTGCACAGGCCAATAATTTTTTGCTTACAGATGTTTTTATTGGATTTTCTACAGATAGCATAGCATCAGCTATTTTGTCTGCGTCACATGAAGTTGGGGAAAATGATGTAAATGTTTCTTCCAAATTTAAATTGCTTAGAACTTCAACTATTGATTCTGTATTTCGTTTGGAAAAATCACTAACAAAGGAAGCTGGACGTTTAAGAAAAGAATATTTTAGTAAGCAAGAGCATGACCACCTATATTTTCTTATGAAAAATATTTTAGGTTCAGACAACCCCACTCTTCATCAAATTGAAATAACTTCTTTTTCAAAAATGTTATCTGAAAGTGAAAAAAATAAACTTGCTTTATCTTTGGGTTTAGAAAGCACTTTTATTAGACTACTTACATTACAGCAATACAAAACTGAAAATGATTTTTCAGCCAAAGTAAAACTATTTTTTGAAAATACACTTAAGCATCAAAATGACAAATTTGCACGCATTTTGTTAATACAGTGTGCACAAGCAGAATCTAACCAAAGTCTGATTGCTTGTTCAAAATATAGTGTTAAAAACATTATTCAATCTGAAGATTTTAAAGAACTAACTCATCATATAGTTGTTGCATTTGTATTCACAACAGAAAGAAATTGTGGTGGGTTGGTAAAAGACAGTGATAAAGTTAAGGGGCTAATTAGCATGTCAAGTCCTGATTGTGCATCAATTTTTGTAGATGAACTGCGAGTTGGTGTTGACTACATTGGTCCTCCATCTAGAATGTGGTTTAAAAAAATAAGTGAGGTGATTAAAATCAGCATCGATAACAAAGAAAATCAGCAAGAAAGGGACAATTCAAATTTTACCCAAGCTGGATTTCTTCTTGACATCAATAAACTTGTAGAGGCTTGCCTTCCAGTTGCGGTATTAAAACTTAATGATCCCAAACAGCACGATGCTACATCTCAGAGGTTAAAAGCTCTGTTTGGAATCCTGAAAGAGGGGCGAATTTGTAAACATTTTCTTACAATAATTTGTGGCCACATATACACTGTTACAAAAGCTAGAGATGAAACAATACCAGAAAATGATTGGGCAATTAGAGAAGCTTGTAATCAAAGAGCTTTAAATGAGGCTGGCACTTTTACTAAAACATTATGGCTTAAAATTAAAGAAAAAACATCAACTGTCCTTGCAAAAATATTAAGCTTTATTGATGAAGATGAAAATCTTTTAATTCTGTGCAGCAACAACCTAGAATATGCAAATCTTTGGCTTGAGATGTTTAACAATACTGAACTATTTTTATTAACCTGGACCGGAACTGAATCAAAGTTTGATGTCAAAAATCTTCATGGTGCAAAGTTTCCATTTAGTCGTAGGATTATCGAGTTTTTTAACAAGCATTGGATGCTACCAGACTTAAAAAAAGATCTTTTTGTTTCTCGCCTTCAAAAAACTAAAGTGTACCAAATTACTGCCACTACAAACTTGAAAATAAAAGATGTTGTAAAAAGATTTACAAATGATCTTGTGTATTTACATTTTTGTAAACAACTTGAACAGTGTGGATTGGAGGCTGTAGTGTGTTCTTTACTTAGCATTTTTTATTGCCAACGAAAGATAAAACGAGAAAAAGGGGATAATTTTGATGAAAATGCCCTAACAACAATGTTCATTATTTTTAAGCAAGAATATATTTTAATCCAACATTTTTGCTCTCTTGCATTAATTGCACCAGAAGTTCTTACAAAAGAAAATATAAACAGTTGGAAATTACTTCAAAATGATGCTGAAAACTTTATTCTACACACTCTTTATTTTGAAAATATTTTGGATAACACTTCTTTTCCTTTAACAACGAAGGATGCAGGACAATCCATTGCCAATGTCACAGTATTTTCCAAATGGACACAAAAATTTAAGAAAATTAAAATTATTGCAAACAGTATCTTAAAAGAATCCACTGATGATAAATTAAATTTAAAGTGGAGATCACTTCTTTTTGCTGAACTTTTTCTTAACCAACTTATTCCAGATTCTCTTGATAAAAAGCTATTTAAAGGTTATTTGCAAGTGCTATCCCCTTTGGCCTGTCGTCTTTACGCTGGTTCAAAAATGAAGGGAGGAATGAACACTACTCAGTTTTTTAATATTGTGCGCAAAAATATTTCTTTGTGTATTAAAGAAATCTTTCTAAGACTACTTTTGGGTTGGAAAAAAATAAATTGCATGCAATGTAAAAACTCGATCAAAGATCCAGTTGTGTTTCGATGTCAACATTTCAGCTGTAAACATTGTATTGATCTTCACATAAAAAGTCAAAAAAGAAATTGCCCTGTTTGCCATGTTGATTTTGAAGATGATTTTGATCTTGCACCATCTGCTTTATCATTAGAACAAAGTGTAGAATGGAAAGCCTTCAAGTCCAATTGCACAAGCTTTTTTTTGGATTATTTATTTAACATTTGTTTTTCAGAAACAAATTTAAGTTCAAAAAATATTAATGCTGTTGTAAAAGATGTATTGCAAGAACTTGTTATAGGCAAAAACAACAAAAATCAAAGTGTATCTTCAAAAGCAACTATTTTTGATGAAACTCCCACAATTCGATCTTTTATTTTACAAGTTTTAATGGAAAACTTTTCAATCGAGGTCGAATTAGTTTTTGAAGAACATTTTACTAAAGCAATTAATAAACGGGAGTTAATGGCTATATTTGTAAAAAGCAAAGAGGATACTATATGGAAAAATATGGGCAGAAACCTATCGATATTAGATTTTAAAAGGGAACTTGTTAATTTAATAAAAAGATATGTTGAAAATATTGAAAGTGGGGGATTTGTTGGTCAACTTTATTTTGTAGCACATTTGAAAGTTGCAGTAAAATTGGTATTAAGTGATATTAAACAGGATGCTTTTGATCTGGAATTTGCTAGAGAAATATTTTGTACCGATGATAACAATCTATTGAAGGAATATTTGGTTAAATTAACCTGTTTGGAAATTGGTGGTGAGGCATATTCCAATTTAGTTGAGGATAAATCATTGAATTTTCTTGTTCCTGATTTGTTAGTACAATCACTGAATGATTCTTTATTTTCAAAAAACATGTCCACTTTTACTGCTGCTTCAGGTAATGATTATGTAGCAATGTCTGATTTGTTGCTTAATTATGATGCAATAAATTTTCCTGTAACAGCTGAAAAACTAAAAACCGTGGCTTTAAAATCAAAGGATTCTTTTGTTCAAGTATTGTTATCATTTTACAACTGGTTTAAGGTAGATACTGAAATTGATGTAGAAAAACACAACCTATATACCACGCTTGTTGACAACTTAGAAAAACCTGAACAGAATTTTGTACTTTTAGAAACTAAACTTATTCCCATTTGTACAACTTTAAAGGGCACTTCTTGGATGATTGAAAATATCAAGGATCTCTTTGTGACCACAATTTTAACAATTAAATTTGGATCTCCCAACAATCTGTTAATGAACGAACTGAAAATACTTTTGGATCAACCACAATTAATACCATCTCTTTTTTTGGCAACTGTTCCCCAATCTTGTTACTTTGATGTCATTAAAATAGTTAAGTTATTCAAAGAACGCTATGGTCGTCCACCAAAAAGTTATTTGTGTCCTAACAAACATCCATATTTTGTGGGGGATTGTACAAATGTTATAGAAGGTGATGTTAAATGCCCTGATTGTGGTGAACCAATTGGAGGGATAACAGAAGGAGTTTTGAAACCTGGAAATACTGCTGGTGAAATAACAGAAGCTTCTTATAAGGGTTACCTTCTTGCACCACCGACTAAAAGGCCAAATTATGCAGTACCGGAAAGAGATATAAATAAATTGGATGTGTCCATTATTCGATTTTTTCTTCATGCCTGCCTTCTTTTTAGTTCGGAAAATGTTACCGGAATTGAAGGGTAAACTTTGGGTCTTTTTAATGTAATAACTTTTTTGTATGTAAAGTTTTTTTTATGTAGTGATTTTGTACATTTAAAAATGTGACAAATTTTACAACACATATTTTACAGAAAACTGGATTTTTTACAAACTGTTGAAGAATTTCTGTGGTTGCAAATGGAAAAGGATTTACAGCAGCTTGCGAATGGTTTAACTAGAAGCCTAGATGATACAGTTCTACTTTTACACCAGATATTAAAAAATATTCGGCAGACTAACGTATGAAAGTTTTGTTAATTTGTTGTTTTGTTCAGTAATATAAACTTGATTTATGTTAGATGGAAAATGACATACCTGGTGCTACTTGGCAAACTATGGAAGGAAGAAGAAAATGGGAAACAGAATTTCACAAAAGTTATATAGAAAATGTTTTTAAAAATTTTGATGTCGAGATAGCTGAAGCTCGAGATCTATGTTTAACCAATAAAAAGGAAAATCATTTACACAAGTATGTTGTTTATCCAGTTTAATAAGCCTTTTTCATATAATTTAGTTTGTATGTTTTAAGAAATAAACTTATGAAATATAAGCACTTAACAGTATTTATTTTGTTAATTTTTTATAAAAAATGGTTATAAAACAGTTGCTTAACAAATCTGTTTAATTATTGCAGCATTGTATATGAAAATCTTTCCCAAGAAAACATTATAAATGAAGAAACCCAGGTTGTAATGTGGAATTCTCCATGTCTTTGGAAATATGAGACATATGCAAGTGTTGATCACTTTCGACAAAGTTTGGAATTAAATGTTTCCTTGGAACAACGTAAGTTCTTTATAGGTACAGTTTAATACAAAGCCTTATGATATGTTTTTGTTTATTTTATAGCGAATGATGCTTTTGTTATTAAAATGATTTTAATAAAAAACAAAATCTTTCAGAAATTTTTTCAATCTTTCAGGTGAGGGCACATTTTTAAAGGAAATTTTGAATAGCATTGGCATACCATCTATTACACACTTTCTTGATATCATTAATGTCCAGGAAGGTATTATTTCAAGGTATGTTACTTGTTAATTGTTTTATAAAATTTATTGAAGCAAAACTTTAATTGTGTTTGTTAACACCAAAAGAAGTATTTAAAGCTAAAAAAAATAATATTTTGTTCAATTTGTTACAGGTATGGTAGTGTAATTGACACTGTAAATAATGATTTAACAGTATATGATTATTATTCTGATGGAAAATGTACAATCCCAGAAGAAAAGTTTAGCAATTATTTTAGCAGTTGGAATGCGGTAAATATTTTGTACTGTTAATTTTATTACTGCCATTACCCACTGCAAAAATGTGTAGCATAAGCAAATTCTGTTACATGCTTTACATACTAGTTTAAAAAAAATGTTTTTTTCAAATAGTCTATCACAAGAAAAAATTACATGTTCTGTATCTTTAGTTTAAGAAAGATATCCTTCACAAATGTAATCCAAGTGAAGAACTTAAACATTTATTTGATATGGAAATAACATTTCATAGCCCTGTCCTTATGCTACTTCCTACTAAGACAGGAATTGGCCAATGTGCTAGGTTTCTAACAGAGCATATTGTTAAACTACAAAATCACTTATTACATTTTTGCCGAGAAAACACCAAAAAGTCCCCAGAGTAAGTTTAAATGTTGAATTTCAGCTTATTCTAGATTGTTATGTAAATTTGTTTATTACTTGTGCAGAAAACTTTTTAATATTTTTTGTTTTATATTTTAACTTTTAGAGTCAAGTCAGTTTCTATTTCTGAGCTTACAATCCATGACCTAATCTGCTTTGATGACGAAAAGTTATTGCCATTTATTTTGGCAAACGCTGAGCATAAAGTACTTCCAGGATTTAAAAATAAAACCTCAATTACTTATAGAATTGCTTCTATAGAGAGACAAGTAAATAAATGTTTATATAAACCAAATTTATTCAAGAAGTTATTTGGGCAGTGTAATATAAATCAAAATAAATAAATGTTTTTTAGATGTTGGAAAGATTTATCTATTTCAAAAAGTTAATAGATGAAAATGTAAGTATTATATTTTTAAATGATAGAACATAGTTTTTTTTGAAGCATCATAAAGATTATGTATTAATAACTATTTTTAAATATAATTATATTTTTAGACCTTGCCATTGTTTGAGAAGCATCACAAGCTAGAAAATGAATGTATGGAATTAAGAGAGAGTATGAAACAAGTAAGTTTTACTAATTTATTACTGTGAACCATGTTTAACTTATAAATAAGCAAATGTTTTATTTGTTTTTAAGGTTTGTTTACCAAGTAAAGATTATCAAAAGTTTGATCGAATTATTTCCAAAGCTGCCTTAGTTGATATTTGTGAAGGTCTCCGTACATTATCCTTGGTGATTAGTTATTTAGCGAAAGTAAGTAGTTTATTTATTACTTTTTGTAAGAAATACAAAATATTTTGAATAAATTTTAAACTTTTCTGTAGATAAACTGTGGTAATGATTTAAATGAAAACTTACTGCAAGATTTTATAACAAATGAACTAATGCTTCCTGTTGAAGAGGCAACTATTGTTGGTGTTCCTAAATTGGCTAAACTTCAACATACTTTGGCTATATTTGAGAGATTGTCATGGCAAAGATCAGTTAAAAATGTGCTTTCTGGAAATGATCCATTTGTGGAAGTTTTAAGTAATAATTAGTAGTTGCTTTATTTAAATATTAACTGTTATTGCGGTAATCCAAAAAAATTCAGCTACTTTTTACCAATTTTTTTAAAGTTATTAACCTTATTTTAAAGTATGTTTTATTTGTAATTTTCAGGATCATAATATAAAATATGTGACTATACATAAATATGTGTTTTAACAGGTTACCAAGAAAATGTTGAAGATGTAGAAACACTTCAAAACATTTTGCTACCATTGGATAAGCAGCAACTGCAGATAGAAATGAATTCACTTTTAAATTTAAATAAAGGTCTTGCTCCTGAAGGAAGGTAAGAAAAAAATTTTATGTAAAAGTTTATTTGCAATTTTTTTTTGTATCAACAACCACAAAGTTTAACTCTTTATTAAATGTGTAGGTTAAAGGATTATTTACAAGAACATATTGACCAAAAGGATGGCAATAGTGAATGGTGTGCTGAATTGTCAGATAATTTGTGCATAAAACACATTCCACACATCTTTAGAATTTCACTTGATAGAAATTAATGATTATGCATAAATAACTGTGTAGTAACTAAATCTGTTGTCCTATGAGGACTATATGCATATCCTGTAAATTATTATAGCAAGTATATTATTTTATTTTTTATCTAATTTTAGTAAGCTCATGTTATATTGTGATTTGGATATTCTAGTTTATATTGTTTGTATAGAGATGTTTGTTTTTAATTATTCCATTTCTTTATTTGCATTCCTAGTTTTTTAATTATACAAGCTTTTGATTAAAATTTGTTTTCTGTATATATATTTTAGTAATTACTGGACACTTAAAAAAACTTGTAAATAAACTGCAATTGGGTAAAAAATTGTAGTTAAATGTTTTTATTTGCGGACTTCGAAAGTGAGTATCAAGGAGGGTTCACACCATCTCAGACCTTAAAATTTTAGGTCCTATGCGTCCGTTAGCACCAAGAGCTTTGTGGTACTAAAATATGGTAACCAGACACTTCGGCCCCCGGACACTTCGGCCAAGACACTTCGCCAAAATTTTTTTTTCAAAACAGCGAGGATTTGGCATTTTAATTACCGCGATAAATTGTATTTTCGCGTAGTTATATACAGTTTTTTAGACAGTATTTGAAACAAAATAAGCAGTAAATTAATATTTTTTTTAATATTAATGTGCAAGAACATGTTATCTTTCTTTTGCCGTGTCAATTTTTTAATTTTCCAACCAAAACCTATAAAAAAACTAATTTTGAAAGCGCGCGCTTTTAGGTGACGGAGGACAATGCATAATGATATCTCGTATTTTGCCAAATAGTGCCGCCTTTCCAAACAATATTTGAAGAAAATAGAGCGTTGATTTTTTATTTTTTACACTGAGGATTATGCATAAATATGTTATCTTTCTTTTCCCATGTCAATTTTTTAATTTTACAAACTAAAACCTATAAAAAACTTATTTTGAAAGCGCGCGCTTTCAAAATTAGTTTTTTTATAGGTTTTAGTTTGTAAAATTAAAAAATTGACACGGCAAAAGAAAGATAACATGTTCTTGCACATTAATATTAAAAAAAAATATTAATTTACTGCTTATTTTGTTTCAAATACTGTCTAAAAAACTGTATATAACTACGCGAAAATACAATTTATCGCGGTAATTAAAATGCCAAATCCCCGCTGTTTTGAAAAAAAAATTTTGGCCGAAGTGTCCGGGGGCCGAAGTGTCTGGCATTCCTAAAATATTAGAGACCCTACATTGTATGCTTTTTTTTATAAAGGTAACTCCTGTAATATTTAAAGTATTTTTTTTAAATCACTTTGCTAAGAACTGCGTGCTTTGACTAAGGTCGTCAAGTTAACGAAAATGGCAACAAGCAGGGAATAACAATCAGTTGATTAATTGGGCAAAAAAGGTTAAAAACTAAATTAATTTTTTGGTAATAACTTAATCGTCGCAGCGTCGCAAAAAATAAATAAATCAGTTTAAAAAGTAGACATAAAAATGGTGGAAATAGAAAATGGCGAGATTTAAACCCAATTTAAAAAAAATTGTCAACAACTATTTTGAAGCAAAAGCGTTTTTATTTATTAGTAATAATTTGTTTTTAAAGCCTTAAACATTGTAAAGTAATTAAATTATATTTTTTTTATCATAAAAGGCTTAAATTTTAATTTCAAAAGATTTGTTAAAAAAATGGTTACATACGCTGTCTCTGACTGTTAGCATATTTTTTATTGCAGAAATTATTTCCCTTTTATTTTTTAAAAGATTTTGGGCATACCAGTAACAGAAAAGCTACAATCAAAATTTCGCACAGGAAAAATTTTTTAATCTTTGAGATGACCAGTAAATTAAAGATTTCATCTAAAGTCCTGGATGACTTGTGCAGTCGTTTTTTGTTAAATATTCCAGCCCAAGAAAAAGAAGATATGATTAGACTTTGTTTTCAAATTGAGTTAGCTCATTGGTTTTATTTAGATTTTTTTAGACCTGAAGACTCAACTTTACCTGATTGCCGAATGAGAGATTTCACTAAAGTTATATTTGAGGAATATCCATTTCTTTTAATCCCACGAGATGTTAATGTAGATGGAGTATTGGAAAGGTAAATTTTCTGGTCTTATAGTTGATAACACATCCATTCAAGTATTTGGAATCACTAAATTAAAAAAAACTTGTTAGTTTACAACATTTAACATTTAAAATTTAAATTATATGTTTTTTTTTGTTTAGGTGGAAAGAATACAAAAAGACAGTACCCACTTACGGTGCAATATTGTTAGATGCTTCACTGGAAAATGTGTTGTTGGTTCAAGGCTTTTGGATTAAAACAAGTTGGGGATTTCCAAAGGGAAAGGTAAATAAAGCAGAAAGTCCTGAGGACTGTGCAACAAGGGAAGTTTTGGAAGAAACTGGATTTGACATTAAAGGAAAGATTAAAACATCGGAGTTTGCTGAACACCATCTGAACGAACAACTAAGTAGACTTTATTTTGTAAGAGATATTCCTATGGATATTTCTTTTAAGCCAAAAACCAGAGGGGAAATTAAAAGTATACAGTGGTTTAATGTTAATAGCTTGCCAGCACATAAAAAAGACATTACCCCTAAGCAACAGTTAAACATGGCTGCCAACAGCTTTTTTATGGTTATTCCGTTTGTAAAGCAACTAAGAAAGTGGATATCCACTCAAAAAAAGAGTGCTTTGTCAGAGTCTTTTAGGCATCATCTGTTATCACAAAACCCAGTATCTTTTCCAATGGCAATGCATTCTACTCCAACCAAAACCACTTTAAAAATTAACCCAGTTGTTCATGAGCAGCAACTAAATTTATTTAAGCAAGGTAATATGCAAGAGCTTAAGGAAATATATCAAGTCATAAATGGCAACTCACCGCAAGTAAGTGGCAAATCACCGAACACTAAGACGAAGAAAATAGGTGCACAGGGTAGAGGAAAGGGAAAGAACAACTTTTTGTATAACAACCAAACCAACTACAGCACAGCATTTGGCAGAGGCCAAGTTATCTATGATGATTTTATGCCAGATGCATGGAAAAATTTTTCATTCGACAAAGAAGCCTTGGAGCATGCCATAAATAACTTTAACATGAATTGAAGTTTTATTTTACTATCTTTTTATTATTCAATCTTCTAATAGCAACAATTTTTAAGTTAGGATGTGCAGTTTTATTGTTTATTTTTCTTACCTTAATATTTAATGTCGTTTAATTACCAAGTATAGTTTATTGTTTTTTTTACTCATGAATAAGTTGATAGGACTAAGAAATTGAATTTTTTAAACATAAAAAAAGGATTAGATATAGATAGAAATAAACTTTGTTCTTCAACTGTATGACTCAATTTAATTTTTTTTTTTTTATAAAAACATTTATTTTATTACTAAACCTTATGTTTTTAAACGCTCATTTTGACATTTTTAAACTTTTTGTAACATGTTAAAATGTCTGTTGATTTTTTATTGTTAAGTTTTTATTAAACAAATTTTACATAAATAATAAAAAAAACTGAACTGTTAATAAGATAAAATATGCTTACAATATTTTAATTTTCAATAAGTTGGTTTTAGTTTAGACAAGATTAATGGAGACTATCTAACATTATTTATTCTCGAAGAGTAACTTTTACCGAAACCTGTTGTAAATTTTATTATATTGTTAATTTACAACATGAAATGTTTTTTGTAATGTTTATGCAATTAACTTTAGTTTTGTTATGTTTCAGGTCCTGCTGTAGTATTTACCTGGCTATGACTTTAAATTTGTATCTATCATTGCTAAACTACTACTTTGTTTTCTGTAATGCAATGAGTGATAACAATGAGAACAAAAGTAATGAAATAAATCAGAAATGTGAAGTCCGGTCTAACAACTACGCTCTTGTTCCTTATTCTACAAATGGAATTCTATCACAGTTTTACGAAAAACACAAAGAATTTATTGTGCCGGAAATTGACGAAATTTTAAAAATTACTCAAGATTGGAATGAAAATGGAGTAGCGGGTGTAATTTGGGAAGCAGTAAGTAAACAATTTTATATTCCAATGAAAAAATGTTTTATTTAATTGGTCTAGTAAATTGATAAACGCAACACTTTATTTGCATATACGACAAACAGAAATGTATTTAACAGGCATATGTCATGAGTACATATATTTCTAAACATCTAAACTTACAAGGAAAGAACATATTGGAACTTGGTGCTGGAACTGGGCTGGTAGGTATTTGTGCAGCAAAATTAAACGCTACAGTAACATTAACCGATCTGCCAAAAGCAATACCACTTTTGCAGAGAAATGTTGATTTAAACTTTGACTCGAAAAAGCCAGCAGTTAAAGAGTTAACATGGGGGCAAAATTTATTAAGTCATAAAAATAATTATGATTATGTGTTTGGGGCAGACATTATTTATTTTGAAGAATCATATGATGCACTTATACAGACTTTGCGTTATTTTGGACAGAATAACGAAACACAAATATACCTTTCTTCAAAATTACGGTATGACAGAGTCGAAAAATTTATTTCAAAATTAAAACCCTTTTTTTCTCATATTGAAGAAATTTATTATGATCCTAAATCACAAGTGGTTATATATAAATGTTTTAAGTTACTGCATGTTGCATAGATATACATACTTTATGCACTGTAAGGGTAGAAATAACAGTTAACCCTACAATATACACTGCTTTTATCCAAATAAAATTATGTACCAGTGTGGCTAATGAATAAATCTGTATAATTTGTTTGCTAATCTATACATAACAGTTGAACAATATGATACACAATATACGAAACAGCCTTTTTGAACGATAAAATATAAAACAATTGTGTGGCAGTTTGCAATAAAATGCACTTTGTGCATCAGTTCATTTTGCTAACAAAATAAATCTTTTTTTGAAGGTTTATCTTTCTAATGTATTATGTAGTATTGCTTCTTGCACAACACTTTTAAGATTTGTGATGACTTTGGCTGGGTCATTACTTTTCATTATCGCAGACCCAGATACAATCATATTAGCTCCTAAATAACAAAAGTAAAAAGTATTATAAAAAATCTTCTTGGTAGGCTAGTGGGGCAAATATAATATAAAGTTCAAGTTGTAAGCGACTGTATTTGGCTAAACAGTTCCTTGACAGTGTGACTTACCAGCTTCGGCACATTGTTGAATTGTCAAAGGCCCAACTCCACCGTCTACTCCAATATCTAATTCAGGATATGCTTTCCGGATTTTCCTTACCTAAAACAATATAGGTATCACATCTGTGTGTACAATAGAAACTATAATCACAATTTACCATATATTAGATTTATTGAATCTTATAATATTAGGTATTTAGCTAAGTTTGATTATTTATTAAACAATTTTTTTCTCACTTTT
This sequence comes from Corella eumyota, assembly GCF_963082875.1. Lineage (NCBI taxonomy): Eukaryota > Metazoa > Chordata > Ascidiacea > Phlebobranchia > Corellidae > Corella > Corella eumyota. The sequence goes on from NC_137491.1 coordinate 8,404,253, forward strand.
TCCATCATTGCACTCATGAAAGATTGTCCTCCAAACCCTGGTTCCACTGTCATAACAAGAGCTACATCAGCTCTTTGGGTTTGTAGAATGTCCAAGAGTTTTTGGACCGGAGTGCCAGGCTTAATTGCACAGCCTGCTTTCATTCCTTCTTCATGTATCTAAATTTAAATTCAGGATATGAGTCATTACTGATATCCTATTGCAGGTTTTATGATAAACTACTACGTAGAATATATATATACATAAATTTTATTTGGGTGTGTGACAATTTCACGAGGCTGTGCCTGAGTTAAGTTACTCCTAGGCTTATACACAACATAATTGGTTATATAACTTTGACATGCCTCTTTTATTAATTGTTGTGGGCAGTCAGAGGCCTCCAAATGGAAGGTATAAATATTGGCTCCTGCATCTGACATGGGTTTAACCCACTGTTCAGGCTTTGAAACCATCATGTGCACTTCACATATTGGAGTATTACCAATCGCAGTTCTAAATAAACACAAAACTTATGAATACTATAAATTTAAGTAAAATTCTTTTTAAGCTAAAGATGGCATATACATGGTGTTGATTATGCAAACAAAATTTCCTAAATTTATTTACCGCAAGGATTGAACAACTGGATGTCCGAAGGTTATGTTGGGTACAAAGTGACCATCCATTACATCTAGATGTAAATAGTCAGCACCACAATCCATCATACGAGTACATTCTTGAGCAAGACAAGAAAGATCACTATTTAGAATTGAAGGGCCGATTTTACACTGATAAGCAGCCATTTTATTGGTTGATGCCTTAGATTAAAAAACAATTTATCTGTTAGGAAAATATGATAGGCTTAAGTTACTTAAACGTTAATATACTTCAAAGATGTAAAACTTCAAGTTAGAGTTACGTAACTAAATCTATTTGGGATCCGTTTTATCCAAATTTTTTATAATCTGCAACATTTCACGCCTTCTAAAAACTCCTTCTTTACCAAAAAGTGTATTTTTAGTTTTAGCACGTTTACATATTTCTAAGTATTCTAAAGGAAAAAAACTGTAGAATTTACCGAAGCGTAGGCAGTAGGGGTTGCAATATTATGTTTACGGATAATACTTTTTGATCGGCGAATAAACATAAGTCCACTTGCCAATATTTAGGTATTTTTAATTTTTTTAAGATATAAAATATTTAAAAAAAGTGTAAGATAACAAATTACTTCAAAAGTAATAACAGTTGGTACAAAACGGGTAAATATAAAACCATTCCATCCGTAGACCACGAGATGTCCACAGTTGTATTCCGTTAGTCCGTAATAACACTTCATTGGGTATTTGGATGCAAATGCATTCATATTTTAATCTAAGAAATTAATTTTCTAAAATTTCACGAACGTGATTCTTTAAAATGGAGGTTGACAATCCTCACAATGTAGCAGACTCAGAAACTCATCCTGCAATGCAAGGAGTTCTTTCAACGGTGAGTTTGTGTGAACAAAAAAATTATTGGTAATGGTCAGTAGTTAACGCATGTTAATAAGAACGGGAGTATTGAGGTTCAGGTCGCACAAAAGTCACGTTATGCATCTTTTAGCTTAATGTTTAAAGATACCTTTAACGAATCTTAATACCACACTACTTGTTTTTTAAATTAACTTTATTGTATAAACATTACTGTATTATATTAAAGCTTTAAAAAAATTTTTTTTTTTTAATAGGATACAACTATAATGTATCTACCTTATATTGAAAAACTTTTTTCTGAAGATATAACTGTTGTTTTGGAAGGAATAAAACAAATTAAGAATATTGTTATTGGAAACAACAAACAAAAGTCCAATTTAATTGACCTAGGTGCCGTGTCAAAGTAAATTGAATATAAATCTTGAATTAATAGGTGTTTTATTATTGGGCATACATTTGCAGTTTCAAATAGGGTTTAAAAAATTGTAAAATTTCATTACTTTAAAACTTGCAACTTTGACAGAATTGTCGATCTATTGCAAAAGGATGAAAGTGACATAAATCTTAAAACTCAGTGTGCAATTGTTCTTGGAAGTCTTGCCAAGGGAGTTGAATCGAGTGTTAAAAGTTTGCTTGATTGTGGAGTTGTTGAGGTCTTGTATTATGGATTATGTCAACCTGATTTAAAGTAAAATTTTAACACATAAATTTTCAGTTTCGTGAGTAATGTAAAAAACAGTTTTATAGCCTAAATGAGATATTTATATTTTTGTGTATATTACCTTTTATATTTATCAACATTTTTTTGTTCATACCATTTAGTTTTTATGTTTGAGTCTGATAGAAAATAGGTAAATGTATAATTTAACATGTAACAAATAGACTACCTGATCTAATATAATGATTATAAAATTTAGATTTTATGAGGCATGTTTGCGTTGTATTCGAACAATAGTTATGACACCTAATGTCAGTGCCGACATTATTTTTGTGGACGTTACGATTGTTTCGAAAATTTTGGAGAACACAAATCGTTCGATGTGCACCCAGGAATGTACATGTGAAATTATGCAAAAGTGTTGCAAGGTAAATTTTACAAATTCCAGAACAAGTTTTTTTGATCATAGTTAATAATTAATTGATAATCTATATATATTTAAGGTGTTTAGTATAAGTTATAACTTCTTTATGCCTGATTTTTAAGACTTGTTTTTCCTAATTTCATGTCATTGTATTTTATGCTCTTTTTGTTTTAAAAAGAAATAAAAAATAAAAATAAAGTTATGTTTTTAAGACTAGAAACCAACAAGATCTACTTTATGATCTGGGCATTTTAAATTACATTCAACCATTGTTGAAATCAGATATAGAAAGAGTTCGTTTAAAATCGATTGCAACTCTTTCTGTTCTTTGTTTTAAAAATCCTGGTATTTGCCATTGTGTAATGAAAGGTAAGACAAAGTTTGTCTTTTTTTTGTGGACATTATTTTTCTGTTAAGTCGTGTGACAATTTAATAGAAAAAAGGTTCAAAACAGTTAATATTTAACTTGGTAATTGTTTTTAACTTTTTTAATTTTTTACAGGAAAATCTGAGGAAAAAATGGTTATTGATTTACTTATTGAAACTTTATCGCGAAGTCAATCAATTGACATTCAACTAAGTGGAGCAAAATGCCTAACTTATATTTATAGATGTGGTGCTATGTCTTCTAAACAAGATATTTATAATGTTTACAAAAAGGCAAGTATTTTATTTTTTAGTTTTTTACATGGGCTAACACATTTAACTAGCTAACTGTAGCATCCACCACATCAAATGTATATTTTTCCGGGTCTTCTGTACAAAATTGTTTTTTAAATATTTTTAGGTTTTGCCTTGTTTGGTTCGAATGTGCGATTTAAGCCAAAGCATAAAGAATCGTGTTGAAGGAGCAAAAACACTTGCTTACCTTATCGAAGAAGAACCCCAGCTACAAAGACTTTGCTTGATTTGCGAACAATTCTCTCGTAAACTTGAAGCTTTCTTAAAACACCCATTATTAAACTCTAAGGACTCAAACAAGGTAATTTTTTAGCTATGAACTTTTTTTTATCTTGTAGTAATACTTTTTAAAACTTCCTGGCAGAGTGATGCTGATGTACTGGGAGTAAATGATGTGTATGAAGCTACTTTTTTAGCTTATGCAGCCTTGCTTTCCAATGATGAAGACATGCGGAAATTAGTAGCAACACTACCTCTAGTTCATCATCTAACGGATGCTTTAAGTTATAATCATCAACCAGTAATTTTTTTTTATTTTGCGCTTACTTTATTTCAAAATGTGGTTTCTATATTGATAATACGTTTTTTACCTTGGGAGATAGCACTGCAAAAGAAGTCTTTTTTTAAAGTAATTAAACTTAAATTAAGCTTGTAAATAGATAAGAGTTGCAGCATTGAAATGTTTGTTAAGTCTTTCCCGATCAGTTCAAATTTTACGAACTTTATTCGAGGATGCTACAGTTTGGCAACCTGTTTTAAAGGTAATTTTATTCGGTTTAAAAATTAAACAATTTTTTGGTAATCACTAAACCTTTTTCTACTTACACATTTTTTTAATGATGTAGATTGCACAAGAATCTAAAATATCAGAAGGAATTCCTATTTCTGATGAGGAAAAATTTGTAGTCAGTGCATTGGTTTGTAATCTTATTCTTGAATTCAGTCCTTGTAAAGTACGATTTTTGGAAGCTAATATTTTGGAAACACTGAAAGTTTGGTGTTTAAATACGAACAATTTAGATTTATGCAGGAACGGTATTTGGGGATTTCTTAACATAACTTTTCAGGTAAAACTATAAGCTTTAATTTTTAATACTGACTTACATTTTATTTTTTAATATATTATTAAATTAAAGGAATCAAAAAAATGTTAATTTGTTTTACAGGGTGAATTAAAATTGATTCTTGAAATAATGAATATTTTGAGCCCCGATTTGTTATTCTCCCTATTAACCAGTAATGATTATGATGTTGTTACAAAGACTTTGGGAGTTCTAAATAACGTCCTAACAAAAACCGAAGTAAGTTTAATTTTTATTATTTATATTCTTCCATCTAAATTTTATTACATATGTTGTTATTTAACCAGCATACAGATAGAATTATGGCATTACATGGAGACACAATTATGCAAGCATGCGCTATAACCCTTGAATCAATGGCACAACCTATTCCAACTCCTATGTCTGGTTTGGAAAATCGTGATGTCACTCATGCAATACAAACGCATGCGCTACGTGTAATTGGTTGTGTTGCAGCTGGGGATAGTGCAACTACAGTGAAGAAGCACTTACAAGATAACGATCATTTTCTGAAGAAGTTGGTGGAGTTTATGAAGCAACCTGATTTAGAGGTGGGATTTTTTTTGTTTGGTAATTGCAAATATTCACAGAAACTATTTTAAATTTTATGGTTTTAAATAAACCAACTTGCATTCTAGGTATGATTTAACAAAAATAACTTACATAAATTCAACTTTATATTATATAACTGTCTTTTAAGCTCAAAATTTATGATTTTTAGTTGCAAATTGCCGCAGTATCTTGTATTGGAACTTTTTGTCAAAGGAATCAAATTGGTTCATTGGAACGACAACAAAGATTACGAGAACTCGGTGTCATGGATGTGTTGTATGATTTAAAAGCTACACGTAGCACGCCCTTGTATGAAAGGTATGGTATTTTTTAAATATTTATATTAGAAAAAGGCTCTATCTTAAAGTTGTTTAGTATTTCAGTGTTTTAAAAAAATTATTTTTATGTTTTTTGCTGATAAATTTTTGTTCATAAACAATTTAAATTTTTTTTTTTCAGAATAAAGAAAATCATTGAACTGTTAAAAGATACCTAATCTGATTCTAATACCCTTAATTTAAAGGTATAGAAGTCCCATTTGTATACTGAAGAAGTACTTCACTGTGACACAGTTAATAAAAATTCTTTGAAACATTTTGGTTCAATCTTTATCAATTTTACATCTTATATTGAATCATGTTGATATTTATTTATCTCGTTTTTTCTCCAGCAAAATTACAAAACAATATGTTACTCCTTATAATTGTTTAACTGTTGGTTGAAACATTGGGATTCCAAGGGTTGTTTTTTGATAGAAAGTTCTGAGTTCAAACATCAACTTCTATTAGATTTAAACAAGCAAGTTTAAAGATTGCTTCAGAACGATATCGAAGATCTTTTTCGCTTACGTGTAACCAATCATTAACCTGGAAATAAAATTGCTTGAATGCATATCGAATATATAAAACCAAAACAATTTTTATTTAGCTTCTATCTAGTATTAGTTTCTTGAAGTAGGTATTACAAATTTGCATAGTTTGCTTTTTTAAATTACTACACAAAATGTAGTATTACCCGTTTAACATACAAGGTGTAGTATTACCCGTTTAACATACAAATGTATTACCTTACGTAATCTTCCCGTTCTGTCAACCGTAAAATGGCCAGAAACTAGTTTGGAAAAAAGTAAAATTTTGGAACAGTTTGTGCCCCACGACGCTGCAGAGTCTGGTCGAATGCAACAACTATTTGAATCCTCATTTTGGCTCTTAAAAAAAGACAAAATTGCTTTATATATGATAGGCGTTATGGTTTTTATGCCTAAAACTTGATAGTCAAATTTGTATTTATTTGTTATATTTAGGCCTATCAACTTTATCCAAAAATGTTGTCAAATTTAAGTTATATCATCAACAATTTTTTTTTATTTCTACCGTTTTAATTTTCGACCAAACGTCGAGTTTTTCCGAGGGTGCAGTTAGGTTTTGCCAAAGCATACTCGATACAGTTCGCAATTGAGAATCATCTATACTTATTCTATAATCAAATGTAAAAACTGGATTACTTTTATAATCTTAAAAAAGACAAGTTGGTAATTAGATAATATCAAAATGTAATTCTTACGATTTAGTAGTACGTGCTCTTGGAATGGTGGTTTGCATTTGCTTTGCTGTTATTTTCGATTTGATGTAAGTTGAAACTTGTTCTTCTACATCGTTTTCAACCTGTTAGAAACAAAATGGTTTTTAGAAAGTTCTTTTAGTGCAAAAGTTACTTTATATTATGTTCCAAAATTACCTAATAGTTGTCATTAATCTGTTTACAAGTTTTACTTTAGCTTTAATATTACGATTAAACGTAAAGAGTTTTGGTTACATACTTTTAGGCCTACACTTTTTATTTAATGACTAGCAGATATTAAAGAAATTATTTCACCTCCTTTGGCAATTCAGACATGTATTAAAAGACTAAACTTAAAAGTTAACTTTTGTTTACTTGTGCTAGGTACTCCATATATCTTCTACATTTTGTGTTCGGAGTTTCTACATATCTTGTATTCTGGCCTAATGCATGGCTGTCAATCCTTGTGACCTCACCCTTGACCTCTACTGTCATGGTCACGGCTACTTGACCTCCGTCGTCATGTGAAAGTTTATCCCTCACCCTGTGATTAAAAATAGAGTTTTCTTACGACATAGGCTACCCTTGTTTATTGTGTTCGGAATGTTGTTACAAATTTAGCCTCATTACCGCATAATTGGATTTTAACACAAAAGTAGCTTAGCGTACTACTGTAGTTAAACTGTTATACGGGTTAGATATATTTAGACTTGATAAACTATTTTACATACTTGGTTTTTATTGTGTAGTAATATTTTCCCAGGCAAACAAGAAATAAAATAAGAATAATACACAAAAAACAACCAAATCCAATCCATAATGACTTATCCATTATATTTAAGTATTTACAATTTATAACAAAATTAATAACTTCTACTACTTATTATTTAAGTTGTGAGTTATTTATTAATCTTTCTTCCATTAATTTGAATTTCTTTCTAAACTTATTTTATTTATAGCCCAAATTTCAACCTAATTTAGCAAACGAAATATTGTTTAAATAAAAATATATTTAATATATTTGACCGTAAATGAATTTTGTTTTCTTGAAATAAGCAGGTTTTGGTTCTTTTCAAAGATTTGGTTCCAAAGTTTTTCAATTGAAAAATTCATTTCACTGTAAACCCGTAATTTGTGACGTCACCTATTGTTGTTTAAAAAATTGGGAACGACTAAGGCATAGAAAAATATTTATTCGCATTTTCTGAGAATCTTGCGCTAATGTAATTGAATATTTTATAATTTCCATGCGTAAATTCCACAACGCCTAATGCCTTAAAATAGGTGTTTATTTTATCTTGTTAAATTGGCTGCGTGACATTTTCAGAGATGGTATTTCGTATTTTTATTTCCGACAACACAAAATTAAAAAAACAAACATGATATTTAAAACACTTTTAACGAAAACTCGTCGGCCAGGTTGTTTAATGTCGTTGTTAGTGATGTTAATATTCGTGACAGCATAACGCAGTTATTAAATAAATTAAGGGCCGTTTGTTTTCTTATCTTTTGTTAAACTTTCCCTTATCGCTATTTTTCCGGCATTATCTTCACCAATCTAGATTCCAACTTTAAGCCTTTAATTTAATAGGAACCGATATCTCATCAGCGATTTAAAGATTTTTTTGTTTTTAAATAAACATTAGTGACAAGAAGATTTGTATCTCGAATACAAAGGCAGTGTTTGGCTTGACAATAGAGACATTGTTGCAGTTCGAAGTCGCGTTCAGAACAACTGGATTAGATCAGCATATGTGGTAAACGACTGCAGAGCGTAAACCTTCGAACCTTTCACAAATCCTATCGATTAAAAGTGGTAATATCTTTATTCCTTTCACTAAAATAACTTTTTCCATGAAAAACAATAAGCCTGTATATTACCGTACGAATGTTGTGAAGTTAGCCTTTAAAACTGTTTATACTTTGGTCAAAATCCGTATTTGTTTGCCTTTGCCATTTTAGAAACCAAAGTTCATCGTCGGTAAGGAGATTTGGATTTTTTTTTGGTTTTTAGGCGAATTAACGATTTATCTATAAAGGCGGTATTGTCGGTTGATGACGTAGTGCTTACGTTTTCAACTTGATTTACAACGTTGGGATAGGCCATGGCTAATAGTGATTGACAGCGGGGGATTAATCCTAAGCTGTTGAATGTTTCACGTAATCGCTTTTTCTAAATATAAAGGAAAGTCGTAACTTGTAAAAATACACCTTTAATACCGCATTGACCCAAACATAATAAAATACAAATTTAAAAATATGTAATGACCAAGTTTTTTTTACAAAACAATATTTTAGCCTAAACAATTTGCTCGTAATGTAATCTAATAATACCACCTCGCTTTTGAGTATGGGCAACATTTGAAAACACCAAGTCATGTTTATTACCCCTAATTTCTATATTTAGAAGGACGAAATAATATATTGGTCGTTGCGAGTCAAGTTTATTCCAATAACAACCTGCTTTGATTTATTACAATACCGAGCCACGGATTTAAGACTAATCCGTGTGAATACAAAGTGTTGGGGGGTAAACACTATAATATGACTCCATTCAGCAAAATTCTTTGAACTGGATTTGTTTGGTGTAATTGCTGTTTAAAGAAAGATGCGTAAGCACGTCGGATACGCTAGACCCCGAAAAGATTACATCATTAATGCTGATTGCTATAAACAAATGACGACATAAGCAAAGTTGGCGCCCGTCTGTTTTGTAACACTAGAACACCTTAATCTTTCATCAGTCACAGCTTAAACCAAGGGGGCCCTGCCGACCCAATGGAAAGGGTGATATCTGTTTGTTTAGTGCAACGTAGCAAAAGTGCGTTTATGCATACCCCATTTCGTTTCGTCACAGAGCGGGTATTGTTTACAAGGCTTTTATGCACGCCTCGTTCAGCCATTAGCCAATATAATTGACGCACGGGGCTTGAAAGCAGCTCCAAATTGTCGTACCGGGGTCACCTTACATGTCAATTAGCATCCAACACTGAGACAAAAGGTCAAAAGATGATTATTAATAGAAATAACGCAGCGCCCACTAAACTATAACAAGCTTTTGTTGGGGCTATTCATTATTTGCGCACTTAATTAAGTTATTCGAATGTTTTAACGCGTCTGTTGTGTACTATCACATCAAAGGGTTATAACCACCGAATTTGTATTTTTGTTGCTCGCTGTTGTCGAGTGACGTAGCTTGACCGAGTAAATGAGCAATCTGTGATCCTAGTATTACGTCATAACCAAATTCATCGGCGAGCGGTCGAAAATCTTCCCACAGTAGTAAGGTTGCAATCAGGGCAACTCTAAGCGAAAAATATATTTGGCCGCAGACAAAACGTCTATTGTTTGGGGGGTTTAGAAAAAACTATATAACCCACCAGACCCCAAACAAAACGACATAACCCATCATTTTGTTCAGTTTGGGTGCTTATCTTACCATAAACGGTGGACTTTAAAAACAAGATTAGACGTGGGCAGATAGTCGGTAATTTAGTTATCACAGTTACTCAGTTGATAAACAATTTATTTGACACGAGGTTTAAATAAATTATTTACTTGAAAAAATGTTTTATTTTTAGTAATTCAGATAATTAAAAATTGTATTAACAATATTATTTATTACCAACAAGATGTTAAAGGGATTTATTTTACTATCAATTTTTATTACCCAGGTAATTATTTCGTTTTACGTTTAATTAGTACAACTGTAATAAATAGCAAAAACAAATTTTTAATTTTTATATACTTTTTTAATTTTTAAAATTCCAGTTTTTATAAACAAATAATTTCTTAGGCTTTTTGTCTCTCTTGTCCTTACGAGTGCGATTGTCCGAATGAACCGACCAGTTGTCCGGCCGGTGTCAGTCTGCTTACTGACGGTTGTAATTGTTGTAGAATATGTGCCAAGCAGGAAGGACAACAATGTAACGAAAACGAAGCGATTTGCGATAAACACAGAAATTTATTTTGTGATTTTTCCCAAACTACCAACGGAGATTTTGGAATATGTGCACGTAAATACTAACTTATTGCTTGTCTTTATTTACTTTTAACTTTATAGCTTTTAGTTTAAAATTGATTAAAAATTTATATAATTTAATTTTTAATATTTTTTTTGACAGCTCGGTCTGGAAGATCCTGTCGCCAAGGCGATGGTTTAATCATGAGTGGTTCCATGTTCGAACCCACGTGCAAGCAGAGGTGCTGGTGCGTGGACGGTACCGTCGGGTGCATATCACTGTGCCCGCACGAGACCAAGATGCCCAAACCGGAGTCTTGTCCGAACGCCCGGCTTGTTGTGAGCGCTACCGAATGCTGCGATAAATGGATGTGCGACACTAACACTGGTAGCGCGCAATCTCTGTCATTGGATAATTTCTGGAGCGACGCAGTCGACCATAACGAAACTGCCATGGTAACCACCGAAGAGTTCTTACCCATGTTAGTTGAAAGTGATGACGTGGGGTACTATGGAGACGATATGACGTCATATGAGGAGGGGGACGAGTTTGATGAGCAGACTGCTTATATTGATCACATGAGTGAGAGTTTTGACCCAAGTGTGTACGACGATAGTTGGTCGGAAACAAACAACATTCCTGGGGAAGGTAAAAAAAAAATTAAAAAATTTTTGTTTATTTAAAAATTCACAAATATTATAAAAATAATGTTTGTTTGTATATAAAGCTTTGTAAAAAATATTTATACAAGTTTTAAAGTTACGGCCTTATTTTTTTAAAACGTTAATTTAAAAGAAAAATATAAGCCTATTACCAAATAAATAAATGATTACGTCAATTTCAGAATACCGGTTCTACAAACCACATAAATCCCGATTATTATTCATTTCTAAATATAAAGTTTTATAATTTGGCGCGCAAGGATTAAGCGTTAACAGTTGAATGACGGTTGGAAATTACAAAGAATAATAATCTTTATGTTAATATTAAGATTTATTCCATTTTTCGGCGGATAATTAAGTTCATTGTTCGGTAAGGTGTAACAACATCACGTAATATTAACATCAACAAGAGCTTGTCATGGCAATCTAATATAAGCATAATAAGAATTCGTTAAAATTGTATTAAAAATATTCACCAAAAATTTCACTTTTTAGATGTTAATTAATGTTATTGAGAAAATGGTCGATAAATACATAATTGGTTTTTAAAACGGGTTTTTGATGAATAATTGTAATGTTATATCGTTGTACCTAGCGCTAAAAACGCTGAGTATTACTTTATACCATTTTTTAAAAAAATATTTAAAAATAAAATTTACTTCCGTACTTTATCAATAAAATTTCTATTCGATCTCGTTAGTAATAATTATCATTTCTTGAATTGCGTAATTTGTCAATTAAATTTCAAAACATTTATTTTGAAAACAACTGCGGTTAATTTTGCACCTGTGAGTTCTGTGGTAAACAAATTAATAAAACCAAATGCAACCCTTACAATAATAGGGGCATCGTTTTACATACGCAGTTCGACGTTATTTGGAAAAAACAATTGTAAAAGGGTTAACTAAAAACGTCATTTTTCAGCGTGTTTATTGCAAAAACAAGGCATGTTCATGGCCATTATATCTTCATCAATTTTTAATAATAACATTCTATCTGTCATCGTCGCTTTTCCTGAATACAACGTAAATAATGACGTCAGAACTAAATTGAGTAATCGCATCAGTTCTTTATGGTGGTCAGATCAAACGATAATCTCGTCATATAAATTAAAACGCAACTTCAAGAACAATGCTATTTAATGGAAGCGTATTAAGAGAGCGTACTTAAATTAATTTGTGGAAATTAAAGAACTTAAACGTTTATAGTTTGCTTATAATTAAATAAAATTGGAATATTTAAAAACTTTATATTGTGCGGATTACCGAAAAGCAAACAACTATTTCGACATTTTCGATTGTACGGACTTAAAACATTTGCGCGGGAATTTACGGCGACAAATCAGGCGAAAAGCATGAATTTTTCCGGGGTACCGACCATGATTTTATTCTTCATTTTACCTTCTGTTTTGTGTATGAATTCAACAGTAAACCGAGCTCGACCGGTAAAGAAAACCAAATCGAACTGCAAAGCTCAAGTTTCGGAGTACAGTGAATGTAGTAAATCATGTGGCCTGGGCATCTCAACTCGAATAAGCAACATGAACAGCAAGTGTCAACTTATGCGGGAAATGCGATTGTGCAATATAAGACCTTGTATTCAGAAACCACTAATGCCAAAGGTATGACAACCTACTGTTCATAAAAAAACTATTTTTTTTTTTTTTTTTTTTTTTTACTAGTTATTAAAATTTTTTTATTTATCTTTAGCATGGTAGAAAGTGCATGCGACAAAAGCGAGCTATTCGCAAGCAACCAATAAGGTATGCTGGCTGTAGAAGTTTGCGAGCATATCGACCAAGATATTGTGGATTGTGTAAAGAAAAATCAAGGTATGGTAATACGTAAATCTAAACAATGCCAATACTTGATTCTTTTATTTACAAGCAAAATAGATTAATAAACCATAATTGAAAATCGACAAAAGATTTATTTTGTTACTAAAATGAATTGTCGAGATATATTTTGATTATTCTCAAGTACTTTCAATTTTACCTACAGTAATAAAACGCAATTAAAATATATAGACAAAGAAGAGCATAAGCAAAACACATATAGTTTATTATTTAAAAGAGGCATATTTTTATTGAGTCACATGTACCTAAAATAAAGTATGATACATTTTTATTTTTTTATACGAAGTGATGACATATAAAATACTTGACGTAAAAGGTAAAAATTATTTTTAATTTCCTATAACAGATGTTGTACCCCTCGTTTAACCCGTACTGTCCGAATCCGACTTCGTTGTCAGAGAGGTCGAATTATTTATCGAAACATGATGGTCATTCGAAGTTGTCGTTGTCACAAAAATTGTTCAGGGTTGCCAACCAATTCTTTTCCGTTTAGTTCTTCGCAATCACCCGCTAGTACCTAAAGCACAATCAATGACTTTAAATTTTGATTGTCAAATGTTTCTGTTTAATTTGGTCTCGATTTATAATATATATAAAGTAAACTGTAGTTCAATTTTAATTTAATATATTCACATATGTATTTAAATAACCGATATGACTTTAGCTATCAAGTTTCGTTTTAATTTTTGTTCAACTTTTTTAATTTATTTAAAACACTTTTTATACATTTGTATTATGTAAATATTAACACTTCTCTTATTTAGTTATTTTTTTTATTTATTTTTTATTTATTTTTTTATATATTGTATGAAGCTAAATTGTTGTTGTTGCAAAGTGTACAACATTATAAAAAACAACATTTTTTTAATAAAATTTATTAATTGGAAAATTGTTATTGCGCGGTAACAGCCCTCGGCTCTGATACATTTTAAGATCAAATCTTTCAGTTCAAAGATAATGAGTTTTTGAGGAGGGTAAAACAATAAAATGACGATGGTTCAATTTTTAAAGATGATTATCTTTGCAGTTTTCTTGTTAAGCTTTCTTATTCATTGATCGGGATATAGATATTCAGCTAAATACGCGCTAACTGACGTTGGATTACCACATAAATTTAACATTTTGTTCATAATCTATTTGAGCCACAATGACTAGGCCAAAAAATTATAATGCTGTTGGTTCAAAACAAGGGTTGAACTTTTTTTAAACTTAAAACAATGGAGTTTATAAACTAAAACTTGGATATTTATAAATCCATTCAAGTAGTCATATTCGCTTTTGGTTGAACTAAAGCGAGTAAATTTTCAAGCTTTCAATTTTCAATCTTTGCTCCTGGCTGAACACAATCCTACGTTTTGCAACAAACGTATTCTGCCTTCTAAGTTTTGCGAACAACCTTCTCTTGTGAAAACCTATAATGAAATAGTTTTAAGTTTAAGCTCGGTGTACAATATGGTGACTATGGTTTGGGTGTACTTTTTTCTTTTTAGTTTTTTATCATCACTAGTTCGTACCCAGTCATTTAAAGGTAGGTTATAACTTTTAAATGAAAATTGGCAAAATATAAATAGACAAAAATGTTGATATTTTCACATTCCATGGATTTAGTAAAGTAAAAGGATTTAAACAAAATAGCATAAAGTCAGATTTAAATCAGAATATGTTAAATTAAAAAATGAAATGAACTCTTAATTTTTGTAACTGTTTTAGTTGGCAGCTTAGATACTGTTGACAATGAAAATGAAAGAAGTAGTTTACAATCTAGTGGAGATATTAATGAAGGTGAGTTTTCCAGATATATTTTACAACCTTGTCAAGAAATAACTGTAATTACCAGGCCTAATATGTTTTAAAACATTATAAAATTGTTTTGGCCATTTTATATTACATATCCTTGTTCATGATATCGTATAACCTGGAAATTTTTTTTTATAGGTTCAGTGTCTGGATCTGGTATGGGGTTTACATTAAAAACACCAGTATGGCATTCACCCTTGTACTTGTTCCTTAACAAATTATTAAATTCGTTTTCCCACGCTGGTGACGTAACACCCGTTTCCCAAGTTACTGAAGCACAAACTGTTTTGCAAGTTTCGTTCGAAAAAATCTCATCTGAGGATTCGCCTGAAAATCGTAAGTTTAAAACAGTTTGTCTGTTTAGATTACTTTAAAGAATTTTAGGATCACGTGGTTTTTACAGTCTTCGAATAAACTTAGAATTTTTTCGTCGCCAAATTTTCTACTACTTGTGTCAGTTTTTAATAAATTTTAACTTACTTTAACGCTATCTATATATTCACCACATATCCAAGAAGTGATTAATATGATTTTTTAAATTTGCAAAAATTGATGCACATCTTGTTACTTTTACGGTCCCAAATTTAAGAAGCGCCATAAACCACAAGTAATCCAAATGTTGTGATTTTAGCTAAAACATTTTGTCCTTGACCTAATATTTTATATTAAATTAAGTTGTATTTTTCGACTTCACGTGTTTTAGTTCAAAAAATGTCTGAAGATTCTCCTAAGCACACGAAGTCGGATTACGAACTCGATGCAGTTACCGACTCCGCATATGAAGATGACTACAGCGGGAACGAATTCGACTCTTTAAACCACGATGACGTCACCAATGACATCACTAACTATGTTCCAACTATAAATAACGAGACATTGAATGAGGGACTGATCTTGGAAATGAAAATCAACGAAATTTCGGTCCAGTATTCTGGGGATTACTTAGGTGATACTACAAGTGGTAGTGGGGACAAAATGTTTGATAATGTTATGGATTTCGAAGAGAGCGGAAGCGATGAATCGACAAATGTTTGCAGTGGAGTTAATCCTTGTTTAAATGGGGGAATTTGCAAAGCTGTAAACGCATTTGCCATCAGGTAACATGGTCATGTGACTCCAACTAGATTAGCAAATTTTTGTTGACTTAATTTTTTTTATTGACTTGATATAAATTTTTTAGATGTTTGTGTTTGCATGGGTATACAGGAGAAACATGTGCTTACCCTATCAATCCCTATCCCGAAGATTCCTTATTTAATGTAAGTTAAACATTGACAAAATAAATACAAATTTCAAAATATTATTTCCTAGTTGTTTTTACAAATATACCAATTATTCACAAATGAAAAACAATTTTACTTTATAGGAGATACAAAGAAGACGTCGAAATTTAAAACTTGTATATAGCCCAACCTCTACCAGTGTTATTAACATATTAACTAACTACTTTTCATTTAATATTTTCAATCTTATTTTGGGTAAGTTACAGGTTTAAAAATTTGCAAAATTTAAAATTGTCTTTAAGCATATGTGAATACAATTTAAATTTTGATATTTTTTAACTAAATTATTAGCTATTATTTTAATTCAAAATCTTAAAAACTTTAGTTTTTATTTCTTTATAGGCATTCTTTCAGCAATTACATTTCTTTTGATTTTCACCTTCTACCTGACTCCTCAATCCGATCCAGTGCAATTGGAACATGTTTAATAATTTTCGCTTCTATTAAGTATAATATTGTTTTGATAATCAAACTATGATTAAAAGATATGTGCACAATAAATTTAAAAATTCAAAGACTAATAAATTTTTTTGATTGAATAAAAAAAAAATAATACCTAGTTCAAAAATATAACGTGACGTCACTCATGCTCTATCGAGACTTCATTTTTTTAGTTCTCACGATAAAGCCCAAATATTAAACCGAATATACGTTACTAAATTGATTATTGGCAATCAGTTGATAAAATTTGACTTCATGATATTTATTTGTTTAATATGACCCAGTTTTAACTTTTTGTTTAATATTTACGTGCGCACGGTTACACAGCGAAACAGGTGCTACAAAAAAGACCTTAAATATTAAAACACGTTAACAGTTCAAATCTTATCAGAGACAATAATTCATTATCTTATTACCATAATTTCAACCTTGTTTAAGGTACGTTATATACTTTATCAATGAACTTTAAAATAATTTGACCCACAAAAAACACAAAGGTAAAAAACGTATAGGATATGTTGTTGTATCCTCCTAACACAACTGTTATTCTTATGCGGTTTATAGGTGTACTTAAAGCAATTAAAATTGTAATGATTTTCACTCTGATTCTGTACATTACAACTTAAAACAACATATACTAAAATATATATTCACAATACAAGCAAAATTTAATGTAAATCAATTTTGCTAATATAATAAAAAAATTCAAAATTGTTTTTTTTATTTTATTTATTGGTATATATATATATATATATAATTATGCATATATTATAAACTTCAAAACAATGTTTTCTATTAAAAAACAAAATTTTGAAAACTAATTGATTAAATACTAACACAATACTTTGTACCCTGTTTTTTATAATTGCAAAGAAATACAATTGAGGTTTTGTAGTCTTGACATATATTAATTTCAGTGTAAATTAAAACAATGTTTTTACCATTACAACACCTGATTAAATTTATAAAAACACCAAATTACGAACATTGTACGGAATCTGTTAAGATTTTTTTGTACAAATCCAAATCAAATGAATCATACATTCGAATCGGGCCAAAAACATCATCTTTCTTAAATGGGCTGTGATTAACCACCACTGCACCTCGTGATAGAAATCCAGCTAACTCAACGTTTAAATAAACATCCACAGGTTTTAACCCAACATTTTCGTTTAATGCAATGGCCATGGCATAAGCATCACAGATAACCATGCCTCGGTCAAATGGTAAACCTCTAAAAATCTTTGCCAATGGCAGGTTAGCCATCTGAACAAAACATTAAAATAATGTTGTACGAAACAAAAAATAAAATCATTTTTTTACATGCAATTTTATCAGCAATAACAAGTTATATATACAAAGGGTTTTCTCACTTTTATAAAGGCAGCGATTTTGTTTTTATCATCTTTTAACCATTCATCAAACCATTCCCATGATAAGGCATAATCACACGTGTACTCATAATTAATCAGGTGTGTAGGACATACTTTGTGAAACTCACTTAATGTTATATAGGCAGATTCAGGGTCAAAATGAAAATTAAACTCTGCTGCGGATGTTGTATTTCCTTAAAACAGTAAAATGCAAAAAAAAATATATTCCTAAAATATTTCTTAACCTTAAGCTATTTTAGTTGTTTTAAAAATTAAGTTTTATGGCATATTGTATATACCTCTTCCATATCGACTCCCACCCATAATATATAAGCTCTTCAACCTTTTTGGTAAATCTGGATCACATCTTACAGCTAGAGCTAAATTTGTCAGAGGACCGGTGGCAACTATCTAAAAAGTTAACACTAGGTATATATAACAAAAGATTTTTAATATTAAATGAAGTTACTCAAAGTAGTCTGTTATTTTACCTTGAGGTTGCCAGCATATTCCTTTGAGAGCCTTATAATAGCTTGCACAGCGTGTTCTTCCTAAAAATAAAAAAAAGGACAACAATATATTTTCTGTTCAAATAAAACAAAGAAGGGCTTTAAAAAAATGTAATTTTTTTACTTATATCTTGCCTTTAAATGGATGAGTAAATCAGGTGATGCCTTTGGATAAAAGTCCGGCTGACCCCCCATTCCATCTTCTCCATGAACATGAGCAGCATCAGTTGGATTTGTTAGGGGTACAAGGGGAACACTTGCCCCTTTAAACAAAGGAATCTAGACCAACATACACAATAAGAGGTTCATATTTAATATCGAAAAATTAAAAACAAAAACAATTTTTAGACTAATTGTAACCTGTTGTTATTGAAATTTTTTTAATTTCAAAAAATTGGTTTGCATTAAAAGTAAGCCTAAAAATACTATAAAATTTTCATGAGTTAGTTTATAAAAAACATTTATATAATTATAGTTCAACCTCTTCAAGTAAATTAAACAGCTTAAGTATTCTCAAGTTGTTCATCACAACATGATTGATTCCTATATTGCCTTCCACGCATGTTACTCCAACAACTTTAACGTCTTTGTTGTGACGACGACTTAATAACATGATCAGGGCAACAGCATCGTCACTACCAGTGTCACAATCAAATAAAATTACATCTTTTGATGTCATTTTACCAGCTTTCTGCTACCAAAAATAGTTATGAATTAAATGGATTTAAGGTTGCTTATTAGTAGTAGCAAACTAACTGACTAGTCTGCACTTTTAATTTTCGTTTTGTGTGCCGGAAACTTTATAAAAACAAGGAAATGGTTTTATCTCATGTCTATTGGTTTTAAAGCAAAGTATCATAAATGTGTCCCGTTTTTGTAATGACATTTGCAGTTAGTTTATATTAAGCTGAACCACATTGTAGAAACTTGTTGTTTATCAGTTTATGCTTTGCTATAGTTCCACCTTGCTTTTCACGTGGTTATTGTTGTTCTAGTTCCACTTCATTTACTTTTGTCTATTTTGTATATTTTTTGTTATGGTGGAATTAAAAAAAATAATTAAAGTCGTTATATACTGCTACGTTAAATTAAAATTGATAAATAGTACATTACAGACCATTTTATTTTTTTTAAATAAAATTTAATCATTAACCTTTTTTACTTGTTAGCTTATGCAGATAATAAACATAATTTTGCAGTTGTATAAACTATTTATTTTGTAAAATAATCTGTTTCTCTATTTGCGTTAGATTAGAGAGTACAGTTTATTGACATATGGTTGCATTTAAACTAGTTTATTGACATTTGGCTGCATTTAAACTCTATAAACATAGTGCTGTAGTTGCACTATTATATTTTAATATGTTGATTTTGTATTGTACTTTATTATAGCAATTCCTATATAAATAGACTGTGTTTGTTTTTTTTTCATTATGTTTAGAACACTTGCAAATTGTTTTGTTTTTTTATTCATTTAATAATTTTGACCCAAATTTGTGGGATAATGCACAATAGATTTGTGTTAATCTTGGGCAGATGTGCATTATTTTGAAGTATATTACAGTTTAAAAATGTTTTTTATTTAAAAATTTTAAATAAATTAGTTTAAGCACTAACGATTTGATTATAACAATAAATTGAAAAATAGTTAGTAAACATTTTTAATATTGGCAACTCTGCAGGGAAAACACCTGGGTTTGGAAATTGCGAGCATGTGTTAACATTTTAACAATAACTTTGCGAAAAAGACTTTTATTGTTGGGCTGATTCTATAGCTATTTCGAGCATAAGTTTTGTAAAGTAATGTTTTTTTTTTTAATTTTAGAACTTTTAGTTTTGAGAATCTAATTAGTCAATAAGTTTTAACTTAAAATCTGTAAAAATGGAAGATGACAAAGTACTTGCAGAGCAATTGTTTGAATCTATAAATAAAGGTTTGTTTCTATTATTTACACGATATGTTTTATTGTTTATATTAATATGTTTTAAGTAAATTAAATTGATTTTGTTTATTTCAGATGACATAGCTGATGTTAAAAATTTAATTGAAGAAAAAAATGTTACTGTGAAGTGCTTTGATGAGGTAAATCAATTTAAATTAAGTTTTATTTTTTTTATTTTTACCTTTGTTTTGATAAACACTTATCTTTTTCTTTTGTTTTTTTTAGAATGGAATGTCTCCATTAATGCAAGCTTCATACAAGGGTCATGATGAAATTTGTTTGTATTTAATAGAAAAAGGAGCAGATGTAAATGCAACTCAAAATGAAAGTGAATATACTGCACTTATGTTAGCAGCATTAGCAGGTAAATGCAAATTTTTCTTTAATATTGTATTTTTAATTATAGACAGTTTTATTAAGTTACATTAATGTATCAAAAATACTTAATTTTTTGTACAAGTACAGTACTTTAACATTTTGTGTGATAACCAAATATTTAAGTTTACATTTGTATTTAAATATTTAAAATTTTTTCGTAGGACGACTTACAACAGTAGCTTTGTTGTTACAAAATAAAGCAAATTTACAAAAGTGTAACACAATCGGAAAAACTGCATCTGCTCTGGCAGCTTTTGTAGGTTAGTAAATATTGCTCATTTTACAATAAAAATATTAAGTATTTAAATGTTTTTGTACAATGTAAAGATTGTATTTTATCTTTTCCACTGTAAATTAAAAAACACAAAATTTAAATCAAATTTCTATTATTTTGTTGCAGGACAGCATGAATGTGCTAATATGATAACAAACTATCTCTCAATTGATAAACTTGATATATATGTGGTTGGGCAAGGTGATAAAAAACCGAGACTTGCATTATTTGCTGCAGAACCACTCCAAAAACTTGTAACTTCTTTTAATCCACACCCTGTAAAGGTAATTGTTTTTTTTTTTAATATTAGTTTTTTTTATGCCAAGCAAAATGTTATTTAAAGTATATTTTTTAAAATTTTTATTTTTACTTATATTGTAAAAATCTTAAAATTATGTTAAGGTGATATTAACAGTGAAGGACAACGAGAAAATCTGTAATGTAGACACCCTACAAGAGATGGTGAATGTTTTAAGAGACTTT
This sequence comes from Corella eumyota, assembly GCF_963082875.1. NCBI lineage: Eukaryota > Metazoa > Chordata > Ascidiacea > Phlebobranchia > Corellidae > Corella > Corella eumyota. The sequence continues at coordinate 8,425,621 of NC_137491.1, forward strand.
TGTTCAAAATGTGTTAGATCAAAGTAAGTTAATTATACTTAAAAAAAACTTTTTTTTGTAATTTGTTATAAATTTAACATTAGGGTTGCATGATTTTAGACAGGACACTTTTTTAAGTTTTGCAATCTTTTACTGTTACAATAAACATGCCAAGCACTGTAATAGACTTTGTATTAGATAAGGTTCGGTGTTTTTTTGAATTTTTAAATATATACAGAACTGATTATGATGAAGGTTTGGCATTAAGAGTTCATTATTATGCTACCATCCTTGACATAGTTAAAGGATTTTTAAAGGACTCACCAGAAAAGAAATTGGATTCATTTATCAAAAAGTAAGTATATGCATTAAATATAAGAATATAATTAAAAGTTTATAATGGTTACCATAATCGCAATTAAATGTTTATGCCTTTAAGTTAAACGATTTATGTTTTTTCATAGATTTTTACAAGCTGACGAAAATGGATTTTCTGTTGCTGTAGAAAATGCTATAAGAAAATGTTTTCAGGGATTTCCCTATCCCGATCTTCCTTTATTACAAACTTTTGTCATGACAGTATCAAAAACAAAAATTGTGAGTTTTATATTTTTATTGTGTTACTGCCCACAACGTAACGGTATTGAGGCTTTTTATATACAAATTTTTTATTGTGTTTGTTAAAAAACTTGTGTTAATAAACTTAACACTTTATTAACTTTTTTATCAAATTTTTATTGCCATTGTAGTGTAATATAGTACATATTTATTTTGTTAAAAAACCAAAAAATATTTATAGTAAGTAAAGTTAAAAATTCACCTTAAATTTGCATTTTAGTTTTGATTCTTTTTTTACATAGGGTTCTGATCCGACATCACTTCACTGTTTGTTGACAATGTTTTATGGAGCTCACTCAACCTCAAGAAGATATAATCAATGTGGAACTTGTGGATCGAATGCTTCCCCTCTGAGGTGTTCTGCTTGTAAAGAAGTAAGTAGAATGTAAAGGTTTTTACATCAATTTTTTTATATTTTGTAATTAAATTATATTGTTTTACATTTTTATTTAAATATTTTGGTAATATTTTTGTTTTAGGCTTATTTTTTTTTCAATTTTTAGCATATAAATTTTAAAAAACGTTTTTGTTTTTTAGGTTGTTTTATTTATTTCTGTTTTTATAACGGCCAATGAGATATAGTTTACAACTAAAAATTTTATTTATTTTTTCATTTTTATTGTTTTCAGGTTAGTTACTGCACCAAACGATGCCAGAAGTTACACTGGGGCATTCATAAGAAAACCTGCAAAAAATAACCGGTACATATTCATATTTAATATGATCTTGCAACTACTGTTTTTAAAATGTTTTGTAGAAATATTAATTTTTTCACATTTTACAACAAATTAGTAATTGAAAATATATGTGCTAGTATCGTTGTACTCTGTAGCAGTCTAAATTATTTTAAACGATTTTAAACTGTAAAATAAAGTTAAGTATATATACATTGCTTTATTATGTGCTTTTTTCTTTTTTGATAATTGTAATATGTGCTTATGACAGCGGTGATTTTTGCTTTCTGATTAAATTTTTTGTAACATTTTGATATAAAAGCAATTATGTATAATAGGAAGTAATAATTTATTACAGTGGCAAAGTGGTATAGTGGCGAGTCTATAATGTGTCATTCATTTTAACAAGTAATACAGTTATAAGCAGTATAACAATCTAATAAAATTTAAATCAAAACGGTTATAGCTAGTGTAAAATAGGTAATAAATAAACAAAAAAACATTCTTGAAATACTGGTAAAAAAAGAACTAGCAGGATATATTATTTGTTTGTTCTGGGATGGGTCTGTCTATTAATAAACTTTTTGAACGGTGTGTTTTCGACGAATGTCTATTTTTGTCGTTTTTCCAAACCCTCATGTTTTCTTTAATTGGCCGCGAGTGCCCTTCATGCCTAAGCAGGGTCGGTGTGGAACGGTGTGAAGGTAAAGACTGGGATTTTTCAATCTCGTTTTCCTTGTTTTTGTAAAGCGTCAGCTTCTCTAACCCGACGTTTTGACTTTAAAAGTAATAGTATTTCAGGTGACAAAAATTATTTGTTGTACTTTTATAAGATAGTTTGAAGATATTACAAAAGTAAGGTAGTTTTGTTATGCTACTTATAAGGTCATACTTTTACCTTAGAGTCATGAGGCCGGTTAGCAACTTTTGATTCGCCGTTGTTAGTTTACCTGAAAAAACATTTTAATCAAAAAATGGTATATTTAAATAAAATGGTGACACGTGTTATTAGGTATACGTAATCTTTATTCAACAATACATGACATTTATTCAATTCAAGTTACTTATTTTCTTCTTTTGTTCTTTAATAGTTTTATTTTGTGTGATGAACTTTTTTTGGATGTCTTGTCGTTCGGCCTGCAATCGTGCCTCCAAGAACATTAAACTTGATTCAATGTGGGTCAACTGTTCTACTTTTTCATTCGTGGTCGCCAAATATCTACAAAAATAGTTACTTAAAATATTTACATTAATTCTAGGTTAATCAATAACTAAAAGCTTCTAGGAAAATCTGGTGTTGACAGATATTTATCATGTAATGCAAATATGTTTCTGTCATTTTTGACGAAGGACTTAGAATAACTATTGTAATCGTATATGTTTAATTTATTGTTTAAATAATAGGTATTTGCCTTCGTTTCCACATTTCGGCTTCTTGGCGTGCCAAATAATACTTCATCATAATGTCTGAATCGTCTTCAGCCTGCAAAACAAGTGTTGAATTTAAATTGCAAAATTAAAGTACAAAATATCTATGCAAGATATATATGTTTTTGATTACGATTTTAGCATTTGTTTTTTAATTACTTTTAAATAATGTTAACCACAATAAACTCGATATTAAATTTCTTTTCACATTAAAGCTATTTGTTTGTACTTGAATTGAACGATGTTATTAAGTAAAATATTTATAAATCACAATCCATAAATCCATTTGACAATAACCATTATTGTTATGTGAAATTTTACAATAACTTTACCTCTTTTGTTGCTTTCGATTCCATTGTCCTGTTTATGCCAATTAAATGACAACAAATTCATTAACTTTTATTGAGGTTAGGGTCTTAAAGTTCTTAATTAAAACTAAATAAATTAAATTCTTTTGTAAGCGTCTGCATCCAATAGAAAGTTAATACAACGAAACATAACTTAGTAATGCCAATTTAAGCAATTAACGTAGGGTTGGTTTTGTTTACATAACATTCAAAAAACAGCTTTTCTATATTTAATCTGGTAGCACAACAGCGATTTAAAATACTAAATAAATCACTCTACTTCGTTGAATATATAATCGCATTTATGTAAGCCCTTTAATGACGCCCCTTGAAATGATTACCAGCCTCTTTTCGCTAATATTGCTATGGCTTGTTATGTTCAAAAGTATATATGAGCCTATGTAGCTCGCTCTTCGAATTAAGGGGATCCTAGTACAATGGCAAAAATACACAAAAGCTCTTTTGTTTTGAAGCCATTGGACGCCACTTTCTGAAGGACTGCGTCACAACATTAGCCGCCGCCAATTTCATTCAACTGTTCGGCAATCGTAAATTAATATAATTAACATTCGTCGTTTCTACGATAGCGAAAATGGAATTTAATTTGCTGTTAACAATAAATATATCACAGAATATTACATTTGGTATTTACAATCACATTTTTAAACAAATACTTTAATTTTATGTTTTGTTAATAGTTCGAAACCATCGATCACTTGGCTCGATCACAAACAAGTACTTGTCGTTCGGTTTAAATTGAAATAGTTAAATTGTTCAACAACTTTTATTGAGCCTTAACAGCTGGACTTAAACCCGGATTGCCCTCGTTAGTATTCTACTTGCTTGGGAAAATAAAAATCACTTTAATTCTCATTCTTGTGTTGTCGCTTTTGTGTATATGACGTCACTGTATTTAAAATTACCTTAGTTAGGTTTTTCAAGGGTTATTTGCGATTTTTTAATAGAATATACAAAATAAACTTTTAGCTAAATTGAATATAATTCTTATTTACAAAACTTTTTTTTATTTAATATTATCGATGACTTAGTTGTTTTGAATAAATTTCGTAACACAAGGGTTAATAACTACATATAGTCTAATATCGACCTTTTTAATATGTAAGTAAATGGTACTTTTTAACTTATTTTGATTTTTAACTAAAAAAATAGTGGATTTTTAATTAAACGCAAGAAAGAATTTAAAAACTGATAGAATACATAAATAATTTTTAAAATTTAATGCTTTTATTTGACATTTTTTGTGATTTTTTAGCAGCAAAAAATTTATTAAAATGTAAAAACCTTTAAAAATGTAAAAAAATTTAATTAATATAATTAGAATTTTGCTAATAAAAAATGTCAAGACAAAAATATGGTTTTCACAGTAAAAAAATATAAGGTAAAGCTACAAATAGGGTAGAAATTAGGGTAGAAATGGCTATATCTTGCAACAAATATGCATGTTTTTTTATTATGGTTAGAAATCTTAGATTTCACAAAAATTTTAGGTTTTGAGATTTCATAAATTTTTAATAAAAGTTTCATAACTTTTATGAATATTAATATTTTTGAAAAATATTTAGTAAACACGGTAATTGGACCTGTGCGGTTCTAACACAACAATTATTTTTCGATTTAAAATTTTTAATTTTTTAAAAAAAAATTTGTATGCAACATCATTGGCCAAAAATATCACGTGACCTAATTAAACCCAAAATAAAAATTACCTCAAACTTTTGTTTTACTGAAAATTTTCGCGAAATGTTTTATCTTGAATGTTAGTTAGGCCAATGCGCGTCTAATAAAATACAAAATTTTAGGTTTTGAGATTTCATAAATTTTTAATAAAAGTGTCATAACTTTTATGAATATTAATATTTTCGAAAAATATTTTGTAAACACGGTAATTTGACCTGTGCGGTTCTAACACAACAATTATTTTTCGATTTAAAATTTTTTTTTTTTCAATTTGTATGCAATCTTATTGGTCAAAAATATCACGTTACCTAATTAAACCCAAAATAAAAATTATCTCAAACTTTTGTTCTACTCAAAAATTTTTGCAAAATGTTTTATCTTGAATGTTAGTTAGGCCAATGCGCGTCTAATAAAATACAAAATTTTAGGTTTTGAGATTTCATAAATTTTTAATAAAAGTGTCATAACTTTTATGAATATTAATATTTTCGAAAAATATTTTGTAAACACGGTAATTTGACCTGTGCGGTTCTAACACAACAATTATTTTTCAATTTTAAATTTTTTATTTATTTTTTTTAAATTTGTATGCAATAACATTGGCCAAAAATATCACGTGACCTAATTAAACCCAAAATAAAAATTACCTCAAACTTTTGTTTTACTGAAAATTTTCGCGAAATGTTTTATCTTGAATGTTAGTTAGGCCAATGCGCGCCTAATTAAATATAAAATTTCAGATTTCGAGATTTCATAAATTTTTAATAAAAGTTTCATAACTTTTATGAATATTAATATTTTTGAAAAATATTTTGTAAACACGGTAATTGGACCTGTGCGGTTCTAACACAACAATTATTTTTCGATTTAAAATTTTATATTTTTTTTCAAAAAATTTGTATGCAATACATTGGCCAAAAATATCACGTGACCTAATTAAACCCAAAATAAAAATTATCTCAAACTTTTGTTCTACTCAAAATTTTTGCAAAATGTTTTATCTTGAATGTTAGTTAGGCCAATGCGCGCCTAATTAAATATAAAATTTCAGATTTTGTGATTTCATAAATTTTTAATAAAAGTTTCATAACTTTTATGAATATTAATATTTTCGAAAAATATTTTGTAAACACGGTAATTGGACCTGTGCGGTTCTAACACAACAATTATTTTTCGATATAAAATTTTTAATTTTTTAAAAAAAAATTTGTATGCAATATCATTGGCCAAAAATATCACGTGACCTAATTAAACCCAAAATAAAAATTACCTCAAACTTTTGTTTTACTGAAAATTTTCGCGAAATGTTTTATCTTGAATGTTAGTTAGGCCAATGCGCGTGTAATAAAATACAAAATTTTAGGTTTTGAGATTTCATAAATTTTTAATAAAAGTTTCATAACTTTTATGAATATTAATATTTTCGAAAAATATTTTGTAAACACGGTAATTGGACCTATAGTGCGGTTCTAACACAACAATTATTTTTCGATTTAAAATTTTTTATTTTTTTTAAAAATTTGTATGCAATATCATTGGCCAAAAATATCACGTGACCTAATTAAACCCAAAATAAAAATTACCTCAAACTTTTGTTTTACTAAAAATTTTCGCGAAATGTTTTATCTTGAATGTTAGTTAGGCCAATGCACGCCTAATTAAATATAAAATTTCAAATTTTGAGATTTCATAAATTTTTAATAAAAGTTTCATAACTTTTATGAATATTAATATTTTCAAAAAAAATATTTTGTAAACACGGTAATTGGACATGTGCGGTTCTAACACAACAATTATTTTTCGATTTAAAATTTTTTATTTTTTTTTCAAAAAATTTGTATGCAATATCATTGGCCAAAAATATCACTTGAACTAATAAAAACCAAAATAAAAATTACCTCAAACTTTTGTTTTACTGAAAATTTTCGCGAAATGTTTTATCTTGAATGTTAGCTAGGCCAATGCGCGCCTAATTAAATATAAAATTTCAGATTTTGAGATTTCATAAATTTTTAATAAAAGTTTCATAACTTTTATGAATATAAATATTTTCGAAAAATATTTTGTAAACACGGTAATTGGACCTGTGCGGTTCTAACACAACAATTATTTTTCGATTTAAAATTTGTTATTTTAAAAAAAAAATTTGTATGCAATATCATTGGCCAAAAATATCACGTGACCTAATTAAACCCAAAATAAAAATTACCTCAAACTTTTGTTTTACTGAAAATTTTCGCGAAATGTTTTATCTTGAATGTTAGTTAGGCCAATGCGCGTCTAATAAAATACAAAATTTTAGGTTTTGAGATTTCATAAATTTTTAATAAAAGTTTCATAACTTTTATGAATATTAATATTTTCGAAAAATATTTTGTAAACACGGTAATTGGACCTGTGCGGTTCTAACACAACAATTATTTTTCGATTTAAAATTTTTAATTTTTTTTCAAAAAATTTGTATGCAATATCATTGGCCAAAAATATCACGTGACCTAATTAAACCCAAAATAAAAATTACCTCAAACTTTTGTTTTACTGAAAATTTTCGCGAAATGTTTTATCTTGAATGTTAGTTAGGCCAATGCGCGTGTAATAAAATACAAAATTTTAGGTTTTGAGATTTCATAAATTTTTAATAAAAGTTTCATAACTTTTATGAATATTAATATTTTCGAAAAATATTTTGTAAACACGGTAATTGGACCTATAGTGCGGTTCTAACACAACAATTATTTTTCGATTTAAAATTTTTTATTTTTTTTAAAAATTTGTATGCAATATCATTGGCCAAAAATATCACGTGACCTAATTAAACCCAAAATAAAAATTACCTCAAACTTTTGTTTTACTAAAAATTTTCGCGAAATGTTTTATCTTGAATGTTAGTTAGGCCAATGCACGCCTAATTAAATATAAAATTTCAAATTTTGAGATTTCATAAATTTTTAATAAAAGTTTCATAACTTTTATGAATATTAATATTTTCAAAAAAAATATTTTGTAAACACGGTAATTGGACATGTGCGGTTCTAACACAACAATTATTTTTCGATTTAAAATTTTTTATTTTTTTTTCAAAAAATTTGTATGCAATATCATTGGCCAAAAATATCACTTGAACTAATAAAAACCAAAATAAAAATTACCTCAAACTTTTGTTTTACTGAAAATTTTCGCGAAATGTTTTATCTTGAATGTTAGCTAGGCCAATGCGCGCCTAATTAAATATAAAATTTCAGATTTTGAGATTTCATAAATTTTTAATAAAAGTTTCATAACTTTTATGAATATAAATATTTTCGAAAAATATTTTGTAAACACGGTAATTGGACCTGTGCGGTTCTAACACAACAATTATTTTTCGATTTAAAATTTGTTATTTTAAAAAAAAAATTTGTATGCAATATCATTGGCCAAAAATATCACGTGACCTAATTAAACCCAAAATAAAAATTACCTCAAACTTTTGTTTTACTGAAAATTTTCGCGAAATGTTTTATCTTGAATGTTAGTTAGGCCAATGCGCGTCTAATAAAATACAAAATTTTAGGTTTTGAGATTTCATAAATTTTTAATAAAAGTTTCATAACTTTTATGAATATTAATATTTTCGAAAAATATTTTGTAAACACGGTAATTGGACCTGTGCGGTTCTAACACAACAATTATTTTTCGATTTAAAATTTTTAATTTTTTTTCAAAAAATTTGTATGCAATATCATTGGCCAAAAATATCACGTGACCTAATTAAACCCAAAATAAAAATTACCTCAAACTTTTGTTTTACTGAAAATTTTTGCGAAATGTTTTATCTTGTATGTTAGTTAGGACAATGTGCGTCTAATAAAATACAAAATTTTAGGTTTTGAGATTTCATAAATTTTTAATAAAAGTGTCATAACTTTTATGAATATTAATATTTTCGAAAAATATTTTGTAAACACGGTAATTGGCCTGTGCGGTTCTAACACAACAATTATTTTTCGATTTAAAATTTGTTATATTTTTTTTTAAATTTGTATGCAATATCATTGGCCAAAAATATCACTTGACCTAATGAAAACCAAAATAAAAATTACCTCAAACTTTTGTTTTACTGAAAATTTTCGCGAAATGTTTTATCTTGAATGTTAGTTAGGCCAATGCGCGCCTAATTAAATATAAAATTTCAGATTTTGAGATTTCATAAATTTTTAATAAAAGTTTCATAACTTTTATGAATATTAATATTTTCGAAAAATATTTTGTAAACACGGTAATTGGACCTGTGCAGTTCTAACACAACAATTATTTTTCGATTTAAAATTTTATATTTTTTTTCAAAAAATTTGTATGCAATCTCATTGGTCAAAAATATCACGTGACCTAATTAAACCCAAAATAAAATTTATCTCAAACTTTTGTTCTACTCAAAAATTTTTGCGAAATGTTTTATCTTGTATGTTAGTTAGGACAATGTGCGTCTAATAAAATACAAAATTTTAGGTTTTGAGATTTCATAAATTTTTAATAAAAGTTTTATAACTTTTATGAATATTAATATTTTTGAAAAATATTTTGTAAACACGGTAATTGGACCTGTGCGGTTCTAACACAACAATTATTTTTTGATTTAAAAGTTTTTATTTTTTTTCAAAAAATTTGTATGCAATATCATTGGCTAAAAATATCACGTGACCTAATTAAACCCAAAATAAAAATTACCTCAAACTTTTGTTTTACTAAAAATTTTCGCGAAATGTTTTATCTTGAATGTTAGTTAGGCCAATGCGCCTCTAATAAAATACAAAATTTTAGGTTTTTAGATTTCATAAATTTTTAATAAAAGTTTCATAACTTTTATGAATATTAATCTTTTTGAAAAATATTTTGTAAACACGGTAAATGGACCTGTGCGGTTCTAACACAACAATTGTTTTTTGATTTAAAATTTTTAATTTTTTTTTTTAAAATTTGTATGCAATATCATTGGCCAAAAATATCACGTGACCTAATTAAACCCAAAATAAAAATTACCTCAAACTTTTGTTTAACTGAAAATTTTTGCGAAATGTTTTATCTTAAATGTTAGTTAGGCCAATGCGCGTCTAATAAAATACAAAATTTTAGGTTTTAAGATTTCATAAATTTTTAATAAAAGTTTCATAACTTTTATGAATATTAATATTTTTGAAAAATATTTTGTAAACACGGCAATTGGACCTGTGCGGTTCTAACACAACAATTATTTTTCGATTTAAAATTTTTAATTTTTTTTTCAAAAAATTAGTATGCAATATCATTGGCCAAAAATATCACGTGACCTAATGAAAACCAAAATAAAAATTACCTCAAACTTTTGTTTTACTGAAAATTTTCGCGAAATGTTTTATCTTAAATGTTAGTTAGGCCAATGCGCGTCTAATAAAATACAAAATTTTAAGTTTTGAGATTTCATAAATTTTTAATAAAAGTTTCATTACTTTTATGAATATTAATATTTTCAAAAAAAATATTTTGTAAACACGGTAATTTGACCTGTGCGGTTCTAACACAACAATTATTTTTCGATTTTGCAATATCATTGGCTAAAAATATCACGTGACCTAATTAAACCCAAAATAAAAATTACCTCAAACTTTTGTTTTACTAAAAATTTTCGCGAAATGTTTTATCTTGAATGTTAGTTAGGCCAATGCGCCTCTAATAAAATACAAAATTTTAGGTTTTTAGATTTCATAAATTTTTAATAAAAGTTTCATAACTTTTATGAATATTAATCTTTTTGAAAAATATTTTGTAAACACGGTAAATGGACCTGTGCGGTTCTAACACAACAATTGTTTTTTGATTTAAAATTTTTAATTTTTTTTTTTTAAATTTGTATGCAATATCATTGGCCAAAAATATCACGTGACCTAATTAAACCCAAAATAAAAATTACCTCAAACTTTTGTTTAACTGAAAATTTTTGCGAAATGTTTTATCTTAAATGTTAGTTAGGCCAATGCGCGTCTAATAAAATACAAAATTTTAGGTTTTAAGATTTCATAAATTTTTAATAAAAGTTTCATAACTTTTATGAATATTAATATTTTTGAAAAATATTTTGTAAACACGGCAATTGGACCTGTGCGGTTCTAACACAACAATTATTTTTCGATTTAAAATTTTTAATTTTTTTTTCAAAAAATTAGTATGCAATATCATTGGCCAAAAATATCACGTGACCTAATGAAAACCAAAATAAAAATTACCTCAAACTTTTGTTTTACTGAAAATTTTCGCGAAATGTTTTATCTTGAATGTTAGTTAGGCCAATGCGCGTCTAATAAAATACAAAATTTTAAGTTTTGAGATTTCATAAATTTTTAATAAAAGTTTCATAACTTTTATGAATATTAATATTTTCGAAAAATATTTTGTAAACACGGTAATTAGACCTGTGCGGTTCTAACACAACAATTATTTTTCGATTTAAAATTTTTTATTTTTTTTCAAAAAATTTGTATGCAATATCATTGGCCAAAAATATCACGTGACCTAATTAAACCCAAAATAAAAATTACCTCAAACTTTTGTTTTACTGAAAATTTTCGCGAAATGTTTTATCTTGAAGGTTAGTTAGGCCAATGCGCGTCTAATAAAATACAAAATTTTAGGTTTTGAGATTTCATAAATTTTTAATAAAAGTTTTATAAATTTTATGAATATTAATATTTTTGAAAAATATTTTGTAAACACGGTAATTGGACCTGTGCGGTTCTAACACAACAATTATTTTTTGATTTAAAAGTTTTTATTTTTTTTCAAAAAATTTGTATGCAATATCATTGGCTAAAAATATCACGTGACCTAATTAAACCCAAAATAAAAATTACCTCAAACTTTTGTTTTACTAAAAATTTTCGCGAAATGTTTTATCTTGAATGTTAGTTAGGCCAATGCGCCTCTAATAAAATACAAAATTTTAGGTTTTGAGATTTCATAAATTTTTAATAAAAGTGTCATAACTTTTATGAATATTAATATTTTCGAAAAATATTTTGTAAACACGGTAATTGGCCTGTGCGGTTCTAACACAACAATTATTTTTCAATTTAAAATTTGTTATATTTTTTTTTTAAATTTGTATGCAATATCATTGGCCAAAAATATCACTTGACCTAATGAAAACCAAAATAAAAATTACCTCAAACTTTTGTTTTACTGAAAATTTTTGCGAAATGTTTTATCTTGTATGTTAGTTAGGACAATGTGCGTCTAATAAAATACAAAATTTTAGGTTTTGAGATTTCATAAATTTTTAATAAAAGTGTCATAACTTTTATGAATATTAATATTTTCGAAAAATATTTTGTAAACACGGTAATTGGCCTGTGCGGTTCTAACACAACAATTATTTTTCGATTTAAAATTTGTTATATTTTTTTTTTAAATTTGTATGCAATATCATTGGCCAAAAATATCACTTGACCTAATGAAAACCAAAATAAAAATTACCTCAAACTTTTGTTTTACTGAAAATTTTCGCGAAATGTTTTATCTTGAATGTTAGTTAGGCCAATGCGCGCCTAATTAAATATAAAATTTCAGATTTTGAGATTTCATAAATTTTTAATAAAAGTTTCATAACTTTTATGAATATTAATATTTTCGAAAAATATTTTGTAAACACGGTAATTGGACCTGTGCGGTTCTAATACAACAATTATTTTTCGATTTAAAATTTTATATTTTTTTTCAAAAAATTTGTATGCAATCTCATTGGTCAAAAATATCACGTGACCTAATTAAACCCAAAATAAAATTTATCTCAAACTTTTGTTCTACTCAAAAATTTTTGCGAAATGTTTTATCTTGTATGTTAGTTAGGACAATGTGCGTCTAATAAAATACAAAATTTTAGGTTTTGAGATTTCATAAATTTTTAATAAAAGTTTTATAACTTTTATGAATATTAATATTTTTGAAAAATATTTTGTAAACACGGTAATTGGACCTGTGCGGTTCTAACACAACAATTATTTTTTGATTTAAAAGTTTTTATTTTTTTTCAAAAAATTTGTATGCAATATCATTGGCTAAAAATATCACGTGACCTAATTAAACCCAAAATAAAAATTACCTCAAACTTTTGTTTTACTAAAAATTTTCGCGAAATGTTTTATCTTGAATGTTAGTTAGGCCAATGCGCCTCTAATAAAATACAAAATTTTAGGTTTTTAGATTTCATAAATTTTTAATAAAAGTTTCATAACTTTTATGAATATTAATCTTTTTGAAGAATATTTTGTAAACACGGTAAATGGACCTGTGCGGTTCTAACGCAACAATTGTTTTTTGATTTAAAATTTTTAATTTTTTTTTTTTTAAATTTGTATGCAATATCATTGGCCAAAAATATCACGTGACCTAATTAAACCCAAAATAAAAATTACCTCAAACTTTTGTTTAACTGAAAATTTTTGCGAAATGTTTTATCTTAAATGTTAGTTAGGCCAATGCGCGTCTAATAAAATACAAAATTTTAAGTTTTAAGATTTCATAAATTTTTAATAAAAGTTTCATAACTTTTATGAATATTAATATTTTTGAAAAATATTTTGTAAACACAGCAATTGGACCTGTGCGGTTCTAACACAACAATTATTTTTCGATTTAAAATTTTTAATTTTTTTTTCAAAAAATTAGTATGCAATATCATTGGCTAAAAATATCACGTGACCTAATGAAAACCAAAATAAAAATTACCTCAAACTTTTGTTTTACTGAAAATTTTCGCGAAATGTTTTATCTTGAATGTTAGTTAGGCCAATGCGCGTCTAATAAAATACAAAATTTTAAGTTTTGAGATTTCATAAATTTTTAATAAAAGTTTCATAACTTTTATGAATATTAATATTTTCGAAAAATATTTTGTAAACACGGTAATTGGACCTGTGCGGTTCTAACACAACAATTATTTTTCGATTTAAAATTTTTAATTTTTTTTCAAAAAATTTGTATGCAATATCATTGGCCAAAAATATCACGTGACCTAATTAAACCCAAAATAAAAATTACCTCAAACTTTTGTTTTACTGAAAATTTTTGCGAAATGTTTTATCTTGAAGGTTAGTTAGGCCAATGCGCGTCTAATAAAATACAAAATTTTAGGTTTTGAGATTTCATAAATTTTTAATAAAAGTGTCATAACTTTTATGAATATTAATATTTTCGAAAAATATTTTGTAAACACGGTAATTGGCCTGTGCGGTTCTAACACAACAATTATTTTTCGATTTAAAATTTGTTATATTTTTTTTTTAAATTTGTATGCAATATCATTGGCCAAAAATATCACTTGACCTAATGAAAACAAAATAAAAATTACCTCAAACTTTTGTTTTACTGAAAATTTTCGCGAAATGTTTTATCTTGAATGTTAGTTAGGCCAATGCGCGCCTAATTAAATATAAAATTTCAGATTTTGAGATTTCATAAATTTTTAATAAAAGTTTCATAACTTTTATGAATATTAATATTTTCGAAAAATATTTTGTAAACACGGTAATTGGACCTGTGCGGTTCTAACACAACAATTATTTTTCGATTTAAAATTTTATATTTTTTTTCAAAAAATTTGTATGCAATATCATTGGTCAAAAATATCACGTGACCTAATTAAACCCAAAATAAAATTTATCTCAAACTTTTGTTCTACTCAAAAATTTTTGCGAAATGTTTTATCTTGTATGTTAGTTAGGACAATGTGCGTCTAATAAAATACAAAATTTTAGGTTTTGAGATTTCATAAATTTTTAATAAAAGTTTTATAACTTTTATGAATATTAATATTTTTGAAAAATATTTTGTAAACACGGTAATTGGACCTGTGCGGTTCTAACACAACAATTATTTTTTGATTTAAAAGTTTTTATTTTTTTTCAAAAAATTTTTATGCAATATCATTGGCTAAAAATATCACGTGACCTAATTAAACCCAAAATAAAAATTACCTCAAACTTTTGTTTTACTAAAAATTTTCGCGAAATGTTTTATCTTGAATGTTAGTTAGGCCAATGCGCCTCTAATAAAATACAAAATTTTAGGTTTTTAGATTTCATAAATTTTTAATAAAAGTTTCATAACTTTTATGAATATTAATCTTTTGGAAAAATATTTTGTAAACACGGTAAATGGACCTGTGCGGTTCTAACACAACAATTGTTTTTTGATTTAAAATTTTTAATTTTTTTTTTTTAAATTTGTATGCAATATCATTGGCCAAAAATATCACGTGACCTAATTAAACCCAAAATAAAAATTACCTCAAACTTTTGTTTAACTGAAAATTTTTGCGAAATGTTTTATCTTGAATGTTAGTTAGGCCAATGCGCGTCTAATAAAATACAAAATTTTAGGTTTTAAGATTTCATAAATTTTTAATAAAAGTTTCATAACTTTTATGAATATTAATATTTTTGAAAAATATTTTGTAAACACGGCAATTGGACCTGTGCGGTTCTAACACAACAATTATTTTTCGATTTAAAATTTTTAATTTTTTTTTCAAAAAATTAGTATGCAATATCATTGGCCAAAAATATCACGTGACCTAATGAAAACCAAAATAAAAATTACCTCAAACTTTTGTTTTACTGAAAATTTTCGCGAAATGTTTTATCTTGAATGTTAGTTAGGCCAATGCGCGTCTAATAAAATACAAAATTTTAAGTTTTGAGATTTCATAAATTTTTAATAAAAGTTTCATTACTTTTATGAATATTAATATTTTCAAAAAAAATATTTTGTAAACACGGTAATTTGACCTGTGCGGTTCTAACACAACAATTATTTTTCGATTTAAAATTTTTTATTTTTTTTCAAAAAATTTGTATGCAATCTCATTGGCCAAAAATATCACGTGACCTAATTAAACCCAAAATAAAAATTACCTCAAACTTTTGTTTTACTAAAAATTTTCGCGAAATGTTTTATCTTGAATGTTAGTTAGGCCAATGCGCCTCTAATAAAATACAAAACTTTAGGTTTTGAGATTTCATAAATTTTTAATAAAAGTTTTATAACTTTTATGAATATTAATATTTTTGAAAAATATTTTGTAAACAAGGTAAATGGACCTGTGCGGTTCTAACACAACAATTTTTTTTCGATTTAAAATTTTTAATTTTTTTTCAGAAAATTTGTATGCAATATCATTGGCCAAAAATATCACGTGACCTAGTTAAACCCAAAATAAAAATTACCTCAAACTTTTGTTTTACTAAAAATTATCGCGAAATGTTTTATCTTGAATGTTAGTTAGGCCAATGCGCGTCTAATAAAATACAAAATTTTAGGTTTTGAGATTTCATAAATTTTTAATAAAAGTGTCATAAATTTTATGAATATTAATTAATATTTTTGAAAAATATTATGTAAACACGGTAATTTGACCTGTGCGGTTCTAACACAACAATTATTTTTCGATTTAAAAGTTTCTATTTTTTTCAAAAAATTTGTATGCAATATCATTTGCCAAAAATATCACGTGACCTAATTAAACCCAAAATAAAAATTACCTCAAACTTTTGTTTTACTAAAAATTTTCGCGAAATGTTTTATCTTGAATGTTAGTTAGGCCAATGCGCCTCTAATAAAATACAAAATTTTAGGTTTTTAGATTTTATAAATTTCTAATAAAAGTTTCATAACTTTTATGAATATTAATATTTTTGAAAAATATTTTGTAAACACGGTAAATGGACCTGTGCGGTTCTAACACAACAATTGTTTTTTGATTTAAAATTTTTAATTTTTTTTTTTTAAATTTGTATGCAATATCATTGGCCAAAAATATCACGTGACCTAATTAAACCAAAATAAAAATTACCTCAAACTTTTGTTTTACTGAAAATTTTCGCGAAATGTTTTATTTTGAATGTTAGTTAGGCCAATGCGCGTCTAATAAAATACAAAATTTTAGGTTTTAAGATTTCATAAATTTTTAATAAAAGTTTCATAACTTTTATGAATATTAATATTTTCGAAAAATATTTTGTAAACACGGTAATTGGACCTGTGCGGTTCTAACACAACAATTATTTTTCGATTTAAAATTTTTAATTTTTAAAAAAAAATTAGTATGCAATATCATTGGCCAAAAATATCACGTGACCTAATGAAAACCAAAATAAAAATTACCTCAAACTTTTGTTTTACTAAAAATTTTCGCGAAATGTTTTATCTTAAATGTTAGTTAGGCCAATGCGCGTCTAATAAAATACAAAATTTTAGGTTTTGAGATTTCATAAATTTTTAATAAAAGTTTCATAACTTTTATGAATATTAATATTTTCGAAAAATATTTTGTAAACACGGTAATTTGACCTGTGCAGTTCTAACACAACAATTATTTTTCGATTTAAAATTTTTTAGTTTTTTTTAAAAAATTTGTATGCAATCTCATTGGCCAAAAATATCACGTGACCTAATTAAACCCAAAATAAAAATTACCTCAAACTTTTGTTTTACTAAAAATTTTCGCGAAATGTTTTATCTTGAATGTTAGTTAGGCCAATGCGCCTCTAATAAAATACAAAATTTTAGGTTTTGAGATTTCATAAATTTTTAATAAAAGTTTCATAACTTTTATGAATATTAATATTTTTGAAAAATATTTTGTAAACAAGGTAAATGAACCTGTGCGGTTCTAACACAACAATTGTTTTTCGATTTAAAATTTTTAATTTTTTAAAAAAAAATTTGTATGCAATATAATTGGCCAAAAATATCACGTGACCTAATTAAACCCAAAATAAAAATTACCTCAAACTTTTGTTTTACTAAAAATTTTCGCGAAATGTTTTATCTTGAATGTTAGTTAGGCCAATGCGCGTCTAATAAAATACAAAATTTTAGGTTTTGAGATTTCATAAATTTTTAATAAAAGTGTCATAACTTTTATGAATATTAATATTTTTGAAAAATATTATGGTTACATAAAATAGTTTAACAAGGTATAAACTATAAAAATAACTTTATTTGGCATAAATTAAACGATCTGCCACGAATATTTAAAAATTTGACATATTTTAATATTTTTGGTACAAAAAAATAAACTTAAAATTTTGGCACAAATCGACATATCCTTTTTTTTATTGGTACCAACGTTTTATAAGCCAAAAACATTGATAAAGTTTTTTAGATTCAAAAATTTGAAGTTTTTCTAAATATTTTTTTATTCTAACTAGCATGGTCGGTAACGTCACAAAGTCACGTGGGTAAGCGCTGGTAAGAAAATGTAACTGAGTCGATAGGCCAAATATAAAAACAACGTAAATTTTGTTTAATAAATATTTCCACAAATTTTTTTTCTACATAGTTATTGTTAGGTCAATGCGCTGCTAATAAAATATATAAAACCGTGTTTTGAAAAGTGACACTTTACTAGTAAAAATGTCATAACTTTTTTAAATATTTACAATTTTACAAAATATTTTAAAAATATGTTAATTAGGCTACTGCGCTTGTATTAGTAAAGCTTTTTAAAATTAAAATAAACAGATTTACAAACTTGCGGAACTTAAGTTTATTGCGAAGAAAGCAGAACCCAATTTAAAATATGCAATATAAAAACACAACAAACTTACTACTGGACTTTATTCAATTTGCTATAAATAAATTAAGTTGATCGCATTATTGCACAAGGATTGATATGGGATTAAAATTTTAAAAATCAGTCAAATATTCAAGTGTACATAACCAAAAAATAATCAAAAATAAATTTTATTTTCGAATGTTTTGAACCATTATTAAACATATTTGAAATAGAATAGAAATACTACTTAGCAATTATATATTTACAGCACAATATGGGCATATACTCAACTTCAAATACCTGTTTATATATTTCTTTTATAATAACATAAACAACTAAATTATATTTGTTGTTCTGACTAAAATTTAATTTATACGCACAAGTAATATGACTGTAAATATAAAATGGAAAAATAAATACAAAAACCAGTATTACTAATAAAATAAAAAAAGCAAAATGCTAAACATAAATTATTGTTTAACATTATATAAGTATCTTTTTCGGGTATTACATTGCAAATAAAACAATGGTATAATTTTTAATCGTAAGTGCAATGTCAAGAAATTCATAAATAACACACCATTTTACTTACTAGTAAATATACTTATAACATAGCACCATTTAAAGTATACATAGGCTTACTCTTTAGCTACTATTAAGGTAACCATTTTTTTTAAATTTGCCTACTTATTTATCTTAGCATTTCTATATTTCTTGAAAGACATATACTCTTTTAGAAAAAAAAACACAAGTTCAATTTTTTTTTTCGAAAAAACATTTTTTTTAAATTCCTTTTTATCCATAGTGCGATCTTTCTTTTTTCTTAAAATCTCATCTTTCTTAATATCCATAAATTGACCAAAAAATAAATTTAAAAATTATTTTACATTTTAATTTTCAGACATTATCTTTTATTAGGAAGATGGCTTGGTGCATCAGCAAATGTGTATTTGAGGCGAAAAGCTTCGGCAAGCAAAAGTTTAACTTCTTCATCTCCCCAATGATGAGTTGGCACATTTTGAATCATTAACATTACTCCCTTAAAAATAAAAAAAAAGTTTTAAGTAAACTGTATTTTTAAATGTAAAAATAATTTTTTTTATAGATGTAAAGGTCTACACAATTTTTTTATAGACATATATTAAAGTTTTTAGATATAATTTTTAAACTTTTTAATATCTAACATTTTTTACATTTAGTTTCTAAACTAATAAATAGATAAAAAAAAAAACTTGTGCACTAAAATTTTACCTGAAAATCATTTTCAGATAGTAATTGTTTTCTCCATTGTTTCAAGAATGCTGCACAAACATATATGTGAAAGTCTGAAAATCCGTCAGTTTCCGCTAAATAAGTATCCCATAATCTGATGGTGCATCTAAAATATAAAATTTAATATTAATACAAAAGCGTAAATGAAAAAATACAAAGTATAAGGTATTTGTTAATTGTAAAAAAATTTTAGGCAACAAAACTACATCTAACCATAAAGTTGTTTCATTACAAAACAATTTTCATGTTATATATTCAAATACATTTAAAAATGTAAATAAAATTGGTTACGCTTTGCTACCTTAATGGAATTTCTCTCATTAAAAGATTATTCATCCAACGAAATGAAAATTGCAAATATTCAATTTGTTCTGCTTCCAAATGGGCATGTAATTCAGCTATAAAAAATTAATAAGTGTTGTAAAAATACTGTATATCTAAAAACTTCACAAAACAAAAATTTAATTTCAAATGATTTTACGAACCTATGTCAAGTTCACAAAACTAATAAAACAGTATAATATAAATATTATTACAGTAAGCAATAAGATATGAATTACCTTAGAGCAATATTTACAAAAATAATAGTTTAAAGTACAAATAAAACAATATTAAATAAAGTATTTTTCAATCAATAAACCAATAACTTACCATCAACTCTTTTAGTAAGTTCCTTAAGTTTGTTAACTTTATGTTGAACACCGGGTTGTGCAAAAGTGTAATTATCTTGAATACCATCAAGCAAATTACTGACGCACCAAAATGTGTCAGCTTCAATGTCGTCTACAACTGACTGCTCTAGTTTTTCTACTTCAAATGTTTCAACATCACAGCTTTCGTTTTCTTAAATACAATTAATAGGTTAATATAAGGCTGAAGTGAAACACCAAGTTTTTGGTTAAAAAAAAGGTAGTTTAAGAAAGGGTTAATATTGAATTTTAATCAAATTAATAAATTGCCTGTTACTAATAACCTTTTTTTTATAAAAATTTCAAAAGCAAAATCTAAATACCTTTAATCGCCAAATAATTTAGGGCTAATTTAGGGAAATTTAAGGCTAAATTGTTTTTTATCAGCAAAATTTATTTAGAAAAATAGGCAATTTGTTACACTTGGGTGCTAGTGCTTGAAGTCAACTTGGTTACATAATTAAATATTTTCTTTTAGATAAATCATATGGGCTATTCATTAACAAAAACATATTCCACATTTACTAGGCATGCTGGCGGTTTAAAACGCTTTTCAAACTAACCTATTTGGGCTGACAAGAACACTACAAAAAATGGGGTAACAAGGTCATTAATTCCCTGAACATATCCACTTGCTGGGTGACGGACTGCCCACACAAATAAAAGACGTTCAAAAACCTAAGACAAATAAATAAAAAAGTACAATTACATTAGATAAAGGTAAGTGATATGAATAGCAGAAGGCATTTTATAGCAAAAGGGTGTGAAATAACTAAGTGAATTATTGCCCGTCTTAAACAACCTACATTTTGTACAATAGATTGTTGAAATAAAGGAATAAGTGGATTGGTACGCGGAATATCAATGTGAATCTAAAAATAACAAAACACAGAACTTTATTTAAATATTAAATAACATATGGTTTTGAAATTAAATTTTAAACAAATGTACAAGTGTATTTTTTGCCTTTATATTTAAAGCTTACGCATATTTAAATAGTTAAATTTTGAGTAAAAACCTGATGAAAGGTTTGTTGATACATTGGAGTTTCCCTAGATTCATAATATTCATCCAGAAACTTAAAATATTCTTTTCTTTTTCTTGTCATGGCACTATGCCGTCTGTCTTTATTTGCAGGAAGGTAACCCTAAACAACGAACTTTGTTTATTTTTTTAATTTTATATATTAATGTAGAATTAAATTTAAATTTTCTAAAAAAAACTTAATAAAGTACAATAGAAACTATCGTAAAAAACAATAAATCTAAAATAATTTTTTTTGTGAAATAAACAATATTGTATCTTAAAGACAATACATAGATAAAATTGTAAAAAAAAATTCTTACAGAAAGAAGCTGCCAAGTGATTGCACGAACTGATGAAGGAATTCCAGACCAACTTAATTTTTTTAATTCATCTAAAAAAATTATATTAATTGGTACAAATTTTAATAGTAAAAAACATTAAAAGTAATATCTTACTACAGCTCATATGAAAAATAATACCTCCCTGAAAAAAAATTATATATATATATACATAATAAAAAAAACAATCAAATTACTTAGATCGGTAGATTCACTGTCAATAAGGCTTCTGAAATTTTCTATTCGTATATTTTCTCTTGATAGATTGGAAGGATTTCTTGCCATTCTTATTGACTGTGATTTAGGTGCACTACCAGCGCTTTGTTTGTCTAAAAGCAATAAAATTAGAAAAACTTTATTTACATGTTACACTAAAAAGATTGAAAAATATATATATATACGAAATTTAATTAAATAAATTTAATACTAAAAATCAATAAACAATATCTTACTTGGTGGAGCTAAAACAATTTTACTAAGTGCAATATCATTATTAAATTCCTTTTGTTTTGTTTCACTTTCAGTATCTTTATTTTCGCCATTTTCAGTTACATTTTTAAGGTCCTTTTCACTTATATTTTTATCATTGTCATTTACGTTGCTTCTGTCAGACAAAAAACTGGTGCCCACAATAGGTTGTTTAGTGTTAGGGACTGAATCATTTTCATTTAAAGTGCGACTGGCCCCTCCTGGAGCTTTTCTAGCGGAGGGTGAAAATGTTTTGGGTTCACTTGTGACTGGGGAATTGGATTTTGAAGTACTTTGGGATGAGCTTTTGTCTTGCGTTAAAATTGATCTTGAATGATTGTCAATAACTGCTTGAGCTGTTGAGTGTACCTAAACAAGTATATAAATTAGTAAGGTTTTGTAATTTCCAAAATTTTCAAAAATGTATATATACATATAGTAATACTTTTAAATACTTTTAAAATGTTTTGAAAAACTTTAATATTATGGTGTTCTTAAAGTTTGTTTGTTTGTTTTAACAGCAATTACAAAAACAATAGTCAATAAAGTTTTACATTTTCTGGACTGTATCCCATCTCAATTTTGGCGAGAGCAGTCCTTAAAAGATCATCATCAGTTGCATCCCAAGCATCTTCTGTATGATCCTCAAACTCTTTAAATGTTAATTTGTGTCGAGGACCATGTTGGGGAGACTCAAACACTTTATTTCGACCGGCAGGAGACTGTACCATACTATTTTCAAAACAATAAAAAAACAAAACTTTTTTTTATTTTATTTTAAAATCAAAACCTAGCCTACTCTTTTTAAAAAAAAAAATTAAATAATTTTAGGAAAACACCCAGTTATAACAACAACAAATAACTGTGCTTTTTTAACAATATATTTTTTTGTTTTCATAAGTAACTTACATTACCATGTTAAATGGGTTAACAGGTATTTGTCAAAATATACAACAAGAACTGACATACTTACTGTGTTAATATAAAACATGAAAAAAGTTGAAAACTAATAACCACTAGCAGCAGTTTTATATAAATAAAACTATTAATTTACATTTATATAAAAAATATTGATTTTTACCTTCCTGGCTTTTTTCCTGATGATCGTTTCCAAAAAGATTTTTTCTGTGAATTTTCATTCAGACTGGGACTATTCATGTTGTTTAAAATTAAGATAATTTTTGAACTACAAAACTTAATATAAGACCAACCCTGCTACAATAATTTAAATGTAATTAACAAATTTAATTTCTTACATTTGTAATAATATAATTTGTTTCTACTACTGCATACACTTCACCATACGGGACGTCATTACTAAAAAATAACAAGTTTTATATTTAGAGTTGCCAATAAATTTATTACTTTAAGTAATGTTATATTTTAAAAATAATTTGTTAATTTAATATATATATTAAAAGTTTTTTTTTCAACAAAAATATAACATCAATTGTAATTTTGTAAACTATTAAGTAGGTAGACTATATAAAATAGAAAATACAAATTTAGGCCCGTCAAGGCCGGCAGCGCGTGTTGTTGTATGAACACTTGCTACACCACAATGAGATCGTGGGTTCAATCCCCACTGCTCTCATGCTGTAGCATTATTAATCAAGGCGCTATAAACGGTATAAACTCCTGCTGAGTCAGCACTTAATCAGCAGCATAATTACTGGGTCTCTATGGTATTCCAAACTGCCACAGGCAACTTGAGACTGGGTCGGAATAACTGATATTACTCTAAGTTTAGGTCGCGCATTCGACCTTCCCACATCGAGGATAAAGATATATACAAAAAAAAGTAAAATGACTTAAAATAGAACATTTAAAAGCAAAAATTAGAACTCGCTCGTTTTCGTGGTAAAACTTTTATCCCCTTTTAAAAATAGTTATAGCTTTGCTACACGATAGACCGTTGGCGTAGTGCAGCACTACCTTGTTTATTGCATATGGTCCTGGGATTGATTCCTAGCAATTTTTCAGCTCTCAAGTAACGTGTAAGCGCAGTGGGTTAATTTTTCGTTCATTTCATATTAATTAACTTACGTTTAAGCTGTCAAAGCGGACTCCCGTGCCAAGAGTAAATATATTTTTAAAACTGACAGTACAAAGGGCTTTGCAGTTATATTATTCTTTCTTATGTGTTGTTAACTTTTTGGTGACCGTTTTTTAGCTTTCTTCAAATAAACCACTCACGATTAAAATCTGTATATTTATATTTTTAAGTTTGTTTAAAGTTAAATGTACGTAAGTTGTTTGAAGAAAATTATGCAATAAATTGAAAAGCAAAAACTAAATTTAATTGAACACTAACATGTTTGCCTTCAAATAATTAATTATTGTTATATAAATAAAATAAAAACTGACGATGTAACAAAAGTGTATATTGTATCTGGTGTTGCGTTTTTTTTTTTATTTTAAAACTATGTACAAATAAATCATAACCACTTCATGGTTTACCCACTTTATGGCCCACAGCGTGATGTATTGGTCAAAACACTTTTACACTACATGAGGTCATTTGTTCGATTCCCAGTGATCTCATGCTTTAGCGCCCTTAAGGCGCTAAAAACGGTATAAACTGCTCTTAAGCCAATATTTAATCAGGAGTTTAGTTATCAGGCAATTATTATCTATAACATTCCAAACTGCCAGAAACAACTCGAGACTGGGTCGGAATAACTAATGTTATTTTATGTTTAGGTTGCGCATTCGACCTTTCCGCGTCTAAGCTAAAGATATATACAAAAAATCTATACCAGACAACAATCACAGTGTCCAAAGAGGGTTTAGTATATTATATATAAACCTAAATGGCAAAGAAGGCAATTAAGAAAGTGTTATGTTTGTACTTTAAATGTCACGTTCTGTTCGATTAGTTGTAGGCGAGTTTGATTTAAATTTTAAAATTGTATAGTCGGTTTTCTTCTTTTTGCGGTAAGCAAAAGCTATGACAAAAAGTAAAAAAATCCCCAAACTTGAAAGAACGACAATTATAACCAAATCATCGCTATTTATAAACTTTGCTTTGTTGCCACTTTGTTCGAACGTTAACCCATCATTAGTAGCATCAAAAGAATCAGTAGAGGTATATGTATAGTCCTTTTCGCCAGTTGTAATTAAAGAAGCGCTATTTTTAAGATAGTCGCCCGCCAACAAATCAGTTTGCCTGGTTTCTTCAATAGACAATAAGTCGAGAAATTCTTCGTAACGATCTGGATTTGAACTTGTGGTTTTTAAGGACGTATCTTGTGGGTATTTCTCTGTAAACAAAATGCTGATTAGGTGGTTGCATAAGTCGCGATTTTAATATGATAAGACAAAATGATACGCGCACGTATTCCTATTAAGGAGCACTGTGCAGCATGCTTAATCGCCTTATCAGATTATAAAAAAACGCGTGGTAAAATTGAATGTCTAGCTTTACTAAAACGTGCGTTTACGGAAATATTTAAACATAAACATACAATATTTAGATGCTTCATTGCAGAGTCATTGCACACTGTACATAGCTTATGAAAAGCTTATTTTAAACAAAACTCTAAAGCTAACAAGGCATTTTATCAGGTTTTAATGAAAACGTTACTTTGTTTCCTATATATATATATATTTAATTATTGCTAATATTAAATGTACCTGTGTAAAACACTGTTTCTCCACTCGGAGTTTTAATTGACTGTAAAGGCGGGACAGGGTACGGCGGGGAACGTAATAAAGCACATTGATAAGATTGTGGGATTGTTGATTTAATACACTCCTTTACTTTGGGCACACGGCCTCCATCTTCATAACAATATGAGCAAGGTCGACATTGGGCCCAAATCGAATCCCAGTAAGATCCTATTGAAAAAAGTAAAGCAAATGAAAATTTAAATATTATTTCTTTTAAATACATTATTAGATAATCAAAGCATATACATATTGGTATAACTCTTACCGTCTGGACAAGCCCCACATTTTGTATCTGAGTTCACGGTACAACGCTTTAACACCTTTTGACCCCCACATTGCGTGCATGGTTGGCAGCGGCCTCCCCTTGAAAATTTTCTAGAAGAAAACGTTAACCCCAGTTGACATTTCATGCAAAGAGTGTCAGTAAAGTCATTGTCAGTTTTACATTGGACTTGTACGCCACTTCCTGTAAAAAAATAGTTTTGGTGAGCACAAGTTTTTTTTACCTAAAAATATATTTTATAAAATTTTCACTATTTTTTAAAGGTGAAAGAAAGCCTATGGTGTTGTACCAAGACACACGTGTTAAAAGCCAAAGTTTACACTACAAAACTGATAATCTAAAAACGATTATTTTTAAACAAATCGCGTCACGATAATATTTCGAAATCTTGAATCAGGCCGCTAACTTTTATCATTAAAATGACAACACATACCAGCAGGGCAAATTGAACATTTTTTGCATTCTTTTTTATCTTCGTTAAAGAAATGATTTCCACCAGGACATCTTTGTAATGTCTTTCGTGGCTCCTTTGGCATTCCAGAAACGGTAAGAACAAAAAAAATTACCAATACACAAATGAAACTAATTGACGACATCTAAAAGTGAATAAAATAAATCTTATATTAAAAAAACTAGTTCTAAGGTATTTTTTTGGCTATTTTTTTGGTTATTCTGTAAGCGATAATTAACATTTACAACTTTTCCGAATTAAAATAAATCTTATAACCTTTTAAAAAATCTAAAAACTACAATACCCTTTAGAAATCTTATTAAAAATCTTTCGTGTAACCTTAAAAAAAGTCTTTTGTAAATTTTTAAAAAGGTATACACACGGTTATGTCAGTTTTGCGGCCAGACTTATTTATTTTGTCAATTTTTTCCGACAACATTGAAACAAACTTGACATGCAATCTACGACGATTTTCTTTCAACAAATTAAAAAAGAACACGTTTTAATCTAGCAGTGGACATCTTGGCTTTTTATCGAACTTCGTCAAAAAAATCAATTTCATGCATAAATTCTGCTACAGCATAAATATCTTATTTGTTCTATGTCGCTTAGTTGAGCATAATTTGGCCCTGGGCCTGATACTACAACGAAACTTTGTGTTCATGCATCTTTTATACAGCGTTCCAGTCAACTGAGGTGAAAACGTAACGGCTATTTTTAATACCCGGTCTAAAAACTGGCTGAACAGCAAATTCTTCTAAATTAGTTCGACCAAGATATATCTTTAATATTATCTTGTCTAGGGGAGCAAAATACTTTTCGTCAGTCTTTTAACCTAGCTTACTAATTTAAAGTAACACTCCGATGCTATTTTTGGCACTACGCTTAAAACGGTCATCCCAAATGATGTAAAAATTTTTATCTTTATTTAATAAATTTACCCAATCAGTCAACCTCTTATAAATAGTTATAACTACAGCGGAGCCTGCAATGCGAGGTTTTAAATAGGCTGGAATTCACCTTTCGGCTTTTTACAATAAATCATTAAGCTGGTCTATTCTATATAATGGCCATTATTGTTAAAAAGGGGAATCACATAACCTAAATTTAGGAAGTGATTTAAGGTTTCGAGTGCACAAAAAAATTCTATTATTTCAAGGGCAAACAGCAAGAGCACAAAACTGAGGGTATCGCCTTTAACGGAAAAATGTTATAGGTAATTTCCTTAGTCTGGCGCAATCGTATTTGCACAATAGCACCAGTCGTTACGTCACTGTGTAGCCTATTGTTTAAAACAATCACGTGTGTCAACAAATATATTTGCTAATTCAAATCAGTGTAGGTGGTTTAACTGCAGGTAAAGTTTGGTATTTAGATGTTTTGCAAATAGCAAAAGCGTGGGTTACAGTCTAAGTTAACTTGCGGTTAATAATGCCCACGCAGTCGGACAGATTACACAAATTTAAGCGGTCGGAGAAACGATTTTTTAATACCCAGTTTTAAATATATACTTGTTGAGTTATTTATACGATCAGACTTTGCCTGGCCTATTCTTATCTCTTAAATGTCGACGTTTCTCTTTAATACACCGCTAATGTATTTCCTTTTCTAAATATATAGACTTATGACGCACAATATAACTAGAACGTGTAAGACTTGATATACCACAGTGGTTTACTTTTCCATTAAAAAATGGTCTTATATTCTTTCCAGAAAAGGGGATTCTAGTCGTTCCAGTCAGACTGGCATAAACTTGCACTGGCAAAATGATTCATGATATAATTGTCTTTTAAACGTCTATTCATAGGCGAGACAGGCCCATATATACATATATTTGACATTTGAAATAAACTAGTTTTGTGACTTTAAAGCACTTGTCAAAAAACGCAACTACAACACAAGTAGCTTGTTTAAGAAGTTTTAAAGGCGGAACTTACTTAAAGGAAAAATCCCCCTGGATATCACCCTTTCGTAATTCCACCGAAATGAATCACGCATATAAAGGGGGTTAACAATCTATAAATAAATATTTAACATGACTCTTAGTAACGTGATGTGGTTATTAAACTATACTATTAAAAATTAAAACGATCACTTTAACAGAACCAAAAAACACAAAATTTAGTAGTTTCAAATACAGTATTTTAAAGTAGGAACCTTTTGTTAAGAAATTTAACCAAAACTAGTTGGTAAACTTATTTACTATAGGGCTATTTATAAAATTGATGTGTACATTATTAAGTGGTCTAAAATAGTTGAACGCTCGTCAAGTTGTATATTCAAATGTCATTCATGTTTTGCAGTCAACTAAGCAACTCGTCTTCGTGCAAAGCTTACCGGTACTTACCAAGCCATAAAAAATCAACCGTGCACAACAATTTCGTTTTGCAACTTTATATACAAACACGTAATCGTACCTTTTTGTTGTGTTCAATTTTGCTACGGAAAATTACTGTGGTATATATTTAACTAATTTGTAGTCGGCAAAAAATTTTAGAAAAATTTTCCGTTTTTAGTCGTTTGCCTTATTTCAATAACGTTATGTGTATTTAGTTGTTTAAACATGCCTTTCTATTTCTCAATCCGATAACCAACACAATTAAATTTCGATACCATATATTTAAAAATATCACGATAAATTGCACGAAGGCATATGCGTTTAATTAAAAAAAAAAACATTTTATAGATTTTGATTTTTTTTTCGTTTATTTAATTAAAGACGTCGTTAAGCAGATATGTAAGCTGCGCAAATAAGAAGGGGGTATTTTCTTGGCATGTGTTCTTACAAATGCCGTCACTATTCCGAAAAAGGCTGCTTTAGAATTTTTTTCTCGGTGTTTTCCGACATTACAAGAAATAAATAGACGGGACTTTTTGCTCTTAACTGTCCAGGAACTAGATTTTAATAACCGACATAACTGAGTGAATTTTAAAGTCGTTGTCAAGTTTTTATAAGGCGGTAGTGTAATATCATGTCGTTACCGCTTTTCCAAATCAAGTGCTTAACTGTCCTTAAATTCCACTCTGGCTGTAGAATCTATAAAGATAAACCACTTATCAGAACATATGTTAAAATTTTATGGGCAGAGTTACGTGTTCGTAATGGATTTTATATCATAAAAAAAAAATTTGAAAATTGCCTAAAATTTATTTGCATAATTTAAACGAGTTATTAAAAAGCTTTAAAGATTTTGTCAAATTTTACAGCTTTAAGTTCCGCTTTACAAAAAGTTTACTGTAATTTTCCCAAATTCTTCGGAAAAAAAATTTTTTTTTAACAACTATTTGTTGAATTGCAGGGCAAATATTTCGTAACAAAAGTATAAGAGGTTATTTTTGTAGCGAAAATGAAGTCTATTTTTAACTTTTAAAATATTACCTAAATCTTAAAAAAAATTGTTACAACAATTTTTTTCAAAAATAGAAAAGTAAATTTTTGAAAAAAAAATTTGCAACCAGTAATTAGTGGGTAAAAAAATCCAAATTAAAATTCAAAATTTTGTTTTTTATTTAAATTTTAATGTATACATACTTGGTCACAGCAAAGTAGTTCAATATTATTATCAGCAATGTTAGACGACTCTTTACTACTTTGCTCACAAGGTACAGTGGTCTCCGAGTCCATTCTATATTCAAAATTAAAATAAACAAATTAAATTACTAATTTTATTGCGGCAAACCCTTCTCAAAAAAACGGATATATGAAATTATTTTTCTTGGTACGTGACTAATATGGTTCGACCGAATTTAATAAGTTGATTAACAAAATAAAAATAAATAGTTTAAAAGTTACACAACAAAAAAAAAGATTTTTAGATTAACTTTTAGCTATTTAAATACAAGTAACGATATACTTATACTGTGGCTATTTTAAGCTTAGGAATCTAAAGAAAGTAATTAACATATTTTGACTTTAAATTTACATAAAAAAACTTTAACAAAAATTTTAAATTTACTTGTCAGAGGGGTGTGTTGTTCCGTTAGTTGAGGACTGCGAGGAATCGTCGCTCGCACAAATTATTTTCTCGTGAACGTGATCCATTACTTTTGAGATTGACAACATGTCGTTCGCTAGTAATTTACTATTCGCCCTATAAAAAAAATTTAACCAACTAAGAAAAAAACACTTAATATTTTTGAGTATTTTTTGTATATACTTTATTAAAAAATGCATACTGTAAATATAACCTGATTTTTTGTGCAAATTACATAGAATTTTTTTGTTTACAAAACAAATACTCAAATTGTTAAAAACAAGCCACATCGGATGCGAAATTTAAAATAAACTTGATGTCATATTTCAAAACGAGTCAACATGTTGCCGATACTAACAATTAATATTTACAGTCACGTGACTATATCGGTTATGTTAAAACGCGTGGGCGATTTTGCTGCCAGCAGAATTACTCACTGCAATAACAAGTCGGATTCGAACAAATACTCACGTTTTGGCTGGTTTAAGGCCCGAAGTGTGATGTGGTTGCAGATAAAAAGATAACTTCACGAAAACAGAAGAAATTTTGTTCTAGATAAAAAAAAATTGAGCGAGATTTAAAAATAGATTTGATTTGTTGTTAGATTGATTAAAGCTTCAGGTTTTTAAATGTCAAAGATAAACACATAAATATTCAATTAAAATTAATTAAAAAATATAGAATTATTTATTGTTTAGTGGTAATACAGTCATTTTATAAACACGTTTTTAATTTTAATTACCCTTTTTCAACTAGAGTCGTAACCTTTTCGTTAAAATTTTTTTATTGACATAATATAATTGTACAAATTACTTAATTTTAGTTATATTACCTCGATTACAGTTTGTAGTACCCATGTTGGGACAGTATCCCTTAATAATAGTCC
Organism: Corella eumyota; assembly: GCF_963082875.1. Taxonomy (NCBI): domain Eukaryota; kingdom Metazoa; phylum Chordata; class Ascidiacea; order Phlebobranchia; family Corellidae; genus Corella; species Corella eumyota. The sequence goes on from NC_137491.1 coordinate 8,456,991, forward strand.
TTCAGCATCACCAGCAGCATCCCCACACAACAATCTAGTAAGTAAAATAAATAAACTAATACATATTTTAATAAAATGACTACTTTATTTTATGGATCACTTGTACTTTACGGTTCTCAGAAAAACGCTTGTACTTTTTGGTCTTGGCTAACTCTTTTTTTTACTTCACAATACTTCCCTAATTCTCGCTTGTAGGGTCACAAGTTTTTCTGAGAACCATTAAGTACAAGTGTCCCAATTTTGCTCAAAAAAAAGAATTGGTAAGCATAAATATTACAGCCTAGAAATAACTGTAACAATAGTTAAAATAATTTAAAAAAAAAATGTTAAACTTTTTTAAATACTGTGAAAATATAAGTTAGTTTAAAAAGCAAAGTATTTTTTTACCTGTACAATGTCCTCCCCCCTACTTCACTAAACACCACTGGGGTATGCGATGGTATTTTAAAATACTGGTTTCCACCCAGACCCGGTTTCTTCTGGTTTTGATTGGTCTGGGATGGTTGTTGTTGTGGTTGCTGTTCTCCTGGTGCAGTTAATTCTTCTTCTAAAATAATAAAAAATTAAAAAAAAATTGATTTCATGTTTTATCAAACTTTAAACTTTTATAATATCACTCTAACAAGAAATAAAAATAAAGAGTGATTATTTTAGTAAACACAATGGGCTTATTTGTTGGGTATATTAACCTGGCTCTTCAGTATTTTGTATGTTTGTTGCATGAGTTTCAGGCCAATGTTCCAATAAGGCATGCAGTAACAACCCTCCATAATTCACTAAAACAAAACAGTATTTCAAATTAATTGTAACAATTATTGAAAACACAGTTGGTAAACTAGTTATTTATACATAATGAAGCTTAGTGGGTAATATATATATATATATATATACATATGTGTATGTCCAATTTATGGGCCTACGAAATAATAAAAAACTTTCATTTGTGGTGCAAAGGTAAATTATATTGGAAAAATAAGGGTTGTGACTTTATTATGACAGTTAAAATGCCGACTGTGTGATGCGACCAACTAGGTTACATAGTAGGACAAATCAACGCAAATAAAAAAATATAAATTGCAGACTTATAAAACATAAAAATAAAAAAATTAAATATTTAAAGTTTTTTAAACCTTTTGTAACAGGATCAGTTTCATCAAAGCCCTCCACATCCCTTCCTGTCATCCAAGCTGAAAAACAATCTCGCTCCTCCAAGTGGATGCTTAACATCTAAGACATAATTTTTTTATCTCTTGAAGTTATTTTTTAATGATAGGACTGTTTAAATTATCATCCAAAAACTTCTTTGTTTTGGCAAATCTTTATTCTCAAATATGTTTAATATCTTTAAATTTGCCCAAAATTATAAAAAATTAAGTTTGAGTCTAGCCTATATATTTTTATATTTACCCCAAGCTTAAGGTCAATACTGAACCAGTTTGGCACATAAAGAATTTTCTCCCTTTTCTTTATTTCCTCTTCAAAGTCACCTATACCTAGATCACATGACTTCCTGGCCTACAGAACAACATACCACTTCAATTATATGTTAAATTATTATATATATATAGCTTACATATGTATTAAAAAAAATTAAAATGTAACATTTTTAATAAATCTAGTGTGCATTTTACTATACACCTTATGACAATTTAAAACTAAACATTTTATATACACTTTTATAATACACTTTTTATAAAATTAAATGATAAATAAGTAGTGATTTTAACTATACTACTTACAGTCAAAACATCCCATAAGGCCAAGTTGTTGGTAGTGTCTTGGGTTAAAATATGACGCTTATCAGCAAGAACTTTATACTGTGTTATACTTGGCCCACCTAAACATAACAAGCTTGGTAAAGCTTGGTTGCATATAGGCAAAAATATTTTAATTAATTTGGTTCCTGCTCTACCTGGTATGGTATTGGTTGGATTTTTGGCATAAGAAATTTCACAAAATCTATCACCCATGTCCCCCATACCCCCAATATCAATATCTTCAGCTAATTGAAGAGGCCATTGATTGATCGAAGAGTTGGTAGTGGCACAATACAAATGTTCTGGTTGACTTTTACCATCCAACTGAAGCTAATATACACATAATTTTAAAAGCAATATTTTAGAAGATAATTTATCAAAGTAACTAAAAAACAATAATTTAAATGGAATTTAAAATAGCCTTTATTATTATTTATTTTTACAATTTAAAATGAATTTAAATTCTTTATACCTTTAACACTGATCCATTTTCCTCACATACTAAATAATTGGAGAAGTCCGGATCTTTAAAGTCGGTGCAGATCACTCTTCCATCCCTACCAGAGGAGTAAACTTGACTGAAATTGCTTCCATCCTGCGTGGCCTCCATAGTCCACACACCCTCGGTGTGAGCAGCCAGTGTTGCGATACATCTTTGTTGTCCGAGAGACCAAAGTCTGATTGTACCGTCTGAACTACCTGAAAGTACCTGAAAATATATAAAAAAATGTCACAGAGCTTATTGTTTTTGCAATTAAAACTATGTTTTTTTCCAGATAACCTAACACTTGTGTGGATCCTTTAAATAAAAAAAAATCCATTTACCTGTGTTCCATCTCGATTTATAATAAGCGATTTTACATTATCAGTATGCCCTTTGAGCTTCATTCTTTTCTCACAAGTTCTAGGATCCCAAACCCTTAAAGCTCTCTCAGTTGATCCAGCCACTAACACTGAACCACTTTCATCCATAGCTACACTGTAGATCGAGTTCTTACAACCATTTACATTGGAGGCTGTAAAATAATTTGATTATAAAGGATAGAGACGTTATTTTAACAAGAAAACTGTAATATTGATTTTTAGAAATTTAAGCTAAATATATCACAATTCTAAAGTAAAGATATACATATTTATACCAATTTTAAACACTTTTAATACACAATGTTATGCTCTTTTTAGGTACATTTGTAGTCCTCTTTATAACAAATGGTATTACTTGTGACTGTATTTCTTGTTGTGGTTAAAGCTGTAAGAGTGTTGACGTCCCAGATAAAAATCTGGCGATCCAGACCTGCACTAACTACTTGTTCCTTGTGTTTAGCATAAGCAAGGGCCCGAACATAATCCTTATGTGTGCGTAACGTAGACATGCAGAAACCTCTGTGGGCATTCCAGACTTTGACTGTAGTGTCAGATGAAGCTGATATTACTAAAATAGAAAATTAATTTATGATTGAAAAATATCAAAATTTTTAAACAATAAAAAGTTTAAGGATTTATTCATTTTATTTAACCAGTACTAAGTCCATTACAGAACTATGAATTATTTTTATTTTTTAAAAGTAATGAGTTACACTTTTTATATTGACACATAACACATAGGTTTAAATATACTGGTTAAAAACACATTATAATGACAAATAATTAACAATTCAATTTGATACTAACCAAAAAAATTAGGCCCCTTTTACTTATGGTATTAAATTTTAAACTACTGACTTTAAGACCATAAATGTTATGTTTATTATATATATAAACTTTTTATAAATGATTAAACATTAACTAGATTTTAATAAGTTAAACTGTCGAAGCTCCTTAGAAAAAATTAATATTACTCAAATACAAAAATTTATAAAAACTTATAAAATTCAGAAAGATAGATAACATTGTAATTCAAAAGACTTGTATATATACTAAACTTACATGTTCTTCCATTACAGCAAAGTATAATGTCGTTCACCCAATCAGTGTGATGTTCCATGGAAGTAACATACGGATCATTATCACCACAATTCGTGTGCCATTTTCGAATTATTGAATCACGACCTGCTGAGTATAGTTTATTTGACTGCGGATCAATCTAAAATATAAAGAAGTTAATTTTAATTTTGCCTTGTTTAATGGAACTTTAGTAATTTTAAATTAACAATGGAACAGTAAATTCCAAAAAATAAAAAGATTAATTCAATCTAAAACTAGCCCATGGTTTTAAATGTTATTTAAATTTAGCACTTTATAAAATAAAACTATTTTTTAATTTTACTATGGTTCAATATTACCTGCAGTGCATTAACACCAGACCGATTATATTTTTCTTCTGCATCTCTAATTACATAAGATACCTAAATTAGAATACACATTATATATATTGAAATATATAAATTAAAACAATTAAATAATTTTAAGAATATTTATTACCTGTATCTTCCTCCTTACAACACCATTATCTCTTCTTTGGTGCATTTTCGAAATTTACATTTTGATAATTTAAAAATATCCCTATGTCTCTTTACTAATTGCAAAAAAAACATGAATTTTGAATTTTTAAAATGGCAGAGTGAAGAGTTACAACTACAATGTACCGATACCTTTTAAATTAATAAAAATATGTTACATATCAGTAAGGAACATGTCAATTAATATACACCTTTTAAAATAAAGGAAAATAATTAAAAAACCTAATTAACTATAAAAAATGTACAAACTTAACTGCAAAAACACAATCTCAATAAACTTTAAAATAACACTTCAGCAATTTGCATAATTACAGAGACTATTTACAAAAATAAATGAAATTAAAACAACAATAAATTACAAGCACCAGTACACTAAAATTAGGAAAAATACTAAAGTAAAGTTAAATTTATGTTACTACATCTTGGTTATTAACAACAACAGGTTTATGCTTCATACCATTACAATGAGGTAATAAATGGCCCCTAATTCTATTCGCGTAAATAAAATAAAGCATGTAACCCACACAAATAAAAATGGAGGACAAAATAATCAAGATAGCAAATTGATCTGGACGTGGAAAAACCAGAACTAAAATATATTGAAGCATATCCATCAGGTTGTTGAGTGATGTTTGAACCCCATTAAAAATCCCCCTTTCACGCTCCTTTATATTTTCCTGTATGAGTTGAGTAATTGTAAGATCAAACCCCCATAATCCAACCCTAGCTAGAATTATTGCTGCCATAAGAATGGAAAGGGACAGAAAAGAAACAGGCCGAACAGTATTTTCCAAACACTTGATAATTAATTCCGAACCAGGTTTTGAAATTTCGGTGGTATTTGGCATACTAAACATAGCAGTAATTGTTGACATTGTACTCAAGTTGCTTATAGTTGCTGTAAAATTAGAAGTATTGAAAATTGTTCCATATTCGGTTTGATTAAAAGTATTTATAGATGTTGTGTCTGTAGAGAAATTTCTACCAGGCATATACTGAGTTACTGTCGTAGGAATACTCACAGTATTGTTAAATGTAGAAAGTGGTGAGGTTAAATTATTGGTAGTGTTGACCATAGAATTTATTGAAGTTGGGGTTAATATTGTAGAAAGTTCACTAGTCGTAGGGGTAGAATTGGCAAAAAAGGTTGTAGTTGAAGATATATTAATATTATTGTTAGGAATTTGATTGACAGGTAAGGCATAAAATGGACTACCAGGCAGAAAAATAGACAAAATACAAAATATAAGAGTTAACATTTGAAACACAGCACTAAATATACCAGTTCGTATTAACCCAACTTTTGATCTCAAAACAGGAAAAGCGAATGTGGAAATAATTCCAGTTAAAGCTGCCAAAGCTAGTAAAATACCAACCATAAATTCACTAAAGCACTGATTATATGCATAGGAGGTTGTTATGTATCCAAATCCAAGTACTGTCATGTAGAGAAATGAGAATCCAAAACAAGGTAAAGAAATTGGTTGAGCCATGTACAATTTCCATCCCTTTTTAACAACTAAAATAAATCCAAACATTTTTTGCCAGATTGAAACCTTTTTATCCTGAGAACTCAATGATGCTTTATCACTATCTGTGTCAACAGAATTCATGTCCTCATTTGTTTGTTCCTCTTCTTCATCTTCTAACCCTTCCATCTCTAATCCACTAGGCTCCGCTTCATTATGTTTTTTGAGATTCTTGAAGTGAAGATCCGGTGTTCTGTCATACACCATTTTAAGGAGTAAATATTCGACCATCATAGAAACAACATTCCAACAACAAATAAAAATAGCTCCTGCTGTCAAAGATACAAGAGCCATAATCTGACCACAGACTAGTGGAGCCAGAATCTTAGTTGCCAAATCAATTCTTCGCATCATTGCATTAAGATTAGCTAACATGTCTGATTTTCCTGACGACACAACAACTAACCAGTCTTTCTGAATAATAATTCCAGTTGCAACACTTGCAAGTTGGCTGATAGAGCCTAACAAAATTGCACCTATTTCAACAACAACATTATACCCTGCATGTGGTTCACCATAAACACGGTTAAGCAAAAGTATTACTGCACTCAAAATCACAGCAGAATTTTGTGTCACAAGTGCTACTCTTACAGAGTACAACCTTGGGTTTTTGTCGATCCAATCTCCAACTAGGGGACCGAAAAGTAACACAGTAAGTGATAAAGTTAATCCATATGCAGCTGACAGAGTTAACGAGGTAGGGTTAAGATCCAACAAAAATAATGGAATGGCAAAATACCACATTCGATCTCCCCAGGATGACAAAAAATGTCCCGCATAAATAAGAAGTGAAGTTTTCACCATTTTGTTTATTAAATGTTTTACAAACAAAAATTAAGAAATTAGCTAACCATTTTATTCTAAAAAGTAATACGTTAATAGTTTATTTCTATCTTATTTTTAACATATTACATATCTGTTGGTTAGTAACAAAACTTTCTGGTTAAATAATCACAGAGAACTGCACAGAAGGTGACTATTTACCACACAGGTGCATCGACTGTTTATTCGGAATACTGTCAGACTGTTATCAATTAAAAAAACAAACATGGACAATGGGATAATTTTTTTAACCCCAGCCCTAACCCTTTTCTGGAAAATGCTCTTACAGTTACAGCTTAATTGCCCCAAACACAAAACACAGTCTACGCGATTTCTGCATATTATTTTTTGTTCTGTGTGGTAAATTTATAGTCCTTCATCGCATGTGCGAGAGGCAGTCCTGTGTGGTAATTAGTGAGACCGTTTAACAGTTTAACTAACAAACAAACAACAAAAATATAACCAAGTTTTATAATAATGCCAGTTAAAATTTTTCTAAGTTACTGATCCAACAAACTATAAATTATCTTTATTAATATTTTTTCTATAAACACACAATAGTCGGATAGTTCAATAAAAAAACAATAATGATTAAGTTAAACTTAGCATTCTACTGTTTACAATTTTGCAAAATTTAATGAAGTAAAGGTGGTAGATACTTTTTTAAAAGAGCACTTTATATTATTTTTTTATCCCCGATAAAGCATTTATTAAATTACATTTAAAAAATAAAAACTGCATGTTTATATACATTATTAAAACTTAAAAAAATTGTGAAATTAGAAAAATATGTTAAACCTTTCTAACAACATAAATGTAAGTAGCCTTGAAACAACAAATCATTTTTCTTCTTTTATCACTCTTTGGTAACGCACAATCCAAACGTCATTCTGACGTTCATAAAACGGATATTTTGGCTTAGTTTGAGTCTTTCCTAGGTAAAACATAAACAAAACAATAAATTAGCTCACCTAAACTACACTTACATATTGTGTTACTTACCTTGTTGTAAATTGCTAAGGGAAATATTTTCGAAAGCATTATTTATTACCCCATCTTCTTCATCTGAACTATCAACAACCTCATAGAAATTATCAGACGGCGTCATATAGGTTAAATTCCCCAAGCCTCCTAAAACAAACAATGCTTTAAAAATTAAATTAATATGAGTTATGGTATTTAGGTAATTAAAATTTTATTTCAAGGTATTTATTTATATTTATCTTAGACTTTATTATTTTACTAATTTGAATTTCTTAACAAACCTGCTTGGCCTTGTAAAACTGTGCCCTGTATTGGCAAAGTGTTTTCATTTTGTAGCTGTGGCGTTGTACCAAAAGGAAAAATTCCCAGTTTTATTGGTGCAGTGAGAACCATATCGCGATACAATGTTGGAGTACTAACATAAAGCTTAAAAAAACAAAAAAAAAACTTGCAGCCATTTTGTACCTAAAATTACTGACTTTATAACATATTTAATTGATATGACTTACTTGCAGTACATAGCTAAATTTAAATTTATTAGAATCGTATCCACATGTAGGTGGCAGTGGAGGAATTCGAATAACTTGAAACGGCAAATAGAATTGTGATTTTTCTGAAGGTATGGTAACACCACTCATATTGGCGCTCCTGACAACTTCACGTTGATAATAATAACCAATTGATGAGTCGAACGACACAATTTGAACAAAGTCCAGTTTGAGTTCATTAATTGTATGCTTACTAAAATATATAAATTTTATTTGTTGTTTACATTATAGATAATATATCAATAATCACAACTATATGTCGTATAAAACGAATTTTTAGAGTAGTGGTAAGACACGTCAAAAATTATTTTATTTTATTAAACTCGTAGTTTGAACCTGTTGTTAGTAGCGATCGTTGTAATTTTAATTTCTTCTCCGGGTGAGTATCCACCATAATCAAATGACATTAAAATATCGATGTTAGGAATCCACCAACAGCAGCAAGCAACAGATTTCGAACTCTCGTTCACCTTAACAGGATTCTAAATATAATTTTAGGTATGAAATATATACTATATTTTAACGGTAAACTACATTTATTTAAACAAAAATTATAATTATCGAAGTAATCTTGCATTTATTGTCCTTAAAATTCCTTGGTGAATATTTATTTAAAAAAGTTACCCTTTGATTTTCAGTGAGTTCCACATTCGGTACAACGTAAAACATTTTCTCTGTGGTTACTGTTAAATCATTATTTCCTCCAGGCAGCTTTAGCTTTGCTTCAAGCTTAAATTTAAATATTAATAAAAAAATTAAAAAATTAAAATTATTATTCAGTTTTTTTTTGTTGATTAATACCTTGAAATTTATACCAGCATGATTATTTTTAGACACGTAAGAGGGCGGTAATGAGGTGGGCAATCGCTGTCGAAAATCCAACCTTGACTCCCCCTTTGGAAAATCTCCTTCCGCTAGAAATTCAAAAGTTAAACAACATTTATATCAACTACAAAGCCTTGAAACAGACAAAAAGTAACTAGAATTACATAAACCTTCTTTATGCAAAATCTGAACCGTTCTGAACAAAACTTGTGATTCCAGTTTTTGTTTAGTATTGGTGTAGGCTTGACCTGACCAATCTAATACAACACCTAGTAAATAAAATGTCGGTAACATCAAATACCAATAAAAAATTACAATTTGCTAGAAGTGCCTTACTTAACCAAGGCTACTTAATTTTGTAGCAATGTGGTTTTGCCTTTTTTATTTTTTAGTTTTACTTTGATTTACAGTTATCGTTACGACAAATAAATTCAGGTTTTGTAGAAAATTAAACATAATTTTTTAGTAAAGTACCGACTGGTTTTAATACAAACCATCTGACTTAAAAGGTTTTGTAAGGAATACAGTGACGTAACCGGTGATGACGTCACCCGGACGAAAAACTGCAGCCTTGAAGTCGAAATTAATCTCTAACGGCATTTTGTTGTATTTCAGATACCTGTAAAAAATAAATTATTATTTTACTGATGATTTTTTGTTTATAATTAGAAATAGGTTATTTAAATAAACAGTATATCGTTAAAGAAACTAAACAATATTGCGCAGCGTAAAACACTTCACAACTACTTCCCATATATATATAAGAAAAATCATAAAATCGCCTTTTTAAGGAAAAAAAATTCTAAATATGTTAGCTTGAGTTATTATTTGACATTTAAATTTAATTAGGTCGTATTTAGAATTACGAAGCGTTGCGTTTAGTTATCAATGGCCGACAATGAAAGGACATCCTAATTTGCACCCAACCAAACTTTACACAAAGTCGTATGTGCAAAGTCCCTAAGGCGCTTCGCAATTCGAGCGAAATTTTATTAAATTTAAACCAGTCTATAGATACAAGAAAAAAGTATCACGATTTTGCAGTTATAATGTTTACCAATACAGTACCGTGATTAGTGTAATCGACGCATGTATATACAGTATAATCGATATTAATACAATTGGATGCGCAATTTAAAAGCATCCGGTGGTATGTATTGTATTTAACTATATAGGCATAAACGATAGATCGCTTAATAACTTTATTGAAATGAAAACAAGTCAGGCCGTAATTAATCATCACTAAACAGCACAACAGTCGGTACAGGGTTGTAGTTAGTTTGTGGATAAATACGGAAGGCAATTTGGTTAACTAGAAACCGCAAACAGATTTAACTCTAAAACTACTTCGAATATAAAAATATTTTTAGTTTGTCAGTAAATTAGGCCTACGTATACGTCTTTGGGTGGTCGATAATATAAAACTGTTTTATTTGAGAAAATGTTGTCATATAAACCACCTGCCCAAATCCAATTTTTAAAATTCAAACGTCAAAGCATTGGAGATAGTAGCCACAAGACAGGCTATGAGTAAATAAATATACGAGATAACTATAAAAAACTACAGTGCGTTAGATATATGAGCATTGAATCAGACAACGTGTTACATTAGAGCAATAGATCAGCTATATACGTAATTGCAATTACATTTTAACAAAGTAATTAGCACCATTGCCTATTACTTTTTAATGTGTATTTGCCTCTACGTTACGAGATTGTATATGTTGACTTAACTGGTAATTTGTTTATTTTTTTAAAGATTAAAATATTTTTCGAGCATGTAAAGTAAAATGTGACTTAACACTTAACATATTGCAACAATACGTTGGGCAATCAGGAAATAACGTTTTGTATATAACAACATGGTAACTGCTGTAAGTCAGGCCCTCAATCATATCTCATCTGACTTAACAAATTTAAGTTTAACAACCGTATCTCAATCTAATGCCACGAACAGTACGATTGAGCCTCTGTCATGGACAAAAAGGCACATGATAGGCATGTCTTTGGCGTTGAGCGGGAATCTACTGATCAGTGTTTCGTTAAGCGTACAAAAGAAAGCACATAACAGGTAAAATCAAATGTATAGTTTAAAAACTAACAGAACCTTTATAAAACAGGTGTAAATCGCACTAAAAGTTAACACTTTTTTTGATAAAACATTCAACTTGCAAAATGGGTGATGAAGTTCTTTGTTTTGTCCAACGTAATTTTGTTTTACTTTTGATTTAACGCAATTTATTTTTTATATTTGCAGATTGGGTCAGGACAGTGGGATGAGCTACTGTTTCGACCGTTGGTGGTGGCTCGGTATGTTTTTAATGGTTGCTGGTGAGCTTGGCAACTTTATGGCATATGGCTATGCACCAGCTACCTTGGTTGCACCCCTTGGTTGTGTAGCTGTTCTCTCCAACGCTTTAATCGCAGTTATATTTCTTCGCGAACCTGTTGTTCTTCCAAGTATTATGGGTGTTTCACTTATAATTGTAAGTAATAACTACTTTTCTGTGTGCAAAAAAAACATTTTACGTACGACAAGATATATTTATGTATGGCGTTAATTTTGTTGCAGTATAAATATTTCATTTTATAATTGAACGAAAATTTGTTTTTATTATGCCTAGGGAATATTTTAAATTAAGTTAACGAGCGAAAAATTTGTTATGTTTTAGGTCGGTTCTATTATACTTGTCAGTTTTTCGGTGAAAGGAAGGCCGGTCCTTACTTCCGAGGAAATTATTCTTTACCTTCAAGCATGGCCTTTTTTACTTTACATGGGATTGGAAATCGTCGGCTTTGCCGTTTTGCTATATTTAAAGTAAGTAAAAAATACGTAAGGTTATTTCAGGTTAAGTGTTGTGTACCTAAATATAGTAAACCTATCATGCAACATAGCAAAGATGGATTTGATATTGATGAATATCTACCAACTAATAAATTTTATTGACATAACTTCCGTAAACACACTTCTATATAATTAAACTGACAGCTTCCATTCTACAGGTACATCAAAGGCAATGAACACATGATAGTACTTTTACTTTTGGTTGGTGTTATCGCCTCTGTGACAATCATAGCAGCCAAGGCTCTTTCCACAATGATTTCCGAATCAATTTTTCTTGGAAAACAAGAAATACTAAACCCTGTTTTTTGGGTTTGTTTAGTTATTTTACCTATCACTACAGCAACGCAAATTAGATATCTTAATCGGGTGAGTTGCTATTTTAATCAAGTATTGATTGACGACCATGAGTTATGTTGCTTGATTTTATAATGGCTTTGACTTTCTTAGTTTAACAACCAAGGAAATAAGGAAAGTAACTCTCCTTGCTTAGAAAATTACAAGATTTATGTTACTTTGCAGGCTATGCAACTTTATGATGTTTCTGATGTCGTGCCAGTCAATTTCATATTTTTCACCGTAAGTGCTATTCTGGCCGGTGCTATGTTTTATAAAGAATTCAACGGAGTTGGATTTGATCGAATATTTATGTTCATGTTCGGATGCATTCTTGCGTTTATTGGAGTCTACATAATAGCTCATCAGTAAGTCAGGCTAAGGACTAAGTTGTACCTTAATTTGATGTTTACCATCTTGTCTACTAAAATAGTAAATATTGTGTAGGCCTGGTCTACTAAAATCGTATTTATAGGTTATGTTTTTGCTAAATTCGGACACTAATTTTTTATAGAGGGGAGTATAGGTTAGAGGAGTACAGAAAACGTGGAATGACCGCTGATAGTGGTTTGATGACTGGCACATCAAATTCTTCCGAGCGTAGTTCTAGTTTTAACACTGAAGGAATATCTGTGAGTGACGCCGAAGATATTGCAGCTCAATCCACCGCCACAACCCCACCGGTAGGTGGCGGTACAGAGACTACCAGGCTCGTTGGTAAAAATAAACGATCTACAGACCCGAGAAATTCAGAATCGTGTCAACATGTTTTAACCGATCTGGTTTCGATTTTAAAAAGTACAGAAAAAATTGAACAAGTGCAACCAAAAGTTACTGATTTTAGGGAAACTTAAAAAAAATATTGGTCCGCTTACCTATTAGTCAATCAATAAAAACAGTATATTTGGATGTAAAATTATACCAAAATGTTTTTTGTTTTTTTTATTTGAAATTTTTTTATTTAAAATTGAAGAATGACTAATTTAAATTTGAAGTACATGAGAGTTTATTTACTAATGTGTTTACGTTGCTTTAAGTTTTAGTAAATACTGTGAAATAAATTAATTTTACTCAAAAATTATAGTTTTTATGACTTTGACAATTTGTTTCTATCAATTGTTTTCGTTCCATTTGTTTCGTACCCGTTGCAGCAGAAGATTACGACCAAATAAAACGAAAAATGTAACCCAGGCCGAATATTATACTTGTTATCAAATAATTTAATCTAACTAAATCAGAGAGCTTGACTTTAGGAGAATGGTCATTTTTAAACACGATATTTTAGGTGTAAAAATTTCGACCACATTTCATCGGCTACGGGTTTGTATTTTTTGCAAAAAAATTCGAATACTGTTTTCTTGCTAATAATAATGCAAACGTCGCAATACCAAGTAAAACAAATCACTTCCAAAACTTAGCTTTGAATTATTGATTGTTTGATTTGTTTTTAAGTAAAAAAAGACGGACTGATATTAATTAAACTGCTTCTCAACGAAACAAGAGACGACATTTTAAAAATTTAAACTTAAACAAAGCAGATTTTGTTACGATAATACATGTTTATTTCATGTTGCAAAACGTCGATGCCCTGATGTAGTGTTGGCAGGTTAATTCAGAGAATAGATTTTATCTACTCACATAAAATTTAGTGAATGCGACCTGTTTCTACGTAAGTAAAATCGCCTAAAATTGCCAGTTTTCTTTGTAGTATGGAAAACCTGACGCCTTTTTAGTATTATCAAAGTTCTGGCTAATTTAAATGCGCCCGAGGGTCTGAGTTTAAAACAATATCAACAGATAGTGTATTGTGTTGTATCTATCTACTTTGCACCCAGATCTATTAGCTCCGACGTCTACTAATTACTTTACGATATTAATAATGACCACCTATAGATGGAAAGGTAAAAAAGTTACTATAGCGATGTCTATACAACAAACAAGGATTAAGAAAAGATTACAAGTCTCTCCAATTACTTACAAAATCTATATTTTAAGTACAGCAAAATCACACTTCAATAAAGTGTGTTTTGTAATTTAGTTATAGAGGTATATTTTAGCTGTAGCAGTTAGCATAAATGTAAATACGTGGGCTAAACGCTCACAAAATCATTTTTAATTTTTTGGAAGTTTAATTTAAGTGACGTTTTGGATGATTACTATTGTAGATAAATAAACAGCATATTATTTACTAAAAAACAAAATAACAGAACTATTAAGCGGTGGTATAAATCTAATCTAAACAAATAAAACCCTTGAAAATAGATTAAATAACTAAAATACTTTTAAACATACATGTAAAAATATTAATTGTAGAATTAGTATATTTTGTGTTTAATTACTAGATCAATATAATTTTGAACAGGGAATAATCTAAAATAGATTTTTACCATCAGGCAGGCAAAACTAATCGAAAATTGATTTGATGATTTTATTTTTTAAAGGTTATTATTTTAAAGGTTATGTATTTATTATTTATAACAAAAACTCCACAATGACTGCTTAAAATTTTTTTGGCATACAACAAGCGTTAACATTGACATTAAAGCCATTATAATTTACATATATACATATATATACCCATACCCATATTAATATATCACGAATATAATTTATTAAATTATAAATTAAAAATTGCTAATATTTAACAAAACTATAAAACAAACAGCTATAACTTACTTAAATTTTTTTCAGAATGTGTCCAATAATTTAACTAAAATAAAAAATAACTTTTAAATTTATAAATTCTTAGATTACATTTGATGTTAACTATTTCTACTAGTACAGCCCAACTTAATAAAAAATTAGGAAAACATATTTCATTAATGTAACCAGGTTACAATTCTTTTGTTTGTTAATTACGAATATTTGTCATTGTAAAAGGTAAGGTTGGCTTTTTCAATTAATAGGTATAGTTTATAGGTTTCTTAATTTTATTTCGTAAGTTTAATGAACGTACGGTTCGGCACAACACAATGGACATTAAAATTAATGTTTTCATTTCCCATAGCTCAAAACGAATTTTACGTTTTGTAATTAAAGCTTTCTCGGCGATATATTTGCCTCTTTAATCGTCAATAATGATTTCCAAATCCTTCATTAAGTTTGGGGGTCGCTTGGGAATTGGTATTAGGGTTGTATAAATCAACATTATGCAGGGAATAGATACGGCAAACTAATGAATGCAAGCCGCGGTCTTAAGTGGCCATTTACTTGAATGAAAACGGACCTTGTTCTTCAAATCTGTTTCTTAAGTCATAAAACAAAGATTACCTCTGGGATCAAACTGACAAGGACAATAATCCTTTTTTTGATGATCACTACAAAATCAAGGGTTTTTCCCAAGGGGTGTCTCGTTATTTTTATTTTTTTTTTGAAGTATAAAACGCTCTGCATGATAGCTGATCGTTTCCGTTACGTCGTCTATTTAAAAGCTGTATTATAAATAAGCTATTTTAATACGCAACCCGACTTCATATGGGACAGAGTTAAGTCTAGAAATACAATCTAGAAGCATTAATATTCAGATTTAGGAAAATATATATATATATAAAGTTAATTAGGCTTTAAATTTTTGGTATACTTTTATGACCAAATGTATAAAGCAATTTTAGATTAGTTCCTTAACTTTAAACAAATACTAATTTTTTTTAGTGTAAAGTTCAAACTAGTTTTCTTGTGTAGTCTAACATATTTTTAAATAGCTTTACCGGTTGGTATGGGGGAGAATTTTTAATAACGACGTCAAAATTTTTACATATATAATAGCGCATCCGCGATTGCCAAATTAATTTTGTCCACGATTTAAGGAGAATGTTAGCAGATGGCAATTATTAATTATTAATCGCGCATTAAGTTGATATTGTGTACTTATGCATTAAGTGAACTGAAAAATAAGCGATATATCGCTTATAGCTATAGCTATATTACTACTCAGAAATAATAAAAATTCTTGATAAATATTTATTTAAATGATAAAAGGATTATCATTTGATGTTTGTACAAATATTCTTTGTCGATTTAAAAATGGTTGATTATTAAACAACAAATGTTAGTAATTATAGTTTTTCATGGAAAACAAATACTTTAAAACGTTGGCACAATTTTTTACAGAGACACAGCATTTTTTAAGCGTTTGCGAAAACGATCATTTAGTTTACAGTGTGAAAGTCAGAACAGTGTGGTATTTTTACTAAGGCATTTCACTTTAAATATCTTTAAGTTGCCTTAATTAAGATATAGTCTTCGTTACGCTTTGGTAATTGTTCGTATAGATATGTTACCAACTAGTGCATTACAGCAGGATTTATAACTAAGGAAAATAGGTTTAGTTTTAAAAGCACAGGTTTGTATATGAAACAGTTTGTTAAGTATAATGTTATTTAACTTTTAGATTATAATTAAGAATTAAAAAATGTGCTACGTCAATTGTTTAATATACTTTTAACACGTTTTAAACTACTTTACTTGACATATAATTACGTCAGTAAAAGTCTTGCATATTTGTGGTTCACGCAAGCAAGGAACAGAACTTTTTCACTTGAATAAATATATAGTCAAATAAGGGCAGGAAATGTTTAAATAAAACGTTAAAAAATATTATGGGTATTAATCAATATAATATTTTAAAAATTAATATATGGTTTCATGCGCATGTTTTAATTATTAGGACTTACAACGATTACCATTTCCTTTCATAGATATTGCAATGGCATTTTAAATATACAACAAGCACATTGCAAAACGATGAGATAATGTATGCAATAAATTTATACACACGTTACTATAATAAAAAAATGCACACATTTAAAAAACTAGCTTAAGAAATGTGCTCTTCCGGTCTTTAAAAACCCGCGAGTGTTAAAACAATGTAACTTTTACATGGCAACGGCAATTCGCCAACGCGATATCTTGAATTAGAATTGACGTCACTTATAGCGATGTCTACTAACTAGGGACAACGATGCGTTTTGTTAATTTGCTAAGCTAAAAGCATGTGCGTGTTAAAAGTATATAACCACTTGCAATAGAGTGCGTGGTGTAGTAACGTATTTACTTGTGCTTGAATGCGTTTAGTTAGTAACCATTGGTATTACAATTTTTAACTTATTTTTATACAGACAGATTCGTAAACGTTTTAAATTAGTTATAAGTTTTATATTTGAATTTTTATCAACGATGTCTTTTCCGAAACCCGACTACATTCAAAATTTTATTGACGACAAAATAAGAAAAGACAAAAAACAAATTGACAAAGCTGCACTGATTGACGATGATGAACTTTCGCCGTAAGTTTAACAAGTGTAAAAAACGATTTGATGATTAATTATCTTGTTTTTATAGAACTCAGTAGAAATGTGTTCTATGTAATATAAGAAAAAATAGAAATTTTTTGATTTAAAAGACAAATGTTTGTGGTGCATAAGCCTATGTGCATATTAACCTAAGTTTTAGTTTTATATTTGGCAGAACAAACGAGTACAACAACGGCGAGTATAGTAACAACATACCAAGCAAAAACAACTTGGCAATAAGGCCTAACGGGCACAAGGCTGGTTCTTCTTCTTCATTTTCCGAGTCCGACGACGCCGCAGCGAGAAGTCGAGGTTACCACTCTGGCACTGAACTTGATAAAATTCACCGAAGTGGTCGCCATAAAAGCCTTGCCAGCGACGCCGATAATGAAACCGATGACAGCCAGGAGATTTCTAAAAGGCGAGCGACAAGTTCGCCTAGTAATGCACGTCGTAAAAACAAGACTGATTGCACGCCGCTTTTTCTTGATAGAGGGGAAAATAATGCAGCGTACGGAGGTACGGAATCCGTTGAATTAAACTGCTCTGAGTCACTTGCCTCTTACAGTCCTAAGTTACAAGAAGGAATACTCCAAGCAGGCTCGAGTCAATCAACGGACAAACAAAAATTAACAAAACAGAGCGGGAGTCGGAAAAAGAAGGGACGTTCGGATAATCACGAGGGTCACAATCACGGAAAGAAACATAATCACGACCACAATCATGCCCACGATCACAATCACGGAGATCACGAGAATTGCTATGACGACCACAGTAAGTATTTTTTTTTAAACTTTTATTTTAATTTACTTAAAATTAGATAAGTAAACAAAGTCCATATGTGGGGTTCGCATTCACTCAACCCGCGTCATTTTGCACCCGGCAAATTATAAATACATTTTGATGTGTAATGTAAAGGGCTTAACATATATAACATAGGATAATGTTTTCACTCGTCACTTTTTTTAAAAACGATTTCACCACAGCGGAAAAGCTGGTTTCTTAAAATTGAATCGGAAAACCGAAATAATACGAAATGCTATAGGAAGCAAAAGTTTACGGAAAAATACTCTATAATATAAACTGCTACAAAATTACTTCTTAAAAGTATCATGTTACAACTATGCTAAAATAAACAGCACATATACTGGTTAATTTAGCGGTAATGGCGACATTTTAAATTTAATATTTTGATTTTACGATAATTTTTTCTAGGTTCTGGTAGTTCGTATTTATCGGAAGGCGAATCAGAACATTGCCACGACTCGAGCGACGAACGTACAGAAAAAGACCAAAAAAATCGGGAAAAGGCCATGAAAAAATTAATGATTGCAACAGCTTTAAGCTTTTTGTTTATGGTCGGGGAAGTAGTGGGTAAGTTTAAACGATTTTAACACAGCAAAAAAGATTGTTTACCATAGTTTAAACCTCTCGTTTTACTATGAAATTAAAATCATATTTTCTAACCGCAGTAATTCACGCTTCGCAGTAAAATTATTCAACAATTTTTCCGTTTAATTAAAATGTGAGGAGTCACTCATAAGTGAAATTTAATAAATGTGGTTATGCTCCTAAATTTCTATGCGGTTTTTGACGCATGACGCTGCGCACGGGGTTCAGTGTCGTGTGCAAAAGTGTCCCATTATTAGTTTAGATGTTATTACGAAACGACTCCGCCTAAAGCAATAAATAAACAAATTAAAAAGCTTGTTAACTTGTCGACACTATTTAATTGACGACAGATCCCTTTTAAGTTTTTAAATTGTTAAACTTGTATTTACAAAAATACAAATTTCACAATTCGATAAAATTCAAATTTTTTTTGCTACCTATTTTATTAACAATTAAAAAAATATATATTTGTTAACTAATACATGTGCCTGAATAAATTTATGATTTTCCTTATACTATATAAATTAATATTAGCCAAACGCAACGATTATTTCGGTTGTATAATGTTGCATAATATACCAAACACGAAAATACCGAACATTAATAATTAAAATATTACGTAAATATTGAAAATTTTGCAACAAATTCGTAGGCTTATCAGAACGCAATCTCAAATGTTTAATATCCGCTTACCAATTTTAGAAAAATTATAACATTTTAAAAATTGCTAAATCTCAATTTAAAATAATAAACTTTGTTTTTTTGGTTGTAGGTGGTTATTTTGCGAACAGTTTGGCTATAATGACTGATGCTAGTCATCTCTTAACGGATGTCAGTAGTTTTCTGATCAGCATAATTGCATTAAAAATGGCTGCGCGCCCTATCTCCAAGAAAATGACCTTCGGTTGGCACAGAGCAGGTAAAATAAACATTTGAATATTTATAATAACTTTTTTAAGAGTTAAGTTAAAAAAATAATATGGCATTGTACAAAAACAGCACAAAAGCTGATAGATTTTTTCGTATCAATATTTTGTAAACCCAATTACTTTTTTAAATTTATTTCATTAAACATCAAAGATTTAAAAAATAAAAATTCTTTTTAAATAAATAGGAAGTAAAAGTTATTTCTTTTAAATCTTTAGATCACAAATTTTTTAATAAAGAAATTATGGGTTGGGCTTAACAATGTTGTTACTCAGATGATTAAATTAATATTTTATTTGTAGAGGTTATCGGGGCTTTGATCAGTGTAATGGCAATATGGGTTGTGACCGGTGTATTGGTTTATCTAGCTGTGATGAGGTTGATTCATAAAGATTATGAAGTAGATGGAAGAACAATGTTAATAACTGCATCACTAGCGGTTGGATTTAATATAATGTAAGTGTAAAACAAATTAAAAATCTAATTTTCAAAAATATATGATTTTAAATTTTACGGGAAAAATTTTAATTTCTTGGTTTTAACTTTTTTTAAATTTTTTTAGTATGGGGCTTGTTCTTCACGAGCATCACGGACATGCACATGGTCATTCCCATGGCAACGGATCACACAATCACGATCATGATCAGGAATCAGGAACTGGTTCTAATCACGATGGTAAGATTAGTTTTTAAAATATGTTATACAATTTTAAAGTTTTAAACTAAAAAGAAATGTTGACATTTACAACCACAATGATTATGACTCATATAAAAGTGGTTTCTGATTAAAACCTATAATTTAGACAGACATTTTTAATGGTTTTACGCATTTTGACTTAAAGTCACGCTTAAATTGGTAAACACAAACTTGTGTTAAAGGTTAAATAAATTTTCTGTTGAAATATAAAAGTGGTAAAGCGTCACGTTAACTGGAATCAACCTTTTTTATTTAAGGTCCTACAGGAAACGTAAACGTCAGAGCAGCCTTTATTCACGTTGTTGGAGATTTGTTGCAAAGTCTTGGCGTACTAACCGCTGCATTTATTATTTATTTCAAGGTAAAAACGGAATATCTTAAATGAAACATTAATAAGTACCTTTTATATAAAAAAAATGTTTTATTTTAAAAACAAGTTAAAATTTAAATGATTTGTTTTTTTTTAGCCCGAGTACAAGATTGCTGATCCAATTTGTACATTTCTTTTCTCCATCTTTGTACTTATAACAACTATAACTATTCTCAGAGACACTGTTATTATAATCATGGAAGGTAAATGACCAAAGATTATTATTACATTGACTATTATTTTGTTACCTTTAGTTTTTAAATCTATTGCGTGTAATGTTTTTTTAATTTCGAGGTGCTTGAGTTTTAACTTAAATGTTCTGTTTTGGTTAGGTTCGCCAATTGGAATTGAGTACAATGATGTAAAGGAGAAGTTATTAGAAATAGACGGAGTGATGGCAGTCCACGATCTCCGTATTTGGTCATTAACTTTAAATCAAACTGTTATGTCAGCTCATTTAGCAATTGGTAAGTTGAATAAATTATAAATACATAAAGATTTTTTTTATATAAAAAATATATAAAATCAGCTTGCAAGGACGGAAATAAATTGTATTTTAATTCTTATATAAGGTATATAAGGTGCTAACTTTTGCATATTTGCTTTATGATTTTTTACAGATAAAAGTACAGAGACTCACGATATTTTAAAGCGTGCAACCCGAAAGTTAAAAGCTTTGTACGACTTCCATTCACTCACCTTACAAATCGAATATTATTCAAACGATATGGACGACTGTAAAAAGTGTCAACCAGCGTAAAAACATGTTTCTTAAAGTTTGCCTCAAAGAGGTTTTACGATTAACGTCATTTGGTATAATGTACCAACTACCTTACCAAAAGTTTACCTGGTATGGCATCTGCAAAACGTTTCTTTTTAGGCCAAGGCGCTATGTATAAAATGGTTTTATTAACGTACTGCACTATAGTACATTTGTGTTAATCTGAAAAAAAGTTTATTTTCAAATATGCTAGGCAAGCCTACTTTGTAAGTAGTTATGAAGGTATGGCATTTGTTTTTTAAAACATTTTTTTTGATGTTAAATTATAAAATATTTATATATTGTCTTTTCTGTTGTCTTGGTTATTTATTTTAATATTTAATGTTGGCGCACACGCGAACTTTACTGTATTTGTTTTAAAACTTGTAGTACATTTATATTGATCTTTTTAATATAGACCCAATATCGTTAAACTTACTTTTATAGAATTTTCTATCTGCAATTTAGAATTAAATGTGCTATATACTTGATTTGGTCTTTTTTTACTTGTTTAAGCATCGCTTAGATTTCATCAGTGCGCTGCATATATTTTAATAATCTGCACGTGCAATAAATACAAATTAAAATGCTGTAATTCTGCATTTTTGCTAAAGGGTCGTTTGGATAGAAATGAAACAAGAAAGGTTTAACATGAGATATACAACGGGCTTTAAGTTGATAAAAAAATGGACGTAAGCTAAAAAGACTTTACATTCTCAGTTTTATAATAAATTTAAAATTTTTAAGAAAAATTAAAGTTGATAAGTTGACATTCTATTTGTTTTAAACTTTAAGAACCCATTTTTTTTAGTTAAATTTTTGTAAAAACCCTGTTAAAAATATCAACATTACAATACTTCCACATCAAAAATGATATTAGTTTACATAAATACATCAAATTTAATTTTGAGAGATCGATATCAAACTTGTTCAAGCCACTTTAACTTGAACTCATGTAACTAAGTTAAAAACTCTGTTCATCCAAACAACTCAATCGTTTTCAAACTTAGCACATTATATGATAAACTCCTTGTTAAAATATACAACTACCACAAGATTTTAAAACGAATAAAAATATTTTGTTGATTTACAAATTTACTTGACCGATGACTTATATTAATTCAAAGTACTTAGTTTAGGTATCAGTTTAAACCAACCATTAGCAAACTTTGCCTGTGAACACAATTTTACCAAAGCAAATTTACAACGACTTTAACATGACTTGTTATGTAAGACCATTTAAGGTGTAAATGTACAAAAAAATACTCAAATATATATTTTAAAGAACTTGAACGCGCAAAAATTGTCAATCAATGATTTTAACAACGTTGATTATGCAATCACTAACCTTAATTAAGCACCAATTCAATATCCTGTTTAAAATCAAATAACTAAATATTACCAAATAAAAAACAAACAAAAACATGCTTTTAACTTGAACATTTAATGTGTGCCATCTGGTTTTAAGAGTAGTTTGTGGTTTTTGATTACCATTACCATTCCAATGTCAACCGCAATTTAATATAGTACAGAACGATATTTGCTAAATTGTTTTAAAGTACTTGTGATACGTGTATAATGTGCGTACTCGTTTTTTTATGGTATTAATTTTTACAAATTAGTTTTTTTGGGGATAAATAAATATTTTATATGGTTAATAACAGACAAACCGGTAAATTAAATGTCAACTGAAATAGGTAAAAGCCTAAAAATCGATATTGCAAGGTCGCCCGTTCTGACTTCGAAAACAGATGATTATCCTCAATATGATGACGTTTTTTTAAAAAGATACGGAAAGGAAAAGTTCACCAAAATGATGAAAAATCAATCTTTAAGAAAACCTATAAAAACAAAGTAAGTATACAAATATATTAAAAAAGATTATTATAATTAAGATATACTTAAGAGAACAAATTTTGTTGTCAGAAGCGTTTTTGCACCTGTAGAAAGAAAAGAAAGAGAAATGGAAAACGGTAACATTTAATAAATTTAATCTGTTAAGGTTATTGTTCTTTAGAAGTAAAAAAAATATTGGTATTAACGCTTAATATGTTGTAGACACTACCTACGAAGATAAAAGTAAACCATCAAAATGTGGATGCAGAAGTTTAATACAGAATAAAACACATCAGACTGGCCTCAAAGAAAATCTACTCCAAGATAAAGGTTTTCTAGTTTATGAGTTAATCGAGATTGTTTTTTATGAAAAATATTTTTATGTGTGTTTAGGATCTCTAGATAATACAACAATGAAGTCTAGGCTGCCAAAGAACGACACAGGCTTGCCCAAATCACGCGGTTCGTTTTTTCTTTCTCAGATGCTTGATGAAGAAGAAGAAAAGTGTTTTACTCGAGATACTTACACGAGTATATCTATACCTCCCTCCAGAGACGATACTTTATCTTTAAAACAATTTACCAACCAACAAAGTAAGGGCGAAAGATCAAAAATCCGGTTGTTTAAAGACAACTCTACACAATTCGAACAAAAATATGTGGTCGAAGTAAAACGAACTGAACCTAGGGAATTATGGCCAAGCTGGCATACACCAAACTCGAAACCTGTGCAAACTGAAAGTGAAAATTCCATTGTTGAAAATAACCCAACGCTTATAAAAATGGATGCAGCCGTAAATACATTTCCGCCACCTCTACCACCCCGATTGCCGAACCCGACTTCACTTAGTAAGTGTAATGTGACATGTAATTTTACAATATCTTTTACTAAAAAATAGCTCCACTAAAAAACATTTATTATTAACATATGTTTGGTTTTAGAAAATCAATTTGAAAATCAAATTCAAAATACAGTTGCTACACAAAAAGATGCTGAATTAAGCATTAAGGCTTCTCCGTCTATAAACAACAATAATGACAGTTTTCGAACAGGATATGTTGTTACGGCTGGTAATAACCATGATTTCTACATTCATAAAAATAAAGTGATTTGCAATCAATGTCACTCAAGTAAGTATTCAATTGACCATGAAAAGCTGTGCACAATAAACAGTGAAACATCAAAACAACTTCTAACAGCGGAGAGCACGAGGCCAAGTAAACATAACATTTTTAAGCGGCAAAAACAGCGAAAGTCTTACAAACAAAAACCCAAAAATTGCAACAAAGTTGTACATGTCTGTTGTTGCAACAATGAAATTAAAAACAAAAATCACCAATACATTTACAAACTAAGGTGTAAAAAAGAAGCTTTTAATACACAAGAACAAAACAATGTTTTCTATACATACAAAGATTCAAATGTACCATTAGCATTAAGCTCTGTATGCAGTTCTTCGACATCTTCAGATACGTCACTTAACTTACTCGAGAGCAGTAATGAAGAAAATTCAAATACGGAAGACTTTGTTGCCGGACAATTTTTAGAAATACAAAGTGCAAAACAAATTTTACCCAATATCAACAACAGTATCCATGCAACAAAATTCAAAACAAGCTGCCAATCTAAAAGTGAAGTTTATACAAACCAAAAGCATAGCAATGTGATGTTGAAAAAACTTCTAACCCCAGCAATAAAAGAAAAAGAAAGCAACCAAAACCCAAGATTGCAAACCTCGCACACACAAAGACCTCACACAGGATATTTAAATATGAAACAAGACTCTTTAAATCCTAAAAATGATCTTAGGCGATATAGTTTTGAAGATATAACTGCCAAAGACATAGTCGGATATGATAATCGAGATGTTAGACGGGCTAAGGAAGCTAGTTCAGTCTCAGGGCAGCAAAAAAATAGATCGACTAGTGGAGAAAAAGATTACATAGAAAGCAAGTTTCAAAACCAATGCAGCATTCAACAATCTGCAGCTAGTTCAAACGGAACAAAACAAAGCTCACTTGGAACTGGAAAAAGTTCTGGTCTTTGGACTGGCAAGTCGTCATTACCAACCTTGGTCCGAGGCGATGAATGTTCCGATTTTGTTGCTAGCACATCATCAGTTAGTTTTAATTTTGCCTCAAGGTGGCGTCATAAATTAAGAAGTAGATTTTCAAAGACTCCTGAAAAAACAACTTCCCTAAAATGCAAAGAAATTCAAAGTCCTGAGCGACCAATTAAAATTCCTGAGCTGCCTGAAAGCCAACCTAAGTTTGATCAAAAGGAACAAGAAATCAATAAGTAATTGTTTTCGTACTAAACAAATAATGCCTATATATATTTAATTTTTTGTTTATTTAAACTTTTATCATACCCATTTTTATAAGGAAAACAATGTCTAATCAACACGATAATAGTACTGATGAAAAACATTGTGCTTATAGGCGATCATACCAATTTAAATGCATGGGAGAAAGACTGAACAATAACAAGAGTCCAACCAAAGGTGTGTTTAAATATAAAAAGATAATTAGAAGTCAAGAAACCTTAACATTAATATCTTTCTAGAATTAGAAACAGCAGAAAAATTATACCCCGTTCTTTCAACTGCTAGAAAGTCAGTCTCACGGGCGTCAACCGCGGCTTCTAGCAGAAGACAATTTGTTTCCGATGAATTAATTGTCACAGATAATCAAACAAGCAAGGTTAACACACCCTTGATGAAGAGTAGGTTAACAGCTAGCAGGGGATCGACTGTCAGCTTGGTTAACACTATTGAAATTCCAGAAAAGACAACCGGAATTACAATGACTGGTAAAGTAATTGCTTTTATAAAAAGCTGTTTATAGGTTGATTATAAAATTTTAAATCCTGTGTTAGATATATGGGAAATCGAAATGCCAAAACAAGTTCCATTGTGGAAAAGAGGGCGTATATCAGCCGAACCAAAATGTCTCACAAAATGGCTTGAAATTGATAACTTTTACCCGGACCAAAGACAAACGCGAAGTTCAAATCCATCGCCATTTTTTATTCCATCCCCGAGAAATACTTCCTCGAACACTAACTTTTTAATACAGACTTCTCTATCACTTAGTGAGTTTTAAAACTAAGCGACAATTTTGTGTATTATATATATTTTTAACTTTTTAGACGTTTCATAATTATGAGTTTGCATTGGTTACTATGAAATGCTCGCCATGGCAACAAAGCAAAATAGCAGTTAAAAAATACAAATACCATCTTAACATCTTAATACATTACTTTAATAAATTTTTAGAAAATTCAAAACTTGGACAACTACAAGATAAAACCAATGAATTTCCAAGCAGTGTAAAATCTTTTACTTCCACACCAGAAACAAAACTGGACAGAAGAAATGCAAGGCGAAAATATTTAAAAATTGTGCCAAAACTTGGCGAAATGCGAGAAATTTCAGGACGTGCTAATGCTAGATCTATTTTAAGAAATCCAAATTAAACTCGTATTTCTCTCAATTAAATATTTGTAAATAATTTTAAATAAACAGCATAACTGTAGTGATTTCTGTTATAAATTTTTAACGTTAAATTTTGAATTGTTACGTTTAACTAAATTCTTGTTTGCAAAAGTGTTACACAGTATTGATTGTGTAGTAGGCTATCCCCTTGTTTACTGAGTAACTGATTACATTCAACAACTTTCTGATATAAATACATATTGAAAATTAAAGAAAGGTAAAAGTAATTGCATTAAATTTTATTGACAAATAAATACTTCACAACATAATGAAAAGTAAGTCCGTCGCCAAAAGTCGATGATTTATTGCTGAAAATAAAACAGAAAATGATTTATTGAGTTGTCTAATATAAATGTAGACTATAATATATATTGTGATATCAAAAACAATTTAGTGTATCTACCTTATTGCTATCTCGAGCCTTTGATCGCATCTTGTTCAAAGCAGATTCAGCCATATCAGCTCTCTCTTCGGCATCATCAAGTTCGTGTTGAAGCTTGCGGTATTTACTCAAGTTTGAGTTGGCTTGCTCCTCCTAAATATTAATTAATATATTATGTAATTATGATGATAATATTTAAGTTAATTACCGCTTTATTTTTATTAAAATTTTGCGTAAGTGTATACTGTAATTTATTTCTTACCGCTTCTTCAGCTTGTCTCTTGTAAGTTTTAACTTTAATTTGCAATTTATCAACAAGATCTTGAATTCTGGTCAGATTCTTTTTGTCTTCCTCGCCTTGGTAAGTAACCTCCTTAAGTTTTCGCTCAAGTTTTCGTTGAGATTTAACTGAGTCACCGTTGCGTCGTTGTTCAGAGTCTAATTCGTTCTCCAATTCTCGAATCTAATTTTAAGTTTTACATTATTATTTATACCTTAAAACAAATCAATAATAATATAATATTCTAAGATTATATGAAATTAGCTTACCCTAGTTTCGAGTTTTTGAACTTGTTTCTTTCCACCTTTGAGAGCAATGTTTTCAGCTTCGTCCAATCTTTGTTGGAGATCCTTGACAGTTTGTTCCATGTTTTTCTTCATTCGTTCCAAGTGAGACGATAAGTCTTGCTCTTTCTTAAGCTCTTCAGCCATAGTTGCAGCCTGTCATTGTATATAAAATTTAATTTATAAATTTTGGAACTGTGTTGAACTAAACAATTGTTATCAACATTACTATTACATACATCAACAATTGCTTTCTTGGCCTTATCTTCAGCATTTCTTTGTTCTTGGATCGATTCCTCGACCTCACCTTGAACAGTTTGAAGTTCACCTTCAAGTTTTCGTTTCTGATTGATCAAAGCAGTGTTCTGTGTGTGCAGAAGGTTGGATCGTTCACTGCAAAGTAAAAATGTAAATTTGACTAATGTTTATTTATTTTTTTATAATTAAGATTTAAAATGATAAATATCAAAGTAATTTACCTGCTCTCAAGAAGTTCAGTTTCGGCAAGTTTTCGGCCTCGTTCAGCTTGTTCCAAAGCAGATCGTAGTTCTTCAATTTCAGCTGTCAACAAATTGCTTCGTCGTTCAATCACAGCAGTTTGTTCCTGGAGGTCTTCAGAGTGTCGTTGAGCTTCGTCAACTTGCATTTCCAAGTCCTTAAATTAAAGTTTATACATTAAATAGTTTTTATAAATTAAAAAATAGTGAATACAAATTGCAATCGCCTTTGGTTTTACCTTAACGTGTCCTTGGGTAGATTTTACGTTCTTTTGGGCTTCAGAAGCTTGTCTGTTGGCATGACCAAGTTGGATTTCAAGATCGTTAAGATCACCTTCCATCTTCTTCTTGATCCTGACTGCTTCTTGTCGGGCCTTGCTCTCTGAGTCAAGAGTAGTTTGCATAGATTCGATACTTCGTTGTTGGTTTCGGCTAAAAATATAAGGAAATTAGTAAGCTACAATGGTAAAAGTTTCATAATTAATAAATGAGTTAATGTTTAAATTTACCGTTGGTTGTCAATTTCTTCGTCTTTCTCGGAGACTCGTCGTTCAAATTCTTGTTTGATTTGAGCAAGTTCAACTTGGAGTCGGAGTACTTTTGATTCTTCTCCTTCGATTGCTCCTTCGGCCTCTTCAAGGGCAGCTTGCATCTCATTGCGTTCGTGTTCAAGAGTTCTCTTTGCTTTTTCAAGTTCATGAATGCTTTTGCCACCTTCTCCCATTTGGTCAGTGAGATCAGCAATTTCCTCTGGAAAAAAAAGTTTAAATTCACAATGATGTTAAATCAAAGATTTAGTATTATTCACCTTGTAAGTTTATTATTCACCTTGTAAGTTTTTGTTCTCTCGTTTTACTGTTTCAAGTGCATCAAGAGCTTCCTCGTAGGCGTTTTTCATCTTGAAAAGTTCAGTGGAAAGACTTCTGGCTTCCTTTTGAGATTGTTCAAGTTCAACCTGAATTTCTTCTCCCTTTTGCTTGTGCTCAGCAAGAATCTTAAAAAAAACAAATTGTTAGGTTTAAAATGTCATTCAAAACTACTTCTTATTTTCTTAAAGGTATGTTATGTATACACTTACCTTGTCGAAATTGCGTTGTTTTTTGTCAAGTGCTGCAGCGGCCGAGTTTGAACGTTCCAAATCAATTGTAAGATCTTCAATTTCTCCTTGAAGTCTGTTCTTTGTTTTGTCCAAGCTAGCAGCCTTTGCTTGCATGGCTTCAACTTGTTCCTCAGCATCTTGAAGTCGAGCAGCCAACTTCTTTCTGTAATATTTATTATTTATTTAAGATTATTGTAAGAGGTCATGGTATAGATTATTATCTTGATGTATATAACAAAACTTACTTGGCTTCTTCAAGTTCTTCGGTTCTCTGAATAGCGTCGGTTTCGTATTTGTTTCTCCATTGAGCAACTTCAGCGTTTGCCTTTGACAAAGCACGTTGAAGTTCAGCTTTGGCTTCTTGTTCTTCCTCGTATTGCTCACGCAACAAATCGTTGTCGTGTCGTGCAGCCTATTCATTAGAATATATTGTTACTGCACTTTTAATTATCTTATAGATTTAAAATACTAACACAACCAAAGATCAAAAAATCCTTACCTGTACGGCATGGGCGAGTGCAGCCTTAGCTTTGGTTTCTTCTTCGACAACTCGTTTGAATTCGTCGATTTGTTGAGCTGAGCTGTTCTTGCTGCGAGTCAATTGTGCCATCAAATGTTCACGTTCCTCAAGTTGACGACCCAGTTCACCTTTAATTTAAGTAATAATTTTTATTAAGAAACATACGAATAACATTTAACACCTTCATTAAACTTCACTCACCATTTTCAGAGGAAAGTCGTGCTTTGGCGGCATTAAGTTCGTTTACATCTTTGGTGAAGTTGTCGTTCTTGGTCTTAGATTCGTTTAACTGTTCCTCTAAGTTCCTTGACATTTTTTCGTAGTTAAGTTTAGCTTTGGTGACACTTTCAACATTGGCTGCCAAATCGTCGATTTCCATTTTCATTTCGCTCTTTTCCTTCTCCAACTTTTGTTTAACTCGTTGCAAGTTGTCAATCTAAAATGATAATTAATTATTAAAATTTATTTCCCAATATTTATATTATTTTGGCAATCAATGATTATTTTTAACCTTGGCAATTATAATTACCTGCTCGCTCATTTCGGATGAGGTATCAGCATGTTTCTTACGAAGAGTTGAAACGGTGGCTTCATGTCCTAAGTTAGCTTCTTCAAGTTCACGTCGAAGTTTCGAAAATTCGGCTTCACGACGTTTGTTGAGTTCAATCTGTTAAAAAATATGTTTTAAATTTTTTCGAAATAAACAAAAATACACTTGTAGATATTGTTAAGTTGTTTGATATGTACCTGTGCAGCTGTTGCACCGCCAGCTTCCTCAAGTCGTTCGCTAAGTTCTTCCAATTCTCGTGAAAGATCAGCTCTCTGCTTTTCAACCTTTGCTCTTGCAGCTCGTTCTGCTTCCAATTCCTCCTCGAGCTCTTCAATTCGAGCTTGGAGCTCTTTGATCTTCTTTTGAAGTTGAGTAACAAGAGCTTGTTCATCTTCCAACTTGGTTGCAAGTTGGCTGTATTCAAACTCTTGCTTCTTCAGTTTCTCTTCAAGACGTTGTTTGTCGTTTTCAAGATCCATAACAGTTTCTTGAGTAAGACGAAGATCTCCTTCTAACTTCCTCTTGGTTCGCTCAAGTTCCATTCGAAGTTTTTTCTCTTGCTCAAGAGATGCTTCCAACTATTTGAATTTAAAGGAAGCAATGTTGAAACAATTCAAGTACCTAATATAAACTTTTTTATAAGCCTAACAACAAAACTGGTAACTTACGTCATCGACTTGTTGTTCAAGCTTAGATTTCTGTTTGGTCAAACTGTTGACTTTGTCTTCTTCTGATTGAAGATCGTCAAGAGTTTGTTGATGAGCTTCTTGTAAAGCTTTTTTTTCTTTTTGAAGCTTAGCAATTTGCTCATCTTGTGATGCAAGTTCTTCTTGAAGATTTTTTAACTACGTACAAAAACCAATGTATTAGTTTAGGTGCTTATTAATAAAATTACTTTAACACAACCCAAATTGTTACTTAAGGAAAAATATATTACCTTGTTCTCAGTTGCATGTTTTTCTTTCTCGACTTTAGCGAGAGTAATCTCTAAATCATCAATATCTTTTTTTAACTCAGAACATTCATCTTCAAGTTTTCTCTTCTTCGAAACAAGTTCGTTGTTGAGTTCTTCCTCATCTTCAAGTCGTTCATTTAACTCTTTAATCTTACCGTCCAATTCAACTTTAGTTTTAATAAGCTGATCACATCGATCTTCTCCATCATCCATTTGATCTTGTTGCTGTTAAATAAATTGCCAGTTTAAACAATGCTTTATTTTTAAGACAATAATGAATGCAATTATAAAATACTTACAGATTGCAGTTGCATAAGCAAGTCATTCTTCTCTTGAATAAATGAAACTTGCATTTCTTCGAGCTCTTTTCTTCTCTTGGATTCTTTTTCAAGGTTGGTTTTGCATTCCTCAAAATCTTTTTCGAGGGTTTCCAACTCTTTAGCAGATTCCGCGGTTTTCAACAAAGGTTTGATTTTAAACATAAGTTTCATCCATTCGCAGTTGGCCATACCGAAGTAAGCACGCAAGTTGGATTGGATAACACGGCATGCTTGTCTGTGAAACAAAAACGTTATAATATAAATAAACAACAATAAGATATAATTGCTCTTAAAAAATAAATTATAAAAACTTACTTTCGCTCAATCATTTTCTGGTATTCACGTCTGGTTAACAAACCACGCATACGAGCTTGGATAAGTTTGAAGATAGAAGCCAATTTGTCGTCACGCAATTCTTCAAGTCGACCGATCATACCAGCTCGGAAGAAAACCTATGACCATAATTTATTATTAAAAATTGTAAGGTTTTAAATGATTGCACTTAAAATCATATTACCAAAAATAATATTTACTATACATACCTTGGTGTGACCAAGTTTGTAACTTTCGTGATCAATATCGATGCTACCAAGTAACTTTTCGGATGCTTTTTTGCTGTCCATAAATTGACCTTCTGGTGCAGCATTGGGGTTCAAGATTCGGTATCTAAATATGAATTTAAAGCGTTTAAAATTGATAAGTAGGCAAACTTGAATAAATTTCACATATTGCGAAAGTTAATTGCTAATTATAAAATGCCTTAATACAATCCTAATATTTACCGTTGTTTGAAGTCTCCGTATGGG
The DNA here is from genome assembly GCF_963082875.1 of Corella eumyota. Lineage (NCBI taxonomy): Eukaryota > Metazoa > Chordata > Ascidiacea > Phlebobranchia > Corellidae > Corella > Corella eumyota. The sequence continues at coordinate 8,489,555 of NC_137491.1, forward strand.
ATTCTGTTGGGAAAACCTTTTCTGCAAATACGAATACCTTCCAACACACCATTACATCTGAGCTGATGAAGTACAAGATGAGATTCCATTTCTCCTGGACATTTTCGCTCGTTGGGAATAAGACAACGCACGAAATGAGGTGCAGTAGCTCTGTTAAAAATGCATGTATAAATAAATGTATAATTGCCAAGTAAGAAGTTTTCTTTTGATAAAAATATTAGATAGGAGTAGTCTTAAATAAAATCATAATTCTACCTAAGGTTGGTCATAAGACTGCCAAGAGATTGTCTGTGAAGTGAAGACACAGTGTTGAAAGATCCTCCCTTCTTTCTCTTTCCTCCTTTGCCGCCGCCACCGCTAGCAGCTGTAACAATTTTATAAAAATATTAAACCACATATATATATATATATAATATTGAATAATGATTAACTGGAGTAAGACAACTAATTACCTTCTTCGGGGCTAACATATCCTTCCCAGATCGTTTGCATAAGTTTCAGTGAAGATTTTCTGTAAAGATCTACGACGCTGTTGTTTACTGTATCCTTGTTTTTTTCCAACCATCCGTCGATGTTGTATTGTACCTGAAAAAAATATTTAATTTATTGTTTCTATAACAGGTAGATAAAGCATATTAACATGGGTCCAAAAAATGTAATAAAATTTGTTAGTGGTTACAATGTACTTACAGTTCCGGCGTAATGGTATAATTCAAAGTGAGCTTCGTATTTTGTCTTCTTGACTGGTTTACCGAAAGATTTGCTCTTACCAAGATGGTTTTGGTAAAGTTTTTCCTTGAAAGTTTGATCTGAAGCTTTGGGGAACATGCACTCTTCTTCCAAGATAGACATAATACCCAAGGGCTGTTTAAAAAAGTTTAAAAATTATAAATTTAAAATTTAAAATACTACCTTTCAATGAAATCAGTTTTTAAATTCTACAACGAGACAAACCTTTTCGATAAGTTCGACACAAGCAGCCAAGTCCATCCCGAAATCGATAAAGACCCAGTCAATTCCCTCCTTCTTGTATTCTTCTTGTTCTAACACGAACATGTGATGGTTGAAAAACTGTTGAAGTTTCTCATTGGTGAAGTTAATACAAAGTTGTTCGAAGCTGTTGCTCTAAAAACATCGTTTTAAAATTAATATTTTCTTAGCATTGAGCTTTGGTTTTTGAACAGGGTTAAAAAAACTTCGTATAGACAGAATGAAAAATTATTTAAAAATTATTAAAATATTTAAATTATTTACGTCAAAGATTTCGAATCCAGCAATATCGAGTACACCAATGAAGAAACTTCTTGGTAGTTTGGTGCTCAAAGTTTTGTTAATCAACTTAACAAGCCAATCGAAGTGACGACCAAAGATTGCTTTGCTCAAAGCTCCAACTGAGATGTTGACCTATTATAAACAAAAATTGTGTTATACAAATAAATAAACCACTGCATTTTCGTAAAATGAATTTAAAAATTGTAATTTTTTACCTGTGGGCAAGTTTGTCCCTTGGTGACGTATTCATTTCCTACTTTAACACGTGGATGGCACAAGTATTTCATGAAGTCGGCTGAGTTAAGACCGAACAAGTAGGAAACCTTGTCGGCATCTAAAATTTAAGATGCAATATTAAAAATTTGTTTACTTAAGTCAAATGAGTGAGGTTGAGCTGAAATAACCTTCAGTGCCATCAGGTTCGGCCTGTTCTTCTCTCTGCTTGTTCTTAAACTTCATGTTTTGTTGATGCATAATGCCAGCCATCAACCTGTAAATTCCACTGATTTCTTCTTGATTGAATCCAAGCACTCGGAAAGCATCCTAAAAGCCATTACAGGGTCTTACTTTAGTAAAATTATCTAAATAATGAATTTTAAAATAGGACGGCAACTTACGTCGGCAAGAAGCAATTCTTCTCCATCGTCCATGTTATCAACAGCAACAACACCTTGACAGATGGATTTGTATTCGTATGGATCCTTTGTCACCAAGAGTTGGTCTATAAGAGAAAAATAAAGTTAAATTTGTTTAAACTTGTTAAAGTATAGTAGGTAATTTAAATATAAGTAAACATACCAATAAGTTCGGGCTTTGCCCCGGAGATGATCTGGTAGAAAATGTGGTAGTTTCTTTCTCCTTCTTGTTGATAGATTACACGAGACTTCTCAAGCAAGTCTATAATTGTTATAGTATTATAAATATGAAAGTTTTTAATACTAAATCATTTATATCAATATTAGGTAAATTGTAGCGTTTACTTACAATGCTCAATATCACCAGATGCCAATTGACCAGTACTTCCAAAATGAATTCGGATAAATTTACCCTGAAAAATAAAAAAAAATTAAAATAAGCATAGGGTAATATAACTAATTTGTATAAATTTATTAATTGTAAATTAATAAACTTACGAAACGAGATGAGTTGTCGTTTCTAACGGTTTTGGCATTACCGAAAGCTTCCATAGCAGGATTGCACTGAACAATTTGATCTTCAAGTGTGCCCTTAAATTACATTAACATGTTAGTATTAGTCTTTTAAATTTTGTTTTTAAACGAATAACTTGTATATAAATTAGCGTGCTATTATACAGAATGTTTATCGGTAAAATTAACAATACCTTTGAATCATCTTGTGCTCCACCAAATGCGGCAACAAGAGCAAAATACTGAATAACTTTCTTTGTGTTGACAGTCTTTCCGGCACCAGATTCTCCACTAAAATCCAAATGGTCGATTTTAGTTTTTAAACCAAATTTGGGGTTATGTAAAAATTTGAGATATGTAAAAAAAGTTCTTAAAGTTATTACTTACGTAATCAACATAGATTGATTCTGGCGATCTATAAAACAAATAACAATTTTCAAAGTACGTAAACAAGCATAAATCGTTAGCTAAATAACAGTAAATAGCTCTTTATTTGTAACTTAGATTTACTAAAACAGAAACATTTTTTAACAAACTTACTCATCAACATCTCGGTGTAAGCGTTGTCAGCAATTGAGTAAAGATGAGGAGGCATCTCAGTTCGTCTCTTTCCCTTGTAAGCGGCGATGACGTAGGGAGCATACACCGGCAACATCTTGTAGGGGTTCACAGTAACACAAAAGAGACCGGAGTACGTCTAGAAAGTTATTAATGTTGTAGAAAAATATATCGTAAGCTATGCTTATGATAGTCAAATAAAATTCTTACGTAGATCATAAATTTCACGTATCGTGTTCTCAAGTTGTTCAGTACACTAGCTTCGTTAAGAAAAGTCATGTTGACCATGTCTTCGCATTTCTCATATCGAGGTGGGTTCATTTGCTGAAGGTCGTCATCTTTAACAGAGATTTCCTAACGGAGATGTTATTGTTAATTATCAATTTAGTAAGTGTTATTATAATAACTTGGTAACTTTGAAATTATTTGGTTGAGTTTTTTTTTAGTTTAATCTACCTTTCCAGATTCACAATTCTTGATGGTGTGTTTTCCACCTTCAGATTTAATCACTTCTCCCTTAACGTAAGCTGCTTCTTTGTCGGGAAACCAACAATATTTCTTTCCTAAAAATTTTTAAAATTTTAAAAATTTTGCACAAAACCAATACTTTTAAAATAATGTTATTCTCTTACCATCGGGTTTCTGGGTCGTATTAGCCAAAATTTCTTCTTGGGTCATCTTGAGATAAGGGGCTGCATCTTGGACAGCTTCGTAATCGAAAGTTGCCATCTTAAATTAGTTTTCTTGATTGAAAACAACTTGAAACAAGAGTAAACGTTTTGTTTTACTGAGTAATGGTAAGCAAATGCTTTGTGATTTGTAAGTGAATATGTTGTGGCTTTTATAGTTTTCAAACCTTCTACCTTTTTTAAACTGAACTTCTGTCGACACCTTTCGTATATGTAGCCACAGCTGATATAGGTGATCATCTTGTCTCTTGCTTTGAATAAAGGTGTGACTGCAAGTTTTCAAAATAGTGCTAGATAAAACAGCCACATAGCCTACATGAACAATAACAAAAATATTTGTTTATTTTAATAACAATTCAAATTATGTTAGCGATATTGTAAATTTATATAAAAAATAAATTGTTTTTATTAATTGTCGTATTGTCAGATAAGGCAAAATATAATTCAAAAAGTTTGGTGATCGTGGTATTTTTAACAAAGTCCCTTGGGCAATAGTTGTGATTTGAAAATCAAAGTTATTTTTACATTGTTTAAAAAACTAATCCAACACATTTCAATACAGATTTCGCTTATAGGCATTTAATTTCAAAATTAATTTTAGTCTGATCATTTTACATAGTTTGCCTTTAAACTATATCTTTTTGCGTATCTACTATGCCTTAAGACTTAAACGGCTGAATAAAAATAATACCAACAAAATAAAACGAAAATTTAACTGTTTGATTTAAAATAAATTTAGCATAAGTAAATGCTAAAATTTGTAACAAAGATTGCCACCACTTTAAGCAAACGTGAAAATGTTCATGGCAGATAATGTGGATAGAAGTTAACGTTTGTTGATCACTGTCGCTAAGCGTTGTCACTTAAATATCCATTAAGAAAGCTGTAAACAATGCATACCTGGTATTTTTTTTGAGTTAGATGAACAAAACTGAATTTCTGTAGTGGTTAAATAACATTCTGACTTCGGAAGGCTAGAATACAATTACTTGTTAATCGCAAACTTCTCAATTTTTAATTGTAAATTATATGTAATTATTTATACTTTAATTTTTCTTTTATGTTTCAGATATTCGACTACAAATAATGCAGTTTACATTTAAAAATGCATAATATTTAGTATTCAATACAAAAAATCAGTTACCATTATGAATTTAATCTACAGCTAAATTTAACTTGTAAGTACTTAATTAAAAACAAGTAAGTAAATGACACGGTTGAGTTTCCACACAATTTCGAATGAAGCTCGAAGTCATGTAGTGAAGAAATTTCCCGAGGAGTCGCTTTAGCATGACGTCATACAACGCGTGATTTAAAGGCAAAAGAATTGCTACTTTTTAATTTTTTAACAATTTAAATTAAATTACAATAACACTAAAAGTAGATAATGGAAAGACATTAAGTTTATTTGTTACAATTCTTATGTATTACGCGAAATGTCCTTTTAATAACATAATCCAAGACTGTAATAACCTACCAAGTTAACATAGCTTTGTATAAAATCAACTGAAAAATTATATAATAAAAAATAATCCAGCACAAATATTAATTTTAATTTTATATCTAAGGAATTACAATAACCGGGATTACCTTAGGTGCATTAAAGCCTAAAAGTTTGACTATGATCAACTAAGCTAAGCTGTTAAATTAATTTAATTAAAAGGTGTCGACAAAAAGTTAAATTAAAGAAGGGAAAATATTTAAAAAACTATAAAATTGAGAACATAATCCCTTTTTAAATCACAACTATTTGCTTGTCCCAATATTTCTTAACTTAAATTATTTTTATTTGGACAAATTATTTATATTTTTTAGACATTTTATTATTATGAGCATTTTAGACGTTTTATTTTTCTGAGTTTGCATTGGTTACTATGAAATGCTTATACCAACTTAACATCCCAATACCTTACTATAATAAATTTTTAGAAAAATTTAAAATTCAACTACAAGGTAATGTTGTCCGGTTCTAGACAAAACATAATTACACTACCGTTCTCCTAAATTCTTTCCTACGGTATACGGTCCTCCTAAATTCTGTTCTACGGTAAACGAAACGTTGTTTTCTCTAACGTACTTTACGGGTTACTGTCGGCTTAATTTAATTTTAAAAATAACTTAACGTAACTCTGACACTAATTTATCACTCAAAAACCTATAACACAAGTTCAGACAAAACAATCATTTATTAAAACAATTAAAAAAAAACAATTTTACATAATAACTTAAAAAGAAACAATTTTATAGAAAGATAGGATTTTGTTCCGCACATTGTACCTTTACAATGTGCAGTCGTGTTTGCTTATTAACAACACACTTCGTTTGGAGTCTGTCTGTTAATTAACAACAAACTTAGATAGGGTTGGGGTAAGAATATATATATTTGAAGAATAAGATATTGTCTGCAAGACAACCGTCGGTGTTAAGTAAAGTGGCAAACTTAAAACAATAGGTCTTGTCTGACGACTACTAATTAGCAACAAGCGTACTGCCTAATTTGAGACTTAATTGAACTTACAACTGTTAATTAAACTATATTACACTAAAGTGTAGTAATTTATAGCTGATGTTTATTATTTATTGCATTTTATGTTAATAGTTACACTTTTACAAGTAGAAAAAACACATAAAAATTCGACACAAAACATAATTACACTACGGTTCTCCTAAATTCTTTCCTACGGTATACGGTCCTTCCAAATTTCCTCCTACGGTAAACGGAACGTTGTTTTGTTTAGAGCCGGACAACATACGTGATCCGGTAAAACGAATGAGCAGTGTAAAGTCTATTACTTCCACGCCAGAAACAAAACTAAACAGAAGAAATGCAAGGCGAAAATATTTTATAATTGTGCCAAAACTTGGCGAAATGCGAGAAATTTCAGGACGTATTATTGCAAGATCTATTGTAAGAAATCCAAATTAAACTGTTATGGTTTCATTTAATATTTGTAAATAGTTTTAAATGAACAGCATAACCGTAGTGATATTTCTATTATAAATTTTTAACGTTAAATTTTAAATAGTTACATTTAACTAAATTCTTGTTTGCAAAAGTGTTACATAGTTTTGCTTGTGTAGTAGGCTATAACCTTGTTCATTGAGTAACTTATTACTTTTAACAACTTTTTGATATAAATACATATTGAAAATTAAAGAAAGAGAAAAGTAATTGCATTAAATTTTATTGACAAATAAATACTTCACAACATAATGAAAAGTAAGTCCGTCGCCAAAAGTCGATGATTTATTGCTGAAAATAAAACAGAAAATGATTTATTGAGTTGTCTAATATAAATGTAGACTATAATATATATTGTGATATCAAAAACAATTTAGTGTATCTACCTTATTGCTATCTCGAGCCTTTGATCGCATCTTGTTCAAAGCAGATTCAGCCATATCAGCTCTCTCTTCGGCATCATCAAGTTCGTGTTGAAGCTTGCGGTATTTACCCAAGTTTGAGTTGGCTTGCTCCTCCTAAATATTAATTAATATATTATGTAATTATGATGATAATATTTAAGTTAATTACCGCTTTATTTTTATTAAAATTTTGCGTAAGTGTATACTGTAATTTATTTCTTACCGCTTCTTCAGCTTGTCTCTTGTAAGTTTTAACTTTAATTTGCAATTTATCAACAAGATCTTGAATTCTGGTCAGATTCTTTTTGTCTTCCTCGCCTTGGTAAGTAACCTCCTTAAGTTTTCGCTCAAGTTTTCGTTGAGATTTAACTGAGTCACCGTTGCGTCGTTGTTCAGAGTCTAATTCGTTCTCCAATTCTCGAATCTAATTTTAAGTTTTACATTATTATTTATACCTTAAAACAAATCAATAATAATATAATATTCTAAGATTATATGAAATTAGCTTACCCTAGTTTCGAGTTTTTGAACTTGTTTCTTTCCACCTTTGAGAGCAATGTTTTCAGCTTCGTCCAATCTTTGTTGGAGATCCTTGACAGTTTGTTCCATGTTTTTCTTCATTCGTTCCAAGTGAGACGATAAGTCTTGCTCTTTCTTAAGCTCTTCAGCCATAGTTGCAGCCTGTCATTGTATATAAAATTTAATTTATAAATTTTGGAACTGTGTTGAACTAAACAATTGTTATCAACATTACTATTACATACATCAACAATTGCTTTCTTGGCCTTATCTTCAGCATTTCTTTGTTCTTGGATCGATTCCTCGACCTCACCTTGAACAGTTTGAAGTTCACCTTCAAGTTTTCGTTTCTGATTGATCAAAGCAGTGTTCTGTGTGTGCAGAAGGTTGGATCGTTCACTGCAAAGTAAAAATGTAAATTTGACTAATGTTTATTTATTTTTTTATAATTAAGATTTAAAATGATAAATATCAAAGTAATTTACCTGCTCTCAAGAAGTTCAGTTTCGGCAAGTTTTCGGCCTCGTTCAGCTTGTTCCAAAGCAGATCGTAGTTCTTCAATTTCAGCTGTCAACAAATTGCTTCGTCGTTCAATCACAGCAGTTTGTTCCTGGAGGTCTTCAGAGTGTCGTTGAGCTTCGTCAACTTGCATTTCCAAGTCCTTAAATTAAAGTTTATACATTAAATAGTTTTTATAAATTAAAAAATAGTGAATACAAATTGCAATCGCCTTTGGTTTTACCTTAACGTGTCCTTGGGTAGATTTTACGTTCTTTTGGGCTTCAGAAGCTTGTCTGTTGGCATGACCAAGTTGGATTTCAAGATCGTTAAGATCACCTTCCATCTTCTTCTTGATCCTGACTGCTTCTTGTCGGGCCTTGCTCTCTGAGTCAAGAGTAGTTTGCATAGATTCGATACTTCGTTGTTGGTTTCGGCTAAAAATATAAGGAAATTAGTAAGCTACAATGGTAAAAGTTTCATAATTAATAAATGAGTTAATGTTTAAATTTACCGTTGGTTGTCAATTTCTTCGTCTTTCTCGGAGACTCGTCGTTCAAATTCTTGTTTGATTTGAGCAAGTTCAACTTGGAGTCGGAGTACTTTTGATTCTTCTCCTTCGATTGCTCCTTCGGCCTCTTCAAGGGCAGCTTGCATCTCATTGCGTTCGTGTTCAAGAGTTCTCTTTGCTTTTTCAAGTTCATGAATGCTTTTGCCACCTTCTCCCATTTGGTCAGTGAGATCAGCAATTTCCTCTGGAAAAAAAAGTTTAAATTCACAATGATGTTAAATCAAAGATTTAGTATTATTCACCTTGTAAGTTTATTATTCACCTTGTAAGTTTTTGTTCTCTCGTTTTACTGTTTCAAGTGCATCAAGAGCTTCCTCGTAGGCGTTTTTCATCTTGAAAAGTTCAGTGGAAAAACTTCTGGCTTCCTTTTGAGATTGTTCAAGTTCAACCTGAATTTCTTCTCCCTTTTGCTTGTGCTCAGCAAGAATCTTAAAAAAAACAAATTGTTAGGTTTAAAATGTCATTCAAAACTACTTCTTATTTTCTTAAAGGTATGTTATGTATACACTTACCTTGTCGAAATTGCGTTGTTTTTTGTCAAGTGCTGCAGCGGCCGAGTTTGAACGTTCCAAATCAATTGTAAGATCTTCAATTTCTCCTTGAAGTCTGTTCTTTGTTTTGTCCAAGCTAGCAGCCTTTGCTTGCATGGCTTCAACTTGTTCCTCAGCATCTTGAAGTCGAGCAGCCAACTTCTTTCTGTAATATTTATTATTTATTTAAGATTATTGTAAGAGGTCATGGTATAGATTATTATCTTGATGTATATAACAAAACTTACTTGGCTTCTTCAAGTTCTTCGGTTCTCTGAATAGCGTCGGTTTCGTATTTGTTTCTCCATTGAGCAACTTCAGCGTTTGCCTTTGACAAAGCACGTTGAAGTTCAGCTTTGGCTTCTTGTTCTTCCTCGTATTGCTCACGCAACAAATCGTTGTCGTGTCGTGCAGCCTATTCATTAGAATATATTGTTACTGCACTTTTAATTATCTTATAGATTTAAAATACTAACACAACCAAAGATCAAAAAATCCTTACCTGTACGGCATGGGCGAGTGCAGCCTTAGCTTTGGTTTCTTCTTCGACAACTCGTTTGAATTCGTCGATTTGTTGAGCTGAGCTGTTCTTGCTGCGAGTCAATTGTGCCATCAAATGTTCACGTTCCTCAAGTTGACGACCCAGTTCACCTTTAATTTAAGTAATAATTTTTATTAAGAAACATACGAATAACATTTAACACCTTCATTAAACTTCACTCACCATTTTCAGAGGAAAGTCGTGCTTTGGCGGCATTAAGTTCGTTTACATCTTTGGTGAAGTTGTCGTTCTTGGTCTTAGATTCGTTTAACTGTTCCTCTAAGTTCCTTGACATTTTTTCGTAGTTAAGTTTAGCTTTGGTGACACTTTCAACATTGGCTGCCAAATCGTCGATTTCCATTTTCATTTCGCTCTTTTCCTTCTCCAACTTTTGTTTAACTCGTTGCAAGTTGTCAATCTAAAATGATAATTAATTATTAAAATTTATTTCCCAATATTTATATTATTTTGGCAATCAATGATTATTTTTAACCTTGGCAATTATAATTACCTGCTCGCTCATTTCGGATGAGGTATCAGCATGTTTCTTACGAAGAGTTGAAACGGTGGCTTCATGTCCTAAGTTAGCTTCTTCAAGTTCACGTCGAAGTTTCGAAAATTCGGCTTCACGACGTTTGTTGAGTTCAATCTGTTAAAAAATATGTTTTAAATTTTTTCGAAATAAACAAAAATACACTTGTAGATATTGTTAAGTTGTTTGATATGTACCTGTGCAGCTGTTGCACCGCCAGCTTCCTCAAGTCGTTCGCTAAGTTCTTCCAATTCTCGTGAAAGATCAGCTCTCTGCTTTTCAACCTTTGCTCTTGCAGCTCGTTCTGCTTCCAATTCCTCCTCGAGCTCTTCAATTCGAGCTTGGAGCTCTTTGATCTTCTTTTGAAGTTGAGTAACAAGAGCTTGTTCATCTTCCAACTTGGTTGCAAGTTGGCTGTATTCAAACTCTTGCTTCTTCAGTTTCTCTTCAAGACGTTGTTTGTCGTTTTCAAGATCCATAACAGTTTCTTGAGTAAGACGAAGATCTCCTTCTAACTTCCTCTTGGTTCGCTCAAGTTCCATTCGAAGTTTTTTCTCTTGCTCAAGAGATGCTTCCAACTATTTGAATTTAAAGGAAGCAATGTTGAAACAATTCAAGTACCTAATATAAACTTTTTTATAAGCCTAACAACAAAACTGGTAACTTACGTCATCGACTTGTTGTTCAAGCTTAGATTTCTGTTTGGTCAAACTGTTGACTTTGTCTTCTTCTGATTGAAGATCGTCAAGAGTTTGTTGATGAGCTTCTTGTAAAGCTTTTTTTTCTTTTTGAAGCTTAGCAATTTGCTCATCTTGTGATGCAAGTTCTTCTTGAAGATTTTTTAACTACGTACAAAAACCAATGTATTAGTTTAGGTGCTTATTAATAAAATTACTTTAACACAACCCAAATTGTTACTTAAGGAAAAATATATTACCTTGTTCTCAGTTGCATGTTTTTCTTTCTCGACTTTAGCGAGAGTAATCTCTAAATCATCAATATCTTTTTTTAACTCAGAACATTCATCTTCAAGTTTTCTCTTCTTCGAAACAAGTTCGTTGTTGAGTTCTTCCTCATCTTCAAGTCGTTCATTTAACTCTTTAATCTTACCGTCCAATTCAACTTTAGTTTTAATAAGCTGATCACATCGATCTTCTCCATCATCCATTTGATCTTGTTGCTGTTAAATAAATTGCCAGTTTAAACAATGCTTTATTTTTAAGACAATAATGAATGCAATTATAAAATACTTACAGATTGCAGTTGCATAAGCAAGTCATTCTTCTCTTGAATAAATGAAACTTGCATTTCTTCGAGCTCTTTTCTTCTCTTGGATTCTTTTTCAAGGTTGGTTTTGCATTCCTCAAAATCTTTTTCGAGGGTTTCCAACTCTTTAGCAGATTCCGCGGTTTTCAACAAAGGTTTGATTTTAAACATAAGTTTCATCCATTCGCAGTTGGCCATACCGAAGTAAGCACGCAAGTTGGATTGGATAACACGGCATGCTTGTCTGTGAAACAAAAACGTTATAATATAAATAAACAACAATAAGATATAATTGCTCTTAAAAAATAAATTATAAAAACTTACTTTCGCTCAATCATTTTCTGGTATTCACGTCTGGTTAACAAACCACGCATACGAGCTTGGATAAGTTTGAAGATAGAAGCCAATTTGTCGTCACGCAATTCTTCAAGTCGACCGATCATACCAGCTCGGAAGAAAACCTATGACCATAATTTATTATTAAAAATTGTAAGGTTTTAAATGATTGCACTTAAAATCATATTACCAAAAATAATATTTACTATACATACCTTGGTGTGACCAAGTTTGTAACTTTCGTGATCAATATCGATGCTACCAAGTAACTTTTCGGATGCTTTTTTGCTGTCCATAAATTGACCTTCTGGTGCAGCATTGGGGTTCAAGATTCGGTATCTAAATATGAATTTAAAGCGTTTAAAATTGATAAGTAGGCAAACTTGAATAAATTTCACATATTGCGAAAGTTAATTGCTAATTATAAAATGCCTTAATACAATCCTAATATTTACCGTTGTTTGAAGTCTCCGTATGGGATTCTGTTGGGAAAACCTTTTCTGCAAATACGAATACCTTCCAACACACCATTACATCTGAGCTGATGAAGTACAAGATGAGATTCCATTTCTCCTGGACATTTTCGCTCGTTGGGAATAAGACAACGCACGAAATGAGGTGCAGTAGCTCTGTTAAAAATGCATGTATAAATAAATGTATAATTGCCAAGTAAGAAGTTTTCTTTTGATAAAAATATTAGATAGGAGTAGTCTTAAATAAAATCATAATTCTACCTAAGGTTGGTCATAAGACTGCCAAGAGATTGTCTGTGAAGTGAAGACACAGTGTTGAAAGATCCTCCCTTCTTTCTCTTTCCTCCTTTGCCGCCGCCACCGCTAGCAGCTGTAACAATTTTATAAAAATATTAAACCACATATATATATATATATAATATTGAATAATGATTAACTGGAGTAAGACAACTAATTACCTTCTTCGGGGCTAACATATCCTTCCCAGATCGTTTGCATAAGTTTCAGTGAAGATTTTCTGTAAAGATCTACGACGCTGTTGTTTACTGTATCCTTGTTTTTTTCCAACCATCCGTCGATGTTGTATTGTACCTGAAAAAAATATTTAATTTATTGTTTCTATAACAGGTAGATAAAGCATATTAACATGGGTCCAAAAAATGTAATAAAATTTGTTAGTGGTTACAATGTACTTACAGTTCCGGCGTAATGGTATAATTCAAAGTGAGCTTCGTATTTTGTCTTCTTGACTGGTTTACCGAAAGATTTGCTCTTACCAAGATGGTTTTGGTAAAGTTTTTCCTTGAAAGTTTGATCTGAAGCTTTGGGGAACATGCACTCTTCTTCCAAGATAGACATAATACCCAAGGGCTGTTTAAAAAAGTTTAAAAATTATAAATTTAAAATTTAAAATACTACCTTTCAATGAAATCAGTTTTTAAATTCTACAACGAGACAAACCTTTTCGATAAGTTCGACACAAGCAGCCAAGTCCATCCCGAAATCGATAAAGACCCAGTCAATTCCCTCCTTCTTGTATTCTTCTTGTTCTAACACGAACATGTGATGGTTGAAAAACTGTTGAAGTTTCTCATTGGTGAAGTTAATACAAAGTTGTTCGAAGCTGTTGCTCTAAAAACATCGTTTTAAAATTAATATTTTCTTAGCATTGAGCTTTGGTTTTTGAACAGGGTTAAAAAAACTTCGTATAGACAGAATGAAAAATTATTTAAAAATTATTAAAATATTTAAATTATTTACGTCAAAGATTTCGAATCCAGCAATATCGAGTACACCAATGAAGAAACTTCTTGGTAGTTTGGTGCTCAAAGTTTTGTTAATCAACTTAACAAGCCAATCGAAGTGACGACCAAAGATTGCTTTGCTCAAAGCTCCAACTGAGATGTTGACCTATTATAAACAAAAATTGTGTTATACAAATAAATAAACCACTGCATTTTCGTAAAATGAATTTAAAAATTGTAATTTTTTACCTGTGGGCAAGTTTGTCCCTTGGTGACGTATTCATTTCCTACTTTAACACGTGGATGGCACAAGTATTTCATGAAGTCGGCTGAGTTAAGACCGAACAAGTAGGAAACCTTGTCGGCATCTAAAATTTAAGATGCAATATTAAAAATTTGTTTACTTAAGTCAAATGAGTGAGGTTGAGCTGAAATAACCTTCAGTGCCATCAGGTTCGGCCTGTTCTTCTCTCTGCTTGTTCTTAAACTTCATGTTTTGTTGATGCATAATGCCAGCCATCAACCTGTAAATTCCACTGATTTCTTCTTGATTGAATCCAAGCACTCGGAAAGCATCCTAAAAGCCATTACAGGGTCTTACTTTAGTAAAATTATCTAAATAATGAATTTTAAAATAGGACGGCAACTTACGTCGGCAAGAAGCAATTCTTCTCCATCGTCCATGTTATCAACAGCAACAACACCTTGACAGATGGATTTGTATTCGTATGGATCCTTTGTCACCAAGAGTTGGTCTATAAGAGAAAAATAAAGTTAAATTTGTTTAAACTTGTTAAAGTATAGTAGGTAATTTAAATATAAGTAAACATACCAATAAGTTCGGGCTTTGCCCCGGAGATGATCTGGTAGAAAATGTGGTAGTTTCTTTCTCCTTCTTGTTGATAGATTACACGAGACTTCTCAAGCAAGTCTATAATTGTTATAGTATTATAAATATGAAAGTTTTTAATACTAAATCATTTATATCAATATTAGGTAAATTGTAGCGTTTACTTACAATGCTCAATATCACCAGATGCCAATTGACCAGTACTTCCAAAATGAATTCGGATAAATTTACCCTGAAAAATAAAAAAAAATTAAAATAAGCATAGGGTAATATAACTAATTTGTATAAATTTATTAATTGTAAATTAATAAACTTACGAAACGAGATGAGTTGTCGTTTCTAACGGTTTTGGCATTACCGAAAGCTTCCATAGCAGGATTGCACTGAACAATTTGATCTTCAAGTGTGCCCTTAAATTACATTAACATGTTAGTATTAGTCTTTTAAATTTTGTTTTTAAACGAATAACTTGTATATAAATTAGCGTGCTATTATACAGAATGTTTATCGGTAAAATTAACAATACCTTTGAATCATCTTGTGCTCCACCAAATGCGGCAACAAGAGCAAAATACTGAATAACTTTCTTTGTGTTGACAGTCTTTCCGGCACCAGATTCTCCACTAAAATCCAAATGGTCGATTTTAGTTTTTAAACCAAATTTGGGGTTATGTAAAAATTTGAGATATGTAAAAAAAGTTCTTAAAGTTATTACTTACGTAATCAACATAGATTGATTCTGGCGATCTATAAAACAAATAACAATTTTCAAAGTACGTAAACAAGCATAAATCGTTAGCTAAATAACAGTAAATAGCTCTTTATTTGTAACTTAGATTTACTAAAACAGAAACATTTTTTAACAAACTTACTCATCAACATCTCGGTGTAAGCGTTGTCAGCAATTGAGTAAAGATGAGGAGGCATCTCAGTTCGTCTCTTTCCCTTGTAAGCGGCGATGACGTAGGGAGCATACACCGGCAACATCTTGTAGGGGTTCACAGTAACACAAAAGAGACCGGAGTACGTCTAGAAAGTTATTAATGTTGTAGAAAAATATATCGTAAGCTATGCTTATGATAGTCAAATAAAATTCTTACGTAGATCATAAATTTCACGTATCGTGTTCTCAAGTTGTTCAGTACACTAGCTTCGTTAAGAAAAGTCATGTTGACCATGTCTTCGCATTTCTCATATCGAGGTGGGTTCATTTGCTGAAGGTCGTCATCTTTAACAGAGATTTCCTAACGGAGATGTTATTGTTAATTATCAATTTAGTAAGTGTTATTATAATAACTTGGTAACTTTGAAATTATTTGGTTGAGTTTTTTTTTAGTTTAATCTACCTTTCCAGATTCACAATTCTTGATGGTGTGTTTTCCACCTTCAGATTTAATCACTTCTCCCTTAACGTAAGCTGCTTCTTTGTCGGGAAACCAACAATATTTCTTTCCTAAAAATTTTTAAAATTTTAAAAATTTTGCACAAAACCAATACTTTTAAAATAATGTTATTCTCTTACCATCGGGTTTCTGGGTCGTATTAGCCAAAATTTCTTCTTGGGTCATCTTGAGATAAGGGGCTGCATCTTGGACAGCTTCGTAATCGAAAGTTGCCATCTTAAATTAGTTTTCTTGATTGAAAACAACTTGAAACAAGAGTAAACGTTTTGTTTTACTGAGTAATGGTAAGCAAATGCTTTGTGATTTGTAAGTGAATATGTTGTGGCTTTTATAGTTTTCAAACCTTCTACCTTTTTTAAACTGAACTTCTGTCGACACCTTTCGTATATGTAGCCACAGCTGATATAGGTGATCATCTTGTCTCTTGCTTTGAATAAAGGTGTGACTGCAAGTTTTCAAAATAGTGCTAGATAAAACAGCCACATAGCCTACATGAACAATAACAAAAATATTTGTTTATTTTAATAACAATTCAAATTATGTTAGCGATATTGTAAATTTATATAAAAAATAAATTGTTTTTATTAATTGTCGTATTGTCAGATAAGGCAAAATATAATTCAAAAAGTTTGGTGATCGTGGTATTTTTAACAAAGTCCCTTGGGCAATAGTTGTGATTTGAAAATCAAAGTTATTTTTACATTGTTTAAAAAACTAATCCAACACATTTCAATACAGATTTCGCTTATAGGCATTTAATTTCAAAATTAATTTTAGTCTGATCATTTTACATAGTTTGCCTTTAAACTATATCTTTTTGCGTATCTACTATGCCTTAAGACTTAAACGGCTGAATAAAAATAATACCAACAAAATAAAACGAAAATTTAACTGTTTGATTTAAAATAAATTTAGCATAAGTAAATGCTAAAATTTGTAACAAAGATTGCCACCACTTTAAGCAAACGTGAAAATGTTCATGGCAGATAATGTGGATAGAAGTTAACGTTTGTTGATCACTGTCGCTAAGCGTTGTCACTTAAATATCCATTAAGAAAGCTGTAAACAATGCATACCTGGTATTTTTTTTGAGTTAGATGAACAAAACTGAATTTCTGTAGTGGTTAAATAACATTCTGACTTCGGAAGGCTAGAATACAATTACTTGTTAATCGCAAACTTCTCAATTTTTAATTGTAAATTATATGTAATTATTTATACTTTAATTTTTCTTTTATGTTTCAGATATTCGACTACAAATAATGCAGTTTACATTTAAAAATGCATAATATTTAGTATTCAATACAAAAAATCAGTTACCATTATGAATTTAATCTACAGCTAAATTTAACTTGTAAGTACTTAATTAAAAACAAGTAAGTAAATGACACGGTTGAGTTTCCACACAATTTCGAATGAAGCTCGAAGTCATGTAGTGAAGAAATTTCCCGAGGAGTCGCTTTAGCATGACGTCATACAACGCGTGATTTAAAGGCAAAAGAATTGCTACTTTTTAATTTTTTAACAATTTAAATTAAATTACAATAACACTAAAAGTAGATAATGGAAAGACATTAAGTTTATTTGTTACAATTCTTATGTATTACGCGAAATGTCCTTTTAATAACATAATCCAAGACTGTAATAACCTACCAAGTTAACATAGCTTTGTATAAAATCAACTGAAAAATTATATAATAAAAAATAATCCAGCACAAATATTAATTTTAATTTTATATCTAAGGAATTACAATAACCGGGATTACCTTAGGTGCATTAAAGCCTAAAAGTTTGACTATGATCAACTAAGCTAAGCTGTTAAATTAATTTAATTAAAAGGTGTCGACAAAAAGTTAAATTAAAGAAGGGAAAATATTTAAAAAACTATAAAATTGAGAACATAATCCCTTTTTAAATCACAACTATTTGCTTGTCCCAATATTTCTTAACTTAAATTATTTTTATTTGGACAAATTATTTATATTTTTTAGACATTTTATTATTATGAGCATTTTAGACGTTTTATTTTTCTGAGTTTGCATTGGTTACTATGAAATGCTTATACCAACTTAACATCCCAATACCTTACTATAATAAATTTTTAGAAAAATTTAAAATTCAACTACAAGGTAATGTTGTCCGGTTCTAGACAAAACATAATTACACTACCGTCTCCTAAATTCTTTCCTACGGTATACGGTCCTCCTAAATTCTGTTCTACGGTAAACGAAACGTTGTTTTCTCTAACGTACTTTACGGGTTACTGTCGGCTTAATTTAATTTTAAAAATAACTTAACGTAACTCTGACACTAATTTATCACTCAAAAACCTATAACACAAGTTCAGACAAAACAATCATTTATTAAAACAATTAAAAAAAAACAATTTTACATAATAACTTAAAAAGAAACAATTTTATAGAAAGATAGGATTTTGTTCCGCACATTGTACCTTTACAATGTGCAGTCGTGTTTGCTTATTAACAACACACTTCGTTTGGAGTCTGTCTGTTAATTAACAACAAACTTAGATAGGGTTGGGGTAAGAATATATATATTTGAAGAATAAGATATTGTCTGCAAGACAACCGTCGGTGTTAAGTAAAGTGGCAAACTTAAAACAATAGGTCTTGTCTGACGACTACTAATTAGCAACAAGCGTACTGCCTAATTTGAGACTTAATTGAACTTACAACTGTTAATTAAACTATATTACACTAAAGTGTAGTAATTTATAGCTGATGTTTATTATTTATTGCATTTTATGTTAATAGTTACACTTTTACAAGTAGAAAAAACACATAAAAATTCGACACAAAACATAATTACACTACGGTTCTCCTAAATTCTTTCCTACGGTATACGGTCCTTCCAAATTTCCTCCTACGGTAAACGGAACGTTGTTTTGTTTAGAGCCGGACAACATACGTGATCCGGTAAAACGAATGAGCAGTGTAAAGTCTATTACTTCCACGCCAGAAACAAAACTAAACAGAAGAAATGCAAGGCGAAAATATTTTATAATTGTGCCAAAACTTGGCGAAATGCGAGAAATTTCAGGACGTATTATTGCAAGATCTATTGTAAGAAATCCAAATTAAACTGTTATGGTTTCATTTAATATTTGTAAATAGTTTTAAATGAACAGCATAACCGTAGTGATATTTCTATTATAAATTTTTAACGTTAAATTTTAAATAGTTACATTTAACTAAATTCTTGTTTGCAAAAGTGTTACATAGTTTTGCTTGTGTAGTAGGCTATAACCTTGTTCATTGAGTAACTTATTACTTTTAACAACTTTTTGATATAAATACATATTGAAAATTAAAGAAAGAGAAAAGTAATTGCATTAAATTTTATTGACAAATAAATACTTCACAACATAATGAAAAGTAAGTCCGTCGCCAAAAGTCGATGATTTATTGCTGAAAATAAAACAGAAAATGATTTATTGAGTTGTCTAATATAAATGTAGACTATAATATATATTGTGATATCAAAAACAATTTAGTGTATCTACCTTATTGCTATCTCGAGCCTTTGATCGCATCTTGTTCAAAGCAGATTCAGCCATATCAGCTCTCTCTTCGGCATCATCAAGTTCGTGTTGAAGCTTGCGGTATTTACCCAAGTTTGAGTTGGCTTGCTCCTCCTAAATATTAATTAATATATTATGTAATTATGATGATAATATTTAAGTTAATTACCGCTTTATTTTTATTAAAATTTTGCGTAAGTGTATACTGTAATTTATTTCTTACCGCTTCTTCAGCTTGTCTCTTGTAAGTTTTAACTTTAATTTGCAATTTATCAACAAGATCTTGAATTCTGGTCAGATTCTTTTTGTCTTCCTCGCCTTGGTAAGTAACCTCCTTAAGTTTTCGCTCAAGTTTTCGTTGAGATTTAACTGAGTCACCGTTGCGTCGTTGTTCAGAGTCTAATTCGTTCTCCAATTCTCGAATCTAATTTTAAGTTTTACATTATTATTTATACCTTAAAACAAATCAATAATAATATAATATTCTAAGATTATATGAAATTAGCTTACCCTAGTTTCGAGTTTTTGAACTTGTTTCTTTCCACCTTTGAGAGCAATGTTTTCAGCTTCGTCCAATCTTTGTTGGAGATCCTTGACAGTTTGTTCCATGTTTTTCTTCATTCGTTCCAAGTGAGACGATAAGTCTTGCTCTTTCTTAAGCTCTTCAGCCATAGTTGCAGCCTGTCATTGTATATAAAATTTAATTTATAAATTTTGGAACTGTGTTGAACTAAACAATTGTTATCAACATTACTATTACATACATCAACAATTGCTTTCTTGGCCTTATCTTCAGCATTTCTTTGTTCTTGGATCGATTCCTCGACCTCACCTTGAACAGTTTGAAGTTCACCTTCAAGTTTTCGTTTCTGATTGATCAAAGCAGTGTTCTGTGTGTGCAGAAGGTTGGATCGTTCACTGCAAAGTAAAAATGTAAATTTGACTAATGTTTATTTATTTTTTTATAATTAAGATTTAAAATGATAAATATCAAAGTAATTTACCTGCTCTCAAGAAGTTCAGTTTCGGCAAGTTTTCGGCCTCGTTCAGCTTGTTCCAAAGCAGATCGTAGTTCTTCAATTTCAGCTGTCAACAAATTGCTTCGTCGTTCAATCACAGCAGTTTGTTCCTGGAGGTCTTCAGAGTGTCGTTGAGCTTCGTCAACTTGCATTTCCAAGTCCTTAAATTAAAGTTTATACATTAAATAGTTTTTATAAATTAAAAAATAGTGAATACAAATTGCAATCGCCTTTGGTTTTACCTTAACGTGTCCTTGGGTAGATTTTACGTTCTTTTGGGCTTCAGAAGCTTGTCTGTTGGCATGACCAAGTTGGATTTCAAGATCGTTAAGATCACCTTCCATCTTCTTCTTGATCCTGACTGCTTCTTGTCGGGCCTTGCTCTCTGAGTCAAGAGTAGTTTGCATAGATTCGATACTTCGTTGTTGGTTTCGGCTAAAAATATAAGGAAATTAGTAAGCTACAATGGTAAAAGTTTCATAATTAATAAATGAGTTAATGTTTAAATTTACCGTTGGTTGTCAATTTCTTCGTCTTTCTCGGAGACTCGTCGTTCAAATTCTTGTTTGATTTGAGCAAGTTCAACTTGGAGTCGGAGTACTTTTGATTCTTCTCCTTCGATTGCTCCTTCGGCCTCTTCAAGGGCAGCTTGCATCTCATTGCGTTCGTGTTCAAGAGTTCTCTTTGCTTTTTCAAGTTCATGAATGCTTTTGCCACCTTCTCCCATTTGGTCAGTGAGATCAGCAATTTCCTCTGGAAAAAAAAGTTTAAATTCACAATGATGTTAAATCAAAGATTTAGTATTATTCACCTTGTAAGTTTATTATTCACCTTGTAAGTTTTTGTTCTCTCGTTTTATTGTTTCAAGTGCATCAAGAGCTTCCTCGTAGGCGTTTTTCATCTTGAAAAGTTCAGTGGAAAGACTTCTGGCTTCCTTTTGAGATTGTTCAAGTTCAACCTGAATTTCTTCTCCCTTTTGCTTGTGCTCAGCAAGAATCTTAAAAAAAACAAATTGTTAGGTTTAAAATGTCATTCAAAACTACTTCTTATTTTCTTAAAGGTATGTTATGTATACACTTACCTTGTCGAAATTGCGTTGTTTTTTGTCAAGTGCTGCAGCGGCCGAGTTTGAACGTTCCAAATCAATTGTAAGATCTTCAATTTCTCCTTGAAGTCTGTTCTTTGTTTTGTCCAAGCTAGCAGCCTTTGCTTGCATGGCTTCAACTTGTTCCTCAGCATCTTGAAGTCGAGCAGCCAACTTCTTTCTGTAATATTTATTATTTATTTAAGATTATTGTAAGAGGTCATGGTATAGATTATTATCTTGATGTATATAACAAAACTTACTTGGCTTCTTCAAGTTCTTCGGTTCTCTGAATAGCGTCGGTTTCGTATTTGTTTCTCCATTGAGCAACTTCAGCGTTTGCCTTTGACAAAGCACGTTGAAGTTCAGCTTTGGCTTCTTGTTCTTCCTCGTATTGCTCACGCAACAAATCGTTGTCGTGTCGTGCAGCCTATTCATTAGAATATATTGTTACTGCACTTTTAATTATCTTATAGATTTAAAATACTAACACAACCAAAGATCAAAAAATCCTTACCTGTACGGCATGGGCGAGTGCAGCCTTAGCTTTGGTTTCTTCTTCGACAACTCGTTTGAATTCGTCGATTTGTTGAGCTGAGCTGTTCTTGCTGCGAGTCAATTGTGCCATCAAATGTTCACGTTCCTCAAGTTGACGACCCAGTTCACCTTTAATTTAAGTAATAATTTTTATTAAGAAACATACAAATAACATTTAACACCTTCATTAAACTTCACTCACCATTTTCAGAGGAAAGTCGTGCTTTGGCGGCATTAAGTTCGTTTACATCTTTGGTGAAGTTGTCGTTCTTGGTCTTAGATTCGTTTAACTGTTCCTCTAAGTTCCTTGACATTTTTTCGTAGTTAAGTTTAGCTTTGGTGACACTTTCAACATTGGCTGCCAAATCGTCGATTTCCATTTTCATTTCGCTCTTTTCCTTCTCCAACTTTTGTTTAACTCGTTGCAAGTTGTCAATCTAAAATGATAATTAATTATTAAAATTTATTTCCCAATATTTATATTATTTTGGCAATCAATGATTATTTTTAACCTTGGCAATTATAATTACCTGCTCGCTCATTTCGGATGAGGTATCAGCATGTTTCTTACGAAGAGTTGAAACGGTGGCTTCATGTCCTAAGTTAGCTTCTTCAAGTTCACGTCGAAGTTTCGAAAATTCGGCTTCACGACGTTTGTTGAGTTCAATCTGTTAAAAAATATGTTTTAAATTTTTTCGAAATAAACAAAAATACACTTGTAGATATTGTTAAGTTGTTTGATATGTACCTGTGCAGCTGTTGCACCGCCAGCTTCCTCAAGTCGTTCGCTAAGTTCTTCCAATTCTCGTGAAAGATCAGCTCTCTGCTTTTCAACCTTTGCTCTTGCAGCTCGTTCTGCTTCCAATTCCTCCTCGAGCTCTTCAATTCGAGCTTGGAGCTCTTTGATCTTCTTTTGAAGTTGAGTAACAAGAGCTTGTTCATCTTCCAACTTGGTTGCAAGTTGGCTGTATTCAAACTCTTGCTTCTTCAGTTTCTCTTCAAGACGTTGTTTGTCGTTTTCAAGATCCATAACAGTTTCTTGAGTAAGACGAAGATCTCCTTCTAACTTCCTCTTGGTTCGTTCAAGTTCCATTCGAAGTTTTTTCTCTTGCTCGAGGGATGCTTCCAACTATTGAAAATTTAAGAAAGTAATAGTTAAAAAAATTTAGTAACAATTATAAAACGTTTGTTATAAGTCTAACAACAAAACTGGTAACTTACGTCATCGACTTGTTGTTCAAGCTTAGATTTCTGTTTGGTCAAACTATTGACTTTGTCTTCTTCTGATTGAAGATCGTCAAGAGTTTGTTGATGAGCTTCTTGTAAAGCTTTTTTTTCTTTTTGAAGCTTGGCGATTTGCTCATCTTGTGATGCAAGTTCTTCTTGAAGATTTTTCAACTACGTACAAAAACCAATGTATTAGTTTAGGTGCTTATTAATAGAATTACTTTAACAATTCCCGAATTGTTACTAAAAGAAAAATATAATACCTTGTTTTCGGTTGCATGCTTTTCTTTCTCTACTTTAGCGAGAGTAATTTCTAAATCATCAATATCCTTCTTTAACTCAGAACATTCATCTTCAAGTTTTCTCTTCTTTGAAACAAGTTCGTTGTTGAGTTCTTCCTCATCTTCAAGTCGTTCATTTAACTCCTTAATCTTACCGTCCAATTCAACTTTAGTTTTAATAAGTTGATCACATCGATCTTCCCCATCATCCATTTGATCTTGTTGCTGTTAAATAAATTTTTAATTTTAATACTGCTTTAACTTTGAATACTATGCTAAGAAAGTGTAATTCTAAAATACTTACAGATTGAAGTTGCATAAGCAAGTCATTCTTCTCTTGAATAAATGAAACTTGCATTTCTTCGAGCTCCTTTCTTCTCTTAGATTCTTTTTCAAGGTTAGTTTTGCATTCCTCAAAATCTTTCTCGAGAGTCTCCAACTCTTTAGCAGATTCCGCCGTTTTCAACAAAGGTTTGATTTTGAACATAAGTTTCATCCATTCGCAGTTGGCCATACCGAAGTAAGCACGCAAGTTGGATTGGATAACACGGCATGCTTGTCTATAGGACAAAAATGTAAAGTTATAAATATACAACAATTAGTTATAATAGCAATTATAAAATTAATTATTAAAAACTTACTTTCGCTCAATCATTTTTTGGTATTCACGTCTGGTTAACAAACCACGCATACGAGCTTGGATAAGTTTGAAGATGGAAGCCAATTTGTCGTCACGCAATTCTTCAAGTCGACCGATCATACCAGCTCGGAAGAAAACCTAAAACCATTTTGTGTTATTTAAAATTCTTAGGTTTTAATTAACTAAATTTAAAATAATATTACTAAACGTATTATTTAGTTAATATACCTTGGTGTGACCAAGTTTGTAACTTTCGTAGTCGATATCAATGCTACCAAGCAATTTCTCGGATGCTTTTTTGCTGTCCATAAATTGACCTTCTGGTGCAGCATTGGGGTTCAAGATTCGGTATCTAAATATAAATTAAAAGCGTTTAAAATTGATAGATAAGCGCATTTGAATAAATTTTACATATTGCGCCAGTTAATTGATAATTATAAAATGCCTTAATATAGTCCTAATACTCACCGTTGTTTAAAGTCTCCGTATGGGATTCTGTTGGGAAAACCTTTTCTGCAAATACGAATACCTTCCAACACACCATTACATCTGAGCTGATGGAGTACAAGATGAGATTCCATCTCTCCTGGGCATTTTCGCTCGTTGGGAATAAGACAACGCACGAAATGAGGTGCAGTAGCTCTTTAAAATGATTGTACTAATAAAAATATATTTGGCAAGTAAAGAGTTTTCTTTTAATTAAAATAATTGACAGAATTAGTCTTTAATAAAATTATAATTTTACCTAAGGTTGGTCATAAGACTGCCAAGAGATTGTCTGTGAAGAGAAGACACAGTGTTGAAAGAACCTCCCTTCTTTCTCTTTCCTCCTTTGCCGCCGCCACCGCTAGCAGCTGTAACAATTTTATAAAAATTTTAAACGACATATAAAAAAATATTTATATATATAATAATGGATATTAATTAACTTGGGCAAGACAACTAATTACCTTCTTCGGGGCTGACATATCCTTCCCAGATTGTTTGCATAAGTTTCAAAGAAGATTTTCTGTAAAGATCAACGACGCTATTGTTTACCGTGTCCTTGTTTTTTTCCAACCATCCGTCGATGTTGTATTGTACCTAAATAAAATATTTAATTTATTGTTTTTATAACAGGTAGTTATAACATATTTACAAGAGTCAAAAAACTCTAATAAAATTTGTTAGTGGTTACAATGTACTTACAGTTCCGGCGTAATGGTATAATTCAAAGTGAGCTTCGTATTTTGTCTTCTTGACTGGTTTACCGAAAGATTTGCTCTTTCCAAGATGGTTTTGATAAAGTTTTTCCTTAAAGGTTTGATCTGAAGCTTTGGGGAACATGCACTCTTCTTCCAAGATGGACATAATACCCAAAGGCTATTTTAAATTTTTTAAATTTTGAAAATAAAATAATAGCTTAAATAATATCAGTTTTTTAATTCTACAACGAGGCAAACCTTTTCGATAAGTTCGACACAAGCAGCTAAATCCATTCCGAAATCGATAAAGACCCAGTCAATTCCTTCCTTCTTGTATTCTTCTTGTTCCAACACAAACATGTGATGGTTGAAAAACTGTTGTAGTTTCTCATTGGTGAAGTTAATGCAAAGTTGCTCAAAGCTGTTGCTCTGTATTCGAAAGCACAAGTTGTTATATTAACATAGTTTCAAAATTGATAATTTCATAGCATTGAGCGTACTTCCTTAACAAATTACTTTATAGTATAAACAAATAAATACTTGTATAAAAAATAATAAAGCATTTTAATTATTTACGTCAAAGATTTCGAATCCGGCAATATCGAGTACACCAATGAAGAAACTTCTTGGTAGTTTGGTGCTCAAAGTTTTGTTGATCAACTTGACAAGCCAATCGAAGTGACGTCCAAAGATTGCTTTGCTCAAAGATCCAACTGAAATGTTGACCTATTACAAAAAAAAACGTGTTATACATTTAAAATCAACCATTACCATTTTTGTACAATAAATTTATATTTGATAAATATCTATACCTGTGGGCAAGTTTGCCCCTTAGTAACATATTCATTTCCAACTTTCACACGTGGATGGCACAAATATTTCATAAAGTCGGCTGAGTTAAGACCAAACAAGTACGAAACCTTGTCGGCATCTATAATTTAATAATCAGTATTTAAAATTTGTTTACTTACGCCAAATTTGTAAGGATTGAGTTCAAATTACCTTCAGTGCCATCAGGTTCGGCCTGTTCTTCCCTCTGCTTGTTCTTAAACTTCATGTTTTGTTGATGCATAATACCTGCCATCAATCTGTAAATTCCACTGATTTCTTCTTGGCTAAATCCAAGCACTCGAAAAGCATCCTAAAAGCCATTACAGTGTGTTAATTTGTTAAATTATTTAACAATTAGTTTTATACCGGGTAGGCAACTTACGTCAGCAAGAAGCAATTCTTCTCCATCGTCCATGTTTTCAACAGCAACAACACCTTGACAGATGGATTTGTATTCGTATGGATCCTTTGTCACCAAAAGTTGGTCTTTAAAAAACATATCATAAAATTCGTTTGTTATTGTTTAAAGGTATATAGTTATAACTTAAAGATTAGTAAACATACCGATAAGTTCGGGCTTTGCCCCGGAGATAATCTGGTAGAAAATGTGATAGTTTCTTTCTCCTTCTTGTTGGTAGATTACACGAGATTTCTCAAGCAAGTCTACAATTGTTATAATAGTATTATAAATATAAAATTTTTTAATACAAAATTATTTATATTAGAATTTGGTTAAAGCGTCTACTTACAATGTTCAATATCACCAGATGCCAATTGACCAGTACTTCCAAAATGAATTCGAATAAATTTACCCTAGAAGATAAAAATAATTTAAAATAAGCATAAGGTAATATAATTAATTTGTATAAATTTATTAATAATAAATTAATAAACTTACGAAACGAGAAGAGTTGTCGTTTCTGACAGTCTTGGCATTACCGAAAGCTTCCATAGCAGGATTGCACTGAACAATTTGATCTTCAAGAGTGCCCTAAAATTACAATAACATATTAGTGACAGTCTTTTAAATTAGGCATTTAAAAAAGTAATTTGTTTTTAAATTTGTTTGGTATAATTTTAAATTTTTATCCGCAAAATTTACAATACCTTTGAATCATCTTGTGCTCCACCAAAGGCGGCAACAAGGGCAAAATACTGGATAACTTTCTTCGTGTTGACAGTTTTACCAGCGCCAGACTCTCCACTAAAAATCAAATTGTCATTTTAGCTAACAACCAAAATAGTAGGGTATGTAAAAATAAAATATTCTTAAAATAAACACTTACGTAATCAACATCGATTGATTTTGGCGATCTGAGAAATAAATAAAAAATTTAATGTCCGTAAACGAAACATAAATCTGAACCTATATGATTCTTATTTTGAATTATGTATTAAAACAGTAAAGCCTTTTAACAAACTTACTCATCAACATCTCGGTGTAAGCGTTGTCAGCAATCGAGTAAAGATGAGGAGGCATCTCAGTTCGCCTCTTTCCCTTGTAAGCGGCGATGACGTAGGGAGCATACACCGGCAACATCTTGTAGGGGTTCACAGTCACACAAAAGAGACCGGAGTACGTCTAGAAAGTTAATAATATTGTAAAAAAATGTATCGTAGTCTATGCTCCAAATATGATAGCCAAAAATAAAATTCTTACGTAGATCATAAATTTCACGTATCGAGTTCTCAAGTTGTTAAGTACACTAGCTTCGTTAAGGAAAGTCATGTTAACCATGTCTTCGCATTTTTCATATCGAGGTGGGTTCATTTGCTGAAGGTCGTCATCTTTAACAGTGATTTCCTAACGGAGATGTTTTTGTTAATTATCAATTGAGTAAGTGTTATTATAATAACTTAGTAACTTTTAATTTTTTTTAGTTTATTTTAATTTAATCTACCTTTCCAGATTCACAATTCTTGATGGTGTGTTTTCCACCTTCAGATTTGATTACTTCTCCCTTAACGTAAGCTGCTTCTTTGTCGGGAAACCAACAATATTTCTTTCCTAAATTCAAATCATTTGTAAATTAATTGTTATAGTTAAAAATATTTTAAAAAAATTCTGCAAAACTGGTTAAATAATGTTATTATTCTCTTACCATCGGGTTTCTGGGTCGTATTAGCCAGAATTTCTTCTTGCGTCATCTTGAGATAAGGAGCTGCATCCTGAACAGCTTCGTAATCAAAAGTTGCCATTTTAAATTACTTTTCCTAATTGAAAACAACTTGAAACAAAGGTAAAGTTTTGGTTTTACTAAGTAATGGTAAGCAAATGCTTTGTGATTTAAAAGTGAATATGTTGTGGCTTTTATAGTTTTCAAACCTTTTACCTTTTTTTAAACTGAACTTGTGTCGACACCTTTCGTATATGTAGCCACAGCTGATGTAGGTGATCATCTTGTCTCTTGCTTTGGATAAAGGTGTGGCTGCAAAGTTTCTTTATAGTGCTAGATATAACAGCAACATAGCCGTTACGGACAATAACATAAACATTAGTTCATTATCAAATTAAACATTAGTTTCATTATCAAATTATGTGAACATATTGTAGTTTTATAAATATAAATTAATTATTGTAACTTTCAGCTAAGGTCAAATTTAATTTAAGTTATTTTATGATTGTTGTATACTTAACCTTTTATAAAACTAAGTGAACACATTCTAATACAGATTGCGCTTATAGACATTTAATTTCAAGAATTAATTAACATTTAAACATTTCCCAAAGTTTGCCTTTAAAACTCTTTTTTTTCGCGTGTCTACTATGCCGTTAAACTCTAACGGGTTATTAAAGGTAAGGTCAACAAAGGAAAACGTAAATTTAGTTGTTTGATTATGATTTTAAAGAATTTGCTTATGTTAATTCTAAAATTATAACAAAGGTTGCAATTACT
This sequence comes from Corella eumyota, assembly GCF_963082875.1. Taxonomy (NCBI): domain Eukaryota; kingdom Metazoa; phylum Chordata; class Ascidiacea; order Phlebobranchia; family Corellidae; genus Corella; species Corella eumyota. Next base: position 8,518,592 of record NC_137491.1, read on the forward strand.
TAAAGCAAACGTGAAAAATGTTCATAACAGTTAATGTGTGACAAGTAATTAAATTTTGTTGAGTGATGTCGCTAAGCATCGTTGTGGCTATGACACTTGCTAAAAAAGCTTATATAATACATAATACAGCTTATATAATACAAAGAAAATAATACATACCTGGTATTTTTAATGAAGTTGGTTAAATAAACAATATTTTCTGCAGTAGTTAAATAACATTCTGACATTGGAGGGCCAGAAAATAAGTACTTGTTAATCGCAAATTTCTCGATATTCGATTGTAAAGTATATGTAAGTATTATACTTTCTTTAATATTCCAGATTCTACAAATAACGCAGTTTACGTATAAAAACATAATATTAAATATTAAAACTAAAAATTCAGTTCCTGTTTTTGATTTGCTCTACAGCTGATTTTTTTGTTTATACTGAGTAAAACAAGTAAGCAAATGACACGGTTGATTTTCTACACAATTTTGAATTAAGCTCGAAGTCATGTGGTGAAGAAATTTTCCAGGAGTCGCTTTAGCATGACGTCATACAACGCGTGTTTTTAAAGGCAAAAGAGTTGCTAATTTTTAATATATTGACAATTTTATTTAATAGGAATAAAATTTTAATAAAAAAATAGGAGTACATTAAGTTTATTTGTTACAATTTTTACGTATACTTATTCGACAAGTCGCTTCATTACCAAAAATGAAGACAATTAACAACTTGGTAAGTTTACATACTACAATAATATTTCGAAAAAAAATAATAATTTATATAATCTAGCACAAATAACAATTTTTTTTTATATTTCAGGATTCACAAGAATAAGTTTCGCCTTAGATGGATTGTAGTCTAAAATCATGTCACAAGCACTTGCTTGTCCCTATATTTGTTAACATAAGTTTGTTCTTGTTTTAAGTTATAACCTAGGAAGAAACTTACTTTAAGATAGCAATTTTAGGTTGTAAGGCTGTCTAAGATAGCTCCATATCTTAAGATGACTTTAGAAAAATTTGGGTTAACACGAATTGTAAATCTGGAATAGTATACTTAATTAAAAATAAACTAAAAAGAACAACGACGCAACGATGAATCAGTAAAATTTTAACAAAAACTTAATGGAAAACTGAAATTTCTAACCAAGACGAGGAAGATGAAAAGAATTTGACCAAAACCCAAGAACTTGTTGATAAATTGTAAATCAAACTCGTAAGCAATATATTTTGTTTACAGTATTGTAAAAAACAATTAAGTGATGAAGTAAAAATAAAAATATTAATGTTATGATTTTAAGTAGCCTAAGTTTAGATAAAACAAGCCAACTTCTTAACATTTGGCAAAGACCGCAGGCCTCAACACGAACTCGATGATACTTTAAACAAGATGCAATCAAAAGCTTAGAATACCTGCAAGGTTTTTTTCACAACAATTTGTGTAACACTATTTAGTCGTAAAAAAGGTTTAGGTATAAAATATTTCTAAATAAATTTTTAAATTTTTTTTAGCTTTGATTCATGGGTGATTTAACTAAGACATTTTCTGTTTTCATTTTTAGTAATAAATTCGTCTTTTGGCGACTGACTCATTTTTCACTGCGTCGTAAAAAAATTCATTTTTAATAAAATATGCTGCATTAATTTTTTGTTTCTTGCTTTGGTAATGATTATAAGCCCATGTTTAGCAGGTTCTTTCTTTAACAATAACAAAATGTTAAAAATAAAAGTTACTGTATGAAGTATAAATTGTAAACTTTAGTTTAAAAAATCAATACGTTAAGAATTATTAGATAGTTATTTAAGATAAAAAGCCAAAAATGCCGTTTCTAATTAATATACTTATGATTTTACAACAACCAAATTTTCACGTCAAAATCCTTGATCATTTTCCAGTTTATTATTTGGCTACCAAAACAAAAAAATCCTCTTACTACTTATGACGTCAACTGTCAAACTGTTTCCGATATTAATATTTAATATTAATATATTTTAAAGCATCTGTTTCTACTTGTTTCGTTAAAAAAAACAGAAATTTGTCACAACACATTTATCTAATTAACTTAAAGTTTGTTTTGTACTTAAGTTGTCATTACTGCACCATGAACAAAATTAGCGGTTTAGCAATTTTAGAGTTATAAAGTCTGAAAGTATTTTTTTTAGATTAATATTGATTTTAAATTTTGCCAATCAAATTGTTATAAGTGGACTTGTAATGTAAATGAATTGATATGTCTAAGAGAGTAAGTCCTACCAATTTAACACCACAGCAAGGGTTTGAATTGGATCAAATAAGTCAAGGTCAGTGTTATTTTTACGTTTTATTTCTTGTCTACTGACTGCCTGTTTAAATGTATATAATGTTTTTTAAAACAGTGTGAAAAATATGTTAATAGTTTTTATCTATAAATAAGATTAATTTTAATTTACTACCAGTTTTTGGTAAAGTGTATTTAAGCATTTAAGCATGTCATTTACAGACTTACATGCTTAAGAAAATAACCCACAGACTACCCAACAATTAAATAAATAAAGAAAGTGGTACTTAAACTGCCATGTTAACAGAAATAGAACAGCCTGCGACATAACTTTCTCTAAATGAAAGTAGAGAAGTAGCTCTACAATAAGCATCGTAGTTTTGATACATAATTTATTAGACATGCATATATTTGAAATTCTATATTTCAATTATAGTGCACACAATTTTAACCAGTTAAAGCAATGGCAGAATGTCTTTTGTGCATTTTGTAATTTAGTTTTGAACAATATAATTTAGAGAATTAGAATAAAGGGATACATTATGATTTCCTATTTACAGTTAATTTGCAGTACTGCTTCCTATTGCATTATACAGTTAGAAATTTAATTTTTGTAAAGATTTTAAGGCGAATTTTTGTATGTAAAACTAAGATTGGTTTTAATTATGACTATATTGATGTATTTCTAATAGGTTTAGCAGGGTTTAAATTTATTTTGCAGAAATTTAAGTCAGTTTTAAATTAAAGAAGTTGATAAAAAGAAATGCCCTCAGGTAGATGTGATTTGTCTTTTTATATTCCTATTGTTTTTTAAACTTTTTATTTTATAAAAAAAGCAGTGAGGAGTATGCAAGCATTTAAATAGTTTTTGTTTAAATTCAAATGTGCACTAAAAGGAACACAAATTTGAATAAAATATAAAATGTCAATGTTAATTTCTAGGTAGCCATAGACCTGGGAGTGCAGATTCAAGAAATGCTTGGGATAATGATGCATTCGATAACGATGGACCTCCTATAATTAACACCACTGGCTATCCCGGTAATTAAATTAAGCCAAAATAATTATTAGTTTTAAGGCATTTTTTCACCTTGAATTTTGTTTTATGCCCCAGGCCTTTCAATATAATGTTGTATTGTTTGTGTGGTTAATGACAAAAAACAATTGAAATCTATCCTTTTGTATTTTTTTTTAGTATATAAAATAAATTTGTGTATTTTTTTAATATATTATAAATACCTTTTAGGTATTTAAACAACCAAAATTGACATTGTAAATTATGTGTAAATTTCAATGTTTGGCACCTTATTTGTTTTGTTCTCAGTGTTTAAGTGGATGAAATAATTTCTGTTCATGAATATTTTCGAACTGTCCAACATTATTCAGATTTTATAAATTATTGATTTGTGAGAACACAATTTAAATTGATTTCATTTATTTTTTTAGATTTATACAACATTTTAATGTGTTTCCATTTTTCAGATTTTAATGACAAATATAATGAGCCGACAGCAATGTCCAGTGAAATGTATGTTTCTGCTGGGGTTCAAAGAAATGATGCCATCAGTGATTATGGAGATGATGCTGGAGATGATCGCAAGGGAATCTGGAAAGTTTTTAAATCAAAATTAAGAGGTAAAACAAATAAAACATAAAAAATACACCTTTTAAAAATGTTTTTATTTTTTTATTTGTAAAGATCCAAAAACAAATAGTCTACGTATTATTCAGCTTTTCATATTTTGTAACACTGTAATTAATAGCTTATTACTAGTAGAAGGTGTAAATTGTTACACATGTTTTAGCACTTCTGTAGCTTAGTTTTGTATTGTTACAATACAGACTTTTTTCTTCACTAAAGTCTCGAATTTCGTAATAGCCTTTATGTGGTAACAAAGCAATTGGCACCTTTATTAGGTGTTATGTATATATAGCCATTTGAAATAGCCAATTAAAATACAAATGTTATTTAATACTTAAAATATGAAATTATTTTTTTCCAAATCTAATAAATATAAATCTTGTTTTATATAGTATTTTGGTGGTTATCTTCCAAAAAGATAAAACCCAATTAATAAAAAAATAAGATGACTTAAAAAATATTTATATATTAATTAAATTTTCAATTTTTTTAATAAGGTTTATGGGGAACAAGACAGACAGAAGACACAAACCAGGACCGTGAGTTGTTAATAAGAACAACAATTCGGGAACTTATTATTTACATCTTTTTTCTTATTACCTTGTGTATATGTAAGTCAAAAAAAAAAATTTTTTTCGAAAAAAAAATATTTTGACTTTCCATTAAATTTTATACGACAGATAACATTTAAATTTTTTTTCCAAACAAATATAACTTCAATTATTTTATGTTTTACATGAATAATTTATTTTAATTTAATATTTTATTCATTGAAATTAACTCTAATAATAGTGTAAGATAAGAAAGCATTTATAATTCATAGGCATCTTATATTTATCATCATGTTTTAAATGTTATTAAATTTAATAATTAATAAGTTACCAATCAATTATATGTTGTTCACTTTGTTAAAAGACCTGTTTTTTAAATTTGACAAATTTTTCGACATTTTTTTATATTAATTTATTGTAAGAACTTAAATTATTATTTGATCTGGTTTAAATTACCAAAAAAAAGTTTATCTTTATGTACATTTAATACTAACACAAAAAATGTTTAAAAAAAATTAAAATATTGAAAAATATTAAACTTTTTAAAAATTATAGAATTTTTAATTTTCAGTGACATTTGGAATGACAAGTTCAACTCATTATTATTACACTAAAGTAATGCAGGATTTGTTTATCGACAGCCAATTTCCAGTCACCAAAAACACTTTCAGAGGAATGACAACAATGCAGGATTTCTGGAGAGTAAGTCAATCAAGTTTTTTTATTAAATTTTTTTGGGTATTTGTGTGAAAAAGAGTAAAATAGTCCCTTTTTCTTTGTACTATTAACGAAAGTGTTTTAATATTTAAAAATTTTTATTGTGGATTCAGTTATATTTAATTCACAAATTTTTAATTAATTTCTTTTTTTAGTTCTCGGAGGGTCCACTTATGGATGGTTTATATTGGGAAACTTGGTATAATAATCAAAACTTATCAGAAGAAGATCTTGGATATATTTATTATGAGAACAAACTGCTAGGAGTGCCCAGAGTCAGACAAATTAAAGTAAAAAAATAAATTTAAGCATAAAATCACTTACAACTAGTCCACCTTAAAAGTTTGCCTAACTAAATTATGTGTTTAAACTGAAATTTTCATATTTTGAATGCATTTATTTTTATAGGTGAGAAATGGATCTTGTGAAGTCCATCCTGACTTCCAGGAGGAGATAACAGCTTGTTATGATTCTTATGCCAAGGACAAAGAGGATACTGCACCGTTTGGTCCAGAAGATGAACAGAACAGCACAGCGTAAGTTCTCACTAAAAATACATTTTAACAGTTAATTATACAATATCATGGTTAACTTTCTTACAAAAATATTTTTAAAGGTAGGCTAATCCAAGCATATGCTTTCAAGATCAGTTTAAATATAGAAATTAAGATTTACTATTAGTTTAAATATTATAACTTTTTTTAAATTGTAAAATAAATAAATGTCTTGCACCACAAATCAGTTGGGTTTATCGATCTGAGGCTGAGTTAGATGGATCGGGTCACTGGAGCAAGTTAGAGTTTAATTACGGAGGAGGGGGGTATTATCAGGTAGAGATATATGGGTGGGCACAACAACAATGACTGTTTGGAATTTTTGTTGTGGATTAAACAATTTTTGACTACAAAAAAATCTACAAAATTATTTGGTAAATCCAAAATTTAAGGAAAAAAAATTTAAAGAGACAAATGTTTTGAATCCTATGCTTTCTATTGATCTAAAATTGATATTTTTGTTGATTAATGATTTGCAAAACCAGTCTCCAAACAGTCAGTGTTGAGCCCCCTTGTTTTTTGTTTACTTTTATTACTATTTAATCTTACGATTCAGTTGGAATTATTTTCTATCGGCCGGGCAAGGCTACTCAGGAAATGCAGGCCATTATTCTGAAAATGGTTATTACCAGGTACCATGTGTGATGGTAGCAACAAAAATTAATTTGCCAATCCAGTGAAAAAAATTAATTTTATTTGCAAACTGATGGTGGATTGAACATCAATGATTTTAATTATTTTTTGTTATGTTTGCATGATTTAAATTTGATTTTTGAGTGGATCTAATTAAATTAAAGAAAATGTAAAAAATTAAATTTTGATTTTAAGAAAGTAAGTTATATTAAATAAAAATCTAATTTATTTGAATAACATTTTTTGTGATTTATTTACAAAAAAATGAGTTTTGTTGTGTTACCTGAAATTGATTTATTCTATTTTATTTCTTGGTGATCAGGATGTGATTATTGTGTAAAAAAATCGTTTTTAGTTGCAAAAACAGAAAATCTGATTTAATTGTGTGATTACTAAGAAATCAATGGAAACAAAAATTTTAAAGTTAATTTATCTAATTGTAATATAATTTGATATATTTATTCTCTTCAAGTCTCAAAAATTTGACTGCTAATATTCCTTTAATGCTTATGAAATAGTCTCAAATTTTATTATAGGATGTTTTTTATTAATTTCAACATTGACCTCAACACTATTTACATTTCTTAGGATCTGCTCAATACGAAATCAGAATCACTTGCGATAATTGAAAATTTAAAGGAAAATCGTTGGCTTGATCGTGGTACAAGAGTGGTGTTTGTGGATTTTACCGTCTACAATGCCAACATCAATCTTTTCTGTGTTATAAGGTACCAGTACTTTCTATTTGGAAAAATAATTAACAATGTTTTGTAAAATAATTCTTGGTTTTCAATTTGTTTAAATACTGTTTATTTTTTTGTTTGTTTATTTACTTATTTATTTTTTATTTACATTTTAAAACATGTGCCAATATCACACAACTGTAAAAATTAAATTTAGCTTTGAAAATGTCATTTTATTTCCTGTGGTAGATATTCTAAGAGTCTTAAACCATTGTGATGTAATAGTTGAATGTTGTTATAGTCGTTTGTTATCCACGAATTGTTTTCTTCGATTAGCTCTAGTCTGTTAAGCACCACTTCATTGTTATTACAAAATTTCTACCCTGTATTGAAGTGGTTATTTTTTGGCCTAAAAACTTTTAAAATGCATTCTAAGCTATGGGTGACACTTTTAATTATTGATTTTTAGTGCATTGAAGATTTTTAACTTAAAAAGAAATTATTGTAAAGAATTACCTGTATAAAAAATTCTAAACACCCATACAAATAAAATTAAAATTATAACCCTAGTTTTTTTTTCTTAATCTATCTAATATTGTTTATTTTTTAGATTGGTTGTTGAGTTTCCAGCTACAGGTGGTGCTGTACCATCATGGCAGTTTCGGACTGTTAAACTTATTAGATATGTTACCACATACGACTACTTTTTAATGGCTTGTGAGGTAAAAAATTAAAAATAATCCTTTATTATTGCATATTAGTCATCCATATTACAGCTGTAAAAAAAGTGACATTTTTATGTTTTGTAAATTAATTTTTGATTGTATTTAGGCATTGTATATGTTGTTCATTTTCTATTACATCATTGAAGAAATATTGGAAATCAAAAAACATAAATGCTCCTACTTTAAAAGTGTTTGGAATTGCCTGGACCTTCTTGTCATTGCAGTAAATATTACACATCCAACTTTTATGACAAAATTTACTAATTTTGTTAAGCAACACATAATTCAATTGTTTTCAACCATAATACCGTATATAACAATATTTTTTTAATTTTTGTTATAAAATTTTTTTGTACGATAAAAACTTTGATTTCAAATTTTATTATTCGAATTATTACAGTTATCTCTTGTTGCATTTTCCTTCAACATTTATCGCACGATTAAAGTTGACACCCTGCTTGGCACTTTGCTACAACAACCATTAGTTTATCCTGATTTTGAGTTTCTCGGTTTCTGGCAGATGCAATATAACAACATGGTGGCCATCGTGGTGTTCTTTGCATGGATTAAAATTTTTAAATACATCAGGTATGTGTAGGTTTAATATGTCATCTATAAAATGTTTATGTCCTGTAAATACTCAATTTCTATGGGGTTGATGAGTAGACGTAAAAATTCAGAATGTGAGCATTTTTGCCAACCTCATTTCAATTTTAAACAATGTTTTTTAAACCAAATAATACGCATACTTTTTTAAGTATATGTACTGCCTTTTATTAAATTTTCTTTTTTGTAAATACAACTCTTTAGGATATTTTAAAAATAGTTTCCGTTTTTTTTTTTTCAGTTTTAATCGTACCATGACCCAACTTCAATCCACCCTATCTCGTTGTTCCAAGGACATTGCTGGTTTTGCCATCATGTTTTTCATCATATTTCTTGCATATGCACAACTTGGTTACCTGGTATTTGGAACTCAAGTCAAAGATTTCAGCACCTTCCCAGAGAGCATGTAAGATTTTAATCAAAGAATTATTTATGATTAAATATTTAACAAATTTCATGTATATTATAAATATAAATGTATGCAATAAAATAATAATAATTGTGGTAATATTAGTATTGGGTATGCCTTCATTATGATTTCTTGCTAAAATTTGGGTAAAAATGCTATTTATTTTTAGTTATACTCAATTTCGAATCATTTTGGGTGACTTCAATTTCCATGAGTTGGAGGCAGCTAACCGAGTTCTTGGCCCAATATTCTTTCTTACATATGTGTTCTTCGTCTTTTTCGTTCTATTGGTAAGTCAATAATTTTAATGTATGCTAACCCAATATAAAAAAATATTTGTAATATAATTGTTAAATAAAGTAATCAACATTTATTTTTTTAATTTTTGCAGAACATGTTCTTGGCTATTATTAATGACACTTACTCAGAAGTCAAAGCGGAAATATCCATGCAGAAAAGTGAATTTGAGATATCGGATTACCTAAAACGGGTAAGTAAAAACTAAACCTAAATCTATTTATATAAATAGTAAAAAATCTAAAAATTTAAACTAATTTTATGCAATAAAATATATAAAAAAGTATTTAATTTAATATGTGTATTTTTTATTAAATTTATTTAACTTAATAGTTGATTCTTTTTTTTTTCGATTTGCTTTTCTGTCAATAAACTCTTTTTTAGGGTTACAACAAAGTTTTGGAGAAGTTATCCTTAAAAAAAGATCGAATACGAGACATCCAAGATGCTATTCACTCAGCTGATCTCAACCAGGATCGAAGTTTGGATTGGGAGGAGTGGAGACTTGACCTCAAGATGTAAATTTTATTTTAACTTTGTACATATTGATTTTTACTTTTTTTTCTTATTTTTTGGCTAAAATTAAAATTTTAAATTGTTTCTTCATTATTTTTGATTGTCAACTTGCAAATTATTAATAGTTACCAGAATAAACTTTAAAAAAACTGACATCAAATGAATTAACCTAAATTACAACCAAATACATCAAGTCTAACAAACAACATAATTATTATTTTCAGGCGAGGTATTCCTGATGCTGAAATTGAGGCGGTGTTTGCAAAATATGATCAGGATGGTGACATGATTCTCAATGAGGACGAACAGAGAAAATTACATGCTGACCTTGAAAAACAGAAGGTAAAAACTCATTGTCTTTTGAATCAATATAAAAAATTATCAAACCCCCAAAAAATAATAAAAAACTGTTTTTTGAATTCAATTTGTTAAAAGTTTTAAATATAATTCCATTGCCGTCACAGTTTAAAAGATTATTCTCTTTTACAAGAAGTTGTCAAAATTTCCTTTTATCTCTGACATTTCCTAAAAAATTTTATGTTTTTGTGGTTTAAATTAGTTCGGTTTGACGTCAGTAATAAATAAATAATTAAATATAAATTATTAATGTTATTGCTAACACAAGCTGGAATTGGATGATCAAAAGGTAGGATTAACTTTATAATATTGTAAGCCTCAGGTTAAGTTTAGACAATAAAATATATTATATTAACTTGAGACTTTACCTAAGGAAAACCCTGAAATCCTCCCTTTAAAACTCCAACAAAAACATCATAATGTTTTTATATCTAACCAAATACTTTTTTTGTTTCCTAATGAACATAATAAAGAACATAATAAATAAAAAAGAACATAATAAATCATTTTTGTTCTTATTTGAAAATTTATTTAAATTCTATAATATTTTTTGATTTAGGTTGAACTGAGCAATGAACTTGACGAGATGGAGCGAGACAAGGGTGTTGACTCTGGTGCAGGTCGACCTCCGTCAGCTAGGTCAAAGGGTGCCCTCAGTCATGTGAGTCATGACTCAGCAAACGAAAGTGATGACGACGATTATGACGATGACGAGCGACGACTCAGCTCAAAAAATTTTGTCTCAAAAGATGATTTCCAAATGTAAGTTATTGTTAAGTAAAACTTCACATTTTTGATTTAATAAAGAATATAGTTTTTAAGATTTAAATTTATCAAAAAACAATAATTAGTGTAAAATGTACATTTTAAATTTTTAATTAATTTTTCTTTTTTGTTTAGTTTGTCACGAAGAGTGGACAGAATGGAGCATAGCATTGGGTCGATTGTCTCAAAGATTGATGCAGTCATAGTCAAACTTGAAGCCATGGAACGTGCAAAACTGAAGCGAAGAGAAACAATGGGAAAACTACTCGATAACATATCAGAGGTAGAGTCAAAAAATTAATATTAGTTTTTAAAGTTAAAAACACCAGATTTTAATGTTTTTTTGTATAAATAAATTTTTAATTAATTTTTTAATGCAATAGTTGGTTGGTTTTTTTTAAAGTTGAATTAATTTGTTGATTTAAGAAAAAGTATTTTATTTTGCATAAGGATTAAGTAAGCCAGGGTTACGCCTTAGTTAGGGGTGTTATTACGTCAGAGATGCTATTGTTAGAAATGTGAGTAGGGTGTGGGGCCAGTGAGCCAAATAAAACAATATCCTTTGTTATTGTGTTGGGGGTTAACCAAGGGCTATGCAGGCTTTGATATGATTACTCTTTTCATGGTTAATTGACGTTATATAAATTTTGTATATTTTACATTTCACAACAAAAGTGTTAGTATTTTGGTTTAGATAAATTAGCTTTCTAACCTTGAAAAGTTTAAGTAAAAAAGGGATAAGTTAATATTTTCCACTTTTAGCAAAATGAGAATTCAATGAGAGAAAGTAAATTATTAGAAAAGGCAAAAAAGAAAAAGGAGAAAAAAGAGAGAAAAAGGGAAAAAAAAGAATCAGAAGAGAGCAAAAAAAAATAAATAACAATCCTAAACAACATAAACTTGGCACTTTTTATTGATCACATAATAAAAATATAATTTTATATTTTCTTTTTTTTTATAGTCAACTTTTTGCGATTAGTTTTAATAAAAGTAAAGGAATAAGAAATAAAACAAAAATCTAGTTTTAAGTAGTCTACACAATTCAGTAAGTCCATTGTTTTTTGAATAATATGCACACAAAATTTCTTTAAATGTTCTTAAAAAGTTCATTGTCTTAATTGATGTTGTTTATGTACAAATGAATTTATATAAATTTTTTTGCTATTGTTTTATTTACAGGAGGAGCGAAATGGAAGAAGTGATGATGAGTTACAGAAGGAGCAGATGGAAAGATTAGTTCGAGAGGAGCTTGCTCGTTGGGATTCAGATGCCTCTATAGCTCTAAGTGGAAGAAACGGTAACCGACCTGCATCAGGTAGGATTTCCTTTAAAGATTACTTGAAATAAAGTTAATGCAAAACCAAATGTTCTAACAGAAATTGTTAAACCTCAAAAAATTTAAATTTTATCCATTTTTAGGGAGGTCCACTGCCTCCGGATCATCAGTCTCTACATCAGGAACCCGAGGAAGAGGAAGTGGAGTTAACCCATCAAGTAGTATTGCTTAACTTTAATGTTGTCACTGTACAGAATGTTGTTGTTGATTTTTCTTTTAAATCGTGCTCTTGTACAAACCAAAAAATCATGAACGTTGAAGCGGTCATCTTGTTTATAAGACTTCTTTATGATTTAGATATTTAAAAATTCCCGATTTTAGGAAGAAACTGATTTTTTCACATTTAAAGAAACTGGCTTATGTGGCTTGTACTATTTAAAATTAGGTTTAAAACATTTTACTACCATAGTATTTTATCACTCATAGTAAGTTAATATTTGTTGTAATTTTTAATATTTTTATCTACCTATTGTATGCTGTCAACATATTAATTTATCAGTAACTTTAACTAATAATTTCATGGTAAAACAGCAATAACTTATTTTAACCAATTGTCTATTCCAGTTACTATGTTACCCACTTTGGTAAAATTGTTTTTAATCTAAATATTTTTGGTAGCGGTATGCGAACTGCAATTGATGTTTTGTACTTTTAGTTTTTTCTAGCCTTTTTCTATTTATCCTAATTACTAAGGAAACATTGTGACAATACTTTATTCTTATATTAAATATGTTTGTAATCCTGCGCTTACTTTTTAACCTTTAATCATCAGCCTTTATTACTAAAAAGTATTTATCACATACAAAATATACCAAATAATTTCTTTTAACTAAACATGGCATTTTATTATATATGTTTTTTGTTAAAAATTGTGTTATCAATTCTAACTTTTTTATTATATTCATTTTGTGTACCCAACATCTTTTATACTTTTTAATTCTTATAGTTTGAATACTGACTTTGGTAATATTTTTTATATTGTGAAACTGTATTGGGATAATTAGTTTATGTACACTCGTTTTAACGTTACATTTACTTTAATTTTTTTTACGCACTTAATTTTTCTTCTTTAGCATTGCACTGAATCTAGAATTGTTGTTGTTTGACCGGTGTCATCAATTTATTAATATTGTTCAATCAACGATCTATTTGCCACTGCTTTTTCATACGAGGGTAATTTGCAGAGATTTGCTTTGCAATTTGTGTTGAGATTTTACCCATTATCGTTTTCTCAAGGTTACTACTTCTTTATAATTACTTTTCAGTTTGTTTTAAAGTTCATATTGGTTACTTTTGTGTTGGTCTTAGATGTGTTGTTGTGAATATGCGTGTGTAGATTTTCGTGTTGTACAAATGGTGCTCTATTTGGTGCTATGCTCTTAACGTACTGTAGTGTGGTGCAAAAAATAAAGTCTTAGTAGGCTAATTGCTTCGTTGTTTGAAACCAATACACATGTTAGCCAGTTTATAGGTAGCTAGCCGTTTTAGGACTAGTAATATTAACTTATTTGGTAAAAGGAAACTTAAGTACGAATAAACTGAACAACAACTACCGCTAAGTCATGTTTAGGTTTAAGAATATCGTGATTTGAGCAACGTTTATTAGAAAGTTATCTAAAACTATTTAAAACTGATGACTATGTATTTTAAATAATATATAATGTCTATGGAAAATTTATAACTCTCCGTTAGGTGCTGACAAACTACTACACATTTTGTTTACGTTTTGCGTTGTCAATCCGGTACACGTTTACATTTTCTTCTGTTGAATAAAAACTACTTTCAAGATAAGCTTTAACAAGTTAAATGCTTACCAATTTTGGTTAAAACATCTATTTAATTTTATAAAGGATGTTAACTGTAAAAGTATAAAATGAAGCAGCGTATTTGTACATTAAATTTGATTTTTTGATTTTTGTGAACAAAACTTATTTTCTTTTCTTTCTTTTAGAGTTGTTAATCGAATAGTAAACAATGAAAGTTTTACGATATGAGTCTGAAAATTTTTTTAATTCCGCAAATGGAAAGCAGAAATTTCCAAGCATAGAAGACAAGGCATCTGTTATTCTTTCTGTAATAGTTCCATCTTACAATGAGGAGAAAAGGTTACCAATAATGTTGGATGAAACAATTGAACATCTTGAGTCAAAACTAAAAACGGAAAAAGGTTTTTCTTATGAAATTATTGTTGTGGATGATGGAAGTACAGATAGCACCACACAAGTTGCACAAAAATACTCAGATGAGTATGGTACGGAAAAAATTAGAGTTCTTACCCTTGAGAAAAATCGTGGAAAAGGGGGTGCTGTTCGATTAGGGATGTTAAGTGCAAGGGGAAGTTCTTTGCTTATGGTGGATGCTGATGGAGCCACTCGGTTTTCTGATTTAGATAAAGTGGAAAAGGGTTTAAAGGAAATCAATAAAAATGGAATGGCAATCACAGTTGGTTCTCGTGCTCACTTGGAAGAAGAATCAATTGCCAAACGATCCAGTTTTAGAACTTTCCTTATGAAGGGTTTCCACATTTTGGTTTGGTTGTTATGTGTAAGAACTGTAAAGGATTCACAATGTGGATTCAAGCTTTTCACACGCCCTGCTGCTTATGTTACATTTATGAACTTACATGTAGAGCGTTGGGCATTTGATGTTGAACTACTTTATATTGCAGAATATCTTAAAATTCCCATAAATGAAGTGGCAGTTGTATGGACTGAAATTGATGGTTCAAAGATTGTTCCGGTTTTTAGTTGGCTTCAAATGGGAAGAGATATTATTCTTATTTGGTTGCAATACTTACTTGGTATATGGCAAATTAAAGAAAATATCAATTAAATAAGATCGAATTTGTTCTTTATTGTATATGCACTTTACTTTGCAATATTGTTTAGGCAGTTTTACTTCACCTTAGTAATAAATTTCCAAGTTTAGTTTATTTGTTTTGGTGATTTAACATTGTGCCATATTTTCAACCATAGAAATTTATATTCTTCAAATTATGGTCTCAAAATTTACACTAAATGTTTTTTTGTAATCAAATTCCTTTTGATAATGTAGTTAAAATAACTAAATTTATATGTATTACTTACAGCCAAATAGGACTTATAATAAGGTTAACAAAATGGCAGGATTACCAAAAGATTATGGCTATGTTGTAGCTACTGGTTGTGCTAGTGCCATCTTTGTTACTGTTCTTGGTTTAAAAGTTGGAAAAGCAAGAAAAAAATATGGGATCCCAGTAAGATAACTACTATAAATTTATTTTAGAATATTACCATAGTAAGCTTAATATTTTTTTGGTAAAAACAGTTAATTTATAAAAATTGTTTTTGATTAATTATATTTTTTCAGTATCCTACCATGTACACAGACAACAATATGTTCAACTGTATTCAACGTGCTCATCAAAACACATTGGAGCACTACCCATCATTTTTATTCATGCTGTGCACTGGTGGACTAGAATTTCCAGTAAGCTAAATAACTATTTTTTTAGATATTAAAAAATATGGCATTTTAAAATAATTATGATGAACTTGTTTAAAATAAAAGCATATTTTAAAAATTTCTTTTTTGGGATGCATTTACATATCTTAGTTTTTGCCAATTAAATATTTATTTTTGTTCTTTAGAGATTTGCTTCTTCAATGGGAATTTTATGGATTCTTGGGCGAATGGCTTTCGCAAAAGGTTACTACACTGGAAATCCTGATAACAGAAAATGGGGTGGATTTGTTCACGTTGCTGTGGTTGGTCTGTTGGGTGCTTCCTTGGGATTTGCACTTACAAAATTGGAATTAATTTAAATTTTTTGTTAAGTATTTTTTTTAGTCATTTAAAATTAACTTACACCAATTATATTTTTGGTTGATAAATTTAATGTTATGCGCATTCTTATTCAATGGTTTATTGTACTTTGATTATGCAAAGTTTTCAATTGGAATTTATCATGTGTTTAATAATCTTCCTTATGTGAATATGAATCATTTTTATCTAGATTTTAGATTACCTACACATTTAAAAAATGTTTGCTACCTATGCTATGTTAACACTGAGAATTTTATATCTAGTTTTTTTTATATTTAGAAGCTTAAATTAAATTTCTGCACTGTTCATAACATTTTCATAAAAGTATTACTATAAATAAATCACATTCATTTTCACAGATTTTATTGAATTTTTTGAACAGTGATGCAGTTAAAAATGTGAAGTGAAAGCAGTGAAAGAAGTACAACAATTATTAGGTCAGTGTATTTATTTATCTAAAACTTGGAACTAGTTTATGAAAAGACAGACCTCTTTTCAAAAAGATTGCTACAGCTATAGCACATGGTAAAGTGATGTACAAAGCATATTTTCCAAATTTTGAAGATTTTTTAAATTTTTTCTTTTCAATTAAATCGACTTGCTTAAATGGTAAAGGCCCTTCTTTCATGTTAATTGACATAACATGTAGTGCCTTCAAAGATTGGCAGAATGTGTGTGTAGTAAGAACAAGCTCCTCGACCTATACAAATAATCAAAATAATGGAAAAGTATTTTTTTACGAAGTTATTCATTTCAATTAATTAAAACCTGTGAAACAACCATCGAATGTGGGTCACTTTTGGAAAGAATATCTGCTGGAGGAACCAAGACCTTGGGATATTTCTCAAGTTGGTTTCGAACATATCTTTAAATAAAGTTACATTAAACATTAAAATGAACTTAATTCAATTTAGTTGGAGCCCTCAAGTAAATCCCACCTTAGTGCACTGCTGATGTACAAGACATGCTCTGTTGAGGATTTTAAAATACCTTGCAAGTTTTCAAACGACAAGGCTGTACTAGTAAAATTGGGAATACTTTCTTCTGACCACTTAGTAGTATGCCAATCTTTTACCTAAAAGTAAAAATTAAAAAGTTAATGGCCATGCACCAATTTTAATTGCTTTTAACAGGTATGATGTTGATAATTACTGCAGTAAGAATTCGTTTTTGAGCACCCAATTGCTTAACTCCAATTTTAACAAGGTCATCAGTTGTAAAATATAATAGTTGTTGAAAATGAACATCATGTTCATGAAATAAATGGATTAAATGAGATAGATTTAAGCCACATAAAAGCAACTCAAGTTGACCATATCTGTAAAATAAAAAAGTTGACAATGACTGGTAAAAATGGTTTTGTATAAATTTAGTATAAATTTATATTAAAACATAAGGTGTTTTACATTTGATGCTCTTTTTCCTCATTTATAATATTTGACTTCATTGAAATAGAAATGGGTTCACTTGGACGTAAACTTAAACTATCTTCCATAATTTCTGTGTCTTCTGACAAAGAATTTGAGTTCGAGGTAGAATCACTACTTGCTACGCACTTAGTCATGAAATTATTGTTAATATTGATATTGGATGATGCAATCGGCTTTAAAAGTTCTTCAATAATTTTACTTGTCGGTTGATTAGTTTTTTTGTAAACATTTGCTCCATGATCTATTAACAATTTCACAGTACTTGAGAATGATTTTGATATTGCCCAGTCAAGAGCAGTCCAGCCGTTTTTATCGCTTTGGTTAATAGTTTCTTTGTTACTCGATAAAATTGAGTCAATGTGGGCACAATTTCCACTTCTAGCAGCATACATCAATGGAGTTTTGCCTGTTGAATCGCATTTTAACACATTTGAGCCGGCATTTATAAGAATAGTAATAATTTCTAGCACCTCAGGTGACTTCTTGTGACATTTACATGCTGCAATTATCGGTGTACAGTTTTGCGAATCTGCTTTGTTTACATCAGCTCCGTATTTAAGAAGTAGTTTAACTACAGATAAATTTCCAAAATTGGCTGCATAAATTAAAGGAGTCCATCCAGATCCAAGTGTAGCATCACAAACTAATGGATTGCTTTCAATTGAAGATTCAACAATATCAGTATTACCAATAATGACCGCATTCTGTAAATCAGTTAAAAGTATTACTGAGAACTCCTTGTCATTTTCTTCTTCTGACTTCACCAAACAATTATTGACACATTTTTCAGCCTTAGTTACTGACGCAACTTCAGTTTGTCCCAAGTTTTCTTTCTCCTCACAATCAAAAGAATTATTACCCAAATATCCATATTCAGAGTCATTTTCGGAGTCAAAATCTGAATCACCAGCAGCACAAAACTTTAACATTATTTATGTAACTTATTTACTTGAAAAAAAGGCATGCAGTACCTCACCTGTCTGCCTGTTCAGGTAAAATTGAGTATAAATTATTAGTTAATTCTAAAAACATTCGAATAAGATGCTATTCAATATTAAAATTTTTAAGCCTACAAAGTATATTTTAAGATAACTACTTATTAAGCAAGTAAACTCAACACTTTTGGGTTTGGATGTTGATGTTATGTTTAAAAACACGTGGTGTTGTGGTGTTGACCGAGATTTTTACCACGTAAAAAATCAGTCGTGCTAATTGATAGAGACATTCAAAATTTATATCGATTTTGCTTTAATAAGTTAAAATATAAGCAAAAAAAGAAAAGTAATTTAAAAATATTTATTGTGGTTGGTTCGATATTTGGGGACAATTTACGTTCAACCACGCGTAACTATTATCCACGCTCTTGCTTGGAAAATGTGTTATTACGTCACAATGCAAAACGTGATTGTGTTTTGTTGTACTTAACCACGCTGTGCTGTTGACGTTTGACGTAAGAGATCGAAATCAGTTTTACAACGAAGTCACTCTTACATAAGCAAAAGTTCTTTTGTTTGTTTAAATTCGGGCTTTTCAAGTTTAGAATTCAATCTCCGACGTTCAATAACAGACAAAAGAACAATTGAGCAATGTCTGTTGGAATCTCACCGCCGGTTACAAAAACAGCCAACGATAAACAACGACCATTCATAATCGGAGTTTCAGGAGGAACTTCTTCGGGAAAGGTATGTTTGTGGTGCCACGTGTTTTTAAAGTTAAACATGATTTACAATTTGTCAATACGACATGGTCAATATTGTCTTGGTGTATTTATTTTAAACATAGTATTTGTGTTGGTAACTGTTTTGTAAATACCATAACTTGATGATTATGTGGTGGTTCTGATTGAAGGTTAATAAAAATTAATATTTTTATTGTTTTTATGCTAATAAGAAAAGTTTGTAATGAGAGCTAGGTCAACAAATTAACAATATTCAACCTGTATTCAAATAAGCTAGGCCTATTCAAATATTGATATCAGTTTAAACATTTAATAACTTTAAATTTAGATTGGTTGAAATTATGTTTGTGTAAAACTACATAAAATAATATTAATATTTTATTTAAGCATTATAAAAATTTTTATTTTAAGACTTCAGTTTGTCAAAAAATCATTGAACTTCTTGGAGAAACAGCCTCAAATGGACTAAGAAAAGTTGCCATTATCAGTCAAGATAACTTTTACAAAAACTTAAATGAAACTGAAATAGCTTTGGCTGAAAACAGTCAATATAATTTTGATCATCCAGGTAAATATGCCTACTTGTTTATTTATATTTAAAAATTCCATTTTTTTTATTTAAAACATTTTGTTAAATAAATATTTAACAGTAAATTTGAAGCTACAAATATTTTAAAAGTAATAGTTTGAAAGTATAAGTTTTAACATTAGTAATGGCAAATCACTAAATATGATGTAATAATTTTTAAAATATACCGATAGCTAGTTTTATTGGCAAGCAATTTTGTAAAGCAGTAGGAACTAATTGCAGTCGTAAAAATGTTTTTATGGCAAAACATTTAACAACAGCAAATAAAAGCCCTTGATGCTAGCTAATAAAACCGTGATTTTCTTGTTACTCGATTAAAAAATTGTTTTTTTATAGACTATTAATGAGAAATAGTACCGGTAACAACCCTTAAATGAAATTTTTTTAAGTTATAGGATACCTTTTGAAAAGCACTATATTTTTCTTTTTTAAATTTTGTGTTACCTCTATTCTTAGATTTTTATTGTTTTAAGATGCCTTCGATACTAAGCTAATGAAGGCAACTATTCTAGACATTGTTAACTGCAAAACTACCAAAATTCCAGAATATGATTTTAAAACACACACTAGGTAATATCAATTATTTTTGTCGTTTTTTTAAATTTTTTTATAAAAAAAAATTAAAAATTAAGATTTGTTTAAAATGTTACTATATAATTTACCTTGCGGTGTATTACACTTTAGGCGAAAAGATGCGTTTGAGAGTTTAAATAGATGTGATGTGGTATTATTTGAAGGTATCTTGGTTTTTTACCACAAGGAAATTCGTGACCTTTTCAACATGAAATTGTTTGTTGATAGTGACGCAGACACAAGGCTATCACGCCGAGGTATCTAATTAAATTTATTCGTAATAGAAATTCTATCGGGTAAACATGCTCTTTTAAATCCCAAATTTTGCCAAAAATGGTTACATCATTTTAAGAACACCACTTTCATTAAAATTGCTCCGTAAATAAATAAATATATATACATAAATTTTTTTTAGTACTTCGAGATATCACAGATCGAGGCAGAAGCTTAGAATCAGTTTTACAACAATACACAACTTTTGTAAAACCTGCTTTTGAAGAATTTTGTTTACCAGTATGTGAATTTTTTTCAAATTTATTTTTGTAGTGAATTTTAAAAACCCCTGCTTGTTAGCTTAGTTATAAATCTAGGAAGTCAAATTTTTTTTTTATAAAAGGCTTGTTGACTTGCTCTTCTCATGTTGACCTAAATTTTTGTTTGTTTTAGTCAAAGAAATATGCCGATGTGATTATTCCAAGAGGGGCTGAAAACACTGGTTAGTTTTTTATTATAACCTAGGAAATTTTTCCCACCTTATCTTAAATATTTAGGGGAGTTCCAATTAGAAATATTATTTTTAAAATTAGGGAGTTTGTTTTTAAAAGTGATTTCAAATTAACTGTACATTTTTTTTAATTTTTTGAATCAGATTCTTATACTTTTCCTTTTTTTTAGTTGCCATTAACCTGATAGTTCAACACATTCGAGATATTCTGTGTGGTGGTATTGTATCAAGACACAACAAATCATTTAACGGTGTAAATGGACATCATCTGACAAACGGCGACCTGTCGAATGGGGATGGATGCGAAAATGGCATCGCTCACCAAGATAAAAGACTAATTGGCAGGCCCCATTAACAGTGTACTAACATTTGTGTCTCTTGTTATCTGATATTTAAGTGCCAATTCCTCTGTTACAACCTTTGTTTTCATTAACAATTTGTTTAGTCGGTTAAAAACTGCCCCATAAGACTAAGTAGATTAGATTTTCTGTGCAAAAAAAAAACTTAACACTGTTTTGACAAACTTTCATCAATTGTTTAATGACTTTGTAACATTTGATTCCCAATACAAATGTGACTTAAACTTGAGCAAGTTGTGTACATTTGTTGTATCATATTTTTTTCGTATTATTTTATTTTTGTCATATTTCCACTACCTACTTGAAAAGCATTTATACTGAAATGTAGAAGTAACAAATTAATCATTCTTGCATTTTTTTTACTCTTGTACAAAACTTTTTTAAGATTATTTCATCCAACCATGAATTGTTACAAAAATGGCCAAGCCATGACAGATCTGTAATTTTTCCATTAGAGTTAAGGAATTAAATTTTTTTAGTATTTGTTAAAGTAATTTGTAATAGATTGTTTCTGAATGGTGTGGGTAATGCATGTTATATTGTGGATGGATTTGTAAAATGGAAGATCCCATTAAAATAAAAAAATGGTTACATGTAATTATTAGGACGTATCTGCTTTTACTGGTTTATAAAGAAACTTTTGCTAATTTTTTTTTAGGGTGTTGTGTAGTTTGTTTTTCATAACTTTCTGTTTTCCAACTCATTTTTAAAATTTCATTCAAATTTATTTTCAACTCTAAAACAATTTTGTTGGTAAATTTATTTGAAAATTTATTTTTTTTATGACAATCGGGATTATTCGATGTTGCCTTTTATTTCGTGATTGCTCTAATTTCTGTGCTCAAATGTCAATACAAGTGCAGCTTAGTACGATGTGTTTGTATGTGGTTTTCTGATTAACTGGAAATACTAGAAGGCTTAGAAAGGAGTATAAATTATTGTTAAGGGAATAAAATTCCAGGTAATTTAAGTACACTTAATGGTACCGAAAAAGTTACTTATTGACAACACATAAGCCTTATGATCCTTAGTTACATAAGCTTAGTTGTACTTTAAATGTTGGTAAGTGACCACAACTAAAACACCTGGATCTTTGTAAAAATTATTATTTCTTTTTTTTTCAGAAAAATTTTTAATAATTGGGATTTAAACTTTGTAAATAAATACTTTCCATCGTTTTGCATTACTCATATTATTGTTTGTTTTTATACAAATAGAATGATTTTTGTATTGTTTTTTTTTATAAAAGTATTATTTAATTAATACTTGACTATAATAATGGCAAGCATGTTTTTTGCCTATTTAAAACAATATTATATGCTTCAACTTAATTTAATTAAAATATTTTTGTACCTAATAAATGATAATCGGCGAATTTTTCACGTAATTATGAAACTGAACATTTTTCTCAAATAATATTTATATAAATATCAAGTAATTATAACTAATTAAACAAGATCTTGCATTTAAAATTAATAAAAACTCTGAGGATAAAAAACTAAGAAAATTAATTTCTGCATGGTTGAATTTTTTTATGCTAGTTTTGGTTCCCTTTTGGGCATTTCCCTTAAAAGCTTTTAAACAATTTATTTATACTTTCTTTCCGTTAATCAAAAAAACCCAAAAACATACAGAAATGAGTGCAAGAAATACTCCTTGCCAAAAGATCTTATTCGCCGAATTCACGGACAAGAAAAAGTTAGGAGAAGGATCGTTTAACGAAGTTTATTTTGCAAAATACAATCGATTATTGGGTGATCATTCATGTGTGTTGAAAGTTGTAAGCCCCGAGTTTGATGGCAACAAAAAGTAAGAATTATATTTTTTTGGTTTTAGTAGTTTTAAAATCATACTTGGATTTTGAGAGATTAAAAAAAACTTTGTGTGTAGTGTTGTGGAGAAATTAGACAGAGAAGCAAAGGAAATTGCTGAAATAAATCATGTTAATATAGTTTGCTTGCTGGCATATGTAATTGATCATCGGAATATTTGTCTTGCATATGAATATACAAAGTTTGGTTCCCTTGCAAATATTCGATACAAGCGTATTATATTGGGCTGGGGACTTAGGCAAAAAATTGCATTTGATGTGAGTATTGTTAATATACTGACATGTTAATAACAAAAATCCAAACTTAAAGTTAGTTTGTAAAAAGAAATATACAATAAAATAATTGTTTTGTTCAATAGACAACAAAGGCTATTTGTTACCTTCATGAAAAAGGTCTTTTACACAGAAATTTAAAAATTTCAAACATTTTGTTATTTGACAATGCACTTATAAAGGTAACATGATTTAAATGAATTAGGGTTTAAAATTATTTTCAGTTGTTAGATAAAAATAACTAAAATAATTTTAAAATAAAAAATTATATAATAATAGTAAAATAAAACAAGTATCGTTTTTTAGGAATATTTAATTCTATTTAGGTTAGTGATTTTTTTCTAATTCATCAAGAAACTTGGATGACCCAGGCAGGAAAGCAACGAGATGTTGTAGAGAAAAGAAGGATAGCAGATAGAAGAAGACCCACCAAACCAGATGGAACATTAATTGCTCATGTTCCACCAGAAACTATCAGGGATATTACGAAAAGGGCCACTTACACTTATGATGCATACTCGTATGTTGATTTAATTCATCACATAAGTTACCTATGTTCTTAAATACTCAAAAAACTTGCTTATTAAGTTTTTACCAGAGTCTTTTTCAATCTTTTAAGTTGTTGTAAAGTTGATTCTAAAAAAATAAAGGACACTGACTTTAGGTGCTATGATGTAAAGGCCTTATGTAAACTTTCTTGTTTAGTTTTTATGTTGACATTAATCAAAGTATAAAGAAATTTTAGTTCATTATTTATTTAGATTTGGAGTTGTTTTATTGGACCTGGTTGATAATGTGCAGCTATACAGCGGTAGGTAGTCTTAAAATTTTAATTTTTAGGACAATAGTCTGTAATAATTTTCTCAACTAAGCTAAATTTTTAGGAAAATCAACCACTGAAGTTTTTAAGATAGTTAATGAACATAAAGCTGTAGAGGTACAAGAAAGAAAACAAGAATGTCCTCTCATCATGCATCAATATATGAAGGATTGTTTAAACAATGATGAACATCGACGGCCAAAATTTGAAGGTGATTGCAATTTTTTCATACAGAACTTTTTATTCATAATATAAAATTTTTTTTTCATGACGTGTAGATATGAGAGTGAAATTTGAAGAAATGTGCCAAAATTGTGTAAAAGAAACGCAGCAAGATTTTGAAAAGTTTGTGGAAGATCATGTAAGTGTTTGTTATAAATGAACCTAGAAAAATTTTGATTAAAAATTTAATTAATTTTTTTACTATTATATATTTAATAGAATAATCATGAAAGAAGAGGCAGCTCGCATTTTGCTGGACCATCTAGTTCACAATATCAGAATACGGAGGTAGGTTTGCCAATAAAATATAAAAGCAAATATTAAACCACAATCATAATCTATAATGATTAAAACACTTTCCAAAAAAATTGAACTTTCACCCTTAATTTTATAAGCCAGAATTTTATTTAAATAATTTAAAAAAAATACAAATATTTTCTTATGAAGAACCCACTCAGAGGTCGTGCATTTTATGAATCCCAACCCGACCCCAAAGCTGCAGAAGCAGAGGAAGAAAATCAATTGGTATCCACAGCTAGAATGCAAACAAGTCATTATACCCCCCAACCATCTGTTCAACCCACTGTTAGGCCTACACACCCAGAAGAAGTACTGCTTTGAATTTTTTAACCAAATAAAATAATTTAAAAATATTAATTTATTAGCTTATTTTTCAATTATGACGCAATTTTTTATTTTTTTTGACATTTCATAAGTTACAATATTTTTAAGTTAAAATTTTTACTTAGGATGAGGTTGAGGAAAAACCAACAACTCACACCGGAACTCCACATCAAGTTCAGGACAAAGCCACCCCCTTCACAGATGACCCACCACTTATGGATGTTCAACAGCAAAACATCGGTAATTTTAAAGTGATTTTAACTGGTCTGTGATAATATTGTTATTGGTGGTTATCATTTAAGTTATCATATTATTAATTTTATTATATACTAATTTTGGTATTTTTAAAATTTTTATGATTTTAGGACCACCACCTCAAGTAGTAATACAAGCAGATGCAGCAAATATTTTTCTAAATCGGGATCAAGACAATCTACCTGTGACAAGATCACCTGCCATTGAAATACCAATGATACCAGCCAGAGGTTTGTAAAAATACTAACAACCAAAAAACAAACATGTTAGCTTTAAAACATTTTTTTATTGTATTTGGCTCCAGGTTCTCGCCGAAAAGCAGGTGCCAGAGATTTAAATATGGTTGCAAGTAATGTTGGATCAAACTGGAAATTATTGGCTAGAAATATGGGACTTGATGAATGCAAAATTGACTCTATTAATTATGACTTCGACAAAGACGGGGCTTATGAAAAGGTTTGTTTAAACTCTTATTGCAAATATATGATGCATTACAGTTTGGATATTAAAATTTAGTAAAGGGGTCACCACATGATGCCATGGGTTTATTTTCCTGCCCTCCATGTTATAACACCCTCTAATAAAGCCCTTTAAATGAAACATTCCACTGCATTAACCATAAGCAGTTTAATGACCACACATAATTTACCTTCTCATTCACATCTAAAAAAGACAAAAATAACTTTATACTTGGCCAGAATATTGAAAGTTAACTTATGTTTAGGCTATTGTTAGCCTTTTCACATCGGGGATAAATAAATACAAATAATATTAATATAATATTTCAGGCTTACCAGTCACTGAAAGACTGGGAAACTAGAAGGGGTGGAAATATTACAATAAGTGATCTAGTTGATGTTCTATGCACCTCAAATCTACAAAATATAGCAACACGGTTGCAAAATTAACAAGGCAGCTATCTCTTCGATCTTTGTTTACATTTTTTTGATCAAATTTAACTATTTTGATAAAACTGTAGTAATAGGGTATTGGTTTAAGTTGGTCTCAAGTGTCAAAAAACTGTGTCATGTTTTAAAATAACATTAAAATTAAAGTCTATGCTGATTAAATGTCTTCAACTTTACTTCTTTTATGACTTGTCAAATCAAATCGATTTTTAATTATTGTTTTTTATTCTTATATAGTTTTATGCTTTATCAGAATTTAAACTTTTAAAGTTTCTTATTTCTGTAATTAAATTTTAATTTGGTTTATCTAAAATATTGATGATTAGTTTTATAATACCTTTTTTAATTAATTTTAAATCAACATGGCAATTTTTTGTTAAAATTAGGTTATCTTAGTTCCAATTGTAAATGTAAATAAAAAGGTTTATTTTTTTGCTAATTAATGTGCTTTAAATATTCTGTAAAATTCAAGTTTACTTTTGCTTATTTTTTTTAAACCCCTGGAAGTCTGGACAGTAGGGAAATACTTCATATTTTTAATATTATAGGCCCACTAAAATTTATTTATATCTATACTAAAAAACGATAACATTTTGTTGTAAAAATTGTTTATTTTGTCAAATTCTTTGAAAGGCAGTGATTGTAGAAATACAAAAGTTAACATTTTTTGCGTTGTAGAAAATACAAAATGTTAAATAATTTCATTCTGTTTGGTCCAAAGTTTAAATGTTCGGTCGAACGACGAGGTCGCGATATATTCCCCATTTGATGATACGTCGACACCCATCACCTTACCCCCATGCCCCGCCAAAGTCTTTAATGGTAAGTATCCGGGGGTCCCCCAAACCTGAAACAAAAACATAATAATTCAAAAAAATTGGGAAAGAAAGGATTTGGCATACATTTTGTTAAATTTGATATAAGGTATTTATGTATATATATTTATAAAAATTGCTGCAGTTACAATTAGTATTTTGAACTTTATTTTTACCTTTGCTGTTCCATCATATGATGCAGTGACAAGGTAATCACCATAATGTTCTGTAAAGCAAAATTTATTGATTTTAAGTCTAAAAAAATATTGAAGCTTCTGTGTGAGCTCTTGTATATTTGCGTAAGTATTGTACTCGAAATTTTACTTACTTTGGTAGCAGACTCTTGATATCAAGTTGGTATGAGCAGGTATAGTGTAAATACAACTTGTTTTTCTTAAATCCCATATTTTTGCAGTGTTGTCTGCACTCCCCGTTGCCATTTGGTACCTTGAAAAACAAAATTATTGATTTAAATATATATATATTAATTTTGTACTGTTATAGTCAAAAAGTGTTTTTCTGAAGTGTTTTTTTTAATGTTTTTTACGAAAAAAAATATTTATTTTGGCTACCCGTTCGGTGAAAATGCTACTGCATATATTTCTTTAAGATGGCCTTCTAAAAAGAAAATACATCTTCCAGTTCTCAAGTCCCATACTCTTCCATATGAGTCCAATCCTCCAGTTAATGTTAATGCACCATCATCCTAAAAATGCAATTATGCTAACAACATATCCTTGTGTATTTGGAGTTTTTACACTTAATTATAAATTAAAGATTAACTTATAACAAACCAATATGAAGCAAGCAAACCTGGAAAGCGATATCATGGACTCCCTTACTATGGCCTTCTTGATGTAAAACTTCAGTTTCTTGATTTAAATCCCACAATCTCCATGATTTATCATAACTACAAAACACTATCAACTTAACTTGTGCATAAGTGTAATAACTTGTTTTCAAGTGGAGATTATTACATCAAGGTACATTTGTGTTATACAATAAACTTACCAAGTAGTGGCCAAAAATCTTCCAGAAGGGTGATATGCAACTCGAGCCACTCTCATTTCATGTTGGTCAATTGAAGCCACAGGTTCCTCACTTTTAAAGCTCCACAATTTTACAGCACCATCAGCTGAGCACGATGCCATACAGGCTGCATTTTCACTGAGGGTCAGAGTGGCTTGAGGGTTAAATGTAATGGTACCGACATTATTTTTGTGACCTGTCATTATATAAAAACAAGATTTACTCCAATAAAACGAGCAGTGATTCTAGATTTCAATATTCTAAAAAGTCTGCAATACAAAGCAATGTTTTGATGAACAGAAAAGGTAACTGAACAAGAAAAAATTAAAAAAAAGGAAATTGAATATGTAATATTAAGGTTTTCTATTTATTGAAACAAACATACCTCTTAAAGTTTGGATTTCTTCGCAATCTGGTACGGACCAAATTTTGCAAATTCCACTCCACGACGACGTAGCTAAAAGTTTGTTATCTGGTGAAAACTGACAAAAAGAAATAGGTCTTGTGTGACCAATCTGACTGCAAAAACTTGACACAGATTGCATGTGACGGTGGGCTTGTTGCAAACGAGACTTTTTCTGTGCTTCGGGTAATGAAGCATGTTCCCTGGCAAGCTTTAACCTTTCCTTAGCCCTGAACACAAAGAGATTAATAAGAATGTTTACTTTATGTTTAAAATGAATTCTGTTACCTTGGTAAAGAATATTGAGCTATCCAGAGTCTTGCTTTCTTAAGTGATTGAGGACCTTCATGATACCAGGTTGTTTCAGTTAACTACAAAAAAAAATTCCCAACTAAAAATCTAATTTTTCAACCCCTTAAAAAATTTTTGATACAAAAAATATAATACTTCTAATTTTTCAACCCTTTAAAAGATTTTTAAATACACAAAAAATATAAAACATGAAATACATACCACGTCGGATTTTTTTCTTCTCTCACGTTCCTGATCTTCTTTAGATTTGATTGGTCCTCGCTCTGCCACTAATTCTCTTAATCTCTCACGTCGATCTGCAGGTCCTTCTCCAAACAGAGTGATCGGTTCGCCTTGCTCTCGTAATAACTTTCTTACCTGAGTTCATTATTAAGTTGTTGTTATATTTTTACAATATGTTTGGCAACAAGGGTGTGGGATCCCAATACTAAGAGGGTAAACTAATATTTTTTTGTGTTAAAAAGTACCTCACTGTCGTCTGTTGTGACATAAATTTGGCGAATTTGTTTTTTTCGTTCAAATTCAGCCAACATCGCTGTTTGTCTTTCGTTAACTCGATCTTCCAAGCTTAAAACCTCTACACTTTCTACAAAAGAATGTTAACATTATCAAGTTATGTAAACGAAAAGCCTAACCACAATTTTTAGATTTATTTACTCTTTAGTTATAAATGTTGTTAAAATTCTTTGTATTTTATTATCATGTTCTAAATTTTTTTACTTGGGTCGTTGATGTTGATGTTTCCTGCCGCAATCCCTTTGTCTATCGCCTCGCTTCCCATGACAGGGACTTTTCCCTCCAAACTTCCATATTTGTCAACTTTTCTTCTTTTTGCCGAACTTTCATCATTTTCTGTTTTGGTTTCAGTGGTTGGGGCAGTTTCAGTATCCGACATTGTAAAAATTTTGCAAATAGTAATTCACCTAGTTAGCCTATTCAAGTACCTAAGAAGATAAACATTTTAAATTAAAATTAAATCTGTTAGCTTTTATGTATTTGCTATTAAAGGTTTGTTAATAGAAAGGAAAGAATTGCATAAGGTTATGTTATATAAATGAAGCTAAGTTTACATTTTTTTTATAATTTAAATAATTAAACTGAAATATAAATCGTGTTGACTCATGCTAGTATTGCACGAGGCTGTTGTCGGAGTTTACTGCTGCTAAGGAAGGCTTAACTTAATTTTAAACATTTTTGTCTTACCTAAGATCTGAAAAAAATTGTGGTAATTAACAAATTGAAAAAAACTTGACTGAAATCTTTGAACCTGTGTTTAATTATATTTATACCAAAAAGTCCTGTTTAAAATTTTTCACAAACTTAATGGTTTACTTGTATAAATGGATAAAAGCACACAGCTAATTAAAATAATTAACTTTAAATACTTTGGAAATTTGCAAACGTTATGTAAACTGCATAATAATTCTTGTTTAAATATATTTTAAGTCAATATACAAAAATCAAAAAGTTTTAAAAAATTTAAATAAAAAACAAAAAATAGGCATTTGGCATATCTAAGTCAATAACTCATTAATAGAAAACAAAACAAAAAATATCGAATAAAATAAGTAGCCTAACTTTGCTATTAAATATACTACTGTTCTTAACTTAACATAGATATATGTTAAACTTTAATAAAATTTCTACCACATAACATGTTCTTTCATCTAAAGGTTATGTGGGGTTTTTACACAATTATTTTTAATTAGTTTTTAGGTAATCTCCGAGGTGAATCTTTCAACAAACATTTTAGTTTTTTATAAATGCCTCGGGAATTCGATTCTTCGTAAAACGAGTTGAACTCAGTGATTCCCTTGGCAAAATTGGAACGATGTGGCACAGTGGAGTTGTCAGATGGTTTAGCTTGGTTATCTGTATTTAATATGCTGTCAGTGTCACTTTCATGTGTTAAGAGCTGGGCCGGTAGATCAGTCTGAGCACTTTCATCCCCACTACTCTCAGCTGCATCTCTAAGATGCGAGAATTGTTTATGTTCAAGAAGCAGTTCACATGTTGGTTCATTTTCTATCTGTTTCACATTATCATTATTGGGTGATAATTTACTATCAGTTTCACCTTCATCAGAAACTATAACCATGTCTTCATTGTCTTTATTATTTAGAGATATAAATTCCTTTGTATCAGAATTGTCATTGTTATTATCAATTTCTATTGGTGGAGAACTTACATTTATTTTATGAGTTTCGTCAATGCCTGTTGTCACTGATTCATTATTATAATTGCTAATTATAACAGGACTGCTATTTGTTTCAGTATTATCAAAGTCTCTGTTAGAAATATCACTGTGAAGGTGGACTGTTTCTTTATTTTGGTCAACAAACTGTTTATCGTCATCCTGTTTAATTTCTGTCTCAGTTTGTTGATCCAAATTGCATTGAATTTTAATGTCGTCTTCAGACTTGTTATTATTATCAGATGTGAGATCAATCGTTATTGGTGTAATTTCTTTAGGTGACATACTTTGAACCAAGTTATCATTTTCAATGTCGTTTTGTAAATTAGTTTTAATAACTGATACTTGTGAACTTGAAGATTCTGAAGTGTTATTAGTATCAGCAATTTTGTTGTTATCGTTATTTTTAACAACATCTGTTTCAGTTATTATGGGATTATCATCTTCAATTTCTGGGTTATTTTCTAATTGGAGAAGTTCCAAAATTTTCGCCTTTCTTCTGTTAAGTTCTTCTTCTGTGAGATCACTTTGACCAACCTCCATACCTTCATCCTCATCAATTTCGCCCTCTTCCTTATCATCAGCAATCTCAATTGTCTCACCATCCGCGATTACAATCTCCTGATCACTGTCTCCACCCATGTCCATGTCAACTTCTCTAGTATCGTCTCCACTAGAAACTGTGATCGGAGTTTCATCATTTTTATCAACTTTCCGTTGTCTTTTACTGGAATGCGACTCACTGCTTTGCTTCTTTCTTTTTAACTCATTTTTATGTTTATGATAGGACACCATCACATCGTAACTATGTCTCTCATCCATGGGAGGGGCACCAAGTTTCTGGTGATTGTCGATCATGTTTCTAGGAAGCTTCACATTAAATCCTGGATATTTAATAATCTTTTCAACATCAACTTCAGCATCGTCAGAATCAGATTGGATTTTCTTTGATTTATCACCTGAGTACATACTTAACCCTGAAGATTGCATCCTTGCTTCCAATAAGTGTCCTGGAGGATAGCCATACCAACGCATCTGATAAATATAAGGAGGCAACTCATGCTTTGTAATTCCCATTGCTTCATACAACGCATTGCTAATATTTCCAGGTTTAAGATCGGCAAATTCTGAGTCATCTGTGTTAGAATCCTTTTCAAGGTGATATCTTGTGGATGCATTTTGTGGGGACATCATACCAACAAAATCCTTTCTTCTTTGATTAATGTGTTGGAAGTTTTTCGGGGCAGGACAATCTTTCAGTTGATGATCAGTGAAGCCACAATTAAAACAAGATCTCACATTTCTTTTCTTAACATTATTGTCATGCACTTCAACCTCTCCATCTAGAGTATCGAGTGATACTTTGTCATAACTTGGAGCGTCAAATATTCGATCACAATTATCCGGCAATGATTGACCAACTAGGTCCAAATAAAATCGATCGCTAAACACTTGGAAGCAATTGGTAACAACATACGCTTTAGCTGATTTTCTGTCCTGTTTCGTACTTCTTTTCAATTTCACATTAGGTTTGTTTTCAGGTGATATGAAATGCAAGGCTGACACCTGAGGTGCATACACATAATCTGCACGAGATGACCGCCCGGAAATCTTTTTAAAAAAGTCTTTAATTTCTTCGGCATATTCTTGAGCGAGAATGTTGTTAAATAATAAAACTTGTGCAATTGGGCCATCTTTAGAGGGGTCCCGAATCTTAACACTGGTAGGTTGTGTGATAACACGAAGAGCTCTTTTCAGTTTTTCGTTTTCTTCTTGTAACTTAACATTTTTTTCTTTGTATTCCAAAAGTAGTTGATTGCTTTCACCTGAATCTGACATTTCTTCATTATCGTTGATTTGGGAAAAAATTGACATATTGGTAGGTATTTCAGTATTTTAGCGAATTTGTCGTGTTTTTAAATAAAATTAGTTAAGATTTTAAAATGCGGAACAACTTTTAAAATAAGATTGGTTAAGATTTGAAAAATGCGGAACTTAAAAATAATTTATTTAGTAAACATATCAAAACTTAGCTCATCGGTTTACATTTTCAGAGTTTAAAATATGTTCTATGTAGCTTTTATGAAATAGAAGGAAGTACCTTTACCGTCTTATCTAATTACGCTTCTGCATAGCAAATTAAGCCAAAATTATTTTATAACATCAAGACTAGTTATATGTTTTAAAATGGCTTTAAAAATTGGAAAATCTATTAATAGATTTCAAATACGAAATGTTATTTTTAAACTGGGTACATTGATAAAGACTGAAAAATGAAAAAAATTACTGAACCGTAATAAAAAATAAATCTCTACTGTGTTTCCACCTATTTTATATATGTTTTACTAAAATGTACTACTATAAAAATCTGCAGTTTAAATTTGTTTTTAATGATTAAAAATATTATATAATTATTTACAATTAAAGATCTTTAATAAAACTTCTAGGTTATTATTTAAATTTGTAGTTTAAATATATTTTATGGGAAGCATTGTTATTTGGACGAAAAAATGGATTAGCATTTTTATATCAGCAGAGAAAGCAACAAACAAACAAATGTTTTTATGCAGGTTTTCAACATCATACAGGCTTTAGACTAAGATGTTTCGTTGGGTTCTTATCTTTATGCTAAAAGTTTAACAGTTACACTACTTGATTACTTGTGAATTAATATTTAAACAGTTATAAAAAATAACCCAAATAAATGGCAGAAAATTAAAACGGATAATTAGAAAGACGCAAAATCCGAACTTTGTTATTAAAAAAAAACTAAATTGGTTTACGTTTGTTTGTTTTAAATAACACCCAAAGAAAACGTTTAGATCTTTTAAATTTTTGCATTTCAATAAAAGTATTACTATAACCTACAATTTATGTTGTTTTACTGTAGAGATTAGTCACTAATAACCAGATAA
This sequence comes from Corella eumyota, assembly GCF_963082875.1. Classification (NCBI taxonomy): domain Eukaryota; kingdom Metazoa; phylum Chordata; class Ascidiacea; order Phlebobranchia; family Corellidae; genus Corella; species Corella eumyota. The sequence goes on from NC_137491.1 coordinate 8,552,386, forward strand.
CTGAATATAGCAATAAAGTTAATCTGATTGTTTAATAAAAACTATCAAGATGGCTTTAAAGGCGCTTATTGGAGAAAGTAAGTCGTGTTTTTCAATTTTTTATATATATAATATATTTAATTTCTAAAGACATTAATGTTATAATGTTATCTTTGTTTTAATTGTTTTATTATCCAACCCACTAATAGCTCAGTCAATATTATTACATTAACTTTTATAGAAATCATGAAGAATGTCATTCGGCAAGTTAATACAAACAATCACTGGAAGGTAAAATTATATAAACTGTTATTTGACATACAACATACAATAAAAAACTTCTATTTATATATTACCTTACTACCTTATTTTATTTAAGATTAGATGTGGATTGTATTTCTTACTATACATATCAGATTTTGATAAGTAAATGCTACTTGTTTGTTTACCCATCTGATATGTTTTTGTATTTTAAAGATTTTGATTCTCGACCATCTTAGTGTAAGGATCATTTCATCTTGTTGTAAAATGAAGGATATTATAGATGAAGGAATAACATGTAAGTTAAACTAAAAGTAACAGATTGTTTATTGTCTAACATGGTTTTATTATTTTTTTTAAATGCTTTTAACACATTAAAGCACTTTGGTTAAATTTTTTTTAATTTTTATTTTATTTGTTTGTTATAAATATTCAACATTAAAATAGATGTTGTAAAAAATATAAGTTAAATATTTATATGAATGTTTCTTTTAAAAAGTACCATATGGGCTTTCGCTGATGCTTTTTAAATAATCAATACACTTTGAGTAGTAATGCTTTGCTCTTTGCCTATCCCTTTCTTTGGTTGTAATTAAGGCTACTATTTCCTTTTAATCAATATTTATTGGCTTCAAAGCTTTTTGTTAATTAAATGACTTCATGGTCTTCTATTAACTCTATTTTAAATTTAATAAGTTTAAAAAACTTCAAATATTAAAAGCCATTTTCTAATTGACTTTTAATTATTCTATTATTTTGTATTTTTATTCTTTTTTATGGACAAAATTTAAATGAAATATTATAAGTCAAGTTCTGCAATTTTAAGCCCACTTTTAGAATAATATTTATCTTATTTCGTTCAGTGGTTGAGGATTTGTATAAAACACGGCAACCCATGCCAACTTTTGAGGTTGTTTATTTTATCACGCCTTCAAAAGATTCTGTTGACAAATTACTGGACGATTTTCTCGACGAAAGAAAATACAAATACATTCACATCTTTTTTACTGACAGTAAGGTTTATATTTAAATGGTTCATAAACACACTGGTATTATTCAAGTGTAGTCTAAACATAAAACAAAAATATTTAATTATATTTTAAGTACTAGTAGTGTTTTTTTTAATAGATAGGTTATGTAATTCTTTATGTTGATTACTGTTTTGTATTTATAATGACTACATTTGTTTATTTTTATAGCCTGCCCAGATGCACTGTTTAAGCTGATCTGCCAGTCAAACATTTCAAAATATATTAAAACTTTGAAGGAGGTCAACATTGCATTTCTACCTTATGAATCCCAGGTAAATTTTAAAAGTTACAGAATAATACTACAGGCTTTTTTAGTTTTATATTAAACAATTTTTTACATTTGGCTAAATTTATACATGGGAGTCAGTATATAATTAAATATAACACATAGCATAAACATTATTTGTTGCTGTTTGACCTGAACAATGATTCACCAATACCTGATACTTAATGTACATTGCCAGGTGTTTACACTTGATTGTCCTGGTACGTTTGAACACATCTACAGTCCAGTAAAAACAGACAAACACGACAAAGTACTGGAAAGAATTGCTGAACAACTTTCCACCCTCTGTTCTGTGTTGGGAGAATATCCTTCTATTCGATACCGCCAGTAAGACTTTTTTATTATCTTTAGTTAAGCATGGGAACTAAATTTGTTACATTTGTGATAACAACATTGTTTAATTTTAGAGATGGAGAAAAGTCGTTTCTATTAGCACAACTTCTGCAAAGTAAGGTGGATGCTTTCAAGGTAACTAAAAAAAAATTAAAATTTGTATTTTTATAAAATTTTAATATTTTTAATAAACTAAACCAGTGAAAAGTGGTTAACGGTTATGTTTGGTTTTTTTATTATTTGTGTAATACCCAAAGTAAGGTGGTTTTTCTTTTTGTATAAACAATTAACATTTGATGATCGTGTTGTGAGTTATATTAGGTTATATATTATTCATGAAACCAGGAAATTGCTTTCAGACCCAAGTGTTGTTGCATTGAATGACCAGTTTTTTTATTGTTGCAGCTTTTTTTTTGTTTTTGATAATAACATGCACTTTAAGAAGTACCTCATTGTGGCAAATTAATAAAAAAATTTATTTACAAAAAGTTGTAAATTTAAAATTGAACTTTTTTTTTAAATATTTAGAAAAAAAAATAAAAATCAATATTAATAACTTTTTTATTTAGGCTGATAACCCTGACATGGGTGAGGGTCCAGATAAGTCTCGATCTCAACTTATTATTTTGGATCGGGGTTTCGACCCTGTTTCTGTATTAGTTCATGAGTTAACTTACCAAGCCATGGTACAAGATCTTCTGCCCATTGAAAATGATGTTTACAAGTATGTATTTTTTTCATAGGACTCTTTTTACAATTTAAATAACCTGGTTTTACCTTTCTTCAAATGTTATTTAAGTATTCAGTCGAAAAACCCACATAAAATGTTAATTGAGCTTTGTGTTCTTTATTTCTATGGAGAAATAATATGTGCGGTTTTCAATCTAAGGTAATCGATTCATATTTACCACAATTTAAATTTCGTCTGACATTTAAGTCGTTAGAAATTGTGATATGTGGATTTAAACAGTTTTCTATGACCTACTGATTTAATGAACCAAATCCAAACAAATTTATATACCTGGATTTTTTTCAAGTTTGCTTAGACATAACAATGAAATTCCCAAGTTGTTAATTGCTTTTACTTCCACTCCAGTTTTGTGTTAGAAAAATGTTTTTTTTTTTTTTTTTGTAGGTGCTTTAGTTAGGTTTAATATATCAGTTATTTATATCATGAATGCTGTTTTCTCAAATTCTAGATCAATTTTGTTATATACAAATATATTTTTTTTAACGATTAAATTAAAAAAAATTTTTTTTTTAGATATTTGAACCAACAGCAGCCTGGGCAATCAGAGAAACAAGTGTTATTAGATGAAGACGATGATTTGTGGATTTCATTGAGACATGAACATATTGCTGATGTGTCCAAGTACGTTTATTTAAATACTTTACCAATGCTTAAAGTTGCTTCATAAATAGGATATAAATTCTGTAGTAACCTACATACTTGCCTAATTTAAGCGTGACTATAATATGACTATAATCATATTTGCCTAATTTGAGGGTGGCCATTATCTCTTGTTGTAATATGCTTACAACAACCTACTGCAATCATCAGTAATATTTATTTCAAAGGTCTATAATTTGAACAAAAATATATGTTGTCCATCAGGCTACATTATAAATAGACCGTATATTTTATATTTATCCCCCTATTTTAATTTCATACCAGTTTTTAAATATTTAAACACTTTGTTTTTGATCTTTTTTATTTTTCAGGAAAGTCACTTCACACTTGAAGGCTTTTGCAAAGGAAAAACGAATGGATAGTGGTGAAAAAACGACAATGAGAGATTTATCGAACATGCTTAAAAAGATGCCTCAGTACCAGAAGGAGTTAAGCAAAGTAAGAAATTTCATTTCTTTTGTTGATTTACCTTGTTTGATTAATAGGTGTTGAATGAATTTGTTTGTTTGGCCACTGTAAACTAAAAGTTGGTAAAGTTAAAGTTTTAGTATTGAGCTATATGCCTTCAAATCAAGATTTTACAACCTGTCTTACAAGATTTTGAGTTTTTTACTTTTTTACAAATCTTAAATAACTCTATTCGAGCTATTTCTTTGACTATAAAACATTCTTGGTGACAAATTGTCATTTTTTTGTTTTAGTTGGGTTTGAATATTTAAAAACTCTAATCAAAACGTTTTACTTTAGTATTCCACCCATCTTCACATGGCTGAAGACTGCATGAAGCAATACACAGATCGTGTTGACAAATTATGCAAAGTTGAACAAGATCTTGCAATGGGCACCGACTCAAAGGGAATTCACATCAAAGAACCAATGAAAAATGTTGTTCATATTTTGTTGGACAAAACTGTGCAAGCAGTAGACAAAATCAGGATTATTTTGCTTTACATTATGCTTAAGAATGGTATGTTATTGCTTTTTTTACTGTACCAATATTTCTATATTCAATTTAAAAAGCAAGCTTATTAATTATTTATAGGTTGACCAAAATGGATTTTCTATGCTTAAAATATATTTAAATTGTGAATTAATTTGTCTATAATGCATTAAATTATATTTTAGTACTTTTTAACGAAAACTTTTTGATTGTAGGAATTCCTGAAGAGAATTTAAAGAAGTTAATACTTCATGCAAATATTTCTGCAAACGATGAAGCTTCAATCCGTAACTTAGCTCATCTGGGTGTTACCATTATAAACAATGAGGTATAGCATAAACTATAAGAATTTTGGCTGATTTTACACTTGACTAAAAAGCCTAATATCTTAGTGGATAAAATTTGTATATTAATTTTATATTTTGTATAGTTTTTAAGGGGTTAAAACTGGCAAGAAATTTTAGCAATTACAATTTTATATTCAACCCGTTCGTAAAAATAATAATTCTAAAATAAAATTTATTTTAAAAGTCAAGATTAGGCTTTCTTAAAAACAAATTTTATTTTAGAGTATTGTCAATTTTTTAAAAATGTAATAGCATTAGCTCTATTTTTCTACAAGAACATGTGTCATTTAAAAATCTAACAATATTACTAATTTTTTAAGGGTCGAAAACGTAGTGGTCCAAAAATGGACAGACGTGAGCACGAAGTTATCTACCAACTATCTCGATGGACTCCCATGGTGAAAGATGTGATGGAGATGGCAATCGATGATAAACTGGATCAACGTTTATTCCCGTTTTTCTCGGGTCGAGGTACAGGATCTAACACCACAAATGTTCGAAGGTAAATTCAGAGTTACTTTGTGTTGTGGGGGTAAAGATTTTTTTGGTAAAGTTTATTACATTTTTTTTATAAAACTTGTTTTCAATTTTATTTATTTTTTGTAAAGTTGAGTTTAATTGTCAGATTAACGTATTTTATATGCTTAATTATATTAAAACTTAGAATAAGGTACAGCATTTGTTAGTAAATTTTTGTTTGTTTTTAGTGCGAGATATCACTGGCACAAAGACAAGGGTCCAACGGAATACAAGTCAGGACCACGTCTTATTATTTTCATGATAGGAGGAATGTCGTGTTCAGAGATGAGAGCTGCTTATGAGGTCACAAACCAACTGAGAGAAAAGGGTGACAAATGGGAGGTGCTAATCGGTAAGCTTTTTTTATTATTTTTTAGATTTTTTAAAACATTTTAGCTTCTATTTATTTTTGGCTTTTTGATTTTAGCATTTTTTTTAATTGCAGCATGTTAATTATTATGAATTTTTTTATATAAAACATACCTAATGGTTTATTTTTAATTTTAATTTAGGATTTATAATATAGGTTTTAAATATAACATTGATTTTATGATTTCTTTTATCAAAATAGCCTGGCTAGAATAACATAGGTGTAGCCTTTGTTTATTGGCTATTTCCTATTGAAATCTTTATTTGTTCAGTAAATAGAATTTCTGTTTTAAAATAACCAATTTATTGATTTACGTAACAAAGGTTTTCTAATGTTTTCAAATCATTAATCATAATTTATTTTAACATTATTTATTTTTTTTATTTTTTATTTGCTCATTTTGGACACCATCAACCTTGGGTATTGTATGAATGATTAAATGTTGTTTTTGTCTCATATATGTCATGTTTTCACCTATTTGTGCCACTGTGTGTTTTCACCATGTCTGTGTTATTTAAATCTAAACATAGGTTCAACATCAATATTGAAACCGAATAGTTTTCTTAATGATTGCAGTATGTTGACCAGGTCTGTTGGTTTTGAAGATGGACCCATATCTAACTAAATAAATAATCATTTCACTGCCCATTTTTTAAATAAATACCTTAATATTACATTGCATATCACAATTAAAATTTAATGCAATAACAAATGTATTTAATAAGATAGAAAAAAATCAGGTTTTGTCATTAGTTTTTAGTTGCATGTAAATCACTTATTATGACACTAATTTTGGTTTTATTTTTTTGCGTAATATAATTTATTAGGTAACACATATTTTGAAGTTTTATAGATTTTAGTTTTTTAGTGGTAGTCACTATTTCAATTGAGCACTTTAATATAAGTGGGCACATTTAATTTACACTAGGGGTTGTGTTGGGTTAAAAAAAATTCTTCAACGTTTAAAACTGTTTTTTTTTTTGTTATTGTTTAATGTTGTTATTGATTTTATAGTTTTGTAAAAAAAACTATTAGATGTCATATTGTTTTTTGTTATGTAAAAAAATTTACTATTTTAAAGGTACATATAAATATTAAACAACACTATGGTAATTTTTAATACAGAATTTATCTAAAAATATCCCAGTCAAAAGTAAACGTTCCATATTAAATCACCATTGGTTTAGTTTATAAATAAATATATGGTTTAGTTGGTATTTTATCTGTGTGCTTGGTGTTAATGTTTTTATTAATCTTATTCTCTTACAATAAATCAAGTTTTTCACTGAATAGTTATTTTATTAAAAAAATATTTTTTTACACTAAGGATTATGAAAGGTAATCATTTGTTCTTTGATTTTTATAACTTTTAAACTAATGTTATAAGTGTCCTTTTTAGTATTGTTGTGAACATAAATGAGAAACAATTAACATTTATTATTGTTGTAGGTTCATCTCATATCCATCATCCCAATGACTTTTTGCAAGATCTTGTCAATTTGACTGAGACAGCAGACAACCCGAATTGACAATCACAGCCGCTGAAAACAGGTCTCCCTGCCGCCCTGCGTAGAAGTTTAAGACGACTTTCCATGTCCAAGAAAAAGAAAAACGTTGGAAATATTTTGTTTTTATTTTTTTTATAAATTTTGTTATTTTTTTATTGGTTTGCCTTACTTTATTACATTATTAATTTTTATTAAACCTAACATTAGGCTGCAGATGAAAACACATCCCATCATCAAGCATCTACATCCCATAACACTAACTCAAGCAACAACACTAGTGGTTATGGCTCAACTGACAATATTGAGTTAACTCTTGAGTCAGTTGCATTGGAAGTGGATAATTCTTCAAACTTAAACTGGTAAGTTACTATACCAATTGAATACATTTTGTTTTAGGTAAGCTATTTAAATTGAATTTTATGTAGGTCCAATGATGGTGATAAGTTTGTGGTGTCGGAAAAAACTTCTATTGGGGGAGTAGAGAACCCAGCTTTTAGCGGTGCAAAACAGTGATTGTCTATGATTTTAACACTTTTTTTGAACTAAACAACGTTATTTGTGTATTTTAATATTTTTGGTCAACATTGTGGCCAATTGTATAAATAATTAAACACGTTCCATTGTAGTAATTGGCCTTACCATACCAAACAAATGTAAATATTATTATGCATAACTTTATTTTAGTGTTGAACATTATATATTAATATGTGTGATATAAGTATTAAAGTTTAATTTTATTTTAACCTATTACGATATCATAATGTAATGAAACTAGTTTAAAAGCTGCATTATTATAATATTCCATTATAAGTATAACGTTACTTTTTCTTGTGCACTCATTTTATTTAATTTTAACAATTCGTTTATATTTTTGTTTCTTTTATTATTGTGCAATTAGATTTCTATGTTTTAGTATTGTATAATTGGAGCTAACAGTTTTATATATAAGCTATAACTTGAATGATTTTGTAATATATTATGAATAAAAACTAATCTTCATGTTTCTAAAGTAGATACAGAACAATAAGATCTATTTTTTAAAATATGTAATAAAAGTGTTAAAAGAATTTCCATAAGGAGTTTATTAGCCGACAAAAACAACCTGATACAATATCTTCATCATTAAATAAGGTAATAATTATACTGCCTAGGGCTGTCTAGTATTTAAATATTGCACTAATAGAGGGGACATTTTTAGGGCATGACTTAATCACTACCTTATGTTAGTAGTAATTATAATACAATAAACAGAAAAGTTAGGACTATAATTATATATAAAAATGCATTTTGTTATTTCTAAAATAAACTTTTTTTGTTTGAAACCTTAACTTTGTAGCTCTTACCTTAGTACCAATATATTACATAATTACTTTTATACTACAAAAGTACCACACATTCCTTGCATTTTTATTTAAGCTTTTTTAAAAAATTTACACCTACATTGGAGTAATTTTAGTTTTCATATTTATTGTGCGAATATACATTCAATTTATTGCTATTACAAACATAACGAATCAGAAAAATAGAAGTAAAAATGATTGCAGTTTGTTTTTCATGTGACATATTTTTCATTTTTAAGTAATACCAAACGTATAATACTACGGTGGCGGAAATACATAGTTCGCTAGCATAAAAGAACACCAATTTTGAAATTAAAAAATATTTTTAAAAATTCGATTAAATATAGAAAAGTTAGTTCATACTGCTCTCCAATAGCTTAATGAAAAAACATGATAAATTTAGGTGTGTTTATAGTGTTGTCTACAAAGTTTTCTTATATTCATCGTAGCTAAGACCACCAGGTCCTTTTTCAATCATCATAAGTAAGCCACCAATAACCGACATAACCTAAAAACAAATTTAAAATTATAAAAGTTTTGTATATACCTCTACATAAAATCAGGAAAAAAATTGATAAACGGCAGTTTATATTAAATTCTTGGTATATTCATAATTCAAATATCCAATGTTATTTTGTTTAATTTACCTGGAAGAAGTCGTATTTTAGGAAGTCGTTCATTATGCTAGAATAAGCCCAGAAGTTATTAATTGTAACGTTCATTATAAATAAACCAACGGCAAGCACAGAAGCACATATTCTTGCCTTGTAACCAACCGAAATACTAATCATGCAACCAAGACCAAGAATATCCATAACAATCTGAAACAAAATAATCAAAAATTTAAGGGTTTATTTTGTGCGTATTAAAAATTTAAATAACAGCAGTTTTTAATATATTTTTATAATGTAAAATTCTTAACTCATGTTACTATCTAAAGCACAACAAACACAAATTTGCAGTTTGATATTTATTACTAACCGATATAAAATTCCATCACATATTTACAATTATGGCACCACAAACTAAAACAAGTCTCAAATTGCACGAAAACACTTCAAATTCACTAATTTTTACACAAACATTTTGGTAATAAGGCTTAGGTTAATATATACTACATTTTAAATTAATATTTTTTCCACCAGTTTCAATGAAATTTTTCTCTTTTTAATTTTCTAGATTTTCTTACACAAAACAATAGCTTCAAACAGATATAAAAAACGTGTTATAAAAGCTTCAACTCTGGACATGGTTAAAACAGGCAGAATGAATATTATAAACAATCTTAAACAGGTTTAATATATCTAGGAATGTTACAGAACACTTTGTGAAACTTTGTATTAATAAAAAGCGTAATCAGTAAGCAGTTTTGTCCAGTATTAATAAAGTTTCTTTCGTTCATCGAAGCTAACCCCACCAGGTCCAAGTGATACCACCATCATTAATCCACCAATAACTGACAAAGTTTGAAAGAAATCGTATTTCAAGAAGTCGTGCATTGCTCTAGTCGACGCGTAGTTCCAGAATTGATTTTGGTAGATGTTTAACAAAAACAGCCATAGTACTAGTACCATGGCTGACAGTTTGGTCTTAAAACCAATACATACCAGCAACATCAACGCAGATCCAATTACATTTTGTATGACCTAGAATGAAGGTACATTACAACGTTAAATAAAGATATTTCAACCAAAAAAATAGTAAAACTAGGCGATATTTCAACAAAATAAATAAAAACTTGGTGTAAAAAATAAAGGGAAAATTATTTCATGCAATTAATCATCAATTTAGCATTTAAATATAAATTAATTGTATTGAAATATCGCCCAGTTAAATTTTAAGAAGTTGTGCTACAAGCATTAGTTTCTAGTACTACAATAACCTATAGGCTATTTATTATAAAATAATACATTTAATTAAGAACATAAAATAATCACCATTATCAAAAAAGATTAACTCACCTTTTATCAAAACCCACTACCACTAATTACATTTTTTTTCTTTCTACAACCATAACCTGTCACCATTTTGGTCACCAATTGCTACAAACTACCCTAACGGTAATCTAATTTCCGGGCTATTTCAAATATCCATACACTATTAGTAACGCGATCGCACTACAGTTGTTAATACAAAGATTTTTTCTGGGCGATGTTTCAATACAACTAAATAATTTAATTGCATGCAAAAACTTAAATATATCGTACCGCCACTATGTTAAATGAACGTTTTGATTTTGTATTAGCAATTTAGCATATACAAAATATAAAAACTACATTTACAAATGTTAGTAAATGTAATTTTAGTTCATAATATTAAACAAAAACATGATAATTTATAAAGTTGCAGCTTCATAAGATAAGCAAGGCAACAGATGGGTCGTTTAGTACTAAATGATAATATATTATACCATTCAAAAACTTATTTTTTCTACTCACGTCAACAGGGTTAAGAGTAAAATGCAGAAGTGTCATAAACATAAGGACAAGGAGAACTCTTCCACTCAGTTGCATGTAAGATTTTGGAGTATTTCTATCCATGGTCGGTACTCCAGCGAACAAGGATCTTGCTTCCGATTTACTTTCAGCAAGAAGAAGTAAAACTGCACCAACAAGTGCAAGGTTTCTAAAAGTAAGATACTTTTTTATTTAAATAACTAGCAAACAATTTACGTGTGGGCTCTAGAACTTTATCCAATTGCGTTCTTAAAAAGAGGTGATTGCTCATTTAAGTATTGTTAAAATGTAATACAATTTTAACACTGTGCTGCTAATTAATCTTCAAATATTGGACATAAATAGAAAAAGCATACAGAAGTAAATAAAACACTAATCAATATTTCTAACAACATTCAACATTAGCCATTTGTTGAGTTTTTGAACATAATTGTGTTATACATCAAAGATTGATTCATACCTGGCAAGAAATTTAATATCCCATAAAATGCTATACGCAATAGTTTGAAGTCCAATAATGAAGAATAAAATTCCACACATTATTGGAACCTAAAATTCAAAAATATGATTACTAAGATATCAAACATAAAATGTTAAAATTCATGTAAAATTTTTTTACATTTATTAAGAAAAATTAATCTGTTTGCAACATTCATATACATTTAACATGAAATCACACATGTGTGGTTGTTATTTAACAGCATTATAAATTTATTTACCTGTTTTCTAAGCAAAACACCTGTACACGATCCTATTTGCCCAACCATGTTTATAAATACAAAAACAGCAGCAATAAACTGTCCACAACTCCATGTACTAAAACAAAAAACCTTGTTTGTTATCTGTTAGTTTAAAGTTATAGTTTTGTAAATTTTAGGGTAATTAAGGGTAAATTACCTTGCAATGTAGTCCCTCTGTTCACCCCACTGTACCCACATTCTTATCCCATCTTCTAAAAAGGTTGAAATTAAACACAGGCGACCGAGATGGGGTAAAACATATTTTGTGTGCCGTAATACCTGTAAAAATGTATTTGTATTAACTTTAAAATTATATTGTTCAGGTATTAACAAACCACATAAAATTTTGTCTTTTACATACTAAAAATGTAATTATAATAACAAATACAAAATAAGCTTACCTTGTCAGCTGCATCTTCAGCCTTGGTTAAAAATGCGTTTTGAGAAGCCATACTCGAATATTAACTCAATTTTCAGGTTTAATTAATTTCCTAATGTTAGCTCTTCTTTAATTACAGAACCTATTGCCTACGGTAGACTACTAACAATTAATAAAAAAGTTAACAGTTTTTAGGTAAAAGATTAAGTTACCTTAAAGTTACGTAAGAACTAGGACAGTCTAACAGCCTAACGTACAAAACAAATGAGACGTTTAATTTAATCTCTATATTTCTCAAGTTCAAGAAAAATTAACAACACTCCAACGCTTACAGACTTAGCTGCTCAGACCTTGTATTAAACATAAATAATCAATCTCAAAATAGCATTACATAGCCAGTTACTTCTTGTTGTATCTAAAAAGTACAGTAAGCCAGAAAGCAATTCAACCCTATAAATGCTTACGTCAACACCGGCAAAGCGATTTATTTAGAAAGTGCATTCGTACAATATGGAATCGCTCATGCGAAGAAGCCAATTAAATCCCACAATGCAACATAAGCCACGTACGTTTATCGACTCGAAAAACTAATTTTGCATAACCAATCAATTATATATTACAAACTTCGATTTTTACGCGTTTAAACTATTAAAATTATTCTTAGTATGTAGTGTTTTGATATTTAACTTACTTTAATTGTTTATTTGATTAAACCAATATTTGGTATAAAATAGAGCTGCTAATTTGGATTTTTATTTTGTTACTTTTAACAATAACTTATCCTTTGCAAGTATTTTTTATTAAAAAAATTACCAGATCAGGTTTTCACACCTAACTTGTGTAAAAAACTATTATTAATTTCAAATGCTTATGGTCTATGGTTAGTAAAATTACCCTTGGAAACTTTTACTGTTTAAGAATCAAAACAAATTAAGCTAAACAATTTTTTATTAATTTATAAACAAAGACGTAACCTTCTTTTAAATTTTACCAAATTTCAGTCTCGAGCATACAACACAACGACAAAAATACTAGGCTATGCATCAATCAAATCTAAATACATACATTCTCGAACGGCATCAATAATATAGTTTGGGTTAATATAGTTAATTTTTCTTTCAACATAATAAAAATACGATCATGACTATTTATATTGAATAATGTATAAAAATTGTGTTTGAAAATAGTCCGTTCATGGTACTGGCAATAAGTTTTTAAATGTACGTTAAACTAGATGTTGTTTTTAATTAAATTGTGGGTTGCTGTTTGTATTTATTTAGAAGCTTGGGTGAGGCTGGTCATCATAATCTCCAGATGATTGTTCGCGAACGTCCTCACTCTGGCTCACAACCTAAAGGTTAACATATTTCAGTTAAGTTAAATTTGTTATGTTTTAATAAAAACGTAGTTAGGTGTAGCCTTAAAGCAGGGTATCAAATTAAAAAAGTGTATATTGTGTTATTAAATTACCCGCCCATCTTTAGTCTCAATAGTCTTGACGACAACCTTTTTCGTGGTGACTGTTTCTACGTCATCGCTTTCCTGTCGTCCAGCTACTGAACTGGATTGACCTGCAAATCCTATATAACCAAAACAACACATTAGCTTATCATTAAAAAACATATATGTAAATTTTATATAAGTCCCTCTAATTGTTGCTAAATTTAGGATCAATGGAAACATTTAAGTCACAAGTATTAAAATCAGCGCCAAACATGCTTATGTATTCCCGAATGAAGTATCCCTTGGGTTTTAAAGGCAGACTATATCGTCATCGTATATGTCGTTATGTCCTATTAAAGTTATTTCGTAATAATACACAAATGTCGCTAACCTTTACGTGCTGAAGCAGAACTATAGGCTGGTGCTGAGCTCGCAACAAATGCCTGCATGCTCTTGATGCGTTCAGCAATTCTGTAAGGGTAATAAAATATAAGTTGGAGTCGTTTATCCAATGATAAAATTGTGAAATTAATAAACACGTTACATTGTTATAGGCAATTATACAGTTTCATGGTGATTTTATATTGAAAAAAAAAACTTTAACTGCATGTGCAGACACTTAAATGATACCACCATTAAAATTTAAAATGATCATGTTAATCTTGTTGTTGATGGTTACCTTCCTTCTTCTTCCACTCTGTTTAGTAAATTTTTGAAGAAGGTTGTTAATGAGATGAAGTTAATAAAAGATAGACACTTAGCTACTGTTATGAACACAATGACTATGTTATAAGCATAAAGTTGAATTTAGTAAGTTTTTCTAGTGTGATTGAACATATTTAACCTTGATTCTTCTCCCTCAAGCAATTTTCTGTATGTAGCAATTTCAATATCCAGTGCCATTTTGACATCCATCAATTCTTGATATTGTCTCAAATGTTGTCCCATTTGAGCCTTCAAGTCTTCACATTCGTTCTAAATGTATATAAAGTTACTCAAAAATAACGGTTTGTGAAAGAACCGCGCATTGATTTTAAAACAAATAGAGCAATATAAAAATGTTTAAAGATTGTTAATTTGTAAACCTGTAGGTTGGTTATGGTATCCTGATAATCCGCAGTATCGACGTTGTATCGATTTTCCATTTCTGCCAAGCTTCTTTGGAGGGAGTCGTTCTAAAAAATAAGTCGTAAAATTTTACTGATTAAAATAAACAAAAAAAAAACAGAAGAAAACTAAAGACAATAGCACATTCTACTGTCCCACATTATACTACATATTTTAACAATTTAACACTAAAATTATTAAATCAAGTTTTTGCTTACAGTGCCCCGAAGAGAGTCCATCTCCAAGTTAAGAGTTTGAACAGTCTTTCGGTACTCGTTAATTTCTTGACGAACGTTTTTAAGGTTTTCGTCATTCTTTGACGCTTGTTGTTGCAACCCATCAACCTTATGGTAAAATTAACCAAGTTAGTGTTGCAATATTTAACCTATTTTTTTCAATTTTTCGTCTTTACCTTTTCAGTGTACCATTGTTCAGCATCATGTTTGTTCTGGGCAGATATCTTCTCGTACTGGCTTCGCACATCTTCCAAAATCTCCTCCAGATCGGGGCCTGGTGCCATCTCGATTTTGATCTCACTCTTCTTTAGTTGTTCTTGAAGATTGGCAATTTCCTATAAAATGATATTTGTTTGAAAATCTGTATACTTTTTAAAGGCTAACTTAAAATATAAAACATCTTGTTTTAGCAATTATTTGGCATTTTTGTATTTTTTATTAAAGTAAAAAGACTATACCTCCTCGTGCATTCTCTTAAGAAACTCAATTTCTTCAGTAAGAGTTTCAAGTCGTCGTTCAAGATCCAATCTGACCAACGTTGCATCATCACAATCCTTTCTCATATCGTTCAAATCATTTTCAAGTTCTTGTCTCATTGCTGCCTCTTCTTCGTTTCTGATAAAGTTAACATATTAAAAATTCAATGTTTGGTATAAAAAAACAATAAATTGTAGGCAGTAAAAAGCTTTGTCAACATACTCCTTTTTGTATTTTGCAGCCTCGCTAAGCGCATTTTCAAGTTGAAGTGAGACGCTATCCTTTTCGTTTGTCACTCTATCTACTTCACGCCTCAATCTGTAAATTAAAATTTCAATTAACGTCTTGTCTATTTTTAAATGAGAAACATATTTAAATAACAGCTTTTACCTTGATAACTCCTCTTCGTATAAATCAGCTAAGCGACCTGGTTGATTTGCAGATAGTTGCTCAACCTTGGCTTCCAATACTTTATTGGCTTGTTCAAGTCCTCGGACCTTTAGAAACGAATATTCAGGTAATATTAGCTTCTGGTATATTGTAAATGTATTTTTTTACATATTGCGGTAATGTCTGTTATACCTTTGTAATGTAACCAGCGAATCTTGAGTTAAGAATTCTTAGTTCTTCTTTTTCGTTGACGCGCATATCTTGGAAGTCGTGTCCCATGCTATCAGCCAAGCTGTTTATATCTCTCATTGAGATTCCAGAGCTGACAGGTACAGCTCGGGTTGATCGAATTCTTTCACCACTAGTGGATGGTCCAGCACCGGCAGCATTGCTTGTCGAACTGCTGGAAAATCTAAAAAATAAAATAATATACGAAGATGTTAAAAAACAATACACACAGGAGCCCTAAATATAATTTTAGTGAGAAATGGGTTATGGCGCCGACATAAACTTGCTTATAATTTTTAACCCTTCAACTACTAAGTTAGTTAAGTGTAACAAAGTCTTTACCTGAATGTTCTGGAGCTTGATTGATTTGATTGTTTTGCTGGGGTTTTTGGTGTATAGGTAAAACGATTCGGCCCATCACCAAACTGACGCTTGTAGCTTGATGTTCTCTCTTCATAGCTTCGTTGGGAAGATTGAGGCATGTTTTTAGTTGTTTTACCAAGATTCAGTTATAAACCAAAAATAAATTGATCTAAACGTATTTTTTGTTAATAATTATAATACCATGATTACTAAAAATTAACCTAACCCTATATTAAAGTCTTCTATAACTGTAGTTTTATTTTCTATATCTAACCTATCACTTGAAATAGCAAGCGTAATCTGTTGTCGATTCCTGATTTGCGTGAGTTTATATTGGATAGCTAATGACGTCATGATGCAAAAACCTTTTTCATCTATGAAGTAATGTGTTTTAAGTATACGCTATATGCATTGACAAACCTATCGACAGCATAAATAGTGATTGACACATCGTCAGCTGACTAAAATCTTTCAAAGGGCAAACTGTTTACATCGGTTCTAATAGAATAGTAGGTCAGGTATGTTATTAAGGAATCATTAACTATATTTGGGGTTTTACATTTCTTTATTTGGACAATTTTTATCGTCATGTACCTTTTTAATATATATAAATTTAGATATTTTGTTTACTGAACTTCCGCAATTAAGTTTCCTCCTTACGCTGACGTCACAACTAAAGCAGCTGCAAATATTCAATCACGTGATAATTAAAGAACAAGACTAAGTTGCGTTATACATTAGCTTAACCGTGTATTTCTAACCTTTAAATGGCCAAGTTGAATTAATATAACACATTATGTTGTTTTATTTAATAAACAGTTGTTTGGTTGTTGTTATTGTTGTCGAATTAGGCCTACTAGTTTTATAGCAACACTTTCTATTACAAATCAACTGCAGATCTTATTTATTCTGTGCCTATGATAATCAAAGAACTACCAAACATATATTATCCTACAAAAACGAACCTTTTATAACAATTCTTTTAGCAAAACAGCAACCTGTTACAGGCTATAACTAATTTTTACCCGAACAACACTGGATGGAAATATTAGTATTATTACAAATAAAATTTGCCAACTTGCATAATGTTTTTTTTTATTTTAAAAATAAATTCAATCATTTTGTGTTTTCTTAATAAGCAATGCAATAAATAATTTTTAACTGTCAATGTCAACTAACCGATTTTATTTTATTTTTTGTGTTAAACATCGCATTTTGGCTCCGAAATTTTTTTGAAGCATTTTAATATTAATACTTATTACAAAATATTTTGAAGTGTTTAATGGAAATTCATATTTTTTATTTTAGGTGTTATATTTATGGTATTTATTATTTGTCTGTGGGTTGATATTTAAAATAAAAATTCAACTATGGCTAATTGGTGTTTAATCTATTATTTGAGCATAGATCAATTGATTTCGAATTATGTTTTATTTATCAAATAATTTTTTTTTTATTTTGTAAGTTTTTTGCCGATTAGTAAGACAAATGATTAAAAGTAAAGTTATCCAAAATGCAACCATTTTCATTTATTGGTTAGTAGATAATTGGTGCATGTTATAAGCCCAGTCTTACTAATTATTATAATATAAAAATGCGCATTTCTTTGGATTAAAAAACACTAATTGATTGGTAGGTCAAAGTCGCATAATTTTTTTAAAATCTTAATTAAATTTTGAAAACGTCACGCCCAAAATTTGTATTAAAACCGAAATTTTTTTGCGCCCGCGCGCTGAGCAAAGTGCAACACAAAAAACGTGTGTATGGGCTGTGACGTAAGCTAATCAGCTGTTTGGCGCGGGCGCGTATAAATTGTAGTTTGGCGCGTATGCTAGATAGGATAGAGGAATGAATGGGAAATGATGTCTTCATTTAACTGGTGATCACCCAACTGACACGCTTGCCGTCTTCGGACTGTGTTGAATTTTACGTTTTATTTGCTTTTGTTCAAAGTTACCAGTTTATATAAACAACAACATTAAGAAAACAACAACAAACTGACAAACAAGGTATGCCGTTATTTTTTTATATTTTAATAAAAGCATTGTTTTAAATTAAATTTGGTTATATATTAATCCCTAAATGTTATATAAAAAGCACCTTTTTATTATAATTCACATTTAGGTAATAGCTTAAGGAAAAACTGTGACAAATGCACAGGCTTTTTCTATAAAACAAAGTGTTTCAGACAGTCACAGATATCCTTGTATGTTGTTGTTGTATCTAAATCTTATTATTTTTAATGTAAAGTTCGGTCCCTTTATTGTCATTTGTAAAAAAGTTGTTAATTATTAAACATGTTAAACAAAAATTTTATTATTGGCTAATAGACTACAACAATGTTAAACAGCTTGTGTGTTAAATTTGTTGTAGATGGTTATAAGATTTATGATGTATTTTGTCGAAAAACATAAATTTAGTTGTTTAAAAAAGTTCTCTTAAAAAGCAAGCACCAATTGTAAATTTAAATGTGCTGCTTTAGCAGACATGTTGTTGTTACAAAAGAGGCAAAAAAGTCGTGACTTTGTTCATTGGTCAATTTGATATATTAGTTTGAGGCAAAAACTTTAATAAATTCTTTAATAAAGAATAAATTCGGAACAAAGTGGACTAAACTATATTTATTAATTTGGTTTTTAAGTAGGTACTGAAATGTTTAAAGTATCGGTGACAAAAATGTGAAAAACTTATAGTAGTATTATTGTCTATTTGTTGTATTTCATTAAAATGGGCATTAAGTAAATGTTCTTTCTAATAATTGTCGCCGGGTTGTACCTAATTTTGTGGTCAATAACATGATTGAAATATATATGTAGGTTATGTTTTAACCATAAAGTTCCGGTCTAACCTTCGTAGGACTAAAACTTAATTCATAAACTTATATGTAAACTGTATTAGTTGTGTAGTTTTTGTTTAATGAATTAAACAATTAAGGTATATATAAAGAATCTGTATGCTTGGTGGATAAAATTCATTTTTTTAACCTCATGGTGCATAAGTTTTTGCATGTAATAAACTGTAATGACTGTACAGAGGTTAAACATGTGCACACTATGACACATACCATGTTTTTTGTTCTGTACTTTAGTGGTTAGTCTTTTTATCTAAGCTAATAAAATATCGACCGGCAGTGGGCGCTAAGTGTTTAAAATTCGAACGATTTTGATTGTCATTACTTTAAAAATAACCTTTTTTGTATAGGCTTGTTATACATTAGCTGTATACCAATTACCTTGCGTAAATTAAAGCCTAAATTCGCTTAGCGCATCCTGTAAGTAAAATGAATTTAATTTTTTACTTGTTATTTTTTTTAGATAAACCCACTTAATCACAATAGTAAGACATCCTGCAATGCCTAAAAGAAGGTACGTTGTACAAATATTTACAATATGTATTATTAATAATCTTTAATACGATAAAATGTGATATTATTTTTTGTTAAACTTTTCGTTGCGGTTAATCAATATACCCAATGGCTATTATAATAACAATGCTAATGCTATTATAATATCTGGTATAAAAATTGTAAATTTGCTTATATACTTAATGTGGCACACAATATGTTACGCATAACTTAGTTGATCTCGAATAGGGATGGGTATAAGTAATTGATAAACGACGGACAATATAACTAACTAAGAGGAAGTCAAATGAGGGCAGAAGCTGACAGTTTTAGGCGGCTCGCAACAAGCCTGTGCTAGCGTTTACCCATGTTGATATCGACAAAGTTGGTTGGTCTATAGACAGATTGCAGACTTACGCAATGTAAACATACTGGTGGGTCTCTGTATACGGGAAACGCAAGCTACTTAGCAGTAAGGTCGGTAGAGCCAGACCCTCGAACTTTATTCTAGTTTCGGTTCTGCTTCCGGATTACATTAAGAGTTAGTAAAAGTGTTAAACTAGTTTCTGAATAACTTCGGTTTAAACACAGGCTTGAATATGACAGGTTGCCAGATATTAACTGCTGATTTGCATATAAAGTTTAAACTGGTATGATCAAGAATAAATTTCTAGGTCATCTTAAGACTAGGTTTTACGTAAAAAAAAACAGATAAATGTGTGCGTTATACGTAACAGTGCGAAATCCAGATTGCATTTATTTAATTAATTGCTCGTTTACAATGATTTCGGTAATATAGTTTGGTGTGGTCAGATATTGGTGTCATTATTTAATACGTGTCCCGCAGTGACGTAATTGTGTCTTCGCGCCGTGGTTTTGACCCAACACGGTCTGCAGGTGTATAACGTTGTCCTTTCTCGCTTTTCCTTGAGCCTTGCCCGGAAAAAAACAATAGAATATCGTCGGCGAGCGATTTACAATGAACTAGGAATTATCACGTTTATCTTTGTGTTTTACACTCGCTAGCTTTCCTGCTGAAAGGATTAGAATCTAGACTTGTGTGATTTAGACAAGGATGCAGATGTTTTTACCCTGTATTTATATAAAAACTTATAAACTTTATTATAACACGTTTACACACAATAATAACATAAGTGTATTAAAATCTATGTTGGCGTATTGTCGTAAATTGAAACAAAACATTTTTGAGTGTTCACGTGCACTGACGTCATATGAGTTAACGATTTCATAATTTTATTATTATAACTTTCTGCTTTAACATTTTGCAACGAAAAAGAATTAATTTGTTTATTTAAATTTAAGTATTAGAACGTTAGTCTGTATGTGTTATGGGAATTGATTGTATTTGTTAAAAAAAATTCTACATTATCAGTCTATTATACAAAATTTAGCGCTGTATTAAATCGAATTGTTTTTAATCTACGAGTTAATCTACTAATAAACGAGCATTTTAAAAGGACGAAAACTGTAGGGATTTACTAGACGTCCTAATTTTTTTATTTTTTTCCTTGCTATTCCATTTTTTCTCTAAGTGATTAATTAAATAAAAGGACAAATCAGCGACCAGTGTTATTCAATTTACTTTTTCAAGTGTGCAACGAAGAGTAATAAAAAAAGGCTTTTTATAATAAAAGAAGTCTATAGTCTAACTGCAGTTCATAGAAAGATCTAGCAAAATGTAAACAGTTACAGCTCATAAAATAGGAAAACTCTTTAAAGTGAAAAAAAGAAAAACTTATAAAATATATATATTTTATTATGTAGATTCAAGTATAAGTTTAAATATAATTTTACCAGTTTGAAATAATAATTTGATTTCTTTTGACGTCATGATAAATAGGTAATGTTTGTAATTAAAACACGTATATATAAAGTAAAAAGGTTGAAAAAAAATGTTTTTTTTTTATTTTGTTATTTACAAAAAAAAATCTAAAATTAAGATTTTAATTTTATTTTTTTTTTAGTTTAACTGATCGTGCATGCAAAGAAATCAACGACAATCAACAATCTACCTCATCAGCCAAACCTTCCTCATCTTCCCGTAACAAATCCTCATCCCACAGGTTCGCGTCAAGATCCTCATTCTACTCCTCTTCTTCCAAATCATCTTTGAACAAGGTTTCGATCCCAAAGAAGCGAGGAAGAGAGGAAGATAACTTGACTGAAGTTGTTAGTGACTCCGCTACTAAAAAAGAGGTTAATTTTTTTTAATTTTTTGTTTTGTTTTATTTTTAAAAATAATTTAAAGTTAGGTTAAGTTTGTGTAGTTGAATTACAATATTTTAAATTTTAAGTAGACCTGGATCTAGTTTTTTTGTAATAAATTTTAACAATGGAATAACCGAAACATAAAAATAGTGATTTCAAAAAAAGTAATTCGAAAAGAACAGTTGGATAAACGCTGCGCTAATAAAGTAAACAAAAGACTTTAAAAAATTACGTCAAATTGTAAGCAAATATTAACCGAGTGAAATCGGTTTAACGCTCATACGGGAATAAGAAAAAATCACGAAGTGTCTGATGGCCTGAATAACAATCATAATCTAAACTCGACCTAGTGTTCTTGCAGCTTAGTGCGTCTTGCTAGCTACTTAAAACGAGTTTCTGTTGTTTAAATCTTGACTTAAGCGTTTGCAGGAGAGATCAAAAAAAATTAAGTCTGTATAATTAAGTTATTTAATAGGTAGCGGGGTGTATAGTTTAATAAAGTTGCACAAAAATGTTCTTATTATATATATATTTAAATGTTGTCAGTATATATATTTTTAACCGGTCGTATAAAGTACAAAGTATAAGGTTAGAATTTTGTCTGTATATTATTAACACTTTTATTTATCTTTTTAGGTTTTAGAAAAATCTAATAAACGTCCTTGTACAATGGATTCGAGAGTTGAAACCCGAAGAAAGGAATTCTATCTTGAGGTAAAATTAATTTAAATTAAATACCGGTTATTATATTGTTTTAGTAAAATAATTGAAAACCATTGTCACTCTTAAAAAATCACGGTCCGTTTAAATTCTCTATTGTTTTGACCCCTTTTTAAATCTGCCTTTATGCCTTGATTACTATCAAGTATTAGTACACGTTGGGCTATTGTTTTGTGTAACGTACGTTGTTGTAAGCGTGTGCTTACGTTATACTGTATCATGCCTCCTTATTTCCTCCATTGTAAAGTAGAGCCAGAGTAAAAATGCCCATTGTTGTTTGCCGGCTCAAAGGCCCTTGTCGAGCCAACGGCTAGGCCAGTTTGAAACATTTCGTTTTTTTATTGTACTGAGTGTTTAGGTTTAACACGTTTGTATGAGATTATAGCCATGTGGGCAGTTGTTTTAGATTTTTTATTTACAAAATTTGCGCGATTTGTCAGTTATATGCAGGCATTGTCGGCATGTGAAAAAATATAAAGTATATATGTAAAATGATTAGTGTTACGTGAATATAAACGAATTGTTTAGCAATACGTAAATGAATGATATAGGTAAATTTTAGGCAATTTAAATACAAGAAAAAAATCGTATTCAGGAATCATTCTGAAAAATTTTATTAACAACCGCGTTACATTTTTGTGGTAACATGTATTGTGCACAGACATAACGCAATCCGATTTCAGGTTAAATCGATTGTTGATCAATGTAGCAATCACCACGTAATGTTTAAACGATTTATTAATATTTTTAACAGTTTTAGGTCATTTTTACGTTAAACTTAAACCATTTCCGACGTTTAAAATCGGTCGATTTTTAATTGATAGGCCGACTGGCGACCCATCGACGAGCAAATGTTTCCTACCCCTGTCAAGGACGGCCCGGACAGCGAAAACGATGACGTCATGCCTCTCAGTCATGTGATGACGTCACCAACAGGGACGAGGAAGATAAGACCCGGAGTCCTGCAGGAAATAAAGAACAACGACAACTGTCCTCCGACCGTGCAGCATTATCAATTCCGAAATATTTTTCCTGATACAAAATGCAGGGAATCGCCACTACCTCAGTTAAGGTAAAAAAGTTTGTAAATTTTAAGATTTTTTTACTTGTTTTAAGTTTTAGTTTTAAATTATATTTTATTTTATATGTATACTCTTTTGGGGTCATTGGTACAAGTTATTTTTGATTTTGCGATGCTTTTTGGCTGTTCTAATTATTTTGGGTGTAACGGTTTTAAGCGAATTATAATCTTTAAAATTCGTTAAAATCAATTTTATCATTGTTTTAACGTTTATGGGTGTAATAAATAGAAATCTTATGAATAGAAATTTCTGAATCTTTAATGTGATAGGCTATTGGCCTAGACCTTTACTTGCCGCAGTGCGATTTAATTAGTGACATCGCTGACACCGAGATTTCTTTTGTCGTGTCCCTAATCCTTAAACTCCTATTTAAATTGCTGCAACAATGAAACAAGATAATAATAATCGTATAGGTTTGTTGGTTACAAAAACAATACCAATTGTTTTCCGACCTATTTAATCGTTCGTGGATTCGAGTTTTAATTGCTAAGCGCGATAATTATTTAAATAGAAATCGTCCTGTTAGGTTATTATTTTCGGTGAATTAATTTTTATGGGAATTAAATAAGATGATCTTGCTAATGAGCGCCCATCCAAGGCGGTGCTTTGTCACTTCAAAAATTATGAGTTGAATTTATGACCGATTTTTAATTGAAGATTTGTGTTCGTATAGCTGGATAACTGTGCTATTGGTCGTTGCTTAAACAAATTTGCAAGTAGTTATTAAGCGTTATTGTTTTAAAATTGTTTATTTTCTTTGTTTTAATTATGATTTTTTAAATTTCTAAAGCAGACTCATTTACTGAAATACATTGTTATAGCAAGGTGTAAATTTAAATGTTTGTAATTTCTAGATATTTTATCATTTATTGCTGTTTTTTATGAAACCCTTACTTGATATTGACGAACATTTCTTAGTTTTAAACGGAAAAGCGGTTACAGGATAGTAACGTTTATTTCGGATTCGGTCCCGACTTGTCCGAATACGATTGTTAGGCCCGGTTAAGGGCTTGATTCTCCTTATTATTTGATAACATCAACATTTGATTTAATCACAGTTTAGGTAATGCAATACGGTTAATTGGTTTATTTTTTTAATTTTTTTTAATATATATATATACAATAATGTTTTTTTGCCAATTTTTACTTGAGATTACAAAAACCTTTATTTTTAGCCAGTATGGTAAACGGGAACGTATTTTTAAAATATAAACACACTGGCTTAATTCCCAATTTTTTTGTTTTATAGTTTTAGTAAACCGTATTTTAGGAGTTTAAATCCTATTCGAAGCGTATTATAAATTTAATATTGTTGTGTAATGTTTGCGTAGCTTGGATTTCGACAAGCTTGAGCAAGCACGGACCTGACACAAACCGTGTACTCTTATCACGTGACATTGTTGATAAACGTTTTAATGACGACATCATTTGTTGTTGAATACAAAATCAGATTTTTTTCGTAATTATAAAAAAAAACTATGAGAATTTTGAAAAAAATATGGATTATGGATTTGTATTATTTGATTATTAGCGGACTTCCTTGTTATTTTGACACTTGGGTCGTTATTTGTTTGTTCTGTTTAGCGATCAGCGACATTCTCACAATTTCTTTCCTCCTTATTCGATAATAATTAGCCTCATTTGTCTGTGTATTATTATCATTAGCATAGCGAAACGTCGCAAATAACATAGCTCGTTTTCCCATGAAATTTACATTACGTTGCTCGCGCGTTCCGATGACCGCGCGGAAGTCCATTTTTTGATGGCCGCCATCATTAAGCAGCGAGCGAATACTTCCCCTTAGATTTTTCCCTCGCTACTATCGTTCGCTCCCTTGGCGCGACGCGAAGAATCGAATTTGCGCAGTTCACACCCTGGATATATATCCCGACACCGTGTAACCTAGTTAGGGCATTATCCCTTCCGCTCAGGCGTGAACCTTAATTCGTAGCCTCCGCTGCGACAATTTTTTGCTGGTCAAGTCGAACGAAAAGCGGATACTCTACGTATGTTTTTTTCCTGCAGCAGAGCCTGTGCTTGTAAAAAGCGAGAGACCGGCCCGGGGGTTCCCCGTTTGTTATTGTTGTGGCGGAGAACTTCGCTCGGGCTTGCCCTCAGGACGACTTCGGGCATGTTTGTCACGTGACTGCGATGTCGTTCGCTCGTGCTTTTGTGACGTCACGAGAAAGTTTAAATGTCCGCAAACAATGTCAACCCGTGTAAATAGAGGCGGTGATTTAAATCGAGTTTTAATAGGAATTCGAGTAATAAATCCAACGGTTATTAGTTTTATTTCGACTCAAAGTACCTGCAAACGCACTTGTGTAAATATTGTCAAATGTTGTTCAAATATTAAACTTTTTTATAACATTAGATACTTTTTGCCTTACTTTTGCATTCTAATACATATTTTTGTTAGGCACTTACGCATTTTTTTTTTTTTTTTTTTGAAATTCCGAAAGATATTTCCTTTTGGACAAGGAACTAATTAAAATTTGCTATGTAACTAGCAAGTGTAATAGCGTGGGATTTAAACGAGACATCCAGGTTTTAAGTTATATGTATTAAGCCATTTACAGCTGCTCGCATGCTTTGAATTCCTGGCCGTGTAAGGGCAGGTGGCCCCGTGTCGAATTACACAAATCTTTTGTAGTGTATTCTCTAAGTCGGATGTTACCGTTTATCGGCTTACCTAGGTCTACTGTTTCAGTTTTATCTTATCTGAGTATAACCTTCCCAGCGTTTGCGGGCAATTTTGCTTCCGATTTTTGGTTTAATGGCGTGAATAATGCCATGGTCTATTTTTATATATGTAGGTTAAAAAATGATTATTTGTACAGTTATCAACTCACGTGGCGTTTGCTTTAAAAGTTAAATTGACCATGTAAGTGGGTCGAAACTCGGAAGTTTTTTGTCAACTTGAATGTTATTCTTCCTTTATTAAGCCGTCCGTCAACGCAGATGAACAATTCGTGTGCTTAATAAACTTCGTGCATTTTGTGTTTTCTTAACCAGCCTACCGAGCATAAAAAAGTTATTGTATACCCCTGTACGTTAACAAACGACAAACCCATTCAAGTAGTATGGCTGCTGTCGCCAGCTACGTGAATGTCGGGGCGTGGGATAGACTATCGGCTCCGTAACGAGCCCATTGTATTAGGGTTCACGCATGTTAGGAAGTCGAGAAAGTAGAACGGTTTTGTGCGTCCCGTTTTGTTGGGAGCGAGAGAAGCTCGAGAAAAAGGCGCGCGGTCGATAAATCTCGTCTTCTCTTAACTTTATAAACGAGGGATCTCTGTTGTAGTCATCACATAATCTTGTGTTTATTCAACTGTTTTGTACAGTCTTGGAAACTTGTATTTAGTTTTCTAGTTCAGCAAATATTATGCGACAGTTTAATAACATTGTTATCATTTTTGAGTTAACTATTTAGCAACAGTGACAGATTTAGAAAATATTTTAAACCAGAAAAAGAAATAAAGAAAACCTATTTATTTATATTGTCATTTTTAATTTAGAAACGTTTTTAAATTTAGTGAATTTTAAATAACAATCATATTTATTTAATTTACGTGTTACTTTCCACAATCATATATTTTACAATGGTGATGCATAATCTTTCCGTTCGAACTAGTTTTATTCGCAAATATCTCGACTTAGACAGGTAAGAACAAAAAAGCGAAAAGTTTTTGTTTGCTTTGCTTATTTGCGCATATGGAAAAGCTTTTGTTGTACCAAGGCCTTTCTCCACGTTTTTATCGAGTGTTTTTTAATAGCAGAACCAAGCCTACTTTGTTAACAAATGTATATACGTGAAAAAGACTTAAAATTTCACATTTTGAATGTGAATTAGGTTTTTTGGCCCACAGATTGCTAAAAACCTTTTTCAAAAAATAAAGTGATTAAATTTTGGCTATTTTATAAAATCGTTGTTTTTTTTATTTTAAATTAAATAATTTGATTTTTTGCAGTTGGGCAGATTCGACTGAATTATGGAAATCGATGGTAAACAAGGATTCAGTTTATTCAAGAAGTAGCGAATATTTGTTAAGACACGAAGACCTACAACCTCGCATGAGATCTATTTTACTCGACTGGATTATGGAGGTAAATAACACAAAAAAAACTTAATATTATATTAACTAGGCGTATATACCGACAATTTAGTACTAAATAACCTTGGCCAAGTGTCATAAATGCTTTGGTTTGGGCTGGTAGTTAAACGATTGAATTGCTTTAAAATTCACATTTTTTATAGTTAATTTAAATTGTCTAATACGTAAATAATGAAATTGTGTTGTTAAATTAGCAAAGTTTTTAATATTAATTTTTTGTATTTTAAAGGTATGTGAAGTATATTCCCTTCATCGCGAAACTTTTTACTTGTCCGTCGACTACATCGACCGCTATCTCTCCAACACAAAAAATATCCACAAGACGCGACTGCAGCTGGTTGGTGTGACCGCACTTTTTATTGCAGCCAAATTAGAGGTAAGTTTTAATCGAATCGGGCAAGTAAATAAGAGGTTAAAACGTGGATCGAATTACTGGGGAACAAAGGACTGGGATATTTTATTACATTTTTTACCGGAAAGCGATTGAAATGCGTTAAATTTTGATTGGATTAGAATTAATTTGATAGAAATAAATATAAAATAACCCATTTTTGGAATTTTATTTTTCTTTGTACCACCCTGTCTATAAAAATAATGTTTTGTTTATTTTAATTTTTTTGATTTTTTTTAGGAAATTTATCCTCCAAAGTTAGCGGACTTTGCTTACGTCACAGACGGAGCTTGCACTGAAGACGAGATCCTTTCCCAAGAACTTCTTATGTTAAGCACTCTCCAGTGGTCGTTATCTCCAGTTACCTCCATCTCGTGGTTGAACGTCTACCTCCAAACTGCTCACGCGGCGTTTGCTCCCGGACCTTCTCCTTCTTCCGCATTCTTCCTCCCCCAATATCCTCAAGAAACTTTCGTTCATATTGCCCAGGTAAATAAATAAAAGAATACGAAAAATTTAGATTATTTTGTTTGCTCAAAAATCAAATTTTTTTATGCTATATTTAAGTGACAAGACTTTCAAAATAACATAATTTTTTTACAAATATAAACACTGTAAAATTATATAGGAAAACTCTACCTTTGTACCCTTTGGTACATCATTTTATACCCATTATTATAACAAAACTAAATTTTACTTATTATTTTTGTAGTTGTTGGACTTATGTATGTTGGATCTTGAAAGTTTGGATTTTCCAACCGGAGTTTTAGCTGCGTCAGCACTTTACCATTTCTCATCTCGTGAACTTGCCACACAAGTATCAGGATATCAGTTTAAAGATATTGCATCTGTAAGTCCAAATTTTTAACAAAAAGATACAAAATTTCGTCAATTATTTCTCTCTTGTTTTTTAATATATTTTTGCCCAATGTTTTTTTCATTTTTCTTTAACTGCCATTTAAATGCACAATGTGGTAAATTTATTTTATGAATTTAATTTATTTTTGTATTTTTGTTGCAGTGTGTACACTGGATGGCCCCATTTGCGATCACAGTAAGAGATAATGGTCTCCAACCTTTGAGGGAATTCCGAAATGTTCACTCGACTGATATACACAATATTCAAACTCATGCCAACAACATTGACACACTGGTAAGTAGTTCTGCAATTTTATAACTTTTTTAATTAAAAATTTGTTTTTGTCCTTTTGAAAATTTTGCAAGTCAAATTTTAAACTTTTTTGTTTTTTGATTCTAGGACGCAGCATTCGAGAATCGAGTCATGGTCCAAACTCAGTTGGCAACCTGCCAATCACCCACCGAGGTTGCTGGTTTTATGACCCCGCCTAAAAGTGGTCAAAAAGCAACAGTCCTACCTCAGTCCAGTGGTTTGTGCAGTACGTGATATTCGAGGTTTCAAACGTGAACTTAAATCGCAAAGGTTACGCTCTATCGCCACCGCGTGTCGAGACAGAAAATGGTTTTAGGATTTTAATCGACAACAGTTTGCACAAGGAGAAACGAGGATTGACAGTTGTTAGAAACGATGTGCGCATGCGCGTATGACGTCATTTACGTCATACATCCCACTGTGATTTTGGCAATTTTACTTGTCAATATAGAATTTTTATTTAAACGGGTCTTACAAACCCGAGCCTTAATTTTATACATTTTTAGTTTTAATTTCTCTTTATATAAAATTTTAAATTTATATTAAGCAATTTTAGCCTTATGAATCCTAGAAAATAAGTCAATGAATTTATAGTTATAATAAGTTTTTATTCGTTTTTAGATATTTTATGACATTTTAACCTTACAACTTTATACAATCATTTTTCGCTGCTAAATTTTTCTTATGACTTGCTGTATATTTTAACACTGACTGCTGCTATTCATTATTGTCTCTTTTAAAGTTGCAAAAAAAAACAACTCAAAACTTAAGTAAATTTTAAAAATATTTTATGAACATTCCTTAAACCTATGCAGTTTTACTCAAATTTAATATTTTATATTAAAAATGTAAAAATTTTATATTAAAAATGTAATAACTTTTTCAACCTATTTGATTTTCTACAACTGATATTGTGAAAGTATTTTGTTAAAGGTGCAGTTTTTTCTACAATCCTTAAAGCCAAATTTTTGTTTTTTGTTCGTTGTGTTTTTTACCCTATTTTAAATACAAATTTCTTTAAATAAAAGTTATAGAAAATATATTTTCACGCGAGATTCTTATGCAAGTTGATAGCCTAGAGTAGCCTTAATCCCTGCGTTTTAAATACAAAAAAGGTCATAACTGCCTTAAACCACGGTCGCTTCATTTACAAAGCGGCACTTGTTTGGTATGCCAGTTTTTTGTTGTTAAACGGTCGTCCGTATGTTTAAAGTAAAGTTCCTTGTAAAAGTAAGAGCTTTAAATTATTTAAAGTGTGTTTTAAATGGATTAGGATGGTGGCGGCATGGAGCTACTTTTGGTAAGTTATTTTGAATTAGCCCATAGTTTGTTGGTAAATTAGTAGTATATACATGTTTCATATTGTACTATCTAAATGCTTTTTACTACTATATTGTTTTTTAAATCCCTTTTTTAACTTAAAACAGTATAACAACATAATAACAGTTTAGTAGTTGGTACGTGTATTAAAACAAAGCAGTGCGTTGATATCGACAAGTTAAAAACAGACAGTTCATTTAAGTTAAGGTGACAGTTGCATTGGTGCTAAGTGTAGGCTACAAAATAGTTTTAGAAATGACAAAGTTATGTAAGTAGGCGACAAATGTCATACATTTCTTATGCTAAAATGAAAAAGAATTTTTTTAAAATAATGATATTATACAAAAAATGATTTTATTAAAAGTTTTCGTTTAAAAATATTAACAAAATTAGTTTCAAACACTTTATTTCGGGTAAAAACGCTTAAATTCAACAATGTAAAAGCAAAATTTTCAACAACTTAGTGCTCTAGTATTCTCAAAACAAACGTTAAAAGTTAAAATATATACAAGATATAAATGGTGTGTTTTCTTGGGCTGATATTACGACGAATAAAACAAGTTAACCACATATTTTTTCCGAGCAGTTCGGAAACTTAAAAACAATTGAAAGCAAGGGGCCTCAACCAGTCGCAGCCTCGACTGCGGGAGCGCCCTCTGCCGGTGATTGTTCGACAGTTTCGCATTTGGTTTCGACTGGGGTTTCTTCTGTTGTAGCAGGAGTAGGGTCAGATTCTGCAGGGGCGTCGCCGTTTTCTTTAGGGGCTTCTTGCGTGTCTATAAAATTATTTTTTTTGTTTACGATTGAAATGCGATGTAATATAGATTCAAGTTTATTTTAATAAACCCTAGTGTAAAGGAAAAAAATAGTGACGTCATCTTACCTCCATTTTGTGTTACGTCATTGTTTTCGGGTTCTTTAGTCGTCTCAGTTTCTTTGTTTTCTTCTTTTGCTGGCTCATCTTCAGCTTTCGCGTTGTTCTCGGCATCTACAAAAAAAATTAAATATTAAAATCCAGTCACTAAACGCAATGTTTTACAATAATGTTAAAGGTTAATTGTCTGCAACTAAGTTATTACGTATTTAGTCGGAATACTACACAAATGAATAATAGCATCTGGCAGCATATTTTAACGCGTACCACGTGATGGATGGATATGACATCAAGGAAAACATGACGTACAACTATTCTAAATTGCTTATACAGTCAAACTGTGGATACCACGAAATTACTGCGTTTGCATAAATTGTACTTTTTTTGAATAGTTACCGTGGGATATATGATGCAATACTATATTGTTTACTAAAAAGTCATACTTTTAGTTACCTGTATTCGTTTTTGCTGGTTTCGGTTTGCTGAAAATTTTAAAGACTTTACGGAAAGATTTGCTGGACAACCTCTTTTTCTTTTTCTTTTGTTTCTCTTCTGTAGGTTTTGAACTCTCCCCTTCTTTGGGCTTATCTTCTTCGGCAGGTTTTTCAGACGAAGTTGCAGCCTGCTCTTCAGTCTTAGCCTCAGCTTCTTCGTTTTTAGCTGGTTCAGTTGGTTCTTCATTTTCACCCTTAGCTGGTTCAGATGATTCTTCAGTATTAGCCTTAGCAGGTTCGGCAGGCTCCGCTGGTTCTACATCTTCTGCTTTAGCTGGTTCAGCTTCTGCGGGTGGCGATTCCTGTAACGTAAAAGAGAAACAAATAAGTTACATGGTCGCAATTAAAGTCAAGGCAACGAGTTATTTATTATCTCTAACAGATGCCCGCCTGGTGACCATTAACGACGCTTTATCATAAATAATGACAAGCTGTTTAAAGGTCTCTGGGAAACTGGTAATAATCAATGACATCGATTTTAACACAATCTTAATCACTCACAACGAGTCCATAAATCAATGTGCATTGTTATTGATTACCCAAAAGACCGAACTGCAATCGAATTACACAAGAAATTAAGGTCAGACAGATATTGATGAGAAACAAATGTTTTTTTTTATAACAATTTTGACCTAAAGCTCGTTTTAAAAACACTTTAAAAATAATGAATTACCGCAACTGCAGTTGCTTCTTTTTGTTCGCAAGCGGTTTCGGGAACTGTGGTTGGATTTTCGACAGCAGTTTCTAATAAACAACATCAAATAATTTTAAAATACAACCTTGTTTTTGATAGGTATCAAGCTAACCACAAGCGTAGAAAGATATATTTAAAATGAAATCGATTAAATGTTGTTTTCTTAAAAAACACTTAATTTGCAAGTATTAATTGCTACCGAAAGCCATTACACATAATTTTGGGTATGAGCAGTTACATATCATTATTATTAATTGTTAGTCATAACATATTGTATAGATTTTTAAAATATTGTATGTCTATCGTTTTCCTATAATAATTTGATTTATTAAATGTTTACCTGCGTTTTGTGCTTGTGCAATTTCTCCCATATTGTCTTCTTCGGTTTGATTCTCACTACCTTGTTTATTATCGTCGTTTTCAACTTCTGTTGCTGCTGCTTGGTCGTTGCTTTCTTGTGCTTCTTCGCTACTAGTAACTGTTTGCTCTTCTGGTTCTACCTTTTGTTCACTCGTAACTTCTTCTTGTCCAGCGTTCTCTACAGCCTCTGTCTCTTGATTGCTTGCTGCTGGTTGTTCGTCTTCAGTCTTATCAGCGGGTGGCGGTGTTTCTTTCTCTTGATCAGACATGATTGGCTTGAGCCTCTCGTTTACACAATTCTTTTCTTTTCTCTTACGAGCGCAATTACGCGATAATCTGTGGGCACGTAAAACAAAAGAAGATAAATTAAATATGGCTCAAAAGGCTGTAAAGCTGGCACGCAAATACGACTGGGCTATCATGCCGCGTTAGATTAAATTTTTAAGCTGCAGGGGATAACAAAATTCGACACAGTCACAATTGCATTGTTTACACAAAGCAAGCAAATCCGCAAGCGCAACAGGGAATATCCGTTAAATAAACAAACTTACAAAAAACTTTAAGAATTTGCATTTAGTAATTCTCTTTGTATCACCGTTTAAAATAAAATATTCTATGTGAAGTTATACTTTTGAAGTATGATTTACGATTTTTCTAATTTATTGAGACTGATGTCCGCGATTTCGATTTACTAACGTAATTCAATATACACTGAATTATTAATACGCAGGCATATGGTCATTGTGTTCATGCAAGTCTTATATAAATATTTTAAAGAAACACATTTGTTGCCCATGTGTTTAATATAAGCTAAAATTTTAAGTGATTTGTAGCATTACTTTATATAATTTATTTTATAAAGTAGTTATGTATAGATGGATTGCAAGCCTCCAAATTTACTATTTTTGCAACGTTTAGATCACCTACTAAAGTTTGTTTTTGTAGAATTTTTTTAATTTTTTCTGCACAACCAACTTAACCGTAACAAAATCGCTAAAGCAAAAACATTTAAGTTAATTACTTTAGTCGTTAACTTTGTTAAAAGTAAGTAAATTAAAAACCTCGCTTCAACGAGCACTGTTTATGTGGAATTTTAAGCCAACCCAAACTTTTATGGGAATTTCTACAACTGTATAAAAAGCTTTTTTAAATTTCTGCTACATTTCTATACTTAAAATAAACAGCAAGTTACAATCCATAAAGTCAGTTCATATTATCTTAAAGCGTTACATGACACCTTGAAATAGCATGCGCACTCCTGATTTATACATAAATCACATCTGAGTAAGAAAAATATTTATAACGCATTGAATTAAAATAAAACCACAGGCTTGATCTGGTATGCCCCACTACGACTTCCTGTTTTCTGATATGTAGGCTAAGAAGACTGCACGCCAATCACGGTAACTAAATAAAACGAGTTCACATGAAACGAAGTTAAACTGTTTGCAAATAAAGCGCGCGCTTTGGAAGCTAAATTACATTGCTATCTGCTTCCATTTAATCTTATAGTAAGGCTAGAACGTGCAAGCTAAAGCATCACTGTTCTAAAAGACTCATTTCCGCCTTTGAGCTGTTCAACATACGCCATATAGCAAAACGAATGACTGGCAGTATACCCTGTTTATGCCTTCATCAGCTAGTTTGTTTACCGTACTGATGTTCGCAACACAGCAAGCTTGAATGTTAATGTGGCTACGTTATACGTGTTTTGAAATATTCACATGATGCTTTACACGAAAATTTTGGTCGAATAATTCCACACGCCTGATAAGAGTATGCGCTATACATATAACCGCATATAACTTCTATGACACCGTCATCAGTTTAAGTTATATCAGCATAAAGTTTAAAAACCATAAGGCATTGCGAAAGGACGCGGTTTCTATAAACTATAGTTAATTTAAAATACAATAACGAATTACAAGGTTTATTGTATATTGCATACACACTTTCACTCCCTTTAGAGTAAAATATAAACAATCCATTATTTGCAATAACCGACAAAGAACTTTTTCGCAAAAGAGTAGTACAGCTAACCATTACCACGCCCAAATGTTTTTACATTTAACTAAACTTTACTAAGGTCGTGAAACAACCGACTTGTAATACTACTATTTAAATGTCATTTATTAATAGTTTTTGATCTAAAAGACGTTACGTTTTACCAGCCTAAACAGTAATAAATCAAAATATCTGCTCACTGCAAGTATTACTCCCTTACATAAGGCCTTTTCCGGCTTGGTACTGAGCCAATACTAAAAACGAAAGTTTACCAGAAAGTTAAATTTACACTATTTACTAATCTGCAAGTTAGATCGCTAAAATTACGTTACGTGTGTGTGATTCACTCTGAAAACAGACTATTAATTATTATGTAAATGTTTTAACATTTAACGTAACGGTTACTGTGGCTTGAGGCTATCCAACCTTTTAGATACAATCCTTTAAGTCGAGCAAACCTGCATGGAATTTACGCAATTTTAAAAGTCGACCTTGTCATAGTAAGTGTTTTATTGCAGGCTAGCCCTTTAATGTGGTTAAGTTAGCCTAATTTAAACTCCTTGACTGATCGCAGTAAAATTTATATTTTGCTATTATAAAACTCCTGTCAATTAAGTGATAATTTAAAAACTAGCATGTTAACAACCTAGCCTGGTAAATATATAAAATCCCTATTTTTTGCTATACAGCGAAGAAAAAACTGACGATTCATATCGCAGTAAATTTTCTACAATCCATTTCCTGTATAATTGATACTTGACATTATCATTCTAAGCTGTGTGTTATTGGCTGAGCAACTCATCTTTGCGTCGTAAAATTAGGGCGCGATAGGAAGTTAGGTTCTACTGGAAATTGCGTCATATATAACATACTAAGTTACACGATAGCCTAAATTTAAATACAACTTTTTTTTATAAATACACAACAAACAATGTTGGGTGCTGTGGTTTAAAATAATCAAATTGTTTATGTACAACATGGGAACTGACAATGCAGCGTTGATTGATTCATTGCTAATTTTTTTATGTAAAATTTCTATTTTTACCACGCTAAAAATTGCAAAATAATTTGCTTAAATCTCGGTGACTGGTGTTTATAAATAAATTAACAATTTTTTATGGTATAAAAATACTAAAACAACATAGATTAATAACAATAAAAATTCTTAGTAAAAAATAAGCGGTTAATGTGAAACTACTTTTTTTCTAAAAAGGTGTGAGGCAACGTTTAAAAAAAAGCTTCTTTTGTTATTTATTTAAAAATAAACTTTAAAAATTAGTTGCCCCTAATTTAATATATTTAAAAATCCAGAGTACTCTCTGCCACAACCAAGCGGGCAATTTCCTTTTAAAAATACAAGTTCGTGTTTTTTTAATTTTTTAATTTAAATAAAAATGGCTAAATGCAGTATTGCATTTGGTATTATATTAATTGCAGTTGATATGGTTAATTTATAAACATTTTATTTTATTACTCCAAAATACATTTTGAGTTGCCTGCAACAATATATGATGCAATGTTAACTAACAGCAGATAAAAATGGTATTTCATGAAACTGCAAAAATTTAATTAATAATTAAAAGTTTGGTTAGAAGAAATGTTGTTTGTTGTGTAAAATTATTTCTTTTAAATTTTTGTAAAGGTTAGCTCCTATTTAAAAAAAATAATGAACCAACACGCTCAAAAGGTATTGACTAGTTAAAATAAAATTTAAAAAAAATATTAAAGATTTTTAAATCAGAAATCAATAACTGTCGTTTAAAAAAATACTATAATGACTTCTGCGAAAATAAATTTTACGCATGATTTACGTCGAGTTAAACGTTTAGTAAACAAACAAAACAGCCGAGTAAAAGGTAGTTGTAATGCGCTGTGGTATTTTGCCTTTAGTTTACGTTTAGACGCTCGCATAACTTAAGTCTGCACACGCACACCTAACTATTATACAGAAATACAATAATATTTTATTAAAATGCATTTAATTTTAATCATTTTTTATTAAAGTTTAGATAGTAAGACAGTCTTTGATTGTAAGATTAAAAATATTACCATAAAATGAATTGAGATCAAATTTTCGAAGTTAAGTCATGGGTATTGAAGAAAATGGTACCAATGTATCTTCTATAAATTCTAATGCACAAACCGGAAATAAAATTCATGAAACCAACCACAATAACCAGGTATAATAATTTAATTTTTATTTAATTAGTAAAAGCATTTGACTGTATTTGTAAAATGTTAATATTTAATCTATGACCATTTATGTATGAAGTACTAATTATAACATCAAAGTAACTCTTTAATTTTTGTGTTTTTTCTATGTTGTTAAATTTTTATTGTTTACCTTATAGAACAACAGTGCCAATATAAGCCCTCAGTACAATGAAAAAACTAGATTAGAAATCGTGGATAAAAATTGTAAGTTGTTTTGTTGTGGTTTTTAATTTACTTTAATAAAATTTATTGCCTACTATGGTTGTACAGGCTACTAATTTTAATTTTTTTATTTTAAATTAATTTGAGTATATATTTGATGGGCCTATATTATATACAAATTTAATTAGCAGGCTATTACATGTCTTTTAAACAATCATTTTTAAACTGTTCATTAAATTCTTACAAAATATGTAAAATTATATATGTTTTTAATTGATAGTCAATGTTTGATTTAATATTAACAAATGTTTTATTAGATTTAATAACCAATGAAGATAAATCTTCAAATCTACCAGTTGCAAATGAATTAAGTCCCAGTCAAGCAAATGCATGGCGAAAAAGTGCTGTTGGTATATCTTGGATCTCCATTATTATAACTTTATCTATAGGAATTGTGGAGTTTGGTAAGCTGTAGAGAATAAATAACTCGAAAGATTTAAAATAAAATATGAATACACTTTATAATGTGGGCTGTTAACTGTGATATTAAAGAGGCCTTACAATAACATACGGTAGATTTTAAGGGTTACCACAACAATGTTAAATAAACACGGTCTTATACAATGTACACAAACCTCCTAGTCCTTTGTATAAGTTCATTAACATATATTAAAGCATTACTTATGCCTACTGGGGCCTTCACAATTTAAAAATAATTTTTTTTTAGTTGTGGCCAAAAATGAAGACAGTTCAGCTGCATTTGGTTTAGCAGTAAGTTAATTAATTAATTAACCTTATTTTTTATTTTTTTATAGTTTAACATTTATGTATTTTTATTTAAAACTATAACATTTATTTATTATGTCTCTAAAACATTTTTCCACATTGTGTTTATGCCTACATTCATGGCCATATATATTACTATGCAATTCTCTATGATGGGAAATGAGTTATTGGATATTTAGCCTACTTAATGTAAAAGGAAACAATGGCTTAAGTTAAATCATGTTTCCTTCCATTTATTAAATATGACTGAATATTCTGTGCCATCAAATTGATTATTAGTTTTTAGTTTTATGGAGCTTGGCAATATATTTTGGAACTTTTTTACGATGCAAATATATTTATTTTTTCACAATTATAGTTAATTAAATGTATTATATCTTAACAGAACGTTTTATTTTTTTTTAAATTAACATAAAAAATATTTTATTTATCGCCTTTTTCATGAAAAGTCTTAACTTTCAGTTTAGTTCGGTTCTTGATGTTTTAACTTCAGCAGTTGTTTTATGGAGATATTATAAAGCTTATGATACCTTTTCTAAAAGAAGAGAACACATGTAAGAAACCCTTATTATAAGAATGTTGTCATTTTTATTTGATTTTAAAACAAAATTTTTTATTTGATTTTAAAACTAAAAATTGTCATTTTTATTTGATTAAAAAAAAAAAAAAATTTAATTTTTGTAGATCTTGTGTGGTACTCGGGGTGCTCTTTATTGTCTCTTCACTTGGAATTGCTGCCAAAGCTATACATGGACTTCTAGATGGAGATTCACCTGACATGAGTGTAAAATCAAGTTTTTATTTTTGAAAAAATTTTTAAAACTTTTAACTTTAACTTTTGAGTTAATTCTCAATTGCCCATATAAAATTACTGTAGTATTTTCAATATTTATTTAAATAACTAAATTTTGACCTTATAGAAAGCATGGCCCAATTAATTTTTATTATAGTTTAATAAGTTTTTTTTCTATACAGGTAAATGGAGTTCGAATTCTTCTTATAACCTCAATCTGTGCAACTTGTTTGTGTGTCGTATTATTTGTCGTCAAAGTTATTATTTCAAAAGTTTTAGTTTCTTGGACAATTTTTACTGACGGTGAGTCAAACTTTCTTTGGAAAAAATACATGGGTCAGTTTATCACACAAAAAAACTCACGAAAATACTAATTTTTTTCAATTTTATTTTACTAAAAATTTTTTGGGGATTTTAAGATTTAAAAATTTTAGTAGCCTGCATATTGTTTTTAATAAC
Source organism: Corella eumyota (assembly GCF_963082875.1). Classification (NCBI taxonomy): domain Eukaryota; kingdom Metazoa; phylum Chordata; class Ascidiacea; order Phlebobranchia; family Corellidae; genus Corella; species Corella eumyota. The sequence goes on from NC_137491.1 coordinate 8,591,741, forward strand.
AACCTTTAAAAATTATTAGCATGATTGATTTTGTTACTATTACATTTTCCTTCCTATTAACTACAAAAACATGAGACTTTAATGATTTTGGAATTTCCAACATATAGCATAAGTTATGTAGTCTTCGTTTTTTATATGAACATTGGATTTTTTGCTGTTTGTTGTTTACTTTTCTTTACTTTTTATTACAATCTTTACTTTTTTTACAACAAAATATTAATTTTTTTTACAACAAAAATTAAACTGAAGTTTATACTTTAAAACAATATGAAAAAAATATTAATTTTTCCATTTTTTTAGCTCTAAATTCTCTAGTTGGGGCCATTATAGCTTTGTCAATGGTAATAACTTCAGAGGCCACCAAGTTAGATCATTATCTTTGGTTCTTAGACTCAACAGTGGGCTTAATTGTCAGCTTGTTTTTACTTATATATGGACTTTGGTGAGTTTGTGTTTTTTGTGGCATAAAAAATTGCAAATAAAATAGGGTTTTGCTAATTTATATAATATATCAACAGGATTTATTAAAAATGACAAAGTCAATTAATTTGTGTAGAAATGTAACCCAATAATTAGTGTAAATATATAGTAATTTCTACTAAAACCTTTTGATATATATTTATTTAGCATAACTGTTGAAAGCTGATCAATTTATAGAAATTAAATTAAATAAATGTGGTTAATTTTTAAATATGTCGCTTTGAATTAAGTGGTTTAAAAAACCACTTGGGTTTTTCGTGAAAAATTTTAATGGATCGATTTTCAATTTCAATCACGTCGATAAATTAATTATACTCTTTTAAGTAATATTTTTTACATAGTACATAGTAGACTAGTTTATTTTATACATAAACATTACTATTAGTATAACATTAATTAGGTTTTAAATCAATATGACGAATGTAACAAATTATTAATATCAACACAATTTACCTTAGCTAACAATTTCAAAGAGAAATTGTCATGTTTTAAAATGAAGTAAGTATTATTGCATGCAGTAGTGAGTGTGTGTATAATTCAAAAATGTGTAGCTCGATTTCCAGTAATAACTTTGTCCTAATTTTTGTATGAGAACGTTTTAGATGTTAAATATTAGTATGTTTGTTTGTTTTACTAGGTAATTTAAAAACAATATCATACAGCAGTTTTGTGTTAAGTTAAGCTATTTATAAATTGTTTTTGATTTAAATATACACCTTGCAGCATTTTATTCATTTAAAACCGAATGTTAGCTCATTAAACTTTGTTGTTTAAAAATAGGTATTAGCCTCATTCAAAAATTATTAAGTATTAATTTACAGTTGGATTTTAATTTACAGTAGAAAATATTATTTAATATTAATTTACAGTTGGATTAAGTTTTTGTTTATCATAGAATAATATAATTGTATTCTGTATGTAAGATAAAATTTTGTTTTTGAATTACCATTACTGTTAACAAATGTTTCATATTAATTTAGTAATTTTTAAAGCCCTGTGTGTTGTGTGTCTTTATTTAAAATATTTTTTTTAATTTAGTTAAAAATAGTATCAATAACTTTAAACCTGGCCACAAAGTTATACAACATTAACATAGTTGTACATGCTTTGCTATAGTTGGAATAATCCTTTCTGTACTTACACCTAATTATGGTATTTCTTGTCCTTAGGCTGTTAGCAAAACATGTCCCTGAGTTACAACGCACTAAGGACTACACTCAATCAAAATAAATGGGAGTTTTATGGTGGTCAATATTTTGTTTTACATTTGATTTGCAATAAGTTTCACGTTATGTTCTTATGTATTTTATCAGTTGTTACTGCTATTAGTGTTACCAAAATGTATAAGTCACAACAGCTTTAAAAATTGTTTTTTTTTTTAATTTATTTATCTTTTGTAAATGTTATGTAATTTCTTAATTTGTACATATCTGCAAAAACTTTGGCTAATTTTTAAACAATAAGCTTCTGACGGTACCGTTATATGATATTATTTTATAATGATCACAAAAGTAAATATGTTTTAAATGGTGATGCAAATACTGTTTAATATTTATACACAATTAGTGCTCTTAACTATTTAAGTGTCTATTTTTTGGTGTTATTTAATACTTTTTGTACACATATTTTGTAAAAAAAATGTAATTTTTTTCATTGATGTTAATTTTTACACAACTATATATGTTTTATGACATATTCTTATTCCGCTATTATATTTTTCTGATCTTTATGCCAAATTGTTTACAGTCGCAATATTTACTATTAAAAATATTACACTTTTAAATAAAACATAGCATTAAAAAAATGTTTATTTTAGTTCGAAATCTTGGATTTCGAAACATATTGTTATTGTCAGTGTATTTATTAATTTTTTTGTTTTTATTCTTACTAGTCCCAATATTGAAAGAAGATAACTTTTGTTCCTTAATTTTAGTATGTTGTATAATATCATTATGTGTTTCAGGCCTCCTATTTGCAATATTTAATTATCACTAATTACTAATTATTAAGTGTTTGTTTATTAAAATTTAAAGGGGTTATTGAGTTTTCAAATTAAGGCCAATTTTATATCATAATTTTAATAACTCAAAAATGGATTAAAAATTTAATTTTTGTTTGTTGATTATATTTATATTCTTATTTGTTCATAAAAACTAAAGTTTGATATTAAGGATTCAAAACTAGTTCTAATGTTTATTATGATATTAGTAATTAAAAAACATATCTAAAAGTATATTTTTGTTTGTTTATTATATTTAATTGCTTGTTTATTTATTAAAAATCAAAGATCAATTTTAGAGTTTTTAAGTTTGGTCAAATGTATATCCTCTTTATAAACATTTCAAAAGTGAATCAAAAATTTTTTGTAACTTATTATATTTTTTTGCAAATTGGTTTATTAAAATTAAAAAATTAAAATTAATCTATTAAATTTTATTATTTGCCTAAGTTAACCTCACTTGACCTATATTGGTACCATATAACATTGGTCAGATAATATTTGCCTAAGTTGACCTCACTTGACCTTTATTGGTACCATATAACATTGGTCAGGTACTATATAAGATTGGTCAGAAACAATTTAAATTATACCAATTGAAACGCATTCACCTAAATATTCGCCCTTGAGCCTGGCGTTTACGGATAGCTCATACACGTCACAATATCACACCCCTATCGGATAAAAAATATAAAACCTATCCACCTTAAGGTGATATGCAAAAAAAGTGGTTAAATGATTATACGTCTTTGTTTGGTTAATATATTTTTGCTTGGTAATTTTAATCGCCTAACAACGATGGCATTTAAAAAATTGCTATTTTTAATATGGCCACAACATACGAAAAATTGCTCACCACAACTTGTGATTTTTATGTTATATTGTATTAAACTGATATTTTAAGCAACTTTTATTATTTATTATCTATTAATAAATAATAAAAAACTACGTACATGTAATGTAATTCACAATTTGTTTAAGAATCATAACTAGATTTATTTGATAAATAAAATATGGTTCGAAATTATTTGATTACTTATAACATAAATTTTTATAAATAAAAACAGATGCATAAACATTAACTAAAACTAAGTATATTACATACCGTTGATTTTTAATAAACAAACAAGCATTTATATATATTATGAAAACAACAGGTCCAATTACCGTGTTTACAAAATATTTTTCGAAAATATTAATATTCATAAAAGTTATGAAACTTTTATTAAAAATTTATGAAATCTCAAAATCTGAAATTTTATATTTAATTAGGCGCGCATTGGCCTAACTAACATTCAAGATAAAACATTTTGCAAAAATTTTGAGTAAAACAAAAGTTTGAGATAATTTTTATTTTGGGTTTAATTAGGTCACGTGATATTTTTGGCCTATGAGATTGCATACAAATTTTTTGAAAAAAATAAAAAATTTTAACTCGAAAAATAATTGTTGTGTTAGAACCGCACAGGTCCAATTACCGTGTTTACAAAATATTTTTCGAAAATATTAATATTCATAAAAGTTATGAAACTTTTATTAAAAATTTATGAAATCTCAAAACCTAAAATTTTGTATTTTATTAGACGCGCATTGGCCTAACTAACATTCAAGATAAAACATTTCGCGAAAATTTTCAGTAAAACAAAAGTTTGAGGTAATTTTTATTTTGGGTTTAATTAGGTCACGTGATATTTTTGGCCAAAGAGATTGCATACAAATTTTTTGAAAAAAAATAAAAAATTTTAAATCGAAAAATAATTGTTGTGTTAGAACCGCACAGGTCCAATTACCGTGTTTTCAAAATATTTTTCGAAAATATTAATATTCATAAAAGTTATGAAACTTTTATTAAAAATTTATGAAATCTCAAAACCTAAAATTTTGTATTTTATTAGACGCGCATTGGCCTAACTAACATTCAAGATAAAACATTTCGCGAAAATTTTCAGTAAAACAAAAGTTTGAGGTAGTTTTTATTTTGGGTTTAATTATGTCACGTGATATTTTTGGCTAATGATATTGCATACAAATTTTTTGAAAAAAAATTAAAAATTTTAAATCAAAAAATAGTTGTTGTGTTAGAACCGCACAGGTCCAATTACCGTGTCTACAAAATATTTTTCGAAAATATTAATATTCATAAAAGTTATGAAACTTTTATTAAAAATTTATGAAATCTCAAAACCTAAAATTTTGTATTTTATTAGACGCGCATTGGCCTAACTAACATTCAAGATAAAACATTTCGCGAAAATTTTCAGTAAAACAAAAGTTTGAGGTAATTTTTATTTTGGGTTTAATTAGGTCACGTGATATTTTTGGCCAATGATATTGCATACAATTTTTTTGAAAAAAAATTAAAAATTTTAAATCGAAAAATAATTGTTGTGTTAGAACCGCACAGGTCCAATTACCGTGTTTACAAAATATTTTTCGAAAATATTAATATTCATAAAAGTTAGGAAACTTTTATTAAAAATTTATGAAATCTCAAAACCTAAAATTTTGTATTTTATTAGACGCGCATTGGCCTAACTAACATTCAAGATAAAACATTTCGCGAAAATTTTCAGTAAAACAAAAGTTTGAGGTAATTTTTATTTTGGGTTTAATTAGGTCACGTGATATTTTTGGCTAATGATATTGCATACAAATTTTTTGAAAAAAATAAAAAATTTTAAATCGAAAAAAAATTGTTGTGTTAGAACCGCACAGGTCCAATTACCGTGTTTACAAAATATTTTTCGAAAATATTAATATTCATAAAAGTTATGAAACTTTTATTAAAAATTTATGAAATCTCAAAACCTAAAATTTTGTATTTTATTAGACGCGCATTGGCCTAACTAACATTCAAGATAAAACATTTCGCGAAAATTTTCAGTAAAACAAAAGTTTGAGGTAATTTTTATTTTGGTTTTCATTAGGTCACGTGATATTTTTGGCCAATGAGATTGCAAACAAATTTTTTGAAAAAAAATAAAAAATTTTAAATCGAAAAATAATTGTTGTGTTAGAACCGCACAGGTCCAATTACCGTGTTTACAAAATATTTTTCGAAAATATTAATATTCATAAAAGTTATGAAACCTTTATTAAAAATTTATGAAATCTCAAAACCTAAAATTTTGTATTTTATTAGACGCGCATTGGCCTAACTAACATTCAAGATAAAACATTTCGCGAAAATTTTCAGTAAAACAAAAGTTTGAGGTAATTTTTATTTTGGGTTTAATTAGGTCACGTGATATTTTTGGCCAATGATATTGCATACAAATTTTTTGAAAAAAAATTAAAAATTTTAAATCGAAAAATAGTTGTTGTGTTAGAACCGCACAGGTCCAATTACCGTGTCTACAAAATATTTTTCGAAAATATTAATATTCATAAAAGTTATGAAACTTTTATTAAAAATTTATGAAATCTCAAAACCTAAAATTTTGTATTTTATTAGACGCGCATTGGCCTAACTAACATTCAAGATAAAACATTTCGCGAAAATTTTCAGTAAAACAAAAGTTTGAGGTAATTTTTATTTTGGGTTTAATTAGGTCACGTGATATTTTTGGCCAATGATATTGCATACAATTTTTTTGAAAAAAAATTAAAAATTTTAAATCGAAAAATAATTGTTGTGTTAGAACCGCACAGGTCCAATTACCGTGTTTACAAAATATTTTTCGAAAATATTAATATTCATAAAAGTTAGGAAACTTTTATTAAAAATTTATGAAATCTCAAAACCTAAAATTTTGTATTTTATTAGACGCGCATTGGCCTAACTAACATTCAAGATAAAACATTTCGCGAAAATTTTCAGTAAAACAAAAGTTTGAGGTAATTTTTATTTTGGGTTTAATTAGGTCACGTGATATTTTTGGCTAATGATATTGCATACAAATTTTTTGAAAAAAATAAAAAATTTTAAATCGAAAAAAAATTGTTGTGTTAGAACCGCACAGGTCCAATTACCGTGTTTACAAAATATTTTTCGAAAATATTAATATTCATAAAAGTTATGAAACTTTTATTAAAAATTTATGAAATCTCAAAACCTAAAATTTTGTATTTTATTAGACGCGCATTGGCCTAACTAACATTCAAGATAAAACATTTCGCGAAAATTTTCAGTAAAATAAAAGTTTGAGGTAATTTTTATTTTGGTTTTCATTAGGTCACGTGATATTTTTGGCCAATGAGATTGCAAACAAATTTTTTGAAAAAAAATAAAAAATTTTAAATCGAAAAATAATTGTTGTGTTAGAACCGCACAGGTCCAATTACCGTGTTTACAAAATATTTTTCGAAAATATTAATATTCATAAAAGTTATGAAACCTTTATTAAAAATTTATGAAATCTCAAAACCTAAAATTTTGTATTTTATTAGACGCGCATTGGCCTAACTAACATTCAAGATAAAACATTTCGCGAAAATTTTCAGTAAAACAAAAGTTTGAGGTAATTTTTATTTTGGGTTTAATTAGGTCACATGATATTTTTGGCCAATGATATTGCATACAAATTTTTTGAAAAAAAATTAAAAATTTTAAATCGAAAAATAGTTGTTGTGTTAGAACCGCACAGGTCCAATTACCGTGTTTACAAAATATTTTTTGAAAATATTAATATTCATAAAAGTTATGAAACTTTTATTAAAAATTTATGAAATCTCAAAACCTAAAATTTTGTATTTTATTAGACGCGCATTGGCCTAACTAACATTCAAGATAAAACATTTCGCGAAAATTTTCAGTAAATCAAAAGTTTGAGGTAGTTTTTATTTTGGGTTTAATTAGGTCACGTGATATTTTTGGCCAATGATATTGCATACAAATTTTTTGAAAAAAAATTTTAAATTTTAAATCGAAAAATAATTGTTGTGTTAGAACCGCACAGGTCCAATTACCGTGTTTACAAAATATTTTTCGAAAATATTAATATTCATAAAAGTTATGAAACTTTTATTAAAAATTTATGAAATCTCAAAACCTAAAATTTTGTATTTTATTAGACGCGCATTGGCCTAACTAACATTCAAGATAAAACATTTCGCGAAAATTTTCAGTAAAACAAAAGTTTGAGGTAATTTTTATTCTGGGTTTAATTAGGTCACGTGATATTTTTGGCCAATGAGATTGCAAACAAATTTTTTGAAAAAAAATAAAAACTTTTAAATCGAAAAATAATTGTTGTGTTAGAACCGCACAGGTCCAATTACCGTGTTTACAAAATATTTTTCGAAAATATTAATATTCATAAAAGTTATGAAACTTTTATTAAAAATTTATGAAATCTCAAAACCTAAAATTTTGTATTTTATTAGACGCGCATTGGCCTAACTAACATTCAAGATAAAACATTTCGCGAAAATTTTCAGTAAAACAAAAGTTTGAGGTAATTTTTATTTTGGGTTTAATTAGGTCACGTGATATTTTTGGCCAATGATATTGCATACAAATTTTTTTAAAAAATTAAAAATTTTAAATCGAAAAATAGTTGTTGTGTTAGAACCGCACAGGTCCAATTACCGTGTTTACAAAATATTTTTTGAAAATATTAATATTCATAAAAGTTATGAAACTTTTATTAAAAATTTATGAAATCTCAAAACCTAAAATTTTGTATTTTATTAGACGCGCATTGGCCTAACTAACATTCAAGATAAAACATTTCGCGAAAATTTTCAGTAAATCAAAAGTTTGAGGTAGTTTTTATTTTGGGTTTAATTAGGTCACGTGATATTTTTGGCCAATGATATTGCATACAAATTTTTTGAAAAAAAATTTAAAATTTAAAATCGAAAAATAATTGTTGTGTTAGAACCGCACAGGTCCAATTACCGTGTTTACAAAATATTTTTCGAAAATATTAATATTCATAAAAGTTATGAAACTTTTATTAAAAATTTATGAAATCTCAAAACCTAAAATTTTGTATTTTATTAGACGCGCATTGGCCTAACTAACATTCAAGATAAAACATTTCGTGAAAATTTTTAGTAAAACAAAAGTTTGAGGTAATTTTTATTTTGGGTTTTCATTAGGTCACGTGATATTTTTGGCCAATGAGATTGCAAACAAATTTTTTGAAAAAAAATAAAAAATTTTAAATCGAAAAATAATTGTTGTGTTAGAACCGCACAGGTCTAATTACCGTGTTTACAAAATATTTTTCGAAAATATTAATATTCATAAAAGTTATGAAACCTTTATTAAAAATTTATGAAATCTCAAAACCTAAAATTTTGTATTTTATTAGACGCGCATTGGCCTAACTAACATTCAAGATAAAACATTTCGCGAAAATTTTCAGTAAAACAAAAGTTTGAGGTAATTTTTTATTTTGGTCTTCATTAGGTCACGTGATATTTTTGGCCAATGAGATTGCATACAAATTTTTAAAAAAAATTAAAAATTTTAAATCGAAAATTAATTGTTGTGTTAGAACCGCACAGGTCCAATTACCGTGTTTACAAAATATTTTTCGAAAATATTAATATTCATAAAAGTTATGAAACTTTTATTAAAAATTTATGAAATCTCAAAACCTAAAATTTTGTATTTTATTAGACGCGCATTGGCCTAACTAACATTCAAGATAAAACATTTCGCGAAAATTTTCAGTAAAACAAAAGTTTGAGGTAATTTTTATTTTGGGTTTAATTAGGTCACGTGATATTTTTGGCTAATGATATTGCATACAAATTTTTTGAAAAAAATAAAAAATTTTAAATCGAAAAAAAATTGTTGTGTTAGAACCGCACAGGTCCAATTACCGTGTTTACAAAATATTTTTCGAAAATATCAATATTCATAAAAGTTATGAAACTTTTATTAAAAACTTATGAAATCTCAAAACCTAAAATTTTGTATTTTATTAGACGCGCATTGGCCTAACTAACATTCAAGATAAAACATTTCGCGAAAATTTTCAGTAAAACAAAAGTTTGAGGTAATTTTTATTTTGGGTTTAATTAGGTCACGTGATATTTTTGGCTAATGATATTGCATACAAATTTTTTGAAAAAAATAAAAAATTTTAAATCGAAAAAAAATTGTTGTGTTAGAACCGCACAGGTCCAATTACCGTGTTTACAAAATATTTTTCGAAAATATTAATATTCATAAAAGTTATGAAACTTTTATTAAAAATTTATGAAATCTCAAAACCTAAAATTTTGTATTTTATTAGACGCGCATTGGTCTAACATTCAAGATAAAACATTTCGCGAAAATTTTCAGTAAAACAAAAGTTTGAGGTAATTTTTTATTTTGGGTTTAATTAGGTCACGTGATATTTTTGGCTAATGATATTGCATACAGATTTTTTGAAAAAAATAAAAAATTTTAAATCGAAAAAAAATTGTTGTGTTAGAACCGCACAGGTCCAATTACCGTGTTTACAAAATATTTTTCGAAAATATTAATATTCATAAAAGTTATGAAACCTTTATTAAAAATTTATGAAATCTCAAAACCTAAAATTTTGTATTTTATTAGACGCGCATTGGCCTAACTAACATTCAAGATAAAACATTTCGCGAAAATTTTCAGTAAAACAAAAGTTTGAGGTAATTTTTTATTTTGGTCTTCATTAGGTCACGTGATATTTTTGGCCAATGAGATTGCATACAAATTTAAAAAAAAAATAAAAAATTTTAAATCGAAAAATAATTGTTGTGTTAGAACCGCACAGGTCCAATTACCGTGTTTACAAAATATTTTTCGAAAATATTAATATTCATAAAAGTTATGAAACTTTTATTAAAAATTTATGAAATCTCAAAACCTAAAATTTTGTATTTTATTAGACGCGCATTGGCCTAACTAACATTCAAGATAAAACATTTCGCGAAAATTTTCAGTAAAACAAAAGTTTGAGGTAGTTTTTATTTTGGGTTTAATTAGGTCACGTGATATTTTTGGCCAATGATATTGCATACAAATTTTTTGAAAAAAAATTTTAAATTTTAAATCGAAAAATAATTGTTGTGTTAGAACCGCACAGGTCCAATTACCGTGTTTACAAAATATTTTTCGAAAATATTAATATTCATAAAAGTTATGAAACTTTTATTAAAAATTTATGAAATCTCAAAACCTAAAATTTTGTATTTTATTAGACGCGCATTGGCCTAACTAACATTCAAGATAAAACATTTCGTGAAAATTTTTAGTAAAACAAAAGTTTGAGGTAATTTTTATTTTGGGTTTTCATTAGGTCACGTGATATTTTTGGCCAATGAGATTGCAAACAAATTTTTTGAAAAAAAATAAAAAATTTTAAATCGAAAAATAATTGTTGTGTTAGAACCGCACAGGTCCAATTACCGTGTTTACAAAATATTTTTCGAAAATATTAATATTCATAAAAGTTATGAAACCTTTATTAAAAATTTATGAAATCTCAAAACCTAAAATTTTGTATTTTATTAGACGCGCATTGGCCTAACTAACATTCAAGATAAAACATTTCGCGAAAATTTTCAGTAAAACAAAAGTTTGAGGTAATTTTTTATTTTGGTCTTCATTAGGTCACGTGATATTTTTGGCCAATGAGATTGCATACAAATTTTTAAAAAAAATTAAAAATTTTAAATCGAAAATTAATTGTTGTGTTAGAACCGCACAGGTCCAATTACCGTGTTTACAAAATATTTTTCGAAAATATTAATATTCATAAAAGTTATGAAACTTTTATTAAAAATTTATGAAATCTCAAAACCTAAAATTTTGTATTTTATTAGACGCGCATTGGCCTAACTAACATTCAAGATAAAACATTTCGCGAAAATTTTCAGTAAAACAAAAGTTTGAGGTAATTTTTATTTTGGTTTTCATTAGGTCACGTGATATTTTTGGCCAATGAGATTGCAAACAAATTTTTAAAAAAAAAAAAAAAATTTTAAATCGAAAAATAATTGTTGTGTTAGAACCGCACAGGTCCAATTACCGTGTTTACAAAATATTTTTCGAAAATATTAATATTCATAAAAGTTATGAAACTTTTATTAAAAATTTATGAAATCTCAAAACCTAAAATTTTGTATTTTATTAGACGCGCATTGGTCTAACATTCAAGATAAAACATTTCGCGAAAATTTTCAGTAAAACAAAAGTTTGAGGTAATTTTTTATTTTGGGTTTAATTAGGTCACGTGATATTTTTGGCTAATGATATTGCATACAAATTTTTTTAAAAAAATAAAAAATTTTAAATCGAAAAAAAATTGTTGTGTTAGAACCGCACAGGTCCAATTACCGTGTTTACAAAATATTTTTCGAAAATATTAATATTCATAAAAGTTATGAAACTTTTATTAAAAATTTATGAAATCTCAAAACCTAAAATTTTGTATTTTATTAGACGCGCATTGGCCTAACTAACATTCAAGATAAAACATTTCGCGAAAATTTTCAGTAAAACAAAAGTTTGAGGTAGTTTTTATTTTGGGTTTAATTAGGTCACGTGATATTTTTGGCCAATGATATTGCATACAAATTTTTTGAAAAAAAATTTTAAATTTTAAATCGAAAAATAATTGTTGTGTTAGAACCGCACAGGTCCAATTACCGTGTTTACAAAATATTTTTCGAAAATATTAATATTCATAAAAGTTATGAAACTTTTATTAAAAATTTATGAAATCTCAAAACCTAAAATTTTGTATTTTATTAGACGCGCATTGGCCTAACTAACATTCAAGATAAAACATTTCGTGAAAATTTTTAGTAAAACAAAAGTTTGAGGTAATTTTTATTTTGGGTTTTCATTAGGTCACGTGATATTTTTGGCCAATGAGATTGCAAACAAATTTTTTGAAAAAAAATAAAAAATTTTAAATCGAAAAATAATTGTTGTGTTAGAACCGCACAGGTCCAATTACCGTGTTTACAAAATATTTTTCGAAAATATTAATATTCATAAAAGTTATGAAACCTTTATTAAAAATTTATGAAATCTCAAAACCTAAAATTTTGTATTTTATTAGACGCGCATTGGCCTAACTAACATTCAAGATAAAACATTTCGCGAAAATTTTCAGTAAAACAAAAGTTTGAGGTAATTTTTTATTTTGGTCTTCATTAGGTCACGTGATATTTTTGGCCAATGAGATTGCATACAAATTTTTAAAAAAAATTAAAAATTTTAAATCGAAAATTAATTGTTGTGTTAGAACCGCACAGGTCCAATTACCGTGTTTACAAAATATTTTTCGAAAATATTAATATTCATAAAAGTTATGAAACTTTTATTAAAAATTTATGAAATCTCAAAACCTAAAATTTTGTATTTTATTAGACGCGCATTGGCCTAACTAACATTCAAGATAAAACATTTCGCGAAAATTTTCAGTAAAACAAAAGTTTGAGGTAATTTTTATTTTGGTTTTCATTAGGTCACGTGATATTTTTGGCCAATGAGATTGCAAACAAATTTTTAAAAAAAAAAAAAAAATTTTAAATCGAAAAATAATTGTTGTGTTAGAACCGCACAGGTCCAATTACCGTGTTTACAAAATATTTTTCGAAAATATTAATATTCATAAAAGTTATGAAACTTTTATTAAAAATTTATGAAATCTCAAAACCTAAAATTTTGTATTTTATTAGACGCGCATTGGTCTAACATTCAAGATAAAACATTTCGCGAAAATTTTCAGTAAAACAAAAGTTTGAGGTAATTTTTTATTTTGGGTTTAATTAGGTCACGTGATATTTTTGGCTAATGATATTGCATACAAATTTTTTGAAAAAAATAAAAAATTTTAAATCGAAAAAAAATTGTTGTGTTAGAACCGCACAGGTCCAATTACCGTGTTTACAAAATATTTTTCGAAAATATTAATATTCATAAAAGTTATGAAACTTTTATTAAAAATTTATGAAATCTCAAAACCTAAAATTTTGTATTTTATTAGACGCGCATTGGCCTAACTAACATTCAAGATAAAACATTTCGCGAAAATTTTCAGTAAAACAAAAGTTTGAGGTAATTTTTATTTTGGGTTTTCATTAGGTCACGTGATATTTTTGGCCAATGAGATTGCAAACAAATTTTTTGAAAAAAAATAAAAAATTTTAAATCGAAAAATAATTGTTGTGTTAGAACCGCACAGGTCCAATTACCGTGTTTACAAAATATTTTTCGAAAATATTAATATTCATAAAAGTTATGAAACCTTTATTAAAAATTTATGAAATCTCAAAACCTAAAATTTTGTATTTTATTAGACGCGCATTGGCCTAACTAACATTCAAGATAAAACATTTCGCGAAAATTTTCAGTAAAACAAAAGTTTGAGGTAATTTTTTATTTTGGTCTTCATTAGGTCACGTGATATTTTTGGCCAATGAGATCGCATACAAATTTTTAAAAAAAATAAAAAATTTTAAATCGAAAAATAATTGTTGTGTTAGAACCGCACAGGTCCAATTACCGTGTTTACAAAATATTTTTCGAAAATATTATTATTCATAAAAGTTATGAAACTTTTATTAAAAATTTATGAAATCTCAAAACCTAAAATTTTGTATTTTATTAGACGCGCATTGGCCTAACTAACATTCAAGATAAAACATTTTACAAAAATTTTCAGTAGAAAAAAAGTTTGAGATAATTTTTATTTTGGGTTTAATTAGGTCACGTGATATTTTTGGCCAATGAGATTGCAAACAAATTTTTTGAAAAAAAATAAAAAATTTTAAATCAAAAACTAATTGTTGTGTTAGAACCGCACAGGTCCAATTACCGTGTTTACAAAATATTTTTCGAAAATATTAATATTCATAAAAGTTATGAAACCTTTATTAAAAATTTATGAAATCTCAAAACCTAAAATTTTGTATTTTATTAGACGCGCATTGGCCTAACTAACATTCAAGATAAAACATTTCGCGAAAATTTTCAGTAAAACAAAAGTTTGAGGTAATTTTTATTTTGGGTTTAATTAGGTCACGTGATATTTTTGGCTAATGATATTGCATACAAATTTTTTTAAAAAAATAAAAAATTTTAAATCGAAAAAAAATTGTTGTGTTAGAACCGCACAGGTCCAATTACCGTGTTTACAAAATATTTTTCGAAAATATTAATATTCATAAAAGTTATGAAACTTTTATTAAAAATTTATGAAATCTCAAAACCTAAAATTTTGTATTTTATTAGACGCGCATTGGCCTAACTAACATTCAAGATAAAACATTTCGCGAAAATTTTCAGTAAAACAAAAGTTTGAGGTAATTTTTATTTTGGTTTTCATTAGGTCACGTGATATTTTTGGCCAATGAGATTGCAAACAAATTTTTTGAAAAAAAATAAAAAATTTTAAATCGAAAAATAATTGTTGTGTTAGAACCGCACAGGTCCAATTACCGTGTTTACAAAATATTTTTCGAAAATATTAATATTCATAAAAGTTATGAAACCTTTATTAAAAATTTATGAAATCTCAAAACCTAAGATTTTGTATTTTATTAGACGCGCATTGGCCTAACTAACATTCAAGATAAAACATTTCGCGAAAATTTTCAGTAAAACAAAAGTTTGAGGTAATTTTTATTTTGGTCTTCATTAGGTATCGTGATATTTTTGACCAATGAGATTGCATATAAATTTTTAAAAAAAATAAAAAATTTTAAATCGAAAAATAATTGTTGTGTTAGAACCGCACAGGTCCAATTACCGTGTTTACAAAATATTTTTCGAAAATATTAATATTCATAAAAGTTATGAAACTTTTATTAAAAATTTATGAAATCTCAAAACCTAAAATTTTGTATTTTATTAGACGCGCATTGGCCTAACTAACATTCAAGATAAAACATTTCGCGAAAATTTTCAGTAAAACAAAAGTTTGAGGTAATTTTTATTTTGGTTTTTATTAGGTCACGTGATATTTTTGGCCAATGAGATTGCAAACAAATTTTTTGAAAAAAAATAAAAAATTTTAAATCGAAAAATAATTGTTGTGTTAGAACCGCACAGGTCCAATTACCGTGTTTACAAAATATTTTTCGAAAATATTAATATTCATAAAAGTTATGAAACTTTTATTAAAAATTTATGAAATTTCAAAACCTAAAATTTTGTATTTTATTAGACGCGCATTGGCCTAACTAACATTCAAGATAAAACATTTCGCGAAAATTTTTAGTAAAACAAAAGTTTGAGGTAATTTTTATTTTGGGTTTAATTAGGTCACGTGGTATTTTTGGCCAATGATATTGCATACAAATTTAAAAAAAAAAAATAAAAAATTTTAAATCGAAAAATAATTGTTGTGTTAGAACCACACAGGTCCAATTACCGTGTTTACAAAATATTTTTCGAAAATATTAATATTCATAAAAGTTATGAAACTTTTATTAAAAATTTATGAAATCTCAAAATCTGAAATTTTATATTTAATTAGGCGCGCATTGGCCTAACTAACATTCAAGATAAAACATTTTGCAAAAATTTTGAGTAGAACAAAAGTTTGAGATAATTTTTATTTTGGGTTTAATTAGATCACGTGATATTTTTGGCCTATGAGATTGCATACAAATTTTTTGAAAAAAATAAAAAATTTTAACTCGAAAAATAATTGTTGTGTTAGAACCGCACAGGTCCAATTACCGTGTTTACATAATATTTTTCGAAAATATTAATATTCATAAAAGTTATGAAACTTTTATTAAAAATTTATGAGATCTCAAAACCTAAAATTTTGTATTTTATTAGACGCGCATTGGCCTAACTAACATTCAAGATAAAACATTTCGCGAAAATTTTCAGTAAAACAAAAGTTTGAGGTAATTTTTATTTTGGGTTTAATTAGGTCACGTGATATTTTTGGCCAAAGATATTGCATACAAATTTTTTGAAAAAAATAAAAAATTTTAAATCGAAAAATAATTGTTGTGTTAGAACCGCACAGGTCCAATTACCGTGTTTTCAAAATATTTTTCAAAAATATTAATATTCATAAAAGTTATGAAACTTTTATTAAAAATTTATGAAATCTCAAAACCTAAAATTTTGTATTTTATTAGACGCGCATTGGCCTAACTAACATTCAAGATAAAACATTTCGCGAAAATTTTCAGTAGAAAAAAAGTTTGAGATAATTTTTATTTTGGGTTTAATTAGGTCACGTGATATTTTTGGCCAATGAGATTGCAAACAAATTTTTTGAAAAAAAATAAAAAATTTTAAATCAAAAACTAATTGTTGTGTTAGAACCGCACAGGTCCAATTACCGTGTTTACAAAATATTTTTCGAAAATATTAATATTCATAAAAGTTATGAAACCTTTATTAAAAATTTATGAAATCTCAAAACCTAAAATTTTGTATTTTATTAGACGCGCATTGGCCTAACTAACATTCAAGATAAAACATTTCGCGAAAATTTTCAGTAAAACAAAAGTTTGAGGTAATTTTTATTTTGGTCTTCATTAGGTCACGTGATATTTTTGGCCAATGAGATTGCATACAAATTTTTAAAAAAAATAAAAAATTTTAAATCGAAAAATAATTGTTGTGTTAGAACCGCACAGGTCCAATTACCGTGTTTACAAAATATTTTTGGAAAATATTAATATTCATAAAAGTTATGAAACTTTTATTAAAAATTTATGAAATCTCAAAACCTAAAATTTTGTATTTTATTAGACGCGCATTGGCCTAACTAACATTCAAGATAAAACATTTCGCGAAAATTTTCAGTAAAACAAAAGTTTGAGGTAATTTTTATTTTGGTCTTCATTAGGTCACGTGATATTTTTGACCAATGAGATTGCATATAAATTTTTAAAAAAAATAAAAAATTTTAAATCGAAAAATAATTGTTGTGTTAGAACCGCACAGGTCCAATTACCGTGTTTACAAAATATTTTTCGAAAATATTAATATTCATAAAAGTTATGAAACTTTTATTAAAAATTTATGAAATCTCAAAACCTAAAATTTTGTATTTTATTAGACGCGCATTGGCCTAACTAACATTCAAGATAAAACATTTCGCGAAAATTTTCAGTAAAACAAAAGTTTGAGGTAATTTTTATTTTGGTTTTTATTAGGTCACGTGATATTTTTGGCCAATGAGATTGCAAACAAATTTTTTGAAAAAAAATAAAAAATTTTAAATCGAAAAATAATTGTTGTGTTAGAACCGCACAGGTCCAATTACCGTGTTTACAAAATATTTTTCGAAAATATTAATATTCATAAAAGTTATGAAACTTTTATTAAAAATTTATGAAATCTCAAAACCTAAAATTTTGTATTTTATTAGACGCGCATTGGCCTAACTAACATTCAAGATAAAACATTTCGCGAAAATTTTTAGTAAAACAAAAGTTTGAGGTAATTTTTATTTTGGGTTTAATTAGGTCACGTGGTATTTTTGGCCAATGATATTGCATACAAATTTAAAAAAAAAAAATAAAAAATTTTAAATCGAAAAATAATTGTTGTGTTAGAACCACACAGGTCCAATTACCGTGTTTACAAAATATTTTTCGAAAATATTAATATTCATAAAAGTTATGAAACTTTTATTAAAAATTTATGAAATCTCAAAATCTGAAATTTTATATTTAATTAGGCGCGCATTGGCCTAACTAACATTCAAGATAAAACATTTTGCAAAAATTTTGAGTAGAACAAAAGTTTGAGATAATTTTTATTTTGGGTTTAATTAGATCACGTGATATTTTTGGCCTATGAGATTGCATACAAATTTTTTGAAAAAAATAAAAAATTTTAACTCGAAAAATAATTGTTGTGTTAGAACCGCACAGGTCCAATTACCGTGTTTACATAATATTTTTCGAAAATATTAATATTCATAAAAGTTATGAAACTTTTATTAAAAATTTATGAGATCTCAAAACCTAAAATTTTGTATTTTATTAGACGCGCATTGGCCTAACTAACATTCAAGATAAAACATTTCGCGAAAATTTTCAGTAAAACAAAAGTTTGAGGTAATTTTTATTTTGGGTTTAATTAGGTCACGTGATATTTTTGGCCAAAGAGATTGCATACAAATTTTTTGAAAAAAATAAAAAATTTTAAATCGAAAAATAATTGTTGTGTTAGAACCGCACAGGTCCAATTACCGTGTTTTCAAAATATTTTTCAAAAATATTAATATTCATAAAAGTTATGAAACTTTTATTAAAAATTTATGAAATCTCAAAACCTAAAATTTTGTATTTTATTAGACGCGCATTGGCCTAACTAACATTCAAGATAAAACATTTCGCGAAAATTTTCAGTAAAACAAAAGTTTGAGGTAATTTTTATTTTGGGTTTAATTAGGTCACGTGATATTTTTGGCCAATGATATTGTATACAAATTTTTTAAAAAAAAATAACAAATTTTAAATCGAAAAAAAATTGTTGTGTTAGAACCGCACAGGTCCAATTACCGTGTTTACAAAATATTTTTCGAAAATATTAATATTCATAAAAGTTATGAAACTTTTATTAAAAATTTATGAAATCTCAAAACCTAAAATTTTGTATTTTATTAGACGCGCATTGGCCTAACTAACATTCAAGATAAAACATTTTACAAAAATTTTCAGTAGAAAAAAAGTTTGAGATAATTTTTATTTTGGGTTTAATTAGGTCACGTGATATTTTTGGCCAATAATATTGCATACAAATTTTTTGAAAAAAAATAAAAAATTTTAAATCGAAAAATAATTGTTGTGTTAGAACCGCACAGGTCCAATTACCGTGTTTACATAATATTTTTCAAAAATATTAATATTCATAAAAGTTATGACACTTTTATTAAAAATTTATGAAATCTCAAAACCTAAAATTTTGTATTTTATTAGACGCGCATTGGCCTAACTAACATTCAAGATAAAACATTTCGCGAAAATTTTTAGTAAAACAAAAGTTTGAGGAAATTTTTATTTTGGGTTTAATTAGGTCACGTGATATTTTTGGCCAATGATATTGCATACAAATTTTTTGAAAAAAAATAAAAAATTTTAAATCGAAAAATAATTGTTGTGTTAGAACCGCACAGGTCCAATTACCGTGTTTACAAAATATTTTTCGAAAATATTAATATTCATAAAAGTTCTGAAACTTTTATTAAAAATTTATGAAATCTCAAAACCTAAAATTTTGTATTTTATTAGACGCGCATTGGCCTAACTAACATTCAAGATAAAACATTTCGCAAAAATTTTCAGTAAAACAAAAGTTTGAGGTAATTTTTATTTTGGTCTTCATTAGGTCACGTGATATTTTTGGCCAATGAGATTGCATACAAATTTTTTAAAAAAATAAAAAATTTTAAATCGAAAAATAATTGTTGTGTTAGAACCGCACATGTCCAATTACCGTGTTTACAAAATATTTTTCGAAAATATTAATATTCATAAAAGTTATGAAACTTTTATTAAAAATTTATGAAATCTCAAAACCTAAAATTTTGTATTTTATTAGACGCATATTGGCCTAACTAACATTCAAGATAAAACATTTTGCAAAAATTTTGAGTAGAACAAAAGTTTGAGGTAATTTTTATTTTGGGTTTAATTAGGTCACGTGATATTTTTGGCCAATGAGATTGCATACAAATTTTTTGAAAAAAAATAAAAAAATTTAAATCGAAAAATAATTGTTGTGTTAGAACCGCACAGGTCCAATTACCGTGTTTACAAAATATTTTTCGAAAATATTAATATTTATAAAAGTTATGAAACTTTTATTAAAAATTTATGAAATCTCAAAACCTAAAATTTTGTATTTTATTAGACGCGCATTGGCCCAACTAACATTCAAGATAAAACATTTCGTGAAAATTTTTAGTAAAACAAAAGTTTGAGGTATTTTTTATTTTGGGTTTTCATTAGGTCACGTGATATTTTTGGCCAATGAGATTGCAAACAAATTTTTTGAAAAAAAATAAAAAATTTTAAATCGAAAAATAATTGTTGTGTTAGAACCGCACAGGTCAAATTACCGTGTTTACAAAATATTTTTCGAAAATATTAATATTCATAAAAGTTATGAAACCTTTATTAAAAATTTATGAAATCTCAAAACCTAAAATTTTGTATTTTATTAGACGCGCATTGGCCTAACTAACATTCAAGATAAAACATTTCGCGAAAATTTTCAGTAAAACAAAAGTTTGAGGTAATTTTTTATTTTGGTCTTCATTAGGTCACGTGATATTTTTGGCCAATGAGATTGCATACAAATTTTAAAAAAAAATAAAAAATTTTAAATCGAAAATTAATTGTTGTGTTAGAACCGCACAGGTCCAATTACCGTGTTTACAAAATATTTTTCGAAAATATTAATATTCATAAAAGTTATGAAACTTTTATTAAAAATTTATGAAATCTCAAAACCTAAAATTTTGTATTTTATTAGACGCGCATTGGCCTAACTAACATTCAAGATAAAACATTTCGCGAAAATTTTCAGTAAAACAAAAGTTTGAGGTAATTTTTATTTTGGGTTTAATTAGGTCACGTGATATTTTTGGCTAATGATATTGCATACAAATTTTTTGAAAAAAATAAAAAATTTTAAATCGAAAAAAAATTGTTGTGTTAGAACCGCACAGGTCCAATTACCGTGTTTACAAAATATTTTTCGAAAATATCAATATTCATAAAAGTTATGAAACTTTTATTAAAAACTTATGAAATCTCAAAACCTAAAATTTTGTATTTTATTAGACGCGCATTGGCCTAACTAACATTCAAGATAAAACATTTCGCGAAAATTTTCAGTAAAACAAAAGTTTGAGGTAATTTTTATTTTGGTTTTCATTAGGTCACGTGATATTTTTGGCCAATGAGATTGCAAACAAATTTTAAAAAAAAAAAAAAAAAATTTTAAATCGAAAAATAATTGTTGTGTTAGAACCGCACAGGTCCAATTACCGTGTTTACAAAATATTTTTCAAAAATATTAATATTCATAAAAGTTATGAAACTTTTATTAAAAATTTATGAAATCTCAAAACCTAAAATTTTGTATTTTATTAGACGCGCATTGGTCTAACATTCAAGATAAAACATTTCGCGAAAATTTTCAGTAAAACAAAAGTTTGAGGTAATTTTTTATTTTGGGTTTAATTAGGTCACGTGATATTTTTGGCTAATGATATTGCATACAAATTTTTTGAAAAAAATAAAAAATTTTAAATCGAAAAAAAATTGTTGTGTTAGAACCGCACAGGTCCAATTACCGTGTTTACAAAATATTTTTCGAAAATATTAATATTCATAAAAGTTATGAAACTTTTATTAAAAATTTATGAAATCTCAAAACCTAAAATTTTGTATTTTATTAAACGCGCATTGGCCTAACTAACATTCAAGATAAAACATTTCGCGAAAATTTTCAGTAAAACAAAAGTTTGAGGTAATTTTTATTTTGGGTTTTCATTAGGTCACGTGATATTTTTGGCCAATGAGATTGCAAACAAATTTTTTGAAAAAAAATAAAAAATTTTAAATCGAAAAATAATTGTTGTGTTAGAACCGCACAGCTCCAATTACCGTGTTTACAAAATATTTTTCGAAAATATTAATATTCATAAAAGTTATGAAACCTTTATTAAAAATTTATGAAATCTCAAAACCTAAAATTTTGTATTTTATTAGACGCGCATTGGCCTAACTAACATTCAAGATAAAACATTTCGCGAAAATTTTCAGTAAAACAAAAGTTTGAGGTAATTTTTTATTTTGGTCTTCATTAGGTCACGTGATATTTTTGGCCAATGAGATCGCATACAAATTTTTAAAAAAAATAAAAAATTTTAAATCGAAAAATAATTGTTGTGTTAGAACCGCACAGGTCCAATTACCGTGTTTACAAAATATTTTTCGAAAATATTATTATTCATAAAAGTTATGAAACTTTTATTAAAAATTTATGAAATCTCAAAACCTAAAATTTTGTATTTTATTAGACGCGCATTGGCCTAACTAACATTCAAGATAAAACATTTTACAAAAATTTTCAGTAGAAAAAAAGTTTGAGATAATTTTTATTTTGGGTTTAATTAGGTCACGTGATATTTTTGGCCAATGAGATTGCAAACAAATTTTTTGAAAAAAAATAAAAAATTTTAAATCGAAAAATAATTGTTGTGTTAGAACCGCACAGGTCCAATTACCGTGTTTACAAAATATTTTTCGAAAATATTAATATTCATAAAAGTTATGAAACTTTTATTAAAAATTTATGAAATCTCAAAACCTAAAATTTTGTATTTTATTAGACGCGCATTGGCCTAACTAACATTCAAGATAAAACATTTCGCGAAAATTTTCAGTAAAACAAAAGTTTGAGGTAATTTTTATTTTGGGTTTAATTAGGTCACGTGATATTTTTGGCTAATGATATTGCATACAAATTTTTTAAAAAAAATAAAAAATTTTAAATCGAAAAAAAATTGTTGTGTTAGAACCGCACAGGTCCAATTACCGTGTTTACAAAATATTTTTCGAAAATATTAATATTCATAAAAGTTATGAAACTTTTATTAAAAATTTATGAAATCTCAAAACCTAAAATTTTGTATTTTATTAGACGCGCATTGGCCTAACTAACATTCAAGATAAAACATTTCGCGAAAATTTTCAGTAAAACAAAAGTTTGAGGTAATTTTTATTTTGGTTTTCATTAGGTCACGTGATATTTTTGGCCAATGAGATTGCAAACAAATTTTTTGAAAAAAAATAAAAAATTTTAAATCGAAAAATAATTGTTGTGTTAGAACCGCACAGGTCCAATTACCGTGTTTACAAAATATTTTTCGAAAATATTAATATTCATAAAAGTTATGAAACCTTTATTAAAAATTTATGAAATCTCAAAACCTAAGATTTTGTATTTTATTAGACGCGCATTGGCCTAACTAACATTCAAGATAAAACATTTCGCGAAAATTTTCAGTAAAACAAAAGTTTGAGGTAATTTTTATTTTGGTCTTCATTAGGTCACGTGATATTTTTGACCAATGAGATTGCATACAAATTTTTAAAAAAAATAAAAAATTTTAAATCGAAAAATAATTGTTGTGTTAGAACCGCACAGGTCCAATTACCGTGTTTACAAAATATTTTTCGAAAATATTAATATTCATAAAAGTTATGAAACTTTTATTAAAAATTTATGAAATCTCAAAACCTAAAATTTTGTATTTTATTAGACGCGCATTGGCCTAACTAACATTCAAGATAAAACATTTCGCGAAAATTTTCAGTAAAACAAAAGTTTGAGGTAATTTTTATTTTGGTTTTTATTAGGTCACGTGATATTTTTGGCCAATGAGATTGCAAACAAATTTTTTGAAAAAAAATAAAAAATTTTAAATCGAAAAATAATTGTTGTGTTAGAACCGCACAGGTCCAATTATCGTGTTTACAAAATATTTTTCGAAAATATTAATATTCATAAAAGTTATGAAACTTTTATTAAAAATTTATGAAATCTCAAAACCTAAAATTTTGTATTTTATTAGACGCGCATTGGCCTAACTAACATTCAAGATAAAACATTTCGCGAAAATTTTTAGTAAAACAAAAGTTTGAGGTAATTTTTATTTTGGGTTTAATTAGGTCACGTGGTATTTTTGGCCAATGATATTGCATACAAATTTAAAAAAAAAAAATAAAAAATTTTAAATCGAAAAATAATTGTTGTGTTAGAACCACACAGGTCCAATTACCGTGTTTACAAAATATTTTTCGAAAATATTAATATTCATAAAAGTTATGAAACTTTTATTAAAAATTTATGAAATCTCAAAATCTGAAATTTTATATTTAATTAGGCGCGCATTGGCCTAACTAACATTCAAGATAAAACATTTTGCAAAAATTTTGAGTAGAACAAAAGTTTGAGATAATTTTTATTTTGGGTTTAATTAGATCACGTGATATTTTTGGCCTATGAGATTGCATACAAATTTTTTGAAAAAAATAAAAAATTTTAACTCGAAAAATAATTGTTGTGTTAGAACCGCACAGGTCCAATTACCGTGTTTACATAATATTTTTCGAAAATATTAATATTCATAAAAGTTATGAAACTTTTATTAAAAATTTATGAGATCTCAAAACCTAAAATTTTGTATTTTATTAGACGCGCATTGGCCTAACTAACATTCAAGATAAAACATTTCGCGAAAATTTTCAGTAAAACAAAAGTTTGAGGTAATTTTTATTTTGGGTTTAATTAGGTCAAAAGGTCACGTGATATTTTTGGCCAATGATATTGCATACAAATTTTTTGAAAAAAAATAACAAATTTTAAATCGAAAAAAAATTGTTGTGTTAGAACCGCACAGGTCCAATTACCGTGTTTACAAAATATTTTTCGAAAATATTAATATTCATAAAAGTTATGAAACTTTTATTAAAAATTTATGAAATCTCAAAACCTAAAATTTTGTATTTTATTAGACGCGCATTGGCCTAACTAACATTCAAGATAAAACATTTTACAAAAATTTTCAGTAGAAAAAAAGTTTGAGATAATTTTTATTTTGGGTTTAATTAGGTCACGTGATATTTTTGGCCAATGATATTGCATACAAATTTTTTGAAAAAAAATAAAAAATTTTAAATCGAAAAATAATTGTTGTGTTAGAACCGCACAGGTCCAATTACCGTGTTTACATAATATTTTTCAAAAATATTAATATTCATAAAAGTTACGACACTTTTATTAAAAATTTATGAAATCTCAAAACCTAAAATTTTGTATTTTATTAGACGCGCATTGGCCTAACTAACATTCAAGATAAAACATTTCGCGAAAATTTTTAGTAAAACAAAAGTTTGAGGAAATTTTTATTTTGGGTTTAATTAGGTCACGTGATATTTTTGGCCAATGATATTGCATACAAATTTTTTGAAAAAAAATAAAAAATTTTAAATCGAAAAATAATTGTTGTGTTAGAACCGCACAGGTCCAATTACCGTGTTTACAAAATATTTTTCGAAAATATTAATATTCATAAAAGTTTTGAAACTTTTATTAAAAATTTATGAAATCTCAAAACCTAAAATTTTGTATTTTATTAGACGCGCATTGGCCTAACTAACATTCAAGATAAAACATTTCGCGAAAATTTTCAGTAAAACAAAAGTTTGAGGTAATTTTTATTTTGGTCTTCATTAGGTCACGTGATATTTTTGGCCAATGAGATTGCATACAAATTTTTTAAAAAAATAATAAATTTTAAATCGAAAAATAATTGTTGTGTTAGAACCGCACATGTCCAATTACCGTGTTTACAAAATATTTTTCGAAAATATTAATATTCATAAAAGTTATGAAACTTTTATTAAAAATTTATGAAATCTCAAAACCTAAAATTTTGTATTTTATTAGACGCATATTGGCCTAACTAACATTCAAGATAAAACATTTTGCAAAAATTTTGAGTAGAACAAAAGTTTGAGGTAATTTTTATTTTGGGTTTAATTAGGTCACGTGATATTTTTGGCCAATGAGATTGCATACAAATTTTTTGAAAAAAAATAAAAAAATTTAAATCGAAAAATAATTGTTGTGTTAGAACCGCACAGGTCCAATTACCGTGTTTACAAAATATTTTTCGAATATATTAATATTCATAAAAGTTATGAAACTTTTATTAAAAATTTATGAAATCTCAAAACCTAAAATTTTGTATTTTATTAGACGCGCATTGGCCTAACTAACATTCAAGATAAAACATTTCGCGAAAATTTTTAGTAAAACAAAAGTTTGAGGTAATTTTTATTTTGGGTTTAATTAGGTCACGTGGTATTTTTGGCCAATGATATTGCATACAAATTTAAAAAAAAAAAATAAAAAATTTTAAATCGAAAAATAATTGTTGTGTTAGAACCACACAGGTCCAATTACCGTGTTTACAAAATATTTTTCGAAAATATTAATATTCATAAAAGTTATGAAACTTTTATTAAAAATTTATGAAATCTCAAAACCTAAAATTTTGTATTTTATTAGACGCGCATTGGCCTAACTAACATTCAAGATAAAACATTTCGCGAAAATTTTTAGTAAAACAAAAGTTTGAGGAAATTTTTATTTTGGGTTTTCATTAGGTCACGTGATATTTTTGGCCAATGATATTGCATACAAATTTTTTGAAAAAAAATAAAAAATTTTAAATCGAAAAAAAATTGTTGTGTTAGAACCGCACAGGTCCAATTACCGTGTTTACAAAATATTTTTCGAAAATATTAATATTCATAAAAGTTATGAAACTTTTATTAAAAATTTATGAAATCTCAAAACCTAAAATTTTGTATTTTATTAGACGCGCATTGGCCTAACTAACATTCAAGATAAAACATTTCGCAAAAATTTTCAGTAAAACAAAAGTTTGAGGTAATTTTTATTTTGGTTTTTATTAGGTCACGTGATATTTTTGGCCAATGATATTGCATACAAATTTAAAAAAAAAAAATAAAAAATTTTAAATCGAAAAATAATTGTTGTGTTAGAACCACACAGGTCCAATTACCGTGTTTACAAAATATTTTTCGAAAATATTAATATTCATAAAAGTTATGAAACTTTTATTAAAAATTTATGAAATCTCAAAACCTAAAATTTTGTATTTTATTAGACGCGCATTGGCCTAACTAACATTCAAGATAAAACATTTCGCGAAAATTTTTAGTAAAACAAAAGTTTGAGGAAATTTTTATTTTGGGTTTTCATTAGGTCACGTGATATTTTTGGCCAATGATATTGCATACAAATTTTTTGAAAAAAAATAAAAAATTTTAAATCGAAAAAAAATTGTTGTGTTAGAACCGCACAGGTCCAATTACCGTGTTTACAAAATATTTTTCGAAAATATTAATATTCATAAAAGTTATGAAACTTTTATTAAAAATTTATGAAATCTCAAAACCTAAAATTTTGTATTTTATTAGACGCGCATTGGCCTAACTAACATTCAAGATAAAACATTTCGCAAAAATTTTCAGTAAAACAAAAGTTTGAGGTAATTTTTATTTTGGTTTTTATTAGGTCACGTGATATTTTTGGCCAATGATATTGCATACAAATTTTTTTTTAAAAAATAAAAAATTTTAAATCGAAAAATAATTGTTGTGTTAGAACCGCACAGGTCCAATTACCGTGTTTACAAAATATTTTTCGAAAATATTAATATTCATAAAAGTTATAAAACTTTTATTAAAAATTTATGAAATCTCAAAACCTAAAATTTTGTATTTTATTAGACGCGCATTGGCCTAACTAACATTTAAGATAAAACATTTCGCGAAAATTTTCAGTAAAACAAAAGTTTGAGGTAATTTTTATTTTGGGTTTAATTAGGTCAAAAGGTCGCGCGAACAATTCAATGTACGGGAAATAAAAAAATGTATTTTTGTTCTTTTAATTATTTTCGAAAATTTCTTTATCTTGAGCATTAGTTATACCAAAACAGTTCTAAAAAAATTTAAAAATCAATGTCCTAAATTTGTCATAACTCTCGGAAATATTAATGTTTGCTAAAAAATTTTTGCAAGCACGGCTG
This sequence comes from Corella eumyota, assembly GCF_963082875.1. Classification (NCBI taxonomy): domain Eukaryota; kingdom Metazoa; phylum Chordata; class Ascidiacea; order Phlebobranchia; family Corellidae; genus Corella; species Corella eumyota. The sequence continues at coordinate 8,619,779 of NC_137491.1, forward strand.
TTAGAACAGTGCGGTTTTATTGGTATAGTTATCTTTTGATTTAAAAAAAAAAAAATTTATAAATTTTTTACTAGTGTGCTAGGTCACGTGATCATATAACCGGCCCTATGTACGCAAAATACAAAAAATTGGTAAGTTGATTATTTTGAGGAGTTTAAGTTTGGAACCAAACCTCGCAACTCAGTACTGAGAGTTTTGGGCCTTTCGCACTGAGATAACTGCCACGACCTATTAATAATGCAAAATTGTATACATAGCTTAAGTAAGCACTTGTAATAATAAAAAAACTAGATTTATTTGATAAATAAAATATGGTTCGAAAATATTTGTTTATTTTTAACATAAATTTTTATAAATAAAAAAAAATATGCATAAACATTAACTAAGAATATTACAAACCTTTGATTTTTAATAAACAAACAAGCATTTATATATATAATACAAACAAAAACTAATATTTAACCCAGTTTTAAGTTGGTGATATTAGGATATGAATTATAGTAAATTTTAAATTCTTAAAATTGATTTTTATTAAATAAACAAGCATTTAAATATGATAAATAAACGAAAATTATTTTTCTAATATGTTTTTTAATTACTTATATTATAAAATACATCATACCAAATTTTTAATGCTTAATGTCGAACTTTATTAAGTAATTAGTGATAAAGATTAAAATTTTAATTTATTTTTGAGTTAGTAATATCATAATATACAATTGACCAAGATTTAAAAGATTAATAACAACCTTTAAATTTTAATAAACAAACATCTATTAATTAGTAATTAGTGATAATTAAATGTCGTAAATAGGAGGTTTGCGATTCGTTGGGATAATAACAAACATACTAAAAATTTAGAACTTTTAATTTTAAAGAACAAAAGTTATCGTCTTTCAAAATTCTGACTAGAACGAATAAAAACAATAATAATAATAATAATAAATACACTGACAATAACAATATGTTTCGAAATCTAAGATTTCGAACCATAACTACCTTTTCAGGATTGCAGTTTTAACATAATTGCCAGGTTACCTTTAAAAAGCGGTCGTGCCTTCTCTGCAAACGTTTAGGGCTTTATGGAACAGGCATGACTTTTAGTTAATTTATTTTTGCTATTTTTTGTTGTTAAATATTTATTAAAAATAAAAAAAAAATCTTATTTTGAGTTTTATATTTATAAAAGAATAATAAAAATGTGTTTGGACACTAACAAACACTGGATTTTGATTTATTAAAATTAAGAAAAGGGAATAATATAGTTTACTATTGCTTTAACATAGAAACTTAAAATTTTCCACCAAGCGAGGCGCAAGGAACGTGGCGTCATTATTAGTGCGCCTCCTCTTAAAATTCCTCTAGCACAAGGTCTCGGGTGCAAATTTTAATTAGTTAACACGTGCAGACTAAACAGAGATTTTATTACCAAATAAGGTTATAAAATGTAGATAAATCCAGCTGTAATTTATCAATTAAGCGAGGGGAATGCAACGTCTTAATTGGTGCGTCTCCCCGAGAGATTACTGTAACACACGAAGTTGCACCATAATCAGAAATTTCTTGTGTTGCAACTAATGCGCTATGTTAACGCACGTATAAGTTGTTTAGTAGTAATTTAAGACGTTAATTGTTACAAATAATTCTTAAAAAGTAAATAAACATTTACATATTATAACAAGTTATTAGTTTGTGTTGTTATATTAACGTTTTAATGAATTGTTTTGCAAATTTAAGCAATTATATTTTGAGTGACAGCTTAAAAAGCGCTTTCCACTGCAAGAGGCATCGTGCGCGTACACACATGTCACTGAACACGTGCAGAGTCACGTGACTTGGTGTTTCGTGGCAAATTTGAATTGAAATCGGAATTTTAGTTCTTTCCAGATGGACTTTCGAGGTGAGTATTTTTTATTAGTGATTTAAAGTTAGATTTTTTAAGTTTATCATTAGCAGTATAAAGTGTGGCATATTATAAGCAGTTAATAATTAAATATAAATATATTTTATATAAAAAAACTGTAAATTTTAAAGATTTTAATTTTTTTTAGAAAAGTTGGTGTAGTTGTAGTTGGACTTGCTCCTGTAAGACATCTTGTGTCCAAGTTTTCTAAACACTGTTCCAGGTGTGTTAACTTTCATTTTATTGAGTTAAAATTATTTTTTAATTTTCAACTAACTTTGGAATAATCATAAAAAAATTGTAATGTTCTAAATTTTTGTATTAGTTTATCATACTAGTTAATAAAATAATAATTTTTTATATTTTTTAATTAAAAACTTATAAACAATATTAAACCTGTGTTGATGCGCAGGTACTCCCAAAAAGTAGTTAAACGAGGTATTTAAATATATAAATAGCTGTACATTTAGCATAAATTAAAAAATCTGGCATTAGTTATTAAAAATGAACATATTTTAAAATTGTTGGCATGAAAAAAATAACAATTATACATTAATAATATTTGTCATGTGAATTGATATAATTTAATGTTGTTGGCACTAAAAGAATTGAAAAGGGGTATAATTTAAAAAGTTTTGGCACGATTCAACATATCATAAAATTGACATTTGAAAAAATCTTAATTTTAAGTAGAGTTTAGTATCTATCACTCTTTTCTAAACAATATTTTCAATGCAGAGAAAATGGATTTTATTTGGATTAAATGAGTGAAGGAAAAGGGTAATGGCAGGAATTGGAGGAATGGAAAGTGGATGGAATCATAATAAGTCTCCCTTGCAACTAGCGAGGGGGAAGTTAAGTCAAAGAACTCAGGACTCGAAGACAACTTTGGAATGGATTGGATCATATTTCAAACCTAAAAAAAACTCCTTATTTAGTTGAGGTCTGCAGGGCTGTAGGTTTTCACGTGCCTGATTTTTTATATGTACTGCATAATTGAGCGCTTTAAATTTTCACGGGTTAAAAGTTTCACGTGTCTGCATTTTCTCTTTATTTGTGACTAGTTAAAAACTTATAATTTTGCGTATTAAAAGTAGTATAGTTGACACAGTTCCAATGTGTTTAGGTTTCTGTGTGTTTATAATTATATTAAACGGGACTGTTTAATGGTTTTTTAGGTGTTTTGCGCAAGTAAAGTATATATATATATATAAACAATTTAGAAGACTAAATTTTAGAAAACTAGGCCTATGTGTGGTTTATATTATTTATGTGTGTAAATTCACTGTATTTTATTGGCCCTGTTATATTTATGTACTAAACCTAAATGTGTAAGTGGGTTGGAACCCAACATAAATTATTTAATTTCGTGGGCGGAGCCCGATATAAAGCAGTATTTAATATCATGGACGGAGTCCGAAATAGCATTCACAGTAAACACTACATTAAACATGCAGAAAAAAACACAAACATTTTCAATTTCTCTCTCTTATTTTTTGCAGGCTATTATTATTTCCTTCTATCTTTAAACCTATTATTTACCTTCACAGGGGCTTCTTAAACCGTTTGTTTTATTTCCTTACAGGGGCATTACTAACCAAATTATAATTTTTTTTCAGGGGCCTTAAAAAATTAAAATCGAACTAACCCTTTTTTACAGACTTTTTTTTCAGGTTAGATTACCAAAAACAAATTTAAATATTTAGTTTTTTATTTTTAGATGCTGGTTGACTATTTCGAAGAGCTCATCGATTTGTTTTTGGACAATTTTAATTCGTTCTTTATTTTTTAGAGTTCCTGTTAAAAAGAAAACTTTAATCTAACCTTTTTTTATTTTTCCTGCAGGGTAGATTACCATAAACAAATATTAACCCTATTCTTTATTTTTAGATTCTGGTTGATGAGCAAAACTATTGAGTTTGTATAAAACCTTTATAAAGTAAAAAGTCACCAACACAAAACAAATAAATAATCATATCTTAATTTAAATGGTACATTTAACGTTAACACAATCAAATAATTACAACTACACTTTAAATATTTGTATGCAACATTCTAAACTTTATTATTTTATAGGAAAAAAGATCAGAGCATACATAGAACGTTTGCTAAAAAAAACCCGCTACTCCGCTTTTTCTGGGGGCCATCCAATCACAATCGATTAACTTTTTAAAATAAAACTGGTTTTCATACTTTGATATTACTTAAGAACGATACAAAGTTTTGTTGTTATGTTTTATTGACGAAAAATACAATTTATAAACAAATAACAAACGCTAACATATCAATAATTAAAGAGGCAATGTAGTTATAATATGTGTGCTTATAACAGAAAGCTAAAATGAGAAAACGTGGATGTTATAAAAAGGCACCAAATTTCTGCAGATTATTTCTTGGTAATGTTACGTTGATGTCACATTGGCCTAAAAGGTAATAAAAAAATAAAAATGGACTAAAAATGGTTTTAAAAGAACATCAAAATTTTAATTTTTTAAGCCTACCTCTAAGTTTCCGCGAGCCTTCCTTAAGACCTCATGGGTTTTGGTTAATTGTTGAACAATGGAATGTTCAATCCCCTCTTTCATTTTATTTGTTGAATGTAGTCGATCCACTGTGCTCTTAAGAAGACGATCTTGTGTGTTGAGTTTTCTGCGCAGTTTTCCAACCTCTCTACGTAATCCATCAGCCTGAAAATATTAAATTTTTATGTAAAAATTTTTGGTTGCATAGCTCAAATCAAAAAAAAAGTACATACTAGATTATAATGAAAAATTTTTAAATATTGTTTTTAAATGTTGTAAAAAAACTAAAATAATAAAAAAATTAACCTCTTTATTGGGATCACCCATTCTCTTGTAAAACGAGGAATTCATCTCGGATCCTGAAGAATGAACCCCGGAAGATGTAAAGGATTGAACATCCATGTCCTTATGATGGGGGATGTTGCAAGGCCAGAACATCTTTAATGTATCCTCACTGATGTCCGAGAGGTTACGGAGGCGATGTAGGGAGGATGATAACTTGGAGATATCAAGATTTTGGTAGCCCTGAAGTTTAAAATTTTTTAATAAATTTTTATAAACTGACAAAATCAAACAACTAATACAAAAATGTCAATTTAAAATTTATTGTAAAAAAAACATACATATAGTAAAACTAAAAAATATTTAATTTAAATTCCATTTGTTATATTACTTTTTATTTGTCTTACGTTTTTATTTTTGCGACCAATTTCAATGACATTAGTTTGTTGAAGTTGTTTATCAAGTGAACGAACAAGTAATGAGCTGTCATAAATGTTATCCCTCAATCTTTTAAAATGAGACGTCTTACACATTGTATATGGACCTAAAATAATAACAAAAATTGATTAAACTTACAAAAAAACATTTCTTTAAAATTAGATAGTAGAAATAATAAAAAATAACAAAATTTAAAATAAAAAGTTTTTTACATTTTAAAATCTTACCTCCGGTGCAATGAAGAGGTGGAGATTGATCCCCGTTCATTTTGTGAATGGAGGAGTCAAAAGTAAACGTTTTTCCACCATCTGATGATCCTGATGCAGGGGGAGTCATAAACACATGGTTCCTTGTTGGTGGAGCAACTATGAGAAAACAACAATGATGTTATGATAAAATATGGATTACGAGAATTACATACCAAAAATTTAAACTTTTTCAATAACATTTAAAGAAATTAAAAAAAATTATACCTAAACTAACTTAAATATTTAAATAAACCTGTATCAAGATGAAGTCTTCTTCTTGCAGTGGTTGGAGCAGATTTAGAGATCCTCTGATGGTCCGGAGGTGAGAGATGATGGATGTTAATTGTTGTTAGCTGAGGATTCCTATCTACTTGATCTTGGAGGTTTTTACGAAGGGCTGCATTGACTTCAATACTTCTTTCCAGTTCTACCCTAAGGGATCGAATCTCTTCCAAGAATTCAGAATAATTATCTGAAAAGTAAAAATTACATAAAGTTAAGTTTATTATTCGTATTGCAGTTAAAAATAAAAGAAACCTGATTTTCTTTTTTTTTACTTAAATATTTTTTGCAAAAGTGTAAATATAGAATTATTTGTTATTGATAAAAATGTTATTTTTATTTAAATAATGTCAGTACCAGTTGGGTTATGGTGGATGTTTTCATGAAGTTTTAACTCAGATTTTAATGAGTCAATCAATTGATAAGATTCAGTTAATTGGACTTTTAAATTTTCCATATCTTTGTACAATCTAAAAAAAGTTACAAAATTTATTTAATATTAATTTATTTTACAAATTTTACAGTATTTACAAAAATATGATTTACCTTTTTGATTGATCTTTAAGATGTTTAACTTCAGCTGCAGAATTATTTTTCTCACTTTCTGTTTCATCGAGTTTATGTTTGTATTCAGAAAGTTGGTTTTTACAATTACACAATTCTTTGCCCAAATCAGCAGACTAAAAAAAAACAAATAAAAACTGAAAAAAATAGAAAAATAACCCAATACCAACACATTTAATTAAAATTTGCTTATACAATTCAGTAAAAAAAATAAATCTTAAGCAAAAAAAATAAATTTACCAAGTTAGTTTGTTGGTGAAGTTCTTGTTGAAGTTTGTTGATATGTGAAACCATTAAATCTGTTTGTGACGACTTTTCATGCAAGTCTTTTTGGAGATTTTTTAATTCTGCAATCGCATCTTCACAAAAATTAATAAAATGAGTAAAAAAACAACGTATTAGAAAAACAGCAAAATTTAAAATAAATATGTTAACTTTTGTACCTGAATAAGTTTGTTTCATTTTTTCTTCAAACTTGGGGTTGGGTGAATTATTTTGTGAACCATTTTGATCATATGGGAGATATATATTTGTTGAAACTAAATAAAATTTCTCATTAATTTATCAACAACATAAAATAATAAAAACCAAAATTCAGCTTAGCACTTAAAATTAGGTTCTTAATATAAAAATTTGCCACTTTTCTGTAATCAGAATTTTTTTTAGTAATTATAATTTAATGTTTACCATTATCACGTGAGGAATCAAGTTGGGCATCAAGTTTTTCTCTTAATTTATCGTTGGTTGCAATACTACGCTCTAGTCTCTGTCGCAATCCTCTTATTTCCGATAAATGTTTCATCAGGTTATCTAAAACAAAATAAGAAATTAAATTAAAATGTGTTAAAAGATTAAAATTGACACAAACTAATGTTTTTTTAGAGTCAGTCTTGTTTCATTTTTTAATAGATTTTAAAATTTTATTTTTTTAATTAATAAATGTGGTGATTACTTAAATGCGCTTTAGTTACCAGTATTGTTTGAAAGTTTTCTTTGATATCCAGGCACAAAATTTTCTTTTGATTTTTCCAAACTTGACATTGCCAACTCTAACTCTTCCTTGAGTGTTCTATAAACAAAAAATAGTTTTTTTAAAGCAATTAAAAAAAAAAAATTTTAGCAAAAATAAAATATTTAAAAATTCAAACCTGTTGATTCGTTTTTGATCATTCAGTCTTCGACGTAATCTATCAACTTCTCGTGAAAGTTTGTGATTTTCATGAGATGTTTCATCATCACACGAGCTCTCATGATCATACAAACTATTGTTCACACTAGAAAAAAATAATAATATTTTAACTGAAACTGAAAAAGATAAATTTTTCTAAAGTTAAAAAAAATTATTCTTAAACCTTACTTGAAAATATCCAGGTACAAATACTACAAACCATAAAAAATTGAATTTTTTTTAATTTTTAGTTTACTATTTACCTGATGGATTTAGGTTGGCCGGGTGACGACCATGCTCCTCCAAAATGAAGTGAAAATTTATCCAACTTTCTTGCGTCATCTCCAAACCTCTTACTTGGTGAATCTAAATATAAATGATTACATCATTAATATAAAACATTACCTAATAGTTTAAATGTATGTAATGTGGTTAATTTATTTAACAAAAGGTTATTCATTTGGGAATTAATTTGAATTATTGTGGCGTCAATTAGCCTGTCTATATATAACACATTGACAAATTTAATTAGTTTTAAATCAATGCAGTTGTTAAGTAACTAAAAGTAAAAAAAAAAAAACTCATAATATCATGTTGGAATAAAAATTACTTAAAATTATTTAACTTGCCTTTCATATACACAGGAGGTAAATATTCAGTAACTGCAATTGTTCTCTGATAGGTTGGAAGATTACGTGGTGATACTGGTGGTAATTTCTTATATTTGTCATCAACCTAATAATATTATTAAGGTTTTATTGATGAAACTGTACTTAAAATATTCTTATCAAAATATAGTTTAGAGAAATAAACTTATATTCAACACTAAAAGTTTAAAAACATATGCATTGAATTGCATAGAAAATACAAAAAGTATCAATAATTTAGAATATTTTTTTACATTAATACAAAAAACTAACTTATAACACCCATTAAGATACTTCTATTACAATCAAAATACGAACTAAGGTAAGTTTACCATGCTGACAGACGATGATAGTTTATCCAGAACATCATCATCATATATCGAGTGTATTGAATGATGGGAGGTGGTGGGAGTTAACAGACCGTGACGTTGTTTTGTTTGATGTGATTTCTATGAAATAAAATTTAATTAAAAATTATCATCATAGCGTTTTAAGTTAAAAAAAATTGATTTAAAAATAAAAATTTTTTTTTTTATAAAATTAAATTACTTGAGTAAAATAACAAGAAACAATTCATAAATTTAGTTCCAATATAAATAAATAATAAACAAACCTTTGGAGTTTGTAAACTTCCATCTAGCTGGGTTGTTTCAAGTTTTTTCTCAAGATTGTTAATAATTTTATTCTTCTCCTCTAACTCTTGCTTAAGCCTGAAATTAGATTAAAACAGACATTATTAGTTTAGAAAACAATCATTTTACACAAACTATATACTTAACTTAATCACAAAAAAAAGATTCATGAACTTAATACAACATCATTTTTAATAGATAGATATATTGTCAATAAAAACCTATTAAAAAACTACAACAAACCTGTCAAGTTTGTCATTGTTTGGTTTAAAATTTTTGGAGGAAATTTTTTGTTCAATTTCTTCCTCAGATTGAGATGAAGTAGAATCAGTTTCTATAATAATAAAAAATAAAAGAATAACAGTAACTCACAATACTAATGTTTCAAATATTACTATATTTAATGTTTCACTCCACACAAATATAAATATATATATAACTTTGCTTATGCAATGTACACCATTTTCAATAACCAATGTTTTAAACTCTGTTTATTATATCTACTTACCATGCAAATGATTTTTAATTTCTCGAACCAAATTTTGACAACTTTCAATTTCTTCCCCTACACTTTCAATAACTTTCTCATCGATAAAGTCATCACATGAAGACAGTAGAGAGCTCACATCATTTATAACTATATCTAAAGTTTAAAAAAAAATCTTTATTTAAAAAGTGATTCAACAATAGGTTTTAAAATAAATGCTTTCATAAATATCACTTTTTTGTTAGCTAGTTGTAAAAAATTACCTGATTGTCTTTTTAATCTTTTACTGCATTCTCGAGCTAGAGAAAGTTGTTCTCTTAAATTCGATAATTCTTTTGCTTGTGATTGGATCAGAGAATTGAACCTATAATAAGTCAAAAATTAATAAAACAGGAAATTTAAATTACTCTAATTTTTATAAAATATACAAATTTTAAATAAATTTGTTATGTTAAACAAAAAAATATTTTTGGTTTTATGTTTAAATTATTTTTTTACTTTTGTTCCGATGAAGGAGAGAGAGAAGGTGCTTTCTTTGCACTTTGGCTTCTTTGTGGAAAACCTAAAATAATTTAACGAAAAAAATCTTAACTAAACTTTAACTTAGTTTACATTGCCTTACTACTAAGTTATTTTTATGGAATAAAAATCAAGATTATAGGGATTTACAATGAACCAGGTAAAATTGATTTAAGATTTAACCACCTTGATTATATTCCTCAATACTGTTGTTGCTGTTATTGTGAGTTGGTGAAGCAAGGTTGGGAACACTTCTAGCACCTCTTATTGGAGACATTGGAGGACTAACTATACCTGCTTCACCTTCATATAAAATTTATTACATTTGAAAATGTTTGGAAGATTTAAAATTTTTCTGATTAATATTTATCAAAACATTAAAATTTGTACAATTGAAAAAAAATGTTACAAATATTAATAATTTCCAACATTACAAATTTGATTAAACTGACAGAATATTATTAAAAACTTACGTAGAGCAATTTTGCATCTGTTCAGTCTATCAGCTTGTTGTCTGACAGTCTCTTCTGTCGCAACTATTCTTTTGTTTAATTTTCCATTTAACATTCGAGCTCGCTCTAATTCCTGACGTAATACATTATCTCCGATTTTACTAGTCTGCGAAATAAATAATTCACTTAACTTTATTTAAATTTTATATTACTATTCATTATTTTTTAATTTATTTTGTCAATATTTATTTTACCTTTGGAAGAGGTATTTTGCTGTTTAAGTATGGAATTGATGGTGAACGTTTTTCTTTTCTACAGAAAATAGAAAAAAAAATTTCAAAAAAAAATTTCAAAAATAAACCTAATAAAATACAAACAAAATAAAACAATTTCACAGGGCTTACACAAATTTATTTAATAAATTACTTACTCTAGTTTTTCGTTTTCAAGTTTCAAAGATTCCATTTGAGTTTTCATTTCTTCAACTTTTTCTTGCATTTCATTCATATCATTGTCACTCTGTTTCTTCAATAAATCGTTTACCTGCCAATCAAAAATATCAACATTTATACAAAACTAAAAAATTATTTTCTTTTAAAATATTAAGCAAAAAAAAATTTAAAAAAAACAATCCTAAAAACCTAAGGAAACTGATTACACATTTTTAATATATACACTTCAAAAATATTTCACCTAGAATTTAAATTTTTACCTTTTCAGCATTGGAGAGTTTTTGTTTTAAGTTGACAATAACATCTTGTAATTCACTCTTGTGTAAACTACTCATACCATCGGACTCCATTGATCTAAAAAATAAATAAACAATTAAAACTAATCTTTTTTCCACCACTAAAACTAGTAAAAAAAACAAACTTTTATTTAAAAAATTTGGTAAATTACCGATATGATATAACTGAATGTTCACTGTCAGATATAATTCCATTTTCCACCACAACATTTCTATTTTTAGTCAGTTCATTGTCTTTGATTCTAGCAAGCAAACCTAATACTTCAGATTCCTGAGTCATTCTAATAAAAAAAATGACTTAATTTGTAAATAATTAAAATTTGCAATGACAGCTAACATATTGCATTTCCATTTATACCATTTAAAAAGTCGTTTTCAGTCTGGTTGCTATTTATAAAATTTAAAATGTCTTATATTTACTTACTTTTCACTATGTGCAGTTTCATAAAGATTTTTTAATTCTTGATTTTTCTCTGTTATTTTCTTTTCCATTTGTTTTAAATTATCCACATGAGCATCACACTCTTTTCTTAATTCGTTTACTTCAGTGATAGTATCAGCCAACTGGTTTCTAAAACAAAAATATTAAATTTTAAACACACAAATCCTATGGTAATGTGATAGTTATACTATTTGCTTTTTAGTCAATATTTATTGACTTTTAGACTAAATATTTGCCTAGTAATAAATTTAAATGTCGAAATTTCAATTTCAGATAAAACTTAACTTTTTACAACACTTTAACGACAGAACTTTCTTTCTAAATATTCATAACATTTTTACAGCTCTTTTTAATATTTAAAACCAAAAAATTCTTTCTTTTAACAATGATTTTAAATCTCCTTCAAATTGACCTTCTTTGAAATATTTCTAAAATGTTTAACAATTTTACTTTCAATATTGTTAAAACATACAGCTAGATGTATTTAAAACAAAATAACTCTTCCAAAATGAGCTATACCCAAACACTTAGCATAAGTACTCCACTATTTTGCGGCAAAACCTAAGCACTAGACTCCATGTATACACTTAAACATTTAAACAAAGCTTTCTCATTGATTATTGGAATGTTATTGATGAAGAGTCGAATAACAAATCAAAATAAGAAAGTTTGTAGTTAAGTTCTATTGTTAATTGTGTGATTAAAGTACTGGTATGTTTATGGTTAGTGTTTAAAGCAAATGGATACTTTTACTATTACAATGAACATACTTTTAAATACTTCAAATTGTAAAACTAAGTTAATAAAATAGAATGATAATTTTATTTCATGGTTGCAAACAAACAACAATTTGGCCTAAATAAAATCAAAAAATTTTACCTTGTGTTAATAAGAACTTGCTTCATTTCATGAGTGTTCATGTTTAGGAAACTATCATCATGATCATAATCATTATCATGATTGTCGTGGTAACCATTAGGAGTGGGGATGTCCATGTAGGAGGTTTGGTTAAGATGTAAGAAGGTTGTGTTTACTGTGTCATTTGGAATACTTTTCTGTTATTAAATTTAAAAAAAAATGTTTAAAAAGCAAAAATAATAAAAAAAAGTATTCTGTTCAACCCCTACTACCCCAACCCTTTACTAGAAAAAGTTATTTAATTTTAGAAAAAAATATCGGGCCTAAAAATTTTATAACCTACCTTGAACCTTGAAATTTAAATTTATCTGGAAAAATTAGAAACTTTCATTTGCATTCAATTCACTTTTACAATATTTATTACCTCAAATTTGTTTGTTTGGTTAAAATTAGAATCTGATGCATCAGAAGTTGCTGGTCTAGGTCCATATTTCTTACTATAACTAAACATTAGAAATAAATATTAATATAAAGTTTAAAAAATACAATATCTTTGCAAAATCCATAATATAATTTAAACTCTACTGTACAATACTATAACATCACAGTCATCACTATAGTCTACTCCTATATAAATTTAAATGTTGATATTAATTTTTGCTGTATAAGAATTTTCGCAATTGTTAGTTAATAAAATATTCTAAAAATTAGTGGGTAAATTTCTTTGTAAAAAGAAAATTGTAGGTAACCATATGCCAATCATTATAAAACAAATCCCAAAATTGCTGTGCATATTCCTCAATAATTCAAAGTATACAATATGATAAAATAACCCATATTTTAAACAGAGAAATAAATTGAATCTGATAATAAATAAAATGGATAAAAAGAATTCGTATGAGAAAAAATATTACCGCTTATGTAAGGGTTTATGTCTTGAAGATTTGGAGTAACTAATTCCATAATTCGAAGAACAATCACTTGAGAATTCCGAATCCGAATAAAAATCAACTTTCCGTTGCATATTCTAAAATAATTTAAAAGTTTAATAAAAATCAAATTTATTTTATAATACATTTAACTTATATTAACGTTAAATTCAAAAATGATTTATTCTTAAAAATTTTACTCTTATTGAATTTCCAACAAAAAATTAATAATTTAATTTAATGTTGAACTTATTCTATTTATCGCTCATAAATAATTGATAATCTAATTTACAAACCTTCAATGCGTGGTTAGCTTCACTTAATTCATTATTTAGTTCCTTAACTTTCTTCTGAAGACTCTCTATCTCCTGTTGGTGGTCAGTGTTACTCGGGTTTTTAAAACCTTCTTTGTATGCGTTCAACTTGGTTTGTAGTTCCTTGTTCAACCTAATATTATTGATTTTATAAAAAAAAATTACACTTGATTTTTCTATTTTAAATTTTTCATTTTAAAAATTTTAAAAAAGGCATTTGTATATTGAAAAAAATTAAAGATAAATAATAACCTTGTGATGTCATCCAACTCTTCTTTCAAACTTCTTTCAAGATTCTGTAAAAACAGATTAATAATAAATTTGGTAAAGCTAACCATGCATTAAAGGTTAGTTGGTAAATTAAATTACCAATTATTTAAGAAAAATTAGAAAAAATAGGGTTTAATATCAAGTTAATTTATTAATTTTTTATTTAAGATATTTAAAATTAAAAAATGATTGCACAAACCTGCAAGTCATGATCTTTAGCTTTAATCTGTTCTTTTTGTTGTTTATATTGTTGTTCCAGGTTATATTGCTCTGCTTTTAATTCCTCAATTTCATTGTTGGCACTTTCAAGATCAGCATACAAGTTGTCACGTTCATCGATTAACTCCTAAATAAAAAACTTTCGTATCAAACTTTATTTTATTTTAAATAACTTTTTAAATTAGCAAGTTCATATATAATTACGTTTTAGATTTCTTGAACTAAAAAAATAATATTAATTCTAGTACTTTTTGATACTTTTTAAACAGTTTGAAGTAATACCAATTGTAATATAAATATTGTAATTTTTAGCCTTTATTTTTTTTCTACTTTCTTCAAAATTAAAAAACAACATGTATTAAATAAAACATTCTAGTAATAAATTATGTTTTAACCTTCAAAGAGTCTCCACAGAATTTAAGTTTATTCACTAAACAACTTTCCACACTACTGTTCAAACTACTACCACCTCTCTGTAAAAATTTGTTTGCTAATTTCGAAAATAATTGTTTCTCTTCATTACACTGAACATGTAATAAATCCCTTTGCTTCTTTATTTCTATATACTTTGCCTCTCTAATCTAGTAAGTATGTATTGACCTTAATATTCTTGGTATGTATGTTTCAAGCTTATTTACTGCAATATTGGTGTATTTAAGTAATGGAAATATCTTGGTATCATAGTATAGCAAACAATTCAATTTTAGTATGGTACCTGTAAATTTTTAAGAATATCTTCGTTGTTTTTTTGTAACTCATTAATTTCTTCGTTTCGTGAGTGAACAGCACCACCAAGTGATGAAACTGTTTCTTCGTGTTCAAAAATCTAAAACAACACTTTTTTAATTAAAAAATTTGCAAATCCAAAAATTTAACAAAATCTAGTATCTTATACAGAACAATGTTAAATATAAATATATATAATTTAAACGTTTTCTTTTAATACAAACCTGTGATTTAAGAAGTTCAATTTGTTGATCTTTTTCATAAACTTGTTGATTTAATTCTTCAATTTGATTCTCATATTTATTTTCCATATCATCTCTTTCAGTCTGTGCCTCCTAAAATCATAAAAAAATTAAAATATTTTAAATAAAATTTGAAATCAAAATTTTTCAGATAATAAAAAAGAAAAATAATCATTTAAAACAGAAATAATGGTATTCGATATCTTGTATAATAAAACCTTTTCTTGACTATCTAGTTTCTTTTTAACTTGTGCTTTAATTTGCATGTTAAGCTCATTAATTTCTGATTCATGTTTCTTGTCTAAATCAACTACTTCTTTTATTGCATCTCGTAACTGCATATTATAACTTAATTATTCAAACAATAAAAATAAGGGATGTTTTGACTTGAAGAAGATTGTAAAAAGGGAGAGAGTAATTTTTAATTGTAAAAAGGGGAGAGTAATTGTAAAAAGGGTAATTGTAAAAAGGGGAGAGTAATTTTGAAATAAATTTAACTGAAATTGAAGACCAATTTTGTGCTATTTTAATTTCTGAAAAATTTTATTCACATTTAACCTTCTTATGCTAGTTAATGTAGTTCTTAAAATGAAATAACCTCTTGTTGTAAAAACAAAGCATCTTGCTTATTCTCTTTAACTAACTCCTTTAAGTCTTCAATTTGTTTGTTGTAATTTTCTCTCAGAATAAATTTTTCCTTAATTTCAACCTGGTATAAGTTAAAAGTTTAAACGTAAAAAAATAATTACAAAATAAATATTAATTCTTAAATAAACAAACCAACCTGTAGGGCCAGATTGGATTGTTCAACTTGTTGCCTCATTTCAATTAACTCTGGTTCCTAAAAATAAGTCACCACAAATGTTAGTGTTATTTTAAACTATAAATTACCCTTACTTAATTGTCAAACAAAAAAGTTTATTATAAACACAAAAAAAGAAATATTTTAAAGAGAAATTAGACCTGGGCATATATAGAATTTGATTTTTGATCTTCAATTTTAGATTGCGCTTCTGCAAGTTCTTCTTTAAGATTTTTTATTTCTTCATTTTTCTGATTGAGTTGACCAAGAATTTCCTTATAGGACAAATTAATTAAAAGGTTATTAAAGTGTTACATTTAATAACAAGAACATTTTTTTTTTCAGTAGAATATTTAGCATGCTCTAAAATTTCCATTTTTTTATGCTTACATTATTATTATCTGATGGTTTTTCAATTTTTTCTTCAACTTCTGAAAGTTGATTTTTTAATTTATCAACTTCCTCATTCTTTGCACGAAGTAATTGTGTTAAACCCTATTTAAAAAACAACATACTTTAAGTCATAATAAAATTAATAATAAAACTAATTAAAAATGAAATAACATTATTAGATATATATTTAATTAATGAGAAGTTGCTTACTGCAATAGCTCTATCTCTCTTGTTAATATCTTTATCAGCCTTTCCTTCTTTTTCTTTTAATTCAGCATTCTCATTTGCCTTCTTCTCAACATCATTTTGGTACCCTCTCTCTTTTTCAACCCAGTCTCTTTTTAATTCCTAAAAATAAAAAATAAAAATTAAGTACAAGAAAATATTAAGTAAATTATATCAAAACAGTTTTTTAATAAAACTATAATGGTAATTGCATTTAACTAGTATCAACATATAAATGGTGTTATGGTGACAGTAAACCTATAACCATAAATTTGTTTCAAAAAATACTTACATCAATTTCGTTTTGTTTCTTGTCAAGTTCAACAGTTAGTTGGTTTGCAGCATCTTGAAAGTCATCCAATTTTTCTTGTTGTTTTGTAATGTGTTCCT
The DNA here is from genome assembly GCF_963082875.1 of Corella eumyota. Lineage (NCBI taxonomy): Eukaryota > Metazoa > Chordata > Ascidiacea > Phlebobranchia > Corellidae > Corella > Corella eumyota. The sequence goes on from NC_137491.1 coordinate 8,636,481, forward strand.
GAAATATTTAATATATAAACTTAATGTCAATTTTTTGAATCATCAAAATGTGTTTGTGCAGTAATAGCATGTTTTTCAATAAATTTAAAAATATGATCAATTAAAATTGGTAAAAAAAATTGTTTGAATCATAATATGATTATTTATAATTGCCTAACAGAACCTAAAAATTTGTTAACAATCATATCAGATTTTAATTTTAGACCTTAATTGTCTTTAACAATTTTTGCATGATATTTGTCCCTGCCAATTTAAAAATTATTTAATTTATTAAATAATAATAATCAAACCAAAATATAAATTTTTTACATAATTTTAACAACATTTCTTCAGGCAAAAATAAAACATGCAAAAAGCAAAATAAAAATAAATTCTTCTGCATTAACAGAAGAAATTATAAAAATCAAACAAAAATGTATAAGCTTTGTTTAAAGCACATAGCGGCCTATGATATATATAAACCAGGCATTTACATGCTTTTATATGATTTGTACCTCATATTCATCTTGTAAAGAAAGCAAGACCTAACAACAAACTTGGTTGAATAACACAACAGTGACAATTACTATATGTTTAATGTAAAATGACAGTTACAATTTAATAAGACCATGGTAAATGCATAAAGTGATTTAGTGTTATAGTGACAAAGCTATAGAAATCTAGTACATATTGCTGTTAAAGTAACTATAATAGGTGTTGCTTTTTAACAAGCAATGTTTTGTGATATGGTACTGACATTGAATGGTAACTTAAAAGCAATGCTTTTTAGTTACAAAAGTTCTTTGGAAAATACTACCAAAAGATAGACTAAATTATTTACTGTTATAAAATATAAAGATTTGTGTTAAAAATAAAAGTAAAGTAAAACCTGATATTCTTTTTCTGTTGCTTCTTCCCTTGTTTTTGCTTCATCAAGCAAAGCTTCCATGTCCTGTTAAAATTACAAAAAAATTATAAATACACTAAAACACCAACCAGCTTACTAAATAAAAACTTTAAAAAAAAATTTCAATAAAATTTTTATTGTTTAAATACCTGTAATTTCACTTGGAAATTTTCACTTTCTTGAAACATTGGTTCAACTTGGGACTTCAACAAATTTTCTTTTTCTTCATTTAACAACTCAATCACACATTTGTTTGAACTTAAAGTTTTCTTTAAATCTTCGATGAATCTAAAAATAAAAACTTTATTTAAAAACTTCACAAATTTTTATTATTATTCTTATTCGAAAAACATGTAAAATATCGAACCTTTCAGCTTCCTCTAGTTCAAGTTTAACAGCAATATTTTCCTTTTGTAAATCTCTGTATTGTTTATCACCAAATTTACCTTGCAAAAAATTAAAATATTTTATTGATAACGATAACCAGGAATAAATTTAATAATTATTATACCCAATAAAATTTAAGTTTAAAATTCATAAAGTACCTAAAAATAAAAGTTTAAACTTACCTTGGTCTTGGATTGGGTTTAAAGTTAAGTCTTGAATTTTCGATTTTGCTTCATCCAATTCCTTGACAAGTTCTTCATTCTGATCCTTCATGTCTGTAAATTGTTTTTGAAATTGTAAAGCTTTTCCTGATACAGTTGAAGCTTCACGTCTGACTTCATGTAATTCCTTTATCGAATTTATAGATTCGAATTAGTAAAAAGAGAAAAAAATTTAAAAAAAAGAAAAAAAATATATTTTCAGTAATTTTTTAAACAAATGTATTATTAGTAAAACCTCAATACAAAATACTTTGTAAATTGCTTTTAATAACGGATTTTAATAAGTTTTACCCTTTCAGCAGCTTCAACTTTCTCGTTCATTACTTCTCTTAGTTGTTCAACTTCTTGTTGAGCTTCTTCTCTTACTTTTTCATCGGAAGGTTCAGTGTACATACTTGCTACTGCATTCCTGTACAACAAAAATCATTTTTAATTTTAAAAAAAAAATTTATCATAATAACTAAAAAGTAGGTATGACAACAACCAAACTATTGCAAATTATTTTAAAATATTACACTTTTTTGTATAGATTAATATAGTATTTTTAAATTTTAGTGAATATAGTATAATTTGAAGTCTAATGTACAGAAAAACTTACGAGGCTTTAACAAGGAGATCATGTTTATGTTGAAGATCTTTCTTCAAGTTGTCACATTCAACTTTCAACTCAATGTTCTGTAACATAATAAAATTATTATAAAGCTTTATTCAATTTTTATACTCAGTTAAATTAACACATAATATTACTTAATATTTAATATTGTTTTAATATTTAATTTTTATATGCTAAAAGTTTAATTTTTATTTAATTTTTTTTTGCAAGTTGAATAATAAATAAACTTTAAAACTTATATTGTCATGTTTTATATTAATTTAAAAAAAAAATAACAAGCTGCTAATTATATTTTATCGACAACAAAACTTACTACAACCTGAACTATTTTTCCAATTTTTAAATTCCGAAAAGCCATTTTAATTGCTCAAAAAAAACAATTAAAAACCTCAACTAGCCTAATTAAGCATCACAATTTTACATTGCCACCTTGACTACTATCTCCAATGTAAAAAATACGCAAAAGAACAGCAATTAAATGCTCAGCAATGTAAACACATGGGGCTTTAAAGAGAGCAAATATTGCTCATAAAACATAAAAGAATCAGCTCTAACAATGATTTGATTTATGTTTATTGAATTATTTGTGTGAATTGTGTAAGTTATGTCCAAACCTGCCCATTTTTATGAGAATGCCAAAAACAGAAGGATGAATGTTTGAGCTGGGAAGTTGTACGGCGTCGTATTTGCCTTGTGTCAACAACAAACAAAGAAAAAGTCATCAAATAAATTACACAAATCCATGAAGGAATTTACTTAATTAAACCTAACTAGACGCAATAAATCAATTAGCCTTTTTCACAAGTTTTAAAAACTCCGCTTATAAAACTTTATGAGACCATAACAAAAACACACTAAAAAAACACATTCATTAAATCACTTGCACAGTTTAATTTCACCTTTAGTATTTATCCACATTGTAGTTTTATAACCCAATCTTATATTATAAAAATTACATCTTTTTATATTTAGATTTACAGTAAAATTTTGATGTGATATTTATTTATTTACATTTCTCCAGAGTTGATCGTGGTTATCTCCCTCTACATGTTCATTTATTCTCTCCTCCATGTAAAATATTCGAAGTTTTAAACTAAAATTCTCCTTCTTCAAGTCAGATATTTGCTGCAATATTTAAATTACAAATAAATTTAAAAATTTTAAATGATGTGTTAAAAAAATATTAGTGTGATAAATTTAAAAAAATAAAAAAATTTAAGAAGTGTGTTATTTTTTATGTTGCTTTCAAATTTAATAAATTTATATTTAAAACAACAATTATAAGTAAAATAATTTTAAATTAAAAAACAATGTTTATCAATTGATTTAAAATTTAATTATGTAAAATTTAAAGTATTTATATAAAATTATTTTCAAAATAAAACTTACTGTCCCAAAATCCTTCATTACACTACTTCCAGGTGATTCACTTAAAACATTAAACACTGAAAAAATAAATTCAATCAATTAGTCAATAATATTGATTAAGAAACAAGATAAACCAAAGCAAAATATTTAAAAAAATGGGTTTGCTTTTGATATAAAATATGTTTGCTTTTAATATAAAATAGGTTTGCTTTTGATATTAAAAATTGTTAGAAGAAAAATCTTTATGTTTACTTTTGCAACATATTTTATTTAAAAATTCCCTAGATATTTAAAAATGTACATCAACCATATTTCCATTAATATTTAAATTCAATAAATCCATTTAGCTGTAATATTTATTAAATTATAATTTGTCTTCCACATTAATAGAAATATAATTTTTTTTATTAAAATAAATATAAAAACTAAAAAAAAAGATTTTATTTTAATAATTTTTGTTTTATAATTTTTTTTTCAAAATTCTTACCTGCTGGGTAAGAGGGTCCAGGACCTGGGTCACTCAATCTGTCGGTATTTCTAATTGGGGTCCCCATATTTGTTATATCGGGGAGGTGTGAAATATCAACACTAAATTAACAACATTTTTTTTTTAAATATTTGATCTACTAAAATATAATATAATATTAATAAAAACTTCTGCATACTAATTATTTATTTAAAACATAAAAAGTATTGTAATTCTTTTTAAAAACATATTTAAAAACACCAATTCACAACTCCTAAAATGACTGATCTTAAATTAAAAATTCTCTTTAAATATTTAATCATAGTTTCTAAGCAACATAACATTAGAATTATAACCCTAGAAATCCACTGAACCTAATCTAATACCACATAGATCATGTCGATTTATAAAATGTTTTGTATAACAATCCCAATACAAAGGAGGGCACAATACCCTTAGATAATGCATCAAACCACATTTCTTTAAAGCATATTTACAGACGCTCAATATAAAGAAGCAAACCACGCAATTTAGTCAATGAACTTCATTAATCAAGTTGCCATATCAATTCAATAACGTTTATATTAAGCTAATAGTAACATACAAAAAATGTGTTAAGTTTGCTATGTAGGTAAGGTACTCAAATATGGGCCAAGAGGTTAAATAGCCACATTTAAACACTTCAAGTGTTGACCGCAGTAAACTAACAAGCAATTCAAGTAATAAAGTGGGCACTTGTTGACAACAAATAGTAACCATAATAAGTTAATGACAGTGATTGAAATAATCTGTATTTGATTAAATCAGAAATAGGTTAAATTTTAACAACACATTTGTTTTATTAAATCCATTAGTCACTACTACAGATTATTTTTCTGTTTACATAAATGAATATAATATTTTTAGGTATACATATACTAACAAGTAGGCAAGCAATTTACGTGTGGTAACAATTTCTTAGCCATTACCAAAATATATGTAAAAACTGTAACTATTTATTTATAAACCAAACTTGTACATAAAGCATACCTTGAACAATGAACTAGAAAATAATTTTTACCATATTTATTGACGTTTTGGTAGAAAAAAAGACAATGAAAATATTTGTGGGGTCGTAAAATGACAATACAATATTTACACTGACATTTATGTTAAGTAAACACGTGTCTTCTCATCGTAAATTCTGCACTTCACACGTCAGATATGACGTCACAAACAATCGAAAATGGGTAGCTTTTTTAAGCTTTTCTACATTTACCAATTCTAAAATATGACTTGAAAACTAAAGATTTTTAAATTAAAAATCACACGCTGATTTCCTTTTAGTAAACTCGGTTTAATTCCTCAAGTCAGTGAACATTTCTAAAGATTTATCAACGCATTCCTAATAGTTTAAAACGTCAGCACGTTTTATCAAAATCACGAACGCTAATTTTAGATTCCCAAAAAACATTTAAAAACTAATGAACCCCTTTTTTTAATGTATATAACACCATAGCATTACAATACCCTAAATTGTAAGCTGTCTTTAAAATTACAAAATACAACAAAAATTCTTGTTTTAGTTCATTCAGCTTGCTAGAATTTAGGCTTGCTGGAGCGTAAAACGTTTTTCCTTCCTTTACCAGACCATATAAACATTATACAACTGTAAAACACGTTTCTAAAACAACAATATATATTTTAATTAGCTTAAACCCGTAAAGTTTACGCTTACTATAAATCTTTAGGTATCCATGTAACGACATTTTCAATAAGCTTTTAACAGTAAAAAAGATGTTTCTAAATTTCGAAGCCAATAAAATGGAAAATTAAATTAACATCTGTCAATTTTACCCACCACTTAAACACATTTTTAAAATATGTTTCTATTACATATAGCTTAATACGTTTACTATTTAAACGTAACTGTCAAAATATTTTATTAAAATACGACTATACGATAATATAACTGCTAGTAAGCCCGCTACGGCTGGCATATGCATAAAAAATAAAGCGTTGAAACACGCGCGTTCTATTCAACAACTTCCGTATGTCATCAACATATTAAAATAAGCGGTTCGCGCTCTCTCAGTTTGAACTCATGAATATTTTAGATCTACTCGTTTATTCCTTATTATTAGGCTAACAAGCATTCGAATGCATCGAATTTAACATTTTTTTAATTAATTTTGAATAAGATATCATAAAATAGCCCAACCTCAAAAGCATACAAGCTATATAGCATTACAATTGGCCTGACTGTCTATAACTGACACTATACATATTTTAAATGGTAATAATGCATATGAACTGTTTTTTCGAAGACAATAAACTGCTAATCATTGTATACTGATACCGCCCTATAATGTATTGTCTAATCTGCACTTCTAATGTGTTAGGAACAAAAAAGTAATTGTTTTTGTTTATTTGTTCTTAACTGACTCCCTTATAAGCTGGTTAGTTCATTTAATTTTGACAAGATAGTAGCTTGAAATGAAACGCTTGTATAAAATGTAAGAAACTGGTTATTGAAAAATAAGAATTTCAATTGATTTTTTTTAAATAATTTAAATTCTATTAACACAGTACCTAACTACCTATATTATATGTTTTAATTCTGTTTTTAATTTTACCTCTTTAATTTACTTTAAATACAAATCAAAACGTTAAGAAAAGTAAACAAGTAATTAAAAAATCCTATTTTTATTTAAAGCAAATACCAAAGTAAAACAAAAGAATGTTCGAAAAAGAAAAAAATACCTTTCTTTTGCTTGGTACCAAGATTTTAAGAACGGATACATATTTGAACTATACTTCTTTTGTTTTCGTAATTACGTAGAAAATTGTGGTAAAATCCAGATTTTTTTCTTGATTTCAACATAACTTTAATTTAAAACTATAGGAGAACCATTGTAGGTATAATCGACCTTCAAACCTTCCTTCATAAAAGTTTCACTCAAACCTTCTCTTACGTAATAACCAGCAACGTAGACTTAAAGTTCTAAATTTCTTGATAGTCTATCTTCCACGAGCGTTGTATATAGTACAGCTTCGTCAAATTCACAGAGAATTCAAGTTCAAAAAACTATCATTTACTACCGTGCTGGCGGGCCTATAGCTAGCTAAAACGCAAAAAAGTTCGACGTGAAAATTAGAAAAGGGAAAATTGCCGCCGGCAAAAATACATAACACCGATGTGCGATCATTAAACAGATGATAATTGGCCCAATTTAAAATCTGTTTATTACTGCGGTAACGCCATGTTTTACATGATACCTTGCTTGTTTAGCATAAGTAAAAAGTAATGCCATATTTACATTGATGAGTTATTTATTTTGAGAATAAAGTATATGCTGCACTTAGTAACGTATCGTACCAAGTATCAGACTAACATAAGTATAAAAGTGACCTAGCCTAATTAGCGCGTATATGTGACTGTAATTTGTAAAAATACTTATTCCTTTCTTATATTACTTGACTTGCTTAACACTAAATAAGCGCAAGACAGTAATTTCTGTAACTTCCTTAGCAATCGAAGGCATCTCATTAAAAGGTGAGACGAGACAAAGCAGCTGCATGTTAGCGATAAACAAGCACTGATGCAATTATTTAATTCCCAATAGGAGCGACGTAAGAGCGATAACAATTAATATCGTGCAATAATAACTCTTCATTAATCTGCAGTCGTCAAAAGGTGATTTAAAATCCACTTTTAAAGTAATTTAATGTTTTAGGTGGCTAGACTTATGTGCTAATGCAATAAATTACCAACAAAAACATTTATTCACTAGCTTAAAATATATTATATATTAGTTTAAATTATCTAATCAATTTTTTATTTATCTAAATATTGTCGAATCTACTATTAAATTTAATATTTTAAACATGTTAAGGTGTAGAAAAGCACAAAGTTGCTCTCTGTTGCCATCTTGCAGAAACTCACAAAATTTATTTAAAAAATTATTATATATACATAATTAACTGGTAAGAAACACTAAGTCATGTATTTTAAAAACATGCTTTAAAGAAAATGAATACTGAACAAATATCAAACAAAAAATGTTATTTACCCAACAATTAGAATTCAAATTTTAATTTAACAAGCATCACCTTTTTAAATTATAAAAGCTTTTAGCAAAAATTAAAACAAATTATTTAATTGCTATTACATCACATTATAAAATAAACATCACGAATCAAAAAAAATTTAACCCAGTGTTTAAGATTTTAATAAAAGAACTATTAATTACCTTGCATCAAAATCAAGGGGCAGTGTAGGATCATCAGGTAAAACAGAATCCATCTTAACACTTTTATGATTGTTTGTTGTTTGGCAAAAATATATGGCTTGCAATATCAATAAAAAAAAATTAGCAGCAATTAAACATGTTTTAAACTACATTCTGTAAAAATACAAATCACAACAAGCAAGTTAATTACAAATAAATATATTTTTTTAGTTCATAAAATGTACCTCATGCCTTAATGCCAGAATGCCTTTCTCACAAACTTAGTTGACTGGCAGACTGGTATAATCATTAATTTTAACTAACTGTTAAACATACGAATAGAAAACAGGTCAGCACTAAGACTACCAAAAAATAAAATCTGAACATAGCATTTCGCCAATATCTAAATATATGACAATATTATTTTTTTTAACTTCTGTCTATTTATTTAGTTGTTAATTAGAAAAATATTTGCGTTCAGTCAGTAAGTATTTGTTGCTACTATCATTTATTTTTGCATTCCAATTAAGAAACATAAAAATATAAATCTCTAATCATACTAACTGCTCAACGCAAAACAAAGATATTCACAAACAAACACGCATACAAAAACAACAAAATCTAAATTGAATATTTAACGCAAAAAGACCGCTCGGATTAGGTAAACACTTTTTTAATTTAAGTTTATCCTCAATTTAAATGTAAATTTAAAAAAAGTTAAACTGCGTAATATACTTTTTTACTAACAAAATATTATTTAAAATCAAGATAGAAACATTAAAACAATCAAATACTAAATTAACATTACCTTTTTATGATGTTTTAAACTAAAATGTTGTAATCTAATTGTATACAATTTTGCAATCTGGGATAAAAAATACCTTTAAAATTTGGCCCAATTACTAGTAACAAAATCTTGTTGTAACAAACCTCATGCACTTTATAACCTGCCATTCCATATATTATTTATAAAATCGACCACACATATTTTAATCGAGTATACTTTGTTCTGGTTAAATGCTTTTTAAGTGCACTATCTCAAGACTTCACTTTGTTATAGCTAATAGTCGATCAGAAGGTTATGCAAATAATGCCAATTTTAATGATGATTCTTTAAAATTTCAGCTTTAAATTTAAATTAATTGCACGTTAAAGTAACCAACTACAAACAAAAACCGAATAGTATTGATATACTGTCTAAGCAAGTACCTTCTTAATCTTTATACATTTTTCCTAAATATTATTATCCTGTTCCTAGACATATATTAACACGTTGTTGTCTGGTAAAACTGTATTACTAGTATTAAAATAAAATAAACATTTTCAAATAACAACAAAAAGCGAAAAATGGTAGTTAAGTAGCGCATACATAAAAAAGAAAAAACATAAAAATCTTAAAATGACAACCAGGCAATATCACGAGTTCTGACCAAAAATATTTAACGTCATTTTTCAGAAATTAGGAAGATTTGTACTTAATTTAAATATCATTAGTTGAGCATAAAATTGGCAATTTATATGTAGTCAGTAAGCTTATTTTGAATTGAAATATTTCGAGCAAGCAATGTTATAAAAGCAACCAGCAATAAATTAGGTTATTTCTAGAAGCTTCAAATTTATTCGGAGTCCAAAACCAAAACGCAACCTTAACGAAGATTAGCAAGAGTGCGAGTGGTATTTGGCCTCCGTAGCTTTACATCATAAGCCCGCGCACCAGTAACTGATAACCAACGCGCCTTTTGCAATAGCCAAAGCTGGAAATTGAACTTTTCAAGAAAAAACGACGAGCAGCGAAAGTACTTGAAAAAAGCTTACGACGAAAGTAACTACCAAAAAAAAGCTTCAAAAAATTGTAAAAAGTCGAAGAAGCGCTAACGTGGCTATATAGTTTGTGCTGGGTAACAATTTAGTAGGCAGCTAGCCTTTAAACATAGAGCGATTTTCATAGATTATTATCTGATGTTTGGGTAAAAAATAAAATGTCGTTTTTTTTTCTATGCTTTGATGTCACAGTGGGATTGGTGTGCAGTAGCGCGTGACTGAAACCTGATTGGTCAAGAGTCGTCCAAATTAATTAGATCTTGCTCAGGCTGAAACAAAAAACAATTAATTTAATTTAACAGTTCCAATACAAAGCCCCGAAATATATAGGGATTACTATTTCTATTTAACAACATTTTTAAAAACATAAAACATGTAAATATTTACCTGTGGATATCCTTTTACTGCGTCCTTAAGATTATTAATCCACACTCTAGCCACGTCCTCTGAATCACATTGAAACCTATAAATATTTCCACAATCGGGGTTCGAAATTTGAAAACTGTCCGACTTTGAAGGGTCGTCAGAGTATAAGATCATCCAGCCCCGTATAGTGATTGCTTTACACGGCCTTGCTTTAAAATGTTGACGATCTAAATGACTTCGCATGGATTTGGCAGCATAATAAACGAGCTGGGTGCCGCATAATGCGACCCAGTATTTAGTCCAACCTGATATCTGGAATATAAATAAGAAAATTGTTTTTTTTTAGTCGGCACAATTTAAATACATTTTAATTACCACCAAGTTTTGAATTTTTTTAAATTAGGTTTTTTAAATGTGTTATAGTTTAACTTACCGCAGGTTTTCTTCCATGTTTTAAAACACATTTTCTTTTTAGGCAACCTTCGAACTGACATGTCCCCAACTCTAACTGAGAGAGATCAGAAGGCCTAAAAATAAATAAAACCAAATTTAAAATAAATTAAAAATGTTAAAAAAAATAAAAAAAAATTTAAAATAACATCAAGAAAGGTTTAGATTAAAGTACAAGTAAAATAGTCACTAATATCATAATATTTATGAGCCTATTAAAACATGTTTTTCTATTCTAATATTAATTCCAATACCTTTCGACTAAGTGTTCATCAAAAACTCTATGTGGAGTTGCTGATACTGATCTATGGTTAATGATAGGCATATACGAATACGCAGTAGTAGCACTGTTGCTTAACTTTGGTGACAATAAAAACTGCAGCTGACTATCTCTCGGTCTAAAACTCATATCCAATACACTCCTAGCCCCAAACACTGACGTTTTCATAACACTTAGTTTACTTTTCATGCTGAAATCTCTGGTTAGTAGGCTGATATCGTCGCTGGGTCGTTGGGTATGAGTCGATTTTTGGGCCCACTTTTTTGAGCCATCTACCTTTACTTGACCTCTGTGCTTGCCTCGAAATTTAGCGCTGGGCAACTTTCGCCATTTTCCATATTCTAACCTCATTTTCCTTGAAAAAGACTTACTTTATTTATCAAAAAATGTTTAAATAAGGTCCTATGATGGCTTTGCTATCGTTATTACTAATAATAAGTATTTTTGACAAGAATTTAAAAAAATATAAAAATAATTTGTTTACCTCTCGGAGGACCAGGACATCTCGTCGTGCTCACTAAACTCCGATCCGGAGTTGGATCGACTACTTCCGATTGATCCACTGTTTCCGGAGGTCATCCGAGTGTTAGAAGAAGAGGAAGAGGCAAGGGAAGCAGGAGTAGCGATGATGCTGTCGTCAAGTAGTGACGTAGTAACTGCGACAGTAGCTGGAGGAACGGAGGACCGAGGAAGACTTCCGCTGGAGGAAAAAAATTTTAATTAAAATTTTACAAAAGTCATTATAAACTAAACCAAAACTTTTTTATTTTTCCATATTCCCTTAAAAGGAGAAAGGGGTTTGTATTTTTATTAGGGTTGTTTTTTTTACTAGCGCAAGCCACCGGTTACGCATTGCTATTGTTATCTTGTTCTACTTATGTATTAATAAGCTATATAACAAACATAAACGTCAACTTGGGTGCTTTTTAGGTCTACACAAGTGACTTAATATATAGGTTAGGTTTTACGCGATGTGTGTAATACTCTATCCCTTGGTAAATAATAAATGCTAATTCAAGTGTATTAGATGATATATTACATATCAATTGATTGATTGATTTTCGGTACTATCAGAACAAAACCTTTACAAAAGTAAAGCTTATATAATGCACCACTATTTGTGCTATCGTCGGGTCGTCAAAAAAAAAATAAAAATCACAAAACAGTGAAACACAAAAAACAAAAGAAACAAAAAAGCAAATAAAACTGGGTGAAAAATACCTGCTGTATGGCATGCGAACTGGTGATAGATACCACACTGTACAATCCCTCTTTGGTCGAGCGTAAGACGAACGTCTAATTTAAATGACGATGGATAAATTAAAAACGAAATCAAAATTTTAAAAATAAAAAAAATTAATGGTATGCAGAAATAAAAATAACATGCCAAAGTAATAGTGATTCATGTGTGCACGTGCAAAAATCTAAGAAAAGAAATTATTTTTGAATTTTACGAATGAAAAAATTATTTACAAATTTTTAATGTTTTATATTATAAAATAACAAAATATATATAAATAGTCTAGTAAAACAAGCAATATATAAGTGTTATTCAACAAACATGCAAACAAGCAGTTAAATGGGTATTTATATACATTTGATAGTGGTGCATTTATGTTCAGATTAATACCAATATTTATTTTATTATTACACTATTTTGATGTGTTATTAACGCAAGCGATTTTAATTAACAAGCTTGTTGGTTTAATGTTAGTCGTTAGGCAAATTGGATTTAGTTTTTGTCATTTTTTTTATTTAAAAATCACCCAATATGAGTTATAAAAATTGTTATACGAATATACTACACTAAGTTAATATTGTTATACTACAGGCATAATATCTTATAGAAAAAAACACCAAAAATGTCTAAAAACCTTTGTAAATACTAACACAATATTTCACAATCAAACTTTAATTCTAATTTTGGTATTACCAAATAAAATATTTTTTTCTAGTTTCTATAAACCCCAAACTACAAAAGAAAAAATACCTTTTTAATATTTTGGTGGATTCGGGTCGGGTTCTCGATGTTGTTGGATGATTTCCGGTGAAAGCGAATTCCCGGCCTAGACTTCTCGACTTTCGATGCCCGGGAATAAATCGTTGTTGGGCCGGGGGAGTTTGGGTGGAATGCCGGTTTAAACCGTGATCTAATTTGTTGGGGTTTTTACCTTTAAAGAAAAAAAACTAAATAAAAATGACACAAAATTTAAAATGAGAAAATATAATCTCATTATTGTATATTGAAAGTTTAATCCCTATTTTCGTTACTATTTTTACATCAAAAATCTAAATTAAATGACATAAAAAATGAATTTTTAATTAAACAGTATATAAAATTAAAAAATACATGAAAATTTAATAAAAAAAAAAACATAATTTTATAGCAATATTAAATCTGTAATTTTTAAATATTTTGTGTTCTTTTTTATCAAATAAAACCATATATATTTTAAATTAATTAACTCACAAAAAAACTACTTAAATTTTAGTTTTTTATTTTGTCAATAATTAAAGTAAGAGCCCCGTTGCAGTCGGGTCAAATGTCGGTCACGTGATTTACGGTCGATCGCACACGAAAAGAATAATTAATTTGACGATTGACGTCACGGGCTTACCTAAAAACGGCTCCTCTTTAGAGCGGGTTGATCTTTTTTCGGGGGTTTGTAATTGACGTTGTTGGGCCTGGGTGGGCTCGATTTTTAGCGACAATCTAAAATAAAAAAAAAAAATTTAGTAAAAATTTTAAAGAAAGATTAAATTTAAATATTAGTAAAACTTAAAGAAAAATAAGCAATTTTAAATTTATGTTCACATTCAATTAATTTGAAAGAATTAAATCGAATAGATGTACATACTTGTAATTATCTTCTTCTAAAAACCTCTGTAATTCCTCGATATATTTGACCGAAGTTAAATATTTTTTAATATGAGGTTCTTCTTCAAGATTACCTTAATACAAAAATTAAATTATTGATAAATTAAACTTTTACAAAATAATAACATTGTGTAAAAATCGCAAAAAATTACAAAAATTTAAAACAAATTTTTGAACTAGTAAAATAATTTTTTTTTGATTGACTTACTGTAATCGGATTGTTGATATTCGCTAATAACTCGTAATATATTGTTCATTTTGGATGTTCGTTCGTGGCTCTCTAGCCCCCCAGTGTCGGGATGGGCACTGTTAATGTACATCACATCAGTAAGGTACATCCCTGTTAAAAAAATAAAATTTGATAAAGAAACAAATTTAAAAATTTAAAAAAAAAAATTACAAATTTTAACTTGTACTTACAGAGTAATGTAATACGTATTTAAAAAAATAGAATATTTTAAATATAAATAAAATGTTTGTTGATATCTTGAATAATATATGAAAAAAATTTAATTAAAAACAATTTAAAATTTTTAGGGAAGCAATAAACTAAAACTAATTACTTAATAATAAATAAAATTAAATATTACTCATCATTGTCCTTCTTTTGACTTTTACTACAAACAAATACGTATTACCACCACGCAAATATATTGCCCTTAGCGAAAATTACAAAACAAAGCATGTTCTTTATATTTTTTCGTCCTTAATATTTTGTTTATTGCCTAACTTCCCATTGAAATAAATGTCAATATTACATATGTGTATATACCAACGTAAGTGGCATTTTTGCTATGGGATAATTGAACACATACAGACGCTATTTATTCTGCACATGTACATTATTAACAATGTATAGGAAACCAAAAACCATTATAAACGCGTTGATAACATGCGCTACAGCTTGTTATACTACTTAAACATCAGCTTATCACATCAATCTTAAAGAAAGGGGAGTTAGTCATATTTAGAAATTTAAAATAGGCCTTAAAATGGAATATTTTATAAGATCGGACTGATTGAATAAAGGTCATCTGCCAATCTAAATTATTTTCTCTTGTGTTTTGGTGTGAATAGAGAAAGTTCGTCGCATTCTTATGGCCCGTAAAAAGTATACTGAACAAAATTAGAGGTTGCTATAAAAAAATACAAAAATCAATTTCAAATAAAGCTATTCACTTTTTTAGGAAAATAGTTGTACAAAGGCTTCCTTGATATTTATACCCTATAATTTCAATAAACTTTTATTTAAAGTTTATATTACTTCGTATTATAAATACAAAAACACCAAGAAAATTTAGTCAATTTTACAATTTTACAAAGATAAGATCTTTTTAAAATGACACTAACTTCACACATTCACAAATGGTGACGTCAAATTTGAATGACAGAGGAATGCACTGAGTCAATACTGTAAGGCCACACTTTCCAACCCAATCTAGCACTTCTCGCACGAAAACACAAAGAAAAAAGATCTCGCTAAAAAGACTTTAAATCGATATCGCCAAAACAGATGAGCTTGTGAAAAAAAATTTTAAGAACACGTGACTTAGACGGACTCTTAATAGGCATGGCATTTTCAAAGACAAAAATCAGTAAGCTTATAAACATATATGCACGTTTAAACGTTTTATTATCGGCGTGCAGAAATTAATTTAATGTTATTTTGGAGATTTGAGTCATAAGTTGTTAATGCGATAATAGTTAACCGGTAGGAGCAGGCTTGATAGTCGATACTTTAATAAAGAAATAATTGGCATCCTTTTTCCGGGGGAATAAATATAAAAGGGAGCATCAAAAACAAAATTGGGGCAAAAGTGACTAAGACGGTCTATCTTTGGCTAAAAAAAGACCGGCGACTTTCGTAAAATCCGCGGAAAATTGACAAAAAAAATCCGGCTAAAATTTTTGGAGAAGTACGAAGTATGACATCACGATGGTTACTGTTTGTCGTGGTTTTCGCGATAAAATCGTTGACAATCAGTGCGCAGAATAATACAGAAGACCCAATGACAAATTTGAAACCAATAATGCCGTCTGCACCGTACGAAGACTTTGATGTAGTTTATGGATCAAATGAAATAGCGACAAGTATTTCGATGGAAAATGAATTTACAAAAATTCGAGATAGTAAGTAACAAAAAAAAATTTAAATTAAGTTTCTCCCTCCCAAAAAAAAAATTTAATTGAAAGCCACTGTTTTTAAAAGTCTTTAAATATCTTGTACTAACATTAACCACTTTAAAATAAATAAATATAGCCCAATGCTTGTCAATGCAAATAAATTTAACTACCAAGATGTTATACAGATCCACTAACTGAGGAGAAAAGTTGTTCGTATACATTCGTTGTATCGAATCCTGAATGCCACGAAAACAAAAGACAACAAAACAATATTAGAGATTTATATGATGAAGGTAAACGAAAAATTTACGGTTAAATAAAATCTCAAATAATTAAATGTAGGTCAAATAATGGTTAGAAGCCTGTCAGTGCGGTATGTAGTAAATGCGATTTAGATAGAGTTAATACGCTTATACCATGCGAATTAAACGTTGGTTTTATTAATATCACGAACATAAAAGCTATCCATGTAAAGGTAAATAACAAAGGTAAACTTTCTATTTTTTAGTAACCCGTACGAAATTACGAATTGAAGATATGAGAAATCAATTAATAGAAGAACGACAACAATACCCAAGTCCAACTAACATGAAAGTTATTAAAACCCAGGTAAATTGTTAACAACTTAATAAGTTATACAACCAAATCGTGCAAGCCGCGTTAATAGCATGTTTATTATTATGTTGTATGTAACTATATAATCGTATAAACACAAACGTTAAGAAAGGCAAAATTAGTTAAAAACGTGAAGGAAATTTGGTATTCTGTAATCGCTAAACATATACTTCAAAATAACACAAAAAACCTAATGTTAACTTTTTATTTAATCTAATAACCAGATCAGGCCAAAAATTAACTAAGTACAAATTTTAAAGGTTGATGCGTTAAGAAGAGAACAGTCGAATACAGACGAGAGGGTGTCACAACTTTACCTTCAACTTTTACACGAGATAGTTAACAAACGGGATTTCTCCATCGACATTTTAAGTGTAGAGAATAAGCTTCTCAATCACACGGTGGATTATTATAAGCTCAAGGTATTTGTAATTGTCATCTTAGCGTTTATGTAAGTGGTTATTGGCTTACCACACGCATTCTTGCGGCTAAAAGATGGCTGGATATTTAAAAGAATAACAAATTATATACTTAGGCCGGCGTACTCATAAATAACATGCATATTTAAAATTTTGGGCGATTTTGGGAGTTGTTTAAATTTTATGTATTTTAGGATGATCATAATGAGTTGAAAGTTCAACATTTTCAACTCAAAGAAATAGTGACGTCACAGGCCTTGAAAATCGAAGAATTAACTCGAAACTTGCAAGAGTTACAAGTCGGTTTAAGTCGAATATTCGAGCGAAATCAAGTTATTAACGTCCAGGTAACAATCGTACAAATATTTTTCACGAGTTCGAATCCCACTAAAAGCGTTTTTATTTATTTTTTTTAAATTCTAAAAAATTCCCCCAAAATTGCCTGTATTTTAATAAACAGAATATTAAACTTATTTTGAAAATATTCCCCCGCAAAATATATATTTTTTATTTTAAATTAAGGCTACCGAGCCCCAGGAACCCAAAACGATAACAGCCAACCGAATTCTCGAGGAAAGAACAATTCATATCCACCCCGTGGTTCCCTCCATTCTAACTCCAAACAAACCCAACCCCGGTATGTTTAAATGTATATTAAACAAAACTGTCAACCCATGTGGAAAATTAAAAGTTGCGGCCATTTATTATGACTAAAAAGTCAATTCAGGTCATGTTTATTGAATTGAACACCGTGTAATATAATTGAATTAACTACGACGTCAAGACAGGGCCAAAAATTCATTACCTATATAACCAACAAGTGTTTGTTAATATCAAGGTTATATACGTAGTTTAAATATTTGTGATGCATTTAATAAGGGTTACAAACAGGTTTAGGCATTATGCCAATAGGCTCGTGGGAAAAGTCTGATTAGGCTCCTATACAATGTTTGGTAACAAATAAACTCTTTTTAAGCTATGCTGATTTGTTGAAGTAATTACCGTAAAATAGACGTTACATCATAATCTCACTATTGAAGAAGCGTTTCTAATTTATCTTCAGAAATTACCCAAAGCAAAATTTTAAAACCATTTTTTTTTAAATCACTCTTTTTACAGAAAATTAATTTTTGGTATAAATTCCACAAAATTAGGTTAAAAACAACTTCTCAATATACGCAGACAACAACATATATCTATATACCATACACACAAGATATTCGACACCTCCAAAACACTGAATATTTTTTCCCGGTGCAAAGCGAAATATTTTTCGAAAAAATCAATTATTCGATTGTGTGAAGTTGTGGGAAATAGTTTGGGTCGAGTGCCAACATTTGACGTGCTTTATAGACTCCGTGTGTTTGGATAGGCCTAAGCGCTGAACAGCCACTAATTGTAGCTCGCGCAAAGCGAGAACGTCAACTTTAGTTAAGAGAGGTACACCGACTTATATAAACAGAGAGTAAATTGGCTAAGTTGAACAAAAAATGGAAAAAATAGAGCCAACTGAACAATTTTTTGGTCAAAAATTTTTTTAATAAAATTTAAAAACTACATTTAAAATTTAAATCACAGTGTTTGGGTAGAATTTTGCCAAAAATGTCTCCCCTAAATGGATATGCTATCGACGCCTATGAAATAATATGCGAGGTGATATATCATGCCGCCACGTTAAGACACTAAGGGCCATAAGTTCGTGTGGTGAGGATTAAGGAACCAAGTCACTGTAGACACAACTATTCATCAGAGCGTTAAAACACTTAACTCACACCCCTCTGGATATCCCTTAATACAATCGCTTACTAACTAGAAGGTCGGCCTGGCCGTAAACCAACGCCAGCTTATTTCAATATTTCGCTTCAATTTCATTACATTGGGTTTAGCGGTGATATAAGGGTCACAAACCAATACGTGTTAGCCTATAATGCGCGCACGGGTTAGGTTATATTACTAGGTTTTAAAGGGCGCAAAAAAGACTTTAAAAATTAAAATAAGGGCCAATTAAGCTGCATTATCATACGCGCAAATGCACATGTTAAAAGGTTAAACAAATTAAACCATTTAAACTACTAGTGCACGCACATAGTTGACGAGTTTTTAGCGCTATTTTTGTGCCCACCCACTTAACTATATCGTTGTTTTTAATTAAAGAACTTCGGTTCCGGGACTGCAATGACGTACAAGATGCTGGTTACCAGGGCAACGGGATTTACACGATTAAGATCCCAGGCAACCCGAAACGCATTAAAGTTTGGTGCGATTTAAATCAAGTGAGTGAAAAATAAATTTTTTGTGATTACCAAAATTTTAAAATTTAAATTTCACATAAAAATATTAAATTTTTTTTAACTGCTTTATTGTTTATAGGACCCAGGTGGCTGGTTAGTGATACAAAGACGTACTGGAGCGAAGGTGAATTTTAACCGAAATATGGCAAGTTATAAAAGAGGGTTCGGAAAATTAAGAAGCGATTTCTGGTTAGGTAAGATAAAAATCATCATTTTCAAATATAAAATTGCGCATTTACCCTGTCAAAATCCTAACTTATCGAAAAATTTGGGTAAAATATAATGTTTTGGTAGGCTTGGATAATATACATGCAATAACGAATCAAAGTGGTCGTAACTACAAACTTCATATCGACATGGAGGATTGGAGTGGAAAGAAAACTTTTGTTGAATATCGAAGTTTTAAAATCGAGGACGAAAGAAATGGATACAGACTGAAAATAGCACATTACATGTACGTATAATATAAGATATTAGCTTCAATTCTGTATACAATTTTAGATACGTTTTAAAAGTTCACTGTACTGTTAAAATTTTAAATGTTTACAAGTTGGTAAATAGGATTGGCATTAAAGTTAACTGAGTCAGACCAATCAGCGTCCACGGTGGCTTAACAAGCCCCCTTTATCTTATATAATCTGGGTTAATAAGGCTTAAAAGGTCGCAGCGTGACGCCACTGGATACGATCTGTTTGCGGTCTGCAAATGTACCAAAAATCAAAAGGACCAAATTTTTTTTTTAAATTAAAAAAAAAGTTTCCACAAACCCCATTTTGACACAAAACAGATAGAAGACTTATTTAAAAATCCAACATTGGCAAGATTTCTAGCTAATTTTCAAAATAAACAACAAGTTCAACCTTTCTATGTGTTAACAGTGGAAACGCGGGTGATTCGCTAACATGGCACAACAATATGAAGTTTACAACGACTGATGTTGACCACGACCCCTACCCGAGAAATTGTGCAAAGTATTTGAAGGGGGGTTGGTGGTTTAATGCATGTGCACACTCGAATTTAAACGGAAAATATTACAAGTAAGTAAACGAAGCATAATATTAGTTAGACCACTTTATATTTAAAACCCCGTAAAATGTATATCAAACACCCATTTATTTCTAAGAAATAAAACGAATAAAAAATTCTATGTCAAGATCATAAAATTAAAAAATATTTCGTTGGTTTCCCTTACTTGAAAACAGCTTTAATGCCAAACTTGTTAACCACCATTACACCTAACCACACTTGATAAACAACGCTGAAAGTACTTTCACCCCATACAAAAACTGTCACACCTACTTGTAAAATTGTAGCAATAAAGATATCTAATAACACCGTTTATTTCTTTTAGGACTGGTTTATACAGAAGCGAATACTTGGACGGAGTATATTGGACAGGATGGCGCGGTGCCTCCTACTCTCTTAAAAGCGTTTCGATGAAAATACGACCCTACGAATAACAAATACGTCACTGCATCTGACGTCACCAAAAATACATCTGATGTCATCATAATAACGTGACCTATACTGCATGCAATTAATTGTAGACGTAAAACGCATCGAGGACTTGATTGACAGTGGTTAAGCATTTTGGGTTAGAAAAGTGATGCGATAAAGGTATTGGTTTACCCATAGTTTGGGGCCCAGTGTTTAAGGCCATTGAGCATTGAATGATTGGTAATTAGGTTCGTAATGCGAGTAAGAAGCAAAGTATGCAGACTGTTGGCGCGTTCCTCGCTTTCAATGACCTACGAAATGACCGTGACTCACAAGATAACGGATTAAAGAGGCTTTGAAATGTTGTTTTAACTGTACTTTGTATAAACCACGTAACCACAATAAAAAAAACAATAAAAGTTAGAAAAATGTCTTGTTTTTTTAACAACGAGCATCCAAATATTCTTAATTTTTAAATTTAATATAATACTAACCGTTTTTGTATTCACAATATTGCAAATGTTGTTAATTTAATAAATGTTATATATTGTTATAAAGTGTATTGCGAACATTTGAACGGATTTTAGATGTTTTAATTACAGCGCTGTCGAACGACAAGCGGCTTGAAAATCACCAAAAGTAAAACCTCAGAATTTAAAACCAATATTAAATAGACTCAGACCAAAAAAATTTCACTACTTAATTAAAACAAACCAAAAAAACATAAATTTTCGACTGCCATGCACCAGACCGACTCGTTTTATCCAAATCCTAAACAAGATTAAGATCTCAAACTAGTAACCGAATACTAGGCTATGCTAAATTACCGGTTCGCATTTTCGACTAAAAATCGAGCCATTTTTCTTGACTTTTAGAGAATATATTCGCTTTAATGTAACACCTGTGGTCTATAGAATCAGCATGGGAAATAAATTCGGCGAGAAATGAATTTAATTAAAAATCGTAATCCGATCTTAAATCAAGGCCAGTGACTCTGTACCTTCCAAGACAGTTTTAACTTTATTTTAACGCTCAGTATCTTTATAATTAATATCCCAAGAAAATCAATTTAATTTAATAAATGTCAAACGTAGGAACAATTACTTGAAGTAAAAATAATTTAATAAAAACGCAAGAGATATCGATTATCTATTAATCAATCAATAACCAAAGCAAACTAAAAAAAACAAAAGTCTAGACTGCATAACATGAATTATTTACACCAAATAGGTTTGTATGTTTTAAGTTAATTTAGTTTTACTATAGGATATCTAAATTATTGTTTTGTATTTAAATATAAAGATATTTAAAAAGTAGGCCTAACTTGTTTATAAAACTCATACCTAAAATTTAAAAAATTTAAAAAAAATCAAAATCTAACAATTCAGCGCCTTACTATATTTTTTTACAACACAAAATCCGTTTTTTCAGCTTTACAGCACAAAATCCGTTTTTTTTTTCATTTTTTTAATTTAAAAAATAAAGCACTTACCAAGGTAAGGTATACAGGGTAGTTTAATGGCGTCCATATGTAATCTTAATTCTTTTCTATTTCCATCTTCTTGGACCAACGATAAAAGTCGATCAAAAGTTTGTTTATGGTGCTTGTTTATTAACTAAAACATAAAAATCATAAATTAAAAAAAAAAAAATAAAAAAATTAAAACTTTTTTTATCTTTAGGTATTTTTGATTTTAATTAAAAAAAAAACACAAATAAAAACTTAAATTTTTCATATAAACTTTATTGTTATTTGACCACAATATCAAAACTAATATACAATCTCAGCAGGTTTTTATAAACTTGTCATTATTAAAAAAATCTAAAGATTCCAAAGCAAGTCGAAAAAAAAATTTTAAACCTAACTCTAGAGCGCCAACTAGCAGTTGTAAAATTTTAACTTACCGCCCACGTTTTAGTAAGTCGAAATATTGAAGAACTGTTTAGGGATTGAATAACCGCCATTAAGCTATGCAAGTTGTTCAACTCGTATAATTTCTACAAGAAATTATTAATTTAATTAATTAAAAAAATTATTAAATCTTAAACAATAAAGATTAAAAAAATAATAAAATATGTGTTATAAATATATTTTTATGTGTTAATTTTTAGCATGTTTTTATATTAGATATTGTTATATATTTTTTTAAATATTTATAGAAAATCTGGTTTTATTATAAGGTTTTTTTATACACAAAAATTCAAAACACAAACCTTTGCAATTTTAATAAAATGACATAAAATTTCTGCTCTACTTTTGAGTGAACCAGCGTTTAATATTTCCCTGATAACCCAAAAACTTGTCTAAAAATCAAAAAAACAATAAAATTTATTACACAATCTATATAACAAATACCATTACAAATATTCAACTAACAAACAGGTAAGGATTAATTCATCATTATTGTTTTAGTAGGAATTATTGTGATATAAATAGTAACAGCAACAACGATAGTGCTGATAAATAGATATTAATTAATAATTTATATTCAGGTAATTTGACAGCTAACAGCTATAATGTGATAAGAGTGTCATGTATGTGTTATAATGTATGTCAAATTAATTATAATGTAGGTCATTAATCCTAAAATAAACCTATAAAAACATTGCATAAATTTTAAATAATTGTTTTTTTAATAATTTTTAAAAAGCCTTCGTATTTTAAAACCAGCCTAATTCAAGTTTCAGAAACTAAATTTTATTTTTACACCCATTTCAATTTAAAAAAAAAAAAAAAATAACAAAATTTTTACAAAACTTACATGATTAAATCGCTGAGTCATTCCGACAACATTAGGTGATAACTTTGATTTTTCTTTGCTAACCCACCCACAACTAGTTATTTCATCTGGCATTATTGCACAAAATATCGGGAAATCGAGAATAGTAAGTTGTTGCTAAATGTATTAAAAATATTTAAAATCTTGTACTTTTTTGCTTTTAAAAATTCAATTTAATGTTTATATAACACCAATGCTTCCAAGGCTAAACAATATTGTACTTGGTATCAATAGAAAAAAAAATACAGTTAAAATCCGCTTTTAAAAATAAAATAAAAATTAAAAAGTTGACAGTTTCACTGAACAATGCAATGCAACACTGACTAAAATTTACAGTCAATATGCTCACTTCCTTTCTAACACAATAAAAAAACCATAATTGTTTCACTATTAAAGTAATACTTACAGCAAATTTTTCAGGGTGTACTTTCAGAACGTCAAAAACAACTTCGTCAAAACTTTTCATTCTAGGGCATTTTGTCGAATCCACTTCAAACTTATTGCCCTGCGATCACATTTAATTAAAGGGATTACAAACAGGGAAATTTTTAAAGTGCTAAAAGTGCCATAACTACTTGGTTAACTGGCACCAAGTAACTAAGTATCAACTTAGTGGAATTATAAATTACATATTGGTTACAATATTAGTTAAAGAGCGACAATGCAAAATCACAATGACGTATATATATTTTAATTAATAGTACTCCAACATAAGGTCAAAATAGGCAAACTAAACCATGGAAATGCAAAGTCATTAAACAAATATGAATACATATGATAGAAACTTAATTTTTTTAAGCTAAGTCTAACTTACATCTTCACTAGAACTATCGTCGTGATAATGGCCTTCATATTGGTGATTGGTCATCATATCCTGAACTGGTTTCCAACTTACTCCTGAGCCTTTCTTGCGTGAAAAACTCTAAAAATAAAAACCAAACATTTAGTTTTCAATTAAAATTGTAAATAAATAAGATTTCTTTGTAATCGGTGCAACAATAATTTTTATTACAATGCAATGTTCAATTATTATTGCACAACTAGTCAACAAAGTAAGACTATGAACAAAATATTTACTACACACACTCTTTCAAGCGCATGATCAATAGTTAATCTAATGCAATACTTCTTATTAGTAAATTATTAACTTTAAGATTAATGTTTAATATCAGGCACAGTAATAGAAGTAGATGACAAAATTTTTTACCGAGTGTAAATTTGGACTTTTTTGGGAACTGCTTGTATGTAAACTCCCTCCTTCACCTTTATGGTAAAATAATAAATTTAAAAAATGTTTTCTTGTATTTACTTTACTTGTATTAGTGAAGGTAAAAAATCCAAAACTTTTATTTTTTACTTTATAAATCTTGAATCTATTTATCTATATTTTATAACTTATGTATACCCTTTTTTATCTTTAATATTTCGTATTCCATTGTTACTTTTATTATTAAGTCTAAGCTATTCAGGTTAAAAATAATAATACTATTGTTCAAATCTACAGGCGTGTTATTGTTTTGTAACTAGACAGCTATTTGTTTATAATTCCTAAAAACATTCATCAATAGTTTTTAACAAAAGTTAAGCAACACTTTTTAATTGAAGTTCAATGAACTAAAACAATATATCAAAACATGAAAATTTATGTCGGCAAATGTTTAAAGTGGAATATAATTAATTAACTTATACAAGGCATGGTTATTATATTGTAAATTTTTCAAGTATTGCACATTTATATCGAAAAAATAAAGCAACATTTAAAAAAAAAATGTATATATATAAAAAAAAATTTTAAATTTTGAAAACAATTTTTTTACCTAATAAATTAAATCTTTATTCTGTAAATATAGGACCCCATTCACAATGACAATCAAGCGGATACACTTAATCATTTCATTTGTATCAAAAAGTAGAAACACAATACTTTAAATGATAATTACCTGAGTGGCGTTGTGGAGATTTAGGCGGTAATTTCGACAAACTAATTTCCTCTTTTGATGACAACACCCTTTTTTGTTCCGCCTCACTGAAATAATGATACCAAATCAAGTGAGTTATTTATTCGCCCACTCGAAAGGTGAAATATATATAACATGTGGTCAGGGTTTGAATATACTATATATTACAATATCTTGCCTACGCCTTTATACCAACAATGTATTTTAAAGTACAATGGGCTCTATATATATTAAAATCTTTTTTAAAAACCTCTCAACTTATAGACTTATATTGTAATATAATAAAAATAAAATATTTTTAAAGTCTATATACTACATTTTATAACACCACTGCCAAACTGTTATAACAAAGCTAAGTTAAACAACAAATGAGAAGGAACTAAATTTAATGTAAACCCTCAAAAATGTACCAGGGATTTTTTTAAATCCCGTAAAAAAAGCAAAGGTTTAGTGTTGTATTTGCATTATTTCGCTTGTGCAATTTATTCTAAATATAACTTTATATTTTGAAAGCAGAACTCAGGTTTACAAGAAAAAAAGTAGCTTAAATTGTCTTTATTTAGCCACCCTTGTTGTTAAGTTACAAAAAAACTTCCCTAAGATATATATTATTCTATAAAAATTTCCCCCTTTTTTTCTTAAAAAAATAATCAAAATAAAAAATTAACTTACGAACAAGTTGAATGATATGATTTTCTTAAATTTTGAGAGATGTCTGTAAAAAAAATTAATTTAGATTTTAATATTACCTACACTGAATAAAACTTTTACACATATAAAACTAATGAGTCATAGGTTTCAAAAAACAATAAATTTAAAGAGAAATAGCTTTTAAATATTTTTTACCTTTGGTGCGAGAACTTTTAGAAGGTGAATTTAAAGTAAAATATTTTCTTTGCTGGGAGGGACTACACTTGTTACTTGATAATGATACCTAAAATATTATTTTTCTTGGTAAAAACTTCTTGGTAAAATTAGGTAAATTCCAATAAGAATGATAAAAAACTTACAAATCTAGATGTTTAAAAATACATGTAAAATTTTAAGCATATATACAGTATTACAAAAAAATTACCAAATTAAAAAAACAATTACAAAAACTACAAGCATAAAACAATACAATATTTTAATTTTACTCTTAATTTTATAGGCAACTTTATTATTTTTTTTATTTTAAACTCACGGGTACACTGGTTATTCTAAGTTGCCGAGGACGAACAGAATTTGATTGGTTGCTTGAGACTGAGCTGGGATTAAGAGTCAAAGGTGAGTTGGGAATCCGATTTTCTTCGTCACAATTTACAAAAGTTTGATCAAGGCCGTTTGAAACTAATCCACTGTGGGTTCTAAACAATATTCCATTGCCAGTATTCACAGAGTTTTTTCGATTATTTTCTGATTGTTGTAATTTAAATGACTCCAAAGAAGGTGATTGTACTAAAACTTGAATTCTTTGATCATCAATTAAATTTCGTTTTTTAAGTTTTTGAAACGATTTTGAATCAAGACTAGAAGTTCTTAATATTCCGTTTACAGGCTCATTAGTTGGACTGTTCAGCTGCGAGCAGATCCCATTTTGATGAATGTGTGATCGCAATGTTTTTGGGTTAAGTGTTAAGCGAGTTGGACTACCCTCACTGCATCGCCGGTTTTTTTGGCAAAAAGAATTCTTTAATGCTGATGAATTGCTGTAATTGCTTGAGAGATTCTAAAAAAAAAAAAATTAAAATTTTAAAAACTGTTAAGCTAATATTGATTTATTGGGTGAAATACTTTGGAAGTGTTGCTCAATTTTTTTTTTAAATACACTTAACTATAAGTTAATAATTAAGTTATGAGTTTACCAAATGACTTAACAAACAACTTTCAATTTAAGTTTAAACATATTTATCCTAAGGTTATTGTAATAACGTTTCAATTATCTTTGACATTTGGAAAGTATAGGCATGACATTTTATTATTAACGCCATCAATTTATCAACCATATAATCACATAATCACATCAGATAGGAAAACAAATCTGTTTACTCCTATTAAGTAGTAAATTTTTGCTATCTTTAATACTTAGAAAATATTTACATACGGTATTACATGCCGCTTATCAAAAAAAAATTAAAATGCAACAAACATAAAAATAAAGTATTTTCAGTATCTTAAAACAAAATCAAAATTTATCACACAACTTTGAAATTTTGACAGCAAAAAAACAACAATGTATGTAACAAAATTTTCATATTTTGTAAAAAAAAACATGCCTCAAGCACATCACACACATTACCTCTTCATCATTTAAAAACACAGACTCAGTACTGGAGGTTTCTAATTCAGGCTGAATACCTATAAAATTAGTACTGCCAGTAAAATCGCTATCATGTCTGTAATATTTAGCATCTACAAAATCTGTATCAAAACTTTCAAATGTAATCACTGGTACAGAGAGCCCAGTATTTTTGTTAAATTTTTCTTCGATTTTCAAAATTTCTTCGCCTTCAAGTTCATCGTCTTCCAGTAAGTTAGTGAACGAAGTCTGTTCACATCGTAGTGAGCGTAACACTTGTGGACTTTTAATAGCCAGCTTGCTACCGACAGTATGTCTTCTCATATTTACCTGATTATTTATTTACATATGTTATTAATACTAAACACAGTGTTTTAAGCATCAATTAATCAATTTTTAATTTTTTACATTCAAAACTGTCTAGTGCTGTGTGAACCCTAGCAAAATAAATTCAATATAAATACTGCTAGTCTAAAACAGGTTACAACTGGCTTCATAAAATTGAAATTAGCCTTTAGAGTGGGTAAATACACGCACATAGCATAAAAATAGATAAAATACACTTATTACTGTTTGTTTTACATCATACTGCTTGTGCTATCTGGTAGGAGCCTATTAAATTTGTGTGCTTAATTACACAAAGAGCAATAGAAAATACACAGTTCTCTGACTAAGGTAGAACACGTCATAGGTGTACTGATATAATAGAAAATTAAGGCCTAGTACTACCTATACTAATTAGATTAATTCTAATAATATATCATTAGAAACTGTTCTGTTTTTACTTCTGTAATATGCTGTGGAATAACTCCCAATCAATATTAAGGGCTTTTCTACTATGGTGAAATCAATATGGTCTTGGTCTTTTGTTGCAACTGCCGTATCCTTCAATTCAAGCTGAGTTTCAATAGTCATAAAAAGCGAGACCTCATTTAGTCGTCATAGAATATTGATGAGCACAACAACGCTAGCATTAGGGCTAGAGTGTGTATAGGAAGTGTGTTAAAACGTAAAACGCGTAGCAAGCATGTAAAATGAAAACATAAAAATAAATTTGTTTCCGCAACTACATTCATAAACAAACATAAAAAAACATTTCAAAATGCTGTTAAAAACGTGTCATCAACAAACGGAGGTTAAGTAACAAAAAAGTATAAAAATAAATCTAGAATTTGGTCACAAGCTGAAAAATTGATGCATTTTAAACTTACTTTGGCTAACGCCGAAGTTACCATAACATTTCGTTCTGCTATGCCTCTGGTTGTACAAAAGTCTTCTTCGCTTGCCGTAAACGACAAATTCACAGACATCTTATAAAAATTAATATCCAAGTTTGCGTGATTTCTTCCGTGTTGATAAGAACCGTTTATTTAAGAATTAAAACCACAACTTTTATAAAAACTGATTTTTCTTACTAATACAGCATTATTTATTGAAGAAAAATTAAACAACAGCTTCGTAATATGAAACCCTGTAAAAGTATTGTAAAAACAAAATAGTAAAATGAATCATTTAGCAAACTGCGCATCTAATAAAAACAGAATATTTAATGACTTCACGTAGCATTTAAAACTCCAAAAAGTAGTAAAATCTCGTCTATAAATCTGCATAACAAACCCTACGAACTCTGTAATCGTTAGTCCTGGCCTTGAACTAGTCGACTAAGTAAAACTCGAACAGGTAATTACGACCGCTAATTATACTATTTTGCAAAACCGTAACAACATGGTTTGATGACGAGAAAAAGAGAATAACATTGCCCGCGGCCGTGTACCGCTATTTAATCTCGTTGCTTGTAAAACTATGAATCGATCACCCGCAGCCTGTTGTGTCGCAGTTTTTTTACGATTCAATTAAAGTTCGCAGGTAATTAGGCGAAGTGTGAAGCGAACAAAAGAAGTGCTTTAAGTAAACAAGATAATGTCGCCTACGATTGAAATTAGAAATCAAAAACCGATTCGGCGGCACTTTTAACACATCAAAACTTATCAACTATGGTTCCATCGTGTTTTAATGGTGCTAAACCAAACAACATTCGGACTTCGTGCCCAGTTTTTACACCTCTCATAGAGAGCAATCAAACTCCAATTCGAGCGATACGAATTACTATTGAAAATAAACATAAACCGTTTGGCATATAACGTGATTTTGCGCGCCCGACAAATTGCTTGATTACGTAACACTCAATTTAAAAAAATTATTTTGATGTAAGATGGATTTTTCACACGGTATTATTTCCCCAACGACGGTATTAAATCTCGACGGTTGATTACCTAGTATACGTAAATACGGATAAACGCAATAAATCCACTACACCGAAACATAATAAGTAAAACGGAATAAGTACTTTACGGTCCATGGATTAACATTACCTTTATGGCGCTCACGAAATGTGTTATTACTTTCACAAATATTTGACTTTTATATGCCTGATCCCTATTAATCCTAACCCCAACTTAACCTTCACTATATAACATTAGTATTTTATTATTCCGACATTGTTCTTCTTACTTTTACGGCCCTAAGATTTTTTAAAATTCGTGAAGAACACATGATACACCTACGCTAAAGAACCTATACGACATTAATAATTGCCAACTGTTTAAATTTAAATTCGACGTTAAGACAAAAAACAACTTAGTTTTAAATTATTAAAACTTTGAAACAGAACACTTGTACCACTACCGAAAAGCGCTGAATTCCATTTGAATACCAATTACATTTTATTTATTGCTGAGTAAATAAAAGTCATGTAAAAACGTTTTTAATTCTTTAACGTTTCTGACATTGTTGACAAACAAAGTAATACCAGGTTTTAAACATCCGGTAATAAGTGATCTAGATTTTCTGATAAGCAAAACGTAATTCCAATTCTAATCTGGTAAAAAAAAACAAAAAAAAAAATTAACCTATAAGCTTTACAAAAACAAATATTCTAAAAATAAACATATAAAATGTTATATTAAATCGCAACTGAAAAGTAAATTCCCCAGTTTAACTAACCGCGCTTATTATAAACTGGTCACATAGGGTCACGTTAGTAATTTAATTCCCTGGTAATAAGCGATATCTAATACTCCTCTTCCTACTAAAAACTTTTTTGTATTTTGTTCGTATATTACACGGTCTTGATAATAACAGTGAACCTGTGTATTTTAGTACCACGCTAACACAATTCAATGGTATACAAGTGCACTTAGTACTGGCATTGCGGTTTAAACAAAATTACACACGCACAACACAGTCAACCTTTTACAACAAAATAAACTAAGGCTTCAGGCAAACAAGTCTAGCACTCTAATAGCACTTTGTTTTTTTTCGCTCTTTGCAGGTATCGATTTTATTTAGGTTAGCTATGCGTTGCGCTGTAATTGTAACTATAGTAATGCTTAGCTGGCTTCGTACGTGACTACTACGCAAACCATTGTAAAATCGTGAAATCAAAACTAAAGTAGGGCAAGATACCTATGACCTAATTTTTTGTTGTTTTGGTGTAAAATACATCCTGCCTGGCTTCAATTAAAGTAAAAAACAACTTTAAATTTTGTCCATCAACATACGTATGCATGCCCCATAATACCGTATCAAAATGTAAACAACAACAGCAGCAGACGCACTACGCTACAGAACCCAATATTGATACAACTGCAAATCAGCGCGCCACTATTATTATCGCAATAACAGTTCAAAACAATGCAGCACTTATATAAACACACCCTTTAATTCAACTACTGTTCAGAAACAACAACATGCAGGCTACGGCTTACCTTTCTTGCTTCAACTTGATTTTTTCCCTTTAAATCGTCACGGTGAGTGCACTTGTCTACCGATGCGCGTAAAATCAGTCACTGGCTTTGGGCCTCCATGGCACAGAAGTACAACTTACTCGTAAAAGGCCTATACACAGATACCCTGCAAACAAAACGAGAGATAGAAGCGATAAGATTGGTTTGTAACCCGGCTTCAGTACCGGCACGTAGCAGACAATCAAGTAATTGTATGCTGCCAACCCGTTAAAGTCTAAATTTACGTAAGGCTGTAAATATATATCACTCCACTTAAAATACATGTTACATCACTTGAATATTTTTGTATATTAATTTGTTGTACTTGACTGACCATCTCCAAAAATATTTAATGAAATTATTGGTCGGTGATATTTAATAATAAAATTAACTTTTAGATAAATCTAATCTTTCTAAATAAAAGTGTTAAGTATTTAAATTTAAATCAGGTTAATAATTACGCTGCTGTACTTTATCATACTAAAATCTTTTTAATGTCAAGTTGCTATTAAAAACTTGATGCACTACTAATCGAAAAAAAATTCCACCTTTTAGTCATCAAACAAAGCGTAACATATGCCCTGATTTCTAGATTTGATTAATATTAAAAACCAAACACGAAACACTAATCAAAATATCGATTTTTTGATTTTCAAAGACACTAGAAAAATTCCCAATACTCAGTTTTACGTAATCATATTTTATCGATAATTACAAACTAATCTCGTTTAAAAATAGAATTATTATATATTTAAGCATGTTTTGAACTGTTAAAAAACCTGTTATAACAAATCAACTATGTAGACACGTATAAAATGTACTATAACTAAGTAATTGCCAACTATAGCTTCGAGCAGTTTTCCGTAGTGTTGTGTATATTGTAGCTAACAAAAACGCACTAAACAAGAAAATAAACGATCCGAAAAGAAAGTTAAAAATAACTACGGTAATTTTGTAAAATAATTAACTAAAAAAGGGTTTGTGTAATGCGTAGGCTCGCCCCCCCAAGAATTACAAAAACATTTTTAACGTTACATACAATTCGTGTGAATATGAGCCAAATATTACAGCGTCAATTTTATTGATTTGTGAAAAAACTCGTAAACCAATTCAAGCCGAACTTTATCAATTACCATAAAAAAAGCGCAAAAATGTGTGAGTCATAAAAAAGACATTACCAAGAAAGCTTTCGACAGCCCAGTAACAGACGGAGATCATAAATATTTAATATGTATATACAAGCAAAGTGGCCCAGAATGCTAGAAGAATGATAAATATATGCTATTCGTTAAGATATTAGTTAACTCCCCTGCTGACGCTGTCAATTATAATCATATCCGAATAAGATATGTTGTAGTTATTTATAAACTATAACGGGTTTTAATCTTTTCTCTACACATGCATGTTTAAAGTGAAGCTAATCTATTTCACTGATATGATGGGCTTTAACGTTTTGTTATTAATATGTTGACCTACTTGAGCAAAAATAATTGAACATTATTTGAAATTATCAACTTTGCAATTACACATCAAGTTTTAGTGTAATTTTTTTTCCAAAACAATTTGTTAAATTGAATACAAAAATAGTACATGTTTGTTAGTGGTTTATAAGTTTGTTTACAAAAACCGGTTCCCTATTCAATTTTAAACAGTCTATTTTTATATAGACTATTGTTATTTTAAGATTATCAATCATAATAAAGTTTCAATTACTAATGGTAAATATAAAACACTATTCAATTTGTAAATGGGTAATTGGGCTCAATATAATTTATATAAAAAAAAAGTTAACACTAAATAACCTTTTTTAAATTTAATTATTAAATAATAATTAATAATTTAACAAATAAATAAAAATAAATATGACCACCCTCTATAAGATAACAAAAACTCTGCCAAAAGTACGAAATTGTCAGCATGAACAATGTTAAAAAATTAATATTTAAACTTTTTATCTTTAACAAAAAATTCATAATAATGTGTATGTTAATGTAATTTATTGAATGTAAAAATATTTCATTATCCATAGACTGAAAACTAGATGTCTTAATTGAGTTACACTATTTAACAAACCCATTACTTTTTACTAAAACGTAAAAGACTATATAATTTATGTTTAAAATGTGTGGTAAATAACTTAGTAATCTTATATCACACATTCCAGCATTTAACAATTTAATCACAGCTAAATACAAAACTGACAAAAACCTAACTTGCTGAACTCAAAACTCTGTAACTGCTTAGGTTAAAAACATAACATTCTAGCAATTGCAGTACCAACTTCAGACAATCAAAACCAAATAATACATACGTATAATATAATTAAATTTTAAAAGCAGATATGTTTATAGCTTAACTTACACAAACTGAGAAGTGACAATGACATATAAAGCCGGTAACCTACTTCAACAATTTAAACTTTGTTACCTGACTACACTTTAGTACGGCTCTGTATAAAAGACGGAGTGCATAAGCGGAAAGCGGATAACATTGTATACGGGTATTTACGCCGCAGTTATTTAATTAGTTATCCGCCCGTATTTCTAAAAATCATTTGACCGAAAAAACAAGTCTCTTAATCCAAATTAAAAAAAAACTACTGTTTACCATAATTTAAGTCAACATTGTTTTTTAAAATTTAAAATGAGTCTGTTAAATACTCAAAACCATAAATATTAAATAGGTAATTTATGCACGTAAAGTTTTAAAAATATTGACTATAAAAGACTTTAAAAATTAATTAAAAAACCAGTTAAAAATACTTTTTATCAATGTATCAATTTTTAATTACGTTATAATAAGTGCAATGTATTTAGTAAAATACAAAAAAATTACAAACAAATTTTAATCAGTGTTTTTACGTTCAAACACCAGGAATTAATACAGAACAATAATTATATTCAAGTTACTACAAAACAATAATCTAAGCCTATACACAAAACAGGTATTGTTTAGCAATTTAAATAAAAAAACAACAGGTAATTGCATATTAAACCAACGCTTTGTTAAAGGCTATACAAGTTATGTGACATTTGAAACAGTGTGTAGGAATGTTCCATTCTGCAGTGGATACGAGTACAAATTGTTCTGATTTTTTTTTATCCCGGATAAAAACATTTTCAACCCCTTTTGAAATTCTTTATCCCATGCGCTATAAACAAGGACATTTACTAGTCTATAAAAAATATAATAAATATTAATTGCAGCCTAATCAAGTTAAACATACTCTAAAATACGAGTTGTGCTGTTCTTCTAAATTGTTATAATACCAATAAATATCCATCGATATTTTTGTGTCGTTTAATTTTAAAATAAAAAAATATTTTAAGAATATTTCTCACCCATTCGAAGCTGCTAACCATAAATGGATTGCCGAAGATAGTGGCGTGGTATCGCAAGTAAAATATCCACTCAAAAAACACTTGAACAACAATTAGCGGAACTAGAACAAAATAGTTGTTAGTCAATAAATAAGTAACCCAGAAATAATCAACTCTTTAGCATGTTAGTGACCTATTGTTATGGTAAATCCCGTTTCCATGCCAATAAGTATTCTTAAAGCAGCTAAATCCTGTTTTGTGCGTGGGCCACCAACTCCTCGTAACACTCTTGTTCTGTCTTGTTGACGCCTGTACGACAGCGCAGTAGCCAATGTTAAAGTTACCTAAAGCCATAAACTATTAATACATTTCTGAGGTTAATTTATCCTCGATTTTTGAAGTCTTACTACACAGACTAGAGATCATTCAGATAACCTGTTTTTTACCGGCCAATAGCTTCTCGTGTATAGCTTTTGTAATTTAAAAGAGCAAAAAATGTTGCTAAATTTATATTATTTTGGGCTTACCAATGCACAATAAGGAACAATAGTCAGCGTGAATACAATTGCTAAAGAGGGACCAAAAGAAGCGACATTAATAGTGGTAACAAAAGGAGTCAAAAAATATAAAAAAAACTGCGGGGAAATAGGAAAAACTAAACGAGCTGGTGAACCAAGCTATAAAAAATTGACATTGTATTAGATCATAGTTCATACAAAATTATGTCGAAAAATTTTAGTTGAAATAACATTTATTACCTGGCAAAGTTGCAGACAAGCTGTAAACCCAAACAAATAAAATATTTCAACAACAACTGCTCTAACAGAACCTTGTGATGCAACGGTTTGTTATTCCAGATCATTTATTGTTAAGTTTATATTTCATGAGAAATTGTAAAGCATTATTATTAGCAGTTGAAAAGCTAAACATGTAAATTACATGTTAGAAATATTATAGCTTGTTAGTTTCTGTGGTTTAGGTGACAGTTTTTTAAAAGTAGCTTACTTGTAGTTACCTGTTAATATGTCAGCTACAGCTAAAGAGATTTTAACTTTATTGCTTTTTGTCTTTTTGAGGTACTTAAATAAAACCCAAATAACTAATAAGTTGCTGATTAGTATAGATAGACCAAGTAAAATAACAAATACAAAATAGGCAGCACCACTGGCAATATTACATTCACTACATTCAAGTAATGTTATATTTAAGCATTTTTCTGATGACAATGGTGTACAAAAGAAAGGAAGTCCACATATTTGACCTGAACTGTTGTTTAGCGAAACCATTCCACTAACATTTTTTTCCTTTATAATCAACAACTATTTTCCTTTATAATCAACAACTATTTTCTTACGCCATAGCCTTTATCTGTCAAATATGTAATTAATCATCTAATCCGAGTTCATGAAAAAGTTGATCCGAAAATACCATTTTGTTGTAATTAATTTTGCATTTTTGCTGACACTTCTAAAAATGTAAAGCTTCTGACGAAATAAATTTAGTTTTGTTAAAAAAAAACAATTTATTGATAGATTTTTCATCAAAACCAAAACTTTTGTTTATTGTAAATTTAATTTCTGATCTAGTTTTTTGTTGTAAATTTATTATTTAACTACCTCAAGGCATAAAGGGTAAAATATTTTGGTTTAGTCCAATCACCCAAAGGGTAACAGTTTAGTCTAATATATTTGACGACTGTATAGTTATTTTAATACTTATAAATATATGTATATAAATTAAAAGTGATCAAACAATTTTGAAGCGTATGTTGCAACATTTATAAAGTACTAAAACATTTTCATATTATTTTTAAACCACAAGTTAAGACAATTTGGGAAATTGTCTTTACCCCCCAAAAAAGGATCGGCATGGTTTACAAGACCCTGGTCCTAAAGGCGGTAGAGAGCTGTGTTGCAAACAGCTACCCTAAACAAAGTTTAAACAAACAAATATTTGCAGGTAATACAACAACCAAAACACTTTGTAATAAAATTAAAGTAATAAAAAACTAAATATCAAGAGGAAAGTCTATTTTACTTTAAACAAAACTATTTTAAACAAAAAGATTGTGTTACTTATTTTATTTAAAAAATGCTTATTTTTCAAGTAGGATTTTAAATAAACAAAACAAAATATTTAAAATGACTTATTAAAAAATTCCAAAAATCTATACACAAAATTTTAAAGTAATTTATTGACCAACACAGCTACAAATTTATTAATATATTTCCTAACTTTTCGATAGTTTACATAAAAAATGGCTTCACTAAAACAGGTGTCAGGTCAATTCATAATCTTGGTTTTGGTTACGCTTTTTAACAAAACAGGATGTTTAATAATTCCAGTCACGTTCAAATGGGAAGTTTATATAAGCCTCGCATCATTGAAAACGTATGCTCGAAATATTTGAAATTAATAAATTGTCGCGGTTCATGTAATCTAACTTGACGGGAAAATTTGACGGGGTGTAATCTAACTTGACGGGGAAAATATTATAAATCAATATTAACTTTATTGTTTTTGTAAACATTAAACTTTCTGTTTTTGTAAACATTAAAATTAAACTTTCAGTACTAAAAACAACATTAAAATAATTCCGTTTCTAAATTAAAAATTCTCCAAGTATTTCATAACTTCTGAATAATTAGATTGTTGTTTTTAAAATCGGAAGTAGTTTCTTTGTATTAATATTTACCCAGCAACAATATATCAACGGAAACCTGTGATGTTGTCATTTGGCACCATTTAGTTTACTAGTGGCGGCAAAAAGAATCACAGACAACTCTGTTTTGTGTAATTACATTAATTTTACGTCATATAATGTCCGGTGTCAGAATTTGGTAGTCGTAGATAATGTTTAACATGGTAATATGACACTGTGGCTAAGTTGTAATGAGGATTCGAACAGAAATGACAATTGTATTCGTGTTTTAGTATGTTTGTGTTTTGTTTAGGGAATTGAACTGACGCGTGCTCGACTATATTTTCAAGTCTTCTAGGACGTAAAAAATATGCGAAGCGTGCGAATCGACGGCGACATGTTGCTGGTGGTGGCCTAAGTTCGTTTACAAATGCCCCGACTTGAATTGACTGTCGGATCAAAAGAAATAAACAAATGTTTTTTAGAACAGTTTACGAAAAAAATGATAAAATTCGTAGAAATTTGAAAAATCACCTATAGAAATTTAAAAACCAGAAATTTTAAATTTTAAAGTTACGCGAAAAAAATACAGAAAAGCCAAAAACTTTAAAACTTTATTAAAAACTTAGAAAATGAAAAAGGATTAAAACAAAAAGTTAAACATGCCATGACGTAACCCAGTGGCTAATTGCGTGACCTTTCGGACTTCAGTTAAGTTTAGTAAGAGGAAGTCTTGGTTTTACCATAAAGTTACTTGATCTGGGGTTTAAAAGCAAGATAGGATTAGCTCTCAGTGATTTGTATAAGTAATAATACATCGAGTTTTTGCGCCAACCACCGTGTCGGCATGAATTTGATTAACTGTTTAAGAGTAGGTGCAAAAGTAATCCAATACCCCAAATATGGGGTTCGAAATTAAATTAGAAAATTGTTGTACCTGAAAATTAATGTTGAACGTTCATAACCCAGTGCTCACGAAACGGCTTCAATAAACAAATCTTAAGATTTTAATGTTTTGTATTGACAGGTAGATTAAATTAAGCCTGTGTAAAGCATGTTTACCTACTGGTATGCCATTGTTGTTAGCGATCATTTTCTTTATTTATCGCCGTTCTGTTTAGGCGAATAAATATCTTGCTGTGAAATTTCGATTATTTATTAATCGTGTCCCAAATTTACTGACCTTCGTATTTTTAAACTGAGCGTTTCGTATTAATTAGTGAGCTCGGCCGTACCCTGATTGACCGTTCGTAATAAAAATTGATTCGCCGGCTTTTTATATTATTCCCGCATTCGGGACAAGTCCCTAATGGCCTATATGCACAGCAATCAAGGTTATAGAAATCACGTTCAACTGCCCCGTGTAGAAATAACAATTTTACGGCGCACACTTTATTGTACGATAAACCTGCTGCTTTAATACAAGTAAGTTACTAGCGCAAGTGATTCAGTAATTTGGGATTATTTAAATTTTCGCTTACTTTAGTATTTTGTTTAGAAATATAAATTTAAGATATTAAAAGTTAAAGTTATAAATATTTACTTTAGAAATGCAGAAAAAATACATAAATACAGCAATAATTTTAGAATTAGTAAAATACATATTTTTTTGCGAAATTTAATAGAAAAAATATAACGCAATAAAAGAATATTGTACCGCTTTAAATAAATAAAACTCATCAATCAAAACTTCGATGTGTTTTGTGTGGATAACCGATGACGTGGATACAAGTAATAAAACTAATACAAGTGAAATAATTATAAGGCGTTCTAAAGAAATAAATATTGTTGGCGTCGTTTTATGATTTTAATTGATTACATGGTTGAATATATTGCAACCAAAAAATAATTTGTTATAAAATAAATTTAAAACAGTGCACTTTAAATTTAGTTAAAAAAAAGAATAAATATACTGAAGGTACTTTTTCTAAAGATTTTACGAAAGCTATTATTTTATTTTACTATATTAAAAATCAAGATTATAATAGTTTAACTAAAATGTAGTTTAATGAAATATTAAAGCAGATAGTCAGTTGTTTTTGCTAAATTATTATTTTTGCTCGAGTAAGGGTTTCACGCTTATAGCCCCGTGTGTTAAGTTTCTTTGATATTTAATCCTGCATGAATTTGCAGGTGACTAATGATGTCGCATGTCTGACAACTGTCGAACATTATTCCTACTTTCTGACCAACAGTTTTTTACTCGGGAAGCAGTGTTATGTAAATACCTCGACAAGAGTCATTAGAAAATATTTAGGTTAAATGCAGTGGAAGGTTAGGCTAATGGCTACCGTTATAGGCCGCACAAACAGACTGCAAACTGGTAGATGACCCTTAAATTTGCAGCCGCGATCTTTGCTTAATGACACCAGGAATCAAGCGTTAAAGAACCGAGTAATAAAACAAAATAACTTATAATATTATGGGCATAAGCGCGCGGGCAGCTAATTGCAAGCTTATTTATTTTAGTGCGATGCATTCAAGCGGCAATACCGCTAATGCCACTGCCAGATAAGTTTACGTAATTATAAGAACTTAGAACCGTTCAAGCGAATATCGTGTGGGGCTTTTGTTTCTGCGCAAGTCAGCGAAGAAGTGATTTCGCTTTCAAAACAACACTCAAATCACACGTATTCAACCCACCTTGTCTGGAAATAAACGACCGGAAAATTTGTAGCAGTGTGTGATTTATGATAGCGGACCCCGAACCGTTAATTTTGGCAGGAACGCTCAAGTCTTGCGTTCCAAAGCAGGGACTCAATATAGCCAAAGAAGGAAGGTGATAAGAGCTATTGTAGGTTATAGGTATTTAGCTGTTATGAGTCGAGTAAGGTGTCAGCTAAGGCTAGATAGAGTTACAGGTTTCGTCTACATGCTTGTCACTTACCGTGCCATTTTCGAAGTGGGCTCACATGCAAAACGCATGGTCTACACTTAGCAAGAAAAGATTTTTAGCAGCTTTAGCGAGGTAATCCGCAGCAAGGTTCGAATTTTCGATTTGAAATTATATAGGAATTTATAGTTTAAATTACACTGCTATTCTGTGGTAATATAATTAGTTTCTTAGAACTTGGAAATAAATATTTCCGGAATTTTTTAAAGAGACAATTCATCAGTTGCATAACAAACAATTGTACAATGAATTAATTTGTTATCGAAAACATCATTGTTCTACAACGTTAAAACATTGGCTATAATGAAAGTTTTGGCTAATTTTATGTCTGCATACTATCGTGAAGAACAGCAGTATTTACATATGAAAAAAATTAGTGTGTCAAAATGTTGTAATAATAACAAATCTATTATTAAATTAAATGTTTGCTTGTATAATTACCGGCTGAAGAAAGGTTACAAGGGTAAAAACTAGGGGTTAGTTTGTGTCGTTTTCCTGTAGGTTACGCGCTATTTAGCGCCAGGTTATAATAAAGCAGAAACAAAAGTCGAATTCTGTTCGCTTGTTTAGCTTTATAAGTGAAGCGGGACTGCTTGGATTTTTGCATGCTTAGACATACATTATGCACTTACTTATATTACTCAAAAGGTTATTATCTCGGTTTAATTTTGGTTGTTTGTGCTGGAAATGCTTGATCTTCAGTTTAACAAAAAAACCCGGTAATTACGAATCGGTTTCACTGCTTTGTAAACTCGAAAAAACTCGGGTATTATTTGTCTGTAACATCCCGTCGCGACACCCGACACACGTTAAGCCCTCTGCGTAACAATGGTTTAATCGTGACGTCACCATGTTATTCTTTGTCCACAAATTCATTTAATCAAGTATTGAGAACAGATGTAACCTCTTGTCTAAATTGGCCCCATATCACCCTTAGATAATCTGTGCCAAAATAGGATCACCCCTTTTTAGAATAATGTCACCCTTTTAATTCGGTAACCCAGGGATCCCGTTTCGCGCGTCAGGAAGCTTACGAGTGGGGTTAAGACCCAGGCTGGTGTCCCGTGACTGGGTTTCGTGAGACTAACATCGGTCCTTGGGTTTGTTCGCATTTTATTAAATTAAACTTTTTGTATGGGAACAACTCGAAAATATGTACAGTGATATTTATTTATGTTTTTAACCCAATATTTGCGGTTATAGCTTGGCATAGGTTTTGGCGTAAAGCAGCGTTGTTTGTTGGTAATTAAATATTATTGCATTTGGTAAGGCAATATTGGATTGCGTTTGAAAAATAATTGCGTTTTATTGCACTTCAGAGACACACGCTGCAAAAACGAAGAACATCTAAATTCAACTTAACGTAAGTGAATAAAAATTGCAAGGCCATAATTTTTGCTCCATTTTGGCAAAACAAGCATTAAGCATATTTGTAATATTCCGTTATTCTTTGTTTTATTATCACAGTTGCATTTAAGCGTGAAATTCCAAGTGGATTTAGGCTTCAATTCGCGGCAAACGGGATCGTTTAAGAAATCGAATAGGTTTCCGAAATAGAATGGTCATGTGTGTAGG
Organism: Corella eumyota; assembly: GCF_963082875.1. NCBI lineage: Eukaryota > Metazoa > Chordata > Ascidiacea > Phlebobranchia > Corellidae > Corella > Corella eumyota. The sequence continues at coordinate 8,678,544 of NC_137491.1, forward strand.
TTTATGGCAGGAATTTTGAAACAGTAATCGATATGCAAAATGCAAATACGAAACATCTGGCCTATGATAATAACTTCGACGTTATAAACCCTTAAAATGATGTGGTCACCTGGTTACTTTAACATTTAAAGAAATTCTAAAAAATCACCGGACATTAAAATTATTTTAGTTTCCAAAATTTGAAACAAACGATACATTTTACACTATTTACTTTTAAACTTGCATTTTTTGTCAAAATATTGATATTGTCCTGCTTGGTTGGGCATCTATAAGCTCTTCTTCCCTTTTCAAACAAAGCTTAACGTGGTTGTTGATAATGGTCTTTGATCATATCAGAACAGCGTGTCCGCCTTGCAGTAGAAACAATTCATTTTCCCATGGCCGAGTAAAAATAACTTTGGCTTCAAGTATGATATAACACGTTCAAATCATCCGTTTAATATTTCTGTGATAACTTTATTATTAATAGATGGATAATGCCTTATAACTCTATCCGACCAGATTTAAATATCTGTTACCCATTTAATATTTTCAGATGCGTTGTAGTTTAAGTTTTTGTTGTTTATTTTTAAAATGATGTCATCCGTTTCATTCCGTTCGTGCACTTTTATTGTGTTGTTACTTGGATCTGTGACATCATCAGAAGGATTATTGGAATTTCTACTTCAAGAAGAGCAAACCAAAGGTAAAACAATATTTAAACAAAATTAAAAAAAATTGAAACATTTAACTCAAGGTCATAAAGAAATCATAATTAAACAAAAGCAGCTTTTAATAATATAATGTACTTGTAGTATCTCAAATATGCTTGCAGATACCTTAAATAGGCTTACACTTATCAGTTATCTCAAATATGCTTGCAAGTATCTTAAATATGCTTGCAAGTACTTTAGATACACTTTAAAGTATATCAAACAAAAACCAATTAACAATTAAAACTCACAAAGCTATGTTATAGGTACATTAATTGTGGACCTACCGGTTGCATTGAACTACTCATACAACGAAGTTAGAAAAATGAGATTTCAAATCGTCGAACAAGCCTTGACACTAGGCTCCGCGTCCACTTCAATAACAAAACAATGGGTTGATATTGACGATAGAACCGGCAAAATAACTCAAAACGAAAGGGTGGACAGGGAAACGTTGTGCGGAGATGTTTTAGAATGTTATATTTTGGTCAAAGTAAGTTTATTACATCTTGTATGTAGGTGATTTTCAAAGGATTTTTCAAAAAAATTTTTTCCTTAATTTTCTCAAATTTTATAATCTTGTTTTTATGCAATTTTTTAAAGTTTTTAATCAAGATACTTTTTTAGATAAGTGGAAAATTTTAAAAATACAGTTAGAACTGTGTTATCATGGTGTAATATTTCATTTATTTCTAATCTAATCCAGGTTGTCATAAAACCGCACCAGTACTTCAGATTAGTGGAAGTCCGACTTTACATCAACGATGTTAACGACAATGCCCCATTGTTTACCTCACATTTGATTAACTTTAATGTAAGTGAGACCGAACCGAAAGGCTACTCTATCAACTTAGACAGATTTCAAGTCACTGATGCCGATGAGGGTAAAAAAAAATTGCAAGATTGTTGTTGCATGAGTTTTAAATTTAAAAATTTAAAATAAATTTTAGGGAATTCTTTTTTAAAACAATTTATCGATGATGATAAATCGAATGTGTTTTTTATATATATTTTATATTTAGGTGGTCGAGCAACCGTGAATTACAACCTCTTGCCAAAAAACTCTGAATATTTTGAACTTATTCGTGATATTGACAAAGACAATATATCCCATCTTTCTCTTCGGCTTAAAAAGATGTTAGGTAATATTACAACCTTTTACAAAATTATATTACTTAACGCACGCTGCGTAATGTAAGGAGTTTAATATGGTCCTAAATGTTATTAATAATTGATTTTAAATAGCGATATTGTCTAATAAAACCCAACTTAACAAGACGAAAATAATTCAGTAATAACGGTTATTTTATTCACTAAATAATTTAAGTTTATTAACAACGCTAGCGTTTTTTCTCCTGATAGTCGTATGTATTATTAAAATGCAAGTTTTTTATTAGATTATGAAATGAAGCGCGTACATAGAATGACGTTGCAAGCACGTGACTTGGGATCTTTACCTCATTTAAGTGAATGTGTGATTCGTGTTCACGTTTTGGATGCAAACGACAATGGTCCAATCTTTGAAAAATCAGTAAGCAAATGGCTTACGCAAACTTTATTAAACAGACACAAAATAAAACTTAAATATGTAGAAATATTGAGCGTAGAAGAGAAGGTGTAAACATTGTTAAAAATCCAAAAAAATAAAGTAATAATTTTAATGTTTACCTAATATTTTCTTTTAACAAGAAGGTGTAAAATAATGTTATGTAACTTAACCAATTAACCCAAGTTTGTTGCTCAGATTTATCATGCTAACGTCAGCGAAAATATGCTGCCAGGTCACGTGATCGCGCGCGTCACTGCGTCCGATCGGGACAACGGCCGCCGTGGCAACGTGCACTATTACGTCAGAAAGAGCGACGACAGCGACACCACCGATGACGGTACTGTGACGTCATCACCGAAATACCCGATCGAAGTTAACAAGAACACGGGAACAGTTGTGTTGGATGATAAGTTGGATTACAAAATACACGACGGGTAAAAAAAATTGAAAAACTATGTTTTGAAAAGTCTGTTTATTTGAGACCCAAATATTTATTTGAGACCCAACTATTTCTCCAAATTTAAATTTAGTTTGTTTGTAGTAAAATAATAATAAATTATGTTGACCATTTTACCCGCTTATTAGTTACAAATCTGTGCAACAGATAAACACCAACAACAATACTAAAATAACAAGTGTCCCTGTCTAAATTTTAATATACTCATACGCTAAAAACCTTGCCTAAAAAGAATAATTGTTTATTAAAACTATTCTTGTTTTATTAACTTAGGATGAAGATTGTAATTGAGGCAATAGACGGTGATGCAGTCAAACCAAGAAGAGGGACAACAATTCTTCAATTACATGTCAGTGACGTCAATGACCATGCTCCAACCATCAACGTCAACTACATCGTTGAACATGACCATGACATCGGTATTTGCATTGTTGTACATTTTTACATTGTTGTTTTTCTGTAAAAATAATTTTTTTTCGATCCATTGAAACATTTTTAAAATAAATTTATTTTGACAAAATTTTAGCTTTTATCTCCGAGTCGGAACCTTCTCAAACATTCATGGCCCACGTGACCACTAATGACGTAGACAAGGGAAGGAATGGTCAAGTGACCTTGACAGTGGAGACTGTGGTTCCAGGGACAGAAAAAGTGGGAAATATTACAGGTAATAAGAGTTTGTTATAATGATATATGTTACACCAAAAAAAACGAGTCATTTTATGTAAGTTAAAGTTTAAAAAAAAAGTTAAATAGCAATTTTTTTACTTATTTCATCTTGGATGTTAGTAATTTTAAAGCCATTTTCTTACTGGTAATTATCTCTCATTAGAATCTGGACTTTTTATTCTTGTGAACAACAATCTACTTGCAACCGGCACTGACCTTAACCGTGAAATTCGGGACTCATACGACGTCATAATCACAGCATGTGACAGGGGAATATCATCAAAGTAAGAAATTTTACTCTGATTGTCTGATTGCACTCATACTCAGAATCTTACGCTGGTTAAACTTACATTTAGAATTTTACTCTAGTGGACATTATACTCGGAATTTTACTCCGGAAAACTCATACTTAGAATCCTATACCCAGTATGCCAATAATAACACTTCAAAACATGTTTTTAGATGTTCAAAACATTATATTCGGGTTGTGGTTTTGGATGAAAACGAATTTACTCCCGAATTCCAACACGATGATGTCATACTTCAACTTCCAGAGGACACAAAAGTTGGAACAACAATATTCATAGCATCCGCAACAGATAAGGATTATGTGAATATTCCCTCGTGGATGTTAAGTGACGTAAGACACTTTATTATTCTTGTAGATATTTTTTAAATATTTGTTTTAAGTGTATTTTATGTTTTTATAATTGTTCAGGGTAAAGTTGAACCGTCTACCAACGGTGTAGTGACGTATGGAATCACCTTGGCTGAAATCGATGACGTCAAAAGTGACGTAGACGGCCTTCCATTTTCGATCGATTTGGAAAGTGGTAAAGTAACTCTAATTCGACCGTTGGATTATGAAAGCAGAAAACAGTGGAAGGTGAACTTAAATATTTTTTTTTCGAAATAAAGAACGTTGTTTAAATTTTTATTTCCAAATGTTTAAAACGCAAAGTCTGGTTAGCTGTACGTTAATTTATTTTGTGTTGTAGTGCGTTATTACTGCGCGGGATGGTGGTCGACCACGAGCTTTACAGAGTAGTAGAAAATTGCTGATTAACGTGGAGGATGTAAATGACAACAAACCAATTTTTATGACACCAAATATTAATAATTACACAGTATATGCGAGCACTGTTGAATCATCACCCGTGTTTATTACACTCAAGGTAAAAACAATGTTCTTTATCACCAATTTCCTTGAAGAATAAGTAGTTAAAAGTTACTTTATTGTGTGACTTGAAATCCCTGGCTAAATTTTTAAATAGTCTTATTAGCACGAAAGTCTTTGCTATAGGTATTGTATTTACAAGTAATAACACAAACTTTGTTCTTGTTACAGGCGGTTGATTTTGACAAGGGTCAGCAAGAAACTTTAAAATATTCCTTTAAAGTTGTAAAACGTGGCGGAAACAAGATACGCGAGGAAGACGAGAGCGCTTTCGAACTTGATGCAGCAACAGGAGAACTGTCGTTAACGTCAAACCCAGAACTTGGATTATACACAACAAACATTTCTGTAAGTTTGAAATCATATCCCAGATGAGGTCTTTAACGTTTAGCAAATCTAAGTCAAGAATGTTAATAACTTTAATGTATATGTTAGGTTTCTGATACTGGAAGTCCACGTCTTTCTTCGTCACTGACACTCTATGTAATGGTCATCGACAAACCAATTCCGTTACTGGTAGACAATCGAAAACATCAATTCGGTACTGACGTAACGAGTGATGACGTCACGCCGGAGACGTGGTTGTTGGCTGTGATAATTGGAGGAGCCGCCGTGTTTTTATTAATCGTTATTGTATCGGTTATTTTGTTATTGAAAAGAAAAAAAAGAAGAAGCAAAGAAAGTAAAAGTTCTGGGGTAAGTAAAATAATAAAAAATCTGCAAGTTAAGTGAGCCGTTGGTTACCTTAAATAAAAAGGTAAACTGGTAGTCCGTTGCTTAGATATCATTTGAAACACATTTGATTTTAATTTGTAGTCAACTCCGATTGTTAGCGACGGTAGATCATCATCCACCAACGATGAAATGTCGACTATGTCGCGTGGGGGAAGCAGGCCAACTACTTTGGAGAAACCGCGCAGACAATCCGAGAACAATATTTAGTAAGTTTAAAATCCAGGTTTGCTTAAATTAAAAAATAATCTAAACTCATGTAAAAATAATCTAAACTCATGTTGAAACCAGGCTTGTTTCAATAGTGTGTATTGATAGCTTATTATTTTTTTACTTGGACCTAACTAATCATTAATATTGTATTATTTAGTCACCCAAGTTGTACTCGAAAAACAAGCTTAAGTCATTCCCAATCATGTCGATTATGTGATGCACCAACTTCACCCGGATCCATGCAAAGGTTTATCGAACAACAAAAGAAACAATATCCAACCAATGTGAGAATAAAACTAAATCTTTATATTCTAATACGTATACACTGGTTACCGTGACATACATTTATGTAAAAGTTACTAAGTTAAGAGCAAAAATGATCCTAAACTAACTTTTAAATTCGATTTTATATTTTTGTTCAGGCCACGTCAGCAGTTTACTCTTCATTATTACGAACCCATGGTAAGTTACACCAAAGCAAATACTATCTATACAAACCTACAAAAATCCGGATTTCTTAAAATTATTTTTTATTCTAGCTCGACATTCTTCGCACGATGACGTAGTTGCTTACGTCACCGATAGCACTCCAGAAGATTTTACAAGTATGGGAGATCAGTGTACGGAGATGTGTAAAAAGTACGGACACAGTGACACCTGTTGGATGCCAACTGTTGGTAAGAACTTCATGTTTTTACCAAAAAATATATTTATTTGAAATATTTTAATTTAGTTGGGTTATAACAAAAAACTTGTTTTATTAATTTTTTATCTTTTTTTATTATGCTAAATATCTACGAAATAACTAAAAAGTTATTTATTTTCTTTAAAAAAAAACTTTAAAAAAAGTTCGTGTTTTCTCGTAGAGATGCCCCTTCTCTCTCCTCAGCCTTCTCTTTCCCCAACGGAGACAAGGTTACCCTGGCAACCAGAGCACCACAAAGCTAAAAGAAAGGACTCCGGCTGTTCCGTGGATACCACGTTATCAGCGATCTCGTATTACAAGATGACGTCACAGCGACGTCACAATTTAGAGTGCGCCGAAGCCGCTGTCAAGTCACGTGCCGCACAACATCACAGCGACGCGTCGTCTATGATGTCATCGGGTACGTCATCGGGCACCTCGTCTGGTGCCGCGTCGACGGGGGTACCATGGAGCCAGCGCGGTACCTCATTTAACCAAAGATCACCGATGCATAAAACCGTTAAAAAATCAAATAGTGACTCCGGGTTTGATCTTAATTATTCCTCTTCGCGTCGAAGAAAAGAAATCATCCCAAGTTTATCGACCCAGTGTTAACGACGTCACTGCTGTGATGACGTCACGACGACGTGAGTGTAAATTAAGTTCCGTAATATGTTCCGATTGCTGCTTTTATCTTCAGTTTTTTTACCTTTTTGCCATAGTTACATTTCTATTCTATGCCGGTCGAATAAAGCCAAAGTAATTACAAGTAAAAAAGTTTGTGGTTTAGAGTTCGAGCCCCAGGCCTGGCGAGGAGGATTGCGATGACATTGCAATCGAATTATTCTTCGGTGAAAAGTTGTCTTGTTTTAAATCAGATTTGCAACAACACATACAGACCCGACAACTAGATTTCAAATACCTAATCGTTTCTTTTCGCATTTTCCTGAGATAACAGAAATAGGGTTATTTAAAATATAAGTTTTTATAGTTTTGCCTTTTATTTAAAGACCTAAAGGTTTTAAATTTGAATCGCACCAATATTATCTTATTTTCTAATAAAAATTGCCGTCAGCAGTTTTAGTGTCATAATACATCTTTGTACCGGTTGTGAACTTTAAATTGATTTGTAATAATGTCAAAATGACATGTTTGGCATAATAGAGTCGGATGTAAGGTTATTAAATTGTAAAACAAATTATAGGTATCCGTGAATTAAAGTAATTGCATGTAATTATGGCCAACAGTCTTACCACAAACCTAATCAGCTATAGACTGAAAGGAAGTCTATACTACATTTAATAATGAGTGTATATGAGATAAATAAAGTATTTATATGCCATTAATTAATAACACACGCAATTTAGTTATTGTAATAGCAAAATAAACTTTATATTTACATTTTCACAAATCATAAAAAATGTAAACTTGCTAATAAGGATTGGATTTGGGGCGTGAATAACATTTTAATGGCACTTAGATTAGGGTTAAAGTCATAGGTAGGGCCTAAGATTAGATAGTAAAATAGCATTAAAATCTGAATATTGGTTTAAGTACTTACGTTGATGCTAGATTGTAAAAGACTGGATTAAGGCACTCGCTCACTCTCAAAGCAATAAACTCAGCCATACCAAACCACCAGTCCACTACCCTGCCACGTTGTGTCACTATTTTTACGTTAACTGTGTAGAAGTGGTAAACTAAAAATGATTTTAGTTAGTTAGTTTAAATCAAAAATTTTCTATTTAACCAAAATAAAATAAATCTACATTGTTGCTCAACTGGAGGGTTGTTTAATACTCCTAAGACAAAACCATATAAAAATACGCTTCAAGACAAAATTTTGCATATTTAAAACAATATAGCTTATGTCACACAATAAGCTATAATAAGTAAAAAAACATACTTGTGTATGGAATGTAACCAAGAAGAAAGGAGCCAACAATAAGCGAAAGTTGCAACATGACTTGCTTTTCCTTTCTCTGACGTTTTATCTCCACACTTTTCATGTTGCTTGTTCCTCTTGAGTTGTAGGTACTGCCTACAAAATAAAAATCAATTATTTAAGATGTGTTGAAAGTGTTTTTGCTTGATGTTTTAACTCTGAACAACTTAACTTGTGCACAACTTACTTTACTCGTAAAAAAACTAATTAGGCCTATGAAAACTTCTCTATTAAATGACTCAGACCTTAGACAACTTAACCAACAGACAACTTAATTTGCAAACGATTTAACAAACACAAACGCAAGACACTGGACAACTAAACTTACAACTAACTTAACTGATAAACATTGTGTAGGTTTAAAGACTTCGATAAAGTTTTAGATAAATAAAATATATAGGGTATCTGCATGGCAGTGTAAGCGGCCGTTGGCTAATATATTAATGCTTGGGTTAAACTAGGTATAATATGTTAAATGTGGTTAAACACACCTCTTTAACCAAATTGTCTTTAAAAATATATTGGTCTGTAACAGAATATTAAAAACTTTAGCTAAACAAAAAACATTAACGGCAGATTACGCCCAATATTATAAACATAAAAAACATCTTAAATAATTTATAAACAAAAAACGTTACGCCTTCAAAATAACATTGGCTAACGCCCTTTAATTTTATTTATAGATGTAAAAACATAAAGTCATTGTTATTACAAACATCAACGAAGTAAACCTTAAACCTTTACCTAGTTTAACTTAAAAACAAACAACACACCTTCTTGCTTTCTACACCACAACATTTTCTACCACAATATGCAAATATTTACTTATTTACCCATATTTAACATTTGTTATACTTATAAGCTAATGTATCTGTAAACAAAAACTGTATTGCTTAGCCATCTTAAAAATAAAGCACTGTTAAGAAAGGAATGTAGCCCAAGCTTATGAAAACGCCTGAAAGCACTTCGGGCAAAGCTCGATTTCATTTCAGGTTAAACAAAAAGCAAAAAAAAAATTTTGGCGTAACTCTTAACAGCATAAGTTTTGCTTATGCAGGCACGTTTTAACCATGGCAACTTTAGTTATAAAATATAATTATTGCACATATATTTTAATAGTAACTTACTTATGTAGGCACTCCTTTTTATTCGTTTATCACGCAACATGTAGGCCATTGCAATGGTCAAAATAATCAATGTTACAATGGGCACATAAAAGAGAATTGGATAAGCAATTGTCGTATACAAACGGAACGTCTGTACCCTAAACAAAACAAAATAATAATAAGTTGAAAGTAATAATAAAAAAAATTTTAAACAGAAAAAATGTGTATGAAATATAAATTTGGGTTTAATTACCAGTTGAGATCCAAAGTACAGGATGGCCATTTTGAGTCCACGTTGTTAGAAGTTCGATCTCTCACCCGGGCATTAAACATCATCGTAAATGGGATAAAACCAACCACAAAGCTGAAGAACCACAATGTCCCTGTCATTATCTAAAAACATAAATAATATTGCTTCTAATAATGTCAACAATAAAAAATTGAACACAATTAAATATTTTTATTTTAATAAAATTCGTAAATGTCTAATGTAAACAGATATAGCATTAAAAAACTTCACATAAGAGGTAAATGTTAAAACAGTAGAAAATTTAAAAATAAAATTGTGCAAATTTTTTAAATTTTAAAATTTATTATTTTACCTTAACATGAACTACTTTAACTCGATAGTAGGTTGGTGGAGACTTAATGGAAACAAATCGAAGAACTGCGAACAACAAGATGTGAAATGACGTCACGTATGACGTCATCAGTTCCGTTGACCAAAAGAGCTTAAAAATTATTTAAAGTTTTTTTTTTTGATTTAAAATAAAGTTTCAAGTTAAAAATATGGCCTAAAGGAATTAAATTGGTCGTTTTATATGTTGTTCACTGAAGATTTATTTATTAAAACTTATATGACTTTTAATACCATTTTTCTATCATATTAAAATGTATTACAAGTACAGTATAAAGTTTATAATAATCCCACTTTGCACATAAAATCCGAGATGTCCCAATAGTCAAACCCCCAAGTTCTACGATAAAGAAATAAAGGACTAATTAAGGCGGAAAGAAGGTCGGAGAAGCAAAGGCTCAATATCAGATAATTAAAAGTCGACCTGGTACAAAACATTCATTGTTAGTAAACTAAAGCAGACTTTAACAAAATAGCCAAGCAATTATAATACAATATTGTATATAATTATAGTTATATTGGAATTAAATGATTTTCTTAGTAAGCACAAGTTAAAATTACAAAGTTTAATTTGCCTGGCTTAACCATTTAGTGGTTTAAATTAATTCGTGGAAAAAAAGTAATTTCATATAATAAGGCCAAACCCAACTTTAATTGAATTCCGCCTAAGCAAATTCCGAATACAAATTATAAAATTAATTATTGAATGTTTATAAAATTAAGTCTGAAAATAAAAAATAATTCTTACTTTAGTTTTTGAGATTTCGATATTACGATAATGGTAACAATATTTGCCCATACTCCCAACACAAAAAGTGTTAAAACAATTGCAGCAGAAATAATTGTATCAACTTCTTTAAATGGTTTCTCGAATGGCTCGAAAGTACTAAAATGTAAAAAAATATTATATTTTGCGAAAGTTTTATACGTTTTTTTCTGACAACCAGAAAACAACAAATAATTATGTTAAATGAAAACGTTTACAATTTTTATCAAATACATAGTCAAATTTATTTTTAAATTTTAGTTTAAAACAAAGTAAAATGATTTTTTTGCTTACATGTTTGATGAAACGTTTGAAGTCATCCTTAATTTTTTTTAAAAACAAATTTAATTATTTTTGGAATAGGTATCTGAAAATATTTCTTCTGTTATAAAAAATTCTACATATGATACGATTATTACCTTCGTAAAATTAACAAAATTTACCCGTTCTTTTAGTATTATTTTTAAGTATTTGTAAAAACATTTTGCTTAGGCTAATTAAATGTATTGCTAATTTAATCAAAAGTTAAAATTAAATTAAAAAAATTAATTATCATCATCTGTCCCAATCAAATTCCAGAATTAAATGAAACTAATCCAGCAAAGTTTTAATATATAAAGCAACATCCATACCCCCAGGCATTTATTACCTTAGTTAATACCTTAATGTTAAGTACAGCACCAAGTTTTGGCGCGTTTATCAACTTAATTACGGGTCAATTTGACCTTCATAATTTTTATAATTGTGTCCTGGAAGTAAGTACCGTTCACTTTAAAAGCTTAAACCAGAAATATGTTGTAAACGACATTTAAAATAATTGGCTTTACTGCTTAAATATAAACTCTAATTGCAACTTTCAAACATGCAATAATAAATCGTCGAATCGCGCCTGATTACCTTGTGTATAGCGTGCGTAAAAAAATTTAATTTTAACACAAAAAATGGAAATTAAACATGATAATTTTTGCAGGTTAGCCTTTACCATAACGTGAGAAACATAATTATTTTTTAACGACTGTTAATCTATAAAAAAAACGTGTAACCATAAATCAAATACTAATTTAATAGTAACGTTTTTATTAATATCATTTATTTATAATGCTTAAACCTAGCCTAAGCTAAAGAAACACAAAGTTAATTTCACATCTTTAAGCAGATATATTTTTCAAAAATCCCAAGTCAAATATTGATTTGACATACAGTAGTTGGCGTCAAGGAGCAAAGGATATAACAAAAATACAACTAAACCCATAAAATTTTAAAATAACAACTTTAAAAATAAGATTTTTTATAACACAACGTTAAATACGCTTTTGCACACAAAACTTCACGTGGTAGCAAGTAAATAGCGAGTATATAAAATTTATCAATCTTTATCTTAATCACTTCTGGTGATGACGTACTTGTAAATAGGAAGTAAACGGATGGTAGCTGAACGGAAAGGCGCGTGTAATATCAGAGGGAAGATTTACAGTAGTGTGCATAAATATTGTATACATAATAGTTATGTCACGTTTAAAAAAAAACAATATGAAAAATAAAGGCTTAATAAGATATAACAAAAGCCAAAGGCTGAGTTTTGTATTGGACTTGATTAATTGTCGTTTAAAGTTACAGAGCTATGGAAAGCGTTGAATGAATAAATAATTTAGGCTTTGCTGTATGTTAGATAGGGTTTAACTTAACAAGCTTCGAATTAAGCTTTAGTTGTTTAATATGTATACTCTTTAAAAATGTAAAGTTTTAAGTAATTTTGTAATACAGTAATATAATATGTGTACCTTAGAAAAGTTAGAGTAATTATATATTACATTTAATTTAGTATTTTTAAATCAGAATTAAATACCCTTACAAACGAGGCCATTTAAATTATGTTGTTTGACAGTCAAACATTTCTTGTGTAACAATAAATAAGTTCAGTTGAACTCATAAATCGCTTAATATTGGACTTTCAATTATTAACTATACACAATGCATTGAAACCTGTTGCAGGACTTTATTAAAAATACTTAGCAGCTTGAGTAGGCTAATAATTTAATTAAAATACACATGGAAATTTTGTTCATGATATTTATGTTTTGCGTTAATTTTTAGGCCGTTCAACAGTAAACTATGATGTCATTTCAGCGCGGCGCGTTGTCTATTATGTAAACAGAGCAAATACGGTTTAATGAGTATGCAAACGGATTGGACAATATAAAACCTATACCGGATAATAAAGCAGTATTGCAAATTATGCAAACGAACCAGCGTGTGTTAAAACAAGCGTATGTTTAACAAAAAGACCGAACTATTTGTAAAATACCGATTGATTTAATAATGACAAAACATTTTAAAAACAGCTGAAGATTAAATCATTGACCAAAAATAGTTTTGGTGGCTATAAGGTTTTATTTATTAAATCAGTTCTTATTTTTTATCAGACTTTTCAGCGGTTTTGAATAGATAAATTTTTGAAATTATATTTTTGATTTTTATCTGCATTGGGAATATTCGTCGACAATGAGCTTATAGTCGCCATGGTGATGATGACGTCACAAATTTCAGATCAAAATGGAGCAGTAAAGGATAAAGAGTTTGAGGTAAGATCTCCGCAAAATTTTAAAAATAGTTTTTTTTTAATTTAAAAAGTAAAATACGACCTAATGTCTTAAAATAAAATACAAGCTTTAATATAAAATGTGGTGTATTTAATAAAATATTAGCTAAATAAAACCATGTGAACGGTGGAAAAAACGTTTTTAAATGGCGCCCACACATTATTCAGTACAATAGGCATATAGTTGCATTATATACCAAACCACGTGATTGAAATGCCAATAAAATTAGACCTTATCTAACATAACACCATATATAACATTGTGCTTACACAAAAATTAGCATATCACAGTAGGGCATTTTTCTTTTTTTGATTTAAATTATTTAAATTGATTTCATTACATCAGCGATATGGTGAAACTTTAATGTTTGCTCAGCAAATACGCAGTGTTTCGCCGTACTGCAAATTAATTTTGTAGATTGCACGTCTGCACATTAAGTTTATAGCGATTATTTATTAACCGGTAAGGGTTCCAAGTTATACTTTCCTCTCTGAATAACTAGAGTTCACAATGACGTAATCATATTAAAAAATGCAATTGTTCAACGCATTTAATTAAAAAAGAAAGTGGTTTGATGCGTTGTGATAAAGTCATTAAATAACAATAACGCTGTATACAACAAAGGGTTATAGCCCAAACTTTACAACAACATACGATATTAAAAATGCCACGCTTAAATGAGTTTAAAGTTAACTGTTTTCATCGGATATTTGGATCGGTTTACAAAATACCAAACAAGAAATCTGAAATGAAAATATAAACAGAAACTTTAAAGTCAGTCAAATAAAATCTTTTATCACAAAAAGAAACTAAATTCAATGTGGTTACGTTAAAACTTTTTCTTCAAACCTCTAATTTGATTTTGTTGACATTTCTATGATAAAATGTTAAAATTCAAAGTTTCTGGCTGTCCACAGACAATTCATTATTGCAAACAGAAACTTATAGTTCATTACTTAAACACACAAGTCGATAAAGAAATCAAGTTTTTTTTTAAAAAGTTCTTTTTTGCAAAGAGGTGATTGCCCGTCAACATACTACTTAAATAAGGAAGACACAATTTGACAAATATATTAATTATCTTACTTGAATATATTGCAAATACCTACAAAGCAAAACGCTTTGTATTATGTGATGTTAATGAAATGAACTTTAAACGAGATTATATTGACCCAATAAAGTAAAGTTACGACGGGTTGTGGTATTTACTATTAAACACCGAACGTAATTATACCAATATGGTTCACTTAATTTATTCTTATGCAAATGGTATTTATACACAGTCATTTTAAATCCATTATATATTTATATTTATCATATGGGGAAATAAATTTAACTAATATTTTACTGTTAATGTGTTGCAATTTTTAAATATGGTTTAATTAAGGCCTTGTTTTTGTAAGCAAATAACGCGAAAATAAAAGATTTGATTAAGTAAAATTAAGAATTGTTCGCTTGGTGGTGAAAGAGAACATTTAAAATTGTTAAAATTTAGGAAAATTTTAAAATAGATATTTCTCTAAAAGTATTAAAATAATATATACAAAATGTCAATTAATATTACACAAAATTAGTTAAATATTTTTATATTCGAATTAATGTTTATTATTAAATATTTAATCTAGTCGTAAAGTTAATTTTCAATTCAAAATTGATCCATTTATATATAAATATAACAGCATGGCTACAACATTTGCTCGCATCGTTTTTAAATATAATTCCACAGACAATTTTTTTGCTTCGTCTAGGCACGATTTCGTCATTAAAATTTATATTTAGTTTACACGCAAATACTATTAGGACCAATCCGAGAAATGCCGGTTGTTGTATTGCGGTATTACAACTAACTTAATTATTGATTAATGTGTTAAATTTCTTATTAGTTATTACGCATTGTTGAAGCCTATAAGGTGTAGGCTAAATTTTAATTAGGGGTTGTATATCCTATTTATTATTTATAAGCATGAAATCACAAGCATTAATTTTGAAGTAAAACAAGTGAAAACCGGGAAAAGGCATTAATATTTTACAACACATAGCACAAAAATTTTAAGATAACTTACAGTTTTCATAAAAACTATTATATTGTATAAAAATTTCAGATTGGAGAAATACATTTTACAATTTTTTAATAGTAAACAAAAAACAAAGAAATGACATTTTTTGATCTGTTTGTTTATTTACATAAGGAGAATTTTCAAACTGCATGACTTAAAATTTAATCTTACCAAAGCCTGTACACACACCCGTGGAGCGTTATTAATCTCATGGGATTATATATAACGACAGACTTTAAAGACAGTAGATTTTTGTTATCATCTAAAAACAAAACGGGCAGAAATTGAACGTATCAAAAATTCCCTTGAACGTATCAAAAATTCCCCAAATTTTTCCAAAAAATTCAATTATTTTTTAGTTGGATTTTCGGAAAAATATTACTCAAGAAAATCAGATAAAATTATCGTGTATAAAACTGGACGCCATAACCTATCACTATTTATATCGAGATATGACGTCAGTAATTTAATGGAAAAAAGTTTTAATACGCAGTGTGCATAGAAAGCCTCGTCATATCTATCACGACCCAAAGTAGTGGTTAAGGCACTATACTGTATTATACATTACAATAACCTAGCATACCAAAGTTAAAAGATTTGTATTTAGAAACAGTAATGTATAGAGCAACATTGGGTTAGTTTTTGTAGTTCAGTTGAGGTTTGTTTTACGTGATTAAGTTTGTTAAAAACTAATAAAATGGTTAATAAATTTTGGAAAATATTTTGATAAAAATAAAAATATTTTGATTATAGTTTTATTATATATAATTTAAATACCCACTTTTAAAAAATACTTTAAAAGTACATTTAATATTATTAGTCTTTTTACAAACAATTTTAATTAATCTTAAATTCAGGTTAGCGCTGGAAATGCGTATTGGCTGTGTTTAAAATTCGTGATAATACTAATTCAGTATAGAATAATTACTTAACAGACTCAACAGTGTATGTAAATCAAAACTACGCAACAGAAGGTTGCTCAAATTATATAAGTGTGCCAAAATTTCCTTAAAAGACTTGGCCTTTCTTCTTGTAAATGGCAAATTAAAAATAATTAAGTCAATAGGTGCAGTGGGTAGTGCGAATTTTTTCTTGTTCAACACAATGTTTTCTTAGATTTTTAGGCCAATTTGCGAGCCTTTACCACGATCTTAGCCTAAGGACATTAAAATATTCCGTTAAATAAAGGTTATAAAATAGCACGATATAAGATAGGCGAAACACGATACTTTACTTTAACCAAAAATTTTAGAAATACAAAATAATGCGTTTAGATTTTGTAAAGTGGTTAGAATTAAAAACAAGTTTATTCTAAATAAAGGCAGACTTTCTCGTCAAAGGGGTTTACTGTAATGTTGTTTATTCATTATCAGTTGGAATTTTTTTCTCAATTCGGGTAATTCAAAAAAGGTATTTTTTCCAATATACCGGGCATTGATATGCGACTGTCACGTGCTTTCATATTAGTTGTTTGGTTTCCTAATTATTTATAAGTGTGCAGTGGGAATAGAATGACGTCACGCAGCCTTGATCGCCGCGTATAGTTTAAAAGTCATTTTCTTAATTTATTAATATTAAAGTTTTTACTAAGACAATAAATAACAGATAAAGAAAATGTAGAAAAATTATTTCAGGAATTTCCTAAGTTAAGTTATTTGTAAACCGATACCAGTCACTAAACCAAAATTAAAATAACCTAAAATAGCTTCTACGTTCATGTATAAATAAATTTTCATGTGCGTACCGACAAAAAGTGAAGTTAGTCAAATAATAAACAATCCAATACCCAGTTGGATTGGTGTTATTAAATTAGAAGAAACTTATAAATAGATTATTTTGTTTCTAACAATATCAACGGAAAAGGGAATGATAACATAATCAAGAATTCTCACCTAATCACTATATATTTAATTCACCTTTCTACTATCGCTGCCTGGTATTATGTCAATTAGATGTAGTTTTAGGTAAATGCGCATCTGTTTCCAAGGAAATTAGGCTATGAGTAAAGTCAAAATAGAACAAGAACAGTTATAAGAAAGGGTGCACAAATTTCTTAAAAGTTTTAGTTTGAACAGCATTTAAATTGTGTATAATAAAAAAGGTTGGTAAAAACTGTTGAAACATGGGCGGATATATCAATAATACGTTTGTCTTTATACCTATAGCACACCAACGCAATATATTTTTAAAATCGACGTCATATTCCTAACTGATGTTGTTTACGTTGCAAATTTAGATGCACCACAAGCAACACCCTGTTAGGTTTAACAGTAGCGAAATTGCCCAGAGAATTTTAAAAAGTTTAAGTTTCTTAAGCGGTTTCTCTTTAAGGAAAGTAGGTTTCTGACGTGACTTATTCCCACTGGTACAACAATGTAAGCTCAGGAAATACTTAAAACATATTTTCAGTTTGCATTGGCGTGAGCTTGTTTTAGTTGTATTTGTATTGTTATGTAAGCCTAAAAGCACAATAAGCATTTGTAAGACCTATAGTTTTGAGCTTGTAATGTCGGAGTTCCTATCACGATATTTAAATAAGGAAGTAATTTGACTTAAGGCAGCTGGTTAAGATACCTTAATAGGAAAGGCTAATGATAAACAGTATTATATTTAAATGTTCAAAGTATGTTTAAAATGTACACTATTGTTTTTAGTTGAAAATAAAGTTGTTATTTTAATTTTTATAATTATGCTTTCGAAAACCTTAAACTTTTAATTAAGAAATTGTCTTGAGCATGGAATACGTGAGAATATTTACAGAAATAGAGTTGCGTTAGATGTGCAAGTTTCGTTTTAATTATCAACTTCCGCGTACTATCAACGTTGCATGTACCGCTTAAAAGACATTTGGTGACAATTTGTTGTTTGTTGCCCCTGTTTAAACAACAAAACAAAGGCAAAAGTCGCTTAGAAGATTTTCTTCAATCAGGGTGTATGTTTATTTTGTCATTCGTCGAAACAGTCGAAATAAAGAAAGAGACTTTTTCCGAATTTGCGAAATTACTTCTTTATTGTTTACCGTACCTCATCGCTGCTAGCCCACCGTTTAATTAACTCCTCGCAGTTTGAAATTCGTTTGAAATAAGCCTAATTTAACAAGTAACGTGCTTCGATTAAGGTTAAACGTTATCGTATCAATGGCTTAATATATAAGTTCAATCGTTAGGCACTGATGTCATATTTTATTGCGATGGTGAACTAAGTAGTTTACGTGTTTTTAAACCTGTCAGTTTTATTGTTATTGAGTTTAGACAAGTAGAAGCCAGGTTGTCTTAGGTTATTTTTTGTTCAATTTGTTGATAACATATAAAAATCGTAATAACAGTTTTTTAATATTAAATAAATATGAATAAATCTGTTTTTATTAAAAGTGTTGTTGACTGGTATAAAGTAAACTGTCAGATTCAATTTATAAAACAGCAGGGTGTATATCAAAATTGTATTATAGAATTTTAAAAGATATTAGGAAAGTGTTTATATGGATAAGTCATAAACTAGTTGGATAGAAAGTGTAAATTTTAGATTTGTGACGTTTTTAAAGTTGCAACTAATTGTGAAATACGTACTTGTACTTATAAAACTTTTTTTACAGAAATAAATATGATGAGGCCGAATATTTTATGTAAGTAAAGCAATCGAAATCGATTAAGGTTCTGTTTCTAATTAATTATGTTTATTGAGTTGGAGGACATTAGTCAGAATGGGAATTCCATTAATTTCACAAACAACAATCAATCAAAAACAGATTTTACAAACTATGGCCTACAAAGGCCGGACTATCTACCTCTAACAAAACGTCAAAGTTTCTTCCCAACGCTACCTCCCACTCCGGAGTATATCCCAAAAGAAAGATCTTACTCCAGTCTTCCTAGAACAGTAGTGCATCGTTTAATAGATGATGACGTATTCACGAAAACTCCAATTTACGAGCAACGTACGTCGTGCGTCATACGTTCACGCGAGTGTCTTGACGCAAAGCCACGCACGCTTGACGCAAACGAGCGAAAAGACTGTTGCCCGTGGCTACTCGAGCGCTGGCTTAAGTTTCTCGGTAAATCTCCTCCAAAACGTGACGTCACCGTTCACTGTGAGGTCAAAAAACGTCACAACGGAGTCGCCAAATCGCCGGTGACCAGCCCGTTTCGTAGAAGGGCAGCAACCGTTCAGCCTGTTTCCCTTTTCGGAAAGGTCTGTTTACAGTTTTTAAGAGATTTCCCGCCATTTTACTCCAATTACAAAATATTTACAATTTTTTTAAAATAGACGGACGTACTTCATAATACGTAATGGATATATGAGCATTTAAGTTTCTTCTTCACAACTTATTTATCTGCCTTGTTTTGCAGGAAAATCAAAGAATGTGGGGTGAAGAACGCCACGATGACGTCATATATCGTGTTATGCTTCGGCGCATTCGAAGAACAGGCACGCCTTCAGAACTGGTAATTGCAAAAATTGTTAAATTACAATATTTACAAATTCAAATAAATAAATTTATAAAGTATCAGATTTTAAAAATATTTAATTTAATTAAATTGTCTTTAGGTTGACGGTTTGCAATGGGAGACGCTCAAGGTAAAACAAATCAAATATGCAACCCTTGATCGCCTTGTTTCCCAATTGTGTCTTTCCTGTGTGGAGGACCCCAACTTTCTCACTGTGTTTTTAGCCACGTATCGTTCATTTGCAACCCCCGAGCTTTTACTGGAAAAAATATCCGAACAGTAAGTTGTCGTGTCATTATGACATTTTTAATATAAAAACATTAATTTGCTTTTGATGACGTCTTTCCACAGGCAAACTTCCATTTGCACATTGTTATAAATCAGATTAAATTGTTTACTTGTCAAAACATGTGTCAATAAAACCTTTGCCTGACAGGGTTAGTTTAATATGTATGCCAATATGTTGATGTGTAAATATTTATAAGTAAAGTGCAACAAGCAATCAACGATAAGTGTGCTAACCAAGTGCCTACCAAAATGCATAAAAAATATACAGTTTAAGAAACTCTATTTCAGAATTAGGTTAATTTATGTACCCAAAACCCATTATGTTTGGTGCTATATAAAGTAAATAGCTCAACCTAGATTTTTACCACGAAACTCGACTCCTTTTCCCGGCATGCATATTTTATTACAACATGTATTCAATGCTTAACAAGCGTGTCCGATTTTGACGCGATGTCTCCAAATCAGCACAATTATTTCCTGACCCTAATCCGATCAACAAGTTCCTTTGGCCTAAACACAGGGTCATTGTATTGATCAAGTTATTTTTTGCCGCATATTTGGATAAGCACTTTAAAAAACATAGCCACGTCATGTTTTTGTTGCTTTGTTGTTCTGATGTTGACAATTATTTGAATTCAGTTTTGTTTTTGTCACAGAATTGATCGTTTAAAAAATGAATCACCTGAAAAGCGAACACCGGCGATTAGGTATGAGTCATGATATAATTATGTAAATATTTAAAATTGTCATTAATGTTACGACCAATGCAAATGACGATTTAAAATAAATAATAAAACTATTTTTATTATTGCAACAGACTTATTCAAAGAGTTTTAATATCGTGGATCGAAAAATATTTTAACGAAGATTTTTATTCTCCCCCTACACATTCTCTGATCAAGCGAGCTATAGCGCTTGCCGAGGAAAACAATTTAAATGACGTCACTGATAATGACGTCACGAATACGTCCTTGGAAAATAGGGAGTGCGAGTTTGCGACTTATTTAAAGACGAAACTGAAAGCAGCTGAAGTGAAAGAAGCACAAGAACAAATGATACAAAGTAGGATATTTTTTCTTTACAATTCTTTCCTTTTAGCGAACATGTTTCATTAACATTGTCAAAGTTTGGGCAAAATATGTGATATCTTGTGTTTCTATAACATAGTGTCATATTTTATCTTTAGTATACATTCGAATCCAAGTTTGGCTTAAATTGTACCAGTTCTAGTATAAATTAGTTTTGTTGTTTACAGAAATGAACTCCCCCTCCCATTATTCCGACATCCTGGAAGAAACGGAGGATATTACTTTAGATGATGAAGACAATTCGTTTAACTATACTTCCTCCATAACTTTTTTAAACGACTTAACTTCGTCCCAAGTTGCAAAACAACTTACTCTAAAAGCTTCGGTGAGAAACACTTGTAATTCTGGGAAAGTTTTATATTCCCGTAAAACATTGGGAATTGGAATGGCATTTGGGAATTGGTTATGCTTAAATCGCTGACCTAATTAACCTTACTCACACTAACTTTAAAACATACATAAGAGTTAAATGACTTGTGAAGTAAAACTCTTTCAATTCAATAACTTGTTTTTATTTTATTTTTAGATCCTGTTTAGTAGGGTTGTGCCACATCACTGCCTAAAAGCTGTCCGATCTTCAAAAGAGAAGCCAGCTTGTGTTAAGTCCAACATAGACCAGTTTAACATGGTTGTGTATTGTGTATGGGGAACTTGTTTATGCCCTAGTCTAAAGACACCACAGCGAGCAAAAATCTTTCAAAAATGGATCGAAGTCGCACAGGTTCGTATTTTTTAAAGCAAAACTTGCATTAAATATGTATATACTCTAATTATAAAGGAGTGTACATACCGAGAATAGAGAGAAGTGTAACAATACAATAGCACTTCCAAATTTTAATGACCTCGTATTTTAGGAATGTTGCGAATTAAAAAATTTCTCTTCACTGTGCGCCATATTATCGACCTTGCAAACTCACGTAATACATCGACTCACTAAAACATGGGCAGCTGTGCCAAAACAAACAATTGAACTTTTGGGTGAACTCAAAGAACTGAACACTAAAGAGCTTTTAAAGGTTGGTTATAATACCTTATACTTACTTTTGTGGAAATAAATACATTACAACTTTTTACCAATATACTTTTAGCATACTGTATACATTAGGGTATAAAATAATAAATTTTTATCTTTATTTAGCCCGGTACAGCCAAAACAGTTCTGGACACCAGTTCGCTAAGTAAAGTGTACAGGGACGCCCTCACGCGACAGAAGCGGACAACTTACGCCGAGACTATGCACGGTACAGTTCCATACCTTGGTTCGTTTCTGACGGATTTAACTTACCTTCACACGGCTATGCCAGATAAGCATGAGGTAATTTTAACATAACTATCTTTTTAAAACAAATTGTTTATATTTTGACTTGATATACTTAGTTTGTTTTATCAAAGTCAAAGTTACAATGTTTCCATTAATAAAGGCCTACAACGTTTTAAAATTTGTTTGTAAAGATTGGTTGTATTTTTACTTTAGACTGGATTGATTAATTTCGAAAAACGGCGAAAAGAGTTTGACTTTTTGGCTCAGCTCCAGTTATGGCAAGCATCGGCTCGTTGTTATCAAAATATTGAAAGTGATCAAAAGTTCCAGTCCTGGTTTAGCTCTGTCACGTTACCAACCAACGAAAAAGCGTAAGTTTGTAAAAGCAAATGTGTTTTATTCATAAAGGTTATATTGAAATAAACATAGTTTATCGAATACCTCATGTTTTTAGGTTAACTCTCTCAGAAGAAATAGAGGCACCAGCACCAATTCCAGTGTCACCATCTAACCCATTGACTCCAATTAAAAGAACAATATCAGAGTAAGTAAATAAGGAAATTTAGTGGGTATTTTAATAAGGTAGAAGCAAGTGTATGCCCCTTGCACTTGTTTATATTTTAGATATTATGTTGCTGATATCTAATTAAGTTTTGCTTTATTTTTATTAGTATGTTTCATCACAATGGAGGTTTGGAGTCGAGTGGAAGTAGCTCCTCATCACTTCCAATTAACCATACTCGAAATCCAAGCAACGACGGCTCTGAAGCAAGGTAATAAAAAATTCAGGACAAAATATTAAGATAAAGTAAAAAAATTTTTGCTTTCAGTAAAAAGCATCCTTTTAAGTGTTTTGCAATATATTGTAGCTTCACAATTAATTATTCAATTTTTGTGTAGTTCTACAAAAAGCTGCGGGGACAGATTGAGACTTGAATTGCCTTGCAATGAAAACAAATGTGATGAAGTAAGCATAAATAATATTTTTTTAACTTGTTCAAATGTTAAGATTGAAAGGTGTGTTATCAAGTATGCAGAGTGTTAATTTGAAGTTATTTTGTTGCAGAGATTTATCAACATTCGGGTTATTCGAAAAGATGGAAACAATGACGATATCGAATCAAAAGTTATGGAGGTAAATAATCTTAATATAAATATTATATTTTAACATACAAACAATATTATATAATAAACAAAGGTTATTATTTAATAAATTATTGTTTTTTCTTTTAGTTAAGTCAAAACGACCGGGTACAAACTGTTATAAAACAAGTCTTTCAGTTATTTGAAATCGAAGGTGAGGAGGTCCAGAATTTTTCTCTCGTTCAGATTATATCCAATGAAAAAGGTATGCTAAACTGAATAATTATAAAGAGCTTTAATGATCAAGGTTGTTGGCCTAAATCTGCTATATTTTTACCTCATAAACAAAAAGATAGTAACGAATTGTTTATCAGGTTTAAAACTTGTTTATAATTATTCTTTTTAGAACTTGTTATGCCTGAATCAAGCAATGTTTTTTATGCAATGGTTGCAAGTCAGAATTTGAGTAAACAATATCAGTTTGCCCTGTTGGAGAAGGGAGCTGAAATTCCAAAAGAAAAGTAAGTTTTTGTGAACAAATATTTATATAGATATGACTTGTATAATCACCAAGCTGTTTATTGCTGGCAGAAAACACAAAAACTGTACTACAAACGTTTTGGGATTCACATTTTATAACCATGTCATATTTTAGGTCGCCAGAACCACCTGCAAATAATTTACAAAAACAGAAGAAGCGGCACAAGAAATCGAAGAGTCTTTCTGTGTCAACAAGCAACGTTAGCTCGCCCATGCGTTCGTTATTTGGCAACATAGCTCTCGGCAGTTTAACGATGGCAAGCGGGTCTTATTCGTTAGCTAAACAAGAAAATTGTTTGGAACATGGACGACATGATTCGGTGGAAAGTTCTGAAAAATCTGCAAGTTTTGATACTGTCTCGGTAGCTACATCTAACGATCTCAGTGATCAAGAGCATGATGATGATAGTGGAAACTATAATCTGTTCAAGTCTCTCAGAAAAACCCAGTCTCATTCAACGTTTGATACAGGTAATACACATTGCTTTAGCTCCAAAAACAAATAATAAAAAACCAGCACAAAATATAGGATCAAATAAAAAATATGACACGATAACTTTTATTAACTTTTAGTTTATTTTGATAGAACATAGACCGAGGTCGCATCCTATTTCAGGGCGTTCACCTTCTTCAATTCGTAAATTCTCGATTCGAACTTCATACCCGAATTCAGAGCAATCGAGCGAAGAAGAAGAACCATTCTCCAAAAGCATGGACAGCCGATTTAAGCAGCAAAATCCTGTTCGAAGAAGCCATAACGTATCAACCAGTTCGGATTTCTTCACAAGAAAGAAGGCAATCCGAAAACACCACAGTCACCCGAAGCAATCGAAGTCAAGTTACAGAAAAATGTCAGAGGACGAGATAAAAGCCGAATCTGTAAAGCAAAGCATCAACCTGCAAAGGCAAGACTCTAGATCCACCTTTTACGTAGAAATAGGCAGCAACGAAAGGTCGTCCGCACCTTCTTTACATAAACTAAATGTCGAGTCGACTATACCCGAAAACTCAGCAGAAATAAAGAGGAGAGTTTATTCGACTAGCAGAGCTCTTAGTGAACCAGACTTGCTAGACCGTGAGATCTCGGAAAATGAAAGTGTGTTTAGCGGTGGTGCTTCGCCTATTCGCCCGCGAATAATTCTTCAGTGTCCCTCGTTAAGCGTCCAAGAGACAAGCCCGCAAAAATCTAGGGTGGGTTCAGTAAGTTCGTACGGGAGTGATTTGTTCTCTGGAACAGAAACTTTAGATGCAGGGGGTGCACAGAAAAAAACATCAAATGATAAAGACGAAATCACGATTCTGTGAATACCACGTGATGATGTAATTTTCTTCTTTTTTTCACGAGCTAATTAATGTTCTTATTGCTATTATCACTGTCTTTAATTGCCTTCTTAGATTTAAGTTCCTGATAGCCATATTATTCATTTCTTTTCTTTTTTTATTATTTTCCCCAAGTGCAATGTTGGTTAATACTATTAATACAAACTTATTAAAATAAGATATCAGCGTGTTGTTTAATTAAACGTTATTGCTTAGAGAGAGTTTACAATATATATGCCTATGGAAAATTTAAGCTTAAATTTACTCCCACAAATTTAAGGTAATAAAACTGTTACAAGCATGTTGCAAGAAAAAATGTATTTCGGAACCACAATGCTGGAATGTTACAAAAAGCACAGCGCTTTAAAAGTTTTTTTAATAGAACTAAGATGTAAAAAGTACAAAAAATAAGAAAGATTGCCTCTATGAGAAATATAGCACAGTGACTAAAAAAAAAAAATTAATTCCGAAACCTTGAAGCCTTGCATAAAAAACTAAATTAAGCAGTTCCCATAGCTTCAGCAGCAATGTCATTTAACACTTTTGTTTCTTCAGTTATGACATCATCAGCTTCGACCAATCGCGAGCCAAGCTTCCACACATGAGCGACACCTTGTGACGATGCTGTAGCAACCCAAGATGGACGAGAAGAGTTAGTCAACATGTGGTTAACGACGTCAGGTTTTCCATCCAAGCTACACGAATTCCAAATTGTTTTTAATGCAATTGTAGTTAAATTTATTAAGTTACCTTAATCCAACAAATATTTATAAAATCCTTAAACATTTTTTCCTATCACATAAATATTAAAACTTGTCATAAATATTTAAAATAAAAACAATTACTAAGACAGTGGCGCTAAAAAAATTCATCACTTGTGGTATTTACGCTTAGTAAAAAAAGTTTAATACTTGCCCAATAACATCGCAATATGATAAACACTTTGATGTTTTTACATCACATGCTTCCAATCTTCCCCTCGTTCCTCCAGAGAAAAACACACAAGGTCGAGTTCTTGACCAAGCTGCGAAATACAAATAATTTGCTGTTCTGCCACCCACAGCTTCTTCTGGTATTATTTCACGAAGAGGGGTGGATTGCAAGGAGTGGTAAATTCTGAAAATTTTAAACAACAGTAAAATATTTAAAAAATTTTTGAACTAAAAAGTAATTTGGGCAAAATCCTAATTTTATTTTACAAAAAAAAGAATAACTCTTCTTTTGCAGAAGTTGTAATTAAATTAAAAGTGGGCAGTCAGATCTTCTCATTTGCATCATTGCACAATTGTATTATGTTCTTTCGAATCTTTACAAAAAAAAAATTTTAAAAATTTGGTCAAGAAGTTAGGGTTCGAATTTTTAGAGTAAAACAAACAAAAGAACATAAAAAATGAACTCTTTTCGTATCTTTACTAATCATCAACCTGCCCTATGTTACAAAGTGTATATTTTAAATAATATAATTAGGATTACTCAAAAATTTGCTACTTACCGGCAAACTTGGTCAGTAGAGCAAGATAAAAATAAATGTCGCTGAAAAGGTGACCAATCAATCGAATACACTGGTCCAATATGGTTCTTAATGGACACAAATTTATTTGAAGAAAAAAAGTTAAAAACTTAATGATGATAATGCGCTTGTTACTTATTGATAATAGTGCAAGTAACATAACATTTTACCTTGCAATATAAAAAAAACTAATTCTAGTTTTGTTAAAATTATAATAAATAATGAACAAATTGTACTTACATCATATGCAAAAGTTACTGGATTAGAATCCTCCACTTCAATCGAACATTTTAAAATCGAACCATTCTCACATCCAACCACCACACTTTCACACTGTGGTGCCCTCTTGTGTTGAATAATTTCAACTCCAACATCCACAGGGATCGGAGAGAAACAAGTTACTCCAATAGGACCTCGACCTTTGACTCCAGTTCGTCTGCAAATACAACAACAAATTTGAACTCATTTTGAAAAGTATTATAATAATTAGGTGTATTTTTTTCTACCTGACATAGTACTAATATAGTCGTATAATAAATAACTTTACCTTGGCAATTTCTGGGCTGTAATTTGGTAGTTCTTCTCAATTTTAAAGTTAGTTGTAATGCCCTGTAAATATCAAGCACAATATCAACATATATACCATAAACTTTAAATTTTAACAAAAACACAGGGTTTTAAAAATAACTCACTTTTTTATATCTCCATAATTTTAATTGTCCATCTGTGCTTGATGACAACAAACGTAAATATCTAAACAAAAAACACTTAAATTTGATCCAAAAAAATTTTGATTCATAAATTGATTAATGACACAATATAATTTGTCCTACAATTTTAATAAATATTTCAAGGTCTAATAACGAATTTAAAACTTTTTTTTCTTACTTGTTATTTTTATGGTCGAGCCAGCATAAACTTGTAGTTGGATCTTCATGATTTGCCTCTCCATAACTTAATTCATCATTAACTAAATCCCATATTGCTACTACTCCAGAAAACATACCCACTACAAAGTTCAAACAGATATACAAAATTATAAAAATCTATTTCCAGCAACTTTAATATAACTGTGTTTAATTTCCCAAATTTTTGTAGCTTTAAAGAAAAATGGTTTCTTACCAGCAACATATCTTGGAAATTGTGGGTGAAATGAAATAACTTGAATACTGCTATCCAGTTCCAATTTCTGATCACAAGATTGTGTATTTAGTTTAGGTCTATCCAGATTCCATACACATACAAATGATCTATAAATGTTTAAAATTTACACCAGAGTTTAGAAATATTTAAACGCAAATCACACCAATTTCAAAGCCCTTATTTTTGCATTATCAAAGATTCATTCCCAATAATGCAATGGTTACATTACCAACAAAATAAGTTGCTTTTGTAATTTAACCCAAAATTCTAGGCAAAAAACTTACTTAGAATCACTCCATGAAATATTTTCATTTGTACCATACGAGACGGCTACCGAAGCACCACTACTACTCCATGAAACGCAAGTAGCTTCCAAGTTCTTGGTTTTACTAGTTTTAATTATACTTTCTTCTATGAGGGTATGCTCACATGTTATTGAAGTTTCCGACAAATTTTCTCTCCTCTTGTAGATGTTGCTGTACAAACTGTGGGCAGAGTTGTTTACCTTAATTTGTCTGCAAATACAAAACAGGTGTTAGTATTGAACCTATATAATCTATTAACATTGTTTTTAATAACTATATTATTTACAAGAAGAAATTGATTACCTGTACAAATTGGTATTATTATTTATTTATTATTACATGAAATGAAAGAATCATATTACTTGGAAACAATTGGTTCTGCCTCTTTTAAAAATCTAGCCAAGGTGTTGATATTATATTCGGGGTTTAAATGCATTGAATTTTTCATCAAATCAATAAGTGAATCAGTTTGTGAAGTTGCATCTCTGGGTACATTGGTTTGACTTTCAACCTCATAAGTTAAGATTTCACTGTACAATAAAATATTAACTAACATTAAAATACTATTAGACACAAAACATTAAAAACATGTTGCTTACTTTAAACAACATTACAAAACAAGTTTTATAAAATATATAATTACTTAGTTGTAGTACAATGTATTTACTACATTTACATAGCAACCAATGTTAAACATAACAGTATATAAGCAAGGTAAATACACGAAAATTGAAATTTAAAACTGTGTCAACTATGTGGTATATACTTTTTATGTTTAAATACCTAAATAGGTAAAAAATTAACAAATCTAAATAGCTATCTTGCTATTTAAGTCGTTTAGTTTACAAACAAAACCAGCTTAGCGATGGCAACAAATAAACAAACAGTCCGTGTTTATGTTTGTTAGTCTACACTTGAGACATATAAACTAAACTAATTTAAATTAAAAAGTAAGTTTTGTGTTGACTAATATTAATGTTTTTAAAAGTAATTCGCAACAAAATATGTAAAAATCAAGCATTTGTACACGTAAAGACAAAAAAGGGCAACACACATTCTCCTACCTTGTTTGTGAACCATTTTCGCGGAGTTTCTTTTCGGTTTTCCAACTAGACAAAAATTCGACAGGTTTTTCTTCAAAGTCGGTAAACATTTTACGCTAAATCCAATACAGAAGAATAAAAATAAAGCTTTTAAAGACTAAAAGTTAAATAAAACTTGAAAAATGTGTACCAGTCAATGGTGAAACAATTCACGGCGCAAGCACATTTGTAACGACTCGCAACGCTTGAATGAAATATCTTTTCATGAAACTCAATTTTGGAGAGAAAAAAAGAGAAGTAAATACCGTCTCTCGTGGGCGGAGCTTAGCCGAGCTGTCCAATCGATAAACCGTAAATCATAGAACGGAAGAGCTACAGCCAATAAGAACGCGGTATCATAAAGAGAAATAGTAAACAATAGGGAGAGGGGTTCACGCCGTTTTACGCGCGCCGTGAAGTATTTCCAAACCAGTCGATATTTTCAAGTCGTAGACATTTCAGTTTTGTTCGCGTTGTGCATGGTATCAAGCATTGAAAGGTAGATTGAAAATTTGCGCAAGCCTTAACTATAAATCACTGACATTATGTCATCGCCAACAGCAGCTAAGAAGCCAAAGATAGATGAAAATAATGTAGGAAATGGCCCAGGTTAGTAAAATAATTTCGTTGTGAAAAAATTCTTACGTATTTAATTTTTTTTTGGTAGTCCTTAGGTGTAAAATAAGAAACTTGTTAAAAGTTATTGGTGTTTATTAAGTTGTGTGTTTTTTAACTTGTATTTTTTGCACTATTATTTAAAGTAAAAAGTTTGTGTAATGTCAATACACGACGTTGTGTACAATTTTATGTAATTTCTATATCTTTCCAGTTTCGCTCATGGCGTTCACGTGCCATGTGTTACACGTTGCGCCCACTTGCGGATTATAAAAAAATAATGTCTACTGATTTATGTAAACTATTTTATCTTGTAAAACAATGCTATTTAAATTTTTTTCATAAAATCATGGGCTCATTTATTAGGAATTAACTGCCTTTTTTATTTAACAAAACCAATCGTAAAAATGTTAGAAATCTTTTCATTGTTAGTAAAATTTAAATTACTTTATAGATAGCCAAGCTCAAGAAGCTATAGAAAAAATAGACGAACTACAATGTGAAGTGGACAGATTAAATGAGCAAGCTAGTGAAGAAATTCTTAAA
This sequence comes from Corella eumyota, assembly GCF_963082875.1. Taxonomy (NCBI): domain Eukaryota; kingdom Metazoa; phylum Chordata; class Ascidiacea; order Phlebobranchia; family Corellidae; genus Corella; species Corella eumyota. The sequence continues at coordinate 8,709,055 of NC_137491.1, forward strand.
GTGGAACAAAAATATGTTAAATTACGGTAATTATTTTTTTATTTACTTTAACTAACTAGTTTTTTTTTACCTGCAAACAACATTCTGCAATTTTTTTTTAGGTGGCCTCTTTTTTCCAAACGATCCTCTCTTATTGAAAAAATCCCCAACTTCTGGGTTACTACTTTCATAAATCATCCACAGATCTCGGCACTCTTGGATGAAGACGACGAAGATGTTTTGCATTATCTTACTAAAGTCGAGGTTATGGAATGTGATGACATAAAAAATGGATACACAATTAAATTTGTAAGAACCACATTAATTTTTTGGGGAATTAGTTGTTTTATATACTAAAACTGAGTTGATTAAGCACTATGATTTTGAATATGTTTTATCTTTTAAAAGTTATTGAATTTTTTAGAAATTTCGTGAAAATCCATACTTTGATAATGTATCAATTGAGAAGGAGTTTAACATGAATGAGGATGGAGATCCAACTTGCACCTCTACCCCCATCATGTGGAAAGAAGGAAAGGATTTAACGAAGCGCAATGAGGTTGGAAATTCTAACGGAAAGAGAAAACACGAAGAGCCAGAGAGCTTCTTCAGGTACAAGATTAAATTAAAGCAACTATAATAATGCAAATTAAATAACTAGTGAAATTAATATACATATAGTTTGTAACATTTGTCTTTGTTTATAAATTTTTGCCACTTTTTTGTAGTTGGTTTAATGATCCGGGGGATGCAGGAGCAGATGAGCTGGGTGAAGTAATTCGGGATGACATCTGGCCAAATCCACTCCAATATTACCTTGTCCCTGAGGGAGATATTGATGATGATGAAGAGGGATCAGAGGGAGATGAAGATGAACTGGAGGACATTGATGAGGAGGAGGACGAAGAAGATGAAGAAGATGTTGGAGAAGAAGAGGGGGCAGAGGTGGGCTAACATACTGAATAAGCAATTGTTATTTTAAATTTTACAGCTCATTTTAATTTTGAAATACTTTTTTTATAGGATGAAGACTGAGAAAAACAATCTAGTAAATCAAATTGCAAAAATGTTCCAAACAACTTAAACTCTACTGGTGCACAATTTACTGGCAAGTTGTAGTGACCATTTCCTTGCCTAAATAATCACCACTGCAAGGAATTTTTGTTTTATACTGTTTTCTCATTTTATTTTCATTATCTTGTACACTTTTTCATCAAGAGCATTCTCTGATAAAAAAATAAATCCGTGAATAATACTGATAGTTATGTATTAGTCCTTTTGATAAAAATGCTTGGCGATTTTGTATAGCGTTGTCACTTTTTTGCATATAAAAGTCTTGATTAATAACGTTTTTATAAATGTTTAAAAAAAAATATATAAATTAAAGCATTTGAAGCAGCTCGCAGTTGCAGAAGAAATATTGTAAAAAAAATTGAGACTTAAGTTCAAATACCTTACATAAACTTAAAGTGTGTGGCCCACGCTTTTTGTTTAGTATAATATTTAAGAATTAAATTATTAGGAAAGGTATATGGAACAAATCCCATCCAAAATAGAACTTTTAAGTAGCCTAAGTTGTCTGTAGTTACAATTTTAAAATCAAAAAATTTCAATTTAAAAAAAAAGTCTAAAACGCAAATTGACGTCACTCCGGGAGATTATGACGTAACAATGAAAGTATATGAAGAGAATTATTAAAAGGTCTGCCATACTTTTAACTGAGTCTACTGACTTGATCGCAATTTGTTGTTCGTCTAGTAATTTACTTACTACCACGCAAAGATTCTGTTTGCTGTAATTAAGACAGTATTGTGCCAATATAAAGCGTAACGTCGGTTAATGGTCAGTCATCTATTAGATCGCGCGAAAAAGGTTTCAGTCTAGTTAGCAATCTGTCTTGTCTGCTTGTAGCGTATTAATTTTAGCTAGCTTGACAGAAGGCACGAGTGATAAAGTAATGACAATATAACCTTATTTGCAGACAGACAACAGGAGTGTAGGCAAGCGTTTTTTCAGTTCAGACGTTATACAACATCTATCTTATTTTTTAATAGCATCTACATTATTGTTTCTGTTTATAAATTTTTAATTTACAATGGAATATTTTCGTCAAACTTCTGACTTTTCATTATCTGGTTCTGAATGTTCAAGTTCTAGCAGCTCTGATAACGTTCCACATGAAATACAACCGTTTATGTTTGAGCCTGAATATGCTGAAAATGAAACTTCCGAAGAAATAGCTACTGAAACTGTTGATATAAATGTCCTAAATAACACAGATTGGTAAGCTCAATACTTGATTATTGTATAGTAAGTAGTTTGTCACTGCTAACCATTGCAAAAAAAATTTAACTATATTTTATTGTAGGTGTGAATGTCAGGTTTGTACAGCAATGCCCAAACCTGAAGAATGTGTCTGTTGCAAAGCTTATCCCCAAATTATAGAAAAATTAGATCAGTTTTCAGAGATAAAGTGTATAACCCAACATCCAGGCTTCACATCTGTTTGCCTTGATGAGTGGGTGTTGGAAATGTCTTATTTTGGCTATAGACAACATCATGGCATACAATTATATGACGGCATTACCACTGTTCATGAGTAAGTTAGTTTAAAGTTTTTTTTAGAATTATTTTTGCTATAATAAAACTACCCAGTTAAAAAATATCTATATACACATAATTTTTAAAATAAAATCGATTCTATTTTTTAGAAAATATCGCTACACTGCGTACCGAAACTTTGTGAGATGTGTATGGAAATGGCTCGGAGAAAGACACAGAAAAATCATTCCTTCATGTGTTGTTACCACCATCCGAAATAAATACAGTTCGGAATTATACACAGGGTTTTTACCCGTTTTACATGATTAGCGTTTTTGTTTATTGGATTTTTGTTTATTATTACATGCACAAATAAAAAATAAAGCACAAGACAAAATTTCAATTTAATTTCTCAAAAGCGAGATTTGTAAGTAGCCAAGGCTTCTTCCTGTTCAGGGTGTTCATATTGTTTACAAAGAGGCTCTGGAATATTGATAGCCTTCCATTTTTTCCTAAAGCCTTCATATTCTTTTTCTGTTGCACCCAACAGAATCGTAATAACTTTGTTGATATACTCTACAAAATACAAAATATGATTATTGTAAAAATTTGTAGACAGTTAAGAAACCATGATATTTCCACTAACCATAAGTGGGTTTTTTTCTAATTTTTCTTATTGAGTATTGTCCTTTTTTTGCCTTTGGGAAATAAACTGCAACTGTGGGAATACCCTCGCTGCTCACTTGTAGATCTCTGTTGCAATTTTCATTATAATGAAGCACCGCCAAATATTGTCTGGGAGATAGAAAAACATGTGCAAAAAGTATATACTAAATTGTTGCTTTTACTGATTTTCCATATTCTTATAGCTACATACCTGCATAGCATTCCTGCAAAGGAAAATGCTCTCAATTTTGGAGCAAACTGTAACAGTAGACTGTTAAAGGCTTCTACAGATGATGTTTGTTTCATAGTGCTTAATTTTTTTATGTCCTTGCATAACCTCTTATTGTTTATAATTTTTTCAAGTTCAATGTAAACTGGTGAGCCTAAACAAAATACAAAGTATATACATTATTACCATTAACACAAGACTTAAATAATTTCCAACTTTTCCAACCCCCCAAAAAATTACTTACAGCTATTAATCCATTTTTTTAATTGCCTTTCATCACAAGTTAAATCATCATGTAGGCATTTCGGATACAACTCACTGTCATGGTTGTCATGCTTATCACAGACATGGTTTAATAACGATTTCCACTTGTCAACTATGAGTTGGCGATCATAGCCATCTGACGAGAGAGCACACCAGTACAAATGGTTGATAATACTCCTTGCCCATTCCTTTATTAGTTGACAACCATGCTTTTTTTCAGCAGCAATCAGGCTCTTCTTGACACCTATTTAATGAAAAAATGTTTTTACCTTGGCAATAAGAGTACAACATTATGTATATAATAAAGTAAACGCTTACTTTTTGCTACATGCCACACATCAAAAGTATGCTCAGTTGCTGACATGTTTTCCCTGACAAATTTAGAAATTTGCAAATGACGATCAGTTACCAATGTTTTAATGTGGAATCCTTCACTGTGTAAAAAGTTCATTGACCTTAAAAAACCCTCTTTTTCCATCGCATTGCTGCTTGTGGTTTCATTGCTCTGCAAAACAAGAAATTATTTTTAAATACAATGTCAGTGATAAGGTTATTAAGTTTCAAAAACTAAGACTTACTTGTACTAATTGTAAATCAATTACTTTATTGCAATCCAAGTCCAGAACTGTGTAGGTGCCATACTTTGCACTATGTCCTGGACTATCTGCTCTTCCATCGCCACCAACAGTTAAATTTGCACCATTTGAAATTTTAATTTCATTTAATATAGATGCTTGCTCAGATTTGTAAAAGTGATAAATCACTGGTTGAATGAAATTGGAAAAATGTCTTTTAAATGTGGTTTGCGAAATAGTAGCTATATTACTAGTTTCAAGCATTCGCAATACTTTGACGTATGAAAGGCCATTGCATATAATTGACCCAGATAACAAAAGATTTCCAGCCGGAATGTTTGATTCTAGTTTCGGCTGGCTGGGCCAAGACCTAGAGAAATCACACTTCCGACATGTCTGTGAAACTTCAATATAGCTTCCCATTCGATTGGAAATGTTTGCATTACAAAAACTGCCACAGAAAGGGCATAAGTTAAAAAGTTTCATTAAATTTTTGTGGTACACAATAAATTTTTCGTCTGTACTTCAATCATCTTTTGATAAGTTTCTGTTAAAAGAAAAAGTTTATGGAAATTACTATTTCGTTTCAAAAAAAGAAATAGTTTTTTTTTTGTTATAATAAGCTGTTGAAATAGCATTATTTTTGAAAACAGTTCTACTTACAGCGTTGATTCTAGATCACTAACATTGTATGAGACATTTTCTAAAGCAAATGTTGGGTCACTCTGCTCATCATCCACAAAACTCAAATCGACATTTTCAAATTTTCTTTTTTTTTGTGGTGCTGAGGTGCTTACTGGACCAATAAATGGTTTCCAAGTTTGGCCAAATTCAAATTTATCTACTGTAGCTTGAACTCCTATTAAATATTTAAAAAATTACACCTAATATTAAAATCTAGTGTAGTTTTTAAAAAAAATAGTCTATCATTTTATTAAAAAAGTGTTACCTATACTTGCTGTTTTAGTATCAGTCTGTGTATATTTTGACCACACATGATGTGTTTTTGAAACATTTTGTGTTTGTGTTGAAGTGGCTTTACTTAGAGGTTTACATTGGGTTCCCATTTCGCAATATTTTTGTAGCCCAGATGTACTTGCCTCAGCTTCCATAACTACCTGCAAATCACTTTTGATGTGGATTGGTGAAACAACCTGCTTGTAAAAATAATTTGTCAACAATTTGTTAATAATTGCTGACATATAGCTTCTTACTAACCTTATGTGCTGGGTAGATTGAAGGAATAGCATCATTATTCAGGATAAGCTTTTTGGCAAATCCCATTGTAAACTGGTTAAAGTTTTTAAAATCTGTGGTTTTAAAATGCAAACTGCATATTGAAGACTGCTTTTTTCCAGTCTTTGCATTCCAGTTACTTTTAGTTTTTTTAACAAAGAGTACCCACTCTTCTCGAAGTTGTGGGTGTTTGGGGAAATAAAACATACTAACATCTCTTTTGTCAGAATTTCCTTCACAATCAGCTACAACACACCAACTCGGCATTTTGATTGAATGATTTTTTTAAATGGCTTAGTAATTTAAATATATAACCTTTTTCTAAAAAATGCTATATTGCAACACACCATTAGTAAACAAACAACAAAGTATATACATATTAAAGCCTTAAATGATTATATAAACTGAATAATTTAAGCTAGTTATACAATGAATAACATTGCTCTGTTACCTTACAAGCGCCTGAACTACAATCAACAATCAAAAATAGTTTCAATCTGACTGACCTTCTGACAGGAAAATAAGCTACAAACCAAATAAAAACGCTAAAACATTATCAATTTCTACAAATTACTTAAATAACAGTATCACGCAGTTCTAAGCAATTAGGCTAACTATCGTGCCAGCATGTGATAAGACTGATTTTAATTAATCTGTGTAAGGCTTTTTTAGGGCAACTCACGCGCAAAGGCTAAATACTATTTACGTTTTAAGTTTGTAGTAAATAAGTTATAATCGAATAAATGCAACATGTTTAACAAAATATAAGGTTAAAACAAAGCGCAAAAATGTAATCTAATAAAGAATTTTAGTAGTTTAACCTGTCTAAAGTGTTGTCGTTTTTAAATTAGAATTTTGATTCGACGTGTAAGACTATTGTGACATCATAATCTCCCGGAGTGACGTCAGAACCCGTTTTGGACAATTTTTTTTTCTCGAAAATTCAAATTAAGTTTAAAAATAAATTAATCGTTTTTAAATGACGAACATTTATAATTAGCTATATGTTGGCATAAATATTAATTTTAAATTGAGTTGTTTTAGCATGGGCTACACCAATGATATATAATAAACATTATATATCATTGTTTATTATATATCATTGGGCTACACACTTTAAGTATAGGGGTTGTATATGTATCTTAATTGACTATATATAATAAATTTATCATATATTATTGGTTTGAATGATAAGATTTAAAAAAATCGTCACAAATAGATATAAAATCTAATTTTGTCACAACGCGGCTACAACTGGTATTTGATTGACAGTTAGGGTATTTTATTTTTCGAGAGGAGTTAAATAGATTTATATTTTACAACTAACTGTAAAACAAAGTTTTGACGTTAAGGTAAACGTAGCATTCCACCATGGCTACTCAAACTGCAATGCACAACATGCCAAATGTAAGTTCAGGTTTATTTGTAAATGTAAATAACAAAACTGAAACTATTGAAGGTTACATGTTTTTTATAACGTTAATCTTTTAATAGCCAGATAGCCGCCGTAAGTTAAACTTTATTAAATTTTATCTGAATTTACCTATAAATATTAAAATTTTAAGGTTAACCAAGCAGGAATGGCTGGAGTAGATCGAGATAAAATTTACCAATGGATTAATGACTTGTCCAGTTTAGAAACAAGAGAGACTGCCTTGTTGGAGTTAAGCAAAAAACGTGAAACCGTCCAAGATTTGGCTCCAATGTTGTGGCATTCTTTTGGAACAATAGCAGCTTTACTACAAGTGAATTTTAACTTTTTTAGTAAATATTTTGCGTTATATATATTTTAACTATTTATCTAGGGGATTTTAAATACAGCTTGTTATTTAGGAAATAGTGAATATCTACCCTTCTATAAACCCACCCACATTAACTGCTCACCAGTCTAACAGGTACAAACAATCATGTTTATAATGCAACCTTTGTATTGCTTTTGATGTATATTTGTTTTATGACATACTAAAATTTTAAGTGATCTAAAATTGTATTTAAATAGGGTATGCAATGCTCTTGCTTTGTTGCAATGTGTAGCTTCACATCCAGAAACCCGAACTGCCTTTTTATCGGCACATATTCCTATGTTTCTTTATCCCTTTCTTCACACGACAAGCAAAACCAGACCATTTGAATACCTCAGACTCACAAGTCTAGGTGTTATAGGTATGATCTATTATAAATATATGTTATACTCCCTTTGTAGTTGGTAGCGAATAATAATAATTAAATAATAAATATCATAAGTTTGTTATTGCCACTTAAAGTCTAACTTATTACAATTTGTCTTTTATTTTTTTAAGGTGCTTTAGTAAAAACTGACGAGCAAGAAGTTATAACTTTTCTACTTACAACCGAAATTATTCCCCTCTGTCTTAGAATCATGGAAACTGGAAGTGAACTTTCTAAAACAGTAAGATTATTTTTGATAATAGGTTTCGTAGGGTACATACTATAAATTAATTACTTACCTTTGCTATGACATTTATTTTCAAACTTTAACTTTATTTATGCAATTGTTTAGGTTGCAACTTTTATTCTACAAAAAATACTTTTGGATGATACCGGACTTGGATATATTTGCCAAACATATGAAAGATTTTCTCATGTTGCTATGATACTGGTAACATACCTTTACCTGTTACAATCACTTAACATTTTAATTTTATCTGATGTTTTTGAATGTAAAAATACAATAGCTAAGTATAAGTTTAATTCTCAACTTACCCCTTTTTTGGTTAGGGTAAAATGGTTTTAGCACTCTCTAAAGATCCCTCTGCAAGGCTCTTAAAACATGTTGTAAGATGTTACCTTCGACTCTCTGATAACCCAAGGTATATTTAAACATTGTTTATATGGTAGTTTAGAAAGTTTGTTTTAAGTGTTCAACTTTTTTATTGTCTTTTTTTAACGTTTAGAGCTAAAGAAGCTTTGCGACAATGTCTACCTGATCAACTGAAAGATGCCACATTTTTAACTGTTCTCAAAGACGACACAACAACCAAACGATGGTTATCCCAGCTTATTAAAAACTTACAGGAATCTGGTGGTATTACTGACACAAGAAACATACCAATGCCTCAGTAAAGTTGTAAAAGATGCTTTAAAAATATCTACAGATCATGAAATCTGAATTCTGTTTTGTACTTTTATTAAAAACACAATTTCCTATAAAGAATGTGCTTAAAAATCGCTTTAATAAGTAAAAACTGTACGATTTATTAGTTAAAATATTTTGTATGTCAAAAATTTCTATTTTGTTCAGTTGATTACTTTCGAAATTGTCAAAATAAAATGCTGCTTTATACCTTCTTGTGTTTACCTCCTAGATATAAATTAATAATATAAACTTTAAGTTTTTCAAATATTTTTCATAAATATTTTAATGCTGTTTACAAATTTACTTTTACACACAATAAATGAGAGTTTTTTTAATTTGAAGTTGTGAGGATAAACGTTTCGCAATAAAATCATCGATGCCTGACCGGCGTCCATGTCAACCAATTTTTCTTATTTTGCCAAAAAGCTAACGCGATATTTAACTAAAAAAAGCAGAAAAGATGCGGTTTGCAAACTAATAACAACCACAAAGGTAATGAACAAATATTGGATAAATGATTTTATTAACAAGAACAGTTTCAAACCAAGGTTAACGTTTGTAATAAAAGCTTAAACAATTTCCCTCTAAATATAATATTTTTCCAAAAAATGCATTTATCGATTTAGAATTTTTTTTTTGTATCCTGTTTTAGAGTAATTGTTTGCCATTTTATCATTATTTAAAATTTAGGTTACTCATCACAAGAACAGTAAACCCTTTTAAACCTCTGAACTGGCAACCCTTCTAAAAGGCATAAAATGAAATAAAACAAAACTTCTATTTTTAAATTTTTTAACCCACATAAGAGCAAAAAAAATGGGTTGCGGCTCAAGTAAAACTACAATCAACGAAGATGCGATTACTAACATACCAGTTACAACGAAAAATACATTGCCTGTTGTTACTAAACCTATCCCAACACAGAACAATGAAACTATTCTAGCAAAAACTAATCAAAACATAGAACATGAAATTAATATTGAGGAAACATTGTCACCAAAAGTTAAAGAGGTTGTGCCACCTCAAACAGTTGTGTCAACATTAGAAACAAAGCCAAATGAAAACAATGATCAAATTTCAAATAGTACTGAAAGAATATCAACTTCAAGCATTCCGAATGTAGAAGACACAAACAATACTGACACACACTTAAACCAAGCTAGCAACATAAATGAACCTACTTTAGACTCAGAAGATAAGACCAATTTGGTATCGCAAGCTACTGAAAGTGTATGCAGCAGCGAATTTGGTGAAAGCTTACCAGATGACAATTCAGAAGTTGCTGAAAATATTTTAAGTAGAGCTATGGTTGATGATGTTATGGCCTCATTAACTTCATTACAACCACAGCAAAGTGTTTTAGAACCAATACAGCCATTTAATAAAGTAATACTGCCCCCTTTAGTGCACCAAACAGAGGGTGATAATCAAGATGATGTTAATAAAATGGAAAATTCTACATTAAAAGAATTACAACCAAGTGCTGGAGTAATTCCAGAAATCCAAGAGGAAATAATTGTGCCAAGTTATATAAACACTGAAAATGACATAGCCTTGCAATCTGGCATGAGAATTGCATGTTCTTTTACTGATAATAAATATCTTAAACAGTTATCCAAAAATGCCGCTTCAATAAAGTTTGAAAAAAGTTTTGCAGTTTCTAATACATTAAGTGCCACATTGGTTGATCTTGTTTCTTCAATGAAATCTTTGCAAAATATTAATGTAAGTGGAAACAACAGTGGGCCTATAGCATTCCGTACCTTACTTATAACACTAATGAAGTGTAATAATGTTACAAACCTTGATATTTCCGACAACATGGCAGATCCAGAATGTGCAGACTTAGTTGGGAAACTAATCAAAGAATGTGATTGTTTGAAAACTTTAAACTTGGCTGGTAATCAATTAGGAAAGGAATCACTGTCGAGGTGCCTTTCTACTTCAATTGCCTACAATTCAAGCCTCACTTACTTAAATATAAGTGGATGTGGTGCAACTAACTTGCATGGGTTATTTGAGGGTCTTAGATCCGGTGCAACACAAATCATCTATTTAGATATTTCCAATAATATGATCAAGGATGGACAGCAACTTGGTATTGACCTGTCTTTAATATTAGAAAACAAAGACTGTCGTTTAAGGCATTTAAATATAATTGGAACAGGGTTGGAAACAACTGGATGGGAAGCTGTTTTACCAGTTTTAAGAAACAACAAAACTCTAAGGAGGTTGTATGCAGGGGGGCCTGAAAATAAGATTCAAAACTTCAATTTTCTTGCTCAAGTTATTTTCGCAAATGAGTGTCTACAAATAATTAACTTTAATTCCATTAAAGTTGAGGAAAATTTAGATTCATCTAGTATCAAAGAAGATAACTTGCAAGGAGGTCATTCTTTAAAGGAGTTGGATATTGGAAATATCGGACTAACAGATACTTTTGTGTGTGAACTTGGATCTAAATTGCCAGGAAAGTTGCTCAGTTTGGAATTTCTCAACATATCGAGTAATCCTGGAATTTCTGAGACTGGAATGAAGGCTATGAAAAATGTTTGTTCATCCAATGAAACTAGTAACCTTGAAGTATTGGACATCTCGGTTCTTGAAATCGAATATTGTGCAAGTTTTTTTAAAGATGCATTTTCTAAATTAAAGACTTTGAATATTCGTAAAGCCAGAATATCTGCAGATTCATTAATCTCATTGCTACAAATACCACAAATTCTTCAAGAGATTGTTTTGGATGGAATCAAATTAAGCGGAATGAGTGCCTTGAATTTTCTTGGTGTAGAGTCAAGGTTTAAACTAACTAGGTTGTCATTATCTGGTTGTGCACTTGCAGATGAAGATTTAACCCCTTTAGCAAATGCAATTGGTAGAAAAGGACCACCCTTGGAAACTTTAACTAATTTAGATTTAAGTGTGAATCGTTTGACTGAGACATCAGTTTCTAATTTTAGTAAATCTTTATTGACAACATCTAACCACCCTCTTTATTCGATTGATTTGTCTAACAACAAAATAGGGGATGAAGGTGCTAAGGGAATTTCAAGTTTTATTTTGTCCCCAGAATCCAAATCCAACCTTAAAAAGTTGTTGATTTCATATAATTGCCTTAGTGTTATTGGCATAGGTGCATTGATTAGTGCAATAGGTGTGACCCCATTGTCAAAAGGTTTATCTTGGTTGGATGTTAGCCACCAGAAAAATGGATTATTGGAAGAAGAGATAGAAGAAGTGTCACAACTTCTTGCAGATTTACTTGGAGTTAACTCAGACTGCCATACTTTGCCAACAGTAAGTCAAAGTTTTAACATAAATCTTACAAAATTAGGTGGATCTGCCGGTCCAACAACCCGCTCCCTGGATTCCATTGCCATTAAAACAGATTTCTCAACTTTGTGTAATACAACAGCAACTTTCACTGATTATCTACTTATTTCAAGAGGACTGGATAAAACAGGAGAAAATTCTGAAAATTTAAACCCGAATGTAAATAATTATGCCAGTTTTACTTCCGAAGAATGGTCTTGTATTATTGGAAAAGATTCACCAGCCTGGCTTAGAGTGTCTGCAGATAGAAGTAGAGGAGTGTATATCAATCATCTTCCTGGATCAACTACAGTTCAGAGATTGGAAGGGATGCTCGAAATGGAAGCAGACTGTGAAGTGGAGGAAATCTACATTATTAAGGATCCTGTATTGCGCAAACCAACAGGGGCAGCTTGGGTATTATTCTCCAATGCAGAATCAGTTAAAAAAGCAGTACAATGGTATGCCGATGGCGAAGCCCAAATGTATGGTGCCGCCTTTACTATTGGAGCAATTCTGGTTGAAACAAATGAATCTTCTGCAGCTCAAGCCATTGCAAAGCGGGAATTAGCTGGAAGAGAAAAGAAAAGGCAACATGAGGACACCGCTGACCGTGAAATGATGGAGGCTAGTCAACAGTTGGCTAATGAAAGGGCTTCATACAGAGAAGCACATCCAGCTTACCAAAATGGTCGAATTTGGTAAATGACCCTTTTGTTTTGTTTGTTTGTGTTCAATCTTGTAATTGTATAAAATCGTAATATTTTTAAGTGTTAAGTTTTACCTGTATTGCACTTTTTCTATTTTAACCAATGTATGCAACTTTTAAAAGTACTACCACAGTTCTATTGCCAATAAGTAAAACAGCCACTGTAAAATAAACATTTTTGCCAAGAAAAAAATAAAAAGTTACCGAAAATCTTTGTTTATTTATCTCTTCTATGTAAGTAAATTTGAAGAATATATCATTAAGCAATATGCATTTAAAACAAAACATTAATGACCTTAGATAACATGTAAATAACTGGCAACAACAACAACAAAAAGGTACCATGTGTAAGGACAGTTATAACGTTAGTTGGCAACAATATAAATGAAATAGTGTTCATTATTGGAACTGGTGTAAGCAAAAAATCATGATTTGGGGTTAAAAAAACATCTTACAAGTAGTTAAGGACATTATTTCATGGGAAAAATATTGGGTTAATGAATTTTTTTTTAAAATAGACACAAAGATAAATAACAAACACTTACTGCATAATTTCAATAACAACAACAACAAAAAACAATAGTACTTCAACAAATCACAAAATAAATGTGTGTAAATGCCTCTGCATTTGTCTGTTTCTATTTAATTGTCATCAACCAATTCTTAGAGAACTTGTACTTAAAAAATCACCTTCGATATAATTATGATTGACAGAAAATAAACGAATGAAAGATAAGGCTATGAATGACATTATAAAAATCAACATTTAAAAACTGAGATCAGAAACCAGCCTGCACTAATCCAATTAAATTTTTCATTTTTATAAAATTGTAAGATTCTTGAATATATAAATAAAGATATCTATATCAAAATGTACCCTAAATAATTAATACAACTCCAATATTACTAAAACCAAAATGAATCTTACTTATCCTTTAGGGGGTAAATAGTTGGGATCGAGGTAGTTGTAACCACAGGTGGTTGGATTTAATGAAGCAACCTTGGTATAGTCATTGTCTGTGTATGGGCCAGGCAGATCAGGGAAATCTGTGTTGTTGTCACTGTCAAGAGTGTTACTGGTTTGAGGTAGGCTTGCGTATACAGGCTCCATGCGATGGTTGCTTTTGTGCACACTGGTCTCAAATTGACTAGAATGGATATACAAAAATAAATTTGTGCATACACAACGCTAATCATAAATTTCAAAACTAAAGATACAACAGACTAAATAACATACCTTTGTGTTCTAATACATGACTGACAAAGATCTACAGAATCAGTATGTGGACAATCAATACAATGAAATCTGACACCTCGAATTGGTTCATCTTTGCAAATATCACACTAGAATAACAAAAATAGAATTAAAATATTTGGATCGTCATAAAAGAATTACTATAACTATATACCTGGTAACCGAAATGTTCTGCTAAGGCTTGTTTTCCTTTATTGTCAAGTACGCAAAGCTTTTTCTTTCGTTTCCTTTTTAATCGTAAAATCTCCAAATATTCGTCCGAGAATCTTAATTCATTTGGAATGTCTTCTTCGTCCTAAAATTTAATAATTTAAACAACAAAAATTAACAATTTATAAATTTTTTTATATAAATTTAAACATTAGTTAACAACTTACTGAGACTTGCTCTGATTCCACATTATCCCACCCCCCACCATCCTCCTCCTCATTTGCTCTTCCTGCTCCCCATGCATCTTCTTCATCATCATCTCCCATCTTAACTGGGACATGAAAGTCAGAAAAGAAGGTGGAGATGCGGGTGAGGGAAGACTGAGGGTGAGTTCGATGCTGATGAGGAAAATTCGAGAAAAAAAATTCAGAGTGAAATTGTTTACATAAATACATTTTTTTAAAAGTGTAAGATAAAACTACAATAAAAAATATAAATACAGATAAAATGAAACAAATAACGATAAAATTCTAAATTACTAAACCAGCTTACCCTGTGAAAACGCTTTGGTTTTGCACTGACAATCCTTTCCAGTCTTGGCATTCTACCAGGTATAGGTAAACCAGCTTTGGCAAGTTTAATGAAATATTTCTGAATTCGAGATTGGACTTGGAGAGCTGTTCTGTCTTTCAACTCGGCAGCTATTTTTCGGAATCTTTGTAATAAAAAGTAAAAACATTCACATTTTTATTTAACAAAAAGTTAAAAAATTTTCAAAAAATGTAAATAGTCAATACCTGTTAAATTCAACAGATTCTTGCGGATATTTAAGAAGGAGTTCTTCTAATTTTCTCTGTTCTTCAACACTCCAATTTTTCTTAAAAGTCTGGGAACGTGATTTACTCTTAACAAAAATTTTATACAATATGAATAAACAACAACAATAACAATAAAGGCTAAGTATTCACTATTTTATTTTAAATTTCTTACCATGTTTGAAGATGAACTAGACTCTTGTTCTAGCACTGCCTCAATCTAAAACATGTAAAAATTAGTGAATTATTTAAAAAAAAGATGAACATATCAAGGATTTATATACAATTAAAACACTTTAAAGTTACCTGAGAAGAACTAGTACCATCTGATTCAAAATCATTCTTTTTTCTCCGAGTAAAAGGTTTAGTAGCTGATGGCGGAAGATTGTTTGAGAAAACGTGATCAAAAGTTCCAAACTGCGATATATATTTGGACCAGTTGACTTCAGGTAAGGGGAATATTTGTTGAGAGCTCGGCAAATTTAAGTTTACCTAAAATTAAAAAAGTTAAACTTCCAAAAATAAAAACACTAAATATGCTCTACATAAATTTTTAACATTGTTTTCTGCAGAAAAAAATTAATATGTTAATTGCATTCTAACTGATCTAACTCTACAATCTAACTTTTTCATTCTAATACATCTTACTGCACATGAAGTCTTTTGTATTTTTCTAACTTGTCTATTTCTAATCTAAAAAAAAATTAATGACAAACTATAGTTTTTCTTATATCTACCCAAAGCAATATTCGTAGTTTTTGACATCAAATTTGGATAAAATGTTTTTACCTTCTGTTGTAAATTATCCACAAACGAAATTGGATTATCCAGACCATCTTGCAATCTTGCTTGTAATTTGTCAAGATCTAATAAAGCTTGCCTGCGCTGTGCCTCCAATTTCGCATAGGACTTTAAAACACAGTGGTAACTACAACAAAAATTCAATTAATAATTTTGTTTTTTAAATTCCACCCATAGCTTAAGTAAAATACTTACTCTTGGTTGTGCTTTAAAGCAACATGATCAGATTCAAAATAATAAACACCTGGCCCTGTTGGTGGCTCCTCTTTAAATAAAGGAGGGGGCTCAAAAGGGTCCTGGGTGGGTACTGCTTTGAGTGTTCTATGAAACCCACCCCTCCCTCTTCCCCCTCTCCATTTACCCCTGCCTCTCCCTCTACCCCTGGTAGGGGTACATTTTGTTGGGGTTAGTTTAATAGGGGTACTTTTTGGAGTGGATGAGAATAAATTTTGGTTGTTAGCTTGGTCAGTGGGTAAATTAGTTTCTTGTTCTACAATATGAGATTTTGTTTCTGAACTTAATGCATCTGTTTTATTGTTGTCAGATAAATAATTTTTGTCCGGTGTAGCTTTATTATTTACAGGACTTGAAGGGCTAAGATTGGCATTGGGTGAGGCTGGTGGTAAACCAGAATTATTGCTGTTGTTTAACTCATCATCAGTGTCTAAAAACATAACCTAATTATTTAGGTTTTTTGAAAAAAAATTTTGACTGGACAAATCATTAAAATTGTAGAATAACTCATAAACTTGAACATGTATTTACCAACTGTTTCTGAATTCCTTTTTCTATTGCGATGTATCATGAGGTCCAGACTTAATGCATAAAAGTCAGGTTGACATTTTACTCCAGAACTCCTTAAACTTCTTTTTCTCCATTTTAAAAACTCGTCTTTGTCCTGAATCAAAATTAAAAAAAAAAATGTTAAAACACCTGTACATTGTCTGTAAAATGCTTAATTAAAATCTGTTTTTAACATTAGGCAAATTAGATAACCCAATTTATGGCATATGGTAAACGTAAGTATTTTTCACAGTGTCTTACTTTTGGTTCAGGTGAATCTGCATCACTTTTTTCATTCAATTCATCATTCTTATCTTTTTCACTTTTAGTTTCAATATTGTTTGCATGTATATTTGGCACAGTGTTAGTTTTAATATCTGGTTCCGGTAGACTCAAATTGTTTGGTGAAGAATTTGTTTTTAATTCCTTATCATCTTCTTGTGTAGCAGTTTGTGGTGGGATTTCCGAAATACAATTTTGAGGTAAATTTGTTGACAACGCAATTTGTTTATTACTAATTTTTGTCGTTCTATCATTTATTTTACAATCTAAAATAGGTATTATAGGAATATTGTCATTTAAATAAGGTAATGCCTCAGTAATGTTCTTTGATGACGAATCTGAGGATTCTGCATCTTGTGCAGTAGTTGCTTCATCTGGATTTTGTGAGGTGTTTTTCGATTTCGATGAATTCGTATCACTTTTTTGAGGAGTATTTTTCAAATTGGTCTGATTCAAAATAGGTGTTGACAAAGGTACTCTATATAAAAAAACAATAAATTTAGTCTACCTATGTCCAATTAATAATGTAAATACTAATTTTATCTAACTTACAAATTTTCATTTTTCTTTTGGTTAAATACGAACTCAATAACAGACGCCATCTCCCCCTTTTGTGACAACCTTCTTGTCCTTCTATTTTTGGTTAGGATTAAACCATTGTCCTGCAAAACACAACATTGTGTTATTAATACAACTAAATCGTGCTAAGTCTATAAAATTTTTGTCGAAAAAATTGTAAAAAAACAAACCTCTGCAATATTTTTTTTTGAATTTTCTAATTTCTTTGTACATAACATAGCAAGTGTTATATCATCTTCCGGGTCACTTTTATTTTCAGATTTAAGTGTTGGAAATAATTCCACTTTGCCATTTGTTTTTGGGGAGTTAGTTTTATTTTCACTAGAAACTTTGATAGGACTAGTCACGACTGATTTATTCGATGACCTTGTGACAGCTTTTTCAAATTTTTGAATTGAACCATTTACAGGAGAGTTGTTTAAACTCTCATTTAAATTTTTAGCTTCAGTTTTATTGTCAGAATGGGTTGGGTTTTCTTGATTTCGACTATTGGTTCCATTTTCACTTTTTATGCTATTTCCATTTGAAATTGAATTCCGTTTTGTACCATTTACTAAGAGTAATAAAATTGCATTGTCAGTAAATACAGTTCATGATTACAAACTTATAATTACAGTGCTTCCAAAAAATTTTAAATTTTTACCTTGGTCCTTCTTTTTTACAGATGCTGATCTTCCTTTTCTTATGGTTGGAGTTAGAGGTGGGTCTTCAACATCAATGGACTGCACAGAAGATGACGAAGAACAAGTCGATGATCTCTTTGCTCGTTTTGCAACAACTGGTTCATCAAGATCTGTAAAAAATCAAAGTTAAGAGATATAGTTAAGTAAACATGTTATTTTTAACAATGATTTAATTGAGTTACCATGTGTAGATTTCTTAAAATTGTAATTATTTGCAAGTTCTCCAAAAGCTTCAAGATTCCGACTTCGTATTCTTGACGAACGTTTGACTTTCTGAAATTCGTCAACTACACTTGTGTTGGCTCGGGTTCGTTTACCGATGATAGGAGAAACCTTTTGATTTTCAAAGTCAGAACTGAGCTTATGTTTCCCTTTCGGACTTTGTGCAGATTTCGAAGGTTTCATCCTTATATAAATTATATAAGGATTCTTAAGTTAAAAACATAGTTAAATAAGGTTTCAAGTACCGGTAACTTAATGTTAATCTAAACAAAATAGACATGCTAAGTAAATAAAGTACTACATGTGCAAAATTGTTCTTTTTAAAATTGAGGATAAATTACAAAACCTAGACAGAGATAAAAATAATGACTATCATACTTAGTTCAGTTGTTTTATAAGTACATATATTTTAGTAGATAAAAAAAACAGCTATGTGGTTTTAGTAATTTTCATATGGTAATATTCTGACATTAAACAGAAAACCAGTCTGCCAGTGCGCGGACAAATATCGCGCCATATAAAAAATGAAAACTGTTGACACCCACTAAATAGCGTTTAAAACAGCCTAAATGTATTTTATACAATCCATTTGATTAAAATCTATTTGAGCAACCTTTTACTAAACGTTCACGTTTTCTAATTTTCGCGATTTGTTTGTGTGTGCGCGCAAATACTAAATTGTGTATCCCCTTTACACGTGGTCACGTGACAATGTGTTGAACGTTGCTTACAAATTCAAACAATTTTTTGTTGATGCAAAGCTTAAGTTTTATAAAATAAACCGCACAACGAATGTACCACATCAAATCAAACACCTTACCTTTTATTGAACATATATATTAGTTTTTTAAAGACACGAACGAGACAGTTGTCGCAACACTTCAGCGCCAATTTTAATTTAGCAGGTGTACGATCGGTAAATACGCTTTGCGAAAAAAGTCTATAAGGTTTACTATCCATTGCATACTACATTTTGGGGTGAAATATTGCAACATGTCAATTTATTGCTCTAAAAATATTAGAACGAAGTCAAAAGAACTACAATTTACAAAACAATAAACCTTAGCTAAAAAGGTTTTAAATCAAGGATAAATGCAATTTATGGATATTTTTTGTTAAAATATTTAATTAAACTAAAATTAGTTCACCTACACACAATTATTTTTTTAAATAGCAACTAATTATTAAATACGTGATTTTGTATTTTTAGAAAAGCAATGTTTACATTCAGAAATAAAGTGTCTACCAATTTTCCAAAATGTTTATTCATTTTAAAGTTCAGCAGTAGTCCTCGCTGTCTGGCTGTTTTGTTAAGTCAGCTACCGGTAATAGACTAGTGATTGTGCGGTGTTTGTTACTTAGCTATACTTTAAAAATTCTGTTTTGCAATTTTTAAATTTTCTATATGTTGAATGGTTGTAAGTAATCTTAGTTTCAATAAAAGAAAAATAGTCAGATAATGTTACGTCGAAAAATATTGACACTAGTATTCTTTTACAGATACGCTGACTTTAAATAATAAAAACATGGCAAATCATGAAGAATCATTACTTAGTGAAGACGGTGAAATTTTAGCTGGTGATACTTACCAAAATATGGGAACCTTTTTAAATGAACAAAGTGATAAATTTGGAATAGTTAATAATCATTCCGATGAAAACAATGAAGTTAAAAACTTTAAATTTCAAAATTTGTCAAATAAATCGCCAACAACCGAAGAATTTCAAATTCTTTCACTTTTACCCAAAGCAGCATCGCATGGCAGTGACATTAGCAGTTCACCAGAGCTTGTAAATCATTTAAATACGATGCTACTCGATAAAAAAAATACTGATAAACAGGTAAACTTATTGTAAGTAATTAATAGAAAAATCAATTTTAATTTTAAATGCAAAACATTGTTTGGTTTATTACATGCCTTACTTATCGCAAAGCTTTGTTTATATTATTTATTTCAATGTAATTCACTTTGTAAAATTATTGAGTAATTTGTTATCAACTTTGCAACAACTGATTTCAGGAAAATTTCCCTCATCAAAGTGTGAACACAGAAACTTTAAAACCAGAATCACCATTTGATATTATTTTTAATCCCCCGCCAAATTCAATAGCTAAAAGTAATTCGAATTGGGTTGTGTTTGAAGAAAATAATGAAGCATTATCTGGTCTTAAAAACAATTTATATTCTGAAACAGACTTCTTTCAAAATGATACAACTTGTGTGCCAGACACAAATTTAAACAATCAACTTTTAAACAGTCCCATTTCACAACTTTGTTCGAATGACAATTCGCTTTTATTATTTGAAGAAGAAAATATTTCTGTAAACAATATACCTAATGCCAAAATTTCCTATGTACCTCCTATACCAGAAAGAGTTCTTGCGCCTCAATTTAATAATATCAATGTACAGCAATCACCATCTCCATGCTCGTTTTTAACTGACCTTGATCATCTGTATGCGAATGACCAACAGTTGAAAGACAGCAATAATATTAACAATCTTGTTATGACACCGCCCTTAATACCACCCCGGAAAGAAATAGGGTCAGTAAAAAGTGACTTTTCATTGGCAGAAACTTCACATGTCAGGTCACAGAGTGCATCTTGTGAGCAATGGATAACTTTTGATGAAACAGATGGATTAAACCAAAATCCAGTGATAAACAAAGGTAAATGTTTTGAGAAGGTAGTCCTAAATCTCTTTTTAATAGACCTGTGTATAAATTGCATTATTTAAAAAAAAAAAAAAAAAATTTATTAGTTGAAGTTGTTGGAGGTACACCTGACCTTAAAGATAGTGTTGAAGATAATTATTTGGACTTGGTTTCTGATCATTCCAACTACTTTCCATCACAAACAAAGTAATATGCTATCTGTATTGCATGTCAATTTAATAAGTTTAAATAATTTTAATAAGAGAAGCTTAGCATAATTAATATATGAAAAAATATAACACTAAGATTTTAGTGCTATCTTTTTAACATTGGAATTAAATTTTATTTTTGTTTTATCAGTGATAGTATGAGCTCATCTTTAAAGGAAAAATCCTCTGTAGATGAAGAATCAAATTGGTTGACTCCTTCATCATCAATTAAGAGGATGAGGAAAGGATATCAGCATCTTAATGATGAATCAGATGATGAAAAACAATCGAAGAGTGAGTCATTTTATTATATTTTTTAAAATTTAAAGTTTTACCTTTCTGCACAATGTAACAGAGTTTTAGTAATTTAATTTAATTGTGCGTTAAACTATTAAACCCCATTCTTTATTGTGTAAAAGTTATTCTATAGACTTTCTGCAAGTTCCTAAAGTTTACCTTTTTAAGTGGTTACTTTGCTTCTTTATGTTGTAAATCCCCTTTGCATGTCACCTAAACAACTGGTAGGAGCTTAAGTTTGTTGTAGACTAGGCTTTACTGTTGTTTTTTCAAAAAACTATAAATTATTAACAATTTAATTACAATGTTACTAACTAGTAAAACATTTTCAACAAAATTCATTAATATTATATATATATAGTTTGTTTTATTTATTATAACAATGTAATAAGAGAATACAAAGACAAACTAATTATTAAAGAATTGAGTATTTGTGTTAGGTTCTTATAATCATTATAATTGTAACCTAAAAAGATTTTTAAATATATTCATAACTTATTTGTTTAATTGTCATTGTTTTTTTGTGGTTAAAATTTTTAAGGATGGATTTCCACTGGGAATCAGATAACCAGTAAGATTTTTTCTAATCAGGAAAAATGTTCAGAAATTTGTATTGATTTTTTTATTTATAGCAAATCAATACTTTTACATTAGGCTAATCAAAACTCCTGCTGTGATTTAACTTAATGCCATCACACATTTAAAAATTAAACTGGTTAGCTGTGTTTTGTATAAACAAAAGCATATCTCATTATTTTATGAGATGATTAATGCATTTACACTGTACAGAAGTCACGCAAATTAAAATACAGTTTTTAAAGTATTAATAATTAATGTGATTGCTTTTTAAGCATGCCACAAGTCAAAAAATAAAATAAAATGTATAAAAATAAATGAAAGTATATATTACCTAAAAGTATGTGTATTTTATTAAACAATCTTGCAAAATCAAATACGTATTTTTGTTTTAAAATGACAAGACTTTTGTTTAACATGTTAAGTCAACCCTTCAACAATAATCCCATTTTTGAATTAAAATAAAAACCAAGCCCATACATATTTAGTAAATAACAAAATTAAATTTATTTTGAAATTACAACAGAAGAGCAAGACAGTGACATCGTTGTAATTGAAGTTACGACCGATTTATCCCCGATCAAACAACAATCAACTTGGGTTCCTATCCAGAATGAAGTGGATGATGTGGATGGTTCATCAGGAAATGTGAGCGCACATAATAGCCTGGCTGATGATCAAGAAGTAAATGATGATTTGGACGATTTTAACACTGACCGGTATTCAAAGTTTTATATATTTTTGTATTCTAAAAGACTTTAAATGGTGTAGGGCTATATGTATTTAGGACTTTAATATATGGTTGATTTAACATAATAAAATATTAAATCTTGTGGGCCTTAAATAGCAATTTTGCATAGCCTTATATTTTCAATTACACAAAAACAACTTCTGTAATAGGTCAATTCATGACTTGAAAAGGTCAATTTAACTTGTTACTCATTTTACATGTCATGGCATTACCACGAACAATTATCTGACTAGCATACAAAACTGCTACCAATTTGTCACACAATTTAAACTAATTTGGAAAAATTAAATTTTTTTGCAGATTGTCAGCTAATATCAACGACTTGAAGGGATTTAATCGGGTTGACAAAGGTTCTCAAAACAATCTCGTTGACTTTTCTGAGTCGGCAGAAAATCTTGACAGTGTAACATGTGCAAGTATTAACAGCAACGAAGATCTTGAAACAATATTTGACATGTCTGCTCAGGGCGACACTTTAAAACGAAGACGAAAGAAAAATAGGCTAGATGATTCACAACCTGGACAGGTTGAAACAGACACCGGGATTTCACACACACAGCCTGTGTTTTTTATTGCACCCAATGAAGCAGATACAAGTGTAACGCTTGCTCCTACAAATCCATTCTGGACTCCATCATCACTTGGTGAAACTGCTTCATTAACATCCAACACAAGCGATAATAACCCCTTCGATAAAGTTAATTTTCAAACGACTGCCACAAACGAGGTCATGACCCCAAAAAGTAGGATCTTATTTCCATCTATTCCTCCACCTCCCTCTTGCACTAAAGTTAGAAAGTCTTCTGGGAGCATCCGAAGAGGAAGATCACATGTGTCTTCTCCGCTAGTTTCGGACAATGACGACATAGCTCTTCAAATGATGTCCTTAAATCAAATGGAGGACTTACAACCTTCCAGTTTGTTATCGGGGAATGAAAGTGACCATGTTTTTTTCGACAGTTCTCAGCAGAGCGATGCATTGATCGACAATCTCAGTGGTTCTTTAAACTTAAACACAAACACTAACAATGTATCAGACACTACTGTGTTAAACAACATAACCTTTCCTATAACTTTTAATGACGAAGATGATCCATTTGATACTTTTAATTCACCCATAGTTGAAAAAGAAGAGGCGCGAAATAGTGACGATTTTATGGAATCGAATGTTGCGATTTTTGGTTTTTCAGATGATGTAGTCAATTTAAATGATCTAAAACTTAATGAGTGCTTAGAAGTTCAGCAGGACAATGTTAATTTAGTGGAAAGCCCTATTGAAATTGACACAGACCTGCAGAACGAACTTATTGCTGAAAATGAAAATATATCAGAAAAGAAGCCAATTCTTGATGATGAAATAAACCTAAAAGTTTTGGAATGGAATATGTTAATGAGATTTCCTAGAGAAAAAAAGGTGATGAGCTCAAGAAAATGGGTTCCAATTTATGTGAGATTAAATATTGACAAGGTAAGAACAAAATAATAAGCAATTGGTATTTAACAAAAAAATAAGCAACTGGTATTTAAAACAGCAATTTGTTAATATTCGAAACAGATTTTTTATCAAAATTTTTTGATATGCATAGTTTATACTAAGTTAGTACATTGGCAGGAATTTATTTTTTTCAATTATTTGGCAAATTAAATACAGGATTTTAATTTAACTTAAATTAAATTTTGTAATCATCATTTTTAGATTAACCATCCTAGTCTTCAACTATTTCACACATCAAGTTCAACGAACCCTTACTATGTCATCTCCCTATCAGGTCATGACTGGCAGGTCACTGAACCCACTCTACAACCTCGCTTTTACAACACTGACTCTCTTAATGATATGGAGCCTGAGCACATGAAAAGAAAGGTCCACACTGTTAAAATATTGCATGTCAGGTACAAAGAGAAACTCTCATACACATCAAGAAAAAGTGAAGTTATGATGAAAAGTCCTTTTGGGTTCAAGGTATTTTTGAATTTTTTTTTTAGAAATTAATAATTTTTATAAAAATTTTTTTGTAAACTTCTGTTAATTAAAATTATAAAGTAATTTGTAATTTTATAGGCTACTAATTATTATATTATTTTCTTGCTTATATTTATAAATATTGTTGGTATTTTAAAATTGCTTAATTAATTCAGATTTTATATTTTTAATCTTTGCAAATCATGATATGTTAAATTTAGTAACAGGCAGTTATTAATATCCTGCACTATTTCTTTTAACATAGCATTCCATGAAAGGAAAACAAGCTGTTAAACTAGGAACTGAAAGTTACTGTTATTTTGTCAGCTTTTTGCATGCTCTTAGCAATGCATCGTTCAATGCAAACAGGTTTGAGCTATTTTTATTGCAATATAGTGTTGATATAGTAACTTTTAACAAATTATAAAAATTACATATTTTTTTTCTTACTAGAAACAAAATGAATTTATTTTTCCCAAAAATAAAACAATTTGTTATTTTATTACCTTAAATTTTTAAATTATTCTCACCGTTGTTTTAAATTTTTACTAAACAATAAACTGTAGTTATTTTTCAAAAAGCAACGCGATTTATAACTTAAAAAAATTATTTTTTAGGCTTTCAAGTTCAACGGAAAAGTCGGAGGAAGCAGAAGAACATTCCCCTGTTGTTAAATTTCATTCGAGGGATGAAATTATATTTAATGTTAAAGACACACTGAGGGTAAGAAGGTTAAAACTATCTGTAACTCAAAAAATAGTATAAATACATTTTTAAAAAATCCATGGTACATACTAAGTTTTTGTGTTTCAAATAAACTTAACACCTTCTTAATTTATCTAATTCAAGGGTAGTGTTTCAGAGAGTGGAAAAGTTGAAGCGAAAGTTCAAGTAAATGTTTTTGTCACCTCCTTTCTATCTGGTGATCCAATGGCTACTGTCACATTCAATGATAATAAGGTTAGAAATATTTAGTTTTATCATATTTCCTTTATTAGTTTAACATAATTGAAAATTTAATTCTTACTGCCTTTTTGATAAACTCTTGAGATGTGACTATTAAATATTGTGTTATTAAATATTGTTTGTTGTGGGTTGTGTATGCTTAGACATTAACAGATTTGTCTGGCTTGTCGCATTGTTTATGGATAATATAAGTCTGCTAACAACATTAACCAACCACAGCATACCATTATGTGATAGATAACAAATTCTTTCACACTTAATACCAGATTTATGTAATACAATATATATACTTAATTTTTTCAAATTTAAAAAAGACTTTTGTTTAGGCTTTGGTTATATAAAATATATTATTGAAATAATAATTTGAATATATTTTGCTATAGAAATGACAAAATTTTTTTTTTTTTAAACTATCTTAAGTTAAGTATTTATTTTCAAGGTTGAAGGTAGCGAGGTGGTAAGTCGTGAAGATATTCTTCCAAGTAGTAATGAAAGTTGGATTGAAATTAATGATGTTGCTGTTCATAAATGTTGTACAAGGAAGGGTTATGACAAGCCAACAGCATCAGTTACATTTCATCCCCCAGATGCATGCAAATTTGAACTTTTAAGGTAAATGCAAAAAAACAATTACAATTCCAAGTTTCTAATCTTTTTAATAAAGTTCTATGTTAAATTAAATGTACATTTTCCAACTATAAACATAGTCAGGTTGCGTTTTAAAATCAACCCACTTATACAGTGTTAAGCATTAAATCAAGTATGGCCCTCAATTTTGCAATGAAAGTTGGTTATTGATTGTGGTAGAATGTTATTGATTAGTTGGACTCTTTTAATTCCAAACTAATGTTTTGGATGGAAGGTTTTATTGATTTAATTTAATATTTTCCCTTAGAGAAAAATAATGCTTTTTTTCTACTCGAATGTATTTAAAAATATTTTTTTTGTTTTAGGTTTAACTGTCTCTATAAAGAGCCACAATTTCCTGTGTTAATTAAAGCATCAGCAAATGTGAAAGGAGTACAAGTCACTATAAGATGTGTTGTGAGATCAAGCACAAATCATAGTTCCAACAAAGATCTATTATCCCAAGTAAACCCTTGTTTATCTACTAATTTTTATACAAACTTAATTTCCTACTGTAACAGGAATTTCATTAAGAATCTGCCAATAAACATAATAAGCCTCTTAATTTGCTGATACAAATTATTTATTTTTGTTTTTTTAGGTACCATGTGAAGACTTATCAATACGTTTCTCAATACCAGAGCGTTGGGTTCCTGCTTTCAGGAAAACAGGAAGAATCAGAATAAAATCCGTGCATGCCAAGCGAGCAACTAAAGTTGGGTCAGCACAGGCTGAAAACGTGATGTTGGGAAGTAATGCAACACTAGAGGCATCAATGGGTGATGCAAAATATGAAGCTGCTTATAAATCACTTGTTTGGAGAATGCCAAGATTTCCAGAGAAAAATGCTGGTAAAAAATAAATGAAAATATAAAAACTTTGTAAAATTAATAAGTATTGGCATAATCTTTGCCCTAACTATTATTTAGTTTCTTTTTTGGGGCACAAACTGTTTAAAAATTGATTTAAAATTTTTAGCTCAAAACACCCCTCAAGTACTAACCTGTTTCATCGAGTTGAACTCAGATCGAGACTTACCTGAGTTGAGTGAGCTAACAAAATCACTTGGAAGTTGTGAGGTTGAGTATACAATGCCAAGTTCAACTGCTTCTTCTGTTTGCGTTCGCTCAGTCAATTTACCTAACGCAAATAAAGCGGAAAAATTTGTTTGTTACTCAGCTCATTATTTTTATAAGGTCAGTTGCTTGTGTTTAAATAATTTGAAGGTTTTAAACTGTGACAAATCCAGTCATACAAAATGCATTATTGTCATTGTGTAATTTTAAAAAAATCCTACTTATATTCTTATATTTCTAGATAAATGATGCCTTTTTTCAAAAAAGTATATTTTTATAAATTTAAAATTCTATTTACGTTTTAGGTTGGAATTTTATTGACACACGATCTTAACAATGAAAACAGCAGCTAAAGGTTAAATTTTAATCCTTGACAATACACATTTTAAAGATTTGAATATGTGTTAAATTGCATGTCAGCCACCCTTTTTACATCTCAACCTTGCTTATGCTTTAGATAGCTTTTTAATGCTTATCATACATGTCTGTTAAACCTCATGCATTGACAGATGTATTAATACTGCCATAATTGAATTCTATTGTGTTTAAATTTAACATAGAGATGAACTAGTTCTGTACGTTTTAAATCTGTATATACTCTTTTTAATGTGCTGCGCGCATTGCTTTTTTCACATATACTTTTGAGCTCGCAATTGGCGTAAAGCTTTTTACTTAAATAGATATATTTTTATTTATGTTTTTTTTATTCATATTGCTGTGATTTTATTTATACTACCATTAGCATTTCAACCTTTTTGGGTGTTTATCTTATTTTGCATTTAATGATCTAGACTTAATAGGACAGTATAATTGTTGTATTTGCTTGGTGGTGCTTCTTCAATAGTAATTCTATAAAATAGTAAGCTAGTACATTTCTGTTATTACAGTATTAAGTATTAATAGTATTATATTGAAGTTTAAAAAATACTTTAGAAACGATTTCATGTTTTGAAAGTATATTTGTGTGCAATTTTTCAATCCTTTTTGGTGCTCGTTTTTTTTCTTGTTATTTTTGCTATTATCATTATGCTTGTTGTTTTTGTTGTGTTCATATTTCTTGATACATTAGTTCCAGTGCAAAGTTACCGCATCCAGTGTTTATTTGGTTCATCCTAACGTTTAAATAAATGTGTTGTCCAGAAAAAAATATATTTATTATACTTGATAATTGTGTAAAATTCAAGGTTTTTCAGAAGATAGGGCCCTTTCTTAGCATATTAAATTATGTAGGTCAAGCTTTGGGCCTTGTTATTCTTGCAGTATTTTTTTACCTTATAGCTAATAATTATTTAGTAGAAAAGGTTCTTAATTTGTTACCCTACCCACCTTTATGCAAGTAATAGTTTAAAGTTTGTAAATGTTATCTTTTAATCTAGTGTTTTATAAAAATTTTTAACTTTAAAACCTTCAGTAGGCCGATGGTATGTAGCATCACCCTCCATTCTAAGGTGTTAAATATTGCAGTAAATATCAAATGAGTAAGCCTGACATTGGATCAAGCGTGACATGCCACTGTGCCACGTCTTAACAATTCCTTGAGTACAGGGACTTTCCCTGCAAAAATGTAAGGATTCTGTTATTCCTTAATAACAATACGAGATAAAAGCGTCAGGCAGTGAATTGCTTCTTAGTTGTGTTATAATTAAGAGGATGTGGAAGATTAGTATTTTTTGCATAGCCCTAATTTTATTAAGAACAAAACACGTTTACTCTTCTACAGATGTAAGTATCTTGTTTTGTGATTTAAATGTTGGTTAAAATATTTGATATTTCTTTTGCTAGCTTTTGTTTTTTTTTAATTTTTTTAGTATGTTATTAATAAGTCTTTTCTATTTAGGATGAAATAGATAACTCTGAAGACAAGAAACCTACAATAGCAGATCTGGTTGACAAAGCAATAAGTCATTACCATGCTGAAGAGTGGCGAGATTCCATAAACTATTTCGAGAAAGCTTTAGTCAGCTACAAGATGTTACAACATGTTGAAATCACCTGTGGGGTATGATAGATTTAATAATAATAAAAAAAGAATAAATATATAAACTGCATTACTTTTATTTTACAGTTTGCTAATGATATTTGTGAATAAAAAGTTTAAATGTCTTGTAATATATATATCTATATAGGTGTGTGTGTACTTATTTATTCATTTTAAATTTTATAGGTGCGGTGCAAAAATGCTAATATCAGCAAAGAACTCAACCTGGATTTTAAAGATAATTTTGATTTAAAATACATGGGCGATATATTGGCAAAGAGCAACTGTATAAAGCTGTGCAAAGAAGAGCATCCATTTGCCAGTACCGTGCAATACATACCACCAGTAAGTTTGTTTGTTCACTCGCATATGTGTGTTACAATAGTGAACTAGTTTTGTTTTACAACAGAAAGCTTGAATATTTATATTTGTTATATTTTATTATTAATACTTTTTTTAAGCAATTACAAGAAGATTTGGATTCAAAGAAAGCTTATGACTTTTTACAATTTGCATATTACAATTTAAATGCTTTTAAAAAAGCTTCACAGGTTAGTTCATTTAAAAAATATTAGTTATAAATTATAAATGTATAAATGTTTTTTCCATTAAAAATAAATTTTGTTTGTTG
Source organism: Corella eumyota (assembly GCF_963082875.1). Lineage (NCBI taxonomy): Eukaryota > Metazoa > Chordata > Ascidiacea > Phlebobranchia > Corellidae > Corella > Corella eumyota. The sequence goes on from NC_137491.1 coordinate 8,738,964, forward strand.
AAGGCTGCTTACACATTTTTACAAGCTAACAGTGAGAATGAGCAAGCATATGAAAATGTTAATCGATATCTAGAGATGGAAGAAATAAATGAAGAAGACTTAAAAGATTTAGAGGAACCCAAATTCTATGTAAGAAAGAGTTTAATGAATTTCAAAGAAAAGCTTAGTTATATCGGGTTATTTGTCTCTCTTTTTATAGTATATTATTTAACTAATTCTACCATTTATATGCTAAATAGTAAATTCTTAGTGTTGGTAGTTTAATCCAAGCAAAAAAACTTTAAAATTTACATATTATTTTTTAGAAATTATTTGTGGAGGGGATTATGGCTTATGAAGACAAAGACTATAGTGGAACAGTAACGAGTTTGGAGAAATGTTTAGTTGAATATTATAAGTCACATGAAGAATGTTTGACTTTGTGTTACAAACCATCTTTTCCAACCTTTTTTTATCGATTTTATAAATCGATGACAGGTCAGTTTTCGTATATACATTTTTTTTATGAAACTAAATATTTTTTAGAATGATTACAAGAAATTTTAATTAATTTATTTTTTAGAGCATTACAATGGAAGTCTTAAATGTGAACTGAAGTGTAATGAAAAGTTAGATCCAGTGGTCATGGAAACTAAAATTGATCATTTTGCAGCACATTGTTACTCCTATTTACAGTTCTCATACCATTCATGTAAATAAATTACTAAATTTTTGTATAAGGAAAAATTTAACAATGTTTTAAAAACGTTATTATATTTTAAAATTTAATTTTTCAGCTGTAATTATTTTCCAAATTTAAACTAATTTTTTTTTATTTTGAAAATTTAGTAAGTAACCCTGAGATGGCAGTGTTCTCAGCAATGTCAGTGTTGTTATTAAACCCTGAACAGGAAAATGCAGAAACAAACGTGGAATATTACAAACAAACAGCAGAAGATCACAATTTGTCTTTAAGCAAACATTTTCACCCAAGAAAAGATGCCGTAAAGTTTCATTCTTATTTAAATAAGTTAGAAAAATTGATTGAAATTGGGGAAGAACTGTTAAATGAAAATGATGAGGTATAAAATAAACTTAAAAATTTTATTTCAATATTGAAATTTTATAAGCCCCTTTTTTTGTATTAGTCAAGTAACTTTTAACAATTTGTTAACATAATTTTCAGACTAATATGTCTGTTTTAATATAGGCCGAGGTACTAGAAGATGAGCAGTCTAATGATATGGCAAGTTTAATTGCAGATCTAACCGAATCAATTTCAATTAAACTAGACGAAAAACTTCTAAATATTTAGGGTGCCGCTGTATCTTATGCCTTTTTAATTTGTCATTTTTTAATTGCCCTTTGTATGCGCTATGCATTTTTTACCTAATATTTTGACATCTTTCATGCAGTATTATAATTTATTGTATTTAAATTAATTAGCACTTGTAATATTTACCAGACATCAAGCCTGTAAGCCAAATATATTGAAATCTATATTATTTAAATGCTTTCTTACCAAAATACATGCACAATTATGTATAAGTTGTAATAGAAAATTTTAAGAAACTTTGTCAGGTAATTTTATGAAGTGAAAAATACACGAGGAAAAATTGCCTATTGTAAACAATAATCAACAGCCCAGATTTAAAATTATTACAAAATCATGTTGAATAGTAATTATACCAAGAAAAAGGGTTTTATTTATTTTAAACAAAATACAGGAGGGAAATTAAAATAAAACATATTAAAATATCCATTATCCCCAAAATAACCTAAAAAAATAAAAATAACTTGTGCTTTATTAAAAAATAAAATCTATATAAGCATTACTTATTAAGGTGTTATAATAAACCTGTCAAACCTTTTTTTTAGTTATATTAAATACAAATTAAAATCTCACGATAAAATTGTTGGTTCTGGCATTCCAGGGTCTGCTCCTCTTTTAAATCCTTAAAGAATTAAAATATGAAGATAAATTAAAAGCAAACAAAGCAAAAAATCATATTTTCGTCTTCTTTTAAGTTGTACAATTTCTAGCAACATACAGTAAACGATTTTATCTAGTTTACTATATAAAAATTATATATTTTTCAAGTTTGTACCTACCTAACGTTAATATCAAAGGTATCCAACCCCATCGAAATATGTGTCTGCATACCCCAAACGCTTGGGAAATTCTTCGTTTTGCAACAGGGCCCATCTTTTTTTAAATTCTTATTGTAAAACACCAAAATCAAGACAAGAAACAGGTTATCGTAACACACGTGTCTGCGTGTTGTTTCAATTATTGCTTGTGGGGAAAGGTTGTATCCCAATTAGGACGAATTGATGAGTTGCTTTTTTTTAAAGTTGAAAAAAAAACTTTACTTTATTTTTTTAATAAAAAAAGAGTAATTTTTAATGCACAAAGTGTATTTGTGTCAAAAAATGATCAAATAAAAACGATAAACACAAATGTTAGTGAACAGGTATTTCGTCTTGCCGTTTAAAAAGAGAAGAAGATAACGCGAACATTGAAATGGAGAAAAGTTAGCGGTTCGTTTCCAAGACAAAGCAACAAAACAACAACATGTCACTTTCTTTTGACGTAACGAACCAACTCGCGCCAGATCTTAGCATGTGATCTCAAGAGGCTTAAGATCTAGCGGGAAAACTTCGAGCATGGTGCTATAGCCATTTTATTTAGAAATTCACAAAACTTTGTCTATAGGTTATTTTTAAGTTGAAACGTGACACTTTTGCGGATTAGTTTAGAAAATTTGCTGACAAAATGTAATTCAGTTATCAAACCGACGATCCGTGACCGAAGTTTGATAAAAAAAGGTTGGTATAGAAACTCACTAGCTTTACTTGAAAACAAAAAAGTTAATAATTAATTTTAAAGTTTTAGGAATGTGAGTCAAGTCGTAAAATATAATTTTAAAAAGCATGAGTTTAGTTATTTTCTATGTGAGGTCTTTATGATTATTTAAATGTATTTTAAGAAAACATTACTATAAAAATTGGGTTGTTAACAGATTAATTAGAAAAACAGAAATAAACAGATTAAGATAGAAATCTAATTTTTTTGCAATAAAACACAAGCTTTGGGCCTCAAATTTTTTATTGTTTAAATGTTACAATTATTTTTGTTAATGTATAATATTAGGTATTTTAAAATTTAAGGGCACTAATAAAATAACATTTTTTATTTTTAGGTTTTTTGGTTTATTATTAATTTTTTTGTTTACTATGCCCAATCTTTACCAACACTAATTCTTGTGTGTATAAATATGGAGGAAATCCAAAATCATCGTAATGATTCCTCTCTAGTTTATATCTCCCACCAGGAGGAACCAAACATGACACCTCAGCAAACGACCAATCACTGCACATCGCTTCAAAAATCCGAAATGCTTCAAAAAAAGAAAATTTTTTATTGTGGGTTAAATGGAGTTGAATGTACAGCCAAATATTTGTTAGGATTTCTGCTGACTGCTTTGTTGGTTTTTACTTTTGTAGCAGGAGGAATAAAATATGTTCAGCTATCAACAGAAATGACGGAATTGAAGCAAGAATTATTGGTGGGTGAACTTGAAGTTGTAATTTTTATTTTAATTTGTTATGAACTGGCATTTGGCTTGACTTTTATTTTATATTCTTTGTTTACAAATTATTGCTGATGTATAACTTTTTACAAACACAAATACCATTGGTAATCATTTTATAAGTACTAAAAAGAAGTTAGATAATTGCATGATGTTTTAAGCCTTAGTTTTGTGTTTTTGTTTCGATTGCATGACTATGTTATCAAGTTAACCACTTGATTTTTTTACTAACATATAATAATAAATATTAAATAAATCAAAAATTTATTTTTTACATATATAGCCTATATGTTTAATTTTTTCTTAAAAAATTGAATTAATTCTGAATTGTATCTTACAGATGATGCAAGAAAATGTTGATAACTGTGTTACAAGGGAATCTTTAAATATTGGTGGTGGACAAATTGCCAAGTTAGTTGGTGACACAAAGGTATGGGCATTTAAAAATGTATATATATATATATATAATAATTTTGCCTTTTTTGTTTAATGCATTAAAAATTGTTAACTTGTTTTAAATTATGTTGGACTTTGTCTTAGATGACTGTGTTATAATAAAAAATTAGTACAAAAATTGGTAAAAGGAGTGGATTTATTGCACTACCTTTTACTAAATTTCGTACACATTTTTTTATCACAATAAAGAATAAAATAACTATAATCCTATATGGTTTATATTTTTATAATTTGTTGAATTTGTTTTTCAGATTGAAAAACCGACAGTCGGCGATTTAACATTAGTCACACCAAGAGAAAGACGCGAAGCAACGGCTAGTCCTTTTAAAGGAAATGGTCGTCGATCTCATTTTAGGGATGGTAAGAAAGTTTAAAATGTCAAAGATTCCTTAGTATTGCTTCCTACCTGTTAATAAGAACTTAAATTACAGTTTTGGCATCCTGAATTTTGGCTGGTGTGCAACTTGATTTTATTTTTGAGCAAAGTCCAAATGTTGAAGTTTGTTTGTTTTTTAAGCCGTTGTTGACTTAATTATCAATAAGCCTGTTTTTGCAAACAAGATACTTGTCGTGGCACTTTCTAAGTTCATAAGTCATGTTTAATGTTATAACAAATTCATAAAAAAGAATAATAGGTTGTTTTATATTAAAACAGCTGTGTTGATTTTAATGTAAAGTTATTACAATGCATCTCTTGTCTTAATAACATCTTTCGATTGTTTATAATTTATTAGCTATTTTTCTAGTAAAAATAAAAAATTAACTTTTGTGAATTAAATTTGTTAAAGTATGTTATTAAAATAACCAAGTGTTGGAATTTATCTTGGTTTATTTTTTGACATTTTTTTTTTTTTTAGAATCTTTAGAATTTCTTGGTCGAAGTGGTAGAGATGGTAGGGATGGACGGGATGGTCCTGCAGGTCCTCCTGGACCTCGTGGGTTAATTGGAGCAAAGGGTGAGTCTATTGCTGGCCCACAAGGCCCACAGGGAGAGAGGGGAAAGGTTGGGGCTAAAGGAGCCCCTGGTGTTGCTGGCCCACCTGGAAAATCTGTAAGAAACTTTATTTTTACTGATAATTTTTTTTTTAATTTAAAATTAAATTATTTTATAATTTTTGTGTATTGTAGAGTAGAAGTCAATTTTATTAAATTTCTGTAAACCGCTAAAAAATTCCGAGTTGTGTTGTAATAGTGACTAATAGATATAACATCTATGACATATATAGTATTTATTTTTATTAAATGTTTTTAGTTTATGTCATCCTCCATTCATTTACATGGTGATGGGTCGCCAAATGTTTCATCAAACAGAAGTAAGTCAAAAATGCAATGTAAAAGCCAAGCTACTTATTTAGATGGATAAACAATAACAATATTGCATAAAAAAAAAATATAAAAAAAATTGTTCATAGATTGTAAAATTATTAAACATTTTGTTAAGTTAAATTGTGTTAGTTAGTATAATGAATTAAATACAAAGTCCTGGCCTTATAAACATAATGTACAATATTCTTTGAAATGTTTATCATAGGTAGTATACCTAAAGTTTAAATCTTAAAATTTATAATTTATAATACCCCTGTCTTGCGTGTGGGGTTTAAAAATTCTCGTTAATTATGTGATCGCTCTTAAAATTGCCATATCACCAAAGCTTCTTTGTTTGCACATACTTTTCCCTTTCTCCAATGCTAATATGACATTTAATAAGGTCTTGATTTAAAGTTGTTTGCCCAGTTTGTGGTTTGAGCAAGTTTTAGACATGTTATGCATATATGCATTGCAGTCGTTAGGTTGTTGCTTGCTTGTGCTAGGGTTTAATTGCTTTGTTTTTATGAGCCCGCTGTTCACTAAAAAGTTCAAGACAATATTTATTGCAATTGGCAATTAATTCCTAATACTTCAATATTATTTCAAATTTAAATTTAACTGCAACATTTATTTTTTGCAATATTTTTATTTAAATTGTTTATTTTTAGGTCAAATTTTAACTTAAGAAAGTTTTAACAGTTCAAAAGTTAAATAAAACCATTTTAATAGGTGAAAATTCCCGTAACATAAAAAAAATACCCACCCTAACTTCTTAGAAATTATTTCCCAAACTATTAATTTTAAAAACATTATCACAATAAAAAAAAGAATGTTTGTTTTTGTTAACAGACGGTGCCTTAATTCACTGGACCAAGTCAGACTGGAGTGACAACGACGATTTCCGTTACTTTCAACATAATGGAACCGTGCAAGTTCAGGAAACGGGACTTTTTCACATTTACAGCCAAGTAAAAATTAATTAAATTTATTTTTTTATTAAATATGATATTGACTTTTTTAATTTTTTATTTATAAAATATGACATTATTAAAATTTCTTTGAAAAAGCAAACTTAAAGGCTTAAAGTAAGTTATATATAAATAAGTCAAAAGGTAGATAAATTCAATATTTTCTTGATAATTTTAATATTTTTTTAATATTGTGTTAGTTGGTGATAGTCAGTGAAGAAACTACATCCCTAAGTCATGAAGTTAAAGTTAACGGAGTCACGTTTCTAAAATGTGTAAGATCTGTAGTAAAAACTACATGCTTCACGTCAGGTACAAATTTAATTTAAAATTAATTAAATTTTAATTAAATTAAAAGATATAAAATACTAAGGTGGTGAGTTTTTTGTGTTGACATTGCCAATCACTTGAAATTTTAAATTAATATTTGACAAGTTATGACACAAAGTAAATAATATATTCTAACAATCTAATCAAATTTAAAAATATTGAGTTTTGATTATTTGTATATGGTTACGGAATCTCCATAATTTTGTTTGTTTTGCAGGGGCTAGAATACTTAAAGCATTTGATAGTGTTTATATATCCACCACTTATCCCAAAACCAGGGTTGATATGATAAAAGCTGAATCGTTTTTCGGCTTAGTTCAATTGTCGTCGACCGCAAATACTAGAGAGGAACTTTAATTTGATTTTTCTCTTTATTTGTATATTCAACGTGAGAGCCAAAGTGTCTTGAAATTATGAGTGACAGGTGTTCAATCCAGTTAGAAATGAACTCAGAATAAAAGCTCATTTAAACCTTTTTTATTAAAATTGAGTTTTATCAATCATATTTGTAATCATGTATTTAGTTTTAAATGCTTAGTGACCGAGCAAATTGTTTTTGATCTTTATATATATAGATGGCTTAACTGTGTCCCTGTAGAGATTTAATGTACTTCCAGAGATTGTGTTTGCGGCAGTCAATTTTGTTTATTATTTTTTATGAATACCAAGAAATCGAATTTCTATTTGTTTGGTTTACTGGCATTTTAAATAGTTGTAAAAACCCAATAGACCACAAAAATGTTAATAAATAATTTTTCTGACATTTTTAACTAAACAACATTTTTTTTTGTATTTTTATTCTTCATTTCTTATAATTGATATTTTATTACATTTTTTTTTGCTTTTGTATATCATCTTGCACCTGTAGAATTGTAAAGCTTATTTTTTACTTTTAGACGCTTTTTTCTCTCTCTGCCAAACAAAAACCACTGCCAAAATAATGTGTTAAAACAAGTGCCTTTTTATACCTAACAGCACTGTCATTTTGTACTATGAATTAGAGCAATTTTTACTTTAAAATAGTTTTGTGTAATTTTTTATCACAATCATTTGTCTACTGCCACATAAGTTTCATTTCCATTTTAAAGCAATTTAAGTTTAAGCTACTTTACTGCAAACATAAGCATATATATATTTTTTGCAGATTTTATATGTTTTTAACAATCATGTGTTAATTTTTTAAAGGTGCTTTAGTTGTTTTACAAGTTTGTTCCCTAAATATGAAATTTGTTATTGCCTTTTTTACTGTTCCATCAAATGCATTTTGTTTATTTTTAAAAAAGGTTCCTCTAAAATAATTGTTTATTGATATTATTACATCTTTCTACTTTATCTGAAAAATGCTTGATCAATTTTGTTCTAATCAAAAAATCCCCAAAATTGATTAACTTTTTTGACAATAACTAAAGTTAAGTAGTTAAAGGATACACTGTGACTAAAAATTTAAAATGACAGTGTTGAGAAAATTGGATATTTGATATTTTCTTGTTCCATATTATTTTCACGAACGTACTATGTTTTTCAAACAAATACAATCGCATTGCTGTATAAGCTGTTGCCATTACTTATAAGTAGGGGGGTTACGTTTATAAACTTATACGATATCATTTTAATGGAAATAAATGCATATATTTACATTTTTAAACAAGAAATCATAACTAATCTTACCAGCCTTTATTTTTTTTTATCATAATATAGAAATGTAATCCTCAACGGTTGGTTTTTGCTCAATATCTGCTAATTTTTCTTTCAAGAGTGTTCCAACACCAAGAAAGTCACTAAAACGTTAAATTACTTTTATTTTTTTCTTGTAAAGCTTGGTATTTATAAACATTAACAATTTAATATGGTTTTACCTTTCTAACGTTGGTTCCAAATCAGGACATATAAAATGACCCTCATCTAATAAAAATCCTTCTGGTGCAGTTCGTTGGTCAATGTTTTTTTTATTAGTTTTACATTCATTGTTTTCAAGCACAGAGTTAGCATCAACCTTTTAAGTTTTGGAAAATAGTTTGAAACGCCGAAAAATTTTAAATAAAAATATGTCATACTACCTCGATTTCCATTTTGTTTGTTACTATATCTGTTTCATCCTTTGATCGCAAAGTTCGCAGTGGGCTTTCTGCCAATACCTTTATTAAACGTTCGGTTTGCTGCAATTCTCGCATTTCTTGAACTGCTTTTTGGCACATACCGTATTTCTACAAATAAATAAATAAGGTGACTTTAAGTTAAGCATAGTTCATAAGCTAAAAATATAAATAAATACTAACTTGATATTGCTGCCATTTATTAGATGCTTTGCCGCCACCTTCTATAACTATTTTAGGTGGCGTTTTTAAGGGATCTCGGTTTTTGTGATCCAAATCACGACATAACAAACGATAATTTCTGTACCGATGATTGGTTTGTGTTGCCGGTGTTACGTTAGTTACATTTATTTCAGGTCTGTGGGCGCTCTTAAAAAATTAAGACACTGGTTTGATATCAGAAAATATACACCAGATTTCGTTTAAACGTCGGGTATATTTCGTATATCCTTGTTTGCAAATAAATAGAATATATGATAGTTTTTAAAAATAAACTTTAAAATATTACTTTATTTGGCACATTGGTTTGGTTTAACATAATGACCTTAATTAAATCTTCGTTGACATTAGAGTAACCTGCTGAGCATATTTCCTCTTTAACATTTATAGGTTCACTGGATACTGTAACCAAATTAAAATTTAACAGCATGATAGCGCTGCTGGTTTACGCGTATTCAATAAAATGGTGGTTTTAAATAATCAACCAACTTTTATGCATTAAATTTGATTTGATTTACCCACCTTTTTCATATGCAGCCTCCCTTTCTTTTTCTAGCTTCGTTTTATATTTTTTATTATAACTCTTTTCTTTTGGTACAAGCCTGTCTATTTCTTCCGCAATTAGTTTTATTGCTGTATATATTTTGGATGTTTTTAGACGTAACGATTTCCTCTTTTTACGTTGGGAAGGATTTGGTTCGTTCAATGTTGCATACCAGTATTCGCCGGTCACATTTGGTATATACTCATCATCGTAATATGATGAATCGGAACATATAACGCACTGGTGACATTGGTTAAGATCTAACTAAAAACATAAAATACTTTTATTCGAAAAACTTTTTTTCAACTTAATTTTATTAAATAAATATACTACTAACGTCAATTGATAACGGAGATATGTCTAAGGCCTCAACCGGTTGATTGTTACATGTCGTTAGGTCGTTCGTAGGTTCAAACTGCTGCAAGAAATATCCGTGATATGGTGATATATTTCCATACGGACTTTTTGGACATAAAAAATCTGGAATAGGTGGACAAGGGCATCTTGTTGGCATAGTAAGCCATGACTGATCCCAGGTTTGATCCATTTTTAGAGTACTAATTTCATTTTTGACTATATTTGCACCTTAGTTAAATTTAATATGTTTACCTTTTATTGTTTCGTCATGCCAACACAACAACAACTTTTTCACTATAAAGCCTTGGGTAATCTCATCATTATTAATTAAAAAATGTAAAGCTATTACAATTATAGGTTTGTTTTTTTTTACTAAAAACCTAACTCTACTTGCTTGTTATGCTTTAATTTTAATGTTATACATAATCATTGTATTTAAATACATTTTTATAACATTAAAATTGTAACTAACACACCAAAAGGCACAATATGGAAGTTATCGTATAGCTTTTTATTTTAAGGTTTTATTGATAATTTGGTAATGCATTTAATTTAAATCTTTACTTTTAATTTTAAAAATTTTTATACTTTCAATATCTAAAATTAATTGGCAACATCGTAAAAATAGCCACTCCTAAACCTTCGTAAATTTCATAGGTTTTCCATGAATGGGTAAGAAACTAATAGTTAAGGAATTTTAGGTCAATAGAGAAAGGGCGTTTTATCTAGCTTCGGGCTTCGGAGTGTCAGACTAATCTAGTCTATGGAGGTTTGTTAACTGGGATAAGTTAACAATAATGATGTTTAATACGATAAAAAGGTTACGCCAAACTTCGTAGTTGCGTGATTGATTTATAGATGAAGTTACCGACTTTTTTGAAATGTAATTAATTGATGGATTGACAAACGGGTAGACATAAGACATTAAACTGATTGCTTAAGTTACTTAGCCAGTCTATTAGTAAAAATTAACTTTGGAATTTAGTTGATTAAGATGAGAAATTGACAATTTATCTTCTTCTAATTAAAATTTTTATTCTTTATGTTTTAGGTTTTAGTAACGGTTTTAATAAAACGATATGAGCTCTTAGCAGTTCATAAAATTTTTAGTTTTCTAGCTATATTTTTGTACAAATTATATTTGGTTACAAACAGCATTTTAATCCAGCAAAATGGATTCACAAAGAAGCATATGTACATCAAGAAAAGTTCTATTTTCTGCCTTGATTTTATTTTCAATTAGTTTATGTAAAAGTTTTAATTTGGAAGATAGGTAATTAAATGTTTTTAACTGTTTTAGATTAAACTATATATATATATATATACTTTAAGTTTTTATGTGTATCATCATGCTTAATTAATACATTTTAAATAATAAAATTTATTATTAATTTTTAATACTGTTGTGATGGACTATTTATTTTTTTTTGTTTTATATACATTTTAATTCTTTTATTTCAAATGATTACTTGCAAACTAACTTTGTCTATTCAACTGTTAATTATTTCCTGTATTGCTCAATTTATTTAAAATGACAATTTCCAATACAGTAGAATACCAATTGGTCCAAACTTGACAAATATTACCCTATTTCCAAATATGATTTTATTAGATTACTCTCTAATAAGGAAATTGAATGTTTTAGGTTACCTTTAATAAAGAAAGGTCCTAGGGGAAGTTTGTTTGGTCTATCTGTTGCTGAACACTATATCACACAAACAGCTGACAATCTTGATGATATAACGTAAGCCAAAAATTTTTTTTTACAAAATTTTCATATATAGGTCATTCAATATCAGTGTTTTAAAATGTTACAAATTACATTTAAATCCGACTAAGTTGATCAATATATTTACATTGAAGCATTTGGTAGGCTAAAAAAACTTATTAACTATTTAAAATATTGTTATGTGATTAAAAAATAAATATATAAATAAACTTAAAATAAATACATAAATTAAATTTTTTGTTTTAATAAAACTAATGTAATTTTAGGATGCTAGTTGGAGCACCAACAAATGCGGCTGCACCTTATCACAGTGCTGATTCAGTTGATCCTGGTGCATTGTATAAATGTCCAATCACTGCCGCTAGTAATGATTGTGAAGCGATTGAAATTGATGATTCAGGTAATATAAGTTAAAATAAAATGTTCAATATTTTTAAAATCGTTTAAGATTTTTTTATATATACAGATATATTTTTGTATAGATTACTTATATTTTTGTATAGATAACTTATTTTAAAGACTCTTTTATTCAAAAATGCAAATTTTAAAGTGTATTTAAATTTTAAAATTACTGGAATATATATACTTTGGTACAATACATTAATTAAATTATAATTTTTTTATTGCTGAAAATTTTTCTGAAAAGTTTTTGGTTATAGAGGTTTGAATTTTGATATTTACTGTTCACAGTTTTGTGTTTGTTACATATTTGTGCTATGTTTGCATTGCTTGTTTTGTTTTAATATTTACATTGCTTTGATGTCTAAGTTTGTATAAAAAGTCTCTTTTAAATGGTGTTGTAAAGTAATAAAATAAGAAAAAAATTAAGTGTTTTTAATTTTTTAGTGAATTCACTGGAAATTAATAACTCAAATCAATGGCTTGGAGTAACAGTAAAAACTCAAAAGCCAGGAGGAAAAGTTGTGGTAAGTTAACAATATTAAAAACAATTTATCTGTAAAAAAACTAAAAAAAATATGGAAAAGTTTTTTTGAGTAATTTGAAATAAAGGGATTAATTAATGAGCTTTGTTTTGGTTATTTATTTTACATTTAATTAACAAGATTTTGATATCACACTGAACACATTTGTTAATTACCTATTGTCCTTATTCTCATGGGAGTTAATGAGGTCAACTTAGCAATTTTAAAGTTTTAACACTTTATTGCTCTATAATCTAGTTAAATAATTAACTAAAGTTTTTCTTACTCTCAAGTTCTTAATTATTTTTTTTAATTTAAAATAAATATTTAATTTGGGGTTTTAATTTTGTTTAAAATAATAAATTCTATATTAATATTGACAGTTACCTTACTTATGTTATAATTATTTTTGTATAAGTCTGTTAAATATATTTGGACAAGTTCCGTATATAAATTGTAAAATTTTTATATTTCAAAATTAAAGTTACAAAAAGTTGTTTTATTTTATAGGTTTGTGCTCATCGCTTCACAATAAGAGGCGGAGGAATTTCGCACGGGATCATCTGGGAAGCGGAGGTTGGAAGATGTTATTTATTAAAGAGTGATCTTAAACTTGTTACTGATCATACTTCGCAATGGACACCCTGTATTGGTATGCTCAATTTTTATTTCACTTGATCTAAAACACAAAATAATTCATTTTATTTTGTATTATTATTTTATGGGATATTTTTTTAGGTAAACTTGATCCTGATGGTTCTTATTCTTCAGCCTGGTATGGTTATTGCCAGGCTGGTACTTCTGCGGCATTTGCAGATAACAGCGGCGAAGATCTGGTATTTGGAATGCCTGGCCCATTTCACTGGACTGGTATGTTTAACTTAGTTCAAGTGTCTCTTCGGTTATAACCTCAAGTACTATATATGTATGTACTGTATACATGTTAATAGGATTTTAGAAGTAGCTTGTTTACCATATTAAAGTTATACTAACAAATATTCTGTTTTTAAGTTTACAATTTTAATTTTTAAATGTTTATTTTTGTATTAAAATTTTATTATAATTAGGTGGCTTAAACAGTAATGAATTGTCCCTGGTAGAATTTTTTCCTTCAGTTTTGTGGACCAAGGACAGTGTAAGAGGAAGTATTCCGCAGAACAGTTACTTGGGTACTAATTGGTGTTTAGATATTAGCCTTTGTTACATATATACACACACTACACATAAACCACACACACTTACATATTATCATGTACTTTACAATGTAAACTCGGCATATATTGACATTCCTTTGACAAATCTATTTTTAAATTTGTTCCAACTCATAACTTAGCCAAAACAACAAGAAGTTAAAATGTGAAAGTTTAAATATTCCTGAAGGTAAACAAAAACAGTAGAAAAATATTTATCTATATTTAGTAAGTTACTGAGATAGGTTAAAAGGTTTTATAAAAAAATTTTAGATCATAAATAATTTTTAATATTATTAAGAAGAAATTTCTAGTCAGTTTTTATATTTATATACTAGCTAGCCCTTTAATCACCAAATAAAATATTTTGGTGTATAAGCTTGAAGGAGTAAATAATACACATTACTCATTCAGTTACTTGGAAGTGCTTGTCTGAAACAAATACGAATGAATCATTCAACATTATGTAATGGTCTGATAGATTTATGTATATTATTATTGATTAGGTACTTTCAGTTTTAAATAACAAATATGTTACTACTCTACATGTATTGCAAATATATGTAAATACAGAAAGTTTAAAATGAGAAACTTCGATGGGAATTTTAAATTTGATTTTCGAAAGCATTTTTAAAAATTTTAACTTGACTCCTTTCGAGTTCGCTATATCTTGAACCTTTTTCTTTTTTCTTTTTTTTAAAATGTTGGTCAAATTTAAGGAATGGTTCACTCAGTTGGGACAGTCAGCGATGACTGGTTTTCTGATTTTGAAAAGGCCTGGATATCGGAGAGTGACCTGAGGCTAAATGCTGACCCAGTCTCACAAAACTCCTATCTTGGTATGTCAAATAGTATGGCATTCCCCAGTGTTTTATAGCATATTTGTACCGGTTATGAATAGGCACTTTGTAATTTATGACTGAGAATGGCATTTCAGTTTGATTCATAAAATTTAATTTTGTTTGTTTATTTTACTGCATGGTTTTACATTATGTCATAGTCAAGTTGAGTTATTTTATTATATTAAGTTTCATAATTTAAAATTAGCAATTTTATTCTTTGATTATCAATGCATGATTTATGCATTTTTTCATTTCAAATTTTTCAACTTTTTTTTAATCAGAATTTGTGTGTAAGCTGCAATTATATATCATTCTCAATTCATACAGATAATTAAAGTGATTATACTCAAGCCCAACTAGAGTAGAAAGGACAAGCTGCATGCTTAAGATTAGATACTGCACAGGGCACTTAATAAGATATAATTATATAGAGTTTTTATCTTAATATAAGCCAGCAATAGTTTAAGGTATAGCTTAAAGAATGTAGTTTTATTATTTAATTTTGTGAAATGCTTCAAAAGTTATGTTGGTTTTGGTCGCATTTTAAAGATTCACATTTGAAATGATCACATTTTCATGTTTATTGTATGTCATTATTTTTATGCCCAACTACATATTTTCATATACTTTAATATTTCATACATGCTTGAACAAGAACAGTTTTATTTAATAATAAAACACAATATCACATATACACACACATAGAGTATGTTTTTTTGCTTAAAGATTTTTCAATTTTTAATTTTAAACTTTTTTTTAACTGATTTTATAAAATTTGTAAGCCTGGCGTTATTATATTAAAAAATAATTTCTAAACAATAGTCAGTTTGTTTAAAAATGGAATTGTGTGTAAAAATTAGGTTTTTCTGTTGCCACTGGGCGACTAACATCGAAGGGAGATGTTAATTTTGTTTCTGGAGCACCAAGATCTAATGATACTGGTATGGTAGTTATCTTCGAAAAAACTCTAGGTAAGTTGATAAAGTCATTTTTTTTTCAAAACATATGCTAACTTCTTTTAGTCATCTTAAATATTAGTTAATTAAACTATAAGATCCTCATTTTTTTTATCATCACTTTTGTATTTTTTTTTAAATTTTAATGTTGTTGTAATTTTTCTAGGTATTGATAAGAAGTTGGTAAAAACTGAAATTTTGTATGGCGAAAAGTTGGCTTCATCTTTTGGTTACGCTGTGGAAATTGTTGACATAAATGGAGATGAGTAAGTTCATGTATTATTCATTTTTTAAAATGATTCTGCTTTTAAAAAACTTTTTGTTTTCATGTATGATGTTTTGCATAGTACCTTTATTTTTTTAAGCTTTTTAACAATTTTAAAACAAAAAAACTGTTTTAAATACAATTTCTATTGCATATATGTTACCCTGTTTAAAATTTATACCAGACGGGTAGATAGAGAAAACTTGTGCGCCCTTTTTCTAGCGTCTAGGCTAATAAAAGCATTTGTCAATATTGTATTAAAATTTTTATTGAAATTGAACATAAGGTTATCGAGAAAAATTTGGTTTATTTTAGGCCAAAATTAAGTAAAAAAACTGTACCATTTCTGTATCAGTTGTTTTATTTGTTGTTTAATATAAACAAAGACACTTTTTGTTATGATGTAAACATAACAAAATTAATTTTATTTTAGTCGTGAGGATTTGATTATAGGAGCACCACAGTACTATGATAGAAAAGAAAAAAAAGGTGGCGCAGTGTATATTTATATTAACAAGGGACTTGATAAAATAGGACCAAACCCTACTAAAATGTAAGAAATTTTTCAACTTAAAAATTTTATCCAATTGCAACTAAAATAAATATGTTCTATTCTCTGTTTTAAATTTAGTAAAAAAAATTAGTACCTAAATATATATTACTTTACCAAATGTTTTTAGATATTTGTAAACATATGTTGGGTTTGATTTTTAGCAGATTAAACTTTTAATATCCTCTTAATAGAATTTTAGTCAATACAATTAAAAATATTTTTTTTGGTAGTTTGTATGGGGAACTTGATTCTTCATTTGGAAACTCTATCACAAACATGGGTGATATAAACATGGATGGGGCAAATGATGTTGCAATTGGAGCCCCTGGGGCTGATCATGGTAGTGGGGTTGTGTTTATTTTTCATGGAACGAGTGACCCAAATGAAGGGGTGTTCGATGAGCCGGCACAGGTAAGAAGGGTAAAATTTTGGGGTTAATTATACTTAAAACTAAAAATTTGTTCTCATGGGATGAGTTTGCTTTTGTGCATTATTATGACCTTAACTTAAAATTCAATTAGATTATAGAAAATCTTAGAGGTGGTTTGCTTTCACATTTAAGATAATGTTATGCTTTAATTATTTATGCATTATAATTAAATTTTGTTTTTATAATGCTTTAAAAAAAATATATTAAAATAATTAATTTTCATATTTTTTTTTTTTTATTAAACTTAGGGACCAAGCTAGTTTTTCAAAAGTTTTATGCACTTTTTTGAGCAAAATTTCAATATTTTAAATTCCCAAAAAAAACTTTCTTTAAACAAAGATTTTTCTTTATTATACGAATTGCCAGACAGCTAATTAGAAATATATCAGTATTTAATGTGTGGTTTTTAAAGGTGCTAAGAGCTAAAAACTTGACCGAAAATGGTCACATTACCAGAAGTGTAAAAGGGTTCGGTTATTCATTAAGTGGAGGCATGGATATGGATCTTAATGATTACCCCGACCTTATGGTCGGCACATTATCGGATCTCATGGTGCTTTACAGGTATGCATTAAGGCATTATGGTGGTTTAAGGAATTAAATGCAATCTTTTTTACTTGTTAATTAGTGAGAACTTTTTGTGTAAAATTTTAAAACGCACAGTGATTGCATAAATGATCAGCTTTAAAATTATTTAGAAATTGCCAATTATAATAATAATTTTAAGGTTACTAGTAATGTAATTATTTAAATATGTAAATAAAAATTTAAAAAAGCAATGAAAATAAAAATATATCAAGCAAAATTTCAAAAAAATTCGGTCCTTTTTTTGTTTATTAGTTGTATTTGCTATAAAATTAATAAATTTATGATTATCAAATTTAATATTTTACAGAACACGACCGATAGTTAATGTACAAGCTTCGATTAACGCATCTCTAAGTAAAGTTGTGATAAATCCTGAGTTTAGTAAAACCACTGTTGATTACGTCAACAGCAAAAATGAAACAGAAAAACTTGTAACGTAAGTGTAACAAATTTACAAATATTTTATTTATTTCATAAATTGTTAATTTTTAATACAAAAATCTTATACTGTATAGTAATGGCTTAGTAACTTTTAATTTTGGAACTTCATAATAAAAGTATATATCTTTTTGTTGCCAATTAAAATGAGGCTTTATAAAATTTTAGCTTAAATCAAGGTAAATATTTAAGTTAAAACTTTATTAACATTAAAAAACCAGATATGATCTGAGTGTATGTATGAATTATACATCCTTGCCCCTTACTTACAATGAACCTGTTAACATGGAATATACAGTAGAGGTAAGATAGTTCTAATTATAATTGTGCATTAAATTAATAAATTTTATAATTGTTGAGATTGTAATTTAGTTAAGTTTTTTGCAAGTGAGACAGGTAAACTAATTATTGATTATTTGTTAGTTTGTTGATTGTTTGAAATCCCATGTTGGTGAACGTCACTTTGGGCTTTTTGTAATTGATTAAAATATTGGCTTGACTTTTTATTTATCTTGGTAATTAAAGTGGATTGATTTAATCAAATCAATTGAAATTTTAATTCAGTAAATATTATAATTGTAAATGTAAAAATACTTTATTATTTAAAATGTATATACTTAAATAGTATAGCATAGGTTTTAACAAAGTTTTTTTGAAAAAATTAGTTTTTAATTTTTTTAGCTGGATGCAGTAAGAGTTAAAGCTGGTTTTCGAACCAGGGCAACATTTAAACCTTTAGATCCTCACAGTGGTAGGAAAACAGCTGTCATGACCCTTCCTCCACAACAACAAGATAAATCAGTTTGTTCTACTTGGCCAGTCTACTTAGCTGTAAGTCAAAAATGTTAATTTTTTTTTTTTTTAATAAATTTATTTAAAAATATGTGATTTTTTTGTAAAAATTTAATTAGAACATTGTTTAGCTGATTTTTTAAAATCTGTTATTTTTTATCAAAATTATTATTTTTTTAATTACTAACTCTGTCACTTTAGAGAATTTTATTTTTAACACTATTTTGTTTATAGAATTTTTTCTTTAGTTCTAAAGAATAAAATTAAAATTGTTATATTTTTAGCATGATATTCAGGACAAACTATCTCCCATAGTTATGAGTGTTGAATTCAATGTAAAAGATGAGAAAATTCCAGAACAAAATGCAGCCAGTGGTCTTATTTCTGTTAATCAGTTTCCGGTTTTAAATACTGAGATTAAAAATATGACTCAGACTAGTGTAAGTTGTTTATTTTTATTTTACCCATTTTTAGGTTTTTACTTTTTTGATATTTTAAAATTTAAAAAAATTTTTTTTTTTTTTACCTATTTGAAAAACTTATTAGAAACTATTACAAGGGTATCTTTTCAGTTTTAGACTGCTTTTAAGCTTTTTTATTGGTTTTAATTTTTGTTCATTTCCATTTTGTCAAGTTTTATGGTTAAATAAACAAAAACTATATAACATAATGACATTGAACATTAGAAAGATTTAGTACTTGGCAAATATTGACAAATGTCAAGTTGTGAAGCTTTATGATTCAAATTTAGGTCATGTGGTTGTTTTAATTCTCATAAACAGATTCTAGACCTAATAAATTTACATTTTGGATAATTTTAGAATTTATTTAACTCTTCCCAATAATAATTTTTTGTATTTTTTATCCCTAACATAAAAGGGCGATTTTCCAGCCTAAAAATATAGAAACTTTTGTTACCTTGACCTAGCCTTTGTTGACTTTGGCAATTTAGGATACAATTTGTAAATTTATATTATATTTTAGGTGAATATATCTAAAGATTGCGGCCCTGATGAAATATGTCGTAGTAATTTGGATTTACATGCCAACTATGTTGTTCTGTTGGATGGAAATAATAAGTGGACAAAATTACAGTAAGTAAAATTGATTTGAACTATGCCTAATGTTCTAGACCCTATAACATATATGCCTGAAAAAATGGTTTAAAGTGCTTTGTCTATAAAATTTTTAAATGATTTAGAAAAATATATATATTATATTGACAGTAATAACTAATGTATATGTAAAGGATATTAATTTAAATTATAATAGTTTACAGCACTCAGTATTTAAACTTTATAAATTTTAACAAAAATTTTGACGTTTATAGAAATGGGCCAAGTGGTGTTCCACTCTTACTACTTGGAACAGAAAAAGAAATTGGAATGAGAGTTGCAATCACTAACTTTTTACCTGGAGAGGGAGCCCATCAAGCCAAACTTAAGATTGTTTTACCACCAGTGTTAAGATATGTGGGCACAACTGATGTTATTGCAACTGTAAGTCTTTCATTTTTAGTTTATAAAAACCAAATATACTTAAAGAAAAAAATTTACTAAAATTAAGTTAATTTTGTTCAGGCTGCGACGGTGTCATGCACGACGTTAGGTAACGCTTCAGTGGTCGACTGTAACCTTGGCAACCCACTCCGACCTAACAGCGAACTTTCGATGATTGTGAAACTGGAAAATGATCCAGAATTATATTCAATGGATGGATTTGTGATTCAAATGCAATTATCAACGTGAGGCTAAGTTTCGATATTTTTTGTAGAAATTATTTTGGTGACTAATTTCAAGGGTGATTTTTATGTGTTTTTTTAGGTCAAGCACACAAGCTGGGCTAGAGACGATGAGGTACCCAGTATTGGTAAGAGTTGAAGCTCAGATTAAAATTGATGGTTACTCAACTGTGGATCAGATCTCTTTTGGTGGTGAAGTTATTGGAGAATCAGCTGTTGAAACACCACTTGATGCAGGTTTGTTACAAATTATTATCAACGCGCAGTTTTTTGTTTTTTTCTTTTAAAAAACTCTTTTTAGTTTTTACAATTTTTTATTACATGGGGAAATATTTCTGTTTATTTCATTTTTACCAGACTTTGTAGTTTTTCTCATTAAATTGAGATGTCAATGTAACATTATTTTTTCTCCTTTTTCAGGTCTATATGTGAACCATGATTATGAGATCACCAACACAGGAACAAGTGAAATAGATGGAGTTTATGTTAATATAAGTTGGCCTCAACTCATCTCTAATGGAAAATGGTTGTTCTATTTGCTTGATGCAGAGGTATTTTACATTAAACATTCAGTATTTTGAATAAGATATTTTAAGTATAAGTGGACAACTTTGATGTTGCATTCTACATAAAAAAAGCTTTTAAATGTTATATTTTTACTCTACATTGCTGTTTTAAGCTAGAAAAATAGATAACAATATTGTTAAGATTTGAACATTATGAATGTATTACTTAAAAAATCATATTTATGTTTGGACTTAAAAAAATAAAGTTTTTTGGTAGTTTTATTTTCTTTTCTTGTAATTAAATAAAAAAATTGCTTTGTTAAGGTGAGTGGTTCTGATCTCACAAATGAAACAAAATGTTTTCTTCCCGAAAAAACGGCAAATCCACTTAATTTAAAATATGAGGAACCCGGTGCTGAAAATTCCAAAAGAAGAAAAAGGGAAACTAATGTAGAACCAGCGGGATCCACTTCCGGTAAGCCTGTTTAGTGTATAAATATTTATAATAATTTATTTTTGATGTGATAAGGTTGACTTCACCGCCTGAATCTTTAACACACTTTTGTTACCCAAACCCCTCTAAAGTTGCATTTTTTTACCTTTTAATTGATTTTTTGGTTTTTATAATAAGTTATGTTCTCTTTATCTAAAAAAGCTATGGCAAATAGAAAACCTTATGTAGTGGTGTCCAGTACCCAAATTGCTACCCCAAAATACTTGGTTTTATATATTGCTTTTTATTTTTAGCTGATCCAGCCATAGAATCTGTTGTTAAGCCGCCAACATCTTCTTATAAAATATTAGTAAGTGTATTTTTTAATACTTTATATTATGCAAGTTGTCTAAATCTTTGATTTTTTTTACAAAAATTATACTATGTTTTTTTTTAGAAATGTCCTGAGTCTGCGAAATGTTTAAATTTTTTGTGCACATTGGGTACATTAAACAGCAGACAGAAAGTTTTTATAAAACTTAGAGGAGTGGTGTGGAACAGCACATTTTTGGAGGTAAGCATGTGTTTTTACTAAAAATTAACTTTATTTTTATGTTAATTTAGAACCATTGGCTTATTTTAAAATTTTTTTTTTTAGAACCATTGGCTTATATCAAATTTTAGAACCATTGGCTTATATCAATTTTATTTTATTTAGGAATATTATGGTGTTGCTGAGGTTAGGGTATACTCAAGTGCCTATGTTGCTGTTAATAAAGGAAATATCCAATATGCAGTTTCATCTGTACTTGAAACCGAGGTTTCTACAAGTATATTGGCTGAAGAGGTAGATTACATTGAAGTTCTAAATCCAAAATTTAAATTTTATTTACCCCAGTCTATATAAATAATAAACTTAAATTCAAACAAGTTAAATTTATATTTAAAACTTATGCTAAACAGATATGTGTTTTTGAGTTAAAATGCATATTATTGTTATTTTAGGTGATTCCACCTGTACAAGAAGTAAAGTTATGGATTATAGCTGTTGCTACCTTATGTGGTGTAATTTTACTGATTATTATAGTTCTTGTTCTTTGGAGGGTAAGTGTGTGGTTTGAAAGTTGTTTTGAAATTTATTTAAAATTTAATTCTGTGGTTTTGGTAATAGCATTTTTTATGATTGGCATGTTTTGAACACTTGCATTAATTATTAAATTTAAATAGAAGTTATGACCACTTGTGCAACTTGTTTTTGTTTTTTTAACTTAAGAGTTATTAAAATAGTTGAAAAATTTTTTCGAAAAAATAGAAATCTGATTTATCATCATAACGTAATTTAAAAAAATTTTAAATTTGCTGTGTGTTTGTTAATTTGTTACTCGGTAAAGAAAACTTGCAACAGGCATGTTTGCATTTTTTTTCTAATTAAATCACGTTGCAGTGTGGCTTTTTCAAACGTCGAAGAGATTTTGGGGATTATCACAAAGCACGTCGACACAAACAAGCATCGAAAAAAGCAGACGAATCCTCACAGCGAATCCTTTATTGAATATTTTCACTTGCACATAGTTTATCTAGTTAATTTTGGTAATTTTTTCTGAAATTATTTATTTGTTTATTTGTAATTGGGTTGCTAATTATAGTAATATTTTTTATGCATTTTATGGTGGTTTTAAATTTGGGAGAGAAGGGTGTGATTTATGCTGTTTTTAATTTACAAATGTGTGTAACTTTGTGGTTTAAATGTACTTTTTGGATTTTAAATCAACCATATAATAATTGTAAGTTTATTGCAAATAATAATTTACCAGCACAAGTTGGCACATTGCATTTTAGCCTGACCAAAAGCATGAAACAAAATCGAATTTTGTTTTTTCTAAAAAAAAATTTTTTTTTAAATTTAGGTCGGATTTTTTGAGCGTAATAGACTCTATCAAGACGTTCCAACACATAAAGCCAGACGCTCTAAAAACATTAAAGCCGATAACGCTGTTAGTCAAAAAATTTTACAACACCAAACTTCTTGGCAGGTCTACGCTGAATAGGCACACAGCCGGCTTTTAAAATTATTGTTGTATCTGCAACATCCTATACCAACTATTCGGCGCAGTTGGTATTGCAAACTTGGTGTTTTGAATTTGTTTATTGATGCATTTATATAAATAAGATTAATATATGTTAAAGTGTTTTCGTAAAACTGCAGCATTCAGTGATGAAAGGCCTCTTTTTCTGTTTTATTAGTCGATTTCAACAGGTTTTGAGATTACAAAAAAATTGTTTGCAATTCTGTGCAATTTTCTACACTATAAATGTTTTTACTACCATTTGGTGCTGAATTGTTTTTATTTAAACACTTTAGCACTTTGTAATTGGTTAAAACTATTCTTTGTTGTATAAACTTTAAACTACAATCAAAAACTATCATGTACAATAATTAAACATAAACACAATTGTTTTTTGTAGCTTATGTTTCGGTACTAACAGCACACAGTTATTTCTGTTGTATTTTATTATTCATTTTCATATATTAAAATAGGTGACAATTTTTTAACTACTTTTTACTTACAAATCCAATGTTTGTTCTGTAATGTTACAATTTTCTTTTTTTCCGTTGCTGTATTTTTGTAATCTAGTTCTATAATTTCCAAATCATTTTATTCTTTTTTTGCTATACAGCATTTTGTATTTGTGTAAACTCGTATTGTTATTTCGTGAAATGTGCCTTGTCCAGTTTCATGATAAGACATCATTTAATTAGATCAAGTGCTGGGCTACATTGCTTTTTTTAAACCTACTAACACTATTATTGCAAATTATGAAATTTTAATGAGTTTTGGAGCATTGTGTATTGATAAAATGACATTAACGAAATAAAATGCTTTTTAATAAGTTGCTGTAGTTTATTTTATATTGTTTAAGTTAGAATTTACGAATTAACAACAAAATCATTTATACAAATGTTATTGATCTAAAATATTTATAAAAATTAACTCTTTTTGATTTGGGGATAAACTATATAATACTATATAATAAAATTCGGCGGGAAACTTGACTCGCACGGTTTTATTGTTTATTTTTACATTCTGACCACTGACAGACTGACGATCTAGCTGTTTAACTGTTTAACGAAGATTTTAAAAAATTACAACTTTATTTGACGAAAAAACAACTGATATGGATAATTCTTTGGTTTTGACTTCAAGGTAAGATATAATTTAGTTTTTGTGTGTCTTTTTCAACTGTAGCTTTGATTTTTACTTATAAAAAAAGTTATTTTAATGTTTACTTAACAGGGAAAATTTACCCGAAAATAATGATGAAGCTGTCAAACAAGTTGAATCGAGAAAGTTGGTAAGTGAAGGAAAAGTATTTGCTGCTGAAGGACAATTACACAAATCGTTAAAATGTTTTCAACAAGCTCAAAAACTTTTTCCTTCTGACAAAATTCTTGCAAAAATTAAAAAAATTGAGGTAAGGAAAATATTTAACCGGCAGCGTGGTGTAATGGTCCAGTCTGGAAAGTAGGGTAGTTTTCGACGAGATCTTATGCGTGCAAACGTAAAAAATGGCGTGGCCGTGCACGCGTACTACGATTTTCGGTCTACACGTGCACTCGTGATTTATATGTTGGCGTGCTTTAGTTAAATCTGGCTTAAATATACAAGGCACAAATTTTTTTGAAAACCAGGCGTGCAAAACGTTAATTTCAGTCGTGCATTTTTTTCACCGAAAAAAATCTCGTGCGTGCACGCTGCCCTACTTTCCAGACTGGGTAATGGTAAGAACACTTGCTACACTACCATGAGGTTTTAGGTTTAATCTTCACTGCTCTCATGCTGTAGCGCCCTTAAGTAAGGTACTATAAACGGTATAAACTACTGCTCAGCCAGCACTTAATCAGCAGCATAGTTGCCGGGCAATTATAGTCTCTATAATATTCCAAACTGCCACAGGCAACTTGAGACTGGGTTGGAGTAACTGATGTTACTCTTTGTTCAGGTCGCGCATTCAACCTTCCTACATCGAGGATAAATTTATACCAAAAAAAAAATTTCTGTTGTTTGTATAAACTTTAATTTTTAAATTGGGTTATAAATATAAAAGTATTTATATTTTATTTTTTAGGAAGTGATTGCTGAAGATGAAGGAGAAGAAGAAGACGATTTTGGGTATATTCAACTTGATAATGATCTTGTGATTTTCAAGAAATTGGTACAAAAGTTGTATCCACACCAGGTATAATTTTACTTCTGAACTTATTTTTTATGAAATTTGATTAGTCTAATTTAAAGTATTGTATGGTTTTTCGGATTAAAAAAAAATGATTAATTGTATATATGTATATATATATATGTATTTATTTTTAGATTGATGGAATAAAATGGTTTTACAATCTTTATAAAAACAAAAAGCAAGGTGGAATTCTTGCTGACGATATGGGGTAAAATTTTTTTTTTAATAGTTTTAAAATGGTTTTAACTTTGAAATAAATTAATAAGAAAATCTTCTTTATCAAAACCTAAAGCTTTTAAATATTTTGAAAATTTTTTATTACCAGACTTGGTAAGACGATCCAAGTAATTTCATTTCTTTCTGCGATGTTCGACATGAATGCTATTAAAACAGTTTTGTTGGTTTTACCATTGTCACTTATACCTAACTGGACTGCGGAGTTTGACAAATGGGCTCCTGGTATAAGAACTGAATGTTACCATGGGGCACTTTCAAAAAGAAGACATGTAAGTATATATATACTAATTTTTGTCTTAAAAGGTCAGTAATTATTTTTGGTAAAAAAATAAAGTCTACGTGCTTTTTTGATGATAAAAGCTGACTTTTTGTTACTTCTAGCCCAAAGATGCTTTGATATATAATAAACTATTTGATGCTTCTGTAATGTTTTTGAATAATTTAAGTCAATTTTTTGTTAAATTTATTTTAGATTCTACAATCTTGCCAAAGAAACAAGAGTGTATGTATAACTACTTATGGTTTAATTGTAACAGCATGGGAGGCATTAGGGCACAGGTTAGACAAAAGGGAGCATGTTTGGGATTATATAATTCTGGACGAAGGTCATAGGATTAAAAATCCAACCAAAACAACTAAAGGTCTTCATAAAATTCCTTCAAAAAATCGACTAATTTTAACAGGTAAACTAATAATATAGATTGAAAACTTAAGTGCAGTCTTTAGGACAGGATATCAACTATTGTTGATAAAATATATATAAAGCTTTTATCATTAACAGTAAATTTATCCATTTTTTAGGAACTCCTGTTCAGAATAAAGTTCGGGATTTGTGGGCGTTAATGGATTGGGTTTTGCAAGGTTCATTGTTGGGATCTCAGAAAACTTTTCGGTCAGATTATGAGATTCCAATCGAACGTGCCAGACAGAGAGTAAGTAAATTTGTTTTAAACCAAGTTACAAACTACTTACACTTGTGCATTTAACATAACATTTTTAGGTAAAAACGCTTAAAACTAATTTTAAGTTCAAGTGAAATGTGGTTTAGTTTTTTGTTATTTAAATATTTTTTTTATTTTTAAAGTGTTTTTTTTTTGTAAAGGATGCTTCTGCAGGTGAAATTCATCTTGGTAACTCAATGGCTGAAAGTTTAAGAAAACTAACTGATCCTTTCATATTAAGGAGAACAAAGGTAAGAAAAAAGTTACATACACCTAACTAAAGTTATTCTAGAAATTATTTATAAAGTGTATGCACATTAAATCTTAATTTTATTAAAAATAAGTTTGGCCACATACCCATAATACAATTTAAATGATAAATGACAAATAGTTAAATTTAAGTAACGAATAATATGTACTAGAATGTAACTTATTTTTTTTGTCTAACTGTTTTATTTAGGATATGTTAAATTCTCAAGTATTAGCTGCCAAGAAAGCAAATAAAGG
The DNA here is from genome assembly GCF_963082875.1 of Corella eumyota. Lineage (NCBI taxonomy): Eukaryota > Metazoa > Chordata > Ascidiacea > Phlebobranchia > Corellidae > Corella > Corella eumyota. The sequence continues at coordinate 8,766,118 of NC_137491.1, forward strand.
AACTGTGGACTCAAACCAGGATAAATCTGTGTTACAGAAACAACCAACTTTTCCTAAACTTTCTACTAAGAATGACTTTGTAATCTGGGTAAAAAGTTATTTTAACAAAAATATTTTTCTACTAATAATTAGTATTATAATACTTTTGTTTAATATTTATTTTGCAATTACACTTAAATAGTTACATGTTTTTGAAGGTGTATCTGTCTAAGATTCAGCAGAAAATTTACCAAGACTTCATTGAAATGGACAGTGTAAAGGATTTGCTAGCATCTAAAAGATCACCATTAATCTATTTGACGATCATCAAGAAAATATGCGACCATCCCAGATTGCTGTCAACTAAGGCATGCATGGAACTGGGTCTTAGATTCAGCAGTGATACGTAAGCAGTGGAAATTACTGTGTATTTATTAAAATTTTAAACTTGAAATTTTGAGTAATTTTGGGCATTTTTAAAAAAATTGCAAACTTGCATGTATTTTTTAGTATCTTTAGTATAAAATATTGATTTTTTTATACAAATTAAAAATTTTTCACTTTTTTTAAAGGTCATTTGACAACTTGAACTCAAGTGCAATTGAGGATTGTGCAGCGAACCGTATCGACAATGTTTCTGATGAAACTTTAATGGAAGAATCTGGAAAACTTCAGTTTTTGGTTCAACTTATGTTGAAACTAAGAGAGGAAGGGCACAGAACTTTGATTTTTTCCATGTCAAGAAAAATGCTTAATATCATACAGAGGATATTGCTGAATCGCAGGTTCAAGGTAGAAACAAGTTTGTTATGCAATCTTTCTTAAAATAATAAACTGTTTTGTTTTATCAAATTGTATTTACCATTATTCCATACTTTAGTATAAACCTGCGTTGGGGTAGTATTTAAAAACGTATTCTTGTTTTTTTATAAATAAAGCATATACAGAATTTTTTTTATTGTATGTTGGTTTAAACTGTTGACTAACTTTAAATGATATATTGTATTTCTAGATCATGAGATTAGATGGAAAGGTAACAAAGTTGGCAGAAAGAGAAAAAAGAGTGAGGAAATTTCAAGAGGATTCTTCTTATGAAGTATTTCTGCTTACTACTCAGGTGAATTTCTTGATTGCTGTGTATTGATTAGAATAGTTGGTTCTTTGGTTCGATCCATATTGCTTTCTATAGGTAGTAGTGCCTTTGAGTACCATAACTTACTTCTGTCAAGCCAAAACTTATCAGCGCATAAATTTGGCAACATTCTCAATAATATCCCAAACTGCCAATGGCACTTTATGACTCCGGGATTATGTTTAGGCATTAAATTGACCTTTCCACATCATGTGATACCGAATATAAACTTACACAAAAACTTTTTTAAATATTTTAAAAGGTTGGGGGTGTCGGTCTAACACTAACAGCTGCAGATCGAGTTATAATTTACGATCCATCTTGGAATCCAGCAACTGATGCACAAGCTGTTGATCGTATTTACAGGATCGGGCAAAAAAAGTAAAATTTTTACAATTATTTATTTGGGTGTTTAAAATTTTCAAATTAATGTAATTTTTATAATGAAAATTTCGCTTAGTAGTTTCGTGCGCTTTCTTAATCTCTTTAATTTTTGGAATTGATAATTTTAAAAAAAAAATATATTTTTTTGTTTAGGAGTGTAGCAGTTTATAGATTAATAACTTGCGGAACAGTTGAGGAAAAAATTTATCGCCGTCAAATCTTCAAAAGTTCGGTCATTCAACAAAGTGTTGGTGGAAGCAAGGACCCTTACAGGCAAGATATTTCTAAAATAATGAAAAAAAAATAATTAAAAGATAATTTTTTTAAAAATGCTGTTTTTTTATTTTTAGATATTTTACGAGCCAAGATTTAAAGGAGCTGTTTATCCTCGGTAATGTAGAGTCCTCGGACACACAAAAACAACTAGAGGAGCTTCACGGTAGTCAAAGAAATCTGGAGGAAAAATTACAACAACATATTAAAGATATTCATCAATTAAGTAAGCATAAAAAAAGGCAAATCTGTAATGTAAACTATCTTAAATTTATAAATTCAACATTTACAAAGCCTGTTTTTGTTTATAAAAAATACTGAAATAAGTTTGTATATTATGTTATGTAGACATGTGGGGAATAAGTGATCATGATCTGATGTTTAGTAGAAAAGCTGATGATTTTGATTATGAAAATGAGATGACACAAAATTATGATAACATGGTTAGTTTGTTTTTTTTAACTCCACCTATAACGGCTTAGCAATAAATGTTAAGAAGCTTTTATAATGTGTTAAAATAACATTTTTGTTGGATAACTTTATTTATTTGATTGTTTTTGCCTAAAAATATTTTTTTAAACGATTTCATTCGACTAAAAGGGCTGTAGGTGAAAGCTATTAAAAATGTTTTCTCTTTTTATTTTATTTTAAAAACTTTAGGTTTATTTTTAACTTTGTATTCAAGTCTTTATTATTGGCTTTATATTTAAGTCTTTATTAGTTTTATTTTTATGTTAAATCTTATTTTTATTTTGAATAGGTTGAACAGGCACAGGATAAACTAAAATTGGAATCAGATCAATTAACAGAAGCTGAACAAAGATGGGGAGCTTTTAATGAAACAAAACCTAAATTTGAGAATGAAAATAAATTTGATAATGAACGTCAGTTAAAAAAACCTGAGCATAGTGGAGTGTTTTATAAATTAAACTTTATGTAGTTTGAAAAAATACTTTTTGTTAGCCCTATATTATGTAAATAAATTTTTGTTCTTTTTTTAATATATTTTAGCTGTGTATCCTATTGAGGGTTTGACAGACAAGATAGCTCTTTTACAACTACCATCTTTTGTAAGTACTTTATTATTATGTATCAATTTTTACTTAGTTTAAGTGTTGTATGTTAGTTATGATACAGTGTCCTATGAAAGTACATTTTATTTAGGGAATTACCAAGGATACTTGGGATGAAAACAGCCCTCTTCAATCTCCAAAAAAGGTGATTTATTTGTTGTTACAAATTAGATAGGTAATAAAATAAATAAAGTTAATAAAAATATCAATGTTTTCAGTTGGATAACTCTTTCCCAATTGAGATAAATGATTCTAATGATGATAAGACCACTTCTAACAATCAGGTTTTTTAACTTATTTTTCTAACAAATTGCTTAAATTTTTTTCTTTTAAATCTTTTTATAATTTGTAAAAAGTTAAAGGCTTTAAGCAATGATCATCTTAATATATCTGACAATGAAGAAATGTTTTCTAATTCTACATTGGCTGCTGCTCCACAATCTTCATTTTTCAACAAAAAACAAGTAAGTTATATAGAATTTAGTTTTTTCAGATGTTACAGTTTTATTTTATTTTTTTGTATCATTGGAGTTAATTTAAAGTATAAAAAAAATTTAAATTTGTTTTTCAGAAATCAAATCAAAGTAGAATCATAGCAGAGGATTCGCCAATAACTTTAACCAAGAATAAATCTCTTCCTGATCTTGATGTTATAGAGGTTAACCTTACTGTACCAATTTATAGGGATTTATATACTAATATTTTTTTTTAATTTATTACTTTTGAATTTTTAATAATGTTTTACAGGTTGAAGAGTCGTTTGATTTATTCGAAGAAAATCTTGAAGAGTCTTCGGACAACGAGTCACTCGATGGCGATGGAGGTTGGAAATCTGCTTTCTCGGAACCTGTTGTGCATGACACATCAGATCAACCTGTTGTCGATGAGTCAGCTAGTTCAAGTTCTCGGGTTCATGACTTAGCAAATATTAGTGCACCATTTAACCAATCAACAAATAAGAGGTTAAGTGATGTAAGTTAATTTTATTAACTAAATAAAATAGTTCTTGAAGTCAAGTATTATTTTAATTAGGTTTTAATATTAAACAAAATTCAATTTTTAAATTAATTTGAAACCAGATTTCGGCCATTTCTGAAAATTCTCCTATGTTCGCCAGCAAACGACATAAACGTCAAATCATTGAATCTGATGACGAAGCACAAGAAGGTACCTCACCGTGACGTCATTGATTATGACGTCATGTTTTAACTATGGTTAAAAATATTTGCCATTAAAGAATTTTTTACAGAGTTAAAAACAAAATGTATATTTTATCATATTTTTACAGATAATGACGCCATAAATGATGGCAATAGTGACGTTAGTGACGTTAGTGATGACTTCAACGACGGAATTTCGATTGATGAAAGTGATGGAACTGACAACGACGAACATGACGTCACAAATTATGAAAGCGACTTTATTAATGATGAAGTATTAGAATTTATTTTTACCTAGAAATTTAATTTAATGCCAACTCAATAAAAATATTTTAACATTTTTTTAAAATATATTTTAGGCGAACATTTTTTTTTAAAATTACTTATTACTCCTATTTATTTCAAGCCCGAATCGAGTGTGACAGAAGACGCGAGTGACATTGACGTCAATCCGGACGACTTTGACTTTAACTTTGTCGGGTCACGTGATGAAAATACAACCGGTTCAAACCAGACCGAACCGGAAGTTGTTAGTAACCAAGTTGCTGAGGGGAATAATCTTAAGGAAACCAATAACTTAGGTGATGATGCCACTGCTTCTGACGTAGGTTCGTTTAATAATGACGACGACACAAGGACAAGTGATGACGTTGCGGAGGTTCGTGGTGACGTCATCGCACCCGACCTGGAAAGTAATTACATAGAGGACCATTCGATTCTTGACGGCTTCGCATACCATGCAAATGACGTAAGTGATGATGGAAGCATAAATTCAAAACATGGTGACGTCAATGATGACGTCACGTTTAATAATGATGACGTCACAAAGACAAGTGATGGCGTTGCTGAGGTTCGTGGTAACATCACCACACCCGACCTGGAAAGTAATTACATAGAAGACCCTTCGACTCTTGACCTCTTTGCATACCATGCAAATGACGTTAGTGATGATGGAAACATAAATTCAGAACATGGTGACGTCGATGATGACGTCACGGAACCGGCTGTTGAATCTGACACAAGCTTTAGCCAACTTGTATTTAACCTAGATGGCTCGATCAGCAATGACGTCAGTTATGTTGGTAATGACGTAACAAATGATAATGAAAATGACGTCACCGGAGATCTAAATAACAGCGAGGATGATAACGGGTTAGGAAATTTGATTTTGGATGGCAGCGATGTTTCTCTAGAATTTTAGAAAAAAAAACTTTAAATTTATTCTTTCTTTTTGGAATTCTTTCTTTTTGATATTCTTTCTGTTATATTGTTCTTGGGTGATTTCGTTTGGATAAAAACTCTTGTATATTTGCAATACCTATTTATTCACGATTCGCAATAAATAACGCTAACACATAAACATATACGATTTTATCTACAAGTAAAATATTCTATAGTAAGTAACTTTTTTCATCTCCAGAACATACAACCCAAAAAAACAATTTTTGTTAAAAAAAATAGATAAAAATAATACACCAGCAGAGAAATTATGTTTTTACTTGGAATATATCCATAGAGCATAGCGAAGTAAGCAGAGGACAACTAGCATATAAAACTAATGTAAGTAAAAGTTGTCTGTAAAGATCAGTTCAGTGTAATTCTAATACGAAACCCAATTTAAAAAATTATTTTTGTAGTTTTTATTATTTAACTTTTTTAGCAGATTAAATTAAGGCTGCATTTATATGCTTTTTATTGATTTCTATGTAAACCTTTTTTATGATCTTTGTTTTCTATTATGACGACATCGAAAGTTTTGTGCTGCTTGTTTTGCTTTCAGCTGGTTGCGTTTTAGTGTTAGTAGTTGAAGGTAAACGGTTTATTGAAAAATCACCTAAAGTGTTTCCCATGCCGGTAAAGTTTAATAAGGGATTTAATATTGGGATGTTATGTCCAAAACGGTTGAAATTGGAAAGATCCATTTTGCCAGGGATTGATGCTAGCTAAAACAGTAAGCACGTTGTTTACCTAACATTACTTTATTAAATATACAGACTTACACATTTTAGACAATCATTTTATTAAAATATTACCGTTGATGGAATAGCTTCCTTTGTTTTGTGATAAACACTGGGGTTAGGAAATATGAAGGGCGTAGCAGAAGATTTTATTCCATGTTCTTTTTTCGTTAGCCGACCAAAGTGTTTTACTGGTGAAACCTGACTGAGGTTTATCGTCGTCTGATCGGCGATCATTTTATTCATGATTGCTTGTGAGAACATAGGAACCATAGCGGGATGATGAGGAATAGAATACGGGGAATGTCGATGGAGGTTTGTGTACAAATCGGACGCCATATTGTTATTTGATGTTCGGCTTAAACTGACAAAAGTTGGCCACAACGGCGATTCTAAAAAAAAGCGATATTAAAAATCTAGTAAGTTTACCTAAAAAAGTCTGCTAGACTGCTTACTTTGTCTTGCTTTCTTACACTTTAATTTAAATACATTTTAATGCAAAACATGGTAAGACAACAAGGTCAAAAAGGTTGAAATGGGTTTTCCAGTATTTTACTGCAAAGGCACCAATTATTGACTATATTAAATATTCAAAGTTTTTACCTAGTCGAAAATTTTTAGCGGTTGCACAGACCGCTTCTTTTTGTTTAAGTAAATGTTGCAAATGGTTCATAAGCCTGACCCTCAATGGGTTTTGCAAATCCATTCCTTCCATGGTCATTAAATAACGAGCAACTTCTGATACACATTCACGAAATCCGCTACTTTTGTAGTCAGTTCGCGAGCTCAAATCGTCAAAGTAGCCTAAAAACAAAATCTTATATTTATTTAATTTATATTTTGCGTATTAAACGATATATAAATTAATTGTATTATTCGGGTGCAAGAAATTACTTTTGCAATTTAGAAATAATATTGGCATCAAACGAAATTTTAGTCTGACTTAAATTTCGGTAATTTACCCTTGTTCATTGCACTTTGTAATATTTTTAAATGTTCAACGGTTAGTTGCAAAATTTCTGCCTTTTCCAACTTTGTAGAGCCTTGTTTCTCATATGCAGTTGGTACCATTCTTCTTAGCTCCGATAAACAATTATTAATTCGGTCTCTTCGACGTTTTTCTATAATCTAGATAACAAAAAAAGTTTAGAGAATAGGTGTTTAATCATAATTTAGGTTAAGTTCCATTTTTTTTTAATTTATTGCAAACTTGCATTTCTTTAAAAAGTTAAGCGTTGAAAAACACAATAGTCCATTTGTTGTTGTTTTTTTTTTTTTTAATTTAAAAATAAAAACGCCCTTGTAATATTGTCGTGCCTATAAAAGTACCCTGTGTTCAAAATAAACAAAGCCGTAATTGTTTTTTTTTCGAAAGTAACTTGCCAAAAGCTTTTATGTTCGAGCTTTAAAACAAATTAGCGAAACTGTCACTTTTGGTACAGGTTTATCGTTTTAGTTTTATTCAAAGTCAAAAACCGGGTCAGTTAAAGCAGTCATGGTCCATATACAGACACAACAACGACATTATACAACTGGTTTTAAATAATATGGTAAAAACATTTGCAAAACAATAAAGTATTTAAAAAAAAGAAGATTCGCTATAAACAACTGTTAAACATTTATATTATTTAAACAGTTAAAATTTAAAATTTTGAGTTCAATTGAACTAAAATTTCTAAAAAATCAAAATGGCCGCTTATATTTTAACTAAACTTTAATTTACATTTTAACTATTTTATTTACGGTTAAATTAGGCAGATAAAAGTTTAACTACGGTATTTGTGGGACAACGCGTAACGATCTTTTGTTTAATTAAGTAACCAATGATCAATAAATATCAAGTTACTTAGCCAATGCTATTAAATAATGGTAACTAACTACAAGTAGTAAATAAAGTAAATCGAAAAAACATAAACCGATTTCAGTAATTTTGAAATAAGCTTTTGATAATGATTTTACGCTGCATTTAACCAACTTTTCACTTAATAATGTATTAATATATTGCGCAGAAAAAGTTAATTTGGTAAATATTTGTAAAATAAAACTAAATATTTTACCCCTCTTCTTTTCTTTCGTGCAGTTGCATGTGGAGGGCGAGGGTAGGACAATGAATGATTGCTGGAAGATATTAAAAAATCAGTTCGTCAAATTTCATATTTTATTAACAAAATCACATTGCAGATCTTTACATGTTACCAAAATAATAAAAAGTTTAAATACAGATTTAAATTAACATAACATTAACTAAACGTTACCCCGTTTTTACTTTAGCTTCCACTAATTGTTCCTCCTCGTCTTCCTCCATCTCACTTTCACTAAACTCGTTTTTCATCGTATTTGTAGTTTTTTAAATAAATAAATTTGTAAAAATCTAAAAATAAACAAAACTTGGCCTTGCAATTTCAATTTTGATATTAACTCTGTATAAAACGGGATTGTTTAACTTGATATTTGCTAGTGCAACTAAATCCCTTTAGTTGCTTTAAAACATTAATGAAAAGTTAACGTTTAACTAGAATTATTCACTTCCTCTAAAAACAAATTCCTTTAACTAGATGGATTGATTACTTTGTTCGACCGTTTGTAACACCGCTTTTATATATAGAACCCATCGGTCTTTATTTGACTACTTTTCCTTTTTTCAAGTTCTTTAAAAAAAATTTTTTTGGGATGCTTAAGGAGAGCTTTAAGGTGATTTGTCGAATCTTAGCAAAATCCCGATCCGGCCTCTGTCGTTTGTTAAATTGATATATCCCGATGAATAATGATGTACCAGTAACTTCTTGTCGCCATACCAGTACTCGAAGTCCGAGCATTGGGCCAGACCGGCGTCCGTAAGTGTTCATATTTCGATGAATGTTCGGGACCGCTGTAATGGATATTTTTTGCCTAATGGCACTCGAGAAAGCACTTAGGTTCGCATTTCTCACGATGGGGGCGCGCGGCTGAAGCCAACGTGAACTTTCGTGTGTCGTCGGCGTAACTCGTCAACAAAAGCCTCTTAAAACTTATCGCGACAGAGGTGCGACCAAACGGCCACAGGCCTAAGCCAGCGATAAAGCTGTGCTTGCTATAAGGCCATCCTCACCAACGCCCGTGGCGACACACAAGCTTTAGAGAGTCGTGTGAACGAATCAAAACATAACGAGTACTTATGTATGTACGAGAGAGGCTAACAGCGTTCGACTCGGATATGTAGGTGTGTGTATAAGGGTCGGAGAGTAACAACTTTCCCACGGGCGACGGTGCTTTCGCTTTGTTTGTTTATATTTCGGCTTTGTGCGGTGCTGGTTTAGCCCTTAAATATTGCAGCGGCCCTATCAATTGAACAACAAACGGTATACACACCAACATTTCGGAGGAAGCTTGTTGTTGCTGTTGTTTTAACGAAGGAAAACACAATAAGGCTTTGCCTTAGATCCCCGGCATTAATCTTCGGTTAATGGAAATAGCTTATACAGTGAAGTTGTATTTTCACACCACGCAGTTGCACTTACAATTTAAACAATTCGTTTCGTTTAAGGTAGGCCGACAAGGGGCAACTTTCAAGTAGTAAAATCATGACGTAATGATAATGCAATATTTTAATCTACACTATAACGTAAAATAAAAGAAAACTTGGGGTCAACACGGGGCCCTTACCATTTAATCAAATCGCAAGTTTCGTTTTGAAAAGCATATTTTTTTCAATATTTGTTCAGGCGTTTAATGTAATAGGTTAACTTTGGACCTAAACGCAGGGTTTTCAATTTGTATTACCATAACCAACACGGTATCGAACTCGGAACCTTGTGGGATTATGTGATGCCCAGTGCTTTTGCTCACTGCGACACGATGCTGACTAAAATTAGAATAAAGTTAAAATATTTTTGTTGCTTTTAAATTTAAAAATAGATAAGGCACTAAAAAATCTGTGTTTGGTATACAATTTTTTTAATTAGAAACAAAAAATAGTTCACAAAAGCGGGTATTTTTTATTTTGATCCTAAATGTAGCGGTTGCTGAAGACGTTTTATTGTTATTTAGTTGCAGTAAAGAAAAATAAAAAGAACCACTTTATAAAACTTTATTACTTCTGTATTTTAACAGATTTACAGTATATTTAATAAAACAATAATAGTTTCTAAGCAAGCAATGATAGCTTCTACAAAACGTCGATTTAATGATTTCTCAAAACTAAGAGGTTGGTGGGTTAGTTATAGTTTATTTTAAAAATTGTAACTACCTGACAAAGACAATAATACAAATAAAAAAAAAATTTTATAAATTGATTTGTCAATGTAAAGTAATCTTAAAAGAATGCTTTGCTATAGAATCAGATGGGAACAAGCCCAGGATCTCAGGTTTTTACCAAATTCTTAACTTTAAAGTTTACATGATAAAATATTATTTTATAAAGGTGTAGATGCAAAACCCGGAAGTTTTTGGGATGCTGTAGTTATATCAGCTGCTGACTATGCCCAAAAAGAAGTTTATGAAACTCAGATCAATGGAAAACTCAAAAATGGAGATCTTCCTCTTAATTGTCATTATCTAGTTGTTGCTGACCCAGCTGGATATAAAATAGGTAAGTAAAATTTATTTAAGTATGAAGTTAAACTTACTTCGGCAGCGTGGTGCAGTGATAAGAACACTTGCTACACCACCATGAGGTCGTGGGTTCAATTCTCACTGCTGTCATGCTGTAGGGCCCTTGAGTAAGGTACTATAAACGATATGAACTCCTGCTGAGCCAACACTTAATCAGCAGAATAATTATCTGGCAATTATATTCTATATAATATCCCAAACTGCCACAGGCAACTCGAGACTGGGTCGGAGTTACTAATGTTACTCTATGTTTAGGTCGCGCATTCGACCTTCCCACATCGAGGAAAAAGATATATACAAAAAAAATATTATATGGTATTTTATGTCGGTATGGTTAGGTTAAGTAATTTACTTATTTTTTATAGGCCTATATATTTTATATATATTTAAGTCAGTTTGATTTTTTATATTTTTGTTGTGAATAGGTAATGGGGGTTCAACTATGGTTGTATTAGAAGCCCTTGAAAATAAATTTGGAGATCAATTTTCAACTAAAAAAGTTATCATTTTTCATGCTGGGGGATACAGTCAAAGGTTACCCAATGCCAGTGCACTTGGAAAGGTAAATGTAACAAAGGTTTTAATATTTTTTTGCTCATGCCCTAAGTGTAAAACGTAATAAGTTACTGAGGGATATTTAATATATACCATATAATAAAATTTTATTGTAAATCTTATAGTTTGGCATATCTAATATTTATTAAGCTAACAGATGTTTTATTAAGTGTTGGGCCTGGGCATATTATATTGTTATGGATTATTGGGCCAATTATTTCCTGTATTTCTTACTGTTATTGTATTAACATTTGATAACTTTTGTATTCTGCGCCATACCAACTAATTTCCAAACCTGTAATTTGGTTTATTATAACAGTAATACAAACCTATTTAATATAATTAGATTTTATATATTTGCAGTGCTGGTTTAAATAAGTCTAATTTACTAACATTTATACATGCAAAACTAACTTATTTTCATTGGTCATATATATTATTCCTGCTAATATTTTTAACAAAATATATTTATTTTGTTTTGTTATATTTTGTTAGGTGTTTGTTGCTACCCCAATAACAACACCAGTTTGTCAAATGCTTGAAATGAAGTTGGCATCTTACATTGACTTTCCTGCCAAAATTAAGACAGGGGGAGTCTTTGTTTGTTGTTCAGATACCTTGGAAGTTTATGATGACTTAAATTTGCCGTGGAATTTCTCCGATACAGGTTTTATGCAAAACATTTATTAGGCTATTATACATTTAGATTTTTTTTAAATTTAATTTTTTTATTAGTATATGTGATTATAAAAAGTACAGCCTACAAATCTTTTTTTTTCTAAAGGTAGTTTAAACATTTCTTTTTATTTATAGGTATAACTGGCCTTGCTCACCCTTCTTCTGTGACAATAGGCACTACTCATGGTGTCTATTTGCTCGATTATGATACTTCGAATCACAATGATGGTAAAACCCTTGTTCACAAATGCAGGCGATTTTTACACAAACCCTCTGCTAAGATAATGAGGTCCACTGAAGGCTGTACCTTCCAGTTAACCAATAAGGGTAACACATCAGAGCTGGTACTTACCGATAGTGCTTTTTTCATGGCAAGTGATGTTTGCAAAAAGCTACTGGAGTTTTACAAAGAGCATAAGCCCCTTACTTGTGAAATAGATGCATATGGAGACTTTTTGCAGGTAAGGTTTTAAAGTTAAACTTTTATATATAGCCTATTCTTTATACATTACTCTTGCGTATTTTATTATTAACAAAATCGAATTTATTTTAAGGCCTTGGGTATAGAATCAGATAATACTTACATCACCAATACTGCAAATGTTGTTTCTGAGACCACATCTCTTGTTGAGATGAGAAACAAAGTTTATAATGTGCTGAGAGGAACCAAACTTTCTGTTGTTGCACTTTCTCCCACTATTACACCTAATCAACCAAAAAAGGTTACTTCCCACTTTTATCATTTTGGAACAACTAGAGAATGCCAACAAATTTTAACTAGCGATTCAGCATTCTCTACCATCATTGGAAGTGAGCCATTAGCTCATTGTGTAGGCGTGCCTTACCGGTACACTTCTGATGATACTGGAAGTTTGAATATAACAGCGAATAATCCAATTGCTGGGGAGAAAATGGGTAAAGTTGAAAACCTTCCTTGTGTTATGGTGTCTGTGATTAATGCTTGTGTAAGTATTGGCCAGGCATCAGTTATTGAGTATTGTAGGTTACGCGAGTGTGTTTCTATTGGTCATGATTGCATTGTTTCCAGTTGTTCTTTACCAGTTAACACAATTGTGCCTTCACATACCTTTCTTCACACTATTGCTGTAAACCTTACAGACAAACTTGATAGTTGTGGTTTTGTTACCGTTTCTTATGGCATTGACGACAACATGAAAAAATGTACAACTTACAAAAACGCTGCTGATATTATTGAGTATTTCGGCAAGCCCCTAAGTTCTTTGTTTACCAATGCTGAGAAGGCTTTTGAGGGGTATGAAAACAGAAAATCAGTTAATCTTTGGGTTGCCAAACTTTTTCCCGTATGTTCAACAATGGAAATTTCTTCACAAAAAGCATGTGACACTGTCCATCTTATTCTTAAAAGCATCAAGGATGGAGTTAAATGCAGGTTGCCTGACACTCAGCTTATGTCAATGAGTGACTTACTTGAACATAAAAATGTGGAAGAAATGCTGAAATTTCGTCATCAACTGGACAAGGAGATTAGAGCAGCAGAAAGTCAAAGTATATTGTAACAACTAGAAAAATTTACAAGCTTCTTTCAGTAACACCTTTTTGCCATTTACTAACCACTTTCTCCTTTTATTTAATGTTTTCTAATTAATACTTATAAATGCAGTGGCTTAAATATAGATTTTGTTGTATTTTGAATTATTTGTATTAGTTTATTTTGAAGTAAAAATTAGTTATTAGTTATATAAATATGGATGAAAAATTTCTTCAGAACTTTATTATATATCTTCATTGAATGTTCCTTTGTGTATTATTGTATATAATATGTTAGAATCGTCATATATCACTTTAGCAAAAATAAAACGATCAGCAATACAATTGTATCTAATATACAATAAACAGCAGACATTTTGCTAGACATTGAGAAAGCTGATCGATATAGTCCAACAAAAATGGTTATCTAAAAAACAACTAAAACAAATGTCTATCTTGATAAATTTATTTTAAAAAGTTGTTTTTCACAAGTTTTGTCAATTGAAATTATTTATTGATATGCTACCGAATAAATAAAATAACAGTTTAGGTTTAATAATAAAAGGTTTTATATAAATTTAATATTTTTATAATGAAGATTTTGGTTTTCACCAAATCGATGCAGGATGTACTCATTTCAAGTGTTTTTGCCATCCACTTATAGGCCTACTTGTACCCCAAACTACAATATATTGCCATAAGCAACTATTTTGTTTATTAACATATGTTATATATTACAACAATTTTCAATTTGATGGTTTTATAAATCCCCTTTTATCTGTTAAAAAAGATTTTGTTTTTTGAATTTTGTTAGGTACTTCGCTTAGATCAGAATCTTTAGAGTTTAATTTTCTTGATTTTTTTGTTGTCTTTTTAAATTTTTTAGCAACTGTCCCAACTAAAGAAGAAAAACGTTCCGCCATTTCATCATCTGATATTGAAACGTCACTGTTCCTTGTTGCTTTATCTTCTTGTTTATTATTTGTGTCTTTACTATATTCCAGCATTAACTTTTCTATTACTTTATTGTAACCACCATATGACATTCTGGAAAAGCGAGAATTGGAACAAAGTTCATGGCTACTAAAGTTTTCGTACTTTTTTGTTGATTCATTCATTAAAGGTAAATCTAACTCCCAATGTTCACTTGAATATAGCGTTCGTTCGCTGTCTTCTAGTTCCTTGCGAGCTTCTTCAGTCAAGCAATGTTGCATAAATTTCATTTTTCTTACGTTCAAGGACAAATTAGTTCGGGCATTCTTTTCTTGGGTCATTTTTAACGGATTGTCTATATTTTAAACTGGTCCACAACGTTACCTATTTAGCTACTACTAAACGTAAACAAAATTTCTATCGCCGTACCACGTGTCTGGTCCGGACGTATGTATAACACGGAGCGCATCATGGGCGCGGATGTTTTTTATTAATGTGTGCCAAGGCGTTAAATTTCTTGGATTTATTTTAAAAGGGTTAAAAAAAACATGTCAATATGTAGTTCTAAAAAGATGATGCTACGTTATTACATACATAAAGTTTGATTAGATTATAATCTATAGAAGGAAGTGAAATTTTATGACTACTAAAAATTAACGTTATTACATACATACGTTATTACATACATAAAGTTTGATTAGATTATAATCTATAGAAGGAAGTGGAATTTTATGACTACTAAAAATTAACATAAAAATAACTTTTCAAATATTTTTGACAACACTAAAATAATTTCAAATATTTTTTTTTCTTTTTTTACGGGGTTTTGTTATCAGTAAAAGGGACTTAAAAATTTTAATGAATAATATTATAAAAAATAACTTTGTTTGAAAATATTGAAATGTACTACGATATTCAAAACAGAGACTTAAAAAATTAAGTTAAGTATAACAATACATTTTTTGTGTTTCAATTATAAATTCAATAACTAAAAAAGAAAAAAAAAAAACAGGATAAAGCCTAAATCTTTTAAATTTTAACAGAAATTTGTTCGGTCAATAAGAGAAAAAAAATTGTTGTTAGTAACCAACAATCTTGAAATGTTTTCAAGTAAGTTTATTCTGTCAATGTGTTTAACGTAAGACTAACTTTATTTGAAACTAACAAGACCGTTTAAATTAGAGAAAATCTCTTTAAAGATTTTTAAGTGGTTTTAATTTTTTTATAACTTTACCCAAGCTTTATCAACAATTTGTAATGTAAGGTTAACTTAAAATAGTAAGATTAAAAGAATATTTCTCTTGTTGTAAAAAATTATTTTTGTACTCACTTGGCTTTTGATATTTTATGTTAATTGGCCTGTATTATTATAAATATCAATATGGGTTTTTATGTTTTTATCTGTATTGTAATAAGATGCAGAATTTAAGAGAATAAAAAATAAAGGGACAGAAATTTAAGAAAAGCAAAGATGGAGTAACAGTATCTTAAAAAAACAAAGATCGCATAGACTGTTTATTTGTGTTTAGGTCAACATTATTTTGAAAATAAAAGGGCATTTTTTAGAATAGGGTAAGGGTAAGTCTGGGTTAATAAAAATATTTTTAATCAAATGATAGTATCCCCAAATAAACAGTCTATGCGGGATTGTGTTTTTAGATTCCGTTTATTCTTTATTACTTTTTATTAATTTCTGTTCCTTTTTTTTCATTCTCTTGTTTTTAGGCAGCCCCGTTATGAACATGTTTAAAAATAATACGTTCATACGCTTTATGTTGTTCACTTTACTGGTCTTTTTTTAATTGTGTAAAGTAGTCATATAGTATCTTTATAATCATTTGTACTGTGTACACATTCCAAGAATGTTTATTTACGAAAGCAAGTACGTTATTTTGCTGGTCCGTTGGTCCGTTAACGGAAAACAAATCGTTTAAATGTTTTTACCGCAGGTTCTTAATTTATTAAGAGTTTAAGCTGGTAAATTAAAATCAAAACCAAAGTAAAACTAAAAAAAATGAAATTATGTATAACAAAAAAAATTTTTTGATTTTATTAAAGGGTTGAAATGTTTTTTTATAGAATTATTGATAATTATCTTATAGCTATGTTACCTATTTCAGTTATTCAATTTTTTGATACCAAATTTTTTTTGCAAAACATTGAAAAAAATAAGTTATTATGCAATTTTTTAAATCTTTTTTTTAATATTATAGCGCGGTTATTCCTGGCAACCCACTGTAATATAAAAACTTTTCTACAAAACTTTAAAAAACTAAATTGTTTGGCCACTTTAAGATTGACAACAAAAGATTATTATAAAAAAAAATTTTAAATTATTTTTTTGATATTATAGTGCGGTCATTCCTGGCAAACCTACTTTAATATGAAATCTTTTTTTTTAAACATTGACAAAATCACATTGTGAATTCCATAAACTTTTATTTGCAAATTATTCTGGACTTTGTCAAAAAAAAACAAGTTGGAATAAATATGCCTATTGTTGTTTGAAAAAGAACTATAAACATTTTTATGCCTTCAGTATATATAGGAACAGTCAAGAAAATAATAACTACTGCCAAAAAAATTAAAAATGGCTAAAGATTATGAATCTAAAAAAACAATTAAACCAGTACTGTTCATTAAAACAAAAAAATTACCAAGTATGTCGTCTAAAAGAAAAAAAAGACGAAAAGATAGCAGAACCAATAAAACAATGTGAAGAAAGAACACCTCTACTGGTACTACAGAAAACAATGTCCTAGAAAATTATCCATTTGGTAACCCATCAAAATTATTGAAATATTAAACATTGGGCATCAAAGCTGTTATATTAGAAAAAAGGGCACTGAGTTATTAAAATTTTATCTTTTGCTTGAGATAAGAATTTTTGGGATATATTCCTGCCATAAAAATGAATGTTAACCCAAGCTGGAAGAATGAGAAACTACTTAAAACTGCTGACTTGCTGCAGTGGTTCCAAGGTTGAACATCGGGCGTTAAAAAAACTTGAGGTTCTTCAAAAAACTTGGACATCCTGCTGCTATGCTCCAAGGTTAATATGGCTTATTTCTACCACATTAAATAACTGCTAGTATACAAACAATTTATAGACAATAAAAGATTATTCAAAAAAAAGAAATTTATTAAACTGTTCTTTTTTTTTGTGACCAAAGCTTAATGGGCACAATGCTTATCAAAAAAGGCAATTGAAACAAAACGAAAAATTAAAGATGATTGAAATATTTGTCAAAAAGAATCTGTGAAAAAACAAACATTTATGAATAAGACAAACATATAGAATTGTCTATAAATATCATTCGGTCATAAGCTGATAAACCCAATTAAAAGAAAAAAAAGATGGTTGAAAAAGGCAAATATATAAATTTGAACACTTAAAAAAATTAAGAAATCTCAAAAAATGATTTTGCAAAAAACAAATGGATTTACCATTCGTGTTTATGTTGTGGTCATTCAAGGCGTACCCAACATAGCAAACACCCAAAATTACTCTGTTTATGGCATAATTTATCACCTATCATGCCACTTAAAGTCTGTAGCTAAAAAATACAATAAAATAAAAAAAATTGCATAATGTCAAAAAAACAGCTAAAATAAGCTGAAAAAAAGCTAAAAAAAATGAATTAAGTATCAAAAAAACTAAACTCTACATAGCTATAAGCTTTAAAAATTTAGGAAGTAACTCACCTTACCAAAGATAATCGATGATAACAAACTTAACCTGTGTTAAAAGTTTTTAACTGATCAAACCCGTTTCATTGGGTTTATTATTAGAATTCGTATGCAGAACTGGGCTACAGGCGTGTCACGAAATAGCTTACTTGTTTTTGTAAATAACATTCTGGCATGTGTGTATGGTAGGAATGATTGTAAATGATACTATTATGACTACGGCACACAATTAAAGAAGAGGTCGGTAAATGTGTATGCCATTAAGTGTAAGAAGTATTATTTTTAATGATATTTATTATAATAAATCCCACACAATTAAAGTTAAAAAAATTTATATTGTTATTCCTAATAAAGTCACCAAAATAACATGAAATATTAAGACTGAAGTACATTAATAAATTGTGTTAAAATGTACCAAATTGTATTGGGTAAAATTATTGTTTATTATTTTTAAACTCTTTAATTATTATAAGTGAAAACACTAGTTGAAAACTTTTTTGTTAATTTTTTATATTTTTAATCTAATAGTTTAATTTAAACTAAAAAAATTTAATTTAAAAACCTTAATACAATTTTAACTAGTGTTTTTACTGATTTTTTGATTTATATTTTTAATTTTAAATAACCTATTAAAAAATCAAATTTTTAAGTATTATACAGATTTTTTTAAAGATTGGGGTGTGTTTAATAAACTGTTGCAGACCACTGCAACATGTTGTGTTTTTAGGCGTCTTTACAAGTAAAAATTAAATGATTATTTTCATCGCCAGTCACTGTTAAATGTGTCGAAAACACTTTTTAATTCTTTCTGGTTTTACTAAAATTCAAAAGTTCTAATAACAATGATTAGGATAAGCAATTGGTAAGCGCTTTTTTTAACAAAACTTTTAAATATCTTAATTTTTTTCTTGTACTTAAAAAACATAGTTAACATTTTCTTAACTACAGATTCAGACATAACATGATGCCACTAAATGCACCTTACAGTTTTTCTATTTTTTTTAGCAAATTTTGCAAGAAATAAATTTTATTTTCTATATTTGGTAAGCATTTAAAAGATATTGGGTTTGTAATAGGTATTTAGATAAATTTAGGCACTTAAGAGTAAACTACATTATATATTTAAATAAAGAAATGTCTTATATTTGTTTTAAATTTTAGACAAACTTGTACATTTGTCGTCAATCTGTAGAATTGTGCAGTCATTGAGATCGTTTACAGCTTTACCTATCTTTAAAATTTCTAACAACAATGTTAAAATCAACTGGTAAACTCTTTTATCAATGAATAATTTCTAAGAAGCTTTGTTTTTTATTTAACTTTGAAACATTAGTGATTTTATTTCTTAGATGCAGAGCCAGATAAATCATGATCCTACTTAATTCTTGGCCTGCAGATATATTCTTTTGGGAGTAGACCTTTTAATTCAAATAGGGGGTAAGCATTATGACTAGAACTTGTTTTTACAACTTGTTGTAGGCACCTATTAAATTGACTTTGGGCTTAAAAATAAACCATCGGTAAGCAATATTTTTCCAGTAAAAAAAAACTAAATCACTTAAATGTTTTCAATATTTTTTTAGCAAGTTTGAAAAGAAACGAGTTCTGTTTTTTTAAATGCGAAAATTTGGGTAAGTGTTAGAAGATATCAGTTTTCTTATATTAAGTTTGAAGTATCTATTTGAACAAATTGGGTCAGTAAAAGTAAAGCATTATAATTGTTTTAAATGTTGGACAACTTCTACATTTGTTTATCATTCCTAGAAATTGTGCGGTCATAGAAATCGATCCAAAAAATCTAGTTTGTTTTATTGTTTTTTTTTATATTTTTAATTCTAAAAGTAAAATCTCTTAATTAAAGTACACCAAACAAAGCTTGCATCATCAATGACCTTAATAAAATCTCGACGACCCTTGGCACAGCAACTAACGTTAAATGGAACTAAAAGATCAACCAAAAGAGGTCAGTTAAAAAAATCAAAAAATTAGTAAAAAGTATACTAGATACAACTAATACTCTTTTAATATCGATTACCCCGACCAAATATTAATTCATTTCTATTATTGCTTCTAGATTCTCTGGACATTAAAAAATTGCCTTAGTTTTGTCAGAATTCTTTAAACAACTCACTTAGCTCAAACTTGTCATTGCCACGTTTTTTACACCTACAGTCTCAGTTTTTAGGATGTCAAATAAAAGTTTATTGAAATCTACAGAATCAATCGTAAGTTTGTTAAAAACATTTCAAAAAATAAAATTTTTTCTTTAACATTTACATTTTCTTATTTCAACCCCCATTTTGTTTCCAGGGTAACAGTAAGAAGCCACTACCCCCGCCACCTTTCCCCCCTTACACTCCCAAAAGGAACAGCATAAGAACAATGATTTGTGGTAAATAAGGACAAAGTTTGTAAAAATAATTATTTAACACTGGATTCGTGGGTTTGTTAAAAATTTTTTTTTTTTAATTTTACGATAAGGGGCCACTACCCCTGCCACCTTTATCTTCCCCAAATCAATATTGTTATAAAGAATGCCATGCCCCCAACTTCATTCCTACAGAAGAACAAGACGAATATAGGGGTGAGGAGATTTTACCCCTTTCCCCTTTATATCCTAGTAAGGAAATTTTTACAAAAAGGCTCAAAGTTTGTTATTTACCACTTTAAACAAATAAAAATAAACTTCTATTTTAAAGCTTTACTACTACATCTTAAAAACCCCCATTTACACCAAGAACCCAACCCTCATATAACTTGGGCAAGCTCTAGCGTGAACCAAACTTCGACCATTAGACATTAGTCAATGGGTACACCATGTAGAAAACAGTCACCCCCAGTGAAAAGATGATAACAGCAACCTTAACCTTATGGTAAACCCTATGGTAACCTTTTGGTACCAGAAGGTAACGACTGTCCTTGGATGTAGCAATTAGGACCAAGAGAAAAGGTAAGGCATAATATGAAGATATAAATATTAGTTGTTGTAACATTTATTTAAAAAATCAACCAATTTTATTTTCTAAAGTTATTTATTTTTGTTTTTAATAACAGGGCACAAAATGAACGCTGTGAAATCATGATTCACAAAACAACCACACTGCCATATCTGCCAACAAGTCATCATAAGCAATGGGTGGTGCTGACCGGTTCGAAACATTTACAAAAATAAGAAAACCAACAAACTGAAAACAAGTTAAGGTCGACAACTGCTTTATAGAAACAGTAGCAACATTTGCAAAGACCCTATTTTTATTCTTCACCCATGCTCCTCAACTATGCTAGGTTAACCCATTAAGCCCAGGGATTAGTGATGATACTTTAGGTCGCATAGCAACAGTAAATCGTTGATATGGCCTTATCCAAAAGACAGAAATGCAGATAAAGAAACCTAAAAGGTAAAATATCAAAACTTTAAACTTTTTGTTTCATTAATTTTTTTAAGTTTTAATTTTTTTTACAATTTCTATTTAAGGTAAGCATTAATTTAAGACTTAAATTTCCCATTCACAGTTCACACTTTTTTGAAGAATCATATTAAAAAGTTTAATTAATTCGAGCCATGTTTGATTAAACAAAAAAATATATTTTTTTAATTGTTTTTTTTTAATAATTTTTAATTCTAAAGGTTTCCAGGGTGACAGCAAGGAGCCACTACCCCCGCCACCTTCTTCCCCTCCACTCCCAAAGGAAATAGCATAAGAACAATAATAAGTGGTAAATAAAGACCAAGTTTTGTAAAAATAATTATTTAACACTGGATTCGTGCGATTGTTAAAAACTTTTTTTTTTAATTTTACAGTAAGGAGCCACTGCCCCTGCCACCCTTTCCATCAAGTTTTCCTGCTTTACTGCATATTAAGTGGTTGCCAATATTACCATCCAACAGTTGGTGCCAACCAGTTATCAGAGGCCAGCTTAATCATTCGAAAAACCATTTTAGCAGAACTGCCAGCCTTGCTTTTAGAAGCACTGCAAATGGTAAAGCGTTCTGGCTAACTTAATGCAGACAGTTATTGTAAAAAGATGGCATCACAGGTTAGAAACATAAAATATTTTCAAAAAATATACTAATAAAAAATGAATGTTTCTCGATTGGATTTTAAAATCAAAATTTTAAACTGTTTTTATTTATTCATTCAGGTTGTAGCATTTAACTTTTGCCAGTCTAACAACAACACAACCTGCTACGTGCCTGAATTTTATAACAGCATCGCTGCACAAGTCAGCCAAGCTTTCCACTAAACTGTAATTATTAATCAACGAACCCAAGTTGGTTCGAAAAGTCCCAAAGCAATGTGCACTGATTAACTATACCAACTAACTGTTTCAAGGGTTATGCCTATAAAATATTATAGCCTTCAAAATCATTATCATGTTTATTACTTTTAATGTGTTTGTTTTTAATTGTTCTCATTAAGTTTTATGCTTTATTAGGAGTGGTAACATATTTGTTTAGTGTTAGTGGATATGTTAACTAATATTTGTCTTTTCGTAGTTATTGGTATTTGTGTGCATTTTGTTTTGATTTACTTTTTTATTTTTGTTTTTATTCTTGTGTGTATATTTATGTTTTGTCAACTTTAGTAAGTTCATACAGGGGTTCTTTGGGTAGGCACTTAAACTGAGCTATGGGTAAACACTTTAGTAACCTCAAACAGGATTTCTTTTGGTAGGCACTTAAACCAAGCTATGGGTAAACACTTTAGTAAGCTTAAACAGAATTTTTTTGGGTAGGCACTTAAACTAAGCTATGGGTAAACAATTTAGTAAGCTTAAACAGGATTTCTTTGGGTAGGCACTGTAACTACGCTTTAGGTAGGCACTTAAATTATGCTATGGGAAAACACTTTAGTAAGTTTAAACGAGCGTTATTTTTGTAGGCACTTAAACTATGCTACGGGTGAACATTTTAGTTCAAACAGGATTTTCTTGGCAAACCATTATCTATCCGTGTTGGACAAAAATAAACAATTTATCGTTGATGGTTTTTTGTTGTCGTAAGTAGAAGTCGAATTCCGACCCTTAGGTCGACATTTAGACAAATATTTTCTTACACTTTCCTTGACGTCACTGAAAGTATCCGTTATCCGCGCATGCACTTTGCCTTTAGTATAGAGTACTCCAATCCTGCCTGTTAGATTGTAAATATTAACAAAGTGTGGGCCATATTATTAAAACTACTTTGCCGTTAGCTTGCGCTAAACACCTTTGCTATTTAAATATGTATGGTAAGCGAAGTGGTGTCTCTTTTTATAATTATAATATATGTCGAAATTCCATTTACCAAGAAGAATTTATATTACCTGAAACTATAAAAGGCAGAAGGCGAAGATTTTATTTTTTGTGTCAAATTTTTGCAACATTTTTGTCACGAGTTGCAAATAAAGCGAGCGTCAACAATCCAACAACCTGACTAAAATATTTTAAAAACGGTAAAAAAGTTAAAATGAATGTAAGGTTTTATTTAAAATAAACTTGTTAATATACATAAAAGTAATAGTAATTTATTTTGTAAATCTAACAGGTTGTTTGTTTGGTTTTGGTAGTTAGTTTTAGTTTGTTGAAATTATAATTATGTCCACTGTGAAATATAAAAAAACAAAGTTTGATGATGAAAGACCTCTTGCAAGTAACGAAGAAATTTCAACCCAGCCAGAAGTTATTGAACTACAGGACAACATATCATCAGTAATTTTTCTTAAGTATTTCTATAATATTTTATTTTAAAAAATTAAATTTTTGTTGTCAGTTGTCTTGAGACTGATTAGGCTTTTAAATTTAAATGAGGAACTAAATACAAAATCCATATATAGAAAATAAATTAAGTAATAAACTTAATATTTATTAATTTAAAAAAAAAAATTTTAAGATTGAATATTCTGAGAATACTTTGGAATCACAGGAAGAAACAGAAGAAAATCAATCGACACAAATTGTCTACAAAAAAAGAAGAGTTGAAACTATATACTTGGCTTGGGCAATAGTTGTCACTTTTTTTTTAATAGTTTTTATTATTATTGCAGTTTATGCTCATCCAGGCAGAAGAGGTATTTATATAAAACTTTTATTTTTGCTGAATATCAAAACTATACTAATTTTTTTTCTTGTTGCTAGGTGTTGTTGTTTATAATTTATACTTATTTATTATTTAAGACATTTTAGTAGTAGTTGTATAAAGAAAAATATAATATAGCCTATAATAGTTAAAAGTTTTTTTGCTATACATTTTGAAACTACGTTTTATGCTAGACTTTTGCATTTTAAATTTATTTTATTTTAGATATCTCATGGTGCTGCATTTCCCAGTTACAACTTGATAAATGTAAGAATATGTCATTGGCTTTCTACTCTAGTGGGTTTGCACCAAAAATTTCTTGCATTTTAACTGAAAATGTGGAGCAGTGTGTCCATAAAATTGATAAGGATACCTCTGACGTTATTTCTATTTCAAGTTCCGATTTGTATAATTATCGAGATATTTTAAAACCAATCCTGACAGAAGATTATGCGCTAAAACCTTCAGGTAACAAAAACTATTTTTTATTATTAAGTCCTATATATATTTATCTGGGTTTGGTGACTATGCCATAACATACTTAAAATGTTTATGTTAATATTAATATTTATGGCATGTTTTAAATCATTAAATTGATTTTGCCATTTTTTCCGGTTGCATTAATGTAATATTTATTATATATATATATCTTATTATTCACTGTCACTAATGCGCGAAAAACCAAAAAAAAAAAATATATATATATTAATTTGTAACTGTTTTGTTTAAAATAAGTATTTGGCCTTTTTATTTGTATGTAACTATTGCACGCTGCCAAAATATCTCAAGTATGTTTCTTATTGGAATGTTTTTTATTTAATAGATGGTTTTGGCTCTTACTTGGTTGCTGTTTTACCAAGAAACAACTCAATTAATTTATCAAATTCTACCGGCACCAAAGCTTGTGTAATGGATTTAAATTACACTGTTGGGTATTTTGCCCTGAATCGTAAGCTAAATTATTTATTAGGTTGATTATTATATTGCCAAAACTTTTAAACTGATTCAGATAATTTTTACAAATCAAAATGTATTGCGAAATAGATATTATTACTTAAAATATTTTTTGACCATAAGATTATGCCTTTCTTTTTATTTTTTTACAGATTTAACAAATCCAACTATGAGTTCCAATAATTGTAATGCAAAATCTTCATTTCTATCTATGTTTAATTCAGCTTGTGTTCCCTCTGATACAGTTAATTTGTGTAGTGGGTGTAAACAGAATGTCTGTCCACATGAAAAAAATGGTGGATGCAAATTAGGGGATTCAGATTGTATAGCAAGTAAAACCATTAAGTGAGTCATAAAATGTTTGTACTACTCTTAAATTGTAATAAAGCTCAGCCTTCTTAAATATAATAAATACGAATGGTACTGTATAATAAGGTAAGGAACTGATTTTGCCTCTAGGTTTAAACTATTTTTTGCATTTAGTTGTCTGCTATCATTATCAGAAAACAATGTTGTTGCCTTTTTGGATCACATCACTGTTATGAAAAAACTTAAAGACAATTCAGTTTGTTGTTTTTCATAAAAAAAATTTGTAATCGAAATTACTTTAAATTTAAGAAGACTTTTTTAATTTTTTAAAATATATATATTTTAAATGTTTTTAATTTTTTTGACTAATGTTTTAGTATATATATCAAAGAAAAGTTTAATGACTTTATTTATTTTTAAATTTTGTTTTTAAGGAGTACAATCTTTTATGTCCTAATGGTTCAAAAACAAGTTTGTCCAATTATAAAACTTGTAACTTTGGTCAAATACCAGCAAACAGTATTGTGGTTTCAAGTAAAATTCGAAGTGGAGTGGATATTGAAATACCAAGCGATATTGTTGAAATTCTTCACATTTCTCAGGTCTATAAATCATTTTTTAGAATATCATCAATAACATATATAAACTTGTGTTACAAATTATAAAATGATGGTAATAAACATATTTTAGGCATCTGTATACTAGCTTTTGTTGATGTCTTTTTTAAAAATTTATTTTGTTACAGTTATATTTTGGATCTCATGGTGTTGAACATTTTAACATGTTTTCAAGTCCAACTGGGCAAAGTTTATTGTTCAAGGAATACTCTCGCAAATTGGTGCCTTTAAAGTTTACTTGCTCTGCCCAGGTAGGGTATTGTGTTTTAATTTTTAAGAAAGAGACTTTACTAACTTTATTAAATATTCATGAAAATTTTTGTGTAATTTTTATGGGACTTTTTAGGAATTTTTGGGATTAAAATATATGAATATTCAAGCAAGTTTACAATGTACAAACACAAGTCAAAAGTCACTACCTTCTTGCCTATTTAAACAATACACCTAAACTAGTATACACAATAATGAATTTATTAAATAACCAATCGAATAAGTCATTTAATATTTGTATTGCTATATGTTTAATAATCATGCCTAGCTACACATATTTGTGCTCAATTATTTTGTATTTTTTGGTGCATTATTTTTGTTGAGATATTTTTTATACTTTTTGCAGTTTGGGCTTTTTTTTAATAATGAGTTGTAAATGTTTTTTTGTAAAGTTCATTATTTGTTGATTCCTTCATAAATTCCAATTGCACACCTGAACTAGATAACCACTTTTTTGTTTGTTGAGCTGTTAAGTTCGATTTGCCTTTGTGCTTTGTTTTTCTAACTTTACATATAAAATATGGGAGTTGTATTACCGTTATGTTAATCTCGAAAAATCATTTTCTCTTTTGCACTTTTATTGTTCAATTATTTTATGAAAAATACATGCAACGCTCTTTATATGAACCATAATCTTACCTACTTAATATACACTAACATGTTAAACTTTTATATTGCCATCTATGAAAAAATTGTCCAATTGTTTAATTTCAATTAAATCTTACCATTTTTCTATGTTTTGAATTTATAACTTTTTTATGAAATTAGATACTTTAATTTAATATTTTAAATGTGAATATCGATATATTTTGTTCAATTATTCAGAGTTTATCCGTTAATATTGGAAAACAAACTTAAAAACTTATTGAAACTGTTTAAGTATTGCTTGTTAAAGTGTTTATAACTTATTGTTTTGTCCTTTTCTTGCTTTTTTATAGATACATTTCTGTATAGCACAACGTTTACATGAGATATTAAGTATATTTATTTACTAATATATCTTAACATTCAATTTATGTTTACAGATTTATTAAATTCATTTAAATTTTTTAAAAATATTATTAAAAATGGCCCCACCAAGAGAAAGAAAATTGGCAATCATGGGATACCGATCAGTTGGTAAATGTTTTGAAAATTTGTGGTACAACTTAAATTTTTATGTTTTAATATTTTCTTTTTTCAAGGTAAATCTTCGATTATTATTCAATTTGTGGAGAATCAGTTTGTTGACTCCTATTATCCAACTGTTGAAAACAGTAAGTAAAATTTTGTTTTTGTTTGTATTTGTAACTTTTAAGTTTATGTTAAATTTAGCATAATTATATTAAAAAGACATTTAAATTTAATTTTTATTGCTTTGCAGCTTTTACGAAAGCATTCAACATTAAAAATCAAGAGTACAAACTAAGTATTGTAGATACCGCTGGTCAGGTAAATTTAAATTTTTAGAAATCTTTTTATCGTAATATTTAATATATTTTAATCAGTTAAAACTCATTGTACATGTAGGATGAGTATTCATTATTTCCGGATTCATATTCTCTTGACATGCATGGCTATGTGCTAGTTTACTCTGTAACTTCTATGAAAAGGTGAGACTTACCTATTTTTTATATAATGAATTTACTAGTTTAAATACAAAATAATTTTTTAAATAGTTTTGAGGTTGTGAAAGTTATTCACGAAAAGTTGTTGGATATGATTGGAGGATGTAAGTAAGTCAAAACGTTTTTGTTTTATTTTTTGTGATTACAATTAACCCAACAAAGTAAATATGTAAACTTTTATAAAAAAATTCATAAGTATCATGAACTATGTTATTAAATAATAATAATAATGCTTAATTTTACAAATGGGTTTTTTATTTTAAAAATGATTTAAGTTTTTATGTTTTTAGAATTCCATTGGCTTTAGTTGGTAACAAAAATGATTTGCACATGGAAAGAAAAGTAAGTATCGATATGGGAAAAAAATTAGCCCAATCTTGGAACGCTATCTTCTTTGAAACAACTGCTAAGCATAATCAGGTAAAAGTTCTAATTATTTTTAAAATTATAGAAGACAAAAAATTTATAATTAACCTATTATATACACAGGTTTAATTTTGTGTCGTCGTATAAATGGATTGTTTGTTATTTTATTTTTATGTTATTTAGTGTACCAAATTAATTTTTTTTTAAATTGCCTTTTGTTTCAGGATGTCAAAGATATTTTTACTGGTGTTCTGACCGAAATAGAGAAACAAGATGGTAATATACAAGAGGACAAGAAGTGTGTCATATCATGATGCATGCGCATAATCAATAAAATAACTAATTCCAAGGCTGCTACAGCCCAAAGTGATGGCAAAATACGGTGGTCTGGGATCGTAACACCATATTTGATATAAACCATTTCAAGAACACTTTAATTCTATTAATTTATGATTGTTGTGATTAAATGTAGAAAATATAGCCAACCATTATATCAATGTTAGACTGTAATGGTGGTTTATTTAATATTTGTAGTGATTTTTTGTTGTTTTTTAGTTAAATCAAGATTTGAAGTAGCAATTAGTGTTGTGTTTATTATAAATTTATTATAATATTTGCTTTTTTTGGAATAGTTTTTTGTTTGCTTTTTGTAGATTTGCTGTACGATTTTATGTGTATAAATATATGTTGTTGACGTTTAAAATCTTTAAATTGTGATTCTAATAAACGACAGTATGAACTGGTAAATTGTTATCAACTGGTAAAATGTTTTAATGATATATATACATAAGTAAGTGTATGCTTAATAAAACCGAGTACAACATAATAATATTGTAAAATTTTTTGGGTTCACCAGGATACCACATTCTTTATGTTTTAACATGTGCGTAAAAAAAACCCACGAGGATTGAATTTTTTTAAAAACATGTTTTAAATCACGTTTTTTTAAAATTTTTTTAGAAAAGTAGTTAAAGACCATGCACCCCAGGTAAGTTAGTTTTTATTACTTTTTATTTGGTTAAAAATTCATGTTTGTTTTAATGTATAACTTTTAAATTGGCTTCATATTTGAAGTATTTATGTAATTAGGTTAAATTTATTTTGTTTATATTTTTAAGAAAATAATTGACTTTTATTAAAATCTTTTATTGCAATTTGTTTTTTTAAGCATAATCGAATTAGCAAAATATTGGTTTGCTCAATGTTTTGTGATTGGCAAATTGGTTTTGCATTTGATTTATGTACCTGCATATAAAATAATGTAAAATAGAAATTATTTTAAAAATTTGCAGAACTATTGTTGCAATGGCATTTTGAAAATAACAGTTGGTTAACTGATAAAAGCGATTGCATTTACGTTTTTATTGTTGAAATTAAGTTTTTATCTACAAAAAAAAAACTTTTTACAAAAGTAAATGTACTCAAATAGTAGAATTCGACTTTAAATTTTGTATTTAAAGATTTTACTATCTTTATACTTGGTGCTACTTTTCACCCTACTACATTTTTTTGCAAAATGCATTGATCATCTTAAGGTTTTTTAGGGTAATCGACATTGTTTAGTAAATTTTTTTTAATTATTAAAAAAAATAATAAAACAAGGTTAAAGTAGAGAATATTTTTTATTTCACAAAATCACATAATATTTTTTAATGATTTATAATTCATTGAAATAAGTTGCTCCAAAAAACCTTACAATAGAGTATTTAAAAAATTTATAGAAAACACGCAAAAAAAACGGCTATACATTGGAAAAGCATTTTGTATAGAAATGTGACATGATATTACAATAAAAATATTGCACAATAAAGAATTAAATTTCATTTGTTTTTAAAATGTTAGCTGGAATTTTTTACTTTTTAATATTAAAAATTATTAACAACTGAATTAGTTTTTTCACGAAAATGTGTAACTAGTTTGAATTATGAATAAATTTTATTTAAATCAAATTTTGGATTTATCAAAGTTTTGCGGACAGAATAATAAAATAATGAAGTACAATTGCTTACTAAAATAAAAAATACTGCAAAATTAAACCAAGATATTTTACAATAGCAAACAAAAAAAAATAAGCGACATGAAAATATGAAACTTTTTAAAAGCCATTTGAAGTAAAATTATTTATCTTTTGGTTAAAACCAAATTTAAAATCTTACTTTTATTGTACATGGGACATTACCAAACTTTCGATGTAGCCACAAATTAACTAACAAAGCATTTTAATTTTAAACCATTTACTACACATCAATATTTGTAAATTATAATAAGCATAATTACACAAAAAATAGATTATATTTAAAATAACAATAAACATAAGCATTAAAATTATTGAAGTATATTTCGAGGAAAAAAATAAAAAGCAGTAAAATTTTAGAAAGTATTAAATTTAATAATTACAAAAACACTTAAACCACAGACTTAAACAGCAAATAGCTGCCATTATTGACATTTTTAATGAAAAAAAAATTGAGACGGTTAAATAAAAAAAAATTGCTAAACTTCACTTGAATATAGTTTGAAAATTTTCAATAAAATTATTTATTACTGAAATGATAACATAAAAATTTTGATACCACATTGCCCTAATGTTAGCACCATTCATGGGACAACAATGAAGTAATTTGGTCAACTTCTAGACTGTTCTAAAATTTTTTTCATCGACAAGTTTTTGAATAGTTTTAAATTAACACAAACAGTGTTTTTCCAATACAAGTGGCAAGAGAAAATTAAGATTTCGACAGTGGCTAAAGTTCCTCAATAAAAGTTGCAGGAAAATATCCAGTCTAAAAAGTTAAAATTTAGTTAAAAAAAGTTTTAAAAAAATTGCAAAATAAACGAAAACGGCAAATTTTATTTAACATTAAACCCAAATCCTTATAGTTTTGAACATTGTTATGCAAAAATAATTATTTTTACTCACATTGCCCATGTACTCTCCCTTCCACCAGCCATGTGCATCTCCTGCTTTACTAATAATATTAACATATTGCCCCGCTTTTAACCCCAGTTCCTGGGGACTTCTGGGGTCAAAATCGAATAAAACCTTTGCTTTACCCATGACATCAAAATTTGGCCCATTGGGTGCTAAAAACAATAATAATAATAAAATAAATATAAAGCCTTTAAAATAATTTTGTAAAAGTAATTGTAAAATAAAAGGAATTTTATATTTAAAATGTAAAAAAATTGGAAAGTTATGTTTATTTACAATGAATCATCCCATTAGAGTGCGAAATTGAATGTGAATTCCGTTGTCGTTCGTTTCGGGGTTCCAAAGGTGGGGGTGATCCTATTTGGGGAACACTCATGCGTGATCTGGGGCGATCCATACCGGGTGGGGGCCCCTGTGCCTGCTCAGAGGGGAAAAGAGTTGGGTCCCGATAAGGGTATTTTAGGGTTGTTTCAAGTCCAAGAAATGAGGTTGACATTGTGTTTTCCTGGTAAAATTCAACTAATTCCTTTATAAAAAAATTTAAAAAAATTTTTAACTTTTGCTTATTTAATCGTTTTTGTTTGTTGGAATATATAAAATGATTTTATATTTATGTTTTCATGCAAACCTTTTTATTTTAGCTTGTTAATTATTTACTTGAATGTACCTGTACAGATCTAAAGTGTTTGCACTCAGCAACATAAAACAAATTCTCTGACGATTTTACAATTCTTATGTGTTTAATGTCATTCTGATACCTAAAATTAAATTTGTAATAAAAAGTAAATGTAATATTTAAAAAGTTTAAATAACAGTTTTATATGTAGAGATAAAGCAGCTTGATCCTTCATACCTATTGTCCATAATTTGACCAAACCTATTTGTCCATAATTTGACTTTAAATTATTTAACCGATCTCTTTGTACTTACAGTAAACTGATTGCCATATTATCATCTCTTGTTCGAACAAGGAAACTTCCAGAAGGTCTTCCAGCTAATATTCTAGCTGCTCCATCTCTGTCTACCTGACCAGCATACCTTTAACATTAAGTGAGTTCAATTTATTTTTAATTTGATTTCAAATTTTTGGCAGTAGTATTACTTCTACATTTTATTATATATATATCTTTTTAATTAAAATAAAATAGTAAACAATCTATTAAATTAGTTTTATGTATGACATATAGATCATAGATTAGTAGAAAACAATTGTTAAGTATCACCCTTTAAAGAAAGATTTTTTTACATTGTGTTAATGTTGTTAATCTAAAGGTTAAAACAAACACTTGGTGCAGTTTCAAAAACAAATTCTCAAAAAATGTGTTCTTGTGTTAAAAAAAAGAATATAAAGTTAGTTTAGTTTGCAATAAGACAGAGTGCTATGTTTACTGTTCAAGAGTAAATTTTTATTAAGTTTGAAGGTGGTTAGTATAATGCCAGTGTGGATGCTGCTTGCATATTGTGCAGTGTTATACCAATAATAGTGTTCCAACTGCACAGGGGTTGAAGGCATTGGCAAGGCTATTGCATAGTTGAGATCTTCTGAACTGAGCCTATTGGAATGTCGCAATTTACTTTTCGAGTCTGACTTGTGCTGCTGTTGTGTTTTGTTTGTGTTGTGTGTCAAAATAAAAAACATAAAGTCAAATCAAAAGTTGAAATCATAAACTAAGGCTGCAACTGTAATTGCAGAAGCCTCAGCAAAGTTAAAACTTTGATAAGGCCTTAGTTAACCCGCCTAAATTTCTTTCTTTTCAGAAAATAAATTTTTTTTTTCAAAATTATTTTTTTGTATTTAATTTTGTCGAATTTTTAAATCAATGCGGGTTAACTGTAGGTAAAACCCCTTTCACCCACCATATATTTTCCTCTATTGGAATTAGGTGTGTGGGTGGTCGAGAGTGTGACACTGTAGCTAGATTTGAAGGGTAACTATGGTCCCTGGGGGGGACTCTGGTGGTTATGTAATTATCAGGTCTTTCCCTGGTGTCCCTGTTAGTCTATAATATATACTAAATTATTGTAACATTGTTGCTTGAGAGTAATAGATAATAATTCACTGTTTTCGTACTAAAATCAATCAATCATTTAAAAAAAATCAATACTATCTTAAACATCCTTTTAAAAATGCATTTTATTTTCTAAACCTATGAATTGTATATACCTACTAATTTATTTGAATAGTGAGTTTAAAAATAGTTTAACTTGAAACAAATATAAAAAAATTTTTAACCGACCCCAGGGCTAACGTGTGAGGCAGGAAAGTAACCGCTTCGTTCAATGTGCGTCAGTGAATAACCCTGAACATAAAATAGTAATGATTGTACACATAACACACTTACTTTGACACTTAACACAAATGCTTTTCAAAAAAAAGCTATCAAGTGAAGCAGTTGCAAAACTATTGCCTTTACTTTTAAAATAACTTTTTTACTTTGTAAAGGAGTTATGACAGAAGCATGTACCTGCCACCAGTCAGAAGAACTGCGATCTGTCACTTCAATTTGTTCCCCAATATCAAACGTGATCATGCTCCCTCCAAACGGGGGTTGGGGATGACCACTATATTTCCGATGTGCTTTGTAAGGTGCTGTGAAAAAATGTAATTTTTTTTTATATAGTTTTTTATTATATTTATCCTTTATGCAAACAGCTTTAATTAGTGCTGCTATAACGTGATAGAAGAGGTAAAGGTCTTAAATTAAACTAAACATTTTTCTTGTCATTTTTCTTAAAATTAATAATTTAAACTTATTAAAAAAAGGCTTGGTTTTAGCTAACATTTGATCTTGCCGAAAAAAAATTTTTTTTGTTTTGAAATGTTGTATCAAAAATAAACTTGCCATGCTTTTAAACTTGCAAATTTAAATAAGTGTGTTATTTAACAGGAAAACTTACTTGAATCAATCATTGTAGAAGCCGGAGGTTGGGGTTTTCGATGTGAATCGTTGGAAATTGGTCTTCTCTGTTGAAGGTATGTTAAAATTATTTACAAACTATTATAACTACTTTTGTATGCATTTTTTTACAATTGGACAAAAAAATGAGGGCTGTATTTACATTTATAAAAACAAGCACATTAAGTTCATACTGAAATATTAAATACACTAAAATTATAAGGATTTATATTAAAGTTTTGTCCGTCAAAAATTTAACTTACCCCAGGTACAGGTTGAGGTGGATAATCTAAAAAATAAGAGTACACATAGGTGAATATTAACACATATTAGCTCAAATATTTTAGAATAACTATTAATTTTATATTAAAAAATAACATCGATTTAAAATATTACTCTGGCAAGCCACATAAATTAAATTAATCTGTCATCTGTTATTTCCTTAAAACCAATACTAATATTTTTGTCTAGTTTATATTTTCAATTGTTACTATATAGCTTAAGCATGAGCATTTCTAATTTGCAAATATCTATGCTATATTTTGTAAGGACTCTTTATACGTTCTTGCATGCATGTTAAATCAATTTAAGCATATGCTCCTGATAGATAGATAACTAGTGTGTAGGTGGATATTGATTTTAAAAGGAGAAAACAGGTCTTTAATCTTGAAAAATATCAAATAACAATATTTGACTCGCAAAACATAACTCTAAAGTAACAGTTCAAATTATGATGTAAGTTAAAAACATCTAAGTCAATAAACAACTTTCCTTAACAATATGACTTCGCAAAATTTAAACCCATTTAAAAAACTTATTTACTGTACCTGGAAATATGTTCTCGTATTCTTCCATGCTTAAAACAATATATAATTTCTGTTTAACAAATTTTCATTATATTCAGACACGAATATAAATTGATATTTGTTTTTTTACAAGCTACATTCAACAAGACCTTAACATATGCCTTTCCCTGAAAGTACTTAATTCTAGTTTTATTGACCTCTAAACTTACTTTTGTGGTTCTTACAATAAAAACAGCCTATTCACCTTCACATTTATAAACATAAGTTAAGAAATTTTAAAATGCCCAGACATATTTATTATAAATAATAAATTTTATCATAAGCACAATGTGCCAAAACATAAATCTCTCATTTTTGGCTGAAACACAAAATAATATATTCTTTTCACATAAAATTGAAAGCTAGCAATCTAAGTGACAAAACCTAAAGAATGTTGTACAATTGGACAACAACAATATAGCTAAGTAGTACTTAATGGCTGGAGGCCTCTACACTATTCACTCATTCAAATAAGCCATGGTGCAAAATTTATGAGCATGAAATTAGAACACACCTGAAGGTTAACAACCTTTTATTTGTTTATATACTGACCAGTGAGCCTAACTTTTGGACCATTGTTATGGCAATATAAACAATTTGTCTTAAGAGGTGTTGCTTTTATAAACATATACTTATATATTAACAGGTATTTATGTTGTATATAATTACAAAATACTTAATTGCAGCCAAGGATTTTAAAAAGGGGCCTAATAAATTAGTACGTATATTTATAAAAAATTAGCAAATCTATTTAAAATGTAAACTGTATTTCATGTAATACCATTAAGTACATTAAAACTATACAAGTTAAAATAAAAACATTTAAATATACTTAACTTTTTAAAAGAATGATTTTTGTCAAACTTACCAGATACTTTCATGCTTTGCAAACTTTCGTTGCTTTCGATTAACTTAAGTGCAGTCACCAAACAAGTTTTGTGACACTTGGTTTCAGTTTCTGTAGTGTTAAAATATTGTTAATCGAACTTTTATTTGAAAATTTACAAAATAAACTCTCTATTGTAAAGTGTGCGAAAACAAAAACGTTTTTGTTTCTAATAATATAAATATATCACATACTATGTTTACATCTTACTTTAAAAGTATTTTTTATTTCTAGGTGTATATCTCAATAATATTTTTGCTTCATTTTCTGATATATTATAACCTATGTTTTGTCATTAACCTTTTTTATGTTTATTTTAACAGTGCAAAAAAAATCCAAAGAAAGATAGGATCTTACTTTCGCACATGTATCCTTGGTAGAAACTTCCGAGTAAAAGTTTGTGGCACGCATCACAATATGTTGGTTTATCAAATGAATGCATTTTAAATGAATGTGATCTCCCCCTCAACGCTTGAGGCTGAATGTTGTCACTAAACATAAAACAGATTCGCGGTTATGGGCAAAATTTAGGCCAAAGGTTTAATACTTAAAATTTCAAGGTTAGAAAGTTTTCAAATTTTTTTTAAAGGTTTTATTTTTGGTAATAAATTTGAAACAAATAAACTAATTATTTTACAAACTTGTACAACAAATTAAAACTTAGATGCCAAAAGTATGAAGTATTTTTTATAATAAAAATTAAATATTATTTTAGTATACATATTGATTTAGGTTTAAAAAAAGTAAACATTTTTAAACTTACAATGCAGATTTGAGTTTTTCTATCCATTTAATTTTATCAGTTTTCGCTTTTGCTGATAAAATAAATGAATTTGTTCCAGTTACTGCCGTGAGTGTCCAGTTAAATGACCACTAAAACAACATTACAAAGTAAAATACGATTTTATAAATTCAAAAAATCAATGTTTTTTTTTGAAATTTAATTTTTTTTAACAAGGTTTTTTTTTAATCATTTATAATTTTAATTTTTCAGTTACCTTTCCGCCTCTTGTTGATCCTACACTAACTTCATCTAATTTATATTCATCCAATCTCAACAAGTCTTTCAATATGTAAGTTCCACCCTTAATAATAACATAATATACAGTGTGCTTTTTTTTAAATAGCATAGGAATATACAAAAATATTTTCAATTTTTTTATTATTTTAAAAAATTGTAGTTTCGAAAAAAAAGGTTGAACTTTTTTTATTGATATTAGGTATTTACAAGGCAGTAAAAATACCAGATAACTGCACCAGCTTTACCTTTTCCTTGGTCATAAAAAGTGCCTGATCAAACAAAAATGTGTTTCTTGGTTTTACATTCTTGTCGTTGGCCATCCTAATCTTCAGCTCACCATCTTTTAGCAGACGACCATAGGTTTGAAGGGGAACTCCCTGTTGTAACACAAAAAAGATGAATGGGTAAGTTTTCTTTAATTAAATTTTTATGTAAGACTGTCACTCAATGTTCTAATCACGAGCAGGTTAAACAATTCAAAGTTAGCATTTATATAATGAACATTTTTTTACTTGAAACTTGAAACTTATTTGTCAAATTACTGGGGGAAAATTTTTTAAAACTTACGCTCATGTAGTCCACCAAACAATTTTCAACCTGGTTAATGGTTACCAACATTTCACTATCCCTTTTTACCTCATTTACATATTGGGAGATTTCCTTAGGTAAAAAATAGCATCAAATTAAGGAATGTATTGATAGAAAAAAAACTAACATTAGTCATACTTATTTTGAAAACCAATAGTAGGTATGTAAGAGTAAAATCGATTTGTGTACTAGTTTTAGTTAAATGACAAAAGTTGTAGGAACATTTATTGCTCATGACAATGTTGCACTTTCTACTCATGACAATGTTGCACTTTTTTCAAGAGTCAATATGTAATGTACTACCCAGTACTAGGTTGGTTTAAAATATGATTTACCTGCATAGAGTCCAAGGCTTTGATTAAATCTTGTTTGTCTTCATGTTTGGCTGGCGTGTGTTTGTTTAATTCCTAAACAGAAAGTAAAATGGCATCTTTTTATAATAAGCATCAAAAAAAGATATCAAAATATCAAAGATTCATTTAACACAATAAAGATTAATAAATTTTTAGAATTTTAGAAAATTAGTAAATATGTGTAAAATTATATTGTAATTGTACAAACTATAATTCGTGTATTGTGATTTGCAAATGTTATCATAATACTACCATAATTTAGCATATTAGTCATAAAAACTTCTAACCCTTTACCTTAACAAGTAGGTGATATTTAAGTACCCTTTGCATGGGCACCATAAGTAGTTCTCTAAGCTTAAACTTACTGGGACTGGCATGTTCTTGACAATCCTGTAAAACATTTAAAAAAAATTGACAATCCTGCATTTGATCACACTTAGAAATTCACTTGAGTGAAGATTTCCTAAAACCTAACAATAACAATCTTTTTTTAACCCATTTGTTGAATATAAAATTATGACAGTATAAAAATATTGTATCAGTATAGCAATACTTAAATTTCTTTATTCATCCAATATAAACCCGAGTTGCTTAAAAAAAATTTAACATTTTTAACTTAAATAGGTCTAAAAATACCAACTGACCTCTACAATATGTTGTATTTTGTCATCTTTCATTAAATTAGCTAGATGTTCCTGGGCATCAGCCAAGCCACTGCAATAAGTCCCATACAACAAAAAGCCGTCCTTTTAAACCAGAAACAATTAACATTTAGAAAAACAAACTGGTATTAATATTTACATTGGGGCATGCGAAAATCAATACAAAACAGTTTTACAAAAAATTGTAAGTTTATTTCAGTTAATTTTTTAGCAAAAACTGTTTCTTTACAAACTATGGTTGTTTTTTATATTTACTTTATTGTCTAAAAAGGCACGACTCATTTTTGAGCCATCTTGTTTGTACGTTTCAATTTCTCTTAAAACTCTTTGGTGCACAGGATTTAATTGCTATAAAAATTAAAAAAAAATTATTCACAAAAAATCTGAAATTAATGATTAATAAAAAAATTTAAATTTACGATGTGCTATAGAATTTTATATGAGAATATTGTATAGCTTTGTCAATAGAGCATTCCATTTCAATCATAGGATATAAAATGGAATTGTACTGAAAGTCATTTAAGGGTCACGTTCGGAATTACTAAACTTTGGCGCTAGTATATCATTAAACTTAACTCCTTGGCAACAACCAATAAAACTATTGTCTTACAATATAAATTATATGCATTTTTCCACACGGTGCTTCTTTAAACATGGCCTAATACAAAAAACGGCTTAAACAGAAAATTTGACAATTAAATCAATATATTGTAAACAAGAGGCCTTGGTAAACCTTATTTAAATTCTTACCTCAAGGTTCATGAATATTGCCTTGATATCCTTATCCGACATATTATACCTTTTAAAAGGGTACATAAATTTTTCTTGCATCATGTGTAGATGCTGAACATAGTTTTTTTCTGTCTCATAGATTTCACTAATGCAGTATGACCGCTTGTCCTTAAAAAAAAATTAAAAGCTGCATTAAAACCTATAAAATTCATAACCATATAAACTTCAAACGCAACTATGGTTTTTGTTACATAATTAAATTTTAATATATAAAACGTAATAAAATATTATTCAAAACCAAACATACTTAGCACTGCATACAACTCTTTTTGTGATAACTTAAATATAATAAACAATTGTTAAATTTATGTAAAAACTTTAAAAAAATTGTGAAAAATTAAATTCAATAATTTTAAAATAATTTATTTATTTACTTTTGGTGCAGATGGAGCCGGTTTAGCTGCAATCAAGCTCCCATAAATTCCTTCTTCCTTTTCCTCCGGAACACAATCATAAAGATCTTCCTCCTCATCTTGTAAGTTTTTCTCACTAAAAAGTAAGTTTTGTTTATTTAAATTTTTAGTTTATCCTCAATAAGAAATTATGGGGTTCGACATTCTAACTAAAAGTTAGCTATTATTATTGGTTTAGTTTTAAAATTTTTTAGCCATTTTAAAGCTCAAAAATAAACAAGAAAAAAAAATTTTATTGTTAAAATGTGATCATGCTAGTTATTATAAAACTAACTAAGAAAAGGGAATAAATTTACCGATTTTAACATGAACCAAATTAATTAACAGCTAAGTTAATCTGAATAAATCCAAGTCTAAAATTCTGCTATTTTATTCTTAAAATTAAGCAAAGTTGTAGTTTTACCTTGCCATGTCTGACAAGTTTTTGTAAATATCTTCTTCCTCATCTGTTCTGTATGTTGAATTGCGATGAGCTCCTCCCATATCTAGAAAGGGTCTAAAAATAAAAATTAATCAATATTTCTTACAAAAACATAAAAATATAGCAATAAAATATGAAAAAAATATAGCAATAAAATTTAATTATTTCTGTAATAAAATTATATTTAGTCACATTTTTAAAAACAAAAAATAGAAATAGAAAAATTAATTACATTGAATCTATTTTTAACTAAAACAAAATATATTAATTAAAAAGTTCAAATTTTAAGGTTTAATAACGTATTAAATGTAAGACATAAAAATGATTGGGTTTTTATGATTTAGTAATCCGAAATTTAAGGCTTGTTTGATCTTACAATGAATTCTGTTTTTTATATTGAAGGTTAAGTTTGTTTTTAGTTAAACATTAAACAAGGCAACAGTTATTTTGTTTTTCGCATCTGCATTTAACAGACTGTGCAGCAATTACTATTTTCTCTTCCTTAAAGTTGAAGTGGAATGTAATTAATTATGTTAATATGCGCGTTATATGTCATTTTTTGTTGATAAATAACCGTACAATGTGAATTTAACTTATGATCTACCTCAGTCAGAAATAAGTAAATTTTAAAGATCACTGGTGCGTTAGAAAAAATATTTAAATTATTAGTATTTTTTAAGATGTTAAAGGTGTGTTTATGTAGGTGTTTTATAAGTGCGTTTTATGTGTGGACTGTTATATACAATAGAGTATTCTAATTGCCTGAATCACACACATGCTACTTCACATTCACTTCCTGTTAAAGCAAGATACACAACAGTTCCTGCTTATGACATCATAAAAAACCATATGTGACATCACAACAATATATTTTTTACCCATACAAGATTTAAATTGAATGTAATTAACTAATTTTGATTGTTAAAAAAATTAACTAGAAAAACTTTGTTTTTTAATTGTTTTAAAGGGATGTTATGTTTTATAACAAGCTATGTTAATAGCATAAGTTGGCCTAGATAAAAAAAACCACACAATTTTGAACAATTGTTATGAAAATCTTGGTGTACAATCATTCTTTAGTAATAAAAAATATTGGTGTTATTTTCGTAGTTTAATATTTAATGTCATAAATTGTCAAGCTAAATTTATTTACATAATTTTTTTTTATTTAAATGTATATATATATACAATTATTATTTCATTTGGAGGTAAAAAGAAAATTTAATTTGAGGTACTAGAGAAGGTTATTTATTTAGTGCAATTACACCATTCACTAGTAGTATAAATAATCAATTGAATATTTTTATATGTATTTTTATGTCGTAGTTTTTCCACTTAATTAATTGGCTCGAACCACATTGTATATTCATAGCATGTATCATATTAATAATTAATACGGCACAAAATGTAAATAAATCCTGTTTTTTACTTTCAGTTTCTTGTTTAAAATGCTACTTTCAGCATTGCAATAAACAGAATGGGGATCTAAATATTGTTTAAAATAGTTGTGGGCTGTTGTTAGTGATATTAAAACTATAAAATACTGAAGAAACTGGTCGGCAAACTTTCTCTTTTGTAAAGTAAATAGACTGGCACATGATTCAAAACATTTCTGATATTTAATTTATTACAAGTTGCGACACTTTAAGTTAATCGTATGGCAATGTAAGCATCTCATATTTCATCCAAAGGGCAAGTGTTACACTATACTAATATTTACATTTCTATGAATCCAAACACATTGTATACAAAGTTGAAATTATAAAATTAGTTTTATTCTGAATACATATGTACACTCAAAAACCACCTATTTGCATACTAATTAGTTTGTTAAAAATTTTCTTTGTTTGGTTTCTTACCTGAATTTCGATGCTGCAACTGGAAGTTGTGATAAAATAGAAAGGGTCCGCAACACCTAAAAATATAATTTAAAAATATAACGAGTAAAGTATAGTACTTTAGTGTAAGAAATCAATATTGAACTTTTTACATTTATCATATTTGTTTTCATATTTGAAATTATCTAAAATTGCTGATTTTTAAGTTTGTTTGTGGGTTATGACAAAGTAAGCAATGGGTTAACAATTTTTCTGAAATATTTAGTATTATTGTGTAAAATTGTGCTTACCTTAGCCACGTTAGTCATATTGTAAAGATCTGATGGAAGAAATAAATCTTCATCGGATATTTTAAACACTATGTGAAGCGAGTTCTTTACAGCCCATAAGTTTTGAACGCATAAAAACTAAAACCAAAAAACACAGACTTTATAAATTTACCACATTTCAAACAAAACAACATTCCGTAAGAATTTTTTTAATGTGGTTAATATAAATAAATGAAGAGATACAAAGGAACATATTTGTTTATAAAAAATAATGGTACCTGTAACATCTGTGGTCTTAAGTTGATACTGTTGCTATCAACCGCTCCCGGCCGGATAATATTCAACAAGTTGTACAAAACTACTCCGTCTCGAAGCGTTTGAGCAAGATCGAACACAACTCCTCCAGGTTGTGCCATCTTGTGTTGTGGAGAAATAACCCCTGTGTTGATTAACCAGCGAACGCACGATCGCCACAATTCGCGGTCCATTTTGAAATGATTTTTAACCACTACCTTGCTTTCTATAGAATCTAAACATCAACAAGAAATGGTGTTGTGCCCTGTTAACACTGTCCTTGCAATACACTTCTAACAATGCTTCTTTTGTAACAAATTTTTTAAATAATACATTATCTAATTATATAGAGCCAAGTTATTTATTTTTTAAATCTAATTTCCAAAAATCAAAGTTGCTGCATTAGCACTTAAACTGTAGTGAAAACTTGAACACAATAGGATAAAATTTAAAATTAATCAGGCTATTAACTAATAAACCATATAAAAAACGACTTCTATCCGCTATTTCTTTTATTAACAATCGGACAATACGTAAAGGGGTCAATAAACAATATCTAATGCTTTTAAAAAGAGCTTCAACAGTCTAACACAAAGTTTAATAAGGCCTAAATATGTTTTTTTAAACAAAAATTAATAATACCATTGTCAGATTGTTAAATCTTTGTTTTATATTATAGATATATAATTCTGTATGTTCAGCCTAAATTAAACAATAACCAGAATATTCTTTATTGTCTTTTTATTATAATGCTATTCTAGATATAAAACAATAGATTTAAGTAAGTTTCGCTTTCTATAAAGATAACCGATCAAAACATACAAAAAAGTCAAATTAACTTCAACATAACGAGTCTATATTGTGTAACGTAATGCGATAACGTAGAGATTTAACTACGAGGAAGTGCGGGTTCTTTAAAAGTAAACAACATAACACGAGATAATCCGATTTCAGACGGGTGTTGTTTTTGTATTACAGCGTCACCACGAGTTAGTCTCGTTTAATTAAACTGGAACTATTTTGGTCACAAATACTTCTTGTTAACGCAACAAAATTGAATAACGTTTTAAAGACTTTCTAACAATATAATTATTACAACTAATTGGCAGTTAAACTATGAGGCATTTATTGAATGTGAATTACTTATTACGTTCTAAATAAAATACATTATAATTATTCATTTATCCTCGTTTAAGGAATGATATCTAACCTAATAAACCGCACTAACTATCACACAAACTGGTGATTACTTTTAATTAGTATAAAACAAAAAATCCAAAAATACCTTCGGATGAAGTGACGTCACTTTCACTTATGTATGACGAACTTTCGTCACTGGAAGTTTCAGAAAATTCTTCCTCACTGCTACTGTCATCTGATTTACTCTCAGAACTTTTTGTTTGTATGTTAATGTTGGATTTTTGTAAATTATTATTAGAAGCTGAAATTGCGTCAAAGTTAAATATATCAGAATTAGTATTATCTTCGTCGTTAAAAGTCGTGGCTTGTTCTTCTTGTAGTTGAACAAACTCGTAAGGATTGTCAATATTTTCAGGATTTCGAAAAAAATCTACGTCTTGTAGGTTTTTAGTTTGTTCTGGTTCGGTAAATCCCGTCTGGTTAAGAAAATTCATTTCAATAAATTCATGCAACAAATCTTCTTCCGATTTGCTAGATCCTTGTTTTTCGGGTTGTTGTTTAGCATTTTGCTTGCACAACTGCATGTAAGTGTCTAATATTTGTGCATTTTCCAGATGCTTTTCCGTTTT
Organism: Corella eumyota; assembly: GCF_963082875.1. Lineage (NCBI taxonomy): Eukaryota > Metazoa > Chordata > Ascidiacea > Phlebobranchia > Corellidae > Corella > Corella eumyota. The sequence continues at coordinate 8,810,193 of NC_137491.1, forward strand.
ACTTTGTTTGGTTTGAATGGTTGATGAAGTAGCTGCTTGATTGATAGGCATACTTAAAGTTAACATTGATGACAAATGATCATAAATTGGCTCTGACAAAGGTAGAATCTTCGGTGGCTTTCCAAGCGACTGATAAAAATCGTTACTTTCTTCGTTAACGTGTACAACCTTATCTAGATCAAATTGTTTTGGGGATTTTTTGCTTTTATCTTCAGATATGGCTTGAATAATAACTTGAGGGTCTTCGTAAATAGAATCGCTTTCATTGACAATATTTGGATCTTGCTGAATGAAAACTGCATTTTGTTTGCGTTTCTTTTTTTCTTTTGTTTTGACTGGCTTAGTTTTATTTTGTTTGTTATTTTGAATCTTACTCGGGTTTAACAACGCTGTGGGATCTTTATAAATTGAATTTACATCCGAAGATTCGTTATAAACTGAATTATTTGCAGTTTTACTTTTTTCATCGTGGTATAATTTGTCTTTATATTGAATTTCGTTTGAGGGTATTGTTTCAACATAGTTTTGCTCCTTGTGGGTTTCAGTTTTCGCAAATTTTTCGTTGGAGACTTCCCTTGTTTTTTCTTCTTGTATGTCAAAAGTAACTAATTTCTTTGTTGTTTTGTTCACTTGGGAATATCTTGCGTTTGTATCCCTTTCGACTGGTTGTGACCCGTTCAAAACGGGGATTTGGTTTTGAGTGGTGTTAAAATTTGTTGGTAATACGACATTTTGTGGGAGCTGAGTTTGCATATTTGTTTGATTTGTTTGTTGATTTTTATTCATCATATACAACATCATAGCGGATTGTGTATTTTCGTCCTGAAACGTATTACTTGGTAAAGCGTTGTTGCCTTGGTCGATATGTAAACCACTTTGGACTGGACCCAATTCAGAAGGTTTTACTTGTGTATGTATAACTGTAGATTGTTGGTTATATGGGTTATTCATTCGTTGTTGAGACGTGTTTTTAACCCCTCTTATATGAGGATGCATTCCATTTTGACTGCCTTGCATTTGCTGTGTAGCAATGGCTGTAGAGCTCATCTGATAATTTTGTAAACCTGGATTTCCCGCGAATTGAGAGGGTAATACGTTTATCCTCGCAGGTATTTGTGAGCTCATTCTTTGCTGAGGCATCTGGCTGGACATTCCGGGTGCAAACTGCGTTGGGGTAGTGTTGGTATGTTGCATATGAGCGTTTGCAGCAATTAACTGTGGACTAGTAGTACTGTTAAGGCTGTAAGGATTGGAAGATCTTAGTTGTGGCTGCAAGTGATTTGCGGGTATTCGTTGTATTTGTGTGTTGTATTTTTCAGGGTTATCATTTGGAGTTGGAAACCCTGTTGCTGTCTGGAGAAGTGGAGTTTGCATTTGAGTTTGTAGAATTCTGGTATTGCCAGCATATGTCGTCAAGTGGTTTGGCATCATTGTTGAAACTGCATTTTGAATGTTTGTTTGTTCCAGAGCCAATTGTGGCGTAATACTTTGGTAGGCCAATGCTTGGTTTTGGTATTGAACATTTGCAAAATGGTTTAGCATTTGACCATGTTGAACTGGATGCGTAAACATATTTTGTTGTGACTGTTTACTAATATTTTGTCTAAATGGTTCATTTTGTAAACCCTGGGGCATCGGAAGTCGCTGTATATTTTCGTGGTGGGAATATCGTCTTTGATCACGTGATTTCCTATGTGGTTGATGCACTCGTTGTACAACGTTTGGCTGTTGTGGTAAATATACTTCGTTTCTATGATTGCTTCTATGTAAACTATGACGTGAATGATTACCAGGACCCAACTGGTTTACTCCTGCCATACCTTGTCTAGAACTTTGCCCTAATTGATTGACATTTACTCGTTGTTGTTGCGCTCGATGTTGGTGACCATTTCCGTAAAATCTTTGCTTGTCCTGTTGATAGCGTTGTAAATTATGTGAAGGGTTGTCATGGTAATGATCATCATAAAAAGGTTCATCATCACAACAATCACAATCTGAATCACATGAGCTCGATTCGTCTGAATAAAATTCTTCCATATGAGGCGGTCTAGCTAAGTACGAATTTCTATGTGGATTTTGAAACCGTGACGCCACCTGTTGCCTGCTGTGAATTGGGCTGTCAGGATACAAAGCTTGCTGGTAAACCATCTTTGCTCGTTCAGAAGAATTCATATTTTTAATTTCATAAAATACAAAATTTATATAAGGTATCAAATCAACAAGCTATCTTAATGCAATCTAAACTGCCAGAGTTTTGTAAATATTTTTTTAGTTTTATATTTACTTAGGTTTATACAAAAAAATAAAAAAACGTTTGTTTTTCTAGTAAAAATCGTTTTCCAAAAAAAGATGTAAATACTTTCGTTATAAAGTAGCGTACACACGTGGCCTAACGCATGACGTCATACAAAAACTACAGAGCCACGTGCGAAATTTTTCATAATGTTTATTTGTTTAAATAATAAACAAACAACTTATTACTGTAATATACTATCTAGATATTCTGAAAAAAATATAGCATATTGTTTTCTCGTTCTGATATTGTTTTCTCCTCTTTATTAAACTGTTTACATAACTGTTGCTGGGAGTTTTCTAACGAACATTATTGCGTATTTTATTTTTAAGTTAATTGGCAGCGAACTATTGCAATTGATATAACTTATCCTTGACAAACTGGTAAAAAATGATTGACCAAACGGTTGATATTAGGGCGTTTCTGTATAGCCGCTTTTCACGCAATTTATAAATTATTTTAACAATTTTATTAACGTAAGTAAATTATGCACATTTTCGCATTAAAGAGGGACGCCCATTTTATTAACTAATATAAATTTGGCCTTGACCATATTTAAAAAAAACATGGTACTAGTTTAATCTGCCACATGTTACGATCACCGTTAATCCACTCTTAAGCTTTCTTACAGTTGTTGTTTACGTTAATTGTGTAAAAAAATTTTAAAATTTTTAGACAAATATAAAATTTCCAAAATTTGACCTCAAAAAAGTTTTAGTGACGTTTGCGCATACATATCGGCGAAATAATTGATAATCTCTTTTAATCTCATAGCAAACATTAACCTCAGCGCTATACAAAACCACATTGAACCTAACAAGAACAACATGAATGTATATCGTTTAAAACAAGTGATAATACGATTATTATTTATGAAAATAACTATATGTCGAGACAAGGTCAGTTAATTTATAAATTAAAGTCAAATTACGCAGAAAGTGTTACGTAGTGTATAAATACAAGTAGTATTAAGTGATTAATTTAAATAATAATTGAAACATAATTGCTTAAATTATCCAAGTTTTTTGTCGCTTGGATAGGCACTTATTTACAAAATTAAAACGTTCACCAAAAATTGTTTAATAAAATTATAATTGGTTGTTGTCACAGTGCTGTACAAGTTTCTATATTTCACAATAAAGCCAGTTTATATTAATGTGTCCTTTTATATTATATCAATATTACATATTGTAAAATTGAAATCAAAAATTGATCAAAGATCCTTTTTTGATTTATTTTGCTCATACCATAACATTCACATTTCTGTTTTTTAAGTCCACATAATTTTTACGTAACTATATAGTGTTTAAATTATTATCTAATTATTTAAAGTCTGAATAACAATTATCATAATTTATCTTTGTCGTTAAAGTTTAAAATGCTAACAGGGGATATGTAAGTTATTCTTTCTATAAACATAGTTTTATGTATACTGGGCATTTCTAGTGTCAGTCGGAAAGGTTTTTGGGACCATGTCTGTTTTATTTCGGACCGAGAATTGGCATGGTTTACAGAATAACGAAAGGTACTGAGGGTTGGAAAACTGTGATAAACTAATCCAACTTCGGTAAATTTTGCGGAAGCATCAACATGCAACGTTTGCATAAGTTCGTAGGCAAGTCTGCACACCTGATATTTTAAAAGTAACATTCAATTAACAATTTGCCAATAGGAAAAATTGTAAAGAGTGGTTATGAATCTTAAAAATACTTTTTATTAACAATAACTTTTAGATGATTTTTGCATGAAATCTATTTTAACTTACATTGGAATTGGCGTCGCAAACCAGATGATTACATTTGGATAACATTCTGATATCAATCATCACACCTTCCATTGACAATTCTCTCTCTCTGTCGTCTTTATAAAAAGCTCTGTTCGTGTTTTCTTTATTGTTAATGATGTCATATTCTTTGTACCTATATTTAAGTCAATATATTTAAATTAATTCCTAGTTTTATGTTAAAACAATTTTGAAATTCTTTACTGTTCTCTAAGGTCTGTGACGACAGAGAAATCTTCAGTAGCCAAGAAGATTCTTCGTACAACTCGTACATTCTTTCCATACTTTAACATTTGATTCTGTTCAAACAAATCAAACCAGGCTTCCACGACCTCCATGTACTCTTTGTAGCTATGTTTGTATCTTTCATGTTTGTCTGTTCTTCTAACATGGACTCTTAAAGATAAAATCGTATTGGTATAAGGTCAAAGGAAAAATGTTATTAATTCGCCAACTACTGGCTATTTTTTATATAATGGTATACTTTACCCTACTATTGGTTGATAGAAAGAAATTTCTTCTTCTCTTTGCTGAAGAATATCTAAAAACCTAACACTTGGCTGCAATATAAAGTTAAGTAATTGACCTTGCCACCAAGCAATAGGTAAACCATGAAACGATTTAACCGTGTGTGCAATATCTTGTGGAATGGCATCAAGTGGAAAAATGTTCTTGTCACGTTCTGCATGGGCCATATAGAACTTAAGCACTTGAACGTTGTCATCTAAATCCTCTGAAAAACGAATTTAATATATTACTATGTCTATTTTGTGTGCTTAAAATGTGATTTTTACCCATTAAACCGTCCCAGCTTGTTGACAAAAGTATTGTTTCGTTGCTAACTTCACATTTTCTAGCTTGTGGGCTCACTACAATGTTGTATTTGTTTCCTTGTAAAAAGTGAATGACAACTGTTCTGCGGGAAGCGACGCCAAGGTGAAAACACAACGCCATGTGGTGAAGCATTCCACCAAGTCCGTAAAAGTTGTTCAAAATACAAACTAATAATTTTGCTTTCGAGCAGTCCTTCGGGCTCTAAAAAGTATCGAAAGTATTAAATTTATCTTAAATTTAAGTTATAAAATTTGTTTTTTATGTTTTTACCTGCAAAGCAAACAAATTTTTGGATATTCTTTTAGAAAGACCCTCTGCTTCTTTTTTAAGATTTTTAACATTTTGCTGTTTTAGTTGTTGGACACAAATCAATAGATAACTGAATAAAACAAGTTTGTTATTAGAATGCCGACAAGCACAATATGTTTGTTTGCCATTGTTTTAGATAAAAACTAATTAAACAAACGTACTTGATTCTGGAATTTATTTCTTGACCAGTTTCTTTTTTAAAAAAATATTCTTTGTGAGCTAGTTTCAAGCTCATTATTTCAGTTTCAATTAGATATAGTTTTTCCATACTTTCAGGTACTACAAAAATGATTTTAAAGATGATAGATATTGTTAAAAGATATTTTGCTTGGCGTAATTTAATACAATTTTTTTTAGAATGCTATTTTATGGTCATGTTTTACAATAAAATGTATACAGTACCTGCTAAATTCAATTCCCATGATGGTTTGTTTTCTTTAATTGTTATTTGATTGGTTAAATCCGTTTGTTTGGGCTTTCGCCCTGTTTCTATTAGGTTGCTATTAAAATATTTAAAAAACAAGTAAGTCATAGTGTATACAATTTTACTTACTTGAATTAACGTACCTTAGTGCAATATATGAGCTTGTATGTAGAGATATCCAGGTACCGAACATAAAGAATATGAAAAAGTATAGTACTACGTTATTTCGTGCATACCATTTGCAACAAAGCAATCGCATTTCTATTAGTAGCTTAGCTATAAAACTTACATTTCTTAACTTATTTATATTACCTGTAAAAAGAAGTTTGTACAAATGTATTTCGTTTAATACCTAACAGCGATTCTGTATTTGTTTTTCCACGTGAAGTATAAACGGAAATATCAATATCTCGATTGTTTTGCATTAACAAGCGTTCAGAGTTATACATAACAATAAACAACATGTTATCAGGTCAAATTTGTTTTAGAAAAATAAATTCTTAATACGTTAAATCAACAAAAGCACACATTTCGTAAACGTATACTTGGTTTATATTTACAATTTAATCAAATTATCATAGTAGGTTTTTTTAATTTACTTATTTTTTATTTATTTAAAAACATTCTCGTGTAACTACACCAAAAATTTAAACCAACAAACCTATTTTTTGGATGTGGTTGTATAAATATTCTTTCGTGAGATTGTGTTATGACCGCTCTCCAGTACCCACAAACGTTACAACATTTGTTTACCATTATTCCTTGTTTACGTTTCAGCTTCGTTGTTTTAGAATTTTGTTAAGGCCTACAAACACTTTAAAAGGAGTTATTTGGTAATATGGACGACAATGTATGCTTTATGTGTTCGAGGTGTAAACAACTTATTAAATTAGATCAATCAGTTGAAGCTCTTCGGGTAAAAGAACTGCAAGAACTGGCCGATTCTTCTCAAGTTTTGTTCGAAAAAAGCATCGATAAAAATAAAAAATCAGAGTCTCTGGTAAGTAAAATATAATTACACCACCTTTTCAATATAATGTCTATCTAAATTTCTTTTTGTAATGATGGTTTAAGCTTTGCAATTTATAAAGCCAGAAGGCTGTTAGGTTCTGACTGACATTTAACATGATTCTCTTTTTTTTAAATAAATTTAGCAATCAGCCAAAGGCTTATATGGTTATTACATGTACTGGTAATAAAAAAAAAATTTAAAAGGGCCCTTCTCATCTACTAAATTATTTGGTATATTTATGTTACAAAACTCAAAGACCGGCAGCAAAGTGTAGTGGTAAGAACATTTACTACACCACCATGAGGTCGTTGGTTTCATCCCCACTGCTCTCATGTTGTAGCGCCCTTGATTAAGGCGCTATAAACGGTATGAACTTCTGTTGATCCAGCACTTGATCAACAGAATAATTATCGTGCAATTATAATCTGTATAATATCCCAAACTGCTAAAGGCAACTCGAGACTGGGTCTGAGTAACTCTATGTTTAGGTTGCGCATTCGATCTTTCCACATAGAGGATAAAGATATATACATACTAAAAAAAACAAACTTAAATATATATAAACAACATTTTACTATTTGATAAAGTCCACTAGTGAATCAGACGAAAAACCTCCACTAGAACAAGAAGTATCTTCCTCAGGAGATAGTGGAAGAAAAAGTGAAGAGGAGGAAGAGGAAACATCGATCTATGATCAACCAACCAGTAACCGTGACAACAATGGTGCATTTCACGAAAGCACAACCAGTTTTACTTTGATTGGTGATACTGGAAATGGTGTTAATTTAAGCCACAAAATGAAGGTATAGGAATAGCCCTTTTTGTTGTGTATGTATAATATGAAAGGCGAGGTTATTTAAATATAAGATTTTTTATAATATTTTTTAATTTTTTTAAAAACTTAGTCATTGGTAAAACTATTTGATGTAATTTCTGGCAACACTGATCTCGATCATCCATTTTGTGTGGAATGTTCGGAAACCCTGCTCGATCAACTTAACAAAGAACTTTTAAATTCTGAAGAAGAATCAGTTATCTATAAGTGAGTTAATTCAAAAATTAAATAAAAAATTTATAGTTGATTTTCAAAATATTAGGATTTTAAAATATTTTTTATTACTAAAATCTAGAAATTATTTGGATAAATTGGAGTCAAATGCTGAAGCAAATAGTGAAGAAAAATCAAAACAACTTTCTGATCAACTGGAAGCACTTAAACTTGAAGAAGAGGACCTATTAAGACAGTAAGTTGATTTTACTTTTTGTAAACAGTATTTTTTTAATTTTTTTTGAAAATTTTTATTAGATTAAGGGAAACCGAAGATGAAAGATTAACAGTCCAGAAAGAAATTGTCCAGGTTGAAAAACAAAAGGAAACTTTGCAAAGAGAAGAAGAAATGTAAGAAAATAATTTTTTTTTCTTTACTATTATAGGCCCATTTTATTAAATTTTTTTGTAATTTAAAAGTCACTTGCAAGAATATTCTGACTTGCGACACCAACAGCTTGAATTAGAAGAGGAACATTGTAGTGCTGACAAAATACTTCTTCATACTGAGACACTGCTCAACAAGTTGAGAAAAACAAATGTCTTTAACAGCACTTTTCACATCTGGTAAATAAATAATTTTTTTTTTTTTTAATACTTAATTTATTAACATAATTTATTTAAAAAATATTGTAAATAACTTTATTTAAGGCACCAGGGAAATTTTGGGACAATAAATGGGTTTAGGTTGGGTCGTTTGCCTGGGACCCACGTGGAGTGGACAGAAATCAATGCTGCATGGGGTCAGGTTGTCCTTTTGTTGTCAGCTTTGGTTAAGAAAATGGATTTAAGGTTAAAGAGATATAAACTTGTTTCATCGGGAAATCATTCTTATTTGGAATCACTGGATGATAAAGCCAAGGTACTTTTTCTTTTACTTTTAAAAATATTTGAGTTAATAAAATTTTTTTTTTTGTATATATATAAATTATTTTTAAAGCATGGTTAGTAATCTATATTTGTATTTTAAATATTTTTCATTAAAGTTAATAATTTTGTTTTAGGAATTACCCTTATATGGGTCAGGGGGTTTAAGGTTTTTGTGGGACACAAAATTTGACCAAGCCATGGTTGCGTTTTTGGATTGTCTTCAACAATTTAAAGAGGCAGTGAAGGATGATAGTGGATTTTCTTTACCATACAAGTAAGTATAATCATTAAATTCTACAGTTATTGAAGAAAAATCTTGTTTTGAATATGTTGCTGGCACTTTGACAACACAAATATTTATTTTTTTAAAAGCCTTATTTTTTAAAATTTAATTTTAATTTTACCCGTCTATTAAACATGGGCTGTGAATAAATTATAAATACTTTAGCCTTGCCTAAAGATAGTTACAAAATTTTAAACATTTTTATTTGTATATAGAATGGAAAAGGGTAAAATAGAGGATACTGGAGGGTCAGGGGCTTCCTATTCAATTAAAATGCAATTTAATTCGGAAGAACAATGGACCAAAGCATTAAAATTTATGTTGACCAATCTAAAATGGGGGCTTGCTTGGGTCTCATCTCAATTTTTACCCAACACTCCATAAGGTTTTATTTGTATCACCTTTCTTGATTTTATCTATTTTAATAATAAATATATAAATATTTGAAAATTATTTTTAAACTTAATATTTCCCACTATCTAACATAGAATACTGGGGAATGCAATACAAAAATATATAAAAAAATTTTTTTTTGGATTTTATTTACTTTAAAAATCGATTTACAGTCAAGTATAAACTGACTTGAACTGTATTTGTTATTCACCAAAAGCTCTCTGTTGTTTTCGTGGTAGAGTTTTATAAATTTAATCATTTAAAACCTAAAATTATTTGAATTTTTTCGACAAAAAACTTCGATTCGTCTTAAAAATCGAAAAAACAATGCACAAGTTCACATGTGAAAAACAACAAATAAAAATACTAAAAAACTCAAAACAAAAATGGTGTTTACGATGTGAAATCAAAAAAAATATGTACAGTAGAAAGAATCAAAATTAACAACAAGTTTTATTTAAAATTTTATCCAACGTTTAGTAGTTCATCCTCCAGAAAAATGTCACTATCCAAAATCTCTATGCTGTCAAAATAATATAAATCGTATTCGTCGTTTATATTTGCTCTTGCCAGTTTATTCTTAAAAACCAAATACTCTCCAGGGGTGAGGACTTCACCCTCGCTTTCTGGGGATGCCCCCGAACTTTCGTAGTCGGGGTCAGGAACGTATTCGGAATTTGAGGGGAGCAACCCTTCCGGGTACTCGTACTCGTCGATTAAAAGTCCAGAGTCTACGTCACTGATGACGTTCTTAGCGTTTATTTGTGACGTCATATTTTTTGTTCTTGGCACAGATGGCTGGAATAAAGTTAAGTTTGATTGTGAATCGGGCTCTATAAAAATATCTGACGTAAAAGCGTTTAATTTAGTACTTGACGTAAATTCTTCTGAAAGTGACGTCACGTTTTGCAATATATAATTTGTGACGTCATTGTTATATCGGTCGTCTTGAGTGTCGCGCGTTGTCGATTGAGTGTCCAAAATATCTTCATAGAAGTTTGCTTGTGGTGGGATTTCAAACAACCAAGTTGCTCCCATTTGTTTATTGGTAACCTCGTTAATTTTGATGTTTTCGTATTGACTTTTAGTTGTTTCACTGTCCTTCTTTTCTGTTGTACTGTTTTCGATTGTAAGATTTGATGCTTTTAAGTTGGACGTGTATAAATTTGCATATTCATAATCATCAGATATATTAAAGAGTAAATTATTTAAATTGCTGATTTGATCAAGTTGGCTGGTATTATTAGTGCTAGTTTGTGTTTTGGTAATGTTTAATATACTTTGATCTAATTCGGTGTCGTTTGTAGTTGGATAGTCCGGGATATATTTCTCTGTAAAGAACTCGCGATAAGCATATTCAGGATCATCTAAGTTTAATAGATTATGGAGATTTTGATTTGGCATCACTGGATTAAACAATTCTGTTATTTTAGTATCAGGTAACTTGATGTTGTCTATATCAGGTAGATACTCCGAAAATTCTTGCTTTGTGGACCCTAATTCGTCAGAATATAATAAATCTGACATAATTTCGTTTGGTTGTTTTAGAAACTCTAATTCTTTATGTTTTGTTTTAGTATCGCTCAGTGGCTTATAGTTGGAGAAAATTTTTTCAAGATGGCCATCATATTGGCTGTCTGTTAATTTTAGTTCATGTTGTAGGTCGTCATAATCTGTGTAATCTGGTTGTTCTGACTGGCCTGCTGGTTGGTCGTTTTGGTAGTAATTGTACGTGGAAGCCATATTTGCCATTTGGTGGTTGATTGTTATGTTATAGAAATCCTAATATAAAAAAGGGAATTTTAGATAGGCCTATGATTTGGCCTAAATATAGTTGTATAATTTTTCATTGCAGTTTTTAATACATGTAATAAAGGTTCAGGTAAATACTCTGCTTTAAATTTTTATTTATATAGGTTAACATGTTATATAAAGTGGCTCACTTCACCAGTACAGTACAGATCCCGTAAACGTATATCCTTAACTGGATAACCTCGAAATCTGGATGGTGTCGCACAAGTAGTGTCAGTACGTCGCTGGTCTATCCAAGTATCTCCACCATCCCATATATGATCTCTGCAAAAACTATTTTTATTTTTTATACAACACGAAACTTTGCCTGGCTACCTAATAAACTGTGCTATATTTCCTTCCTAAAAGATATGTGTACATGGGTCTAGTATCTTACGAGTTTTTCAATAAACAGCTTGAAAAAGTGTTCCATACCTAAAATTGTCCAAGCTAAATGCTTTTTTGCGGTTGTTTTGTATTTTCATGATAATTGGAGCCACATTTCTGCATTGGCAGTCGATAGGGTTGCCATATAACCACATGGCTGATATTCGATAAATCCATGGCCCATTTGGTAATGTACGTAACCCACAATCTTGCAAGTACAAAACCTTCAAGGACCGATTGTTCCCAAATATCTAAAATAAAAAATACAGATTTGCTAATGCAAAAAGCTAAACATATCGAAGTAATCGAATTACTGTTTTTATTGACCAATTTAAAAGGTTGATATTTAAAATTTACTTTGAAAGTTATTTAAAATTTACTTTTTTAGGAAGATGGGTTATTCTTGGGTTTTGATATAATCTGAGGTTCGATAGTGATATAAGACCGCAAAATACATTTGAATCCAATCTACTTAAGTCGTTGTTGGACAGATCAAGACGTTGTAGTTGGTATAGACTGCCAAATGCACCAAGCTCTATGATCCGTAGTTGGTTTGATGATAAATGCAAAGTTTCCAATGCAACCATACCTAATATATTTATAAATATGAACAATTTAGTTTTTTTGTGTTAAAGTATGCATATTAGACCTTATTACTAAGAATTAGTTATTTTTAAGCGTTTGTACCTTTAAAATCATTGGTTTTTATTTTGCTTATGAGATTTCCATCCAAAAAGAGAATTTGCAGAGATGTCGGAAGCTTTCGCGGTACTTTGTTTAAATTTATTTTTCCCAGGTCTAAGATCTTCATTGGGCCTTGGTTCTTTGGTATAAAATTTTCGCCCATATTTTGTTGGTTGTAGGGCAATTCGTTTTCGTTAAGATTTTGTAATGAGCTTAAACCGGTTAGGCAAGTAAATTCTACTCTGTAATCTACGTTGTTTATGTTATAGAAGGAACTAAATACACCGGGTAGCCTTGCTAAAGTATTTCTGCTGAGCTGATTTTGTCGTATGTGTAAAATTCGTAATTTTTCAAGATTTTTAAAAGCGTTTTTCGATATCCAGGCTATTTCGTTATGACTCAATGTAAGTATCTCCAAATTGACCAAATTAGCAAAAGACTCGAGAGATATTCCGCGAATTAAATTATGCGATAAGTAAAGAGACACTAAATTTAAACCAACTGGTTCAAAAATTGATGTTGCACGAGTCGTAGGGTTTCTACTTGAAAGTGAAACTGTTACTGACCGTAGCCTGTTATACGATAAATCCAACTGTTTTAACTTGGCCAGACCGTTGAATGCCAAACTAGATATTCTTTCTATTTGATTATGTGTTAATGATAGTACGGTTAAGTTTCTTCCACTTGCAACTAAACATCTGTTTGGGAGATGCACAATTTCGTTGAAACCAAGATATAGACTGTTTATCGAAAAAGGAAAAACGGCTTCAAATTCAGGGTAGGTATTGTTTGTGCCCCCAGTTTCTGTACTGTGGGTAACGGGTAAGTCTGCTGGAAAACTGGTAAGATTAGTTCGACTACAGTGGGCGAATTTTTCTGCAAAGCAAACGCATTTGGCAGGACACGGTCTGTCTTCTGTCAGCGTCATCAACATACCATCTTCATTTAATTCAGAACTGTTTGCCGTGTGCTGATTAAGAATTGTCCCTGCAGTGTCTGTTTCGGTACTTTCCCTTCCAGGCCCATAAAACAGTGGATCATATTGCGGCTTGGAGTAAACGCATGTAACTGATAGCCAACAAATAAAGATAATATTGGTCGGAATCTGTAGTTTTGTCATTGCTGCATTTTTTATCAAGTTTTTTTCTGTAACATGTTGAACTCCTACTAAACTCTTTGAAAACTAAAAATATTTAAATTAAATTGAAAAATTTTATTCGATATCAACTCTTGCGCTTCGACCGGTTCACTTTTTCTTAATTATGACGTCAATAATTATGATTTTTTTATTATTTCCGTCATGCACACGGATTTAGGGTCGCACGCGCGATCTACGTCACAAACAACTTACGTCATTTTGCCAATTGCAAGAATTACAAGTCGAACGAGGTATTTTTTGATGAACAAATATTAATCAACTCGCAACTTTAGCCCTTTAATAAAAATTTTTACCACTTGCTATTGTGATTGACATTTTCAAGGCCGGCCAATTATTGCAAGCGCAAAAATGAAGTTTACTTTTCACTGCGCTTGTAAAATTTCGAGTTTTTGCGGGTCAATAATGTTGAAATACAGTTCGCAAAGGCTTAAATAAACAACTGCCTTCTAATTTTATCCCAGGTTTATGTAAACTGCTGGTATTCTTTTTAAAGCAAATATTTTTAACCTTCATTTTAACCTACATGTAGCTTGTAAAAATTCATGTTTAGGTCTTTATACTTCTACAGAGAGCAATATATAAACGACATCCCTGTGCTATATACATCTAAAATAAACAATTTACTAGCTATATAGATCAACCTGACATCCATGCCACACACGTTCAAAAACCGCACAACACATGTTAAAAGCAGTCTCATCTCTTTAATACTGTTTGCATGAATCGATTTCTTATCTATAAGCCTCAGTTAAGCAGATTTGCGGCAATCAAGAAAACGGGTGGCATGCATTGTACATTGTTATACCTTTGTATACGTTCTATTATGCTTCAGTGTTATCGTTCACACTTGTCGGGCTAAGTAATGCATTGGGCTGGAAAAAAGTTAAAGTGTAAGGTTGCATATTCGGATTTTTTCTACGAATTTAAAGCCCTATCTTCTTTAAGGTTTAAGATTCTATTTTTATCTTTTAAAAAACAAGAAAAACAATGACCACTTTTGTTTGTATAGTTTTACAATTTGAACTTTTATTACAATTTTTGTACGAAGGCTACTAATAAATAGTTACCTATTTGGGTAAGTTATAATTCTCAAAGCGTTCTGATAAGCAAATTGAATATTAAAAAAAAAGTTATTTGTAATTGTCAAAAAAAAATTTTTTTTACCTTTTTGAAGTTTTTTAGGTGCGAAGTGGCCTATATTATTTTGTTGGTTTAGTTCTATATACTTGCCGGCCACCTTCACGCCTATTTGTCGGAATAGACAATGGGAAAAACGTCAGACAAGCGTCAATAGTCGATAACAAATAGGCTGTCTAAACACAATTCGCAGGTGACAATGGTTATTGTCGTATATAGTAGTGCATGGCAGAATTAACTTGAAATGAAAAAAGGATAGCCTATAAAATTTTATGTGCTGTAATTCTAATCAAAACATTGGTTTATTTAAGTAATGCTATGTATTTTATTCACGTAAATTTAAAGTAAGATAGGCCATAAGTGTTAAAACCTATTTGTCTTAAAATGCTGTAGTACATGTACTCAAAATAGAAACAAATTATGTAGTTTTACGTAGAATTGCTTTAGATAATTAACATTGTTTGGTTTAGCAAACAATTGTGGGGGAAACAGTAATTAGGAAATTATCAGTTTATTGTTTTAAAACAAAATAAGCATCAGATAATAAAGAATTTTTTTTTTAATTAAACAATTTGTATTCATTTACTTAATAGGGCCAGAAGACTAGCCAAAGTTTTAAAGAACAAAAAACTTATATCTAATTTGTGATAACTATTTTCAAAAGCATAAATAAAAAACAAAAAAAAATTTGTAATAAATATTTATTTTAAAAATGGATAAATGTTATACTTTGATTGACAGAGGAATGGTATTGTTTATGTATATTATATCACTTAATACTCGAGGGACAATTTTATATTGAAATTAAATCAAATATTAGTCATAAGTATATACACAACAATAATATTATTAAAGTTAAAGGTCAACAAGTTAAAATTAAATTTACTTGTGTGTAAGTTTAAATATTATATTTTGATTGTTTTGATTGTAGTTTATCAAATTTAAATATGATTTTGTGAGTTTGTAAAATTATTTTAAAATTTCGGATTTTGTTTAGTTTTAAAAACAACGAACTTAAGAACCGGGACATTTAAATGCGTCACGCTATTTTTTGGGTGACTGACACCCCAGTCTTTTAAATTCTAATTACTAACCACTTATTGTAAGCATTCTGTGAAAGAAGATTATTCAGATATTTACTATTTTGATTGGGTATTTGGGCGTTAAGCGTCCGTTAGCTTAAAAAATATTTTAGTATTAGTGATATTGAAAACTTTAAAGTTTTGTATCAATTGAGGTTTATTATCAATTTATATAATAAAAAAAAAAGGTTTGCTTAAAGTTAGTATTTAATATTTTTTTTTGGAAAACATATTCTATTTTGACTACTTTAGTTAAAGGTGCAACTATTTTTGTAACACACCCCATAAAAAATAGTCTTTCAGAATAACATTCTTATTTAAGAACTTTCACAATACATATAGCTACTTAAAACACCTTGCCAAATAAACAAAGTTTTCGCTTTAAATATATTATAACTGAGCAGGGTAGTAGTACGGGGTCGTGGTTCCCAATTACATTCTACGTAAGCGTTGGGTTACAGTTTGAACAACTTTAGTCAGAAAACGAGATTTTTAAAGAATTTTCATGTGAATGGCTTACGGCGGTTCAGCAAAAAGACAATGAGAGACAATGTTCTAATAATAGCTATTTTAAGTGCAGCTTTTATATTGTTGACAAATAGAGAATATACTTAGCTATGAAAAAGGTGTAAAGGGTGTGTTGTTAGGTTGTCTATAACACGTAAAGTAACAAAATTAGGATGAGGTTGATTTTTTTAATTTTCTTCGCTTTTTTTTATTTAAAAATTTTTGAAGTTTTTTTTAATTACGCGGTATATTGTTTTGTTAATAAAGTGTCGCATATGTCATTTATAATTTTGTAAAAAATGTGGTTTGCCTATTACGCTAACGAGACGTTTCCTCTTTAAAGGTTCATGCAGTAATTCACCCAATACGCATGCTTTACAATAGTTATTTAGTTATTTTAGTCATTTTTTTATTGAAAATATAAAAATTTTACTAAATGTTAGTTTATTTTTTAAGACAAAGGGTAAACATACTTAATCTAGGGCATAGTTTTATACATTCGTTTTAGAAAATATAGCTCAATTTTTTTCGGAATTCAAATTATGCGCCTGTTACTTGGAAGCCATTAAATTGTAAAGGAACACGCCACGGTGTTGTCAAAATACGACTTTAAAAACAAAACCCAAAATACCCTGGTTTATATTATAGTGGACAGTCTATAAGCCTTGTCAAGCGTGTTTAGACCAGCCTTAGTAAAATTTCCCAGTTTTTAAATTAAGAATAACAATAGGTTGTTTATTTTTCAGATCAATTTGTACGTGCGTAAATTTTAATGATTAATGTAGTGTTACGTTTTATGAATTTCAGGGTTTTGTTAACTGTGCTTTTTGTATTACGACCACACAAACGGTATTGTCAATTTATAAGTTATTGTTACCTATTTAAGTATACGTTAACACCTATAAGCACAAGGTATTTGTTATAGTGATTTTGAGACTTTTTGTGATTTAGTTGTTATTGGTATTTTATTTTATATTTAGAAAAATATAAAATTGACTTATATTTAGAATAAGATTTTGCCTAATTTTAAAATAAAGGAGAATTTTTTATTGAATTACAAATATTTTTGTTGCATTATAAATTAATGCGATTTCTCGCTTAAAAGAAAATAGAATTGGCAAATTAATGCACATAACATTATGTTTAAAATCAATAGGATTTGAATTCAAATATTTTTTAAACAAATTCAGTTAAATGAAAAATTAATGAGCCTGTTTCAGATTTCCAAGCTTTTAATAATCAAATAATGAGACATGTGATTTAAATATAAGTGCATATTATCTCAACTTTATTACTGGTTTAAAATGTTGATAATAAAAGGCCAAGATCAAATTAAATTTGAAATAACTGTAATGAACATATATTCATAATAAATTTTATGAACATAGTTGACCTTGTATTACAATACGAACAGAAATAACTTTTTATTTTAAATATCATCATTGATTTCTAAAAAAGGTCAATAGAACATATTTTTATATTATAAAAGATGAAAGAATAAAAATAACTTTGAACTAGTAGGTGTACATTATTGGGTCTTGCATATTTCAGGCAGCTAGGTAGTTCGTGCGTAAAAATTTTACGTTATTTGATCAGAATTTTACGTAGATTGCGGTTTTGCTATATAGTCCTGTATATACTGAGGTTTTTAAAGCATTTGAAGTATTGCGGAATGTATTGCTAATAAATTAAGCAGGCCAAACGTCAAAACAAAAATATTTTTTCAAATGAATAAAAACAATTTAGTTTAAAAATAAATATTTTGCGTATTTGCTAAAATCATTGGAAAAAAATGGTCCTGTTTATTAATATGAAAATATGTTAATAATTACATTTCCTGTGCCTAATACCAGATGATTGGTTAATTATTTGCTTTTTTAAAACAACAAAAATGTTGTTATGTAGTCGTACTCCCATTAATGATTGACTAAAATAGCGACGATATTTAGGTTCTATTAGAGTGTTTAAAGTAAAAACAGAACTCTACCGTATAGGTATTCAACCTGTTTATTACGAAATGTTTTCTAAAGTTATTTTTAGAAAAGAATTTCCTCTACGTAAAAGTTGCGCAAATTAGAAATTTACAACTTAAAAAAGTACAAGTTTTGAAAATAAAGTCTATACTTTAAAGGTTAATATTAATAAATAGGTTAGCCAAAAGCAGGTAAACTCTACTGCTGTTGCTATATTTAACGTGCTTATTCAGGTAGACCACGTGAGATAGGATATATGTCATTTCCTTAAACTAAAAAAAACTAATTGTGTATTGTGTTTATAGGCATAACGGTCCAATGTTCTATAAAAACAGGAGACTATGTTATGTTAATTTACGTTTTTTTTAATTAAATTTAATAACACGCACAAGCTATGTTAAAAATTGAATTTCGCTTACTAAGTGGCAGTGTTTGTCATGTTTAAAAATTGATAAGGCCGAAATTGAGCTTGTTTATTAAGGCTAGTAAAACAAATAACGTGTAAGGATTATAGCAAAGTTGAAGGCTAATTAGCCATCTTGCTTGTAATACACGATACCAAGATAACGTTGTCAGTATCTCTTTTTAATAATTTATTGAATGCCCGTAATTTATCAGACCTCGTTCGTTGCGACGCTAAGAATGTGGCGCGGTCAGGTCGCCTAGGCAACGCTTGCGTACGCAGGTAACTGCGTGACGTAGATATAAATAAACACGTGTTCTACATTTAGTTCACTTTGCGCTAAACATAGGTCACGTGGTCTCAAACTATTTGTGTTTTTAATTTTTTTCATTAAAATTCTTTTTCAGTTAGTCCGCGTGTTTAATTATTATTAGCTTCACGTGTGGTTTATTTTCGGTACTTGATCAATTTAGATATTTAGGACAAAATGTCAAGGTTCTAATTAAGACGAAAGAGGCGCTTTTTGCGAAATTCCTACCGAGAAAAAACCGACGCAAGACTTGTAAATCCGTCAACACGAATTTGTTTTTACTCAAGCGAAACTGAATCACATTTTAAAAGAAAAAAAATCGTGTTTTTAATTCACGTCTCAGTAAGACTCTCAGTTTAAGTAATAGCCTTACTATAGCAATTAAATACTAGATTTTGTTGTAATTATAATTTTCGTAGAAATAAACTAAAGTTATTGTGGTTAGCTACTCATTATAATTAAACTAAGGCTGTTGCTGACTACCTAAGGAAAGTTTGGTAAACTTTATGTTCTGTTTAACATAAAGATGTTAAATTTAGAACAATAAACTGGTTTATTTAGTATAGCAAGGGAAGACAATGTAAGAACTCGTATTAAAAAATTAAGCGCATGTTTTAAAAGGAAAGTTTATTGAATTAGTTATGTTATTTGTTTTTTGATTTGACGTTGAAACAGTTGAAAATCAAATTCGTGTTGCACCAGCGTGCAAAGGTCGTTATGGAATTAGTGTTGCAACCTTACCTCAAATGAAACAAACGCAATTGGATTCAGATACGCTACAGATGGGATGAAACGAAGCGATTTTGACACTAAGCTTTAACCGTTTCAACCCTGGTTTAATGAGGGTTTAAGCCATGTAGGTGCTTTGCAAAGGTCGAATTAAGACAACTAATCACGTGATACGATATAGAACGTAATAGAAAAGTCGCGTGAACCCTTAAAAAGTTCACTAACATTTCTTATAAGATTAGGTATTCGGATGTAAGGTTTATTGTCTTAACGAGCTATAAAAAAACTTATAATATTTTAGTCATAAAATTATGAGTATTCTTACCACACGTAGAGTATTTTTAACGAACAGGTAAACAGAGTTAGAAGCGTTGCCTTAGAACAATAGGTTTTATGTATTATATGGTTAGATAATATGCGGAAGGACAGAGTTTTGTTATAAAGTGAAATGGATAACTTGACATTTTCCATGTAAATTCCTAAAAAAAATAATTAAATAATTTAATACTATGTGCTTATTTATTTAATATGTTTTAAGTAATATTTTATATTTTATTTATATGGTTACTAAGTTAGACAAATAATCAGGTTTATTTCGACTTCTTTTAATTGGGTAGAGAGAAAATTAATTATTAAACCAGTACCAAGTAAAGGGGAAGTTTGTTATATCAATTACTGAAAACACTGACTCCTACGTACTTGACCTGTGTACAGTACGGTTGAATTTGTTTGCTAATATTACGTTCGTTTACATTAGATTACGATTTGAATTCGGAGAATAGATGTAAGACGTCAAGTTAAGGCTATAAAAAATCCCCTAGAAAATCATATATTTTTGTGTTTTTGAACAGTTATTATTACATTTATGAGTCACGAGAATAATTTGTCTATATTTCTATTTTCGTGTTTAGTTTTTCTTGATGCTTTTTTAATTGCCAGCAATTTGTAATTTATTTCCGCTTTGTTGTCCATAAAAATACACTGTTAAGAGTTAGGTAAAATTATGGCTTTAATTCAGTAACTAAATACTAAATATTTTGCAACCAAACGGCTGTGACATTTTAGATCGCTCAACTTTAAATTACCCGTATCTAAAATGTTATTGCAGGTTAACGCACTTTTAATAGCCTACTTTAAAAAATGATGTGTGTTTAAAAATTTTAGCCAGTATGAATACAACTTGCACAGGTAAACTATATTATTTTAAAAGTATTGTTTAAAATTTTATCAATTTCCAGTTTAACATACAATTATAAACAGACGACATAACAAATCGAAAATTGATTTTTAGAACACTACTATATACCTCCTACATTATATTGTTTTTTTTAACGCAGGTGCCTAGCCATATTTAATTGGTGCAAATCGGCTTAAATCCACGTGTGAAACTGTCAGCAAATTGCTCGTTATAAATATTAATGTTTTGGCATTGGGGTTTAAAGAAACAATTATAAAGGATAAAGACTAATTTTGTTAGAATGTTAGTAAACACCTGAACTAAAAGCGCAGGTGATTGTGATTTTATTTTCATTTTCGTTTTAGTTTGTTGGTTTATGGATTAGGTTTTCGAAGAATAATTAATCATACTTGTTTTGTTTAAAAAATCTGGCCGATTCTGCTAAATACTTTCTATTTAATAAAATAGGGCAACCGGAAATTATTTTCAGAATGTTGTAAAATGTATATCATTCGTTACACAATGACCATTTTGTTGGTTGTTAAAATAGAGCTAAGGTTGAATTATTTAGTGAGTTATGAAAGCTACGTTTAAGGAACGATTTGAAATAGAATTTGACGTCTAATTTTAAATTGGAAAGCTAATTTTTGTTAAATTGTTTAAGTGCTACAATTATCGGGTATCAACTACAATTACCTTATACACAAATACAAACAAATCGTTATCGGTTCTAAACAATGATTTAAGAATTTTAAGATATAATTTAAAAGCCAGGATGGATTTAAGGTTGCTTAAAAATAATTATTATCTAGTTATATAGGTTTCAGCTGATTGTATATTTTGTGAGTTTAGACTTAAGTAAGGGATATTTTTTATTTAAATAAGTTTAGAGAATATATTTTTAAATTTCATACTAAATTTAAGGATAAGTTTAAAAATATTTAAATGTTATCTTGTTTAGGCTCATATAAAAAAGGTCCGTAAACTTATTAACGTATGCGGATGAATTCGGCGGATGGATATCAAATTTTCGATCGAATGGATAACTTGAAAAATGACAAAGAATATTTTCAACTACGCAAAAGAAGAAAACTTGAATATATCTTGAGAAGTGGGGTGCTCGTTGAAAGTATTAGCCAAACGAATTTTCAAAAACATTCTTACAGAAAATATGCAACTTATAAAAACTTTGTCGAATTATTATCAAGAACCTTCATTTTGCTTCTAATAGGCAGCCTACCTTTATTAACCCTTGGCCAATTATCGACTGTGAGTCCTGAAAAAATAGACTGTCCAGGCTTGTGCATTTGCGCGAATCTTAATTTTACAAACTTTCTACTACCCGATTGGGTTATAAAATATGCCAAACCATCTTCCAGTGTTATTCTTTTAAATTGTGACAACGTCGTTATAACATCTATACCGTCTAATGTGCAAAATGGCACAGAAATATTTAATTTGGCAAATAATCGAATTTCACGAATTTCTTCATCAAATTTGTTGGGCTACAAAAACGCAACCGCAATTAATTTAAACCATAACGTTATATCTGAGATTAACGAAACCGCTTTCCAAGGGTTGGGATTTTTAAAGGCTTTATCATTGAAGGAAAATCTGATTTCGGATCTCTCTTGGCTACAATCGTTGGCAGAAAGCAATATTTTGTACTTGGATTTATCTTTCAATGTTATTGATGAAATTGTTCCGAAATATTTCGATAAGTTATATTTTTTAGAAAGGTAAATGTGATAAATAAATTTTGGTTGATTATAAATAACACAAACTTATAATTTCCCAAAAAATTTGCTTAGTATTATTTTTATGCTTTATCGTATCTTTTTTCAGACTGGATTTAAGTCACAACCACATTGCCTTCATTGATTCGTATTCGTTTGCCCCAACCAGTCTAAACCATCTTGATCTTTCCAGTAATTTACTCGCAGACTCAAGCCTCAGACCCGAGTCACTGGCCAGAATTAACAAGCTTGTTTATTTATCAATGGCAAGCAATAGAGCCCTTACAAAGTTGCCGGATTTGCAGGAATTAGGGTTAACTTCATCTGACTTACAAACTTTAAATCTCTTTGGGTTACCTTTTGTTAACACTATAAAAGCAGGTTACTTTCGATCGATTCCAAATCTAAGAAACCTAAATTTAAGTTACTCTGGGATTGAAACCTTAGAACGGGGGTGGCTTAGCGGCGGTCCTTCTAAAACCTTAGAGATGTTGGATTTGTCATTTAATCGCCTCAAAGCAATTTATCAGAATACTTTTGTCGATGTTTCGGATTCCAGAGATTTTTCGAACCCTTTATCATACAAGAACTCTAAATTAAGTTCATTACCTTACGTTGTATCGCCTTCTGTCGGCCTAGCTCAGTCTGACGTGCGGATGTTGTCCTTCGCCAATTATGACACGATTTTGGAAAGTGACGCCAAGTGGTACCAACCGTTGGAGGCACTAACATACTTGTCGCTTAGCAACAACCCGGCACTTAAATATCTACATAACAACGCGTTTACGTATCTTCCAAAACTACAGCTTTTATTTTTACAGGTAGATTTTTTTAGATTTAATTATATAGTTTTTAATTAAAATCACGCAGCATATAATTTTATTTGAAAGGTGGTGTTGTTGTTATTATTTCTGTTTTCTATTTGTGGTACATTATTCGACTTTAATTTAGTTATACAAGGCGATGCCATTTTGTTGGATGCATTAATTATTAATCAGTCATTTTTCTTTTGGTTTTGCTATGTTTAAGCAACCGCCTTTCAATCAAATCAAGTCAAAATTCTATTAAGAGTTTCAGTAAATGGTAATTCAATTCAATGACAAGCTATTTCTTGTTTTTCGTTTCAATATAAGATGTCTCCATTTCACCTTACCACACTTTTAGTACATACGGTTTTATTTGACTTAAAATACAAGGATGGCATTGTTCGTTCTGTTTAAAGACAATCATTTGACGGCTTTATCGATTAGTTGTCGTTCGTATTATGTTATACCAGTGTTTGCTAATTAATTGTATTTCTATTTCGTAAGAACAACATTTTATTTAATAATTAATCAATCCAACATACCAAATTTCATACGAAAGTGAATTTTTGATTTTTATTTTTAAAATTCTTCTTACTTTAAGTCAAAATTTCTAATACTTTTTCAGATAATTGTTTATTTATGTTTTTTTTTATTTATTTTAGAATTGCAACATCAGCCAATTAAAAATCGCCTCGGATGCAAACAAATTTAAAGACGATGGACTCAAACTAACACTTCCCAATCTTACCCATATTTGGGTGTTTAACAATCCTTTATACTGTGACTGTAGCATAAAAACCATTAAACTAGCTGCCACTTCACTAAAAAATGGGTGTGATGATGCTAATCTAACCTCGTACATATTCGTCGATTCACAGTTTTATTTGTATCAAGGATCTTGTTACAAGGTCTCGCATCCGCGGCCCTCGTGGTGCATATTGCCACAGAATTTAAAAGTTTTTCCGATCTTTGAGGTGGAGCCGAATCGACTTACATGTGCGGACGAACCATACGACATTCTCTACGTTGTTATGATCGGCCCCGCTACATTTGCAGGCTCAATTTTTCTTATATTTCTCTGTGGGTAAGTACTGCACCTTAGTCATAACCCAACGTTGTTTTACGTATCATATCATTATTTTATGTTTTTAGATCATGTAGCGTTTGTGTTCGCCGCATACGGCGCTACAAATCCGGCATGTACCAACTGATGGACGAAAAACAGGCACTTATAACACGAGACTATCCAAGAAGGGTAAAGGAAAGAAGTGCGTTTGATGTAATATTTAGCATGGATCACCTAAGATATTCACCAACTTTCACACATTCTTCAGATGGAGCGTAAGATATTATTACATTAAAACATTTGTTAATGTGTACGGAAGACAGATACAACATAATAAGATTTACTTGAGTTAATTAGCATAAAAATGTTGTTTCTTTAGACCGCATACAAATTTGGTGTTGGGGGAATTCCATCGATCCTCGACGTCAAACCTGGAGAAAAAGCCCCACCATACGTCACGGGGTCAGATCGACCCACTACCAACGTCATCCCGCATTACGTCACGTCCACTTATAACGCTTCGTCGCCCCACCAAGACGACATCCAACTACGATGAGAGCTCGTTCTCGGATGGATTAATTATGAAGAGTTGTCCGGATTTAAGCAAAGTCGTAAAGTTCAACACTGATTTTTGGAGGCACGAGATAGGAAATGAAAATCGTGATCAGCCTACCGAACGTTCTGATCTTCTTCCTTACATTGACGACCACTACACCACCGAGCGGAAATCGCTTTTAGAGATCCCAAGCAGTCCAAGCAATCGAGGAGGGTCAGTGAGTACGAATTACAGTGAGTCTTCTTCCAACAGTGATTTTGCCTTGAAAGAGATAAAAGGAATGGCTTACAAATGCAATAATCCTGATTCGTTGACTGTATCGTTCCATAACCGGAAAAGTTTGCCCGATTCTTATACCAAAATATAATTAATTAATTTTTTTGTTGATTTGAAATCAATTTTATGCTTAGATATTTAATGAATTAAGATTTTCAAGCAGAGTGCTTTTAATTTCAGGTATATACGGTTTCTTGGGTGCTAAAAACAGTGTTGCTATGTGGCTTAGGACTTAGAGTTAAAATTCTGCCTTTTAATTTTTGTAAGCAAATTAAATCACTATAAAATTACAACCACATTTATTAAGAATAATTCAACTTTACTAAACTGCAAAATAATTGTAGGTTGTAACATATGCGATAATGCAACTTTGCATTGAATTAATATATTGAAATAATTTTATAAATTAAAAGTGCGAAACAATTAAAGTTTCATAAAATGTATTGTATAATCTTTGGTTTATATATGAATAAGAGGTAATCGGTTTTGACAAGCGCCTGTCAGGCGTTCTTTATGTTTCTTTGTTTCAGATGGCTTTTATTTAAATCAAGTTTCTTATTATTTATGTTTTTAATTTTTGCTATTTAATTAAACGAGATAATTTACTGTGAATTAAATATGTTTTAGATTTAGACAATTCGTTCTGTTTAGTTCTACCTTGGGCTAAGCTATAGTGAAGTAATTAAAATTTTAACATAACAATTATACAGAACTGGTATGTATTAGATAGTTGGTATATTCTTAACACTACATGTACCTAGTACTGGTTTAAACAATGTAAAAAAGAAATTAACTAATAAATAAAATACAAATAGTTATTTTTGGCTATAAATACCCTTGGCAAGTTTTTAAGCGCGTTTTAATTTTCTACATCATATAACAAACATTTTTGATCAGATTCAGTGTCAAAAATCCAACTTTTGGCTGAATTTATAACGTTAGGTGGCAGGCTTCCACCGTTTTCAACAATAAATCTGCACAGTTTACACATTCCCGATTCATAACCTGGTCTCATCATTTGTATCGGAAAGTCGTTGAGGAATGGCATTTTTCTCCATTCAAAATACTTGCTATACTCTGCGTCGTTATTGTCTAAATAGTTGAGAAAATTAACTAAGTCTTGCGGTGACTCGTAGTCCTCGACGTGGATATACGAATTTGGCGGAGCTGTTGCTTTCATGTCCTCGCGGGACGGACCCCATACGATCGGGACCGTGTTAGATCGCAATCCGTTTCGCCAGAACTTTTCAGTAACATAGTCTTTGCAGTGAATAGAGTTTTCGAAGGCTAGATAAAATTTGTACTGGCTCAAAAACTCTGAGAAATCTTTTCGCGGGACTTCCCTGTTATAACAATCCCCGAAAAGGTCGATATCTAACCCAGCATCAACTAACTCATGAGCATAAGCTCTTCTAGCCACAGCTCCCTTAGTGCGGTTACAGTTACTAACAGCCCATGCCGCCAGGTGGTTTTTGGAGTCTAGAATTTCGTCTATATACTGTTGCGGATTGTCGCTGTAATTTCGAGGCATTGACAATTGTGTGAACTGGATGTTACCAAGAAACCACACGATGTCAGCTGACCTGTGATATGACATGGTGTAGTTGAACATCGTATCGAATACTCCTTCCATAAGGTTTTTGCGATGAAAAACTTTTGCTGGGGTCTCGCGATTCCATAGCACGTAGGATTGTTTGGGCCGCCTGTAAAAACACACACGTTTAGCAATAAGTTTTTATAGGCAATAAAGTAAAACATAAAGCATATTATATAAAGAAAAAATGCTAACTATTTAGTCTATGTATGCCTAAATTTAGGTATTACTACCTTGGGGGTGGCATGTCGTTGATATTCTCCAAGGAAGGTACGTTGTCAAACAGCAAAGTATTAGCTCTATGCAATAAAGTGCGATCTGTGGTGAGCCTGCAGTTACCACAAACCCCTTGGAAGTTTCGTTCAAGAAAAAAATCCTTGCGACTGTTAAGATAGGCTGGTGGCCACCATACCAGCAATATAGGCTGATTTTTCTTAAGAGGAACCCTTTTTCCTTTTCTTAAAACAGGGTATGAGGCGTCCGCCAGATCGGGTTGCCTTTTTGCCTTTTTTAAAGCATGATTAATTCGCTCTTTTAAAGCTTGATTTGTATATGGTTTGTCTTTATTTATTTTGCTACTACCCATTTCTATATCATCATCTTTAATTTGTAGTCGCCTCCATGCTTTGATGTCAATATTATATACAGTAGTCGGGCCTCTCATTTTGTACGACTGTCTAACAGTTTTAATCACATAGGCTATTACTACGACCATCAATAGAAATTGAAGATTGGTTTTAACCTTGTAATATATACTTCCCACGTTAAATGTTCTGCCCATTATGTCGATTTTATACTTTTCCCGTTTATCGACTTTTTTATTTGGCATATTTTTTTAAATATTTAATTTGTATCATAACTTCCTATACGTTATTTCAAAAATCCAACCATAATCTGTTATAAAATAGTTACAAACAAATTAGATATACTTTCATATCTTTAAAGTTTCTTACTGTTTTAGGCCTTATTTTAAACATGCTTTAATATATTTTTTGTTTTCTGACAATATTATTTGGTAACTTTTTTTTTTTTTTAATCTCATAAGCTGAAACTCAAAATAACTTGGTTGTTTTACGTAAGAGTCCAATTATGAGACAGTAAATTCATAACTTAGTACGCCATTACTTGATAAAACTGGTTACTCTTGTGTGAAACGTAAGCTGAGTTAGAATTATCTTACACGTAAAATGATCTATACCGCCCAAGGCATTTTGTACGACTAAAATTTCGTAGCTGTGTTATTTGTCGCATGCATTTTTCTCATGAGTATTAAAAGGTACATGTTATATCACTTTTTATTTCTGCAATACCACAAAAGATTGAACAACGCCGCAAATCCTTTTCGCAATATGTTATTTATTTTTTATTAAATATGTAGAATTTTATTAAATATATAGAATAGTGAACAGTTTCGTTATAAATTGGACAAAATATTTTTTTACGAATACTGCTTCGGGGCAATATAATTATATTTGTGGTGTTTTTAGTTAAAGGCGAGTTTTTTTGAATAGAAACAAATGTAAGCCCTCAGCTTTTGAAAGGCATGCGCTTCCCTTGCTTTAATTAAACTATAAAAAAGGCGCTTTCCGGGTTTTTAATTCGCCTCTTTTTGTTGAATTTTCTTTCATTTGGTCATTTTACAATAGTGTTGTTAACTAGTAGGCTAAGTGGAGTAAACTAAAGTAAATTAGAACTTTCTTGTTTTATGTACAAAGAATACAAGATATGCAAAACTGACAAAAAATGAAAAAAGTCAAAGTAAGGTAAGTTAAGAGTATCGAAAAAAAATCTTAACTTATCTTTTTAAAATTAATTGTCATTGTTACCCAAAATTATTATGTATAAAATGTCAGCAATTGTTTTAATATACCAGTTAAATTTTTTGTTGTTTGTTTTCAATGTAAAATTATTAGTAGAAAAGTTGTTTCATTTATTTATTATGTAAGTTATTGCATCATTTTTCTGGGGCATTTGAATGGAAAATGTAAACTGTTGATATACGTACAAAACGGAAGTTTATAAATCTCTTTTGCCTGCGTATTTAGATTTTCTATGTACCATACGCACCATATATCTATAAATATATCAGTCGACTGCGCCGTACTATTTTGGTAGGCCAGAGGAAGGAAAACTTATACGTATTTATTTTCTGAGAGAAAATGATTTTTACGTCATAGCTATTATTTGGGCCTGACTGAAAGTCTAAATGTGGTTTTCTAAGTTTGGTTTGTTTATTCACTTAAAATATAACTGATAAAAGGAGATAGACAAAAAGCAGTATTTTTTACAGGTTATATAGGCGTGGTTAAGTTACATTATATGTAAGTTTTAAGCATTTTTAAACCTTGTTTTATTAAGCTATTGATTTGATTGTAAAGATAGCTAACCAAACTGTAATAAACCAAGGCTAAAAAGTGATTGTAACTTTTATACAGGCCTCCCAGATGGTGGTGTGTAAGAATTAAAACTGTTGAAAGTGCGTAGTAGCTTCCTTCTACTTAATGGCGTCATCGTGTTGTATCCGCAGTAACTTGCAGTGTTAGTACATAGATTAAGACTCGCTAATATAAAACTAGTGTAAAGTAACGTCTATTTAATTTGTCATTTTGGGGTTTGTTAAATTTACAACCTTTGCACGCTGGGTTGTTTAATATTCAATATTAGCAGTGTGCCGACGGTTTATGTAAATAAAACTCTAGTTAAACGCCGTTTTTTTGTTATGTTTACTGGTTGCGCTATGCTATAGAGTATTTAAACTTTATATAAGCCATTTAGGCATGCATATTAATGTGAAAGACAATAAAATGATTGTGTGAATGAAATGACTATTGATTCACGGGGTATTAAATAGAAGCTTAATATTAAAAAGTTCAGTCAACTGAAAATGTAATTTACGGGAGTAAATAAATAGGAATTTGATGGAAGGCGTACCCTACTAAAATCGATTCACCAACTATATTTAGCCCAAGTAAAGAAGCAACCGAATCGATACTAATATAATGTGTTGCCACTTGAATTAAATTCGACATGTTAACACAAACTTAGGTTAGACATTGTTGCGGAAACTACTGCTTAATTTAGGCAGCACATTTTTAATATAAACTTTAATTATTCAATGGGTTAATGCAATTTCAATACAGAGTTAGAAGTGTGCATTGAATATAAACGATAGAGGTTTATATTAAACTGAACAAGCAGCTTAACTGCATTGCTATTGCATATCATATTGGTGATTCACATTGCGCTTATAATAAAATAACAACTTTAGTCATTTGTGCGGCTCAGTAACTACAAAATGAGGTTAATAAAGCATTGCTTTACTAGCCTTGATGTTAAAAACGCTATGTATAGTCGATGTGTCAAAAATTTTTGAAAAAATAGATAAGCTAACGAAAAAAAATACGAGGGTATTGATCTAAAAATAGTCCGAATTTATAAAAGAATAAACCCAGCAGTTTTTTTTTAAAAACAATTGTTTTAGAAATTTATAATTGAAAGATGGCCGTTTTATAAATCATTTTAATTAACTTAAATTGGTGTTATTATATCGTTACATTTCAAAATCTATCAATAAAAATGTAACTATAAAACGTTTTGTAGGCGGTCATTAGTTGAATAATTGTGTCATTCTAACAGAAAATATTCCATCAACTGTTCAGAGTTGATGACGAATAAATTCTAATAACTTGTTAATCAACATATTTCCGATTCCTGTTAGATTAGTTAGTGAAGTCTTGTGGTTTCAAAAATCCCACGTTGTTTAAAATTCTGAATGAGTCTGTTGTTAAAAAATGTTTACGGTTGTATTATAGCATTATTTTTAGGTTAAATAAATTGGACTTACACGTTAACTGGGGTTCTAAAAATCAACACGTCTCTGAAATTCTTACTGTTTTTTTTTATTAAAGGTGGTTTATTGTAAAGGAACTTGTTTTTAATTTATAAATTTTTTTTTAATTGTGCTAAAAAAAAGAAAAATGTACAACGTCGAAAATGAATCAAATAAAATTAAGAACGACGACTTAAAGTAAGTAGTAGTTAAATATTAAATTTTATTGATAATTTAAATAAAAAAAATTATCTTAATATGTGCGGACAGAATTACTTTTTGACTTAATGTTACCGCGTAGTGGCGCTAAAGAGTTGCTGTAATGGGCTCAGCTTTATTAAATTTTTGCTATACAGAATAGACATTAACTAAAATAGCTTTTATCTTTTTTCAGTATACTTTAATTACTTTTTCGTAAAAACGGATTTTTTTTAAAAACAAAGTTTTCGTATACTTCTTATTAACAACTTTTGGTGTGTCTGTTTATTTAAAAATTACAGTGACGTTATTGTTTTTATGGCACTACGCTTGCGGTTAGTTGGTATTAAAAATAAACTAAGCTATTAATTTACGATAGTTCGTGTGTATATCAGAAATGCGCCGTAACTTACGCAACGTGGATTATTATCATCGAAAATTTCGGAATTACGTTCCTTAAGATGAATAAACGTTTAACGTATATTTAAATGTTACTTTCTAAATATACTATAGTTTAGTAAAATACGTGCTGTAAGCGAGCCCTCAAGTTATTTTCCATTTATTAATAAGTGAATACTTACGTATTTGCGTGCCGTTTACGTTTTCACGTTTACGTAAACGATTTTATATATACTTGTAATACCGCCCTTTCCGTAATTTAGCTATAAGTGTCAGTTTGTTTATTCCATTTCCTTGTATCCATTTCACGAATTTGTATTTTTACATTTGTTCGTAAAATCGATAGAATTAGAAATCGATTAGGTCTGCTAAATTAAACTTAATTCTATGTAGAGATTTTGGTTAAACAGAAATTTTAAAATGCCGCTGTTTAAATGGTGTATGTATAATTTCTTAAGGTTAAGCGGGATTGCCGATTTTTTTTCTTTTCTTTAAAATTTTGCGAGAACCGTAAAGTTAACATGATTGAAAATACGTAACCCAAATAATCTGTTACGTTACATAAAAGAAATTAAATTGAAAATCGTCATTAAATTCATTATGAAAAATAAAGATCGATAAAGATTATTTTATGACGTCATGTTTTGTTATACATCAATACAGATATTGTGAAATATGCAGTAAAAAATGTTTTTTATCAATGCCATTTTGAAATCCCGCCAATTTAAAGCGGAATTGTACGCATATCGCAGATTCTCTTACGTTTTCGAAATTTAATTAAATTATTAAACCAACTGTGCAATTGCGCGCTATGTTGCAACAGGAGTTGTAACCAAAAAACGAATTTTGCTAAAATAAATATATTGTTATTCAGTCGATTACAACTTTTGTTGCAATATTGCGTTTATTTATGCATTAAACTTCGTTTATTTAGCCAAACAAAGTTTAATTTTGCCGAAATGTAGTTTTTATTTTGCTTTTAGTTGCTAAATAAAATTAAACTATTGCGTAATATTTCCAAAAATGTAACTTACGATCTAATGGTGTTTGATTTTACACATTTCGACATTGTAAAATATAAAATAATTACGTTATAAAGAATTCTTCATTTATTACACAAAAACCTTTTATTAACTGTTTACACACGGCATTTTTTCGGACCACAGAATTGGATATCACGTCCCGGTTGACTGGCTTTTACGTCATAGTTTTATTTTAATAGTTTTTACGGCCAAGCCATTTTGCACACCGCTCCAAAAAGTCACGTGACCGTTGCACCTTTTTAATACCTTAACGGGATTCCGATCTCAATTTAGGAATTAAGTCTATATTTTTGGAAACATTTGAACCCTCCTAAGCTACTTATTTGGAATAAGATTATACAGCGTTAACATATTTTCCAAATCACGCCAAAAATAATTTAACCGTTGTAATTTTGCAATGTAATTTACCGGTATTATGTTTTCGACAATCGATTTCCTTCAGTTTATATCACACCTCGCATCTTTCTATAGGACGTGACTACTACATGACGCACAGACGTAACAATCGCCTTTTGTCTAAGTGCATTATTACAAAACGTTGACGCATTTGCTTATTGTTAACTAATAACCATAATTGGTAAAATGCTAGTGAAATATCTGTCAAATCACCCATTTTTTAAGGGCCAAAATAAAGCGAAAAAATGTAAGTAATTTTTTAGGTTTTGCTTATTAATGGTAAAAAATCGTTACCGCGTTGTTATTTTGTTAATCTAACAGCCAATTAAAATGGGATTACATCAGGATTTTAACTTGGGATGGGTAACACGTTTATCAAATTTCCAAGAGTTTAACATTTAATTTTCTAAACATGTTTAATAATGAACATGGGTATATATACAAATATCAAATATAACGAAACCAATGTGTTGATATGTTGATAGTAAACCATAATAAGAAAAATGTAATGGCCTATTTTTGTTTATAGCTTAACTTATTATTAAGCTATATACCGTATTGTACATCTGCAAAGCCAACACGTAAGACTTAACAATAACATCTTAGTAAGAAGTAATTTTGCCTTATCGTTGGATCTGTTTAAGGTAATAAAATAGTTGGGATAAAATTAGCACATTACTTATTGCATGGCAGTTTTATGTACAACTAAATTCATGGTAACGATTAAATTATTTTAAGTAACACCCATATTGGTTTTGCGGATTTGATTAAAATTGTAAAAATCGTTTTGTTTAATATTTAAAAATAAAAATGTTTTCGAAATAGGGTCACCAGCAGAATAAATAAATTTGACAAAACAGTCAGTTATTTTACTTGATTTACGTCAATCGAACCAAAAAATAAACAAAATTTGCTTTCTATTCTGCTCGTATCGTTAATAATTGTTAAATTCATCAGAAATGGTGCTTATAAAAATCTCCAAATAAAGAACATTTATTTTAAACACTAGATTTTTATCAGTTTTGAAAAAGAACTTCCAATACGATGTTGATAGAAAAGGTATCTGCGTTAAGCATAGAAATAGTAAATGTTAATTTAAACTTTGTATAAACCCAATCCAAATTTCATATATAACCTTCATTTGTATACCAAAGGTCATTATTTTATGTAAAACATATCGAAGTATGTTTAATATTGATTTACAATATCATATTCGGTTCCGCCTGCCAATAACATCTAATTGATAAGCCATGTGTATAATGTTAATGATATAGTAGTAGTATTACAAATCTATCTTTGAATTGGTAACATTTAGTTTCTCCTATTAGATTTTTTGCGATTTGCATTACTATATTAAAGGGTATTAATCAGTTTGTTTTGATATTTTGTTGTTGGAAATACTTATTGATATATGCTTAGGCATGGTATGTAAGAATCTTTGGGTTTTGGATTGATGTGGTGGTTTAAATGACGCACATCTAAAGTTGGGTTATCGGTAAAAACAAAATACTTGGCCTCCCCGAATTTTTACATATTTTACAGCTTCGCAAAAGCTTCTGTAATGTGTGGTAGGCGTACGTGAGATGAACCACAGCTCAAGTGTGTAAATTGTCAAATCAACATTTCCGGGTTGGCGGCCCTAGCATATTTGGAAAACGTGCCAAGTCATAAGCGTATTAATTGTTGGCGATTACTGCATGTGCTACCGCTGGTAAATATTGATGCATTTTCCACTTTTCTCAAATGCAGTGGGTAGGTTTTTCAATTCTCCCTTACCAATTTGTTTGCTAGTACGTGCTGTAATATACTTTGCAAATTCTGAATTCTGTAACGAATAAAAATAGGCTTGTTTTATAAAATTAATAAAGAATGTTTATTTGGTTTGGTATGCTGGTGTAATATTTTTAACATATGGAATATAACAATGCATTATATTTCAAAATATTATCAATTAGTGTACGTATGTTGTGCTCATTATTTTTTGTTTGCGTACTAAGAGACCTAAATATAAATTGCATATGTTTACCGAAAATTTTCTGCAAGCACAATATTTTCCTACATTCCTTTAAAAAAAATTAATTGCGGTTTCATTTTTTGTGCGCAAAACCACTGGGTTGTAATAAATACAAAATCTAAAACGGTGGCTATTGACGTCACTAAGTCCCAGTGACGTCATTGTTCGATAGTAACATTCGCGCCAGATAGAAATCAGATAATCAAGATTACAGTACGACGCGTTTGAATGTCGCTTTCGCTGAAAAGTGAATTAGGAGTTCTTAAAATGTAGACCAGTCTAACTTGGTTCCGCGATTTGATGTAAGATTGAGCTTAAAATAGACTTAGACAACGCTCACCAGACGCGAAGTAAATTCGAAATGGCAGAATGCCATGACATTTAGCTTGCCTTAAAAATAGACTAAACACAATACAAATCTTATTATTGGATATGCAAATGGTTCGAAAAAGGAGCACACCTTTAAAGAACCTTAACAAAAAAACTTTTAAAAGGTTCCTTAAATGTGCAATTAATCTTTTTGGTTCCTATCTGTGTGTTTTACCTATTTTTGGCAATTTAGGCCATTAGGCTTAATTCCAGTAGTTCGATAAGATCCTTGAAAAAGATATTTTTCCAACAAGCACTTTGACTTCTAACAATTATCGTATGAACAATTTTATTATGTAATCAAAATACCTTAATTACCTCTAAAATTATAATTCCAATACTCATTTACAAAAAATGCACATCGCATTCATTAGTTTATTTAGTTTTATTTTAATATTTTACCATATCTTTTATTTTTAGAATGTATACAAGGCCATAACATAACATGTACAATATACATAATGCGTTTTTGCTGAATTAACTCTTTAATAATTAATGTTATATAACCATTATGTGTATTACATCATGTGTTTACTACTTTTTGAAACG
The DNA here is from genome assembly GCF_963082875.1 of Corella eumyota. Taxonomy (NCBI): domain Eukaryota; kingdom Metazoa; phylum Chordata; class Ascidiacea; order Phlebobranchia; family Corellidae; genus Corella; species Corella eumyota. Next base: position 8,845,612 of record NC_137491.1, read on the forward strand.
GAAACTCATTAGGTTATCAATCTTTTTTTTTGTTTTTGTACTTCCGCCTTATTTTTTAACTTTGTCGATATAATTTATAAATATTTAAAAGGTGGCCTAATGCGACTCCGTGAAGCTATCACCTAATACACATTAAATTATATCGACATTTTAATATTATTTTGCACTAACATTTTATATTATACAAAACGCTATTTCTATAATTTTAAATTATATAAATATATTTTTTTCTTTTTTCTTTTTTAATACCTTATAAGTCAGACCTTTCCTTTTACCATATAAGACCTAGCAAAAATCAAAACATAATCAATCTAATACTCTTAACTAGACAAACAAATGTGTTAAAATTTATTGGTAAATAACAAATAATTATAACATTTGGGCATAAGTATATGTGTGAAGTTAAGTTATGCGTCATTAGGCGATTAATCGACGAGAATATGACGCTATTGTTTTGTTTTCTAGCCTCTGGTTGTCACTCATAGGTGGGTTGTTGTGTTCTTGTAAAATATCACGTACACAAAGCATTCGGGATTTGTTGAAACTACGTTTAAATTCGATCGAAGTTAAATTTAAACATTTTTATTTTGTTTAAATGAATCATACGATTGCGGATGTATTATCGCACGATAACTAGAAATCATAAAATATTCAAGAATTTTTGTTTTTGTGGTAACCCAACAACCAATTTGTATGTAACAAACATATTATCACACTTAAACAATTTCTTTAGAATTTATTAAACGTCACTCTTACATATGTTATTATTGTTTTTCACTTACGTTAAGTGGTTAGAATGCGTTACGTATATCCCTAAATTTATTCAATTTATACAAATTAGGTTATTGGTTAAATTTTACAAACTGGTTCGAAAAATTAAATTATGTATTCTTCCTAGCATGGGACATTTTTTTTAGTTTACACAAAATAACTCCTACGTATATGTAATTATGTAATTGTAAATTACAAGTAGTTTTTACTTGTTAATGTCCTAAATTTAGAAGCAGATCATTTTTTTATAAGTTTTGAAATCTCAGCGGAAATTAGTATCTAAATAATATATTATGTAACATGTGTTTTAAATCATTTTTTATGGGAAAACACAAAAGTTATATTTGCCTTGCGTTATTTTAGTCACTTCCTATTAAACTACTTGTTTCTTTGCAAGAAGTAATTATCATTAACAAGCTAGTTGGAAATCACGTGTTTGAAACCCATGGGTTTATTTTATTCTATTTCCGTATATCTATACAGACTTATCCACAGACTATATAATGCAGATTTAAATAGCAATCAAAAAAAATAAAAAAAACTTTTAAATTTTTATTTTATTTGCTACAAGAAAATATATCTTGTTACTAAGCAACAAGCTGTTGTTAATTCTATTTTAAGTTTCTTATCAAGTGACTTGTCGTAGTTTGTTGTGTTAGGTTAGTTAATGATTGTCAAGTGACTAAGTAGTGTGTATTCAATTTAGAATAACCTTGTGATGATTTATATGACTTCTTATTTATTCAATTAAGTCACTTAATATTAGTGTGATAGGCACCGCCTATATTTAACCTACTTTTTTCCGCGATAAAACGTGTCGTCTGTGATATAAGAAATTTTACATTCATAAATTTATACGAAGTCCGAAAAATATTTCTTGTTATCAATCTAACTATAAATAGTTTCGAATATTTCTAACGTTTCTGGTATTTTGTTTTCTTACAAGCCAATTTTATTTTTATATTTTTTTTAAACGCCGATAAAAAATATTTTCGAAATGTTACCAAACCTCTTTACCAATTTATTTTGGTAATATATTTTTAACTATTATTACGGAAACGATTAATTTTTAACTAAATTAACTTATTACTAAAGTAATGTAAGACTGTGATTGGCAATGTATTTTAATACAGTTAGTCTATTTTTAATAAGATTAACAGATAAAATTTAGATTATAGTTAAAATAGAAGATCAAAAAATAGATATTATAAACAAACGTAAGGAAACGGTATCTCTATATTAATAAATTTTCTTTTTTTTATTTGGTTTATTCTTTACAACAGTGTGTGATTTAAATAAAGAAGAGGTTCCCTCGCAATTATCAGTTTATTTTTATCCAGGCTCCTGTATTGATTTCTGACGTATTTACAATCAATAGGTGTCTGTGTTTTTTGTATTCACAAAAGTTTTTCTTTTTTAATAAAAAGCATATTTTTAATTGTAAGTTTATACTTGGGCGCAGTGAGATTTAAACAAAGTATTTGTTGTTGGAACGAAATGTTTTTCTTATTTTTGTTTTTCAAGATTTTGGCTTTAAAAATATATCCTGTATCGATTGATCAAAAATTTCAGCTGCGAATTATTTTTGGAATTTAACCTAAAAATATAAATTCATGTTTAATAAGGTCAAATAATTTAAAATACGTCACTGGGAGCGGGGTGTATATACGTCATCAGTCTTCGTAGTGTTAAATCGCCCGTAAATAACAGCATATATTTTTTTGTTATTTTAAATTTTGGAGGTTTGGTATTCTCTGCAAGTAAACAAAACTTACAAGCACAGATTGAAATAGATTTTTTTTGTGCCAAACCCACTGAATTGTTAAATTTAGACGTGTTTTTACACATAGACCGAAAACGCTATATAACAAACATTAAAATGTGCCAACTTTGTTTAAAATGGGTTTTTAAAACTGCTATAGGGTGTGTTCTTCTTTAAACAACGACGTACAATAAATTATCAAGTTATATTTAAACCAGTATTTTAACAGGCAATTGGCCATAACAAAAGATGGCTTTAAAAAAGGCATTTCCATTAAACCGCACCGTATTTAACCTTTGCGCAATATCGTTGTGTTAAATTTTTAGGGGTAGGGCAAGAGGAAATGGGTCCATATTATGTTTGTACGCAAACGTAGTTTTCTTTGTTATTCGAATCGCTAACCTACCGCATAGGGATTTGTCTCTGCTCTTAGCTTAATCTGTAGTTTTGTATAGAGTTAGTTATATTACGTATAAGGCAATTGTCTTTTAAAAGGGCAAATGCGTCAACTATTTGTTTGGCTTGGTATAATAGTAGTATTTGCATCCTGTTGACAGCTTAAGTTATTTTTTAAAGATTTTTTGGGAGACAAATAAGTTTTAACAAAAATGGTTGACAATAAAATGACTTAAGAAATATTTGTTTTTAATTTCCTGACGTAAATCATTTTAAATTATTTTTTTTGTTTTCCTTTTGACGTTTCATATTCAAACAAAGTGATGTTGCTATATTTAAAAGCGATAGTTTACTTTGTAAAATCTATTTTTAAATTTCAAGGGTTTACTCAGGCAAAAGTAATTCTTTTAGTTTTGGTTTCTTACAAAAACCAAATAAACAATGAAATAATCAAAATGAAATATCAGTTTTTTAGAATTTAACATTTTCCATAATTTCTATTTTTTGTTCATTTTTTCTTTTTCTTTGACGTCATCACTTATTTAAAAGCGCGCGCGTGGTTCTAACACCACAGTATAGTGAAGAACGTGCTAGTGAGTGGAACTAGCAAAACACGTTACTCAAAGAAAAGTTTCATAAAATTAGTAATCAGCTCGAATTTAATATTATTTTAAACCCAGAAAGTAATTGTGTATTTAAATAAGTCGTTTTTTATTTGATTTTAATATAAACTTATTTTTTTAGCGTTGGAAAATATATTAAACTGACTGATAACGATTTAAACGAAGCCGACAAAACAAGTGATACAAGTCAACCGCAATCGAATAACGCTTCAGAATCTAGAAGAACAACTTGGTGCGTTGGACTTTCCGAAAACGACACTACTTTAGACGAAGTCAAGAAACCTTTACGACATAGCGACAATCTCGAAGTCCCTGTGCTTAAATCAAGACCGAGTATATTAGGCACATCTAAGTTAAGCGAAGCTCACAAAAGCGCTCCTGAGTTGACTATCTCAACGATTGGGGATAAAGCAATACCTGAGAATTGGAACTCAGATCCGAAAGAGTTAAAGAACCAGCATTACCTTAACGTGAAATTAAGAAATCCGAAAAAATCCAAAAGTCAACCTACGACACCCCTGGTAAGATTTTTAAGTTTTTATTTGATTGCTATTTTATTTCAGGCATCATTTAATTTTTTTGTATTGTATTTTTAATTTTTTTTTGATTTTGCAGCGAACTAGAAAACGACAAGAAAACACAAAGTCAGTTTTTGTTGATCAATTCAACAATCTAGACAGAAAACAAAGACCCAAGTCAGCAGCCTTTGGAAACTTAGCAATTATGAAAATGTAAGTAAATCAACAAAAAAATATAAAGTGTTTTTAAACTCGAAAAAATTATTTAAAAAAGTATTTGAATTTTAAATGTATTTTCCTTTTATCTAGAACACGCAAAGAACCATCAAAAGAAATGGGATGTACTTTGCTAGAAACTCTCAGTAACAAAAGTAAGTTTTTTCAAAGTATTGTTTTTGTTTTAACAACTTGAAGGTGATAAGGAAATCACCACTTAGATAGTTCCGCAATAAATCTAAATTTAACTTTCTCTTGAACTTCGTTTCCCCTTTGATTTCATTGATTATTGGTCAATGTATAAAGTCAAACCGCGGGACAACTTTTTACTAGCATTTTGTGTTTTTGTAAAAATCAAAAAAACTTCCTGTCTGTTTTTATGTCTGGTTTTATAAAAAATAAAATAAAAATCTCCGACCTCTTTAAACAATAAATGTAATGTACGTCGATTTCTTTTAATTTATTCCGATCAAATGTTTACTATTTCTAGTAAGGTATTAAACTTTACATTTTTCCTGATCTATCAACAAAAAACATGTTTATTTTGTTTATTACCTATAGTAATTTATTGAATTTAAAGTTTATGGCATTCTAACATTTTTATTTTATTACAGAATTAAAATCCGCCTTCCAAGGATTTTTGGAATCAGAATATAGCTCGGAAAATTTGGAATTTTGGGCCGCGTGTCAAAAGTACAAAAAATCAAAAAATCTCGATGCCCAAATAGAGCAAGCTGAGCTTATTTACGACAGTTATATTAGCGCCAACGGCACCTCACAGGTAAATATTATGATTTTGCAGGATTAAACTATTAAGCATTTATTTGGCTAAACAATGTTGTGCACACGGACAATAACCACCGCGTGTAAAGTTTCTTGTTAGATTGAAATGTCGCTAAAATTAGAAAGTGACGCGACAACTTAACAAAAAAAAATCGATTTTTCTTTTATTTCAAATATCCATTCTTAACCCTACACAACCCCGCGTGATGACGTGTTCATTGTAATTGACCCCTGTTTTTTACGCACCGCGAAGCGCTGTGTTGTCTAAGCAAGCTAGTCCCAAATAAGGATAATTTAGAATGAAACGTTAACCTACGTGTTGAGGGCAAGTGAGTGATTTGTCTACTGACAAGGAAATGCGGTCCCGAAATAGGACTAGCATGTCTGAGTGACGCTTTCGCTTAAAACTATAAAGTAATTAGCTATTGACACGTGCGCTGAGTTAATTAAATTGCTGCCAATACGCAGTAGTTAACTTGCGTATAAGGATCTTTAATCGACAACTTTAAATGCCAACTTGTTATTTGTTTTGTTCCACTTTTTGCCATCTGATCGCGCGCCATTTACCATTTCTAAAAATAAAGTCATAACAAAGGGCCATTGTTAAGCAAACAAAAGGTTTCGCGTGATTAAATGCGAACTCTATAAAACTTAGTTTTCTAGTTTTTATAGGAATTCGGACACACCCCTCTATCTCGTAATTAATACACCAATAACAAGTTGACTTGAAATTTTGTTGATTCGTTTTTTTTTCTGAATTAAAACAATTTGATGTGTAATAGTTACTATAATTAAACTTTTAAGTAAGTCATTTTGACCATTTGTTATTTATTTACAGATAAACATCGATTTTGGAACACGTGAACATATCAAAAGTATAATGGCCAGCGGAAAGGCTCCAATTAATTTATTCGACTGCGCACAAAAATATATTTTTTCAATCATGGAAAGCGACTCCTTTCCTCGATTTCTCGATTCGGCAGCTTACAAATCAGCCACCAGAAAGAAGAGTCCCTTAATGTCGATTTTTAGCAACAGAAAGGCAAACAATAACAATAACAACAACAACAATGACTCTAAAACAGACACGAAACCTTGTCATCCGAAAATGTCGTACAATGATTTTTTAAACTCTATCTCATCAACGTGAGTGTGCTCAATCAAGTGTGACGTTCGGTTTCCTATATAATGACGTCATGAATTTTGTTGTTCAACGTTGATGGATGCGAGGTTATGATATTAGTTTAAGCGAAGTGTGTGTGTATTTTATGCGCCATATACGGTCATTACTTACACATAAACGTGAAGAGAATTTTAAATTCCGCAACGTATATGTTTACTCTTTATTTTAAATAAAGTTTTCATGCATTTCCTTTCTAGTTGTTGTTGATTTTTGCAAGAGGCTGACTACATTTGTTTGAAATGTAAAGCCAGTGAAGCAATCACATTCGCATAATCTTCCAATTAACATTGTGCTTACTCTTTAAAGTGTTTCAACTATATACTGTGATTTACAATCCTCTAAAAAACCGTGCTATCTTCAAATAAATAAAAAACTATTATAAATTTTAAGCTTTTTCGATGATAAGATAGTTATGTACTTCAGTTGTTTTAGAAATAATAATATATGATTAAGAACTTAGGGTGGGTATATAAAGTTTAAATCAGAAAACCAGTAGTTGGGCGCCTTATTACAAAAACGGTACATACATTTTTCAATATTTAGATTTGAAAAATACTACACAGCCTGTTTGTATTGACTTAAAATACCATTACATAGATTTTAAAACTACACTTAAATGTCTCAATATTTAATAGTCCCGGTCTTGGCAGATTATGAACTAATTTTGTCTTAGTAAACGTATTGAACAATATGCTCAACAACGCTCTGTGTTATGGAAGCACTGGGAATTAAACCCAGAATATTAGTTAAACATTTTTTCATCGTAGCCGATATTTTTTAGTAATTTTGTTCTCAAAAGCGACACCTACGATAAAGAGTTTGAATATTGTTAGTCACTAGATGGGAGTAGTAACTTGTTTGTGAATATCGCAAAGTTCGCTTTTTTAAAACGTGATTTTACCAAAAAGCAAAAAATATTTTACTTAACAAACATGTTTTATGCAGTTTTTTTTAAATGACTTTTAACATGAACGACCAAATAAAAAACAGCCATGGTCTTGTTTTTGGAAAACTATTACGTCATAAGATTAAAATTTTTTCACTCTAATGTTTTGTAGTTATGATGTAATAAGCTTGAATATTTCTAATTGTTTTTACACAATATTTCACTTTTTTATTATTTGAGCAAAATTTTATTACAAAAAAACATTTTTGCAAATTTTAATAAATATAATGGGAAAGCGTTACGCCTATACACAGTTCTACGATATATTTGAAGCAAACTGCCAAGACCAATATGCAAATGTCAAGCCCAAATCAAGCCTAACGGAATGTTATACCCTAAACTGCGTTAAACAAGTTATGCATTCTTTACTTTTTAAAAACGTTGAAAGGCCCCCTAATGCGATCGAAGCTTTACCACACTTTGTCAAGGAATTTAGCTTTGACTCGGTCTTTGTTTTATTAGAACTTGTAGTTGTTATAGGAATGTTTCACACTCTGGTAGTTTTAGGAAAACGGTAAGATTTTAAGCATTTAAAAACTAGTAAGTAAAAAGGATAATATAGTATTAAATGCACTGTTACGTGACGCTAAGGTAAAAATGTTACTGCGTAGTTTATTTTGGTAGTAATAGTAAACATGCACTGTTTAGAATAAATCAGACTGTGGAAAAGAAATTTCTGATTTGGCGAAAAGTGTTGTATAATAATAACGAAGATGACGTTGAGACAACTAGTGGTAGCTCACAGACACGTAGTATTGGAAATCTACAAAGTATAAATAAGAATACGCAGTGTTGTATCACATCTGCTTCAAAAACTAACGGTTTCCAAAATAAAACAACAAGTTCCCAAACACACTTCGAGTTGTTAAATTTGGTTGAAACTAAATCGCTTAAGTTACAAACCAACGACTCAGCTTTAAAAATGAGAGATAACTTTACTCAAACTATAATACCAAGAAAAGTAATAACCGCCGAGCATACAGCACAGACTGACCGCAGAGAGAGCACTTCGAAATTTGTACAGACCGTAGTAAGGTCAAAGATTTTGCAAATTCCTAAGTTAAATTGTAATATAAAAGTTTTGGATATAAATCAATCCTCTCCTGCAGTTAGTCCAAAGTTTTCACAAGATTCAACTAGCATGGTCACACCGCCTAATGTTGAAAATTCCTTTATACCAAAACCTTCCAACTGGACTCCAAAAATGCATTTAAAGGAAGGTGTTTCGAAATCGAAAGTACAATGTAAGGTGTTGTATCAATCTGATTCAACAAACAGCGAACGAATAAAAAGCACAATAGAGGCCAAAAATCAACCAGACAAAAACAAGCCTAGCAAAACAGGAATTCCAAAGTTTAATAGGCCGAAACCGAAATGTACTTTGCTTAAAACCAATAGTACCAATGCGAAAACCGATTCAACTATGCAGGAAATGTTTCCAATAGGTCAAAATTGTTCTGACAACAAGTCAAACTACTCCAAAGGGATATTAAAAACAAACTGGGAAATAACGCAGGAAAGAAAAGGGGTTATCCCACAATTGTATTTTAGCAGAATAAAAAAAGCAAAGGACAGGGAAATCACTATGTCAATTAATAAGAAAAAGCAATCTAAAGACCCATTAGACTCGCAACTAGAAAACAGCTCACCCATTTTTGCGAAACAGCATTACGAACTACAAGCAAAACTTGCAAGTCCTTTAGCAGAGCAGCGTAACAATAATGAAGCAGAAAAGTAACTTTAAAAAAATAAAATAAAGAGAAACAAAAGGTTTAAATTTAAAACAGGCCTGAGCCTGATCTTAAATAATGAAGATTAATCCTCTTGCGATAAGGATAAACGTATAAACTTTAATTTATTACGAAAGATTTAAATTAAAAACCGATCTAGTCTGGAGACATATACGTTACTTTAATTTCCTTGAAATTTTTCAATAATTTACTTTTTAGTCTTAGGGTTTAAACGCAGGAGACAATATCCCGATAAAAAATGATTCCGAACTTAATGCTATTCAGTTGTTCTCTCAAAAATATAAGTTTATTTGTTTTACATTAAATTAAAATTAAAAATAATTTTTACGCAATTTAATAAACGATAATAGCTCGAAAAAAGAAAAGTGAAATTCGAGAGAATAAAAAGAAAAACAGCGAGGGAGGGAGAGGGGTGTAGCTGCGATAAAATATGCAAGTCATTTAAACTCAATCCTTTTTGCTCAACTTTTTGCAATGTGACACGTGTTTTTTTGCAATATAATATTAAAGTATAGCAAAGAAAGCATCTTATTTTAAATTAAGTTGGGTAACTAAAGTTTTGTTATCATTATTTTAAAACAAATCAAGGTAAGCATCAAACATTTTCTGTTTTTAGCGACTGTAGTACGACTTATTTTTCTTTTTAAGTTCTCGTATTGGGTATTGATAATTAATTCCTAATTAAATAATCATGGGAGTCAATTTGGGTCAAACGTTTCCAGACTTCAACTTTAAATCAACTGGAACTAAGGGAGAAATGAGTTTTCATTCTTGGATTGCAGATTCGTAAGTTATACTTGTTGCTATTTATGCATAATAATAAACGTATAAAATAATACATTTTTTTGGTAAATTGTTGTTTATGTAAACATTTTTAAAGTAAGCCAAGTAAAATGTAGAATTAAAGTTGTGTTAAATGGAGGAATAAAATTTCCTTGTAGTTTGTTTATTGCAAAAGTGTGAGAGTAAACCCCTGTAGAATTTTTAGAAATGTGATTGGAATGTTATGTATTCTCCAATTTAAATTAACATAAACATATATTTCGATAGAAAGTCACTTTAAATTAATAAAATGTGGGATTCTTCCCATTTATTACACTAAACTTATTAATATATGCTTCATAGCGACATTTTACAATAAATAGGTAGCTCTAAATAAAAGCTATTACTTAGAAACCCAAGTTCATACTGATTTTTGGTTTACTGTTTATCATTTAGATGGGCAATCCTATTCTCTCACCCAGCTGATTACACACCAGTGTGCACAACTGAGCTTGGAAAAGCGGCTGAGATGAAAGATGAGTTTCAGAAACGTGGTGTGAAAATGGCAGGATTTTCTATCGACAGTTTGGACAGTCATTCAGGCTGGATCAAGGTAAAATTTGGAAATCTAAATTATATATATACTTGTTTTGTTCGATTTTTGTGTTTTAAAACAGGTCACTTAAAAATGCCAAATAGTGCCAATCGTAAAGAACAAATTTAATACTACTTTTTTAAACAAAATTTTAGTGCAGTAAGTCCATAAATATTGAGATTAATTAAGTACTCCAATTTTGATTAGGCTATTAAAAATACACACAAGGAATAAGCATCATAATTAAATTAGAATATTGACTAAAATAATTATCCTTTTTTAGGATATCCAAGATTATTCAAGCACCTGTGGTGACTTTCCATATCCAATCATTGCTGGAACACGCTCACTTGCCAAGGATTTAGGAATGTTGGATCCCGATGAAGTTGACAAAACTGGAATGCCACTTACAGCTCGATGTGTTAGTGATTAAAAATTTTTAAATGTGAATTTGCACATAATTAGGCCTACATTAAAATTTTTTTTTTAGCTCCAAATTTTGTTTAAATTTAAGTTTATTTATTTTGTATTGTTGTAAGTAAATAGTTATCAAAAGTTTTCTTACATCAGTTATGTTCGTAGTTTTAGTTGGTATAAATTCTTTTCGTTACAAGATTATTTTGATTAATGTGTATACTTTTGTTCTAATTTTTGATTCTAAATCTTTAACTAAAATTTTTTTTTAGGTTTTTATCATCGGACCAGACAAGAAATTGAAACTTTCCATTCTCTATCCTGCAACAACTGGCCGTAATTTCAAGTAAGTTTTTTGTTAATCTAATTAACCATATAAAAATAATTTAGGCCAAATTGTTGTATTTTATTTTATCGTTAATATTGTATACATGTAAGTATATGGAAGTTGAGTGCTAGTTTTTGCTTTTTTTCCTGTTTTTGGAATATCAAATGTCAATTTGCTTCCCTATTATTAATGTTATACTAAATTTTTTTGTGTGCTATCAAAAGCCCAACTAAAGCATCTGTATTACACTATATTGTATTACACCTTAACAAGGATGTTATTATACAAAAAAAGTTTTTTCAGTTCAGAGAGTTCAACTCTTTGTTTTTTTGTCTGAAGACATTGTATCGTAAACTGCTTTGGTATTGTTTTGTTGTTGGCTGATTTAAATCCAAAGTAATATTAATATTTATATTTTTGTTATTTTTTTTCAGTGAGATTATTCGAGTTATCGACTCCCTTCAACTAACAGCAAACTACAAGGTTGCTACACCAGCAAACTGGCAGGTAAAATTAACTTTTTTTAACAACAAAGACATTTTTAAGTTTTATTTTAATCTAGAATCTAGAATCTCTGGTAAACATATAGCTTAAGGGATTTTAACACCAAAGATTATATTAAATATAGGTCTTTACATTAAAAAATGTAAGTTCTGTAAATGGTTATATATGTTTCCAAAGAATTATATATTATTTTTTTCCAAGTTTTGAGTTGTAAAGAAAAATGTTTTGCTTTAAAATTTGTTAATAAATTACCTGAAAATAGTGGTAAGTCATTCATTAATCTAAAACTTTAGAAATCGCTGAAGTAGTCATATTTCCTGGAAAAATTTGACAGCAAAATGTTTGCTTAAGCTTTGTGCTATCGCTTACCGGCCTAATATTGTACGTGTTTGTGTTGTGCCTACGTGATAAGTAAATCTATTAATAGTCTTTTTTTACACATTACAAAAATTTAGCCAGGATATTTTGATGTCGTTGTAAGGGTTTTTAATAAATTATAATTTTTTGCCGCGACATATATCATGTTTATCATGATGATATGCCTATTTTAGGTAAATTTTGTTGTTGTGAACATTTCTATAGGCTTAAATGCACCTGTTGTATGTTTCTTTTTGTACATATTACAAAACTCTTTATAAACTACTAAATTTAACATGCTTTTCGAAAGCTTTAGTTTTTTTTAGCAATTTTAAATGTAAACATAGCTAACTCCACAGTTTAAACATAAACAAAATAAAGTCTTTATAAGTGTTGTACAATATTGAGTTTAAAATATTAGCGGTTGCAATCAAATTCTGCTCAGCATTTGGTGATGTTCTGCTCTGGTTTTGCACAGTACATACAGTTAAATATCTATTTTGTTTCTATTCAGAGTGGGGAAAAATGCATGGTTGTACCATCACTTACCAACGAGCAAGCAACTGCGAAGTTTCCAAAGGGATTCGAGACTGTTAAGGTCCCATCTGATAAGCCTTACATTCGTTTGACTCCTGACCCATCTAAATAAAATCAAATTTACTTTTGAGTACAAGTCTCTTTTCGTAAATTTATTACAGAATCATGAAATTGTGTAACCACTAATATGCATTTTTGTAACTTTTTTCATATAACCGACAATTGATTAATCACCTGTACATTTGTAGTTCCATATAAGTTTAAATTAACATTCCTACTTAATTAACAAATAAAATAACGCTCAAGAAAGATTTTTGGTTTATTTGTTAATTTAAACAGCAAAAAAATAACATGTTATTGAAATTGATAATTCAGTAATTTACATTCAATTATATTTTAAAGTTTGCATAGTGGTTTTTCATAATTTTTTCTGCAAGTAATTTAAAGTATGTCGTAAGGAAAGCTCCTGTGAAATACAAGGCCAAGTTTAAAAATGTAGGTTTATTTTATATAGATGAAAGTATTTTTGCCAAGTCAAAATGCTTTGAGAATTTTCTTGATAGTTAAGGGAAACTATTTTGCTTAAACAGCGAAACTCGATTTAAGCCCAAGGAGAAAATATGCGTGCAACGTTTTTGCCTCGCATTTTTTTAAATCGCAGATGTTCAGATAACAAAAACTTGTGTTTATAACCAAGTAATTTCTTATGATAGGCCTAATGGTTGTTTATAAACGGTTAGTTTTAACTTTTAAAAAGCAGTTAAAACGAATTTTTGTTCAGTTATACAGATAAAAGTAAACTTAACCTCTCTCAATACAGATTATACAACTTTTTGTGGTTTGTTTAAATAAAATGATGTTTTAAAGGCTGTGCTTCTTAAACATCTAATTTTTTATTGTTGGATTAAGGAACAAAACAAAAACCAGTGGACTAATTAACAAAGAAGAGTTTTTGGCTAGGATATAAAGAATAGTAAGTAAGACTGTTTTTATATATTTTAAAGTGTTTATTTAGTAATTAAAAGTTATTGAAACATTGATATATTCGTCTTGCTTTCTTGATTAATATTTATTTAAACCAGGTTAGAACTAAACATAGCCAGTCGTATTACAGTTGCAAGTCTGCAAATATTGCGCAACACAACCGGTGTTTTTCACATTATTTTTTGTTAGAAGTTGCATAACACAGGCTATATATAAAATAAAGAATATGATAATTTGTATTTTAAGTTGCAGTACAACATAAAAAAACTGTTTGTTCGATTTATTTAAAATCGTATTATATATTTAGTTGCATTGCGCAGGCAATGATATACAAATACCAATAAGTTACATACACAATTTTAATTTTTACAGTGATGGCTTTTTTAATTATAAAATGAGTAAAATAACTAACACTAGATATTTTTATTCAGTAAAATTTTTACAAAATTATAAGTTAAAAGAAATAAAAAATAAAAGGGTCGTTGAAGTTTGAGTTAATAGACAAATAAAATTAAAGTTAGAAATTTAAAAACATTAAATAAAGTTGGGACATTTGAAGAAATATATAAAAACTGGCAAATATATTACAATTTTTTTTACAAAAATTGGTAAAATAACAGTTTTTAACTGCTCAATGGTGCTGCTGTCTTGTTTAGAGAACTCAAAGGTAGATTAAGTTATAGGTAGTAAAACAGTTCAAAAATAATGTTTTTCACGCATATATATATTTGTTCTTTGTAATTTTTTTTCCTTAAGTGCTCTCAAATATAGTTTGTAAAAAGGCCATTATACAAGCTTTATCGTTGCGCAGTTTACATAATGACAAAAACTCTTACACGTGTCTTTATAATTTCACTGTTAAGTTATTTTTGACTTGTTCGATGGACAAAATATTAAAAAGGTGATGGTGGACAAACTTATACAATGATGTTTTAATTTCTTAACAAACTTGTTATAAAAAAACGGGCGGTTGCTGTTAATAAACATAGCACCAAAAGTATCTTCCAATATAGAGTAAAAAAGTATGTTAACAACTCTTTGGTAATATTGACATGTTTCGAGATTGTCTTAATTTTCGATCAGTAGTCGTCATCCCATCCAGAAAGTTCCTTTTCAACGAGTTCGTCTTCACGTTCGAAGCGATCGAAATTTCGGATATCAGTTGGGTTTTGAATTTCAGGAATGTATGGGGCTGGAAGGTCACGTGTTCGCAATGCGGCCCAATGGAATCCCTACATTATAAAAAGAAATTCAAACTGCATTTTCTAAAACATTTTTGAACATATTTTTACAAAATATCCGCCCTATATAATGTATTTATTTTGTACTTACATTAAACCATTTGTGAATTCGAATATCTTTTACTCCTTCCCTCAAATTTCCAATCCGTTCACTTGGGTTTTCTCTACATAACCTTCGAATCAAATTCTGTGCTGACTTCGATATTCGACTCTATATTACAAACAGAATTTAAAATGTCATCACAGATTTCGGGCATTGAAATTCACAAAGTACAAAGTCAATTTGTAATTTTGATTTATTTAACATGTCGTTTTAAAGTTAAACACAACTTACCGGCCACTCTATGGCATCAATGCCCTTTAAAGCCATCCTGTACGTTTTCATGGCATCGGAGGAATTAAACGGGGGATTCCCCGTCAACATTTCAAAAATGAGAATTCCGAGTGCCCAGTAATCGACCGCTATGTCGTGACCCTACAGAAAAAAATAAATACGATGAAGTTATTTAAAATAAAGTGACACGTGACTTACGGAACAAAAGACAATTGCGTAATTAAAACAATTGACTTCGCCATTAGCAAACTTTGTCAAAACTAAATATTTGTGTAGGTTTGGTAAATAACCGGTTAAGAAGCAGGTTTATATTTATTGAGACTACGATTGACCATTTTAAATTGATTGTGGGTAATTAAACATGTTTCAGTATTGATATTGTTCAAGGTTTATGATTTCCCACTTGGAAAGTAAGATGCTTTAACAATACAAATTGATCTGCAGCTTAACAAGTAAAGGCTATATTCACAATCTTCAAACAAAAAATGTTAATATTCTACCTTGTTGATGATAACTTCTGGTGCTACGTACTCTGGGGTTCCACAAAATGTCCAAGTTTTTTCACCATGGCTGATGCTCTTCGCAAATCCAAAGTCAACGATTTTAACGTAGCCCTTGGTGTCCAGAAGTAAATTCTCAGGCTGCAAATAATATATAAGTTTTACTTGACAATTATACTTTGCCATTTTATTAAAAAGCCTTACAAGGTAAAAAAGAGGATATCTGTATTCTCGACTATTTTAAAATAATTCTACAGGTTTGATTACTTTAATCACAAGAAGCATTTACCTTTAGATCTCGGTAAACTATTCCTCTTAAATGAAGATACTCAATAGCTTCAACTACACAAGCAGCGTAAAACTTTGCTCTGTAGTCCTCGAAATAACCGTCATCCCTCAACTTTGCCCATAACTCTCCACCCAGACATGCTTCCATTAACATATAAACATACCTGCGACAAAACAGCGTTATAGCTAGCAACATTACTAATTATCTTATTACAAGTTGAAACACTGTAAGATATGGGGATCACCTTTCGTTTTTGTAAGTACGGAACAAGCGAACAATAAACGGACTTTCTGAATCTCGCATGATTCTTTTCTCCGAGTAAATGTGCTCTTCTTGTTTTGTTTCTACGATGTGGGTCTAAATAAAGGGGGTTGGTAAAATAAACCGGTGAGAATAATGCAGCTCAATTAAAAACAATACTTCATATGTAAAAATTGAACGACTGATACAGTGAACTACTGGTTCGTATGTTTTGAGGCTTGCATTAAACAGAAATTACCAAATCAAAACTAATGTTGGAATACGAAAGAACATTTACCTTTTTCATGCATTTGAGTGCAAAACTTTGATCTGGATTATCTTTCAATTTTACAAGTTCAACACGACCAAAACCACCAATGCCAAGAACCCCAATAAACTCAAAGTCTTTTAAGGTTACATTCTCAAAAGTGGAATGCACCCTTCGTTTTGGCATATCAATAACAGCAGTGCTTGTAGAACGAACTTGCCTATTTGGATCTTTTGTGGGTATTTTGATTTGACTTTTACGTATTACGGGGTACATTGATCCTGTGGAAGGCCGCGGGTCGTAAGCAATTGCACTACTGGCCCGTAATGTAGTTTGATGCGTACTAGCTCTTTTAACGTTACCATCATAGTCCTTATCAGCTAAGTTGCCAATATGAAGCAAGAACGGCTTTTTGTCCAAGGTCATGCACCTGACCGTGTTTGTTTTAGCGATGACGTTTGCTCCTCTTTTACCGCTTTCATTTCGAAGCGCCTGTTCGCCAAAATAATCCCCTCTGCCAAGCGTTCGGATAAACTTCTCCTGTGGAGATGCGTCTTCCGTAGAGTCAGTATATTCTTTTGATAAAACAGTGACATCGACCTCGCCCTCGATGATGATGTAAAACGCTTCTCCTTCTTCGCCTTGTCGTATAATGTAGTGTCCTTTGTTGTACAACTCTTCGTCTAAAGCGTCAACCAACTTACCAAGCTTTGATCGGCCGATAGTTTTTAAAAGAGGTACTTTCCGAAGGACCTTTGGTTAAAAAAGAAAAGTTACAAATTATTTATTGACTTAAGATAAGTTGGGAAAATTTTTTAATACTAGTTTAGAGTCTGTGACAAACTATAACTCACGTCATTAATTTCGTGTCTCTTGTTGTTTGTCGTTCGCATCATAATAGCTTGATAAACACTTCGTTCCAACATCCACATTTTTGTTGGCGTTTTTGCGGTTACTGTTGCGGTTCGTTTGCAATTGTATAAGATAGCTAACTCGCCAAACACTGACCCAGCTTTCATGGTTGTCAGATAAGTGTTTCCCTATGTTAATTTTTATTTAGAATAGTTTAAACTCATGCTTGATGTTGAAAAGAAATTTTAAATTATAAAACAAACTTAAACCCAACAACAGCCTAACAGTAAACTTCCTCGCTTTATTAAATTTACCAGTTATTTCCTTTTTGTACACGTAAATAAAAATGTAGAAATAAATTTAAATAAATTTGGTATTCAAAGTTCGTTAAACAGTCATGGTTTTTGGGACTTGAAATATCTTTTCTCCCAAGTACATTAAAACAATAAAACTTAAAATTGATTTGTACCTGAGTCACATCTAATTCACCAGTCTCAAGTATATAAAATCGATCCCCGTTTGTCCCTTCTTTAATAAAAACACGATTTTGTGGAAAGCTTATTTCCATGCAGTCGATCATTTCTTCTATTTGTTCGGTATTTACATTTCGAAGAAAATCGTTTTTGAGGATAGCCTAAAAAAAAGATGTGAAATAGGTGTCAACCAATATGATTGTGTCATATATGTAATATTGCCTTGCTATTAATTTGGAAATTTTAAAGGATATGTATTGAAAATAAATAGTTTTTCCTTGATTTTTATATTATATTTTATTTCATCCAAAACAAAAAAAATTTTTTGAGTCATATTTTTTATAAATAATAAATAAAGCCAGTTTGAACTAGGGAAAATTTCAGACTTTTCACATTTTTCTATAGTTTCAAGAGCCATTGACATGTTCTAATGTGAATACTTTAAGGCTGTGTTATCATTATAACCACTTGAGTAGGGTATTGCAACGACCACGTTTCAAGTTTGTTGTTCAAGTTGGAATAAACTAAGTAATTTCACCAAGCAACAGTGTAATAAAAAAAGGGCATATTTACTTTATTATCAATATAATGACTTCAACTTTATTTAGTTAGTAGGTGGTTTAAATCATAAAGTAAAACATAAATAAGGTTTTACTTTAAACAAATAATTTTTATCATTACAAATCATTGTTACATTATAATTTCAAAGTTTTAAATAAATAGAAATAATTTTTTGACGTTAAATTGTTTGCTTACCTCGCGCAGAAATCTTCTCTGTTCTTGGGTTTTTTCGTGTTTTCGAATTTCAATGTTCTCGTCGACACGTGATCCTAGAACTGCCTCCTTTTTCTTTTTCTTCATTCCAATTTGTTGTTTTGACTAAAAAAGTAATTTTTATACAGTACAACATTTTTTGGTGATATGTTAAAATGTAAATTTTAAGTTCTAAAAATATATTTTTAATCATGCAAAATATGACGTCACGTTTTATTACGTCTTTATTGCTTTGAATCGAGGCTAGAATCTCTTTATATCTTTGGATTTCTGCATCTTTTTCTTTAAGCCTTTCTTCTAGTTCTCTTCGCAATTTTTCTATCGCCTAAAAAAAGATAAATATGGAGCATAAACAAAACAGATCCATGTTATTTAAAAAAAACCTAAGCAGTAATTTTATATATATAAACATGGAAACAAGTGAAAATTCGATAAATAAAATGCTGATAATTTTTTTGAATAACATAAGTGACAAATGATGCAAAATGGTGGAAAGAAAATGATAAAATATGTGGATGATAAATTAATATGTATGGTTTATAAGTTAATATGTTAAAACACTCAAATTTATTGTTCTTAAAGATGTAAAGAACACAAAATGCAATTCGTTACTTTTTGGAGAATCAAATGTTATTTTTATACTTGATAAGAAACATAACAAAATTTGCGTTATATATATTTGCTACATACATACAATACACATATATGTACATACTGAAGTTTAATATTTTTCTAGTGACAGAAAACAGGTGAGGTTTAAATTAATTATAAAGGAATGTGAAGTGATTTATGTGGGGTGGTGATGTTACCTTTAGTTCCATTGAACATGTACGTTGCATAATACTTAATCCTTGGTTCTTTTCGCGTTCAATCTTATAAGTATTTACAGAAAACATAATGTAACACAAACAAAAATAAAAAGACAACTACTGTTTAAGAAAAATCAGTAAATGGTATTTTCTTACTATTGAATTATTTCATATTTTCGCAACCTTCTATTACAATCATTTTTTAAATATGAAATACCCTATTTAATTTATCCAGAAAAGTTTGTAATATTTGTTATATTTTTAGATCATGCTTCCAACATAGACTTTAACAAAATTGGAAAATTAGAACTTGCGGTTCGAATTGCCATCAGACGGTTAGTAAAATTCTTATAATTTCAAACCCTCAATATTTAAACAAGCATTAACATTTAACCCTGATATCAAATTCGGCAAAGCAGTTAATTTATGTTGCTGTATCAAAGGTGTTTCATTAATTTTTATATCTGCAGCCTATTGTTACACCAAGTGTGTCATATAGACATAGTCATATTATATTAGGTAGTATATAGATAAATAGATATAGTTTTTTTAAGTAGTATATAACGTTAAATGTATTTTTAAAATAACATTTAAAATAGTCTTCCAGTTTATTAGCACACTATTTTAATTTTACAACCTTGTTTAGTATTTTGGCTACACATTTACTCACAGTATCGACCTTTTGCGTGACGTTAATCAATTAAGATTAAAATAAACTTGAGACTTAATTTGCTTCGATTTTAGATAGAGCATACAATTATGACGTCACAGCGTTGAGCGCGGGTTTTTATTGTTACATTTTAAAGGCATGTTTTATATTTTTAAATTGCATATGACGTCACCAAAAATCTATTAAAAAACCTGTGACGTCACGAAATCGTAATAGTTATCAAATCGTTACCTTTAAGTCGCTGGTAGCTTGGTTTGCTATTCGCTTTAAACTTTCGTTTTTCGCGGTAAGGTCCAACACCATTTCATCTTTTCTTGATTGGTCACCAGGGCTGTTAATATATGTGTGTGCCTGTGTCGTCTTATAATGGGCATCACCATTTGACCTGACTGCATTATCGATGGTTACAGTAACCTCATGCTTTTTACGAAAAGGCCAGCAGTTTTTACAAGGCATTTTCAATTTTGATTTGTATACTCCAACAAAGTTTAAAACACTTTTTATTATTTCTCAGCCATTATACAAAGCCTAATTATACCTGGAAACACATAAGTATTTGTTTTAAAGTTATGCCGTAGACTTATCACCGACGTTAAATTCTAACAATCATTAATCCAATTAACACTTGCTGACGTCAATTGAACGATAAAAGTTGAACTTCCATTACGTTTTTTGATTGTTCTGTGTTACATAGTTTAACGCCTAAGACTTAGTTAAATACAGTATTTGGCTCTAACCTGAATACTGCCCCTATATTTTTTTCTCATTTTTTAACAATCTTAATTTCTGATAAGCATGTTACATATTTTGACAAAGGCTTATTAGGATTTTTTTTTACAAAAATAGCCTTCTTTTATTACAAAAAAAATCCCATTTTCTTACTTCTGTCTTATAATATCAATAAAGTCGCTTTTATAATAACAGGAGGCTTTAAATTCATTAAAAATGTCGTGTCAGACGAACTTACATTTTTTCGGGCTCGACTCCCTGTGGAGCTAATGCGATACCTTTAGTGTATTGGTAATCGATGCCAAAAACGACCAAAACGAGTTCTTTATTATTCGATCCTACCTCGGGGATAGAGATTGATGTTGTTATGGGTGATTATTCACATTTACTGTTTCGCGACCGTATTAAATTTAGTTTGTGTTTCTAAAAAATAATAAGAAAAAATGACTTTTAAATGGCATTAATTCCTTGTTTTTCTGTTTTTAGTAAATGTCAGATGTTTAACAAAAATTTGCTATTAAAAAAGCCGCTATGAAAATAAAATCAATTGTCCAATTCTTTTTATTACTTTCATATTTTTTTAATATTAACGCCCTTTTATAATAAATACCCTTTGCCATATCAACATAACTACGTCATTCCAGTTTACCAATCGTCAAATGTTGTCAAATAAAACAAACAGACCTTAAACGACTCCGTTTTACGGGTGCCCATAAATTCGAATCCAATTATTAGAAATCAAATATTAGATTGATTTGCAGGCATAAATGTCACACTACCCTAAGCGTCGACCTCTCCTATAATGACAGTAATGTCCACTGCTAAGGCTAGTATAATATTGATTTACAACTGGCCGGTTAAAATCCATAAAATGTCCGGTGATTCGATTAAACTACGTATTTTAAAAAAAATACATATAAATGGCAGATTGTTTTTTTTTGGAAAAAAATCACATTTTATTGCATTTAAATTATTGCGCTTTTTTTCTTGTTATACACCTTTTATCCTTAAAACAATATAGAAAGTGTTTTTTAACACTATCGTTACGTCATCAGAAATGCGCAGTATACAGCAAACACATGTGAGTTATTGTGATATGTTGGGTCGTTATGGCTCATTACTTTAAAGCATTCACATTTGTTTGCTTGGTTTGAAACTTTTCTTATTTAAAGTAACCTTTTGTTTTTCGTATCGACGTAATATGAAATCATTACTGTCAAAATATTTGACAGTTTCGTAGAGATTCCTTTAACCGATCTGTTTACAAATTATTACCAGACATCGCTTTAAAAAAATATCGTTATTAGAGAAAACTTAAAATTTCTATACTTAAAATGGTCAACTACAAACAACAAAAACGTATGTTTAAAAAAAAACAAATAAATGCAATCCAACTTTGTTACAAAACTTAACTAAATTCAACATAACGCCTTTGCTTAGATACCATATTTTAGTTACTATTCTTCTTTTTTGTTGTTGACACTAGTATTAATTAAAATATATATATATTAATGACTCAGTAAGAATTGTTGCTATCTGTAGAATTTAATCCTTCTAAGTTATGCTAACTTTATTTGTTTGTTATTCCTATATTGATTAAAACCTACTATGGCACAACTTTTTTTAAGAGTTTATCTTAATATGATTTAACAAACCTCGCCTCAAAAAACCAATATTAATTTTCGCAATACTTGGATCAAATAATTAAAACTATAACAGCGGCCTCATACTGTAAGTACACACTGCGCAAACAACACTCGAGAATGGGAGCCTAGGTCGAAACCGATTTTGTCCGGCCTTCACTTGTTTATCCAGGACAACAATCTTCGTTTTGGTTAATAAGTGACACAAAACCTCATGTTTGTATGGCATTTTTTGACATTTTTGCCTTTGTGTTTTATTAGCACTGATTTAATTAGAACGTTTAGTTTTGTACAGTGTAATAACATATTAACGGTGCGGTAGGTTCAATGGAATGGCACTAAAAAGTAATGGTATATGGTTATGGAAGTAATGAAATTCGAGCCAAAGTTTTTTTTGAAAGTTATTTATCAGAATTACGTGTTTTCACCCACAACTGCGAAAGACAAATAAAAAACAGCGACAAAATTGTTATTCATGCGCAAATAATGTCACCTAACGCTAGCAGTTGTATACTTAGTGATAATTTTCTGTGAAAACTGTAAAACTTTATTTTAAAGCTTATTGATTGGTTAATTTTTAAAATAAATTTTAACTTGTTTGTGCTAGGGTTAGAAAATACTTATACTTACATCATAACTTTGGGCCCAATTTTAGCACGATCTATACATAATAAAGCGCCCGTTCCGTTATTTTTAAGCGTTGGTCTCTGCACCTATATAGCTGTATAGTCAAGTTGAAAGTCAGATTGTTTATATTTGGTTAATGTGGTGTAAACGGATTAGTAAGACTATGACAAAACATAACCAAACTATTTGCGCGCCGCTTTAAAAAAAAACATTTAATTTGCGAGCCAACTTAAATGCTATTTAAATCGAAGGTAGGTATATGTTTAAACTGACCTTTGTTAAATTAAATTATTATTTATTGAAACAAAACAATTATAACCTTAAAAGGCTTTCCACAATTTAATAAATATTGAATTTACACTAATTGTTTGGCCTTCAATCTTTGCTGGGCTTTCAATGTAAAAAAAATTGATCGGAGAATTAGAAATTAAATCGATCACGGAGTTTAGTTAAAACTTAAATGAAAAAAAACAAGTTTGCGATTTTTGAGTGCGGTTTAAGGCATTTGTTAATTTAAATTTTTTGGTTAATTTATTTCAAAATTTTTACTAGTTAATTTAAATCTGAAATTTTAACACTGTATTATCCATTAAAGTCATATATTAGCGATATTTTTATACTCAAAAATTAATAAAGTTGGTGTCACTGAACACAAAAATGGTTTTAACTTTAAATAATTTCACCTGCTTTTTAAGTTATACAACTTTAAAAAAAAATTAAAATTAATTAAAAAAAAGGAAAGGGAAGCCCTGTTTGTGATGACGTAGAAAGTACCAGTACATTCACTACGCTACTTAGTACTTTCTACGTCACACAAAAATATGGTAACCTGGTTTTTTATGTTAATCATTTTCCAGTATTTTTGAAAATTAAATTGTAAGTACTACAGACTTTTTTTAAAAGTTCTAAAGCCATTTTGTGATTCAGTGTCAACCATACTAACATGTTATATACATAACTTACAAAATTCCAAAACTCTGTAACATAACCCTTTAACAATTTTGCTACAAACTAAAAGTTTGCTTGTACTTTCCACAATCTAACCAATAATATACAATACAAAATATACAATAAATACTAATAAAACAATACTTTAATAAAACAATAACTTTGCACAACTAACTGAAACAATTACATATCTGATAAGTCTACACCACCATCTCCTTATACAAACATTAATAAACATGTAATAACATAATACTAAAATCCAGATTTACCCTCAACTCAATAAACAATTCTGTCCTCATGATTAATTCGCGCGTAGTTAACGTGTGAGCAGCTGTACTTAATTAATTTGATCAACTTAACATCATTTCATTATACCAAGTTGTAATATTTATTTATTTGTCTATTTTTTTTCAATTTTGGTATTTTGTTATCTTGCTGTAGTTTCAATGCTTAAAACCAAACTAAACTACTTGGGTAAAAGCGATAGATTTTAAAGCCTTTTTTAATTGACAGTTATTCGATAAAATCACTTCATTAGATCCAATTTTACGAACTGTTCTAAAGATTTTTCATTGTCTATTTTGCGACCGGTTTTTCTTGAAAACAAATTTAAACTCAATGATATTGATGCATTAGCTATGTGTCAAATTTTTGACAGGCCTTTTTTACTTCAAAAGTGGTATATATAAAACAATACAAAAATCCAGTGACGAATTTTAAATCTAATAAAAATTTAAGTTTTTGTTTTATCGAGGATTTCTTTAAGCCTAGAGTCTAAAGACAAATGCTGTCTTTGTTAAGGTCTGTCCTTTTGATGAGGCCTTTACTTAAAAAGTGCTATAATCTATATAACAACACGCACCTTGTCGATATATTAATTTTAATTTGGAAAACATTGTTTTTACTATAATTTCCTTAGCGTATGAGGTTAAATAAAAAAAAATAAAATGTGTGTAGCATTTTAAAAATTTTGTACTTTTTATATTCGTTTTTTGAAAATTGAGTTGTTTTATATTATGAATAGGTTCTTATGTTCAAATTTATTTAGAAGTTAAAATAAGTAAATACATTTACAAAACGAGAAAACGAAGTTTGATAATATTTAAGTGCAATAATTAATATGATAAGAAACTAGTAAAGGCGTTAATATAACACAGAAAAAAAACTTTTGCTATGAAGAATTTTAAAATATAAATGTATTGCTTTTTTATGGAAAGGGTGATTTAAAGTAATGCATCAACAAAATTTTCATGCCACACAATATAGTTAAATGATATTTTTGTTTAAACTGCAATGAATTTTCGAAGCCCAAAAAATAAATTTTGTTTACAAGCATTAAAATATTTCTAAAAGGTCAACAATTATTTCTATACCATACTCGAAACTTTGCCGTTATTATGTAATTAACCCTATGACAGGTTCTTTTTTTTTAATTAAAAATAAACCAATAAACGTTAAGCGTTTTATTTAAAAATCTTCGTCCCATCCGGACGTTTCTTCCTCAGCTTGTAATTCCTCCTCGTCGAAACTGTCAAAGTTTCTTGTGTCAGTGTTATCAGCTATCATTGGAGTGTATGGTGCAGTTAGAGTTCCAGTTGTTAAGCCAGCCCAATGGAAACCCTAATATAAGTGTGTAAGTATTATTCAAAAACAACACATTTTATGTAACTAACCCTCTATGTAACTTTTTTAAACATGAAAATTCCTGGTAGCTTTTGTTTGTTTTAGTTTGTTTTAACCTACTCTTTGTTTGTTTTAACCAAAGAGTTTGTACAATACAGAATTACTTTTTTGCCCAATTTATTTTTTCACTTACCCTAAACCAGGGGTGATTTCGTATTTCGTCCACCCCTAGCCTCATGTTTCCAATTCGTTTGGTCGGCTTATCTTTACATAAACACCGAATCAAATCTTGCGCCTTTGTCCCTACGTTCGGGAACTAAACACAAAATAATATAAAAATTAAAATACCTTATAATACCTAAATAGTTACATAAAGCAGTCCATTGTATTTAATTCGGATAACAACAATTACTTACCGACCAGTCTATGGCACCAACTCCTCTTAACGCTAATCTGTATACGTTCATCGGATTTTGTGACGTAAACGGGGGATTTCCCGTTAAAAGTTCAAAAATCAGAATTCCCAGCGCCCAGTAGTCGACCGATTTATCGTGCCCCTAAAATTTGAATTTTTTTGAGCTATAGGTGGTTTTAAGACTTCCATTAGTGGGCCACAGAGAGCAGTAGTTTAAGTTGCTTAGAAATTGCTTCTTAACGCATTGCATATTAGTTAAAACTGATTTTAACATAATTCGAAAACTATTTTGTTGTAGGTATAAGTTGACTTTTAAAAAAAATTGTTAATTAGCATAAATTAAAATCACAGAATTTTTATGTGGATAAAAATTGGAGTGCCACTCAATTTGTTATTTGTATTTAGTTGTATGATGCAATTTTACACTCGCGCTGTTATCATAACTATCTAACCACACACTACACCAACCTGTGCGAGAATTATCTCCGGGGCAATATACTCTGGTGTACCGCAAAACGTCCAAGTCTTTTCTCCATGGCTTACCGACTTGGCAAACCCGAAGTCGACGACTTTTACATACCCTCTTGCGTCGAGTAATAGATTCTCGGGCTAATAAAATAAACAAGTGTAAAGTAAGGGGTTGTTTCACTACAATAAACGTGATTTTACAAATCTTATCTGTGTGTACATGTGTTGATACTTATTCAGCATATTGCTTTGTTTGTTGGTAAAGTTTTCTCAAATTAATTATCTGCTAGATAATCTATGTTAGTAAGTCTGATAAAGTTTTGGTTAAATAATTATGCTCAATTTAAGGTCGATGTTGCTTGTAATGAATTTAAAATTGATTTAATGGGATAGTGGCAAGGGGTTCAATGACATTGCACCAACACTCGTTAATATAACTTGTTAAACAAGTAAACAGTTCAGTATAGAATTAAGATTTACTACATTGCACACTTTTAAAGTTATTAATAACTTTACAAAATAGTAATTTTGCAAGGCAGTGCATTTTAACAATTAAATTAAAATCATCTGATAAT
Organism: Corella eumyota; assembly: GCF_963082875.1. NCBI lineage: Eukaryota > Metazoa > Chordata > Ascidiacea > Phlebobranchia > Corellidae > Corella > Corella eumyota. The sequence continues at coordinate 8,872,520 of NC_137491.1, forward strand.
TCTTGCCCATGTTTTTATATAAATTCTTGGTGTGACAATCTTTTTCAGAGAGATTCGCATATTAGCATACTCTCTGAATATGAAATTCAAAGATATATTATCTAACAAGGGCTTGATTGTATCAACTGTATTAGTAATAATTGTAAAATAATTTACCTTGAGGTCTCTGTACATAATTCCTTTTCCATGTAAATGATCGAGTGCCTCAACCACACATGCGATATAAAATCGAGCTGACTGATTATCAAAAAAATTCACTTCGCGTAATTTCGACCAAAGCTCGCCGCCCAAACAAGCCTCAGTTAGCATATATACAAATCTAAAACAAAAAAAATGAATTTAAAATGGTTGTTATTGTAACTTTTTGGAGTGAGAAAATAAATTATGTAATTTGTAAAGACATATGTTAATTAGAGAAAGTGTCTTGTGTGAATTTTTTCTATTTTTTAAAAATTTTTAACGTCAAATTTCTATGTAGTTTTATCTGGTTTTTACATTTGTGCCACGCTAAGGTTGTGTAATAAAATGTCATCTTCTTCAAACAAAAAATCAACCAAACAAACAAACGTCGCCTTTTTAATAAAATTTCGTCGAATTTCGACATGTCAAATATAACCGGCGAGTTTGAACATAAAAGTTATTGACCTTGTTATTATATCAAGGTGTGTACAGAGTAATTTACTGACATGTATATAAAAAACTTTATCACTTAATTAAACTGAACTTCTGCAAACAAAACATAATGTAACAATTTCCCTCAACCATGTCAAACAACATACAAAAAAATCTAACCCAAATAATTGTACAACTCAATTCTTCCTTTCTATAAAATATTAACCTTCCATATGTAATAGATTTAGTGTTTTTATATCAATAATTTGGTAAGGTCCAATGACTAAGCTTAATTTAAAATATTGGGTTGTTTAAAGGTTTAAAAGTATAATGAAATTCCTTTTTAGTATGTTACTTACTTGTTGTCTTTGAAAGTCATGAAAAGTTTAATGATAAATTGACTGTCAGCCACCATCATAGTTTCTTTCTCCGCAAAAACATGTTTTTGTTGTTCCGTTTCTATGATGTGGGTCTATAAAAAACACAATGAAAGTTAATTTTCATTTAAAAAAATTCCGTTGTAAAATTGGCTTTTATTATTAAAAGTTTAAAATAGCTATTTGTATTTGCCTATTTTGTTTAATAGACTTTTTCATAAACGTTAAACTAACCTTTTTCATAATCTTTAGTGCATATGTTTTATCCTGATGTTTCACTAAATCTACCCTTCCAAATCCACCAATTCCCAACGTTTTGACGGACTTGAGATCTTCAAGTCTTACGTTTATAAAAGATGGCCGAAAGTGGCGAATGGTGTTGGATTTTCCTGTGCTACTAGCCCCCGAATGTTTCGGGGTCTTGACTGATAATAACTCGTTGCTACCAACGCTACTAAACCGGTCATTGGCGTTCCAGTCTTTATTGGCTAAAGCTCCGATAAGCTCCAAAAACGGTTGTTTTTCTAGGGTCATGCATCGTACAGTGGACGTTTTAGCAACAACGTTGGCTCCTCTTTTGCCCCCGCCCTTGCTAAGTGCACCCTCTCCAAAATAGTCGCCAGTCCCGATTGTTCGAATGTGGTATTCATCTTTTGGTTTATCATTGGTTTCGACGTCATCATTTGTCGTGACGTCATCTTTTGCTGTGATGTCAACTTCTCCTTCTAGAATAATGAAAAACGTGTTGCCCTCTTCGCCTTGGCGAACAATGTAGTGATTTTTGTGGTATGTCTCTTCTTCCAAAGCATCAACTAGTTTTCCTAGCTTCTCTCGGCTAATCGATTGAAGCAATGGAACTTTACGCAAAGCCTAAATATAAATAAAGACTTTAAAACATGTGAGGTTCAAATGTATTGAAATTACGTTGTGGAATATGTCACTGTATTTAATGTTTAAGAAAAAGTAGTTACCCTTAAAAGATTGTTTCGTTTTGCGTTTCCCGTTTTAATTGTGATTGCTTGATAAACGCTTCTCTCTAGCGTCCATATTTTAGTAGGAGTTTTAGCGGTCACGGTAGCAGTTCTTTCGCAGTCGCACAATATTGCCAACTCCCCAAACACAGTGCCTGTAGTTAGGGTTCTTATTGATTGGCCACCCTGTATTTTTCGGTAAACAGTATAGTGAAACCGGGTTATTTATTATTTACATGATATATAGAATTAAAAAGCTAATATGCCTCTTCTGTTTGTTGTAACTAAGTTAATACCTTCGTAACATGAAGTTCCCCTGATTCGAGTATATACAGTCTGTCACCATTATCGCCTTCTTTAATTATTTCACCTGCTTCTTGGCTTCTGTGCATACATTCAATTATTTGAACAAGTTGTTCTTCGTTTAGCCTTTTAAGAAATTCATTTTGGAGAATGGCCTGTTGACAAAACAGTTATCAAGAATTATTTAATAAATACGATATTAACATTGAATGCAAGTAAATATTAAAGGGGAAAAATATTCAAGCATTGCTTAGCATGAAAAAAAAGTTTAAAAATTTGTGGCTTTAAAAATCATTTTTTATATATTTTGTTTGAGTTGCTTTGCTTTTGCAATGTTATATCTAAACTGTACATAGTCTTATCATCAACCGATCCTTAAAAATTTTGCCCGTGGCGCTATATTGGTTATAAGTTTTATTTATTCAAATTTTCTAACTGTTTGCTAATAAGGGTAATAATTGTACGATGAATTGATTATCTGAAATATTCTATTGGGTTAAGGTATGTTAGTCAATAGGTTGTATATTAAAAGCAAACTTACCTTGCGTAAAAACTTTTTGTCCTTTGCATCTTTGGGATAAATCTTTAAACTTGCCTTTCCAGTAACTTTCTTTGCAGTAATTGCCTGTTTTCTGTGTTTTTCCTGTAAAAATGTAAAATTACTAGAGTAATCGATATACCCATGTTTAAAACAAAAACGTGGTGTTCGTACTTACCACATTTTGTGATTGAATCGAATTAAGTATTCCCTGATACCGTTCTACCTCTTTTGCTTGTTCATTAATTTGATTTTGTAGATTTGTCGATTGGATTTTTAATTTCTAAACATAACGGATATAAACGTTACTGTCTACACAACAGTTTATTATTCAAGTAAACTTCAATAGATGTATACCTTTAGCTGGTATACTAACCTGTTTTAGATCCGATATGATACGGTCTTTTTCAAGAATAGTTTTCTCCTAAACAAAACACAATAAAAGTTATCTGCATACACAAGCAAATAGAAATAGGAAACCCTTTCGGTCAATACTTTTCACGAAATATATATAAGTTTGTTATTTTTTTAACTTACATACTGATCCTTAAGTTCTCTTTGTATTGCTTCTGTGTTAGAAATCGTGTATTTTACTGGGTTACCGTCCAGTTCTTTACTTTCATTTTCAGCAACAGAATGTGAGGATTTTTTTAAACAGGGCAGGCATTTTTTCCACATTGTTATTTAGATAACAGTTACCCTGAACCTACTTAGCTCCTAAAATTACATCCAGTTAAGACTGATATTTATCGCAAAACTTAAAGAAGCCTGTGCCTTGATTTAGCTTATCTGATTAAATGCTAGAACTTGTTTATCTGCGTAACAACCTGCCTAAATATCTTATCCCCTAAATAAAATATTTCTTAGTGAGAGTGTATGCTAAGCACTCTGTATTTAAAACCTACTAAAGTAACTTCTGATTTTATGAATAGGTAAATCAGTAACTATACCCTAAGTTAAGATATTTATAGCATAATTAAAGTTTTATGTATTATTTGTTTAAATAAAATTACTAAATAGAGCTGTAATAACGAATTTGATCCAAGTTATTTATTTATTTTTTAACCTATTAGGCCAAGCTATTTTTAAAACAACTGACCACCTCGACTGTTATCAGAATTTGAATCTATATTGAATCGATCGTTATCGTTAATATTCGACTCTTGACGAGTAATAGAATTAATATATTTAATCGAATAAATGTGACGTCGAGTAAACAGAGGTATTGACTTTATCAAAATGACGTAATAATAAACACTTCGCAATAATTTGGGATCGATATACGCTTATCACTATCAGGAATTGCGATTTTCTAATTCGTATTTAGTTATGCGGTCAAGTGATTTTACTGAGTAATTTCAATGCAACCAGTTCTTCGAACATTACAACGACAAAACAATATGTAAATTTTGTCAAGTATTTTGATATCGGTTTTAATTACATTACGATATACTAAAAACAAGTAACTTGTGAGAAAAGGGCCTTAACTAAACGTGTGGTATACGATATACCAATAAAGTTTATATAAAGTTTTTATGTCGGGAATGCGGTTTCGAAGAGGATAATAAAATATTTTAATTACCTTAACGTTTGCGCAATAAACCTTTCTAAAAGTTCTTTTTTATAGCTTCATTTAATAATCTTTTTGCCAAAAGTGTAACCCTGTTTTTTTTAAATAGTAACATTTTTTGCATGTATTATTCTTTCTACTGGTAGATTTTTTTACGTATAACAACTTGTAAAAAAAAGGGTAAATAATACAGTAAATATTAGGCTTGCTGCCACCATTCGGATTTAATAATTAAAAAACGTTGTGGTATGGTGCTCCCCTTCAGTGTTGCTCTATATTGCATTAGTTTGCAGAACTACAACCATTTACTAATTTAGGACATTTATGTTTTTGCGGATGTTAGCTGTTCCTTTTCTCACAGTAATATATCAACTAGAAACAAGCAAAGAGGCTTAGTCACGATTCATAGTTTTAGTGAGGTTGCATCGCATTTTAGTATAGCTTTTGGCTAGCATAAACAGATAAATCAGTTTTCTAACATTATCTCCAAATCTATGGTCATATAGATTTTTGAATTGAATCAAAAAATAAGAAAAAGTAAAGTACCTACGTTCTAGTAAGCAAAATAAGATAGGAACAAGCGGATGAATAAGTGTAACTAGACATTATATTGACAGCTATAAACTCAGTCTGTCTACTGTCTGACTGCCTGTCACATTGTCACTGCAAAAAAATTACTATGTTAAAAAATTGGGTAAAGTTTGGAATGGGTGGATTTACTGGTGCTTTTGTTGCACAAAGCTATAACATTCCAAAAGTTGAAGATGCACTTAAAGGTGGCTTAGATTATTTTATTCAAGTCGCATTTAAAACCCAGAGAAAGTTAAAAATTGAGTCGTCGCTGGTGGAAAAACATGATGCCAAGAAAACATTAAAACCAGATTTGGATTAATATAATAAAAACTATTACTATATATTTGGTGATTTTATGTAACTTTTTAGCTGTGTATACTTAAGTCTTCCCCAGTTGTTGTTTTTTAAAACTTGTAAACTTTCTTTTAAAACTTGTAAACTTTTATATTTAATTACTTGTTCTGCCTGTTAATGTTAATTAAAACAAAAAATACCCTTGTTTTTTTCTGTTAAGTAAATACCTTTATTTTAATATTCTTTTTAGAAATATTAACTTTAAACTATAAATATTTGTTTTATTTAGATGCGAGGGTAAAATTAATAATACAAATTTAAGATAGTTTTGGAAAATTTTCAAGAAAAAAGAAAATGTTAAGAACTTTAATAACATTTGGGGCTGGTGCTTTATGTGGGGCCTATGTTGCCCAAAACTATCAAATTTCCCAGGTGGACACATTTTTAAAACATTATTACAACAAAGCAAAAGAATATGCACCCAAACCAAAAAATGACAAGAATGACGAAGGCGATAAATAACAAATTTTAAAATTTTTTATTTATCTTTCTAGATCCTGTGAAGTTAATTACTATTGTATGATGTATTTTGTCTGTGTTGTTGCAATTTATGTTTCAAATACAATTAATATGATCAAAAGATACCATTTGAAATAATATATGTGGTAGGTTACATTCCATATAATCACAAAAATTTTCCTTTAAATAATTAAATTTTAATTGATCGCCTTAATCTTGTTTTTTGTTAAATTTGTTTGATGTGTTTTTAAATCGCGTTTGTTGGGGTTGAAGACAAAAAAATTATATTTGTACTGCATAAAAAGTTATAATAAAAATGTTTAAAAGTATTTAGGCAAGAACTAAATGCCCAGCAAGTAGATTTCAGTTAAAAAAATGGTCAATTCGTTCATTTGCAGCAATTTTAAAATATTCATTTTTAAGTTTCCTGTGACGTAATGTTATTTTTGTGCGATAGTAGCAAACCGCGTAGCGACTGAAAAAGTGAGTGCGTTCTTTAGGTTATTGGTTTCTCTCTCTTTTTGTTTACTGTCGTTTAGTATTTTTTTTGGTGTGTCAGTTTAGCAAAATACTAGATTGAATTTTAACGCCGTAAATGATTGTTTTTGGGGTAAAAGTCTCAGTTTATGGTTATATACTGTGTTTAGTTTAAGAAACAAGTTCTTCGTTTGACAATTTTACAGTCTCAGTCACTAGGTTTTAGTAATGTTAACAGCAAACCAAAAAACACTTACACCAACTTGCTTGTTGCTGTTTTGTACTTAGCACATAAATCAATATAAAAACTAATGAAGAACATTAAGATAGAATGAGGTATTGAAGTGAGTATTACCAAAATGTTGCTAGCTAAATATAGAAATTGATAAATTGTTAGAATTATTTTAAAAAGTTTAATAATGGCGTAATTTGTCTGCGTCGAACCGTAGTCGTCGTGGCCGAGTGGTTAAGGCGATAGACTAGAAATCTATTGGGCTCTGCCCGCGCAGGTTCGAATCCTGCCGACGACGTGTTTTTGTTTAAATTTTATTTTTTTAAAGGTATTTAGTTAACAATGTTTCTGATTGTTACGCCATAACATTAAAAGCCCAAAGGGCAACAACACACTTGACCAAATGTCTGCGGGAAAACGAAAAGATGGAAAACTTCCTGAAACCGCCAAAAAAGGAATTTTATTAAAAGTGTACGAAAATCAAGTCAGTGGACGCTCAAGCATATTTTCGTATGACCCAACTACGCTGTGCAAACCGTATGTTTCAAGAGAATTGTACTTCTATTTTAACCTACCAAAAGTTTTAAAATCATTTACACCGGAATTTAGAGGTATAAATATATTGAGTCTTTGTTTAAAAAAACCTTACAAAGAGCCATGCAAAAAAAACATTGTAATTCAGTTTGTTAATAATAAAATTCTATATAAATATATTGATTTGTTAAAAATATTGTTTTTTTTATTATTATTTTTTAATTTAAGGCTTAGTAAACGTTACTTTTTACGAATGCCTCGAAGGAGAAGTCCACGCCTATGTTCAACCCAAATCTCTTGTGCCACCTAACTCACAAAGGGTAAAATCGTTTCTTGATGACCCGAAGCCTCATTCAAAGAGATGTGTTAAAGATCATGGAAACACTCACACAATGTAAGTAATGTTAAAATATAGTTTAGAACTAATGATGGCATGGTGTAAACTGGTGGCATGATGTAGTTGTTAAATACTTTGCTACAGGAGGCCATGGAATCGATTCGCACTGCTTCTATGCTATAGTAAACTTTAGTGATGCGTTATAGACGGTGTGAACTTCTTCTGAGCTAAACCCATTGGCAGATTAATAGTTAGGCAATTATAATAAAGCCTTGCCCAAACTGTCAACTTAAGACTGGGTTCGGTTATTTTATCCCTATGTTTAGACTGTGAAAGTCGCCTTTCTTACAAAAATTATGTATTCCATATATTTTGTTACAGATACCCATCGAATCCAACACTTGCTTTGGTACAAGATGGGAGATTCGATGACGTCACACGAGAATCTTGCGATGACGTCGATTTGTTAGCGCGTGGGATTGATGACAACGTTAACCTCGGAAAATCTAATGACGAAAGCAACCCAAATGAATTGTTCACAACGCATAATAATCCTTGGGGTTCAAAAGTCATGGACGACGCTTTATCAAAAATAAAAGCAAATCATTTTAATCAGGTTGGTGTAGTTTAAATTTAAATTTTTAAACTATTAAATATTTTCTTTTATATTTCGTGACTTTATTTTTTCAGTCGAAATCAGGCAAAGAAGTGCCTTTTAAGCCCCATGCCAAAACCAAGAGGTTTATTTTGCTTGAAAACGTGACGTCATCACTTTCCCGGCCATGCGTTCTTGATCTTAAAATGGGAACTCGGGTCAGGGAGAACCCGTCTCCCGCCAAATTGTTTCGTCACGTGACAGCTATAAACATCGGAACAAGATTAAGTGGAATGCAGGTTAGATTTTAAGTTCTTTTTTTGGTATCTGATATTTATAAAATAAGTTTAATTTTATTTAAAACAGTTTTTTGTTTTGCTAAAACTTAGATTTTTAACTCGGACAAAGACGATTACGTTTACGTTAACAAGTATTACGGACACAACCTATCTGTAGATGGATTCAAAACCAACCTAACACACTTCTTCTCGCGTGGAAAATCGTTTGAAAAAAGGTACGCAGATTTTTAATACCATAAGGGCGGTATATTTTAATTGTATTTTTTTAATATTGTGTTTTTAGAACGAATGTATCTGGAGACCAGAACGAATCACTTATTGATGTTTCGCTCGTTAAGGGAGCAATTTATCGATTGTCTGGCTTAAGAGATGCGATTGCTAACCTGGAATCCCACCGATTTTATTCAGGTTCTTTATTATTAATCTACGAAGGTCAAGCGCAAAAAAACAACAAACTGCTCGATAAAATGACTGGTGGCGTGGATATCATGCAAACAAACGAAAACTTATCAACAAAGAAAAGGACAAGGCCGAAAAGTCTTCCATCTTGTATAGTCAACTCAAGTCCTCCTCATAACGTTACTAATTATTCATCTTTGGGTGACGTTATAATTTCGTCACAATCGAAACGAAAGTCTTCGGTAAAGCGTCGAAAGAGGGCGCAATCGTGTGGTTCTTGGGCCCGATCCGTTCTTGATTCTTCGAACATTTACGCAGGTGATTCTTTCGAAGATTGTAAGGGTTCAATTGAAGTACGCTTGATTGATTTTGCCCATTTTTGTTTCAACGACCCATCTATTCACCCTGGACCCGATGGTGGTTTTTTGTTTGGTTTGGATAGTCTTATTACGCTACTAAAAGCAATGCTTATTACAAATCACCCAGGTAAATTGTCTTAAACACAAAAATCTAAACATTCTGCGCATTTTAAAGCTGCCCACTGCAACTTTTTTTAAAATTACAGTCTTGAAACTTTTAGTGTAATAAATTGTAATGCTTTTTAATCACAAATGTTTAGTTTTTAATCATTTTATTGTACATTTTTATTGATATATTTAAAGATAGAGTATATTTTTACATATATGATTTACTGTTTTGTTTTAAACGTTTCAGCTTGTTTTATATTGTTTCAGGTTGTAAGTAAAAGCGTTGTGTTGTATTTTTATTTTAACCAACATGTTTTTGCAGTATGCATTGTTAATATTGTTTTGTAAATTGTGTTTGTAAACTACTGGTGAACTTTCTATAGATTTTTTTAATATATAAAACAACGTTTAAAACCCAAAACATGTCCTAGAAATAGTATTTTTACTAAGGTCAGTAGGTGGATAAAGTTAGGTTATTCGCCGCTAATAAATTTAAAACAGAAGTAACATCTATGATTTAAATGTTACCAGTTTGTAAAAAAAATAGATTTTATAAAGTTTCAGGTTGGTTTAATTTTTTTATCATTTAGTTTACTTTAAATTAAAATTGGGTTAAACCACCACGCCTCGGCTGAATCGTTGTGACTTTAATTTTACGGTTCGCTTTTTCCCACAATGCATCGTAAGTCACGTGGTTTGCGTCGGCCATGTTAGAAAAAATTCTTTTGTGAACTTCCTGCGAACAGTTGGTGTTACGTCATTACGCTGCAGGAAATTTGGCCGATAAACCAGAAATATAACACGTTTTGCTATTCAGTAAATGGCCACAGTGACGATTAATGCATCGGGAGATTCGCAAGTAATAGAAAATACTTCTTCTGCAGTTGCTACAGAGGTAAGTTGGTTTTGTTAGGCGTGTGGGTGTTGCAAATAAATGTGATTGCTTTTCTTATCTTATGAGTTCAATTTTTCCTGCAACAAATAAAGCTTTATAGTGGACACGTTTGTACTGGCTAACATGCTGACATTACGTGTTTTATATAAATTGCACCACCAGACAGGACCTTATGTCCATTCTGCCTGTTTGCCAGTTTTTTCTTTGAATGTTTAGTAAAATGATTTGTAGCTTATATTTTAATTTTAAAAAATTAAAAAAATGCAGCGCATTTGTAAAAACTGTTAAATTCAATTATTTAAATTGTTGTCACAATTTTATATAATTTTAGTCTGTCAAAAATTGTTCTCACGATTTTATATAATTTTATTCAGTTAATTGCCAGTTAGTGTCAGTTATGAATGTTGCAAAATTGGAAAAATGTTTATTGCATTAAAAATTTGGTTAAAAAGAATTTGTTTGCTAAAATCTTTTAATTTGGTTTCAAATATTCATCTTTTTGTATTAATGCAATTGACTTTATATATATATATAATATATATATATAAACATTTATTTTAAAGTGATTTAAATATTTTTTATTTTATTATGTCCCTACAAATTTTTCCTAGATATTTTTAATTTAATCTGCATATATACAGTTTTTTTGTCAATTAATTAACTGATTTTTAATTGTTTTTTAATTTCTATATTAAGATAAACCCACTTCATATTGGTCAAGTGTCAGGGCCTATGGGAGACGCTCCTCAGAAAAGACCATTGGAAGATGCTGGTAAATATTATTTAAACAATAGTTGTCTTGTATTTTAATATTTGCCACATGATGCTATTTGGATCATAGTTATTGTTACTTTGATGACTCCTACCTATCACCCATTGACTGATGGCAATACAATATAACTTAACATGCAACAAATATTAGTTGTATACATAGGTTAACCTGATTCTATTATTTGTTTTTTGTAATGCTAAAGTGTAGGATCAAAAGTGCACTTAATCTCTATGTTTTCGGCTTTGATTAATGAAGAGCTTTAGAGCATGTGAACAATGTATAATAAAACAGCCCGCTACCTAGTTCCTAAGTCCTAAACGTAGCTTAACTCCTATTACAGGATGTACACCACGCAATCAGGAAGCTAGATTATTTGCACAATTAAGATCCTAAGCCATTGATACTGTTAGGGCTATACAATGAACCGCCCATTTTATTAAGCGTGGAAACTTAAAGTGAATAGTTTAAAACAAGGAAGCACTCTTAAATTAATTTAGTGGGTGCCCTATGTGCTTAAACTTTTATATATAACAAAATAATTCTAAATAGTTAGTTAAAAAGTTTTGTTTAATTTGTTAGATGAGCCTGGCCCAAAGAAATTAGCTTCACTTACTTTCGGAGCTGGTACTGGTAACTGTAAGTATTTTTTTTTTCAGATATGCTATCAGTATTTAGCACTTAATCATAGGAAAAATTATAGGCAATTTTAACATTAACATAAAATGGCTGTTTGCTTTGCAGCTGTTAATTTGGGACCACCTGCTTTGGGAATGCAAGGAACCGGGTAATAAATGATTTCTATTTCTTGTATAAACATGTTTTTATAAATGTTGTGTAATCATAAAACAATAGTGTGAAATATGTGATGATATTGTAACATGCCAGTCTTGCTTCTGAGTATTTTGATGTGAAATGTTACAAATTTATCTGATAACTCTGAAAAAAGAACACCAAGTATTTTTGATTTATAATAAAATGTACTTAATCTGATATTTGTATTCATAGTGACGTCATGTCTGAGACTATTCGTTTGCCCGACGATCTGGTTGGACTAAGTAAGTATTTTCATGTATGGAAAATTTAAGAACATTAATTTTATGTTAATTAAATGATGATATTGTATTATGTCAGTCTTGCTTCTGAATTTTCTGATGCTAAACATTACAAATGTATCTGATAACAACAAAGTATATATTTTTCTATAATCAGTTTTTTTATCGCTTAAAGAAAATATTTCAATTTGGGTATATTTTTAAAATTGTAGTTATAGGAAGAGGAGGAGAAAACATCATGAGGATGCAGCGTGAGACTGGATGCCGAATACAAATCACACAAAGTATTCCCGGCACCAAGGAAAGACCGTGCACTTTATCTGGAACTCCAGAACAGATCGAGTAAGAATTTTTCTTGTTTCATGGCAAAAATATATGCCACATGATGCTTTTTGGATCATAGTTATTGTAACAGTGATGACTTTTACCTATCACCCATTGACTGATGGCTATAAAACCAAAAATTACAATATTAATATAAAAAAAAGTTAAATTATGCGATTAATAACATTCAGGGTTTGTCGTAATATGCTAAACGAGATAGTTGAGAGATCACAAGCTGGAACCCTTGGTAATGGGTTTAGTGGAAACCAGAATCAATCATCAAACACAGGCGGGGCAGCCTTGGGAGCTATGGGTGATGGTGTCGGGGAGAAATCCATAGAGATTAGTATCCCGCCAGACAAGTGTGGTCTTATCATTGGCAAGGGTGGAGAAACAATTAAAATGGTAAAAACTTTGCTAAATTTTAAATAAACTAATTTGCCACATGATGCTATTTGGATCATAGTTATTATACAGTGATGACTTCTACCTATCACCCATTAACTGATGGCTTGAAAACTTGACAATAATTATAGTTAACAATATATACTTTTTAAATTATCAATGTTTAAAATTTTTAGTTGCAACAAAGTCTTGGAGTAAAAATGTTGTTAATTCAAGATTCAACTGAAAATGTTGGCCAGAACAAACCTTTACGCATTAGCGGGCCTCAAGCCAGCATTGATGTAAGTTAAAAAGTTTGGTTCAAAAATTTTAAAAAATACTTTTTTTTTTCAAAAACATTTTTTTAAATAATAGTTATTTTTTAGAATGCTGTGAATGCAGTCCATCAAATGATGGCCCAAAGGGACCAACAAATTGCTCAACAAAAGTTGGAGAGAGATCCTAGCATGGAGGTAACAATCAATTCTTTAAAAATCTTAACAAATCCATGATGATATGGTAACATGCCAGTCTTGCTTCTGATTATTTTGATGCTAAATGTTACAAATATATCTGAGTATTATTATATAAAATCTACTATTTTTGTTCAAAAGTCAAGTATTAAATGTTAACATGTACAATTTTTAAATTGACTTTAATTTTTTTACAGAATAACATGTTTGGAGATGATGTGAATAAATCAATTATTCCTGTGCCAAAAGCTGCAGTTGGAGTAGTGATTGGCAAAGGAGGTGACATGATCAACCAGATACAAAACCTTACTGGTACCCGGGTGCAATTCAAACCAGGTAAATAAGCAAGTTTTTTTAATTTTTAGAAACTCTATGAAATGCGATGATTATACCCTGTGGTTCAGAAAATTTTAACGAAATTTTATGATCGACAACTTTTTAAACCCATGAGCAAAATTAATGTATTTAAATTTTTTTTAAATTTAATTTTGTTGTTTTTTCTTAATTTAAATATTATTTTAAATACCAGAGGATCCAACCCTGCCTGAGAGGATGTGCAGCATCATGGGACCCAAAGGAGGAGTTGATCATGCAATCCGTCGCATCCATGAGATCATCCAGAACGTCCAAGAGAGAGACGGAAACGGGGGAATGGGAGGAATGAACTTTGGAGGAGGAGGAGGAGGAGGAGGGGGAGGAGGAGGGGGAGGAGGTAAAGAAGTTTAATAAAGTTTTGATCATTTTTAGGTTTTATATTTATTTTTAACTTTAATTTCTTCTGATGTTAAAAAATTAAGCAAAGAATAAAAAACTATTTAAAATTACAAAGATGAGCTAACTAACTGCTTCCAGGTAATCGAGGCATGGGAGGTGGACCTGGCAGTGGTATGGGAAGTTTTGGTCAGTGGGAAGGCCCGGGTATGGGTCGGGGTCGAAACATGGGTGGGGTCACATCAGAAGAACATCTTGTGCCTGCCAACAAAACTGGATTGGTCATTGGAAAAGGTAAGTTTATCTTCAGTTTATTAAATTAAGCTACCTAAAAGCCATTTTAAAACAAATTCATATTGCCGGGTAAAAGTGTGTTTATTTATTTATTTTTTAAATACTATTATTTTATTTTCATAGGTGGAGAAACAATTAAACAGATTAATAATCAATCTGGAGCTCACGCTGAGATTCAGAGAAACCCTCCACCTGGATCGGACATCAACTACAAGACTTTTACCATAAAGGGTAAGCTAATTGCAATTTGCCAAGTTATATTTTCAAATTTAAGCCTTTTTTTCATTTCTTATACCTTTTTTATATTCAGGGACCCCTGATCAAATTAAACTTTGTCGACGACTCATTCAAGAAAAAGTTGACGGTGGACCGGGAGGAAATGGCACTGGAGTGTTGGGAAGTTCCCTTGGCGGGCCTCCCCCCAACTTTGGACCTCCACCCCAGGTAAAATATAATTTTTTTTTTTTAAATTGAGAGTTATGCTATGATTATACCCTGTGGTTCAGAAAAATTAATGTTCGAAAATATTTTAAACCCATGAGCATAACAAAAACTTAAAAAATAACCCAAAAAAATCATCATTATATTGACTGTTATTATTAACTTAATAGCAGGGTGGTTATGGTAGTATTGCACCAACAAGTTATGGCTTACCCAACCAGGGTCAACTACAAGCCCCACCCCAAGGTCAACCCAACCCCTCGTACCAGCAACCATGGGGAGGTAACCAGTTCCAACAATGGAACCCCAACTCTGCTGTCTCAAACCCACAACAGAATGGAGCTGACCCAAGTAGGGGGAATTTTTCTAACATATATATATATATATGTATTTATTAGTTTGGCATTACTTTAAAAATGATTTTTACTTTTTTACACAGACAAAGCTGTGATTGATTCTAACAGTGCTGCCTTGCAATCTTACTTGCAACTTTATGGTCAGGCTGGTCAAGCACAAGCTTATCAGCAGCCAACTGGTGGGTAGATTTCGATATAATTAACAGCCAAAATGTATGCAATTCAAAGCGACAATAAGACAAAATAAATAATATTTTGTTTTTAGCTTCAGCGGCTCCTGCTACAGCTGCTGTGGCAGCTGCTTCAGCCACCCAAGAAGATTATACAAAGCAGTGGAATGATTATTTTAAGCAAACTGGTGAGCACAAAATATATTTTCTATTTTTCATTTTAATTTAAAAAAAAAAATCGGTAGTTCTAATCTATTTTTTGTAGGAGTTGTGCAGTCTGGAGTTGGTGACCGCCAACAAGTTGCAGTGGCACCTGCAGCTGTGGCAGCTGGCATTCCACAACAGGTTGCTACCCCCACTCCAACTGCTGCCGGAGCTCAACCTGCAACTACACAGGTAAATAATTTAATATTCAGTGTTTTAATATTTTGCTGCCTAAAACTTTAATGATGATATTGTAACATGCCAGTCTTGCTTCTGAATATATTGATGTTAAATGTTACAAATTTGTCTGATAAAATTTCCCTAAAAAATACTGTTTTCCCATTTATTAGTTCCTTTTTACAGCTTGCTAAAGTTTATAAATACTTTTACAGGCAACTGCTGATTATTCGGCAGCATGGGCAGAATACTACAGACAATATTATGCCATGCAGGGACAGGCTCAATATGCTGCAGCAGCTGCTGCAGGACAGCCACCTGCTCAACCCTAAACTTCTCCCCAAGTTTATTTGTACATAGTTGGGTCTCTTAACAAGGTGAGTTTAATCATTTAATTTTTTTACAGTAAGATTTTACAATACAGTTTATGGTGAATATGTTATTGTAAAGTTGCTATACAATCCCGAGTGTAAATTATCTTTCATATTACGCGTAAGAATTTTTAAGTCGTCGCAATATAGCTTATCTTGGTATATCGCTTTTATATTTTTGTACTTTCGTGGTTGCTAATTTAATTTTTGTTTTTATTTTTCATAAACTTAGTTAAGTGAGGTCGGTTGTTCAAAGTGCTATTAAATTTTATGTTTATTGAAATTATTATAATTAGGTAATTGGTGCTTACAGTATGTTGTTTTTTTTTTAATCTGTAATGTTTATTAAATAATTGACTATTTTTTAATAAGGTTTTTTGTAAATTAAAGAAAAACTGTAACTAAAATCTTAAATTTAAGTTTGATGTTACTTATTATTACATTTAAATAATTAAATCTGTAAATTGTTCATATATATTTAAGTATTACAGATATATTTTAACTAAATAATTATGATTTCTGTATGCATAAAATCTGATTTTTGATTCATTTTGTAATGATGGTAAAATCAGTATTTAATTCTAGTTATAAATCACAATAGTGTCCCAGTTTATTTACCTAAAAACAAAAAACACTTTTCCGCATAACAAATTCCCGTTAATGTTTTCAAATCCTAATTCAGAAATTGTTAACCACTGACAATGAGCATTTTTGTGCATTTGTTTAAAATGTTCATATACACTGCTTTAATTTAACACTTAAAATCTAAATTTAAACACAACCTTAATTCTACAAAATGTATGTGTATGAGGTTTTGCATGTAAAACAGTAAGTTACAATCAAAAAATAGTGTACAGTTATTGCTAAATTTAAAATGTAAGTGAATTAGTAAAACCTGTGTAGTTTTAATATTTTGATCTGTTAATGCAGTAAATGTCAGTTTAATCCGTCTGTTACACCAAAACGTAATTACTGTAGCTAATCTGGTCGAAAATTGAGTAAGTTTTATTAATTTGTTTCCTGAAAAAATAACAAATATGTTGTTTTCTGATGCAATATTATTGTTTCCATTGATTGATTATGATTCGTTATTATCATGACATCATGAACTGTATTAGATGCAATTTTGTCGATGCCACTACTTTGTTCTTTTGATGCAATTTCTTTCTGTGCCAATTGATTCGATGCAATATCTGTTGATGCCAATTCATTTACCGCAGTTTCCGCCCTGTGAATCGTTTTTAATGCAATATTTGTTGTGCATTACTAACAAGTTTTCTTTTTATCTGCCTAGATACCCACTCAAAAGAGGTCTGACGGGCTCTTCAGCTTTTGTAAATATTTTCCCTTTTATCTGTCTGTTTGTCACACAACCCACTTGGAGTATTACGCATTTGGAAAGAAAGTAAAATCTCAGTATTTAAACCTCAACCATTTCCATATGCGATTCCTTATTACACACCGGCATTACCTAGGATATAGCTCGACCCTTAAGCCAATTGGTTTTACTATAAAGACGATAGACACTCAGTGCATGCTTTGTAGTGCAAATGCATATTAGGTCGCAGGGTAAAAAAATAGTGTGCCACAATGACACATGTTGTCATTTTACGTGGTGTGACACGTAGCCACACACTTCAAGAGCTTCTAAAATTTTGCTTGTTGCCACAGTAGGCAAAACTGTATAGCACATTTGATAACTATAACTTAAAGCTACATCTGTGAATTTAAAATCAATTTTATGGGTTGTTTGTTTGTTTGTTGCCGTGTTTTTTTGTTGATTGTAAATAGTCTTTGTTTTAATAATGTAATCTTGCTGTCTGGTGCAAATGATAAGCGTGCGTCGTTTCTCCCATAAAGTAATAACTCGAAAACCACTGTTATAAGAAGAGCCAAGTAATTATTTTAAATTGTTGTAGCGATATTATATTAGAAATAGCCTTTTTAAGCGTTATGATTGCCTCGCGTTATGATTGCCTCGCGTTATTGACTTTGATTTTTATTATTTCATTTTCGCTGTTTTGCAAAACAATATTTTCGAGCGTTTCGTTTCTCGTTTTTACCCCAATGTTATTTTCACTGACTAGTTGCACTTGAAAAAATTTAAAAATGCGCGTTTTTATTTCTCTCGTGGCTATTCCAAGGTGTTCCCTGCTTGTGTATTATTCTGTTGGTTAAGTGCTAATGTTAAACATCATGTTGTCATTTTACTTGCTGCTGTCTTCTAAGTATCGCTCGCGTTTAAGAATTAAATTTACTTCAATTTTTTCCATGATGATATTACTATTCACGCCTTATCGTGTTTTATATTTATGCCCGTAGTTAGAATTCCTAAGCAATGAATAAAACCGTTTTTAACATTTATTTTTTGTAACAATAATGTGCTATTTGAGAACGACGTACCTGTGAGTATTTTTACTTTATCATTTTTTTACAGTAAGTAGTCCTGTAATCTTATATATATTAATGTTTTGTGTGTGTTATTTTAACCAGAATTTTGCATGTATTTTTCTTGTGCATTTATAGATCTGAAAGATGACCAGAGAAATGACAATACCTGTACATACGTCATTGTAAACACAAAAATAGTGATTTATTAAACATGTGTTAGTTTGGAAGAGCCTTTATTGGCATTATTTTTGCTGCATTTTAATCCACAGACTAAGCAAGTAAAAGCATTTCGAGCAATGCTGTGTTTTTTTTTCGACTGGTCATTTTTAACTAGTGAGCTTTAAGATAAAATTCCACTTTTGTGCATTCTACGAGTTATACTCATGTTAATCGCCACTTTTGCGCTGTTGCCATTTTATTTTTTGTTAACTTTGGATTTCGCTAATTTATGGTTGTATTATTTTGTTGTTTTGCCGAACTTTTTTTTCTTCCACTAAGCCAATCATTTTGGTCAACTGTGTGTGTGTTTTGCGCTCGCGTTTTCGTTTATGCAAATTCGACTGCATTTTTGTGCCCGCTATCGACTTAACGTTCAAATTCTCTTCTTTACCCTCGTTCAAAACGCTATTTTTATACAAATCGCTTCGCATAATATTATATTTCATCCTTATTCTAAGTTACCGATGCTATTTTAGTCTATTATAACATAATGCTACTCTTAATATTTCTCGTGTTTGTTTTCGCTTTTGAATTTAACAATTAAACCTCGCAGTCGCGCCACTGTGACACTCTCTAATAATTTTACTTTATAATGTTCGAAGTTTTCTTTTCTGTTGTTTAAATATTTTTTTAAATCGATGTAGTTAATGCAATTTGTTTTGCTAAAAGTGGCCAGAATGAAAAATTTAACACAAGTTGCTCAAATATTCTGTTTTTTTTATAAACAAATATTTTAAACTTGACCAAATGTTTTTTCACTTGCTGGTTTGTGGATTAAAAAGCAGCCCCAAATATTGTAAATATTAATATAAATAAAAGTCTGTGTGCTTAGATTTTATCTGTATTATAAAGTGTGTGCATGTTAAACCCCTTACAATAAAACTTGTGTTTTTTTAATCCTTACTGAATTTCTAAATGTAAAAATTGGTTGATTATTAAACTGCCATATACTGATTTTAAATTTAAGTTACAACAAAAAATGTTAAAGTGTTAGTTTTTACTGTTGGTACCGAAACATACTTTTTTTGCTATAAAATTGTGGAATTCTTATATTATCGTATTGCTTAATCAAAATTTTTGTTTTTAACTTTTCTTTTTAAAGTTGTCCCGCTCTAAACAATTCTAAACATTTTGTTTCTTTTAGTGTGAAATATACAAATGTGCCCACACAATTTAAATGACTTGTTTTATTTTTTAAAAGATAAGTGAATTATAAAGAAATTACTAAAAAACATTTAATACAGCTGTTGCCACTTGCCAATTACAGTTAATTAAACTGCATAGAAATATACAACACCCAAAGTTTGTGCTTAGATTTTTTTACCATGTGTCTTCTGCCCACAACTGAAAAATAAAATTGTAGTAAGAGATTTAAACATTTTTTTTTATAAATTGTCATAACTTACTTTTGGTATACAATGATTTGGGTCAAACATGTCTTGTGTTACACTAAAATGGTCAGCATTCTCAAAAAATTTGTAATAAAAGCAAATGTTTTCTTTTTCCATGGCCTAAAATTGTATGAACCAATATCAATTAATTAAGTATTGTCCCGAACCAAAAAATGTAAAGTTAATGCAACAAAATAAAGGCATATAAGCAGGTGTAACCTTTTTGTAGTCCAGATTACTTTTTTTAATTGTAGGAGCATCATTTTGTACCTCAACCAATGCAATTTTAAAACCATATAAACTTTGATTGGTAGCAAGTTGTTTCACATGATTAATTGGGCTGTATTTTGTAGCCTCGGCACTGTGTTACAAAAATAGTTATTAAAAGAAGGAATGGGTATTTAAATATATCATATAACCTACTCATTCATTTTCAATGGGACATTAACTATGGTCTTGATCAAATGATTTAATTCGTAGATTCCGCACGATAACACAAATCGTATCGTTCTCGTTTTAAAATAATTGGCAACACTGGGATTAAATTTTTTCCAATCAGTTGAAGCAATAAGTGCTGCCTCAGTTCCACCCGCAGAATGCCCGCTAAACGTTAAACTTTTTGCTTTTGGAAACTTTGTGCATATAAAATCTACAGATTGTAGACATTGTTGAACAATCAAAGTCATAGACCCTTAAAAAACAAGCTTAAAATTTATTAATCAACTCTTTTTTTGTTGCAATTTGCCACTTAAATACCTGTTGGTGCTAAATCTTTTCCAACGAGTATTAAAATTTTGTTGGAAAGCGTCACAGGGGAAGCCAAGTAACGGTAAATTGCAGTGCTAAACAAAAACGTGATGACTTTAATTTAAATGATTTATGCTAGGCTTTGCAAAAAAAGAATAACAACGTACCTTCCTTCCTGCCAATATCCACCATGATAGAAAACAACGATGCTCGTTTCTATGCGAATAAAAACTTGTTTACAATATAGAAAAGAACTATTTTTACTATGAAAACGTTAACATACCTTCCGTGTGTTTGTCTGGGTAGAATATGTCCACTTTTTGCGAAGGACCGTCACCATATGGTATGTCTAAGTCATATTTTGTTAGCTTTTCCAACGTCGATTTCGAGTTTCTAGTGTTTGTTTCGAGAAACTCGTTAATAACATGTTCTCTAGTCTTTCCTTTTCTGTTCGCATGAAACGAAGCCATACAATTTACTTTCCAGTCTAAGTCACTTTCCATACTTACTAACTTGCTTCTTTTCATGAATAGTTAAATGAAAGTAAGAAAAAGGTGTCTAAAAATAGTAGCAATGCTAAAGATCAAAGGATAAATAGTTATAAGGCTACATTTTACTTGTACCTTTAACAAAGTGTGTACTTTTGTATAACTTGTTAATACAACAATAAAGCGCTTTCATATGGCTGACTAATCATTTCAAGCTGTGTATGATTGCAGTTCTAACCGCCAAAATTTACACAGTTCGCTATGCTTCGACGGAAATAAAAGTACCTTTTTTGTTATATTTAAAGCGTGCCTGTTTAAACTATTATACTGGCAATGTTTGTATTAAAATCGCACTGTAACTTTTGGCAAGATACAACATTTCTTTCATTGTTAGTTAATACAATAATAATAAATTCTTGGTAATGTCTTTTAAAAGTATACACTTAATTTACGGTATATGTAAATCCATGTTTAATAATATGGGTCTTTTCAAAGAACAAAATCGCCAAGTCCGTTTTTAAAACCAGCGTTTGCTTATAAACTAAAGGAAAAAAGAGTGGTTTAAATAAAATATGTAATTAATTCCTGGAAAACAAATTCAAAGTTTTCATGTAAAAGGGTTGTCAAATATATACCACAAATGTAAAAAAGTAAATATAAACACAATATTTTGTTGTTACTTCATTTATTCACGACCCTTAACCTACTTTAAAAAAGTTGTTAAATATGATCCTTAATTGTGTAACATGATTTTATACAACAACACGAATTTCCCCACACCACTTTCGATTACCATGCTTCTTCAGCCCAAAACTAAAAAATACAGAGTTAACAATTGGTATAAAATAGAGTAATACTAGTTTACATAACCTACTTTTGGTATACAATGGTTTGGATCAAATATGTCTTGTGTTACACTAAAATGGTCAGTATTTTCTAAAAACTTGTGCAAAAAACGAACATTTCCCTTTTCCATAGCCTGTAATAATTAAAACAATGCATTGTACACAAAAAATGTAAAGTGAACCCCACAACAAACACAAATTTAACCTTTTTGTAGTCCAGATTACTTTGTTTAATTGTAGGAGCCTCGTTTTGTAC
Source organism: Corella eumyota (assembly GCF_963082875.1). Classification (NCBI taxonomy): domain Eukaryota; kingdom Metazoa; phylum Chordata; class Ascidiacea; order Phlebobranchia; family Corellidae; genus Corella; species Corella eumyota. The sequence goes on from NC_137491.1 coordinate 8,894,578, forward strand.
CTCAACCAATGCAATTTTAAAATCATATAAACTTTGATTGACAGCAAGTTGTTTCACGTGATTAATTGGACTGTATTTTGTAGCCTCCTCTCTGTATAAATACATTATTCAATCTTAAAATAAAAAAGTAAAAAAATCGTTACATACTTATTCATTTTTAAGAGGACGTTGATTACAGTCTTGATTAAAGAAGTCAGCTCGTAAACTCTACACAACAACACGAATCGTATCGTTCTTGGTTTAAAGTATTTGGCAACACTGGGATTAGTTGTCGCCCAATCAGTTGAAGCAAGAAGTGCTGCCTCAGTTCCCCCCACAGAGTGTCCGCTAAACGTCAGAGATTTTGCCTTTGGAAACTTTTTGCATATAAAATCTACAGATTCTCGGCATTGTTTGACTATGGACGTAACTGTGACTAAATAAAAAAAGTCTTTTTTACAGGTAGTTTTTATTTTAACTCACAACGTTTAAATACCTTTAGGTGCTAAATCCTTTCCGACAAGAATCAGAATTTTGTTAGATAACGTTACCGGCTGGGCTATGTAGCGATAGTGATCTTTGCTATAATAAATTTTAAATACAATTTTGTTAACCAAGCAAGTAAGGTAGAATAGTTAAGACACTCTTATTCATACCTTCCTTCCTGCCAATATCCGCCATGGTAGAAAGCAACAACGCTTGTTTCTACGTTAAAAATTGTATATAACGAAATGCAGCCCATAATATTATTGCAATATTGATCGTTTTATTTTAAAAACTTCAACAATAACTAACCTGGTGTTTAAGTTTCTGGGTAAAAAATGTCAACTTTTTGTAATGGACCGTCTCCATATGGGACGTCTAATTCGACACTTTTCATCATTTCCAATGTCGATTTTGAGTTTTTTATATTTGTTTCAAGGAAATCTTCAAGGAATTCTTCTCTTGTTTTTTCCTTTCTTCTTGCATGATATGAAGGAAAACAATTCACCTCCCAGTCTAAGTCTCTACTCATAATAAGTGTGTTACTGTTAATTTTCTAGTTATATAAATTCTGAAAATTATAAAGCCTAAACAATATTTAGTATTGGTCGCGTGCCTAATTTTGTATATTTGCAAGCTAGCACTATTGAGGTTTAACATTTCCATATGCTTTAAAGCATATTTGTTTTGTAACGAACTGTTTTAAAGCTTGCCTAATCAGTCACGCGTTAAATTAATATACATTAAGGTACAAGGTTTAGTGTAAAAACTTTACTTTTAAACTTAATTATTTCTTTAAAACTTTGTTAAATACTACATTTTTTGTAACGCGCTTTAAATTAATTTAAAAAATCTGACAGCGCACCACAAATGCTAGTATTTTTTGTTACAGCTGGGCATTATTTCTTCGAAAAGTTCTTTAGCTTTGCGCAGAGGCGATATCGTAACCAATGAGGTTTATCCGAGGTGCGATTATTGCTAGTTGAAAACTATTCCCAATACCCCGCCCTGACGACGTGAAAAACCGTCGGCTGAGGCAATTTCTGAAGAGTTCTACGTGAACTCAAACTTTACTGAATAAACTAAAAGAAGATATGTAATTATCATAGAAGTTATGTAATTATCATATGCGTTGTTGTGTTTAAACTAGTGAAACTATATTTATGGGTATTTTGATTTTGCAATGGTTTTTATATAAAAATGTTATTGTATTCATCGAATTTTTTTCCCGTAAACTTGTATGTTTTTTTACTCAAGTTTATAGACACTAGTTAAATTTATGGACTTATTTTCCTATTCGACTGTGATAATTTTTTTTTAATTTTAAAATATTAATAACTTATTAAATACACTTTTGTAATAGAAATTTAAAAATAATTAATACAAATATTCAAAATTTCTGTGCTTCAGTCATGCGTTAAAGATTGCCTTTTTCTTTTACCGATAACGTAGTAAACGTGAAAACATGGAACATGATTTCAAACACGCGTGTAATAGGAGGCGTGCTTACCAAAACGTGGGCATGTCATGAAGGGCAGTTGTTGTTGTAGGTCATAACAGTTTCACTTTAATTTAAAAGATAGCTATGGAACAGCTTACGTGATACTATAGAAATGGCTAGATTTCTAGCAAGTCGTACCTCAAGTTTAACATTACTGCGCAATATTTTGGTTAAAAGTAGCCGCAATATCAATATTTGCAATTCGAACGCTCTGTCTACCGATTCCACGTGTCAAAACGAAAGTAGAAAAAGGCCACCTGCCCCACCAGCAGGCTTGTGTTGTATGAGTGGTTGTGCAAATTGTGTTTGGATTCAGCATGCCGAAGAACTAATGAAATTTTACAAAGAATCCGGGAATGGAAAAGCTGAAGCATTGATGTCAGTTGAGAAAGAAGTACAAGACGAAAGTTTAAAAGCCTATCTTAAGTTTGAAATAAGTTTAATGCCAGAGTAATATAAATGCTCTTATTTTAAAGGTATTTTTCAACTATAAAAGTCGGCTTAGAAGATTACTGTATTAGTTTACATGCATTTCACAAAACTCTATTTAAAAAGAATATTGATTTATAGTGTTTGTCTATTATTTAGCTCTAATTTTTTTTATATAAAATGGTCCCATATGTAACTGAATAAGAATGTGGTGTTATTTAATGTTTATTAGAATTATTTTAACACCTTTAAAGTGGGTTATTAGTTAATTACTTTTGCAAATGTCTGTAACTAACAAACTGTGCTTAAACTGTATCAGTGTTATTACTTAATAATTTACATTTCTTCAATTATACAAGTTGTGAATTTTGTGCTATTTTAATTGCAATGCTAAGACAATGATGCAATATTGTATGTTGTGGGATGTTATTTGTCATGCAGTTATGACATCTAAATTACTGAATGAAATGAGATAATTACTCAAGCCTACAAGAATTTTATATTTAACTTCAAGATTAATATATTGCTAATACTATTTTTCTAGCATTTAGGATCTTGAAAAATTTTCAGTCTAGCTTTTGCTGAGCTAGATTTTTGAAACGGTTCTATGATAATTTGCTCAAACCAACTTTAAAACTTACAATGTGGTCCAAGTACAAAAACCAAACCACGCAATGGATTTTATCACAAAAACTATAGTTTACCGTTTGCGCCAAAAAAACTTTTCAAGAATCAAGTTCTAATAAAAGTAATAAAGTTTTGTTGTATAAAAGTTTAACAGAAGGTAAAAAAATTTGTGATTTTATTGAATAATTACAAAAATTTTAAAATGAATGTGTCTGGGAATGAATTTTTAAATGATGATGAAGTTACAAATGATGTAAAAGAATTAATTCGAAAACAAAGTGGTTTAAAGGAAGATTCAAGCAAAAAAATAATCACCAATGGAAACACTTCACCTAAAGGTGTGAAAAGTGAAAATGAAAACGAAGAGTTACAATGCAACGGAACAAACGAAACAGAATACAAGCAGGAAGATAAACTAAACGGTATTTGCAACGAAAACGCTGATGATTTGAGCAACAGTTATGACGGAAATTTAACTTTAACAGAAGCGAATGAAAAATCATCTGCGAATTTACCAGCTCAAGAAGATTTTAATTTTGAGAAGTTGACGACGTCATCTTTAAATGGAAAGGAAGAGGAAGAAGAGCTGTACTCGGCAAGTGTGGGATCAAACATGGATGACAGTGATGTGGAAGACAATATTACTTCATCGCCTGGTAAATAAAAAAAAAATTTTAAACTTTTACGTTGAACAAAATTTCACTTTATAAAAATTCCTTTTACTTTTATTAAATATTTGCTAAAGTTTTGCATTGTATTCAGGTTTTTCATAGTCATTGTATAATTAATATTCTTTGTCATATTTACTTAAGCTCTTATATGATAATGCTTAGATGGGCAGTAACAACCAAGCTTTTTACATTTACCTCTTAATATTGTAGACAGCAAGTCGAACAGAAAAAAATCGATCCAAAAGAGAGTTTTGGAGTGGTTTGATACCAACCACCAAAGTGATACAATTCATCGATTGAACGTGTTTAGAAAAAGCAAACAATTTTGTGACCTTGTTTTGTTGGTAAGTTATATTAATTTGTCAAAAAAAGTTTCAATTATAATAGTGTGTTGTTTAAGTAAAATAAAAACTTTTTTTAACGTGGCATAAATCTTATGGTTACATTATTGTGCTTAAAATAGACTCACAACAAAAGCAAAAGTTTGAATGAATTTGTTTAAGTTAAAATAGCCTAAGACTAGTATCAATTCAAAGACCCTTAAGTTATTTTAGCCTAAGTACGTTCTTCCGTCTATGCTTAGTCTAGCAAATTTCTTTGTTTGAATTTTTTTTGTGAGTACTCTTTATCGGAAGTGTGCTACTGCAGTACATTTCAACAAATGGCTTAAACTAAAGTGTGCTTTGCTTTTTTTTAAGCTTTTTTGATTGACTTTCGTTTTTTAAAAACAATAAAGTAGGATAATATACTTAATTAAAAAAATATATATATAGTAAGTTGTGTTTTTCTTTAAATCAAATTTTAAAATAATATTAATGTAAAAATTATTTTACCAAAGCTATTTTAATAAAATTTTAAGTTAAAAATTAAAAATCTATTTTTCAATTTTAGGTGGGAGGAAAAGAGTTATACTGCCATCGTGTGATTGTTGGTGGAGCCTCCAGGGCAATATTTGACGAGTTATGCAAGGGTGAGCAGGAAACAGGGCCGCTGGCACGAATACCACTAGATGTTTCTAGACCAGGGGTGTCAGCTGATGCTGTCGAGATTTTGGTCGACTACATGTACACATCAAAGTAAAAAAATTTTTTTTTTTCTTTTAATTATTTTTACTCATGTAAAAAATTGGAATAAAGATTCAAACTTAATATTTTTTCAGGTTGGTTATTCCATCTAAATTTGTGACTCTGGTGTACAAAGCTTGCTTACAACTGGGAGTAGAAAAAGTCACCCCCCTATGTAGAAAACATATTATTTCTGAACTGGAACCGGAGGATTGCATTCAAACCAGAAGGTTAGAATCGCTTCAAATTTTAATTACAAAAAGATTGATTATTAATGTGATTAGGTTTTAGATTTTATCTTAAAACTTGTGTTGTTGTTTATGTTGGTTATAGATTGGCATCAAATGTTGGTGATCATGATTTAATTGAGTTTGTTGACAGCTACATCGAGGAAAATTTTGAGGCCGTATCATCTTGCAATGAATTGCTAACCTTACCCAGAATACAGGTAATTATTGTTCTTTTTTTATTTTGAAAAAGTTTAAAAAAAAATTTAAAACTCTTGGTTTCTGGCTGTGCAGAATGCTGCTTTCTAACTTACATAAATCTTCCCAGTTGTCACAGAATGATAGAATGGGGTTAATAGGTAGTCTGGAATTAGGCCACGACAGGGCAAATAGGTTTGGTGCTGTCATCTGGGTTTAATAAAAACAAGACAGCAATGTTTTAGATGTTTTTGTAAGGCTGTTTACACAGATTCTGTTTTGCTCTAAATCTAAATTTTATGACCTAATTTTATTTTATGGTCTGTAAAACCCAAAAAATGTTTTCCAATTTTAAAATGTCAACAACTAGTAGTCAATAAATAATTTAAATATGCAAATGCAAGTTAATGGGGATTTTTTAAATCACAGTTTTGTAATGCGACTTTGTAAATAAAAGTAATCAATTTTGTTTAATATTTAGATGGAGATTACAGTTACATCCAACTCGAGTGTTGTGAACATTTTATCTTCAATGAACTTGAGAGATGGGATTCTGAGTACTTCTGCTTTGTCCTGGATATGCGGGGTTATTCAACAGAAAGGGGGACATTATCTGGAAGACCTAACTGAACAGGTTTGCTTAGAAATATTTTAAAATTTTTATTTAGTCATTTATTTTTTAGTATATTTGTATATAGGCTTTATATGTATATAGGCTACTTCAGATTTATATGTATATAGGCTACTTCAATCTTTACGAATTTCGCTTTTAAATTTTGTAATTATAATTTTTGTTATCATATTTTAAGACACATATCCTAATTTGGATTAAAAAAATTATTAACTGAGTTACAAAATTCAAATATAAGTCAGTAAGTAAGCAATGATGTTGATATAATCTCTTGTATAATATCAATACTAAAGTATCATTGGTATTTGCTATGGTGTGGTTATTCTGTTAAATACTTTATCTCATGGGATTGCAATGGTATGTGAACAACTAAGTTAAAATTAATTACTATTGGGTGAATGTCAATTTCAGAATAAGGGAAAAGGGCTTAGGGTATAATAGGTTGCCTAACTTAATTAAATACTGTGGTTTATGCTTTTAAATGAGGTAGTTCACACAGGAAGTTTTGGTTATTTACATTACAATGGCAGCTACTATACCATGGTTAAATTATGTAAAACTATTGTTGATTGTTTATATATACAGTTTAAAAGTAATTTGTGAAAAAAGTTTTTTTTAAATATAAACAATTCAAAATATGAAAACTAAAAAAAATGTTTAAATTTTAGAAATGAGTAAATTTTACACAAACTAATTTTTAGAGGAAATAAATATAAATATTTAATCAATTTTATTTGATTGACGGTTTTTAGCAATTGTGGTTTGTATCTTATCAAATTATAAAAACAAATATTCACACATTTTTTTATTTTTAAATTAGGTTTTAAATGTATGTTTATGAGACCCAATTTCATGGTGCTAATATGCAGAATTGGTGGTATTTTTAAAAGTTTTTAAAACATAGCAAAATTAAGTTATAGATTTTAACAGACTTGACATTTAGTACTTTAGTTTTATTTGTTAAATTAGGCTATTTTAAATCTAAATTTAAAACTAATTGTTTTTATAAACAACTGTAATTGCAAAATCACTAATAAAAAAACTTTAAAATTACTATTTTACATGTTTTATTTTATTTGCTTTTTTAATTAAACAACTATATAAATAAAAAATGTAATTCTGTGGTTGTTTTAGCAAAATTATTGAATTTGTCATCACCTTTTAAAATATTTTTAATACCTTAAAGTGAAACTATCTGTGAACAAATTCTTTATCAAAAACACATGTTGTAAGTGACAGAGGGTTTTTGATTTACGCAGTAAAGTGACAACAAATTTAACCTCTTATTTTTACAAGTGTTAAAAATCTTTATAATTTTCCAAGCTACTGATTCTTATTTTTGATTTGATTTTTATTGATTAAAAAGATATAATCTTTAAATTTTATATTACTGCAGAGAGAATTTTATATTCTAAAAAAGATTGCATAAAATTAAATATTGATTTTTTAATTTATTTTTTACTGTTAGTAGTTTAATATTTATTATTTTGAAATGTATTTCGGTCTGCATTTTCAGGTAATAAATCAATTAGCAAAGGTTTTCTTTTAAACTACTTTGCCGGTTTTAATTAATAACTTTACTCAATACTTTTAAATCCTGGTTATACAATTGTTATGATATTAATTAATTAATCGATTTCCCCCTTAGTAATAAATTATCTTTTATTTCCGATGTAATGTGTATGATTCCTAACAATGCTTTGTTTATATTTGGGTCAGACTAATACTAAAATAAGCAAATACTGCAACACTGCAGGATTTATATAAACACAATATATAGATGTATACATACAGTTTTTAAAAACAAATGTTTATTGGGTTAGTTATTATTATGAAAATTTAAATTTTTGTATAATTAGCCACATTTTATCTGCTTTTATTTTCTTAGAAAATCCAATTCCAGAGTTTAGTTTTTTACCAATTTAAGATTAATCTTATCTCGTTATGTTCTGATTACGGTTATGCATGTTAACCAATATTTATACATTTTATTTAACCTCTTTTCTAACTTTGACATTTAATTTTTCGTGGAATCATGTTTTAAAGACTTTTATCTTGACAAGAACATTTTGGCAGTTACATTAGATTAAAAAGATGATAATCTTTGCTTCTTTAATTAAAAAAGTTAAGACTTGGGCTTTATTTAAGTTAATTTTGATTTTTATATCAGTATATTTTAAAAACACAAAAGAAATAATTTTGCTGTTTATTTAGTATTTAACAATGGAATTATTTCAATGGTATAAACTGTTTCACCATAACAGTTGTGGTCTGGGTAAATTATGTTTGAATATATAAAAAAATTATTTTACTTTTGACCACAATATTAATTTATCCAAATTTATGAAAATTTTACGCATTTTCAATAACTGAGCATTTATGTATAGTGTTTTTTTTAGTTGATTGTAATTGTCATTTAAGTGCATTGTTAACTAAGGAAGTTGTAAAATAATTGTCAACTTTATTTTTAGTGTTTATGGTTTATAAAACACTCATGCAAGGCAACCTAACTTCCTTTTTATACGTTTTATGTGCGTAACCTATGTCATTATCATGTTGTTACTATTAGTTTCTTCTGACTGTAAAGTTTTATTTTTGGCCCAGAAACTTGTGATGTCATAACTTCGGTTAATATTTCTTATTTGTCATTCTGATGACACATTTTTTTGTTTAATTTAATAGTGTGGTAAATATATATTGTATTTCTTAATAATTAGAAATATGATTCACTAATCACTGGAAATATTGATTATTGCTTAAGTTAAGTCTTATGTCTTAGTAAATGGAAAAAAATCAATATTTTTGTAGTGTAATACCTTTGTAAAATACCCAATAGCAAAATGATGTAGGAAAAATTTAATTAATTTTACTATGGAAAATTTTATGAAATGTTTCATAATGTTATAAAATAATCTGAACATACAAAAGTATTGGTATTACGTCTGCAAAGGTCATACGGTTGTGATCTTTTTCCTGTGAATTTGTATTAGATATCACACTCTTGTGTTTATTATCACACTATTGTGTTTATTCATTGTTTTTACTGTAACTAAAGTCTGTGAAGGAGTAATACAATCACCCGTAAACATGATTTAAAAAACAGCTTTCAATATACATTCAGTTGATTACGAATTCTTTTATTTTTAAAGTATTGAATTATTTAAATACCATCTATTACTAAAGAAAAATGATTCAATACTAGTAACATTCTTTTTGAAATATCAGTGAATGATAAAAAAAATTAAAATATTTTTTTACCGTACTTTTTAAAAAGCAAGTTAGTATTTTATTGCTTAGTTTTTTATTTATATTTTGTTTTTTAGATACAAAGAGTTCCTGTGGAGGATATCACAAATGCTGTTTCATTTACATCCTCTCTTATCTTCAACAAGCGGAGAACATCCAAGGAATCGGAACACAGTAATAATTCAAATGGAGACGGAACCGTTAATGGTAAAATACAGATACATTATATTTAAAAAAAGAAACAAATATAGGCCTAAAGTTTAAATGCCATTTGTGGTGTTGGTATATTAATAGAGAAATACTGTTTTGTGCAAACACGCCAACGAATATTTTTTATTATTTTTGGATTTGGTTTTAAAAAACACACTAATTAACTCGGTCTAAAATGTTACTTTTTTAGGTAAAATGAGTGGTAGTAAGGTAAGATTGTCAAGATCTTCTTCAATGGATTCACTTGCTACAAACGAGTCAGGGGAGAGCTGTGACCACTTACACTGCCACCCGGAAGGTGAATGGAAGGTTGTGGCTTCAACACCGGCCAACGGAAGTGGTAAAAATTTTTTTCAGTGTTTGTAATAGGGGGGTGGAATATTTTTTAAAAAAATTAGTAAACTATGTTTTAAATAATAATACTAATGTGGGCAGCATCTTTTTTGTTTGTTTCAGTAATAGACAGTGATGACGTTGAGTTATTTATATTTAAAAAGTGTTATTTTTAGTTAAAATATTTCATTTACACCCACAATATGTTGTAATTTTTTATAAAAAATACTACGTAGAATAATAATTAAATTTACATGTAATTAAAAAATGATTTAATTTTACATTTGATTTATATTAACAATTAGAATTTCGAAACCAGGATTTTTTTTTAGGTTTAAAAATTACTTTTTTTAATCTACAGAGCATGTCATAGCTCTTTGTTGTATAGGAGACATACTGTGCACACTGTCAATTAGGTTGCCTAGCAATTCAGAATTTGTCAAGTATGTTGTTAACTTGTTATATATGTATATTTATATTATATTATTTTTTTTACGATATTGTCAATCCTTTACTATTAGATTTACAAGTTTGTTTTATTGTATTTTTTGACAACTTTTTTTATAATTAATTACTTCTTTATTTTTTTATAATAGTGAGCACTCTGATATTCTCAATAACTATCACCATAGTAACATGATGTCATCTGTTAGTTCACCCTCTGTGTCCACCTCTTGTAGTTCATCTGTTGGGTCAATTGCTTTGTTGGGGCAACTGGGGCAAGCAAGATGTGCCGCTGGGGTTGCTGAACTAAATGGGAAACTTATTTGCGCAGGTTTGTGTTTTGAGAAAAATTTATGATTTTCAAATTTTTATTTTTTTATGTTCTATTTGAAAACAAAGAAATGAAATTAAAGTATAAATAAAACTAAATTTTCCAACCAGGTGGATTCAACCAATCAGAATGCCTCGATTCAGTTGAAACTTACGATGCGACCCTAAATCGCTGGAGTCAGACTTCGCGCATGAGAGAACGCAGAGCTCGTTTTTCAGTGGCAGTCCTCGATGACATCTTGTACGCGATTGGAGGATCTTCTGGGTCACATGACCAGATCTCGGTGGAGCGCTATGATCCGAACAAGGAGGTTTGGTCCCATGTGAAACCTCTTCTTATGCAATGCTCTGAAGCTGGGGTAAGTAACAACAAAGATAAGGCAATTTTAATTTACTGCTAAATGTCATTAAGAAAATGCTGTTAAAACAGTTGTTTTTTATATATCTTTATTCTTAATTGTGGAGCTGCTAATTAAATATTGACTCAGCAGGAGTTAATACTGTTTATGGTGCCTTACTTAAGGGTGCTACAGCATGAGAGCAGTGGGGATTGGACCCACGACCTCCTGTAGTGTAGCAAGTATTGTGACTACCACACCAACCCATATTTAGTTTAAATACATGTCTAAGTTTTAAAAATGAAACCCGACTCTAGGTTGCAGTATTTGACAAGTTGTTATATTGTGTTGGAGGAGTACAACAAAGTACTGGAGTGGCTGGAATCAAAACTTGTCAGGTTTACAATCCAGCTTCTGATGAATGGTCGATTACTACACCATTACACACTGGTAAAACATCTTTTGCTATTTTTAACAACGTTTTTACCCGAATTAATGTTTTTTTAAATAAAGATTGACATCGATTTTTTCATAAAATTTTATCATTTTGCTTTTTTACTGTTTTTTATTTTAGGTCGTAGCTCACTTGGGGTATCGGCGCTGGGGGATCACCTGTATGCAGTAGGGGGCAGTGATGGGTGGACCTGTTTACCCACGTCTGAGAGATTTGACCCCACCACCAAATCGTGGAATTTCACGGCAACCCTGAACGTGCAAAGACGAGGGCTCGGCATGACGTCACACAATGGTAACTTATAACTTCTGATTTTATTTTTGAATTTTTGTCTTAAATGTGGAATATTGTATTTTTTAACATAACTTTAAATTTTTTAAGGTTTGTATAAATAAAGGCCATTGCTTTTTCTTATTTAAATTATTTCTATCCCGTGTTTTGAAGCACAACAAAGGTCTGGTGTGTTTTTATTTTTATATATTATTTGTTCAACTAAACAAAGAAAAACATAAACAAATGTCTAGTGCAAAACTTTAACAGGATTTATTAAATCCAATTTTAATACCTTTAAACCTTGCCTTTGTTAATAAAACCTGTGCTACAACAAAGGATTATGTAACAATAGTAAGAAAACATTTTAAATTGAAATATTTCTATTTTTGTAATGCCTCAGGAGCGCTATACTGTGTTGGGGGATTTGACGGTCACTCTTTTCTGACCTCTTGTGAGCGGTATTGTCCGGAGGAGTCGGACTCTTGGATGTTGTTGTCGGCGACTCTAAACGTCCCCCGGAACAATGTGGGACTAGCTTCGGTAAGTTGTTCAGTTTAATTTTTTTAAACTTTTCAAGTTAAAAAAGGGTTATTTTTTGGAAGACGTGTTTGAGCTATCCTCTAACGCTGGATTTAAGGGCGAATGTGGCATTGGCGGGACTCAAACCTGAAACATTACGGCCATGTCCGGTATACCACCTGGCTAAGAATTAACTTTGTTTAATTATATTTTAGTTTAACGGAAGCCTGTACGCTGTTGGCGGCTTTTCTGGCCGCTATTTTCTTGCCTCGATTGAGGTTTTAGAGGACAACGAATGGACCAATCACGATCACCAAAACCAGGTCGTGGGCGGAGCCTCTGACGCAGTGGGCGGGGCTTCAGAAGACCAGGACAGCAACTAAGGGCTAGTTTTTCTCTTCCAACAAATCTTTTTTTGCCTTTTTGGGGGGTTAGGGTTATTTTTTTAAACAACTTTCATATGTCCTTTTTTTTTGATGAAAGCTTGCTTATTGAGGATCTGATGATGTATCTTACCATTGTATATGGGTAACCATACACGATCTCTGAAATTCCATAATCACTTGGTAAAATAATCACTTGGTACTTCGCCTCTTTTTAAAGATGTTTTCTCGATGACTCTAAAGACTTATCTGTATAAAATTTGCAAGGTTTTTTTTTAGGTTTGTCTGAATTTTTTTAGTTGCTTAATCTTCTTGTAAAAAAATTTTTTTTTTTTTGGTGAGTTAAGGTTGGGTATTAATGTGACTATGAACCTAATATGTAATCTGTAAAAAAAACATTCTTTTTTAAGCTTTTTTAGTTTTAATCAACTTTAAGAAAAATAAGATCAACCCATTCTGTAAAACTTGATAAATTTTGAATTAACTCCAAATTTATTTTTATTTTAAACTTAAACTCAGTATTCAACTCTCATAGTTATTTTTTATGTTCAATGAGATGTTCGTGTGCCCAATTTTTTTTTGCCAGGGTGCATTTTTGTTTACAAAGTCTTGTGCTTTAAAGCTCTTTAGGTTGTGTCATATCTTGTTTTAAAATATGAATTAGTTGTCAACACGATTTGGTTCTCTATAAAAATTTTTTGGTTTGACGATTTTGTACGCCTGACCAGCGGGAAAATGTTGCATGTGCTTCGGTAAAAAAGTGAATTTTTAATTACCTTACGATACTTTTTTCAGTCTTAACTTTTTTTTCTTCAAATTTGTTTTACAGCATTGCGCAATTCTGCCGAAAGCAATTCACTTGCGTCTTTTCTAAATACCACATATAAAGTTATACCTACTACATATTGCATGCATATTAAGACGGTTAAACCATTTTACATAAGACCCTGGGTAGTACGGTAGACTACAGGTTACAATTATTTATTCAACACGTTTTTAAAATCAACACGTCTTGGTGTTTTCAATTAACACACACTGTGATATCAGAACATTACAGTTCTTCACGCTTACGGTGCATTTTGTAACGTCATCAATTACTGTGTGAGCTATGTAGCCTCGTGGTCTTATAATTTCGGCGTAAAAATTACGAAATTTTTTTTTTCAATTTGCGCTTGATTTTTAAAATAACATGTTCAGTTAAAATCTGGTTAACCGCTCAAAATTCGCGTATGCCCAAGGGCTTCAATTTACCTTAACCATATTTTAAACATTTACCTTTACTTGTGTATTTGAAATCCAATAAACGTTAACCGTTTAAAGTTCAAGCGGCGCATTAAATGTGTCGTAACACACTATACGAATAAACCCAATTTTCCTACGTTTACAAACTTTGTTTTTTTTGCCTGCCTCCGATATGTTTTTGTCATTCAGTGTTTTGTTAAATATTTTTTTTCTTATTTTGCATAAAAGTATTTTCGGTTAGCTTAAAGCAGAAATTTTGTTTAAATCGCAAAACTTAAAAAAAAAATCAGTAAAATTTAAGGTATATGCAGCACATTTATACCCTATCTTACAACTTATTTTTGTAATTTTTACAATCGTGAAAAAATGCCCTGTGATAATTTACTGTGAACTAACCTTTTTTTGTATAAACCCTACCATGTTTTGAAGCCAGCAACTCGATGCAGGGTTTACTTGGTTTTGTGATAATTTGTTGATGTTTGTCAGGTGCTTCTTGTTTTCGTCTATTACCTGTAAGCTTATTTCTTATTGTTAGTTGTGCACATGATTTTGGATAAAAAATAAACAAAATGCTTTTGTCACAAGTTTTTTTTTTGTTTAGCTTGCACCTTAAAAGCTTTTTAAGGAGATGCCTTAAAGTTTTTTTGTTTTTAATTTGCTATATAAGCAGGTTATTACTTCAAATTTACTTTAATACTGTGCAGAGCATTTAGTTATTGCACAAACATAGCAGGTACTATAACACCGAAGGTACATAATAATAACAAGAATAAAAAAAATACAAAAGCACTAATCAGGTTTTTAAAATATCACTTTTATGCTGCGAATTTTTTTAATTTTATAACCTTTAAAATTGTTTTGGTATTTAAAAGCTCTTGTCCGCCGGCGGAAAATTCATTAATTCTTTGACATCGTTTTCGCTTATTGGCGGCTTTGGCCTTAAACAATAATTATCTTTGTACCCTTGTCCGTACAACCATTTACTTATAGAGGGGATTGATTTTGGTGGATGGTTACCAAAAACCAGTCTTTTGCATACCCGACAAAAAAGGTCAGGGTACCCTGGGTTACCGGTATTAGGTACTGAAGAAATAGGTGTAAGCCTCCATTTATGATATTCTAAATAAGCTGTATCGTTTTGATCAAGGTATTCCAAATAATTAACTAAATCTTTCGGCGAGTGAAAATCGTCAACGTGAATGAATGAATTAGGAGGGGCTACTTCTTTAACGTCTTCTTTTGTAGCTCCCCACACAATAGGGACAACGTTAGTGTCGAAACTATTACGCCATAATTTTTCAGTCACGTAGCCTGGACAATGATACGAATTTTCAAATGCAAGGTAAAACTTGTACGGCTGTAGAACCTTATAAAATCCCTGGACTTTTCTTTCAGTAGCACTGTCAAAGCACGAACCGTATCTTCCAAGCCGTAAACCTGCTTTGACCAGCGCCTTCGCGTACTTCATACGTTCATATGCACCTACTGTGTTATAGCAGTTTCCTACCATCCAAGCTACAAGTTTTGTTTTATTTTCCAGGATCGAGTTAAATTGAAAGTTTTTGTTTGACTTCATTAAACTGTCATAATATGACCCGGGGACTTCCCTGATGTCAGAGTTAGCAGTAAACATTATAGTGAGGTTGAATATTGGATCTATTTTTGGATCTTCGAGATATTGTCGAAAAAAGTGGGTTTTTCCTTGCGTCTCTTTGCTCCAGAAGATATAGGATTGGTCAGGTGTCCTAGACAAGAAAATAACGTTTGTAAACAATTGGAACTTCGTTATTAAATATAATTTAAAGTCAGATTTGTTATTTTAGCATATTAGTTGTTTTAATGTATTGTTCTAAATATACAATCATGTAAAAAAAGAAAAGATTATAAAATGTGTAATAAGGCTGAAACCACAATAGGCCTAGCAGATTGAAAAAGGAAAGACTTCTTCTTACCTTGTATTTTGGTTGGGAATATCAATGGTGTTGTCAAAGACTTGGTTGAAAATAACCACGCCTAAACTTTGCCGAACTTTATTTTTGTTTGTTGTGAGCTCACAGCCGCCACATCTACTTGGCACCTTAACATTAAGATTGCTAAATTTACTCTCCATTACCCACTTGGGAGCGCTCCAGATCATTATTAAAGGGTTCTTATTGTTGTTTAATTTCATTTTGTTTTTTACGAGATTGTCTTTTGGTTTGTCTGGCTTTTTGATGATTTGGATTTCTTCTGATGGTATTTTGTTGTTGTTGTTGTTGTTTTGCTTGATTAAACGTTGGATTTTCTGTAAGCTTTCTGTTGTTTTTGGAGAAATTCTTTGACCGAAAATTTGGTTGTCCAATTTTTTATTTACCTAAAAAAAGTTTTACTTTTTAAATACAATAAAAACAGACAAATGTTAATTTTATATCTCATCTATTACTTTCATTTTTTTTGTAAATTTTTAACTAAGGTAAACGGTTTATTTTTAAATTATATTTTTTACTTACTAATTGGACATCTCTATTTTGCATAGGAGATTTTTTCCTTTCATATCTTAGGCACATATCTGTATGGATACAAGTAAGATACTGAAACACTGTGACGAGCATTGAAATACAGATTACGTACAGAATAGCTTTCAATAATTGTTTTGCGTAATGCATTTTGATTGGGTGCACTGTTCCTAATCTTATAAAAAACATAACCAAATTGTTTTGCTTGGGTAAGATCGTAAAAAAAATCTAAAAAATGAAATTTGAGATTTTATAAATTAATTAATTTTTTTAAGCGTTTTACACAGTATAGCCTTTTCTAGAAGTGGATTATTTTATTCATTATTGCATTTTGCAGCTAAATAACTTGCATTCTATTACGTTTGGCTTAACATAAACGTTTATAAAACTACAAACTTAGCGATTATATTACCAGAATTCTATATGCCAATTGCTTTTGTAGACTGTTATTTTAAAGATCAATTTGTTTTATCGCTGCCATTTTTAAACGTCAGATTTTATTACGACCGCAGGCTTATTTTTATGTGCTAAAATAACAAAATATTGCTGGCTATATTTATTTTACTGTTTACTAGTTTTTATGACAGATTTTACCGCTTTCTAAATTTTGTTAAGCTAAAACTAAATTATAGTTAGACCTGTTTCTTTAATATAATAAGCTCATGTTGTTAATATATAAGCTCTCAAGTTAAATACAATTAATTTCAGACAGCTTTTATTATTGTATTTATTAATAAATAATCCAATATCTAATTGATATACCTACTTGAAATAAATATAACTATTTTACTATTCTAGTTTAATTTTTATTTGATTATTTGCCAAATAAAATAACAACTTTTTTGTTTTATAACTATAAGCAATTAATTTAATGTTTGTTTTACTAAGTGTTCTAAAATTGAATTAAAATAATTTGCAGTAACTAAAAGCAATATATTATATAGTGCATCTTTTAACTAGTGATAATAACTACTAACGTGGTCTATGTGTCTTATTTTTCTGTTAGTTATACTTAATGTTAGCAATTAGTAATTAAAAATAATTTAATTTTTTATCTTATTTTTTTATCATTTAAAGTAAATAAATTAAAAATACAAAAATCTAGAGTAAAAAAAATTGGTTGACTTTTCATACTAAAATTTAATTGGTTTAAGTATTACGATTATATATAATGTCTTTTAGTTTTTTCTTTTTGAACCTATTCAACCGCGTGGTTTTCTACTTGAAGCCTCCGGGTAGTCTTTCCTTGAACATTAAATATGGTTTTTGGGATAGGTTAAACAGGTTCTTTATCTATTAAATATTTAAATTCTATGTCGCAATATAAATTGCATTACTTTTTCACGAAACTTTGATAAAAAATAATTTGCGTAAAACAGTTTTGCTCATTACTATTCGATTTTAATATGACTTTTCAAATAGTTTTTATTTGATATGATTTTAATATGTCATTTTTATATTTCAATTTAAGGGAGTTGAAATGACAGCGTATGACAAAAATTACTTTAGTTTTAAAGGCCCAGGGCATTTGCACTTATTTAATAAATACGTATATTTATTATATACATCAGAATATACTTTAAAAACACTTAAATTAAAATTTGCATACATTACAATTATGTTATTTCATAGTTTACTAAATAAAACATAATCTTTTCTTAGTTTGTACAAGTTGAACTAAAGTGTGCTTTGTTGGAGATATAAAAAATAACTAAAAAACGTGATCACGCATTTTTATCGCAGCGATTTCGTAGTTTGCACGCGAATAAAGCATGATATTATAATTATGTCTAATACAAGAACGAAATATTGAAAAGAATCGTATGTTTTTCAAGCACTGATAGAAATCATTTGACGATGCGATAAATAATATAGTAAATTAGCATTCATAAAAGTAAATTTAAATACGCCTTGGGCTATATTATTGGGTTTATATAAATTTTAAAACCTTTCTTTTCAAAATTACATTTTTTGAATTGAGCAATTTTTTTGCAACAAAAATTATTTTTGTTTTCGTATACCCTATGGCAATTTTTATAACCATTTTTTGACTATTTCTTTGGTAAAAGCTTATTTTTTAAAAATTTTCGTAAACTAAGTTAGATTTGTGATCACGAAAAACAAGACATGTATTAAACCTATGTGACATTTAGAGATTACTTTCAAGATTAACTTTGTTGACGTCAACTGTTGTCATTTTCAACAATAATTGTTTTTGTATACAACATTACTTGTACGTTGGTATAAGATTATATAATAATCTGTTATGGTAAGAAGAGTCTACCGCGTGAATACTAACGCTAAGAAATTATAAATACTATGTCATTTATAGCATTTAAAATTAATTTATGTAACATCCCCAATCTTTTTTTGCCTTTTTGGGGGGTTAGGGTTATTTTTTTAAACAACTTTCATATGTCCTTTTTTTTTGATGAAAGCTTGCTTATTGAGGATCTGATGATGTATCTTACCATTGTATATGGGTAACCATACACGATCTCTGAAATTCCATAATCACTTGGTAAAATAATCACTTGGTACTTCGCCTCTTTTTAAAGATGTTTTCTCGATGACTCTAAAGACTTATCTGTATAAAATTTGCAAGGTTTTTTTTTAGGTTTGTCTGAATTTTTTTGGTTGCTTAATCTTCTTGTAAAGAAAATTTTTTTTTTTGGTGAGTTAAGGTTGGGTATTAATGTGACTATGAACCTAATATGTAATCTGTAAAAAAAACATTCTTTTTTAAGCTTTTTTAGTTTTAATCAACTTTAAGAAAAATAAGACCAACCCATTCTGTAAAACTTGATAAATTTTGAATTAACTCCAAATTTATTTTTATTTTAAACTTAAACTCAGTATTCAACTCTCATAGTTATTTTTTATGTTCAATGAGATGTTCGTGTGCCCAATTTTTTTTTGCCAGGGTGCATTTTTGTTTACAAAGTCTTGTGCTTTAAAGCTCTTTAGGTTGTGTCATATCTTGTTTTAAAATATGAATTAGTTGTCAACACGATTTGGTTCTCTATAAAAATTTTTTGGTTTGACGATTTTGTACGCCTGACCACCGGGAAAATGTTGCATGTGCTTCGGTAAAAAAGTGAATTTTTAATTACCTTACGATACTTTTTTCAGTCTTAACTTTTTTTTCTTCAAATTTGTTTTACAGCATTGCGCAATTCTGCCGAAAGCAATTCACTTGCGTCTTTTCTAAATACCACATATAAAGTTATACCTACTACATATTGCATGCATATTAAGACGGTTAAACCATTTTACATAAGACCCTGGGTAGTACGGTAGACTACAGGTTACAATTATTTATTCAACACGTTTTTAAAATCAACACGTCTTGGTGTTTTCAATTAACACACACTGTGATATCAGAACATTACAGTTCTTCACGCTTACGGTGCATTTTGTAACGTCATCAATTACTGTGTGAGCTATGTAGCCTCGTGGTCTTATAATTTCGGCGTAAAAATTACGAAATTTTTTTTTTCAATTTGCGCTTGATTTTTAAAATAACATGTTCAGTTAAAATCTGGTTAACCGCTCAAAATTCGCGTATGCCCAAGGGCTTCAATTTACCTTAACCATATTTTAAACATTTACCTTTACTTGTGTATTTGAAATCCAATAAACGTTAACCGTTTAAAGTTCAAGCGGCGCATTAAATGTGTCGTAACACACTATACGAATAAACCCAATTTTCCTACGTTTACAAACTTTGTTTTTTTTGCCTGCCTCCGATATGTTTTTGTCATTCGGTGTTTTGTTAAATATTTTTTTTCTTATTTTGCATAAAAGTATTTTCGGTTAGCTTAAAGCAGAAATTTTGTTTAAATCGCAAAACTTAAAAAAAAAATCAGTAAAATTTAAGGTATATGCAGCACATTTATACCCTATCTTACAACTTATTTTTGTAATTTTTACAATCGTGAAAAAATGCCCTGTGATAATTTACTGTGAACTAACCTTTTTTTGTATAAACCCTACCATGTTTTGAAGCCAGCAACTCGATGCAGGGTTTACTTGGTTTTGTGATAATTTGTTGATGTTTGTCAGGTGCTTCTTGTTTTCGTCTATTACCTGTAAGCTTATTTCTTATTGTTAGTTGTGCACATGATTTTGGATAAAAAATAAACAAAATGCTTTTGTCACAAGTTTTTTTTTTGTTTAGCTTGCACCTTAAAAGCTTTTTAAGGAGATGCCTTAAAGTTTTTTTGTTTTTAATTTGCTATATAAGCAGGTTATTACTTCAAATTTACTTTAATACTGTGCAGAGCATTTAGTTATTGCACAAACATAGCAGGTACTATAACACCGAAGGTACATAATAATAACAAGAATAAAAAAAATACAAAAGCACTAATCAGGTTTTTAAAATATCACTTTTATGCTGCGAATTTTTTTAATTTTATAACCTTTAAAATTGTTTTGGTATTTAAAAGCTCTTGTCCGCCGGCGGAAAATTCATTAATTCTTTGACATCGTTTTCGCTTATTGGCGGCTTTGGCCTTAAACAATAATTATCTTTGTACCCTTGTCCGTACAACCATTTACTTATAGAGGGGATTGATTTTGGTGGATGGTTACCAAAAACCAGTCTTTTGCATACCCGACAAAAAAGGTCAGGGTACCCTGGGTTACCGGTATTAGGTACTGAAGAAATAGGTGTAAGCCTCCATTTATGATATTCTAAATAAGCTGTATCGTTTTGATCAAGGTATTCCAAATAATTAACTAAATCTTTCGGCGAGTGAAAATCGTCAACGTGAATGAATGAATTAGGAGGGGCTACTTCTTTAACGTCTTCTTTTGTAGCTCCCCACACAATAGGGACAACGTTAGTGTCGAAACTATTACGCCATAATTTTTCAGTCACGTAGCCTGGACAATGATACGAATTTTCAAATGCAAGGTAAAACTTGTACGGCTGTAGAACCTTATAAAATCCCTGGACTTTTCTTTCAGTAGCACTGTCAAAGCACGAACCGTATCTTCCAAGCCGTAAACCTGCTTTGACCAGCGCCTTCGCGTACTTCATACGTTCATATGCACCTACTGTGTTATAGCAGTTTCCTACCATCCAAGCTACAAGTTTTGTTTTATTTTCCAGGATCGAGTTAAATTGAAAGTTTTTGTTTGACTTCATTAAACTGTCATAATATGACCCGGGGACTTCCCTGATGTCAGAGTTAGCAGTAAACATTATAGTGAGGTTGAATATTGGATCTATTTTTGGATCTTCGAGATATTGTCGAAAAAAGTGGGTTTTTCCTTGCGTCTCTTTGCTCCAGAAGATATAGGATTGGTCAGGTGTCCTAGACAAGAAAATAACGTTTGTAAACAATTGGAACTTCGTTATTAAATATAATTTAAAGTCAGATTTGTTATTTTAGCATATTAGTTGTTTTAATGTATTGTTCTAAATATACAATCATGTAAAAAAAGAAAAGATTATAAAATGTGTAATAAGGCTGAAACCACAATAGGCCTAGCAGATTGAAAAAGGAAAGACTTCTTCTTACCTTGTATTTTGGTTGGGAATATCAATGGTGTTGTCAAAGACTTGGTTGAAAATAACCACGCCTAAACTTTGCCGAACTTTATTTTTGTTTGTTGTGAGCTCACAGCCGCCACATCTACTTGGCACCTTAACATTAAGATTGCTAAATTTACTCTCCATTACCCACTTGGGAGCGCTCCAGATCATTATTAAAGGGTTCTTATTGTTGTTTAATTTCATTTTGTTTTTTACGAGATTGTCTTTTGGTTTGTCTGGCTTTTTGATGATTTGGATTTCTTCTGATGGTATTTTGTTGTTGTTGTTGTTGTTGTTTTGCTTGATTAAACGTTGGATTTTCTGTAAGCTTTCTGTTGTTTTTGGAGAAATTCTTTGACCGAAAATTTGGTTGTCTAATTTTTTATTTACCTAAAAAAAGTTTTACTTTTTAAATACAATAAAAACAGACAAATGTTAATTTTATATCTCATCTATTACTTTCATTTTTTTCGTAAATTTTTAACTAAGGTAAACGGTTTATTTTTAAATTATATTTTTTACTTACTAATTGGACATCTCTATTTTGCATAGGAGATTTTTTCATTTCATATCTTAGGCACATATCTGTATGGATACAAGTAAGATACTGAAACACTGTGACGAGCATTGAAATACAGAATACGTACAGAATAGCTTTCAATAATTGTTTTGCGTAATGCATTTTGATTGGGTGCACTGTTCCTAATCTTATAAAAAACTTAACCAAATTGTTTTGCTTGGGTAAGATCGTAAAAAAAATCTAAAAAATGAAATTTGAGATTTTATAAATTAATTAAATTTTTTTTAAGCGTTTTACACAGTATAGCCTTTTCTAGAAGTGGATTATTTTATCCATTATTGCATTTTGCAGCTAAATAACTTGCATTCTATTACGTTTGGCTTAACATAAACGTTTATAAAACTACAAACTTAGCGATTATATTACCAGAATTCTATATGCCAATTGCTTTTGTAGACTGTTATTTTAAAGATCAATTTGTTTTATCGCTGCCATTTTTAAACGTCAGATTTTATTATGACCGCAGGCTTATTTTTATGTGCTAAAATAACAAAATATTGCTGGCTATATTTGTTTTACTGTTTACTAGTTTTTATGACAGATTTTACCGCTTTCTAAATTTTGTTAAGCTAAAACTAAATTATAGTTAGACCTGTTTCTTTAATATAATAAGCTCATGTTGTTAATATATAAGCTCTCAAGTTAAATACAATTAATTTCAGACAGCTTTTATTATTGTATTTATTAATAAATAATCCAATATCTAATTGATATACCTACTTGAAATAAATATAACTATTTTACTATTCTAGTTTAATTTTTATTTGATTATTTGCCAAATAAAATAACAACTTTTTTGTTTTATAACTATAAGCAATTAATTTAATGTTTGTTTTACTAAGTGTTCTAAAATTGAATTAAAATAATTTGCAGTAACTAAAAGCAATATATTATATAGTGCATCTTTTAACTAGTGATAATAACTACTAACGTGGTCTATGTGTCTTATTTTTCTGTTAGTTATACTTAATGTTAGCATTAAGTATAACTAACTTATAGCCTCCGGGTAGTCTTTCCTATATTGAACATTAAATATGGTTTTTGGGATAGGTTAAACAGGTTCTTTATCTATTAAATATTTAAATTCTATGTCGCAATATAAATTGCATTACTTTTTCACGAAACTTTGATAAAAAATAATTTGCGTAAAACAATTTTGCTCATTACTATTCGATTTTAATACGACTTTTTAAATAGTTTTTATTTGATATGATTTTAATATGTCATTTTTATATTTCAATTTAAGGGAGTTGAAATGACAGCGTATGACAAAAATTACTTTTGTTTTAAAGGCCTAGGGCATTTGCACTTATTTAATAAATACGTATATTTATTATATACATCAGAATATACTTTAAAAACACTTAAATTAAAATTTGCATACATTACAATTATGTTATTTCATAGTTTACTAAATAAAACATAATCTTTTCTTAGTTTGTACAAGTTGAACTATAGTGTGCTTTGTTGGAGATATAAAAAATAACTAAAAAACGTGATCACGCATTTTTATCGCAGCGATTTCGTAGTTTGCACGCGAATAAAGCATGATATTATAATTATGTCTAATACAAGAACGAAATATTGAAAAAAATCGTATGTTTTTCAAGCACTGATAGAAATCATTTGACGATGCGATAAATAATATAGTAAATTAGCATTTATAAAAGTAAATTTAAATACGCCTTGGGCTATATTATTGGGTTTATATAAATTTTAAAACCTTTCTTTTCAAAATTACATTTTTTGAATTGAGCAATTTTTTTGCAACAAAAATTATTTTTTGTTTTCGTATACCCTATGGCAATTTTTATAACCATTTTTTGACTATTTCTTTGGTAAAAGCTTATTTTTTAAAAATTTTCGTAAACTAAGTTAGATTTGTGATCACGAAAAACAAGACATGTATTAAACCTATGTGACATTTAGAGATTACTTTCAAGATTAACTTTGTTGACGTCAACTGTTGTCATTTTCAACAATAATTGTTTTTGTATACAACATTACTTGTACGTTGGTATAAGATTATATAATAATCTGTTATGGTAAGAAGAGTCTACCGCGTGAATACTAACGCTAAGAAATTATAAATACTATGTCATTTATAGCGTTTAAAATTAATTTATGTAACATCCCCAACCTTTTTTTAATTTAATTAACTCTATTTAATTTGAAAATTTTTTTTTGTTAAGTTTAGCGTGCATTAACATAATACAGCCAAATAAAAAAAATAAAAAAACGACCAAATTTTGTTAATTATCATATCGTCTGGTTTTTGTAATGATAAAAAATATAAAAACAACATTTTTTGGGAACAACATTTAAAAAGTATTCAATTGTTGTTTAAAAAGTCTTAAACCGTTGTTTGTTTAAAATTGAACGCGCAATTTTTCTGTTGTTTCGAAACTAAAATTGGTTGAATAGCGTAATTATTTCAAAACGCCCAGAGTGCTTTCTATGTGTGAGTTAAATGAAATGAATGCTAGAATATCTGTTTTATGTTACATATTTAGCAATCTTAATCTTGGGCTTAGTAATAAAAAACTATTTTAAAAATTTTTAATATTCGATAATTTCTTATTTTAAAATGCTTTCTACATTTAAAACTTTTAAATTTGTCGCATTAATATTTTTTTAATTACTAGGTGGCGCTTTAAGTAATTTAATTTGTTTGATGTAATCTTTGGGTATTTTCTGTAGTATGTTATGAAAATATTACGACGTTATATGGTTCTCTAAAACCCGTTGTAACTGAATCTTTTTTAAAGGATTTACCGAATTAAAAAACTATACTTAATCTAATGTAAACTTATAATTTTTAGTTCTTTCTATACCTCAAATGATTATTTAAAAACATTTTGATAAATTTAACAATCTACTCATATGACAATTGTCGTAATGTATTTTATTAAAGTAAAACAACGAAAAATCGCATAGTTTTAAAGTGATCATTATCATATTGTACATATAGTGTACCTAAACTTAATTTAATATTAGTGCTAAAAAAAATCAAAAATTAAATAAAAATCAAACAAAGTTTTTATAGTAAACTATTATAACAAAAGGTTTTAAAAAAATTTTCTATAAATTAAATAACGATAATTTGACACGATTTGCAATAATAAATTAATAATTTGTCGTAAATAGTTTTACACCGCTACAGTTTTCGTTTTATGAAATATTTTTTCATTTTTATGGATATTTTTTTATTAGTTTTTGATTGGTTACAAAAATATTTTTATTTCGAGTAATTTTAATATCGTATTTTTTACTAACAATTGACTTTATGACGTAGTTAAAGTGACGTCATTGGTAACAGCAAAACCCGAATGTGTCAAACTATGTCTTCGTAAGTCACAGTTTCGTCTGAACATTTTGTCGCACGACACACACTGATAGGGTTTAGTGTTGGTGTGTGTAAGAAGGTGTGTCCTCAGATTGCTTCTTTGATTAAAGGTGCGGCCACACGTCGGACAGGTGTGTCCTGTGTTCTGCAACACACAGTTGGAATGACACACAGTTTTTAATAAAAGTTTTAACACAAAGACAATAAAAAATAAAAAAAAATCTATAACATGTTATATCGGTTAAATTTTCAAATTTTTATTAAATTTTTTAATTTTTTAATTTTTTTAAAGCTAAATTTGGTTTTACTGACCTGAATATGTAGGGTTCTATGTACGGCTAGGGTTCGGGATTGGCAAAATCCTTTTCCGCATTCTTCACATTTAAATGGCTTGTTTTTTGAATGTATATACCTGCACCATACAATTATATTGATTTAACTGACAGCTTTACATTTTTAAAAATCTTTAAGTGTTTTTTTTGATAATATTTTAGTGATATTTATTACCTGTGGTCTCTTAGATGATCTTGTCTTCTAAATGCCTTGTTGCAAATGTCACAAACGTAAGGCCTTTCGTCTGTATGTGTTCGTTCGTGAATAAGCAAGTTGTAACTCTTTGTGAAATGTCTGCGATAAAACGAAACAAATATAATATACAATGTCTGAAATAAGCGATGCACTAAAAGTAATTTTTATATAATATAAAAAGGTTTAAATTAAAATTAAATCTTTTATGGAGGTTAATAAAAATTAAAAAATATATTTTGTCAACTTACCTGCCGCAATATTTACAAATAAATTCCCTCTTAGGCTTTGAAGGTTTCCCGCTTTTTTTAGTAGTTTTCACCGGCGTTGGTTTTGCTGTTTTAAGGAAAGTAGGTCCAAGGGAATGAAGTGGGGTTGGCGGAAAATTGAAGCCCGTGGGCCCGTGAAAAATATTTCCAAGCGGTGGGGTAATTGGTTTGGTGTGGATCGGTAAAAATGGACTAAAATAAAAAAATAAAACGTCAATAATAAATAAATAAATTTCTTAATTTTTTTTACTTATTATTATAACTTACTTTGGCGAAAGCATTTGTGGTGGGCAAATCGTTTTGTTTCGCATCAGCATTTGCTGAATTAAGTTCAAATATAAATTCGACTCAAAATTTGGTGGTAACAATGTGTTCGGAATAAAAGGATTAAACTGCCCCGGCATTATACTGCCCCCTAACTGTAACAAAACTTAAGTTAAAATTGAGAAAATAATTTTAGATTAAAGTTAAAAATTTTAACCAAAATTAAAATTATTTTACCGGGTCAGGGTTGGGTAAAACCCCAATGTTATGATCTGGGTTCCGGTCTGGTAACCCACTAAAGGGGTTGCTCCCGAATTCTGGAGTTTTAGGGGTTAAAGGTGGGGTAAACATGTACGGTGACAAAAGTTTACTTTTGTTTTGTTCTAAAAATAAAAAAAGGTTTGTATAAAGTTAAACATATTTATGGGGCAAAATAATTTTTTTATGTTGATTTTACCTTTGTTCTTTGTAATAGAATCCGCCAAGCATCTAAAGTCGATTTTGTCTTCATTATTTTTGCCTAAAAAATTTGAATTTAAATTTTAACTTAAAAAAAATTTTTATTGGTATAATAAATGTTATTTTAAATTTTTTTCTTTTTTAGTTTATTATTTTTTTTTGAATAAATTTTTACAAATAATTACTTGTAGTTTCAGAGTGTAAAGCTATTTTCGGACTGTCTGGTGATAAATTTTTAATCATTTTCGGCGAGATATTTTCCTGAGTTTCGTTCTTCGTCCATTTTGCTTTTGAAAAATTGTCGCAGTCGGCGTCTTCGGTTTCGGCTTTGTTCAAGTTTGCTTTTCCATTTTTTTCGTTTAAATTTGTTAGGTCGGGATGTCTGTTAAAATTTTTATACAAGTTTTGTATTTTCACATCGTTTGAAAAAATATCGAATGGGTTTGCTCCGATAGGTGTGAGAATAGGATGTTTTTGGTCGAATTGTGATCCTAAAATATTTGGAAATAAAATAAAATTCGGGTTCCAAATTTGGCTATGAACCGGGTTGCTATCGGCACATGACGTCATCATGTCGTAGTAACTTCGTTTTCTTTTGTCTGGTGACGTCATTAGTTGATTTTCCAAAGAATATGGCCTCGGAAAGGAGTTCATTTTTAGCCGCTTCAAATTAGTTTTTGATTTAAATAATATCTTATTTTATTCTGCAAAATATTTGTTTTTAATATAAAATTATTAACCAATTTTTTATTTGTCCTTGTTACAACATTTGTCTAAGTGGACAATATATTCTGCTAACACATGTAGTGTCTTACAAATAACAAGTATGCTTAGCTTAAGAGACGCGTTTTAAATCCTTGCAAATTACGGAAGCAAAATAACTTTTGAAAACTGGTTTATGGCTTGTTTAATGTGACCGCTGTTTGCAATCCCGTAAATTTCACTCGATTTCCGATCTTTGAACCGCCATTAAAAGTCGCCCAAAAGTTTACGCTCCTATTAAAACCGCCCCGTAAACCACGTGACTGTCACGTGACGCTAGTCATTAACACGCGATTGCTGGGCCTAATGACGCTGCGCAGAGGGCAATGACTGATGAGTTGTATGGTTTTTACGACTGGTTTGCACTAAGTCTTGTTGATTTTTTATCCGATTAAAATAACACTGCATGTTTTTACTGGTGTTATGTAAATGGATTTACTCAAAGTCGTCTAACAAAAAAGGTTAAATCAGTTTTTATCTTTTGATATTTTATGTAGTACGATTTTTCCATTTTTTAAATTTTCAAATTTTTTTTTTAATTTAATTTGGTAATTTAAATTAAAAAATAACGTACCACGACATCAAAAAAATATTTTCCGGCAAAAAAGGATTTATTACATTTCCAAAAATACCAAAAGATTGACCATTTTTATACATTTTTTTCTTTAAACTAAATCATAATATGTTTGCCTATTGGCACAGCCAAACGATTACTGTCAAATAAAATATAAATCGCAGTGATCGGTCAGACAGTTTTATTCGGCGAAATGAGGTAGCTCGAGTTATAGTTTACGATCTGTAAACATTTACCTCAATAACTGTTACTTTAACCCCATAAAATTGGGCTTGTTATTAGCTACTCCTGTTTTTAAAATCAACCATTAATTTTCTTCTGGATTGCGAAATTTGTTTTAAGTTTATTTGTAAGTTGTTATTAATATTAAACGCTTGCATTTTTTATTATAAGACTTTTAATAGAAAAAAGTTTTTTTGCCGCCATTTTATTTTTTCTGTAACTATTTTTAACTGGTCTACAGCTGCGAAAATATTTAAATTTTTTTAATAAAATAATATTATAGGTGAACCTTAATATAGGTATCTTTAATAAAGTTTGTATTCAATACTTATAACATAGCTTAATTTAACTATAAACAAAATTTAAACAACATTCTAAAATTATCATAATTTTAAATATTTAAACTAATAGTTTAAAAAGTGCTAAGCCCTAAAAAATTACTAAATTTAAAAATAAATGCAAATGTTTCTATGTAATCTTTAACCACCTGGCCACTACTAGTCACATAATTATATTATGACTCTATTATATTCGCATAATACTCAGTATTATGTGGCAAATTAGATTTCATATCGGCTAAGTACACACCGTGCTTCCATCAGTAAATATGTCTCAAACGGAACCGTTCATTTGTCCGAATCAAATAAATAGAAAATTAAATCAAAATTATTCTTTTGCTAACGATAACTGACAATAAACTTTCAAATGGGTGTTTATATTTACTGCTTTGTTAGTAAATAAAGTTTATCATTATAAAATAACAGTTTTCCTGGTAAGGAAACAGAGTTTTTTATGTTTAATGGTTGCAGTACTTATATATATAAGCACGTGTTAAAAACACAAAATTTTTCCTATTATAAACCGATACATTAAATATGAATATACGGTAATCCGTTTCACGAACCTTGAGATGTTAACCATGCAAATGACAAAAAAGACATGTTGTGTCGGTGCCATTTATATATATAAGTTTCGTGCAATCGTCATATAAGTAACTAAGGTTGATTATTTACAGAGAGGGTTTGATAATACGCTGGCGAATCGGAAGTCTTAGGTGTGCTCAAGCCTCAAAACGGCCACTCCAAATTCGATTAAAGCGGCCTATCAATTAGAGCAGGGCTGATAACCTTTAAGTGCTCGCACGTTCAGAGTGGTGACTACTTAATTAAACAAACATCGTGAAGAGAAATGTCAAATCTTCTTTATGATTTAATTTTTTTGAAACCGGGTTTTGGTTTCGGTGTAATATAATTACTGAGTAACGACAGTGGACACACTTATGATAAGGGGATGACTGTGGTAATGATAAAACAACGAAGTGTTATGGAATTCAAATTCAATCAAAGTTATTATTTTTTTGCCTAAAATTTGAATTAATTGTGGTCATAAGTTCAAAAAAAAATTTTACGCTCAGCGATTTTTATTTTAATTTTAAAATATTTTTGCGCCAAGCGGTAATGGTTTAGGTGTCAGTCTCCTTTAAAATGCAATTATAATTCGTTTCTCGCTATTCAATAAACACCAGGTCCTCTGACAAACATTTCGCACAAAGGGATCCCGCCAACGAGCTTCGAGCGCGTTGGTCTCGAATATTGAAACACGGTAGTTCGCCGGATGTAGCTCCGCCCCCTCGCTTGATTGACAGCTCGTTGGTGAAAGGAGCTATTTGCAAACGGCATGTCGGAGCTCGGCGCAGAAAGACGCGGTCTATATTTGAAAAGATCGCGCTAAATAGGCCCGGCCCAGATTTGGGCTGTATTTTAATTACTAAAACCGCGCACGTTTACCGATTCTGTCAATTAGAAGTAATTGTGAGCAGCTTACAATTTAAAGTGCTATTTGCACTGGCGTTCTCGCTAAGGCTAAGCCGTTTATTTTCTTCTGTGTAGTCAGATCGTCGTGATATCGCACGAAAGTAACCAAATCATCGATTATTTGCGCATCCATTGTTACGAATCTGTTGCCTTCCTATTCGGCCGGCGGTGAACGACCTTAATAGTTGCGTCACAACAGTCGCTAATGTGACACCACGCAACAAAAACAGGTCGTTGAACGAACTGGCATGTGAATATAGGTGTGTAGTTTGCTTTCAATATAAAGTTGTCATTTTATTAATTTCGAATTTTTGGTTTTTATTAGGTGCTGGGTGTAACTTAAATTGGCTGATTCCTAATTGGTTTACATTTTGTTACTGTTAAATTATTTTTCTTTGTTGATTTAAAAGTTTAAAAAACACTTTTTGCTTACAATTTTGTTTAAGTTGAACTTGATTTTAAAATCTTAAAATTTATTTTATGCTTTTGTGGTAATAACAAATTAAATACATTTTTCCAAATTGCACAAACCAAACAGTTTATAAAACTTACATTAATATATCAGTTTAATGGTGACAACGTGAGAAAAACGTTTATATAATGTTAACACATTTTTTATGGTTAAAAATTTCAGATGCAAAAATTGGTATTTTCTATTTTAAAGTAAACTTTTTTATTGGTGAACAAAATACTGCTATATGGTGCCTTCTAATGGTCATTTATACAGATACCAGATTCGGTATATAACTTGGGTATTTAAATTCGTTTGTGTTATATAATGTTAATGACTAAACTTAAACTGGGTGATTTCAACAAAAAGCCTTATGTCAATTAAATTAAAATTAAATATTATTTTAAATAAATGTAGTTTTAATTTTGCCACCTTAATTGTATTTTTAAATTGATATTTTTGTATTCAACATAAAGATTTCAATATGTGACACATTTTACAAAAAAACATTTCTATGTGGCCATTCTTTTGCTAGTCATGAGTTTTGTTCGCAACACGGCACTGGCACAATGAGTTCGCTACATGCAAACTGTTTGCTTGTAAAACACTTAATTTTGTAGCTATATATTAACGTAAAGGCTGATTCTTATGAAACTTTGTGTATGTTTATGATAGTTTGGCAATGTCGTATAGGATGTTTTGTTTACAGAATCTTGAAACAATAGCTAAATAGAGCAAATGCGAGTAGAAAATATTGAAAACTCCTGACTTTTAACAGTTTAACTTCTTTATTATTCATTTTTAGTCAATGACAGGCTGATTTAAGCACTCAAGATGATAAGGTCTGTTTTGGCTCGAAATAGTTGTTCAGGTATATCCAAGTTGATTCCCAAAAACAATTCAACGTCACTTTGCCAACAATTCTCTCGGTTATGTGTTGCAAAACCGGTTTTATTATTCAACCAGGAAAATAAAAGTTTAACGCAACAAAGCAGAAATTTTGGATTTTGTTATTCTAGCTTAATACAATCTGTGGCAAACAAACAAAATGTGTTAGAGAATAGCAACCAACCAAACTCACTTCTTTTAAGAAATATTATGCCATCAATTTTAAACATAAATCACACTAGAAACTTAACTAGAATATCTAAAACCGGAAAAACGTGGACAGTTCGTATGGTTACCCAGCGTTTTCGAAGACTTGGTAATGGTTTATGGCTTCATAGACAGCCTGGTTATAATAGAAGTTTATGGAGAAAAGCATTAAAACCAGATGGCCGTACGCATATATTAAAAGCAAAAGGTCATGTTTTTTGTAACAAATGGCAAACCAAACGGCTTGACAAAATGGTTGGTAAATATTGGAAAAAAAATAAATGGTATGTAGACGATCCATATGAAGGATACACTGACCACTCATATCACTTTTATCATCCCATGGAATTGCCGTGGAACACACTGGAAAAACCTGATGACTATTATGGGTATGGTTATTATAGAATGAAGATGTACCATAAGGCTGTAACAAAACGCAAAAATCGACATAAGACTGTTATGCGTTCTCATAGACAAAAGCATGTTCCAAAATCTATGTCAGCTCATTTTTGTCGTGGATAATTTAAAATTTTATGATAAAAATTTTTTGATTGTTATGTTTGGTTTTACATGCTCCACTTGATTAATTATTTATATGTATTTTGTATTGACTAATATCAAAATTTATGAAGTCAAGCAATATAAAAGTAAAATTTGGTGTTAGCAACTTCTAAAAACAGTTTTTGTTTCTTTTTAGATTCTTAGGTAATATTATCTAAATTAAGGAGCTTAAAAGTTTGAGTAAAAAATTGATTTGTGTTTTGAAATTAAAACCATGATGGAGATGGATGCAGGGATGACCATGCTGGCTCCCACCCAAACAACAGCCACAATTTTATGTTGTGAATGTGGGATAGAGATAGCTCCAAACCCGAGCAACATGTGCGTCGATTGCCTTCGTTGCAAGGTCGACATCACAGACGGGATACCAAAACATGGAAATCTACTCCAGTGTAAGAATTGTGAACGGTATGTATCCCCACCAGCATCTTGGGTAGCTGCTACGTTGGAATCCAGAGAACTTCTTGCGATTTGTTTGAAACGACTGAAATCTGCCCTGCAGAGAGTCAGGTTAATTGATGCTTCGTTTATTTGGACTGAGCCTCATTCTAAGCGAATCAAAGTGAAGTTGACTATTCAAAAGGAGGTAGAAGTTGGGATAAGTGGCACTTTTCTTGAGCAAACATTTGTTGTTGAGTTTGTTGTTCACAACCACATGTGCCCGGATTGTCATCGGGTTGAAGCCAAAGACTATTGGAACTCTTCTGTACAAGTGCGACAAAAGACAGGTCACAAAAAGACCTTTTTCTATCTGGAACAAGTTATATTAAAGAACAAGATGCATCAAAATACAACTAAGATCACTGAAAAGCCGAACGGTTTAGATTTCTTTTATTCGTGCAAACAAGATGCAAGAAAATTCACTGATTTTTTAATGAACGTGTTGCCCTGTAGATACCAAGCCTCCCAAAAGTTAATATCTCATGATACTCACAGCAATACATTCAACTACAAGACTTCTTTTTCTGTGGAAATACCCCCAGTTTGTAAGTTTGATATTGTCTGTCTTCCGAAAAAGTTGTCACAACAACTTGGCAATTTAGGTCAAATATTGATATGTCTAAGAGTAACAAATTGCATTCATTTGATTGATTTTACAACGCTTCAGATCACTGAAATAGGAGGTGGCGCATATTGGAGATCTCCATTTTTTGCTATATGTTCTCCGAAAAATTTAGTTGAGTTTACTGTAATGGAAGTAGAGCCTATTTATAACCGACAAGTTAAATCGGGGGAAGGCTCTTTATCAAGTAAACATCTTCTTGCAGATTGCTGGGTGATAAAATCTTGTGAGCTTGGGATGCATGATAATTATACTCACACCAGAACACATTTGGGTCATCTATTAAAGCCAGGTGACTCAGTCATGGGCCTCGATCTAAAGAATTCAAATGCCAACAACGAACAGCTTGAACTAATGAAGGACAGTGCAGTGCCAGATGTTATTTTAGTTAGAAAAGTCTTTGCGGATCGCCAGTCACGCCGAAAGCGCAGAAACTGGAAGTTGCGACACATCAAGGACACAGGATCAATGACGAGTGCTGACGACAACTATGCTCAGTTTTTGGAGGAGTTGGAAGAAGACAAGGAGTTTAGGAAAAATGTTGACATCTACATTGACGGGGAAAGACCGACTCCAAATAGTACTAATGAGGGGGATTTTCCTGCCGTTACCCTGCAGGAAATGTTGGGTGATTTAAAGATTAGCGATGATGTTGAAATGACCTAATATTTTTGATTTCAATTCACAAAATTGGAGCGAATTGTTAAAGAAAATCATGAATGAAAAATTGTGAATAGAACAACAACTTTTTTATTGTGCTTGGCTGAGCTAGCTTTATGATCTCTTTTGTTTTATTTAATTGCCAAAACTTCCTGTATTTAACTAAATTTATAATGTTTTGTAAGCTTCTTTTAGTACACTGTACAGTGATTCAGTTTATATTAAACGTGCTATTAGGTTAAATGTGGATGTAACTTAACTTGTTCCAATTGTTTAGTTAAATTTTGTAAAATTGTTTATACTGCCATTCACTGAAGTCCATTTGTTTATTTCTTAATCATGATTAACATAATTCATTTAAGTCAAAGAATATTTACCATTCCTCCAATTGGTGTTTAGATCGTTTTAAATTTTTTATTTAAATGGATGATTTATCACTGAAAAGTGTTTCTTCATCGGATAATATTTCGTCGGAATTTGAAGTTGTGGCATCAGCTACAAGTCATGAAGGATTGAAGGTTTGTAAAATTGTTTTTTTATTTTAATTCGAAGATTTTCTCTTCAAGAATGCGATTAGATTTGATTTTGATTTAACTTTGTAAAAATATACTTTGAAGTTTTTTATTTTTTTTTTTAAATCTACACATGTTAAGGCTTTGTTGGCTATATGTGTATATGAAGTTTAATTTATGGGCCTACAAAAATAAAACTTTTAGTTGTTTTGCGCAGAAAAAATTATTGCAAG
This sequence comes from Corella eumyota, assembly GCF_963082875.1. Taxonomy (NCBI): domain Eukaryota; kingdom Metazoa; phylum Chordata; class Ascidiacea; order Phlebobranchia; family Corellidae; genus Corella; species Corella eumyota. The sequence goes on from NC_137491.1 coordinate 8,929,590, forward strand.
CCAATATTAGTTAAGAGTTACAACCATGTTATGACAATTACAATTTTGACTATAGGACCGACTATCAATTGATTATGTAAATTTGGTATTGTTAAATTTTAGATTGCTGGAAATGGAAATGAGGAAGAATTAAAACAGAAACTTCATGAAACAATGTCAGGTAGCCAAACAAGTGAAAATGTCCAAAAAGGTGAATATCTTAAAACAATCTAATGTTTGTTTAATAATTTATACAATTTTTCACAAGTAGGCTCGAGGCTCTTTGTAATAATGTAAATGTATCTAAATTTTATTAAGATTCCGTTTTATTTGTTGATTGTTACAGTTTAAAAATAAATTTGTAATCATACAATTTTTATTATTATTGTTATTGTTTTTGGTATTTGAATCATAAATTTTTAATTTGTTTATGAATCATCGATTTATTAAATAAGTTTTTTCTTATTGTTTATATTTAAGCAACCAAAGTCAAACTGAGTACAACAGAATCAGTGAAAATGAGATTAGATGAAAGACCTAAATCATTAGAAATCAATAATGAAGGTAAATTGATTTATCAAATCAATGCATTTGGATTTTGTTTAAAACCATCATATTAATAGTATTGCCTTTTTAAATTAAAATGTAAAAAGTTATTGTTATTTTAGAGTACTGCCTTAATTAATTAAAATGTGTACCAATTTTTAAAATTACTATATAAATAAATTGCCACGATGGAATAACATTTTGTTATTTGTATAATGAAAAATATAACTCATTAAACATGGTTAGGCTTAGTTTTTTTGTTTTTGATAACACTTTTATTTTAGTAATCACACTGGAAGGTAAAATATAAATTTTATTCAGAAAAACCTGAAAAAAATACTTCATTTGAAGAAGAAGATTGTATTTTATTTAACGCCGTCTTTTATCTCGGTTGTTCTTCGGTAAACGCTCCTCGCAGCGAATCAGAAGCCCAGAGGACAATTTCAATTCTTCGCTCACAGCAAAATGTTAGCAAAAATATTCACAAGTCGCATGATCTACCTGGACAAAATTCTCCAAAACATGAAAGGGAAAGTCAGCAACAGATTGAGGTGGTTTTAAGCGTTCCAAATCAAGCTGATGGTAATGTCAGGTAAGAGAAAAAGTTTAAGCGTCATTTTTTTTAGTAATAATTTGTTCGGAAAAATTGTAAAGTTTTATGTTAAGTATGTAAAGTTGATATTCTCACATTGCGGATAAATAAAAAGCTATTGTTAAGTCAAAAATAATGAGGTTATGTTAAAATTACTGTTTTAAGTTCTTTTTTTGTGAACTTATTTTAATTTTAACTGCATCTGTTAAATTTTAAGTCATTGCTATGGCTTTAATTAATCTTGAATTATTGTTGTTAGACTTCTTGAAGCTGGTACCTCACAAGTTATAACTTCTTTCAAGCTGTACACAATATTGTTTTGTGTTCGAGGTCCAGACAACACAGAGGAAAGAGATTGTTTTGCCTTTACTGAATCTCATCAAATATCGGGAATTTTTCAGTGTCATGTATTTAGATGTGACGTCCCTGAAGCAGTAAGTAATCACTAAATGTCCAAATATGTAAAAAGCTGCACTAATAATTAAATAATGCTTTGATGTATTGCAACTTTAAAGCTGTATTTGGTTAAGATTGATTACTATTTATTCAAACCTATAACTTTTTTATTGAAAAAAAAAAATTTTAATTTTTTTGACATAAAAATGAACTGTTATATTTTTAGGTTAGGAAAGTTTTGTATAGTTTTGAGCTTGCTTTCCGCAGCATTCCCAAAAGCCCATTGGTTGAAAAATCAGCAGCAATTCCAATTGTAAGAAAAAAGTGAGTCATACAAAGTATTTTTAAACATATTGTCAACAACTTAACAATATAATTACTTTCTTTTTGCTTAGTATGCAAAACTATTGTTTATTATCATTTTTATTGCTGTGTTGTTAAATATACAAGTATGAATATATATTGAAGTGTTATTCACAAGCTGATATAAAATAAATATAAATTGATTTTAAGCTGGACTGGTTAAATTTTTGTTTGGGATTTTTTAGAAATGAAAGTGAGCAAGATGTAGTTAATACTTCTTTATCTCCTGGAAGTCACATTGTTCATGATTTGGACCAAAATGTTTTCTGTTTCTCAATTTCTCTTGAAATCAAGTAAATTAAGTCTTGCACCTACTAAAACATTTTAATTGTAATTTGGCTTTTTGTTTTTAGTTTTAAAAAAAAATTAAATGTCTTTTATTTGTTTTCCAAATTTATTTATGAATATTTTACTATAAACCTTTTTTTTGAAGGGAGGATGATTGTAAAGGAGGATTTCAAACAGTTCCATGGGACAAGACTTCGTCTTGTTTCAAGTTTCGAAGAAATTTGGAGAAGAAAGTTATCGTGACTGTCACCCAAACAACTAATGTTGAACTTAACATAGAAAGGTAATATTTAAAAAAAATGTTTTTAAAACACTTACAACATTTTTTTTACAACTTTTTGAAAAATATTTTTCAGATGTTTCGGTTTGTTGTTGACTCCAGGTCGAAATGTAAAACAAAGTGACATGCACTTACTAGACATGGAAAGGTCCTCAATGGGGGAAGACCCGCTTACTGAGGGGGTACACACTGTGGTAGGAAGATGGGACCCCACTCACCCCCATTTTCAACTACTTAACTCGGAGACTCAAAAAGGTAAATTAAATTTTTTTTGCAATTATTTTTTAAATTTTTTGCAACTAAAATAACCTTTTTTAATTTAAATTTTTAACAGGTACTAGGGTGTTTATGAGCGTGGCTGTTGACTTAGTTGTGCAGGAAGTTCAGGAACCTGTCAGATTTCTGATCGAGACCAAAGCGAGAGTCTTTCCTCAAACTGAAAAGTTTTGGTATTTTGGGAAGAAAATTTTGACCGAAAACTTTTTTCTTAGACTAAAAGAGGTAAATGGTTTCAGAAAATTTTAAGTTATCCAGACAATTGCATGAATTTATAGCTTGTTTTTGATGTAAAAAATGGTTAATTTTAAATTCTTAACTTTTTTTTAACTACAAAGAATATTTAACTCAACTTTTTAATTTAAAATGATTTTTTACTCAATTTTTTTGATTTTAAATAATTTTTTACTCACCTTTTTTAACTTAAAATGACTTTTTACTCAGATTGAGTACAGTAAAGTGAACAAGAAAACTTACGAGTTGGTAAGTGTTGAGAGTGACTCAACTAGAAGTAAAAACCTCGGAGCATTTGATTACTCTGTGTCCCGCAACCTTCCGCATCCGGATCATGCTCTCAGCTCCTCTTCTCCTCAAGATGAAGAAGATGATGATGGTAAAAAAAAATTTTATTTTATTTTTAAAAGAAAACATTTTTAAAATTTTAAAATTATTTTTGTTTAATAGCCAATAGTATTTGTTTGGCATTTAAAAATTCACAAACACAAATATTATAATACAATTATTTGTGTGGAGATATAAAAACAAAAAAATAACAACAAATAAAAACTGAATTTAGACACTGACGAACCATTATTAAGTGGATCGGGGGAAGTAAACAAAGAATGCTCGGAACGAGTATTATCAGATTGGGGGGAGGCCCTAAACAGGTGGCGGTCAGATTTGTCTCGAAGACCCACTGGGTTAAGAACCCTTGTGAGAGCTGCTGGCGGGGTCCCTGACCCACTGAGGGGTGAAGTTTGGCAATTGTTGGCAGGTTGTCATGACAATGAAGTTATGTTGGAGAAATACAGAGTTTTAATTACTAAGGTGATTTATAGAAATAAATTTGATATTTTATTAAACTAAAAGTTGCATTTGTTTGGACATTATTTTGCACACAATTAAGTTAGAAGATGTTAAAATAATCGTCACATAATTTTTATTTTTTTGATTTCTTTTGTAAATGTATTAGAATCTTATGTTTTGTCGTACTTTGGGTATATTGATACAAAAAATATTGCAATAAACAATAATGGATAAGTTAAATCTACAAGTACTATATTCTATGTAACTAGCCCATTAAACTTACATGATAAATTTTTATGCAGGATTCTCCGCAAGAAAACATTATACAGAGAGACATCCATCGAACTTTTCCTGCTCACGATTTTTTTAAAGATCAAGGTGGTTTAGGACAAGACTCGTTGTACAGAATTTCCAAAGCCTATTCTGTGTACGATCAGGAGGTTGGATATTGTCAGGGCCTTTCCTTCCTTGCTGCTGCTTTGTTGTTACATGTAAGTATTTGCCCACCCACTTTCCATATAATAACAGTTTTAAAATAATAAGTACTTAGCAATATGCCTTACTAAATTTTTTGTCATTTTTTAAATTGAACATTGAGACTTTCTAAGGTTACTTGGTTGTGCTATTTTAAAACTAACAATTTTTTTATTTTTAAGTACATATAAATTTAATATTTGAACGATAAATAATATGTGTGTTTGACACAAAGCAATGTATAATACATAACATCTACAAATATTTAACTTTTTTTAGATGCCAGAGGAACAAGCCTTCTGTGTATTAGAGAAAGTCATGTTCAAATATAAAATGAGGGATTTGTTTAAGAATGGGTTTGAAGCTTTACATCTCAAATTCTATCAACTTGAAAGACTCATTGGGGTAAATACTTTATCTATTATTTGAAATTAACATTTTTAGCTAATAAAATTATGAATAAAAAAAGATTAAATTTTATTTATATTTATAAAAACATTTGTATTTTTTTTATGCCTTAGCACAAAACTCGTGAAATTTAACTATTAGGTTTAAAAGATTTTGAAATATATATATTTATGTAGGTTGTAATACTTGAATTTTTCAAAATTTTTATAGGACCTTATGCCCAGCTTATCTGACCACTTTAAACAGTTATGTATTGAGTGCCATATGTTCTCAAGCCAGTGGTTCTTAACTTTATTTACTGCTAAATTTCCACTAAACATGGTCTTCCAAGTTGTGGATGTATTTCTAAGCGAGGTAAATATATTTTTTTAACTTTTATGTAATTGTAAAATCAAATTCAAAATATACTTTATAAAATTAAAAAATATATTTTTTGTTTTAGGGGGAACTAATTGTGTTCAAAGTTGCACTCGGATTACTCGAGTGTTGTCGTCGAGAATTACTCGCACTCGATTTTGAGGGAGTTTTAAAATATTTTCGAGTTCAGTTGCCAAAGAAATATCGGAACGACGAACATATTAAAACTTTGATCGATACCGCTGTCAATATTAAGGTATTATTGTTATTTTAGTTAGTTTAATATTTCTGGAAGTTTTTTTGTAAGTTTTTATTAAACACTCACTTTGAATTTAGTGTACTTCTTTTAAATAAATTATTTTATTTTTAAAATTAAATTTTTTTTTAAGATAACACACAAAAAATTAGCGAGATATGAAAAGGATTATGAAGTTGTGAAAGAAAAACTTGCAATGGAAGAAGATCCTATTACAAGAATTGAGGTAAAAATACAATTTTAAATAACCAATCTATTCAACTTCTAAGATTGAGCCACTTCAAAGTGTTTTGACTGTGTCGTAGTCTATTTTGGGTTGTAAAATAATGGTGAGTATAATATTAACAACCGTTTCATTTACGTTTTTTTCTATTTTTTTCAGCGTGAGAATAAGAGATTACTTGAAGCCAACATGAGATTAGAGCTGGAAAATGATGATATTGCTCAGGAACTTGTCACCAACCAAATCACCATGGAAACACAATTAAGAAGGGTAAGGTTCTATACACAGCTTTGTCTTACCAGACATAGAAGTTTTTCTGATAGTCAGATTTATAAAAGTTTTTTGGATTTTTTTTTAGACGATGCAACATGCAGATGACCTTCAACAAGACCTCACAGCTGCAGTGGAAGATTTAAGGACGAACCGACAAAAAGTTGCGGAAACTACTGATGAGAACCAAAGATTACTTGTTGAAACTAAACAAGTGGGTTGTCATTTTTAGATTACTTTCCAAAAAAATATTTTAAAAAAATTTTAATTTTAAAACTGCTGCAAAGTAATTTTAATTTTATACTTTTTTGTTTGATTTTAGGTAAAAGAGATGTGTAGAAAAGAACTGGCCAGACAAGATGTTGAAATAAAGGCGAAAACTAACATTATATCTGACTACAAAACTATTTGCTCACAACTCAGTTTAAGGATTGAAGCAATGCAAATTACCCACAAAGAACAATTAGAAGCTGCGAGAAAAGAAGTAAGTTATATAAGTATAATAATGAAAATTATTATTTTAAATTCACTTTTTAACAACCATTTATTTTGCAGTCTCAAAATGGTGCCAACTCTAAACCATCTTCACCAGATGACATAGCACTCAAACACCAGCAGGAAAAAGAACACTTACTCAAACAAATACGAGATCTGGAACTCCAACTTGCACAAACCAAACTCAAACTTGTTGAGTCTGAGTGTAGGGTACAGGTAAGATTTTATCTCCAAGATTAAGTTTTTTGACAATTAGTTTTTAGCAAATTTTTAAAATGTATTTTTTTAGAAAGTTTTAATAAATTTATTTTTGTGCACAAATTAGGATGTTGAACATCGCTTAGCTTCCACATCTAAAGAACTACAATCAACCAAAAACACCTGGTTCCATAAAACTATAAACACCCTTACCACCCGTAAACCATCTGATGGCACCTCTAGTGGTTCGAATTTAAGTTCCCCGACGTCGCAGACCCCACCTTTTGGAATGGCTCGACCCACTTCCTCAAATTCCGAAAATTCATTGCCATATGTGAAACAAACTGTGACGTGATGTTAAAAATTTTTTTTTATGTGATTAGATATGGCTTTTCCATTTTAAAAATATTTTTTTGATTATTTGGAATGGTTGTTTTAATGTGTGTTGATGTTGTCTACTTCATTTTAAGCTTTTTTTGCAGTGCATTAATATTTTTACTTGTTGAAGTTAGGTTTGCAATATGAAGATTTTGTAGTGAAGCATTCATGTAATAGATAAGGCTTTAAAACAAGCTGTATAACTAAATTTCTTTATTTTGAACAACATAACATATATATGACGCCATTGGATTATTATTTTGCTAAATTTTGAATTGAATATTTTGGTATGAAGCTACAACCAATTTACACAAGTGGTGTGATTTTTTTACTTTTTTTTGTGCAAGATTGTATACTTGAGCTATTTAATTACTGTTTTACGGGCTACTGATATTATAGGTTAATGTGTATTGTACTGTGTGATGTGCTTAATGATATTGAGGTGCAATTTCTATGTTGTTTAAAAAGTGGTTTATGAATTAAAAACTAAAAAATGAACTCGATTGTTTAAAATGAGTAATTTTTTTAAATTGAAAAATTTTTAAAAATTTACTTATTGCAAAATTTAGTCCTTATAAAATTTTCAAGACTTTTATACTTTATTTTTAATTTGTTTATTAAATAATTAGTAAGGGATAAATTTTAAACCTATTTCTTCATTCCTATAATTTTTTTGTTTTAGTTCATACTGTCCTTTAACTATTTTCATTTTCTTAAAATATTTCTTAAGCTTGGTACTGAATTAAACCAAACTTGTAATTTTTTTTCGTGGAAGCCAGTTTACAACATTATGTAGTAAAATTTATATCCAAATATTCTCTTGTTGTGTTGTATACTGTGTATATATTAGACTTATACCACTGATTCTATGTTGTTAATATTATTGTTCTATGTATGTAATAAAATGAAAGAAAATCAAATTAGTGATAATTTTAAATGTTAAAAAATTTTTTTTAACTTTTAATTATTTTAGGTTCGTTTGACCTATTACATGTGACGTCACGGTTACGTCACATGACGTCATTGCAATTGTTAAAACAAATGTATCAGCTGTTTGAAAACAATTAACTTGTAATCAAATTCGCAGCTTGGTGTTTTTCAATGAGTCGTCCACGTGTGAACTAATTTGCACACCGGTTCGTGATCGTAAGCCCAGATTAAACCTAATTAGTTTAGAACTCGGCATGTGATGGTGTCGAAATAATACGCAGTGTGCTAATGTGGTATTACTCTAAAGCTATTTAGGCATTTAAAAATTGTAAATTAAGTGCTGCAGTAAGCTTGGGTCTAGATGTGTTGAACATTTTATAATAAGTTAGGTTTAAATAGCTTAAAGAATTTAGTCGCGTGCTACAACACTTAACATTAACTTTACTTGACCTCAATCCGTCTTAAAAATAACTTTTTCGAAAAGTCTGACGCAAATTACCAACCCTAACCTTGCTAAGCCTAAAAATCGTATTTAAAGTAACCATAAAAAAGTGCCGCCAGTTGTTAAAGGGTTAAGTTTAAGGTTATCTATTTGATCAAAAAACCCGAAATCTGCAGCAAATTTTGAAACAAAGCTACTTATTTAACTCGTTAAACGTTTTTGCATGTCTGGCATTTTTGTTACCCCTCAAATTTTCAAATAATGCGATGAGGTAAGCGCAGTCATGCGAGACAGGATTAGTTAAATTTTGGCGTCGTTTGAAATTAGTCGTTTTTTTACCGTTCTGTTTATTTTATTTAAGTGCTTATATGACGTTATTTTTTAAAAACAAAAAACGCAGCATAATTGGCCAAATTAAGAAAAAATAACACGTGGTCTTAAAATCGTTAATTCGTTTATTGACAATTTGATTAATTTGTCTTCCGATATTGGGATTTTTAATTATGTTTTCGTATTAAAGCATTTGTAGCAAAATTAATCGATCTGATTGGACAAAATTCGATTTTTAAATTAAAATCTTAATTTTAATTTAAAAACCAATTTGAGGCTATTTTACGTCTAATCTTAATTAAACAGCATTTATTTCTTGCATAATATTTAAAAGATAAAAAGAATTTAAAAATACATTTCAAACATATTAAGTTTTGTTAGTATTTTGAAATAAAAAGTGTTTTTCTTATTTTGAATAAAAGTTTAAGGGGAAATCAAAACATGACCTTTGTTTGTTTAGTAAAAAATAAACAATTTTAAACAATAGTCTATTAAATTAAAGTTGATATTTATTATTATGCCTATTTTTCCCTAAAAATAGTAAATATTAACAACATAAAACAAAAGTTATTAATTTAGGTTAAAATGTATTAAGAAAAATTAATCTAATTTATCAAGTATACCATGCAATTAGATTATATAGCATTAACTTGAAATCGATTCACTTTATCAAATTCAATTAGGATAAAAATTAAACCGCATAATTGTATACGAAATTTCGCTTCAAATTTCTGCTCTAAATTTGCCTTAAATTTATTTGTTTGCCTTTTACTCGTCTTTAATGAAGCGTGGATAGCTAGCCGCCGGTTCTACGAATGAGCTGACTTTCTGTGGCGTTGTTTAAATTTGAACTTTTTCCAAGGCAGGCAGGTACGTTCTGTTTATAGAGTATAAAACAAAAAAGATCGTATTTCTTATTCAGTTAGTCGTGTTAGTTTATTTAAGCTGTTTGAAAAGTTAAGTTTAACTTTTTTTACTTAAAATTTGTTAGAATTAATGTATTTTAAAATATCAAATTTTATGTGAATTTTTCAAGTTATTTTCAGCAAAAGTACAGATGTAGATGCTATATGTTTGTAAATTAGCTTAACCATTTGTCACAAATGTGCGAAAAAAATTAATCGTTTCATGTAGCGTTTTTTTAATCAATTGGCGTTAAATTAGTTTGTTAGTTCAATTGTTAAACACAGAGTGTGATCTTTTAAACACTTTCTCTTTTAATTTTATATAACAATAGGAGGTGTTCGAGAAATTAAGCAGTTAGTACCGCATGCATCCGTGACAAGCTGTCATTCTATTGTAAAGGGTAGCGAACTTGTGTCTATTGTTTGCCCGGCGTCTGTAAGTTGTTGCTGGCTGCCATGTCTGGAGTCTGGATCGGCGGCCTTGTTTTAACTCTACAACCGACTTCTTATCGGTTTTAGATGCCGCGTGTTTAACGAGCAAGTCGTTAGTTCGGTGCATATCATTGCATGAAGTGTTTTGTTGAGGTTATGTTCGTAGGTCAATTTAGTAAGATTAAAGTTTCGCGTGTGTAATTTAATAACTTAAACATTAAGCAAAAATTAAAAAAAATTATACCGAAGTGTAGATATGAACAAATAAAATAAAGAGGTATATATAGTAGTAAATAATTAGATTTTTACTGTTAACATGTGTTATTTATTTATACGGAGGACATTAAAACCATTTCGTCGGCAACATGCTGTCACTTAGTTATTTAATTGGTAGTTTGTGCATGTGTTTTTCTAAATAATTGAGTAGATTTTGACTAAGTATTTCTCATAGAAATAAAATGGTTTTTAGACTACAGATTGACAACGGTAATGACATATATTTTATAGTATTAGGTGCTGTACATTGCTAAGAAAATGCAATTCAAGCAACCAAATTTACATGTACAAAATTATATACCATCCCCAAAAGTCTACATCAAATTTGTATAGGCGATCTTATCTTGATGTGTATTAAGTAAAAAGGAGAAATGAGCTATAAAGGATTACTATGTACACAGTAATTTAAGAAATAAAGCTCTCTACTTGTTATAATAAATCAAAAGGTGTTAAATTTGTGTTGTCATTTAAAGTAGGCCAGTCATTAAAAAGGGGGCTTTGATCGAAGCAGCGTAAAATAGATTAGATAAACATTACTTAGTATCTTGTTTTTGTGTTAATATTTAAAACTATATAGTCATTAGATTTGGAACCGATTTACGTAGTGTTATAGTGCCTTTAAGAGATCCTAAAACTTAATCAAGTATTCTGTTGGTAGTTTTTTACATTTTTTTCAAAATATTAGACGGTTAATCTCGCATCGTTATTCTTATTACACAAACCGCGTTCGCGTGTTGTTAACGTTGTTTATTATCGCTCAAAAGACACTTCAGTTCGAATATAAACTTCGCCAAGTGTCCACTATATTTGAATCATATTGAAGTGGTTTCGTGCGCATCTCAACCGCCTCTCGTATGTTAATCGGGTTGAATCAAAACCACACGCATTTCGAATAACAACGTTGGTGATCTCTCTAAGTGCAGTAGGGTTGCAGACGGATTTAAGTTTGTTTGTGGATTTGGCTGAAATTTTCCGACTTGTACCGGATTTATAAAGTTTAAGTGTCATATTTAACAAGTTAGATTAATTTATACCTCAAGGTTAATGCTATCAAGCTTGCCTTATGTTTTGTATATTTCTTATAAGTAGTTTATTCTGAAATTATGATGATTCAGTCAAATGTAGGCGGCCGTACCAAGAAACGGTTTATTTAGCGTGGTCTGTTTGTACAAAATCAACGTAGACATATTTAAACTAGATTATTTATGGAGAATTTGACTTTCAGACAAGATTTTTAATAATAACTTTTCAAAAAAAGTTTAAATTTTTGATATATAGTTGTTTAAAAATTGCTGTTTAAAAATAGAATTTCGTAATTTAGTTAGAATATTAGGTTACCATTCTTACTTTTAAATTAAGTGGCCCAAATCGGTTATGGGGTTTTATTATACAAGTATGTCAGCTTCCGAATATGTAACCTAGAGCGTTTATATACGCAAAGACATTGTATCTATAACGCAATTTCGCGTTTAAAAATATTTATTCTGACAGGTTGTTAAATTAATTATGCTGATATCACAATAAATATGTTTGGCGTAACAATATTGCAACTGTGTCTAAGAGTTCATTGTTTAAACCCACGTAGAATTGCTTACGTATAGCTAACGGTTATAAGAATATGGAGTATTAAAATTTCGCAAATTCATTTGGTTATTTTGTAAGCAATTTTCGTTGGCAGACATGTAGTTTAGGCATTTAATAAACGTCAATTAAAATTACCTGCGGCAACGTTATGGGTAAATATGTTATTACATGTGACACTCAATTTGATTAATTATTGCATGTAAATGATAGGTTGCTAGCACTTACTATTTATAAAAAAATTGTGGTTTAAAATATTTAAATTTCTCTTGATTTAAATTTGTTGAAGTTAATTAAATTCGACATATTTTACATAAAATTAAACTATAATAATTATTTTTCAGGTTTGATTTTAATATTTAATAAATTAAAAATTTTAACAATTTTTTGAGTGAAAATGGAAAGTGTTTACAACGCGAGGTTACCACCTCTGTCGTCTCACGGCCACAACCCCGCTTCGATTTCAGGGTTGCCAAAACAGTTTGTAAATTCCATGCGCACTTTGTTCGATATCTTGGACGACGAAAATGCCGGACTCGTACCCTTAAGTGAAATAGAAAGAAGATGGAGAGACGACGCCGTGCCAAACCTACCCGGTGTTTTGGACTCTCTGCGCGCAGTGGCGCCACCTGACGGACTGCTGTCTTTTGAAATATTTGTATGGGGTCTCAGGTCGGCATTGGCAAGAGCCAGGCAGTGCCGAGAAATGGGGAAGGTTAATATTAACCACAGTTTTAAGAATGCGCTAAGAATAGACCAAGAGCCGACTGTGTTGCCTCCGTATTATTATCAAAGCCGAGGACCGGAAAAACCAACGCAATTTGGAGCAAAGATCAACAACGTATTTCGACAAAAAGATGCTCATGTTGAAAGTAAGTTAAATATATATTGTAAAATGCAATTATAAGTGTCAGAATATTAAAAAAAAATTTATGTAATTATTTGTTTGTTTAGGCCTTAGAAGTGGTTCCTACAACGTTTCAAAGTACAATCAACGGCAGCCAATGACATGGCAGGACAAAAATGACGTCACGTTTGGTCGTTATCCAATGAGAAATAACAAACAAATACATTTTCAGCCTTCGAACGAAGGGCAGTATCGAAGTCGTTCTAGCGGAAACAGGCCGGGCCACAGAAGGTCAAACAGCGGACCAATCACAACGGCAACAGTAAGTTCATGAACTTATATAAGTTTTCTAAACTGTTTTTAAATAAATGATATATAATAAAAAAAAATTTAATTTAATTAATAGATTCTGCCTAGTCCACAAAAATCATCTTGGCCTCACGACTACAACTCTTACAACAAATATGATGTCAAAATGGGACTTGCCACTAAGTTTGCTGCGGAACGAAGCCCAGAAAATCTCTCCGACAAGGAAAACAAAGACGACAGTATTATTAAAAAGAAGCTGGCAAACGAGGACAGTCTTACTGGCAGTAATATATGCGACAAGTCAATAAATAGTCTCAAATCTGACCCATGCAGCAGCCTTAGCAGCAGCGCATCACCTGTCAGCAGTGTTAGCTCGAACAACCGGTCACGTGAGAAAAATGATGACGTCATGCACGATGACGTAGCGTCTCAGCTATCAAGTAAGAGTGATCTCGACAACGTGACCGCTAATACTTTGTTTATCAACGCTGACAGCAAAAATTCTTTCAACAAACCGATTGGTTTATCAGGAAAATATATTGGCTTAACTGGTACAATGCAGCGAACCAAATCTGCAGGAATTATTACGTCACAATACGGAAGTCTACGTCGACCAGCTATGTCCACTCCAAACACAATGATCACATCTGCATCCGAGAACAACTTTACATCAATAACTTACGACCCAAGAAGGCGGCAAAACGGGGTGAAGTTCCATAAAAAAGAAGGTATATCTTCTGCCCAGAGGCGTCAATACGCAAGCGCTGGAGAGTAAGTACTGATTTAGGAAATATAATTGTGTCTTAAATGTTTGCAATACATTAATTTTTTAGTTTTGTTACGTAGAAGCGGTGATGAGTCTCACAATCGTGTTTTTCAACACTACCGCACATCATCGGGCGAAAGAAAACGATCAGCGGGACAAGAACGCTCCAAAGACCGCGCTGGACCTGACGGATCGGGACGCCGGTGCAACAGCGCATCCCCGCCAGAACTTCCGGTCCAAAAGTCGGCCAGAAGTTCAACAAATCCCGATCTCATCGAGGAAAGAAAAGAGGTGACGCCAAGACCAAAAAGCACAGGACCAGAGAATCAATATGATCCAAGGCAATTGGTCTTGCCACCACCTTCAGCTAGGAAGAATAGCAGAAAGGCTGCCTCGCCTAATGGTAAGTTAACTTTAATATACTAACACTTAAATACCCATAATCACTTCTGTATAATAAATGTTAAGGGAACATTTTACTACCCTGGGGTATATTGTGCAATCGGTTACTTAGTTTTGTTTGGATCTGGATATTAGGGTCATACGGTTTTCAAGAACCGTGACATAAATTTTGGTTGAAAAATTGTTAACATTAAGTTTAAAAGTTCTGGTTTTCTTTCCGGTATGAAATGATAAATGTTGTCTGTTGCATAGTTAGATATTTCTTGTCTTGGGTAATTAAATTTGTTGATAATTACTAAAAGTTATATTTAATTATGTTTTAGGGTTTAACTTTTTTGCTATAGTAAAACGAAATGCACTTAGAAATATTTTAATTTGGCGTTTTTGAATTGTGAAAATCTATTTCGAAAAATTGAAAACTATTTTTCTTAACTTAAACTTTGAACGAATGACGCGGCAGCGGTTCGAGGATAAAGAGAAATGCACATTTTTGTAATAAATACCTGAACGGTTTACACAGTGCGGTAATTACTTATGGCTGGTTTTCTATCGTCTGCTGATACAGACATGATAATGATCACGAGATATTAACAGGTGGCTTCAAAACTTAATTTTCATTACCAGTTTTTACATTTTTAAACATTTGTTTATATTGGGTTTTGACCTAGTACTATCCATGAGCTCTGACTTTATTTAGCTTGTATGTAACGCTTATGATAAGTTATGCTTTTGTAAATGTAACGTATACTTAATTGCCTTGTATTGTTTATTACGAAACACTTTGTAGTGGTTTTTAAGTGATCGGTTGTAACTGTAATAAGATTTGGTTTATGATTTAACGTAGGCAGATATGCCCGACAAATTTTATCGTTATTTCGGATCTTCGTTTTCAGCCTAATATAGATTTGTTATTTAAATATTTGGGAAATACGTGAAATAAAATACATATGATCCGGTCAAAAAAATTTTAAAATCCCTTTTGAAGATTTTTTTGATCTAAGATATGTCTTTTTTATTTGTGCTTAAAAAAATTATATATATATTTAAAATATTATTTTAAAACTGTTTTGGCAATTGTAAAAAAAACATATCTGTCTGCAATTGCAGGATGTAAATCACCTTTCCCGGATGTTTTTGTACTTTTAAATATCAAAGGCTTGATTCATCATCTGTTGTTCAGTTCTAAGTCAAGCAGTTGCGTTATTTTTGAAGCGTTTGCGAAAAAAAACTGTCAAATATCACAACTAAAGTATTTTTTTTTAAAAGTGTTTGCCTATAAACAAGACACCCCATTTTTTTAAGTGTTGTTAAAGTTAAAATTGTGCATTGTTTGTTTGTGCATCAAAGGGAATTTAATGCCAGCAACACACACTTCTCCTTCTGCATAACTTAAATGTTTTGTCCTTTTTCCATGCCCTTATAAACCAAAGCACGGTGGTTTAGGGTAATTTTCCGCATTTTTTAATGTTTATTTCTCCTTCAAAAAAATCTCGTTGAATTTTAATTTGTTTATGTCCGGAATTAGTTGGGATTACTTTATGCGGCGTAAACACTTACTTGAAAAACACAGAAAGGCCATAAACAAATTAACGTATTTAAATACATATGTACTTAAAACTAATTTATTTACCAAACTAGGTTGCTCTTAAAAATTGTAAAATTTACTACATTTTTGGCATTAATTTTGTTGCACGTAGTTTAAAAGTGCATACTGCAAACATACCAATACAGTTTACACATAAAAACTTATAAAAGCATTTTTCTGATATAAAATTTGGTGTTTCTCTTTGATTTGTTAAGAATATTTATACATTGTTGAAAAGCAATACAGACCTGTTTACAAAGTCGTTTTATAATCCCATTATCCCATGTAAACTGTCAACTTAAATTCTGCTAGATAAAAGAGATTTAATGACTTTTCACGCGTAATTTAAGCTGCTTAGTCGAATTTTAATGAACACATTACCAAGTCGATGGCATTTCGTTTTAAAGTCAAACAGCGTACTTTACAAGTTTTGTTTATTTTTGTGTTGTTGTTTAATTTGTACGGGACATGTATTGAGAAGTTTTAATTAATAATTACTTTGCAACTGTTGTTTTTAAATGGATTCTATTCCAAGAAAGTTGTGGTTTCGTAGATTAAAATATTTATAATACATTTTTCTGTACAATAATTTATTATAAAAAAACTTTTTTTTCAATTTTCGTTATTGATTTTAGGTCTACAGAAATCGAGTGAGTACCGTGACCCTGCTAACCCTGCCACATACGCCACCATGGGAAGGAGGAAGAGTGGTAACAGCAAGAGAAGAGACCCACGACGCCACACAGTGGCAAACGGAATCGATTACAACTTGGTAAAAAATAAAAATTATGCACATTTTTTTACAAATGCTACCGTTTGTTTAATTTTCCTTAATTTAAATATTAATAAAGAAACAAAAACGAATTTTGAAGTAAACTCTTATTTAATATTTCATGTTTAGTATATATACACAAATGTTGTCTTATTGAAAACAGACATTTAATGTATTAGACAGTGTATAAAGAAAACTGGTTTTTAAAAAAATTTAAGTATTTAATTTACCGCCATCTGTTTCACACTTAGTTTTATAATTAAAACCCATTATTACGTCATAGTAAACCAATAATCATATCTATTGTTAAACTGTCCAGACTCTTTATCTAAACACTTGGAAACGCCCATGCTTCCTATTGCATTGTGATAAAACAATCGCGCATTGTTTCGCAACAATTAACTATTACTATTGGTTAACTATATAAGAAAATTTAATTTTGTAGTTTAATTAGTTAAAATAATTTCATTGTAAAAGTTTGTAAAATGGGTAGAAGCGTTATAGAAAATTACTCACTTTTATATGGGCAAGTTGGCATCGATAATGTAGGTTATTACTTTAGAATTTGTTTTCAAGTTTAAATTTGTATTACTTTTTGAAACTTTATATTTTTTTTTTGATAGATTAAATGCATTAAGCAACTCGAGCAAGAAAAGGACGTTATATTGCAAGGTATGGACGCGTTAGATCGGGGTAAAGAATGGTTCACTCGCCGGCTTACCGACGTTCAAGAACGGCAGATGAGGCTTTCAAACGTCGGGGTAAAATCAGAAAGTTTTAGCCCGGAAAACGACCTGGCTTTGTCTCAAAACGAAATTGACAACTTGTTAACTAAAATTTCCAAAATGCAGAGATTAGTTCAGTCGATGACTCAACAAAATCTTGAGGTAGAAAAATAACATATCTTTTTTACACTTACTAAATATAAAAAAAAACAGTAAATACATTTTTAAGTTAGTACCACTTATAAAAACTAAATTTTTATGTTTTTTTAGACATCCCCAGTTTCAAAAAATTCAAATAGAGATTCACCACCAGGTTTCGTATCGGCGCTAAGAGATCAAAATCATATTTTAACAAATGTAAGTAATAACTGAATATTAAACTTAAAACATATTTTAAAACAGTTCGAATTGTTAATTTTAATTTATTGTATTGAATATTTAAAATGTATTTTATTTTATTTTTAAACAATTTTTTTTTAATTTTTTTAATTAATTTTTTATTAAAATTTTTTTAGGAGGTTTCCCGCCAAACCGACCAAATTAGTCAACTAGAACGCGAGAAATCTGTTCTAGTTCAGCAATTATTCCAAGCAAAAGCTGAAGCCCAATGTGTTGACGGTCAGGTCAATACCTCGATTTTTATCTAAAGTTCAAACATTTTATTACTTTTATCTAAAATTAGTTACGTACAAGTGTTATATAAAAGGCATAAAAACAATTAGAAAACGCCACACTTTTTTATTATTTTATCTACTTTACCTAAAGCCATTAAATTTAAAAAGAAAAGGACATTATTTTTTGTTATGTCATAAGGATATGAAAAATATAGTAGGTAACTTTATTTTTATGGTTATTATTTTATTGTGATGTTTTTTTTTTTAAATCATCAATAGTTTAAAATCATATGTAAGCGTGCTGATTTATTTGCCATAATTTGATAAAAAAAATACAAAAATCATTTAAATAAATTTTATTGCTTATCTTACTTTTCTATTATTCTATCTCTTTTGATGTTTTTTTCCAAGTTTAGTGACATGCTGTATATTATAATTAAGTGTTGTTGCTATTCTACTTTTTTTTCTTTAATATTTTTAAATTTCTTGTTGTGGTTTGAGTTTTTGAGCAAATATAAATTAAACACGATTTTGTGCTTTATTGAAATTTCCAGCAATATTTAATGACCATTTCCATATAGCTATTTAAACTAAGAAGGATGTAGCATGTAGTAATGGTTAAATTAAGACAATTTGGTATTAAAATTTAACAAATAAAACTATTGCTTAATTGAAATAGCACAGACCACAAATGTAAGGATTATTTTTAACATCGGACCTTAATTTTTTATATTTAAAATTACGGTTTGAGAATGGGGGCCTCCCACTTAACGGAGGCCTCTGGACAGATCTTGAACTGTTTTATTTTGGTTTAAATTAAGTTAAATAATCAAATTTAGTTAGTAGAAAAATTGAAGTTTAGTGATTTAAGAAAATTAAGTATTTCGTTCGTGGTGTGTTTAAGCTTTGATTTTCGGTGGAAGTGTAGATGTTTAGATATTCTGAGTTTTTTTGCCTTGTCACGTGAAAATATTTTGTTTAGTTTTAATACGCTTGGAAATATGTTTATGTGTAAATTATTGTTTAGTTAAGCTTTAGTTTTGTGCTGAAGAATGGACTTTAAAAATTAATTTATTAATGTAAATGTGTTTTTAAACATGTTAAAAATCAAAAATGCTAACCAATTTGTGGTAACACTATACAAAACTAATTATTAAGTTCTAAACAGCATTGGCTAAAAAGTAGCCTAAATTCTTTTACACTATTCAATACAACTTTATATAACACGTTTACACAGCCAAGGTAGGGTAGTTATAAAACCAAATTCTTGTTTTTAAAACGAATTGTCCTGAGGTTTAACTTAGGCAGTAAAATGCGACGACTTGGTTTTAACACAACACGCTTAAGGTTAAATTTGTATAAAAAAGGCATCAGCTGTGTTTGAGAAATAACGTTGTTTTGCCTTTATATTGTACTAGTGTTATTTGTAAATTGTTTTATTGAGACTAAGATGCATAAACTCCTTATATTAAACTTGTAAGAAAATTCTTTATTAGTTTTTAGAATTTATAAACATTTCCAATTTATAGCAAAAACTCAATTCATTTTAAATTTTTAATTTTGTTTCAGAAATGTATTAACCAAATGTATATTGACATGATGAAGAAGTGAAGGATTACACAAATTTATTCCGGGAAACGCAGTAGAAGCAAACAAATATATAAACAATGATGGTAAGTTACGCGATTTTTATTTTTCTAAATTAAATTTTTCTGTTCTAGTTATTGCATGAAAATGTAATGTATATGTTACAGTTTTTTAACGATTTTTGTCATGTGTACTGTTAGAAAATTGTTTTACCCTTGTGCACTTTTAGTGTTCATTTTTTAAATATTTGTTTATTTTTTTTGCCAATAAATGTCTACAAAAGTTACGCATTCTATTTTAAAACGATTATATCTTGAAGATTTTTTACCTCAAATTAATAAATACAATTAGTCAAATGATAATAATAAAACAGTTAAATATATTAATTGTGTAGTTTTGCATTCAACTTTGTAATATTTAACGTGATTATTACATAGTATTGTATAAAGCATGGCATTAAAAGTAACAGTGTTTTTACGAAACAAATTGGCCATGGATTTTGACCAGTAAAGTCATGTCAATTTTATTGAACACATATAGTTTACTTGGCAAATTTTGAATCGACATTTTGTTGTAGTATAAATATTTTCAATCAACCATTTTCTGTAGAAGCAAATATAGCACAAAATATTCATAATTTATTAGTTTAAATTATGTATTTAGCAAACTTGTACCAAGCTTAATATTATTACACTGATTGATAGGAAATTGATTTACATACTTTGTTCATTTGCAAAGCTGAACTACTACAGTAACTAAAATTAAACACATAATTGAGATAGAAACAAAAAAAATTTTGTTTTGTTATTTTATAGTCATTAATTATTGCACTGGTTAAAGTTGCATAAGTGTAAATCATTAAAAATGAATTACTATCAATAAACAGTATGCAAACCTTTTTATTGCTGGAACTATCAGTTAGAATAAACTTTGATTTATTTGTATATTAGCCATACTTAGCTCTTTCATGATACGGAACTACAGTTGCTGTTGCAATTCCATATTTGATATAGACTTTTTCTTTAAACATTGCAATTCAGATATATTTTAAAACAAAATAATCCTGTTTTAAAATGCTTTTGTAATTTATATGGAATCATTAATTTTTAATAAGATTGAAATCATAAGATTATATAATAGCATATACTTTAACACATTAGGTATCCACATTAAAAAAAACAAATTGGGTAGACATAATTTTTTCTAAGGTTTCTCGATTTTTTTTTTGATTTACTGCATGACGTAAGCGTTTTACCGCATGACGTAAGCAACGTTAAGGGTACACAGGTACATTGGTCACAAAAAAACTAATGCTAACAATAAAAAAAAATTATATCAAAGAATAGTTTTATTATAAAAATATAAGCTGTACCATATACACACATATATATATATATTAATAGTACAAGTTTTTATTTGCTTTTAATGTAATTGACTTTAAACATTCGTGGTTGTAGGGTTTTGTTATGGTCTGTTGTGGTAACGCACCGACAAACAATTTTGAAAGTTGTCCTTTTATAGGAAATTGCGCAAGTATATTAGCCTACCTTCAACACACCTTTACGACTTTGAGCTAGCAGCCTCTGATGACGTGATTCTCATAAATAACACACTGATTAAACATTTTTGTGCGCATAGGTGAATAAAATCTTTAATGATTTGTTTAGTTAGATTAAGAATTTGATATTTTAATTTATTTTTATGCACATTTACCGTTTACTGCGGCCGTACTAAACGGTCGTTAAAAGCAAGTGTAAACTCTATAACTTAAAATCAAATAAAGATTTTCCAAAAATTAAACAAAACAAAATAAAACACACCTTTTCGAATGACTTCATCTAATAAATATAAAGTAAAACTGCTTTTAGTAATGTAGTTGCTGTTCAACAGACGTTCGGGCACATAGGTTATGCAATTTTAAATTAATTTACAATTTAGGTATTTAAAACATAACAAATTTTTTTTGCTTAATTTTAAGCATTTAATTTTTGTTGTTTTATGTTAGGAAGCTAGCGTTAAACATGTAAAAAAAACTTAAAAAAAAAATTTTTAAATAAAATTTTAAACAATTATATTCAGAATTTTTATATATTTTAAATTGAGTTTTGTAGTATAAAAAAAATGAAATTAGTTGTTTTCTTTTTGGTTTTGGTTGGATATACTAATGGGTTCCCTTTTCAATTGCCAATGGACTTTTACAGGGGCGGGGTAAGATTAATTTGTTTATAGAAATTTGTAGATTTTAAATGGCTTCATATTTGGTTGAAAAACAAAACTAAAGGTTTATTAATTTTTTGTCTTTTTAAGATCTTGGATAGAATGATGAATTTTCAACGACCGAGAGAAACTTTTTCAAGCGACCGTAAATATAAATTCTAAGTTTTAAAATAATATAAAAATTTTATAAAGGATTTTTTTTTAGTTTTTAAGTTATATTTTATAGCACTTTGCCCAAATTCTGCAAATTCCGCACCCTTTGAAAAACCCGGCGATTGTGATCATTTTTATCAGGTAATAATTATTAGAAAGTTTTTAATTTCTGTATAAAAGGTTTTTATAGATAAAAATTAAACAATTAAAAAGTGGTAGTTAATAATGGGTGTTTTTTTAACAAAGTGTTCAAATGGTGTCCTTGAAACCAAACCTTGTTCTCCTGGGACTGCATTTAACCCAGCTATTGGAGTTTGTGATTATCCTGAGAATGTTCCTGGTTGTGGTTCCTACGATGGTAAGTAATATTTTATTATAAAGTTTATTGGTAGACATGTGAACTGTTGAAGAAACTTTCTCCCACAGAAACCTTTTCATATGACCGCTAATATTAATTCTAAATTTAAAAAAATAACATTGAGCACTTAAAAAATTTAAATTTAATTTTAAAATTACATTATGTAGCACTCTGTTTGTCAAATGGGGATCCTATAAGTTCCGAACCCTTTGAAAAACCTAACGACTGTGACCATTTTTATCAAGTAATAATTATTCTTTTATTATTATTTTTTGTGTAAAAAAAATAAATCCTTTAAGAATTTTTTTAGTTTTAAAGAAAAAATCCATTAATAAAAAAATTGTAAAAAGTAATTAGTGTTTTTTTTAACAAAGTGTTCAAATGGCGTTCTTGAAACCATGCCTTGTGCTCCTGGAACTGCATTTAACCCAGCTATTGGTGTTTGTGATTGGCCTTACAATGTCCCTGGTTGTGATTCATCAAACCCTTCTTACGATTGTGAGTAATAGTTTGTTTTAAACGTTGAACAAGCTAACTTTATAGTTTACAAATTGTTTACTTTTAAGATCAATGTATGGATGTTCATGGACAGCCTATAAGTACAGGTCCATTCGAAAAAGATGGCAGCTGTGATCAGTTTTACCAGGTTCTACATTATAACAATATTAAACTAGTATTTCAAAATTTTATTATTTGTTAAAATAGTTTTTATTCATCAGTGTTCCAACGGAATTCTTTATACTCACGATTGTGCTGGTGGCACAGTATTTAATCCCTCCATTAATGATTGTGATATGGAGGAAAATGTGCCTTCATGTAGCTTTGGAGGTAGCGGCAGCAGTGTTGGAAATCAAGGCAGTGGTTCCGGCAATGGAGGCTCTGGATCTGAAAGCAGTGGCGCTGAAAGCAGCGGCACTGAGGGTAGTGGTGCAGAGGGCAGCGGTTTTGAAAGCAGTGGCGCTGAAAGCAGCGGCACTGAGGGTAGTGGTGCAGAGGGCAACGGTTTTGAAAGCAGTGGCGCAATCCTTAGTGGTAATTGAAATATGCTTTTAATTAAAAATTGCATTATTTTATTTTAGATACTATCCCGTCTTTGGTCGGCATTTTAATTATCGAAATATGGCTTTTTTAATAATATTTGTCTGCATTAATTTACAAGCGCATTACAAATAGTTGTTTTATTTTTTTTAAATACCTTTACATTGTCAATGCAGTTGTATATATCGCCCACTAAGCGTCATCAAAGATGTAATTAATACGTATAATTTATGTTTATTAACATAATTATTACATTAAAATTGTTGCAGAACTGTGTACTGATGATCAAGGAGGTCTAATATCAAGTGAGCCTTTTGAAAAACCTGGCGATTGTGATCATTTTTATCAGGTATTGTTCTATTTTTAGTGGACCATTACTATATTTAAAAATTATAATTCAAGCTGTTGAAATTAAATGATTTTATGGTTATTTATTGTTTAGTGTTCAAGCGGATTTCTTTATGTAATACCATGTGCTCCAGGATCAGTGTTCAATCCTGACATAAAGGAATGCGATTGGCCCAGTGAGGTACCCGGTTGCGAGGATAAGACAACAACAAGTATTGTTACCACAACCTTGCCAACAACCACGACGGCACCATATTTAACAACTACAAAAGCAAAAACAACAACAACGACGAGTACATTATTTCCTACAACCACAAAAGCAAAAATCACAACGACGACAGCCACACTATTTCCTACAACCACAAAAGCAAAAACAACAACAACGACGAGCACACCATTTCCTACAACCACTAGAGCAAAAACAACAACGACGACAGCCACAACAATTCCTACAACCACAACAATTCCTACAACCACAAGAGCAAAAACATCAACAACAACACCCACACCATTTCCTACAACCACAAAAGCAAAAACAACAACAACGACGAGCACACTATTTCCTACAACCACAAGAAAAAAAACAACAACAACGACAGCGACACCATTTCTCACGACCACAAGAGCAAAAACAACAACGACGACCACACCATTTCCCACAACCACAAAAATAAAAACAACAAAAACGACGACCACACCATTTCCCACGACCACAAGAGCAAAAACAACAACAACGACGACCACACCATTTCCTACAACCATAAGAGCAAAAACAACAACAACCACGACCACACCATTTCCTACAACAATCACGACCACACCATTTACCGATGGAAGTGGTGCGGAGGGCATTGGTTCAGAGAGCAGTGTAGCAGAAACAAGTACTGTTACCACAATATTTGCAACAACTACCACCGCACCAATCCCTACAACCACAGCAGCACCACTTACTACAACAACACCTCTAGGAGTATCACCTATAACAACTACAACTACATTGGCACCTCTACCAACTACTACAATTTCACCACAATGTGCTGATAATGCTGGCAATCCAATAAGTAGTGAACCATTTGAAAAACCTGGAGATTGCGAACATTTCTACCAGGTAAAAATCTATAAAAAAAATCTCGATTTAGCATTAAAAATAATAGGAATCCAATTTCTTCAGATTTTGCACATAATAAATACAGAAAATAAATTATATTTCAAAATTTTAAATAGTGTTCTAATGGCATACTTTACGAAATGCCATGTGCCCCTGGCACAGCCTTTAACCCAGCTATTGAATTTTGTGATTGGCCTAAAAATGTACCTGGTTGTGGTGCAACAACTACAACACAATCAGCGACAACTACAACAACATCCCCATTAGATGGTAAATATTTTACGACGTTTTTAAAAGATTTCCATTTGTTGTGCTAAAATATTTAAATAATTAAAATGTTTTTAACAGATCTTTGCGTAAATAATTCTGGCGATCCAATCAGCAGCGACCCATTTGAAAAACCCCATGATTGTGATCATTTTTATCAGGTACAAAATAAAAAAAATATAAGCACTATAGCTATAATAAATAAGTAAAGTTTTGTTTATTTAATTAAAATTTAAGAGTTTACTTTACACGATCAAATTTTTTTAGTGTTTAAACGGTTATCTTTACACCATGCCATGTGCCCCTGGTACAGCATTTAACCCAGCCATTGGAGTTTGTGATTGGCCTCATAATGTCCCTGATTGTGGTGCAACAACTACTACAAAAGCACTAACAACAACCACACCTAATCCGTATCATGGTAGACATTTTTCTATACAATATACACTAGGTTTTATAAATCTTACATGTAACAAGAATTAAACATCAAGTTTTACAGATGATTGTGTGGATTCGAACGGTAATCCACTAAGCGGAGCTCCTTATGAAAAACCTGGAGATTGTGATCACTTTTATCAGGTCAATTTACTATTTGAAAAAACCTGTTTATCTGTTTTAATAACATATTTTTGTCGTATAAAAAATTAAACAAATTTAGTTTTCTATTTGTTAAAACAGTGCTCAAATGGTGATCGCTACACCATGCCATGTGCTCCTGAAACTGCTTTTAACCCAGCAATCGGAGTTTGTGATTGGCCTTCTAATGTCCCTGGTTGTGGTGCAACAACTACAACGCAAGCAACTACCACAACTACCGCTTCTAATTCTTATCATAGTAAGCAAATTAAGATCAAGTTAAAATGAATTACTAATATTTAAAACCGTATTATTTAAATAATATTGTTTTACAGATGATTGTGTGGATTCGAACGGTAATCCAATAAGCGGAGACCCTTTTGAAAAACCTGGAGATTGTGACCATTTTTATCAGGTCAATTAATATTCGGTTAGCCTATTTTAACAAAATATTTTTATTGTATCTAATATACAATAAATTATATTTTACTTGTAAAAACAGTGCTCAAATGGTGATCGCTACATCATGCCATGTGCTCCTGGAACTGCTTTCAATCCAGCTATAGAAGTTTGTGATTATCCTTACAATGTTCCAGGATGTGGTTCATTGAACGCACCAGGTTTTAAACATTGTTTAACTAAAAACTTATTTGCTTATTTTTTATTTCACAAAATTTGTTGTAAAAGTTTGGTTAAATTTCTAAAAATTGATTTAAGCTTGTAATTTACTTTTAGTTCCGACATGCCAAGATTCAAGTGGCGCTCCGATCTCAACAGGTCCCCTTGAAAAACCTGGAGATTGTGGACACTTCTACCAATGCGGAGCCGGTTAGTATGGAACAACTCTTTGTTTGTTATGTCAATTTATAGCGGGAAAAGTTTCTGATTTTAAATTTTGTTTTAAGGTATCTTGTACACGCTGCAGTGCGCTCCAGGAACAGCATTTAATCCTGCATTAAACGTATGCGACTGGCCGTACAATGTTCCAAACTGTTAGTAGTCCGATTATACAGTTTTTTAATTAACACCATTTAATAACAGATTTTATTAACGATACACAGCGCCAGACAATATCAATTAATTAATACACCATGTTATTATAGTTGATTATTTAACATAGTGGCTGAATAGTTTTCGTTGTGATTTTATTGTTGTACTTGCGGTATAAATATAATTAATTTTTCATCATTTTTTACTTTTATTTTTGTACTTTAACTTATTATAACTTTTTTACATATGTTGTGTCTTGATCGTTAAGATAAAAGTTGTAGAAAGGTTTTAAAAAGCAATTTTGTTTTGGTGAATTGTTAAGTGAAAAATTTAATATTAAAAATGTCCAAATATTGAGTCTCAAAAAGTTAGAGTATTTAGTTAATTTATTTTTATTAATAGGTTTATTGTTAATATAATTTCATAACTATTAGTAAATATTTAAAAAAAGAAGTCAACTGATTTATGCAATTGCTTCATAGCTAAACATAATGTTGTTACTCTAAAATTAATAAAACCTGATTTATGAATTATAAATAATCTGTTTGTTTTAAAGGCCGTGATTAAAATAAATGTTTACCAGACGTTTATGTAAGTTGCTGAGGTTTCTGAAATTTGTTAGTTACAAAAAAGTGAATTAAATGTTGCAATGTCTGTGTTTGGCGACATAAATTAAAATTTGTTAGAAGTATTTATACTTCCGGCAAAAACAAAATACTTAAAAATTTTCACCATTAAATTAATGTGAAAATATTTGTACAAAGGTTATATTTAGAATCACGAATGGTCATTAGGTATTTTACTGCCCAATTCCTTGTTTAAAAGTTATGTCAAATCAGTTCATTATTTTAATACCATGTCCAAAAAATTGTTGAGTAGTAAAAACGCCTATTCTCCCCTTACCAGAATAACTGTATTAGTCCATTCAGCATAAATGTTCACTAATAAAGTTATTTTGAAGGTCGGTTTGTAATGTAAACAACTGTTTACGTGTTTCTCCAAACTTTAACGAGTTAAACTAGTGAACTCAATTACAAATATGTGGTTCAACAATTTATAACCAATTTTAAAACTATTTTTAACTATTACTTTGATCCTATAAAAGTAATTTTAATTTGTAAACAGCGTTTTTAGTAATTTTGTTTTATTCTGAATATATCATGGTATTTACATAATGCAGGGCGTATCGATAAAAGCGTCGACGTACACGTAAGATTTAAATATTAAAACAGTTGTTTACATTAAAAAAAAGATTTCTAAACAAACAGGTATGAAATTATATTAACAATGAACCTATTAAATAAAATAAATTAACTAAATGCTCCTCCCAATATTTGGACATTTCTTAAGGTAGCAGCCTCTGATGACGTGATTCTCAACACACCTTTACGACTTTGAGCTAGCAGCCTTTGATGAGGCGATTCTCATAAATAACACACTGATTAAACATTTTTGTGCCCATAGGTAAATAAAATTTTTAATGATTTGTTTGGTTAGGTTAAGAATTTGGTATTTTAATTTATTTTTGTGCACACTTTACCGTTTACTGCGGCCGTGCTAAACGGTCGTTAAAAGCAAGGGTAAACTCCATAACTCAAAATCAAATAAAGATTTTCCAAAAATTAAACAAAACAAAATAAAACACACCTTTTCGAATGACTTCATTTAATAAATATAAAGTAAAACTGCTTTTAGTAATGTAGTTGCTGTTCAACAGACGTTTGGCACATAGGTTATGGAAATTTAAATTAATTTACAATTTAAGCATTTAAAACATAACAAAGATTTTTTGCTTAGTTTTAAGCATTTAATTTTTGTTGTTTTATGTTTAGTATGCTAGCGTTAAACATGCAAAAAAAACTTAAAAAAAAAGAAATTTTTAAATAAAATTTTAAACAATTATATTCAGAATTTTTATATATTTTAAATTGAGTTTTGTAGTATAAAAAAAATTGAATATACGTCTATGTAACAGTCTAACAAAAAATGAAATTAGTTGTTTTCTTTTTGGTTTTCGTTGGATATACTAATGGGTTTCCTTTTCAATTGCCAATGGAATTTTACAGGGGCGGGGTAAGATTAATTTGTTTATAGAAATTTGTAGATTTTAAATGGCTTCATATTTGGTTGAAAAACAAAACTAAAGGTTTATTAATTTTTTGTCTTTTCAAGATCTTGGATAGAATGATAAATTTTCAACGACCGAGAGAAACTTTTTTAAACGACCGTAAATATAAATTCTAAGTTTTAAAATAATATAAAAATTTTATAAACGATTTTTTTTAGTTTTTAAGTTATATTTTATAGCACTTTGCCCAAATTCTGCAAATT
The DNA here is from genome assembly GCF_963082875.1 of Corella eumyota. Taxonomy (NCBI): domain Eukaryota; kingdom Metazoa; phylum Chordata; class Ascidiacea; order Phlebobranchia; family Corellidae; genus Corella; species Corella eumyota. The sequence goes on from NC_137491.1 coordinate 8,958,284, forward strand.
CCGCACCCTTTGAAAAACCTGGCGATTGTGATCATTTTTATCAGGTATTGTTTTATTTTTAAACTAGCGGATCGTTACTGTATTTAAAAATTATAATTCAAGCTGTTGAAATGAAATTATTTTATGGTGATTTATTGTTTAGTGTTCAAGCGGATTTCTTTATGTAATACCATGTGCTCCAGGATCAGTGTTCAATCCTGACATAAAGGAATGCGATTGGCCCAGTGAGGTACCCGGTTGCGAAGATAAGACAACAAAAAGTATTGTTACCACAACCTTGCCAACAACCACGACGACACCATATCCAACAAATACAAAAGCAAAAACAACAACAACGACGAGCAAATCATTTCCTACAATCACAAGAGCAAAAACAACAACAACGACAGCCACACCATTTCCTACAACCACAAAAGCAAAAACAACAACAAGGACGACCACACCATTTCCTACAACCACAGGAGCAAAAACAACAACAAGGACGACCACACCATTTCCTACAACCACAAAAACAACAACAACGACGACCACACCATTTTCTACAACCACAAGAGCAAAAAAAACAACAACGACGAGCACACCATTTCCTACAACCACAAGAGCAAAAACAACAACAACGATGAGCACATCATTTCCTACAAACACAAGAGAAAAAACAACAACAACGACGGGCACACCATTTCCTACAACTACAAAAATAAAAACAACAACAACGACGACCACACCATTTCCTACAACCACAAGAGCAAAAACAACAACAACGACGAGCACATCATTTCCTACAACCACAAGAGCAAAAACAACAACAAAGACGAGCACATCATTTCCTACAACCACAAGGGCAAAAACAACAACAACGACGACCACACTATTTCCTTCAACCACAAGAGCAAAAACAACAACAACGACAGCTACACCATTTCCTACAACCACAAGAGCAAAAACAACAACAACGACGACCACACCATTTCCTACAACCACAAGAGCAAAACAAACAACAACGACGAGCACATCATTTCCTACAACCACAAAAGCAAAAACAACAACAACGACGACTACACCATTTCTTACAACCACAAGAGCAAAAACAACAACAACGACGAGCACATTATTTCCTACAACCACAAGAGCAAAAACAACCACAACGACGGCCACACCATTTCCTACAACCACAAAAATAAAAACAACAACAACGACGACCACATCATTTCCTACAACCACAAGAGCAAAAACAACAACAAGAACGAGCACATTATTTCCTACAACTACAAGAGCAAAAACAACAACAACGACGAGCACATCATTTCCTACAACCACAAAAGCAAAAACAACAACAACGACGACTACACCATTTCTTACAACCACAAGAGCAAAAACAACAACAACGACGAGCGCATCATTTTCTACAACCACAAGAGCAAAAACAACAACAACGACAGCCACACCATTTCCTACAACCACAAAAATAAAAACAACAACAACGACGAGCACGCCATTTCCTTCAACCACAAGAGCAAAAACAACAACAACGACAGCCACACCATATCCTACAACCACAAAAATAAAAACAACAACAACGACGAGCACACCATTTCCTACAACCACAAAAGCAAAAACAACAACAACGACAGCCACACCATTTCCTACAACCACAAAAATAAAAACAACAACAACGACGATCACACCATTTCCTACAACCACAAAAATAAAAACAACAACAACGACAGCCACACCATATCCTACAACCACAAAAATAAAAACAACAACAACGACGACCACATCATTTCCTACAACCACAAGAGCAAAAACAACAACAAGAACGAGCACATTATTTCCTACAACCACAAGAGCAAAAACAACAACAACGACGAGCACATCATTTCCTACAACCACAAAAGCAAAAACAACAACAACAACGACTACACCATTTCTTACAACCACAAGAGCAAAAACAACAACAACGACGACCACATCATTTCCTACAACCACAAGAGCAAAAACAACAACAAGAACGAGCACTTTATTTCCTACAACCACAAGAGCAAAAACAACAACAACGACAGCGACACCATTTCCTACAACCACAAAAATAAAAACAACAACAACGACGATCACACTATTTCCTTTAACCACAAGAGCAAAAACAACAACAACGACGAGCACACCATTTCCTTCAACCACAAGACCAAAAACAACAACAACGACAGCCACACCATTTCCTACAACCACAAGAGCAAAAACAACAACAACGACAACCACACCATTTCCTACAACCACAAGAGCAAAAACAACAACAACGACGAGCACTTTATTTCCTACAACCACAAGAGCAAAAACAACAACAACGACAGCGACACCATTTCCTACAACCACAAAAATAAAAACAACAACAGCGACGAGCACACCATTTCCTACAACCACAAGAGCAAAAACAACAATAACGACGACCACATCATTTCCTACAACCACAAGAGCAAAAACAACAACAAGAACGAGCACATTATTTCCTACAACCACAAAAGCAAAAACAACAACAACGACGAGCACATCATTTCCTACAACCACAAAAGCAAAAACAACAACAACGACGACCACACCATTTCCTACAACCACAAGAGCAAATACAACAACAAGAAAGAGCACATTATTTCCTACAACCACAAAAGCAAAAACAACAACAACGACGAGCACATCATTTCCTACAACCACAAAAGCAAAAACAACAACAACAACGACCACACCATTTCCTACAACCACAAGAGCAAATACAACAACAAGAAAGAGCACATTATTTCCTACAACCACAAAAGCAAAAACAACAACAACGACGAGCACATCATTTCCTACAACCACAAAAGCAAAAACAACAACAACAACGACTACACCATTTCTTACAACCACAAGAGCAAAAACAACAACAACGACGAGCACATCATTTCCTACAACCACAAAAGCAAAAACAACAACAACAACGACTACACCATTTCTTACAACCACAAGAGCAAAAACAACAACAACGACGAGCACATCATTTCCTACAACCACAAAAGCAAAAACAACAACAACGACTACGCCATTTCCTACAACCACAAGAGCAAAAACAACAACAAGAACGAGCACTTTATTTCCTACAACCACAAGAGCAAAAACAACGACGAGCACTTCATTTCCTACAACCACAAGAGCAAAAACAACAACAACGACAGCCACACCATTTCCTACAACCACAAGAGCAAAAACAACAACAACGACAGCCACACCATTTCCTACAACCACAAGAGCAAAAACAACAACAACGACGACCACATCATTTCCTACAACCACAAGAGCAAAAACAACAACAACGACGAGCACATCATTTCCTACAACCACAAGATCAAAAACAACAACAACGACGAGCCCACCATTTCCTATTTCCTACAACCACAAGAGCAGAAACAACAATATTTAATTTTTAATTAATAAGCAAAGGCTAAAAAATACTTCCAAAATAATTTTTTTATACATTTTTCACTTTACCAATATCGATCACTTTAATACGTACAGCAAACAAGACAATATTTAACAGCGACCAAAACGCTATTAAATCATTCAAGTGTAAGAACGCGTTAAACTCCCATTGATCGAGTATTTTATAACAAACAAAAAATAATTAAATAGTATTTAATTAGAGTTAAATTATTTATTTTTATGATATTATTATCATATTAAACCACTAACCAAAATTTGAAAACACAATAACAATCTTTGTTTTATTACAATCTTTAATTTTAATGAACAAACACCTATTAATTAATAATTAGTGACGAAAATAGGAGGTTTGGAACATGATCTTATAACAAACAACATACTAAAATTTCAAAACTTTTAATATACTAGAACAAAAGTTATTTTGAACCAAAAATTTGAATAAGTAAGAATAAAAATAACTAGAATTATTTGATAAATAAAAAATGGTTCGAAATTATTTAAATATTTTTAAAATTAATCTTTATTGTAAATAAAATTATACATAAACATTACTTAATTAAAAATGTTAACTGAACTAATTAATCAAATATTACGTATACCCTTTTTTAATTATTAGACTCAAAAGTTAATTTTTTTCTTTGTTCTGCGCTTAAATAACAATGTCTAATTTTAATTAAATAAACAAGCATTTAAATATGATAAACAAACAAAAATTAATTTTTATTTCGTTTATATGTAACTTATATCATAATATACGATTGCCCAAGATTTAAAAAATTATAACAATTTTAAAATTTTAATAAACAAACACCTATTACTTGGTAATTAGTAATAAAAATTAAAATTTTAATTCATTTTTAAGTTACCAATAGCATGATATACAATTAACCAAAATTTAAAAAATAAATAACAATCTTAAAATTTTAATAAACAAACACCTATTAATTAGTAATAAGTGATAAAAATTAAAATTTTAATTCATTTTTGAGTTCATAATATTATGATATACAATTGACCAAGATTTGAAAAATTAATAACGATTTTTAAATTTTAATAAATAAACAAGCAATTAGTAATTAGTCATAATTAAATTTTGAGAATAAAAAAGATTGGAACACAATATTAATATAAACAACATACTAAAATTTTAAAACTTTATATAAACAAGATCAAAAGTTATTTTAAACCAAAATTCGAATAAGTAAGAAAAATAAAAATAATAATAAAAATGACAATAACAATATGTTTCGAAATCTAAGATTTCGAACCATAATAAATATACGGGCAATAACAATATGTTTCGAAATCTAAGATTTTAAACCATAACTACATTGGCACCTCTACCAACTACTACACTTTCACCACGATGTTCTAGTGGTGAACCATATAAAAAACCTGAAGATTGCGAACATTTCTACCAAGCAAATCTATAAAAAAAATCTAGATTTAGCATTAAAAATACTGGGAATCAAATTTTTAAAATTTTTGCAGATTACTAACAGAGAAAATAGATTATATTTTAAAAATTTTTAACAGTGTTCTGATGGCATACTCCATGTAATACCATGTTCTTCAGAAACTGTTTTAACCCAGCTATTGGAGTCCGTGATTGGCCTTATAATGTCCCTAGTTGTAATGCAACAACTACAACAACAACGTCTACAACGACAACAACATCTCCATTTGATGGTAAATATTTTACAACGTTTTTAAAAATAACCATTTGTTGTGCTAAAATATTTAAATAATTAAAATGTTTTAAACAGATCTTTGCGTAAATAATGCTGGCGATCCAATCAGCAGTTACCCATTTGAAAAGCTCCATGGTTGTGATATTTTTTATCAGGTACAAAATAAAAAAAAATATTAAGCACTAGCTATAATAAATAGGTAAAGTTTTGTTTATTTAATAAAAGTTTAAAAGATTCACTTTATACGATCAATTTTTTTCCCAGGTATTGTAGTTTGTGATTGGCCTCATAATGTTCCTAGATGTAGTGCAACAACTACTACAAAAGCACCAACAACAACCACACCTAATCCGTATCATGGTAGACATTTTCTATACAATATACACTAGGTTTTTTAAATCTTACACACAACAAGAATTAAACATCAAGTTTTACAGATGACTGTGTGGATTCGAACGGTAATTCAACAGGGAACTGCTTTCAATCCAGCTATAGAAGTTTGTGATTATCCTTACAATGTTCCAGGATGTAGTTTATTGAACGCACCAGGTTTTAAACATTGTTTAACTAAAAACTTATTTGCTCCTTTTTTATTTCACAAAACTTGTTGTAAAAGTTTGGTTAAATTTCTAAAAATTAATTTAAGCTTGTAATTTACTTTTAGTTCCGACATGCCAAGATTCCAGTGGCGCTCTGATCTCAACAAGTCCCCTTGAAAAACCTGGAGATTGTGGACACTTCTACAAATACGGAGCAGGTTAGTATGGAACAACTCTTTGTTTGTTGTGTCAATTTATAGTGGAAAAAGTTCCTGATTTTAAATCTTGTTTTAAGGTATCTTGTACACGCTGCAATGCGCTCCAGGAACAGCATTTAATCCTGCATTAAACGTATGCGACTGGCCGTACAATGTTCCAAACTGTTAGTAGTCCGATTATACAGTTTTTTAATTGACACCATTTAATAACAGATATTATTAACGATACACAGCGCCAGACAATATCAATTAATTAATACACCATGGTTATTATAGTTGATTATTTAACATAGTGGCTGAATAGTTTTCGTTGTGATTTTATTGTTGTATTTGCGGTATAAATATAATTAATTTCTGATCATTTTTTTACATTTATTTTTGTACTTTAACTTATTATAACTTTTTTACGTATGTTGTGTCTTTATCATTAGGATAAAAGTTGTAGAAAGGTTTTAAAAAGCAATTTTGTTTTGGTAAATTGTTAAGTGGAAAATTATATATTACGAAATGTCCAAATATTGAGCTTCAAAAAGTTATTGTATTTAGTTAATTTATTTTTATTAATAGGTTAATATAATTCCATAACTATAGTAAATATTTAAAAAAAGTAGTCAACTGATTTATGCAATTGCTTCATAGCTAAACATGATGTTGTTACTTTAAAACTAATAAAACCTGATTTATGAATTATAAATAATCTGTTTGTTTTAAAGGCCGTGATTAAAATAAATGTTTACCAGACGTTTATGAAAGTTGCTGAGGTTTCTAAAATTAGTTAGCTTAAAAAGCTAACGTAAATAGAATGTTGCAATCTCAATGTTTGGCGACATAAATTTAAAACTGTTAGAAGTATTTATACTTCCGGCAAAAACAAAATACTTAACATTTTTCACCATTAAATTAATGTGAAAATATTTGAACAAAGGGTATATTTAGAATCGCGAATGGTCATTAGGTTTTTTTACTGCCCAATTCCTTGTTTAAAAGTCATGTCAAATCAGTTCATTATTTTAATACCATGTCCGAAAAATTGTTCAGTAGTAAAAACGCCTATTCTCCCCTTAGCAAAATAACTGTATTAGTCCATTCAGCATAAATGTTCACTAATAAAGTTATTTTGAAGGTTGGTTTGTAATGTAAACAACTGTTTACGTGTTTCTCCAAACTTTAACGAGTTAAACTAGTGAACTTAATTTACAAATATGTGGTTTAACAATTTATAACCAATTTTAAAACTATTTTTAACTGTTACTTTGATCCTATAAGAGTAATTTTAATTTGTAAACAGCGTTTTTTAGTAATTTTGTTTTATTCTGAAAAAGCGTTGACGTACACGTAAGATTTAAATATCAAAACAACCGCAAAACAGCAAACAAAATTACGTAATCTAATACAAAATTACATATTAACGACAATTACATTTTATTACAGTGTTTTGTGTCAGTTGGCCAATAAAAAAACTATTTAATTATAAGGGGAATCAAACTTGCATTCCTGTTTAATGAAAGAATTAAACATGACTTTAAAAACTTAGTTCGTGACGTCTATCTTTAGTTATTTAAGATGTTGAAATTTACCGAAGTTTGTCATGTTTGAACTAATGTCATTAATTTGTTGTCTCAGGTCGGTTGTTATAACGAAAGTACTCAACCGATCCGCGTTACGCAAACGCTGTTTTATAACCCGGATACGCCCAAAATGAAACATTCTTGCGCTGTAAAGTAAATTTTACAGATCCCAATTTGCAACATGAAAATCTTAAGTAAAATTTCTACTTTGCTTTAATATAGAAACTACGAAACAAATTTTTTGTTCTATAAAAACTTTTGTCATTTCTAACTATTCAAAAAAAATTATTCTTTCCAAAACTGATTACATTACAACATCCTTTGAATCAACAAAAGTATCTATACTTGCTCCGATTTGTTTTGGAAGTATTTTGAATAGATTTGTTAATTCTTTTATGTGTCGGTCAGTCAATAAATATTGATTTAATTAGTCACTAAACTGTTATTGTATGCATAATTAGAAACCATTCAGGAATTAGAAACTAAATATTACCCAAATGTGATCTTCTATTCATTAAGTTTGGTGACGTAATTTTTCATATTGACGTCATAGCATTTTTCAGAATTGTTGATTTTATTATGTATCACAGAGATAAAAAAATCAAAATGGTTATTTTTGGACGACTATAACGCCTAGCCTAATTATTAAAAAATAAAATATTTGTTTTGCAAAGCAATTATCCTGACATGTGATTAAAAAGAATAAATCAACAAAGCAACTTTAAAAAATCTTTGCCTTACAAAAGTGTAAACGTTTTATGATGTCATATGAAGCAAATATTGCGTTTAATTAAACACTTTCTCTTGTTTTTTAATGCACCTTTTATCTTAATGAAATTTACAATGTTGACTGTTACTGTGATACACTTGATACATTTAAAGGTTATGTTTGTTTAGGTTATTCACGCATTTTGTAAATTGACAATTTGACATAAATTTCGCCCTTTTAAACTCTTTTAATAAATCAAGCTTGGTTATTCGCTACCACGTAAACACATACTAAAATAAAATTAGATAATAAATCACATATTTGTTGGATACATTATTTAATTGAGAAAGTAAGTTTTCTAAAAAACATTTTGTGCTTTGAACGAGTTTTGTTATTTTGTATTAGTAATTTACAACCTTTTTTTTTAACAAATATAGGGCGAGGTCGATGTTGTCCCGATGTTATCCTCAATAATAATTTACAGATTCGTCATTACTTGTACTTTACGATCGGGCATTTTATATAAATAAAACCACCTGGGCAAAAGGTTAAAAAAAGTTTAAATTTTATGGCGCAAAGTTACGGTTTAAATTCCTGATTTTATGATTTAACTTATGCACAAAAAATATATATATTTTATATATGTAATATTCGAAAATACAAGTCTCAAAAATTTTAAATTTTTTAAAGCAACACACAAAAACAACGATATTTAGGTTATTGCAAACTTTAAATTAAAAAAACTTGTCAGCATTGTTGAAAGTTCGTTACGCATGCGCCAACGTGTTGATTAGACATTGTATTAGGCAGTAAACTTATTTTGGTAAATTTCGAAATTTCTCGAAAAAGAAATGATTAAACCCAGACAACTTTCTGGTTGTCAACACATTGGCCAATAGCGTACACAGTCAGCGAAATGTGTACCAAGATTTTATATCAAAAGTTACGACTCGAGCAAACAAAAACTCGGGCGCAGTTGGTCATTGAGAATTTCCTATAAACAGTTAGACAAGACGCACGTTCGCTCTAAGCAAACACTCGAATCTCCTATAAATTGGCTACCGCTCGACGATTCACCAATACGAAAAGATACACCAAGACAAGAAGAACCTTTTTAATATAATATTAACTGAACAGGAGAATCAAAAAAGAAAACGTTGCAGTAACGTACCGAAGATGAAACTTGTACTAAGCTTAGCCTTCTTGATTGGAGTTGCTGTTTGCACCCCACTCAGGGAAGAAAATAACGTTCCACAAGTGAGTTGCTTACTAATTTGTTAACAAATTTAACAATTTTTTTTTAGTTTTTAATGAATTTTTTATATTCAAAATATTTATTACTATGTTTTGCAGAGTTTAAACAGAAACAAGCGAGCCGCTTTGGATCGTAAGTATTTCAATTTAATCGTATACCACAAATTAACAAGATCTAATATTAAAATATAATTTTTTTTTAATATATAAAATTTTAAAAATAACGCTTTTGTTTTTGGTTGGAATATAAAATTATTTTTTATAATTTAGCATTATGCCATAACGCCGGCACTCCGATTAGCGGTGCCCCATTTGAAAAACCAGGAGATTGTGATCACTTTTATCAAGTAAGAAAATTTTTTTTTTGAACTAACATGTTAAAAGAAAAAAAAAAAGGATTTTAAAAATAATATTTATTTTTTATAGTGTTCAAACGGTTATCTTTACACCATGCCATGTGCCCCTGGTACAGCATTCAACCCAGCCATTGGGGTTTGTGATTGGCCTCATAATGTTCCTGGTTGTGGCGCAACAACTACAAAACCAGCACCAACAACTACAACAACCGTCAAGCCTTTTGATGGTAAGGCAATTTAATTTGGCTTTATATCATTGGTTGTAAACCATTAAAAATGTTTGCAACTATAGGTTTTTTAGATAACAGAAAAATGTTGCAAAACGCCTTGCGCAGAAATATTTCTTGTAAGGCGTTTGCTTCGCCAAAAGTGCTTTTTCTAAAGTTAACAGTCGCCTTGCAAAGCGTAGTTTAGTAATATTTTAAGATATTAAAATAAAATGAATGCGAAATAAAAGTGAAATGAAACTTTAAGCTAATTCGAAAATTTGTAAATAATTTTAGGTTTATGTTTGGACGCAAATGGCAATCCACAGAGCGGAGATCCATTTGAGAAGCCAGGAGATTGCGACCACTTTTATCAGGTATTGGGTTGATCTGATTACATCATTATAGCTTACATGCTTATAAATACTTTTTTAAATTTTAACCAAATTTAAAAATTTGGCTAAAAATGACCGAGAAACCCTACAGACAAACTTGCACAAATACCAAATTAGTTGCTAATTTATTAAAACCTTAATTTATAATAAATTTTATTGTCCAGTGTTCCAACGGTTATTTACATACAATGCCCTGTGCTGATGGAACCGCCTTCAATCCAGCTATCGGAGTCTGTGATTGGCCACATAAAGTTCCAGGGTGTGGTCCAACCACTACAACACCAGAACCCACAACTACAACAACTGCCGAACCTTTTGATGGTAAGACAAATTGGCTATATAGTATTAATTTAATACTTCTAAAGAGATCGCAGCAATAGGTCTTTTTGCTTACATTTATTGTAGGCCTAAAATTATGCAAAAAAATGTTAAAAAGCGCTTTGCGCAGAAATATTTCCCTTTGGCGCCTGATACCCCAAAAGCGCTTTATCTTAAGTAACCAGTTGCATTTCAAGACGCTCTTAAAGAAAATATTTCGATTTATTTGAACACAATAAGTGCGGATAAAAAAAGAAATGCAGCTTTCGGTAAAAAAATTGTATATTATTTTTAATAATATCAGAATAGCCAAATCGAATATTTGTAAATAAATTTAGATTTATGTTTGGACAATGCTGGAAATCCACAAAGCGGAGATCCATTTGAAAAACCTGGTGATTGCGACCACTTTTATCAGGTATTGGATTAGTCTGATTACATTATTATAACATACTTAAATATCTTTTATTTACCGCAAATCTAGGATTAAGTTTGTTAAAACTGATTTTTCTACAGATAAACCTGTAGAAAAAATAATTTTCTAAATTTTCTAACTTTAAATATAATAAATTTTTAATTGTCCAGTGTTCCAACGGTTATTTACATACAATGCCCTGTGCTGATGGAACCGCCTTTAATCCAGCTATCGGAGTCTGTGATTGGCCACATAAAGTTCCAGGATGTGGTCCAACCACTACGACACCAGAACCCACAACTACCACAACCGCCGAACCCTTTGACGGTAAATTAATTTTTATTTTTATTTACCAGCGCTAACGCACTGCTTTTCGGTTTGCATAAAGTAAACATACGCATAACCAAGGAAAAACTAAATTGTAAGAATCCATTTTTTCTAACCAGATTTGTGTTTGGACAACGCCGGAAACCCTTTTAGCAGTGGCCCGTTTGAAAAACCTGGAGATTGTGATCATTTTTACCAAGTAAAAGACATTAAAAAAAATATCAATTATTATTGTGTTTATGCATGTATTTGTATTAAACATTCTGAAAATACTTTTGTTTGACAAAAGTAACAAATATATTAATAAAATAACAATTTCAATATTTTCTTGTTTTTTAGTGCTCTAACGGCTATCTTCACATCATGCCTTGTGCCGACGGTACAGTTTTTAACCCAGCTATTTCGGTTTGTGATTGGCCAAGAAATGTTCCCGGCTGTGGACCTTCAACAACCCCTGCACCAATAACAACACCAGATGTGACTGTTCCACCATTCGATGGTAAGCATTTACATTGTTTCATAATTAATTTAAAATACGACTATAGTAGAGTTAGTTAATATGGTACAGCAGCACCCCAAAATATATATATATTAAAACGATCATAAAGATTTTTACTGTTATATAAATGCCTGAATATTTTTCAAGTAAGGTTTCAAATGTTATTGACACATCTTTATAATTAAAATTTACACTTTTATTCTTTTTTATTCACAGATTTGTGTGTGGATAATGCGGGTAATCCGGTTAGCGGCGATCCATTTGAAAAACCAGGAGATTGCGACAATTTCTATCAGGTTAATGGCGTCTCTATTATATTTCTATCAATACAAAGAAATATTCCTTATTGTCAATTTTTAACGTTATTTTTCACTTAGTGTTCGAACGGATATCTTCATGACATGCCATGTGCTGATGGAACTGCTTTTAACCCAGCTATTGGAGTCTGTGACTGGCCTCACAATGTTCCTGGGTGTGCCGTAACCGGATCTGGTGCTGAAACAACTACACTTTCTCCTGTTACACCTCCTATATTTGATGGTAATTTGTAAAACAACTTTTACGAAAATAATGAAATTGTGAAATAAATTACCGCAACTGAAATTTTTCTTACACGGGCTATAAGAAATGACTTTTTAGTAATCTTTTTTGTTATTTGTAGCTGAATGTTTGGACGCTAATGGAAATCCAGTTAGCGGTGATCCATTTGAAAAACCAGGCGATTGTGATCACTTTTATCATGTAATGATGTTTTTTTATATTAACATAAATACACACATGACTTTAGACATATACAAAGCGTTACAGCGACATGTCTACGTAATAAAAATACTTATTTCTTAAATTAACAATTTTATATAAATTTAGTGCTCTAACGGATATCTTCACACCATGCCATGTGCTCCCGGAACTGTTTTTAACCCAGCTATTGGAGTTTGTGATTGGCCAAGAAATGTTCCTGGATGTGGAGGAACCGATCCATCAGGTGGATCAGGTGTTGATCCAACTACGCAACCTCCCCTTACAACTCTTCCATTTGATGGTAAAGTTTGTTTCTTATTAAATAAATAAACAAAAAAATACAATATTTAATATAGTTCTAGCAACAAATTGTGTGTTATTTTATTATGGCATATTTATAAAAATAAGAAAAGCTAATCTTCGTTTATTAAAAATCGTAGTATCTGGTATAAATGTTATTTAACAAATCAGTTTTTAATATTTGTAAATAATTTTAGATTTGTGTTTGAACAATGCTGGAAACCCAATTAGCGGTGATCCGTTTGAAAAACCTGGAGATTGTGAACACTTTTATCAGGTAAACATCAATAGGTATAACAAAGCAATCAAGTATGGGTTAAAAAATATTATTTTAATATTTAACTGTTGCCAAAACCAACTTTAAAAAAATGATTTTAAATATAGTGCTCCAATGGATATCTTCACATCATGCCATGTGCTCCCGGAACAGTTTTCAACCCAGCTATTGGAGTTTGCGATCATCCCGAAAATGTGCTTGGATGTGGAGGAACTGTACCTCCTCCAACGGATCCTCCTACTGACCCACCAACACCCCCAAGTTTTGATGGTAAGTTTTGGAAATTAAATTTAAGAGTATAAAAAATATACATGTTAGTCATACATAGGCTACCTTTAATTTATTTTTTGCTAACTAATTTTTTGTATTGCCATCTCAGATGATTGTATCGATGCAAATGGAAACCCGATCAGCGGAGCTCCATTTGAAAAACCTGGAGATTGTGACCACTTTTATCAGGTAAGCTACCAAGTGTCTGTTATAACATTTTATAGTTTTGAAGAGGTTATTTAAATTCTTCTTAATTTATCTTTAGTGCTCAAACGGATATCGCTACACCATGCCATGTGCTCCTGAAACTGTTTTCAACCCAGCTATTGGAGTTTGCGATCATCCCGTTAATGTTCCTGGATGTGGAGGAACTGTGCCACCAACTACGACTGTTCCACCCACCATCCCACCAGCAAAATTAGATCGTAAGTATTAACAGCCATTTAAATATTACCATCTCTCTTATCCAACTGTTGTAGGTTGACAGTTTTTTTTTAAATAGGAACGTACACGTTTGTCGTATTAAAGTAAATTTAATGAATTTGCTTTTTAGCCCAATGCGAGGATGCAAATGGCAATCCAGTTAGCGGATCTCCGTTTGAAAAACCAGGCGATTGTGACCACTTTTACCAGGTAATTTTTTTTGAATATAGTTTTGCCTATAATTATAACTCTTTTTACATTAATGTGTGTAAATGAAAATTGACTTACATTATTAAATGCAATTAACAGTGTTCAAACGGTTATCTTTACACCATGCCTTGTGCTCCAGCCACCGTTTTTAGTCCAGCCATTGGAGTTTGTGATCACCCTTGGAATGTACCATCTTGTTATGCGCCACCACCTGGTAGGTTAAATAGAGAACTTTCTTACCAACGTGCCTAGTTTTGTTACCTTTAGACTTTATTTGTGCATGTCTCTAAAACTTTATTTTAGCAACTTTTTGAACTTTCTTTTGTTGCCAGTATACTAGTATACAACACCTTTCGTTCTTATAGCTGTTTTATCGAACATGTCTTAATAATTTACTTTCTTGCTCTTTGCCTTTTTTCTTTTTTTGGAATGGTTTCAGCAGCCTTGGATAATCTGTTCAAGTTAAGCAAGAGCTGACAGCATGCCATGGATAAATGGAAAGCTATTAAAGGTAGTTAAAGTCTAAAACAAAAACTGCTTCTTGTTTCATCTAAAATATAATTTGTGCTGGTTTAAATCAGTAAATATCCGTAGTACGCAGCATGTCTAATTTGCACAGCTAGATTTAATTTTATGTTAGAAAGCATGCATGTTAAAAAGCACTATTTGTCATGCACTGAAGTTATACATTGTTTTTTATATTCAATTTTCAGATTTTCTAATATATTATGAACCATATCTGTGATATTTATTTTAAGTCATAAAACATCAAAGGTTTTATATGAAACACTTATGAAGTTTTATTATAATAATTCTTTGCCATAGTTTGTCAGAAAATCATCTCTACAACGATTCGTCTTGTAAGTTTTATTGAATATCGAACTTTTATTTAGAGAATGACGACCAAGAATGTACACCACAGTGGAGCACATGGTACAACACACATCATCCCAGTACTGAATTAAGTTCGGGCGACCGTGAAACCATTAAAAAAATCACCGATCTTTTTGGTGATATTTGTTTTACAAACGAACAAGTCATCACTGATGTTCAGTGCGCATGCGCAGCAAATGGGGACAGTTGGTTAACCAGTGGAGATATAATGGTATGTTTTTACCCAGAATATAATAAAATATTTTATTATAACTTTTGGCGTATTCTACACAATAAACAGTTTTTACTAAAAGCTATTAGATTTTTTATATATATTTAAACTTGCTTGCAACTGACTTAATATATTTGATTTTATTATAATGTAATTATTTATGTTATTGATGTGTTTTTAATTTATTTTTAGACTTGCTCAAAAGAGACTGGTTTGGTTTGTGAAAACCGTGATCAAACCAGTGGATATGCTTGCCTTGATTACAAAATTCGATTCCAATGTTCTGCAACATGCAAAGATTCTAACAACGGTCCTACGATCTAACATTTCACACTTCTTTTTTTCTTCTTCTACCTACTTACTTACAAAAAAACTTTTTTTCATTTTATTTTATTTTTGTTTTTTTTATTTGTAGTTCCAACATGTAAAGATGCAAATGGAGGACCTATTTCAACTGGACCTTTAGAAAAACCTGGAGATTGTGGTCACTTCTACCAATGTGGAGCAGGTAATTCTTGTTTATTAAAATAAAATTTGTACCAGAAATATATATTTCATTGAACATTCTTAATATTCTCGTTGTTTTTAGGTATTTTGTACACAATGCCATGCGCTCCCGGAACTGTATTTAATCCAGCATTGAGCGTTTGCGACTGGGCCTACAATGTCCCAGGCTGTTAAATCAAAGTAAGTAATATACTTTTTTTTCGTTAAATAAATTATATATACATAAATATAATAAACATATTAAAAATATTTATTTTATTTGCAGGCATCATTAATACCCCTCACAAGTTCATAAAACACCATTTTCATTTTTGTTTTCGAATTTATTTTTGTGATATAAAAATTCTTTTAATTTGTAAATGAACTATTTATTTTCTATTAATTTACTTGCTCAATATCTATAACTTATTGTTCAACCCCATCAGCAGTAAACGATTAAGAAAAATACATTTAATTGTTTCATTAATTTCTGTTTTGTTTTTGTATAATTGTACTGTGAGCTTTAACTTATTTATGCTATAAACTTACTTTTGTGGTGATATATATGTGTGGCTTGATTTATAAACAGATACTATTTTAAGTAGAATGGCAATTTGCGAATGCCTTTAATCCAAAAAAGCTTATATACCAAGCTAAACTTATATATTCACTAGTTAAAAGTTATGTTTTCATGTTCGTAAAAATGCGCTAAAATTGTTTTTAAAACTGTTTAAATATTTATTGAAGACAAGTTCGGGTAAAGATAACTAATATCAAAAAGGTATATTAACCCCTTTTCATAAAGGTTTGCAAAAAAATCTGTTTACAAAAAAATAAAATAGGTCAACTAAAAGCGTTGTTGCTATTCGTATGCGTTTTCAAGCTACGTTAAGGCAAAAAAAAACGCAAAACGTCTTATTAATACATTTATTTTCGCTCTCATATATATCTAAACTGATGCAAAAAATTAGATAAGACAGTTTTGCTGATGTTAATAGAATAAGTGAGTTTAGGCAATAAGTGCTTATTTTTTTCTATTATGTAATTTACGATGTTGACAGCATTAAATTTAAAAATTTAATGTTAATTATATGACTTTTTACGTTGTACAGATTGCATTTTGTTAAATTTAGCAATTTAGTTAACGAATGATGGCTTGTTATGAAAAAAATAACCCATTAACCACTTCGAAGTGGGTTGAAAGATGCGCCCTGTCTGCTGGGGTATTTTTCATTGCCTTTTAAAAAATAGTTCGATTTGTTAAAACATAATTATTACTTTAATTTATTAACATTAAAGGTTAGGTTATAACATTTAATTAATTAAAATTTTAATGATTTTAATTTAGTTTCCATTAATTGCTCGAGCGTTAATAAAAATATGCCAGAAAATAAAGCGCATCTTTTAACCCACTGCGTAACGGGTATTTTTTTCCACTTTGAAGCGATTAATTGTGACCTAATATCCTGAATCTACAGACTATTTGTACTTGAACCCTTTGCACGATTCTGCGTGGTTATCTATAACCACATAAACAACCATTTTTCTCCATAACGCATAAAAAATTTAAATATAAGCTTTATTGTGACATTTATTATCTTTAAATGCTGTTCTGTTTTTATATAATTGTACTGTGCGCTCAAATTTAAATTATGCTATAAACTTACTGTTGTGACATATGTGTTGATTGATTTATTAACAGATTTGATATAAAGCAGAACATTTATAAGCCCTTAATTAATATAAAGCTTTTATACCAAGCTAAACTTATATATGCACTAGCTAAAGGTAATGTTTTTGTTGGAAAAAATTTAAATTTTAAACTTTAGTCTTAAATAATTTACGCAAAGGAAGTTTTAAAAATTTGATTATCAAAAAATCTTTATGTACACTTAGCCTAAGCCAATTATATTCACCTATTACAAGGCTACGTTTAAGTAAAAAAAAACGTAAAAAAAACAAAATGTTTCTTTGCCTAAAGAGCCTAACTATGTATGTGAGTGCTTTAAAGGCATTTAACTGTGTTTAATTTTGTAGAAGCTTGTGTTTATACACTGTTTTACAGTCTTATCAGTAAACCTTTACATTACATTTTCAGATTACGACTTTACGTTCTTTTAAGTAAGTAAATTAGTAGACTTTTATTGCGGTTCCAGCATTTGCTTTTAGTTATGTTTAAATGGAAAATATATTATTTGTAAGTTAGTTATAAGAGTCTTAGTATAAACATTGAAACACTACTTATCAATTGTAAGTTATGTTTATGCAGATAGCAGATGTATATTTTCATATAGCCCTTGACATGAGTATTCCTAGAAATTAAAAAAGGTAAATTTTATATTTCTTCGTTTTGATCAAAGGTTGTTCTTTATTACGAAATTATAATTTTGTATTTAACTAAGTGTTAGTGGTGTTAAGGTCAAAAGGCTTGGTAGATAATGAGTTTCCATAAATAACCGAGCAATTCAATTTAAACACTTATATATTTTAAAATATGTAATCAAAAGGTAATTAACGACATCTTGTAAGGTTCATATGTAGTTCAAGATGTTTATGCAAAACATAATTTAAAATTCTGATGCCTTATATAAGTACCTTAACGTGGAATGGTTATTACGAAACTTTTGTAGGTTAAGTATTGCGAAACACCATACACAAGATAGATATTACATTTTCCATATATGGTTCGCACCGTCTATAAACTTAATTATGTATTTTCATGCGTTCGGTTTGGTGCACTAATTTTATCATAAGATTAAAGCAGTTAATAATACTATTGTGTTTTCAATGTACATTTAATAACTAGCAACTATTTGGTCTGATATATCACTATGAGCAAAACGCTTTTTTATGAACAACGTTGCATTTTTATTTGACCTACTTTAAATTTTGTTTGACACGTACATATATCAATGATAACCAATCTATAAAAAGATAGTTAAGTGCGAAAACCAATATTCATTAGTTTACGATGAAGCACGCCTATCTATAATCCGGAAGTTGAACTTTTGTAAAGTTTATTCTAAGTCTTAAAAATATAATTTAGAAAAACAATTGATTATAATTAATTTAACATTAGTTCCGACTACTTATTTAAATAGATTGCAAAATCGTCAATTCTCTTTACTTATCTGGTTAACCAAGTTTCCTTAATTTGTTTGCACATCATTAAGTTGTATTTGTTTTGTAATATAGCTTCCTTTAGTTTAATATTGTATATGATTGCACTTTGTTTTTAATTATTTTAATGCAAAAATCTTATTTAAATTACTGGTACGCAAAGCGTTTTGAAATGTTTTATGTTTTTAGGATTTTTGCACTTAAATTTTTTTGCTAAACAAGACACTATAGTTGTATATTTTTCATATTTTTGTAATGGCAAATATGACTAGACAGATATTTAAATCAACAATTAAGCAACTTTTAATTGGTATTAATTAGCTTAGAAAACAACAGACGGAAAAATTTCCACGAACAGACAATTCGTCAAACTTGCTACTTTTGAGGACACTTACAAGAAATGCAAATACCGAAAAACTTTCCCGGTCGAGGGTTTTATCAAAATGACATTACCCAACTGCAAAGTCAACAATCAAGTTGGCTATAAAACGCCAGGCAAATTGAATATAAAATCATTATACGAACTTCAAACTAAGAAAGAAAAGAAGAAAAAGAAGCTTGCAAAAACAAATGAAAAAAGTTATTGCAATTATCGCCTTGGTGGCGGGCATCAGCTTTGCGGTACCAGTCAAAGACAAAAGTTCAGAAGAACAAGTAAGTAATTAAATTAAATTAATTATTTAACAACCTCAATGCCTTACTAATAATAAACGTTTTGTCCAGATTTCTCGCTTTTTAACAAGTCATGGTGGACAGTTAGATCGTAAGTATTTTTAAAAAACAAAAAAAAAATTTTAACGTTCTGATTAATTTTTCTATTTAAAATTTAGACCGGTGTTTTGATTCGAGTGGAAGACCATTAAGCGGAGATCCTTTTGAAAAACCAAACGATTGCGATCATTTCTACCAGGTAAAATGTGTAATATTAGCACACGTAAGATCGCAGTTATTTATCTACTTCAAAACAAGATACAAAATATTTAGGCCTAATAGTTTAGCATTGTAACAAATACTGCATGCTAATTTTTTGATTTTAATTTAGTGTTCCAACGGCTATCTTTACACCATGCCGTGTGCTCCTGGAACTGCCTACAACCCAGCCATCGGAGTTTGTGATTGGCCTTACAATGTTGCTGGATGTGGAGGAGCTGCAACTTCACCTCCAGATCCAATTGTACCTCCAACTGTTGATCGTAAGTTTTTTTTTGTGCTATTAAAAATATCAAAAAATAAACACAATGTTTATTTTATTTGCTTTGTTGTGTAGTTTTGTTCACTAAAAAATATTTACACAAAAATTGCATTGAATTAACAATTACATTCTGGGTTAAGTTATTTTGCTAATAGCTGTAATAAATTAAAAATATTTTGCATTTCTTCAAAGCTGAATGTATTGACAACAATGGCAATCCGTTTGAAAAACCTGGAGATTGCGATCACTTTTATCAGGTATGTTGTAAAACAGTTTACATTATTTTAACTTAGGCAACATACATTAATATACTGCGTTAAAATTTTCACCGCCAACATTACAATATATTTAAAAAATGTTTAAAACTTGAAACAAAAAATAATTTTTGTTGAATATTCAAACTTTAAATTATAAACATATTGTTGATTGCTTCTAGTGTTCCAACGGATATTTATACACAATGCCATGTGCTCCTGGAACTGTATTTAACCCAGACATCGGAGTTTGTGATTGGCCTTACAATGTTCCTGGTTGTGGTGTAACAACTACAACATCAGCTTCTACAACTACTACATCAGCACCAACAACCTCTGACCCAAATGGTAAGAAAATTGCACTAACATTAGTTCATCGTGTCTTGAAACTATTTTTAATTTACTCTGAAAATATGTTTTTAGCTTAAGTTCAAAATGCGTTGGGCCGTTTTAATTTTTGTCAACCTCTTACTTAGGTTTAACGTTTTTTTTAATTTTTGCATAAATATTACGTAACGATTGTTAATACAAACATATATTAATTTAACATTAAATATGGTTACAGTAGAAGAAGAAAATTGCCCTAAGTTAAATATTTTGTTTTGCTTTTAAGAAAATATGATAGTAGCAGTTTATTTCACTTTATTATATATTTGTATATGTATTTTTAGACCTATGTTTAAACGCAACTGGTTATCCAATTAGTACTCCTCCATTTGAAAAACCTGGAGATTGTGACCACTTTTATCAATGCGGAGCAGGTCAGTCATGATAATTAAAACGTCACGACAACCAGATAATTTTTTGGCATTAAACACGATTAAAAATTGAATTGTTTTTAGGTATTTTGTACATTATGCCATGTGCTCCTGGAACTGCTTACAACCCAGCCATCGGAGTTTGTGATTGGCCTTACAATGTTGCTGGATGTGGAGGAGCTGCAACTTCACTTCCAGATCCAACTGTACCTCCAACTATTAATCGTAAGATTTTTTTTTAATTTTAAAAATATTAGAATAATATACACAATGTTTATTTTATCTACATTGTTGTGTAGTTTTGTTAATTAAAATCATTCGTTTAGATCAAAATTACATTCTAGGTTAAGTTATTTTGCTAATTGCTGTCATAAATTAAAATTATTTTGCATAATTTTAAAGCCGAATGTATAGACAATTCTGGCAATCCGTTTGAAAAACCTGGAGATTGCGATCACTTTTATCAAGTATGTTGTAAAACAGTTTACATTATTTTGACTTAGGCTACATTGATATACTACGTTGATATTTTTTACCGCTAACATTACGATATATTTAAAAAATGTTTAAAACTTGACATAAAAAATAGATTATTTGCTGAATATTTAAACATTAAATTATAAACATATTGTTGATTGCTTCTAGTGTTCCAACGGATATTTATACACAATGCCATGTGCTCCTGGAACTGTATTTAATCCGAGCATCGGAGTTTGTGATTGGCCTTACAATGTCCCTGGTTGTGGTGCAACAACTACAACACAAGCAACAACAACTGAAACTCCATTAACTGGAAATCGTAAGATATTTCGATGTTAAGTAAAAATAAATTTGTGTTATTAAAGTTTTTTTAAAACACTTTTTAAACAAAACTACTTATCTATTATATCTGTTTGCTCGCAATAGTGCTTTTGAAAAAAAAAATAAATGCAATGGCTTTCGATTATCAATTACATTTGCTTTGTAGCTTCTCCATGTGTGGGTGAAAATGGCGATCCGATTAGCGGTGATCCATTTGAGAAACCTGGAGATTGTGACCACTTTTATCAATGCGGAGCAGGTCAGTCATGTTTATTAAAACGTCACAACAACCAGATACTTTTTTGACATTAAACACGATTAAAAATTTTAATAATTTTAGGTATTTTATATACAATGCCATGTGCTCCTGGAACTGTATTTAACCCAGACATCGGAGTTTGTGATTGGCCTTACAATGTTCCTGGTTGTGGTGTAACAACTACAACATCAGCTTCTACAACTACTACATCAGCACCAACAACCTCTGACCCAAATGGTAAGAAAATTGCACTAACATTAGTTCATTGTGTCTTGAAACTATTTTTAATTTACTCTGAAAATATGTTTTTAGCTTAAGTTTAAAATGCGTTGGGCCGTTTTAATTTTTGTCAACCTCTTACTTAGGTTTAACGTTTTTTTTAATTTTTGCATAAATATTACGTAACGATTGTTAATACAAACATATATTAGTTTAACATTAAATATGGTTACAGTAGAAATAGAAAATTGCCCTAAGTTAAATATTTTGTTTTGCTTTTAAGAAAATATGATAGTAGCAGTTTATTTCACTTTATTATATATTTGTATATGTATTTTTAGACCTATGTTTAAACGCAACTGGTTATCCAATTAGTACTCCTCCATTTGAAAAACCTGGAGATTGTGACCACTTTTATCAATGCGGAGCAGGTCAGTCATGTTAATTAAAACGTCACGACACACCAGATACTTTTTTGGCATTAAACACGATTAAAAATTGAATTGTTTTTAGGTATTTTGTACATAATGCCATGTGCTCCTGGAACTGCTTACAACCCAGCCATCGGAGTTTGTGATTGGCCTTACAATGTTGCTGGATGTGGAGGAGCTGCAACTTCACCTCCAGATCCAACTGCACCTCCAACTATTAATCGTAAGATTTTTTTTTTAATTTAAAAAATATTAAGATATTATACACAATGTTTATTTTATCTACTTTGGTGTGTAGTTTTTTTTTATTTCAATCATTGACGTTTACATCAAAATTGCATTGAATTAACACTTACATTCTAGGTTAAGTTTTTTTGCTAAATGCTGTAATAAATTAAAAATATTTTGCATTTCTTTAAAGCCGAATGTATAGACAACTCTGGCAATCCGTTTGAAAAACCTGGAGATTGCGATCACTTTTATCAGGTATGTTGTAGAACAGTTTACATTATTTTAACTTGGGCTACATTGATATACTGCGTTGATATTTTTACCGCCAAATTACAATATATTAAAAAATGAATAAAACTTGAAACAAAAAATAATTGGTTTGTTGAATATTTAAACTTTAAATTATAAACATATTGTTGATTGCTTTGCTTCTAGTGTTCCAACGGATATTTATACACAATGCCATGTGCTCCTGGAACTGTATTTAACCCGAGCATCGGAGTTTGTGATTGGCCTTACAATGTCCCTGGTTGTGGTGCAACAACTACAACACAAGCAACAACAACTGAAACTCCATTAACTGGAAATCGTAAGATATTTCGATGTTAAGTAAAAATAAATTTGTGTTATTAAAGTTTTTTTAAAACACTTTTTAAACAAAACTACTTATCTATTATATCTGTTTGCTCGCAATAGTGCTTTTGAAAAAAAAATAAATGCAATGGCTTTCGATTATCAATTACATTTGCTTTGTAGCTTCTCCATGTGTGGGTGAAAATGGCGATCCGATTAGCGGTGATCCATTTGAAAAACCTGGAGATTGTGACCACTTTTATCAATGTGGAGCAGGTTAGTCATGTTTATTAAAACGTCACAACAACCAGATACTTTTTTGACATTAAACACGATTAAAAATTTTAATAATTTTAGGTATTTTATATACAATGCCATGTGCTCCTGGAACTGTATTTAACCCAGACATCGGAGTTTGTGATTGGCCTTACAATGTTCCTGGTTGTGGTGTAACAACTACAACATCAGCTTCTACAACTACTACATCAGCACCAACAACCTCTGACCCAAATGGTAAGAAAATTGCACTAACATTAGTTCATTGTGTCTTGAAACTATTTTTAATTTACTCTGAAAATATGTTTTTAGCTTAAGTTTAAAATGCGTTGGGCCGTTTTAATTTTTGTCAACCTCTTACTTAGGTTTAACGTTTTTTTTTAATTTTTGCATAAATATTACGTAACGTTTGTTAATACAAACTTATATTAGTTTAACATTAAATATGGTTACAGTGGAAATAGAAAATTGCCCTAAGTTAAATATTTTGTTTTGCTTTTAAGAAAATATGATAGTAGCAGTTTATTTCATTTTATTATATATTTGTATATATATTTTTAGACCTATGTTTAAACGCAACTGGTTATCCAATTAGTACTCCTCCATTTGAAAAACCTGGAGATTGTGACCACTTTTATCAATGCGGAGCAGGTCAGTCATGTTAATTAAAACGTCACGACACACCAGATACTTTTTTGGCATTAAATACGATTAAAAATTGAATTGTTTTTAGGTATTTTGTACATAATGCCATGTGCTCCTGGAACTGCTTACAACCCAGCCATTGGAGTTTGTGATTGGCCTTACAATGTTGCTGGATGTGGAGGAGCTGCAACTTTACCTCCAGATCCAACTGCACCTCCAACTATTAATCGTAAGATTTTTTTTTTAATTTAAAAAATATTAAGATATTATACACAATGTTTATTTTATCTACTTTGGTGTGTAGTTTTTTTTTATTTCAATCATTGACGTTTACATCAAAATTGCATTGAATTAACACTTACATTCTAGGTTAAGTTTTTTTGCTAAATGCTGTAATAAATTAAAAATATTTTGCATTTCTTTAAAGCCGAATGTATAGACAACTCTGGCAATCCGTTTGAAAAACCTGGAGATTGCGATCACTTTTATCAGGTATGTTGTAGAACAGTTTACATTATTTTAACTTGGGCTACATTGATATACTGCGTTGATATTTTTACCGCCAAATTACAATATATTAAAAAATGAATAAAACTTGAAACAAAAAATAATTGGTTTGTTGAATATTTAAACTTTAAATTATAAACATATTGTTGATTGCTTTGCTTCTAGTGTTCCAACGGATATTTATACACAATGCCATGTGCTCCTGGAACTGTATTTAACCCGAGCATCGGAGTTTGTGATTGGCCTTACAATGTTCCTGGTTGTGGTGCAACAACTACAACACAAGCAACAACAACTGAAACTCCATTAACTGGAAATCGTAAGATATTTCGATGTTAAGTAAAAATAAATTTGTGTTATTAAAGTTTTTTTAAAACACTTTTTAAACAAAACTACTTATCTGTTATATCTGTTTGCTCGCAATAGTTCTTTTGAAAAAAAAATAAATGCAATGGCTTTCGATTATCAATTACATTTGCTTTGTAGCTTCTCCATGTGTGGGAGAAAATGGCGATCCGATTAGCGGTGATCCATTTGAAAAACCTGGAGATTGTGACCACTTTTATCAATGTGGAGCAGGTTAGTCATGTTTATTAAAACGTCACAACAACCAGATACTTTTTTGACATTAAACACGATTAAAAATTTTAATAATTTTAGGTATTTTATATACAATGCCATGTGCTCCTGGAACTGTATTTAACCCAGACATCGGAGTTTGTGATTGGCCTTACAATGTTCCTGGTTGTGGTGTAACAACTACAACATCAGCTTCTACAACTACTACATCAGCACCAACAACCTCTGACCCAAATGGTAAGAAAATTGCACTAACATTAGTTCATTGTGTCTTGAAACTATTTTTAATTTACTCTGAAAATATGTTTTTAGCTTAAGTTTAAAATGCGTTGGGCCGTTTTAATTTTTGTCAACCTCTTACTTAGGTTTAACGTTTTTTTTAATTTTTGCATAAATATTACGTAACGTTTGTTAATACAAACCTATATTAGTTTAACATTAAATATGGTTACAGTGGAAATAGAAAATTGCCCTAGGTTAAATATTTTGTTTTGCTTTAAAGAAAATATGATAGTAGCAGTTTATTTCATTTTATTATATATTTGTATATATATTTTTAGACCTATGTTTAAACGCAACTGGTTATCCAATTAGTACTCCTCCATTTGAAAAACCTGGAGATTGTGACCACTTTTATCAATGCGGAGCAGGTCAGTCATGTTAATTAAAACGTCACGACACACCAGATACTTTTTTGGCATTAAACACGATTAAAAATTGAATTGTTTTTAGGTATTTTGTACATAATGCCATGTGCTCCTGGAACTGCTTACAACCCAGCCATCGGAGTTTGTGATTGGCCTTACAATGTTGCTGGATGTGGAGGAGCTGCAACTTCACCTCCAGATCCAACTGCACCTCCAACTATTAATCGTAAGATTTTTTTTTAATTTAAAAAATA
The DNA here is from genome assembly GCF_963082875.1 of Corella eumyota. Classification (NCBI taxonomy): domain Eukaryota; kingdom Metazoa; phylum Chordata; class Ascidiacea; order Phlebobranchia; family Corellidae; genus Corella; species Corella eumyota. The sequence goes on from NC_137491.1 coordinate 8,984,808, forward strand.
TTAAGATATTATACACAATGTTTATTTTATCTACTTTGGTGTGTAGTTTTTTTTTATTTCAATCATTGACGTTTACATCAAAATTGCATTGAATTAACACTTACATTCTAGGTTAAGTTTTTTTGCTAAATGCTGTAATAAATTAAAAATATTTTGCATTTCTTTAAAGCCGAATGTATAGACAACTCTGGCAATCCGTTTGAAAAACCTGGAGATTGCGATCACTTTTATCAGGTATGTTGTAGAACAGTTTACATTATTTTAACTTGGGCTACATTGATATACTGCGTTGATATTTTTACCGCCAAATTACAATATATTAAAAAATGAATAAAACTTGAAACAAAAAATAATTGGTTTGTTGAATATTTAAACTTTAAATTATAAACATATTGTTGATTGCTTTGCTTCTAGTGTTCCAACGGATATTTATACACAATGCCATGTGCTCCTGGAACTGTATTTAACCCGAGCATCGGAGTTTGTGATTGGCCTTACAATGTCCCTGGTTGTGGTGCAACAACTACAACACAAGCAACAACAACTGAAACTCCATTAACTGGAAATCGTAAGATATTTCGATGTTAAGTAAAAATTTGTGTTATTAAAGTTTTTATTAAAGTTTTTTTAAAACACTTTTTAAACAAAACTACTTATCTATTATATCTGTTTGCTCGCAATAGTGCTTTTGAAAAAAAAATAAATGCAATGGCTTTCGATTATCAATTACATTTGCTTTGTAGCTTCTCCATGTGTGGGTGAAAATGGCGATCCGATTAGCGGTGATCCATTTGAAAAACCTGGAGATTGTGACCACTTTTATCAATGTGGAGCAGGTCAGTCATGTTTATTAAAACGTCACAACAACCAGATACTTTTTTGACATTAAACACGATTAAAAGTTTTAATAATTTTAGGTATTTTATATACAATGCCATGTGCTCCTGGAACTGTATTTAACCCAGACATCGGAGTTTGTGATTGGCCTTACAATGTTCCTGGTTGTGGTGTAACAACTACAACATCAGCTTCTACAACTACTACATCAGCACCAACAACCTCTGACCCAAATGGTAAGAAAATTGCACTAACATTAGTTCATTGTGTCTTGAAACTATTTTTAATTTACTCTGAAAATATGTTTTTAGCTTAAGTTTAAAATGCGTTGGGCCGTTTTAATTTTTGTCAACCTCTTACTTAGGTTTAACGTTTTTTTTAAATTTTGCATAAATATTACGTAACGTTTGTTAATACAAACCTATATTAGTTTAACATTAAATATGGTTACAGTGGAAATAGAAAATTGCCCTAGGTTAAATATTTTGTTTTGCTTTAAAGAAAATATGATAGTAGCAGTTTATTTCATTTTATTATATATTTGTATATATATTTTTAGACCTATGTTTAAACGCAACTGGTTATCCAATTAGTACTCCTCCATTTGAAAAACCTGGAGATTGTGACCACTTTTATCAATGCGGAGCAGGTCAGTCATGTTAATTAAAACGTCACGACACACCAGATACTTTTTTGGCATTAAACACGATTAAAAATTGAATTGTTTTTAGGTATTTTGTACATAATGCCATGTGCTCCTGGAACTGCTTACAACCCAGCCATCGGAGTTTGTGATTGGCCTTACAATGTTGCTGGATGTGGAGGAGCTGCAACTTCACCTCCAGATCCAACTGCACCTCCAACTATTAATCGTAAGATTTTTTTTTAATTTAAAAAATATTAAGATATTATACACAATGTTTATTTTATCTACTTTGGTGTGTAGTTTTTTTTTATTTCAATCATTGACGTTTACATCAAAATTGCATTGAATTAACACTTACATTCTAGGTTAAGTTTTTTTGCTAAATGCTGTAATAAATTAAAAATATTTTGCATTTCTTTAAAGCCGAATGTATAGACAACTCTGGCAATCCGTTTGAAAAACCTGGAGATTGCGATCACTTTTATCAGGTATGTTGTAGAACAGTTTACATTATTTTAACTTGGGCTACATTGATATACTGCGTTGATATTTTTACCGCCAAATTACAATATATTAAAAAATGAATAAAACTTGAAACAAAAAATAATTGGTTTGTTGAATATTTAAACTTTAAATTATAAACATATTGTTGATTGCTTTGCTTCTAGTGTTCCAACGGATATTTATACACAATGCCATGTGCTTCTGGAACTGTATTTAACCCGAGCATCGGAGTTTGTGATTGGCCTTACAATGTCCCTGGTTGTGGTGCAACAACTACAACACAAGCAACAACAACTGAAACTCCATTAACTGGAAATCGTAAGATATTTCGATGTTAAGTAAAAATTTGTGTTATTAAAGTTTTTATTAAAGTTTTTTTAAAACACTTTTTAAACAAAACTACTTATCTATTATATCTGTTTGCTCGCAATAGTGCTTTTGAAAAAAAAATAAATGCAATGGCTTTCGATTATCAATTACATTTGCTTTGTAGCTTCTCCATGTGTGGGTGAAAATGGCGATCCGATTAGCGGTGATCCATTTGAAAAACCTGGAGATTGTGACCACTTTTATCAATGTGGAGCAGGTTAGTCATGTTTATTAAAACGTCACAACAACCAGATACTTTTTTGACATTAAACACGATTAAAAATTTTAATAATTTTAGGTATTTTATATACAATGCCATGTGCTCCTGGAACTGTATTTAGCCCAGACATCGGAGTTTGTGATTGGCCTTACAATGTTCCTGGTTGTGGTGTAACAACTACAACATCAGCTTCTACAACTACTACATCAGCACCAACAACCTCTGACCCAAATGGTAAGAAAATTGCACTAACATTAGTTCATTGTGTCTTGAAACTATTTTTAATTTACTCTGAAAATATGTTTTTAGCTTAAGTTTAAAATGCGTTGGGCCGTTTTAATTTTTGTCAACCTCTTACTTAGGTTTAACGTTTTTTTTAATTTTTGCATAAATATTACGTAACGTTTGTTAATACAAACTTATATTAGTTTAACATTAAATATGGTTACAGTGGAAATAGAAAATTGCCCTAAGTTAAATATTTTGTTTTGCTTTTAAGAAAATATGATAGTAGCAGTTTATTTCATTTTATTATATATTTGTATATATATTTTTAGACCTATGTTTAAACGCAACTGGTTATCCAATTAGTACTCCTCCATTTGAAAAACCTGGAGATTGTGACCACTTCTATCAATGCGGAGCAGGTCAGTCATGTTAATTAAAACGTCACGACACACCAGATACTTTTTTGGCATTAAACACGATTAAAAATTGAATTATTTTTAGGTATTTTGTACATAATGCCATGTGCTCCTGGAACTGCTTACAACCCAGCCATCGGAGTTTGTGATTGGCCTTACAATGTTGCTGGATGTGGAGGAGCTGCAACTTCACCTCCAGATCCAACTGCACCTCCAACTATTAATCGTAAGATTTTTTTTTAATTTAAAAAATATTAAGATATTATACACAATGTTTATTTTATCTACTTTGGTGTGTAGTTTTTTTTTATTTCAATCATTTACGTTTACATCAAAATTGCATTGAATTAACACTTACATTCTAGGTTAAGTTTTTTTGCTAAATGCTGTAATAAATTAAAAATATTTTGCATTTCTTTAAAGCCGAATGTATAGACAACTCTGGCAATCCGTTTGAAAAACCTGGAGATTGCGATCACTTTTATCAGGTATGTTGTAGAACAGTTTACATTATTTTAACTTGGGCTACATTGATATACTGCGTTGATATTTTTACCGCCAAATTACAATATATTAAAAAATGAATAAAACTTGAAACAAAAAATAATTGGTTTGTTGAATATTTAAACTTTAAATTATAAACATATTGTTGATTGCTTTGCTTCTAGTGTTCCAACGGATATTTATACACAATGCCATGTGCTCCTGGAACTGTATTTAACCCGAGCATCGGAGTTTGTGATTGGCCTTACAATGTCCCTGGTTGTGGTGCAACAACTACAACACAAGCAACAACAACTGAAACTCCATTAACTGGAAATCGTAAGATATTTCGATGTTAAGTAAAAATAAATTTGTGTTTTTAAGTTTTTTTAAAACACTTTTTAAACAAAACTACTTATCTATTATATCTGTTTGCTCGCAATAGTGCTTTTGAAAAAAAAATAAATGCAATGGCTTTCGATTATCAATTACATTTGCTTTGTAGCTTCTCCATGTGTGGGTGAAAATGGCGATCCGATTAGCGGTGATCCATTTGAAAAACCTGGAGATTGTGACCACTTTTATCAATGTGGAGCAGGTCAGTCATGTTTATTAAAACGTCACAACAACCAGATACTTTTTTGACATTAAACACGATTAAAAATTTTAATAATTTTAGGTATTTTATATACAATGCCATGTGCTCCTGGAACTGTATTTAACCCAGACATCGGAGTTTGTGATTGGCCTTACAATGTTCCTGGTTGTGGTGTAACAACTACAACATCAGCTTCTACAACTACTACATCAGCACCAACAACCTCTGACCCAAATGGTAAGAAAATTGCACTAACATTAGTTCATTGTGTCTTGAAACTATTTTTAATTTACTCTGAAAATATGTTTTTAGCTTAAGTTTAAAATGCGTTGGGCCGTTTTAATTTTTGTCAACCTCTTACTTAGGTTTAACGTTTTTTTTAATTTTTGCATAAATATTACGTAACGTTTGTTAATACAAACTTATATTAGTTTAACATTAAATATGGTTACAGTGGAAATAGAAAATTGCCCTAAGTTAAATATTTTGTTTTGCTTTTAAGAAAATATGATAGTAGCAGTTTATTTCATTTTATTATATATTTGTATATATATTTTTAGACCTATGTTTAAACGCAACTGGTTATCCAATTAGTACTCCTCCATTTGAAAAACCTGGAGATTGTGACCACTTTTATCAATGCGGAGCAGGTCAGTCATGTTAATTAAAACGTCACGACACACCAGATACTTTTTTGGCATTAAACACGATTAAAAATTGAATTGTTTTTAGGTATTTTGTACATAATGCCATGTGCTCCTGGAACTGCTTACAACCCAGCCATCGGAGTTTGTGATTGGCCTTACAATGTTGCTGGATGTGGAGGAGCTGCAACTTCACCTCCAGATCCAACTGCACCTCCAACTATTAATCGTAAGATTTTTTTTTAATTTAAAAAATATTAAGATATTATAAACAATGTTTATTTTATCTACTTTGGTGTGTAGTTTTTTTTTATTTCAATCATTGACGTTTACATCAAAATTGCATTGAATTAACACTTACATTCTAGGTTAAGTTTTTTTGCTAAATGCTGTAATAAATTAAAAATATTTTGCATTTTTTCAAAGCCGAATGTATAGACAACTCTGGCAATCCGTTTGAAAAACCTGGAGATTGCGATCACTTTTATCAGGTATGTTGTAGAACAGTTTACATTATTTTAACTTAGGCTACATTGATATACTGCGTTGATATTTTTACCGCCAAATTACAATATATTAAAAAATGAATAAAACTTGAAACAAAAGATAATTGGTTTGTTGAATATTTAAACTTTAAATTATAAACATATTGTTGATTGCTTTGCTTCTAGTGTTCCAACGGATATTTATACACAATGCCATGTGCTCCTGGAACTGTATTTAACCCGAGCATCGGAGTTTGTGATTGGCCTTACAATGTCCCTGGTTGTGGTGCAACAACTACAACACAAGCAACAACAACTGAAACTCCGTTAACTGGAAATCGTAAGATATTTCGATGTTAAGTAAAAATAAATTTGTGTTATTAAAGTTTTTTTAAAACACTTTTTAAACAAAACTACTAAATATTATATCTGTTTGCTCGCAATAGTGCTTTTGAAAAAAAAATAAATGCAATGGCTTTCGATTATCAATTACATTTGCTTTGTAGCTTCTCCATGTGTGGGTGAAAATGGCGATCCGATTAGCGGTGATCCATTTGAAAAACCTGGAGATTGTGACCACTTTTATCAATGTGGAGCAGGTTAGTCATGTTTATTAAAACGTCACAACAACCAGATACTTTTTTGACATTAAACACGATTAAAAATTTTAATAATTTTAGGTATTTTATATACAATGCCATGTGCTCCTGGAACTGTATTTAACCCAGACATCGGAGTTTGTGATTGGCCTTACAATGTTCCTGGTTGTGGTGTAACAACTACAACATCAGCTTCTACAACTACTACATCAGCACCAACAACCTCTGACCCAAATGGTAAGAAAATTGCACTAACATTAGTTCATTGTGTCTTGAAACTATTTTTAATTTACTCTGAAAATATGTTTTTAGCTAAGTTTAAAATGCGTTGGGCCGTTTTAATTTTTGTCAACCTCTTACTTAGGTTTAACGTTTTTTTTAATTTTTGCATAAATATTACGTAACGTTTGTTAATACAAACTTATATTAGTTTAACATTAAATATGGTTACAGTGGAAATAGAAAATTGCCCTAAGTTAAATATTTTGTTTTGCTTTTAAGAAAATATGATAGTAGCAGTTTATTTCATTTTATTATATATTTGTATATATATTTTTAGACCTATGTTTAAACGCAACTGGTTATCCAATTAGTACTCCTCCATTTGAAAAACCTGGAGATTGTGACCACTTTTATCAATGCGGAGCAGGTCAGTCATGTTAATTAAAACGTCACGACACACCAGATACTGTTTTGGCATTAAACACGATTAAAAATTGAATTGTTTTTAGGTATTTTGTACATAATGCCATGTGCTCCTGGAACTGCTTACAACCCAGCCATCGGAGTTTGTGATTGGCCTTACAATGTTGCTGGATGTGGAGGAGCTGCAACTTCACCTCCAGATCCAACTGCACCTCCAACTATTAATCGTAAGATTTTTTTTTAATTTAAAAAATATTAAGATATTATAAACAATGTTTATTTTATCTATTTTGGTGTGTAGTTTTTTTTTATTTCAATCATTGACGTTTACATCAAAATTGCATTGAATTAACACTTACATTCTAGGTTAAGTTTTTTTGCTAAATGCTGTGATAAATTAAAAATATTTTGCATTTTTTCAAAGCCGAATGTATAGACAACTCTGGCAATCCGTTTGAAAAACCTGGAGATTGCGATCACTTTTATCAGGTATGTTGTAGAACAGTTTACATTATTTTAACTTGGGCTACATTGATATACTGCGTTGATATTTTTACCGCCAAATTACAATATATTAAAAAATGAATAAAACTTGAAACAAAAAATAATTGGTTTGTTGAATATTTAAACTTTAAATTATAAACATATTGTTGATTGCTTTGCTTCTAGTGTTCCAACGGATATTTATACACAATGCCATGTGCTCCTGGAACTGTATTTAACCCGAGCATCGGAGTTTGTGATTGGCCTTACAATGTCCCTGGTTGTGGTGCAACAACTACAACACAAGCAACAACAACTGAAACTCCATTAACTGGAAATCGTAAGATATTTCGATGTTAAGTAAAAATAAATTTGTGTTATTAAAGTTTTTTTAAAACACTTTTTAAACAAAACTACTTATCTGTTATATCTGTTTGCTCGCAATAGTGCTTTTGAAAAAAAAAATAAATGCAATGGCTTTCGATTATCAATTACATTTGCTTTGTAGCTTCTCCATGTGTGGGTGAAAATGGCGATCCGATTAGCGGTGATCCATTTGAAAAACCTGGAGATTGTGACCACTTTTATCAATGTGGAGCAGGTCAGTCATGTTTATTAAAACGTCACAACAACCAGATACTTTTTTGACATTAAACACGATTAAAAGTTTTAATAATTTTAGGTATTTTATATACAATGCCATGTGCTCCTGGAACTGTATTTAACCCAGACATCGGAGTTTGTGATTGGCCTTACAATGTTCCTGGTTGTGGTGTAACAACTACAACATCAGCTTCTACAACTACTACATCAGCACCAACAACCTCTGACCCAAATGGTAAGAAAATTGCACTAACATTAGTTCATTGTGTATTGAAACTATTTTTAATTTACTCTGAAAATATGTTTTTAGCTTAAGTTTAAAATGCGTTGGGCCGTTTTAATTTTTGTCAACCTCTTACTTAGGTTTAACGTTTTTTTTAATTTTTGCATAAATATTACGTAACGTTTGTTAATACAAACCTATATTAGTTTAACATTAAATATGGTTACAGTGGAAATAGAAAATTGCCCTAGGTTAAATATTTTGTTTTGCTTTTAAGAAAATATGATAGTAGCAGTTTATTTCATTTTATTATATATTTGTATATATATTTTTAGACCTATGTTTAAACGCAACTGGTTATCCAATTAGTACTCCTCCATTTGAAAAACCTGGAGATTGTGACCACTTTTATCAATGCGGAGCAGGTCAGTCATGTTAATTAAAACGTCACGACACACCAGATACTTTTTTGGCATTAAACACGATTAAAAATTGAATTGTTTTTAGGTATTTTGTACATAATGCCATGTGCTCCTGGAACTGCTTACAACCCAGCCATCGGAGTTTGTGATTGGCCTTACAATGTTGCTGGATGTGGAGGAGCTGCAACTTCACCTCCAGATCCAACTGCACCTCCAACTATTAATCGTAAGATTTTTTTTTAATTTAAAAAATATTAAGATATTATACACAATGTTTATTTTATCTACTTTGGTGTGTAGTTTTTTTTTATTTCAATCATTGACGTTTACATCAAAATTGCATTGAATTAACACTTACATTCTAGGTTAAGTTTTTTTGCTAAATGCTGTAATAAATTAAAAATATTTTGCATTTTTTCAAAGCCGAATGTATAGACAACTCTGGCAATCCGTTTGAAAAACCTGGAGATTGCGATCACTTTTATCAGGTATGTTGTAGAACAGTTTACATTATTTTAACTTGGGCTACATTGATATACTGCGTTGATATTTTTACCGCCAAATTACAATATATTAAAAAATGAATAAAACTTGAAACAAAAAATAATTGGTTTGTTGAATATTTAAACTTTAAATTATAAACATATTGTTGATTGCTTTGCTTCTAGTGTTCCAACGGATATTTATACACAATGCCATGTGCTCCTGGAACTGTATTTAACCCGAGCATCGGAGTTTGTGATTGGCCTTACAATGTCCCTGGTTGTGGTGCAACAACTACAACACAAGCAACGACAACTGAAACTCCATTAACTGGAAATCGTAAGATATTTCGATGTTAAGTAAAAATAAATTTGTGTTATTAAAGTTTTTTTAAAACACTTTTTAAACAAAACTACTTATCTGTTATATCTGTTTGCTTGCAATAGTGCTTTTGAAAAAAAAAATGCAATGGCTTTCGATTATCAATTACTTTTGCTTTGTAGTTTCTTCGTGTGTGGGTGAGAATGGCGATCCAATTAGCGGTGATCCATTTGAAAAACCTGGAGATTGTGAACACTTTTATCAATGCGGAGCAGGTTAGCACTGTTTGTTGATATTCTAACTACTAAAATATACCTTTTTTTGGCATCGAACACACTTTATAATTCTATTGTTTTTAGGTATTTTATACACAATGCCATGTGCTCCTGGAACTGTATTTAATCCAGACATCGGTGTATGTGATTGGCTTTACAATGTTCCTGGTTGTGGTGCAACAACTACAACAACAAAAATACCAACATTTACAACAACCTCAGCTGATGACTTTAATGGTAATTATTTTAGCTTAAAAAAATTTGCAAGCTCAATTCCATTAATAAATAATGTGAAAATAACTTGTTTTATAGATGACTGTGTGGATTCGGAGGGTAATCCTATCAGTGGACCTCCTTACGAAAAACCAGGAGATTGTGATTACTTTTATCAGGTAGACTAATTATTTTATCTTTTTTAACTTAATTTGTTCTATTTAACATCTTAAAATTAATTTATTTTTAGTGCTCGAACGGAGAACGTTACACCATGCCATGTGCTCCTGGAACTGTATTTAACCCGAACATTGGAGTTTGTGATTGGCCTTACAATGTTCCTGGTTGTAGTGCAACAATTACAACAACAAAACTACCAACACTTACAACAACCACAGCTAATGATTTTGATGGTCATTATTTTAGTTTGACTAAATATGGTAAAGTGAATTTAAAAATTGTGGTGTTGAAATTATTCGTTTTACAGATGATTGTGTGGATTCGAATGGTTATCCAATCAGTGGACCCCCTTACGAAAAACCTGAAGATTGTGATCACTTTTATCAGGCAAGTCTTCTCAATTTATTAACGTATACTTTAACTGTTTGATGCGACTACGTAAAATTAAATATTTATGAACAGTGTGGAGGTGGTATTCGTTACACGAAGCCATGTGCTCCCGAAACTGTTTTTAACCCAGACATCGGAGTTTGTGATCATCCTTGGAATGTCCCCGGTTGTGGTGCAACAACTACAACAAACATATCAACAACTACAACACCCAAAGCTGATTCTTTTCACGGTAAAAACTTTAGTTTGACATAATATGCCACAGCAAATCTATAAAACAATGATGTTAAAATAATATGTTTTACAGATGACTGTGTGGATTCGAACGGTTATCCCATTAGCGGACCTCCTTACGAAAAACCTGAAGATTGTGATAACTTTTATCAGGTAAGCCACCAAGTGTCTTATATATTGTATACCATTATACACTTATGAAAAAAATTTCTAGATTCTTAAATTATTTTTAGTGCTCAAACGGATACCGTTACACCATGCCATGTGCTCCTGGAACAGTTTTTAACCCAGTTATTGAAGTTTGTGATTGGCCTTATAACGTTCTTGGTTGTGGAGAAACAGCTACTCAGGAACCTCCTGTTACTGTTAATCCGACTCAACCGCAACCAGAAATTAATGGTAATTCGTTTTAAATTCAAACTTTCAGTTTTTGTGTTTTGTTAATATAGCACATTAGTTGCAATACAGTTGAATAAATGTATTTTTATTTCATTAAACTGATATGCAAAACCAAGACTAAACAAGTGGTTTTATTTGCCTGGATTGTAAAATTTAATTTTTTATGCTCGGACTACTGTGCAACCGAGCCAAATATAACCTATACACAAACTTTTTTTAAACACACGTCAGTTTCTCACTCTCTTTTTTCTTTGACAGAAAAATGTCTAGCTAGTATTGGCTTAATGGCATTGGTTTAAACATATGTTTTTTTTTAGAAAACCTCTGCGTAGGCGTAAATGGTGAACCACTTTCGACAGACCCCTTTAAAAAGCCTGGAGATTGCGATAATTTCTATCAATGTGGCGCTGGTTAGTGCATTTTAAATCGTCCTTTTAATTAGTAACAAGCATATATGGAACCTTATTGTAATATGTTTTTTTTTAGGAATCCTGTACATAATGCCATGTGCTCCTGGAACAGCTTTCAACCCCAACCTAAAAGTATGCGACTGGCCCTCCAATGTACCAGGCTGTTAAAAGGCATAAAGTATGTATTCAACTTATTATCTTACTTACATGCATACTGGTTCAATATCTAATTTAGTTTTTAATTTTATTTTGTTTCAGGTTTTCTTGTTATGAACGGATATATTGCAAACCTTTTTTTTTATATAGAAATGATTTTCAACTTCCAATTATTGTATTTATTTTTTTTAATTTTTGGTAATTTATAAAGGTGTTGGTTTAAATAAAATATACGAGGTATACATGTAGTCTAATTTCTAAGCACTGTTTTGGTAAAATTAAATATTTAAAATCCAAAGTTCGTTAGATTTTTTTGGCGAAATTTAAAGTAACACCAAACATCGAAAAAGCTTAATAATTAGGCCAGACTTTTTAAATAACTAACTAATCTCCAAAGAATAACATGCAGCAAGGACTTTGCAGTTTAAAAAAAATAAATGTTTATTAAATAGTGTGTTTATTAAACATTAAGTACAATATGTTTATCAGAAGCCAAACTGAAAATTAAATTATAAGAAAAAAAACAATGCAGTTTACAGCATTAGATTGTTTTTAGACAAAAGTTTGTAAATGAAAATATTGACAAGACTTGAGGATAGCGACCTTTAAAAGTGGGAGAAAGTGCGTCTAAATTTACCCCTACTAGACAGAATTGATCTGTTTTTTTAGTACGATTGCGTAAATAGGATTTAACACGGGTAACTGCAATTGCCGGCGGTTGGTTACTGGTAACTTTTAAATATCGGTTCGTGCGCAGATAAAAAAACAGTAGTCTGAGACATTAAAGGGCTATGTGCGCACGACCTAAATACGAAGTTTAAAAACAAGTTTGAAAGCTTTAAAAACATATGTTACAAATAACATTTAATTTAACAACACGCAAGCAAATAACATCTTACGTAACCAAAGAAGAAAAATAGGTTTTGGTGTATAGAAACGTTACCATTACTTTATATAAAAATAATGTAGAAGTTACTAATTGAGACATCTACTAAAAAGCATGCCGGTTAATTTATTTTTGCATTTTGAAATTTTTCACCTAATTGGGTATGTCAAGTATTTTATCAAGTTGTTTTTATTAATAACAAACTTATTCCAGACCAAATACGTTGAACTGCGTTTATTTAATACAAAAACAACGGATGTTATTTCGCGAGTTTCTTTCATTTTTGGCCACATTTGTCTATGATGCAATTTGCATCATCAGCAGTTTAATCACGTCATTAAATGAGGGGGATTTAATTGAATAAATTTCAAAGCAACTTTGTATGTGTGTGTATGGAGTTTCCGGTAATTCAGACCAGTTGGCAAACGTTGTATAACCAGTGATGCAGTTTTTCCGTTTGAAGCGATAAAAAGCGCAAGGTCGGCATCTTTTCGTCGCAAACTGCGCGTCTGTCTCGGCGCTTTCGTTCCGGGTTCTTAGGCAGGCACTGAACCGCCGTGCTACTCAACAACAAATCGAGCTACAAAATTTCCTTGTTTTGCATTCGAGTGATACATAATCGCATTCGGGCAAAAGTTAAAACACGTGTTTTTAGAGCAAGATACTTCTAAAAAAGTAATGTCGAAATGTTAAGAAAGGCTTGGCATCGTAAAGATAGAGTTTAGCTTGTAATATATTTACGAAAACTACATTGTGCAATATTCAATATAGATTTAAATAATTATTTAATCCTTGAATTTTTAGACTTTTTAAACAGCATACTATTAATAAAAGTCAGGTAACAACGACTTTAGGTTTACTTTCTGCTGTGTTGGGAACGTTAACTTTTCGATATGAAGTTGACCACCCTTGCAGCATGTATTGCTGTATTGACGGCCACAAGCAGCGCAATGCCCATGTCATTTGGCCCATATTACCAACAAGGTAAAAATTATAAAGTTAATAAAATAAAAAAATCGCTATGTACATTAGATATTGGTTTTTATCATTTACTTGCATTAAAAACGCGAAATTACGTTTTATATACATGTATGCTTGTATGTTTAACTTAATGTTTTATTAAAAGGTTATGGGACTTCGGAACCAAGATGCAGAGATAATGGAAATGAGTATAAACCAGGCTCAACGTTTACAAGGGAAAGAGATCAAGCTACTTGTACTTGTTCATTCGAGGATTCAGTAATTAGGGTAAGATGTACTATACCTTTTCGACGGCGCACGGACACTTACAACCCAAGTTACAATATACCAAACAATAACTATAACCAAAGGCAAATTACTCCAGGTACTTTCTATCACATTTTTTTAATGTTTAAAAAAAACAAATCGAAATTAATTTTTTTTAATTTTTGGATTAACTTACTTAAATTGTTAAGGCTCGTGCGTGTACGAGGGACAAACGTACCCGCTTGGTCATAATTGGAGAATGAACGTTAATGGGGTGATGATGGATTGCTCTTGCAATACAACTGGTTATCTTTATTGTAGTTCGAGCACACAAAGGACAACGGTATATTTAAAAATTTGTTTAAGTTTTAAACAACCTAGATTTTGGAATAATTTTAATTCGTGTAATTTTTGTCGGTGATACAGTATTAAAATTTAACCTTTAACTTATAAAGTTAGAGCCATCAAAATTATGCAATATGTCTAGCTCATTTTTTCGCTTGACATAATCTGTATTACAAAACTGCAATAGTATAAGCAAATAAATGATCCGTAAACGCCTTATAACCCTTAACCGACAGCAATTTATCAGTTTGAGTTATTGTAAGTATAAATATAATTAATTTATTGTGCGTACTTTTTGCAATCCGATTTTAATGTTGTGATGTTAACTTGTTTTTATAACTTTTAACAGCACTACCAATCTAGTGTAACGACCGATACAGCAGATATTCAATGCAGGAGCGCAGTTCACAGAATAGGAGAAAGCTTTATAGTCCGACAAGCTGGCGGATATTACTCCTTGTGCGTTTGCAACAATAATTATGCCGCCGATTGTTCAGGTAGTACTGACGTTTGCCTAAATGTAGATACCCGCACGTGTTTTTATATTCATTTTACAGAGTAAATATTCGGATATTAAAGGTCATTTTTATAGAAGATGGTTTGAGTAAAAGGCGTTAATAGAAAATGGCTTATTTTTGGTAAAGTCGGGTTCTGGTTACATAGTTTTAAGTTAAACGTCTATTCGATGGTTTTGGTGATGCTTCAAGTGTTTACTAAACATCATGTTTTACTATATGTATCGCTATGTTCCTGTCGCATCATCATAAAACGTACAAGACTGACAAGTTTTTGCTTATTAGTACAAACTACAACAACCAAAACCAAATTACTTATTTTCTTGTTTTTAGTTCTTACCGACACCAGACAAGACTGCCAGTTTCCCTTTGAAGAAGATGGTCGTTTGTATTCGACTTGCCGGTCACGTGACGGAGTGACGTCATATTGTTTTACAAATAATTTCGGCGGCACAGCAAGGTGTCTAACAACGTTGCAAGGTACTACGACTGTTTAAAACCTCACTTACAATTCGATATACATTAAAATATTCAACAAAAAGTTAGCAAATATTAAAATTTTAATTTTAATCATAATCTGATTTGGTATTTTCGAATTACTGTATACCAATTAAAAAATAATTAAGTTATTGATGACCCCCAGTTTTTCGTTAATTAAAATCTTCATTTTTTCTGTTATAGAAATATTTATCTACCATCAATACGTGGTTACTTACGATGGAACTTCAAACGGGGCCATTTGTCATTTTCCGTTTACTTACGACGGGGTTGTTTATTATGAGTGTGCTACTACTTCGGGTCGAAGAAGGCCCTGGTGTGCAACTACTAACAATTACCAAACCGATCAACGATATGGTTATTGCGAAGGTAAATTTTAAATGATTTAAATTCAAATATCAGTAATTAATTAAAACTTAAAACAAAGAATGTATTTTGTATCTGTTGTTATCCATTTCAAATTTGAAAGGCAGTCGCTAAAATAAGGTGTTAAATTCAACTTAAAATAAATTATTTAAACCATATAGTTATAGTACCTATTAAAATAGTTTTACGTGTTAGCCTTGTTTAAATACTGTATTGGTTTGCGATATGTCGCTTTATTGTGCCGATAAAGAAGAATTAAATGCGCTACTTATTTTAGGGCAGTTTTATCAAAGTGAAACAATTTTCAATCAACAAACTTGCAAAATTATTTACCCTTTCCCGTGTAGTAGTTTTATTACTCGCTTAAAAAAGCATAAACAATCACTATTTACCCATTTTAAAGAACAATCTTCAACAAATTCGGGAAGTACTTCATATTCCCGGGTTTTCAATCAAATCGGAGAGACAGCCAGACTTGAGTGTCGGTATGATGATTCTGTAGCGGGACAACCTGATGTCAAGTGGTACAAGTTGGTGATAGAGACAAATGCCAGACAACTCTTAGGCACATTTGATGCAAGCAGGGGAACTGGAGTAGTGGTAAGTTGTTGTTTGAATTGTTTTTTAAACACTGGATAAAGGTCAGTTGCGGCTATATTTTAAAGCTTAACGTAAATGTAGACGTAAACAAAATAATAACATTTATTTTACATAATTTAGTTGGGTAGGGTATAATTTTAAAATTTTTTTAATAATATAGGTTACAAAAATTTATAATACACCTTATTTTGTCATGGAATTTAATTGAGTTTGATTCTAAAATAATTAGACCAATTCATAGATTTTGAATTTTCATTTAAAATGTGCAAAATCCATTGTTTTATTTTTTTTCCAATTTTAGGCACCCGCAGGCACTCGTTTGTATCAAGGCAGACTTTCGTTGCCAAGTTCACGCTTCTTGGAAATACAAGATATGAAATATGGTGATGCTGGCACTTTTGAATGCGACGTTTCCTATCCTGGCCAAGGCGGTCGCTACGTTCAAGCAGAAACTTCATTGGTTTGTTGTTATGCTTTTTATTTCACTCTAAGTAATAGTATATCGTTCATAAAAAGTTTTTTGTTTGTTTGTTTATGTGCACGTTACATTAAAAGTTTAAACATATTTTTTTAAAAATACTAAGTAACTACATTTTTAAGAAATCATTTTATGTTAAAGATCTTCTTTTTTAGGAGTCTATACCGTCTTTAGCACCTGGCCCTTATAATATTCACTACGAATACTACCCGACAATTCGACAAGTTAAGTTGCTATGGGAAAATCCAGAGACAGATTTTGACAACATAAAAATAAGATACAAAGACGTAAGTTTAACTTAGAAAAAACTTTACTTTATTTTAAAAATTAAGCTAATCTAATAATGGATAATCAACTATGCTGATACACTTTTTATTTTTTTACTAGAATATTTTAAACTTGTTAAAAGTTAATGTAAGTAAGTTTGACGTACAACCTAGTTTAAAACTGTAATTGGTCTGACTTGAGACTCAGTCTTGAGTTGCATTATCTAGTTTTGGATATTATTGCCGAATTATATCAGTTGTGTTATATTATCGGCAAAGGGAGTCGTTTATTAAAGATGCTACGGTATATAGGTAGCAAGGATCAAACTTAGAAACCTATGTTGTAATTGCAGGTTATCCTTACTACTTTAGTAAAATTGCCCAACGTATGTTAAATTCTATTTAAACTATTAATTTTGATTTGAATGTAATTATGCTTATATAACAGGGAAGAAGAATTTACAGAGCAAATCTCGGAGCAAACGCCAAAAGTTTTATTACATCAAGATTAGTACCTGGACGTGAATATACTATATGGGTATATGCTGTCACCGACGGTGTAGACTCACAACCCGCTACATTTACACTTACATTACCTGATATGTCAATTAGTAAGTTCAAACAAATTCAACATGTTTAGTATATAACATAAACAAAATAACTACAATTTTTTTTTAACGTTTAATATTCATAAACTTTTACATTCAGCTAAGAAAACATTTAGCTTTTTACTGCTTTTTAAAAAAGTTAAAAATAAAATAATAAATTCTTTTTTGTTTTGATAAAGGTAATACCCCGGTGTTCGGTCAATCTGGTCAAACGACCCCTTCTGAAGCCCAACCACTTGTTCACATTCCGACAGAAAACCAAATAACCCTCAATTGGATTTCTAATCCTTTCAGTGACGCGCAGACATATCCAACTTGTAAATGCTAATATTTTTTTACATATGTTATTTTTTAATTAGTAAAGTAATCTGTGCTATGAAATACCTATGTTTGTATAACATACATTTTAAGAATCGGTGTTCTGTATGTCTTTTTAACTAAAAGTGTACAAATTTATCTTGAACGTAAACTTAGCGTTGTATCACGATTCTTAGTTATCAATATCATCATCTTTTGCATTTATTTTATTTTAAGCTTGGTTGATCACATATGAAGATGCTATAACAAATGAAATACACACCATTCCTCTTTCTTCATCTGCAAATTCTTACACAATAGAAGAACTCCAACCAGGAAATAGATATCGAATTAAGCTCTTTGCCTTACTTGACGATGCTAGAATTCAAGTACATTTTTTAAATTTGCCAGTAGAATAAAAAAATTAAACATCTTGCGACCTATAGTTAATAAAGAAAAAACTTAACCTTTGTCATAAAGTCGACTTTCCTACTTTAATAAAAAGTTTATTTTTAAAAGTTGTAGCTTACTTTCTTTTATTATACAGGTTGCTTCAACAACTGTTGACACTGAGCACAGACCAATTGAAATTTCAGGAGCGCCTAACATTGATTTTGCTACCCCGCACTCAGTTAGACTAACATGGAACGTTCCAGAAGAACCAGTTAATTATTATGAAGTATCTTACAAGTAAAACATTACCTTTAAATATGAATTTTAACTTGTTGATGAAACAAAAGATCTTGGTGACTTGAAAGCATTTAAGGTGGGATCGGCAGCGTGGTGTAGTGGTAAGACACTTGCTACACCACTATGAGGTCGTTCGTTCAATTCTCACTGCTCTCATGCTGTAGCGCCCTTGAGTAAGGCGCTTTAAACGGTATAAACTCCTGCTGAGCCAGCACTTAATTAGCAGTCTAATTACTGGGCAATTAGACTTTTCAACATCGAGGATAAAGATATATACATAAAAAAAATTAAAACTGGTTTTAGTTGTTTTAAGTTAACATAAATAAAAGTATAGATGTAAAAAGATACTTAAAAATATATTAAAAAAAGATTTTAACTAAGTTTTTTTTTATTAGGGCTTTGGATGGTCTTCCTAACACTCCGCGTACAATAGAAACAGTTAATTTTCCTACTTTTACTTTAAATTACTTGCGACCAAACCAGGCGTATGATATATCAGTAACTCCAATAAGGTAAATTTTCTTAAATAAATTATTTAAGTGTTTTGTTCAATTAATTTATTTAAAAATAATACTTTATGTATTTAAATAAATATACAAACATGATAGTTATACAAAATTAAAAAGAATCAACAAAAAAAATTATTTAAACTTGTGGCAACCTTTTTTCTTATACAGCAATAGTCGTCGTGGCGTTCCATCGACTGTAACAGTCACAACTCCTGGTTCCGATTGGTCTCCTGAAACTCCACAGGGTCTTGTTCTAAATAGCGAGACCCGGAATTCGTTTAGAGTCAGTTGGAACCCTGTTCAACAACCTAACATTAGATACAAGTACGTCAGTTACCAGTTTGTATTACAATTCCAACCTTTAAAGTCATAAAAGGTTTAAACTACACCTACAAATTGCACTCTAAATAAAGAACAATTTTTAACTCAATTTAACTTTAGGTTAACCTATCAGCCTCTAAGTGAAGAAAATATACGGGCTCCAATAGAACGAACCACAACCAGAACCTCGTACACTGCTACCTACCTACAGGGTGGAGTCGAATACATAGTTAAAGTTTACGCAGTTGTTGATAACCACCAAGGAGAACCAGCGGTTGCAACTACTACTACTAGTAAATACATTTTGTTAAAAAAAATTTTAAAAATATGTTTTAAATTAACAAGAATTTTTGTAACTTCTAATCTATGTTACGTTTTTATTTTTTTTAACAACAATAATTTGAGTTATTTTAAAGGAATTTTGATAGTGTTTTTAATAGATATAAACATATTGTTATAACATTAATATTATTTTTTACTTGTTTGCGAATGACTACCAATTAACCTTTAGAAATATTTAAAAATATAAATAACGTTTTTATTTTAGTTGATGAAGTTTGTAGAGTGAACAATGTTTGGTATGGTGCAAACGAGAAATTCTACAAACGAAATCAAGCTGGCTATATGCAAAATTGCACTTGTTTCAAAGCTGTTAACGGTGGAAGATGGAGCTGCGACCCAATAAGTAAAACCAAATTTACAGATTTGTAAACTAATAGGTTAAAAATTAACAAATAGGTTAAAAAAGATTTTTTAGTGTGACGTGGCTGTTCATTAACTTATAAATCTAAAGTTTGTAACAATTGAGAGATGATATACATTATTTCAAAATAAAAAATTAATATTCAATTTTGAGTTTGTATTGCTGAGGGAAGAACATATACAGTCGACCAGACTTGGACACAGACAAGTCCATCTGGATTAGTTTACCAAAACTGTGTTTGTAAATTACAAGGAGCGGACTGTGAGGATGGAGGTATTATTTCAATCTTAAAATAAATGCATATTTTCCTTTGATGAACATCTTATTTTAGCATTAGAGTATTTACATGTTCAATATCAAGTATGAAAAACATTTGCATACTGCTATATTTAATCTTAAAACTAACGTTTGCTTTTTTTTTACAGACCCAGTACCACAACCACAAAGTGGAGTAGCACGTGGTACAGTTGGTTCTTCGTTAGTATTGAGTTGTCCTCATAATTCTGGTCACCTTAGACTGACAGTTAGGTGGTTTAAAGTACATCAGAATCCGCCAAGCACGCCCATATATGTTTATCATGGAGAACTGGCGTCTGGTCATCAGGTATTTTTAATTAACATTCTAGTTTTACACTTTTATTCTAATTTGGTCAACTTTTTTCTTTAAAATTAATTTTGATTGTTAAAAATTCAATGCCACAGGAAACTTCTGCTGGAAACTTACATGGCAGAATGGAAATGTTAGACTCTGAAAATCTCAAGATTGAACCGTTATTAAGCAGTGATGTAGGAACATATGAATGTATTGTTACTTTTCCTAATGACCCAACCCACCCAGTAACTCACCGCACTAGAATATCACTTGTAAGTAAAATAGGTTTAAAAGATGTTTTATTTTAAACATTTTAAGACATTTATTAAGTGGACTTAGTGCAAATTGCGTTTACAAGATCATTTAGTACGATATCAAACCACTAATATTACAAAAATAAGCTAAAGTTATATTTATATTCATTATAAAATAAACGATTTACAGAGTGCTAGGCCTATTGTTCCATCACCTGGCTCAGTTTCGATCCCAGCTAAGCCAAGATTGTTGGAGTCGTCTGACAACACTTTGTATTTAACTTGGGAAGAAGAACCTAGTGGTACCGCAACAGGATACTTGATTCAATATAGGTAGTTACTTAGAAATTTAAATATATCGTAGTTAGCATTTTTTAGAACGAAAAATAATGCACCAACACAAATGCCTATTTTGCAAACTGTTTAGCACTTATACTTTCTTTTTTATGTTTAATACATTTAATACATTTTTAATATTTTTTTGCTGGTAATTGAGGTAATCAAAATGTGTAGTTAAACTTATGTCCTCTTAGGGACATATACGGTGAAAACGGTGATGATGGAGAACGAGTTGTTTATAACACAAGAGTAGAATTGTCAGGACTTCATCCTTCCACTACCTACCGTATTACCATCATTCCTTTAGTGTAAGTAAAAATATATAGTTGTTGGCATACAAATAGCCTTCACAAACTGCTAATTAATACTAGCTCTTAGTCCCTATCCATTATTCTGGGTTTATGTTAGAAATATTTGTTAGAAAATAATTGTTTTGTATTTTACCATATGTATACGTTATAGAGGTGAGCAAAGAGGTGATCCAGTCTCAGTCATTGTTTCAACGAACGACCAACCTGAAGTCACGCCCGAAAATGATCCGGTACCTATTCCGGTCACCACACAGGCACCCGAACCAGCTCCAATAATAGCACCGAGATCTCCACTGTCAGTAAGATTCTATGACAAGCAAAAAACTTCGCTACGTGTCGTCTGGGATGTTCCTTACTACACTGAACCGATTGACCACTTTCTGTTAGTTTTTTACCCTAATATAAACGAATGATTTATTTCGATTTATACTTAAATAAAGGTTTTAAAACATTTTTTTATTTTTAGAGTAACATACAAACCGCAGGGAAGTAATGAGCTTCCAAATGAGGAAGAAACAAATAGACTTCAGCTACCCGTGTATGGACTTGAACCCGGGACCCCGTATTTGTTTACAGTTTCGGCCGTGCGTGATGATTCCCAAAGTGCTCCAGTTAGAGGGGTTGTTACAACAAGTATGTTAAATAAATATTTTTTATGCGAGACACGGCAAACTATTATTAGCAAATAATGACTTATTGAAGTTAAAAAAATGTATCACTTTTTTATTTATTTTATTTAGACCCAGTCGGTAGTATTTTAGTTCAAACCTCAAATAGGGTTCGTCAAGTCGATGGTTCGGATGTAGCACACATGATTTGTAGGTATGATGTAAACACTCCGGGAAACCCTATGGTCACGTGGTACAAAATGACACCAGAGAAAACGGAGATTTTAAGCTTTAATACATCTGCACCCGAAGGCAATCAGGTAACTTGAGAAATAAAAACTTTTTAGAAAAGGTCTTTCAAAAAAAATTACAGAAATCTCTAAATTTAATAACTGATATTTTTTCAATTATAATTTTTAATTTATAATGCTGGTTCTTTCGTTTAGGTTACCATTCCCATTACCGCTGGTGATTTAAGGGACAGGCTCCAAACCACTGCTTCAACACAACTCGTTATTGAAGACTTGAAGTCATCTGACGACGGCACATACTTGTGTGAAGTTGTTTATCCAAGTGGCTTTGGTTCTGGGCAAACTAGAATTGATATAGGAGTTCCTTACCCTGTAAGCATAACCAATGAACAAGTTGTTAAAATGATATTGAATCACGGACTTTCGTTTACAAAATTTTAAACAACAATTTGTATTAATTACATTATTTTCTTCAAGTCTGTTTTAATTAACGAAACTAGTACTTAGTTATTAAAAATAAATTTGACGTTAATATGTTTGGTTATAGCCTGTGATCACATCTCCAAGTGATGGGTCAGAAAATACCAGTTATATTTTGTCATGGAGAGTGGAGCCTTCCCCTAGAACGGATACTTTCCATATAAAAATTCGACGAGTAGGTTTTTTTTGAAAAATTTCTTTTTTTATAATGTATTTAGCCAAAAAATTTTAAGGTGTTTTAAAATAAAACTTGGGATTATTTTAAAAGGCAGTACAAAAATCGTATTTTTTAAACCTTTTTCTTAAATCAAATGTTTACTAATTTTGAAAATAATGTAAATAAGTTGATGTTAAACTTATAGAGGGGATCCACTAAAAAAACCTATTCCGAATTTAACCCACGTGGAAATGCTGGCTCGTTTTTATTTCGAGGTTTGAGACCAGGTAAAACATACGAAGGATCGGTAGCTGCAAGAAACCATAACGGGATGTCTACAGCAACACCTTTTGAATTTACAATTCTTTCATCGGTACAAAAAATATATTGACAAATAATTTTAATTTTTATATTGACGAATAATTTTTTTAAATAATTTTAATTTTGAAATTAGGCAATGGAATGTAGTAGTTAATGCAAAAAAATATACTTGGTTTAAGGTCTTTTAGTTCTATAACAATATAGCTAAAAAAAACTTGTTGCAAAATAGTTTTATGATTTTACCTAACCTACAAATTTTCGATTCACAAGTTTTGTTTACGTCGTATTTAGCTATAAACATTGCCAAGATTAAATGTTTTTGTATTACTTAGGGTGAACCTGATTCACCTACAGGAGTTCGGGTTGTCAGTTCAGAAGGAGGACAAATTGTTTTGGGGATAGATGGACCTCGTGATAAAGTTCAAATTTACCGCGTTCGATATGTTCCAAGTAATAATATCAACAACGTGCCAGAAAAAGTATTCGACTCTTTAAAAATTAATAATAATAATAATAATAATAATTTAAAAAGCAATACGTGTATATTATTAATTTAGACATGTGCTTTAATATGTTTTCATGTATTTCTTTTTTATTTCATTTTTTCTATTTTGTTTTATCAAATTTCTTTTATTGTTTTTGGTCCAACAAGTTTATTTACTTAAATTGGGTAGGCTAAATACTAGTTAATATTTGGAAACCGTTTTTTTAAATTATTATTTTTGCGCTAATTGAATTTAGACGGTCGACACCTCAGGACCAAACAGTGATGTGGTCATTACGGACTTTTTACCAAACACCAAATACAACATGGTAATTACTGCGGTGAACGGAGTAGCGGAATCATCTCCATTAAACGCAAAAATGACAACACCCAGGGTATGTGTATTACCTCTATTCCTTATTACAAACAAGGCTTACTTTTTCAAAAACTTTAATTTATCCTATAAGTAACTCATCTCTGAACAACCAGCCTAAAAACAATTTAAGCCTCTTTTATTTATGTTAAAAAAATAAGAAATATATTTTTTAGGTTGGCTTGTCCAGTGTGAAGTTATCTTTGGTATGACTTGTTCTCTGGTTGAATTTACATAAAACTGTTTAAAAAAACGAAATACTTTAAAATTTGTAATTTAAAATTTGTTAAATTTAAGACACCACCCCCAGCACCAACCGGTATTAGAATAACAGATCTTCAACCAAGAGAAGTATCCTTCGAAGTCGAGGGCCCATCTCGTCGAGTAAATTATTATCTCATTGAATTTAAACCACGAAACGTCAACGAACCTAGAAGGGTGGGTATTAGAATACAAATAAAAACAAGTTATTTATACGTTGCTATTTTATCATTTTTTTATTTGATATATGATGTTATTTTATGATAATAATTCTTCTTTATTTTTACGATAAGATTTCTGAAACTCGACCACGCGAAGTTGTTACAGTATATTTGGAACCGGATACGGAATATGATTTTAGGATTAGAGCTGTAGATACTGCTGGCATACGTTCTCCATCATATTCTCAACCAATTACTACACCAAGGGTAAGTTAAATGTTTTCTATGTTAGATAATAAAAGTCGAAGAAAATTACCCGGTTTTAGTGTAAGTCAATACTATTTGCCATCTTTTTTTACTTGTAAGCCGTTACGTGTGTCAACATATAAATTTTAAAACAGTTAGTTGCTGTAACCAACTGGTATGTTTATGTTAAAAAAAATGTTTGTAATTTCGGTTTTGCAGGAGACCAACCCACCAAATCCTCCTGTTAATTTTGTTCAAGTTTCACCAAGGTCTGACTCGGTAAGGTTAGAGTGGTACGGGAATCCATCTAATGTGGATTATTACACTATACAATATCAAGCTGATGGCGACACCATTTCTAAAGTAAGTTTTAAAAACATTTAGCGGTAAATTTCAGAAAAATCTTTATAATACATTATGCTCATTTTAAATTAGTGTCCGAAAAAAATTACCAACTTTTCATGGTTTTAGACGGTACAAACACCAGGGCTTCAACAAAGTGCTACAATTCCGTCGTTAATACCAGAAACAAATTATAGATTCTCTGTAAGGGCTGTTGGTCCTGGTGGTCATTCTTCACCTATTATTGCAACGACACAGACTTTGGTAAATGAGTGTTTTAAAGCAAAAGGGTCAAACATGTATTTTTAGGGCATATCTTTTAATTTTATTGTACAAAAATAAAGATGTCGATAAATAATTGAATCACAATACTTGTTGTGTTCTTTAATAATAAGATAGTTTTAAAACTTTAACGCAGTCGCCTGCGTCTCGACCCAGCGGAATAGTGCTCGAAAATACAACCCCAGATGAAATAACTTTTGTGGTTGAGGGCCCGACTGATCACGTGGATAATTACGTCATTCGGTATCGACCAATCGGCGAAGAAGATGTAAGACTTTATGCTATAGTTTATTAGATCTTAGTAAAGCGTAGTTTTTTTGGTAAACAGGTTTTTTATAATGTATTTGTTTGGTTATTGTAGTCTAAATTATCTTTAGTTTACGGAGATAGTTCAACCCGACAACGAGATTACCCTGGACAACCTAATTCCTGGTCAGCAATATGAAGTTGAAGTTCATTCTGTATACGGACCCGAAACTTCGAACCCAGTCACTCAAACTTTCTGGACTGAAGATGAAGTAAGAATTTAATTATATTTTTAATACTTGATGAATTCTAAAAGAGCAAGTTTTACATAAAAGCTTTTAATGGATTGGTTTAGTAATAAAACACATAATAATAACGTAAAGTTATAAATCTAAGTTTAAAATGTTGTCATGCAGTATATTTATGCGCTTTTTAAATAATGTAGTTAGCCCATTATTTTTTGTATTGAATGAATGTATATAAATAAATAACAAAAATAAGTTAATATTTGTATAAAAAACATCAACTTTAAATGGTTTAATGTATTAAACAACTTATTACTCCTAGTATTATGGTGGTTACTTTAAAAGCGGTATCAAATTAATATGGATAGATGTTGTAACAAACAATACGTTTTAGCCTATTCCTACTCCACCTACGCGACCAAATGGTATAACTTTACTTTCCCGGTCACCACACCAAGTTGTTTTCCGTGTTGAAGTTGGAAATAATGACGTTGACAACTTTGAAGTTGAATTTACTCCAACAGACGGGGACGATACTCTGCCAACGGTTTGTTATAAAAAAATGTGTTTTTCCTCCTTTTTATTAAAAGATACTATCTAAATTATTGTGATGAAGATACGTATTTTATTTTACGCTTACTTTTTTCTATTGTTATTAGGTTTTTTTATTAACTTGATTAAATTATTCTCATTATGAGCAAAATATGGAAGTTTTAACAATTTTTTTAAAATTATTTTAGTCATTTTCAACTGATGACTCTAATCCTGATATAACGTTGGATTACTTAGAACCATTAACAAGATACAAACTTGAAGTTCAGTCAGTTAAATCTGATCTTAACTCTGTACCGATCGTCACTTACTTTGTTACCGAAAGGGTAGGGGATTTGTTCTGATAATTTACACTTAAATTTGAAATTTTTCTATAATGAATTGTTAATTTTTATCTTATAATACATAAATATTCAAAACTTGATTAATAACTGTTTTTTTTTAATCAGACTTAATGCATATATTCACATATCCCGATTTTAAATTCGTGAATTTTTAAGTTGCCAGATGAAGATGAAACTCCAGTGGAAACAACTTCGGAGGAAACAACAACAACACATAGGATTACCAGGACCACAACGCCGGAAGCAACATCTGATGACATTACTCCAAAAAATTTGCACGTTACAAGTTTGGGGGTAAATGATGTGACACTACAGTGGACTGCTCCAGATAACACTGCCGCTGTGTGGCGCTTTTTTATTCAATTTCGAGACACTGCTTTTGCGGGTTCGCAATATCGGGTAGGGCTAATTAAGTCACCAGTTG
Source organism: Corella eumyota (assembly GCF_963082875.1). Taxonomy (NCBI): domain Eukaryota; kingdom Metazoa; phylum Chordata; class Ascidiacea; order Phlebobranchia; family Corellidae; genus Corella; species Corella eumyota. The sequence goes on from NC_137491.1 coordinate 9,011,856, forward strand.
CTATATTTCTAATTTTTGTGCGTATCTGTTAAATAAGTCGTTTTATATTTATTCACACAGCAGCGCTATATTTCTGTGGATACTCCCTATACAACCTTGTCAAGGTTACATCCTAACACAAATTACGAGGTGATTCTTGAATCAATTGGAAATGTCGGAGAATCTTCTGACCAAATTACTACAACTTTTACAACGGTATAGCTTTACAACTTTACAAAACAGTTTTAATATATCGTATAACTTTATTTGTGTTTAGTATGTCATTGTAATCATTGTAATCATTATAAGATGAAGTGCTAAACGTGGTTTTAAATAAACTGGCGCTATTAATATGATGTTAACTAATAAACAATCAATGTAAATAGCTTCCTGAGCTAACGACATATACAGCTGACACAAGAGAATCAGCTCCAGTACGTAGAACAACAGAAACAGCTGCTGTAACAACTACAACAACTACTTCATCATCTACTGTAGAAACGACAGCTACAACACCTGCAACATCTACTTCAGCTACAACAATTACGGTGATTCCAAGACGTGCTTCGACTCGTACTCCTAAATTTGAGCCAACTCCAGAATACGAACCTGAACTGGATGCGCCACAACCTTTGACTGGACCTAAGGGCATGTCTGTTGTGCGAAGGGGTAACAAGAAAGCGACAATTAGATGGACACCAGCAGATGAGTCAGATGATGTTGATGGCTATGTTGTCGAGTACAAGTCAACTTTTAATCGTCACGACGCCCCAGAGGTTAGAATGCAAAACTTTTTTTTTTATATTTTAAACAGTTAAACTCTCTGCCAGTTGTTATCAGTAAATTGTATCATGATTTGTATTAATCCATTTTTAGGTAAAAACAATGAGCGGTAATGCATCAATAGTACAGTTGACAGATCTTGTTCCAGGAACTGAATACCAGGTGAAAATTTATGCAATGAGAAATGGGGAGCAATCTGAACCAGATACAGAAACGTTTATGACGCTGGTAATTTATTTACTTTAAGATTTATATTTTTTTTATCTATAAACGTAAGACCTCGTGCGGTGGTGCCAAGTAACTAATTATAGGGCACCAGGACTGTGTTAATTTTTTTCTTGGTATAACAATTAAAGTTGCAGTGAGGACCTTTTACAAACTAATGACGCTTTTAAAATATTTTTTTTAATTAAGCTTAATTCTCCTGGCCGTGTTAGAGCAACGCCGATGGACAACCAGATTGTAGTTAACTGGGACAATCCTGAGGGTCCGAGGACTGGAACTAGATTTGAATACGAAAAGGTAATATATTCGAATTAAACTTATGAATGACAGTATTAAAATTTCGATTTGCAATTTTTTTCAAATAAAAAAGAGCTAGAATAAAAAATTATTTGTAAAATTTAGGATGATGGCCCAACAAGAGAAATTCTACTTTCTCCTGAAAAAGAAAGCTTCATCATCCCAACAAGTGGATCGGGTAACACTTTTACGATTTCCGTTACCGCGCTTGGTAGAACAATTGAAAGCACACCAGCTACACTTACAATTCATACCAGGGATTTCAGTAAGTAACATATTCAAAAAAAACTGTTATTGTTAGGTAATTACTTCAAAAACGGTACTCTTTTTTAAGATTTTTTTTTGTTGATCTCTTTATACTAAATATACAAAGCTAAACTACTAGCTACTTTTTTGTGGATAAAGTTGAATTTTTGATATTTTAGCACCAATTGAAGGGACTCCAGTTACGTTTCATGATGTTACAGACAATACTGCTGAGATTCGATTTGACAACACTAAAGTCGTTTCACCGGAAGGTAAATTTTTTAATATTATATTAAGTTGGTCTAAACATGTAAAACAAATTAACAGTATTGCAAAATCGAAGCATATTTTTAAGTTTTTATTTTAATTTTTTTTTTAGAATAGTTTTAAATACGTTTGTGCCTTTGGATACTTATATACATTAACTAAACAATTTTTTTTTGTTAGGTTGGGTGATAAAAATTCAAGATAAAACTGATGGAATTGTTGGAGAACCAATTAATCTTCCAGTCAGTTCATCTTCTTATCCTTTGAATAACTTATCTCCGGGTCACGATTATACGGTTATTGTAACTAATGCCGATGAAACACAACTAGTAAGTGTCGTTTTAGTATTTTACTTAAAATTAATCAAAAAAGTAATAAAAAATAATTGTAAATTTGATTAAAAAAAACAATCACATTTTAATTCAAAATATTGCATAATTAGATTAACTAAACTTTGCATGCATTTTTTTACTTTTAAATTGGATAAAGTATAATCTAATTTTTAGGTGGGGCAAAGTGACTTTGTGACGAAAGCTGACAAGCCGAAAAATCTTGAAGTTTCCCACGTGTCTCCTGATGACGCAACAATAACGTGGGAAAGCCCCGACGCTCCAATCAACGGATTTGTTATTCAATACAAGTAAACAAATTAAAAAAAAGAAACTTTTTTCTAAAATAGCATTGAAGATAAAAAAAATTGTAAAATTTTATTTAAAACTAATGAAATGTTATAATATTTTGTTTGTTTACAGACCTGTAAATGAAGATCGTGAATTTACAGAGGTTCCGCTTTCAAAATCAGATAATTCTTTTATTCTTTCTAACCTACAACCCTCAACCTTATACGAAGTAAACGTATTTCCTACATACATCGACAACTCAACCAAGTTAGTTATTCGTGTCCAGTCTAAAATTTTAAGCCAAAAATAGCCACTGTTTCAATAATTATTACATGCAATGTCGAAGTGGGTAACTTAAGGTCTGTTAAGTTAAATATACCAATCTTTGTTTTAACAAATATATTGAGCAATGTTGAAGTAAATAAATTAAGGACTGTTAAGGTGTATATAAAACAATGCTTATATTAATCAAATACATCAAATAATGTTTTAATGGCTGTAGAAATCCTGTAAATTTTATATATTTTAAGTAGGTAAAACTTACTTCTACACAAAAACAACCTATAAATACAAAATACCATACTAAAACATACGATTATGTTTTTATGTACTTAGGCGCTATCAGGAGCCTGGCATTTCGGCTGTGCAACATTTTACAACTTTACCAAGAGGAGTTGAACCAACTCCAGGAACCTCTCCCGATACTGCCCCAAATCCTCCTTCTAATATCATATTTAATGAAGTAACTGATAACTCGGCAAGAGCAAGATGGCAACCCTCACCCGATCTGGATGTTTCATTATACGGGTAAACTTGTCTTCACAATAAATTTTTGTAAAAGTTTTTGTTTTAAATGCAAAGGGTTAACAATGTACACTATGTTGCAAAATAAGTTATATGTTTTTGAATTAAATTTTTTTTTGTATATATCTTTATCTTCGATGTGGGAAGGTGGAATGCGTGACCTTAACATAAAGTAACAACTGTTACCCTGACCCAGTCTCGAGTTGCCTGTGGCAGTTTGCAATATTATAGATTATAATTACCCGATAATTATGCTGCTGATTAAGTGCTGGTTCAGCAGAAGTTTATACGGTTTATACGGCCTTACTTAAGGGCGTCACAGCATAAGAGCATGGGGGATTTAACTCGCGACCCTATGAGGTGTAGCCAGTGTTCTTACCATTACACCACGCTTCTGGTTTTTGATTTTAAATGCAAAAAACTGTCGATTTACATCATATTGCAAAACAAGTTATATATTTTATTATTTAAATTGTATTAAAAATAACTTCGTATTTATACAGTTAATATTTGTAGAATTACTCTGCGTGAGGATGAAGGGAATAAATATGTGATGAGCGTCAATCTTCGAAACTCGTTTGCTTCTTTGACAGGTTTAAAACCGAACACACAATATCGCCTCTTTGTTCAATCTATTAGGGATAATAAACGAAGTATTCCAGTGACTGCTAATTTCTACACAGGTAAATTAACTGTCAACAAAATATCGCCAAGTAATTGACTACATGCCTATTTTAATTTAAACTGGATAAACTTTATGTAACCGACAAGTTGTACACTTAAAAAGATATTTTAACCTAAAGTTAAGACTGTAGTTGTTCGCCTTTTAATGAATTTGGTTACAGTTTTAAAGGTATCAGGTAAGATAGGCAATGCTGTCATAGTACATAGCTTTAAGCCTGGCCCTTATAACCACGCTTTATTAGCACAGCTAGTTAAAAGAAACTACGAAACCTATACGTTCTAAAAAAATTAAAAAAAAAACATTAATAAGAAATACGATTTTATTTTAAGGTTCTAACAAACCGGAAAGTGTAGTTATCACCAATGTTACTGATTCATCATTTGATGTTAAATGGACACCAGAAGAGCCTGAAAACCCACTACTCACTGGCTATAAAGTAAGTGTGGTTGAGCAAGACTCCAACAACGAACCTGTTGCTATGGATGTAACACCAGACAACACAGATGTGGTAACTTAAATTTTATTTAAAAAAAATTACTAGAAAAATTTTTATGTCATTTGTATTAATCTTTTTTATATGTAATTTACATTTTTAGATATTTTATTTTTTTTTAATTTTAATTCTTGAATTTTTTTTTTATTCTTTACTGTTCTACTTTAGACTATACAATCACTTCAACCTGGCACGTCATATACAGTCTCTGTGACGTCACTTAGCAACCACATGGAGTTGGAACCGGTTGAGAAAACTGAAACGACCCGACTACCCGCTCCTGGCCGATTGTATTTCAGTGATATTACTCATGAATCGTTTGACGTCGATTGGGATCAACCCAACTCTCAAGTAACAGGTAAAAACGTTACTTTATTGGAATGTTAATGATTAGATTACAGATTAGATCACAATAATATTTATAACACATATAAAATTTGAGGGTGGATAGGGTAAATATGGGTAAAGAAACTTCTTTTTTTGTAATATTTTAATAACGACACTTTTTTGTAATATTTTAATAACAATTTGAAAAGTTGCTATCTTAAAAGCGACTTTTAAAGTTATATTACAAAAATAAATTTTGCATGTTTTTAATTGTTTTCTAATGTTTCAGAATACTTGGTAGAATATGGCAGAGAAGGAACGACCGATTTTAAACGTGAAAACGTTCAGGACGAGACGACCGTGTCTTTGGTTGATCTCGAACCTGGGACCAACTACATCGTTAAAGTTTCTTCCATCTTTCAAAGACGAAGAAGTCATCCAATAACTGATTCGCAAATGACTTTGACTCCAGTTGGTATGTTTAACACTTTAAAATATTTAGTATAATGGACGCCATTTTCTATGATAATATGTTATATATACATATTACAGTTAACGTCCTATTAGCTATTTAGATATTTTATTGCTCATTAGTAAAACTGCATGATCATAATTGTTTTTTAAAGAAATTGCTCAACCAGAAAACGTGGTTGCCTATGAAAGAATGCCGAACAGTATGGTTATTTCATGGGAACCAGATCACCAGAGAGAACATCTGGTTCGAGTTACAGATCAAAACAACACGGTTTGCAATTTTTAAACTAGTACTTGGCATACCAAATTTAAAAAATTTTAGTCATTTAAAAAAATTGCTTGAATTTATTAATTTTAGCCGGTCTTTGATGAGCGAATACCTTCCGATACGAGCGAGGTAGCTGTGTCAAATCTTCTGCCAACAACTGAATATGTGGTTTATGTGGTTGCAGTCAATCCAGATACCTTAGCTAAGAGTCCACCTGTAGTTATACGTCCAAGGGTAAAACAAAATCTAATCTTTATAAGTGCTAAAATTAAAATAAATATTATCGGGTAATTTAAATGTAATGTGATTATAAAATTTACAAGTTTTTACACAACCAAAGTTTCCCACAATTAACATATTTTTAACGGTGTTTATTATTTTTAGACGAAACCACCTCAGCCTCAAAACCTTCACGTAGCCGAGGCTGGTCCACAATTTGTTGTTGTAGAATGGGATTATGTTAATATTGATGGCCAGCCCCATTTAGGTACCATTTTTTACTTCTAAAGATACTTAATTTAAGTTTTATCTGAGCAGTAAATGGAAGTATTAATGCTATTTGAATGTTCATAAAACAGATTTTAGGTAAATCGTATATGCATGCGCTTTGCTAAATAACTATATAACATATCATAGTCTAGCTGCTTGACATATACTGTGTTATAGAATATTATGTTCGTTATGTACCTGAGTTGGGTGGAGAAGAACGAGCAGGTGTTGTGCAAGAGAACGCCGTCGAATTACAAGAACTGGAACCTGACACATTGTACGTGATCACAGTTCAAACCAAAGTCGACAACGATCTAAGCATGGAAACTATACTCACTGTAACGACAGATGACGGTGCGATTTTGTTGATATACCCAATATGTGGTACATCAACTTACCCTATAGGCTATATAACATGTTAAACAACCTGTTTATTTATATTTGGGTGATTTATTTGCAGATTCAGTGATCTACGGATCTCCGCAAGGAATAGAAGTTAATCACGAACCAGAAGAGGGCAGTAACGGGTATTTGGTCACGTGGGAACCGGTTGATGAGTTTGATGGTGGATATGTGGTAATTTGGAAAACAAAACTCACATTCTCTTTCCACTATCTTGTATTTTTCTTAAATATTAAAGTGTTGTTATATGTGTGTAGGTTCGCTATAAACCAACAGATGGTACAAGAGACTACGTAACGCTTGTCACCGAACCAGGAGTTACATCTCAACGTATAACTGGTTTGGAACCTGGAACCGATTACGTTATTGAGGTTGCACCGGAAAGTGAAAATTCTGAGTATTCGTTTGGCGAAAACACATTTTCAACAGGTTTTTTTTGACTTGATTAAATAATTACTTCTATGTTTGTATATGGGCAATATTATACTGCAAGTATTTTTTTTGTGTATAGTCAGTAAATTTTTTTGGTTTTCTTACAGTTGTACCAGCTCCCTACGAAATTTCAGTCACCAACGTTGGTGTAACAGAGGCTGACATTACTTGGGAAGCACCAACGTTATATCCAATAACACATTACCAAGTTTCACTATATCCATCTTCAAGACCTGAAGAAGTAATAAGACATGTAGTTGATGCCAGATCACCTCTATCAGTCAGGCTTACTGGTAAAAACGTTTGCTCTTTTTAATATATAACATTAGGCTGTTGTGCATTTATTATTGTTGTTCAACTGTGGAATAAAACGTATCTCATTAAAAAACATTTGTTTTATAATTCTTTTTTTGTTATAAGATCTTGAACCCGACACGCATTATCAAGTAGAAGTCACTTCAAATATAAATCTGCTGGAAAGCAGTCCAGCAACTGAAGAATTTAGGACAAGTAAGAATATATCTTTAATAATATACCTAATTTCAAGATGCACTGTGTAAAGTTAAAAATATTTATTTAGATATAGAGTTTGGTTGGTTATCTTAAAAGGCTTGATTTTAATTTTTTTAAGTTGTTTTGTTTAATGTAGTCAAATTTAATATTATGATACATTAAATCTTTCCCCGGCACCCTTTTAAATGTAAAAACCCCTTTTTATTTTTGTATAGAAATAGAATTACCTACTAACTTTGATGCACAAATACAACCTGATTCTGTTACAATTACTTGGGATGAACCAGACAGTGAAGACGATTTTTCCTACGAACTCACTTTTCTTGAGGGTGGTCGCAGATTTAAAGTCTTTGCGGATAGACCAGAATACATTTTAAGCAGTAAGTTAGCATTTCAACATTCGTTTTTTTAACAGACATTTAACTAGTTTTTAATTAGTAAACAGTTTTATTTTATCATTTCAACACTTTTTATAAAAAGGTCAACCACTTAAATATCAAGTTTAAAATATAGAATATGATCGACTTGACACTAACATTTAAGTCTATCAAGTCTTATATTTAACACCCGGTTTATTAAATTCATTTTTTTAAAGTTTTCTCTTAAGTAGTTAACTCATAGTTATTTGTGTGATGTTAATCATTAAAAATATAGTTCTTGATGTAAATAATGTCAATTGGACTTAAACTGATAATTCTACATAACACCAGTAGTAAAATTTATTAAATTTTAGATCCACAACCAGACACGCCTTACACTGTTGAAATCGCAGCCATCAATCGTAACAAAAACACAGTGTCGTCTCCGTTAAGTGGTGAATTTTTTGTTCCTGGTCCTGATGATTACGAACCAGAAGGCGATCAACCAGAAGGCGATCAGCCAGAAGGCGACCAGCCAGAGGATGAACCACCCACAACTGCAAGTGAAACCACAGCATCTACAATAACTCACGCGGCTCCAGTGCCCCTCTCAACAACGACTGAAGTTCATCCAGCTCCATTGGACTCGTCTCCAGCCGAAAACGGGGATGTTAGGGTGCGATGGCAGGCGTATTCGGGCCCCGTGCAATATTACAAGGTTGTATACCGAGTGTTGTCGTCAGGAAAAACAAATCAGGTATAAAATGTTTGTAATACCAAAGTGTATTTATATATGCAAAAAAGCTTAATTCGTGCAATTTTGTGGTTTTTATATTTATCTCCGATATGCCTAGTGCTCTGACAACCACATTACGGTATCAGTCTATTAACGCCCAAGAACAATTTATTGATTTTTGTAGGTTGTTATTCCGGCTCATTTGACTAACGTGCTTCTTAATCAATTGCTCCCCGGCAAAGATTACGTGGTTGAGGTCTCAGCTATTTTGCATGACAACAGCGAGAGACAAATTGGCCAACTTACCCTTGAAAGTAAATTGTGACACTTTATAAATATTAAAACTTCTTGTGTTCAAACTGTTTATATATATACTTATCGTTATGCAAAATATATATTTAAGTAACATAAGAGGTTGGGTGGAATGACAATATTAATTTTAATTTTCTTATTAAAGGCGACACAACGCAGAGGGACAGATCTGCGATAATTAATTGGGATCAAACTAACTCTGCCTACAGTCAATATAAAATCGTCGCAACACCATTGGATAATTTACAAGTATATTTTATTGTTTCTTGATTTGTTTTAACAAAATTAAAAGTTAGTAATATTTTTGGATGTTTTTGTTCAAAACAAAATTGCAAGTGCTTTTTAGAGCATCAAAATGAGATTATTTCTAATTGTTTTTACACAATATTTTTTAGTAAGACATGCTAACAATATTTTCTTTTATAGGCTACTGTAAGAACATGGCAACTGCCAGGCACTCAAACTAATGCTGAGCTCACCAATTTGTTTCCCGGAACGAGATATAGTGTGACAGTCGAAGGGTTAAAGAACAACAAATACACTTTGTTAAACGAGTTTTTCATTAAAACAAGTTTGTTATTTAAGTATTGTAATATCAGATTAACTGTTAGTAAAATATTGTGTTCCGAAATCTAAAACTACTATAACTTGAATCTTATAAATATTACCTTGGTATAAATGTAATTTATGTGCTTTATTCAGATGTTGACACACCAACTGATCTAAAAGTAATCAAAACTCAACTCACAACAATATCCTTGTCGTGGAGCAAGCCTCTAGCTAATATCACTGGTTACAAACTGACTTACCAATTAGGTAAATAATGATTATATTATAGTCTTAAATGATTTTAATATTATTAATTTTGAGCATTGACTTTTCTATTCTATGTTGACATGTATATACCTATATTAAAACATAAAATAATTTCAGGCGAAACCGGACCTGAGACTGCATACTTGCCTTCGCCGCTAAAGGACGCTACACGTCACACTTTAAGGACTTTAAGTGAAGGCCAACTGTACATAATAAGACTGTACGCCGATTCACTTGGTAGCGAAAGTGCACCTGCAATAATAAGGGCTGAAACACTTGTCCCACAACCTAGAAGGTATTAAGTAATTGCTTATAATGTTTAGTTATTACATACATTATTTAAAGATTGGAATTTACTAGAGAAAGACAATTTTTTTAATCTTTTCTTTAACCTGTTAAAAATAATTTGTTTAATGGGTTTAATTTTATAAAAACTAAGATACTTTTTTAAAATGTTAGCTCTATGCCTTAAAAATTTAGTAAAACCATAAAAATGTCTCTAAATTGGAAAAAAATTAATAACTTTACAAAACATTACCCTATTTATCTTGTTAACGGGGTTTTATAATTTTAGTTTCCGTACAACTGGTGTTACGGCTAACCTGGCAAACGTCACTTGGATCAAACCAGAAGCTCAAATCACCCATTACACCATAAGAGTGGTAGGCCCGGACGGTATAAATATCAAGGACAACGTTAGATTAGGTTCAATGGCGGATTCTTATCTTATTAGAGATTTGCGTCCAGGTTGGTAAAATAGACTTTCTGCATTTACAGAAATTTTTTTTTTAAATTTTATATTATTCTTACTTTTTGTAATTCAATTTAACTATTGTAAACAGGTACCAAATATTACGTATATTTGACTGCTTGGATGAATTCAGTTGCTTCCCATCCAGCGTATCGAAATGTTAGAACTCCAGCTTCGGTAAGACTTTTAATAATTAGTTTTTTTATTGAAAAATAAGAAATCGTTTAAATGTTTTGCAAAAATTTGTATGATAATTAAATAAGTTTACTAAAATTAAACCATAAAGTAACATTAGTTACTCCGACCCAGTCTCAAGTTGCCTGTGGCAGTTTGGGATATTATATATTATTGCCCGGCAATTGTGCTGCTTTATGTGCTGGCTCAGTAAGAGTTCATACCGTTTATAGCGCTTTACTTAAGGGCGCTACCGCATGAGAGCAGCAGGGATTAAACCAACGACCTCATTTATGTTGAATAAATATAATACGAAGTTTATTTTTATTCAAATATCTTTAACTGCTTTACAGGGAGATCTTTTTAAACTTATAATTTTACTGTAATATAGATTCCACACGTTAGCACCTTGACTTCGGTTGAAACTGAGAGTCATGATGGATTTAGATTATCGTGGAAAGGGAAATCAAAGAAAGTTGAAGGTTGGATTATTGTAGTCGAACCTGAGGACGGAAGTGGATTTCAAAGAGAAATTAAAGTTGATCGATTTACAAAAAGGTAACAATGTTAATAAAAAGGAGCATATAGTGACGATATAAGTTTTTGTAATACTATTTGTTAAATTAAACTTTTTGTATTTATTAAATATTAATTTTTGATTATGTGCATTAAATATTCTTTTACTATAAATAATAATTTTTAATAATGTAACATCGAAAAAACTTTTACACTCGTTGAAAATCTTTTAAATTTATTTTTTGTTTTTAGTTACAATTTAACTGGTCTCCGAGGCGACATTTCATACAAAGTTACAATCTATCCGTACAGTGGTTCTCTACGTGGAACCCCGTCAATAATAACTATTCCAGCTCAACCTGGTTTCAGTGGAGGAAGTTTATTAAGGGTACAAGAACATCGTACCTTTACTTGGCGCCTAAATGTACCAAGCATTTCATCAGACAGCATTACTCTAAATTGGAATCGCCCGTTTGACGACGTCCAAGGTAAATAATTCTAAAATAAAGTATTTAATAAATAAAATTTTGTCCGGTTGTGTGGTGAACCTGTCATGGATTCGACCTAAAAGGTTTGGGGTTCGAACTGCACCAATGTCACACTATTTGCTTTTGAGCCCAGCGTTCACGAATAGCTTAAACACGTCTCAATAGCACACCCTTACTCGACAAAAACATCAAAAACCTATCCCTTTTGAAGTTATGAAAAAAAATATATATATCAAACATCGAAAAAATTATATTAATTTAAATTTTGATTTAGATATATTTTATTAACAAATAATTTTGCACATGCAAAACAATAAAGATAAGTAATGTAATAAATTTGTTCTTCGACTTACAGGTATAGAAAGTTATCATTTACGATACAAGCTCCAAGGTGAACCTGATTCTTCTTACATTGACGTCATACCCCAACCTCAAAATTATGATACAAGCGCAGTTGTATCCGGTCTTCACCCTGGTCAAGCATATACAATACAACTAACAGCAACACGAGGTAAATTAACTGTAAATTATTAGCATCTACATTGAAATAAACTTATTTTTAATTAAGTTTAACTTTAAAAAAGCACGCCCAAAAATGTTTTTGGGGATTTCTAAATTTTTGTATTTGTAAAATGTGTTTAAATACTTTGTATTTTTTTATTCAGTAAAGACCTTCCATGGCAAACATTTTCATTTCATTTTAAACATAAATATCGTATATTGCAAATACAAATCTCGTATAGTAACATATATATATTAATGTATATTATCTTAAATATAGTAAGCGGTCAAGATACATATCGCAACACATTGACTTTAAACGTTACAACTCTTTTACTTCCACCAACAAACTTTTTTGTCGAACTTGGTCGAGGCGAAGCAACATTTAAATGGAATGCACCAATAACGGTATTCTAATATGGCAACTATATTCTCAAATAATTAACCAATTTGCAACCTATAAAAATTTTGATTTAACCCTAATTAACTTTTGCCTATTTTTTGACAGAGTGTGGACAACTACATTTTACAATACAGAGAAATTATTCAAGGAGTTGAGACCGAGTATCAGCAAAAAGAGATATCAGGAACAGCGACAAGCACGACATTGCTAAACCTTAATGAAGGTAAGCAAGAAATATAATGTTAAACTTACTTGAACTATACAAAATTTTAAAACTTTTTCAGACAATCGTTTTTTATTATTTATTCCTTAATAAGATAAATAATACAAACAAAACTTTAATTTTGACCGCCTTATTCGAATATTTGAGAATTTAAAACCTTCGTACAGAATTGTTGTGACATTAAAAAGAAATCTAAAAAATCTAAAATTAAAAAAAAATTTTCACAGGAGCAACGTACGAACTTAGATTTTTTGGTAAGTTGGGAGATATCCAAACACCTGTGGTTTCCATTCAATTTCAAACTCCCGACGCCCCGCCTAATACATGTTACAGCGAAGAAAATGGCCGAACCTATCAAATAGGAGAGGTAATATTATACATTTCTTTTTTACATAAATAAAAACTATTTTTTAGTGATTATAATTTTTTTACTGTTTATGCTTTAAAGTCGGTATTGGTAGCAGGAGTCAACAACCTTTTTTGCAGTGCGAACCTATTTAAAACTAATTTATTTTTTCGCGTACCAGCTTTTAAAAAACCACAAATGTTTACCAATGTTACCAAATTGTTAAGAATAGGTAAGCTAACATCTAAATTCTGTACAGTTTTTGTCCAAAACCCTGTATTAACGGCCCACCGAAAGACCAATTGTAACCTTGCTAGTAGTAGAGTGCACTATATTTAAAAACTATCACGATTTATTATTAAGAGATAAAACAAAGCTATAAAGGTTTAAAATATACGAAATCGTTACAAATCACAAATACATAAAAAACACGTCAGTATACGAAGCACTCTAGTCAGAACTGCCAGAACAAAAGCAAAAACCAAGTCGACCAACGATGTCACGTGACTATAATAATTATCTTGTCTCAAAACGGTACAAAGTGTTACAACGCTGATTACGGTCTGCACCACCACAGCCCAATAAGGCAACCTGCACTATATATCATCAACAAAGTTACAGAATGTAACACCAATAACATTAATTAAAATATATATTTTAACACCAATAACATTAATTAGGTTTAAAGCAATTTATTCTTTTATCAAATGGATGTTTTATTTTGTGAATGTTTTTTTGACAAAATGAGCTTACACGATGAAAACGAAATTAACTTATATTAAAATATATATTTTAAAGTTTATTGCTTTAACATAATGTTGTTTTTAATACAGACTTGGGAAGCAGTAGCTAATAACTTCCGAATGATATGCACATGTGATGGTCCAAACATTTTCTCATGCAACACTGGTGATTGGTGTCAATCAAATGGAAACAGTTACAGAAAAGGTGAAACTTGGCCACTAGAATATGAGAACAACAAGAAAGAACACTGCGAATGTAATGGAAGAGAAGGATTTACCTGTTACTTCAGATGTAAGTGTTGTTTTATTTTTTTATATGTAAGTACATGGTTTTATATTTTTAAAACCATAAAAAAATGTAAGTTTGATTTAAAATAATTTATCTTACCTAATAGTTTTAATAAATGACATGATATATTATAGCCTAGATTAGGTCAATTAGTATTGTTATTTATTTACTTGTTTACAGCTTGCCTTGACGAAAATGTTTGGCATGATAGTGAAAAAGTTTGGTATTCTGAATCTACAAGCATGATGTGTGAGTGTGTGTGCTCAACCAACGTTTTAGTGAATTGTGAAACAAGATGTTCGTCTGTAAGTCCTTTGGTAAGTACAAGAAAATATATTTTGAATTAGCTAATATTTACGTATGTTATGCCTTTAAGACATTAATACTATTATAATCACAACAAAATATGTTTTACAGTACGTAAAGAAGAATAGTTTCTGAACTTGTTTACTAGGTTTATTGAATTTTCTATACACTTAGTGACCAAACCTTATTTATAAATCATATTTTCTTGTTTTTAGCAATTTGAACGAGCACGAAGGGGCAGTAGAGGGGACGAATAACGTTCAAGCGAAAAGTAGTTAATACCAAACCGAGCCATTTTTGTAGTATATCTAGTGATGTAAAGCTTATTTTTTTTAATAATTATACAGCATAATGTTTGTATATTCTTTTGTAAATGCCGCATATTCTTAACTTTGTAGCTAATTTTTCAATATTTGTATTTTCTGTTATTTTGATATTAAAGCTTTTAATGACAAAAAGAATATACAAATTACGTGAATTAAAAAGTTTGTTTATTTTAAACATTATATTAAAAAAATTTTAAATCTTTAGCGCAACTTATTCATAATAACACCTTCGATTTAACTTAATCTTTTGCTAGCTTTTAGCATTTTTGTAATCAGTTGATTGCGTTAATTGCCTTAAGGTTTTAACCACAGCAAACCAGTTAGTACTCTAGCTTAAACTTTACATACAGTACGATGTAAAGCCTGGTTGTGTTTTACAGCTAAAACTAAGTTTGGTTTTATAATATATAGGTAAAAACTGTATTAAAGTGATATATATATAAACAAGTGTTTGTGTTATTAACTCGGAATATAACGTACTTACAACGTAAAGGAATTACATATACTTGCAAAAGAAATGGATTGTAAAGTGGAAATAAATGGATAAAACATAAAAGTAAAGTGAAAATGCCATCCTAGGCAACTGCAGTGTTAAGGTAAGTTTTCTTATATATTGCTTGCAAAAGATTGCTATCGGTATAAGGAAACACTTTTAAACATGTTTTTAAGTGAAGAGAATTAGCCTGTTTACGTTCTTTTTAATGTGGTAATAAAAGATATAATGTGTAGACAACGATACTGTTTTAAGTTGAACGCACGGAGTGTGCCAGCTTAGGTTTGTGTCGTATTTGATTTGATAAGTTTTAACTTTTAACAACTCATAAATTCAACATGTAAGTTTTGGTAATGTGATTTAATTATATTACCACACTACACTAGGTCAAAAGTTAAAATGTAAGTCACTTAGTTAGAAAAAAGTCGTTGTTTGCAATATATATGTCAGGTTTATTGGGTTATGAAATTTAATTATTTTAATACATAACATAAAAACGTGTTTGATATATCAATAAATATTTTACTATACTAATAACCACATGATTAAACAGGGTTTGTCATTCTGTACAAAGTTCGAGAAAATAAATTCTTTAAAACAAAGGCGGTAATGGTAATGTGTATTAAAATGAAATATACAAAATATTATAAAATGCAATACAAAAAATAACACTCAAAACATTACAACATATTGTATTCATAATTTAATTCTTATGCAAATTATTTATGATAAACTATATAAAATATAAAATGAAAAATTCACATTAAAAAGTGTTGCAATCTGTTATTAAAAGCTGTGAATTTTTTATTGGTATTAAAATTTCGTGCTGTCAATACTCTTTTTCTCATCACGTATTTCATCATATTCATGATTTTCTTTCTTCTCTTCTACATCTCCGTTTTTCTCTTTACTCTCTTCATACGGTGGCAGGGCACTAACCCCATCCACGTTAACGTAACAAGGGTTGTTTTTACCTTCTGTTATTGCCATAGTCGTGATGCCATTTAGGCCTGTAGAATTAACTATAAATAAACCCGTTCCTTATATTTGCTTAGCTATAAAACTAACATATTTATTATAAAGCTCGTTTAATAAACGAACTGTTTTTTTATTAATAAGAAATTTTAGGCTTTTTTAGACTTTTTAAACATACCTTGGTTTTTTCTGTTTTTGTACCAAACAGAAAACTTATAGGAACCACCAAAAAGCATTATCCACATAGCCTAAAATAACATAAATAGTTTGCTTTAATTAAGGTACCAAAACAATACGTTTTAAAAAATAATTTAATAAAAATCTAATTTTTTTACCTGGAACACAAAATAGATAATCGGAAACAAAAGGATTTGGCCAGTTTCAGCTCTAGTAAATTGGGAGAGTTGAATAATTCCAATAGCTAGCTGTGTATTTTGAATTCCTATCTCAAACGAAATGGTTCGCCTCTGTCTGTGTCTGAGATAGAGTCGAGGATATAGAGAAACCGCGGACGAAATTCCTGTAACAAAGCTGGTTTAAAATAATATTTTATCCACATTGGCTTTTTTGAAGATGTCACTGCAATAGTATTACACAAAAAAAATTATATTTACCGTAACCAAACACTATCCCGATAAAGGGTAAAATCACAGCACACGCGTACTGCGATGTAGATAATCGTATTACGTCTCGGTAACTGTACAACGATAAAATCGCAATCACAATAATAGACACAATCCCAAATACAGACAAAACCTGTAAAAAGTGTGTAGTATAAATCTTTAATTCTTTATTAATAATTATACGCTATAATTTACCTTTACCTTATCTAATATACACGCATGTTAAAAAAATTGAAGTATATTTTTACATTTTACCTTTAAAATCATATTTGCAGCTCTAGGGAATTTTGATCTAATAAAAATACCCACACCGATCGGAAGAATAAAAGCAGCTAGTGTTATTCCTGTAACAACACACATTCTATATTTACTAAATATTAATCAAGTTGAATAATATACACGATATAATATAAATTTTGTGGCATGTTTAAAATTTTACCTATAATATTAAATGGGACGCTCAGGGAAAGATCAAACGCGGATTGAAAAATGAAAAGTATAAGAGGTAGCATGCCCAGAGCTAAAATGCTTGATGCCGTTGTCATTGTTATACTAAAAATATTTACAGGCAATAAAAAAAAAAAAACTTGGTTTAAATTTTTTTTTCTATTTACTTTAGTAGATGCTGCTAAATAAGCGTTAATTGTAGATGTTTGCTTTTGCTTTAGGTATTGAAAACTAATTGAATTAATTTAACATGTAATATTCTTTATTGAGAACCTTAAATTCATGTCACCCTCCAATATATGAGATGCTAGATTGGAAACAGAGCCTCCGGGACAAGATCCCATTATAAGTAAGCCCAAAGTCTGTACGTCGTTCATGTTAAAAATAGTAGCAAGCACAAAAGCAGCGACAGGCATAACAACTGGTAAAAAATTAGTTTTGTTATTATGTTTTTATGATGATGATAACATTGAAAAGTTTGCTTAGCAGTTTGAATTTTTTAATGTTTTATAACTTTTAGAAATTTTTTTTATAACGCATTCTATTTTAATATGGCTAATACATATTCTGATTCTGCATATATGTGTTTTCAGTCAATTATTTTCTTAAACCTCAATACCCTTTTCCGAAATAAAAAAAATATAAATTTAATTTTTTTTTGTAATTTACGTTTAATGTTTGTACTTACTAAACTGACTAACTACCCCCACCACAACTCCGGTTGGTTTTTTAACATGTTTTGCCACCTCTTTTAGTTCAACCGCACATCCCATACCCACCATCGCTATAGCAATAACCGCAGTTGTAAGATAAGTTAAAATCCCCTGGAGAACGGTTTGCTGGGGTACCTGGGGTACCATGGGGGAAGTTGTGTTCATAAACATCTCAGTTGAATAATCTCCGCTCATTTTGAGATTTTTTACAGAAAAATTTAAAGGTAATTTTTTTATATAATCTATAATTTTTTGTACTAAAAAAGTTTTTAATTTTGTACTAGAAAATTTTAACAATTTCTGCGCAAAATTCACTCATTTAAGGCAAGTCCTTTTTCTTGTAATGTAGTATACGAAAGTAAATATAATATAAACATTGACTACGTATAAAATATATAAAAAATGAAATATTAATATCATATTTTTACAACTTAGTCATATTTCATACGTATAATAACTATTAAACGTCCTTCGGCACCCAAAACTTTCAATAGAGCATAAAAAATTAAACTTTCAATATTTATAGAAAGAACTTTGGGGTTTTTAATATCTTATATCTTTTCATTTTTTTACGGTTTGAAATTTAACGATTGTTTGACTTGTGGAGTTTTAAATTCATATTCATGTGATAGCACCTCTGCGAAATATTTTAATATTTTATAACAGCTTTTAATGGGGTTCAATGGCCGTTAGAATTATCCTAATCAAATATACAAAAATAGTTTATTTAGGCCTACGTCAGGCGATATGAAATTTAATATTTTACAACGCAAATTTTTTATTAAACTACTTTTATCAACTTAAAATTTTACTGCTACCGTTTGAAGCAAAACTAATCTGTTAATATGCGTAATTATTCTATTTGGTTTTAAACTATTTTATTTGTAGTTTCGTAAACTATAAAGTTTTGACCTTACCTAATTTTAGGTTTATTGAGGAGAAAAAAATTATATATTTTTTTATTTTAATAATAAAATACGTAAATCCTTTAAATAATTTTTTTTAAGTAGAATAAATCAAACATTGCCACAAACCGCTGTAAAATGTTTTAACAGTGTGCTTATGGGTCATTAATATTTAACATTCAATAAAACTTACGTTGCATAATTTTATGCTCTAATAAAAGACTTGCAGCCGTTGTTAAAAGATTTTTTTCAATTAAAATCTCATAAATACGACTAATTTCATTTCATCTTTTTTATTACAATGGCAGTGCCTTTAGCAAAATATAATTTTTTATAGTTTTTCGTAATATTCTCTTTAAAAAATGACTGTTAAAAACATGAAAGCAAATTTTGAATAAAAACATATTTTAACACGAATTATAACAATCATAAATTCCAATTAAAAAGAGATTGGTAATGTAATAAACTGTTATACAAACATTTATCTTACATATGCAAATAAAATATTTAGACAAAATTACATACTACAGTGTTCTACTCAAAAACTAAAAATTTTATTCTCATATTATAAGTTTACAAAATAATCTGTGTAAAAACATTTAAAAAATTTAAACACTTTAACCAAATCCTTTTTTTATTATATAGTTAGTACTTATGTAAATTCAACAACATAATTTATTTACTTGAATCTTTTTGAAAGTTCAGAGTTTGACTTTTGTCATGGTAGTATAGTGCAAAAAACAAATACATGGGCAAGTTATATGCGTGAACTAACCAAATTAAATGTGTTAAGGTTTTTGAGGTACTTTAATACTTTATTGAAATAATAAACAACTACTTAAACCATTTAAAAAAACACTAATATTTAAAACAGTTAAAACAGTTAGTTTCAAATTGCTAATATACAAAAAAGTTATAATTTTTTTTTTAAATGTGTGTCAAGAAAAAAACAATTTTGAAAATACGTAATAGAACAAAAATTATAGGGATTTTATAAATATGATTCAAAATATTAGATTTCGAAACATATTGTTATTTTAATTATTTTTATTATGTTTCGAAATCTTAGATTTCCAAACACATTTTTATTGTCATTATTATTATTATTATGGTTCGAAACACTTGTTTAATAAACCGTTCTTAAACAGTCTGTACGCATTTTGCTAAATAAAATTTTTGTGTATTTGTTAGTAATTTTTTATTCAAAAACTGGTGATTTCAAGTGTTTAAACTTACAAAATTTTTCAGATAAAAAAAAAAAAGGAATGGGAACCACGTTTAAGTCGTTGGAAAATGAAAGTCTTCCTACTTGAATAACGTACGAGCAAAACGTACGACAACCAGTCTGCATCAATAAAAGACTAAGCAAAACTTGTAATTATATTGTTTTATTAAAATTAATTTGGTCACAAGGGGACTATTAATAAAAATTTTCATAAATTTTAATATCTTTAAATTTTTTTTATAAAAACTGTAATTTTATAATTTGCAATTCTCGATTTACAACACAAGTTATGTAAATTAAATATTGGAAATTTTTTGTTATAATAATATGAATACCTGTTAATATATATAGGTGAACAATATTTAAGATAAAATTGTAACACTTTTTTGCACTCATACTGTTTAAATTAATTAAAACTTGGATTGTTCAAAAATTAATTTTAAAAATTAATTAAAATTAACTTTGTTTAAGTGTATTTATTATACTGGCTTATTTAGTTTCATGGCGTTCAGCGAGTAATTGTAAAAATTATCGAATTTTTTGTTAAGACATAACCCCTAGGCTTTTTTACTTTTCGTCATTTCATTACTTCTTCTCAATCAAACGAGAAGTTATTTTGTTTCTTTATTTTAAAATAAAAATAGGTTATCTCCTTAATT
This sequence comes from Corella eumyota, assembly GCF_963082875.1. Taxonomy (NCBI): domain Eukaryota; kingdom Metazoa; phylum Chordata; class Ascidiacea; order Phlebobranchia; family Corellidae; genus Corella; species Corella eumyota. The sequence continues at coordinate 9,032,489 of NC_137491.1, forward strand.
AGTATTTTGTGTAAACAATTGTGTTTTCCTTAGTTTAAGTTCTTTACTGAATAGGTAGTATAAAGTAGGAAGTTTAATTTTAATATTTGTAAGCTTTAACAAACTAGTTGTTCCTTTAACAAAACTAATCAAACATTGGTTATTAGAATAGTTATTAAAAAGCAAATTTATTTATGCTATTAAAAAGTTTAGCAAATTGTTGTATCTTGAATGTTATTTAGGCCAATAAAAATATTTTTGAAATAAACTGAAATCGAACTTTGGGAATTCGATCGAAAATCGAGAGTACTAAAATTTAAGCCAAGAGGGTGGATGATTAAAAATTACATTATTGAAACTACATCATGTTTTCAAAAAAATAATAAAACCAAAAAACTTTTTTTATAATTAACAACAATATTAAGCTTAAAGATTATAGTTTTTACTTTGTTTCAATAAAATTAAAAGGCTAAAAGTGTCAATAATACAATAACAATAACTCAATACCATATTTCCAACTTTTTTTACCAATCGAACAAAAACATAATTGATTACAAAGCCATATGACATAGCCTAAATAATAATATACAAAATAAATATACGCACAAATTTTTCTTCTACTAAAACTTTTTGTGAAATAATCAATCTTGTTAGGCCAATGCGCCTTTAATAAAATATAATATTTTAAATTTTAAGATTTCATCAATTTTTATTAAAAGTGTCTTAACTTTTATGAATATTAATTTTTTTTTTAAATATTTTGTAAACAGGTTAAATGAGACGGTGCAGTTCTAACAGAAAACTTATTTTTTGATTTAAAATTTTTTATTTTTTAAAAAAAATTTATATGCAATAGCATTGGCCAGAAATATCACGTGACCTAATTAAACCCAAAATAAAAATTTGCTGTAAGTTTCGTTTTACTCAAAAATTTTTGCGAAATGTTTTATCTTGAATGTTAGTTAGGCCAATGCGCGTCTAATAAAATACAAAATTTTAGGTTTTAAGATTTCATAAATTTTTAATAAAAGTTTCATAACTTTTATGAATATTAATATTTTCGAAAAATATTTTGTAAACACGGTAATTAGACCTGTGCGGTTCTAACACAACAATTATTTTTCGATTTAAAATTTTTAATTTTTTTTCAAAAAATTTGTATGCAATATCATTGGCCAAAAATATCACGTGACCTAATTAAACCCAAAATAAAAATTACCTCAAACTTGTGTTTTACTGATAATTTTCGCGAAATGTTTTATCTTGAATGTTAGTTAGGCCAATGCGCGTCTAATAAAATACAAAATTTTAGGTTTTGAGATTTCATAAATTTTTAATAAAAGTTTCATTTTTTGTGAATATTAATATTTTCGAAAAATATTTTGTAAACACGGTAAATGGACCTGTGCGGTTCTAACACAACAATTATTTTTCGATTTAAAATTTTTAATTTTTTTTCAAAAAATTTGTATGCAATATCATTGGCCAAAAATATCACGTGACCTGATTAAACCCAAAATAAAAATTTCCTCAAACTTTTGTTTTACCAAAAATTTTCGCGAAATGTTTTATCTTGAATGTTAGTTAGGCCAATGCGCGTCTAATAAATTACAAAATTTTAGGTTTTGAGATTTCATAGATTTTTAATAAAAGTTTCATAACTTTTAGGAATATTAATATTTTTGAAAAATATTATGTAAACACGGTAATTGAACCTGTGCAGTTCTAACACAACAATTATTTTTCGATTTAAAATTTGTTATTTTTTAAAAAAAAATTTGTATGCAATATCATTGGCCAAAAATATCACGTGACCTAATTAAACCCAAAATAAAAATTACCTCAAACTTTTGTTTTACTGAAAATTTTCGCGAAATGTTTTATCTTGAATGTTAGTTAGGCCAATGCGCGTCTAATAAAATACAAAATTTTAGGTTTTGAGATTTCATAAATTTTTAATAAAAGTTTCATAACTTTTATGAATATTAATATTTTCGAAAAATATTTTGTAAACACGGTAATTGGACCTGTGCGGTTCTAACACAACAATTATTTTTCGATTTAAAATTTTTAATTTTGTTTCAAAAAATTTGTATGCAATATTATTGGCCAAAAATATCACGTGACCTAATTAAACCCAAAATAAAAATTACCTCAAACTTTTGTTTTACTGAAAATTTTCGCGAAATGTTTTATCTTGAATGTTAGTTAGGCCAATGTGCGTCTAATAAAATACAAAATTTTAGGTTTTGAGATTTCATAAATTTTTAATAAAAGTTTCATTTTTTGTGAATATTAATATTTTCGAAAAATATTTTGTAAACACGGTAATTGGACCTGGGCGGTTTTAACACAACAATTATTTTTCGATTTAAACTTTTTTATTTTTTTAAAAAAAATTTGTATGCAATATTATTGGCCAAAAATATCACGTGACCTAATTAAACCCAAAATAGAAATTACCTTAAACTTTTGTTTTACTGAAAATTTTCGCGAAATGTTTTATCTTGAATGTTAGTTAGGCCAATGTGCGTCTAATAAAATATAAAATTTTAGGTTTTGAGATTTCATAAATTTTTAATAAAAGTTTCCTAACTTTTATGAATATTAATATTTTTTTTAAATATTTTGTAAACACGGTAATTGGACCTGTGCGGTTCTAACACAACAATTATTTTTCGATTTAAAATTTTTTATTTTTTTAAAAAAAATTTGTATGCAATATTATTGGCCAAAAATATCACGTGACCTAATTAAACCCAAAATAAAAATTACATCAAACTTTTGTTTTACTGAAAATTTTCGCAAAATCTTTTATCTTGAATGTTAGTTAGGCCAATGTGCGTCTAATAAAATACAAAATTTTAGGTTTTGAGATTTCATAAATTTTTAATAAAAGTTTCATAACTTTTATGAATATTAATATTTTCGAAAAATATTTTGTAAACACGGTAATTGGACCTGTGCGGTTCTAACACAACAATTATTTTTCGATTTAAAATTTTTTATTTTTTAAAAAAAAATTTGTATGCAATATCATTGGCCAAAATAATCACGTGACCTAATTAAACCCAAAATAAAAATTACCTCAAACTTTTGTTTTACTGAAAATTTTCGCGAAATGTTTTATCTTGAATGTTAGTTAGGCCAATGCGCGTCTAATAAAATACAAAATTTTACGTTTTGAGATTTCATAAATTTTTAATAAAAGTTTCATAACTTTTATGAATATTAATATTTTCAAAAAATATCATGTAAACACGGTAATTGGACCTGTGCGGTTCCAACACAACAATTATTTTTCGATTTAAAATTTTTTATTTTTTAAAAAAAAATTTGTATGCAATATCATTGGTCAAAAATATCACGTGACCTAATTAAACCCAAAATAAAAATTACCTCAAACTTTTGTTCTACTCAAAATTTTTGCAAAATGTTTTATCTTGAATGTTAGTTAGGCCAATGCGCGCTTAATTAAATATAAAATTTCAGATTTTGAGATTTCATAAATTTTTAATAAAAGTTTCATAACTTTTATGAATATTAATATTTTCGAAAAATATTTTGTAAACACGGTAATTGGACCTGTGCAGTTCTAACACAACAATTATTTTTCGATTTAAAAATTTTTATTTTTTTTTTAAAAAATTTGTATGCAATATCATTGGCCAAAAACATCACGTGACCTAATTAAACCCAAAATAAAAATTACCTCAAACTTTTGTTTTACTGAAAATTTTCGCGAAATGTTTTATCTTGAATGTTAGTTAGGCCAATGCGCGTCTAATAAAATACAAAATTTTAGGTTTTGAGATTTCATAAATTTTTAATAAAAGTTTCATAACTTTTATGAATATTAATATTTTCGAAAAATATTTTGTAAACACGGTAATTGGACCTGTGCGGTTCCAACACAACAATTATTTTTCGATTTAAAATTTTTTATTTTTTTAAAAAAAATTTGTATGCAATATCATTGGCCAAAAATATCACGTGACCTAATTAAACCCAAAATAAAAATTACCTCAAACTTTTGTTCTACTCAAAATTTTTGCAAAATGTTTTATCTTGAATGTTAGTTAGGCCAATGCGCGCTTAATTAAATATAAAATTTCAGATTTTGAGATTTCATAAATTTTTAATAAAAGTTTCATAACTTTTATGAATATTAATATTTTTGAAAAATATTTTGTAAACACGGTAATTGGACCTGTGCAGTTCTAACACAACAATTATTTTTCGATTTAAAAATTTTTATTTTTTTTTTAAAAAATTTGTATGCAATATCATTGGCCAAAAACATCACGTGACCTAATTAAACCCAAAATAAAAATTACCTCAAACTTTTGTTTTACTGAAAATTTTCGCGAAATGTTTTATTTTGAATGTTAGTTAGGCCAATGCGCGTCTAATAAAATACAAAATTTTAGGTTTTGAGATTTCATAAATTTTTAATAAAAGTTTCATAACTTTTATGAATATTAATATTTTCGAAAAATATTTTGTAAACACGGTAATTGGACCTGTGCGGTTCCAACACAACAATTATTTTTCGATTTAAAATTTTTTATTTTTTTAAAAAAAATTTGTATGCAATATCATTGGCCAAAAATATCACGTGACCTAATTAAACCCAAAATAAAAATTCTTTCAAACTTTTGTTCTACTCAAAATTTTTGCAAAATGTTTTATCTTGAATGTTAGTTAGGCCAATGCGCGCCTAATTAAATATAAAATTTCAGATTTTGAGATTTTATAAATTTTTAATAAAAGTTTCATAACTTTTATGAATATTAAGATTTTCGAAAAATATTTTGTAAACACGGTAATTGGACCTGTGCGGTTCTAACACAACAATTATTTTTCGATTTAAAATTTTTTATTTTTTTTCAAAAAATTTGTATGCAATATCATTGGCCAAAAATATCACGTGACCTAATTAAACACAAAATAAAAATTACCTCAAACTTTTGTTTTACTAAAAATTTTCGCGAAATGTTTTATCTTGAATGTTAGTAAGGCCAATGCGCGTCTAATAAAATACAAAATTTTAGGTTTTGAGATTTCATAAATTTTTAATAAAAGTTTCATAACTTTTATAAATATTAATATTTTCGAAAAATATTTTATAAACACGGTAATTGGACCTGTGCGGTTCTAACACAACAATTATTTTTCGATTTAAAATTTTTTATTTTTTCTCAAAAAATTTGTATGCAATATCATTGGCCAAAAATACCACGTGACCTAATTAAACCCAAAATAAAAATTACCTCAAACTTTTGTTTTACTGAAAATTTTCGCGAAATGTTTTGTCTTGAATGTTAGTTAGGCCAATGTGCGTCTAATAAAATACAAAATTTTAGGTTTTGAGATTTCATAAATTTTTAATAAAAGTTTCATAACTTTTATGAATATTAATATTCTCGAAAAATATTTTGTAAACACGGTAATTGATCCAGTGCGGTTCTAACACAACAATTATTTTTCGATTTAAAATTTTTAATTTTTTTTCAAAAAATTTGTATGCAATATCATTGGCCAAAAATACCACGTGACCTAATTAAACCCAAAATAAAAATTACCTCAAACTTTTGTTTTACTGAAAATTTTCGCGAAATGTTTTGTCTTGAATGTTAGTAAGGCCAATGCGCGTCTAATAAAATACAAAATTTTAGGTTTTGAGATTTCATAAATTTTTAATAAAAGTTTCATAACTTTTATAAATATTAATATTTTCGAAAAATATTTTATAAACACGGTAATTGGACCTGTGCGGTTCTAACACAACAATTATTTTTCGATTTAAAATTTTTTATTTTTTCTCAAAAAATTTGTATGCAATATCATTGGCCAAAAATACCACGTGACCTAATTAAACCCAAAATAAAAATTACCTCAAACTTTTGTTTTACTGAAAATTTTCGCGAAATGTTTTGTCTTGAATGTTAGTTAGGCCAATGTGCGTCTAATAAAATACAAAATTTTAGGTTTTGAGATTTCATAAATTTTTAATAAAAGTTTCATAACTTTTATGAATATTAATATTCTCGAAAAATATTTTGTAAACACGGTAATTGATCCAGTGCGGTTCTAACACAACAATTATTTTTCGATTTAAAATTTTTAATTTTTTTTCAAAAAATTTGTATGCAATATCATTGGCCAAAAATACCACGTGACCTAATTAAACCCAAAATAAAAATTACCTCAAACTTTTGTTTTACTGAAAATTTTCGCGAAATGTTTTGTCTTGAATGTTAGTTAGGCCAATGCGCGTCTAATAAAATACAAAATTTTAGGTTTTGAGATTTCATAAATTTTTAATAAAAGTTTCATAACTTTTATGAATATTAATATTCTCGAAAAATATTTAGTAAACACGGTAATTGATCCTGTGCGGTTCTAACACAACAATTATTTTTCGATTTAAAATTTGTTATTTTTTTTCAAAAAATTTGTATGCAATATCATTGGCCAAAAATATCACTCACGTGACCTAATTAAACCCAAAATAAAAATTATCTCAAACTTTTGTTCTACTCAAAATGTTTGCAAAATGTTTATCTTGAATGTTAGTTAGGCCAATGCGCGCCTAATTAAATATAAAATTTCAGATTTTGGGATTTCATAAATTTTTAATAAAAGTTTCATAACTTTTATGAATATTAATATTTTCGAAAAATATTTTGTAAACACGGTAATTGGACCTGTGCGGTTCTAACACAACAATTATTTTTCGATTTAAAATTTGTTATTTTTTTTCAAAAAATTTGTATGCAATATCATTGGCCAAAAATATCACGTGACCTAATTAAACCCAAAATAAAAATTATCTCAAACTTTTGTTCTACTCAAAATGTTTGCAAAATGTTTTATCTTGAATGTTAGTTAGGCCAATGCGCGCCTAATTAAATATAAAATTTCAGATTTTGAGATTTCATAAATTTTTAATAAAAGTTTCATAACTTTTATGAATATTAATATTTTCGAAAAATATTTTGTAAACACGGTAATTGGACCTGTGCGGTTCTAACACAACAATTATTTTTCGATTTAAAATTTTTTATTTTTTTTTAAAAAATTTGTATGCAATCTCATTGGCCAAAAATATCACGTGACCTAATTAAACCCAAAATAAAAATTATCTCAAACTTTTGTTCTACTCAAAAATTTTGCAAAATGTTTTATCTTGAATGTTAGTTAGGCCAATGCGCGTGTAATAAAATACAAAATTTTAGGTTTTGAAATTTCATCAATTTTTAATAAAAGTGTCATAACTTTTATGAATATTAATATTTTCAAAAAATATTTTGTAAACACGTTTATTGGACCAGTGCAGTTCCTACAGAACAATTATTTTTCGATTTAAAATTTTTTAATTTTTTTCAAAAAATTTGTATTCAATAGCATTGGCCAAAAATATCACGTGACCTAATTAAACCCAGAATGAAAATTTGCTGTAACTTTTGTTTTACAGAAAATTTTTGCGAAATGTTTTATCTAGAATGTTAGTTAGGCCAATGCTCGTTTAATAAAATATAAAATTTTAGGTTTTGACATTTGTGCAAATATTAATAAAAGTGTCATAACTTCTACATATATTAAAATTTTGGAAAAATATTTTGAGAATAAGTTGTTTAGATTACTGCGCGTTTAATGGTCTAGTCAAAATTTAAATCTAAATTTTTTTTTTTTTTTTTGAAGAAAAGTTGACCCAATATTTATGTACCTATGACGTCATAAGCCCATATATAGCGAGTATATAAAATTGCTGTAACTTTTGTTATACTTTACTTTTTTGAAAAATGTTTTATCTAAGCTTAGTTAGGCCAAAACGAATCGAATAAAATGTTTATTTTTCTATTTTGAATTTTGTGCAAATATTAATAAAAGTGTCATAACTTCTACATATATTAAACTTTTAAAAAAATATTTTGAGAATAAGTTGTTTAGACTACTGCGCGTTTAATGGTCAAGTCAAAATTTAAACCTAAATTTTCTAATATAATATAAAATTTAATAAAATAAAAATTTTAGGTTTTGAGATTTCATCAATTTTTAATAAAAGTGTCATAACTTTTATGAATATTAATGTTTTTAAAAAATATTTTGTAAACACGTTAATTGGACCTGTGCAGTTTTAACAGAACATTTATTTTTCGATTTAAAATTTTTTATCTTTTTTAAAAAAATTATATGCAATATCATTGGCCAAAAATATCACGTGACCTAATTAAACCCAGAATAAAAATTAGCTGAAACTTTTGTTTTACTTAAAATTTTTGCAAAATGTTTTATCTTAAATATTAGTTAGGCCAATGCGCGTCTAATAAAATATAAATTTTAGGTTTTGAGATTTCATAAATTTTTAATAAAAGTTTCATAACTTTTATGAATATTAATATTTTCAAAAAATATTTTGTAAACACGTTAATTGGACCCGTGCGGTTCCAACAGAACAATTATTTTTCGATTTAAAATTTTTTATTTTTTTTAAAAAAATTTGTATTCATGGCCAAAAATATCACGTGACCTAATTAAACCCAGAATAAAAATTAGTTCAAACTTGTGTTTTACTGAAAATTTTTGCAAAATGTTTTATCTTGAATGTTTGTTAGGCCAATGCTCGTCTAATAAAATATAAAATTTTAGGTTTTGAGACTTCATCAATTTTTAATAAAAGTGTCATAACTTTTATGAATGTTAATGTTTTTAAAAAATATTTTGTAAACACGTTAATTGGACCTGTGCAGTTTTAACAGAACATTTATTTTTCGATTTAAAATTTTTTATCTTTTTCAAAAAATTTATATGCAATATCATTGGCCAAAAATATCACGTGTCATAATTAAACCCAGAATAAAAATTAGCTGAAACTTTTGTTTTACTTAAAATTTTTGCGAAATGTTTATCTTAAATATTAGTTAGGCCAATGCGCGTCTAATAAAATATTAAATTTTAGGTTTTGATATTTCATCAATTTTTAATAAAAGTTTCATAACTTTTATGAATATTAATATTTAAAAAAAAAATATTTTGTAAACAGGTTAATTGAGACTGTGCAGTTCTAACAGAACATTTATTTTTCAATTTAAAATTTTTTTTTAATATTTATATGCAATATCATTGGTCAAAAATATCATGTGACCTAATTAAACCCAGAATAAAAATTAGCTGAAACTTGTGTTTTATTAAAAATTTTTGCAAAATGTTTTATCTTGAATGTTAGTTAGGCCAATGCGCATCTAAAATAATATAAAATTTTAGGTTTTGAAATTTCATCAATTTTTGTTAAAAGTAAATAAAAAAAAAACAGAATAAAAATTAGCTCAAACTTGTGTTTTACTAAAAATTTTTGCAAAACGTTTTATCTTGAATGTTTGTTAGGCCAATGCGCGTCTAATAAAACATAAAATTTTAGGTTTTGAGATTTCATTTTATAAAAAAAGGTGTTTAATAAAAGTGTCATAACTTTTATAAATATTAATATTTTTGAAAAATATTTTGTAAACACGTTAATTGGACCCGTGCAGTTCTACCAGAGCAATTATATTTGGATTTAAAAATTTTATTTTTTTCAATAAATGTATATGCAATATCCTATTTAACATTTATGACACTTTTATTAAAAATTGATGAAATCTCAAAACCTAAACTAGATTTATTTGATAAATAAAAAATGGTTCGAAATTATTTGATTATTTTTAAACTTATTCTTTATTGGGAAGAAATTTATGCATAAACATTACTTAATTAAAAATATTACCTAAACTAATTAAACAAATATTACGTATACCTTTTTTAATTATTAGACTAAACAATTAAATTTTTTTCATTATTCTGCGCTTTAATAACAATACCTAATTTTTATTAAATAAACAAGCTATTAAATATGATAAACATACAAAAATTAATATTATAACTTGTTTTTATTTAACTAATATCATGATATACAATTGACCAACATTTAAAAAAATAAAAACAACCTTTAAATTTTAATAAACAAATACTTATTACTTGGTAATTAGTGATAAAATTTAAAATTTTATTTAATTTTTGAGTTACCAATATCATGATATAGAATTGACCAGATTTAAAAAATTAATAACAATCTTTAAATTTTAATCAATAAACACCTATTAATTAGTAATTAGTGATAAAAATTAAAATTTTAATTCATTTTTGAGTTACTAATATCATGACAAACAATTGACCAAGATTTAAAAAAATAATAACAACCTTTAAATTTTAATAAACAAACACATATTACTTGGTAATTAGTGATAAAAATTAAAATTTTAATTCATTTTTGAGTTACCAATATCATGATATACAATTGACCAAAATTTAAAAACCTGGCAACGATCTTTAAATTTTAATAAACAAACAACTATTAATTAGTAATTAGTGATAATTCAATTTTGAAAATAGAAGAATCAGAAAACTTTATTATGACAAACAACATACTAAAAATTTAAAACTTTTAAAGTACTAGAACAAAAGTTATTTTGAACCAAAATTCGGACTAGTAAGAAGAAAAACAATAATAATAAATATAACTAGATTTATTTGATAAATAAAAAATGGTTCGAAATTATTTGATTATTTTTAAAATTATTCTTTATTGGAAATAAATTTATGCATAAACATTACTTAATTAAAAATATTACCTGAACTAATTAAACAAATATTACGTTTACCTTTTTTTAATTATTAGACTAAAAAATTAAATTTTTTTCATTATTCTGCGCTTTAATAACAATCCCTTATTTTTATTAAATAAACAAGCTATTAAATATGTAAAACATACAAAAATTAATTTTTTAACTTGTTTTTATTTAACTAATATCATGATATACAATTGGCCAAGATTTAAAAAAATAAAAACAACCTTTAAATTTTAATAAACAAATAAATATTACTTGGTAATTAATGATAAAAATTAAAATTTTAATTCATTTTTGAGTTACCAATATCATGATATTCAATTGACCAAAATTTGAAAACCTAACAACAATCTTTAAATTTTAATAAACAAACACCTATTAATTAGTAATAAAAATTAAATTTTTAATTCATTTTTAAGTTATAAATATCTTAATATATAACTGACCAAAATTTTAAAACCCTGATAACGATCTTTAAATTTTAATAAACAAACACCTATTAATTAGCAATTAGTGATAATTCAATTTTGAAAATAGGAGAATCAGAAAACTTTATAATGACAAAACAACATACTAAAATTTTAAAACCTTTAAAGTACTAGAACAAAAGTTATTTTGAACCAAAATTCGGACTAGTAAGAATAAAAATAATAATAATAACTATATTTATTTGATAAATAAAAAATAGTTCGAAATTATTTGAATATTTTTAAAATTAATCTTTATTGTAAATGAAATTATACATAAACATAACTTAATTAAAAATATTAACTGAACTAATTAATCAAATATTACGTATACCTTTTTTTAATTATTAGACTAAAAAATTAAATTTTTTTCTTTGTTCTGCGCTTAAATAACAATCCTTAATTTTTATTAAATAAACAAGCATTTAAATATGATAAACATACAAAATTTAATTTTTTAATTCGTTTATATGTAACTCATATCATAATATACGATTGACCAAGATTTAACAAAATAATAACAATTTTTAAATTTTAATAAACAAACACCTATTATTTGGTAATTAGTAATAAAAATTAAAATTTTAATTCATTTTTGAGTTACCAATATCATGATATACAATTAACCAAAATTTAAAAAATAAATAACAATCTTTAAATTTTAAAAAACAAACACCTATTAATTCGTAATTAGTGATAAAAACTAAAATTTTAATTCATTTTTGAGTTACTAATATTATGATCTACAATTGACCAAGATTTGAAGAATTAATAACGATCTTTAAATTTTAATAAATAAACAAGCAATTAGTAATTAATAATAATTAAATTTTGAGACCAAATTTCAGATGAGTAAGAAAAATAAAAATAATAATAAAACTAACAATAACAATATGTTTCGAAATCTAAGATTTCAAACCATAATAAAATAAATATAATGACAATAACAATATGTTTCAAAATCTAAGATTTCGAACCATAATGACAATAACAATATGTTTCGAAATCTAAGATTTCGAACCATAATTATTACATTTTATTAGACGCGCATTGGCCTGACAAACATTCAAAAAAAAACATTTTTCAATAATTTTCAGTAGAACTAAGGTTTCAGCTAATTTTTATTTTTGATTTAATTAGGTTACCATTAGATTGGTTCTATCCAACTATCTTTTATATTAATTTTGTTAAAGGAACAGCTAGTTTGTCAAATCTTACAAATATTAAAATTCAATTTCTTACTTTATGCTACCTATTTAGTAAAAAACTTAAACTAAGAACAACACAGTTGTTTACACAAAATAAGTGTCACAATTTTATCTTAAATATTGTTTATTTATATATATTAACAGGTATTCATATTATTATAACAAAAATTTTGCAAAATATAATTTAAATAACTCGTGTTGTAAATCGAGAATTGCAAATTATAAAAGTACAGATTTAAAAAAAAAATTAAAAGATATTAAAATTTATAAAAATTTCTATTAATGGTCCCCTTGTGACCAAATTAATTTTAATAAAACAATATAATTACAAGTTTTGCTTAGTCTTTTATTGAAGCAGACTGGTTGTCGTACGTTTTGCTTTCTTCGTAAGTAGGAGGACTTTCATTTTCCAACGACTTAAACGTGGTTCCCATTTCATTTTCGGTTTCTTTTTGATCTGAGCAATTTTGTAAATTTAAACGCTTGAAGTCACCATTTTTTGAATAAAAAAATTACTAACAAATACACAAAAATTTTATATAGCAAAATGCGTACAGACTGTTTAAGTACAGTTCTTTAAACAAGTGTATATTAACACTTAAGTACCTCCACTTGAAACCGATTCCTCGTCGGCTTTTTTAAACTTGGAATCATAAATTCGATAACCTGCTATGAAAACAATTGCCCAGAACACCTGTACCAAAAATATAAGTAAATTAAAAAAAATTCGGATACTGCAAAATTATGTGAAAAAAGAATTGGACAAAAATAATAGTAATTTCTTATAAACTAGATTTTGTATATTGAAACAAAAAAATCGTTTAAGTTACACTACCTATAAAAACTTAAAGTTAAATTTCACGATACAAGAGTAGTTATGGAATTCAGTTAATAAAACATTTTAACCTGTGATAAGGCATACAAGAGTGGAACTAAGATCATTTGCGCAGTTTGTTCCAAAGTAAACATCGAAAGAATGATGACCGATGCGCAAAGCTGAGTATTTTGAATTCCTGTCTCCATAGAAACTGTCCTACGTTGATAGTGACGTAAATACCATGGTCGGTACATGGACACCAGAGACGAAATACCTGAAAATAAATTAGCTTTTTACCGCCACCTTTCAATCAAAAATACAATGGCAAAAAATAAATCAGGCGAATAGAAAAAAATATTTTATGTGTTATGTACGTTACCATATCCCAAAATCATTCCTACAATGGGCAAAAGCAAAGCAGAAAAGATTTGTTCAACAGTTATAACCCAAGCTCCGCCGTAGGTTGCTATTGAAATCACAGCTACAGCTGATATAACAATAACTCCACCAATTGAACAAACCTAACAAACATTAAAAAGATTTTTATTGCCATTTTAAAGGCCGATGTTTGCTTTAGTTGAAACAAATTTACGAAAGTTTATTCAGTTATTAGATTATATATCGATTGAATTTATTAAATAAACATACTTTCAATACAGTTTTTGCCTTGTTAGGAAACTTGTATCTTATAAAAACCCCAATTCCGATTGGAATTATTAATGTTGCCAGGGTTATTGCTAAAACGTAAAAATACATAAAATTGTTTAATATACAGGTTTAAATATGTTTATCCTATAAAAGTAAAAAAGTAGTATGTAATGTGTAAACTTTTTTTTTACAAATAAAGTTGAGTATATTAACTTACAGCTAAAACACCTATAAAAATATACTAACTTTTGAAATTATAGTTTTGTTTTACCTAAAGTGTCAAATGGGACTTGGAGTTCTTCGTTAAAAGATTGGCTGTACAAAAACAATAGTAAAGGCATCATTCCTAATGCCAGAATACTAGAACATGTCGTCATTGCAATACTACAAAAAATAGTAATTTTTGGTCATCATTGCACTAGTTTACGAAAAAATTGGTGTATTTACGTATAAGTTCTGTTAAAATATCAATTACAAATAAGTTAAAATTAAAACACAAAAATCATGTATAAAAATAGAGAATCTCAAATAAAATTAAAGTTGTATAAAATAATGATTTAGCAAATAAAATGCGTACCTTAAATCCATGTCCCCCTGCATCCAGTATGTGGCAACATTGGAGCTAGAGCCACCAGGACAAGTTGCTTGTATGAGTAACGCCAAAGCTTCAGGGTCAGGCAGTGAAAATGCTAAGCTTAGTAGATATGCCAATAAGGGCATAATACCTAATAACAACAATTGATATATAATACAAATAACAACATATTTAAAACTGTGCAAAATCAGCACAAATATAATTACCGAATTGACAAATAAATCCAGTCAGAATTCCATTGGGTCTTTTAAGGTGTTTCTTAACTTTTCCCAGCTGTACTGCACAGCCCATTCCCATCATTATAACAGCAAGTAAAAGTCCTATTAATACGTTAAGAATTGTGCTTAAAGCATTGGCCTCTTGGAAACTAAGACCTTCTGTTGTGGATCCATTTACGGTTCCAGGTTCGGTCATAACTGTGGTGGGCATTTTGATTAGTTTCTACACGTCTAGAATCTTCAAAAATATATAATTTTTTTGTATACATTAAAATTGTAATTTTGTTTAACTTTTTATTGGATTATGCATATTTTTTGTAAATAAAAGCAAAAAAAAAACTAACAATGCTTTTTGTTGCAAACTTCAAACAGTTACACCACTGCAAAAATATAAAATCTTTAAACAAGCGTGAAGCAATATTCCGCACATGTTTAATTAAACAAAATTTTTGCAAACAAGTTTAAAAAAAAAATACTTTTAATGTTTTTGCACACTTTAGCTGGTAATTTTTTTTTTGGACCTAATACCTTTAATATTACTGCGTTCAATTATTTTTGAAATTTTACAATTTGTCAGAACCTTATTTACCCGTTTTCTGACAAATTAACTTTTATAACATTTACTGAAAGCAAACTCAAATATTTATTGAAAAAATGAAAATATATATGTTTGGTGAACTTAACTTTAAAAAATCACACAAACTCGAAAAACATTTTTCATAGCGTTTTTAACAAGCCTACTATATCATCAATTAAACCACTTAACTGCCCTACTAAATGTCGATTGAGTTACTTAGTTCTAAGCTTCTAGGTATTTAATACTAAATAAACCGCGGGTTTGTTAAAATAGTAAAACCTTTCAAAAAAATGTCATTAAATTTTTAATGGTTTGATTGATGCAATTAAGTTCTTGGGTTTGGAGAACGTGGTTTGGAATGAATTCCAAATGAAAGATAAACATAAAACAGAATTGTTAAAAGAAAATAAAAGAAAGTGTGCCTATAAAAATGATTTGTAACACCTTAAGATTTTCTAAAAATGTTAAATTTTGTGTAACATTTGTTTAAAACAACCGACAACCAAATATTTTATAGCAAATAAAACGTGTTACTTTATTTAGAATATAACCGTTACTTTATTTTTATACAAGCCTCTTTATATTTTAATCAAATAAAATATTTTTATCTAAACTAATGAACATTAATTGGCGGTTTTTGCATGGCACTATCGCATAAAATGAAATAAAATTTCAAAACGAGAAATTTAAATTTTTTATTACTTTCACAGCCGCCCATAAAACTAAGTTATTAAAACTGCAAATATTAACCTAGGTAGTTAATTTTACGATTTAACGTCATAGGTAGCCTGCACGCGATTTACTTAAAAAATGCTTAGTGTCAGAATACCTTTTTTTAACAAATGTTTTTCGTTGAAAATTAGGTTAATAACGACCCTTCCTAGTACAAAAATATGTTTATTACTCACGAACGGTCATTTGATAAAACTTTTTTACTTTTACTTTAACATTTCGACATTTTAATTAATTTACTAGATTTATAAAAAGTAATAAATTTCGTATAATCTACAAAAATTATTTTAACTATTTTTGAGTAAATCATAAAATCCTTGAAAAATAAATAAAGTTAAGGAAAGAAATAAAAAAGTGCATTACCGTTACATCTATAAAAACTATCTTAGTAACTCATTTAGTGTTGTCGTAAAAAAACACAAATGTTGGTGCATAAAATATTTATAAATGAAATGTAGTTGTAAAAAAAAACAAAAGTGACAACTCCACGTCTATTAAAATTCAGTTACCTTATTTTATACTGTTTAACCAATTTTATCGTTTGGTTATTTTATTTTCTCGTTCTAAAGTTCTTTTTTCGTGTCGCATTTTGTCTCTCTCGCATTTTTCAGCTTTCATCTCTGCAATCAAATCCGGGGTAGCAACCAAACTAGTTGGTCTGTCTTCAATAATATGGTGTGTTCGTATTGGTGCGTCATTAAATAAACCAAAGTTTAAACCACTTAACAGGTCACGTGGTCCAAATGAATCTCTACCAGAGACTTCTTCTCCTTCTTCGATGTTAGTCTCAGTGTTTTGTGCGATTTCTTGAAATAACTCATTTAAATTGCTTGTCTCAGGACCTTTTATGTAAAATGTTAAAACTTTAGTGTTATGTAAAAATTAAATTAGTAAGCATTACATGTAATATCTTATTAAATTTTTTGCAATAAGTTCGATCATTTTTTATATTTTTATAGTGCACTTAGCAAGTTTGATTAACAAAGTATCCTTAACAAAATAAAACTACATAAAAATATTAAAGTTGAAAATCGCGCATTGACATTTAAATTACTAAATTTTTGTAGTATTTATTTTCTTAATTAAAAGTGACTCTGTGTATGTAACAATCTTACTTGCACATATTTCATTAAAGTCTGGACAACAATCGTTAAAATTCTGACAGTTGTTA
This sequence comes from Corella eumyota, assembly GCF_963082875.1. NCBI lineage: Eukaryota > Metazoa > Chordata > Ascidiacea > Phlebobranchia > Corellidae > Corella > Corella eumyota. The sequence goes on from NC_137491.1 coordinate 9,049,571, forward strand.
TCACAACTACATTGTCCAGTATTACATCTTGAATCTGTGCATTCCGACAACGACCTTCTTTTGCATTGTGGAAAGCCCGGAAAACTGGTAAGACAAGAGGAACCTAAAAAATAAAAAAAATATAAGACAAAACCTTATGCTTACAAAACTATATTTAAATAAAAAAAATTGTTTTTTTTTTTAATTTAGAACTAGTTTAAAAAATATACAAAAAACCCACTAAAATTTTTAGAGTGTGGAAGCTCAAAAATGTTGCAGTAATTGATTTGACAACACGAGAAACAAACTCCGTTAGTTTGATCGCAATTCTGGTTTGATCGCTGTAGCGAATCGCAGGCACGTGACTGCTCGCAACGTTTTGAAATTCTTTTTCTCCCTTGTCTTACGCGAACTTCAGTAACACAGGATCTCTATAAAAAAAATCATGTTCTGTAAAACCCCAGTAGCCAAGGTAAAATTTAAATATTGTAACCGATATAATTAACAAACATTTTGATATTTGTCAATAAAAAATAATTGCCTGATTAGGTTGGCATTCTTCTATAGTACCAACTCGATTACAATCCACGTTAGAAAAAGCATCAGTACAAACAAAACAACGCAAAAAGGGTAGCCCACCGCCACGAGGTAATATTTTGTCATATTCGCCACCAGTAGCGCCACCATACGGGTCTTCGTTTCTAATATTTTCTGGCAGTACGCCTGCAAAAATGACAAATGTTTAACTACTTCAACATATTAGTTTTTTATTTAAAAAATCTTTAACTTTTAAGATACATAACACCAGTTAAACTGACATTCTGCCTACTATAAAATAAGTTGCAAATTATAAATTACCCGAAGAAAGGGGAAATTTTAAACCAAATTTATCAATAAGGGGGCGCGGATTTTGATGGAATGGGAAATGAAGAAACGAAAAATAAAGGAACGGAAAATGAATTAACCGAAAAAAACGAAAAATGCGGAAACGAAAAATGCGGGAACGAAAAATAAAGAAAACGGAAAATAAAAAAACAGAAATTAACGAAAAGTGAAAAATAGTTGAGGCGGAATCTTAAAAAAATAAAAACGCGGACATTCCGTTGACTGTCATGCGTAATCATACAAAACTTAAAAAACCTTTACAAATCAAATTTTCTTACCAACACACACAGCTTGATAATCATCACAACAATCATTATTTTCCCCACATGAAGCATCACAGTGACAACCAAGAAACCTTCCACTCTCGCTTAAAAACCCATTTCGTTCATTCCACCAAATTGCTCGACATAACGGAAAAAATTGAATACACGACCTATCTTTTTAAATAAAAAAAATTCATCGTGTCCAATGTCTCTTTATAAAGAGGTAGATATATTAAATATCACAAAAAAGTTAGTTTATTTGAAATAAAATGAACTATTTGGAAACTGTTATTTAATATATAATTACAACTTATCAAAACTACGAAACTAAAAAAGATAAAAAGTCCAAAGGTGTATAATAAAAACAACCTACTTCTTTGAGTTATGGAAGGTAGTTCCGCCAAATTACATCTGTCGAAATTACAACAAGAATGACAAACTGAATTTTCGGAGCCCGTGTTACATCTTGTTGTTGGTGGAGACGTTCGTGGCCATCTTAAATTAGCGGTATTATGTTCAGCTTGTACCGTACATGATTCCATTTGCATGCAACCTTTACTTATACTGTATATACCTCCATGCTTGCGAACCTCTGTATAACATGATGCCTAAATAAAGATTGTAGTAGGTATATCTGATCACAAAGTAACCAAATCAAGATTTAAATCAAATATATCTGCCTAAACGTGTTGATCATTTGGATGGGTTACTCCTAAGTATGCAACAAATTAAAACTTTTCTGTGGCAAAGTTGTGGCTTTGAGTAGCAGTATGTCGTTCGTGTGGTTGATTTACCGAATTGGTATGATATTAGATAAAAAAAAAATTTGTAACGGTTGTATATGTATCTATTATGCTATGCATTTATAGCCCAAAATGTATAATTCTTTGAATATTTCAAAAATTTAAAAAAATGTGAAGTAAATCCTATGTCACGAAACTTTGCGTAATGTTAAAACTGAAACAAATGACAATGACTATATCTGATTGAAATCATGCAGATCATGGCAATATGAACAAAGAGATTACAATAAATAATCTAAAAATCTAATTACGATTACCGAAAATTAAAAACGTAAGTTTTACACTATAAATAAATAATTACTTATATCATTGTTGTCAAGTAGCATTAACCTACCTGTTCCCACGAGAATTTACACATTCTTATTTAGGCAATTATTTTTATAACATAACCTTACTTTGTAAATATTAAAAATATATTGGGTGATTATTAAGGTGTAACTTGTACATTTAAAAAGAGAATTTCTTTATTTGTCATTGTCGTCCGGTAATGCAATTTGTCATCGCAGACCGAAATATTTTTGATTTTCTCATCAACAAGAAAATAACATTACCAAAAACGGACATTGTAAAATTAAAAAGTCGACAATGATAATTAGAATTTTAAATCCATGTTATAGGAGGCAGTACCCAATTACATGCTAGTATATAATTTATCAACACTTATTTTTTAATATTTTTGTAAAAAAATTATCCGTCAAAATGTTCATGTAGGTTATGATAAGATATCGTCTGATCAGTTATGTCAAAAATGAATCATCTATCGTACACCTTTTTACCTATATAATTCTTTGTTAAAAATTACATGGTATATTTTGCGTGGGTGTTTTGTAGTTAAAGACAAAAGATCACATTTTTGGCGAATCATAAAAATTTTCACAAAATCGTAAAAAAAAATATTTTCAAAATTCTAAAAATAGAATTTTAATTTTTTAAATGTTACAATATTTTTAATATTTTACTTAACCTTATTTTTGAATTAAATTATTGACGTGCCATTAGGTAATGAACGAAATTTGTTTACAATAAACAAATAATTAAGTGTTTCAATATATAAAATTAGTAAAAAAAACTTGTATAAAAATGTTTTTTCGATTTGTTTTAAAAAAAACACAAAAAAATTTAATGATAGATAAATTTACACAACAGCACAGCATTAAATTTTAAAATAAATTGTTACCACATCTAACCTGATTAGTTATACACGTTTGAACCCTTCCAGATAAGTTACATTCGTGATTACTATTAACACCATCACATACAACGCATTCTAGGCCTACAAAATATCATTTTAAATTTAACTTCAATTTTTGTAGTCATTAATCATTGTATAAATGAAACTTTATTGACAAAGACAATTAAAAATTAGCATTGCTTTTTTTAATAGACGTAAACAATTAATAGACGTAAACAAAGCTAACATAATAAGTTACAATCAGTTGTTACTATTAGCGTTTTATTAGTTTACATAACTTACATTTTGCAACCGGTAAACAGCTTATTACTATCCAAATTCCAAATAAATATAAGCTTATATTGGTAACGCCATCCTGTTTTAAATTGCAATGTTTTGACATAAACCTTGCAAAGATGGCAGCTTTGGCCATATTCTGGTAGTCGCAACAGCTTGATAAACTAACTTGTTACTGGCACACGTCCTTTGCTGTTTTGGAATTTAATCTCACTATCGCTTCTCGCAACTTAAATACCCGAGGCTCATCGGTTAATCGACGAAAAAATGACAAAACCGGCTGAGTGGCCTATAACAGCTTATGGCTTCTTTTACTTAATTATAGTTAGATTCTTATTGTTGCTAGGTCAATTGCAGGCTAAGATAAATTCTTAGATATTGATTTGATTTGACAAGTTCACATGCGTTTATAGAAGAAGAGTTTTTATGCTCAAGGTCGATTAAGAAAATTTTGGCACGTGCTTCTATTTCAAATATTCTAGACGATTCGACAGATAAAACTTTCTCTAGTTCCGTCGTTAAACCGGTTCTCAGGTTCAACATTATTTCTAATATTGTCAACGTTAAGCCGCAGCGCAGGATTGATGTAGTGTATTACATATTATCTTTTTATCTTGTATAGCAATATTTTTACTCAACATAATGCAATTGTGTTTTTATATATTTTATTATTACAATGAATACACTATTAAATATCAGGATGTCTTAGTTCCCAATTAGAGCTAAAAATTTTATTATTTTATACCAACTCGCATTCATATAAAATATATTTTTAATACAGACAATTTTTTAAACATTTTGTCGCCTTTAACTGTTACAGTTTTTTTTATACTTAAATTAAAACAACAAAGCTATTTAATTGTTTGTATTCAGTCTATTTTTAAACAGCGGAATTGATTAAAAACGTATTAATTAAATTTAGTTAATCCCATGCTTAAAACGCTATTAAAATACAATACTATGCAGATATTTAAAAACACTATTATTTTTTAAAGATTTGCCCTGATTAGTTATTTTACGTGTTCACCCATTAAATTTGTTTAAAAATTGTATAGAAAAATAAAAATTAACTTTAGTGATTAAAATGTATATAAAAATGCTTAAACGTATATTTTAAATAATCAAATTTATTATCTTGTCTTAGTTTTGTGAAAAGAATGCCATTGAGCCCGATTACAGCTTGTTAGTACTTACAATACACTTACGTACTTTAAACGGACTCACCGACTAAAAATTTTAAGAAATTTTATACAGCGAGACTTTAAGAGATAAAACATATTATCAATTTATAGCTCATAGGTAGCATAAGGAATAGTTTCAAAAAAGTTAAGTTCATGTGAATTATTTTAACAATGGTAAATTTTATATAGTTTCAAAAAAGTTAAGTTCATGTGAATTATTTTAAAAATGGTAAATTTTATATTAAAACGTGCTTACCATAACAATAGCTTAGACTTTTAATGACGTCATATTTTAATCGCACGAAAATAAATAATTCTCGTTTGAATACAACACGTTCATATACATTTGCTTAGCATTAGTCTTACAACTAAAGTTTTGCTTTTAACGTAATTTCCGGTTTTGTTACTCCTACTATTATATGACGTAAAAACCAAATGAATTTAATAATGCCTTAGGCAAACAAACACACCGTCGTTATGTGTATGTAACAGTATTAAAAAGTTAATACAATGTATATCAAGACAAGACTATATGTAGGTTTATATGTTTTACGATATTTATTTAGAATGCAGATAAGTTTGTTATCATATATATGCACTAAAACACAAGTTACTTTTTATAATAGCAGTTGGCATTTTTTTATAAGAGCAGTTTGCATTTTAAATACTAAATTTTAAAAAATAGGCAATACACTAGTAGCTCGTATCAACATAGTTTAAAGCATTTAAAAAATATCCAAATACTTAATATTAAGTGAAGAAAGCGCTTAAACAAAAAGGTTATTAAGTTGACAGTTTTTAGTAAAATATTACATTTAGAATAAAATTTGCATTAAATTTTAACAATTAACAATTGTTTAATAATGGCCACCGTGGCCCCACAAGCTCAAGTGGTCATTATGCAAAACCCTTCGGTTAGAACTTCAGACCTGGCAAAAATTCGTCAAATCAGGAAAACCTTAAGAGGGTTGGCAGTAAGTAAAATATAATTTAAAATCATAATAAGGGTTAGTGTGCACAAATCCCAAGAAAATTGGTTTTGGTAAAACTTCTGTTTTACCTTTTTTGCTTAAAATATATGCTGAATTCAGGCCATTAAAGGTGGAGCCATTAACCGCCTCGAAGGTGGAGCCATTAACCGCTTCGAAGTGGGTTGGAAGATGCGCTTCGTCTGCTGGGGTATTTTCATTAAGACTTGAAGCAAACTAATCGGGTGACTTATTTCAGATAGCTGAGGTCGTACTTGCATCCATAATTGTTCTTTTTGAGATTGTTGTTATAGCTGATATCAATCGACCCCGTTACTCTTATCCATTTGGTTACCGATACCGTAGATCTGGTTATACAACTGGTGAAGGAATATGGGGTGGAATTTGTGTAAGTAGTAAAAGTAAATGTTTATTCTTCAAGCATTCGAAATAATCGTTTCCCTAGAGTACCTCATTTCCCACAGGAAATTATCAAAACAAATTGAAGTTGTTTTATAAAAAAACGTAAAAAAAACTTAAAATTTGTATTTTAATGTTTTTTTACTTTACCTTGAAGTGTTGGTTATTCAAGTTTTTGTTGTTAAAGGTTGAGGCGAATTAAGTTAACCGTAAACGCCGGACTCAAAGGCGATTAGTGTAACATTGGTGCGGCTCAAACCCGAAACTATTCGGCTTGTAGTCAGCTACCACGGCCGGTATACTATGCTACCTGACGCCATTATAATCGTTTGCACTAAATAAATTTTATTTATTATATTTGTTTTGTGTTTTTTTAGATTCTTATTTCTGGAGCACTGGGTATAGCCGCTGGCGGAAAAAGGATCAGCTCATGCTTAGTAAATACCTAAAATTAATGTTTACTAAGTTGTTTAAGTATGTTTAAAGTAACAGCAGCGTGATTAAATTAGACTATTTTAAATTATAGGTCAACTGGCATATGGCGTTCAGTATTTTAGGTAGCATATTTGCAACAAGTACATTTGCACTGTCTATCACATTTGGAATAATCAGTGTAAGTGATCAAAAAAATTCCAACTACAAACTTGCCTAATTTTTCTATAACAACATTTAATCATTTACTAATTCGTTAAGGAAAGCGAATTTTTCTCTGGGTTTCAATATACGACGTCTGTGTTATCGTGCTTTTGCATTCCCTTGTGCATTACAAGTGCAAGCTACTGTTGTTATCTGAATACCTCTGTCGGATTGGCTTGCTGTTGTAGCACTTGTACAACTACAGATAACGTATCTAAAATGTTGTTTATACTCTATAAAACAACTAAGCTTATGTCAAATTAATAAATATATAACGATTGTCGATTTTGTATAAACGCTTGGTTATGACAAAATAAGAAACAAAATATAACATTTTTTGTTTTCTTAGCATGTTTATAGCGCACAAAATGGACAAAGAAACATCGTATCTTACGCTACAAATAACGCAACGGCAATGCCACAACAACAACAACAACAACAACAGCCACAACAAGTGTTTGTTCAGGGTAAGCAACTATTTAAAACATATTTAAATATTTTTTTATATAATTTATAATTACATAAGATTTTATAACGTAGTACAAAGATGCAAGTGACAAATAAGTAATGTTAAACAAAATATAAATAATTTGTATCTTACGAAATTTCTTAAGGTATGCCTGCTGTTTATCCAAATACAGTTATGCACCAAACAAATCCACAAGCTCAAGTACAATATGTTATGCAACCGCAACAACAAATGCCATTCGTTCAAACGCAACAGCCGGTAATGTACATTCAACAGCAACCAACCACTTCAACAATGGTCCACCCTGCAACAAACAATGAAGGTGCAACAAATAATTTGGCTCAACAAAAACAACAAGAGGCCAGTCAGCAAGAAAACGCAACAGCCACAAATAATGCACCCCCTTCTTATTTCTCTGAGTAAAGTAGCTTTAAGTTTGTAAATAGCAGCTACTGAATATTATTAGCATATGTAAAATGCTTTTACATATTAAAAATGTACATTTAATCAAAACAAACTGTTTACTACTTTGCTTGTGTCAAACGTTTTTAACGTATGAAATATATAGCATTGTGCAATATTCATACAAATATAATCATTGCCAAGACATTTTGTTATGATATTTAAAGGACAAGTTTACAAAAGTTTGACCAAAAGTAACCTATAAGCCATTTCCGGCAAGTTACACTCACTCACACAAAGAAAGGTAACAGTGCAGCTACTGTTATAACAAACTTTCGAAAAGTTTCGAAAGAGTTCTATGTTATAACTAAATTAGTTTTAAACTACCTACTAATAAATTAAGAAAATTTACTAAGATAAGTGTTGTCATATTTGCATTTAAGTTCAGATATCTACAAACTTAAACTAGCAAAATTAAATATTGGCTTTTATTATGTCACATTAGCATGAGGTAATTTAAAAAATTTGTAATTTTTTAGTCATGTTTCACATTTCGCTAACTAAAATAAACTAAAAAATATTAATAATGAAAACAGAAGTTACTGAAATACCATCAGCAGAACGCAGCGCCAAGATAAAAGTAATCATATTAAAGCTAGCAGTGAGTTATGGCCACTTTCTTAATATTTTTTTACCAGTTTTATTAACCACAGCTATAGAAAAATATTCTGGTTAGGCCATTTTTTTTGTATATATCTTTATTCTCGATGTAGAAAGGTCGAATGCCCGACCTAAACATAGAGTAACAAAAGTTACTCCTGTAGCTTATTTTGGATAAATCCACATAAGCTAACCTTTCATTTTATAAACAAACAGTTTTTGATGTTGATTTGGAATGAAATTTTTATTTATTTGCTGTCAAGCTTTGGCGTATTTTTCCTCCCTATTTTAACAATGAGTTTCAATGCTTTTAACTATAACCTGTTTATCGAATTTGCGGGTTATTTAACAACTTCTTCACATGGAAACTCTAACCTCGTTTCTCTAGTATTGAATTATTTTTCCAACGATTCATTTCTGCTTTTTATTAAGTGCAAATGTTCGTTTTAAAAACAGTTAGGCGATTTCGTTTTACTTAACGGATGCCACTTAATAAACATGGATTTAGACATTACTTAAATTCAGAGTTTATTTCCGTAAGATTTAGCCAGAATTTTATATTCTTGTATCAACTAACCACTAAAGAATGTTATTAATAATTAAAATTAATAATTCGCTACACTCCGACCAAGTCTCGAGTTGCCTGTGGCCGTTTGGGATATTATGGAGAGTAAAATTTCCCGATAATTACGCTGCTGATCAAGTGCTGGTTCAGCAGGAGTTCATACCATTTAAGGGCGCTACAGCATTAGATCAATGGGTGACCTATTGTGCAACCACTCAATTATTTATGTAACCTTACATTCACCTAATAATTTTTTTTTTAAATACTTGAAAACCACCAAAATAGGCTAACATTATTTTTTAATTAATTAGTTGTTTTTTATATTAGGTCATAGAAGTTATCTTTGGACTAATATCTGTGGTTATTGGCGTTATTTTACTGACATTTAAAAGAACAAGTGGTCCTCACGAGTTCGGGTTTAACACAACTTTAGGAGAAGGACTTTGGTGTGGTGTTTGGGTATCTTCTTGATTTATGTGTTGTAATAAAACAAATAGGCTACCTAATACTTGCATCGTTTTAACAGGTTGTTATTGCTGGAGGACTTGGTGTTGTGGTTACCAAAACAAAAACTTTAAAACTTTTCCTGATATATTCTCATATCGGTTTTCATATTTTCGGAGCAATGACGTCAGCAGTGTTGTTTGGATTTTCCATTTTGTTTGGTATGTTTTTCTACGTAAGTATTTTATTTATACAACAGTTTGTAGGGTAATAATTGTCGGGTACATATAAATAAATATACCTTTCGTGATTAACAAGCCTTGGCATTTTATAGGACGTAAGGGGGCTACATTTTGCAACAACTGCAATATCAAGTTTAACATTTATAATCTGTATACTGAGTGCATGGCTTAGCAGTGGGTTTTATTCAATATGTGATTTTTGCGGAAATTATAAAAGTATTGTCTTGCCAGATTAAGTTAGTACCATACTATATCTTACTGTATGTTTAAACATTTTATGTGTGAGCTAAACACAAATAACATAAAGGCTGTGGACATTCACATGTTTTGCAAATTGTTAATAACATGTCAAAATCAAATAAGAAAAAAATTCATCAATTAAAAACCCAAAGAAAGAAATTAGCACCAATAGAGTGCAAAAGACTTTGCTTTTGTAGAAATAAAAAACTGATATTTTTTTTGTAAATCAGTTTGTACTTAGAAAATAAACTAGCCTTGTAAAGGAATAATAACAACAGTGTTTTTAGCTTCCTTTTTACACCACCATCGACCTAATTTATGTTCTTGTCCAACCGCAGCAAACAAAAATTTTCCACTTGGCGAAAAACGTAAATCGTTTATAAAACCACAAACTGGTACCTTAAATAAAGGCTCCATTTTAATAAACTTATTACTACATTGCCAGATCCGAATAAAGCCATCATAAGAGCCAGTAGCAACTAAATCAGAGTTAATAAATGATGTAACAGATGTTATCCAGGTCGAACCATCCTCATTTGAGTGAGCATTTTTAATGGTGACGATTGGTCTTTTTTTCTGAAGACTCCACACACAAACTGAACCATCATCTGACCCAGAGACCATATGCTCTTCGTTGATCAAGCGTAATGCATCTATGGTCCCTCCCGGACCATTGAACACCAGTTGTGACTCATCGACTATTTTCCATATTCGTATCTTAAAACATAGAAAATATAAAATACACTGACAAAGTAAAAATTACAAATATTAAATAAAAAGTTAAAAATATTTAAATAAAATTACAAATATTAAACAAAACAGCCTCATATATTTACAAAAACAAAAAAAAATTTAAAATTTTTCACCGTCCCATCCCTGCCTCCAGAAGTTGCGCATCTCTCTCGGTTCATTGAATCACAAGACTGTATCCCATCTTGGTGTCCGTACAAAGTTTCCACGTAACCCATCGCATCCAAGTCCCACACCTTCACTGTTCTATCATGACTACTACTGTACAGCTGGTGAGAATTTAAACGAAATGTTAGACCCGATACTGTACCTCGATGTCCTACAAACCTGTGGATGTGTTGTAGTTTATCAGGATCCCACACATGGATAACCTTATCCAAACCGCCTGATACAAGGAATTTAACATCAGTGGTGAGGGCGAGGGTTAAAATATGGGCGTCATGTGTTTGCTTGGACTTCAATTTCTTTCCACCTTTAACAGTTGCCAGTTTTTTCAAAGTGATAAAGTCCCACTTGATGATAGAGCAATCTTTTGATGCAGTGAAAAATGAAGATTCAGTAGAGGACACTACAACACAGGTTACACTTAATCGATGGCCCTTTAAATAGCGAATGGAGTCGGGTTCTGGCGAAATACATTTTTGTGCAACTTTTTTCTGGAGACGGCCGGCTTCTTCTAAAACATCATTTGCAAGCTTTTCTCCGACTCCTTCTCCATCTTCTAATGCATTCAATTCATCGAGATATTGTTTTGTCAACCTCAATCTCTTCTCCTGTGCAGTTTCATCTTCATCTGATGAGTTCTCCTCAATATATTTGTCTTCTTGTTCTCCACCTGAATCACTGGAGATCTCAACATCCTTAAGATCTTGTTTGTGAGCTTTTGATTGACTTAACAACAATGTGTCAACTTTTCGTTTTTTAGTGCGTATTGTCATATTTTATATATAAGATTTTTACTTTAATCTAAATACAAAATTAACAGAAATGAATTTAAAAAAATAAGTAAATATAAATGAACACAATCAAATAATAAGATGAAGGATACTTTTGTTAATAACAAAGGTTCACAAGAGAAAACTATGTAGGACAACATTTAAATTAAAAAAGCAATAAGCTACAAAAAAAAATAATTTAAATAAGTTTTTAACAGTTTCTTTAATGCATCATGTAATCAAATATAAATGTTAGAAAAATTATTTTGTTTAATATAATCACTTCCATGTTCTTCATATTCCTGTTTAGTAAACCATTGTTTGGTAATATCACTGTTATTTACCCAGCTTGCTGCTCCTTTCCATGTATCTAATAAGGGATCTTTAGCCATGACAACATCAATTTGTGATTTAAATGGTCTTACTTCTTGCAGGTAACTTATAATTCGGTCTTTAAAACCTGAGGTTTTTGTGTTACCTCCAGTGAGAAATACATTATTAGCTAAAGCTTGTTGTGTATCATTATCATATTGTTTTAGGGTAGTTTCTATCGCTTCTGTTAATCCCATTTGATTATACCCAACCAAAGCTGGTTGAAATAAGATCTCAGGTACTTGGAATTGTTCTATACCAAACTCAACTGTGGATTCATCAATTTCTGGGTACATGTTATAGTGATCAGCAATTTGTTTTCTGGTATCATCAATTTTTTGTTCTAACTCTTCATGTAATGCTTTTAATGCTGGCATGCTTTGCCAAGTTTCATTATCAGTCAGTTGTAATAAAACATCAGGTGTCTCTTCACCAACTTCTAACACACATTCGGTTTCATAAAGACGATGTTCAAGCTGCTTAAGTTGTTTTTCAAGGCTAAGTTGGGTGCTTTTAAACAAATCAGTCTTTATCTTGTCTATAGCTTCAGATTCTTTAAACATGAGTTTTATCGAGTTTTTTTGTGCATAGCTCTTACATTTCCATTTGTTAATTTTTTCTTCAAAGTTTGCACGGATTTTGGCGAATTTAAATTTAACTTCTTCCATTTTTGTTAGAGTTATTTCTGACAACATTTTTGGGTGCTTCAATTGTAAGATTCTCTGTAAATATGCACTGCAATTATACCCTCCCAAATTTATCCGACGACAGTTCTGATAATCAGGCAAACCGTTAATAATGGGAAGAACATGGGTTGTTTGAAATCCAGATGAAACAATCAAACCAGTTTTAGTATTATTCAGGTTATGTGTGTAGCTAAATAAACAATCAACACCATATATTAAGCTCGGAATACCATAAGCCTCAAATAAAAGCTCTGACATATTATTTCGGCAAGCCAAGGGATTGGCAATGGACTCTGTCATAACTACTGGATGATCTACAATACCATCACTGGTAATACCAAGATGCCTAAAACAATAATCAAATAAAGTTTCCTGGACAGAGTAGTTGACAACAACATTAAAATCAAATGGACTTCTTAGCAGCCATCGCACACTTTCAAGATCCTTGATTTCATTTCCAACTAGTACATCCCATCCTTTGTCTTTTTTGTTGCTTCGATTTTTAGCGATAATGTTTTTGTATACAAGATCGGGCATAAGTGATGTAGCCCAACCACCACGGCATTCAGAAGAACCGTTGTCAATAATTATAGGAGTTTGATTGGATGCTAGTTCATCCGTGTATTCACACACAATTTGATCGTGCATTACAGAATTGTTTTTAGAAAATGTAAACATCATTAAAAAATACAAAATTAAAAATTTGCAGTCAGCTTGTTAAAAACTTTAACTTATTACAATGCCTGAAAATTCTTATAGCGTTCAGCCAACGCTCGTTTTATCTGTATTTGTGCTTGGAGGGATTTCAAAATTGCCTCCTGTTCTTCTTTTGTGTTGTCAATCCCTTCTGCTTCTTCAACTTCTTGTTTGCAAACCTTTATTTTCTCCTTCAAAGCGATGATCTTGTGATTAAGACTGTCAATTCCACGGCCAGCTTCCAGCAAGCTTAATATTTCGTGAATGTCTTGCAACAAAGCTATTTCCAGCGTTGATTTTACTTCTTCATTATTCATATTTAAATTTTAATAAAACCTAGGTTCCTAAAAGTAATTAAGTTTGTCAGTAACATCAAGTGACACTTATTTTTTTAAACATACCCTATTTATTTAGTAGTTAAAAAAGCCCTATAAACTTCTTAAACAACAAACCACACGTGCTAACCAAAATTTCGATATAGTATACTAAACAATTCGGCTCCGTAAACTCACCACTTAAAACCAATATATTACAACTTCACACGTCAACAACTTTGTTCTTTTGTTGTTGTTTACAAGTTTCTGAAACCCTAATTTTTAAAAAAGTATTGTTTTGAATGATTTGTACACTTGTGCTTATATTTATTATATGTACAAACAGTTTGGACATGAATTTATGTTTTTTGCAGTTACTTTGTTTGTTAATTAGCTCAGTAAACAGTTCTACAAGTTTGAGTTTGTCGTTTTTGCTGATGTTACAGTTTATAACGTTTATTAAAGCGTGTCTGTTTGTAATAGAAAAGTAAAAGGTAAATAACAATAACTAATATTTATTAGTATAGTTATACAATATAGGTGATCGTGATAGCAATTTAATTTTTTCACGAGGGTGAAGTAACTAAAAATGGAAAAGCGAAAAACAGCAATGTCTGGCAATGGCGTTCAGGAAAAAAAACAGAAAAAGAACGAACCTAAGGAGCTGGACGTCAACACCAAATTTTATTACCTTAAGAACCCCCAAGAACCACATCCTGATGTATACACCAAAGCACCCCCACCCCCACTTGAGAAAAAAGATGGACAACTTACCGATGAACAACTAGCCCAATATTTTGACAAGGTAATCATTAAAGTTAATTTATTAAATGTTTTTTAAACAATAAAAGTCATAAATTTTTAAGTTATATTGCAACTTCAATGTATAAATTAAAATTAACAACTTTAAATTTTATAAACACAATATAATTTTAAAATATCAAATGTATTATATATACATATTTACTTATTATTTTAATATTATATGCCATTTGTAGTTAAATTATGTAACGTTTAAAACATATTGAGCAAAGTAATATGTTTCATATCATTTCCTACTATTATTAACAATTACAAACCTTAATAACTGTGTTATAAAGCAGTTGATATTTAATTAATAATATTATTAAATTTATTTTAGGGATTTCTTATGCTTGATGATTTTATGACCACCAAAAAGTTAAATGCTGCCAGAGATGCAATTGACAAATTGGTTGATGATACTGCAAACAAACTTTTTAGAGCTGGAAAGATTAAAAGTAAATTACTCAATATTTAAATTAAATATTAACTTTTTTTCTTAAAAATTTTTCTTAGATTAAAAAAGTTAGTTAACCTTTTATAAATATTTTTTTCTTAGATAAACATGAAGACAAGAACTTTTTTAACCGTTTAACTCATCTTGAAAAGGAGTTCAAAGGTACAGCAATTTTAATGCACAAGGATGGAGAATTGCCAGAAGCATTTCAAGAAATTTGGTCTGATGATAGACTTCTGAATGTTATTGAACAGCTGATTGGGCCCGATATTGCTGGTCACCCAGTTTGGAACTTAAGATCAAAGGTGCAGGTTTTATTTTTGTAATATTTTAATGAAATTTATCTATTATTGTTTTTCGATAATTATTCAAACTTTATTATAATCTAAAAAATCTCAAATTATATAAAAAATCATTTTTTTAGACACCACACAATGAACAGCTTACAGTGCCCTGGCATCAAGGTAATTTTATACAGCTTACTGCTTTGTTAATCAAATTTTGCAACCTTGTTTAATTGCCACACTTATCTACAGACAATGCCTACCTAGAGCCATGCAGTTTGGAAACACTTCAAGTTACTGCCTGGATTCCATTGGTTAATGCAAATCTGGTTAATGGGTGTATGCAGGTAGCTAGTGGTGGGCATCGCAAAGGTAAAACACTAAAGCATACATGTTGTGCTGGAGGTACGTGGTATGTTGAAATGGACCCCAAAGAGATGCCAAAGGAGTTGGGTGTTGATTTAGAGAAGGATGTTATCACATGTGAGGTGCCTTATGGTTCTGTGCTCTTGTTGAACAACTCTATACCACATCAGAGGTAACTAAATATTTTACAAAAAAACAAAAAAAATTTTGGTAATTTAAAATTTTACCTAATTAAATATTTTTGGTACAAATACTCTGTATGAACATTTTTTTCTCTAAAGCTTGGAAAATCGCTCGGACATTATTCGCTGGAGTCTTGACTTGCGCTGGCAACGACCTGACAAGGAAAATGGTTTTTATGGTTTAAAGAAAAATGTGCTCATGAGAACCAGTAAAGATCCAAACTACAAAATTGATTGGACAGATATGGCGGAAATTAATCGTAGCAAGGAACAAATGAAAGGCCTGGTAAGTTAATTTAAAGGAAAATGAGTTTGTAAAAAAATTGTTAAAATAAAATATTAAAAAAAATTTTATGAATTAATTTGAAAATACAGGAAGAAGACAATGAGGACTTTGGGACCGAAATATGTGGTCCTTGGATGAAAAGATGGGATATAGTCCATCATAATCGCCATACCGAAATGATGGACAAACAAACAGAAGAAACCAACTACCATAAATCTTAAATAAAATATGCTAACCTAATAATTACAAATGAATTAAATGCATTATTTAAGACTTTAGTTTTTTGTAATTTTAAAATAGTTGACATCTTTTAGAAATTTATATTAAAAAGTTCATTTTAGTTAAGCAATGTTACTGTTGAAATTATTTTCCCTTTACTTTTTGCCTAATATTAATGCAGTGCGTATACATTAATAAATAATGCTTAGCTTGCTATTCTGTTAATGATTGCTGTGTACCTATTTTTGTACATATCCATAGTGTTTGATTAACATTATATCATATAAATCATAATATATTCTAGTGTATAATAAATTTGACTTAAATTTTAAATGATTTTATTTTAAAGTTTTTTAATGGTTTTTTCTTTGGTGTAATTTATTATGCAAAGCAGTAGTTTTTAACATTTTTAGCTTCAAATATTGAAAATAAATAACCTGATGTACATATGAAAATTGAGCTTATTTTTATTTTATCACCAATTATAGTTTGGTAGGGTTGAAAATTAAATAATAACCACAAATGGGAAGATATTTTTTAAGTCCTTGCTTTAAAATTTAAAAATCTTGGTTTACGATTTTGCTGTTTAATAGTCCATTACCCTATATTTCTACATTGAATAATAGTGGGAGAGACGAAATACAAAACATAAAGATGGCAATAATATCTGATAGAATGTTACTATATTAACATGCTATTCGTTCCATTGCCTACATTTTTCACGTAAAGTAATTAAGTTGTGTTAAAGTCAATATAGGCCCGTACTAATGTAAAAATGCAACGCACACTTTTATACCGCAATATTTGTTCACTAAATATGTTGTTTTTAAGCAATCAACATTTGCACAACAGCGCGTATTCAACCTTGCATAACCTACACTTCGAATTAACGCTTGACTAGCTGAGTTCAAAATAATGGCTGACAGTAAAAGTGTGTCTGAATGGTTAAAAACACAAAATTCAGATCAATGGAAATCCAAGTTTGAGGAAGAAGGATACTTGGTACGTTATGTTTTATAAAAAGTAGCTTTAAATGTAATATAACGAAATCAACACAGCCTTAATAAAGGTGTTTATAGGTAGTTAAAAATTTGCTTTTCAAAACTGAACTAAAGTATTACCAAGACATTTACGACAAGCTTCTATGCGGTGATATTGACACCTCTTTTCACAGACAAGATCTCGGATCTCATACAGATCGTAAGGTAGGTCAAGTTACAATAACTTTGATTAGACAGTTCAATGCTAAAATATTATTATTAATGTGTACAGGTAGATGACAAGGAAAATATATGCCAGATTATGTGGCCTTCTTATTATTTTAAGAACCTGATTAATAAACCCTTACATCAAAGAGCATTAAAAATTTCACAAATCATTCTGGGGGATGATGTTGCTATGGATTTTGACATGCTTCTCTCCAAGGTATATTTTTTGTTTGATAAATTAATAATTTATAGTTAACTTATAGCATTTGTTATATACATTAACAAACGTGCTATTACCTTAGGCTATTACGAAAATGTAAACATATCTACAAATATAATATAAGTAAATAAAAAAAAACAAGTAAATAAAAATTATGTTTAGGCTCCGCATACAGATACTAGTACGCCAATGCACCAAGACGAAAGCTATTGGCCAGACATGCCGGACAAACGAGCAGTTTCTGTATGGGTCGCCATGGATGACGCCACGGAGGATAACGGCTGCATGTGGTTTTCACCAAAGTCGCACAAAGAGGAAACTATTAGACCACATCGCCAAGCAAAGGACGGGCATCACGTTAAGTGCTGTGATGGCGAAGAGGTGATTTTGTTAAGGCGTGTATGACTGTGATAGGGTTTTTGTTTATTTACATAAAAAATACGTAATAGCCTACCTGACAACGCAAATAGGTCAGAAAAGTAATAATCCACATATAAAAACCAGCAAACTTCGTTATTACTTTACCAAGGTTATGCTATTTAATATACCAGAGCGAATTTGTATCGGGTCCTATTCCAGCTGGTTCATGTACTTTACATCACGGAAGAACTGTTCATTATACAAGAGGAAACTCGACTGACAAAAATAGAAGAGCATTTATTGTAAACTTTAGGCCAGCATCGATGGTTGAATGGGAAAGAAATCACAATTTTGATCATGGAAAGGAAAATGTAAACTAAACATAGAGATAATAGACTTGTATAACACAAAAGCTTTCCTATTATAATTTTAACTATAGCCTACAGAATAAATAGTAGAAAAATCTTCAATAATTTATTTTTAGATGGATTTTGATACAAAAACCGAAGATTTGCAATAAAATAAAAAACCGTAAATTTAGTAATTGTTTATAAGTAGTAGAAAAATATTTATTTTATCTTTTTAAATTTCTTTTAATAATTTTTTTTGTTGAAAGAAGTAAAACTACATGAATTTATTTTACGTATACAAATAAACTTGATTATTGAAAAATTAAATATAAATGATTTTTAAATGTACATAATAGATATAAAATAAAAATTAATTAGTACAAGAATTATTTGTATTGCGTAATTACTTATAATTCTTAGTTGAAGAAATGTGTAATGTATTAAAAATAACTTGGCACAAAATTGAGACAAAATACATATAGCCATAGTAGATTAAATAATTAATCATTATCATAGAAATAACAGGACGCGATATCGTAAATGTTTGTACAATGTTATTTACAAGAAACAACAATTTACCTGTCATAAATTTTATGTGAAAATCACCTTAATTTTCAGTAAAACGAAAGTTTATAATTAAAATTAGGTTTCTTTTAATTTCGATATGTAAGAAGGCGATAAAAGTCCGGCCAGCGGACTATTAATAAATGACGTCATCGGTGACGTAGGGGAAAGAGAAGATGGTGGAAAAGCGAAGGGGAAATTCGGGGGTAGTATCCCGGAAAGTTTCATGGTCGAAAGCGGGAAAGAAGACGATAAAATCGCCGCCAAAGCTGCAGGGGAATACATGGGGTATCCGGTTGGATAAAAAGACGGATAAACGTTGGTGCCGGATGACGCGGAGCGGCCTTTAAATAAACTCAGCGCGTTTTCCGCATCCGTTTTTGTTGACTCCTCTTCGTTTAAAAGATCCACGCGGTTTTTGATATCACTTGACGAATCTTTCTCTCGCAACTGCAACGTTAAAAGTATAAAAATCCGGGTAATTTTTGATATTTTTGATATCGTTTTTTTTTTAATGTATTGAAATTTGTGTTTACCTTTGATGTAATAATGTAATCTGGATTTGGAGCTGGTACTACGTCACAGTCAGTTAAATGTTGTAATCCTCCAAATTTGCTTAATTTCTCCGATTTTCTCCATTTCGCTCTACGATTTTGAAACCAAATCTAATAAAAAAATTAAAATAAATTAACAAATTTTTCTTAATATAAAAACATATTTTAGTATCATAGTTTACAAATGACGTCACCAACCTGAATCCTTGCTTCCGGAAGACTAATCTGGGATGCAAGTTTATCTCTAGTTCCAATGTCCGGATAATGAGTCAACTGGAAGACTTTTTCCAACTCGCTGATTTGAAGGGGATCAAATGTTGTCCTTGATCTCCTTTTTCCTTTCTGGGACGCTTGCACGAGCGACAATGGCCTGCATGACGTCATTAATGAGTTTTCCATTATTGTGTTGTTAAAACTTGTAAAAATTTTCTTTTTTTAATTTTGAACTCTTTTAAAAGTTAATGCAAGCGTTTAAAATTTGGTGTAATAATACACCTTGCTTTAAATAAAATTAACAACTCAGGTAAATCTCTAGACTAAGGTTCTGTTTAATTAACCTTGTTAAAATCAATTTGGATAAAGTTTATTCTCTAATATATTTTCTGTTTAATGGTTTAAAAATTAAATATTTTCTGCAATATTCCTAAAAGGCTTACCTTACTTTCTAAGGTAACTATCTGCAAACGGCGAACAAAAATTCCTTCGTTTTATTCCAACATAATATGTCACGTGACCACAAAACCGTAAATCACTTGATATTATTACATCACAATAAACAGTTTATGATCTCATAATGATTTTCTGGTAAGCAAACAATGAAACAGAGTGACACTGCGGCTTTCGTTCTGATATTTATAAAAGCTGATTGGAGCTAAATATTAAAATCAAAGTGTTTGCATTCTAATAAATAAATCTAATCTAGAGTCATTTCTATATTTATGCGCTTTAACAAGAAAAAACAAATACCCTATATAGTATATAAAGGTTGTATAGGACTATATATAGTAGATGATTGACATTCGAAAACACATTTTTTACCTAAAAATTGTTTTATTTTTTTCGAAAAATTTAATTAAACTTAAATTTTGATTTGAAATGGGCAAGATATGATTTAATGAAATTTTTTCAACGAATCCGCTACAAATCGCCTTATTTCATTTGTGTGTTCAGGCAATCATGATATATAGGCCCACCCAGTTACCGGGAAACTGTATATTATATTATGTACGTCCTTTAATTCAATTAGCAATTTGTTTGCTAATGGCGCAAATAGCCATAAATAATAAACTGATAATAAAATAGTAAACAAAAACTAATTTTAATGTTAATATATCAAACTTCAAACAGAATGAATAAAGCAATTAAGTTTTTTTTGATATATTGAGTCAAAAATTTTAATTGTTTTTTAAGTAAAGAAACAGAACTATTTTTGTACACAACACACTAATAAATATATAATTTGCTTACCTCAACTTTCCATCTTGATGTTGTGTAAGCTATATCCCATAATTCTTTTTCGTTATTTATTTCCATTTAAATAAACATTAGCAAAACATTATAAACTTAAACTATCTAATAGTATTAATATTTAAAAGGTTAAAATATAATTTATCTTGTATTAAATACAGTTATGTATAGCTTTACAACACAAAACCAAATTCAACAACTTTTTTGTTAACTAAAGAGAAAAAAAAACAAGTGCAGTTTTGCCTTCTTAAAATATGGTTTAAGATTTAGGCAAAATAATTAAGGCAAGCATAAACATAAAACAAATGACCAAATTTGATTATCAAAACGTTGCCCAAATATCTTTTAAAACATTTCTACATTTAGTAAGGTCAATTAACTGGTATATTTAAGCGCAATAATTTAAAAAAATTTTATGGTCAAACAATAAATTGTATTTATTTATATAATATAGAAAAATATAACTTAAAACTGAAAGTATATAATATAGGTGTTAATTGTCATAAAAATTATTTGATTTATGATTTAATAAGCAAAAATTAATAAATTAACATCAAAAAAATGTTAATTTATATCTTAATAAATATAGGTGTATAAAAATATAGCACGTGGGTCTATCGAAACTTTGTCACATGTTTAGTTAATTTAAATATTTTTATACAATTTCCAACTAACCTTATTGTTGTTTTAATAAAGAAATTAAATCACTCGCTTACGACTTTTATTTGACATGTTTAGTGTCAGTCATTTATGTCAAAACAAATCCAGGCTTAGGCACGGGACGCCTAAATAATTAAGCACACAAACAGGTTTACCAGTAAATTACATTGTTTAACTGCCTACCACTAAAACTTCAAGATATCCAAATAACAATTTCGACATTTTACTACTTTCTGAGTTTGCTTAGGCCGTTGTTTTACCAAAAAGCTTGCATTTACGAGTGTCGTTAATGTAATTATTGCGTGGTGAATGGCTTATTTATGAGGCTATTAAAAAGTAAATTTAATTAGTACAAACATGTCGCTAATACAGAGAAAGACAAAGTTAACCTTGTTCGTTGTTTATTTATGTCAAAATATGTGATCAAACGAGATTATGACCTTATGGTTTTACGACGCAGATTGGTTTAAAATTTCAATAACATTTACAAGTCAGAAACAGGTTCAACGACCCGTTATGACAAATAAATAGCACAAATTGTTGTGCATAGAGGTTGCAAAACTTATTCTTTTTTTTGATTTGTAAATAAAGGTATGAAAGTGTTTATTAGACAATTTTACTCGTTAAATACTGCAAAATTTAGCCAAATGCTGCCATATATTTTTCATCAAAATCGTGGCAAGATGCACGTATTCAATATTTTTTTGTACAACTAACAGTGGGCTATTAGTTTTTAGTTAAAAAATACAATATCATAGTGTGTTTATTTTATTACAAAAACATCATCATACAAAAATAAAAAACTTAAACAACATTTAGATTTGAATTATCATTTATTTTGTTCGCCGCCGTTCCTTTTTTGATTAACCATTCTTTTTCCGAATCGCTGTAACAAATTAAATAAAATTACTAAGCTTTTGACAGATAAGTATTATAACGAATGTAAAGGTATTAGTTTTAAGTTTTACCTGTTATTATAATGATATGATTTATTCCTTGGTACACACAGCTCACTTCTATAATAACAGTTGTAAGTAATCCAAAAGATAACCGCCAACAGACTTATGATAACAACGATGTACACGACGATTGGTGCAGCGATATCAAAAATCATAATTTCTTTCTCTAGTCCTGGTTTAAAAACAAATAATATTTAATTTGGGTAATATAAATGATGTATTACTAAACAAAGATATATAACATAGGCTCGCATAATATTAGGCTTTGAAAACTGAATACTTGCTCTTACCTTGGAATTTTGAGTGCAATAAATTTGTTGAATTCATGTTACGTAAAACCGAAAAATCTTAATGATTTTTAAAATGTTTATTAATAAAAGTTTGCTGTTCTCAAACCTGAAGTTACTAAAACAATTTTGAACTTCTCTATTGTACAACGATCTTGCCAAAGGTTCCTATTTTAAAACAAAATCTAATTGTTTATATTAATTTAACAAATAGCTATAGATTTGAATAAACTGGTACCCTTTTTTTATGTAACACTTACCTCTTTTTTTCAAGGCTAGCAGCTGACACCTTTAGCGTAAATATGTTATTGTTTACCTGCTATCTAAAATGGGGCCAAATCATGTGGTGCTGAACAACAATTTTTTTTAGAGGTAACTAGCAAAGTCTACCTGATAATTGTTACCAGACTATTTAGATAATTGCCCAACAAAACATTATTTAATTGTTAATATCAGATCACAACATTACTTTAAAGGATTAAATTTAAACTAACAAATACGTTTTATAGATCCTAGAATTTTAATAAAAAATTAGATTATTTAAAAAGCAGACCTTAATTAAGCACAAAAAAACGAACTGTTTTATAGGTATAACTTTACGTAAATTGAATTTCTTGGTTGCTTATTTGTTCAGTTCAATCAAATTTAAAAGCTTTTATATTATTGAAAAAAAAATGAACAAAAAAACCTCGAAATAAACAACAGTTGACTCTTTTTTTTCACAAAATAAAAAGCAAAATATCACAACAAAATGCCATTGTTACTTTATTCGCAGAGGTATACGAAATTGAATGGAAAAATAAGATACGTAAAAAAATTGAGGTATATTCCAAAAAGTGGAAGTCGCAATAACTGTATATCAATCTAGAGCAGATTACAACGTTTTGTTGGGTACGAAGCGACCGGGACGAAGCGGCCACAAGACGAAAGATATGTACAAGGAGAGACAAGCGGTAAAAAAAGTCAAGTCGTCTTTTGTTATGGGGAAATTGAGGGCGTTGCAGTCGGATTAGCAGATGGCTAGTCTTGTTGATATTCGGTGAAATCATAAATCAGAATGAATGAGAGGTAGATTTAACTATATGTTAAGTCGCGTAATCAGTATAGTGGATATATAACACGTGTTTTATACGAAATCATGAATTCAAATTTATTAAAATGTACCAGTCAGTTGGGGGAGTTTTTCGGTGGTTTGAGATTAGCGGGTAAATTATAAGAGGTATGCTAAATTCGGTAAACGACCTAATAATCGTAAAGTGTGTTTTTCTTTCGTCGGGAAAAGTACTTTTTCCTGTCTTTTAATTATAAGCAGTGCGAGTGCAACGACGTTACGTTATACCCTTTATCTAGCGAAAAGTACCTGAGAAATGACAGAAAAAGCGAAGCTATGTACAAAAATAAAAAAACAACATCATTTTTAAGACAATATCGACCCAGTTGGCGGACTGCCTTAAAGTGATAACTTCGCTGGCAAAAAAAGGCCAGCTAAAATGTTTGGTATTTGCGCACTACAAATGTACTTATAAGTCACCGCACGCAGCAAACGAGTACCCAGCAAACACAGATGTTTGAGGTAGATTATACATAATAGAAATATAAGATTCAAGACAACGTCATTAATAAAAAAAAAACGGCTAGAAACGACTTCAAAGTTTTAACAAGTCGAAATAGAGAGAACATGATTAACAACAACAAAGAAACAACTTTAGTCTTGTAGAAAACCAGAACAAAATACGGAGTGGTATCGTAAAATTCGATTAAAACACACACACAGAGAGAAAACGAGGTAGATTTGCGGCAACAAAATAACATCGCAAATACGGAACTGCATATTCCCACGTGAGAAAAATTAAATTGTTAGCGCCATCTTGCAGCTTGTCCCGGTGGAAAATAATAAAGTCACGCGCCAGCTCCAAAAATTCTCCTAAAATCGTCGTAATTTTTAAATGTGCGATCGAAAAAACGCTACAGCGGATAAATTTGTTAAAAAATATATTACGCAGTTTTAAATTAAGGGTTGTAACCTAATTGCGTGTTTTTAAGTCAATGTCGTAACCGATATGTGACGTATTGCCGATATAATTGGAGCGCAGGTAGCATATACGTAAACAGCGAAAAAAAAAACACAATATGCGAGATTAAAAAGTGTCGATAATTAGAATAAGAATAAAAAGAATTTGAGGTACTAGTGTGTGTCGAATACAAAAAAAATATCACCAAAACAAATCTACTACGAGAAAAAAAAACGACAAAAAAAAACGCGAGTGGAAAAAATTTGTTGTCAATTAAAATAGATTGAGGTCATGGAAAAATAACAGGCGAGGTTTTGTGGGTTATATTGTTTTAAATGAACGAAAAAGAAATGTGGAGGGAAAATATCAAAATCGTAAGTTTTGTTATTTCACCTAAAAAAAAAAATTTTAAATTTTGATGCACCCCCTCCCAAATAATGTTTAAAAAGGGACAATGTGTGTATAGCACGATGTTAGATGAAACTTTAACAGTTTGAACTTTAGCTTGAAACTTCGTGGAAAAGAAACATAGAATCATGGAACATATTCTTCTTATTTTTAATCATTAAAAATCCTAAAAATTTCCGATGACGAAAAATCCGATGTTGGAGTTATCTAACGCGTACAAAAAAAAGAGAACTTCGAAACAGTGCTAAAAGAAAAATGGAGTATAGAGGTCCTGTGGTCACACGTCGATCTTGAACCCGCCGTATTTGTCGCTCCACAATGACGTCATTTCCTCTACGAGCTTGGACGGGGACGACGAGAAATCGCCCGAAAATAATTTTTCGTCGCTCGCATTCGGCGACTCTGACGAGTAATCCGACGTATTGGACGACGTTGAACTATTCAAGGGGCGGACCCCGTTGCCTAACGGCCGCTTTTGATTGGTCGCATGGTCATTAACGTCACCATGACAAGGCGTGAACACGTGTTGATGGTATTTGTTTATCCCGTTAGGTGGCGACAGGGGAAATGTTTTTTCAAGAAGGGGTTCATCTTCGCAAATTTTCTCTAAATTTTTAGGATTTAAAAAAAAAATCGTAAACAATAAACTACAAAAATAAATATGAAAAATATAATTAAAACAACAATTAGGTTTAATTTTTACCTAAAGACTTTGAGTTTGAGGTGGACGGAGATTCCTGATTGGAACAATTCATACTTGATGACATCGACGATCCTGCTTCTAATTAAAAGCAAAAACACAAAATTTTTACAAACACAGAAAATATTTTTATATAGTACAGTAACAAAGTTTAAAAAACTCCTTGCAGATTAATTTGCCTTTTATAAATACTTCACACAAGGTTTGTATACAAAAAAGAAGTGTAAAAATTTAATTTTTATATGTACCTATTGGATCCGAATCAAGTTCTGAAGTGGTTTTAGAAGGTGAGAGGTAGTCGTACATATGTCGAGGTATAGGGACCGACAATAATATACCATTCTATAAAAAAATAGTTATTCAATTGGTAATTAAAAAAAATGGTATTTAATGGCCATTTTAAAATAAATGGTTATTTTATAGTTATTTTACAAAAAGAGTTATTCAATTGGTAATTAAAAAAAATGGTATTTAATGGCCATTTTTAAAATAAATGGTTATTTTATGGTCATTTAGCAAAAATAGTTATTGTATGGTCATTTAAAATAGTATTTTATGGTCATTTTCAGAAATATGGTAATTCTTCTTTATTAAAAAAACTGGTCTTTTATTATTATTTAAGAAATGGTTTACTAAATAAATGGTTATTTTCTAGTTACCCAAAATAGGGTATTTTACAATCATTTAAAAATAGTTGGTGGTTCTCAAAATAGATTATGTTATCATTGTTTAGTAAATAAATACCTGGTGAGCATGTTTACTCTCTCCTTGTTTTATTAGTTTCCCCTTCTCCTTGTTAAATAAAATACTGATAACACTATCTGCTTGTTTCTGTAGTGTTGCACTTTTACTTCTTTTTAAATTTCTAAAAAAATAAAGTTTTAAAAAGTCACAAATTAAAAAAAAAGTGTAAAAAATGGTTTTTCTATAATGTTTGAAGTTAAATATTACTGTGTTATAGAAGGTCTGTGATGATAACCATTCATATGTTGAACTCCATTTACTCCATTTCCATTTAAATAAGTTTGATGGTAACCATTTTGCTGCAAAATATTAAAAAAAAATTAAATCAAAAAAAAAATAAATAATATTCTTTTAAAATGTTATTAAAAATTTTTAAATTCTTTTACGAAAAACCTTTATTTATGGAAACTAATTATAAACTTACATTTACTTCATTTAATTCACTTAAAAGTGGTTCAGTGACATGACCATTAAATATCGAACCATTCTTCAATGGTCTTTTATCAAGTTGTTTAGGTCTTACACCATTTTGTGGAACATCAAGGGACAAACATATCCCAGAATCTCTATTGTTGGTGTACATTCTGTTTAAAAAAACAACAAAAAAATCATTAAGCAAAAACAAGAAAATTATAGTAAAAAATTTAGTTTTAAATTAAATAAAAAACATTTATATATTAAATTTGGGAATGATATCATTTTTCCATATATTTTTTAAATTAAAATTCTATGTTTAATTTAAATTAATAAGTACCTGGATCCATTTTGTTTGGAGTTGCATTTTTTTAGATTATTTGCTGATCTTTTACACCAAGAACACTTAATCGTGTCAAACCTCCTAAATTAAAAAATAAATAAATAAAAAAGTTTTCAACTACAAACTGTTAAAATCATAAAAATGTAGTAAAACATTACAAAATTTTAATTTTTATATGTGTGAGTAATATTTTATATGTGTGAGTAATATTTAAAAAAGCAATATCAATAACCCAGGCTTCCACTACCATTGCCAATACACATATCATATTACAAAAATTCCTGGTAAAAAACATATGAAAATATTGACTATGAAAAGACAAATCCAATTAAACGACGTCCCACACATACCTGGTACAACAACAACAACATATCATCAAAACTGCAAGAAAAATCATGAAAATAACAATAGAGCATCCTAAAATAACTGAGAGCACTATCGAGTTGTCTGTTGGGGAAATAATAACTGTAGCCAGGGTAGTTGTAGCATTACCGGCAGCTATATTGTCTAAACAAGAAAAATGTTATTTTAAAATACAAAAATAAAACACGAGTAGTTAGTTAATGGATAAAGTTTAAAAAATAAATTACCTAATGGACATGATGATTTGAATTCTCGTGGAGGTGTTAAAAAAGTCCGCATAGAGAAACTACCAGTTCCATATTTATTAACAGCAGCCACGCTTACAAAGTGATTAACACCAGGTTTTATGCAGGTGATGTTAACATAAAAATCTAAAAAAAAATTGACATAAACATTTAAAAATCTAATTTTAATAAAAATATTATTTTTTTGGCATACGTAGCCCACTTACAAAAAAACCCACTTTTTATAGTAAACAGTGAAAATAATGATTTAAAAGGTATTACGCATTTTTTTTTATTGAGAGTTAACATATAATCATGTGTTTTTTTTAATCTATGTCAAAGCAGATACGTGACATGTTGTTATTTTTAAAGCCATTTGTAAAAGTCCTTTTATTTTTATTTAGACCTATTTGTACTTAAATTATAACAATAAATTACCAGAAGAATTCTTTATAGTTGTTTGATTGTCTTGTTTAACAATATACTGTGTTATTTTTCCATTTGGTTTAATAGGTGGAGTCCAAGAAACAAGTATAAAAGAAGCATAACCTGTTTCCTTTAATATTGGTGGACCCGAAGGTGCTATAAAAAAATAAATTGTAAAAATTAAACACAAAAAAAAAATTTTAACAAATCTTAAATAATTTTTATATTTATTTTGACCAATGCCATTATATAATTAGGCTAAAATCCTATAGTTTATTCATGATTAAATAAATAAAAAAGCTTAGTAGGTTTTATATAGGCTAGGAAAATGGCACCGAATAAGTCCTTTCGCATTAAAAGGCATTTGGCCAAAAAACAAAACCAGAATCGACTATGGGTTCGGATTGTAAGCTTTTCTTCAACTGCAATAGAAAAATTTAATTTTATAAAAATAAATTAGTTACCAGCGCCTTTTGTTCTTCTTGATACACCTTTACTATAAGGTGACATTGCCCTTATTTCATTGACCTGTCCAGCTTTAAAAACTGCTTTTACAACTATTTCATATTTCGAGTACAATTTTAAACCAGTGAGTAGCAAGGACGTGGTTGTGCTACAAAAAAAGAATGACATTTTTACAAAACAAGCAGCATAACAATGATAAAATATGGCTTAAAAAACAATAATTTTAAAGCAATACAATTTTGTCAAAATTTTTAAAAAAATCACTGAATTTCTTATAGTAAATAACTAAATGTAAAATAATTTACCTGTTAATATACTGTGCAGGAGCAGAAGATTGATCTTGTATGGTATAACGTACAATATAGTATTGTACAGGTTGATCGGAATACCATTCTGGTTCGTAAACCCATTCTACTTTAATAGAATGTTGCCCAACAGTCTCAGCAAAAGTTATTTCAGGAAGACTTTCATTGGAATAACCTAAAAAAAAACATTTTTATAAATATTTTTTAATAAAATGTATTTTTTTAATGGACAAATTCTGTTAATTTATATATATTTTTTAGATATATATTTATCCTCGATATAGAAAGGTCGACTTTACGTCCTAAACATAGAGTAACATCATTTACCCCGACCAAGTCTCAAGCTGGCTTAGGCGGTTTGGGATATTATAGTTTATACCGTTAATAGCGCCTTACTCAAGGGCAGTTTAATACCGGCAGCGTGGTGTAGTGGTAAAAACACTTGCTACACCACACTTGAGGTAGTGGGTTTAATACCCACTGATCTTATACTGTAGCGCCCTTGAGTAAGGCACTATAAACGGTACGAACTCCAGCACTTAATCAGCAGCATAATTATCAGGCAATTATAATCTATAATATCCCTGCCACAGGCAACTCGAGACTGGGTCGGAGTAACTGATGTCACTCAGGGGTTTAAGTTTGTTAAAATTTTTTGTTAACATTTATCTGTATACCATATGTTAATTTATTTTGCATATAGTCTACATGATTTATTAAAATTTAAATTGTGTATAATCTTACTTCCTGGAAAAACAGCTGTGGTTGAATTAAGACATGTTATATCTCCATTTGAATAAACCAAAACTCTTATACCATACATTTCAGTAACATCTGAATAAAAAATCAAAAATAAATTATGTTCAAAAAAATCCTAATTTTAACAATGTTAGTTTTAATCCGAAGCCTTAAGCATAATTTAGTTGTTTTTAAAAAAAAAAAATTAATACTATTTAACAAGTTTAGTAAAAGAGCAAAAAATAGCAACAAAAAAAAACTGTTTGAAAATACAAAACTTACCTAAATTTTCAATAAGCATTGTTTTTTTCATTGTTAAAGACGTATTATAAAGAATAACATTGTTTATATCATATAGCAAAACATTGAATGACATGTTTAGAAAAGGAGAATTTAAATCCCAAGTTATTCCAAGTGCTTTGTTCACAAATTTTGCATTTATTACAAAATTATTGGCATCTAAAAAATATAAAAATACTCATAGTAAAGTAAAATAATTTTTCTTAATCTAAAACAACTGTAAAAAAACTGTTTTTTTTTATCTCATAAGTAAACAGTTTATTTATAGCACAGCATTTTAATCCTTTTTATTTTTAAAATAAAACTAATTAATTTAACTTTTTAACATTGGTATCCAAAAACTTAAAGTTTAATTTTAAGTTATAGATTTCAGGTCATTTTTTCAACTTAGTTAGTTACCAAAACATAAATAAAAAAAATGTTGATAAAAAATAACAAAAATAATTTTTAAATGATGTCTACCTGCACTACAGCTTTTATTTTCCCCAATTTTCAGAGTATCAAAAGAATAACCCTCAAAAGATTCAAAAGAATCGAGAGAAACTACCCCTTTTCTTGTTGCTGCCAGTATTTGAACCGCATAAAAAGTGTCCGGAATTAAGTTATCCAGTTTAGTAAAAACAAATTGATTTTCCTTCATTTCGTTTGTAACACGGACTTCTATAGATTGATCTGTATTGGCTGGCCCATACATAACCTAAAATATAAAAGAAAAATTAATATAAACTATATGAGAATACAATTTACTGCATTTAAATATACTAAAATTCTTGTAAATACAAATTATCATAATTAAACTTAAAAAAAAAAGTTTTTTCCAACTTTTTTAAACGTGAACCCTTGTC
The DNA here is from genome assembly GCF_963082875.1 of Corella eumyota. Taxonomy (NCBI): domain Eukaryota; kingdom Metazoa; phylum Chordata; class Ascidiacea; order Phlebobranchia; family Corellidae; genus Corella; species Corella eumyota. Next base: position 9,080,460 of record NC_137491.1, read on the forward strand.
TAATATAACGTGTTTTTTAAGTATAAACTATTTCCAAGCATGTTAAATTAAAAATATTACACTTATTACATTACCTTGTAATACAAAATCCTTCCACAACTTTCAGAAGAAGGTAAAGGATTCCAATAAAGTAGCACACTGGTTTGTTTTAAACATAATTCATATGTCTTGATGGTAGCTGGATTTACTTGCTTTGAAGGAACTAAAGAATTAAAAAAATTGTTACTAGGTTGCGATAAAGAGCATATATACATGAAAATTGAAAAAATTTTGTAACTTTTTCCATTTTAGTAATACTTATATTTTAAATTTTTTATTTCATTTTTGCTTATTTTTGGACTTTTTTTAAATTTAAGTTAATGTTTTTAAAATTTTATTTTGTAAAAAAAATAATGAAAAACAAGATTAGCAAATGACTACAAGCCTAAACTTATTTTGTTTTGTTCAATGTTCGTTTTTCTTAAAGGTTTTACTACATTCATTTAAAAGATTATCATCAATTTTTAATTACAGAGAAAAAGGGCATAAGAGTTTTTGGTATTTTTTTATGAATCACATTTTTTAACAGCATAGTTTAATTAAAAAAACTTAACATTTAAAAAAAAAAGGAAATTTGTCTAGAAAAATCGAAGGGTACACCTTATTGTTTAATTTAAAAAAGGTGGTTTTTAACAAAAATTGTTTTTTTAATTGTAAGAACTCAAAATACCAACTAATATTACCAAAACTGAACACCATTTATCCAAAAACTATATTTTGTTATAAAAACTTTGTTATAAAAACTAACTTTAGGTCCTTTTATAGCAAAATATTACTTACTACATTCATCTGTTCGAAATATTAAAGGCTTAGTTTCCAATGAGAGTATTGGCTTTATCGTATTTATAACAGGTAAGTATGTTTGAATAGATATACTATATCTAGTATAAGGTGATAGATGTTTAATAGTTGTAGAACACCAATTTTTCTTGCATTCACTTTGAAAGGCTTGGTGTTTAAAATACCCTGAAAATAATAAATATAGAAGTTTATATTTTATAAATTTCGTTTAATAATATTTTTCTTCATTTGTTGTAATACATTTTTGCATGAGAAGCCAATAAAAAAACATAAGCTTTAGACACTGTTTGTATTACAAGTATGGTGTTGTTTAAAATTTTTTGTTTTTATACTTTTTGTAGTAAAACTTAAATCGAATGCGTCTTCAGTATAATTTATAGCACATACCACTAGAGTTCTGATATAAAACAAGATAGAAAGTTGAATTCGGTCGAACTCCTGCTGACCATCTTAATGTAACATCAGTATCATCAACTTTTACAATGGAAACATTCTGAGGACCAACATAATATTCACCTGAAAAAATAAATTTAAAAAAATTTTAATCAAGAAATAGTAAAGATGGAAAAACAAATCAAATTAAAGTTAAGGCATATGAGGGCAAATGGGTTTATTAGTATCAAGTGGTTAAAAACATCAATCACTTCTGGTTTTGTGGTAAAGAAACATTGTAACAAATGTTTTCTAAATTATAATACATTTAAAGTTTAACTTTAATATATCTAAATTATCTTTATTATTTATTCCTAAATTTTAGCTAGGCAGGCACTTTATTATTTATTCCTAAATTTTAACTATGTTTAAAATTTTTATTATTTCACAAAATTAATATTTAAATTAAATGTAGTTTACCAGCAGGAAAGTTAAAGTTGACAGTCTGAACAGCGGTGCCCAACTTATTTTGAGCGAAACATTGATATTTTCCTCTGTTCTCAACACTAAAATGAATTATTTTAAGCTCCAAATTTTTCCCATGCCTCCTCACTTTTATTTTACCTTCACTTTCTTTAAGTTTAACTGCAAAAATTTAAATTATAAAATAATTAGAATAAATAAATATGATTTTTAAATAGAAAAGTAAAGGAAAATAGAAAATAGAAAGTAAAGGGTATTTTTTATAGTTTTTTACAGTTAATAAAATATTTAAAATGTTGCTGTTTAATAATGTATTATTTTAAGTATAGGTACTTAACATTCAAAAACAACCAAAAAATGGCCCTAATTTATCTAATAGTTTATATATTTGAATTACTTAAAATAATTGGCATAAGATATTAGGTCTTTTACTACAGTGGCGATTTTTTAAATCTTTTTTTTGATATTGACATAATGTTAATGTTTAACCAAGCAAAATTAATGACCATTAACATACAACATGTTAAATAAATATTATGCTTAACCAAGAGACATATTAAAACTATATAAACCAGTTTTGAGATATAAATCATTTTTTATGACATTTTTCGAATTTTTTTTTTTATTTACCTCCGTCTCTATACCAATCCACAAAAGTTTGAGGTACTCCTGTAGCAGTGCAAGTTACAGCTATATTTTGAGCTAAATTTGAATTTATTTCCTTAAAACTGACTGAAATTTCTGGTAAACCTGTTACAAAATTTTGTTTAGAAATTGACAAACAAATTTTTAATAAACCTATTCAAAATTTTAAATGAATATACTTTAAATTTTCAATAAAATATTATAAATATATGTTATTTGTTATTTTATCCACTTTAAAAAGTTAATGTTGTAACTGAATTATGTATAACCTATTACACCTAATAATTGATAATAAAATAAGAGGAAATTACTAAGTTAATTTTGTTAAAAGTAATTTAGGAAAAATTTATTCGGGACGAAAAATAGAACTTCCTGAGTTTTTTTACCAGGAAAAATAAATACTTGTTTAACTTTTATATTTACTTTGAAAAGTAACTTTTGCAGATTTATGAAAAGGTTGTGCAAGGATATTAACAGTGCAAACATATTCAGCATCATCAAGAAGTGTAGTATTAAACAAATATAAATTCCCATTAATTATTTTCGATGTACAATTGTTGCTACATAATGCTTCACCATCTAAAAAATAACAAACAATAAATATTTAAAATCGAAATTACAGCTAAAGTTTTAATATAACTATAATAAAACTGCAATAGATTTTTAGGTAAAAGTTGAAACTGTTTTAAATTTGCACCAAATTTAATGAAAAAACAGTTTAAAAATAGTTTTATTTATATATAAAAAAAATAATCGTGAAATGAAAATAAATTTTAAAAACAACAACTTTACCTTTTCTTGACCAGGAATAGTTTACAATTGAGTTAGATGTTTGTGCTAAGCATTTAAGGACCACAGTATTGCCAGCTAATACAGTTGTATCTTGAGGTATATTTATCCAAGTTATTTGTTCAGTTTGCTTGTCACCTAATTCTACAAAAATCAATTTTAAAAATTTTTTAAGTAATAATTTACAGTTGATTTACAGTGTGTAATACAATTGATTTTTAAAAATTATAAAAGTTGAAAATTACAAAATAGTTCTTAAAAAATGTTGCTTTTCTTTTAAAATGATAAACTAAAAATTTACACAATTTTACAAAAAAAATTAAAATATTTAATTCCTAAAATAAAAAGTTCACAACTTTATTAAACATAATCTATCTACCTGGTGTAGTAACATGAAGTATGGTAGTAATTGTCGAATTAACACCAGTATTAAGCCATGTAGTTTGGCACATATATTGCCCAGCGTCTTTATCGGATATGTTGTATAATTGCAAAACACCAAAAGGTAAGAAGGACAAGCTGTTAAAAAATAAATATAATTTTATGTCATGCTTTAAATAGGTTATCACCAAAAACTGAAATCATGTTTTTTCAATTTTTTTCGATAAAAATACCTATGAGATAGAGGTAGTTCGATTGCATTTTTTGTCCAGACATAGCTAGCTGGGACATGAGGTTTGGATAAACATTGCAGCTCAATTGTACTTCCGTGTTGAGGGTACAAGTTTGCAGGAATACTGTTAACAGGATAAGCTAAGAAAAAACATTTATTTAAAGTATATTTATTATCGAAAATGTTTAAAATCCTAAAAATTGTTGGCAAAACTTCTGTGACAGTGTAATAAGTTGTGTTATAGATTCTATTTGGTAAATCGATATTAATACCATATAAAATTTTATTATTCAGTATTTTTTTTATAAATTGTTGGTTTTTATTTTTTAAATGTGGGTTTATAAGCTAATTTTTTGCCATATACTTTTTTAAGGTTGTTTTACTTATACTTTGACAGCATATTTCTTAAAATCAATTGTGGCAAATAATTATGTCAGTTTCGATTTAGGGTTAAATACTTTACTGAGTTTATATAATGCTGTGAAATGATTTAAATTGTTGTGAAATCCTGTAAAGTAGAAACAACAAAGGATCAAGGGTCATTAAGAATGAGTTTTCTCAAAAAGAAACCTTTTTATATGAGCCACATTTTTCAGTGTCACTGTACGATTTTTTATTTTATTGTTATTTATTAAAACTTACCTATTATAAATTTAATATTTATTTTTTGACTTTTTGTGATTAAAATATAAAATTTATAAATTTTAACCTTTGCCTTAAAACTCAGATTATTTAGTTTTTTTAAAATAAAAACGTTGATGTAAATTTACTTTTCTTGGGGAATATTTATGTATTTAAAAATTGGTTAATACTTTTGCCAATGTTGTTAACAAATGGTAATTCGACAAAATAGTTAAAATGAATGCCAATACCAGTTCGAAAATTTTTATGGCAAATTCGATGAATTTAAGAATGTTTTTATTGAAGTGTTTTTTAATATTTGAGCTTTTTTTACAAAGCAAATGTCTATTCTACCAAGCGATGAAAATTTGTCCTTGCGATTTTTGGATAATTGTAGGTTCGTTTGAACAGCATAGGAATTCGGCAAAATGTCACAAATTAGTTTCATAAAATCGGTTTGTTCGCCCATAAATGACCAGGCCATTATCCTACTGAAAGCACTATAAAACTTAGCCAAGCGTAAGAAAGAGTCAAAATCCTCCGCAGGCCACTTAAACGCACACGCACTAAAGTATTCAGAACTCGAGCGCGCACATACACTGCCAGCGATTAGGTCTATGTTGTCGTCTTATTTTATTTGCCCGACCGGACAATGGCTTCGAAAAACAACGATTGGAAAAGTCGGATCACGTTACAATTCGCAGGATATTGCAGGAAAACTACTAATCCGAATCGCCTTAGAAAGAAACAGGCTTATCGGTAGAAAGGTATTTATAACCTCGTCGAAATGACCAAGCGCCTTAAATAAAACAGAGTGCTCTTTCCATGCCTTCTCTCTTTGCAGAGCAGACGAGCGAATCGCGTGTTTTTGAGCCACGATGCGATCCGTCACAAAATTCTTCAAGCTAAAAGGCGACGTGACGTCACGCGGTCCTCGCTGACCAATTTTTGGTTGAGGAAAGGGCAGCGAAGCGCGCTAAGGCAAAACCGTACGATCTTTTAAGCGCATTTAATGGCCGAGCTAAAGCTACGGCAGATGGACAACTGCGCAAATGGAGAGAGAACCGCAGTGTTTCTTTCAACTTATTGCGCAAAAAGCTATGCGCCCTTGTTAAGGTAAACAGATCGAAGGCCGCGCAGCTCGATTCGGCATTTCCTAGCGATCGCGGAAAAAAACAAAGCCTCCGTTCTCGCCACAAAAAGAGAAACAGGCATCTCTCTCTTTAAACAAGTGGTTTTACGTAGTCCAGTATCGGGGCCCATCGACTTATCTCTATTTAATAAAAGCAAGCGGAAAAACAAGAGCGGGACCGAGCGAAATGTTTGTAACGTGACTTTCAAGCATCATCGTTATAATGTTGTCGCAAACTTACGGAATTCTGTTTACGCGAAAAACAGAAAGTTTGAGCAACTTTTCGCATCGCATTTTTTGACGTACCATCTTAAACAGCCGCGAATTTAGATTTTATCTGAACTATCGCACCATCTTTCCCATAACACTAAATATTAGGTTTTGATTAACTTTATCGAATGACAATAGCAAAAAAAAATAAAACATTTTTTACAAATAAATTGACGTTTTTGCAACATTAGCAAACGATTAAGATCTAAAAATCACAGAAAATAACGACAGCGCAAAAAATCGGGGTCCAGCAATAAAGTCGATACAAAGTAACTTGCCGTGACAAGCGCGACAAGCAATCTTGTATCTTTAATTGGTCAACCGAGATGCTACCTTGACCAATGACCAGACGATCGGTTCGTTCCTATACTAGTGCATGTGACCAAGAAATACAGCGTGGGGCCATGCGCACTTAGGCTTACCGGAAACCGAATTTGGCCAATTCCCCAGACGATGGACGGGCCATCACTACGCACGTACAATGAGCTTTTTTTAACAACAATTGTAACACATTAGGAGTTTCAATGTATCTGACTTTAATAAAAATAAAAGCCCAGAATTGGATTTTTTACATTAAATTTTGGTTTTTATTTAAAAGGTTATGGTCTCATGGACAATAGCCTAACAATGCCAAAGCGAAAAAAATTTGGTGAAAGAAACATTTTACGCTGTTTTAACAATGTATGAGTAATAATTTCTAAATCCAAAACATATGGCCAGTAAGAACCAAACACAAAGCGTTAAGATTCCTTCTTATCGGGTTATTAAAGTGGGAAATGGAGATGTTGTTTACTGCCCAATACGCGAATGTAGTCCGTATAATAACAGCGAAGTAAAAACAATTTCCTAGAAAGTATTTTGTAATAAGAAACTTCCGTTCGTTCCCTGGAAATTTTTGTCGCAAACCAGTATTAAGCCTATGGTCATTTACACTCCATTTTAAAAATAATTTACAAAAGTGTTTTAAGAAATATTGCAAACACGTGCTACCATTACTACTACTATGTTTGTTAAATAAAGAAAAAAAAATGTTACACGGAAAACAATAATGAAGTATTTTGCTTAAATAGCATTAGAATAACAAAAAAAAATGTAAAATAAGACACTGACTTTTATCTACTTAACGTTATAAATTACTGGTTAATTAAAATTTACAATCTACTCAAATACCATTTTTATAAATTATTTTCTACTTACGTGTTACTGTGATCTTTATAATATTGCTAATGAGGCGTTGTCGGTTGGATGAAATTGTACACTGGTACCAACCGGAATGATCCGGTTTTGAGTCGGAAATATAAAGCGATCCGTTCCTGAGGACCATAGGTCCATTGCTGGGTAAATACTGAGGTTCGTTGCTCCTTGAACTCGGAGTGTTTGCAGAATGAGGTATATTTTCAACATTATTGAGGTCGCGCGCATTCGATGAGGAGCTTAAAAGCGGGGCTCGCAAAATCGGCGAGGACTGAGGCAGGTATGTGGGTGAGCGCTGAGGGTTTGGTACAGACCCGGAGTCGGGACCGGACGCGGTACCGGTCCCCGCGGCGCCAACGGGCAATTGTTGATGTCTTTTGTAGGTAGAGTCAATATTAAGATCATTCTTCCGAACCCAGTTGGTCTGGGAATCGAAAGTTGAGCCGGAGCACGGACTTAGCACCGATTGGCCTTCGAAGACATGAATGTTCGAGGTTGGCTGCGTGACAAAGTGAAGATCTTGCAACGGCTCGACGAATACTTTTTCGTCAGCCAATACCACCGTTATACCTGTAAAATTAAACATATATTTTACCGTTTGTTTACCTAATACTATGGGCCTTTAAAAATATTTAGAAAATTAGTGGTAGGCTAAAGTTTAGTAGTGTTTTTATTTTGCTATAACCTTTTTTAAAATAGAACTGTTATAATGTAATTAATAGTTTCTAGCATAAGTGCTTACTACAAAATAGCTGACCAATATTAAATAAGGTAATAGGTAAAAATCGACAGGTGGAATCCAAAATGTTATCGTCATAACAAATCGAAATCGTCGACAATATTTCCAGAGAAAAGTAACACGAGGGTACATTATAGTATTTGCGCCTCTCTCGCTTTAAAACAGAATAACAACACGTAAAAAAGCCCGCGTGTAGCGAAACGAAAAATACGAAGTCATGGCCCATAACCGATTGAAATGGTGTTGTCTATATAAAATGCATGCATAAATACAGCATGCCATCTGGCATCTAAATTAGTCGAAAACCAAGTTTGCAAAAACACAACAGCACGAAAACGAAAAAGAAGCGCAATTTGTCGCCTACATGTCATTAACGAGCACTGGGCTTAAAAGAAACGAGCCGGAGAAGGTCTTAGGCCAAAGCCCGTGGGGGATTCAAAGCGTCACGGTAGGCATTGCAACGATTAAGTGATATAGGCGAACCAAGAGCAAGTATGTGGCCTGCAGCCCATCAATTATGAATGAGCTGAGAAAGTAATTTATTTCCGTAAACGGGAAAGAATTGGATTAAATTCTAACTCTATCCGTGTCCGAAAACAAAAGCTTTCTCCGATAGATCGAAGCCACTACAATAATGAGTGAGCTAAACAAACAAAGAATACAACCGACAAAGGCACAGGACGCCCCACTGACTAAAATTAGAATAACATCTCTGATTGGGAATGGTTTAATTTAAAGTTCACATAAATTAATTGGCATGCAAATTTATGAAGACTCTTAAACGATACTTTACCAACCCACATATAAGATTGTAAAATAATTGATAAAACCACATAACTTACACCACAAAGTTGCAGATTCAATTTATCTTGAAGAATAAAATAATTGTTAAACAGAGATCTTGATATAAATTTGAAACAAACGCTAAAACGTGATGTTTATATTTTGTGTAAAGCATTTAAATAGCAACATTAATAACATTTTGAAGATTGAGTATTTAAGTCTACTTTTCAAAGAAAAGGATTAAATGTAGTTTTTTTCAACAACTTACCTTAAGCCTTCGGTCTATTGTTTTTAAAACCCCGCATTTAATTTAAGCATATAGAAGGAATTGATATAAAAAAATTAAGTGTGTTTAACAAAATGAATCGTTAAAAATAATAATGTCGGTAAATGTACAACATTCCTAGAATGGTGTTCTTTTGCAGTTTATTTAGGTAAACAGAATGTTTAAGTTAGGCGTGGCAGGATATTTAACATAACTTTATGGACAAACAACTTTCAAGTCAAAGCAAAAAAATTGGCTGTTTGCTAGTTAAATTTCAGATTTTAATTACTGTAATCAAGTATGTGTAAACAGAGTTTAGGTCACTTTTTTGATTAATAACGATATAGTTAGTAAATGCTCTAATTGTCACTTGAGTTTAATCATAATTTAGGTTGTATAACATGGATTTTTATACCGTTTAAAAAATGCCGACGACTTTACAATGCCAGGAAATTACAGTGTCAACCGGGTTTGTTGCATTTTTACTAAAAAAAATCAAACCATACGCCCTTTGAATTAATTTCGCGGAAAACTATTCAATTTGCGAAGTTCTCTAAATCGGCGCTCTTATATTTTCACACTGTTGTTAACCGTAATTGAGAAGAATTCGTTCTAAGAATAAACTACCACTAATGCGCCTTACCAAGACCATAACAATCCCGCAAGCCCATACTACTACGTAGACCACATAGCTGTTTACAACGATACGCAAACTGAACGCGCGCTTGTGGTTGAAGCGCCGAGCTATATGTGTTCAATGGTTTTGGTTTTGCCAACCTCAACCCTTTGCGTAATCATACAACATTAACCACTTAGATACACAAACATAATGGAGTTGAACATTGCGTTATAGCAGTTGTGGTGTATTTATAGAATGGAGCAAAGTGTGGTAGAGTCGGTAAAATAATGTTAGGCTATATATATAATATAATATTAGAATGGGAAAATACTATATTTTTTTAATATTTTAATTTCAAATTTAGAATGGAAATTTAATAAAACATTTTTGTTATTAAACTTTTAAATCCTTAACTTATGAACAGTCCCTAAAATTACCGCTGTGCTCATAATAAAATTGACAAAGAACTCACAACAGGGGTTTGGTGGTACTTTTACAACAAAGAAAATCCAAATCAAATGTGATCTTTAAATCTACTTTATCTATTTATCACATACACAATAATAAAATACTAAAGACAACTATAATATTATAACTGCCCCAAAAGCATTTAAAATACATCACTAAAGTTAGTATTGTAGATTTATATAAAGTGTTATTGTAAAATTATAAGATATGTTTATATTATAGTTAGTATATTTCGGGTGAATAGGACAATTGGGTATTATAGCTAATAGCCTGGACTAGCAGCACTAAATTATAATCACAATGCAAGTAACAACCACTTTTAAAGCACTTGTATGCTTTAAAATACACAACCAAATCATTGATAATTTAAACAACAGGTTAAATATATCAATGTCACATAATATTATATATCAGTAGATAAACTAAACATACATATATCTGTTAACTACAAAATTTTTTGAAACTTTTCTTAGTGGTTACACCTGTATAAACTTTAAACCATTTTCATACATATGGTATATAAATATTAGTTCAATGAAAATATGCTGAATATGCCAAATTCAATGAAAATAAAATTTGACTCCATTAAAATGTTTAAAACTAGGAAACCACCGGTCTACAACAATATGTTTACAAAAGTCCCCTAACTGACATAATTTTGTCAGTTTTGTTTAATAAATTGCATGCAACATTTGTAGCAGATGTTGGTAGCATTTTTAGATGCATAGATATCTGGAATTATATATATGATTTAAAAGACAAAGTGGATAAATGATAACAAGAAAAAAAACAACTAAACCAGAAATGGTAAATGATATATATATAAAAATAGTAATTTTATTGTTATTAACCCATTTAAAATAAACTAGTGTGAAAATCTGCAAAAGACAAAGAGTTGTTAAATGGCAAGAGTACCCACAATAATTTTACTGATTTAATATTTTGCTAATTCTTGAAATATAAATATATTTAACCTAACTTTATTTAATTTTTGTTGTAATAGCTTATACTAAAATACAGCCAGCTAACAAGTATTTTAAAAGAAATGTCAAAAAATTAATATCACTTTCTGTAGAAAAATAGGATTTTGTACAACAAAATTTTTAAATCATTATTTTTAACATTTTACCTTAACAAAAAAATAGTCAACAGAAATTGTTAAATTAAAGAAACAACGCTTTAATGCAGCTAATGCAGCGTTATTAAAATTATACAAAACAGATAAAATTTAAATATTGTTGAACACGACCTGTTTTTTTAGGATGTTTCAATTATTTTGCATTCAAATGTAAACAAAAAAATTATGCTTTCGTGTACTAAATAATTTTACCAACAACCAATGATTTTGATTTGCTGCATTTATGCATAATTTCCATAAGTTATTAATAAATATGGATTAACATTATTTAAAGAAACCTAATACTAAAGTTTAAATATCTCACATAATCATTTATTTGTGTAAATGTTTTTAAAACAATAGGTATAAAACTCAGATAATAAAATTGTTTGATTTTTTCATATAAAGCAAAATTTAACAATTTAACAATATATATTGTCCACCAACTATGTCTGTAAAGTAAGACAGCCACACTTTTCAATAAATCACCTTACTTTTCTTATTTTGTTATGTAACCGTCTAACCATTAGACCATAAGGTTAACGCTATAATAAAGTCAGTAAATGCGTTTTCCGAAATTTTGCTTTTTATTTACTACCTAGTGTTCGTGTAATTTGTTATATCTTTCAATTGCCATAACAACTGTGTACCTATTGTCAATGATTTGTTTCAAATCCGGTTGCAATTACATTAATGGTTAGCGGTTTTATAGTAAATTCCTTACCTGTGCATACACATATAACAGCTACTAGCTGACGAATTGTCGTCTTTAATTTGGTTTTGAAAGTCATGGAAATTGTCTCTTTCTACATCTCCATTCCTTTTAGCATCAATACATTACTAAAAATAATTAGCCTAAGCTATTTACAAAGAACTCGTTTTTAATCGACTGTTTGAACAAAAAATAAAAAGCGCGACCCGACCGCAAATCTTTCTCTATAATATCCGTACTGTCGATAATTGGAAACTTTGTGAGACGGGTTCGCGCATGTGCAAACGTTTTGTTAAAATACGAAAGCTAGTTAGCTTACTACTGGCATCGTGCGGTCGAAAATTTTTGGCTGTTAAGGCCTGTTCACACTACAAGTAACGTTGCGTTACGAAACTTTATGAGTTCTAGGAATTTGGGCACCGAACCTCATGTTTATAGGCAGAACAAATTCCTGCAATGCAAGATAATAACAAAATTAAAATCACCAGTAGAAAGGAAAAAAACCCTACCCATTACCCTTGTTAAGCACAACATTAAACAAAAAGAAATACGAAAAAATAAGTCTAAGAACATAAATAATATCGACAACAGAAAAGAATACATAAAAATAAGGCTAAAAACATAAAAAATATCGACAACAGAAAGAAATACAAAAAAATATGGCTAAGAACACAAATAATATCGACAACAGAAAAGAATATAAAAAAAATATAGCTAAAAACATAAATAATATCAACAACAAAAAAGAATACGTGAAAATAAGGCTAAAAACATGAATAATATCGACAACAAAAAAGAATACGTGAAAGTAAGGCTAAAAACATAAATAATATCGACAACGAGGGGACGCCGAATCTATTGGAAAGAAATTGTTGGAACTGATATAAATGGAAAGGAAATAAATGGAAAGGAAACAAATGGAAACGAAACAAATGGAAACGAAACAAATGGAAACTAATCAAATGGAAACGAAACAATTGAAAAGGAAACAAATGGAAAGGAAACAAATGGAACGGGAACAAATGGAACGGAAACAGTTGGAACGGATTTCAAAAAAGCGGATTTTGACGGATCAATTTTAAGGCGGATTTTTTTTAAATGGAAACAAATTGAAAGAATTTTATAAAAGCCGATTTTAAACACAGTTAAGTTGTTTGACAGGCAAGTAGGATAATAGAATAAGTTTATTATAAAATTAGGGTAAGTATAGGAATTTAAATTAATAAAAATTATAGCTTAAAGTATAATTGTTTTGGTTAATTGGGATCCGTTCCATTAGCTTTTTACCGTTAAACTACTATTTGTCGAAAAAATCCGCTTAATCAAGATCCGTTCCATTTGTTTCCGGTTCGTTAGTTTTTTTCCATTTGTTTCCGTTAATTTTTTTTTCCGCCAAAAAGTTATCCGTCAAAGAGTTCCACTTCATTAAAATCCGATCCATTTGTTTCCGTTCCAATTGTTTCCGTTCCAACTATTTCCGTTCCATTTGTTTCGTTTCCATTTGTTTCGTTTCCATTTATTTCGTTTCCATTTGTTTCGTTTCCATTTGTTTCGTTTCCATCTATTTCGTTTCCATTTGTTTCCGTTCCATCTGTTTCTTTCCATTTATTTCGTTTCCATCTGTTTCTTTCCAACAGTTTCTAGCGCCCCGACAACAAAGCAGATTACGAAAAAACATTGGTAAAAACATAAATAATATTGACAACAGAAAAAAAATACGAAAAAAAGGGCTAAAAACATAAATCATATCGACAACGGAAAAGAATATGTGAAAATATGGCTAAAACATAAATAATATTGACAAAAAAGAACACGTAAAAATAAGGATAAAAACATAAATAATATCGACAACAGAAAGAGGTGGTAGTGGTATTATCGTAATGTGTTAGTGGTATTATCGTAAAGTGGTAGCAACATCATCGAAAAGTGGTAACGGCATTATTTGAAAGTGGTGGCAACATCATCAGAAAGTGGTAGTAACATTATTGGAAAGCGGTAGCAACATCGTCAGAAATTGGTAGCAACATCGTCAGAAAAGTGGTAGCAACATCGTCAGAAAAGTGGTAGCAACATCATCAGGAATTGTCGGAAAGTAGTAGCAGCAGAAATCGAAAGTGGTAGCAACATCGTCGGAAACTGGTAGCAACATCGTCGGAAAGTGGTAACAACATCGTTGGAAAGTGGTAGCAACATCGTCGGAAAGTGGTAGCAACATCGTTGGAAAGTAGTAGCAACATTTTTGGAAAGTGGTGGCAACATCAACAACACCATATACACTATAAAATTTTAAATACTAATAATAATAAAATAATCTACTTTACTCGATTTGTTAAAGAAAAAGATGGCTTCGTCCTAAGGACGCTTTTGACTTGGCTTAAACTCTCAACTTAGCTAAAACATAAAAAATATCCTGAACACTGACTAACTTAAACTTAATGACGGACAAGCCGATACAAGAAGTCAAGTTGTGACGTCAGTTGTGACGTCAGTTGTGACGTCAGTTGTATTCATCCGCAACGCATTATGCTAAAGACGTATGAAGAAATAGTTTCTTAACTAATCAAATTTATGAAAAAAGCTAACAACTTCGTTATCTTACTAAACAATTTAAAATAGAAACCTTCATTAATTTTAAATACTTGACTAAATATTAGCTCTATAAACTTACTATTAAACTGTATACCACATGCTTTAACACAAAACCTAAAAGCGTTTCTCTTAAATTCTGCGCTTCGCATAAATTCGGCGCTGATTACCTGAAACGAATTGCCTGAAAAGTTTGTTTATTAAAAATTAAAGTTTTATATTAAGCATTCAAAATTGAGTATAATGTATTTCATAATACTAGTAATTAAAATACATAATTAAAAAGTTATTTTTATTTTTTTATTGGATTTAAATGTTTGTTTATTTATTAAAAATCAAAAATCGATTTTAGGCATTCAAAACTTTGTCTAATGTATATTCTTATATCAACAACTTAAAACTAGGTTAAAAAAATAATTTTTGTTTGTTAGTTATATTTAATTACTTATTTGTTAACTGAGAAATTAAAGATTGATATTATAAAACATTTAAAATAATTTTGTTTTGAAATTTTCTTAGTCCAATAATTTAATATGATTTTAGTCTAATAACTAAACACGTAATATTATATTTATTAATTCAGTTAATATTCATAATTGAGTAATGTTTATGCATAACTTTATTTATTAATATAAAATAATTTAAAAAATGATCAAATAATTTCGAACCATATTTTATTTATCAAATAAATCTAGTTTTGTTTGTTGTAACAAGTAACAACAAGTTAGTTTTAACCTGCCTGCATACTTTTTTAATGTTCTTTAGTAAAAGTCAACATGTTACTATATATAAAAAAACAATGTATTGTTTGTTACAATTATATTTAAAGTATAAAAACGCATAATAAACAATTTATCGTTTACCGAAAAAAATCGTGTACGTAAAATCTAAAATATTTAATGTACGTAGTTTTAGTATTTACAGCAAATTAAAAAAAAATTTAAAAATATAAGACCAATACAAAATAATGACTAAAATTAAACTGCTTTTCATAGATAGGTTGTGAGAACGTTACGTCTAAGTAACTGTAGATAACTCAACGTTAATGGTGAAATCTTAATATATAACCAAGTTGCATATATGCCAACTATTTTTTGTTTACGCAAAAAAATATAGAAAATAAAAGTTTAAAGTCAAACTTTGAGCTTCATTTAAAATTGTAAATCAACGCAATAATGTAAATATAATAGCTTACTAAAGAAAGAACCAATTTATTAAAGACAATTAAACATACTCACTACGAAGCGTTGAATCTAAGTTAAATAATAATATTAAGCGATTGTCCGTTTCTAACAATTAGAAAGTGAACTTCATTTTAGAGTATCAAAAAAAACTAAACTTATTTTACACATAGTCAGTATTTGAGTTGCTAGCTTGCTGTTGTCGGGGGCGAAATGCACGGTAGCTTTCGCGGAACGAACTCTGCATTCTCCGCACTCCTTTTCCGACTTTTCCTTTGTTCCAGTATTCGTCCTCATCACTCTCGACGTAGCAACTTCCACACATCATCAGCGCTCCTCCGACAATTCCGACCGCCATTGCAGCCCAGCCGAGAAACAAAGAAGTACCAAACACATATTTCGTCGTCTGGTTAAATGAGTCAGCTTGGGCAAGAGCAGATTGAAAAGTATAATCTTGTACAATCTTCAAACAAAAGATGTTTTTGATAAACGTTAGATTTAGCCTGTTTAAGTTAAAATTCAAAGACGAGATAGGTTACAAATATTTAGGCATTTCTAAGCAAAAAGAGGTTAATATATGATGGTAACCTGATGTCCATAGTACGAGACTGCAACTCCGATTGAAAAAGCGGAAAGCATGTAAAAGGCGGCAGCAATCAAAGCAACTCTACTCTTAGTTCTCGGCGAACCTTCCATGCAATTTGTACACTCCATGCCAAAAATAGACAAGATCAAAGCAAATACCAGGAAAGCAACTGCAACCATAGCCAAGCCACGAGCAACCTAACATAAAATTATGACAATTTAAAGGCACGTTTCGACTATATGATATCAAGCATAACGTTTATATTGTAGGTAGACATTAGTACTAGGCTAAACCAGTAGAGTGGAAAACCTACTTTTAAAAATCATTCAAGTAAGTACCGGTGTTTTTTTTTTATTTACCACAAACGTTTATACACAAATAAAAATTCCCAAATATACCTGTAATTGCTGTGGTAGTCCTAGAAAGAAAGCGTCGAAATCATCACATTGCCAATGTCCAGTAGATAAAGTTGTACATCGAATCCATATACCTTAAAAAAAGTGTAAAAAACTTTTATTTGTTATAAAAATGTAACTACACTTTGCTTTTATGAATCAAATATAAAATGTAAGCATTTTAATAATCAATAGTTTAAACTGACTTAAATGTTCATAAATACGACATTCCAAGGCTATACTCGTTAAAATATAAGTAAAAGGGTATTTTGCTACCTCAGAAATCGTTTAAATCTTAGTTTGCATTTTAAATTGTTTTTTGAAAATATTGTTAGTTGATTCACGCCAATTACCTTGTTGTCTTACAACTGATTCAATGACTTCACCCTGAGGATCATTTTTTCTCCATTCCGGCAGAATGACCGCCAGAAGCGTACATATTCCGGCTATCAAGCTTACCACCATTCCAATAATTTGTAAAGCACTATTTGCCATTGTTTAAATTTATAGTTGTTAATATGTTAACGAATACAAAATCTAATCAATTAAAACATTTAAATAGATTTTTATTAAAAGTATCAATTAAATATTAAATTTAAAGCTTCGCTAACTAGCTTAATATTGTTACATTCTTAGACTTTATCATTCAGTACAATGTCAGGTAAAAACAATATTGTTATAATAAATCTTTTATCGATATCAAATTGAAATTGTGTGTTCCTTTATATAACAAAGCTTACTTTTACAATTCAACCAATCTAACTTTAGTATATCGCTTGAATGGTTACATACAAAGAATTTCACAGTACGTCGCCTTTAATAGAATTTATAATTATCTAAACTAAAATCTTTGACGCACAAATGTATACAATTACAAACTTATCGTATAACAAATGGAAAGCATTTATTTGGGTTTGTAATATATTTTCAAGCAGTATATTTTTTTCAAAAAACTATTTTTTTTAATTTAAATAAAAACCTAATTACATCATTTTTCTAAATATATAAATTTAATTTAACCATCAAGTAAGTGCCAAACATTAACAAACTTTAATTTTCCATCGTGAAATACTAAACACATTTATATAAACTAAGTAACCTTAAACTATATTATTACAAAAAGCTTAGTTTTAAAATTTCCCTTAACGTATAGTGCTATACCATAAAGCACAACTACTTATCTTTTGTATGAAGCGTTCAATACAGCTTAAAAACCCCTCTTAACGCTTGAAAACGACTTCGCGATTTCGAATAACATGCTACATCAAACATAACAGCAATATCTCCGCTGATACTAATTAAAATTTTATTGCATTTAATTTTTTTAAACCTTAGTCTTAGATAAACCATTTTTTTAAAATAAAAATATTTAATTTGGAATTAATTCGACCCAACAAAACCCTGCTTAGTATGAATATATGTGATTACTAGATAACCCTTCTTTCAGTATCCTAATAATAAATAAGTTTTAATAAGTAATTTGTTAATATAGGTAATATTTTCTTCAAAGTGTCGACATTTAAACAAATAAGGTAAATCTTTTTTATTCTTATATTTTAAATAAAAACTTTTTCTTCTTCTAAATTAAAACCGAGTTGTTTTAAAAACGGCTAACAGAAATAAAACCTGATGTAATTTTAAACGTACGGTACAATAAAAACAAAATCCTTTTTCAGCCCCATAGCTTGGAGGCGCCCATTCAAGCTTGAGAAATTCTCCTTTGAATTTTGCCAATCATTTTGTTGAGGAACATACGTGATGTAACGCTATGTGGAAACATAAGACCGCGCCTACGCTGTTCTCCATATAAGGATAAATCTGGGGTAATATGATACAAATGAAAAACTTTTATACGTTATACATGCACTCTTTAACTACCGCGCTATTTAAAACTGTATACTTTAATACTGATACTGGTAAGTTCGGTAGAACCTGTTAAGTTGTGTTTTGATAAGGACAAGGAGAAACTATCAACATACAATACATGGTCGGGCATACTCTTTCATTGCGACATACGGCTTGTGTCGGCCGAGTGGTTTCGTTCAGAATGAAAATGAAAACATTACGTCAGTCTTTGGTATCACGTGATGTAACATCTCTAAATTTGTGTGGAAAAAAGTTAACCATATAGCCATAAATTAGAATTAATATTTTAAATATAACAACAACATTTTTTTTAATGTTTTGATTTAAAATAAAACAAAAAATGTTTGGTAAAAGAATTATACAATGATTAAAGTATCCAAATTCACTGTAAATGATCAAGACATCAAAGAGAATTACATGATATTCTATCCCAATATCAAGTTTTTTTAGATTAATGTCGCAATTTAAAATTTTATTTCAAAGTTGTACAGTTTCTTTTATCTTTTTAATAACAAGTTGTTTTTAGCCTTTTTTAAATATATTAAGAGAAAAAATTATTATTAAAGGTATATTTATATACAGAATTGTTTAAAACATGATTTTAACATTAGTATTATACAGAAAAGTAAAATGTTGACAAAATGTAAAATAAAATCGACTTTACTACTGTGTTTGTTAACTATAAAAATCATACAAATAAAAATATTTGAAAAATAATTAAACACTTTTGTAAATGTGCTTTGGTAAGAACGGCAATAAGGGGAAACTTAAGCAAAATATGGCCTTTAAGAATCCAATACATTAACCGGCGCTGTGCTATTTTGCGGGTTTAAACTCTCCTCAGGTGCCATATAAACCACCTTAAACGCCCTTCCTCCTTCTTCTTCGCCTCCATTTAATAGACTTCCAAACATTAGAAGTATACTACTTATAATACATATCACCAAAGTAGCCCAGCCGATATATAAGCATGCTCCATACACTGACTTATCACTAATGCTGTCAAATAAGATAGAATTGCTTTGGTCATTCTTAAATTCCTAAAAAGCAAATGTAAATTTATTTACCAAACGCATTAAAGAGTTTCAGTTGCATTATAAAAAAAAACAGGTTAAATCTATAAACAAAGGTTTTAATTTTTTACAAAATAGTTGTCGAAGTTCTAGTTTGGTACATTTGAATATTGAATTAATTAAGTCGAACGGTTTGACTAAAAACTATGTTTTAAAGCTATAACTTACTTTGTATGCATAGAACGAAACGGCAGCTCCGATAGCAAATCCAGCAGGTAGCCAAAAGACAGCACCTATAACGCCAATGATTTTTCTGGCTAAAGAAAAGTTTTTCATACAAAGCCAACAGTTTAGACTTATAAGCGAAATAACGAAACCTATTACAGCAAATCCAATGGCAACGCAGCATAACCTCCTTACAACCTTTTAAAAACTAACCACCCTTTTGTTATTATGACACATTTCATATTTTACATTTTAAAATACTTTTAATTTCTTAACAATATATTTACAAAGCTAAGTTAACAAGTAAATATAATACCTGTATATGGGGTGGCTGACCAAGAAAAAAATTATTAAAGTTGTCACAAATTTGTAGTCCAGTCGGGTCGATCACACATCTTATCCAAATCCCTTTAAAAAGATAATTTGCGTAAGGCGGGCATCAAATTTTTTTAAATGACATAACTTACCGTTGTGTCGAATGACGCGCTCTAAAATTTCCTCAGACGGATAATTTCTTTGCCATTCCGGGACAAACGTCGTTACTAGAATACCAACTACACCTATGCTCGACAAAATAAAACCAGCAAATTGAAGTACATTATTGATGCTCATGGTTTTGTGATTACCCTTACCTGCTTCTAACAAAAAAATGTAATATAAAGTTAGACTATACTCTGATACTAGTTGTTTGCTAAATCTATTTGCTAAGTCTTAAATTGTTTGGCCCTTTTTATACCACTGTCATTCTGCTAGAATTTTTTTTTTTTTTAATCCTAGCAGAACTCCGCATTTTTCCGCGTAAGTGTATGTTAATATAAATTGGTAAATCGGTAATACAAAAAACTAAACATAATAAATTATATATTGTTACATGAATGTTAATATTATTCTCTTTGTTTATTCCGATGTCGACTCGGATAATAAACCAGGCAATTTTGCAAAATGCAGATTTTGCGGTAGCGCAAATTATCGACCTTTTAAATAATATTAAATAAACAATATTAAAAGTTATATTAAAGTCAAAAAACAATAAAGAAACAAGATTTCGCTCCGACCCAATTAAAAATACTTTCCGACATTTAACATCATATTAAACGAATTAAAAAGAAGGTGTATGTTAATTTTCAAAATAAACAAACTTAGTTTACGCGAACTATTGACCGAAAACTGTTAACAAATATGTCGAAAATTCGGCAAATCTTTTTATTTCCGAGTTATTTTAAAATACTTTCCGACATTATGAAGTTCAAAAAAATTTAATCACAGCTAGGTTCTGCAATTATATAAAAGTTTGCGCAGTTTTAAGTTGCACATTTTGCGTTTCGCTAATTATCGACATTTTAAATACTATAAAAGAAACAATATCCCGCTCCTTTAGGCCAAAAACGAATCCCACTCTCCAGCAGAAACTACTTTCCCCAAAAAATATACGAGCCAAGTTTTATTCATAAATAAGTAATTGTAAATTAAAATTGCAAGCAAAGTTTAAAGCGAAACAACCTTTGTTTGCAAAAGTTATAGTAATTTCAAAAAACAATAAAGAAACAAGATTTCGCTCCGGCCCAATTAAAAATACTTTCCGACATTACGAAATTAAAAAAAAATTAACATCATATTAATTGAATTAAAAAGAAAGTTTATGTTAATTTTCAAAATGAACAAACTTAGTTTACGCTAACTATTGACCGAAAATTGTTAACAAATATGTCGAAAATTCGACAAATCTTTTTATTTCCGAGTTATTTTAAAATACTTTCCGACATTATGAAATTGAAATAAATTTAACACCATATTAAACGAATTAAAAAGAAGGTGTATGTTAATTTTTAAAATGAACAAACTTAGTTTACGCGAACTATTGACCGAAAACTGTTAACAAATATGTCGAAAATTCGGCAAATCTTTTTATTTCCGAGTTATTTTAAAATACTTTCCGACATTATGAAGTTTAAAAAAATTTAATCACAGCTAGGTTCTGCAATTATCTAAAAGTTTGCGCAGTTTTAAGTTGCACATTTTGCGTTTTCGCTTATTATCGACATTTTAAATACTATAAAAGAAACAATATCCCGCTCCTTTAGGCGAAAAACGAATCCCACTCTCCAGCAGAAACTACTTTCCTCAAAAAATATACGAGCCAAGTTTTATTCATAAATAAGTAATTGTAAATTAAAATTGCAAGCAAAGTTTAAAGCGAAACAACCTTTGTTTGCAAAAGTTATAGTAATTTCAAAAAACAATAAAGAAACAAGATTTCGCTCCGACCCAATTAAAAATACTTTCCGACATTATGAAATTAAAAAAAATTTAACATCATATTAATTGAATTAAAAAGAAAGTTTATGTTAATTTTCAAAATGAACAAACTTAGTTTACGCGAACTATTGACCGAAAACTGTTAACAAATATGTCGAAAATTCGACAAATCTTTTTATTTCCGAGTTATTTTAAAATACTTTCCGACATTATGAAGTTGAAATAAATTTAACACCATATTAAACGAATTAAAAAGAAGGTGCATGTTAACTTTTAAAATGAACAAACTTAGTTTACGCGAACCATTGACCGAAAACTGTTAACAAATATGTCGAAAATTCGACAAATCTTTTTATTTCCGAGTTATTTTAAAATACTTTCCGACATTATGAAATTAAAATAAATTTAACACCATATTAAACGAATTAAAAAGAAGATGTATGTTAATTTTTAAAATGAACAAATTTCGTTTACGCGAACTATCGACCGAAAACTGTTAACAAATATGTCGAAAATTCGGCAAATCTTTTTATTTCCGAGTTATTTTAAAATACTTTTCGACATTATGAAGTTCAAAAAAATTTAATCACAGCTAGGTTCTGCAATTATATAAAAGTTTGCGCAGTTTTAAGTTGCACATTTTGCGTTTTCGCTAATTATCGACATTTTAAATACTGTAAAAGAAACAATATCCCGCTCCTTTAGGCCAAAAACGAATCCCACTCTCCAGCAGAAACTACTTTCCCCAAAAAATATACGAGCCAAGTTTTATTCATAAATAAGTAATTGTAAATTAAAATTGCAAGCAAAGTTTAAAGCGAAACAACCTTTGTTTGCAAAAGTTATAGTAATTTCAAAAAACAATAAAGAAACAAGATTTCGCTCCGGCCCAATTAAAAATACTTTCCGACATTACGAAATTAAAAAAAAATTAACATCATATTAATTGAATTAAAAAGAAAGTTTATGTTAATTTTCAAAATGAACAAACTTAGTTTACGCTAACTATTGACCGAAAATTGTTAACAAATATGTCGAAAATTCGACAAATCTTTTTATTTCCGAGTTATTTTAAAATACTTTCCGACATTATGAAGTTTAAAAAAATTTAATCACAGCTAGGTTCTGCAATTATCTAAAAGTTTGCGCAGTTTTAAGTTGCACATTTTGCGTTTTCGCTTATTATCGACATTTTAAATACTATAAAAGAAACAATATCCCGCTCCTTTAGGCGAAAAACGAATCCCACTCTCCAGCAGAAACTACTTTCCTCAAAAAATATACGAGCCAAGTTTTATTCATAAATAAGTAATTGTAAATTAAAATTGCAAGCAAAGTTTAAAGCGAAACAACCTTTGTTTGCAAAAGTTATAGTAATTTCAAAAAACAATAAAGAAACAAGATTTCGCTCCGACCCAATTAAAAATACTTTCCGACATTATGAAATTAAAAAAAATTTAACATCATATTAATTGAATTAAAAAGAAAGTTTATGTTAATTTTCAAAATGAACAAACTTAGTTTACGCGAACTATTGACCGAAAACTGTTAACAAATATGTCGAAAATTCGACAAATCTTTTTATTTCCGAGTTATTTTAAAATACTTTCCGACATTATGAAGTTGAAATAAATTTAACACCATATTAAACGAATTAAAAAGAAGGTGCATGTTAACTTTTAAAATGAACAAACTTAGTTTACGCGAACCATTGACCGAAAACTGTTAACAAATATGTCGAAAATTCGACAAATCTTTTTATTTCCGAGTTATTTTAAAATACTTTCCGACATTATGAAATTAAAATAAATTTAACACCATATTAAACGAATTAAAAAGAAGATGTATGTTAATTTTTAAAATGAACAAATTTCGTTTACGCGAACTATCGACCGAAAACTGTTAACAAATATGTCGAAAATTCGGCAAATCTTTTTATTTCCGAGTTATTTTAAAATACTTTTCGACATTATGAAGTTCAAAAAAATTTAATCACAGCTAGGTTCTGCAATTATATAAAAGTTTGCGCAGTTTTAAGTTGCACATTTTGCGTTTTCGCTAATTATCGACATTTTAAATACTGTAAAAGAAACAATATCCCGCTCCTTTAGGCCAAAAACGAATCCCACTCTCCAGCAGAAACTACTTTCCCCAAAAAATATACGAGCCAAGTTTTATTCATAAATAAGTAATTGTAAATTAAAATTGCAAGCAAAGTTTAAAGCGAAACAACCTTTGTTTGCAAAAGTTATAGTAATTTCAAAAAACAATAAAGAAACAAGATTTCGCTCCGGCCCAATTAAAAATACTTTCCGACATTACGAAATTAAAAAAAAATTAACATCATATTAATTGAATTAAAAAGAAAGTTTATGTTAATTTTCAAAATGAACAAACTTAGTTTACGCTAACTATTGACCGAAAATTGTTAACAAATATGTCGAAAATTCGACAAATCTTTTTATTTCCGAGTTATTTTAAAATACTTTCCGACATTATGAAATTGAAATAAATTTAACACCATATTAAACGAATTAAAAAGAAGGTGTATGTTAATTTTTAAAATGAACAAACTTAGTTTACGCGAACTATTGACCGAAAACTGTTAACAAATATGTCGAAAATTCGGCAAATCTTTTTATTTCCGAGTTATTTTAAAATACTTTCCGACATTATGAAGTTTAAAAAAATTTAACACCATATTAAACGAATTAAAAAGAAGATGTATGTTAATTTTTAAAATGAACAAATTTCGTTTACGCGAACTATCGACCGAAAACTGTTAACAAATATGTCGAAAATTCGGCAAATCTTTTTATTTCCGAGTTATTTTAAAATACTTTTCGACATTATGAAGTTCAAAAAAATTTAATCACAGCTAGGTTCTGCAATTATATAAAAGTTTGCGCAGTTTTAAGTTGCACATTTTGCGTTTTCGCTAATTATCGACATTTTAAATACTGTAAAAGAAACAATATCCCGCTCCTTTAGGCCAAAAACGAATCCCACTCTCCAGCAGAAACTACTTTCCCAAAAAAATATACGAGTCAAGATTTATTCATAAATAAGTAATTGTAAATTAAAATTGCAAGCAAAGTTTAAAGCGAAACAACCTTTGTTTGCAAAAGTTATAGTAATTTCAAAAAACAATAAAGAAACAAGATTTCGCTCCGACCCAATTAAAAATACTTTCCGACATTATGAAATTAAAAAAAAGTTAACATCATATTAACCGAATTAAAAAGAAGGTGTATGTTAATTTTTAAAATGAACAAATTTCGTTTACGCGAACTATCGACCGAAAACTGTTAACAAATATGTCGAAAATTCGACAAATCTTTTTATTTCCGAGTTATTTTTATTTCCGACAACAGACATTTTATGCGAAAATACAAAAATTAAAAATGTTTTTTTTCAGGATTTAGATTTATACAGGTGTTGGGTTGTTTTTACTTTGTTTAAAATTGCGACAAACTTTAATTCTGGCATACAAGCCAATGTATCAATTGCACACTTGCATTTCACAGGTTTATTAAATAGTGACAACATTTGTTGGTTTAATTCAGTTATGCATGCTGTAATGGCAATAGTTGAACCATTTTTCATAACCGAAACCATGATAAATACTATAAATTCAGATTGGCTTAATCTTTTTCAATTAATTCATACAATTAGTTTAAACGATAACGTTGATAATCAATTTCATTTAGAAACCGTAAAAAAAGTTTGTATGAGTTATAATTTTAAATTCGGAAATCAACAGGACGCAAGCGATTTTTTTGTAAAAAATAATGATTTTTGTGACTTGTTAAATTTGATCGGTTGTGACACAGAAATTTTATGTAGTTCGGTTTTAACTTGCGAATCGTGTAATTTGGTTCGTCCCGCAAACTTTCAAATAACCCCTAATATAATGTTAATTCCGATCAACCCTACAATTAAGGATAGTAAATTATCAAGTTATATTTCTAATTATTTTAAAGCAATTAATGAACCCGATAACTGCCAGGAATGCCCTTGCAAAAATATCAATAATTGCAATTTTATTAATACCCCAAGTTTATTAGTAATATCCTTATTTAGAGCAGGCGAGCTGCAAAAAATTCAAACTCCAATTTGTCCCGACAAACATTTAGAATTCTTTAATTCCGATTCTAATACTCAAAAAACTTATAAGTTAAGGTCTGTCGTAGTGCATTTGGGCGCATCTCTTGTTTCTGGTCATTACGTAACTTATAACATTTTGGACAATGGCAAAAATATATATAAATGCGACGACACTGCTGCAACAATAATTAAAACTGTTAATCATGAAACGGCTTACGACGACATTAATAAAAACGGCTATTTATTTTTTTATACGTTAGTTGGTACTACAATACTTGGTGACGATGATAATAGTTGTGATGTTCCCGAGAAAAATGTAATTTTACCCACAGAAAGTCATAAAACAGAAGCGAATAACATTATAAATACTGATCTTAAATCGACCTTAAATAAGCAGGTAGATGGCGGCGACAATTTACTTGGATGTAAAACTTTCGATAATAATGATTTTAGGTCTTTACATAAACTTAAGACTTTCTTTATGGACTTTAGTTACAATTACGTAAAAGATGTTTCTTGGCCAGAAACAAGTAGCCCGTTGTTACAAAATGTACAAAAACAAATTTTAACTATCATAACATTGCCATTTGATAAATCAAAAAACACTGTATATGGTTATCGTCATTCTTTATTTTTAAAGGGTAGAAATTACAAACTTAGTCAACACAATATATTTAGTTGCCCTGTAACTGAAAATATTTATCGCAACTTAACTTTTTTATCAAAAATCAATTTTGTCTGGAACAGCACATAGGGCATTTCACAAAAAAAATCGGTGAATTTGTTATTCCACCCAGAATTCGTTTATTGTTTAAACCATCTATCTTAAATTACAAACATGATCTTTATAATCATCTTTTAAGTTCAAACAATGAATTGGGTTATTGTGAAAATTATGTTAGACAAGTTTTAGATAGTGAAATATTAATATTTTTTTATGCAGTTTTACAAAATAAAACATATACTCAAATTTGTCACGAATGGGGAATTTGTTGCGTAACCTATTGCGACAACCTTGAATCTAGCTGATAGGTGAGCAACATTCAAACTGCTTTTATATGCATTTCTTGAAAAATCAAAGACTTACTGGTCAGGTAAACGTTTATAGTCTGATGTATATACCAAACTGATAAGGGCAACTTAAAACCAGATTTTTTCTATTGAATTAATTCCAAAACAAATTTTCATTTCAGTTTTATATTCTTATTGTATATTTTTTCTCTATAACAATTGCCTCTTATTTAAAACAACTTTTTAATTTACACCCTTCTATTAAATCTATCTATTAATTTAAATATGTGCTATAATTCTATTATTATCTGTCTCTGTTATTTCTATTTTATAATTTTTGTTTTCATTTATCTAAATTTTTTGTAGTAACCGATTGACTTTTTAACTTTTTTGCCACTTTTTAACCACCAACAACAACAATTACTACTATATCTACAAAACACATTTTCATTTTTTATCTTTCTTTTTCTTTTCTTCTTTCCCGGATGAAGAGCAACCCCTTGTCGTGGGATCCGGGCTTTTAAACTAAGATTGCTCAATAATTAACTTTGAAAATTTAATTCCCATGGTATTTAAAAAAAAAAAATTTTGATCGATACCTTACGTTATTTAAATTTGTTCAACTTAAAACTTAATAGTCTTTTATTTCAGTATAGATTAAATATTGTCAGGTTTTTATTAATTTTCTAATGTCGAAAAGTATTTCAAAATAACTCGGAAATAAAAAGATTTGCCGAATTTTTGACATATTTGATATCAGTTTTCGGTCGATAGTTCGCGTAAACTAAGTTTGTTCATTTTAAAAATTAACATACACTTTCTTTTTAACTCGTTTAATATGGTGTTAAATTTATTTCAATTTCATAATGTCGGAAAGTATTTTAAAATAACTCGGAAATAAAAAGATTTGCCGAATTTCCGACATTTTTGTTAACAGTTTTCGGTCAATAGTTCGCGTAAACTAAGTTTGTTCATTTTGAAAATTAACATACACTTTCTTTTTAATTCAATTAATATGATGTTAAATTTTTTTTAATTTCATAATGTCGGAAAGTATTTTTAATTGGGTCGGAGCGAAATTTTGTTTCTTTATTGTTTTTTGAAATTACTATAACTTTTGCAAACGAAGGTTGTTTCGTTTTAAACTTTGCTTGCAATTTAATTTACAATTACTTATTTATGAATAAAATTTGGCTCGTATATTTTTTTGGGAAAGTAGTTTCTGCTGGAGAGTGGGTTTCGTTTTTCGCCTAAAGGAGCGGGATATTGTTTCTTTTATAATATTTAAAATGTCGATAATTAGCGAAAACGCAAAATGTGCAACTTAAAACTGCGCAAACTTTTAGATAATTGCAGAACCTAGCTGTGATTAAATTTTTTTAAACTTCATAATGTCGGAAAGTATTTTAAAATAACTCGGAAATAAAAAGATTTGTCGAATTTTCGACATCTTTGATATCAGTTTTCGGTCGATAGTTCGCGTAAACGAAATTGTTTATTTTAAAAATTAACATACACCTTCTTTTTAATTCGCTTCATATGATGTTAATTTTTTTTTTAATTTCATAATGTCGGTAGTATTTTAATTCGGGTCGGAGCAAAATCTTGTTTCTTTATTGTTTTTTGATTTTACTATAACTTTTGATACTGTTTATTTAACATTATAAAAAATGTCAATAATTTGCGCTAATGCAAAATCTGCATCTTGCGAAATTATTGGTTTAATATCGGAGTCAAAATTGGGATAAACAATGAGAATAACATTAATAGAACAATAATTAATTTATTATTTTTAGTTTTTTGTGTTACCGATTTACCAATTTATATTAACATGCACTTACGCGGAAAAATGCGGAGTTTTGCTAGGATTAAAAAAAAAAAAAAATTCTAGCAGAATGACAGTGGTCTTTTTATAAGGTAATTGCCATGCTATCTCATTCCTTGTGGTAATTCGAACAGGCATCACAAATAGTAATTTAAAGTCTGACATATAACATTAATAACAAAAATATTGTTTAGTATGTTTTGTTCTATTGTACATAGATCCCACAGTCTAACAGTTTGGTTTTAAAAATTGAGTTTTGTAAAATTTCCAAAATTCAAGACTTGAAGGCAAATTTCATTGCTGTAATGTTTAACTTGCATTGCATGAAAACGTCAAAATGTATAATTCTTCTTCAATTAAATTCTTCCCCAATTAAACTAACCTTTTTTAAAATATATTTTTACTGTTAACTTTGTAACTTCAGTTTAAAATCTTATTTCCGCTGATTTCTAACGTTCTGTCTCTGCACAAAACAGTCATGTGGTGCAATATCACATTCCTTTCCGCTACATTCCAAATCATACAATAGAACAAAACAGAAAAAGCTGTTAACGAAAAAAAGCTTAAAAATTCAGTTAAACCACTTAACACAAATTCCATGCAAATAGGGGGATTTTTACCCCGTACACTAAAGAAATCATAAAGAAGCAGGGTTTATGTTTTAATTATACTGAAATTTTCTACTTTGTACAAAATAGTATTATAATTAAAATAAGTTTAAAAAAGTCGTATTTTTGCACAACAAAAGTGTGTTTTTAATTAGACAAGGTAGATTTTAATAACAGAGTAGGGTTATGTTGATAATATTGATAGTCTGTTAAGTTCTGATAAACCTGTTTAGTTATGTTCACAGTACATGGTTGGGCTTACTATTTTATTGCAACATACCGCTTGTTTCGCCTGAGTGATTTTGTTCAAAGTGACAACCCATTACGTCAATCTTTGATGTCTATGGATTTTCGTGTAGGATAAAATTAACCTTTATAAACATTCGTGATCAATTTTTGCAAAAAAAATTTCTTTTTTTATTTTGTTATGGTTAAAATAAAATAAAACATAATTCTGGCTTACTTGTTGATAAAAGAAAAATTTTAAAATCACATTTTTTTAAATATACTATAATATAATTAAAGTATCTAGATCAACTTAAAAGATGTGTTTATCAAAGACAATTTGCCAAAAGATATCATAATATAATATAAAGGTTTTATTGTTTAAGGTCGCAATTTAAAATGTCATTTTAAAAATTTTATTTAACACAAACAGAAAAATTATAAACACTTGAATGTTTGTAAAAAATAATGGTAATGTCAAAATCAGAATAATCTTAATAAAATAACAATTGGAAGAAAATGCAAAATGTAAAAGTAGTAAGGAATAATAAATTGTAACTAACCTGAAGGAACTTGAATTTAAGCACAGTGTTTTATTAAATAAAAAATAAAATCGACCTTACTTGTTTTTAAACTATAAAACCAAACGAATAAAAAAAAATTGAAATGAAAAAAATACAGTTAAACTACTTTCGTAGACTTTAACAAAAAAGCGCATTTTTAAATCTTAAAATCTTGCTTTAAACCGTTCTAAACGTATTCCGTGTTGTATTTCGGTTTGGAATTATGAACAGGTGCTCTATAATGCGGTCTGTAAGGTGCTCTATTATCTTCATCGTCGCTATAACGACTTCCACACACTAACAGTAATCCACCAATGAAGCAAATCACTAAAGTAGCCCAGCCGACGAATAAGCATGCCCCGTATACTTGCTTCTGGCCAATTTCTCCGCTAAACAAGATGAGATCCCTGTTGTAATTTTGAAGAACCTAAATGAATAATATATTTTAATTTATCAAACCAAATAAAATATGTATTTAATTGAAAAAAATTTGCCACTAATGCAACAGTATAAATATGAAAGCAGACCTTTTTTTTCAACGAATTACTTGCTGTTTGTGCTACGTATTTTGTATTAGGTCCATTTGTTATCTTTAGTTTTGACTTTAACTCAGTATCTAGGCTGTTAGTACACTTACTTCATAAGAATAGTACGAAACAGCAGCTCCAATAGCAATTCCACCTAGCATCCAAAATCCACCGCCGATCATAGCTACTCTACTTTTAATATGAGGAGAGTCGTTTAAGCAGGAAGAACACTCCATACCAAGAAGTGAGATAACAAAACCTATCGCACCTAGAACTACTGCAGTACAACATAAACCCCTTGCCACCTTGTAAAAATAAAACACAGAAATGTTAAATTTCAATTGTCAAAAAAGAGTGCAAATCGTCAAAAAAGAGTGTCAAATTTTAAAAAAGCCAAAAAAGAAACCAAGTCTTTTTTAAAAAAGTTAAAAATAAAAATATAATGCTTTTGCCTTTAAAAGGGTTAAGTTTAATACCTGTAGTGATTGTGGTAGACCAATAAAAAAAGCATCAAAATCGTCACATTGCCATTGCCCAGTCGGGTAAGATACACATTTTATCCAAATACCTAAAATAATTTAGATTATAAAAAAAAGAAAAGAGTAATTTAGTGTTTTTAAAATTTACCATAAATATCTAGTAATATTTTTCATATGACGTCACAAAATCTCTTTATATGACGTTACTAACCTTGGTGTCGAATGACGGTCTCCAAAAGCTCGTCAGAAGGATCATTTCTTCGCCATTCAGGCACAAATGTCGTTACTAAAATACAAATCCCGCCTATGCTCGAAACAATAAAACCAACTAACTGAAGTACACTGTTCGTCATGGTTTTGTGAATACCACTAAACGCTTTTAACAAAATATTTTATGGTTAGACAACTATGTGGTTACGACAAATTGGTTATGAAAAAATTGAAAGTTAATGTTCTATTTCTAATGCACAGCTGTAATTTAAATTTCCATAGCAAAAGCGATGCATAAAAATCTGATTTGATCTCATAATATAATTTTTTTCAATTACTACCAAAATTAAACCAACTGCTTTTAATCGATTGTCCAATGTTTTATAGCTTATGTTGTAACTTTAGCTAGTTGTAAAACTTTCTCCAACGTTATTAGAGTCTGACCTTCTGTCTTTTTCACAAAACAATTTATTTCAAGCAATATCACATTTCATTTTATAACATTCCAAACCTCGTAATAGTAGAATACACTGACTGGTTGTTTACTAGAAAAGCCTCTGAAGGCAGCTTGCTTGGCAATACAATTATAACTATGATGTATGTACTATGCTTGCCAAAAATCATATTCACTAATACCCTATTAACGCAATGTATTGGCATTGCGGTTGGCCCATATTTTTTTATTTAATCCAGGCTTATTATTGTATTTCTTTCCTTTTATTTTTAATCACCCGCTGCAAGTACCAAAATATAAATCGCTTATAACAAATAAACCGATGAGTCAAATACCATTTTTTGTATTTTCTTGACTTCTTAAATTCGGAAATTTAATCTAAATTTTCTACCTTTGAATTTTTTTTTATTTTAGGCATGTAATACTATTACAGTTTAAGGTATGTTAGTAGCCTAAGCATAAGAAATCTGTTACAACATATAAAATATGTGATTCGAAATAGCTTAATAAATTATCGATTATTAAATGCGCCGTAAACTAATTGTTGTCGCCACAAATATTCATGTACATTTTATAAGTATTCAGCATAAAAGCGGTATAATAAAAACGGACTAGTTCGCTTTCTCTTGTTAACGCTTTCATATAAACAATACGTTTACAATAGAAGCCTTCAATATAAAGCAAGGAAATAGCGTGAGCTAAAAGGATCAACAGGAGTTAAATGTAGTGTGGGGTTACAACAATACAGCAGTTTAATATTTTGAAACCAATTTTTGGGAACAAAATCAACCTTCGTTTTAAATTAATTTATAAGATTGGGTTTTCAGTTTTGGTTAATGATTGAATTAAATTAGGAATCCACTGTTTCTATGGTAAAGCTATTCTGTGGCTTCATATTTAATACGTACACTGTCTGGAACAGATTAACTTGTTTCACCAATACCCTAAAAAATGTTTTTGTTGTGTAAAAGTTGTTTTAAAAATCTAAACCATGACAAAACTTGTGTGGTATTGCAAAATAACTGGTAAGTTTCAATAACTTGCAAGAGATAGTAGTTTTTAAGTGAAGCCTACATAACTATAAATCTTTAAAAGTCTTCTAAATAAAATAAAAAACTGAACATATTTTTAAAACAAACAACAAACTTAGTTTATTAGCAAATCAGAGACTGCAATCATTTAACAAATTCCGCCAATATAATAGTTTTAAAAAAATGAAAACATTTTCATTTTTCTGAATAAAATACAATATAGGCTACAGATTTTCAGTCGGTTAATGTTACAGTTAAATACGCAATAAAAACAAGTCATGCACTCACAACACGTGAATGAACTTAAAAACATAATTGAAAGAAATTGGTAGATACCCTTATATGTACAATGGCTACGTATCTACAACCTAGGCTAGATGCTAAACAGAAAGGCCAGTTTTTGCCATATAGTCGTGTCTGCAAAACTTAATAAAATTGAAGAATATTTGAAGAGTTCCGCAAGATATATTAAGCAAAAAAATCTGAAAAACTTATGCTTAACAAGTAGTAATTTCTTTTATAAATTTTCAATGTCAAGTTTTTTGGATAAGTTTTAGCAAGAAAGTCTCTGATAAGGTCAGACAGCATATCATATCATTCAATTACTGGAGATTTAGTAAGGCAAGTTTGTACAGAAATGTAAATACAACGACTGGTTTTGTTTAACTACGCCAGCATAGTAGTTTTTACCCAAAGTTGTAGACGCATTTTTTGTTTTTTTAATAACGACCAAAAACTCTGGGTTTTTTCTTTGGGTAGCGTGGACCGTGACGAATGTCTTCCACGTATTTCGGCTCGGTTTCATTCGAACCGTGGCGACGGCAAATGTGACGTTGACAGTTGTATCTGAATCCAGAAATATAACAAGTTATAAAAAAATAATAACTTCTAAATAAGAAAAAAATGTCACTCCACAAGAACAGTACACAATACAACACAATAAGAGGTTGTATTTAAGCAGTGGATACTGAAAAATACCGATTTAAAGCTAAAAAACAAAAAATCAAAGATAATTTGTTACTTACTTGCTGGTAAAGGGAGCCCCACATATTGTACAATGCCAGGGATGAGGAATATTATGTTCGTCCAAATGTTTTTTTAACTCTTCAACATCTTTGGATGTCCTGCGGCATACTCCACACACAAAGTTCTGCAAAAAAATAATCGAAAGGGTTTTTTAAAGAAAATTATGTAAAAGTGTTTAAAATTATATCAAAAAGGCCAAAGTGTTTTGTAAATGTATATAGCATAATATTGTGTACTAACCTTACTAGCGCGATATTTTGCGGATGGTTTTAGAATTAGTTTTGGAGATCTTTTTGACTCTTCCTCTTCCAACTATAAAACAAGTTTGAAATCAATAATCTAAATCAGCTAATAAATTAAAAACCAGAGTCTATACCTACAAAAGAGCTTTTAAAATGACTTATTAAAAACGTTACAAAAATCTTAATTTCCCTTTAACCTTTTTTCTTGACGCCGATCGTCGTCTTGCTTTCCACGGCAAAGCAATTTCAACGTTTCCATTTTCCTGTTTATCCTCTTTCGTTACGCTCACTTCGTCGGTCACTTCGTTGGTAGTAGGCGCTGTTTCATTATTATGAATATTGTCGTCAGCTTGTTCGGTTTTGACATCCTGGATTGTAGGTTCGATTTCTTCGATTGCCTCGTGATTGATTTCCAGATTTTCGTTGTCGATTACTAAGTTTGAGTTTTCTGCTTCCTTCTGTTAATTTAAAGCATATTTTTTTTTTAAATAAACTTCAAAACAAGAAAGATAATAATATCATTTTACCACTAAGTAAATTTTAGTTAGCTATGGTTTCTTTAAGCAGTAATTATTTGATCATACAATAAACGTGTGTAGAATAAATGATATGCATTTGCCAAAATTCGAAATCTCATTTTTAGTATTATTAAAATTGATAAATCCTACTTAAAAATTTACTATATTCTGAGCTGTTTTTTTATTATTTATGAAGTCATGTTTTAGAAACAAATATATTATTTTACCTCAGGTTCTTCAAAGCTGTTATGCTCTACATCTACATCCATTTCTTGCTTTACCTCAATCTTATTTACAGGCGGTTCCACTGCTTTGGTGGGCGTAACGTTGTTGGGTGGGGGTGACCTAGAGTCGGTGGGTGAACTTGAATTTTGAATGGGTGACATTGGGGCCTCGACACGGATGATTAGGTCCGAAACCGTGGTCGTTTTTCGTGAGATGTTATGTTGGTGTTGTAGGTGCCGGGCGGCGTTGTTGCGTTTGGTAAAGCCAACCATACAAACACTGCATTTAAACGCCTGCAAAATCGATTGAAATTAATTAAAATACAAAGACACTAACAATATCAATAAATATAAATTGAGGTGTGGTGGTGTGGCGTAGTGGTGACCGGCAGCGCGGTGTAGTGCTCAGAACAATTGTTTTTACTACATAAAGTCTTGGGTTCGATCCCAACTGCTTTAATGCTGAAACGCCCTTAAGTAAGGCTATAATTGTTGGCCATTTATATTACATAATGTCCCTAACTGCCAAGGAAAACTCGAGACTGGGCCGGGGTAACTGGGCCAGGGTAACTGGCCCTATGTTTGGGTCGTAAATTGATAAAAAAAATTGATAATTAACCTTAAATTTATCTGGAAATCGGTCTGGAGTTACAACCGCTTCTTTTCGAGGTGGAGTAAACAAAGAAGGAGATATAATTGCTACTTGACGACCGGGTGATCCGTGCTCCGTCTCTTCCACAGGATCTTCCGGATCTGCACCATTTAACGGAGACGGAGATGGGTTAAAGGACTTGTTGGGATGAGGCGAAATAGAAGGAGAAGCGTTCCTACTTCGGTACGTAAATGCGTTTTCTATCTTTACCAATATGTCCTAGAAAATTTAAAATTAACATATAAGGTTTTTCACATATAAGGTTTAACTTTAGTAATTTTGGTAATTTTAAATACGTTACCTTGAAGTTAGGATGGTCTTTGGTAATATCATGTAATCTTTGTAGATGTCGTACAAGGTTTGATCTGTTAGCAAATGGAACACTACACAAACCACAGACATACCTCTGTAATCAAAATATTAACAATTTTAAAATTAAAATTTATTTTTTTAAATCATATATTTAATTATTTTGCAAACAAATTTCTAGTAGGAAAAGGTGTTGACAATCACTGTTTTTATATGAGACTATTTCTGGCTTACCTTATTTGAAAAAGGTGAGTTAACGTCAGATGATTGAATAGCTTTTACAGTTTGATCTGCAGCAAAGGGCCGTTCTGTATCGTCACCCTCGACCTTATAAAACATAATTAAAGTAAAAACAAAACTACAGACATACTTAATATATATAAGTAAAATTTTAACAATAAAGAAAAAATTAGAAAACATTTTTTAGTTTTATGATACTTACGTTGTCTTCTCCAGAAATGGCTTTACCAAATTTTTTCTCCTGATCTTCGATTTTGCTCGCTTCCTGAAGAGCAAACTCCTCTTGGTCCTCCAGACTTAGATTCACGATCAAACCGTTTCTGTCCTCCGAACCACGTGGCAAGCCGTGACGTCGATAGGCGTGACGTAATAAGTTGGATCGAGTGGTGAAACGCATGAGACAACGTGAGCACATAAATGGCTAAAAAAATTTATTTAAAAAAATTAAAAACTTAAAAACAAAAAAAAACATAATTTTTAGAGAAATAAAAACTATAAAAAACACATTTGATTTTTTAAAAATAATCGTTTTCGGATAACTTTTTTTTTTTAAATATGATTTTACCTTTAATCCAGTATGGGTCATGATATGCCTTCGCAAAGATGAAGCCCATGGAAAAGATTTGTCACACTTCGGACATTTCCTCGGTTTGTAATGACGTCGGTTGCTCGGAGGTTGTCTCCGCTCCTGATCCTCTTCTGATTACAAAAAAATGGGAGTTAAAAAATACATCAATACAAAAAACCGAAATTTTCGTTTACATTTTTTGTTAATTTTATTGTTAGTTATTAACTAACTGGCTAAAATATTTTTAATGACTTTTTAATGACTTTAGTTTTTTAATATTATTGTTAACGACATAAACATTACCTACCAACTTGAAATATATCTACAAACTTTAATCATAGCAAATTACTTGACGTTTTAGATAAGTTTTAAGTCCTTACATTAAATTATGTAAACATTTTTTCCTGAACTTACCCATAACTTGAAAGCTTGACAATTTTGATCCTGACATTGGTACCATTGTCGGTAAATCATCCCTGTAGTTCGATTTCGAAATTGCTCGAACCAATTCCTCGCTGGCGGGAAACGATTTGTGTTTCGAATAACTAGGTTGGGTGACGTCATGGAAATGTGAATTATCCGTGCCACGTGGGTTGCGTGACGTGTTGGAGTTATTTTCGATAGTTTTGCGAATAAACCTATAATGAAAAAAAATAATATTAATATTTTTACAGATTTGTAAGTTATGTTGTAGCAACCAAAATGTGATATAGAGCCTGTAAAATAAGTTTTGACATAAATTTACTAGTATAAAAAATATGTTATTTTTTGTTATAAAAGTACAACATTTACTTACATGGTTTTTACTTCTCCATTCTCTTTTATTGTATTGGTTGGAATAAACTTCCAAGTCAAAGGTGAAGTTTTATTCATTCTATTTAAACCAATGCCAGATGGAACAGTTTGCTATACAAAAAAAATAATTTATTAGTTTTTATTTTTAAAATTTTAAAAAGAGATTAAAAAAAGTTTTATTTTATTGAAGTAAAGTTACCTAAGTTTTTAAAATTATATTTTATTTATTTTTTGCAACATTACGTTTTGCGCTTTCGAAGGAAAAACCACCATCTGGTACTTTCCCCGGATTCCGTTTCCCGATGACATCATCCGGCTCGAAGTTTGAATCAGTTTGGCTGGATGAGAATTTCCCCTGCTAACATTTCGATTACCTTAAAACAAAACATTTAAATATCAATGAAAACTAATCATAAAATTAAAATATGTTTTTAACATTATTTGTTTTTGTTTTTACTTTCAATCGGAGTAAAATTAGTCTTATAGGAAAAGTCGATAATTTCTTCAACCGAAGCTAAGTCGGTTTTTTGTTGATCTGAAGACTTTACACTCAAGTCTAGTAACTCTGAATCATTATCATAATCCATACTATCACCTAAAAAAAAAATTAAAAAAAAGTTCAAGACCTTTATTATACAATATTATCGTAGAAAATGGGCTTTAAATTAATTAATTTTAAATACAAAAATAATATCAAAAATTAAATTTTTTATTGAAATTTTAATTTTTACCTTTTTCCTCCACAAATTGTTCATTATTTCCTCTTGAAGATGCAGCAAAGTTTCGGAGAGAAAGAGGCAAGGGGGACAACTTCCACTGCTTCCTTGGTGAGGTAACGAGATGATAATCAGCATCCGAAATCTTGTCATCCGGACTTGGAGAGGAAGAGTCACCTAACTGACCATCGGCGAACATCTGCGCAAAGTCCTGGATCGGGGGTTCTTCTAAAAAATATATTTCAATTAAAATTTGGATAAAAGTTTTTTTTTAGTATTTTTCCAATAAAAATAGAGTTAAATAGATCTAAATTTTAAATAAATAAAGAATATAGAATTTTTTTATAAAGAATTGCAAGCTCTTAAAAGGTGTATAACTCCTATTTTTTTAATCTCAACAAAAACAAACTAATCTCAACAAAACAAACCTTCATTTCCTTCTTTATGTATCTCACGAACATGAGTTGTAAGGTCATCAGCTTGAACAAATAGTGCTGGGCAATGCGGGCAATTGAAAAAGTTTCTACTAGGTGGTTTATTTGAGTTACTGATCCTTCGTTTAAGTAACTCGGTAGAAGCTGAGTTAAATAAAGTAACCAAAGCGCTTGATAGGCGACGATTTTCGTCAATTATTTCTTTACCTCCTAAAATAAAATTAAATATTAAACGAAAATAAACAAATTTTTAACAAATACTTTTTTTACAAAATGATTGAATAAAGTTCATAAACGGTTTTACATTTTTTAAATTTATTTACCTTCCATATCGAATGCTTTTAGGACAAGATTAAAGTCAGTTTGTAACATAGAATGTAATTCCGAAGCTGCAACATGAAATGCTTTTAACTTTGCTAATGGTGTTAATTTTCGACCACCACCGTCTGTGGCAGCAACCATTTCTTCTTGAAGTGGTCGTTTTTTAGACACCACCTTTAAAAATGCCCAAATTTTTTTTTACTTTACAATTCATTTATATATATTTTTTTAAATAAAAAAATTTATTCTTCAACTGCTTAATAATACGCTACTTATTTTTTAAGTAATACTAAATTCTTACGTTGTTACAGATAGCACGTGGTACGAAGCTTTGATCACGTGGCTCAAAGCTTTGATTTGATTGGTCCTCATTATTTTCATTAGCAACGCCATCTTAAAAGGTAAAAGAAATTAAAATAAAGGCAATTTCTTACTTTTTATGTAATATTACTATTTA
The DNA here is from genome assembly GCF_963082875.1 of Corella eumyota. NCBI lineage: Eukaryota > Metazoa > Chordata > Ascidiacea > Phlebobranchia > Corellidae > Corella > Corella eumyota. Next base: position 9,119,772 of record NC_137491.1, read on the forward strand.
GTCAGTTACAAATTTTCAAATAATTTATATAATTAACGCAGGGTCTTTATTATTTGGATTTTTTTTTAAATAAATTAAAAAAATTGTAATTACCAGATTGGAAACCGGATTGAAGTTGAAGTTTAGCATAAGCGTTCCCAGTCACCCTCACGCACATTACCATCTCGTTCGCCCCCTTGCGGTTCAAAATACCGTGCTTTGTCATCACGTGACGAGTTCCGTTGCTTCGTGAACTGAACGAGGTTTTACATATGCGACATTGAAAACTAAACAAGAAAAAATAAATCATAAATAAACAAAAAAATTAGAAAAATATTGTTGGTAATAATAACCGAACTTTTATTTGATTCGTTGTTTAAACTTTAATGTCTTAATTGTATTTATACAATCGTGAAAATGCTACCGGCAGCAAGGTGTTGTGGTTAAACAGTTGTATTACCTACATGAGGTCCTGGGTTCGATTTCCACTGCTCTCATACTGGGGATAGGAAGGATATAAAAGATATAAACCCCTGTTGAGCCAACACTTAATCAGCAGCTTATAATTAGCGGGCAATTATAATCAATGACATTCCAAATGGCCAAAGGCAATACAAGACTGAGTCGTAGTAACTTATGTTACTTTATGTTAAGGTTGTTAAGTTGACCTTTCCACATCAAGGATAAATAAACGTATAAAAAAAATAAAAATATTACCTGAAAAATTTATCTTGTGAAAAAACAGCAGTGTTTGTGTTATTATTGCTAGAAGGTAGCTGACAATTAAGTTCTCCTGTTCTTGCTTTCTTAAGAAGATCATAATCACACATAACCTAAAACCATGCACCGCAAAAATTAAAATTAAATCTTATTCTTAAAAGTTGGTCGTAGACCAAATGACATTTAATATGCTATTTTCTTCCTACCGAATCCTTTATAGCTGTGTCTGTTTCCACTTCAGTACTATGCCGCTTTCTGATATGTCGTTCACAATTTGCCTTTGTAGTGAAAGCAAGAGTGCATATTTTACAAGAGTAGGGTCGTACTCCGGTATGTGTGCGTTGATGTCTGTGATATCGAAAAATAAAATAACTCATAAAATCTTCCAAAAAAATTTAAAAATAAATAAAAAATTTTTTGTTAAATTCTTGAAGATAAAAACAGTATTTCAAAACAACAAATTTTATGTTTTTACCTCATGATTGTACTCTTCTCAAAGGAAGCATAATTACATAAACGACACCAGTACATTTTGCGCCCGTTGACAGAAGATCGAACACCGATGCCACACATACTAGCTGCCCTGTGACCCCCCACTGCACTAAGAGATGGAAACCTATCTCCACAATATTTGCAAGTGAAATTTCCAGAAGAATCTCGGACGCAATCCTCGGTACCTTTAAACTCTAAAAAAATGTAAAAAAAATTAAAGTTGAGGCGAAAATTTGAAAAAAATATTAGCATAGAGTACTAAAACTGTTTTATGTTTTTTTTTTAAAGTGTTTTAGTTTATTTTAAAAACATTTCATAACTGTTTATTGTAGTTTTAAAAAGACATATTGCCTACACAACTATAAAGACTAAAGCATTTGTAGCAACCATATGAGCTCCCATTTAAATCTTAAAAAAAAACAGAAAAGGAAAAAAGTTGCCTTTTTATTTAATTTTTCGGTTCAAAATCCAGCTTTGCTATAACCAACACTGCTTTTTGGTTTAAATAAAGCTCAACCGAACATTTCACACAAACGTTAAAAAAAATTACCTGATACTTTATTATTTCCATCGGTAGCTGATGACCAAGAGCTCTCATTTCCCTTGTGATCTGTAAAAACAATCTCAGGTAAAAAACGGGAAGTAATAATACTATGTTAAATATTAAGTCGTTAAGTTTAACGTGCCCAAGATTATTAAGAAATCGCTCAGGAATATCAAAAGCAATAGAACATACATTTGATGGGTATTTAAATTTGTTCAAATGCTACAATATAACCAAATATCAAAGACACGGTATGGGAACGTGTTACTATTATGAATGTAATACCACATAAACCCATTCTACTAAAATACTTCATCATTTGGAATCATTGACCAAATAAAACCTACACAGAGATAATACCGTATTAAGTAAATGTAGCCGAATATATATGCACGGCCTCAGCGTAACATAACAACTACTAGCGGTGTGCACTAATTATGTAAAAGAAGTCGCTGTAACATTGACAAGAGATAATTACCAACAAACTAAATCCCACTACTAAATTAACTTTTTTAGAGCAAGTAGTTATCAAAGCGTTGTAAAAATGGGTAATATAGTAAAACAATATTGTTAAAAAGATGTTTGATTTATAATATTACACTACGTGAATATTTTTGTAAATTAGTTACACACAGATGTTCTCGTAGAGCACACGGCCCGCACGCTACAATTACTTTCATTACAGGACTTTGTATTCCACAATATCGTAAAAGCGCATCGAGTGACGATACAGCTCGCACAAAAGCCCCTTGGCAATTTTCCTCTCGGACCCGTCGCGAGCACTCGAAATTTAGGAAGTCCGCCTTCTTTGCGCACGAACTTGTTCGAAATCACTCGCGCGTTACATCACGTGATGCAAGCGAGCAGGAACTGGGTTGGTGAGAGAGGCGGGATCGTGTTTCGCAATAGCGACACAGCCACACTTAACTATTTCGCTTTAAAACATAAGGAGATGTCTGACGTACAGGATTGTATAGGCTTACAGAGGTGATAACACACAAGGCAAGTCCGTAAGGAAGCCTGTACCATTTAACATTTAAAACAGAGTTTTTGTAAGCCTTAAGGGAATTCTGCGCCCCTCGAATCTAAACTATAAGCTTACTAAAAATATACACAAGATCCAATCGTCCTAACACTAGATCCAAACCCTAATGTTGGTATACAAATAATATAATATGCATTAAATACTGGACAATCAAATTTTAAAATGTCTATGCATTGGAAGCACACGGAATGTTTAAGATAAAGCGATGTGGATTTTCCACAACACCAAAATCGTGTTTCCTCAAAGATGAATTGATATGCGATAACAGCAAACAGGTTGATTTGAAAAGAGTTATAACAATAAAGAGGCGTCAGTTACACTAACGATCAGACAACGGGACCAAGTACCAGTGCTTCATTATTATATACCTCTTCAAGATACGGTGTATTTTTATGCAGTTTATCATAATAAGAGGTGCGTTCCGAAAAAAAGGAAACACGAATTAAAAGAAAATCGTTGGCATGCCTAAACTATCAGAAATAAGCACTTTTTGAACTTGAAAACCCACAATCTTTTCGTTATCAGTCACTGTTTTCCAATAACCAATAACCTAAATTGAAGATAATTTTTACTTACTTCCATCCACGAAGTAGTTAGCCTGCTCGAATTTCTTCTCATTCGATCGCTTTCGAACTAGTTTCATTTTTAATGAAGGTCGCCGATTGAGGTTAAATAAATCTAAAAGTAAAAGAGAAATTAAAAACAGATTCTTGCTCTTTTTGTTATGATCTTACGACAAAGATTAACAAAATGATACAAAAGTCGAAGTATAAAATCCCTATCACCAACGCAAGGCTAAAGAATGCGGTGGCGTTCCAACAAAATTACCTTGCTTTATGCTCGTAATGTCGACGGGCTTTTGCGAATCGTTCAGACGAAACCAGCCTGGCACGTTGGTATAAGCCAGCATCGGCGAAGTGCATATCAGCTCGGTTTGCTTCCCATATCCGACAATGGGATTTTTTCTATCCGCACTGTCAGGCACCAAGGCTGTCGCTGTATCTGCGCAAACAAAACGCGTTTTACAGCCGCTCGTTATGTGTGCGAAGTTTGTTTATCCATGGTAAGGTTAGATTTACATCGGCGCGGAGCGGTTCAACTTGCTGACTTTTAGAGGCAGCTTTTTTACAGCGGGATGCTTATTGTGTTGAACACACTAAAAACCTGCGCTTTTACAATATAAATCCCTACTGAATACAAATACATGTGGTAAATAGAGATATATTCTTAATTTTTACCTGCATTAGGCTTGCTGGGTATCAAGCCAAGAATATTCATAAATTTTTTAGAATCCTCCTTTTCAGGTGTCTCATTTTTGTTGATTGTTAATTCAACATCGTCTGGTAATTCGACGATTTTTGGGCGCGATTCTGCGTCGATTTCGTCTTGGTGAAATTTCTCAACGTGAAGGGCTAAAGACTGCAGTGTGGGAAATGACTTAGTACAGGCTTTGCACACGAAAAAGTGGCCCAAATCTTTTTCTGTAAGCCGGCATTTCACGGAACTGCAAATTTCCTGAAAAGATAGCGGAGGTAGAAATAGAAAAAAACGCGAACTAGCCTTTCTTTTATCTTATATTTTGATATCTTTATCTTAACAAAATTGTCCACAGTATTAAATGTTTATTATAATATATTGAACTTACATTAATTGGAATTTATACAATAATTAAAATACATGGGGGCGGATTACACTTTTTTTCAATCCTAGATTTAAAGACTTTCTTTACCAATCAATAAAGCATTTGTAATAAAAATGGTTATGTGTGTATGTGGTTAGGGTGAATTATTTATGTCGTGTAAAAACACTTTGTGTAGTGGGTTAAAAACAGGACGAATTATGATATATATTACTGTTGAAAAGTCACAAGAATTTAAGTCAATTTAATGAATTCTGTGGCCATTATATTTGCGAGTAAACAATAGATAATACTACACTTGTGCGGTTATCTAACAATACCTAAATCATTAAGCTTACCTCGGAGATTAGCGAGAATTTCTTGCATGAAAATTCAACCATGTTTAGCTCACCAAAACCTGTTACAGCGTTTCCTTTTTCAAGCCTCGGTCTTTTCGCTGGCGCAGGTAGGAATTGCTCGACAGGTTGATTGGGCAACGACTTTTCCAAGTGAGCTACCAGCTGATGAGCCACGAATGAGGTGCGAGATTTGAAGGACAGGTTGCATAGCACACACCTAACGTCAATACAACAGAGCGTTAAGTACACGCGTCATCATATTTAATTAACTCGCAATACAGAGTGGACTGTGATCACAAAACCGATCATGCCGCAATAACATTACAACATAAGTACAAGCTATTCTTAAAAATTTTCCCAACCTGGAATATATTTTTGTTTTACAAAATAAATTGGAAAGTTACAAATAGGACTTACGAAAACTCGTGTTATGTATGTGTTTAAATATTGACATATTCGCGCTAGCTGATGATCGCAGTTCAACTTACTTTAACTCGGGTGTTCCGTGAATTTCGACGTGCGTAAGCAGTCCATATTTAGACATAAAGGTCTTGTTGCAAATGGGACAAGTTAGCTCTTCGTCGCTCGATAATTTTCGCCTCTGATTTGCGAGGCTGTTTTGTTGGTAGAAGCCGTCGACGTGGCCTCCTTTTGGTGTTGCGATCGAGGCCGGTATCTTAATGAGGTTTAACGCCTGGTCGCAGTTCTGTGGCGAAGTGCAAAAAGGCGAGTTTAGTCATCTGACATTAGTCGGGCGTGTCAGCTGTTTTTACAGCTCTTATTATTTATGCTCGAGCGAAATGAGATTAACAAAAGCTGTTAAAACGCGCACGCGTTCTTATATGTTAAAAATTAAAACAGTGTATGTACTTGTAACGTTTGAACGAGGCTTTCGGACATTTTTTCTTCCGTTTTCATGATGTTTTTCGCCCTCAACCTCGCTGAAAATCGTCCCTTTTTCATATCATCTGAATCCATGTCTTCCGTCGAGACAGGTGAAGGCGTGTTTTCCCTGTTAACCATATACATTGAATTTTAAATCATAAAAAGGGTAATAAATAACCTTTTTAAAAATTTGGGGATAAAAATCACCTTTTGATATCACTTGAAAGGGTATTCGATTGGTTTAATCCAAACTCTGGTTTATTATTGACTTGTGATCCAACTGAGACACAAAAATAATTGTTAAATATTTTTTTTTTTTAATTATTCTCTTAAAATGCATTAAATCTCACTTGAAAGCATATTGTTGTTATTCACATAGGATGGTATTTGCCCATCTTTTCTGAGAAGATCGTCAAAATTTAAAGGAAACCTGTCAAGGCATACCGTTATTAATTTTCACTTAATTGGGAAGGTAATTAGCCTAAGTAAAATTCTTGTAAATCACATCTACCTCTGCTCGTTTTGGCCAGGAACAGTTAAAGGCCTTGGTGCCATAGCAGCTAAAGACATTAACACGCCATCTGAAAAAAGGGAGAAAAATAATTTAATGAGGCTACTTGTATACCCTTAATTAGATTTCTTCTAAAAAGCAATAAAAATCATAACAAATTAATGTGAGTTCAAGAAAAAATGGTAACAATCAAACTAGAGATTTTGTTTTTGTTTCATACTTATTCCTTTTGGTTTGTTGTTTGGCGTTCTTTTCTCATGCGAGCTGTGATTTATTGGAACTTTTAAAGCTGTGAGCGGCTTACCAAAATCGCCAACAGCAGGCTTAGCACTTAAATCCAAGCCTTCGTTAGTACCTGCGTTATAAATTAAATAATTAATGTCGTAAAAATGTGTAAACATATAACGCAGAAATATATATCGTTTATTTTGTAAGGATCGATCAAAAATAAGTGACGTAGAAAAAAATGCGTGTGTTCGTGATTTGAATTCAGCAGGGGAGTTAATGATACATCAGATTCAGAATGGCCACTTCCTTGATAAGCATGGCTGAAAACACGGTAACGCATACCATGAAGAGAGAAGCGACAACAGTGCTTTTTCAGCGCCAACGCATCGCTTCCTGGCTGTTTAGTCTGGTGGTGGGTACATTCTAGATGTTTGACATCACAGAGAAAACGCGCACAGCGGCGAGTAAATAGGTACGTCTCTACTTCTACATCCAACACAATCCGTTTGAGCCGGTAACGTCACGCAATCTCTCTCTTCGCTTCGTGTTCGCACAAAAGTCGTGCTTAGAGAATTGGAGGCGGTGCGTGTGTGTGCACGCGCGCGCGCGCACAGAAGACCAAACACAGGGATTGGTGCGATGGTATGTGCGCGCGCGTGTGCGTTCTAGAGCATACTGTCGCTCAGATACCGAATGGATTGAATAATATATCGATAAAGCGCACGGCCTTTGCGAATAGCAATCCAGAAGAAAAGGCACAGATTCCCTATAATAAACGCACTTCCTTTGTCGAAAAAACAAAGCCTTTAAAAACCTCAAACATATGGATACAATATAAGACGTTGAGCGTTACATTGATTGAACTGGTAAATACTGTTTTTATACAGGACTATAGCAAGTCAGCGCGATGATGTAGTGTGTTTATTAATCACAAATACGTGCAGCTAATTCATTAAACGACATTTATATTTAGATAACCAGAATAAGATGGAGTAATATATTACCTTCAACTTTACATGGTGCGGATTGTTTACGACGAGACATCCCTTGATTTTTCTTCTACATATATTAGAAATCCGTAAAAATACAGTAAATCCAATTTGTATAAATGTAGACTTCTTTAAGTTAACTTCCTAAGACAACGCCCTCTTTTTCAGTTACTGAAATCTTGTAACAACTCTTAGCGAACTGTAACGATTCTTAGAACTAGTCGTAGCCGTTCCTATGGACGGCTGTCAAAGAAATCTTCTTTGTCCGTTTTTTAGCGTCCTTTAGTGCTTTTAATATACCACACGGGAGCCGGCGGCGTTTACTGTGTTAAGAGACTACAGCCGTGTACTCAACGTCCTCTTCCATCGCCCATTTTTCTCTTTCTCTCTTTTTGTCTCTCTCGCTTGCCGTGCTACACATGGAGAAGATCACATGACCAGCCACTGCACAGTCATCCTTATCATGGAACGTTACGTCATTGTGTGAAACATCCGCAATCGATTGTTTGGCAACGAGTTTATTTTCAGTTCCCTGTTTCCTACACCAAATTCCAAAATATGACAAAATTTAAAGAAACCTTGCCATCCAAGTATGAACGTGTCTAGAGCAAATTGAAATCTTACCCAGTTTTAGTTTTTCCTTTTCTACTTTCAAGTTTTTGTCGACCAACAGAGTGTAAGTTAAGTTACAATGCTTTTTCATGAAATTGTTGTGATTCGATTAGTGTTGCAAATTTAGAAGTTGCAACCCTTTATACTGTTTTGCACAATTGGAATTTCGTTTAATGATTACAGCGATCGTTTAAAACAGCCAATTTTGTTTGGTAGGCAGTCACAAAATAAATTTCGCGTGTTTACTTTTTTGCGACACGCTTGGCTTTTGAATGGAGCTATCGATTGTAAAAGCGAACTTAATTATACGGTTGCAGACGCAATTTAAAGTACTCGTAGTTAAAAAGTCTTAATTTAATTTACACAGGGTTGCCTTTAAAATACTAATCTAATTCGTATTAATAAAACTATTGAGCCACGTAACGTCAGAGCGTAGATGATGAATGATGTTAGTCAGTGCAAATTGCTTCAACAACTAGGCTCTCTGCGTGATGTGATTTGGCACTTGCGATTTACCAAGAAATATGTTGAAGATGATACGTGCATGGACCGTATTATAACCGCTCTTGAAGTTTCACTCAACAGTAACGAAAATAAAAGTAATTATTAGTATTGAAATTTAACCAAAATATGCAAATTGACTGTTAATACTTACCTAATCAGCTGTTATTAAAGGTGTTAAGATAATTTAAAAAGAATTTTATGTACATAAAATGATAACAAATTCCCTATAAACAAGACAAAATATTTTCTAAGCACCTAATAATTTAAAGGTCAATTGCTCTTTTTTTGTATGCCTGCTTCCTTTTTTAATGACAGAAACAGTCAGTGATTTTCTTGCAACTGACAAGTGTGGGGAAATATTGTCAAATTGTCATCACATCATGAGGCATGCTAATAATTACCATGCATCATCTAGTGGATTTGCAACAAAACTGTTTGCTTGTCTTGCTGGTCATGATTGGGTTGTAGAAGAAATCTGCACGAATAATAATTGGAATGACTGCATTAAAGTAAGCATTCAAATATTTTGTTTGTTTTATTGGAAAATGTTTAACCACTTAATCAATGACATAAACAACATTACATATGCAACAACATAATATCTAGTCTTAGTAGTTGCTCTAACTTGGGCTGGTCTGTACGCTTCTTGGTTTTTAACTTTTTATGATACTTTTTTAAAAAAAATGTTTATGTGTTAGATTTATTCAGCAATGTTGAATTGTGGTGAAGAAATGTCACAGTCTTATCAATTTGCTTGGTTATCATCTTTTGTTTCTATAACCTCATGTCGAAGATCATTATTAGCAATCTTGCAAAATGGTGTGTTTTTGTTAATGTTTTTTTATTGACATAATTTTTTATAAATTAGAAGATGAATTTATTAGATGATATTCACTTAATTTCGTTATTTTACAGATTTTAACGTTAATAATGTAGCGGAATTAACTTCATCTTCATCTATATTTGTTCAAAGATGTGCCCATAAGGTTCTTGCTGTCCTGATAAAGCAGTTGTTTATTATTTACCAGGAAACTGAAGTGGTAAGTAGCAAAAAAGTTGTATACAGTTTTGTTATGTCTTAAACTTACTTTGTTTTGTCGGTTTAGTTGCTAGGAAAATGTGCATTTTTGTTGAAAATGCAGTATTATTTTCGTAAGTGCATTTTATGATTACTTATTTGTGCACTGTTTTAATATTATTTTTTATTTTATTTAGAATAAAGATCAGCATGATGTTGCAAAAAAAGTCCTTAGAAATCTATCACTTCATTTAAAAAGTAATTGCTCTACAGAGACATCTCTACAGGTAAATTACAAATAATAAAATTTATTTCAAATTTGCCTAAAAAAATTTTTGAATTTATGATTTTGAATTTTTTTTGAATAGGTAATAGGGGAAAGTATTTCAATTAATTTTAAAGCAGCATACGGGTTTGTTGAACAGTTTTTAAATGATGATAACAAATTATATTTTGAGTCTGCATCAGCTAAAGAAGTCCTATTTAAGCAAGCACAATCTGGAAATCAAAATTTAGTAAATTTTATTGCTAACTTGATGAACAAAACAGACTTTAGGTAGGTTTAGGTATACAGTATATATTTTAAATTGGTTTTATTACAAAAAAGTCTACTTTATTGCCAAAAATAAGGTGTTTTTTATTACCCAATTCCAGGTTGTTTATAAAAATCTATGAAAAAAGTAATTTTTTCATTAAATTTATGAAAATATTTTTAAGCCCATTTTTAAGTTTTAATATTGCATACATATTATTCTATCTGTAAACTATATTGTTAATAATATAATATTTTTAATATAGTAAGAAACTAAAAGAAAACGTCATTTATTTTTCAACAATCTATGATATTGGAGTAAGTGCTTTAATGAACAACATAACCTCTTCTGTAGGATATTCACTTATTGGTCACCTTGCCTTTTATCCTGAGGTATTTTTTTATTTTAAAAGAAATTTTGTAAAAAAGTATTACTTTATGGTGCTATATATCATAAAAGCTATTTTAGGTATTGTTGGTATTTTTTGTAAATGGATTTTGTACAGGAAAAAAAATATTTTTGATTTTTTACTACTAATGTATAGGCTAAAAAGCTTACCAAAAATACAGTTTTTAAATTTCAGAAACGAAAGCGGTGTGTAGAGATAATAATGACTTCATTTCAAGTTGTGTTAATAGAAAAATGTGAAATTGAAAGTAATGAAATATTAACTAAATTGGAGAAACTTTTAATAAATACTTTTACATCACGGAGCAAGTTAACTTCAGTTCTTTGCAACTCAACAAGCACTCTTTGTAAGGTTAATATATAATTATTTATTCTCAAATTTTTTTTCAATTTTGTATTTTTTATTAGTATATTATAATGAAAGTTCGAAAAGTTTTTAATAAGTATATTAACATCTAGCTTTGGAAGGCTGATCTTCTTTTATCTGATGAAAGAGAGTGGGTCATTTCCTTTTTCTTGCAATCTCTCACTTCAATATTTGCGCTCTCATCTACCCAAAATTCTCTTCCACAACTGATACAGAATTGGAAAGTGGCTCTGTCTATCTTGGAATGCTTTGAAAATTGTATTAATGTAACACAATCAGCAGGTAAATTAATAGAATCTTGACTCAAAATCTTTTAATGACAGAAAAATTTTTATGCCATATCATATTTCCGTTGAATTTAGACCATATTTTTTATTATAAATAATTAATTTTTGTGATGTAGAAACTACAAAGTACGTAAATAATTTGACTTCACTTCAGGATGTTCTAGTTCAAATTCTTTCACATACTGATGCTGATCAGTTGGTAAATATGTAATTGTATTTTTTTTGTTTTAAAAATTGGCAATTAAATAAATGTTAATAAAGTATTTTTTTGCAAATTGGTTTTTGTAACTTATTATTAAAATGTTTTTCACGGTTTAAATACTTTGTTTACTAATTTTTTGTCCTTTTTTAGATGGTTAAGAAATGTGGAAATTTGTTAATTAACTTTCTTCGGTTTGAACATGACAACTTAAATAATCAATCAGAATTAATAACTTTAACTTGTCAAGGAATTTCCACTAAATTAATGGATAGAAGGTGGAAAGTCAAAGATTCTGCTCTCGAAATTTTTTCCATTTTGCTTGATTTATTTGAAAAAGGTTAAATTTAGTAAATCGGCTTTAAAAAAGTTTTGAATATATATTTTTTATTTGTAATTAGATCTAAAATGGGGAACTTATCCAAAGAATGTATTGTAGTGAAAAAACTATTATCCAAATTTTTTTTTTAGAAAGTTCTTTCTATTCTTTTCAAAAAATTCTTGAAAAATGCATTATTGATTGTGATATGTTGAACTTAGTTCTCTTATCTTTAAAAGATGAAAATAGTTATGTCAGGGCCTCTGCTTTCAAATGCATACAACTTTTGTACACAAATACAAAGTGTTTTAACAGTGAAAAATGCAAGGTAAGATACTAATGTTTTAAATGAATTTATGTTGATATTATATATATATTTTTTCTATTACAACATTGAAACCTTGGAATTAAACCCAAGACCTTATGTGGTGCTTTAACATCTCCGTTACAATATAAGTAAAACCTAACATTACAATTTTTAGAAAAAAAATTATTTAGAAAAAAATTTACAAATTTTTTTAGGTTGACCTTTTTTCTACCATTTTGAAAATCCTAACAGAGGACACAGAAGCCTTTGCAAGGCGTGCAGCTGTCGTTACACTTTCTTTTTGCATTTGTCACAATAAAAATATTTTAATATTATTTCTGTATCAATTTGTTGACGAAAATATTAATATTGGTAAGCATTTTATAATAAATTTACATTAGTTTGTTTTGTATTTAATTTAAAATAATCTATTTTATTATTTTTTTGTTTTTTTAGTTAATGTAGACGACCCATTGACTGACCTTGATTTGGTAGTTAACCAATCAGCGCTTACCTTAAGAGATCACGTGTTAATAAACGATTTAGACTGGGAAGTGAGGCGTAACGGAGTCAACTTTTTAGAGAAAATTACAAAAATCATAACCAATTCAAATATATTTGACAACAAAACTTATAAAAACCTAACTAAAGAAAAAATTTTTAACAACATTAAAAACATTTTAAAAACGTTGTCGTCTGACTGCGATACAGCTGTCCAAGATAGTGCAACCGACCTGTTACGTCATCTAAACAATGAACATGACGTCACTATCGATTATGACGTCATTCGAAAACTGGATGCTTTCAACTGGGAGTTCGGCAGTTTGTTGGAAGATGTTTTGCACAGACTCAAATCGGATAACCCGATTATTCTATCACATCACTCTCAAACTGATGACAACACAATAAATGATGACGTCATTTTGGATTGCTATTAGGTTTAAAAAATTGTTTTTTCTATCAACATTGCTGATTTTCCAAAATAAATATCGCTTTTCAATATTTTTTTCTGCCATCAATCTTCTTGTGGGCATTGTGCTAAAAGCTATTGATAAAAATGCAGAAAGGCAGTTAAGTAGAGGGGCATACCGGTAATGGTTTCGAGCTGTGGACTTTAAGTCACACTATTGGGCCTTAAGCCCTTCTTTTACGGACCAAAGGGCTTTGGGATCGAGTCGCTTTATTTGCCCTTTACAGATAGAATAAGCCAAAGACTTTCAAAAAAATATCCAAGATTTAGGAAAATTAAAATGCGTTATTTTAAATTTCACTACTTTAATAGTAGGGTATAAGGAAATATTTTTTAATGGCAATGCCTAATTTTAGTTCAGAAATTATTAGAAGTTGATTTGCTGTAAAACGTTTTAGTTTTGGCCTTTAGACTGTAAAGACAATAGTATGCAAATCAAAACATTAATGACTACTTTCACGTAGGCCAAATTTAGTTTCGACATTTTATACGCACGTCGCTTTTTGTAAAGTTCTATTAATTAATAGTAGAGACTATAAATAAATCTGGAAAAAAATTAACTGGGGTTTAAGGGTTATGAAAATTACAAAATTTGTAAGTTATTAATTTTATATTTTTTAAATGATTCAGCGCATTTCGAATTTTTTCCTTAAAAATCTTTTTTTTTATTAAAAACAAACACAGGTTAACATAAGGCCCGACATTAAACTGTTAAACAATAATTTTTAACGTAACTTATATAATTTGTTACAAAATATGCCTTAATTATGTGTATATTTTTTTAGCTTAAATATGGCCATTGGCAAAGATAGTCATATAAGTACATACACAATTCATAGCACGCCTACTTATTAGACCAAACATCTAATATGCTATAATATTTGCTTTTGGAAAACATTGCATAATTTTGCACTAATACTAATTTAAAATCTTTAAGACTGATAAAAACCAATATATAAATATTTTAATTAGATGACACATACCCAAATACTGTATAGCATACTCCGAAAAAGGCAACACACGTTTGTTTATTTATTGCAAGTCAGTAAAGTACGTATAATAGATAGTGGGCCCGGATATCTTAGTCATATCTACCAGCCGTTTTTGCAGCTTATTGCTATGACGTAGCAACTAAAGCTTATAAAGTTATGGCTATTGTATTATCAACTTTCCTAGCAGTTTCGGTAATTTCGTTTACAGAAGGTTATTATGTTGAGATCCGCATAGACTGTAAGTTGTGTTGAATAGTTAAGTTTGTGGTAAGTGTTTAAGGTGTATTTTCAGGCCTTTTTCGGTATACGATGTTATAGGCCACAGTTTAGACAAAAGGAAGTAAAAGCTACACTTTTTTTCAGCATAAGTACTACTAAAAAAAGCAAACAATAACAGATTTCTATCCAACATTTACAGCATAGTTAAAAGTTAGGTATATTTTAATCAACAACACAATGTCTTTATCATCGCTGGGAACGGATAACGAACTGTGTATCAAAAATATAATCGCAAAACCGGGAAACAATAAATGTGCTGAATGCTTTTCGCATGACCCTACCCATGCAAACTTGAGTATTGGTGTTTTTGTGTGCGAAAAATGTTCGAAATATCATCGAAAATTGCGCAAGGGCAACGGAGAAATCGTTGCAATATTGTCAAATAAGTAAGTATTGAAATTTGTTTGGTGTTTAAATTGTGAAGAAATCGATTTTTACTTGTTTGTGAGTTAGCGTTCTTGAAAAGTCCAAAATTTATTTGATGGTGAATAACATAACATCTTTATCAAGTTAATAGAATTGGTTTAAAGATTAATTTATTTCCTGTTTCTTGCCTATAATTAAATTACTTCCATTGAACAAATTGCTTATCCAGATAAAAATTTTATTTCACATTTGTAGTGTTGCCAAATTTTACTCTGCAGTATTATTAAATATTCAGACCAGGTCATGTAAAATTTGATACTTAAAAAACTAAAACCAGGATATGAAATGAGGTTGGATGATGTAACATATTGTGCAACCATTTTTTGCTGAAAATGGTTATACATTATCAGCAACTTTTTTAATTTCTTGACATCATAATAACAAAGAGAAACTAATTAAAATAAGCTGTCAATGCATTTTATGCTGTTCATTTTATATTATTTTTTACATTATAAATAATAACATTAGTTACTATGGTTGTTAGGTGGATGGAAGCCCAGTTAAAATTGTTTGAAGAAAAAGGTAATAAAGTAGTGAACGATGAATATGAAAGTCATCTGCCAATATTTTACCATCGACCAGTTGGTGACGACCCGCCTATTATTAGACGTAAGTTTATTAAACTCCAAGCTTTAGGTTTAAAACTCAACAAAGGCATTTTTTATTTAAAAATTACCAAAACAGTTCATAATGTCAATAAAAACTATATTTAAAGCATTGCAGCATTTGTGATATTGTTGTTTGTATAATAAGCGTAGAATTTACTGTAATATAGATGCAAAATTATTTAGAACACCAAACTATTCACACTATTTTAAGACTTTTACATTGTTCAAAGTACTTTTGACATTTTAAAGCCTTTTTGTTCGTGGTATGAGTAAAAATAAAATGATGTCAAATCAATTTTGTTATAGTGGATTGCTTAAAAAATGTTGACGCTTTGTATACAAAATCAGTGCTGCACTATTTTATAATTAAAAAATATTTTATTTTTCTATACCTTTTTAATTTTGGTAATAGAAAACTATAGCCTATAACATTAAACTTTTTTATTTTATGTTTTGCAGAACAATGGGTAAGAGCAAAATACGACAGGGAAGAATTTAAGTTGGTCTCTCAACAATCTTCCTACAATCAAGGATCAAAAACTGGAGCACTCTTCAAACGACCAAAAGATGGAGAAAAGTAATCTTAATTCAGTAAAATATTTATTAAATTAATTAACATTAGGTTGTTAAGTCAGACTTGTACAATCATTTTTTTTTTAATTATAAATTTTTTTTAATTAGGTTTCGTCGACGAAAATTTGTGTTAAAAGACAGAGAGGGAAGTCTTCAATATTTTATCAAGTACAGCGACAAAACTCCCAAAGATACAATACCTATACGGGTAATATTTTTAAAAGTCGTGTCTTAAACACATTTAACAATTTACCTGTTATTTTTTTATTGTTCTATAAAAAAAAGTGCAAAGTGTAACCATATGTCTTTAGCTACTAACCTATTTGTTTGTTTTGTTTGTTTCTTTTGCTCATACTAAATATTTAAATACTTTGTATTTTAGAGTATTTTTAACGTGTACATGGTACCTGATAAGATTGGCAACGAAAATGGGATGCAAATAACATACGAAAGAGAGGGACAACGAAGAAATATTTATCTATTTGGAGAAGATGGTAAAACTACATCAGGTAAAATCTAAAGTAAAAGCATGCTAAATTTTTACAAGGTCAACTCATATATTTAGTTATCACACAGTTTATGTATTGATTTTTATTTATTAATTAGATTGGTATCATGCTATACGATGTGCAATGGCTAAACACAAGTACAGAAATTTTCCAGCAAGCGAAGTTAAGCGATATCTTAACTCAAAAATTATAAGGGTAAGTTACTTACAAAAAAGTTAATTTAAACAATAGAAGGACATGTACTTTCTACTCGTGAAATTCAACTTTAGCGGTACCCGAAAATTTATAAGGTGGTGGGTTCGATCTCCACTGCTCTCAGGCTGTAGCGCACTAGGGCGCAATAAACGGTATGACTCTTGCTGAGCTAGCACCTAATCAGCAGCATGATTATTAATCAATTAAAATCTATAATATCCAAAACTGCCAAAGGCAACTTGACGCTAAATCGGGGTAACGGTTGTTAAGTCTTGAACGTAAAATTAACCTTCACATTAAGGCTAAAAATATATTTAAAAAAAAAAAAATTTATATTTTAGGAAGGTTGGATGATGAAAACAGGCCCAAAACGACTCGAAAAATTTCGTAAACGTTGGTTTACTTTAGTAGGTACCATGATCTGGTATTATGTCAATCCTCTTGATGCTTATCCGCTTGGTTTTATACCACTTGGCTCAAAAACCTTTGGTTATGGAGTGATTAAAGGATTTCCATATGGAAACAAATTCGAAGGTAAATTTATTGAAAATTTTTATCATTCGAATGCATTAGGCATAATGATATTTATATTACTTTAGTTAAACAAATTAAAATTTAATTTAAAGGATTTGGCATGACAATACACACACCTGAAAGAGTCTATGTATTAAACTGTGACAACACAGAATCAAGAAACAGATGGGTTGATTGTGTAAGCAAGGTAATTAAAAAAAAACATTTTTTAAAGTTAAATTATATTCTATAAGATACGTCAATTAAGGGCTTTAATGTGTTAAGATTAAAGAAAAATTGGAATTTTTTAAAACATTTTTATTAACTACATTAATAATTTTCTTTTATTTGGCATTCAAGTAATGCTATATTTACTCGATTAAAGTTTCTAAACTTGCATATGTAATTAAAATATTATTTTAGGTACTTGAGTCATGCACTGGAATTAAAATAAAGGAAAATTCGAGCAAATTAATAGACAAATCTATGTCGATAAAAGAAGCTCCAGCTCCCAATTTCGAAAAAGTAAAACCAAAACAACAATCTTCAGGTATTTGAAATAATGTTTTTTTCTTTAATTTTAAGTTAACTAAAGTGAAAAAATTTTATTTTATTTAAATGTTTTGTTGTGTTTACAGATTCTGATTCAAACCAGTCTCCTGTTTTTGAAAAGGTAATCCACTCACCTTACTAAAAAAGTCACTTGATATTAATATACAAAAAGCTAATCAGCAATATGACAAGAAACTCTCATAGAGTTGCAATTGTTTCTTTATTCACATAGCTTTAATAAGGTCACTTAATGTTAGCATGTAAAGATAAGTGTTGGTACTGTAACCATTGTGTCTTTACTTTTAGAGTCCTAACAAATCAGGTGAGGAAAATCGATTCCGAAAACCAATTTCGGGTAAAAGTCTGATATCAGCCAAGCACAACGGGACAAAGAAAATAAACAAGCATTTGGAAGGTGAAAATAAACATTTAGAGTTTCGCTTTTAGTCTTATAGTTTTTGTTCACGTAAAATTAAATTATGCATTGCCTTAAGTATTAAATATGTTTTATTAAGGAACAGATTGGCAAGAACCAGATAGTGCTAAAAGTGAATCTTCTTTTACATATAGCTTCGCTTCTGAATTTAAAGGTAAAAATGCATTAATTATTTTGTTTAACTTTATTTTAAAAATATAGTTTTATGTAAAGACAAACAAGTAGCTTTGTCTTAAATTTATAGTATTTTTGTATATTTAAACATCAAAACTGTAATTTTTAATATTGGTTTTTAGCAGTACCTGACTCTACAGAGGCATCAGATCAAATGCCAACTAGTGATTATGGTAATTAGTTAGCACTAAATATTTAAAAAAAAACATATAATATCTTTATTTAAATACAACTATGCTTGTACTTTATACATTAAAAATGGTTATAAAACCAAGAACAGCGGCCAACAATACTGCTCCTATAAGTATACGTTAAAGTTGAGACATTTTATTTATATTACTAACATATGATTTTCACTACAGGGTCTGAGAGTACTTTGCAGCCCAACCAACACAAATCAGCATCAAAGAGATACAGTGATGATTCGACATTTAACGATGATTATAGTGACAGTGAAGTTGTTGTTGTAAGAAAATCTTTTTCTGTTTCTTCTCTCACAGATATGGACTCGGAAGACGACATTATAACAGAGCTACAAGGTAATTTTTTTTTATATGTTTAACGCCCTTAAATGTCTTAACTATTTAACCATTAATTTTAAGTTAAATAACGTTATTTAATATGATAATACAGATGCTAACAGCGGATACTCAAGCTCTAACTCCAACTTGATGGACGCAAAATCCGTCACTCATTATTACGAAAATCACGAGATCAGGACCTCAACACCAGGTGTCGATGCAGAGTATAAGAGTGGAAAAATGACACCGAATAAACCTCCTAGAAAAAATCAAAACGATTCAAGATCCTTGTCGTCTTCTAGAAGCGAAAGGTTGGTAGCTTGTATTTAGTGTTTTAAAGAAGTTAAAGGGTTTATGAATAAATATGTTAACTAAGATGAGACTCTTACTCAAGACATTTGCGACTATGGCCAATAGGTTAATTTAACAACAATCCGTATAGTTTATAAATAAAACAGCATAAATTTTCAATTGTAATTTTTAAAAAAAATTTTAGTCCCGCTTTATTTTTTTCGCCATCACTCAATCAATCAGGAAGTAATCCCATGCTGGGTGACGTCACTGCGAGCGAAGAAGGCGATTTTAATAAAGAAACAAGTGAAAAACTTATAGTCGGTAGGTTTCGTGATAAAATGAATTCATACGGTAATTAACTTCAATAAGAAATTGCTTTCATTTTGCTTCTAACTATTATTCACGAAATCCACAGGAAAGTTTAAGTTTTTTTTTCTTTTCATTTTTGAAAATTTTACCTTTTTACATTTAATTTTTTTTTTGATTTTAGTTCGAAAAGATACGGTTAGAGCAAGTAGTGCATCATCATACACAAATGACCCAGATGAATGGTCGAAAATGAACCTCATATCACCTCGTAGGATTGGTGGGCACGAGGTATGTGGTTTAAGCCTTACATACAACAACAAAAGCCACACATTTCCTCCACTTTATCCAAAACACCGCCTTTTCATTTAACTATTACTAAGTTATAGAAGTACATGTCAATCTATTTAAAGTACAACTTTATTAGCCCTATACATTATTTGTATGTTAGAGACGAACCATCAAAAGAGTTGAGTCAACAAAACCTGACAAGATGCGAGATCGAACAGTAAGTGGGGAGAGTACTGGACCAATATCACCGGGTGAACATAAGGAACTTACACCAAGGCCTATCGACGTAACCGTTTATAATCGTAAGTGATGGTGTAAGATAAGCAGAATAGTGTTGTAATTTTTTGATGTGATTAAAAATACTCACATTTTTTTTAATGTACATATCTAACAATAAAACAAATAAGTCCTCTGTATTTGCAAATACTATATTTTTAAATGCTTTTAGTTTTTTGAAACTTGTATTTTTTGAATTTGTAAAATAATAACAGACATGGAAGAAAAGTTGTGGTTTTTAATGTTCCAAGCTGAGTTAATCTTAGATGATGTTGACAGTTATGTCAGACCATGGGCTGGATCACAAATTTCGGAGGTGAGCTGCCTTTTAAAATTTACCAGGTTTCTATAAAAGTCACCAGCTTAGGCTAACACATCTTTCAAGGTAAATTTACAACTGGTTTACAGACTTACATTTGTGTTACTTAATGCTGTAGGCCCCTGCATCAGTTGGCCCTATACGAATCCCGTCGGAAATCGAGATAGCTGTTATTGATACCGGGCCTGGAGTTTTCCAAATGCAACGAACGACTGGTCCGTTCTATGCTGAACCTGGAGATATTTGGGAGGTTGAGATAGCAAGTGATGATGGAGCGGCACCTGAGATGTTTTACCGTGAGTTAAATTTGATTTTTTAATGATTTTGAAAACAGCATTTAGTTAACCTTAATATTATTACTTGACCACCATTATTTTGCTGTTATAAAAAACAACATTTGATTATTAGATGAGGGTATGTCGACTGGGGACGAAACAATACTTATATATGCCAACGTGAACAATGTAAAGAAATTCGAGATTGCTGTGTTTAAAAGTGGTCGAAAGGTTTTGGGGAGGCGAAATATGAAGCCTGGAGACTCTGCCAGCATCCAGTTAAAGAACTCGATTTATGTGCTGCCTGTAAGCATTATCATAGGTTTAAATATTGCTGAAAAGTATATTAAACTATTATGTTTACACAATGGGTCTATATATAACTTATTTGTAATATGAATAATATTACGTTATTTTCTCGTGGATTAGCTTTTTATGTTTCTATTTAAATTTTTCTTATTTTGACGCTGTAAAATAATGTTTTATTTTAGCATTTGTTGATAATTAAGTTTAATAATAGAATAGGGATTTTATTCTATTATGAAACCGAAAATTACTAGTATTATGAGTTAAATACTTTTTCTATTTTATTAAATATTTTTAGTGTGATCAGGACTCTTATGAGGATCTTGAAGAAGAGGATCTGAGAGCGAGCGAATATCTTCCTAAAGCATCTTGTATTGACATCTCTTACCGCTCATCAAAAATGAAAGTTATTGCTAAGAAAAGAGGAGATAAGATTTTCTTTACAAAGTAATCAAAATAAATCAATTTTCATTTTATTTGTCTGATTTAAATTTTATTACAAAATATTTTTTAACTTTTTTGGAAAAAAAGTTTTTTTTAACAAAAATTGTGTTATTTTTAAAGTATTGGTTATAGTTATATACATAACTTGTTTCTTAAATGTGTTATTATTGTATCTATAATATAGTGATAGATTGCGACAATCAAGACATGGTGCTCACTATAGTCAGGAACAAAAATCTATCAGAAGGGACAAGTAACTTTAACAAACACTTTTTTAAAGTTATTTTTATTGTAGGGGCTTGTTACATACACTTAACTTATTTTCTTGTACATCTTACTCTTTTCTTTTACGTTTTATTGTAAATATTATTATTTATTGTGCATTTAAATTGTTTATAGTTGCTTAACAATTTTTTCAACAAAACAGTAACAGAATTTTGTGTTAATTAATTTTCAAACAAGTGAAATAAGGTCATGTTTTTTATCTCCAATCTAATCCGGGATTGTAATTACTTTGCTCAATAAAGCACAGCGAGGATTTATTTATTGTTTTTTGTTAAAATGAATTTGAGGATTAATCTTGCATAAAAATTGACCAAAGAGATAAGGTCAGTGTCATGCCGGTTTAAACAGCTTAAAAATACAATCAAAATCGTATTAGGTTTAAAATACATATATATTCAATAAAGACCGAAAGAAAATATAAATTTATTTTTTAATATATTTGTTTTTGAGACTCTTGGCAAAAAAAAGAAACTTGGTTACTTGGCACAGTGTTATTGACCTTATCAATATCTTTTTTCTAAGGATTTTAACTTGTTGCGAACTGCAAATAAATAAAGTCGCACCATTTTAAGTTAAGATTTTAACAGATCAATACTACTTACTGCCTTAATCAATATCACGTGACTAATACAATAAAGAGTATCGCAAAGTCGCGCGTTTAGATGTAGTAAGAAAAAGGGAGATTGCTTATAAAAGCAACTAGAAAAATTGTGCAATGCCTATTGTTGCATGTTAAGCAGGTGTAAAGAATAAACTGCCGTAGAAATTAAATGTCTGGTGTGGTTTTTGCGGTTATCGAGTTATATAATGTAACATGTGTATTACCTTTGGCCTACAGAAGGGTGCCTTTGGCCTACAGAAGGGTGATGTTTTAATTGATTATCCACATACGGATGTATGTTGCTTTGCAAGTTTTAAATTAATTTTAGAAATATTTTAGTTTATTCAGATTTTAAATTATACTTTTAACAAAGTTTTCTTTAACAAAATGATGTCAGCATTAAAACCTGCATATGGATTGGGAATGTTGTTTCTTGGTGAGTATTTTTTTAAATCAGTAAGATCTTTAAATCCTAATTTTAAAGTCTAATATTTTAAACCTATGGTTTGTAAAATTACTTTAAGGTTTTCTATGCTGTACTGGATACAGTCTTTTGGCAATTGCAATAAAAGGTCGACCCGATTTGCAAAGGAAGAATAAGTTTTTGATATCACTTGCTATTTCGGACTTCATGATAGTTCTACATGTTTTGGTTTCGACATGGGCAAGCTTTACCGACGAATGGCCGCTTGGATATTATGGATGCCAGGTAAATTTATGTTTATTGAAGTAAAATAAATGTTCTTTTAAATTTGTTAATGTTTTCTATCTTATGTTTTAGCTTGACGCATTTATTGGTATGGGCATGACTTTTGTTAGCCTAGCAACCGTTGCTTGGGTTGCCAGAGACAAATATCTTCGAGTATGCAGACCAAGAAAATGTAAGTTCAAATATTACAGTATTAATTATATATCGATTTATTTTTTTACGTACTAATAAAGATTTCCTTGTTTAGGTGGAGAGGGATATTCTTTCAGTCTTATCATGATTTGGGTGGCTGGAATAATTGGCGGAGTTGCTCCGTTTTTGGGATTTGGAGATTTTGGATTTGAAACTGATGATAAATCCTGGCAAACTGGCTGTCTTCTTACCTTCAAAACAATGACAAAGTAAAAAATTACAAGATAGTTATAAGAAATGATGTAAAATTATTATTATGAATCGTATTTTTTATTTTTACAGCAAATACCGATTTTACATTCTCTTTATTACCCTGTATTGGTTTGTTAAACCTGTGTACACAATCATCTCGTCTTATGTTAAACTTGGCCAGAAATCACCAAGCAAGGTAAGAATACTCAAATTAAAAGTAAGTCGATTATTTTAAATTATAATTTTTTTATATTTTTTTTTAGCTTGTTTACATTGTTCCAATTCAACTGTGTTTGGCTTTCATTCCATATTCCTTGTACGCCTTTGCTTCAATAACCGTCGGAACTGCAATGTTACCTGCATATGCTGTTTCAATTAACAATGTGAGAATTCTATTGCTTATAATATCTTTTTTATAATAGTAAAAAAAAAAGAATAAAAATTGTATATCGTTGTATGTGTTTCATTAGACTTTTGCAAAATGTTTTGTAATTTTTTATACATTTAATATTCTAAACATTTTTTAACTTTGTTTTAATAGTTGGCGGCCAAGATCTTTATTAGTACCAATCCATTTATCTATCTTTTAACCGACTGTGAGCTTCTCGATTCTTTATTAAAAACTGGAGCCGAACCAGCTGCATTAAACAACAACGAAAGGAAGACTGAATAAATATATAGAACTTAAAACTGCTGTTAGTTGTACATTAATTTAAAACTTGTAAATTTTGCTACATGGATAAATTTTTGAAAACACCGTTTAGTATAGTATTGATATTTGTCCTGTGATGTTGTCTATAAATATCTGTTAAATAATTAAATCAAGGATAAACAGTAATAAAATAAAAAGTACCTGATGTCATAATCACGATCTGAAGATAGTCACGTGCGTTTGTTTACTTTTTTGCACGAGGAGAAAATAATCTTTGAAGTTAATATTTTACTTTAAAATTTTATCTAAACGTAATCAGAGGTAAGCAAATATAATCTACCCACAGCAAAATTTATTTCCAAGTAATTAAATGTAGTTATTGCTAAAATAATAAAGTCGTAATAGATGAATTGGGCGTTGGCAATTAAATGGAAGTTCAGAAAAATGTGTTATTTACTGATTTATCAAGATTTTAACTGTTTCTTTTTTTTCTGTTTGTTAATAAGAGAATCCATATTTAAATAATATATATAAAACATTAGCATTAAGGCCACTTAGTATTAATTAAGCAATAAAAGTTTGAAATAATATTCCATAATTTATAGTGCAATATGTTTCTAGAAAATTTTTTTTTGTTAGTGTCTGCATTAAAGTTGTATTTTTATAAATACTAAGAAAAGACAGCAGAACTGACAATATGTCAGCCAAATCAAGCTCCAAAACCAAAGAATTGGCAGCTTCTCTAATATCGTCATCATTTGACAAAGACCCGAAAGTTAAAAATGTTATTTCACTTTCCTTGTCAAATTTTGGCAAAAAACAACCAGAGATTGTGTTAAATGCTGTCCATGATTTTATCATTGACCATTCTAAAATTGATCAAAATCATAAGGTTTTGTTGTTGAGAGTTCTTAACGAAACGCTGCAAGGAACAGACTTGGATATTTCTGTGGAAACTGCAACAAAGTTAATTAACTTAGCATCTGAAAATTTAACCAAATCTAAAGTGAGATTTTAGCATTAAAAGAAAATAACTTTTCTGTTTAAAACAAACCCATTATGATAAAATTTGCAGTTTATTACGGTTCCTACGAAATTAGTTAAAAATAAAATGTAATTTAATTATTTTTGTAGAAAATAATTCCAGATTTGCAGTCAGTTGCAAGTGACATTCTTGTGACACTTGGCATGACCTTTGTCACTGAGGTCATGGAGGAATTGCGAAAGAAATTTGTTCCAGGAATTTTGCCTCATTTTTATGTTGTTCAAACTTTAGGAAAGCTTGCAACTTCAAATGGTAAAAAATTAAAGCTTCCATTCTGCCCAAATTTGTTGTTTTTTTTTTAATTTTATTTTTTTAAGCTTTGTTAACATTTTTTTTAGTCAAGTTTTTGTTGTTTTTTAGTCCCAGGAATGATAAATCACATTAGTGGAATATTAGGCACCACATTACCTTTACTTGGCTTGGCGAAAAATGAAAAAATGAGGTGAAAACTGATATACATATTCTTTTTATTAATAAATACACTAGAGTTTCATGAAATTATTGGTGTAAATTACGGTTTTTAAACTGTTATCTGAATACCCGGATTGTAATTACAACAATATAATGTTGTTCAGGATTGTATTTGCATCAAGTATGGCCAACTTTTGTGAATGTATTCTCGAATATTTATCAAATCAAACAAGACCATCATCCAGTCCTGTCACCCCTTTTAACTCACCAAGCAACCCTGAACCCACAAATACAAGTGAACCTAATGTAACCCAACAGCAACAAGAGAATGGTGGTGAAATTGAACCTCCTGTTTCTCAAGAGTTAAAGCAAGAACAGGGTGGTAATAATCAATCAATTGAAGCCCCACAAGAAGAAATAGTAAATGCTGAAGTAATCGATGATGGAGAAGATAAGAAAGAAAAAGGTGATGCTTTACTTTTAGAACAAGATAAAGATGCTCATCAACAATCTGATCTTACGCATAATGACGGAGGGGACATGATACAACAAAATGAAGAAAATCTCGCAAAGCTTGAAATTGTGTCAGATAACTCTCCAACTATCCAAGATCCTTTAAGTCAAGAACCACCTGGGATTGCTGATGATTCTTCATCAAATACTACTACAGAGGGGGAATACCCAGTGCCCCAGCAAACTCCTGTTAAACCAGAGATTGTAAAAAGTGTCCCGATTATCGAAAAATCAACTTTTTCAAATGAAATTTTTGGTGCTTACAGTGTGTTCTATAATCATTGGTTTGCAAGTAGAGATACAAAGGTAAACATCATTTTTTTAAAGGTCTTGATATTAAATTTCTTTATTTAGGCATTAAATAATATACACTTGTTGATACGCATAACATTTACCTTGTTTTAAGGTTGTAAATGCAGTGATCCCAGCTTTGGGAAAAATGTTTTTACTTTTACAACAAGAAAAAGTTGAGGAACAAGCTCCTAAACTTGTTAGTTCTCTTATTGCACAATACAAAAGGTATTAACATTTTAATTTCATGAAATTTTAAAGAATTATTAGTTTTCCTTGAATAATTGAACACATGTTCCTACGTATAAAAATACAAATATTGCATATTATAATCAGATTGATATTTGCTTTCAGAAATCATTGTGATGTGTTATCTGTTTCCAAATCATTGTGTGACATCATAACTGCTGTAACCAATCATAAAAGCACAATTTTGGAGAACATTTTAGATTACGTAATCACCGCTTTCTACAGTCAGGTAGTAGACCTTATCATTTTAAAAAATTAACTTTTTTTACATGTACTTTCTCCTCCTTATTTAATTTGTATTTGAATGCTTCATAAAAGATTTAAGTAGACTACATTAAAAATATGCCTAACAAATATTGGCAGTCAAATGTTCTTTAATAATGTTTAATGTATACCTATTCAAAGCATTGGTATTTCCATATGTAATAGTGATTAAATTTAATAAATTTATATGTTATTTAGATATTTGGTACCCCAGAAAATGCATCTCCAAATAGTATTAAAAACTACAACGAAGTTTTAAGATGTTTTGGAATGCTGGGTAAAATTTATTTTGTTGTCAATTTAAAAATATAAAAACCATTTATTATATTTAATATTGTGTATATATATAATGGTACAATTTAGCTGTATATATTATTAGTAAATATTTAAACATAGCAAAAACATCCTGTTGCATGAGATTTCCCCCATTATAATTTCGGATACAATATGGTTTAATTTCCCCTTTCATAAAACTACCTTTAATTCTAGTTTAAATGTTAATCTAATGTTATTAATTTTACAAAGCTATCTTCATAAATATTTATTATTTATAGCAACTTGTTATTGTGAAATATTGATTGGGATGATTTTACAAAGAGCTGAATCAAGAGATGAAAAAGTGAGAGCCGGTAACCTGGTTGTTCTTAGACATCTTATTAACTCAAATCGTAAGAAGTTATTCTCTTAAAATAAAATAATTTAATTTAAATAAAAAGAATGATATAATCTACATTTTAGTGATTGGGTTTCATTTTGTATTGTTTTAACAAATTTATTTTGAAAATATTTTCAAAATTGGATCATACTTTTAATTGTATTATGATCCTGAACACAAATTCATCTTGATACTTACATTCTTTAGCTTTAGCAATGGAAAAGAACAAGGATATGGTTGTTATCGGGTTCCTCAAACACTTGAATGAAGCAAGCAATAATGTAAAGCAACAAATGGCAAAGGTGATTAACATAAGTCAATATTTACACTTGCACATTTTAATACAAATGCATATATTTGCACAAAAGGTAATAAACTTTAAAACATTTTCTTTTTTGATGACCATCCTATTTTATATATAAAATTTTTGTAAAAAATCAGTTTATGTTTGTAACTTTTTTAAATCACTGATTTTTGATTTTTACTGATGCAAATGTGTATTATTTATTGTATATATATCTTTCATATTATTATCATTTTGGCATAAACACCCAAATTTACCAAAAAAAATATCTAGTTAATAAATATTTTTTCAAACTATTGCCTCTAATAGTCTATTATTATGTAAAAAAGTGGAGGTCTTATGCTGTTAAGTTGTTTTTACAAAACTAATAACTTCAAAAATATAAGAAAAATTTATTTTTGTTTCAGCTGATTATCTCAATGGCCACACATAACTACCTATCATCAGAAGGTGGTCAGGAATATGTTTATTTTATTGTTCGTCAAAGCAGTTTACCTGATAGACCTCTACTTGGTAAAGAGAAGGGAGTTAGTAATGAACAATTAAGAACAATGTGTGCTGATATTTTGTATCTCATTACATCAACTGTTAATGACATGGACAAGGTATTAATTAACCTTTTTCGATTTATTTTCATTAATTTTTAGGTGATTTTTGTAAAATTTGATGTCTACTCCAATTGTTTAGTTAATGAAAATTTATATATATTTATTATGTAAAAGCTAAATTGGGTAGTTTAATTTTTATTTCTGCTATAAAATGTATTTTACTATTGTTTATTAATTGATTTTATTTTTATTAGATTTTGTGGCCTTACATGTTTGGATTTTTGCTAAACGAATCATTAACTAATTCATTTGGTATTGTGTGTCATTCACTTGCTTACATAGCAGAGAAAAAACGCAAAGAAAATTCCAGTGATTATGTAATTGACTACCACTATCATGGCAAGTATACAAGCATAAAAAAGCTGTTTTTTTTACAAATGTGTTGTTTCGAACAAAATTATTGTCTGGTTTTGATATAAATATAAAGCAGTCAATCTTAAAATAAATTACTCAGGCAAATTTTCAAACAAAAAGTTATCATTATTTTACCTTATTTCTAACTATATGGTCGACATTTTTAATTTCAATATGTATATACTTTCATAGTATTTTACTCTCTTACAAATAACAATAAATTTAATTCATAGTTAACGTTCCCCGCCCTGTAATTTTGGCTTCGAGAATAATTGTCATGCTAGGTCAACCCCTTCATCAGCGTTGTCATAGCAACTCAGTGCTAAGTCTCTTGCAAAACTTGGCTTGTAATTTTGGTGATTCTGTGATTAAACTTTGGGATGAAGAAATACCAAATATTTCACAATTTCTACTGGGTAATTATTTATGTGAATGCATAATATTGTTTGGTAAATATTAGCAAAATGATATATAATGTAACAGAGTATGTATTGATACTGTAAGATCTAAAAGGAAATTAAAAATAGGCAAGTTATGTCAAAATGAAAAAAACTAAAATTTATTAAATATTGGCAAGTAATTTTAGAGTCTATACATTGTATTGGTAGCATTTTATATACATTTTAATTAAGGACAGTATACATAGATAAATTTAGAATTACACAGACCAATGATATTTTAATAAGGTTTTTTTATTATAGAAAACACTCAGGAGAATAAAATCTGGCCACAAAAACCATGGGAAGATATTTTGATTGCTGTAAGTTATCTAAAATAAGAAAAATTGTTTTTTAAAAAATGTAACACTCAATTCAAAATTTCGATTTTTAAAAACTGTCTTTGTAGAATTGTGTTAAGTAAACTTTAATATTTTTCATTTATTTTTTTTACTTAGTTTTTGTCCAAAACCCTCAATGTGTTGAATGATGAAGAAAAGACTTGTGAATTTGGACAAAATATTACAGCACAGTGGCCCATGTATTCATTCTACAACCAGTACAAGGTGAAGAATACATTTTTTTTAATTTTTGAAAAAACTTCCATTTGTTACTACGTAATTAAACAATCTTTTTTATTATTTTAAGTTTTTGTATATATTCATTTTGGAACAATTTTAAATGTGATATTTTTTAGAATTTTTCTTACAAATGTCTTGGTGTGGTACTACGAAAATCTCGAAATGTTGAGTTTGTAAAATCTTATATTCCAACATTGTTTTTGTCAACTGTACACAGCAATCCTGCTGAAAGAGAGGTAAGACCTGATTTCTAAATGTAGTAAAAATCTTTACATGTTATACAATATTTTTAAATATAAAACAAAATTTTACATTTCTAAAAGAACCACTGAATTATTTCTATTTATTTAACAATGGAAATTGATTTAAAAATAGTTGCATTTATCTTTTATAGCCTATATATACTTACTCTTTCATTTAGGGTGTAGCAGTTTGCCTTGGATATTGTGCTTCCACGCATTTAGAACCAACCATGTCCAAATTTCAAGAATTTGTTCAAATGAATATCACCAAAAAGGAGTCATCTTACTTTAATATGTTTAAGGTACTGTTATACTAAAAAAATCTTAAATTAGTGACGTTGCATTTAAAAAAGTGATATTGCCACTCTAAATTTAAATAAAATCTTAGCATTTTTAAGTAATATTAGAAAAAATGTAAATTGTGACCAAAAATTTTATTAATATTTTTTGTTTGTTTTTGGTAGAGAGAAAAAACATTAACAGATATAGAGAATATAAAGGGCACAGTTGCTCTATGTTGTGGTTACATTTCCTTTTTCTCTTCTCCAGAGTTAATTACATCCTGGATTGAAACTGTAATTATTAAAATCCTCTCATCTTTTTTTAAAGGAATCAAGGTATGTTTATAGTCAAAATATATAATTTAAATAAATAAAATAGACACATTTTTTTAAATTTAATTATCCTCTATTTAAAAATTTGTTTAAACAGCCAAATTATTTAGTAACTTTAATTACCGACAATTTCAAGTTGCATTAATTAGATTTTTAATGCTATTATCTGATTATTGCTAATTGTTTTTTTTTTAGCTAGACAGAAGTGAGAAACATAAGGGCGACTTTTTTTTTAAAAATAGGTTCTTATAATGTGTAGTCCTAGCACCTTGAAAACTATGCAACAACAATAGTATTTTAACAAATATCTGGTATGAATTTTTTTTTTAAATTAAAGGACCCGTCAATCAAAGTCGATGTTGCCAATGCAGTAAAGTTAATAGCAGACTCTTTAGACCCAACCCATACAAACTTGACCACTAAAAACAAACCAAGATATGTGTTTGCTGCAAGGGAGGATCTCATCACCAAGCTACTTGTGTACCTAAAAGATGATGGGACAACCATTTTTACTTCATTGAAGGCAGCTATCTGGAGTGCATGTGCTTCTTTAATGTAAGTTTACTATGTGTGTTTTGATTAATTCTAATTGCTTAGTCTTAGACATGGTTTAATATATGACCGATTTAGCTATATTTTAACTTCAGCAAAAATATTGGCAAAAATTAAGTATCAGATAAAGCACCTTACTTTAGGTCATTTTACCTGTGAAGCAGTGGGAATTGAACCTAAAACTTTATGTAATAAAAATCTTTTTTATCCACAGTGCCACAGTATAAAGTCCTATAAAAAACTCAATATAGAAAACTTGCTATTATTAATCACCTTATATTATCTAGTAAACTTGAGCCGCCAATTGGTGACAGGGAGTTAGAGGTATTAATAAAACAATCTGTCAATCACTTTGTAACTGTTAATCATGTGACACCTGTCAATCGGAGTCCTAGTCCAATGGCAAAAGAAGATTTCCTACTCTTGGTAAATATACAAAATTTTTAACAAATTTTAGGTCTTTGCATTTCTGCATATTTTTCGAATTATAATCTTTTAATATTTTTATTTAGAAAAGTAATGCTGATTACTTAGAAAACACATCTACGTCAAGTTTTTATGGTTTGTTGCAAGAAGTTTTAATGAACAAGATCAACACTGGGGGATTGTTTATGATTTTTATGGTAAATAAAAGTAACCTTTTTTTTAAATATATAATAAAATACAATTAAAATATACAATTTTTAATCGGTTTTGTGCTATTCATGATTGTTATATTGAACTGTCTAAAAATTTTTAAAAATGATTTTTTTAGAATTTGGAATCATTTTTAACTTCAGATAAGGATTATGAAAGACTAAATGCTTTAAAAAGTATTAAATCTGTGCTGGTTGTATACCAGAGAATACTTATAGTATGTGAGGTAACTTCTTACAAAACAATAAAAACTTTAATTTTTTGTTTCTGAATTTGTAAAAAGTTTTTAAAAAAACATGTATACACTTTTTTGAAAATAAATTTTTTTGAACGACCTTATTAGTAATAACAATATGATATGGTAAAATGTAGTAAATTTTGTCTATAATAAAACTGAGGTTTTTTAGCTTAATCTTAATTTTTTGCATGCCTAAACATCCTTAGGAAGGCATTTACAGGCAAAAAAATGGCAAAAAAATTTGTCAGTTAAATCTTATTAAAACCTTATGAAGTCTAAGATAAAATGTGATTAAAATGTTATTTATAGATGAACAAAATTTTCCAATATCTTGGATTATACTTGGCCCGGCTTCTACCATGTTGTTGTGATGTGTTGGTCGAAATAAGGCTTGAAGCATTGAGTTGTATTACCAGTCTCTTGGAAATACAAGATAAATACAACGGTAAATTATTAACAAAAAAATTCTTTTAAACTATTAAATTTGCTAAAAGTTATTTTAAATATCATTTAAATTGGAAACATGTTTAAATTTTTTTTCTGTAAACTTTGACTGATTTTTGTTGTTAGGGATTTATCGAAGTGCTGAGGAGACAGAGTTTGAAACATTTGATAAAATTAGCAGTGCAGATTCTCAAGTCATGTATGAAGCTATTAAAGAAATTGCCCAGGTAAAAATTTTAATATAATAATATTATTCTTTACATTATTTTCATACCAAATCAACTGATTTATTATTAGATCTGGTTTTATTCTTTATAGAGTAACTTTATTTTCTTATGAGTACTTTTAAGTTTTTGCTTAAAGTACATCTTTTTTATTTTTAAACTAAAAATGGTTAACTAACTATTTTTTAAAGTCAATCTGTCTTAAAATTCCATCTGAGCTGACTCACTTTTATTCTGGTTCCCTGACAATGTCGCTCTTTGACGCCCTCACCTGGCAACAAACTATGTCAGCTAATGGAGCCTGTTTAGTGCTTAACCATATTTTTGAGACAAGAGGGGCAATGTTTACTAAAAAGGTAACATTTTTGTATTAATGATCTGTTTTTTGTGTAGTTACTTGCTCTTAAGATTTTGGAATATTGCTTATTTTACCATAGGTTCCAGACATTGTAGCAACTCTTGTTGACAAGTTATCTCATTTCTCAACTAATGATAGTGACAAGAACTACACCAAAGAAGGAATGTTCCAACTATTTAACATCCTTGCTAGACATCATCCACAAGCAACTATCCACGCTTTGCTTGGTTTTGCATTGCCCTTTAGCAAGTAAAAAATAAGAATATATTTGTTTAATAATTTTAAAACCTTGTGTAGTAAATTTAGTTTGGGGATTTTAATTTAATTTTTTGTTTATAAAACTTTGTATTTCCCAGTGTTGTTGTACTTTGTTGGGCAAGCATTGGTTCAGGACCAATGAGGGATGTTGTTCTTGACTTTTTACTTGACCAACTTGATAGAAGTTTACCTTATGATGAAGTGTTAAAGAGAAAGGGAAAACCTGATCAATCTTCACATAAAACTGCAGCTCTTACATCATTATCTGTAAGGAATATTAACAAAGTTTAAAGAAATTTAAATTAAATAAAGTTAAACAAAATTTAGAAATAACTTTATTTAATGTAAAATATCAGAACTAATTAAACAACTACTTTACCATGTGGTTACCCTAAAACTAATAAATTTAGGGAAAAAATCTCTATTATGAGAAGTTCTTTTTTAAAAACAAAGTTTAAAATTTTTTATAAATTTGTAAGGCTAAAAATGCATTTATTTTTTCACTAGATCTGTTGTGCTTTAAATGAGGTTTTATCTGCTACACCCAACAACTTATCACATCAGAGAAATAACAATGTTTATCGAATAATAACAATGGCCATTGTTAGGTTGGGAACAATGTTGGATGTGAAGCCAAATTTGAAGCTAGCACTAGATCCCTACCGGTATTTCGTTTAACATTTTATTTATTTAATTTTTAAAGGTTTTTTTAATGTGATGTTTAACTTTTAGTCTATAGTTAAGTTTTAAATTAAAGTGTTTTAATATATTAATCATTTTATTTGGGTCACTTTTATATAAAGTTTTAAAACTTTAATAAAATATCAGCATTAATGTAGAAAAGAACAATCTTTTTTAAAAATTAAAGCTTTTTTTATCACTAAAATTCAGTTAATTTATTAGAAAGGGAAATGTTAAAAGAGGTAATATTTCTTTATTTTTTTTTTTAGTCAATCTGTTGACATGTTGAAGATGGTGTTAATGTTATGTTGTGGAAGAAAAATGTCTTTTCAACTCGACGAAATCGGAGTGTGGAAAACTTTGGAGGAAAAAGATGGAATCGAAACTTTTACAGCTGCTCTGGCTGCAATTGTTACGTAAGTTTTCTAGTTTGAAACTAAAAAGAGATTTTAAATTTGTAGCTGCTCTCTTTTGTTGTGATTAAAAATGTTTAATATTTAAGGTCATTTTGCAAGCATAGACCTGAAGATATTCCATCAATAATATCATCATTAAACAATTATCTTCCAAGCATATATGAGATGCAGAGGATTACTGTGGTATCTTTCTTTGCTCAGGTATGTTAATATTAACAAAAATTAGGCTACTTTGATCCTTTTAATGTATAAAGGGCAAATTTGTATTTTAAACAATTAGTAATTTTTTTTCCTTGAAAACATTAAATTAGTTGGTGAAAGAACCGAGTGGAAGGGATGATGTGTTGTTAGAGATATTAATGAACAGTTTAAGAAGTAGATTAGTTGATCAAGACAATCATGTCAGACAAATTTGCATTAGGGGCTTGTCAAATATCATCTACGCACCTAATGAACAGGTAATCAATTTCTTTAGCTTGATTTAATGCACATCTAAGCATAATGAACTTGCAGTAACTTTAGTTTTAACAAATCTTTAAACATTTAAAGATGGAGAGATATAGTACCAGTGTATTAAGTGCAATGATGGCAGGAATGGATGATAAGAATGATGCTGATGATGCAATCACCTTGGAAGCTATGTCTGGATTGGCCAAGTAAGTTGACAGATATTAAACCGATTCTGTATAAAAAATTTTAATATATGATTGTTATGTTTTTTTTTTAATTTGATTTTTAGGTTTTTGTACAAAGTAGAAAGAACAAACATCCACTCGATTTTCATTAATATTTGTCTTCGGGTTCGACCATGCTTTGAAAAGGTTATTTTTTATTTTTTTTATTTAAATACTATAACATTAAGCCTTATTTTTTTTGGAAATCTTACCACACAATTTATGTTTTTAGGACAATCCTCATGTTAGAGGAGCTGCATTCGAGTTATTTGGGGCTTTAGGAAGGTTTGGAATTGACCAATCAGAAGCCTCCTATAAGGAACAAACACACAGCAATTTTATTTCAATTTTACTACATTTGAATGATGTTGATTCATCTGTTAAAAAGGTAATTTCTACCAATGAAATATAATATGTTAAAATATTTTGACCAAAAATGTTGATGTCTATTTTTGTTTGTCAGTCTTGCAAAATTGCTTTGCGTGAAATTGGTCCAAGACTGGGTTCGGAAAGCGTGAACCAAACTTTTCAGAAGCTTCTTATTGATTCAAGCAATTTGCATTATGGAGAATTCATGAACAATCTTGCTAAAATAATGGTTTAGTTTTTATTTATATATTTCGACAAAATTTTGTAAAAAAAGTTGACAAAATTTTTTTAACTTTTATTATTTTTGTCTTTCTAAAATAGGTTGCTGAATTTCCAAATAAAATAAACTTTTATATCATGGGATGTGTTTCTTATTTTAAAAGTCAATGGCCAACTATAAGATGTAATGCAGCAATGTTTTTGGGTAAGTATAAGCTATTAATTAAATTTAAATAAATAAATGTACGTTAGTTAAATTCTTATATGTTGGTTATATGTTTTAGGATTTTTGATGGCAAATTTAACCTTCAACCTACAAGACTCCATCAATAAAGATCATTCTTGTGCAGGTAAAAATAAAACATAAATATTTTTTACGGGTAAATATAGAACAACTTCTAACAGTGTTTTTTGTTTTAGCACTGATTCAACTTTTAAAAGATCAGTCTCCTGAAGTAAGAAGCAAAGCAGCTGAAGCCATTAGTTTATTGCACCAGTTTTAATAGGAATCATTTCGTTTTCACATTTCAATATTGTACATTTGTTTCGCATGCAACTTGATTGTTCATTGCAGATGAAAGAATATTAATTTTTGTTATTTTTTACGATACAGATTTTAAATATTCTAATAGAGTTGTTAAAATTCATGTATAGCAATGTTAAAAAATATATTTTAGGAAGAAAAATTTAAAATTAAAATATGCATTATAATTACGCTTAAAATCTGTTATGCTGTTGCCTTATTAACCAGATGTTATTTTATTGTTTAACTACATATTCAATTTTCTATATTTTTGTTAATTTTCTTATGCAATGTGCAATATATGATTTTATGTAGCATAGATTTATTATATATTAATATTGCTTTTCCTAATATTATATCTGTTTTATAAATAACAAAAAAATGAATTTTAAAATAATATTAGTCAAAAAATTTATATTAATTAAAAACCCAAAACTAGTAAATAATATCTTATTATGCATTGATAAGAATAAAAACATATTGTGATTCTATTTATGTTGTCTTGTCCCATTCTTCAAGTAGTACTAGACTTCTAAAACTTTTATTCTGATTTTCTATATCACATTTCTACATCTATGCTTTAATATAAACAATAGTAATACAAATTAAGTTGTTTATTACAAAAATGGTGCACAAAAAATATGATCATAACCTGTCGATGTAGTAAATGGTGTTTACAAATGTACGAATAGTAGTCATATACTTTATACAATATATAAAATTTAAGTATAAAAAGGTAAAATATTATTTACATTATATTTTTCAATCGACTTTAATTTTTTTATTACAGATGCATAGTGTTTAATAAAATTAGGTTGTGATTTAAAATTTGATATCATCGACAATTAAATTGGCAAAAATTTTTAATGTTAAGTTTCCACCGTGGCAAATTTATTCCAGAAATTGAATAAAAAAAGTCAATTTCGTTATTTGGTATGCGGAAGCAACAATCGGACAGAATGTTTGGAATTGTGTTTTTTATGTCTTCATTGCTGTAATAAACTAGTGAATAAGTTGATGTGAATTGAAAGCGACTGTTACCAGTTATCATGTTCATGATAATTTGATGTGGACTACCATTATAATCATCATTTATTTTGTGATCGGCAAGCAAAGTTTCAGATGCTCTTCTAAATAAAATTATTTGACAACACGATTATTTTTATAGAACAGGTTGGTAAAATAATTTAAATGGTTATCAGATTTGTTTATGTTTACAATAGATTAAAACAATTTTGGTATTTTTAGTTAAATTAAGGTAGGTGTAATAAAAATGGGTGTTAATGGTCCACATAAGGTAGCTACCACTTTTGCTATAGTTTAATTTAAAATAGTTTAAAAATATACATGTTTAGGTATTTAATATCAATTGCTTTACCTATCAGATTGATGAAAATGCACAACAACAACGTGATCAACTTGTTCTAGTTTATCCACCAACCATTGGTGACCCCCCATACCAGCTATTTCATTTATGCTCCAATGTGTGAAGTAAACAGTATTGCACCGATGCAATAGCTTTGTGGTTAACTGGTCTGTTGATTGCAGATTTTCAGAGGAATCTAAAGGACTGTGAATGACGAGAATTCTTCTTTCTTGCAGGTTTTTAAATATTTCTGCGTTGAAAGTTTAGATAAATGTTTAATAATTTATGTTTAATATTGTTATTACTAAATACAAAACTAATATTAAATATTAATTTATTTTTAATGAAAAAGTGACTAATAAATTTTTTTTCTCCAGAGAAAAATTAAATTTACCTGCCATATTAGTGTTTCCATATTTTACCAACAAGAGTAATATAAAAGCAACAGCCACAACTACAGTAAATCCCACCACCCAGCAAACTGTTTTGATAAAGCTAGAGTTGGTGTTTTTAGGTTTAACGGGTAAAGTCTTTGGTGATGTTGTTGTACTCTTACTAGTTCCCGGCCGACGTTTGCTTGCTATAAAAGTTGTTTAGTTAATTAAGTTATAGTATTTTGAAAAAAGAAATATTCAATTAAGTTGCACAAACATAAAATCAAAAGTCTACCTTCATATTTGCAATTTTCTGTTTCATATACTTCTGCATTTTCACAGCCTGAAAAGATTTAATATTGTTAAGGTAAAGTTGCTTAAATATCAAATACCAACTAAATATTTACACTAAAACACATTTTTTAAAACAAAAAGTTAGGGCCACAAATTTACTTGGTATTAATGTGGGCATTGATGTAGGATTCTTAGGAAAAGTTTCAGCAGGAGGTCTAGGTATGCTTCTTATTGTAACAGAATAGCTAGCACCCGGTTTAAGTAGTAAAGGTTTTTTGTTTACCCCAAAGCACTGATAATTTATTAGGACCTTTAATAAAAAGTTTTTAGGATTAATGTTGCCATATTAAATCCGATTGTATTTTTTTTGTAGAATTTAAGAATTTAAAATAATAATAAATTATAGTAAAGTAAGACTCTTGCTTATATGACAAAGGTATTTACCTTGTTGTAGTGGATCAAATTATTGCCATTTGTTTTGTTTTTTATCTGAATAAGTGTGTCAAAAGTGATCACTCCATTTGGGTTAACAATTATTAAATATCCTTTGTTGTTCTCATCCCCTGATGAGTGACCTGTTGAAATTATTCTAATAAAGTTTTTTTTTAGACATAAATATTCTATTTTACATTCATTTTAAACCAAAAAAAATACCATAATCCCAAAATGTGATATTAAGAGCAATATATTTTTCTCCAGTGGCAGTTTTAAAAACATAATAATTAACTCCTTGATTATAAAACTTGGGTTGATCAGGTGGTTCAATGCCCTCAACATCTTCTACAATATCGCCTTCATCTAAAAAATTTGAAAAAAAAGCAAAGTAATTATACTTAAGAAAATGTTTTAAACCAAGAATTAACAAAAGTCTTAACTGAACAACATTCACAAAATAAAAATATTAGAAGTAATTTTAACTTTTAACTAAATCAAGGTTTTCACTATTCTTAGTTAAATCACCAAATAGCAATTTTTTTTACCCATTATGATAGTGTTGTCATTTGTGCTTAAACATTACTTACCTGCTTCTTGAGCATTACAAATATTGTTGACTCTTAGATTTTCGCTTGTGAAATTGCTCGTTATTTCTTTGTTACATGCATGGTTGCAGTTAAACAAAATGTCAGGTTGGGGTATGTTGTTGACATGATTTTGAACTAATTTCACCAAGCTCAAGATGATAAACAATATGTTGTTCATTTTTACTAAGACTCTAGTCTAATCTTAAGTACATTAAAGTTTTATTTTTGTAATATTCAATTAACTTGTTTAATATAAACATGTTCTAAACTAAGGTTAAATTCAACTGTTTTATCATACACTAAATTTACTACAAAAACAACCTCTAAACCGCCATTAATTGTACAGGGAACACCTTGTTTTGTCCTATGATTAAAAGCTAGCTTAGTTGCCATATAATGGTAAAAGATAAAACAGTTCTTTTCCTTGTAGCTTTAAGGTATCAAGTTTCCTTTTGTTAAATGACTTACAAAGCCTGAACCTGTATAAAGTGACAAACACTTTGGCCAACTCAAACAAAAAAATGCAGTATTTAGGTTAAACTTTGTATTTGTTAATAAAAATATATTATGTTTAATCCAATAAACTATTATGTTTAATCCAATAAACCAATGATTTTTTGTTAATATGGTGTAATTATTCAAAATACAAATATACTTTATAAATCAAACTGCTAAAATATATTTTAATTGCATTACTAATGATTGAAAGCGTTTAGTATGTGTTGGTATAAACATTTGCAAATCAAGTAACAAAAAGATTTGTATTAAAAATATGGCAAGGAATTTAAACAACCTTGCCAAAAAAACAAACATGATTTTCTTTGTGAAGTGAAATTATGTTACATAAAATTTACAACTCAAGAGTAAATAGGGGTTTAACAATGCAAAGATACACAATAAATCTGACCTTTTTTTAAATTTGTAAAATATGGTAACAATCATTTGCTTTTAAACAAAATCATTTCGTTACAAATTTAGCAAGAATTGGTGTACATATGCAATATTAAAAAATAGCTTTTAAAAAAATGTGAATTCGGATACTGCCCTGCTTGTTTGCACAATTATTTATATGAATGATTTTTTTGTTAAAAGTGTAATATTATGTCAGTATTTAAATACTAACAGTTGTATTATATTTCTTATTAGCATTTAGTATCATTTCTTTTAAATTTAACACCTCACAATTACAATTTTTTGTTGGTAATCGACCAACAACATTCACATATACTCTTTTAAAATTTTCCGGTAATAAAAAAGATTTAAACTTTATAAATTCGGTTGGTATTTTAGTATTTTTATTAAAATAAACAAATGTTAATAGGTTTTTGTATTGGAATACATTGTTTTGTATATATTTTAAAGACAATGAAAATCGATCATTGTTCGTTAAGTCTCTGTTTGTTTGTTGTTTACTATAATTAGTAGCACTTGCGGGTGTAAAAACAACAACTATTTTTGTCACTTTATTCTTGTCACCAATATCCATTATATTATCATGTACCCATTTTTGATCAGATAATTCATTTTGACTCCATAGATTAAAATTTGTTGTTATTGTTGGATTTTGTTCATTAAATATTGATGCAAGTTTGTTAGCAGCATCTTTATAATTCTCTTTATTATTTTGGCTTGTCAATATTACAATTCTTTGGCAATCTAAATTAAAAATTAAATATTAATAAAATTTGGATTAACTAAGTATACCTAAAACAGAGTAAATTTACATTATAGCTATATTATAGGTTGTAAAATAAGGCTTGGCCTATTATCTAAATTATATAAACAGTTTTATTAAGCTATGCTTAATTGGAAATCTAAGCAACTAATAATATATTTGGCTCGTAAAATTAAATACCCCTAAAGTATGAAAGGCTATTCAAGTTAAAAAGTATATCCCTTATATTGTTTTGATACTATTCAGGTTAAAAGATCTTTTATATGGCTATTAAAGGCATATATCCCTTGGGTTTTTTTAATATTATTTAGAATAACTTTATATACACAAAGCAATAATTTTGTATTTTTTTTATTCTTAAGATATTAAATGTTTTATTAAAATGTTAATTTTTAGCAAAATGCATAACAAATTTTTTTTACCTTTTTCGTGTGCTTGTAAACAGACAAGTGGAAATTTTTTTAGGATAATAATTCTTTTTTTCTTGATGCCTAAAATAATTTCAATTGTTAGCATCATGTGATTTTTATTTTTCTCTCAAACTGTATTGACAAAGTTAGTCATACTTTAAGTTCTGCTTCAGTGAA
Source organism: Corella eumyota (assembly GCF_963082875.1). Lineage (NCBI taxonomy): Eukaryota > Metazoa > Chordata > Ascidiacea > Phlebobranchia > Corellidae > Corella > Corella eumyota. The sequence continues at coordinate 9,161,064 of NC_137491.1, forward strand.
GCGTAGACTACAGTTTCGGGAGTTATTTTTACTTTTTAGTCACAATTGGTATTTGTAGCTCAAAATCCTAAAAAGTTATCAAGCAATAATTAATAAATACTTACATATAATGTAGGTTATTGCTATTGTGACAAATAAAAAAATTGAACAGACCACACCAAGTAAAATAGTCTTAAATCCAAATTCTTGTTTTGGTTCATAGTCGTAATAATCATCTCCATAACCTAGTAGTAATAAAAACTATGATTAGTTTTTCGTCTAGATTGCATACAAAACACTAAAGCATTTATTTTTGTAAATGACAAGATAACTTAGATGTACGCAAATTTATTTGCTCATTCCTGTTCTACTTTACATTATAGTTTATTAAACAAGTATTTTTTAGTACTCTAACATACAAAAAAGGATATGAAATATAAAATCAATAAATAAGACTAGGTAATAAAAATAGGAGGATTTCTAAAACAATTTGAATATCGAAAATTCTATATCATGCGTTTTTCAAGGATTACAAAAAAAAGTAAATGCATACTAAATAAACTACCTAAATACCTGATGTGTATAATGGTAAGAGTGGAAAAGTGTATCCTTGAATGATAAACTATATTTAAGTTATGTTAAATTAAGATTAATTGATTTTAAATATAAGCTACTTACCGGAGTTGTCTCTTGTTTCTTCTATATATTGCTGACAAAATTGTTTTTTCTCATACCGTATATCTCGGCAATCTTAAATTTAAAAAAACAAATATTATCTTAAAGAAACAATTGTTATCTTGTTACAGTTGTTTTAAAATGGGTGACATATAAAATAAACATAAAAACTTTGATACATTATTTTATGGTAATTTTATTTTTACCTGGTATAGTAATACTGGTGTTGCATTTTTGTTGGGAACTAGTGTATCTATGATACATTGGGTAAGGCTGTATACAAACATAAACATCTTCTCCTTGTAGCAAATTATCAGTGTAGTTGTAAAAAAATCTAACCTGAAAAACAAAAAATATAATTTTTGTATTTAACAGTGATTAAATTGGTAAGACATATTGGTTAGTAACTTCATTTAATTTTTTTAATATGTCAGTTTTGATTACAATATTTTTTTTATAAATATAACCTGTTTGTTTAGAAGTTTTTTACTTGCAACTTTACAAATATCCTTTTGAAGAATTAGTTGTTGCATAATTTGCACTGTTCCTGAATTGTAACCCACTGACATGTAATACCCTTGTAAACCATCACATATTGTGAGTACTAAAAGTATAATCAGGTTTAGATGATTGTAAACTTAATCAAGATTTTTTTTTAATTAATTCGTATTTTAAATGATATTTTTAAAATCAAAATATAATTTTAGTTGAAGATATAAAACTAGCCAGGAAATATATAAATATTTACTTTAGCAATCTGATAACAATATTTACTTACATGTTTGTTTAATTTTGATTTTTAAGTAGAAACCATCTGTTTCATGAAATTTTATTGTAACATGCCAATCTGTAGGCCCATCTGCTGGCACTTCAGTTTTGTTTCTTTTCATATGATCAATATCTTTTTAAAACACATAGCTTTTTAACAATTTTTTTAGACAAAATGCTAATATTTGTTATAAAATCAACAACATACAGTAAGAAAAACACACTCTTAAATTTTTAGGAATAAAAATAGCTTTGTTACAAAACAAACTTCTTTACCTTTAACAATACATCCCATTTGTTGTCCATCATTGTAAGTGGAAGGGCAATTAACTTTAATTTTTGATGATAGATTCAATGTAAAACATAAAACAAAAATTGCAATAGCAAAAACTTGCATAACTTTCTTATGTTTATTAATAAATATGACCCATTTACCTAATAATTGTTTTGCTTTGTTAACAATAAGCTTTATATTATTACTTAAATGTATATATATACTATGTTATAATTTTCACTTAACAAGACTTCTTTAATATCTTTGAACTGGCTAATTTATTCTAACCCTTTCTCTCCGCGATAATTTCAGGACATACCTTTATGCTTAACTGCACACCTTAAACCTTATATGCCCTACTTCACAAAAACATGTAATTGAGTTATTTTGTTTTTAACAAAAATATTTATAAATCTCCTTTTTTGTGTTCTTTATGGTTGATTAGCCTTGAGCATTCTTTTTTGGGTTGGTCTGCAATATCTTGTAACAATACATTTAAAAACTGTTCTAAAAATCACGAAATAAAAAAAATGATCTATTTATTTATAAAAATATGAAAAATTGATGAGAATGAAAATATTAATAAGTACATATACCACTATGTTAGTACTGTTGTGATATTGAATACTGTGTATTAATGTGCACAAATAACGCGTAATACATTTTTTAGCATGCCATGATAAGTCAAATATAAAAATTGATTGCATATTAAGTAAATTATTTAAAAAAGTGCATTTAAAATGACTAATTATTTTAGTCGAGATGACAAATCAAGAAATAGTACGCCACTTCTTTATAGTACATTTATAACACAAAGCTTCCACCTAGTTGTTTCAAAAAAATTAGGCTTATACATTATCATTTAAAAAATCTAACATTGTGCATTCTGTCAGTGTTATTACATTTGTGTTCTAAAACAATTATCTTGTTTTACATAGCATGTGAGTGTGAAACTTTAAAAAATTTAAAAACAGTATACACAGTATAAAGTTTTTGATTATGTGTAGTTTACAGTCCTCCAAAAACTTTAGAACTAAAACTAACAAAAACAATATGCATTAGTTTTTGTGATTACAAAATATAAATACCTGTCATGCAGTACATAATTATTAGCAAATTAGGGTAAATTTTTAGAGTATATAAACATATATATAATAATTAAATATAAAAAATTCAGGGATGAATGTAGAGGCATTAAGTTAATTTAGTGACCGCAAAATACACATGATCTAAAATTTTACACGATTGTTTCAGTAAGAAGTGGTGTCTCTTCACTATTCTTTTCTTTAATACTCTTTTCAATGGCAGCAAAGGAATTCTTTTGGTGATTAGAAATCCTTGTAGTTCCAATAATGTGTTTGTATGCCTGATAACTAAGATTTTTTAAACTGAAAATTGGTGAGTCAAAGTCCTTTTTAATCTTGGAAAATACATTAGAATCGCTTTCGGGTAAATAGCTTAATACAGTAACTTTTGTAATTTTTTCGGTGGTTTTAAGGTATTTAAGTTTAATCAAAACATTTATGAATTCATTTTCCCAAATCGAATTATTATTGTCATAAAGAGAATAGTCCACAGCAGCTTTTTCCGACAAAATTAAAACAACCTCTGAACACCATGCCAACTCTTCGTATGCCCATAATGTAAAATCCACGTTTTTTTCCCACAAGTTGAAGTGATATTGATTTTCGTTACTTGTATTTTTTAGTATTTTGTCATTACTTAACAAAGTACTTGCAAATAAATTAGCAGCTTCTTTATACTGAAGTGGTAGATCTAGTCTGTTTTCAACAAATATCAGCCTGTTTTTGGATTGCATATCTATTTAATTAAAAAAGTTAAATTAAGTGATTTAAAGTCAAGTTTTTAAGCCAGGGGTCATTCGCTAATTAAACTAATTTGAATATTTATGTTATTATACAGAATTTTTATTGTGGTCATACCCTTTTTGTTTTCAATACATAGCTTTTTCCAGTACTGATGCTTCAGCAGACCAACTAAAACATAATTTCTTTTTAAACATTTGTTATAAAAAAAAAAATTTAAAATTGTTGTTTTTTTTGACACATACTTACGTTTGCACGAAAAAGTTGATATTAGAACACCTAGAACAATGATGCCGGCAATTAGAATCAATGTTATCTTTTTGTACTTGCAACCCTCTAAATACAAAATAAATTAATTATTTAAGGATTTCTTTTTTTAAATAAAAAAAAATTGACAAATAAGTTAAATACATATTCAATAAAAAAATTTGCTTACCTGGATTAACTGTTTCCTCATAATAATCATCTAAAAAAACAATTACATATCATGTATAAAAAAGGGAAAATATTGTATATTAAGTATTTTAAAAAACAAAATAAAATAAGTTCAAATTGCCTTAAATTTATTACCATAATCAATTTTATCTCCTGATGGATAGTAGTCATCTGCATTAAAAAATTAAATAGAATTAAATTTATTTTGAAAATAATATTAAAAATTTTGTATTTTTAGCAAGATTTAAATGTTAACCTTACCATCATCACTAACATCCTTACACCATTTTGTTTCAATCAAACTAGGATCCCTACAACCTAAAAAAAACAAAAATTTATAGTTTTTAACCAAGTATCTATTAAACTGTGGTTGGCAAATTAATTTACAAATAAATACCCAAAATTTCAATATTAATATATATTAAATATGGTAAGGCTGGCTTCTTCACAGCACAATTATAAGATAACTTTTGTTACTTTGAGTTAGGTTTTAAGATTTAAAGTTTATTGATTTGAAAATATATTTTAGATATTAAAAATAACTTGCCTGGTAAACTGTGTTTAACATATAAACTCTCGTCTCTTGTTTCTTGTTGGTAACTTGGTTTGGCTTGAACATTAACAACATAGGTATTTTCAGCTCTAACATAATCATATACACACACATGGAAAACAAAATAAACCTGAATGATAAATTAATAAATGTTAGTTATTTTTACAAATTAGTTGTTTAGTATCAGTGACTTTAATGTAATGAAAGCTGTAACATTAAGAAAATATAAATTTATTATCAGATTATACAGTGAAAGGCAATTTATAGGTAAGGCCTTGAGACATTTTTCATTATTTAATAAGAGGCCTATACTTTTTTAGCCGATTTTAATTTATTTAATGTAGCATTACCTCTGTGTCATCAGAATAAGATTGCTTTTTGTCAAATTCGATGTCAAAAAACAAAGAGTGGCCATAGTTTTGGTCTCTGAATAACATAATTTCATAGAATGTTGTTTCTTTAAACAATGCCACAGCTGTAATCAACATAAATATGAACATTTACACACTTCACAAATAATAAAAAATTTCTAGTCAGGTAAAATATTATTAGAATATATAAAAGTATAAATGATTTAAATGCAAATAATTGTAGCTTTTAAAACAAAATTGATTTTCTAATTTTCTTAGCACTAAAAAGTCTCAAAAATTTTACAGAATTAACATGTTTTTACCAGTTTGTTTCCATGTTATGTTAAGTGTTGGGCCTTCTTTGTCCGGCAATACAAAGTAATTCATTTTAACCTCTTTTGCAACTGGGGCAGGGGTTTTGTCATTTGAAAAGGTGTTTGTAGAAGTTTCTGGACAGACAATAAACAAACAACATTATAACTAAGCGCCAATATTAATTTACTTAGTGTAATAATATTAACATTACATAAATTAACATAGTTAGAACCAATATTTATACAATGACAGTTTCATTGTAAATCATAGAATTAATTTAAAAAAATAAAATATTGATCAACTTTAAGGTATTTAATAAATATAGAAATCATTACTTTTAGCTTTGCACGGCAACTCATTTTCTCCCAACTGTTCTCCACATCTTATTGTGCAAAAGTAGGTGATGTGATTTCCCCTGCTTTCTTGAAAAATGGCCAACCAAAGCAGAACAAGAAATAAACATTTAAGCCAATTCATTTGTTACCTAGTTATCTTATATACTGTCATGCCGTGAACCTATAATAAAACAAAAAAATTACTGTTAAATTAAAACACTTTATAATTTCTGATGGTTTTTATGAAAATGATTGCACAGTGCGATAATTTTTTAAAAACAAATAAAAAAAACAACAGTATATGGCGGTAGCAACAACTAATTGGTAAAAGTAACAAAAATTATTTTACAAAGCTTAAACAAATCAGTCAGGTAGTTATGTTATAATGCATAGAATTGCAACAACTAATTTCGGCAAATAATGATATATGAAGAATTAGAAAAAATTATTATAAAATAGTATTTAAGAGACCTTAAAAATTAGTAATATAAAAAGTATATACAATGTACCAATTTAGTCCAAAATGATAAACAACCTTAGCAGTAATATTAAAACAAACTACACTACCTTAATATAGACAATGGCAAAGAATAGGAATATTTTATGATAATGACGGCAATATAGTGTTCAAAGCAATAAAAATATGTAAAAGGTAGTATTATCTAAATTTCATTGCAATAATTTTAACTAGCATATATTGGCATATAACAAAATTCGGGGTTTATTAGGAATTTTTTGAAATAAATTCTCGAAGATACTTATTTTAAAAAAATAAAGAGTTTAAAGTCAGTTGGTGTTAGACTGTTGATTCACATAATAACGGAGTTAGTTCATAGTTTTTAAATTCATTTTTCAATTTAAATAAGAGAGATTTTTTTCCATTGGAGGAAAGATTATTTTTTCCAATAATACGTTTGTATGCTTGAGCACTATCATTTTCTATACTAAAACTTGGTGATTTTAAGTCCTTTTCTAGTTTCATAAATGCATCACAGGTAGGTTTTAAATAGCTCATAACAGTTACTTGGTTAATTTTTCGGATTATTTTCAGCCTTTTAATTTCTACTAAAATTTTAGTAAAATCGGTACAGGTATTGGTAGGGTGTTCACAATATTGATTATAGTCTCCAACAGCATTTTCTGACAAAATTAATACCACTTCAGAGCAGTCTTCCAAATTTTTATATGACCATAATAAAAAGTTCACACCAGTATTCCACAGGTTGAAGTGTATTTGATGATTATTTTCATTTTTTGATAAAATACTTGCAAACAGGTTGGCAGATTTCTTATAAAAGGATGGTAAATCCAGCCTGTTTTCAATGAGAATTAAAACATTTCTTGCAGTTGAATCTACAAAGAACCACAAAAATCTAAATTTTAAAATAATTTAGACGTTTTTTTTTAATTTTTCAAAAAAAAGAACTAATTATATCAATCAGTTTACTGTGTGTAATACTACTCACTTAAAATTGAACTTACCAAGTGTAGTATCACAGTTTGAAAAGCTGGTTAAGTTATGGGCTTTGCGAAGATTTTCTAAATTTCAAATGATATGTACAATGATGCAATTAGGCCATTATACATATTTACATATTGTTTATTTAAATATTGTTAGCCTAATTTTTTTACTACAACAATATTTAAACCAGTGCCAAGCACCGATATGTTTACAACCTACTTTTGTTAACAAGATAAACTAGCATTAAAATGCATGCTATGGTCAATATAACAGCAACCGGTACCCAAACTTTCCATGATGCAATTTCTTAAAATTAAAATTTTTTTTACAAAGGGTATAAACATTTTAATAATTTTTCCTATATAAATTAAAAGGTAAAAGTGTTTTTTTTTTAAAAGAAACTTAGTTGAAAAATAAGTGATCGAATTAAAGTTCTTATTTTTACCTTTATTAGCAAAGTATCTGTCATAATCTAAAAAAAAAATTGTTAACAATAACCCCCTTCATAAAGTTTATCCACATAGAATATCATAAAAATGTGCAAGTTTATAATATTTTAAAGCAATTAGCTTTAATACTGCTAATTTAAAAATAAAAAAATAAGTTGAGCATATTTAATTAAAAAAAAATGAATGATGAGAAAATAATGAATAATTAGATAAAATATGTAAATTAAACTTACAATTATTTGTAGTATGACTTAAACTTTGAGAAGTTGTGGTAACCATGGGTTTATATTCTACGGAACCATGTATAAAATTTAAAACTATGGTATATTTAAAAGCATAAAATTTTAAAATTACCATATTGTGTAGAGCATTATTCAAACGGTAATGGTTATTAAAACATGAAAAATTAAGCCATTAAAATAAAAAATAATTATAATTCAAAATGAAATTTTTTTTATGCACGATTATGAATTATTTTAAAAAATATAAAAATATGAAAATTTAATGAGTAATTTGATATTATTATGATCTACATACCACCAAGATGTTTAATTTTATAATTTTTTTTAATATATATGATAAGATGTTGCTAATTGTTTTAAGTTACCTGAAAATAAGCATCTGTGGTTATTATATGTTATAATACAAATTTTATATCTTTCATTCTCAGAAATGTACCCATTCAATAACAAATGAAACACAAAATAGACCTGAAAGTTAGTTAAAATACAAAGTATTTCTATAAAATTTAAGTAAGTATTATTAGGTATAAAAAACTACAAATATTTTAAAAATGGTTACAAGTTTTTTGTTTAACCAAACCTTTGTAATATTGGCTTGCATGTTGGTCTTATTAAAAATAACATTGTAACAAATTACAAAATTGTCATTAACTGTTTGTATCTTAATTTTGTACCATTTCGTTTTATTGTGCATAGCTAAAAAAAATAAGTTTTTTTAAATTATAGGTAGAAAATAGTGTTTAATATTAGTGAGAAATATCACAAATAAAAATATTACTACCTGATTGTTTCCATGTAAAGTTAAATGCAATGTCATTAACATCAGGTGCTTGAAAAAATGCTACATTAAAATCTGTTGGTAAGGGTGCAGTTTTGCCATCGCCGGCAACATATTGATTGCAGTCTAGCCCTAAAAACAAATAAAAAATATGAACAAAATCATAAAATTTTCATTTAAACATTTAAATAATTTTAATTTTGAAATAAAGATCAATATTAAGTCAAATTTTGCGTTTAAAATATTTAAAATAATGCATTAAAATAAAAATGTTATTTTAAGTTCTATAGGTATGTCATACAATTTATACCTCCTTCAACAAAACATGGCAATGTGTTGTTTTGATTCTTATTTGAAAATCCTTTACTACAGAAGTGGGTTATACCATTTGCCCAACTTGCTTGGCAACAGGCAAAAGAACAAAGCAAAAATGTTGTTAACTTATTGTTGGTCATCAGTAACCACAAGCCTAAGTTTTCTATAGTACGACAAACAAAAACTAATTAACAAATTGAACTTTTACATATTGCAAAGGCTTGTCTATAAAATAATAAGGCTGATATTACTTGAAAAAAATATAACTTAAAATTTAAATACAGAAAAATCAAAAAGTTTCGTTATAGTAAATAACAAAGGATAATATGTAGAGTTAAAACAGAACAGGTAATTCGCTCTAACATTGATTAAAACGAAAACAGTTTTGGTTTAAAAAGGGTGATCAGAAACATGAAACTAAAAATGCAATGAAAAAAATATTTTACAAAACAACAAAGTTTTCTAATATTTCTACAAAAAAGTTTTACAATTTCTACACTATTTAAACGACTCTCAAAAATCAGTGTTGTATATTGCACACAATCAAAATGTCAGGAACATTGATTTACAAAAAAATAATCATAAAATTGAAGACAAATTTTTTTGAGTTAGTGAACATAAAATTGCAATGTAAATAACTGAGCATACAAATTATACATTAATTAAAGTGTGTAGGCAAAAAGGCTACCACTTATCCTTAAACAGTGTACAAAAAATGACATTTGCATGAAATATGGTGGATAAAAAACATTAAATAAGAAAAAAATTTAATTAAATCAACCTGATAATTTTTGAATATATTCAACCAAAAAAAACACTAAATAAATTGGCTACTTTAATTAGTTTTTTTGATTTAAAGATTAATTTTTCCCTTTTTTAAAGGAGTTTTTTTTCATAGAACGGAAAATCATTAGTTGATGTAAAGAATTTAAACTGCATCATCCTGGCAGTAGTAACTAGTATGGTTTTCAAATTCAGCTGGGTTATAACTGCCAGTTGAATAGTCACTGCTAGTCATTGAAAATCCAGTCGTTCTTGTGCTACCATTTGATTCTAAAGACGAATAAGCATCACCCTCTACATTTATAGGAACTATGTTGTTTAAATAGAAATCAGTTGTTCTAGTACTAGTGCTGGTAATAGATGCATTATCTTTGAATGGTATGGTCTCTATGTTGTAAGAATTTCTTTGTTGGTGTACAATTACAGTATGGGATATGTTGTTGTTATCATTCTTAGATTTAGCAATAAGGGTATCTGATTCATTTTTTAATGTTTGAATAGGAAAGTTATATATTTCCAGTATGTTGTTTTTTAGGTTGGCAACCGCATTAGCAAATTTAGGATCAATTTCTTGTCCACAAATGTTCTTATAAAAGGCATTAAATTTGCTGGAAAGATCATACACCTTACAGCCTATTTGTAAGTAGTCATCAAAAATATTCTTCTTGTCCTCGAAGTAAACTAGCATACACTTTTTGCCATATTTATAATGGTTACTTTTAAGGTGATTTGCAGCAATTGAAAATGGGTCAGGATGTTCTTTGCCACGGCGGCTGTTAATTTTACCTACAGGAGTACAGACCAAAACCACGTAGCTGCATTTATCCATTTGTTCTTTTGTCCAGCGAAAAGGCTCGTCAATTATATCACAACTTTGCCATAGGTTACATACAACATTTATGCCGCTATTACTTAGCAATGTTGCAAGCTTGTTAGTTGTATGGTTGTTTGGATCATCAGGCTTTCCCTTAAAGGTACTCACAAGTAATAAGACTTTGTTATCAGAATCTAAAAAATACAGAACTAGTTGGTGTGCAATTTTTTACAGCACTAGGAATTAACAAAATAAAAAGTTACTTTTAATAAAAAACAATTGTAAATTTTTTTTATTACTATTTTGTGATAAATTACCCAATGGCTGGTTAAATGTGTTACTGGTACTTGTTGAGCATAGTTGATTTTGTCTTTTCCGTATTTCTAAATTCAAAATTGCAATGTTATTTTCAAAACAAACTGACCTTGAATTGTTTTTTTGTTATAAAAAATGATTACTTACAAGGGGCTTTGTAATTGTCAGACTTTTGTGATAAAAATAAGTTTTCCATGTAAGTGCTTTATTATAAACTTATTAACTTTAACTGCTGTTTACAATGAGTCAAAAAGCAAAGATATTATAACTCATATATTACAGTTTAGTTAATGATTAGTAAGTTCTCTTAAATGTTACATCGGCTATAAAACTTTACTAGAAACATTTTTTTTAGAAATGTCAAAGTTGCAATAAATATTAAAAAGTAACCCTAAATTTTTTTACTTACTTTTTCTTTTGTGTTGTATGTATAATATAGACATGACAATTGCAACCATAATTATAAGAACAGCAACCACTACTGCAACCATAATTATAAGAACAGCAACCACTATGTTAACTTATTGTTGGTCATCAGTAACCACAAGCCTAAGTTTTCTATAGTACGACAAACAAAAACTAATTAACAAATTGAACTTTTACATATTGCAAAGGCTTGTCTATAAAATAATAAGGCTGATATTACTTGAAAAAAATATAACTTAAAATTTAAATACAGAAAAATCAAAAAGTTTCGTTATAGTAAATAACAAAGGATAATATGTAGAGTTAAAACAGAACAGGTAATTCGCTCTAACATTGATTAAAACGAAAACAGTTTTGGTTTAAAAAGGGTGATCAGAAACATGAAACTAAAAATGCAATGAAAAAAATATTTTACAAAACAACAAAGTTTTCTAATATTTCTACAAAAAAGTTTTACAATTTCTACACTATTTAAACGACTCTCAAAAATCAGTGTTGTATATTGCACACAATCAAAATGTCAGGAACATTGATTTACAAAAAAATAATCATAAAATTGAAGACAAATTTTTTTGAGTTAGTGAACATAAAATTGCAATGTAAATAACTGAGCATACAAATTATACATTAATTAAAGTGTGTAGGCAAAAAGGCTACCACTTATCCTTAAACAGTGTACAAAAAATGACATTTGCATGAAATATGGTGGATAAAAAACATTAAATAAGAAAAAAATTTAATTAAATCAACCTGATAATTTTTGAATATATTCAACCAAAAAAAACACTAAATAAATTGGCTACTTTAATTAGTTTTTTTGATTTAAAGATTAATTTTTCCCTTTTTTAAAGGAGTTTTTTTTCATAGAACGGAAAATCATTAGTTGATGTAAAGAATTTAAACTGCATCATCCTGGCAGTAGTAACTAGTATGGTTTTCAAATTCAGCTGGGTTATAACTGCCAGTTGAATAGTCACTGCTAGTCATTGAAAATCCAGTCGTTCTTGTGCTACCATTTGATTCTAAAGACGAATAAGCATCACCCTCTACATTTATAGGAACTATGTTGTTTAAATAGAAATCAGTTGTTCTAGTACTAGTGCTGGTAATAGATGCATTATCTTTGAATGGTATGGTCTCTATGTTGTAAGAATTTCTTTGTTGGTGTACAATTACAGTATGGGATATGTTGTTGTTATCATTCTTAGATTTAGCAATAAGGGTATCTGATTCATTTTTTAATGTTTGAATAGGAAAGTTATATATTTCCAGTATGTTGTTTTTTAGGTTGGCAACCGCATTAGCAAATTTAGGATCAATTTCTTGTCCACAAATGTTCTTATAAAAGGCATTAAATTTGCTGGAAAGATCATACACCTTACAGCCTATTTGTAAGTAGTCATCAAAAATATTCTTCTTGTCCTCGAAGTAAACTAGCATACACTTTTTGCCATATTTATAATGGTTACTTTTAAGGTGATTTGCAGCAATTGAAAATGGGTCAGGATGTTCTTTGCCACGGCGGCTGTTAATTTTACCTACAGGAGTACAGACCAAAACCACGTAGCTGCATTTATCCATTTGTTCTTTTGTCCAGCGAAAAGGCTCGTCAATTATATCACAACTTTGCCATAGGTTACATACAACATTTATGCCGCTATTACTTAGCAATGTTGCAAGCTTGTTAGTTGTATGGTTGTTTGGATCATCAGGCTTTCCCTTAAAGGTACTCACAAGTAATAAGACTTTGTTATCAGAATCTAAAAAATACAGAACTAGTTGGTGTGCAATTTTTTACAGCACTAGGAATTAACAAAATAAAAAGTTACTTTTAATAAAAAACAATTGTAAATTTTTTTTATTACTATTTTGTGATAAATTACCCAATGGCTGGTTAAATGTGTTACTGGTACTTGTTGAGCATAGTTGATTTTGTCTTTTCCGTATTTCTAAATTCAAAATTGCAATGTTATTTTCAAAACAAACTGACCTTGAATTGTTTTTTTGTTATAAAAAATGATTACTTACAAGGGGCTTTGTAATTGTCAGACTTTTGTGATAAAAATAAGTTTTCCATGTAAGTGCTTTATTATAAACTTATTAACTTTAACTGCTGTTTACAATGAGTCAAAAAGCAAAGATATTTTATAACTCATATATTACAGTTTAGTTAATGATTAGTAAGTTCTCTTAAATGTTACATCGGCTATAAAACTTTACTAGAAACATTTTTTTTAGAAATGTCAAAGTTGCAATAAATATTAAAAAGTAACCCTAAATTTTTTTACTTACTTTTTCTTTTGTGTTGTATGTATAATATAGACATGACAATTGCAACCATAATTATAAGAACAGCAACCACTATGCTCACAGTCATTACAGTGTAACCATTATCATCTAAATTACAAAATAAATTTATTTAACCGAAAATCAACACGATTTTCAGAAAGTAAATAATTTGCAATAATAGGCTATGTTATTTATATTTTTTATTATTAAATTATCAGTTTGATTATGTGCATTTTCTTGCAAGTGTGTGTTTTTCTACTTTTAACTTACTATTGTTTTTACCATTGCCAGTGTCAGTACTGTATGAATAATATTCTGCACCTAAAATGATTATAATCAAACTTATAATAAAAAGTTATTCAAGTTTTAGGATTATAATTTTTAGTTCACAGAAAATGAGTTTCACTTACCGTTCTTATAATCTTCTTCATTTTCAACAAAATATTTTTCGTCGCTACAGGCTTGTGTTTCGCCTATATCTTTATAATCACAATCTGGTAGGAAAATTGTATAAATTAGATGCCTAAGGGTTGAATTTTAAATTGAAAGTTACTCAATTTAACCATGTTATACTTATACAATTTAATGGCACAAAACTGGCATGAAAATTGTATCATTTAAATTTTAAATATCAAGCACAAAATTCTAACTAAAGTTAAAATATTGTTGATAACCTGGTATCCTAATTGAAGTAGAAACTCCCTGTGATTTTGTATGTTCCTGATATATTGGCATTGCATGAAGATCCAAAACATAAGTTTTGCCAAGCTCTATGTTTAAACTATCATTTTGGCCATAGCAATTGTAGGTAAAAATTATCTTCTGGCAAAAAAAAAAACGCAGCTTTTGATTAAAGAGATACTAACCTAATATTTCCATATAACATGTTTTATAGACAACTTGGACACCTATTTAAAATTTAGAGCACACAAATTTTAGTTTTTATTACTGGTATATTAAACTTCCATGTAAAATTTGTTCTTTTTTTAACATACTTTTTCATTTAAATTCGAACTTGTTATCAATGCTTTATTGCTAAAATAAAATATCAGCTTTACAGTTCCAATTGCTCCACTAGTATAAACGGAAATTAAATATCCGTCTACATGTTTATTGAAATTGTTCACTGTAAAAAAATTAAAATAAACTTCTTGATAAAACAAAAAAATTGATTTATTTTATATGCAAAAAAATTCTTTTTTTTTTTTTGCTTATTTAAATACCTTAAAAACATTTTCTATTTAATAGCCTATCTTCAATTTTTTAAATCAATCATCTTTAAACAAATTTGTATTTTACCTGATTGTGACCATGTCATGCTAAGAGCAAGGTGTTTAGTGCCATCTGATCTGCTGTACATGTAATAAGATACGTTTTCCCATTCAGGTTTAGGAGCCGTGACTTCCTCAAGTTTAGGCCAGGGCATTTTTAAAGTTGCTAGTCAAAAAAAACTGAAGGTTAAATATTAAGGATTTGAGTACAACTGTATGATAACATATTGATAGGCAAGTGCAATTTCACAATACAAAATTCAAATGATTTTAAACAAACATTGTTTTTGTATATTGTTATCTCTAACTTGGGGAGGTAGACTTTACACCCAAACATGGGGTTACTTATGTCACCCCAGCCCAGTGTTAATGAGAAGCCTTTGGCAGTTTTTGATATTAAGTATATTTCCAAATATTAAACTTTCCAATTAATTTTTGGGTGTGACTTACTAAAGTGTGCAATGACATAAAAGTAGTGGAACTAAACAAAAGACATTATGTTGCAAAGCCAAGTGTTTTAAAATAAGTGACAATTTTAAAAATTACAAAAACACTTACTTGAAACTTTACACTGATCATTTGATGTCCCATTGTTAATAATTTCTTTGTTGCTGATTTCAAGACAGTTTTGATTGCAAAAAATAATGTTATTTTGTCCATAACTAAACCCAAACCAGATCACAACCAAATACAATCCTCGTAACATTCTTCTATTTCACATGTCTTACCATTTTGACTACAGTCTGGCAGTTCTTGAAACAAAACTTAATTTTAATTCCAGGAAGTTATTCTGATACAAACCTACGTAAGATATTATAAAATTAGAACCAATAGGAAATTGGGGAAATGTGGGGGTTATGCCGCCAACTAATATTGCTATTTTTAGGGATAAAATTAAATATCAACAAATATTATGTATATACAAACTAAGGTTATTTCGTTATAATATTTTTCTTACTTTTTTTAAAACAATACAAATTAGGTAGTTGTAACTTACACACTGGTACTATGTATTGCCAAAACTTTTATTTTTTTAACAAAATGGCATAGAATTGATAATACTACGCTTTGGTTATTAATTATGCTGATTTTCGTTATTAATTATGCTGATTTCTGCCTATATAAACAATTAGACAATCACGTTTTTCAACAGAACCTAATGAAAACTGTTCTCTTTATAAACGCAAAAGAATAGACTATAGTCAGATAGTTGTCCTGTTAGTATTAACAAATAAAGTTTCCTAAAAAATTAATATAACATGTTAAACTAAAACCATCTTTTTTTAATCTGTTAATATACAAACAAAACTTGTTTTGTAAATATATATCATACATTAGTTATTAAGTTAAATTGTTGAAATGACTGTATTGCGATATATAACCTTTCATATTAAGAATATAAAGTGCAAGCTGCTGTAACAGATAACTTGATCATTTAACTTCTTAATGTAATTGAACTTTCAATTTATTTAAGTTATTTCAACCGGAAGTCAGGAATTCCCCTACTCTAAAACCGAAGAAATATGTTGTTTTACGGTTTCGGTTATATCATCACGTGCCTGCTTCAATAGCCTGTACAAAAAATCGCCCTGGCGAAATTAATATTTGTAGGCCTGTGACTATGTCTAAAGGAACAGATTTATCATTCCAACGTTTTTACATTACACAAAACGTGCATTATACAATTTCACAAAGTCGTGTCGTCTCAAATAACGTATACAAAAGCTTACTTTCAATTAAATACAACATTGCATCATACGTTATTTAATAAAATCCAGCACCTTTAAGTTTTTATACTATACAATGTCTTATTTAAATTTAAAAACTTACTTAATTTCTGTCATAACCAACGAACAAAACTATAGAATAGCAATGGTACTCAAAGTAAATAAATACTGCTTTATAACTAAAGGCGAACCATGCCTTTCATAAGTTCCTGTCAAAAAATATTTTCTTTGGGTAAAATGTTAAGGTTTTTATTTAAAAAAGTCTGTACAAAAAAAAGAATAAACTATTTTTATTACAAACCGCTTTCTATACAGAACTTCACGTAGCAATTAAACATACAACTACACCTAAACATGTTCGACCTACCGAGACCATAGGTATTGTTATCCGCTGAATAAAGAAATAATATATCTGCTGTACGCCAAACGTTCAATCCTAAAACAAACACAAAATAGCATAGTGAGATTTATTGAAATAACGAAATTAAACAAATAAAACGATAACAAAATCAAACATAACATCGAAAAATTAGCGTGTGGAGTAAATTAATTAAATATTTATTTTAGGATTTGTTCGTTACGTTTAATCCATATAAAGGGGGGCAATTTTCGGGAGTCTCAGATAAGCTGGAATCTGTTGTTTTATCCACTTGGGTTGTTTTTTGGGGGGCGTCCATTATATTAACAACATCTTTAAGAAGACTTTTAACAGCCAATGAATCATCCAAATTTGTTTTCAACGCTAAATCAGTAACGTGTTCGCACATTTTTTGGTAATTAAAAGTGGAGGCTTGATTATAGTGCCTGACTGCCACATTGCGTCGAATAGTTTGGCAAACTTCCTCGCCACGTTCGACAATTTCTTTTGGAATGCCAGCTAAAAGCGCCACGTGCGATGCGTAACTTTTACCGCTGACACCGTCCTTAAGTTGATAAAGAAAAACAGTTTCGCTTTCACTTGAGTGTATTGTGTCCATGGTCTGATAGCGCACAAGTGGTGAGCTTGGTAGCAGGCTTTGTCGGACCAAGGAGTGAAAATGTGTAGCGCATACAACCATAGGTGAATTCTCTGACAATCCAATCCAATGTGATAGACACGATGCCAGTAAAGATACGCCGTCGACGGTCGCTGTGCCTTTTCCAAATTCGTCAATTAAAACCAAAGATTTATTATCCGACCCGTTAATAGCCAGCGACATTTGTTCAAGATCAACAGCAAATGTCGACATATCATTTGAAATAGATTCTTGACTTCGAATTCGGGTGTAAATTCTGTTTCGAAGACCAAATGACGCGCTTACAGCGGGAACAAATGAGCCAATTTGTGCCATGAATACAATTAACCCTACCTGTTTAAGATAAACACTTTTTCCACTTGCATTTGGTCCTGTCATTATTTTTATCAAGCCGTGTTCAGCTTCAAATTGAACATCATTAGGTACAAAGGCAGATACGGTGTGCTCCTGCAAAGGATGTCGACCGCCAATAACGCGTATCTCATCTGAGTTTCTAATAATTGGTCTTACGTAGTTCAAATCCTTGGCCACATCGGCAAAAGCTAGAATACAATCTAATTCAGCTACGTATTTCATAACATCCATTAAAATTGAGGAGTTATCGTATATTTCATCTTGAAGGCGATTGGCTATAACGACTTGCTGATAGTCGATGTCTTCTAGTATATCTCCGTAGGTTTCGTCCAGTTCTTGAGTCGCGGGAGTTTTATAATACAATGTTGAATTAGAGTCGGCTACAAACTGCATTCCAGGTATTGCAAAATCATTGGCATACTTCATTGCCTCAGTTTTAGGCGTAAATACTAGATAACCAATGTGGCGCATATACACGATTTGGCATGAGGAAATGTATTCGCCATATTTGGCTAAATCTTGGTTCGCAATATTAGCAAGAATACTAGGTAACCTAGCATATGTCTCACGCATTTTGTCTAGGATTTCTGAAACACCTGGCTTGACAACAAACATGTTTTCACGTTTGCTAGCTTCCATATCCATGATATTGATAATGCTATTTGGAATCCTGACCAATTCTTGAGTAAAAGTACGAACAATCAATTCGAAAATTGCTGGCATTTCAGAACGCTGCGGCAAAAAAGCTACTGAGCGGCATATGTCAGCAATTCTAAGAGCACTTTGCGAGGTTCGACAAATGGCACGCCAGTCCAAAACCGACAGTTTTGATGTTTTCATTCGACCCAGCATATGGGAAACATTTTTAATGTATTTTAGACATTCCTTTAACGATTTTGCTATTTCATCGTTTTGTGGGTCCACAAAATAGCTAACAGCATCTAAACGTTCATTTAACTTTCCAATGTCACACATAGGCCTGTAAAACCAACTTCTAAGCAGTTTATCGCCCATTCTAGTTGTTGTTCTATTTAAAATAGCAAACAAACTAAACCCTTCTTTCGACCCTATATTCATAGCAGAGGGGTGACTGACTCTTTGAAATATTTGAAGGGCATTGTAGGTTACTTTATCTAGATGCAAAATATGTTTTAAATTAAAAGTTTGAAACCCAGCTATTGGCGTTTGGACTTCATCACCTTCTAGTTCAACACCAATCCGTTTTTTCTCTAAATACCTGAGCAGTCCACCTGCAGCACGCACCGTGCCTATACAATCAAATGGCACTGTTGCCGACAAGTACATTTCTCTTTCAAGGTTTGTATAATGGTCAGGTACAGAGGGTAAGTTTACTGAAATAATTTTGTGTTTACTTGTTTCAAACCGGTATTCGATACTAGACAATATCTCAAGGGTACAACCCTGAACATCGTCATTCGATTGATCTTGCGAGGTCGAATGTGATGGTAATTGACTATCACTTGCATTGCTGCTTTCACCAGTCGTTACAAGTTGAGTTAAAGCATCTACAAAACGTTCGTCTTGCCTAGCACTGGTTATAACAGCACAAGGTTTTAATTCTCCAAGAAGGTTGGTTGTTAGAGGAAATTCTGTTGATTCTTCAGTGTCCGCTAAAAGATAGATTATAGAACTTGAACTATCGTAATAAGCAGCACCAAGCCTACCGCTATACCAAACCAAACTGAGGTAAATAGATTCTTTTTGCTCCTCATCTATATTACGTTGGCGATGAATATCGCTTTCTGTAAGTTTGTCGGGGTTGTCTTCCATATTATGTATATTATTAAAAACAGATTTGTTTAATAAAAGTTGTTTAATAAACAATTTTTGTTGTTGTGGTTATGGAAAATATTATTTAAGAGTATGCTATAATAATTAGTGTTGCCAAGTTATTGATTTTAAAGCAAAATATATTTTAAGCGAACCATGTTTTATTAAAAATTTTAATTTTATAGTCTTAGTTATACATAAGATAGCTGTACAGTAAAGTTTATTAATTTTAACAATTCTTGTACTCCGAAAATCTGTAAGTTTAGTTGTTCAAGACGTTATAGTAATATTTATTTTTGGCAACGCTGAATAAAATTCACAAAAACGGAAACCTTGCACGTGTTACGCAATGTGTTAAGAAAGTTGAAATAAAGCAAGTTAGTAGAAATGCAAATTTCTAGGAATATTCTGACAATAGGTAATAGCTTTTAAGGTTTTGTTGTATTATTTTATTAATTGAAATGTAATTATTAATATTAAAATAAATGGTTTAATCGTTGGAAGTATTTTTATTATTGAGATTTGACCGCATTATTGTTTACACGTTTATTGTAAAAGATTTTTTGAGTAAGTCTGTAGAAGAAAATTGGGAAAACTAAGAACTATTTCGACCATGCTAGTTTAAATCTTTAAAAAAATTAATGATTGTTGTGACATGATATCATGTTAAATTTTTTTACTATTGGGAAACTTTAATTAAATCCTGTCAGCCTGTCCACTAAACATAACGATTTATTTTAAACAGTTAGGTTAATTTAGTAAAAATTATAAGTAGTGTGTTAAAAATATGTCTGATTCAAATACTCGTATTGCCATTGTCAGTTCAGACAAGTGCAAACCAAAAAGATGTCGACAAGAATGTAAAAAGTCATGTCCGGTTGTCAGAATGGGAAAACTCTGTATTGAAGTAACACCAACTTCAAAAATGGCTTGGATATCGGAGGAGTTATGTATTGGTTGTGGTATTTGTGTAAAAAAATGTCCCTTTGAAGCGATTTCGATTATTAATTTGCCCAGCAACTTAGTGAAGGATACAACTCACAGATATAGTGCAAATTCCTTTAAACTTCATCGGTTGCCAATGCCAAGATCAGGTGAAGTTTTAGGTTTGGTTGGTACAAATGGGATTGGTAAATCTACTGCCCTTAAAATCCTAGCTGGAAAGCAAAAACCAAATTTAGGCCGCTTTGACGATCCTCCAGATTGGCAAGAAATTTTAAATTATTTCCGAGGTTCTGAGCTGCAGAATTACTTCACGAAAATCTTGGAGGATAATTTAAAAGCTGTTATTAAACCTCAATATGTTGACCAAATTCCAAAGGCAGTTAAAGGCACAGTACAACAAATGTTGGACAAAAAAGATGACACTGGTAAGCAAGAATACTTTTGCAATATGCTTGATTTAAATCATATTCTAAATCGAAACATAGAAGATTTATCTGGAGGGGAGTTACAGCGATTCGCAATTGCAGTGGTTTGTGTTCAAAAAGCTGACATTTACATGTTTGATGAACCATCCTCATATCTTGATGTTAAGCAGCGATTAAATGCTGCTTTGGCTATTCGAAGTTTGCTGGAGTCAGACAATTATGTTATAGTAGTTGAACACGATTTGAGTGTACTAGACTATTTGTCTGATTTTATTTGCTGTCTCTATGGTGTTCCTGGTGCATATGGTGTTGTTACTATGCCATCATCAGTACGAGAAGGGATTAATATATTTTTAGATGGATTTGTTCCTTCTGAAAATTTGAGATTCCGGGAGACATCTCTGGTTTTTAAGGTTTCGGAGACAGCAGAAGCTGAGGAAGAAGTAAAAAAGATGTGTCGTTACGGCTACGGCAACATGACAAAGAAACTAGGGGATTTCCATCTTACGATTTTTTCGGGCGAATTTACAGATTCTGAAATTATTGTAATGCTGGGGGAAAATGGAACAGGAAAAACAACATTTATTCGAATGCTTGCTGGTAAACTTGCTCCAGACAGTGGAGACAAAGTGCCGACCTTAAACATAAGTTACAAACCTCAAAAAATCAGTCCCAAATCTACCGGTACAGTTCGACAACTGCTGCATGAAAAAATAAGAAATTCCTACGTCCATCCACAGTTTATAACCGACGTTATGAAGCCATTGCTTATTGATGCCATTATCGATCAGGAGATTCAAAATTTGTCTGGTGGTGAATTGCAGAGGGTTGCTCTTACACTTTGCCTTGGGAAACCAGCTGATGTGTATTTGATTGATGAACCTTCAGCCTACT
The DNA here is from genome assembly GCF_963082875.1 of Corella eumyota. Taxonomy (NCBI): domain Eukaryota; kingdom Metazoa; phylum Chordata; class Ascidiacea; order Phlebobranchia; family Corellidae; genus Corella; species Corella eumyota. Next base: position 9,182,870 of record NC_137491.1, read on the forward strand.
TGGATTCAGAACAACGTATTGTTGCAGCTAAGGTATTTTCAAACTACTTTAATGCGTATTATGTTTATAAATTTAAAAAATAAATATAAAAAAATATTTTTTGTAATATTACCTTTTTTCTAGGTAATTAAAAGATTTATTCTTCATGCCAAGAAGACAGCATTTGTAGTGGAGCACGATTTCATTATGGCAACCTACCTGGCCGATCGCGTTATCGTATTTAGTGGCCAACCTTCTATTGACACCACAGCAAACACACCACAAGCTTTACTTACAGGAATGAACACTTTCTTGAAATCTTTAGAAATTACATTCCGTCGAGATCCTAATAATTACCGTCCTAGGATTAATAAAATGAACTCGGTAAAGGATTCGTCACAAAAGAAATCGGGCCAATACTTTTTCTTAGAAGATTAATTTTTTTTGGTTTGTTGTTATGGAGTTTCTTACAAAGTTTAAATCAGTGTGGAAATATGTTTACTTGTTGTATGTTTTGCCAGAAAAAAGGCAATTTTTAAATTTTAGTCATAATTTTGTCTTTATATTTATTGGGATTCAAATTTACTGCATCCAGTTAAAGCCTGATTAGTAAAAGAAAATTATTCCACTTGTCTATTTCATGGCTCACAGTTATATTTTCTAAGGGTTTATTTTATTTTAAAGTTTTGTTAATTATATAGTTAAGCAAAAGCAAAGAGAATTATATTTGTTGTTATATTGAATTGGGCCATTTGGTGAAAGTTTATAATTTGGTGATACCTCGTAAAGTTAAGTTCCTTTAATGTGTATTGGTCATTTTATGTGTTAAAACAGATAAGCTCTGTAAATTTATTTAATAACTGTACAATGTATTTACAAAATTTTGTACAACAATTTGTATCTAGTAAAAATATATTTTTAAATACCTAACATCCTAATTTGCAGTCATACACATTAAGCAAAATTAAAATGCTTTATAAAATAGTATTGATATTTATTATATATAGGATAAAATGCTGCCTTAAATTTCAAAATATCTAAATTGTGTACCACGATATTTAAACTTTATTTAATGCTTTCTGTTTAGAATAATTGTTTAAAATTAATTTAAAACTTTCATTATGGCAGAAATAAAAGCCAGGATTGAGGTGGATACAAAAGTGAATGATTTGTTGGAGTTACATCCAGCTTTAGTTTTAACTGAAGGTGGAAGGGTAATATTTCTAAAACCTTTAAAATATATATCAGTGTAAAAAAACATATTAATAATTTATAATGAATGGACATGTAACTTACAAAAAAATAGTTTTGGTATTTTAAAATATAAAATAAAAATTAGGTTAAATTTACAATTAATAAACTTTATTCAGGTTCGTTGTACTTTAACAAACCATGAGATGCTAGCACAAGAAAAAGCAATCACACAACATATAACTGGAAAAAAATACAGAAGGTTGACAAAAGATTTGGAAAAAAGTTTCGATTTTAACCAATTTCCCCACATTGTTCCAAGCACAAAAAAAGGCCATGAGTAAGTTAAAATAAATATAAAAATCAGTTTTAATTTGGTAGTAATAAAAGTATAACTTATTTCTTATTCTATTTTTTTAGAAACCATATGTTTTGCCAACTGACCCTTAAACACCTTAATAGAATTCCCCAACATTTACTTCAACATGTAAATGGGAAGAAATATTTAAAAGCAAGGGTTAGATGTAGGTTTGTTTTTATACTTGGTCATATTTTATTAACTGGTTTAGAAAGTTTTCAAGTAGCATTTTTCTTTTTTTAGGGGATGAATGTCAAGTAAGTGGTTTGCCATTTGTGCCCACTCCTCTACTAAATCGAACACCAAAAAGCAAAGGTGGAGAAGTAAAGTCAGGTAATTAACGATCGTTCATTTTTTAATAATATATTTTAGTGACATTTATTTTTTTTTAATCTAAAACAACTGCTTTGTATTTACAGAGGTTGGAATTAAACGTGATGGAGAAGAAAATGGAACTGATGTTAATGAAAGTGATGATGAATATGAGTCTTTCGATGAAGGAGAAGTTTCAGATGCTGACAGTTTCTCTGATTTATATCCCGGTAATATTTTCTACAAAAATTTTTTCTTTGTTTTAATAGCAAAAAATAATAAAAAATTTTCTCCTAGCCGAATACTTCCAACGTTTACAAATATCTGAACAAGAAGAAAAAGAAACAAAAATGGAAATAAAAAAGAAGCCTAAAAAGAAAACAACCAAAAAACAAAAACTTTCTGATCTCAAATCTAATAAAAAATTGGTAACAAAGCGAAAAACTGTCACAAAATCGCAAGAAGTAGTTACAAAACGACCTAAAATTAATAAGAAATCAAAGAAGCCACAACTTCTAACTTTTGGATGATTTTTTTTCAATTATATTTAATAAACAGGTGTCGGTATACTTTGCGTTATTTTTAAAGTATTTCTATACACATATTTTAAGCCACTCCCTGTGTTATACCAGAGATTATGTTTTATATTTAAACTAAGCTAACACCTTTTTAAATATCTTGACTTTTTTTAAAAGAACGTGGACATGATGTAGATGGAATAAAAATAATGTATTTAGTAAAATGTAGAATCACAATTAATATCAAAAATATATTATTCATGACAAGGAATTATAAATTGAGTCTAATAACAATAATTCAATCAAAAACATTAATGATAATATAACATATCTAAATAGTATTGCACAAAAAGGTAATCAAGATTGGCTAATAGATGAAATTTGTTCTCTCAGTTCAGAAAGTGAATCAAGTAAAGTGTCGAGGGCTTCTTTACTAAAGGTAACTTCTTTAGATTTTCCTTCTGATGTCTAAAAAGAAATACAATTTTGTTATATATACATTTTATTTAAACAAACTACTTTATTCTTACTTTTAACTGCACAACACATTTAGGAGGGTGTGCAGTATTCTCATTTTCCAATTTCCATTCAAAGTCAACTAATTTTGGCAGGCTTACTAAGAAAAAAATGTACATGTCATAGTTAATAACTAACACAAAATTTTGATGTAGTGTAAATAAAAAGTTTTACATACCCTGATCTGATAACACAGTTGATCTCCATTTAGGGTAATTTTCGACAATTATGCCTGCTAACAAGTCACTTAGATTTGAATGAAAGTCAGAAGGGAAATAACTTTTCACGGATTCAACTTCATTATAACCTTTAAAATAAAAAGCTTTTACTTTAAGCTGTAAGATGCAAATTACAAGGACATTATCTAAATTACAAATACAGAAAATTGGAATTCTATTAGTCCAAACTATTCAAGAGTAAATGAAGAAAAACACAACTTCAACTTGAGTCGGCAGCGTGGTGTAGTGGTAAGAACACTTGCTACACCACCATGAGGTCGTGGGTTCAATCCCCATTGATCTCATGCTGTAGCGCCCTCGAGTAAGGCGATATAAACGGTGTGAACTCCTGCTGAGCCAGCACTTAATCAGCAGCATAATTACTGGGCAATTATAATCTCTATAATATTCCAAACCACCACAGGCAACTTGAGACTGGTTCGGAGTAACTGATGTTACTCTATGTTTAAGTCGCGCATTCGACTTTCCCACATCGGATAAATATATATACAAAAAAAAAAAAAACTATTAAAGATATACCATTGTAAACCGAATGTCGTAACAGTTGCTCCAGCGACAAATAAAAATCAGTTGCTTCACTATCATTTAAATCCAATACAGATTTAATTGTATTCATTAACGTTTTCTTATTTGTTATGTTCAAGTTGAAAATAACTTCATTACACAAACTTACAACTTTCTTTTTAGAGGAACACTGTATAAAGCAAAAAAAAAGTGTTACAAAACTAATTTTATTTTAAAATATAAAAATTATATTTTAAAAAAGAAGTACATTAACCAAATAATTAAATTATGCCTGAATTAAATACTTAACATAACGCTTACCTTCAACAAATGTAAAAGATTATCCAAGTTCGGTTTAGATTCCATTTTCCTGTTTTTAAAAATAAACTGCAGACTTGTTTACAAGTTTTGGCACACTGTAAAAGGCGGAGTGGTTGTGCAGAGTGCGGAGTGTTTTGATTTTTTTTAATTATTATTTTTTTAAATTTTTTATTGACGTCACTTATGGTGACCTCATCAGAATGTTACGTTGTTACGATGATAGGATAAGGTTAACAAACGGAAATGACGTCATAACCCCGGTGTGGCACATTTTTATTGCCACATTCCCAAAGTAAATTTAATTTGCAATCGGATAAGGCTAGACAGAAGTTGGCACAAAGGGGACAAAGGAATTAACGGGGGCATTATATGACGAAATTACGTATTTCGATTATCAGTTTTTGGGCGGAAATGACGTCATAACCCATGTGTGCCACATTTTTATTGCCCCATTTCTAAAGTAAATTTAATTTGCAATCGAATAATGCTATCTAGAAGTTGGCACAAAGGGGACAAAGGGATTAACGGGGCAATATATGACGAAATTATGTAATTCGATTATCAGTGTTTGGGCGGTAATGACGTCATAACCCCTGTGTGCCACATTTTTATTGCCCAGTTCCAAAAGTAAATTTAGTTTGCATTCGTACATTTGTTTTTCATACGTTAAAAAACTTCTATATCATAAGTTACAGTCGCTTATAGTTATGTACACTATATTATGCTTAACTCTTAATTTTATTCCAATTTTTAACTTTTGATATTTTAAATATTACGCTAGGTTAAAACGCAAAAATGGATTAAAATTTTTGAATTCAAAGGCTTCAACAGTATTATCTATTTTACTTAATTTTAATAAAGTTTTTTAACAGAACATTATAGTTTAAAAATTGAAAAAAAACTATACTTTTATTGGGGGAAACACTAATTTTTAAACATTTTTTTTTCTATTTGTCACGTAGTATCGTTATCAGTAAAAGGTGCGAAATTGGCCCCTTTTGGAAGTGTTTTTTCGCTTTTTACTGATAACATGAGCAAAATTTTCCATTTTGTTAGTGATTTATTAATTTTTTAGGATTGTTAATAAAAAATATTAATCTATATTTACCGAAGCCTGTAAAGAAATAAGAAGACAAGTAATATATCAATAAATGAAAATACTTCAATAAGGTGAGTTAATTTCGTAAAAAAATAATAAAATATATAAAAAATATATTTATTAAAAATATAAAAATATATTTTTTTTTTGAAGTAATCGAAAAGTTAAATCATGGACAAACGTCGATTTAAAAAATTGTTGTTTTCACAAATTAAATTTTTTAACCAGCTACATACATGACAGATATACTTTTATATTTATATTTCTAAAAATTATTATATATTTAACATTTTGTTATTCAAAAGATCTTTAAAACATGATTGGATTATCAGGACCTGGACTGAGATGATTGATCTGCATACACTTTTTAACAACTAACAAATGTGGTAGGGACATAGTCTGGAAAATAGGGCAGTCACGACATGATCTGGCGTGATTGTGATTGTACTGATACAGGTACTCAAATTTTAATTGTCTCTCGGTTTTGCTACAAATACTGGAACAATTTAAACGTTCTTCACCAATCTACCGATAGTTGGTCATCGTTACATCGTCGGGCCAATCTACCGATAGTTGGCCACCGTCGCATCTTGCAATAACTGGACCTACAAACCGTACTGTAACTTTAGCGCCAGTTTAGCGATCTAGCTGGTCTTGTAACGTAACTTTTAATTAAACCGTGTAAGTGTTTTGCCGTATTACAATACAAGTATTACTGTTACTGTCTTGTCGTTTATAAATAAAACTTAAACAAAATACCAAACCTGATAATAATAATAAAAATAGAGTCGGTAAACGGAGTCGAGTCACAATAAACAATTAAACCAAATAAACAATCAAAATAAGTATAACAATAAATCTAGTAACTCTACACCAATAACTTAAAAGTAAGCACCTTTGCCTAAAACTTTGAAATAGGCACTTCTATGTATAACTTCGTGGCAGGCCCTTTAACCTTAAAGTAGGCACTTGTATCTATGACTTTGAGGTAGGCACTCTTACCTATAACTTAGAGGTAGGCACTTTTATCTATAACTATGAAGTAAGCCCTTTAACTTAGAGGTAGGCACTTGTATCTGTAACTTTAATGTAGACACTTTTACCTTTAACTTAGAGGTAAGCACTTGTATCTATAACTTTATGGTAGGCACTTTTATCTATAACATAGAAGAAGGGATGTGTAAGTTTATCTTAGAGGTAGGTAGTTTCACCTGTAATTAGAGGTAGGCATTTTTACATATACCACAGAAGTAGGAACTTTTTCCAATAACTTAGAGGTAGGCACTTTAACCCCTAACTCAGAGGGTAGGAACTTTTACCTATTCTTTAGAGGTAGGCACTTTTACCAATATCTCAAAGGGCGGGCACTTTTACCAATAACTCATAGGTAGGCGCTCTTACCAATAACTCAGAAGTAAACAATTTTATCCATAACTCAAGAGAATTAATGCTCCCGTTGACCCCTTTATCCCCCTTGTGCCAACTTCTAGTTAGCTTCATTCGGTTGCAAATCAAATTTAGTTTAAGGACAGGGCAATAAAAATGTGGCACACCGCGGTTATGACATCATTTCCGCCAAAAAAATTTAAAAAAAACTGCTTCGTATAGTTTCTCTACATTTTAAGTCTCACTCTTGGTTATATAAAACCTTTATACCCTAAACATCTTAAAATAACATTTTGATGACGTCACCACAGCAACTAGTGACGTCATTAAAGAAATACTGCACTCTGCTCATGCGCTTCACCTTTTACATAGGCCAAAAACACTCTGTACAAGCACTTCGCCTTTTACATAAGCCCACAAGTTTTTTGTTTAAAAGGGTATTAGCAAGTGGTTTTGGTATGGGATTTTTCTATTACCCATGGTAAGAGAGTTCGACTTCAAAGTGTTTTATTTTCTATTTGTGGTTTTTGATTATAAATTTGAACAAATAACATTTTACAAATCTTTCTTAAATGTTGAAGAAATTTACTTAAATTGCACAGATTAAATAAACCAAGCGTTTCGCAGTTGTCCATCATAAACAAAAAATAAAACGTTGTTCCTGTTTGAAAGATCTTAAGTTGGTTATAACCCTTGTTTATTGACACACGTTACGTCATTTTTTTTAATCGGCAAGTTTTGGTAAGCAATACTTAAATAAATGTAGCTTACTTATAGAATTAGCCAACGTAAAATCATTTTTATAACAAATTGCAACTTAAGCAGCTTACTGCACGTGTTTTTGATTGTTGCAAAATTAAATTGATTTGCGTATTTTAAATACCAGCAGCATGGTGTAGTTGGTAGTAGTAACTGGTAAGAACACTTACTACACCACAAGGTCGTGGGTTAAATCCCCACTGCTCTCATGCTGTAGCGCGCTCGAGTAATAAAATCGCTATAAAATCCTGCTGAGTCAGCAATTAATCAGTGGCAAAATTACCTGGCAATTATAATCTCTATAGTATCCAAAACTGCCACGAGGCAACTCGAGACTGGGTTGTAGTAACTGACTGATGTTACTCTATGTTTAGGTTGCGCATTCGACCTTTCCACATCTAGGATAAAGATATATATATACGAAAAAAAAAAGATAATTTATTATTATTTAAAATTAAATTTAAAAAATAGGAATTTTATTTTCATTAGACAGTTAGAGGTTAGGTAACTATGCAATGGCAGTTTGTATTGGTATCATAGCGAAAGAGAACTACCCTTTGTTTATTCGTTGTGCACCAAACTGTCAAGAAGAAGAGAAATATCATTTCACAGTTCACACCTCACTTGACGTGATTGAAGAAAAATTAGCCAGTGTTGGAAAACCTGCATCTATAACCTCTTCACCCCAGGATTTAAGAGAATTTTATCTCGGTCAATTATATCCAGCAGAAGATTATCGAGCGTACGGCTACGTTACCAACACTAAGATTAAATTTGTGATAGTTGTTGAGGCTTCTAACACCACCATAAGGGATAACGATATCCGTACAATCTTTAGACGTCTTCATAGTGCTTTTACTGAGGTTGTTTGTAATCCTTTTTACCATTACGGTGACCCTATAACTTCTAAATCATTTGAGAAGTTAATTTCTTCGGTACTAGTTGACGAAACAAAGAAGGAGAATCCATTTGCGTAAAAATCATTTATAAATTATGAACATTCCCCAAAATTTTATAAAAAAAAGTTTTAAATTTTATAAAACTGGGTTTTGTGGAATAATATTGAAAAGACATTTTTTTCACACAAATTACTATCCCAAAACTTTAAAAATTAAAACTAATTCTTCAGGATCATCATCAAATGGTCAATTTGCATTGCATGCAGCAGCTTTTCTTGTTTATTGTTCCTCATCAATTCTAGAAGATGGAAAAACACCAAGTTCTTCTGAAATTTTAAAAACTGGTGGATTACTCTTACAATATTCACAAGAAGCAAATAATTACGAAATCTATAAAATTTTAAAAACTTTAAAATTATGGAATAAATCTTCCAGAAATGCAGTTCTTAATTTTCGACATTCTTTAGGTTGGACTCCTCTTATGGTTGCTTCTATTAATGGAAATCATAAATTAGTAGAACAACTCCTGGAGAATGGGGCGGATCCAAATCTTGGTGATCAGTATTATCCAAAACAAAGAGATTCAACAATGTATAGGGATGAGGAGTTTTGTGAACGTTTAAACCCAAGGATCGACTTTCGAGGCTTCACTGCCCTTCATTACGCAGTGTTAGCTGATTCAAAGTTAATTATTGCAACTTTGCTAAAACATGGTGCTGATCCATTGCAGAAAAACAACAAGGGGCATATTGCTGATGAATATCTTTATGACAATGCTAAGGATTTAAAAAAAATTTTGGAAAAAGCAAAAGTAAAAACCAAAGAACAAAAATCCCTTATGGAGGCAAAGGAGAGAGCTTTGTATCCGCTAGAGCGTAGACTTAAAGAAAATATTATTGGACAGACTAACGCTATTTCTAAAGTTGCTTCGGCAATAAGAAGAAAACAGAATGGCTGGTACGATGAAGATCACCCTTTGGTGTTCCTATTTTTAGGTTCATCTGGAATCGGGAAAACTGAATTAGCAAAACAACTGGCTAACTATCTACACAAAAATAACAAAAAGGGTTTCATAAGATTAGATATGTCGGAGTTTCAGGAAAAGCATGAAGTTGCAAAGTTGATTGGTTCGCCACCTGGTTATATTGGATATGACCAAGGTGGACAACTTACCAAACAATTAAAAGCCCAACCCAATGCTGTGGTTCTTTTTGACGAGGTTGACAAAGCACATCCTGATGTTTTAACAGTGCTTTTGCAGCTTTTTGATGAAGGACGGTTGACAGATGGGCAGGGTAGAACTGTCGAATGCAAGGATGCTGTATTTGTAATGACTTCAAACTTAGCTGCTGATGAGATAGCTGAATATGGAGCTCAGTTACGACAAGAAGCTAAAGATGAACGAAAAAAAAAATTATCATCAAAGGAAACTAAGAAAACATTTGAAGATCAAGAGCAAGCAATTGTATCCCGAACATTTAAAGAACAAGTAGTAAGACCGATTTTAAAAAGGCATTTTGGCCGGGATGAGTTTCTTGGGCGTATCAATGAGTTTGTATACTTTCTTCCATTCTCTGACGAAGAACTAATTAAATTAGTAGAAAGGGAACTAACAATGTGGGCACTCCATGCTAAGAAAAAACACAACATTATTTTAAAGTGGGAGATACCTGAGGTCCCCACTATTTTAGCTGGCGGGTACAACATACATTATGGAGCTCGCTCTATTAAATACGAAGTAGATCGACGAGTTGTTTCTCTACTAGCCATAGCTCATGAACAAGGTTTGCTTAAAAGTGGTTGTTCTGTTACAATACAAAACTCGAGTAATAGTGATTACGATTTAACGAATGGATCCAAATTGCAACTCGAAATAATTGATAAAAATCAAGAGAAAACAATTTTTGATGAAAAGGAAATTGCGAATGTTTGGAAACTGAAGTCACAAGACACTTTAAGCTAAAATTTTTGTTTGTAAATGTTAAATTTTATTGTATTTATGTATATATATTTAAATTATTAAAAGTATAATATTATGAAATTAATAATTAAATTTTAAAAACACTTTATGGTTTTGTTACATAAATGTCATTAATTTTAGTAGAATATACTTTAATTTAATTTTTCTCATTACAAAACTAAAACAAAAATTAAAACATTGAAATGTTTTGCTGATCTACATAATCTTTTTTTATTTATCATTTTAGATTATTAAAGATAAAATTTGCTTCATAATATGTTTGAGTGTGAAAACACTTGGGAAGAAGAAGATAGCCTACCAAGTTTATCAGATGCTCTGTTTGGAAATTCTAAGCCAGCAAAAATAATTAAAAATGCATTAAAAGAAGCACAATCCAATGAACAAACTGAAGTAAAATTGACCCGAAAACAGTGGAAAACTAGACAGAAAAACAAACGTCGAGCTAAAAAACGAAATGAGCAAAATACTATTATAACATCATCTACTGAAGAATCCATATCTACCAATCCTGTGGAATTAAAAAAGAATAATTTGAACCTAAAGCCTGATTTAAATTTTGTTGTAAATAACCCTGAAAATAATACTATTCTGACTAAAGAACCAAACACAAATTTAAGTGTTAATAAAAGTATTAACATAGAGACTAAAGTTGAACCGAGTAAACCAAAAATATCACATCAACAAGCGCTAAAACGTAAGAGATTGCAAGCCTTATTATCAACAGAAAACCAAACCAATCAGAATCCTACTCAAACAAATACTTTTAAAAAACCTAAGCAGACAGAGATCAACAAAAATGAAGAGTTACGGGAATCTAACAAGAATGGAAAGCCTGTAAAGCCTGAATCCATTGTCAAACTAAAGGACAATAACAATTTAACAGGCAAACTTACTACCAAACTTCATGGCTCAAGATTTCGTTTCATTAACGAGCAGGTGAAAAAAATTATAAATACATCACAGCATAGCTTTTTATTACCACTTAACAGTAAATAAAATCTAAAACAAACAATCTACATAATATCCTTTATATTTTAATGAAAAAGTAAAGCTATAACATTTACCTTGTTTGCTTTATTTAGATGTATAGTTGTCCAAGCAAAGATACAATTAAGTTATTAAATGATGACCCAGAATCTTTTAACATTTATCACAAAGGGTACTTAGCACAAGTTTCAAAGTGGCCAATTAAACCACTGGATGTCATTATCAAATGGATTAAAGCACGGTAAGAATAATGTAAGAAAAAAAATGTGACTATAGACATTTGAAATTATATAAACTTTGCAAATAGTTCTAGTTTTTAAGAGAATCTTTTTATACTAATAAAACGTTTTTTGTTTAGTTCCTCTAAACTTGTAGTTGCTGATTTTGGATGTGGGGAAGCATTCTTGGCACAGAGTGTTAAGAACAAAGTTCATTCTTTTGATTTAGTGGCTCTTAATGATCATGTCACTGTTGCTGATATTAGCAATGTAAGTAAAATATTAATACCTTTTTAAGCAAACAAAGGTTAAAATCCGTGTAATATTTTTGAAAACAAATAAATTATTACTTTCGTTAACCAAATTATAGTCAAAATGTATTTCAATCTTAGCGTAATTGTTTTTTAAGTTTATAAACATTGCTATAGTTTATTCTACGTAGAGTCCTTACATTAAAACTGTTTTGTTTAATGTTTTAAGGTTCCATTAGAGAATGGGGTTGTTGATGTTGTGGTGTTTTGCTTGTCTTTGATGGGAACAAACATGGCTGACTTTATCTACGAAGCAAACAGAGTTTTAAAACAAAGGTAATTACTAAAAATAATAAAATATGTAAATTAGATATAATTAAAATAAATTTATTCTGTTTGGTTGATTTTTAGAGGTGTTTTAAAGATAGCTGAGGTGGAAAGTCGATTTAATGGGCATAAACGATTCGTCAATGACATTAAAAGATTTGGGTTCAGTCTCTTAAAAAAGGTAAAAACAACTAAATAAAGAATGCATTAGCAAAACAAATCACATTCGTAACTTTTAATCAATTTTATTTAGGATACAAGTAACAATTATTTTCACACTTTCGATTTTCTTAAAACCAAAAATGTTGGGAAAGATGGCAGTGGACAAGGCTGTGAATTTGCTCAACTTCAATTAAAACCTTGTTTGTATAAGAAAAGATAATACAATTAAACCTGGTAACAACATGTCCTAAATAAGCCTAACGTAAAGTACAAAAAATTTTCACCTATTTCAGTAGAGTAATATTTAGGTAGCCTTCAAGTGTGTTTACTCAGTAAGCTATGTATTTGGATTTTTTATTAAGGACTTAAAAATAAATAAAATACTTTTATTTATTAAAAAACAACAAAGTGCATAATAAATTGAACACAAACTACACTACAGTGTACATTAAAGTGCTTGATGAAGATATTAAAACTAAAAATTACTTCAACGATGGCTTTATTTATAAAAAATGAATTTAATTTAACGAAAATTATTAAAACACTGATTTAAAAACAATAAAATGGTCGGACATTCATAATTTTTATGGGATGGCTTATAAATATATAAATGGCTATAAATTATTATATTTTGAACACAAAAACATAAATTAATTCTACGATAATCTACTTGGCTACAGACTTCTTTTTCTGGCCTCCATCATGACGAGGAGTTTTATCTGATACTGATTGCTTGTCAGCTCGTTTTGCAGGTGCAGCTCCTTGGTAGGAAGAGGACACATTTTGCTCCTTTTTAGCCACACTCCTCATCACCTTTACCTTTAACTCGTTCTGCGTCAAAGGACGATCAAAATCTACTGATTCCTCACCTGAATCTGCTCCATCATCATCACGATCATCTTCGGTAGATGGAGGAGTAATCTGGATGGGAGCGATGACTGGAGGAGCTGCTGGTCCTCCAAGAAGTGCAGCTGCTGCAATCGGAGGGGTGCCAGGAGCACCTTCGGGTTTACTATCAAGCTCACGAAGTTGCAAGTATGCATGAATTTGTAGCAGCTCGTTTGTCTTCTGTTCAATGATCCCCAGGTATTGCATCATGTTGTTTTCATTTACGGTATCGTTGTCTCCAAGCATGTCAGCAATCGCTGAACGATCACAGTTGATTTTACCAAAAACGGACTCGATTCCTGCCTTAAGTTGATCTAGAATCTTGTCAGTGGCTTTCAATTGTCTAAAAAAAAATTATTAATAAATTGTTATTTTATTTGAAGTACATGAAAACTATTGTAGTTATCTTACTTGTCTGATAAATCTGCTTCCTTAGTGGTTAGTTTTAATCGATCCTCCAAACCACGAAGAATGTTCTGTCTTCCTACTTGATGCTGAATGCCTTCCTCCTTAAATTTCTCAATGTTTCCTTTCACATCTTCAATTTGCTCTTGTGTGAGCTCTAGTTCGTTGTTCAACTCGTTGACATAGTTGAACAAGGCAAAGTTTTTATCTTCGGTTTCGATGAATCGGCTCACTAAGAAATGAATGTCACTCTCTCCTGTGACCTGTTGTATTTCCTCGAAAGCTTTTTGGTAGGTCTCCATAGTCTCTTCTGCTGTTCTCTCGGCTTTGTCTTCCTCCCCTGCTCTTCTCTTTGCTGCCTCTTCTTCTTCGAGTTCACTACGCTCTTGGGATTTCATATTCATAAAGGACTTGAGTTTAGCGTCGTGATCAATAATTCTCATCAACTCTTTGTACTCCATGTTGTACTGGGAGAGATCCTTTTCATTTCTTTCCTTTAATGCCATCATCTTTGCTTGTGCATCATCTCGTTGATCATAAGCCTTAAAAATTAAATAATGTAAATTAAGCGGTTAGTCTGATAAATATTTTATTAGTAAGTACTAAAAAAAAACTTTACATTAGGTTTATATAATTACCTGTGTGGACTGTTCAATGATTTCACCCATAACACGTTTTTGTTCATTAAGTTCCTTGGTGAGTTTCTTATGCAACCCATCAAATACTGCTCTTTGGGACCTTAAATGATCAATTTCCTCCCTTAACTTTGAGTTACTGGTCAACATCTTATTGAACTCAATTGTGGCTTTGTCAAGGCGATTTTCAAGAACTCGAATTTGCTTTTGAGTGCCGACATGACGCAAGTGACTAGAGTGTACACCACCCATTCCACGATGTTGCTGGTTGATTTCTTGCTCCTTCTTCCGGATTGTGGCATTAAGCTGCTTGATAGCTTCTGATTCTTCCTTGATCATATTCTCATAAGCATCTTGCTCAGCCAGGAGGCTGGAAAGTTGCTCAATGTTGTTCGAATCTTTCTTGGTGTTTTGAGAAGATTGTGCCAACAGTAAATTGGTTTTGATTTCTTCACGTTCTTCCTGTTAAATTAAAGTTTGTTGGTAAGCAGGCCATTACACACTTAAAATATAATTTACAATACATAAGTAAATCCCTAATAAAAACATACATTTCGAACTAAATCACCCAGCTGTTTGTTTAATTCTTTAACAATGTAAATAGTTTTATTCTTAATTTAGACCAAAAAAATTAATTAAACCAACTTGTAAAGCAGCAATTTGTGATCTTTGTCGCCTAATAATGTTTTGTGATTCTTCGCAGTATGCTTTACGATCACCTTCCATTATTCGATATTGCCGCTGTAATTTTGCCAATTCTGCTTCAGCCAAACCGTCCATTTCTTGATCTGAAGATTCAGATCGACGACTTGCAGCTCTCTGCATCTTGCTTTCTTTTTTGTATTTGGCACTAAATAATTGAATTGATCTAAATTTTATAATAACTTTAGCATTTATAAACCATTGTTAGTTGCTACGTTTTCATAGAAATGCGATTTCATTTGTTAAAAAAAATATGGTTAAATAAAGAAATATTTTCTTTTGCGTAGTTAAATAATAATCCATTTCATTTAGTAAGATTGCTTGCCTTTTTAAAGGTATACTTAAATCTAACAAGTTGTTTACCTACCTTAAATAATATAAGAAGTATCCAGGTAATAGCAGAAACTCGAACTACTACAAAACAGATTTTGTAAACTGTGAGATATACCGGTTGTCTGTGACAACCAAATTTAACGAAGCGTAAATACAACTACAAAGAAAGAAAAATTAATATATTTCTTAAAAAAAACATAGATATTACATTACACTGTATGAAAAAACATAATGGTTTCTTACGAATTAAATTTTTGATACTATAGAAGAAGGGAATTGACTGTATTTGATAAAAAATATTTGAATATTTATAATATGCAAAATATTCTTTCACAGCTTCTTGACGTCATATAAAATATTTTTCGTAGCATTATATATTAGATAACGTAAAACGTTGTAACGTAATATCAATGGTTTTATAATACCCTATATCGTGTTATACCAAAAATTTTATAATTTATATTAGAGTGAACGGTTATTAATAATGTATAAAGCCCTAATTAAAGCGGATTTCTTTTATGATTATAAAGCTTAAAAAATCGATTATGTAATCCAAAAAAAAAACTTCAACGTTTTCGTAGAAAAACAAATGCCTGAGCAATAACCGTACATAGCACACATGTGGTTATATTGAAAAAAATTATTTTGACCAAATAATTTACTTTATTTTCAATACGCACAATTTTTATAGAATACATGGTATAATTATTTAAAAACAAAAAAAATAGTCAAAGCTTTTATTTTGGGTGCAAAACTTATTTTAATGAACTCTCAAGCCTAACAAACCTAATAAGCCATGATTTGTTATCTGTGAAAAAGTTCACGGATGTTTAATTTTAAACAAACAAATATCTTTAGATTGTCCCCGCAGGTTATGTGTGATTGACAGGTTTATCTTGCCTTTTAGCAATTACTGGTTAATGGATTTTTATACTTTTTACTTTACATTAAAGTCATATTTACACTAAGCAATATATCACCATGCAGAATAGCAAAAAAACGATAAGTTTAACTACACACATCAATTTACATTAACTGTAAAAAGAAAAATGAAATCTAAAAATAATTTGATAATTTTCGTAATAAAATTAGTCTTTTTGTTGCGAACCACTAAACATTTTAAGTGATTGTAGTGCTATGGACTTTTTTCTTGTTGATTGTGAATGCTTATTACTTTCCGTATTACCAAACGGCCAGAATCGAGTTTTGAAATCTCCAAACGACGAAATGACAGCAACAACGTTAATTGTGTTATCGTAACTCGAAGTTATTCCAATAAAAATAGTTGATGCTCCACGTGGCCTTACGTATTTTGCAATCATGAACAATAAATCCGTGATAATACAAACAACAGTGCTAATCGACAATCTTCTTATTGTGTCACTCATTTTAGTTTGACGTAATTGGGTAGTGGATACCAAACAAATAGGAACTATTACTAAACCGAGCAGCAACAAATCAAAAAAAGCTGACATGCCAAAAAAGGCTGAAGACGCGATAAAAAGAAACCTAAAAAACTGACGCTGGCCTTTCCCGACAATACATCCAGATGGCGAGGATTGAAACTTTGTAAATGCAAGTTGAACTCCAGTAAGCGAAACCTGGAAACAAATTATTCCAATCAAAACGATTACGCTACATACTTGGAATTTTTTTCGTGGTATTGAACTTAAGGATTTGTTTGCATATATTGCATGTTGTCTTATCCAAAGAATAGCGTAAGGAAGTATTCGACTAACAGAATTTAAAATAATAGAAATGATAACAAAAACGTTGCAAATTTCATCCGACATGTGACCAGCTCTTAACTCCATTTGAAACCAGGCTGCTCTTACAAACAAAATCAAAGTCGATAAACTACAAAGATGATTGGTGACGCGCAGTTTTTTGCTTCCAAATTTTACCTGGTAAACAACAGTAACTACTGCAAGCAAAAGATCAATTACAACCACAATGCCAGCTAAAACTTCGTCCACAAGTCGATTTCTTGCTGTAAATTTTTTTATAAAGGTAGCATTAGTAGTTTTTATGTCAAACAATGAAGAATCTGTTGTATAATTTTCCATTGTTTTAAATAAATCTAATCGGTGTAACGTTGAAATTTTCTACTTGGCTAATGTTTTGGAATTTATGTGCTACAACACACTTTTTCTAACCTTTATCGCGATGTTACACCGTCGACCGTCAATGTGGTAATGTTGGTAATTGCTTGATAGAGATACAATCTTAATCCACACAAAATGATTTAACAAAATAAATTTACAGATAGGGTGAAGACAACATGAAGACAAGAAAACACTGCTTACGTTACTTATTGCCATACATAGAATTGATTTAAAAACACCAAACAAACTTAGAAAACATCGGATTGGCAGGTTTTAGTAGGATAATTTTTGAATGGGTTTATTCCGGAGATGAATTTTTAAAAAGAGTAGTAAGTGAAAATACGGATTTTTTTCTTGCGGTTTCGTTTGGATTTCTTGCTTTATCACTTTTTGCCAAAAATGGCCAAAATCGTGTTCTGTAGTCAGCAAACGACGCAATTACAGCAGCGATGTTTATCGTATTATCAAAACACTTACATAGTCCGTTGAATATGATGGACGCACCTACCGGACGAACATATTGGGTCGACACAAAAAGTAAATCTGTGACAACACATACTGTTGTACAAATAAATAATCTCCGAACAGTTTGTTTTAATCGACGTTCTCTTAACTGAACCGATGATACAAGAAATATTGGACATAATACTAATCCCAGTAAAAGTACATTAAATAGAGTTGACATTGCGAAAAATATCGGCGACACGATAAACAAAAACTTGAGGAATTTTTTATGTTCTAATCCAATCACGCATCCTGTTGGCGACGTAACGAAGCGAGTGAAGACCAAATGAACTGCCAACAACGAAAATTGAAACAAGATTATTCCAAGTAGAACAACAATGCTAAACGCTAAGATTTTTTTCCTTGGGATCCTGGTTAATAATTTGTTTTGATACAAGGAGTGCTGTCTTATCCATAGGATCACATAAGGAAACAATCTGCTCCAAGCGTTTAGATTTAGAGAAACTATAATAAACGCGTTACAAATTTCGTCAGATAAGTTTCCAGCTCTTAGTTCAACTTGAAACCATGCACTTCTAGCTAATATAACTAGAACACCAAAGGTACAAAAGTAATTTGTCACCCGAAGTCCTTTATTTCCGAATCTTGATTGGTAAACAATCGCTACAACCGCTAAAATCAAGTCAATTCCTGTTACAACACCAGCTAAAACTTCATCGGTTATTCTGTTTCTTTCGTGTTTTGTACTAACCATTGATGTTTCATTATCAGTCATCACAAAATATGAGTCGGTCATATTTTCCATTTTACTTTAGATCTATTTGTTTTGCATTGCTTATACACAAGTCGACATACCTCTCTATTTTTTCCCTTTTTAAACTCAACACAAGCTAATGATACGTGTTATTAAATTTTAAACGTAATGAATAAGCCAGCGTTTAATATTTTTAATAAAAAGTATAAGAATGTCGAGCCTGTTAAAAAAAGGCAGAACTAATCTTACAGGATTTTATCTTCGGAAATCAAAAACATAAGATTGTACTTAGGCTTTAAATTGATAATAAAACAAATATTTAAAAGTATTGCTAATATATTTTTTATAGAATTATTATATTACGTAAATAAAAATATAATTTAATACCAAATTTATCACTAATATTCAAATGTAAAAACAAATTACTTAAAAAAAAAAGTAATTGAGATTATTTTATAAACAATAAATAAACCACCATTTGTTGATAAACATATATATCTGAATGATATATTTTTTTGTGTATTTGTTTGGGGATAACTAATATAAAGTGGTGGCGCAGCGTAGCCATGTCTACTGTGCACGCTTTTCTATCGCAGACAGCAAAAAAATTACTGAAGTGTTTGCAAATTTTAGCGAAAGAAATCTTTGTTCTGTAGCGCAATATTGTTTTATATTTTACATCTTTTTATTTGTTTATATTTTTTGTTTAGTATTTATTTGATATGTAGTGTTTTGGCGGTTTATTAAAGAAACAACATAGCCAGATAGCGGTTATTTAAAAAAAACATATTTTTATGTCTTTTTAAATTTGTTAAAAATGGCTTCGTATGAAATAAAACAAAACTGGAAATCAAACACTCTAAACAGTGAAAATGCTAGACAGGGAACAAACTCTAATGTATTAAAATTTCAGGTAAGTTTAATGCCTTATAAATAAAGTTAAAACAGTTTGTATTAACAAATAAAGAGATAATAGTTTTTGTATACAAATTATTCAACATCAACCAAAACTTGTTTTTATGCAAGCAAAGAGTTTATCTGGTAAATCTAACTGAAACCAAATAAAATTAAACTCAGGACTCTTTGTATTTATGCATGTTAGTTAGGACTTTAGCTTTCTTACCTGGCTTTGATTCTTACTGCTTTTAAGTTCACTTACTACACCACCATAAGGTCATGGGTTCAATTCCCACTGCTTTCATGCTGCAGCGCCCCTGAGTAATGCGAATAAACAGTATATACTCTTGCTGAGCCAAGTTGATGCACTCTTGTATATCATCCCACTATCAGTCTTTTTTGACCAAAATAATTTTTTGGTTATTAAATAGGAAACTTTTTAACTTTGCGGTAAAAAATAACCCTATAAAAGTGATTAAACTATAGAATCTTCACATTTTGCTATTTTGTAGAAATCCATGAAAGAAATCCTATCAAGAGAAGACCAGAAAGAAGTTACCCACATACTTGGTTGTTATCACAGTAATCGTAATATTTATTATCTTGCTCAATCATTAAAGTCTGTTTTAGACACTCCAAAAAAGAAAACTATAATACCTTTGCTACGACAGGTAAATTATCTCAAAAAAAGCTAACATTTTTTTTGAAGGTGTTTATATTATATATATACGAGAAAATTATAAACACAAGGAAGTTATTTAAAAAAGAAAGTTATAATCATAAAGCCTATCAGATAAAATTAAGCATTAAATATAAATGTAAATTAATAAAATTTTGCAGTGATTTTTAAAAAGGGTATATATATGATACTTTAGTAAACACGCTAGCATAAAAATAAATAAATAAAAAATCTTGAAATTAGGTGATTCCTAAAAGTGAAAGACCAGGGTTTGATCAGTTCACCTGTGAGGAGACTTTTGTAAGTCGTCGATCTTTAAGTCGACACAGCACTTTATCTCACATACAAACTGAAGATTCTGGCATTGGACATGAGTAAGAGACTTAAATATAAAAATCAAAAATTAGCAATTAAATACATAATTTTTTTTCCTTTTAATTTATGTGTACCTTGTGTTATTTGTTTTTAAGTACAAACAGTGCAATGCAGAGGGTTAATATTATAACCAGAGATGAAGGAATTTTAACATCAAATGAATCCCTTGATAGACGGCCATCTCGAGCTTCCAGCATGTCTGACTTAACAAGGTTAAATTTTCTATAACTACTCGAGTTTAATTTAAACATTTTTTGTTGTTTTCAATTTTAATTTGATTCTGTATTTACAGACCTAGGTATTAATTTACTAAAATTTTTAATTTTTTAATTTTATTTTAATGTATTAAAATTATGTTGATAAAAAAGGCTTATATGAAATCATAATTTATTATAAAATTTTTTTTTTAAGTTTAAAACTTTTAAATTTGTTTCGGTAGTGGTAGTAGTCAAGAAAAACCCAGAAAAAGATTTCCTTCTGGTTCATTTGGATCTGCAGTTCGTCGTCGCGTGAAAGCCGTTCTTGCACGACGAGGTTCATTTTCAAGTCCCAAACTTAAGTCTTCGGATCGTCGGCGACATAATTCTGAAACACAACTTAATTTTATGGGAAGAAACAACAGTTTGGACAAAAAGTACAGAAAAAAAAGTTTTTGTTGCATTTTATTAGAGTTGTTTCAGTATTTATATTATATATACCTAGTTGTTAGTGCTTTTTAAAAAATATTAAATAGGGCTTGGTAAGGTTTCGCTAAAATAAATGTTTTTTTAATTGTAAGAGCGTTTAAAAAAATTAATTTTGATTTAAACCCTATATTACAGGTGCAACTCTGTCACAGAAACACCCACTCATCAGAGAGGTGTGGTACAAATTAACTTACAACATGGTCTACATAGAAGAAATGGGCTTGGATTTCTTATTGGAGGTGGAACTGAATATAACACTGGTAAATTGAATTTATTATATACTTAGTTTAACTATTTATGCATCAATTAATGTAGTTCGTTTTATAACCAAAGCAACAATGATTTAAATTTGCTAGTATATATATTTATATGAATATAAGTATAACCAGATTGTAATTAAATTTTGTGTTACACTTTGTTTCTGGTAGCTTTAAACTTAATATGTTAGTCTTATTTATATAAATTTTGCCAATATAAACTTTTAAATTTTGAAAATGTCATTTAATTGTGTGTTGCCATTTAAAATCATGAAACTAATGTATATACTTTTATTTAATTAGAATATAAGTACTTTCATAGTAAAAACCTGGTTTATTTTTAGAAATATTTGTGTCTCATGTTGAACCTGGTTCAGTGAGTGATTTAGCTGGTTTGTGTCAGGGTGATGTAATTGTTCGAATCAACGATATTCCAATTCAATCTGGTGTCTCTCAAGAAACAACTGCTGCCGTGAGTTTGTTAAAAATAAGATGTTTAAATGGTATATATATATATTATTTTTTAATATTTTTAAATTAGGTAGATCAATTTATTATTGTTTACAATTTAATGAATTTTTTTTAATTTATTGGAAAAAAATATGCTCATTTTGTTTGATTTTTAAATGAATTTGTTAAAATACAGCATAAAGTCTTGTAAAGCTATTTTAAAATTAAAGAGAAAAATTTATAAGAATTATTGATATGTGCAATGTATATACAAGTTTAACAAGTGGCTTTACTGGTATTAAATATTCATGATCAATTTTTAAGATGCACATGTTGCATGATATAATACAGTTTGTTTTATAATTCTACATTTTTTTAATATGTCGAATTTTTGAGAAATAAATGAAGTTAATTAAAGAAAATAATTGTTGTTCAAAAAAAATAATTTCATAAAAAAATTTATTTTTTCTTAAATAAAATTGTTAATATTGTTATTTCTTATGTTGATAATTGCTTAAATTACTGTAGGCTTTTAAGAGTATGATTGATCCTAATTTAATTATGTTTATCCCATTCTACTTTAAAAAGGTTTTTGTTTTAGTACCATGTTCAGTGTGTAGTGGTCAAATGTTCTTTAAAACTCTTATAAAAGTTTTTTGAATAGTTACCCAAATTCAGTCTTTTTAATGGGGCTTCACACTCAATGGTACTCAAGTATAATTAAGCTTTAGTATGTAATGCTTTAAAATGTACAAAACAGAACTATTTTTATTGTACTATACTCTAATCTCAAAAACTTTACAAATAGTTTGTAATCCAGCAATTATTTAAAATTCATTGGCATAAAATATTGTGTTAATTGTGTAAAGTGATGTTTTAAATGATGTTTTTATGTTTTTTTTAAATATGATTGATTTTGAAAACCAAAAAGCTAAGAAAATGGTTTAAAAAGCATTTTCTCAAGTATATTTAGACATTATATAAAGATGTTTTGACAATTCCCAACTCAGTTTTAAACTAGTTTAAATAACAATTGTAACAAATCACATAAGATAAATAATTTATATTTCAGATTTTACAATCCTCCAACAAGCTTACATTATTTGTAAGACCATGTCCCCCAAATACACCAACCAGACAACCAACTTCACAAAGCCATAAAAATTTTCTATGGACCGATACTCATGGTCGACAAGTTTCACCTCCAGATGGTGTTATACCTGATGATAATTATTCGAAGACTGTGCTTGACAATAATCGAAGTAATTTTCACCCATTGTCAAAGGGGGAAAGAAAGGTAACAATTTTAAAATAAAAACCACTTTTTGTAAAATAATCTGGTAAAATCACAGTTACTAATACTTTTTCCAGGGATTTAAAATTTTTTTCTGGATTTAGTAAACTTACAGTTGTTTTTAAGGTGACCTTGACAGTGAAACCTGGTCAGAATTTGGGTTTAATGATAAGAGGAGGTTCCGAATATGGACTTGGAATTTTTGTAACTGGTGTTGATGAATTATCTGCAGCTGAAAATGCTGGTTTAAAGGTAATATTATTACCTGAAATACAGTATTTTTTAATGACCAAAGTGCATACTTTTTTTTTAAACTGATAAAATAATTTATAGATTGGTGATCAGATCCTAGAAATTAATAATATACGAGTTGAAAATTTGTCGCATTCTGAAGCTGTTTCTATCATAAGATCAAGTCAACTTCTGATGATGACTGTTCGTCATGATGGAAGAATTCCTCAGGTACTTTTCTTTACTTTATGTAGGCTCTTAAATTGGCTTCACCAAACCTTATAAAACATTAAAAAAAAGGTGCAATTGGAAAATAAAATTTTGTGTTCAAGACATTTAAATAATTTGTGTTTAATATATAATAATAGCTTAATATTTCTAGAATAATATTTTTTTGTTCAAGAATATGGCAATTTACTTTTTTTCAAATGATATTGAAATAATTATCCGATTTTTAATTATCATTATGTATAGGGCCAAGGTCACCTGTCACACAAATTATTAGATGACAGAGTTTCTCTGCATAGTAGTGCAAAGAAAAAATCTCAACACTCCCAATCTAATGGAGTAAAAGTAAAAAACAGAGTTGTTTTTAATAAATCTAAATTTTTTTATTAGCAATTACATTAAAAAGTATCATTTGCATTGTTAAAAGCAGAATTATTTTTCCAATTATCGTTTTTTTAGGTTTTTAAATATCAATTTTAGTAGTAAATTTAAAAGTCATAAAAACAAAATAAAAAAAAAATAATTTTTAGATTTTCTGGTATAAATTTTTACAGAATGCTTACCAACGCCGAATGATGAACTCACATCAAGAAATTCTTCCCAACATGCTTTCTCCAAGATCACAAAAATCAGCCAAGTTATCCTCCACAATGTCTACTTTGGAGGAAGCCTTGCTTGCCACATCTATTTGGATGACACTCAATGATGGAGAAAGAAGATCGGTGAGATATTATGTGAAGGAGTATGCAAGTGGGCATGTCACTCCTGATGCTTTGGTATTGGCTTTGTCGCAAATACTTGATGACCATGAAAAGGTATTTAAAAACATGTTACTTAAATAAAATTTATTTTAAAAACATCATTTAAAAAATTGTTGGCGACTATTATTAAGCTTTAAAATTGATTTAGGTTTCTTATTATATTTTCTGTATAAAGTTTTTGTTGGAATAACATTATCGAAATAAAATAATGACATAAGTTTAATATTTTATGTTTTTGTTCAAGTTTTCGTTGATGTCAGCTGTGCGAACCTGTATCTTAGAAGGTGACTTGGATCGATTTGATGTTTTAGTTTTAAGAAGAGAAGTTGAATCATTAAGAAATCGCCACCAAACTGATTCCAGTCACAGCACAGCATCTTTCCAAAGCAACAACAACAGTTTCCCTACTGAAATTAAAATTGAAAGTGCTTCGATTTCCACAAATGGTAGCAGTGATGCAGGTGCTTGTTCTGAGAATAAATTTCAGTCTACTCCTAATGGTTCTTTTCAGGCTTTACCGGTTAAAAATGAATTGACTTTGTCTCCTGTAAGTTTACCACCACCACCACCTATAAAAGCACCAACGCCGCCTGTCAAGCCAAAACGATCATCAATGCGAATCAAAAAACCTCATGTACAAAGGTATAATGCCCAAGTTCATGAAAATCCTGATATACATGTTTCAACATCTAATGAACAAAACTATAACAACAAAGGAACCACACGTTCAATTAACTTTGTAAATACTAGTTGGGATAGTAGCCTGGAAAGGCCGTCTAGTCCCTTTAGCAAAGCTATTGAAAAACACAGAGCCACTCATTCAGGACGTATAAAACTTGGTCCGAAATCTACTCACCCAAGTTTACAATCTGATGATTTTTTTGTTGACCCAAAAAGAGAAAACAAAATTGAACATCAAAGAATAAATATTGAGCCAGTTAAGTATACAAGTTTTATCCAAAAACGTGACGAAGAGTCAATTGCCACATCTCACCTCTATACCTCTTCATCTGACATTTCAAATGATTTTCCTCCACCTCCCTTAGCCATGACGTCATCCTCTTCTACAAGTTCAATCAGTGAGGCTTCTCCCCCTGTTCCACTTCCTAGTAAGATCAGTTTACGTCTCAACTCATTTGGATCGTCACTTAATAATAAAATTTGCACTGGAAATAAGATGAGT
The DNA here is from genome assembly GCF_963082875.1 of Corella eumyota. NCBI lineage: Eukaryota > Metazoa > Chordata > Ascidiacea > Phlebobranchia > Corellidae > Corella > Corella eumyota. Next base: position 9,208,205 of record NC_137491.1, read on the forward strand.
CAATACTCTGTGAAAGCTGATATACATCAACAACCAAGGTATGTGAATATGTTAAAATGTAAAGCACTTTATTTTGTATTGTTATTTGTTTAAACTTTAACTATGTTTGCATTTCATTTTACAGCACAAAAGCATTGAAATTTACAAGTAATGAAAAATCGAAACTTGAGGTATAAATTATTAGCTTTAATTAGGAATAGATTAAAGAAATGGTATACCTATATCCTGTATAGGTATTTATAAAATAATGCTTATTTGTTATTTTTGTTAATTTAGAAATCCACAAATTTCCTGAGAGAGAAATTTAATCTTGATGAGCCTACAAGCCCAATGTTGAATGACGTAGATAATAAACCTCACAGATGCCTCAGCAAGGATGTTGAAACCCAAAAAGTTGTAATATTTAGAATGGCACCCAGTTTAGGTTTAACTATAGAAGGTGGTGCAGGGACTAAACAACCACTTCCAAAAGTTATCCATGTCAAGGTATGACTGGAATGTCTTGTAAAATTTTAAAATGGCATAATAGGCTTACTGGAATCCTCTTAATAATGTTTTACTATATACAGCCTGGTAGCTGTGCTCAAATGTGTGGAAGGGTCAAAAAAGGTCATGTCCTTCACAAGGTTAATGGGAGATCACTGCATGGTTTAAAGCATGAAGATGCTGTGCGAGAAATTGCTTTTGCTTTTAAACAATCTGGTAGAGATTCAATAGAACTAGAGCTTAGCGGACCTTATTTTTAAAACACATGACTTTTTACGAACTGACTTATTAAACTTAAATGAATAAGCTATAGCTGTTTTTAATTAGTTAAAATTTTTATATATTTTGGTAGAAGGTAGTAAAGAATTATGTTTTGTTTCTTGGGCATATGTATTGTAGTTTTTTAAACTTTGTTTTGTTATTTTTAATGTTTTTGTGTAACTTTTAACCTCTAAAAAGTTGTCATTTGACAACATTGAAGCACAATCATATTTTACCTATACTCTTGCAATATTTTAACTGTTCCAAAAGGCTGCCTACAAAAAGTGTTATCCTATCATTGTAAGTTCTTTAATTTTTTTATTGGTTATTAGTGTTTAAATTCAAGTGTTATGTTAAATCATATCTGTACTGTGATAAACATTAATTTTTTTATTGCTGTGAACATTTACCCACACAATTTTGAAAGCACATCTAGCTGTACTTTTTTTATTTTACTTTTATCGATAAATGTATAGTATTTTTTTATATAGAAATAAGTGTAATTTGGTGATGGAAAAGCTTAATTTTATACAGTTCCTTTGCGTGTTTTGATTGTACAAATTGTAAATAAACTGTTTAGAACCACAAAATTGCTTTTAAATCTTTTTATAAATAAATTGAGGCTGAGAAAGTTATATAATTAATTTTGTTATAAAAATTGCTCTAATTTAAGTCGATACTGTCGCCATGATTTATTTTTAAGAAAAAGATTTTAAAAACTTTGGTAACGTTGTTTATTTATCCTCAATCGGAACCGGAATTGGCAAACTTGTTGACAGATTGAGTCAGGTCGTGGTTGTGGTACTGGTAACGGTAACAATCGGTTAGTCTTGGTATTTGTTACAAAAATATATTTTGTAGGGCGTGTTTGTTTTTAAACAGTTTGTAATTTGAAATCTATTAAATTCCTTAAGAGGGGATGGTGTCCAGCGCGGACAAAATGGATTCAAACGAACAAACACCTGTGCAGAGAAGAAATCCTCCTGGGACCAAATCTCAGGTAAAGTTACGTTAACGATTTTCTTATTTTTATATGTATCTGACAAGTTTTTTTAACATAAATTATTAGTGTTGGCTACTATACTGTGTTCAATATGTGTTTTGTTGTGACATATTTTCTGTTTTTTAATGTATATTTTAAAATATTTGTGACCCTTTTTTTTGTTCTTACGTTTGTTGTGTAGGATTTTTACAAATGGCCGGAACAGAATTTTGACGAGATGGACAGCACTTTGGCAGTTCTTCAATACATCCAACAAACTATTAGAAGAGATTTTACAGCCACCGAACTTATCTTAACAATTCCTCCAGGCCAAGATGAAGGTGTTTGGAAATATGAACACTTAAGGTGAGTTTCATTTTTTTTTTTATTCTTACTTTAGTGAAACTGTATTTTGTTTCTTAACTTTTATACAAATTGATAACAGAAATTAGCATTTTAATTTTGTAACTTTGAAAACAATCGATAAACTAGTAAAATGATGTTGTTAGCTATATATATTTAAAAAAAAATATTATTTTAATTTGTGTTTTTTACATAATCAAATTTGTTTTATGTATAAACCATAAAGTATATATGTGTATACAATTTTATGTATACTAACTTTAACCAATAATGTCTTGTAAATTGTATCAGTTCATATTTACCATATATAGTACTTATATTTTAAAGTGTTTTTTTTATATACAATACCTAACATAAAAGTTTTTCTTATATAAAACAGCAGTATATACTTAAATTGATTTTGTTTTATTAAAAAGGCAATTCTGCATGGAACTTAATGGTCTTGCAGTTAAACTTCAGACTGAATGTACACCAAAAACATGCACGCAAATGACAGCTACAGAACAATGGATATTTTTGTGTGCTGCTCATAAAACACCAAAAGAATGTCCGGCTATTGACTACACAAGACACACGTTAGATGGGGCTGCTTGTCTATTAAATAGCAACAAATATTTTCCAAGCCGGTATGAATTTATTTCCTGTTAAAAATATTGTCTCTAAATAGGTGTTTTTATATATGTTGCATATACTGCTATTTTTTATGTATCCTTGCCTGCTTTCTAACTTTTGTTATTAATAGGGTCAGTATTAAGGAATCATCAGTAGCAAAATTGGGTTCAGTGTGCAGAAGAGTTTATAGAATTTTCTCCCATGCTTATTACCATCATCGACATATATTTGATGAAGCAGAGGTACTTATTACTTTACACTTATAATTTATTACATTGGAATTTTGATAACCAAAATTTCAAAAAATTGTAATCGATGGTATTTAAACTGTAATAAAATTAATATTTTCTGTAATTACCTAGAATGAGACTTACTTGTGTCGTCGATTTACTGAATTTGTTATCAAATACAACCTAATGTCCCAAGACAATCTCATTGTGCCCATACTAGAAGAAACAGCCTCAAATAACACTTCAAACAATAACTCAACTATTGAAAACATGTTGCCAGCCCATTTTCATGTTGCCTCAAAGCCCGATACCTCTTCTGGTAATCAGTGAGATTTTAACCCTTAAAATAAAACACTTTTAAAACTATTTTATGTATTATTTAAATCAAATGATATTATGTTATTGCAATGCATTTGATTTGTTTTTAAAACTAACTTGTCGGAGTTCGGTGTAGTGGTCAGAACACCGGATTTTACTACATGAAGTCAAAGGTTTGATCTTCACTGTTCTGTTTTGAGTAAGGCGCTATAAACGATATAAGCTCCGCAGAGCAATCACTTAATCAGCAGCTCAAATATCGGGTAATTATAATATATGATATCCCAAACTGCCAAAGACAACTTGAACTTGGGTCAAGGTAACTGATATTACTTTATGTTTTGGTCGTGAAATCGACCTTTCCAAATTGAGGATAAAAAAAGTTATTTCGAGTTTGTTTTATAATAACATTTTTAGGGATCGCAAGTTTTCTCAGCTTGCCCGAGGGAGTTGTTCCAGACTTTAGCGATGGAGTTGAAGATAGTTCGGAGGAGGGAACACTAGATGTTGATGGAGCTACAACTTTGGACGATGACTTCTCGTTTGCTGGTGACTTTGGCACTTTAAAACCCATGAAATCATCTTCTGTAGATGCTCCGGAAGAAAACACAGAAGAGGCAATGAACAATACTGCTATTTTTGTGGAAAATTCTGCTCCCGAGAATCTAGCACAGAGTAAAGAAAATGAAGAAACTCAACAGAACAAAGAAACTTAAAAAATCATTTTTATTAACCTGAAATATCCTAAAAAAAGATTATTTTTAGATTTAGAAATTATAGTGATTTATTGTCATAAAAAATGATTTTTAAGGTTTGACAATTATTACCTTATATTTATTTAACCCAATTTTAAGTATGGTATGCTTATTATCACTTGCTTTGTTATAAATTTTGTTTTGTTGTAAGATAAGGTTTAGGTTGCTTATAGTATTATAAAGAATATGTAGTTTTACTTCTATTTGTTTATTATAATCTGATTTTTGTATTGTTGTTTACTCTTTTTGGTATTATGTATTCGAGAAATTGGAAAGATAAAAAAACAGTCACCTTGATCATATATTTTTTATATTTGATTATTTTAGTTAATTAGTTTGATCCAAATACATGCCACCAATCATTTATCAAAAGAAAATTAACCTATGGTAATTTTGTCTTATCAAGTTATAAAATTTTAAGCAATTGTTATTCGTTTGTAAGTTAAATATGTATTGGTAAATAAACGATTTATTAGAAGCTTGTAAATTTACTATGTAAGAAGATGCTATAGGAAGTTACTGTTTATATTAGTTTTGATGAACAATAAAATACATAGGGTTACATATATAACGATTTGTTAGTAAATGATATACTAATATCTTTATTGTGTTTTTTTACAAATTGATTGTTTTTTTAATGTTAAACTTTCAAGTTGTATTACAAATCTCTTTTTCTAACAATTTCGATAATTACATATATTTCGAGGATAAATAACCGCTACATTTATGTGTAAACAATATTGTTGTAGCAACTTTAGTGCTATTTTTTATTAAGTTTTGAGTGTTTGTAATCACTCGGCAAGTGCTGTTTTGGGGGTTATAAACGGCAAATTATTATTGTTTCTAATTATTACAACGTTCCCAAAATGCACAGAAGAAGAAACAACCAAGCTAAATATGACAGGTAAATTTTTATAAATTTTGTCATCAAAAAATACCTAAAAACTGTCTGACGATACTACACTTTTAATTCGAGTTTTGCTTGTTGGTTTATTTGTTTAATCGCTTTAGAAAATATTTAAATGGTAAAATGATTATTTTTAATGCTAGCTTCTTCACATTTTTTTGTGTTATAAAACTATAATGTTTTTAAAGTTACTTAATTAGTAGTAGCATTATTGTAATTAAATGTTTTTTTTAGCTCAAGTCAATGTGATGAAATAAGATTTCCGAATGCTCGGCCAGCATGGAAAGATGATAAAATCGATAAATTATCTGTTTCTCCACAATCTGACTACATTGTCACCCATGTCAACCAAACAGCTGATTTGGAAGTAAGTATTGTCAGATTATAAACTTATTAAATATTTTCTAAAATTAAAGTTGTTTAATTGTAATTTATGGTAAAATTTAATTCTACCTTAATATTTGTAAACAGTTTTAAGTACAGCTAGTGAAAATTAATCGAATTTAAAGGCACACCTTCAACATGAGCATACTTTCAACCAAAATATTTTTTAAAAATGATCAATCTTTGTAAATTATTTTTAGCGTGCCAAACAATTTACTGCAGTCCCCAGTAAAGGCCAAACTTCAGCAGAATGGCTACTAAACCACAGCATCGAATATCAAAAAATAACTTTAAAAGATTTACTGCAAAAGGGAAGACAAGTAAAGTAAGATTAAAAACAAAAAGTTTAAACATTTTTCATATTACATACTTTAATAAATATAAATATTTGGTTTTTATATAGAAAAGCTGGGGAAGGACGTCACTTAGTTTTTGATTCAACTGCAATCACAGAAATCGAATTTAAACTAAACATGTAAGTACATCAGTTATTTTTATATTAACGAATTTAATTAAATGTTTGTACTGATTTTTTAAGGTCAATTGAAAGTTATCATAAAAGAGTTAAGTGGTTGCTGGAAGGAAGCAAAAAGGTAAATTTTACTGTTTTTTACTCTTTAAATTATTAAAAAGACATCATTTGTACTGACATAAATTCTAATTAAAAGTTATTCTTTATAAAGGTATATTTTTAACTATTTCTAAATTTTAACAAATTTGTTTTTAGTTGTTTGGTTTGGTGAAAGGTGAAAGGGTTGGTGTGTTGATTGATTCCTCAGACGCAAATACAGGATTTGGTCGCTTGCAAGCTTTTCAACAATCTTTACTGGTATGTTTTTAGAGAAAATTCAAATTAAACTTTAAATATTGTAATTTTTTAATTTTTTTTTATTAAATTAACTTGGTAGGCTATTATTTTAAGTGCTTTGACTAATTTTAAATAAATTTTCAAGCATTTAATTGATGAACAACTGAAGTTTAAGAAGTCCCTATACTTCTTAAGATTTGGAACCGACACTGAAAATTTGTGGAACAACCCAAGAGACATTAATTTGAGGACGTAAGTTGCAAGTTTGATTATTTCAATGTCAAATACCTAAAAATATACAATCATACAATTGTATTTATACAATTTAAAGATCCTAATTATAGAGTGAGAAGATAAATTTCAATTAGTAAATTTACTAATAATTTTTTTTTTATTTATACATTTTGTTTGTTTAGGGTAATAATATATTTTGTTTGTAGATTGGAGGAAGCAAAAGATTTTGTCCGTGGTTTGCATCCTTCAGGAGGCTGCAACTTACTTCAAGCTTTTAAGAAAATATTAAAAATCAAAAAACTTAATTCCATAGTTATCATTCTTGGTAATTGGTAAGTAGTTTCTAATATTCCTATTTTTAAAAGTCATAGTTCAAATTTCATAATTTTTTTTGCTTTAGTCCTGACCAGACATCTACAGTTCTGTTTGATTACGTCCAGCAATGTTTATTGGGTCGTGATTTACCCATTCATGCAGTTGCATATGACACAAGTAATCACATGACTCACCAAACATTAGAGAAATTAGCTGAACATTCCAATGGAAGGTATCACTGTTTTAATTCTTCTGATGATCGTGAAGTTTACAAGGTGAGTTCAGATTATGAATAAAGTCTTAATACTTATTAGAGTATAACTGATTTCTAGTGAACGACTTGTTTTATTTCTACAATCTTTAACAAGTTATATAGTAACCTATGCAAGATTTAATTACTTTATTAAACATGTCATTATTCTTTAGTCTTTTATGTAATTTTTGTTTGTTATTTTTTTAGAGTTTTGACATTCAGTTATTGCTAAAAGAAGCCCAGCGTTGTGTTGATGTTATTTCAAAAATAAAACAAATGAGAACAGGAATGCTTGGAGATGCTTTAATCAGTATTGAAAATGAAGTAAATTCTTATCTTTTTATTGTCACACAAATGTTACTTAATAACCAAATTTTTTCAGTTATTTTTAATTTATTTTTTTTTTTATAAAAGTAACATCATATTTTTTTATATAGATTGCATTAGAAGTAGACAACCTTTCTGCTGCAAGGTTCTTACCAAGACCCCCAAACCACAACAAACCATTAAGTATCGAAACACCTAACTTTCACCCATTAACCTCAGCTGAGTGGTTAGCTAACAATGAATTAAGGGCGCAAGATCTTAACTTGTATCAGGTACTAAAACTGGCAAAAAATTGCATTTTATTTTTTTGTCAAATTGTCTATGAATAGATAATTTTTTTTTTCATTTGTAATTTTTTGTTTTTTAGATTCTTGCACCTAACTCTTTTGATCCTGTCCAGGAGTTTATTCCAATTTTAGGAAAAGCTGTTGAATCTAAAACACTTGGTGTAAGACTTTAAATTCAATCATCTATATTTATTTACCGTAAGCCCAATGATCTTATACAATAACTATTATTTTTTTTAGATTGCCATGCAACAGTTTGAATGGCATGATGGAAGTATCAAGAATGTTCATGTTGATGTTCCAATGCTTGATCAATATCAGGTATATCAAACACCAGTAAAAAAACCTAATTTTTTTTATTTGTTCTAATGTGCAAATGTTTTGATACAATTTATAGTCAAAGGTTATTAATAGTTGTTAGCCCTTTATGTGTGTATTAAAGTTGTTAAAATGTTTAATGAAATAGTTGCTTATTTGTAGGAGGATCTAGGTGCATGTGTAAAAAAATATGAGAGAAGAGTCGAGTGGTTGTCATCTGCAAGCAGAAGAATATGGGGAACAATTTGTGAGAAAAGGTAAACAAATTTGATTAACTCTTTTCTAATTTTTTACAATGTTATATACTTACAAGCATAAAATTCAATATTCTAGTTGCACTTAAAAACAAAATTTATTAAATTAAGAGTTTTTTTAACAACATAAAACCACTTTATTTTCTTTACTTTGTTCTATGTTTTTCTTAGAGTAATCTTGCTTGTCGACACATCATTATCCAACCAACCTTACATGATTCATCTTCAGCATTCTCTTAGATTAGTTCTTGAACAACAGATTGCAAACAAACAAGCATTCAATATTATAGCGTAAGTCTTTTCAAGAAAAATAGAACTTGTATAGACAAACAAATTACAATCGAAAAAGATATATAGTAGCACAAAAAGTATATTAATTTTTTTTGTAGTGTTTTAATTTGAAATATTTTAGGTTTGGTAGTCACCCTAAAATGTGGAAACCTCATATGGTAAAACCAACAATTGATAACCTACAAGCAGCCTGGAAGTAAGTCATATGCTAAAAATATTTTAAGTTGTTTAAAAAATTGCAAAAAACAAAAACTGTTTAAATTTAAAATTTATGTATAGATCAACAGCAGTTTTTTCAAATTGCTACAAAAATACATTTTAAACTCGAAAAAAAAACAATGTAACTATTTAAACATTTACTGTTATTTGTGTAGTTGGGTTCTTAACTTACAAGCAAATGGAAGTAGAAGTGTGATGTCAGTGTTTCGACATTGTGTGGAAAATGAGGAGGATATAAAGATGTACGGAGGTCCTCAAGGAATTTATTTAATCGGAAGTGGAATTCCAGACCAACAAGAAGTTTAAAACTTTTAATTTTGTTTTGAATAAACTTTAATAATATTTTTTTTAAATTAATAATATTTTTTTAAGTAAAATACAATTTTTTAAAACTTATAAAATATTTCAACCTTTATGTGTTTTACTATTTTTTAGACTTATGTATAAATTAACCATAAAATTGTTATTGTATTAATAGGATGTAGTTTGTTCTTATGTAAGTGAAGTCTGCATTGGATCCCCAACTAAAGTTCACACAATTTTGTTCAGCATAGATGATTACAATGTAAGTTAGGGCTAGCTTTAAATAAACGTAAATCATTTGTCCTTTTTGGTGTATTATAAATGTGCATATGCCTACAGTATTTTGAACTTTTTTATTTTTTTTTACTGTTAACATTTTATTGTTATTCATTTTTAAGGTGAATGAAACCAATATGCCAAGCAGATATTCCACTGCTCAACAAACAGCTGACTATTTAAGAAATCTTGCACATGCAACAGGAGGAAGATTTCATTGGTTTAGAGAATCAGGTAATTTGTAAATTGTACAAAACTTTACATGTGCTTGCTTTGTAGTGAAAAAGGTTTAGCAGTGTAAAGGGTGTCTATTAAATTGTTTGAATTTAAAAAAATTTTGTGGTAAAGTCAAGTGGTCTAACCTCTACATCCTGCTGCCTGTTCTAACAATATTTTTTAATACCTTTTTTATATTTTTTAAATGACAGCTTTTTAGACTAATTATTTATTACAGGTATTATTGAGAGTGATGATGTTTTACTTCTTACAACTGAGATGGAAAAAGGTGTTCATTATGCACAACGGTGTGCTCAGTTAGTTGGTCAAGTTAAGGAACGAGATGTAAGAAATAAAGAGGAAATTGCTGCAAGAAAGCAACAAGCACTGGTATTTATTTCCAAAACAAAATTTTAAACTTACATAAATAAGCTATATTATGTGAAATGTACTAAGCTGTAAAATTAAACTTAAAGAATATATTTTTGCTGCTTATACGTTTTAATTTTTTGATTTTAATTTGTAACAGGAACTTTATGCCTCGCCAACTTTAAAAAGTTGGAAAAGAAATGAAATAACTGAATTTATTGAACCTAGACCAACAGCTCTATCATTGGCTAGAGCGGTAATTTTTACTTACAACATTTTCAATATAAATAGCATAGATTTGTAAACTCTACAAAATGCTTGTGAAAATTTAAAATTTATAAAGTCAAAATAAATTTTTATTAGAATCGAAGAGAAGCAGAATCTCTAAAGTCAATAAAATGGAAGGTTCCCACAAAGAAAGCTCTTTTACCACCAGGTTTTTTTAACTTTGCATTTTTATTCAACAAAAGCGAAAGTAAAAAAAGCAATAAAATTAATTAAATGACAAAAAAGTTTTTTTTGTTATAATATACATCTTTCAAAAAAACATAATATGTATGCCTATTCTGCTTATATAAATCTGTAAGCCAAATTGAAACATTTGCAATCTTTAAAATTTAAATAAATTACTAGTTAAACACATGTTTAATACTTCAAATTACCACAGCCCCATACAAGGACAATGAGGAGCAGGTTGCTACTTCCAAATTATCAAAACAGAAGAAACAATCCAGATCTCAATCTGAACCATTTTATGTTGAACACAAAAACAATGTTGGAAGTGTGTTCAGAAAATTTCCAAAGCAAAAAAGTGTGAGAAAGGCGGTGCCTGAACCGGTGTTGCCACAAGTTGAGGAATATTTATCATCCAAAGAGGTAAAATTAAATATTTTACAATAGGTATTGTTATTAACTTATTGTTAATTTTTTCTAAAAATTTCTGAAAAAGTTTAAGAAATTCTAAGTTAGTTTTTTGTGCAATTTATTTTTTGTTATTTTGATACTAGTATTTCTTCTTTTTAGTGGATGAAAAAATATTCTCTTAACAAACTGAAATTAAACTTGGACAAATATGTTTCTGGACCAGTCTGTTGTCATGAGAAGTCGAAAGTTAAATCAAGCAAATCAAATGTAACATCAAAATGGTTTTGCTCAATATTTCCAAGTGTTGAAATTGAGGTGAATAATGTTTTCTAAGTTATAATATTTCATAAAATATATTTCATACTGAGGTCTTGGTTAGATCCCCACTGCCATTATGTTATATCATGATTGCCTAAGGTAGTCACATAACAAAAATTGTTCATCATAATAATCAATAAACCTTAAAATTTGAAATACGAGAACTAAAACGTTTTAGGGACATATTCGTCACATTGACATGAAAGAGCAGGAATTATTGGATTATGAGAAACACACAAATACTGCAATGAGAAGATACCTTCTTAGACTACAATGGTTGTTGTCTGGCAGTAGAAAGACATTCGGAACAATTTTAGAAAAAAATGTAAGTGAAAAAATATGCCAAAAAATGTATATTTGATTTTTTTTATATTTTTTTTCAGTTTAAGTTATAGATTTTTTTTTGTTTAGGTTGTGATACTAATTGACACATCAGGTTCTATGAATGTTTACATGGAAGAGTTAAAGAAAGAAATGACTTCACTGATATGGGAACAATTCTCGGGAAACAAGATCAAGTAAAATAAAATAGATTTAAAAAAATCTTAAATAATTTATTAATTTTATATTAGTTATTCCACCTTAATCAAATAAAAATATTTTTTTAGTTTTAATCTTATATCATATTCAAATGGAACAAAGCAGTGGCAAGAAAGTGTAACTGAAGCAAATGAAACCACCTGTCATGATGCTATACAATGGACTTCTTCTTTAAATGCTGAAGGAGGGACATCAACACTTGAGGCATTAGAGGTTGGAAAGTCGAATTCTTTATACATTGAAATTTTGGCTTGTTATTTTTTATGTGTGTTAAGCAAATTTTTTAAGCTACTACTTTTGTATATATTGTAGGCAATTTATTTTTTATGGTATTAATATGGCAGTTTTGATGTTTTAGGTGGCTTTCTCAGATAGTGAAGTAGAGGGAATTTATTTGTTAAGTGATGGCAAACCAGACACAAGTTTTAAGTTAACTTTGGAGAGAGTTGAAGAACTCAATTCAAGGAAGATTCCTGTTCACAGTATTTCTTTCAATTGTGATAACCAGTAAGTTGCATTTTTGATTAAAATCACTAAAAGTTAGTTTTAACAGAACTATAAGCCCAAAATTTTTATAAAAAAGCAACTGACAAAGTTATATCTTTAAAACTACCACGCCTATACATACAAATAGTTATATTATGGGTGTCTTAAATACAATTAAATTTATCCCATCATGATATTCGGTTCTCGTTTAACACAACATAAAAACTACAACTTGTTATTATTTTAGGGGTGCTAATGGGTTCTTAAAGAAGTTATCTGTAGCAACTGGAGGAAGGTATCACCGTTGCCATGGTGAAATGGATGCCCAGTTTGCTGCTCATCGACTTATCAATGATGGTTGTTTGGATGAAGATGTAAATTTTAAAATTTATTCATTAAGTTTTTTGTTCAGTAACCTTTAAATTGCATAGAATGTTATTTTTATTTTTTTTTCTCAGTACCCAAATCTCCCAGTATTTGAAGGAGATGATTTAAAACGTGTAAATAATGAAATCACAAAAGCAAGAAAGTTTCTAACAGAATCACGCAGCTTTAGGTAAATTAAATTTACAATATACTTGTTATTTATGGTACGCTAGAACAAATCTTAAATGGTGTTGTTATTTTACAGAAAAGTAATAAACGACCATCTTTTAACTAGTAGCAGTGGTACGAATGTAAGTGCTGAACCAATTTCGAATAAAGAAGGTAGACCAGTGTCATCCAAACCCTTTCTTCCTTATTAATTTATCAATTTTTGTTTTATTTGATAACATTAGGTAAAGTTAAATTATAAGGTTACAATTTATTTTGTAAATATATTCATCGTTTTATTTCCCCCCATTTTTTTATTTGTTAAAAATCACTTTTGATTATGATTCTATAATTGTTGTTGACTCTTTTCATTACTTTGCACTACTTTATTTTAAATTTATTTTAATTTTTTAATTTTTGTTGGTAGTTAGTAGTAATTGTTTGTTGTTTTGTAATTTTGAAATAAAAATAAAAGTAGTTAAAAATGTCTAGTTTAGCTAACCGTAGAAAAGTTATTAGGAAGGTATTAACCAATCTTTTAGTATATATCACTGGATAAATGAAAATTACATGAGTTTTTCAAAGATTTTATGCTTGTTTAAGTTTTACTGCACTTAAAATCTTCTTCAAATGTCGAGGATAAACTAATTAAAAATTCGATCAGCTGGTGTTCGATACTTTTTCATAACGGTTGATTTCAATTTCTATTACTACGCACTAAAATAATTTTAAATCCGAGTAAATATAAAATAACTGTTGATGTTGTGCATTTTAAAATCTGTATTGCATGAGATGAACAGCAGAAACGCTATCTAAGTGCAGGTGCAGACGCCAAAATAGAAAGGTTTTATATAATAGGTGGTTGTAAGTTTATTTGATACGTTAATAAAATAAAATGGAGAAAATTAATAAAAATAGCAGCATTGTTGGGATGACTGCAGACGACCTAAAAAGTCAAATGTTTCGGTCAATGAAATCGTCCGGAGTTTTGCACCAACTAAAGGTTAGTTACGTGTATTTTGTATCATCTATCAATAACGTCAAAAAGTAGGTTTATACATGATATTATTTTTGAATTTATTTTTTTGTGATTGTTTGACTTTGTAGAGTCAATTACGCCAAAGTATGATAAACGAGCTGAGAGGAAAATCTAAAGTAGGAGTTGACTTACAAACATCCGATCTTTTGGCAGCAACACTTGCAAACAAAAATAGTAACTTTGACCTTCATATGTATAATTTTATTATTGTTTTAGGTATAATAGGGCATTCTTTTGTATTACACTATGTAGACATATTCCTTTTGTTAGTGTGTGATTTTTTTAGTAACTGGCATTGTGATGTAGTGGTATAAACACTTGCTACACCACATAAGGTTGTGGGTTCAATCCTCACTGCTCTCATGCTGTAGCTCCCTTGAGTAATGTACTATAAACGATATGAACCCCTGCTGAGCCAGTCTTTAATCAGCAGCATAATTATGAGGCACTTATAATCTATCTCAAACTCCACAGGCAACTTAAGACTGGGTCGGGGTAACAGTTGTTACTCTATGTTTAGGTCGTGAGTTCAACCTTTCCACATTGAGGATGAAGATATATATACAAAAAAATTATTTGTACTTTAGGTCGTTCCTGGGTACAACAAGCTGTTGACAATCTTTTTCTCCAACACATTAAACAAAGCAAATACCAATACACATTATCTCTTTTTCAACAAGAATCTGGTTTAGAAACTTATGATGTAAGTTAAAAAAATGTTAAAAAAAGTCTTGGTATTATTTATTACAATAAGGTAATAAAATAAAAAATAAAATCTCACTTAAAAATGTTTGTGTTCGTTTTTAAAGAGTTCATTAACGGAAGAAATATTAGCAAGATTGGGAATTTCAAATAGTTTTAACCTAGAAGAATTGTCGTTTAATAATGATCAACTGAAATCATCAACACCCAGGTTTGCTATCTAACTATGTTATTACTATGATGTTATATACCTTTGTGTTTTGTTTAATATATTTATATACAAAATCATTAAATTTTGGTTATTAAATATCTTAAAAAGCACTTACCTAGTTTTATATTTTAAAGGTCTGCCCAACACAAAGGTTCAGTAATTTTATTGTGGAAAATGTTAGAAGGACTTGCAGCTTCAAAGACTCAAAAAGAAAACAAAGAAAATATTTTCACAATCAATGAAGACAAAAAATCTCTAACATTAGGTTGGTATAAAAAATATTAAATGTTGTAGTTGTCATGTATTTTTAAAAAGATATTTTAGCACACTTCTAAAAGACTTTTAAGTTTTTTTTTATTACCAGACAGACTGGGTTTGAATCCTAAAGTCACCCTTTTTTGACTAGAAACTTTTATTTCTAAGCTGAAAAATTAAAAGCTGTTGATGATGAAGTTATAGGAAAACGAAAACAGTTTGAACCAGCGATTAGTGTTACAACCCTTTCTGTGGCTACTAAGAAAGCAGAGAAGGCTGCAGAAAAAAGAGCAAAAGTTGCACTGGAGCAATGGAAAGCTCTGGAACTTGCTAAAATGAGAGTGGAAGAATCAAATGTGTACAAAGACAAGGTAAAATCTAATAAGGAGTTTAGTAGTGTGGTATACTTACTGGTCATGGCCTCAGAAGGACTACAAGCCTAAAGGTTTATGGTTCAAGTCACACCAATGCCACACTATTTGCCCTTGCATTACGGCTATAGCTCAAACACAGCACAATGTTACACTCTTTCCTGATAAAAATATATAAACCCTATCCCCTGAAAGGATATTTAAAAAAATGTATAAAGTACGTTGTACATAAGGTTTAATATTGTATTTTTTGTATGTATATACTTGATTTATGTGGATTTCTAAATTTAACTTTTAGCTTGAGAGTCGACTTCACTGTCTAGAAAATGATTTCCAAATAAAACGAAATTCTCTTCAGAGCAGAGAGCGATCAGCAATTGATCGTTTGAACAGTCAACGAGAGGTGCATCCACATTTTTGGCATTTTTTATACTGTCGGTCTAATTTAAACTGTTTACTTTTTAGACAATGGAAAAAGAAATGCATGACCAAAGACAGTCTTTATTGTTTGAACTTCAAAAAATAAAGACAAGAGAAGAGGTACTTAACAGAAAAGAACAACTTATACATGAAATGGTATTCTCATTATTTTGATTTTAATTTTCTTTTAAAAAAATGTACTACCTTTTGGATATAAACTCAATAAACATATACAATTAAGGTAATACTTTAGCTGATTTTATGTTATACCAAATCTTTTAAGGAACATTCCAAGTTAAGCAAAGTCGATGTGATTGGTCAAAACTTTTTAGAAGAAACAACTAATCACGAAGCAGAATCCTTTGTGACATCATTGGCAGATTCTTTTAGAAATTCACACAGCAAAAAACAAGGTTTTTATTAGATAAATTTTATAATTTTCTAAAACTATAAATTTGAAGAATAATTTAAACAGTAATTGAAAATTTAGTTTACACATTTCTACTGGTACCATAATTATGACAAGTTGATTCAGTTAATATTCCATTGTTCATAGTTATTACAATAAGCGATATGAATGCTATAATGGAGGAAGTAAATGGAAAGTCACAACATATTGAAAATTTAAAACATGAAATAACAGAATTAAAGGTAACTCTACTGCTTAAAAACATGTTTTTAACACAGTCTACACTACATATATTTTTTATTAAATTTTTTATAAGGATTTAAATAAATAAAGTTTTTTCTTAATTTTTTTAGAGAGATTTAGCAATGGATAGATCATTAATAAAAACAAATGCTCATACAGAAAATATGCAGTTAAGGGAAGAATTAGAAGAGCTGAAAATGTATGTGGTACAATTTAAGTAAATGTGTAAAAAAATAATTTTTAATGAAATAATTAAAGTTTTTTTTGGAATTTTTTTTTTATGTTTAGAGCCATTAAAAGTTTGGCTGAGTCTAAAAATCAAACTCTTAAATCAACTTTAAAAACAAGTCACTCTGAAAATTTGGTAAGTATTTGAAATGCCAAGTTTCTAATATGAAATAAAACTGAACCTTAGTTAAAAAATTTTTTAATTTTTATTTAGGAATTAAAAGTGAGTCAGTTGAAAGCACAACAATGCGAAGAATTGGCCCAGAAAACTCACCTTGAAGAAATGTTAAAACAAATGAAATTAGCTCTAGAAGATAGCAATAATGGTAAAAAAATATCACAAATTAAATAAATTAGGTGATAATATTAAAAATTTACTTACTATTAAGGTCATATATATATTGTAAAAACAACTTGTTCAATGTTAAACTATCCATCTTACTTTTATTATGTATAAATATGTTATTATTATTTTTTCAATGCATAATTTTATTCTAGTCAAATTTTTTTTAGCTCTGCTTTATCTTTCAAACCAAAGAGAACTAACCAACATTCCTCAACAAGTACAAACTATTTTAAATCGAAGCACAACCAACCAATCTTACAGAGATCCAATCAGGGAATATGAACCTCTAAATGATGAGTCATTCCAGTTTAATCCAGTTTCAACTGGTTTAAACTATACACAGTCATCTGTGGAACAACCTACTGGTATTAGGCTTGATATAAGGCAAAGGTATAAAAATAGTTCTTTTAAGCAACAAAATGACAATATAGATGTTATAGTATTTATTTCAAAAAGTTATTTTACTATTTTAAATTGCATTTATTTAAAGATTGGAATATTAATTTTTTTTTTATTACAAAAGAATAAAGGATCTTGAAATACAGTCAGATAAACTGGATGAAGATTATAACAGATATATAAACACAAATTATAAACAACTTCTGAAACAACAAGCTAAATCAAGAACCAATCACAAACCAAGTACAGTTTTAACTATTATTTTATCAAAAATCATGTTAAGTTTAATTAAAAAAGAAAGTTATCAACTGAGCTAAATCAAGCTTCTACAATTTTCATTGAATTATTGTTAAGTTGAAATTTTTTTTGTTTTCAAGAATCTGATGACTATCAGTTTTCTGCATTTGAAAACAGGCAATCATTTTCTGAAGTGAATTCTACATTGCCACAACCATCTGCAAGAACATCTAGGAGTTTAATACAGCCAGAAAATAAAGCGGGGATATTAGATTTAAATGAATTACGGATATCAAAAAAGGATGTGGATTGTGCATTTCAGAGCGATACAAACAAAATAAAAAAATCAGAGCACAGCTTTAAACCTGATAATGTTAAAATCAATACAGGTATTAAGATAAAAGTAATTTAGCAATACCTTGTTTGTGAAAACTTGTGTATTTAAATATATTGTTAAATTTAATTTTTTGAGTTAAGATTAAAAAAATAATATAACCTGTTTTTATTTTGTTTTTTAAAAAACCTTTTCATGTTATTAAATTATTTAGAAAATTTAAGAAATCAAGAAGATGAAAAAAGTGTGTCAATATCAAGCAGTGAAAATTCGGTTAAAAATGAGGCTTCCTTAAGACTAGGAGATTTTGGCAAAACCTCATCAGAAGAAAATTCAAAGTCTTCAGTTAGCTCACCAAGAATAAACACGGTACGAAAAATAGAAACCGAATCGAAAATTGAACTTAAAAGTGAGCCGCAAAGACCAATTACTTCCCTTGGCAATACTTCAACCCTACCACCTGTTGCAATTAAAAGAACGCTTTCTTCCTTACCATCTGTTGTTTCAAATAATTCAGAGAAACCCAATAATAAACCCTCTGTATCCAAAATTAGTAGCAAATCATCCCATAATGATGAAGATAGAGCTTCATTGGAAGAAATTCTTAACAGTAGTATTTCTAACATGGATTCTAAGAAATCAGATTCTTTGATCGATTTTGAAGCATCTGTCAATAGCTCCATTTCCTCAAAATCAAAAACTCCAAAATATGGCGATCCTTTCAAAAAAGATAAAGATATTTCAGTACATGAAGAGGTAAATTCTGACTTGGAAGTACATCCTCCTAGTATAAGTAGTGACTCCGACACGGAAAAGCTTAAACCGGAACGAAAAATTTCATCTGCATCAAAGTCATCAGAGAAGAGTCTCTCCAAACAAAATGACACTTCTGAAAAAATTTTAGAATCTGTTGGAAAATCTGATGCAGAAGTTTCTTCTCTTCACTTACAGCCAAGTCTTGAAAAAATTGACCGCTATACTTTTAATGCACACCCAATCGACAAAACTGATGAATCAATTACAAATGAAATATCAGTGGAAGATTTTGCTGGAAGCATAAGTGAAAATATAGAAGAAAGTTTGTGAGTAAAATTACATTTACTTTTTATTTTTATTAAGAACAAGCTTTAACGAATTTTATAACTTAAGGGTTAATTCTGAAAATAAACATTCTGAATCTGATAATTCAAATCAAGAAGGTTTGGATTTTTCGAGACCACAAGCAAAAAAGGTGATCATAAAATGAAAGATTTTTAATGTCCTTCAGTTTTGAAAAAAAGGATTACTAAATTTAAGAAAAAATAAATTTCATGGTCACAAAATATAATTTTCCATTTTTATTTTAAACCATAACACATTCCTATTAAAGCCTCCTGCTTATAATTTAAAAAGTGAAGAAGGTATATCAGCTATGTTAAAGTGGGGAGAAGAAAATGAACCAGAACTTCACTATTCAGATGACTCATTCCACTCAGAAGAATCAAATACTGGCATGGGGAAACCAAAAGAAATGTAAAAATACAAGTTATTTTAATAGCATTTGGCGAAAATGCATCTTATGGTTATAATGTTGCTCAATATTTTGATTTTTTATTGTATTTTTTTGATTTTTAAGCCCTTAGCCCACTAAACAACTGTTATAGAAAAATCTATTTATACCTTAAAATGTTTTTTATTAAAGAGCTGGCAAAAGGTTTTCTTCCTATAAGGATGATCATTCATATAGAGAAAACGATGAAGTTGATATTTTCGATATATCTGAGCATTCTTTTGGTTCCAACGCCCATGGTGATAATAGGTTAGTTTGGATTTACTATTGAAAATAGTAAGCATTAAAAAAAACTTTTTAACAATACCCTTCTTTTTTATTGTTAGCAAGCAAGATATGGTTAAAGTAAGCAGTGACGAAAGTTGGTAAAGTATTCTCATAATCTATGTTTATACCCTTTATATCTCTAATAAAATGTAGCTGCGTTAAAATGTAGTTTTTAATAAAATGTATTTTCTAAATGTTTTGTTTATTAAACTACATGAAAAATTACAATCACACCACACATGACTACAAAATACTACTAAAAAAAGCAAAGCTAAAACCAAGATACTATTTGAATGTTTGTAGTTTTTTGTGTTAAAATTGTATAAAAAAATTAAACAGCGTAAAACATACAGCGTTTAGATTCTACAAAACACATGTTTGACGTAAATTTATATATGTAGACAAATATGCCAAGACTATTAAAAAAATTGTTATAATATATTGTAAAAAACATATATGCTAAGCTACAATGTCATGTCGTTGAAGTTTTATTTGGAATGTTGCTGGCTGTTGTGCTTTGCTAAATTCTCGTCTTGCATAGCCGGTATAATACCCTTTCGGAACGTGTAGGACAGCAGTCTATCCATGCTATTAATTTCCGCATACTCGTGCAGTGCCCATTTCAAGTAAACTGCGAATTCCTTCCAATCGATTAAACCATCTTCGTCCATATCCAAGCATTTCAAGCCTTTTCGGGTGTCGTCGCATCGAAAACAGCCAAAGTATGGAGACATGAATGCGTTATAGAAAGAGTCGAATTGTAAGCAATCATCGCCAACTTTTTCCTCATTGATATCCCATTTGTCCCATAAATCCCGGACTTCCTTGAGCAACCTTTCATGAAGTGGATGGTTGACTTTCATTTTATCAATCGCGTCACACATGTCTTCGGTAAGTTTTCCTCCTGCTCTGTCAAACAAAAGAGCAAGCCCGACTTCACTCATGTATTCTTCCTTGCGGTTGGAGCGTAAATCTTCAAGCAGAAGTTCCTTCATTTTCTTCGCGCGATCCAATGTAAAACCAGAATTTTTTCCAAACAATTGAACTAATCTTTTCACGATCATGTCAGGCGATGTGACATCCGTTACTCGTCTGGGAGCTTCTTCTCCGAAAAATTTCGCCATATCAAATTCTCTCGGTGCGTTGTTATCGCCAGGGAGCCAAAGGTCCAACGCTCGTTCGCCGTAAACTAGTTCTCGATAATGTGGTGGGTTACCAGTCGTGATTTCCGTGACGTTAATTGCTGCCTTTCGAAGATAGGTACAGTTGTATTTCTTCAAAACCTTTTTGTTTCCCATTCTAATAAGGTTCATGATAGTCAACGTGGAACTGGCGTGACCCATTCCAGCACCTTCCTCACAAACTCCGGCCCAGATTCCGTCAGCCCCGTCCATTAGAGATTCCAGTTGGTTCACTTGTGCCAATCCCCAACGCTTGTGTATGTGAGCAAGAAGTTTTCCATTTTTCCAGTTGCGATTGTTCATCACTCTGCGAACAGAAGCACACCAGGCACCGACTTCTTCAGGTAAAAACTTACCAGGTTCTTCCATGCAGACTCCAAAAGGTTTTATCTTATCAGGCATACCACCTAGGTAGTCTACAACTGTAAGTACTCGGATGCATCCTTTAGTTGTCTTCATTGCAAAAGCAAAGTCACGAAAATTCACAAGAACTCTGGTTTTAGCTGACAAATTATCATGACACCATTTGATTCTTTTTAACAACAATGCGCACATATCGTTGACTGTAAACTTTTTCTTCCAATCAATACTCTCATCGGCCAAATCGATTTCCAAAATAGCGTTTGGAATTTTATACTGCTCCATTTTGCGCAACGAAACAGGAATTTTAACCGTATCCAGGGTTTGATTTTTCCAGCTTTCAGTTACTTCCGAAAACGACCAAAGGTTACTCATATCCTCCTTTTTGTCAAGAAGATATTGACAAAAAGCATCTCCTACCCTTGTCATGTGATTAAACGAAGCTACAACAATGTCTTTGAATTGACATTTCTTGACCTCCTCGTAAATCTTGATCTTGTTTTCTAAAGTGTGACCCCTAAGTTGGCCGACTGTATTTTCACGGATTGAGTTATCTAACACAAAAAGATCCAATTCTTTCAATATCTGCCTTTTAGTTAGATTTTGTTCCTTAATCGTTTGAGCAATAAGAGCAAGTTCCTTTTGGAACTGTTTAGACATTTTAGCAAACTTAAAAAACTTAAAAAAAATTATTAAATGCGTTAGTTTTTTATACAAAATAAGGCATATGATTTTTTTTAACTGGATTAAACAATATTTTTTAGCTATCTCTTTCAGACATAATTTGGAAACATTAAAGTTACTGGACGTGACCTACTAGTGTAGAATCAATTGTAATAAACCTATTACAATCAATTCTAAGTTCAAGCTAGTTCAATGTCATTGACCGGACACGTACAACAATTATTCTCGTTACAACGGGCGTCAACTTCAAACAATGCACTCTAAAATCGCCCTTAACGAGAATTAGCCACGTAACCTGTACGGAGAAGGCCAGCGGCTTTACAACGAACGAACTTTTATTGCCTTTCGGTTGTGCTATAAATACTGGAACAATTTAAACATTCTTCACCAATCTACCGATAGTTGGTCATCGTTACATCGTCGGGCCAATCTAGCGATAGTTGGCCACCGTCGCATCTCGCAATAACTGGACCTACAAACCGTACTTTAACTTTAACGTCAGTCTAGCAATCTAGCTGATCTTGTAATGTAACTTTAAATCAAACCGTGTAAGTGTTTTGCCGTATTACAATAAAAGTATTACTGTTAACGTCTTGTCGTTTATAACTAAAACTTAAACAAAATACCAAACCAAATATAATCATAATAAAATGAGTCGGTAAACGGAGTCAAGCCAAATTAAACAGTTAAACCGAATAACCAAGCAAAATAACTACAACAATAAAATCTAGTAACTCTACACTAGCACTCTGTCTGAATTTTTAAAACCAAGATACTGAATAACCATATACTAAAGTGTTGTAAAGCTTCTTCGGATTCCTAATAAAACTTAATATATTTTAACATGACAGATTATATGGTGATAATGTTGGATTAAAACAACATAATAAAATTGTTAAGTTCACGTCTAACTTTTTTTAACGAGCTAACAGGACAGTTAAGTTTAACTAAGTTTATAGTCTATATTTTGCCCTAAGACGGCTATGAAAAAAAGTGCTCTAAAGTTGAATCGAAATTCTGTTTAAGATAAAGCCTGGACTTTCCCTTACAACGTTTTATGTTAAAATGTAGTTTATTTACATACACGTAGTGTTAAAACGTACGTTTAGAAACAAGTGTATAAGTTGTATGCTAATCTTCAATAATGGTATATGGGCGCTCTCAGGCTATTGTATGTTAATAGGCTACATTGGTCTGCAACTTGATTTTCCCCATATGATAATTTAAAAAGGGAATGCGGCCAAGAGAGTCTGTTGTTAAAACACATTTCGCAATATTTTTGATACATTGGCAACGCGAGCATTTCTCTTCAACGTTTATTTAATTTGCGACTTGTTTCACCAAAAAACAACCACGGAAAACTGATTTGTATACTTTTTGTTTAACTTAAGGGAAAATGCATTATGCTTTGGTTTCCTTCGGAAATTTATATAATTAAACTTAACAGTTAAAATAATGATAAGTAATGTTGATTTAAAATAACATAAAAAATTGTTAAATTTACGACCCTTACTTGTTAAATTTACGACTTTTTAACAAGCGCCATTAAACAAGAAATGTAAGATAACCAAACTATAAAATTAAAAGTTGACGCGGGTAGATGTAAAAAAATTTTCAAGCAATATATATTGGGCAACATTTTAACAATCCAACAAGACATTTAAGTTTATATAGGCCTACAGTCTTTACCCCTTACATTTAAGGTATGTTTTGAGTGGGCTAATAAAAAGTGCTTTGAACTTATATCGAATTTCTATTTAGAGTAAACAATGTGTTTTAGTTGTATGTTACGCTTTTAGGCTATTGTATGTTAATAGGCTACATAGGGTTCCAACTTGATTTTCCCCATATTAGAATTTAAACAAAAGAATGCGATCATAAGAGCCCGTTGTTCAAACACATTTCGCAATCCACTTTTTACACATGCAACGCGGGCATTTCTTCCTAACGCTTATTTAATTTGCGA
This sequence comes from Corella eumyota, assembly GCF_963082875.1. Classification (NCBI taxonomy): domain Eukaryota; kingdom Metazoa; phylum Chordata; class Ascidiacea; order Phlebobranchia; family Corellidae; genus Corella; species Corella eumyota. The sequence goes on from NC_137491.1 coordinate 9,231,916, forward strand.
CTTAATTGTTTCACCCTTTGCAAAAAAACTACTACTGAAAAATTTTCTGACGGAACATAAAATCGATTGGTGTCGTAAAGTTTACCAGAATTATTTCTGATCTGTTTGCATCATAAAAATGTTCCATTTCTCTGGTCAATTTTAATAAGAGTGTTTTTAGTTTACGTGCAATGATCTAAGATTGCCAATGCAAAAATATGCTTTGAAATTGCGTCAAACATCAATTTAAAGTTAAGGCTAAGGCTTCACCCTAAACTCGTATGATTATATTAAGTTTCTTTACATAAAGTATACTGAAAACAAACATTTACAAACACTATAGTTGAATGTAAATATACAACGGTTGTATATTATTGTACTTTTCTGTTCTGGTTTGCTCTAAACTATAACTTGTTAATCTAATTTGCGGTAAACTTTTTAAACGTCGAAAGCTTGAACTTGTCTGCGTCTTTTAAAAAATAAATCGCCGGACTTTATTGTTATTAAAAACAGACTTTTATCACGTTCTTTAACAGGCAAAAGCTTTGGAAACGAGCCAGAATTTATTTTCTTGTAAATAATAATTTACGTTTAGTCCGTTAACCCGGAGTGACCGTTTGATATTTTTTAAAAGTTATTTAAATTAAAGAAAATGTCAAAACATATCGCTGACAACCAATAATTGGTAACGCTATTACATTTACAAACTAAAACCAGCCTAAACATATAGCAATTAATTTATTATTCCTTAGCATTCAAAAAACTATGAATAATTTTAGGAAAGAAATTTTAAAAATTGCTATTTAAATTTTATGGTCTGTTATTAACCTTAGTAAAGTATATTTATAGTTATGTAATTTTATTCAATTCAAAAAAATTGTTCTACTATTGTAACAATCGAGTCTGATTGTCTTTCGTAAGAAAAGCCGTATTATAATTTATAGTTTATTATTGCGGAAAGATACACATAAAACCGTTCACAAGCTTGTACCACGAATACTAAATACAAATACATCCGAAACAGTTAAACTAATTCATCACGTGATTAAGCCACGTGATAGAGATAAGGAGTAACAGATCGGCAATAGGTGTAAACACGTGTTCTGCAGAATAGATAGGACTTAGGCGTAAACAACAAGATGACGGAAAAATATATAAATAATATTTTTACATATATTTGAATATATACATATTAACACATAATTACAAATAAATAATAACGCCCGTTTAAGTGGGACAAACATATTATTACTTTACATCTTGTTGTCTACTATGCTCTGTTAAAGTTTCATCCTGCATAGCGGGTATAAGACCCTTTCGAAACGTATATGATAAAAGCCTATCCATGCTGCTAATTTCTTGGTATTCGTGCAGTGCCCATTTTAAGTAAACTTTAAATTCTTTCCAATCGATTAAACCATCTTCGTCCATGTCCAAGCATTTCAGGCCTTTTCGGGTGTCGTCGCATCGAAAACAGCCAAAGTATGGTGACATAAATCCGTTGTAGAAAGAGTCAAATTGTAAGCAATCATCGCCGATTATTTCGTCATTGATATCCCATTTGTCCCATAAAGCCTTGACCTCGTTTAACAAGCTTTCGTGGTATGGGTGTTTGATTTTCATTTTATCAATCGCATCACACATGTTTTCGGTAAGTTTACCTCCTGCTCTGTCAAACAAAAGAGCAAGCCCGACTTCACTCATGTACTCTTCCTTTCGTCCGGAGCACATATCTTCTAACATGAGTTCTTTCATTTTGTTAGTGATTTCAAATGTGAAAGCAGGATTTTCCCCAAATAACTGAACTAATCTATTAATGATCATGTCAGCCGATGTTACGTCAGTTATACGGCTAGGGGCTTCTTCACCGAAAAACTTTGCCATATCAAAATCCCTTGGTGCGTTATCATCACCAGGAAGCCAAAGGTCCAACGCTCGTTCGCCGTAAACCAGTTCTCGATAATGTGGTGGGTTACCAGTCGTAATTTCCGTGACGTTAATTGCTGCCTTTCGAAGATAGGTACAGTTGTATTTCTTCAAAACCTTTGTGTTTCCCATTCTAATAAGGTTCATGATAGTCAACGTGGAACTGGCGTGACCCATTCCAGCACCTTCCTCGCAAACTCCGGCCCAGATTCCGTCAGCCCCGCCCATTAGAGATTCCAGTTGGTTCACTTGTGCCAATCCCCAACGCTTGTGTATGTGAGCAAGAAGTTTTCCATTTTTCCAGTTTCGATTGTTCATCACTCTGCGAACAGAAGCACACCAGGCACCGACTTCTTCAGGTAAAAACTTACCAGGTTCTTCCATGCAGACTCCAAAAGGTTTTATCCTATCAGGCATACCACCTAGGTAGTCTACAACTGTAAGTACTCGGATGCATCCTTTAGTTGTCTTCATTGCAAAAGCAAAGTCACGAAAATTCACAAGAATTCTAGTTTTTTCTGACAGGTTATTATGACACCATTTAATTCTTTTCAACAGCAATGCGCACATATCATCAATCGTAAACTTTTCCTTCCAATCAATACTCTCATCGGCCAAATCAATTTCCAAAATAGCATTTGGAATTTTATACTGCTCCATTTTGCGCAAAGAAACTGGAATTTTAACCGTATCCAGGGTTTGATTTTTCCAACTTTCAGTTACTTCCGAAAACGACCAAAGATTACTCATATCTTCCTTTTTGTCAAGAAGATATTGACAAAAAGCATCTCCTACCCTTGTCATGTGATTAAACGAAGCTACAATAATTTCCTTAAATTGACGTTTCTTGACCTCCTCGTAAATTTTGATCTTATTTTCTAAAGTGTGACCACGAAGTTGGCCGACTGTATTTTCACGGATCGAGTTATCTAACACAAAAAGATCTAAGTCTTTTAATATTTCTCTCTTAGTCAGATTTTGTTCCTCAATCGTTTGAGCAATAATAGCAAGTTTTTTTTTAAAGTTTTTGGACATTTTGCACACAGGTCTTTACAAATAAGGTCTTAATGTAAAATAATAACACTAAAAAACAATGTTATTTTGTTATTCACATATTCTTGGCTAGTCATACAATTTACATCAGTAAAACCTTATATTAACAAATATGCTCACATTTACGCTTTCTACATGTTTTTGTTATACTATGTAGGCCTTAGTGAATTTAATCTGTTTAAATAGCTTCATTGTTACTACTATGAAAAAATTGAAATCTAATAAATAATCAATATCTAGCTGAAATGTCGACCAACACTTTAATGGAATCTGAGCTATTACACTGTAAGTGACCCACTAAACTGCCTTTATTTCGTACTAAACTATTTATTACTCTGAAACGGAATTAATATAAAAGAAATCAATTTTTTTAAACGGAAATATTTATAAATATAATTCTTTTGGTATTATTTTATGTATTTTGTTGGTTTTTATTTACATTTGCAGAAATGACAAAATATACGTGATAAGTTTTTAAAAAAACACTTCGGTTCGAAAAAACATTTGCCTAATTAATGGAAATGTTGTTTGATTAGTTTTGCCAAATGTTTGGTAGGTTAAATTTAAAATATTATTAATAATAACAATTTCCCAAGGATTTATTGTCTGACACCCTTTCTAAAATACATATTTGCTATTTCTAAATTTCTATTGATCAGACCATGTAAATAATACATATAATAAATTTATATTAGTAAGTCAGTTAAATTCTGACGACAGTAACTAAACAAAATTGTTATTCTATTGTCGTCCTATCATCTGTTTTGTTTAGCCTATAACTACTTTCAGTGAGGACAACTAAATAAAACCGAAACTTAGCCCTCATTGTATACAGGCATATTTATGATACCGGTTTCGTACTTACACTTCAAGTTTTAAAGCTGCACGACCTCTAGTAACCTTAAAAATTTTCGTCTTGCTACGTTGTGTAGCTTATGTTACGTTTACGTAACAGCTGTTTGGTCGTTCTAGTAATTAATTACAGATATAGTTGTGTCATAACAGTGTACGAATATTACCAAACAACAATAAATTGTTGTTGGTTAGCTTTTATTTATGTAATTTGGTATGCGTGGTAAATCGGTGCACGTTACAAAATCATTAACTATCTAGCCTTAAATTTGTCTGACTGATGGCCTACCACGTTTCTGCTCTTTGCTTTTCATATGTCATTTTTAAAGTATAATAAACAGGCAGACAGGCAACTTAGATAACTTTGGAGACGATTAGTTTGATTGCACCAACAGACCAACATGTAATTAATTATGCGCAACATAGGTCAGTGGGTTTTATAAATGGAAATATTTAAAATCTTGTAACATGACTTAAAAAAACGTGACAGAAAAATTGGGTGATTTTATTTTTGCAATGACGGGTATTTACCTACAAAAAGTCCATTTAATATCAATTTTATTTCTACTATAAATATCTTTTTAATTATAAATTTTAATATTAATGTTTTCATTATAAATTACTAACAAAACTAATAGTGTTCAAAATAAAAATGTATAGTTTAATTTTACTTATCTTAATAATATTTTTAGCTGATTAAGCAATTAATTATACTTCTAATGACTTTACATTTACTTAAGAAATAAAGTTAGGGTAAATTTTGAGTATAAATTTAAGATGAAAGAATTGATTGACTCAAAACAACTTAAGGAAATATTTATTAAAGTAAGTACTTGCCTAGTAAAATTTGCAGTTTAAATGTTTAACAGATAAATACAACTTTATAAAAAGTTGTTTTGTGTTCCCAATTTTATAGTTTTTTTTTTTAAATATATTTATCTTGTGACATGGAAAGGTCGACTTTACAACCTGTTGTCTTTGACAGCTTGGAATATTATAAATTATAATTGCCAGATATTTAAACTGCTAATTAAGTATTAGCTTAGCATAGTGTTTATTTATTCTTGGTGTTAAAAGGCTGACTTTACTATCTAAACAAGTGTAACATTTGTTCATTTAATATAGTCTCTAAATTTTGTTAAATTTAGAATATTTGTTTCCTTTTTGTATTTTTAATGTTGCATTCCAAAATTTAGTATGCCTCTGTGGAAAAGAAAAATGAAAAGTTTATGACCCCAGCAGATTTTCTTATTTCTTATTTGTTTATGTTCCCTAGCGATAGATACAACAAAGAAACTGTGGACCTGTTTTCTGCAGTAGCAGATACAACTGGAGATGGGTACTTAATTTGACATATTGTTTATTTTAAAATTCAATTTGCCACACTTTTTTATCACTATTTTAATTAAAGTTTGTTTTTGTGGTATGGTAATGAATTAAAAAAATATACATTACATAGGCTATACCTTTTTTATTTGCAGGTTAATTTCATGGGCAGAATTTCAAGCATTTGAGGCAGTGTTAAATCTGCCGGATTCGTTATATCATGTAGCTTTTCAACTCTTTGATATGAACAACAACGGCAAAGTAAACTTCAGTAAGTAAAGACATACAATTTTTATAGCTTATAGCCATTAGCAAATCGGATTTTTTATTTCTAGTTATTTACATACAAATAAAGTAAAGTTATATTTTTTTAAATTTGTAAAACAACAAATATGAAATTAAACATTATAAATGGTTTCCTGTGATGGTGAAATTATAATAATGCAATTAATTCGCAAATACGTGCGAATTGATTTAATATACACGCTAGTAATACAAACTAATACAAAAACACACTGGTCAATATTTAAATTACCCTTTTTTTGCTAATTTTAGCCGAAGTTGAAAGCATATTTAGTAAAACCTTATGTCATCAACAAATTCCTTTCAACTGGGATTCAAACTTTATTAAACTTCATTTCGGTACGAAAAGAGAAAAAGTTTTAAACTATTTTGAATTTACTCAATTTTTACAGGTAACTTATTACTGTGGCATACTAAAAATAAAATTATTGAATACTAGAAAATACCCAGGGTTTAGTATGCAAAATACATTTTTTTTAAAAACCTGTTTATTTGAATTTTACTGGGCTAATTTTAAGTTTTTATGTAAGATAGTATTAACTTTGTTGTAATATTAAACTATCATTAAACAAAGCCTACTCACAGGGTGTTGTAATAATGAATACCATGAGGTCAATATTTTATATTGAAACATGTAATAAGATATATGCTTTTGTTCAGCCTAATTAATAAAATATTGGAATCCAGTTTTTCCCTTTTTATTCATAGTCTAAAACTTGGTGTTTTTTTTATAAAATGTCAAAAATTTCCATATTTTTTGATTACAGGATTTACAATTAGAACATGCGGTGCAAGCATTTGAAAGATTCGATACCCAAAGCAAAGGCAAAATTACATTACTTGCTTTTAAAGAGATAATGGAAACAATAAGGCCTCATCTTTTAACTGATTTTGTAAAAGGAAAATTAATTGCGGTAATACTTTAATATTTTTTACTATTAGGCTTTAAAAAATGAATAAAAGATTTGGAAAAAAGACTGTTTATATAACCTTGTTAACTAAAATCTAAATTCAATTTTTTTATTATTTTTATTTTGTAAGATATCCTATTTGCTTAAAAAATATAAAGTCTGTTAATATCAATATTATAAAAAAATGTCTATGGTTTTCTTACACGAAAAGCTAAATGTAAATTTTTGCAATTTAGTAAAATCAAATGTGTATATATTTCTTTAACATTGCTATTTTAAATAGGTACTCTTTTAAACTTTTTGTTTTTTTGTTGTTTAAATATCATTTTCCTCTTTAACCAAATTTAATTCAACCAAAAAATTAAATATTTTCAAAATTATTATTTTTTAGATTATGATAGGTTGTGGCCAACAGTCAGTGAGTTTCACATACTTTCAAGCCTTTAACTCGCTTCTTAAAAACATGGAATTAGTTGAAAAAATTTATCAAAGTATTGTCGGTAGCAGTCGGCAAAAAGTTGTAACCAAAGGTTTTTAAATAAAAATAATTTTTAAATTCAATTTCATCAAAATGAAAAAGGGTCTACTTTTTATCGTTTAAATTAATTGTTACTAATATAAAAAAATATTATTGTCAAAATTTTGGGGTAAAAACACAATATTTTGGGTTATTTTAGAGGAATTTTTATTGGGTGCTCAGCGGGTTTCGAGAATGACTCCATTGGAAGTTGATATCTTGTTCCAGTTGAGTGATTTATGTGGGAACAAAGGTAGTATCGACATGAAGACTATCGAGAAAATTGCACCTCTAGAAGAAGGGTCTATGCCGTACAACATTGCTACTCAACAAGAGGTTAAAAAGACTCTTTTTCTAATATAAATTTTAGTTCTATAGCAAAAATTCATAGCAGGTAAATGTAAGGTATTGTAACCAAAAACAATTTTTGTTTTAATTTTTATTTATTAAGTAAATTAAATCATATGTAATTTATAAAATATACAATTATTTTTAGGATTTAAAAAAGTATATATATGTATATTCGTAATTTGTGTATTTACCTTGACAAACTTAGGCACTATTATTTGTTAAGTGTATTGTATTTGTACCCTACTAACAGGTGTATTGATACAAAGTGTATTAAATATTAATCATTTATATATTTAAACAGACTTTAACTGATTCACGATCGGTGTGGTTAGCTGTATTGGAGAATGCCTATCGCTTCTCTCTTGGTGTGGTTGCCGGAGGTAAATATTTATTTCTATTTTAAATTAATATTTAATATTGGTGGCAACGTATCAGTTATTTTAATGCAAATTAGGCCTACCAAGATTTAATTTACTTTTACTTGCGCTTTTTTTTTAATTAAGAATTTTTTTTTGTTTTAAGGTGTCGGTGCTTCAGCCGTTTACCCAATTGATCTGGTCAAGACCAGATTGCAAAACCAGAGGTCAACTGGTTCTTTTGTTGGTGAATTAATGTACCGAAATAGTTACGATTGTTTTTTTAAGGTAAAAATAAAAATTTATCTGTGCATAGTTATACTAAAAAAATGTAAAAGTAGAAATACAAAATTTGGTTTTAACACTATTCATAATTTTACTTTTAAATTTTTTTTATAATCAAACATTTTACTTGTTTAATATATTGCTAATGTTTTGCTTTATACAGGTATTAAGACATGAAGGTGTATTAGGTTTATATCGGGGTCTTATTCCTCAATTAGTTGGTGTTGGACCAGAAAAAGCCATCAAATTGACGGTAATTACATCCTACAATGAAATCTTTTATTTTTGACAAATGAAGCTATAACTTTTCTTGTTTTAATTTAAGATGAATGATTTTGTTCGGGATCAGTTAAGAAGAGATGGCCAGGTTCCATTGTGGGGTGAAATACTTGCTGGGGGTTGTGTAAGTTTAAATATATTTAAGTTAAAAGTGAATGAGTCCCTAGGTTAAATTTTTTTTTTCTAAAGATCACTAAACTTGCAGTTGGACATATGTTAAATGTTTAAAAAGCGTTATGTTTGTTAATTCTACCTTTCTAAACGTTTATTTAATTTTCTTTTTTATATGCATTTATTTTTCTTTATTATCAAAAATTTTTTTATGCTATTAAACTGCCCATATTTATCCTATGTCATTAAAAACCAATGGTTTTGCAAGGAACTCGGTTATTTACTTACACATTGTTAACATTACCACAGGCTGGCGGATCTCAGGTTATGTTTACCAACCCACTTGAAATAGTTAAGATCAGACTTCAGGTAGCTGGGGAGATAGCAAGTGCTCATCGGGTTTCTGCTCTTACTGTTATTAAAGAACTTGGATTTTCTGGTTTATACAAGGTATGTTGTGCTTTTAAGTTATTTGTGGATTTATATTAACCTCACAATTGCCTGAATAGTCGAGGCAAAATTTTCAAGGGACTAAATGTGGTATACTATATGACTTACTTACCAAAAGTTACAATTTAAACTGTACTAAAGAACTTTAGACCTATGCAAAGTAAATATGATCCAAAAACCTAGAAAAATACTGAGGGCTGTATATTTACCTAGAAAAATACTGAGGGCTGTATATATTTAATTAATGAGGGCTGTATATTTTATTGTTTAATAATACTTTACACTCTAGGGTGCTAGAGCTTGCTTACTTCGTGATATTCCTTTCTCAGCAATTTACTTTCCAGCTTACTCTAACATCAAACAACTGCTTGCAAGTGAGGATGGTCATGTTTCTCCTGGCAAACTCTTACTTGCTGGTACACTAGCAGGTATGTTCAGTTTGTTTTAGTTAGGCAGACAATTGTTTTAAGTTGGTAATAAATTGTGCCCTGTGAATTTGGTTCATTTTGATTTTTTTTTATAATGGTTTTACTGAAAACTAATTTTGAAATCCATGGCCAATTCTCTTTAGTTTAATTACCATTAAGCGCTGTTTGTATATTTAATTAGTCAATTATTATTTTTTTTTTTATTGACATGTTTATTTATTAAATTTATCCAGGTGCTCCAGCAGCCTCACTTACCACACCAGCAGATGTTATTAAAACCCGACTTCAAGTTAAAAATCAAAGTGGTAAACAACAATACACTGGAGTTATACAGTGTTTTAGAAAGGTAAACCTTCACTTTTATTCATCACTAATCAAAAATTTTTAAATTATTTTAAAGTGAAAACTTTGTCTTTTTTTGTTGGGTTTATCAGTAAATTAAATCAGCACCACAAAAAAATTACTTTATCATTATGATAAGCATTTTTTGGCATATTGTTGACTTGACTATTTTTGTTTAATTATTAACCATTTGCTTATTTTTTAGGTTTATCGTGAAGAAGGATTCAGAGCTTTTTGGAAAGGAGCTCCGGCGCGAGTTTTTAGGTCTTCCCCACAGTTTGGTATCACTCTTCTAACTTATGAGTTACTACAGCGATACTTCGACATTAATCTCGGCGGCAGCAAGCCTATTGGTATGTATTTATACATAAAAAAATGCGCATTTAAAATTACATACTACAAAAAGCAGCTTATTTTTGTGACCGTCTAATTAACTAGAAGACCTTTCAACCTATCTTAGGTTTAGTTTACTGTAATATACAAAGACAAGGGCGTTATTAGACTGTTGCCTAGGCTAAATTGTGTTCTGATCAAATTGCACAAGGTAGTAATGACATAAAGTATCTTATGACCATTATGTTTTTTTTAGGTTCTACACACCAACCTAAAGTTGTACACGTCTCTGATTTGCCGCCAATTAGTCCAGATCACATTGGAGGTTACAGGTTAGCTGCCGCCACTTTTGCCGGCGTTGAACGGAAATTTGGACTTGCTCTTCCCAGATTTCAAGTGGCAGCTCAGCAAACTCAAAATCCAAATTAGTTAACAAGTTTGGTGATTTACAGTATAACAAAAGTTCAACTGTTTCTTTGTATTTTTTTGCTCGTGTGTGTTAAGGGAATGCACATTACGAAAATATTTCTGTAATTCTTAGTCATTTTTAATTAGATTTCGAAATTATTCTTTGATCTGAAATAACTTTTATAGAAAATTCTTTTTTAAATATTATTTTTTTAGCACTATAGTCTAAGCTTAAAATCGCTGCCATTTATACGTATTAAATATACAAGGTGTCTTACCTAACAAAAAGAATCCAAACGTCAAAATCTATTTCATTTCTAATCGAATTTCTACGCTGTTTAATTCAACAAATCGTGAAATTTCTATTTTTTGCTTAATTAATAAACAAATATTTATTAATTTGGTTTCGATACTGACTGAGATAGGTTCAAAGGTGGGCACCAAACCGCAAACCCGCTAATCGTTGATTAACGAGGTTAACTTTTGTGTAAAAATTTAACTTTTAAAGTTTACATTAGAAATTATTATCGGACCTGTTAACTTTCGTTAAATTGTGCTTCCGTTTATATGGGTTTGTTATCTCTATTTTTAAAATATAAGTTAATAAATGTTAATAAAAATTATCGCCCTTTCACCGTATCACATTATCAAATGTAATATGACACGTCTATTTTAAAGGTGGGTTGGGGTAAGAGGGAAGGGTAGGTGGGTTGGGGTAAGTGGGAAGGGTAGGCAGGGTTGAGTAACAGGAAGGGGTAAGAAAGTGAGTAAGTCCGAGTGGGCAGCATGTCGTCATAATCCCTGTGTGCCACATTTTTATAGTCAGATTTTTATAACTGCAAGTTGGCGCTAGAAAACTATTTTGTAAAGTATTTCTCTTCAATTCAAGTTTAACTAAACTGCGATTTGATGCGATAGGATTGTTTTATTCAAATTTTAACGTTAACGGTTATCGATAACTTTAGTTACATTGCATTTAATTTCACTAAATTAAGTTAACGAAGTTAATATATTGTGTAAAATGATTCATTGTTTAACGAAATTACTTTTTTGGTTAGTTGTGCCAATCTATGCATAGGCTTAAATAGTAGCCATATAGGTAAGTGAGAGTACTTGGGTTCTGTCATTTACCTTGTTTTAATACAAATTTGTTAATTTTGTTTATTGAAGCGACTAAAGATAATAAACAATGTATTTACAATATAAGCAGATTATACTGTGTACATGGTAATATTAACATAAATTCAAACAATTCTATAAGCAAGGCAAATACTTTCCAATTATTCTAAAGACAACGTTTCTTCACAGAAATTTTTACAAGTTATTCTTAATCATAAAGTTTAAACTGTAGTAGTGCTAATACGATTACGCCGCCCAGACCGAGCCTTCATAACGGCGTCGACAGGCTTCGGCTTTTTACCCGAATTACCTATGGTGTAGCTTCTCTGACTATCCCGGATCCTATTTTCGCTTGTACAAAAGGGAAACCATCTTTTTTTCCAGTAATGAAAACAGCAACTGACGGCAAATAGGTTCACCATCAAGTTGGTGCCATATACTGTGTGCCTTACATAGGATAACTTGGTCGGGTTAATGTAAGAGAAGGTTACGGTTAGAACATCGGACCCCATACAAACGAATGCTATAACGCAGGACTTCCGTATAACTGGTATGATGACATCGCTTTCAAAGCCGTGGCGAATGTTTCTGCGTCTGTGTAGAATTAATGGATAAATGAACAGACATAGAAGATTAAATTGCACAAAAACAGTCGTCGAAATGAGCAGGCCCCATTTTATACGGTCGAACCGATTTCTTTTCATTTTTGTGCAGCCTTCTTGGATTGTTGAATACGGGGTTGAAAAAAACAGAAATATTGTTGCCTCGCTTAATGCAAGAAGAAACAACATGACCACGGTGAAATAACTTACACAGGACGGAAATTTACTATTCAAGTTGTTCGCTGCTGGATTTTTGTAGAAAACCGAATAAACCCTATACCACAATGTCGAGTAATTGGTCCAAAGGCAAAATATGCCGCAAACGGTTGTTATATAGTAAACTATTTTACAATAATTGCTTCCCTGATAGAATTCGTGGACTTTTGCCAGAGGAATTTCCAGCAAAAAGTAAAGAAATAGGGAGAATTCGTTGATGAATAGCAGAACATTTACAATGTTAAACGACCGGTCGGATATATTTTTATTTCGACGTCCAACTAAAAATAAGTTAAAAAATTAATAAAAATGAGATTGGATAAAAAATTGACCAATTAAACATTAATTTATTATCGCTAAGAGTTTAAACTTCAGTTATTAAGAGTAGGCGGGTCTTACTTTAATTGGTCTTACTTTACTTTAGTTATCATGCATATTGCATGTTTCTTAAAAAAATTAAATTTGTTAAAAACAACGAAAACTTGCCTGGTCTTTTTATTATTTTTTCAGCAATCACAAAGTAAATATGCATTCCAATTAAATAAACTAAAACTGCCAGCATTACAGAAGAGAAAACAACTGTAAACGTTTTTTGGATCAGAACGTTACCGTATTCAACCAACGCTGTTTTATTTAAAACAGTTGTGTTATTTCTTGTTGCCATTTTAATAAAACAGATGTTATTGAATACTTTATTTTATTCCTAAATTTTGGCTAATCAGAACAAAACTATGCTATTAGTTTAATTTTTTACGGGTATTTTGTGAAAATAGTAAATCTAATATACGTTTCTTTCAAATGCTTTCCAAATTATATGCGATTTTTTACGTAACGAACACAGTCACATGTGCAATTCTTGCAATATTTGAATGATTTGTAACAAATAATATACCGCATGATCTTGTATGTGGTAATATTGAAAAACTATAATAATATTATAACAATGTAATACTGGGAAATTTTTAAAAATTCCACAAATTATTACAAACTGAATACCTTGCGGTCAGTATGGCATTTTTCGTCCTATTTAATATCAAAATTTAAATGCCGTTATTGAATTAAAACAACAGTAGCCTACGTTCTACCACCTTCACCGTGCCGCAAACACACTATTGTTTAAAGAATCAGAATCCACTCCTGAATATTAACTAAAACATATTCAATATATTATTTGGGTAACATTTTTAAACTTACTCTTCTATACTACTTGGCTTATTTTAAGGTAACAAGTTGATTGTAGTTCTCCGGATGTGACACTATAGGTTAAAATTAAAGGAAGTATTGTTAGTTAAAACCATTGTATCCCTTTTAATTTTCTACTTTTTAAACATTCTTTTAATATACTTGCCAAATAACTTAGTAAGTTATTTATAAAGTTTAGAATAATTAAACTTAGTGCGGGTCCCTGTCATTTTAATTTATTTCAATTTTTTTTGTGGTTAAAGGCTTATGACATTTAATTTATGACACAAAATTTTTTTATTTTGCCATCATCGACAATACAAAGGGTTTGCTTACTTGAAAAAAACTTGGCACTTACTCTTAAATTGGCGAATTTCTGTGTACATGGTTTAAAACATCTGGGAGCACTGTTTTTTGCTGGATTGATCGTAGATTAATAATCTACTCGTGATGCTAAGTAACTGAACAAAAAGAGTTAAGATTTTGTTAAAACTAATTAATTTTAGATAATATAAATACTTACTTATTTGTAGATAAAATTATAACACGTTTAATTTAATATAAAAAAGTAAAATGGGCATTTTTTCGACGTCAACGCCTTTTGACGAAACTTTAGGTAATTTAATTTTTTTTACTATTTTATCAAAATTGTATTACTATTGTTAAATTGCTTTCTGCTTGTCACATTTTTCTGTTAGTTACAAGTTACAAAATTCAAGAATTTTAATTTTTAGATAAATTAACAAATGAAACAAACACAGAAATGGATTGGGGTCTTCTTATCAGTTTATGTGATAAAATAAAAATAGCACCAAAAGGGTAAATTACAAAATATTTCAAAAATATATAAACTTCAAAAGTATATCATAATTTATATAGAAAAAAATTTAATTTTAAAACCAATATGAAAATGCTTGTATATACATGTAAATGTATGTTACTATCAGTATAAATGCGATAAATAACAGAATTTTTATACTTTTCCCTAATCTTTCCTTGCACTTTATAGTTGATTTCGCATCTCACATCATCCCTTAGCCCGCACTAGGGTAGATTAGGGAGAGGTATAAAAATTCTGTCCTTATCTTTATTTTAGTAAAACCGGTTTAAACCGGGCGAACAATGCTAGTAGAGCTTTATTTAATGTAGCTAAAATATTCTCAAATATTAAAATTTTTAACATTTAATTTTTTAACATTATCAGACCTCATGAATTTTCCGGTGCAATTTTGTCCCGTATTAATAACAAAGTTCCACATGTAAGCATGCAAGCCATCACTGTGCTTGATTCTTGTATAAATAATTGTGGGAAGGAGTTTCAACAGGAAGTAGCATCTCAAGTAAAGTATTGTTTTTTATATCAACTAAAATGTTAAAAAATTTGTAAAAAATAAAAGTATAACTATATTTTTATGTAGTAATTCTCTTAAAAGGGGGAAGAAGGCTGACTTCACGAATTAAACATAGAGTACCATTTGGTACTCTAAACTAGTCTTGAGTTGCCTTCGACAGTTTTTAAAATTATTAACTATTTTGTCAAACAATTGACCTGTCTATTGGTTTCGGTCTTGTAAATTAACAGTGTAGGAGTTTTATAATGCCACTATCACAAATTTGTAATGTTATCATTTAATGTAAATATATGTGTTTTTAATTGCATCAATTAAATTGCATTAGGAAATATTTTTTATTTTTAGACATTTACGGACAGCTTAAGGGATATAGTTTATCATTATAAAAATAAAACAGTGACCAAAAGATTGCGATATTTTATTCGAAAGTGGGCAGAAGATTTTAAAGAAGATACTGAATTATCGTAAGTTATATTGAAAAATATAAATAGTTAAAAAATTTAAAAATAATTTTATATGTATGGAAATATATATAAGAATAAAATATTAAAAAAAAGAAATTATAATGTTAAAATTTATAAAAACAAGTAGCATTTAATACTGATACCTATTATATTTTTTTCAGACACTTTGTATCATTTTATTATTTTCTTCGAGGAGAGGGATTGGACTTTCCTGAAACTGATGAAGATTCGGCAGGACAAAAGAAGAAAAAAGAACAAGTAAGTTCGGATCCAAATGTTGTTTCAAGCCAGCAAGAAGCAGATGACATTGCAAAAGGTAAATTTTTAAAATAAAAATATTTGGGTATTTACAATAGTGTAAGTATTAGTGTTTTTTTATAAATAAAGTTAAAGTTTTTTTTATTGACAACAATAAGAATGTTGTTTTTATATAACAAACTAGTTTAAAAATATCTTACAGTTTTACTAAAAAATATTTATTACAAATTATGCTAAAAATCCGCCTAGCAAAACTCTTTAGAATTGCGTAGAAATACTTGGTTTAAGCACCTGGGGTTATTTATGTTTTGTTTATTTTTGTAATAGGCTACTAAGTAAAAGTCAATTTAAAAATGCATTGTTTATTTTAGCAATTGAAGCTTCACTAAAAGAGGAAAAGCAAAGGAAAAGTTACACAACTACTTCTACTAATGCATCGGCCCCAACATCAAGCTTATATCCTTCAGTCTTGGGTGGTTCCACAAACACATCAACTTTAAACAGCAGTGCTTCTTATTCCTCAAGTAAGGGTCTTTTTAATTTTAAATTAGGCATATGCAATTTTTTTGTTAATATAATACTATTTAAAAAATATGTGCGATAATGGTTGGGTATGTGTTAGTTGGCTTAATTTGTAAATGATTATTGATAATTGTTTAATTAATGTTAAATTATGGTTTGTATACCAACTTCCTGTTCAGCTTGCTTATTCATTTTATTATTAATAACAACACTTCTTGTTACTGCATTCTAATTTTTAATAAAAGCCCTAGATCACAAAATAAATATTTTTGGTTTTGCTTTTCGAAAATAAACTAAAAATTTCTTAAATTTTTTTAAAAATATTTTAGGCATTTTTATACTGCTTATTGTAAATAATAATTTTATATATGTTTTTACAGATAGCTCAAGTGTTAAAAGAAAGGTAAAAGCGTTGTATGATTTTGAGGCTGCTGAAGATAATGAATTAACTTTTAAAGCCGGAGATATTTTATCAATCATAGATGAGAGGTTAGCAAATATAAAATTACCCTCCAAATAATTTTTTTCAATATTTCTTTTTTGTTGTAGAAAAATGTTATTTAACAAACTGCCCTTTTCACGTGTTTTTTATTTTTATTTGGTTTTTTTTTTTTTTTGACATAATTGTTGGGAAATCTTTATCGACAAAAAATTTTTATAAATTATTTTTTTTAGCGATGCAAATTGGTGGAAAGGTGAGGGATCAAATGGCTCCGGTTTATTCCCTGCCAATTTTGTGACCTCTGACCTCTCTGTGGAGCCAGAACCAGAAGTGGGTGGGGCAAAGGAAGAGGAGGAAGAGAGAGAATCAACTGTGAAGTTTAGCGATGATCTGGAAGTTAAGGAAGTCTACCAAAGTGAACCTGTTCTTTCAGTTAATGAGGTAATTTAAAACAACATTTTTCATTTATTTTTTTGTTTTTAGTTTTGAATTTAAGAAGTGTTGTTGATTTTGTGTATTCTTAATTTTATATTTATATAAAGGAGACAATAGATAGAGCACTGACTGTGTTACAAAACACTGACCCTGAAAATACAACAATCGATCCTCCTGAGTTACTAAGAGATGAAGGTAAGTTAAACTAATCACTTAGCACAACATTATTTCTAAATTTTGATTGAATTCAAGAATGTTTTTACCTTTTTTTTGACTCTGTTGTTGGCAAGATTATGTTAATATATAAAATGATAATTTTTTGTTATTTTAAATGTATTTTGAACATATGTTGGCACTACCATTATACTTACGTTACTCTTTTTCTTGATTAATTGTCTTATTTTTAATGATTACTTACTTTTTTTAATAGAATCTTGTGTACAAATGGGAAAATTAATTGATAGAAAGTTAGAAGATATTGATAGAAACCATTTAGAACTTTCAATGTTGAATGAGAAAATTCTTGAATCGTTAAAGATGTATGATAAGTAAGTATCACTAGATTTTGTTATATATATAGGTTTTTAAAGCAAATGTAATTTTTAATTCTTATGTATTTTATTAAATTTAAATTTTTATAAAATTATAAGTTTTTAGTAACTTTATATTTTATTTTTTATTTTTCGCAGATTAGAATATTTTTTTTAATTTTAAACAAAATCTTTTTTTAAAGTTTAATGAAAGAAATGCCAGTTTACACTACCCAGCAATATATACCCCCAACAGGGTCTCACCCCATGCAAATGCACCCACAAACCATGCCGGGGTATAATCCAAATCAATATTATAACCCAGGTTTTGTATCACCAAATACATCTCAGGTAAATTAAAAACCAATATTTTTTCTATTATAATAAAATGTTGTTTTTAAAAAATTTTTAATTTTTTTATTGGTAAATTAAAATTTTTAACATCAAGGAAGCTTCTATTGTCCCTGGCCCCTCTGGGGGGATTCCCAAGACAGTTGGGTCAAATCAAATAAACTCCCCCCAAAATGTATATAACCCAATGTATCAGGTACACTAAAATTGTTTTTCTGTATCGTTAAAACATTTACATTTTATTTTTTTAACAAAATTTTAGTAAAATTAAACACATAATTGTAGCCCAGAAATAACTTTTTCTAATAAATAATTAATTATTTTACCAGCAACAGCAAATGCCCAATACAGGAATGTATCAACCTAACATAAATACTGGAAATAGTGTAACTGACCCATCTATGATGCAACAAAGTAAGTTAAATTTACAAAAAAAACTTATTTGTTCAATTTAAAAATGTATCTTTTGAGATATATATTTAGACCATTATTAATTTATTATTGTAAAATAAACAATTTTTCATGTGTTCATGTTTGCATTTTTCATCCTTTTTATTTTATTTAAATAATATATTTTAAGATTGATTATAATTAATTTTAAAATTATTTTTAGACACTTTTTCTAATGCTTATCAAACCCCTACCCCAGCCAGTACTAACAGGTAAAAAATTTATCATTTATTTAAATTTTAAATATTTTTTGGAATTTGATTTTACTAATTTTGTGTTTTAGTCCAAAATTTCATGGAAATGAGCAAGGGATGTCACAATATCAACAAGTAAGACAATCAAAACTAAAATAATTCATTTTTTTAATTTTCTCGAAATTAATTTTTGAAATGATTTTAAGAATAATTCTAATCGGAATGGTTATGGTCCTAACCATCAAAGTCCAATGCATTTTTCAACCAATCAGGCGCCTTCTCAGCCTCACATGTGACCAATATCAACCAATTAAAACTAGTAAATATTATGATGTCAGTTCTGCTATTTGGTACTTATATTTCCACTGCTTAAATGTTAAATTTAAAAAA
Source organism: Corella eumyota (assembly GCF_963082875.1). Lineage (NCBI taxonomy): Eukaryota > Metazoa > Chordata > Ascidiacea > Phlebobranchia > Corellidae > Corella > Corella eumyota. The sequence goes on from NC_137491.1 coordinate 9,250,633, forward strand.
ATTGGCCATGTTTGATCAGAAGATACAACCTATTAGAGATTTATGTTTAAATTTACACTTTTTTGCTGTTTTTGGTGATTATTTAATAAATAACATAACATTAACTCTTTCCATTTTTCTATTGCAAACCAATCACAATAAACCTTAAACCAAAAAAAATTCTTATGTAAATTATACATCTGTTGGCCAATTTTTGGTAAAAAATATATATTTTAATATTTTTTAGAGTAAATAGGTAATTATTCATTAAATTATTACAAATCCTAATTTGTATAAAGTAATAACTAAAAGGTTTTAATTGAAATTACTTTTTGTCATTTTTTATGAAGATAGTTATATAGCTTTGAAAAACTGTTTTACTAATACAAGATTTTAAAAAGGCTTTAAATGATGAAAAAATCAAGCCTATAACATATTCACTTATTTAATTTGTTTTATTTACAAACAAATTATCATATATGTATTAAAACAAGTATTTGTTATGTAAAAAGAAAGATTTTGCCAGCTTTTAAGTCTTTGCTGGTGTGTTAAATTCGTAATTTAAGTGTAATATCCATGTAATTTTTTTTGCTATTTTTTTTCATTGATGTATTTATATATTGTGCATATTATTTTATCTCTTATGTGTTTGTGGTAAATTTATATTTCGTACGTTGTACAAAATAAAGTAAGTTACGGACATGCAGTTATACTGTGTTTAAATGTGTCGTTGTTTTGCGGATTTTATTTGCTTATTCTTCTCCAGGGTTTGGTAAAATAATCAGGGTCTTGACAGTTGACGTAAAATGCTTTTGCTGGTGTTGTTTTTCCAAGATAAATCCGAGCTCTACATTCTTTATCCAACTAAATTAAAGAAGGTTATTTAAGATTCTCAGACGACGAACTTTAAAAAATTTCGTGAAAACTTGAGTCCTATTGCCTAAAAACATTTTACTGAATATAACTTTTACTGAAAACTATTTGCCCAAATTACCTTTTTTTTCAACCCTCTGTGAAATGTTCCTTAAATTTAATAACATACTTTTTTTTTAAATTTTAGTTTTCGGTCAGTAAAATGGTTTACGCTACATGGGATACTGTAAATGCTAAGCTCGGGTTTAAATCCCATCTTCTAGTAAGGCACAAATTATAAAAAACAACAAAGGCGGAAATTGATTTAATGGAATAGCAACTTACCAAAATGTCTGTGGTGCAGTTTTTATTCATTTTTTTCTCATGTTCGCATAAAACTCGTTCGTTTGCAGTAAACATCACCCATAATAATTCTCCAGATATTTCCTAAAAAATTTTTGTACGAAAACATAACATTTGATATGGAATCTTGCCGCTCGAAATGTTTTTGACATAAGACATATTTGTGAATTAGGAAAATAATTTAAAACTTTAACAAGCATCTTATAATACTGAGGTTAAAAATTTACCATTTTGCAGCCGCCAAGTATTTGCATTATTTCAAGAATCGAAGATTGTTTTTCGTACATATATTCGTACGTTGCAAGTAAGGCAGCAATTTGAACCTTAAACAAAGGTTTTGTAAACACTGTTTGTAGGTTTGTTGATATTCTTTAAATACGTGTTAACTGTGTTTGTATATCATTAATTATTTTGGAAATATTGTTTCCCATTTCAATGCGAACATCGCACGAGTTTTGAAATTTGATTCCCGTTAAAATGTTAACCAGTCTGTTGTTCCAAGGTTAGTTTAGTTATATCAATTGCTATCTGGAGATTAGTTAAGTTATTTTGATTGCTATTTAAGTATAGTTTTTTAGCCTAGTAGTTACTCGTTCGCTTTGTATGTCTTCAGTTGTCAAAGGTTTTCTGTCATTCTTCAGTTTATTGGAATGCCATTTTAGTTCAGATGATAATAGACATGGCGGGTTTTGAAGAGGCTAAATGATAAGTTATGTCGATAAATATTTAGATTACACATTTTGACTTTGATATTACATTTTTGACTTTAAAAATTTATATTGTTGTTATACAAGTTTAATTCGGCTTTTTTTAAAGACCTTCTAATATAATTTTATATACAAAGGTATTACTATCAAAGTTTTGCTTTTTAATTTTAAACATTTTTTAACTTACCATTATTGGAAAACTTTCTCCACTTGCGGTCCCATAAATATCTAAACATTAAAATATTTTGTAGTATTGATACGCAGCAATGTTAAAAGTTAATTGGATTATAAAAATTTAATGAGATGTTAGGTTGATTTTATGCAATAACACAACCCAGTTAGTAGTTTATGGTGTATAGTGTGTTTTGTTTAGTCTTGGTGGTTAAACCTCTTTATTAATTAATATCATACATTCCGACAAAACTTTAATAAATTCTTTCAATTTTGGCAATTAACGTTTATTAGAAAAGTTAAGAAAATAAATTTATTTTTTTAAGTATATTTAAAAATAATAAAACTGTAAATTTAGCAAGCATTTTGGAAACAACTTTTTGCATTTTCATCAAGTCAGGATTTTTACCAATTTTTAATAACTTAAATTTAAGTAAAATCCTCAATTTCTGTATACCACTTTAGATTACATAATTTTTGGAATGTTTAAATTAGTAATTGCATGCCGTTATAAAATGAAGTGTCGTTGAATAAATCTTCTTCGTCGATATATTCACTATCTGATAACCAAGGCACTTTTTCCGAATTGATTAAATATCTCGAGCTGGGTGTAAATTTCGTAAATTTAGTCGAATCCTGGGTAGATATGAAACCGAGTCCAATGAGGCAAAAAATTAATACAAAAAGTGTCATGACCTATTTTAAATACCACAGAATTCTAAAAAACAGTAATTAATTATGTAATTTACAAAAAAATATAAAATTTAAAAAAATTAGAAAAAAGACAATAAAAAACAAAATAGAGATATAGATAAAATAACTATAAATTCGCCAGTTTTATATTTAACGACAAGTTTAAAATAGAAAGGAGTAATGCTTGGCAACTAATCTAAATTTATACTTTTCAACACATTCTTCTCTCTACGAAAATTCAATAAACAAACCCATACTATAAATACTGCTGCTGTGCCGTAAATAGGTTATAAAGGAAACGCAAAACGACTTGTTTTGGCGTACAAGTTGTTTTCCTTTTTACAACTAGACATGTATAGTAGTTAAATAACAGAACAAGTGTAGTTAAAGTAAAGGAGATTAAAATTTTAAAAAGTTTTTATCTATACGAGTGGATTAAAATTATCTACTAGTTGGAAATAAGTTTGATAGGCAGACGACATAGAGTGTTAGTTACGTCAAAGTTATCCATTGTTGACGTGTTATCTGATATGCATCCCACTTCCTTTTCTATATTACATAAGGAAATATACATTGGTAATGTTAATATAGGCATATTAAAACTAAAGTAAATATGATAAAATTTCGCAATATTGGTTTTGGTTAAATAAAATTTTTACAGTTTGAATCGCACCTTTTGCCAATGCCAGCAGTGATAATAGTTTAAAATTACAAGAGCACGTTAGTCAAATTTACGATATTTGAACTAACTATTACTCAGTTTAAGTTAAACTTATTTATGTGTATTCGTTATTTAAACGTTTTACATATACAGCCTATTATTTTAATATAGGTAAAAAATGATTGTAGTCATATGAGTGTTCCATTTCCATATTTATTAGAAATATAGTTTTTGTTTATTGATTAATATTAATAATGAATGTTTAAATATTCTGGCGTTCAATAATTTGTTGTTAATTTGTTCGAAGTAACCAATTTTTGCTGTCCTGTTAATACTACAGGGCGTTTCAAATTTAGTACAATAGAATATCTCACAATAAAAGGTATTTAAATACGTTTTGAAGTGGGCACAATAACTCAGTAACGATAGGATTTACTATTAGAATATTTGGGAAATTTTAAGACCAATTCATAGTTAATCCTTATTTGTAAAAAGATAAGAAAAAAACTTCGCTTTTATTTTACAGTAGTACAAAAAATTTGGAACAAATCAGTTAATTATACGTCTAAAAAAATAGTTTAATTAACTATGTTATTAGTTAGTTCATGTCTGTTATTAAAATAATTTAGGCTTACAAAAAAAACTGAACATAAATGTGTAGTTTCTAACAATTTTCTCTCTTTTGTCAACTTTTTTTCTTAATTTGTATGTCCCAATTTACTACAAAATAGAGCAAATATTGTGAAAGAAATTTTACAATCTAGTTTTTTATTTGATCAAGAAATATTTGTCTAGTCTCCTTGACATCGCGATATATATTTTTGTTGATTTGGAATAGGTCATGGCAGTTAACTGACATTTTAGGTGTTAATAATAGAATTAAAACGCTAAACAATACGTTTTTAATGTTTATAAAATGTTGTCAGCTAAAACCTTATGCTAAAAAAGGCTTCAAGCCTTTTTCGATATTGTTTATAAATTAATAATCGCATCAAACGAGCTAGATAAAGCGTATTGTATTGTCAATTAGAAGCTAATGTGACGTGATATATTAACCCAATTGTGTTATTATCGATTGTATAATGTATTATATAAAAGGAATAAAGTGTTAGCCCACTGCATTTACCAATAGTTAATTGGCAAAGTGGATTTAATTGCAGCAAAACAATATACATTAGAGCAAAAAGATGTTTTTTTATTTGTAGACGAAAGTAGAAGTGATTCATAAATCAATAATAAATTTTTATGGTGTCAGATAACCAAAATTTAAGTTTGAAACCATAGGAAACGGGAATACTTCCCTTTCACGCTTAGCGCAACCCACTCGGCAGCAGATGACGCAAATTCAGTTCATTTTACCTTATGATTCACTGCTAGTATTGTTATATTACACCCTTACGTAGCCTATGCATATCCGTAGTTTAGAAACATTCTGCGTAGATAGCAAAAGATATAAAGAAGCCAAACTAACAATTAAGAAATGTTTAACAATACAAGGTTCGTACTTAATTATAATTCCTTTTAACTGCATGCAGTAATACAATTATGTAAAGTGTTGTGTAATTAGATAAAGAAAAGTCCAGTGATTTGGACTAGTAAATAACTGTAGCTGGAAATTTGCATGCTATGCCCAATAACACAACTTTTACAATGTTTGGAGTAATGTTTGGCAGTGCTGCAGCGTTAAATCAAACGAAACCAGAACCTCTAAGCGCAGAAGCTGTTGTGATTATTTCAATACTGGCTGGAACATGCAGTCTTGTAACTGTGGTTGGAAATATAGTCGTTATTCTATCGTTCTTTGTCAACAAAACCCTCCGAAATTTCAGCAACTACCTTATCCTAAGCCTGGCTTTAAGTGACTTGACAATTGGGCTTTTTTCAATGAACGTATTTACGACATACAATGTCAATAACTCGTGGATTTTAGGCGGTGTTATGTGTAAAGCATGGTTGACCGTTGACTATACAGCCAGTAACGCTTCAGTCATGAACTTATTGGTAATCTGCGTGGATAGGTAAGACAATTAAAAATTATAAAGAACAACAAATTATTTTAGATTGTTTTTGTTTAAGTGTTTTTTAACGAGTTTAAGTGCGTTATTTGATATTTAACATCACTTACATTTTCCCTTTTAAAAGGTAAATCAATTATTTAAAACTTGTAATTAAAACTACATTGATTGTACTGCGATAATCATTTATCTTTACATTATGGTTTGTAAGGTGCCAAATTCTGTAAAGCAAACATCTTTTCCTGAACAAATAACTTTAAGACGTTCAAGACGTTTTATGACATCGTATATTTTATAACCAATTTTCAGATATCTGGCAATCACAAAGCCTGTAAAGTACAAAAAGATCTGCTCGCCTAGGAAGGCAGCGCTGGCTATAGCTGCTGTATGGACATTGTCCTTCCTTTTATGGGGCCCTGCTATTATATTTTGGGATATATTTTTGGGTGGAACTAGCGTGCCGGAAGACCAATGTTACATACCTTTTATTAATGACAGTGCCTTAATCACACTTCTGACAATTATTGGTGCTTTTTATTTTCCAGCTTTTTTGATGTGTGCGCTGTACCAACGCGTCATAAGCAAAATACGTAATCGAAGGTATGTGTGATTTCTATTTCAAAATAATATTAATTTATTGTCAAAAATAGAAATATAGTTGTCTGAATGTCTATACGTTTCCTTCTCAAAATGAATTTTCGAAAATTTTTGACCTTTTTAACTTTTCAATGTCGAGAAATTGGAAGTGTTTTGATCCGAAAGTATTTAAAAAATTATGTTTTGAGATATTTCTTATTTCATTTTTTAACAGAATATTTTTTTAAAATAACTAGACGGGTATTTTATTATTTCTACTTGGTTTTAAGTCCTTGACGTTTGGTGCCACCTAATTTTCAATAAAATTAATTTTTATCAGGCAAAATTAAACATGACTTTGATTGAACGATTCTTATCGTGAGATTTAAAACCACATGACATATACCTACTATACTTACCAGATGTTTTCAAGATAGTATTCAATATAGTGTTACTTGCAACCTAATGTCGGCGACCTTAAAGCCAAAATGGGCTAAAAATGGAATTGTTAATATCTAACTCACACGTGCTATAAAGTGTTAATAATTGGAAATAATTAGTTGCACATGAATAATGCAGCTTGCCTACGCACATTAATTTAACTAGCAGACAAACATCAAATCAATAATATTTTGCTCTCAAAATTTAACTTTTTGGAAAATAAAACGCCAATTGGTAAGCAGGCTTACTTATTTTCTCTTTTAAAGGTAAAACAGATACTTTAAAGTAAATTTGGTTGTTTGGCCAATGAATGTAAAGAAATGCTTATTTTATTATTTCCTGTTTATTTGGGATCAAAGTATATTGATTAAACAATTTTTTATCTTAAACTTTTCCATTATATAATCGTTTAAACAGGAAGCTATCAGTGTTGGGCAGTTCTTCCAAATATGAACCCAGAAAAGTTAACGCGAATCAAGAAAAAATCAACTCTGCATTGTTAAGACCCGCCAAAGATTTTGGTAAATCAAATTTTAGGGCATTTTTAGTAACTAAAGAAATTATAATGCTTTTTTATGTTATAAATATTTAAAAATTTAGATCGTTAAAAATTTAGATACCTTTTTAATTTTTAGAAATGGGACTTGTTAGCTCGGCTAAAGGTTCGATTAAAAACGGTAGTTCTGTCGACAGTAGGAGGTTACATGTTGACGGCGATTACCACATGCTACAAAGAACTAATTCAGTACATTCAGGAAAAATTAGTCGTCAACAAAGCAATGACGTTACTAATAGTAAGTCAGAAAATGGACATTTTTTAGCGATAAATCGCTTCTCCAAAAGGTCCAGAGCAAGTTACACACAACGCTATGTGCGCGAACGTCGAATAACTGGACTTTTGAAATTTATTTTAATTTGCTTTATAACACTGTGGTTGCCATACAGTTGTATCGTGGTTGTGACGTCAGTCTGCCCACATAGCTGTGTAGTGCCAGCATGGGTCTGGAACTTGGGCTACTGGTTGTGCTACCTCAACAGCACTGTGAACCCTTTTTGTTATGGTTTTTGTAACGAAAACTTTAGACGTACTTTTAAGGCGATAGTAACAACGAGGTGGTGGACTGCTGAAAGTCGTAAAAGGCTGCGTGCTGGCAGACACTTAAAAATATTTGAACCTAATGAATATCAAGTCTCTCGTACTGTCTCAAATAGAAGGAAATCGCGTGTTACGTTGGGCTAAAAAAACACCCAAAGAACATTATGACAGCAAATCGTTATGTTTGTTTTCAATTTACGCAATAATTCTACTGACACTTTTAAGAGGCGATGTAGTGTTATTGTTGTGTTCAACTGTGTTTTGGTTATTTATTGATTTTAAGCCAAATTTTCGAACTAAGGTATTTCCTCCTAATCAATGAATAAATATTTTTGACATTAAAAAAAAACAAAAACAACGCCATATTACATAAACAACATTTTGTACTTGTTATTTATTATATATTGCACCTCTTATAACAAAACCTTTCCTTTTTTCATGACTAAATCGAATTGCATTTAACTTAAGTTGTGTCTCTACGTCATTAAAATACTACCGCGTTTGTAGCCTATTTTGTCATATCACTTTAAAGCGCAAGTGTTTTTTCAACATTGCAATCTATTTTTATTATAATTTTGTCGTATTTAACTATGTGTTTACAAGCAATGTCTAATTTGCATATACAAAACAGGAAAAGTAGTAGGGGTCTTAACAAATATTGTAGACATTTGAAGATAAGCCTTTCTTTAAAATGTTAAAAGTAAGACGTAGAACAAATTTATTTCGTCGTAAATTTAAGTTTTTTACTACTTTTATAGGGATTTAGGGGTTGAGGTAATGGGAAATCAAACTCAAGTTTTTTAAGCTAGTAATCCGATGCCGTGACCAATTTTTTTAGTGGGCAACATATTATTGTCACAATCCAGCCTGCAATTACACGTTGTTTAAAATGGGGTCAGAGGTTATGGCTGCCGGTCGGTGCTGAAATTGAATAATTAGATAATGTTGCAAACTAAAGTAGTTGTTTATACTAATATCAAGCAAGTTAAATTATATATTAAATGTCAAATTAGTCCAACTTTGCATCTAACGTTTATAGTCAAGGCATTGTTAGCTTAATTCGTCCACGTCCAAACGTCTGCCAGTTCACCGTTATCTGGTTATGTTAATCTGTTAAGCTGTTAAGTGTTAATATTAATAGAATATTCTGATATTCGTAAGTTCGTTAACCGAAAATGTTAAACACTTAAGTTGAACCGTGCCGAAGTTATAGTATTATTTATAAACCGACTGTGCTTTTAAAAGCCAAATTTTAAATTATTAATATTATCTTCATATTTTTACTTCACATTACTTAATCTAAAATAATTGTTTATTATTTTAAGGTGATTTCGGGTATTACTAACCAATGTATTAATTATAATCTTTATTAAAAATTATACAACAAACAACCAGAATGCCTTCAGCTGTTGGAGGTGGATTGGAAAGCTTAAAAAATCCGAATGCATTAACATCTCTCATTGTGGTTGTAACTCTAATCCTCTGTTGTATTATCGGGTTTGCATCTCGTTTGTTTGCTGTTATTCGCTTTGAAAGTATAATTCATGAGTTTGACCCATGGTTAGTATTTGAAATATAATTTTTTAATGTTTTTTAATTCAATTTTTTCTGTATGAAATTGTAGATGTCATCTGCTTTTTAAACTCTCAAGTTTGATTTATTCGAGTATTAGTACTGAACAATAATATTTTGTATATACACATTATCAATGATTTTTCAGTTAAAAAACTATTTTAATTTTACTGTTTAACATATATATTTGTTGAATTTTAAGTTTCATCGTTACATTTTTTGACTTTAAAAAGTTAATTTTTTATAATCCAGGTTTAACTATAGAGCAACACACAGACTGTCAACATTTGGTTTTTATGATTTTTTAAATTGGTTTGATGAACGTGCTTGGTATCCCCTGGGGAGAATTGTGGGGGGCACTGTAAGTTTTTAACAATATTTATTATTTACCTGAATTACTGTTTAAATTCTGATAATAAATTTTATTAACTTTGATATTAGAAATATGTTACATTTTCACAAATTAAAAAACCAAAATAATTTTAAAAAAATTTATTTTTGTCCCTTTTCGATTTTCTACAGATTTACCCAGGTTTAATGGTAACTGCTGGGTTACTGCATTGGATATTAAACAGTTTACATATATCAGTTCATATCAGAGATGTGTGCGTATTTTTAGCTCCAACATTTAGCGGTTTAACTTCGGTAGCCACTTACTTTTTAACTAAAGAGCTGTGGAGTTCTGGTGCTGGACTTTTTGCTGCTTGTTTTATTTCAATAGGTATTTCAATTAAAACCTTGCTTAATATTAAATTAGGCATTTCGTTTTTTTTTATCATTTAAATAATTATTTAGATTTAGAAGTATTTAATGTTTTTTACTAATTATTACATTTCATAGGTTATTTATAATAGATGCCTTTCTGTTGAGCTGTATTTTGTTATGTTTTTAGTTCCTGGGTATATATCTCGTTCGGTTGCTGGCAGTTACGATAATGAAGGAGTTGCCATTTTCGCTCTTCAATTTACTTATTTTTTGTGGATAAAAGCTCTAAAGAAGGGATCTGTATTCTGGGCAGTGTGTTGTGCACTTTCTTATTTTTACATGGTAAAAAATTCTTGATTTTTAGATTGATTATTTTAATTTTTTAAATTTAAAAAATTTGTAATTAAACAACTTGTATTTTTCCGCTACAGTTAATTTTTAACAAAACCTACCTTTTTCAAATTTGTAAGTTTTTATATTTAAGTCTTAAATTTTAAGGGTAAAATTTTAATTGTTTTTAACAAATTTTTGTGTTTTATTTAGGTTTCTGCATGGGGCGGTTATGTGTTTATTATAAATTTAATTCCATTGCACGTTTTCGTTCTTTTAATTATGCAACGATTTTCTAGAAGAGTTTATGTTGGTAAGAATAAAGTTAATCATTTTCTTAGTTTTATTTATTCTATCAAAATTATTCTACTTTTATTTTATATCCTTCTTAAGTCTGACTTTGTTTGTATAATTAATTTTATAGTCTGTACATATAGATTAGCATATTCAACCTATAATTTATTACCCTTTAGACTACATTTTAATATAATGTTTGTTTTACTATAAAATTTGTAAATATGTTTGCTTTAAATACATCATATCATTTTAAAATTTAGTTTAAAAGACAATATTTTTATATGTTTTAATTTTTTTTTAGCTTACACTACGTTTTTTATTCTTGGGTTACTGCTGTCAATGCAGATCCCATTTGTCGGTTTTCAACCAATTAGAACAAGCGAACATATGGCCTCAGCTGGTAATTTTTATACCATATTTAAATTTTATTTGTTATAAATTACTGTTTTTAATTGGTGTTTGCACACAAAGGTTGTTATATAGGGGGCAGGGGCTATAATTCATATTTAAAATTTTAACTTTATAAACCAATTCAGCATTCAATAATCTTTTTAAATTTTCTGTATGGAACTCAAATTACATGTAACTGAATTTTGTAAAAAATTTATGCGTTAAGATAGCTTTCAAAACCCTTTTAAATTTAGTTTTCTGTTAAAAAACTTTGTTTTTTTACAGTATTAATATATAAAAACTATTAAAGTATATATTGAAATTATTTTTTTCACACTTTTTTGGTTCAAAGTTAGAATAAAAATCAATATCGGGCATTTATACAATGTTAATCTTTTTGCTACAAAATAAAAACAATTTTTATTGTTAAATTTTTTTTTTGTTTTTGAACAGGAGTGTTCGGTTTGCTTCAAGTTTATTGTTTTCTTGATTATGTTCGATCTAGAACAACCAAACAACAGTTTAGGTCTTTGTTCTTTCTCGCAATACTCGTGTTCTGTATTGCTCTTGTGGTCGGTGTTATTGGTCTTACATGGGCAGGTAAACAATCTTATCTTTAAATATGTTGTAATGTTTTTGGGGAAAATAGATTTGTATACTCCATTGGTATGTTAATTGTTTTAGATAGTTTTTCAACATATGAAAACATAAAATATGAAAAAGTATACACCTCTAAAAAATATCATATTTTAACATATTTTTTTTTGAAATTTCTATTTTTAAATATCAAAATTTTTCTCTTTATGAATTTAATTTTTACCAGGTTACATTGCACCCTGGAGTGGACGATTTTACTCCTTATGGGATACCGGATATGCCAAAATCCATATCCCTATTATTGCATCAGTTTCAGAACATCAACCGACAACTTGGTCATCTTTTTTCTTCGATCTTCATATTTTATCTTGTACTTTTCCAGCTGGATTGTGGTTCTGTATCAAGAAAGTGAATGATGAAAGAGTTTTCAGTAAGATTTTGTTGAAAAAATTGTGTAAATTTTTATAAAAAGTTGTTAAATATGTTAGTAAAGAAATGAATAACTTTTTAGTAACATTTTACATGATATGAAGTTATGAATTTGAAATAATTTGTAAGTTTGTATAAAAAAGAGTTATTTGTACTGCTTTTCTATTTTCATATTTATATCAATTCATGTTACTATTGAAATACATATGTTTAGTTATCTTGTATGCTGTATTTGCTGCCTATTTTGCTGGTGTAATGGTCAGGTTAATGCTCACTTTAACTCCGGTTGTTTGTATGCTTGCCGGGATTGCTTTCTCAAATATTCTAAGTCTCTTCGTTAAGGTAAGAAAATCTTACGAAAGTAAAAACTTTTAAAAATTATGTCGTAAATTTATTGAACTTTTTTTTTCTACATGTATTTTATTTTAGGATGAAGAAGATGAAAATGAACAGAAAAGCAAGAAAGATGGTGCTAAGAAAAGAATTAGGGTAACAGAAACTTACTAATACTTTTGTTTATAAAAATCAAGGGTCATTTTTGTCCATATTTACCCTAAAAAAAGGCAATTTATTAATTTAATTAAACCAATAAAATATAAACATGGCTTTTAGCAAAGTGGAGATGGTGAATATGAAATTAATGACGAAGGTTTTGAAGAGGAAAAATTAGAGAATTTAGTTGGAAAATCTCTCTATGACAAAGCTGGGAAAAACCACCAAAAAGGTAAAAAAACATCTTTAATTTGCACATTATTTTTTATTGCCATTTTAATTATAAACATTTTTTTGTTGTAGTATGTTTAATAAAGGGTTAGTTTGGTTTTTATAGTACATTTGTATTAAAAAAAATTTAGGAAATTAAATAAACATTAAAATTGGAATCTAAGGTGGTGTAAAAGTTTCTGGAATTTCAAGTTCTTCTAAAAAGGCAAAACAAGATCAACCAAGTCTTGGTGCTAACATTAAGGTAACAACCTCAAGTTAAAGTTCATCATGATAATTCCCACTGTTTCACTAATGTTTTAAATGACAATAAACGTCAAAAACTAAATACTAAACATGAAATTTTTACTTTCTATTTTTGTGTTGTTGTTATTAAGCTTCTTAACTTTATTGTATTATAAAAAAAATGAGTTCAATATTTTAAACCCCTTACTTTATTACATTCTTTATTTTACTTTTTAAGTCACAACCAAGAATTTTAATGTAACAATTAACTTAGTAGTTTCTGTTAATAAATTAAATTTATATCCAATTTGCATAATCACTTAGTGATATCTTTGAGTATATTTTAAATTAAATCCTGTTTCATTTTGTTTTTGTCAGGGTCTGGTGATGATGTCATTCTTGTTGATTCTTATCTTATTTGTGGTTCATTGTACTTGGGTAACAAGTAATGCTTATTCCAGTCCAAGCGTGGTGCTTGCCTCTTACAATAATGATGGGTAATTTATTTTAAATTTAATTTCACCAACATTTCTTAGTACCTCTATAGTATAGGTTTCTTATTACTATAATTTGTAATACTATATCTTAGTGCCTATGATGTATAACATACATTGGCTTGGTGTGTTTTACTGTTAAGATACTCATAGTGTTTTAAAAAAAAAATTTTTTTTTAGCTTTTAAGTAAATTGTTTTAAAATTTTTTACCGATGTATCAGTATAATTTCTGAGTCTTAAAATAGGTTAAAAAATTGTAAAAATCCTGATATTGATTCGCTTTTCAACTGTTTGACTTATGATATCTTAGTTCTCGAGTTATTCTTGATGATTTTCGAGAAGCATATCATTGGTTGCGTCAGAACACTCATGACAAAGCAAGAGTTATGTCATGGTGGGATTATGGTTACCAGATTGCTGGCATGGCAAATAGAACAACTCTAGTAGATAATAACACTTGGAATAACAGTCACATTGCATTGGTAGAGTTCCTCTAATATTTATAATAATCTTTTTTTGAAAAAAATTATATCTTTTGCAATTTTTTTTTATTTAAATAGCATTGATAATTTTTAATACATTTTTGCTATGCAGACTGATTAATTTTATTTCTTTCAATGTTTTTTGGTATAGGTTGGTAAAGCTATGGCATCCACTGAAGAGAAATCAATTGAAATAATGCGAGATTTAGATGTTGATTACGTTCTAATTATATTTGGCGGGATGATCGGTTATTCAGGCGATGATATTAACAAATTTTTATGGATGGTAAGCATTAAAGTGTAAAAAAATTTAACAAAAACATCCTAATTAAAAAAAATCTTTATAAACACAAAAATTATGCAGGTTAGAATTGCTGAGGGAGAACATCCCAAAGATATAAAAGAGAGTAAATACTTTACTCAAAATGGAGAATTTAGGGTCGACAAATCTGGGTCTCCAACCTTGCTTAATTGTCTTATGTACAAAATGAGCTACTACAGGTATGTTCAACTACTATAAGTTGCAACACATATTTTAAGATAACTTATACATAATATATACGCTTTTATATTTTAGTTTGAAAAGTTATTTTTTTATTTGCTTATTGAAAAATTGATATTCTAATAGGTGTATCCAAATTATCTTGTCTTATTTGTGTAATTTAAAATAATAATCTTATTAAGTCTTTCTAAAAAACAACTTTTAAAATTATTTTTTATTTTAATAAAATGTAAGTAAGAAACCTCGGACCACTAAGTTAACAAATGTAAATTATTTATATTTTTAAAAGGTTTGGAGAATTACAAATGGATTTTCGAAGTCCGCCCGGCTTTGATCGAACCAGAAACGTTGAAATAGGAAATAAGGATATCAGTTTTAAACATTTAGAAGAAGCATTTACTTCAGACCATTGGCTTGTTAGAATTTACAAGTAATTTTTCTGTATTTGTTAAGTAATTAATAATAGATTATAACAAGATTTTAATTATATTTAAATATTAATATTTGAATTGACAGAGTTCTTAAGCCTGCCAATCGCGATCCATTATCACGACCTCTCACCTCTAAACATTACAAAGCCAAATACATTTCACGAAAGGTAAGTCTTATTTTTTATTTCATATTTGTGTAACATAACTTAAATTGGACTGATTTTGCAGCATAAACAAACAGTTTTTGCTGAAGTAATGGCTGTTCAAGGTAAATAAGCTAGATACAATAGAAACATTGGGGATTGAACTGTAGATGTTATGTGCAATTTTTTTTTGCACAAACCACCATAGCTTAAAGCTATCTTTTAATACTTTGACTTATTTAGTTTTTTAATATAATTTTTTTTAATTGCAATTTTGTTTTTGATTGATTTAGACAAAAAAAAGAAAGAAGGGTCACGTTAAGAATAAACTTGATGTGAAAAAGGGATTGCGAACCCGTGTAATTGGAAGTCAAAAAAAGAAAGCAAGAGGAGGTAAGAAAACTGTGTGAGGATAAAAACAACATTCCGAAGATATTTAAATTTTGAAAAGTCGTATTCACAAATGCCAAATATTTTAATAAACAATAAATTTAAAATATGTGGCTAAATTCAATAATAACATTAAACTATGATTATTTCGACTCTTTTTAAATTGGAATTATTTTAGATGTTTTTGTTTTGTGTTCAATGTTTTTTTGCTAAACGGGGGTATTACTATATAGCCAAAATTACACGAATTTATAATGATTTTACGATTTTTTTTTGTAATTTGAAAAAAAACAGCAGTAATCATTTAATTCACTAATTGGTATGCTATATAAGTACTACACTTTTATTGTTGTTAGTTGAATATATATTTATATTCGGAAAAGTAATTGTGATTTTAAAAATTCATTTTCTGTTGAAAAAAACGGCAAATATTATATTGTGTTCATGCAAATAAAAAATTGCTGCTTCAATATTTTTTTTCTTATACGAAAACTTTTATATTTTTACATTAGTTTTTTGGCACGAAACGTTGGCATGCAATACCAACAAGTCAACGAGCCAAAACAGCTGAAGACAGAAAACAGTCTTTTAATGTTCTCATAGATTGACAGTTTAAACAAAAGAGTGTAGGCATTTGAAACGGTTACCAAACGCCACTCCTCACTAATTACATTACAGAATTTAGCATTTTATTTCAAAAAGAAATTGAACCAAGATAAATCCAAACGTCATTGCAAATGAAATAAAGCTCTTTTTTTCTCCGATATATTATTTAAAACGTTTCGTTTTGTTAAAAGCACAAAAATACGTTTTTAGTCGATAATCTTAATTTACTACACGCCAGGCCTTAAAATTTGACCTGTCGCCGCTGTTATTTAACTACGTTAGAATGGATTGTTTTCAAAATGTGTTTTTTAAGTAATTTCTTCTAAACGTCAATATAAAGGAAAAGGAAAGATCTTAAAGCTGGTTAAAAGGTTTTAAGTTAGCTTCCGTAGGCCGTTTGTTTGTTTCTGGATTTGTTGGACGTGTTTTTTTGCAACAATATAAAAAAATTAACACGTTTTTATGCCGTTGTTACGCTCAATATGTGAACCGTAAGATAGAGAGTTGCGATGTACTTGTCGAGTGACGCATTCCCCAATTTGATTTATAACTTTTAACCACATAATAATTCTATTGTTAATACGAAACCGCGACCGTTTATCAAATGTTATACCAATAAGAGTTTTTCCCCGCGTATAGACTAGGAGACTGGATGAATAATGTGCGCA
This sequence comes from Corella eumyota, assembly GCF_963082875.1. NCBI lineage: Eukaryota > Metazoa > Chordata > Ascidiacea > Phlebobranchia > Corellidae > Corella > Corella eumyota. Next base: position 9,267,172 of record NC_137491.1, read on the forward strand.
AAAAGTATACAAAAATGGCTGCAGTCTCGCCTACTCATTACTTTATGCTGTCACAACCCTAAGCCATTGGAACTACTGTCGTGTTGTACAGTCTCAATTGTTATAGAGTTGAGCTGACAAAGCCTTTAGCATAAGTTCAGGCTAAATGTAAGTTTTATTTAATCAGGTCTTTTGTTAGATTGTTAAGTACAAACCACAAAGTTAGCTGTATCAATAAATTAGTAGGTCTACCCATATTCTAAAAAAATAGTTTTAGATAATGGCTTTTTCTTTATACATCACAAAAAGAAAGTGAACCATCAGGACCGTGTGTGATTTAAAGCGCTTTGATTTAAACAAACGTGGTTGGATTAAGTCTTAAGAAACTACTTTATAACACTTGTCCTTACCCTGACCCGTGGTAACTCAAAAATGGTTAGCGTTAAAATAGCAGTCTCGGTAGCTGAATTTTGTGTCGAAAATTTCCTTAGAAGGACAGCCTAAGCCATGTTTAATGTCTTAATAAAAATATGCACTTGCAACTAAAAGGCCGGTGACTAACATATCAATTTTTCAGGTTAAACATCGATAAGAGACAATAGTATAAGTTTTGGCGTATTTTGGGAATAGTTTATAGTTAACGCAGTTATGGAAAAACAAGTCTTTTTACTTGTTTGTGTCTTATGTACGATTAAAATTTTGAAGGCTGAAAATATGCGATATATACCAGAATGCAAAGAACAGAAAAGTCAATTGGAAAATATGTTGAAAAATAAGAAACATTCAAGCTATTCGCCAACTTGTAATTCTTGCTTGCAATGGAAAAACTTTTCTTACACAGAAGGTAATATTTACCTAGATTAATACTGGTTTATTTTCTATACGGCAAATTTTTTTAAAATCTCAAAGCCCGATTTTTTTTTAGTAGCTTCCTTTTTAAGTTAAGATTTTTTTAAGCATGTTTCAGGTTGATTTGTATTTTGCTTTGAAGCGTAAAATTTTATATTGTTTATGTAATATATAAGTAAACTATTTTAGAACAACTTAAACTAAGGAATGTAGTAACACAGCGTAGGCGTGAGGGCATCACCTTTTCGTGGCATTACCAAGAAAACAAATGGCATGCTAACGTAAAAGATGCTACCGTGACAGCATATGCATACTGTGATAGGACAAGGTTTTTACTTTATTTTAACATGCTTACTCTACATTCAATTAACATTTTTAGTGATTGTTACTCTGTGTTTTAAGTGGATTTTGTATTGACATAGGCTTCAATTAACTTTTTAACTAATTTAAACTTTACGCTACAGCGGATTCTGTCGGGTAGTCGTAATGACTTATTCTTGTTATGTGCAGATTACACGCCATACCCGGATGTTGTGGTATACCTATAATAAATCAGGAGTGTACCTTACAAAGTTGTTGCAAACAGGACCAGACTGAAGTTCATTTTGCCATCTCACTGAATAACTTTACAATGTGGATTGATCACCATCTAAATAAGACTCTTCAGATTGTTAGACATTGTTTAAAATGTATATCATTTTACATATTAATTTTTGTGTGAGGGCTAATGCACGTGTACGTTAAAATACTACATTTGCTTCTTTAATAATAGAGAATAATTATTGTATATTGTAATTGTTTCAGATCATGACAACAACATTTCCCCCCAAAGAAACAAAATTAAATCATCACCTGTCCTTATATGCAAAAGTAAGCAAGAGGTTACATCTTGTTTCAAATATTTTATGGATAACGGAACTTACGCAAAAGCAAATAAGCCAAAGTATAAGCGTACGAGCAGAAAGGAATTTTCAGAACTTATCTGGATATATTCTTTTAAGTGTACTTTTGATTTACGCAAAGGTATACACATTTACTTTATTGTTTGGCCATATTTCCAATAACAAGCATGCTTTTTTGGTAAACTTTAATTTAAACGTATTTTCTAGAGGAGGTTTTAAAAGAGGGAAAATATGCCGAATTGTCGTCAGAAGTGTTTGAACGGCCTGTTTATTTGATGCCAACTTACAAACTTGACTCAAATTATTCTATTTTTAAAAACACAACGCGTGTAGCTTATTGTTTGAAGCAAAAATTGACTTTATCACAATTTTTTTCTATGACCGGATCTGACGCATCGAGTTTTCCCTGCGTTGTGTTCAAACCACGTGAATTAAAGCACAGCAAATGGCTTTTTTCTCACATTAACTGTATATCAAATGAAGAAAGTGGGTATCCATTTTTTTGTATATATATTTATCCTCGATGTGGGGAAGTCAAATGCGCGACCTAATTATAGAGTAACAACAGTGACCCCGACTTAGCTAGAGTTGTCTGTGGCAGCTTTGGTCTAGGCGCTTAGCAGGATTTCACACCGTTTATACAACCTTACTCAAAAGCGCTACAGCATGAGATCACTAGGGATCGGACCCGGGACCTCATGTAATGTAGAAAGTGTTCTGACTACTACGCTATGTCTATACTGCCGGTTTTTATGTCCTAAACATGAAATATAACCTACAAAATATTCCTTAGCGTTTAAAAATTTTTAATAAAAGATAATTAGTTAATTTCTGATATTTCTAAAAATTGTTTTTAATTTGTAAATTCAAATTATTTAATTTTTTTATTTATAGAAGTTCCAAACAGAAAACTTAGTTTTAAAAAAGCTGAAATTTCAAATTTTCCTGTGTTTATTTATATTGGAGTTGGAAGCTTACTTTTTTGTCTTGCAATGTACGCAGTTTACCATTTTTATCCATCTTTGAAAAAATGCCAAAAACAAACTCATCACATTCCTAATGAAATTGTAAGAATTAAATTTACCCAATCTAAAAATCAGAAAAAATTGTCTCAACTTAATTTTAACTTTTTTTTTAGCAAAGCATTTTCGTATTTTCAAAAACAGAAAAATATAGAAATCACAGAAAAAATGATTGTAAACTAGTAGATGAACAAGTTGATTTAATTCAATACAAACCGCTAAGTAAAAAAATAGGTAAATGCTAAACTAATTTTAGCTTTTTTTGTTGACTTACCGTGAGGTTTTAGCCTTTAATGCTTAATAATGTATTACTATACAAATAACAAGTGTTCTTTAAAGATCGCTCTCCAGAAAAAAATATGGTTCTGGTTCAACAACAAGAAATAATAAACAAATCAAAAGAAGTCAGTTTGGATTCTTACATTAAGAAACTGGGCAGTGGTCAAAAAAGTGCAACTGACAGTGGCTTTTTAGGAACATCTGGTCCCATTTCTTCGGATGGGTTCACATCAAAAGATTTTTCTTTGGATGAATCACAATGCCAGTCTTATGGCGAGCCCCTCATCGTAAATTGTTTGGTTAAAAATATCTCAAATGATGATTTTACACCTGGAAATTATTGTAAAAAAACATGAAAAATAAATCCTAATAGCAAAGATAGACTAGGTTTCAATTCTAAGATTCATTTTTATTAATATTTTCAATGCGACTTTATACATCGCCCAACTAAAAGCGCATTGTGCTAAAGATTTTTAGGTTTTAGTGTGAATCTTGTTATATGTTGAATTATAATTATGAACTGCATAATAACTAATTTCGGAAAAGCAAACCTTATTATAAACATTTTGCTATGTATGCTCTTCTGCTAAGTTTAGTTAAAAATGTAATGCAAAATGTGCCTTTACAACTATAGCATTTAAATTTTAGTGATTACTTTTTTCTACTTAAATGGTAAAATATTTGCTATCATTTTTTTATTTCCGTTATGCCTTGATTTTAGCCTTAAAAAAATTAAAAAATTTGTAGGCTTAGGGTATTATTAAAAAAAAGGTTTATTATTTGTCCGTGTTCTTATAATTTTTTTGTGTCCATTTTTAATTATAAAATATTTATAACTTTTAAGACATAGAAAATTTTAATTCTAAAGTATAGTTTAAATTTTTAACATGAAAGGCGGTAACATTTCGGTCGCTTATAGGCTAATATTTCGATGCCATATATTATATCTTATCCATCATAAATACGCTATTGATTTTATGAACTTTGCTAACTTTGATAAGGGAATTTTTTTATGCTTTCAAGGTAAGGTAAATATAATAAATCAAATGATAATCCTTTTTAAACGCGTGAATTAAATATCTAGGCACGTTGTTGTTCAATTCGACATACATCAAATAAGTCACCCGTGATGTCATACGTTAGTCAGACAGTGAAAATAGATTTAAAATTCTTTGACCAACTCTTAACATACTAAGAATATTTATTTAACTTTTAATGTAATAAAAAAATAAAACATGGATATATTTTAATTAATATTACTCCATTGCATCTAAAATATGTTTTTTTAGTAACATACTACACGTAAGTGAACAAAGAAAATAAGAAATACATTGGAACATAGTTAATATCAACAACGTAAAGTTTCAGCGATAATTTCATTCGTTTAAGTCGATGGAGGTCGTATATTATACTGCAAATTTGAGCAGCAACAACAAGCAAACCTGTATTTCAAACATTAAAAAATGAAACGTGACAAACGCCTTCGTCAAAATGAAAAAGAAAAAGGCAAAATATTCATCCGCTTTTTGTGTAGAACAAAACAACAAACTTTTTTTATAATCATTTTGCTAAAATTTTTTTAATACTGTTCGTTAATTATTGTCTGTATTTACTAAATATCTGCTTTTAAAAGAATAATAAGTTTATACAAGTACCATAAAGACGGTTTATAATGCTTGGCGGAACAACACATTCACGCAATGTGTAGCTCTAAATATGTACGGCTTTGTTAGCAAGTGAATATTTCGAAATATAGACCGTTTTTTGTTACTTGTTAGTAAGATTAATGACTGTTTTTCTAATTAATTTAGCTTTTTAACTTAATAATAATTTGTAGAAAAGCGTTGTTGCGAATTTTTCTGACATTGTTTTAAGTAAAAAAACATGTAAACGCAGTTATAATGGTCGACGACGAGTTTTACCCACCGCCCGAATGTCCGGTTTTTGAGCCTACTGAAGAAGAATTTGTCGATCCTTTGGGCTATATTAACAAAATAAGACCTATTGCTGAAAAATCTGGAATATGCAAAATTCGCCCACCGCCGGTACAGTTAACTTAATTTACTTAAGGCACGAACTGACGAAACGTAGTTCTAGGTCACGTGATACTTTACCTTTTAAATCCGCCATCTTGTACATTATTAAAAAAAATATTTTTCATAACTTGGTATTGAAATTTTGCCAACTTATAATATTTAAATCCATTAATTTAACCTTATAAAACTGTAGCCTGTCCAAAGTTTTTTAATGACTTTTTTGACTTACTAGAATGTCTTTAAAAATACTCCCAAAAAGTCCAATCCTTGACTTTTTAAATAATGGCAGAATGTCAAAGTAATAAATCTATTAACAAAGTAACTTCTATTTTTTTTTTAAATGTATGCAAACAATATTTGTGTCTATCAGTACCTAACTGCCATTTAAAACATAATGAACTTAACTTTAATATGTTACAATTTTTAAGGTAAATTGCTAAAACTAAACATATCTACTTAACATAAAAAATATAAAAAAGCATTATGCAATTTGGCACTGAAATTGACTCATTTTGTTAAATTAGGCACTGACTTCTGATACTTTATTAGGCTTTCGAAAGGTTGATTTTTCAATATTATATTTGTAAACAAGTTTTCTAAAAAGAAAAGATTAGCCTATAGTGTGTGGGTTTAAAGCTATTATTTACACTGATCTTTCGGACAGTTTTTTAATTTGACAAAGCTGTTGTTTATTATATCTTAAATATAAAATTAGTTATACTTTGTAAAATATAACAGACTTTTTAGGATAAATTTTAATTTAAAAAACAATATGTTTGTGTTTTTTTTTTAGCACTGGCAACCACCATTTGCTATCAATGTTGAGACATTTAAATTTACACCAAGAGTTCAAAGACTTAATGAACTAGGGGTGAGTTTAAATTTTGTGATGTACGGTTAGATTTAATTGTTATTGCTTTTTAATAGGCAGTTATGTAAATTTGTGTTTCTTAAATATGTTTATACTATCATTGCTATATTTTAAAAACTAGTTAGTTTTTTTGGTAAAGTTTATAACCATAACTTTAAAAACCAGTTTAGACCTTTATTTTATTGTTTGGCAAAATTTTATAGGAATTTTTTTTATTCAGATTCACACCAGAATTCGACTTCAATTTATTGAGAATGTTGCAAGGTTTTGGGAGCTACAGGGTGTTCCATTTAAATTGCCTCATGTGGGTGGAAAGGCATTGGATTTATATGGATTACATGACTCTGTTAAAAGACATGGTGGGTTTCAAGATACATGTAAAAACAAAAAGTGGATTTCAATTTGCTCAGCAGTAAGTTCAGTTGTCAGAAAATGTTTTTAAACTTCTTGTACAGTTTGCTTACTATACTATTAGTAGAAGATCAGTTTGGGCTTATTTTTAACTAATATTGGGTTTGTTTAACCTTAGCTTGGATTACAAAAGAATTTTGGAACTGTGTTAAGACAACATTATGAAAGAATCTTGTATCCATTTGATATTATGAAGTCAGGAGTTCTTGTGGAGGTATCTCAGTTTAATATTGTTTATTTTTGTGTTGTTATTAAACTGCATATGTTATTTTCATTACCTAAATTAGTGATAACATGGTAAATTGTATAAATAAGCTGGGAAATGTTATGTTTTATGAGCACATGCTAAATAAATAGATTATACCATTAATATATGGATGACATATTTTTTGAACAATATCAGAAAAAAATGAGTGTTATAGATTCAGTAAATGAGTGACAAACAGCAATTTTTCTGTTTAATTTAGGGCAATAAACCACTGGGCCTGCTTAGTTTCAATATTAAAAATAATATTTGTTAAATCAATTAAGGTTAAAAATATTGATTATATATAACTTGTATTTGAAAATTAAAGGCTTTGGAATCTGAAGATGCAAGAAAAACAATCAGCGATCAATTTGACTTGTCATCAAAATACAAGAAAAAAACAATGTATAAGGTAATAGTCATAGTGCATATTTTGATTATATTTTGACTTGGGTATATAAGGTGTTTTTAGAAGTTGTAACGCTAAATAAATTGTTCTTTTTGAATTAATTTTTTTTTCTTTTGAATTAATTTTTTTTCAGGGGTCGAATGTTTCTCTTGAAAACTTTGATTTATTCTCGGCACAGGAAAATAATGCAGATGTATCTACAAAAACCAAAAGAAAACCTGTTGAAGAACCACTGGTTGCTGACTTTTCAAATAATAAAGAACTTGCTAAATTACAACTATTCGGTAGTAAGTTAATTAGACTATACAAATAAAAATTTTATCTGAGAATTATGAAAAATTAATTAGTTTTATGTGTATGACTTTTTTAAGCTTTATTTTATTTATAACAATTATGGTGTAGTGTGCAGTTAATTTAAATATTTAGCAATTAAAGTTTATATATTACCATGTGAAAATGAGTTTATAATCAATAATTTTAAGCACTTATGGTTTACACAATAACATGTGTTTAAATAAGGTGCTTGACAGTTTTATTGCTGTTTTTTTTTTATTTCACAGTCTTCGCTTTTTTCCAGTCCAACATTTTATTACTTTTTTTCGGTTTAGTAAAAGGCTTGTTTGATAATACTTTACAGTTTATTTCTGAATTTAAATGTTATGCCTTACATCATTATAGTTATAATTCTACTTTCCTTAAGCATTGTATTTCTTGGTTAATGATATTTCTTTCAGGTGCAGGACCTAAGATGGTTGGGCTTGGCGTTACTGCTCCTGGTTCAGTAAAACTTCCAGTAGATATTAAAAAAGAACCAGTAAGTAAAATTTAAGTCACTTTTTAAAAAATCTCTTTTTTAAAAAATCCTAATGTTAGTTTTAATCACTTTTTTTAAAATCCTAATGTTAGTTGTGTTAAAGGCCTAGGCTTTTGTTAAAATTTATTATAAACAGCATTAATTTTAATTTGTTTATCCATATTTAGGTGGAAGATGAGAAGCCTGACGTTTCTTTGGTAACAGTTAAGGTAATTTGTAATGTTTATTCTTTATATTGTTTTGCTTCTAAAGTAACTTGACTTTATTTTCAAACCCATATTCTACATGCAATATAATTGTTTGACAGTCTGAAGTGAAGCAAGAAGTCAGGTCCGAAAAAAAGTTGGAGAAGAAGCAACGGTCAAGAACTAGAGGATCGAACCAAATACCATACTCAATTGTAAGCACAGTTTTTAACTGAATATTCTAAAACGAAATAAACTTTTCATATAAATACAAGCTGTTTTGTTACTTGGATTTTAACAGTCTTTTAATTTAATTTAACTTTAAGAAAGCTGATTAATTTGTTTTAGCGGTAGTTTTTTAACATTGATATCACCTTCTTTAAGGCCCCTCTCTGTATCAAAGTTGTGAGGATCGAACCTAGGACCTTATGTATTGAAGCCAATTGCACTTACTAAATTAACCCACCTAAATTTTTAATAGACTACTGAATAAAATAATAAACTTTTTAGCTTGATTCGATTGACAATTGTAAGATGTGTGGTAAGGATAATAACGACTCATTGTTATTGTTATGTGATGGTTGTGATGATAGTTATCACACCTTTTGTCTTATTCCTCCTCTTCCTAATGTCCCCAATGGAGACTGGAGATGCCCAAAGTGTATATCAAAGGTATGTTTTTACAACTCTTAATAGATTTTTTTGCGGTTAAGACTAATTTTTCTAATTTTTACAGGAATGTAATAAGAAAGCACAACCTTATGGTTTTGAACAAGCAAGAAAGGAATATACTTTACAAAGTTTTGGTGAAATGGCAGATGCTTTCAAGTCAGAATATTTCACCAAACCAGTAAGTTAATGCACGATTTGGCCCTGTTTAAAAAATATTTAACCCAAATTTGAATAAATCAACTCTTATGTTTGAAAATATTTAGTATTTACTTAAATTAAAAAAACTAAGCTGTTAGGTGATATTACAATTATTGTATCGGTAAAAATATCATGAAATATCTAAAATTTTAAATTTGTCAAAAAAATTTTGTTAAGGTCCATATGGTTTCTCCTGAAGTGGTGGAGAGTGAATTTTGGAGATTAGTTGGAAGTTTGGAGGAAAATCTCACAGTGGAGTATGGAGCTGACATCCATGTTGTCAACAATGGCAGCGGATTTCCGAGGATGTGTGATGCAGAGGAAAGAGATCTTACCGCAGAGGAGGAGGTAAATAAATTTTTTTTTGACCTCTGAAATTTCTACGTTTATTTTTCCAAAAACTTAAATTTTTTTTGATTGAAATAACTTAAATTTTGTAAATTAATGACATTTTGCATTTAAGGAATATGCCAAGTCTGGTTGGAATCTTAATAATCTTCCCGTTGAACATCAATCCTTATTACGATCAGTGTCTGGTGAGATATCTGGCATGAAAGTGCCCTGGTTGTATGTTGGAATGTGTTTCTCTGCTTTTTGTTGGCATATTGAAGATCATTGGACTTACTCAATTAATTATATTCACTGGGGAGAACCAAAAACCTGGTAAAAAGATTAAGATTTGTTTTTTAAATTGTTTAACAACTAAACGTTTTTTAATTTGTTTAAAAATTGTTTTTAATGATATTATATACCTTTAGGAATGTTAATTTTTTTTTATAAGAGAAAAAAAAACAATAGTTTTAATAAATACTATGTTAATATCAATTTTTTTTTTAGAACAAGCTTTGGCATTAGGATTTTTTTTTCACAGTGAGCACTTACTGTTAAATAATTTTTAATCCCAAAATATTGAAATTTAGGTATGGGGTACCTAGAGAAGATGCTCTAAAACTAGAGCAAGTCATGCATGACTCAGCCCCACAACTGTTTAACAACCACCCTGATCTCTTACACCACCTAGTGACCACTATGAACCCGACAACACTAATGAAGAAAGGTGTAAGGGTCTGCCGCACGAACCAGTGTGCGGGGGAGTTTATGATCACGTTTCCGAGAGCTTACCATGCAGGGTTTAATCAGGGTTATAATTTTGCTGAAGCTGTCAATTTTTGCCCTGCTGACTGGGTAAATAACATTTATGTTAAATTACTAAAAAAGATGAAATAATATAACACAATACAGCCTGGTACTTGTAAGAAATTTTATTGATTCTAAACTTTTTTCAACCTTTTTAAAGTTGAAGCACTCTTAAGTAAAATCACAGACTTTTTTAATAAATAATTTTTTTACAACTTTATAATTTTTTTAATTTCTCTTTTTTGCTAAACAAAGGTTCCAGTGGGTCGGCAATGTGTTGAACATTATCGGAAAATGCGGAAGAGTTGTGTGTTTTCTCACGAAGAGGTGGTCTGCAAGGTTGCAAATAACCCTGAAAACTTGGATGTTCAAGTTGCTGCTGTCATTTATAAGGACATGGTTATCATGCTAAAAGATGAGCGGGAATTAAGAAAAAAAATACAAGAATTGGTAAACCGTAGATTTTGTGTCAATATTTTTCAAAACTTAAATATAAAAAAAAAGTTTTTAACACAGTTTGTTTTTTTAGGGGGTAACAAAAGCTGAGCGTGAAGCTTTTGAACTAGTCCCGGATGATGAAAGGCAATGTCTGCACTGTCATACCACTTGTTTCTTGTCAGGGGTTGCTTGCCCTTGCACACCAGATAGACTAGCATGTCTACATCATGCTGATAAGTTATGTGATACTTGTGATTCCAGCAGCTTTATATTAAGGTAAGTTTTGTTGTTATTCACTTAAATTTATATAAGAAACTGTTTTTGGCTGGATTTGCACTGTTAAAAAGTCCTGCAGTTGTGCTCGAACCCAGAACCTTAGTCGCTAATAATAATGTGCTGTTTAGCTTTTTATCTATATAAGGTACCTTTTGCAAATTTTTGGTTGAAATTAAAAATTGTTTTATGTAAAATTGTCAGGTATCGCTACAGCCTTGATGAATTACCTCCAATTTTGTACAAATTAAAACAACGTGCAGAGGCATTTGATGGTTGGGCTGAAAAGGTAGAAAAAATATTTGCATCATCTGAAAAATCAACTCTACCAGAACTTAAGGTATTTATTTTTGTAAATGATTTAAAATAGAAATAATTTAAATATCAAAAATACATTTCAGTTGGTAATATTTAATTTCATCAATACTAACTTTGTTTATTTAGGCCTTAGTTCAAGAAGCTGAAAAAGGGAATTTTCCTGTGAACGAGAAGTTGACAAGACTTAAATCAGTGGTGCATGAAGCAGAGATATGTTCAAAAGTCGCTCAACAATTAGTAAGCACGAAAAAGCACAGAACAAGGTAAGTTTATATCAAATATCAACTTAAATTTTGAAAAAAAAAATATTTAAAATAAAATTGTTAAAATTAAAATGAAATTTTCTATCCTTTTTCTATATGTAAAACCATACTAATAATTTATTCTAATGAAGAAACAGGATTTTGTCAATTATTATTAATTTTAATTGTTTTTTTGTTTTTTTGTAGAATAAAGGATCCCAGTTTAGCTCCTGTTGTGAACAAATGTTCACTCACATTAGCTGAAATCCAAGCTTTCTATAAACAACTTCAGAACCTTCCATGTGCAGTTACACAACTAGATCAGGTTAAACTTTATCAATTTTCTTTCTATTGTTTAATCATCTTAAGAATTTTTTTGCCAGCTTAGCTAATAAATTTTTTTGTGTATGCACTAATTTATTATTGACTTTGGCTAAAATAGATATTAAGACTTGATATAAACTTGTATGAAAATTGTACATTATTATTTAAAGCAAAACTATTATCAAAAGTTTTTTTTTGTAGTCCAGTTAATGTAGCTTTAATTTTATTACAGGTATTAAAGTACATCAACAACATTAAACAATTTATTCAAAACACTGATGAGAAGTTAAATCAACCTGAACCCACAAGTGAGGAAATATTAAAATTATTAGATGACTCAACTCAATTTGATCTTGATCTTCCTCAAATTACTCGACTGCATGAGGTAAAAATATGAGTAACGTTGAGAATAAGGATTTTTTATTGCGATTGGCCAAAATGTAGTTGCTTACAATATTAATGCATATATACATTTGCCTATATACCAAAAAGTTAATTTAAAAAATGTAATTCAAAATTTTGCAAGCCATTTATTGTTGTAAAATTGATTTTTACTTGAAATTATTAATCTGTTAACAAATAGGCATTACAACAAGCTCGTTGGCTGGAAGACGTACGGAAACGTCTCCTTCTAGATGTTGATTCGGATGACACTGATTTTCATCCTTCTCCAGTCACACTGGAGCAGTTGCGGCAGTTGATCGATGCAGGAGTATCTGTTGCTCCCAAGAGATCAGTTGAGAGAGCGATGGCAGAGTTACAAGAGTTGCTCACGCTTGCTGAGGGTTGGGAGGAAAAAGCTAAAGGAATATTATGTGCAATGTAAGTGCAGTGTTATTTTAATCTCTTGTAGGATAAAGCTAGTTTTTAATATAAGAAGGAAGGAACTCGCTAAATTAACCAACCTAGTAAAAACAGGTAAATAAACTACCAATTCTCCAAGGTATGTTATTTTATAGATTCAAGCTACTTTAGACTGTAATTCTATAATTTTTTTGGTCAGTTAACTTATGAATTTAGCTTTTTAAAAGTAAATATTCCTGTTCATTTTATATTAACAGGACTCCAGTTCCACTTTCCATGGCTGTCTTAATCACAGAAAAAGCAAACCAGATTCCAGTTAACCTTCCACAATGCAACAAACTCACTGAGGTCTTAAGAAAAGCCAGAGCCTGGGATAACAAGGTTAAAAATTGCCTAACTAAATTCATAACAAAATTTGGGAATATTTTGTACCTTATTTTTTAAATTCAATTTTATGTACTGCCTTATCTTAAAGATTGTTATTTGTAACCTGTCGTTGCCTATTTCCTAGAATTTAAATTTAAATTAAACAAAAAAATGTTTTTTTTAAATATTCTATTTTTAGGTGAAAGCAATACAAGGCCAGGATTATTACCCTTATGTAGAGATATTGGACAACTTAGCTGCCCAAGCTAGAACTCTCTGTATCAAACTAGAACCTCTTAAAATGATTGAGGGACTTTTATCTAGTGCTCGAAACTGGAAAGAAAGGATGGCAAAGATCTTCTTGAAGAGAAATAGCTCTTTTTCGTTACTCCAAGTTTTGTATCCGAGGACTGATCCTAATTGTTCCGGGACAAAACCTAGAAGAAAGAAGATTAAGGAAAATGGAGAGGATGTAGTTGAGAGGAAAAATGATAAATCCAACAAGTAATTATTAAAATTTTGTAAATAAAAATATTAATTTTGTTGAATCTACATAGGTTGTATGTTGCTATTAGGGTAAAAAAAATAATAATTTATTTTTTTTTATTAATAAATTTTTTGTAGTTTTGCCTGAAAATTTATAAAATTTGATCTCATATTTTTTCGTGTATTTTTCTGTTTTTTATTTTAATTTCTATGTTTTTAGATTTGATTTTCAACATTCGATGAACGATCCAGCCCAAGTTGTATCCATGTTTAAAGAAGCTGAAAAATATGAATTAAAATTAGTCGAAAATTTAAGGAAGGAAAACGACTTAAAAGCTTCTGGGTTGCATTCCTTAAACAATTCACAAAATTCCGAGGTAAAGAATTTTTTAAAAAAGTTCTCAAAAATTAAAATTAAAAATTAATCTAGGCTAATTTATGTTAAAAATTATATTTAAATGTTATTTATTTTTATTATTAATATAAGATTTTTTTGTTTTTTTTGTAGTCAAATAATGATGATGATTCTAATCAAACATCTTACTGTATTTGTAAAAAGCCTTCCAGTGGTAAGCATAATATGTTATATAAAATAAAAATTACCAATGCTTTTTTTTATTATAAAATTTAGACATGTAAAAGTTTCAGAAATTTAATTTTTGTAAATTGTTAAGGTTTTATGCTTCAATGTGAAGTATGTCATGATTGGTTCCATACATCTTGTGTCCCTCTACCTAAACTTAACAACAATAAAAGCAAGGTATTATACAACTTATCAACATAATATGCCTAAAAAAATAACTCTTTCTTTTTAAATCTTTTAATAATTCGTCAAATTAAAAATTTTGTCGTAGCTCCAACAAGTTTATGAGCTAAAATTTCTATGTCCTCTTTGCCACCGATCCCGGCGTCCCCATCTTTCTTCCATCCTCTCCCTGCTTCTCCAGCTCCAAAAGTTGTCAGTGAGAATCCGGGAAGGCGAGGCCCTTCAGTGTTTAACTGAGCGAGCGATGTTGTGGCAGGATCGAGCAAGGAAGATCCTGGGAACGGACGAGTGCCAGTTGGCGTTAGTAGAAGCAATGAAACGAACTGGGTAAATTAACTTCAAATTTATTTTTATAGTAAGCACTTTGTCATTTAAAAAATAGAATAATCTGCAAAGATTAAAAAAGAAGGATCTTTTTAAATCTTGGATTTGTCTTTAAATGAGGTTTTATTTTAGAGAAACAGAGGAAAATGGAAAATCTAAAGAACAGAAAAGCAAAACTGATAATCAACCAGGTAATTATTAAAAAAAAATGTAATGCTTATGTGTACTTTGCTATTCCTTAATTGTGATAAAAAAAAAAAGTTTTTTTAAATTCTTTTTGTTTTTTTAGGCCACAAAGAGGGTCGAGATTTAATTGATGATACAATTGACGCCGTCATTCAAAGCTCAGCTAAAAAAAGCGAACAAACAGCAAGTGCCGTCGATACCCTACTAAGTGCAGCATCTCATGCAGAACGTCGCATTAGCAGCCAATCAGATATCAGCGATGCAAAATCGACCGACCACGAAGACTTGATGGAAGCGGCGGAAACTCTGGCAATGATTGCCACATTCACTGGAAATCCTGAACCCAAATTAGTCTCAAACCAGCCTCAAGGTGCCTCAAATTTCACTGTGTCTAATAATTTGAATCAAAATATCGATCTCACCTGTTCTGAAAGTTTATCTCCTGTTAAAAATGAAACTTCAACACTTAAGAAAAACGGAAACAACATAGCACAACCTGAAATAGTAGGAATATTTAATTTTTCTACAATTATTTTATGTATCTTAAATTTTATTATACCAAAAAAAAATTATTTTGACTTTGTTCGTTTTTTGGTTTGGTAACAGTTATATAACCAACACTAATTAACCTAGAGCTCTTAAAAACCCATGCAATTAAAAGTGTTTTTTAATAGTTTTTGAACCTAAAATAACGGGATTAACTGTGTGATTGCATTAAATTCTTACACAACTTTTCTACTAACAATCTACATCTTACAGGTAATTATATCAGATGAGATAAGAGTTGAGCTTGAAAACTTAATGTTGGAAGGAGATTTACTCGAAGTTACTTTGAATGAAACTCAAATTATTTGGAAAATTTTACAAGCTGCACAACCATTAAAAGATGAAAAAGGGTAAGTTTGTAAACTATTGTTTTGTTAAGATAAAAATATTTAGTATTTTGATAAAGGTAGGTAATTTTTAAATGTTTAAAATTTTTTAATTTTCTTTTTAGTTATGTTGATTTTATTGGGGAAGGAAAATCGTTGGATGTTGAAAAAACCAAACGAGAAAATATTGAAAAAAGGAAAAAGAAACAAAAGGTTTGAAAATATTAAAAAAATATTTTTTTCCAATTGTTTTTATTTGCAGGAGTATTTTAAATAAAATATTCTTGTTACAGGTTGATGATAAAAACAACAAAAAAGACAAAGTGGAAAGAAAAAGAAAACGCAAGGAAACAAAACAAGTTTGTAGAAATTTTAGGCAGAATTTTACAATTAACTAAAACAAAAAATTTCAACTTTTTAAAAATAAATCTAAAATTTTTAGGAGGTTGTTGCTGCAGCAATGGCATTGTCAACAAACGATGACGACGAATATGCTTTCTGTTCGGTAAGTGTGGCCACTAAGGGGCAGAGTACATGTCTTCAACCCATGGGTGATGAAGTTAATTGGGTTCAATGTGACGGGGGTTGTGAAGAATGGTTTCATTGTCTATGTGTAAATATCTCAGCATCGCAAGCAAAGGAAAGTGAATATGTGTGTACATCATGCAGGTATGTTCATTTGTTTTATTTTATGTATTTATATATCCTTAATATGTGCAACCAACTTTACGGTCTAAATTTAAGATAACTTTAGTCACCATAACGCAGTTTCAAGTTAACTTTTGCGGTTATTAATATGACCAAGTGTTCTAATTACTACACCACGCTGCCAGCCTAAATTTGTTTTTTACTGCTTTGGTTGCAACTTTTTGCTTTATTACATACGATGCAGTAAATTTTTTTGAATTTTTAGGGGTTTTTCACACCACAATCTTATTCTATCAAAACAACAGTCCAACAACCATCGGCCCCTAAAAAGGTCCACGTCTCGCGACAACTCAGATGCCAGCATGGACGTTGATATTATTAACACTGCACCCCCTTCACCTTGTAACACCTAATACTGTACCAATCATCTTTTTTGATTGATTTTTCGTTTCATTTTTTTACTTATTTCTGATATTCCTTCGTTGATGAAATATTTTTTGGTATTTTCCTTTCAATAAAATTTATTTCTTTTGTTTTAATATGTACCTCACTTGTTAAGGGAATAAATTGAAGTTAGAGGTTTTTTTAAATTTTTTAGTTTAAACTTTTTTAATGACCTAGGTAGACTACTCAAGTTTTTGGTCTTGTATAAGAAAATAAAACCTAATGTTAGTAAACCTCTTACAGGATTTTTTTATAAGCTGTCAGCTTAACAGTAATCAGTCATTCTTTAATTAAGTGTCTTTCAATTCTTCTTAATTGAGAACACAACTACTAAAAGATAATTCGATTTTGGCTGGTCGAGTCTACGTACAAGTATTTGTTAGATCTTTTGAATTTTTTATTTAATATAATTTTTTTTGTTTTATTTTATAACTTGTTTTAGTTTTTTTAATTCAAATTTTTACTTCCCGGTTCTTTCGGGTTCCCATTTCTCTACTTTCGGTGCCACCCTTGTAATTTTGAAAAGATATTTTGTCAATACGCTGCTGAGTTATTGTGGTCATATTATAACGCCCTGCGCTTTTTTTGGATCGAGAAGTCGAGTTTACGGTCTAATAGTTGAAGGTTTAAAATACATAATTACAGGGTCTGACAATTAGGCATTGGTTTCGGTAATCCTACTAAATAATGTAAAAGCTATGTGCATATTCACAGACTAAAAAGTAAAAAAATGTTGCGCATAAAATATTAACAAACAAACTAACGAAATATTTTTATTTTTGAAAAAACAGATTTTATCAAACTGTTAAATGATTTTTGATATATTTTTATGTAAACCCTTGCCTATGGAAATATGTCATCAGGAAAAAAGCATAAGCATTGGTCAGACAGAGTTCATGAAAGTGTAGTAAGTAGAAATAAAAGCGGACAGTTAAATCTTGTAATAAAAGGTGGTGCAGAAGAAATAAAATTTCCATATTTTGGACCTGTCAAGCATGAAAAAGTAATATATCACAGGTATAATTTCTATGTTTTATTGGTTAAAATAATTAAAATTGTATATATATACAAACAATTAAATAATAGTTTCCAATAACGAATTACAGACTTATTTTCAACTTAAACATTTGCCTGTAATTCTGGAAAATATTACATTAGCAGATTAGTATACTTACTTAGTATCAGGCAGGTTTTCGCAGCAGTGGCACTTTTTATTCTTTTAATTTTAAGTCCAAATATTAAATGTTTTTACCTTTTTGATTTTGTAGTGGGAAGATTCAAGATGGAGAAATATTATTAGAAGTCAATGACCAAAGTGTGGTGGGTTTAACCTTATATGACCTTAACAATCTTATTAAACAAGCTCGTGACCCTGCCAGGTTCAAAACAGTTAAGGAAGGTAAAATATCAGGATTTTACTGTTTTAAGAACTAATAACTGAAGGGTTTTAAAATTGCACAATAAAGGAACTAAATATTTATTTTGTTGATTTATTACAAGGTATATATGAATATTTTCACAGGTCGTATATTGTTTCGAAAAGTGTGTATGTCATTTTAGTAGGCTTTTTTTTAATATTCTCTTTATACAGTAAATTAAGTAGTGGGTCAATAAACTTGTTTTAAATTTCTTATAATTATAATTGTGTTATTTTAAAATATATTCAGCCTTTACTACACCATCATGTTATTATATATTATGTTTGGCAAGAACATATTAATATCATTTATGATCAATATCAAACTCCACATGAATTTTAATATAATACTTATTTTATTTCTTTAAGTTTATTGCCAACTGTTTATGACACATATTACATTAAAAACATTTAACCAAACACTGCATGATATTTTAAAAATTTTTTTTTTAAATTTTGTTTAAACTTTTTTCTATTATTGTTTAACGTTTTTAGGCTTCATAAATCTTAAGTTCATTATTATACCAATAACAACACATATCCAAGGAAAGCTCATTTAAGTGCTCTTACGATCTATTCTATTATTTCTAGGTCCAACTTTGAATAAAGACCTTAAGCTGTATTTAAGTCAACGGTTTAATAAAGATTCGGTGGACCACCAGTTACAAGCTGCTATAAGAGATAATCTCTATTTAAGAACACTCCCCTGTAAGTGTGATAAGTCGTTATTTATTATCTAGTAAAATTGGATGAATTTATTAATAAGATATTAGTTAATTTTTTTATGATACCAATTTTATATATAAACTTCATGTAATTTTCTAACTGAAGTAAGACCACCAACTAAGTAGTATTTGTCTTCTTATTTATTGTAACTAAATTTATGTTAAATTTTATTTATAATGTTAAAATAGGTACGCTGGGTGACCTAAAAGACCCGTCAATGTGCCTATAACAATAAACGTTTTTAAATGTTATAGAGATATATGTTAATTTAAATTGTTCACAAAAATGCGAATTTTTTTTTCTGTTGCAATATTGTAATATTTATGGTATATATATTTTTGTTTTTTTCATTGATGCACAAAAACCTAAAAAAAATTTATTTTTGCTTTCAAATAATTTTTTTAATATTTATGCTCCAAATATTTATGTTTCCACACACCCAGGTACAACAAGGAAGTTAAGAGAGGGGGAGATTGATGGTGTCGATTACACATTTTTGACGGTTGAACAATTTCAGGAATTAGAGAAAAGTGGAGCTTTACTCGAGAGTGGAATATATGAAGGTAAATAATATTTTCAATATTCGATAAAAATGCCCTGTCAAAAAAATCAAATGCTTTGCATAACCATAAAAGATAATTTGAGTGTAACTTTATACTGTTGTAATTTAAGACTAATGACATTTTAATATTTGATGTTGTAACATAATCTAAAAAAACAAATGAAGGCGATTTTATATTTATTAAACTTCCCTAGGTATTTGTTTTTTTCATTATTGTTTTTTATATTAAATCAGCATTAGCAAAAATAAATTTTTTCTTTTGCTTAAAAACGAATTATTTTTTGGTAGGGAATTATTATGGGACCCCTAAACCCCCACCTGTTCCTTTATCCTCACCCCATGTAAGGAGATCAAACTCAGCAAATGATCTTCCAGGGATGCATCCCTCTTCAGATGGTAAGAGGAAAAGAAATCGATCTAATATTGAACCACAACCTTCTTCAAATGGTAAGTAGTTATTATAAGAGAGTTGAATATTATAGTGTTATGTAAGCAAAAAAAAAATATTTGTGCAAAATAACTAATAAATATTTTTTCATTTTTTACTTTTTTTATTGTTTTTTGTTAAATTAAAAAAAAAATTTTTATCAGCTTCGACTCCAAATCGAGGGCACCTGTTTTCCTCTTCTTCTGACACTGAGAAAAAACCATTATCTGTTACAACTAAGACCAATTCAGCTGGTAAGGAACCACCTCCTGTTTCAGCCAAACCAAATTCCAGCCATACCTCACCAAAAAGTAAAATTATGTTTTATAGATTTTTTTTAAAATAAATATTTGTAATTCAAAATTAACTTTGTTTGATTTTATGATTATAATCTGTTGAAATACTTATGCTAAGCTTTTATGCAGTGGAGTTTTTTGTAATTCTAAATTAATTTTACTGATATATTCCAGATGTGAAACCAACATCACCGACCGACAGTCCAGAGAAAGAACTTGGTAGTTTACCTGAAGGTTGGGAAATGGCAAAAACTGAATCGGGAGATTTTTATTTTATCGAGTAAGTCAAAACTATTTTGTTTAAATGAATTTTGGGAAATGAGTGTTTGCAAGTTCAATATTTTTGGTTAAATAATGATTGATTGTAAGCCGATATGTTTTTAAAGGAAAATGTGTTAATATTGGTGTTATATTACATTGTGTATAGGCAATGTAATTAATGCTTTACTTTTTAAAATTAAAAATTCAATATTTTTAACATGCCAGTAACTTTGTATGATTTTTTAAAAATTAATTTTTATTTTTAAAGTGGTAATTTGTATATGTACCAATATGAGTCTTGTCACCTTTCAAATTATTGCATAATTGATTATTTTAAGTTTTATTGATTTTAATTGAACTCTTTAGTTTTATCTGTTGTGTATTGTTTTTTTAAAGTAATACCAAGTACAATTATTTACACTTGAAAACTTTTATTATTTGTCATTTTCTGTTTTATTCTAATATTGTACAAATTTTTAAAAATATTTTTTTGTAGGTTTTTATTAATGACATGACAAAGTAAAAATTATAAACTTAATTTTGCTTTAAAAATCCACCAAATATAGTTTTGTGTATTTAAGTAATTTTTTTAATTGTTAAACTTTTTAATTTTTAGTCACATTGGTAAAAAGACCTCTTGGGTAGATCCAAGGTTGGAGAAAACGGGAAGAAAAAACCTAGAAGATTGTGCAGATGATGGTTTGTTTAAAATTTAATTATTTTTATATAATTTTGCAGAAATTCAAACACTAAATAAAATTAATTCAACCAACCACTTTTAAATATTTACTTTTATATTAAACATTTCTAAAGTTTACGTCCAAAAATTTTACTGTTTTCAAATAATTTTTACATAAATCCAACAACTAAAAATTAAACTTTGCCAACCACTTTTAGCTTTTTAAGTGTTATATTAAATATTTGAACAGTTTTAGGAAGCTTATATCATTTTTTAAAATGTTCATACAAGGTTCTGTTATAGCTGGTCAGAACTGTGGTATTACTAATAGGTTTTTTCTAGGAGTTAACCACTTAATATATTGTATGTTTTATTATTACTAATTTAGTCCATATTTGACCCGTCTGGTCACCTAATTAAATTTAAATAATGATATTAAGTCTTGTGTTTGATTAAACAGAGTTACCTCATGGCTGGGAGAAGGTAGATGACCCACAGTATGGTGTTTACTATGTAGAGTGAGTACTTAACATTTTTACTTATGTTGTGAAGTGTTTTCTTAGGAGAAAAAGTGTTTTAATTGTGGTGTGTAGGAATTACGCAGCATTATATTATACATTAAAAATAAGTTCGAAGTTTACTATTTTTTGTAATTTGTAAAAAAACTTTAGAGCTTAGTTTAAAAAATGTTTTTGAACTTTTAAAATTTTTTTTTTATGTAGTCATATTGACAAGAAAACTCAATTTGAAAATCCTGTTCTTGAAGCAAAAAACAAACTCCAAAAAAACAGTTTAGAAAGTCCTGAAAATCAAAATGATACTCAAGAAAATAATGGTAAATAATATATTTTAAATAACTGTCACTTTTTTAAATCCCTATTTATACTAAAATTAAAACTGTAAATAAAAAAAAAGAAACGCAATCGTTTTTGTTTATTATTAGACATCAACACAAAAAAATGAATTCTAATATATTTTTTGTTTTAATTTTAGACCAAATTGATGGTAGTCCAACTAACGAAATCCCAAACGACACAGAAGAATTTATTTTCACAAATGACCCTACTAAACTTAAGGGGACTTTTAATTTGGTTCCAATAGAGAAAAGTTCCCAGGGCTTTGGGTTTACTATAGTCGGAGGTGATGACCCAGATGAGTTTCTTCAAATCAAAAGTGTTGTGCCAGATGGTGCCGCGGCACAAGCCGGGAATATTGAACAAGGTTCAAGCAATATTTTATCAAAATTTTAAAAATTTTTTATGAATTAAAATTAAAAAAAAATTTTTTTGAAAATGTTGTAAAAATTTTAATTTTAAGTTTAAATTATTTTAAAAATTTTAGGTGATATAATAGTTAATGTTAATGATCATTGTGTGCTTGGTTGGACTCATCCTGATGTAGTAAAGTTGTTTCAAGCCATTCCTATCGGACAGATCGTCACTCTCAAGTTGTGCAGGTTTGTTGGTTTAAAAGTTAAATGTGATTTTAATGTGCTACTAGTACAAATTAGGATTTCAGTAATAATTGTTTTGGTAATTTAATGGATATTTTTGATTAGAATAAATATTTTTGTTGTTTTTTGAAAGTTTTTTTTTATTTTATTATTTGCTAAACATAAGCGTTTAAAATATCCTAATGTATGTTATTTTGTTAAATTGTGTTTATTTGGTCTATGGATGATGAATTGTTAACTTGGACATTTTGTGTACACTAAATTTTAAGCGTTTGTTTTCTATAAACAAAATGTGTTAACTTTTTATCACCTTAACTCTATAAAACACAATTTATTTATATACATTTTAAAAAATGACAATTCACCAAATTATAGCAATAATATTTGTTATTTAATGTTATTAAAATTTTTATTTTTAGAGGTTATCCACTGATGATTGACTCTCAAGATCCTGACACCAACCTTCTAACAACATATGCCATCAACCCTGAAGATCGACCTCTGGAGGAGTTTGAAAGACAGCTCCGGATGTTGAATAATCAACTCGAGAACAATAGCCAAGGTAAGTAGCTTAAAACATCTATTAAGATTTAAAATACAACTTTTTGCTATATTTAAAATAATTTTGCCTTTTTAATGCTAAAAACACAGTTATGAGTTAAAAACAATACAGTTATTACTAAGTAATTTTGCTAAATAATTAACATTTGATTTAATTTTTAATGTTGTATTCTGTAGGTATGGATGATAGTCCATCTAAATCAATGCCAGATATCTCATATAATCCAAACCAGTTTAATATGGACAAACTTGCTCTAAATCAACAAAATCAATATAACATGTACATGCCAAGGTAAAGTGTGTAGGTTTAAGCATAAACTAACAAACAATTTGATCAATTAAAAAGAAAAATTTAAATTGTATTTTAATAATAAAAAATTTTAATGCTTAAGGTTTAGTAAAAATTAACAGAATAAAAAAAAAAAAACTTAGAAAAATATTATTTTAATCAATTTAGGTCAGGTAGTATGGGAGCCTTACCTGCACCCATAGTAATGCAAGTTATAATCCACAAAGGAGATCAGGGATTTGGATTTACAATATCTGACAGTCCACTTGGTCAGAGAGTCAAACAAATATTAGACTCCATGCGATGTAGAGATTTGCTGGTTAGTTTATAATTTTAATAATAAAATTTTAAATTACAATGTTTTGCCATGTAGAATCAGGCCGTTTGGTTGTATAAAAAATTTGTTTTGGTTAACTTTTAAATAAGTAAGAATGTTTTTATGAGCTGGTGTTAATTAAAGTCACTTTTTCTAACCAAGACCAATAGACATGACATTAAACTATACAATTTTAATTTTACATTGATCTAATGTTAGATACCAGCATTTACTATTTCGTTGATATCAATAAAGCTTTAGATGCAAATTCAGCCTTTTTACATCAAAAATAAATCTAAATATTTATGTTTATATTAACTATGACAATAAAACGTTTTTATAATTTAAATATTCTTTTTTCAAATATTTAGTTTTAAATTTACAGGAATCAGATGTTTTACTTGAAATCAATGGCACTGCTGTTCAAAACATGCCACACAACAACGTTGTTCAAATCCTTAAAGAATGCCCCCGCAACGCTGCGGCCATATTTGTTATCCAAAGAGGCCCAAATCCACATTATGACCCTAACCATGGGGCCCATCTAAATGGGGGAATACCCCAGCAGCATGGGGCACCTGTGCAGCATATGCCAAATTACAGACAAAGATTAAAGGTAGAATTTTTTATATTTTTAAATTTAAATATCTTTTTGTTTTTTATTAGTTTTTTATTAATTTAAAGCATTTCATTATTTACTATGTCGAAATATCAATATTTTAATTAATTTTTATTATTTAAATGTAAATATTATTTTTCTTGCTATTCAGGAAATAATGATGGTAAGATTTTAGATTTTAATTAAAATTTTAATTTGCAATTTTTAATTATTTAATTTGAAATGATTTGGTTATGGTTAAGTTAAATGGTTGCTTTGTTATTTAAGAATATTTTAAATATTAAAATATTCTAATTTTTATGTTTTTTTTTTAAGTTGTTTTAATTTAATTAATTTTTATAATTTTAAACAATGAATATTTATATTTATTTAAATGTGATAATTTTTTAATTTAAAAATATTTTTATATAATAAGTATATAAGTATCTCACAAAAGCTTTGCAAATATTAATTTTATTTGTATTTATTTTAAACCTGTTTTTATTAACAAAACCAGAATTATTATTGCTATATAAAAATTTTGAATTTTTTTCAACATTTTTATTTTTTCGATGTTTAAAATTTGTATCCAATTTGTCGTGTTTTTATTTTTGATATTTTGAAATGTTTAAAATTTTTTCTCAGAGGTCACAAACAGAACCAGGACTCGGCAGTGAAAATGGATCGGTAGTATCAGCGCCCCCTAGTGCCAACATGGCTGCTCCAGGTAATATTCACCCAATGAATGCCCTGATGAACGAATACCGATCAAAACATTCTGGTTCGTAATACTAAATTTTGTTGTCCAATATTTTTAGTTATTATTATTCAAATGTCATCAATTTATTTTTAATTTAATTTGGTGATTAGTATCTAAATGTTAAAATTAATCATTTTAACTGGTTTTAGTTGAAAAGAAAAGTTATTTGTAAATAAAATATAAATTTTTATATTATAAAAAAATTATTTTTATGATTTACTTTTTGTTTTGCATGACTTTTATTTTTATTCTAAAACCTTATTAGTTCCGCAAAGACAAGAACAGCATGCTCCCCCTGTTTCTAATTATCAACCTTATGGTGGACAGTAAGTCAAATTCAAATTATTTTAATTTATTTTCAATTTGAATTCTGTTAAGTATAACTTGCTATATCATACATCCCATGCTTACCAATAAATATTATTCATTTTCAACTTATTGTTAATTTTAATATAATTTATATATTTTGCAATTATTATAAACCTAATTTTTTATTGGTCTAAAAATGAAAAGTTAATATTTTCACTATTATTTGGAAATTTGACATCCTTTGTAATTAATAATTTTTTAACATTGTAAATTTTTTTTCAGGAGTTTATATCACAATCCTCACCAGCCAGCAGATAATTACATCGATCTTCAAGTTGTTCTGAGAAGAGAGGAATCAGGTTTTGGATTTCGAATTTTGGGTGGAAACTATCAAAATGAAAGTGTAAGAAAATATTTTATCCTCACCTTTTTTAAAACCTATATGTCACTCCATTTGGTACTGGTTAATAGCCTATTGTTGACATTTTAATTGTCGTAATTTGGTTGCAACTGTGAACTAATATTTGTATGTGATGGTTTACCTCAACCTTTAATAAAACTTTTGGAATTATTAGGTAACAATTGGAGCCATTATCCCTGGGGGTGCTGCAGATAATGAAGGAACTTTAAGAACTGGAGATGAATTATTAACTGTTGATAACCAGAAGGTTACTAGAATGGGACATAATCAGGTACAAAAAAAAATCAATTTTAATTTTTAAGACTGCCAAAATTTTTATTAACAAAGTATTTTTAAGGTAACTAAAAATAATTTTTTTGCATTTTTTGCAAGTTTTAAAAATAAGCTATTATTTACAAAATAATATTTTTAGGTTATTGGTTTAATGGGAAATGCTGCAAGAAATGCAATTGTTAAACTTGGGATAAGAAGAAGAGTTGGGGCAACACGTAAGTAAAACACTTTCTTAACTAAAAACTTATGTAAACCTAAATTGTTGTTTTGAATAATTTTATTTGTTTTTATATAGAATTAAACTAATTTTATTTTTTAATTAGAATTAAATTTGTTTTTTTAGTATTTTTTTCGTAAATTTAACACTTTTTTTGTAGAAATAGCTCTTCAACAACAACAGCAACAACATCAACAAGCCAAATACAACCGACCTCCCAACTTGTCGAGACCCAGCAGTCGCGGTCCTGTGTCTTCACCCCCAAATCTTCTTCAACCATTTGATATAATTATCCACAGAAGGGAGCATGAGGGTTTTGGTTTTGTGATAATTTCCTCTGTCAAAACTTCAGGTTAGTTTTTTTTAAAAAATAATTTTTTATATTTTTTTTGTTAAATCATTTTTTTAAATTAAAAAAAATCCCCTTTGTGTTTCAGGGGCCAACATATTAGCCCCCCATAAGATTGGCAGAATTATCGAAGGATCCCCAGCAGCAAGGTGTGGCCATCTACGAGTAGGAGACAGGATTCTAGCGGTCAACAGTCACGATATTACACATTTGCATCACGGTCAAATTGTTAATTTGATAAAGGATTCTGGGTTTAGCATTGCCTTGAGAGTTTTGCCATTGGAAAATGATGATGATGAAAAACCACAACACCAGCAAGAGTAAGAAGCTATATGTTGTCAATTTTTTTTTTAACCACCTTTTTTTCTCTTGTCAGTTTTAAACTTTAGTTGAAATTTTTTTTGTCAGAATTGTATTTTTTTTCGTTGTTGTCAGTTTTAAACTTTAGCTGAATTTTTTTTTGTTGTCAGTTTTGTATTTTTTTGTTTTTGTCAGTTTTAAACTTTAGTTGAAATTTTTTTCAAATTATTTTTCTACAGGTAATATTTTTTATTATCTCATGCATTTGTTTAAATAAATTTGATATTAAACATCATTAGGATATTTTAAACAAGACCTTTAAAACGATTTAAAACGAATTCATATTTTCAATTATTTTTATATTTAGTGACTATATTGCGATTGAACTGCATAGATCCAAGAAAGGATTTGGGTTTGGTATAAGAGGTGGAAAAGAGTATGACATGCCCTTGTATGTGTTAAGAGTTGCTCATGATGGCCCAGCAGCTCAAAGTGGCTTAGTTAAGGTATTTGATGGTTTATATTATAAATTTTTTTTTAATAGCTTATTGGTTTTTTTTTTTTTAATTTTAGTACAAAATTTGTAAATTTTTTTTAATTTGTGTTATGTATAACCATTTTATTTTTATGTGTTGTTTAAACTGTGATGTAATTGTACTAAGAAGATATGCCTCAAAAATGTATGCTAACTTTTTATTATTTTTATATCAACCTAGATATACAAACAATTTTTTAATCTGATTTTTGATTTTTAGGTTTAAAAGTTTTATTTTTGATTCAAATTTTTTTTCTTTAAATACAAGGTTGGTGATATTTTGGTTGAAATAAATGGCCACAGTACAGTAGATGTACCTCACTCACATGCAATTAACCTTATCAAACAAGGAGGACAACGTGTTCAACTATTACTTCAAAAAGGAAATGGAACAGTTCCAGAAATAGGTAAGTTATTCTTCATTTTCTTATTTAAAATTATTTTAATATCATCTTTTGAATATTATTATGCAGCCATCTATTCTAATTGATAATAATTAAATAATTTGTTAAGTTTTGATTGGTTGAAATAGGCCTATCTACATTATATTGTAACTATGCTGCATTTGTATGAGATTACACATTAATTATAATTAAGCAATACTTGCTATGCTATTATGCATTATTTTAAAAAATTTTGCATGATATTAAATGACTTCATCAAAAAAACAACATAAATTAATTTAATTTTAACAAAGTACATTTATTGACCTTTTTCCTATAGTAATATTTTTGCCTTCAAATATAAATTTTAACATGATTATTTTTTAAGGTTTTTTTGCCTTTTTTTATATTTTTTTTGTAAAAACTTTAAATCAACTGTTTGTGCTATGCAATTCAAAAACCATGTCTGTGTAATTAACTTGTCAACAATTTTGTCGCATATTTTGTTGAATGCAATGTTGTAATTAAAGTTGCATGCTAATCTATCCACAGGTAATTCATATCCACCTACAAATCAGAGTAGAAGTCGGAGCGTTAATGACTTACTTATGTCGAGCTAATGGTAATTTAAATACACACACAGTAGTCAAAACACGCACGCCTCTTAGTCTAGTGTAGAATTATATAATAAAGTCACTATTAAAAATGTATTTAGTTACATTTTTTGTGATTATAGAGTAAAATTTTGTAGTTCGGTGAAATGGGTTTTAATTTTTTTGCCGTGGTGATTGTTTTTTGGATAGTAACATATTAGTATTTTAATTTTTTGTGTGTTTTTTCCTAAAACGTTTAGTAAAATGAATCCATTTAGTATTTTGGTTTATTTAAAAAAAAATAAACAATATATTTTTTTAACTATTATATTAATTATGTAGGTTTGTTTTGAATTTGGCAATCAAAACAATTTCTTGTACACCAAAGCATGACATGTGTTTGCTTTATAGCTTGCAAAATCTCACTTACAGTTTTACATTTATTTACTAACTGCATCCAAAGAGTTTAAATTTCTTGATTGACTTTAGTAAAATTAATTTGGTTAATTTTTAGAAACAAATTCAAGTGGCAGTGTGCAATCCCTGACTTCCAGTGCTATTTCTGGCCCTGAATCTGCCAACCGTGCTGCTAAATCTCTTCAACAACATAATGGATCCCATAAAGCCCCTCCTTCACCCACCAAGGCTCTTTTACCCAACCTTAATCCCCGCCAGCAAGCTCGTAGAAGGGCCAACTCTTCGGGTGAAGTTTTACCCTCTGCGACCCAAGTTGCAGCTCAATTAAGAATGCGAAGGGCTATCACCCCCAACCCTACATTGGTACCAAGACCAAATTCAAGTAGTGATGAGGATAAAGTTAATATCAATAAAAACATGAAACCAGGTGAAAAAAAAGACTTCGATTCTCCAGGTTCGCCGAGTCATCCTTTAACAACAAATGATGATGTCACTTCTCCAACCCTGACAACTGACTCAGCAAAAACTGATGAAATTATGGAGACGAATGGCGACATTGCAAATTCTGGAGCTTTAAAAGAAAGTAACAGCAAAAAGAAGAAGTCACCAAAAAAGAAATCGAAAACAAGTAAAAGTGAAAAATCAAAATCAACAAAAGTCGGACTCTGGCTCTCACCCAAAAACAAAGGAAAAGATCAAAAGAAATAAAATTATTAAAATTTTTAACAAAAAATCAATGTAGTAAATACATATTCACTTATGTTACAAAATTGCTCTTACAATTGCATCAACTTTTGTTTTTAATCGAGTAAATTAAACAATTAACTACACCTATTAGTTCTATATTTTCACCAGCATATTAATATTATATTTTTTTAATTAAATCACAAACCACATGTATACTTGCACTACTGTATGGTACATTATATTTTTGTAAACATTCCATTAATTTAATGTTTTAATAACTTAAATAAATTTAAAAATATGTTTTTTGAATTATTTTTTTCTTATGTCATAATCTATTTTTGTTAAACTGCCCTAAGAATTAGAGCTGTCCAAAATGAAAGTAGTTTTGTATTTTGTGAAATCTTTGTAAAAACTTTTTTTTGATATGAAATAAATTGTACTCGTGTTTTATTTAAAAAAAACTATTTTAACATATTACACAATAGCAAGTGGTTATAAGGTGCTAGTAGTTATTTTTTTTGAGATTTCGTAAAGTTTTAAATCAAATTAATTCCATGTTGTTAAATGAAATGTTGTCAATTTTTTTGTCGATTGTATTTTTGTAAACTGCTCGATCTTTCATCAAATGTTGTTAAAATTGTTAAATAAAATTAAATATTATCTTCGTAAAATACATTTAAGTTATTTCTAGGTACCCAACTAACATAAAAAAAAATTGTTAAAAATTGGTATGTGCAAATAAAAAACAGGCCTTATGTAAATGCCGAGAAGCTAAACAACTTTTTTTCAGCACTTGAAGTTCTGGGTTCGATTCCTAGTCGTAACATGATTGGTTTAGATGTATAAGTTTTCTTACTAGCCACGAAAAAATGGCTGAATAAAAAATCTAAACTACCGATGAATTGTTTAGACGGTAAGATGCAGACAGATGTTCGCCGCTAACTGCCATGCCTTTTAATACAGGTTTTTTATCAGGTAACCAGGGCATTAACCTCTGTCGCCAATCTGAGAAAGACCCCACGATTCCAATGACGTTGCATAACAAATTTACACTGTACATGTAGTTAACGATAATAAATGGTGCATATAAATATAAACAAGCTGCTATGGTGAAGGTTACAGCATCGGCAAGCACGCATAACGACGTTGTTAATATAGATCGTTTTACTAATCCAACCAATAGCTTGTCGGAAGATCTGGAAATCAAATACTTATGTAAACAGACAAATTTGCAATTAAATCAAAAAAATGTAAAATTTAAGCGGCCAAAACTCTATCGGGTCAACAACATTTACTTACGGTGACATTGAACGCTGGAACATTGAATGTCGTTTCAGCGGGTAAACAAATAATCCCAGTAATGTAATTTGCATTGCTACAGAACCAGCAAATAACACGACCAATGGCGTAAGCGTGTGAGATACCTCAACGCAGCCAACATCACTGGTTTGGAATTCCCAAACAGCAATAGTCAGCACCATACCTTAAAAAGAAAACCGCAGTGTTTTTGCAAACAACCAAAAAATGGAAATAAAAATTCTGGATTAAAAAAGAATGATTAATAAAAAGGAACTTGTAAGATGTACCTGTTACCATCATTATTAGAAAAACTGGCAAAATAAACGCGCTTAAAACTCTTGAAATCTTGTTATACATTGTTGTTAGTGATGGCTCTCTATAACATGAACGTTGTCTAGCCCACAAGAAACTGTAAACCACAGCAATTCCAGTGGCATAAAAGATAAAAGTAAAACTCTAAAGAAAATTCAAAAAATGTTATAACAGCTTAACGATAGATGATACACATTAAAGTTGTTTTACAAAAACAATGTGTTGTTGCCTATATCAAGTTTTGTTTTTTTGTTAAATTTAATTTGATAGTTAACCTGCATAATTTTACACAACAAATCTGAAGATCGAATTGTATATAATATTGGATGATCACTTGAAGCGTTTAAAAATGAAAAGACGGCAGCTACTAAACACAGATTGTCTAGAGAAGGACTTGATTTTTCTAAACAACAAAAAAATTATAAATAACTTTTTATGAGTGCTATTATGTCAATATTATGTTAATATATTATGTTGCGTATTATTTACGACAAGGCTATTGCCTAATTCTTGCATTAGGTAGAATATAAAAGTCTACAAAAATTAATCTCTTACTTTTTCTCTTAGTTGATTTTCTCGTCAGCTGATTTCCATTTCGCAAAGATTCTTGTTTTTGTTTCATTTTTCGGGATAATCGTACCCGGTGAATAATAAGGGCAACGAGAACATATATTGCTGACAGAGATATAATAAATCCAACAATGATAAATGCAATACGTGATCCATCGTCATTTTTACCGACGTTTTCTTGTTGAGGTGTAGTGGTAATATTTTGAATGTACTTTGTTGTTTCTATGAAAAATAAGGAAATTAAGTCAAAATATATCTGAGTAAGGCGTAAGTATAATTCAAATTTTTAACATATTTTTAACTAAAATAACTATTATTAATTTATTTTTAAAAAATAAGTTACCGTAGGTAGTATGCGTCGTTTTCTGACCTTGGGTTGAATTTTTTCGAAGGTTAAATCCCATTGTATTAATCTTTAACAATTGTATCTTAACTTGAATTACAAAATCTAGCGTTAAGTAAAACTAGCGTTAAACAAATTTTTACAAAACTTAAATACACTCCTATTCGTTTGTGGTCATTTAGCAATTTTTAAACATTTTTTTAAAGCGATTACTTGAAAAAAAATTCTTCTATTCCACGTGTAGTTTTTGACTAAATGCTTATTTGGTCTTTTCTTTAACGTCTTGAAATTTTTTAGTTATGTTTTTTATGTTTAACTCAATAGCTTATCTAAATAAAAAAAAAATAAATAAAACCGCAGTTTTTATGTTACCAACTATAAGGTTGGCGTATTTCGTAATATACAAGATAGTACTATGATGAGTTATTATAACATGAATATAATTCTCCCATCAAACACTATCACCACGTAAAAACAAAAATCAAAACTTCGTTTTATTACAGTGCCTTTTTATACTTTTAACGGTCATATTTATTTTACCCATTTAATTAATGCATTTTTTATCTGTTCTGCTATTTTAGGGGAACTAAAAGTCGAACCTCTTTTCGATATCTTGAATCAACATCTAGAAAAGATATAAAATGTTGTTGGGTTTTATCTAATCATTAACTTTGTTACGAGTATAAGTAAACATACGATATTAAGGCATGATTAATACTCAGCATAATAAATAAAATACCCGCAAACTTAGAAGTTTCGTGCGCAATAAATTAACTTGCGAGTCGATAGATCTTTTTTATTAAAAGAAAAGCTAGGCTTTTTCGTAAGTTTTTTTCTAATATTATTTAGTGAAAAACATATATATTTTTTTTACCCTTTAACTTTTTAAAAAATGTATTAATTCTATTGTTTTAAAAAAAATTCTAAACAAATGCGTGCTGGAAAACATGTAGTCACCTAAATTATGACGTTATTATTTTATAAGATTTCTATGCCATCGGTATTTTCTCCTCAGGCGACATACTAGAGCCTTGAGGTAAAGTGCGATCAACTATTTGCGAGTACAATGTACAGACTGAAGTAACGTGTTAAGTGTTTTGCTATTAAAGGTTTACAGAACAACTTATATTATTTTAGATGATGTGAATAGTTAACAAATGTGTTATTGACTTACTAATACACAGTATTTGAGTATATATTGATGTTTAATCAGATGATCTATTTTAATTGGTTTTATTGAAGACGGTTTCCTGTGAATTTAAAAACTAAAATAAAGAACCTTTTCCTGGAAATAATATTTTAAATAGAGTTCGAAACTATAGTGTTTGGATGTATGTTATTTTTTTTTTATTTTTTTTATCGATATTTATGAATATTTGATTTAACTTCCTTTCGAGACGAGACAGCCTGGTAATTTTTGTGAAGAAAATAAAAACAGAGAAAGAAGGTTTAGAGTAGAGCTACAATATGTGACGTCACAAAGCGACGACGTGATTACTCAAGCGTATCGAAACGCACAATTGTTTACGAGACAAACGAAATTAAATCTTGTAAATTAAAATCGAATAAAAAATAACAAAAATTAGAATTTTTTAAAAGGTTAAAATATTTTTAAAGGATTTTAATTAATTCGGTGTCTGGAAATATTTATAAATTCTTTTTTGATTTTAAACCATATAAGGTCCTTAAAAAAATTATAATTATCGGTTATAAAAAAGTTTAAATTTAATTGGGCTTACTTTTTTTTTAAATAAATTTTTAGGTTTAACAAATATCGAAAAAATATTTATTAATTAACCAGTATTTCGTTCAAATATTTATTGGTTTATAGATTATTATATACGTAAACTTTATTAAAAATTAGTGATTTGCCAAGGAAATGTAATGACAGGTAAATAAATGTTTAATTAGTTCAAAAACTTCTGTAATAACAAGACGGGCTAAGTTTTTTTTTTATTAGTTTAATATACAAATATATAACTAGGTTTTTAAAATTTGTTATTTAAGTGTAAGAAGAAAATATAAGAACATTTACGTTGTTGCAGGCTTTATATTTCGGTGTTTGGGATTTTTCGGGTGTTTAATAACCCTGGCATCTTCTCTAAAATGTAGGCGATGCAATTCATTGCTGTCTATAGATGCTTGCGAAAAAGCCCAATGCAGTTTAGAAGAATGCGACATAATAGAAATAGACGGTTATGGCATCTGTCACACCTTTGTTAATTTTGACACAACTGGAGATGGACACACTGTAATCACAAATATTATTCCACAGGTAAAGGTTGGTGATATTCTTAAACTAAAATATGATTTTATTTATATACGTTAAAAGTCAAAATTCTTCTACTAAAACGCATTACTTAAGAAGGACATTATGCAACTTGTTTTTTGAGAAATTTTATTTACTTTTAGGTGAGCCAAAATGGGTTGTCAACCGCAATAAAACAGGGCTTTTGCGACCATGATTTTCGTTACAATATATCGTGCCAGTGTGCTACTGAAGATTGCAACAAACTGATATCGTTTCCTTTTTACGAAATTTCAACAACGACCCAATCCGATCCTAAAATTGAAAATAACGGTAATTAAACTGTTACAGTTAAAATCCAAATAAAGTAAACAACATTTAAGGCTAGGATAAAGATAAAATGTAATTGAACTTCTATAAACTTACGTTTTTATATTCTTATTCTAGAAGGCCCTGGATTTATGCCAGTTATAATTGGATGTACATGTGTCGTGGTATTTATATTAGCATTGGCTGGTTTTCTATGGTTTAAACGTATTCGAAAACAAAAACTTATTGCTAAAGACGAATACGATGTAAAGCTACCACCAGGTAGTAGGTTATCGTGTGATGATGCTAGCTTGATCGACGGGGGTTGGGACGAAAGTGGAAAACATAGTTACTCGGCATATAAGTAAGTAGTTTTAAATATTTTACCCCCAGCGCACAAGATAAATATTAACGCATTACAAAACTTTTATTTGACATAACATATAATTAATAAACTTGTACGACAGATTTTTTTACTGCTGTTGCTAAAAATACATTACTTTGTAAGTTTTGAAAATTAAACAAGTTACAAATAGTGCTTGGCATGTATAATTTTCTTGATACGTGTTCGTCTAGTCAACTATTTTTTTTACTGATAGTAATAATTTATATTAATATGTGTTTAACAGATATTCATCCAGTATTGCAACTCAATATAGTAGAGGGTCGCGTGGTGCTGCATTAAATCATAACGACCAAAACCTACCAATAGAGTTGCAACAAATTATTGGTAAGTTAAGGACTATTTTATCAATTTTAAAAGTCATTCACGGAATTGCTTTTGCTTTTTTATGGATACCAGTTCAATGTAAATGTGTTGGCAAAATTTCTAAAGTATGTAAACATCACCAATTCCCTAGTTTCAATTTTTTTTATCAAACTGTTGATGTTTTTACAGGACGTGGTCGTTTCGCTGAGGTTTGGAAGGCAAAACTACAACAAGATGGCGTCCATCATCAAGTTGTTTCAGTTAAAGTTTTCAGACTTCGAAACAACGGGGCTTGGAGACAAGAAAAGGAAATTCTACACGAACAGTAAGAACATAAATTATAATGAAATCAGTTGAAATATTTCAGTATATATTCATCAATTTATTTGTATATGTTAAGTTGGATGAGGCACGAGCACATTATAGAGTTTTATGCATCGGAACAACACACGGTTAGAGGTCGTTTACAATTTTGGTTGATTACTGCTTACTACCAGCAGGGTAGTTTGGCTGATTTCTTGCGCTCACATGTTATCACTTGGTTGCAGTTTTGCGAAATGGCATTGACTATTGCTTCAGGTAAAATCAATTTTGAAACTAAAAAAAAAAATCATATTTAGTAATTAGATTTAGTAAAAGTACAAATTTTAAATCTATTTAAAAAAAAATTGTTCTATTGGTTATTTTTTACATGTTGTTTATATAGGACTTACTTACCTTCACTCGGAAAGGGACGATAAAGGAAGACCAAAAATTCCAATTGCGCACAGAGATGTGAAGAGCTGTAATATATTAGTAAAGGAAGATTGCAGATCGTGTGTACTGGCTGACTTTGGTCTTTCCCTGAAACTTGATCCTGAGTTAACTAAAGACGAACTATCTAACGCAGGTAAACTTCGTAAACAAAATAAACATTTTTGTTTAATGTCGTCTTTATTTAAAAAGGATGTCTTTTTTAAAACTTGTTAATTTTGGTTAACCAACCCACATACCTGTTAAAATTTTTTGGCTCAAATTTTTTGGCCCATCAATCTATAGTTAAAAATATGAACTTAAGATTTTAAGTTTTACTGTTTTTTTTTGTTTAGAGTGGCTAAACCGATTTAGATATATCCTAACTATTACCTTAAAATTAATTTTTTTTCTATCATTTTATGTTTGTTATAGGCCAAGTAGGAACGTCCAGGTACATGGCACCCGAGTTGTTGGAGCGACTTGTAAACCTCACAGATATTGAGATGTTTAAGAGAGTTGATGTTTATGCAATGGCTTTAGTGATGTGGGAGATAGCAAATCGTTGTGAGGCTAACCAAGGCAAGTATAAAAACCAAAATGTCAGAATTTTAATTGTGAAACTTTTTTAGGTAAAAAAATGAGTTAAATTTTTAAAACTTTTTAACTACTTTTTGACGCATCTGCACCAACATTTACTTACAATCAGATATAAATTTATAACAAACAATATTTGCAATGGATTTATTTTTTGTAGGGATGGCATCACCATACAGTCCACCATTCGGGGATCAAATAAACGACCATCCTACCAAAGAACAGATGCTAATATTGGTTTGCAGGGAAAGGAAACTACCAACCATTCCCGAAAAGTGGAAAACTCACAAGGTTAAAAAAATTGAAATTTTGAATTAAAATATAAAACAAACCTAACCAATAAATAAATCAAAAAATATATACCCAATTTCAAAATATAAACTTTACAAACATATGGGAACCTACCTTGTTAATAATCTTTGTTATAAGCCAAGTTTCTTAGTTTAATTAAACAACTACAAAACAGCTATTTCATTAAAAAGAAGTAAATCAAAAAATCTGAATTTCAGGGAATGAATCGCTTTGCCGATGTACTCGGCGAGACTTGGGAATATGAACCCGAATCGCGAATAACCGCCGGTTGCTTTTACGAGCGTTTACTTAAAATCCTTCCGATGGACTCCACCACCTCTGACGTCACTTCCTCTTCTGACGTCACAAGTCTTGACGTCACAGATGACGACGAGGAAAAAGAAAAGCTAATCGAAAAGCTGAACAATGAAATAAACAAGGAAACAAAAATTATTTCCACCATTGTTTAAAGACTGATTTTTTCCGCCTTTTATTTTTTGTATCAAAAACCATGTTTGTATCTTCATCCATGTTTTGATAGTTAAGTAAACTAACCCAAGTAGGTACAATGGAAAAAAAAAAAAAAAAAAAAAAAGAGGAGAAAAGGGGAAATTTTGGGAAAGTGCTTACCAAGTTTAAGATACTGAACAAATCGAAACACACGTATTGTTATCTTTATAAATGATAAGTTCACATTTTACATTATTGAATTTTTTATGTTCATGTAATTTTTATGATCCTACAGATTATTTTCCTATAAAGATTTTTGTTGTTTAATCACAATCAGTTTGTTATTTGTCCATAGCCTACCTTTGTATTAAATAAAAAAGTGCATTTAATCTGCGTTGTGGTTTGTTTTCACTATTAAAAAAAATTTAACAAAGTGTTTTAATTAATCCAAATCTAGTGAAAAATAATTTTGTTAACAAGATTTTAAAATTATATAAAAAAAATGGATCACGTATGTTTGTCCGGCTCTAGACAAAACTACGTGCCGTTTACTTTAGGAGGAAATTCTCTCGCACCGTAATCCAGACGAGAGATTTGGGAGAGCCGTAGTGTAATTACGTTTTGTGTCGAATTTTTATTTGTTCTTTCTATTTGTAAAAATGTAACTATTTAACATAAAGTGCAATAAATGATATACATTTGCTATAAATTACTACATTTTAGGGTAATATAGTTTAATTTAACAGTTATAAATTCGATTAAGTCTTATATTAGGCAGTACGCTTGCTGCTCATTAGTAGTCGTCAGACAAGACCTATTGTTTCAAGTTTGCGACTTTAATGAACACCGACAGTTGTTAAAAGTTAAAACCATATGTAAACAACTACTAAACAGCGATTTCGTTAAAAGGAGTAAATCAAAAAATCTGAATTTCAGGAATGAATCGCTTTGCCGATGTACTCGGCGAGAAGAAAGTGTTAAACTTCCACTGATCGAGTATTTTATAAACAAACAAAAAATAATTAAACAATAATTAAATACAGTTAAATAATTTAATTTTATGATATTAATATCATATTACATCACTAACCAAAATTTGAAAACCTAATAACAATCTTTAGATTTTAATAAAGAAACACCTATTATTTAGTAATTAGTGATAAAAATAGGCAGTTTGGAACATAATATTATTATAAACAACATGTTAAAATTTCAAAACTTTAAATAAACTAAAAAAAAGTTATATTGAACCAAAAATCGAATGAGTAAGAATAAAAATAAATATACAGACAATAGCAATATGTTTCGAAATCTAAAATTTCAATCATAATAATAATATTGACAATAACAATATGTCTTAGATCTTAACTCTTCGAACTACAAAAAATATATTTGCGCTCTAAGCTAGATTCGAACCCGGAGAGTTCGATCGAAAGTTGAGTGCACTAACTTTCAAGCCATAAGGGTGAATGATTAAGCTTTACGCTATTGCAACTAAATCACTTTTTCAAAAAAAAAATTAATTAAAAAACATTAAGTTTAAAGATCATAATTTTAACTTTGTTTCGATCAAATTAAAAGGGTAAAAATGTCAATAATGCGATTACAATATCTCAATATTATATTTCCATGTGTTTTTGTCAATTAAACAAAAATATAATTGATTACAAAGTCAAATGACATAACCTAACCTAGGAATATAAAATATATAATATTTTAGGTTTAAAGATTTTATCAATTTTTAATAAAAATGTCATAACTAATATTTTGTAAACACGTTAATTATTAATATTTTGTAAACACGTGAACAATTATTTTTTGATTTAGATTTTTTAATTTTTCAAAAAATTTGTATGCAATTTCATTGGCCAAAAAGATCACGTGACCTAATTGAACCCAAAGTAAGAATTAGCTCAAACTTTTTTTCTACGGAAAATTTTTGCGAAATGTTTTATTTTAAATGTTAGTTAAACCAATGGCGCGCCTAATAAATTATAATATTTTAGGTTTTGAGATATCATCAATTTTTAATAAAAGTGTCATAACTTTTATGAATATTAATATTTTTTTTAAATATTTTGCAAACACGTTAATGGGACCTGTGCGGTTCTAAAAAAACAATTATTTTTTGATTTAAAATTTTTATTTTTTTTTGAAAAATTTGTATGCAATATCATTGGCCAAAAATATCACGTGACCTAATTAAACCTAAAATAAAAATTAGCTCAAACTTTTGTTCTACTAAAAATTTTCGCGAATTTTTTTATCTTTCATATTAGTTAGGCCAATGCGCGTCTAATAAAATATAATATTTTAAGTTTTGAGATTTCATCAATTTTTAATAAAAGTGTCAAAACTTTTGTGAATATTAATATCTAAACAAAATATTTTGTAAACACATTTATTTGACCTGTGCGGTTCCTAACAGAATAATTATTTTTCAATTTAAATTTTTTTATTTTTTTTTTTTAAATTTTGTATGCAATCTCATTGGCCAAATATTTCACGTGGCATAATTAAACCCAAAACAAAATTAGCTCAAATTTTTGTTATACTAAAAATTTTTGCGAATTGTTTTATCTTTCATATTAGTTAGGCCAATGCGCATCTAATAAAATATAATATTTTAAGTTTTGAGATTTCATCAATTTTTAATAAAAGTTTCATAACTTTTATGAATAATAATATTAAAAAAAAATATTTTGTAAACACGTTAATTAGACCTGTGCAATTCTAACAGAATAATTATTTTTTGATTTAAAATTTTTTTTTCCAAAAATTTGTATGCAATATTATTGGCCAAAAATATCACGTGACCTAATTAAACCAAAAATAAAAATTAGCTCAAACTTTTGTTTTACTAAAAATTTTTGCGAAATGTTTTATCTTGAATGTTAGTTAGGCCAATGCGCGTCTAACAAAATATAATACTTTCAGTTTTGAGATTTCATCAATTTTTATAAAAGTGTCATAACTTTTATGAATATTAATATTAAAAAAAATATTTTGCAAACACGTTAATTGGACCTGTGCGATTCTAACAAAATATTTATTTTTCGAATTAATTTTTTTTTAAAATTTGTATGCAACCTCATTGGCTAAATATATCACGTGACCTAATTAAACCAAAAATAAAATTTAGCTCAAACTTTTGTTCTTCCTAAAATTTTTGCGAAATGTTTTATCTTGAATGTTAGTTAGGCCAATGTGCGTCTAATAAAATACAAAATTTTAGGTTTTGAGATTTCATAAATTTTTATTAAAAGTGTCATAACTTATATGAATATCAATATTTAAAAATAATGTTTTGTAAACATATTAAATGGACCTGTGCGATTCTAACACAATAATTATTTTTCGATTTAAACTTTTTTATTTTTTGCAAAAAATCTGTATGCAATTTCATTGGCCAAATATATCACGTGACATAACAATTTCATTAGCCAAATATATCACGTGACATAAAATTAAAAAAAAGTCTCATAACTTATAAATATTAATATTTAAAAAATATATTTTGTAAATACGTTAATAGGACCTGTGCGGTTTTAACAAAATATTTATTTTTCGATTTACAATCTTTTATTTTTTTGCTTCAAAAAATTTGTATGCAATATTATTGGCCAAAATATTACGTAACCTAATTAAAATGAAAATAAAAATTAGCTCAAACTTTTGTTCTATTAAAAAAATTTTTGCGAAATGTTTTTTTTTCTTGAATGTTAGTTAATATAATATTTCAAGTTTTGAGATTTCATAAATTTATCAGGTGACCTAAATAAATGTCATATAACAGGTGACCTAAATAAATGTCATAACTTTTTTAAATATTTAAATTTGACAAAATATTTCAAAATTCATAAATATCTTAGATTACTTTAATTTTTAGAATTTTTTGTATGGGTGCAAAATTTTATTAACGTGACGTCACCACGTTGTATACCTTTATGTCGCCATGTAAAATAAATCATGTGCTATTCACCCGCATATTTATTTTATTAAAAAAATGTACGTTTTTTAATTTAATAATTTTAATGTATAGTTTAAAAAAAGTTATATAAAACGTGTTTCAAGATAAATAAGACATGTTCAAATAATAACATTAACCTTATTTATTTTTTAAATCGAGAAAAGACTATGCGACCCTATGCGGTTTTAGGAGGAAAAGACCTGGAAAGAGTGACAGGTTACCATATTACAATAATTACAAGTCATGTTTTTTACGATAAATCAAAATTAAAATTGTAAATACTAAAATTTGTTTTAATATCAAATTAAAAATAACTTTATCGGATCTTTAAAGTTTTAATAAATATGACTGAAAATATCCAAGCAGAGACTGATGAAAAAATCAATCCATTAACTGAGTTTCGAAATAAAGATCTTAAAACCAGAAGAGCTCTTTTATTTGGGTTTGGCGAACACTCGAATGACGATAAAATTAAAGTCACGCGAAAATTAGTAAACAAATTATTGGATAAAGCCCAATTTTCAGACATTGGAAGCCCTTTGTTAAAAACTATGCTTCTTGCATTATCAGATGCTGGTTGTGTGCTTAACCCTGAGAAAAATATTTGTATTGAGTATTGCGATCCGAATTCGAAAATGGTGGGTGGATTTGATTCGTCGAATAACCAAATTATTTTGTGCCAAAATCAGTTTGATAAACTGCTGACTGCTGATGGAAAAATGGAAACTATTAAGCATGTTCTCACACATGAGCTTGTTCACACTTTTGATCATTGTCGAGCTAAGGTTGATTTTTATGAAAATGCAAAACATCTTTTGTGTAGCGAAATAAGGGCTGCATCTTTAAGTGGGGAATGTATGGTTAAACACCAAAAATTAGATGCTGTATTTTCTGGCTTCAAAAGCTACCACCAGAACTGCGTCATTAAGCAAGCATTAAAATCGTTTCATGAACGCTATCCAAACATGGAGGATAAAAAAGTCGGCAAAATGGTTTCGGAAATTTTTACGACTTGTTATAATGATCATGAACCTCATGATAGGCTGCCATTAACTTACAAGCATGCAGAATTGTCTTATAAATCCTACCTCACTCGTAATCGTTATGGTTCTGCATTTTTTTAAATTTAAAAACCTGCAATTTCGTATAGTTTAAAGTTTAATTTTCAGAACTATAATTTAATTTTGATAGGTTGTTAAATGTGGTTTGTATTGACAGATTAACTGTTTAAATTAGGAAATTAAAAATGTCAGAGCGGTATAGCTTTTCTTTAACCACATT
The DNA here is from genome assembly GCF_963082875.1 of Corella eumyota. NCBI lineage: Eukaryota > Metazoa > Chordata > Ascidiacea > Phlebobranchia > Corellidae > Corella > Corella eumyota. Next base: position 9,309,614 of record NC_137491.1, read on the forward strand.
CAGGTAAAATTGGAAATATTTATAGTTTAAAATGTATTCATTTTTAAATAGTATATAACAATAAAAAATTGTAAAGTTGTAATTTTGAAGATGTCTACCTTACACGAATATTTTTATTTTTTAGCCCCAGTGGAAAACTGATTCAAATTGAATATGCACTAAATGCAGTTACTGCTGGCTCTCCATCAGTTGGTATAAAAGCTGTTAACGGGGTAGTTATGGCAACAGAGAAAAAGCAAAAATCGATTTTGTACGAAGAGAATAGCATTCACAAAGTTGAACCAATCACAGACAAAATTGGGATGGTTTATAGTGGTATGGGACCAGACTATAGGTTTGTTACTATGCAGAATGTGGATATTTTAGGACGAATACCAATATAATAATGTGGTGTATAAAATTATGTTGGTTTGTTTTATATTTACTATCTAATAAATTTTTAAAGCATTTTCGTTGTTTTTTCACAAGGGTTCTTTTAACAAGAGCAAGAAAAATTGCACAAGCATATTATCGTCAATATCAGGAAAGTATACCAACAACACAATTGGTTCAAAGAATTGCTCTTGTAATGCAAGAATACACACAATCTGGGTAACTTGGCTAGATTCATAGTAAACTGATTGAATCCAATGCTTCTTTTCTTTTTTAATAAGTTGATGGCATAATTGAGAAAGATTTTTTGGGTGTTAAAGCAATATCCATAAAAAAATATTTTAATTACCCAATTTACTTTACAGTGGGGTAAGACCTTTTGGCGTTTCTTTATTAATTTGTGGATGGGATAACGATAGACCCTACTTGTTTCAGTGTGATCCCTCCGTAAGTTAAATTGTATACGATTTTTGTAACAAAACTATATATATTTTGAATCACCTTTTTTTATTACAGGGTGCTTATTTTGCTTGGAAAGCAACTGCTTTGGGTAAAAATCATTTAAATGGAAAATCGTTTTTGGAAAAAAGGTGAGAAATTTTAACCAAATAATAACAATACATGATAGTCTTATCTTAAGAAATTTTGTTAAAAATGTCATCTACATTTTAAACAGATACAATGATGATATGGAATTGGAAGATGCCGTACACACCGCAATACTTACACTCAAGGTAGAAAATAATACATACATATGTACTACTTTGTTAAATTAAAGGCAACAATCAAAATTTTTTATAAACCTATGAAATGAAGTAGCAATTGGCTTTTTTATAAAGGCAAAAGAATAAAAATATAAATCAGTAACTTTTTTAACCTGAATCAATAAAACACATATTTTAGGAATCATTTGAAGGCCAAATGACGGAAGATAACATCGAAGTTGGAATTGCAAATGAAAGTGGATTCCATCGGTTGTTACCAACAGAAGTTAAAGATTATTTAGCATCCATTGCATAAAATTTCAAAAAAAAAAATTTTTTTTTAACTTTTTCATATCAAAACATGAAGTTTGTTTTAAAGTTCAAGCGCAAACTAGTAGATTCATAAATTCTTTGCTTTTCAAATCCAATAAAAAATATTAAGAAATGCATTTGTATTGATTTTTGATAGTTATTTATTAAACATGTTATGAATGATGACAAAAAAAACTTTTGTTTAGACAATTTGAACAAAAAAAAACTTTAGACAATTTGCACCATATGAAAAAACATAGTTTAAATGCCAAAGTATTTTTACTTTAAATATCGTTTAATTCTTGTCGAATACATAGTATTATTAAAGTCTACTACACACTATATAACATATTGAAAAAATAAACCAGTTTTTCGACTTAATTTAAACAAAACAAGAAAATTATTCTTCCTCATCAATACTGAAAGGCAAACTGTATTGCAGTTTTTCGGGACCATAAACCTTAGCAGATTTTTTTAAGATTTTTAAAGCGGCATGTGTCCCATTAGCATATTTCCTCCAAATTTTAAAGATTTTACTATGGATAAGTTCTAGATTTTTTTTCTGGTATTTCTTTAGCTTTTCTTCTGCAACATTTTGACGCTTTCCGACATTGGCCTCAATGTATAGGTATGATATAAAATCTGGGACAGAAAGTTTATGTCTTTTGGATAGTCGTATTTGCCATAAATTTGCACAATCAAACTCTCGAAAAGCGCAACCATAAACACTCCAAGACGACGGCCTCCATAATCTGTTCTCAAAAAATGTTTTTCCAACAAAATCGGCAAGAGGAATGAGCTCATCATTGGGTGCATGTCCTATAAGGTTACAAAATACAGGTGATATATGCCAGTGTGGTAAAAAGCATAGTGCCATTAGCTTTCGGATGTAGTCAAAAGTTTCGTCATCAGTACTGTATTTGTGTTCAAGACCCACAGTGCGCACGTGCTTAAAAATAACTTGTTGAAAATTGTATGCTCCCCCTTTTACATCAACTCCAGGTAAAACCTGCCTTAAAGCTCTCCATAAGGACACGTCAAACTTAGCAACAATTTTTTCGACCAATGAATGGCATGGGAGAAGACTGATAACCTCTCGCATTGCTTTTAAGTAGTCAGGTTTATGTTGTTTTTTAGTAAAAAGGCAATTTACCAACGGGGTTTGTTTAATTGTCTTATTCGCTTTGGTAAATGCCTGAATTAACAACATCTCTTTAAAAGGTTTGCTTACCAGACTAGTGGTTGTGTCTACATACCAAACCTTTGCCTTACTCAATAGTGCAAGGTTACTATCTGTGGCAAAAATCATAATTCGATTTTTCGGTTCAAGTAAATCTTTTTTTAAAAAATTAGTTGGAAGTTTTTCTACATTTAGAGGAAAGTTGACTGGAATATGAACAGGAGTGGTGTGTATTTTTTGGCGGTGTCGATTAACAATTCTACTTAATTTATCTATATCAGATTGGTTCATTGTAACATTTTCAGGAAGGACACCCTTTAAGGTATCTTTGACTATTGTAGTTGCAGACACAGACAGATTTTCTTTTTCCTTGCCTCTTCGTTTGGCCACTTGTTGAATAGCACTGAACACATCACAGCCAACATCGGGAGGGTGGTTGTGAGGTTTTCCCATTGGTACGAAAACTCCGTCTTTTTGCTTGACCCTGGCAGGGCAAGTTAGTTTCTTTGCTTGTTTTGAGCATTTCCACAAGACGTGATGAATGTGACGCTTTCGCAGGCAATATGAATACCCCAAGCTATCAAAAACTTTGTCTTTTCCTCTCGCTGATGTTTTCGTGATTATTCTGTATATTATATCTCCCGACTGGGCAGGATTTGAATTTCCTACAGCAGCAAGTTCAGGAGATTGGTAGAGTAATGTTTCAGGTTGAACTATTGTTAAGCTCTGGTCTAGTTGATTGTTTTCTGCTACAATATTTTGGTCTTGTTGATTGTTTTCTACAACAACGCTTTGGCCTTGTGAATGGTTTAAGTCACCATTTACAGTAAAGTCTAAATTTTCCATATCTTCAGATTGCTCGTCAACTTCAAATTGCACTGCAACAGAATTCTCACCTGAAATGTCCTCCATAGCACTTTGGAATTCATCATGGCCTATTTCAACTAAAGACATCTAAACAAATATGAATTTTTTTACAAAGTCTGGTGAAGTTTGTCAAACAATACTTGGTGTTAGTTTTGTTTTTTTATTGTAAATTTATTATATAAAATATTTAATGGTTTATCTGCTTTCGTTCAATATTTTAATTCGATTTAATCTTTTTAAATTAAATTTTGTAAAAATAAATCTGTCACAAGCCACTTCAAGTATAAATAGTAGTATAATCAGATAACGTTGTTTTAATTGTATATATACAGACAGACGAGACAGATATACCTTTTATTTATTCAAAAAAAAATTGTAAATAAAATTATATTCAATTCTCTGAACCCTGTCTGATCTGCTGATAGACTAATATTAAAGAGCTTGATTAAACGCAACGCAGGTTTACCAGTTTAAAATTACTTTATCACCCTTTTTCCTATTTTGCAACATTCAGACATTTTAAAATCTTAACAGTCTGACAGTCTTAAAGTTTAATAAAGCACCATCAGACCATAAAAACTGCAATTAAAACCAAAAAATTTAAAATTAATTTAAATAAAAATGTCTTAAGCAATTAAGGATTATTAATCGTAACCAACTTAACAATTAAGTATGACTTACCTTTGACAGATTATAATTCTTGTTTCAATTCAATTTCTACCACTATCATTTTGCTAGAATTTTTTTTTTAAATCCTAGTAGAATTTCGCATTTTTCCGCAAAATATTACGTTGATATGATAAGTTACGTCGATAACACAAAATAAACAAACACACATTATTATTTATTATTTAGAATGCACATATTAAGCTAAGTTAAATTTTTACGTTTAAGTTTTTTAAAATATAAAAAAATTAATTTAAAAACACAATTAAACCCCTTAAAAAACAATTTTAAAACTAGATTTATTTGATAAATAAAAAATGGTTCGAAATTATTTGATTATTTTAAAATTAATCCTTATTGTGAATAAATTTATGCATAAACATTACTTAATTAAAAATATTACCTGAACTAATTAAACAAATATTACGTATACCCTTTTTTAATTATTAGACTAAAAAATTAAATTTTTTTCATTATTCTGTGTTTTAATAACAATCCCTAATTTTTATTAAATAAACAAGCTATTAAATATGTAAAACATACAAAAATTAATTTTTTAACTTTTTGTTCGTTTTCTATTGCGGATTTACCGGGCTCGGCGGGGAAGGATAGACTGCCGTTTCTAAGGATTGTGATTCCGAGTTTTCCGCGTTTTCCGCGATCGAGAACGGCTCCAAATGCTCCGGCAATTTATTACGCGAAAAAATGCCGAGTTCTGATAGAAAATAAAAAAAAAATATTCTAGCAGAATGACAGTGGTCAATTCTTCCCGCAGTTTATAATTACCACTTAATCCACCTTATGAAAATATATTTTCGGATTACGTGGATTGACTGATTATTTCATGGATCGAATGGGTCGGATGTGTTAATGGGTAATCCAAATAGGTGAGGGTTAGGGTAAGGTTTAATTCATGCAAACTCTTCGTTTAATTAAATATCCGTCAAATATGCATTCGAATTATGTAATATCTATTTAATATATATTCGATTCAGTTATTAAAACTCGATCCATTTATCCGTTCGATCCGTCAAATATATATTTTTGTAAGATAAATTAAGTGCGATTTGCAGTTTATTATCGCATTAAAACTATAAATAACTGTTCTAACCGTCCTGTGACACGCATAGGAATGCTAACACTTTTAAGTTACCAAAATCACTGAAGAAATAAATTTAATTTTTTTATAGTACTAAAAAAGCTGAAACAGTTTAATTTTAGTATAAGTCATAAAAATGGTATACTGTTATGTTACCAAAAAACTATAAGCCCGAAAACACCAATTCAACGACATTAGGATTTTTTTTATTCTCACCGTTCCTTTAAAATGTCCTGCAATTTCTAATAAATAGCCGACCTCAATTTTAGTAAAATTTCGTTTTTGGTAAAATAATCACTCGGTACACGTAAGTTACAAGACATTACGCAAATTGTATTTGGAATCATATTTATTCAGAAATTGACATCACATAGCTGCGAATTATTACTAATATTTTAATAAAAATAAAATACAGAAGCAAACAACGATAACGAAAATTATTATCATTATTAATATTTTTCGAAACTTTTACACATAGTGTTGGAAAACACCAAAAATGACTATCTATAAAATGGGTTATAGTAAGCGCAAACAATGTCGTGAATTACCAATTTATTATTAATTGTCAGATAACTTGCAAGTTTTATAAGACAGCAAATCCCAAAAATTACGACGGGTTTTTCAAAGTCGAAAGAAAAATGTAAAATCAAATATTCCACTTTTTCAAAATAAAAATTCGGCAAAAATTAGTTGCTAATATTGGTAGCAGAACAATAATAAACATATAGGGTGTACATATTAACATTTTGATTAAAAAAACACAACATTTGCAGCATAATTATAGTAATTATGAAATAATAGACTTTACAAAAAAACAACAAATGGATAACATTGATAAATATAATAAAACTTTTTTTTTTAAATCTTAATTTTAATTTTTTCGGATTTATTTCTAGAGTATAATAGGGTAGCGATATACACATTCGTCAGTGCTTTTTTGAAAATGGAATGACAAAAATTTGCAGCATAATAGTATACAGAAATCTCTTATACAAATTAATTTATTTTATTTAAAATACAATACACCACGTGTCAAGAAAAATTTATTCTTTTTTGCCCCGCTAAAAACGATATAAATTTTCCAAGTCGCTAAGGTTGTTTTTTTTATCATGCAGTGAAAGTTTGACTTAGTTTTAAAAAAAAATTGTGTTTATTTGAAATAACGTACATGCAAACTTAAAGGTTGTCAAAAAAAAGGAAAAAATAAAATTCGCGCATGCAGAAATGGCAGAAACGCTTTAAAACACTGTACTTGTAAACACTTATTTTTTGAAACGTTAAAAAAAAAAATTTATAAAACCAAAAATTTTGTTAGTCCAAAATGTTTGTAAAAGATACGTTTCGTCGTTTAGATTAAAAAACCATGCATTTAAACATAAACAAAAAATTTAAATGGGTAAAAAACCGCATGCCTATAATAATTTCATTTTCACCAGTTTGTCGTTAGTTTTAAAAGGTTAAATTCAAACCATAAGTGTATAGCGGTGTCGCATGCAAGTTATACTCACACATATTGATGTCGAAACACGTGCGCCACGTCATGAAACGATGTGTAATATTTTTATGTATTTATATTTTTCGCAATTTTCAAAGAACCTACTCTAAGTAGGCGGGCGCTTCATCTGCAGATATACATCGAAAAAATGATAATTAAGTAAGTAAAAAATTAAAAATTTACGATATATTAAAATGATTTGAGCCCAATAAATTATTATTTTAAGTAATTTAAAGCAAATTTAATGATGAAATTCCTTTTAATTAAAATTAATTAATGTAGATTGCTAGAGTACGGAAGTAGTAAATATATGAAAAATTTAAAACTTTAAATTAATTAGGAAAATAAATCGAAAGGATCTTTTGGCTCTTTGCTCACATTTTCAGTTGCAACTGGGGCCGCAAAAATATCAAAGGGGTCAACTACAGCTTTGGGTTTTGGGTCACTCTGCTGAGCCCCAAATATGTCAAAGGGGTCGCCGTTATTTACCCCATTACTGGGTTGAGTATCTATCTCAGTAAAACCATTAAGTAAATCACCATCTGTATGGGTTTCATAGGATGGAGTTTTAGAGGGGTTAGATTGGATTTTTTGAGTGAAAATATCATTCGGGGGCGAATTAATAGTAGGGTCTGTGCTAAGGTCAAGAAATGGGTCGTTTGGGGGTTGCTGTTGGTTGAGGGTAACTTGGGGCTCAAAAAAATCAAAAATATTCTCACCTTGAGCGATCCCGTTTTCCGCGGGGGCCTGACTTTTTAAGGGGGCAGGCTCGTCACCGACAACGTCCTGCGTTGTTGCGGTTTCTTGCTCGTAAGTGACGCCATCATTGTTAGTGACGTCATCGTCGTGGGGCGCGGCGTTGTCGACGTTGTTTTCTTGCATTGAGTCGTCCTTGGTCTGTTGTGGCACTTCGTCATCGTTCGCAGCGTAATTATTTTCCTGTGGGGCAGTGTCGTCATCAACTTGTGCTGGTTCCTCGGTTTGTTGGGTGACGTAGTCATCCTGTGCGGGTTCCGTGACGTCATTAGTAACTGGTTCCTCGGGTTCTTGGGGCTGCAAATATTTAAAAAAAATTGTTGATAACATTTATAATAATAATAAATAAAATTATTTATCCTTATTTTTAATATTTTACCTCTTCTTCGGCTTGTTTTTCCTCGTTTTGGTATTGTTCTAAAAAAAGATTTTAATTTAGTATAATAAAAATAAATTACAAGTTGAAAATTTTTACCCTCCATTATTTTATAAAATGTGATTAGTAGATACATACCTTGTTGTTCTGGTTCGTCCGGGATTGCAACACGAACTGGAGTAACAGCAGCTGCCTGCTCCTCTTCTTGTTCTTCTTCTTGTTTAACCTCCTCTTCTTTATATTGCTCAGCCTAGTAAGCAAAAATGGTAAATAATTAATAAAAGTAATTTTTTAAGTTTTAAATTTTTTAAATTTTTCTCTTACCACTGGTTCGGGTTCGGGTTCTTGGACTAGCTCGGGAACTGGTTCTGGTTCCTTTTGTTTTTGTTCTAAAACATATTCTCCCTCACTGTCTGAGTCGGATTCAACAGCTGCTGGCTCTTGTACTTGTTGCTAGATTATATTTAACATTTAAAATTTACAACAATGAATTTTTTATAAAACCTAAAAAAAGCAAAAACGCCAAAAGTGAAAACCAAACTCTAGACCTTAGGTATTGTAAAGTAGTAAAAATTTATTAAACTAACAAAGCGAGAAAAAGCCAATTTTTGCACAGTTTTATAAAAAAAGCTATTTTGAAAATGTCAAACCTTTTCTGTGACGATTTCCCGATCTCGTTCCATGGCTTGGTTGGCTTCTTGCTTGATGTCAATCATCTGTTTAGGCCCCGCCCCTTCTGCAGGTTTTTCCTCGTCTTTTGTTCCATCAAACATTTTCTTCGCAGATCTAAAAAAAAATAGCAATTTATTAAAAGCAGCAAAAAATTTTTCAAAAAAAAAATTTAATTTACGGACCAAATTACATTTATTGCGTGATTAAATTAAAAATTTTTTTTCTTTTTAAATTAACGTTAGAAGCGGAGTGTTAACTTAAAAATAAAACTTACTGAAGATCAGCGGCAGGAACAATATCAGATTCCTCTCTAGTGCCAGCTGGTGGTGGGCGTACAACTTCGCCAGTTGGTGTTTCACGAATCTCAGTTTTCTTGCGTTCTGGCCTAAAAAAATAAAGTATAAACAACATGTTCTTCAATAAGCTTGCCGTAGAATATAAAAAAAACAATTCCTTACTCTTTTGGGGTAACTGGGCCACCAGATTCAAATAATTGTTTGGTTCCTTTCAAGTTAATAGTATAAGATTCTTCTTCTTGATTTTCTGCACTATTTACTACCTCCTGTAATAAAAATGAAAGTCTATATAAAATGTTATCACACATCACATAAACAAACGTTTAGTATGGGTATTATGGTACAAATACTATTCAAATGGACAGTGTTGTAAGTTTTAAAGGATACTTACAGCAGTTGTTGTCTTGTTGGTTTGAATCTTGTTTCTTGGTTTGTATTCATCTTTATTATTTCCTGAAAACATGGCAGCTCGTGACTTCAAAAAGTTTGACTCCAAATTATAAGCGGGAAGCTCTTTTGTGCCGGCCGTGTGGGGGCGCACTACACCTAGAATATAAACAAAAGTTAGCAAAACTTGAGCAAAAAAAGATTTTTATGAGCTGTTAGTCAAAAGCTTACAGTTCAAGTAGACAACCAATTGACTGAAATTGTTCAAATTACTCTGGTCGTAATTGAATTACATATTTGCAAATTAACAAGGAGCAAATTTTTTGTTATTTTGCTAAGTACCACAATAACATTGTTAACAAAGCGGTTACAAATATTAATTCTGAAGCACAAATTGAAAATTGTATTGGACATATTAGTTAATTAGTAAGTAATTGGTTTGGCATGGTAAATAATTATAAAATGCTATTAGAGCATGGTTAAACCAATAAAAATTTGGATTATTGTCATTTCTGTAAAATACAGCCGAAAATATTTACCTAAAACGCTCTGCAAGCAAGCCTAACTTCATACCGCACAGAAAAACATAAAATAAATTTTCGTATTTCAAACTTAACTGTTATTCTGTGCAGTAAATAGTTAGACAAGCTTTAAAATTAACCTTTATTAACCCCAAATTTATTAGAATATTGACAGCATTTATCTAATAAATTTCAAACGCAATCAAAAAAGCTCAATCACCAGCCGAAGCCAACTGATTCGACAACTACATTTCAAAAACGGCCTAAATTGACGACTACGATTGGCATTGCATTGTGGGTAAATACAACACCTACCTCCCCTATCCTCGAAACTGCCCTCCGTGACAACCTTTCGGGTTGACTCGCTCCCTCCGTCCAGGGTAGTAACAGGGACTGCATATATATATTAAAACGTTAGTACCTTACCATTGTACTTTATAGGTTCTTAATGTATTACGCTTAACATACATTGCCTTAACGTAATCTTTTTTTGCATTATATTTTAGGGTTTAAAAAATGTTAAAATTATAAATAAGTCATTGGGTAAATTTATTAACCCTATGTTAAATGTAAACTGGTAAAAATAAAACAAAAAATCAACTATATAGATAAAAATGTTAGTGTGTTAGCTGTTCAAAAATTAAACTGTAAAAATTAACTTCGCGAAAACAGGTTCAAAATAAAATAAAAAATAATAAAAATGAAACCGCTAATAATATAATCCCCCGGCTAATTTTAAACATGCAAAATGATTAAATCTGCAAAAGGTTGTAACGCGTTTTTAATCGTTTTTATTTTTGGATGACGTCATAAAATAAAAGACTTATCAAAAACGCAGTTAACCTTTACAATTGGCAAAGTGACATAATTTAAAGGTTGGTCAAGAGTTATTGACTAGGCCATTATTACGTGTCAAATAAAACAGTGTTGTTCGAACAATAACAATGCGTAAACAACTTTTTGCAGATGTAAACAAACTTAAAAACGATTTTTTAAAATAAAAAAAACTTAAAAGCACCTTCTTCTTCGTCATTACCGTTTGACCAATCCTTCTTTAAAGTCCTCCGCGGGGGAGCAGCAGATGTCGGGGAGCCGCTGTCCTGCGTGGGCGACTCCCACATGCTTTTCATGGAGCTCACTTTCACTGATGGTACATAATCTGCAGTTTCTTTTGTTCCGGCCGGTGGTGGGCGCACTATTTCCGACATGTCGTCGTCTTGCGTATGGATACTAACGTCGTCGGCTGGATTCGAACTTCGGGCGCTCGTGGTTCGGCTACGTGGTGTTTTAACGCTGTCGGGTGACCTTGACGAAGCGGTACTACGATGGCTTGAACTGTTACGTGAGTGGCTTGACGGTGCAGGACTACGACCAGTTCTCGGCGGGGATTGAGTGCTCGAATCGCCGCCTTTGCTTGAAGATGATAGCGATCTTTTAAGACTTGACCTTTTTATCGATTTAGATCCTCCGAAAAGTGCTTTCGTTTGTTGAAGGTCGATGCTGGGTACGTAATCAGGGGTTATAGGGGTGCCAGCAGGGTCTGAACGTACGATATCTGGTTCCGAAGTTTCAACAGGGGTAACGTCCTCGCTATGCACAACAGAAGTGCTCGCTATTTTCTAAAGGTAAATTTTTTAACTAGTTAGAATCAATTTTTAGCTCAGTTGTAATAAATGCAATTAGTAACTCTACACATAAGACTTGTAAGAACAAATATAAGAGTTTTTTTCTTATACCAATCTGTCTGTTGTTGATAACCTAAGCACTCATATTACATATTGACTGTCTATTTTAAATTCAATTTTATCTACACTAATATAAGAGGATTTTAGGGCAAAGCAGCTTAATAAGATCCAAGCAATTTTAACCTCACGTACACAACCTATACATTTCTCCTCACAACCAAATAAGCCTAAAATGTAAGCCTTCCATAACCTTAAATGCCCACTTGTATTAACACGTGACGTCTACGACTAGAAACTAGTAATTAGCATACTTATACACACAAACCTAGCCTTTAGGCAATACAACTAAAAACAAAAAAGATTAGACCGTTGCTAAATCTATTTCATGTTCTTGTCCCTTTTTTACTTATATTATGAACATGATATACACTGTAAATACAAGGTTAAATAGGTTAATGACCTATATAGAAACAGAATGTAAGACTGATATTGAAAACATATTTAACTATCTATTTTAAAACACGGCTGTGCAGCGAAACTAATATGTTTTACAAGCAAATCCGCCTACGACTAATTCGTTTCTTACAGAACCAAACGGTAGTCAGATGTTATATTTGCCCGAAGCAATTACAAACACGATAATAAAGCATTTAAATCCGCCTTTAAACTGTCGAAAATCGTTTATTATAAAAAGTAACGAATCGACGCATATTTAATTCCCACAAGAGTTAAAAATCCCGCAGAAAATTTGAAATTTAAAACTGTCTAGTCTGGTTTCGAATATTCTGACTAATTTTCTTTTATTTTACTTGTAGCCGCTACAATTCTTTGTAGCGACTTTTAAACAGAAACTTTTCTCTGAGCAACGCCTTTTTTGTGACGTCACGCAGCATGAGCGATCACGTGACCGGAAAGAAAGTGTTTCTTTCGGAATTGATTCCACATATCACGTAGTAAGTTTAAAAATTTTGTGTGTAATCTGCGCGTAAACAAAATTTACAAAAAAATCGAAAAATGCATTTTACTAATAATTGCTTTGTTAATTTTAATTTATTAAATATATATAAACCTAGTAAAAAAACAGGCAGTTTGATAACTCTAACACAATATTAAACAAAAAATGTATATACGTTATTTATGGAAAATAGCTAATACAATATTGGTATAAACAACATACATTATTTACAACCTTTATCGCAATATATAACTATTTAAAACGCAATTAAAACAGCAATTTTTTAATTATTTTTTTTTATTTAAGAGCAACCACTTGGACTTTATTATTAAAATAAAATAAAACACTTGACAATAAGCCTTTTTTATCCATTTTTAAACAATTTGAAAATTACTAAATTTAAAATGTAATCCACTACTTTTTAATTTCAACTTAACTTTTTGCATGTACTAAAAATCTAATACAACACTTCTTAGTTAACATCAAACAACAACTTACTTTTGATACTATGCTTCCCATTATAAATAATCTTCTTATAAAAATAATTCATATAAAAAAACAATAACTGTATATTAATTTTAACCACGTGGTATCAGTTTTAACATGTCAAAGTTATTACCAAGTTAAATTGTAGCAAAACTGGACAATGGGTTTTGTTTAGGCAAGAGCCATAAACCATTGAATAATTTATCAACAAAAACGTTTAAAAAAAATTTACAAGTATTCTTTTTGTCTTTTAATTAAAAAAATTGTATTTAAGATGCCTAATAATTTATAAATACCAGTTACATAACTATTTAATTTACACTTTCACGAATTTTTGAACTTTTAACTTTTCATAAAACAAGAAGTTATTTTCAGACATGTTTTTTTTGTATATTGCAGTTTTATAAATTTTATAACCGTTTGTGTGTAAAAAAACCCAAAAATAAAATTAAAAAGTTTGTTTTTTTACTAATTAAGAAGTTTAAATTTAAATCAGCATTTCAAAACAGTCACAATATACAAATTGACCTTTTCAAAACGACAAAAATGTTATTTTTTGCGGCAAGTGATTCACAGTCTGGCACTCACATTTTTTTAAATCATAAATTTCCCACCTTTTCAATTTGTTTTAGCGTTTTAAAACAGCCAAGCGACAAAAACTGGAAAACCTATTAATTATTTAAACTCGTCTGCTCATTTTTTAGCAGGTTGACTGTGACGTCATCTTGGCGTGAAGTAACGTTCTCGGTATGACGCGAAGTTTGTTTATAATATTGTTTAGAACGGCAGTCAAGCGCTTTTTAAAAAATAACGATCTATAAATTTTTTTAAGAAAATGCTCTGTACCTATATAGTTTATAAAACTAAAAGTGTACCAATTTCTTAGAAAAATTAGTTAATCGTACAGATCGTTTTCACTTTTGGACACAATAAATTAAAACTTACAAAACAAAACCAAAAGTCTTATTAGTCGATGTTAAATAAACCCCTAATAAAAGTTTAACCTTCTAATAAATTTAAAAGGAAAACAGGTTTTAAAACAGATAAATCACTGTCAAGTATAAAAAATACGTCAATAAAATCGATGCTAAGGAGGTCACCACGTCTGTTTTAAGAAAAATGTGGTTTTTAAACTAAATACAAGATTTCAAATTGAAAATCACGTTGGCTAAACAACCCTTACTATTACAACACGTTTCTAACATACTTTATAAGCTTGTCAACCTGACTTTAAACTAACTTTCTATAATGTAGCCTTTTTACAACAATTTAAACTTTACGAAGTACTTTGTTTTGCTAAAAAGGGCATTCGTGTAGGTGTACCATTTTGGAACTGATAGATTACAAAAACATTATTAAAAACGCTAGTTAAGTACCAATAAAACAATAAAAAACCAATTTATTGCAATACCAACGCAGATTTTAAGATGTAGTACGTGTTTAGGGCCTAATAAACACTCTAAACTTTGATAAACTTGCTAAATACTGCGAAACCAGATACAAATTTTACAGAATTTCTCTTTATTATCAAACCATGGTCAAGTAGAGTTGTTAAACTAGTCGATCAATGCGGCCTAGTTACTTGCATTAAATCTAGGACAAACCAATAAAAGAATTTAAACAAACCACAGAGAAAACTAAGCTAACTAGTTTAGTAAACTTGACATTCTTAAACAACAGTCTTGATATTAGATTTAAAATATAAAAAGTTAAATACGAATTATCTATGAAACTACTAATTAAGTAAAATACCTAAATTCCAAAAAAGCGTCTATTGACCAGCTAATAACTCGCTGACATTATACACATATATTTCGCAAAAATTACATGACAACAAATTGTCAACAAACACCCAAAACTAGCTTAACGTAATGCAAAAACATAACCAACCAATACACTAATGATGAATAACGCTATGACGTCATAAGAGACAGGATAACACGTTATACCACGCAGCGGTAAAATATTTAAAAGCTGGTGCAAATTTGATGGCTGACTAATATGCCAAATCATGCCTAAAATGCGTATTTTTCAAACTAATATGTGTTACCGCAACAAAACACGAACATAACATTTAAACTAAAGGCAAAATGCGATATTTTAACGCGCTTTTATTACATTTTACTTTAAAGATCAATATTGTGCTTACTGTTAATTCCTATTTACTGTAATAATAAGCTGTGCAAATGCAGTAATGTCAGCAAAACCAAAACGGAAATTCGCTGTATTTAAAAAACAATAGTGCAACCTTAAATGAATTTAAATAGCCTTCGACATTTCTATGTGGTATTGGCAATTTAATGTTTGATAGCAGTGTGCTGCTTTGCAAAATCTTAGAGGGTTAGAGTTCTTATGCCCTTTTCTAAAGAATTACAATAACTCAAATAGAACATTACTAATTGGAACTAAAAATTAGAACCTCACTAAGTAAGGTGCTTGCTTTGCAAAGATATCAAAATAAACACTTGATAATAACTGACAAGCGAGTGCCAGCAGGTTGCTTATAAAGTATAGCCACGCCCTACCTTCTTCAATACATACCATACATACATGATAGCGCAGTGTCAACAACCTTAGAGCTAAAGTGCTGGTTGTTTAAACAAAGTTCAAATGTTAAAGACCAGCTCAAAAAAACAGTTGCGTCTATTTTTAGATTGTACAATGGCGATATTAGGTAAAATATTTTTTGTTGTGCTACTTTTAAAACTATTTCAATAAAAAGCTCATGCAAATGCTAATACTTTTGGTATTTGCTAGTCAGCTAGTGGGTCATTTCAATTAACTTATTGAGGAAATTACACAATTGCAAATATCCTTCCTTTTACTTGTAGGCTACAACTAATCAACAAAGTTTCAGTCCTACACAATTCAATACACAAACTTATATACAAATTTGCTTTTCTTGCAAATTAAATTTATATTTATTTTATTACACCTTGCTTATTGAGTTACCATTTACGTTAATAAGTTTGCCATAATTTGATACTAAAGACCCAGTCTTATAGAGTGTGAAATTCGCCTTATAACTGTTTTTGTAGACTATTTTAAAAACACTTTTCCGAACACTCTCTTTTTGGCAGTTATATCGACCAATTTTCGACGATTTGCTTGCATGAGTAACCGAGTGTTTTTTTGTTGGCAGACAAGGCGAGACGTACAATAAATGAATTCCCAATACAGAATTGAAAGGATGTTTAGATGCCGCAAAATGCGACAAGGGGCCTAGACTAAACAAGTGACATTTTAACGGCTTTCAATTATGCATGAGTCGGATTTTGTTTTAAAAAGGATTTAATCAATAAACAATCTGTTTCATTTCCACACGCCTTTTACTAATTGTGCGCTTTTTACATTTCTAAATATACAGCCTAAACGGGTCAACATAATTTAAAACAAATGCTACAAAAAGAAAACCGATTTAAATGCCAAATTTAGTGAATTTTGCCAATGAAAGAAATAAAATATTGCTGTAAATTTAGCGAAGTTTTTAGTTTTCTTTAAAATAAAATCAAAATCAAAATCACTAAATCAAACATTATTTTTATCAGCTCAAGATTTATAACTTAACAATTTAAGAACTTGGTAAGTTAATTATTAAGTTTTGATTTGTTGGTTTATTGCTGTAAATCTAAGCAAACAAAAGGTGATCTGTCAGTTTTTATCTACCAACCTTCTCAAAACGGAAAACGACGTTTACTTAACATTTTAATTTTAACATCTATGAAGGGAGAGTAAGAATTTTTACGACGGTTAAACAAAATATCCTTATTGTACTGGACTATAGTTTTAAAGTTACTATGAAATACTTATTGCTACAGTTTGTTAAATACTTTACTTAGGTGTTTATTCTATTTTAACTGGTTTTAAAAGTAATTTTAATCAAAAAATTTAATATTTTTTGCAATTTCTGCATTTCTAGAATGAAACAAACGCCTGAACTTGCAAAATCACATTTGCAAAATAAAAAAAAATACAGAAGGAGTGAAATGTCCTTGTAGGTTTCTCACGTCCTTTAAGCGCAGCAATAAACATGTGTAAGAGCTACTTCCTTCCTGGACAAGCTCGTCAAAGTGAAAACAACAAAACCTGATGTCAAATTTTACACCGACACAGCCTTACTGTGTTCCTCTAGCAAATATTGCTGATTCTACTTTAATATTTTTATTTTAATTCGGTTTTTAATTGATGTGTTGAATTCAAACATAAGTTCTAATCTTTTGAGTACTGTTTAGCCAATTTGCTGATTTGCCATTACTACTGTATTTCTATGTTTAGTCAATAGTCTAAATAATAATACCTATGTTTATATATAAGCTCTTCAAATTACCCAGACCTAACTGCCGAAAATTTTCTTTTTTAAATTTAAGTTATTTTAACCGTTGAACTAGGCAAAAGTCGACCATACAACTTACTGCATTTACGCTGCATGTATTTGTTCAACAAATTACTAACCTCTTTGTTTTGATTTTTTATGTAGCTAAACTGATGACTGTTTTCTAATATGTGACACTGATTATAATTGAATTTTAATAACCGACTAAATCATCAAATTACCAGGAAATTGATTATATGCTTAATAAGGTTAATGTCATTGAGGCTGCTGAGCAATAAAATAAACAACAAACGAATAAAAATATTCAAAATTATAAAAATCTTTTTTGATAATCTGTTTATAATTTTACATTCTATGACAAAATAAATATAAACTAAAATATTTTAAAACTGTATCTTTTTTCGGTCGTGTGCGCCAATTTTTAATGAAATAATTAAATTTATTACATATTACTAACACATTCACTCGTTATTACTCATATAGAATACGAGTTATAAAATCGTTATCTATACAGTCAAGTGTTCACTTGAGACATTGTAATAAAGGAGAAAAGGGTCTAATAAAAAACCTCTTATACACCGCGTTTTCTCATATAAGGTCATATGCACGAACGCGCCTAAAAATGACGTCATTTTTATTATTATCAAAAAATAAATTGATTCAAGGTCCCGCGAGATTAAAAAATGTTGGTTTTTGGTGGGAAAGATAACTAAGGGGATTATGTTACTAGCAAGTAAAACATGATGTTACGCTTATGGATTATGTTATGTATTTAACTAACTTTAAATTAAATCAAATTTTTAACTATTTAAAAATCTAAAAATTCTATAAATATATGCTACTATTGCAAATTATTATTTGACAAAAATGTTAACTATTGGTAAACTTATAAAACGTAATACTTTAAATAATTCATAATTTTTTTATGGTGCACTGTCTGCAAAATACATTGCTTTAATTTTTTTATTGAAATTTCTAACTACAATAAACAAGATTGCACACTAAATATTTAAGTTTATATAAAAAATAAACAGATATGAATTTTACTCTGCAGCGCCAACTAACGGGCTAATATGATAAACCGCATAAATGTCGCGTTTTCTGACTTGTACTAAGATTGGGTTTTAATTGGTAAAAATTTATTCAAACTGACACAAAAAAATAACTAAATTGTGTCAGTCTAGTTAATAATCTTATTACCCATGTTCTATAACTAGAATGCCAAATTTCGAATTAAATATTTTTCAACTTACTTTTTGAGATACGGTTCTTTGTACGGCAACTTTCTGCTCATTTTTATTTGACATTTCCTTAAATCTAAAACATTAAAAAAATAAAAACGTTGGCATATTTAAATTTGACACAACATTATTTTTAATTAAAAATTTACAAAAAGGGATTTGACAATAAGCCAAAAGTTTAAAACGCCAAAGCTTACCGTTGTAATTTATCTTTAACTGATTCTTCGCCAGTCATTTGGTCGTACAACGGTTCTGATGATTTGATTGTTTCAACTCTAGGAGTATCTGTGAAAAAAAATATACAATTTAAGATGTTTTATTTTAAAAATTGACAGTAGTTAAATAAACCTCAAAATCAATTAGCAAATTACCATCATGATAGTTTTGTTTGTGCATATATTATAGTATGTACGTTTATAAAATAAATTAAAAATACAATTAGTAAAACATATATTTCAGTATAATTTTAAGCATAAGTCAAGTAACACTATGTATAGATTCCCCTGCAAATTGATTATAATATTATTGTTTTCTCGGGTGTGATCAAAACTTACTTAAGTTCGAATCCAAGGTGAAATATAATTCCAATTTAGACCGATGAGATAAATATATCTTCATTTTAGTGGGCGTCATTTTTAAACACAAAACTTATCCAAAAAAATAAAGAAAAAGCCTATTTTACTGTAAAAACAAACTTTCAAATAATATTTCCTTACTAACCTTGAGACTCGTTACTAATTTCACTAAATTTCCTTTCCTTGATCGGCGTAGTCACTTGTACCGGTTTAGCCGCCTTTAAAACACAAATAAAATGACGCTTATTTATTTGTTACAGTTTAGTATACAACCCCGTTGCGAAAGGTCATCGGCACAATGCCTTTATTAACTTGAAACAATAAGAGGGCTTGTTTGATGTCAGACACCCTATTGTTGTGTCATAATAGGACAATACTACGAAGCTATTTAAAACGCGTATAGGGTCAATTACTAGAGTGAATAAATACGTTGACATGTTGTAAAAATATGATAAAAAATTCGTGCAATTTTGTAATATATAAAAGAAAAAAAATTCATAAAAAATTATTATTTTTTTTAAATCAGAGGTTTTTGGTTCGATTACGATTGTTTACTTGATAAATTTTTTCTCCCAAATTTAAAAAATTATTTTTTTAAGAAAAGTTTTAACCTGTTTAGCTCCAAAACTCGATCTTCGTGGAGTTGAATTATTGGAATTAGATTCAAACTTCTTCTTTAATTCTTTAAGTTCCACACTAAAATGTTCTTCTTCTTCCATTTGACCAGGACGCACAACCTCCGGACTTACCGAAGATTCTCCAGATGCTCCTTGAGTAGAAGTTTGTAATCTACAAAAAATTTTATAAATGTTATATTTTTTACAAAAAAAAAAAATATTTATAAATGTTATATATATTTTTTAGAAATTTTTTTAAAAAGGGTTTTCTTTTAGAAATTTTAGGCATCCATTACAGCCTAAATATAAAATCATTTTAATATCACCAACTTGAATTTGAGCTATCAGAGCAGTTTGAAATATTATAGAAAAGATACATTATATTGACAGTTTATTACTCTATTAGTCATTTTGTGGGTTATCAATAGTAACCACTTGCACTTAAAAACACTCAGATATGTCAGCAAAGAATTTCAACTTGAAAGATAATGTATTTGAATGTTGCCTGAATTTTAACAATGTTCAAAATTATTTGACAATTTTTTTGACTTACTCTTGCTTTACTTTTCTTGCTTGTTGATTGGTTGCTGGTGACACCAAGTGTTCATCTTTATTTTTTTCAAACTGGGATTTAATCGAGGATAAGTCAACAGATAATGTCGATATCTCTACAGGTTTATGTTCGGTTGTGTCGGGATGTTTTTTGCGTTCCTGTTCATCCTGAAATCTATTAAAAAAAATCAAGATAAGGTAATGGCAGCTAAAGGACTAAAATAATAAGAAAATTTAATCAACTTGTTCAAAACTTTTATAGTTATTACCCTTGAATCAACCCTTAGAAAAACACTATAAGTAAATAAATAAAAACCACTAATACCATATATGGCTTGACAGAATAACCATATATGGTTAATAAAAGAACCACAAAATCATAAAGGTAATATCATAATAAGGTAACACACCAAACCAAATATGAATGCTTAAATTTTACCGGTGACATTATGACATTACACTAGAACAGTTAAAGTTAATGGTTAACTTAACAAAGAGAGTGGCACTACAGAAAACCAAATAAACAGCACCGTGCCCATATTTGCAATTGTCTTAGTATATATATATATGTAATGTGTAAATAACAGGTTTAAAGTGGAATTACTAAAGTGTCATAATAGTAATGGACAAATTAGTACTTCTAATACCACCACCAAATTATAATTAAACCCCTTGTTGCTAATTGTTAGTTTTGGTGCACAAAGTTAATACACATGCGTGTTAATGATACTTAAATTAGTGCAACTTTAAAGCATGCTTTGAGTAAAATTAAGACACCAAATTTTAAAAATATATTATAATATATTATGTGATATATTAAAGCAGTTTTGGTTCTAATGCCATAACGAAAGTTCATTTTTTCATGACAACTATTTTTTAAAGGTTTGTTTACTTAAATGCATTGGCTTTAACAATTGCAATAACTTTTTTATGTCAAAAAGTCAAATAAAAAATATTACATTACAATTTATATTTTTTAAACCTTATTTTTTTGCCGGTTTTCCTCACTGGATAGTCTCCGTTAGTCTGTTTGTTAAAACGTACTCTAAAAAAATTTGTTAGAAAACATCATGCTTTTACATGCTAAATTGTTAGTGTAAGCAACATGCATAAACAGTAGGTTAAAAATTATTATAAAAATCTTAAAAAAAAAATAAATTTTTAAAAAAAGTTAAAAAAAATTATATTTAAAAAAAATAAAAATATCACCACATAATTACAACAATAAATACATTTTAGTTTACTATAAAATCCCACTTCACATATTTTCAAATTAAATTTTTTTTAATAAAGTTGAGTGGTTAGAATTGCTACTTAAATGTTAAATTGTATTATCACATGTGTGTAGAATTATTAAGTGGTTAGCTATTAAAAATTAATGCTTTAATGATTAATGCATAAACAAATTCAACATAACCTTGGTATAAAGTCTACTTTGCAAAAAAAAATAATTGAAAAATACTGAAATATTGATGACAACATAGTTTCATCATTTTCTTAATTTTAAAACTGAATATTAAATTTCAGAGTGGAAAGTTAATTAAGTTTGAATCGAAATTTATATTGTTTAGATATTATTTAAATAAAAAATAAATTTTGTTCTTACATTTTAGGAAATTAGAATTTTTTTATTAATTTGAAGAATATAAAACATTTTTACATGTTACACTTACTTATTAACATGTTCTTTTATTGAGGATTTAGAAATTGGTGATTTTGGTGATTTTGGCCGCTGGTAATTGGTCGACTAAATAAAACAAAAATTAAATATTTTTAATTTTTTTGATTTTAAGCAATATGTAATACCACTTTAAATGTAATACATAATTTTAAATATGATACACAAAGATACTCTAAAAGCTAAACTATTTTACAACAAAAATGCTTGCACAGTATATACACTGATGTTTACAAAACAGAAACTATTTGCACGCCTTAATGAACTTTTAAAATAACAACAATATGAACAGTGACATAGCAAAATTTTAAAAGAATTGACAAAAATCATGTTAAATTTAAAATACCAAAAAATATGTTTATTAAATTCTCAGCATATTTGTACAGTTAATGTCTTAATCTTCAAGAAACTATGCTATTGTTTTTTAACTATGATTTACTCAAATACAAAAACAACATCAATTTTAAATGAAGCAAACACACTTAAGATGCTGTGTCATCTCACCAAAAATACATAATGTGTTGAGACTTTCGTGTTCTCAAATCTCGCTCGCAAGCGTCGCAATTTGTTTCCACGAATAAAAACCCGGCGCATTATGTTATCACGATTATTCATCTCAAAAAGCTAATCCAAGTGCAAGTTAACAAAAGTTTATTTAAAGTTAAGTTACAAAGTTTTATATGTTCTTTTTTTTTATTAATTTGCACTTGTAAATGATATTAGTTGTAAAAAGAGTTGTTAAAACTTAATAGAAAAACTTTAAAACCCCTCTGTACCGAATTTTTTTTTAAAATTTGTATTAATATAGTATTTGATTAATTAGTGCAAGCTTTTATGATTTTCTAATTAAATTTTACCTTAAATCAAATAAGGTTTAAATAAAAAAAAGAATCTGTCTAACTAAAAAAATCTGTCAAATTAAAAAAAAATTAAGTATCTGTTTTTGACACCTAATTAGCAAATTTAAAATACAGTGATCTATATTCTAATTAAACTGATTGATTGAGAAAATATTGATGTTGGGAAGTCATCTTATACCAGTGTCGTGAGCATGACAATTTGAATTAACTTCCTTTTAAATTCAGACTATTTTTAAGACAAGCAAAAATATGTATGCCATAACATTTAAATCACAAGTTGTATGTTAATATAAAAAAAGCAATAGACTTGCAAAACTATATTAGAATTCCTTTTTTAAATCTCAAAAAAAACTTAATAATTTTTGCATTGCCTTTAAATATTATTTAGCTTATTAGCACTTTTTTATTAACATCCTGAATTTTATTTTTTAACAAAATTTTTTAAACTTTATTAGCAAACTAACCTTTGCAGCTGACTCAAATTTTTCTTTTAAAGCTCCAAGTTCAACTGAATATTCTTCTTCTTCTATTTCTTCACGATTTACAACAACTAAAAACAAATAAGACATTAATGCTTATAAATTTTGCCATTTTAAAACTGTGAAAATAGGTCTCAGGGTACCATCATACCATGTACAGTTATTTTTTCCTAAATTTAAAGCAAAAAAAAAATTGACATTTATTTTTGCTAAGTACAATAACACAAAACCAGATTAAAAGAAAGTGAATATTATTAAATTAGTAATTATTTAAGAAAATATAAAAACATCCTAAGTAATGGACACTTAGGTAAAAATAAACCAATGTGATAGTAATTATTATTTTAGTTTCTTTTTTTTGTTTTTTCATTTGTTTAATAATATTTTTTTATATTTTATAAAGTTAAAAAATACCAGGTGCGACACCATTAGTCGGTTTAGTTTCTGTTTGTGCGCGGGTCACTGCCGGGGCTCTTTGTGCTGGGGATGGGGGTGTAGTGGAATTGGGGGTTTCCCATTGGGACTTCATTGACTTTATGCTCGGAAGTTCATAATCCTCAACAACCTTAAAAAATAATTTTTTTCAAATTTTAGTCTTTTTTTATTAAAATATTGAATGCATTTAAAATTAAAGACTTGTAACTTCCCATTCTTAATGAATATTGAATTAAATTTTGCCACCTTTAAAAGGAAATGTGTAAAAATAAGACAAGAATGAAATGTTAAAGTTTTTGGGCTATACTGAATAGAAAAATAAACTCAAAAATTAGGTAAAATTAAATAGCTCCAAATTTAGTCACACTGTGCTGCATAATAACATTTGTTTATCTAACAAACAGAAAACAAGTCAAACAAAAATGACGTTGACAAATAAGCATTAAACAAACACATTTCGTATAAAAGCAAACTGCACTATAACATTTTTTTAGCAAAGCATCATTATCACATATTTTTTTAATTAGGTGTAAAATATGTTATTGGAATATGTGTTGCTTATAATTTGTGTTAAACAATTATACCAATAAAAATGCCTTATATTTATTGTTTTTACCCAATAATACATTAAACAATAAATAAAACTAATAATTTTATATAAAAAATAACAACCCTGCCATGAAGTAAAATTGGCTAAAAAAAATATTTTTTTTATTGATTTATTATGGTTAGCAAACGAAATTGGATAAATTTCATTTTAAAGAATTGTTCCGAATTACAGTTAATTTTTAGTAAGCGTATTACAGGTTTCATTTAAAAAGAGAAACACAATGCAAAACACAACAGTGCACATTACTTAATCCTGTAAATAATTAAATTTACTAAAATAGCGTAAGGGCCCTTACACAAGTTTTAACTAGCATGACGTAACTTAATAGGGTGGCAAAAACGTGAGAACTGAAATATTTCATGTAAAACTTGGCCGCTGGAAACACTAATAAAATGTAAGCAGTCTGCGTTCACTTAAAAAGCATACATAGACTGTATAATTAATGAAATATAAAAATTAATATAAAATTGGTAAAAGTCCATGTCTGTCAAAACAGAACAATTAAAAATGACGTCACGCGTCCCTTAAGTGACGTCATACACACTTAAACATGGTCTGAAAGTGAAGTCTATCTAAAATGACATCATACACTATTTTTACATTTAAACCTCGAAATTTAATTGTTTTTACATAATAGAAAAATAGTCCATATTTTAATTGCAGTTTAAAAGTAATATTTTTTATTAGATAATTGAACTTTACGTGGATATTTAGCGTTGATTTATTATAGGGCGTTTACGATATCGCGTTATTTGCTTTAAGGGATTCACTTTAAATAAACGATATAAAATTCCTTCATATATTTCCTAGTTCAAATATAATATCCACGGGGATTTAAAAATTCCGAATCAGTAATATACAATAAGCGCTTTAACGTTAGTAATACAGTTGTTATACTTATAATCTTACTAAGAAACAGCAGTTAAAACTAATACGGGGTTTTTATACATACAAAAAAATTAGCATGCCGTTTTTTATCACTATTTTAAAAGAGGTTTTTTAAATCTATTTTTTATTATTTTATGTAAGGAATTTTTGCGTAGTTTTCGATCGGCCTGTTTTCGAGCCGGTAAGAATATAATGAACATGTTTTTGACCGTGACGTCATTTCACAGTTGAATAACTACTGGGTATGTCAAGGTGCTTGAAAATATTGCTTCCATAATATTATAAAAAATTCATTCACAAGTTTTGAACATTTTTGAAAATATTCATATATCAATTTTTTCGTACAGGGATTTCTTATTTTCGTACAAAAAATCTCATAAATTAAAAATTTAACAGAATTTTCGTTTTTTTAAATAAATTTAAATTTTAAAATACGAATTAAAATATTTTATTTAAACACAATGCTTTACAAAAGTTTAATTTATCCGTTTAAAGCAATAAGGAAACAATTAAACATTATATCGTTGTCTGTATTGTGAAAATATTATTTCGTTTCGTGAATGTTGTTTATCTTTCGCTATTGAACAATTATATCATTGTGTATCCCATAATTTGAGTATTGTAAGTACCGTAAATCAGTATGTGCGCAAAAATGCAAAAAGTTTTGGCGAAAATTACATGTTTAAAGAAAATAATAAGGTGCGTTCATAAAAAACTTTTTATTTTTTATTTTTTCTTTTTTTTCTAATATCGCCTAATATCGAAGCTAATAATTCAAAGACCAAATTTTAATTTGGCTTGTTAAAATTCCATACCAATTACTTCATATCACACTTACTTTAATTTAGGCTTTTAACAAGGCCTACAAAACCACATAAGATATTTGTGTTAAAAAAAAACAAGCAAAATACGTAGCCGTGGGCATAAGATAATAAAGTATGATAAAAAAATCAGAGATAAAATGCTTTTAATTTTTTAACGCATGCAATTTTATTTAACGTTAAAGAAACACAAAATAAAAATCCAGATTTTGATATATAAAGTTTAAATTTTTACAACGGAAAACGGTAGATTCGCATTAACTGCAATTCTATTTTATAGATATTGGCGAGTAATATACAAGTTAAAAACAAACCTTTTAAAAAAAATACCTAATTACCAACTACATTAATATTTTTAAAAGTTCATTATTGACTTTTATGTGTACTTTATTAATGTATTAATTTCCAATAAACTACGCAAAATATCGTAGCGAAATTACGAAATTAATCGCAATATAAAAATCGAACCGATCAATTGCTGTTTTAATAACTAACTATACAACATACAATAAACAGCCGCCGTTAAAAGTTAATTTACTTGTGTATTGATTTAATAGCGCATAATGATAATCGATCAGTAAAATCGGTCGACCGTTATTGGCGAGTAGTTGTAATTGATTGCAGATTATTACTAGTAAAACGCCCCAAAGCGATAGTGTATAATGGACTGTTATATTGCGATGGCAATTTAAAACAATAACAAAAATAATTGGAAATTGATTTTGCATGCCAATTTAGAACTGAAATACATTAACTTCATTTGGTTAAAAAAATTTAAAAATATTTTAACCAATAACAAAAAATTATAAAAATTATATATATTTGAAAATTTTTTTTTAAATAATAATTTTTTTTCAATTTTTTAAATATATAGAAATTAAATATACCTGGTCGTCTGAGCGTATTATGTCAGATGGTGGCACATCATTATGCGGCACTTCCTTGCTTGTTTGATTTTTTGAAACTGGTGATTTAGGAATAAGGTAATCCAAAGAACCCAAGTCTGCTTTGGAACTCCATAACTGACGTGTCCTAATCAAATAATTAAAAATAAAAAACAAGGCCTACAGACTAACAAATTATAATTCACAGTGGAAATATTTATTAAGATATATATTAAAAAAGTTTTTTATTTAAAAAATAATTTACAAATTTATGGTTATAGCCTATATGTTTATAAGGTCCAAAGATACATAAGTTTGTTATATTACTATACTTGACATCTAATATGTTTAATAATAATTTAAGCGTTTTTTGCTAATTTGCAAAACCACAACCACAATTTACTATTGATATAATATAAGGAAGTGAATTTTAAAATAACTTTTTACTTGTTTAAGTTGTCCAAAATACTTTCAGGTTCGTTATCGGAGTCAATTGAAGCCATATTAAACAAAGCTACAATTTAAAAAAATTATCTATCTACTTGTTTGCTAAAATCAATACCTATCTAAAAAAGTAACAAAAATATTTAAATAAATTAAACCCTATTATAATATAATACCATAATTTATTATGTTAGTCTGCCAATGGCAGTGGCTTACTGGCACTACAGACTGAAAGACTTAACCAAAGCAGCTGCCTGACTTAATAACAAACGACCGACATACATTAAAGTAATATTCACACCAGTACTCAGTACTAAACAGCTAAAAGCTTATTTCGTCTGCAGTCAGGCAGTTAAAAAGAATAAAATTTTGTCGACTAACCACGTTTATATTTATCATATAATTAACCATTCCACTAGACCAATGTCATTTGCATGCTGACTTAATTACTCCTGTTTTGTTATATAAGTAAAGTTGTATATGTAAATATACACTGCCATTACACCTACATGCTACATGCTTCTGTATTAAAGCATACTAAACTGAAACACATGCGTATATTTATATTTATTTTGTAAGGTAGACACTTTTATTAGATAATTTTAGTTAAGTAAAAACTTTTTATTAAAATTAAAATAGAAAACAAAAATATTTTATTCTGCAAAGATCTGTATATTTATTTAAAAAATACATTTATTAAAATAAATAACAACATTTTTTTAATCTGTTTTATAATTTAGATCAGTGTTTTTTACATATTTATTTAAAAAAAAAAAACAAACAAAAAACCTATTAAAAGAAACAAGTAAGAGTATTTAAGTCATACATTTTTATTTTCACTTTTTTATTTGAACAGCTTTTTAGTCACTTTCTTAGTAATTGTTTTTTTAATTTATATTCCTGTGTAAGCAAAGTAAATTTTATTCACAAGTTATCCTATTGAAGATCTGTACTTAATCTCTCTTGGTGTTCTCCTTTGTTGACGCGGCAAAACTGAAAAAACAGACAAGATAAAACAAGAATTAACTTTACAAAGTTAAAATTTTTATAATTCAAATTTTATTTGCTTCTAAAACCTAAGTAACGTTAGAATTATTACAAACCTTCTGAACGTCTTGACCTTTTTCTTTCCAATATCCGCGAGACGTCGCTGCGGAGGTGGCTGAGCATAGCCGTGTAAATTATTGGGTTAACAAGACTGGAAAAATATAGAGTTAGTTCGACTACATCAACTGCGATACCACCAAGTTGTTTAGCGTAATAAATTCGTGAATTCTCATCGCCTGTATAAATGAACTACATTACAGAAATTTATTTATATATTCCTAATACGCCAAAATCATTATTTTTTTCAATCATATATAGACAAAGCTTACAACAAACATTGTACTGAGTGACATAACTTACCGCCGTCTGTGATAAAACTAAATATAATATATGGCAATGTTGAAATTGTCATGTTGAGTGTAATAATACAGGCAAAAAACGAAGAAGAATCTCGCGTTATTCCCAGTCTGTGACTTAACTTTAATCCTTCTTTTCTGCCGATTGGATTCTAAATAAATTAATTAAATGATGATTAAAATTCGATTTATTTTATATACTTAGCTTTATTTCTACTTCTGACGTTTTTAATGATAGATTGCAATCGGAGGATACTTACAAAATCAATAAAATCTTAAGAATAATAAAAGTTTTTCTATGTAATAGTTAAGCAATCAAGCTTATTACTGTCAGAAATAAATAAATAAAAACAAATCAATAAAAAAATTCTAAAAGTTTTCCAAAAAATTTTAAGGCCATTAGGTTAATTTTGGCTGTTAATCATTAATTTTTTTTTCAAACGAAAAATAATTCCATTACGAATTATTTAATCACGAATTTAGGTACATTTACAGAATCAAATCCCCCAAATAACGTTCTATATTTTCCACTTCTTATAATATAGTTTTGAACAAAAGAAGTAAATATAATAAAATTAAAAAAAAATCAAATAAATTTAAGCTGTTCTTTTCCGGACATTTCTAAATTGCACGTAAACGTAGTTTATGTTTTGTAAAAACTAATCAATAATTTATTTGATTTTGAACCACACTTTTCTTGTGCATTTGTTGTGTATCGATTACAATAAAATTTATTTAAACAAATGTGAAAATTTTTTTTAGATATTATTCTAATCAAACACCTAAATTTAATAAGAACAAGATATTTTTTATACATAAGAATTAAAATAGGGTAGAAAACTAATTATATTTTCCTTACTTTTTGGACTTGAATTTTAATGCAAGTAGTAATTATGTTACATAGAAACATAATAAACCAAACCAAAGATAAGAGAGCGGTTAAAACCAACAAATAAATTCGTCGCATTGGGGTTCTTAATATAGAGCAATCGTAGGATTCTGGTTCAACTATAAAAAAAACAATTAAATCATTTTATTACTAGGCGTGTAGCAAGCTTGGATGAAATACTGGCAAAACAAATATCAAAATTATCGGATTTTTAATTTGAGTTTATTTTTGGATTATTTATTTTTTGATTGACTTGTAACTTAAGCCCTACGTGAAAACATTACAAGAGGTAATCAATAAGGCCCAGATCTCTGACGTCAATGACAAATGTCACGAGAAATTACAAAAGGTACGTGCAGTTCCGTGCATATATATTTAAACTACCCTAAAGAAATAAATATATCACCTAGCCTATCTCTTAAACCCCTTTCATCGTATACAGCAAAGATAGGAGAATCTGTTAAGTTGTGATACTTTTTCTGTAAAACGCATTGTGTTAAATCCATATGACAGTGATAGTGCAACGGAAATAAAACCAGTGCCATCGCTATGACCCAAATCACGCAGATCAAACCCCAGGTTATCCGCGGGCTTCGAACCCAAGATATCCCGCTACAACTCGTTGAATGTAGGTTTATAGCTGCTGCTCTTGCTAAGGCTCTTGTTGAAGTCACCCTTAAAACCTGAAAAGTGAAATTATTAAAATAAATAACAGTAATAATTATTTAAAAAGTGCTGTATATGATAATAAATATTTATTTTATATAACCCTTTTATTTTTAATATTGGTTGGAAATTGTATATATGCAAAGTTAAAACCAAATTATACCTGTAAGTCAAATAAAATCAATCGATAAGAAATAGTAAAATTACATTGCTTGAAGATAAACAACTACAAAGAATTAGTCACAATAAATACAATTTATACAATATGGCTGAAATTTTGTACATTTAAAAACAAAACTTGCCAGATTAAGTAATGCCGCACTTGCCAACGACGCGAATAAACTTCCGATGAGAACGCCGGCAATTAGATTACGCATAACTTCTTGGAACGACTCGCCGGTAAACTTCACCCTAAAGTTAATTCAAGACGACATGCTCAAAAATGTAAATGCAATTTTTTTGTTCATATTTAAACATTAATTTTTTTTCTTTTTTATTTAATTTACCCCCCAACAAGCAGCATATTAACGAGCCAAAATAATGCATGGAAAAGAAGAATAAGCCCGTTTAATAAATCTGCAGCTACAAGCGACATAAGGTAACGATACAGATTATGTTGTCTTGTCAGGGTTCTCCAATTTTGAAGAATAGCCATCATAAGGATTATATTTTCTAAAGATAAATGATTAACATTCAAACAGATGTGGTCTAACCGCCTTACTCTTGAAACCACCTTTTACATACTCGTTTTATATAATTTAATAAATCAGTTTTACGGCAAATTACTTTCAGATCATTTGATGTTATCGACCGAAAAATGCCAAATATCGTGTCTTATCATAGTGTTACTAATGTAATCTTTGTTCATTTTTATATTTCAGATAAAGTCTGTTTACAACCCAGCTTATTATTTTGTGGTTTCATTAAAAGTAGTATTGCATTCGCTTTACTAAAGAACGGTGGAACCTTAAGCATGTTTCTTGGAAATTTGTATTAAATCACTAAGTATTTACTAAAAAAAAAATATAAATATTTTTAATAATGTAAATGAAAACCTGCAATAATAATAACGGCAATCGCTGATTTGAGTATATAAATCCATCTTGGTGAATCAATATATTGAGCACATGTATACATATCCAAATCCATGTTTAATATCATAAATTAATTACAAAAACTCATTAACACGTCCAGCTAAACCCAAATGTAGCATTTTCCATTATTTACTGTTATATACATGATACTCTTTTGTGGTCATTTCTAGAAATAACGTTGGATCTGCACTTTTACTAGATTATTAAATAAATCGATAAAATGAGCCTAATTATGTAAAAAACTGTCTAAAAATACAATAACTATATCCTAATTAGACTATAAATGGTCATCTTTGCAAATTAAATCAATAACACCCCCCTATAGATATCCAGTACAATCAAATCTTTTCTTAGTTATATATATGTAACTAAACTTACTTTAGTTTTATGTTCTAATATCTGCTAACTGAATTTCAATAGATTTTTTATCTTTAAATAGCATCTCTTAAGATGTAACACTTGTATTCGGTCGATGCAGCTTTGTCTTAACTTGAGCATATTTTTAAAATGATCGATCAGAGATTGGTTACTATTTCCAAAACAGAACAAGAAATTTGACTCTCTTATATGATTAGAACATTTGGCAATCTACTTATCTTATTTTAAACCACATTCGTTTTTGTTACATAAATATATACGGCAATTGTAAATCGACTATCCTTCTTGCAACCTTGCTTTATAATTACATATGCATTACTACATCTTTTGGAAGTATAACCTACACTAACGACAACGTGTTAGTAAATTTTGTTCTTTTACTTTAAAATACGAAATTTACCAAAGGTGTTCTTATATCTCCTAATTGAATTTAATAGATCGCCATTTCAGGTTTTCAATAATTCATCAAGTCCTATCACTGGCTGAATGTTTGTACCACAACAGGTGATCGATTTCAGCCTCAATTAACTAATTTATTTCAATTAGAATCAAAACGCCAATAAATTATCCCAAACTACTTCTTCTTTTTCTAAAACGTTCTTGGAAGGCTAAATAATAAATAATTGTTGTGCCTTAAGATCGAATAAAATCAATAAGGGCGTGATATAAATCTATACTGTTTTTGTCACAAGGGAGACCAAAACATCTTTCTATCACCTTATTTAAATGGTGACTCGTTTACTTAGTTGTACTTGAGTTAAATTTAATCATATTACACCTTCGTTGTTTTCATATCAGTAAAAACAAACTGATAGTTGGCAAAATTTAAGACCCTTAAACATAATTAAAAACATCACCTTAATTTTGTAACTGTCTTTCACGTCAGCTCCAATTTGTTTTATACAAGTCTACAGATTAAATTTTAACAACTTTATTCTAGCCAAATAAAATGTCAAGTTGTTAGATTAAATTTAAACAGTTTACATAAAAATTAGGTATTATGCGCCGAATAGTTTATCTGTTTCATTAGAAATGAGTTTCTGCAGAGTGTGGAACTTAATTTGTTTTTGGCCTAGTTTAAGACAAAAGATTTTTACAAAAACCTAATCCTAAGGAATTTGATTACTTTAAGTGCTTATTAATTCCTGATTTTTAGGAAATTTGGAGCCATGTAATAATGTCATCTTGTTGGGACCAACTACAGTCATCAATATTTTTTTTATAAAAGTTCCAGTTTCATTATATTATAAGTACGTAACTTAAAAACTGCAGGCTTGTAAAATTGCTAACCCAAACAATGCTTAAAGAAAACAATTGGTCTGAAAATCGGTTTATTACTTTTTTCAATATTACCGAAACGTAGCAACTCATATCACGTTTATTTCTTTGTATAGTTGACTGTAATTTATTCATAAAAACAAGTTACTAAATGCCGGACATTTGTTAATATTTGATGTACATTTTTAATTGTTTAATATAATTTGTAATTTATTTTATAAATATAAAGATTAAACTTGTTTTAAAAGTAAAATTTCATCTTTGATTGTAACGTAAATACAAAGCTGTAGGGAAAAATGTTGCTGATTGTTTAAAGTTTAAACCAAACGATTTTTCTTATTCTGGTTTGACCGAAGACAACTCGTCATCTTTTCCACCCCACGAATTGGGGTTAGGGTAATCCCCTGGGGTTAATTTGTAGCTAGGACCGCTATAGCCTTCATCATCGTAAACTATCCATCTTAAAGTAAATAATTTTTTTGGTGAAAGAATTTTTTTGTAAAATAATTCCTTTAATTAAATTTTGATTTTAGGTAGTAGAAATACTTACGTCCCACTTTCTACTTTGATTGAAGAAATAATGTCATTAAAATTATGAGCAGCTAATTTTTCAACTCCGCTTGTAAGTTCCAGTTGTCTCCCACCAAAGTTTTCGTCCTCGAATAAAATAATCTAAAACAATAAAAAAATATAAAAAAAAATATGTTAAGTTTAAAATTTATTTATTAAAATAAAATATTTGGTTCACAAAATTTTATTATTATAACAAGTGAGCCTTTACTTTGCCTTAAAACTTAAAAGAAGTGTTATAGTTTTGTATGAAAATAAAACCATTCAAAGTTCATGTTATTTAAATGTAATTCAAATAAAAATCAAAGCCTAATAATCTGTACTATTTGCTTAAACTTTTAATACATATGTGCAAATATTTAAAATTATGTAGTTTGGTTGGTTATATTTAATTATTAATAAGAATTTTCAAGCGTTTTAATTGTTTAACAAACTTAAATAATTTATATTAAACAAATTGAAATATTTAATTAAACAAATTGATTCTCTTTGTTTAAATATATGTTTTAAACCACTATATATATTGTAAACCCAATATGTAAATATTAATATACAAAATTCCAAATTGATTAAACCAATATCTTACCTTTGCCATTATTTCAAAATACAAAAATAAAAAAAATAAAAAAATTTAAAATAATTTTTTGATTTGTAAAAATAGTGATATAGAATCTAATTAAAAAGCAAAAACTTATTAGAACACCAGAATTAATTTAATTATTTATTAATAATAAAAACAAACATTGTATTTTTTAAATCTTTTTAATCCCAAAGTCTATTAAAAATTCACCACTTAAAATATTTTATTTTAATTTATTAGAATAATATCTTTCTATTTTAACTAAAACTTTTTGATGCGTGAGCCAGGTTGTCTACTGCTCTTTTGTGGTAACCCATTTGTTTAATCTTAACTTCGGATTTTAACGTCAATAGCAAAACTTTCGTAATTAAATTACGAACAACGGAAACATGCATAATGTATATCAGTCCCGTATTTAACTCTTTGCCAAACTATTAAACTAGTGAGATTGCAGTAAAATCATTAAAAAAATTTATAAATGTTAACATTTCAATATTTAAATAAATACATGTATCAAGTTTAAATTCCTTTGTTCTAATAGATTCAAAAACTATATTTAATCACACCATTTCTTAATCGAAATTAATCAATTTACGAACAAATTTTAACTACTTGTTTTCAAATTTGACTTAATGCGACAATTTGACAAAATTTTCCTTTCTAATTTCCCGCAACGCACAGAACAGTACAACAATGTATGTAGTGTTAACTTAACGAATGTCTCTTATAAAGGTTATTGGCTTCCTGAATTGCACTAATTAAAATTACGTATTACACTTACAACAAAAATGACGTCACAAATCATGCACCATTAGCTTTTAAGAAAACCAGTCTGGTCATTATTCTAGTAATATTTAACATTTACAATTAGACATAATACGCAATTTAGTGCAGTAACATTCAAATTTAATTTAATTTATTTTGCTAAATTAAAAAAAAAAAGATTTTTGTTGGAAATCTTGTCAAATATCTGTTATATTGTATTTACAATAACAAATAAATACAAATCTGCTTAGTTATTAGTAAACCTTTGCTGCGGTAATTGATTCTTAATTGCTTATAAAAACACTGCGTTTAATAGAATCTTTACTAAGTGAAAGACCCCTAATTGTAATTAAATAAAAGTGGATGCATTATTTATAAAAGCACAAGACCACTGACATTTAATTACTAGAAATTGACAATTAACATTAGCCGTAATCTTGTTCATTTAGTTGTTTATCATTAACACTGCAAATTCTACCCTTAATTTCAATAGAAGTTGTTGTCGTACTGTTGTAGAATTATATCTTATGTCGTGATATACTATATAATTTAAATCATTTTATTTTAGCAGCAAACCTTGTAGTTTGGCACCACAACCTAAGAACATAATTAAAATTGATCACGTGATTTGGCGCGCCAATATATTTCAATTACAAGACACAATTAATTAAAAAAGAACAGAATATAAATCTGTATTTTACAAATAAACAATTATCGAAATTTAAATTTATTTTATTAACTGAGAGAAAATACGCCAAATTTATTGTCTAGGTAAACACCTAATTTATTGTTTGATTAAGTAAATATAAGGTCACATACATACCCCTGATGGCAATTGTTCAATATTTACTATATACTCTATATTTATGATTAGGTACGGAAATTTCCAATAAGTAAATAAACTTTGCGAAGGCGTTCATGTTAAAACATTGCATCATCCGCGAGTATAAGAATTTCGTCACTGGTCAAGTAGCGTGGTATATTGACCCTGGTATTAAGTGGTATTAAGTAACAAATTTTCGGTTTCTAGACGCAACAACGTCAAACTATTTCTTCTTTACTTTGGCAGTTAACAGATACCTCATAAAACCCTGGGTACCTTTTTCATCGAAATGAAACACCTTATGGTGGTATATAGAAATGCTTAGTATCAAAGGGTATGTTTATATTAGAAAGTCTAATAAAGCTACAACGAAACGAAAACCCTGTCGACATGTAAATATTTTTGTTGTAATACCTTTGTAGGTTAACACAAATATAAACTTACCTTTGTAGGGTTGCGTTTCCATTGTATTTTCTAAATAAATAAACCATAGTAAGAAGGAATTGGGTAATCCCCATGTGGTAAAGTCCCGGATATCTTGTTTAAACAGAAAATCACTCAAAAGGTTGTAACGTAATATATTTCGATTTTAATATAGTGATTACATTAACTATCCATATCAAGCTTCCAAATTTAAATTGTTACTCAGGCCAAATTAATCCATTTTCATCTTTTTAAAATCCTAAAGAAATACTCATGTTTTTCTTGCTATAACTTAAAAACTAGACGTAATATAAAATGGTAAAAGCCTGGTAAGCGAAGTAAGCCTAAAAAACAAAACACGCACTTTGTTTAACTTCGATACTGTGACCGCGTTAAAACTGCCCTACTTAAGCAGAAAACAAAATACATAGTACGAGGCTTATTGTGTATTTAGCTTTAAGCAAGCTTTTAATCATCACATACTTAACACGAAATTTTTCCATAACCGTATAAATTATAAGTAAATTGTAAATTTACTCTTGGTTAACCTTATCTGTTTATACATTTTTTGTGTTTATCATGTCAAGATTTATTTACTTTTCAATATGTTGTGGTCAAAAACACGGCATTTAAAAATAATAAAAATATAACTACGTTACTATACAAATAAAAAATTTTTATTAATTTTAAAATAAAGTTCATTAAACATAATTTTTAAATAATACAAAAAAAAATTAAAAAAACTAACAATAAAATACTTAATTGAATATATGCAAATTAATAATTATAATTAAAAATATTTTTATAAAAATTATTTCTAAGCACAGAACTGTTAAAATAAACAAAAAGCTAAATAAATAAATAAATTAATAAATAAAAAGGTTTAAATTATAAGCGAAATTCTTCTTAACTTCTCCGTTTTCCAGTTACATTTTTATTTTTTTTGCACCCTCCATTTTTAGCTACACAATTACATGCTATCGGTAAATACACTGTTCTGTCCCAAACAACGTTTTCTTTATCCCTATACCTTATTACAGTTTCCCGTGTTAGTGTTTTAACGGTATACATTTTCCTAAGTGATTTTTTGCAGCGGCACGGGTCAGCACAATATTTATTACATTTTAAAATGGGAATTTCGCGAGAACGTCCCACCATATTATCACACTTAATGACATATTTTTTATATGGTGCAAATGTGTTGGTGAATTTTTCAAAATCTTCGTTTAGTGAACATTTTAAAACATCACGAAAAAATCTGGAAAAAAAATATGATTGTTACTATATTTGTTAAATATCGTACAGGTAAAAAAAATTGAAAATTATTTAAAAATTTTGGACTTATAT
The DNA here is from genome assembly GCF_963082875.1 of Corella eumyota. Taxonomy (NCBI): domain Eukaryota; kingdom Metazoa; phylum Chordata; class Ascidiacea; order Phlebobranchia; family Corellidae; genus Corella; species Corella eumyota. Next base: position 9,347,076 of record NC_137491.1, read on the forward strand.
TTACTAATAGTTACGGTAATTAACTTTCTTAAAAAAAAATAAAATGATTCAACATGTTTTACCTCGAATCGTTTCTTTCTAAGCCCGATAAAACTCTTTTTAATTTCCTAGCATCGGAAGAAAACACAATCATCAGAAGCGGAAATAAACACTAAAACAAATAATAAATATGATTTTAAATACTTAAACATATAATAACATATACATATTTTTACTTTTTGAAACAGTTTAAATTATAAAGATAGTTCTAACTGTTAATAAACGGGCTCTTACCAAAATTTTAACCATTTTTGTCGCAAATTTGTTTGTTGTATATTATAACAGTTGCTTAGTTCGCAGTTATTTTCTTATGTTTGACTGCCGTTTTTTGATTTGCTTTTTAAAGGCATGTTGGGGTTTACTAGTGGACGGAGGGTATTTTAAGCCCTCTGAAACTTTTGTAAAACTCCCATTTTAAAAATAAATTGTGCTGATCACGTGACCGTTCGAAAATCCCGCCGTCAGATTGTAAAGAAAAAAAATTTCGTTTCATATAACAAACACCTTTTTTTCAAATTGGCCCGGATTGTTTGTCCTAGCAAACAATACATTATGTTTTAAAAGGTGTTTCTAATTTTTAGTTGCGATACTGTATTATGTTCTTTAAAAAATCATGACACTATACAGAAAATTTGGTTATACTATTGTAACGAAAATTCCATTTTCTTTGGCACGCTAAGTGTTATTTGTTCCTAGTTACGTGTTTACACCTCAAGTAACGTGTTTATAAGTTTATACCGTTATCTTTATCATGTGAAGTATATCACGTGATTTATTGGTTAACCGTGATACAATGTATTATCCAACAATCCACAGTTTAAACACACAGAAAAATAATAATTTAAAGAATAGAGCAGCAAATATAAAAAAAATTATCTTCAAAAAAAAATTAAAAAAAAATTTATAGAAAAATTTTTGTCCCAAAAAAAAATTGTTATTTAATTACCGAAAACAAAATAAATTGTTATTTAATTAAGTAAACCGCTTAATCAATAATTATTGTACAGATAATTATGAAAGAATAAAAACTCGCGCAATAACCAAATAAACTTCACCCACGTGCTTGTAGTTAAACATTACAACAATCTGGTATGTTTGGCTATTAAATTTTTACTGTTTTAACGGAGGCGTAGAGGTAGAAAAATTATATCGAAACCAGACGACTTTTAAAAGTTAAATGTCTCTATTGTAACAAGTTTATGAGTAAACTTTAAAATAGTTTTATATTCACCTTTGTAGAGTTTCTTCATTCTTTTTATAGTTTGTTTGTTATTTCTAATCGATAAACTATTGTGTGGTAAAAAAAAGTTGGTAAATCCCCAAAAGTTGGGTAATCCCCAAGTCTGCTTTGAGTAAACAGAAGTTCATTCCAAAGGTTAAAAAACGAATTTTTAATTCCTTACCAGTTAACAAAAATAAGTTTTTTTTATCAAATTTTTGAAAGTTAATTGTTTTTGAAGTCAAATAAACTAATTTTACTTCTTTTTATAAACCCAAAAACTTGCGTAACTTTAGGTCTATACTTTTCTTGGCTTTTATTTGAATGCACGTAAACTAACATTTTGTCTGGTCGAGAGAAGTTAGCTTAAAAAGCCGAATGTTGCTTTTATAAGCGAGTCAAACGTATAGCGCCTTAAGATAGCTCATTAAGCCTAAAACAATTTACATAGGTAGCAATTTGTATTTCTGCATGAGCACATGCTTTTAACAAGTAAAATTATATGTATTTTGCTGATATTTACTCTAACAACTTTTGTGAAAACAAAAAAAAAAGTTTTCTTCTTTTGTTTGTTGAACTTAAGAGAAAATTACAGTTTATTAGGTATTTCTGAAGCTTTCGAAATCACGAAATAAAATAACTACTCTCTTATAAAAATAAAAAAAAACTATATATTTTATAATTTACAAATTAGTTTATATACAAAACTTAATAAATAAATACAAAACAAAAAAAAATAAATACTAATACACTAATGATTTGCTTAATTATTTCATGTTTTCTATAAAAATATATAATCAGACACAGTAAGGTTTAAATAAATATTAAGTTATATAAATACGTTTATAAATAGAAATTTTCAAGCCTGGACATAATCTCTTTTTAACTTCTTCGTTGTTCAGTTCTGTTAGTGTGCGCCCTTTTTCTGCAGCTTGGTGTGATAGCGACACAGTCACAAGCTATCGGTAATTCAATCACTCTGTCTCTTGTAATGTTTTCAATTCTGTAGGTAATTGTACGTTCATAGGTTGTCACATTCACTTGATAATGCCTATGCAGGTCTTTACAGCTATAAGGATTCGAGCATCTTTTACTACATTCTACAAAGTGGATTAGGCGGGGCCCCAGCATATTTTTACAAGATTCAAGGTTGTATTTGGTGTACGGAGCAAAGGTGTTGGTTACATTTTCCCCTTTATCAGAAAAGTCGCATTTTAAGACTTTGATCAGAAATCTAAAATACATACATTTGTTGTAGAGTCCTAAATATTAGTTACAGCTTACAGCATTTAAAAAGTTCTTATAAAAATTAAGGGTTTGAATTTTTATACAGTTAATTCACAAATGTAAATAAATTTCCTTACCGTTTGTCTTTGCCGTTTTTAAAACTTGAAAACACTGCATCGGTGATGAGTAACACAGTCATTAACAGGGTCACGAGATACTAAAACAAAAATATTATTTAATATAGTTTTAACACATTTAGAATAAGACGTACCCTTAAACTATATAAACGTTCTTTACTTTTAATAAAACAAAAAATTAAACACAAAAGTGCCACAAATTAAAACTCTTACCGAAATTCGAACCATTTTGCTAATTTTTTTTGTGTAACATTACGTTAGTTTGTAAAGATTTTTTGTTATATGCCAAATGTCTATAAGACAGGTATTTAAAGGACTAGATTATTTTAAGTAATGTTAAGTAATTAGTCGTAAAATAAAGAGAAATGCACAACATTAAAACTGATTTAAACTAGATCCTCTCTTTTAACGAAAATATTCTTCGCACATTGGGATTTTACGCCAGCTACTGTCATAGGTGGGCACAGTTAATCGAAAAAGCAACTTCGTTAAATGGTTATTCGTTACAAAATACACTAAAAATAAAAAAAAACTATATATTTTATTATTTACAGATTAGTTTATTTACAAAACATTTTAAATAAATACAAAACAACAAAAATAAATACTAATACACTAATGATTTGCTTAATTATTTTATGTTTTCTATAAAAATATATAATCAGATACAGTAAAGTTTAAATAAATATTAAGTTATATAAATACGTTTATAAATATAAATTTTCAAGCTTGGGCATGATCTCTTCTTAACTTCTTTGTTGTTCAGTTCTGTTATTGTGCGCTCTTTTTCTGCAGCTTGGTGTGATAGCGACACAGTCACAAGCTATCGGTAATTCAATCACTCTGTCTCTTGTAACGTTTTCAATTCTGTAGGTAATTGTACGTTCATAGGTTGTCACATTTACTTCATAATGCCTGTGCAGGTCTTTACAGTTATAGGGATTCGAGCATCTTTTACTACATTCTACAAAGTGGATTAAGCGAGGCCCCAGCATATTTTTACAAGATTCAAGGTTGTATTTGGTGTACGGAGCAAATGTGTTGGTTACATTTTCCCCTTCTTCGGTAAAGTCGCATTTTAAGATTTTGATCAGAAATCTAAAATACATACATTTGTTGTAGAGTTCGTTTTTAATGCTAAGGATTAGTTACCGCTTACAGCATATAAAAAAAAGGGTTTGAATTTTTATACAGTTAATTCACAAATGTAAATAATTTCCTTACCGTTTGTCTTTGCCGTTTTTAAAACTTGAGAACACTGCATCGGTGGTGAGTAACACAGTCATTAACAGGGTCACGAGGTACTAAAACAAAAATATTATTTAATATAGTTTTAATATATCCAGATCAAGACGTACCCTTAAACTATATGAACGTTCTTTATTTTTATTAAATCAAAACATTTAAAACTCTTACCGAAATAGGAGCCATTTTGCTAATTTTTTTGTGTAACACTACGTTAGTTTGTAAAGATTTTTTGTTATATGTCAATAGGTGTACCACTGTCATTTTATAGGACCAGATCGAAATTAAAAAAAAGCAATTATTTTAACTAATGTAGTAATTATAGTCGTAAAAGGAAAAATACACATCTTAAAACTAGATACCCTTTTTTAACGAAAATATTCTTTCCACAATGTTTCAGTATATAGAACAGTCAAAGATTTTCAGAAGTAGTGTACCTTACATTTTTTTTAAATTTTCCGATTCCAATAAAAAAATTTCAAAAGGAGAAAAAAATGCAAAAATATTTATCACCTGTTTGTAATTTGTTGCAATAACGCAAGCGAAAACAACGTATTGATTTTATATTAAATCTATCTATTAAACGATTAATGGTAGAATAATAAACTCGCAATAATCACATCGGCCCCGCCCACGCCTCTTGGTTAAAGATTACTTAATAATTAGGCAACATCTAGGAATTTTTAAATGGAATTTTTTATACAAAACGAATAAAAAATAATGATACCGAAACGTTGTTGGCAATTAAGGTAAAGTAAAGGTTACTTTCAATTAATGTTTAAGGATACCTTTAAAAACTTTTTATTGCATTTTATTTAAAACCAAAATGTTTTTTTAACTAAATAAACTTGTGCAGTAAAATTAGGGTAATCACCATAATGTTAGACCCCGCTTAAAATTGTTTTTAAAAAAGTTTATTTTGAAAAGTTAAAGTATTAATATATATTTACAATTAATAGTAAAGATAAAAATAATTCTATTCAGATAAAAAAAATTAAAATAAATTCGTGTGCAAAATAAAGTTAATTTACTTTTTGAATCTTTTTTGAGTAGGCACTATAAACGGTCTAAACTCCTGGTGAACCAGGACCTAATCACCCGCATAATTATTGGGAATTTATAATCTAGAATCCCAAACTGCTAAAGGCAACTCGAGACTGGGTCGGGTTAACTAAACTAACTCTTTGTTTACACACCCCTCCTCGATAGAAACACAAAAACCTACCCTCTCAGAAGACATGGAAAAAGGGCCTATGCATGACCCCTTATTAAGCCTAGGGCAAATAAGATATACAACTCTTTTTGTATTTTTACAGGGTCTTACCTAAATATTATATACTTTGTAAAACACAACATTTCCAGAACAAACGACCCGCTCAAATTAAAAATAAATTTTGATATTATTTTTTTACTTAATCTAATCAGTCTATATCTCTTTGTTTTGTGCTCAAGTTTTTAGTATTTATTAACTTACAAATAATTTCAATAACCCCTTTATATGTTTTATGCCACAAAATATTTAATAACTTTTAGGGGTTACTGGTTTTAAAAGTACACAATATGTTTTTTAATATTCTTCATTTAAGAATCAACAAACAATATTTATTTTGATTTGAGACATAGTTAGTAATTAAAATTCTTTACTTTTTGTAATTATCAAAAAGAAATTAATATAGTGCAGTAAAATTATTTGAGTTTGTTTAGGGTTCTTTACTAACTTAGTATTAAATATACAGACAGGAATTCTTATATTAAAAAACTAAGGTGGGTGTATTGCGAAGGTGTATTTTTGTTACATTTTAATTCAAGGTTATTAAAAATAGGGGAAAATAATCGTTTATTAGTGTTTGGTTTGGGAGAAAATGATTTAAGATAATATTTCTTGAGCTTAAGATATTATAAAATAAAATAACAACCCTTCTATAATAATACCACAAAATTATGTTTTTATAATTACAAGTTAGTTTATTGGACATTGAAAATACATTCTATATAAATACAAAATACAATAAATAAATAAATAGCAATAAAATACATGATTGCATAATCATTCTGTATTATCTAGCAAGTACAAAGAAAGCGCAATATAGTTTAAATAAATAATAAACTTATTAAATAGTATAATGAATAGATAAATAGCAAGATATAAAACAAAAGTCATTTTTTTTTAACTTTTTCTTCTTCGGTTTTTTTTTTTTTTTTCAGCTCCTTTTTTGGCTACGCAATTGCAATGCGTGGGAATATAAACTGTTCTGTTTTTTTCGTTATCTTTAAATCTATAGGTTAGTTCAAGTGCTTGTTCAAATGGTTTAACAGTATATTTTTGTTTAAATTCATTTTTAATGCTGCCACATGGATTTTTACAAAATTTCTCGCATTTTGCAACGCTGAATAAATTTTTACCGACTACGTTGTTACATCGGATGTCGTATTTTTTGTAAGGAGAAGTGATGTCGTTGACTTTTGTCTCACCACCAGCTGCTTTGCAATTTAAATCTTTGATCAAAAATCTAAACATATAAATAACATTATATTATGTATTAGTTAATGAGTTAAAAATTAGTTAGCGTTTGTGAAATGTACTTAAAACAAAATTACAGTATTACTTTTAATAAAGCTTGTAGTCGATTGCCCGCCCTAAAGGCTTAAACATTTTATTTGTAGAAATTTAAACATTTTATTTGTACAAACATATAAATTAAATTACTAACGTAAGTGATTTTCTTACCTTTTATCTTTTTTGTTTTTCATACTTGATAATGCTTTTCTTATTTTTATTGCATCGCAAAGAAACACAATCGTCAACAGAAGCAATAAATACTAAAACAAAAAAAACATTTATTATAATTTCGATTCTAATAAATATAGTAAAATAAACGTTTTTTCATTTTTGATAAATATAATAAAAATTAAACGTCAAACTCAAAATGTGCATAAAAAGCTCTTACCAAAATTCGAACCATTTTGCTATTTTTTTCTTATAGTTAGATAGCTTGGTTTTAGTTTGGTAATGTTGACTTTTTTTAAAGGAGCTGTATTTATGCATTTCTGAGCCAACTCGAAAATTTCGTATATCCATAACTATTTTAGGCTTACGTAAATGGTAAATTAGAAACTAAGTTAAATACACAATCTTCGAAAGTCAAACAGAAGTATTCGTCCGACGTGACAGTCGTACGTACGCCCGTTTTATATTTCAACACTTAAAAATCGCCCACTTAAAAAAATTCCTTTACGTAAACAAATAGACTTAAATTGTCCCGTATTATAATGCCCTGTGGTTAACAGTACACGGTGCTTTTCTTGTTTCAAGTTCCGCATACTTTAATGTGGGAATGATAGCGGGTCACCAAATCATTACGCCGAAATTTTAACCGAAATTTTCCGATAAGAAAAAAAAATCGGAGTCTTAACAGAAGGTAAGAAATTTTGTTTTACAAAAATAAATTCCACCTAAAATAAATCTCTATTTTAATAACAAAGACTCGACTAACAATAGAAATAAAAGGAAAGCTAATATACCTACAAAAAGAAAAGATTTAAAAATTTTGGTTTATTTTAAAACATGTAATTTTTATTCATTTCAACATTGGCTTTTACGTAAAAAAAACTTTAATCGGCTCAAAACTTAAATATTTAAGCAGGAAGTTTATTATTAGTATATTAAGTTTATGGTAGCTTATATAGCCGTTATAGCCGTTTAGCAAATATTTAATGTGGGCAAACATTAGGTTTAAAAATTGAGTGAAAATTAAATAAAAATTTATTGTTCTACACCCGCAACTAATTTTTATTAACAGTTTCAATATTTGATTTTCTGTTAAACCAACATTAGTCTAAATGTATGAAAATTTCGGTACTTTTCAAAAGAAAAAAAAAAAACAATAAATATATTTATTCTTTACTACTTTCATTGTTATTTTAAGATGTTTTTAGAAGTCTCAATTTTATATAGAATTGTTACGTAATAATAGAATAGGCGTCCGGTTGGAAAGCGCGTAATGTTTGTTTAAAAAAGGTTTTTTGTAATAAAAATAATTTTCCTCAAAAAGGTGATTTTTAATTTTAGGAATTTGACGTCATGGGGCTTAAAAAAATGTGCCACCAGTTTCGTTTTATATAAAATTTGTAATCTGCTGAAATTTTATTAAAAATTGCGCAACTTGGAATAAGTTTCAAATAAGATTTTAACTAAGATTAAAAAAAAAGATAAATTTCAAATTTCTTAAAAATAATTAATCAATAAATAAAAGCGCAATAAATATGTTTAATAATACAGCAAAATAAACAGCAGTTGGCTAATAATAAATACTATGATTAAACAATAACCAGTATAGCGTTAAATAAATGCGATTACACATACAGGTATGCTAAAAATAAAATACGTTACATTTAAAAGCAAGGTGAAATAATACAATCAGCTACTACATCTATGCTTTTTGCTCTTTCAATTGAACAATTCCTACAAATAAGCTCTTGGGTCCGCCATTTTACTTTGATCCATTGACGATTTAGAAATAAAATGGATTTGTTGGTCATCTTACCCAGTATATTTTGGCAACTTGTTGGTATTTTTATAATGTTCAAGCACACTTTATTGTAGATTCGTTGTTTTCCATAAACAGGACATTGCAAAATGTATTCAATATAGGGTGGGATAACCGCTGAGTTTACAGTTTTTTCCGCAACTTTACATCCCAGTTCTGACAACAATCTATTTAAAAAAAATAAATTATGTGCTATCAGCCTTTAGTAACATACCCAACAAAAAAAATTTAGAAACACATTTACATACATCCCAAAAAAATTCCTTAAAAAGCTTTGAGCTAATTTAACATTTTATATATGAAAAATACGAACGCAATATCTTTTTGATGTAGGTTTCTTGTAGCCTCCTCCAACGGTATTATTTCTTCTTGTGATGTATCGATTACAATGCCAGCAACGACGCTGTAATACATTACCAAAGAAGTAAATATCTAAAATAAAAAATATAAGATTTGATATCATTTATAGATAATTTTAAGAAAACTTTGTGATATGCACATACCTGTATTGCCCAGAGCTTCATCTTCGATATTTTTTTCAAGTTTCTTAACGATTTAAAAATTTAAAGTAAAAACACTTCTTCCGATTATTGTGATAAGCAATTTTTTGTGATTTTGCATCTTGTGGTGCGGTCATATATAATGTGTCCATAATTTAACGACTGTTCCTTTTCTAAAACAAACGTTTTGGAACTTTTTTAATATTTTTTTCCAAATTTAACAAGATTATTAAAAATTACAACATTTCATATTTGCTTGTTTTTATGGTGTAAGTTTAATTTTCAATTTCTTATCTACTACTCTTTATCCAATAAATGACGATTGATAATTTTTATCGTGACTAAATTTGGCCATAAATTTTAAATTAATAACTTTTATGACAAAAAAAACGTTTGTATTATTTGTTCAAAGGTGGAGACTTACCTATAAACTTTTAAAGAGAAAGCAATTTATTTAAATATGAAAAATTTATAAATTAGAGTACATCATATGAATTAGAGATATCAAAAATAAAAAAACCGACCTTATTCGGAAAAATTTATAAAATCTTGTAGAAAACCTTTTAAATCACGTGGTGATTCGAGACAGCGTTTCCAAAACTAATTAAAACGTTATATACTCTTATAAACATTTTGTAGCAATATCTTTAGTCGAATTATTAAAAAAATCTCATACAAACTGAAACAGAATAAATTTTTAAGTAAAACCATTTATATAACGTAACTTTTTATTTTGTAAAAAAACTGAAATGGACGTTTTTGTACAGTTTTAGGTAAAGTGTAAAAAGCATTAGGTAATCAATGCTGCCAATCTTGATTTAGGCTGATAAGTACAAATCTTAAACTGTCTTTTTTAAATAAGAATTGTTATAAATACATAATTTTTATTAAGCTAATCAGCAGACCAGTGCTATGAACAAAATAACGTGGGGCACTGTGTTAAAAATCGGTTCAATTGTTACTGTCACAGAAGGAATTTTGTATATTTTCTATAAAGCCTTAAATTGGTCATGTCGAAAATCTGTTATTCCTTGGCACAAAGTTTTGTTTTTTCCAGACAAGAAAATACCCTGTCGAGAATATTTACTTACTGCACAAGTAATTTTTTTAACCTTATACAATATTTTGAATTACTAAATGGTGGAAATTTAAAATGTGCAATACTACCCTTCGTATTTTTTTTAATTGTAATTACAGAATTGCTGTTTTCTATTTTAGTTAACTGCACTTCAATTCTAATTTTTATACACATTCATTACAGGGGTGTAAAAAGAAAAGGTGTACATATTCACATGATGAAAAATCATCTTTTATTCAACTGATCCGATGTGTTATGACAGCTGAACGGTCTCTAGATATTTGCATGTTTAGCATCACATGCCATGTACTGTCATATTTTCTATATAATTTTAAATGCAGCCTTTGTTTGTATCAACAATTGCTCTTTAAAAAAAATATTTGATTTACTAGCCTAGTGATATTGCAGATTTAGTTTAATAGCCCAGTGTCATGTTGCCTATACCATAAAACTTAATAACTGTTATCTAGGAATTAGCACAAGCTGTGTTGATAAAATATCGCCAAGGAGCTAAAGTTCGAATCATATCTGATACAGAATATATGAACCTAAAAGGATCTAAAATGCCAGAGTTTTGCAATGACGGTAAGACTTTAAATAATATTTATTTTTTAAAGTTAAGCTTACATGTAAAATTTTTTAAGGAATTCCACTAAGACATGACCGCTCTTCTTACTTAATGCATCACAAGTTTCTAATTGTGGATGGTAAAATTGTTGTAACTGGGTCATTTAATTGGACACATGCTGCTGTAATAGGTACCTTTTTTAAAATTTAATTTGTACATGGTATATTTATATTTGTGATTGTTGTATTATTTTTAAGGTAACAACGAAAATGTTTTGGTTTCAAACCACCCTGATATTCTGGAACCTTATTCAAAAGAGTTTGAAAATTTGTGGTTAAAATTTTGTCCTTTAAATGAAATAAAATAATTTTAACCACTTTGGAATGTAATTTCTAACACACAGATAAGTTATAGTTAATGTTTTACAATATTAACATGTAGTTTTAAATAAATGAGCTGTAAACCCCATTGTAATCCTGTTTAAGGATCGTACGTAACAACACCTTGTATTTTTTTAAATTTACAAAAAACATTTTTCAAATTACAACATTTCATTTATTTCACAGAATTATTACCAAAGACACCACAAAACATTTATTTGATATAATAACTTTCAAAAATTAATGTCCCATATACAGGTAAATTTAAATGTTAGGTACGGATTCCATGCTAAATGTAATAGGACGGCCATAAAAATGGACCATATAATAAAGAATAAAATATATAGTGCATGTTAAGTTCAAGTAGGACGACATTAAAAACAGACATTTGATTAAAACAATAAAAATGGCTAAGTTAGATACGTTAACATAGTTGGCTAAAATCAAAATTGTTAAAACCGTAGGAATGCATATCAATGTGTTAAAAGCATGCACTAATAAGCTTGAATGTAATGCCAGAAGTGTAATAATGTTTTGAATATGAGGTATGGTCTATTTAAAAATTATTCTTGTGTATGGATAAAAGCAATGATAAAAACTAACTTGATTACATAAAATTACCCTTTATAAAGAATTACATGGCAAACTTTAGATTTGAAATTTTTAGTGGTTGTTACAGACAAGGCATCTGTTATGGATAGGTTGAACTGGCCTGAAGTTATCCACAAGAACCACATCGCTATCTTCTTTTTTGTTGCTACACAATTTTCGCAGGGAAGAAATCTACAAAAAAGTGTTTTTATAAACTTTTTTACTACACTAAGAATTATCAAAAAAAGGAAATATTAAGAATATATACCTGTTCTTCTGATATAAAGACCGGTGAAGTAAAGTTAATCCATTGTACACATTCACTTAATGGTGGAGTAGTTAGACTTCCACTATAAAATGTGTATTCATCCCTCTCTGTAAATAAAACATAGCATATTGATATATATAATTAAACAACTTTTAATGTAACTCCATTGGACGTACTGTTGTACTTTAATATTTGTAACACTTACTTGAAGGTAGCATGGATTCAAATTCTAGCCCCTCAGCTATATCAACGGCCATACCCTATTATAATACAAAATATATTTACTGATACTATTATATCTTTAAATAAAAGTAAAAATAAATCTAGAAGCCTACTTAAATTACCTTGTGTGGTACTTTGTTAACATATTCAGCAATTTTGTCAAAAGATTTTGTTGAATCTCCGACCTACAATAAAACAAAAAATAGGAATTAAATTTTCAGATCTTTTTAACATGACTTTTATAAGATTTTATAGCTTACCTGTAGAAAAACCCCAAGAACGCAAAGCCCATCTTCATGTTCAAGTGCTTCATTGAACGATTTATATTTCTCATTCAAATGAACTAAATGCATCTAAAATAACACTAGTAATGTTAAAATCAATATAACAATAATTAATTTTAATAAGACCCAAATTTTAATTGTAAGTGCAAAAATGCTAAGCAGTTTTCTATTATTAGTTTTTAATTACCTCAGCAGAATAAGATTGACCATTCAATGTATGTTCTGAACCCCGATCATTTTCAGCCCCCCAGTGAAAGTGAAATTGTAAAAGACGATGGCGTCCAGCCAATGGCCCACCACTGATTGCAGAGTTCGATCCGCTAGTTGAAAATGTAACGGAATGTCCGCTATTCACAACAGAAGTCAGATCTTTTGGGTCATAATTAATTTCTAGTTTGGGAAATGCCTTATTCTAAATAAAAAAAAGTAAAATTTATACATGTTATTATCACTACAATTAAATCCACTGTCAGACTGTGTTATTTTTTTTAAATAACCCTGCCTTAATTACTTTATACTAGTTAGCAAGTCAAAAAATTATGCATAAACAATATTGAAAATTTACCTGCAAATTTTTGGTGTTTAGGTCAATTGGTGATTGCCTTTTTCCATTTGCAGCTATCGGGAACAAACTACCCCATTTATCCGGAGCTACAAAAACAGAATATGTCGTTAAATAACTAAATTACACACTTACTATGCTAAATTACTATACTATATTTAGTTTACAATTATGCGAATACCATTATAATATTTTTGTTGAAAAGTTTTTGTTAAATTGCCGTTAGCTTTGATTAAACGATTCCAACCAGTTCTTATCATGATTGCAATATTCAAGTTTGATCGTTATCATAATTAATATTAATAAAATTCAGTCATATTGCGACTGTTTTAATCAAAACTAAAACTTTATAAACCTTTTGACTGAAAACAGGCACACGCGTATTGTTTACGGTTGACGCGTTTTGTGGTATTATGACGTAACAGGTGTTTCCGTTGTAAATTTAGATATTTATGCTCATACGTTTATCCTCTTTTAATAATACCGTAAAATTTACAAATTAATAAAAACCCTGGAATAAGGATAACTCAAAATTATACGTTCTTACTTATTTTTCCATTTCCGTAACCCCATTGTCCAGACATTTTTAATTTTAAATTCTTAATTTAACCTAAAAAATAAACAAAAATTTGAGTATTTTTCGATTTTACTTTTTTTGCACATTTTCGAATTGCTAAGTTTACTTGTCCTACTCAAGATTACATTAAACTGTTTGCAAAACCTGCATACATATAAGAAAAAACTCTTTTTATAAGCTGTCATTTTAACCTACTTTTTTAACCGGCACTGTAAAATTTAATTACACTACTTGACTTAGAAAGGGTGTTTTCTATTTATGTCTACATGACCATATAATTATGTTTTTCGTTTATAAAACATCATGCTTATTTTCAAGTTAAGGCGTTAACAAAAACGCCCCCATTTGCACCATAATTATAAACGATAACTTTGTTTGCACCACACTATAACGAGTACTGTGGGTTTTATACTGTATCTGTATTGCGGCCTAATAAATCCTATGTAGGTCAGTGCACTAATTGTTTCTGGTAATTTAACGCTTCTCGACTGTATTGTTATATGAGCCTGTACTTTTATGCATGTAATAATGGGGCTTTATTACTATTACTCATCACTGTCGAATTCATTGACTGGTATATAGTGAACGGTGCTTGATTGAAGAGGAAGTTCCTTTACAAATGATATTCACGTATCCTGTATTGCTACATTTAAAAAATGAATGTGGCAATGGAAATCGATATATATTGATGCAAAAATCTTAATTATAAACGTGATTGTATTGTTAAGTTTTTATTGGCTTGTTGACCTATTAATCAAGTAGCGCCACGTGATTAGCAATTATGCACTAACTCATATGCAAACATGGTCAATAAAGAATGATTTTGAAATATAAGCATAAACATATGAACCATTTAAGTAGTAAATCTTATTAAGGTTGAACTAAAATGAACTTCGTGTAGTTATGTTAAGCACAAGTTTAAAAAGCCCTTTCTGTAAAGCCATAAACACACACATCAATTTTGTGGTAATAAACCAAACACATCAATAATTTATAGATATCCTTAATATTAAACTAATTTAACCCGGCGTTTTTTCTAGCTGTCTATCACTTATTTTTTCAAGACAAACTTATATAGGCTAAATAGCACGGTGTTATGCTTTAATGTTGACATGTCAATATACTAAACACTTAAAAGTATGCAGACATAACTTAAGAGGATTTTACGAGACAAAAATTCTGTACACATCAGCACATTTATTATGACACGGTATTTCTTTATTCTCGCCACGCAACATTGACTATTTAAACAGTGTGGTACCGGTTAGGCGTATCGTATTGCCTTGTATGTTTAAATGGATGACATTCACTTGCCTTGAAATAATACACAAAAATATACAAATACAAAGTTAGTACACAACATAAGCTTTTTATAGCTTAATTTTACCTTAAACCAGTAATTTAACAAAACTATTGCCTAACTTAGACTATTGCCTAAATAGACTTTATAAAAAACTATAACTTAACCCTTTAACTTTATTACAATGAAAATGTTTATTAAAATTTAAGAGAAACTTTTATTACTAAACCAAATTTGAAAAACAAAGCCTTTTAACTCCCTGTGAAAATCAACAATTTTTAAATTGAGGATAAACAAAAAAATGAAAATGAGATAACAACAGATTAAATGTGCATAAGTAAGTTCATAAGAATTAGCGCAATAACCACTACGCAAAGCCGCCGGCTATGTTTATAATTTTTAGTAGAAAATGAAGTAAATTAAATGTCTATTTATAAACATTTTTAAATTTTTAAAAATCAAGCAATGCCTTTTAAATGGTAAAGGGTTTAAATTATTTAAAAATCAATTTTACACGATAATGCTTGTAAAATTACCCTATATTATGGTTTGCACAACAGTTAAAGCTTTTTATTTTAAAAGTTGTTTTTTAGTAATCTTTGAAATTAAATAACTTAAATCTGGCAGCTAACTTCAGCCTGGTATGCGTAGCATTATAAAATGTATCGTTATATGGTAGTAATGTAAGGGCATTTGGACGTTAAAATGATATTTTTGTTAAGTTACTATGAAAAAGTTGTAGAAATAAATTGTATTAACTTTTTTTTAACTTGCTCAAACTTAATGACTTTAAATTAAAATTAGATAGAGTTTGTAGATTATATTTTTGTGCTACCTAGTACTTTTTAGACAAAAAGTTAAACAGAGTGTTTGACTCACTTTTATGTCTTAAAAAAATATTAAAACAAATAGAAGAGTAAAGTACGTAAGTTTTACGCATTAAATGCTTACTTAGTCTATCGACATTGTTATTATAATTCGAGTCATTTTAAAAACGCATCAAACCACGTATTATGCATTGTCTAGGCAAAACAACCTCTATTTAAACCAGAAAAAATGATGCAAAACATTTATAGGTGTTCACTGTATATAAACAGCTGAAATATTTTGTTACGCGCAATTTAAGACATTTTAAGATAACTATAACTTGAAAAAATAGTTGGCCAAAGCGTAGCATGCTTTTCAGAAATTTAAAATCTAAAACTATTTTTATTTTAAATATATAGTTGTTTTCATAAATATTTATAAATATTAAGCTGTATCTCTTAACAAAATGGAAAATGTTACAATAGCAAAGGTATTGGAAAATGAAACTGTCAATTCTACTTTAGAACCTTACGTTCGACCATTTGACGAAATTGGGATATTTGTTTCAGCATTTATTCTCATCAGTTTTTTGGTCATCGGGTTGATTGCAAACAGTTTGACAATTGCTGTTATTTTGTTTTACAAAACCTTAAGGTAATTACTATAATTAATATGCATATTGTGTATATTTAAACAGTGTCTGTGTGTTTATACAAGTATAAAAGTAGACTTATTAATTAATTTTTTTTTTAAATTAGCATATAATCTACATTCTTGGTATAAATAGTAGGTGATATTGTACTTGGAATTTTTTAGGTTTAATTATAAATTCTCTTATATTTAGTGATAGCATATTCATGAGAATGATATTGTCCCTATGTGCTTCAGACCTAATCTCTGCATTGATAAGTTGGTTATTTCTATATAGAAGAACATGGGGCTTTGATGATTGGGCTTTACCTGGGATTTTTTGCAAGGTTTTAAATATTTTCTTTTTAATTGTTAGGCTAAGTTTTCAACATTTATAAAGTTAAAAAGTCGTTTTTTATTGAAAAGTCATGAAATGTAGTATTTTTATTTTGTTGTAGTTCTACTGGGCAGCTGATATCATGACGTCATACGTAACAGCCTTACATATTCTTGCATTTGCCCTTCTTCGCTTTATATCAATAAGATTTCCACTACAACAGGCAAAAGTAACGATGCGACATTGCAACGTAAGTAAAGATTAAACACCAACAATAACCATTAGGAATGTGTTCCCTATCAGATTATGCACAGAATCAGGTTTGTAGGGCCAAATGACATATTTTACAGACATATATTTAACTACAAGTTATGTTTTATTAGATTCTAATGTTTTCTATTTGGCTGATTTGTTTTTTATCTGGATTCGTTCCATTTTTTCTTTGGTTTGATGCTTCTCCAAGAGATAGATACGCAAGTACGCCCGATGCAAGATGGCCAGCTTGTACACTTAGTATATCATAGTAAAAATTTTCAAATTTTCTTGTAACAAATTTTTAAAGACGCCATGTTTTTTTTTACCAAATATTTATTGTTATTCAGTCTCAAAGACTATGCCATATACCAACGTGTTGGCCTTCCCATATTTCTGTACTTACCTTTAGTACTTGTGATATTTTTGTGCGGGTATATAGCCTGGACCGTTAAGCAAAGCGCATCGAAAGCTCCTATTTCAAAGAAAAATGCAAAAAGGCAAAGAAAAGAAAAACAAGCCGTCTTACAACTGCTACTAATTGTAATAGCTTTTTTGGTTGGATATGTTCCCTTTACAGGTTAGAACTTAAATTGTTATTTTGTAAGCATTGGCTTAAACATTAATATCTTGATAAAATTCTATATAAAATTAGTCAGATTTAAAGCAAACTATAAAACTGAAACCAGACATTACTATTTTCTAAAAGCAGACATAACATTTTTTAGCAATAACTTAACACACGTTTTAAATTTTACCTCACTAAAAATAACAAACTACTGCTTTAAAGTACGTTGTCATTTACGCCTGGGTTTTACAAAAACGTGCTATGTTGTAATATAATAATACCTTTTATTTTGCCACAATGAAAAGTTTATGTTAAAATGTATCTTAGATTGTCATTTAAATTATTTCTTTCTATTTAGTTTACGATTTTTGGGGAATAGGAAACTACCCAAACACTTCCTACTATAGAACAGTTGATTACTGGTTTGGCACCATTGAATATTACTTTCTTCGTCTTTCTGAATGCCTAAATCCACTTTTCTATAACTTGGGTTCATCTATGATGCGTGGTTACACTATCAAGTTTATTAAAACCAAGTTGTGTTGCTGTTTTGCGAGCGAAACCAAAAAAAGGAGAATTTCGGCCAGTACATTTACAACTGTGTCTGGAAGAAATTTTGGTGTATAGTTATTTACAAATCTATGTAAAATTCACGACTTTGTCTAGAAATGAGAGATTTTTGCATAATTATTATAATAGCAAGAAGGTGTTAAAATTACTAACGTAAAGCTCTTGAAATTTTAAAACATTGTTTTTCTGATTATTATGATTAATAAGTTGTTTTGTTGCGTTTTTAAAGTTTTGTAAAATAAAAATAAAAGCTGTTTATATAAAAAAATGTAGTTTTTTAGCTTTATATTTATATCATAAATTTATTTATTTGTAATCCTCATTTGCTATGTACATAGCTGCCTAGAATTTATTTATTGCAACATCTGGCGTAAATTTTAAGTTGTGCCTCAAATCGGCAACGCGCGCTTTTTCAATTTAGGCATTCGACGTTTATTCGTAAACCTAACTATTTCTTAAGCCACTTTTTGCTAACAGTTAAAGTAAAAGGTTGTGGATAGCCTATAGTAATATATTTTTTAATACTAGTGTATAGACACTTAAGAGTTGTTTATTTGAAAGATATATGTCACAACATTAAAAACTTACAGTGAACTTTAACCAGAATAACATCTTTATGCAAAAATAAATACAAATACAACCACCAAAACTGAAATAGTTTTGCAGTTACATTATTGTAAAGCAAAGAAAAACATTAACAACAAAATTGCACATTGAAAAAAAGGCAGCAAAAATACATAAAAGTGCTTTGAAAAAGGTCTATTTACAAATAAAATTACAGTTATACAAGAAAATATAATTCAACTAAAACTATAGCGTATTGTCCGGGGCTGTAACAGGCTCAACCAATAAGCAAAACTAACAAATATAGCAAAAAATATCGGATATTATGAATAACAAAAATTATTAAACCCCGAAATTGTGTGTCCCATTTTCAGCTGTTTCGCTAGTCCCCCCATCTATAGTATCCCTTCTTTTACTATCGCCCCAATCCAAACAACGAAACAGTTTAAACTTAACAAACGACGCTGTATGCTTACGCATTTTCGACGAGCCCAGGTTATAGAATATGGGGTTAAGGCATTCCGAAAAGCGCAGAAAAAAGTATTCGATCATTCCAAACCAGTAGTCAGCTAAGCGAAAATATCTAGTATCGGGATGGTCTTGTACGCTAAAAAACTCATATGCTAAAAAAGAAAACAATATAAAAGCACCCATCCACTATAGAAAAAATAATATAAAAATTATTTTGTTGCAGTTTACGCTTTACCTGTAAACGGAATGTATCCTAGAAGAAACGATGCGGCGATAAGCATTAACTGAAGGACAGCCTGCCTTTCTTTTCTTCGTCGTTTTTCTCTTGAGCTCATGTTTTTTTCAACCCTTGACCTTACTTTAACAGTAGCAGCGATAAGAATGCACAAACTTACAACCCCAATTGTAGGAACGTATAAGAATAAAACGTAGCCAATCTTCTGGTACAAGATGTATTTATCCAAGCTGTATAAACCAAAAAACACGTGGGTTCGAATTTTTTACAAAAGCAGAAGGACAATTTTCGTGGCGAATGTAAAGGATAAGCTATCACATTACATTTAGATTTACATAATATGCAAATTGAACTTGCTTTACATATAACTAGTGTAGTATACAACTTACTCTTCAACAATATTAGTGCATGAAGGCCACCGGGCGTCTGGTAGCCCACTTAAACGATCCCGCGGTCTGGCATCAAAAATAATAAAAAATGGGATAAAACCGCTAAAGAAACTAGCTGCCCAGATAAGACCTATCCAGATCTTCAAAAAAATTAAATTTAATTATGTTTTGTTTCATGTTGAGTAATTAAATTACAGCCAACAGCCAGTAATAAAATTGGATACCTGCCCTATCAGCCTAAACAGGTGAAAAATCTCAAAAAACTATTATGTGAATTGGGAAACTTACGAATAAGAAACCTAAATGTAAATTAAACAGGTGCACAGTTGACTGAACAAATATGTAAGAAGGTTCAAAGAACAACCATGTTAAGCTAAACTGTTTTTATTTCTGACATTGAAAATCAGCTGGGAATTGATTACTTTTAACATTTAAAATACATTTTTTTCAAGATTTTGTTTTAGTTGCTAAAACAACAAAGCCAGTATATTAATTTCTTCTAAATTAGCCCCTAACTGTTCAGTTATCTTAAAATAAATTTGTCTGGTAGTGCAAGTGCTGTTAAAACAGACTTGGCCCCAATAACAGTAGGCTAATTCCTTATCTTAATTTACACCTCCCATTTATACACTAAATGTTAATCTTGTTTATTACGGTCACATTACCCTAATACCTTTACCTAATCTTTTTTTTTAATTTTGCAGCAAATTAAAGATTTATAACTTACGTTGCCATGTTTAATTGTGATTTTGTTGTATAAAACTGGAAACTGAATTGAAATGTAACGAAGAATTGCAAAGGAGAGAATGTGAAGAGCGGTTACATATGACGTCATAATGTCGGTTGCCCAGTAAAACTGCAAAATGAATAGAAATGATAAATCATTTGTTTTTAAATGGTAAATTGGTAATTTTTTAGCCCATTTATGTTATTAAGCAATTTGTGGTAGTTTTGGCATTAAAAATTATACATACAAGTTAATACGAGTAATATAAGCCTACAATTGTTTTAGAATAAAGTTACCAACAATTTTTACTAAGCATCAATTTTAGTACCACGCAGATTGTTGGCACCACGCAGGAAAAACGGAAAATAAAATATTGCCTAACAGTTATTCTGTAAAAATGTGGATCAATTAGTATAAATAAAAAAAAAACTGCAATGACGTTTAAACAAATACTGCAACAGACATACTACAAAAGGTGGGTAGTAACCACACGTTGTAGTACAATACGTTTATCATGAAAATGGGCATGTGTCTATCAACCAACACGTACGCTCTATATATGGTTATATGGAACATTTCAACGCATTAATAGCTAAAAATAACTACAAACGTCAGCAAGCGTTTTTTGCATTGTTTAGGTTAACATATAATAGGTCGCTAATGTTTGATTTAATTGTTTTGCGACATGATTAACCTGTTTTTAAACGAATTTTTGCTTAATTTTGTTAATCATGATGTATGTACGCAAGCAAAAACGTGTCGGACTTCTAATGCGTGAATAAAGTAAATAAATTTGTGAACCGAGTTAAACTTCTAAACACGCCAGCAGTAAGAATCTACCGTAAAACCCAATTTCTAAAAAATTAAATGTCTTATACAAACCGTTATTATTTTGAACGTCAAAATTATTAAATCACTTGTACTTTAAAGTTTCCAGAAAAACTCTTGTACTTTACGGTTCTCGCTATTTTCTCTCTCGTACTTTACGGTTTTAAGTTTTTTTGAAAACCGTAAAGTACAAGTGATTTAAAAAAATAATGAGCAGACTTACCCTGCAAAATATGGCAGGTAACGGTGCCCAATTATCAAAACCCCACGTTCTTCTATACAGAAATAACCAACTAATAAGTGCAGATATTAGGTCTGAAACGCAGAGGGACATAATAAATCTCATGAATACATTTTCCCTGTAAAACAAAAACACATTTTAAATGAATTTTTAAAAATATTTTAATGAAGATCACAGTAGGATTTTTTTTTAATAAAACATAAAATTCTTTATTAAAGTCGGAATTTTAATTTTTTTTTTGTTTAAAAATGGCCTAAATCCCTACGTGTTACATTATATAAAATTTACGGAGAGCTTTTAATAAGAAACGGAAAGACAAAAAAAATTAAAAAATAGGTAAACAATTAACTCCAACGCCAAAGGGATAAGATTATATTGCAAATATAATCCATATAATCCAGTCAGGTTAATTTCGGTCTTATTAAAATAATTGGCCATTTATAAAAATTTCGCTAAATTATTTAATAAGAGAAATTTTTAGAAATTTACATCGAAAACAAAAGTGTCAATCAAAATAATTTTGGTTTAATTGGTGATATATACTTTTTATGTAAAATAACTAAACGCTACATTTAAAGACTAATAATTAAAAAAGTTTACACAAGAATTTTTTTTTTTTTTTTGAACAAATAATTTTAACATTTCGCCAAAATTATAAATGTTTTTATTTTTATTATAAATTCAAATATTTTTTAGGTTAAACAGAATGTCAATTTATGACGTCACTTTACCTTAGAGATCTGTAAGTTGCCACCACAGCAATAGTAAGCGAATTTCCAATAAGTCCAAACACAAGCAAAGTGAAAATAATTGTCGCTGAAACAATTATTCCTGTTTGATCGAAAGGCAAAACAACAGGTCTGTAAAAAACATTTTTAAATTAATTTTATTGTTTTAATATTTTGAAAAAACTTAAAAAAAAAAAAAAATTTTATTAAATTATTTTAAAATTGTAAATGTTAAGAAACCCGACAACGTTTATAAAAAGAAGGATTGCATTAAATTAACATTAAACTTTTTTGAAATAGAATTGTATGGGTGGGTTTTACGTAAAGTAATACTCAAAAGATTTAGAAAACCTTAAAATACATAGTTTAAACAATACGTTATTTAGGAAACCCCTTTTTGCAAATTGGTACAAAGAAGTTTTTTTGTAAAACAGAAATAGTATCTGTTTTGCATACCGTTTTTTATTGAAATTCTTTAGAGAGCAAACCGCAGAATTTAAAATAACTTTAACCCCAAAATAAGTTTAAAATAATTTTCTCAATAGTCTAGCACCGAATTTTGCGACAAAAACCCCTAAAAACTGGTTTATAAAGCTTAAACTATATGAAACTTACGTCATGGTAGAATTAAATTCAGAATACGTGGGTGTTGTAAAATTTCCCTTTGAAGTTAGGTTTGAATCTGCACTGAGCTCCATTTCAATTTTGGGCCCAGATAAAGTTTCCACCAACGAAGTCATTCCTTTCAGTTCAACCAATTTTTTTTTAACAATTATCTGAAACAATATTGATACAAAGCGTTAAAGGTCAATAGATCATTGTTTTTACGGTCAAGGGTAGTCCACTATAACTACTATAATTTACACTTGTTTACTTTACCGGTATGTTGAAAATGTAATTGTGATAATTACGAATATTCTAATAAAAAAAGTTTACTTTACCTAGATTATTCTATGGTTACGTTTTTATTTAAATTTGATTTACCTAAAAAACTAGCATCATTTAAGTTAGAGTTTATTGAAATACTATAAAACACTAATTAACAATATATTTTTATAACATAGTCGCCCTTCTGATTGGTTCCGATAACAAAAACTCCCACTCGAACATGACTGATAAAAAAACTAACAAAAGTTACTAAACGCGTTTGTAACAATAACAAACAAATGTTTACATTTCTATTATCGGAATTAGTGTAAACATACATATTACTAATTTGGGATATCCTTAATTAAGGCATCCTATATAGAACACGTAGTAATTAAAATGTTTGGTAAATAGTAAACTTTAAAAATCATCAGCTTCACAGAAAATTAAAACTACCCTTCTTATTCTATCAAATATGAATTAATGGCGATAACTTAAGCCTAAATAAACTCTTACGTGTTTTTGGGACGATTAACTCGTTGGTTATTACTATTTCTAACCGCAAATTACAGAAAAGCGGTTTTAATAATTGCTACTCAAACTACTTGTTAGATTTAACCATCTTTACAAATTTCACAGACTATAATTTAATTTAATAACCAGTTTACCGCCCTTTCATTTACAACTATTTTGTTCAAATTATAAATACTAAGCGTTTTATTAACACGTTAAGCACCCAAACTCAGTACTTTAAATGTGCTATCACATATATAGTTATATAACCCATTCCTAGAATAAAATACACATCTACCTATTGTCAACAGAAATGTCACGAAAAATGACACCATCATTTTTTTGCTAAAAAAATAAAAGATCCCACTACATGCATTAAATATCATTTTTTTAGCCCACAATTGTTTTAAAATGACGACGTGACTAAATGCTTCCGATTAGACAATGTTTCTCACGTTAACCTGCTTACACTATACCAGCTTACCTAAAAATAACTTCACTGTTATTTTTTATTAGCCTTTAAGCGATCTAACTTTTGCGTTTATTATGTTTGAAGTGCGTAATATTCTAGCCTCGTGTCTTTTTGTATGTATTTTCGCTATGTATCGGTTATATTATCCGAAGCATAGGCTACGTAAGAAGACCGCTTATCTTTAATTAAACCATGAAGTCTAATGACTTTAAATTTGTCGACAGTTTTATTATTGCCCCACGACAGTAGCTTTCTGTTTTGCATTTGTTGTTAAAAATTATTTTACGCTCCGTCGCCAAAAACCTTGCACGAGATGCTATTTCTTAGTACTGCCTATTCATAAACACCCTGTATCGGTATTCGGTGGCTGTCTATTATTGTAAATTACTTGGGTCGGGTCATGTCAATTGACTTTGAATTGTATTACACGCTCGAGCGGGTTTAGCATTTTTCGGGTCAAATCGTCGATTAATCTTATCAAGTTTAACATTCTGAGCTACTTTGTGGCGTATACCACAATCATATTATACGATATCAAATGATATTACCATAGGTATATATTTTCTGATTACACATAACAACTTAATTAAATTTGTGGGTTAAATTAAATGGGATGATAAGTTAAGATATTTAAATGTCTACCTAAAACTTTTTTATTCGATATTTTATCTAACTTGCTAGTTACAGGTTATTCCTGTGGGGTCTTAAGTTTAATTCCCAGTATTTACATATTACTACCTATTTTAATTACGGGTCAATTGTGAAAATTTTTTTGTAAAAAGTAAAGCATTGAACTGTAAAAAGTAAAAAAAAATGTAAAAAGTAAAGCATTGAACTTAAGAAGTATTAAAATATTTACACGTACAACTTGGCAGCGGGTCATGGTTTTTAAAAAATCCCCTTATTTATATTAACCCATTTCCAGGAACTGGATTACGTGAGATTAAAGACAAGCTTTTTACAAAAAAACATGTACTTTTTCCGGTTATTTTTTCACGAACGGTGTTTACTAAAGCAAACGCCTTGAGTATTTTCAGAAACCTTTTTAACCTTCGTAAGTACGCCAAAAATTAGAAAATCTTTGTACTTAGAATTACATTACCTAAGCTAAAAAAACAAATATACCATATTTACAGAAAATTTTTTGTAACATATACCTTCAATAATATCATATAATTTGTTTTGCATTAGAAGACAAAAGAAACATCTAACTAAGTGTAGGTTTTGTTAAAAATAAATAAACCTTTCATCCCCGATTTGGCGTATGCAAATCCAATTTTATATAAAGTTTTTTATTTGGTCCGCATTTAAATTACTTTACGTGATTTGGCTTAAAAATATTTTTAAATAACAAGAATTTTTATCACCACTAGGGGCGGTCGCGTTCAACTTTGTAAATATTGTAAATGTTTAGGGTATAATTGCAGCAGGGTGTAAGTCGGAGATTACTATCGATATTTTGTTAAATCAGTGTTTAAACACCCAACACGTTTTGTTTAAGTTGGTCTAAGTGCATAAAACCTATGTAATTTGACTGGTTTAATTCCATTTTATTAAAAAGCAACAGACACATTCAAGAAAAAAACGCTTTTAAGCCCAAAACCTAACGAAATACTTAAACGACTGCCTCAAAACAACTTAAACAGTTACGATTTTACTACATAGCCCAAGTAAAGGGTTAAGGACTTTGCATTGTAAAAAGACTAACTCCGGGATTATAACCGTATAAATATCTTAAAAAATTATATTCTAATAAATAGGTATAAAAAAGCGACAACGCTTGTCCCTTTGACCCAGCTAATCTCCAATTAAATATTAGATACATCCTTCGTTTAATTGAAAAGATATTTGAAAAGTTATAATTTAGCGAAGAGGTTAAATCTGATTTATAAGCGAATTAGGCAATTAAAAACTTTAATTGGTATTCAGTTATATAATTGCTACAAGATCCACTTATATTTTTATATTTTTATAAAATATTTTAATTGAAAAAACGTTTAGTTGGAATTTAATGTACTCTTTGTTTTAAATGTTATATTAGTGATGCAGTTTTGATTAAGACATAGATGAGTAAGTAGAAAGAATTTTTAACAACGACCTCGCTGTTTAATAAATATAGTATATTTTGCGTCTTGCAGGGCGTTGGGCTAGTTATTTTTACGTTAAAGAAATTTTGTACAATTATACAGAACGTTGCTATAATAACGACCCTTATTTACCGGTAACACACGTTCAAAAATACATTTAGGCTGACGTTTAGGCCGGGAAAAATAGATTGACGCAAACCACCAAAATTAAATTTCAAAGACAAATATACAGGTTTTATTTAATTGCAGATTAAATTGCGCCTAACGAAAAAACAACAAATTAAAATCAAGTTCTCTGTACATTCTCAAGTACAGCATTTAACGACTTGTTTGTTTTTTATGTCAACAATCTTACCTTCAATTTTAACATTTTCGCAGGTAGTTGTAACAATTTGGTCGCACATATTTTGTTTTTCAAACAGCGCAAACCTAATTTAATTTTACGCTATTTTTGGTGAAGACTGTTGTAGAAGACAGTCAGTGTCTAACTTAGCCGAACAGTTGTAATAGTACCTCGTTCCAGCTAAGGCCAGTTGCCTATCGTTTAGCTATACTAAAGAACAGGCTTTAGTAAATACAAATTAAAAAGAGTAAATATTTTTGGAATTTTGTAAAACTTTGTTATAATATATTAGCAATTGTTGAGAATACGTAAGAAAATAATTAATTTTTACAGAATAATTCTGCTTAAACTTTGACCTAACAAAGTTTCTATATTGCCTGTTTAGTTAAATCTTCTTCCATTTTAAAAATAAATTTGTTTGCCAAAAAAATGATTGACATTAACTATTAAATTTTTTTTTTAGATTTTAGTTTTCAAATTAAAAATGAACCAAACGACCATCTCAAGCCTAACGTTTGATCCAACTCAAGATTATGCAACAACTTTTAGTAACGTTACTGGGTTTAATTTATCAAATGACACGACACCGTAAGTTTTTCAAATTTTTATTTTGATGTTGTTAAAATATAGAAACTAAACCTTAATCGGATTACAAAAAAAGTTTGGGTTTTGGAATTTTTCATTTGTACTTTCCTGATATGGAATTTGCTACCTATCGACTTTAATATTGTTGATGAAACAGCTTTCATTTATGTTCGGCTATAAGATTTAAACAAAAACTATAAAAATGTCTACACGAGGCTACAACTAAAATATTATTTAAAATTAAACACTTTCTTGGAAAAAAATATAAAGTTACTCATTAAAAAATCAGATTGGTTTAAAAAAATGGTTTGCAAAACAACCATTTAATTTTTTATTTAATTTTAGGCCTTACATGAGACCCTTTGATGAAACAGGAATAATTGTTTCTGCTGTAATTATCTTCACATTTCTTGTTTGTGGATTATTTGGAAATATTGTCACAATTTGCGTGATTGCAATTAACCCAAAATTAAAGTAAGTAATAATTTTTATTTATTAAAATAATTAAAGATTTTTATTTAAAATAAACTAATGCAATAAAAATATTTTTTAGGAATGTCTTTATGCATTTTATTCTGTCACTTTGTGTTTCGGACCTTATCTCCGCTCTGATAAGTTGGTTATTTCTGTATAGAAGAACATGGGGATTCGACGTCTGGGCGCCGTTGCCAACCATATTCTGTAGAGTGCGTTAAAAAAATTCAATTTAACTAACAAAGGCATAATATAGAAACATTTCAATAAGCTGACGTTTTTTTTTAGTTTTATTGGGCTACGGACTTGATGACAAATTATGTGACAGCTTTGCATATTTTCTCGTTCGCCATTTTACGTTACATTTCTATACAGTTTCCAATCCAGTTCTCAAAAATCAAATTACTGCAAGGGCGAGTAAGTAAGATTTCTGAGATCTTTAATCACTTGGTCATAGGTCTTCATGTTTTTTTATTTTTAGATTTGGATTGCCACGATTTGGCTTCTTGCGTTTCTTGTAGGTTTTATTCCGTATTTCATTTTCTTTAACGCAACTCCAAAGGACCGAAACAGTGACGAACCGGATGCTAGGTGGCCTGCTTGTACCATAACAAGAGAATGGTAAATTAGTCAAGAGTAATAGTATACCAGTAATTATAAGTTATTTATTTCAGTGGTAGCTCTAGCATAAGGTAATGTAAATTACATACACTTTGTTGTGCATTTTTTTATGTAAAGAGTTAAATATGGGTTTTAATTAAGGTATCCACCCTACTTGGTATACGCGCGTTTTGGCTACTCCATATTCCTCTATGTCCCTTCCATTGGCACCGTACTGATGTCCATCCTTATTGCAATAACTGTTAGAAAAAGAACAACTAAAATGGAAACTTCTAAAAACGGGGACAAGAAACGGGCAAAGGAAAGGCAAGCGGTGTTACAACTGTCTCTCATCGTTCTTTCATTTTTGATTGGTTACGTCCCTTTTACAGGTTAACATTATATATAAGTTTTTAAACACTTGCCGAGAATTTTTACAAATATCCACCTTTTTAGATTATTGATCACTTGAAATTTTAAAAATCATTCATGTAAACAAATTTATTTTCAGCCTATGAGTTTTGGTCGGTGGTACCTCGTGCCAACACTCAATATTACATCTACTTTGATTACTGGTTTGGCATGAGCGAGTACTTTCTACTTCGTTTCTCCGAGTGTCTTAATCCTGTTTTCTATAATCTTGGCTCGGCAAAAATGCGGCAATACACCAAACGTTTTCTATTGAAATATTGTTGCCGAAAAACAAGCACAGCTGAAGGTGGATCCTCGGCTAGTTCCGTCACAACTAAAATAAAAACTGTAGCATAGCAAATTTCATTTAAGATCTTCGATTTGTTCCATATCATTTATGTCGTTTGCTTGCTGTGTTATGACCTGGTAAGGTTTTTGATATTAACTAGGAAAGTGCAAAAATAGATGGTTTGTTGTAACCGTAGCTTAATTAACAGATTGTTATAAATAAAGGTCATAATTTTTTTTAAATATATATTTTTAGTTGTCCCATATATAGGTCCAAATCTTTTTGATAGCTAAGGGTTAATGTATATACTAGCATCTTTTGTAAAAAATCTTAGTTTAATTATATATTGATCATGTTTTACATTTATAAATACATTGTTTTTTTGTTATATTAGTTAACTAAAAAATTGTTATTCTGTTTAAATACAGGTGTGAACCTAAAATATCTTAATGTTTATTATCACAAGTTTAATTAAATCTATATACCTAGGTTAGGAGAATTTGGGATTTTTTTTTTAATTCAGTAGTGTGTTTATTTAGTAACAATTAGGCTTTAAAGGTTAGAAAGGTGACAATAAGAATGGGGAACATTGCTATAACTTTAAACGTATTCAGAAAATACAACTATAGATTTTTAAACCTTTTTTTATTTGAACTTGTATACAATAATAATTCCAAACTAATGCAAAAAAAATATGACAAAAAGATGAATTTTGCTGTGGTTTAAAGATCGGATATAATTTTTAAATAAAGGGTAAACTTTATATTCCAAAAAAAGTATTACTATTTCCCTATTTAAATGGTTACGAAAAAATGTTTCTAAAATGATTTATAAAAAAACTTTAAATTTTCTGAGAACTTGTTTTATATTTTTATTGAAAATCGTCTTCCTCATCAGCCATTTCTTTCGCAAACTCAATATCTTGTTGTTCTCGTTCACGTCTTTCTTCAGCACTTTCCAGATCAATATGGTAAGACTTTGGTGGAAAACGCATAGCCTAGTGCAATAAAATATTGTTGAATAAAGGTCTAAATTAAAGGGTTTTAATTATACAATTTTTGAAGCCAAAAATAATCTAATATTCAATTACTAATCTAACAAATTATTACCTTCAAAAATAATCTATTACTTTTTAATTTATTACATTATATTATCTATTTCTGTATCTTAGCACACGTTTAATGTTGTTATATTAAAATAATAAAGACACAGGACACTACTTACCATAATAGAGTTGCGATAAATATCCAAACAAAACGAGATGCGACTGTGAAAAGCTTTCTGTGGTTCTCTGGTGCTGTAAACATCACTCACGTCTTTTGTCTGCACAAATCCTTCACCGTGGTTAATCTCAGCTTCTATAACACCATCTCTAATAGACTGCAAGTCAAAAAAATGTAAAGATTAGAGTATGAAATAAATGACTAATTAAAATGGAAACTCGTGAAAAAGCATTCAATACGTACTTTTTTTACTTGCTTTTTTATTGGTTTTGGAATTAACAAAAAGCAATTGTTGTCAATTAAAACGCATTAACATACCATTAGGCAAAATTAAACTGTAAATCTTGAAAAACTAACTCTTACCTTTGCAATAATAAACTCTGCATCTTCGGCTGAATCTAATTGTAACTTAGATGCGACATCTTCGAGCGATATACGAGAATAACCAGTAGATATTCGACGTACTCCTGCCTTTATAACGTTGTGCCGCACACGAAGTATAAGTGTGTAGTTCTTATCGCGTTCGAATGCCTCCCTGTATGTCTCTAAAGCATCCGTAAATGCGGCTAAGTCACCAGTCCTTACAGCTAGAAAAAAAAATGATATTTTAAATTTTATATCAAAATAGGTATTTACTACTGTATAAAGTTATAGTTATAGTTATATAGTGACCAATTTCTTAATACAAACCTTGGGTTAGAACAAAATATGGAATAAGAGATTTCTTCATATCTGCTTGTTTAAATTGTGCCCGCTCGGGAATCTCCCCAAGCAGCAACTCAACAACAATCGCCAGCTTGGTAACCTATACAGAAAAAATGCAAAATTATAATACATCATGACTACTAAAATTTAAATTTTAAAATCTAACTCTTTTGATTTAAACTCACTGTTTGCTTAAATCCAAGAGCAGTGGATTGTGGTGATTTACGAAGTGACATAGTCAGAGTTCTTCTTGCTTCAGAATACTCAAGCTGAATTGCCTTAATTCGACCTAAATATACACCCAGTAAAAAGTATTTATTAAAAGACTTGAAATATATATATATATTTTAATGGTAATACATCACAGTCTAAAAGTAATGTTATTGCCCATATTTGATGCATTAAACATACCTGTGTAATACAAGTAGCGTGCCCATTCGTTGTTAGACGCTAACTCTGGAAAAGTCGACTTTGAAAACAATTTTTCAGCCTGATCGTACAAATTGTAACAAAGATAGTTCCTCAACAGAAGGTTAAGTAAAGTTGCTTGTGTGTCAACATCATGAACTAATGCTGAAGTTCTTAAGCGAGCATGAAGAACGCTAAAGAAATCATAACAAATAATTTTTTTGTGCATATATATATCTTTAATTATAATGTGGGTAGCTAGACACAATATGAAAAGCAGTATACTTTTTAGATTTTTAAATAGGTATTTAAAAATAATATTTATGCAATTTCTTTTTAATTACCTTCTCACATCTTCCAGCTTTCCAATTAACTCATAGACACGACTGTAGTAAAAGTAACATTTAGCAGCAAGTGGGTCAAGTGAACGTCGATTTTCATTTACCAATTTTGTTACTAGTTTGTTGGCAAACTTAGTAGCAAAATTAAAAGACTAAAAAATAATAAACATTAAATTTGAACACTGGTCAAAATAAAAAACATCACAGAAATTGTCTAAATATTTTAATGATAAGTAATTCAAAAACACATACTTTTGTATCAAGTAAGTAAATTAGGATCAAAAGATAGTTGTAGACTTCAGTCTCAGCCAATCTCGGTACTTTTAAATGTCTTGAAGATGGTTTAGATTTTGGTTCATCACTGCTTTCTGCATCCATAGCACTCTATAATTATAAATTTATTTATTTTTAAATTTCTTCTATGTTTAAAAACTCAAAATTTAAATTTTTTACTTCTTCTTCTTCCAAATAAGAGAGTAGTTCTTTTTTTGATGCATCATCGTTTGGTTGTCTTCCATTAAAAAACAATGCGACCAATTTTGAGATTACGTTTGCATTTAACTTTTTTCGTGTGCTGGGTAAAACACGAATAACTCGAAGAGTATGTCTCGGTTCCCTCATATTGACTGATCTCTCGATCATAATCCATTGCTCTCGAATATCTAAAAAATGAAAAAGATATAAATAAAAAATAAATAAATGTAAAATATTTAACACATTACATCTTTAATAACTGACAGACTGAACAATATTAATTCTAGGTTAAGATAGGCAAAAATAATTTTAGGTTTAGATGAAATGCAACATTGACTTTTTTTAAGTTACAGAGCCAAAATTATTGTCTGATTGTGTATTAGTCAAAAAAAACATTATTGTTCAGATGTTACCTTCTACAGATGCAGCGTCGATATCAGCTTGGGTTTGAACTTTTGGTTCAGCCTTTTCACTGCTTTCAGATGTTTCTTCCTTCATTTCAACATCTTTAACGTCCTTCTTATCTGTTGCAGTTACCTTTTTTGAAGACTTTTCCTTTTTTGGAGTTCTCATACTTCACCGAAAGTTTTAATTTACAAAAATCACAAAACTGTCAGACTGTAGTGTGTAAAACATAAAAAATCAGAAAATAGAAGCACAAAGTTTTAAAGTAAATCTAATACATATCCTTAATACATAGGTAATTTAATTTGGCCTTTTAACACATAAAATAGAAACGCATGAACATTAAAATTGTCAACTAATTTACTTAATACACTACAGTTCAAAATTCACATTGTCATTCTGCTGTCATGACATAAAAATGTAGTTGCAGACTGCCAGGAAATTCGTGGCATTTAAAGCGGTAATCATTTAATTTATCCTCGGTATGGCCGAACAAAATTTTAGGCCTTTTTTTTATACTATACCTTTTTTTTTATACTTTTTTTTATACGAGTTTTTTTATACTAATTTACCTCAAATACTTTTATATGTTAGTCTATAATAAAATTTTTATTAATTTTGTTTAGTATAATAGAAATTTGCATGTAAATATTACAATGAAATTAATAAATACAAAATAATCAATCAAATATTTTAACAAAGTTTATTTTACAAAAATACAAAAAACTGTCAATCGCCAATAAAATAATAAAAAAACACGTAAATCTATACAATATAAAAAAAGAAATAAAAAATATTATTCTAGCTGGATTAATCGTGGCCAAGGCAAAACAATTAAAGCAGCATTAAAAGCTTATTGTATAAAACAAAATATATAAATTCTCCTCTAATAAACAAATTTATTTTCCGAACATTTGATTGACTGATAACGCAATCTCAAAATCTCGTTTATATTTAGTGCGAACATATTTCGTTTTTCTTGCCTCTTCAAATGAAGTATTGAAGTCGGGAAGAGTGTGTGCGGTTCTCATTCTAAACAACATAAGACATTAATGTTAAAAGTTATTACAAAAGGTATATTGTGTTTTCAATGGACATTATAGTTTACCTTCCATCCGGTGCATACATATTCACGTCGAATATTAATTCTTCAGCTTTTTTGATGCTAGGTAACTGCACTGAATTTCTCTAAATTAATAAAAAAAAAGAAAATTTAAATTTTTTTTATTAAGTTTATAAAACTTTTTTGTGTAAAGTTAATGAAAATTCGTGGGAAATAATAGTTTTACCTTTTGATTTAAATTTTTCTCCTTCGAACCGTCGTTTTCTGTCATGTCTTCTGCAAACGTGACATTCATAATATCAGGTGGTGTTACGACTTGACTCTTTCTCCTTTGTCTGGTGTCATCATCATTGCTTTGTTTCTCTCTTTGCTCATCACTGATTGCTTTGTTTTTAGCGAGTTCTTCCTTGTTTATTAACTCATTGCGAAGAAATGATAAATGTTGAAGGTTCAGTGGAACAGATGTCGAAACTACAAACACAATAGAACAAATTGTTTAATTTTGATTAAATTTAGCGGTTATTTTTATTAATAACTTTGTTGCGAGAAGCAATAACAACTTAAACAAAAGTAACTAAAATTAAGACATTGTTCTCTGTCAGCTGGATCAATTTAATTAATAGATCTCTGGTTTAGCCTGATATAATAACAATATATTTTGGTTTTTACATTTTCTTCTTTGAGGAGCTTGTTTTTCTTTCCAGCTGTCGACCTTTTCTTGAACGGATTTGTTTTCTTTTTTCTGCAACTTTAATTTCTTTTTAGACTTTTCCTCGTAAAATTCGTTACTTGATTTGTAGCAGTGAGACCTGATAAAAAAAGTAGCTTAAAAAATGGTCGAAATTAAAAAAAAACTGTTTCAAAAAAAAAATTGTTTTCAAGTTTGTGTATATTACAGGTATTTCTACTCTAATTTAAAATTAATTTTTAATTTAAAATTAAATTTTTATTTATTTACGCGATAGATTTTTCCAATTCTTTAACTGATTTTTTGTGCGTTTTGTTAGAACCAGGAGCACTGTGGTAACCAAAATAGTTTCTACCATAATCTAAAAAAAATTAAAAATAATTCAAAAAACACCCAAGTAAAAATAACCTAAAAACACTGGGCATGTATGCAATATAAATACAACAAAAACAATGTAAAATAGTTACAAAAATAATACTGTTTGTGTAATATTCAATTACCAATATTTCCGTCCACTTGTATCACGTTTTGGTTTTCAATGTTTTCAATATTATTGTCGCTCTTGGTGACGTCACTATTTTCGTGCGGTAAGTTGGGATGTGCTTTATGAATTACACCTGTAAACAAAGGGATGTATTGTTACTGTTACAGAATACAAGATACCTAATAATGAGAAAAACGTTCATTTCCGATAGCCGACACCTGCTTTTTAAGAAAAATTACGTCAATGGTTTTAATAATAAACAACGCTTTTCACATAATATAACATTAAACGCCCTGTTTAGTTATGAGGACTATACATTTAGATACAGAATAAAATAACGTTAGCCTTATTTGATTGTGTATAATATTTCGTGTCAATGTTTGTGCTTTAACTACCTTGCGATTTCTTTCGCTTGTTTTCGATATTTTTGTACTCGAACCTGAGACCTTGTAATTCTCTACGAAGCTGGTCTTGCTGTCTTTTCATTTCCGACATGTGATACCTAGAAAAAAAAGTTAATTAAACTAGCCACAAAAATAATGTATCGAATTTTAACACTCACTCTAAGAAAATCCCACAGTAAGTTTTTGAGGCCGGGCATTAACAAAAGTTGACATGACGTGTAAATTAACAAACTATATGACAACAAAAAAAAATATATGACAACAAACTTAAAATAAACAATACTTAAAATATTTAAAAAATTATATGTTATAGTTTTGCCCTGTTAAATTGCAATTTAAAACTGATATAGGGTCATATATATATGTGGCAGAAAAAACCTATTTTATAGGACGTATAATAAAATTTCGCGTTGTATGCCGTAGCCATTAGCAAAGCACATACTTTCTATAATATATATATCAAACTTGTAAAATAAATATTTACTAAGGCTGGTTAACAAGTAAATTCTATCCCATTCCCACTCTCTTTATAGAGATTTCTTTTATAAATAAATCTTAGGTATTTTAGATTATGTAAAGTAGATATGTTGAAATGTTTGATCTTAAATTATAATAAAACATAAGCATTTTAAATAAAACACATCCCTCATGTATTTGTTCACAAGTATAAGTGCATTTTTAATCAATTTTTAACATGCCCTATTGGTAGCCTAAGTTTTTTGCTTGTAAAAAATTAATAGAAAAAAAGAAAAATTTATAAAAGAATTTTAATTTACTTCATTTCGTCGTCCAAACCACCAGCCTCATTAAATTTTCGTGCCAATCGAATCTCAGCTCTTCGGTTTGCTTTCCTAGCTCCGTCAGCCCTTTTAACTAAGTCGTAGTTGTGGCCTTTCATGATCAAAGTTTAAAAGTTGCAAAAATAAAATAAAATTTCAATGAATCTAAAAATACAAATAAAATGTTCTTAAACGTATTTATATTTCTTATATATGATACTTCAATGCCTTTTTGACTCCTACCTATCCAAACCCAGACTTCAGTTAACTGAATAAATGTTATGTGTATTCTCTCTTTAAATAGAACTCTTGTAGTCAGGATTAAAAAAAAACTTTTTATATATTCACGAAGAAGCGTACGGGTGAATCTTAATCCCTAAATTACAAATACCAGCTCAAAGCACTGTGGGCTTTTGTTGTTTTTACGGCTATGACGTCATCGCTCAGCTAAAGTCGTCACGTCGCAATTTGTTATAACAGGTTTACGATGCACGAAATTTTCCCATAGTTTTGTGGGAATTAATTCTTTAAATTTAAATACAACTGTCCCCTAGCAACATTTACATAACGCTTTTGTATAAATGATGATTTTGTAAATCTTTTGTGTAGTCTGATTTTAATAATTAGTAAATCTAGGTTCTCCTATTTAAGTTTTTATTCTTGGCTTATTTGCGTTTTGAATCGTATCTGATAACTGCGTCAGATTTACTTTGTAAATAATACGAACAATAAGAAGATAGTTTTATTTCCGCCATGATAACGCGCTAAACTTTTTTCTGTTTTTTTTTAAATCTCTTTGCAAACCATTACAGCCATTCTTTAACTCAAACCGCATTTTAAATCGATAAAATAACAGAGGTAATCGACAATAAAAACTTTAAAATCAAGTTCAAAGCTAGGTATACAAAAACAACTGTCAAAACTTTGTCGCATTTTGTAAAAACAGAATATTGTAATATTGTCTGGCGCATATATGAGCTGTTTGTATTTTGTAGGCTACAGTTTTCTAGGCCAAACACAAATACCTTAAGAGTTCGTAGAATTCGAACTATATATACTATTTCTCTTGACAAGGACCTGGTAAATATTGTTGATCTATTTCGAGAAAAAATTAATAAACTGCTGGTAGCGGATAAACAATATTTTGGTCAAGACTTCAAAACATGTTCAAATATACGTCATACTATTTATACTTTGTTGTAAAATTTTATTGAAAGTCAGTGTAGTCTATAATTTGAGAAACAATACGTGCGACAATTTGAAACATTATATGTCGTATGATCAAAACAGTGAAACATTATCTGATATATTAGCCCTTTAATAATACTTTTCTTTGTTTTGCCGTTCATGTTTCAAAGAATTTAAGGATTGTTTTCTTGAGGGTCGTTTGCTTGTTTATGCATTATTTTAAAATTATTTATTTTTTGGGTTATTAGAAAAAAATTTTATAAAAAGTTTAATTACTAAGTTTAAATATATCTTACTTTGTTTATGGTTTTCTGTATGGCTGTTTTATGCCGGCATTAATAATGTATTTTCAAAAATTTAAAACGTGAAAAAGATGTCGCACTTGGGCTACAATGTCTACTCACTGATTCCCAGTGTTTTTATTCAGTATCCAAAAATGATTTGTTGACATTTGGTCTTGTAAAGCGTTGAATGAAAAACTGTTCGTTTTTTTTATGGAAAACTAAATAAATTATAGAAAATGAGCACCAGTGTTAAAGTTGCTATTCGGTAAGTACGATCAATTAATTTTATTTATTTTGTATTAAAGCTGTTGGCTGCAATTATTAAAAAAATATTATCAAATTATCGTTTTTAAAGTATTTATTTTATATTCTTGTTTTATTTTTGTTAGTATTAGCAGTATTACTGCAAAATATTTTAATAGTTATTGTCTTATTCAAAAATCAACCAAAATAAGCGCACAGACACACAGTAACACAGGCACTTCCAATTTTGGACTAAACTTAAAAAAAATGTTGGTTGGCATTTAATGTCTATTTCAAATATGTTTTAACTTTTAGTATTCGGCCACAGCTGGCTCGAGAAATATTAGAAGCAAGTCGAGTTTGTACTTTTGTAACAGAAGGAGAACCTCAAGTAACATATTTTTTTTTTTATTTTTTTTTTTAAATAGGCTATATATATATACAAATTATTTAAAAAAATTAAAGATACACTGTCAGCTGTTGCTTTAGATATTTTATTTTTGTAATTCTAGTAAGAAAATAAAATTAAAAGACTAAGATTCATACTTAAAAAATTATATATAATGTTGAATTTTTTTTTTAGATAACAATTGGCTCAGAAAAATCATTTACTTTTGATTATGTTTATGATGTATCAACCCAACAAGAAACTGTTTATGAAACTTGTATTAAAAGCTTAGTTGAAGGTTGTTTCGAAGGTTACAATGCAACTGTACTTGCATATGGACAGGTAGGTCATTTTAACTATTAGTGGTTAAAAATTATTTTTAATTGCTAAACTGTATAAATATTTTTATTTTTTTGTAACTGTGCCAAATTATTTTGCCAATCTTAGGATAATGATGTAAATAATTAATTTGTTTCAAAAGTTAATAATATAAATATATATAGAAGTTATTGCTTTTTTAAAGAATATGAATAGGCTTTTAAAAATGCCAATGTTAATAGGACTTTTGTCTTTGCTTTAAAAGACATGTAAAATGTTAATGAATAATTTATTAGGGCAACTTTTTGTTTTGTCTAGCCTATTTTAATAAAATTTCTAGTTTTTTATGATTAAAAAATCCATAATACAAGATGGATTTAATAAATATATCCTTTTTTTATTGTTTAATTTGCAGACAGGTTCTGGTAAAACATACACCATGGGCACTGGTTTTGACGTAACCACTCGGCCTGA
Organism: Corella eumyota; assembly: GCF_963082875.1. Classification (NCBI taxonomy): domain Eukaryota; kingdom Metazoa; phylum Chordata; class Ascidiacea; order Phlebobranchia; family Corellidae; genus Corella; species Corella eumyota. Next base: position 9,385,677 of record NC_137491.1, read on the forward strand.
AGAAGTTGGAATTATTCCTCGTGCAATGTTGCATTTATTTGAGGGAATTCAAAAAAGGTCATTTAAAAATAAAAATTATAGTTCTATAACTATAAACATATGTGTTATTGTAATTGGCATGTATTGAATTATAGTTTGGTAAGTCATATATTTTGTTGTTTAATTGTTTTTTGTAAATTATTTCTATTCATTACGTTTTGGTGAATAGTTGTTTTTAAATGAGTAACATATAAAATGTAATATTTGAATGTCCCATTTTACGCTGTTTTTTTTTATTTATTGATTTTATCTTTAGATTATTAAAAAAGTCTTTAGTTTAAAAACAGTTTTAAAATATAAATAATTAATTTAAATCAATTCTTGTCCTTGCATAATACTTAAAAAATATACAATATGTTGCTTTGAAAAATATTTAGATACATAAATTTCCTAATATAAATAATAAAATTAAAATTTTTTTTCAGAGTTGCAGCTGCAACTGAAGGTGGATTACCTCAACCAACTTTTATCGTTTCAGCTCAATTTTTAGAACTTTACAACGAGAAAATTATTGATTTGTTTGATGCTTCGAGCCCAGAACATAGGGTTAAAAATATTCAAAAATATCTATGTTGTATTTAGTTTAGATAAAAATTTTAAATATTGTTAGTTGTTTTGTATTAATTTGTAGTTAATTTTGATTTATAAATACATATTTACATTGATATGGTATTAAAATGTACCAGAAATTAATAATCAAAAATATACAAAAAGTTAATTGCTTTTTAATGTATTTGATATGCAGCAACAATCCAATATTAAAATTCACGAAGATACAAATGGGAACATTCTTTTACTCGGTCTAACAAGCGTTCAAGTCACCTCCAGGGAGGATGTAAGAACAAATTAAAAATTTTAATTAAGTTTTTTATTACAAAAAACACCTTCAGGAATATAATAATTTCTGTAAATCTGTTTATGATTCTATTGTGTATTTATGAAATTTAATATTAAAATTCAAGTAAGAATTTATAAAACATGCCACATGTCATGGTTTTGAAACCTGATATTTAAAGTTTGATTCTAGCCTATGACATGTTTTAATACTTTCAAAAACAGTGACATTACTTCCCTTTGTTTATTTAAATCTGAAAATTTGAAGGACAAAATCGTAAGGTCAATAATATTTTACTTTGGGCTTAGTTGGATAGTTAAAAATTTAAATTTTTTACGAGAAATTAAAAGTAAAAAAAATAACGTCAAAATCTAGAATTTGGCTTAATTACATACTTCAAGAAACTAAATATTTATTTAACATCAATAAACAAACATATTCACCAAAAAAACAGGTTTTGCTATTTATGTTGTGGTATTTACATAAGCCCAATAAGAGTTCCCAAGATGTCATAAAATTTGTATTGTGGTTTATATTTTGATAAGTACAATGAAGTAGTAGGATTACGTCTCAGTGTGGCACTATTGTAGGTTATTAAATTTTTAACATGTTTTGTCCTACAATGTCTTAAGCACTTTATAAATACAATTTTATATCTTTTTACTGCTACACGCTAATTGCTTGTAATTTACAGTTTTAAATATATAATATATACTTAAACTATTAAAACCCAACATAATATAAAATACTGTGTAAAAAAATTATATATATCAACTATGTTTAAAATGAAAAATCATGATGTTATGAATATTTATATGTGTGTAAAACGGTAAAAAAAATTTAAACAAAATTATAAATTTGTTTTTATTATTACATTTTTTAGACTCTTTACATTATAAATTTATTGTTTTTATTGTATTTCTTAGACTTTAAGATGTTTGCAGCGCGGAGCATTAAACAGAACAACTGCTGCGACTAAAATGAACTCTGAAAGTTCAAGATCACATGCTATCTTCACCATAACTATAAAACAAACTAGACCTTGCAACATGCCAGTTAATGTAAGAAATATTGTTTTACTTTGTGATTTTTTTATGTCATGATGCTTATGATTACTAAACAAACTTAATTAAAAACTGCTTAAACAAACTGATAATAAATTTGTGTTTAGGGGGAAGGAGATGGTGCAAACAGTACAACTTTGGTAAAAAGGTATTTCAATGTTTTATTTAAAAATCAAATGTAAAAACTAAATAAAACCTTGAAACTTTTAAATTTTCTTAGCTAGTTTTAACTTGTTTTCTTTTTTGAGTTTAGTAGAGATATACAGTACGAAACATTGACGGCAAAATTTCATTTCACTGATCTCGCTGGTTCTGAAAAGCTGAAGAAAACTGGAGCTACTGGAAACCGAGCTAAAGAAGGAATCTCTATTAACAGTGGCTTGGTAAGCAGGAAGATTTTTTATTATATGGTACAAATTCAGATGGGTAAAATGTAAATAAACATATAAAAAATTAACGGACTTATATATTACTTAATTTGAATTGAAAATTCAAACTTTTTTATTAAAATTTTGTGTAATTTTTTTTTAATTTTCTTATATATTTTTAGTTGGCATTAGGAAATGTAATTAGTGCACTTGGAGATGCAAGTCAGCATGCGTCCCATGTTCCTTACAGGAACGCTAAACTAACCAGATTATTACAAGATTCACTTGGTGGGAACAGGTGAATTAGATTTTTATGATATTTTGTTATGGTTACGGTTATTTTATGAATAAAACGTTTATAATTCTTTTTCAGATAATGATTTTTTGTAAATATTTCTTTAAATAATTGTAAAAAATTTTACAGTTTTATAAAGAACAGTAATTATTTTTTGTTTAATGTAAACATCCTTAATGACATTAAAACATAGTTATTTGTAAGGCATATTGAATGTTAATATAATTGCATGGTATTTTCTAAATAATAGTAATTATAATATATATATTTAGCATGTTGTAATTTAACAATGTTAACAATAATATCCATTAAAAAAATTTTGTTTATATATATAAATCCATTTTTTTTAATTTGTTTTATTCATAATATACCATGTTTTTTGATGATTAAATTTTAAAATAAAAATACATTTAATTTAATTTTAGTCAAACACTTATGATAGCTTGCGTAAGTCCATCTGACAGTGAGTTTATGGAGACATTAAACACTCTAAAATATGCAAATCGGGCTCGAAACATCAAAAACAAAGTTGTAGCAAACCAAGATAAATCCAGCAAACAACTTCAAATTTTAAGACAACAGTTATCTGCTGTACAGCTTGAATTAACAGAATATAAAACTGTTAGTAAAAAAAATTTAACAAATATATTTAATTAGTCAGATTAATTATCAGGTAATGTTATTTCCATAATATTTAAAGTTAGGGGCTGGTCATTTTGTTAATAATTAAGCTGTTAAGTCAGTCTTTTTTAATGAAAAATATTAAATTATTTTAAAAATTTTGAATAATGTATTTGTTAGTTTGGTACCTTTTTATACAATTTTTCAATAACATTGTTTTAATTTGAAATGTGGTTGTTTCTATAGCTACTAAGTAGTATTAATAGATTTCTAATTGCCCTTATGTATTTACCTAACTACTTATTAAATGTAATTTTACAGTTATAATCAAATTGTGAAAAAATTTATATTGAAAATTAAAATATATCATATAAAATTTGGATTTAGATTACATTTTATTTTATTTTTTTATATCTAGGGTAAAAGAGTAGTTGGTGAGGACGGTGTGGAAGCTTACAATGATATGTTTCAAGAAAACAACATGTTGCAGAAGGAAAACAACAATTTAAGAGATAAATTAAAGACCTTGCAGGTGATTATAATCACATAATTTAAAGCACTTATTGTTACATTAAAAATAGTTAAGTTATTAAAAACAGTTACACTGTAACACCTTATACCATAGTTGGCATTCTATTTGTAGTAATATAGTCACAGATCTCAACTAATATTTGTGTGCAACTATTTTTTCTGTAGGGCTATAAATTGGACATACATATATATCGTCTACCAAGCTTTATTATGTATATATATATAGGTTCCCTTGCCTCTGTATATTACAAGTATAGATATAGAATTCTTGTTCAACTCTGAACCAATATAATTGAAGTTAACAAATGTTTTTATGTAGGAAACAATCGACAAACAAACTGAAAGAATTATAAGTTTAAAATCAAGCCAAGTTATGAATGAGATGGGAGAAGGGGGTGATATGGAAGCCTTAGTATCAAACTATATTAAAGAAATTGAAGTTTTAAGGTAATTATGTCATTATTTTTTTTTAATTTGATAAAACAGATTTTAAAAATTAAAAAAAATCATTTTTTTTATGGATTTTTTTGAAGTTGTTTTAATATTTGTATTAAAATAACATTTTTTTTTTTAACATAGCATATACAAAATAATTTTGTAATCCTAAATTTTTATGTTTAGCAATAAATTATTGGAAAGTGAATCTATGTGTTCAAATTTAAGAAGAAAACAGATAGATGGGAATTTTGTTCGAACCTCCACTCCTAACTTATTAAACAGTAAATCTATTTTTAAATATTAAATTGCTAATTTACCATTATAATTAATGTCTAATACATACCCAAACTAATGTATAATTTTTGTCGTTAAAGCAAAAATTTTATAATGTATTAATTTTAAATTGTTATTTATTCAGAATCAATTGATTTGGAATCAATGACAGTTTTAGAAAATGGAAAGTCGGTTTTGGATCTTGCTAAAGAAGAAATCAATCAATTGTCGAGTAAAGCGGAAAAAATAAAGTAAAAAAAATCAATTGTATTACAGTAATCATATAGTTTTAACCAGTATTAAATAATAAAATTATTAAATAAATAAAGCTATTACATTTATTTATATCATATGACTTTAAAAAATAAATAAAATTTTTTTAAATTTTTTTAAACCATTTTTAAGGTCAAGCAACAAAGAAAATAAAGAAATAGGCAAACTACCAACTCGTAATAATATTAATGAAGACAATTCAGAAATGAGCGCAGATGAACAACCTCAAGTAGAAAAACATTTTTGTTCAATTTATAAATTTAAAAAAATCAATAAAAATTTTTAAAAACAATAATTTTAATAATTTATAGACCGTATGGGACTAACTGGTATTAGTCATTTAAATTGTTTAGGTTGATGTAAATATAAGGTTGTAAAAATGGTTATTATTAAAATAAATTGTAGATACCGTCAGATTATGATGATACAGCTTCTGAAGTTAGTAGTATGACGAGCGAAGACGAAAATGACAAAGGTAAAAAATTTAAATCCTCGAACTTTGGCACAAAATCTTTAAAAAAACTGTGCAAAAAATGTTATATTTGCCATATACATTTATAGTTTTTACGTAATTCAGTCATCGATTGTTATTTTTAGGTTCAATTCCTGAAGAAGTTGCTGCAATAACTTACGAGATTGATTTAAAACAAAAATTAATCGACGAAGTTGAACTTATACATAAAAGAATGACAGGAATGCAGAAACAATATGAAAATAAATTAACTTTGATGGCCGATAAAATTAAAGTTACTGAGGCAGAACGTGATCGTTTTTTGTCAAATTTAGGTAATTTTTATTTACAAGTCAATAGCCTGCCCCATGATTAGAATTAATTGTTATGCTTTGGTTGCTACTTGTAACTAATGTTTGTTCACAATAATTTACCTAAGAACCACAAATGGTAAGTTTTTATTTTAGCCCCATAAGTTGAAGTATGGGTATTTGAACAGGGTACTTTGATTGTTAATGGGTTTATTTTTTTACAAGTTATAAGGGGTTATTGTTGGGGTTAGATAGATTTTAACGGCTTAGTTGTTTTGGGGGGTTTGTTTTCAAAAAGTTGACCTGTTTATAAAATGTTTTACAGTTATATTTATTTTTTAGATTTAAAGTCAAATACCAAAAGTGATAAAGTAACAAAAGTAAGAGCTGAATACCAGAAAAAAATTGAAGGATTGAAAAAGGAAATGGCAAAATTACAGGTTTGAAACAAATTTAATTAATTTTTTCTAAAAATCATAATTCAACATACTAAATTTTTTTATTAAGGCTAGTTTTAAGTGTGTTAAAAAATTAGTTTTTATTTGATGAAGTTAAAACTTAGTTATTAAAAATAATTTTTGATTTAGAAAGCAAAAAAAAGTCATGATCAGATGATTCGGGAAAAATCAAAACAAACGAGTCAGCTAAAAACTTTAAAAAATGAATTGGATCAAATGAAAAGTGCAAAAGTAAGTGATTTCTTGATTAAATGAACATCAACCTATATAAACATATCATTAATTTTTTTTTAAATATACTATTTTATTAAATGTATTTTTTTATTTCTATTATTTATTTTTTTAATTTTGTTTTTGCGGTAACAAAAGGTTTTATTTGTGAAATTTATATTTTTTGGGGATTTTATTTTTACTAAAATAATTTTTTTTATATCAGGTTCAACTTATCAGACAAATGAATGAAGATCGTAAAAAAGCTAAAGAAGCAGAATCCAGACAACTCAGGGAAACCTTAAAACTTAAAAAACAATTTAAAAATGCTACGGTAAGAAAAAAATTGTTAGTAATAGCGAAAAAAAATTATTCATAAATAAAATTGAAACAATAAAAAGAAAATTTTAAATATTTAATGATTTAAAAATTTAAGTTTATTTTTATTTAAAATTTAGAATGAAGCTCGCAATCTTCAAACTAAAAATCGCCAAAAAGATTTAATAATGAAGCGAAAGGAAGAAGAAATGGCTTCATTAAGAAAACAGCTAAAACCAATTTCAGGAAAGTTTGGAAGAAAAAAACAAGAACAAGCAATATTCGGTAAAATCTTTTTTAATTTAAAAAAAATAGGTATTTTAAAATTAATTTTTTTTGATAATATTTTGTATTTTTTTAGGCTTTTCTGTTTGCAGCAACACAGATTCAAAGGTGTGTTTTATGAACAAAATTTTTTATTTTAATATTGTCTTTTTTATTTTTTTTTAATAATTTTTACCTTAACTTAATTTTTATTTTTGTTATTATAGATTCCATACAAAAATTCTAGCAAATTGATTTCCAAAAATTTCCGATTAAAATGGAATGCACTTCAGAAAAAGGTAATTAATTTTTTTTTACATCTTTGCTGTATACTAATAATGTAATATTAGTGAAGGGCTCTTATTTTATATCAATAAATTAGTAAAAAAAATGTAAATGTGACAAATTTTTTGACTGGCATGAATTTTGATTTCAGATGAACGAGGCTTTAACTTATAAAGAAACAATATTCGGAATTGAAAAACAAATGGATAGATTGTTTAAAGATCGGGAAAAATTACAAAGAGATTTGGATTATATCAATAAAAAGAAAAAGAAGGTAAATAATAGCAAATATTTTTAATAATTCAAAAAAAAAAATTTTACATTTTTGAATTTTTAGGTGATTTCCCAAGATGAGGAACCTTTAAGGGAAAACATGAAATATATTAACGATCAGATAAATGAATGTCAAATGGAAATAGTACAAGTAATAACATAAACAGTTTAATTTGTTAAACCAAATTTTTGTTGTATTTCTGATTAAGTTAAATACAAAAACATATAAGTCCATTTCTAAAGCAACATGGGGTTCACAGTTTAATCCCTACTGCTGGCACATTTCAACAATGACAATAATTATTAACATTGTGAATTTAAAATTTTTTTTAAATTTTTTAAGGTTCAAGAGACGATGGATGATAACAATATAATGATGAACATCGTACAAAATAGTAAAATAAATGAAGCACGTTATTTACTTGAACATTTACTTGAATTTTCAATGGACAAATCTGTCACTGTAATTAGAACTGAAACTAAGGTAAAGGTTTTTCAAAACTTTTATTTACAAACATAGAAATAATTAAAAAAAACTTTAAAGCATTTATTTTGCTATTTTTTACTGGTAAAGTTGTTATTAAAAGATTCGCCAGTAGATGTTTTTGACAAATTTCAATACTAAATGGTTTAATTTATGATAAAGAATTTGGTTGTAATATTTTAGTTGAAAGACTTGGAATTAAAATATCAAGCTAGCGAGGAATCTGCTAAACAGGCGCACGAGATTGTTAAATACATGTTGCAGGAAAAATCAACCATGGACACAAGTATTACTGAATATCTTAATGAATATATAAAAGGTAAGACAATCTTGTTAATTTTCTTTTGTTATATTGTTATCTGAATTACTTAAGGTTTCTTAAAGATAGCTGCAGCTTTTTTTTAAATTGTAAAGTCAATTTTTTGAACCATTTTAAAATAAGAACTTGAGGTCCTTAAAAAAACTGGGTCCTTAAAACCAAAAATTATGTGGGTCAAACTAAGGTTAAACTAAGTACCAAATCTATTACAAAGCCCCTTTTTAGGAGAATTCCATAAAAATAATGTTACTTACACTATTTATGTCACTATGTGTTCCTAAAAAATTCCCATAATTTTTTAGGAACAGATAGTGATATGAATAGCGTAAGTTCTCGAGACTCCTCGCCAGATAGAAGCGAACAGAACACTCTGTTGGCACCAAGTGTTGACAATATAGAAGATAGTTTTAGAAGTGTGAGTCCGATTGTGGTAGGGCCTAAAAAGGCAAGAAGGAGGACAGCAACACCACATGTATTTAATTTTTTCAAGTTTATTTTAATTAAAGGTGTCCAAGTTATTTTTTATGTTAAATATTTTATTTTTATAGTTTATATTTTAATCTGATAATGCTTGAAATTTTTTTTTTTTTTTTTATTATCCATTTCTTTTTTTTAAAAATAAAAAGTTAAAAAATTTTAAAATTTTAAGCATGCTTTTTGCACAGTTATTTATTTCTGTTTATATTTTAGGAGTTGTTGCATGGCATGGATCCCAGTGTACAAAACTTTTATGCAAGAGATATTAATACAGATAGTCCAAATAAAACATTCACTTTAGAAAATTGCAACTCAATTTTAAACCAAACTCAAGTAATTAGTTTATAATTGTACAACACAAACATAAATAAAAATATTTTTATTTTTTATAAATATTTTATTTTTAATTTTTTTAATAAAATAAATTTTTATTTTAGACTCTAGTGAAAAAAGAGCCAAATGTTTTACCTTTACCAGACTTCAAAGAAGAAACCACAGAGGCAAATTTAACATACAATATAAGTGTTTTTTTTTAGTAAAATGACTTAAATAAATTTAAAAAAAATTGGTTTAAAATTTTTAGGAGATTGAATCACCGGTCAGACCAACTTTAAGTCATGATTCAACTTTTACAATCGACCGCCCAACAGATAAGGAACCAAAAGAGGATATGTAAGTAGTAGATTCTTCCACTATGAATGGTGTCTGTTTTAATTATCACCGATTTATAAATAGCTTATATTATATCAGGCAGTGTATTCAACTGTGTAAGTGTTATGGTAATACTATTTAAAGTTCTCCATCAATGAAATTTGAAACAATACTCCTAAAAAATATTTTTTAACCGATCATTTAAAATTTATAAAAAAAAATAACTTTTGTGAGTTTTTTTTAAATTAATTTGGCAAACTTTTTATTTAGAAATAAGGTTTCAACCTCTTCTACTCCTCAAACCCCTCCCCCCAAATCAGCAATATCTGACGATGTGTTCTCGAGACTAACTAATTATGTTATGAATTCACCTAAAGACAACAAGTCAGTAAAACTAACTCTTCTGTAGTTGCTTTCATTAAATAGGTTGAAACCTTAAATAAATTAATGTTAACACCTGTTAACCCAACCTAGTCTCAAGTTGCCTTTGGCAGTTTTAAACATTATAGATTATAATTGCATGATAATTAGGCAGGTAATTATTGGCTTAGCAGGGGTTTCTGGGGATTAAACAGAGGACTTATGTAGTAAAGCCAAGTGTTCTGACCAATGCACCATGCCGCCGGTGTGGTGCACTACCATGTTGCCTTTTGTTGTATTGTGTTTAAATAATTTACTTATTTACTTCTAGGGGTAGCATACAACCAAACACTAGTAGATTAAACAACTCAAAAAATGCCCCACTTGTATGTACTGATGTTGCAAAAGGCCACAACAAAGCTGTATTAAGTGTTCAAGCTACTGATCATCTTTTATTTTCCGGCTCAAAAGGTAAACTGAAAAATAAAATTAGTAACGAAAAAAAAACTAGCCTAAAGTTTAAAGCTTTATTTTATATATAAATATACAATATAGTCTTTGATAATTTTTATTTTCCTAATTAAGTTTTATTCTTGTAAAGTTAAAATTGTTAATTTTTTCAATTTCTTACGTCTTGTTAGATCGTTGTGTAAAAGTTTGGAACCTTGTAAGTGGACAAGAAATAATGACCTTGGAAGGTCATCCTAATAATGTTCATGTAAGTTGTATTTATTATTGAAAAAAATTAAAACAACTTAAATTTAACTTCTAATTTAAACTTTCATTAAAAAACGACAATTTCTTTAAAATAATATTTGAATCGGTCTTAACAATTTTTATTCAAAAACTAAACGGGGTATTTTATTTAATGTGTTTAATTTTTTTACAGATTATTCGACATTGTCCCAACACTGGTTTAGTGTATAGTGTTAGTTTGTCCTATATTAAAGTGTGGGATATTAGAAGCAAACCAGAATGTGTTCAAGTTGTCAGGTAAAAAAAATTGTGTAAAAAAAGTATCATTTAGTTCTTTTTTTTTTTAATAAAATTTATTATGTATTATAAAAAATTGAAAATTTACAAAAAATTCTATTTAATTAAACTTAGTGATTTGTACATGGGTATTTGTTTAATTTAAGGGCCTTAAAATAAAAAATGCCGTTTTTGGTGCATGTGTAAATTTTTGGCATATTTTAGTTGTAAGTTGCAACTAAAATAAAACTTTAATCTATAGTGGTTAAACTCCTAAAATTTTACCTTTTAAAAAATGTTAATAATTTGACTTTAGTGCTTCTGGTATTCATCATTTTCGAAAAAACTTCAAAAGTTCGATGTCAAGAACAAATGTGATGCCTGAGAATGAATCATTGATTAACGACATACAACTAAGTCCTGACTCAAAATACTTGTATTGTGCAAGCAGCAGTTACACTTATGTGTTTGATTTAAACACGTAAGTAATAAAGTAACTCTCTTTCCAACTGCAATAAACATTTTTGAAAATATTTTCTTAACTTTTCGTTCTTGCTTACTACATTTTAAAACAATTTTTTTTATACTGTATAATAGCTTAGTTATTTTAACTAGTAACCTTATTACATATAGTTTATCTTTTTTTTAATTGTTTTACTTTTTGTTTAAGGTTCCGACTCATAGGTAAGTTAGTTGGTCATAGTGGAAATATTATGGCCATCTCTGTCACTGAAGGGGAAAACCCTGCTGTAATAACTGGATCAAAAGATCGTTTTATAAAGGTATTATTTGTATTTTCATTAATTCAATTTTTTTTTTAATTTAAAATTTTTTTTATAAATTTTTTAATCTTTTTTTAGATGTACAATAATCCGAAAGAATTTCATGGAAATGTTACACCTTCAATTCACCTCGAACCTCCGCATTTGGATGGAGTGGAATCTCTTGTCAACGTCGACAATGTTTTATTTTCAGGCTCCCGAGATAAATCCATCAAAAAATGGGACCTAAATTCTAAAACTTTGGTCAAGGTAAGTAAAAAAAAATTTTTTATAGCTTATTTTTATTTTTTTGCTTGAAAAAGTAAAACAAAAATATGTAGACATTAATTTTGCAAAATACATAACCTTTATTTTAATTAATAGTCAGAATACACTGCCCATAGTAACTGGGTTTGTGCCTTAAACGTAATTAAGTCCGGAGATGGAGATGAAATATTAATATCTGGTGGAAGAGAAGGGATTTTAAAATTGTGGGACTTTGAAAGTTTTGGTTCCATCGGTTCCATAAGAGCTCACAACAAAACAATCAACTCCATCGCTTCAAATAAAACTCACGTTTTTACCGCTTCAGAGTAAGTTCAAATGTTTAAAATTATTTTTTTGTGATTTTTTTATCTCTAGTGTATTAGATTGGCTACAGGGTATGTTCAAGTGAATATTAGCTTAAGAAAAATATTATTTAAAAATTTTATAAAAACATGTGGCCGAAATATAATTTTCCTGTGATAAAAATTAAATTTTAATTTAAATAAGTTGAACAATAAATTACGGTTAATTTTACTATATATATTTATTTTTTGTATAAAATTCTAACAAAGGGTAATAGTTTAAAACCTATTTTAAACTTAAAATAAAAAAGACATCTGTGAAAGTAACTTAAAACCAATAGTTTAATTTGCAATAACAAAAACCTATTTTAAATTAATAGCAATATTTTATAACTGATAGCTTAATATTTTTAAGTTGCAAATTACACAAAGCAAATTATTTAGGCCTAAATTTTAAAATTATTTCCGACAGTGACAACAGTATAAAAGTTTGGAAACGAAAATTGAGCTGATGACAGTAAATTAATTTAAGTAGATTTTAAAATAAAGGTGTTTTCGCTTTATTAACACCTTTTATGCACTTAATACTTTTGTATTACTTTCAGAAATTCTTTTCAAATATTTTTTTTGACTTTAAAATTTGAAAGATCGAATTTTTGACTCTGTTTTAGTTTTGGTGAAGAAAAATTTGTTTTTTGTTCAGAAAAAGATTATTCATTTTTCTGCATGAAACAATAAGAAAAAAGCATGTCTGATTTCTTTTTAATTTAATTTTTGTTATAAAATAAAAGAAAGGGGAAGAATTGTTTAAAATGGGAATTACTAATTTTTTTTAAGCGTACTAAAAAGGCTGTTAAATGGCCATTGAAAAATTTTTTAAATCTATTTTAAACATACCCATGTGTATTACTGGATGCCTCTTTATACACCTTTTTTTAACAAGTCACTGAAGAGTAGATAGGGTTTTAAAGCTTCACCAATTTTACAAAATTTGTTTTGCTTAATGCCTAAACTAGCATGTAAAATAATTTTTGATTACTTTTATATTTTTTAACCATAACACCACCTAAATTATTTTTCCATTTTTAAACCGCTGTAAGAATAATCTATTTTTTTTTGTACTAAATTTTTTCTTTTGCACGTTCCATAAAAATCTATTTATTTTATCTAATTTTCATTTTCTTTCAGTGACAAAATTGTCAAAATATGGAAACACTCTCAATTGAAGTGAAGTAATGAAAGCATGTGGTATAGCGCACCAAAAAATTCAACTTATATTTGTCATAGCACTGCCAAACATCACAAAACTTTATTTATTTTTTTCTTTCTTTAATTTTTGAATACATTTCTCTATAATAAATGTTGACCTTTGATATCTTAACAACAACTGCTTTTTTACTGCATATTTATTTTCTGCCTTGGTTGCAATGGTTTCCTTTTATCTTACTAAAAGAAATTGAAGTTTGTTTTACAAAAAAATTGGGCTACATGTATTTATTACATAACTTTATTTATATATTTAATTCATTTTTATAAGTTCCAAACTTAAACGAAGCAATAAAATAAGTGTGCAATGATGTAGCAAAGTTATAAGTTAACATAAGTTGCCTGGTGTAAAACTACTTTATTTTCAATGAATATTTAATTAAATAAAATAAACTTGTCTGGCTTTAAAATATATTGTTATAACACTTTTCTGCACAATCTAGCATTTACTTAAATATTTTACTATTTGTTTATTTATGATCTTTATTTAAAATCGTATTAAAGCTGTGCTTCGTGTTTATTTGTAATAACTTCTACGTATAAGCTAGTTTAACCAAATAAATTATTAACTTTTTAAATTTATTATTTATTAAAACGAATGTTTAGGGTTTTATTAAACACCCTGTTACAGTCTTGTATTGACTGATTTTGTTGCAATATTAATAAAAAGAAAAAATAACTAGAGAATATTTGTAATTTGATGAAAAAATTTACTAGAATCAATTTTGATTAAAAAATTAAGTTTTATTACAAGTTTTATTCTAATATTTATTAATAAATCTTTAACCAAAACCGAGCTTTTTTTGTTGAAGGTTTTTAGTATTTCGAATGGAATGATTCTTAAAACGTTTTCCAGGATTTAGGTCAAAATTTTCTCGGAAATGAAAAGGCATTTTCCAAATAAGGATTACGGTAGACGGAAGTCTATAGAAAGTGACTCATTGTCGGTAAAATGGAGCTTACAAGCATATGGATTTCGTTAAAAAGTCTGTTCACTAAAATAGTTTTTGGTTATTTAACAGTGTCGCAAATTTAATAAATTAAATTATTTTTAATTAAAACAAAAATATTAAATTCTGGCTAATTGTTTCAAAAAACGCCTAATTTAAGTTAGGTCTAAATCATTTTTTTATTGAGTGGCGTTCGTTCAGTAGAACGAAATTGCCTAGCCTGCTTTTAAACCAAACATTTGCACTTAATAAAATGTGAAAAAAAAACGGTTAAAAATATGTAGTCAATACCAAGAACACAAGTTCAAAGATCCTATGCGAAAAAGGCTGTAAAGTATAAACCACAAATTCGATAAACAGATTTTATACAAAAGCAAGCATACCTTTAAAAATAGAAAGGAAAAATACGTTAAGACATGTCAGCAAATTAATAACAACTTCAAATCAGTATTTGGATTTTTACTGTAACAATTTTAAACTTAATTTAAAACAACCTTCTAAACAAACTTTTGTTATTTATTTATTGCTAGCAACATTTTGCTAATAAAAATTGCTTTCGTTATGTGTTTAGAATTTAACTTAACTTTAAGTCAACATAAATAAAAAATGCATGGATCTAGCCGGACATTGACCCTAGTATTACAGGATATTCTTTGCATGCAGTTCCTGTTTTATTTTCATATCTGTTACGATCTTTAGAAATCTTCTTTCAAGACCGTTAACTGTCTATATATAACCCATTAGGTTTAGGCAGTTTAAGGCATTAAGCTTCACAAAATGATTCAGTTTGATCTTCTTCTTGAAAAGTTAGGTGGAGTTGGTAGATATCAAAAAATTGTTGTAGTTATTTTGGGAGTTGGAAGCTTTTTGGGTGGAATAAATAGTCTAATACCTGTTTTTGTAGGTTATTCGCCAGATAAAAGGTAAGTTCAAGATTTAACCTTAACTTGCACCAAATGTTTTTGTTGGTTTTATAGAATTTCAAGTTGTGCTTCAAATACAAAATTATGCCACAAGGCTAATACTATTAATGATTAACATTTCTTAGAAAAACAAAGTTTGCGTATTTCACATTATTTCACAACAAGTTTGCAGTATGTTTTGTGGGTCTAAAACTAAATGTAAATAAAACATTTTTTTATGTTTAGATGTAACACATCTCCGTTAGGAGATCTTAATTTTGAACCTAGCCTAACTGAAGATGAACTTTTAAACTATACAACCCCATATAACGGTGAATACAACACTTGTCAAAGGTAAATGTGTGAACTAATTGAAAAAACAACACGTGTTAACAATTAATACAAAGTCTGACGATATTTTAATATACAGATATGGATACAATTTAAGTTCTTGCGTAAATGGTTCACTTTCTTGTGTTGATACTTCCTACGAGCCAATACCTTGTGATCAAGGTTATGTTTATGATACAAGTGTTATGACAAGCACTATAGTAACTCAGGTTCGTTGTATTTTATGAATTGTTAATTTTACATTTATAGAGCTGACTTAATTATTGATTAACCTTTCTTGTAGTTTGATTTGGTTTGTGATCGTTCCTATTTGAATTCTCTTTCAACGTCGCTGTTTTATGTAGGAATGCTGGTCGGATCTTTAACATTTGCTAATATCTCTGACATGTAAGACATTGATTTGCGTTTCTTATTCTTGTAAATATTGCAGTTTAAGATTTTTTGGCTATGAATTTCTTATTTGTACGTCTTTACCACTTAGTTCCTTAGGTGGTTAACTTGATTATAAGTATTTATCTTTGTCTTAAATGTTTATTTTTTAAACAGTTTTGGTCGAAAACCATCAATGATTTTATCATGTATAGGAGTATGGGCATCTATGATTGGCGTAGCATACGCAAACTCGATAGAATTGTACATGATTATAAGAATAGTAACAGCCATGTTTGGTTTTGGAATGACGATTTCAACTTTTATTTACTGTACGGTAATACTGTAAAGTTAGCAATAAAGTTCACATAACACACACATGCTTTCATTGATAATTATGCCATATTATTTAAATTTAATTTTTGTTTAGCAATGGAAATTGTTCAACCAAAATATAGAACTTTAACGGGAATGTTTAAGCAAGGATTTTTTCCTTTGGGGTATATGGTATTATCAGGACTGGCATACAATTGGAGAGACTGGAATTCTTTATTGGTGGGTACTGCATTGTTTGTCGACAATGTTTGCTAGATACAAACAGAAAAAAACGTAACACATTTTACGAAGTCTTTAATTGAGTTTAAAAAAACAAAAAACTTTTGGCTTTACTACATGAGGTGCTGGGTTCGATCTCACTGCTTCCATGATGTAGCGCTTATGAGTAAGGCGATATAAACGGCATGATCTTTTGCTAAAAGATAATATCCCAAACTGCCAAAAGCAACTCGAAACTAGGTTGGGGTAGCAGATGTTACTTTATGTTTAGGCAGTAAATTCAACCTTCCTACATCAAGGTAATTAAGTATACAAATAGGACGAGCTCACATTTACAATTTTATGTATTCAGATGGCATGTGCTATTCTTGTTATTCCAATGATGATGATTTTGATGATTATACCCGAATCTCCACGCTGGTTATTTGTCAAAAATCGAGATAAAAAAGGCAAAAAGGCAAGTGTATTATTTGTAAATAATCAACCACGAGCAAACATTTATATATTTTAAAATTGCGTTCAGGTCGTTAACTTGATGGCCAAGGTAAACAATGTAAAAATTACAGACAACGATTTTGACAATGCTGACATTATATCAAAGGTTTGACACTTTTGTGCATATTTTACATTTACACAATATTCATGTTTAAAACGCAATAGGCATTTAACTCAAATTCGGATTATTTTAGGTTGATTTGTTAGCTGCTGAAGATCAAAAACGTTATACAACCTTTGATTTATTCCGACACCCTGGACTACGACTACTTACCATTAAAAACAGCTTTGTATGGTAAGTATGATTATATCTTTTTTGTTATTATTAAAGTTTATCGTAAAATTAATTTACGATAAGTCGGCTAATAAAAATTTTGTTTTTATTATTTAGGTTTGTTAATAGTCTTGTATACTATGGGATTTCTTTAAACGCCGGTGCATTGGCGGGGGATTTGTTTATAAACAACACATTAAGTAAGAATCCCATTTTAAAAATCTTTTAATAAAATTAGATATTTTTAAAGTAATCGTCAAATTTATTTTAAGATGGTGTTTTTGAGTTAGCTTCTTATGTATTGGTCGTGTTAGTTATGGACAAAATAGGCAGACGAGTCCTTTTATCTGCAATGTTACTGTTAGCTGGAGTTGGGATGTTATGCAGTGTTGTTACTATGGAGTATGCTGGAGATAATGAAAGTATGTTTGTAAAGCAATTTTCACGTAAAAGTAAACTTGTTAGATTAAAAATATTTTACAAATTAAAAAAAAAAGTTTAATCTGCATTACATTTTTTGGTGTTTACAGGTCTTCTTGTTGTTTCGACTATCTTCGCGTTTGTGGGAAAATTTGGAATATCTGGTTCGTTTGGAATTGTGTTTAATTTCACTGCGGAGCTTTATCCAACAGTTCTAAGGTAAATCATAAAAAAATAATATTTTTCTTCGTATTTTTAACATGTTTGTTGTATATTTGCTTGAAGGCTATGGTTAGTCAGGATATATTTGTCTGAAGTAGGGTAAAGCTAATTTTACAATTATATTTTTATAGAAGTAACGGTATAGGACTTCCTTCTTTCGTTTCAAGAATTGGAGGAATTTTAGCTCCGTTTATTATTTCTATTCAAAATTATGTTTCGTGGCTGCCAAATACACTGTTTGGTGTTTTAGGTAAGCGATTAAACGTTTTTTTAAATTACTCGCCACATTTAATCTAATTAGGTGACAATAAGTATATGTTTTGTTTAATTTAAACAACGATTCTTAGGTGCCGTTATCTTAATTCAACAAACATATTTTAATTTAAAATATCCAGTTAGCATTTTAATTATTGTTGTTTGACGTTTACCTAATAGTTTAACATTTTGTGTTTATTTTAGGTATAGCGGGTTGTTTGGTCGCCTGGACTTTTCCTGAAACAAATGGAAACAGAATGATGGAGACGATTGAAGAAGCTGAAGAGTTTTATAGAACTAAAATTATACGAAAGAATAACGATCATCACGTTGATATTAAATACATTACTAAGCTATAATTTTAAATTAAAATTAAAATTTATATGTTGCAGGCGTATTTACTTATGTACTACAAGGTTTTTTATTTGTGTTGTTAAGCCTAACTTTGATTACATTTAAGAGTTATAAAACGATATAATTTTTTTACAGATACGTTTATTTATATAATGATTAATGCTATACAATTATATATAATATTTGCATTTGTGTTATTTAATCGAAACTTAATTTAAAAATCTAAACATAAAGATGTCAAGATGATTGTCTTACTAAAATTCCCCTGTTTGGATATTCTTAGAATAGTACTGTAGTCCAATACCACGTTTTTTTAAGCAGTGTTTCTTGTAATTTTGTAATGCGAGAGCGGAAATATTAAACTTAACTATGCAAATTTAATATATATGTAAACTGGTGTATAATAATTGTTTTCTACTACGTTATAAGTATTAACAGCCTTGTTAAATGATGTGAAATTTTATAACAAATTAAGCAAACTGACTTTCTGACGTTTGAGTATTTAGGTAGTGTATTAAAGTAAACAAGGTTCGCGTGAAAAAGTTAAAAGGTTAAACCGCGCGACTAGTCAGCTACAAGAATCCCCGATATTAATTATTAATTCATAGGAAGTTACGTTGTGTTAACTTAAGCAGTAACGCACAGTTTATAACATGTGGTTTTTAGTAGTAGGTTAGAAATTGTGATTAGCAATTTTATAATATTTATTTAATTTTTTTTGCAAAAAATTTAGTAAGTTTGCAAAATATATAATAAACAACATAGCTTATACTTTTAGGGTAAATAATATGACCAGCATAAATCAAAGTCATTTGATTGTGTTTGGTCTAACAACAGGTGCACTGGCCCTTAGTGGGCTGGTGTATTATCTCAAAACACGCAAGAAGTGGAAGAAAGTTGCAACTGTGTCAAAGTTGTACATTCATCCCATCAAATCATGCAGGGGAATTGAGTTGGAACGTGCATTTTGCACACCAGTTGGTTTTCGAAATGATATTCAAGGATATGACAGGTAACTTTGGATAAAAATATGTCAATTTTTAGACTATATAGATAAACTTCTTATTAAAACTTAACCCATACTTATAATTGCTTTAAATTTTAACTGATAATTAGAAAAAAAATTATTTAAAAAAAAAGTAAATGTTGTATAATAAGAATGCACATTTTCATGTAGTAATTAACAACATTTTATTATTTTTAGAAACTTTTTGGTCATTTCTCCAAATGGTCAACAAATACATGGCACAATGCAACCTAAACTTGTGCTTATTGAAATAGAAATTGGTGAAAACTGTTTGGTGTTAAGTGCACCTGAAATGGATAACATTGTTGTTAGTCAACCTGATGATTCTGCCAAAGAAATCCAATGCAAGTAAGTAAAGAATATTTAATTTTTATTAAATATTCTCTGGATATTTACTTAGTATTCTAATGACATGCTTATACCAAAAGACTTATTAATTTGTGTCTACTTTATTTTGTTTAACTAGCAGCATGGTCTAAAAACACCTGGCTTTTATATATAAGATTATGGCCCTTATCTTTACTGTTTTTATGCTGTAGCTTCCTTGAGGCACTCAAAACAGGACAAAAAACAAAAAAAATTAAATTTATCAGGCATTTACAATCAATAGTATTCCTAACTATCAAAGAAACTCAAAACTCTGTTATGTAACCAATGTTATTCTATGTATGGATTATAAAGTTCGCCTCCTGACATTAAAGATAAATATATACAAAAAAGTTTTAATTTATTTATCATAAACTTTTATATAGAGTCTGGGGTGAAGATATTTTTGGATTAGATTGTGGTGAGGAGATAGCATCTTGGTTGACAACTTATATTGAAACAGAAGTCAGACTTGTATATCATCCTTTGTACTTTAAAACCAGGCCTGTGTGCGCTAAATATAAGTTTGCTAATGAACAGAAAAACAATGGAAAGGTAATTTAAATGTGTTAATATTAATTAGTTTTTAATAATTTTAAAGTAAGAGAAACAAAAAATGTAAAATGTATATTTTGGCATTACAATTTTTGTTTAATATTTGTTACCTCCAGGTTTTTAAACTCTTTTATTTTAATGCCAGGTGGCATTTCAAGATTCATCGCCACATAATCTTTTATCTGAGGAATCCTTAAAAGATCTTAACTCCAGAATAAAAACACCAATTGTGCCTCGTAATTTTCGACCTAACATTGTGATTAAAGGAAATGTGCCATATGAAGAGGTAAGTTGTATTATTTACTTACTTGTAATTTAAATTAAAAAACATTTTTGAGTTTTTTGGGTATTCTTTTTTATGTGGTGATGTAATACCAAGTGGTAAATGTACTATGCCATCGCCATGTGATATTTTACAACTTATGTACCGAGTTTAATCCCTGCTGTTGGTATTTTTATATTTTACCAAATTTTTATTTATTTTACTGGGTTTATTCTGTATTATTTAGTTTATTTATTGCAGCATAATTGGAGAAACATTAAAATCAATGGAGTGGAGTTCAAGTTTGCTAAACATTGTGAAAGGTAATAATATTTTCATTTTAAAATAAATTTTGTTGAAATGATATTGAAAAAATGTTTTAGTTAGGTGTATTAGAACTACAATCGATCCAGAGACAGGAATTAAAGATCCTGATGGAGAGCCTATAAGCACATTAAAAACGTGAGTTTATTGTTAGTTAAATAAACATTAAAATAAATTATCTAACAAAAAAAATGTCCCAAATTCTTTGTAATAATTTTAAAAAGTGGTTTAAACATATTTGGATTGAGTACTTGATTCTTGGTTCGATCAACATTGCTCCCATGTTGTAGTGTTCTTAAGTAAGGCACTATAAACGTCATGAACCCTGTTAAGGCAAAAATTCGATCTGTGGATTGATTTTTAGGCAGTTATAATCAATAATATTTCATTTTGCTAAAGTCAACTCCAGTCTTGGAAGGGGTAACAAATGATATGTTTTGGGCGTAAAGTCGGCCTTCCCGCGCCGAAGATAAATAGATATAAACATCGACAACTAAAACCATTTTGCAACCCTAGTAGTATTAACTAGTATTAACATCACAAAATTATGGTTCAATAAAAGCCAAAAACTTTAAAGAAAATGTTCACAACTTAAAATCATGCGCATTAAAATATGGTGGGCTACGTGCTCAGCCTATTAAGCCATCACTTAACCCTGTTGTATAACTTAAGCCTGAAATTTATGGTTTTATAGTTACAGAATGTGTGATCCTGAGGACAAAATACATTATGGGCAAAGTCCTTTGTTCGGTGTAAACCTCGGAACACGTGATCAAGGATTTATAAATGTTGGTGACGAGGTTTTTGCTTGTTAATTATGTATTATATTCGGTTATCATAAAGTTGCACAAACTGAGGAAAAATAAATGGGTAAACGTTTAAAGATATTTGGTGTTTTAGGCCTTTCTTAATATTCTTTGATACTATAAAAAAATTTAAGAATAATGTTGATTTCAGTAATCAGCATTTTATTTCTGTAGATTTATTTTTAAATAAAGAAACTAAGCAAATATATCACTGAGGTTTTTTAAACACTGAATTGGGTTAAGCGTTACCACAAACAAATTTGCAATGAGCGTTATTTGCATTATAGTGTTACAATAAGACTTACAAACACTAAACTAATTTAACTAAACAACAATCAAGTTACGAGTACTTGTTATTGTATAATTCTCGCTTATATAAAGCCCAAAATTTCTTGAAGATAAATTAGTTTGTTACTGCGAAGGATGATATTAAGGGCTTTGTCAAATGAAGTATATTCAAACGAGAAATTGGGTATCCTTGTATTATAACATTTAATGATGTTAATGACCAAGAAAAAATGACGTGCTTTACGATTAAGAAAAATTATTGAAAAAGTCTTTTCGATTTTTTGAAATTAATCATCGGATTAAAAAAAAGGAAACAACTTTAATTGAAAATTCTAAATTAATGCAAAAGTACACCAATGGATCGAATAAAAAAATTTATGAAAACAACCGTTTTTTGCAAGATAGATCAAGAAAATGTAAAAACAGTCAAAATACTATAGTTATATATACAACTTATTATAAAATATGACCGGGTTGACCTTATTTCACAAGAATATATAAATACATGGTGTAGTTAAGCTTTTTTTTTGTGTGTTAAAATTGTAAATTTATCCGCAGTAGTAAAATGTATTGTGTTTTTCGTTATGTTGTTTTTTCGTACGGCCACCACATAGTTTCATATAAATTCTCATGAATTTTTTCTGTACAGTGTTTGTGTTTTGTAGTTGTTTTGTAATAAAATAAATTTTCTGTTAAAAGGTAGGGTTTATGTTATTTTAAAGATGAGTGTTTAAAATGTACTTGAAACTGACAAAACCTAAAACCACAAACTTGAAAAACGAAAAGTTTGTGGATTTTACCACACAAAACCAAACAATATGCTATAAGAAAGCTATTCGAAAAAAAGTAATGTCCAAAAAAATGTTTTTTTGCCTTTTTATTTTTCACATAAAGACAGTATTAAAATATTAGCCACACAATGGTAGCGTTGTTTTAGTAGGCTAAAGTAGCTTGTATCCATAGAGAAAAAGTGGAAAACGAAATTTAGTTTTCATTGTGCTGAATGAAATCGAATCTGCTTATTAAAATAGCGGCGTAGTGTTTAGTAAACAAGCGTAAGTGACCTTCTTACAATTCGAACAATTGGAAACGAGAGTTGAAGTAGCAATTTTTAACTAAGGTTTAATTTAAGTTACGATTGATCTATTGTAAACAAGTTAGAATACTAGTATAAGGGGTGGTTGAAATTAAAACTGTGAAACATAGGGTCTATAAATTTAAGGCAGCTGTAAACGTATTTATATAATAGGAGTTTGTATACTTTACAAGCCTAATAAAACCGAACAAAATTCCTTAAACAGGCCTACGTTATACCACAAACGCATTCAGTTTAAGGCATACCAAAAAACGACCAAGTTGCTTAATTTTTGCTTAACTAAGAAGGAAGGAGTGGTTAGTATAGAATGGAATTTAAAGATGAAAAGTCGTATGTATGTGAAGAAAACAGAAACACTTACAAGGTGAATTATTAATGCATTGCTTTGTTAGAAGGCTTATAAAAAAAGATGTTTAAAATTGTGTCTATTACATATAAAAATGTTTGAGGTTTGCAAAACTTATATGGTATTTAAAAACTATTAAACAAGACCATAAGGTCTATTATTCTTATTCTTAATATTTTTGACACTTTTTTACATACTGTTGAACTTCAATTACTTATATAAAATAAATTTGTTTAAACGCATAAAAATCATAATATTGACGTCACTTTAGCTTTAATACATTAATAAATTCGATAAGGCTTTTAAAAGTAAGGACTGTTATTACAGTATTTTACAATAAATCTTTGATTACAGGATTTGAAAGCAACAGAAAAGCAACTGCGGGGATTATACGACCGGTCACAAACCGCAACTTTTCAACTTAAATCTTCTTTTGATGAAATCGTAAAGGCTGAAAATGAAACAAGTTTATTGCGTGAAAGATATTACCATATGCTTGAGGTATAAAAGTTTACGTGCTT
Source organism: Corella eumyota (assembly GCF_963082875.1). Classification (NCBI taxonomy): domain Eukaryota; kingdom Metazoa; phylum Chordata; class Ascidiacea; order Phlebobranchia; family Corellidae; genus Corella; species Corella eumyota. The sequence goes on from NC_137491.1 coordinate 9,409,581, forward strand.
GACGTGTTTTACCAGTAATTTAAAGTAATATACTTTACTTTACATTATACATTTTTATTTAAACTATAGGCTATAAAGTCGTATTGTATGATTGTGGTTTAAAGTAAGAACATTTTGAGTAAAATTTCAACAATCAGCAACATAATGTAATGTAAAATGGGCTTAAGTGTTGATAATCCAGTTTAAAACTTACAAAAATTTAAATTTTAGAGAGAAAAATATGATGAAACTCATAGAGATGCCTACTTTATCAAAGAACAAAGTTTAATCGATATGAAAGATGTTTATATCACAGATGCCCAAAAACTGACACATGGGTAAATGCAAAATTGTTTTTTTTATTACACAGGCTGTAGCTATTGTCTGCTTTAAATCTAGTATTGAAGGCGGTTTTTGAAAGTGTTGCCCTAAAATAAATGTTGCCCTCAAAAAATTGAGAAAACTCTTTTTTGTATAATATTTCTCCCTTTTTAGAAACGCCGATTACATTACAAGCTCAAATTTTTTTTCTGAAAAAAGAGAAAAATATATCAGGTCAATATTAGACGATTCTGATAAATATTATGCAGCTTGTACAAGACTTCAAGCAGAACGAGATACCTTTAAAAAATCGACACATGAATTGGAAGGCCAAGTAAAATATCTAAAAAATAAGATTTTATAAATTGTTTTTTAAAGTTTTTATGTAACTGTTGTTTTTAATAGATTAAGGATTTACGACATTCTATAACAAATCTGTCGACTGACAAGGAAAATCTGATTCAAAATACAACGAACCTAAAAGAAGAATGTGATAAATATGTCAAGGTAAGACTTCAGTTATTTTTATGTAATTAGGATGTGATATATTATTTGTATAGAGGACTGTTTAAAAAAATATGCAATATTCTTACTTGCGTTTAGTGGGGTGAAAAACTTACAACTAGTAGAGATAATTTAGAAGAAGAAAAAAAACGACTGACCGGTGTGATCAAAGGTTTAACCACTGACACCGCTAACCTAAAGCAAGATATAAGCGAATCACAAGCAACTAATAAACAGCTAATGAAAGAAGTTAGTATTAAATTTATTTGCAAATAGGCTATTTTACTATTTAAAAACAACTACTTTTGTGTCAGGTGGAAAAATGCAATGCTGAAGAAAAGCGACTGGTTGCTATTATCAACCAACATAAACAAGAACAAATTAAACTTAACAAAACAATTAATGATTATAAGGTTCAAACCAAAGAGCTTACTACACAAAGAGACATTTACATTAGCAGGTAAATATGGGATTAGCTATTCTTCTAGGATTTTGTCATCACTAGCGTGAACTTAAGATTATCGACTTAGAAATTGTTATATTTGTGTTGTTTGCAGATGTAATTTAAAGGTTTAAGTAAAAGGATTAGAAACTGCCAATAATATTTTGCATATTGCATTTTATATAATGTTTATCATAAAGGTATCGAGCTCTTTCTATTGAGGTCGAAGAAACTAAAAAACTAAAAGAAAAAGTCGAAGAACAAAGGGATTTGTTTAAAGAAGCTTTTAAACAAGTTAAAAAGGAAAAAGATCAAATTCTGCTAAGCTGCGAAAAAATGAAAAAGGACAAGGAAAAATTCAAAGTACATATAGGCCTACTCAATTTATAAATGTTTTTTAAGTACATTATTTTGATATTTATTTAATTTTTTTAACTTCAGGAGCAATTTATGGATCTCCAAACTGAACGTGGAATAGTTGGTAAAGAGAAGGACAGAATTGTTTCCAGGGAATATCGAACTAGATCCAGAAATCAAGTAAGTATTTATTTAGTTTATTATTGCTACTGTTTCGCGATGCTCTAAGTCTAAGCTCTTACCACAACATTTTGGTTTAGTTTGTGCTTTAGCATATGACACTAAAGCTTATATAATATGATAACATATGTTCAGGATTTATCAGAAGCTCACAAATATCTTGTAAACGAATTGGAAGAAGTGAGAATCGCCTACAGAAAGTCGGAAGAAAGGGCAAAGAAGGATATTAAAGTTAAACAAGATTTACGTGATGCGGTAACTATACCCAAAATTATTACAATACTCGTTTAAAAATTGGTCTTGAAATTGGAATTGGTCTTGAAATTTTTAAAAATTGGTTTAAAAAAAAAATTGGTCTTGAAATTTTTAAAAATTGGTCTGTAAATTCTTTATTAAGATAAAAAGATTGCACCGCGAGATGGAGGAAGAGAGACGGAAATGGGTAAAAGTTACTCGTGATGTCAAAATCCAAACCGATCCTGATTTAGCTTGTGAGAACCGAGATATTGCAATCCAGCATGCCCGTTTAAAGATGAACCAATCTTTAACAGAACGGGATAGGGCTTTGAAAGAAAATGAGAAATTAAATGCTCAATATAATAGGTAAAGTGAGATTTATTAAACATTGCTGTTTTTTAGTCATAATTATGCATTTTTATCTTACACTTTTTTTATACTTTTTTTTTATATTCTACACATAATTTTAGGTTACAAACAAACGTTGAAAAGAGAACAAGGCATTACGACCGATGTCAGGCAGAACTAAAAACACAAAACGAAAAATATCGGGGTTTAGAAAAATATGTGAAAACAATTGAACAACAAATCTTATACACAAAAAATGAAGTCAAAAAGAAGCAGAACCAGCTGGAAGTAACGCAACGAGCAGTCAAGGTGAATAACTTGGTTACATTCCAGTTTATATATATGTAGACAAGATTTTAAGCATTTAAATAAGCTAAAGACTGACCAAAGCAAACATTTTCAGAGTGCTCGTGCAAGTGAACGGATGTTTAAATCTCCTTCTGATTTTGAAGAAAAACCAGTTGTTGAAACAAAAAGCAAACATGTTCAATCTGACAATGTGATCATTTTAAATGAACATCAGGGTGATACTGTATTTAGCCACGCAAAAGAAATGCGAGAAAAGTAAGTTTTTGTATGTTTTTATATTTTCAAGGCTAGCTTTGCATTCAAGTCAAAGAGATACTCACATTTGTTCATTATCGAGTTAGCTTTTCTATGTTTAATTCTTTTGATCTGGTACATTGCTTAATGAGTGACCTGTGAGTCGCTTTTCCTTTTTTATTTTTGTTTATCAAGAACTTGACGATTTTTTGTTATAGTTAATTGACCAAATAATTAAAAATTGCAATATAAATCACAAAGCTTTATTGACTTTTATTTTTTCTAATCTGAAATTTGAGACATCGATTTCTATTTTTTTATATTTGATCTATAGTCCAATAAAACCAGTTATGCCATTGTAAAACTATCTCAACATAATCTGCATTATATGGTGCAGAAAAAAATTTATTAATAAGGCTCATACATGATAAAATTTAAATATACAACATTGTTTTTTTAAGGTTGGATAAATCAAATTCAAGAATCCAGGAATTAAAAAACTTAATAACAAAACAAGAAAGCATAAACGAAAAAGCGCAAAAAACAGAAGCACAATTACGAAAATCCAACTTTTTTCTTAAGAAAAAACTCAGCTACCTCGAAGACTCGATGACGTCACAAAGAAGTTACGTCAGGTCCTTGCTCTATGCTGTGACACCCCCTCCAGCGGAAAATACGTCGCGGTCAGGGTTATTGTCTCCATATGACAGTAATTGGGAAAATAAGCAGAGGATTCGACCACTTTCAATTCGTTTAGGACGCAAAACGCGTTAAAATATAACACATCCATTACAATAATTAAATATAAAAACAACTTAGTAACCTAACATCAAGAGTAAAACAAATGTTCATAGGTTAAAAAAGCGTTTGACATAAATAGTAACTAAGTTTTGATCATATATGTAGCTTATACACTATTCTAGATGACAAACATAATATTAAGATGATAATGCATAATGTATATGTATATGGATAACATTAATGTATAAATATATAAAACATAATCAAAAGTAAAAATTTTATGGATTGTTTTTTATCTTAATATTTCGAGTTGTTTTTTGCCTGTAAAGTTATCGTCTTCTGAAAGACTTTGCATATGCTTTTGCCCTGGCCACGCCAACGGGTTTGAGATTTGTGTTTTCAATTTGGATCCCGTTGCCGTTGGGAAGGCTTAGATTCATTTTGGAAAGTCGTTTTGAAACTCTGGTTCTGGAAATAGGTTTTACTTTTTGTACCTCAATCATATGTCGGATAGCTATTTCTTCAAAGAACTCTGCAGGAAAATGAAATGCACTTGTTGTAATTCAAAGTCAACCAATTTAAAAAGGAGTGTTTAAAGTTACATGCAAGTTTATTAAAAAATCTGTAAATGACTTTCAAGTTTCTAAAACCAAATGTTTACAGCAACACTTGAATAACTTACTCTTTAGGCTCTTGACATCTTTGAGTAATCCTTCTTGTTGTATATTATGCGGGTTGTAACCACATTGCTCACACTTTCTGTTCACCAATTCATCCACCAATCTACCCAAAGCAACTTTGCATTCCTCTAATTCCGCTCGAAGTTTTTGTTTGGACAACATCTCAATCTAAATCCCAGTAAAGAAGGGTTGAATAAAACATAGTAACTTGTTTGAGTTGTATTAAAGTTTTTCTACTTACTTTAAGATTTTGTTCCGTTGTGTTCTTTTCTTTGTTGAGTTCCTAGAAAAATATAAAATATTATCTTTGAAAGGCTGGTACACCAAACGTCATTAATTAATATTAATAAAGGCATATCCTTAATTTTAACCGTAGCCTTTGTGTTAAGTATCATCTACATATTGTAACAAATAGCGTTATCACTTAATTTGCCTTTAAATTAATGATTGGTCTGCACCCGCTGATAAGGGCGTCACCGGATTGATTTAAGTTTGAGAGCAGGCAAAACGGTGGTAGTATTCGGGTGACGAGTTTGTGAACGTTTTGTATGTGTATCTTTTCGCTATAATAAACTATAAATTATAATACGGCATATGATACGAAAGAATAAAAGACTCGAACGTTACATTGGAGGTCCTGCCGAGATCGTGTAGAATATTAAATTAAAATGTATTGTGCAACTTTAAGTGAAATTGGCGCACCTGAAGAATACTATAATGGAAATGAAAGCATTAGCCGATGCGACGATCTAGTAACCTATGACGATTTAGAAGAAATTAAAAAGGAAATTGAAATTAAAGTCATGGTTAAAGTGATGGATACCTTTGAAAATATGAAGAAACAGTTTGAAAAATTACAGGAAGATTTACAGCTGTTCAAGGAATGGAAAAATGAACAAAAAAATGTGAAAAATAAAAATGAAGTAGAGCTTTCTTTGTTAAAGACCACAATGTCACTATCAATTAATGATTTAAGGACAGAAGTTTTAAAATTGATTAAATCAAATGCTGTTGTTAATGAAACAAACCAAAATAAAATTCAAGAAGACACTGTAAAGAAAGTTAGTCACCCTGAAGAGAAAATCGTTTTGCCAAACTTCAATAGGCCTACGGGTAAAAAGGACAAAAAAGATAACAACTCCAGGAAGAAAAAAGAAATGATCGAAACAGAAATGAAAAATAATCCGAAAATAGTGCACATACGAAGAATAATTGCAACGCCACAAAAAAATCCCCTGCAGACACCAAGCTTAATTCGTGAAGAACAAAATCTGGACAAAGATATAAAAAGCATTGTTTATTGGAAGAATACCGGTTTAAAACGACCAAGTTTAAATACGTTTTGCTATGGCTCATTGAGCAAAACCGCTTATTCCTATTATCAACAATGGGACAGCCTTACACTGCAGGATGGTATATTATATAGAAGATGGATTTCACCCTACAATCAATCTGAAACTTATCAATTGATTGTCCCACGATCCCTTCAACAATCTGCATTGGACTTTACCATTAAAAATTATCACACGCCTAAAATGGCGCTAAAACATCTGCACAGAAGGTACTACTGGTATTTTAGTAGGTCCGACGTGCTTAAATTGTTAAGAGCAGAAAATTTTACTGTGGAAGAAGAAAAAATTAATTTCAATCACATCGTGAACTCATACAAATGTTTTTTTAATGGAGAAAATGTATGGCTAAGACAATTTGGGGATAAGCGTTGCGGCCCATATAAAGTAGTTAAACGTATTAACGATATAACATATTTAATCCGATCTGTCAAGTTTATGTCTTATCACATAGTTAGAGACATCAGGTTAATTAAATTTCATGAATTACCTGGCAAATCTTATTAGTATTAACTTTAAACGTATAATGTTCTGTATCCTCTGATTTATTAGTAATGTTTACCGCTTTTATGTTTACTGTGTATGTTTTTGTTATATTGTAAAGCATTCCTTTATCGGGAAGGGAGGAATGTAACAAATAGCGTTATCACTTAATTTGCCTTTAAATTAATGATTGGTCTGCACCCGCTGATAAGGGCGTCACCGGATTGATTTAAGTTTGAGAGCAGGCAAAACGGTGGTAGTATTCGGGTGACGAGTTTGTGAACGTTTTGTATGTGTATCTTTTCGCTATAATAAACTATAAATTATAATACGGCATATGATACGAAAGAATAAAAGACTCGAACGTTACAATATTATGTTTCAAATGCTTATTTATATGGAGGTTTGACATGATATTTAAATATATAGATTTTACCTGAATTTCAGATTTAAGATCTTCTGAGACTTTTAAGAACGATTCTTTTTCTTTCTCAATTTCATGAGTCTTCCTTTCATTTTCCTCCAATCTAAAAATAATATAATTTTATTTTATAAGGCATATGCAACAGCATTCACTTTCTTTTCATACTTTGTTCACCTTATATAATTTACTTTACAAATCTACACATTTTTTAACTAAATAATAAAATTATTTTTTATTACAAATCCTACTTTTCTTGTATTTGTGATTTATCTTGTTCCAGTTTCTTTGCCCGTTCCATAATGGAATCTAATTTTTCCAGTAGTTCCACACTGACTTCTTGTATCTCTGGATGTTGGCCCTCATGTACGTCACTTGTGTGGAGAATTTTCATTACGTTGTCTCTTTCATCGTTCAAGTCCTAAACATTTAAGTTTTGCGGGCCAATTAAAAAATATATTTGTTCATTTCTGATTTGAACGTGTTGTCTTTGCAATGAGCTTTTTACAAACCCTGATGATTTTAGCTTTTTTAATTTTATTTAGTTAAACCATTTATATATATTAGTATATATTTCTTATTTTAAATTATTTTGTGGTTTTGCAGTTTTAAACTTATTTGGCAGGTTACCATACAACAATTTGCTGCTCGTAATATGGTCGCAACTCGAAATCTTTATATTTGCTTTGAACCTACAATAAACAACATTAGCCTAAGTATTTTTACCCTAATCGCAGTTTTGAGATTATTTGTTTGTTCGACCAATTGGTTTCTGTCTTCTTCTAAGATTTTGCTCTGGGCCAAAGTTTTCTCAAAATCACTAAAATTACAAAAAAACGTTACAAAAAAATAAAATATATTTAAAACAAAAAATAGTTATATACAACCTATAACATATATTTTTGTAAATATTACAATTTTGTTCAATTAAAATGATTGTATTTACTCTTTAATTTCTGATTGGGTGATGTGTAATTCTTGAACAAGAAGTTCGATTTCAGATTTTTCTTGACTTAACTGCTCAACAAGTTTTTCCAATTCCTATGAAAATTATTATTCTTAATATAAACTTAAAGTTATAAACATGTTAATTATTAAAACTTCTTAACTTTATTTAGAAAGTACCTCGTTCTGTTTTCGTTCAATACCCAGTTCCTCCGACTCGTTAATGTACTTGTCTAAAACAATTAATAATTTTAAAGTTTAAGAATATAATTTTGTTCTAAATTTAATAATTTCTAAGTTGAACAGTCATTCTTTTCTTACGTCATTAGTCCGTTTGTTATTGCTTACATTACAGCCCACTGCTGTTAGTAACGTGTCTTAATATAATATTAAGTCATAGTAATCTAATTTAATTTAAATTAAGGTTGTAAATTGATCTTAAAATATCATTTCGTATCAAAACCGAAAAAAATTAAAAATACCAACCAACGTATTCTTGACGTTCTCTTGCCATTTGTAAGCTCTGACTCTGAAGAGATTTGATCATAGTATCACCAAGTTGCAGGCTTTCAAAATTACTAAAAAGTAATATATAAATTTTGTTATTTTTTTGAGAATAACTTTTATTAGGTTATGTATTGTGCTAGTAAGGCTTACATTTTTGCCGATCTTTCCAGTGCTTTTATCCATCCATTACGCGTTTCATGGTCTTCGGCAGCAACACAAATAATGGTCTGTAGTAAATCAAATATAGTTTGAGTGTTTTGTTTCTACCAAACTTGACTATGTATGTTATATGTTTCTGGGTTACTATTAAAAATGTTCATGGCGAAGTAAATACCTTGTCATCAGGCAAGCATATGTTAATACCATATGGAATTCCAGACAATGTTGTCTCTTCTATTCTACTATTACCAAGTGGTACAATACCCTAAACGCATAAGTTCTATAAATATTTTATTGGTAATAAAAATATGACAAAAGGTATGCTGTATCCAAGTTTACTTTCGTTTCAAAACACGAGAATTAAACAATAAAATGATGCAAGTTGTAAATAAACAAGTTTTAAATGTACGAAACTGAGATAGGTTTGTTTATTGATAAGAGGGAGTAAAAATACCTTTGGATGAATGTTAAAAAACTTCTTTTCATCGTAAATTCTTTTTTCTGCCTCCGCGTAGTAAAATAAAAACCCGTCTTTTAGCACGAAAAACCTTTAAAAAAAGTTATGATGTCAAGTTGCTTGGCAAACAATAAACTCTTTATCAATATTGTCTGTGCAAATTTAAAGTTGTGCAATTTGGCCAATAACGAAACTAGTTCAACAAACTATGATGCTGAAGGGATTTTTAAGTTTAACTGCGACAAATAAATGCGAGATTGCGCAAATGTAAATGATTAACGACATAGAGGAGTTCGAATCCAATGCTAATATTTTACAAGCAAATAAATTGATTTTAGGTATTTGTCAGAGATTTTTTAAGTTATCACAAATGGCCTCACTTCTGTCTTTTTTTTAATATTTAGTCGTAGCTTATCGCTAAAAATATCCCCAAAATGCTATTTCACTATTACAGTTTAAAAAAATTGTGCATTTTATTGAAATAAAAAAAATGTGCAAAATTTTATAATAAAAAAAGCTTTAGTTGCTAATCTTATAACAAACACCTTTTAAATAATTACATTTAAATTTACCTTTTTGACCATTTATTCGATGCATGACCAAACGGCCTTTTCATCATAATTCCTTGTTTTTGGATTGCAACACTCATACTTGAAGATTTAGCCGATACTTTATTAAAAATATATAAATATTAGTTTTTACCAGCTTTTATACACTACTGCTATATAACTTGCTATGCGCTGTTTTATTTCAATAAAACTTTTTATTATGACATTATATTTACAAAGCAACCACGCATATAAGTTTCTGTAAGCACATAACTTTCGCTTTATTATTTGAACAGAATTTATAAACTTATTAAATTTTGGCACATATTTTATTGCGGTTGAAATTAATTTAACTTATTTTTTATTCTAATTTTTTATGCTTTGTTTAACTATTATATAAGTTTTAAAGCACACTTTTTTATGCTTTGTTTTACTATTAAATAAGTTTTAAAGTACTCTTATAAATGGCTATATTATAATGTCTTTACTTCGGGTTATATTAGTCATATTTGTTATAGCTATTGTATAACACTTTTTAAAAACCTTTTAACGTATTTAGTCTGACATAACTTTTCGCACATAATTTTACACACTAATCTAGGTTTATACTTGAAATTTAAATTTTACATATTATATAAAGTGGTTTTTAAACTTTACTTTTTTCAAGGAAGTACAGTCAAATTATGATTGTTCTCGCTTTGACATTACGTGACATATGTAATTGAGTATACATAGAACTAATTTAGCCCTTATATGTCTGAGCCTAAATTAATATTTACACAAACAGATTGTTTACTCCTGCAGTAACACCTTGCAACATATTGATTGACTGCTTAGTTCTTTACCCTCTTTAAATACTGTGTACGTTTATTTAACAGTCTATTAATATCAAATATTGTAAATAAACAATGCGTTGGCGGCCCGATAAGTTAATACAGTTTGCCACACTTATACAAAGCTATAATGTTAGTATATTACCTGAGTATTTGCGGCTCTTGGGCATCCTGCCTTTTCAATGCAATTTGTTGAATTAAATTATCAAATAAATATAAACTTTCTTTAAATAAATTTTAATAAATGCTGTAAATTCTGCTTGGCAAAACAAAAGATTTATTCCTGTGCAAATAATAAAATTTGCTAAGCTATACCCGGTACAAAAGAGTTTAATAACATTTAAAGGTTTTAGGGTATCTAAGTGTCAATTGACGTTATGTTTTAGTAGATTCACGAATATTATTTCCCACGTAAGTAGTAAACAAATACGCAAGATTTAAATAAAAATAATTGAAATACAGCTAAAGTAAAGCGTAATTTTTATTAAAATTTCAGTGGTAATTTTTTATAAACGTATAAATGACATTTAATGAAATAAAAGCAACATTTTAAAACATTAAATTTATTATAGTATATTTATGAGACTATTCGGCCATGGCAAGTGATGCCATTATTTTTAAATCAGTAATACAATTTATATAAACATGTGTGTGTGTGTGTGTTGCTTACGAACTTTTCAACTAAACAAAAATTTGCGACTTGTTAGTAAGTAAAGAACTATTTTTTTAAAATTTTCTTTCTATTATCTGTCAGTATGTATTTATAAAATGTAGGCATTTGAAGCGGAGGTGGTATAATCTGATAATGGGCGAATCTTTGCTAACAGACGGCATTAACAACTTCTTAAAATGTGGAACTGAAGTTCTGGAAAAATGTCAAGCAAAATTTCAAGAATCTCCTGAAAATTTTGTTAACAAGTATCTTGGCATGCTTCTAGGTGTAATGCATGCTTATTCTTCCCTTTACAAAGATACCAAAACCTTTTCTAGGGGTGTTTTAGAGAAAAAAATATCAGAGAACTACCGAAACCACTTGGTAAGAGAAATAGCGGATGCTTTGCTTGATTTTGAAACAAATTGGAATAATTTTCTTGTAAAAATTGACCAGTCAGTTTCTCTTAACATTTCTGAAGGTTTTTTACGTAAAAATGGTGATGTGTTTTTGGAAAATTTTTCTGTTATTAATGCCAGAAATGAGAAAAGTATTTTTCTAAACTCGGAGGTGTTATTTGAAAAAAATAGTAAGCATTGTTTAGTTGTTCTTCTTAGACATTTTGCCTGACTACCCTGACGAAATCATGTTAAAAAACTTGAGACTTTAAAGCGGGATTTTAGCCAACAAGGTTGTGCAATAATTTTGGTATCATTCGGGGTTCAAAGTGGTGCCACTCTTTGGTTAAACGAAACAGGTTCAAAATTTCCAATGTTTTTGGACCAAGAGAGAAATATTTACAAATTTCTTAGCTTGCCTCGGTCTGTAGGTAAAGTGTATCACACCAATGCTTTATCATACTATGCAGAATCAATGGCTCAAGATATAAAAATTCCACAAATGTTTGAAAATATCCAAGATGATCCTCAACAGCTTGGAGGAGAATTTATAGTTTCTAAAAAAGATGATCAAATTGTGTTTTCGTTTATTTATCGCAGCAAAACTTCTGCTGATAGACCTGAAGTTGAAGATATGATTAAAGTACTCTCTAATATCAACAAAGAAGATTGTTAATTTTATATTGATGTGTCGATATTTTTGTGATGAAAATGAGTTAATTCATTGTGAATACTAATTTTTTCTATATGTTAATCTAATTTGCAAGAGCATAGCCCCAAAAAACAAATTTAATCTATGAAGGTTTTTTTGTAAAGCAATTGGCACAAAAAGACCTGAACTTTTTATAAATTTATTTTGAGTGGTCTATGCTTCTTGTTTATGCCCTATTATTTATGCAATTAATTGGTACATCATGCTGTTTTGTTTTAACTTAAACTAAAGGCCTAATTTATTTAGGTTTATGTTTATTATCAATAATTCACTGTCATATATATTTCTCATCTAAATCTATTTGTTATTATCTGCAGGTTAAAGTGCTTAAACTTAATTCTGATATGACAATAAGTTATGAAACGTGTAAGACTTGACCAAATCCAGGGCGACATTTTGGAGTACCTGAAAAAAAGAAATTTCACCAATTCAGAAACCACTTTCAAACAAAACTTCAAATTTGAAGAATCTTTAGCAGAATATACATGCAGACAGCAAATTACAGCATCATTGTCTGACAATAACACTATTATAATGACCCCATCTCAGTTAGAAGAATATTTTACTTCGTTTGACAGTTTTCAAGAATTTGTTATTCATCAAGGAGGAAAGTTAATAAACCTGTTGTACCCAGTGTTCGTTTATTTCTACCTTGATTTAAATCTAGCTGGTAGAAATACTGAAGCTAAGGAATTTTATGCACGCTTTAGCAGAAGTGATTTTGATACTGAGGGTACAAATTCATCAAGTTTAGGAAAAGAAATGTCATTGCCAAAATCTATCTCAATTCCAAAAATCCAAAACTCCCACTGTAAGATTGAGCTTTCTGAAAAAGAAAAAAACTTACTGTTTCAGTTTTTACAGCAACAAGACAATTTGTTAATAATGAAAATTATTAATCAAAAAATTCAAATCATAGGAGATGATAATCTAGATATAACTGCTCAAGATTTAAAGAAAAAACCTAAAAAATCTGCTGAAATCGAAAACAATGGTATAAGCAAAGTTGTACTAAAACCAAGTCCAGTAATAGAAAGAACAATGATAACCCCACCATCAATAAACACATCTTCAAACCTAATTCAAACTAATCCACCTTCAGAATATAAATTTGATATCGACACAGCTTCATTAAGCAATACCTGCAAAAGATTAAAAATGCTACCACCTAGCGTACCTGATGTTTGCTTGTACGGTGTAAATTCCCCTGAAATTGACATTATTTCAGCTTCTCTTTCTAACTCTAGAGGCTTAATAGCAGTTGGCTGTGAAGATGGCTTGGTAAAAATGTGGGACATTCAACGAAATGGTCCAGCTAATAATTTAACATTTATAGGTGATATGTATGGGCATTTGGGTCCTGTTTATTCAGTGCAATATACAAATAACGACAAATTTATTTTAACTTCATCCGAGGACTCAACCATACGGTTGTGGGATGTTAAAGAAATTAAAAACACTGTGATTTATTGGGGCCATAATTACCCAGTTTGGTGTGTAGCAATGAGCCCGTTGAGTATGTATTTTATTTCAGGGTCGTATGACACCACTGCTAAGCTATGGACAACTGAACGAACTTACCCTCTTCGTTCTTATGCCGGTCATCAAAACGGTGTCGAAAGTGTTGGCTTTCATCCAAATTCAAGTTACCTAGCAACAGCAGGTCACACTGTACGCTTATGGGATGTTAATTCCGGTAAAACTGTGAGATTAATGCTTGGTCATTGGGGTTCTGTAAAAGCGATGGCGTTTTCCCCAAACGGTAAGTGGTTAGCAACATCTGGGGAAGACTGCAGAATTAGAGTCTGGGATATATCATCAGGGAATTTATTTAAACAACTATACCACCATACTGATACTGTGTATTCACTTAGTTTTAATCATGATGGCTCAGTACTGACATCATGTGGTCTTGATTCTCATTTATGCGCATGGAACCTAATGGCGACTGATCCAACTTTGCATCTTATCTCGAAATGGGATTTATTGAAAAAATACAAACTTCTTTTATCGACATGTTTTGATGCTAATAATCTTCTTCATTGTGTTTCAGTTGAAAAATAATTGATTTATTAATAAACTTGTGCATTACTTTATTATTATATATATACACTAAATATTTTTTTCACTTTTTTAGAAACATTTTTGATTATTAAAAATATGATAATATAGCCTAGTATTAAGAAGCAATTCAAATATGAAGTAAGTAGAGTACTTTAAAAATCAGCTATAATGATATATGCTCTTGGTGTCTCATTACAATCTTAAAATGTTGCTTGCTTTTTCAGTGTTTTAACCAAAATTCGGTTAATAAATGAGCTCAATGATAAAGAAATTCGAATGAAAGTTGTTGGAACGAAATCATCATGGCACAACCAATATAAGGACAGTGCATGGGTTTATGTGGGCAACATGCCATTTGAGTTAACAGAGGGAGATGTAATATGTGTAATGTCACAGTTAGTAACATTGAAATTATTATTTTTTTAAATTAAATTAATATCGGATTTTGTATGAATTTTAGGTTTTTGACATTTAAAATTTACTGTGACTTGTTGGTAAAAATTAAAATACATCTTTAAAAGACTAATGCTTATTTATTTTTTTTAAAACTCACTGATAGATTATTAACAAACTGTTTTAAAAATGTAGGTATGGAGAAATAGTTAACATCAACTTAATTCGAGATAAGAAAACAGGAAAATCGAAAGGATTTGCTTTTGTCTGTTACGAAGATCAACGAAGTACAATACTGGCAGTAGATAACCTTAATGGAACAAAGGCAAAAGAAATTCAAATCAATTTTATTAATAATTTTAAGATTTTTGACCTTCTTATGCTTTTTTACTTAGATCAAACAACGGCAATTAAGAGTAGATCATGTTTTGAGCTACAAAGTCCCGAAAGAACATGATGATATGGATGAGCTCACGAGTATGATCCATGAGAAGGGAGTTGCTCCTGGAGTATCTCACGAGCCTGAAATTGAAGAGGTTTATGAAGAAGAAGTTGTGATTTCCAGCGATGAAGAATATAATGTAGACACAAAGATTGTAAAAAAAGAACGTAAGTTTCAAAAATTGCTAATATATTATTTAACCTGAGTTACTTAAGATCGAAGTTGATAAAGTTTAATTTATTTTTTAGATAAAAAGAAGAGTAAAAAAGAGAAAAGTGACTTTCTAAAGAAGAAAAAGAAAAAGCATAAACATTCTTATTCATCTGATGAAGAAAAAAAATCGAGAAAACATTCAAAAAAATCAAAATACAAGTAACTGTTTTTAGTTGTGCCTTTTAAAACTAAAAAGGGGAAAATTAGGAAATGTATAGGATTTCGAAAGAGGTGTCAAGATAAAAAAAACTATCTAGTGTAGATCCTAAAAGCAGTGTTTAATAAATATTTCCATAATTTTTTAAAGGATATGGCATTTATATAATTATGTGGTAAAGTTATATTTGTTTTACTGTTTATAAGTTAATTACATAAACAAATATATTTGATATTAGGTTTTTATTCTGGCAATATAGCAAGTTGTATTTACAAAAAACATCCACAATATGTAGCAGCATAATTTTTTTTAATTGAACACATAAAAGCTAACCCAAATACTAAAAATCTAATAGAATAAACATTTTTGCACCAATATCTTTATGCCAAGTACCGTATAACCAATTTTTTTCCTTGATATTTTAAAAATCGTATTATTTTTATTATAATTACTCAAAAATTTGTGGCTGAAATTAAAACAGGCTATTTCATACATTAGTTACTACAGTAACATTAATTTGTTGATATTTTTATAAACAGTTTCTACATCTACTGGTAAATATAAGAAAAATATTTCTTTTAGCATTTAAACAGTTAAGTTTGGGTTTGAGAAATAACAATAGGATATTGATGTTTGTACACCATGCATCTGAGTCTAACCCTTGCCTCCACAACTGCTTCTCGTTCATCGTGGATCGATTGGTTAAGAGCCTGATTCTTTCGAGCAATGTCACGGTTGGCTTTGATAAGCTCGTCACGAATGCGACACAACTCTTCCTCTTCCATTTCATTATCTGAGCTCATCGAATCTTCAGCTACAGGTGATAAGCCTAATTTAAAAAAAAAATTGTTTTTACAAGTTTTTTATTTTACCAAACAATCTTTAAATCTAATGAGTCTATTTTTTACCTTAAATGCTAGGCAATGCTTATTCAATATAGAAAATACTTTTTGTAATATTTACCTTCATTGGTGTTTTCTCCATGAGTTTCACTTGAACTTAAAATATCATCAGACGACTCGGTAGCTATCGATATCGTGTTTTGATTTTGACTTAAAAACATACAGTTAGATTTTGTGAGACTAAGTTTTATTGATAAAATAACTTCTATGTACTGGTCAGTAGCATAAAATTGTTTGCAGTCATGTTTGGGTTATATATATTAACAATACGCAAGGTAAAATATGCTGACTGCCTAAACATTTACCTTTCCAAATCTGCCAGAATTCCCCTCAGTCTTTCAACTTCTTCGTTTTCTGCCATAATTCTTTTTCTCAGTTCTTGTTGCATTAACATTAATTCTTCCTGCAACAAAATACATTAACATTTATTTTAGGTAAAGTTTTAATTTAGAAAATAGATTTAAACGCTTTTTTTACTTGTTCTACAAGGGCTTCTCTTTCTTCCTCCAGCAGCAGTTGAATCAATTCTGGATCATCCTCTATGACATCATCATCATCGTCATTGATGACCTCATCATTCTCAGCGACTTCATTTTGTGGCAAAGCGGTGTGTTCAACATCAGTGACAGTTTTCTCAGGCTTTCAAAAAAATTATTAATTAATCCTCACAAAAAAGAAAAATTTTATTTCTAAAAAAGTTTCTTCTTCTTTACCTGCTTATTTCCAGGACTTGAACCTTGTTGTTTTCTTCTCTCAATTGTTAAATTCTTTAACTTTTCTTGTGATTCCTTCTTTTCAAAATCTCTCTTCTGCAGGTAAGTAAAATAAGGTAAAAAAACTGAAGTTATACAAACAGAACTTTTTTAAATTAAGGTAACTTACTAGTCTTTTTAGTTGAGTGAGAATTCTCTGGACTTCCCACAATCGTTCATCTTTTTTCCGATCCTTGCTTCCAGCCTAGTGAGAAGAAACAATTCTTAATTAGGTATAGTGAAACCAAATTTTTTTTTTTATATTTATTCTTCAGATACCTCCTTCACTTCAACACATTTTTTACCATCATATAACAAACAGATCTTTTTATACTACTTCTTTCTTAAAATAACCTGTAGTTGAGTGTGAAGACGGTTTAGTAAAAATTCCTGTCTTGATATCTCTTCAACTACTTCTGAATATTGATCTGGAAATTTGGGAGTTGTTGCGAAATCTTGCCATCTCATCGGTTTAATCAATTTCTTGTACTCTGTTTCTTTAAATACATCCTTGCTACAAAATTTTAAAAATTGTTGATTTTAATGTTGATGTAGCAACAGTTTTACAACATCTTTACATGTAAATATAACCTTTTTCCGGAACTTATAAACTTACCAGTACATAAAGAAAACATTAAGAACTCTGTGACTTATATGCAAGGTTGGACTTAGAACAATTGAAATATTTTGAATTGTCATTTTACTTTGTTGTTCGTGTTTTATAATTTCGTCAAAATGAATAACCAACCAGGACACAAGTACTTGATTGCAGTGTGGTAGTTTTGCGAGCAAGTCTCGAAAACCCTAGAAATTAAAAAAAAGTTTTTTACACACTACTTAGTACTTAAGAATTACTTTGTATTTAATTCTTGTTTTTTTTGATTGTGACAACTTAGTTAATCTAATGATATTTCAAAGAGTTAAAATTTACTTGAATTTTCTCTGCTTTACTATGTTTGCTTGCAACTTCTTCGAAACTCGAACAATACTCTTTAGTTAAAATATGGTCTGGTAGTTCCCGTAGAAAGCTCTTTAAAACACCAGCAACAGTGTATGTATCATAATTTCTTAAGTTTGGCGTCTCTTCCCTTTAAAAAACAAAAAGTGTTAGATTTTGTAAAATCTACGAATAATTGGAGAGTGGAAAAAGACTCCAGTTTCGTACCTATTATAAAACTTGATCACTTCATCCATTTTTGTTTTGACCCCTGATATTCTATAAATTCCCTCGCTATCTAACCCACGTTCATGTATATCATCAATGCATTCTCTTATAACTGCTGGAATTGGAACCCCATCGTGGTATCCGGTCCTATTTACAGCCTCTTGCAATGGTTTGCCAAACACTGGGTTTAAAACTAAAAAAAAATATTAGTTTTATTAAGATTTAAACACGAAAGTCTAGCATAACCATCTTACTAAGTAATAAATATACTAGTCTTTAAAATATAACAATTGGTTAGATTTAAAAGTAAATTACTTTCGGCATTTTCAGGTGTTTCGGCAGGCTCGTCGGGTGGCACAGATAAAACTCTTTTCTTGGATTTTGTTTTATCTTTTTTGTCTCTGAACATAAAATTTATGGGTTTGTTAAAGAGTATTAGACCAAATAACAAAATCCATATTTTTTGACTCAATATTTAATAGAATAGCCTATATATATTTTTTCTGATACCTGAATGAGACTTTTAGGTCTCGGGGTAAACTTTGTGATTTCTTTTTCATTTCTTTTGTGTCTTTCGACCTAAAGTTTGGAGATTGCTCTTCGGTTGGTGAAAATACATCGGGTACTTTTCCACGCTTGTTACCATGCTTAGCTGAAGGCAAACAATATATTTAGTCATGCAAATTTTAGATTGGTGACAATATGGTCCCCATTTTAGATTGGTGACAATATGGTTTTAGCATTGGTACATTACTGAAGTATGTAATTTAAGGACAGGACAATCACCCTTAACCATATAATGCATCTACATTTAAAGTTAATGCATGCACTACCTTTTGAAAATGAAGGTTTCTTGAACAATTTTGATGGTTTCGACTTTTTGTTTTGATTTTGTTTAAATTCATGTTCGTCACCGCTTTCATTATCCGGTGTGAAATGTTGATATTTCCTCTCCTTCTTCTTCTTTTTAAGATCATCGCTCGAATCGGGTGAATCCGCCATTAAATTAAGTTAAAACGCAACTTGAATTAAAATAAAATTGAATTTTTTATAGAACGGAAGAAAAATCGCAAAACGTAAACAAAACAAATTAAAAGTTGTAACTGATTTCCGATTAAACAGAGGTAATCATTCATTGATGTTTCCAACTTTTATGTTAACTAATCATTTTTTAAATTTGATTTTTATAAATTTAAGGCAATTTAGTACAAATCCATAAAAAGTACAAAATTTTAACGTAAACTCATTATTTTAAAAAATGTAGGTAAACACAAACACAATTTTGTAATTTTTATACGATCTCAAAAATACGTGACAAAAGAAGTTAAAAGAAAGTTTAATGTGCTTCTCTATAAACATTAAAATAATAGTTTATAGTAGATAGTGTTAGTAAAATTTTGTAGCATGTTAGCCTTGCAACGACATTTATGCCATGGTTTTGTAAGCGATATATTATTTAGCCAAAGGGCATAGGTTTAGAAAGTATAGTTAGATAGACACGTACGAATGTAAATAATGCAATAGAATGTAGCAAACTTTTATTTTATTTAACATAATCACCCTAAGTTAGCTTTAAAGTTTTAAAATAGTTAAATTGCATTATAGATTTAAAGTTTTAAGTTAGTCATCAAGATTGTGTTTAAAATATTGCTTGAATATACAAAATTTAGGAAAACTTTGATAGGCTACAATACAACAAAATGAAATTGTCTTGTTTGGTTCTATTTCTTTGCATTCTATTTGTTCGAAATTCGCGGGCGGAACTAAAAGTTAGTAATTTTTTTATAAATATATATATTGTCATTGTTAAAACTTATAACTTATACCTCTTTTGTTATGGGCATACTGTTTTGCATTTTTACAAGAGTTAACTAATATGTTTATTTTATTTTAGTCGCTAAGCGAAGTAATTGATGTCGGTAAGATAAAATTTTTTATCTGGTGAATAAAAAGTCAAAATTGGCAAGTAAACTTTACTTCATCAAAATATTCATTTTCTAGAAAAATATGTTAATTTTTAATTACAGGCACGTCGAAAGCATTTGGCGAAATATACGAAACCAAATCAAGAAAAGGAAATGCTTTCGATATGTTAAAGCTTCTACAAGACAAAACAGAAGTTGATAACGACTACTTAGAAGCTGTAGTTTTAAAAGCAGCCGAGGCAGAAACTTTATCTGATTTGGAAACTAAAACTTTTAATATGACAGAAGCAGTTCAATTTATAAACAAAGTCATTAAACATTTTCAGTAAGTTGATTTATCAAAAAAAGTTACATAAAAAATCGTGAGATCTTTAAAACTCAAGCCGAGGCAATAACATATTATAATACTTTAAATCGTAACATGCTAGGCTTTGTTAATTACATTTTTTGTTAAATTTATTGTGTTTTTAGGAAAAATCCCAATGCTGGTAGAGCTGACAAAGAAGACACAACTTCTAAAAATAAGGAAGAATTATAAAAAAATGACAATTTTATAATCTAAATATTCTTGTAAATGTAAAAATCAACTTTTATAAACGAAATAAACTCATTTTTCTATTGCGTTTAAATTTTTGCTTGACTTAGAGATGTATTTTTTTCCGTTCTGGACAGTAGTACTTTTAAGAAGGCTC
Source organism: Corella eumyota (assembly GCF_963082875.1). Classification (NCBI taxonomy): domain Eukaryota; kingdom Metazoa; phylum Chordata; class Ascidiacea; order Phlebobranchia; family Corellidae; genus Corella; species Corella eumyota. The sequence goes on from NC_137491.1 coordinate 9,430,082, forward strand.
CTATATTTAGTGATTAAAAAGTGAAGTCATCCCTTTGCCAGCTTAATTGCCATTACCCAGTTGTAAATTTTATTTAAATTAGGATGTTAGTTGAAAAAATTATTTTAAATTCTAAATTTCGTCTATCATAAGAACTTGTAACTATTACAATCTTCGTATTTAAGAAAATAAAATATCCAGAAACAATTTTTGTTGTTTTGTGATTGGAATTTACCAAGTCTTAACAAATGCCATGCTAAATCAAGTATATCCAGGATGTCATCAAGCAGTTAAACCACTTCCTCTGTTGTAAAAAATATATATTTTCTTATTGCACTAAAAGATGAAATAAAAAAACTAAAAATTGCGCAACTTAGGGAAATACCCGGCACCTGTGAATGACTAAGCATTTATGCTGAAATTCTGACGTCGTGAATAATGACTTTTAATTTTCAGAAAAGAGAAATAAAGTTTTCTTACGTCTGCTTACAGTGTAAGTTATTAATTTTAGCGGTACTTTCTTAAGCTGCATCTTGTAATTTGGGCGTATACGTAAGACTGCGCTTTTCTACTTTGTTGCCATGATGAGTTTCCTGTATGTATCCCGTCGTCTGGTCGTGTTGTGATTATTTGATTTCCGCAAACAACTTAATTTTTAACGGACAGAACAGTGACACTTGCAGTTGTTGCATTTACTTAGATTTATTTAATGTGAGCGTGTTGTTTCTTAGCATGGACTTAGGGCAAAACAGTATTTTTAGATATAAAAATACGCTGTTATTCTGTCTGTCTGTACTGGTTTTGTTTACACTATCTGACTATCGGTAGTTGTAAGTTGCATACCCGTATGAAATAAAAGTTTTTTGTTTTAACTAGATAGAATGTTCTAGGTGTCTAGTAGTTGTGGTACAATAAGGTTGGTTTAGGTAACATTTTATTAGTTCTTCAACTGAAACAGAATCTTCAACATGGATTTGACTGAATTTTGTGGAGGGGAAGAATTCTTTGTAAGTTTGTTATAATTATACTTATATATGTATATATTTAATTTTTAAAATTAACCTTTTTTAGTACAATGCATAAATGCTTTTTTATAATTTACATTTAGATATTAACACAAAAACAAAGTTTTTTAAAGAGATATATGACACGCCAGCATTAAAATTTAAAACTCAAAAGTTTGAAATTTAGACATTGAACCATTTGAAACAATGTATCAAACTATCTGTTATAAATAATGGTTTTTGCTTTATAAGTTTTCTTGTTATTCTTCATCACTATTTGTTTTATTGTATAACAAAAAAACACTGTTCAATGAAAAAATATGCTGTATTGTCAAAAATGTGTATTTATCTGAACTATGAATTAAAATAATAATGTATTGTTTGTAACAGAACCAAGCTGAGTTTATGAATTCTTCCAACCCAGAGTTTAGTGTTTGTTTTGAACAATTAGTTTTCGATTTGGTCCCATGCGGTTATTTGTGGGTGTTTGCAATTCCCTATTTCTTTGCGACAAGAAATTCTTATGAGTCTTCAATATCTCCATCTAAACTGTTTTGGTGGAAACTGGTAAATATTTATTTACTTTAAAATGTAAAAATAAAATGAAGAAATACAAATTAGCCAACAGAAGATCTCTAATGTTTTTATTGGGATTGAAAACTTGATTTTTTTTGCTTCACTAATCAGTATAGAGCCAAGTTTATATTGAATGTCTTATAAAATGATTTTAAATTCATAAACCATTGTTACCCATTTAATTTTATCAATAAAGGTAGTTACTGGCCTCTTGTGGGCATTGGCATGGGCAGATTTTGGGCGAAGTTTATACGAATTAATTAACGACATTAATTCATCTTATGCTAACACAGTATCACCTCTTATAGTGGGATTGGGGATGGTAAGAAATAGATTTTTGTCTTTATTTGTTTAATTTAAATGGTCTTTAAATTTTTATGCTGTTTAAACACAAGTAAAAAGTAAGTTACGATTTATTTTAATTTACTATCTGTGCTGTATATAATCATATAAAAAATAAGCAATTAAATCTTTACCTAATTGAAATTGTTATTTTTTTTTTATTTAGGCAACTGCTGCGTTTTTTATTAACTTGGATAGAATACGAGGTGTAAGATCATCAGGTTTTTTGACTTGTTACTGGCTTCTGTATCTCGTTCTTTGGATCTTTGTTTTTAAAAGCAAAGTTGAATTGCTTATGCATAATAAGGTTAAGAAAAATAATAAAAATTAAATTTCTTTTATACTGGTACTAACTTGTAGCTCTGGCTATTGGTGTTAATAATATATCTTTTAGTGTATATTAAAAATGTTATTGTAAAACAGCCTCTAATTGATAGCCTAGAGATTTTAAAATGTTAATAGACATTTAAGTTTACTGGGGTATGTTAACATCTTATAAAACATTACTAGGGTTACTATAGCATTTAAATGATAACAAAATTTAATTACTAGGCCTAGATTATGTTATAACATTATGCTTTGTAAAATGTTTAAATGTTGTATATATATAAATCTAAAATAAAATTTATTTAAAAAAAAATATTTTTGTTGTTAAATTTTAGGCACTGAGTACAGGTCAGGTATGGAGATGTGTAACTTTCTTTATGTCTTTTGCATTTGTTCTTGTACACTGTGTCTTAAGCTTTTTTGTTGACAGTCCTCCTGATACACCAGCACATGTAAGTCAAATTTAAAAAACTTAATTTAGGCCAAATTTTGAAATATTAAAAGGGATTAAAATTTTGGACAACAATTTTTTTTAGTGTAGTTTTATTTGTATATATATATTTAATTTTGTTCTTTTGAATTTTTTTAGCCATATAAATTTTTAGCTACATCATGTTTATTAAATAATATTAATAATTAATATTATCGCCCAAGGCTTTTTAAAAATGCAGAAGCACATTTCAAAAGGCAATCTTTTAATGTCCATTTTTTATCCATCTTACATGTATTTAATGCCTCAGGTCTTTTAGAAATTGCAGAATTAGATTAGCTCCAATCTTAAATATATATATTTTTTTATTTAATGATTTAAAAAAAATAATTTTGTGTGAATTTCTTCATCGTTAAACTTGTTTATGATTTATTAAAACAATTATTTTAAACTTTATTTTATAGTAAATTTAAGTAAAATTGTATAAATTGTAATAATCATACCGGTAAAATAATATTGGGTCAATATTTAATGTGGCCAAACACATTCAATAAAACATTTTCTTTTGTTTGGTTTTATTCAATTGAAATTTAAGCTTTTTAATGTTTGGTAATATAAAATAAAGCTTTTGTTTGATAAGAGTAAACCATTACTCAAAAAAAATTTTTTGGTTGTTGACTTAAGTGTAAAAAAAGATGACTAAGTGAAAAAATATGTTTTATTTGTGTTAAAATAATTTCTTTAATTTTTTTTTTTTTTATCTTTTAAGGATCCTTATTTGGAAGATGAGGATCAGGAAGCAAGGTTCGAAGAAAGGTTGGCGGATGATGTTAGGAAGAAGTTGTGTCCGGAATATTCTTCATCTTTTCTTTCCAGAATGATCTTTGAGTGGTTTTCAAGGTAAAATAATTTAATAAAAAATATCAAAATAAAATCAAAAAATATTTATTTTATGGAATTTAAAATAGTATTAATTGCATAATATTATTAATTTTATAAATTTTTTTTTTTTAGCAAAAATAACTTAGTTTGTATATATTCTATTACTTAAGGTTGTTAAGACATATTTGCTTTAACCTCTTTTTTAAGGACATAGTTTTCTTTTTTTAGGAAATTAAAAGCATTCTGTTTAAAGAAAATTTTCTTTAATTTGTTCCTAAACTGATTTTGATTTTTTTTCTATTTTTAGCATGATAATGTTGGGATACAAACGACCACTTGTAGATAATGACTTATGGAAATTAAATAAGGCGGATAGATGTGGGCAAGTTTCCAAACATTTTGAGAAACAATGGAAAGATGAAATAAGAAAATATGTGTAAGTAAAAATAAGTTGCAAAAAATATAAACTTAACTTTACCATTAAGTAGATAGCCATATTACATTTACAAAAATCATATTTTGTTTTATTTAAGTTTGTGAATGCTTTTATTAAGTTTGTAAAAGCAATAATAATTTTTTTTTGTAATTGAAGAATTTTTTAACAGTTGTTGTTACAGGAATTTTCTGTAATACTTTTATATTTTTTTTTTAGTCCCCTTAAGCCAGAAGAAGGGGAAGAGAATAACAGCAGATTTGGGGATGAAGAAGTTTTAATTGCTCAACCAAACCAAGGTCAAATAAAATAGTGATTTATAATTTTAGTGTTACAGTAATATATTTTTTTCTAAAACTCATGTACTTGGTACAAGTTTATTAACTTTGTTAAAAATTGTATTAGTTTAAAAATATTTATTGTTTTTTGTATATATTTGTTTTAAAAAAACATATTGAATAATTATTGGATAAAAATTCTAATATTAATTCGATATCCAATTACAAGCCAACATTGGCAATCTACTTTAACCTTGGAAAACTATAATAATTATTTTAAGTTTTAAATTTTATTGTTTCAAGAAATTTTTTTTTTTAATTTTAGAGAAGCAGAAGGGAAGACCTTCTTTGTTGAGAGTAATGGTCAGAACATTTGGTCCTTATTTTCTTGTAGGAACCTTCTTGAAAGTTATTAATGATGTTCTGACTTTCGTTAGTCCACAGTTACTAAGGTATAACTTTTTAAGTAGTAATTTTTGGCGAATAGAATACTTATTTATTATTTTTCTATGTAATTTACGTTTTAACAACTTTACTTCAAAAATCATTTGATATTTTTCTATATATAAATAAATATTTATTCAATAAAAGTTTAAAACATATATTTATAAAACATTTTAAACTGCAGTAGAAAAATTTAATTGATGGTTTTAACAATATAATAAAAATACAAACTAACTAACAAAGTTTAATTTTAGTGGTCTAATAACGTTCACAACAAACAAAACTGCACCAATGTGGCAAGGATATGTTCTTGCAATTCTTATGTTTGTGGCAGCTATTTTCCAAACTATCGTTCTTCAACAATATTTCCATGTATGCTTTGTCGTTGGAATGAGAGTAAGATCGGCAGTTGTCGCTACAATTTATAAAAAGGTAATTGGAATATTTTGTAGAAATTTTTTGATCAAGAGGCTGTTTTACATGGCTTCATATTGAAATTTTAATAACTATATTTAAGTAATTTACTAAATAGTCGTTTAATTTCAAAATTTTATTTTTAAAATTTTGCTTTTAACTGAACTCTATCAGTTTGTTGAAATTTTTAGAAATGACATTTTTTAATTTTTTTTTTACAGGCTCTTTCTTTATCCAATGCTGCACGTAAAACAAGCACAGTTGGTGAGGTTGTTAATTTAATGTCGGTTGATGCACAAAGATTCATGGATTTGATGTCATATCTTAACATGATTTGGTCAGGTAGGATAATTCATTATTAGCCTTTTACATCAAGGATTATAAATTTATTTTTTTTAAATTCCAACACAGTTTTTAAAATTAATATAATAAAAAAATCCTACCACAAGAGTATATTTTTGGTTTGCTTTACGGTAAATGTAAATATTATTATTGCTATTTATATTTATTCATGTCTAAGTATACACTTAGCTGAGTTAATGTAAATTACATAATATGTTTTTAGTTTTATTTTTTTTGTTAGTGCCAGTTTTTATTGAGTTTTTTCCTGTTTCTTTTTAGCTCCATTTCAGTTGATCTTGTCCCTTTACTTTCTATGGCAACAACTTGGACCTTCTGTGTTAGCTGGAGTTGGTGTTATGGTTCTATTAATTCCATTTAATGGTCTTATTGCTAAGAAAGCTCACAGCTATCAGGTAACCATTAACCTTATTTTTTAAATTGAATTAAGGACATATGCAAACGGGAATGTTGACATATTAATGCTGAACAGTTTTTGGAAATTGTTTTATTTTTATTTATATTTGTAGGTGACCCAAATGAAATTCAAAGATGAAAGAATTAAATTGATGAACGAAATTTTAAATGGAATCAAAGTGTTAAAGATGTACGCATGGGAGGTTTCATTTAAGGTATAATTAAATTATAATCTGTTATTTTTTAACATTATTTACTGAAAATGTAAGATGCAAGCGGTGGTGAACCTAATGTTATTGGTCCTAAAAAAACACAATATTTAGCCCTAAAAAAATTGCAAAATTTAAACATATCAAATAGATTTTTTTATCTCTAAGCCTCTTACATAATTTAGTTGAAAATTAAAAATTATTTGAAATATCAGGATAAGATAGCAGAGATCAGAAACAAGGAATTAAATGTTTTAAGAAGTGCAGCTTACCTAAATGCTGCAGCTTCATTTACCTGGGTTTGCTCACCAGTTATGGTAAGTTATAATCTGCTGTTTTTTTAAAAATTGGATTAATTTTTTTTATTTATTGCATTTTGTTACTTAAGTTATTTCGTGTTTAGTTTATGTCTAAATTTGGCAACTACGTAATGTTATTAAATTTAAAGCCTTTTATTATTTGCATTAGTGCCTATGCATATAAAAGTAAAGTTAAATATTAAACACAATAAATATTGACTGTTTAGATGGCAAAGGTATGTAAAATTAATTGAATATTTTTCAGTAAACAAAAAAAAAATTGCCTTTAACATTTAGCATCACTCAACTTTCTAAAAAATAGTATATATATTTTTTTATGTTGATTAGGTGGCGCTGTCATCTTTTGCAGTTTATGTTTTGTCGGATAAAACAAACATTCTGGATGCCCAGACAGCTTTTGTATCAATTTCTTTGTTCAATATTTTAAGATTTCCTCTTATTATGCTTCCAGTTATGATCTCATCTCTTGTCCAGGTAAAATTAACGCATCATTCAGTGTTCAAATTGCAACATTTTTTTTTATTAACTTTTAATTTTAATTTAATAATAAAAAAAAAGATTAATTAAATATTTAAAATGGAAATTTTAGGCTGGCCAATATTTTGAATAGAAAAAATGATATTTTCTGGGTTTGTTATTTAGCAATTTAAAATAAAAAAAAAACAATGCTTCTAAAAAGTATTTTTTTTAACTTAATTTCCAGGCAAGTGTGAGTTTAACTCGTGTGAGTAAATTTCTGGCAAATGATGAACTGGATCCAAAAAGTGTTCAGAGATCTTCTGGAGGTTCTGGACCAGCTATTTCTTTTGAAGATGGATCATTTGCATGGGACAAAACGGATAACCCTGTCTTATCAAAGTGTGTAACTGTACAGTAAATTTAAATAAATTGTATAACTATATATTTTTTATATTTATTTACCCTCAATGTGTTGACTTCGTAACATCAGTTACCTTGACCCTGTCCCAAGTTGCTTTTGGCAGTTTAGGATGTTATAGAATATAATTGCTCGATAATTAAGCTGCTGATTAAGTGTTGACTCAGCAGGAGTTTATAACATTTATAACGCCTTACTCAAGAGCGCTACTGAATGGGACTCCTGGGGATCGAACTCAGGATCACATATAGTGAAGCCTAGTGTTCTGACCAATACACCACGCTATCGGTATATAGTATATTGAGTAAATAGGTATGTTTTTAAACAATTAACTATTGATATGATAATGGGATATTAATATAAAACTGATATTATTTAGCATTGATGTGACAGTACCAAAAGGTTCTTTAGTTGCAGTGGTCGGTCAAGTTGGGAGTGGAAAGTCCTCACTTATTTCAGCTATCCTTGGTGATATGGAGAAACTGGGTGGCAATGTTTCAGTCAAGGTAAAACTAGTTGTATATATTTTGACATATATATCTATATATAATGGAGCTTAATAATATATATGTCTATTGTAAGAATGCCAGTTTATAACCCTAAAAAAAAATGCAGTTTGTGGTGTGTTGGTGAAATATCAGGAGCATATTAGTTGCAAGTTATGTTTATATTATAATAATATAAATGCAGCCCAAAAGGCTATTAATTAACGAATTAACCTAATAGTTATGTGTAGTTGTTTTATAGGATAAGTCTTTTTAAAACATTTTTACTTTTAAATCTAATTTCATTCACATAATGAGTAATTTTAATTGTAAATCAAAAAATATTTTTTTTAGGGTTCTATTGCTTATGTTGCCCAACAAGCATGGATTCAAAATCTAACTGTCCGTGAAAATATTTTGTTTGGTAAAGATATGGATGTTTGTAAATATCAACAAACTATTAATGCTTGTGAACTAAAAGAAGACTTTGATATGCTACCAGCTAGTGACGAAACTGAGATTGGAGAAAGGGTAAGTCTGTGTTAATAAAATTTTTATTTAAATTGTATTTTGTATGTTGTTATTCATTTTTTTTTTGTTTTTATAAATAAAAATTTTATTTTAAATTAAACTTTTTAAAAATTAAGAGTTTTCCATTTTGGCTTTTTAATTTTTAATCTTATTTGTACAAATTTAAGGGCATTAATTTATCCGGAGGTCAAAAACAGAGAGTTTCGATAGCAAGAGCAGTATACAGAGATGCAGAAGTTTATTTATTTGATGATCCACTCAGTGCTGTAGATTCTCATGTTGGGAAAAATATTTTCGACAACGTTTTAGGACCTCATGGAATTCTAAACAAAAAGGTAAAAAAATTAATGGTAATTTAATTTTTGCTGTGATAATATTAGTCTCTAAAGATAAGTTGCTACTGTTCCAGTTAATTAACATCTTTTTACTACTTTGTGTTCTTTTTATGATGATTGTTGGACTAAGCAAAATAATTTATGTCTTGTTGTATATTTTGATTTTTTCGATGAACTTTTTTATCTTAATTTTAAGACTCGAGTTTTAGTGACCCACGGCATCTCTTTTCTGCCTCAAGTGGATAAAATTGTTGTTCTGGTAAATGGAAAAATATCAGAAGTAAGTATTTGCTTAAAAAGTAGCTTTTAGTTTTATAATAGCTTTTTTTTGTTAATATTTATAAAACTATATTTAAAAGTTTTAAATATTTTGCTGTTAGTTAAATTTAAAAAATATTCTTAAACTAAAAATTTTGACAGATTATTTTTTTGAATTAGGTTTTATATATTTATACTTGCACGAAGTAATTTCATAATTTTTTGATTTCACTTCAAGGTTGGGGGTTATTACGAGTTAATGGAGAAAAACGAAGCTTTTGCTGAATTTCTTAGAAATTATGCTCAGAATGAAGAAGATGAAGCATTCGATGAAGGGGATGTAACAGGTTAATAATTTATTTGTTTTACATAAAAAACTGACTTTTAAAATATATTTGCGGAAATTTTGATACAATAATTGTAGTTTTAAATGCGCTGTGCCAATTTGAATAAAATTAAGGACCCAATATTGTTGTTTATTTATTTACTTCTATAATTTTTTTATTATTTTATTTAAGTTCTTCAAAGTCCTGTGACATCAATCCATGGAGAAGAGGATGTTGAAGCAATTGTCGGATCACTTGATTCTGCATCTGCAACCGCTAGAAGAAGTTTTGAAAGGTTTTGAATTTTTCCATAATAAAAACTCTAAATTTTTAATTTAAAATTTCCAAAGAAATTTCTTTATATTTTAAGTATGAATAATTTTGGATAGAAGTTAAAATTAAAGTGTAAAAATAATTTATAGTTGTTCAAAATTTAAAGTTTTTTTTTCAAAAATATAAACACTTTTCTTTTAGACAACAAAGCAGAAAATCTTTATCCGAAAATGTTTCTGGTACAACATGTAGACAAGTTCGATTAAAGAAGGATAAGAATCAAGTTTGTCAACTTCCAGAAAAGAAAAAAACAGACAAAGATAATTTGATCTCCACTGAGGAAGCTGAAACTGGAAATGTAAATATTATTTTTTATAAAAATTTTTTGACTTATAATTTTCTTTAATTTTTGCTATATATTTGCTATTTATACATTACTTTAATTCTACCCAATTTTAGAATAATTAAAAATTTCTTGTTTTTTGTGTAAAAATTTTGATCAAAAATTTAATTTTATAATAAATTTTATTTAACTGACAAACATAGTGAACCGACCTAACCTTTTAACAACAAACTTTTTCAGGTTCGAATGTCAGTCTTTATGATGTATATGAGATCAGTTGGATTTTTTATCTGTCTTCTCATTTTTGTCGCTTACACCTTACAAAATGCAGCTCAAGTTTATTCCAATATTTGGCTTGCAGGTATCTAAAAAATATTGTTTATTTCTAGTTATAGCTTTTTGATTTACATGTTAGCGTAAACAAAAGTTTGCGCAAAAAAAAATTCTTTATACTAAGGTTTTAGTTGTGTTAATTCTTTAACGGTGTTTTTAAAATTATAGTACTTAATAAATTTGAATCTAATTTATTTTTGTTTAAAGTAACAAAGTTTTCTTGTTTTAGATTGGACGAATGACACAGTTAATCCTGATGGAACTCAGAATTCAACTGCTTTAAGGTTGTCTGTTTATGGACTACTAGGACTTGGACAAGGTAAAAATTTTATTACTGAAATTGGAAATAAAAAACTAAATTTATTTTTGCCCAATTACATATATGATTCTAAGAGCTATTTTATGCTTATTATATAAAAACAATAGTAAAATATTTATTTTTTAAAACTAGTATATTTGAAATATCCTATTATATTTAAAATACCATATTTTATTCATTGACACTAATGAATAATTTTTTTATCAAATATAAATTTAAACAAACTGAATTATTTTTGCAGCTGTTGTTGTGATGATATCTGGATTTAGTTTAACTTTTGGATCAGTTATTGCTGCCAAACTTTTACATGAAAAAATGTTGATTCGAGTTATGAGAGCTCCTATGGCTTTCTTTGATACCACACCACTTGGTCGTATTATCAACAGATTCAGGTAAAAAAAATAATTTTTTTTATTTTTTAAACCAATATGTAACAAGGCAACAACTTTACCTGTTATTAAATTTAAAAAATATATTTTCTTTTATTAAGTAAAATCTAGTTTAAAAAATGTAACATTTTTTTTTTAATTTAAAGGAAAATTTTAAAGAAAAAATTTTATTTCTTTTTTGCTGTTAAAAAGTAAACTTCACTGTCTTAAGTTCATAATTTTGTCTATGCTTTAATTTGTTGCCCTTTATTTTACAGCAAAGATGTTTATTTGATTGATGAAGTGATACCAAGAAGTTTAAGTGGATTCTTGAGGACTTTGTTTAATTGTTTATCGACGTTTTTTGTCATCATTTACAGTACTCCTATATTTGGTGTGGTTGTTGTTCCAATTCTTATTCTCTACTATTTTGTTCAGGTAAAAAAAATGATTTTTATAAAGTCAAAGTAAAAAAGAGCTGTTATTTACTTTTTTTTTATGATATCTTAGTTTTGTTATTTTGATATAATAATTTTTTTTTAATATAGAGATTTTATATTCGGACCTCTCGGCAACTTAAAAGACTTGAATCAATTAGTAGATCTCCAATTTATTCACATTTTAGTGAAACTATGACAGGTAACAATACCCCTCTTAAAGTCTGGAGTCAATCCAGTTTCAAGAGCTTATTAAAAATTTGTTTATTTTTTAAATTGAGCCCTAATTTCAAATATTAGATTTAAACTTTTTACATGTAATATTTGTAGGTGTGAGCACTATAAGAGCTTATGGACTGAACAAAAGTTTTATAAGAGCAAGTGAATTGAAAGTTGATACAAATCAAATGGCTTACTTTCCAAATATTGTTTCTAACAGGTTGTTACATAAATAATAAATATACAAAGTAACTTAAAAATTTTTGTAAGCATGTTAGATATAAAATGTTCTTAAATTGATGTAAAAATTTTATGTGAAATAGTTTCTTATTTAATGAAAAAAAATTTAATCCACGTTTTTAAATGCACGCAGATGGCTGGCCCTTAGACTTGAATTTGTTGGCAACCTGGTTGTATTATTTGCTGCCATATTTGCTGTCAACGAGAGAAATAAAATCGACCCGAGTATTGTTGGTTTGTCGATTTCTTATTCACTCCAAATCACCTCGATGTTAAACTGGATGGTAAGGATGGCAAGTGAGCTGGAGACCAATATTGTTGCCGTGGAGAGGGTGGATGAGTACTCTAACATTACTCAAGAGGTAAGTAACCTCATTGGAAGTTGTATGTAGCTTAACAACCTTTATTAAGTTGAAATTTTAAGCTCAGTTAAAGTAACCCACTGAAATTTTCGGTGAGTTTTGGGGCCTTTTTTTTCTATATTAGGTTTTAATGCAATGATGTAAACAAGAAAAAGACGTTTTTGTTTTTTGACAAAAGTTTATAAAAAAATTTCTTGCCTTTTAAAAAATCATTTTAAACATTTTCAGGCTTCTCTTGAAACCCAGGGGCTTCCCCCATCTCGTGACTGGCCGATGATAGGAAGCATCAGATTTGAAGATTACTCGACTCGATATAGACCAGAGCTTGACCTAGTCGTCAAAGATATCAACGTCGTAATACAGGGTGGGGAAAAAGTGGGCGTGGTAGGTCGCACAGGCGCCGGCAAGTCATCCATGACCTTGTCGCTGTTCCGCATCATTGAAGCTGCATCAGGAAGGATCCGCATCGACGGTCGCACCATTGCTGATATTGGTCTTCATGATTTGAGAAAAAAGATCTCAATCATTCCACAAGTGGGTATAAATTTCTTGTTTTATAGTTTTTTGAAATTTTTAAAGAAGACAATGAACCATTCTAAAATAAAGATTATTGTACTGAAGCAGGGTAAGTATTTCATAACGAACACCTTTGTAGTAGTATCTTCTAACTAAGACTTACAGATCAACCCTTCAAACACAAGAATGATAAAAATCTTTAATACAATACCTCTTTAAATAGTTATTTCCCCCAAAAAATGCAACAGCTAATTAGTTTTTTCTTTAGGACCCTGTTTTGTTTTCTGGCACATTAAGAATGAACTTGGATCCCTTTGATGCTTACACTGATGATCAATTATGGGATGCTTTGACACATTCCCACCTCAAAAACTTTGTCCAGACACTACCCAAGAAATTGGAGCACGATGTAGCAGAAGGTGGTGAAAATCTAAGGTAAGATTTTCATGTTAAATTTTTTTGAACATTGAGATAATATTTTGGTGAAATCATTTCCTTATTTCTGTAATAATAAACAACTTGTATGTTTTAGTGTTGGCCAACGACAGTTAGTATGCCTAGCAAGAGCTTTACTTCGTAAATCCAAGATTTTGGTCCTTGATGAAGCTACTGCTGCTGTTGATCTTGAAACAGATGACTTGATTCAAGTTAGATTTAAACTAATTTTAATTCTTTTTTTTAAATTCTTTTGTGATTTATATTAATTTCAAATTGTTCATTTATTTTCAGGCAACTATTCGAAGCCAGTTTGCTGATAGTACAACTTTCACAATTGCTCATCGTTTGAACACAATTATGGATAGCACAAGGTAATGTTTATATTGATGTTTAGTGTAACTTAAAAAAGGCTCAAAGTGTTTTCATGTTGTTATATAGCCATTTTTTCCTACTGTGCTTAATCATTTACCGTTCATTATAGGGTTATAGTGCTGGATGCGGGTAAAATAGTGGAAGTCGACACCCCAGAAAAATTAATTGAGTTGAAGGGAATATTCTACTCTATGGCCAAGGATGCTGGTCTAACTTCCTAAAACTAATGCAGTGTGTATATTACAACGTTAAAATGGGTACGACTAGGTTACTATACTTTGTCCTATGCTAAAATACACTCACATTTTAAAACATTTTTATATACATGTATATGATCTTTAAATTTTTTTTTTGTAGTTTATTGGCTTTTTCTATAAAACTTTAATGCCAAATCAGATATATTTCCGTTTTACCTATCATTAAGGTATTACATTTTTATCTTTTTTTTAATTTTTTTCGAGTGTACTGACTTTAATTATGTAAATACAAAATCAATGAGATTACCATTAAATCTTAGACCGTATGCTTTATATTATTATGCACATAAACTTTCCCTATAACTGACTAACTAATATATTCAATGGTCGTATTAACAACCCAAAAACCGTATAAAAACTATTTAAAAAAATCTGTAAATATTTGCAGTTCTACAGACGAAACTTTTAAATTTTTTTTGCAACTTTTAGCTTGTAAATATTCTGTAAAAATAAGTTAACATATTAACCTCATTACAGTTTGTAGTTAATTTGTCGAAATTGTTTTCATAATTAAATAAACGGAATTTGTACTAATAAAATAAAAATTGTGATTTAAAACCTAATTAGAAGTATGTTTAGGCCCAAAAAAAATAACAATATATTCATAAAATGTATAATTTTAAGTTGTATGAATATGTACGATTATGATTTGTTGTTAACTAAGTTAGGTGGGATTGGAAATTACCAAAAATTAGCTCTATTTGTGCTAGGGTTGGGAATGTTTATAAACGGGTGTAATGGATTTGTTGTGGTATTTAGTTTATACACACCATCAAAAAGGTAGCTTTAAAAATCTTTGATCTAACTAGCCTTAAAAAATTACATAACGTTACCTGACTTTAAAATTTATGCAAACACAGATGCAATACATCTCCTTTAGGAGATTCTAATTTTGAACCTAGCCTAACTGAAGATGAACTATTAAACTATTCAACTCCATATAACAGTGAATACGACACTTCAAAATTATAACTGCTGTTGTGTGTAAACGGATCTCTTTCTTGCGTTGATACTTCCTACCAGCCAATACCTTGTGATCGAGGTTATGTTTACGATACAAGTGTTATGACTAGTTCTGCCGTTACAGAAGTAGGTAAAAATAATACAGTTTTAGTACTTTATTAACAAATTCTGTAGTTTTTCGGGCTAGGCCGCCCCAGTGCTACACTATTTGCCCAGTAGCCCTGCGTTCACCGATACCTCAAAACTCTTAGCATATCGTTAACACAATAAATTTTATATCAATATTATTTATTTCAGTTTAACCTTGTGTGCGACAGAAGCTATCTAATTGCCTTGACAAATTCGATATATTTTGCCGCAATGTTTATCGGTTCTTTGCTATTAGGCAACGTATCCGACATGTAAGCGTTTATATTTGACTCAGTTGTGTATACGATACATTACAGTCACTTTATTATTGAGAATAATAAAATATAAACCATTTTTAAAACTTGAAAGATAATTTTGATTACGAAACCTTTCGGTGTGCGGGTTTTTAAAAGGGCCTGATAGTTTAGTCATCAGCTGGGGGTGCAGTTTTAAGTTAAACTAGCATCGTTTTTTTTTAAGTTGGATTGTTATTCAAAAGCATTTTTTTAAATGCAAGGCATATGTTACATTTGTGCTTAAATGCATCAGAAAAAAAAACATATTTTTGCAAAAAAACGAAGCGTATTTAATAATTTTTTCAAATTAAATTAGGGTTAATTTGTCATGTCACAGGGTTTGAAGAAATAATATATATAAAATAAGAATATCTTTCCCAATAAATAGATATGGACGCAGGCCTACTATTATTATTTCAACCATTGGAGTTTGGCTTTCAATGTTGGCTATTGGATTTTCTAATTCAATCCAAGTGTTTATCATTTTTCGAGCAATAACAGCTGGATTTACCTTTGGAAATACAATTGTAGCTTTCATACACAGTAAGGCAGTTTTTCTATTAGTTTATTTAATTTTTTGTTATTTGCAATATATTAGTTGGTATAAATATGATTTTTTTACAGGTATGGAAATTATTGAACCCAAGTACAGAACCACTGCTGGTATGATCACACAATCTTTTTATCCTGTAAGTGTTACGATTTTATCAGGTGTTGCTTATCATTGGAGAGAATGGCATAAACCAATGGTAGGCTAGTTGTTTATGTATTTTTATTGCTGTTTAATTTAAACTAATGTAAATACCACAATATTTTTAAAAATAGTTAATTCTATTTATAGGGTTATATCGACATATGTTTTGTATAAAGATGTTCAGAGCAATTTAACTAAAAATATTGCATAGGTTTTGTAAGTTATAGTTAAAAATCCTAATATAATAAACAACTCACCAAAATTTAAATTTATAATAAGTATAAATGATTTGAATTTTTTCTACCTTTTTAAGACATTTATTAAATATACATATTTAGGTTTCAATGGCTTTATTGGTTATTCCACTAATTCTTTTGCTGATTTTATTTCCTGAATCACCAAGGTGGTTGTTGGTCAGAAATCGAAATAAAGAAGGAAAAAAAGTACAGTTTTTTCAAAATTTTTAAATAGAAAATTACATTTTCTATACTTTTTAATAAAGCTTTATACTTCTACAGGTTATATGATATATGGAAAAATTGTACAATGTTAAATTAACAGCAAAAGATTGGGCAAATGCAAAAATACCTAAAAAATCAGTAGGCCAACTTCTTTCAATAAACATATTTTTTTATATTGTTTTATTTAGTTCGGCTTAAAATGTAATAAAACTATATTCAACCTAAAAAACTGTTTTATAGAAAGAAAAAATGGCTAAAGACAATGAAAGGCATTTTACAACCATATATTTGTTCCGAAATAGTGGATTGAGACTTCTTACATTTAAAAATGGCTTTATTTGATTTGTTAATAACTTGGTATACAGCGGATTGGCTCTTAGTGCTGGTGCTTTAGCAGGAGATTTATTTCTAAATAATTTTTTCAGTAAGTATATAATTAAAAAAAATTTTTAGAATAATTAAATTTTTAAAAATCTATATTCATTTTTCACAGATGGTTTATTCGAATTGGCATCATATATTGTTAATATTTTTGTTATGGATAGAATAGGCAGACGAATACTTTTATCTACAATGTTATTGACATCTGGCATAGGATTGCTATGTAGTGTTGTTGCAAAAGAACATGCTGAAGATAATAAAAGTAAGACTATGAAGTTTATATGGATTTCTGGTAATGACGAAAATCATTTTACCAAATAGACATTTGACTGAAAACCACATGCCCAAATATGTCATTTTACAGACAAAAAGACATTATGTAAAAACCCTGTCTTACCCCCACCCCTTAAAAAGTGCCTTTAATTCAACCTTAATGTCAGTGAAAGGAGTAAAATGGTGGCTTTGAAACATTGTTTTTTGCAAAAAAGTTTATTCGGTCAAAAGGTTTTTGGCACTATGGAAGATATCATTTAATACAAATTATTTTTTTTTATTGGTACTGTTTTGACAAAGTTGTCTGGGTCAAATGTTCAAGTTTTCACAACATACAATTTTTTATGTTTCAGGCATTTTGACTCTGAGTACTGTGTTTGCTTTCATTGGAAAATTTAGTATATCGGGGTCATATGCAGTTATCTATAACTACACAGCAGAATTATACCACACTGTTTTAAGGTAAAAATTTAATTTTATGATTTTTATTTATTTTTTAATACAAAAATTTTATATATTAACAGAAGTAATGGAATTGGGATAGCTTCGGTGTCTTCCCGCTTTGGGGGAATTTTTGTCCCATTTGTAATTTTATTGCAAGATTACATAACTTGGCTTCCCAACACAATTTTTGGTGTATGCGGTAAATATTTTTTAAGCTGTGTTAAAAGGAAAATAGAAGCTTTTGGTAGGCAATAAACAGATTAAATCCAAATATTTAAAACTGTTGTCTGTAAGTATGTTGTGTTTATATGTATTAGGTATAGCCGGTGCTTTTGTAGCTTTGACTTTTCCTGAGACAACAGGAAACAGAATGATGGAAACAATTGAAAAAGCCGAAGAATTTTATAAAACCAAAGTTATACGAGAATCTCATCAAATTAAAGATTCTTTAAAATAACATGAATATAGTTTTGCGATAATTCTAAGTACTGATATTGGCTTTATGTTTTTGAACACTGAAAACAACTGGAATTATCAAGTGAAACAATGTAATGTACTAAACCAATGTGATAACATAAAAAAGTAATTTAAAAAAAAATTGTTTTCCCATTTTGTTACTTAATTCAAAAACCTTTCTTTGCAGAAGTAAAGTTACTTATTTCAGTAATGATGCTTACCTACACAATGAGGAAACCAGGTTATGACTCAAGTATTAAAGAGGTTACTTTTATTAACATTGCCTTTGATTAGTAAAATGCACTTAACATTACATTAAATTTAATTATAAATGACACAAAGTAATCTATTTAACAAAACCAACATCTCAAGTTAATACTCAACTAATTCAGGTAAAAAATATATCAGCTGATAAAATAATTCACAAAATTTTTCACAATAGTTAATGTGGCTGTATAGATTTATTAGTCAGGATTTTATTGTAGCAATAAAATTATAATTTTGGTAACGGCTTAGTACAAGTTGCTAGAAATCGTGCACGAGTGTGAGGTTTAATTACTAAGTCCTTAAATGGTTTTTTACCAGTTTGCTTATCGATGTAGTCCGCATACTTAATTTCCTTTATAACGTTAAGTCCTGGTATGTCGGAATAATATTTTGTCGTCGATATGGTACATCTATAATCGCAATTTTCAGAGCGAGCCACGTCCATGAAAGCAAAATATATTTGTTTTAAAACGCCTTGATTTTGAAAGTCTTTATGCACGGCACTTATACCGGTGAACAAATACTTGTTTGTATTAAGTTTAACAAACATATCCTCTCCCAGTTCAGCAATAAATCGTTTAACCACTCTTAATTTTGGATCGACAAAAGAAAAATTTGGTTCCGAGTCTTTCTTGCCAAGTTCTTTAATTAGATTTAAGTTTACGCCAATCAAGCGTCCAGATGATTGTTCAAATACGCCAATAGATAAATTATAGGAAAGATATTTTAGTACTCTTACTATGTCGAACTCAGTTTCTTCCTCAACGTTACAATTTAGCATTTTTCGCAAAATATTTTTACCGGAAAAGTGCTCTCTGACAATGGCTAAAACTTCCTTTTTGTATTTCATATCTATTCGCTTAAGAACAAATTTTTTATTTGCCATACTCGAAATATATTATATTCGTCTACGATTACGAATAATTAGGTCTGTATTAAGCATTTAAAAAACAAATAACGTTAAAAGGAACTGACTTCTGTTGCAATTAATTAACCGACATTTGTACAGACTACATTTGTTTAGGATAGTGATTGGTTAATATAAATACGGTCAAAATAAATTAACTTCTGTTAGTTAATAGTTAACTAGCATTTTATAGGCTTTGTTTGTTTACTATGAAACAACCCTATGACTATTTAACCCTCAGGGGTTAATTTTATTTAAAAAACGAACAGAAAAAGGTGTTATTCGGTTGGTTTGTTGAGGTCAATAATATTTCAATATTTAACATATTCTGGGTACTTGACACATCACGCTAATACACTTATAAATTGTATTTGTCGTTACGTTAACAAAAATTATTTATAGTTACGATAAATTTATCAAATTTTCGTAACTTATTTTTATTTTTGGCAACACCTATGGGAAAAGTCCCTAATTGATTTTTTTGGCGAAAACGCATTAACAGATTTAAGGATTCTAAGGTTGTACTTTCCAAGAAAGATTTTGTTGTTTAAAATATAACATCTATTGTTTTAAAAAAGATAATAACAATATTGTTTAAAAACAACAAAAAGGCAAATGTTATCAAAGTAACAAGACTAAATACCCCTTTTTTTGGAATTTAGTTGAAGTTGAACGCCAACTTCTTTTACCATAATGAATCACATCCTAATTTGGTTTAAAAGTAAAAATACGTTTTTATGTTTAAAAAATGACCATGCCTTATAATTTTTAACTTTTTAAACTGTTAATGATTAAATCATTTAAACAAATTTTAGCTGAATGATTTAAGTTTTATCATTTTATTTTTCAATCATTAAAAATTTAAAATTAAAAGTTAAATATTTAAAATCGGTACTTCTTTCAAGTTAAAACAGACAAAAGTTATGCTACATCTAAATATATATGTTTTGGTATTAGAACTTTACATATTTTTATTAATTGTTTATTCACGTTCCTGAAAGAGGTTGTTAAAAAATAAAAACTAGATTTCTTTGATAAATAAAATATGGTTCGAAATTATTTGATTATTTTTAACATAAATTTTTATAAATAAAAAAGATATGCATAAACATTAACTAAAAATTTTACATACTTTTATTTTTTATTAAAAAAAAAGCATTTATAAATATTATGCAAACAAAAATTAATATTTTAACCCAGTTTTAACTTAGTAATATCACAATATACATTATACTAAATTTTAAATTCCTAAAATTGATTTTATTAAATAAACAAGCACTTAAATATATAACTACTTATATTACAAAATACATCATACCAAATTTTTAATGCTTAATATCGAACTTTAATTTTTAATAAACAAACCAGCATTTAAATATAACAAACAAACAAGAATTATTTTTTAATTCATTTTCGAATTATAAATATTACAAGATATAACCGACCAAAATTTAAAAACCTAATAACAATTATTAAATTTGAATAAACAAACACCTATTAATTAGTAATTAGTGACAAAAATTATAATTTTAAATCATTTTTGAGTTACTAATATCACTATATACAATTGACAAAAATTTAAAAAATTAACAACAACCTTTAAATTTTAATAAACAAACACCCTTTAATTAGTAATTAGTGATAAAAATTAAAATTTTAATTCATTTTTGAGTTACTGATATCATGATATACAATTGACCAAGATTTAAAAAATAAATAACAAACTTTAAATTTTAATAAATAAACACTTATTAATTAGTACTAGAAAAAATAAAAATAATAATATTAAAAATAATGATAAGTATAATGACAATAACAATATGTTTCGAAATCTAAGATTTCGAACCATAATAATTTAGATTTAAAAACATTAAAGTTGGTAATTATAAAATGTAATTTTACATGTTATTAAATTTAATTGTGTTGTGGTTCACCATTTTGTCGTAAAACTAATATTTTTCTACGCACATCAATCTAGTCTAATTAATATCTTTAAATAGATTTTAAATTTCCAGACCAAATTCGTAAAACAGGTTTGTTATTTTTTAGCTAAGTAAGGTAAGATTACGTTACAGTCTAAACCTAGTTTATTTTCGAACATGTTTTATAGACACTTATTTATATATAAACGTAAATATTTTAAGTGTTTTTATACGGGATTGACTTCGTAAAAAAGGTGTGTTATATTTATAACGCTTAACGTTAAATAGAAATTAAAAATTTTACAGATGATTATTTTTTCTTAGAAATAAAACCCTGCGGACAGGCCGTAAGTCAACTAATGCGCTGAAGCTTCAAAATATAAAAAGAAGGTTTTAATTATTATTTTTTTTAATTAAACATTGGTTATATTTTTATAATCAATTGCAAAAACACAAATCTTGCTATGTAATTACTAAAACGTTTAAATAAATTTTCAAAATGGGACTTTTTTAAATTTTTATATTTAAAAAAAATATTTTTTTGAAATATGTAGTTATCGTGTAACTTGCAAATTAACGCCATTGTAAATATAACACGAAACACAGATCATGAATAATAACGAAATGTACTTAAGGGTTAGTATTTGTACAACAACAATGTTTGGCAAATCACGTTCCAACGTCTTAGAATCAAAGCGTCTACAACGTGGCAACAGAAATCTCCATTTATTGTTGTGGTTAAACTAAAATGCCAAAAAACTTAAGTAACGTATAATAATAGAATAATATTTTTTAGCAAAAATCAGCCCGTACCTGGCAGTATTGGTTTTGATGTGCGCTAATGCAGGTTTATTTTTTGATTAACATGAATTTGTATTGCTCGCCGGAAAAACCGAATTACATCGATTTACACGATTACGTAGACGAAAATACCCGTTTAAAACGCCAAACAAGCTTTGGATATTTTTAATTAAAATTTGTGAAAAAATTGGAATTTTGGTTTAAGATAACAAGTTATGATAATTGTTTTACATTATTCTGCATTTAACTTACATTAAGAGCATTTTGTGCCTTATTTATTCTTAACCGGTTATTATAATTTATACTTAAAATATTAAGTTGACTTAGTAAATAAATATATGTTTTGCAAATGGTACTGTCACGATATGACAATAATTAACTAACTTTACAATGCTTTGACTCTCTCAAAACATTTGTTTGGTGCAAATTTGTCATAAAACATATTTTTTGTGATCAATACAGGAAATTCAGCTTAAAATTGGTTGTTAAAATCTAGTAAGTAACCAAATTGCTCTGAAATATTATTATTAACGATTTCATGAAGTATCATTAAGCTATAAAGTTTAACATGTTATCTACGTTAAGATTACAACTTAATATTAACTGTTCAAGTCGCATGTTTGATAGTTTACTTACAAAACAGTTTTTTACAGTAAGATTATATGTACTGTCAGTAGACTTTAGTTAGTTAGTTTTTGTAAAGTAAACTTGCAAAAACTGTTATAATACAAGTTTTAAAGAATGCCATTTTAATTTGCAGACTAAATTGTAACATCAAAAAAAATTAGCAAGAAACAATGAAAATTTACAAACCTAATTTCATTAGAGTAGCAGGGAATTTAAATGGATCGGAAGGACCGGTATTTGATACTAGGGGACAGTTCTATGCAGTTGCCCCAATGGAAAATGCTAAAAGTGATAGGTAAACATAATATTGTTACTTATATGTATGCAAAGAAACTTTTTATATATATATTGATAATTTTATGTATACGCAATGAAAAAACTTTTGTAGACATATCAGGAGAAAACCCATGCCAGTAACTACAAAGGCTACGATAACCTTTTTCTTGCAAATAGGAAATTACGTAGAATTTCTCTCAAATATTTGCCATATTGTGTGTCTACTTAAAATGAATTGATGTACTAAGCATTTTTAGATTTAAAATTATTATAAAGGCGAGTTTATTTTTTAATTGTATTGGATTTTTTTAACTTGCACAAGGACATCATAATTTTTGAAATTGAATCAGTATTTTTGCAAAATTCGGGGTTTAGTCTAGCAAAAATCACAAAAAGAAAAATATGTGGTGTTACCGTCGTATGCCTTCATGCTGGCAGAAAAATTTGCCTTTTCTATGCCGTTTGTTGTATATTTATGGCATTTTTTCGAAAAATAATTTTATATATATTTACTGAAAAATAAAGCAATATATTAAAAAATAAAATATGATTTATCATAGCTTTATGTTATTTTTAATAGGTCGAGACAGGTTAACTGAGTTAAATAATGGTATATCCGTGCATGTTAAAATACCAATATAACTTTAAAAAACATGCTTCGCGTCTTTATCTCTTTAACCAACTTTATTATAATACAATTTTATTATACCAACTTCTGAATTTTTTATTACAGATAACTAATTCCTTAATAAAAACTTGTAACTGGTTTAAAAGCTACACTTTTATACGTTTTTACAATTAATTAATTTATAATTAAAGAGATGAAAACACATTTAAAGATGGAACTGGAGGGAAAGTGTACAAAGTAAACTTGAATAGCGGCGAGATAAAGTGTTTCTGTACACCTCACGTTGATGGTTTTGGGGGAAGACCAGCCGGTTGTCAATTTGATAAAGAAGGCTTTTTATGGGTTGCAGATATGAGACTCGGCTTGCTAAAGATCGATGAACAGGGCAATGCAACACAGGTTCTATTTAAGGCAAAGTTATTAAAATATAATACCATGCTAAAATCCATACACTTGCATTTAAATAAACAAATAATAAAAGTTAATAATAAAATACATGCAGCATTTATTTTCTTGTTACTTAGGTTAGCAAAGTTGACACAAACGGTGATATACTAAACAGTGCAAATGATCTTGTTTTTGACGACAATGGAAACTTATGGTTTACTGGACCTGGTAATCCGATAGCTCCCTTTCCAGAAGAAAGAGACATTTTATTTAAAGTATGATTTACTTGAAAAGTGTATCCAATAGTTAATAAGATGGGTTGTAGTTTTCGGGCCGCGAACAAACCAACTACATTTAAATCTTTTTGCAATATATATGTTAATACACTAACCCTACATAAATAATAAATTTTTTTGACGTAACTGCGATAATTTATACTTACTGTTTTTTGTTATTATTAAGGTTCTGGTCTCTATACTTTTGCGGCCTATATTTTCTAAGAACAGTATATTACAAGTAAACTTTAATGTTAAAGGATTTTTTTTTTTTTTTTTATAGAAGCCACTTGGCAGGTTATACTGCCTACCTTTCAAGCACACCGTACCAATGTTAGTTGATGACAATTTTGTCTTCTGTAACGGGATCGCTGTAAAGGGTAAACTACTCATAGTTGCAGAAACGATGAGACAACAACTGATTGGTTATGATATAGTCAAAGCCGGCATTGTTAAAAATCGAAGAGTTTGGGCCTGGGGAAAAGTACCAGGCGGAGGTAAACTAATTTGTCGCCCCACATTTAGGAAATTTTTGCGTTAAATATCTTGTTTTAGGTACTTTTATGCCCGACGGAATGGATTTTGATAGCGCTGGCCAACTTTTGGTAGCAAATCATGGCGGTTCGCATTTAGAAGTTTATTCACCTGAAGGAGGGTTCGAGCCAATTGGCAGGATTAAATGTCCCTTTCGTCAACCCAGCAACCTTCATTTTGAACCAGGCACGAAAACCTGTTATGTTACAGAGCATGACGATAATGCTTTATGGAAATTTGAATGGGAACACAGTGGCATGCCTATGTTTTGTAATACATAAGTCATAAGTAAATTTAATGGGACAGATTTTATTGAAAGTATATTGAGCAAAATTTGATTTTAAATAGAGAATGCGGTATTTACCTCAAATGCTTAATTTACTAGTATTGCGGTTAAATAATTTTTTATACAAAAGACGTTAAATATATGTTTTGGCCTTTCTGCTTAGCTGCATAAAATTAAATGTTAATTGCCAGATTTAGATTTGGTAAATCATATTTTTTGCTTTATTTGTTTGATACTGCGTGACGTAGTCATTTAAGATAACTACAAAGATGATTGTAGCTGAATGTCTAAAACTGGTTCGAAGTCGATGGCTTCATAAAGAATGTACAAAAATGTAGACGTTACTAAAGTCCCAGCATGTTATTTTTGAGATAGAATTTTTCAAACCATTTCCTGATTCTAAGGTATTGATTGATAAAAAATGGACAAGAATTTATTTCGTTTTTTTTTTTAATTTTACGACGACTAGAAACAGACTTTTTTTGGTTGACACTAGTAAATGTCTTTAAAACATGATGTTTTTTTTCTAATCTCAGTTTTAAATGAAAAGGGGTAAACAGTCTGGTTTTTTGTCTTATTTTATCCTTTTTTTCAGTTTTCGATAAGTTTTTTAGTTGTTTTAAATATGTGTATCTGTATTTGTTTGTTTAAATTTGAAAATAACGTATTCAGTTTAATTTATCGTATACAGATTAAATTTATGACACGAAAAAGCGAGGACTGGTGGTTTAAAAGTATGGATTGACTAAATTAATTATTTTCGTTCGATCCATTTGATCCACTTCATCACACAGCCTGCTTTTATGAGGATTAATAAGAGGGATCCCACCAATTCTTGCTTTATAGGTAGAGACCGTTTTTAAAACACAAAATTCAAACATTCCATTTTATATACAATTCATATACAATTTAAACATTTTAATTCACATACTACAATCAGACAACATAGTTTACCAATTATTCCACAATATAGCACAGGTGTAAAAGTAAATTGATTAAACATGTCCAAGTTTAAGTATTTTAGATATAAATCCTGTGCAGACACTAATCAGTTATTATCAATAAAAATACTTTATAAAAGTACCCTTATTTAACGAGAATAGACAAGAAGAGTCACAATAAAACGTTCTATATGTTATATTATATACACTGTAACTACTATAGTAATCAGTCAGAAATAAAGACACGTAATGTTGTCAGTTGGGCGTTGGCAAAGAACAGTCAACGCTTATCTGCTTATATATTATCTTGGGTTTAATTAGGTCACGTGATACTTTTGGCCAATGATATTGCATACAAATTTAAAAAAAAATAAAAAAATCTAAATCGAAAAATAATTGTTGTCTTAGAACCGCAAAGGTCCAATTACCGTGTTTACAAAATATTTTTCGAAAATATTAATATTTATAAAAGTTATGAATTTTTTATTAAAAATTTATGAAATCTCAAAACCTAAAATTTTATATTTTATTAGACGCGCATTGGCCTAACTAACATTCATGATAAAACATTTCGCGAAAATTTTCAGTAAAATAAAAGTTTGAGGTAATTTTTATTTTGGGTTTAATTAGGTCACGTGATATTTTTGGCCAATGATATTGCATACAAATTTTTTAAAAAAAAATAAAAAAATTTAAATCGAAAAATAATTGTTGTGTTAGAACCGCACAGGTCCAATTATCGTGTTTACAAAATATTTTTCGAAAATATAAATATTCATAAAAGTTATGAAACTTTTATTAAAAATTTACGAAATCTCAAAACCTAAAATTTTGTATTTTATTACATGCGCATTGGCCTAACTAACATTCAAGAAAAAAAATTTCGCGAAAATTTTCAGTAAAACAAAAGTTTGAGGTAATTTTTATTTTGGTTTTCATTAAGGTCACGTGATATTTTTGGCCAATGATATTGCATACAAATTTTTTGAAAAAAAATAAAACATTTTAAATTGAAAAATAATTGTTGTGTTAGAACCGCACAGGTCCAATTACCGTGTTTACAAAATATTTTTCGAAAATATTAATATTTATAAAAGTTATGAAACTTTTATTAAAAATTTATGAAATCTCAAAACCTAAAATTTTGTATTTTATTAGACGCGCATTGGCCTAACTAACATTCAAGATAAAACATTTCGCGAAAATTTTCAGTAAAACAAAAGTTTGAGGCAATTTTTATTTTGCGTTTAATTAGGTCACGTGATATTTTTGGCCAATGATATTGCATACAAATTTAAAAAAAAATAAAATAAAAAAATTTAAATCGAAAAATAATTGTTGTGTTAGAACCGCACAGGTCCAATTACCGTGTTTACAAAATATTTTTCGAAAATATTAATATTTATAAAAGTTATGAAACTTTTATTAAAAATTTATGAAATCTCAAAACCTAAAATTTTGTATTTTATTAGACGCGCATTGGCCTAACTAACATTCAAGATAAAACATTTCGCGAAAATTTTCAGTAAAACAAAAGTTTGATGTAATTTTTATTTTGGGTTTAATTAGGTCACGTGATATTTTTGGCCAATGATATTGCATACAAATTTTTTTTAAAAAAATAAAAAATTTTAAATCAAAAAATAATTGTTGTGTTAGAACCGCACAGGTCCAATTACCGTGTTTACAAAATATTTTTCAAAAATATTAATATTCATAAAAGTTATGAAACTTTTATTAAAAATTTATAAAATCTCAAAACCTAAAATTTTGTATTATATTAGACGCACATTGGCCTAACTAACATTCAAGATAAAACATTTCGCGAAAATTTTCAGTAAAACAAAAGTTTGAGGTAATTTTTATGTTGGGTTTACTTAAGTCACGTGATATTTTTGGCCAATGATATTGCATACAAATTTTTTGAAAAAAAAATAAAAATTTTAAATCGAAAAATAATTGTTGTGTTAGAACCGCACAGGTCCAATTACCGTGTTTACAAAATATTTTTCAAAAATATTAATATTCATAAAAGTTATGAAACTTTTATTAAAAATTTATGAAATCTCAAAACCTAAAATTTTGTATTTTATTACACGCGCATTGGCCTAACTAACATTCAAGATAAAACATTTCGCGAAAATTTTTAGTAAAACAAAAGTTTGAGGTAATTTTTATTTTGGTTTTCATTAGGTCACGTGATATTTTTGGCCAATGATATTGCATACAAATTTTTTAAAAAAAAATAAAAAAATTTAAATCGAAAAATAATTGTTGTCTTAGAACCGCACAGGTCCAATTACCGTGTTTACAAAATATTTTTCGAAAATATTAATATTTATAAAAGTTGTGAAACTTTTATTAAAAATTTATGAAATCTCAAAACCTAAAATTTTGTATTTTATTAAACGCGCATTGGCCTAACTAACATTCAAGATAAAACATTTCGCGAAAATTTTCAGTAAAACAAAAGTTTGAGGTAATTTTTATTTTGCGTTTAATTAGGTCACGTGATATTTTTAGCCAATGATATTGCATACAAATTTTTAAAAAAAAAATAAAAAATTTTAAATCAAAAAATAATTGTTGTGTTAGAACCGCACAGGTCCAATTACCGTGTTTACAAAATATTTTTCAAAAATATTAATATTCATAAAAGTTATGAAACTTTTATTAAAAATTTATGAAATCTCAAAACCTAAAATTTTGTATTTTATTACACGCGCATTGGCCTAACTAACATTCAAGATAAAACATTTCGCGAAAATTTTTAGTAAAACAAAAGTTTGAGGTAATTTTTATTTTGGTTTTCATTAGGTCACGTGATATTTTTGGCCAATGATATTGCATACAAATTTTTTTAAAAAAAATAAAAAAATTTAAATCGAAAAATAATTGTTGTCTTAGAACCGCACAGGTCCAATTACCGTGTTTACAAAATATTTTTCAAAAATATTAATATTCATAAAAGTTATGAAACTTTTATTAAAAATTTATGAAATCTCAAAACCTAAAATTTTGTATTTTATTAGACGCGCATTGGCCTAACTAACATTCAAGATAAAACATTTCGCGAAAATTTTTAGTAAAACAAAAGTTTGAGGTAATTTTTATTTTGGTTTTCATTAGGTCACGTGATATTTTTGGCTAATGATATTGCATACAAATTTTTTTTAAAAAAATAAAAAATTTTAAATCGAAAAATATTTGTTGTGTTAGAACCGCACAGGTTCAATTACCGTGTTTACAAAATATTTTTCGAAAATATTAATATTCATAAAAGTTATGAAACTTTTATTAAAAATTTATAAAATCTCAAAACCTAAAATTTTGTATTATATTAGACGCACATTGGCCTAACTAACATTCAAGATAAAACATTTCGCAAAAATTTTCAGTAAAACAAAAGTTTGAGGTAATTATTATTTTGGGTTTACTTAAGTCACGTGATATTTTTGGCCAATGATATTGCATACAAATTTTTTGAAAAAAAAATAAAAATTTTAAATCGAAAAATAATTGTTGTGTTAGAACCGCACAGGTCCAATTACCGTGTTTACAAAATATTTTTCAAAAATATTAATATTCATAAAAGTTATGAAACTTTTATTAAAAATTTATGAAATCTCAAAACCTAAAATTTTGTATTTTATTACACGCGCATTGGCCTAACTAACATTCAAGATAAAACATTTCGCGAAAATTTTTAGTAAAACAAAAGTTTGAGGTAATTTTTATTTTGGTTTTCATTAGGTCACGTGATATTTTTGGCCAATGATATTGCATACAAATTTTTTTAAAAAAAATAAAAAAATTTAAATCGAAAAATAATTGTTGTCTTAGAACCGCACAGGTCCAATTACCGTGTTTACAAAATATTTTTCAAAAATATTAATATTCATAAAAGTTATGAAACTTTTATTAAAAATTTATGAAATCTCAAAACCTAAAATTTTGTATTTTATTACATGCGCATTGGCCTAACTAACATTCAAGATAAAACATTTCGCGAAAATTTTTAGTAAAACAAAAGTTTGAGGTAATTTTTATTTTGGTTTTCATTAGGTCACGTGATATTTTTGGCTAATGATATTGCATACAAATTTTTTTAAAAAAATTAAAAAAATTTAAATCGAAAAATAATTGTTGTGTTAGAACCGCACAGGTCCAATTACCGTGTTTACAAAATATTTTTCGAAAATATTAATATTTATAAAAGTTGTGAAACTTTTATTAAAAATTTATGAAATCTCAAAACCTAAAATTTTGTATTTTATTAAACGCGCATTGGCCTAACTAACATTCAAGATAAAACATTTCGCGAAAATTTTCAGTAAAACAAAAGTTTGAGGTAATTTTTATTTTGCGTTTAATTAGGTCACGTGATATTTTTAGCCAATGATATTGCTTACAAATTTTTAAAAAAAAAATAAAAAATTTTAAATCAAAAAATAATTGTTGTGTTAGAACCGCACAGGTCCAATTACCGTGTTTACAAAATATTTTTCAAAAATATTAATATTCATAAAAGTTATGAAACTTTTATTAAAAATTTATGAAATCTCAAAACCTAAAATTTTGTATTTTATTACACGCGCATTGGCCTAACTAACATTCAAGATAAAACATTTCGCGAAAATTTTTAGTAAAACAAAAGTTTGAGGTAATTTTTATTTTGGTTTTCATTAGGTCACGTGATATTTTTGGCCAATGATATTGCATACAAATTTTTTTAAAAAAAATAAAAAAATTTAAATCGAAAAATAATTGTTGTCTTAGAACCGCACAGGTCCAATTACCGTGTTTACAAAATATTTTTCAAAAATATTAATATTCATAAAAGTTATGAAACTTTTATTAAAAATTTATGAAATCTCAAAACCTAAAATTTTGTATTTTATTACACGCGCATTGGCCTAACTAACATTCAAGATAAAACATTTCGCGAAAATTTTTAGTAAAACAAAAGTTTAAGGTAATTTTTATTTTGGTTTTCATTAGGTCACGTGATATTTTTGGCTAATGATATTGCATACAAATTTTTTTTAAAAAATTAAAAAAATTTAAATCGAAAAATAATTGTTGTGTTAGAACCGCACAGGTCCAATTACCGTGTTTACAAAATATTTTTCGAAAATATTAATATTTATAAAAGTTGTGAAACTTTTATTAAAAATTTATGAAATCTCAAAACCTAAAATTTTGTATTTTATTAAACGCGCATTGGCCTAACTAACATTCAAGATAAAACATTTCGCGAAAATTTTCAGTAAAACAAAAGTTTGAGGTAATTATTATTTTGGGTTTAACTAGGTCACGTGATATTTTTGGCCAATGATATTGCATACAAATTTTAAAAAAAAAAAAAAAAAATTTTAAATCGAAAAATAATTGTTGTGTTAGAACCGCACAGGTTCAATTACCGTGTTTACAAAATATTTTTCAAAAATATTAATATTCATAAAAGTTATGAAACTTTTATTAAAAATTTATGAAAACTCAAAACCTAAAATTTTGTATTTTATTAGACGCACATTGGCCTGACTAACTTTCAAGATAAAACATTTCGCGAAAATTTTCAGTAAAACAGAAGTTTGAGGTAATTTTTATTTTGCGTTTAATTAGGTCACGTGATATTTTTAGCCAATGATATTGCATACAAATTTTTAAAAAAAAAATAAAAAATTTTAAATCAAAAAATAATTGTTGTGTTAGAACCGCAAAGGTCCAATTACCGTGTTTACAAAATATTTTTCAAAAACATTAATATTTATAAAAGTTATGAAACTTTTATTAAAAATTTATGAAATCTCAAAACCTAAAATTTTGTATTATACTACACGCACATTCGCCTAACTAACATTCAGGATAAAACATTTCGCAAAAATTTTCAGTAAAACAAAAGTTTGAGGTAATTTTTATTTTGGGTTTAATTAGGTCACGTGATATTTTTGGCCAATGATATTGCATACAAATTTTTTGAAAAAAAATAAAAAATTTTAAATCGAAAAATAATTGTTGTGTTAGAACCGCACCGGTCCAATTACCGTGTTTACAAAATATTAATATTCATAAAAGTTATGAAACTTTTATTAAAAATTTATGAAATCTTAAAACCTAAAATTTTGTATTTTATTAGACGCGCATTGGCCTAACTAACTTTCACGATAAAACATTTCGCGAAAATTTTCAGTAAAACAAAATTTTGAGGTAATTTTTATTTTGGTTTTCATTAGGTCACGTGATATTTTTGGCCAATGATATTGCATACAAATTTTTTAAAAAAAAATAAAAAAATTTAAATCGAAAAATAATTGTTGTCTTAGAACCGCACAGGTCCAATTACCATGTTTACATAATATTTTTTAAAAATATTAATATTCATAAAAGTTATGAAACTTTTATTAAAAATTTATGAAATCTCAAAACCTAAAATTTTGTATTTTATTAGACGCGCATTGGCCTAACTAACATTCAAAATAAAACATTTCGCGAAAATTTTCAATAAAGCAAAAGTTTGAGGTAATTTTTATTTTGGGTTTAATTAGGTCACGTGATATTTTTGGCCAATGATATTCAATACAAATTTTTTGAAAAAAAATAAAAAATTTTAAATCGAAAAATAATTGTTGTGTTAGAATCGCACAGGTCCAATTACCGTGTTTACAAAATATTTTTCGAAAATATTAATATTCATAAAAGTTATGAAACTTTTATTAAAAATTTATGAAATCTCAAAACCTAAAATTTTGTATTTTATTAGACGCGCATTGGCCTAACTAACATTCAAGATAAAACATTTCGCGAAAATTTTCAGTAAAACAAAAGTTTGAGGTAATTTTTATTTTGGTTTTCATTAGGTCACGTGATATTTTTGGCCAATGATATTGCATACAAATTTTTTGAAAAAAAAATAAAAAATTTTAAATCGAAAAATAATTGTTGTGTTAGAACCGCACAGGTCTAATTACCGTGTTTACAAAATATTTTTCGAAAATATTAATATTCATAAAAGTTATGAAACTTTTATTAAAAATTTATGAAATCTTAAAACCTAAAATTTTGTATTTTATTACACGCGCATTGGCCTAACTAACATTCAAAATAAAACATTTCGCGAAAATTTTCAGTAAAGCAAAAGTTTGAGGTAATTTTTATTTTGGGTTTAATTAGGTCACGTGATATTTTTGGCCAATGATATTGCTTGTAAATTTTTTGAAAAAAAATCAAAAATTTTAAATCGAAAAATAATTGTTGTGTTAGAACCGCACAGGTCCAATTACCGTGTTTTACAAAATATTTTTCGAAAATATTAATATTCATAAAAGTTATGAAATTTTTATTAAAAATTTATGAAATCTCAAAACCAAAAATTTTGTATTTTATTAGACGCGCATTGGCCTAACTAACATTCAAGATAAAACATTTTGCAAAAATTTTGAGTAAAACAAAAGTTTGAGGTAATTTTTATTTTGGGTTTAATTAGGTCACGTGATATTTTTGGCCAATGATATTGCATACAAATTTTTTGAAAAAAAATAAAAAATTTTAAATCGAAAAATAATTGTTGTGTTAGAATCGCACAGGTCCAATTACCGTGTTTACAAAATATTTTTCGAAAATATTAATATTCATAAAAGTTATGAAACTTTTATTAAAAATTTATGAAATCTCAAAACCTAAAATTTTGTATTTTATTAGACGCGCATTGGCCTAACTAACATTCAAGATAAAACATTTCGCGAAAATTTTCAGTAAAACAAAAGTTTGAGGTAATTTTTATTTTGGTTTTCATTAGGTCACGTGATATTTTTGGCCAATGATATTGCATACAAATTTTTTAAAAAAAAATAAAAAATTTTAAATCGAAAAATAATTGTTGTCCTAGAACCGCACAGGTCCAATTACCATGTTTACAAAATATTTTTCAAAAATATTA
Source organism: Corella eumyota (assembly GCF_963082875.1). Lineage (NCBI taxonomy): Eukaryota > Metazoa > Chordata > Ascidiacea > Phlebobranchia > Corellidae > Corella > Corella eumyota. The sequence continues at coordinate 9,463,652 of NC_137491.1, forward strand.
ATATTCATAAAAGTTATGAAACTTTTATTAAAAATTTATGAAATCTCAAAACCTAAAATTTTGTATTTTATTACACGCGCATTGGCCTAACTAACATTCAAAATAAAACATTTCGCGAAAATTTTCAGTAAAACAAAAGTTTGAGGTAATTTTTATTTTGGTTTTCATTAGGTCACGTGATATTTTTGGCCAATGATATTGCATACAAATTTTTTGAAAAAAAATAAAAAATTTTAAATCGAATAATAATTGTTGTGTTAGAACCGCACAGGTCCAATTACCGTGTTTACAAAATTTTTTTCGAAAATATTAATATTCATAAAAGTTATGAAACTTTTATTAAAAATTTATGAAATCTTAAAACCTAAAATTTTGTATTTTATTACACGCGCATTGGCCTAACTAACATTCAAGATAAAACATTTCGCGAAAATTTTCAGTAAAACAAAAGTTTGAGGTAATTTTTATTATGGTTTTCATTAGGTCACGTGATATTTTTGGCCAATGATATTGCATACAAATTTTTTATAAAAAAATAAAAAATTTTAAATCGAAAAATAATTGTTGTGTTAGAACCGCACAGGTCCAATTACCGTGTTCACAAAATATTTTTCGAAAATATTAATATTTATAAAAGTTATGAAACTTTTATTAAAAATTTATGAAATCTCAAAACTTAAAATTTTGTATTTTATTAAACACGCATTAACCTAACTAACATTCAAGATAAAACTTTTCGCGAAAATTTTCAGTAAAACAAAAGTTTGAGGTAATTTTTATTTTGGGTTTAATTAGGTCACGTGATATTTTTGGCCAATAATATTGCATACACAAAAGGTCCAATTACCGTGTTTACAATATATTTTTCGAAAATATTAATATTCATAAAAGTTATGAAACTTTTATTAAAAATTTATGAAATCTCAAAACCTAAAATTTTGTATTTTATTAGACGCGCATTGGCCTAACTAACATTCAAGATAAAAAATTCGCGAAAATTTTCAGTAAAACAAAAGTTTGAGGTAATTTTTATTTTGGATTTAATTAGGTCACGTGATATTTTTGGCCAATGATAGATATTGCATACAAATTTTTTGAAAAAAAATAAAAAATTTTAAATCGAAAAATAATTGTTGTGTTAGAACCGCACAGGTCCAATTACCGTGTTTACAAAATATTAATATTCATAAAAGTTATGAAACTTTTATTAAAAATTTATGAAATCTTAAAACCTAAAATTTTGTATTTTATTAGACGCGCATTGGCCTAACTAACATTCATGATAAAACATTTCGCGAAAATTTTCAGTAAAACAAAATTTTGAGGTAATTTTTATTTTGGTTTTCATTAGGTCACGTGATATTTTTGGCCAATGATATTGCATACAAATTTTTTTAAAAAAAATAAAAAAATTTAAATCGAAAAATAATTGTTGTCTTAGAACCGCACAGGTCCAATTACCGTGTTTACATAATATTTTTTAAAAATATTAATATTCATAAAAGTTATGAAACTTTTATTAAAAATTTATGAAATCTCAAAACCTAAAATTTTGTATTTTATTAGACGCGCATTGGCCTAACTAACATTCAAAATAAAACATTTCGCGAAAATTTTCAGTAAAGCAAAAGTTTGAGTTAATTTTTATTTTGGGTTTAATTAGGTCACGTGATATTTTTGGCCAATGATATTGCTTGTAAATTTTTTGAAAAAAAATCAAAAATTTTAAATCGAAAAATAATTGTTGTGTTAGAACCGCACAGGTCCAATTACCGTGTTTTACAAAATATTTTTCGAAAATATTAATATTCATAAAAGTTATGAAATTTTTATTAAAAATTTATGAAATCTCAAAACCTAAAATTTTGTATTTTATTAGACGCGCATTGGGCTAACTAACATTCAAGATAAAACATTTTGCAAAAAGTTTGAGTAAAACAAAAGTTTAAGGTAATTTTTATTTTGGGTTTAATTAGGTCACGTGATATTTTTGGCCAATGATATTGCATACAAATTTTTTGAAAAAAAATAAAAAATTTTAAATCGAAAAATAATTGTTGTCCTAGAACCGCACAGGTCCAATTACCGTGTTTACAAAATATTTTTCAAAAATATTAATATTCATAAAAGTTATGAAACTTTTATTAAAAATTTATGAAATCTCAAAACCTAAAATTTTGTATTTTATTACACGCGCATTGGCCTAACTAACATTCCAGATAAAACATTTCGCGAAAATTTTCAGTAAAACAAAAGTTTGAGGTAATTTTTATTATGGTTTTCATTAGGTCACGTGATATTTTTGGCCAATGATATTGCATACAAATTTTTTATAAAAAAATAAAAAATTTTAAATCGAAAAATAATTGTTGTGTTAGAACCGCACAGGTCCAATTACCGTGTTCACAAAATATTTTTCGAAAATATTAATATTTATAAAAGTTATGAAACTTTTATTAAAAATTTATGAAATCTCAAAACCTAAAATTTTATATTTTATTAAACACGCATTAACCTAACTAACATTCAAGATAAAACTTTTTGCGAAAATTTTCAGTAAAACAAAAGTTTGAGGTAATTTTTATTTTGGGTTTAATTAGGTCACGTGATATTTTTGGCCAATGATATTGCATACACAAAAGGTCCAATTACCGTGTTTACAATATATTTTTCGAAAATATTAATATTCATAAAAGTTATGAAACTTTTATTAAAAATTTATGAAATCTCAAAACCTAAAATTTTGTATTTTATTAGACGCGCATTGGCCTAACTAACATTCAAGATAAAAAATTCGCGAAAATTTTCAGTAAAACAAAAGTTTGAGGTAATTTTTATTTTGGATTTAATTAGGTCACGTGATATTTTTGGCCAATGATAGATATTGCATACAAATTTTTTGAAAAAAAATAAAAAATTTTAAATCGAAAAATAATTGTTGTGTTAGAACCGCACAGGTCCAATTACCGTGTTTACAAAATATTAATATTCATAAAAGTTATGAAACTTTTATTAAAAATTTATGAAATCTTAAAACCTAAAATTTTGTATTTTATTAGACGCGCATTGGCCTAACTAACATTCACGATAAAACATTTCGCGAAAATTTTCAGTAAAACAAAATTTTGAGGTAATTTTTATTTTGGTTTTCATTTGGTCACGTGATATTTTTGGCCAATGATATTGCATACAAATTTTTTTAAAAAAAATAAAAAAATTTAAATCGAAAAATAATTGTTGTCTTAGAACCGCACAGGTCCAATTACCGTGTTTACAAAATATTTTTTAAAAATATTAATATTCATAAAAGTTATGAAACTTTTATTAAAAATTTATGAAATCTCAAAACCTAAAATTTTGTATTTTATTAGACGCGCATTGGCCTAACTAACATTCAAAATAAAACATTTCGCGAAAATTCTCAGTAAAGCAAAAGTTTGAGGTAATTTTTATTTTGGGTTTAATTAGGTCACGTGATATTTTTGGCTAATGATATTGCTTGTAAACTTTTTGAAAAAAAATAAAAAATTTTAAATCGAAAAATAATTGTTGTGTTAGAACCGCACAGGTCCAATTACCGTGTTTTACAAAATATTTTTCGAAAATATTATTAAAATTTTATGAAATCTCAAAACCTAAAATTTTGTATTTTATTACACGCGCATTGGCCTAACTAACATTCAAAATAAAACATTTCGCGAAAATTTTCAGTAAAACAAAAGTTTGAGTTAATTTTTATTTTGATTTTCATTAGGTCACGTGATATTTTTGGCCAATGATATTGCATACAAATTTTTTGAAAAAAAATAAAAAATTTTAAATTGAATAATAATTGTTGTGTTAGAACCGCACAGGTCCAATTACCGTGTTTACAAAATTTTTTTCGAAAATATTAATATTCATAAAAGTTATGAAACTTTTATTAAAAATTTATGAAATCTTAAAACCTAAAATTTTGTATTTTATTACACGCGCATTGGCCTAACTAACATTCACGATAAAACATTTCGCGAAAATTTTCAGTAAAACAAAAGTTTGAGGTAATTTTTATTTTGGTTTTCATTAGGTCACGTGATATTTTTGGCCAATGATATTGCATACAAATTTTTTGAAAAAAAAATAAAAAATTTTAAATCGAAAAATAATTGTTGTGTTAGAACCGCACAGGTCCAATTACCGTGTTTACAAAATATTTTTCGAAAATATTAATATTCATAAAAGTTATGAAACTTTTATTAAAAATTTATGAAATCTTAAAACCTAAAATTTTGTATTTTATTACACGCGCATTGGCCTAACTAACATTCACGATAAAACATTTCGCGAAAATTTTCAGTAAAACAAAAGTTTGAGGTAATTTTTATTTTGGGTTTAATTAGGTCACGTGATATATTTGGCCAATGATATTGCATACAAATTTTTTTAAAAAAAATAAAAAATTTTAAATCGAAAAATAATTGTTGTGTTAGAATCGCACAGGTCCAATTACCGTGTTTACAAAATATTTTTCGAAAATATTAATATTCATAAAAGTTATGAAACTTTTATTAAAAATTTATGAAATCTCAAAACCTAAAATTTTGTATTTTATTAGACGCGCATTGGCCTAACTAACATTAAAGATAAAACATTTCGCGAAAATTTTCAGTAAAACAAAAGTTTGAGGTAATTTTTATTTTGGTTTTCATTAGGTCACGTGATATTTTTGGCCAATGATATTGTATACAAATTTTTTGAAAAAAAAATAAAAAATTTTAAATCGAAAAATAATTGTTGTCCTAGAACCGCACAGGTCCAATTACCATGTTTACAAAATATTTTTCAAAAATATTAATATTTATAATAGTTATAAAACTTTTATTAAAAATTTATGAAATCTCAAAACCTAAAATTTTGTATTTTATTAGACGCGCATTGGCCTAACTAACATTCAAGATAAAACATTTCGCGAAAATTTTCAGTAAAACAAAAGTTTGAGGTAATTTTTATTTTGGTTTTCATTAGGTCACGTGATATTTTTGGCCAATGATATTGTATACAAATTTTTTGAAAAAAAAATAAAAAATTTTAAATCGAAAAATAATTGTTGTCCTAGAACCGCACAGGTCCAATTACCATGTTTACAAAATATTTTTCAAAAATATTAATATTTATAAAAGTTATAAAACTTTTATTAAAAATTTATGAAATCTCAAAACCTAAAATTTTGTATTTTATTACACGCGCATTGGCCTAACTAACATTCAAAATAAAACATTTCGCGAAAATTTTCAGTAAAACAAAAGTTTGAGGTAATTTTTATTTTGGTTTTCATTAGGTCACGTGATATTTTTGGCCAATGATATTGCATACAAATTTTTTGAAAAAAAATAAAAAATTTTAAATCGAATAATAATTGTTGTGTTAGAACCGCACAGGTCCAATTACCGTGTTTACAAAATTTTTTTCGAAAATATTAATATTCATAAAAGTTATGAAACTTTTATTAAAAATTTATGAAATCTTAAAACCTAAAATTTTGTATTTTATTACACGCGCATTGGCCTAACTAACATTCACGATAAAACATTTCGCGAAAATTTTCAGTAAAACAAAAGTTTGTGGTAATTTTTATTTTGGTTTTCATTAGGTCACGTGATATTTTTGGCCAATGATATTGCATACAAATTTTTTGAAAAAAAAATAAAAAATTTTAAATCGAAAAATAATTGTTGTGTTAGAACCGCACAGGTCCAATTACCGTGTTTACAAAATATTTTTTGAAAATATTAATATTCATAAAAGTTATGAAACTTTTATTAAAAATTTATGAAATCTTAAAACCTAAAATTTTGTATTTTATTACACGCGCATTGGCCTAACTAACATTCAAGATAAAACATTTCGCGAAAATTTTCAGTAAAACAAAAGTTTGAGGTAATTTTTATTTTGGGTTTAATTAGGTCACGTGATATTTTTGGCCAATGATATTGTATACAAATTTTTTAAAAAAAAATAAAAAATTTTAAATCGAAAAATAATTGTTGTCCTAGAACCGCACAGGTCCAATTACCGTGTTTACAAAATATTTTTCAAAAATATTAATATTCATAAAAGTTATGAAACTTTTATTAAAAATTTATGAAATCTCAAAACCTAAAATTTTGTATTTTATTACACGCGCATTGGCCTAACTAACATTCAAGATAAAACATTTCGCGAAAATTTTCAGTAAAACAAAAGTTTGAGGTAATTTTTATTATGGTTTTCATTAGGTCACGTGATATTTTTGGCCAATGATATTGCATACAAATTTTTTATAAAAAAAAAAAAAATTTTAAATCGAAAAATAATTGTTGTGTTAGAACCGCACAGGTCCAATTACCGTGTTCACAAAATATTTTTCGAAAATATTAATATTTATAAAAGTTATGAAACTTTTATTAAAAATTTATGATATCTCAAAACCTAAAATTTTGTATTTTATTAAACACGCATTAACCTAACTAACATTCAAGATAAAACTTTTCGCGAAAATTTTCAGTAAAACAAAAGTTTGAGGTAATTTTTATTATGGTTTTCATTAGGTCACGTGATATTTTTGGCCAATGATATTGCATACAAATTTTTTATAAAAAAATAAAAAATTTTAAATCGAAAAATAATTGTTGTGTTAGAGCCGCACAGGTCCAATTACCGTGTTCACAAAATATTTTTCGAAAATATTAATATTTATAAAAGTTATGAAACTTTTATTAAAAATTTATGAAATCTCAAAACCTAAAATTTTGTATTTTATTAAACACGCATTAACCTAACTAACATTCAAGATAAAACTTTTCGCGAAAATTTTCAGTAAAACAAAAGTTTGAGGTAATTTTTATTTTGGGTTTAATTAGGTCACGTGATATTTTTGGCCAATAATATTGCATACACAAAAGGTCCAATTACCGTGTTTACAATATATTTTTCGAAAATATTAATATTCATAAAAGTTATGAAACTTTTATTAAAAATTTATGAAATCTCAAAACCTAAAATTTTGTATTTTATTAGACGCGCATTGGCCTAACTAACATTCAAGATAAAAAATTCGCGAAAATTTTCAGTAAAACAAAAGTTTGAGGTAATTTTTATTTTGGATTTAATTAGGTCACGTGATATTTTTGGCCAATGATAGATATTGCATACAAATTTTTTGAAAAAAAATAAAAAATTTTAAATCGAAAAATAATTGTTGTGTTAGAACCGCACAGGTCCAATTACCGTGTTTACAAAATATTAATATTCATAAAAGTTATGAAACTTTTATTAAAAATTTATGAAATCTTAAAACCTAAAATTTTGTATTTTATTAGACGCGCATTGGCCTAACTAACATTCACGATAAAACATTTCGTGAAAATTTTCAGTAAAACAAAATTTTGAGATAATTTTTATTTTGGTTTTCGCACAGGACCAATTACCGTGTTTACAAAATATTTTTCAAAAATATTAATATTCATAAAAGTTATGAAACTTTTATTAAAAATTTATGAAATCTCAAAACCTAAAATTTTGTATTTTATTACACGCGCATTGGCCTAACTAACATTCAAGATAAAACATTTCGCGAAAATTTTCAGTAAAACAAAAGTTTGAGGTAATTTTTATTATGGTTTTCATTAGGTCACGTGATATTTTTGGCCAATGATATTGCATACAAATTTTTTATAAAAAAATAAAAAATTTTAAATCGAAAAATAATTGTTGTGTTAGAACCGCACAGGTCCAATTACCGTGTTCGCAAAATATTTTTCGAAAATATTAATATTTATAAAAGTTATGAAACTTTTATTAAAAATTTATGAAATCTCAAAACCTAAAATTTTGTATTTTATTAAACACGCATTAACCTAACTAACATTCAAGAAAAAACTTTTCGCGAAAATTTTCAGTAAAACAAAAGTTTGAGGTAATTTTTATTTTGGGTTTAATTAGGTCACGTGATATTTTTGGCCAATGATATTGCATACACAAAAGGTCCAATTACCGTGTTTACAATATATTTTTCGAAAATATTAATATTCATAAAAGTTATGAAACTTTTATTAAAAATTTATGAAATCTCAAAACCTAAAATTTTGTATTTTATTAGACGCGCATTGGCCTAACTAACATTCAAGATAAAAAATTCGCGAAAATTTTCAGTAAAACAAAAGTTTGAGGTAATTTTTATTTTGGATTTAATTAGGTCACGTGATATTTTTGGCCAATGATAGATATTGCATACAAATTTTTTGAAAAAAAATAAAAAATTTTAAATCGAAAAATAATTGTTGTGTTAGAACCGCACAGGTCCAATTACCGTGTTTACAAAATATTAATATTCATAAAAGTTATGAAACTTTTATTAAAAATTTATGAAATCTTAAAACCTAAAATTTTGTATTTTATTAGACGCGCATTGGCCTAACTAACATTCACGATAAAACATTTCGCGAAAATTTTCAGTAAAACAAAATTTTGAGGTAATTTTTATTTTGGTTTTCATTAGGTCACGTGATATTTTTGGCCAATGATATTGCATACAAATTTTTTTAAAAAAAATAAAAAAATTTAAATCGAAAAATAATTGTTGTCCTAGAACCGCACAGGTCCAATTACCGTGTTTACAAAATATTTTTTAAAAATATTAATATTCATAAAAGTTATGAAACTTTTATTAAAAATTTATGAAATCTCAAAACCTAAAATTTTGTATTTTATTAGACGCGCATTGGCCTAACTAACATTCAAAATAAAACATTTCGCGAAAATTCTCAGTAAAGCAAAAGTTTGAGGTAATTTTTATTTTGGGTTTAATTAGGTCACGTGATATTTTTGGCTAATGATATTGCTTGTAAATTTTTTGAAAAAAAATCAAAAATTTTAAATCGAAAAATAATTGTTGTGTTAGAACCGCACAGGTCCAATTACCGTGTTTTACAAAATATTTTTCGAAAATATTATTAAAATTTTATGAAATCTCAAAACCTAAAATTTTGTATTTTATTACACGCGCATTGGCCTAACTAACATTCAAAATAAAACATTTCGCGAAAATTTTCAGTAAAACAAAAGTTTGAGGTAATTTTTATTTTGATTTTCATTAGGTCACGTGATATTTTTGGCCAATGATATTGCATACAAATTTTTTGAAAAAAAAATAAAAAATTTTAAATCGAAAAATAATTGTTGTGTTAGAACCGCACAGGTCCAATTACCGTGTTTACAAAATATTTTTCGAAAATATTAATATTCATAAAAGTTATGAAACTTTTATTAAAAATTTATGAAATCTTAAAACCTAAAATTTTGTATTTTATTACACGCGCATTGGCCTAACTAACATTCAAGATAAAACATTTCGCGAAAATTTTCAGTAAAACAAAAGTTTGAGGTAATTTTTATTTTGGGTTTAATTAGGTCACGTGATATATTTGGCCAATGATATTGCATACAAATTTTTTTAAAAAAAATAAAAAATTTTAAATCGAAAAATAATTGTTGTGTTAGAATCGCACAGGTCCAATTACCGTGTTTACAAAATATTTTTCGAAAATATTAATATTCATAAAAGTTATGAAACTTTTATTAAAAATTTATGAAATCTCAAAACCTAAAATTTTGTATTTTATTAGACGCGCATTGGCCTAACTAACATTCAAGATAAAACATTTCGCGAAAATTTTCAGTAAAACAAAAGTTTGAGATAATTTTTATTTTGGTTTTCATTAGGTCACGTGATATTTTTGGCCAATGATATTGTATACAAATTTTTTGAAAAAAAAATAAAAAATTTTAAATCGAAAAATAATTGTTGTCCTAGAACCGCACAGGTCCAATTACCGTGTTTACAAAATTTTTTTCGAAAATATTAATATTCATAAAAGTTATGAAACTTTTATTAAAAATTTATGAAATCTTAAAACCTAAAATTTTGTATTTTATTACACGCGCATTGGCCTAACTAACATTCACGATAAAACATTTCGCGAAAATTTTCAGTAAAACAAAAGTTTGAGGTAATTTTTATTTTGGTTTTCATTAGGTCACGTGATATTTTTGGCCAATAATATTGCATACAAATTTTTTTAAAAAAAAATAAAAAATTTTAAATCGAAAAATAATTGTTGTGTTAGAACCGCAGAGGTCCAATTACCGTGTTTACAAAATATTTTTCGAAAATATTAATATTCATAAAAGTTATGAAACTTTTATTAAAAATTTATGAAATCTTAAAACCTAAAATTTTGTATTTTATTACACGCGCATTGGCCTAACTAACATTTAAGATAAAACATTTCGCGAAAATTTTCAGTAAAACAAAAGTTTGAGGTAATTTTTATTTTGGGTTTAATTAGGTCACGTGATATTTTTGGCCAATGATATTGCATACAAATTTTTTTTAAAAAAATAAAAAATTTTAAATCGAAAAATAATTGTTGTGTTAGAATCGCACAGGTCCAATTACCGTGTTTACAAAATATTTTTCGAAAATATTAATATTCATAAAAGTTATGAAACTTTTATTAAAAATTTATGAAATCTCAAAACCTAAAATTTTGTATTTTATTAGACGCGCATTGGCCTAACTAACATTCAAGATAAAACATTTCGCGAAAATTTTCAGTAAAACAAAAGTTTGAGGTAATTTTTATTTTGGTTTTCATTAGGTCACGTGATATTTTTGGCCAATGATATTGTATACAAATTTTTTGAAAAAAAAATAAAAAATTTTAAATCGAAAAATAATTGTTGTCCTAGAACCGCACAGGTCCAATTACCATGTTTACAAAATATTTTTCAAAAATATTAATATTCATAAAAGTTATAAAACTTTTATTAAAAATTTATGAAATCTCAAAACCTAAAATGTTGTATTTTATTACACGCGCATTGGCCTAACTAACATTCAAAATAAAACATTTCGCGAAAATTTTCAGTAAAACAAAAGTTTGAGGTAATTTTTATTTTGGTTTTCATTAGGTCACGTGATATTTTTGGCCAATGATATTGCATACAAATTTTTTGAAAAAAAATAAAAAATTTTAAATCGAATAATAATTGTTGTGTTAGAACCGCACAGGTCCAATTACCGTGTTTACAAAATTTTTTTCGAAAATATTAATATTCATAAAAGTTATGAAACTTTTATTAAAAATTTTTGAAATCTTAAAACCTAAAATTTTGTATTTTATTACACGCGCATTGGCCTAACTAACATTCACGATAAAACATTTCGCGAAAATTTTCAGTAAAACAAAAGTTTGAGGTAATTTTTATTTTGGTTTTCATTAGGTCACGTGATATTTTTGGCCAATGATATTGCATACAAATTTTTTGAAAAAAAAATAAAAAATTTTAAATCGAAAAATAATTGTTGTGTTAGAACCGCACAGGTCCAATTACCGTGTTTACAAAATATTTTTCGAAAATATTAATATTCATAAAAGTTATGAAACTTTTATTAAAAATTTATGAAATCTTAAAACCTAAAATTTTGTATTTTATTACACGCGCATTGGCCTAAATAACATTCAAGATAAAACATTTCGCGTAAATTTTTAGTAAAACAAAAGTTTGAGGTAATTTTTATTTTGGGTTTAATTAGGTCACGTGATATTTTTGGCCAATGATATTGCATACAAATTTTTTTTAAAAAAATAAAAAATTTTAAATCGAAAAATAATTGTTGTCCTAGAACCGCACAGGTCCAATTACCATGTTTACAAAATATTTTTCAAAAATATTAATATTCATAAAAGTTATGAAACTTTTATTAAAAATTTATGAAATCTCAAAACCTAAAATTTTGTATTTTATTACACGCGCATTGGCCTAACTAACATTCAAAATAAAACATTTCGCGAAAATTTTCAGTAAAACAAAAGTTTGAGGTAATTTTTATTTTGGTTTTCATTAGGTCACGTGATATTTTTGGCCAATGATATTGCATACAAATTTTTTGAAAAAAAATAAAAAATTTTAAATCGAATAATAATTGTTGTGTTAGAACCGCACAGGTCCAATTACCGTGTTTACAAAATTTTTTTCGAAAATAATAATATTCATAAAAGCTATGAAACTTTTATTAAAAATTTATGAAATCTTAAAACCTAAAATTTTGTATTTTAATACACGCGCATTGGCCTAACTAACATTCAAGATAAAACATTTCGCGAAAATTTTCAGTAAAACAAAAGTTTGAGGTAATTTTTATTTTGGGTTTAATTAGGTCACGTGATATTTTTGGCCAATGATATTGCATACAAATTTTTTAAAAAAAAATAAAAAATTTTAAATCAAAAAATAATTGTTGTCCTAGAACCGCACAGGTCCAATTATCGTGTTTACAAAATATTTTTCAAAAATATTAATATTCATAAAAGTTATGAAACTTTTATTAAAAATTTATGAAATCTCAAAACCTAAAATTTTGTATTTTATTACACGCGCATTGGCCTAACTAACATTCAAGATAAAACATTTCGCGAAAATTTTCAGTAAAACAAAAGTTTGAGGTAATTTTTATTTTGGTTTTCATTAGGTCACGTGATATTTTAGGCCAATGATATTGCATACAAATATTTTGAAAAAAAATAAAAAATTTTAAATCAAAAAATAATTGTTGTGTTAGAACCGCACAGGTCCAATTACCGTGTTTACAAAATATTTTTCGAAAATATTAATATTTATAAAAGTTATGAAACTTTTATTAAAAATTTATGAAACCTTAAAACCTAAAATCATGTATTTTATTAGACGCGCATTGGCCTAACTAACATTCAAGATAAAACATTTCGCGAAAATTTTCAGTAAAACAAAAGTTTAAGGTAATTTTTATTTTGGGTTTAATTAGGTCAAAAGGTCGCGCGAACAATTCAATGTACGCGAAATAAAAAATTTTTTTTTTGTTCTTTTATTTATTTTCGAAAATTTCTTTATCTTGAGCAATAGTTATACCAAAACACTTCTAAAAAAATTTAAAAATCAATGTCATAAATTTGTCATAACTCTCGGAAATATTAATGTTTGCTAAAATTTTTTGCAAGCACGGCTATTAGAACAGTGCGGTTTTATTGGTATAGTTATCTTTTGATTTAAAAAAAAAAATAAAATTTTAAACTTTTTTACTAGTGTGCTAGGTCACGTGATCATAGGACCGGCCGTATGTACGCAAAATACAAAAAAATTGGTAAGTTGATTATTTTGAGGAGTCTAAGTTGGAAACCGAACTCAGTACTGAGAGTTGTTGTGGGCCCTTCGCACTGAGCTAACTGCCTCGACCTTTCAATGATGCAAAATTGTATACATAGCTTAAGTAAGCACTTGTAATAATAAAAAAACTAGATTTATTTGATAAATAAAATATGGTTCGAAAATATTTGATTATTTTTAACATAAATTTTTATAAATAAAAAAAGATATGCATAAACATTAACTAAGAATATTACAAACCTTTAATTTTTAATAAACAAACAAGCATTTATATATATAATACAAACAAAAACTAATATTTAACCCAGTTTTAAGTTGGTGATATTAGGATATAAATTATAGTAAATTTTAAATTCTTAAAATTGATTTTTATTAAATAAACAAGCATTTAAATATAATAAATAAACGAAAATTATTTTTCTAATATGTTTTTTAATTACTTATATTATAAAATACATCATACCAAATTTTTAATGCTTAATGTCGAACTTTAATTTTTAATGAACAAACCAGCATTTAAATATAAAAAATAAACAAGAATTCTTTTTTAATTTATTTTCGAATTATAAATATTATAAGATAAAACCGACCAAAATTTAAAAACCTAATAACAATCTTTAAATTTAAATAAACAAACACCTATTAATTAGTAATTAGTGACAAAAATTAAATTCGTTTTTGAGTTACTAGTATCATGATATACAATTGACAAAAATTTAAAAAAATTAATAACAACCTTTAAATTTTAATAAACAAACACTTATTATTAAGTAATTGGTGATAAAAAATAAAATTTTAATTTATTTTTAAGTTAGTAATATCATAATATACAATTGACCAAGATTTAAAAAATTAATAACAACCTTTAAATTTTAATAAACAAACACCTATTAATTAGTAATTAGTGATAATTAAATGTCGTAAGTAGGAGGTTTGCGATTCGTTGGGATAATAACAAACATACTAAAAATTTAGAACTTTTAGTTTTAAAGAACAAAAGTTATCGTCTTTCAAAATTCTGACTAGAAAGAATAAAAACAATAATAATAATAAATACACTGACAATAACAATATGTTTCGAAATCTAAGATTTCGAACCATAATTATATCACCACCTACCCACGGGGTGTGACGTCATCGAACATTTGGTTTCGCATAAAAAATATCTAAAAAATTAAAATGGCCCTACAAACATATTTTTGAATAATTTGTCAAAAATGATTAATAACCAAAAACTTTGTGACTTTTTTCGAGTTATATTGTCGTAGCTAAAAATCAAAAAAAAATGTAACAATATCAATTAAAACAAAGGTTAAATCGTGTTTATGTTATGACTATTAACTTAATGTTGACAGTAATGGTTATTTTTATCACTTTGTTTATAAAGCTGTATCAGCATCTACCTAAGTAACTCTATGACGTAACCGAAATACTAGTTTGTTTAAAATGTACCAAAAAAATTATCTTTCTCATTATAACCCCATTAGCCTAACGAACCTATTTTTAAAATATTTTGTCATATCTTTATAACACAAAAAAAGTTAAGACACTTTTACTGATAAATTGACATTTTTTAAAACACGATTTGGCATATATTTTTTAAAACGCATTGCCCTAACTAAAATTAAAGAGAAAAAATTGGAACAAGACGTATTAAAACAAAAGTAACATTGTTTTTATGTTTTGACTATTAACTTGATTACAACGCCTTATCAGCGCCTACCCACGTGACTTTGTGACGTCAACGACAATACCATTTTGTATAAAAATGCATCAAAGATTTTTTTTTAAATCGAAAATTAACTTTCCCATTATAACGGTAGTAGCCTAGCGAACACATTTTTAAATTTTTTTGTCATATTTTTTATACACAAAAAAGCTATGACACTTCTACTGATTAATTGTTATTTTTCAAAACACGATTTAACGTTTATTTTTTAAGATGCATTGCCATAACTAAAAGAAAAAAAAATCGTGAAAAGTCGTATTAAAACAAAAGTTACGTTGTTTTTATGTTATGACCATTGACCTGATTATAACGCCTTGTCAGGACTTACTCACGTGACTCTGTGATGTCACCAACAATTCCAGTTTAAATTTGATAAAATGCGTCAAAAAAAATTTTAACTCGAAAATTATCTTTTTTTATTATAACCGCAGTAGCCCAACAAAGATATTTTTAAAATATTTTATCACATTTTTAATACACAAAAAAGTTATGACACTTTTACTTGGAAGTGTCATCTTTCAAAACACGATTTTAAATATATTGTTAGAAACGCATTGACCTAATTAACATTGAAGAAAAAGAAATTCGTAAGAATACTTTATAAAACAAATATTACAGCTCTTTTTTTTGCAGCGTTGATTGGTCACGTTATCGATTTTATGAATTATTTAGAATAAAAATAAAAGTTTAATTATATTTATGTTTATAGCTTTGTTTGGATTCGAACTAGCAACTTTTCGACCACGGGTCTGTCGACTAACGACATAATTAAGATGTTGTTTCACAAAATTACATTTTCGAAAGAACAATGGCTATTGTGACGTCATTGTTAGACGACATTAAACTATCAAAATATAATTTTTTTAATAGTCACCAACTGGATTCGAAATGATGACTTTTGATTAGCAGTCTGAGCACTTACGCACATAGCTATTGTGGCTGTGTTTAAATAGTTACAATTTTACAACGGCCTAACTAACATTCAATATAAAACAATTCGCAAAAATTTTCAGTAGAACAAAAGTTTAACTAACATTCAAGATAAAACAGTTAGCAAAAATTTTTAGTAGAACAAAAGTTTGGGCTAATTTTTATTTTGGGAATGATATTGCATACAAATTTTTTGAAAAATAAATAAAAAATTTTTAAATCAAAAAATAATTGTTTTGTTAGAACCGCATAGGTCCATTTAACGTGTTTACAAATTATTTTTCGAAAATATTAATATACATAAAACTATGAAACTTTTATTAAAAATTAATAAAATCTTAAAACCCAAAATATTATATTTTATTAGACGTGCATTGGCCTAACTAAAATTCAAAATAAAACATTTCGCAAAAATTTTTAGTGAAACAAAGGTTTAAGCCAATTTTTATTTTATGTTTAATTAGGTCATGTGATATTTTTGGCCAATGATATTGCAAACAAATTTTTTTTTTAATAAAAAAATTTAAATTAAAAAATAATTGTTCTGTTAGAATTAACAAATTATAAAAATAAAACTTATCAAAAACAAAAAATAAATAAATACCTGTAATAACTAATCTTTTTTTACTTGTTATTAAATATAATAAAATGAATTTGGCCAAAAATTTTTATTATTTAAAAAGATTAATGTTCTCAAAATATCTGAACTTAAATTTTTTAATTATTTTTCCATAACATTTAGTAGTGGTAATAAATTTATTTCATTTTAGGTAAACAAATAAAAATAAATACTTGTTAAAATATAATAAATATAAAAATGAAAATCTTTTATATAAAAATCACAGTTTATAATAAAATTCACAAAATAATAAGTTTAATCAAAAATTTTATAAATAATAATAAAATAATTTTTTTCAATGTGAACCCACCTGTCTTAGTTTCTTCACAGGACAACTATTTTTAAGCAGCATAATAGCAATTTAAAAAATAAAATCAATTTATAATTTTATAAAACAAAAACACATACTTTCCAAAAAAAGTATATGATAATAAAAATATTGTTATATAATAAATAAATGTGTTGCTGCAATAAAAATAAGAACATATTGACTAAAACAAATAATTCCTTATAAATATATAGACATTTTAAATGCCTATTTAAATGCCTTAAACTATTAAATTATGTTTTTGTAATCAAGTAAGTAATAAAAACCACATCCTATGCTCACCCATGTGCCAAGCACAACTAAACAAATAACTGCAAATGCCCAATACGGAAATACACCACATTTTCGTACTGGGTATTTTATTGTTGTGTCAGTATTGTGCACAAAACAGCCTTGATTAGAGAAGTTCTCAAGGAGTTTGTTTTTGTTTTCAAAAAGATCAAACAACCAGGTAGTAATGCAATTTTCTTTGTCTTCTAATCTTACATTTTTTCCAATAACTTCATAAGCTGGAATGACTCTATAACAAACATGTAACATTTTAAGTATAACATTAATGGTATTATAGCATTTGAAATATCATTAATATCAACATACAAGCAATAAAACATATCTGAACCTAAGTATAGAATTGTGTTTACAAATATTAAAGGCATAATGCCATATATTAAACAATATTTAAAGTATATATATACAAATTAAATTAAATATTTTTAAACTAAAACCAAACAAATCTAAATATACATAATGGTTCTTACCTGCAATGGATTGATATAGTTTGAGGGTAACCTAATAAACACTTGACAGAACTTTCTTGTGTTTTGTAAGCAATTGTTAAATCAACTATCCATTTTAATGGTTTGGTGGATGAATCAGTTAAACTTGATTTCCCTGTAATAAAACATTAGTAAAATAAAAAGTAAATAAAACCAGTGTTTGTAAAATATTTTAGATGCTAATTTTTTTCCTAGTTTCATATTATAAATAAAAATAATAATAAACTGATCACCTTTAATAGGATTTTCATCAGTTTGTTGTTGATAAGACACCCCTAATGTGTCAATAATTGTTTTAAATGCGCCAACCCTAGGTAGTGCTACATATTCCAATATTGGTAGGTCATGTTTTAATGCATATCTGTGAATTTAAAATAGTCAATTAACTTACATACCAATATGTTTAAAAAAAATGGGTAAAAATAATGTAAAACTTAAAAAAATATTTTTTTGTTGATTGAAAAAAAAACGAAAACTATAACCAGAATAAATGAAGTTATTACAAATAACTTTATTCTAGTAATTTGAAATCTTTAATTACCTTTGGCTTGAAGCCTTTCTTTTTCTTAAAAACCCACCTTCAGCAAATAGTATTAGCCATTTTTTTCCCTTCTTCTTATTTGAAATTAAATTTTTCTGCAGAAGAATCGGCATTTCATTTTTGCAGGTTTCAGAATTAAAACCCAATACACCAACCTTGGAATATTGTTTTGCGTTAACGGGCTGTAAAACATAATAAAAGAATAAACAAATAATTTGTTGATTTTTTTAAGATCTTCTTTGCTATTTCACTACATAGCTAAACACTTTTAATATAAAAATGTTAGTTATACGTATACATTATAATTTTTTACAAAACTCTCCAAATCAAATATTGATTTTACATTTCCTAAATTATAAATGTACACATTTAAAATCAATCAATAAACAAGGAAAACCTACTAAAATAGATAGACATATAATCAATAGACAAATAAACATCAATCAAGATTTATTTATGTGGATATTTAAGTAAAATTGTACAAACCAATTAACAGAAACATTATTTTTAATAAGTTAATAATTTTTATGTAGGCTTGAAGTTGGGTTTAACTAATTTACCTGAAGTAAAAAGAAATCTCCATGGCCTTTTGAAGTCCAACCAACTGGGGAAAATTGAGCAATCCAATCCATTACCCAGTTAGTTTTACCAAAAACCTTACCATGACCCTATAAAACAATTTTGCAATACAAATTTTACCAGTCAAATATAGTTTGATGTACAATCGAAAAAGAGAAATTTATTTTAAACCTTAAATCTTTAAAATGTGTGCCTTACTACAATAATATTAAAAAAATGTTTTTTTTTTAACTTACCTGAAAAAATCTAAGTAAAGCCCCAATATCACAGTAACATTGATGGTTGGGAAGAATTAAAGTTTCCTCTCCAACACATTTTGACCAATCATCACCGCTTATCAACACTGTTTTGTATAAATAGAGGTTAAGATAGGAAAACTAACTTTAAGATGTTGTGTTAATACAGAACCATAGCTTTTGTACTTCAATGGTAACTAACAAAAGTCGATGACATAAGGAATAAAAATAAAAAAAGACTTCTCTAGTATAAAAAAACTTGGCTTACCCTCAAAGTTGCTGAGCTGTAACTCAGCAGCAACTATGCCCAAAAATGAGTTGAACATTATTTCTTCAAATTTCCAAAACAAAGATGGGGCTATAAGTCGTAATGGCTAATAAAACATATTTATTTGGATTCTTAATTTTAAAAATAGATTTTTTTGAACTAATAATTAGCTTAACTTTTGGTGCATATTAAAAAAACATAAAATTGTTGTAACCTTTAAAATTTCTTGCATACTTTTATACATATTTTTTAAATAATATAGGCAGAACAAAACTATACAAATTACAAACCTGTAGTAAAATATACCATACCACATAAGCAGCAGGTGCCATCAGTTGACATACAAAAAATAGAATAAGCAAAAACGGGAAATTAATATACCATAGTATCTTTTTACATGAATCATTCTTAAACATTTTTGCAATATTTAGCCCTAAGTTTACTAGAACCCTATAAGCATTCTGACTTATAAATACAAATATCTGTAATTTATACTAGATTTTTAGTACAGGCGCATTTTCAATACTAATCAGTGTTGCTATTTAGTAGCAATAATCAAACACTAAGATTTTTCTTTATTTTAATTAAAAACATACCATACGATCAATACATCTTAGACACGCTAATGAACGCTGACAGATAGGGGATTAAAATACCCAATAACGATTACAGGATTATGGCTAGAAGTAAACGTAATCGCATTTAAATATAACAGTGCTAACAGAAACACACTTTTTATAGTACTTATAACTAAAGTTGTTTTGCATTACTTACGGAGCAAACTACCATTAATTGAAGTTGAGGCTAAGACACGAACGACTATGGCTACCTTTACAGTTCTAATTAGAATTTTACATAGTTAACGGACATCTTTTAAACGATCGATCTGAAGTTAACGACTTTAACTGCCTTTACGTTGAACATGAATAATCAATACGAAAAAACATATTAAAACGTTCGGCAATGTAAGTACAAAGTAATAAATTATACATTACTCTAATATAATATCACTTTTTAATCTGACAGCTTTAATACATTAATTTTTAATAAAAACATTTTGGCGTTAAATTTAAATTTCACTTCTGCACGCGACTCTCTTTATTGTTGTTTACAATTTTATCTATAGTTACTGAATTCTGATTGGCCGAACTTTTACGGTCAAAAGGATATAAATCATAACACGCTCATATTTACGGACCACGTGGTAGGTGTTTGTCCTCAGAGTAAGAAAAGATTTACAGACAGTTGTGATTGATTTTTATATATGTTAGTGTAGCATAGTTATTGGTTTATTTTACTAATTTTGGACTCTTTCCTGTTTTTATAAAAGTATAGCATAAATTTGTATACTTAAAAAGTTTTTAACAGGTAAAATGAACTATGCAACACCAGTTTATACGCATGTCAGAAAATATGAAAATGTTTATGAACCAGCAGAAGACACATTTCTATTTTTGGATGCTCTAGAAAACGAAATCGAGTTTATAAACAAAATAAAGTAAACAATTGTTGCAAAAAAAGTTATAGATTAATGCTTTTTTGTACACTAAAAATGAATTTCAATTGAAAGTTGTAAATTCTTTTTTTTATAATGATATGCTTTAAATGTTTGGAGTTCATT
Source organism: Corella eumyota (assembly GCF_963082875.1). NCBI lineage: Eukaryota > Metazoa > Chordata > Ascidiacea > Phlebobranchia > Corellidae > Corella > Corella eumyota. Next base: position 9,484,500 of record NC_137491.1, read on the forward strand.
ATACAACTTAATCTTGTATTACATTTTTTATAAATTATTGATTGTAATTTTAGACCACTAATCTCACTTGAAATTGGAAGTGGTTCAGGAATTGTTACAACATTTTTGTCGAAATTATTGAAAACAAATTGCTTTCATATGTATGTTATATATGTTTATTATCCTAAAAACAAGGATTAAAAATAACTTAAAAATCAACAGCAAGAAATATATGAATCTAAAATACTTATTGTAATTTACAGATGTACAGATCGAAATGAAGATGCATGCCTATGCACTTGCGAGACTGGTTATAGTAACAATGTACCCATTTACTCAATAACTACAGATTTGGTACATAAATATTCAGTTTTAAGTAATAGTTTATGTTTTGTTAAATGTCTTACAAAGTTTAAAGATAACAAATTTAAAAACTCTAATGTTTTTTACGATTTAAAAAATATCAATTTTGTAACAAAATTTTTAAAACTAATTGCCAATTTAATTTTTTGGGTATTCTTAGGTCCAAGGACTTTTACCAAGACTTAAACATACTGTTGACATTCTACTATTTAACCCTCCCTATGTAGTGACACCATCTGATGAAATTAAATCAAATGGTTTATCTGCATCATGGGCTGGAGGTTTGAATGGGCGTGAAGTTATGGACCGTTTATTTCCATTAGTGCCAGAATTACTATCCCACAGGTAGTTTAACATTTGTTTAATTTTTATTTTAATAACAAAAATTTTATTTTAGTAATCGACATTACTACCATTTTTATTTTAAAGGTTATAATTAGGTTAAATAAATAATAGTAAAATCAATTTATATTAAAGCTTTTATACTCTTACTTTTCAGGGGAATATTTTACCTGGTAGTTATCAAAGAAAATAAACCAGAAGAAATCTCACAAATATTTCAAAAACTAAATTTTAAAAATGAAATAGTTTTATCAAGGCGTAGTGGGCCCGAGTTTTTATCAATTATGAAATTTACAAGAAAATCTGTTTCTTGATATTTTAAAACAGGGCAGCTTTGTTTGCCCTTGTTTTCAGTATTGCTATTTTTGTTGCTTGTTAAAATTGAAAAAAAATGCGGGGCTAATATTACAAAAAATTTTAAAAGTATATCATTTTTAATTTTAAATTAAAAAATAAATTATTTTCAACAGATGTTTAGAAATATTTGATTAATTAAATGTCTTTCAAATGTGACCTTTTTATGTGTTTATACTACACAATATTGTATGTCTTTAATGATGTGGTGTCTTTTAAACAATAAATATCACATTACAACACGAGCTTCAGTATTACTTTACACAAAGCATAGCTAAGTAACAAGATGGCAAAACATTTAATTATTGTTATAAGATATTGTATCGGCAGCATCTTACAAATTTAAATGGCCAGAGCAGACAAAAAATGTAGAACAGAATTTTAGTTTAAAAATGTGTTTTAGACAGTCCCAGAAATCTATTTTTTCATATATAAATTTTATTTATCTATAAATTTTTATTATGTTTACCAAATATTGACTAAAACTTGAACCTATCATAAGTATTTAAAGGTTAAAACAAAAAAAATAAAAATGTCTGGAATTGCAGATGCCATTCGATTAAGGGAATTTACAAATAGACATCCACAACTAACAGTCAGTGATGTAGGAACAACAACGTAAAATACCAATTATATATTTATAAAAATAGACCTAGATAATAATTAAAATGCTTTTATACAAAGCCATACAGTAATAAATAAACAAACTATACAGCATAACATTTCAAGCAATTTTTTGTTGAAAATAAACTAGTCGGTTTCCCGCACAAGTATTATTCACATTGATTAAACTTAAAAATATCAAGACACCCACATAAATTAAACCAGTTTAAAACAAGTAAAATTATATTATAACCGAAAGTTTTTTGTTTAGTGCCCCAATTATGGGTGAAACAGTTCAAGGATTATATGTTTGTCAAGTTGGAAGAATACATCGAAATAATCCAAAACAACTGTAAGTTATTTAGAACTTTAAAGAAACCCATAATTCAAAAACTTTTAAATCATATATACCAATGCTTTTCTATTTTGATAACTTCTGAACCTTGAAAAATTGAGACAATAAATGTATTAATACGATATCCAAAATCCATAGAAAAATTCTTTGTCAACATTGCATAAGAGTGATATACTAATCTTATAACTAAAAGAAAAAAGTTATTTATATATATTTCAACCTTAACATTTATACTAGTTTAAAACTGTATCATTGGTTAAACAGAAAAAAAACAAGGAATTTTTTAAAAAGTATCTCGTCATATTTTAAACTTAGTAAAATCAGCCCAACTTTCATTTGTGGTGACTGCACTAAATTTAAGTTGCATTAAACATATTTTAATGTTTAGTGTTTCAAAAATCAAATATGATTTATCCTGGCCAGATTTGTCAGAAATTGGTCCCATAGAAGTTGGGCCTTGGAATCAATTTGAAACAACTTATGACCTAGACTTCCCTACTGGAGTTGGTAGGAAATTTATTGCTTTATATTAGTATGTTTTATGATTGTATTAACTACAATGAAATAGACTAATTACGATACAAAACATATATTTTATTTCTTCTTTAAAGAAGAGATTTTTTAAAACTAAATTTTATGTACATTTATGTGTAACTTGCCCTAAAAACACAAACCTTTGAAAATTTACTTAATTTAACAGAACCTATCGACAAAATCTACACATCTACTTCACACCGGGCCCAGTTACCTGTTGGCGCTAAATCTCCACCTTCTCTTGAGTCTCTTAACCCCCTTATTGCTCACCCATTTTTACCCAACAACAACAGTCGTGACTGGAACAAAATTTCAGAAAAACTTTAATTTTTTGTAAATGTTTATTTTTGTTTTTCGACAGTGCCAATACAGTTAATTACAATATAGTTTTTGTATGACAATATTAAATATGTTTTAGAGTCAGAAATTTAAATTAGTAGTTTATGAAAAAAAAGACTTACAAATATGTCAAATATTTTTGAACAATATTTTGGCAGTGGGTCTACAACAAAAATAACACATTTTGTGTTGTGATAATTGGGCAATATATACCAAAATACAGTAAAGCTAGTTTTGATATTAGTCAGTGTGCAAAATGTTATCAGTTCAGGGTAGTTACAGCAAACCATAATTAATTTTGATTCTCAATATTTTTATGCAGCAATATGGTGGGGAAACATAATATTTAAAGACTAGAGGTTGAATACAAAAAAACACACACCACTTAAATAATATGCGTAGTCCTTAGTTCTTAAAAATAATTGAGATAAATGCCGTTGTATGTAATGTAAAAAAACAATACAACAGACATCTTTTATCAATAAAAAAATTATAAAATATTAATTACAGATGCCCTCTTGGATTTAAAAATATTATGTAAATTTGTAATAAAACATAAACACCAGCAATTTTTCCTTAAATCTCACATATTTTATAGTACATTTATATTACAAAAAGTACTAAAGCAGTGGTATAATTAGTCTTGGACTGATACAATAATTAACAATGAAACCAATTACCTTAAACACATTTTTTAAAGTAACAGCTGGTTTAAAATAACAAATGTTTTTGTTTAATAATTAACTAATTAATATCTAAACGAAAGAGGATATTATTGTATTGGAAAATGAAGCTTTGTATATGCCTGCTTTAAAAATATTAACAGCGGCATAATGCTCTTGTACCAGTAAGACGTCAATGGAAGAAGTAGCATAATAAACATATCATGGAATAAAGTAAAAAATCTTAAAAGTGGACGGACATATTATGGTTTGTTTCTTTTGTTTCACAAGTGTGGTTTCTCGTATCTGTAAGTTAACAGAAAAAAACATTCAATTAACAAAAATTAAAATTGGTAAAAAGAGATTTTAAAATTGTTTTGGTAAATGGTTTACTACTACACTTAGGTAGTTTTAAAGCAGAGTAAAACTTTTAATAAAAAAATTGCTTGATAAAAAAGTTTAAATAACTTTGTTAAATAGTTTACTAATTAAGGTAAGAAGGTATAAAGCATACTACTCATGCATGTTTATAACATAGATAACATATTATAAATACATGAATACATGCTGATTAATACACTATTTAGCAACTAAAACAATTATTTAAAATATTTTTTAGGGCTTAAATGTTATGATATTACTAAATTAAAGTAAAAAATAGGTAGCTTTAAAAAGATGTTAATCTTTTTATATATTTTTATTTCAATAAAGAGATTAATTTTGTTAACTTTTAATATATTAATATTAAAGAAACAGACAAGTTATAACAGTGATATCTACTTACATGGAAAAACCCTGTATCATGAAAGCATGCAAGTCAAAGATTTTTTTGTTAGAGGTTGGATTACAATATTTACAAATTTGGTTAATGAGTTAATGGGTATGTTAACCTAAATTAGTAAAAATTAAAGCAATAAAACTAAGAGTAATTATGTATATAAAAACATGCCTAAGCTTATAAGAGGTTAATAGATTAAAAGAAATTACATATATGTAAAATGCATAGAAAAAATGTTATGCCTAATTAATTATCTGCAATACTTAATAAAAATTCAAAAATGTATAGCAAAAGATTTTTCGGTCTTACCCAATAAAAACCTTAATACTTGACCCATTACTTATAGTCTAATATTTTATTTTTAAATGAGACTACAAAAATAAGTGTAAATTTTCAAATTAATTATACTGACTAGGTTTTATATATTGCAAACAACTCTAATTATTCAAGTGAATTGCTACATGCCAAACTATGTAAAAAATTGCTTGTTGATCAAATGATTTTGTGTAAAACCCTCACCTTGACCTAACCCTACTTAAAGTTGTACTTGACTATTTTTCCTCCGTAATTGTTGTCATAAAGGCTTTTAGTAAACATTTATTTTTATTGGTAAAACTACCATTTTTTGATTTTAAGAAATGTTTTTTAAGTTTACAATCCACCAATGAATATAAAGTTATGTCATTTTACAATAGGTTATTAAAAAATAGGCCTTACATGCACTAATATTTTATTTATATACTACACCCTTAACTATAAAAATCAAAAAGAAAGCAACTTTCTATGACTTAAATTATGACAAAATTTAAACTAACCAAAAAAGTCATGGATTAAGTATTTACATAAAATCTATAAACACAAAACTGGTAACAGTGATTTAAAATTATTTTCTACGTAGAAAAGGTTGAAAACTTACGAGTGTAAACCATGAACTCCCCCTTCCACTTGTGCAGAAGTTGATCTTCGTTCTAATTTGAGTTCACCACTATACATCATTGATCTAAAAGATTTAATCAACGTTATAACGTTGTATCCCAGAATTCTCCAATTGACCCAATCAAAAGTGTTTTTTAAGCATTGCTAAGTTGTAATCTTAAACTATTAATAACCAGAACAAAAAAAACAAAAAATATTGTTTGTAAATAAATTTTAAAGCCTGGAATGTACACTACCTTGCCAAAAAAAAACAATAAATAAAAAAATAAATGTTTTGTTAAATTAACACTAGTTTAATGTAAAACTTAACCTACCTGAGTTGTGATAAAGATCTTGACCCAATATCTTGACACCCATGCTGTATACCAGCAAGCAGATAAGGGATAAAAGTGTGAACTGATCCTTTGTCCTGCACAGCTCCTGATACACCTTGTGCTACTCTTACCTTATCTTTTTCACTTAAAAAAAATTCTAAAGTTTAAATTTAGAATTCTGACTATAAAATTGTTGGTAATAGTTTATTAACTTTAAGCATTCAAAAACTTTTTTCAATTTAATTTACAACCTAAACATAGAGTAACATTAGTTACCCTGACCCAAAGTCAAGGCAGTTAGGGATATTATAGTTTTTGGCAGTTAGGGATATTATAGTTTATAGAAGTCTGAAAATTAATCTGCCGATTGTTTTTTGACTCAGCAGGTGTTCAGACCGCCTATAGCACTTCACTTAAGAGTGATAAAGCACAAAAGCAATGGGGAATAAACGTTCTGTAAATAAAATGTTTTGAATAAATGTTCTGTAAATAAAATTACCTGAAATATCTGTTCTGGCTTCCCTTAGAGTCCATGGCATCCATTGATCCCATCCCCCGATATTTTTTCAATCTTATTCCATCGGAGTAAAAATATTCACCTGGTGATTCTGTGGTTGCTGCTAGCAGTGAACCCATCATAACTAAAAAAATAAAATTATGAAGTGTAAAAATGCTCCTAAAAATTAGTTGTGCATCCGTAAAAAAATGATTTTACAACTAAAGTTAATATATATATTTTATTTACTGAACTTGTTAAGTCTAACATAATTTGGTTATCAATGTGCCCTTTTTTATAAGTGTTTTGAATCGGTTTAATTTTTTTTTAAATTTAAAAAAAGTATTTTTACCACATTTTAGGACACATATAAATTTTCTATGTAAAAGCTCTGCTATCACCCTTTTACAAGACTATCTGATACCAACATAAAGGATCCAACTAATTTGAAAATTTTTTGATGTTTACCTGTTGAGGCTCCCAAACTAAGTGCTTTAGTAACATGACCAACATTTTGTATTCCACCATCAGCGATTACAGGAACATTGAATCTCCTAGCATATTCTGCCACTTTGTACACTGCAGTGGCTTGTGGTCGACCAACAGCCATCACTAAATAACAAAAAGTGGTTATGAGTTTCACTCAAAAATAAAATAACAGGAATTTTTTAATATAAGTTAGTAAAAAAGACCGTTATTGTGTTGTGTTTTTAATTTAATATGGGTGTTTAACTAAATGGTAGCGCAAAAAAAACAACAATTTTTTTAAAACAAATTTAAAAGTCACACAAAGAACATGTCCACAGAAAACCAATCATCACAATCAAACTTAAAAATATCAGGGTTGGAATATCTCACAAGCATGATACAAACAAGTTCTTGTTTATTAATCTCAATCAGTTTTCATGTTACCAATGTTATGCCTGTATTCAATAAGTGTGAATGTCAATAATACCACACAAGTAGTAACAGCTGCATTTGACATTTAATCCATGTCATTTAGCAGAGAAATCAATTCTATTATTAGACAAGCAGTTTTAAAATGTAATAAAAACAAGAAAAAAACAAACAAAATTCCCTGTACAAATCTTTTTTTGTAAAATGAGTTAAAAATTATTGACTTATACATTTCATTTCTTAATAAGTTTGAAAAAGCAAGCAATAAATCCAGATTAAAATTATTTTAAAAAAAATGTAACTACTAACTTTGATATAAACACACAATTGGTATAAGTTTTAAAAAAACACAATCGCCAAATTTTTTTATTCAAAAGTTTTGGACATTTTTAATAGTAATTATACTCGACTATGACTAATATTAATTTTAAGGTTATAAAAAGGACAAAGCAAGCTGGCATAAAATGATTGATCAAATAAAGTCGTCATAGACTTGCACACACTCTACAATAACTTACAGAAAGAACCAGAAACTGTTGGATCACCAAACCTTGTGATCTGTAACTTATCTGTAACAATACCTTTTTAAACCTAATGTTTAAACTAAAACAGGCTTGTTTTAAGAACTAAGATTGCTAATAAAATATTTTTTAAAATAAAATTGTGAACTTTGATTTTGCAATAATTTAAAAATTGCATTTGTATTAAATTTTACAGTTAAATGACTAAATTAAGAGGCTTCAGGGTTTAGAAAAAAATTTTAAAAGTATTTTGAGAAAACTAAAATTAATCTCCCCAAAACTTTGAAATTTAATTGGAAATGTTTAAAGACTACCTTCTTGGGTTATGCAAATACTTCCACTTCCCATACCAACTCTTAACCCATCAACACCAGCATCTATCAAGTTCTTTGCTTGTGCAGCAGTTACAACTGTCACAAAAAAATTAATTTACTGTAAATTTTTTGGTCTAAAATTTTGTAACAAGTTTACCATTTGAAGTGTTTTCCTCAAATATTTAGAAAGAATTTGCTTACCATTTCCACCAATAACTTGTAAATTGGGATATTTATGTTTGATGTATCTGACCATGTTTATTTGGTATATAGAGTTTCCTTGAGATGAATCCTATTAATATTTATTTTTAATTATATATTTAAAAATTTACGTAAAACAATACACAAAATTTTATAAGTCAATTAAATATTTAACATTAACATTAATATTGAAACAAACAACTATTAAAAAAACAAAACATTAAATAAATGTAAATATATGGCATTTAAATTTTTTCTGTTACTTCATTGCAAAATTATATTTTTAAAGATAAAAACTCACTAGGACAACTGCATCGACTCCCGCATCCACAAGCATCTCCAATCGATATTTATCTTCCTCCCTGGTGGAAATTGCTGCTCCACACAGGAGTTGTTTGTGATCATCTTTGGAGGCAAGAGGAAATTCTCTGTTCTTCTTCAGATCAGTTCGGGCAATTAGAGAAATTAATCGATCATCTTTGTCCACTATAGGAAGTTTTCCTGAAAAAAAGAAAATTGTTTATTTTAAAAAAACTTAAAAAACATATTAATGTAAAATAAATATTTATGTATGTCAAATAAATATAATATGTATGTAATAAAAATATTTTTAAACAAATGTGCAATAAAAAAAATCCAATTTTTAGGCAAATGTGTAATAACAAAATTATTTTAGACAATTTACAAATTTCTAGAGCACTTGATATAAAATTACATTTAAGCATTCTGTGAACTAGTTCATTAGGTCAAACTATCAAACAGCGAAAAATAAACTCTTACTGTCAAGTGTTGTGATTTAGTCTAGCACTGTGTTGAATTAGACTTCCTGACTATTGTTACTTTAATTATGTGTTATGACCAAGTCGGTACTGTTAATTAACTTTACCAAACAATATCTAATTACTTAAAATGCAAAAACTATTGTTAATAAATCAAGGAATATTAAACATTGTATATATATAAAAACTGTTTTTTTTAAATTTAAATATTTCAAAAATTTTATTATTAAGTAATTGATTATAAAAAAGTAGGACTAATAACAGGCATCATAAAACAAAATATTTTTTTTTAAATCAAAAAACACCTTACCCTTTTTACTCTGTGAAAGTATGTTGTTTGCTTCCTGCAATGTGACAGAAGTGTCGGCAGTGATTAACTTTGCCCGTGGAGTCATAACCTTTTAATTACATTAACACTTTTAGTTCAAGTGAAAGTGTGGTGATAACAAAAATAAAAAAGGTGTCATCGCTTAAATTTTATTTATAGTGTAAACATGTTGACAATGTAGTAAAATAGACAGTATTAAACATACTAATTATACTATTTTATTATATATTTGATTTTACTCTTAATTTAAAGTATTAAAATTGTTAGATGTACTATAATATAATTTTCAATTGGAAAATATATGAATAATCAATACCTATTATTTTTTTGAAATAATTTGATTTAATTATTTTTTGAACATGTGTAATGTGATAATAATTGCAAAAATAATTAATAATTCATAGTAATCAAATTCAATTGAACTTATTTAACCTTATAACAGATTTTAATCAATAAATCAGTCACATTTGCAATTTTTTTGAAACCTGTATGTTTGTAATTAAGACTTTTAAATTGTATTGAATATTACGAAGTTTCACAAACTTTCACTTATTTTTTTATTAAAAGTTGTTAAATGTCAATCTCTTACTTCTTCAAGTAAAGTATCTGCTTCTTCAGGTTTAAGAAAATCAAAATCCCTGGAAGATACCAAACCAACCAACTTTCCATTCAACGTTCCATCTTCAGTTATCGGAATGCCTGAGAACCCAAAAGTAGACTTAACCTGTAAGATAATATTTTATTAAAGTTAAAAAAAGGAAATTTAAAATATATATATACATACGCAAATGACATTTTAATCGCATGCATATAACATATGACATAAATTATTGATTTTTATACAAATGTTAAAAATTTACCTCTAGCACATCCCTTACTAAAGCTTTAGGACCAAGAGTGACTGGATTTTGAATAAAACCCTGCTCATATTTCTAAAAAACATAAAACAAAGTTAAGGGTCTATTGGGTACAATGCACGGTGATTTATTACTAAATAAATCTTAAAGTCCAATAAAAAACAAATAGGGAAAAAAGTTTTCATAAAGATATTTTACCTTTACCCTCCTAACTTCGCCAGCTTGAAATTCAGGTGTACAATTATGATGGATAACTCCAATTCCACCCATTAACTATATTTATATAAAATATAAGTGATACTACTTTAATACACAGAATGTAAAAATGTAACAATTTTCTGTAATGGTTAGCTTTTGTACTAAACAATAACCAAATAAACTATATTTAGTATACACATCTACTGGCCAATTTAACATTTATTTACAAAAAAAAAACTAATTTGTGTTTAAAGTAGGATTTGTAGTAAAAAACTTACAGCCATTCCTATTGCCATATCTGCTTCAGTAACAGTGTCCATAGGAGAAGATACTAAGGGGGTTTTAAGAGTTATTTTCTTTGATAATGCTGAAGTCAAATCCTTTATAAATACCAAAAACAAAATAACAATAAATGAAGTAGGCCATTTTATTTTGTTACTATTATGCAGTTTATAGTTTTTTTAAATTACAAACAAAAAGGTTTTACTTCAACTAATATTTTTACTTACCACTTGGTCCACAGAAAAGTCAATGAATCCAGGAAGAATCAGAAAATCACTATGAAATTTAAAAAAAAAAATTTTAATTCAATTAATTTAATTATTATTTTATTGTATGCCAGTATATGTTATAAAGGCTATATTTTTATTTTATTATTCCATATTACTGATAAAAAATTAAAAAATATGCCCTTAAAATATTCCACAACAAGACCTATAGTAAATAAAATTGTGATATTTTTTGCTTATATGCTGTACAACGCTTTGGGCAAGGTCAAAAGGTGCTTAAATGGCTAAAATTTTAGTAGAAATAAGAAAGTCGAGCTTTTACATTAAAAAAAAAACAATAACAAAAAAAAAATATTACTTACTTGTACGTTAACCCATCCCCACTGTTTAAAAGCTGTCCAGCAGTTAAACCATCTTCAGGAACATAACTTGTCTCTCCACTGATCAAATACTCCGCCATCTTACTACAAAAAAATAAACAGGGTAAATATGAAACCTTGTACAGTAAGAGCTACATAAAAAAATTAAATTTATTACAATACAGCTCTCTCTGGTACAGAAGTCAAAAGGTACGGCTATAAAAAAATACACTTATAAAAATAAAAAGTTTCGAACTGAACTAGTCAGCTAGTCGGCTAGTCCTTTTTTAAGTTACTTATATCAATATTTATTTTATGAATAACAATATGACAATACAATTTCCCCTGTAAAAACTTTATCCACATATTATGACAATGGACACTAATACTTTTACAGTAAAAACTATCCAATACAAATGGACAAACGAATTACGATAGCATTTTTCAGTTTTTATTCTATATCACTATCAGATTACGTAATTTAAATAACAGTAATAAATAACTAAAGTAATTAACATTTTTAAGCTGGCAAATACCTCGGCTTTGTTAAATTATCCAGCTTACTTGATTACAAAACCTATTGTTCGAATAATATTGATTACAATAAGCCACGCGTTTTAGAATACGTCAACAACAATTTTTTTTTTAGATATAACGCGTGCTATGATATCTGCGATCAAGCGTTAAACCATAATATTGCAAACACGTGCAATTTGTTGTTTATCCCCCTTAGAAAGGACAGACTAATACAAAAATGATGCCCAGTAAAAATACCAGTATCTACAGTAGTTTAAATTACAATAACCTACTATTAGACTTCAAACTTTCAATACCTGAATAAAACTTTGAACAATGAACTTAAGGTAAAGAACGCGCAAATTCAAATCAACTTAAGATATGGTGTTTAGTAAGCTTTTAGCACAATTAAGTATTGCCTTAATCGCTTTACCAGACACCAAATCGTCTAAACTAATTTCAGAAATAAACAGCGACGACTTACTCTTGTGGCGAGCGATCCAGCACCCGGTTGAAGTAACTGCGCATGCGCTTAGTGGTCGATGTGGTTGTATAATAATCACATTCGTTTGGTAAACCGATTAAAATCGGCTGCGTTGGAGTTTCTTTGGTACAGCCCTCAATTTCATTTATATTTGTTAACATATTTGTAAATCTTCAATTTTATTTACGATTCTACTTTTTTGTATCTGTAAATAAACAAAATTTTTATGTAAATACACAAAGTCAAAACTTACATTTTATTACACGAATTGAATTGTTTAAAAATGTATTTTTCCTAATGAAACAACAAAAAAAAACACATTAAACTAGTAACGATCTCATTTTAACAATAATAACTATATATTTGAAAATTTTAATTTCTAAAACTCACTGTTAATTTTTTAATAAAAATTTTCCTTTTTCATCTTATGTAAATTAATAATGAATGTAAAACTATATTTAAGTAACAGAAACTTCAATTTAGTAACAATTTGCCATAACCATTAAATCTGCATAAACAAACCTACACAACAGCATTCGACTTAAACCAAACAAAAATTCAGAATCCTTCACATAAGAAATTAAACTAAAATAGGGCTTAGCTACCTCACGCGGCTTAATCGTTTGTTTTAAGTGATTGCTTTAGGATTAAGGCATACGTGTAATTAAGTAAAATTGCGGCAAACGCTTGGGCTAAGTAAGGTTTAAGCACAATTGCATTTTGCACTTACAATTCGTATTTTATACGCGTAGGCTATTATGCAAAAAATTTCACCTTTTTGTAGCGAACCTTACTAACACATTCAATTACTGTTTTTTCCTTTCTTTAAAATGTTATTCACCTGACTACAATTACGCTGCTAGTTTCTTTTTTATTTAAAACACAAATTATTGACAACTGAAATATTAAAAATTTCTGACATACTTACTATTTTTTCTCCCTTCAAAAACGTCAAATTTTATCTAAAATCGTATCGCAGATGTATAGGGGCCTAATGTAAAAATTATAGCATCCAACTACACGTTTAAGTCAAGTACAACCAAACTTAACGCTTTGATCAATCAGATAACAAAATATAAGTGCAAATTTAAACCATAAATGGGCATAATTTTTGATCGGTGTCAGCAGAACTTGATTTGACTTTGATTTTTTACATTATTTTCTAAGCAATTTAGTCTTATCGCGATTAGTGATTACAACGATATGCGAATAAACATAACGATTTGCGCCCTTCAAGTAACGGTCACTTACTATTAAATAACACAAGTTAATAAGCTTGCTTGGTATTGCCTTACACTTAAAGTCTAATTAACTGTCAATGCTGGTATGCTACAAGGCAATAAAATAATTTTTGAAGTCAGACGGGTTTAAAGTAATTAGCCGTGGTAAGACACAATATAAACTATACACAATCAGACTATAGGCAAAAAACAAGAGAACGGAACATTTTAACTGTTGCTGCTACCTAATAAGAAAATGCCCATAGAATAAAATTACAAAATTAGTAACAAATGTTAATTTTATTTAAAAAAAACGACAGTAACAAAATTTGGTTTAACACTTTTTAATTATTATTATTTTTAAAAGATAGAATGTAAAATTTTATGTTAAAATATTTTATAGCTTGAAAATAGGATAAACATTGGTTAAACATTAAAACGCAACAAATTTTAAAAATAAAAAAATAAATAAGATTAACAGAATTAAACAGTAAAAGTACGTTATAAAAATTAAAAACGTAAAACAACTTGAAGAAATACGGCCTCTTTAAAACCCTAACTATACACAACAAAATTTAAGCATAATATTATTTGACTCTTGTTTAAATCGCAATATTCCTTTTTAAATTTGCAATTTTTTAATCTTTTTTCGGAGAGCTTTGTGTAATCTGTCTTAATCGCTTAATAGATTTCATCTAATCTAGCTTAAATTGTTGTTTTTCGTAAAAAGACATCAAATTTTCGCCACAAAACAGTGTACGGCGCCGCAAGTACGCTTTAACCAAACCGACATCTAACTTAAACAGCGTCTCCTTTTAAATGCTCAGGCATTTCGACTTCACCGGGAGAGGTCGCAGCGGAGGCGTGGTTGCTTTCGTTAATAGTTCCGTATTGTCCGATGAACGACCCATCTTCGTCAAACTCCTTTGCATCTGCGTCAGCAAAAGCATCGATAGAGTCGCCTCCTACACTGTCACCCCGTGTGCGAAGCGGAGTTGTCAATTGTAACCCCGCCAGAGGGGTAGGGGGGTTACCGTTGTTTTGATTATCGTTTAATTCGGGGGTCAGAGGTTGTTTTACATCATTGTCTTTTTCAACGCTGAAATATAATAAGGTCATTAAAGGTTGTTTTTTTTTCGTTTAGTTTATAAATATTAGACCAATATCAAAATTAGTTTGGGTTTTAAGAGAAAATAAAATTATACTTACATTCTTCTAACGAAAGCAAAAATAAAGTAACAGTTAGTTAATAAATAAAAAAAAACTTTTTATTTAAATAAATTAAGACCACCAAAATTTTAAAAACATAAATGATCAAATTATATAAATATATTTTTATTTAATTGCATATAACCAGACAACAATCTGCTATACACCCCTAAATACTAGAAAACATAACGTCACCCAAGTAAGTTATAACGCAATTTGGGTTTAACTCACTTGTATTCGCCGATGTCCTCGTTAATCGGTTGCGATTCCATTAATTGTTCTTCTTTTTCAGCAACTAAATTTGAAAAAAAAAAATTTTTTTGACTAAATTTGTCAGAAAATCAAGACCCGGAAAAGTCTTTATCTTACCTGAATATTTTCCACCCTTGCTTCTTTTGAGAAAGCAAATCGCAATTAGGACAACGACGATTAAAACAAGCAAACATATAACAACTATAAACCAAATTTCGCTTGTTATGCTTCCGGTTGCAGCTTCTAAAACAACCAAAAACAATTTTAAAATTTTGTGGAAGAAAATGAAAACATATCAAAAACTTTTATAAAATGTAGTCACTTTTTGCTTAAATGAAACTGATGTAATAGTTAGATTTGGGTATTGCTAAGTGCAAAGCGGGAATTATCCAAGACCAGTCAGTTTAGCCTTAATCTTTGTCGCTTGTTGACATAAACTTTTGATCGGATTACGTTAAAAACGTCAATCGAGTTAAAAATCAAAACTAATTCTGTGTTAAGTTATGTTATGCAACCGCAGTAGCCTAAGGCGATCACGCTTGCCGCCTTTTTGCGATTAGTTATCTGTGCACGACTTTATGGTGATAGAGATTTAAGGTATGTATAGGTATGTATATATAGATGAACATCCATAGGTGGGCTAAAATTATAAAAAGTAAACTATAAGACTAATCATAGTAGATTTAAAAAGCAATTTTAGAAAGTATGTTTAGAAAAAGCACAGTAAGTTTTTTTTTGGATAGTTAGAGCAAGCTATAAATATAATTTGCGTAAAACTAAAAGCACATTTTTGCCTGGTTTAAATCTAAAAGATTAATTTAAATATTTTGGAAGGATAATTTAAAAAGATTACGCACAGCTTATGTAATTTTTTTCACCTGCTTGCTCAGCACATTTTACAATTTATACGTCAAGTAGGTTTAAAATTTGTAAAACCAAACAATAGGCCTGTATAAATAATTACAACAGTATCTTGTTTACTAATTAGATGATTGTATTTACATAACAAAATCTTGTGGTAAAGCACTATATTATAGTAAAAAGATTTACTTTACCAACGCAAATTTCCTGTATACATTTTATCGTTGTATAAATATTTGTTTTCGTTTCGAGATTACACGCCATTGTTGAGACTGTGACAAACTATTTTTATCTGTTTCGTAGGTATTTAAGATCACACAGCAAAAGGTGTATCTTTTTTGCTGCATGCATGTAGTTACAGTTCATTGAAGAGGGTTGTGCAAAAGCACGTATTCGTGCAGAAACTATAACCGAAAGAAAAAGAACGGGCGAAGAGAAAACCAAGCTACAGAAATCGTGCTACTTTTGGCATTTTGTTCTCCCTTTGACTCTAAAATCGCAAAAATGTATAAAGCCTCACAGGCATGGTTATATTGGCTAGGCTTTTCCATGAGCGTATTGTGGTAATCGGCAGAATTGCGATAGATACATTTAACGCCAGGTTAACTCATCGATCGACAGTATCGCAAAATACAAGAAAATTTACATCATCAAATAACGGATATATTTCAGCAACCTGTGGATTATTATACAGCATTTGCTTTTTGCTATTTCTTCAAGTTAGTCTTTCGACAGGCCAGTCTACTTGCAGTGCTAGGTTTGGAGATATATCAGAAGTTTGCTTGGACGGACTACAACGAATTATTATGTTAGGTGAAGGCCCAAAAGCTCGGTATATGTGCGTAAGGATTCCAAAACGTCGAAAAGCTGGAGAACCACTTGTAGTAGGAGCTTGTTTAACACACCAAATAAACATTAACATAACAAGTAAGTTTGCATCGAGTTTGGCTAATTTTTTAAAGTTTTTTAACAAATGGATATAGGCCCATGGATGCTTAATGTGAGTTGGTTTGGAAAACATATGTGTTAAAGTTAATAAAAAGATTATATTACCAGATTCATAATGGAATGTGTTGTAGGGTCAATAGTATCGTAGCTACGATAAACAACATTAAAATAACTAGAATATTTATCATTGTTCAAGCTCTAAAAAAAATTTATCGGGTAGAAAATGGGTATAGTTGTGAAAAAACACGTGGGTTTAAACCAAAAAATTGTCAAGTAGTGATATCTATTCACCCTTAGCATGAGTTCAAACAACTTGAACTAAGAATGTTAAATATTTACGGGGGCTTTGTAATTCTAAGAAATAGCATAACTACCTATTTATGAACTATATAATCACTTGACAATTAATACTAAAAAAGCAAGCTGATAAATTCTTGGTGGCATTACATGAATTAAAATTACGAAACCAATAATTTTAGTTTTCGAAACTCTGCTGGCATTTTAATAAGAAATGTGCAAACATATTGGCCCAATAACTATAATGGCTTGTTTTTGGCCCTTTGAAAGTCGATTCTTTTCTACCAATTAAAACAATTTGAGGTTATTATGGTGCACTTTTCTTGTCAGCTTGCACAACAATTTAAATATTTACCAATGGTGATATGCTCAATTACCGGTATTTAACCATGCATGTTAAACTGACTGCTTGTCAAACTGCTGTATGGGCGTAAATATTGACTAGATATAAATTTTACATGTTTCTTTTTACGATAAATTTGTGTCTATGTATATTTACATAGGCATACCTAAAGCTTAAGAAAGTTGACACATTAAAAACAATTAATCTTGTGATGTGTTCGGTTAATCATTACTACTTTACTTATAAACGTTGCCAATCTATCCTTAAAATAATTTAACAGTACAATTTTTTAACTATTGCTTTATAAATGTAGTTTTTTTAATTTTTATATTAGATTTATTCAGCGTGGAAATAGTAAACGGAAGTCGTATAACCTTGGAACCTAAGTTTAACCGGAATCATAATAACCTTGACAGTTTTAACAATCTTGTCGTAGCAACGCCAGAAGATAATAACCAAAGATGGCTAAGCACGTGCAAGGCAACAAAAATTGTTAACAAAAAGTGCGTGGGTTCTCCATACTTCGAAGTCAACTACATTTCACAAAAGTCCCGACCAAAAAAACAATATTTTAACCTTCAAATTTCGGGCTCGAAGTATTTTGTGTTTGCTAGTAACAGCGGCGTG
The DNA here is from genome assembly GCF_963082875.1 of Corella eumyota. Taxonomy (NCBI): domain Eukaryota; kingdom Metazoa; phylum Chordata; class Ascidiacea; order Phlebobranchia; family Corellidae; genus Corella; species Corella eumyota. The sequence continues at coordinate 9,502,275 of NC_137491.1, forward strand.
GTAACTTCCAGAAAATACCGCTGGTTTTGCGACAAAGTCTGCAGAAAAAAACATGCAAGATGTTCACACAAAAAGCCATGGTTTAAGTTTTATAGGAAAACCAATAGCCGTTACAGCGTTCTTTTTCGCTTTGGAAATGTACGAGAAGATCCAGGTTAACGAGAGCAAGTGGTTTCATTTAGTTAAGGATAACGTAATCCACAATGATGTAACAGAGGGGCTGGTGAACAGAGAGGCAAAGAAAATACAAGAAAAAGCAACGAGGCAAGTAAAAAGCGCGCCATTGTTCTTTAGTGACCCGTAGCGAAACAATACAAAGAAACTGATTTCTATGTAAAGGCGATTAAAATCAAAATGAAAACATAAACGACGTTTTAAGACATAAATCTTAAATGTAAGAAGTGTTTGCACTGTGTATTAAACTTTGAGCTTGACAATTCCACGAAAAATGTCCGAAAATCGAGAAAGCGATTAATTTGACAAACCACAATGCCGAACATTAATAACTTTCCAAAAATGAAGATGAGGCTAATAACGCATGGCAGACGACACGTTTTTTGCACTGGTAAGGCTGTAGGGCAAACCCACGGATTAGATAAAAAGTAACTTGACACTGTAATATCAACAAAACCTGCAGACTTTACTGTAATACAGGTCAATTAAAGTTGATATGTCAATTTTCGTGTTCAATTTAATGTAAATTGTTTGTTGTTGTTATATTTTGCACAGAAGGTGTATGTTTTTTTAGCACAACATATTTTAAAATTTGTATTTTTGTTGTTTGTTATTTGAAAATAATAAACACAAATTTAAAAGTATACATGACTTACCGAATTATGTGGTAATTTGTATAAACTTACGTCATGTATTATACATATATAATTATTTTTGTAGCTATTTAAAGTTTCAAAAAAAAGTTTAAAAAGACATAAGTGGTAAACATATTTTTGTAAACAAGTGATATCATGTGCCTAGTGCCGACAGATTGCTTTCTAAGATAATCAACCAACTAAAATAAGTTTTAAGCAATGTCATGTTCTATATTAGATAATATTTTAACCAAAGATTTTATTAAAATCTTTTTAGAATCAAGAGAAAATTGGCAAAGTATATGTTGTATTCTGCTTTAGGGTTAAACCTGTTTTTGATATAAAATACCAAAAGATTATTTTAATAGATTGCAAATCAAATATGCTGGTCTGTAAATACTTGTACCTCCACAACGTCCAAATACAGATGGTTTTAAAAGTAACAAGTCTTTTAAAAAAATAGAAAACATGTTTCGTTTAAAACTGTTGTGATAACGATATGGCTAATGCTTAAAAAAAAACTGTTTATGTATTTTCATGTCCTCAATTTGTTTTCGCAACAAGCATTTATCGTTGTTTAAAACGTTTTTGGCCGGAACAGATTAACATCACCTTGATCAAAGTCTAGTTTGAACGTTTTGTATATTTTTAGTCGGTCGAAGTTATTTAGATTAAAATGTGGTTAGGCAAGATTTCTTAATCTATGCAGTAGAAAATATGTGTCTAATGTAAATACGTTCAAACCATACTGAATTTCTCTTAAACGGTCTGGCCCAAAAAAAAAGTTTTTGCTTTATATAAAAGAATTTGTTTTCGTTTTTTTTTTTGAAATTTAAATACACATTTCTTAGACAAAAATATTTTTTTCTAGGTAAGACGTTTTAAAAATCGCTATGACATCATTTTGATAATGAAATCAAAAATTGTAAACAAAGCCCAAAAAAACTAAAGGGTATGTCTATTGACCTAAGCGATACCCCAAATTTTTTTTAACCACTAATAAGAAATAAAGCATTTAAATAAACTTACCTATACCAACTGTAGTGACCATTAAAATTTCGGGGGTAGCTTCACCATAATCATTTCTTGCTATCACTCTGACATAGTAAGTGGTCCCGGGTTCAAGTCCCGTTACAGCTACTGGTAAACCAGTTTGTTTGTTATTGTATACAGTTGCTCCTTGCCAATCATCTGTGCCTAAAACATAGAAATTAGTAGTTATTATTAATAATGAAATTTTATTAATTTAAATAATTGTGTTAGAAAAACTAAAACTTGTAAATGCTGATAACATACTTAATAAAATTATTAACGTTTTGGGCAAAATAAATGCAAAAGTGTTTGTGAAAAGTTATAAAAAAACAGTATCTAACAAAAATATTTTTTTAAATAAACTTATTTACCCATTTTTTTGTAATCCACGACGAATTCTTTTCCATCTAGACCAAGGTCAGTTGGAAACCAAGTAACATTGACTTCATTATAACCAGAAGTTACGTTTATTCGACTTGAATCAGGTTCTATCAAATAAGAAATGATAATTTGAAAACATCAGTTTAAAACTAAGCGCCAAAAAATTGTTTTTTTTTATTAAAAAATACAAAAAAAATAAGAAAATAAATATTTTATTTAATTAATTAAATCAAAATCTACCTCTTAGTCCAAAAGTTGTTGCTTGAATAATGGATTCCTCACCAAATCCAAAGGAAGTTTTTGCCTTCACTGTTATTACATAACGATATTCAGGAGTAAGATCGGCAAGTGTGATAGATGTTTTTGGTATATTAATTAATTCTGGTTGAACACTAAGAATAAATTAAAATTACGTTTATTATAACATATAAGTTTATTTAAGACAAATAAATTTAGTTTTAACGCTTTTAAAATAAATTATCCCTTTCTGTGTAAATTTCTGTGTATTTTCATTCTAACGCTGAACTATTTTACACTATAAAATAAAAGTTTTTAAAATTTAAGTGATTTTTGTACCTTGGGTTATCAAGACATCTGTATTGTACGCCGTAGCCTTTTATAACACCATTAGGTGTAACAGGGCTATCCCAAGATACAGTTAACTTATTTTCTGACTTAAAAGTGATTCGAAGTTTGGATGGTTTTCCAGGCTCTACAAAGATACAATATATAAATGTCAAGGAAAGGTTTACAAAAATTTAAACGTTTTTTTAAATTAAAAAGTTTATTAATTTATTTAGAAAAAATAATTGCTTTTGTTTAAGTAGTGAAGACAAATGTTCTGTCCACCACTTACTTCCGGTTACAGGTGTTTTTACCCTTTATACCGCCTTACTCAATGACGCTACAGTTAAGAGCAGTAGAAATCAAACCCAGGACCTCACGTAGTGAAGCTAAGTGTTTTGACTACTTTGCCAGCGTTTGTTTAAGAAAGTAGGCCATATTCGTGTTTTTATCGATAAAAGTAAGTTATAAACTTTTTGGTTATGTTTTGGGCTTTTTAAAATAAGAATACATGTTCTGAACTTACCCCCTTCTGGAGTATAAAGCTGTACATCATCAGAGGTAGGTCCTGCGGCCAAAGAGTTATAAACTGCAACATTGACACCATATTTTGTATATGGCATCAACTCTGTTAGCTCTCCACTTGTCACATCACCAAAAATGTTCACAGCTAAAAACAATTATTAACTTATAACCATCTTATTTATTACTAAATATATATGATAATATCTATTTAAAAATTATGTAATTTGTTGTTTAAGTAAAAAAAAAACAAATTAAAAATGTTTGATTAAGATAATTTTCTAAATCTTTTTAAGTAACAGATATTGTCTTATTATTCTACTGAGTTACTTAGAGTTTCAATAGACGGAATTATTAAGAAAACTAAATTAAAAGTGGAATAAAATCACATGTTTATTTACCTTTAGCTTCTGTTGTGCCTCCTACAAAGTAGGTTATAGTGTACCCCAATAAATCCCCTCTTACACTATCAAGACTAACCCCATTCCAATTAATTGTCGCCTTGGTTGGACCCTCGGAATACGTCACTACTGTGACGTCAGTCGGTGCATCGAGAGGTACTGGGGTAATAAAAACAGAACAGTTATATTTACTTTAATTTTTGCATAAGTATATTTAATTTAATTTTAATGGAAAAATATTTTTGTTATAAACGCTATAACTAAGCTTCATGTTGTTAAGTTACTTTATAATATTTAGCTTAATCTTGATTTGAAAATAACAATTAAATTTAACCTAATTTAAAAAAATTTTAACCTAATTTTAAATTTAACCTAATTTTAAAGACTTTAATAAAGTCTTAATACTATCTAGACTTGCCCTCTTTTTAAGATGGATACCGTTAAAGAATTTTTAAAATAGCTTTAAAGACATAAATAACATTGCTGTATCCTTGATAAAACATGTAGGTATTTTAAATGGTTAAATAACTATTCACTTATATTAGTAAATTTAACAAGTTGTATTATTCTTACCGTCTTCTCCGGAATATCCTGTAAAAACGGTTGGGGTGGGTCCCGGGCCAACCCCATTTACACTCTGTACTGTGATAAAATATGGTGTATACGTGGGGGTGTTTGTAATCAAGTATGACGTCGTGGACCCATTTACGGTGGTACTTTCCCAAGAATCGCATACTGGAGACTTCATGCAATAACTAACAGAATCGAAAAATACAAAACAATTAGAAATTAAAGAAAAAACTCAAAATCAAAAAGCAGTTAATGTGAAACAATTAAATACATATTTATGAATATTTAATGCATAAAATAAAATTAAAAATTTGACTTACAAAGAATTATAAAACATCGTTTGGTAAGCTATTACAATTTTCCATAAAATTGTTTTTTTTTACCTGACTTTGTATTCAAATGATGGTCCGTTTTTATCCAACTCATCTATCCTATTCCAATATATTACCATATTATCAGGGGAAGTCCCCATTCCGGTCACACCGCTAGGATTTAAAGTTGGTTCTAAAAAGAAGGGTAGGTACATGTTTGAAATTAAATATTCTTTTCTACGTTTTTTTAATTTATTTAAATTTACATTTAATTTATTCTTACCGCTAATTGGAGTCTCATAAGTTCTCGTGACGTCACTGGCTGTTCGACTCCACCCAAGTTCGTTTTGCGCCCACATGCGGAATCGATAATTGACGTAAGGTGAAAGTTCGACGTTTGCTTGCGTCAAAGTGGATTCTAGTGAGTCCTTTAAAGTGTACCATTCCCCAGTGTCACTGTTAATGTTCTCAAATTCAATCTTGTAAGCTGAAAAATAAAGGGTTGTAATAATATGTTAGTTAAGTAAAGTGTAATAATAATATAAGATTATAGACAGATTTCTAATGATAGCACATTCTTGAGTATTTAAATTGGTATAAATATTAGGATACCAAACACAACGATTAAACATCAAAGATTCTTAAAAAAAATAACAATATTTAACAGAAGCCATTAAAATAATAATATTTAATGGAAGCCGTAACAAAAGCCATTATTTTTAGCAGACGTAATCGACAGTTAGTTATTTTTTTAACCTAAAAAAACTTGTGTTTTCGTACCTGTAATAGGAGAGAAATTGTCATCAGGTTGAACCCATGTAAACATGGCATTTAAAGGTTCATCTTGATTTACTGTAAACTCTACGTTAGTTGGCGGCTCAGGTACATCTAAAAACAACAAACAAACGTAATTACTTTAAAAAACTTATAAACTTTAAAATACTAAACTTAATTAATTTACATTGTAAAATTAATTTTTTCTTTTTCAAAGTAGGATTTAGTAAATGTCAAAATTAAACAAAAAATACACAAATTTTTTTTCAAATAAGTCGAATTAACTTTACTGACCCTGTACGGTAACTCGGATGTACGTTTTAGCGTCATCTAGCGACGTGGAAACCGAGGCAACATAAGTTCCTTTATCGCTGAACTTCGCGTCGTCAATCGTAAACGAATCTCCCCTACCTACTTTAACAGAAGATTTTTTCCACGTGACTGGCCTTGGACTAAGAGCGGGATCTGCTATTACCTAAAAAATAAAAAAAATAAAAAAAGTTAATTCTCTAATAATTTTTAGATTATCCTTAATTGTCTCCAAAGAAAATTATACAAAAAAGTTTTCTTACTTACCTCGACGGATAAAGTTACTGAATTTCCTCTTTGAACGTTATACGAAGTTTTTGAATCAAAAGACTGAATTATTGTATTTTCGAGAACTTTTAAAGTTTGATTGACAGTTGCTACACCATAGATATTAGATGCCACGCATGAGAAGCTGCCAGCATCGTCGAAAGTTAGTTTTTCGATTCTTAAATTTTTGTCCTCTAGTAAACTGTATCTGAATAATAAATATAACAGATAGGTTTGGTTAAAGAGATATTAATCACCCTACAACTATTAACATTAAGTCGATTTTTTAAAGCAAGATAAATAATTTTTTTAAATATAATACAAGAAAAAACAATATTTTAAAGATGTCACCAAAAAAACAAACACTTTAAAGTATGTCAATAAACCATACTTAGTCCAACTTAGATTACAATAAAATTTAATTATAAAAACCACAGTATTATAGATAAAACTGTGATGTTGGAAAATAATTTCGACTAACCTATCTTCAATAACAACATCAGATCCTTCTTTTCTCCATACAATAACAGGAGGTGGAGATCCAAACACTAAACATTTCATCTCAATAGATTTTCCTTTTACTTGCATGTAGGTATCAACGTTATCTGATAAAGGAATCGGCTTAGATGCTGCAATACATCAAACAAAAAAATATAATTTCTTGAATTTAGGATTTTTTTATTAATAAAACTTGATTTTCCTTTTTTTAAATGACTATAGTTTACATCAAATAAAACTTAACTTACTTAGGACGTTAACGAAAGCTTGTTCAATCACGGAACCGTATTTATTTGTAGAAATGCATTGATATACTGCCGAATCGGATTCCTTTAAGTCTGTCAATAAAATTTGATTCGCAAACACCTCACGGTTCGACATCGAAGTTTCTGAAAAAATAAAAAAAAAAGGTTAAGTTTAAGAACCAATTTGTGTGTAAAATATTTTGAAGAACAAGTAAACTAACACAGTTATAAATACTCTTACATTTTAAAAGTCTTTTTTTAGTAAAAATTGTGATTTTATTTATCGCTTTTAAAACATTAAAACTTAAAAAATTTAATACCAACCTCTGATCGGTTTTCCGTTGACTCTCCACTCTGTTGTCGGTTGGGGAATTCCTTCCGGCTTGCATCGAATTGTGACGTCACCACCTGGCACTACGATGACGTCATTGGGTCTGTCGTTGACGTTTTCGAAGAAGGGGCGAGAGTGAACAAGAATAGAAACCTCCGTTGTAGTTTTTCCGAGGTAGTTCGAAGCAACACATCTAAAAAACACCAAAAAAATCAAATAAAATTAAAAATAAAAACAAGTTTAGGCTAAAAAAAAACTTAATTAAATATTTTTCCAACACATATTTCCACATATTTTTGCAAAACTTAAAAAAAGTAGAAAATGCCTCCAAAATAGTAATTGGTTTCTTTTTTCACAATAAATTTATTGCCCATTTGAAGAATAATGTTTACTTGTAATCTCCGGTTTCCTCATAGGTAACATTTGTGATTGTCACAACTTTTCCTGAGTCTGTGACGTCATATCTATTCTCTGGCCATCTTCCAGATTGTTTTTCCCACTTAATTGTAGGTGTTGGACTATAAAGCAAAACGTTCTTAAAAATATTTTCGAAAAAAATGATTTTTTGTTAGTATCTAAATTACAGCATTTTTTTATTTAATTCAAATAAAGTTAAAGCAGTTTAAATTGTGTATTATTTTTTGTATGTTATATACTAAATATATTAAAACACTTTTTGTATTTAATTTTAAATGTAACTTACTTTCCAATGGCTCCACAAATAAGTTTCATCTCATTTCCTTTTAACACTATTTTAGGTTGACTGTAACTTGGAGACACTATTCTAGGTTCCCTGTCTATTGGGGGTTCATCTAAAAATATAAAAAAATTCAAGTGTGAAAAAAATATAGAGTTGTACATACCAAAATTATTTTTGAAAACCGCTTCAATATAAATATTTAAAACATTATGTTATTTGTTTATAATAGTCAAAACCTTTCTTATGATTTTATTCACAAATAGTTTTAAAAGAAATGCAAAAAAATAATTAAAATTTTTTTTTTTTATAAACCTTTATTATTGATTTGGTTCTTATTAAAAACATTTTAATGCATCAAACAGTCAAGTAAGTACTTAATGATGCTTTAAAATTTTTCAGCTTATAAATATTTAATTTTGAATAATTAAAAACAAAAAATAAAAGACAAAAAATCAATACTCAGATTTTTAACTTTAATTTTTGTGAAAAGTAAATTAAAATACCACTTAAAGACTAGTAGAAGTAATATTAAATAAAAATATTTTACTAATTAAAAAAAAAAAAAAACCTATTTTGTAAACCTACCCGTATTAACTCTTAATGTGTAATGTGGGCCATCAGTGGACCTTCTTATCATCTTATCCTTGACGATGCAGTAAAACGTTAACCCGTCGTCTTCACTACCTACAACATTTGCTATCACTAGTGCACCATCTTGTGTCTAAAAAATTATATATATTTGTTTATCCTCGAAAAGAATAAAATGGCGCGAAACTTAAAATATATTGAGAATCAAAAAGGGTATATGTTTCAAATTTTAAGAAAGTTTCACATAAATCTGTAAACCAAACTATTTTATTGATTTTAAAATAGATTGAAAATCACCTGCGTCATTCTTTCGTTAATTGAGGTTGTATCAGGCTCGAAATTCCACGTGGTGACGTAACCGTCTGACGTGGTGCTGTAGTTGCAGGGTACCGTGATCGAGTCCCCGTCTTGGACATCTAAAACTTTGTTGGCAGGCGGAACGTAAGGCGTGCCTAAAACAAAAAAAATAGTTTAAAATAACATTTTTTTCTTGTCGTCTAAAATTACAGAAATAAAAAACAAAAAATAAATAACTAATGGCCTTACTTGCTGCCTTTAACGTGGTAGGTCTGGTGATAGCTGTGCCATATTTATTTGCAGCAAAACACTGATATACTCCAACAAATTGCATCAGTTCCTCCTCAGAGTAAGACTGACTTCCACTAAAAAATCAAAATATTTAAAAAAATAAATAATATTTTTTGTAATTATTAAAAGCTGAATTTTAAAATTATATTAGTTAAATTTTTTTACGTGAATCTTATAGTTCCGTCATTTGATGACATCACAATAGCTCCCAATTGAGCGTTGCTGCCCTCACGTGACACGGTTAAGGGTTCTCCGTTTTTCGTCCAGGAATATCTAAAACATTTTTTTTAATAAAAAGTTTAAATAGATATTTATTTTTTATCTATGAAACTATTTTAATTCCTAAATAAATTCTTGAACAACTTTATTTTAAATTTTGAAGTTCAGTAAAGTCCAAATCGATGATTCGAAATCATAAAATCAATAAACTCAAATTAGAATCGACGGAAATCAAATTACTTGTTATTATTGCGACTGTTAATGCGTAATTAAAATAAGGAAAAAATCAATCTAAATTAGGAAAATGCATTTTTAATGACTAAATCCTAAATTTTACACAACGTGTGTTTAGTTTATTAAATAATGCTGTACTAAACACTTTGCCTAAAATAAATACTGAAAATTTAAAACGATATATTTTTTGCCATAAAATTAAGTGAGTTTTTATGTATGTGCAAAAACAAATATGTACTCAACAATATAAACATTATTAGTTATTATGGGTAAATTGACTTAATCCTTTTTAAATTACGTAATCTATATTACAACAACTTAAACACTTGACTTTAACTTTAACTCTTTACCAACGAAAATTATAAACTCCAAAAGAATTACTATAATTTTTTGTATTCTCGTTTTTATGGGGTGAAGTGGTTTAAATATATTGTAAGTGTGTTTTACAAAGTTTAAAGTACAATTAGACTGACAGACTTTGTCATTTCTACATTTTGAGTTTTTGAACTTCACTTTAGGAAAACATATTACATTTTCAACTTTTTTTTTAATTTTAAATATTTTGTTGAAATAAAATAATAACAAACCTAAAAACAGTTCACACCTTTTAACCAGTTAACTAACCATAACATTATGCTTAACCGGTCAGTTAAAAGCCAGTTGTATAAACTTATAAACACTTAACCAAAGTAATTTGTTCAAATAAATAAAAAACTTTAAAATTCCTAGAAAATCTCAAATTTTTTTTATTTTTAATTTTTTTAAATAAAGAAAGATGGAATAATAAAAAATGTACCCGTTAATATCTGCAACGTTTGGAAATGCATTTGCCGCGCATTTTAAAACGATTTCACTTTTCGGGATAGCATAAGTGACGTCATCGGGTTGTTTCGTGATACGTGGAGGTCTTGGCACTAAAAATAAGAACAAAAACTTACTAAGTTAAACGAATTTTGTAATATATTCTTTCCCTTAACTATTTAATTTAACCCATACAAATGGGTATCAGCCCATTTTACTAAAAACCATTTTAATAAACTGTTACCCCAAAAACAAAATTTAAAAACTAAAGGCATTTTCAAGAAAAGGGGTAAAAGAGGGTTAATAGAAATAACTTATTGTTAGTAAAATTGCGTTTTTTTAGGTTTTCAGTAGAATCATTTCCAAAAAATGCTTTGGTAATATGACAATAATCAATATAACGTATACCTATTTTAATATAATTAATAACATTTTGCTGATTTGCATTCTTTTCTTTGTATAGCTCATTAACAAAAAAACACCACAAACGAGCATATTCATACACAACTTTACGATATGATTAACAGACAATACAATATTACAGATGGAAGTCAAGGATGTATTACTGACAAATTTGATTTAACGTATGACATTTCCACAGACAAGCCTCATACATAAATTGACATGTCAACATGAGCTATATAAACTTACTTGTTGAACGAACTGTAACCCAAATTAGCAAACAAAATTAAAAATTTCAAGTTGTATATTTTTTCAGCTTAATTAAATAATTCAAAACAAAATATAAAAATCAATTTCAGTTAATAAATTTTTTTTAAATTGGAGCAAATATTACTTTAACATTATTTTTGTTTTAAGGGGTTTTTCTTACCTTCTTCAGGAATTTCTATTACAGCTAAACTTGTTTGTAAAAGTGACGTCATAAGCAATACTATTGCAGCTAGCGTCGCCATGTTGGTATCTGATCACGTGATACAATTTAAAATATTTAATATTTTATTTAAATAATTAATCAAAAAAATCTGAATATTAATATTTTATATCATTAGGTTATTCGATAATAACTAATATTCTAGATTAATATCAATGTTTACCATACCCTATAAGCATTTCACATTAGGCAAAACATATGCTTCACTTAAATCTACTCAATTCAAATTACTATGAAATTGCACACATTATAATACGACCAATTTCGTAAAAACCTACGTAGGCGATGCTTTGAATTATTTACGATGTTGATTGGCATAAAAAAACGAAATATAAAAATTTAAAAGCGAATTGGGTATGCATATATTATAGATTGTAGCGTTGCATTACTTATAACTTAAATCTATATTTTAAATAGCAATGGCCCTAAGCAATGTGTAATTACTTTAATTTAAATACATTTCTATCCATATCAAAACAAACTGTTCACAATTATTGTTATAATAGCAAACATTAAACTTTAAAAAATTCAAAATCTAACCTCTGTAAAAAAAAATTTTAAACTTTGATTTTTATTTAAAACATTCTGTATCTATGACTATACTAACATACTCTACTACTTGTACAGGTTGTTTAACGTGTGTAGAAAACGTAAACGCGAACTTAAGGTACTTAAGTACAATAATAAGTGTGTACCCAGTCTGTTTTCGATTCTATTATTCGACTTTTTTCTGAAAATCCATTATTTAAATTTGAATAAATACATCATCATTTTAAAAATAACATGTTCAATAATAAGCCAAACGTATTATATAGTTCCTTTTTTGAATAAATGTATTTTAAACTGTTTTAGGATATAATATTCAAATTAAAAAGCGTTAAAAAATTTACGACTAGTTGAGCTACGTAAAAAAGTTTTTAAAAGTTAAAATTTACATCGCAAAAAATCCAATCCGAAAGATTCACAAGTGTTATCTATTATATTATAACAGAGACATGTATCAAAATTAAATACACAATAAAATCGTATTTACTTGCGCCGCCCTAAATCAACACTGTGTTATAAGCTACCGTTGTGTATTTAGTTCTAATACAGCTATTTAGTCTATTAACAAATGTAGTTATTATTTCCACCAAGCTATGTATTGTACTCAATACTTTCTATATACTTTCTAAATAAGTTTAAAAAGGCCAATATACTTTCTAAATAAGTTTAAAAAAGCCTAAATTAAATACTGTAAAAATAATAGTAAAATTTTAAAAAAGTGTTTAATGCTTCTAGTAATAACTGAAAACTAATAACTTGTCCGGTTCAATATTTTTAAAATAAATTACCTTCTGAAATAAAAATTTAAAACTTCACAGTTCGAATACATATAAAGTAAACAACTTACATATATTTATCCCTTATTAAAGAAACCTTCTAACTAGTCCCAAAAGAAAGTACTACAGAACAAATACTCTTTCTACTTTCGCAAAAAATCGATCAGAAGTAGGCACGCACACCTACCTACAGTTCATTGATTGATTTGAAATTCCTCTCGCGAGAAAAAAGAAAACGCATTTTGAATAATTTATGTTTTTCTTCATTTTGCAGATTATGTTTTTTTGTATGTAAAGTGCATGCCTTTTGCGATGTTTTTTTAAGTTTTTAATGCGGTATTAATTGCTGGTTTGCAGTACTACGTTTTCCGTTTTTAAATGTATCTGCATCCTTTACATTTTACAGGTGTAACAACAAATTTAAAATCCGTAAAAACAATAAAAATCTTTTTACAACTAAGTTTTCGATTACTGCACAAAAAATCTTAAAAATTGATTTCAGAATCATCCTAATTTTTAAACGAACTTTACTCTTTGATTTAATTATTCCACCAAACTAGCTTAAATGACATAACAAGCATACATCTATGACGTCATAATGTATTGATTTCTATGACTAAAGACACCGTAGAGAATAATGCATATGTCGCATTATCAAAAAAATAGCGCGACGGCAAAAAAAAATTTGCCGTTAGCCCAACGTGAAACAAGATTTTTGACAGTTACTTGAACTATAGGGAATTGTAATGGTCAGTCTGCCGTTCCTATTTGTTTACAAGGGTCTTTACTTGTATTGTAATTCCCTTACGCTTGTAGTTCATGCATATTATATAGTGTGAGTTATGGCAATGTCTATTGATCTAAAAATCGACTTCACTTCAACATGCGCACAAAAAATTTTAAATAATTGATAAGTCGACCTATGCCAGTCGATTTTCTGCCTATAAATATACTGGCATAACATAATGTTAAACTGCATTCAATTTTAAAAAACAGAAAAATAAAATTTTATAATATTGTTAAAAACTATTTCTATTCTTAATTCTAGCTCCTTAAGCCCGCAAAATGTCGCAATTTTTTTATATATTTTCTATCTATTTAAAGAAGCAGAACTTTAACTTTTAAAACTTTATAAAAGAAGAATTGAACAATAGTTAAACTAAAATTATAAGTTAGTATATGAAAACGCCCACACGGTTATATTGGGTAATAGTAAATATTACGCAAACTGTAAATGTTAGTTAATTGCTTTCAATGTAAATAATGAAATACGTAATAACACTTTTACGTATACGAGAATAACATTTTTACCTACATTTAACAAAAAACATATTTTTAAACTGATAAAGCCTAAGTTAATATTTAAAATTTAGAAAACCTTTATTCGAAGTATCGTTATAATTTTTTTTCTTGAACTAAAAATATATCTAATTTTTTTACAACCACTAATTTATTATCCTAATAATTTATATACAACCAGATAGGGTGTAAATTAAAAAATCCCTGATATCTGTTCACTGTCTGCTGACTTTTTCTTATCATCTTTCCACTGATAACCTTGCTTAACTTTTCTAATTGCAAACCGCTTTAGCACTTGTAATGTGTAAAGGCTTAACCCAACCACTGTTAGTTCCCTTTGCGGTAAAAAAAACGAGAACAGAATATTTTGTTCCTTCAAAATACCCAGGGTTAATTTTACAACTTTTGTTGTTAAACACCGTACGTTATTTTTAACATTACCTAAAACGTAATTATTTTTTCAAGTTCTCTAAATTAGATTTTAAAATGTGATTAAAAAAACGCATTTAAAAATATTATTTAAATATTAATACCAAAATTGTATTTATAAAGTTGCACAATTTTTTTCAAGGTTATTTCATACAATTAATATAACTTTTTATCAAAAAATAAAACCGGTTTTAAGATTAAACTAAATAACCTTACGTTCCTCACAATTTTTTACCATCAAAAAAAAAGAAATTACACTATTACAATATTTATAAAAGTTCTGACTAATAGCACATACAACACAAAATAGCTAACAAAAAACCTAATAAAAATGCAATCATAAATTTCAATATGACAAATTACTCAAAGGCTAAGGCCTGATAACTTTGAAAAGTCAAATCTACTTAATTAAGTCTTTTACATAAAGGCTACAATATCATGCGACTATTCGGCACTACGCAACAATAATTATGAAGGCCAGTATTACTTCGTTAACTACTGAACAAACCTAACCAGCTGTTGTGAGAAAAAAAACTTGGATAGAGTCACAAATTTGATTAAGTTGTCAAAATTCACTCTTTCCTAGGGCTTGAAATTTAGCGCCGGTCCGATTTTTTTAAAGGCAGTTGTTGTTACTCTAAAACTTTGCATTTTTTGAATAAATTTAATTTATTTAAGCCAAAATTTTTAAAAAAATCCTAGATATCTTAAAAATTACTTTTTAAAACAAAAAAACTAATATTCCTAAAAAAACGTAACCCCAAATCTGCATATGTTTTCTATTGTTTAACATAATAACCTAATTTCTTTAATATAAAACTGTAAAACTTTTATAACCACAAAATTAAACCCTTTTTAAGGTCGCTTTCCTTTGATGACGCAATAATAAAAAATGACGTCACAATTTAGAGTAATATGCCATAGGTATTACGTTAATAATTAAACTGATTCGCAAAGCACATGTTTTCACGCAAAAAATGGTTTAAATAATTAGGTTATAGATGGCCTAGTTTTAAATTTAAATGAATAAAAGTTGTTACAGTTTTTAAATGGATTAAAATAAAGCGTGAAATCTAAATTACCAAAACAAAAAAGTAGATTTTAAATTACATTAAAACTATATTAAAAACACTTTAAATGGCAACATATTAAAATTAGCATTTATATTATAAAAAATATACAAAAAATTATAAAACTCCGTAAGTTAGTTAGCATCGATTTTTTAAGGCAAATAATTTGTCTTATACGTCACAGTAGCCAAACTGTGACGTAATGTCATTTAGGGTTGTTGGACGACAGATGTGAAATCTTAAAAGTTTTAAGTGAACATTCCAAAAAATTCGATTATTATATAGAACTGATAACCTAACTTAAACAACATATCTAATTTGTGGCAATGTTTTTATATTTTAATTTAAACCTTACGTGAATAAAACCTTTTTCTCCATTTCGTTTTTTTACTATTCTAAGTCCGGTCTACTGTCTTTATAGTTAAGCGTACCCCGTTTTTAGCATATTAAACAAAAAAATACCAATTTCTAATAGCTTTAACAGTTTAATACAACGACCAGTTTACAATTATACTATACATTTTACAATATAACTAATAGAAAGATTTAAAAATTGCTAATGGACTGAAGTGTCTTAAGTAATCCGATTATTTTACATAATAACCCCCTGTATATATAACTACTATTTATTAACACTTAAATATATGTTACAATGTAATAAAGATTAAAAACTATTAAGGTTTTTAAATGCTTAAAAAGTACAGAAAAATTTAAAAAAAACTAAATTTATGAAATGTGGTCTTCTTACTAATAAATTTCAATATTTTTTTATATTTTATTTTTCTACATTCAAAGCATTGCTTTGTGCTACATATATATATATATATATCCTTATAAAAAAATATATATTAAAAACTAAACTGGTATTGTACAAACTAATCCTTTCAAACAAATTTCGTACAAAAACAAAAATGCACTTGCATTTTAGGCAGTTTTCAAAATCGTCAATTGATAAATAATTTTCCGGCACAATTTTTAAATTCGCTTCACTAAACCTTCAAACAATAGTACAACAAGAGAACTAATATAATGCCACAAACGTTAGTCACAAAAAAGCACTAAAATCGATTTTTTTCTAAAGCTAAATCTTTAATGATAAATTAAATTTTAGGCCTAAATTACTCTCTAAAAAAACTGCCTTTAAACAACATTACTAAAATCGATAATTTCTAGTGCATTAGTAATAACCGTTATTATTTAGCCTAAATTACTGCAACTTCAAAAATGAAAGCTAAATATCGCATAATAACTACACATTTTGGTAATTTGACTGTTTGAACCGGAGCGCGAAATTTTAAGTAAATATTGACACTGAGTAGTCGGTTAGTAGCTCGTAGAACTAAGCTTATTGTAATTTAAAACTTTTCTATACCATTGTCAATGGTAATCAATTATTTAGTGTGTTTTTGTATTCGACATAAAATAACTTCGATTACGCTTTAGTTATTTCGTTCTTTCTTTCAAGTCTTGTGTATTGACCCTTTAATAATGGTTTGAATTACTCTAAACTATGCTTTAAATATATTTTTCGTTAACTGAAGAGTATTAATATATTATATACTATGCTTTTTTATTAAAAAAAACATATTTACAAGTTTTCAATTAGGAATTATGTATTAACTAATTAGTAGGGCTTTATAGCATATACAGGCCAATAGTAATTTAACCTTCTATAAACTTAACTAAAAATACGTATTCAACAGATATATTTTAGCTATTTCTTGCAATTTTAAAGCATTACCTTACTAAATAACATTACAAAACACTTTTTATAATGTTTGTCAAATTACATAAAAATGATTTTGTTAATGTTTAACTATGGTTAAAAACTAAACGCTTTTCAAACTTAATTAACCTTATCTCTATATAGCAAATGTACATTAGGAGCTTATTCAAGTATAACATAAAAATTAACTATAAGTCTGTTTAAATTGGCTTATCTTTTATATATGTACTTTAATACAATATTTAAATATTGACTTATGACAATAAAGATGCTTCTACGAATGTGTTTTTTGCTTTAGCTACATAAAATTTATGCTAACTTGAAAATAAAAACGTATATTCAGATTGAAAAATATTATATATTAAAAATTAATTTTAATTTGTTTTAATAATACTATAAAAATACACGTTCAAAATTCTAATTACCTTTTTTGCCGTACTCTGTAAATTACACGGTATTCGATAATCAATATAATCTAATTAAGCCTATAATTATATACCCCTTACAATATAGTTGTAATAAATGTATCTTATAATACATACAAGTATAATAAAAACTTAAGACTAGGTTTTAAAGTATATGTAGAATTTTTGACTCTGTTGCATAACTTTAGATAAATAAATTCTAAAACATCACTTACAATTTTGAAAATAAAAACTTTTCTTTTTAACAAAACGAAACAAAAAGGCGACGCATAAACACGTAACAATGAACTATTGTGATCCCCAAAAATACACAAAAGCCCAAAATCGCTGGACAAAAATTAGCTTGTATTACATAGCGATTAATAAGATTTTTGATGTGAAAACAAGTTGTAATACGAACAGAATGCCGGCCTCAATTTCTTTTGGCAAAGTAGTAGTTAAGAAACGTTGGGGTATAAACATATAGCAGGAAAGGAAAAAGAGTATATTGCTTTTAAATAATCAAATACGTTGTTGTAATGTATTTATTTAACAAATTTAATTGGCAATTTTTTTAAATATTAATTTTTTATACTTTATAATTTTTTGATCACTACAATTTTAAACTAATTATTCAGTAACTTGCCTACCTTTACCATTTACAATACTTTTAACTAACTGTCTTTTGTTCAAAGTTAGCAACCAATTCCGTTGGTTGTTTATATTCCCTTTACGTGGGAATAATGCTTTGTGTTTTGGTTAACCACTAGCATTAAGAAACTGATTATTTTTGGCTAAATAAGTTTGGTATGTGGTTTTTATTGTCGATAGACAAGGAAAGTGTTGGGTTGATTTTTAATGAAATAACTGGACAGACTGGGGCCAAATTGTTGAAATATTGTTTGTTAAAGTTTATCAGTAAAATATTGGAATATTGGTATTAAAATATTTATTCTTTTAGGTCGGTAATAAATCATTTTTGCTAAATTTTTAAAATTTAAAAATTTTTTTGATTTTATTATTTTAGTATTAATTATTTAAAGTAATAAAAAATTAAAGAAACTCACGCCTCTAATTTTAATTTCCGTTGAAAAAAATATGCTGATTTGCAAAACTGACTAGAGAGCGCCTACCGCCGAGCAAAAATAATCATACAAATCACATTAAATTTTATTTTAATGCATTAAAAAACAAATTTCTTTAAATTTTCAAATTAAAAACAAATTTTAAATTATCATTTTTTTAATAATATTTTGTAGTTTAGGATTAATAGAATTTAATATTTTTTTTAAATTATTTATATTATGTTTTAAAGTATAAAATTAATTTAATCGTTTCATTTAACGAGAGTCTAACACTCTTAAGTTAATTGTTTTTATAAAACATTTACCTTTAAAATATATTTCCTAATTTATTTCTAAAACTAATAGCTTTAAAAATTACGTCGTAAATTACTTAATGATAAAACCTTCCGGAGTTCGTAGGTTTACGATAAGCGTTATTCACGTAATAAAAATATATATTATAAAAGACAACAGTTAAGAATAACTTTGGTATAATAAAGATATAGCCCAACGTTAAAACTGCATTTTCCAAACAATTACATAAGGTTAAGTAAAAAAATCTTCATTAAAAGTCTAGGCAAACAAAACTGAAGCATTATAGATAACAAACACATTAAAGTTTATTTGTTTATTTAAAAGGGTGGGTTGCAAGTGTTAGTTTTTCGTCGTTATTTTTTGCATTGTCATCTTACAAAAAAAAATTACTAAACGGTTAATTATAGGTAAAATTTCAACGTCCTAGATTTACAGTTAAGCTTTGCTATTGTTATATTATGATACAAACTTACGCATTATATTTTGTTAGTATTGGATTTTTTTGTTTTTAGAAAATAATTTTAGTCTTAGATATTAGTTTAAATCAGTTATAATGAAGTGGTTAGTAATTAGTGTTTTGGTTGGGTTTATAAGTTGTGCAGCAGCATGTGATTTACATCCAACGTATTGGTGTGATACAGTTGATATTGCTACAAAATGTAATGTAAGAGTTGTTTTAAAATTATCTTAAATATAATTATATTAGCAAAATAATGTTTTTATTATTATATGTTTAAAAAATTTTAGCTAATTTCTCCCAAAAATAAACACTAAATTTACGTTATGTCTTAATCAAAATTTTTTGTGTGGCGTTCGTTCAGTAAAACAAAACTGCTTAGTTTGTTTTTATAAATAATATGTGCACTAAATATAAAACGGAAATAAATCGTTCAATATACATAAACAATATAACGAAAGCAAGTTTAATGTTCCCATGTGAAAATAGTTGTTTAATTAATATTACAAACCATTTATTTATTAAAACCAAGGTATTTTTAATGACATTTATTCAATATAAACTAAATTTTGTTTTGTCTTATTCAGGTTTATGAGCAATGCAAGTCTCTTTTGTATCCTGACTTGGATTTAACGAAAGTGGTTAATGTTACAACATATTATGAATCTTTGTGCCCAGATTCGATTAATTTTATTCGGACGCAACTTTACCCAACTTGGCTTAAACTGAAAGACACTGGAATTTTAAATGTACGAATAGTGCCATACGGAAAAGCATCAGTAAGACTATAATAACTTTAAAATTTGTATAAAAATCTTGTTGGCCATAACTCTATTTATTTATTTAGTTTTTTTTTATGTTTAAGTATACAGATAAAAATGTATGTGTGAATATTTTAAAAAAAAATTAAAAACAACTTGAGACAGGCCAATGACCTCAAATAATTCAACATAAGAACACATTTTACTTGTGATATTGTCCTTTTTGTACAAATTATTGTTATTTTTTTTATTTATGATTGCATTTTAGACCTACAACAATAAGGGTAAATATTCATTTGTTTGTCAACATGGATATGAAGAATGTTATGGAAATAAGATAGAGGTAAAAGTAATTAAAATAAACAACTTTATTTTATCTATTTTAATGTTATGCTAAACACATAAAAACAACTATAAAATATGTTGAAGTTTTTTTGAAGTTTGAGTTACATGAAATTTGATGAAAGTTATTATACTGTTTAGGGGAGATTT
This sequence comes from Corella eumyota, assembly GCF_963082875.1. Taxonomy (NCBI): domain Eukaryota; kingdom Metazoa; phylum Chordata; class Ascidiacea; order Phlebobranchia; family Corellidae; genus Corella; species Corella eumyota. Next base: position 9,522,650 of record NC_137491.1, read on the forward strand.
TAATTTACGTATTTACAAGAAATTTAATGTCTAAACGACCTCCATCAACGCAGAAATAAACTCTATCACAATTTAAAGGCACAAAAATATTTACAAGTAATAAAATATATTTGGTTAAAACTAATAAAGAGTTCAAGCTATCACCAAGTTATCACTTGCCAAAAATAAGCAAACATGCCTAACAAAAGTAAACATTGGCAATTTTAATGCAGTTCCAACAAAGGGGCGGTAAACAATATTTCTTGTTTGGTAAACACCGCAAAGTTATTAAAACAACTTGTTAAATACTTAATAAAAAAAGGGTCAAATAATTAAAATAACAATCTAAAAATTATTTTTATTATCGGCCTAATAAGTAGTTTAATATTTCAATCAACCAATATTTACTTATTTATTGCAATTTTTCTAGTATTAAAAAACCAAGCGTTATTTTATGTTTTTTTTTGTTGCTAAAAAAAGTCTATTTTGTTACAGAATTGTTTGTTAAAGTACGCCAAGTTTGACCCAGAAATCTATTTTCCAGTTATACATTGCATGTCAACTATGCCAAGCGAAGTATTGGGAAATGCTGAAAAGGTTAATCTAATTCTAACTTGAAAAAAATAACATTAAAGATTTCACCTCAATACATTAAAAAAAACAGAATATTATTACCTATTTTAATTGCTCATAAAACGTATTCCTAATATTTTAACAAATAAACACACTTATTATATTGGCAAATTAGATATTTTCATATAGAATTTCATATAGAGAATACTAACGCTTAAACTTTTATTTTCAAAGAAACTTCAAATACAACTTTTTTTAACAATATCCAGTATTTTTTAGTGTATCACCGACGATAAGAATTACGATTTCGATGAGATAAAGAAATGTGCAGATGGAAATGAAGGTGGTGAGTTAACCATGGAAAGCGGAGTCGAAACACATGCCTTAAATCCTTCACTATTTTGGGTGCCTTGGATCAATATTAACGATGTAAGATTATACATTTTATTCTATCGAAAACTACTTAATGTAACTTACTTAATATAGTATTAATCTATGTCGCCTAGCTTGTTAATTTTGACGCTCAGGCATTAAACAAAATAACAAAGAGTTTTAATTTAGATGCACTCTGATGAGTTACAAGAAGCAGCATCCAGCGATCTCAAAAAAGTAATTTGTGATACCTACACGGTAAGAATCATTTTCCAATTAATTTTATAGTTTTTGCTGTCTCTAATTTAACCTCAAACAGGAAGTTTTTAAGTTAGGTCACATAAAATTTAATGATAGTCGATTAATTTATGAACTAAAATATTGTTAAAATATCTCTCTTAGACTTGATATTTTCTTGAAATGGGTTTGAATTTAACATTTTTGATTTTAGGGTGATGTACCCGATGAATGTAAGAGTGTGTACTTAAGAGATGATGCGTTGGATAAGATACATATGCCAGACCAGATTGGACCGTAAATCACATAAATATTTACAACTAAATTCATTATTTTACTTGTTGTATATGGACTGAATTACCAATATCAGTAGAATTAGTTTTACAAAGTAGTTGTTCGAATCTTTTATATACAGAAATATGTAATCAACTTTTAATCAAACTTAATTTTTTGTTTTTATTTTAACCTTAAACTTTGATTAACATTTTTAGTTGATATTTTTAAATGTTATACTACTTAGATTATTTATGAAGTTTTATTCATTATATTAATGCTGATTCGAGACTATATAATATGTTTATATAAAAGATAATTATGGTAGAAAAATAAATAATTAAAAGCAAATGTGATTCCATGTCATAGGACTAGGTAGAATTCAGTAAAATCTGTATTATAATTTTAAATACATAATTTGTTATTTTAATATTTTTAAATACTGTAACTAGAAAAGACAAACTTAGTAATATACCAATTTACAGATAATATATTTAACATAATGTTAAAAATACTTTATGCTAAACAAAATAATCTTTACCTTAACTTATCGCATAATATTCGCATCAAACCCCAGGTATTTCTTATTATTACAAGCAGATGGTTTTGCCCCCTAAAAATTGATCAAAATATCAATAATTTAAATTTTTTTTCTTATCATGCACGTAGCCTCGTGGTAAAAAAAATGTTATAGAGTATTTAATCCTATAACAGGTATTAATATGGGTATAAAAACGACGCTTACGTGTTTTTATTGACTAACTACCAGTAAAATATAATTAAATTTAACAAGGAGAAAATTTACTAAAACAACTTAGATATACTTATTCAAAAACTTACTGTGTAACTGTCACAAACTAATGCAAGTAAATCGTTTAAGGCTTTTTCTTGGTTGCTATCGGTGTGTACCTGAAATATAACTTAGTTAAAATTTAATAATTTAAATGTTGTTTTAAAATAAAATTCAAAAAATAAAAGTGTTTACCCCGTTTATGTTAACCCAAGGTACAGAATACAAAGAGGGGCTTAAAGCATGGGTTTCGACCCCACTTTTGTGGGTTAATTCACTTCCTTCTGTCCCGTTTGCACAATGCATTATTTGCTGGTAGTTGTAATTCTTGTCTGTAGAGATGCACTAAAAAAAGTATTTTAAGTTAATTTTTTTTTTTTTTGCAAAGTGGGTTTAAAATTAACCTTTTCAGCATTTCCCAATACTTCACTTGGAGCAGTTGACATGCAATGTATAACTGGGAAATAGATTTCTGGGTCAGAGTTACCATACTTTATTAAACAATTCTGTAACAAAATTTGACACGTTTAAATATAGTTTATTTTTAAAATGATTTGATTTAAAATTTTACCTCGATAAGATTTCCAAAGCATTCATCTTTACCATGCTGACAAATGAAAGTATAAGTACCGTGGTTATCGTATGTCTAAACAAGTATAGGTTGCTGGTTTAAATTTTATTTGTACACGTTTAATATACATCCCAAATTTTATAAAAAATACAAATAAAATAGATAAAGGCTAAAACGGACAATACTAAAGTACGGGATGCGGGATAGTGCGGGACCGTATGTAAACGTTAACGAAAATTCGCGGAATGCGGGACGGAACGGAATTTTTGTACTTTTCTGCGGGATGATTGCTGTTTTTATCTAAAGGGCTAAGGGGTGATGCGGGATTAACTTTAAGGGTCAAGAAATAATGCGAAATTGAATATAAAGCACAAGGGAAGATTAGCGAAGGGTATAAAAAGTCCGTCCTTTTCCGCAATCAGCGTTTTTTTGTTAACGTATACATACGGCCTCGGTATTTCCCGCACCCCGCAACTTTCCGCATCCCGTATTTTAGTACTACCCGCTAAAACCGACAAAAATTAAACAACGGCTTAACTTAAAAACTGCCTCAGTTTGGTAAAGTTTTTAAGGTTTTTACGTATTTGAATTTATATTTACTTACGCAAGACTTTCCATATGGCACAACACGTAGTTTCATAATGCCACTGTCTTTCAGTTTAAGCCAAGTTGGGTTAAGCTGTTGTCGAATAAAATTGATCGAATCTGGGCACAAAGATTCATAATATGTGGTCACATACACCACATTTGTTGAGTCCATTTCAAAATTCATATTGAGCATTGATTTGCATTGCTCGTATACCTAACAATATAATAACATATTGTACTTGATAATGGCATCAAAATGATTATTTTAAAATTCAAAAGCAACTAAATACTTACATTGCATTTAATAGCATTTTCTACTGAATCACACCAATGTTTTGGGTGTAAATCACATGCTGTTGCATAACTTGTACAAGCAATTAAAATACTAACAACCAACACTTTCATAATAATGTTTACTGTTTAACACAAAACCTTAAAAGTACACTGTAACTTTTAAAAAATAATTGATTTGAATACGTAAATGTTATAAGAAGCTATTATTTGGTTTAATACAGTATTATACTTACGTTTTACACTATATTTAATTCATGTTTTTGTTTATTTAATATTGAAAATATGTAGATGCGGTCTTGTCTATTCGGTAAAGGATATTACTCATTCTTATAATAAGCGTATACTGTTGCACTATATTCTAATAGTAATTGCTTTAAACTTAAATTAAAGTTGTTTAAACTTAAAAAAAACAGGCTACGCTAAGCTTTAGCACTAAGAGTTAAATTGCGTACAAAACTTTACTTAATTTTTTGTTATATCGTTTAAGGCTATCAAAAAAATTCGTTTTAATACATATTTCTCTTAAGTCTACTCATTTTCCTTCTCTTTTATTCTCTTGTAGGAGCAGATTCAAAAACACCAGTCACGAGTTATGACACAACAAATTTGCCAATTCATTCGATACACTTGAAAACAATCACGTGCAAAATGTAAATTATTTATTAAAGTTTGTCAATATTGTTGTCAATATTTTAATTTTTAGTAGTATTGCATGACAAAGTTTTATACTTGTCATTGTTTATTTAGGCTTTGATCTAATGCAGCATTATTAAGGTGGTTTGCAAACGTTAAAGTTTATGATAATAAGATATAAAAACAGCTTTTTAAAAATATACCTAAGTGAGTACTTTTTTGCATACAATTTGATCTAGTAAAAATTAAAAAAAATAAAACTTTTTTATGTTGCATTTTTCGTTTTGTTTCAACCGCTGGATGGCAGTTTTACTACAGAACCTAATCTTTTTTCCTTTCTTTACAAAAAATAAAGCTTTTTGACTAAAATATGGCTTTGTATAAAATGTTTTTGCCTTAATTAAAAACAACAAATATTTGCAATGGTAAACTGCGGATGTTTGCAAAAGTTTTTTTTGTTGGCATCGAACAGATATTATTACCAGTGTTTTTACTATCCAACGAAAAACTTTAACAAACAGGAAATTCTTTTTCGTCAACGACAATGTCTTGTTTATTGCCTAATCCCTTTCGAATCCGTTTATTTCAATAGTTTGATTGACAGGTCGACTTCCTGTCCAAATTTCGATGAAAGATTCTCAAGCAAGCGAGGTATTTATAGCAGGGGTCAACTACGACAGCCAAGCGAGCTTAAACAGCAACTTTTCAGAGCCGGAAATCAGCTTAAAAGCAATTTTTTCATCAATTACAAACACGCACACAACTTTCACAGATACCAACTCAAACTCACAACGATTCAAACTTGGCAGAAACTTACAACTACACCAAGCCGAGTCAATAAGTGTGTGTTTAAGGGACTGGAATGTAAGCAATGATAAAGGTTGATTGTTATGTTTATAGCTCACGTACAACCAGGCTTAACCGAGCCTAACCGTACCGATGTTGCTAGCTGTGACCCGTACTCAGGGCGCAGGTGTTTGCCGTGCCACCATAGACGACAAAAAACTAAGTGATTTTAAATCTAGCCTCATCGGCTCTGAAAAGAATCACCAATCCCATATTCACGTTCGCCACAACCTTGAAAAATCGATTCCTTACAAAAACTCCTATCTGTTAAGCCGCGATTTTTGTAATGGAGAAACTGGTCATGGGCCGGTGAAAAGGGTCACGTTTTTTGTCTTTTTCTTTTGATACCCAGCGCGTAAAGTCGATTTATTGGGCGAACGGTAGAGAAGGAATTGTAAACATAGTCAGTAGACTTCGAATTTGGAGCTGGATGCCGATAAATTAAGATCGACATTTTTATTTCCTTTGATTTGAAATGAACTCAAAATTTTAATAACTTGACTCCATATTTTTTTTGTATAAAACATTTTTATGTAATCTTTTAAAAATGTTTTTTAGATTAAAAAATAAAGAAAGTATGAAAAAAAAATTTAGCCAAATTAATGTACCAACATTAACCTTTTTATTTGTAAAAAAAGAAATTTTTGGTTACTCTAAATTTTATATTTCTTTGTGGCTTAGAATTAAAAATTACATAGAAACATTTTTTTGTAGAACCCGCCATTATATAAAAAATGTAATCTAATTACTTTAAAAGAAATTTACTATTTTTGCAAAACAAATTTATATATTTGTTGCCAAAAAAAATTTTTGCACCCAAAAAGATATGTTAAAAATATTAGTTTTTTTTACTTCATGTAATAAATTTCTAGGTTAATTAATAAATCATTTTTAGACCCAAAACTTTTAAATTTAAATTATTGGCTTAATCAATTTTTTTTAAATAATTTCTTTCATGTTAACCAGACCGCGTTGTTAAAAAAAACATTTTAATTTGGAGATTACAATTTCAACAACACAAAAAAACTTTAAAATTTTTGTTTAATTATTAATTATCATAACCGTGAAAAAATAAATAAATTAATAAGAACAGCAGTTTTATATTCTCCGAGCAGCGAAAGTTTTATTTATTAATTTGTTTAAATACTTTAACGTTATCTAAAATCAAATTATTCAATTATCAAATAAACATTTTGATCAAGAATGACCATGTAGATTAATAGCAAATCATTACATTTTATAATCAACATTCATAACCCATTCAATTTCATATTATTCCAAAAAACGTAAAACCGCATTTAGCGACATTTTAAATATAAAAAAAGTTATTTGTTGGTTTAGAGCCAGCCGATTCCCGACTTATATGACCCGTACGTTGACATAGAAATTTCGTAGATCTATATCAGTACTCCATGTTAATAGGCAAAGGCTACATTTTTTAAAGGGGTAATCTAAGTCCAGTCAAAATTCGTCTCATTTATTTTGTAAAGAATATTTTCTGACAAATGTATAAGTTTTAACAAGTTTTAAAGCAAAAATTCGGCCTAACAAAACCTTAATTAACAAGTTGGCAACAATCCTGTATAACTCATTGATTCACATTGTAGTTTTTCAGTTCGTATTTAGAAGCAAGTTCGTGGCATATTCAGTGCCAAAAACTCTTGAATTTTAATAGAGTTCGTTGGTTTTACATTAAACATGTACTCAGGGCTTCATTTTTTGTGATAGAGCCGTCAACACAAGTTTAAAATGGCCAATGTTAGATTATTTTAACTTTAAAATAAATGATACACAAGAATTTATCTTAAAATTAATCAAATTATCTTAACAAAAATGTAACTAAGCCATTTCATGAGTTTTAATTTTGACGTGATAATTGCTACCCCTACTTATGTTCACTCAAGCTTGACAAAGACCACGTGACTTATCTAAACACTGAGTAATTCAAAACCAAACAAAAAATAAATTTATGGTTTTGCAACTTTCTTATAAATATTTTGACTTAAATGTTTATATATAAGCTATTTTAAGATGCTGGGCATTGATAAATGCTATTTAAAAACTGCTTCACTTTATTTATTTGATTAAGAAATTAATTAAGATATATTTTTATCTGCTACAAAAGCAAATTAAATTTTTTCTATAGAACAGCAACTATAATTACTATAAAACCGAATCAAAATTGTACAAAATTACGCACTAATTTTAATAAATATTCTAAACAAATTTAAAATAACTTTTTAATAAATACTATTTTATATAAATGATAGCGTGTTTGTATAAAAACGAATTTTTAAATAAAAATTTAATTCTTTTAAAAACAACAACAAAAATTTTAAAACAAAAATTTTTGAACTTAAAATAAATTTGGGTCGTGCGTTTGAGATCATCACTCCTGAAATTGGATCCAACAAAAAACGACACCGCGTAAGTTTTCAGTGACCCCAAATCACCCCCTAAATCCTGCCCAAAACCCGCAAAACGGGGTCTCACCCCATTTAAAACGCCCACTTTGGGTTAACAAAACTTTTTGCTCCTTTCTTCCAACGAAAAAAAAATTGTCGCAAAAATCGAACGTTCTACACAATGGAGCCATTGTTTACCCAAAGCTGGGTAAATGTGGGTATATTTAGGCCCCGGCAGCACCTGCGTCGTACCCATGTTGTTTTGAATTCCTGTTATTTTGCGGGGTAACCTGATATTGGATCAGTCGCAAGTTCAAATAGTAAACATTTAAACTCGTTACCAGTTGCTGGCAAAGATTGTTTATTTGTTTTAAAAGCTTTAAATGGAGTAGATTTTTCGTAACACTTTTACATATAAGGTGTTTGTAATAATAAACAAACTGTATTTAATAACATAACTTATCTATTAACACGTTGACAGCTATAATAATAATTTACTTTGTAACAAAGTTCACATTTTTTTCATTCATAACAATTTGTTTAGTGTTTCAAAATTTGTTTTTTTACATGGTCATATTACATTTGTCTTAATACTTGTTATCACAATCAAAACAAATGTTGACGTTTACAAATGATTTTATGCTAATCCCTGGTAAGTATATCTACTTAGCTACGGAATGTTGAAAAAGGAAACGAAAAGGAAAACTCAAAAAATTATCTGAAATCGAATCAGTGATGCCATTTTCAAATCAAGCATATAATTTAAAGCACATTCTCAATTGTTCCAAACGCAAGGGTGAGCTACATCATTCGACCAACTAAATTATGTAATCTTGTAATTTTTGGGCCTACGATAACAAAATGAAAGATGTAAATAAATCGCGGTAAAGTTATCGTAGGTTACGTAAATTTTACTTAGCCGAGACACTAATTGACGATACCTCATTAAGATTTGGCTTAGTAACTTAACAATATAACATCAATAGAATTACTTCTGATAGCTAACACATGCAAGGATACAAGTTAGATTATACCTTGAACTTACTTAAACTAAGGGGCAATTTACTCTTTAAAGGAAATGTAAAATTTTCATATTGATTTTTTTCAGAAAAAGTTTAAAAAAAATTGGCAAATCAATTATAAAAATGTTGCAGTCAAAAGTTAAACATTTCTTTTTTTTTATAAAGTTGAAATTTAGAGTTCGATTCCAACCGCGATTAGATTTTTACAATGATTGTTCCTATATATAAAAAAGATAAATTACCAAGCTAAATGGCATAAAGATTAAATTATTAAGAACCCAATAAAAGCAAAAAATAGACCATATAGAGTTTATAGACCATGTATTAAAAAAGCTAAATGATAAGGTTTTAAACATTTTGTAGAAAACAAATCTTGTTTTTCGCTAAAGCATAATAAAATACATTTTCTTAAATTCAACTTTCTTATCAAACGTTTTAGATTTAAAGCAAACTGTGAGAACCAAAAACCACGATTTGTTTAATGAGACAAAAAAGTTGGCAAACGTATTTTGCGGTCAGTATAAGGATGTCGGCTATTTGCTGCACTAAACAAACTCGTCTTAATTGGTTAAAACTACGTCATTTAACTCCAACAAGCGCATGTTGTTTACGGGCAGTCCAATAGCCCATCCTCTGTTTACAAAACCAGATATTTTTAACAGCATTTTACAGTAAAAATACACAAGTAGCCTGCGTTTTTACATTTAAACAGTCGCCCTTAATTCCTCGTTACTCCAGTCTACTCCTTTAACCCACAAAGGCATTCGGAATCAAAATTTAACCAGAACGCAGCCAATTAGAATGATTGACACGACGCTATAAGGAAACAACCGCTGGGTCACGTGGTATCGTGCGGTCACGTGACTTACACGAAAAGGAGTTTGAACGAATGGCGAGATTTTTCATTTTTGTTTTGTCGCTAAACAAAATATGCAAGTTTGTTATAAATGTATGTCTGTCGAGAACTTGAGATTAAGAATATAGACAAAATTGAACACGGTTTAAATTAGTATAACACTTAATTTTTTTATAAAACAGAAAATAGAAAAAAATAGTACCAGTGAAAAATATAGATAGATTTTTTTATAGGTTTAAAATTAAATTTAAAATAAAGTTAAAATAAATATAGTAAAAAACTATTCCTAAAATAATTTATAACAGCAAATATGGGAATGTATTTTTCAATTTAACAAAATGGCTAACCAATTGCTCAATTATTTCTCGCTGTTCGGTTAAAGTAATCACATGGTTATGGTTAAGCCTACTGACAGCAAAACCTATATATGCGCTTACAACCGACGACAGATAGTACGTGCTTTCGATGGTGTAAAAATACCCCCACCACCGCCGGGGGAGCGTTTTGGGGCACAAAGTTACAGCCCGACGCTCGATTAAATCGTTCACACAATTGAGCATCCGTTTTGTGATAAGTTCTGTCCGCAGTAGGATCAAACTCTAAGTCTAAAGTGTTGAAAATGAACAGTTACTTCGATTTTGTAACTCTTCAACTAACAAAAACGCATTTTAAACTTAGATTTAAAAGGGATTTAACATGTTGTGTTGTGAAAGGGTTAATCCAGACTCGCCTTTTCGTTTTTTACGCTTGTTGAAAATGTTAAGAAGTTAAAAACGCATCATTTTTTTCCGGCAACGAAGATCGATTTTTTTCACGATTTCTTGTGACCTGATCACAACCAAAACCAGTTTTACGTCGAAGCATTGAATGATTAATGGTTAAGTTTGAAAGATTCAAATTTTATTGATGAATTGATAGCAATATATTACTTGTTAACTGGTCCAAATTAAATAAACATAAAAATATTATTAACAAATCACTAAATTTTTATTTAATAAAAAAATTTTAATATTTTAAGTTATGTAAAAAAGTAAAATACTCATAATATTGTTATCAATTTTAATCTTTTTAATTTTTTCTTATGTGTTTTTATCATGATTTATTTTAATCTACTTGATATTTTTTAATATTTTACAGTATAAATTAATACATAATGAGCTAATAACACAGATATTATATTATGTTATTGTTTTTTACACACTTAATAAATTACTTTAATAAAATGAGCAAATAAATAAAATATTAACAAACTGAAAACATTCATCAATTCGCGACAGATAGGTAAGCTCAAACAGAAAATGCAACGCTTGATCAAAATCACTTTTACCCAGTTTTAAGGCCCCCCTTTTTCTCTCCTTACCAATCAGGGTCACGGTTTACTTATGTAGGGGGTAACTTAAACCCCAGCGCACACGGTGGTATTGATATAAATGATATATGGTAAAAATAAAGCAAATGTAATTATTTGTCATATGATGCACAGAGGGTATAGAGTTGCAGTACTAACTAGCTTTAACGTAGGCCCAATTATTTACTTTAGGTAGCCGATATAGTTAATAATTTCAAAAATAATATTTGAGAAATTTATTATTATTTTGAATCGAAATTTTGGTATTTGAAAATTTTTTATTGATAAGTAGTTTTGCAGCGCAATTTTTTTTATTCAAAATAGAAAATTTTTTTTTGAAATCATTAAAAAATTTTGTCTTTTTTGATTAAAAGCAGCTTTTTAATTGTAAAAAATTCGCACTGGAATTCTTGTAATTTTAAATGTTAGAAATAGATTTTAGAGTTTTAAGGAACTTTGCTAATTTAATATTTTATCAATGTTGTTGGAGGTATTTATTTTTTATATATTTTAAGCCATATTTTACATAACGATAACAGTTTAGATAAATTAAACTTAATACAAGACTTTTCACACCGTTTTTATATAAAATAATTATACAAAATTAGAAAAATGTATATGCTTTTATCCATTATCAGATAAACATTATCAACACTATATTTATAACTAAAAAAAATCCGGAAAAAAATATTTAACAATATAACGCAAACTTCCGAATCAGAACCAGCTATTACTTTATAATTAGCGTTAAAAAAATAAATATTAAAATATTTAAAAAAATTAAATTTAAAGAATTAAAATTAGTAATTTAGATGATGGTATTTGTTTATTGAAGCCATTTTGTTTAACTGTATTTATATAAAGTGTCATAACATTAAAGAGATAGTGTTTATTATGGAACGTTTTATTATATAAAAGAATATATTTTTTCATAATTTATTTTTTTACATAACTAATAATTAATTATCTTCAACTTAATTAGATTACTGGTAAAATTTTGTTTTATAACTATTTTAGCATAACGAAATATTAACAGTTCGTTGATTATTATTTTAAATAAATTATTTTTGTATTTTGTATATAGTTTAGCTTTTTTAAACTTTAAAATTATTTTTTGTAAATAAAAAATAATTTAATTTTTGAATATTTTGTATTTTAAATGTTTTGATTTGAAAGTTAAAATACTTTATTTAACTTACAAATAAATAAAATGTACATTAGGTATTGGGTATCAAAAAAACTAATAAACTAATGTCGTTAGTGTATAAGTTAAAAATTGCTGTAAAAAGGCACGTACGATTCTAGATCGACGAGTGATTGGCTTACGCCGGTACTTGGCCCATTGTGACATCATAAGCGAAGTTAGTTTGACCTGTGCGTGTTGTATTTCAAAATTCTAAAATAAACTTGGTGTTTGTTGCTAGTTTTGACAAGACACAAAAAAACAAACAAAATAGATTAAAATTGTAATACTCGTTTTTTTAAATTAAATTTTTTATAAAGTATGATAAAAAAAAAGATTTATTGCGCTTGTATTTTAACTTTTAACTTAAACCCCCTAGATAATTTAAACTTTTTTTTTACAAGATAAACCTAAAAGCAATGTAAATGATATATCATTTATAAAACATGCATTTAACAAAAGTTAACCAAAAATTTGTCGCCATTTTTGTTTCACAGCTGGTAACACTCATAATTTTGCCAGACCATAAACGCTAAAAGATGCACTAGATAATAACTAACCTAAGGCCGACAACAAGGCCCACAACAAAATCCAGTCTAATGCATTTGATGAAAATTCGTGTTGTTAAAGGGTTAAATTTTAAGCATGACGGTCGGATATGTTAAAGTGCTAAAAAAATTGTTTATTTGATTTGCGGTCAACGATTTTAATCTCAAAAAGAAGTTTTTAAAAAGATAAAAGTCGGTTTGCTTCGGTCAAGTGTTTGAAATTTAAATTGAAGTCGTGTTAAAGTCATTTACATTATAAAAAAACGATTTTTAAAATATGTTAACTAAAAAAGGTTCTATGTAATAATAAAGGTTTGTGCAGAACTGTTTTAACAATTTTAGCAATTTTCCTATGGTACAAATAATGTGTTTTGTTTATTTGACATATATTTTAACTTTTATTTCCATTAGTATTCGATATACAATAACTAACTTAATTTATCTTTTTAAGTTTTAAAATATCATAAGTAACATGCGTAAAAAAACTGTTCAAAAATAATACTTTTTTTATTTAGTTATTTGAGCTGAACACTTCTAAATAAATTAAACTATTTCACTTTTTTTAAATCACAATTTACATTTTTTATTATTCTTGACATTTAGTTTGTTAAATTAAATGGTTAAATACTATTGTTTAAATTTAACAATAGTTTTATTGTAGTTCATATATCTAACACAAACTTAAAATTATTTTTTTAAAAAATTGTATTTAGTTTAAAAGTAATTTGATTAAATTCAATTAAGTTAAAGTCGCAAGTTCTGAGTTAAACTTTTACGTTTGATCGTAAATGACCCAAAACTAAACAAAAACTTTTCCAATTTCTTTAAAGGAATTAAAGAGATATAAATTAATCTTTTAAATTATGAATAAAATTTCTTAATTTTAGTTTTACATTTTGCAAAAAAATTAACAAATATCTATAAAAGTTTTGGTAATTTTAATAAATTAAAATAAAAATATTTTGTAGGCATATATTTAACAAAGTCGCCAAATCTAGAGCCTAGATATCATATTAACAAATATTTTTAGGTTTTAACATTTTTTTACTATATATTTTATTAGTAAACATTTATGTTTTGTATACTTCTTTAAATAAATCAATATTTAGTTTTTTTTTGAATACATCAGCTTAGTGGTTTTGTCTTACTACTTGTAAATATCACGCTTGTATTTCGGTTGTCGCGGTTCGTTTTATTAACTTGTGCCAAAATACCCATTACTAAGTTCAAGTGTATTGCCACAGAATAAGTCGTTCGTTCGAAAGTAAAACTTTGATGGAGATGACAGTTGTATTTAAAGATCGTTTACAAGTAAAAATATCGCCTAAATTCGCAGATAAAATTCCCGCAAAAAATTGATTTCTACCGAAGATGATTATTTAAATTAAAAACAAATATCTATCCAAAAAAAACATATTTTTAATTACTGACTAAATATTCCTATTTTTGCGCAGATTTTATTCATAAATTTATGTGTTTAAAAATTTTAAACCAAACAAAGTTTTACTTTAATAAAAATGGAATATGGACAACGAATCATTTTTCCAGGTTCGGCTGATCATTACGGCCAAAACTATGGAAAAATTGCTTCATTCGACGATAGAACTGCTGCTTGTGGAAACGACTATTTCGGCCACGTAGAGTCTCACTACAGTGACCCCGTGACACCCGGCGCTCCACCGGTCACCAATGGATACCGTCATCCGTTCCAACACCTGGCAGACATGGCGTCACAACATAGATACAACCTTTATCCAAGTTCGGGGATAGAGCAAAGTGAGTACACGTCAAGTTACGACCCTAACTCAGTTAACTCTATGAGCGAGGACTTTAACCATACAGCGCAGAGCGTTTCGAGCCCTTCAGTTATTTTACCTAATCAGAATCTCCCGACGTCGCCACGTGACCTTTCGAATCATTCTCAAGCTAGGAACAGACAGTCGGTATCACTACAGAGTTCACCATGTTCTTATCAGCGACCAAATCAACAAACAACGCGTTTGTCGCGAAGCACTGAGGATGCTAGTTACTACAGGATGCAAAATGAATACCAAACATCGCCAACAAATGATAGCAAGTATACAACTACCCCAACAATAACCGGTAAACCCTATTCTGTTTATCCACAAAACCAAACCGAGAACGCCACCAAAAAATTACAAAATGGAGTCGCCGAAAAAACTGATAGCGCTAAGACAACGACTTTAATGTCAAAGGGACAGAATGTAAATAAGCGCAACAAAGTCGCTAAAGAATGTGTTAAATTGGAGACTTCAGTTAATGGCGGTTACAAAGAAAAACCAAAATCGAAACCGACTGTCAAACCAATCTCAAATCTAGCCCCAAACGCAAAAACAGAATCTAACAAAAATTCTAATTTAAATACTGGCAACAACAACCACGGTAAAAAAGACAAAGACTTGACAATAAGTCTAAAAAGTAATGAAAAAGAACCAGAGAAATGTCGCACCCAGAAACCACCTTACAGTTACGTTGCTTTAATAGCAATGGCTATACGAGACTCGCACGAGAAAAAGCTGACACTCTCCGGAATTTATCAGTACATCGTCGACAAGTTTCCCTTTTATGAAAAAAATAAAAAGGGTTGGCAGAACAGCATTAGGCATAACCTTAGCTTGAACGAATGTTTTATTAAAGTACCTAGAGAAGGCGGTGGAGAAAGAAAAGGAAACTTTTGGATGCTGGATCCGAATTGCGAAGATATGTTTGAAAACGGAAATTACAGAAGACGAAGAAGAATGAAGCGACCTTACCGACCCACCGCAGGCCCTGGGGCTTCTATCTTAGACCCCTCGCGAGCCGCAATGCTAGGGTTAGTCGATTACAGCCCCTACGCACAATTCGGGGTACCTCACCCTTCCAAGTATCATATCGGTTCTTACAATTCCTATAACGGATGGGCAAATGGACATCAGGCTGCCCAAATCAATGGATACGGGTCCTGCCAGACCCCACCCGGACAGGACCCGCACTGCGCAATGCCACATCATCTTGGCCCCTCATATTACGGCACTGCTGGCTCAATGGGCACGGCGACATATGGTGGTGAAGCCCTAATGCATCAAGTCCCGGCAACCTCGTGCCATTCTGTGGGACTCGGGTTTCAATATTCCCCGCATAGTCCTTCGAACGACCCGTGCGCTATGGTAGGTCACCCGGGCCAGACAGCATTAAGTCATTTCAATTTCCATGGACACTCGGCGTACAGTTGGGGCGAAAAAATACATAACTAAACGTTTGTAAGTCTATAGAGCGTACTTCTATGCTATAGTTCAAGGTTGCATGTTATGTTGGTGGACAACTAAGATATATCAACTCGCTAATAACATTTTTAAATCCAAAAGTTCCATTTTTAATGTTTTGTAAATTGTGAATTGCGATGCACTTTTTTCGTTTTATTTCTTGTTAAAAAGGTGTCGAAAAAACTTGTAATAAAACCTGCAAAAAAGTAACAACTATAACAAATCTAAAAACTGTATTGTATTTAAACATGACTATACATAGATTTTTCACAATCATTTTTAAAGTCATATAGCGTTTTAACCAATTATTTTTTTTACAAATAATAATATTTTTAAGGCTATAAACAGTAATAGAACGGGTCAAATCCAAGCGACAAAGTTTGTCCAATTTAGCGACAAAATGTGACATGTTTTTAAGGACGGCCAATCTGTGTAAATGACCCTTGGTTGTAGATCTTTTACAATTAAGAGATAATGATGTCAAGCACTTTATGGTGGTGACCCATTTATTTGAATTGTAAAGGATCAAGTCATTTCTGGACGCCGTAATTTTAATTGGGTAGCTTAGACTCTATATGAACAATGCCTTTTATCTTGGTTTTGGCATACCAAATTAAACTATTTTTGGGTTTCTTATCAAGTTAATGCTTCAAATATAAATTTAATATTTCTAAGAAACTGATAACAACCATTTCTCTTAACTGATATCTTTAAATTGTAATCTTACTACCCGCGATATTAGAAATTTTAAGAAGCCATTTTTAATCGTGTTTATTTTTAAGCTTTTATGAAATTTTTAGTAACTAGTTCTGTCGATTTTCTTGTAATTTTGTTTAATGTTTAAGTGATTACCGCCGTTTTAGTTTTTGATTTATTTGTTTTATAACTTTTTGTCGAAATACACATTAAAGATTGTGTACTTTTTAAGATATTTTACATTAAGAAAGTGATATTTTTAAAACTAGCAATTTTTTCTAAAATAAAAACAAAATTATAATTACCAAAAAATATAAGTTAACAAGAAAATAATTAACCGAACAATATCATTAAAATTCTTTTTTTTTTAAAAGGAGTATCTAACAAAAAAACTAACAACTAGTTTTTTGGAAAAGCAAAATGGCGGAAAGTTATTTGATCAGACAAACTTTTTAAAAATTGAAACTATTTCTTATAAAATTAAACAACTTTTTATCTTATTACAAAACACAATTACATTTTGTGCCAAAGCTTTCTATTAAACCAAAATCACAAAATATTACCAAAAAAGGACGTTTAAATAATGTTAGATTAAATACAATTTAAAAATCAAAAACTCTATTTTTAAAATTGTGACGTCACTTTTAAACTATTCAATTCTGATCAAACGATTAGAATATGACAACCTTACAAGTGGGTCATGTTTATGGGTCAAAATGGGACCCGACATGGGTTAAAAATAGGGTCAGCAAAAACGCGCGGGTGGGCCCCACGTTTGACAGGAAACAGAAGACGGGGTAACCTGATACCCCGATCTTATAAGCCCCCTAACCCCGCGCGACAGGTTAAATAGACTGTAGAATTATGACGTAATAATAAATGGTTGTTGGCAGAGTAGTTTAGGTTGTTTATATTAAAATTATTCTTTATATTGCAAACAATAACCGAGTTGAGTATAAGCGTACAAAACATAACATTTAAATAAATATGCTTAAACTTCTCTCTCTATATATATATATATTGTATTACCGATATAATAATTAAAATAAAAACACATTTTTTTGGAAAATAAAAAATATATATAATTAAACTATCAGTAGTTTATAGTTTTCCAATCGAAATGTTCCTTAATAAATACATAATTTAATTAAAAACAGACAGCTTATACCAACAAGCTAACAACCACAAAACTGCAACATTTATAAACTAAACAACTTTCACCTGAAAAGATCCAAGTTACCCGCAAAAAATCGATTTTTTTCGACCACAAATAAAGGCACGATTTAGTAAAACCACGGCACACCGTGCGCTTGATATCAAGTTACAGACTTAAGGGTATGTCTACTAACCTGTTAGCGTAAGTCTATGGATTAACCAAGGTGGTCTTGCCACAAAATTTCGAGCAATTTTAACGATA
Organism: Corella eumyota; assembly: GCF_963082875.1. Taxonomy (NCBI): domain Eukaryota; kingdom Metazoa; phylum Chordata; class Ascidiacea; order Phlebobranchia; family Corellidae; genus Corella; species Corella eumyota. The sequence goes on from NC_137491.1 coordinate 9,540,544, forward strand.
CTGTAGCTAATAAGTAAGAGAAATTAGATGTAATTTATGCTGTTGGCGGATTCAACATAGTAAGCGACTTCTATGTAAATATATAAGTGCCAATTACTACAATACTTTTAGTTTATGTTGGATTTTTAGTCTGAACATAAAAGTATGTTTTCTACTGTGTACTTTAAAATTAATCTTGTCATCTCAAAAAGTGTGCGAATTTCGGTTAATAAGAGCTATAAGATAATATTTATCATAGTAAAAATAATATGCCCTGTTTAATTAATTAGCCTTATATAAAATATATACATTAAATCGGTTTATCTGGTAAATTGTAACCAAAATGACCAACTAATGTAGTTGTAATAGTAAAACCATGCAATTATGAGTATAAGAGCTAGTGGACGTAAGAGGGCGCTCTAATTCCTTTTTGACAAACAAACTTGCCCCACTACCGACCTAAACATAACTCAAAATTACAAAACTACGATTTTAAATAAAATTTAATGTCATTTTTAACCAAAAGCACACATGTAATAAAAAATATTTGCAAAATTAAATACATTTTTCAAATTTGTAATACCTACAAAAACATGTAAATACTGAAATTGCATAAAATTAAAAATTATTATTTTAAATTTAATTTTTCATTTAAACTCTTGAATTTTAGGATGGAATTTTTTTTTTTAATCGCTTGAACGCAGCAACTTACATATTTTAAACTTGATACGGAGCAACACAGTGGGCAGATAATATTTTTTTTATTTAATTTTTAGAAAAAATAGAAAATAAATAATTTTTCTAACGAGGCAATTTGAGATATTTAATATAATGGGCATCTCAATATATTTAAAAGTCGCTACCAACTTAGTACAAAACAACATATAAACAGTGTTGTAAAATGCTTAAAGTAACTTCTCCAAGTATAATTAGACAAATTCATTCACAGACAAATAGAAAAACAAAAAATTAAAAAACAAAAAATTGTTGGCTCTTTTGATGCCGAAATTGCTGCTACTGTAAGTTTTAAATTACTTTTACAGCAATAACAATCCAACGTTCGTTCGCTTGATTTAAAACACGTGAAAAACGCCCAACGACATCATTTTTCAAAAGAGCCGACACTGTTAAAGTTTTTACTTCCAAGGGAGTTCCCCCGTGCTGTAACAACTCTCAAGACGATTCGGACTAAATTCGAATCATGATTTTGAATCCTCGAAAACTAAGTTTGCCCGAAAATCAGCTTTTAACTGGGTCAAGCGCATTTGCTTCCTCAACGCTGTATCGTTCTCGTTTTCTCGTGTTCGCTAGATGATGATCATGAGCCCCAAGTGAAGCCATGTCAGTTACGATACCAAGATTTCTTAATTCTTCCTCAACCAATGGATCGACTTCTTCTTCTTCATAAGTTCTAAAAAAAAAAAAAAAAAAGTTTGTAAAAAATTTTTACAAACTTAATTTATTTTAGCAAAATAGTTTAAAATGTAAACTCTTAGGAACTACTTACAGTTCCATGTTGTTGCCCTCGTTTCCCTGTTCCTCCGCGACCAATATCTCGTATTCTTCCGCCGCGTATTTTTCCCAATCGGAAGGTTCGCACAAAGAAGAATCGTGGTCCTATGACGTCATCAAAAAATTTTAAAAATCAAATTTAAAAAAAAAAGTTAAAAACAAAAAAGTAAACACTTTTAAAGTAAGCATTCGTAATACCTTAGGTGGCGCAAAAGGGTCTTTTTGTTCATTTCCTAAATATTTTTCAACGTTAAAGAAAGTGTCAAAAAACAAGTTAGCCATCTTGCAATTTTTCAGGTCTTTTAAAGTTATAAAATCTGGGTGTACAGGTTTCACCATATCTAACATCTAAATAAATCGAAAATAATTAATTATTAAAATAATTAATTATTAAAAATTAAAAAATTAAATTAAAAATAAAAATTAAAAATTTTGTAAAAATTAAATGTTGTTACCTGACAAATGCAATCTTCAAACGGAAGAGGTTCGATATCAAGTTGTTCCAATTTTCTCATCTGTTCCTCATAAAAGAATTCCATCTCATACATTGATATCATTCCATCTCCATTTATATCCATACAACGAAACCAATATTCAATACTAAAATAAAAAATTATTGGTTTTCGAAATTTATTTTTTTAGATTTAAAACCAATGCATTAATTGCACCGCGTTTTAAAAACCTAGAGTCACAGGTTCGATTCCTACCGTTGACCAAGAATATAAAAACTAAACAAAGCAAAAATAAAAAATATTTTAGCCTTGATGTTATGGGTACGATTCCAGCTGCCTACAGATATTTTTTTATAAAAAAATAATATGTTTTTTGTGAAATGTATTTAAATTAGCTAAAATGACGTCATAATGATAAAAGAATAACGTCACACTAACCTCGTAGCTGACGTTTTGTCTTCCTCGGAAATAAGAAACCAAACAAAGTCCACGTACGACATCTTCCCACTTCGATGGTCGGACGCATCCCACCGCGTGACGGCGCCACAGAGCACTCGGTCGATAAGACGACTTGATAAAGCTAAATTTAAAAAAATAAATATTACTAAAAATAAGAAAAAAATAAAATTCACATAGAAATCATAAAAATAAACATAGATATCATATAATACCTCCGTTGGAATGTCTTAAAAAGTCAGCTTTGTCGATGATCAAATCATGATCCATGTCCAACTCCCAAAACTTGCAATAAATAACATAAAAATGCTCGTACGAAAAATATTCTGTGATGGCGTTTATATCTTCTTCATCATCAAGTAAAGACAATATCTAAAAAAAATAAAAAATTTTAAAAAAAAGGTTAAAATGAATTCATTTTTCCCCTTACATTACAATGTATGCAACAATTAACATTTAAACCAAATGCAAATTAAGTATCACATATTTTAATTAGAAATACCAGATATTAGTTACGCGCAAAGTCCAAATAACTAAATGCCAAAAACGCAACAAATAAGTTAGTCATGCATACAATAATATTACGCATATAAGTGTATCGGTAAATAAACAATAAGTCAGAAACATAATACTTAAATAAGTTATTACTTTACATTGAGAAAATAAAACTGCCTAAATTTAAAAAAATAATTTTTGCATGTTTTTTAAAAAAAATTTCTTGTATTAAAAAAAAAAATATTTCTAAAGTGTTTTGTAAAAATTTTTTTCACATTTTCTATTATTGTATTTTAATCTATATTAATTCATAAAAAAAATTATATTTTAAAATAAATTTTGACTTACCGATAAAAAGTTACTTTTGCGAAGTTCATTAACAGTTATTTGTCCAGACCATGATCTATTTACTTGATAAAATATACGAGCTATTACCTAAAACAAAAAATATTTATAATTTTTATTTCTTTAATAAAAATACCAAAATATATCAAAAATACAATAATTCCTTTTAAAAATCCTTTAAAAAATATGATATAATTATTAAAGTAAATGCTCTTATACAGATGGCAATTTGTTTTACCTTTTAGAATTAATAAAGTTGTTTTTTACAAACAACAACTTGGTACTTACAGTATTCATATATCTTGTGTGAAATTCTGGTGCATCGCGAAGAAAAACTAAACCAGGATGACCTTCAACTATATCCTAAAAAAAAGTTAGAAAAAATTAAAAACTTATAAAAAAAAAAGTTAAAAATTTCAAACAATGAGATACACATACGAAATTAATATCAAAAATATATTTAGCTTTTTTTGTTTGATTAATTTGTTTAAATAAATTATTTTTTGTCAATTTTTTTACCTGTAATAAAACTAAAAAATCGTCGAATTCGAGATACGAGTTTCCCTTCTTCGCCAACATCGAAATAAAACGAGAAGCGTCGTCATGGTTACATAAAGTCACCCTAACAAAAAGAAAAAAATGTAACAATTTTAAACTCAAACTAATATTATTTACTTGGCAAAATACAATGTCTCATAGGAAAATTTGACATAGAAATCTTACTTTTTCCACATCGTGATGACGTCATTTCTGGTTACAGTGTTGAGGTTAGAGTTGTTCGAAGCTTTAAAGATCGCTGACTTCCAGTAGGCGCTCAAACCACAAGCCTAAAAAAGTAAAATAATTAAAATTAAAAAAAAATTATTAAAACTTTTTAATTAAAAATGAATTTTAATTAACTTTTATGCAAGTACGTGCAGCATGTATGCAAAGGTTTCAGTTTCCTTAAAAAAGCGGAAACTGAAAATTTGAAGCTCTACCGTTCAACCTTATTACAACATACTAGTCACGTACCAATAGAAAAATATAAAATACACTAAAAAACATGAGTTTATTTTTAGGGTGCGAAAGTTTGCCTTTTTACATCGAGGATAAATGAATATGGAAGGGTGATAACTTACCCCGGCAATTGGTCCTAACTCCCGGCGCGTCAACTTTTCTTTCCCGATCTTATTAAAAGCTTCTTCTATCTTTGCAATAGTAGATTCAACAGTGCCTTAAGATATAAACAAATACATTTGACACGAAATAAAAATTATAAATTTAAAAAAATTAATAAATAGAAGTGTATTAGAAAATTTATGTAAAAATATTTTGTTAGAAACAGTGTTGTCAAATAATTTTTACCTTTTAAGCAGGGTTGCCCTTTCGGAAAATAAAATTTAGGAATTTTTAGACTTAGATTTTTTTCGTTTTTTGTGTTGACAGGAGATGAAGGTTTAGTTGTATTGGTGGTAAACTGAAAATAAAAAATAATGTTTAAAAGTTAATTAAAAAGTACAATCAAAAGAATTAAATATTTACTATTCTTAAAAATAACTGATTTAAATCTAAAATTAATTTGAATAAACACACTTTTAAATGCTTTATGAATGAAATACAACATGACACAAATTTATATTAATAACTCAACCTAGTTTAAACTATATTAACTTATCAATATTTATATGAATCACTAGATTTTGGACCCATTTTAAACCTTTCACCTATATGACATATCCTTATACGCACAATTAACGTATTTGACACCAAATGCCATGTATGACGTTATGCATGACGTCATAAACGGACCGGGTTTAAATATTTAAACAGGCGAATCTGACGCTTCGCACGTTGCATATTCGCAAATTTTAATACAGAAATTTTTTATTAAAAAAATTTAATTTTTGCATTTTATAACATTTTTTTGGTTCTAATAAAATTAAATTAATTTTAGACTGTTTTTTTATATTTTTAAACTCAATAAATAACTTATTATTTTTTTTTTAAATGTATTATTTTAACCCCCGATATTTATGGTTCGAACCCCATTGCACCCAACTTACGATTGAATCATCCTTTAAAATATTTGCCACAAAAACTTCTTCATTTAAACTACAATCCATCTCATCAAAGTGATTTGCAATTAGCAACATTTTTACAAATTTTTTTTATTAACTTATTGTCAGTATTTCTATAAAACAATTTTTTTTAATTATTTTTTTCCATAAATTTTACTAAAGAATTTCTTAGGTTCAAACCCTCCTAGGTGAAGTATTGAATATTAATTCTGCATACTAAAAACCGCTTGGTTAAGGTAAAAAATATTATCATCTTATTTTTGGTATCTGAATTACTAAAATAAAAAATGTAAAAGTTCTAAATAAAAAACAATACAAAAATAACTTAAAGTTAAAACTGAATCAGCAAATTTCCACCATTGTCTTACTTATACACTGTCCGAAAAACTAAATTCTATAAAGAAACGGTTGCTTTATATATAAAGTCAGAAAAATAACGAAACTACTCATACCAGATATGAGGCATGGCACGCTTGATGCCGCGGTGTATTTATTTAAGGGTTTAATTAAAAAGTGCTTTTAAGAAAAAATGCCAGCAAAGAATTGAAAATACCGTTCTATTATATATAAATTGTAACAAAAAATTTAAAAATTGTAAAACTAAGTACTATAAAATCCATGTTTTTTTTTATTTATTTTATTTTTTTTAAACAGATTTAAACGCCAAAAATAAATTCTAAGTCTAAAATATAATAAAGTTTAAGTTGATTAAATTACTACCATAATTAAGTTTTAAGCTAGACTTTATTTTTATTTTGTTATATTTCACTAAACTTTAAATTTAGAAACTAGTCGTTCAAATAAAAGTCTAAAATATTTGAATTTTTCATTGCTACCAACTATAAATAAGACTGGATCATATTATTGTTAGCACCTACAAAAATTAAATTTCGTTTTCATAAATGAAAACCTGTAAAAACAAAGTTAAAAAAAACTTTCATTTTCTGGGAACCCATTTACAATTTGTTTTTCTTATAAATATATCGCGGGTTAAACGATGTCATTGATTGACATTAACTAATTAATTATCCATCATTTTCCGGTAACTTTTTATTTGTCCGAAAAAAAATGGGACGTCACAGATATAGTTTATGTAAGTTTCTATTCAACAAAATTCAATACTCTATTCTGCTTTTAACTTTTGAACTTATAATCCTAAAATTCGTTGCCCTATTTTTGTCAAATTTTTGTTATTTATGGTTGAACTATACAAGGCATTTAACCCATTATAAGTATATTTACTTAATTTAACAAACTTAATAACTGTTAAAAGAATTTTTTTAATATCCTGTTATAATATTAATTTATTTACATGTTATTTTTGCCTAGACAACGCAATAGTTTATTAAATTAGATATAAAAATACACTAAACAATTTTAAGTTACTATGTTTACATTAAATAATCTATTGAAACTTGATAATTAAAACACTTCATTTAAAAATAGGTTAAAACTATCTATTCTCACTAAGACGTTAACGTTAACCTTTTTAAAAAACCTAAAACTAAAATAATGCGTAAAACACCTCATAGAAAAAATGCCCTTTATTAAATCACCTAAAAAATTCTTTTTACCACCGTACGTAGTCACTGTTAAAAAAACGTGTGGGATTTTGTTTTTAACGAAATATTTTAAATTGTTTAAATATTTCTTTGAGTTTTATATTTTCGATTTTCGTGTGTTTATCTAAAAATAGATGTTCTAAAGTAGACCAAAATTAAAACAACGCTATGATTTAGTCTACACATTAGGCATGAGCTTATTTTTATTGCGAAAAATTATATAAGATGTCCCTTATCTTAAAACACTTTGTCTAATATTGATTTAAAATGACATTTACAGAAACCAATGTATGAACCACCATTATTCAATCGAATTTCGACAAATCAATCAATTTAAATTGGGGTTTAAAAGGCGGTTAATTAACATATAGATTTTCTGTCTAAAAATCTAACATTTTTGCAACGGTAGTCTATAAAAAATTCTAAAATTATCAAACTGTTGCCTATTTATATTAAATTATTAATCTCTTAAAAAATTGCATACTAATTCAATAAACTACCTTATATTATCGCATCATTATTATACTAATAACTATTTAGTACCATCGCTTGTTAACTAAACTCTTTAATAAAATCATACTGTCGTACTTTACTATTATATAGCCTGCTACTAGGTAACTGTGCTAACAATGAATGTCTATAGACGGTGTTAACACCTATGAACAATAGAAACTGGCACGTGGTAATAAAAAATGTAAACAAGAATTAAATTTAAATCCAGAACCAGCAATACAGATGCTGTATTAGAACTATTAAAAAAGTTATGGTGTTTAAATTATTAAATCCAAATGCCAGTTCTGTTTTTGATATTTTTTAAGTTTTAGTTTTTAAAGAATATTATACTTTTGACTAAATTTAAATTGATTTTTAGAATTAAACTTTTATATAACTAAGTTTAGATGACAAAAAAGTAATTTTCGCAAAATATTAATGAAGAACTATTTTTTTAAAAATCAAGATTAGAAATTGTTTTATAAAATGAATGATTTGAATCTACAATTTTGCTTTAAATTTAAAACAATACTTTTGCTTGTCAATCAAAATTTCTTTACAAAAAACAAATAAATTTACCCATTAATATAAAAAATAATGTTAATTTCACGCGCTCAAAAAAAAATTTAATTTTAATTAATTTTAAAACGCAAATTTAAATTAGATATTTTTCCAATGAAATATGTTGTTTTTTTGCTAAAGATTATATTTAAATCAACTTATGTGTGCATTTTATTAAAACACTTAAACTATTTACTTTACTTGAAACGAATATTTAAATATAAATACTAAACCAACAAAACTATTAATTTGAACTTAACTTAACTACGTTTTATACTAAACATACATTAAAGCACACATTAAAATCGCATTAAGTAATTCATCAAATATATTTTTACTTATAAACATCATTAAAAAAAATGTTCATTTAAATTTTCTCTTTAAATTTAATAGAAACCAGCCAAAACGATTTATTAAAATTCTGTTACGTATATTACCATTTCCCTATATTATAACGACGACCGGGTTTATTAAAAAAAAAACAATTTTGCTGACGTCATAAATTGAGTAAATAGAGGACATGACGTCACAAAAACTGAAATTTTTTTCGCTATTTAACTTTATAATAAGAGGTCATTAGAAATCAAGTTCAAATTTTTTACTTTAAATTTTTGAGTTTTTATTTTTTGAATATTTTACAAAAATGTTTTTAGAATTATTCATAGAAAAAAGGTTAAAATAATAATAATTCAAAGTCATGGTGTCGATGACGCGTTTGACGTCATATTTAATATATTTGTGCCTTTTTTAAGAAGCAATAACCTAAGAATTTGCGTTATCTTGATATGAGATGTTATGATAAAATTTCTAATTTGGCATTTAAACTATAGTTAACATTTAAAAAAGTTGTAAAAAATGTCTTTTTTAAAATTATATTTGAAAATTGCATACCTTTCTTAATTATAGATTAAGTAGTTTTAAAAATAAGTAGTTTTAAAAATAAGTTTCAAAGACTAATAAATTAAAATGGGGCGTTACTAAATTAAAAGATATCTATAATTTCCTTATAACAATAAAATGACAGAGATTAGCATTTAAATGCCTTATAAAATTCGTAAATTATATGGTTCTAAATAGATATACATCTATTACCCCAATACACAAATATTTTTTAAATTTTAAAACGATTTATTATTGAGGTTAAGAAAGTTAAAATCATGTTTAGTTTACGGTTCTCCAAAAAATTTTAAAAATTAATAAGATTTTTTACAAAACCGTAAAAGTAACGATTAATTTTAAGAAAACCGTAAAATACACATAATTCAACAATTGTATATTGTTATCATGTTTATATAACTTTCAAACAAACAGCTTATAATACATGATTCATAAATTCAAAAATGTCAGAACCGATATTATCACCTATACGTGAAAACCAAGACTATCCAAATTGCAAAACAGAAAACACGTAGAATACATGTTAATCCGGTTTAGCAAAACCAAATTAACCATCATAAGGTATTAATACACATATGTATATAGCGTCAATGCGTTTTCTGCGTAGGCTTTATAACGTAATGCATTTAAAACAACAACAATACATTATTCATAGATTGAAAATTTCTAATGTTTTTTCGAATTTTTGTTTTGCAAATATATGGGATTTTATTGGGCTATATTTACATGTGTTTTTTTATGGTGTACCACATAAATCATACAAATAGTACTTTTTTATTACTAAAAGTTAGTATGTTGATATATGTCGACATTTAAAATGTTAAACCACTTTCGTTTTAGGTTTAGTATAGCCTTTATTTATAAGTAACTTATTACTCTCATTAATATATATATAAAATAACTTTTTTATTTAGTTTAATTTTCCCTTAATTAACCCGTATTTTCCATAAAAAAAAGATAAAAAAACTATTGCAATAATGCTATGCTACGATAGGCAGCTGTCAGAATCAAACCCCGTACCTCGCCGCTTAAATCTCTTTTTTTTACAGTCAATAAAAAAAATTGTGAACTCTTACCTTATTTGCAGCTTCATCTACAGATGATTTATTCTCAATTTCCGTTGATACGTCATTCTCGTTTTGAGTAAAACTATTTACATCCGTTTCTTTATTTATTATTTTGTCATCTAAATTTTTGGAAATTTCAGTAACAATTTCTGCTGATTTTTCTGGTATTTTTTCCTGCAATATTTCAGTTTGTAAAGCTGTAATATTACCCTTTTTTAAATTGTCGATTTTGGAATCTTTGATATTTAAGTCCGTCTCCACTTTCTCGGATCCAAGATCAAAGTCCTTCGATACGTTTTCATTTTTAATATTATCTTCTTCTTTCTTTAAATCCTCATAAAAATGTGGCACTTTTTTGTTTAATTCGTGCTCATTAGGCCTCGAATAATTGTTAAAAATATTCGAAAAACTCGTAGACTCTTCTGGAAAACTAGTCCCGAATTCTATAGAGTTATCCGAATAAATACGGGGACAATTTATCCCTACTACTGCGGTCGACATATTTTGCTGTTTAGTTTCTACGGAGGAATCCGTTTCTGTATAGTTCTCTCCGTTCGAGTCACGTGATCCCGCCTTTCTCTCTTCGCCTTTTTCGCTTTTTTCGCTTTCGCCGTTTTCGAGAGAAAGTCCGGGCAGCGTCTCGGTGCGGATTTCTTGGTCGAAAATTTGATTAGGTTCGTCTTTTTTAGTGGAAGCAGTAAAAACTTGACTTTTAATAACCCCATTTTCAGTGTTATATTCATCTCGAGATATAGAATGACCATCCAAATTACTTTCTATGTTTTTAAATAAGTTGTTTGATAAAGTACCCCTAAAATTATCAGTAATGTTTTCATTTAAATCACGACTTATGTTATTTGTTTCTTGTAACTGAAAATCGTTCGCAGAAACTTGAGATTTGTCTAAAGTCGTGAAATCCTCATTCGCAGACACATTATCACGCAATTGTTGGCTATTAGAAACAACAACAGTAGAATTTTCATTTAAAGTTTTGTCCCTTGCTGTATTTAAATTAACGTTATTCCCAGTTGGATTATTAGTCCTCATGAGATTCCGCAGAATACAATTCCTCGCTGCAGACTTCCGTATATCGTTGTTATTAGCATTCGATGCGTTGCAGTTAATAGAGTTAATTGTATTAGGTCCCCCGATTGAGATACTGTCATTTTTTGCTAATGCATTTTCTATAGGGGTTGATATTTCGGTCTTGTCTATTCTGCCATCTTGAAAATCTAAAGAATCTATTTCTGATTTTAAATTTTTTGAATTTTCTGATTTATTTCCGTTTTTATCGCACATGACTTTATATGCTGAAGAATTTCTTGAATTGTTTTTCTTTAATTGATCACTGTTATTAGCAATCGAATATGAATAAAAACCATTGTTAGTTCGATTGTTTACATTTGTTGACGCTTCTGATGACACCGCCGACGAGTCACGCTGTGGTGGCACTGACGTCACTGTTTCCTGGCGTGACGCATGCCCAAAACGGTCACCATTACTACTCGAAAGTGATTTGGGGAGAGTGACGCGAATTTTTACATTTCGATTGCGGATGTTGTCCGGCAATCTTATTCTCCGAACGTAAGGTCTACTGTGACGTAATTTATTTTCTGATGACGTCACGTTGTTAACAAAAGTACCCGAATCGGTCACGTGATACACTGGGATAGGAATTGGAGCCATCTCCTTGCGGACTGGGTTGGGTAATTCAGCACCGTCGCCGCTACAGCGATATTTCGAACTGTAATCAATTGTTTCCGGTTCGAAACCCGGCCGGGGTGATGTTTTTGAATATTTAAAATAATCCAAATCTTTGTTTCTTTGTCTGGAATCTTTGGATGAATTTGAGTTAGCGGGATTGCATTGAAATGTAATCGAGCTGCGATAGCGTTTTTGTTCTTCGCTATTATCTAGTCCGGTTTGCGGGGGTTTATTCTGAGTAATTAGCTCGCTATTGTCTTGCAAATACTTCCTGCTTAGCTTCGTATTGTTATCATTACTCCATTTCAATGAATTGGCGTCTGGGTCAACATAATTACGATTTCCGTCAAAATGCGTCTTTACAAGTCGCTCTTTGAGCTCATTGTTACTCCGCATTATATTTTGATTGCCACTGCTTTGGTAGTTAAACTCTGGCATAATTCGTACCTTGAACTTCGTACCTCTCGGACTTCGGGAGTTATGCACGATCGCGGCGGGGGGTCGGCTTACCGCGTCCGGTGAAAAATCAAAATTACTTCCAATGTTTTCGTGCGACCAGTCGGTAAACGAAAGAGGTAGAATGTCGTCCGCTACTTCGTGTAACATTTTTCGTCTGAGGGCGTGCATGAGCACGTGTCGACTGCGCATGCGCCGAATTCCCAACTCTGAGGCAGTAAACTGATGACGATCTCTTAACATCGACATTTTTTAAAATTCACTTAAAAAATACCTGAGCCAAAATTTAAAGAAAAGTAATTAAGTTTTCAACAAATAAACGCAATACATGTTGTAAATAATTAATATGCACACGATTTTTATAGCAAAATATTTGATAATAACATTTTATACACTTTCTAAGACTGGCTAAAATATTTACAAAGCTTTTGACAGAAAATTATAAGTTACTACAGTATATATACCGCATATGTCAACACACAGTATGTAAATACAATTTGCATTTTAACTAACTCATACTCTGTAACTGGGTTCCTACCGAATTATCTTCAATAGAAATTTTCTATAGCTTTTTACTAAATATACGCATATCGGAAATTAAGCGCATTTCAATAAACAAAAACTTAACCTAAACCTGCTGCAGGCTAACGCAAAGGTTAAGAACTTATAGAACACAAACTTGCACAATGTAGTGTGTATTCTTTATACTAAGTTTATATTTTAACCTTTAGTAAAGGCGCGTATAAACCTAGCCTAGTCTGTGGTTTTGGATTAATAATTTATTACTTGTTTTTTTCGCGGATAGATTGTGTTACAACTCATTCTTTTAAACGTGTTTGTTCAAAATAAAGGAGTTGATAATTATATTAATTAATTACAAAGAAAAAAGGTGATAAAAATTGTTGGATTTATGTTATTTTTAGTGACTTGCCTTACCTAAAAACCAGTCAAAATCAACTAATATATACTGCTCTATATAACAAGAAAATTATTTTAGAATCACAATTTTTTATAAAATATAACTACATTATAATCTTTTAGACAAATATATTAAAACCTCAAATAAACGTTTCCGATTGTAAGCGCTTGAATGGTAGATGCCATCACAATACCTTTCTAAATAAACAAAATATTCGCTGCAATCTGAATACTTAAAATACTTTCTATTTGAGTTTCATATTAAAGCGAAAAAGTATTGTTGCGAAATACTGTATCAAACTTTATTATCAATTTATTAAATAAAATCTTAGATAGTTTTAAACCTTATTTTTTTACGTTAAAAATACTATTATCAATTATTTTTTAATGTCAAAAATACAATTACCAAAAAATATTAATTACAAATTTTAGTAACACGCTTTTTAAAAATAGCATTTAAATACTGCCATGATAACTTATTGCAAACCTATTTTCGATTTAAATTAGGACGTTTAATGCTAAAACATGACTAGCTAATAACTATTTTTAAGTATAAGTTAGTTATCTATAACGTTATAAATTTTAAAAACTTTTGTATCGCATACTAATAAATCTGCTATCAAAAAGAAATTAAATACACAAAAACAAATTCTAGCTTAAAGTTTTGACTACGGCACAAAAATCCACAAAAAACTCTCTAGTTGCTTCAGTATAAATGACAAACAACTGACTGAGATTAATAACAGTTGGCAAACTGTTACTGCATAAGTAAGGCGAGAAATTCCAATTACTAGTAGCCTAGATTGCATCTATTTATAACACAACTGCAGTCGCATGCATTTCTTGACAGCCTCATTCTCGGTAGCAAGACATAAAACAGAGAAGCAGACTAATTACAAATGCGATAACCTTTCACCATCGACGACATAAGTATGTGTAGGATAGTAAAAACGGATTACCATGTTTCGGCCGTTAAAGAGTTACATTTTGAGGCTTGCGGTATTGGCTAAGTCGTTTAGCGAATGTCGACGCGAAGAAATAACAAACACGGCTAGCGATTGATCTCAAAGTCACGTGACAGCTATATTGATGGTCACGTGACTGAATTTTGCTCTGTAATCACGTGACCTAACTTCAAACTGCATATTGCAAGTAGGGCAAAAGGCATGAGGTTTTATTCAACACCAAACAAAATACATATTTATTTATATTTAAAAATAAAAAATAAATCTAGAACCTAAAAAACAATCCTATAAAGTAAAACTGGACGTTATAAAAACCTTTTAACAATTTATTTATGAACTACATTTCATTTTCAATAGTTAAAATTCTACATCTAAATATGGTTAAACATTTACTAGAAATATAAAACTGGTATTTCACCAATTCAATAAATCACATTTTATTTGATCAAAAAACCACATGTGAATATGTGACATTTTTCCCAACCTTATGCAAACCCAATGTTGCCTTTTCACACGTAAAATTTTATTAATATTAAAAAAAAATTTTACAATGTAAGTATACTGTTGTAAATGTAATTGTATATACGAATAAAATATATTTTAATTAAACCACAAACTAATGGTTCATTTATGTTATCTTATATAAACGTTATTCAGTAGCGGTATGCCTGAATACAATTACTAGAAGCCTATCCTACAACACATGACCATTAATTTAAAATAAAGTGAGTGAAAAATGTTAAAAGATATAAAAAAATGTATATACAATTTGATTTTTTTGTTTAATTGTTCAAATTTTGAGTTTAATGACATTAACATCAATACAAGACTTAGTTAAAAACATTTCGAAATATTTAAACTGATCTATAACTCACTGGCAATTAATTAGAATTAAAAAACATGATTGTTACTAAAAATCTGGTTTACCAAATAAGTTTAAACTATTTAATTTTTTAAATTTTAATAAATTTTACCAACCTTTGCACCAGAGCTTCTTTTGTTTGTTGATCTCCTCCGAGGACTCAGAAGTGGTTTCTCCTCATTCTTGAAGGAGGGAGTGGTAAGAGTGGCAGGACTTTTAATTGATCTCGAGCAGGGAGGACTTTTTACGAATCTTGGAGAAGGAACTGGTTGAGGTTGGTTGTTGTTGACATTGTTGTTTGTTTCTTCAACTATGTTTTCATTTTTTCTATAATAAGAAGAAAATTAAAAATGATTTTTCCGTATATAAATAACTCAATTAATCAATACTTAGCAGTACAACCTTTAGCTTGTGACATGAACTTTTGTAATTTAAGTATAAACTTTAAATCGTAAGTTTAATTACCAATAGCACTATTCGTCTGTATACAGGTTTAATCTTAGTAAGAACTAAGTTATGGTATTATTAGTTATATATCTAAAATTTAACATGTATATTAATAAGTAGTTTTTAAAAACAGGTTTAAAATTAAAAATTATAATGGTACGTACAATTTTTTCTTTTGTTTTATTTCGTTAAATTCCTTCTTTAATGTTTCCTGTGTTGCTGGCAAATTAAACCACCTAAATTAAAAAATTTAAATAACATTTTTTAATACTAAAATAAAAAATTGTTTTCAATATTAAATTTAAAATTAATAATTTCGCAACAAGCTTTTTATTTAAAATTAAATATTTTTTGCAATAAGTTAATTAACTGTTAAGCAATTTTGTTTGTGTATAACTCTTATAGGGTCATACCTTCACATTCTTTTTTCTAATAGAACATTCATTTTTTTTTTTTTACTTTACTATTTTTCATAACATTAATTTAAATTAACATAAATTGTTTCTTGTAGACACATTATTTATAACAATATATAAAACTACCTTATAAATAATTCATCCACTTTTAGGTTAAGGTCAGAAACTAGAAATCCTTCGTTCATGTAATTTTCACGTTTTTTTCTCATTCTCAGCTTTTTTGTTGAATTTTGATTCATTTTTTTATTCAAATATGTAGAAACTATTTCGAAGCTGTAAAGTAAAAAATTATGTAAAAAACTACCAAAGAAATCTTATTATTAATTCACTATCTACATAATATACTACTGCAGAGAAATTTCAATAAGGTTTAAAATAAATTGTATCTATATAGCGGGTACTATTAAACCATGATGCCCTAACCAAGAATTTTAATTTTCAAATATTTATTTTAAAAAATCCCCCTCAGAGCTTCCAACAATTTTTTAGTTTATCCTCGCTCGTTAAAAATTATAAACAACTTTTCTATAAAAGTTTTTATTAACGCTTTAAAAAAACACTAAAAAACAAATAAGGGTAAACGAATGCATAACCTAATTAAATAATATTTGAAACATAACAAATAAACAAAAAATTGAATAAAAATTTTGGCTATAAAAGTGTTCTGTCTTTTGTATGTTTTCGTTTATAAAATACGCACCAAAATATAATACCTGCAAATAAAAAAAACAAAAAAGAATACGCAAAAGTCACATAAGGTCTTAAAGGCAAACCCGAAGGCCCAGAATGTTTAGAGCAAATCGGAAATTCGCTGCTAGAAGAAGTATAACTTTTCCCGTACCACCATTGGTCCAGTTTTTCGATCACATCTACTGTATTGCCAGGTGGCTCGTTTTTTAATTTATTACATAGCCTACACATAGAGTTGGGCGAGTCCTGGACGCTATCCACAATGCGTTTATATGCAGCACCTTTTAATTTCGGATTAGCGCTGATATCGGTCTTCCAATTGCCATACCCGCTGTCCGGCAGCGACCTCCAGCGTAAATACTCACTATACAATTTATCGTCATTATTCAATTTTATTAAATAAGCAGCTAGTTCTTTTGGTGAATCAAAGTCATCGACGTGTATAAATGAATGGGGTGGTGCTACTTTTTCGTAGTCTTCTCGTGTTGTACCCATCACTATAGGAACTGTAAAACTTGATAGGGCCTGACTCCAAAATTTTTCGGTAATGTAATCTTTACAGTGAGAGTTCTCAAAAGCCAGATAAAATTTGTATCTGCAAAAGTTATTATGTAAAAATATTTTAAAATTTATTTCAAGAAAAGGTATATACAATACATGGATCTCTATCAGCGTCATCCGCCGGTTGAAACGAGTAGTACTAAAATGAATGCGGAAAGGGCGGAATGTACAAAAGAAGATTAGAGTAAGATTATAAAAATTCCTTAATTCCGCATTTTATAAACTTGGCGGACGATGCTAATAAAGCTCCCAATGCATTCGTAACATACATAAATCATAATGTTGTATATTTATATATTTAATAGAACTTACCTAGCTATATTTAACCCTGTTGTTTTTCCATAGCATTTTCCATAGTAGTCTACAGATACATGTAAAGCCAACTCATTAGCATATTTCATGCGAGCTTCCGCATGGCAATTTGAAACAGCCCAAACTACCAGTTCTGTAGCATTCTTATTGGCTGTAATTTCAGCTACAGTTCTAAATGAAATAGTTTCATATTAAATAAACATACACTTACAATTAGTTAAACTGGCCACATAATATTTCTCTTATCTTAATTTTTTTGGAAGTAACAAAAACTAATCTAACAATAATAAAATTCTTTAAGTTTAAACAAACTACAGCTAATTTTAGCGTATAAAGTTAGAGTATTTTACAAATTATTAGTATACCAAACATTTAAAATAAAAAAAGGTCAGTAGAATAAAAAAATACTTGTTAACGGGATCCCATAATATAGCATATGACATTAAAATATCTGAATCAGTTCGGTAAGTCATAGTCCAATTAAAAACATTATCCATTTCTGTTAGAAGTTTCTGGAATGTAAATCTAACGTTACCTGGAGGCTCCATGCACGCCCAAACATATCTATAACAAAACGTAATACTTATTTATTTTTAAGAGTTTTTGCTATTTTAAATAAACAATTTATCAAATGAAAGTGTATGGTCGTATGAATAATTTTAAAACAAAGTCAATATAACAGTTTCATTTTTCAAAGGCGTTGTTAAATAAACTTTCGCTGTTTGATAATATACAGAGTAATGTCATTTGAACAAAAGATAATATAAGGCCAAGGAAGTTCTACGAACCAGGACCCTTTTTTTATCAAACCAATGTATTTTTAACTTTACGGTTTAGAACATGTTTAAAGAGTAAGAGTAAAATACTTGTTAAAAAATGGGGTTTATATGTTTCATATACATTAATTATAAAAAGTTTAGGCGCCTTAACGATAAAAAAATTACTTCTTTGTTTACCTTTGCCATGGTGCTCTTATTTGAGGCAAACTCGATCTTGAATCTCTAAGGTCAGCACAATGAAATACAATAGCATCAGCCTCACCAGCTACTGATCTGTCATGCGTTAAGACACAACCTCGACACGCATGTTGCTCTTGTATAGCTACCCCGAAAAACGGTCGCCATAATAAAATAACTTTTGGTTTTGACTCCCTGTAAAAAGTAAAAATAAAAAAAAGTAATTATAGTTGTAAATAAAAACTAAAATTCTTATTTATAGAATAGCAAATTTCAGACATAAATATTGGCCATATGATAAAATAAATGTATAACATGAAAAAAAACTAACACAAAGACTCGTCAATAAAAGAGTGTAATATTAATGACATATTAGTAGGTGGGTTCATATTATTTGTAAGTATAATAACACGTTAAGCTAACAATACGAAAGGTATCAAAATATTAAGTTAAATATTAATAAAAGATGTTCCTAACGTTGTTAAAATTGATAGTTTGATTAGACCGTTAAGTTTTAGGCCACAAAATTAATGTATAAGTATCATACCTAACAAACTTTTTTTTCCATACTTTTGTATTATAAAACAATTATACAAATTAAAAATGGCCTTAATTAATTACCAATTTCCAAAAATTAAGATGTGAATGACATACGTTTTAAAAATTGTTCTATTAAAGCTGAACATAGAAGTCGTTCTGGTGTTAGTAAAAACTCCATTAATGTCATTTAACCTTTCGTTTAGGCTCTCAAATATAACTTTGTCTTGGCTATAAATTAAAAAATAAACTCCTAAAATAACTAGCACAGCAAACCTTCCATTTCGATGCAAAGTTATGTTAAACTGAGTCATTTTTAAACAGATTTGGGCTTAGTAACAAAATGACTGTAGTTTGGCTTACTACTGAATTTAATCCATTGATATTAACCGTTACTGGAACGGCAGACAAAAGCACAGGTAACAAAGGTACAACCACCGGCGACTTTATTTACTAAACCCATTTGTTGTAAAGTAATTCATAATGACAAAAGTAAACATAGTTCGCTAATGACAATTTCAAAATTTGTTTCAAATTTACTGTGTTTTGCTTTTAATTATCCATTTTTTTTGGTAAGCAAAAACATAAAATTCTACGTTTTTTTATTAAATGTAAAAGTTAATAAAAGTAAAACAGAAACCAAATGTTAAGAAACAAAAACTAAACTAAGAGAAAAATAAAAAAAACCCTGAATTTCTTTTTATCATGTTTATTCTAAAACCAAAAATGTGAAGAATAGTTTTTCACGTTACCAAACAGTTATTGAAAATTTGTTTAACAACAGTTGCAAGCCGTAAGCTTGCAATAATGATACGTTGCCCTTACCTTATTTTCAGCACTGAATGGTTAAAATGATATGGCTCCTTTGAGTAAATATTCCAGCCTTCTATTTTAAAAGTCTGGTAGATATCTGCCCCGATGTTGACATTTTCAAATATAACAGCATCATATGCTAACATACAGCAATACACGAATAAACAACCTAGCAGAAACAATCTACGACTTGCCATTTCAATTTCTGTACCATGACCTGTTTGATAAAGCTTAACGTTTAATTATTAACCATAGAGTTCGCCTTTTTTATACTAAAATTAAATTTTTAACCTTTTTGATTGTTTTAAACAAATTTGAATAACGTGACTAGACTTTCAACAAATAGCTTTTTCCTGTGCTAGTTCATTAAATAGTTGTTTGCAATTGAGTTAAATTACGGAAACAGATTTGTCATTTTCGACATTTGTACAATTACTCACATTTGTTTTTGATACAACGATTTAAACATAAAGCAGAAACTTCCATTTTTTTTTTGACTCCCTTTTTTGTGATGTAGTTTACTCTCTTTTCTTACTATGTTTCAATTCTAGCCGTAATAAGTTAAGATTGACTGGCATAGCCTAAGTTTTTCAAACAATAAAAACTAATAATTGTTTAAGTAGCTGATTGCAAATAAAAACAATTTATTAGTTTATACAAGCTTGCTAACTGTTACTCTTTAGTGACAACACGCTTGGTATACTATGAAAGGATCACAAAGCCCTACGCGTTTTATCTAAAACAGCAAATGCCCAAATAAATAAATGTACGACTTTCTAACATCCTGCTACATGAGGTAATTTGCTAGTAAAATGCATTTTATTTGTAATAATTGCTTTTGTATTACAACAAACGCTATTGATTTTAATGAAATGCCATTAGCTTAAAATTATAAAACTGTTAAAGGCCTTATTGGTGTTTATATTAATCTATATCTTCGACAATTTTATACGAATTCTATTCCTTATTCAAATTACCTTAAACTACAAAAGTTAGTTACTTATTTTATTGATTTTTAAAAACAGATTCGCCATTTAAATGGTAAATGACATAAACCTACTTATTTTATTATCATCGATTCCAAAAAAAACAAATAAACATCTTAAACGTAGAGTAACATTTTTTAATCGAACTTTAAGCGATATCACCTCTAGCCATTTTTACTTACATAAATAGACTATACAATATACGCGATTGCGTTTTGCATTTAGCATATTAACTTAAAAATAAGAAGTAAATTAATTGCCTGGATAGTATTACCTTAGACTATATCCGTTTAAAAGTTGAATTAAATAAAGAGGCGTTTATGATATAGATGCAAATGTTTATTAAGCAACTAAATCAATCAACAACCAAATGTAATCAAAATAGGACATTCGAAAAATGTTAATTAAAAGACAATATAAATTGCATCACAACTTTACGATTAAAAGTCAATTAGCAACAAATTTATTTTAGTTAAACTCAATCCTTATTAATAATACACCATTTAATCTACTTAATAACAATCACATTTCCTTATATAATTAGGCAACGCTCTATATAAACAAAAAATGACCCTTACTGGTCATTAATAACTTTTTGTTGGTGTATTACAATGGATCTTACTGTTTTTAGTTCGCAAATAATATTTAACGAAAAATTAAAATCAGGTTACAGCTATTGTGGTTCGAGTGTTTATGATAGCGGAGAAGATACGTCATGTTACGTTTCGTATACGTCTGACAGCGAGATGTCAGACGTCAACGAAGGAGACGATGAGCTAAGTTCAGGAGTGGGATCGGACTACATGATCTACTTAGCCGAAAAACACCTACAAGGCGACCGCAGAACGTATTACAAATCATATGATGTCTTAAAAGAAGAGACGAAGTTTCTAGAAAGAAAAGACGACGAGTTATCGTCCGTTAGTAGCCAGCAATGTAACCCTAGCGGCGATAATAAACTACTACTTTCAGAAGACGAAAACAACAACACCATCGACGAAAGCAAAAGAGAAAAAACATCACACCAAGATACAACCAACAACAGAGCACTAAGACATGATAGCTCACAGTGGGTTAACGTTAAAGCTAACGAAACAAGGCTTACCAAACTTCGCTGGTTTGTTCTACTAGTCGTTTGCCTTTCAATTTTCGTTAGATCGTTTATTTCAGTCGTGTTTGGACAAATTAACGACGTTTTTTCGGCATACTACGATGTGCCACCCGGCGCGGTGGACTGGCTAACAAACGCCGGATCTTTAGCCACATTTTGTGTGGTTCCTATAGTCGCATACATCGGGAAAAATCGACTAAGTTTGCGGGGATTATGTCTTTTAATGACGGGAAGTTCATCACTGGGGACCATCCTTCTTACAGCAGCTATGACAAGCCGAGAACATGGTTTTGCATTGGCCATAGCCGGACAAACCATAATGGGCGCTAATAACGCAATTGCCATGACAATACCGCCATTAGTGGCAGCAACTTGGTTTGCTGCAAGCGAAGTCTCAACAGCTTTGGCCGCTTCTTTTATCTCAGTCGGAAGTGGAGTTGCGATCGGGTCTTTTATACCCGCCACCTTAATAATAACACCCAATATGCTAGACGAAGAGGGAGTTGAAGTAGAAATTGAAACAAATGGTCTCTCGATGCTCGAATTTAAACTTGTGACAATGTTTTCTTGCACAGCCGGCATGTCGATATTGACATTTTTACTTACACTGGGGTTTATTAAGCAACGACCTGATTTTCCACCAAGTACTGCACAATGTTTACGTCAAGAAAAAAAATCTACTCCGAGGGGCCATCTAGCGGTTGTTAATAAAAAACAATCGCTGCTGAAAAATCGTGATTTTTTGTTGATCGCTTTATTTTACGGAGTGTCGGCCTCTTCGGCAGCAAACAGCATCACACTTTTGTCTTCAATGATGCGCGACACTTTTCGAGACAACGATGACGCCATCGATATGAATGACGTCATTTCGGGACGAATCCTTACAGCTATGTTTGTGTGCTTCAGCGTTGGGCCCTTTTTAGCAGGGCGGATTCTAGACAAAACTAAACGTTACAGAGAAACCACTTTGTTTGGGATGGCGGGGTTAGCTCTTAGCACATGTGGTATAACCTTATCTCTTGTGTTAAAAAGTGTTATAGGGTTGTATGTGTCGCATATGGCACTTGGTTTATTCATGGGTATAGCTGAAACTGCGTTGTTTGAGATAGCATCCGAGGTCACCTACCCACTTCATGAAATCAACTTCTCATGCGTTCTTGTGATGTCCTGGATGGCGTTCTTTGTTCTTTACCCAATTGTTGGCCGAATTGCTTTAAACATCGTTACAAATGACGTCGCGGCCCAGAGTCTGACGCCTTCGGTGGCCGCTTCATGCGTTCCTAGCGCATTCTCAGTAGCATGTATTTTGCTGGCTTTGTTTCTACTTCACCCCGAATACAAACGTTACAAGGCCTCGCAGACCTACGTCACTGATGACGTCATAGAGGCACGGGAGAATCGATCGCTGCTGACATCAAGTGGTCAACGTAGTTAATTTTTTTCAATATAGAAATAGGAAATTTTAGTTTAATTTTAAATCTCTTTTGATAATTTTTTTGTAAAAAAAAAACAATATTTTGTCAGAATTTTAATGTGTAAATATGTGAAATAATCTTAATAAATAAAAATCTATTAAAAACTTTATGTTAGTGTGTAACTTAGACGCAGTAACGAGTAATTTATTTGCAAGTAAATAAATTTTAAGAAGTTAAGTGACGAGCAAGGCGTGAAAAAATAGAAAAATAATAAAAGTTAAGCTAAAAAAGCAGCAAAAAGGTTGAAATTTGATAATTGCGATAATAATGACAAGGCCACATTTAAACTAAAAAATTTGTACAAAAAAAAAAATTAGTTTTTTATCTAACTTTATATCAAAATAAGAATACCAATTTAATTTATTTTTCTAGTGTTTATAATATAAAAAGAGCTTTAATATATTTAGAAAGCAGTTATAACTTAACATAAAAACAAGTAGGGTCAATTTTTTTAGGTATTTATCAAATATAGCAATATGTAAAAAAAAATTAGAATGTTTCCAAATACCAAGTATTGCAGTTTAAGAAACGGAATGTTATTAATTTAATATAAAAAAAAAAACACAAAAAGAAAATGTTTAGAAAATTAAATTGCAGCAACACAAAATTCTTATAATTCTTTACACTATAACTTTCTATATTAGTAACATCACTAAAGTTATAAAAAAAAAAAAAATTTACAAAATAGGTTGATTAGCTTGGTTAGGAACTAATAAATAAGCGCAATGGTAAATAACCAACAAAGGAGAAAAATATAAAGATCATATAAAAATCTGTTTCTTTACAACAAAAATACACTTTTATAACTTAATAAGGCACCAAAAAAACTGCAAAAATTCCAACCAAAAAATACTGCACAATTTGAATGATAGAAACTAAAAATACTGCAAAAGTTTTAGCAACTAAATACCGCAAAAAACGTTATCCAAAAAATACTGCAAAATTTTTAAGACCCCAAATATTTAGCATAATATAAAATACATTTCGTTTTAGACTAAATTTAACAAAAATTGTTATTTTTATAATACGTTTCCATATTTATATAATATATAACAAAATTTAACACATGAACATATTTATATAATATAATAACTAACTCTTAAGAAGTGTTTTCATTTATAGAAGTAGTAGGGCGTTGTCTAACTAATTTTCCTCTTCTATTTGAATTCCTTTCGTTCAGGTTAGAGTTATTGTTATCGTCCCTTCGTTTATCCTCAATTAATAATGCATGATTGTTGTGGTTTTTCAAATCTAAGAGTTTTTTGTCAATATTAATACAATGATTATTAGCTGTGTATAATTCTTGTGCAACTGTGCATTTGTTGTTATTTTGTCCTATATTTATTCCGTTGATTTCGGCTTTTTTCTCGTTTCCGTTTGATTTCAAATGTTTTAGGTCTTCTAGTTTTCGAACTGTTGAACTAGCCAGTTCTTTAACCCTTTCAAGAAACACGGGCGCACTTTCCGACCTAAACAATAAGTTCTTTCTGGTCACCGGATTTTTCTTCTCCTTGGCCACGTGACCATCGTTGTCACGAACCAGTGACGTCATCGTGACGTCATTTTGCGCGCCGGTAAGTGCCGATTCGCAGGCAAGTTCGCGTCGTCTTTGACGATTTTTTGAAGCTACGCGACATTTGCCGCTAGTAGGTGACCGGTGCGTTAAAATATAGCGCGTGTTTTTAGGTTGTGACGTCACGTCGAAACTCAGTGACGTCATAGAGCCGTACAAGGGATTTGAAAGAGCTGTGTCCAAGGAAATCGCTTTAAAATCGAAACGCTTATTGCTGTTACAGTTCCCGTTGGCGAAATTGCTGACGTCATCGTTTTTTACCGTGCCTGGTAACGTGACGTCATTAACTGCGTCTTGCATCACGTGACCGGTGCCAAGTTGAACGTCAAACTCGAAGCGAGTGCTGACCGAAGGTGATTCCCCGAAGTGATTACCACACTCACATTCAGACTAAAAAGTAAAGAAAAAAAAAAACGAAGTTAAAAAAAGAAATAACAATAAAAACGTTAACTTTTTAATTTTTTTTATAGAATTGATGTTTTTTAAGGATTTTAACAGCTTTCTAGAGCCCAAGGCACCAACTAAATACACATTGGCGCTATGTGGTACTATCACAATTTATCTGCAACTATTTTAAGCTCCTACTAATCAGTTCTAATTAGGTAGCTGCACAACGTGACTTCTTGAACCGGTATATTGCAACATAACACCATACATAGATAGTCTAAAAATCCAGAAAAATATGAATGTTAAAAATTACCTTTACAGATTCGGTAACAGATTTTGGAATAATTTTCGTGGAGAAATTATTATCCGCTCGTGGTGTTAATTCTTCCACTGTATCCTGTCTACTTACTACTGTGTCCTGATGTTGCAACACCGCATCCTGATGTCCCAAATCTTCCTCCCCAAAACCACTAGAAGATTCGTTATCGTCGCTTCCAACATCAGACGGCGGGGTTTCGTAGCCCGAACTCCCGCGGACGGACGATTCGTTTTTCCGAAGTGTTTTTTCACTGTTGTGTGATATGAGATCATTGCGTTGACCGACCGGCAAGGCCACGACGCCGATTCTGCGCGACGACCGGTAAGGGGATCCCCCGTTGTGAGATCGGTTGTATTGTTCAGAGACCCCCTCGTTGCTTTAATAAAAAAAAACAAAAAAAAAATGAATAAAAAATTCTAAAAATGTAAAAAAAGTTAACCACATTGTGCAAGTTTTAACTAAAACATTTTTTTGTAAATTTATGTACTAGTTTTATACCTGATAATTTCTTCCAATTCAAAAGACTCAAGTTGTGAATTTATTAAAGTCGGTCTCTTATTCTGAAGAGGATCTTTCAGGGAATCATCCTAAAACAATTAAAATTAATTTTTAAAAATAATCGTTTTTACTCATTTGGTTGACTACTATTAAATGACAAAAACTTGCCGCGCACTACAAACGGCAGTTTTTTTATTTTTAAGGGCTATAAATTGTACATATATGGATTTGTATGACGTCATAAAATTACCTCGATAAAGGCGTTATCAGATTTATCCGAGTTTATTTCGCTGACGTTCGATATCGCATCGTTGGAAAATGGTTGAACCTTCTAAATAAAAAAAAACATAGTCAATAAAACTGCGCGACTCTAAAACCTCAAAATGACGTCACGATTGCAAAAATGACGTCATACCTGATCTGTGGGCGTTCTCAGTTCGGTCGAACTCTCTCGGATAGGTGCGAACGCTGAGCTGCCTTCTTCTTCGGTTCTCTTTGTTTGACCTTCAACTAAAAATTGGAAATAAAATTAAAAAAATTAAAAATACAATTTAAAAAAAGGAAAATTTTTATATAACGTTATTTAGATTAAAAAAATAAAAGGAAATTGTGGTAAAAAAGGAAAAAATAATTAATAATAAAACTGGAAGATAAGGATTAAAAGTTAGGATTATTTTAAAAAAAATTGTTTTCAGTTTTTAAAAGATAATACATTATTTTTTACAAATATATTAATTTTTAAATATTTTTTAATTATTAACGTGATTTTATTATATATATTTGATTATTGTTTAGTTTATTAAATTAATTAATATAAATGTGATGCAATTAACTTATTCAAACTAATTACAAACCATTAGCTATTTAGTACATTACCAGTATATTTATTACACGTACAAACCTATTCCTATTACAAGTACAATATGCAAACGAATATAAAACCAAGTTTAAAAACATCAAAATATGCGCAACCCTATAAAGGCCAACATTACAAAACGCGTTTAAAATAAATGCCTTTAAAACAGGTTTGCTGATATAGGGTTATAGAGGTAGAACATAATAGAAGCAAAGGCGTAATTTATGCACCGTTGAAATTTCGACGAATTTTTCATTTGCGGCTTTTTTGTTTAAGGAATTACAACCACATCAATAACAATGACGTCACACGAATGTTAAGCCGTCAAATTTAAAGCTAAACTTAGGTCGATGACGTCACACTTTTTTGATGTCACTTACCTTCGCTCGTGGCGTCCTCTTCTTTAAGATCGGGAAGAAGATCGAAAGAGGATTGTCGAGATTTCGAAAATTTCCTTCTGAGCTTCGGATTCCGCGCGACTCGCTTTCCCGCCGTCAATGACGTCACAAGAGAAGATTGTTCGCCACCGTTCGAGCTCTGTGATGCCACAATTTGATTAGAAATTGAAAAAATGTATTTTTTATTAAAAAAAAAAAATAAAAATAAAATAGATAATAGATAGAATATGATATTTATTAAGTATATTTTTTAAGTTTTTTATATTTTCTAAATTAGGAAAAATGTGTTTAACTTGACCGTTTTTAAAATTGAAAGTTTAAACTAAGGAATGTATTTTTATTACATTAACATTAAAAACACGTGGCCCGATATAATGATTTCAACCTACTGTGTATTGAGAATTGTAAATATTTTTTAAAAAAAAGTAATTAATTTTATAAAAAACAGTTCTCTGAAAGTTATTTGTTACCACGAAAAACTACTATCAAAATTCTTTTTAAAATTACTAAAAACAATTTTCAAAACCAAAAAAATAACAATTTTTACAAAACAAAAAAAAATTTAAACTCTTGACACATTTTTATACTAGCAATAACATAGTTATCTTATTTTGCTGCATCTTAAAACAATACAGATAACCAATTTGAATAGAATATGAAACCCATTATGAATCCAATATTTCTACACAACAACGAACCCTAGTTATATAAGCTAGGATGTTAATATATAATAAAAAAAAATTTCAATAGAATTCATAAATTACCTACAAATTTTAAAAATCAGACATAATAATTTAATATTAATTTTTATATTAATAACAAACTGACCTGATAACAGCACGTTTATTATGTAACTTATATTAACTAGGAATCATAACCATTTAACTACGAAACGTGTATTGTTAACGCGATTTCGTATGTTATACAAAGTTTTTGGTTGTGAAAGGGTTAAACGTATTACAATAATATAAAATACGTAGAAAAAATTTAGGATAGAATTTTAATTGTGTATATTCTAACCAATGTTTTTCTTGAAAATGTTATTTATATCTAAAACTAAAATTCTACTGCTTTTATTTCAAACATTTTAACAACAAAAAAAACAATAAAATTGTCAGTTTAGATACAAGCACAGCATGTAAACTTGCAACACAGTGGCTATTATGACGTCATAATAGCCCATTTTAGGGTCGCATACAAAGCGCTGACACGCAGTAAACTATAAACAGGGATAGAGATGAAACCCAATGGACTGAAAAGTATTTTCAAAATCCCCGAAAATTTTTAGGCAAATAAAATTTAGTGAACTTTTCCAAGGATTTCTAATTATATTTGCATATACTATAGTTTAACATATTTGTATAAAAGCTACTTTAACATTTTTCACAAACAAAAAAAATAAAATTATTCGGTTTAAAAAATTGTTTTTACCCCGTAGTCCTATATTAAGTTGTAGGTATGCCCAAAATAAATATCAATACAAGTAAACAAACCAATTAATTATAATTGCACCAACATACTTTTTGCAAACTAACATTAAAATTTAAATAAATTTATAATGACATAATAGCACTATACAAACACTTTACTTAATTTATAATATTTAATTAAAATATGTAAAGTTGAAAAGGAACTCCTAATTAATCTAAATTTGGGCTTCCTTTTAAACATGATTTTAATTCTAAATAGCTATGGTAATTAATTCATCTAAAAGTTTTTAGACCAATTTTTTTACATTTTAATATATGTTGTGTTGCAATATAAAAACTAACAACCTGCATTTAATTTATTAATAGTTAGTCATTTTGTGACAAAAATTTTTTTAAATTATTTACCTTTCTGTTATAGTCATAACCATTCGCATTGCTGTCTTGTTGAAAAGCTAACCACTCCTTTGTTTTAGTTATACTCTCACTATAATGTTGCAAGTTTGCGTCGTTCGTTAAACTAATTTCTAAAAAACAAAAAAATTTGAATTTAAATTTGTGATATAAATATATACAAAAATAATAGTAAATGTCACTTTTATTATTGATCCGGAAATTTTGGTTTTACTGTTGGCTCATTAAAATTTGTTTAAATTTTACATAAGTGCAAAATTGTTAAATTTAAACATCAAAAAAAAAAAAAAATATTTGGTAAAAAACAATGATTTGGAAAAAATGCAAACCGTGCATTTAACGTTTCTTATGTAAATTTTGCTAACCACGAAAACACATCCATCAATAACAAATATTCAAACCAATTATAAATGATCTTTTTAAAATTGTAAAAGGTTTAAAAACTAAGTTAAAAAATTTAAGTTTATTTTCATAAATTTTTATTTTCGTAAAAAAACAAAACTAGGCAAGTATTCCAGTTCTTAAATTTTAAACACGCCTATTAAGTTATTAAAGAATTAGTTTAAATCTTATTACCTTCATTATAAGGGGCAACTTTAGGCGATTTGTATAATCCTATAGGTGGAGCTTTAAATCTTGATAATATCTAAAAAAAATAACAAGTAAATTCAAAAATTAGCAAAATTAGTATTTACTACTTACAAACATAAAAAAAAAAATAAACAAATAAGTTTAAAAAATGTACAAAATAATAAAATATTTATCTTAAAAAACATATTTTAGTGTTATGTTACAGATATATTTTTCGATTACTTGAAAATGCATATACGCATATCAGGTATTTATTTAGTTTATTTTTAACAAAAATGCCCACATCCATACGTCATTTAAAACGATAAAATCAATATTGAAATGCCAAGTTACAAATATTGAAACCAATATTAATCAACTGATATAATTGAAAATTCAAATATTGATATAGAAATAATTAAATAAATAATAATAACTGATATTAATCTAATTTTCAAGTGTTTTTATCTTAAGCAGCTATTATTATTTCCAATTAATTTCCAAAAAAATTGAATTACAGTATTATTAAATTTGTTTATCTATTCTAAGGGCCTTTTGTAGCAAAATTTTAATTTTAAAACTTATTTTTAACAAATTTAATAAAACAATTTCAAACTATCAATGTAGATTTAGATTTAAATTTCATACAAAATATCAATTTGATGCGTTATGACTAAAAAAGACATACATGATTAATTTGTTATATAAATGACTAATTATAACTTAAAATTTAAATCACTCAAATGCCAATTAAAAATATTAACTTTTATTTAAAGTTTAATTATGAATAAACATAAGGTTAAAATAAATATTATGATTTATTTATGATATGCATGTTTATGTTACGTAATACAGAAAAATTGTAAAAAAAAATTATTAAAAAATGAAAAGTTTTCTTACTTCACTTCTTGTATGCGATTCATTTCTGGCTGAGAAACCAAGATTGTACAAAACTTCTTCAGCGTTTCCAGATCGTGCATCTAACAAGTCAGAAACACTGTAATAAAACATTAAAAAATTATTCTTTGGAAAACTAATATAGATAATATTAGAAACACTATTAATTTGGCACAAAGAATTAAGCATTTTACAAAAAAACAAGCATAAATTTAAGTTTGTTGCATAAATTTAAGCTGATTTACGCATTTGCTTAAAAAATAATCAAAAAATAATCGAATTTTTATTATTACATAAAAAAAAAAAAATTTGCGATATAAATATTTTAACATTTCAAAAAGTTACAAAAATTGGCCAAATATGTTTTAGTTGACTCAAATAACTGAAAGTAAAATATCATGACTCAACTAATTAGTAGAAACACCCACATAAATATTCAATTAAATTTCTTGAATTTTAAGTAGGCCTGAAAGTGTTTTATGTCTAAGATAGGATGAATAAAAGTTTAAACCTATTCAAAAACTTATAATGTAAACAAAATAAACTGTGTGGTGTGGATACCACAAGGAATTTAGTATTGTCTGCTTATTTAAATAATGATCATTATACAAAGTTCAGCACAATGCCATAAATTATGATTTTAACCAAACCAAAAACAAAAAACAATTTTACAATATAAGCCCTAACTAAAATACCAATCAGTTATCAGATTTTCATCTTTATAAATTAGACCAAAAAAATAACATTTAACTTAAAATTTATGCAATAAACTAAAATACCAGTTAGTTATTGTAATTATATCTTTATAACTAAGACCAAAAATATATAAAAACACACATTTAATTCAGAGACATTTAATTCAAAATTTACCCAATAAAAAAACAAAAAAAATTGAATAGAATACAGATAACATCATGTTATGAACCCTATCTCAAAACAACATTTTCAAAATTATCATGAGGTACAGTATTGCTAGATAAATTGGCCTCCATATTTAGTTTTAGTGGTCGACATCAGACAGTCAAGAGGTCATTAATATCATACACTGAACTTGTTGATTTTTTGCCAAATGTCAATTTAAAAAGGAAATTAATCTAAGTGACTTCCTTTGCAAGGTTGACAGTTCAATTTAGTGTTTTCTTTTTTTATTTAAGCTCAATTAATATCAATTTATTTCATATAATATCGTCTGCTTTTTTATTAAAGTTATTTAAAACTATAAAGCTTTGGTTGGGTAAAATAACACATTTACGTTAAAATAACCAAAGCCTTTATAGTGAAAATTATTAAAATTTATTTGTTTTTAGTATTTCTTAAAAATATGTAAACAAAATATACACAGTTCCTTAAATGTTGAATTAAAATGATATTCATAAACTTTTAATATGCAAAACAAATTTAATTAAAAAGTTACAACCCTTTTTCTATAGTAAAAAAAAATTTAATCCTAAAAATGTATTGATGTTACCGATCGGAATTTGAAATATTAAACAAATAAGGCGGCCACTCATAACATTAGGTGAACAAAGAGGTATGTTAGTTGTACACAGCATACCTAAAAGAGATTATTTACTAAAGGCGCAGTCCGTCAATTCAGTAAAAGTAGCCAATTATAAGTTTTTTTTAATTTTAATTTCAATAAGGCCTATTTTATTTTTTTTTATTTTTCTTATAATGACACAGCAATTTTCTGTTTTTTTATCATAGCAGGACATTAAATCATATATCATTTAAGTATGTGTGCATTAATGACCTATGATAATTTGGGTGCAAAGCAAAATAACTAATTAAATATAATTAAAGATTGAATTATTATACAATAAACAATTTTAATGCTAGTACTGTTTTAAATTGGCTATTATATTAGTAACCTAAAAATAAACACCATATAAAAAGGCGCAACAAATTTGCATTTTAAAATGGCAAAATCGTCATAACTTTTTGAAATATTTGAACTTGTTTTTTTCACGTCTTAATAGTGTTATAATATAACCAATACATGTCACTTTTCAAAAAACATGTCAACTTTGAAATAAAACATTGTGCTTTGGCATCAACCTTAAGGAAGTAGGCCAAATATTTCAACTTAAAAAAAATCAAACCAATTTTGATGGGTCATATAAAACAAACTTTTTTTTTCTAGATATTGAACTATTTAGATTACTACACCTACAATAACAATATATACATTTAAAAAACAAGAGACATAAAAAAGACAGCTTATTTTTTTAATTATAATACAAAAAATTCAAATATAAAACCAGTTTCTAGCAAAGCCAAACATTTACATTTTAACCACAAAAAACTATTTAAAGAACCAATATTCAATTCAATATCAAAACCATATTATACAACATATAGTTTCAAGTCTAACATAAAATTTTTATTGCAAAAACATAATGTTTTATTTAATAATAAGTTATATACCTGCTAATCGATGAATATGTTTTGGCTGTGTCACATGATTCTACAGATGTGTATATTTCCTTCATTATAACCATTGCACGATTTGAATAACGGTGTGGTCTTAATAAATAATTTAAACTCAATTAACAATTCAATTTATGGTTATTTTTAAATTATTAACTTAATTTAAATATAGTTATTCATCAAATCAATTTTCAGTTACATTATGCAAACCTAATACTTAAATAGCCTAACAGAGTTAAAAATAACTCAGCAATCGAAATTTATATAGAACAAAATTTTTTTAAAAAAAACTTGTTTTTCATAAAAAATATTTCTATAAAAAAAAAGTTTCATTTCATAAAAACACTTTTTTTTACACAAGCTTAACCTTTCAAACTAAATATTTAATTAGAAATATAAATCCCAAGCCCACCTATCATGTTGGTCATGCAGGAATGTTCCCCTATTTCTGAGAAAACTCGGGTCAAAAGAATTGGCTGTAAAATAAAACCAAGAATTAGTGACAGTCGATACAATGACAGTAGTCACAAAACAGCAAAAAAAAATTTCATAAAGTACTTACTTGAAATTTAAATTGTTTTACTTAAAACTTAACAAACAATGTGTAATTTTTAGTTGCAACTGTTAGCCAAAAACCCTTCATCTAAGTTAAATATTTCAATATTAGACAAGAATCATAATTAAACTTTAAAATATATTCAACAAATATAAAATAAAATTAACTAGGTAACAACTAGTGTTATAATCTTTAATCTAGCAATACAATAACTATAGTAATCTTTTAGTTAAATTTAAAATTGATACAAGTAAAAGAAATAAAAAAAAACATGTGTAAAATAAAACTTTAACATCTCTCAATTTGAAAAATATATTAATCTGTTTTAAAAAAATTTGCTTAAAGCCTTAATTTAAAAAAATTAAACAGTTTCAACTGATGGCTTTAACCTTCAATAAACTTCAGTTTTAGCATTAACTTTTCGTTTTGTTAACTTTCCAACACAGTTTAACAACAAATCTTTTGTTTACAAATTTTTAATTTGTAACAAACAACAAACCTTCCGCTCCGAGGTTGAGTTCGTCGTTTTCATCACTCACAGTGGTAGCAAGAGAGGAAGTACAACTTGTGCTATCGTCATTATTTAACTCCTCCTCTAACTGCCGTAATTTCTCTGAAATATTTTCATTAATTAAATATAAAAGCTAATGTGAGAAAAGTCAGGTCTTTATAAATAACAAACAAAAATAATTTTATAATTAAGTTAAATTAATCTAATCCTTTTTTTTTTATTTTTTTACCTCCTAAAAAAATTTACCCCAGTTTTTTCAGTGTGTAAATTTTACAAATATATAAGGGTTTTTATGCACATTTTTTTAATATTCCATACACAACCTCTGATTTCTAGTTAATAG
This sequence comes from Corella eumyota, assembly GCF_963082875.1. Lineage (NCBI taxonomy): Eukaryota > Metazoa > Chordata > Ascidiacea > Phlebobranchia > Corellidae > Corella > Corella eumyota. The sequence continues at coordinate 9,574,810 of NC_137491.1, forward strand.
TTGTTTAGCTATTGTAAATTTAAAAAATAGTTATAATTACCTTTAGCAGATTCCATTCAATCCATTTATTTTCCTAACATAGGTTAAATACTTCTTTTATAGACCCATTAAATTTTTCAAAAATTTCGATTTAGTTTCAAATTAAGAACCTAACCTAGTGCCTTAAATGTATCAATATTGGGCAAATATAGTTACTGATTAAATGCTTAAATACTTTTTAAGTAAAAACAATTTGAATGCTTAATTGTTTTGTTGTTTCAATATTAAATAGCAAAAATGTAAAATGCACAAAAAACCTGTTACCTGTCTAAACTATTTCTATTGCCTTTATATACCTGATCAGTTAATTTACATATCCGATGGTGCCTGTCTCTGTCTGCCTGCCAAATTCATCATCATCATGCATCTACTTTATATAACTTTTCAAAAACATCAAATTATAACATTTTATTCGCTTCAGTCTGTCAGTCAGCTAGTCGGTCAGTCTGTCAGTGTACATTCATTATTTAAATGTATAAGTTAACCAACTCTGGTATATTCTGGTGCGTCATACAACGCGACATTAACACCGCGAAGACTAGCTTTATTTTAACTTAACAATTCTAAAACTAAATTTAAAACTTTTAAGTGTCTGTTGATTATCAGCTGATTTTAGATGTTCTGACGTCATAAATGTGTTTTACTTATTTTCACATCGATTGGAAATAAAAACAAATATATAGTCTTGATGTAAATTATTTTTAGAATCAAAATTGAAAATAGATTTGTAAAGTAATATTTAACAGTTAATAATGTACGTTTTTTATTATAATCAAATGTAGAAATTGTTTACCTTAATTATTTACGTTTTGCAAATTCAAAACGTTTTTTTGTTTATATTACAAATATGTTTTCTTTATTAGAAACTATATGAAGTTTGTGGAATTTATTCACTGAGAATATAGTTTGAGATATACATATTAGTGCTTTTTTATGGTATTAATACAAGGTAAATACCTGTAAGGGGATCTTACACATGTCCCCTAAGTGTTATAATAGCCATAATATTTAGTTTAATAAAGTGTATGGATAGAAGTTTTCATAATTTATTTCTTGAAATCCTGTCAACAAAGATCATATGGTCTTCTGACATTCTACATAACCTGTTGGCTACTAAAATTAGTATTTTTAATACAAAACCACAGGCCTTAACAGCAAAATTTTATTTTCAAAGGCAGACAAATTGTTACACACTGCCACATGTTAAGAAAAACTACTTGCTAAATTATAAACATGTTTCGTTAAGGGTACAAAGACAAATATATTGGTGAAAGAATTTAGTAACAACACACACATAAGATCAATGAAATTTGCACCCACAAGAAAAACAAAACGGCTAAGAACTACGGAAAAGTGTTGCCAAAAAAATAGTGAAAATGTACGGGCTGTACATCGGCCCTAAGATGTGTATAGGGCGAGCTGTCTTCTTTGCGAGGATAAATTCAAGCCAAAAATAGTTTTTTTGCTTTCACACTAGAGACATATAAATATTCAGTGAAAAAAGCTTTAGAAACACAGTGATCACGGAAAAATGCGTTAAAATCAACATGGAAAAACTTCAACGCGATATACCGTCAAAAAAAGAATTTTTCTCTCATTTTCGGAGCGTGTCAATGCGGCCACTTTTGGTCAAAGAACCACTCACAAGACATTACTTGCACAAAGCCACATACAATTTTAAATAGATTAATTACCAAGTATAAATAAACAGTTCCGGGTAATAGTATACTCGATATGAATGACATATTTTTACAAATGCTAAATAATAACAAAAATAGTTTATGAACAAAAACCGAACTTGCCTTTTCTAACACAAAAAAACAACAATGCAAGCTTTCTAAATATTACAAAAACTGTTTAGCTTTTAATAAAACAATCACCGGATTATATTCACATGCACCCAGTCAGCAGCAGCAAGGTTTTCAACACACAATTGTTTGATACAATGTGTAAATAAAAGAGTTTGTTTTCAACTAAACAGGAGTTCGCTAGAACTGAATATAAACAATATCGTGAACTAGTGACAGAAAAAACAAACAAAAAACCTAAACAAAAGTCTCTGTACACTTTAAACAAGAACATCAAATAGCAGAAATTACCAAAAAAACACAACCACAAAGGGTATAGCTATATACAAGAATAAAAGTCTACTTTGTAGAGTTTTTCGACATTCGGGTCAAAAAACTTGAGCTAAACGCTATCAGGGTCGATTTCTTGTAGCTACTTCACCCTTTTTTGGCTGTGTATCAGCAAGGGTCAACTTTTTGGTAGCCTGAATCGGAATTTCTTCGTCCTGATATCGGGGTTTGTTGCCACCTATGGGTCCCGAGCGGTTATCACCTTTACCCCTTCTTTTATCGACCCCTGGATGCCTCATTCCCTAAAAAAATATAAAAATTAAATTGTTTTATTTTTTACGAAATTTATTTCTTTTAATTTTAGATGGACTTACAGGTTTACGTTGTGGTAATGGAGAACTACTTGCAACTTGAGCAGACCAAGCTGTAGATTTTTCCTCACCATTTTCACCCTTAAAAATAACAACATTTTGAAATAGAATAAAAAAATATTTTTCTATTTTCCGGGTAAGATTTGTTTTTAATAATTATAAGTTTTCACTTTACAAATCTAATGATGTTTATGTAGCACTTCACTTTTAATTTTTACCTGTTCATTTTTATTCTTTCCTGGAAAAAAATTAGAGAGAGATTGAAGAAGGCTTGCTCTCTCAGATGCTTGGTTAGACTAAAAAATTTTTAAATATTATTTAACACTGGTTGATGGACCACCCACTCTACAGTCAGCATTTAAATTGTTAAAAATTTTAACTAAAATTTGCCCGAGATAACTTACCTGCACCACAAATGCCAGTTTAATTTATTCTGTAGGCCTATAAATGGAACATACATATATCTATTGTCCACCAAGCTCCACTATATAGATAACCTACTTTGATCAGTTTCTTTCAGACAAAAAACCAACATAAGTTTTTTTATTTACCTTGACAACCTCCTCTGGCATAAAAGTTGGTTTCTTTCCAACCAAATTACTTCCAGCTCCACGCACCAATGTGGGTACAGGAGGGGCTTTTGCTCCTTGCTGAGGGTTGTTACTTTGCATTGCTTTTTTGTTTTGTTTGTTTGGTTGGGTTGCATCCATTGTGTGAAACGTACCGATCATTGGCATGTTGGCAACTGAAAACAAATTTTTAACAAAATAAATAAAAATAATGAAAAAAAAAAAACCTAATTAGAAAAAAATTTAATTATCATAAAAAGATAGTAAAAACAATTTCATAAAAACATTTTTAATTAAAACAAAAACGTTTTAGTAAAAAGGTTCTAATTTACCTAATCCAGCTCCTTGCATTTGCATCCTCGGAGAGGGAGTTATATTTCTCTGCATCCTGGCCCCACCCTGCATTGGTGGCATCATACCAGGCTAAAAAACAAAAAAAAAATTAAGTTAAAAATTTAAAAAACTCATAAAAAAAATAACAAAAACTCACTTGAAAGCTTTGGGATTGTGGAGATGGAAATCTTTGCTGGGTCATCGGCATTCTAGGAGGTGGTTTCCCTAAAATCCCTGGCTGCTGATGTGGGGGGTTCATGTTGGGTTTCCATAGAGTTGCTGGTTGAAATTGTTGTCCAGGGTATCCCATAATGGAGTCTTTTTGTTGTTGTGTTTGGTAGGAGGGTGGGGTTTGTTGAAAAGTTGAATCTCCAGCAGCTAAAAAAATGAAAATTTTAAGAAAAAAATAAAAACACAAAATTTTTTTAAATTTATTTTGGATTATATCTTGTTAAATTTAAATTTTCATAGTTGAACATAATGTTAATTATAAACAGTAATAATTTATTGCTTATATACAAAAAATTAAACCAATTATAAATTATTAATTTAATCTCTAAAAAACACAAAAATTAAACTTACATGAAGCAAATGGTCTTGATAAAATCCCATGTACCATGTTCTTGTTCTGCTGCATTTGCCCGCTTTGATTCTGCGCTTTACCCCAATCCGATTGACCTGGGAAACCTATTCCACTGTTCGAGGAAATATTCGAGAAACCAAATTTGGACATCTGTGGTTGCTGGTTTATATCTGGTTTTTGCTGAATGCTATACATCTGTGGTTTATAACCAGAAATCGCTATATTCTGTTTTCCCGGGGCTGCAGTGCCAGAAAAGGTGGGTGTAGAAGATGGGGTGATCTGTTTTTGTCCCATTTGTTGGGGTTTAGGTTGTTCGTAGTAGTAAGAATGGGGTGAGAAATCGGGGGTGACTCGAATTCGTTGCGAAGGTGGGGCAATCGGGGCATATGAGCTCTGTTGGGGGTTTCCAAAAGTATCATGGGTTAGTTGGGTACCGGGGCTGGGTGATATCGCTTTCATTTGTTGAAAACCTCCCTAAAAATTTTTTTACCAAATATTTTAAATATAAATATTTTTATTTAAGCATTTAAATAAAAATGGTGGCAAACCAACCTGTTGGTAAGAGAGAGTTGGCGGTATGGTCTGTTGGGGATGGTGGTGATGAAAATGTTGTTGTTGTCGTAGTTGGGGTTGTGGTGGGTAAAAATTATTTCCACCTTGGTTCAACGAACTAAAAAAAAATCAAAAATCTTAAAAGTTGTACAAAAAAATTAACTCGACATTTTCACAAAAAAACAATTCAAAATACAATTTATATAGTTTCAGGTAGTTTAACACAATATTCGCAAGTCTTTGAGGTTTAAAACGAAATTTAAAGCTTGTTGTTACCTAAAGAAAGAAGTAGATTGAGGTCTGTTCATTAATGTTGCAGGACTTCCTTGATTTCCACTTACTACTCGATTTTGATCCAATAATGGAATGTAATGAATCTAAGCAAAATACAAAAGACAATTTTTTATTATTATTTGCTATAAAGATTTTTAAACAGAATTTTTTTTTCGAGTCAACTTACTTGTTGAGCTGGTGAAGGAGCGCCACCATGTGGCCGTGGAAGAGACAATGGATTAGTTCCGAGATTTGTTTGTTGAGTCATACCTGCATGCTGACTCATTCCTATAACAAAAAAAAATTTAAATAAAAAAAATTGTATCAATACACTATATCACAGAAGCTGTCCACAATTAAATATTAATTAAGTATTTCTTTTACCAGGCATTGTCGATGGAGTTCCATAAGTAGCAGGTAGGGGATTTCCTCGTGGTACTGTAGCAGGTGGGTTACTTTTAATAGTGGTCGTGTTGGGAGCAACTGATGGTTTTCCTAATGAGAAAAAAGAACTTTTTAAAGACATAAATTAATGAGTGGCAAGAGACTGTGGGCTTTTGTTCATTAAAATTCTGCAGTCATAGTAACTATGACAATAAAGTAAATAGCAATCATGGAAGAGCATTACGATTAATACAATCGTTGCTTGTCCTATGTCGTAACATTCTAATCATTCTGCAGTAATAAAAATTAGAAATTTGTACCTTCAAATTTAAAAAAAATTTTTTTTTAGGATTTTTTTAAATTACCAGTTGGTTGAGCTACAGAACTTGACATAAGTGAATAATCACTTTGTTGTGGAGTGTTGTAGCTTTGTGGTTGGGATAAACTGTTGTAAGTAACTGTAGGGGTGGCCGAGTAGATATTTTGAGCATATTCCTAATAAGAAAAATCAGAAAAAATGTTGATTATTACACTCATTGCATATCCTATGTCTTATCATTTTAAATTTATTTTGTATTTTTTTTTAAATAACTTGTTTGACATAGTAACTTACTGAAGGCATATTTCCAAAATATTGTTGCATTTGTTGAAGGTTAGTTGCAAGAGATTGAGATGAAATTGGTTGATGATAAATTGTAGATTGTGTTGGCTAAAAAATATTACAGATTTTGTTACTTTTTAAATCTTTATTTAGAAAATATAGGTCAATGAGAACCGGCAGCATGGTGTAGTGGTAAGAAACACTTGCTACACCACATGGGGTAATGGGTTTATTCCCCACTGCTCTCATGCTGTAGCGCTCTTGAGTAGGGTGCTATAAACAGTATAACCTCCTGCTGAGTCAGCGCTTAATCAGCAGCATAATTATCGGACAATTATAATCTAAAATATCCTAAACTGCTAAAGGCAACTCGAGACTTGGTCAGGATAACAGTTGTTACTCTATGTTTAGGTTGCGCATTCGACCTTCCCACATTAAGGATAAAAATATATACAAAAAATAAATTTTTTTTTAAGATTAAAAATAAATTTACCTGTCCCGATCTATGAGGTTGGGAATAAGGATAATCATAATTAACATAAGATGGAATATTATAAGATGAGGCTATCTGCTGTGGTGCAGCTACTTGTTGTTGTTGCTGGGACATTACTAATGGTGCAGCTAAAAAATTATTAAATTGTTAATATTTATAATTTTAATTTACTTATTGTTTACAAAAATGCCTATAATAGTTAAAATTGATGGAAAAAATATTGGGATAATTCTGGTGAATAAATTTTTTTCTCATTTTTTTCATCTTTTAACACTTAATCACTTGCTACGGTTTTTTGTTTGTAATATTTGTTAAGCTAAAGAAAAATATCAAATATTATTTCTACCAACCTTGAGAATCAGGAGTAAAATTTCCAGTTTGAATTGTAGGCTCATTTGAGGCTAAAGTTGGACTCTAATAAAAATAGGGTTTAAAAATTAGTCACTGAAATTCAATTAAGTTAGGTATATCAAAATTTGGGTCTGCAGTCATAGTAACTATGACAATAAAGTAAGTAGCAATCATGGGAGAGCATTACGATTAATACAATCGTTGCATGTCCTATGTCTTAACATTCTAATCATTCTGCAGTTATTCAAAACAGTTAAAAAAAAATTTTTTTAATTTTTTTTTAATTTCTAAAAAAAAATTTTAAAAATGATTTAATATTATTAAAATGAATTTAATTGTTATATTAGGACACCACCTAAGAAAGGCTAGTCAATAAAAATAAAAGTTTTAAAAATTGTTACCTTAACAGATTCCTTTTTTTTTTCGATAATAGGTTGAGTTTGTTGAGTTGGATTCTTCCAGGATTCCTCATTGTTAGAAGTTGATGAAATACTAGTGCTTGGCTTCCATTCACTTGATTGTGTTACACTCAAATCAGCCTAAAAAAACAATATTTGCAAATTTTCACAAGATAAAATTTAAATATTAACAGCTGCATATATTTTTAGTTTTAAAAAAAATTCCAGATCATTTTGTCATTTCCATATTTTAAGTATTTTTAGCTTTTTTTTATTTATTTTTTAAAGTTTTTATGTTTTAAGAGAAATTTATCACACCAACTTACAGATGGCATTGAAGGATGTATAACAGGTTCAGGATCATCACCAACTGAAGTAGTTGAATGATAAGGATAACTTTCATTTCCATCTAAAAAAAAAATAACAAGTAAAATTAAACTTTTATTTTTTATTGAAACAATTTTTTTAAGAAATCAATCTTAAATTTTTTTTTTCTTACTTCCTGGTTGGCTGACAGGGTTTAAAGATTGTGGCATATTTTCCCACGCTTTTCTTCCTAGCTCCATCTTCAAATTGAGGTCAATCGAGGGTGAAGTTGGGGTCAACAGACCCATATCGCCCCCACCGTTAGTCGACGGGGGATTAACATCATTATTTTGTTGCCTAATACTGTCCCCCTCCCCCTTGTTATTATTAACGGTGTGTTTGGGTGGTAAGGGTATCGGCGCAGGGATGGTCCCCTCAATTTGCCGATTACCTGGGTTAGGTTGGGGCTGGGGGGTAAGGGGCATGTCTTTGGGGGGGTCAGAGTCAAGACTTACCCTAAACACAAACAAACAACGGAGCTGTATTAACTGTATCGAAAAATTAATTTAAACTTTCTAATTTTTAAACTTTTTTTCTAATTTCTGACATTTTTTTCTTAAAACTTTTTCTGACTTTATGTAAAAAAAAAATAGAAAAATAAAAGTCGTGCACATTTAAGTTGCACAGTGCAGTCATAGATAGAACAACATGAAACAATCATTGAAAATCATGTCATCAAATTTAATCATCCTGCACTGTTTATCGCAACTTAAATAAAACTTAAAATAATATCAACAAAAAAAAACTTAAAAAAATAAAATTTTCAGGAATTCTATCTCACCCCGCTTTATTCATGGACATCGCTTTTGAAGTTAGTGATGAGAACATTCCTGACGTTTGTGGTCTCTATGAAAAATTAAACATTGAAATTGTAAATAAAGTTAAAGTATTATTTTTTAATAGTAGTCTCAGATAAAAACAAATAAGCAAAAGCTATAGTAAAAACTATAAAATATTTTTTTTATTTTTTTTTTTTATTTATATCGACAGTAGGCATTAAAAGCTTTAATAGATCAAAAATTCATTATCAAACTGCAACTTTTCATTCTCACAAAATAACATAAACTTACATGAATAAAACTTGAAATGGGGTCAACTTCACTATTTGGCCCCATATTAAGATCAGTAGGTTTAGGAGAGGCAGAAGGGGTCGAAAAAGTACCCAGGGCATTATAGTTGCTCGTGGGTATCGACAAATCACTGTGATCATCTGAGAAATCACTTTTCTGGTAAGCTAAAAAAAAATAAAAAATTTTTTTTGGTTTATTTTTTAACAAAATTTTTATATTAAAATTAAAAAATAATTAAAACTGTTAATTTTGCCTCAGCCTAATTCTGTGGTTGTGTGTTTTTTGTCAATCAACAAAATTATGAGTGGTGCACGATGTCATCATTGGCAAACTAAATAAAAAAAAATTTTGTTAAGTTTTTTACCTTTAAAACTTCTTTGAGACATGTCCAGTGCCACGTTGGGGGGTTCCCCAAATGGTGAGTAATTATTTGAAGCAAGTACGTCGCTTGGAAACAAATTTGTCGGAACCTTGATTGCTGTATAACAAAAAATTCAATTAAATAAAAAACTTCGCAATTATTTTTGGGATTTTATTTTAAAAAGCATTTAACAAAAACGAGTTTAATAAAAATTACTTTTACAATAAAAACAATTTTAATAGAAAATATAACAATATATAAAAATAAATTAAAGTTATTTTGTTTCTCAAAAAGGTAGGTTACCAAAATTACAGATTTTTAAAAAACCAACCTTTGCTGACATCCTCATCCGCTATAAATGAAATCGCATTTTTGTCATTCATTGTCGGAAATATAGAAGTCATATTCTCTACAGGCTGCTTTGAGACTTTTACACGCTCATTTCCTATTGGTCCAATTGGATTTCCACTAACCCTATTTGGGCTATGAGTAGAAGAACTTATCTAAAAAAATTTTTTCTTAATTTTAGTTTTTTTTTTCATTAAATTTTTTTTATTAAAATCACAGAGAGTATTAAAGGTAAAATAAGTTTAACATAACACTGTTAAGTTATTAAATATATATTTTTTAATATTACTTTATTTAAACTTACTGGGTTATTGTTAGAGAGAGACGATGATAGTTTTGGACTTGTTGTAATATTTGCCGACAATTTCAATGAGGTTTGTATCATACTTGTCATAGATGGAGTCTAAAAAAAACAAGAAAAATTGTAAAAAATAAACAAAAAATCATTTTTTGGGCCATTTTGGGTAAATTTTTATTATTTTTGAATTACCTGTAGGTTGCCGCATACTGAAGTCACGATGCTGGTTGAAGTGACCGAACCAAAATGACTGAAACTCAATTTGGCTTCGGTACCAGGTGAACTTCGTTGGGATGAAGTGACTGATGATTCAACCCCACTGTCGTGACTTATTTCCGATTTCTCAAGTTTCTTCTTAATACTTGAACTATCTTTAGGGTCCCAAGTACCTACAAGAATAAAAAAAATAAATAACAATTTTTTTAAGAAACTTTTTTCTTTTGAAGTCTTTAATAATTTAAAAATAAGTTACAAATACCAAAAACAAATAAAATGAAAGTAAAATAATTGAAACAATTTACCTATCATCCAAGTACTGTTGTTGGGTTGTTTAATACTTCCACTACTGCCAGTTAAAACTCCTAAATTTGAACAAAATAATCAAAAAATCAACAAAAAATATTACAAAGCAAGTAAAGTTATCCAACATTCTAAACTTTTGAACTCAGATTTATTTGATATGTATCCACTATGCAGTTTGTAAAATATATTTACTAATAAATAGGCAGAGCATAAAGCAACTGAAAATTAAAAAATGTATTTTACCTGTGTTTGATTTCAACATTTTGTTTCGTTTTTGTAGTTTTTGTTCCAAACGAGCTTTTCTTGTCGCCTCCAACAACTGTTCTTCTTTCTAAAACATTTTAAATTAAAAGTTTAAATTGAGTTTAAATATTAATTTTTAGTACATTTAAAAAAAAAGTAGTCTCAGATCAAAACAAATCAGCATTATTGTTAAGTACAGGTCTGTGTAAGAATCATCATTGAAAAACAATTTTTTGTCACAATATAAAAAAAAAAATTGGAAAAGTATTTTATTTACATCTTTTTTCCTGGTTTCTTCCAATTTTTTCTTTTGTGCTCGCTTAGAAAGCACCGGTGTAAAACCATCTTCGTCCTCGCTTGATTTCTCACCAGAAGGCGGTAGAGAGCTAATTAAAAGATCAAGGCTGCTTTCCTGGATGTCAGGACCATTGCTTTTTCTACAAAAAAAATTTTTTTTAATTTTTTCTACAAAAATTTTTTTTTAAATTTTTTATCGAAATTCTGATTTTACTAGTTTAATTAATTAATTAAGTTTGCCTCAGCATAATTCTGTGGTTGTGTGTTTTTTGTCAAGCAATAAAATTATGAGTGGTGCACGATGTCATCATTGGCAAGTAAATAAATAATCTCACATTTTAAATTTTGACATTCAAAAAAAAAAATTTAACAAAAATTCATAAATATTTGTGAATATTTTACCTGTGAGATCCAGGTATATCGTCAACATTAATAACTCCAGCATAATTAGTAAGATCATACATCCTAAAAACCTCCTCGTTTTTTGCTTTTAAACCTTGCTCTAGTTTGTTGTCGGTTATACCCTGGTTTAAAGCTCCTTCTATAGCAGAGGGGTTAGTGTAGTTAACAGTATGAAGAGAAAATACCTAAAATAAAATTTCAGAAAATTAAAAAAAAATTATTTCTAAAATTTTAATTTTTATATTTTTTAAATTTTTTAATGTCGAAAATCTGCAGTCATAGTAACTATGACAATAAAGTAAATAGCAATCATTGGAGAGCATTACGATTAATACAATCATTGCATGTCCTATGTCTTAACATTCTAATCATTCTGCAGTTATTTTGATAAGTTAGTTTTAAATTTACCTGTTTTTCAACATGGATTGGTCCTTTGTGTTGAGAGCTGTGACTAACATTGCTTCTACCTCCTAAAAAAAATTTTTTTAATAAAAAAAAATTTATAAAAAAGTAAAAATTTTTTTTTTTTTTTTTTTAGGAATTTTTTGTACCTCTGCTAGAATGCCTGTCATTGTAAGGTCTTTGGTTGGTAAAACTTCTTTTCGCATCATTTCTTTTTGTTTCATTTGACCTATCACTAGGTTTCTGTGGGTTCTATATTGTTTAAAAAACAAAAGTTAAAAACTTACAGAAAAAATTTAAAAGTAATTTTTATAATAACACAAATTAAAATTTATCTAAAAATAATATTTTTTAAATTCAAAAATTACCTTTTTTGCTTCTGCACTGTTTTCAGATGTTGTTTCCCAGTCCTCATTTACTTCTGGTCTCTCGCCCCCTCTACCTTGGGTTCGATTCCCGTTGTAGGTAGAATCTCGAGGAGTATTTCTCTTTTGACTAGAGTTTTTAAATCGGGGCGGCCTAATAGTAAAAAAGTGAAGCAAAAGTATCGAGTTTGAAATTAAGTTAAAAAAGAAATTTTTCAAGTTTTTCTGACTATTTTCGAAAACCAGTTAAAAAACCCAAAATAAAATAATGTTAAAATGTATTTAGTCTTACTGATCTTGCTTTGGTCTTCTTTTTCTCTTGTCATGTTGTTGTTGTGTGGTGGGAGGAGCTCTTGTTGGATTCTCTGTTGGGTTAGTGTTTCGCTGAGATGTCCTCGCATTTCTGCAAACAATTCTTTTTAGCATAAAAATATTACAAGACAGCAGGTTAAAAAGCAGAATTTAGATTTCAATAAAATTCAATATGAAATTTTTTTAACCACTAATTCAACCTAACAGTATTTAAAATAAAAAAAAATTCTAATTAACTTACCCTAAAGGTGGGTCTCTTCGGTTATCACTTCTTCCTCTTCCACCACTAGATGGTGGTGCAGAGTAAGTGGCACGAGTCGGGTTATTATTTCCACGACCTCGACCTCTTGACCCAGCACCACGACCTCTCACCCCACCTCTTCCTCTACGAGTAGCTTCACCCCTTGCTACAAACTCTGGGGGTGGATTGGGGTTTGCGGGTTTTGTCACAATCTTAAAATTAAAAAAATTATTTTTTGACTCATAAAATTGACCCACATTAACCCATAAAAACTTATATTTTTACTACATATAAAAGCCCCTATTTTTTCTAATTTTGCCTCAGCATAATTCTGTGGTTGTGTGTTTTTTGTCAATCAACAAAATTATGAGTGGTGCACGATGTCATCATTGGCAAATTAAAAATTTATAAAAAAGGTTAATACCGGTTTATTTGGAGGGGAATTGTCTTCGTCTTCTGTGTAACTCTCTGTTGAATCTTCAGATGCCTCCTCTCTTTTTCTTCCAGCATCTTTGACCTGAAAGGAGACAAAAATTAAAAAAAAAAATATCCTAAGTTTGGGTTCTAATAATTTACCCAAATTAAATTTAACAAAAAAATGAATATATTTGTAATTTTAAAGAATTTAAGACAGTAAAATAATAGTCTCAGATCAAAACAAATCAGCATTATTATTAAGTACAGGTCTGTGTGAAGATCATCAAGGACAATATAAGCTTTAAAACATAAATCTGTCAAAGAAGTTTTTAACTTACGTAAGTTTCATCGTCAGTGGACTCCAAGCTAGTTGAACCTTCAGATCCATCACTATTAAACTAAATAAGAGATAAAGTTATTAAATTTTAACACAGATGTATTCATAGAAAAATTAACCAAAAATTGCTATCATGATAACATTTTTTCCTTATTCTTACCTTATCATTATATTTTCTAGTAGAGTAAGCTTGCCTAGATGAATGACTATACGACCTAAACAAATATGTTCAAAATTTCATTAACAAATTTGAAAGAAAAAAAAATTGGTCTCATTTTTATCAATTTTTAAAATTACAAAATTTAAAAAAGAAATATTTACCCAACACCACGGCGCCCTCCTCTGACAGACCCTCTTTGTAACCCATCACTTTGACCCCTGGTAAAACCTCTTGACCTTCCACGACCCCTACCTCGACGTTCATATTTTGCTCCAGCTGAGTAAGACTCAGTACTCCGATATGTCTGCGAAGATGAGCCTCGCCGACGATCACCACCTCTCCGCAAGCGAGAGTCTTCACTTTGTGTAACATGTCGTGGTCGATCATCGTAGTTGTTGCGTCGTGGAGGTCGTGTGTCATCGAGGTTGCTACGCCGATCAGAATTGTTTTCATTGTTTAACCTTCGAAGTCGAGAATCGGAAGATTTCGATTCTGGAATAAAATATTTTAAAATAATTTTTTTTCCGATTTCTTAAAATTTGTTTTAAAATTATGTAATATCTTACCGTAAAATTCGATTTGTTTTGGTTTGGGTTTAGTTGGGGCAGATTTTTCTCTAGGATCATCAAAAGATTTAATTTCGTCGGTAAGTTTGGGTTTAGGGTTTTGGACGATTGGTTTGATTGGAACAGAAGGAGGAGCTGTTTCTTTTAAGGTCCTCTTTTTATCCTCCTGCTTGGGAGTGTAAGTCAGATTTTCGTCTTCTTTCTAAAAATTAAAAAAAAAATTTTTTTTTGATATTTAAAAATTTTTTTTTTTTTCATTGAAAATTAATTTTAAATAAAAAAAAATTAATAAAAAAGTACCTGGGTTATTTTAGCTTGCTTTTTTCTTTCTTCCCACACATTAGTGGCAGGTGGAGCAGCAGCTTTATGAGATTTACCAACACTTAATACAGTGGATTGCTCTGAAAAAAAAAAAATTATTTTAAAAATTTTGTGACTTTAATTTTTATTTTTTTTATAAAAATTTTGCCTCAGCATAATTCTGTGGTTGTGTGTTTTTTGTCAATCAACAAAATTATGAGTGGTGCACGATGTCATCATTGGCAAATTAATTTAAGTTTTTTTATTTATTTATTTAGTTCCTACCTTTTTCTAGTGGTTTGCTTGGTTTAATGATTTCACTTCCTGCAGTGGTTTGAGGTTTATCTTTGTTACCTTTGAGGAAATTAAACCATTTTAAATTTAAAAAATTAGCCTTTTTAAATATTAAAAAATGAGTTAAATGATAAACATTACTAATTTAGTGAGCTACAGTACTTAAAATGTCCAAATCTTCAATGTTGAGACTTTATCTAATAATTAATTAAATTTTTTCTGAAAATTAAAATAAATGTAAAATTTACTTTTATTTGTGTCAGTAACTGTTGGTTTAACGTAAGATTCCTTTTTCTTATAATCCTGTTTGTCGTCTCTTTTGTTGTCATAGCGACCCCGATTAGGGTCTGGGTTACGACCTTGATAACGACCTTCGGGCCTAAAAAAAAAGTTAATTTATAATTTTTTAAATTATTTGCCAAAAAAACTAACTTTTAGCATTATTAACCTGTTAGTTTCACGTGGAGGTCTTGAATCTCTTGGATTTAAATTTCTATCATTTCGTCGGCTCTCATTTTTTCGAGTATTATCACGACGATATTTTCTGTCATCATATTGTGATTGTGACTCTTTTGTGACTTGCTGTTGCGACAAAGGAGGGGTTGTGACATTGTCCTCAGAATCCCAACTCTCCGGACGTAGCTGCATTGGTTTTGATTCTAAACAAAAAAGATTTAATTTAAAACAAATTTTTTTTAAAAAATTGGAATTATTTAAAAAAAAGATTTTTTCAGTAAAATGTAGTTTAGAATCAGGATAAATTCATACCGTAGCGATTCAAATTATTCATCATTAAAAAATAAATTATTTTTTTGATTTTAAAAAAATAATTAAAATGTGTTATTAATTTTAGACAATATTTAAAATACCTTGAGCTTTAGGCTGACCAGTAACTGGTGTTTCTGTAACAGTAGAAACCACGTCTCTGGTTATACTTGCAGTAATGGTATCATTTTTGCTGGTTTTTGACCTGCTTGCCACTACATTAGTGCTGGTAGATGGTGAGACCGTAGCTACTGGTTTTGACACTAAAAAACATTTAAAAATAAAATTTTTGAAGTAAATTAATTACTAAACTTTCAATATTACACTAAATTCGTAAGCCATAAAAAAAATATTTTTTATGCTAACTAATTGTACAATTAATTTATTTTAAATTAATTTGTACAAATTGGGTTAAGTGCTCAGATAGGGGCGAAATATTATTTCACTACAAATTAGATTCAAACAAATTCGGATCATCACTGCACTTGAGATAATCAAAACCACTTGAAAATGCCTAAGTACGAAAATACTACTGCTACTTGTGGTGCTTAAGAAATTTGTTAAGTCACCAACATGCATAAAAGTCGATTTAAATTGTAACTAACTTTACCTTTGATATCTTTTTTCCAGCTTTTAGGGCGAGACGATAAAGTCGAGCCATCATCAAATCCTAATTGAAATAAATTTCTTTCATTATTTTTTACATGAGAATTGGTAATTTTTGATGTATACTTTTACAACTTGTATTAAAAATTACAGCTAAATAAATAAAATACTAAATACCTTGATTTTGTTGCTGGTTTTTATTATCAGCATTATCTTCATCAGCATCAACTCTATTTAATTAAATAATTTAAAATAAAAAAATAAAAATTTTCAAACTGGTACCATTAGCAAAAAATTACCATTAGCAAAAATTGCAAAAAAATATAATTTTGTTAGCACTTCTTGTTCCAAAAAAATAAAGTTAAAAAAACAAACCTGAAATTGCGAAGTTTTACTTTTTCTCCACCACTTCGTCTCGGTCTAACAACATGTTGATTGTTTTTATCATAATCTGAGACATTTTGTGATTGCAATGAATCACCTTGGCTTACAAACCGCCTAAAACAATAATTTCATATTAAAAAATACATTTTTAGGAATCTTAGTTGTGTAATATATATTTATTTTGCCTCAGCGCAATTCTGTGGTTGTGTGTTTTTTGTCAATCAACAAAATTATGAGTGGTGCACGATGTCATCATTGGCAAATAAATTAAGAATAAAACTTGTTTAAAAAAATGTAAAAAAGCAAAAAAATGTAAATTTGGTTTTCACCAGTTTTACAAGTTTTTAATTCACTTACCCGCTGTCGGTCCTCGTCACTGTCAGTTTTTGTGACCCTCGTCGAGAATTGTTCCCTGTTGGGGCAGGGCTTTCTCTTGAGCGTTGTCGGTTAATTGACCCCCGTTTATCAGGCCCGGCTTCCCACAGCCGCTGCTCTCTTTCGCCTCCGGTGGATCGATTATCATCTTTGTTGTAACGCTGGTTATAAGATCGCCTAAAAAAATCAAAATTAATTTTTTTTTGTTTAAAACTCGATGATACTATACAAATAAAAGAGAAAACAAAATAAATTTTAATTGGATATATAATAATATTACACAATTGTTATAAATTTTAATTTTATTAACCTGTCATCAGTATCATGATGAGAGTGAGCCGAACTTTCAGAAATTTTTCGACTTCTTGCACTGTTGTCAGTATCTTCACTTTCAGACCTTTTCATTATACTTGTAACAGTCTGCTTGGTCTCATTCTACAAAAAATAATGTAAATTTTGTTAATAAAATAGAGTTAAAGTAAATAACTCTGTAAAAATTCTTTAAATGACAGTTTCAAATTTTGAAAGGACAAGGTTTAAGAATTTTAAAAAAAATTTTTAACTAACGCAAACATTATGGTTACAACTTTGCCTCTGCACAAGGCTTGTGACAAACTTACATGATGATTATCCCATGAAGATTGCTCCATCGTGTGGCCATAGCCACTCGGCGAAATAAGTCGCTGTTGATGATTCCATCTCTCCTTCACAAAAAATATTATAATAAATATATACGAAAGTTAATTTTAAAAATTTTTTTATGAAAAATTTATAATGCCTCAGTTAAAATGTGTTTTAGAATCAAAGTAAAATCATACCGTAGCGATTCAAAATATTCATCATAGGTAAAAAAAAGTTTTAGTTTAAATTTTTTTTTCTTACTTGCTGCTGTCGTTGTTGAGCCAACCTAGGGGGTAAATTCCTCCCCCCAATATTTCCATGTGAGGGTAGGGGGCTACTTCTGTGATATACCTCGCTTCCGTAATTTTGATCCTTTGAAAAAAAAATTAGACAAATATTTTTAAAAAAATATTGTGTAGTTACTAAAATAAATTGTATCAAAAAATTTGCTATTTTTTTTTGTATATTTCAGTCGAAAATTTTATTATTACTTACCCTGACATATTTTCTCTCATCAACATTGGTTTCACTATCACCCATAACCCTGTAACTATCATGTTTATGTTGTTGTTCACTACTTCGTTGCCAGAATGAGGGACTTTCATATTCTTGGTGGGATTCTGTTATTCTACGATCCTGTCTTCTTTCCATATCCATTCTAAAAGAAAAAAATTAGAAATAATTTATATATTTAAAAAATTTTTTTTTTAAAATCATTTTTAAGTGATGAAGTCTTTACCTGTTTTCTTCCTCCTCCCTTCTCTTTCGTGCTCTCTCCTGAGCCTCCTCTTTCTCATTTCTCCTTCTCCCGTCTTCCTCTTGATGAGAGGAGTGGGAAGAGTAAATGTTGGGAGAAGAGGAAGGGTAGGATTGTCCTTGGGGTTGCATTCTCTGCTGTTGTTGTTTATCAAACATCATGTTTCTGTAAAAATTGCATAAGTAAAACAATTTTAAGTTTAAGCAAGCGAAATGTTTATTTACGTAAAATTCAAATGATTTTTTTCAAACAAAATTATAAAAATTATTAGAAATTGCCCATTTTAAATTACCCAGATTTAGTTTGGTCCATTCCTTGCATCGAAGCGTGGTACTTGTTGTAGTATTGTTGTTGTTGTTGCCATTGTTGCTGCATAGAATGTTGTTGTTCTACGCTGTATGATTGTTGTGGTTGTTGCTGAGTTGGCCATGCTTGTCTGGGAGGCATCACCTAAAAATAAATTTAAAAAGTTTAAATTCAAAATGTCTAAAAATTTTAACAGTGGGGCTTAGAAAACGATATAAACTGTATTGTTTTATATTTAAAACTAACCTTCGGTCTTTGTTGCTGCTGATTGTTAGAAGTAGTAGAATATTTCTCCGTCTTCTCTGTTTCACTACTTTGAAAACTCGACCTAAAAAAATATATCAATATTCAGTAAATATTTAAAAATTGAGATTTTTTAAATTTAAAACCAAGAAATTTTTTTTAAGTTTACGTTTTGTTTGGGGTTGTGTCCTCATCATCACTGAAGACAAGTTTCTCAGTGTAATCTACCTCCCCGTGCATTGTTGCCCATCCTCCTTCTTCACTTGTGTCCTGGAAGAGCAAAATTATAATTTTTTAAAAATTCAATATTAAGAATAAATTGCAGGCTTTAATAGGTCAGCATGACTAGTAAATTACTTTAATATCTTGAAATTGTGGTCTAGAACTTTCTTGTTGTTGATGATATGGTGAAGTGGTCGCTGCTGTTGTTGTTGGTGACATTGCTCGAAAACTGAAAAACAAATAAATATAATTCATAAACAAAAAAATCAATTTTAAACAATTTTACTTTTTACAAATTTTTTTTTAAACTTTACCGAGGTTCATTGGGGTAAGGAAACCGCATACCAGGTTGTTGAATATTTTGTGGAAACCGGGAACCCTGCTGTTGGGAACCGGGGGGAACCATCCCTGGGTGGCGGAACCGGTTATTATACATCTACAATAAAGAATGATTTCTTAAAAAATCAGTGAAAGTTTTTTTTTAGTCAATAGATATTAATACTTCATTCAACAAATAGAAATTAATAGTCATTCATTTTTGTATAGATTAATAATTTATGACTAGATTTTAACTTACATAAGCTGGCATCATGTTGGGTCGATATTGTAGAGATTGTTGATGCATCATATTAGCTTGCATTATTCTTTGTTGTTGTTGTTGTGTCATGTTATGCTGGCCGTGGCCCTGTATACTCTATATAAAAATTAAATTACTTTAATAAATTTGTTTTTATGTAATTTTTTTAAACAAAATTTTTTGGCAAAATTAAAAAAATCTATGCGTTCATTTTGCAGAATATCAGTTTCTTTTTCTCATTAATCTATTGCAACAACAAAATAAAGCATATTTTTTTTATAAATATTTACAAAATTTGATCTTACATATTTACAAAGTTAATGCAGTGTAGAAAAATATTACATTTGTTTAGTAAATAGTAAACTTAAGATAGATACCACCTACACTTTTAAAAACAAACCACAGCATTTAAAATGCGTCTTTTTGCATATAATAATTTACAATTAAAATAAATGTATTTTAAAAAGAAATAATATAGCATGAATAATGCATTCTACATTATGAACAATAAAAAACTTACTTTACTTGAACCTTAAAACTAGTATATTTTTATTTTTAATTTTAATTTAAGTTCTTACCTGCATGTCATATCCTTGTGAAGTTTGTTTGTGAGCAGAAACTTCAGGTTCAGCACTCTGCTGCTCAATGTGGCCAAGATTTCTACCCCCACCTTCTCTCCATGACGACACATCTAAAATAAATAAAAAAAATTTATACTCAATACAACAGAAAACTTTCTTAATAGGAATTTCGGCAATTTTAAATAAAGTGTCTTTAGATTTTCCTAAAAGTATATACATTACTCACTTTGAGGTCTTAAACTAGGACCAGGTCCGTATGGTTGTTCAGTTGATTCATCTCCTTTCAGTTCACCATCCTTGCTACCCGGAGCATTCAGAGTAGGAAACTCCTCCGAGAAGGGAGTGTTTCCATGATCCCGGGTCCCAGTGCCTGATGTGGGGGCTCGACCACCACCAGAAGGTGCATGGCGACCCCATGTTTGAGGTTGGGGGTGATGAGAAGGAACAGATGATGACTGGTTTCGATTGTTTCCATCGGAAGGGCTTGATTGAAGGTTCTGTAACAAAATAAAGAAGTAGGTTAAACCAGAAATATTGTTTTAATTCTTGAGATAAATATATATATTGCGTAGACTTGAAGCTTTGGGTTTGATTCCTGCCACTAGCATTCAAGCATACCATAAAAATCATTTTTATTTTTCACGAAAAAGTTTTTTTTTGAAAGATTAACTGTAACTTATATACAAAGTAAATAAAATAATTCTAGCATGTTTTGGAATTTTTTTAACATATTAAAAGCTTTCGCTTCATTGACATAACTCGCTTTGTAATATTTACTTTGACTAATAATACAAACAAATGATTCGGTCGTGTGGCTGCTTGGTTCTACTTTACTCAGCCTGACACTCAGTTTGTTTTAATACTTGCCTGGTGTTTTGTGATATATGAAATTGGGGAAGCACTTTCTTTGGAGGCTTGCGACACATTTTGTTGAATTTGTGGTTGGTTTTGCTGTTGAGGGCTGGGCTGATCGGGTTTTGAAGCCCATCCTGAGCCGTCTTTAGGAACTAAAGATGAAAAAAAACAAAATGTCATAAAAAATGGTTTTGCTATTACAATATTTTAGAGAAAATTTAAAAAATAGTCTCTTTTTACTATTAACAGCATTTTGCGTTTATGTCATTTGTTTTTGTAACAAATAATCACCTAAATTAACGTTAGGGTCGTTTCCAAGGTTTTCAGACTTTAAGCTCGGCAAACTGGCAGGGGGAGGAACGCGACGAGTACTTGCAACTTTACCCAAACTTTGGAGGCCATGACGAACTAAATTACCTAAAAAATAATCAAACCCGTATGTTAAAAAACAAGAAGTATATATACAAAAGAAATTAAGAAAGCTTTTGTAGCCAGAAAAAAAATAAATGCTTTTTTAAATTCAATGCCTCTGTAAATAAATTTTTTATACAAACAAATTTAAAAAAAAAAACAATGTTATTGATATTAATGTCTTCACATTTTAAAAAATTTAAAGTTGTAGGTTTAGTTTTTTTTGTCAGTCTATTCCCTTGTAGGTTTAGTTAGATATGAAAAGTTACCAGATGGTTTCGAGGTATCTACAGAGCGTCCTTTGTATTGCGTTAGGTTGAGTGTGTTGTACTTTCCATCCTTCCCCTTATTACCACCATAGCCTGTTGACATCGCTTAGTAAGATTTCAAACATTTGATGTCACTTGATGAACTTCAAAATTAGACCTGAACAAAAAAGTTTAAAATGTTTCATCAAAAAATTTAATTCATTTTAACCTTATGCAAGCTGCCAAAACCTGACATAAATTTAACTAGGTTTAAAATTTTTATGTTTTAGACTGTGAACAACAAATTACAAAAAAAATTTAAATAAAGCACTGACTAAATTTTAATGACAATTTAAAATTCTAAAATTTAAAAAATCAATACTTTGTAAATACTAACAGACTTACTTTATTTATATTTCAACAACATGTATATATGTTTCATTAAAAAATGCTAAAAATCATACTAACTTATTCGCTTTTGTATAGTTCGTGTAAAAATTATCGATTATTTCATTTCAAAATTTTTTGCCTTTTTTGAAACAATGCAATTCTAAACTATTTTAATCATAAAATTTAAACCCTCCTCACCCACAAATAATAAAATAACTGCAAAGCCTTGCATATTATATAACAGTTGTTTCACCGTTAACGATAATATTTTAGAATAAAAACCTTTAACGAGGTTTTGTAAAAATTTTGTTCCTGTTTTATACCTAAATTTTGAAACTTCAAATTGCTGCCACATATGTTAAAAAGTTGTTAACAAAAAAACAACCTATTAGTAACATATTTTACCTGCAAAATTAATTTTTATTTGCTTTCTTCTTCCGATTGCAACGGATTTATCGCCAAATATCTACAAAACCAAATTCAGCACAAAGCAAAATGCCGTTAAAATGGCGAAATATGACGTCATCAAAGTTAAAAAAATAGCCTCAAAGCAGTCTCAGTATTACCACCTACGTAATGAAATGTGGTGCAAGATGTTTTGTCAGTTATTAAAAAATAAATGCGGATAAATTAAGAACGAATTAATCAATAATTCACAAACTTTAAATTATGTAGTTCTTACTTTTGCAAACACTCGATATATTCACAATTTTGCTGGAAGCCTAGGCAAAAATGCACGGAATTTCAAAAATTAGTCTGCAAATTCTTCGGTTTTATTTTTATCAACTACAACGCGTGTACGGTGAATATGATTTTTTCGCTTTTTACCAATATCAATTAAACAACAAGAAAGTGCAACACAAAAAAACAATATTCCAGATATTAACAGAATAATTAAAAGGCCGGTCTTTCCATCAGATGCCATTTCATCGAATAATCTACCAGTACCACAACCCTTCGTGTAAATAAATGCTGCTGGTGGCTCATTGCTTAGTTTTAATCCACATTCGCTTTCAGGTCCATCAATGCAGCAGCTGTTCGGTAAAGGATTACATCCAAGGCAAATTTCTTCGCTTAAAAACAATTAAGAATTCAACTAAAAACGGCGTTGTGGTGTAGTGGTTGAAACATTTGGCTTTACTACATGAGGTCCTTAGTTCGAATCACAACATCTATATGCCTGAGCGCCTTAAGAAAGTGATATTAACGGTACAAAGCCTATAACAATCTTTAACTCAAAACTGAATAAAAGTAACAGATGTTAATAGGGCCGTGAAGTAACGTTTTCCACACGCGGATAAAATACAACAAAATATCGAACAAAATTAGTATACCTTCGTTGACAGACTATACAAAATGCGTTTTGGTACCTGTATTTTTCGACATTTCGTAGCAAAACATTTTTCCAGCCTTTGTCAGCGTACCAATCGGCGTACGAGTTTAATCCGCAGCATTTTCCATAACTTTGCATAAGATCCATCATATTTGCACTCCTTGCATAATTACCCATCATATCTAAAGTATTTCGGTGATTTGTAACTAACAAACCCCTATTCAAACGTCTTTTAAACTAAAGCATTTTACCAAAACCTTAAATTATTTTTCACAATTGCATTATTTAAATTTTTCTTACTTTTAACATAGAAATACAGAATATCTTTTAGTGTTTCTTTGAAAACTAATATTAATCCCGCAATTGTTAAAACGCTGCAGGAATGTCCAATTAAAAACATTAACGAAGCAATATATATCTACAAAAACAAAACCAATGTAATGTTTATGCAATTCTGGTCAATAACCAAAGTTAAACATGTTTAAATAGAAAAGTAATCTTAAAATATTTGAAATAATTTACGTTCAAAATCCAGGACCGTGCAGTATATGAAGCAATACATCCAATAACAGCAATTACAAAAATAACCAACCCAAACGCAATTAAAAACGAGGGGGAACTGAAAAAATATTGAGCCGCTGATTGAAACGTAACTCCTAAAAATAAATTAACATTTCAGTAACAAAAATCTTGACAATTTTTAACCAATGATTGCAAAAATATACAATTTTAAAAATGTATTTTATGGAACGAATTAAATTGCCCACCTTTATTAGTTCCAATAGTAAGATGCTGCAAAAAATCACCATATCTAGTTTTTAAAACCATGCCAGATATGAACAGCAAAATACCTCCAATTAATAACGACGAATTAATCAAAATTAAAAATAACTTACATAGTTCTTGGCAACAGGTTACCAGACTTAAACTGGGTTTAAGGCCCATTATTTAATTTCAAAATATTTAAATCATAAAAAACATACTTTAGACTAAGTTAACTCTTGCTTTTTTTTGAAAGGACAAGTATTTTTATTGGTATAAATTTATTTATGAAGTCATAAGCGAATAATATTATTAATTTATTGACCGAAATTACTCAATTTCTGTAAACGTGTGCTATTACCAGGAATCGAACTCAGAGCCTCGAACTTAAATTAACATATTTATGTAAGTAATTACACAATTTAAATAAAAAGCAACGCACAGTCAAATGAAACTTGTATTAATAAACACAAAATTCAAAATTTTATAATAGCACCAATGAGACAACCATAAAAAAAGAAAAAGAAAATATAAAGTTATACAAGGGTAGAACAAATTAGTATGATTCTGTTTATCAATTTTCAAAACAGACTATTTGTTTAAAAAAGGCAAAAATTTAAAAAAAAAAACAGCAATATGCAAAATATGTAAAAAAAAAAAAACATTATCATGCAAAGGAAAACACAAAAAATATTGCTTATATACACACGATAGTATATTTAAAAAAAGTAAAAACCCAGCAATAATACCAACTTAGTAAAAAACTTCCATTTTAAAATATTTGCAACAACTTAACTTAATTATCATTTACCCAAACCCACCCCCCCAAAAAAAGAATTTAACATTCAAAATAACCTGTAATAACCAGATCAGTCAAAATACTATTGTTTACAATCGATTTGCAATCAATTCCATCCTCCCCGATTACAAAAGTATCTTCCGGCTCAAATAATCCCTCTTTATCCTCCAGTTGGAACAACAAAGTGTCATCCTCATATGTCGAGAAATAATATTGTGGCTGATTCCATTTTGTTGACACCTCGATAAGGTTTGAGATATATGCAGCTAACTCCAAAGGAGTTTTATTCTTTGCCTTCTTCTTTTCAAGATGGACCTCTCTTCGGATGTAGTTGATCATCTTAAGCTGTTGATAAAAGCTCATTTGCATTTCCTGACGAATTTTAGGAAAATCGAACTTGTGCTCCAAAGCCATGTGAGCATAGACTTTTTCAACTTGATCGAACGATGAATCGCAAAAAAAACAAACGCCATGCTGGCTGTCTTCACACCAACCATCCCAATCATCCCCATGCCCGTCCAAACGATCCGACTCACCCTGCAGCGTTTCCCACCCTTTTCCTAACTCCAAGTAGTTGATGATATAAAACTGATCATAATCCTTATTTTTTGGGTTAAGCCTTCTGTGCAGTTTTTTACGCATATGATCACGTAAAGTTGGTCTGTCTTTGAAAACCTTCTCGCAAAACAAACACTGTAACATATCAAGTTTCTGTTGAATCAAATCCAGGAACTCTCTGACGTTAACAACATTGTCTGGGTGGCCGATATTAAAATTATGATCCTCCGTCATGTGGTTGAACATTAACAACCGATTTCCTTTGACATATTTTGTGCAAAATGGGCAGACTCTTTCAAACATGTCATCTTTGCGCTCAAACTCCTGTTGAACTAACAGCTTCTTCAATTTTTGTAGTTGCAATTTTTCTCTGATTTCCTTGTCCTCCGGAAGAGCATCGCAAAGGAGGAAGTATTCCTCAGATGAAGACTGATCTTTGGGTCCAGTGTTTGTGTGGATTGCATAACAAAATTCTCGCAGGGAATTGTTTTCAAATCGTTTCTTCCAGTAGATGGCATAGCTCCGAATATTAGCAATCAACTTAACGTCGGCGATCACCAAGGTGTGCTCGACAATTAGATGACACAAATACTCGTCGTGTTTAGCTTTATTATCATCAACATCTTTTTCAACATAATCACAAATCATACATGGAGTTTCGTTATCCAACAAGCTTGTTGGCTTTGTAGAAAATTTTAGAACGTTGTTGTTGTTGTTTAAAAGATCTTCCTTAGAAACTGTATTCAATTTAATATTTGTAACATTATCTTGTAGAAGTAAAGGCTTCATATCAGCTTCTAAGGTCGAACGATTGTGGTGTTTAATTTCATCATACACAAATTCTTCTTTACCAGCTCCGATTATTTCTTTAGTTTCGGTGTTATTTTTATTTGCAATATTTGTGATTGTATCCACGCTCTCAATTTCCATGTTCGTAAATTCGTTTTTTAACATTTGAAATTCATCGTCAGTCGAGACTTTGTCTAGGATTGTATCTAGAACACATTTTTCTTCGTTTGAGTTATTGTTTAATTCCCCCTCTTTTAATTCAACTTCATTCTTTTCTAGACTACCTACTTCATATATTTCATTTTCCATTTTTGCCTAGTTGTTTTAATTTTCTGGAAAAAAATGGTATGTTTTAATATTGAACACATTAGGTAAAAATAAACAACAAAGTGTTTACATACATTGCAACAATAAGGGTCTAAAAAGATAAAATATAGAATAATAAATTTAACATTTAACTTATAGTAAAAAACTTTACAGGTTTAATTTAAAAGTAAAAATTCAAACAAGCTTTTGTATGTGAAAAGTTTTAACATTATAGATAGAAATTTTTTTAACTTTAAGGATAAAGCTAACAGGCTTAGTATAGAATTATTATTTTTTACTTAATAAGGAATAATTGAAGCTCCAACTTTAGGTAACACCATTTCATGAAAACATATCCACTGATCACTTGCCTCTTCATACACTTCGATGGTGTTAACAGCAGTCATTTCCCCACTGCTTTCTAATAAACAACCTCCAATAACATACAATTTTCCTCCCATAACACATGCACAGTGACGTTGTCTTGCAAACTGCATAGGTGCAATATTGATCCATTTATTTGTAGCTAGATCGTATTTTTCTACTGTGTTCAATGTGGTTTTTCCATCCCACCCACCAATGCTGTATATATGTTCTCCTAATACAACAGCAGCAAACTCAGACCTCGGATAGTTTAAAAATGAAACAAAATGCCAACAACCAAACGTTTCGCTATAACGTTCAACTGAGAAAAGTTCTTTTTTGCCGTTGTTGCCACCTATTGCATATAACTTTCCTTTTAAATTGCAAAGTCCGAGCCATTTTCTTGCAACATTTAATTTTGATTTAAAACCGGTCCAAACATTTAAAACAGGGTCAAAAATTTCACAACATGAAAGCGTGTTGTGTACACAATCCATGCCACCAATAACACAAATTTTTCCTTTGTATAACACACTTTCAGCATGCACTCTTGCGGTGATCATTGATGGCATATCTTCCCAATCACTTTGTGGAATTTTTAAATTCATTTTCTCAACATCTCCTAGTATATCTCTATCTGTTGACATGCCACCGATAATAAAAACATGATCATCACATACTGTAGCCGTTGAAAAATAAGAACAAATGTTAGTCATATGCAATCCCTTCCAATTTTTAACGTTTGGGTTAAAAACCATAGAGCAATTGGGTTTACTTACACCTCCAATTAACAAGCATTTTGACTTGGAATTATCAGGTTCTGACAAAATTTCTTTAAGCTTTGAAGCAATTTCAATTACAGCACCCATTACTATCGACATACACTCCTTGGAATCCTGCACTAATTGGTTAGTAGAAATTAATTTTTGCAAAACTTCAAGGGGTAATGATGTTAGATCAACAAAGGTAAACAGATGGGGTAACATATCTTTGCGCCCATTAGTGTCACCATTTACCCAAGTTGTAATAATTTCAAATACCATTTCTTCTGAGAACAATTTTTCAGTTATATTTATTGTCAACACTTTTTCGAGAACATCTTTATCCAAAGCCACTAACTCAAAATGACCATCAGTAAAAGGAATTAAATGTCTAAGGATAAGGTTTATTGCTTTTGTAACTAGTGTATCTAAATTATAATTTAAGCCAAGTTTCACAACTTTTAAACAGTTGGTTACAGAAAAGTTATTATTTAGGTAAGAAGAACAATACCTAAAAACATCCAAAAGTTCCAAGTAATGTGCGGCAATTAAAACGTCATAAACATTGTCTTTTGATAAAACAATTTGTTCAGTATAAATATAGTCGATTATTTCTTGCAAGGCCGTCCCCTTTACACCACCAATCTTAATATCTTTCTGGTATTTCTCCTTCATTTCGATTGCAAACATTTTCTTAAAATAGTCGGAATAACATGATAAAATATTTTTGTGGGCACTTACTTTTACATCATCGGCACATAAATTAACATCGCAAGTCGACTGAGGTGAATATCGATCAGCGTTTAATTTTTGAATAAGCCACGACGACGGTCTTGCAGCCTTGAAAATTTCCCGAGTATCTTCGATCCCGACACCATTTAATTCTATTTCACCCATGTCTTTTTAGCTGTTACTCAGGCATTTAAAAAACACAACCATTATAACGACGGGATGGAGTAAATTATTGCAAGAACAACAACAACGTGCAAAATTAGCAACGAAGCGGAATAAGCGGAACGAAGCGGAATATTTACATTTTCTAAAAAGCAAACAATACAGAAAAAATACAGTTTTGCAAAAAGATAAATAGACTTTTGTTTTCGTACAACTTATTGCAAAATAAATATTTATTAAAAAAATGGTTCTTTTCAAGTTACAATAATATTCATTTAAAAAACTTTGTTAAAATTTTAAGTTGCGTTAACTTGAGTTAAAAACAGTTAATTATCAATAAGGGTAGAGTGTATACAACGTTAATTCTTACGCAACTAAACAGTAATAAAAAAGCAAGTTTTAAAACGGAAATACGTATACCCGAATGTATGGCCACGGCATTTGGTTATATTGTTATAAATAATACAGTTACATCCTTATAACAATATTAGAACTAATTTGTCTTTATTAAAGTAACAAGGCTCTGCGACCACAACCCTGTCCCAAGGGAGAAGTTTTTTTTCAGTTTTGTTTTGGTTTCCTACAGCGTAGCTGATACGTAGTTTTATATTAATATCAACTTTTTAGCATCCGGTGTTAGTGTTAAGACGGTCATACATGTCGTTTTTTATCTGAAAATTGAAGTCAAGTAAAAAAATATTCTTTGATAGCTTTATAGTCGAATAGATCATTTGGGGAAGGTATGTCCGATATTTTAATGTGTAAGTAATTTAAGACAAACTTAACCAAACCAGATATGTAACATTTTAAAATATGTGTATAACACTGCTTAGTCAAGGGATTTTATGCATGGTTTTTAAATATCGTGTTAATTTACTTTACATTTAAAAATATGAAAATCTTTAACAAGTGCTGACATATGGCACTAGCAATTTAGTAGGGGGCAAATTGGTCCAATTTTAATTAATCGATCGTTAGTAATTCAATTCAACACGTTTTTTTTCGCACTATTGAATGGTGAGCTGATATAGACAATCTACGTTGCCAAATTGCCATTTAGATTATTAGTGCAATAAAATACATAGAAATAATAATAGTAATAAGCATATACAGTTCATGTAGCTTTAATACATATAACACCGCCATTTAGTAGTGCCAGTTTGTTCAATTTGGAATAAAATCGATTGAAAAGTTAACAGCACCACACCCTTACTCTGACGTGACTACTTTATTATCAATAGGTATAGCAGATAGGCTGGAGCTTCATACTGTTCATACGTGCGCATAATTAATTATTATCGTGATACCAAAACACTCAATTACCAGCTTGTCAGTTAGGTCTGTGGTTATATTGTAAGTGTCAATATTAGATGTTAATAAAAATCAAGCTTGTTTGTTAATATAATTGATCGATTGTTTTACAAGATTTGTACAAAATAGAATTTATTTTGTTCATTTTTAGTTAGTATACATTAGGCCAAGTTATTTGCTTTTCAAAGTTCTCATTTGTAGCATATACATTCGCCAGCTAGTACTTACAATATTTACAACAAGCAATATGTTATAGCAATTAAGATGTAATATAACACGTGTTCAGCAGTTTCGAAACACAAATAGTTTCCTGTTGCCGAAGTCATATCTTCAAACATAGTTCTAGTAGCATGTGGTTATGATAAAAAAGATAAGGCCACGGTTAACATAAGGCTTAAGCTAAATACAAAAAAAACAATTCGAAGGGCAAGGGGCTAGGTTACGTCACCTACATTAAATATAAATAATTTAACAAAAGCATTTGGATCTAGACAGCATTGGATTTTAAAACAGAAGTAAAATAAATAATTTTTTTTATAATTTTCTGAGTATTAACATTGTTTTTTAACATTAGTTTGTGTGTTTTTTAATTGCAAATAAGTGTTATAAATTCTATCTGTTATCTTAATTAGTAAGTGGCAAATAAGTAATTAACATTAAGTAGTATTAGTTACACATTAAACGTGTTTTATTTTATCTGGAATGATTCTATATCGTGTGATCATTTGCATAACATATGCTCAATCATGAAATTTAAACAGAAATTAAAATTATATTCAGTATAAATTAAACACTTTAAAAGAAATATGCCCTTAGTGCCATTTAGTTTAATTGTTTAACAGTTTATACTTCCAACTACTATTCATATAAAATTAGAAGCTTGAAGATTTTTGGTAAACTAAGTTAAAATTAAAAAGAAAGTAAAATAAAGATTTAAACTCAAGTACATGAGATATGTTTGAGTTACAATAAAATGTTGTAAAAATATAACTACATCTGTTAAGGTACTTCAGTCAAGGTGTCAAATGTTTAAGGGAATATAATCGTCACTTGAATGGCAGGTAAACTAAAGACCGAATTTCTACAATACAAGGCTACACTATTGTCGATGCATTGCTTTCCCGCCACACAGGAAGTGACGTCACGTCCTTACTGATGCGCACATTACTCTGTTGTTGATTAGAATACAGTATAAAACAAACGAGGCATGTAGTCAAAGAAAGGGTTCAGAAATTAATATGCTTACAAAGCACGATTTTTAATTGATTTCATATTTAGATTAGCTTTAAAGTTTTAAAATATAACTCGATCTAAACAAAACATGCATTTTAAACAGTGTTATTTAACATTGTTTTCTAAACAGCGTTAGGTTTTAGGCATAATGGGTCAAAAAAGTTCTAAAAAAGTCGACATCTACGCTACGGAAAACGCAACACTTTGTCATTTACTTCCAGACGACGTGTCAAAATATGTGGGAAGACCTAGAGAGTATACTGCCGTTGATGTATGGGTAGAGGAACCGGAAAAAACAGGTATTTTTATAAGATGGTAGGCTTTAATACAGCACAAATAAACCATAGGTAAAAATAACAAATACATGTTATTAGGTTAGATGGTTTCAATTTTGATTGATGTAATGTTACTTTACTTTTGTTAAGAATATGTTTAAGTATTTTGGAACAAGTCAAAACTGAGGCTTATGGTTTAAATCCCACTAGTTTCACATTAAAGTGGGCTTTTGAATTGGTCTATGTTTTTGTTAACTTTTGTTCAAAAAAACAACCATGCAACCTATGTTATAATTTATACTAAATTAAAACAAAAATTACTCTTTTTACAGTTGAAAAAGGCGAGGAAAAAACTGATACTAAGAAGAAAAGTCCAAAACGCGTCCACCCTAACTCGATTATTAAGTTGCTTACCAAAGCACATAGAAAAAGTTATCATCTGGCTTTTATAGTGCCTAAGGTTAAGGGAGGTAAATCGTCAAGACTTGGCCGAAATTCATTTATAAAAGAGGTGATAGCTTATGAATCAATTTACTTAAAATAATAACAACATCTTATGCATAATCAATCATTAATACCAGTTTAAACAATCTATAGTCAAACAATAACAGGGAAAACCTCAAACAGAATGTATTGATTGGTTCATTGCTTGTAAATTAGTAATATTGTTTATTTACAAATTCTTTGTTTGATTCCACTTTTTTCAGGAAAGTGAAAACGGAAGCAACGATGTTACGAGTGAAGAAGTTAACCAGTTTTCACACACAGTGTTTCTTTTAAGACCCAAAGTAAAGTAAGTGTTAAATTCTGAATTAAAAATCCAATTACCTTTATCATAATTCTTAAAATGACATTTATACCTAAATTTACTTAAGTAGGCCTTAATCAATATTAACTATATATTTAAACGTATAGTTTTGTGTAATATTATCCAAATAACAAAAGAATTTAACAAAAAAATCTGTTTCTTATTGTTTTCGGTTTAGTGTAATAATTATAAATTATTATTAGGTCAAGACTAAAAAAAGAATTCTCTTTAAAAAGAATGGAGGCAAAGAAAACCTTTTTAAATATCATGTAAGTATTTTATTATTAAAAACCACACATAAAAATTGCAACACAAATGCTGTTTGTAACTCATATATTAAATGTTTTAAATAATTTGTTCAGGATGGATGTTAGTTATAGTTGGATCTTTACTACAAAAGATTATGTAGAAAACGTTTCCAAAATTCCCAGCGGGAATTACGTTAAAGAATTACAAAAATTGGTAAGTACTAGTTCACTCTTTATTTGTTTTTTTTAGTCTTTATTCTATATACGTTGACTTCTCAATACAAAATGCTTAAGGTGGCATACTCATTGCCATTAAATTTAAAAATATTAGCACTAGAAGTTATGATTATTTTTAATATAAAAAATTTAATTTTTATTTCATTAGATTTCTGAACAAGCTGCAAAAGGGGGAAGGCTCTTAACTGTGATGTGCGTCGACGACACCGCCACACCACAAAAACAAGAAGATTCCACTAACATTCAAACCGATAGAAAGTTACATCTAAGAATGGTGTTTTTACATAAAAACTCTGAAAACCCGGAACCTGTATTTGAATACAAAGTGAAATGTGTCGGAATACAATGCACCGGTAAACAGTCATAGTTTTATTAATATATTTATGAATTGGCTATTGAAATGTAACGTATAAATAAAGACAAGTTTTTAGATAAACACTTTTGATGAGTACGCAGTTTTATATTTAAAAACCTTAGCAGTATCTCTATAACATTATGATGAATAATTATGGTGACGTCGTCATTTTTTTGCTATAGAAATGACCCAATTTTTAATTGTTTAGAGCAAAAACTCAAACCAAATAAGAAACAAAATCCTGCACGCGAAGCAAATATCTCGTGGACCACCAACTGGTTGTCGTTGTTCGAAGCTGAAACGAAACTAACAGAGGTTATCAACGTAGGGGAACTACCAACCGCGGAAGAACCACGTAAAAAAATGTTTTTTTAAATTCTTCAATATTATTTTTTCGAAAACTTTAAATTTAATTTTTTTTTCCAAAAAATTACCTAATTTTTTTATAACAAAACAACGTTTTTGTTTAGCTCCAGATAAAAAAGGCAAAAAAATAAAAATCCGGTCTTTTGAAGTTACTACTCTATGTTTCTACGAATCTCTTCTACCTGACAACAACACTAAAAAAGAAAAAAATGAAGATGATGACGACGCTGATGACGTATTCAATGACGTAGCTGGGGATTACGAAGGGTTGGTGAGGGAAGTTTGGGCACCAGTTGACGACGTAAGCTAGTAACTATTGTTTATATATTAAGTTTAACTGCATTTTTAAATAGATTTTGTATATCGTGGGTGTATTTAAGTAACATAAACCAGACTTTAATTCTTTTGCTATCGGCTTGACAGAAATTCCAGTTATACTCAATGTCATAATTGCCAATGTTGAGGCTTGACAGCAGTAAAAATTCCACCGTAACAACATTGTGGACACTTGGATTTACTACATGAAGTCCTGAATTCGATCCCCACTGTCTTATTTTGTAGCACCCTTGGGTAAAGAGATTTAAACGGTATGAAGAGCTGCTGAGCTAATCAGCGGTTTAATTTTGGGGCAATTAAATTCTATATTATCCCTAACTGCCAAAGGCAACTCAAGGGTGGGATAACTGGTGTTTCTCTATCATAGGGTTGTAAAGTTCACCTACCCATATCGAAGATAAATATATATGTAAAAAAAACATTGAAACTTCTAACATGACAGTAGTGTGATTTAAAATATGATGAAATTAAAGTTCTGGTGAATTTATGTTGCAGACTGTGCAAGAAAACTTGGAATCCGAGGCTGAAAAGTACGGAGAATATGGCTGGGAGTTAAGCACTGTTCTAGTAACCTCACATGTAAGAAGTGCTGCAGATAATCAAAAACAGTTGAGAAAATTCGCCATCTTTTTTCAAAGACCAAAAGAAAAATACATTTCCAAAGAAGAGAGAGAAAAATCACGAGAAAATTTAATCGAAGTAAATTTTTTTGTAGTATTTTTGTATGAAGCTCAATTTTTCTTATTTAAACTTACTTATTTTTACATTAAACTAACACAAACAGTATTTTGTAAGCATGTGGGTGTAAACAAACTATAAATTTCTTTTTTTTGCAGAATGAGTTGGGTAAAATCGCTATAGAAGAAAGTCACCCACCACAATCTGAACTTTTAGAGGAGGCAAATATTCCACCGACCTCACCCAAGGAAAAGGTCAGTGTTGCAGACTCAAATGTTATACAATACTTCTAGTTAAATTCAACTATAAACGGAATGTTAACTAATCGAACATTACATTTGGCAACAAAACAATGCTAATCATTAAAAATAAGCTTAGTTTATAGTTAATAAAAATCAGTATTGTTCTGTACATTTTTACATCGAAATAAATCCAACAAATTTATATAATGCTTTATAAATAAATGATGGAGATTGTTCACATAAAAATATTTTTTATTATTTCAGGTTGAAAGATTTGGAATAGCCATGATGCCTCAAGTTGACCTCGGTCAAGCTAAAAAACTTAAAACAGCATCGCCTAAAAAAGAAGCCACAAAGTCGCCAGAAACTCCTGTGATCGCCAAAGTTCAGCTCAAAAAAGTCAACCGAGACGAAATTAAGAAAGAAACTGCGCCTCAAGTTGATACAAGCGCAATGTCCCAAGTAAAATTGCGTCCTACTGAAACCAATGCTACTGCACAACAACGAAAAAGCGTGGAAAAGGAAAATGTACCCTGGCTGGCTACACTTGAGAAAAAGAGAGAAGCAGTGATGAAGGTCGAACCTAAAACACCCGAAATGTCGAGGTCAAGCGCGTCTGGAGATGAAATTACAAAGAAATACGACGAACTACAAGAAAAACGAAACCAAAGACAAATAAAGAAACAAAATAAAACTGAAACTACAGTTGTGCCCACCCCTGTTCAAGCCGCACCAAGTAAAAAAGAAGATACTATAACACCTAAAAAGAAATCCACAGAAGAAATAAAATCTTCACAACCTTTAGTTATCACCTCAGAAATCACTGCACCCAAGGAGCCTACCTTAAAAACTGCCGATATTGTTGAAGACCTTCCATCACCACCTGAAGATAATGTTACGGATAACATTGAAGTTATTACTTCCATACCTGGTTCTGACAAAGAAACAGAAACCCAATCCACAAAATTACAACATTCAACAGAAAATGGTCTACCCGAACCCGTTTCAAATATTGATTTCACAGAGATTGTTGAACCTTTACCAGTTTCAGATCTTCCACCCCCAATAGATATGCAAAAAAATTCAAGTCAACAGGATACAAATACAAGTGAGGACAAACTGCCAAATGCAGAAGAAATTTTAGTCACACCACCCACATTAGAAGAAGTAAAACCTCAAGAACCGATTGCTGAAGAAAATATGAACGAAAAAACCTTATCAGAAGAAAGTACTACGTTAAAACACGACGAAGAACTAGAAAAAGAAATCATGACAACAGAATCGGTTGATATTCCAAATCCGACAGAGAATATTGTATTGAAAAACAATCAACCTCACAGTTGGAGCGGAGAGGTTTTAGCTGAACTAGGAATTTCAACTGTCAGTGAACAACCTAAACTTACAGACACACAAAATGGTGAAAGTACAGAAATTAAAACACAAGAAATAACTTCAACTGAAGCTCAAGAACCCACTGAAAATATTGTCATTAAAAATATCCAACCAGGTGCCTTTGATGGACAGCAAATAACCGATAAAGAAATTTCAATCGTAGATGCCCCTTTAAAATCCAACGAAACTGATGATAACAAAACAGAGCAAGCATCAGAGAAAACTTGTGCTGTTGTTGATGATTTACCCGCCCCTCCGCCATTAACTGAACCAAGTCAAACTGCAAGTGATTTGCCCTCACCAGAAACATACACGTCAACATTAAATACGGTTTTATCAATCCCGAGTGCTAAGGAGAATAATCTTGAAACAAACTTGCCAGAACCAGAGGTAGCTTTGCCTCCAGAAGTACCTGTACATTCAGAACTTGATTTTGATTTACCATTACCGGTAGCCGACTTTCCACCCCCTTTACCAGATATACAAACTGACCCAACTTTCCCCCCGCCCGATTCGGTTCCCCAAACTGAAGATTTACCAACCCCACTACCTGATTCTCCCCAAAATACGGCGACACCTTGTGAACAACCCCACACAGAAACATCCGACGAGTTAAAACTCAACGGGCCTGTTGATGAACATTTAAATGCAGAAGAAAACGAATTGGAGCCTCCGTTACCTCCTCCCGTAGCGGAAGATTTACCGTTGCACGACCAAGAGCCGTTATCTGTTCTCTATCTTCCTTCCCCGCCTCCTATCACAGATGATTTTTATCAAGATGAGACGGAAGTTCAGCCTCCCGCTGACGCTCAAACTACTGAAGATACCGAGGCTGGCGAAGACACCAAAGAAAATTAAATCTCAATACAAATGACGTCATAAAAAATAATTGAAATACTTAATCACCTACCTAAATGCGGAATAGTTTTACAAAATACCAAACCTGATCACATCGCGGTAACTTTTAGGTATTAATTAAACCTTTTTTCATGTTTTTTTTTAATTCTTATATAATGATATTGGTTTTGAACATGCGATAAAAAGTTCGCAAACAATAAGCTGTAACCTAAACAAGTTGCCTTTGTATAACGATAATTATTTCTTTGTTGCATTTTAATTTATGCAAACGTAATTTAAGTTAAAACAAAATCTTATACAAAGAAAACAAATTCTTCATTTAAATATTTAAAAATTTCATTTCTTCATTGTTGTGTAAATTTGTTATGTTTTAAAGATCATCTTTTTTGAATTAAAAGAGTCCAACTATTTATATTTGTGTTAAAAATTAAATGAATAGATTAACATGAAATATTTTATGCAAAACATCTGTTTAAAATACAAATATCATTTTATATTAAGTACGTTAAAATGCAAACCTTTTGACGCGCAGGATTGTTGGAAAAATACATACTTTGTTTCATGTAATTATCTGTAATTACATTTGTTTACATAATTAGTAATAATTTTGTTACGAAATTAAGAGTAGTATTACATAGACGTTGTACAATATGTTTTCATTTAATTAGTACCAATTTTTATTAGTTCTAATCAATGACTAATAACTCTTCGTTCGTAATGTTAATTGCTGTGAGAAAAACAATTTTTCTTTAAATTAAGGCTTTGAAATTAAAACAAGTTAAAGTGGAACCCATTTCTTGATTAACGTCATTTTGCGATATTAACATAAACAGTGGAAATGTAAAGTAATTTTATTGTAATGTTAATTACTACGATATATGTATAAAATCTTTAAGCTCTAAATTTGTTCGGCTATAAGGAAACGTTTCGCTTGGATCGGTTAAGCGAATTTTTAAAAATGAAGTTTATTTTCAGCATTAGTGTGCTACTTTTACTAACTGGGTCTAGTTTTGCTATGAGTGGAAAACGATGTGGTAAATATATAAAAACTTATTTGAAATTAAAAAGCAATAAATAAATCGAAAGAGTTATAACCATTTAAGTTTTACTATCGGGTTTGTAAAT
This sequence comes from Corella eumyota, assembly GCF_963082875.1. Taxonomy (NCBI): domain Eukaryota; kingdom Metazoa; phylum Chordata; class Ascidiacea; order Phlebobranchia; family Corellidae; genus Corella; species Corella eumyota. Next base: position 9,612,506 of record NC_137491.1, read on the forward strand.
TCAAAGATCTTAACAAAACCATATTATTTTTCCTGATGTTTGATCTTGTAAAGATCTAAAATAAATTTCTGCAAAACTATTTAACATAAAAACTTAATGTAGTTGTGAATAATAATTTTTTAACTTTTTTAGATAAACATTGTAAAGATTACAACCAAGTTTGTGGTTATTTGTATCCGAAATGTAAACAAAACCCATTTATCAAACTTCAATGCCCAATGACTTGCAAGTTCTGTAAAGTTTGTGATGGACCAGAAAAGTGCAAGCCAGGTAGAACTATAAACTAAACTAATGAAAAAATTAAAATATTTTAAACTCAGTATAAAAGGGCAATAGGCCTATTTGTGAGATGTATTCGTATTTTTATATATATATTTTTTATTTAAAATGTACGTTTTAATGTCTGATAATCCGTTAATTACTTTAAAAACCGCTTATTTATTTTATAGAAAACGACCCATGCAAAGACACGATTGGTAATTGTCAAATATTTAAAGAAAAAGGTTTTTGCAACAGCACCACTAACCTATATTACAAAAACAACTGTCGAAAAACCTGCGAAGTATGTAAACCATGCTCTGTTCCAAAGAAAGTAAAATGCCAAAAAGGTGAGAGTACATATTTAAAAACATAAATTTGAATAGCTTAGCCCAGTCTAAAGCCTCTTCTATATTTTTAATATCAATAAACAGGAATTGATAGCTTATTGAATTTTAAATTCTTTTAAAACTTGACCAAAGTAAATGTTTTAAAACCCTTACTCTAGGAAACAAACATGTAAAAATAAAAAGTATCAAAGACAATATAATTAATATTTGCACTTAATTTTTTATAGTATGCGAAGACAAATCGTCGGTATGTTCGTTATGGGTAAAGCAAGGATATTGCAAACCAGGTTCTTTCCATCTAAACTACATGAAAAAGAACTGTGCAAAAAGTTGCCAAGCTTGTGTCAAGTAAGAAAAATTAAATTAATAATTTAACAAATTCGAAACGTTTTTTTTCAATGTCAGTTATAAAAAGTTTAATTTTAAAACATTCGTAAATTAAACTATTTTTATTTAACTTTCATTAGTAGAAAAACAAAACAATTATTTCATCTATTAGCCAAGTTGTTTAAAATTAATTTGAATATGTTTATTTTAGATGTAAGCCAGTCGTCAAAACAACAAAATCTCCTCGAACTACCAGAAAACCATATGGTGCAACCAGAAAACCATACGGCACGACTAGAAGACCATACGGAACCACTAGAAAACCATATGGCACTAAAAGACCATCAACTACAAGGAAACCGTATGGTACAACTAGAAAACCATACGGTACCACTAGAAAACCATACGGCACTAAAAGACCATCAACAACGAGAAAACCATATGGTACAACCAGAAAACCATATGGCACAACCAGAAAACCATACGGCACAACTAGAAAACCATACGGCACAACTAGGAAACCATACGGCACAACCAGAAAACCATATGGTACAACTAGAAAACCATATACCAGAAGACCATACACTACAAGAAGATCATACCCATAAATAAGTCCAAATACCTAATTAATATCTTGCTTTTTATTTGACTTTTACAAATTGTATTTTAAAAATTTTCGTAAAATATTGAATCTGTAATATGAAAAATTGTTTTTTTTAATGTTAATAAATAAGCAGGTGAAAAAAAAACAAGTTTTTAATGTGTCGATATTATATTTATTGTAGTAGGACTTAAAACTTTAGCCTAATCTACTATAGCTTATCAAAACACCAAAAATGTGTTAAAGTTCGTTTCAAAAAATGAGTCTAAAATTGTCATTCTAATCTAGAATCTAGAGACTGAAATTGTAGCAAAATTTAGCACAGAACACAAATGTTATTAAAAATACCTAAATCATAAAATAAAATCTGTAGACAATGTATTGTATAGTTTAAACGGTATTTTTTAAACAAAAAGGAAACTCTTTACTATAGTTTAAACAAAAAGGAAACTCTTTACTAAATTTAGCAACTTTTTTTATTAGAAATTATAGGACGTTTTCCTTAAGAAGGATAGGGTAAAAGAGAGTTAAAGGAAATTGTCTTTTTAAATGTCCGTAAAATCGAGTTTTAAGAAAAATAGGAAATAAGGAACTTCAATTGGGTGGTAAAGATTGGTTATATGTCAGTAATCCATTTTATACACCTATTTACAACCAGATTAAACTAACGTGCTATTTTACGTTGCATTAAAATGTCAAAAATTCTGTGTTGCAAACAAATAACTATTAGTAAGAGTATGTAGACAAAAAATTAACACTTGCATTAATGGTAGTAAAATTTAATGAAATGTATTTAAAACACTTTTCGTTAAAAAATATGAAACAGCAAAGAATATAAGCACAACTATGACATGTAAGTTTGCTAAAATCTTTGTTACTCAATTTTGACATTTTAATTAGGATGTTTAGACAATATAACAAAATTGATTTTTAAGACGTGAGCAGTAAAACGAATTTGTATATTAATCAAATAATTAACCGCTTCCCGTGACATAATCTCCAATTATGACGTCACAATTACAACCATAGTCGTCATTGATTTTGATTATTGTCGAATGAAATTGAGACAACTTTATGAAATTATTTTGTTACATAATAAATATCCTATCGCGTTAAATTAACGATGACAACCAGTTGATTGTTTATATAAGTTACAATGTAATTGTTAAAATAACTAACCATAATGTAGCACAATTAAGCTTCTAAATGGATTTTGTTTACGCCAATTAACAAGATAAGGGCCTCGATTATAATATATTCAAATTGCTGTCGTATATAAACTTGGCCATGGCTTCTGAATGCAATTTAATGGGCGAACGATAGATAGTTGTATAAAGATTAATTTAACAAGCATAAAAATGAAAGTTTTAGCCGTCGTTTTCGCTCTATGTTATATGCTAGTAAACCTTGCAAGTGGTTCCTTAATATGCGGTAAGATTTGGTTACTTTTTTAACTAACTTTTTTTGATATTAAAATTTTTTAGCAAAACCTAAAACCAATAGACAGGCTTATAAATAACATTTAAAACTAGGTATATAACAATTGGTTTGAAATAAAATATAAAAAACTAAACCTAAGTAATCAACCACAATTTTAAATTTATGTTTAGACAAGTACTGTAAAGACAGCAGTTATGCCTGCACGATTTCAAGTTACAAATCAATTTGCCGCGTCAATTCATTCATGAAGTTGCATTGTCCGATGACTTGTGGTATTTGTGTGCCATGTGACGGGCCAGGACGACGATGTAAATTAGGTAACTTTGAATTAACTTTGTTAAAACAACTTTTATACGTAACGTATCACGACCAATATAATTGTAAAAAAAATAAAAGTTAGTGTACCAAAATGAAGCTAAATTTGTCAACCTAACTTTTCAGTACAAACATAGCTTAATTTAACTTTTTATTTTTATTTATTTATTCTTGATGACCGACTTCCTAGCTTAAAAGTAGAGTAAAAATTGTAACCTCGACTCAGTTTTTAGTTGCATTTGGCAGTTCGGAATATTATTGATAATTGTGCCCAAAAATTTAACTGCTGATTAAGTGCTGGCTTAGCACAAGTTAATACCGTTTATAGCGCATTACTAAAGGGTGCCACAATGTAAGAGTAGTGGGGATCGAACCCAGGACCTCATGTAGTGAAGCCAAGTGTTTTAACCACACCACAAAGTTGGCAACTAAATTTCTTCACAATATTTTAGAGGATGATCCATGTAAAGATAGAATGCACGGCTGCCCGGCCTTATATGCACAAGGAAAATGTGACGACCCCAGAATTGGTAAATTTGTTCAAGCAAGATGTCGAAAAACTTGCGACTTGTGCACTCCGTGTAGAGCCGAGCGAAGGTCTTTGAAATGCGACGATGGTAACTAACAATTTACATCTCCTAAAATTAATAAAACAATTTCTTTGAAATCAGTTTATATCACTAATCAAAATAAGAATATTTATACAAGATAAATATTAGAACTTTTTAGTGTTACAAAACTTAAACTTTGTTAAATTTTTCATGGACTATTTTTAGATTGTGATGATAGATATACAACTTGTTCTTTCTGGAGGAAAAGTGGATATTGCCTACAGGGATCTTATCACATCAAATTCATGCGCAAAAACTGCCAAAAAAGCTGTCGATTCTGCATCACGTAAGATCTTTGTATATTTTTCAACATTAGTTTAATTAAGTTAAATTGTAAAACATCAGGGTAAATATTTAAGTATTGAGAAAATAAAATGAAGGTTAAGTGCATAATCTATTTGTTAACCTAAAAATTTAAGTTGTTTTTAAGGCTTTTCTTAACTAACGCATTTTTGTTTATTTTGTAGTTGTCCAAGACCTACCATTAAAACTACAACATCAGTAATTACCAGAAAACCATACAGAACCGCGCCATACACAACCAAAAAGCCCCACTACACCAGACCATATACTAAAACAACAGCTAGACCAAAACCGCAAAGAACGACCAGAAAACCAACCACCATTAAAACCACAAGAAAACCAACCACCATTAAAACCACAAGAAAACCAACCACCATTAAAACCACAAGAAAACCAACAACCATTAAAACCACCAGAAAACCAACGACTGTAAAAACAACAATGAAAACAACCACGAAACCAACGTACAGGCCAACTACATCAAGAAAACCGACCATGAGACCAACGTACCCTCCAACAACCAGGAAAACTACCATGAGACCAACAAACCTTCCAATTACAAGAAAAACTACTATGAGACCAACACGTAATCCGACCAGCCCAACAACGACTAAGGAAACAATAAAAACAACTATAGCAACAACTACATACCAAACTCGAACAACTAAAGTTCTGCTGACTTCACCTTCAACAGGTACTTACCCAATAAAATACCTATTGCTATTCAAATGTATACACAAGATTGTAACTTTAAGAACCTAGCTTTATTTGATTCGTTGTAAAGAATTTAATTGTGGTAAGTGTTTTTCAAGCATTATATATGCTATACAATTTTAGTAGAAACTCATGTATTCAAGTTAAAATCAAAAATATATCTGTTATAGGCGCAGAATGCGTTCTGAAAACTGATGGACTTAGCAAGCAAGAGCAATGTCTTTCCGTCCATAATTACTACAGATGTATCCACGGAGCAGACGAGTTAATGTACAGTGAAGAACTTGAAGAATCGGCACAAAGATATGCTAACAAATTGGTTGCTAATAGCGCAAGTGGAAACTCAGTTATAGGTAATTTTTACTGAAATTGTTTTCAGTATTAAATTGCTTTTTTGTTTTGCTTGGCAGGCTGCAACATTATATATTGTAATTATTATTCTAAATATTAATTAACTTCGGAGTCAATTTAATCTTGGACAACTTAAACCGGCGACAACTTAAATAAACCAACTTAACAACTACCCCTTCTTCTTTTTTGTATAATTTAATAAACTTTAAAGGGTAATTTGTCTTTGGTTTAAGTTGTCTTTGGATGGATTTAAACTGGGTTGTGTTGTTTATAGGGTAAATTGACCAGGCAATATCCTACATACTTTTAAAACAAGTATGTAAGTTACTTTATTATTAGCACAACAGTAAAATATATTGTCGTACAGGCATTGACCGTGAACAGGGCGTTGGTGAAAATTATGCGTCAAAAGGAGGACGGAAACCTTTCACAGTGTCTGAAGCAGTTGGACGTTGGTACAGTTCTGGGTTGGAATATGATTTTGATGGACCAGATCCTGATGCAGGTAACCTAACACTCTTTATTCAAGTTAATACTACCAGGATATAATTTTTTGGAGTTTAAAAAAAAAACTTTCCAGCTTCTTTAGACACTATTAAAAAGCTTTTTGATAAGTAGTATTTTCAGCACATGTTTAAACTATTTTATTGTTGTTTAATCTATGTCACAAATAAAATAACAATTTTCATTTTAGATTCATTCACTCAGCTGGTTTGGCGCAATACAAAGATGGTAGGTTGTGCCTCATCATCGTTTGGAGGAAAGCATTTCTTTGTTGCACATTACCGGGAAACTGGAAATCTTCCAAACCAGTATTCGTCGCAAGTGCAACCAGCAATGGACGGTAATTTGGAGTATTTAAAACAGTAGCCCATAGACAAAGGTTTAAAAACGTGCCTAAAAATACAGCAATCTAGTTAAGATAAACAAGAAACTTTCATATAATTTTTAAAACCTCTGTATAACCAACGATTATTTAAAGGTGCATTAAAAACATTTTACTTGAACAGGTTACTGCAAGGCAACGTGCGAAGGTGGAAGTTGCCAAGGGAGCCCAGGTACCGAGTGTCGGTGCAGTAAAAAAGCACCGCGGTGCGGAAACGACTTTTGTGTGGTGCAATGTCCACATGAACCGGTTTCAAATTTTAAAGCTTCGTGTACCGGGAAAAGAATATGTACTTGCTTCAAAAGCCTAGGTGCAATCTGTCAATAAAATATATGTTTTATTTAGTTTTATATATATATGTGGAATCATATTTGGCATGAATAAATGTAATTTTTTATTAAAATACTTACCTAGGTTGAGTCGTATCCAAATTTAAAAATCTTCATAAATAATTTAATGGTTTAAATTTATATGTTGGTGTATTTTTGTTTAACTGATAATTTGTGAAAAAAGAAACAATATTGCTGATAAGAAAATAAATACAAAATGAGATAGAACATTAAAATAACGAAGGGGTTTATATAACAAAAAACAATATTTTTAACACTAATCTCATAATTTTATTTACATGATAAATATTTATGGATTTATAAAAAAAAAAAGAAAAAATGTTAATTTGTAGAAAAATGTATTTGATTTAGTTTTAAATTTAAGGAAAGGCTGTTAAAAATATTAAGTTGACCACTTAATATGAACAGGATCAAAATCATAGCGATCAGGCATCCCATAATGAGATAAATTAGCGAATGGAGATTGACTCCAAACAAACACAGGTTGTTGGTCGTGGGTAGGACCACATTCTGCAACCATTTCAAATTCACTACAAGTATATAACATTTTTTTCAAAAATTAAAAAAATTATACCCTTACAATTTTAATACAAAAACAAGTATCCATAGCTTTTTGATTTAACATATTTTTCGCGATTTAATAAGATTGACATATAATAGAAGATTATAAGTTTGAGCAGATTCATTTTTGGGTCTTTTAAAAACCAACCTTAAGATTGAGTTGGGGTTACAAATGTTACTCTACGTTTTGGTTGTAAAGTATGCCATCCAACATTAAGAATAACTAAAAAAAAGCAAACTTAAAATTTAAGTCAATACCTCTGCATTGCATATGATGTTACTTTAACATCTATTGCTCCATGGTTACGAAAACCAAGCATAGGTAAAGGATATTCTCCATCAATTGGGTTAAGATCACACCTTGCAGCTATAGTAAGTTCAGAACTGTAGGGTGGTGTGCAATTACAAACTGATAGTGGGTCATGGGTGTAATCATTGTATCTGCATTGGGTAGGGGTAACATAAAAAATAATTAATTTGTTTTTGGTGTTAGTGAAATATTTTTTCAACTGAAGTATTTCCAATTTTTCTAAAAGTATAATTAAAATATATTAAAGCTGACCTCATTAGTTTGATCATCTCATCTAAATTTGAAATCCTTGATTGATTTCTGGCAAATATTAATGCTCTTGGATTTTTATCATTAGTAAACAAATCCCCATATTTGGCAACCATTGCTGGCAGTCCACTTGCATTGAAAACTTCAGGAAAATAACTAAACAACGACATATTTAAAATTTATACAATGAATTTTTTTTTGGAAAAAAATAATATTACTATAAATGTAGCTTCCCTAAATTTAAAATTTATTTTTTTTGTGGGAATTTTTTGGGGGGTGAACAATTTTTTAAGATAACAAAAAACTCAACAAAATGCTTACGGTGAATTGTAACTTCCCCAGTAACCTTTTTCTACAAGAACGTCAGTTTTATCTTTGTGCACTACTATTCCTCTAAAAAAATTTTAATTTTAATCTTTCAAGTAAACCACCACAAGAAACTTTAAAATTACATAAGATCTAAAAAAAGCTAAATTTTAGGTCAATATTTATGCATTTATATGTATATAGAATTATCCTTGATGTGATGAGGTCGAATGTGCAACCTAAACATACAGAAACATTAGTTACTCCAAACCAGTATTAAGTTGCCCTTAGCAGTTTGGGATATTATATATATTATACCAAGCCGGTAATTATGCTGTTGATTTAAGAGCGCTACAGCATGAAAGCAACTTAAGAGTGCTACAGCATGAGAGCAATGGGAATTAAACCCACAACCTCATGATGGTGTAGCAAGTGTTCTTACCACTTAACCACGCAGCCCGTTTTCAATATATAAGTTTAATTATCTTACGGCAGTTGTTCTAGCACAAATAGAAGTCCAGATTTGGATTTTATTCCAGGTTTGAAGTAGTTATAATCAACCACCATCCATTGATTGTTATACCTATGCCGAAAACAAAAAAACTTTTTAAAAATTATTTTTAAATGTATATTTAAAAGTAAATGTGACTAAATATTATTTTAAATATTCCACTTACGTTCCACTATTATAATGTATAAATATTTTTGACCATTCTTCGCCATTTCTGGCCAATCTATTTGCAACAAGATTTCTGATCCATTCCAAAACTGAATTAGGTTGCATGTACTGCCATAAAACTGGATTACTATTACCTATGGTAGTCTCCATTGTTGTCTAAATAATACAAAAGTCGACTTAAATGTAATTGAATCTGCTCATTTTACTAAAAACCATTCTACAATAGAGACATATTCCCAAGAATTAAAATGCTGAAAAAAACAGCATTTTATCGAAATTTGGTAGAGGGGTAATAGAAAATGCCATAATTTTAGTAAAATGGTGTTTTCAACATTTTGATTTTTGAGAATATGTCTCTAACAAAATGTTATAACGTTTTAATTACACTGCATTTAATATGCTTGTAAAAATATAAGCCTACCAAGCCTGATGAAAGAATATAAAAATCATCTCCTGAATAAATATGACCTGGCTCTGAACTAAAGGACACAGTGTGACCAGGAATTAAATCACCTACCAAAGTACAAATATTTCGAAAAGAAAAATAAAAGAAGTATATTTGAAACAAATAACAAACAAGAGCTTATAAAATAAAATAATTTTATATAGAATAAAAATTCTTTTGGAGTTTTGTCTAATAGCAAAGTTGCTCTTATGCTGTAGTGCCCTTGGGTAAGGTGCTATAAACGGTGTAAACTCCTGGTGAGCCAGCACCTAATCAGCAGCATAATTTTTGGGCATTTATAATCTATAATTCCAAACTGCTAAAGGCAACCCGAGACTGGGTCTGAGTAACTGATGTAACTCTATGTTTAGGTCTGGCATCGACCTTCCCACATCAAGGATAAAGATATACACAAAATATATATATAATAAAGTATTTTAAATTTAAAAATACATTATCAAAACAATAAACTTACCATATTTATCTTTTAAATTTAAACTATATTTCTTTATCACCCTTAACATGTCCTGATAACCAGACCAAGTATCATGGCCTACATACAGATCGGAGAAATTAGGTAAAAGTTTAATTAAAGCCGAACATCTTCCTGACTCCATCCAACTTTTACCATCATATACCTCCTGTAGTGTCTCCATGTCACCCATTAAATTTAATAAACTGCAAAAAATAAAATAAATTAGAAATATACCTAAATAGAAATTTTAAATTCCTATAAGCTTACTTCAAATTTTAAACATTCTTTTTACATTTTTTAGAATCAAGACATATATAAATTTAATTTAATAGTAATTTTTTTACAATATAATAATATGTTTTTGTATATATCTTTATCCTCGATGTGGGAAGGTCGAATGCGCAACCTAAACATAAAGTAACATCAGTTACTCCAACCCAGTCTCGAGTTGCTCTTAGCAGTTTGGAATATTATATAGATTATAATTGCCTGGTAATTATGCTGCTTAAGTGATGGCTCAGTATGAGTTCATACCATTTATATCGCCTTCTTCAAGGGCGCTATAGCATGAAAAATAAATAACTGTTAAAGTTATTATGTAACACTATTAAACTACTTACTATTCATTAAATGGTTCTAATCGTAAAGTCAAATTAAGTTTCCTCTCATGTAACCCATCAGCAACTCCTTGTGCTTGCAATAAAATCAAGTAAACCTTCAAAGTAACAAAAATACCCAAAAATTAATTTAGTCAAAAATGCCCCTGAAAATTGCTTATACTTTGTTTTTAATTTTTTTTTACTTGGTTCCAATAAGGATCATCATTTTCATTATGGTCAATCATATTCAGCATAAAGTTAATATTTTTTTGTAAAAAATCTTTAACTTTGATACAACCAGAAGTCATTGGTTGGCAAAAATCTAAAACAAAAAAATAACGAAATTTTTGTTTAAAGTGCAATATTGGAGAGTTTTGCAATTCTGTAAGTGACGTATAAAGCACGTTCGTATGGTTGACACTAAATCATAAAATACCTTTAGAACCTTTAAAAAATGTCTGTCGTACATGGTACTTACAATTCAATTTTTCAAAAAAGAAAATAATGAATATAAAAACCAGGTTACCATATTTTGTTTGTGTGACGTAGAAAGTACTAAGTAGCAGAGTGAATGTATACAAGCTAGTACTTTCTACGTCATCGCAAACGGGACTTTTCTTTCTTTTAATAAAATAATTTTTTTTTAATGTTGTATAACTTAAAAAGTAAGTAAATTATTTAAAGTTAAAACCATTTTTGTGTTTAGTGACAACAACTTTATCAATTTTTTGAGTAAAAAAATATCGCCAATACAGGACTTTAACAATTGGCTAACAACAATAATTATTTTTAACCCTTTTTTGTATAATGCAACTTTTCACTGTACCACTATATCCATTTTTCCAATGCGAAGTAATTAATGAATGCATAACTCTTCCTTCTGCATAACCTGCAGCATAACTTTGTAAACTATTGTTAAAGTTAGGAGAAGTTGTAATTTCAAGTTGTGCCCATCTAAAAAATAAATATTTCCATAAGTTAAAAATAGGTTTTATTAACCAAAAGATCTAAAATAGTATTATTAATAAACACACTTTGCATAAATCAATTTAATTTCTCAAATAAAAAAAATAATTTTAAAGTAAGATATATATATATATTTTTTTATAAAAAATAATTAAACTGATTTTTACCCATTTTTTTCAATATTGTTCATGTGATTAACAGATACAATTTCATTATGAGAATTAAAGTAAATATCCCGATCTTCTAAATTAACCAGTTTTAATTCATCATCTTCTAGAATTAAAGCTTGTCGATTCCAATCATCGGTATTTTTGGAAAATTTAACAGAAATTACAAAAACAAAGTTTTGAAAAAACAAAAAAAGCAAAAGCTTACAAAAATGCATTGTGCAATAGTGCCTAAAATATATTAAAAGGGTAAAATTTAAATTGTATATAGTTTATTGATGCCTTTTTTTATTTATAATAATTAATAATAATTATAACTTTCTGCATCCTGTAAAAAGCATTTTAACGAGCTGGCAAAGTCATTTTGTTTTAAACTACAGTTAACACATACAGATATATATGTTTAAACCAGCAAAAAGTTAAAAGATAATAAATTTAACCATTTAAATTCTTGTAATGGTAAAATATTTATAACTCGATAAAGTCTAACTATAGTCGATTGGTTTGATAACAATATAACTGCAATTGTGTTATCCCAAATTTAAATTGTCTGTATTCACTTAATCTGGCAATAGCTAAACTATCAGAGTATCTGGACTGCTAGACAAAAAAGACAGCTAGAATACCGATCCAAAAACTGAATATAAATCAGTTTTATAAATTTTAGACAGATTAACAAGTTGGCAGCGTCTAATAATAAATCAATTAACGAAAAAAAATGAATATACCGGTGGAAATACCAAAGTTTGTGAGAAAAATTTAAGTTTGAGCTTTTCAAAAATATTCAGACCACACAAAACAAAACATTTGTTGTTGTATTTACCCACGTGATCAAAGTTTTACTACCGCACGTGACGTACGTAATTTAAAAGTGTGACCAATTGATAACCAGTCCTAATCTCATTTCATAAATGTTTTTTTTTTACTTTTAACAACAAAATGTACATTGTAACAAGTAAAAATAGGTGTAAATTAATTTAATTTTTATTAATTTATTTAAAATTTAAATGTTATATCTATGTAGAAGAAACAATTAATCTTGCTGTCGTAACAATAGGTAATTCCCGCTTGACTTTGAAATTATTACAGCTAGTGAAGGTGTATAAGTTGCCTAAGGAAATAGTTTGGTTTAAAAGATTTGTTAGACACATATAAAGCCTGTTGTTAATAAAAAATGATTGGATTACATTCTATCAACGAAAAAAGAAGCTAAACAGTTCGCTATGTCTAAGAAATTAAACTTTTTTATTTGTTTCGTCGTCCATGCATCTTTTTTAAAGATGGCAAAAACGGAATTTTTTGACGAAAATGGAGTGCAAGATTTTAGAAAGACCGTCCAAACAATACGAGATGACATTCTAGGCGTTACAAAGTTTCAAGAATTTATTAACACCGAGGTTAAAATGAAAACTGTAGCGCTTCTTGGCAATAACATTGCGCGAGAAGTTGCAAGAATTATAAGCATTAAATTTGCTGATAGAGTAGACGCAGTAAAACGCCTGCGAAGTGCTGTTTTAACATCTTACACTTTATCCGATTGGGGTACTTGGGAAGAATGTTGTAACATCACCGATCGATTCTACGAGGAAAAGTACGACTCAAGATTCAAAACAAGGGTAGATAGATTTAAAAATATTTATACAATATTACACTGGACTGGTAATAAGCAACACAGCAAAATATGACGTCATATCCTTAACTTCCTGTTAATCAGATTGAGTTGGTGTAAATTTACATTGCAAAAATATAGAGTTACACGTACACTTCCTTTTAAATTAATAATAAAAATAAGTTTAAACTTTTAATTTTTTAAAGTTCTGTTGTTAAATGAGTTGGAATTGGGAGGCTACTTACCTTTTTTTAGTCCATGTATATACTTATTTTTTATTCATGTATTTTAAAAGATTGACTTTTAACATATTTAATAGGTCAATCTTGCATCGGTATGTGTCGTTCGGGCACAAACAGCCACCGAAATCCACAAAGTGCCAAATTATTTATTCTTGCGCGCGGCCGAGAAAAACTTAGAGCTATACCCTGGTTTGAAATGGCAATATTTTGGAAGTGATTGTGGCGTCCTGTCGAGTTATCCATCCACCGAGGAAGCTACATGTTCCAGTACTTATGATAACCGATTTCGGCCATGGTAATAGTTGATTTTTCATTGTTTTTATTATATAAAGTGCTTGGCTTTTACTTACTGAATTTTAGTCCGTTTTTAACCTTTTTTTACACTTTAAAAGTATTTACTTATTATATGCACATCCCAACATTATTGGTTAAAATAAACGTAATTTAGGTATGTACAAGCCAGTGCTCCAAAACCGAAGGATATTATTATAGTAATAGATCGCTCTGGGTCAATGATAAACAACGGTAAAATGGAAGCAGCAAAGTTAGCTGCAATTACGGTTCTCAACACACTAAGTCCGAACGACAGAGTAGCAGTTGTTACGTTTTCTACGGAAGCTTTTCCGTTAGGTTCAAAATTATCCGAAAAAATCGTGAAAGCTTCAAATCATTACGAAGTTTCTGGATTTCATGCGTAAGTTTAAAAAAGGCGTATGGCTATTGTTTGTTTATACAAATGCTACAAATTGTCAGAGGTGGTGATCAAACCTGAGATCCTAGGTCATGAAAAAAAAGACAGACAGTGAATTAGTGTAACTTTATGTTAAAACGTAAATTGTTTTGCAGAGAGTCGGATTTAACAGGTTGCTTTAGTACTATAATGGCGACCGCGACACCTTCGAATATTGCTCGCCTGGTTGATGTAGTTAGCCAGATTGTGCCGTTGGGTGATACTAATTACGGGAAAGCGTTAATTTTAGCGTTTAATTTCTTGGAAGAAGCGTACCACCGAGATTTACATGAACATGAAGGTTTGGAAGGGTAAGTTTTACATGATTTTAACTTATAAACTCACAACGTGGTGTAGGAGTCAGAACACTTGCTACACTACATGAGGTCGTGGGTTCGATCCCTACTGCTGTTATGCTGTAGCGCCCTTGGGTAAGGCGCTATAAACGGTATGAACTCCTTCTGAGCCAACACTTAATCAGCATCGTAGTTATCGTGCAATTATAATCTATAACATTCCAAACTGCCAAAGGTAACTCGAGACTGGGTCTGGATAACGCAAATGCTACTCTATGTTTAATTCGTGAAGTTGACCTTCCCACATTGAGGATAAAAGAAAAAAAAAATATATATATAGTCATTTGTACAGCATAATAACCTACATTTGAAAAGATCTACCAAGTTTTAATAAATGTGCTAAAATTGTAAGACCCAGGTAATTCACATAGTTTATTTTAGGCACACTGACGACGAAATAGTTCAAGAACGTGACCGTGTTATACAATTCCTATCCGACGGAGAACCATCTGATCTACCCGCTCGCATTTTTCGACTCATTCAAACAAGAAACCGAGCTCTACGAAACAGCGTCGTTTTCCTATGTTACGCATTGGGGAAAGCACCGTTCGGTGCAGCACTGATGAGGATGGCAACGCAAGAGTTTAAGTTTAACGACAACACGTATTTAGACGATAATTGCTCAGATGGTGATTGTAGCGGACCAATACCAACAATTAAACAGGGATTTTACTTTCATGTGAACGATACTAAATATTTGAGGTCGACCATGGGTTTGTACTACAGTTATTTTACATCCCACAACCTGCAAAATCCACCAGTGGTTTGGAGTGTCCCATATTTTGACGCTGGGGGGTTAGGAATGGTACTGACAGCAGCTTCGCCGGTGGTTTATAAAGGTATTCTGTTATATTTATTATGTAATATAAATTATTCAGAAATAAAACATAGGGCCTGCCGAATCGTCTGCCATATTTAAAAGTAAAGCAGCTTTATTTCTAACCATGAAAACTGTAAATATGCTTAACCTTAAATCCTTTTTGTTTTAGAGAGTTTGGTTGGGGTGGTTGGCGTCGACATTACGATGCAGGAACTCTTGGCTGACGTCACATATTTCAGAGTTGCTGCAGATAACACTTACGCCTTCATAGTGGATTTCACAGGTCGTGTTCTAATGCATCCATTACTACCAGTTCCCGCCGCTGTTGACGAAGATCCGGTTATAACCGGTATAAGCGCGTTTGAACGTAGCGCGCCAGTGCTGTTGTTTATTAATCAGGTTTTGCACTCGCTAAGCTTGGGCAAAGGACCGAGCGGAAGACCTTTACAAGTCGGCGACGTGTTCACAGATTCTTTCACAACTAAACGTGCCATACCAGAAGTAAGTAAACATTTTTTGCACCGAAAATTATTTGCATAATAAAAGCTTTACCATTCTTGACTTTTACGTTAAAAAACACAAAATATAAATGTTTCAATTTTTAATTTGTTAGGTTCATGAAATGGTTGTGATTCATAATATCACGCAAACGTATTCATGTTCAAACGTTCATGACACTTTATTAGTGTTATGCGTGGTTGTAGATACTGGTGTTACTTCAGTTAAAACATTGGCGCGTCAAGTTCTACCCAACCCCTTCGACTTTCTATACCACAGGTTTTCTCTTATAAAATACTATTTTTAAGTGTAACAACTAACAATAAATAAATACGGGTAAACCCAACATAAAAGCAGTGGGAAATTAAACTCTAAACTTAAAACTTCACAAACATAGAAGCAGTAGGAATCGAACTCACAACCTCACAACATGTAAGCAGTAAGAATTTAACCGAAAACCTTACGACATAGAAGCAGTAGGAATTGAACTCACAACCCCGCTACATAAAAGCAGTAGGAATCTAACCCACAACCTCACTACATGTAAGCAGTAGGAATCTAACCCGAATCTTACAAAAATAGAAGCAGTGGGAATCAAACTCACAACCCACGACATGAAAGCAATAGGATTTGAACACACTTTTACTACATGAAAGCAGTAGGAATCAAACCCACAACCTTACTACATGAAAGCAGTGGGAATCAAACCCACAACCTCACTACATGTAAGCAATAAATTTACCACAAAACCTAACGACAAAGAATCAGTAGAAATTAAACCCACAACCTTACGACATGGAAGCAACAGGAATTGAACTCAGAACCCCACGACATAAAAACAATAGGGAGTAACATCTTTACCTACAGCAAAAATTACAGTTTATGGTAAGTTACTGTAGTCCATGAAATTAAACCCAACCCCGAGTTTAAGTTAACTTTATAATTGTTAACGGGTAGATACGACATTCTTAAACCAAGTGGGATGTGTCGACACCAAGGCCAAGCAGTCACCAACGACCGAGATTCAACAATGTTATCCCCGACAGCTTTTTCGGACAGTGGAAAATACTCGGAGATCACCGAAACACTTGAAATAATATCTGGGTATGATTTTTTTTTTTATACAATATACATCTACTTACGCAGTAATTTTAATTCTTTTTAATTTTACCCTAAGTTGATAGTTTTTTGGATTATTTTTGTTAGAAAAAGGTGTGTTGTTGTGATTTGTTTAAAGTTATCAGTAAACGCAATTAAGCCCTAGGGCAAATAGTTTGGCATTGGTGCGAAAAACCATTTGGCTCAAAATCTAAAGCTATATGACCAATGATATTTTTTTGTTACTGTCTAGTTACGACTACTACATGAGAAATGATAGATACGTATCAACACATTCCCTTACTTTCAAACCCGGGGTCCGTGACTCGGTTCTGTCTACGTCATCGCTACGAAATATATGGGAGTCGTCACGTGATAGTACAAACATGACAAATCACGTGATCTGGACATTCTTCGGGTCAGAGCAGGGCGTGTTTCGAATATTGCCCGGTGTTGAAATGCCAAAGTTGTACGATGCCACGCAGAGACCTTGGTATAAACTGGGACATCAACTTTTAATCGAAGTCTTTGAAAATAAAGTAAGGAGCTTATTTTTGCCTACAATGGTCCGTTTTTTATATAACTTTACCCTGGGTCCTATTTACTTTGTTGATTTGTAACGCGACTAAGTTTACCACTAAAGTTGTACCTTGGGTGGTATGTAGCCTGCCTTTGATGGGACTTGAACTCAAAACCTTTCAAACTGTAGCCCTATTTAATACTCCTTTAAATCTAGGTTAAATTGTCATTGAGACCTTTGATTAAGAATTTTTACCTTTTTTTATATATTTTTATTTTTTATATATTTAAAGATACCTAACATTTCGTGGTCGGACTTGCACTTAGCAGCAATATCACCACCGTATACGGACGCCAACGGCGGAGGCCTGGTACTTACTGTTAGTAGAGCTATTACTGAGCCTATGGCCAGCAATATAAGCACGGGGAACGATATTGCACCCAACATGCTTGGTGTAATGGGTGGAGATATATCTTTGAACTATTTTGAAAGTCTACTACTTTCAACTGTAACGGAATGTTCTTCAATGGATTGTGCAGCTATAGATAACTTTGGTATTCGATTTTTTTGTTTAAACGTGAAAGCATTTGACCTTAAGACTTGGCAGCATTAAGTATTGTAATTCAAAAATCTCTAAATGTTTCTGACTTAAAAATGTCTGCAATTGAACTCAAACTTAAGACCTCAAACCTAAAATGTTTTTTAACCGAATTGCATATTTCCAAATATCGAAATTTTATTAATTATATTTAACCGAAATTCTGGTCAAAATATTTCAGAAATCTTTGATAAAATGGCGTTTTTCGGCATATAATTTTCGGCTAGAATCAGTTCTCCATAAAAAATATAATCTCTCAAATCGAACCCTATTCTAAATATGATCTATTTTATAGGTTACATCATATACGACCAGCGGTTGACACGGCAAGATAATGAGGCAATCAAACTAGCGACTGCTTCTAATTATCACGTGATCCACGCATTCCCTTTTCTGGCTTCGAGGTTAATCTCCGAGAAAATTCTCGTCCCGAGTAAGTGCGTCGACGTGGCATCAGTAACATACAAGTAAGATTAACTTTATGATCCATCCATATGTATACATTGTAAAAGGGTTGTTGAGACGTATATTGAGGCTGTGCTGTTGGGACGTGTTTTTAAGCTATCTAAAACCCTTTAGCCTGTAGTCTGTTGACATGACCGGTATACAACACTACCGGACACACCCATTTTTTTTAATATTTTTAACTAAAGTTTCAATAAGCCAACCGGCCAAAACAAGATAAAATTAGTAAGATATCCAGATATACTGTTGCAAAGTAGGGTAGAATTATCAATGTTTGATAATACCTTAAACTGTCTGTGAGTTAAATAAGTGGAAAGTTGTATCAATTTAAAACTAGAAAACTATGTGGGCTGAGATAGCTTGAAAGAACTTTATTGAACTTTAGGTCGGCGTAAACGTAGCTGGTATCTAAACAATGCTACTACACTTCTTGTATAAGATAAGGCATAGAACGCTTTCCTATTCAACATTTGAGAGCGTGACTTTTTAAGGAGTTTCGCAGGTTTTCTAAACCTGTTATGACATAGTT
The DNA here is from genome assembly GCF_963082875.1 of Corella eumyota. Lineage (NCBI taxonomy): Eukaryota > Metazoa > Chordata > Ascidiacea > Phlebobranchia > Corellidae > Corella > Corella eumyota. The sequence continues at coordinate 9,631,234 of NC_137491.1, forward strand.
TAGTAGTATGGTAGAAAGGCCCAATGCCACACTACTTGCCCCTAAGCCCGATGTTTACGAGTAGCTCAAAAACAGCACCTTTTTTTCCCAGTATAACTACGAAAACCTATTAGCTTAAGGTTATACTAAAATATATACTGTAACGATATTAACTTTACGTGAACTTTTTTGCCTCAAATTTCCAATTATTTTCCAGGAAAGGTTATGTGATCGACATGGATAGACTCCGCGAAAAAGGTTCCAAACTCTCGTTTTTTATCAGTCACGTGACCGGTACAAACGTCATTCTTTTGGGTAAACCACCGAATTTGGCCAATTTTCACTGTGAGCAAAATCTATTTTATGTTCTACATTTTCAAGTGAATTTAAACTCTGTATTATCTTGTTAAAATTAAAAAAAAAAAGCTTAATAGTAGAAAAGATTTGTTACTAAGATATGTTTTTCGAGTAATTTTTTTTTTTAAATTGATAGTTTTAGCCTGTGTTGTGCATGCAAGTTCTCAATACTTATGCGAAGCCAGTCCCCCCTCATTTAACCTAGCCTATGTTAAATGCGAGACCCCGTGCGTGGATGCCACAGGTGCTGGTGCACACTACGCTTCGTGTATTAACGAATACAACTACACTTGGTCTTCTGATCCACCGCCTTGTGCGCCTGTCCTTTTAAATGACGATTACTCCAACCACCCGACGTTACACACCTACGCTGATATCAACCCCGACACGTTGCCGTCGTGTAGCGGGGACGAAACGTTGGCGTTGTCCGCGTACGGTCGAATTTTTTCCCGGGGTACGGTGGAGTTTGTAGCGTACGTGATCGGAGCTGGATTGATACTTTTGGCAGTAATAACCGGCTTGCATCGCCGCAGAATAATGCGGTCGTGCCGATAAGCATAATTTTTGTTTCGTGATATATTTATTTGTGATATTTGCTAAATTTATTAAAACCGCCTTTTTTGATCTGTGCTTTGATACCAATTATATTGTTAGAGACTTTTACCAGCTGATAATTTTTAAGATTTACATTTAAAAATAGAAAAAATCTCCTGTTAAAACTCAATTTACATATTTATTTTCATAAAACACTCCGCTTATAAAAGAAGGTATTTTACATATTAAATACAAAACATTTCACAAAACCAACATATTTACAAACAACAAACAGGATTAAAACACCTTAAATAAACCCCCATATTATTTTCTTTTATTTAAAAACAATGTATATGAGAAAAGAGAGAATTAATGGTGATAATTTAACCCAACAATATTTCTCTATGGTAGCAATGTTCATTTAAGCCTAATTGGTTCAAAAATAGTTTACTATATATAAACTAACCAAAGTAATTAGTAAAGAACATTTATACTTCCCAACTAAATGAAACATTGTCCACCATTTAAAATCAAACTTATTTTAGACTATGGGCGTTGTCTCAACTTTTTTCAGTTCAACGTCAGGTATCAGAGAATTAGAATGTTGGCCTTCACTTACTTCTGTGATGTGATAAAGTTTGGAGTTGTTGAATGAGGATTGGTAAGTAGCGTGATGACCAAGCATAGATGCATCTGACAACTGAAAATCAAAAATTGACAAAATGCATAAATAGCAAATTTTGGTCTTAAGACCAAGTGGTAACATAGGTTAACACAGTTAATTATTTCTTAGCTTCTTTAGTACCTAATTTCAACAGCATAAAGTATACCCTAAACTGCAATTACGATTTTAGAGTAAAAAAAAAACTTAGTGAAACGGATAATTCAAGTTGACTGTGCCAAAAGTAGCCACCGCTCCATTCAAATGAGGGGGATAAAAAAAATAAATAAATTAAACCCAAATATTTTGTATACTCTTTATATTTACATACACGAGTGTTGGCTGAAGAACCAGTACGACTGCTTGCAGGGACTTTATTTTTATTATATTTTGTGTAAAGGAATCCACTAGTTCGGGCAAGTTTTCTTTTCGGTCTAAACATCCAAGTAGCAGTTGACAGGCGTTGGTAAAACTTTGAACCTAAAAAAATAAAATTGTTTTTAAATAATTACGGCATCTTTTAAAATTTATTAAAACAGAGATACTAAAAATCAAAATTTAGCAAATATATCACTATTTTCTAAAGGCCCCCAAGACCAGGTCACGTAACAATTATCACCCCATTTTCTCAAATAAATATTATGAGTAACATTCATTTCAAACTGTAATATAGTTTATTCGAAACCGCTATTAAATGTATTTTAAAATACAAAAATACTGTTTTAGTTTTAAAAAGATTATAGTTTAACATTTGTTGCAAATCTTAATTGATATAATTACCTAGAAAGGTGTAAAATATTGGGTTAAGCATGCTGTTGGAAAATGCTAACAAACTAGCGCAAGTTGACACCACTTGGCAAGGTTTCCTCTTCAAGTTAAGTCCTTTGAATTTCAGAAGTGTGTTGGCATGATAAGGTAGCCAGCACACTATGAACAGTACAACCAGGGATATCTGTGTTATATATATTTAGTGTAGTAGTTAGAACATTTGGCTTTACCACATAGGTTGAATTCATACTGCTTTTATTCTGTAGTGCCTTTAAATAGCTAGTCTAAACTCCTGCTAAGCAAATACCATTTTGCAGGCTAGTGGTCAAGAAAATTATAAAACAATAATATTCCAAACTGTTAAAAAAATCTGCTTGTACTTAATGTTTCTTACTCAAGAATTTTGCAACAAGCCAGCAGTGGTAATCTAACCCATGACCTAAAAGACTCAATGCATTAAACAAAAAAACATAAAAGACATTACCACTATTCCAGTAACTCTTTGTTTTTGTTTAAGATTTTGTGATTTGTTTGAATTTGAAGAGGAGCTTGATGAAAGACGAAGCGATCGAAAAAAAGAGAATTTTTTGTCGTTTGGGGACTGATCAAAACTTTTACGACGACCCGGGGTTCTTTAACAAAAAAATAAAAATTTTTAATACAAAAAAGTTAGGATAGCCTATGTACTATCTATTTAAATTAGCTTTTAAAAACCTGTTTGCAGACCCAACAGCAGGGTGTAGAACTCGCCATAATATAAAGCTGTAACAAACTGTCATGATAGTAACAGGAATAACAAACGTAACCACAAAGTTAAAGTGGGCCCACCAGTAGAACACAGTTCTTTTTTTATGCTTACACTAATAATAACAACAAAAATAGATTGGGTTAAAACTGTAATAACGCTATTGGTTGCCAAAAATATAGAAGATAAGAAAAAAAATTGTTGATAGTTTTTATTTTAAAGTAAGCCCTTGATATAATAATTTGAATATTCATACCCAATTATTTAAATTGAAAATTTAATTAAACGAAAGTTAATACCTGCATATTTAACGTATCAAACTCTTCTAAAAAAGCAAAAATATAAATTAATATTTAAACAATTAAACCTATTTTGTTATATAAAAATAATTGTAATGCTTTATTAACACACCTGTATAATATGCATGCTGATCATAGGTTAAGTTCTAAAAGAAATTCAAGTGTTAAAATAATATGCTTTTTATATATAATTTAAAATAGAATATTTTTATTTAAAAATCATTTTATTGGCAATGCTAACTTACATTGAATAAATGTAAAAGTTTATTTAAATATTTGAAAAAAATATAAAAAAACATACCTCAAACTTTTCTCCAAGTTCTGTAAAATTAAAAGTCTTGTTAGTTATGCATATTTAACTTTAACTTAACATTTATTAAAGGAGTTAGGAATTAAGTTGTTGCATTTACATCACAATCTTAAACTGTTTATTCACAAAATTTGTTCAGTCTATAGCTATAACAGTATAACTAAATTTGTTGAATTATCTATTTATTTTACTTTCTTGAGTATATAGATCTTCACCATCATAGAGTACTTCATCAGCTGCGGTACGAGGAAATTCGTAAGCACAGTTGCAATTGACTTGGGACCAAACCCATAAAGGGGATGCCAACGCGATAGCGATAACCCAAACCCATATAAAAAAATTAGGAAATCGTAAACACGACAAAATCAGAAAGTTACTCTTAAAAAATTGTTATATATAAAAAAAAAAAAAAAATTCTTAAAAAATTTTATATATAAAAATAAAATCGAAATGTTATATATATGTAGTTTCTTTGCACATTAGCCAAAACATTAGCCAAAGTTAACTTTAAGAAATCCCCAAAAAACGGATTTTGTTATTAACTAAAACAAAAATAAAAATTGTCCATAAACAAACAAAACATATTATTAAAATTCACAAAAAAATTAGATTTTAGTTCAGTTACCACACAAGTAAGTATAACTGCATTGCTGTGCGTTCTTAATTTTCTCCATCGAGCTGCAACAGGATGAACAATGGCAACATAACGATCAAAACTCATCAACTAAAAATATAATTAATAAACATTTAACAAAACAAATTAGAAAGTTTTAGTTTTTTTACGAACATTATTTTATTCAAAACCCAATGCTAAAATACAAATTAAAGCTTTTTAAAATATCAACTTTACACAATTTTAAGCATTAAATTAAACCCAGTATTTTTTATTGTTACAAAAATAATTGGCGTTTACCAACCTTTGGTTTTAAATTTTTTTTTATCATATCCCTAACTCTAGAACAATGGCCTATTAAAACCAATATTACAAGATACATCCTAATCAAGAAAAAAATTCACACACTTTCAAAAACAGTTAGCTAACCGTGAGAAACAAAATGCCGGCGTAGTAATTGAGCATAAAAATGCCCTCGTAAGCTTTACACAATGGCAACGAAAATTTCCATTCGCCGGTGATCCCTTCTGCAGCTCGTAAAGGAAGCATTGCTAGAAAAAGGAAATCTGCAATTGCAAGTTGTAGCACGTACCTTTAAACAATAACAACAGTTTCGTAATATAAATTTTTTACAGTACTAGTATTTTTTGATTGTGTTTTATAAAATTGTTCTACAATTACAAAAAAAAAATATTTTAAGAAAATTTTTAACATTTCAATTTTTTTTTCATTACAAAAATAAATATATTTTAAGAAATTTTTTTAATATTTTATTTTCTTTTTCAAATTTTTTATTATAACTTTTTATGACTGTAACATAAAGAAGTTTTTTTTTTCTTATTTCACCAAAAAAAATAATTTTTCTTTTATTAATTTATTTTAAATGTTTTTTTTTTTTTTTTTTGTAACAAAACATACCAGTGAGATATACTTTTCTTAAAATCCTGAAGTTGAATAATTACGAAGATTGTGATTGCGTTAAATATGATACCGAAAACCGATATCAATAGTTCTAACACCACTACCCAACTTTCAGCTTCCCCACACATACTTGTTGACATCTTTTTATTTAGTTCCAATAACGAACTATTGAAACCAAAATCTGAAATTCAAGATTTTTTAAATCAATTTTACTTTTTACAGAATATTATTTGAATCTTTGCTTTAATAAATTGAAAAAATTAAGATAATATTTTTAAAAAAAATTATCAACTAACACTACTTTTTTTTAGTTTCTTTTAAGTGTCTTATTGAAATAAATATTCATTGAAATTAAGTGTCTTATTGAAATAAATATTCATTGAAATTAACTTACCAATGCCAAAATAATCATGCAAAGTTTTATTTAAATGCAAAAATAAACTCATTTTTATTTTATAACATAAAATCCTATTTATAATAACATATAAACTGGCAGCCAAGTAAACTACAAAATTACGACAAAATAATAAACTTTAATAAACAAGTCTGTAAAAACATTACAGCTACATAAACTTATACTTATCCGGTGTAATTTTAACTGCTTTAAAACCATGTTTACGTCAAATTAACATTCAAAAAGTTGCTAAAATGATACCCAAGTGATTTTTCCTAATAATTAATCAGAAAATGGAAGACCACTGATTGAAATTTTAAACTGTGTCACATTTGACTAATTTATAAAATTCTGGTTATTTAAAAACAGTTGAATTACAATTGAAGTATTATTGAATTCATAATACCTTCCATTTTCTCGAAAAAAATCATTGATTTTTATTCAAATAAAAAAGTCATAACACTAACCTTTAAATTGAATGCCTGCAGCAGATTTTTAAGCAGAAAACTATGTATTGGTTCCTAATTAACCTTTAAACATAATAATAAAATTAAATGTTTAAAAAAAGTAAAAAGTATTAATGTATTTATTGTATGATTACTACTATTTTCTAAGAGTCTAAACATTGATTAATAATTTAAAAAATTTTTTTTAATTTGAGCACAATATACAATTAGTCATAAAAAATTTAACACAGTAATTATTAAGGCATTTAAAAATAGCTCACTTCATTTTTAATTCACTCTAAAATCTATTTTCTTTCAAGAACAATAGAATAATGGGAAGACAGAGTGAGGTGGTAACTTCCTTATTTGAGTGGGTTAGCATCCTCTTTTCTCTAGCATCAAATTTCATAAACATTTAGAGAAGCAAGCAAAACAAAATATTATGATAGACAGCTAATGCTAGAAATAATATACTTAAAGCACAGCTATTACCTAATATTAGAAAAAAAAAGAGGTGGACTTTGTTGACAAAAAAAATTAGTAGGCTACTATGAGAACATTAAAAAATTGAACAATGTACATTTTTTAAATAATATTAACAAAATATTAAAAAAATTTCGTTAGATATATAATTTCATTAATTTGCAATTTAATAATATTTTAGTAAAAAATTTAATAAACATATAAATACTATTCTGCAAAAAACAACACATAATTTTTATTTGGTGTTAAATTTTTGATTATTTTTAATACCTGCAGCATTTCATCATGTTGTGCAAATACCTTTTTCGTCCCACGCACAATATTATTAACTGAGTGTTTTATTTTGGTACCCTGTAAAGTTAAAATAAGTTTAGCAAGTTAAACAAACATTTAGCCCAACAGCCCACATACAAAAAAAACTGTTAGGATATGCATTTTATTTTTTACATAATAAGAAATTTTAAAATTAAAATTAAAAAAAATTAAACCTTCGAGTCTGCAATTTAATTTGTAAATACACATTTTTTTATTTTAGTGTCTTCGTTGTGCAAAGTCAACATCATGCAGCACTAAAAAATAAACAAATCTCGTAATTTTTCTTTTAACCTTCCTGGCGTATTAACCTAGAAAAGAAATTTTTAAATTTATTATTTTATTATCAACTTTTAAAGAAATAATTATTTTCATTTTTTTATTATTGAAACACGTGTGTAACCTTTAACCTATGACGTTTGTTTACATATTTTTTCCTCATAAATAATGGCTATAAAACATAATTTATTTGTTAAACTAATTTGTTTTTGCTATTTATTTTTTTCAAATTACAATTTTATCACTTTTCTCAAAAATTGCATTTTAAACCATGTTACAGTAGAAAACTTTTCTTTTTAGTTTAATTGAATTTTTAACCGCACAATTTATTTTGTAAATTCTTTACGTAAGTACCTTTTCTTATTATTTGATTTTAGGATTAATTTGCTACTTTTAAGTAAATAACTAACCTATATTTAGCCCATACAATAAAACACGTTTTTTTAGTTGGCTGTATTAAAACATACACACGTAAAAATACACTAAAATTACATAAAAATAATTGTTGTCTACTTAAAGTAGAAATCAAACAAATCGACATTATTTAAAACAACGTGTGACTATTAATTTTCGAAGACATCATAAGACAACTCTAAAAACAACACTACAATAAAAATTTCATGAGAACTACTTCAATAAAATCCCAAACATGATTATATACAAAAATAAAAATCACAATAGTTGAAAAAAAATATGTTTTCAATTTTGAAACTTTAAAATTGACTTTGGGAAATTCTTTAAAAGTTAGGTATAGGTTAGAAAAGCTATTGTAAACAAGTCAAAGTTATTATGAAATACGTGGACTGACTATGTGAACAGTATGGTATATACAAATATTAAAATGATATTCACAAGGCTTACGATTAGGTCAAAATGTATTTAGTCCTCTTTTTAGTGCAATGTTGAATAACGTTTACCATTCTTACATTATTTTATTTAAATGCTAGGTATTTTTTACAGAACTAAGCCAAAAAAGCTTTAATAATAATCTTAATTACATATGTTAGACCTTAACAAAAAATCGAATATAAAACAATTAAATATTTTTCAAAAATTAAAGTTTTAGTTTACACCATTCCTTTGGTCATGGATGATTTGAGCTCTGCTAGTGACTGCAGGTCGTTTTGCTTGAGTGGCCTCGTCAGCATTAAACGCAAGTGACCGCTTGGTGGCAGGGCCCCGACGGAGCATCATTTTGTTAATTTCTCGCAAATTTTTCGAAGGACTTCTCTGGAAATTGTACTCCATTGTATTAGGCGAGTTAGTTTTGAATAAACCTAAAAAACAATTGTCATTAAAAACATAATAAACATATTACCTTTCTTTAAAAGCCAATTTTAGCCTTGGTGTCCCCAAAAAGCAATAAAAATATACATTTTAACTTATTAATTGTGCATTATGGTTAAGGTTAAGGCCCCAAATAGTAAGGTAATTTGTCTTAAAATAATTACTAGTTTTAGTTTTATTTTAAAAAATCCACTTACGAGGCTTCATGGGTGAAATAGAAATGTTGTGGTTACCAGGAACCCTACGTGGAGATTGTGAAATGGCTCGAACAAGTGGCATGGGGGATAATGGAACCTCCAACTAATAATAATTAATGTAATTTAACCTCTATGTAAGTGTATTTAAATCTTTAAAAATAAAGTTTTTTTAAATCTCCAAAAATAAAGAAAGAATACTCTTGAAAAAAGCTGATTAAAACTTGAATTTAATTTTTAATTTTCTGTTTTTAACAATCTTATTATCCAGTAGTTATCATTACCTAGAGATCCTTTTAACATGTCAAAAAATAAACAAACTTATAACCATGATTCTGATATGCAATATGTTAAAAAAAGGTAAAATATTGCTTAAAAATCAGAAAAATTTTCCTACATGATTTGTCTCTCCAGATGGACTAAACTTCTTCACAAAATCTCTAATCAAAGGCAAATAAACTTTGTTGTAGAACGTTATCAAATCATGTCTTTCCTCAGGTGAAGTGATGTGAGTTGTGGGTGAAGGGGGCAATGAAGAGGGTTGTGGGGCAGGGACAGTGCTGTTAGACCTCATTGCGGGGGTGTTTCCCCTGGTGGTAGATCCCCCATTAGTTAAATTAGGGCTGGACGCTCGCTTGATTAAAACATTTCGGTAAACCTAAAAAAAAAAGTTTTTTTTTTTAAGTTTTTTTTTCAGAAGCCTATTTAAATCATCAAAATTAAAACAAATGTGTGCTTCAGTAATAAATGTAACTTTTGACTTACATTACTTGTTGCCTGTGGTTGGGTTCGATAACATCTCATTATTTCTTGGAAAGATTGATCATGCTGGGTTATCTAAACCAAAATTCAAAAAGGGTCAGTCGGAACCCTATTACAGACCTAAATTCTTAATTTGTACAAGCTAGATATACTTATTTTAGCCTCTACCTTTGCCATGACATATACAGCACACATCAAGAGTTGGTCAATGTGCCGATCTCTCATCAAGTCCCTCGAGTGTTTGGAAATAGAGTGTTCGAAGCAAGTCCAAATTTTAGCTTGTAAGTCGGGTAAAATAACAAGCTGATCACATAAGTGTCGCAAACGAACGCTGGCCATATGATACACCTAATTAAATACAAAAACATAAAAAAACTGACTTAACAGCCTGAGATAACTTTTATAACCTTAACCAAGTCTTAAGTTACCTTTCTCTTTTACTATATTTTGGTTTACTCTTTTAACAGTAAAATTATCTTTTATTAAGATATGATAAAATTTACTTTTCTGAAGAACAGTGCAAGAGATCCAGTTTTTTTCGGCTTTTCGATTTTCTCTGATGTAACTACAGTTGTTGTATTTTCATTTGAATTTAATAAAACAGAATTTCGACCTAATATAAAAAATTATTTATTCCTAAGTTAGCATTGGTATGTTGTGACTCAATAAAAAAGAAGGACATGGAAATATTGGTAATCGAACATAGAACCTAATGTGATAGTGTCCAGTGTATTTAACCTGTTATAATATATCTGCAACTTTTTCAAAGCTTAAATATGATTAACTTAAATTTAAATATACCTGTTGAAGATGGAAAAACAAGATGAGTCCTTGGAACAAAATTTGAATCTCCCTCCACCTAAAAATAACAAGAAAATAAATAAAATCACAATATAACAATTTCAACCAAATTAAATTCTGGTTAAAGTTAGTATTTTCTTAGATTTTAACATTTTACCTTAATTATTTAAAATGTTTTTATTTTAAAATTTGTATTTATTTAATTCTTAAACAAAAAAAATTACATTAGCTTGCATGGAGCCCTCTCCTCCAAAAAGTCTCCTTCTGGCTGCTCCTGGAGCCGGAGAACTAAATCGATCCCCAACAAGCCCCGAATCCGAGTGTCGATGATGCATACCCACTTCTTCCCCAGCTACAGCCCTGATCCTTGGATGGGTAAGTGGGGATCTCCCACTTTGGAGACCACCGTTAACAGATTGGGGTTCTATATGGTGTGAGTGGTTAACCTAACATAGAAAAAAAATATTTTTGAGTTTTTTACTTAAAAAACTTAACCAGGCATCACTCTTCATCATTAAGTAATCTTGTTAAAAAAATATAAATATATATTGTAATATAAGCCTTATTCTTGGCTTTTAAAGAAAATGTGAGAAAGGAATATTAAAATTAAAAAAAAATTTTATGCCTTAATTTGAGACCTAAAAAAATTACTTAAATCCAAAAACAAACTCAACAATATTCTTTTAAAAATGAAAAAAATTAAAGTACCTCTTCACACAACGGAGCTTCCCATTCCAACTGCTCCAAAGCTATCCATAATGGTGAATCCGAGACCCAGGCTAAACTTTCAAGTATTTGTTCTTCGATGTGGTTTAGATGTTTAATTACTGGACCTGAGAGATTATCTTCCGCGCGAATAATTAACTCAATAACCTGTAATTTTTTGTAATTAATTAGCCAAAATGTACAGGGGGTAACTTTATAGCTTAAACATAGGGTAGCCGTTAATATTCTGACCTAGTCTTATGATGCCTATGCCAGTTGAGGATTTTGTTAAGTAGGTATATACATTAACTAATTCATACTAAGCCGAACTAACGGATGTTCATAATATCAGTGAATTAAATTCTTTATGGTTGTTATTGACCTAGTGATATAACCGTCATAACCTTTAGATAATGTAAATTTTATTAATTACAAACCTTGTAGAAATAGTAAGGAGTTAAATCAAGAGCCTCCATGATCCAGGGAAATGCTCGTCGAGATTCACACGAACATAAAACAATCTCAGCACAGCAAGCAAACAACAAGTTGTGGTAATCATCACGTTTTAACAAACTCTAAAAATAATAGGAAAAATTTTAAAACAAAATATTTGTGTCTCTTGTAAATAATATATATATTTTTTCTTATTTATCCCGATGTGTGAAAGTCCGACTTCACTACTAAAATGTAGAATAACATCAGTTACCCTGACTCAGCCTCGAGTTGCCTTTGGCACTTTAAGATACTATTAATTGAAATTTCCTGATATTTAAGCTGCTGATTAAGTATTGATAGTAGGAGTTTATCTGTTTATAGCGCCTTACCCAAGAAGGCTATGACATGATGACTATAGCTTGTATCCAGAATTTAAAACTTTTTTTTAGCTTGTATCCAGAATTTAAAAGAAAATTTAGACTTTAAAAACCGTAAGCAATACTAACCGTTAAATCTCCCTTTCCACCTAACCGTTTTATTTCTTGCAACATGGTTGCTTCCAAAGTGTGAAAATATAAAATTTTCGACAAATTTAATCTATCTTCAGCACACTCTAAAAATAACAAAAAAAAAGTGCAAATCAATTATGCTTTTATTTAAAGATTGATATGTTATACAGTAATTTGATTTAGATTTGTAGTAGGACCAAATATGTTTAAAAATTGACAATTTTTCTGCTTTCTTACCCTTGGATGAAGCAGGAAAAGTGTTATAAGGTTTCATGTATTCTTTCTTAAACTCCTCACCCAGTTTTTCAACCCTTTCCTTAACTTCATTAACAGGATTCTCACTACATTCCCTACACAACAAAAATGTTATAACGTTATTTTATTTAAGTTGCCAAAATAGTGGTAAAGAAAAGGTCAATCATGCTGTACTTACAGAAAAATCACTAAAATTTAAAATAATTTAAAATCCTAGTGTTTAAATAAAAATTATTCCATTTAAAATAAATCCATTTTGCTGTATTTTACCTGTCGTTGTCGGAACATGATTTTTTATTTAAAAACCCCAAAATTTGATGCTAATATGTATACATATTAGCCACTAAGCTCCATTATATATAAATCAACATGTACACATACTTGAAAATTTTCAGAAGTTTATCAGAAGGTTGTGCTGGTTTTCCATGTAAAAGTTTCTTCAGTTTTGCTACAGATTGTAATGCAGCCGTAACTGGGGAAGAGTTTTGGTTTTCCTCTTGCCTTCCTTGTAGAAATTCACGGTTTGTCAAAGGAGTATTTGGTGCAAGACTGTTGTGCGCCTAAAAGTAAAAAAAAATTGTTTTTATTATTTTTCTAAAAAGTAAACAAGAACACTGAACTCAGAAAATATGAATATATATTTATTTATTTACAAAGTGTATTTTTTTAAACCATGCTATTAAAAATTTTGCATTTTTTAAATACCAAAAACAAAAATATATACAATATATATAACTCCAAAAATTATAAAAAAAATACCCAAATTTAGTAAAAATCAAAAATCTCTCACCCCTGCCAAATGATCATTAATTTCATTGCGATGTTGTGAGGAGATTAATGGATTGGGAGGTGGATTTTTAATTGGAGTGCCAAGCTCTGTGTCCACATCATCACAGAGAAAAACTCTTTCGTCAAAGTCACCCTCAGTTAAAACATAAACCTCGTACAATTTATTGAGTGCTTTCCTAACAAATTAAATAATAATAAGATTTTATAGCGTAAAGTAACAGTCTCTAAATTATGTATTCGTATATTTTTAGACCTATAAAAAGTTTATTTAATTATATTTTATTTTTTTATTTAAAGATTGGTTTTTGAAATCTTTTAGAACTATTGTTACCTTTTTTTTAATTTGAATATAAACTTACTTGTTTGTTTCAAAGTTTTGTGGAATAAATAAAGTTGTCTCATCACCCGATAGCAACTATACCAAAATAAAAAAAGATTTGATAAAAAATAATATACCACCAAAGATTTACTGAAGGACTAATCTAACTGAATTAAAAATTTTGAGAGTAAAATACTAGGCATCGCCACAAAAAGTCCTAGGTTCGAAGTCCCACTGCTTTTACAACAAAGTGACATCATTTAAAGAGTTAAAAAAACATGTTTATTTTGGCGAGCTTAAAAAACAAGAAAATTATACAAAAAATTTAAAAAAACCAACAAATAAGCAACAAAAACTAACTTACATCTTTTTCAGGATCTAACAATGATGCAACATATTTTTTCCAATTATGAATATTGACAACTCTTGTCTCCAGCAAAAATTTTTCAGTTTCAGAATGAGTGAGACCTTGTGCTGCATATTTTTGTACAAGAAGGGTGATTATGTCACTCTGGTTCGATAACTCAACGTCCTTATCTTTCCAGTTTTCAGGTAAACCTTTACAAAATTTTAAAGTTACAAAATTTTAAATAAAACAAATATAAAGTAGGATAAAAATGTAAAAATCCTATACTATTTAAAATACTAAGGACCACCTTAAATTTAAGTCTTTTTTTTTATATTTTTCAATAATATGTCTTTTTTCTAAGTCTTTTTATTTATATTCAATAAAAAGGATTGTAGTTGTTAAAAAAATTTAAACTAATTAACTAATAATAAAATACATGTTTTTACCTTCAAAGTCAGGATTTAGTAAACTTTCACGATTTGAGCAATTTAGTGCGTTTTTAAAACACAAGTCGACCCCACTAAGTAAAAGCTGAAATGAACTCACAAGTTCACCACTGATGGATTGGTACGCAGTGCCTTAAATGTAAAAAAAAACTTGTTAAAAAAAATTTAAAATATTTCAATTTAACAGGATTTAAATTGCTGTTTTGCAAGTTAAATTTAGTAAGTAAATTTTACTTATTGCTTCTTAAAGCAAACCCAATTTACAATTATATATTTATTTACAAATAAACTCACTTAACACTATTATACAAAAATTAATAATTAACTTCTTTTAAATTATTTTTACCTTTGGCATGTATAAATAAGGTCCAACAAAACTTAAAAATGTCTTTTGAGGTACATGCAGTTTGCCTGTCACAAAAAAAAGGATTGTCAATGCAAGAACAAAATACAAATATTAACAAACTACTTACTACTACAATCAGTATTAGTACATTATTATATCTATTATTTTAACAAAAAATTTCATTTAAAATTACCTATTTCTTCTGGTCCGATGGGGTCGTGGAGGGTTTTTAAAACTACCCTTGTTTACTTTTTGATTTGCTGGATCATCTGGGTCAGTAAACACACATTTAAATACATCCACAAACTTTTTAAACACAACAGTTGAAACTCTAAAACTTTTCTCCAGCGATTCTATGTGTTGAACTAATGGAGATCCAACTGAGCTATCCATTTCTATCCACTGCTTCATTTTGCGAAAGAAACTAATTAAACTGCAAAAATAATTTGATTATTTGGCAGTTTGGCTTAAAAAAGTTAACCAATAATTATGTTACGCATTTTACTAACAACAAAAAATTATTTAAAGTTGGTAAGATAAATTTTAAGAAAATTTTTTAAATTTAAAAAATTTTTTATAAATTATATTAATTATATATATAAATACACAAATTCAATGTTTAACACAAAATTGTTAACAATTTTTTATAACATATACAAAAAAAATTTAAATATAAATAGGTAAAATAATTTGTAAACCTGAACTTAGCTTCCCTCAATAACATGGTTAACGAAATACAATTACTGGAAACCATTTGGTTTGAACCAGAAGATAAATTCCGCTTACAAGATGAATATAACGCACACACTAACCAGTGAATTTGGTCACCCTTAAAAAAGTAAAATATTTGAATTAACTTTAATTAGTGTTTAACACTATTTTTTTTATAATATGGTTAATTCATTTTCTTAAAATTTAGATAGAAATATTTTTTTTAAATAAATATCAGAGCCAACTGATATGCTTAGCTTTACAGCATGAGGGAAATGGTTTGATCCCCAGTACCCACTGCTTTCATGTTGTAGCACCCTTGAGTAAAGGTCTATAAACAATATAAACTCCCAAAACCAATTAAATATTTTATAAAACTGACAAAAGCAACTGAAATCTGGTTTAATGTAAATAATGCTACTCAGTGTTTAGGGCATAATATCGACCTTCCCACATTAAAGATAAATATATATAAAATACTGTTAGATTGCCAGATAGAGTAACTTAATAATGCAAAAATAATTTAACCAAAAAGTTTTAATTTGAAATAATATAGTTTGATTTGGTCAGTCAGTAATAAGTAAAAGTTTTAACATACTTCCAATGTATAATTCATGATAATTTTTTCATAAGCTTGCCATGCAAGTTCTTTGGTCGGTTTGTCCATGTTGACAGAGAGACAAAGATCATGATATTGTGTCCATAAAAGTTCACCATTTTCTGCTTTTGGTTCCATTTTAATTTTTTTTTTACATTTAATGTGCAACAATTGCACAAATTCCTGGTAACACTAAAAAAACAAAAAGTGTGTCATATTATTTTGTTGTTTGTTAGTGTAATCTGATATTAATTATACAAGTATGAAAATCTACAATTAAAAAAGCAAACTAACTTCATTCTTGGCATTGTTCTTACTATCTAAGCAGCGACCTTTTTCATTAAAAACTAAAAATTTAAACAGATTAACAAACTTACTTACTGACAGACCAACAAGGCGCCATTTTTAATACGCAGATCTAAAACCGATATTATAATGTAAAGGGGGTAGCTAGTTAAATTTATAAAAAAAATGTTGATTTTTCGTGCACATGTTTCTATTTAAAGCCGTTTTTGGCGGAAATTGTTTTTTTACGCTCACGTCTCAGCTGTTGTTAATTTGGCGGGAATACCGCGTCACGTGACCAACAATTTTTATTTATCCTCAACGTAAAAAAAACAAAAGTAAACACTTTAGTTTAGAACCAGTAGAATACGTTATATTTACAAAATTATTTTCTTAATTGATTTAGAGTTAATTGTTGTACCTAAATTTTTAAACTTTAAAATAAATTATTTTTTTGTTTTATTATTTTTTGTATTAATTTAAATCTACATCATTGTATAAGCCAAAATGTAGAAATAAACATATATCAACGTGACATATAATTATAAAGTAAACGATTTTTTAAGCCCGAGTTTTATTCTTGCTACTTGCATTTAAAATTGGCATAAAAATCTATTTTTCTTTTTGATACACAGCTTCTCAACTACTGCTATTAAATCCCTTTACTAGGTTTAAATTGATCCTCTATTGTAAATAGTATTTTCATGTATGTATATAACTTGTATTAATTCCAACATTAACAAAAGTAACAGGGTTAGTATATTGGTAAATAAAATATATTGTAAATATGTAAATACGGTGCAAACACTAAATTAGGTTCATACTAGGTTCAACATTTTTAAAAAACTTCAAAATTTCAAATACTTTTACATCATGGCGTTTCTTTTTTAATGGGAAAATTATACAAATAATTCAGTAATTTCTAAACTTTGCCAGTGCAAAAAACATATTTAAATTAATTTCTTCAAGCTATAAATGAATGTAGGTACAATAACAAATAATATTGCATAATAAATTTGTTTCAAAATAAAATACTTTTTAAGCAAATCTAGATATAATTGTAGTTGACAAAAAATACACCAAAATGACAGTATGTAATATTGTTATATGAACTCTGGGATATAGAATGATTTAAGTGCAACAAAATGTTAAGTTGAACTTCATATGCATGTTTGTTTTTACTTTACTTGTAGTTTTTTAAATACTTCATCAAACCATTTGTGGATGCATCATGAGACGTAATTTCTTCTGCTGAACGTAATTCGGGTTCGATCACCTTGGCCAACTGCTTACCCAATTCAACTCTAAAAATCAAGGAAAAAAATAAATTAAAAAACTATTAAATTTTTTTTACATTTGCACACTATTGCATTGTAGTAATAGTAACAACCAAAAATAGCAAACACTTGTATAGATTATATCTGACAGTAGGACCTTAGTTTCTGGCATTGAAATGTAGTATTTTTTTAGTAAAACCAAAAATATATTCAATTGCTTAGTTTAAGTAAATTAAATTAAATTCAACATGGTTTATTAAATTAAAATTTATATAACATCATTTTTGAGAGTTAATATTATTTCTAAAAAAGTATATACAGACAATTAACATTTAATCGAGTTACACTTTGTTGGGTTAAAAAATTTACAAAATTTCTCCCAAACCCATTACTTACCCCCACTGATCGTAAGAATTAATGTCCCAGATCACCCCCTGGGTGAAGATTTTGTGCTCATACATGGCAATCAACAAACCCAACATAAATGGGGTAAGCTTGGGGTAAACGATTGAGTTAGTGGGTCTATTACCCTCAAATATCTAAAATAAATTTATATTTATTTTAAGTGAAAGTTGACAAATGCACGAAAAAATAAAATTTAATAAAAATAATAATACATAAAAAAAAAGACCATAGCAAAAAAATATTTAAGCTTAAATAGTATAAAATAGAAAAGACACACTTCAGAAATATATCATAGTAGAAATATACATGACTTTAACAAGATTACCTTATGCGGTGCAATCTTCTCTACTGCCTCTTGTGGCAAACCAGATTTGTTTAGCTCAGCAAGAACCTCCTCTCTTGTTTTGCCAATCATCAAAGCCTCAGTTTGTGCCAAAAAGTTAGCAAGAAGAATCTAGAATAAATATAAAGATATTAAAAAAAGAAAAAAAATGCCTTGGATTTTTACAATATTGTTTTTTAAATCCAAAAAGTTACAGAGTGCTTTTTATTCTTATATATTTATAAATACCCGTTAGTAAAATTGTTATAAGTACAGCTTAAATCATAATTTAAACCGTTTAAAAGCAAATAAAATGTGTTCTTCTAAAAATTGCTTTTACAGGGTCAAAATCACAGCCTAAACTCAAAATCACAGCCTAAAGTAAATTTATTTACCGTGTGATGCTTTCCATTTGAAATAGGGTTATGGGTTTGGGCAGAGGCCAAGAAGTCAGCGGGAACAATCTTGGTACCTTGATGGATAAGTTGATAAAAAGCATGTTGACCATTTGTACCTGGTTCTCCCCACACTATTGGTCCTGTGGAGTAGGTGACCTTAGCTCCTGATCGGGTTACATACTTGCCATTAGATTCCATATCACCCTGAATAAAAACAAATAAAGTATGAATATAATTCAATCTCCTGTTAGTATTAATTTGCTTTATCCGTATCATGAAAAATATAACTTCTAATTTTAAGGTTTGAAATTATTT
This sequence comes from Corella eumyota, assembly GCF_963082875.1. Lineage (NCBI taxonomy): Eukaryota > Metazoa > Chordata > Ascidiacea > Phlebobranchia > Corellidae > Corella > Corella eumyota. The sequence continues at coordinate 9,649,843 of NC_137491.1, forward strand.
AGGCAAAGATGAATGGTTTAGGTTAAAATGTAGACTAGGATATCATTTAAGTTTAAAACATTTTTATTTCTGGTTTGTTAACCAATTTTTTTTTAAAAACCGTTAACCATATTTTCTACCTCACAAAACTCAAATTATAGATAGGAAAACAGTTCCATAAACCCAGCTTACAATAAATTGAAATATAATCCCTTACCTGTTGAAAGTAGGCAGCAAATCTATGCATGTACTGATCATAAGGTAGCAAAGCATGGGTCTGAGCTCCAAAGAAGTTGTTATACCATACTCCAAGTACTGCAAGGATCACTGGAACATTTTGTTCGAGTGGGGTTTCTTTAAAGTGGTTGTCCATGTGATGTGCTCCCTTGAGTAGGGACTCAAAATTATCATAACCTAAAATGCAAGATATTCATTTAAATTTATGGGAAGTTATTTAGTTTGAACCATAATTATTTTTGTTTTTTTATGAAATGCTTCTTTTATAAAATGCAATTTATTTAAATTTGATGTAGGGTTGTTTAATTATGATCATAAATTAAAGTTTTTATAGAAGGCTAACATGCTTTTATATTTTACTGTTTTAAAACCCCTAATCAAATTGTTTAAGTTAGGTTAAATCATCCGAACCAATGTAACTTGTTTATTTAAATAAAAATAAATGCATATTTACCAATATTAAGGGCAATGGACAATCCAATTGCAGACCACAAAGAATAACGTCCGCCTACCCACTATAAAAACATTGCAAAAATTCAAAAAAAAATATAATTATACAAAAAACTAAGCTTTATATAGGCTACCTCAAAATGCTTTGTATATAATTACCAAAACTTTAACTTTAGTAAAAAATGAGAATAATAATAACACAATGTTAACACAATCACCAGCAATGTTAACACAATCACCACTTTTTAACAATTTTACTTACATCCCAAAATCCAAACATGTTGTTGAGATCAATTCCAAAAGCCGAAACTTTTTCACCGTTAGTAGAAAGAGCTGCAAAGTGTTTAGCAACCATTGCTGGGTCTTTCGCCTTAGCAAGAAACCAATCTTTTGCTGATGTAGCATTGGTAATTGTTTCTTGAGTGGTAAAAGTCTAAAAAAAAATTATAAAAACAAATTTAAAATAACAGAAAAAATAATATGCGTAATTTAAAAAAAATTTTAAATTTCATATATTTTTTTCCAGCATAACTACAACAGTTAAAATGAATTGTTTATAAATCACATTATAAAAAAAATTGTCTAAATTTGGAATAAAAGAATCTGTTGGTACTTATTAAATTATAATAAAGTAAACAATGCATATTACAGCAGGATTATGGTAAAAATTGAATCACGATTATGGTACGACATAGGAAACAGTTTATCACAACGTTTAAACTTTCAGGAAATGAGATAGCTTAACAAACACTTAGCTAACAAGCAGGCACGACTACAAGTCACACATCACCAGCTTTACAACAATTCTGGGAACTTAGCATTAAAATTCTCCAATGTTTAAAAATGAAATACTCTAAAGCTAAATGGGACTTGCTGTATTTAAATTTGGGTATAGTATTTAAATTAAAAAACACTGTATTAAAATAAGGGGCCTGTGAAATGATTAGGATTTTTGCAAATTTAAATAAAAATCTTTTATATTGCATTATTTTAAAGTCCTATTATTTTACTTAATTTAAAAAATTAGCAAATTGCAACATGAGATTAAAATATCTCAACCTATGACATGAATATTAACAAATTAATTTTTTTTTACCTTGGAAGCTACCACAAACATGGTGGTTTCATAATTGAGATTTGCAAGTTTTGTTGCCAAGTGAGTTCCATCAATGTTTGAAACATAATGAACATTTGGCCCTCCAACTGAATAAGGTTTTAATGCTTCAGTAACCATTAATGGGCCCTGTAAAGCAACCATAACAAGTGCTGTTTATAAATGTTACGCTAAAATTTGCAATTTTTGCTTGACTAGACATTAAAATGCATTTAAAAGTTTTATATTTAAATGCCTTAGCTTTTTGCCAGAATATTAAACAAGTTGATATTAAGAGTAATTACAATGCTTTAAAACTCATATTTTTAAATATTATTCACTTTAATATGACATCTCAAAATATCTAAAAAGTTGTAAATAAGTTGTTTTAAACTTTAATTTTACTACTTGTTTTTATTTTTTACAACATAACTATCTATTCACCAAGTCAGAACCCCCAATCCCAATATTAACAACATCAGTGATTGCTTTTCCAGTACAACCTTTCCATTCTCCACTTCTTACGGCCTTTAACATAAAAAAAATTTAAATTGTTTAAAACAAGATATTTATGTAAGCTAATAGGCTCTGTGGTTAATTTTTTTAAAGCTATACTTACATTTGTAAAGACTTTCATTCTACCAAGAACCTCATTAACATCATCCATTACATTTTTACCATTTAAAACAATCGGTTTGTTTGATTGATTCCTTAAAGCAATATGCAATACAGCTCGATCCTAAATTGCAAAAGTACAGAATTATTAAAAGCACAAATATGTTTAAATTAGATTTATAATCATAAAAAGGCCTTATCTTAAGCAAAAGCATAAAATATTATTGTTTTTTTTTCGAATTTTTTTAATTAATATATAATAGGCTATATATATATAAATTTTTATTTTTTTACCTCAGTGAAGTTGATTTTTTCACCACTGAACATTCGATCTCTCATTGTTTCAACCCCACGAGCTTTTGCCTAAAAATAAAGTTGTATTTTAAAACATTTCCAACACAAATTAAGCTTATAAAACTTATCCTTCTAATGGATAACCGAAGTAAAATAACAAGATTTAAAAAATTGTAGTTTAACTTTAATAATATTTAATTTATTTTAAATATATCTAGTATCATGAAAGCAAATAAAGATCAAAATTTTGCATTAAGCATTTAAATTTTTTTTGTATAGGCTATACTATTACGTGAATTAAATAAGCTAGTGAATTTATTCTGATTTTTCTAAGAATAAGAAAAAACATACCAAAGCAAACAGGTCTTTCAAGATTTTGTCATTGATTCGATTTTTAGAAAAATCGAGCAAAAAAGGACCTTCTGGTGTAGCAAAGAATGACCTAAAATCATAAAAGTCTGAGTAAGTTTAAAAAAAATAACTTACTATTAGCTAAGTAAGTCAGTTATCAACCTAAACTACAAAATGGCACTTTCAAAAAAGGGATCTCTATTACTTTCGCATGCCCGAATTCAACAAGGCGTTATAACCTAGTATGGCAATTGTTCAACCAGACATTAAAAATTAGTTGAAATATGTTTCAATGAGTATAACTTAGTCCGCTTTACGAGTCAGATGTGTTAATGGGTAAACTGAATATGCGAGGGTTAGGGTAAGGGTTTAATTTATGCAACCTCTTTGTTTAATTACATGTGCCGTATTTCGGTTACACACCCTGTTTATGTAGGGCGTGCGAAACTAATAGAAATCCCAAAAAAGGTACAAATAATTTAAACTAATTGATATTTGAAAATAAATGCAAAAAAGTTTATTACCGATATTTCTTGAACCTATCAGGATCTTCAGCGAAAAGTTGTCGAATGTTAATCGATTTACCAAATTCAGAGAAATCGGCCTCGAGTTGCTTCCATTCTGCAGATTCAGTTAATCCTGACATTTTTCAATTTTCCTTTGGAATTTGCAAACAAAAATATACTTAAAAAACTACCTAAAGTTTTTGAAAGAAATCAACACTGCGTACAAAAAAATACCACATTAACTATATATATCTGTATATGTCTTATAAACCTGAATAAATAATCTAAATCTTTTTTACACAAATTTACACACTATGGCAGTGTAGTCTAGCTAGTCTGTTTCAAAATCCTGCCTTATTTTTTAACTTTCAAACTTAAAATAAAATTTAATCACGTTTATGTTTGACCTTTGAAAATTTACGGCGATACCGCTAAGTCATTGCGTGATAAAGCACTTTTTGCAACAGCAGTTATAATTTTGAGAATCGCGCCGGACTAAAAACTCTTCTTAATTTAATAACAAACATTAAAATGGAGTAAATAAAAATCTTACTTTAAGTTCCGGCTGCGGCGAAAATATGTAAGTGCTTTTTTCTCCAAGCGAAAACAATTCTCTCCCCTTCGTAAACAGTGCAAAGGCTTACGATGCCTGTAGGCTCTATGCGTTTCAGTTTTGCAGTAAACACACGCTTAAGTAGTTTAAGTTAGTAGTTTTATTAGTTAAATATTAATAACGTTTCGCAACGGTTAAATGTATTATAACGCATGGTCATATACCCAAATTTGAAATCTTTTCATAGGTTTAGCAGAAGTGGTTTAAGACTTGCAAACTTGTGCAATATACAACATCATAAAGTATGAAAGTTATTGTAGCTGGCATGCCCAAAACGGGTACAAAATCTATGGCAATGGCGTTACAACAACTTGGGTTTAACGTTTATGATTTATTGGAACATTACGAATATCACGGAGCTGATTGGAATGAAATACTGACAACAGGCAAAACGGCAACCGCTGAAACTTTTCAAAGAATGTACGCAAATGTTGATGCAGTAACTGATATACCAGCTTGTTATTACTGGGAAGAAATTCATAAAGCGTTTCCCGATTCAAAGGTAAATGCAAAACCAAATTATACGATAATACTTTCACCTGTAATTTTTTTTGTTTATCCTCCTTGTTAAAAAGTCAACTTTAGAGCCTTAAAATAAAAAAGGTTTCCCATCGCGGTTTTATGTCGTTTTATCTTTTTATATTAAAAGCCTAGTGATGTTGCTAGTCAGCAACTAGTCAATTTTATTCTGGTTTTAACAAAATTATACGCAAAATAAGAACACCGGTTACGGAGATTAAACTCTGGATTACAAGTAATGCGCAAAAATTCTTTAAAGGAACTAAACGCATTTTATATTTTTAAAGATAATTCTTACAACAAGGCAAGACGAAGATGTTTGGTTTAAAAGTGCAAAAAAGCAGATTTTTGAAAATTTTTCCTTTCCTCGTAAGCTGACCTCCTTGCTATCTCCAACCCACTCTCGCTTTCTTACTTTTTGTGATAACATAAGTAGGTCATGTTAAATAAACATTTTTGTTAGTTTAAATTTGAATACCCTTTTTAACTTTAATTTTTTATTTCGTGGTCATTCGTATTTAAAGGTCTGGTTGTTTTTGGTACTGCGAGATTTGATAATTGGTTTCACAATCCAATCGTCAATGAAGTCAGCCTTAAAACTAAGTACCGAAGTCAAGCGGCACACGTTACACAGGTAAGTAATGACTTTAGTTAAAAAGAATATAACCATTATCACAATAGCTCAATGATATGTTAGTAACACAAGCTTAAAGGCTGCTGGTATTACTTTGACATAGCCTCTATGTCCAGAACTCCATTATTAATATCCGAAACTAAAAAAATTTGGGCTAACTTAGGTAACTTCACAATTTTTAAGGGTAAAGGTAAACACATTTATATGAAATGGGCTACATAAAAAAATAAGAATATTGCATTTCTTTTTCAGAATGCTCCCAAAGATAAACTGTTGGTGTTCAATGTAAAGGAAGGTTGGGAACCACTTTGTAAATTTCTTAACGTCGACGTTCCGTCAACACACTTCCCTCATCAGAACGCAAATTCTAAACTGCTAGAAACCCTGATTCAAACCCATCCTACTTTTCTCAGAATAAAAAGAGAAATGAAAATCTCAATCACCATTTTAAGCTTATTGGCTTTGTATGGGTTCTACTACAAGTTTTACCCAAAGTCGTTTTCAGTTTCAAGTTTTCTAAAAAGATTCTGTACATTCGTTTTAAAAAAATAGGTTTTAATGAATTTGTTTTAAACCAAGATAGTTTGAACCTTCATGTAAATACAATTTCTTGGTTATCATTCGATTTTTGAACTATTATGCGACCATATTGAAACCAAATTTTGTAATAATAATTTAGCAAATAAAAAAACGCATTTGAATAACAGTTTCCGTTTTTCCGCATATTGGAAATTAAACATTCCGCTTTGTTTCTTTTCCTGAGGTTTTTTTGTCGTACAGCAGTACAGGCAAATCGTCAGTCTATTTAGTGTTGTAAACCAAGTCAGTAAGGAAGCTCTGTTAGCGTCGTCCGCCAAGTTTATAAAATGCGGAATTGCGGAATTTTTATAACCTTACTCTAATCTTCTTTTGTACTTTCCGCTCTTTTCGTATTTGTTTTAGTACTACTCGTCCCAACCGGCGAACAACGTTAATAGAGATTGGTCAGTAGCATACTTTAACTTTACAATAGATTGGCGTAGGTTAGTTTAAAAAAAACAAACTAAAACTGTTAGCCTGTCTGACTGACTGAGGTTAAATTGTTTCAAATTGTAAATTAATCTATTTTCTGTATTTATAATTTCATGTATTACAAATTAAACAATTATTTTATAAGCAGATAAGGGATTCTTTAAATTATTTTTTATTATTTTAGTTGAATACTTAAAAAAGGATTTAAAAATTTAAACTTTAATTCCAACAATGTTGAGTATCTGCAGATACTTACATTTATCAAGATCAACTTTGTTAATCAGCATTACATCATGCTTCACCGTTTTAACTTTTTGTTATTTCTTTTATTCCTCCAACTTCCATAATGATGCAAAACATTTAACGCAAAACAATAAACAACTCCGGATCGAAAAAAATCAGATCGAATATTTTCAACAAAATTTTACTCTAACCAAAACAGGGCTTATTTCAACGGACCCATTTATTCGTGATGATTTTATTAAAATAAAACTTTCCAAACTGGTTTCTTCGATAGAGCAAGCCTCTCATTTTAATGTAATACAATCTAAAAAACAAAACAATGATAAAGTTCCAAGTTTTACTTATTTGTTAAATGAATTGATTTCTGCTTTTAATGTATACAACTTCTTTAACTACTTAGCTGGGTGTAGAAGTATGGAAAATATTCAGGTATGCAATTTACTTATTCTTATATAATTAACTAATATTTGTGAGTTTTGTATTGTTACTATGGTGCAACTTTTTAACTATTGTTTTTGTATTAAAATTGGTGTTTTTTTTCGATAAAAGATTGTTAATAAGAAGTGTCTTGCATATGGTATATTTAATGTTTTTTGGCCATTTGGTAAAATGGTTTTTAGTAGTTTCTCAGTATTTCTATTTATATAAACATCATTTTATTGCTGTTGTTTTGTATTTAAACTAAATTTTAATTATTTAAAGGTTGGTGATCTATTGGACCAAACTGAAAACAAATTAATTTATCCGGCAACGTTTAATAAAGAGGTGGTCAACATTGAGCAAACAAGGTTAAACATGGATGAATTTATTGCAGCAAATTGTGGTTCTTCTGACTCTGATTCATCCCAAGAAACGCTGGACAGATGCTTCTTAGTGAAAAACAAGTCAGTAAATGCAATACTTTCAATAAATTATTAAGTACATAAGGCTTGGCTTATTCACAAACATTTAAATATATGTAGTTTTTTTTGTTAAAGTAATAAAAAAAATTTTTACTTTACATTTTAGGAGACTTTTGCAAGAAGCTGTTTTGCTGGTGCAGTTGTCCCATGCTAATATTGCAAAGTTAACCGGAATTTGTATTCAAAGGGGTTCAACAACACAGACTGGAAAGCACAGTAAGATATTGCTATTAACACTAAAATTTATTTTATTTGTTGTTAAAATTTATATTCGTTATTTAAAAAAATGCTTTCAACAATTGATGGTTTACAATTATTAACTTAGATTTTGGTGGAGTTAGATTAATTAAGGAAGGAGGAGAACCAGTTAACTTGGAGAAACTTAAATTGTTAAGCTGGGAACAAAGAATTAAGGTATATTTTTAACTTAAAATCATAAGTTAATTATATATTCAGTTTTTTAACTTTCATTCAAAAGAATTCATCTTGACCTTTAAACAGTTTCGAAAAAGTATGTTTAAAATATTTTTTTGAAAAGAAATATACATAATAGGGCTTGGATTTATTCACTTTTGGGCCTTAAAATAAAAAAATGCTGTTTTTGTGGTGTAAGGGTAAATGATTAAGTGCAAAAATTTGTTGTCTTTGTATCACAACAATAAAATACAGCTCTTGGGTTGAAAATCGACTACTAAATATATATATTATTTTTTATTTTTAGATTTCTGCTGGTCTGGTTGGTTTAGCAAATTATTTAAGTTGGACCCAAATAGGAACAGTTGTCCTAGAAAATTGGAAACCTGATAATTTTATAATAAGTCAAAAAACGGGGGCAATAAAATTGTTTAATCTTGACCAACATATATATGTAACTGAGAGGTTTTGTAATACCGAAAATGATTGTTTTGTTGATGGAATAAATGCAGGTTTGTCAAAATTTTTTTTGTAATTTTTTAACAACACAAAAAAATTATTTTAATAATAAATCAAAAAATAAACCATATATAATAAATTAAAAAAAGCTTAAATATTTTAAACATTGTTTTCATTAAACCTTTTTAATTCCTTTTTAAATTATTTTTTAATACCTTTTTACCTTTGATTTGAAATTATTTCTTGTTATTTTTTATTTTTTAAATTTCCAGCTGTACCCTGTGAAGAGAACCGTTGTGTTGGTTACAATGCAAAAAAGAATTTGTACGAGCTCAATCGATCAATAATATCTCCAATTTTACGCTACAATGTTCCACCAGAGATTGGCGATCAAATTCTTGACATTTTAATGAAGTTAAATAATCTAAAATTAACTTCAGGAGAGTTGGCAGTTATCTTAAACAACCTTTCCCACGCTTGTAAGTGATTAATAGTAAATATATATGACTAAAGGTAAACATGGGTGCTCAATCCATAAAAAATATTATATATAAACGTTAAACTATAGGGTATATACTTAGTTTATATTTGTAACTTTATCAATTTTAAATCTTTTTTTCGGTTTATTATTATTGTTTTATTTATATATATTTAATAATTTAATGCTTAAAATAGAATCATTGTTTATGTTCTTACCTATGAGTTTTTCTGTAAATATTTATGCTGTTTTATAGATAATCAACCTGTTATAAATGAGCAAAAAATAAGGAATCCAGCTGTAATAAGTATGGACAGACTTCCGGATGGGTCTCAGGTATTTAACTTTTGTGATAAATTTATAGATAAATTTATTACAAAAAAATAAAAATTAAATAAAAAATAAAGTTTACCATAAGTAATGCCTTACTAAATAGTAATTTTAGAGTAACCAAAATTTTATTAACAGATATGTGTTAGATTTTGCAGTGTTGTTTTATTTTTGCAGTGTATACTATTTTTTTATTGTATAAAGTTTAAAGTTAACAAAAATGTGAACATATTTTTTCTACGTTGAGTTTTTTGCTATTTTTTATAATATTTTTTTTGTTTTAAATTTTTGTCAGGTTGATTCTTGGGAACAACATGAGATAAAAGTTGCGATCAACGAAGTAAATCCTGGAGAAGAAATTGATGCTCATCCCGTGGAAGTTGTTGGAGACAATAACGAACAACAGGAGGAAAAAAAAGAAACAAAAGTAATTTGTGTAAAATGAATAAGTGGTCAAGTCAGTTATTAAAATTATACTAATAATGAACTAAATAAACTGGCAGCATGGTACAATACTGTATTGCTCCCAAGTAGAGCACTATAAGCGATATAAACTTCTTTTAAGCCAACACTTAATCGGCAGCTTAGTTACCAGGCAATTAAAATCAATAATAGCTCAAACTGCCAAAGGCAATCCCGGGACTGGGTCGGGTTAATGTTTGTTTCACTTTGTTTAGGTCGTAAAGTCGACCTTCCTACATCAAAAATAAATTAAATAAATAAAAAAAAATGTATTTAAATATTAGTTTTTGTTTTATTAAGACTATTTGGTTTCTGGTTAAATTTACACTTTTTTTTATGTAGTTGGACAAAACTGGTTACCATAAAATAGAGAATGCTGATTACCCGGGCAGATTTGATTATTATTGTCCAAGAAGTAAAGCAGAATGGGGTTGTGTGATGTCTTTGCAAACAATTGAAGATGCCATGCAGAAATGTAATGAAGATCCAAAGTGTAAAGCTATCGTGACCATACCACATCTAAGAAAAGAAGGTAGTTAATATGAATACTTTAATAAAGTTTTAATAAAGCTAATCTAGAAACAATGGTTTTTTAGCCAAAATTATTAAGGATTTAAACATTTTTTTCACTCTTTTTTATTGTTTATATGGCTTAAAAATGACAACAGCGATTTTGTACCTTCTATTTTGTTTAGGTTGGTTAATTGGAATTTTTAAATCTGACAACAGCAAACCTGTGGACCATGCAGGCACCACTGTTTATGTTCGAATATTTGATTCTCAAAATCAAACTCCTATATTAAACTTACCTTCAGATCTTCAGGTAAAGCAAACAATTTGTAATTTTAGAATTGTTTTTATTTTTCAAACAAAAAATTTTCTCAAAAATTAGTTTTTCAGATTGTGATCTTTTCAAACCATGGCAATATAATTTTCAATATACCGCAAATTTGGTATTATTTTATATTATTTTTTATTTTTAGAGTTACATAAGTAACGACGATTGTTTAAGCGACATTATTTCCTCTCAAGCGTCGTTGAGATTAAAATTAGAATCAAATTTAATGAAAACTTGTGGATGGCCAGGTAGGTTAACTTTCTAATAAATTTATTTGATTGTTGACTCACAAAGATGATTCATGCCATTCGAACTTTTATCATTTTTGTGTTTTTTGTAGCTAAAATACTTAAATACACATCCATGTTTGACCACATTTTTAGTCCTTAAAATTTCAAAACTGCATTTTGTCATACACAAGTAAATCACTAGTGGCATATACTAGCTGTGAGTTGCAACCATACCATAAATTAAAATGTAGTTTTTAGGGCAGGCAATCAACTAGTATAACACAGACTATATTGTGGTTAATAAAATTTAATATCAGATCATTTGCAAATATTAAAGAAAACCACTGATTTTATATTTGTTTAAACTAGGTATGACTGATCGTGATTATGAACAACTGATCACAAACGGCAGAATATTTGATGCCACTAAATTTAACCCAGCTCGGGGTAAACTAGCAAATGGGGGTCAAATGGATATAGAGGTTGACTACGATTCTCATTCACAGAGTGCCACCTTTTTAGCAAAACGAGGTCCAGAAGAATTTGATGTTTCACAACTGGCGGTTTACCAACTAGACAGAATGCTAGGGGTAAGATAACATAATATTTGTTATATATAATCATAAATACCCAACTTTTATTTTAAATTCAGTATTACTAAATTTCTTTTATTATTTTTTAATTTTCTATCAATGTTCAACTTTTATTAATTTAATTTTGTTTTAAATTAGCTATAGGGGATCTATTGAACATTTTGGTTTATATTTTTTAGGTTGGTTTTTTTAACCTTAAAACTTCTAAAGCCCAGTGTTTATTTTACCAGTTTAGTTTTGTTTATTAAGTTGTAAATATTAGTGTAGGGACTTAGTGGAAACTTAGAACAATAAGCTGCTTGTAACAATTACTAGAAAACAATGCCCATTTACAAAAGTTTATACTTAATTATTAATTTATTAGCAAAATTTCTTATTTTGATGTAAAATAATCAATAAATGTTTAACAAAATTATTTTCAATTAAAATTTAAAATATGTTTTTGAATTATAAACTATTTTTTTTTTTAAGTTATACAAGACTGTCCCAGCTATAGAAAGAATGATGACAGAAACTGAATTATCAAATGCCGGTTTTCCTGTAGATATTGGTGGAAACCAGTTTGATAAATTTAAACCACTCAAACATTCTGACAACTCTCTTACAGGAGTTGTTGTTCCAAAGGTAACATTAAAAATTTTAATATTGTTACAAGTAAAATGTTTAACAACTAACAGAATATTAAAGAAAGGGTTAAATATAATTACTTTGGCAAACCAGAAGTTTTTCTGAAAAAAATAATTTTTTCAATTTAAAATATGCAGCTTAAGACAATAATAAAATGCTTTAAGTCAAAATAAACAACATTTTAAATTCAATCATTTGTTTTAAGATACCAGAACGAGTGAATGTTGAACACTTTATTTCAGTTCCGAAACTTGCTCGTATCACCAATGCAGTAACCCCATTTAGTAAGAGACAGTGGAGTGACATGGAATATTTAATTCTTGGATTTTTGGCTTCCATTCCTATTCCTACAAAGGGCCATCTTAGTGTACATGGTAAAATACATTTGTTAATATCAATAAAGATTTTTTTAAATATGTGACAAATAGTTTTTTTTTGTGTATTTATCAATAACCAGCAGCATGGTGTAGTGGTCAGAATACTTGGCTTTACTACGGTTCGATTCCCACTGCTATTATGCTGTCGCGCTTAAGTAAGGTGCTATAAATGGTATGAGCTCCTACTAAGCCAACACTCAACAAGCAGCTTAATAATCAGAGAATTATAATCTGTATTGGCCCAAGGTGCCATAAGGAAGCCTGAGACTAGGTTGGGGTAATTGATGTTAGTCTATGTTAAGGTGGTTTAGTCAACCTTTCCACATCAAGAAAAAATAAATATAAGAAGGGGGTTACAGTACTGACTTAACCCTTTATTGTAAACTTGGATTTTATTGTAAAATTATTCACTAAAACAGGTAATCTTCTTCACATCAAAACGGAGGCTGCATTTATCCACAATACCAATGACTACACAACCTATCTCTACAACTGTCAATTTCCCTCCCATGTTATAGCAACATTAAGGCATGCTCAAGCACATCATTGTGCCATTGGTGGTCAGATTAGAACTCGACTTTTGGATGCTAACTCGCCTCGTATATCAGTGGTTATTGAACAGAACATCGCTAAGTTGTTGGAGTTGGTGGATAAATGTATTACCAAGTTTGGGAAGCAGGTGGTATTATATGATTCACAATCAAAGTAATTTAGAAACACCTTTTAAATTCCTTCAGTCAATACTAATACCTAAAAGCACTGTTAGCCAAAGTATGAACTAGCCAATACAAATACCAATTTGTAAAGTTATAGTAAACTGTGAAATGATTTTATTAAAAAACTTATAGTTGTGCTACAAATACACTTTAAATAGGGTGCTGAATTGGTATTATATTTGGTGACATATAAATTACAATTAGTGAAAATGTTGTTTTTCCCTCAAAAAACTACACAAAAGATATACACCATTTTTTCATAACAAAATGTGGTAATTTAAAGTAAAATAAGGTAGTATTCTAGGAAATATTGTCTTCAAAAATTAATTATTTATGTTTTGACTTTGATGTGTCAACGATCTGCTAATGTTTATAATTTTTGGTGCAATATATAGGTACGGTAGCAAACCTTTAATAAAAGAAGATGGGTTTAAAACATATTTGTAAACCTAGTAATAGTTAATGTATTTTATATCATCTAACATATATGCAGCATATTGTATCATTTATCGGTTTTAAAATATAATATATTATAAAATAGGCCTATACTTGTTATTTTTCTGTAAACTGCAATAACTTTTGTTGTACTAAAATTAAACACAATTTTTTGAACTAAAGCTTCCTTATTTAAACTTGTTAATTTTTTAATTAAAGTGAACGTACTCTTTTGAACACTGTTTTTATGGTATTGGTAATAATTGCAGTAGTTTTTTTCTGTACTACTTTTACAAATCATTCTTTTCGTATTTAATTTTTTAATGTGTATGTTGTAATATAATACAGAATAAACTAATAAAGCATATAGAGTAATAGTTTGATATTTCAATTAGTTTACTTTAGTTTTTGAATTTTAAGTTCCTCTACAATTCTAAAAGAGTTAAAGTTACTCCTTATTTTTTAATATTTTAGGAGTTTTACTTGCTTTAAAGCAACAAGCAGCTGTTTGATTTTTCTAAAAAGTTGTAAGTCACTCTTCACCAACTGGTCATATTTTGTTAACTTATTGTTTACTAACTTTAAACCAAGTGCGTTAAAACGAACATGTATGTGTAAAGTAACTTGGTTTTTAAATACTATCATCGCTCAGTTTGTTTTGCTGATTACAATTCCTATTTAACAATAATTTAGGTACAAGGGCAGGCCAACGCAACACGTCAAACTATATAAAAAACGCCTGAATGGAATTAGTTAAATTTAAATTCCGCTATTTGGCGCCCGGTTGCACTGTATAGAAAGATTTATGTTGACTGTACTATTAGACTATAGTTCCTTGTAAATGTTTGATCAATACGGTAATTTAATAGGCCTAGAACATTTTACATTATGATGTTATTATAAAAAGGCTTTAAATAAGGAATTTTCAATAATAAAATGACATTCTAACTATGCAGCTATAATTTATTCATTACCATACAGAACTGTTAGTTGGTAAAAATATAAAAATATTAAAACATGCCCTATAATAAATATAATTCCTGTTTTGGATTAGGGAGAATTCTACATGCGGGACCTATCATTGCCTTGACTGTTGTATTTATTTGTTACACTGTTGCTGTTATTGATAGTATGGTATGGCTCCTACCACCACAAACATGTTTTTCTGGTCAACTTAATATTCTAGTTCTCACAATATGGCTAGGGTTAATTTTAAGGAACTTTTTCCGAGCTATTCTCGGGGGTCCTGGGTATGTACCTTTAGGTTGGAAACCGAATCCCGAAAGTGACTCAAAGTATTTGCAATATTGTCAAGTTTGCCAAAGTTACAAACCTCCAAGAGCACACCACTGTCGTGTATGTGGACGCTGTGTAATGAAAATGGATCATCATTGTCCTTGGATTAACAATTGCTGTGGTCACTTAAATCACACAAACTTTGTTTTGTTTGTATTTTTTGCACCAGTTGGCTGTCTTCACGCTCTTATAGTATGCATTGCTACTGTATGGTATCAACTTTTTCGAAGAGCTGAATACCTTCAAGTTGCTTACAGACCTGTTCAATTTTCTGTGCGCGCGTTACTCATGACAATATTTGCAAGTGGACTAGCATTCGGCACAATTGTGGCAGTGGGGATTTTGTTTTATTACCAGGTAAAAAATGTTATAAGAAACAGTACGGGAATCGAACAGTGGATAATAGAAAAGGCAGAGGACAGACGCGAAGAATCTATAGCCCCTGTTGCAAAATTTAAATACCCCTACGACCTAGGATTGAAAAATAATTTTTTTCAAGTAATAAACATGAATTGCACTCCTGTAGGTAATGGATATGTTTGGAAGGTTGCAAAGGGTTGCAATCAATATACATTAACTATCGAACAATTAATGCAAAAAAAAGCAAAAAAAGAACGTTTAGTAAGGTTTGATGTCATACATTCCTACTCGGGTTGGTGGTTTCCAATAACGAAAGGACTATGCACTTGTTTAAGATTTCCATGCACCGATGAGTCTCGTATAAAATTGCGCCCTGGGGATAAACTAATGGTTTCTCGTGGCAACAAATATTGGTTATATGGAGATAAAATCTTAGATAAAGAAAGTGCAAATCAAGGTATAAGGGAAAGAGGTTGGTTTCCTAGAAATTGTGTTATACGAACGCCTCTTAGCGAACTTACTAATAACGGGGAAATAAACTCATCTTAAACTTCAATGAATTTTTATTTTGTTATCTCTCGCTTACATGACAATGTTTTTTATACATTTTTGTAGTGCTTTACTACCTATAATTGATCCATTTCATAAAGCCTTGCAATCAAATTTGTTTTAATAATTTAGATATTAGTGAAATATATTTGTTTTTTGATGCAGTTTGCGTGGTACCAACATAAGATTAAAAAAATGTAATGTTATTGTTTGTGTGAAATGATTTATTTCAGTAACCATGAAATAATTTATGTTTACTTAAAGTCGTCAGTTATATGTTTTAGCAGTAGGTATGTTATTTTTTGTTGATATATTTTCTTAGTTAGTTCAATATTTTTAACTGTTGTAGTAATTTGTTTTGCATTCAATTAAATAAGTTTTTGTAATTTTAGATGTAATAAATTGTGTTATAGAATAACATACTTCAAGAGCATGAATGATCCTATTTAAAAATTTTTATTTGCTTATTTAAATTTTCATTTAGTATGCAAAATATTAAATTGTTTAATTGTTGAAATGGAATACACTCAAAAATCAATGATATCTTGTAGTAATGGTTGTGTTGCGACAAGTCAAGTTATAGCTTCTCAAATAGGAGTTGATATTCTCAGGAAAGGGGGAAATGCTGCAGATGCTGCTGTAGCTTCAGCAGCAGCATTAAATGTATTAGAACCATATTCAACAGGTAAATAAATATGATTATTAATAATATTCGGAGTATTCAAATTTGTTATTATTTATATTAATTGTATTAATTAAAAATTCAATTGTTATGAATTTCAAATGAAAAAACTATTCTGCAAAGTTTGCATTAGTGTTTTCTAAAACAAAATTTCTGTTTAGGTATAGGAGGTGACATGTTCTGTTTATTTTTTGACAACAAATCAAAAACTTTATTAGGGTTAAATGGGAGTGGGTTTGCCCCTGAAGGTTTAACTCTGGAATATCTTAACTCTATTGGGTTTAGTGAAACAAATAAACCAGATATTCGAGATCCAAACTGGGTGACTGTACCTGGTGCATGTGCAGGGTTAGTTTAAATTGTTAAGCTTAAATCAGATGGCAATGTGTTGTGGGTATGCATTATTTAAACCTTGCGGTTATAAATTTTTGACATGATATGACATCCTTTGGCAAGGCGCTAAAGGTAATTAGGCATAAAAATTTTTAAAATAACAATACAGTTACGTCATTAAGTTAATAAAAAACTAACAATTTTAAATGTTAATATAGTATTTTTACTATACTCAACTTTAAAACTATACCAAAATTTAAAAATGTCTATTAAAAACTTAAATCACTTGTGGTAAACTATTTTTTTTTTAATGCAAAAGTGATTTTTAAGGTATGATAAAAATTATATCCATATGTATTTTTTAATTTCCAAAGATGGATTGATTGTGTTGAAAAATTTGGAAGTGGCAATTTATCAATATCTAATATTCTGGAGCCTTCCATATTACTTGCTCGACAAGGTTTTCCTGTTGCTGGCCCCATTACATCAACTTGTTGGGAGAAATATCAACAACTTTTAAAAAAGCATGAAAGCACAGGCCGCAACAGTCTGTTAATTAAAGGTAATTCTTAAATGTAATTTTGGGGTTACTTAGACACAATTGTCTTTTAGGTTTAACTTTGTTTTATTAGGTTTTCAATAATAATAACTTATAAAATTAATTTTTTTTTTTACTAGACGAAAAAGACAAAAATTATAGAGCTCCCAGACAAGGAGAATTATATAAAAACCCAGATCTTGCTAATGTGTTTGAGGCGATTGCGAAACATGGAAAAGATGGTTTTTATAAAGGTTGGGTTGCAGATGCTATGGTGGGAGTTGTGGGTAGTCTTGGTGGAGTTTTAAAACACAGCGATTTGGAGAAAATTAAAACTGAGTTTGTAGAACCAATATCTATGGAATATAAAGGTATTGCATTTGTGATTTTATTTCTTTATGTATATTATTTATTGTATAATATTAGTTTTTTTTGACAATACCGTATTTAATAGAGTAATAACACTGTTAGCATAACTGGGTGATAGCCCACCCCTACCTTCGGCATTAAAGTAGTTGTAATATGGTCAAATTTCGGCCAATATTTGCCCTTTTAATTGACCCCTGTCCACAAACAGCACTTTTATTTATTTTGTAGGCCTATAATCTGTACATACATATCGTCCACCAAGCTCTATTGTATATAGCTTTTGTTGTAACTAAATATTCATGATTTTTGCCATAGTAAAATCCATTTATAATTGTTTTTCTTATAATGCCGATTGAAGTATAAGAATAATAAGAAAAGCATGATTACTAGCCATGATAAGTGAGTAATTTTAAAATAATATATATTTATGTAGGTGTAAAATTATGGGAAATACCACCTAATGGACAAGGCATAGTTGCACTGGAAGCTTTAAATATTTTAAAGAACTTTGACCTTTCTAAACTAGAACATAATGGGGAGGAATATTTACATTTACTTATTGAAGCAGTAAGGTAAAAACTTTGTTTATATTTAGAAAGTACTTAGATACCAAGTTATCCTTTGTTAATTTTATTAAATTGTTGCTAGTTTTTACTTTGGCTTACGAAAAATTCAAATTTTTTTTTAAATTTAATTTTTAGATTAAGTTTTGCTGATGCCGTTGAATATGTTGGTGATCCTTTATTTGCAAACATTCCTGTTGAACAAATATTAAGTTCAGAATATGGTAAGAAAAGAGCTAAACTTATTTCAAAAGATGGAAGTTGTTGTAACCCTTGTACTTCAGGTTAGTAAATTCTATTTTTTAATATTATGTGTTTTGAAGCATAAAACAATAATTATTTTTGTTTTTAATAGCCTTTATAATTTTATTACCATTTGTAGTAATAAAAGTGTCTTAAAAATCTAATTTAACCCATAATTATTAAAATTTATAAACAAATCTAATATCATTTTTCTGAACATGCCATATCTCTGTGTGAAATTTATAATTCATTTTTTTACCAATGACAATACATTTTTTATTATTTAAGGTGATCTTTCCTGTTTCCAAAGTGACACAGTTTATCTTACAGCAGCTGACAAAGAAGGGAATCACTGTTCATTTATTAACAGCACATACATGTCATTTGGTAGTGGAATAGTACCAAAAAATTGTGGCTTTACCCTACAGAATAGGGGTTATAACTTTAGTTTAAAACCGGGCCATCGAAATTGTGTTGGACCTATGAAAAGATCATATCACACAATTATACCAGCTGTGGTAACAGATGCCAAAACTGGTGAACTGTTAATGTCTTATGGTGTTATGGGAGGTTTTATGCAACCACAGGGCCATGTACAGGTGATGTCACATATTTTCAGTCACTATTTTATTATATTAATAACTTTAATTTTCAATATTCAATCTTTTTAAGATTAAATTTTAAAAATCACAAGCACCAATGCAGCATCGCAAATTATACAAAAATTTTTTTAAAATAAAATTTGTTTATTTAATAAATTTAACATGTTTATTTATGTACAGGTTTTATTAAACATGCTGGAGTTTGGAATGAATCCTCAAGAGGCCTTAGATGCACCTCGGTTCTTAGTAGGTTCAGGTCATGTATCCCCAATTGGTGGTGTAAGATTTGAAGAAGGAATATCTGATTCTGTATGTCGTGCTTTAAAAAAACGGGGCCATGAAATTACAGATACTAATGTGAGTGGGTTTGGACGTCAGGTTTTTGGAAGGGGTCAAGTTATAGCGAATTCCCAATTTTGGGATGTTAATTCTAAGAATATAAAGCAATATTATGCTGGGTCTGATATTAGAGCAGATGGTTGTGCAATTGGATATTAGTTAATTTTATTTTCTACCTTGCCACATTGTAGTGCTTACTAATTTTTGCTTTTACCTAATTTATTTCTATCTTTTACCTTATTTTTCAATCCTGTTTTTTTTAGTTCTGACAAAGCCTGATTTTTATTTAATAATTACTGCAATTACCCCTTGCTTTAAAAATAAAGACTATGCATTAAATGTTAAACTTGTAGCGGCCCCTTAGGGACACGTGATTTTGCCTGATAAGAAGTCTGGGCTACAGTCTTATCTTTTGCCTTTTTTGTATTATGTTGTGTTTTATAAACCGACTACCAATTCATTACTTACTTAACTGTTTTTGCTTAACTGAATAATAAATTATATTGTTACAATTTATATACGCTAAATTGGTGACCCCGACGTTTTAAAACGAAAATTTTAAAACAATATGACGCAAGAAAATGCTGTAGCTGTTAAACTGCCAACCTTTTGGTCGCAACATGCCAAAATTTGGTTTAACCAAGCAGAAGCCCAATTTACTCTGCGAAATATAACAATCGACGAAACGAAATACTGCCATGTTATCGCAGCACTAGACCAGGATACAGCAAAACGCGTAATCGATTTTATGGAAAATCCACCAACAAAAGGAAAATATATTGCTATCAAAGAACGACTTTTAAAAACGTTTGAGCTTTCCGAGGAAGAACGAGCCCAAAGAATAATTGAAATGCCAGAACTTGGAGATAGAAAACCTTCTGCTGTGATGGACGAAATGCTGGCATTGATGGGAAATCACGGATCGTGTTTTCTCTTTAAACATATTTTTTTGCAACTACTGCCCGAGGAAGTGAGAGTTGGTTTAGCTACCGAAGAAACAACAGACATGAGAGAATTGGCTTTAAAAGCAGATAAATTATGCTTAGCTAAACCCCAATTTTCTGGGTTAGTTTCTAAAGTTTATAGATCCCATGAAACTGATTGGAAGTATAATAAACGTCAACCAAATAAAAAAAATCTATGTTTTTATCATCAACGTTTCGGAAATAAAGCCAGGCAGTGCTGTCCACCTTGCAGTTTTTCGGAAAACGAATATGCCTGTCGTCAATAACGATGAGGGCGGCCGGCGGCACGTTTAATTTATACTTCGTTAAAGACAAGTGTTCAAAACAAAACTTTTTAGTTGATACTGGAGCTGAAATAAGCGTATACCCACCAAGAAGAATTGATCGATATAATGGCTCTAACCAGAAAAAGCTTCGAGCCGCCAACGGAAGCGAGATTAAGACGTACGGCCAACGCCTATTACATTTGGATTTACCGTTTGGTAAATTTAAATGGATTTTCACAATCGCAGAAGTATCTCAACCACTGCTCGGGGCAGATTTTCTTCGAGCCAATTCGCTTTTGGTAGACATAAAAAACAAAACATTAATTAGCGCTAAATTAAACACAAACTGTTCGATTGAGTTGTTAGATGTCTCAGCCCCCAGAATAAACGCAATTGGTTTACATCAAAACCAATATGCTGCTTTACTCGCACAATTTCCACTGATAACAACTCCAAATTTCCAGCAAAAGCAAACCAAACACAAGGTGGAACATTTTCTTATAACAAACGGGCGACCGATTAGCGCCCGTGCACGTAGACTGCCACCAGACAAACTGGTACAAGCCAAGCGTGAATTCAACAAGATGGAAAGCATGGGTATTGTCAGAAGATCAGCCAGCCCGTGGGCATCTCCATTGCACATGGTTAAGAAATCCAACGGTGATTGGAGACCATGTGGAGATTACAGACGACTAAATGCTGTTACCACGCCCGATAGATACCCCATACCACATATTCAAGATTTTTCTGCGAATTTAGAAAACGCAAACATATTTTCAAAAATAGACTTTGTTAGAGGCTACCACCAAGTATCTGTAGCAACAGAAGATATTCCAAAAACTGCAGTCATTACTCCTTTTGGCTTATTTGAGTACATAAGAATGCCCTTTGGATTAAAAAATGCAGCACAAACTTTTCAAAGACTGATGGATTGTGTGTGCCGGAATCTTAATTTTGTTTTCGTGTACTTAGATGATATTTTGGTAGCAAGCAAGTCAAAAAGCGAACATTACCAGCATCTCAAAGAATTGTTTACGCGTCTGAACGAAAACGGTCTAATAATAAACGCGACTAAATGTCAATTCGGACAAACAAGTATTGAATTTTTAGGCCACCGCATTGACCACGAAGGAGCCAAGCCTTTACCAAATAAAGTGGAGGTAATAAACAATTTTCCACGACCAACCTCATTTCAAGAACTGCAACGGTTTGCTGGCATGATCAATTTTTATCATCGTTTTCTACCAAGAGTGGCTAACATCATGCGACCGATTTACGAAGAAATTAAAAAAAAATCTAAACCTCTACTGTGGAGTGATCAACTAAATAACGCATTTGTTAAAGCTAAAAACATTTTAGTTAATGCCACTATGCTTTCCCATCCACAAGTAGGAGCGCCAACTGCGTTAACTGTGGATGCTTCCGATATAGCTGTTGGGGGAGTACTACAGCAAAATATATATGGTTTGTGGAAACCATTAGCCTTCTTTAGCAAACATCTACGGCCACCTGAAATAAAATACAGTGCGTTCGACCGTGAACTTCTAGCATTACATCTTGCTATTCGTCATTTTAGGTACTTCTTGGAAGGACGGCACTTTGTAGCTTTTACCGATCACAAACCACTTACTTATGCATTAACTAAAACTACTTCACCATGGTCAGCTCGCCAACAACGACAACTTAGCGCTATTTCGGAATACACTACGGATATCCGCCATATAGAAGGAAAAAAGAATTTTGTTGCTGACGCATTATCAAGACCTGGAATAAATGTCATACAGGCATCTTTAGGAATCAATTTTTCAGATATGGCCTTAGATCAAGAAAGAGATAAAGAAATTATAAATGAATTGAAAGCCAACTCTAGTTTAAAAATTGAAAAATTTTCTTGCGACAAAAACCAGACTTCGCTTTTATGTGACACAACAACTGGATCACCGCGACCGCTTGTTCCGGAATCTTGGCGTCGAAAAATATTTGATTTAGTTCATGGTTTATCGCATCCATCGATACGAAGCACAAAGAAACTAATTGCTGAAAAATTTGTTTGGAAAGGACTTAAAAAACAAATTGGCGAATGGGCAAAACAATGTGTTTATTGCCAAAAAGCTAAGGTCCACAAATGCACAAGAGCCCCACTGCACCACTATTCATTGCCTGTAAAACGATTTGATCATTTAAATATTGACCTTGTGGGACCTTTGCCGCCATCTCAAGGTTTTAGATATTTGCTTACTGTAGTTGACCGGTTCACAAGGTGGCCAGAGGCGTACCCACTGCAAGAAACATCGACGACATCATGTGCAAAAGTTTTTATTCAACAATGGATATCTCGTTTTGGAATACCGTCAACATTGTCGTCAGACCGAGGAGCACAGTTTACATCAAAACTATGGTCAGATATTGCTAAGTTTATGGGCACTTCTTTGCAATTTACCACAGCATTTCACCCACAGGCCAACGGCCTGGTGGAGCGATTTCATAGACAACTTAAGGCATCGTTGATGTCGCGACTTAAAGACAACAATTGGGTTGACGAACTGCCTTGGGTTCTACTCGGAATTAGAACCACACCCAAAGAAGATTTAGGATGTTCCTCAGCAGAAATGGTGTATGGAGCACCACTCACCATTCCAGGCCCTTTTGTGGAGGCTACCGACCACAACAACGCACCTGGAGATTTTTTACAAAAGCTCCGCCACGTTATAAAACAAGAAGCGCCTCAAACCTCGTGGCATTGTAAACCAAATAGCTACATACCTTCTGATTTAAAGAACAGCAGCTTTGTTTTTATTAAGAAAGTGGGATACAAGGCGCCACTTTGCACCCCATATGAAGGTCCATATAAAGTTATTAAGCACGGATTAAAAACTTTTAAGATTGATATCGGCGGACGTACAGAAATCATTTCGATTGATCGCATAAAACCTGCGTATCTGGATCGCAATATGCCTGTACAACTAGCCCAACCAAAGTTACGAGGCAGACCTCGTAAGCAAGTAATTCTAGAAGAAACGAACGTAAAAACCCATATAGAGACGAAAACAAACTGTAGGATCTAATACACTCCTACTATGGCTTAAACAATTATTAAACCCCAATAGAGTACGCTGTAAAGATAAGCACCGATAAGAAAGCCACACTTAATTAAAATACACAAAATAGTCGTGTTAAATCAAACTCGCTAACTTATTACCAAAACCTGCCCAAGGATTCAATCTACCAAATGTAATCTGTACAAGCGGTTTTTAATCAGAATTGAAACTACAGGAAATGCGAAATAAATGCGACACAAAAATATGACATGAAACACAAACTATAAAGTATATAATCAACAAATTAAGTATAAAAGCGAAAGTCTAATTGTGTGTTAAACCTTACTTCGGCCTTACTTATTTATGAGTTTTTACGTCCAGCGAACTGACCAAAAGGCTATATTGCCAGTTATTTAAAGCGAAATAAAATAGGAGAAAGCGCATACAAACAATAAAGAAAATACAAAGCATTATCGATAAACAGAACAACAAGTGCGTCATAAATGACGATGGGGAGTGAAAATCTCCCGCAGCTGGGATCAAGCCGAATGATTCAGCATGAAACGCCGGAGCTCACTAAAAGTGACCTCCCGCTAATAAATCATTTCAAATTTTTAATAAGATCGATAATGGACATAACATACCGGCCCCAAATGACAGAGTGTAATAACACGAGGGCATTTAACAACAAAAATGTTCATTATACGATAACAAAATACAAGAAATAAACACAATAACTGCATTCGAAACTTCAACAAAAATACAAAGTATTCAGTTAACATTACGTATAACATATAATAACGATGAAACTAACGCTACATCTATAAGGTAGCAAGTGTGTCAGTTCATGCAATACAAGGCACACCTATCACAAAAATACGTTTTACAAAAATGATATGAAAGTGTAAAGAAGAAAAACTGTGAGGCATGCAGGCGTAAATACAAACACAAATAAAACATCGAAAATACAAATTTATGCGACCCCTTCTAAAAGGCAAATTTTGCGAATGTCTCGGGTTAAGGTAGCATATGCAGTGCGCACCTGGACACGGCGCACCATCCCGTTCTTGTCTTTAATGCACTTCTCGATAATCCCCTTCGGCCAGAGTCCTCTCTTCGCGTTCTCATTAACGATTAAAACCACGTCGCCAACCGTGAAATTCCTCATCGGTTGAACCCATTTTTGTCGCAATTGTAACAAAGGCAAATACTCTTTGGTCCATCGGTCCCAAAATTGATCAGCAAGAAGTTGAACCAACCTCCACGATCGCCTGTAACCGTCTGCCTTGACAAACGTGTCTGGAGGCAGGTCATTGTCTATTGCTCCTTTTAGCAACATATTTGGCGTCAATGCCAATTCATCTTTGCAGTCATCGCTGAGTGGCACCAGAGGTCTGCTGTTCAAGATTCGTTCCACCTCAGCCATCAAGGTTAAAAGTGAAAAATCGTCAAGAATGGTTTCGCCCATTATTAGCCTCATGATTTTCCGAACGGATCGTATCATCCGCTCCCAGACTCCGCCTTGGTGACTCGCAGCTGGCGGATTAAAACTCCAATCAATCTCGTTTTGTAGGAGCGCGTCGTGAATTTGCTTTTTATTCCATCTCCTGATACCTTCTCGTAGCTCTCTCTCGGCCCCAACAAAGTTTGTGCCGTTATCGCTATAAATTCTTTTTGGACCCAAGCGGCGAGACGAGAATCGGCGGTAAGCATCAATAAAAGCACTTGTTTCTAAGGATTGGGCTACTTCGATGTGAATAGCCCGAGTAGCCATGCAAGTAAAAATACAAGCATATCGTTTAATTTGACTTCTACCACTTTTTGTGAGAATTGGCCCCATGTAGTCAACTCCCACACATGTAAATGGAGGATTATTTGAAGTGACCCTCGGCATCGGTAAAGTGGCCATAATTTGTTCCCCCACTTTAGCAGACCAAAATCGGCATTTTCTACAGCCTCTTAGAATCCTTCTGACAGTGGCTTGTCCGCGTAGAATCCAAAAACGTTCTCGAATGGCGGACAAGACATGAATTGTTCCCGAATGCCCATGCCTGTTATGATAGTTTGTCACAATAAGTTCAGTTACAACATGGTTAGATGGAAGAATCATCGGATGTTTGGTGATTAGAGGGACGGTTGAATTATGTAGCCTGCCACCAACGTACATAATGCTTTTAACTAAAACCGGGCTTAGCTTTCTTAAAGTGCTAAGCTGTTTTGATTTATTTAGATGTTGCTGAGACTTGAATTGTAAAGGCTCGTCAAAGGTTTGGTGGTCATGAAATTGATTGATCACCTCGGAAAAGGATTGTCGTTGAACTGCCCGCACAATGGCAGCTGTTGCGCTATTTAGTTCTTTTAGCGATAAAAATTCAGGAATGGCGTATTTGTCGTTAGATTTAGCTTTCCGTTGAGACACCTTCCATAACAAAAAGGTGCGATATCGCAGAATCCAGGCGGTTGCTCGTTGTAGGTCTGTAAACGAAGAATAACGACGCCACAAACGCAGTAAACTAAATTGATCACTGCAAACAACATTACACAAGGTCACTGACTTGACCTCAGGATCGGCGGTCAATAACGGCAAGATAGCAGGGCGAACCGGCCAATGTTCGACTGTCTTATAAAGAAAGGTTGGGCCTTTAAACCACAGGTCTGCCTTGTGCAGTTCATTAGGCATTAAGCCTCTTGATGCAATGTCAGCGGGATTTCGCTTTGTGTCAACATGCATCCACTGTTCTGGTTTCGAAAGCGAATGAATCATTTCTAATCGATTAGCGACAAAGGTTTGAAATCGCGTTGATGTGTTTGTAATGTATTGGAGAACGGTTGTAGAATCAGTCCATAAATAAACATTGTCAATTTTATATTCCAGTTCTCGACGTATAAGGTCGCTGAGTTTTACGGCTACCACGGCCGCCGTAAGTTCGAGTCGGGGTACGCTTACAGGCTTAAGGGGAGAAACACGTGCCTTCCCCATTACAAAAGACAAATAAATATTTCCATGCAAATCAATCATGCGTAGATAACTAACAGCACCATAACCCACATTGCTAGCATCACTAAACGTGTGCAGCTCAATACAACAATAATCAACATTTACAGGTTTAAAACATCTGGGTATACTAATGTGCTCTAAATCAACAAGAGTGTTAAGCCAATTATTCCAAGTGTTAATATGTTGTTCTGGAACCAGATCGTCCCAGCCCAACTGTGCAGAACATGCTTTCTGTAAAAGTTTGCGTGCAGGAAGAATAAATGGAGAAGAAAAACCCAATGGGTCATATACCTGACTTACCATCGATAGTATACCGCGTCTCGTGGACGGTTTAGTTTGAACGTTTACTTTTACCTCGAAACAGTCTAAAGAGGTGTTCCAATACACACCAAGCGCTCGCTCGGTTGGCAGTTCGTGTAAGTCTAAATTTACCACCGAAGATGCCAAGTCACACGCTGGGATTGACGATAGTACGGACCTGTTATTACTAATGTATTTCGTTAAATGAAAGCCACCGCTTTTAAGAAGCGGTGAAATAGCAGATATAAGTTCTACAGTATCATCAACAGACTTACACGACTTTAACAAATCATCTACATAAAAGTTACGCTTAATAGTATTTACAACATTCTTATCTGCTTTTGTTGCGTTGTCGTCAGCAGTTTTCCTAAGCGCATATGACGCACAGCTTGGCGACGAAGTTGCACCGAAAATATGCACGTTCATCTGATAGTCAACTGGGGCTCGAGAAAGGTCATTATCGGGCCACCACAAAAATCGCATGGCATCACGATCACATGGTCTCACAAAAACCTGATGGAACATGCCTTTAATATCTGCCACGAGGGCAATAGCCTCTTGGCGAAAGCGCAAAAGCACTCCCACCAGACTGTTAGTAAGGTCAGGCCCCTGTAATAAAACATCATTTAACGAAACACCGCAGTGTTTCGCAGCACAATCAAACACTATACGGAACTTAGGGCCCGTACAGTGGTGTGGTATATACCACGTTATATCATTTAGACAGTTCCTATTAGCCAATACAGTGGCATGTCCTAATTTTACATATTCATCAATTTTCTCCCTATATTGCCTAAAAATATCAGGGTTAGCAATAAACTTCTTCTTCAAAGATTGCAGCCTTTGAAGTGCCATCTTCCTATTCTTCGGAAGTTTGATATATTCCTCTTTCCATGGTAATCCGATTTCATAGTGTTCGCCGTTCCGCGAAACTGTTTTATCCATAATTTTTAAAGCCCTTTTGTCGTTTAATGACATTTCGCTCCTTTGCTCACAATCAAGGTCATGAAAGTCGCTCGACAAGACATTTAAAATGTCGCTGCATGATGCTGATACTTGTTCAGGTTCATGCATAAAGTTAACATTTATTCGTTGCGATTGTTTCTTTATATTATGGTCCGAGCCAAACAATGTCCAGCCTAAGGCCGTGTGTAACCCGAAAGGCTGGCCCTTTTTGCCGTAACGCCATTCAGAAACCCTGAATGCATCGTGAACGTTGTTTCCCAGAAGCAGCTCCACTGATTTTGATTTAAGTTCAGGAAACTTCAGGTCACGCAGATGCGGATACATGTTTGCCACCTTTTCCGTAGGAATGCTGTCACTTACGTTGACAATATGGTCGAGCACCAAAAGTTTTTCGACATTAAACGATTCTGTTTCATTGATCCCCTTTACATATAACGAGTCAACTCGGCTCCCATGGCTTGTTACCGAATTTGCTGTGTAGAGCTCGATATGTTCTTTTGTCTCCTTGAGACCCAATTTCTTTGCAAGGCTTGCAGTGCAAATACTTGTATCTGAACCGTCATCTAGAAAGGCGTATGTTTTCACAAAATTACTTTGATTGTTGCCCCAAACTTTAACTGGCACAATCTTGAAACGTTTCACATTTTTTACGCTGTTGTGGGAAACCTCGTTGCATGCCACAATAGCTGACTCGCTTTGCGGCTCCGCACTAGCCTCGGCGCTACTTGGCGGAATATTAATATGCAGGAGAGTGTTATGTCTCTTGCCACAATCCCTACAGCCTTTGTCATATTTACAATCTCGGGACTGATGTCCTGCTCGAAGGCATTGAAAACATAAGCGTTTGTTTTTTACGTGCTCACGTCGATCTTGTGGGGTTTTTGATTTGAAAACTCCACATTGCCATAAAGGGTGGTGTTCACTGCAAGATGTGCACTTTTGCACAGGACCATTATATCTTCTTTTGTTGCTTTCTTTTTCAACAGAAGCGAATACACGACCAGGGCGGGTTGCCCTACCTCTAGCAGTGTATTGGGCAGTGGGCACCTTTGACCTGCAGTCCCGTTCAAGCTGCAGGCGGTGTAAAGATCGACGTTGATGTTTCGCAATTCTTTTTACGAACAACATAACATCTTCAAATGTTGGTGTTTTGCCATGATCTTCCATGTCATTAGCGAATTCTTTATAACTTTTCCAAGCATTTTCTGGAAATCTTCGTAAGACTTTGAAGATTGTGTCTTGACTGTTAAGGTCACATTCAAAGCCACCTGCACTTAAAGTACAAGCACAAAAGTAAAGGTCGTCGGCAAATGTGTTCCAGCCGTCGGCATCAAACTCCTTTAGTTTTGGTGCATTTACTATTTTATCCGTTGCAGCTTCTTTGAGTATATCAGGCTGATTGTACTTTTCATGCAGTCTAAGTCGTGCCTCACGGTATGCCTTAGTTCGGTCTGCGATGACGTCACAACCGCGAATCGCTTGTAGGGCCTCGCCAGTACAATATTTAAGTAAAAAACTTAAACGGGCACTGTTATCGTGAATTCTACGTTCAACAAATTCTTCAAAACGTCTTATAAATCCCAAGTATTGTAACACGTTGCCACTGAAGCTATCCAACTCAATCTTTGGCGTGGCAAAATCAAAACTTGAAAATGGCGGCTGATGCTGCTGAACAGGTTGAGGTCGGTCATAAACACGATCCTCTTGGCCGGAAAGATAATCCCTCGGGTCCGCTAATACGGACGGCTTTGGTCGATGTGCCAATGCCGGTGAAACTGCAGTTGGTGCCGGCCCCGCTGCCTTTATTGAGCGAGGTGATTTGTCGCCTTCGTATATTCGTAAATGCGACAATGATGTTTCATTAAAGTTCACTTCTGGTTCGGTAACAGGCTTTGCAGCATATTGTTTCAGTCTTAAAGGCAAAACCTCAGAGATGTCGGAGCCAAATTCGCTATCTTCGTATCTCTCAGCAAAACGAACCTTTTCTTGTGCATGAACAATTTGTTCTTGCATTTTAAGTTCCTCGTGTTTCCTGTTTAACTCTTTAACTTTTCTCTGGGCTTCAAGTTCCCTTTCTTGGCGCTTAGCTTCAAGTTCATCTTGAAGTTTGTCAATTTCGTGACGCTGTTTCATAAACTCAGCTGTTGAGCGGACAACTTCCACATTTTCTTCGAGAGCTTCAACGCTTCGTCTGCTGCGGTGCGAGCGACCAGATCTGATCGACCGTCCGGCAACAGAACCTGCTCTTGAAGAAGTTTTTCGGACACAGGTCTCCAAATATGCCTGGTACCGATTGTCGGCTACAACTTTCCGCTGTTCTACTTCCTTCAACTTTGAAGTAGCGGAGGTTCTTACATCTCCCTCTGACTGGGAAATATAGTTCTTGCACGCGCCTACAACTCTTTCGTAGGCCGTATCAAAGTCACCCTTTAACCTTGTGACTTCTTTACTATCAGAGCACTCTGCTTCTATTTCTTTGCAAAGTTTGTTCTCACATCGGGTAAATGCCGATAGAGTATATGTACGCTCTTCCTTTGACCCCAAAGGTCCCGACTTAGTAACAGTTTTACTAGTCGAAGTGTCCACAGTGGTGGACGAAGTAACAACCATACCTTCCGTTGTTACGGCGGGAGAAGTGACGTTTCCTTCCTCCATATTTTACAAAAATTAATTAACAACTTAGTTAACAAAATCCTATGTATATTATTAACCACACACACAAGTTATTGAATCTTATATTCAACAACTTTGCAAAAGCTAACTATCACAAATTAGCACACAAAAAATGCTTTTAACTACGCACAAGTAATACCTAACAACTTTCCAAATCTTACTAAGGTAAACCTCATAAATCTCGCAATGTAGGATCTAATACACTCCTACTATGGCTTAAACAATTATTAAACCCCAATAGAGTACGCTGTAAAGATAAGCATCGATAAGAAAGCCACACTTAATTAAAATACACAAAATAGTCGTGTTAAATCAAACTCGCTAACTTATTACCAAAACCTGCCCAAGGATTCAATCTACCAAATGTAATCTGTACAAGCGGTTTTTAATCAGAATTGAAACTACAGGAAATGCGAAATAAATGCGACACAAAAATATGACATGAAACACAAACTATAAAGTATATAATCAACAAATTAAGTATAAAAGCGAAAGTCTAATTGTGTGTTAAACCTTACTTCGGCCTTACTTATTTATGAGTTTTTACGTCCAGCGAACTGACCAAAAGGCTATATTGCCAGTTATTTAAAGCGAAATAAAATAGGAGAAAGCGCATACAAACAATAAAGAAAATACAAAGCATTATCGATAAACAGAACAACAAGTGCGTCATAAATGACGATGGGGAGTGAAAATCTCCCGCAGCTGGGATCAAGCCGAATGATTCAGCATGAAACGCCGGAGCTCACTAAAAGTGACCTCCCGCTAATAAATCATTTCAAATTTTTAATAAGATCGATAATGGACATAACACAAACTGTCGAAGAGATGGTAACAAGCGTCAAATTAAACCACCACAACGGTTTACCCATTTAACGTAAATGAACAATTTTCCGCTTCTGGAGGGGGGTAATGTAGCGGCCCCTTAGGGACACGTGATTTTGCCTGATAAGAAGTCTGGGCTACAGTCTTATCTTTTGCCTTTTTTGTATTATGTTGTGTTTTATAAACCGACTACCAATTCATTACTTACTTAACTGTTTTTGCTTAACTGAATAATAAATTATATTGTTACAATTTATATACGCTAAAAACTGTTATATTTTACAAGAAAATTAAGCATTTACTAGTGGTAATTATATACTGCATATATTTTTTTACAATTATTTATTCGAGATGTGGAAAGGTCGACTTCAAGACCATAACATAAACAATTACTCTGACTCAGTCCCGAGGTGCCATTGGAAAATTATTGATTATGATTGCACGCCAACTATAAACTGCTGTATAAGTGTTGGCTCAGCAGGAGTTTATTGGCCTTACTTTATTGGGAGCAGTGGTGATTGATCTTACATGAAGTGGAGACGTGTTTTGACCACAACACCATGTTACTTATCATTTTTTTTAGCAATTTTTGTAAGAAAAATAACAAAAGGCAATCCTTATTTAAATAAGTAATTAACATTCTCACAGTTTGTTGGATTGTTTTATGTTTTTATCACCAAAAATATAAAACTTTAGCACAATTATATAAAAATAGAAAAAAACATGAATGTTTTTAATACTAAAAGAGAGAATTACCCTCGATTTGAATAACATTTTTAAACAATACCTCTTGAGTATAGTTTGGGTTTTAAAATAACACAGGTTGGAGTTTTCTGACTTATGAAGAAACAAGTTAACCTATTACTAGAAAATATTGTGATTTCATTTACATATTACTTTAGATTTAGGTTTATCCTCATTTCTTAGTGTAAAAAATCGTCTTTACCCGCAGATATCTTGCTTAATATATAACTACATTGCAATCCTAACGCTTGGAAATGTAGATATAACCTTATGTCAGTTCAGTTTTTTTTAATAGCGATTAACTGGGTTTGGCAGCAGTAATAATCGTATGTAACGTTGCCTGGCAAATCATTAGGGCGTATCCGGTAGAATGCCGGCTAATGACGTCATACTACATCGCGATTCTATTTTTATGATAAGTGAATTTGTTTTTGTGTGTGTATAAAGAACAGACAACCAAGGCGTGTTTTGGATGATTAGGTTTACACGATTTGCAGTTGTTTTTGGGTGGTGGACGAAGTTAATCGTTTATGAGCGTTAATTTTACGCCTTATTGTAAATAATTTAAAATTTAACGTTTGTAGTAACTTTAATGAGCTTCGCGACCGTTTTAAATACAAAGAAAATAAACATTAAGACGTATTATTTTCTTAAATTTAAACCTAATAACCATTTTTATTTAACCTTTCACTAAACGTATTGCAGGTTTATATTTTAACTTTATGCATGCACATATAAAAAAACGATTTTTATGCAACTGAATTGGTGATATTTGAAGTTTTATAGAACAGAACCATGAATTCTGTTTTACATTCTGAAGAGCATGGAAAAGGGGATTTTGTTTTGTTGGATAACCTCACAGAAAATGCGTTTATGGACAACCTTAAATTAAGGTTTTTATATTTTACTGTAAAACTTTTTTTAAGGGATTTTTTTTAATTCATATTTAGTTTCTATTGACTTTTATATTTTTTTTAAAAATAAATATGATACAAAAAGTAAGTAACAAAAAAAATTTACTGTTTCATTATGAGGTTTTAAAACAATGTAACAGTACTTTAAATTTAGTGTTATGCGATTGCCTATTATATTAAAATTTGCTTAACAGCATTTATTTTTTAAATTTTTGTTCTCAGGTTTCAAAAAGGAAGGATTTACACTTACATTGGTGAGGTGGTTGTGTCTGTCAATCCTTACAAATCGATGAACATTTATTCTAGTGAATATGTGAAAGAGTATAAGGGTAAATGTTTAAGCATGTGTTTAAAATTACTAGACCTCAGTAGTGATAATAACATTCTTATAACAATTAAATGGATTATTCGGATTGCAAAATGAATTTAATAATTTTTTTAATATTGAATTTATTTAGTAGTATGTATTGACAATATATTATTTACTAAGACTTTATTATTATTTTGTTTAATAGGAAGAGAATTTTGGGAAAAGCCCCCACATATTTATGCACTTGCGGATGCTGCTTATAAAGCAATGAAAAGATATCTAAAAGACACCTGCATTGTCATATCAGGTAAGTCGTCATTTTTGACAAACCTATTTGATAGTCGTAGCTCACTTAATTGTTTTCTTACACTGTTTGCTTAATTTTATTTACTCTTTAATTTAGCCTTGTAATTTACTGCTTAGCAAACATGAGTTTTTTTCTTATTATAAAAAGAGTTTTGTTCATTAAATCAAGTGGAATGTGTGCTTTATCGGTTAAGGTATTTTGTTTAAAATGGTTTGGTTGTTATGTGACTTAGTTTTAGTCATAATGAACATTTTTTAATGTATAAATTTCTCTTTGTTTTTTTGTTTGTTTAATTTTAAATTTTGTACTAGTAATATTGGACCTAGCGTTAAATTTTCTTTAATTTTTTTATTGTTATTATTAGTTCTTTATTTTTTATTTAGTCAATTACGGATTTTTATTTTTATAAAAATTTTATTTTTGTTGTAAAATTATTTAATTAAATAAAAAATTAACATTATTTGGTTAAAAATTATTTACCAAACTTATGGGGTCTTTCCACCATAAGCAATAAATGAGGTAATACTGACATATAACATGAACTAATGAATGGTTGGTTTGAATATCCTGTTATTACCTTACGTAATAGCAACATTCTACGTCTGGTAACAGTTGTTTGTTGTTTAAATTAATATAGGGTTTTATTTGCTCTTATGTTTTTTTGTTTATTTAATCATTTTATTGTTTGCAAAATCTCTATCTTGATTGTTATTAAATATGTATTGTTTATTGTAATAGATATGAAATGTAAAATCTTTAATTTTGTGTAATTTGTTTAATAAACCATGGTGTTTATCATTTTTTTTTTAGTTTTAAGGTTTTTAATTTAGCTTTTAAATATTTCCTAGACCTAAGATTTTACAATATTTTGTAAAATTACTTTGTTAAGAATATAAAAAACACTTAATATAGACATCTTCAGGCCTTAAAGGCAATATGGTTGGAAAATTCCACTTTAAAAGGCAATACAAAAATTGACTAAGCAACTCAGTATACCTTTTATGGCAAAACTATGAATATAAAAAGTTGTTGTGTCTATTTACAAGTTACTCTTACTAAATAGGATTGTAATATAGCATGTAAAATGATGTCATATAGTTTATTTGGTGTATTTTTTTAAAAAGTATTTAAACTAAAATTTAGTTTAAGCAGACATTTGTAAAAATTAATATAAACAAACCAACACACAAAATAATTGCGGCTCTTACAAAATAGTTTGATAATTTTGATAACCTTGTATGTATTTAAATATAATTTTCCTATCAATATTATTTTTTTGAGCCCAGTATTTTTTCAACTTTTATTTTTTATTTTAGGTGAATCTGGGGCGGGTAAAACGGAAGCATCGAAAATAATTATGAACTATATTGCATCTATTACCAACAGCAGTCATCGGACAGAAGTAAATTTTTTAGATATTCACATTTTTTTAAGGATTTTATAAGCGGTCTATTAAATTATGTGCACTTTAGTTTTAAGTAATAATTTTATTGTTTTATTATACTGGTCTAAAGGGTATAACTCACATTAAACATCTATTTTCCTTACAATTTTTTTTCATTTGATTTACAGAGTGTTATTAACTATAATTTTAAAAATTTTAGATTGAAAGAGTAACTGGGATTCTTCTTAAAAGCAATGTTATTCTTGAAACATTCGGGAATGCAAAAACCAATAGAAACGACAACTCATCCAGATTTGGAAAGTACATGGACATCAACTTTGATTTTAAAGGGGATCCGATAGGTGGTCACATAAACAACTACCTTCTTGAAAAAGTAAACCTTTAAAAAGTACCTATTTAAAATAAATAGTCTTTAGAATTAAGTGAAAGAATGATGCTTTAGCTTTAGAAAGTTAATTATCGTTGTAATTATAGTGTGCACTCATAAATGTCATATAATTTAAGACTCACTTTAATTGTGTTAATTTTATTATATAGCTTTGGCTGTAAAGGTTAAATTGTAAATTTAAAAGTCATTAAAATGCCTTAGATATAAATTTTATTATAAAACTTATATTTAAAAACACTATTCTGACCAACACTTACTTTTACAAACATATGTTTTTAATAATACACAAATACTTACAAAATTGATAGTTAAAAGTATATGCAGTTTTGCAATGTTTTCAAATTACTAAACTATTTTTTTTGTTTTAGTCAAGAGTGGTCCATCAACAAAATGGTGAAAGAAATTTTCATTCTTTCTATCAGTTGATTCGAGGAGCTACAGACCAAACATTATCTTCTTTACATCTTAAACGAGATGCTAATGTTTACAACTATATCAGTAAGTTAAATCATTGTGAGATTATACATTAAATTAAAGAAAATACCTACATTTAACCTTTTTACATTAAATTATTCATCTTTTTGTGGTATTATTAATTTTGAAAAAGGTAAATTAAAAATAAAAAAAGTTTTAAACAAATTTAATTTGTTTAACTTAACGGGACTTTTATTGACTTATTATTAAACACTCAATTTCAAACACCATAATTTCAATAATTATCATTTAAAATGATTCTATTACCTAGTTGTGTTATATTCGTCAACAAATTAAGGAAATTAAGATTGAAGTGGGTGTAATTACTTTTAATTGTTTTTTTTTTTTAATAAACAATGACACAATTGAAATAAAGGATATCGAATTTCAACTCCTTTTTTTTTAATTGTAATAAACATCTGTGACAAAATCAAAACCACAAAGAGGTCCGATATTTTAATTCAACATGTACATTAGGGTAACACGCCTGTTTACCTAAAAATGTAACTTTTATATTGTTGTACAAAAAGTTGTTTTAAAAAAAACTGTTTGGATATTTTTTCATAAAATTATTAATAATCAAATTTTAAATATGTTAGTTGTGATGTATTTATTTTGCTAAATTTAATTGATGTAAATGGTTGAAAACATTACATGCGTAAAATTATCATTGAAATTTTAAGTTTTACTCTTTTGGATCAATTATTGTGCTATTTTTTTTAACTTGCCTAAAAATTAACAAGCAGGCTAATTATATAGAACAATATTATAAAAAAAATTTAGTTTATTTAACTAGAAAAACTACCATTGGCAAATGTCAATAATATGTCTTTTTTGCATCAAGAAGAAAAAATTAAAATTATCTATTTTTTATTGCAGAACAGGGGAATGCGAATAACGTTCAATCTATCGATGACAAGCGTACATTCAGAGAAATGAGTGGAGCTTTGAAAGCTGCGGGGTTTAGTCAAGATGAGCAACAAGGCCTCTTCAATTTGCTTGCTGTTATTTTACACTTGGTAAGTGTATACTCTTGTTATTTTTATGAACTAAAATTGTTACTCTATTTTTAGGTTGTAAATTGGGTTTTTTCACATCGAGGATAAATAAAAACAATAAAAATGCATTTTAGTAATTATGATTAATTGTATATATATCATCTTTAAAAATGAAATCACCCTAACTGTCTATAAAGAATTGTGAATTTTATACACTACCTAAACAATACATTAATTAAATTCATTTTTTTGTGGCTTAAATAAATATTTTATATAAAGCTAATTAAATTGCAGTTACGAAGTTTGTAAAAGGAAATTTATAACAGGTAGATTTGTCTAAAAACTGATATTTTAAAATCTCAGTTTGTGCCGTAAACTCCTGCAAAAACAATGTTTTTTGCAAAGTTACATATATCTTTTATTTACAACATTCTACTTTTATTTGTAAAAAGTTGTGAAAACATAAAAAAGTAATTATTGGCAGGTGAACTTTGTAAATTATTTAAAACTGTTTATGACTTGTTATAATTGTTGTATGTATGTTTAAATATTGGTATTATGTATTAGCTAATTACTTCAACCATAACTATTTTATAAAAACACATTTTAAATGTTGTTATTAATAGCTTTTTATTTATTTCTTGTAAATAACTTTAGTTGTGGGTCACTTTTAGCCAATGTTATTTGTTTTACATAAGTTTGTGCATGCCAAACATTGTATTTTATTTAATATTAATATGTATCTACTAAAATTTTTTTTTTGATTTACAAATTGTAAATGTATTTTATTTTTTTAAATTTTTTTTAGGGTAATCTTGAATTTGGAAAAGACGGTGATGAGGTAACAATTAAAAACAAACAAGTTCTGGATTACATTGCAAATCTTCTTCAAACAAGTAAGTATTATATTTCAAATTGTTATAAATACACCAACAAAAAAGTTAAAATAAAAATTAATTTTTTAAAAAAATTTTTGGTGTTAATAAATTTTACTAAATAAAATAAATTTTCTACAAAAAAATTATTTAAAAAATTTTAAATTTTTTTCAACAGAAAGAGAAGCATTAGAGAAAGCCATGTTAACAAGAGTTGTGGCAGCAAGGGGCGAAGTAATATCAGTCGTACATTCTCATGAAGATGCTGGTTTTGCTAGAAATGCCTTTGCAAAGGTAAATTTTTAAGCGTTTTTGTTAAATATTAATTTTTCTGATTGTTATTTTTTAGTAGATTGTTATTTTTTATCAGTTTTTAAACCGCACATTTTGAATAGTTTATGTACTTACTTGTCGAATAAGATTAAAAATTAAAAACACTAATTCATTTTCAATAAGGTTCCTATAAAATATACTTGATTAAATATATATAAAAAGAATTTTTTTTTCGACTTTTTAAACTATTTTATTTTTATTCACTTGGTTATTTCATTTTGTCTTGTATATTTTATAGGTACCGATTTGAGCTTAAAAAGATATGAGTGTACCTAATGTAAATTACAATTATTTAGTTGTAAATGCTTTTATTCAAGTTGTAAAATGAGTAAAAATTTAAAATGTTGATTTAAGAATTAGTGCATTAAATTTAATAGCTTTGATATTTACCTAGGTATACAATTTTTTCCATTACCTAAAGCCTAATTTTTTTAGCTTTTATTCTCTATTTTGGTTTTATTTATATTTTAAAATGGTTTCAAGTAAGTAATTTGTTTTATTGTTAGGCTGTTTATGAAAGATTATTTTCTTGGATTGTTGAAAGAATTAACTCCAATATTGAAGTCAAACTTGATATTACAAGGTATTCCAATACAAAATAATAATATTAATACTAATCACTTAACTTAAAGACACTATATCAGTAAATTTAAATGTGCACAAAATTTGAAATATAAAGCTTGGTGACCTTAACATTACTATTTTTATAGATTTGTTTACACTAGCACCTTTATATTTTTTCATTTCAGATATGGGAAAAGTACGGTCATTGGAGTTCTTGATATTTACGGGTTTGAGATTTTTGACAACAACAGTTTTGAACAATTTTGTATCAACTATTGTAATGAAAAACTGCAACAACTTTTTATAGAGTTGGTTTTAAAACAAGTAAATACATTTGTAAACCATTTAAAAAAAATATTAATGACATACTTTATTCCTATTTTGGTTACTTTTGTAAAATTATAATTGAGAATATGTTTTAAAAACCAATGCCAGGGCTGGTCACATAAATAACACTAACCTTTTAGTTCTAATACAATTGGTATTACTTTTAGCAATACACACACTAAATGACCAATGTTGTAAAATTTAAAATCAATGTGAAGATTTATTTAAATAATCACCCCAATGCCTAACTTTAATGTAACAAAAAAAGTTTTTTATTCTTAAAATGCTGCTTTGTGAACAAGATCTGTATTCAAATTATTTAGGAGGGAATAACCTTAATGTTTATACTTGTATCCTACCTTAATTTGATAGATTATCAATATAGGGTCAGACCTATTAAAGTATGTATTGCCTAAAAGAATTATTGTACATTAAAAAACTGTTAAAATACACTTTATTTTCCTATAGGAACAAGAAGAATATCTTCGCGAAGGAATAACATGGCAGAATATTGATTACTTCAACAACTGTGTCATATGTGACCTTGTAGAACAACCTCATGCTGGTATTATTGCTATACTGGATGAAGCTTGTTTAAATGTTGGTGAGGTAACTGACCAAATGTTCTTGGAGGCCATGGATAAGAAATTAAAGGGCCATCAACACTACACAAGTAGAAGGGTGAGTTAAATAAAGAGTTTAATGATATTTTTTGTAATTGCTACAAAAAAAACATGTCTGTTGGATCTATATACAGTTGAAGTTTTTTGATTTAGTGAAGATTTTATTTACTTTATTAAATATTATTTTGTTCACATTTTGTAATTTTTTCGATTGTTAAAATATTATGGGTAAATATGTTTGGTTTATAATAAATTATTTGCATAAAAATAAATTTAAATTAAGCATAAAAAATGCTAATGCAATTTATATATAGCTTTGTGGTCGATATACATATATTGTTGTGTTTAAAATTTTACCATTAAATCAATTGAAATGAAGCCCATACAACAATTTAATTGTTGTTATAAAACATATGATTAATAATTTACCCTGTTTCTTTTTTAGATTGAACCTAAGCTTAAGGAGTTGGTTCACAACCAAGATTTCCGTATAAAGCATTATGCTGGGAATGTAACTTATTCTGTTAGCGGTTTCATGGAAAAAAATAAAGATCAACTTTTCCAAGATTTTAAACGACTTTTGTATGAAAGGTTAGCAAGAATTTACATAAGAAAAAAGGCATTTAAAATCGAATTTATATTGCAAAGTATGTAAAATAAAGTTGTTTTGATTTAGAAACTGTAGTACCCCAAAAACTAAATATATTATTTAAAAAATCATTATATCTTATTTAAATAAGAATCCTAAATCTAAAATTTTATATCATTTTTTGTGATGTATTTTGTTTAAAATATTCTGAGTGAAAATATAAAATTTATTTTTTGTTAAGTAAAAACAAGGTAATATCTGAGATGTGGCCAGAAGGAGCACAGAGTGTAAAACAAGTTACCAAACGCCCCCAAACTGCTGGAACTTTATTCAAAAACTCAATGATTCAACTGGTTGGAAAACTGGCTTCCAAAGTAAGTTTCTTATAAATACAAATTTAAAAACTTAAACTGTTTTTATTTGTAGCAATTAACTGTTACCTTATTTAAAAAATTGTGTATTTTTTAACAACTTGGCAACCTTATTTTTTGCGTATATTTGTGTTAATAAATTTATGGAAAAATTTTTTTTTTGTCAGGAGCCTTATTATGTTCGTTGCATCAAACCTAACGAGATGAAGTCTCCGGTACAATTCGACGACGAGAGATGTCGTCACCAGGTGGCCTACTTGGGTTTGTTGGAGAATGTTCGAGTAAGAAGAGCTGGGTTTGCGAACCGACAACCTTACGCTCGATTTTTACAAAGGTTTAAATAATTAAATATAAGGAAAAATAATTTAGTTTTTTATTACAATTTTTTTATTTAATAAAATTTTTTGGCGGAAAAAGGTTACCCACATGGGTTCCTGTACTAATTGAACGAGCTTTTAACTTTTTTTTCAATGTTATATTTTCTGGTAAATTTGTCCGATTTCTTGTAATTAATTTTAATCTTAATGTTTAGATATAAGATGTTGTCATCTTTTACATGGCCTAATCATCAGTGTAAAACTGATAAGGAGGCAGTTCAGGCTATGATACAAGATATTGGGTAAGTTACAAATTTTTTTTATTATATTATATATTTTACCCTAAACTCAAAAAAAATGATTTTGATTATTTTTGTCGAATATATTTAAATGCTTTACTATTTCTGATAAATTGTATTCTAAAATAATTTTATTTTTTATAGTCAAATATTTTTTTTTTAATTTAATTTAATAATTGATCAAAAAATTTAGTAATAAATTTATTTAATAATTTGTTTTGATATTTGGCTTAAATTTTTTATTTTTGCAATAAATTGAATATTATTTAACTTTTCCTTTTTTTAATTTCCAAAAAATAATATTTTCTATACAGGTATATAGGGTAAGAAATTTGCATGTGTGATTTGTATTTAACAGTTTATTGATTTTAACTAACTACAGCATGTTAAAATTGTATTTATTACTAACATATAACAAGATTGACCTGGCATCAAGCTAAGTGATGTAACAAAATAGTTTAATCATGATATAACATTACATTTAAATAGAAATAAGTGAATTGTCGTTATAATGGCGTAATTTGATTTAAAATATAAAAACAATTCAGTTGATAGCGAAAAAACAGAATTTTTTACACTTTTTCTATGATATCATATTTTACTAAAAGAAAAAATAATTTAAAGTTATTAAGTAAAAGGAACTAATTAAACAATATACAATAAAAAATACACTTTTGATTTTAAAATTTACACATTAACTTTTGGAAAACTAATTTGACTAGCAGGTACTATTAAGGTTATGTTATATTTTGGTGAATTGAATTTATATATATTATTGTATTTATTTGCATATAACAAGCGCCCATATACATAATTAACAGTTATCATTAACATACAATAAAACATGTAAGAATATCTAAAAATTTAAATTTAATAATTTTTTTTTATTTTTTTAACTATTTTACATAAATTAAAATATATTATGTACTACTATTAAAGTTTGATTATGAAAAAAGTAGATATGAAGTAAATTATTTTGTGAATCCAGATTTGCTGAAGATGTTGCTTATGGGAACACAAAAATATTTATTCGAACACCAAACACATTGGTGACATTAGAAGAAAAAAGATCGGAATTAATTCCACATATCATTGTTCTTCTGCAAAAGGTAAAGTTTGAATTTTTATGTGTATATTTATCCCATGAGTATGAGCTTACTTCTAAACCTATAAATTTTAAAACTGTTAGATTTAAGACCTACCTTTGACATGTAATAGTAATTTAAAGTAAAATTTTAGTACTTTTACAACAATCTACTAATGCAAGGCCTATATATTTTTTTACATAAATTTGAGCAACTTTAGACGAAACCAAATTATTTAAAATTGTCATATGTGCTTAAAGATTTTACACTAGAAATACAATGTAATATCTTAATTTTGCTCAGATGTGGAGGGGGGCAAATGCTAGGAGAAGATATAGGAGAACAGTTGCAATTTACAAGATCATGAATCGATATCGGGTTTATAAAATGAGATGCTATCTACTTGAAATGTCAAAGTAAGAAAAAATTGTCAATTTAATATGCATGTTATGATTATCTAGCACAATACTGAATAAAAATTGTTGTGATAGTTTCTTGAATATGTAGTAAATATAATTTAGGTGTATTATTTTATATCTAAAATCTATTAGTTTTTTAAGTTATTGGGCAATTTTTATACTTTTTTTTAACCGAGTTAAATTTTTAACCTTTTGGATGATTTTATTTTAGACGATTTCAGAATGTGAGAAGGATGAAGGATTTAGGAAAATCAATTCCGTGGGCAACTCCACCAAAAGTTTTAATTTCTTTGGTTGAACAAATGAAATTATTGCATGCAAAGTATGTCAACAGAACTTGAAAATTTATTGCAGATATTAAAATAATGAAATTCATAAAAATATCAGTAAAATTTTTTTTTATCTGTAAAATCTTTTAGGGGGTTTTATTTCAGTATGCAGAAATTTGTGCTTTAAAAGTATTTTTTTAATATTAACCTTGGTTCTTTTTTATAAGATACATTTTACCGTTTTATTCATCAATTTTACTTTTTTTATTCCAGGTCCCCAATATTGTTATTATTTTCAAATTGACTTTTATATAATTTAGATGGAGAGCTTCATATTTGATCAAGTCAGTATCACCCGAAGAGTGGCCAGCAATAAAACTAAGATGTTCAGCTTATGATGCTTTACATAACAAGAGATTGAACTGGATAAGAAAAAGAAAATGGGAAGGAAATTATCTTGCTTCGGTAAAATCATTTTCAAAATGTTTTAATTTTATAAATAACAACCATTACAAGTTTCACAAACTAGTAACAACTTCTTACCATACCTAGGGTTCTGGGTTTGATCCTCACTGCTGAAAAATCTTTTAGAGCATTACTTAGTGTAGTATTAATTTGTAGTTACTGTATATACCTAATAGAATGATGGAATTATTAAGAAATATAAAGCTAGAATATAAATATTATTTAGGTTTAGTGTAGTACACTTTCAGGCTTAGTCAGAATACGAAGTTTTACTTGCAACATTCAACTTGGTTTACCTTGCGTTAGAAAATTCACTAAAATTTTTATTATGTAGATGTCGGACAATGCTGCTCTTGCATCTACATTTATGTCGTCAAGTAATACCTTGAGAAATAAATCACATTTTAACAAAGTCCTCTTTTCAGCTCATGTTAGAAAGGTAAATTAAAAAAAATGAATAAATCGATCTTAACTTGATGTTGTTCACATATATATATATCATTTACAAATTAAAAACATTTTAAATCATATTTTTTTTATTTAAACAGGTTAACAAAGGATTTAAATGCGAAGATCGAGCAATTTTGATTTCAGACAAATTTCTCTTTAAACTCAACCCAGCAAAATCCTACAAAGCAATGGCATCAGGCATTCCAATCAGAAATGTAATAAACTTTATTAAAATTTTGATAATTGAATTTTTATTTTGTGATCAAATAAATGGATTTTTTATTAATTTTTAGATCACTGGAGTAAGTATTACGGGCAACACCGACCAACTGATAATTATTCATCTTGAAAAACATGATGATCTGGTTGTTTGTATTCATAAAACTAACCCAGAAAATGAGGATAGAGTTCCAGAGGCTGTGGCTCACTTGATCAACGTTGTTAAAGAGTAGGTTACAGTTTTTTATTAAAAAAAAATTTTAAAATTGAGAAGGCTAACTCTACGCCTTAAAAATGGCATAAAATTAGGCACAATATTGCCAGATCATTAACCCACTGATTGTTTATTGGAAAAGTTAGTAGTGTTTATATAAAAAAAACTGCAATATTCTATGTGAGCTGTAGTAATTAAACTCAGGACTCTGTGTTGTGATGTCTGGCGACATTAATAGAAAGTTTTTCTACAGTGTGTTCTAAGAAAGGTGTTTATCACAAAATTTTAGGTGTTTTTA
The DNA here is from genome assembly GCF_963082875.1 of Corella eumyota. Classification (NCBI taxonomy): domain Eukaryota; kingdom Metazoa; phylum Chordata; class Ascidiacea; order Phlebobranchia; family Corellidae; genus Corella; species Corella eumyota. The sequence goes on from NC_137491.1 coordinate 9,694,411, forward strand.
TCAAAAGAAAATACTTGCCACAATGTAATATTTCTTCAACAAAAACAAGTAAAAAAACTATTACTGTCAACTTATATATGTTCATCATTATTCATTACTTTTTTGATTATTTTTTTTAAATCTATTTATACTAAAAGAAATTTTTATTTAAATTGAATAATATAAATATAGAAGTCAAAACAAGGAGCTACAAGTAAACATTGCCAAACAACTTCAATGCAAACTTGGTGGAAAGATGAAAAGTTTATCAGTTGATCATCAAAATGGAGGAAACCCAAATTTCCGCAAAGTTTCCGGCACCGTTCTCACCCTTGTTGCTCCTCCTACTTAAATTTTAAATTAGAGGCTAAGTAGAATTTTTTTAAGGTAGTTGTTAGCGCTTTTCATGTTAATTAAATTAATATGTTTTTGCAGTATTAAATATAAGAGTGTAAAATTTTAATGACCAAATTTAAAGAATGTAAATTTTAGAATTATCACTGATTTTTTTTTGAAAACTGTTTTATTAAATTTTTAGTATTTTTTAAATTTTAAATCGCTGTAATTTTTTTTTTATTTAAATAGAATGTATCTTATGCAGAATGTCAATTAATAATGTCTACCAAATATTTGCTATAATTTTAAGTTAACTGCTGTATGTTTTTATGTTTTTTTTTTAGCTTTTTTAGTTGTTTTTTTGCTTTTATAGAGTTTGTTGAGTTAGTGAAATAATTTTAATGATTTAACGAAATATAATTACTGTTGGTTACTGTATAAGCTCTCAGGTGATAAAATATATACTTATACTTTTACAAAAAAATAAAATAAAATCTATTTGCCATTTATTTAGATTTTTTTTTCAATTATTTCTAAATTAATTTGACAATATTTTTAATTCTTTTTTGAATTTTTAAAAGTATTAATTACCAGTTGTTTGTAATTTTTTTTAGTTAATTAAATTATGCTTTTTAGTACAATATATGTGACCAAATATTTGTATTTATAAGCATCACTGTACTTAATTGTGCTGTATTTTACATTTTAATTATGACATATTAATTAATTTCACCAAAAAATATTCATAATAATTGTATGTTTAGTAATACATAAAACTGTATTTTTTATCCTATCAACCCATTCCTAATTTTTTTCTGATTAATCATACCAATTAAAAACTATTAAAAAAAGAATGTATTTTAGTAATTTTATCTTAACAATCCATCGTTTTATTACTGTATATACATACCAATAACAAGAAGCATTGTGAATAATCACTTTTTCTATTTAATTTCCGCTCTAATGCCACTAGTTGTTTAATGTTGCTGGTGTTCCAATAAATATATATATAGGCACATTATATCGGTTGTTTGTTTTAAGTTACTCTTATATTATAACACCAAACTAAGTCACATTTTTATTGTTTCTAAAAATCACAACATACAGTTACCTACATGGAAAAGTGCAAATTGGTTAATATTATCTAACTTTTTAACTAATTCAGTGGAAAACCGTACATTTAAATAGAATAATAAAAAGGTAAATTAGGCAACATAGTCACATTGGTAATACATAATATACTAAACTAATTACCTAACATTTTAATATAAATAGTAAAATAACAATTTTTTTTTAAGTAAAAAATTTGGCAAGTAACCCTTGTTAGTAATTGATTAATAAGAGTTTTGTTTAACTGTTTTTTGTAGTTTTAACATGTAAATAAGCAAAAGTTTTTTTTTCTGGCAACACATATGTAATTACTTATATTTTAAAATTCGTTCTGTAACCCTTTGAATCAAGAAACAAATACTCAGATTTTTATAACTTTTAGGTAAAAATTAAAAAATGTTAAAATTTTATGAACAAAACAGAAAATTTAAATTTAGAAACATAATTGAAAAATATTAAAGTTAAGAGACTCATTTTGATTATTTTTTGAAAAAAAAGCTGGTGAATTTTTCCTGAGAATTACAGTACAGCAAACTAAAAGACTAAATTATACATACTATATTAACACAAAACTTTAGTTATTAACTAGGGGTGGATATAATTGCAAAGGTAATATAACTATTCCTAATAATACACTAATCTAAAAAAAAATAATCAGTAACATAATTCATAATACTGATGCGACATAATTTCAGTATTTCTATATAAAAGTAAAAATTAAATTTGGTTCTATGACGTACTGAAAATTGCTTGTGATTTCAAATAGATAATTTTAAACTTAAAATTCTTATTTGAAGTTAAGACTGTCTGCTGTCCTGGTCATATTTTCCCAATGTTGAGATTGGAGAGATTTGTTTCTATCCATTTCTGACTTAAGTGTTCCAATATCATCTTGTAGTGTGTACAAGTGATTTTCCAATCTCGAAACTTCAGCTGATTTCAAATCCAACTGGAAATTACAATTTGTTTCAAATTTGTTTTGTTTGTCAAGTTAAATTGCTTGGGCTGACTTAAAGCTATTTTAATTCCATACCTGCTATCCTAAGTTTGATCCTTACTACTGTTAGATCTTAGTTTAAGTAAATATAGCAGTAAACGATGCCATGAAGATAATTGTTTTTTACTAACCTTTTTCTGAAGTTGAGCTATGTGTTCCACTAAAATTTGTTTGTCTTTTCTGAGTTGTGCATTCTCACCATCGCTTCTACCATATCTTGCTTCCACCTCATCCAATCTGCTTTGTATTGATTTGTTGTGAAATTGAGTGCTCGTCATTCCATCTTCTGTTTTCATCATCTTATTATATCAAACAGGTAGATTTAGTGTTTATATTTATTATAAAGACCTTTATACTAAAATAATAACTAACTTAAGTTGATTTTGGAAAGATTATCTAGTAAAAAGAATTCAAAAATTACACATGCTTAATGTTACTCTTATGCATATACAAATATAATATATTACTTGTGCTTCCAAATCATGAAATTTTTTCCTTTCATAATCCAACATTTCACGTAACTTTTTAATCTCTAACCCAAGAACCTGGGTACTTCCACTAAGCTCTGTTATCTATGCATGTATAAATTTTAAAAACTGTTAAAACAAATTTATTTTTAGTAATTTAAACGAATAAAGATTTTAAAATTTAAAATTTTCATTACTTTAAAAATAAAAAAACTTGAATAAAGTATTTTTGACTCACTTTAGAAGTGTGAGTTTGGGCTCTTGAGTCTTTCTCATCTCTCATTAGTCTTTCATGGTCGAGTTGCTTACTTAGGTCTAAAACTTGAGAATGTAAACTTGCATTCTCATGAGTAAGTTTGCTAACTGTTTCAGCCATCTAAACGAAAAGCAAAACAACATTACAACAAAAAACGTTTTAAAAACCATATTTGACAAGAGCCATAAAGTTTAATAAATAATTGGGTAATTAAAGAAAGAGTCCTAATAAATATTAATTTTGGTCTTCACTTTAACAAAACTTGGTAAAAATATTATCTTATTTTTATAATTTACTTTATCTTTCAGCAAGCGATCCTGGCCAGCTGATATTTCAACTGCACGAAGTTCTTGTCGAATTGATCGAATTTCTTCCTAAAATATGAAAACAGGGTTAATTTGAAAGTATTTTATAGGTTATTAGACAGACAATACTATAAACAAGTAAAAAAATTTCAATCTAAAAAGAATAACTAAGGAAAACAAGGTCAGCACAGTTAAAATGTGAAAAGCTAGCCTTTAACGTTACAGACCATACCATATCAATTACATAAAGAAATACAAATATGATAAATACTACCTTACAACATTTTGAGTATTATGTTGTAAATTACAGCATATAAAATTCACAGTCTACCTTGTAATCCCTTGTAATTTTATCTTGGATTGCCAACGTGCTTGTGTTGTATTTTTCCTCCAAATAATGCATGTCGGATTGCTTTCTTAAACACTCATTTCGTTTCTCTTCTAGCAGATTGCTTGTGTCATTATGCTGGGTTATTCTTTGTTCAAGCTAGAAAAAATAATGTATAACAATTCGTTAAATCAACTCTTTAAATTAAAATTCGTTTTTTAATTCAGTAAAAAGGCACAATACCCTTTTTTTAGTATGCATTTGAATTATTTTTCAAACTTACCTGGGACTGTGTTATGTTTTTTGTATGTCTTTCGTGGCGAAGTTCTGCCGCAGTTCTTTCTAAATTTTGCCTTAAATTGACAAGCTCTGAGTCTCTTAAAGCGATATCTCGATCAGCTACTTCTTTCATTTTTTTTAATTCGATAATTTGTTCCATCAAGAGTGATTTTTCTCTTCGATAATTATCTACAAATGAAATTTTTATTTAATAAGTGATTCCTATCTAATTGAGACCTTACCATTTACAAATATGCACCCTTATCACGTTTTGCGTTCTGTAGCCGTGGCAAACTTAATACATTTTAATTTAAAAAAAATATAGTTTATACAAAAGGCAAGTAAACAAAAAGTGGAAATCAAATAGTCCTCGGCCTACTTATGGAATAAAATATATACTATGTGGCATATATATGTACTTTATTTGGATAGAAATTTAGCTATGTATTGTTTTATCAATTCCCAACCTTCTGTAGCATAAAGATCTCCTTCAATTCTAGCTTTTTCATTTGTTAACATTGATATGTTGGCATCTTTTCTTGTCACTTCTAAACTCATTCCATCAAGATCACCTTGCATGTCCTTTGTGACAAAAATAAACATTTCAAATCTAAAAACTTTTATTTCAAAAATAAATTAGGACAGTTTAATAAGCTACTCTATTTTAGGTTTAATAGTTTACTCAACCGCAAGGGTCAATTTTAATTTTTTAGGTTAAATATTTATTAACCTTTAGTTTGTACATCATCTTGTCTGCTTCTCTTGACATTTTTGGATGAATATCGGTTGCTTTCTTTGCTTGTTCTCGCAAATATTGAGCTTCCAATTCCAAAAAATAAATTTGTTGTTGGAGGTTTTTGATATATTCTGATTCCACATCTTTCAAGGAGCTACTCTTTCTTTAAAATTAATTAAAAGTTAATTTTACTAATACTTTAAATTTAAAAATTTAAATAAAGTAAAAGTAAGTCAAAACTCTTTAAAAAGAAGACAAATCAAAGTAATATTACCCTTGTGAGAAGGCAGGAGAAAGTGTTATCTTTTTTGCATCTTTGCCTTTGGGCCTTTTCTCCTTGGAATATGATTCTTTACCTCTTTGTTCTGTAATAAAATATAAACTTTAATTGAATGCCCATTGATATCTTAAACGTTAAGTGTAAAAATGTTTACTTACTTGCTAACATTATTTAAGTTAGTCTTTTTGCGATTAGAAATTGCCTAAAAAGATGTATTGCAACTTGATACGTGCTACTGGTTGGTTTCTTTAGTTATTAAATGATTACAAAATTAGCCGGGTTCAATAATGTTTGTTTAAGTTTCTATTTGCACTGTTATGTCATACACACGAACGCGCACGTCTACAATCGCATAATCACCTTCGCGCAAGCGAACAATTGATTACACTAGTTGTCCTAGGTAACCATAAACATGCTATAAATCAATGTTAGTTTTTTTTCCAAAGTAAAAACAACTTGACCTAGTTGCTTTTTAGCATGTTTTGTAGTGTTATGTTGCACAAACTATTTTATAAAAAAAGCATTTTAAAGATGAAAAGCACTAAAGTTGATATTGTTTAAATGTGGTTTTGGGATCTTTTTAAATCCATATTCACATTTTAACTTTTGTTTTTGCAGTAAAAATAATTAATACATGCCGTATATGTATTTTTTTGTAAGTAAATAAAAAAATGTAATAAGTTTTTACTTAAAGTTTATAACAAACGAGGATAAAAATCATGATTTGTCTGACTTGACTGTTTGTTGTTTTGAATTTTATTTTTTGAACCTTCTTCTATTTTTAAAACTCTCACTAGTCTGACAGTCAACAGTCTTACGGACAATTTTGTTTTTTTTGATAAAACTTGCATTTGAGTTTGGTTAAATTATTTTTAATATATTGTAAGCCTAGTAACGGAATAATTGTAAACGGAAAAAGCATTATTAGCTAAATTCTTACAGTCTTATTTTGCCAGTCGTTAGTCAGTTATTTCTGTTAGTTTTGGATAAAAAAATACATATATTATTTAAGTCGTTTAATGTTTTAATTTATATATATTAATTTTATAGCTTGAATATTAAAATATTAAAACAAAATTTTTTTTTTATAATTTTTATTTTTTTATTTAATTATGTATAATTTTTTCAGATATTAATCATATTGAATTAAACGTTAAATAATGTCAGATAGCCCTGATGAATGCAAAGGAATTAAACGAAAATTGGAAGAAGAACAGAAAAAAATGCACAGTAAATAATATCTGTTTTTTTGGTGTAATGATGTTTCATATTAAACTTAAAAAACATTTTTTTTAATATGTTTTTATTTACATTTATTGTTTTAAGGTGAGAAAAAAAGAAAGAAAAAGGATAAAACTCGACCTCAACATTGTCCATTGTCTGAACGTCAGCAACTTGCTCTTCTGATGCAAATGACGGCAGAGAAAAACACAGGTATATAACTTTAAAAAGTCAAAAAATGTAGTAACAAAAATTATATTGGTAAAAAGTTCATCTTTTTAAAAATCTTTGGATTTAAAAATTGTTTTATAATTAATTTATGTATAATAAAAAAAATGTTGAATTTAATAATTGTTTTTAGAACAAACAACACCGCCACCTAGCAGTCGTAAAACCCCGGGAAGTAGTGGTAGGAAAGATAAAGTTAACAAACGTAACGAAAGAGGGGAAACACCGCTACATCTAGCTACAATAAGGGGAGATCTTAACACAATAACTGACTTAATTAAACAAGGAGCTGACATCAATATTCAAGATTATGCAGGTATTCTAAAAGTTACAATTTTTATTTGGCTTTTTAATTTTTTATATGTGTTTGTTATTTATATTTAACAGTTATTGCTTTTTTTTGTAATAAATAAAAAATACTGTATATAAATTAGTTTTTATATATATATACTTATTTTTACCTTTTTAAATTTTTAGGTTAAAAAAACATCATCGATCATATAAATTTATTGAAAAATTATTATTTTATTTAAGCCAATATTTTTATCTAAAGGCTGGACTCCACTGCATGAAGCTTGCAACCATGGTTACCACGATATTGCGAAATATTTGTTGGAAAGTGGAGCAAATGTTAATTCAAAGGGATTGGATAATGATTATCCTTTACATGATGCTGTTATCAACGGACACGTAGACGTAAGGGATTGTTTTGAATAAGTTTTAGAAATTTTAGGCTTTGTATTTTTATAGAGTGTTAATAAAAATACAGTAATCATCGAAAAAATTTCATAATTTTAAAATTATCTAAGAATTAAATCTCAAATTTTTGACTTTTTATTTTTTTGTAATATTTAATTTTTTTATCACAGCTTGTTGGATTACTACTTAAACATGGCGCCAACCCCCTGTTACCCAACAAACAAGGGGAACGACCTCTTGATCTTGGAGAAGATGATGAGATTAGTAAGATGATGAAGAACGAGATTATTTCAAGTGATGAAGAGGAAGAAAAATCTCCTGTTCATGCTGCTGTCTCAAGGAAAAACACTGAGTTAAGGTGTGAATTTTGTTGCAAGTTTAGTAAGATAAAAAATAAGTTTTTTTAATTTGTAATTTTTAATTACAGTTTTTTTTTTAAAAACTAATTTAATTGATTAAGACATCTTTTAAACATAGTTTTATATCTAGCCGAAATTAATTTGTTTGGAGAATTACCACCTCAAAATTTATCATAGAAAATCGTATTTATTTGCTTCTAGAACTGACTCTGAGTCAGACCGTTCTGATATTATCACAACAATAAAATCCAACAAGCATCAAGTTGGTGGTGCTAGTCGTGAGCTATTCAAAAATGTTCAAAGTACTGACAAGGAGAAAAAATCCTCATTCAACAAATCTAATTTATCTTCTTCTGAAAGTGATTCGGATATAAAAGAAAAGTCTTCCCATTTCCCATCCAAGTCCCTGTCCCTTGACATTTCTTCCTCTCAGGAGAAAATGAAGAAGAATAAAAATCATCGGAGTTTGTTTTCATCCACCACTGAGTCTTCAAGCGATTGTGACAACATAAAACAGTCTGGGTGAGTACTTATAATTGTGTGTATATATAATTTAAGCTTATACACACAAAAACACGCAGTGTTTTTTTTTACTTTATAGATATTTACTTTTTTGTTATTATTTTAAGGCATGGCCCACACAATGTCCGAAAACTATCATACAGCAGCGATGAAAGTAAAACCGCTTCTACTCCATTTGTATCAAGTAAAACTTCAGGCGAAAAACAAAAACCAATCCTTAATGTGTCTGCTGCTAAAAAATTTCAATCTGACGTTTACGATTTTTCACCATCGGCTGACGACTTTCTTAACACTTCGGATTCTATCAGTTTAAAACCAGACTCAAAGGATAAATGGAATCGTGGTTTGACAACAAAAACTTCATCAGGAATATTTTCCAAAAAACCATTGTTTCCACCAGCCAAGGTGTCTTTGCACAGAAAGAATTCGAAAACAGATCACGGCAATACAAAGACAGCTATAATAAAACCTGTTTCCTACAACGCTACACCTTACAAACAGTCATTCCATGAAACAACTGAAATGATGTTTGATCGAATATTCAAAAGTCCAACCCCTGACGACACTCCAGCAAGTCAAATAGCATCTACATCACTTAATACTACCACACAAAGCAACACTACATATTTATCAGAGCCTAAAATCAGTAAACCTATGACTTCGCACTGGGGTTCAGTTTTGACATCTACAACAGTAACATTAGCCACATCGCAATCTAAACCTTCTGGTTATACCAGTACTACTCCGATTTCTACACATTCCTCAAGTTTGGTGCCTAAATCAGCTGTTGCTATTACATCTCTGCCTGCCAGTACTCCTGCTTATTCTACTGCTAGTGTAAAAAGTGATGTCAAACCTAAGAGAAGGTCAACAGATGCCGAACAAGTGGATAATATCTCAGGAAAAAATTTGACTTTGTCTGCGTCTACTGATAATCAAAATCCGAAAACTTCTGAAATTATTTCTGAGAATAAATCTGTGGCAAAGGTTATGAAAATGGATATCAGCAAGGAGAAATTATTTAAAACTGTTTCAGACCCGGCGAAAAAACCTGTTGTAAAATCAACTACTTCTGATATTAAAAAGACCGCTGCCATTACCCTAAAATCAATAACTGTCAAAAAAGAAGCTAAAATTGAGCAAAAAAGGTTATCACTTTCTTCCGATTCAAATTTTTTGAGTGATATTGAAACCGTATCTCGCAAAAGAGAACAAGAGAAAAATTTAAAGCGAAAAAAATTGCTGCAGAAAAAGGTTAAATCAGTTACAAAAGTTGAAGAGAAAAAGAATCCAAAACTCAAGTTGATGGAGTCTGAATGGCTAGGCACCCCAACTGACAAAACCGAAAAACTGACCAAGCATAAGAGGATGCAGAAAAGTACCCCTAAAAGACAGGACAGTGTGGATAGCAACTTAAGTCAACTTCCTCAGATGACAGATCTCATAACACACATGGATCCGAGCTTTGCTGTACCCAAGCCTGTTAGCATTGACTTTGCAGAAACAACTACATCAAGAAGATTTAGCTCAGATATACTGCATAGTACGGCTTCATCTGTTACTTTGACTCCTGTTCATAATACAACTATGTTGCCTAGGCCGTATATAAAACCTTCTATACCAGTGTCTGAAATGAAATATATTCCACCAGTATTGCATGATAATAATAGCAATATTATACCAGCTTTAAATTTTTCTGCTCTAAGTGCAACTGCAATAAGCTCGGAAATTACAACACCATCTTTACAACCAAATGCTCAGATCCAAAACAATTCATCATTTGCAGTAGCTGAAAAACAAACTTCAAAACCTGGCTCAACAAATCCAGTTCTTTCAATGAAAGCAAATACATCGTCACCTCAACCAATTATTGTCGAAGAAAATTCTTCTGTTACATCTTCTGTTGTAGCTAGCTGCTCAAGTCAACCTAAACAAGAAAATATCAAGGAAATTTCTGCTCATAGTGATACAACAGAGCTTGTGAAAGGTAATAATGCTAATGAACCAGCCTCTGAACAGTCTGAAGATACAGTAGACAAAGAGCCAGAGCCAGAAACTGAAATTTCAAAGAAACAAAAAATGTTGCAGGAATATATTAAAGAAAAGTAAGTGTAAAACTGTAATTATTAATTGAAATATCTGATTTATCTTGTTGTGAGTTGCCAGCAGATAAAATTAAACTTTAGACTTTTGTCAGTAAAGTCAATTTTAAATACTCTAACTTATAAGTGAGAAAACATTTTCTAAAATTGATTTTTTTTTAGATTGGCGACTGGTACTATCAGTTTTAAGCCTGTTAAAAAGAAGCTTCCAGTTTATATTCCAATGGAAAAACTACTGGAGAAGGAAAAAGTTTCTAGACTTAATGTGTATGACGAAAGAGCTGCTATACAAAAACTTGTGTTTGAAAAACGAAAGCGTTTTACAACTGTTATACCTCAGGTAAAAGTGCTTTATAATTTGTTTATTGTGCATAACAAAAGCTTATATACAATCTATTGTGACGGGTTTTTGTTATAGCACAGTAGAGAAGGTGCAAAAAGTTTTGGGTCCTAATATTAATTTCAATTGCTAAAATGTTTTTTAGTATTTTATTATTGAATTTTTTTGTTTTTTTTTGCTTATGTTAAATACTACTTGTCAGGTTATTTTTTGGCTAAATAACAGTATTCATTTTACAAGTAAAACACCTAAACTTTATCTAACCTATTCACATGTGTAGTTAATACAAATTAAAACATCTTGTTCTTAGGCCCCGCAATATTATTGGGAATATATGACTTTCACTGGCGGGTATCTGCTCAACAATTGCCAGGCAAGTCATCTATCCGTGCCCGTATTAGCCGCACCACCTTTCTTATGCGATTCTATGAGTGAATTATTTAATGCACACGAGACACAGCGTGTTAGGTTGAGGGTACAGCATGCAATACAACGGGAAAAATTGATCATCTCTTGTGAGCAAGAAATAATGAGAGTCCATTCAAGAGCTGCTAGAACAACGCTTAACCAGCAGGTGAGATGTTCAGCTTACAATACCCCCCAAACTAAGATTAAATAGGTCTTTTGGTATGGCAATATGTAAGGCCTTTAACATATTTTTTATAGGGTATCGAACTTATTTTATAGGGTATCGAACTTATGATCTTGAACCTTAACTAGCTGTTATATAAAACAAAAAGCACTTTTTATTTACACGAAATCTTTGATTTATTTATAATTTTTTTAATATTTGCATTTTTTGTTATTTAAAGGAACCTCTTAGCGCATGTTCGTTTTTTATGGATAACGAGGTTTACTACATGCCACGTGCCACCAATCCAACCGATGGCGCGCCACCAAAGGCCTCCATAAGAGATCGCTTTAACGCCAGAATGTTTTTGTCGTGGTTGCAGGTAAATGACGTCATTAATTCGTCATTTTGTTTGTTGTTGAGTGTTATGATAACAATATAACACGTAGCGGATATGTTTTTAACGATAATCGATTATGTAATAAATGAGTTTAATACTTTGTATAACCACGCGTTTAAACTGCTATTGTGTGGATTAGAAAGGACTTTTTGCAATGTCCTTCTGTACATTTTTTTAACTATTTTTAAAAAAACTAATTAAAATTTAAAAAAAAAATTTTTCGTTTAAATTTTGATACTATTTGCCCATTCTCCAAAACCTCTTTTGAATTTTCTATGTTATGTAATATAGGATGTTGATGATAAGTATGATAAAATGAAGAGTTCTCTACTAGCTCGACAGAGACATGAAGCTGAAGCCATGTTTGCTGTTCAAAAAACTGAGTGGATAATGAAACTGCAGGTAATGTTGCAATTTTTTAAGATTGCTTGTGGGATAAAAAATCCCTAATTTTTACATTAATATTTTTGTGTAGGAATTGGATAATGGTCACCGTACTATAACATCTGATGAAGTAAACGACTTACATGTTCCTATGGTGAATATTGCTGACGACTTTGACCTTTTACCCGCTTGAATTTAACAAAGTTTCTTATTTTTCGTAAAATGTTTAGTTCCGAAGGTGTAGTTTCAATAAAATATTTTCGTTCTATTTGATTTTATTCGAAAAATATAAAGAAAAATATATAAGGGCGATAAATATTCAGAAACATTTACATAAAATTTGATGTAGAGTAATAACGGAAAAAAACTAAGGAAAACGTTTAGGTTGTAGTTAGATGATTGGATTTCGTTTTAGACTTGCTTGATTTTGAAGGAAACTTTTCGTTTTGTTGGCATGTTACAAAATGCGAGAATATCTTAAAAATTCTAACAAAAAAAGAAAAGTCAAAGTAAGGCCGACAGGAAGGTATAGTGGTTAGAAAGAACACTCCCTACACATAAGGCCTCGGTTTCGATCCCCAGTGATACATAAGGCCTCGGTTTCGATCCCCAGTGATATCATGCTGTAGCGCCCTTAAATAAGGCGCTATAAACAGTATAAACTCCTGTTTAGCCAACCCTTAATCATCGGGCAATTATAATCTATAAATTCCCAAACTGCTAAAGGCAACTCGAGACTGGATCGGAGTAACTGTTGTTACTTTATGTTTACGTCGCTCATCCCACATCGAGGATAAAGATATATACAAAAAAGGGGCCATATAAAATAATTATAGGCATTTTTACGTATGAATCGAAATCTCACCTTTTATATTCTGTTCTAAATTGCACATTCATTGCAGCATAGATAATAGGATTAAGCATACAGTTTAACCAAGTCAAGTTGGAGACCGCCATAAATATTGTTGGCATTAATGTGTTCTCCATGTTATCGTAATTATACACCATATTTACCGTGTAACTATATAAATGAATACAATGTTATGTTTAGTCAGTGTATGAACATATATTTAAGTCTAGGAAAATATAGGGTTTACCTTGGAATAACGCAAATACCGAACGCTAGGCAAACAACAATGCTCATGTAGATAAGTTGACTTTGAGCTTTTGCATGTAAAACAGAAATTCTTCTTTTTTGTAAAGTCTAAAATTTAAGTTAAATTTAAATGATCTTAATTTGTTTGGATATACGTTTTATTTTACTTACTGGAGATTTTATAGCATCCAACACAGCATTCGAGAATGTTCGAATTCTTACAGCAGAAGAATGAAGCGGTTTCAATGTTTGACTTCTGTTTTTACTGAAAAAGGTATAGAACTGGTTACAATTGTAATCAGCAACAGAACCTACATACAGGCTTTGATAATCTGTTTATTTGATAAAGCCTAACTTGTTACACTTTTTGGCTTCAGCAACAATGCATGCAACTAAATGCAAATTGCACACTATCGGTTATGTATCTAACAGAATAACTTTTAACATTACCTGGTGTTTGGAGTGTATGTAGAAGGCACTGAGAATGTATTGCTTCTTGCTTTTATATTTCGACTGGAATGCCATTGACTCATCTGACTTGGAATGGACAATTGATTAGGGCGCTTCGTTTTCTCGACTACCAGTTTGTATTGGAAACTTGTCGTCTCTTTCAGTGGTATTTCAGTAATCGTATGGAAGTTTGATATTGTTACTGAACGTCGTTTGGTATTAGGTACCGGTTCTTGAGATTTTGATATGGAATTAATGTATTCAACGGTTTTTGCACGACATAAAATAGCTTTTTTAGTTGCAATGGACTGTTTTCTTAAAACGGGATACGCAAAGTTTTCATCTGAGTTGGTTTTGGACAGGTTAAGTTGAGGCAAAGTGAAACTTTCTTTGTTTGGGGGTGGAAACTCTATAGGACTTAAACCAGAGTTTTGATTTTTCTTTAGCATTGAAGCTACTGTGTTATCGCTTGGAGAATTTGGAACTTCAAACCTAGCATCTCTACCATGGAAAGGATTCGTATTTGCTTGCTGGCTATGTGTTGTTGAACCGCTTAACTTTGGAAATGGGCTTGAAGATTTGCTGGTACTTAATGGAAAAGGTGTAGAGCTGTCATTGAAAAACATTCCCTCTATACCTTAAGAAATTTTTTGTTAATTTTCTCAAGTTATACTATGGCTAATAAGTATGGATAAAAAGGTTTACCTGTCTTGGACGGGTTGTCAACTTTAGCATGACTATTTTTAACATTTTGATAGATTAGAAAGTATAGAACAGTCATTATCATAAACGGAGTAAGTTGGAACAGAGAACGAAGTACCAGTGAGTAAATGTTAGAAAATCCGCTTTGTCTGAAAAAAATTACTAAATATAGACAATATATTTTGTCAATGTTCTAAGTTTTTTTTACCTTTTGTATGTACATAGAAGTAATGTCTCATTCCAGCCTAGGCCTTGAAGGAAAACAAGTGCGCTTAGGCAGATCGGTGCGAACATCCATATAAAAGCGACACAAAACTTTAGTCTTTTTCGTGAGAAGAAAATTTTGTAAGTTGTTCTCGGTCTTGTCACTTGAAGATATCTAGATTATGTAAAAAAATACAAAATTCAAGTAAGACAATATTTGTTTAAACTATTATTTGTGAGGCCAAGCACTAATATCGAAACAGAAACTTTAAATGAAATTAGATTATGACTAAAGTTTCTATATATTTTTGCTTACCTATTTATGGAGATAATTACTAAGTTAGTGGCTGAGGTATATTGAACAGAGTAATAAAAGAATGAAAATAATGAGCAATTTCGATGAGGTAACATCCACTTCTGCGCTGTATAACCTTCAAAGCAACAACAAATAACTAACCAAAAATAAAAAAAACACAACAACATTAAAATCTAACAATATTTACCATATATTACAAGCGGTAATATTATCGCAGCTGTACAAAAGTCAACGATTGCTAAGTTTACTATCAGTGTATTAAAAGTGCTTCGCATTTTTTTGTTTGTTGCAAATGCTAAGATTGTCATCAGGTTGCCTATAGTTCCTAAAATAACACAATCATATTTTTTTAAACTATGTGTTTGTTTATATGATAATATATATATTTATAATGTACATAATTAATAGTGGTGTGTTATAAATTTATACCATGTCTTTTATATGTTAAATCCTCCTGTTTGTATGGATTTTTTCTTTTTAGTTTTGTTTATATTTTAAACTTGTATATTTAGTTTAAGAAAGGCTGTTGCTCTATAAATATATATTGTAAATATAAATTTTTTTATAAATTAAAAGTTATTAAATTACCTGATAAACATGTTAACGTCCCAACTAATATTCCGAGAAAGCGAAAGTTATTGGCTTCCATATTGGTTGAATTCTAATCAAAGTAAGAAGCTAAATTTCTCATTTTAAATTTACAAACATTTTGAACTTGTTTTTAAAATGCTACAACAAGTTAGCCATTTCCTAGGCTATAAATTAATTTTAAGCATTATCTTTTGTTAAATCTCACATCACACGCTTTTAATTTATTATTTATTAAACGTAGATTAAAAAACTAAATAATGCGAATTAGCACAAATTATCTTAATAGCAAAGTCGATAATATTAACTTATAAGACTTATGGTTGTGTTTAAATACAATAGATATTTGTTTACTACTTGGAAAAAAATGTAGTAATAATAGTTATATCATTAGTCTTAACGTAGGTGGTACAGTCCCACCTATTATTTTTATGACGTTTTAATTTGGAGCAAATGAAAAGTAAATCAAAATTCCCAAGTTATTCTTAAAGTTATGTATTTTAAAGTGACACCAGTTACACCCAGTCGGGATTTTTTAAACTCATGGTCATTTAAAAAACGAAATTAATTTATTTAAAATACATTGTTTATTAATTTATATTTTAAACTTCCAAACTAAATGTACGAATATATAATGTATTTACGGTTTTAATATATTCACACTATTTTATTTTTTTTTTAAAGCTACTGTTTGTTTTTTGCAGAGGATATTTTTTGTTTTTTATTTTATAACCCACAAAAATATAAAAAATGACAACGTATTTCTATTAATTTAAAACAAAAAAGCCAATTTAATGTTTTTAAAATCAACGTAAAAAAATATATATCCTGAGTTAGGGGAATCACCTCGTTACCCGTTAAAGCACAACAATTAGAAAAACGCAAATTGCTCGCAAAAAATAAAAGAGAAAGAGAGGAGAAGTGGAAACTTACTCAAAGTATTCCGAATGTTGACGTCCTGCGTTGTTTATTTCGCTATTTTTTCCATCCGCATTTTATTTAGTTTGGGAAAGTTTATAAATAGTTACCGGCTCCCCAAAAGAATGTAAAACTGATGTTATTCATGTACATGTGAGTGTGACTTGATTACAAATAAACGTGCTGACGAAAAATAATAACGGTGTGACATACCGGCCTAACGGTATTTTAGTGAAGGAGGCTATATAAGTAAAACCTGTCAGCCTGTAATGCATAGGCAATAACAACAAATTGCCAAACATACAATAAGCTTATGACAGTGTAGGTAGAAATGGTTTACGTGATTATGTCACGTAGCCATAGCAGTCTGCCAGTTTAGAAATAAAGTATCATTTAAATTGATCAAATTAAATTAATTTGTTGTTGTCTAAATTTTCGTTTTATTAAAGTTTGCTTATATTTTATGTGTATAAATATTAATTTTTAAAGTTAGTAAACTAGTTGGTAATGGACAATGGTCATACTAGTTTTAATATAGTTGGTATGTACATAAATTAATTAGTTTTGTTTTATTTACAATCTTAGGCAATTTTCTTTTTTTTCAAAAAATATTGTTCTGTAATTTCTTTAAAAAAAACTGTAAAATGAGACTTTTACATCGATTGTTACAAGCCAATTTACATAAAGCGCATATCAGCAAAGAGAAATCCCTTCAGCATATGATTGAACATTACAGCAGATTCTCACCAAGTCCTTTATCTTTACGACAATTTTTGGATTTTGGTAACCTTACTATTTTTTGTTAAAAAGTAGTGGAATGCTGTTACCTTTATTGTAATATTAATTCATATTTTTTTTTAAATGTTACTTGTTTAGTAGATTTGGGTTTTATTTAAAGTTTAAATCCTTGTTTACTTGTATTTTGTATATTTTAATGTCGGGTAATAATAATATTTAAATATACTTTGTTTTTTAAATAGTTGTTATTTTTAATTTTTCGTCATTTAATTTAGCTCAAAAAACTGGAGATGAGAAAACTTCATTTACCTGGTTAAGACAAGAGTTACCAACCAGGCTCGCAAACATGGTTAAGGTAAATAAACCTTAACCTATATATAAAAAGATAGACTTTGATCTAGTTATGTAATGTTATATTTCAGTCGAAATAGCAAACATTACATTATGTTGACATTTATTTGTTTAAATAATCGCAAAAGATCAGGAATATATATATTTTTAAAATTTTTGATTTTAATTAATAACTTCTATATTAAAAATACTTTTCTCCATTAGCCTGAATTGGGTTTTAAATTATTTTTTAACAACTTTTGATTAATCGGCATGTTAAAACTGTATACAGTGCTTTTGTGTTATTATTTTGGACTTTGCCCACTTGACACCATTCATTAAAGCCGATGTTTGCACAATATTGACTTTGGGTGGAGCCATCATATTGCCACATTGTTAATTCAGCAAACAAATACTAAAAATAAATTATCATCTTGTTTACCACTGTTTGATGTGCTCTTTTGAGAGGTTATGTTTCATTTTCTAAACCAAAATTAATTGTGTTGAATAATTATAATATTTTTTTTCAGAAATTTGCATATTATATTGTCATCAATCACATAAACATTATGTCATTACCCTCATAACCTTTAATAATTAATTTTTGTTGCAGGAAATGAATAGGTTACCAGATTCCTTGCTTGCTATGCCTTCTACAAGTTTGGTAACATCCTGGTATAAACAATCCTTCCAAGAAGTTATTGATTTTGACAAAAATAAAACTGATGTGGCCAGCATAGAAAGGTTTGGTTTTTACATCTTGCTACACAAAATGCAAAGTTTAAAAATCTTTATTTGCATATAAGTAATGATGTCAATTTGTTTTAGTTATCAAAATATGATAAACTTTTAAACTTTTGTTTTAACAGCTAGCGTTTAACTCTTTAATTATGAAATATTGGTTTTCTTGCTATTATCTGTAAATGACATATACTACATGTCATTACTAAAAGTTATTTTTAAATCACTCAAATTTAATTTTTTTTTTTTAGGTTTCACACTGTTTTACAAGGTGTTATTCAACGGCACAGAAATGTTGTGGAGACCATGGCACACGGAATAATGGAATGGAAGGAAAGATGTCACGGCTCGAAGGAAATTAGTGACGACTACCAAGATAAAATTCAATATTTTTTGGATCGTTTTTATACAAGTCGAATTGGGATTCGAATTTTAATTAATCAACATAGTAAGTTGTGTCAATTTTATTAAATTTGAATATTTGTGTGTTAATATATTAGCAATAGCTTAAATTTTATTGCTTTAATTGCACCGGTTTTTGTTTATGATCTATTTACTTTTTATTATTATGAGGCTGTCAAAATTTTTGTCTTAATTTTGCAGTTTTATTGTTTGGCGATGCAGCAAAGAGTTCATCCAATCTTTATGGCACAATCGAACCTGGTTGTGATGTTAAACTAGTTGTAGAAGATGCCTACGACACTGCCAAGTTTTTATGTGAACAATATTATCTTGGTGCACCAGACCTCAAAATTAAAGTTCAAAATGGTAAGAATCACCGGCAATAACCTTATACGTTTGTTTTGCTATCTAGACTGTTGGGTTTCTATATATATACTGTATCAATATTGGCTCGGTGGCTGAAATTAAATGTTATCAGTTGATCAAACATTGGGTTTGTTTTTGCCGCAGGTTTCTGCAAAGTGAAATTAGTTATTTAACCTCATTTCACACTTGTCTTATTGTTTTGATATTTTTTGTTAAGAAGTATCAAATTTCTCTTGTTTAAAGAATAGGGGTTTTGTGATACAATATGATGGTTGTAAAACAATATTGTAGTATTAAAGTATCACTCTTTAAAACAGCATAAAACTTTGTGATTTGCAAAGTTCATGTTTTTGCTGACTTAGGCTTTTATAAATTAAACATTTTTGTTTTTAGATGTTGACAAGGTTGATAATGTGGATATTATTTATGTTCCTTCTCACTTACATCATATGTGTTTTGAAATATTTAAAGTAAGTCAAAATTTAAATTTAAATTAAATGAACTGAATTTAGAGTGTTTTAAACAGAAATCATTACTTATTTTTAATACTTTTAAACTATCTTTTTTAATACCTTTTTGTTAAATACATAATTTGCCACATCCTTAGAATGCCATGCGAGCCACAATGGAACGATACCCTGACGACGTAGAGGTACCTCCAGTCGAAGTTTGTATCACAAAAGGAAAAACTGATTGTGCAGTGAAGATATCAGATAATGGTGGTGGTGCATCAAGAGAAAAGACTAGTCGATGGTTTGAGTATTTATATAGCACTGCCCCCAGGCCCCCAAGAAGTGAAGACGCTAGAGTAACCCCATTGGTAAGTAGATCATGATAACTGTATTTTAAATTGTTCGGATTGCTAAATTTTGGGTTATTTTTGGACACAGTAATGTATAGCATTGGTAAATTCATTTTTACTTTAACACGGTGTGTACATGGCATTAAATATGTTTAATTTGCAGTCATTTTTATTTAAGTCTTGATTTACTAATTAATAAGGGCACTGTTGAATTGTAGGGTTAGTATATCCAGTAGTATTATTTCCGCTTGTTTAAAAAATGCTGCAGGTTTATAAGTTGTTAATACTATTTTAAATTGTGCAGGATCTTCACTAGTAGGTTTTATTTTATACAAAGTACTAAGATCTGACCCATATTTTAGTTTATTTAAATTTTAAATCAAAAAAATAGGCTGATATTTATATAAAAGACGCGTTATATTTAGCTTGCTTTTTTATTGGCTTAATGTTTTATTGCATAGTTTAAACTCTATTATAATATTATTTTTCGTTTCCGGTAAAAATTTTATTCAAGAATCTTAATGTCATTGTCTGCTATTTTGAATTAAGATCCAAATGATTTTCGTGAATAATTGAACGAAATACATTTTAAATTACTTTTTATCGATTAAAAATTTTCGCTTGTCTAATTTATATTAGTTTAAAACTAAGGATAAGAAATAACTTAAGTTTTTATCGAGTTTTTATATCTTTTTAACTCATTTTAATGTTAATTTTGATTTAAAATTTGCTATGGTAATTAAATTTTTAAGTAAGTTTGTTAAGGATGACATTTATGTAATTCCCATAAAGAAAAATATCGATTATCATTTTTGAATCATTGATTTTGAAATGTCTTTTGCTCCTATTAAACACGTACCAAAATTGTATTAATATTTATTTTAACTCACATTTTTATTACTTTTAATTACTGATTAACGATGTTTTTATTATACCAGGCTGGTTTTGGCTACGGTCTTCCAATATCTCGTTTATATGCTCGATATTTAGGTGGTGATTTACAAATTCAATCTTTGGAAGGATATGGTACCGACGCATACATTTATTTAAAGGTAAGCAGACACTTAACTTTTTTAAGCGTACCAGTAAAAATTGAATCTGTTAAAGCTATTTATTTTATTTTACAAAAAAAGTACGCTATGCCTCCATCTATAAAAATACGAAATATATTACTTTTATTACTTTATATTATAAGGGGGACATTATGTACATGAATAGAGCTAGGTAACTCTAAAGTGTAAATAGTGTTCTCTGTTAAAATCTTACATCATAAATTTAATAACTGGAGAAAATAGGTTAAACGTAAAGCTAAAGTAAATACAAGGCAAAAATATCATGTTACTAAATAAAAGGCACCATGTAACAGTTTAGGCAAAATAATAAAGCTACAATTAAAGAAAAAGGCAAATAAAACTATTTATTAAAATATTTATGCAGTTTTTAAATCGTAGGATTAAAAATTTGTAAAATTTGACTTCGAAATTTAATTTTAATTTAGTCTCTGTCTACTGCCGCCGTTGAAATCGTCCCAGTCTTTAATAAAACAACAACAGAACAATATAAACGACCTCATTTAACCGGTGACTGGGTTGTACCAGCAAATCAAAGGCACAAAAACCCGTTTCACAAAGGAAAAAAACATTGGTGAACAAAAAAGGTCAAGTTTTTAAAGATACTGTTTTAATCACGTGTACATATATACCCTAAGTGTGCAATCGCTATTCTACTATTTGTTTTATTTCGTCCTATTTTTATTATTTTGCTCTGGTTTTTAGTTTTATAAACGGGCTATTTAAAAAAGAACGTATTCTTAATGCTTTGTAGAGTATTTCTATTATATATGACATATATTTTATTTCTCTTTCTATTGATGACCTAAATATGTGTATGTGTTTTAAAAGAAATTACCTTTTTAAAAAATCTCAAAATATGTGTGTCTGCATGGTGTTTTAAGCTGAAAAGAACTTTTTAATTACTCTTTTTAGGATGTAGGTTTCGAACTAGCTTAACGAAGTTTAGAACAGCAGGTTTTTCTTGGTGGCTTTAGCTATTAATTGTTGAGCCGTAATTATTACCCTGTGTGTAATATTTTTTTCCTAGAATGTTATGTTCGTTTTAAGATGTTTCAATCCAAATAAAGAACCGTTTAATAAATTTCCGTGACTTTCGATTTAGAAAGATCAAAAAAAGGTTTAAAAATTTTGATTGTTTAAAATCTGTATCAAAAACTTAATTTGATTTAACAAAACTTCTTATAAAAAAAATTGATGTTTTTTTCGTTAATGGTTCTTTAAAAATCTATCATATACATTTACACTATAAAATTCCTTGCGCAAAAATTGTTCTCCCGTTAAAAAATATGAAGATCTATCTTCCGTACTCCTCTGCTTCATCTTCGTACTCATCGTCGCCTTCCGAGCACATCTTTGATCTGCAGAATATCGGAAGAATGACAAGACTAATTCCCCAGAAAACGATCCCAATCCAGAAAACAATTTGAAAGCCGATATAGGCCGGGGAAGAATCGTCTACAGTTACCTAACAAAATGCATTAAAGTTGATGTGTTTTGTTTAGTAGTAGCCTACTTTAAGTTAAACTTCAAGAAAAATTTGGAATTTATGGTAAGCTATACATGCTCAAAATGAACATGAGTGGTAGGCTTATGATAAGGAAATAAAACTGGTTGCAAAACGGTGCAAACTTACCGGCAAAACTTCATAAATGATGACTCCAAATAAAGGCGTGAATACCATGATTGGAAATAAGATCAACCAGCCAGTAAATTTGATCATACTTGCATACCAGGGATCTTTTTGGTCGTGTATTATCCACAACGTAACTATCCCCATCATGAAGCAGTCGTACAGTTTAAAAACAAAACTGATCTGAAATATAAATATATTGGGTTAGTTTGGCAGTTGGTAACTCAATATTATTACAACAGGCAAGTATTCCAGCACCTAAGGCTGTCCAGGTTTGGTTTATATAGCTTATTATGCATCTTACCACAGCAGCAAGCGTCCAGTTAAGGGAGTGAGTTGGAAAGTATTCCCCATATTGCAAGTTCCATGGTTCCACTCCTTGGCAGTAACTTGTTACTCGACATAGAAAACATCTACAAAACAACAATATTTTAATATTATATTTAAAAAAAATAAGCCCAATATAATTCTAAATTACTTGCAACATCCAGTTTGAATATTAAGTTGCATTATCTTTGTTTAGATCCTGTTATTATGCAAAAAATTGCTTGGTCTAAATATATTCTTGTTGTGGACAACTTTTTAAAGGCGCTTTTATACCATAACGTAAAAAGCAATTAGGTTTAAACAACATAACAACAATTTATACCTCAAGCCACCAAATCCACTTTGTACTGCGAACACGTGAGCAGTTAAAGAGGTTGAAATCATGTATAAGATAAATGTCAACAGAAGATACGACGACCAACTTTGATTTATAAAGATCTCACAACGCATTACAATAGCCATCATGAGGAAAATGAAGCCTCCAATAGTAAACATGTAGAATAAAGCTTTCTGATATCGCCTCAGAGCATCGTAAATGGTATCATACCAATCCATTTTGTTTTCCTCGTGATATTCCTTGTGCAAGTTCACAAAGTAGCGCAGACTGTAACAAAATTCACCTTCGATTCTGTAGTTGACCGGCTTTTCAGTTACATTTCCTAAAGTTGTTAAATCTTCAGTAGTATTTAACGCAGCCATTTGGGTTGTTTTAACGGTGTTTGGTTGTGTGAGGTCTACAATACTTGTTGTTAAGTTAGTATTAGCTTGACTTAATTTCGTAGTAACTTCAATAGACATTGTGCTGATTTCTGTAAGGCTTTGGACTCCTGCTGTTGTTAATGATAGAGCTGTAGTTTCTGTAAGAGTTTTTTCGGTTGTCATGATTTCTGTAGAATTGACGTTATCTAAATTTATGAAGTTGATAATTAAATAAGTATGCATATCACCATTGTGGTACCTTATGTTGAGGACATGTCTTTTTTTAGTTGCATTAATCACAAATGTAAATGTTACCTGTGCCGTTTATGTCTCTCTTTGACCGTTGACGCACCCAGTATTCTACCTAAAAAAGCAATTGCAAAGTTTGGTAGAATATTATATACACGGTATCTAGTTACCAATTTTTGTTTTAGGCATATCCTAAAAAAACATTCTTCTGTCTATTTTTATAAATTACATATATGTTCATTTGTTAACTAGTAATCAAATTTAACCAACCAACTACGTCTAGTTCTATAACTTTAAGTGTTTATACAGTAAAATTAGAATAATCTATGATATAATGAAAATGTTATATCCATACCCTGCTCATAATTGAATTGGGATGTGGATGTGTATAATCATATAAAAAGGCGCCTCTATCAAGTTCTGAGATGTTGTTTTGATCTAAATCGTTTACATACTTCAGTCCTCCGTCCAGCACATTAAGTCCAATGATAATATCGCAAGCATAAACAGCAATGGGAATAAAGATAGCAATCTTTACAGCAATAATGATTAGAAGTGGTGTTGATCCTTTTACTTTGGCTAGATAGCCAATTTTCTATAAAAACAATTAAAACAAAAATTACGAATTTTATGCGATAGAACTCGTATAAAACAATTTAGGATCCATAAAATTATAATTATTACATGCGAAAATTATAGCTTGTTTGATTTTTCTGAAATAGCCCTACCCTACGGCAATGGAAAAAAACAAAGAATAATGAGTAACTAGATTGGTTATGTTGGTAATTCTTTTTGTGGTTTTACTTTTTTGTTAGGTTGACTTTTTAGATCTTTTTCACTTGAAACTGATATTCTTCCTTCCTCTGCGTCCAACGATGTATCTGCAACCAAAATGATTAAAATTTTAGTTGTTATCATATTCTTGTCAGGATTAGGTAATTACCTTTCTTTATTTTGAAAATGTTGATTATTATTAATACGTTTAACCGTAATTTACCAGTCGATGGCGACTTTTCGTCTTCGCTTTCCTTTTCTTTCTTCTTTTTGCGTTTCTTTTTTGTGTTTTCCTTGGAATCTTCAGGCTACAAATAAAAATATTTTTAAATAAAGTTAATGCACTGATTATTGTGCCATACTTTTTAAAGTCCAGGGCTAAATTTCATTTGTGGTTGTAACATCGTTAACTAAGTTCTATATGATAATTGCTATCTAGCATTAACACCAGTACTAAAACTGTTGCCACAAGATTTAATAATTTATATACCAAAGAAAACTTGTAACCCGACAGATTTAACACAATTAAACTAATATAAGAAGGACAAATTAATTTTATTTATTTTAAATTTTGATTTCTTACTTCTACTTCAATTTCTGTTTCCATTCCATCTTCACTGAAGCCACTTGATTCCTTTGGTTCTTCCGGTGCACTTTCCAATGCGCTGTCGTCTGCAAACAAAATATCTTAAATTAAATCAATTAAAAAATCAAAACAAGGATTTTTTTAAATATTTTGTAGTCTTAATGTTTTTAAGTAAGGTGATAAACAGGTGAAATGGCAACTATTTAAGTTGTTTAAAAAAAAGTATAACTATAACTGTTCTTAGCCTAAATTTTGTTAAAAATAAGTTGTTACCTATAATCTTTTGATCTGAATTTTCATTTTCTTGATTTATTTTCGTCATTTTTAAAGTCTTGGTTAAATTACAAACCTGACTTTACAAAAACTTAACCCTTTAAAAAATAAATTTGTAAGTTCAGTAAACTAACTTTGCTTTTCTTACATTTTCCATTTTAATTATAAACTAACTTTGCTTTTCTTACATTTTCCATTTTAATTATGTTTATACAGTCAGTTTAAATCTGAAGCATTAAAGTTTATTCTAACTGTTTTTAACACAATTTCTGCGTTAAAATTAAGATCTTTTTAGTTAATATTGTAACTAAAGTTGACTAACTTAACAGAATATAAAAATTTGGTAAACGGTCCTAAACTAAAGAATTTATTTTGTTACACAACAAATCCTTACAAATTTTGTGCATAAGATTTCGTTGAATTTATTTTCTTAATACTTTTCAGTTTGTGGCCAAAATTGATCGCTTAACCTGTGTGCTTAGTTGTAATGTACACGTTTTTTCCGACGACGAAACAGCGCGATGAAGCCGCGGGCGTTTTACTTTTTGGCGATTGGAGCACGATATAGTGTGACGTCATAATATAAAAGTTGTCTAACCGGTCATGTGTTGCCAATTTTTGGCTTGAGCCGTTTTTGTTGAAAGATGATTAGTTGGTATTATTGTTTAAATAGAAAGTCTTGAACTTTTTTTATTAAATCAGGTCAGACAGACTTATTTAAGGTCATATTTATAATCTACTTCTGTTTAGACTAAGCAGAGTAGGCCAGCTAAATTAATATTAACTTAAAGCAGTTAACTTGGCAGGAATGATATAAAACTACTATACATTTTTATATTCTTTGTACTTTTAGAATATGTTTGAATAAAATGCCAAAAACTGTGTTTAAAAACTTAAAAGCGTTAAAGTTACCAGTTCGAAAAAATAAGGCTGAAGAGAAATCAAAAACTGAAAATTGTAAAACAAAGAAAGAACACAAGTTTAAAGGTAATTTTTTAAGCAAAATTAAAACCTTACTGTCTTTAAAAATCTAGAATATTTTTATAAAATTATTTACTCTTTTTTTCCGTTTAGGTATTCGAAAACTAATACCTGCTGCCATGGGTAACATCACTTCGCAACGTCATCATCAAACTTACGTCATTGAGAATGAAAATGACTATGCAACTGGGTTGATGACCAAGCTAAACGAGTTGCGGGAGCATGGAATTGGTTGTGATGTCACAATTACGGATAGCGAAATAGGAGCTGCGCACAAAGTGGTTGTGTCCTATAACAAAACTCTTTTAGAGGTATTATTTGTTTTCTCGTATAGGATTAAAAACACCTTCAGTAACACACACCCTTTAATAAGGGCCTCCTTGTCACAGGGTAAACTAAAGGGTGTGATAAAGTAATATGTAGAAAAAAAATCAAATGGTAATATAATGAAAAAAAATTTTTTTGGTAAACTTGCTACTAGTCAGAGGAATTCTACCTAAGTATTTAATTTATTTAAAACTCGTTTTTTAGATGACTGAATCAAAGACAATTGTTTTAAAAATAAATGATCAGACTGAACATAATGAAGACAACGTGGAAGTAAATGCAGAAAATGGTGAATACAACTTTACAATAATTATAAAAACATTAAATTAAAAAAAAAAACAGAAATTAAAGACTTTTATTTTATTTACATATTTAGATAATGAAGGATCAAACGTAGATCCAGTTGTCAATGTCGATACTGAAATTACAGATACAACCGTTACTACTGCTGATGACGTCACCGACCCCACAGAAGACCTTGTAGCACATTTAAAGTCCGATAATGTCACCACCGAAAAGAGTGATGACGTCACAGAGCAGGAAACCACCGAAACTGCCGATGATGTAATATCTCCCCCATTGTTTAGTGAATTGTCCACACTAAGTGTAAACAATGACGTCACCAACACAATAGATACAAATGGCGACGTCACTAACTCTGACGAAGTGTCGATGAGTAAAGAAGAGGAAGCGAATCAGCAATCAAATATTCCATCCACGAGTGACACTAGTGATCAAGTTGAGAACGAAGAGTTGCCACCCAGCTACGACACGGTCGTGATGCCAACTTCGTTTAAAAACCCTGTCGACGTTTTAGTTAACTTTCTTTACACATCGCATATCGATATTACCCGAAAAAACGTCGCTGCTTTACGTGTATTAGCTAACCAGTGTGGCCTAGTCGACATCGTAACGGCATGTAACGAATTTGATGTTGTTTTGCAATGCGAAACGCAAGACATGGCTACGAATGAGGAAAAAGATGCAACAGCCTCGCAGTTCAGATACCGTTACTCTGACCCAACTTTGTCGAGTAAAATGCTGAAACATTTTAACAGCCTGCGTATGGAGAAAAAGTTCACTGACACAGTTGTTTTTTCACCGTCGAGGAATATAACGATGGACGCTCATGCTGTTGCGTTGTTAAGCAGTTCTAACTTCTTTGAGCCTATCCAGGTAATAAAAATGTATTTAACCTTTTTTTAAAGTCCTGTTTTTAGATTCAATTAATATTTTTTTATGGTTCTAAGTCAATTTTACCTACAACAGCTCAACCACTAACCTTAAGACAAGTCATTTTTAGATAAACCAAGCAAATAAAATTTTTTTCTTTGTTATTTTGTATATTAAATAATCATTTATTTGTTGGGCTTGAAGTGTTACTGGTTAATTTGTCTTTGGGTTTATTTGACCAAAGTTAAAGTGTCTCTGAACTTAATAAACTGGTCACCTTAATTTCACTTACGTTTAAATAGATTTAAAAATGTATAACATGAATATCAATATATAACAGATTGGCGTTGGAAAAAGTGAAGAATTTGAGGTATCGGAAGTCGACGAAGTTGTATTCCAGTCTTTAATAAACTACATTTACACTGGTCGTATAGGAATAAACTCACAGACTGTCGCTAAAATGATGAAAGGGGCTCAAAGAATGCAGTTAAGTGACGTAATAGAGGGGTGCGCTGAGTATCTTGAATCCTCTGTAACGGTACATAACTGTATCCAATACAGGACAATGGCCATCGACTATAACTGCCAAAAATTAAAGGTAAAAACTAAAATAAATGTGTTTAATGTCATACTAATATTAAAAAAAAAATTTGCAAAAGTTTTTTTAAAATTAAGGTAAAATTAAATAAAAAGTGCATTAATTAAGGGTGTATGTAGTTGACCATTACAAAATGTTATATAAATTGAAATAACCATTTTTATTTTAATTAGGATCGTGTTCATGAGTTTATTGCCGTTAACTTCCACCATGTTGCGAGGTCATGTGACTTTATGACCCTATCCGTTGGTGGTTTAGTCGAGCTAATGTCGTCACATCATTTACATGTCGAGTTTCCGGTGTCAGAAGGTGAAATGTCGGTGTTTCATGCCGTTAAAAGATGGATTAACCACGACGAAATAAACCGAACTCAACATTTAGAAGAGGTGTGTATATGTGAATTAAAGTCCGTAAATCGTAGTCAATCTTAATTCAAAGCTCTTTTGAAAGGCACAACCTTCTAATACAAATACATTGTTAAATGTTGAACTAACTTTTCTAGGTCATGAGTGCTGTACGATTTCCTCTTATAAGTTACAAACACCTTATTGATGACATTACAACCGATTCGATGGTAATGGGCAACGAAAACCTATGCAAGCATCTGACAAGCGTAATCTCCGGCAAACCAAACCACGTGTTTGATGCCCCGGTTGAAATGAGGGGTGTGGAGTACATAGCGACACTAGGTGGCAGTATTATGGTTTCAGATGTGACTAGTGACGAGCAGGGTTATCAGGCTGTTAGTTACACGAGTCAGTTTACACTCTACAACCCCAAGAATGGCCATTTTCATGACCTGTCCAATTTACCTGAAAAAAGGTCCCTGCATTGTGCAGTTGTTTGCGATCAGTTTATAATTGTCGCTGGAGGTCATGACCATTACTCGTGCATTGTTAATTCAGTTTACTGCTTTGATCTATCTAGTGGAAAATGGTACAATATGCCTCATTTACGTGTAAGTGAAACCAATTTTTAAACTAAATCATCTTTTACTTTATAGCTACGACCTAAGGAACAATTTGAAATATGGTTTCAATTTTTTAGATTAAAAGGTCTTGTTTTTCTATGCACGTTGTCGGGGGGTATGTGTTTGCTGTTGCTGGCCTGACACCTAGTGGTTATACTGCTACTGTGGAGCGACTGGATAGAAGAAAGGGAGTCTGGGAGTTGGCTTCTTCGTTACCTGTTACTAGATACAGGTAACTAGAATGAATTTTAATATATACATTTACTTAGCTTCAAGTTATGAATTTTTTTTTAAAGTTGTGTTGAATTGTAAAAGTGTAAGGTTTTTACTTAAGGAGTTATTTGAAAACGTTGTGGCAAGATTTGTTTAAAATTAAATCTAATAATTTACAGGCATGCTGGTTGTGTACTGAACAATGAAATAATTATAAGTGGGGGGTATGAGAAGGAAGACAACGCTTTCTCTTACAATCCTGATAACGATGCCTGGCATAAACTTCCACCTCTAAATAAGGGAAGAGATTCACATGTAATGGTTACTGTTGGAAATAGGGCTTATGCAATAGGTAGGCTATACACTTTGTACATAAATGTATTTAGATTTCAAACCTCGTACATCTAGGCTATTGTCACTGACTTTAAGATTAGCAAAATATTTTTTTAAGTTTTACGAAAAGTATAAATTTATTTAAGGTGGAAGCGGAATCGAATTTTCTGCCGAATATTTCGAGAAAGGTCAATGGACATTCATATCTTCAACTTTATCCGGCGTTTTTTCGGTTCAAACTAACATGCCAGGCAATGACAAAGATTCACCAAGTGCAACCATGCTTTACTTTCCCGGAGTGTCTGTGTATGGTGACAATATTTACTTGCTTGGAGGCTGGCAAAGTGACGAAGAAGTTGTTGATAGAGTAACGTAAGATACTTTCATAAATTTGTATTCTTTTCCCATTTTAAAATATATATATGATTTCTGATTAATTAAAGACTCAGTAGAAGTTTATACCGTTTATAGCCAGTGCTACAACATAAGAGCAGTAATGATTGAACCCAGGACCTCATGTAGTGAATCCCAATGATGTTGACCACTTTACTACGCTTGTAGTTTTATATTGGTTTTTGTGGTTTCGTCAAATCGCTTAATTTGTTAAACTATTATTTATAAAAGCTTACTACAAGTTATTGTTTATTGCAGGTTTTTAGACACAACAACTAACGAATGGAGAAGCACACCAAGTAGCATGTTGGTCTCCCGCGGTTCTGCTGCATCTTGCACGATTCGGATTCCCAAAAATTACTGGAAAATAAAATTTGGGTTTTTACCGGAGTCTAATTAAATATTTAAACGTGAAATTTTCCACGACAATGTACTTTACGTATTGACTTTTTGCAATAAAAAATTCTGTTTTGCCATGTATAATTTGTTGTTGAAAAAAAATAACACATGTTTTTGCGAATAAATTTTAATATGTATTTTATTTGAATAGTTTACCTAGTAATAAACAGAAACTTATAAAAAAATAAATCAGTAGAATGGAATACGTAAAGAAAAAAGACAAACGTGTGGCACTTTAAATTGTGGCACCTTAACCAGTGCCATAAATCATAACTACTGCTCCACGTGTCAGTTTATGTTTTACTTTAAAGCCTAGCAATAACTAAAAAATATACGAAACACAGCCATATTTACGTTTTAACATGGCATGTACTTGCGTAATATGACTCCTAACTTGTTAAATATATATGCGTTTTTATAGAGAAATGGTATGCTTGTTTTTGGATAATCTAACTAATGATTGTGACAGAAAAACTGAATTATTCTGCAGTTTTAAATGTTTGTTTTATAAGCAAACAGTTATGTACTTGGTATTTATATACGTTAAAATTAAAAAAAAAAGAGAATAAACATATAAATTTGATTGAAAATAAGTGTGGCAAGGGTTAGATATGATCTGCTAAACTTACTGTTGAGGTTAAAATTTGTATTTATAAATTAATCAGTGCTTTTGTAAAATTACGAACAGATTTAACATAATAATTTTGATGCCACGTCTGAAAAAGCTGTGTGTAATTAAAAACAATTTAAAGTACTAATATTATGACAGAATTGCTTTAAAAAATGCAATATGAATGAATTAGTAGAGCTATATCTATTTTTTCAATCATTTATTGTTTTAGTTTCAGTTTTTTGCTTAAAATAAAAGGAAACAACTGACAACCAACATGCCAGTTGGAAACATGGGAGGTAACACGGGGGGCCAAAAACCGTCTTGTTGGTCAACAATCAAAATGGGGTTCGGGATGGGATTTACTGTTGGAATGGGTGCTGGGATTATTTTTGGGACTTTTGGGGGTCTGCGTGCGGGGTTAAGAGGTCGTGAACTTTTTAGTACAATTGGAAAAACGATGGTCCAAAGTGGAGGAACTTTCGGAACTTTTATGAGTATTGGAATGGGCATGAGAGGATGCTTATAAAAAAACACAATTTATTTAATTTAAGATTTTCTGGTGAAAATTATATCTGAAAAAAAACTATCTGTGTTATGTTATTCTATTATGCATTTTGATGTTATGGGGTATTAAGTTTGTGCAGCAATTACAATAACTATTGAAGTAATGTTGTTGTTATAATGTTTTTGTTCTATTTACTTTGATGTTTGTTTGATGCTAATATCATCGTGCTATTTAATTTTTAGACATGTTTTAAGTTTTATGAATATGTCTTCAACAAGATTTTTTAACACAAAGGAAAAAGCGAAAACACAAAGAAGGAGAAAAAGGGTAAATATAAATTTGTTTGATTTTTTTAAAGTTAAAATGTAAATGAATAATTTTTTTTAAGAAATAAATCTGTGATATCTTTGAAACATTTAAAATTTTTAATCAATGAAAACATACATAACATCATTTATGAGATAGATTTTTTATGTTTTTTATTTTAGGATCCCTTTCGTGGGGCAGCACCAGTTTCAGAGGAAAGTAAAAAAACTTACCAGCGAGGGGAGAAATATGATTCCAAAGATGTTAGAGATATTAAACTAAAAAGTATGTTCTCATAAATTGTTTTTTATTTTATATACAAAATCTATCATGAATTCAATCGCTTGAAAACTTATTATATTTTTTGTAAAGAAAACATTCTTTTTGCATATAGTGTATTTATTAAATAAAAAAGTTGCTGTATATAAATATAAATTATTTTTTTTAGGTCGCTTAGAAAAAACAGAAAATAAGTATAACAAAGCTGTTACACAAGCTTCAAGATATGAGTTACTTCTTACTGAAGAACCAGGGTAATTTTTGGATAAAATATATTAAAAAATAATAAACTTTTTTATGTGTTTCTGAAAGGGTATTAGTTACAATTTTTTAATCTTGCCTGATAACTTAAATTTATGTTAAAATATTATAATAAAACTAAAAGGTTAAGTTGTTATACTGTATTAGGCAATAGTTTAAGTAAGTTTTTTTAATTTAATTAAAACTCCCTTTTCAATGTCCAATTAATATCTTAAAAAACTTTTTAGTTTATGTAATTTATTTTAAAATATCAATTATTTTTAAGGTTTCTTGAAACAGAAGAAGGGGAAGATTCTTGGAACATTAAACAACATGAAATAGTTGACAATGTTGACATTACAAGTGCTGGAAAACATTTTGAACTTAACCTTGATCAGTTTGGGCCCTACTGCATTGATTATACAAGAAACGGAAGGTCCTTTTTATTAAACTTTTAAAACCAAATAACCATACATACCTGAATTTAATTTTTTTTAAATTGGTTTGTCGACGATTTTTAAACAGCATATTATTTAAAATGTTTTTTTTTGTTTTAAATTAGCTTAACATCTCAGAAGCAATTTTTGGAATTATTGAAAATGCTGTCTTGTAAAAATGATATTTATATATAAAAGTATTTGGTATAAAATCTCTAGTTTTTAAGCTTATTTAATTTAATATTTTCGCTTAATTTGAATTATTTAGGCATTTACTTCTGGGTGGAAGGAGAGGACATGTGGCAGCCTTTGATTGGATAACCAAGAAGTTAATGTGTGAAATAAATGTCATGGAATCAGTCAATGATGTTAAGTAAGTCACTTGTATATAATAACTATATGCCTTTAGTTGGTTATAATTATGGCAACTTAAATGTATATACAATGCCTTGTAGCAAATCTCTTATCCATTTGATGGCGCTAGCAGTTTGCTTATCCACTTTTTAAAAGTTAGAAATTTTAGGAAATGACAATTTGCAATTTGAGGTTAAATATATATTCCCCTAAATTTACCAAAAAAATATTATTGGTAACAACAAAATAATAATCTAATTTTTAAGACTTGTCTAATTTTTAAAGTTCTATGCTATAAAATATGTAGTTTATATATAAAAATATATTATTAGCACTACAGAATTGTAGATAAAAATAGATTTTAAATCGTGCTTTTACTCAAGACCATATGGTGTATGATAGTTAAACTTCTAACATAGACTAATTAAAACCTGTATCACGAGTTTTAATCTACATTCAGTCCAAGCAAAGTTTTTGCTTTATTTTGGTCAAATCGTGAAAATAGAAATAAAACACATAGAATAGATGCACAAAAAAAAATCAATAAAAATTTATTTATATATGAACAAACAAAACAATGTTTTATGCTTGTTGTACACGTAAAAGCAGCCAACGAAATGACCAGAATTGGCCAATTTTAAAACCAATTCAAGTTAATATATTAAACAAATTGTGTCAAGTATTAGATACCTCGACATAAAAACAAAGGGGATATTACCTAAAATAGACAACAAAGTTGTCAAATAGTTCGTTTCAGTAGACACATTTTTATAAATACGATGTTAAATTTACTCAAAAATGCTTGTATGGTACCTTTTGATTTTAAGTTTGTTGGGTATACATAACCTGTTAACAATTTAAATGTTTTATTTGAGCTAACATTTTTACTTAAAGGTAGATACTGCTAGTCAACATTAGTATAAGTTACACTAGCCTATACACTAACACTTGCGGTTTCAGTACAATATTTATAATGTTTCAGAAAAAATGCCATAAAAACGGTAATTTTGTTGTGCAATAATCACCATAAGTCTTGTTGGTGAGATTAAGTTGAGGGCATTTTCATCATAGCACTTTAATATGTTGGGGCAGTACCCATTCTTTCAATGACAGTTTGTTCTGCCATTAAGGCCCTAAATTAATCCGATTTCCATCATATTTGATTTTGTAATAACATCGGCAATTGCATCAAAAACCACCTAAACATTAATAAAAATGTGTTTATTATTTATAAATTTGAATCAACAGGAAAGTTATCTCACTAGGGACTAGTTAATGTGAAGTAATCTTTTCCCTTGTGGTATTTGTAGTCTTACAGACTAAACCATGTAGAAAGGTAATAGCTATTGCGGGTCAATATATAAACTTGTATTTTTATATCATTATGTTTTATAGCTATTTTGGATAGTTTGCTTTAAAGTATAAACATTTACCTATAATAGTAATATTAGTTTTAAATGTTATTTAATTTGTAAAAAAATATGAAAACAAAAAAAGTGTTTATTACTAGCCTCTTATAATTATACACCATGATTTTTGCAGCTCATTTTTTTATTTTGTTTAACCCCAACCTTTACCATTTTGATCATAGTCTTACCTCTATATTTCTAGTGTCGGTAGCACAAGTAAAATGAGAGTAGATTTCTTTAGTTTGTGGATGTAAATTTAAATCTTCAAATTGTCTTCTGATGTAGACTGATGCTTCAGCATAAGTGTTGTTACCTAGGAAATTTAAATTAAATTTTATGTTTTACTTAAATAAAAAAGCCTAGGTTTAAAAATAATATAAAATATTGGATTTTCTGTAAGGAAATGTTTAGAGTCAAATTTGGTTATGGGTTTAATAGTGATACCCTTTCATACTCTTTTATTTTATTTCTTATCTTATTAATGATGCAATTCCCTATGGGTACAGTTTGTTTGGTTAACTGACAGTTTGTTTTGACGTATAATTTGTTATGTAAAAATAAATAATTGGCCAATTAACAATATTGTTTTTAAAAACTTGAATAAATTTATTTATAGGATAAAATACTTGAATGCCCTTATATTCGCACTTAAATGCCCTTACATTTGCACGTCCTATTTTTTTTAATTTACTGTAATATTAGCTTAAAATACAGAAAACCTAATGCCTTTACATCCATGCTTTGATTTTATCTGGTTAACCCACAATACTCCTGCCAATAAATCCATTAAGAATGTGTTAAGTGATAGTGTTAAAGTTGATCTAGCACCATATTACCGTCATAATCCTTAAAGCACACAGTCAGCGGGGAGGTTTGAATTTTGGTTTGGAACAAATCCTTTTTGTTGAGAAATAGGATCATGGCAGTTCGTTTAAACCACGAGTTGTTGCAAATTGAATCAAATAAAACCATTGACTCGTGCATTCTGTTCATCTCTTCATCTTCTAGAAGAACCTGAAATCAGTAATTAAATTTATTTAATATTACAAAAAGATTGGAAACTACGATTTTATTTTATATTTGATATTATTCAGTCTTAAGGTCAATGTAATAAAACCCATTGTAAATTTGGAATTATTTGTTTTTTAAATTTAACATTTTTCGTTCTATTTTCATTGATTTAAAAAAAATTTTATCCTTACTTGATCATACCCACTAAGTGCTACAACAAAAATAATTGCTGTAACATCCTCGAAACAATGAATCCATTTTTTTCTTTCTGTTCTCTGTCCCCCAACATCAACCATTAAAAAGTTAATGTCTTTAAATGAAAACCTAAAATCACAAACATTTTGGTAATCTTTTATGTCAAGTTAATATAATAAATTTGTTAAAACTTTATTTTTTCAGTTTAATTAAGGCTGTTTGTCAAAATATAGTTTATTTAGCCATTTTTTTAAAAATTTTTTGTTTTTACTTGGTTTCTGATATTCCTGTGGTTGTTATCCTTGTTCTTAAGATATCTTGCTCATTTGGGACATATTCACTATTCATTATTCTTTCCAAATCATTCATAAAATAAAATGTTGAATCAATCAAGTGATACTCGTTAGATCGACTGTAACATTCCTAAACAACATGTAAATTAAAATTACTTCATATTTTTTTTAAAGTTTTGCTGTTAATACATAAAGAGGGTTTAAAACCATTTCTTAAATTATAGATTGCAAATTTAAAGCTTTTATGTTAATGTTTTTAGAAAAAAAAATTTAAATGGTTAAAATCTTAATTATTTGTTATTTCTTAATACAATATATTCTTAGTTGATTAATTATCATCCACTGGTATTAAAGCTAAGATCATGTTTAGATAAAAGGTATTTATATTTCCAAACAATGTAAATATACCTGAATGCCCTTATCTGCCCATAAATTTTTAATGCATTCCCCTAATTCTTGCGATATCTCATCAGATAAGATTGAGCTAGCTGCTAATACTTTATTAGCCGCATCCTTAAATATATAAAATTATTTTTAGGTTGTGCCTATTGAATCTTTTTAAATATCTTAATTAAAAAGTTAAAATGAAAGCCAAATTGCTTGGCTTGTAAGACTTAACAATTGAAAATATGTTGTTTAAAACAATGTAAAATGGTAGAATTATACGTTAGTGGTTTGTAACACTATTTTATTTTATTCTTTTTTTAAAATATTAACACATTGTTTACCAAATTTGCTGGATTGTTGTATTCAATCTCTAAATTGGACATTGCTTTAACCATGGCATGTATCGCTTGAATGATATTTCCATAAACCACAGGCCTAAACACAATGTGTTAGTTTTATTGTGATAAATTTTGACTTAGAAAAAACAACCCAGAAAATAGTTAAACCCCAAATTTTTACTATTGATTAATACTTAAAGGCAGAAACATTACACAATTTTGTTACAAATGTAGTTTTTTTTTTTGTTAACTTTAATTGCTTTTTTTGTCAAACTCAGCTGAACTTTGTTTGCAGCAGCCTTTAAAACAGGATGTTTTGTACAAAATTTGTCTCATTTTTTATACAAAGTCATTGTGTCACTCTATTGACAATGGTTTGAGTTGTTTAGCTAGAAGGGATATTAGAACATTATTGATTGATACATACTTGTATTTTTTGATCTCGTATTCTGAAAAGCCGTCCTTGTGAATAATAACCATTTGTTTAACGACTGTACTTTTTCCCGACTCCCCAGCTCCAAGTAGCAGGAGTTTAATTTGTTCCATATATGCCTAGGAAAAATTTTAATTATTAATTGGCAATTATAAAAGTTCTGCGTACATCTTTTTTGTGTGATGTTGTTTTTTGAATAAAATGTGTTATAAATACTCTTTTAAATGGTTTTCTGATAATACTTTTGTGATATTTAGAATTTATCATAGCACTGCGTTTATAGTGCGTAGGCTTAATTAGAAAAACGTTGTTTTAATAATAGTGAAAATGAATAATGCAATAAACCAACATGTTAATATCCGGTGTACTGTAGCATATAATATTAAAAGGTCAGCAAATAATATTATGATACGTGCAATTAAACAGTAAACCTTGAACAAAACACTTGCAGGCCAAGTTTAGGCGGCAAAGTGAAACTTTAGCGGGATAAATAAACATTAAATATAGGATATTTTTTTATATTACATCTTAAAAGCGGTATAATGGGCAATTTTCAAAGCTTCAACACATTAATTATTGTTTTAAAGTTACTGTTACCTTCGTTTCGTTTCTTATTTGCCTATCAATGTTTCGACTTTTCGTATTCGCTTCTGCGTTGTCTTTGGTTAAACCACACCCCATTTTCAACATTTGGGCAGGTCAGTCGTTTTTAGCTCTTAAAAAACTTAAAAATTTCCTGATTTTTTCTAAAAAAATGCTGTTCTCTGCTTTTTTGACAGGTTTTCTTCGTGCTGGTTAAGTTAAGGCTGCTTCTTTATAAATAATTAAAGCAGTATTTACTATTCGTTCAGTTGTTAGTTTTTGCTCTTAATCTGTAAAACAAGGTTTTGGTTGCTTAATAAATTACTATTTTTAAATTTTAACTTGTTTTAAACTGATAAAAAGGCAACCCTATCTAAACTATCTTTTTACAATTATTTACGCACGCTTCCTGCTTTTGTACAGGCTGTTTATAATTAAAATGAAAGTATTTTGTTCTTTGTTCTTTATTAATATTCATACATTCAGTCGGGTTCTAACAGTAATGTCATTTATTATTAAATGTTTCGTTGTATATAAAAAGCGCCACTTAACTTTTTCCCTTGATAGTTTTGTTTTTGTATCCCTTGTGTATCGGTTCAAGACCTCCTATACTAAACAGAGAATCGTAATATGACACCGAGGTTTATCAAAATACTGTAAGCTAGAAAACGGATACTATAGTCACCGAAGTTGTATCTTTACTAAACACAATTAGGGCAACATATAATAGGTCTGGGCTGGAAAGCCATGTCGTATCATATGACTTTTCTATTACATAACCTTTTTAATAATACATGTTTGTACGTTTTTGTGGGCGTCTACTGTTTTTTGTCTCCAACTTTAAATTTTTTTGTTATTTTGATAAACTCGTTATGTTAAGGTTTAAGCCTTATTTTTATGCCCTACTTGAGAATGACTGTTAAGGCTTGCCCACTATTTAATATATTGATTTATATTTGTTATAATTATTAAACAGTTAAAATAAGGCGGATTAGGCAAATAACTGAATCAATAAATACCTGCTAAAATCAAATTAGTTACAGCTTTTAAATAATTAAAACTCACAGATCGGAACGTTTTTGATAGAAACTAGGCGCATTAATGATAGTCACTTAAAAAAATGTAAAACTTTTTCAGAGCTAAACCACAAATTCATTTTTGGCATAAATTAAAACGGAAAACGAAATATCTATTCTTGAAATTGGTGTCCTTTTTGAGTTTCAAATTACTGTACAATTAAAGATAGCTCGGTTATAATTACTACACATACCAAACTAGTGCACTTTTAACGTTTAATTAGGCGGCTAAATTAGACGAAATAAGACTAACGTTTAATTAGGCGGCTAAATTAGACGAAATAATAATTTAAGCTAAGTTCGCTTGTTGTTATCATATGCTGACTCATAGACTTATCCAAGCAATATGTTGATAAAAGCTAAATTTAGGATATAACATTGTCGGTTATTTAAACTCATTTTTTTTAATACTAATCTAAAGATTTGTTATTTTTGATCTAAGTTTCGTTCAGCTTTCTAAAAGAATTTTAAATCGTTTGTTATGTCGGACTATTTTGGAAAACTATTGTGTTCTACCAGCGGTCTACTTTACTTTTCATTGTGAATTATTATATTTCAAAGCCTAATTATTTTTGCACACAAATTCTGTTTTCTTAACCAAAATGACGTTTTTAATTGAAAAATAATTATTTTAGTTTATTAACTTTCTTCAGTATATCACTGAATGTGTTCTATATTCTGGGGGTAACTGTTTGAAAATAATTGGCCTGTGAAACTAGCTGTTTACTGACATTTTTGTGCTATTTTTAATTTGTTAATGGTGTTTACGTACGATACACGTTAGGCATTTTAATAAAAACTGTGCTCTCTTTTTAAATTTTTTCTTTTTTAAACTTTACCTAACTCAATTACAGTTTTCATAGATTTAATATGCTAAAATTGCTCCACTTTTACAAGTCTTTTTTTTGCAGCATTTGTAAATATCCAAAACATAATTTTTTTACAGTAATCTCTAAGTTTTTTTTGTTTTAAACTTTTTTTATTATTCTGTTTTACTTACAGATGGTTACATACTGAAAATATGTTTGCAGTTGCACAGAAAAGGTGGTTATATGTATACGATAATCAAGGAATCGAACTGCATTGCCTAAAACGCTTTAACGAAACCTGCAAACTGGAATTTTTGCCTTTTCATTTTCTACTAGTCGCTTCCGTAAGTAAATTAACTCGGCATGACAATTAGTTTTTTAATTAAATTATGATAGTTATAAAAAAAAGTCTCTTTAAAAAATGGATTTTATATTTAATAAGCTTTTAATTTAGTCCATTGTTTTTTTATTACAAACCTTTCGTATAGGCCAGTTTTAATATGTCAATTATTCATTTTTTGTAACTTAATACGCCTATACCGCACTATTTGATATATAGCTTTTTACAAAAAACAATGAACAACATTTATATATGTGACACAATGATTTAAAAATCAATTAATATACGCATACGTACGACTAGTTTTAACATTACGTAATTATTTTGTGACATATATATATTTTTTGACAAATATCCTTTACAAAATTGGTCCAATAACACATCTACAGTTTATGTAACTATAATTTGTTTTTTTTGGCCGCCCTTACTTAATTAACTTACGTAACCCAAAATATTATTATGCCATTTCTGTGGCCTAAATATATCCAATATCTATGCGCTACTACTCAAAAGCAACACCATTTAATTTAAATTGTAATATAGGTATAAGTTTAGCCAGTTTATATAGATGTAAAATTTTTATATAGACCCAAAAAATTTTTTTGATAAATTTAAACAATTTGATCCGAATGCGTAAATTTAATTTTCTGTATTTTATCGCCTTATTAGATGTTCATTTTTTGTTCTCAAAAGGTTACAGGCAAAAAAATATTCACCGCAAAAATAAATGATATTTAATTCCACAGAATAGGCATGGATTTTTGCAGTACCTTGATATTTCTGTCGGGCAAATAAATTCCACGATTCAAACAAGGTCTGGCAGACTTGATGTAATGTGTCAAAATTCACACAATGCAACGATTATTTTGGGTAGGAAGTGACATTTATAATTTTTTAAATTTTTAAAACGTTCTGCGATATATTTAAATTTAAAAACCTAGTTATCTCTTATTGTAATTTTTTGACATCTTAACCGAAAAATGATTACTTACATCGACGTTTAACCCAACAAAAATTTACCGAAAACGCTATTTTGGCAAAAATAAAGTATTTTCTTTTAACTTTTTACCCCGAACCCTGAAAAATGCTTTGAAATTTTAATCAAGTTTAACCAAATTTCGCAAAAAAAACCTGATACCCATTTTGGGTAGCGCTCTTCATGGTATGGAACGATTGGCTCCATTTTCAAAGTAACGTTGTTTAAAATTACCCTAAATTTTGTATTTTTCAGGTCACCACAACGGTACCGTTTCCATGTGGAGCCCCACTCAGAAGGAACCGTTAGTTAAAATGTTGTGTCATAAAGCTGCTGTACGTTCTGTCGCGGTTGACTTAAAGGGAAAGTAAGTTTTGTTTTGATGATTTCTGAATAGTTGAGTTTTACACCACTATTATTAAAGTTCACACTACACTTCGAAAACGAAATTAGATTTAAATAAGTTTTTGATATATTGAACATCTAGTAAATCACATATTAACTTTCATAACAAAACTAACTTATTTTTAAAACTATTTTTAGAGTATAGTCTAATTGGCCTGCTGTACAACTTTTAATTGTTTTACCTTTAAAATAGGCTTAATATGCTATTGTGCTTACATATCACACGAACTATTTATAATATTTTTTTTTTTTATATAGTAGTTCGCGTTTAATATATCTATATCGTTGTAAATTTTAAAGCCTGCCCTTACATCCTACATACTTATAAATCTTAAAACATTACGACAATATTAAAAATTAGACTATTTGTTATTCTTTTTAAATTATAACCACATCACTTCTTTTAATAGGCCATTCAAGAAAAAAAATCTAGTATATTAGTTTTTTTTTATTGAAACCCTAATTGATTTGTATTAACAGTATTATATTGTCTATTATTGCTTGTATCATTGTTTTA
The DNA here is from genome assembly GCF_963082875.1 of Corella eumyota. Classification (NCBI taxonomy): domain Eukaryota; kingdom Metazoa; phylum Chordata; class Ascidiacea; order Phlebobranchia; family Corellidae; genus Corella; species Corella eumyota. The sequence goes on from NC_137491.1 coordinate 9,736,466, forward strand.
AAGGTCATTTATATTCTCATCGCATTTCCTGTGGTGGGTTATTGCTCATAGCATCTATTGTTGTTGTTTTTCGACATTGATTTTATGATAGTTAGTGGTCGATTACGTCAAAAAATTATGAAACAGTCGTGGGCAGTTTTTTTTATCGATTTTTTCGCCAAATTGCGTTGTTAGGGATACACTATTGCGTTTAAAAAACGTTTCGTACAATATATTGTTACCTAATTTATTTTAATTGTATTTTTATTTTAAATTTTAATACTAATTAAAAAAAGGGGCCTAACGGTAAAATTTTATAGCTAAACATTTTAAATCAAATTGCAGCCAAATTATCAAAAATTTTTTGTTTATTTTCTATAGCTACCTGGCTACTTCTGGTCAGGACCGTCGCATGAAAATTTTCGACATTCGGACTTTCAAACCTCTGCATAATTACCAACCAAAAATGATACCTTCAAACTTAGCGTTCAGTCAAAGAGGTTTACTAGCAACAACTGGCGAAAACGTTGTCGAAATTTACAAGGACCCTTGCTTACAGGTAAATGATTAAGTGCATATTTAAGCCATTTAAAATATTGTTTTAAGTTTTTAGACAAAGCGCACTTTTTTGTAACTATGTTTTACTGGAAACGCAACAAGTCGAGATAGGTCAAACTTGTAAAAACATGTAATTAAAAAATCTGTTTCAATTTAACACGATTTACATTTTTTAAGTCTATTAACTAACTAACTAATACTAATCATTTCACCTACAATTTTTAAAATTTTAAATCCACCATTTTTAGGTATTTATTATAGTTTTGCACAATTTTTATCAAACCAAATATATCAGCATTGTATAACTAATACTCTTTGTATGGTTGTATTATTGCCAACAAAAATCGAAATAAATTCGATTTTAGTGCTTTTTCAGCTGTCCCACATAATACTAAGCTACGTCAAGTCGAACAATGCTTGTTAGTTTAAGGTATCGAATTTGCGGCCTGATATATTAAATCTCACGTATTGTAGCGACCTGGCAATTAAAATTATTTTTATACGGTCATTTTGTTAACAAAAACGACTTTCTCACATATATGTTGATATATCGAAAAATTGCACTTTTAATTTTTAAATTAACTATCTACTGTCTTTTATAATTTGTTTAAATAGGTTTCTAACTTAAATTAATTTTTTGGCCATTTTTTTTTAATGTTTTGCCTATTTTAGTTTTGTGAACATAACGAATTTTGTTTTTACTACTAAATTTATTCTGGTTATGCTAGCCTGGATTTGCCTAGATTGCCTTATACTACTAAGCTTTGTTGTTTTAGCTATTGTTGTGCCAGACTTTTACTTGTAGTCTATTATACATCCATAACCAAATCGTAGTTGGGGTTTTCAATTTAATTTTAGCTTTTTTTTATCTTGTTTATTCATTGAGAATTTTCCGCGTATCAATCCTAATCTCTAATGCAAATCGACCGAGTTTAACTTCCCCCAATTCGCGCGTTTTCGAGAAATTGTGACGTCATGTTTGACGTCATCTTGTTATTTTTAAACAAAAAAACATTTGCTAAACGAAGAACAGTAACTGAAAACCAAAATGCAAAAAAACAAGCCTCAAATTTAAAAACAAAAATCACAACATTTTTAAAGCTACTGATAGTTATGTATTAAAAGTCTAACCTATACTTAACTTTTGCTACTAAATCCATTCTTCATTATTGTTTACCTTGCGTTCTGCATAACAAATGAACGCAATTATCGCGTTATACCGCGCTGCAGCGGATTAAACCACACACGCCGATAGCGTATTGTAATTGAATATTATTAATACGTTCGCAAAATAAAAACCCTTACTGCTCTCTGCGCACTTATTTCCGTTCTGGTGAGTATTTGATAGCGTTTGTTTTTATTAGTGTTATTATTATTATTGCTGGTGACGCTATGGTTTAACGTATAACAAAAGCACTGCTGCGTAATAACAAAACAATTGTTTTTTAACGCACGTCAATTTTTTTGCAAAACTTTTTTGTCTGTTCTGCGTATTTCTAAAGGTTGTCATATTTAAAAAAAAATTTAAATTGTCTAGGGTTCAGCTTACTAGTTTAAAAAAACGCTGTGATTTAACCCTTGCTTGGCAACTAATTTTAGCGTTTAAATATTAATTTCAACAACGCTTTTATTAAAACATCCCACCTGTCTATAAAATTCCGTATTTTTTACATAAAACGACATTTTCAATCTATTAAATGACCATTTTTGGCTAACCTAGTATTATTATGCGTCAGAATTAACAAAAAACTTGTAGTTTATGGTCTTATTCGCGTGCAAGCGGGTTTATACTCTTGTTAACTTCCCTTCGTATGTTTTGTAACTGTAAGTATTTTGTGGAATTTTAAAGGAAGTTTACTTTGACAATTGAGTGAATCGACCTTACATTTTACCCTGCTCTGTGTATTAGTAGAATAAAAAAAACTTGTGATTTAAGGGTGTTAAAAAACTTTGCTGTTTTATATTAGACTTTGATACCGTTAATGTATCAGGCCAATAAATAAAATTTCCGAGTTTGTTTTGGTTGCAAATTTGATTTATTTTTTGACTAAATCAAATATTTTGGCTAAATTTAAAAATTGTCAATATTTTTTGAGGTTTAAATCTTTGTAACTTTAACTTACTTTGTACTTAAAAGTGATAAAATTTTAGTTTTAATATTACAACACGAATACCTGTGACCTCCTTATTGATTATTGATTGATGTTTATATGTAAAGTGATCTGTTAGCTTTAAATCGATTTGTATTTTTAAATTGGCGTACAAATCCAATTATCTTGTATTTTGATGTTTTAATTTCTCGTATTTCAATGTTGTAAACGGCACACATATATATTTGGATTATAAAAGCATATGTCATATACCTTTAGAGCTTTTACTAATATTTGGATTACAATTTCCAGAATGTTTTTTTTTTTAATATTTCTATGAAAGTTATTTTTTTTACTTTAAAACTGTTCAACTAAAGATTTTGGCTAGCCAAAACAATGTTGTTACCTTTATGTAATGCTCTCAGATTACAGTACTTGAATTTTAACACAAGTTTAAAGGCATTGTTAAAACAAAATGATCTTTTACATTGACCTTGTTTCCTTCGTAAAAAAACATGAACTACTCCTTCTTTTAATATTAGGTTACCTTTTCGATCAAGTCTAACAAAGACTTATATAACTAATTCTTGTATTTCAAATTCTTTCTCAGGTTCAGGAGAAACCTTATCTTACCCACCGCTTAAAATATCCGGCAAAGGACGCCAAGTTTTGCCCGTTTGAAGATGTTTTAGGAGTTGGGAAAGCAGATGGTTTTACAAGTCTCTTAGTACCAGGTATTGGTTATATTTTTCCATTGGTTTTTATGTACGACAATGTTTGGCGACTTTCAACTAAAATTTGTAACTTATCAAGACCTGAAGCTTGTGTGGCATAGTAACATGTTGCTTAGGTCATCTCTTTCCCTAAAAAATGGACCGAATTTTAAAAACTTAACTAAACTGAATACTTAATTTTACTTCATTGGGTCATGGGTTCGATTCCAAGTGTTCCTATGTTGTAGCTCTCTTAAGTAAGGCGCTATAAGCGGTAGAAATGCGTGCTGAGCCAATATTTAATCAGCAGCTTAACTATAGGGCAATTACAATCTGTAATATCCCAAACTGCCAAAGACAACACGAGACTGGGTCAGGGTAACTAATGTCACTATATGTTTAGGTCGTAAAGTCGACCCTACCACATTGAGGTTAAATAAATGTAAAAAAATATACTTTCTAAATAAAATTTTGGCGGATGACTATGCCGGGGACCAAAAGTTATATATGGCTTGGAAATTAAACTAAACGAATGTGATTAATTTGTTTGATTTATTAAACATTTTTTCACTATTTTAAGGTGCTGGTGAACCAAATTTCGACGCTAACGAAGCAAATCCACTTCGAAGTAAAAAACAAAGAAAAGAATGGGAGGTGGCCGCTTTGTTGGAAAAAATTCAACCTGACATGATCTCACTTGATCCGCTCCAATTGGCTAAAGTCGACCACGTGACCGCTGATCGACTGGAAAAGGATCGCATTGAAAGATTGGTTAGTAGCATAGTGTATCAATTTTAGTCCTGCCTTTAAATATTGTTTTTTGCCTTCAAGAAATTTGGATTTTGTACTTTTTTGTGTAAATTTCAATAATTTTTTATAATTGAAAATTGTTGTGGTGTACTATAAATGGAATTTTAAATATGCATAAAAGGATAATTTAGCTTTTTCCTAAAGTCGAGTAACATTATTACTCTATATATCTTAGGGTTACACTCCCGTTCAACCAAAGTTTGAACCCAGGTTTAAGAATAAAGGAAGAAGCAAATCTGGTCACGTTGAAAAACGAAAACAAAAAATGGCAGGCGAGGTTTTGAGAGCAAAAATTCGTGAATCGATGAACGAAAAACGAGCCAAACTTAACAAGGATCAAGAAACACCAAAAGATGACCAAGTATCAAACGTTGAAGATATTATTCACTCAAACGATAATATTGTAGATCAAACACCCATAGTAGAAGGTGAATCCATATCTGCTGTCCAAAATAATAATACACTAGTTCCTTCTACATCTACGTCCCCACCAGCAAACCCCAAACCTAGATCAGCTTTGGACAGATTTAAAAAGAAATCCTCTAACTAGACTTTTATAGGCAATTACAATGTGCAAATTCTTTCTTTCGGGTGTTCAGGACATATACTTTTAAAATAATAGTTTTTGATCTTGTTCTGTATTGCGATTTTGTCTCTTAATAAATACAAGATAAAACACACGTTTTTATGTGATTTTGGATTAAAATAATGTATAAACATATATCCATTTGCACCAAATAAACATATAGTCTACCTTAGGGCAAGTAGGCCAAGAAAATGATTTTTCAACCAAAAGACGATTTTTATCTTTTTTGTATAGGTAAGAGCACCTATTCTATTGGTAAGTTTTTCGTGCTAAATTTATTTTTGTGATTAAAATAAAATATTGGTAGCCCTATGTAAAATATAAAAGTAATGGCCCTGTGGAAAAATGATGGGCTTATAGAGACGCGACCATTTAAAAACCAGCAACGTTATAAGCGTAAGTTTTGCTATTGGACTGGAATTGCAGGCAAAATATATTTGCTGTGCGACAATATTATGACTAACAATTATTTTAATCGATACCTTCACATTGGTTAACCTAGATTCAAAATCTTAATTTTACAGTAACGTTAAAGTGTGCGTTTTTAAAATAATAAATGTGTTGATTTTTTTCTGTCATTTTTTTCCCGGTATTTTGGTCACCGGTCCGGGTTTTCTTTTTCACGTTTCAGTGTTTCCACTAAGTTTTATGTTTAAATAATATTTTATTAAATAAAGTTTCTTATTAAATAAAGTTTGTTTAAGTTTACTCATGATGCCAAAAGTTGTTGCCGATCAACGTGCTGCGTATGAATCCAATGAACTCTTTCGTCGTTTGAGTAGAGAAACAGAGGTATATTTTGTTGGCAAGAAAATACTTTATACGTATTAGGCTAAACCACACTTGGTCTAATAGTGTTTAAGTGTTCATCTTTGTTTAATTGATACATTGAGAGAATGAGCAGATGTTGCTTGTTAAATTTTTATTTTAGTTTATTCATTAATTCTGACTAACTATGTTTAGGTGTATTAAACCAGCTTAAAAAGTATTTTATTAACTGGATTTATAGATAATAATCAATAAAAAAATATACAATAGTATATATAATATTTAAAGATAACTCATAAACATAAAGTTTTAGTTTGGATTTTAATTTAGCTTAGGTTATAAACCTTTTTATTTTGGCATTGCTTAACTACTGTACAACTGTTTTAGATAAAATATACTGGATATAGGGATAGAGCCGCTGACGAAAGGCAACTTCGGTTTCAGAATAGTTGCAGAGCCGGGAGAGCGGAAATTGTAATTCAACTTGTTTTTAGTCTTATTTTAAAATTTTTTTTTATATATTCTTATCCTCGATGTGGGAAAGTCAAATGCATGACTTAAACATAGAGTAACATCAGTTACTCCGACCCAGTCTCGAGTTGCCTGTGGCAGTTTGGGATATTATAGATTATAATTGCCTGGTAATTATGCTGCTGATTAAGTGCTGGCTCAGCAGGAATTCATACTGTTTATAGCGCCTTACTCAAGGGTGCTACAGCATTAGATCAGTGGGAGTAAACCCACGACCTCATGTGTGGTGTAGCAGGTGTTCCTACCACTACACCATGCTGCCGGTAAATTTATTTAAGAATCAACTTTAAATCTTTAATGTTTAGGTTTTGTCTACTTGATGAATTTTATTGTAACTTTTAGGAGTATAGGGCTTTATATTTTTGTTTACTGTTATATAAAAAGCATTGGAAATTTTTTTCCAATGCTTTTTATATAATTTAAAACTCTTTGTATTAAAAACTGAACATTTATTGCTTTAACCACTAAGCTATTTTTGGTAGTTTATTGCCTGAGGTTGTTATTTACTTATTACATCATACACATTATATTTTTGGCATAGGTTTATTAATAGTGCCATTATATTGTTTAAAGCCTTTCTTATATTGTTTTTTGTGTAGGCTTTCGTTACATCTGGGATGAATCTTACTCTTCAGTTTTACCCTTGGAATTTAGACAACATCCAAGGAATATCTCCTCCAAAGGATTATGTAAATTTCGATCGTGAACCTGGAAAGGTTGAAAAATAAAACTTTTTGTTCTTTAAAAAACATAAATGTTTACATACATTAAAGATGTAAAATATAACAGTTAAAACTGTAAAAAAAACAAGTAATGCCTATATAAAGACATTATAATATTTTAAACTGATTTTAGTTATAATGTACTTGGCATTATTATTTAATTTAAAGTCATGTCTGTTTATTACACTCAAGAGTAATAAAGTAAAAACTAATAAAAAGTAAATGTATACAATATTTTTATTGCTTACAGGTATATCTAAAATCACCGTTTATTTTAAATGGAGTTTGTGTATGTTGGAAAGGTTGGATAAATTTACACAGACTTGAAGGTATGGGATCAATTGAATATGATGAAGAGTGGGCTCAGGTAATGTTTCATTAACAAAATTTAATAAATCTAACATAAAAAAATATAATTAATAAATGCAAAAAGTTACAGAAGTTATTTTTTTTATTTTTATGTTTTCGAACAAATTTTTAATCCTAATTTTTACAATTTTATTTTAATGTTTTCAGGTCGAATCATCACAGCAACCCAGCAATCCAACTCAGTCAATGCATAAGGCACAAACACAGAAAGGCCAAGTAATAATATGTTAATACTTACCTTAATTGACTTAACCAGATGATTTTATTTAACATTTTTTGCATTTTAATGTGCCTAACTTTCTTTTTCACACAGGCTTAGGCAACTTAAAAATATATTTATTAAATTAAAACTTAGGATGTTTTTTTGTAAAGCCTTTATTTAAGAAGACAAATGTATAAAAAATAAGATAATAGTTTACAATTTCAATTAATTTCTTTTTTTAAATAATTTCTAGTTTTGTTAATTAAAAATTTTTTGATTTAGAATCACAAACATTCAAACAGTGGGAATGGGGGTAGTCAACATGACAAGAGACCCAGACTTCATTAAAAGTCTCAGTCTGAAAACTGTGCATAGCTCGTATAACGGGTTTCACACTTGCTTTACATTTTTGCCTTTGCTTATACTATTAATAAAATGGTGTATTTTTTTTCTTGTTGCGAAAAAGTGCGACTTTTTAGGTTCTTTTGTTTTTTTTTGAGTTTTTTAGATCATTTTTTTGTTAGATAGGTTGCATTGAAATGTTATGTAGTAATTCATTATCACTATAAACTACTTTACCTTTTGAGTAAATTTCAATCAAATTGTTATTTGCCTTTAAAAGTTATTTTAAATGAATTGTTAATAATCTCTGAAAATTAATGTTGTATGTTATTTGGTCACCAAAAGTGTTACTTGTTTAAGTTAAAAAATTGACAATTTTTTGCTTTTAAATTTAATTTTAACTTCTAATTTGCAGTACAACTGTACATTTTTGCATTTATTTTGCTTTCTAAAAGTTCTTAATTATTTAAAGGTTGTTTTTTTGTTTAATTAAGTTCCATTTAAAGTTCCAATATCCACTGCTTGTCTTATCTATGCTATGTTTCATAAATACACTGCTTTATGCCAATATCTTGTAACACTATGGGCAGATTATTATGCAGATTCAAGATATATTTTAAAGGTGTAAGCTAATAAAATTTACTCCATGTTTAAGGTTAACAAATCTGTTTAGATGGGGAATAAACCATAGAGATACTAATATATACAAAAAGATAACATTTTTTTATTGATCAATGATTTAAATAGATTAAATTAAACGTAAAAAAATGTTTATTTTAGTTTCCTAAAAACAATCTAAAAGTTTAAATTTTGCTTTGGCAACTCGGGCGAGTATGGCAAATCGGTCTTCAATTTGCGACACAAAATGGATGCGAAGCCCACTCTAGTGTATATATTAGTATCTCTATGGAATAAACTACTAAACAAAAAAACTTGTTTAAGAGGGTATTTAACATTTGGGTTTTTTTAAATAAATGAATTAAAATTATTTTTATAGCATGATTTTGACACAAAAATATTTCTAGCGAAAAATTTGCAATACATAAAATTATTATATTTTAAATAATTATTCTCATAACTGGTAATTTCCCCATGCTTACATCAGAAATGGTAAATTGAAAGAGTGCTCGTTTATAAGTTATTATAATAAAAAATTAAAAGGTTTTTTTTTAGCATATTTGGAGAAATTAACTTAACTTTCAGACTTTGCATAATGGAAAACCTAAAAGAATCTTTGGTTGCGTACAAATTGCAACTTAAACAGGTATTTTTTAATAAAAAGATAAAGTGTTAAAAAACTTATGGTTATACAGTTAGAGTTACTGAACTTTTGAATTAGGTTTTATTGTTCATTAAAACTTATCAAAAAATCTAAAACACTTATTTATGTTTTTTTTAGATTAATAATGCTTTATCATTAAAAGAAGATTCAGAAATGGTTTTACTTAGAGATGATTTGCTAGAATTGATTGAACTGACAACTGATAGTTTATTGGATTATGAAAAAAGCAAGCTAATGACTATTTGTAACGAAGATCCACATGAACAAAATAATAAAAAGGTAGATAATAATAATTTATGATTCAATATTTTACTTATATTTGAATGCAAAGTCAAAGTGTGTTAAATAAAGCATTATTTAAGTGTTTTTTTTTGGTCCCAACTTTAATCTACGAGTTGAAAATAATTTTGATGCCAACAATATCTAAGATAAAGAAAATTTATACAAAAAATTTTAGGATGAAAATAATGTAGACGACGAACTTGCTTCTTTTTATGCTGAGCTTGATGCTGAAGAACCAAGTACTTCTTCCCAAAAAGTAAATCAAAAATCTAGCAATACAAACAAGTCTAAATGGCATCAAATGGACAATGACAGAACAACTATCGATGTCAAAAATAGTAAATTTTTAAAAGTAATTGAAAATCTTGACGACATCACTGGAACAAAATGCCAAGCTCCTTACACCACTGAGTGGTCTGGTGTTAATTATCACAATGCGATGATCATGAATGTTATTGAAACTAATAATGAAGATATTACGCTTAAATGTCTGTTTCTTAATCCAACTATGGTTGAAATGCAAACTTGTCCATTTTATTTAGATGATGATTGCAAGTAAGAGTTGTGTGAATTTTTTTTAATTTTTCAGTATTTTATTTTTAATCTTACATAAATAATCGTACATCTACAACTTAAGATAAATTTACTTTCCATTTTTACATTGGGCCTTTTATGCACTAAAAGGGCTTAGTTAACTGTTTGCTAAAGAAATTGTCAACTCAAATTAGTTCTACCTTAATTATTTTTATATATTTTACAGCTAGTAAATTGCTGTTAGATTCCTTAATTAATTTGCATTAAACTTTAAGCGCAAACCAATGACATAAATTATCATTTTTTTCAGATATTCTAATACTGAATGCAAGTATAATCATGGACATACTGTAAGCTTGTACTCACTAAGGAAATTTAAAGAGGCAGACTTTACTCAATTGAAACCGCAATCAGAATGTCTTGCTAAGTTGCCAACTGGATTATGGTCAAATGCAGTGGTGGAAAAAATAACTGATGGAGAGAAATTTCAAGTGAAGTAAAATCATTGTAGAACATTAACAAACAATTAACAAACTGTTTAATTTGGACTTGATAACGTTTTCAATACAAAATACAGATTATTCTAATGATAAATCAAAAATTGTATTTTCCCAAATCAAAAAATGGTTTATTTTATTTCCTTTTAGTTTTAGAGATAATCGGTTAACATGTGAATTAGATGCAGAACACATTTATCCATTTGTTTATGAAACTTTGAATTCATCAAACGATAAAACTGTAGATACCCAAATTGAAGTTTCTCAAGTCAGTAATGGTAAATAAAATTTTAATAACATTACTGTTAGTTTGTGTATTGTTTTTTTTTCAAATTATACATTTATACTGTATCCAAAAATTAGTTACAATTAAATCTGATTAAAAAAAATGTAAATTAAAAATCTATAAATTGAAGTTAACAAGTTAAATTAAACTTTAAAGCATTAAATAAACTAAAATATGTGATTACTTAAACAGGAAAACAATTAGCAAAAGACACTGAGAATATCACGTTAAAAGGAATTGGAGAGTGGGAGAAACACACAAATGGATTTGGATCAAAAATGATGATTAAACATGGGTAAAATATTCCATAAATCTTGCATTTTAAAACAAACATTTAAAATATTTGTTTTTTGATCCCTTAACCTGCATTGTAGTTTATTTAAGAAACTTATTTTAATACTAATACTTAATGTATTTGTCCCTTTAAAATCCTTCATTGAGGTGTTTTTTACATTTAATTAAAAAGGGAATTAATTACATTTATTATTTCAGTTATGTTCCTGGCGAGGGTTTAGGCAAGAATGGTCAAGGAAGAATAGAACCAGTTGAAGTTGTAGTTTTACCTTCTGGAAAATCTTTAGATTATTGCATGATGTCAAAAGAAAAAAAGAAATTATTTGGGGTAATATTCTATTTTTTATAAAAACAAAATGCTGCCCTATGTTTAGGCTTTGAAGTCGGTCTTTTCATAATAAAAATAAAAAAATCCTTTATACTTACTGGAGTTATTAGGTTGCCAAAAAAAATTGACAAGTTAATTTTTGGCCAATAATACCAGATCAGGGTAACAAATGTTCAAAATGTTGCTCTATGTTTAGGCCGTGAAGTCGGTCTTTTCATATTAAGAATAAAGAAATCTTTAACACTTTACTACTACAGTTATTAAGTTGCTCTATAAAAAATGTTGAATTATAATTATTGTAATTTGTTTTCAAGAACGAGCAATCTGGAGTTTCAACACCACCCAAACCTCAACCAAACGTTTTCAACTTTTTAAACAACGTTTTAAGCAAAAAATCTGCCCCTAATAAAAAAGAAACTCAATTAACAACAATTAATAAAACAAAAGATCCGAAAGATAAAAAGAAGGCTCAAAATGATGTTTTAATTAAAAACGATCTTAAAATAAAGGAACTTAACGCAAGGATAAGAAAGTTGAACGGTTCAATTAATAGAAATAAAGAAACGTAAGTATTTGGGTTTGAAACTTTTAATTAACATTTGTAAATATTTGAACATATAATTTTTTTAAATATGTTAATGTAAAATTCAAATTTTTTTGCAATTAAAACCTGGTTTCGATATACAAAAAAAAACAAAGTTCCTCTGTTCGAAAATAAATAGAATATAGCCTAATAATGCAGTTTTTTTTTAATTTAAATGCTTGTGTTTCCCTTTTTTAATTAAATTTTTACATCATTGTTTTAGAAATCCATCTGTTGCAAAAAAACTACGGATAGAATTATCTAATGTCAACTTACAACTAAATTCTTTAAAATCAACAAACAATGCTATACAAGTGGGAAGACGAAAGGACGAAACACATCGAAAAATGACAAAGTTTTGATATTTTTTAGGGGAAATAAAATTATTTAGTTCTTTTTAAATTCGTGATCATTATTTAGTTAGTTTTAGTTTTTTTTCTTTTGTAACTTGCCGTATTCCGCTAAAACTAAAAAATTGAAAATATTTATTCTGAAAAAAAACAATTTTGGATGTGCCGTTAGTAGTCGCTATCGCTTTGTTTTTTATTGGACAGATTTTTTAAAATAGAAAACTTAAAAATTATCCCAGCTTGCCGACATCAATAGGCTATTTATTTCTATAATAAAAGTTAATTTTTAAAAACGAAAAAATATTTTTTATTTTACGTAAACTTTAAAACTTAAGTAACAAAACTCAACAAATTTTTTTAAAACCCAGAATATTTTAAATTTTATTTAATAAATAAAACTTTTAATTAATTTAGTTTGTGCTTTAAAAGTTCAACCTTAATGGAAATAACTGGCTTTTTAAAATCTAGGATTCCTTAAAATGTAATTCAAAAACAACGCAACAATTGGATCAGATATAGTTTTATCTCAGTTATACTTCCGTTATATTACAATTTTATTAATTAAATTTTCAAGTAGGGTGTTTGCTCTTCGAAAACCACATTGTTTCTTTAATAATTTTCATTAAAAATCTTTGTTACGTCACACTGGCACGCAGCGCGTCAACAATGGAGAAAACAGAACAGCGGGCGCGTGGCCCACTTCCATAGATTAAACAAAACGCGAAACGACCAAGTACGGGTTTGTTTACTAACTGATTAGGAAGGCTTTATTTAATTAATATGACATACTATCTGAGTAGATTTAATGTTTTGGTATGTTTACGTATGGGTGTATAGTTTTGGGGAAACACGTGTTTCTTGGTATGGAGATGTTATGCTAATTTTCTATGTATTTGAGCGGGCAACGTAAACAACAAAATTTCTAAGGATCTATTCTTATTTTCAAACACCATTAAGAACATTTGAAGTGGCCTTTTTACATAAATTTATACCTAACTTACAGCGTTTTTGAAATTCTAATTTTGTCTAAAATGGTAAAATCGGTGGTTGAAATTAAATATACACCAAAACATCACTGTATAAGCTTATGGTTTCTAACTAAAAATAAATATTACTTTGGTTATTTACACTACCATCCAAAATTAAAATTATTAATCAGAATTTGGTATATGTAGTTTTATAAGTTAGTTTTCTGACCGCTACGTCCGTAAGTTGTCATCTTTATTTATTCTAAGAAGGGTATTCATTCTAGTCAAAAGATTACGCTGTGATGACGAAATATAAAAGAGAATTCGAGCGAAGAAGTACAGCGCCAGTCTTGGTAAACTTTGCTAGACTGTGCCACAACAAGCCGAAGGCTAACAACTGTTCAGTTTACTTCTCTCAGTAGTTAGCAACTTACATACAGTTCGTTAATAACAAATTACAGTAATAATAACAAACTAAGCTAAATTAGGAAAAGTTTAAAAAACTTTAAATAGATGTTTGATGGCAGAAAAGAAGTTTATGTTGTTAATAGTAATGTGGTATCCTGGCAAAAGAATAGACAACAGTTTTTTTGATAGGATGACGTTCATATATTTCTTAAATTTGTTTTTTTTAGTGGATGCATTAACGTTACAAACAATAATTTTATAAGGAGTGATCTAAAAAGAAACTAGTTTAAGCGTTATTGAAATTTCAACACATCGAGAAAAGTTTTGATTTTGGCTAAAGTTAACGACATCAAACGCCGCTATATCGATTGCTAATCGTCGATGTATGTAAAACAGCATGGCCGATCGAGCCGAATTTAAACGAATATTATTAACGATTATAATATGTTCAACATTTGCTAAAGGTAGGTAAATGTCTAATGTAAAATTCTTAGTATATAATATAAATACAACCGTTATGGACTAATAATTTAACCAGGTTTCTAAAAAAATGGGTTAATTTTATTTGTGTTACTTCTACTGGACCGTATTTTAATCTTCTTCAAGTGAAAATTTTATATTACTTCAAATATTATGGAAGTATTCAACACAACACAGTAAATGTATTATTATTTTAACATTTACTTAGTATGCAGTATTCACGTATCTTAAAGATATTCTATATTATTTGTGTAATGTATTAATTTTGTGGTATTACCCTAAGCTTTGGCAAAACGTGTTCATAAAACCCAATCGTTTCCATAAATTTGGCTATTACGATCTTATCATATGGTGGTGTTAATGTCACAAACCTTATTATGATTGCTCATCGTTCTATCGCATATGTAAATTCATGTAATAACACCGTCACTCCAGCAGTTCTCGGGGCATTTATCGAGTTTTAGTGTTGCGCGTAGAGCTTTCTACAAAATGACTTTTACAAAAGGCGGAAAGATAAATAACCCCCGCTGTTGTTTTGTATGTTTTAGGAAAAACTTTGTCAATATTGCACTTAAACATTCATAATCCGACGGGAGATAAGGCAAAATTTTTTGAGTCCCAAATTTTGGTAACTTATAATTTTCCCAATATACCTTTTTAAAGTTCGATGCAAATTTAAACTCTTTTTGCGGCATCTTATCACCCACCACGTTGCGTTTTCTTTGTCTTTTATGGCTATCATCAAAGCAAAGTCGTTAAATAAATTGATGTGCTGTGAAGAGCTATAAAAATCCGAACTGTCAGATAAAATGTTTACGAGGCTGCCTGTTCAGTGAATGGGAATTACTGTTAAGTAAATTGGGATTATAAATTCTATTCGCCCCAATCTTCTGCAAACAAAGTTGACCTATTTGTGAAAGGCTTAATGCTTTGAACTTAGCTGAACGCAGGCTTTTGTTTGCTTAGAAGTTGCTATTTTTGTCCATTATTAACGATCCAGCAAAGCTTTGCTAGGCTTGACATTCCTGGAAATCGTAAAACTTGTAATTTGCAAAGAATCTCACTAAACCACGATTGATTTACAACGTATATTCAAGGCATAAAAATATGCGGCCATTTGTATTAAAGCCCCTGTTTGTAAAATCAAGTTCTTGTGGTTATTAAATTAAATTTATTGCCGCGAGAACTTAGTATTGTTTGATTACCGCTTGGCAAAAGTGAAAGCAAACATTATTGTTTGTTCTTGGATGTTTGTTTAGATAAATCAACGGTTTTGTGTCTTTTTAAATCGACCAATGAAGAAGATAAAAAGGTTAATCTTCGGTAAGTGCGCTGAGGTATATCATATAAAACTTTTAAGCAGTATAGAGCAGTGCACATAGACTTTATTTTTTTAACACAATCCAACGTAAACTATGTATGCAATAAATAATATTTTGACCGTTTAAATCCTTATAAATAAATTGTCAAGGCACTTTTTAAGTTTTATATTGTTGGTTGTTGTAATCCAACATAAACGTTTAAAGCCCATAATTGCAGTTGTATTTTTGCCACGTTGAATGTTAACGGGTCTAAAGTTTTTTAAATCTCTTAAGAGGTAACATATCTCATTATTAATGCACCAGTGACAATCAAACACAATCAATTGAAAATCAATTAGGTTTACTTTGTCATCACCCCAAATAAGTTAATTAATAGCGTTATAAACGTTACATGTTCCAGTTCATATGTGATTTACAGTAGCTCATTATTTGATTAGAATATCAGATTCTTTGTGACCCGTCGTTAAAGCATTTGACTTGCCATGTCAAATGTACAGACGCTGCTAAGATTAGAATTTAAGTGTTTTAGCGTTGCCTATTGTACTTGTAGTCTATTGAGTATCCTACTTTAAGCACTTACGTGTTCAGTTGAGTTGATTTCGAAACCAGCAGATTCGTTCCGGATTGTTGTTTTCGAGATACTTAATTAAGGCTTAGACATATTTCTGCTCGCATTTAAATCCTTGAAAGTTTTTCAGTATTAAATTTCCCACATAAATGCCATCCGCGTGTGTTGTAGCGATCATTATATATTAAACCTTTCGATTTTTTCTCCCTTTACAATCCATTTATTCTTTACTTAGTTAATAATTTTAAAGCTTATAAAGTAAAACCTTTGATTTACCAAAAAACAACCCCCTACACAAAAAAAAGCATTTTGTGAATGACTTTTTGAAAAAACACTTTTTAATTATAAGAATCACATTTTGTAAGCCCTAAATAGTGCAACATGTAATTTTCTATTTATTCTCGATTTCCAGGTATTTTATCGAGTCGAATTCCTGATTGTAAATGCGAGAAGAAACATATTGCCTGCGTGGAAGACGGTGGAGCGAAATGTGCTTGTATTCCAATGGCATGGAAATGTGATGGAGATCCAGACTGCGCCGACCACAGTGACGAAACTGAATGTGGTAAGTTGTGGTTTTTAAGACTTTTTACCGCAAAAAATTGCGCAGAACCGATAGAACTTTTTACAGTCTGTAATATTGTACCACATATGATTAAATAGAACCAAAAATGACAGAATAGAACCACAATTTTTGCATAACTATATATAAGATGGTTAAAAAAAGAAAAACAATGAATCTATAAATGACCCATTTCTGGCATATTATCTTGAAATAGCTAACTACAAAGAAAAGTCACTAATAACCACGACTAGCAGCATGTAATTTAAAAGGACCACCCACGAATGAATTGCAGTGACATATGTTGCTAATTTCCCCCTTATTCATAGCTTTCTAACCTGAACAAGTTTAACCCTTCTACACCTTTCGGGTGTATATTAGGTTTTGTATTTTATGAGTATTTAAACAATTATTCTTTATAAATAAAAGTCATTTTTCTCTATTTTATATAAACCCAAATTTTATAAATTTTGTGAGTTTTGTAATTGGAGTTTATATTTTTCTCATTGTTGATATAACACTGAAAAAACTAATTGTTAAGTGCGCAAAAATTAATTCATGAAATCGAAGCCCGCATTTGAAAAGCACTCAAATCGACAAGTTAATTTTCCAAAACCAAACTTTTCAAAGGCAGCCACGGTTGATTACATTCAAGTGGTTGGCGCATCAATTAAGAGAACCTTTGTGCGCTTAACTCGGGTTTGTTTTGTTAAAAGTGAAGCCTGGGTTTACAAATACTATTGGATTATCTTTTTAGTAGCAGCAGTCCGTTACGATTAATCAACTATTTTACTTTTCTTGCTTTTTTAATTGGTTGACCTTAACCTAGACTTCTTTGAGTTGAAAAGTGTGAAAAAACTATAAATCCGTTTTAAAGATCTTGCAAACACAAGTAACTCAGAGTTAAAGTGTTAATGGATAATTGATAAGAAATGTTATTCTTCATCATATATCTTGAAGTATTTTTTGGGGCCGATAGCTCTAACACATTATCATACCAATTTTTTACGCAGCAATTTTTCAAAGGTATTTAGTATGCTCTTCAGCGATGGCTTTTATTTCCGTTTTAATAAGCACCTGTTTTAAATATTTTTGTACTTTAAATTGAACGTTTAAACCTACTAATTGTCTGTGCGACCGAATTTAATTAAAATAAGACACAAAAATTGGTAAATGGACGAAAGTAACTAGAGTCTTGCATTTTTTTCGTTACCATTCGAAATGTACACCTAACTATTCAAGCAAAACAAAACAATTACCCCTTTACACCTTACCTCATAAGCTGTTGCGTGCGAGTTGTCCAAACAGTTTATTGTTTAAATCTACGATTCCACGTTTCTAGACGCATTATTAGCCTCTTTCTAGACGCATTATTTGTCTCCTAGATTTTTAAACAATATCTGCATTTTTTTAAAATAGCTGATTTTTTTATTTATTAATTTTTTTTAAATTTAAATGCAATTATAGCATGATTTTTTATATTTATAACATATACTCAACAAATATTAAAAAATAAAAAATTAAATGAAATTATAGCGCGTTTTTTTATATTTATTACATATTATACTCTACAAATATTTTTTTTAAATAAATTAAATATTTTAGATTCTTTTATAGCATAATATAGTTATAAATTTACACTAAAATTTATTTTTTTATATTAAAAATTGTGTTTTTTGTGTTTACTAAATGTTTTTCTTAGATAGATTTTGTCGAGGCCTGTTTTTATTACGAATTTTACATTACATCATTATGTGACATTTATTAGTAATGTTGAGGCTATTTTATCTTTATTGTAATCGTGTTTTAAGCCAAACTAAATCAGGTTTTGTTTATTTGTTTTTACGGTAGGTAGCGTCATATAGTAATGGACCAGCGTCGTGTGATTTACTGATATACGTCATATAGACTTCACATAAAAAGTCACTTTAATTAGATCTTAATAGATTATATTTCATTTTAAAACAAACTTTCGACCGTTTTATTGCGGGTTTTCTTAAAAATTACAAAGTCATTTTGTTTTGATTTAATATGGTTTTATAATTAACAAGTTTAACCTGTTAATATATATTCATTAACGTTGACTAATTTTTGCTTTATAAGTAGAAGACAATAATTTATGTCTAGCGCATTTCCCTAATAATAAAGGTTTTTAAAGTATTTTTACATTTGTTAAGTTAAAAACCAGTTTAAAATGTGTATTTAAGGTAATATTACTTTTTATAGACTAATAAATTCTAGCTTGTTTCAAAAAGAACCTTGATACCTCAAAAGTTTAATGAATTAAAATATTAAAATGTTCATGTTATAAAACGACTAAATCTTTTTAACGATATACTTTTAAATTATCATAGTAATTGAAACAAAGTTACCACAAGTGGCGCCGTTTAAATTTATTTTTTATTTTATTTCCAGTGTCCTTGGAGTGCGATAGAGATTGGTTTCGATGTGGGAATGGAAGATGTATTAAAGGAAGCTGGGTTTGCGACGGCGACAACGACTGCGCAGATGACACCGACGAACAAAATTGTCGTAAGTTAAAAATGTCTTTGCTTTGTGTGGTGTATTTTGACAAAATGTATGGTTCCTGCTGGATGGTATTGTGACATCGTTGTGAATGAACTTATAGCAACAGGAAGCTAGTAGATGAATTGTTTGTGGTTAAAAAATGTATTGTAACATGACTTAGATTATTTTTCGTGTAGGCCAAGATATTTTAGTTATATTTTTGTTTTTAAAAAGCGAAATAATTTACTTTAACTTTTAAATTCTTAGAAAAGTTTTTAAGTCGGTTTTGAGTTCCTGGTATTAGCTTGGAAAAATTGCATCATAATAGTATTGTAATGTATTAAACTATCGGTTAATTTTGGCCAAGTTATAAGTATTACTTTAAGGCAGTAGGCATTGAACCTTGAGATCTGACCTTAAAAATGCGTAGTTAGTAACGCTCCGAAATTTATATATTTTTGTTTTTGCAATTTTAAAAGCCTTTTTTATTTATCTCCATGGTTGTATCTGTCAATCAAATTAAAAAAAATTAAAATTGGCCTATTTCATTAGCCCCGTTACGTCATTCTGATCAAACCTTTAAGGTGACTTGAGGTCAAAAATTCCCTTATCACTTTAACATATACCACTTTGTGAGTGTTTTAGTAAAATACCTGGATTTGAAAATCGCCTCCAGTATACCATAAACTGTTCAATTATGTAGCACTAGAGTAAAAGTTTTGTCACATTAAAGGATTAGGTTACCTTATGTTCAATTGTTGTGGGTTTTATGTGTTCGCACTTAATAACATATGGTGGTATCTAATATGTTATGTCATATTAACTCCACCATTACCTCAAATTGAAAAGATTATTATTTTACTCGTTAACTTGTAGGTGATGTTTTTTTAATATAAAACCTGCAAATTTATTAAAAAGTTTACTTGAATTTTATGCATAAAAATTGTTAAGGTTTAATCTACTTTTTATTATTTAGCCTTAGTGAGTTTTTTTGAGATGTTTATTTGCAAAGACTCTTCATTTTAAAATTAAATTTTTTATTTTAAAATTTTTTTTCTGAAATTCTTAAGTTTATTTTTTTTGTTTTCACAGCTTCTGTGTCTTGTGACGACACAGAGAGAAGATGTAATTCCGGAGATTGTGTCCCGGATAGATGGTGGTGTGATGGAGATGAGGACTGCTCGGATGGAAGTGATGAAAATCCTAACGAGTGCAGTAAGTTGTTCTCCAACTAAAATTTTATCCAAGTTTTTTTTTTCAATTTTTTCATTAACATTAATCATGGATTTGCATACTGCAAACTATTTTAAGTATTAAGACCTAGAATCGTACCTAGAATACTTTCAAAAACTTTTAACTTCTCATAGTTTGTTATTGAAAACTAATATTAGCTTAAACAGTATAGTGATTTATTTTCACCAGGCTTATAAAAAATCGATTAAGTTTAAGAAAAAAAATTATATAATATTTTATATCTTAAATTGGGACAGTTTAAAATTCAAGCTAAAGAGTTAACTTACTTATACATTTAAAAAATTAAAATAAAGCCGAATTAAACCAACACAGCCTACACAGCTACAATAATCAACAATAAGTTTTCAGTTGGAGAGATCTGTTAAAATTTAGGTTGTGCAAATACTTACAGATGTCTATATAGACACACCTGGCTTAAAGAAAGTGTTCAGCACCAACTCTAACATTTAAAATAACACGTATAGGCCATTTGGGTTTCAATATAAAATCTCTAACGCTTTTTGTTAATTCCAAAATATGAATACATTCTTTGTCATGATAATACTTAACAAGGTATGCAAAGCGGATATCTAAATATAGCTCAAGAATGTCTATTTAAATGTTGCATATTTTGTACGGGTAATCCTAATCCTAAACCCTTATTATGCGGGTAATTTTATACACTATGTTTAACATTAACAACATAGTTGCACGCCTATATGGTGTTAAGACCAAATTTGGATATTTTGGCGAAATTAACCTTACTATAATCCAGTTAACTTGGACTAACTAAATATTTAAAAGTGTTACAAAATTCGATTTGAAATTTCTTTTCTCATTAAACGCTAAATCCGAACAAAATAAAATTTTTTGATGATTCATCTGAAGTATCATGTTTGCAAATGACACGTTAGCTTGCGTTATAAGTATTTATAAAGCAATTTATTTGTTGTTTGTAGTAAGCAAATTGTGGAACGTGATTTAGGGTTTAAAAATTTAGATTTCCAAATAAAAATAATAAAGAAATGTATAAAATTATTTGTCTTAAAACTGAATATGAGTACTTCTCTTTAAAACCACTTCATAAATAAATTTAAAAAACGGCTATTCATATTATAAAACTAAACAATTTTAATTTTTAGAAAAAATTCCCTGTGAAGAGAATGAGATGACGTGTAATAATGGAGATTGTATCAACAAAGAGTTTCATTGTGATGGAGATTTTGACTGCAGAGATGGATCTGATGAAGAATGCTCTCATGATCGTAAGTTGTTTTACAAATCTACAAAAAACAAATATTTTATTCCTAACTAAAATGTATAGCTAATAAAAATATGTAAAAATGAACTAATTTACTTTATAGTAAAATAAAACTGTAAAATTTTTACATAAAGTTCATATATTTTACACAAACTTTGGTGCAAATATTATTATTTATGTACTATAGCTACTGTTGTACCGTGGCCTGAAACGAGTTGTAAAGACGACGATTTTAAATGCGGGGAATTCGGTGAAATGGATTCGTGTATTCCGATAGAATATGTTTGTGATGGGGAACAGGATTGTGAAAGTGGATCGGATGAAAAAAATTGTAGTAAGTATTAGTTGTGTTAAAATTTGACTTCAAATCACGCCAAAAATGTGCGGTACGCTTTGGTCATTTGGGAGTACATGGTTCGATTCCCGCTGTTAGTATTGGGTATATTTTATTTGATAATGTGAACAATTTTTAACTGTAATAAAATGTACCATAAGTTTTTTTAAAGCGCGTTTGTATATACTAAATTCTGCATGGATATAATGGTTTAAAAAGGGCGTATTTTTTATTTTAGGTTTTTTAAACTGTTTTGATTACATTAATTGCGTTTAGATAGCGTAGTGAAAATCGAACCCGGAACCTTAGTAATATTTATATCAACCAAAAGTATGTTCAAACGAGTACCGGGTGGTTTTTCAGTAGTGTGAAAAGTATCTTTATTGTATGGACTTGATTGTTAGTTAGCAAATAACGACCTATCGGCTTATCATTAAGATGACAAGTTTAATCCAGCACATTCGTGACTAACACTTTATTGTGGTGAAATGAAATTCCGTTAGTTGTTTCAAAGTGACTTTTATCTGTAGGTTACTGTAGGTAACCTGTATAGGTAACCTTACGTTTGGGTTCATTTTTGTGTATTTATTTTAACATATTTTGTTGTAATTATGTAATTTGGCTTAACCTTATAGCTTTACCCCTACATTAAAGTGTTTGCTTAACAGTTGGTTTCTAAATAAGTTGTTTTGAATAAGCATAAGGTCCATTAGCTAATCCTAATTATCCTGGTAAAAGTAAAAATTGATGGTACGATACTATATTTGTACAGTTTGGCCTGTTATGTTTCCCGTACGGAAAAAATGTGCTTTTTGCGGTACAAGGTGGCATTTGGTTCATTGCTGATTTATTTTAGCAAAATAACTGACTTTCTTGAAAATATTTCAATCACCACCCTATGCACAACTATTTTTCGGATTGCTATTTTTGTCTAGTATTTTTAGTGATTGCTATATCCAGGTTAGGTTATCATTTGTGTCTATCATACCCTCTGTCAGTTAAGCCTATCATTTGAGATAAAGGCTAGGTCGAAATATCTGGAATTCTTGTGCAGGGTTGTGCTGTTGTTAGCTTATAAAGCAACCCGCATTCGCGCGTATCGAGGGGCCTTGTACAGTGTGTGTTGGGCCGTGACGTCGGTTTGAGTGATCAGATGCGCCAGGCAAGTTTAGTTTGTTCTTTAAACAAAATTTTAGTCCAAAAAGTCGGCCCTAAACAAACAGCTGACCACGAATTTCAAAATCGCATAAAATTCTGCGCGAAGTGTTTTTTAAGATGACAAAAAGGCAACATAAGTCATATTGTGTGGGTTTTCAAAATGGAATTCGCAGATAGATTAAAATAATCGTGTTTATTCGCCTGCTCTTAAAATAAGAAAGTCCTTAAACTTTTGTCATTTTTTAAGTGCTTTGACGCAATCTTGATTTGCCCGTGTCAGATTATAATGACATTAACCTTTTGCTATTTTGTTTATTTGACCCTGATCTAAATGTTTTTGTTGCTGTTGTATGTCTGGATGTAATTCACCCAACCGCCGAGGGGTTTAACTAACGCTTATGACGTCACGGAAGCCTCGGTTGCGTGCGAGGCGTAAAATGCCGGGTAGCCCCTATGACGTCACGAGGTCAATTTTCACCTGATTTTACTTTTTATTTAAATTTTTGAGGCGGTGTCAGAACGATAAGCGGCAATTTACAAGACGCCTTTACATTTTTAGGCTGCATCGTCTGGTTTATTTTACAATTAAAGTTTTTGTTGGGCTTTGTATTGATTTTGTTTAAATATTGGTATGAAATGAAAAAAATTGATGTTAAATTTTAAGAATTTAAAGGCCTTACTTAAAAATTTTTTGCAATCTTAAAAATTTGCAATCTAAAAAAATCTAGATAAGGTCCTGGGTTCAAACTGTTCTCATGCTGTAGCTCCCTTAAGCAAGGTGCCATAAACGTTATAAACTACTGTTAAGCCAGCACCTAATCAGCAGCTTAAATGTCGAGAAATTATAATCAATAATATCCCAAATTGCCAAAGGCAACTCGAGACTGGGTCGGAGTAATTAATGTTACTCCGAGTTTAGGTCGTGAAGTCGAACTTCCTACATCAAGGATGAATAAATAGAAAAAATGTGGTGTATTTATTGTTATAAATGGGTATATACAACTTGTTATCTTAAACTAAAAACCGTTTTGTTTTGCTGTCACTTAAAACAGCAAAGTTCTTTGAAAAATAAACAGTTTCAGTAAAATTCGTCTTTGAACAAAACCCCAAAGAATGTTGTTGACGTGTGGGTTAAACACGCATTATGACGTAATTCACCCCGACCGCTAAACGTGGGTAAATGACGTAGTCGATGTTTACCCCAATAATCTCTAAACTAATATTTGTAGGATTTAAAAGATAATTCATAAAAATATCGGACTAAATATTGTAAGTGTTTAATACAGTTTTGTTTTATGTGGTTTTTACAAACTTTAAGTAATGACATTTTGATTTAACTTGCTTTTATAAAACAAACCATTAGAAATAATACTTAGTAATAGCCTACACATTTATCTTAGGGTTTAAGACAATTAAATCATAATGTTTTTTACAAACTGTTATAATGTCCCATTGAAAAAGCCTAAAAATGCGAATGTGAAGTATTGTTATTTCTACTTAAAAAAATTTAATATTTTTTAAATATTTAAGGCTTTTACATTTATAATCGGTTGTAAGACAGTCAAAACGTTATGTTTTTTAGTAACTATTATAAATTTCCTACTACAATGGCTTCAAAAACGAGGTTGAACTAAAGTTATCTGTCTCTAGGTTGATTTTCTTATTTCTGCATTACAATTCTTGGTCATTTAATAATTTTTTACCCTAAACTTTATTGTTTTTTACAGATCATTCTTGCACAGCAGAGCAGTTCAGATGTAGTAACGGGCAATGTACAAGTCTTTATAACCATTGTGACGGAACAGACGACTGTGGTGACGGAAGTGACGAAGAAAATTGTCGTAAGTTTATATTTTTAATTTATCCTTGATATTGAAATGTTTACTCTGTATTTACCCAATCTTGAGTTGCCTTTGGCAGTTTGGGATATTATAGAATGAAATTGTTTAATAATTAAGCTGTTATTTAAGTATTGGCTTAAATTAAACCCAGAACCTCATGTAGTGAAGCCAAGTATTTTAGCCCACTATTTTAGAATTGAAATTTATAATTCAATACTAAATCTTAAATATTTTTAACTACTTTAATGTAAATATACTGCACAGAAAAACTAAACTACTTCAAAATACCAGAACTATTTACAAGTCATTAGTAATGGCATCCTAAGTACGCCTGTTTATAGTTGGTTATGTTCAAAGCTATAACTTAGAATTTTCAAAAGGCGGTTTTGCGTATTCAAATATAGAATTAAGAAGGTCTTAGCTGAAGTACTTTAAACTAAAGTGTACGTGACCTTGCTAGCGCATTACCTTAAATTGCTGGGTACACAATTTTGGCAATATATAATTGTAGGTGTATATTTTTACATTCAACTACTTACTTAATTATATGAAACACTATGCGTTTTGCAACTTATTTTAGCAGTTTATTTTGAAATACCTTATCGCCATTTTTCTTTATTTTATCATTCGTGACTTTGAAATCTGTCAGTCAAAAGATAAAGCAAATTTTATTCTATTTAAGCGCGATTTATATTAAACATAAACCTAGCTTTGTTTTGAAAATAAGATAGACGCTTGAACTCTGTTTTGACTGCTTAGGCCGAGGAATTAAATTTAAAATAATCGTTTGAGACACATTTTATCCTTGAATGATTTTAATTGAAGCAGACCCAAATGGCTTGCCAAAATCTTTTTGTGAAATTTAAAATCACGACCGAATTGTAAATGAACCGGAAAATAATAAAAATATGTAAATAATTCCGGGTTCAATTTCATAATTTTACTCGCAAGCCCAGCTGTCGGGTAGTGGTGAAAATAATATTTTAACTGTTTTTGTTTTCTTGATCTATTTTTACTTGGAGTAACTTCAATGTAAAATGCCGACTTTACAGCCTTACCTTGTTTTTTAATTAACTTAACCTACCGTTTAAATGAAGTAGACAAATTTTGGTAATTACCCACTTTGTCATATTAAAAAAAATTGAATTAATTCTTGTTTGGTAAAACATTAAAAAAATTAAAAATATTAAGTTTGTTGATTATTATTTTTATATTTTATTTTAGCGGAATTTGCGGAATGCATCGACGGAGAATTCCGCTGTTCAAGCGGAATGTGTATTAGTAAACAGTGGAGATGTGACGGGGATAGTGATTGTAATGATGGAAGCGAGGAGCTCGGATGTCCAGGTATAATTTTTAAGGTTACAATTACAATTTGTGTTTTTAAGTATTACTTCTGGTAATAATAAATGTTGGGTCTCATTTAACCAGAGGACAATTTAACCGTCGACCCTTTAATTCATTGACTATTAAGTCTTTGACAAACTAGCCTAATGACACTTACTTGATCTTTTATTTTATTAAACTAAATTTGCAAGGGTTGACTAGGTATTGGTTTAAATTGTCTTTAGGTTGAATTGTGTAGAGTTAGTTGGCTTTATGTTGAATTGACCAGTCACCGAATTTAAAAATGGTTTTTTAAATGCGCTCTAGAAACTAAAACTAATATTTAAACGAAATTTTCCTGAGAATCTCCTTCCTAAATTTAATGATCATATTGTTTAAATTTCGTGCTGCCTGATATTTTTTTAATTTTAAATCTTATCTTGTAATATTCTTAGATGGTGAAGGTTGTGACGAAGATCAGTTCGAATGCGCGACTAGTGAAAGATGTATTCGGTCGTCATGGAGATGTGATGGGGAGCCGGACTGTAGCGACGGAAGCGACGAGCTAAATTGCGGTAAGTACTTTTTATAAATAGTAAACACTTTTACTGCAGATGACAGTTTTATTTTCGTAGGTATATGTAACTGTTTTATATATATTTGCTCTTCCATTATTATTTCCTGCCATAAAGGATTTTGGGATTAGGAATGTTGCCCAATTCTAATCCTTTTCGACGTAAAGTGACTCTTATACTAATGCGGTTCTATTGCTACTAAGCCTACAACTAATCGGGAGGTTTTACTTAAATTTATGACGTCAATTAACTTCTTAAACTAATAGGGGAAGTTTAAAGTTAGGCTGGGGTATTATTAAGATATATCTTAGCTTTAGTGTCTGCTAACCTTTACCCACATTAAAAGTAAAAAAAACATTTTGAAGTTTTTAGTACTTTAAATAAACGTAATTTTTTGGTTTTTAGCTTGTGAGAGCGGTCAATTTAAATGTAAGAACAGTGCAAGTGATTGTATACCAGCTTATAAGGTTTGTGATGGGAATATGGACTGTGTGGACGGAACGGACGAATCTCCTTTCTACAACTGCAGTAAGTTAACTTGTGTACTTTCACAACAAAACATTATATCTTATACAAAATTCAACAAAGTATTTTTAACTTGGTCAGCTTGATTACGAAGTTTTTTAAATATTAAAGGTTTATTTTGATTAACAGGTAATGGGGCAAACCATTGTGCTGACTGTACTCACTCGTGTAAGACGACACCAAACGGTCGTATTCAGTGTTCGTGTCCGAAAGGTTTTGAACTTGCACAAGATTTACGAAGGTGTACCGGTAAGCGTTTTTATTTAAAAAAAACAACTACAAACAGTTGATTTACTATTTTTTAAATATTTTAGCTAAGCTTTTAGTCTTGAACGTTAAAATACTAAATATTAAAATAGTTTTTTCTTTATATTCATATACGATTTTTGGATGCTGTTGTACATGATTTTTAAATCCTTAGAACAGGTTAAATTGGCTTTGTGGTACACTTTATTGCTTAGTCATGTGCGAACCTATGTCAACCCTTGTTAGATTTTATCACCTAGTCTTTGTTGTGTTTTTAAATGAGGAGTTATTGTTATGTTTACGTTCTTTTAACACTTATCTTTTACAGATATAGATGAATGTGCGGTCGAAGGAGCCTGTAGCCAAACCTGCACAAATACCAACGGAAGTTTTGTTTGCTCTTGCGAGATCGGATACATCTTAAGACCGGATGGGAGAACTTGTAAAGCGAGTGCTCCGGAGGCTGCACTGATCTTCACAAATCGGATCGACATCCGAAGGATGCTGACGGATCGTCAGGAGAATACTTTGATCTTACAGAACCTGGAAAATGCTATCGGATTAGGTAAATTGATAAATTTAGATATTATTTTTAAATTCAGTTTAGAATTTCTTTTATTTTAAGTTTTTGCTTTTTTTAACTTAAGTCTTTTAAAAACTTAAAACGCTATTTTTTTGCTGTTAGCGTAAAGGTATTGGATAAATATGTTATGGGGCTTTACATATAAAATTAAAAATCGCATTTTTGGTTGTTAAAGGATTTACGATTGTGGGTTAAACTTTTTATCTGCCATTACCACAGAAGGTGCATTAGGTGCAAAAAAAAACGATAAGAAAATAAATTTTGCGCTCCGGTGCTTTCGAAACCTTAGATCTGACGTAAACAAAATTACCAAAAACAACTTTCGTCGTTTAGCTATAACCCCATTTTCCGGCAGTGCAACGACCTGAAGCGCCAAAATTTTTCATTGGCGATACTTAAAGAGTAACAAAGTGCAGTCTCGACTTTACTATATCTAATACGTTACCATGTTTCTCTTTTTTCGACACCTCTGGCTTTTTTCCGTACTTTGTTTTTGCTCTAACAAAATTACCGCCCGGCGCTGTGTTCTAAGGTTACATTTGTAACCTTCTGCATTCTGTCAAGTAATCTATCTTACCCAGGCTATTTGTTTGTACAACACTTTGACTTAGATTCCCTGAATTTTTCTCAGGCAAAAAAGCAATTACAAACTTTGTTGTGTTAGTGTATTGTTTGCTTGTTTTTCGGCTTTAAGAGTTACTATTAATTACTTAAGTAACTGCAAAGCAAGCATAATATATTATTCGCTTCATTAAACATTTATCGTTACATCTGACGCACTATTATAATAAATCATACTGAGTATACTAGAAGATAAACGGTATCACATTTTCCATGTTTGTATATCCGATTTCAAGTTTGTAAATGTGTTTTATTGCAACAGATTACCATATTGAAAAGAGATTGATGTTTTGGACTGACGTCACTCTTGATGAGATCATGAGGTCGAATATTAATGGAAGCGAAGTGCAAAAAATTGTTTCGTCCGGCCTGGAGAGTCCGGGTAAGTTTTTTAATCCAATTTTTTTGGTAAAATTGAATTTAAGTTTAAAATAAGTTTAATTTAATTTAAAAATACAGACTCACTTGTATATTGTATAAGATTTATATTAATAAACTTTTAGACTTTGACAGTTTGAAGTATTATTGCATGTTTTTTATATGGTTCATAAAGGCAACAATTTGACATAATTTTGTAGTCTATTTTTAATATTTTTTGGTACCTATTAAGACAAAAATGAACCTAAATTTTTTGTACAAACATCGCTTTTGTTTAAACTTTAAAACTGCACCCACGTGTCAAATATTTTGTCATGCAAATAAGTCAAGCGTATCAAAACGTGACCTATATCTAAGCAGTTTAACATTCTGCAGGAACGATTTCATAAAAGTTTTTACGGAAAGCCGGAAACCGTTTTAAGCAAATCCAAAAAGTTGTGCCTCAATTTTAAACGGACTAATCTTAAATTTAAACGTGTATGATAACATGTAATTTTGCCGGTTAACCTTCGAACATAAATTTGGTTGTATTTATTGAGAGATTTTAACATTTCAATATGGCAATAATTCTTTTTTTTAATTTGACAATCTTTAACGCATTTTTAAATTTAAAAGTTTTTCGATTTTTTTGTTGGTTAAATAATTGTTTTTTGATTTGTTTTAGGAGGGGTTGCCGTTGATTGGATTCACGATCTTCTTTTTTGGACGGACAGCGCAACTTCCCGGATCGAGGTTTCTCTTCTGGATGGAAGTTACAGAAAAGTTCTAATCTGGGATGATCTGGAAAAGCCAAGATCCCTTGCTCTTCATCCACTTAAGGGGTAAGGCAAAAAATTTTAAAGAAGATTTGAGATGTTTTATCTTTTGTTTTAAGACAATTTTATAATTTTTTTACAATTTGTTTTTTGTTGTGCAATTTTTAAAATTAATTTTTACTTTTCAGCCTTATTTTTTGGACTGATTGGGGTATAGCCCCTCGAGTAGGTAGCGCTAACATGGACGGTAGCAACCAAACTACAATCGCTTCGACTCGTATGCACTGGCCAAACGGTCTAACCATCGACTACACCGATAACCACGTGTACTGGGCTGACGCAAGGTATCACGTGATCGAAAAGGCGGGACTGGATGGCGGGAATCGAAGATCAGTTGTCAGTCGAGGTAAGCGGTTGAAATTTTAAAATAAATTTTTATATTATTTTTAAAGCCTGCTTTTAAACCAAGGCCTGTAAAAAATAGTCAAAGAAAAGAAAATGCCCCAAAATACACTTGTACATTTTAATAATATTGGATAAGGTAGTGTATACTGCTTTTAAAACAAATTGCTACAGTTTTAAGTATTGCTTACACTTTACTTTCCTATAGACAATAATTACGTTGCTACAAGTATACACATAGTAATTGCTCGGTTTTAAACGTCAAGGTAATTACACCATTGCCACACCTAACCGCATGTGCACGCGAACTAGTAATAAAATTACCAAAAACTTAACATTTTTAGGTCTCTCCCATCCGTTTGGTGTCACAATATTTGAAGATAAAATTTACTGGACTGACTGGCAGACAAAGAGTGTCAACAGTGCTAATAAGTTCACCGGTGCCGAAGTAAGGACGATAAGAAATAAGCTACATTTCCCGATGGATATCCAGACCTACCATCCTCTAAGACAGCCATCAGGTTGGAAACAAAAAACGACCTTAATTAAATATTTAAATTAAAAACTGTTTTTTTTTTAGAATTATTGCAGTCTCACCACCATACTAAGGAATTTTACCATACTTTTACCCTTATAAAACTAAGTCGTTTGTTAACTTTGACCTTAATCAATCACTCTTACTTATGGTATATACAAAATAATACTACGATTTTTGCCAATTTTAAAATTTGTATTTTCAGGACCAAATGTTTGCGAAAATGCAAAATGCAGCCATCTTTGTCTTCCCAACCAAATAAGTTATTCTTGTGCTTGCCCTACCGGGTTTCGGGTTGTTAATGAAACGCAATGTGCTGAAGACATTGACCGATTTTTGGTGTTCACAAGAAAAACTGATATTAGGTAAAATAAATTGCACCTAATAATGTTTGTATTACTATTTAATTTTATAGTTGTACAAACAATACTTCAATATACTTTGGTCTCATACACTATATACTTGAATTGATATATATATTTCAATCAATAGCTACTGGTCGCTTACTTAAAGTAATAAGATTAAACCGTATATTTTAATAAAATCCCAATTTTTATATAGGCGAATATCGTTTGACAGCGATGAAGGGGCAGACACAGTTCTTCCAGTTGATGATATCAAAAGTGCGATGGCTTTAGATTGGCACAACGCTCACCCTGGCTACATTTATTGGTCGGACATTGACTTGGCTACAATTAATAGAGCAGAGTGGGACGGTAGTGAACAAAAAGTAAAAAAATAAGTTTTAAATCAAAATTGTATTAAATTTTAAAATCTAAAAGTATGATGTAAGTGTTTTATTTTTACTAAAAAAGGCATACATGTCTAATATAATGTCTACTTAAACAAGATAATTAAAAAAACTGTATACCATTTTTAATTAAACTTTAATATCCTAATTTTTTTATTTCCATATGCATTAAAATACTTCATTTTAAGGTAATAGTTAGTGGTAGCCTCGATTCGCCAGCTGGAATAGCAATCGACTGGATCACGAATAAAATATATTGGACCGACTACAGGATAGACAGAATAGAAGCTGCAACTTTAAGTGGATCAATGCGATGTGTTTTAATTTGGACAGGCTTGGATCGACCACGTGGTATTGTGGTACATCCCAAATCAGGGTAAAAGTGTTTTGGCTGTCACCTAACAAAAACTATATTTACTATCACCTAACTAAAACTATATAATTAGCTTTGTTTTTTTTTATTTTAAAACAAATGTAAGCAATTTTTATCCTTTCTGTTGAAGTATATGTGGGTGTGTTATGTTTTATAGTTAGTTTATACTTTATTAATTTTTTTAAGCCAAATGATTTGGACCGATTGGGGAAACGAAAAGAAAATTGAAAAAGCTGGAATGGATGGCACGAATCGTTCAATAATTGTTTCTACCGGTCTCACGTGGCCCAATGGTGTCGCAATGGACCATGATACAGACAGGTTTGTTTAAATAATTTAAATTTATTGACAAAAATGGTAAAATGTATAAAAAATTAAATATTTGATTTCGGTGGCCAGACATTTAAATTCTTTTTACATGTCTGTCTTCATAGAATATACTGGACCGACGCAGGGCAGAAAAAGATCGAGTCGTGTGACCTGGATGGTGGTAACAGAGTGGTTTTAATTAATAAAGATATACCCCATCCGTTTGGAATTACTTTAGATGAGACCAAAGTTTATTGGACTGACTGGCAGACAAAAAGCATCAACAGTGCAGATAAAATACTCGGTTTGTTGTTGGTAACGTAAACATGATTAAATGTTAACTTGGAAAATATTTTAAATTTGGAAGTTACCTATTGTAAGTTTTCATATAAAAGATTATTATTTTCCTCTAAAATGGAAATTAATTAAGACAAAATTGATTGTTTTTACCACAATTGAAATCGTAAAATCATTCTTGATAACAAGTTAGACATCTATGCAATTTTTAAGGTGATAATCGCCAAGTTTTACGGGAAAACTTAGACTCTTTAATGGACATACGATACTTTCATAAATCCCGACCCATTTCTCCAAATCCTTGTTCTCTATTCAATGGTGGTTGTTCACATTTGTGTCTACTTGCTCCTAATAACAATCCAAATTCGACTGTTGAAAATACACCATACTCTTGTGCATGTCCAACTGGACTGACTCTCAGCTCTGATAAGAAGCAATGCAACACAAAAATGAAGCGGTATGTAATGGGTTATATGATATAAATGTTAGTTTTGTAGCCTGAAAACCATTTTATTATTTTGTTTTTAATGTTTTAATGTAATTGACAAAAACTCATTAAAAAACTTTGCAAAACACTTGTTTGGACAAGTTTAAGATGTTATAAATTGGCAAAGTCGTTTGTTTGTTAAATTATCTCAAGTTTATTTCTACACATGTTAAATAAATTTTGTTTTTTTGTTTCTAGATTCTTGGCTGTTGCTCGACGTACAGACATTCGAGTAATAAGCTTGGATGTTCCATATTCAGCTGATGTTAAGTTACCGATTGATTCTTATATGTCCAATGTTGTGGATGTTGACGTCGATCCTGTCGACGGTAAGTTTAACTGAATAAATTAGTTAACCTTTTTAGTGACTTTTAAATTTTGTTTTGTATATATTTATAAGAAAGTGTTAACAATTTATAAGAAAGTGTTAACAGAGGAATTTGATATATGATAAAACCACAACAGAAAAGAATTGTAAAGCCCACTACTTATCTTATTTATCAAGCTTTTTTATAGTTCGTTACTTATTGTTTCAATGTTTCAAGGTTACCTATATTGGTCTGATGTTGGTACACGTAAAATAATGAGATCATTATTATCCGACTCGACACAAACTGAAGTTGTTATTGGATCAGGAATGAATACAGCTGACGGAATTGTCGTTGACAAAACAGGCCGACTACTTTACTGGACAGGTAAGCTTTATAATACTATAAGTTACCCACAATAGGTCATACTACTCTGGGTATTTGTTTTAGCTTGATTTCAAGATAATTGATTTTAGCTTGATTTCTGTTTTAGCTTGATTTCAAGATATTAAAGAGTGTATTTAATCGTTTTTATTCTATGTTTATTGATCATTAAACTTTGTTATTAAGATGATGGACGGGATGTTATTGATGTGTCGACACTTGATGGCAAAATGAGAAAAACTTTAGTCAGCACTAATTTGGGATCACCTAGGGCTCTTGCGATACACTATGAACTTGGGTAAAAATACTTTAACAAAAATTAATTTTATCAAAAGAAAAGATAACTAAAGGCATATTCTTTTTGTTTTTGGTTTCTTACAACCAACTTGAAATTTACATGCTGTTAAACTTGTTTTTAGTTACCTATATTGGTCAGATTGGGGTACCAATCCATCAGCAAAGATAGAAAGAATAGGATTAGATGGATCCAACAGAAGTGTTATAATTAACACCGATATTTTGTGGCCGAATGGAATTGCAATTGATACAGAAAATGGATGGCTGATATGGGACGATCCCCAACACGAGGTTTGTTTCAGAAATTTTCCTTTTTTTATTGATAAAGTAAATTTAAAATTTGCTAACTTGACATTTAAACTTATTATTTTAGTTGTTATTTTTTTAGTCTTCCAGTTTACAATACGTTTTATATACTTTATTACAAATTTAATATTAGAGGCTGTATTCTGTTGGGGACTTAAGGTAGCGAGGAAATAGTCATCTTAGATTTAAATGTTTTGTTTACAACTTAAAAAAAGTATTAAAATTTGTTACAGTGGTTGCAAAGATCTGATCTTTTTGGCGAAAATCGTAAAACTATATTTTCATCTGCGCAACACCCGTACAGTTTAGCATACTTGGATGGTACAGTTTATTGGACGGATTGGCAGACCCGAGATATTCGTAAAATGGCAATTATGAATACCACAGACACTTCAGTAGTTCGTAAAAATATGCCAAGCATGATGGGAATAAAGGCCATCGATATGAATAATATCGGTGTGAATAGGTAAGTGTATAACTGCACTTTTCTACTTTATTTAACAGATTTAAAAAAAGAATTTAACTATA
Source organism: Corella eumyota (assembly GCF_963082875.1). Classification (NCBI taxonomy): domain Eukaryota; kingdom Metazoa; phylum Chordata; class Ascidiacea; order Phlebobranchia; family Corellidae; genus Corella; species Corella eumyota. The sequence continues at coordinate 9,771,201 of NC_137491.1, forward strand.
TTTGTATTGTGTATATTTTAGGTGTGGAAGTAATAATGGTGGTTGCAGTCATCTTTGCCTACGAAGCCCAACTATAAACTTAGGATACAGATGTGCCTGCCCGACGGGGATTGCGCTTAATTCTGACGGTAAAACTTGCTCAGAAAGCACCGGCAATCTACCGAACGAATATTTATTGTTTACAACAAGAATGTCTATCCGAAGATTGTCTTTAGAAGCTGACACCAATGTCTATGTTGAGTTGCCTATCACAGATCTCGAGAATACAATTGCATTGGATTATCATTATGGAAGACAGGTAGGAAAAAAATACTTTTTTGCAAGTAAAAATGCTTGATTAAAACAATGTGTAATTTAAGACCAAGTGAAATTTCGCAAAGTTGGTTTCTTAAAATTGTAAATTTTACAATCTTATTGAATATATAAAATTTACTAACATTTGTTTAGTGTCAGCAATATTTAAATAAAAACTTTACTTATTTTTCTATTTAAATTTATTTTTGTCATTTAGCTATTATTCTTTACCGACGTTTACTTGGACGAAATTAAACGCTCAAACCTGAACGGTTCCAACGTGCAAACAATTGTATCCCGCAATCTTAAGACTATGGACGGTATTGCAGTGGATTGGATTGCTGACAACTTATATTGGACTGATGCCGGGCCAAATACAATAACTGTCTCAAGACTAGATGGGTCGAATAGGTAAGGTGCTCGCTTCAAGTTTACATAATATACTTGATCACTCAAAATATTTGCGTCAATAATCTAAGGTGGTGAGGTCAAGTGATTGTGTGTCATACTATACACTTTAAAAGACTGAATATTGATGTAATGCGTTTGCCTACTACTCCCTACCTCACATATTCGAATATTTTACCTTTACATTAAAGAACATAGCACCAGTATTACTAATATTACACAAGTAAAACTTAAGGTTTAAAAGACAAGGCTATTTACTTGCAAAGCTATCTAAATTTTTATGTTTTGTATTGTTACTGTTTTTTAGAAAAGTTATTATTGACGAAGATCTTGACGAACCTAGAGCGTTATGTGTTCACCCAGCACGTGGTATCTTATTCTGGACAGACTGGGGTGGAAAAGCTAGAATTGAAAAAGCAAATTTAGACGGAACAGGTCGAAAAACTTTGGTCCGTAAAAATCTACAGTGGCCAAACGGTTTAACTATTGACTACAAAAATTCAAGAATATTTTGGGTCGATGCTCACCAAGTTTTAAACAGGATTGAGTCGTGTGACTTTAGTGGGAGGAAAAGAAAAATTGTCGTCTCACCTGTGCCACATGGATTTGCTATCACATTTGTAAGTCATTTCATTAATATACAATAAAGAACTTTTTGACAAACGCTGTCGTTGTAAGGTATATAAGTTGGTCACAGTACAAACTTGTTTTCGATTGCAATGTTTTTATAAATTTATGTTTATTACAGTTATCTGGTAAACTATATTGGACGGATTGGCAAACCAAAAGCATTCATTCAATGTCATTCCTTAAAGGAGCGAAATCCCAAGTGCTTATAAAAGGAATAATGGGGTTAATGGACATTAAGGTAATTAAAATAAGCTTTATACTGTTTAAACTTTTCTAAAAGTATAAATCTAAACAAACTAATAGAATACTGCGTTGGCTAACTAGTTGTTACTTTTTAGGCGGTGTCAGCTTTGAGGCAAACTGGGACAAGCAAATGTGATGTCACAGTTGGTTACGGTGGATGCACTCACTTATGTTTAATGAGTGGGCCGAACAGATACGTGTGTGCTTGCCCGGATCCAATCCTAAATTCAACTTTACCTAGTCCCAATCTTTCTGATTTAAGCAATTTGGATGAAATCAACCAATCCTACGCAATATTGGGTAATTGTAGTCTACGACCAGTCGCACCTGGCACAGTTGTCAAGCCAACGACTGTTTCTGTGGTAACCACGATGGCGGTTCCTGCAACAAATGGAAGTAGCGGCCCAACGGAGCACGGTAAATATAGTTAAACAAAAAGTTGTGTGGTAATATTGATGTTGAAAAAATTTTAACATTCATTTAAAATGTATTTGTAGACTAAATGGTTTTAATTTGAATTAATTTATTTGCATTACAGAGCAATCCACAGTACTTCGATTACTTGCAGTTTTCTTGGGAACTGCCTTTATTGTTTTTCTGTTAATCGCTGGATTAGGATTTTTTATGTGGAGGTAGGCAAAATTTAATTTTAACAAGTCACTATTAAAACTTTAAATGTATTTTTCGTTTGATGTAAACAAAAATATTGATCATAATCCTGCTTATTTTTGTTTATATTTTCTATCATTTTTTTAACTTATTTTAATAAATAAAACTCACGAATTTTTCTTAGAAGATTTAAAAGAAAAAGTGTCCGCAGCAACGTTCCCCATTCTGTCGCTTTCACCAACGAAATCTCAAGTGCAAACAGTCACAGTACTCTTCTTTTGAGCAACTCCATACGAACAGAACCAACCGATGCTGGAAGCAGTGAAAAAACTTGGTCGGATACTCATGAAAGTGACGAACTTGAGTTCGACGAGCCAGTTACTGATTACAGTCGAGTTTCGACACTTGAAGCGAACTCGAACGGTAAAATTAAGTCGCCTAGGCGTAAACGCGGTACTGCTGGCTTAATAGCTTCTCGCCAAAGAGCAATGGCTTCACAGATTCCTAATTCTTCACTGGAAATGTGTGATAGCGATAGTTACATGTCTTGTAGTGAAGATTCGACGCCGAAGCTTCCTTTAAAGGCTAAACCTCGATTGTTACGTAACCAAATGGACAAAAAGGCAAAGATGAGTACAGTAACCACTTGCACAATGCTATCTGATGAAAACCCATTCTTGCCAAATGCCAACGAACTAGATGGTGGACATTCGTCTGACAGCAGTGAATGTAACAGTCACCGTTCTCCTGAAACGTAGTAGAGATCTTATAACTACCTCAACTCGAGTATTTTTTTTATTATAATCTTAATCATTGTTGTAATCATGAAGTTGCTTTATTATTGTATTGGTTTGTTTTATGTTTTTTTATTTTAACTTATGTAGGAATTCGCAGGGTTGTCGATGTCTTATCTCTTCACTTTTTGTTTTTTTTTCTCGTTTTTTTGCAGTGTTATTGTTTTATTTATCTATCTCTCTACCTAGCGATCTCACTCCTGACAAAAACACAATTTTATTCTTCTTTTATTTTGTGTTTCACTGTCGTTGTGTTTTTAAATACATTTTTAAAACGACTTTAGTTTTAGTAGAGGCTTTAAAAATAAGTTATTATCATAAACGAATCCATTTTACTGAAAATGACATGTTATATTTTTTCTTATGGTTAAGGAGTAAAATAAAAAAGAATATTTTTATAGTATAGTTAAATATACATGAAAACATTCTACATTTTATTATGGCAGATTGGGCAGATGTAAAATTGGCGTTAAATTATTTAAATGTTCAACATAGAAATCAGTCAATAGAAAATATAAAAAAAATACAATGTTGGGGATTACCCTCGTTTCGATGGGCAACGCGTTCTTTATTATGCCGCATTCGCTTGACCTGCAAAGATATCGTGCAACATTTTAGCTTTCCAAAAGATAAAATGCGTAAAGGCAGCAACTATAGATAATGCACAATTTTTAAATATTATTGTCCGTTATGACTCTTATATGTTCTAAAATAATTATTTAGTAAAGTAGATATGACCGGAACGTCTCTGTTCAGTGTTCATGCGAAAATAACCTTTTTTTTAAATCTAGCGCAAAAATTGTTGAAATAACTTAAAGTTTTAAACTAATAAAAATCAGTAATGGAAATTGAATTTGATGACGATGGATGGGCAGCAATTCATCATTGTGTTGCTGCTGAGAAAGAACTTTTAATGTCAATCGAGAAATTTGTGACGACAAACGAAGAATATTTGGAAATTGAAACGAAAGATGAAAATCAACGAACTCCATTGCTGTTAGCTGTGGAAAGAAATAAAGTGAAAAGTGTCGAAAAATTACTTGATCTTGGTAAGAAATTAGAATTTGTTATTATCAAAGAAACAATCATTTAAAAACAATTCTAAAAATCTTTTTTTTTAATGTAACCATTTTTTAATATAACCATGTTTAAATATTTTTTATCTTTAGGTGCCAGAATTAATGCCACAGATGCTCATATGCATGGAGTCGTTGAAATTTGTGCAATGACCGAAAATGTTGAGATGTTACATCACTTTATTGACATGGATGATGGCTCATTAAAAGTTTGGGAAAGATTGGTCAAGTTTATGCAAGCTAGTACAGACGAAGAATCAGAAAAGGTTACTACTTATATTTTATCTCAATTTTGAAGTTTGATTCTTACTAGTCGTATGTTGTAATTACCCAAACTATTTTTGTTTTTAATTAAAAAATGCTAAAACAATAATAATTTAGCCTCTTAAATTATTTGATTAATTTAAAAACAGATTAGTATCTAAAATAATATTTTTTTTAAAATTAAAGGCTGCTCAAATCTTGGACAAGTTAACTCGAGTAAATGAAGGAGAATCTACTTGCACCAATCCACACTGGCAACCTTTTGTACACCACAAAGGCATTGACGCTATAGTTAAAGTAAGCCATTTGCAAGGTCCAAATTTTTTTTCAAATACACACATGTTTTGTTTAGAGTAAGCTCACTATAAAAACTTGTTTTTTAGGTTTGTAAATCAAGCGCAAGTGACCATGTCAAGGGCTTGAATATTATAGTTCTCAACAACATTATTCGTTACAAAGGGGTCCCAGATTTGCTTTCAAAAGCCAGTGGATTAAAAGTTATTGTGTCATTTATTTCTCGAAGTTTAAAAGATGCTCACCCTGCTGCCCTTAATGTTATTAAAGAAATAAGTGCCTTGGCCCCTAACCTTGCCATTCAAATCCAAGATGCTGGTTTTATACCAATTGCTGTTAAGATTATGAATTACCCTGACAAAATGTCAGTCAATGCTTTATCCAATGCAGTGTTGGCTTTAGGTCATATCGCTGGTGTCTCTGTTGCCTTGCAGAAGTCAATTGGAGGTACTGAGGGAATTTTCAGCTCTTTTTGTGGCCTCTTCAACCATCCTCAATATCAGACCTGTGTTCCACTTTTGATGGCTTTAACTCAAACTATTGGAAAGCTTGTGGATAGTAATACTGAAAACCAAACTCTGTGCATCAATAACAAACTTGCTCCTTCAATTATTATGGTTTCAAGGGCAAGCAAACATCGAGATTTGCAGACCAGCACTATTGATGTAGGAACCTTTTGTATTTTTTTGGTAAAAAGTAAAAACAATTTAAACTTAAATTTTGTTTTATTTTTTACAGACCCTATATCGACTTTCTTTCCAAAATTCTTATGCATCAAAGCATATACTTGATGAAGGTGCTGTAGCTCCACTAATGCAAATACTTAAAAAAAGTCGAAATTTAGCTCTACAAGAAGCAATTGCTTTAACTTTGTGGTCATTAGCTGGACCTGACATCAATGAGAAAAGATCAATGGCCTCTTTGATGGGTTAGTTGATCATTTTCTAAGTTCTTAAATGGCTAGTTTAAATTTTTTTAAATAAAACATAAAACTTTACACAGCATGAAAAGCAAACTTAATAAATTTTACTAAATGAAATCCTATCAAATTAACTTAAAATGTGGTAACGATAAAATTTTTATTATATGATGTAGCTCGCTGTATTTATCTTGTCAATATTCATAAATCAACTAAATACCCTGCTTAAAAGAAGTTTTTATTTTAAGGTGTAAATTTGCTGATTGAGTTTCTTGGTGCAGCAGGAACATCGGCTGATAATCTTAATTTTATTGGAGCTGAAGGACTTGGTTTGTATTTTGTAGCGGTTTTAATTTTCTCCTTACAATTGAAGCTTTAAATACAAAATTTATTTAAAACATAACTTGTGTTTAGTTGTAACTTAATATTTTGAAATGTATGAAATATAAATTTTCTGGTTTTAGTTAGGGTTAAACTTAACGATTTTTTTTAAATATTAGGTGTATTGGCACAAGGGGCTCATAACAAACAGTCTGGAATTGCAGAAGCAAATGGAATTCAACCTTTAGTACGACAACTTCGTTCTTCAAGTTCTAATGTTGTTACATCTGTTATCAGAACCTTAAGACATCTTTGCATTGGAATAGGTAAAAATTAAAAAGCTTTTTATTAAAAAGCCTTAAAATATATATTTTTCCAAATATTTTTACCATAAATTGTAGGTTATGTTACTAACACAAAGAACCAAAACATAATTGCACAATCACGAGGTCTTAAGTTTTTGGTTGCTTTAATGGCCCACTCGAAAGCTGAATTAATTCAAGTGGAATCTGCAATTACTCTTGGCTCCATTTCTTTAGGTTTGTTGTGTTTGGTCAAATTGCTGATAATTTATTAAAATAAGTTTTTCTTTAAATGTTTTGTCCAATTGTAAACTATTATATATTTGCCAAATATTTTTTTTTAAATGAATATACATTAACCTATTTTTTTATTTAACGTTTCATAAACAAGATTTAGCGAAGTTAACAATTGCATCACAGCTTAGTTCAGAAAACATGAAAATGCTAATCAAGAAACAATGAACTATAATATTTAGTGGTAAAACTTCAAAACAGACAAATGTAAGGGGTAGGAAAACAAGAAAGATAAATTTAGATAATGTATTTTGAGATGTAGATATTTAGCATCAGTAGTTTTTTAACGTATAAATAAATCTTAAAGTATTTTTTTTACCAAATTAACAGTAAATATTATATCAATAGCTGATTTTTATTTTTAAGGAAATTCTGAAAATCTCTCAAGTTTGAAGGGCAATCCTGACTTTAGCTTTCTGCACATGATAAGGTATATATATAAAAAAATTCTTTTTACATTTTTTTGTAATTTAGTCAAGTCTATGACTTGATATTACACCTTTTCATTATTAAAGTTTTATTTTAGTATTTGATTATTAATTAAACATATTTTAGATTGCTGTATTCTAACAATGAAGACATTCGCATTCTGGCTGGTACAGCTCTTGCAACATTTTCATTTAACAGCATTCTACAACAGAAAGATATAGCTGAGTGTGGCGGGGTAAGGTGGCATAACTTTGCTACTTCACTTCAGTCTAAGGATGATAATGTAGCTATCAACGCTGCTTTCCAGGTTTGTAAGATTATTATCAAGAATGTAACTAAGTATCTATTTAAATTCAAACAGGCAACTTGAGACATAAACTTAACAAAAATTTAAGCTTAGTATTGGTATAGAATACAAGTGTTCTTTAATGTTAAGTGTAAATAAATAACTTTAAAGGATTATTTTTTTTATTCTTTCCCTTGTTTTAATCACATAAGGTTGTTGTTTTATCCCGAATTATTCCTGATGAAGAGCCCGCTTCTTCATCGTCTGAAGGAATTAAAACTTTAGTGACGAGGTTAGAGTCCACTAAAGATGACCACATGAGGGCACTGGCAGCTGACTGCATTGCAAGGCTAGCTCACACAAGAGCAGGTTTGAGAGATTTAAAATATCATTGCTGTGTAAAAACCAACTTATTTTTGTAAAGTTTTTATAGCTTGTGTATATATGAAATTTATTTTACTTCTAAATGCTTTGCTTACAGTGGGTTTTAAATTTTAATTAATCGTTTGTTCAAGTGACACCTTAGCTATTACTTCACATTAAAGTGATTTTTAATAGATATGTTCTTATTGTTTTGTCAACATTAACAATATGTTAAAACAGAACAATTAATTCAATGGTATATGTTTTTTTTACAGGAGTTCCGGCAGCCATGGTATCAATTAAGGTTATTCAACATTTATGTGCTTTGTTACAACTTAACAATGAACAGGTAAAAAATCTGTTTACATGAAAAACAATATCCTACATACTTTAATTTCTTTGAACATCTAAAAATATGTTTGGTATTGTGATTCAATGGAGGGCTATATTTTTACAATGCTGTGCTTTTAAAATGCCCTTTAACAAAGATGTATGATAAATGTAGTTTCATTAAAAATCATTTGAATTGGCAAACTTAGGCCTTTTCAATTTTTATATGGCTTAAGTTATTTATTTTTTTAAATTTTGCTCATTAACCTTTAACTATTTTTATGTAATCAATAGGTACGAGGTGCATCTGCGGTTGCTTTGGGTTATCTTAGTTTTGACCACACAGGTGAACGGGAGCTTTTAAGATTATGTCGAGAGAAACCGTCATTAATTCATGCGATCAAATATTACTCAAAAAACTACAAACTCTCACAAGCTTTTCTAAATGGTTGGAAACATTGTTTACATGTTGGTCTACCTGTTGAATGGTAAGTATAACGTATTGAGTTTCCGGTTCAATCTTTATTTATACAATAACAATCTTATTTAAGCTTATTCAAATAAAATCGAAATAAATATACAAAATATTAGAATATGCATTCACTAAAAAAAAACTAGTCCAAAAAAGCTTACATACAACAACACAACTTGCAAACAATAAAGATAACAGTAGGCGTAAACACGTGACTAGAAATGAAAGGTGTAACGTGACTAAGAAGTAGATAACGACAGTCCAATATTGTTACATAAGTGATGTTTTAAGATTTTTTCTATTGAAACTACATATCAAAAAGTTTTAAGCAAGCTTCTGTTTTAACACAGGACTCGTGAAAACAAAGATGAATGTATGCAAACTTTAACACAGAATATTTCCAACATATTTATAAAGCAACCAAAAGAACTCCCTGCTTCATTTTCAGTTTTAACTGAGGATGCGGGAATGTCAAGGACTCACAGTAATCACCAAAGGTAAATTTCGCGTTTAAACTTATTTTTAGAGGCCTAGTGTAATTATATTTGATTGGTAAATGTTTAGTTAAAACTATTTATGTCATTCTTTACTATTCATGCGTAAAAATTACATCAGCATTTAAAAACGGTTTTACTATTTAAGTTCAAGGGCTTCCCAATTACTGGCTACAATTCATGATGATGCTTCACAAATGCATGCAAGATCAACCAGATCTTCAAGACTTACTTTGTCAGTTCAAAGACATCACACCAAGCATAGTTCTCCCTTGTCACAAGATATTGGACCAAGTATTAGCCAGCAATCGATCGTATCGTCTGTTGCAATTGCAGAGTGATTAAAATATAGGTTATTTTGTATAAAAACCCAAACCATTTACATGTATATTTGCTGATTTGTTTTAATTTGTAACTTATACAATTTAAATTCATTTTGACTTTAGTTTATAAATTGATTTAAAATGTATTCGTTGGTGCCAGCTTTAAAGGCCCATTGTGTGTTAAAATATATTAATATTTTGTTAATATTACTAAATCTACCAAGCATTTATTGAAAACCGTTTTTGACCAATAATTCAAACTTAACCAAAGGTGTTTTTTATACATTGGTTTGTTATTTTTTCAGTATTATTTCGTTATTATTCACTGTATATTGTTCTGCCAACACTGTAGTTCATGACCATAATAGAAAAAGGGTTATTTTAGATAATAAGGGCTACTGCCCTTTCTCCATGTACTGTATATAATTTTTCTATTTAGATCGGTAGCTAAACTTCAATTTCTGCCTTTATAAAATATTGCCATTTACCGCGTTTAAATTATATCTTGTTGTTACGTTAATATTTATAAAGTTATACAAATAAATTGCAGATTTTCTTATTGTTACTTTTTAACACTGTATTATATTATTTAAATTTTGTATAACTTTATAATGTTTTTTTAGTTGTAATTTAGTATTGTTTGTATTGATTTTACAACTAAATTGATTGGTAAAAAATGTTCTGCGACTTCGTAAAAGTACTTGTAAAAAAAGTGAATACATTTATTGATTACGTTAAATTGTAGCTTATATTAGTTTAGGTAATTTTAAAAATTTTAGGCTTAGTTTTTAAAATAATTTATTTAAGTTTCCGTCCGCCAGGTAAAAAGTTGTTGTGCCACAGTTTAAACACGTTTATGTCACAAACCTAGTTTTTGACACGTTTATGTCACAAGCTTAGTATTTTTAATTAAATAAAACTAAAACCTGACGTTTGTTGTATACTGTAGTGACGTCAACATTTCAGTAAAGTGTGTGCTGTAGTTTAAATTTCAAATAATAATAAGGGTTCGCTGGTGAATCAATATGATTAAGGCAATCTTGGTATTTAACAATCATGGAAAAGCACGAATGATGAGATTTTACCAACATTATGTAAGTAGTAACGATCTGACGATTGATTGTTCTTTTTGAAAGTTATATCATGTATATCTATAAATTCTGTAAATTAAAAATAGCACTAATTGCGAATTATTGACCTATGTATTAATGTTTTTTTTTAAATATCTATTCGATACAGCTTTTTGATAGTAAATTTTATATATATATATATATTTTTTACGAACAGACTGAAGAAGTCCAACAACAAATTGTCCGCGAAACTTTCCACCTTGTTTCACGGAGAGATGAAAATGTTTGTAGTTTTTTAGAAGGTGGAAGGTAACTTTTTTCTTTAAGTAATTTTAATCTTTTAATACTTTTACTGGATTAGTTTTTAGATAACTTAAAACAAGGTTTAAAATCAATAAAGTTTTCCGGGTTTTGGTAAATCCATATTATTTTTCTTTAAATTATATGGTATTTAACAAATGTATGTTGTAACAAAACATCAATTTTTACGTCATCTGTATGTTTATCTAGTTTGATTGGTGGTTCGGATTACAAGTTAATATATCGTCATTACGCAACTCTTTACTTTGTGTTTTGTGTTGATTCTTCGGAAAGCGAACTTGGAATATTGGATTTAATACAGGTACAATCAGTTTAATTTAAAACAATTTTTGAAATATTGAAAAAAGGAGAATGTTTTTTTCTCTAGTTGTAAATAACTTCACACTATAGTTTTTATTCTGAATATGCATTGCTGCAATTTTTTAAAATTTAAATCTATAAATCAATATTAATCTACTTAATCTCCTAAATAGTTTTGGTAATTAAGTTGGTTGGCAATACAAACTTAAAGACTAAACATTGTATTATATAGGTTAAAAATGATAATGCATGTAATAATTATACTTTTTAGATATGTAGAAAAAAATTTTCCAGTTACATTTTAGAAATTGGTGTTTTGTATTAAAGTGTAAAGTAAATATGTCTTTTATAATACTAAATGTTAACTTGATTTAAAAATGTTTCAGGTTTTTGTAGAAACATTAGACCGATGTTTTGAAAATGTTTGTGAGCTTGATTTGATCTTTCACGTGGATAAAGTATGTTGAAATATGTATCTATAAAAAACAAAAAAATGCATCTATTTACATAACAAGCCTTTTTTTATTATTATATATATAAGGTTTATAAATATACTTAAAAATTTTAGAGTTTTTATGGTTAAGTTAAATAGTGAAAATATGAAATAATGTTGATAAAGCCACAAACTAAATATTTTTTTTGTTTTTTAGGTTCACAATATTTTGTCAGAAATTGTTATGGGAGGAATGGTTTTAGAAACAAATATGAATGAGATTGTTTCAAAGTTTCTTGATCAAGATAAATTAGAAAAATCTGAGGTAAAAAAATTATCAATATTGTGCTATATAGTATATCTAACAAAATTAGTTTATTTCAAACCTTTTTGCTCTTTTTAGGCTGGGTTATCGGCGGCGCCTGCTAAAGCAGCAGCAGCATTAAAAAGCATTGATCTTCCTAGTTTACCTAAAGATCTAAAACTACCCGATCTACCAAAACTAGGATCGTTTATGTAAACATTTCAGGGTAAAATGAATCGATAATTTTTGAATTATTTCTTCTGGCAAGTAGCTGATTTGGAAATGGGTATGTATCATAAATAGCCAGACCCTCTAAAAGCTGCACTGAATTTAAAAGAACTGATAATAATGTTAACAATTTAACACAAGACTGCATTGGGTTTAACTAATTGTTTTGCATAACAACATAAATGTGTAATGTTACTGTTTTCGGTCATTTTGGTTGTACTAGTTATTGTATGTAAGTTTCTAATAACGCTGTAAATATTTATTTTTAATCAGTTAAAATTAAAATTTTTTGTGGATGTTATTTTATTTGTGTTTAATTTTGTGCAATTTATTTAAAAAATTGCTTTTTTATGTTTGTTTCTTTATTTAAAATAAACACACAGTTTTAAGTTTCGATTTCGTTTATTTGCAGCATTTAGTTTTTTATAGAAATGTTGTTTACATTTAAACAACTTTCTTAGGAATTTAGGTTTCTTCAAATATATTAAAAGTTTTAAACTTTAGTATGTTGTTTAATATAGAATAATGTTTTTAGCATCCTATTTTAATAATTTAAATATTACTAATTAATAGGTGTTTGTTTATTAAAATTTAAAGGTGGTTATAAATATCTCAAATAGTATACCATAATATTAGCTATCTAAAAACGAGTTAAAAAATTAATTTTTGTTTTTTTGTTATATTTTAATGGTTGTTTATTTATTCAAAATTAAAGATTGATGTTAGACGTTTAAAATTGGTTTTAAAGTTTATTGTGATATAGTAATTAAAAAAAAAACAAACATAAAAATTAAAAATAATCTATTAAATTTTAAGTAATGGTTTGTTTAATTATGTATTAAAAAAAATGTGTCAAAAATTAATTTTTCATTTCGCAAAATTTTCAGTAAAACAGAAGTTTCAGCTAATTTTTATTATGGGTTTAATTAGGTCACGTAATATTTTTGGCCAATGCTATTGCATATAAATGTAAAAAAAAAAAATTTTAAATTGGAAAATAATTGTCCTGTTGGAACTCCACAGGTATAATTAACGTGTTTACAAAATATTTTTTTTTAATATTGATATTCATAAATGTTATGACACTTTTTATTAAAAAAATTGTCATCTACTTAAAAGCTACCGAGGAGGTATTGTAGGTTTTATTTTCAAGCGTACATTGGTTATTGTGACGTCACACTTTAAAATTGTATAATTTAAATGTTATTTTTTGTTTGTCGTCGGTTGGAATCGAACCTGTGATTTTTGATTACAAACGAGATACCTATTGATGTTCAGCTACCATAGTACCAATTTTGCATTACAAAAAAAAACGACAGAAAATAAAAATGCTACTATACATTTTGTTTTATTGAGTATTTCAGTTAATTTTTTTTTTCTAGAATTTTATTTATGTCAATGCGCTGCTAATAAAATATATAAAACTGTGTTTTGAAAGATGACACTTTATTAGTAAAAACGTCATAACTTATTCGAATATTTACAATTTGACCAAATATTTTAAAAAATATGTTTGTTGGGCCACTGCCGTTAAAATGAGAAAGTTAAATTTTTAATTTAAAATTTTTATTTCTTTGTTACATTTTTTAACACAAACTTGTATCATCGGTGACGTCACAAAGTCACGAGAGTTTGTGATGATAAGGCATTATAACTAGGCTACTAGACAAAATATAAAAAAAAAAGTTAGGTCAATGCGCTTCAAATAAAATACATAAAATCGTTTTTTCAAAAGTGACACTTTTATAATAAAAGTGTCATTACTTTTATGGATAATAATGATTTGATAAATCTTTAAAAATATGTTTGCTAGGATACTGGGATTTAATAGGAAAGTTTATTTTTGATTTAAAATTTTCGATACATTTTTTTAAACATTATGGCCGGTGACGTCACAGGGTAGCGCAGGCTTACGCTATATGCGTTACACCCTACTAGTCGCCTGGTTAAAACGCTCGTAAGGCTACTACGGTTATAATGTGTCAGTTAATTTTTTTATTTTTAATTTTTTTTTTAATGACATCACATGGCACGTGGTTAGATGCTGATTACGCATTGCATTAGGGCCAACAGTCAACAAAGAAAAAGATTGTAACTGTTGTTTTACTACGTATTTTTATGGTATAGCCACTGGAAAATTGCATAAAAGATGTAAAAAGCTAAATCCATTGGTGTAAAGATTTTAGAAGTTTGCTTTTTAACTTGTTGGTGGTTTGATACGGTTTAAGTTAACTATTCTTATTGCGATCTTTTTAATGCCGTGCGTTGAATTTGTTAACTTTTGTAAATTTTTGGAATGTTATTTTATTATTTCTATCTATAAATATAAAAGCATTTTTTGCACAGTCGTTGCGCTTAATCAAATAATAAAAAAACATATGTTGTTTACATTATATGTTTGGCTTTAATATTAAATTGAGTCCAGTATAAAAAAATATAAATATTTTAGTTTATTATTACTTTAATTTTATTCTAATTAAAATTATATCAAAAAGGTTATCATTAGTATTTCCAAAAAAAGTTTTTTAGATACGATATTTATACGTCGACCTTTTATAATATTTTCACCGCGGTAAAACAAATATGTATTCTCACTAGCCTTAAGGCATCGACTGCTGGCTTATTTTTATTGCCATTCGGTTAATATGTTAGGTTGAATAAGATTGAACTTTGTACATGCAGAGAATGACACTATTATAAGCTGAGTTTATAGTAAAGAAAAAAACAAAAATAGTGCCTAGAAAACAGATAGATATATTTAAGATAAAAATGCCAGCTAAAGTATCAATAAAATGTTTGTTAGATAAAAACGGCTGGGTTTCAATTGTTCATCAACTTGAAAAGACTTGTTAATTATGGTTCGAAATCTTAGATTTCGAAACATATTGTTATTGTCAGTATTTTTATTATGGTTCGAAATCTTAGATTTCGAAACATATTGTTATTGTCCGTATATTTATTATTATTATGGTTCGAAATCTTAGATTTCGAAACATATTGTTATTGTCATTATACTTATTATTATTATTATTATTATTATTATTATTATTATTATTATTATTATTATTATTATTATTATTATTATTATTATTATTATTATTATTTTTTCTTGGTCAATTGTATATCATGATATTAGTAACTCAAAACTGAATTAAAATTTTAATTTTTAATCACTAAATACTAATTAATAAGTGTTTGTTTATTTAAATTTAAAGGTTGTTGTTAATTTTTTAATTTTTTGTCAATTGTATATTATGATATTAGTAACTCAAAAATAATTTAAAATTTTAATTTTTGACACTAATTACTAATAAATAGGTGTTTGTTTATTTAAATTTAATGATTGTTATTAGATTTTTAAATTTTGGTCAGTTATATGTTATAATATTTATAACTTGAAAATGAAATAAAAATTAATTCTTGTTTGTTTATTATATTTAAATGCTTGTTTGTTGATTAAAAGTTTAAGTCCGATATTAAGCATTAAAAATTTGGGATGATGTATTTTAAAATATAAGTAGTTAAAAAACATATTTGAAAAATAAGTTTCAATTGTTTATCATATTCAAATGCTTGTTTATTTAATTTAAATCAAAAATCAGTTTTAGGAATTTAAAATTTGATATAATCTATATCCTGATATAAACAACTTAAAACTGCGTTAAATATTAGTTTTTGTGTGTATAGTATATATAAATGCTTGTTTGTTTATTCGAGGATATGTAATATTCTTAGTTAATGTTTATGCATATCTTTTGTTATTTATAAAAATTTATGTTAAAAATAATCAAATAATTTCGAACCATATTTTATTTATCAAATAAATCTAGTTTTTATTTTTATTATGGTTCGAAATCTTAGATTTCGAAACATATTGTTATTGTCAATTTTATTATGGTTAGAAATCTTAGATTTCGAAACATATTGTTATTGTCCGTATATTTATTATGGTTCGAAATCTTAGATTTCGAAACATATTGTTATTGTCCGTATATTTATTTTTATTTTTATTTTTATTCTTACTAATCCGAATTTTGAAATCGAATAATTGTTGTTTTTGTGTATATAAATTTTTAAAATTTTAGTATGTTGTTTATCATCATATCGTGTTTCAATCCTGCTATTTTGATAAATTAAATATTATTAATTAGTAATTAATAGGTGTTTGTTTATTAAAATTTAGAGATTGTTATTAAGTTTTCAAATTTTGGTCAGTTATATATCATAATAATAATAACTCGAAAATGGATTAAAAATTTAATTTTTGTTTGTTTATTATATTTAAATTCTTGTTTGTTTATTAAAAATAAAAGTTTGATATAGGCATTTAAAATTTAATATAATGTATTTTATAATATTTGTAATAAAATACTTGTTTGAAAAATAATTTTTGGTTGTTTATTTTATTTAAATGCTTGTTCATTTATTAAAAATCAAAAATTAATTTTAGGAATTTAAAATTTAGTATAATGTATATCCTGATATTAACAACATAAAACTGGGTTGAAAAATTAATTTTATTTGTACAATATATTTAAATGCTTGTTTGTTTATTATATTTATTATTATGGTTCGAAATCTTAGATTTCGAAACATATTGTTATTGTCAGTGTATTTATTATTATTATTGTTTTGATTTTTTCTAGTCAGAATTTTGAAAAACGATAACTTTTGTTCTTTAAAACTAAAAGTTCTAAATTTTTAGTATGTTTGTTATTATCCCAACGAATCGCAAACCTCCTATTTACGACATTTTATTATAACTAATTACTAATTAATAGGTGTTTGTTTATTAAAATTTAAAGGTTGTTATTAATTTTTTAAATCTTGGTCAATTGTTTATTATGATATTACTAACTCAAAAATAAATTAAAATTTTAATTTTTATCACTAATTACTTAATAATAGGTGTTTGTTTATTAAAATTTAAAGGTTGTTATTAATTTTTTAAATTTTTGTTAATTGTGGATCATGATATTAGTAACTCAAAAACGAATTTAATTTTGTCACTGATTACTAATTAATAGGTGTTTGTTTATTTAAATTTAAAGATTGTTATTAGGTTTTTAAATTTTGGTCGGTTTCATCTTATAATATTTATAATTCAAAAATAGATTAAAAAATAATTCTTGTTTGTTTTTTATATTTAAATGCTGGTTTGTTCATTAAAAATTAAAGTTCGACATTAAGCATTAAAAATTTGGTATGATGTATTTTATAATATAAGTAATTAAAAAACATATTAGAAAAATAATTTTCGTTTATTTATCATATTTACATGCTTGTTTATTTAATAAAAATAAATTTTAAGAAATTAAAATTTACTATAATTTATATCCTAATATCACCAACTTAAAACTGGGTTAAATATTAGTTTTTGTTTGTGCTATACATATAAATGCTTGTTTGTTTATTAAAAATCAAAGATTTGTAATATTCTTAGTTAATGTTTATGCATATCTTTTTTTATTTATAAAAATTTATGTTAAAAATAATCAAATATTTTTGAACCATATTTTATTTATCAAATAAATCTAGTTTTTTTATTATTACAAGTGCTTACTTAAGCTATGTATACAATTTTGCATTATTGAAAGGTCGTGGCAGTTAGCTTAGTGCGAAGGGCCCACAACTCTCAGTACTGAGTTCCTAGGTTTGGTTCCCAACTTAGACTCCTCAAAATAATCAACTTATAAATTTTTTGTATTTTGCGTACATAGGGCCAGTCTTATGATCACGTGACCTAGCACACTAGTAAAAAAGTTTTAAAATTTTTTTTTTTAATCAAAAGATAACTATACCAATAAAACTGCACTGTTCTAACAGCCGTGCTTGCAAAAATTTTTAGCAAACATTAATATTTCCGAGAGTTATGACAAATTTATGACATTGATTTTTAAATTTTTTTAGAACTGTTTTGGTATAACTAATGCTCAAGATAAAGAAATTTTCGAAAATAATTAAAAGAACAAAAAAACATTTTTTTATTTCGCGTACATTGAATTGTTCGCGCGACCTTTTGACCTAATTAAACCCAAAATAAAAATTATTTCAAACTTTTGTTTTACTGAAAATTTTCGAGAAATGTTTTATCTTGAATGTTAGTTAGGCCAATGCGCGTCTAATAAAATACAAAATTTTAGGTTTTAAGATTTCATAAATTTTTAATAAAAGTTTCATTACTTTTATGAATATTAATATTTTCGAAAAATATTTTGTAAACACGGTAATTGGACCTGTGCGGTTCTAACACAACAATTATTTTTCGATTTAAAATTTTTAATTTTTTTTTTAAATTTGTATGCAATATCATTGGCCAAAAATATCACGTGACCTAATTAAACCCAAAATAAAAATTACCTCAAACTTTTGTTTTACTGAAAATTTTCGCGAAATGTTTTATTTTTACGGTTAGTTAGGCCAATGCACGTCTAATAAAATACAAAATTTTAGGTTTTGAGATTTCATAAATTTTTAATAAAAGTTTCATAACTTTTATAAATATTAATATTTAAAAAAAATATTTTGTAAACACGGTAATTGGACCTGTGCGGTTCTAACACAACAGTTATTTATCGATTTAAAATTTTTAATTTTTTTTCAAAAAATTTGTATGCAATATCATTGGCCAAAAATATAACGTGACCTAATTAAACCCAAAATAAAAATTACCTCAAACTTTTGTTTTACTGAAAATTTTCGCAAAATGTTTTATCTTAAATGTTAGTTAGGCCATTGCGCGTCTAAGAAAATTCAAAATTTAAGGTTTTGAGATTTCATAAATTTTTAATAAAAGTTTCATAACTTTTATGAATATTAATATTTTATAAAAAATATTATGTAAACACGGTAATTGGACCTGTGCGGTTCTAACACAACAATTATTTTTCGATTTAAAATTTTTTATTTTATTTTTTAAATTTGTATGCAATATCATTGGCCAAAAATATCACGTGACCTAATGAAAACCAAAATAAAAATTACCTCAAACTTTTGTTTTACTCAAAATTTTCGCGAAATGTTTTATCTTAAATGTTAGTTAGGCCAATGCGCGTCTAATAAAATACAAAATTTTAGGTTTTGAGATTTCATAAATTTTTAATAAAAGTTTCACAACTTTTATGAATATTAATATTTTTGAAAAATATTTTCTAAACACAGTAATTGGACCTGTGCGGTTCTAACACAACAATTATTTTTCGATTTAAATTTTTTTATTTTATTTTTGAAATTTGTATGCAATATCATTGGCCAAAAATAACACGTGACCTAATTAAACCCAAAATAAAAATTACCTCAAACTTTTGTTTTACTCAAAATCTTTGCAAAATGTTTTATTTTGAATGTTAGTTAGGCCAATGCGCGCCTAATTAAATATAAAATTTCAGATTTTAAGATTTTATAAATTTTTAATAAAAGTTTCATAACTTTTATGAATATTAATATTTTCGAAAAGTATTTTGTAAACACGGTAATTGGACCTGTGCGGTTCTAACACAACAATTATTTTTCGATTTAAAATTTTTTATTTTTTTTTTAAAATTTGTATGCAATATCATTGGCCTAAAATATCACGTGACCTAATTAAACCCAAAATAAAAATTACCTCAAACTTTTGTTTTACTGAAAATTTTAGCGCAATGTTTTATCTTGAATGTTAGTTAGGCCAATGCGCGTCTAATAAAATACAAAATTTTAGGTTTTAAGATTTCATAAATTTTTAATAAAAGTTTCATAACTTTTATGAATATTAATATTTTTGAAAAATATTTTGTAAACACGGTAATTTGACCTGTGCGGTTCTAACACAACAATTATTTTTCGATTTAAAATTTTTTATTTTTTTTTAAAATTTGTATGCAATATCATTGGCCAAAAATATCACGTGACCTAATGAAAACCAAAATAAAAATTACCTCAAACTTTTGTTATACTGAAAATTTTCGCGAAATGTTTTATCTTGAATGTTAGTTAGGCCAATGCGCGTCTAATAAAATACAAAATTTTAGGTTTTGAGATTTCATAAATTTTTAATAAAAGTATCATAACTTTTATGAATATTAATATTTTCGAAAAATATTATGTAAACACGGTAATTGGACCTGGGCGGTTCTAACACAACAATTATTTTTCGATTTAAAATTTTTTTTTTTTTTTTTAAATTTGTATGCAATATCATTGGCCAAAAATATCACGTGACCTAATTAAACCCAAAATAAAAATTACCTCAAACTTTTGTTTTACTAAAAATTTTCGCGAAATGTTTTATCTTGAATGTTAGTTAGGCCAATGCACGTCTAATAAAATACAAAATTTTAGGTTTTGAGATTTTATAAATTTTTAATAAAAGTTTCACAACTTTTATGAATAATAATATTTTTGAAAAATATTTTGTAAACACGGTAATTGGACCTGTGCGGTTCTAACACAACAATTATTTTTCGATTTAAATTTTTTTAATTTATTTTTTAAATTTATATGCAATATCGTTGGCCAAAAATAACACGTGACCTAATTAAACCCAAAATAAAAATTACCTCAAACTTTTGTTTTACTCAAAATCTTTGCAAAATGTTTTATCTTGAATGTTAGTTAGGCCAATGCGCGCCTAATTAAACATAAAATTTCAGATTTTAAGATTTTATAAATTTTTAATAAAAGTTTCATAACTTTTATGAATATTAATATTTTCGAAAAATATTTTGTAAACACGGTAATTGGACCTGTGCGGTTCTAACACAACAATTATTTTTCGATTTAAAATTTTTTATTTTTTTTTAAAAAATTTGTATGCAATATCATTGGCCAAAAATATAACGTGACCTAATGAAAACCAAAATAGAAATTACCTCAAACTTTTGTTTTACTCAAAATTTTCGCGAAATGTTTTATCTTAAATGTTAGTTAGGCCATTGCGCGTCTAATAAAATACAAAATTTTAGGTTTTGAGATTTCATAAATTTTTAATAAAAGTTTCACAACTTTTATGAATATTAATATTTTTGAAAAATATTTTCTAAACACGGTAATTGGACCTGTGCGGTTCTAACACAACAATTATTTTTCGATTTAAATTTTTTTATTTTATTTTTTAAATTTGTATGCAATATCATTGGCCAAAAATAACACGTGACCTAATTAAACCCAAAATAAAAATTACCTCAAACTTTTGTTTTACTCAAAATCTTTGCAAAATGTTTTATCTTGAATGTTAGTTAGGCCAATGCGCGCCTAATTAAATATAAAATTTCAGATTTTAAGATTTTATAAATTTTTAATAAAAGTTTCATAAATTTTATGAATATTAATATTTTCGAAAAGTATTTTGTAAACACGGTAATTGGACCTGTGCGGTTCTAACACAACAATTATTTTTCGATTTAAATTTTTTTATTTTATTTTTTAAATTTGTATGCAATATCATTGGCCAAAAATAACACGTGACCTAATTAAACCCAAAATAAAAATTACCTCAAACTTTTGTTTTACTCAAAATCTTTGCAAAATGTTTTATCTTGAATGTTAGTTAGGCCAATGCGCGCCTAATTAAATATAAAATTTCAGATTTTAAGATTTTATAAATTTTTAATAAAAGTTTCATAAATTTTATGAATATTAATATTTTCGAAAAGTATTTTGTAAACACGGTAATTGGACCTGTGCGGTTCTAACACAACAATTATTTTTTGATTTAAAATTTTTTATTTTTTTTTTAAAATTTGTATGCAATATCATTGGCCTAAAATATCACGTGACCTAATTAAACCCAAAATAAAAATTACCTCAAACTTTTGTTTTACTGAAAATTTTCGCGCAATGTTTTATCTTGAATGTTAGTTAGGCCAATGCACGTCTAATAAAATACAAAATTTTAGGCTTTGAGATTTCATAAATTTTTAATAAAAGTATCATAACTTTTATGAATATTAATATTTTCGAAAAATATTTTGTAAACACGGTAATTGGACCTGTGCGGTTCTAACACAACAATTATTTTTGAATTTAAAATTTTTAATTTTTTTTCAAAAAAATTTGTATGCAATATCATTGGCCAAAAATATCACGTGACTTAATGAAAACCAAAATAAAAATTACCTCAAACTTTTGTTTTACTGAAAATTTTCGCGAAATGTTTTATCTTAAATGTTAGTTAGGCCATTGCGCGTGTAATAAAATACAAAATTTAAGGTTTTGAGATTTCATAAATTTTTAATAAAAGTTTCACAACTTTTATGAATATTAATATTTTTGAAAAATATCTTCTAAACACAGTAATTGGACCTGTGCGGTTCTAACACAACAATTATTTTTCGATTTAAAATTTTTTATTTTATTTTTTAAATTAGTATGCAATATCATTGGCCTAAAATATCACGTGACCTCATTAAACCCAAAATAAAAATTACCTCAAACTTTTTTTTACTAAAATTTTCGCGAAATGTTTTATCTTGAATGTTAGTTAGGCCAATGCACGTCTAATAAAATACAAAATTTTAGGTTTTGAGATTTTATAAATTTTTAATAAAAGTTTCACAACTTTTATGAATAATAATATTTTTGAAAAATATTTTGTAAACACGGTAATTGGACCTGTGCGGTTCTAACACAACAATTATTTTTCGATTTAAATTTTTTTAATTTATTTTTTAAATTTATATGCAATATCGTTGGCCAAAAATAACACGTGACCTAATTAAACCCAAAATAAAAATTACCTCAAACTTTTGTTTTACTGAAAATTTTGCGAAATGTTTTATTTTAAATGTTAGTTAGGCCAATGCGCGCCTAATTAAACATAAAATTTCAGATTTTAAGATTTTATAAATTTTTAATAAAAGTTTCATAACTTTTATGAATATTAATATTTTCGAAAAATATTTTGTAAACACGGTAATTGGACCTGTGCGGTTCTAACACAACAATTATTTTTCGATTTAAAATTTTTTATTTTTTTTTAAAAAATTTGTATGCAATATCATTGGCCAAAAATATAACGTGACCTAATGAAAACCAAAATAGAAATTACCTCAAACTTTTGTTTTACTCAAAATTTTCGCGAAATGTTTTATCTTAAATGTTAGTTAGGCCATTGCGCGTCTAATAAAATACAAAATTTTAGGTTTTGAGATTTCATAAATTTTTAATAAAAGTTTCACAACTTTTATGAATATTAATATTTTTGAAAAATATTTTCTAAACACGGTAATTGGACCTGTGCGGTTCTAACACAACAATTATTTTTCGATTTAAATTTTTTTATTTTATTTTTTAAATTTGTATGCAATATCATTGGCCAAAAATAACACGTGACCTAATTAAACCCAAAATAAAAATTACCTCAAACTTTTGTTTTACTGAAAATTTTGCGAAATGTTTTATTTTAAATGTTAGTTAGGCCATTGCGCGTCTAATAAAATACAAAATTTTAGGTTTTGAGATTTCATAAATTTTTAATAAAAGTTTCACAACTTTTATGAATATTAATATTTTTGAAAAATATTTTCTAAACACGGTAATTGGACCTGTGCGGTTCTAACACAACCATTATTTTTCGATTTAAATTTTTTTATTTTATTTTTTAAATTTGTATGCAATATCATTGGCCAAAAATAACACGTGACCTAATTAAACCCAAAATAAAAATTACCTCAAACTTTTGTTTTACTCAAAATCTTTGCAAAATGTTTTATCTTGAATGTTAGTTAGGCCAATGCGCGCCTAATTAAATATAAAATTTCAGATTTTAAGATTTTATAAATTTTTAATAAAAGTTTCATAAATTTTATGAATATTAATATTTTCGAAAAGTATTTTGTAAACACGGTAATTGGACCTGTGCGGTTCTAACACAACAATTATTTTTTGATTTAAAATTTTTTATTTTTTTTTAAAAATTTGTATGCAATATCATTGGCCTAAAATATCACGTGACCTAATTAAACCCAAAATAAAAATTACCTCAAACTTTTGTTTTACTGAAAATTTTCGCGCAATGTTTTATCTTGAATGTTAGTTAGGCCAAAGCGCGTCTAATAAAATACAAAATTTTAGGTTTTAAGATTTCATAAATTTTTAATAAAAGTATCATAACTTTTATGAATATTAATATTTTCGAAAAATATTATGTAAACACGGTAATTGGACCTGGGCGGTTCTAACACAACAATTATTTTTCGATTTAAAATTTTTTTTTTTTTTTTTAAATTTGTATGCAATATCATTGGCCAAAAATATCACGTGACCTAATTAAACCCAAAATAAAAATTACCTCAAACTTTTGTTTTACTAAAAATTTTCGCGAAATGTTTTATCTTGAATGTTAGTTAGGCCAATGCACGTCTAATAAAATACAAAATTTTAGGTTTTGAGATTTTATAAATTTTTAATAAAAGTTTCACAACTTTTATGAATAATAATATTTTTGAAAAATATTTTGTAAACACGGTAATTGGACCTGTGCGGTTCTAACACAACAATTATTTTTCGATTTAAATTTTTTTAATTTATTTTTTAAATTTATATGCAATATCGTTGGCCAAAAATAACACGTGACCTAATTAAACCCAAAATAAAAATTACCTCAAACTTTTGTTTTACTCAAAATCTTTGCAAAATGTTTTATCTTGAATGTTAGTTAGGCCAATGCGCGCCTAATTAAACATAAAATTTCAGATTTTAAGATTTTATAAATTTTTAATAAAAGTTTCATAACTTTTATGAATATTAATATTTTCGAAAAATATTTTGTAAACACGGTAATTGGACCTGTGCGGTTCTAACACAACAATTATTTTTCGATTTAAAATTTTTTATTTTTTTTTAAAAAATTTGTATGCAATATCATTGGCCAAAAATATAACGTGACCTAATGAAAACCAAAATAGAAATTACCTCAAACTTTTGTTTTACTCAAAATTTTCGCGAAATGTTTTATCTTAAATGTTAGTTAGGCCATTGCGCGTCTAATAAAATACAAAATTTTAGGTTTTGAGATTTCATAAATTTTTAATAAAAGTTTCACAACTTTTATGAATATTAATATTTTTGAAAAATATTTTCTAAACACGGTAATTGGACCTGTGCGGTTCTAACACAACAATTATTTTTCGATTTAAATTTTTTTATTTTATTTTTTAAATTTGTATGCAATATCATTGGCCAAAAATAACACGTGACCTAATTAAACCCAAAATAAAAATTACCTCAAACTTTTGTTTTACTCAAAATCTTTGCAAAATGTTTTATCTTGAATGTTAGTTAGGCCAATGCGCGCCTAATTAAATATAAAATTTCAGATTTTAAGATTTTATAAATTTTTAATAAAAGTTTCATAAATTTTATGAATATTAATATTTTCGAAAAGTATTTTGTAAACACGGTAATTTGACCTGTGCGATTCTAACACAACAATTATTTTTCGATTTAAAATTTTTTATTTTTTTTCAAAAAATTTGTATGCAATATCATTGGCCAAAAATATCACGTGACCTATTGAAAACCAAAATAAAAATTACCTCAAACTTTTGTTATACTGAAAATTTTCGCGAAATGTTTTATCTTGAATGTTCAATGCGCGTCTAATAAAATACAAAATTTTAGGTTTTGAGATTTCATAAATTTTTAATAAAAGTATCATAACTTTTATGAATATTAATATTTTCGAAAAATATTATGTAAACACGGTAATTGGACCTGGGCGGTTCTAACACAACAATTATTTTTCGATTTAAAATTTTTTATTTTTTTTTAAAAAATTTGTATGCAATATCATTGGCCAAAAATATCACGTGACCTAATTAAACCCAAAATAAAAATTACCTCAAACTTTTTTTTTACTCAAAATTTTTGCGAAATGTTTTATCTTGAATGTTAGTTAGGCCAATGCGCGTGTAATAAAATACAAAATTTTAGGTTTTGAGATTTCATAAATTTTTAATAAAAGTTTCATAACTTTTATGAATATTAATATTTTTGGAAAATATTTTGTAAACACGGTAATTGGGCCTGCGCGGTTCTAACACAACATGTATTTTTCGATTTAAAATTTTTTATTTTTTTTTAAAATTTGTATGCAATATCATTGGCCAAAAATATCACTTGACCTAATTAAACCCAAAATAAAAATTACCTCAAACTTTTTTTTACTGAAAATTTTCGCAAAATGTTTTATCTTGAATGTTAGTTAGGCCAATGCGCGTGTAATAAAATGCAAAATTTAAGGTTTTGAGATTTCATGAATTTTTAATAAAAGTTTCATAACTTTTATGAATATTAATATTTTTGAAAAATAT
This sequence comes from Corella eumyota, assembly GCF_963082875.1. NCBI lineage: Eukaryota > Metazoa > Chordata > Ascidiacea > Phlebobranchia > Corellidae > Corella > Corella eumyota. The sequence goes on from NC_137491.1 coordinate 9,797,293, forward strand.
TTTGTAAACACGGTAATTAGGCCTGTGCGGTTCTAACACAACAATTATTTTTCGATTTAAAATTTTTTATTTTTTTTCAAAAAATTTGTATGCAATATCATTGGCCAAAAATATCACGTGACCTAATGAAAACCAAAATAAAAATTACCTCAAACTTTTGTTTTACTCAAAATTTTCGCGAAATGTTTTATCTTAAATGTTAGTTAGGCCAATGCGCGTCTAATAAAATACAAAATTTTAGGTTTTGAGATTTCATAAATTTTTAATAAAAGTTTCACAACTTTTATGAATATTAATATTTTTGAAAAATATTTTCTAAACACAGTAATTGGACCTGTGCGATTCTAACACAACAATTATTTTTCGATTTAAATTTTTTTATTTTATTTTTGAAATTTGTATGCAATATCATTGGCCAAAAATAACACGTGACCTAATTAAACCCAAAATAAAAATTACCTCAAACTTTTGTTTTACTCAAAATCTTTGCAAAATGTTTTATTTTGAATGTTAGTTAGGCCAATGCGCGCCTAATTAAATATAAAATTTCAGATTTTAAGATTTTATAAATTTTTAATAAAAGTTTCATAACTTTTATGAATATTAATATTTTTGAAAAATATTTTGTAAACACGGTAATTTGACCTGTGCGGTTCTAACACAACAATTATTTTTCGATTTAAAATTTTTTATTTTTTTTTAAAATTTGTATGCAATATCATTGGCCAAAAATATCACGTGACCTAATGAAAACCAAAATAAAAATTACCTCAAACTTTTGTTATACTGAAAATTTTCGCGAAATGTTTTATCTTGAATGTTAGTTAGGCCAATGCGCGTCTAATAAAATACAAAATTTTAGGTTTTGAGATTTCATAAATTTTTAATAAAAATATCATAACTTTTATGAATATTAATATTTTCGAAAAATATTATGTAAACACGGTAATTGGACCTGGGCGGTTCTAACACAACAATTATTTTTCGATTTAAAATTTTTTTTTTTTTTTTTTAAATTTGTATGCGATATCATTGGCCAAAAATATCACGTGACCTAATTAAACCCAAAATAAAAATTACCTCAAACTTTTGTTTTACTAAAAATTTTCGCGAAATGTTTTATCTTGAATGTTAGTTAGGCCAATGCACGTCTAATAAAATACAAAATTTTAGGTTTTGAGATTTCATAAATTTTTAATAAAAGTATCATAACTTTTATGAATATTAATATTTTCGAAAAATATTTTGTAAACACGGTAATTGGACCTGTGCGGTTCTAACCCAACAATTATTTTTGAATTTAAAATTTTTAATTTTTTTTCAAAAAAATTTGTATGCAATATCATTGGCCAAAAATATCACGTGACTTAATGAAAACCAAAATAAAAATTACCTCAAACTTTTGTTTTACTGAAAATTTTCGCAAAATGTTTTATCTTAAATGTTAGTTAGGCCATTGCGCGTGTAATAAAATACAAAATTTAAGGTTTTGAGATTTCATAAATTTTTAATAAAAGTTTCACAACTTTTATGAATATTAATATTTTTGAAAAATATCTTCTAAACACAGTAATTGGACCTGTGCGGTTCTAACACAACAATTATTTTTTGATTTAAATTTTTTTATTTTATTTTTTAAATTAGTATGCAATATCATTGGCCTAAAATATCACGTGACCTCATTAAACCCAAAATAAAAATTACCTCAAACTTTTTTTTACTAAAATTTTTGCGAAATGTTTTATCTTGAATGTTAGTTAGGCCAATGCACGTCTAATAAAATACAAAATTTTAGGTTTTGAGATTTTATAAATTTTTAATAAAAGTTTCACAACTTTTATGAATAATAATATTTTTGAAAAATATTTTGTAAACACGGTAATTGGACCTGTGCGGTTCTAACACAACAATTATTTTTCGATTTAAATTTTTTTAATTTATTTTTTAAATTTATATGCAATATCGTTGGCCAAAAATAACACGTGACCTAATTAAACCCAAAATAAAAATTACCTCAAACTTTTGTTTTACTCAAAATCTTTGCAAAATGTTTTATCTTGAATGTTAGTTAGGCCAATGCGCGCCTAATTAAACATAAAATTTCAGATTTTAAGATTTTATAAATTTTTAATAAAAGTTTCATAACTTTTATGAATATTAATATTTTCGAAAAATATTTTGTAAACACGGTAATTGGACCTGTGCGGTTCTAACACAACAATTATTTTTCGATTTAAAATTTTTTATTTTTTTTTAAAAAATTTGTATGCAATATCATTGGCCAAAAATATAACGTGACCTAATGAAAACCAAAATAGAAATTACCTCAAACTTTTGTTTTACTCAAAATTTTCGCGAAATGTTTTATCTTAAATGTTAGTTAGGCCATTGCGCGTCTAATAAAATACAAAATTTTAGGTTTTGAGATTTCATAAATTTTTAATAAAAGTTTCACAACTTTTATGAATATTAATATTTTTGAAAAAAAATTTTCTAAACACGGTAATTGGACCTGTGCGGTTCTAACACAACAATTATTTTTCGATTTAAATTTTTTTATTTTATTTTTTAAATTTGTATGCAATATCATTGGCCAAAAATAACACGTGACCTAATTAAACCCAAAATAAAAATTACCTCAAACTTTTGTTTTACTGAAAATTTTGCGAAATGTTTTATTTTAAATGTTAGTTAGGCCATTGCGCGTCTAATAAAATACAAAATTTTAGGTTTTGAGATTTCATAAATTTTTAATAAAAGTTTCACAACTTTTATGAATAATAATATTTTTGAAAAATATTTTCTAAACACGGTAATTGGACCTGTGCGGTTCTAACACAACCATTATTTTTCGATTTAAATTTTTTTATTTTATTTTTTAAATTTGTATGCAATATCATTGGCCAAAAATAACACGTGACCTAATTAAACCCAAAATAAAAATTACCTCAAACTTTTGTTTTACTCAAAATCTTTGCAAAATGTTTTATCTTGAATGTTAGTTAGGCCAATGCGCGCCTAATTAAATATAAAATTTCAGATTTTAAGATTTTATAAATTTTTAATAAAAGTTTCATAACTTTTATGAATATTAATATTTTCGAAAAGTATTTTGTAAACACGGTAATTGGACCTGTGCGGTTCTAACACAACAATTATTTTTTGATTTAAAATTTTTTATTTTTTTTTTAAAATTTGTATGCAATATCATTGGCCTAAAATATCACGTGACCTAATTAAACCCAAAATAAAAATTACCTCAAACTTTTGTTTTACTGAAAATTTTCGCGCAATGTTTTATCTTGAATGTTAGTTAGGCCAAAGCGCGTCTAATAAAATACAAAATTTTAGGTTTTAAGATTTCATAAATTTTTAATAAAAGTTTCATAACTTTTATGAATATTAATATTTTTGAAAAATATTTTGTAAACACGGTAATTTGACCTGTGCGATTCTAACACAACAATTATTTTTCGATTTAAAATTTTTTATTTTTTTTCAAAAAATTTGTATGCAATATCATTGGCCAAAAATATCACGTGACCTATTGAAAACCAAAATAAAAATTACCTCAAACTTTTGTTATACTGAAAATTTTCGCGAAATGTTTTATCTTGAATGTTCAATGCGCGTCTAATAAAATACAAAATTTTAGGTTTTGAGATTTCATAAATTTTTAATAAAAGTATCGTAACTTTTATGAATATTAATATTTTCGAAAAATATTATGTAAACACGGTAATTGGACCTGGGCGGTTCTAACACAACAATTATTTTTCGATTTAAAATTTTTTATTTTTTTTTAAAAAATTTGTATGCAATATCATTGGCCAAAAATATCACGTGACCTAATTAAACCCAAAATAAAAATTACCTCAAACTTTTTTTTTACTGAAAATTTTTGCGAAATGTTTTATCTTGAATGTTAGTTAGGCCAATGCGCGTGTAATAAAATACAAAATTTTAGGTTTTGAGATTTCATAAATTTTTAATAAAAGTTTCATAACTTTTATGAATATTAATATTTTTGGAAAATATTTTGTAAACACGGTAATTGGGCCTGCGCGGTTCTAACACAACATGTATTTTTCGATTTAAAATTTTTTATTTTTTTTTTAAATTTGTATGCAATATCATTGGCCAAAAATATCACTTGACCTAATTAAACCCAAAATAAAAATTACCTCAAACTTTTTTTTACTGAAAATTTTCGCAAAATGTTTTATCTTGAATGTTAGTTAGGCCAATGCGCGTGTAATAAAATGCAAAATGTAAGGTTTTGAGATTTCATGAATTTTTAATAAAAGTTTCATAACTTTTATGAATATTAATATTTTTGAAAAATATTTTGTAAACACGGTAATTAGGCCTGTGCGGTTCTAACACAACAATTATTTTTCGATTTAAAATTTTTTATTTTTTTTCAAAAAATTTGTATGCAATATCATTGGCCAAAAATATAACGTGACCTAATGAAAACCAAAATAAAAATTACCTCAAACTTTTGTTTTACTCAAAATTTTCGCGAAATGTTTTATCTTAAATGTTAGTTAGGCCAATGCGCGTCTAATAAAATACAAAATTTTAGGTTTTGAGATTTCATAAATTTTTAATAAAAGTTTCACAACTTTTATGAATATTAATATTTTTGAAAAATATTTTCTAAACACAGTAATTGGACCTGTGCGGTTCTAACACAACAATTATTTTTTGATTTAAATTTTTTTATTTTATTTTTGAAATTTGTATGCAATATCATTGGCCAAAAATAACACGTGACCTAATTAAACCCAAAATAAAAATTACCTCAAACTTTTGTTTTACTCAAAATCTTTGCAAAATGTTTTATTTTGAATGTTAGTTAGGCCAATGCGCGCCTAATTAAATATAAAATTTCAGATTTTAAGATTTTATAAATTTTTAATAAAAGTTTCATAACTTTTATGAATATTAATATTTTCGAAAAGTATTTTGTAAACACGGTAATTGGACCTGTGCGGTTCTAACACAACAATTATTTTTCGATTTAAAATTTTTTATTTTTTTTTTTAAATTTGTATGCAATATCATTGGCCTAAAATATCACGTGACCTAATTAAACCCAAAATAAAAATTACCTCAAACTTTTGTTTTACTGAAAATTTTAGCACAATGTTTTATCTTGAATGTTAGTTAGGCCAATGCGCGTCTAATAAAATACAAAATTTAGGTTTTAAGATTTCATAAATTTTTAATAAAAGTTTCATAACTTTTATGAATATTAATATTTTTGAAAAATATTTTGTAAACACGGTAATTTGACCTGTGCGGTTCTAACACAACAATTATTTTTTGATTTAAAATTTTTTATTTTTTTTTAAAATTTGTATGCAATATCATTGGCCAAAAATATCACGTGACCTAATGAAAACCAAAATAAAAATTACCTCAAACTTTTGTTATACTGAAAATTTTCGCGAAATGTTTTATCTTGAATGTTAGTTAGGCCAATGCGCGTCTAATAAAATACAAAATTTTAGGTTTTGAGATTTCATAAATTTTTAATAAAAGTATCATAACTTTTATGAATATTAATATTTTCGAAAAATATTATGTAAACACGGTAATTGGACCTGGGCGGTTCTAACACAACAATTATTTTTCGATTTAAAATTTTTTTTTTTTTTTTTTAAAATTTGTATGCAATATCATTGGCCAAAAATATCACGTGACCTAATTAAACCCAAAATAAAAATTACCTCAAACTTTTGTTTTACTAAAAATTTTCGCGAAATGTTTTATCTTGAATGTTAGTTAGGCCAATGCACGTCTAATAAAATACAAAATTTTAGGTTTTGAGATTTCATAAATTTTTAATAAAAGTATCATAACTTTTATGAATATTAATATTTTCGAAAAATATTTTGTAAACACGGTAATTGGACCTGTGCGGTTCTAACACAACAATTATTTTTGAATTTAAAATTTTTAATTTTTTTTCAAAAAAATTTGTATGCAATATCATTGGCCAAAAATATCACGTGACTTAATGAAAACCAAAATAAAAATTACCTCAAACTTTTGTTTTACTGAAAATTTTCGCGAAATGTTTTATCTTAAATGTTAGTTAGGCCATTGCGCGTGTAATAAAATACAAAATTTAAGGTTTTGAGATTTCATAAATTTTTAATAAAAGTTTCACAACTTTTATGAATATTAATATTTTTGAAAAATATCTTCTAAACACAGTAATTGGACCTGTGCGGTTCTAACACAACAATTATTTTTCGATTTAAATTTTTTTATTTTATTTTTTAAATTAGTATGCAATATCATTGGCCTAAAATATCACGTGACCTCATTAAACCCAAAATAAAAATTACCTCAAACTTTTTTTTACTAAAATTTTCGCGAAATGTTTTATCTTGAATGTTAGTTAGGCCAATGCACGTCTAATAAAATACAAAATTTTAGGTTTTGAGATTTTATAAATTTTTAATAAAAGTTTCACAACTTTTATGAATAATAATATTTTTGAAAAATATTTTGTAAACACGGTAATTGGACCTGTGCGGTTCTAACACAACAATTATTTTTCGATTTAAATTTTTTTAATTTATTTTTTAAATTTATATGCAATATCGTTGGCCAAAAATAACACGTGACCTAATTAAACCCAAAATAAAAATTACCTCAAACTTTTGTTTTACTCAAAATCTTTGCAAAATGTTTTATCTTGAATGTTAGTTAGGCCAATGCGCGCCTAATTAAACATAAAATTTCAGATTTTAAGATTTTATAAATTTTTAATAAAAGTTTCATAACTTTTATGAATATTAATATTTTCGAAAAATATTTTGTAAACACGGTAATTGGACCTGTGCGGTTCTAACACAACAATTATTTTTCGATTTAAAATTTTTTTATTTTTTTCAAAAAATTTATATGCATTATCATTGGCCAAAAATATCACGTGACCTAATGAAAACCAAAATAAAAACTACCTCAAACTTTTGTTTCACTGAAAATTTTCGCGAAATGTTTTATCTTGAATGTTCAATGCGCGTCTAATAAAATACAAAATTTTAGGTTTTGAGATTTCATAAATTTTTAATAAAAGTATCGTAACTTTTATGAATATTAATATTTTCGAAAAATATTATGTAAACACGGTAATTGGACCTGGGCGGTTCTAACACAACAATTATTTTTCGATTTAAAATTTTTTATTTTTTTTTAAAAAATTTGTATGCAATATCATTGGCCAAAAATATCACGTGACCTAATTAAACCCAAAATAAAAATTACCTCAAACTTTTTTTTTACTGAAAATTTTTGCGAAATGTTTTATCTTGAATGTTAGTTAGGCCAATGCGCGTGTAATAAAATACAAAATTTTAGGTTTTGAGATTTCATAAATTTTTAATAAAAGTTTCATAACTTTTATGAATATTAATATTTTTGGAAAATATTTTGTAAACACGGTAATTGGGCCTGCGCGGTTCTAACACAACATGTATTTTTCGATTTAAAATTTTTTATTTTTTTTTTAAATTTGTATGCAATATCATTGGCCAAAAATATCACTTGACCTAATTAAACCCAAAATAAAAATTACCTCAAACTTTTTTTTACTGAAAATTTTCGCAAAATGTTTTATCTTGAATGTTAGTTAGGCCAATGCGCGTGTAATAAAATGCAAAATGTAAGGTTTTGAGATTTCATGAATTTTTAATAAAAGTTTCATAACTTTTATGAATATTAATATTTTTGAAAAATATTTTGTAAACACGGTAATTAGGCCTGTGCGGTTCTAACACAACAATTATTTTTCGATTTAAAATTTTTTATTTTTTTTCAAAAAATTTGTATGCAATATCATTGGCCAAAAATATAACGTGACCTAATGAAAACCAAAATAAAAATTACCTCAAACTTTTGTTTTACTCAAAATTTTCGCGAAATGTTTTATCTTAAATGTTAGTTAGGCCAATGCGCGTCTAATAAAATACAAAATTTTAGGTTTTGAGATTTCATAAATTTTTAATAAAAGTTTCACAACTTTTATGAATATTAATATTTTTGAAAAATATTTTCTAAACACAGTAATTGGACCTGTGCGGTTCTAACACAACAATTATTTTTTGATTTAAATTTTTTTATTTTATTTTTGAAATTTGTATGCAATATCATTGGCCAAAAATAACACGTGACCTAATTAAACCCAAAATAAAAATTACCTCAAACTTTTGTTTTACTCAAAATCTTTGCAAAATGTTTTATTTTGAATGTTAGTTAGGCCAATGCGCGCCTAATTAAATATAAAATTTCAGATTTTAAGATTTTATAAATTTTTAATAAAAGTTTCATAACTTTTATGAATATTAATATTTTCGAAAAGTATTTTGTAAACACGGTAATTGGACCTGTGCGGTTCTAACACAACAATTATTTTTCGATTTAAAATTTTTTATTTTTTTTTTTAAATTTGTATGCAATATCATTGGCCTAAAATATCACGTGACCTAATTAAACCCAAAATAAAAATTACCTCAAACTTTTGTTTTACTGAAAATTTTAGCACAATGTTTTATCTTGAATGTTAGTTAGGCCAATGCGCGTCTAATAAAATACAAAATTTAGGTTTTAAGATTTCATAAATTTTTAATAAAAGTTTCATAACTTTTATGAATATTAATATTTTTGAAAAATATTTTGTAAACACGGTAATTTGACCTGTGCGGTTCTAACACAACAATTATTTTTTGATTTAAAATTTTTTATTTTTTTTTAAAATTTGTATGCAATATCATTGGCCAAAAATATCACGTGACCTAATGAAAACCAAAATAAAAATTACCTCAAACTTTTGTTATACTGAAAATTTTCGCGAAATGTTTTATCTTGAATGTTAGTTAGGCCAATGCGCGTCTAATAAAATACAAAATTTTAGGTTTTGAGATTTCATAAATTTTTAATAAAAGTATCATAACTTTTATGAATATTAATATTTTCGAAAAATATTATGTAAACACGGTAATTGGACCTGGGCGGTTCTAACACAACAATTATTTTTCGATTTAAAATTTTTTTTTTTTTTTTTTAAAATTTGTATGCAATATCATTGGCCAAAAATATCACGTGACCTAATTAAACCCAAAATAAAAATTACCTCAAACTTTTGTTTTACTAAAAATTTTCGCGAAATGTTTTATCTTGAATGTTAGTTAGGCCAATGCACGTCTAATAAAATACAAAATTTTAGGTTTTGAGATTTCATAAATTTTTAATAAAAGTATCATAACTTTTATGAATATTAATATTTTCGAAAAATATTTTGTAAACACGGTAATTGGACCTGTGCGGTTCTAACACAACAATTATTTTTGAATTTAAAATTTTTAATTTTTTTTCAAAAAAATTTGTATGCAATATCATTGGCCAAAAATATCACGTGACTTAATGAAAACCAAAATAAAAATTACCTCAAACTTTTGTTTTACTGAAAATTTTCGCGAAATGTTTTATCTTAAATGTTAGTTAGGCCATTGCGCGTGTAATAAAATACAAAATTTAAGGTTTTGAGATTTCATAAATTTTTAATAAAAGTTTCACAACTTTTATGAATATTAATATTTTTGAAAAATATCTTCTAAACACAGTAATTGGACCTGTGCGGTTCTAACACAACAATTATTTTTCGATTTAAATTTTTTTATTTTATTTTTTAAATTAGTATGCAATATCATTGGCCTAAAATATCACGTGACCTCATTAAACCCAAAATAAAAATTACCTCAAACTTTTTTTTACTAAAATTTTCGCGAAATGTTTTATCTTGAATGTTAGTTAGGCCAATGCACGTCTAATAAAATACAAAATTTTAGGTTTTGAGATTTTATAAATTTTTAATAAAAGTTTCACAACTTTTATGAATAATAATATTTTTGAAAAATATTTTGTAAACACGGTAATTGGACCTGTGCGGTTCTAACACAACAATTATTTTTCGATTTAAATTTTTTTAATTTATTTTTTAAATTTATATGCAATATCGTTGGCCAAAAATAACACGTGACCTAATTAAACCCAAAATAAAAATTACCTCAAACTTTTGTTTTACTCAAAATCTTTGCAAAATGTTTTATCTTGAATGTTAGTTAGGCCAATGCGCGCCTAATTAAACATAAAATTTCAGATTTTAAGATTTTATAAATTTTTAATAAAAGTTTCATAACTTTTATGAATATTAATATTTTCGAAAAATATTTTGTAAACACGGTAATTGGACCTGTGCGGTTCTAACACAACAATTATTTTTCGATTTAAAATTTTTTTATTTTTTTCAAAAAATTTATATGCATTATCATTGGCCAAAAATATCACGTGACCTAATGAAAACCAAAATAAAAACTACCTCAAACTTTTGTTTCACTGAAAATTTTCGCGAAATGTTTTATCTTGAATGTTAGTTAGTATATCATGTTTTTTTTAGTTAGTATGAAATGTTTTATCTTGAATGTTAGTTAAGCCAATGCGCGTGTAATAAAATACAAAATTTAGGTTTTTAGATTTTATAAATTTTTAATAAAAGTTTCATAACTTTTATGAATATTAATATTTTCGAAAAATATTTTGTAAACACGGTAATTGGACCTGTGCGGTTCTAACACAACAATTATTTTTCGATTTAAAATTTTTTTATTTTTTTTTAAATTTGTATGCAATATCATTGGCCAAAAATATCACGTGACCTAATTAAACCCAAAATAAAAATTACCTCAAACTTTTGTTTTACTGAAAATTTTCGCGAAATGTTTTATCTTAAATGTTAGTTAGGCCATTGCGCGTGTAATAAAATACAAAATTTAAGGTTTTGAGATTTCATGAATTTTTAATAAAAATTTCATAACTTTTATGAATATTAATATTTTCGAAAAATATTTTGTAAACACGGTAATCGGACCTGTGCGGTTCTAACACAACAATTATTTTTCGATTTAAAATTTTTTATTTATTTTTTTAAAATTTGTATGCAATATCATTGGCCAAAAATATCACGTGACCTAATGAAAACCAAAATAAAAATTACCTCAAACTTTTGTTTTACTTAAAATATTCGCGAAATGTTTAATCTTGAATGTTAGTTAGGCCAATGCGCGTCTAATTAAATATAAAATTTTAAGTTTTGAGATTTTGTCAATTTTTAATAAAAGTGTCATAACTTTTATTAATATTAATATTTTCGAAAAATATTATGTAAACATTATAATAAGACCTACTATTCTAACAGAACAATTATTTTTTGATTTAGAAGTTTTTTTTTAATTTGTATGCAATATTATTGGCCAAAAATATCACGTGACCTAATTAAACCCAAGAAATTTTTGAAAACAATTAAAAAACAAAAATAAGAGCATTTTTTTATTTCACGTACATAGAATCGTTCGCGTGACCTTTTGACCTATCAAAACTGTATACTTAGCTCGACCAATGATTATACAAGAGTTTAAAATTTTATAGTTAATTAGAATTGTAATGACGTTACTAAGATTCAAGATAAAGAAAGTTTTTCAAAAAGTCAAAAGAACAAAAATTTGAGCACTTTTTTCTTTGCGTATTCATAACATAAATTTTTTTTATATTACAGGTCGTGACTATAGCTATGCGTAAAAAAAAAAAAAAAAATTATTTTCAATGGGAAAGCTGGGTTTGGAACCTTAGACTTTGCTACTTACAACGTATGGCATTACGCGTTGAGCTACCGGACTCGATATATAAGTGTTACTTATTTATATACATATGTTTGCAAGAGACTTTCGATAATAAAAAAATATTATGATCAATTTTATTAAACAAAAATGATTTTATAAAGTTGAACAGCCGATGTTGTTATGTGTTGTAATGATCAATACTGCCTGTAAAACAAAAAATATATTTAATAAAATATTACATAACGTAATTTGAAAACTTAAATTACACGCGATATATGAATATAAACTGTATACGTAATATAAAAATGATGTAATTTTTGTTCTGTTCAATATTTTTTGAATTTTTTTATCTTAGGTTTTCTTTTGAGTGTTTTAACATAAATATAATCTCAAGTTAAAGTAACGACATTCAACTATTTTGAAGTACTTTAAAAATAAAATTTTACTATGATTGTTTAAGCCAAACACATTTTAAAAGTTAAAGCAAACGAGCCTAAAACCTAAAAGTAATCAACAAATTAAATTTATTTAAACTTGATAAACGCAGAAATAAAGTTTTGTGATCGTCAGTAGAGATATAACAATATTAGAGATATAACAAGACACGTTGGCACGAAGAAATACTTTTGTAAACAGTTAATATTAATAACATGATAAAACTATGAATTTAACTTCGTCATTTTTAGGTTGAACTTGATAAACTTGTTTTGTTTACCTTCCAACTATTTACGTGCGAGAAAAACCTAATCAAAAAGAAAAAAGAAATTACAATTTTCTTCAAGACGCTTCGGGAAACTCCCCGATTTCTGTTTTTATTTATCACGCTCGGATGGTTTTAGATGTAAATTGCTTTATCCTCGATTATATAATATTTCATGTTAATTAATATTTTACATTTTTAAATATAAATTGAATCACAATGTATGTAAAAAATTTTTGTTCTTAATAAGTTATTATTTTTTTGTCTTAATCAAAAAATTTAAATACAGTTAAATATTTCAAGTTTTCTTAAAAATTTACAAAAATTATCATTAGTTAACCAACTTTGATATATTGTTATTACTACATAAATATTTATTTTTTGGAATGTATTTATTTAGATTCCCATACTAAATCAAATACTTTAAAGCTCTTAAACTTGATACACTATCGAACACATCAAACAATCATTTAAATTTCTTAGATTTAAAAATAAATATCTATTTAATTTTTAACTTTTTTAGTTTTTTTAAAAATGATAAATTATGTATTTAACTGAATGTTAAAAATTCAGTTAACTTTAAAATAACAAAAAAATAGTTTTTAAAACTTAAATATGTTTTGAATCATTTTTTTTAATTTAACTGTAAAACAATTTTTTAATTTAATTATTTTTTTATTTTAATTTACTATTGAACCCTTATTATGGTTCGAAATCTTAGATTTCGAAACATATTGTTATTGTCCGTATATTTATTATGGTTCAAAATCTTAGATTTCGAAACATATTGTTATTGTCCGTATATTTATTATTATTTTTATTTTTATTCTTACTAATCCGAATTACGAAATCGAATAACTTTTGATTTTGTGTATATAAATTTTTAAAATTTTAGTATGTTGTTTATTATCATATTGTGTTTCAAGCCTCCTATTTTGATAATTTAAATATTATTAATTAGTAATTAATAGGTGTTTGTTTATTAAAATTTAGAGATCGTTATTAAGTTTTCAAATTTTGGTCAGTTATATATCATAATATTAATAACTCGAAAATGGATTAAAAATTTAATTTTTATTTGTTTATTGTATTTAAATTCTTGTTTGTTTATTAAAAATAAAAGTTTGATAATAGGCATTTAAAATTTAATAAAATGTATTTTACAATATTTGTCTTAAAAAACATGTTTAAAAAATAATTTTTAGTTGTTTATTTTATTTAAATGCTTGTTTATTTATTAAAAATCAAAAATCAATTTTAGGAATTTAAAATTTAGTATAATGTATATCCTGATATTAACAACATAAAACGGGGTTGAAAAATTAATTTTATTTGTATAATATATTTAAATGCTTGTTTGTTCATTTAAAATCAAAGATATGTCCTATTCTTAGTTAAGGTGTATGCATCTTTTTTTTATTAATAAAAATTTATGCTAAACATAATCAAATAATTTCGAACCATATTTTATTTATTAAATAAATCTAGTTATTATTTTCATTATGGTTCGAAATCTTAGATTTTGAAACATATTGTTATTGTCATTATACTTATTATTATTTTTATTATTATTATTATTTTTATTCTTTCTAGTCCCAATTTTGAAAGAAGATATTTTTAGTTCCTTAGAATTTAAAAATCTAAAATTTTAGTATGTTGTTTATTATCAGATTAAGTTTTTATTCTCCTATTTACAACATTTAATTATTACTAATTACTAATTAATAAGTGTTTATTTATTAAAATTTCAAGGTTGTTATTAATTTTTTAAATCTTGGTCAATTGTATATCATGATATTGGTAACTCAAAAATGAATTAAAATTTTAATTTTTATCACTAATTACTAATTAATAGGTGTTTATTTATTATAATTTAAAGTTTGTTATTAACTTTTTAAATTTGGTCAATTGTATATCATGATATTAGTAACTCAAAAACGAATTAAAATTTTAATTTTTATCACTAATTACTAATTATTAGGTGTTTGTTTATTAAAATTTAAGGGTTGTTATTAACTTTTTAAATCTTGGTCAATTGTGTATCATGATATTACTAACTCAAAAATAAATTAAAATTAAAATTTTCATCACTAATTACTAATTAATGGGTGTTTGTTTATTCAAATTTAAAGATTGATATTAGGTTTTTAAATTTTGGTCGGTTATATCTTATTATATTTATAATTTGAAGATAATTAAAAAATAATTCTTGTTTGTTTGTTATATTAAATGCTGGTTTGTTAATTAAAAATCAAAGTTATGTAATATTCTTAGTTAATGTTTATGCATATATTTTTTATTTATAAAATTTTATGTTAAAAATAATCAAATATTTTCGAACCATATTTTATTTATCAAATAAATCTAGTTATTATTGATCTTTTCCAGTGTCTTATAAGCTGTAAATGTTGAGTTAACATAACTTTTTTTGTGAACATTTACAGTTTTAAAATTTTAGTATGTTGTTTATTATCAGATTGTGTTTTCATTCTCCTATTTACCACCATTTATTATCACTAATTAATAATTAATAGGTGTTTATTTATTAAAATTTATAGTTTGTTATTTATTTTTTAAATCTTGGCCATTCGTATATCATGATATCGGTAACTCAAAAATAAAATAAAATTTTAATTTTTATCAATTACTAATTAATAGGTGTTTATTTATTAAAATTTAAAGCTTGTTTGTTTATTAAAAATCAAATATATGTAATATTTTTAGTTAATTTTTATGTAAACCTTTTTTAATTTAAAAAATTTATGTTAAAAATAATCAAATAATTTCGAACCATATTTTATTTATCAAATAAATCTAGTTGTTATTTTTATTCTTACTAATCCGAATTTTGAAATCGAATAACTTTTGTTTTTGAGTATATAAATTTTTTAAATTTTAGTATGTTGTTTATTATCATATCGTGTTTCAATTCTCCTATTTTGATAAATTAAATATTATTAATTAGTAATTAATAGGTGTTTGTTTATTAAAATTTAGAGATCGTTATTAAGTTTTTTAATTTTGGTCAGTTATATATCATAATATTAATAACTCGAAAATAAATTAAAAATTTAATTTTTGTTTGTTTATTATATTTAAATTCTTGTTTGTTTATTAAAAATAAAAGTTTGATATGAGGCATTTAAAATTTAATATAATGTATTTTATAATATTTGTAATAAAATACTTGTTTAAAAAATAATTTTTGGTTGTTTATTTTATTTAAATGCTTGTTTATTTATTAAAAATCAAAAATCAATTTTAGGAATTTAAAATTTAGTATAATGTATATCCTGATATTAACAACATAAAACTGGGTTGAAAAATTAATTTTATTTGTACAATATATTTAAATGATTGTTTGTTTATTAAAAATCAAAGATATGTAATATTCTTAGTTAAGGTGTATGCATATTTTTTTTATTTATAAAAATTTATGCTAAACATAATCAAATAATTTCGAACCATATTTTATTTATCAAATAAATCTAGTTTTTATTTTTATTCTTACTAATCCGAATTTTGAAATCGAATAATTTTTGATTTTGTATATATAAATCTTTAAAATTTTAGTATGTTGTTTATTATCATATCGTGTTCCAACCCTCCTATTTTGATAATTTAAATATTACTAATTACTAATTCATGTTTGCTTATCTAGGAATCGTTATTAGGTTTTTAAATTTTGGTCAGGTATATATTATAATATTTTTAAGTCAAAAATGTATTAAAAATTTAATTTTCGTTTGTTTATTAAATTTAAATTCTTGTTTGTTTATTAAAAATTAAAATTTAATGTTAAGCATTTAAAATTTAGTATAATGTACTTCATAATTTTAGTAATTAAAAAACATATTTAAAACATAATTTTAGTTTATTTATTATATTTAAATGCTTGTTTATTTAATAAAAATCAAAAATCAATTTTAGGCATTCAAAACTTGGTCTAATGTATATTTAGATATTAACAACTTAAAACTGGGTAGAAAAATAATTTTTGTTTGTTAAGTATATTTAATTACTTGTTTGTTGATTGAAAAGTTAAAGATTGATATTTTAAAATTTTTAAAATAATTTTGTTCCAAAATTTTCTTAGTTTAATAATTTAATACGTTTTTAGTCTAACAACAATTAAATACGTAATATTTGATTTATTTATTTAGTTAATAATCTTAATAAAGTAATGTTTATGCATAATTTTATTTACTAATAGAGATTAATTTTAAATGATCAAATAATTTCGAACCATATTTTATTTATCTAATAAATCTAGTATTGTTTGTTGTTACCTTTTGTCTTTAATAAGCATTTTTACCAATGAATTACTGCGTGTAATGATTCATCGTCAACAAAGCGTGTAATTTTATTTTCGCTCTTGAGTTAACCAGCATAACCGCTGGTTTAAAGCTAGGAAAGCATTTCCATTGCATTTGATTGCAAAACAAATACAGTAATTTACCTGGCCTATGGGCATTGGGTATAAAGAAGATATTTTTATTGTCATTGTGTGGACATGTTAGGTTAGATAATGTTTAACTTTGTAAAGGTAGAAAATAAACATTATTTTAAGCAGATAGGGAACAATTTAAAAGAAATTGATTTTTTTTACAGTTTCAATAATAAAGAAAATATAACAAATATGATTATTGCCAATAGTATATAGACATAACTAAGTAAAATTTTAAAGTAAAAATGCCTGCTGATGACAAAAAAACGTCACAAACCTCAATTGTGACGCAACCAACTGAATCGCCAAAACCGAAAAAGAAAACTTTGATTTTAATTGTTGTGTTCGCTGTATTAGCTAAAGCTTTACTATTTGGATCTATGAAATGTATAAGTATATATTTTTTACCATTTCAAGAAGATTTGGAAGCTAAAACAAGAGAAGCCGCTTTGGTTCGGGCTTTATTGTTTGGCTTTCTACACTTAAGCGGTTTGTATTTGTCCATTAATTTACCCATATTCATTTATCATTTACATGAATGTTAACTATTAGTTTATACGATTAAGTATTACCATACTTTTGAACTGTAACATGTCAAAAAAAATAATTAGAAATCCATTTTTAGCATTAACGAATAAAAAATCTAAAAAAAAAAATTCATATACTGTTTTTTAGCTCCACTATCAACTGTGCTTTGTAACTTATTGGGTTATAAGAAAACCCTACTTATAGGTTCCATATTAATTAGTAGTGGCGTTGCTGCATCATCTTGGGTTTCTTCAATATATACACTCTATGTAACGTTGGGTGTCTGTGCGGGTAAGTACTTTGTAATGTTCTTAAACCAAGAGAAAAAACTTTAAAAAAGTTAAAACATATTTAAAATACGTTTTGGTATTTTTAAATGCTTAGCTAGACCTGTTTTTTTTAGGAATTGGTAGTAGCCTAATCAATATTCCTGTTCTTGCCTTGATTGGCCAAATATTTACGACAAAAAGACCTCTTGTTAACAATTTGCTTTCTATCGGGCCATCAATAATAGCTGGCCCTTTAGCCATTGTTGTACAATATTGGATTGATGTTTATACTTGGAGAGGCTCAATATTACTTCTTAGCAATATTATAATGCAAACAATTCCGGCAGTTTTAATTTTAACATTGCAGGCCAAAAACACACATGTTAAAATCAAATCGAATAGTAAACAAAAGCTATTTGATTTAAGCTTGCTAAAGAATGGTTATTTTCTTATTTTTGCCTTCGCTGCAGCCATGCATATAGCATGTTTTACTTTAATTAACACTTACCTAGTGAGATATGCTCAGGATCTAGGTATAAACGATTACAAAGCTGCGTCGCTCTTTACAATGATTAACACTGTGGAAATTTTTTTAAAACCAACTGTTGGTTTTGCGTTGAGTCGTCAAAAAATAGGTCGATTTAACGTAAACAGACTAATGGTTTATATTGGTATAATGCTATTCACTGCATGTACTACATTTTCTATTCCATATGCTCGAACTTTTCCAATGTTAAGTATTGCAACTTTGGTTTACTCGATTGGCACTGGCTGCCTAGGTGCCTTACCAATAACAATTCTAGCCGAATTATTTGGTCCAAAAAATCTTCTTAATTCTCTGGGTTTAAGATCAGTATTAGTCGGCAGTTTTGTAATGGCAACTCCGCCTCTTGCGGGGTTATTAGTTGATATTACTGGTAATTTCACTGTACCTTTTTACGCAAGTTCATGTTTAGCAGTAATGTGTAGTATATTGCTTATTGTTATTCAAATTAAGTTTAAACCCAAACAGTAATTCCTGATCTAGGTTTAAATCAATGGAAAAAATATATGTCAGATCTAAATTTTGACAGATATTGGATTTATTGTAAGTATAACCCATATGAAGGTTTACATTATTAATTGTTTATAGCCTTCTATATTATGTCTTTATAATTTAATTACTCACAAACTAAGCAGGTTGTGCTATTAGATTGGACACCTAGAAAATATTTTTTTTGTTTAAACATTTGTTTGTTTAGGAAAATTTAAATCAAGAGCAACGTTATTCTATACTTTCAATAAAAATGTGCTTAGAAAAAAACCAACTTTTTTTAAATGATTTTTTGTATTTTCATATAAACAAAAGACAAAAAATAAAATTTCACATAATCCTAATCGACTTCATTGTTTGTCAATCCATTGTTCCACTACTTTATTCTTTATTTTTATGTTTTCTTTGTTACATTAGCAACGTTCATGATTTTATTTTCATAAGATTTTCTAGACAAATTCACGACATCGTTATTCGTGACGTCATTACCAATGCAATGGTGAGTGTTATCTGTGACGTCATCGATATCTTTTACCCTTGTGACGTCATACTCAGTTTCTTCAGTAACAACAACTACTAATCTGTTTTGTGCTGAAGCAACGATGGGAATATCGTCTTCTTCTATTTCCGGGTCAAGCAGGAAATTACGACGTTCGTGGGAAGTTCCGGTTTCAACTTGAATCACGACCTCGGAAGGTTCCTGGGAAGTGAACAACGAGGCCACCGTGCGACCGTGTTCCGCTAAATACCTGCGTACTAGATGGCAGTGTTCGCACAAGACTACAACGCCGTCGTTTACCAGTGCGTCGATGTTCTACAATAAGTTAACTACTTCAGAATATTTTTCTTACTGAGTATATTTTTCTTACTACGAACATTGCGGTCATTAAAAATAAGGATTTATGCTTAACTTTGATATTTACTTTGAAAACTTTATAGAATTTTATTTAATTAATAGTGAAAAATATCTGAAAACGAAATTCGCGAAAACAAACTTTTGACGTAACCCAAATAAAAAACAAAAAATGGAAAGTCACCAAATTAGCGTCAAAAATATTGTGACGTCACCAAAATAACGTTGAAATTCTGGTGACGTGACTTAAATATATCATAAAATACCGAAAACGGAAATATCTAATTTCCGAAGCTTATAATATTTTAATAATAATTTTTCTTACGTTTTTAGGTTGACAAGTGCAGGTAAAATGATGAGAGCAAACCTCGCAGTCTGGGCATCTGTAAGGGCATTTTAACCTAGCTGGACATCGGTCAACGTCGGTACATTCCACAACATACTCTACTGCAACCTGGAAAAAATCAAGAAAAAATCAAAAAAAAAATTAACGATATGGTAGAAAAAATTTAAGATAAATATTTTTTTTTAGTCAGATTTTTTTTTTTTATTTATGAAAATTTTATTTATGATCCTCTTACCTGTTTTAACCTTAATGGTTCTCCCTCGTCTGCTTGTTCTACTGCTCTGATACTATCAATAACAGACATTACTGTCCAACTATGAGTGCCCTACGTGATATATGTTAAAGACAATTACAATTTAAACAACAAATAATATTATAAGGCAAAAAATAAAGAAAAAAACCAATTGATTGTATTAATTTTATACAAGTTCATTTTTGTGGCCATGAGAATAAATATTTTACTACTTTAAAAAATGGGACTTACAGTTTGTGATGTAACGAATGAAGAAGGTATTTGCAAACTTAGTTTATGTTTCGATATTGTGCTTCTACTGACTATTAAATCGCTTGAATTTTTGTAAATATTTCGTAACTTGTTCAGTGCTTTGTCGCGTGAATGTTTCATAAGTGTCTAAAAAATAAAAAAAGGCTAAAAAAACATTTTGTAAATTGCAAAACATTAAATTTTACATTAAGTTCCATCGTAGTTAACTTGATTATTTTAATAATTTATAAACAAATTTATGTAAATAAGTAAAAAATGGATCGAATTTGATGGTTTTAAGATAAACAAATATTAATTATGCTTAATAAACTTAAATAGTAAAAACACGTGAAAAGGAAAAAAATCAATCTTTAACACTAGGTGATAAAATATATTCCAAAACTTTGTTTTTTACCTTGATTAAAACGTCCAACTGTTTTCGCTTAAAACCTTCGTGATAAATATGTCGACTTAACTTTCGATGAAAATCCTCGAATCTTGATTCTGCCTTATTAACAACTTCTGTTCTATATGCACGTGCCCAGGATTCCGGTTGTTCTAGGTAATATTTCTCGAAATGGTTTGCAAAGGGAAGGGTGACATCACTCTAATATAAAAAATGAGATATTATGTCAATAGCTTGAATTTATAATAAAAACGGCAGTATGGTGTAGTGATTAGATCACTTGGGTTCACTACATCAGGTCCTTTGTTCAATCCCTACTGCATTAATGCTTTTAAGAAAGGCGATATGAACAGTTTAAACCTCTACTGGGTCAAAAATCAATTAACAGATTAATTAAGGGGTAATTAAAATCTTTGATAAGCAAAACCACTAAGGTTAACTCGGGACTGGGTCGGGGTAACTAATGTTTAGACACTCTATCATAAAAACTCATAACCGAGTCATATTAACAATAAATACATAGATTTAAAATAATGTTTGAAAGAAAATCCAAACAAATCAGTAACCATTTATTGTTTTTTTTCTTCTGGTAAATAGGAAAACATTTTTAAAATTTT
Organism: Corella eumyota; assembly: GCF_963082875.1. Classification (NCBI taxonomy): domain Eukaryota; kingdom Metazoa; phylum Chordata; class Ascidiacea; order Phlebobranchia; family Corellidae; genus Corella; species Corella eumyota. Next base: position 9,818,669 of record NC_137491.1, read on the forward strand.
GTAAAAATCAAAAATTACCGATTTCAGGTCATCATGAAAATCTTTCACGAGGATCACGAAATTAGAAATACTTGGTTCAAGTATCACGGTGGTAACGTTTGCCAATAGTCTTTTGCCCTCTAGTGGTAAAGTTCGAATCGATGAACTTTGGTGTTCAACCTTGCGTGACCATTCAGCTATGATAAAAAAATATAAAAAATTCAATCATTTTAAATTTTTTTAACCCCTCTCCAAAAAAAATATTTCTTCTTACCCATAACATGCCAACCACAAATTATTTTTCTTGGTCCTGATCCAAACAATTTAGTCCAAATATCGAACCAATCTGACCCTCCTGTTACCCCCATGCTAGGGACCATCAGATAAGAAGGGGTCAAGGTAAGGTCTGACAAATTTCTCTAATAAAATTTCAGTCAATTTAAGACAAATTTATTATTTTTAGAATAAAAAATTTAATATAACTTTGTAAGTGATTTGAAAATTTCATTTTATATAACGTAATCAAATGTTTTAAGTTATTTTAACAGCATCAAATTTATAAAAACATTTAAATAATTTAACTTTAATATTCAAAAATATATTAAAAAGATATCATAACAAAATTATGATACACAGTATTAATTTATACTATAGCTATATTTTGTTTGGATAAACACTAAAATGTAAAAACTATTGAAATAAACTTACTTTAATTTGAGATAGAAATATCTCTATAACAGGTTGATCTTTTCTGTTAGAAACAAACCAAGCAACTGGGAAGATTTCATCGTTGTTATCTTGAAGTGGGATAAGAACTTGAAGAGATACAAGATAAAAACTAGGGTCCACTAAAATTACCAAAAAGTAGTAATAAAACTAGTACTGACTTTTTTAAATGTTTTTTAATAAAATATAACAACTTCAAACATGGTAAAACACATGTTGATAAATCAAGCTCTATTTTATGTTTATTATTTTAACATAATTTTACAATTTTAACTTAAATTATAGACTTTAAAATCCTTTAAATAATAAGGGGTGCTTTTAATTATGCCACTTGATATAAAAAATCACCCTTTGGAGTAAGATTGCTGATATCGCCTTGTGTAATGTCGATGCAAATGCACTGATGAGGACCGTATCTCCGCAACATCATCGATTGAAGGGGAGTTTGCATCACAAGAAGAAAATCATCATCGGTTAGGCATGAACAAACCTAACCAAATTTAATTTTTTTAGATTATTTTTGATGCAAAAACATGTAATTGGTGTATAAAAACAATTTTGGATGATAATTTAGCAAATTTATTGTAACTTTGACCATGTAATTTTTTCCATTTGTTAAATTCCTAGGTGATATAATTTTTTTTAAATAAATTATGTAAAATCATTTTTCTCAAATCTATAACCCTTAAAGATTACAGAACAAGGTCTTACCTGTGTTGGTTTTTCTTGTTGATATTTAATGAGAATAACTGGATTATCTTCACTTGTTTGCATCCTCTCTATCCAAGCTTGTACAGTTGTTCCTGCTTCATGTTTAGGTTTAGAATTGTTTATTCCTTCTTTCTTTTCTATGTTGTAGATATCCTACAATTTATAGAAGTTTTTAGATTAAATATAAAGCAAATCAATTTTTTTGTTATCAGTGCCAAAAAAGATTTAAAAATTTAGATTTTTTGTTGGAGTACTTTAATGTTGAATAAATTAAACAAATCCAACTCCACCTGTAAAGATAGAAAATGAAGTCTTTTTGGTGTCTCAGCAGGATCCAATGTTCCACGAATTTCATCCAAGATTTTGTGACGACTAATTCCACTTGACAATTTTCTAAATTAATAAATTTGTTATTAAAAATAAATGTCAATATAAATAACCTAAGGACCCTTAGAGAATGTCTTAGTAGGCTCTGACATCATAAGAACTACTTTACAAAAGTAATAACAGCAATGCAACATATGATTATATATTAACAAAATATTTACTTCGCAATTTCCTTTTTTTCTTTGTCAGTTATCCTTGTGTGACCAATATCAAGATTGTGACCATAATGTTGAAGAAATGCCTCAACCTAAAACAAAATAAATCCAGTTCATATAATAATTTACAGAATTTTTATTTAAATAGTGATGTAGTCATAGTACCTGTACTTTTTTATCCAAGTGTTGATCAGGCCACATTGTAACTTTCATTGAAGAAGTACACTCAACCCCTATTTTACATGACCCCTATTTAATAACACATACATATATTAGAATGTAATCAGATAGCATATAAGTAGCATGATACATTAGCAGGACACATATTCGTTATGGTATAAACATAGGCATTAAATAAAATCTACTAAATTATAAAAATAATTCCAAATGTGTATGAATTACATTGTTCATAATAAGAAAAACTTGCTGCAAATAATCTAAAAATAATGGAGCTTGGTGGACTATATACTTATATTTATGTGTGTCGAATTTAGAGACATACAAATAAAATAAAACTGCAGTTTGTGGAGCACCATCAATTATCGCTGGCAAATATTGACTGTAGGGTAAGAGCTGACGACTAGTATCAATAATAATAATAAAAGTTATTATTACTTACCTGTAATTTAACTTGTTTCTTAGATGCAATACTTGTATAAGCCCCACCTCGATGGCAATAATAACAACTTGTTTTTGAACCCCGTTTATTTTTCTGCCAACCTCTTCTTCTCATGTAAGTGCAACGGGCTTCTCTTTGAAGTTCTCCTAACCAAGAATGAAATTCTAAAAAAAAATTTTGCAATTTCAAAAAAAAAAAAAATTTTGATTTTTTTTGCATTTTCTTTTTTTGTGAAGTTATTAAACTAGTTAGGAAAAATGATTTACACATCAATTAATGCTGTATACAATATTAGTTTGGGCAAATAATATATTTTTTACCTTCTTCACTACTAAAATAAAACTCTTTCTTTTCCTGAGAAATATTATGAACATCTTCTAAGTGACATCTTAGTTGGGGGATTCTGTTACATCTATTATTCAAAATAATTTAAATTGGTGATAAATTTATTATTTTAATGCAATTCACAATTTTTTAAATATGTGAAACATAAAATCTTCAATAAAAGAGAATACATTTATAATTTGCATATTTATGTTATATAATATCATTACCACACCAAATTTTTGTAATGCTTTACTATTCTTTAAAATACATAAGTATATCTATATACCCTATATATCCTAATGCCAAATCTTAAATCATTACATATCTAATGAAGGGTCTGTTTTTTTAATCCTTACATTTTTGTTCCGGTTACTTTAACAAATTCTTACTTTACTTTACAGCCCTAAAATTTAAACTCTGAGTGAGTTAAAACAATTTACAAAACTTACACAAAATTACATCCTGGTTCCAGACATTGAGTGACAGCTGCTCTCGATCGACCTGGAATCTCTTTTTTACTTTGTTTTAATGATGTTTTGGGTTTCTTCGACGGTTTACCTAAAATACACAAGTAATCAAACATTTAAACAACCAAAAAATCACTTTTAATTAATTTTTAAACAACTTTTTTTATTAGTTTACCATTTATAATTTTAAACTGCAAAGGTTCAGAATTATGTGTTCGTTTGATTGTTTGACCACTGGGGGGAGGCAGAGTTGCTTTATCATGCACATTGTTATCGACAAACATTATTTCTTGCTCATTGTTGTTTGTTTCAAATTGATCGGAGACAAAAAAAATTTGGTCTTTGTGCGATAAAGAACCTAAACACAATGTTTTTTAAATAAGATTAACTTCTAAGTAAATGTTATTTAATATTTTTATAAATGGGTAGCTTTTATTTAAAGCACTTGCTTGTCTTCTTAACAGATAAATTAAGCCTAAGACTGGGTTAGGGTAACAAAAAACTAACATTGATATACATTTTGAGTTTCTTTTTTACATCAAATGGTTTTGATTAAAACTTTAAGCAAATTTTTTTAAGAAAAAAATTATATACTTCGGTCAGTTTGTAGATTAGTATCTTTAACTAAATCAATAGTAACAGTTGAACAGCATTCCTCTTCCAATAACGTTTCTGTACTTTTTGTCTTATGCATTTTAAAAAATTATTTATTTAACAAACTTTATCTTATGACTAATTCCTGGTACTTTCCCTTGCTTTTATTTTAAGTGAAGCGGTCAAAGATTCAACGGTTAATTTATGGTCGCAAAATAGGCAATATTTTAAAACTTTATCCTCAGTGAAAATCATTTAAAAAAAAAAAAATAAAACATCATAAACAAAAATTGGACTAATTGGTTTATATTCATCAGCATCACTAACTACCAATTAAAATATTTTTTACTTATAAATCCATTTTGTGTAAACTAATACAGCACTAAACCGAATTTATGCCGTCATATAACTATATAAATGATAGTTTGTTACGTCATATTATAAAAATAAACCTCATTTTTAGAACCGTCCTCTGCATTTTACTTTTACCAAATATGTAAAAACGTGCATACGTTTTAGATTAATATTTGTAACATTTTATTGTCATTTATCCAATAGTTTTACTTATACTGAGGTCAGAAATAACAGTCGCAAGATAGCATTACTGAGCTTATCGCGCAGAGCTAATCCAAACGACAAAGCAAAACTCTAAAAAAATCCAATAAAATGTGAATGGGCTTTTATTTTCTATTCAAACCCATTTGTGGGCCATAATCGAGCGGTGCTGAGTATAATTTCAAAGTGAAAATGCTTTTATGGGTTTTTAGTAAATACATAGTTGCAGTTATTAAATATGTTGTACAGCAAACAGGAATTTTTGAACTGATTAGCTTTGATTAATTTATTTTGCGCATCGTTTGTAATGTACTGCAGGTATGCTCAGCAACTTACAGTAAAGGCAGAAAAAAACGTTAAATGTTAGAGACTGAGCTATTTATAAATAAGATTTTACTTAAAATATTTCAAGTGTTAAAACCTATGCTGCCGCAAAACAAATTAGAAAAGTTAAAACCATTGTATAAAGTAAGCAAGCCTGTTACTGTCAATCGAGTTGAAACGTATTCGCATAAGCTTGAAAACACATGGTGTATACGCGAACGGAAGCCAAAAGCTAGAGTATGTAAGTCCAATATGCTAAACAAAATAGCACACTGCTACAAGCAACCGTGTAAACCATGCGTTAGTGAACATGTTTTTTAAAAACACTGGCAAAGCTCGAAAGTAGGTATGTACGCAATGAGTGTGGCCCAAATAAATGCCATTTTAGCGATGACACATACGCAACGTCATTTTTATTGTTTCCGTGATTGCCGGCAGACAGCTTATCCATGCTCTCGCATATTATAATAATGTTAAAAGTACAACAGATACACAATGTTAGTATATAGACTACATTATGTAAAAGGACTTATATATAGACTATATTTTGCTGTAGTTAAACAATTATCAAGCTTTTATTTCAGTTTTAAATTATTGATAGAATAAAAATTACTTTGTAGGAGAATTTCCGTTTCCTTTAAGATTGTATAAAAATTAAGTCAGTACAGGCAATGTTATTGGTTATAAGCATATACAAACCGAAACTCGAATAGCTAATTAGGCAAAAATGAGAAAACCTTTAAGAAAGAGAATTCAGTTTCAACACTTGTTAAAAAATAAAACCCCGCCTAAAAAGTCATATAATATATTTTGCAAGAGGAAATTATATATTTTGCTGAGCTGTCATTTAATCTATTGAAAACTTGCCAACTTTGCTATAATTATCAAACAATTTTTCAGTAAGGCAATTAATAAAATATTGTTCTTTTAATAAATTATGCTAGAACGAAGTTTTATTGTTGTTACGATTTGTTAATACACATAGTATTAAACGTTTTGAAAAGCAAAATATCTAATGGATATTTCGGTTTTATATTTTATAGTAAACTTTAATATGTAAGAGTTAATTAATGTACTATTTACAGGCTGTTTTTATGTGGTATTATTTTATGTAATTGAATTAGACAATAGACAAATAAATATATGTGTATAGAAGCGCCTTATGTGCGCTGAAATTAGGAAAACTACTGAATGAAGCCAAAACGTTAAAGAAGTATTGTGTAGTGTTTATTATGCGTGCGTGGGGGAGCAATTTCCGGTACAAGACCAAGGAAATTTTTGTTATTGCAATTTTATTTTTCTCAAGTGCAAGTGTCTTACAAATGTTGCAAATCCCGTCGCCTGGGTAAGTATATCTTAGTACGAGTTAAGCACTTTAAATTTACATAGGAAAGTTAGGCTGAATAGTGTATATACATATTAAATTATTTATGAACAGTATAAATACTTGTATTTTTATGTGAAAACAGCTATATTACAGTATGGTTAAGAACGTTAAATATATTGTTTCCATAACGTGTTGAATATAACCTACATTAGTGCTTTGTTGTTTTAGCCCAGTAGAAAAAACAGAAGCTTCCTTGTTGAATTTACAAATGCCGTACGAATCAACCCAACTAGCAAATAACAACAGAAAAACACGAATTAAAAAGAAGACTGTTGAAACGGAGGTGCTGAGGTTCGAACCCGAGCCCTTGACCACACCTCCACCAACACAAAAAGTGCCTATCAAGGGTTTAGTTAACCTACCAGTTCAATTTACCGAAATAATGAAAACTAAACGAAAAAATGTCGAATTTCGACTTGAACCAACTAGACTTATAGGACAACAAGGATTACTAGTAAGATATACTTTTTGCTCTATGAAAATTTTTGGAATAAGAAACTCAGTTTTTAAATTAACTTTTATGGCATGTTTCATAAAAAATTACAAGTATATTAAACAGTTTTTCTTTTTTATTGTACAACCCTTATACGACTTGAACTATGAAATGCATGTTGATTTGGGTATATGTAAAACTTATAGTGAACAATTCCAAACAGGATTGACAATAATATAAAAACCACATAATAAAATATTAAGGTAATATGAAGATCGACTAATATGAACTAATATGAAGATCGAAAAAATGATGAAACTTTTAGGTGCTGTTACCCTAACCTAATAACCCAAAGTTTAAAATTGTCAATCATTGATATAAAAAAGCTCTCAACGTCAAAATGTGATTTAATTTGTTTTAACCTATTATGAAATTTTGAGTGCGTTGCGACAACTATAAGACGACTATTTTGCCAGTGTTGTCTTAAGTCTATTGTCTAACCACTTACACTAAAGCCATTGTGTTAGAAATGTTGAAATTTGTTTCTTTTGTAAAGCAAAAGAATGAAAGACGTGCGGTTGAAAATTTGTCAATTATATTAATATGTAATATTGTTTTGTTAACCTAATAAATTTATTACATATTTTGTGTTACCAAAAAAATAATATTACGTATTTGAAAGGGCTACAAAGGCTATTACTATACTTTTTCTTTACTTACTTAACCGCATGACATATACAGTTGGTTGATAAAAACCAGGTTAACCTAACTGTTGTTTTAATTCATTAATCGTTAAATATAAAAATGTGAATAAATATATTGTGTTTTTTTTAAATAAAAAAAAAAAAAAAACTGTTAAGGTTGTTTTGTTAACAACTGGTTGTATAATTAACATTGATTATGTTACACAAATTTTATGTAAGGGGATAGTTAGACTGCTTTAAATTATAAAAAGCCTTTTAAAATATTGATTGGTTATTTATTTTTCTAGTTATCAAATTTTTTAAGTTAGCTAAATTTGTTTTTAGGAAATCCGAGAATTTCAGGGAAACACTTGGTCTGGTACCTTCATGAAGGGAGCAGTGGTATTCTTTGTGCAGTCAAGCGTTACGCATTTTAGGAGGAGGATGTTGCTCCGGAGGACGTGGGCCTCCATTCGTGAAATCGAGGGATGGAAGTAAGAAATAGTTTTTCTCAAAAATGTTAAAATTGTGTAAAAAAAGTGTTTTTTTTTAAACACAAATAAAAATATTATTTAGTTAAATTTATTTAAAAAAATAGTTTTATTTTATCCAAAATATGCACAATATTATTTTTTCCCAATTCTTAACAACATTCAAACAGCCTTTCTATGCGTTACATATAATAAAACATACTATTACCAGATCAACGCGTTGTCTAAGTTATAATTAATAATTGTGACGTCAAAAATTGTTTTGTTGTAGATTCGAGGTGGTGTTTGTCATGGGAAAGGCTAACACGAAGCGTCAGCAATCGAGTTTAGTTATTGAAAATAGTTCTTATGGTGACATGCTTCAGTATTACGGGAACGACACAGCAAGGTTTACTTTTTGCTTTTATTTTGTCGAATTTCTATAAAAACCATCTTATAGAACCAACAAAAGCAAGGTTATAGCACATATTTAGCCTTTTTGAAATGCTGCTACATTTGAAAGTGTGGCTATCAAAAATTGGCTCAATTTCAATTTTCAAAAGCAAGGTTATAGCACATATTTAGCCTTTTTGAAATGCTGCTACATTTGAAAGTGTGGCTATCAAAAATTGGCTCAATTTCAAAAACACGTGCACTTAAATTTAATACAAACAAACCAAGATAATTGCAAAATGCAAACACTTAAAACTATTTTAAATCCTTTTACAACTACACGTGGAAAATCAAAAAGTTTTCAATTTGTTTTTTGTCGTTTAAAATAAAATGAAGAATTAAAACACTAACTAAACATAGGGGTAATTTTTGAAAAGGCCATTGTTGGTTGATGAACTCTTTCTTAATAAGCGAAACGATTTCCTGTTAGCTAGCTGGAGAGGCTAAGAAAACAGAAAACACAAGTGCTGGTAAAGTGTACTTGACTAGTACCTAACCCCATACAGCAAAGCACAAAATACATTGTGTTTTTTAAGCCTGTAAGCCTGTATAATATTGTCGTTATACTGTAGTGGTCTGGACTTGCCTTCTACAATACTGTAATAAAGGTAATTCTAGGGATCCCAAACCAAAACCTACGAATTAGTTTTATTTGCCTAAAACCCCTTTATTCAAGCGCATATATTAAATTTATGTTAAAATCTTAGTAAATACTAAAGAAAGCCCAATGTGTACTTTTTGTGCGGTTTGCTAAGTTAAAAGTATTGTATTTTCTGTCGTGAAAACATAAAAAGAAATGTAAAAACATAGTTAAATTATTGAAAAGGAATTGGCAATAACAAAAATATTTATTTCCAACCTCGGTACTAAACTTTTAATGAAAAAATTCAAAGATTAAAAATTCTGATAAAAAACTCTTAGAAAAAAACAAAACAACTACATCATACAAAACATATCCACTACAGTACTTAGAAATTAACCTTTGTATTCAGGATATTACAATATAATATTAATGTGAGTCACACTTGTTAGGTTATAGGTAATAGTACACTTTTTAAATTCGGTCTAAACAGCAATACGACATAACTGTATCCTTTTATTATATACATATGCAATAGTTCTAAGTATAGCAATTTAGTTTAAATGCGAAATTATCTACCAATATGATAGCTATATAAGATTCTTATGTAACTAATTTTACATGATTATTATTCACTTTTAAACCTAAATTTATCTTTTTATTTTACAGTGACGGCACATTTAAATTACTTGCCGGAATGCAATGGGCATCAGAAAACTTACCCGGAGATTTTCATTACGCTTCAACATCAGACGACATCGTTCTTAACCTTGCGCTGATTCGAGACTATTTTAACCGCGAGTTACGGCCCGTGGCGCCACCTAATCGAATCTCAGTCGCAGAGGCGGACGACGGAGGCACCGTAGCCTCGTCGCAGCCTTTACAATTATATTGTTTTGAAGTTTACAAAGAATCAGAAAGTACGGAACGACAAACTGAGATTATACGCTCCGTATCCATGGAAACTTATTCCGCTTTAAAGTGGCCACCCTATTGCAGCGAAGGACTTTACACAGCTCCTGTGTCGTTTATAAAAGAGCTTTATGACGTATCGAGGGTCACGAACTTAATATTACCGCCCGAGCTACACGACGTATTCGTAACAGGCATTTTGCGTCGAAAATTACGGCGAGGGGATTCGAATATTAAAGGGGCAACGAGGTACGACTTACAAGACGAGGTTTTGGATAGATTTCATGTCCTGCCAGCTTCGAATGACAGAAAGCTGCTGACTTATGAGGCGAAGGACGAAGAAAACTTTGTAAGTAAGTGGACTGAATGGTATCTTAGAATACGACCTCGATTTCATATATTTTCGAACATGGCTTTGTTTTGAATGTAGCTGTATTAAAATATTTAACTTTAAAATAGTTGTGCGCTAGAGGCCAAGTATAATGACCACAATGCAACAAAAATAAAAATTTTATTTGTGTAAATTAATCACATTTTTTACAATGACGTCATAATATAATTGAAAGGCGCAAATGATATTTTACCTAATTATTATTAATTTGCCAATGACGCTGCGTAAATCCAACATCACTATGACATAATAAAAGTTTTATCGAGTGTATGTATATCGTACGTAGTATTAGGTTTTCTGTGACGTCATGATGGAAAGTGTGACGCAACAATAATGCTGATTTTTACTTTCTTGATTGAGTAAAACCTTAGGTTAGCAAATTTAGAAAAACAATTTTTTTTTATATTTGAAAAACTTTGATATTAGGGAATATATATGTCTTATTAAAATGGTTTTTGATGATATGGGCGCAGATATCAATATATAAATACATCATTTGGTAAATTAAAATATCATATTACATTTTAGGACTTTACAAATTTTAATGGTCATTATAGATTAACAGTTGTTCAACATCAGAGTAGAGGTGTTTGTTTATTATTTTAAGTTTACCGTGCAATTAGTTGAGTATATATTAATTTAAAACACTGTTATATATATTAGCTTTTTTATTTGTTGTTTAAGAAGAAATATATTTTATTTACTGTTACGCTTTATTTCGTTCATGTTTTTGCTATGCAGGATTTTATAAAACGCTGAAGTGCCTTAAAATGGTAAAAACTTATTAAAATTAACGCGAAAATGCATAAAACATCGATTTTTAAAGTCATATTAAAATTGTAATTTATATCATTTATATCAATCCAAAAAACCGCGAGTTCCTTTTAAAATAGCTAACGTTGATTTATTAAAAACATATTCTATATTTTGATGTTATTTAATAATGTTTGTAGTTATTTAATTTTCCTTTTTGTTGCTTTTAACAATAGTTTTTTGTTCAATAAATAATTTATATACTTGACGAAATAGAAAAAATAAAACAGTATAACTATATTGTAGTCGTAATCGTTAATGTAGGATACAAATAATATAGCTATATATAATCAAAAAATGATTTATTTCATTATGAAAATAGTCAATTTTTTAATAACAATTTAAGGTCAAAAAATTTCATAAGCAAAATATATAGTAATATATTTAATGATAATTTAAATGGAAATAACACTTATATTATATGCTGTGAAGGCACAAGTGGCTAAAAATCAAACAACAACATTAGTATTTATCTTTGGAAAACAAAACTATGGGGGCAGTTTAATTATTAAATTATAACCTAAGGAATTAAAAAATAATTTTGATTAAAAATAAGCGCTTTTATGAATTATGCCTTCACCAAAAATATTTGCAAGATGGCGATTATAATTTCGAATCATTATAAGCAAAAATGTTTAAGAGAAAATAACAAAACAAGCAAAAAATAACTGACATTTAGGTAAAATACTTCTTAGGACGATTCGCACCATTTTAACACACTTCTAAGAACAACAACATGACATTATGACGTCATAATTAAATACATGTTCTGTTAGAAAGTCACTTAAAGAAGCTAGTTTATGATGACATAGAAAAAGTCAAATAAATTTGTAGTAAAAACTTCGTTCATGCTTAAATGCTTAAGAAAGTTAACTAAATAAAGAATTTTTTTTTATTCAGTAAAAAGGAGTTTGAATGTTGATTTAGTTAAGAGCTTTTAGATATGGTTTTACAGAGTTCGTACATTTTTGATTTTTAGTTAAGTACATAATAAAATAATTTAAAAAAATATTTTTCTTAAAACTTGAAATGGAAAAACTCAAAATGTATAGTTCTAATAACACCCTTAAATCACCAGTTACAATGCCTCCGTTTGTTTTGCAACACTGAACACTTTATACAAGACATTGACATTTTCTTTATAAATTTGTTTAAATTAAAATAGAGAATTTGAAACCGAAAAAAACAAAAATGTCCTTGAGTAACCCCCTTTTCTTTTATAGACACTAGAAAATATCGAATTTCAAGGAAGTTGAAAGGTTTCCTTATATTTAAAATTCCTTCAAAACTTTAATAAAATAAAAATTTTGCAACATCGCAGAATAAAATCCGCAAAACAAATAGGACCAGAATTTTGATTTTGATTAAGTGCTATTTTTCTACAAGTCTGATTTTTTTGGAAATTATTGAATGTTTTCATCACGTGGTAGATTATAAGGATTGAAAACTGGCAGAAATTGATAACTGCAAAACCAATATTGTAACGTCATCAATACAGAGATGTGACGTCATCATTAGCTTCACAAAGACAGAAAAAAATGCATTTAGAAGTATATTTATTTATGCGATGACATTATACCATTATTGGAAGTGACGTCATATTTCAACCAGAATGACGTCATTAACTTGTATTATACCCGCCTTACCGACCCAACAAAGCATGACCTCATTTTTTAGTTTTGACGATGTCATCTTTTAAGCGATGTGACGTCATCGGTTTGATATGAGGTGGTAGGTTGGTCGTAGTTGTTATGTTGAGCATGCAATCTGGCACATCTTCTCTCACATCTCGGGCAATCTGCTTGATCGGTTAAACAATTCTAAAAAAAAACAAAAAAATTAAAAATAACAATATTTTTTAATATTTTTGATCTTTAATAATATTTTTTGATCTCTTTTCAGAACTATATAAAATTTCCCTAAACCTTCCCAAACAAACGAACCTGTTGGTCAAAATATATCTTATTTAAAACGTGTTGATATTTAAAAATGTTTTAATTTTCTGTTAAATTCTAAGCAAAAGTGTTGATGCAGTCTTTGCACAAAATTCTTGTTTTATATTTTAAAGAAAGTGTCCATAAAAAACAGTTTAAAATTAAGATTAATTTCATCGTCATTTACTCAAAGCTCCACAAAAGTAAATTCCAATTTCTATTGTTCTACGTCATCACAACGCCCGAAGTTTAAACACGTGACGTCACGAGTATACACGGAGATGAGGTGCGCTCTTACCACGTGACCAAAATCAATTTAATAATTGATTGTTAAATAAATAAATGTGAGATTTTTGCGAAGCTATTTTTACGCTCACAATTTTCTTTGAATAATAAAAGAAATTGTTGACGTTTTATACAATTATGACGTCATAATGTTCACCTTGTGGAAGACTCCTTTGCACAAATCACACTGCGTTGTTTTTTCACTTTCAAATGCGAATATAATCTAAAAAAAGTCAAAAAAATATTCAGTTGGTTTTCAAAATGTAAACTTTACATTATTTGATTCACAATTTAAAGCTATGGCATTTTGTTGAACTTATATTATAAAGCCTAACGGATTAGTCGCGTGCTCTTTTATTTTTGAAATCTACAAAAACAAAACGTGATTCATTGGCAAAATATTATATTAAAAAGTGTTATGAAATTTTATTTGTCCAGACAATGTACGTAATGACGCGTTGTTAGTCTATCTAACATTAACAACAATAGACTTGGGCGTGATCCATCTAAACATCAGGTATACACAGATCTAACCCTATCAACCAGATATACAAAGATGGTTGCTCCGCTGCGCCAACCGACGGTTGGAATATTTCAGAAATTTTACTAATTTTTTAACTTTTTCTACCTCGTCTTTTTTGCATATTTCGCATAGGAATCCTTTTGCCATACAAAGTTCACAGGAGGTCACATGACCTGACCCATAGTTAACCATATTGTTGATAATGTCATATAGGTCACCATCTTGAACTTTGTAGAGGTCATGAGGTGAAAATAAGTGGGGGTCTTCCATCATGTAATAATGGCCTTTTAATCTAGAGTGTCAAATTGCAAAGTTATTTTTAAAATTTTTCAAAATATTTTTGATGTTAATTTTATTTTTTTTCCAAGCTAAAACATAAATTATTTTACCTTTTACTAAGTTGTCCTGGTTTAATTCTACTGCAGGTCTTAAGGTAAGGTTGCATTTGATGAAGCTTTTGTCTCAGTGGCAAGAGTTTTTTAAGTTGTGATAAATGTCTGTATGCATTTGGATTGACTTCTTCCATGTTAATACAAGGTTCTCTCCACATTTGGGTCAAAAATTTGCGAGACCTTTAAAGCAATGAAAAAAAAAAAAATTTTAGATTTTAAGTTTGCTTATTTTAAATTTTAAGAAAAAAAATTACAGATTTGATTAAAAAAATAAAAATATAAATATATCTTAAAAAGTAACCTAAAATATTATTTTAACATAACATTTGTGTTGTTTAAAAAAATGGAAAAATTAAATAATAGCAATTATTTAAAAATAAATACAAGCTCAATTCAACAAACCTGTTGGCCACTTTATGTCTCCTGAAGTCCCAATTATGAACCATTCTGGCTGGTATAAAATGTTCCTCATTACTATGACATTGGTGGCAGTAATACATTCCTGTGTAGTTGCATAACCTTGGTTGACCGTATATTATACCTGGAAAAAGAAATAAAATTCATTAAAAGAATTTGTCCAGAATTGATCTGAAAAATCAACACAAAATTTTATCACAAACGACTAAAAAATTCCAAACAATATCAAAACATTAACAAAAAACAACAATCAATAAGTTAATCTACCAATAGGTGAGGCACAGTCAGCACATTTATAAGTTTGAGCATCAAGTCCTTTTTCATTGGCTATCCTAGTCAGGTGACTTGTCATGGTTGAATGCCAGCTTGTGTTAGTTTCGTTACTTAGCAAGTGGTCTAAAAAATTGTTAACATAAAAAAATTTATATAAAAAAGTTTTTTATTAAAGAAAAACAAAAAAAAGAGTTAACATTTAGTAAATGTCGGAATTTTTTTTAAAATTCTGACCCATTGGGCAATTAGAATATTATTGATTATAATTGTCTTATGATTATTCTGCCGATAGATTTCTGCCACAAAAGTTTATACTGTCAATGTTGCTTCACCAAGGGGTGATACAGCATGGAAGCAGTGGGAATTGAACCTATGACCTCACATAGTGAAGCAAATTGTTCTAACCACTACTTCGGAAGGTACATTTTTCGACTTACCAGGTAGTAGATCAGAATTTTCCAGAACTTCAAAAGTGTTGCTGTCGGGTGAATCCCCTAATCTAACATCAGCCTCAGTTTGTAAAATTTTTGCCGAGTTAACAGTTTCTTGTAAAACTGTTGCCCATTCTCGAAGTATTTCCCTGCTCTGGGCCGCAAGTTGGTGGCTAGTTCCATTTGCCATTACAAATCTAAAAATTAAAGAAATATATATTTGTTTAAATAAAACAAATGATGTTAGTGAATTTTATAGACGGCGCAGTGGTAATCTCTTTAAATAAAACATTAAATTAATTTCAAAAGGCATCTAAAATTAAAAATTAGTTTTAAGGATAAGATAATTTTAAAGCAATTTATAAGTTCAACATTTTATTGATCTACTTTATTTTAAGATGATAATAATCTGCTAATTAGATTTTAAGCTTACCTTAAATTATTATTATTACCAATTTATTAACGACACTTTTACATGCCAACAGTGGGATTTAAACTCGAGGCTTGGTTTTAATAAAATTTTAATTTTTGGAAATTTTGACTTACTTTATGCTTTTGTTTTTGTGAATATCAGAATCGTTTATTAATTTAATATCTTTGAGAAATAGTTTCTCCAATCTTTCTTCACAGGATTTATCTAAATAAAAATAACAAAAAATTAAAAAATTGTAAAACAATCTATAATAAAACAGCAAAAAAAATAATAAAAACTGAAAGAAGATGTTTAATATTTATTAAGTTTGATAACCTAATAAACTAACAATAAGCAAGGGACATTTTTACTTATTAAAATTAAACTAATATAAATATTTTAACATTACCTTTATAATAAGTTAAAGATTCTGAAGTTAATATAAACCATCTTGTTCTCCAGAATAATAAATTATCTTTCTTTTGTAAATAGTCATCTTTTATTCTGCAAAAAATAAAAATTTTTAAAAATTATAAATTTTAATAAAAACAAAACATGAAATTTTTATAAACAGAAAATATTTTTTTTACATTTTTCGAGGTTGTGGCGTTACTTCCAAAACATTATTGAAATTATTTGAATCAGGAGTTGATGACCTCATCGGTGGTGATGTCACAGGTGGGGTTACAGCCTTTGTGAGGTCATCGCTGTTGTGGTCAGCAGGTTTATTGTCAGATGACCAACCAACTGCACACAGTAAACTATTTCCATAACCTGAAAATATTTAAGAAAAATGAATAAAAAAATGGATTGAATAAAATATATAATAAATACAGAATTTAATTTATTAAATTGCATTAACATATTAAATAAAGTAATTCTTTACATAAACTTAAATTTTGTTATAACTTCTGATAATTAAAATTTAGTGATTATTTTTTTTAACAGAAGTTAGGCAAAAAATAACCATAAACATTCAAAAATAACAAAACTGTTAATAACAGTTTTTAGAAAATTCTAATTTTAATTTAAACAATTTTTTTAATATAAAGTTAATTAAAAAAAATAAAAACCTATTAAAAATATTTTAAATTAAAAAAAATGTTAACTTACTTCCTTTGCCAGGTGTACACGAAAACGGATTCTCGCTGCTTTCCTCGTTCCTTGATGATGTCATCGATGATGTCATATGTGAGTTTGCATAAATGTCAACTTCCTCGGTAAGTGTTGAATCCGACATCTGGGTCCGGGGTGAGAGTGGAGTATCAGGGAAATCCCCTGTTTCTTGGGTTGTGTTTTGTTCTTCGTCGTGTTCTAGTAATTCAGGCAACCTTAAAAAAAAAAAATTTTAATAATTTTAAGGAAAACTAAAAAAATTTACTTAAAAGTCTAAAATTAAATAAGTTAAAAATTATTTTTAAAATCCATAGGCCTAAAATGTTGCAATTTTAAAACAAATAAAAAACAGGAAGTAAAAAATGAAAATACAATGAGATTCTATTTTTTTGACTCACTAAAAATAAAATTGACTTTATGGTCCCAATTAAAATAACCTTATAAAAATAAACTTTCCACTTTATTTGTGTGCAGAAGGAAACAATACAGTGTTGCAATTAAATATTAAAATACAAGTCAGGTGAATTTAGATGCCACGTGCAAATTGCACCATCGTTTATTGTTTTAAAAATTATTATTTATTTTGTCGGGTTGCAATATTTAATTTTAGTTGCAAAATATTAATAAAAACCTTACTTGTTTAGTTTACTTATTTAAATTATGTTCAGTTTTAAAAATTGATTTGCAATTCAAATTTAAGATAAATAAAACTATTTTTGTATACACAGATTATGTAAACAGTTTTTAAACTGAGGGATGGTGTTAAAATGTAAACATATTGCAAGCCTTGCTTGGGCTCAAGGTTTAAATGGCTTTAACATGGTAATAACATAACTTTAGATGTAAAAATATGTTAGTAAGTACTTGATAAGGTTGTTATGTAAATAAACAAAATTACCTTGAATCCATTTCTAGTAGAAAATCTGGGTTCATCATATCGTCAACTGAAGCTAGATTCTTCCCGGATTTTACTTCTTCTTCTTTATTATTATTATTTTCATTTCGATCTTCCTCTATATCATCAATTTCAACAAGTCTTTGTTCGTCGTGATTATTAAAACTTAACTCGGTCGGATTTTTTTGTGGTATTCCACCGTTTTTGTTTTCGATATTATTCAATAAATAAGTGGGGGTTGAAGATAAAAGTTTTGAAGCGGAAGCAGATCGACTGAGTTTCTCGGATTTAAGGGTTGAGGTAATACTCGGTTTTCGAGTGGATCTGATAATTTCATTTTTGGCATCAACATACTGGTCCTATAAAATCAAAAAAAAAACAGTTTAAAAGTAATCACAAAGATTTCATGTATATATAGACGTTATTAATTAAATGTATAATCAGTTAAGATACCGTTTACAAATAAGAATTTGGTATCAATTTTATATGCTGCAAATGAAACTAATTAAGGCCTAACACACACCAAAAAAAAATTATTAAAAACAATTTCAAAAAAAAAGGCTTTTATAAAGCGTAAAAAAAACCAACAACAAAAAAATCATTGCAATGTATAAAATACATTTTATGAAATATCATTCTTTAAATATATGTTTCTACTTTTTTATTTATTATCAATAACTTACAGAACTTGAAGTTTCACTTAGAGTTGGGCTACGTGGAGTGTTGGAACTTATACTGTTGGTTCTACTCGTGTTTCTCTCGTATCCATTACTTAAGTTAGAACTTAAACTTCCAATCGAGCCCCAGGATCCATTTAAGCGACCAAGATCCACAGACTGAAATAAAAATATTTTTAAAAATTATTCGGTAAAAAAAAAAAAAAATTTTTTTTACTATTTCTTAAAAATGTTTTAAACCACAATAGCAACTTAAAATAAAATAGAATTAAACTAATTCTTACTATTTAACACAGTAGGCAATAAATCAAAATGAGCCATAAAATATTTGTTAAAAATGTGTCACAACATTATTTTGTTATTTTATATTTAATTTTAAAGATTTTATATGTAAAAACATGTTTGTGTGGAAAAATTTATTTTTGTTGTTTTAAAAATCTGAATCAAACAAAGCGAGAGGTTATCTAAGTTGTAACACTTAAGATATTTACTGACCTAATTACATCATTAACAGCTTATCAGGTTTAAAACTATATATACCACATAACAAGAATACAAGTTAACTAATTATAGATTTTAAACTATGTGCTTATACTTATAATATGTTTATTGTAATAATATATTTAATATAAATGTATACAAACATCTTATAAAAATATTAACAATAAAATAAATCTAAAAAAAAATTAAAAACATAATTTTTTTGTTAATTTTTACTTGGATTCTGAGCGATCTTTTCCTTCTTCTTTTTACTAGATGTCTTCTGTGTACAACTCCTCCATCCTTCTCCTCTCTCCTTCCACATTTTTCCTTGGAAGAGCAAGCAGGAGCAAGTCCTGCATCCGGAATAACTTCGACTAGGTTTGAATCTTCTTGGACTAAAAATTCAAAAAAGTCAATTTACAACTAAAGTTAAAAATTAACGCAGCTGAGAATTTCAGCAGTTTTTAAGTAAGTCCATTGACACTATATTTTAATAAAACAAAACTAATTGTAGAAAAAATCAATGTAAATATATTATTTATACCAATTTTTTTCTAAAAATGTGAATATTAACTGAATACTTTGCAATTTTTAATTTAAAAAGTATCACTTTAGTTGCTTACCAGAGGGGGGTAGAACATGAATTGCAGGAGGTAGTGAATTACTTATAATGGAAGCTACACTGTAAACAAAAATAAAAACACATTTGTTCAGTTTTCCATGCATTACAAAAGCCTGATTTGCTTATTACATTACAAAATAATGAAAATCCTACAAAAAATAAATACCTTCCAGTTGGGGAGGGAGGTAGGGCAAGCGAGAAGGACATCAGACTCTCGCGTCGACTTTCATCTGAGTTGGATGTTGAAGAAGATTTTCTGGAGGCTACATCAATTGGGAAGTTCTTTGGTCGTAACCATGACGACGATGTCGTGGAGCGAGATTTTGACCCATTGTTGTTGTCAGAAAATGCTCTGAAAAATATATTCCTTTAATTAAAAAAAATTTTATAGTTAAAAAAATACAATTTTTTAATGACAACGGGTATGCTTCTTATGAAAGTCAAAAATAATAAATTAAATAATTTATTTTTTTTTAGTTTGTGTACATATGTTTGCTTTTTATTTACAAAGTGGGTTTCCTGATTAATTAAAATTTAAAATATGATTATAATCTAATGACCATACATTTTAAAAACAAAACACTTTAATTTATTCAAAATAAACTATCAATAGAAAAAATATAAATAAATTCCAATTAGTACATTTTAAAAATGAAATTTTACACAACAAAAAAATTTTTGAATAGAACAAAAAACTTTTGGTAATTCTAAATTGTAAATGCAATTAAACAAACAAAGTTCACCTACTTTTTAGATAAACTAGGTGCAATTATTCCAGCAATTTCTAAAGGAGTTCTCGTCCACGAATTTAAAACAGAAGAATTAAAACTGAGCTGAAAATTAAGACTTTCGGCGCCTTGCAAATATCTCAGAAATATGTCAGCCTACACAAATATTTGAACAGGTTAGAAAACTATCTTTTTGCATAAAGTAAATATTTAAATGACATTAAAACAATATTAACTTATAATTTTAATCAATTTCATACCTTGATTAATTGTTAAAGTTATTAATATTTTTTTTTAATTCCCAAAACTAAACAAATAGAGGTGTGGTGGGCCAAACATTATGGATTTACAATTCTAATACTTAAAAACCTAATTTACAACAAATAAAGAAACAAATAACAAAAAAAACAATAAAAAATTGAAATAATTCCCAAAATACCTGTTCAGGGTCGTTAAACAGAGCATAAGGTAGATAATAATGATTTAACGTTGTTTTATATTCCGAAGTTAAAAGAAGAGAAGATAAATATGAGGATAAAGCTGCATCGTTTAACGCAAGTCTTAACCATGCACGACATCGTCCTATACTAGTTTTAATCCAGTTTAATTTTCGAACCTAAATATAAAAAAAATTAAAAACAACAAATATAAAAGCTTAAGATGCTTAACAAAAAAAAATCATTTATTTTTTTTTTTTACTCATTTCCTTTTTTATAAAAAAAACAATGACCTTAAAGACAAAAAAAACACTAACCTCAATGACTAAAAGCCATTGGTCATATACAAGAGCAAATATTGTAAAAAAAAAATTGTGTATTTTTTAGTAACTGCAAATTCCAATCATATTAACGCTAATGATAAACAAAAAATTAACCATACTAATATTTATATGAAGGTATAAGCTATTAACAGATTAAGTTGTCAACATGATGACAATTGTTTACCTGTGTTAGGCTATCTTTATGACCAATCTTCACTATTAAATTCCAAAATTGGGGTTTATATAATTCACCATCCTTCCTTTTGTCATAGTAACTTAACTGTTTATATTTAAAAATTAGTAAAAAATAAAAATTGTATATAATTCAACAGTTCTCAACATATTTATGATTTTGATACTTTTAGCAAAATTTAGTTGATGTTTTTTTATGATCTTACTATAATGAAAGTAATTATATGTGTTTGCTATTTTACACACTCGTAAAAAACACAACATATAATTAAATAAACTTTTGTTTAAATTATTTTACATTGGCATTTTATATAAAATAATACAAATATTGAATCTTATATAATGTTTACAATTTGAACAATTTGTGTAAAACTACCTTTAATCCATGAACAAATGCAGCTTCAATTACAGAAATAAATTGAGAAGCAACATCACTGTCAGATTGAACACTAGGGGCACTTTCAACCTTTTGAGCAATCTCGTGTTGCAACAGTTTAACACTTGATGACAAATTCTAGAAAATAATATTAAAGTTTGTTTAGTTTATTTCCTTATTGTACTGTACTATCTTGATCCAACCTTGTAACACTAAAAACAATAACAATCCACTTATCAGTATCAAATTACAAAAAAAAACTTACTCAAAGCCAGGACATAATACTACAATAACAATTACCTTGTAAAAATGATTAGTTATTTTCAAGAATAAAATTTTAAAAATCAAAACTTTTACTAAATATACAAAAAAATGCTTTCAAACCTCATTTATTTCCTTTTTTAAAGTTTTATGTTGTTCTATTAATTTCATTTTGATAGCTTCATAAACCAAACTTTAAAATTAAGTCATTCTAAACAAATACAGGTACTATAAGTAATGTAATATGGCTGTGTGTTAACTGTTCAATGATATCTTGTTCCTGTTCCTGTTAAGCATGTATACTAAGAGCTGAATGGGCCTGATAGGGAATATTTTGTCTGTTTATATACTGATTTAGTCAGTCAGTTTGTTGGTGTTTACCATGTGAACTAACTGACAACTAAAAAAGCGATAAATTTAATAATAATAACTGACACTACTAGCAATCTAGTATTTAACAAACGCAAATTATAATTGTCAGATTATAAAACAAGAACAATAACATTCGATTATTTTAGAATAAATTAACGGTATTACTTAACAAATTAGACCTTACCCTTTGATTACATATACCGCTTACGCTGGCACAAAGTCAAAACTTAACGAACCGAGTAATCACAAGTCGTTTTTACGCAACTTACGTCTGTCTGTACATGCATTAGAGATGATTCATTAACATTAAGAAGAAAGGAACTTTGTTTATTTCTACGCTAGAAAATACAGAGTTGCCAAATAACATTTTATTATATAAATTTAGTTCCTTAAATTCTTACGTACGTAATTTTAATAATTTTTATATAGATCGCAGTTAGTAACCGATTTAAAGTCTTTTTTATTGTTTTTCGTAAAAAACAGCATAATATAAGTTCATTCAAATATACTAAATGTGTAGGCAATCCAAAGTTGGCCGGCAGCGTGGTGTAGTGGTAAGAACACTTGCTACACCACACATGAGGTCGTGGGTTCAATCCCCACTGATCTCATGCTGTAGCGCCCTTGAGTAAGGCGCTAGAAACGGTATAAACTCCTGCTGAGCCAGCACTTAATCAGCAGCATAATTACCGGGCAATTATAGTCTCTATAATATCCCAAACTGCCACAGGCAACTCGAGACTGGGTCGGGGTAACTTATGTTACTCTATGTTTAAGTCGCGCATTCGACTTTCCCACATCGAGGATAAAGATATATACAAAAAAAAAAAAAAAAAAGTCATAGTCCCATAGTTTCAGGCTTAATTTTAAAAAATGTGTGTTGCACAAAATTATGAGTAATGCATGTCCTTGCATAAGGCTATGGAGTTTAAGATCAGCCTAAGTTAATCCCTAACATTCATAGTGGGGGCAAACATGTTGAACTCCACTACTTATACCACCATGTAAACTAGGTAGTCCTTCCATGGAAGAAATCTTGAATTTTTGAAAAAATCTGACAAAGGAAATAAATATTTCCATTCTGGCTAAATTTTTACCAATACAAAACCTAGGTCCAATAGAAAATGAAAGAGTTTTGTTAGTAGAGGGCACATATTTTCCTTCTTTTAAATGTCGGCCTGGCAAAAACAGTTCAGGATTCTCCCAAACTTTTGGATCGTTGTTTACTCCCCAAATATTGGACATAATATGTTAAAAATATAGATAACTTCTGTAATTAAAACTAAAATTGATAATATAAAACTTAAATTTTTTAAATATTTTCCCTATACTAATTACTTGGCAACTTAAGATTGCACAAAGTTAACAAACATATATTTATTACATCTGTTCCTTTTGGTATGTGATAACCATCTAATTCAGCAGATTCTGTTGTCATGTGATTTATTCCTAATGGGGATGTGGAAGCAAATCTTAGGACTTCGTCAATAAACGAACAAGTAAAAGGCATTTGGGATTTTAAATTCAAAGTTGCTAATGCATTTTCACCTTTAAAAAGTACAACAAAAAAGTTGTATATAGATATTCAATGTTTAAAATTTAACTCTTGCATTTACCCAACACATTGTCAATTTCATCATAAATATCTTGTTGGCATTCCTTATGTTTAAGAAAGCAAAGAAAAGCCCAATCTAAAGTCTTACTTGATTCAACAATGCCACCCATATACAGATCTCTGGTATAAATTTCAAGTTGTTCATTCTAAAGAGTTATTTATGTTAAAAAATTTAGAAGCAGAAGCATAAATTGAATACTTCTATGAAATTAGTTTCTGTACAACTTCAAATTATAAATAAAAAATTTAATTTAATTTACTGTGAAACTGGTATCGGGGTTGTCCTTTTCCTGCAGTTGTTCATAAATGTAACAATCAATAAAATCTTTCAAGTTGTTTTCATCAAAATTATCCCTGTGTTCCTGTATTATGCTTTTCATTAAATCTGTTTAACAAAAGTAAATAAATGCTTCAAAATTAAAAAATTAAAAATAAAGACACTGGGTATTAGATTTTAAAAATTGTATATATATATCTTTTTTAGATTTAGTTGACCTTTGTATGAAATTTATATAATTATTTACTTGTTAATTGTTATCAATAAAGAATATGGTTAATATTTATAGAATTTAAATTTAAAAAATTTAAATCAGTATATATATAATTTTTTTAAAGTTGTGATAACTATTACCTATTTGTTTCAACATAAACTTGCAAAATCTATCGTTTGCCCCTTTTATTATTGGTAAATGTCGAAATGATGGCATTAAAAATATCAGCATTATTTTCCATAAATCTTCACGATTGCCTAACCTACATAAATTATAAAAAATATTTAAAAGAAATTCTAATATATATTATAAAATTGGATTTAAAATTTCGAGATTTAAAATTTTAATTTAAATTTTAGCACAATGCACAAATATTTCTGTATTCTGAACTGAAAATAAGATTTGATGAAAAACTGGATCCGAGTATTCAAATCTTTTTCCGAAAATAAAACCAGCAATTACATTTCCAGTAAACTTTCTTGTAAATGGCTGTGAATAAATTAAAATATATTGACAGTACAATCAAAATTTAAATTTTATACATAATATACTTCTCCTAAAGAAGAATTTAAAATTACCCCCAACTTACAGTAATATCTATTGGTGTATCCTTCTCTAATTCTAAAAGACTTTTAATAACATAATCCACCTCTTCATTTATAACACCTTCCATCGACGTCTTTCCAAAGCCCAAACTAATTTATTAGGTATATATATTTGTTAAAAAATGGTAGAATAACATACAAAGAATAAAATGTTACCATTTTTAAATGTTAAATACTTCATCTGTTATGTTACCATTTTTAAATTTAAAATACTTCATGTGTGATGTAGCCCTTACATTAGGTTTTAAACAATATTTATTTACCATCTTAATGTCTTTAATCCAAATTTCCTTTGAATCTTATAGTTTGCATTATAATTTCCTTCAATAATTCCTTTTCTACCACTAATTTGACAAAACAACTCAACCCATGGTCTTCCAGAAAACTTTTTACTTTGCTTTACAAATGCCTACAATACAAATCAATATTTTTTAAATGAATATCAACAAAGAATACAAAAATATGTGGTTTAAATTATAAATAAAAAAAGGGTCCACTTAGGGGATTTGAACTTAAGGCCTTTGATGTTTTGATCACATCGATCTCTAATAACATCATACCACCCTGTTTAATGTATTAGGCTATAGAATATTACCAAATAAGAAGGGCAAATAAAACTTTACCTGATGGCATGCATCATAGGTGTTAAATACAACTACATTATTTGTTCCAAACTTTACAGACATAACATCGCCATATTTTTTACTCCATTTCTTAAACACTTGCTCAGGTTTGGTTGAAGTAAAGGGTAAAACCCCCAAAATAGGAACCCCCTTAGGTCCTGGGGGGAATCTGAGGTGTATAGGTTGATACCATTTAAAAAGGTAAAATAAAGTTGCAAGTAATATAAACAATAGTAGAAGATAAGACAGGGAGAATAGTTGAAAAAACATCCTTGTTGGGCTGCAAAAGAAATTTTATACCTTAATAAAGAAAACAGGGTCGCACTAAAGGCCCGTTCACACGGCGTACGCAACGCAACGCAACGTAGTGTAAGATTTCGCAACCATTTAAAATGAACAGAGTGGTTCACACGTACGAAAGTTTGCGTAAGTTACGTAAGATTTCGTAAAGTTTTGTAGCTGAAGCTTTACACCCGACAACCTATATTTTTTAGGCATTACTTGTGTAACTTGTGTCTGACTATCAGCGAATTTTAAATAAATAAAACAAAAACAATATCATTACAGTTATTTTAGAACAAATAAACAATATAACTTAACAAATTAGACCGCACCCTTTGCTTAAAAATACCGCTTACGCTGGCACTCAAAACTTAACGAACCGACTAGTCAGCCAGTCTCAAGTCACTTATTGCGCCACTTTCTTGCAATGAAGATGATTCATATAAGAATGATAAAACTAGGTAATTTTTACGCTAAAAATACAAAGTTGCGAAATTATGTTTTGATACAAAAATTTTAGTTTGTTAATTTCTAACGTTTCTGTTAAATTCGTGATATTAATATTTATATGAAGATCGCTTTTTTATTATTGATTTAAAACTTCTAATTTTGTTTTTGAATTAAAAAAAAACTCCTTACATGTTTTATTTTAATGTATTTACATGATTTTACAAATAATTTTTTTACACATTTACATTAATAACATTTAGATAACACATATCTGCATAGCACAAAATAAAAAAGTTAACTATGATTAAGGGTACATTACCTTAAAGTTAACTATTTCACTATAGTAACGATTAAAATTTTGTGTTTTTCTAACTGCCCTATGGGCAGTGGGACCTGTACTTGTGTACAATTGAATTACAGTGCATTTTTGATTGCATTAGATGGCAGCTAGTTCGCACAAGTTTTTGATTCGTAGGATATGTTTGAAAAGGTGGTTCTCCTGTAATTTTTTTGTTGGTTAATTAAATTATTTAACAATCTGGTAATATTTTTCGTTCTTTTTTGAAATCAGATAATTTTAAATGACATTTTAGAGCAAGTTTGCATGGTCAACAGGGGCCGAGTGATTAATATTGCCTTAGAGTTTATGTTCAATTTTTCTTTCTGTCCTAAGAACTGGACTGCTGATTTAAAGCGTGGTGTAGTGGTAAGAACACTTGCTACACCACACATGAGGTAGTGGGTTCAATCCCCACTGACCTCATGCTGTAGCGCCCTTGAGTAAGGCGCTATAAACGGTATAAACTCCTGCTGAGACAGCACTTAATCAGCAGCATAATTACCGGGCAATTATAGTCTCTATAATATCTCAAACTGCCACAGGCAACTCGAGACTGGGTCGGAGTAACTTATGTTACTCTATGTTTAAGTCGCGCATTCGACTTTCCCACATCGAGGATAAAGATATATACAAAAAAAAAAAAGCTAGGAAAGCTTTTACATTGTATCTAAGGCAGTGCGAAATGATTATTTACATATGTATCAAAAATAAATTTCTTTACACATACATTACCTATCGTAATTGTAAATAACATTCATAGTAGGGACATGTGTGTTGGAGTCCACTACTTATACCATCATGTAGGCTAGGTAGTTCTTCCTTGGAAGAAATCTTGATTTTTTGCAAAAATCTGACAAAGAAAATAAATAATTCCATCCTAGCTAAATTTTCACCAATACACAACCTTGGTCCAATAGAAAATGAAAGAGTTTTGTTAGTAGAGGGCACATATTTTCCTTCTTTTAAATGTCGGCTTGGCGAAAACAGTTCAGGGTTCTCCCAAACTTTTGGATCGTTGTTTACTCCCCAAAGGTTTGACATAATCTGTTAGAAATAATGATGATCTTTTGTAGTTAAAACTCCAAATTTTGCTTGTTTTTCTTAATACTAATTATTTGACATCTTAAGATTGGACAACAATAGCAAAGTTACCATTTAAATATTCTTTAAATTAAAAATTGTAATTATTACATCTGTTCCTTTTGGTATGTGGTAACCATATAATTCAGCAGCTTCTGTTGTGACGTGATTTACTCCTAGTGGAGATACAGAAGCAAATCTTAAAATTTCATCAATAAACGAACAAGTATAAGGCATTTGGGATTTTAAATCCAAAGATGCTAAATCATTTTTACCTTTAAAAAATACAATATAGAAATTTGTTATAGATCAAAAGTTAATATTTGTTATATTACAATCTGTATTTAATGTGTGAAAATTAACTACTTTATTTACCCAACACATTGTCAATTTCATTATAAATTTCTTGTTGACATTCTTTATGTTTAAGAAAGCAAAGAAAAGCCCAATCTAATATTCCACTTGTAGTTACAATGCCAGCAACAAGCAGATCTCTTGCATAAATCACAAGTTGAGCATCCTAAAAAAATCATATGTTGAATAATTTAGAACCATAAACATATAATTTAATACTACTACAAAATATATTTTTGTTCAGCTTCAAATTTTAAATGAATAAAATTTACTGTAAAACTAGTGTCTGGGTTGTCTTTTTCTTGTAGTTGTTCATAAATAAAACAATCAATAAAATCTTTTAAATTGTTTTCATCATAGTTCTCCCTGTGTTCTTGTATTTTGCATTTTATTATATCTGTTTAACATGAATAATTAAATACCTAAATGGACTAAAAAAAATCAAAATATAGACCAAAAATATATATGGTATTTGTTATAAGATTTTAAAATTTTATATAATTTTCAGATTTTTTCGACCCCGTAAAATTTGTATCATAACTTAACTGCTAAACGGTATCACCAAAATATTAAGGGTATTATCTTTCAAGATGCTGCAGCATAAAATAAAACTAGATTTTTATATTATTAAATTTAAATCAGTAATTATTTTGCTAAAATTTTTAAATTCTTATCTATATGTTTCCACATAAACTTGCGAAATCTATTGTTTGCTGCTTTTATTACAGGTAAATGTCGAAATGATGGCATTAAATATATCAGCATCATTTTACCTAAATCTTCACGATTGCCAAATCTAAATAAAATATTTAAAAAAAATAAAATAAATTCGAACACAATGAAATTGTTTTATTTAATCGAAAAATTTGGTATAAGTTGTAACAAATTGCACAAATATTTACGCATTCTGAACTGCAAATAGGATTTGGTGAAAGACCGGATCAAAATATTCGAATCTCTTCCCGAATAATAAACCAGCTAAAACATTTCCAGTAAACTTTCTTGTATATGACTGAATTCAAAATATATTTTTATAAGAAAAGTACTTTCTAGCAATTTTAAATCAACCCTTAACTTACAGAAATATCAAATGGTGTATCCTTTCCTAATTCTAAAAGACTTTCAATGATATAATCAATCTCTTTATTAATAACATTTTCCATGGACCTTTTTCCAAAGCCCAAACTGATTAAAAGATATTTATTTAACATATATAAGTTATATTGTAAAATATTCAAGTTGTAAAATAACCCATAATAATAAAAAAATATTTATTTACCTTCTTAATGTCTTAAGTCCAAATTTTTTTTGAATCTTAAAATCAGCATTGTAAGTTTTCAGAATAATTCCTTCTCTTCCATTAATTTGATGAAACAACTCCACCAATGGTCTTCCAGAAAACTTGTTACTTTGCTTTACGAATGCCTACAAATCAAACTACATCTTGTTTGAATATTTAATGGGATTTACAACTTTGCAATCTAAGAGTTTAAACATAAGACCAATCACAACAATCACATTGTCCTGCTTAGTAAAGCTAGCTTTAAAAATTACTAACCAAAAAAAGCAAACTTTACCTGATAGCATGCATCATAGGTGTTTAATACAACTACATTATTTGTTCCAAACTTTACAGACATAACATCCCCATATTTTTTACTCCATTTCTTAAACACTTGCTCAGGTTTGGTTGAAGCAAAGGGTAAAACTCCCAAAATGGGTACCCCCTTTGGTCCTGGGGGAAATCTGGGGTGTATGGGTTGGTACCATTTAAAAATGTAAAATAAAGTTGTAAGTAATATAAACAATAGTAGAAGATCAGAAATGAAAAATAGTTGCAAAAACATCGTTATTAAGCTGCAAATTTAACAATATCTTTTAACATAGTAAACAAAAACACCAAATAATTAAATATTTATATCTTTCTAACCGTAGTTGTAACGCAACAAAACACGATTTATACAAATGTTGCATTAATTTAAAACCAGTCTCAAAATTTGATAACTTTTTATAAATTAATGTGAACACAAGTTACGAATACGAAGGGAAACATGTAAAACAAATTCTTTGCATTTACAACCATATAAATTTTATCACAAGACATTGCAAAGGAGACCTAAGTTTTTAAGCTTGTTAAAAAAGTATTTTTTTAGATCACTTGTACCGTTATCAGAAAAACGGTACTGCATAATTCTCTCTCGTACATTACGGTCCTACCTAACTTTTTAACGTAGTTTACTGGCCTATTGAATTCTCTTTCTCGTATTTTACGGCCTCAGCTAATTTTATCCCGTTTTAACATTCCTTGCTAATTCGTTCTCGTGCTTTACGGTCCTATAATTTTGAGAACCGTTAAGTCAAGTGATCCCTTTTTTCATGTAACGAAGCAAACGTGAGAACAGTATTTAAAATACACCTACAGCTTTTTAACTGGTAGAAATCAACCATTTCCTTTGGCGACATATGCTTTTTTTGGTTATAAAGTAAACTGCTTGGTAACGTTATATAAACAATTGCATTTTTCTAAGATGAAATAAAACGATTTTTTGAGTATTTTTTTTTTAGTTTTTCTGAGACCTTTTTCGAACTTGATTTTGCAGCATTGCATTAAACTAGTTTATTAAAAGTTGTGTGATTAGAAAATAAACATCAACAAACAAGCGTTAAAATAAAAAACAAAACAAATCGAAAAGTACATTTTTGGTACAGATAATAAAACAAAATATATTTTTTAATAACTGAAAACATTAAAATACCGTACGTTTCATTTGTGCTCTAAATTTGTAACACTACAAAATAAAAAAGAACTGTTAAACACTTTGCTTAAGGCATATGTTTTATGTCATGATTTTTTAATGCAATAAATGTATGACAAAGTTACGGACAAGGCTCGGCATTAAGATTAACCATAGCTATTTCCCATAATATAGTAGTGAAACCGTACACCATGTGCGGTTTAACATCGTGCACTTGGCTATATTGGGGATTATTTTGCAAATATCTAGCAGCTCGAACGTTGTCAGTCGTATTAAAAATACGATATCCATTATCGTGAAGTTCCGATAACTGACGATAAATTCTACGACACCGGTCCAGCCATTTTGGTGTAGAGATTGGACCCGGTAAATGTATTTCCATAGCAAATTGACGAACACATTTGTGCAGTCCAGTATCCAATAACTCTTGCATAAGCTTTAAAACAATGCATTAAATTAGCTGTGTTAACTTTAAGTGGAAAGGAAAAAAAAGAAAAAGAGAAAAAAAGTGGAAATTTGACAGTTTGTTAAATAAGTCGTAGCAATATTCCTTTAATGTTTTTTTAGTTAAAATATAATTACCGTATCTTCAAATCCAC
Source organism: Corella eumyota (assembly GCF_963082875.1). Classification (NCBI taxonomy): domain Eukaryota; kingdom Metazoa; phylum Chordata; class Ascidiacea; order Phlebobranchia; family Corellidae; genus Corella; species Corella eumyota. Next base: position 9,849,979 of record NC_137491.1, read on the forward strand.
CACCGCCAGGTTTATCTGTGTCTATTTTTAAATAATCCATATATCTCCCCTTATTACTGTGTCCCAGTTCTTTTAATAGGGTTTCTAAAAACAAATGTTTAGTAAAATTTTCACGTTATTTACTTAAGCTCAAAAAATTCTCGTTCATTTTTTATTAAAAAAAAAACAATTGTGAAAAATGGGTGCAGTGGGATTCGATCCCGCACTTACTAAAAGTTCTCATTTTCCAACCATGTTCGTCTTTATCGTTGTCCTCGCCAGCAATTCCAATCTTATGAAAAGTAACCCCGGAATCTCGGACCCAGCCATCTTCAAACTCCATGCCTGTAAAAGAGCAGTGTCACAAACTTAATACGTTTAAAAAAAATTTAAGCTACTTTCTAGATTAAAATTACAAGTAATTTAGAATAATAAATTACTTTAAAAAATTCTTATTGACCAAACACTTACTTGGGTCAAACGAATGCACCTCACAATTCCTCTCAGCAATGACGTCATCAAAAGAAAAGTCGCCGCCAACTCCGATCGAGTACATGAGGCATTTGGTTTTTCTTTCTTTGGGCCAAAACTGGTCTTCCGTACAGAGACTATATGCTCCGTCTCCGTCGAATTCCCGCCCACCAATGTATTCGCTTTTAGTACATTCATACTGTGAAATTATTGCAAATTTTATGTTTTGTTACAAATAAATGTAATTGCTTCTTATTAATAATTTGCAGAAATATCATTTAAAGCTAGTGTTTGCGGCAATTTTCAGGAGAACGTAAATTGTAGTTTTACCGAAAAAACATTTTATCGAGTATACATTTAACCGAAAATCATATCCCCAAAAACATATTTTAATAAGACATTTATTAAAACTTCTATCACCCTGAATAAATTTGTAGTTAAATTTGGGTAAAATGTCGTTTTAAATTTTACTTAAAAAAATGTAGTTCCGTTTTAAAAAAGCTTTGTTATTTTTGATTTATTATTTATTTTTATAAAAATACGGTTAGTCGTTTTTTTGAATTTTGTTAGAAGAGGCTTATTGTTGTAGATATGTAAAGTATTTCTCTCGTCTTTATTAGATTAAGTTACAAAAGATTTCTTCAATTCTATTATGCCAAATCTATTCAAAAATAAATATAATTGAACTTGTATATTTAATGTCTGATTCGTTCTTTTGTCATTATTTCAAGCGTGTTGACTAATAACACAAAACAGTCCGAATTGAATGATTTTTAGTTTGTCCAAACAAAGAAAAGCATATTTGAATATATAAGAAACCGTAAAAATATAACAGATATATTCTAAAGTTTGGTTATACAGAAAATAGTTTTATAAGCTTCAGTAATCATCTATATTATCGAATAAACATATTTCCAAAAAACAAAATTTCAAAAACGACATTTTATTAAAATTTAGGTTCGAAATTTAAAACAGGATGTTAGTGTGTTATTGGAAATATCTTATTTGGAAATATTTTATTTCCAGGTAAATTACGTTCAAGAAAATCCAGTTTTTAACTAATATTCTATCCGTTAAAATAATTTTTAATATAATATAAGCTCCTTGCCTGTCTTTTGTAGACAAAATTCCATAATCTTTCAAACTCTTCTGTGGGAGAAGACTTGCCCGGTATTCCAGCTAAAATATAAATTATTTTTATATGTTTTACACTAAGGTTAAATTGTAAACATTTTAAACGTATGACAACTTTGATATCCTTGACTTAGTCTCGAGTTAACTTTGCCAGTTTTTAGTGATAGCAACTGCAATTTAAAGGTTTAAAGGTTTACATATTTGAAAAATTTTAAGACCTTTTACGAAGTATGTTGCTGGTGTGTTAAAAGGGGGGTTTAATAATTTTTGTTACATAGAGTTAGTTGCAATGTCATATTGTACTATAAAGTCTTTAAATAAACATGTAACAATCATAAAGTGTATTCACAAATTGATTAAATTATTTTATACTGACGCATATATATATTATTTAATATGAACCTTTTCTTGTTATTATCATTTTATGCGTGAAATAATCGTTGAAAATACCTTAGATTTAAAAAGCCGCGTGTTTAAAATTTTCGTTACGCTTGCTTATGAGCTGTTAGCTTACTATAAGGCCAATATAAACTAACAACGCATGACTGGTGTTACAAACCCGTAACATTTTTAACCTCCTTTTTTATTTATTTTGTTTTTTTCGCGCATCAATGACAGTGCATAATAAGACATATAATATAATAAGACATAAATATCACATTATTGCGACGGGAAAAATTACGAAATCAATTTAATGATTTAAAACATGCCACAAACATTAATGTTAACATAAATATTTCAAGTATGTTATAGCATGGTCACCAAACCCAGTATATATAAACTAGCATTAAGTTTTTAACACAACGTTTTTAAAGTGTTCTTAATTATAGTTGAATTAAACGATACTTACGTTCATATGTTTCAAATCTTAGAAATTCTAAAAAAAAACAATTGTTAATTTTTTTTAACGCAGCCACAAGCATTCATTTAATAGCTCTTGTATACAATGGTTTAAAACCAATGGGAGAAAAAAACATTAAAAATCAATACGCCAATTGCTTTTATTCTTAACCTGTGTAAAAATCAATGAAATGGTATAAGCTACAGTCCATATCAAACAATTTAGCTTTAAAATTCTTATTTAATAAAATTTACCTTGTATTTTTAGACTAGAAGTAACTAGTGATTGCAAACCAAAGAAAAGAAAAAATGCTACTATAAATGCAAGCAGTAGAAACGCACGCCTAAATTTTGTTATATTTATTCTAGACTGAGACATTTTTATACACTATACAAAGTTCTAAGATTTAAAATATTTGATTTGTTATACTATAAAGTAACATGTATGTTAAATAAACTTATAATCTTTAGTAATAAGCATTGGAAAACAGATAGTATTTCTACATTAAGCTATATTTAAAAACTTTAAACTATAGTTTAAAACTGTTAGAACGGTTTTTTAAACAGCTTAATCTCCGTTTCCACCTTACCACATAACTCAATTACTTCCAGTTTTCTAAAGTTTCATGTTGATTAACTAAACATATTGCTATATCCACATAGTCACAATAGCTTGGGCTTTATTTTAAAAACGCCTACAAATACACAAGCTAAATGTAGTGATCTAACTGTAGTACTTGCTAACCAGTATAAATAATTCATAACTAAAAAATAGTGTTTTTCTAATCTGCTTCTGCCTGTACAAAAACTAAAACACACTCTACAGTTTAAATTTTAACAGTTTGGTTTGTTTTAAGTGCATATAAGCTTTTTTAAATGTGACCGGTGTATTAAAACAAAAGTTATGTTAACACATGTTTCACGGTACAGTGCTTTACATAGCCTTACCAATCTGAACGATGGCATAACTAAACAAAACTAAACCAAACAGTGCGGCTTTATATAAATGCCCTTGGGCCACTTAACATAAGCAAGTACTACTACTCTTATGCTTATGCTATAGACTGAACTAGTAGAGAAAACATTTTTGTTTCACTACAGAACCTGAAGCAGCTTAAAACGTTGTGTGGGCCACTTAAAATCAAAATATATGAAACGTTATGTAATTGGGTCGACTGAAAATGAGGGAATGGAAATTGAAGGAACGGAAAATGAAGGAACGGAAAATGAAGGAACCGGAAAATGAAGGAACGGAAAATGAAGGAACCGGAAAATGAAGGAACGGAAAATGAAGGAACCGGAAAATGAAGGAACGGAAAATGAAGGAAACGGAAAATGAAGGAACCAGAAAATAAAGAAAAGCAAAAAAGGAGAGGGCGGAATCTTAAATACTAAAACGCGGAAATACCGTTGACTGTTTATTTAGGATTACTGTCATTTATTCGAGAACTGATGAGCGATAATGAGTTAATTTTTATTACCCCAGCATACCCTAACTCTCTTCTATAAAATGCCCGTTTATTTCTAAAATAATATTGACTTAAATACAAATAAACAGTCAACGGAATTTCCGCGTTTTATTTTTTTAAGATTCCGCCTCCCCTTTTTTCACTTTCCTTCAATTTCCGTTCCTTCATTTTCCGGTTCCTTCATTTTCCGTTCCTTCATTTTCCGGTTTCTTCATTTTCCGTTCCTTCATTTTCCGGTTCCTTCATTTTCCGTTCCTTCATTTTCCGGTTCCTTCATTTTCCGTTCTTTCAATTTCCGTTCCTTCATTTTCCATTCCCTCAAATTCCGCGTCCCCATGTAATTTTACTTCCTTGAAACTCCTTAATATAATTTAACACAATGATCCTACATACTCCACCCTTTAACTTAATAAAGTGTGAAAAAATTTTTAAATTTATTTTCTCTTTGCCTAATTCTTATTTATATACATCAAATATCACATGTCTAAGTATAAAGTAAAATTGTTGCCATTATTACACCAAAAATAATTTAAGTTTTGCTTTAAAATCATCCAGTTTATTAATAATATTTATACAGCATTTATAAATATTTAACAGTCAGTGTAAACTAACTTGATAAAAAAAATACTTTCAATCCATAATACTCTAAACCAATAATAATATACCCAGGCAACAATATTAAGCTATACCCTTTTACAAACTGGCGATTTGGTATTTTTTTAAGCGCAAAAGGCAGGAAGTCTACTTTAATGCATGATTAATTAATTGATTATACAAAATCCCATGTGTGTAAACTGCCATATGACCAAACACCATTTTTCCGAAAACACATTTAAACGAAAACCAAATTACGTTTAACCCATAATGGGACATTTTTCTATTCAGCCACTTTTATCCAAACCCCACTTTTTTTTAAATAAACTTAGTTTTAAAGAATGTTGACGTAAACTTAGGTAAAATGTCGAGTTTAAAATTTAAATTTTCGGGAAAATGTATATTCGGTCAAATGGTAATATGGCTGGATACTGAAGTGCTGCCTAGCTGCCTACATACCTTGCTTTAACTACACTAACTAAAATAAGTAAACTTTAACTAAATAACTTTAAACCAAACATAAAAAATAAATTTTTTTACCATTAAAAAGTATTAGAACTAACGTTCTATACATTTCTAACTAAAGCCTGTTTATGAATAATGATTTATTATAAACTAATGATTATAAACTGTCATCGTGTTACTAATATTTAACTTTTTAAACCAGTAACTAAGATATCTGTACGGTTACTTTTATTAATCATTAATTTAAAAATTTACGACCGGACAATATTGAAAGCTAAAATAAATATTTTATTTAACATACTACAGTTTAGTCTTTCTTTTTGTTAGATATAATAATTTTGTAAAATTTTTCTTAGTATTTTAAAAAGGTTTAAAAAAAAGTAGCAACAAGTAATTGATTGACTACAGCCATAAATTAAAACCAGTTTATAAAACGTATCGCGAGTTGGCGCTAGTGGGCTTTAAAAGGATTATGAATTTACAGCTGAAAAAAAATCAATGTAGTTGAAAGACTTTTAATATAATAAATAATATATTTGCATTTGAGTTCAATCTAAATAAAACTCACTTTTTTAATTTTTTTGAAGAAATCTTGCGTATTTCGCTATTAAAGAAATATATAAATTGATTAAATTATTTAAAACAACAAAACATTCTTAAAAAAATTAAATTCTTAAAAAAAAAATTAGGTAGTTATTTAATTAAAAAAAAATATTTGTCAATAGTGTTTTGATAGTTGTTGTTCTATCCATAATAGCATGGGAAAATAAGTTAAGCGAATAAATGGGTCGCCACTTTTACTTACATTAGATTTAGTTTCAACAAAATGTAATCTAATATCTCTCGTAGGTACACAGCTCGGGTCAGTGTAGGTGTATCTCACTGTGTAAACATTTTTTAAGGGGTCTTAAGTAGAATAAAAATAACAGAACGTTAAAACCGGCGACCTTAACCTGAATTTAATATCTGCCAGAATATGAAAAGTTTTTTTATTTTTTTTAAATAAAGAAATATTAAAAATTTATTGTAATTTGTTTCTGAAATTCATTTTAAATTATTTACGTGATATAAAATTGCAAGTCATTATAACTAAAATTTGTTCAGCCCTTTTACCAGCAAGAACAATTATAAGTAATCTTAATACTTGTGTTTGTAGTGTTTTCGTTACGAAAGGGTTAAATACCTTAAACAGTGTAAAACGAGTGCGAATACACATTTTTTAACTGTTTTCTGCCTTAAATTCTTTTTAGAATTAAAATACCAAGAAATGTAATCCTTTGACGCAGCCTTGTGGTTGTTTTTGCAACTAAATTTAATAATTCAGTACCTAATAAGGTTTAATTAATAATATAAAATTAAAAAAGTTCCCAAAAAAGCAAAAAGTTGGCATATTTTGCTAAATTAAAATCCATATATAAATAAACTTAAGAATTTTTCACTAATGTAGGTATACACAAAAACAATATTTTTCTTACTTTGAACTTAATTCATACCAAAAATGAAAACGAAATATATCAAAGGTCCAAGTATCGGAAACAGTCTTCTCACAGCTCAATTCATGAGAGACGAATCGTTTTATGACGTCACAATATCGATTTCAAAACATAGACGACCACCATGATGGAGATGCAAAAATGCTGTGAACATCGTCGTGAAATTATAAAGCTGTTTTATTTTATTTCTGTCTATTAACGAACATGTAATCGCATTATGTTGGGTTTAACGATAGCCCGGAATTTACCAATTAGTATTAATATGTTATGGGTAGTTGTTAAAGGCTAATGTTATGAAAATATATGTAGATAGTCTTCAACGCATGATATTTGAGAATAAAGACTGCATTGATCTCACTTATAAGGATAAGCCTTAATTAAATGTCATTTAAACAAGTGTAACTAGTAATATTTTTGTTATAAAAACAAAATTAGAAAAAAAATTGAATAATATTTGTTCCGAAATTAACTATATAAAAATTCTTGTCAGTTTACATATTTAAAAAGGAAATAACTAAAAAACATTTGTTAAAAAACTATTAAGTTTTTAATTTTTGCATTGAACATTTAAAAAAATACATTATATATTCTTTTATTCTTTATTTCCCATGGAAGCTGTAAAAAAATAAATGTCTGCAAAATTTCACGATATTAACAAATTCCATATGTCGATATTTTAATATTCCAATAAAAGCGGCTTAGTCGTGAATTAAACAAAATATTTGGACAAAAAACAGAAGCTGTCAATCAAAATATAACTCTCATATACAGATGCGAAATATTTTGATAAATTAAATTTTTATTTGGATAAATAAGTCTATGGTAAAACTTGGGTAGTGATGTTTTTAAAAAAAATTAAATATTTTGAAATAATACAGACTTGAATTAAATTTAAAAATATATTTATTTTAATTTAAGATGAAACGGTTTAAAAAATTAAAATGGCATTTAAAAAAAATAAAACTTTTTTAACGTTGAGCAATATATGTTAAACAAACAGTTACTAAATATTTAATAAACTACATTATACCGTATACCTAACAATACAGAAATATAAACAACACAGTTATGCCCTAAAATAACAGAGTATTACACCGTCATGTCTAGGCAAGAATTAAGGAATTTGATATCAATTGTATTTGATCCGAATTAAGTACATTATTCGGCCGTGTGAAATGAATAGATTTCTTTATAACAATGATTTAAATCCAGACTATTCCCAGCTATGATATGTGTTTAAACCGTGTGAAGAAGTCTTAGTTTTTGGATGTAGGCTGAACAGAAGGTATGGCCTTTGTTTAAGTATCATAACTAAGCAATTTTTAAGCAAATTCGGCCAAAATTTTTTCACAAAAAAAGTGATGTTAGAAAAAAATTTTGAATTTAAATTATTATAATCTTTTGTTGTTATAACAATTGTCAAAAGTAATTGATTTAAATAAACAAAAATAAAAAAACGTAATTTTATCGCAATCTTAACTTAAAATCAGCTTTTAAAATAAACTTTTTAAGCACGCCACACAGCTGATCGGCATTTTAACACATTTTCTTTATACCTTAATTCAATAGCGCAACGTGGTTCGTGAGAATTAGATAATATGACGTCATAATGGCCAGTGAAAGGTCCTTAATCTAAGACTATATTTTAGGGTGAATAGTTATAAAAGCAGCGGTGGGATAGTTTATAATGAATAAAAGCCCGGCGTGTTGCTTAAGTAAAAGAACCTGTTTTAATCAAATGGTGTTAAGTTGTGCTTGTTTTTAAACAAGTGCGGTTTCGATTTACTTTGTTTGTAGTCGTAAAAAAGTAAATTTCTAATTAAGGTTATCAGACCTAGAAAGTTAGTAATTATCTTAAATAAATTTTTAAACTGGGTTTATGGATGAATATACGCTAGCTTGGTCTTTTGTTAAAACAAAAATTAAATGTTTAATAAAAAATAATTTGTATGTCCAAAATAATAACATATTCATCACAATAATTTAAAAAAAATATAATTGAGTAATAGTAATAACTTAATGCTAATTGCACTAACGTTGATTTATTACTGAACAGTTCTTGGAAGGAATTGGTATATCTAAAGTAAGTTATCCGTTTAACTATTTTTGAAAAGAAAGTAGTTTTGATAATTTACTGGGTAGAACAGATAGCAAATTAGCTAATTTGTACAAGTATATATATATAAAGTGCATTGCAATTATTGATATATTGCAAAGACATTTAGTAATTGAGTAGATAATGGTTTTGGTTAAGTTTTAGCAATCGGTTAAATAATTAAAATGTCCCCAAATTTGTAATGCAATGTTTAGTAAACATTTTAAAATATTGCCTTTTACCTAATTAAAAATAAACCTTATCAATTATTAAGTTTGTACTTGCAACGTTTTATTTGATAAAACAAGTGTAAACATTTTGAAACTAAAGGGACAAAAACACGTGTTTTTACAATTTATTTACACGTTCCTATGCCTTGCCAATGTTTATATAAAAGATCAAATAATGCAAACGACATTCGTTCTCAATTAAACCACGTGGACCTATGTTGCAAGATTAAACAACCACCAAGCTGATTGTGACGTCATAAGGCGGTAAGGAGAGTTATGCATGGTCATAAAACAGCGTGGGCTACACTTTTCACCTTGTGTTAATAACGTTGATATTAAACAGTTTAAGATCGGATTATTATTAAATTTGGTCTTCAGGACGAGAGTCAGTCTGTGCAAATATAAACATGGACTTTTATGATAAGGTTAAAACGTGTCGGGCTTTAAATCCCTTTAGTTGTTTGGAAATTTTTTTTTTAATTTTTTTTTTAAATGTAAAAAAATAATATTTTTAAAAATTTTTGTTTCGAATTGAGACAAATTACGAATGCTTTTTTAAAAATATTTATTTTGACAATTGGTCACGTGACTACTGACCAATAAAAACTTGTTGTTTTAATTTGTTTTGACAATTAACTATTTGACACAACGCACGAATACAAGATTGTTTTCTGTTATTATTTACACTCGAAAAATGTAATTCGGGAGAATTTAAAGTTAATCTGTCGCCGTTATCCGCCTAATAAACTTCCCACGAAATCAATACCTACATAAATGCAGTTGTTTGTGAAATAAATAAGCCATTTTTCTACAAAAATCTGTTATTTTTGGCGGTTTTTACTGCTAAATGTTAAGGCGTTTTGTAGATTGGTATTAAAGCGGTCGAGCCTACCTTTCGTACAGTTAGCAAGCCTTAAAAATCCAGCCTTTACCTTTTTAACCTTGTCGGAATTTATAAGCTAAATAAACCCAAATTAACAACGACTTAGCGCCAAGGCCTGTTAAATCCTTGTTTTGACTCAATTAGTAATTTTCTCAATTATGATTTTTTGACCGCAGCGTAACCTTAATTGCACAAACAAAATTAAACAAAAAAAATTAATATATTTTTGTTTTAATTTTTAAAAATTGTGATAAATTGATTTTTATCCAGTTTTATTTAAATTAAATGTTGATATAATATACTTTTTGGGGTATCGAAAACTTAATAATAAAAATGTTGTATGCTTTTTAATAATTTATAAACTAAATTATATTTTTAACAATAGACTAGTTTCAAATTAAATGTGTTTATATAAATATTTTATAAATAAATACATTTTCAAAAATATCATTTTACCTACTTTTTAATTCATTTTTAACTATAATAAAATAAAAATGACTTTAACTAACTTTATAATGTGAAAATATTGGTTTTTTAAATAGAAAGCGTTCAAAACATAATATTTTGAAAAATGATACAAACAAACAATTAGTAATTCTTTTTTTCTTTGTCGTAGGTAAATTCCCATTAAAAGTAACAATAGCTCATTATACACTTCTAATTGTACAAGTTAACTTACACATTTAACAATTAAAGATTGTGGGAACTTAATTAATTTCAATTGAACGTAATTTAAATCATATAAGATTAATAGCTTTATTAAACAAATGTGTTAAGGTAAGGGAATTTATTTAAAATCAAAAAAAAAAAATGTAACTAATAAATGTTTTTTCTATAGTTTGGGCTTTAAACCATTGTATTTTAAATTAAGGATAATATTAATTGTCTAAAAGACTTTATTTCAAAAAAAACAATTCAAAAAGAAGCATATCAAAATAACCTTAGTAAGGCTTTATTAACTTTTACAAGTTTAAAAGACATTATTTCGCAATAAGTAACCAACTTTTGCGTAATGTTAAGTTGAATGGCACTTAATGCCTTAATTGGGTATTGCGACAAATAATAACAGCTTGGAAATCTGATAATTGCAATCTACACCTTGCAGCGTCGTTCGATCGCCCATGATTTACTATTGTTTGATTACTCGTAAAAGATAGCACGTGCTCTCGTCAATATGAAACAAACAAAGAAATGCGAGAGAGTTACGACAACGCCGCGGGGTGACAAGAAAAAGGGGATAATCAGAAAAAGTTTTTTATCTATTTCTCTTCTGTTGTTGAGTTTTTTATTGCGTGTGTTTGTCTGCAACAAAAATTATCCGCAGCTGATAAAGGGTATAGGGCAGTAAAGGAAGTTAAATGGTCGTATTGTAAATTCAGTATCCAATTTAAGGTTTTTGTTTAACTTAAAGATGAGGTATAGGTATATGTGTGTGTTTAGACCAAATGAAAATTAATTTTATTAATCACTTAAATTTTAAAATTAAATTTTCCTCGTAAAAATATGTAACTCTTGATAAGCATATAAGTTGTCAAAAAAAGACAAACCCTCAAATTCAGAAATTAAACAGAAAAAAAAGCAAAGGAACTAAATAGCCCAATAAATAACAGTTACACAATAGCTTTGAGTTAATATAAAGAAGTGAGTAAGAGCTAGATTTGCAATAATTTCGGAATTTCAGAAATTTGTTACGTTTTTTTAAACATATGTTATAAGCTTGTGTTTGACAATATAACTTACTCTATAATCACAATTAATTGAAATGTCATTCTACTATGTCTAACAACAAAGTATTTACAGTTTCAAGTAGCGTTTTAAAAGGAATTTTGTTTTGATGAAATATTAGCTCAAACACATATATCTATAAAGTTGCAACGTTTGTATAACTGCCCATTAAAATAACACGGAGTTTATAATTACGCTCTTTGGTCGGCAGCGATAAGTGTACAACTAACATTTATTATTATAAAGATTTATTGCATACCACTTACAACTTGAAGATATAGTTGCTAAAAATTGTACGTTACATAATCGTATGACGTTATTTTTTAAAAACTAACATTATTTCATTTTTAAGTTTTTTATTTTTTGTGGTAACAATTTTTTTAGAAAAATTATTATGAATCACGTAGATGAAATATTAATACGTTCTTTAAACCGCGCTTAAAAAAAGCGAAACATAAAATTATTTACGCCCGAATTAGGATAGCATTTCTATATAAAACAGCCGGCTTTTAAACATTGTGCTGTAAAATAAAAAGGCTTTATTTTGGTTAAGCAAACACTACTACATTCCACGGGTCGAGTATATACATAAGCTTATAACTTACGCTTGGTTGGCCAGCGGAATTTAACGTAGGCCGATACATATGGGAACTGTAAGGTGACGCTTTAATTTGGACAAGTTATATTAACAATGATTAACTAATAATATTTTTAGAACTGAATATTTGTGTTTGGGTAGGATAGGAATTTTAAATATATTCTCACATTAGTTTGTAATTTTATAACAGATCAAAACCTAGTTTATAACAGATCAAAACCTAAAGTTATTTTAAAAGTCTACCGTAAATTATCGCGAAAAAAAACAGAAGTGTAAATTTTTTTATAACATAGTCTTAGGTTTTTTTCAAAATGTTTAAGGGGGTATTTTCAGGTAATTACTATAAGTTTTTTCCGTCGAAATGGTTCTTCTTTGTTTTTATTTAAATTTCCCCCAAAATTTGCCGAATTTCAACTATGCAATGACATCATTACCGCCCTAAGCCAGCGTGGTGTAAAAGTTATCGCTCGAGTTAACCTTAAAAATTTTACGGTCACGTGATTATTAACGCTGTACCCAGGGTTTTACCCAGCGGGGCTTCGTGCGCGGTTTAAATCCCTTAGTTACAATTGGTATTACGTCACACAATGGAAATACGATATGTCATAATGTGTTCCTAAGTCAAATGTATAAAGGTGATTATTTCAAGTTTTTGTCGTCATTTTTTTGTAAAATGCATGAAAAATTTTTTTAAATATTTTGTAACAAAAATTATTATAATTTGTGTTTTTAGACAAAAAAATTGTTGTTTAATTTTTTTTTAAATTATTCGTTTAAATTGACCCCTTTTTCACTTTTGTTTTGACACAAAAGTTTAAAACTTCTTTAACATTCTAGTGCGAATAAGTATGTGTTGTGCTAACTTTGTCACTTTAAAAGTAAACACAGGACATTTTGTTTATAACTAAATAATTTAACGAGTAGTGTGTATAAATTACCCAGTGTTAACGTCATAAGTAAGATTTGAACTAACGCCAGTGTATTCGAAATTTTAAAATCTAACTGGATTAAAATAAATGGAAAATACCCGAAGTTATATATAGGTAAGGTAGGAATCATATGATTTGGCAATTTATTTTTACGTTGGAAAGTAAAATTTGTATTTTTAACACGGTTTAATCCACACAATACGTAGTTTGTAAACTTTCGATGTTAAATAAAGTATGTGAGTTTTTAATAGATTATTCTTAATACAATTTGCTGCTTGGGTAGCCAAACGAAAAGTTTTAAGTAATTAGATGATGTAGTTTAAAGTTGTTTTTCCAACTAACATCTCGACCTAGTTTTATTAATCCAATTTTAAACTTGTTTTTTTAGACAGTCTGATTTTGAAAAATAATTGAGGCCATTTTAGAAATTTTCACAACTATTTTAAACTTTTCACCCAAATTTTTTTAGGCACGTCTAGACCGGCCTGACTTAAAATTTAAACACGCGAGGCGTTGTTTATTCGTTTTTTAATAAAATTTCGACAAGGTATTTTAAAAGTTTTAGTAATTTTTACCTTATCGTTAAACAATTTTGGAAAACGTTTTAAATATTTATGGTGCGAAAAATTAAAAATCACATTCAAAATTTCTTTTTTTTGTAATAATCTTAAAGAAAAATCTTTTTAAACTAAAAACAACAATTGTTGCTTGCTGTTCACGGCTTATACAAGAGCGCAATTCCATTGTTATTCTATCATAATAAAACTTGTTAAAACGCCGCTGGAAATAAATTGATCGTTGAATGAAGTGTGGTGATGTTGTTCTCACTTTTACGAGCGTATTCGATTATTTTATAGCAGTCAAATTGAGATCAAATTAAATTTACGAGATTTTAGTGAACAATTTCTAAAAAAAAAATTCTTTGGATTAAAGTTACAGTAACAATAAACAAAGAAAAAGTCGATTTTTATTAAAAAGAGAATATTGTTTTTTAAATCATTTATATCTTCAAACTCTTACAGTCAGAATGAATTTACAAAGTCAAACTAACCCATCATAAACCTATAATTTGTATAGCTTACATCAGTAAGAGTATACAGTTAGAAGCAAGTTTTTTTTGCAACTAGCAAGCAAAATTAGATTAAACCTTTTCCCTATTCAAGGAATGTCGAGTTTTTTTGTTCTGGTCAAAATGTTTCTTTAAGTCGATTGTAATACACGGGGGTTTAGAGCTCTAAAATATGTCAAGTAGCCAAGGCTTAAAACCCTAACAAAAAACTTGCAAAAAACTCTCCCAAAAACAGCAGGCATTGTAAGTGGAATATAAGCTATTTTAACAGCAGGGACGTGTTGGAATTAGCAGCGTTGTTTGCTATTCGAATTATAGTCTTAGGACTTCGTTTAAAGATATTAAAATGTGGATTTTTCGAAATTTTTTGACAGAAAAATTATTATATTTCGTGACCTCGTCGCAACCTTAGGAATTAAACTATAGTAGGTTTTTTTTTGAACATTTTAATAATCATATATTACCTTATACGTTACTGCTGGAATATCAATATATGGTCACGTGATTACCTTAATGAATCACGTGATCATATATATTTCCCACGAGAATCGGGATTTTGATTTTGTTTAATCAACTTTCAAATGTGTTCGTTCATAACATAAACAAGGTGTACCACACACAGTGAATAAGCGATAGTGGTTAGGTTTTAACAAGATAAAATTTCAGTATTAGATAACAGGTTATTTGATCTTGAGTTATGGTAGTCTGGTAGTTGATTGATGGTTAAAACTTTATAGCAGTTTTTTAAAAAAGGGTGAATTTTTAGAAATTAAAATTGCATTTAAGAAAATATTTAAATAAATTAATATTTAAACCAGCCTTTCAAAGTGAATTTAAGATTTGTATTGTGCATAAACATGTATGGATTAAAGGCATGGCAAATTATTTTCATATCGAGGATAAATTTAAAACTAACTTAACAATTGCGTCGTTTATTTACTTAATAAATATATTATGTTCTCAGTTATTAAAAAATCGATTATTTTAAGGGCTATTTAACAAAACACGCCCTCTCAACTAGAGGTGTGATACAAAAACCAACATTACATAAAACACGATAGTTTACGATTATTTGTATTCCGTTAGCATTTGTCGTTAGCTTATACCTAACAAGTGTTTATTTTCAGTCTACACGAGTCCTCTGCTTAATGATTAACTAATACACGCCTTCGCTATATTAAATACCTATTATAAGCAGATTAAGGGAAGAAAGGTTATTATACCAAGCCTTATGTTTGTGGTAGAACTTTGTCGTTCATTTTATAGATTTAAAAGGATAGTTAGAAATATAATCCATCTAACCTAGCCTTGTTTAGAATTAATATTTCAGGTAAATATAGATCAAATTTAATTTAGAATATTATTAAAGGGTGGGCAATACTTAGAATAATGCCCTTTCAAGCATAAGGTTAATTATTATTAATAGATAAAACTTTATTAAAAAGGCAATAATTAAGTAACAATACCAAGTATTGTTAAAAACAACGCAAACAAATTAATTATTAATTTCCAATTTCACCAAAAGTATACAAAGTCTACTGCGTTTTTTTTATTGGTCTCGGAAGTTAGGCTTTCAAAGTACATATCGCTTATCTAAACTTCCTTGTTTAGATCCGGGCGTAGCGTAGGCAGAACTACAAAGAAATTCGACTTTATTAATCAGTTATGAATGACCTCTTTCATACTACTTGAAAGCGCCGTGTAGGTATAGGTTCGCTCGCTAGGGCATTGACATTACGTCATCCGTTCAAACACGTCACGTGATCGGAAGAATTGTACACGCTTGGATGATTTCGGCTTGATATAGGAGAAAGTTAAGTGTCCATTGAGTTTAGGCGGCGGACCTTACCAAAAGCGGTTTAAGCTATCATTTCCTTATGGGAAATAACTCGTGGAGATTATAGGATTCGATATAATACGTTATTAAATGGCAGATAGTCGTATAGTTGTTGTGTGAAAGTGCGGGCTGTTTATCTATAGCTGGACAGTTGAAGATTATTTAAAGATCAAAAGTCATTTTTGGAAAAAAATTTGGTATTAAAGCATTTCTTTTTTTAAAAATTGGTTTGCACAAGTTAAAATATTTAACTTAATTTTTAAACAGATCTCTGCGACTACCAATTAGTTAATTCTAACCTCTTGCAGAAATATGAATAATATAATTCGCAATACGAAAAACAAACAGGCCACCCAAATATTAAAAAAAAAACTTGTTTTTAAAGGTTTTGGCCGGGAAATGTTTACAAAAAACAAGCAGATTTAGCCCCACCAGCAACAGATTGATGCGCTTTTAATAGACATTTACGTCTAACAGAACTAGTTAAGATCGTACAAATACAAGTAAGGTGTTGTTAAGTAAGTACACAGTATTTAGCTCAGGGCTATACTTTGGTGACTGGCCGACCGGTAATCTGTGCAATCTACATAAAAATTATACGGCTGTGACGTCATAAACCAATGTGTGACGTAACGGTAATGTGATCAATTGATAAGAGCGGCGGTAGTGTATTGGAACAGTTAAGGAATTCCCGAAAATTTGAATTAGATTTTTGTTTTTTAGAATAAAATAAAGGTTTAAGGGAAAAATAAACTTTTTTTGAGTCAAAAAATATAAATTTTTTAAATATTTTTACACCTACGCTTTATTTTTAATAGAAACATTACCCAATCCTTAATTTGGTTTACCAAAAAGATTAGGAAATTACTAAAAAACGCAAACACTAAAATATTCTTTCTAATTTTTTAAATTTTTAAAAATTTGAAGATGGAAATATTGTATAAAGTCAAATAAACAAAAATACCTATTACGACAACATTTTAATCGGTTTTTACTAAATAATCTTTTTCATGGAAAGCGATTGATCTGAAAATTTTTCTGTTTTCAAAATATCGTCGAATCATCTTTAATCTAAAGTTAAATCCTATTTTGGTTTTTAAAATTTAAATTTCAAAGCATTTTTTGTAAATATATGCAAATAGAAATAACTTCTATAGGACATATTTATTTCAATAACAAACATTATAAAGGTTTCAAATGGGCGTTTACAGAATTTGTTATTTTACAGAAAAGAAATATTAATATATACGGCTTATGTGTTTTAAGAACTGTATCTGATGTTATATACAGTTCTTAGAGTTGGCCTTTACGCATATTTAAAAAAAGTAATAAAAAATGCCATAAATCACTTTGCAAAGTTTTCAACGTTGTCAAGTGTTTTAGTATGAATAGCATCAGCCTCGTGTGTTTTCCTTTTATCAACCTAGTTTAACCCCTTCATATTGCGTGCTGTTAAATCGAAAACTCAAGTGTTTTAGGGCACTTTTGTGAGTGATTTAAACCCTTGTCGAGTTAAAGCGAGATAGCTATTGTGCTAACTCTTGTTTTGAAGTCTTGGCAAATAGGTTACGTCATCTATTTTTGGCTTCTTTGTTTTTCGTTTTTCGCAGAGAGAAAATGATGTTTAATTTAAATATGATTTATGTTTTGACATTTAAAAAGTAAGGCAAAATACATTATATTGTTTAAAAAGTAAACAAATAGATACTAAAAATAGAATCAAAATTTATAAAGTAAATTTATTTAGACCAAATCAGAAAGTATATATTTGAACAAAATAAAGTTTTTGAGTTTATTTAGTCAGTATCCTTAACATTGTAGACTACCCAAAGCCGATTAACATTTAAAATACACAACCATTTTATGCCACCATGTCGCCAGATTAGATAGACATTACAGTTAAAATATGTATTCGAAAATCGTAAAATTCTCTTTACGTTTACCTAAAATAGTGGAAGTCTTTATAGTAGCTGACGCACAGCGTAAAGACTTGTTCTTTTACGTCAAAGCAATCGGATTGGAATATTTACCGTTGAATAAATAGCTAAAGGGCAAATACCTGTAAAGTTCTCTCTGATTCACTTAGACAATATTACCCGAGTTATAGGCTCATCGTTTAAACCATTATTGAGTTAGTACGGCGCGGTAGGTAGGTGTATTAAGGTACTAAGACTGGATGATAATGTTTGATGTATAGTCAGTTTTGACAAAAAAATTAACCCATTTCAGAATTAATAATATCAACAATTTTTAGTTTTTAAAGCTATAGGAATATAGTAAAAAAGGCGTATAAGTAAGACTTAATTAAAGATATAGTCATGCCATAAAAATGTGTTAAAATTTCAAGTATGTTCTCAAATCCATTGTTTAAACACGCTTCCAGATTTTATTTTCATAACAAAACCACGTTATTGTAGTTTGAATGTATTTCTTTTGTTTAAGTTTAAAAGTATGCGCTTTTACGTATGATACACGTGTTGTCATTTGTAGACCATACGGGTGGCCCAAAAGCAATTACAAGCGCTTTTGAACTTTGTAGAGTAAAAATGTGACCCTATTGTGTCATATAGTGTCATTGGCGGTTTTTAATTTAAATGCCCTTTAAAAAGCACTGGTATAGTCTAGTTAGTTGTTTATAGAAATCACAAATTTTGATTTTTTGTCTTAAGTTGTAGTGAAGTCAATTTCAAACTTAGGGTAATTTTTTGATACGACTTCGTCTAGATTTGTCATTACTAAAGTTATAGTAACAATTGTGACGTAATAGACAGGTAATAAATGTCTAGTTTCGTGATACCATTCACCCTAAACGTAGTGGAACGAATTCTGTTGCGTAATTTTTGAGAAAAAAAAATTTGAATGTGAAAAAATTTCTCTTTTCACTATATTAGTCAGGATTCGAAATACACCCATTTTTGTTCCTTGGAAAGTCAATGGAACGTGTATTAAGTGTGAATAGGTATTAAAGAAAGACACAATAACATAACACTTTTATATGCTAGGGGTAAATTTGGGATGGTTGAAATTATGAATCATAGACCAAGATAAAATTTAGGTCTGGTATTTTAATACAGACTTAAAAAATTTAAGGCTTAATATTATTCAGACAAAAAAATATTTTGAAGAAAAAAAATAAAAAAATATTTTAATATAATAACAAAAAATTGTCAGAAGAAAGGCTAAAAATAGAAAACAAAATTGTCGGAATTTTTTGCCAGGTATTTCGTCGCTGGATTTAAATTTAATTAAAACTTGCAAGTCGAATTTCACTCGATCTGTATCGCAAACAGAATAAGCCTGGATTAAACTTTTTTCCGATTAATTCGAAAACCTATCAACTTCGTAATCCTACAACTCACTCGGCAAGCAAACATGGCGTAACAATGGAGCCTTATGACGTCACAGACAATAGTGTTTGCTCTCAGATTAGATGATTGGTTCTAGGCATTGGGGTTTTAGGAATCAAATTGTAAAGAACGAACACGCGAACTAAAATCCCCATTTGAATTTTTTTTTGATTGCGACATGTTGTGTTGTAGATAAGAATAAAAGGTTGATAAGAATAATAGAGAAGATTAAAAGGTGATATATGTAGTTGAAAAACTTTTGGTTTTTTTCAATTTTCGCAAATTAATAAATATTTAAAATAAAATCAGCAATATTTTGAGCTAGTACAAGTTTTTAGAACTGTTAGGTTCATTTTAAATGTAATGAATCCACTTTTTACGTCGAGGATAAATTAAAAATTTTATTTAGAATAAACTAAAAAAATTTCCCTTAATTTTTAAATCGGAGTTGATCAGGAAATGGATTCATGCAAGAAAAATAAATTAAGGTTTTTAGTCATCCGAAATGATATCATTCACTATTTTGGAAAATTATTGTTTCCGCTTTCTTTTGTTAAGCATTTCCGACTTTGCGAGGTTGTAATTTTGGTGATTACAATTGTATTTCGTTCTTTTTTTGTCATTATTTCGACATTTAGGCATTTAAATCCAGTAAGGACGGGAAAAAACGTAATTGTTAACTCTTTAAAAAAGTTAAGTTATACAGCAAGGTTTAACGCTTTATAGTTTGGCACATTAAGTTGACGTTTTAAGGTAAAGAGTTATTAAATACAGGTGTGGGCTATTAAGTTACGTTTTAAAACATTAAATCGACTTCTTCGGCCCAATGTTTCCTGTTATGTGACGTTAACTTTTTGTGAATGATCGTATGTGGTCGTGTGCTAGTGACGTAACAATTAAAAATTTTCTACAAACGTAGTCAAGTCGACAGGTTTAAAGGCTCGACTGAAAGAACAATTTAGCCAAATTAACTCAAGTTAATTATAAGTAATTAGAGTTACGGTAAATTAGTCTATTTGATTGACGTGTTAGTTATTAACCAAATTATTCTTTTCGCAGAATACAGCAGTGATTTAATAATAAGATTTACATGTTAAAATTGATATGATTTTTATTCAATTTTAAGAAAAGGATTATTTATTTAAAGAAAAAGTTAAAAAAATGGCGACTAATATTGATGTAAATAGAGGTAAGTAAATTGTTTAACCAATTTTTAAATAATATATAGAAAAATCAATATTTATAAACGTTTTTGTTTGTTTTATTATAAACAGTTTTATTTATATATTTAAAGACTATAGTTTTATAATTACCAAAAATTCAAATATTTATAAATATTTTTCAACAAAATACCAATCCCTTAAATAAAATCTAACAATCCTAATCTTCTATACTTTCAAAAAATTGTATTAAAAATGAATTAAAACGCAATTTAAATAGCTAAGCCATTCGCAGAAAGCCAAAAAAGTTTAATTTATTTTCTAAACAGTTACACCGACGCCAGCGAACCGCAAACCGAAGTTCGTTGAAATTCCTTCCATCCCATCAGTATCCGAGAACGGTAAATTAATTTTTCTCTTAGTTTTTTACCTATACCAATAATTGCTACCTTGTAATTCACAAAACCTGTATTTATACATGTTGAAAATAAGACTAATGCGATAATTCCAATAAAGGCATTTTTTAAAAGGTAAAAAATTTTAAAAGCTTTGTATGTAAATTACTACAAAAATTAATAAAAAAGTTTAAAAAATCTACTTTTGCCTATATAATATTTATCGTTATTTAGATAATCTTTAAATTTAAATACAAAATTTGGAGGTCACTATTTAACAGTTATTGTTATATGACGTCAAACTTTCATATCCCCTTACAAAATATTTTATAATAACCCTAAAAATTTTAATATTACCATTACTTCGCTGTACGTGAATTTCGTATCCCCTTGGCGCATTTTTGTGGTTTTATTCAACATATCGATATTAAGATATTTGTGTGTGAAAATCAAACGAGTACATTCCAAGCATATTTAAGATAAAGGTTAACTTGGCAATGTTGTGGTATCTGGTGTTGTTGAAAAATGTAAAATACTTGAAGATAAGATGAAGTAAAAATTTAATTAACTTCGTTTTTTTTTCTTAATATTGATAATGCATTTTTTAACATAGTTTTCAGGTAATTTTAAGCACACTGGTTTTTGAAATGAAGTCATTTTTACCCATCAACTATCGTAACAGTAACTATCGTAAACATGATTTTATAACATACAGTAAGTTAAAGTTACTTTAAATCCTATTTAATAACGCTTATAAGGAAAAATCACATTTGTGGTGCTTTTAATTTGACAGTACAGGGTGTGTAGGATTGTTACGGGTCACGTGGTCTTGCATTGTTCGATTGCAACCACGTGGTCCTAAGAAGAGTTTACGGAAGCCACGCTCGACTGCGCATGACAGATTTTCGTCACGTTTAAGCGGTAGTCCGCTATTTTAAATATTCGATTTTTCTACCGAGGGCAGGTTAATATGACAGGCTGCTTTGTATAAAGTCTATATGGGCTTTAAACAAATTTACACTTGCGTTACGTTGAATAGGCGCTGCTAGTTATTATTGTGTAGGCTACTTAGTTAAATTACGGTAAAATTGGTTTAATAGACATCGTTACCTAAGATTCGCAGCCTTTGACAGGTGCATATATAAACTTTCAGTAATAATTGAAAAGCCTAGAGCCAAATCAATACGTATATTAAATACCTAATTAAGTTTATTGTAATTATCTGAAACTAATTAGGCGCTCGTTATATTTAGTATAGTGCCATGACACGCGGCTTACCTTACGTTGGTGTGCTATTATGTAATTGACCGATTTCTCTAATAGCAAGTTCCACTTTTATGTTTAATTGTTCTGGGCACGCTTTTGTGCTGTAAATTTTGCATTGAGCCTAATTGTGGACCATTGTTACAGCGGACAATGGGCAGACAATGTGTCTAGAAATGACAATTGTTTGGTTTATTGTAGACAGTCGAATGTAACCAAACACCGGTAATTGAAAACATAAAGAAAATTAATAAAAAAATTAAAAAACAGGAATTTAATTTTTTAACTATAAAGGTATACATAGGCTATTGTAAAATCTTAAACAAAAATCTGTTTGAAATTTAGTATTTAAAATCCGATTTTAATCCATCTTTATATGTGGTTTTAACCATACTTCAAATATACACGAAATTAAGAAAGTATTTAGACAAGTTGGCGTCCTTATTGGCTTGCAAGTCTGGATTATTTCCAATCGCGGAATGCGAATTGTGAAGGTCGAATAAGCCGAACAGGAATTTGTTTAACTTTGATTGACAGCTAGGAAAGAAGGGGGGGGGGCGGGGCTTAAAAATTCCGCTTTAAGGAATAGCAACTTTACAACCTACCCCTAAATTCTTTTTTTTTAATTCGAAAATTTGATTATTATTTAAAAATACTTCGCTATGTAATACTACTAAACTTTTTGTTTTACTTATTACTAAAAGGGCCTCGAAAAATACCACATTTCAAAATAAACAGCAATAAAATAATTGAGACTCCCCTGGGTTTTAAACATAAAGGTTCGCACAATACTTAACTTCCCTCGTCGAATTCTTGAGCGAAAAATCAAAATATCAGATTTATCAAAAGCTTGTCAAACAAGGAAATCTTACTTCAACTTTTGATCAATTATTGGCGTTTAATTTGTTTTAAATTTATTTTTAGAAATGCCTTTTGATTTTTTGAAAGTATAGGTCATAGGCATTTAGTAAAATCGGGCTATTTTTTGAAGTTTATTTTCAAGTAAGAAACAAAAAGAAAAATTTAGAAGCTTAGTAATATGTCCGTATACAGGCAGAGGCTAAGCTAAGGTATTTAAAATAGCTTTAGATTAAATAGTCGTATTCACATCAAAGATAAAACGAAGTATACATAGCACAATCAATACTAAGAAACCGAAAAATCTTTAATTGAACCAGTGCGTTGGCCTTTTAAAACCTTACAACGAATTGAGTGCAAAAAATCGAATACGTAAATATACCAGAGTTTTGTGGTGCAGTAAAAATCGATAAGAAAGTCGAAATGTGCGGTTGATTATCGATTTTCCGTATAAGCTCTAACTAGATTGGGAGGTATAAGAGTATTAGAGAATAATAAACCTGTTTGAACATTGCTTTTTATATTTTTATGCCTAGAACAAATAGAAACTACGTTACCAGTTATTTAAATTTAAAATTAAACAGGTTAGCATTAAGATAAATGTATACTGTTTAATTTACACATCTAAAATATGTGTCATACATAAATTTTATAAATAAAACAAGTTTGGAATTTATTTCAAGTTTTCAGAGCTTGTTATGATTTAAATTTCAACGTGTTATTTTCGCCATAAAAACATAAGTACATATTTGCCAAGACGCGATAAGGCAAAAGAATGTGGGTTAGAGTGTTATATGGCACACAGCGTTTAAAGTGTTCAGTACACATTACAAAAAGTGTTGCAACATAGTGTGCTGTGTAAACTGATAAGTCGTCAAAAATAGTTTTTTCAAGTTCAGGTCGACAAGGCTCTAATTGATTTCGACTGGAGTACTTTTAAAGAAGGCAGATGACGTAATGCTTTGACGTCAATTGTGCGATTTTAGATGACTGTAAATTTAAAAATAAGACTTTTTAAATTTTCGGTTTTAAATTTAGACAATTATCACGCAAAGGTTTAAAAAAGGCATTTTTTAAAGTTTAATATTACATTTTATATATCATGGTTATAACTAACACCAATAAGATCCGCAAAAATTAATTTTATCAACCTAAATCAATCGGAGATCAGGTCGGGCCGACTCCAATTGAATTAATCGGGATTCGATCGTTTAATTAGACACAGCAGTGCTGCTAACGATTTCCGCATTACTTCCGCATTTTACTTTCCCACGCACCTTGCCATTAGGAAGTGCGTGCGCTGGTTGGCAATCTGTTAATCGCGTAATTTTTGCGGCAAGATTTAATATATTGGCAGAGTTCAGTAAGGGTTTAATCGTAGAAATTAAGGGTTCTGCAGTAGGCTTGCAAACTTAATAATTTTAATAGCCAAAAACACATATGCCAAAAGCAGGCCTATTAAAACTTCAATACGTCAATAGTATTGGCAAATTTTAAATAAAATTTTGATTGCTTATAATTTTAAATTTCTGAAATAATTTTTTGTTTAGATTCGATTAATGTAAGTCCATCGAATCGTCTTTTAGGGGAATGTATAACAAGTGATACAGATGTCCCGGACCCCACACTAATGGCTAAACTAGGACTTTATATGGGTGAACAAAGGTAAAAAAAACATTTTGTTAACTTTAATAATATAAATTTGATCTTGTAGGGACCAAATTTCTTATTTTGAATTTTTTTTAAATTTAAGTCTATTTATTTTAGTCATGTTAATATTGGTTATGAGTAACTTGATATATATTTAACACTTGTAAATAATAATCGATTTTTTCAGTTTATGTAAAACTGCCAGTCATTGTTAAATTACTCACTTACTAACATGATAATAACATTTAAATATAAACGTTTTCAAATTTAAATTCGAATTTTTGTTTAATTTTTTTTAGAGTAAGTCATGTCAAAACAACTAACCATCCCCACCCGATGTTGAGTCATATTAACATTGGCGCCAACATCCATAGCAACGACATTTTACCTAGCAACGAAGCGACCAACGTCATACATAGCAACGACGTGATCAGCGCGATCCATAGCAACGAAATTAAAAAGAAACAAACCACTAGTCCTGCGTCCACGTTGTCCGACAAAGGAATCGGTAATTTCAACAAAAAAAATTGATTTTTAATATCTTAAAAATTTTCACTTTTTTTTGAACAATTTCCGAAAATCTAAAAAAAATTTAATTTTAAAATAAAAAAAGAAACAAAAATTAAAAAATTACAAATTTTTATTTACAGGAAGCAGTGTGGGATCCTTTGATTCAGAGTTCCGGTCAGGATTGTCCGTTTTTCTTCCTTCTCCTGCTCCATATGATGCGAGTAGAAGTGGATCTTTAGACTCGAGGACACAGGATCTTTCCTCCTACTCCACAGAAGTTGCTCCAATCCCTAATCATTCAAGAAGTTCATCTGACATCATTTGCCACTCCTCCGTATCAAGGTTTTTAGATTTTTTCAAATTAAAATAAAACATTTTTATTTTTTTGTATGTTTTAAAATAACATTTTAAATTTTTTTTCAAATTAGTAGCAACATGGGTGGAATTCCTCAATCAAAGCTCGCCGAACAGAGCAGCGCCACCATGTGGAACTCAGATCCACGAAGAGGAAACCTTGTGTCATCGATGACCTCAATCAAACCCAGGCGACCTTCGACCAGAAGACAAACATCAAATGGAACTGACAGATCAACCGAGAGAGGTCAGTTGAAAGAAAAATCCAAAAAATAATATCAAGTTGAAATAAAAGCAACTCTTACATTTAAATAACAGATCTTAAATACTTTAGTGGGTAATATTACAAAAAATACCCCTTACTATTATCCCAACCTTTAAAAATAATAATTTTACCCCCTTTTTCGTGATTCTAGATTCCCTGGACATCAAAAAGTTGCCCCAATTATGTCAGAATTCTCCGAGCCACTCGAGTCACTCCAGTGTGTCATCGTCACGCTCTGTCACACCTGCAGTATCGGTGTGCGAGATGTCGAATAAAAGTTCATTGAAATCTGTGAAATCAATTGTAAGTTTGATAAAAAATTCAATTTTTTTTTTTAAATCGAAAATTTTTTAATATTTTACCCCTTATTTTGTTTCCAGGGTTACAGTAACGAGCCATTACCCCCGCCACCCCCTCCTCCCCCAATTGATATTGTCATCGAGAACGACTTGCCCCCTCCTCCACCCCCTCCAGAAGAACAGGAAGAGGAAGTTGAAGAGATGTTACCCCCTCCACCGTTACCCCCTAAAAGTAAAAGAAATTTATAAAATCAAAAATATTCTTAAAAAATCAATTTAAAAAAAATGAAAATGTTTAAAATTTTTATTTTTTAAGCTTTACAACTTCAAGTTGAGAACTCACACTCTCACTTCCAAGAACCCACCCCTACCAACAGTTTACCCCCACCTTTGGCAAGCCCCTGTGTGGACACATTTAACCCTAACTTTGACCGTTACACATCGGTCAACGGGTACACCAGGGAGGAAACTGTGACCCCTAGTGATGAGGTGATAACGGCAAGCTCAACCCTAACAAGAAGGCTAAGACTGTCCTCAGATGGAGCAATTAATCCATTGAGAAATGGTCATCCGGAGCCTAGGGAAAGAGAAAGGCAGGATAAAAGAATTTGGTAAATAAAATAATATTTAATGTTACAAATAATTTAAAAATTAACAAATTTCCTTTGGAAATTTTTTTTACAAGTTTATTAATTTTTGTTTTTAAATCAGGGCGCAAGATCAGAGACGAGAAATCCCGATTTCCATTACACAAAACAACCACACAGCTTTATCCGCTAGCATGTCAACATCAGCACTAGGTGGCGCCGAATCAGTTGGAAACATTCACAAAAATAAGAAAACCAACAAACCAAAACCAACTTACGGGTCGACGAGTGCTTTATGGGAACAGCAGCAACAACTGCAAAGACCCCATGCTCACTCTTCACCCATACCCCCCAATCCTGCTAGGTTGACTCCCCAAGCCCCAGGGTTTAATGAAGATACCTTTAGTCGTCATAGCAATGGAAGGTCGTCAACGAGGTCTAATCCTAGTGATAGAAATGCAGAAAATGGAGATCCAAAAGGTAAAAAGAATTAAAAGTTTTTTGTTTTATATATAAAATTAAATTGTAATTTGTTAAATCTTTATTTTAATGTTTTAAATAATTTTTTTGCTTAGCTGTTCGATTTGCTCCCTTCCGTGCACCGGATGTGAACCTACAACCTTTAATGTTCGAGCTTCCATTGGCTGTCGCTAATGAAAGCAAGTTTGTTGGTCGGGAATGGTTGTTCAGTGAAATTCTTGCTGCTCTGAATAACAACAATTCTGAGAATAAAAACAAAAAAGGAGTGGTAAGTAAAAGGTTTTGTAAAAATAATTATTTAACTCTGGGTTGTTATATTTTTGTTTTTATTACAGCAAATCAATTTTGTTATATTTTTTGTTAATGTGTTTGTGTTATTTCAGGTCATTAGTGGAGAATCTGGTCATGGAAAGACCTCAATTATTGACCACTTGGTGTCTTATAGTTACCATGGGCACAAGAACTCAAAACAATGTGGAACTATGAGATCAAATGATGGAGGTAAATAAAAACAATTTTGTTACCTAATTTTTAAAATTCAAAAGTCCAAAAAATAACTTTTTAACTTTTTTTATGGAATATTTAGATACCTTACAAAGAATTGGTTCTCTGGTTCGTTCCTCCAGCCCAATATCAAGTGGTCGCCAATATTACCACCCAAGAGGTGGTTCCAACCAGTTATCGGTGACCAGTTCAAACCATTCCAGCAGAACTGCCAGTCCAGCTTTTGGAAGCACTGCAAATAGTAGAGCAAGCAGTCAGACCTCATTAAATGTGGACGATTCTTGCAGAAAATTGGCATCACAGGTAAAAAAATTAAATATTTGCATAAAAAAATTTACTAAATTTAAAAACATTGCCATATTCAAAAAAAGCCTTCAATTTTTATTGGCATATTTAACAAAATTTTTTTTTTATTCAGTATTTTTAAAACACAAAAAAAAATTAAAAAAACACAAAAAGTAACAAAATATCATTAGATTAAAAATTAAACCAATTTATTTTCAGGTTGTAGCATTTCATTTTTGCCAGTCTAACAACAACACAACTTGTTACGTGCCTGAATTTCTCAACAGCATCTCTGCACAACTAAGCCAAGCTCCCCAATTAACTGCATACAGGGAATTATTGATCAACGAACCTCACTTACAAAATTTACTTAGTGTCAGAAGTTGCATTCAAAACCCATCTCAAGCCTTGAAAAAAGCAATCATCGAGCCTCTAGTCATGCTAAAACAATGTAAGTTTTTATTTAAATTTATGAAGTCAAGTTTCCTTTATTAAATGAAGGCGAATATATGACGCTATAGATTTTAAAATACTTTTCATGAAATTCTCACGCAAAATAATCATCTATAAAGCAGACCAAAAATAACAAAGTCCATTCATTCCATTCATGAAACATTAAAAATAGTTATTTTTCTGGGTGTGGATACTTAAATACATGAGAACATAAAGAGCCTTGTATTTTAGGAACAAAATCTAAAAATAATTTATTTTCAGGTCAAAAACTTCCTCGAACGAACCTTGTGATCCTTATCGACGCCATTAATGAAGCAGAAAAATATCGCCCCGACTACGGTTTCTCCATTTTATCTTTCTTGGAATGCCACCTAGTCGACTTCCCTGACTTTATGAAAGTCATAGTCACATGCCGGACTCAGGAAAGTGAGCAACTTGCCCGATTTCCCGTCCATTTTGTATCAATCGATGCAGAAAATAATCACGTGGCAAGGGATGTACAGATGTATATTGGTAACAGGATTTCAAGTGCACCTACTCTTGCTAACCTTAATTTATCAGGTTTGTTAAAATAATTTTTAACAAAAAAACATAAAAAAATTGAAAAAACCTTGAAATATAATGTAAAACACAAAATGAACGCTTAAAATCAGAAGGCCTTTAAAAATTACATGTAGGACTTTAAGATGTATTAAAACCTTTATTTAAAAATAATTTTAATATTTTTTTTAGGTAAATCTGACCCCGCCGTTACCCAAAAACAACTGACCCAACATTTACTTAAACTGTCAAAAGGAAATTTCCTATATCTCAGAATGACTTTGGATCTTATTGAAAAAGGATCAATTGTTCCTAAAAGTGCTGGGTTCAAAATTATCCCAGTCTCAATACATGAGGTAATATCAAAAAGTTGTAAAGAACTTTTAAATATTAATAATAACATATATTGGCTACTTTTATGCTATTTTAATAACTAGTACTGTAAAGGAATGTTTATAAACTTAAATGGGTGTTAAAATTAATTTTTTTTTTTAACTTACTTTCATTTTTTAGGTATTTTTGTTGATGTGCAACTTGAGGTTTATGAGTTACACTTCATTTGATGAAGTTCGTGATATTATTTCAGTTGCACTTGCTTCTTTGTACCCATTAAAAGATGATCAAATCTATCAGGTATATAAACAAAAAAAAGAACATATTATCCTCAAAACATAGATGTAGAAAAATAACTTAAAAATTTTAATTTATTCAAAATCAAATTTTTTAATTTTTTTTTTACCTTACAGGCAATTGGTTCTGGTTTCCCTCCTAACCACCTTACCTGGCAAAAGTTTAAACAACAAATGGAGATGTTGGATGACGTTTTAGTTCAGGGTTTGGTCAACCAAGGAAGGTCATTTTTTCATCCTTGTTTCAGGGAGTGGTTAGTTGAGCAAGCAACAGCTGGACAGAAAAATGGAACTCGTAAGTTTTAATTTAAAAATTATGTGCAGTTTAAAAATGTTTTACTTATCTTTTGTGTAAAAATTGGAATATTAATCTGTTTAATTAAAAAAAAAATTTTGGCAACCTGTTTATAATTTTTTTTTTATTTTAGTTCAATCCTCGAGTAAATTTCGTGTTGATGTTAAACGGGGATACGCTTTATTAGCCACCGTGTTGTCAAGACAACCAGCTGAGCGATTACATAAACATGCCACACTTGAGTTAGCACATCACGTACTCAAAGCCGGCATGTTTAAAAACCAATCAAAACAAACCGGTAAATTCAGAAAAATTGGCTTTACCATTTTGTAATTTTTTTTCATTTTCAATTTTTTTTTCTTAAAATTAATTTGTTATTGTTATTGTTAGGCATTGGGGCAAGTGAACAAAATGCTAGATTTATGGCACAAAGTAGCAAACAACTGACAGAAGCACTAACATCTATCAGAAATCTTTTCTATCCCAACATGAAGGTAAATATAACATTTTTACTTCTACATATAATCTCTAGAATAATAAACATTATAAAACTGAATATTTTTTATATCAAATTTAAATGTTTAGGTAAGCAAGTTGCTGTTAAAAGCAGGAGCAAATCCTAATGTTCCAACCCAAGTTTTCCACAATGCTACACCCTTGGCTGTTGTATCTCACTCAGGTATTATTAATATTTAAATAAATCAACTATTAGTTTTTTCAGGTGTTATTTATCCTAACTAGACCTAATATAAACAAAATTAGTTTGGCTTATTTTCAAAAAATCTAAGAATATTTTAAATCAGTATTTTAACATATTTTTTACCTTTAGGTTGTACAGAGTTAGCTGAACTTCTTCTAATGTTTGGAGCTGATGTCAATCTTCCAGCTTCAAATGGAATGAGTGCTCTGACTTTTGGTGCAGCTGCTGGCAGAAGACATATTGTTGACTTGTTGCTCAAATACGGACCTAACGTAAGTGGAGAATATTAAATAAAATATTTATACAATACGTAAACAAAATTGTGAGAAGAAATTGAAGTAAAATTTCCAAAAAAATAAAGTTATTTTGTTGAATTGTTAAATTAAGATATATTTTGCTGATTTTGGATTTTTTGTAACTAATTTAAAAGTAAATGTTAAATGTGAAACAAAGTTAAAGTTTAATTTTTAAACATTTTTTTTAGTTAAACCAAGTTGACATGAACGGACATACTCCTCTACTTCACGCCATCTCTCGAGGTCACTCGGATGTTGCCAAACTCCTATTGACCTGTGATTTATATGCCTCCGAGGAATATCGAACTTTTGCAGCACAACAAGCACTGGTGGCTTCTGCCACAACTGGTGACATTGGGGTAAGTTTTAAAACCCAAAATCACCAACAACTAAAATAATAAAAGAATTTGAAAAAAAATTAATGAAAGAATTTGCATTTCAAATTTAGATTTAAATTTCAGATATTAAAAAATTAAATTTTTTATTAAAAAATTAAATTTTTTACAACCTCTAACTTAAATTTTTCTTGTCAGTTAATGCAATACCTGATAGAATATCAAGGTTTCAACTGCAACGTGAACGCTCTTGAACCATCTCATGGGGAATCCCCTCTTACATCAGCTGCTGCACACGGCAAAACCGAAGTTTGCGACTTCCTCATCAGCAAATACAAAGCCGACGTCGAACAGAGAAACAAATCTGGGTTGATGCCGTTGTTGTGTGCTGTAAAACAAGTAAGTTCTTTGGCAAATTTTGATATAATCCCTTAATGGTGAAGGGTAAATTTTCAACACAGAGATAAAAAAGTATTAAAAACTGTTTTTAAACAAAGTGTACACACCATTTAAACAAAAAGTGTGTAGTAAGCTTTATTAACTCCTTTTTACCTTTTTTAGGGCCATTGGGATACTGCAGATCTGCTACTTAATTCTGGAGCGTCACTCGATGCTTGTGACACAGCTGGTAAAACAGCACTCATAACTGCAGCATGTAATGGTCACTTGGGTGTGTTAGAACTCTTGTTGTCACGGGGTTCAAGTGTAGTGGCTGCTGATCGCGAGGGATTAACCGCCCTCAGTTGGGCTGCACTGCAAGGTAAAAACTACATTAAAATCATAATTTTTTTTTTTTGATGAAATTCTTTTTTAGTTTTTTTTTATTTTAATACCGTTTAAAAAGTTTTGTTTTCTCTGTTTTGCATACAATGACTTGTCTTGCAACGTTTTTACTGTGATTAGTAAATTTATATTGATATTTCAGGACATGGTCCTTGTGTAAGATCCTTGCTAAGTAGAAACTCTTCAGTTAATCATTGTGATGCTAGTGGAAGAACTGCATTAGATCTTGCAGCATTCTTCGGCGACCCACAGGTATTTACATAAGATAAACCAAAAAACTCTAATTTTAAATATTAAATTAAACCAAGATTTACCTTTTTGAAGGCTAAATTAAACTAAGATTTACCTTTTTTGTTCTTATTTAGATTGTTGATTTACTTCTTGATGCTGGGGCTGACTTTATGCATGTAGATGCAAGTGGAATGTGTGCATTGGATCGAGCCATTGGTTGTCAGAATATTAACGTAGTGGCAAGGTTGTTGAGAAGAGGGGCTCAGATTGCTCAAACATCGTGGGCGATGGCAAGTGGAAAACCCGACGTCACTGCAGCCCTTTTGAGTAAGTAATGTCTTAAAAAACAAGATATAAAACAATAACATTACATTTTATAATTGCATTTAACTGTTATTTTAGCAAAATATCATGTCATATATGTTTTTTTAATCATTTTTTTTCTTTAGACAAATGCTTGGAAGACGGTAACGCTTTTTATAAAAGTTTCGATTTTGAAAATGCGAGCAATGTTTACTCAAAAGCACTGAGGCATGTGGGGGAAGTCCCTACATCAAACTCGAGGGATGATCGTCCATCACCTGTGGGTAAACTCGCTGACCTTTGTGCCCACTTGTTGCTAGGTTACTCGAGATGTTTAAGAAAGCTTGGTGACTTACAAGAAGGTAAGTTTTTTACAATTTTTTTAAAAAATTTTGTTTGTTTTTTTTTAAGTTGACATATACCACAAAATAATACCCTAAATATCAGATAAAAGCCTTTCCACATTACCTTTGGTTAGTTTTCTAGATTACTTACAATTATACATTTTTTTTTAACAGCTGAGGATACAGCATCACGAGCCATTGAGTTGAAACCCCACTGGTATGAGGCTTTGTACGCTCGAGCAAGAGTTTTAAGAGAAGCTTCACAACTTCAAGCTGCCCTCCGTGATGTCATAGAAGCAGAGAAAACTGCACCTGCTCATAATTTGAAGGAAATTAAAAGATTGATTGAACGAATTAAGGATGAAATAAGAAAAGCTGGCACAAGGTAAGAAAATATCATTTTTATAAACAATCATTTTTTACTTGAATATAAGTCCTCTTTCTTTTAACAAACAATTAAACTACTTGCATTAACCTTCACAAAAATCTGTTTAAATTCTTACAAAATCTAAATTTTCTTCTTTTACAGACACCGACCTGCTTCTGCATCCTCTGAATTAATCCAAATCCCACAAGCTCGTCCACGACTTAACTCTTCCTCCAGTTACCATGGCAACCTAAGCAGAGGGACATCTCCTGCGCCCACCCACCCTGCTGACCATGGTGGTCGCTCATTTCGTGCTCAGAGTTACAAGGGAGCCGGCCATGTTCGGAGCAACAGCCACCAACTTGCCCCACTTTATGGGTCAAACGCAAACAATGGACTCCTTAGAAGGGGTAATTCCCAAGAAAGCATGGCCGAGTCCATGCTGAGTCTTGCTGCTTACCCCCCAGAGCCTTCACCCTTGATCCAACGCAGGGCCCCACGAGGGGAAAACCCAAACAATAATGTCCGAAGGGCTTTGCCCAGGACTAATCCTCACTGGAGGCCCCAAGTTTCTGATTTAAACAGGTCGATATCAGACGATCGTGCTTATAACTTAAATAATAACAATATGTACTATGGTGATCAGCCTGGCTTCGATGTTGCAATGCAAAACGATCGGCGTTCAAAGATGCAAGACCCTTCAAGGGCATCTTTCGTCACCGATTTATAGTTTCATCAAATATTTGCCCCTTAATGCTGTGGTAGTTTTTGTTTTCTTCAATTTCTTTTTAAGTATGTCAACAATTTGTGCACCTAATTATATCATTTTGTGTCCGCAAATTGCAATGGCCTCTTTTATTATAAAAATAGTTTAATAAATCTGTTAATTTTAACAGGCTTGTTGATTAGCAATTTTGACAACTTTATTTCTTAAGCTGCTTTTGATTAATTTAAAAAGTTGATTTCTAGTTCATTAAATTTTTTGGTGTGCGAAGGTATATGAATTGTTTTCTTATTTTATACTATGGAGGCTTATGGTACTAGCTAATTTTTTTTTTTTTTTTTTTTTTTTTATAACTGCCAATCTGCGCCCATGTCATTGTTAAAAAAAAACTCTTAAGTGAAAAAATCTCTTAAAAAGCTAAATTATAAAAAAAAAATTATAGTTTTGAGAAAAAATAGTAAATATTATGGGTTAATGCTTTTTGCTTGCGTTGCATTCTAATTTATTTTATATTTTTGTTAGCCATGCTGCTTTAAATGCTAGAAATATAATTGTTTTTTATTGCAATCACCATATTATGTGACCATCAGTTTAAGTTATTGCTTATCGCGAATAAATTCACATAAATTCAATTAGTACTTATTTTATGTTATGTTAACAAGGTAATTCTTTTTAAAACATACCTTACACATCAAAAATGGCCATTTTATTGCTTTTATCTCAACATTAAATACAAATCAAACTTGAAAAGTATTTTTCCAACTTAAATTTCAGTTAAAAACGTACACACATGCTGCTGAATTATGTTCACATTGGTTCAGTAATAACAAAAACAATTGTTGTAATTTTTATTTATCCTCATTATGTTAAGAATGAAACAAAACACTACATTAAAATTAAAAAAAAAAATAATAGGATGTATACAAATTTTAAGATTTGTGTACCTAACTTTTGCAAAAATTAAAAGTTAAAAAAACAAAGTTAACATCATTAGTAAATCTAGGAAAAAAAGATGTGATTTAAATATACACAGTCACAACCAAATTTAAATAATTATTAGTAACATTTTATTGAATAAACATAAAAATACATCAATTTAATATTTGCAAAAGTCTGATCGTAATTTATTTAGATCAAATGTAATGCGAACCCCAAATATTTCTAGAACAAATTGTTAAGAGATTTTATATCTTCTAGTGTAGAATAAGGAATTTATGTAACTTTAAGATTTTCTGAAAGTGGATCTAAGAATTCCGTTTCCAAAAATTTATAACCCTGAAGTAAAATTTCACCTTTTTTTAAAAAAATCTAAATGAAAAATAACTTTTACAATGTTAGATTTAATAAATCAAAAAAATGGGTTGTTTTTTGAGCAAAAATACAATAATTATGCATTTAAAGTAAACTTTGGTTTGATCTTTATCTAAATTTAGTTAAACTTTTAAACTAATCATATTGTTTAACTTACCTCCAAAATTGAGTTTTTAAGGATAAAGCAATCTTTATCAGTTGTATTATTTATCCAACCTTCTTTAAAATCTTTCCAAACAAACTCTTTTAAACTAAAATGTACAAAACAATCTTTTCATTTACTGTCCTAATACTATGCATGATTAAAAAAAAGTATTCATAGGCTAAAGGGCTAAAATATAAAGTATCAACATTAACTACTAAAGAGCAACATAGTTATAAACAGTACTATGTAATAATAAGTAACAAAAAAAATTATTTAAAGTTATGCATCATGTGTACCTAAATCTTAAGCATATATCCCAGTTCTTTGAACCATTAAATAATTTGGATATGTTGCCATCTTTTTTGTGCTTCTCGTCAACTTTTTTTAAAATTAAATATTACTTTTAAAACTATTTTTAAACTAAACTTTTTATTTAGAAAGATAATCTCAATTAGTTTAAAATTAATCCAAAGTTTAAAGTAATTTTAAGCCTATATACACTCACTATCCTTATTGTAAACTTTGACATGCTTTTCAAGAATGTAATCATCATCATCTCCAGGCTTCTCTCGAAAGCGATATACTCCAGTAATCTTACTTTGTTCTGTCAAACATTCTAACTTTTTTGGCATAAAACCAGATGATGTACCAAAACCAACATCAACTATCCAAATTTCATTAGCAAGTTTTACCTACCAATAATGTTGTATTAACACAGAAAGTTAAAGAAAAAATAGAAGATTGAACAAACCTTTAATATATGATTAAATTGTGGATAAAGGCATCTTGTTTGGTCCCCTTATAAACACTTCCTTCCAAGAAAGCAACATTATATCCAAATTCTTTTAAAAACTCCCCAAAAATAACATTTAACTCATAACAAAATCCGCCTCTTTTTTCTTTTACCATAACTCTGTATATATCACAGAGATCAAATGATTTTCCAGGCCCACCAAATAGGTCCAGGGAATCAAATGGAATATTCATCATTTGATGTTCACAAAATTTCCTTAAATTTTCCAAGTTTGGTTCTTTTGATCCATTATAATTTATGCGACTTATATATTCATCAACATTAACTATAGACATATTTAAAAGTGGTTTTCTGTGTAAATAAATAAATAGGTTATATAACACCAAAGTCTTACATTGTCAAGACTTAAATATGTAAAGCAATGACAAATATAAAAATGAATATAAAAAACTTGCTTTAAGTAATAGCTTTATCAAGGTTGCAGCTAGTTCAGTAAATTAGTATTAGAAATAAAATTTTGTATTTTAAATTAACTTTCTTTAGTGTATATTAAATCAACAAAATAGTTGGATTTCGTTTATTAAGGGTAATGCTGTTATATTTAATATAAAAAGAATAGAATCCTTTAATAAAAGTATTAAATTACAAAAATTAATAATACAAGTAAAAAATTATAAACAAAGATAAAAAACAAACACAATTCAAAAATGCTGCATAAAAAAATACAAATTATAAATTGAGGTGAAAGTATTTACACACAAACTTAAAACTACAAATTATTTTTGTTTGATTAAAATACAATTTAAGTTTAATTTTTGTAATGATCAGATCGTAATTTATTGAGCTCAAATGCAATATGAAAACCAAATTTTTCTTGGACAAATTTGTTAATAGCTTTTATATCTTCAGGTGCTGAATGAGGAACTTCAGTAACTTTAATACTTTCAGTAAGTGGATCTATAAATTTTGTTTCCAATAATTTATAACCCCACAGTATAGTTATACCATTTTTGTTAAACAGCTAAATGTAAAATAGCTATACATAAATTTATTTAGTTATTCATGTTTTTAATTTGTTTAGTTTGTAAATAAATATTTTTCTAATTAAAAAAATATCAAGACTATTTTTTGAAGTATATAAAAGAGTTTAAAATTAATATATATCAAAATTTACCTCTATGAAGGAGTTCTTAAGAAGAAAGCAATCTTTATCAGTTGTATTACTTATCCACCCTTCTTTAAAATCTTCCCAAATATATTCTTTTAAACTAAGACAATAAAAAAAATAATCCAGTATTAGCTTTTGTAAATATAAAAACATAAAGCTACATATACAGTCTTGATTTACTTGCAATATAAAACACAGTAGCTAGAACAAATCTATATGGTTAGTACAAATAAATATTAAGATGAAAATTAGTATCCAGAATGATTCTAATAGTAAAGCAGTTTAAATATTTTTTACCTGAACCTTAAGGTTATTTCCCAGTTTTTTGAACCATTGTATAACTTGGAGATAATAATATCCTTTGTTTTCTTCCTATCAGCTTTAAACAAAAACAAGATTTTTATTTTTGTACTGATAATAAAATTGGTATTTATTAAAACACATTTATTATAACTTAACACAAATGTTTTTGCAAAATTAAAATGTTTTTGTATAAAATTACCACTGAATTTTTAATAGTCATACTTATACAATACATACTATCCACATTGATAATTTCTTTGACATGTCTTTCAAGAATGTAGTCATTATCATTTTCAGGCATTTTTCTAAAGCGATACAAACCAGTAACCTCGCATTGCTCTGTTAAACATTCCAATTTTTTAGGTAGATAATAGTTTGAAGATCCAAACCCAACATCTACTATCCAAATTTCATCATTTAGTATCACCTTAAATTAACATATATAAATTAATTATAATAGTAAATGACTTTTTCATGAATTTTAACATAAAAATTACTAATTAATATACACAGAAAGCATTTGCAAGATATATGATTGTACAAACCTTTAAAATCATATGATTAAATTTGGGATAAAAAATATCTTGTTTAGCACCTTTATAAACACTTCCTTCCAGAAAAGCAACATTATATCCAAGTTCCTTTAAAAACTCACCAAACATTACATTTAATTCATAGCAAAAACCGCCTCTATTTTCCTTTACCATAACTCTATATATATCATCAAGATCAAGAGATTTTCCAGGCCCACCAAATAAATCAAGTGTATCAAATGGAAAACTAAAGGCCTGATGTTCACATAATTTCCTTAAATTTTCCAAGTTTGGTTCTTTTGATCCATTATATTTTATACGTTTTAAGTATTCATCTACATTTACTATAGACATAATTTAATCAGTTATCTGTTGATGATAATATAGGTTATATTTAGATGGCATTAAATCTGAATAAGTGATAAATACATGAAACAACCATAATCTAATAATTTAAATTGCATATCACATAATAAAATAAATCAAAAAACTTTTAAAGCAGTAAGTATTAAAAATTAATTGAGATATTGGCATTATCAACACAACGTTAAAAAATAATTGCACATTATAAATTAGAAATCTAAAATTTTAAGTAAAGAGTTTAATCTTTAAAAAAATTAGATTTTAGTTTATCCAGTGTATGTGAAATCTTCATTCCAAACTTTTCTGTAATAAACTCTTTAAGTAAATCTAATTCTTGTGGTGTTCCATGAGGAATTTCTGTCACCTTTATCGTATTAGGAATTTGATCTTTAAAACTTCTTTCAATAAATTTGTATCCCCACAATGTGCGAGTGCCAGCTTCATTGCATAACTTAATTTGCTATTAAATATAGATCATGCTAGAATTAAAGTTCATTGTAACTTGTTGATAGCCTACTGTTTTTTTTTGTATATATAGTTATTCTCGATGTGGCAAGGTCGAATACGCGACCTAAACATAGAGTAACATCAGTTACTCTGACCCAGTATTGAGTTACCTTTAGCAGTTTGGGATATTATAGAGTACAATTGCCGGGTAATTATGCTGCTGGTTAAGTGCTGGCTCAGCAAGAGTTTATACCATTTTTAATCGAGGGCGCTACAGCATGAGAGCAGCAGGAATTGAACCCACAACCTCATTGTGATGTAGGAAGTGTTCTTACCACTACACCACGCTGCCGGTTAAACTGTGTTATTTATATATAACTTTCGTGTATGATTCTACCTACCCTCAAGTGGCAAGCCAAGTATTTGAAATTTATCATACATAACCTTTAAAAAAACAGAAAACTAGGCTTAGGTTAAACTTTGTAACACAACGTTGGACATTATATCAGCATTTATAAATTAAAAGAAGACATAGAAAAATGTCATACTGGCAATTTTGAAGAAGCATAAATAAATTTTTGCATGTTAAATTAGCCCAAAATTGCTAAAAACATACCTTCAGAATTGAGTTGTTTAATATAAAGTCTTTTTCATTTGTAGTATTATTAATCCAACCAACCTTAAAGTTTTCCCAATTGTATTCTTTAATGCTAAACATAAGTTACATTTTCTTTTAGAAAAAAATTTAAATTAACTGCAAATAATTTAAAGTTTTACATGATGTTTAAATGTTGCTAGGCGGACCTTATAATAACTAAACTAATTATGTATCTAAAACTAATTATGTTTAAACATCATACACTAAACATAAAAGAGTGCCAAAAAACATTGGTTTATGTTTGAAAGTAATAATGTGTTGATAAAACCACTTTGAATGCAACAAACCTAAATTTATATATAATTTTCCATTCCAATGTTCCATTACACAACTTAGAAATACATTCAATTTTTCTTTTTCCATCTATTTACAAATACAAAAAATAAAACTTGTAATTAAAAGGTATGTTACAAAAGGTCAACTTAAATCAAACCCGCAAAAAAGTCTAAATAAATTCACAAAATACATTGACAATTTACTAAGTTATTGTAGTAGATTATACTTACTTTCACTGTTAACTTTGTTCACACTTGTTTCTAGAATAAATTCATTGTTACAACCAGGCATTTCTCGAAACCGATATGTACCAGTAATCTCAGTTTGTTCTGTCAAACACTCTAGTCTTTTAGGCAAGTAAAAGTTGGGTTTACCAAATCCAACATCAACTATCCAAATTACACCTTCCAATTCTATCTTGAAATACATTTTTAAGGTACATGTTTAGTAAACCATTTCACATTATAAACTTTTTAAAGAATGATATAATAATATAACTGGGTAGAAATAGAATCTAAGGCATTAGCAATCCTCTGCTGTGTACAGACATGGCCAAATTTTGTATTTTTAAGAAAAGATATTTAGCTTATATTTTTACACAAGCATAGAATCCTGTAAATATAAACTTTTACCTTTAAAATCATGTGGTCAAAAGGTGGTGAAAAAATATCTTGCTTAGTTCCCTTATATACCCTTGCTTCAAGAAATGCAACATTATATCCTAGTCCTTTTAAAAACTCTCCAAAAAGTGCATTTAATTCATAGCAAAATCCACCTCTGTTCTCCTTCACTATGCTTTGATATATTTTATGAAGATCAAAAAATTTTCCAGGCCCACCAAATAGGTCAAGTGTATCAAAAGGAATATTCAACACTTGATGTTCACATAATTTCCTTAAATTTTCCAAGTTTGGTTCTTTTGACCCATTATATCTGATACGACTTATATATTCATCAACATTTACTATAGACATGATTTAATATAGTTTCCTGTTTAAAGAAAAAAAAATAATCATGACACCACAGCTAAGTATAAGTAAACAGAAAGTGTGAAATAATAATAATTTTTAAATTGCACTAATATATAAACAAAAAATCTTTTTTCAGCAATATTATTTTAAAGTTAGTTACATTAATTAAAATTTTAATAAATTCTTTAAGTAAATTCAATTCTTCAGGTGTTCCAATTGAAATTTTTGATCTTTAAATTTTTCTTTAATAAATTTGTATCCCTTTAATAAAACGGCACCATTTTTACACTGTAACTAAAAGTTTGCTGTTAAAGTTTAGTATATACCTTAACTTTTATAGTCTTTAAGGCTAGTTGGGTTTAGTTCTTCAGATCTGTTGTTCTTTATTCTTGACAATATTCACCAACATTTTTAATATTTTTCATATATTCCTTTATCTTATAAAATATTAAGACTCTAAAAATAATTCATTTTACAATTGAGGCTTTCTAGTAATAAGAGTATTACATAAATTACAATTCAATTTTAAAGGTTAAACATGAAAATTAAATGTAAGATAACAATGCATACATAATAAGGTAACAAATGCCAGAAACATCTTAAATACTAAATTAAATCCCAGATTTTATCAGTTACAATGGTTGGACATAGAAATTAAATGTACAGTAATTGCATGTGTAATAAGGTAACCAATGCATAGAAAGAAATAGCCAGTGCATACATAATGAGGTAGAAAGCTTAAATTTTAGGTTAATTTTATAAAAAAATTAGAATAATTTTACAAATCAGTGATTAAACATTTAAAAAAATAACAATTCATGCATATAAAGTAATTATAAAAATAAAGTAATTACAAAACCTAACAATCAACCTAAAAACTTATACCCTTTA
Organism: Corella eumyota; assembly: GCF_963082875.1. Classification (NCBI taxonomy): domain Eukaryota; kingdom Metazoa; phylum Chordata; class Ascidiacea; order Phlebobranchia; family Corellidae; genus Corella; species Corella eumyota. The sequence goes on from NC_137491.1 coordinate 9,891,567, forward strand.
AACAGAATTAATTAAATTAATAAAAATGATTCCCAAAATACTTCTATTCACCCCCTAAAATTTTTATATCTACTATCTATTTTCTTAAATGGATAGATCTCAAATTGTTGAGCTTAAATTTCAGAGTGATTCCAAATTTGGAACGAATCAAATCCAAAAGAGCTTTTTCATCATCCAAAGTAGAATGTGGGATCTCAGTAATTCTTCTTTTCTCCGTTGTTGAATCGACAAATTCAATTTCCAGAAAATTGTAGCCCCACAAAACATTACCACCATTTTGATGAAATACCTGTTACAAATATATAATAAGTTACCATTACTTTCCAATTTTAATCTTTAAATATTAATTACCTTTTTTTATTTTTTAAATATTTTTTTCCAGAAATTAAAATAAAAAAAGAGACAATAATTTATGATTGGTAATAAGATAATCTTATTCCTAAATAAAAAGGCAAGCTAAAATTATCCTACAAATATTAACTATTCAATAGTTACCACTGTTAACTATATTTTATATATTAGCTACTTATATTCAATAATATGTTTTTCGAGTTAAAATATGTACATACATGCAATTCTTGGCATTTTTATCCTCTTCAAATAAACTTCTTTTTTAGTATGTAATAATACTTACTGAAAGAAATGAGTTTCCCATAATGTAACTATCAGGGTCATCTAAATGTCCATCCCAACCTTCTTTGAAATCTTCCCAAGTATGCTCTTTTGTACTTAAACATTTAACAGAAAATTAAAACTTCAATAAAAAGGCTATAAAATTTAAACCATATATTTTATATATTGTCTTCACTATTTTCTTATTTAAATATACCATGAAACCATTAAACTTAAATTGTAAATAAAAATTCTACAAGAAATAAAGAGTTGTAATTCGTTAAAAATTTAAACGTTAAGACAACCAATATTCTTAATTTTTACACAATATACCTGAATTTTTGTATAATAATCCATTCTTCTGATTGATTTAGAAATTTTGATAAGTTCTGCCTCTTTACATCCAGTTTTTTGCCACCTATAAAATGAAAAAAATTTCATGTTCTTTTAGAAATAAAGCCAAAAATTTTTTGATATTTATTTACAGAATATAAAACTTGGATTTTAATTTGATTAATTTACTTACTATCCATATTATACATGGTTTTTACATGTTTCTCTTGTAAATAAATAACCTTAGAACCAGGCAATAATCGAAAGCGATAGGTACCAGTAATATCACTTTGTTCTGTTGAACACTCAAATTTTTTTGGCAAATAGTAAGACTGTGCACCATAACCAACATCTACTATCCAAACTTCATCATTCAATTTAACCTTAATAAAAACAGTTATAATTTTGTCAACAACATTTAGTAAGTGTTTTCACTGTTTTAAGTTATATATCTTGTATCTTTTTTAAAGATATTTATTCTAGAAAAAACACTAATTTTACAGCCTAAACATACTGTTTTAATACCCTAGGCTAGTTCTATAATAATTTACTTAAGTGATATAGACCCAAAATAGACTATTTACCTATTATTTGAAACACATAAAATAAAGTAATAGGATAAAAAGAACCTATACCTTCAGTAACATATGATTAAATGGAAATGCAAAGTTGTCATTGTCCAAATAGTAATTTCCTTCCAAGAAAGCAACATCATAACCAAATTCTTTTAAAAACTCCCCAAAAATAACATTTAACTCATAACAAAATCCGCCTCTATTTTCCTTCACCATAACTCTGTATATATAATGAAGATCAAATGATTTTCCAGGCCCGCCAAATAGGTCAAGTGTATCAGTAGGTATGTTCATTACTTGATGTTCACATAATTTCATTAAATTCTCCAAATTTGGCTCTTTTGATCCATTGTATTTTATACGATGTAAATATTCATTTACATCCACAATTTTCATGATTACTTTTGTTTAAATAAAACCTAGGATAATAAAAAGCATGTAAAATGTAATAAATGCAATGTTAGGTAACATATGTATTTTAAGAGGTATTAAAACAAATGTGTTTAAGGCATGTATACAATTATAAAAATTTCTTTAAAAAAAATTTCATTTATTTCGTATTAAAAAACCTCTTTTTTTTCTAATAACTTTTCAGGTCCACTAAATAAGTTAAGTGTATTAGTACTAATATTTATTGCTTGATATTTACAATTTTTTTTAAGTTTGGTTCTTTAGATTCATTATATTTTAAACATTTATATAGGGCCCTACTAATTACCAAACAGAACCACCCCACTTATATTTTTGTTCTGTGTGGTAATGTATTGTCCTTTATGACTGAACGACCTGTGTGTCAGTGTTTGGTAATTAATAGAACCCTTTTTTTATACTCAACATTTACATTCGTATTGCATAAAATTTAATCAATATTGCATAAAATTTAATCAATGAAGTAGGTAAAAATTGCATGCTTACGTGTCATGCGATAACAGCACTTGTTTTTTTAGTAGGCCCCGTCATCTGGTTTTAAGTCACAGAAAGCACGTTTATAATTTGTAATCACATTGCAAAGTAAAATGAAATCGTTTGGGGAAGTTTCCCTAATAAGAAATTTTTTTTATAAATATTTATTTATCCTCGATGAAGAAAAGCTAAACTGGTGTAATGCCTTATGATAAGCTTGCTAGTTGTTTATTGAACTAAGTATAAACATATTGTTTTACTTTCTACCACATAAAATGGGTGGGATTATAAACCAGGCTCTCATGTATCGATAACTAATGTCTTTAAGTCCTTTCATCACAATACTAAACTGTTATTTTTTTTAATTAACAAGTTATCTTAACATACTTTAGAAATAAAAATTGTTTATTTTATGACTAATTAGACCTACATAAAATAAACTAATACAAACACCGGCCTACGTTTTGAACTAGTACAAACACAGGCCTACGTTTTGTTTTTGATCGAATAACTTTCAAAAATCTTGGTAAAAAAATCGGATAGAACTCAGGATATAGACATAAATAAAGCTAATAATATTCCCTTTATTACAAGCGCAAGCAATATTTATTAATATTAACAATTAAACTATTTTATAATGTTGTTTAAAGAAATTTTATTTCTAAAATAAATTAGGTCATATTAATCTAGTATTAAAAATAAATAGAAATAATAAAAACAAAAATCTAACTAGAAAAAAACAATAATAATTTGTGTTATAATTTTTTTTAGTACTATATAATTTTTAAATGATAGCTAATACAGTGGGCATTATGAACTTTAGTGATTATTTATTTTCCATTGTCAATTGCCATGGCTAAGGCACTTCTGCATGGTAGATAAACCTAAAAGTAAAATATTTAAAATAAAAAAAATTATTGGTGGCAATTACAAAAATTTTCATAACAAAAAAATATTTTAGCAAAGGCCAACTACAAAGCCTTAGTAAGGAAAAAATTAATTTAAAAATAAAAAAATTATAAAGTTTAAAATACAAACCATCATAGAATTATTTCTATTATCCCAATGATTATTCTCTGTGAAAAATCTCGTTGATTTTTCATTTCTACCATGACCACCAAACTCTTTCTCATCTGTGTCCAATATAATCTTGTATCTAAAAAATTAAAATATTAAATATCTGGAAAGTCAAAAAATAAAATATATTATCCTGGGTTGAATTTCTCGCCCTTTTATGCTGTTGCCCCTTGAGTAAGGCTCTTTAAATGAAATGAACCCATGCCAAGCCAAAAACTAATCGGCAGGTTAAATACCTGGCAATTTTAACTAATATTATTCTAAAATGTCATATGGTACTCCGGGCCGGAGTATTTAAATTAAGTCAGAGTATTTAAATTGGCCCTATGTATACACAAACAGGTCACCCTACCCATATCAACGAAAAAATATACAAAAAATTAAAAATTTAATTTAAAACAAAAATGACAAAAAAATGTTATTATATAAATTGCTTAATTAAAAAAAAGGAAGTATTTTTTTTACCTTCCTGGTTTATCCACCCCCACTTTGTATCCAGTGTAACTTTTAGTTGGGTGAAAGTTAAACAAAAATAAAACATTAGCTCGCTCAAACACAACTACTTTGTCACTTTCATGTTTTCTGCTTACATAGGCCTATAAAAACATTGTTAGTAAACAATTAATTTAAACACATTTTAGATGCATTTTTTTCCTAAATTTTAATTTTTAAAAAAGCAACCCTATCTTCTTACTTTGGCATAGTCTAAGGACAAATTTGCAAGTACTGTATATTGTTGGTCATTTAATATTAACTGTTTATTACCAGGCAATTATTTTTCAAACTTAAGTGGGAACTGCCGGGAAAAACAACTTGGCATACCAGCAAAAGAAATATCAGGTATTACCATGACATGTTTTAGCAACCCCAATAATACACAAAATTTACCAAAAGTTAACATTTTAATATACACTCTTCTACAGCATATAAATACCTGAGGTGAATTGAGCCAACCATATTTCTCTTCTGCATGCTGCATGGCCACATCAAATCGAAACAAGAACTTATATCTTAAGTTTTCATCATCAATAAGATGAAATTGTCGTCTAGCATAATGGTAACTTGAGTTGTTGCCAGCTCTTGGGAAATCCAACCACTCGGGGTGACCAAATTCATTACCTTAAAAAAATTAAAAAGTGTTAAAATTATTATCCGGTAGTGTGGTTAAGCGGTCATGGCAGCGGATTACGAGCCAAACGGTTTCAGGTTCGAGCCGCACCATTGCCACTATGACTCTTGAGCCCGGCGTTTATGGATAGCTTATACACATCACAATATCACACCCCTACCTAATAAAAAAAATATATATGGAAAAAATGGATAAAAAAAAAGGTTTAAATTATTCGTTAACTAAAACTAACTCCATTTCAATCTGTTAAAACTGACTAACAATGTATCCTTTAAGAGCATATGGTAAACTCTATTGACACAAGAAAGTTTTAACAACTTCCCTTAATGTAATACATATGTAAAAACATTGTCAACTTCTAATATACATATACATAATATGTGTTCAAGTTTTTTTTTAAAACTTTACAATATAATGACACATTAATCATTCATTTTAGCCACATAAGCAAAAAATATAATTTAACTAATTTTAAAGGTTTTTTATGAAACTAAACATAAATAAATTTAAATATACCTAATGTTATTTATTTTTATTTACCAATATTGCTATGATAAATAAAATTTATTTAAATTTGTATCTATTGTATTTTCAAAGTTAAACTTAATAAACAAATAATTTATTTACCAATAAAGTTGAGATATCCTTCACCCCCTAAACCATGAGTGATAAACCGAATCATTTTATGAAGAGCTAATCCTCGATCGATGACATCACTTCGATGAGTCATGGTCGACATATTTGTGTACATTTCTTTATCCATCAACCAGAATGCCAAAGTCTTGTCACCAACCAATGCCTAAAAAAATTGTTTCACAAAAAAATGAAATTGTAAAAAAAGGTAAACTTGTAAGGCTAATTATATGGTACCATTTGTAAACTATAATAATACTTTATACCAGAAGCAGATGTATTTATCTATTTTGTTAAATTTTTAGTTAAAAATGTTTTAGCTTAAAATTTTTACTATTTTGATTTTTTGTAATAAATTTTTACTTGGTCATGGCTCTCAGCGTATGCAATACATTTCTCCCCATGCCTTCTGTTAATTAAAGTGTGAACTATATTCCCCAAGTTCCAATCTTCATCTGATTGCTCTTTTAAAATCTGTAAAAATGAAGAATTATTAACATTTTTAAAGTTGCCTTCAAAAAAATTTAAAAAAAGTAATAGTTGTTTTTAAGTTTTTTTGTCCTCTTTTTTAGTGCCTTAGGTCCTAGGTTTAATTTCTGATGCTGCCAAAACTTAAAAGTTTTAAGTAAAATAGCAAAAATTATGCACCTGCCATGCCTACAGAGAACCAACCAAGCTAACTTCAATACCAGAATGCAAGAATAGCCTTTTTTAATAAAAAATTTTAACGTAACCAGTTAGAAAATTACCTTAATCCACTTATCAGGAATAGCCATAGCTAACCTGTAATCAAACCCCACACCTCCTTCATCAACTGGTCTACACATACCTGGCATACCAGAGACATCCTTAATAAAAATAAATTGTTTCAAAAATTTTAAATTGGTTTTAATTTCATATTTAAAAAAAAAAATCATATTATTAAAAAAGCTTGAATACTTCTTTAAACTATTGCACAAAGTTAATTTTTAATGACCAACTAATAAAGCACAACTTTTAAAACCTATTTATTCTAAATAAATAAGTATAATATTTACATAAAAAATTAACTGTTATTTACCTCGGCAATGGTGATAATATTAGGGTACAGATTTTTAAGAATATCGTTAGATAGCATAAGATAAACGATCGATTCCAAATCCATTTGTAAACCAAAATATTCGTTGTAATCACCAGAAAAGCCCCGGGCTATCATAAAAAAGGTAAACTCATTGTTTTAAATGTCACAAGCATGTAGCATACACTCATATAGTCGTAAGGCAGTCAACAGTAATTTAATCATAAGTAAAAAAAATTAAAAAAGTTAAAAATTAATTACACCATTGCCAAAGTTAACAAATTTTATAAAAAAAGTGTAAGTGTAAATATACTGTATGGAAAAAACATGTTTTATATATTTTCTGTATTTACTTATTGCATGGTCATGGTACAGCATTGAAGTGACCCCATCAAATCTGAATCCATCAAACATATATTCATCCATGTACCATCTCAAGTTGGACAGCAAAAACCTTAACACTTCCCAACTATATTTAACATAAACATTAAAGAAATATAAGACATTTGAAGTATATACATTATCCAGCTAAAAGTTTACATAGCAAAAAATTGTAATTATTTTTATCCATAAATTACCTAATTTAAAGCATAGTTTTATACCTAAATTAAAAATAATTAGTAAACGTGGCTTCAAATGATCCAAAATTATAGTTTAACTATTTACAAATAAATCAATGCCAAACAAAGCTAAGTTATCTTTTAAAAAAATAAAGTTCACCATTAGCCAATACTAATAAGAAAAATTATTAAAAGATTTTTTTTCTATTTTAAAATCAAAACATTTTCTCACCTAGAGTAATTGAAGAGTCTACTGTCCCACATGCTATGTGTACCCCTTCCCCCTGAATGAAAATAACAAGAATCTGTTCCATCAAACATATTCAATCCATCCAAAACATTCTTGCAAGCATGACTGTGAACTACATCCAATAAAACATACAACCCCATTCCATGTGCAACGTCAATAAGTTGTTTTAGTTCATCTGGGGTTCCATATCGACTACAACATCAAAAATCATTTTATGGTGGTTAAAATACCGAAAACATCACATTTGGTTTTAATAATAATAAATTATTTTTTTTATTAAAAAATGCCTAAAAAGTGCAATCGTTAAGATAGAGTTTTGCATAGAGAACTGTGTTTTTACTGTTACTTCTATTAAAAACCCATTTTTATTTTTAATATAATAATCAAATTTTTCTGTAGTTAATTATAAAGTTATGTTTTTAGCTATATTAGCACGTGGAACTGTCCATATTCACCTGGAAGCGGCAAAAAAGCTTGTTACTTGGTACCCAAAACTTGCATAATATGCATGCTCCATAATTGCCATGAGTTGAACGCAGTTGTACCCAAGTTCCTTGATTTTGGGCAAGACGTTTTGAGTAAAATGGGAATAAGATGCAACTTTTCCTTCATGTGATGAAATACCAACATGAGCTTCGTAAATACGAACACTGGTTGGCTTCTTTGGTCTTTGATTTTTAAACTAAAACATACAGTTTTAAATAACTTAAAATTAAAAAGCGTTAAATGGTAAGTATTTAATATTCCAAATTTAAAATCTGACATTATTTTAAAAAGTTGTTTATTAAATAAAACTAATTTTTTTTGTCACATTTGTTTATCTCAATGTGGGAAGATCGACTTCTCGGCCTTAACATAGACCAGCATTTGCTACCCCAACCCAATCTAAAGTTGTCTTTGGCAGTTTGGGATATTATAGATTATAATGGTCTGCTGAATAAGTATTGGCTTTGCAGGAGTTTTATGCAAACTGATTTGTGTTCACCCAAACTGATACAAAAAGCTCAAATCTAAATAATTGTATTTAATGAATCCTATTCCCAGTTTTATCATTATCCTTAACTTTTATAAAGAAGCAATAAAAAACTAATTTACAAAAGTTGATAATGTATATATATAACAATTTAAACTAAGAAAAATTTTAATTGAGTTTTACCCTGAACTTATGTTCTGGGTTCCAGAATATCCATTTATAAGTTCCATGTCCATCTCTCTGTATAACATAAGTTGCCCATGGTGAAATTCTTTCCAGGTATTCATCATTTTGGGATTGTATAACCAGCTGTAAAGGATATACAAACTTTGAGTTCAACAAATAATAAATTAATTTTATTAAGTTAAATAGTCAATAACCTGCCCTACGTTTGGCCCTTTAATTGTTGTTATATGGTCACAACTCGCAACTAATGTTTCCTGCGCACCACTTACAACTATACAGATCATAAAATGCCTTAACATCAAATGGCATTGGCATAGGTTAGTTTAAAACAGCATAGGTTGAGTGATCTTTCGACCAAAAAGAAAAACTTGGGCTTGGTTAACTTGTTTTTTTTTTTTTATTTTAAAATTTAAGAAATAGATAGGCTATATATATACACGTTTCATTTTTACCATTATTTCACTTTCTTGCTCAATTGGACATCTTCCATCAGGTCGAACTGGTATGTTAAGTTCCCATTTACTAAAATCCTTTTTCTCAAATGCATACTGGCGCTTGTCCCAGTTGTCTTAAACAAAAAAATGCAAATAAATACAAAGATAAAAATTCAAAATGTTCTCGTGTAAATATTAAACAAAATAAAGCCAAAATTTTAACAAAAATATAGTTAAAAATAGTCGATTGATTATTTTACTTACTAAAAGCCCCGCAAAGATAAATTGCTTTTGCTCCTGGGGCCCATTCTCTACAGAATATTCCTCCTTCTGGAGTGGCTCGAATCCCAAACTCCCTAAACCCTTGGGTAAACTTGTTTAACCCTTCGGCTTTTTCGATCCGCTCTTTAGTTTTCTCAAACAATGCATATCTATAAAAAATAAATTGTTAAAAACATAAAAGGATTTAAAATTAAAAACCATAATTTATATTTAGCTGTAATTACACAGAATATATTAAATAAGTTTACGGTTTTTAAGCATTTTATAACCACTATAAAAATAAGAATTTTTGGATCTCTATTAGTTACGCACGCCCTACATAAACAGGGCGTGTAACCAAAATGCGGCACATGTAATTAAACAAAGAGGTTGCATAAATTAAACCCTTACCCTAACCCTCACCTATTCAGTTTACACATTAACACATCTGACTCGTAAAGTGGACTTAGTTATACTCATTAAAACATATTTTAAGTAATTTTTAATGTCTGGTTGAACAATTGCCATACTTAGGTTATAACGCCTTGTTAAATTCGGCCGTGCGAAAGTAATAGAGATCCGAATTTTTTAGGAAAATTAACCTTCTTTTTAGATCGCTTTCAAAGCTTCTAACATGAGGATCTACCTCATAAAACTTATTTAAGTTTGGAATAACAACATTTTCAAAATCCATGCTGTCACCACAGTCCATTCTTTATTTTTATTAATCCACAATCTAAAGACTAAAAGCTACACAAATGTGGAAATTTTTAAAAGTCGAAAATTTAACACTATTCAGCTATTAGACTAATTTGTTAAAATTCTTAATTTGTTGCTGTCTGTCTTTAGAGCGCAATTTAACTGCTTTCTAGCTACATTCAGCTTTATGGTTTATAATATTAACAGTTATACACTTAAAGAATACATTCGGAACTTTACAAAAATCTCCCACAGTCTAAACGTTTTATTTAAAATAAAATTTGCAAGGTTGCAGTTTTTAAAACCACGCATCCCTTAGGGGATTTCCCCGTTTAATTCAAATTTTATCATCACGCTTAGCCGATTAAATTTATTAAAACAAATTAAAATGTATTTTAGTTCTATAATCTGTATGTTGTTATATTACTTTCAAAGGAATAAAAAAATTAGATTTAATTAAAGTGTCCTGACTAGCATAAAATAAATATGTTTATAGGTCCTGGGCAATGATCGTATATACGATCATTGTCCTGGGGCATCTGTATCGGGCCTGGGTCAATTATATGAGACCCAAGGAGCTTTTAAGATACCCAGTGTATCTATTGTATATTCAACAACATTGCTTTTAATTTATTAAACAAGCTTGACCTTTTTCTACTACAAAATAGTTTTTACTTAAAAATTTAAGAATAATTATATTTTTTATGTAAATAAGATGTTTTAAAAAAATACTGTTATATTTTATTCAATGTGTTCACAAATTATTTAAAAAAATGTGGTCATTTAACATATTAACCAAAATTCTATAACCTAAAAAATATAAAAAACATCGGGTAAAACTACATTTTTGGGAAATTTTTTTTTATGAAAACCGCAATTTTGGTAAAAGTAGGTTTCAATAAATAAGTTAAAAGGGTAAATTAATTAACAAAGCTTGTCACGTTTACAAGACCAGGGGTCGAAAACATAGTGTTTTCAAGTGATAAAACATTAAAAATAATTTGTTAATTAACCGTAATTTAACAAAAATGTCACGAAATATGCAATAATTAACATATTTTCGTGTCAAGTTTTGTAGTAGACTAAATTTAAACTAGAAATTAGCAGAATAATTTACTTTTATGATGAAAATAACTTTTTGATCGATCTGTGAAATGTTATGTACGAAATCATGTAAACTTATCAAATTTAGAGATAATGGATTACGTCAATTAGTTAATATAGCGTTATTCAGTAAACCTTTCTTTACATATCATTACATGACGCATTTAAGTTAGATTTTCGCAAATTAAAATCCAAAATATTAAATAAAGTGCGCATTTGCTTTTAAATTAATTTTTAAAATATTGTGTAGGTGCACGACTTTACCTTGAGGCAATTGTGAAAATAAATGTTTTTTTTGATTGAGTCATAAATTTATAACTAAGAAAGAATGGCAAAAATAAGTGGGTTTTGTTTTTTGTTATTACTGTTTTTTGCAGTAAATCTGAAATCAGCATTCAGCCAAAGTAAGTTGATGTTTTAAATATAAGGTTTTATTTTTTTTTTAAACAGTATTTTACAATAAACAATTATATTTAATTAACATATTTAAAGAATGTTAATTAAAGCAAAAAAATAGTTAAAAACATGAAAAATTAAGAATAGAATAATAATCGAATTCTATAAAGTTGGAAACAAAAATATAAATTAAATTCCAAAAAACGTTTATTGTTTCACATCAAATCACATTATATTTTATTAAGTTAATTTTAATTATGGGTTTTATTTAGGTTTATGTCAGGACAGGCTATCAAAGAACGAATGCGATGTACTGGTGCGGGGAGGATCGTGCGTGTCAAACAGACTCACTATGCTAATCACGTGCGCAGAGTCTTGCAATTTCTGTAACTCAAGATCGGGTAGGTATAAACAGTAAGGCCGTATATAGTTTAAGCAGAAGTGTATTAATGTATAAATCAAACATAATGTCTGTTTAAACTCTAAGTTTAAATGTGTTATAACACATTTCTTACACAGATTATGAATCAACATGAACTAAGAATGCTACTGAAGTAACTTTTAAATCAATAAATATTATATTTAAATGTGTTATATAGGTGGGGCGGTATGTCAAGATGTGGATGCCTCGTTATGCGATAGTTATTTTCGATTAAATTTGTGTGAGACTTTTAAAAGTTCAATTGAAGGAATATGCAGGCGCACTTGTAACTGGTGCTCAAATACAGGTTAAGTTTTACTTATATTTACATTTAACGCTCGTACTAACTAACCAATTATTCTAACTTAAAGATTATATTTCAATGTACATTAGCATTATTTTAATAAATAATAAATAAATTATAAAAATATTTTTACAACCTTCTATTAACCCTCTGGTTAATTTATATACATTGATTAAAATATTTTTAAATCGATGTTTAAACGACAATGTTTACTTTAAATTGTTAGCTTTTTTTTAAATAACGTACAAGAAATGTTTAACATAATGCCATTATTTAAAAAAAAACTTGAAAATTTTTGTCAAATTAAAATTTTTTGCTATTTTGTCCAGGTCGATGGTTACCGTGGGGACAATGGAGTAGATGTACAACAAGTTGTGGATCTGGAAGTACTGAAAGACGAAGAAGATGTAGCACTGGGAGAGTCTTGGATTGTGGAGTTGAGTCTGACAGACAAGTCAAAACATGCAATCTTGAGCCATGCAGAAGTATATTAACATGCTTAATGTTTTATTTTTTCAATTTTTTATAACGAGCAGAGAAATAATTCGTTATTGACAGTCTATAAAATTTGTTATTTTATCTGCTAAGGTATGTTGCAATGAGTGGTATTTAAACCACAAACCATTGCAGCCTTTACAAAGTGTTAAACAAACCAAAAATTTAACTTATATTCATAATATAGTAATTAAATTTCTTTAAAAAAGTTGTATGTTAACAGCTCGAGTTTTAAGATATAGTGATTGGAGTTTGTGGTCATCATGTTCAAACATATGTGGCGATGGAACCGAAACAAGAACAAGAAGATGTTTATTCAGAGAATCTGGTTACCCTCAAAGTTCCTGTAGCAGACGAACTAGTGATATTAGAAGCTGTGTCGGACGTAACTGTCGTAAGTCACAGTGTCATTCTTAAAACGTTATGCTACATTGACACTCTATAATCGCTTACCATTTTGTTTTGCATTTTAGCTAACTGGAATTCTTGGGGTAGTTGGGGACAATGTAGCAGTGTTTGTGGGGAAGCTAGCTTTACAACCCGGCGCAGAGCTTGTAATACGGGTCGATCTTCTGATTGTGGAACAACAAACGTTGATAATAAACAGTGTCCATTTGTGCAATGTGCACGTAAGTATTACAGCACAAATTTTAGGATTTCATGACTACGGTTTAAAACTTGTATAAGTTACCATAATACAGCCAAAATATTTATTTTTAAATTTATTTTACTATTTACACTCACTTTAAGTTACTCAACCATGCTGTTTTTTTCAAGTCAATTATGATACAAAGCCCAAGAAGTTATATGTATTACTTAAAACTAAATTTTTTTGATTTTATGTAACCTATAGCTACTTGGAATTCATGGGAAAGCTGGGGAGAATGCAGTAGACCTTGCGGGGAAAATACTTTCTCAACCCGGCGTAGAAGTTGTAGTACTGGCCGAGCTGCTGATTGCGGAATTCTTGATAATCAAAGTAAACCATGTCCAGTGGTACAATGCCCACGTAAGTAAAACTATAAGTTTAACAATTAAAAAATTAAGTATTTTTATTTTTTTTAAAAGTTTATCATACCGCAGCATTTTATAGCCTATACCATTCATATAGTTTAAACTAGGTTTATATAATCAAGCGTTTGGTTATTTTTAAATCGTTTCACGTAATTTAGCTTCTTGGAATTCATGGGGATCGTGGACAAAATGCTCAAAGACTTGCGGAGAAGTTGGTTACAAAACCCGCGAGCGAACTTGCGACAGTGACCAAACATCTAATTGTGGAACTTTTAACTTAGATCATGAAGAGTGCGAGTTCATGGAATGTGGTCGTAAGTTACTATTTAAATTAGAGTTTATTATTTAATGAAAAAAATACCTTTACCTTTTAAAAAATATTTTAGTTAAATCACAAGGATTTAAAATTTGTCTAAAATTTGCCGTATTCTGTTGTTTATTAAAAAAAAGTTTAGTAATCGATTGCTTTAAAAGTAATGACACACCGGTCGAATGACTTGACCTTTAAAAAATTTCACGCACCTTAACGCATTAGTTAAATGACCTTGGCCGCAGGCGTAAAGTTTTTAGAGCATTTATATATAAACCTGTCAAAACATAAGCATTTCAATCCTATCTTAACAAATTTAAATCCATAATAGCTACAACTGGGTTATGGTTGTCTTGGAATTCTTGGTCAAGATGTGATAAAACCTGTGGCTATGCCCTCCGTTTAAGAAGTAGAAAATGTTCAACTGGCCAAACTAATGATTGTGGCCTTTTCCATACTGATGGAAAACAATGCGACGTGGTGGAATGTTCTGGTAAGTTTATTTGACTTTAGATTCAAGTTGTTAATGAAAAACGTTGCACACTTGAACCTTGCATACAAATTTGGATAATAGAAAATAAACGCAAACATTTTAATTTGTGCGCCTATTTCTGAATTTATTTACCAATGGTTAAAATTTGCCGATTTTTGATATTATTTTATTTTAGCATTTGAAGCTATGTCAAACCTGCCTGACAGTGTTAGAAAATCGTTTGTGAAAACAATAATTTAGCACCAACAAACTAAGCGAAACCCTATAGGCAAAGCTATAATTAATATTTATTAACTTTTTAAAATTTTTGCAAGTTGGCGTTGCTTTTTAAATTACCTTCCTTATTAAACTATCTATATTTAAAGATCAAGTACCCGGCTGGACCAGTTGGGAAACATGGACACAATGTACGAGACCTTGTGGTTCAGGAATTAGAACCAGGTCGAGGACTTGTAGTTCTGGAAGGAATGGGGATTGTGGCTCACAAGCTACTTTAACAGAAAATTGCAACATTCAATCATGCACCCAGGGTATGAAAAATGCATTTTAAAAGCACAAAAAGTACAAAAAACAATTAAAACTTAATATATAATAACTTATTTACCAAACTAAATCATGTAGGACTTAAATTTTGGTAATTTAGCAATGAGGGTATAAAAGTTAAATATTAACTACATTCTAAAACCACCAAAACTACAAAAATGCGACTTAAACTTTAAGCATATGTCTGCAATCTTTTTTACTAAACTAAATTAGAGTTTCTTACTTAAGTTTTTGTAATTTTAGCTCAAGCAGCAACTTGGGCAGATTGGAGTTCGTGGGGGAGTTGTGACCAATCATGTGGACAAGGGAGGCAGACTCGTGACCGATTATGCACCAGCGGAAGACTTTCTGATTGCGGAAGTTTTAATGTCGATTCCAGAGATTGTTTTATTCGATCTTGTAATGGTAATTTAAGCATTTGTCGTAGCGAAATTTGCTTGCTCAGTAGGAGTTAATGCCGTTTATATAGTCCTTACTTAGGAGGCGTTACAGTATAAGAGCAGTGGGGATTAAACCCAAGACCTCATAGTGAAGTAGCAAGTGTTCTTACCACTACACCACGCTGCCCGTTAATCTTGAAGGCTTTCAGGAAATTTAATATTAATTCCCGCTTTGGACAAAAACAATTATAGAGTTGTTACAAAACATAACTAGTTTTAATTCCTTTAAAATTGTGAACCAATTTTAATTTTAGGTCAAGCAGCAACTTGGGCAGATTGGAGTTCGTGGGGGAGTTGTGACCAAACATGTGGACAAGGGAGGCAGACTCGTGACCGATTATGCAACGGTGGAAGACTTTCAGATTGTGGAAGTTTTAATGTCGATTCTAGAGATTGTTTTATTCGATCTTGTAATGGTAATTTAAGCATTGATATAAAAAGTAAAAATTTGTCTGTAGTTTAGACAAAAATATCAACGTTATTAAACAATTTAAAAAAACTAGCAAATTTTTAACCCATCATAAAATTCCAAAAGCTATACCTTTCGTATTAAGATAAGCCTAAAACATAAAAAGTTTGTAGATCCTAATTAATCGTCATAGTCATGTGATTGTTACGTAACAATAGGCCCGACATGGAACCAATGGACTGCATGGGGTCAATGTAGTCATCAGTGTGGAGGTGGCTCAAGAACAAGAACGAGGGGTTGTAGTACAGGAAATAACAGAGATTGTGGAACCACAAACAGCCAGTCGGACCCCTGTAACTTACAACAGTGCTCGCAAGGTAAAAAAAGATCATTTTAAATTTTGTTACAAACTGATCAATTCATATATAATGTAGCTTGGTAGATATATTTGTGTGTCCAATATATAGGCTAAGATTATAAATAAAATTTTGTTTGTGGTTTACTAATTGCCATTATACTATGACAACCAAAATGCCGTTGGGACGGTCTATCGAGTAGGTATGGTCTAATTAATGCAGTAAAAACGTAACGACCGTATTTAGAATATTCCATCACATCTTACTAAGATTGAACTTATTCATGAAGCAGTCTATTTTTGGGTATAAACTTTTTTGTTTACTCAATTTAGGCGGTCCTAATTGGTTAACTTGGAACCAATGGAGTCGTTGTACAAAGTCGTGCGGAGATGGAACCCGGACCAGGTCTCGGAGATGTAATAGAGGGCAAAACAGGGAATGCGGAACGGAAGAAGAAGCGAGGCAAACTTGGGTGTGCAACAGCAACGTGTGTCCATTTAGTAAGTTAACATAATCATGAAATTTTAATGAAAAATTTGGAAGAATTAAAAAACAATTTGTAAATTTAGTTTACTATAATTTTATTCTTTAAAAAATGGTTCTTTTGATTCGTTTGTTTTTACACAATTATCGTTATATTAAGCTGCATAATAAAAAAAAAACTAAATTATTATTAAACTTTTTCTTTTTCATTAGGTTATCAATGGTTTGATTGGACGCAGTGGACTTCCTGTTCAAAGCCATGCGGGGGCGGAACACAACAAAGAAGTAGAAGTTGTCCAACCGGTAGAAATGAAGATTGTGGAGACCTTTTTTTTCAAAACTGGAAATGTAATATAGAAGAATGTCCCCGCACAGGTGAAAAATATTTCCAAAACAGCCAACATATAATTAAATAAAGTACAATCAACTAAGATTTCGGTAGGAAATAATAATACTGAACAGTTGTGCGTTAATGTACCGGTAATACAATATACCAATGATCTATTTTTTTGTTTTATGTTAAGTATGGAACAGTTGGAACAGTTGGGGTCAATGTAGTGCAACTTGTGGTGCCGGCAACCGGATTCGAACTCGAACATGTGGATCAGGAAACAATAATGATTGTACTGGGTCTTCAACTGAAAACCAAAGATGTTCAAGTCAAGATTGTCCAAGTAATCATAAATTTTGCAATGCTATTGAAATTATTGGCTACGAAGAATTTTACCGGCAGCGTGGTGTAGTGGTAAGAACACTTACTATACCACATGAGGTCGTGGGTTTAATCACCACGTCTGTTATGCTGTAGCGCCCTTGAGTAAGGCGCTATAAATGGTATAAACTACCGCTGAGGTAGCACTTAATCAGCAGCATAATTATCGGGCAATTATAATTTATAATATCCCAAACTGCCACAGTCAACTCGAGACTGGGTCGGGGTAACAGTTGTAACTCTATGTTTAGGTTCTACCTTTCCATTCGAGGATAAAGATATATACTTAAAAAAAATTCTAAATTTAAAATTTCTTAAGCTAACTATATTGGCGAGATAGTTAATTTTTTAAATGTTTAAAAGATTGGAACGCGTGGAACGGTTGGCAGTCATGTAGTGTTACATGTGGTGATGGAACCCGCAGTCGAACAAGAAGTTGTAGTTCAGGTCAAAATTCAAATTGTGGCTCAAGGAGTTCAGTAACAGCGTCATGCAACATACGACCTTGTTCAAGTAAGTACTATAAAACAATTTGAATATCGTAAAAAAAGAATTATTTGTTTTGAATGTTACACTTGGCATAGTGACTTTCTAACATCATGTTTTAAAATTAAAAGCAGTACTTAATATTTTATGTAGCGTGGAACAACTGGCAACGTTGGACCCAATGTTCAGCGAATTGTGGAAATGGAAGGCAATCAAGAATAAGAGTTTGTAATTTAAGTGGCGGAAACTGTGTTGGAATTTCAAGAGATTCGAGAGATTGTCGAGTGTCTGACTGTCCAGGTATTTTAAAGACATGTGTCTTTATAATAAAAACCACGCAAATTAGTTTCTTTTTTCATATTCCTAAAGCCTTATGTAATAGACTTTTAGCCTATTTTAGGCCTAATACAATATCAAATACATAAATACGTATTTGTATTATACAGATGTATGGACAACATGGTCAAGTTGGACAAGTTGTGATGCGAATTGTGGTTTTGGAGTTAAAACTCGATCAAGAAGTTGCCCTGGTGGTCAATGTACAGGCCAGTCTATATCAAATGATTTCTGTAACAACGGCCCATGCAAGTAAGTTGTGATAAAAACTGGATTGAGATAAGGTGTTAGTAGACTAAATGCTTTAAACGTTTTAATGCTATGGTCACACCACAAAAAAGTATTAACATATTTTTTTATATTTATTTATTCTCGATGTGGAAGGTCGAATTAAAAAGTCAAACATAGAGTAACATCAGTTACCCCGACCTAGTCTCCAGTTGCCTTTGGTATTTTAAATAAATATTGCTAATTAAGTGCTGGCTCAGCAGAAGTTCATACCGTTTATAGCGTCTTAGTTAAGGGTGCCTTAGCATAAGAACAGTTGGGAACGAACTAGGACCTCATGTAGTGAAGCCAAGTGTTCGGGCCATTACACCATGCTGTCAGTTTGACATAATCGGTCTGGTAAACGACATTTTATTTTTTTTATTGTTAGTGACACATGTTACTGTCCCGATAAAAACTGTAACGACAACGTTATGGTTGGATGTGATTCGTTTGCTGTTTTGTGCAACGATTTTCCTGATTATGCAAAACAAAATTGCCCGCGAACGTGTGATTTATGCGACAAGTTTACATGTCCATGTGATAGCAAATCAGGTACGTTCACAAATAAAGATAACTTAATGAAATTCAATAAGTTTTCTTATAATAAGGCTTATACTTGACTAACCAATCTACTAGCAGCTCTTTAAAATTACTTTACTCATTTAGTGTGCCCAAATTTACATGTGAAAAAAATGGAATCAAACGAGTGTTGTAGCACAAAAGTTACAGAAGAATGTGGACGAGTTGAACTTCCTAAAAGAGTAGTTGGCGGAAATGTTTCAAAAACTTACCAATGGCCTTGGATGGTTAGTAATATTGATATCAAAAAATAGAAAATTTAAAACAAGCTTATATAAAACTTTTAAGCACAACGTTGTAAATGTAATTGATGAGTTTTATACTTTAACTGTCGCAAAAGCTTTAGAGCAACGATTTAACTTGGACCCATCGCATTGTGCAACATTCATGCATAGGCGTTATTGTATTGTTATAGTAATAAAATTATATATTGCAATGTTTGACTATTTACGTTATACTTATTTAGGTTTCACTTACACATGGAGGAGCCAATTTTTGTGGAGGAACACTTATACATAGAAGATGGGTGTTAACTGCTGCCCATTGCATAAAGTAAAAACGATACTTTCTTTTGTTAACCAAACTATTTCAACGAATTATTATTGTAAATAATTTCTGATCTTTACAATGTTGAATTTAAACACAGCGGACAACAATCAGGCATAGGAGTAAGTCTTGGAGCAAGCAGGTTGGGCAATTTACGACCAGTTGGTATTCGACGAACGATAATTCATCCAAACTACGATGATCAAATAATTGGACATACAGATGTTATTCCACACGACATTGGCCTAATAGAGGTATGACAACTTTAAGTATTTTTACATATTAAAAGAACCATAATTTCTCATATATCGATATGGGCTGTCTAAATTAAGATTCAGTTTGTTATACCAAAATAATTAAAAAAAAATTAAGCAGGCCAAAAACAAGTATATATTCACAAGTTAATCAACTACAAACTAGCATTAACTACATGCTAATAACATTACAATCACATTTTTGAGTTTAGCTGGAAGTTGATGTTTCAATAGATGTTTCCGTTCGGCCAATTTGTATGCCGAAAGGTAAAAGGCCAGATGATGGTATGAGGTGCTTTGCTGCTGGATGGGGTAGAAGTAAGTATTAGTTTATTAAGTTTTATGCAACAGGCTTGGTTGTTTATTCATGGTATAAAGCTACTAGCTTAAAGAAGCATAATGCCCCGCCCTTTAGCAAGGTTTTAAAAGAAAGGTGTCCAGTGCAACCTCTCCAAATAAATTAAAATAAAATTCCCCAAGGTTAATGTGAAAAAATTAACAACTGCATTTAAATTTTTGTTTATGAAGGAAGCAACAATTTTAACGCCCAGTTATCCGAGGTGTTGGTTCATGCTGGGTTAGAAGTGGTTAACCAGCAGCAATGTAATCGGGTTTATAGAAACTTAAGACCAGATATGATTTGCGCGGGAGGGGAAGAGGGCATTGATACCTGCACAGTAAGTGAAATAATAAGACATGCTTTCTAAAACAAAACTTTTTTGTTTCTTTTTATTGTGTTGGGTATAATTAATGGATTAAAAATGTTAGTTATACATGTTATTTACTATTTTTTGATATTTTATAGGGCGATAGTGGTGGACCTTTAATGTGCCAGCTTTGTAGAAATTGTGGATGGTATTTGGCAGGAATAACTTCCTCAGGTCCAACACAGTGTGGTACAGCTGGCGAGAGTGGAGTCTATACCCGCGTAACTTCGTTTGAAACCTGGATCTCGACTTATACAGGAGTTTCACCTACACCATTACCACATTCTTGCTAAAGTGAACACATCCTGTTTCTTGTTATGTACCATATGTACATATTTAAATGCATTGTAGAATCCTGGTGTTGCAAATTGCTTTTTTATGTGCATTTAAAAACTCATTTTTGTTTATTTCTTGACCAATGTGCGCCTTTGTTATTAAATATAGATTTGAATAATTTGCTTATTTCCGCATCAAAATATAAAATTGTATTTAAAAATTGCGAACTCAAGTGGTAACATAATTCGAGTTGTTGCTATAACCACAAAGACGCTTTGCAAAATTGTTTTGAAATATTCGGTCGGGATAGAAAAATGTCAAAAATTGTATTGATAGAACCGACCGAGCTGTATAATATTCTAAATCAACACACAGTATATCCCTGTCTAAGTGACCAGAATTTTCTTTTACTTTTAGGTGATTTGCAGACCAGATTTACTAGATATATTGTAAATTGCCATTTTTATATTAAAAACATGTCAGAAAACGTTTCGAGTTAATGCAGCATAGTCCAAATATAAAAAATAAATAAGTTCCTAATTTAATATACATTTAAAAGTTAAAAATTAATTTTTACATTAATAATGCCATTAATTATTGGCTAAAAATTGGTCTTAATATAATTATACTATCTTGTCTGCCTGTTATATTAATTCTGTAAAATAATCACAAGTTATTTTACATTAAGATGCTCGTAAAAAATCCGAGTACGACGAAAGTCATGTGATCACAGCAAAAAGAGCGCAACTGAATGAGGATGAAAATTATATGGTACCTTATGATGCTGAGCTTGAATGTAAAACCCATGTAATTGTTTATGATGGAAATTGTAGATCGCTCAGAGAAAAGAGTAAGTTAAATATGATGTGATTAAAAGTTAGTTTCCAATTTTTAATGTAAACGAAAATTTTTAATGTAAACATTAAATGAACTAGACATTTGGTGCATGTGAATATATTTTCATGCTTAAATGATTTTTCAATAGAAATTCACAGCAATAATAAATTTTTGTTGCAAAGAACAAAAGGCTTCATTACAGAATATCTAATAAAACGTTTGGCAGGGATTTATAAATAAAACTAAGATTTCCAGAAAAACACCAATCACATTATACAACTTGTAAATGTTATGTTTAGGTGATGCTGTCAAATGTGCCTCCACTATGGGAAATAATGGAAGTAAAAATCCAGTTAAAATATTAAGAGGAGGATATGAGGATTTTTCTGCCATGTATCCATTTCTGAGAACACAAAAAATTATTTACATGCCCCAGGTAAAACAGAAAAATGACTCTGCGTAATATTTTTTGCATTTTTATCAATCTATAAAGTTTGAATATGAAAATCAAAATACTTATTGAACAAAATTTAATGTTACTTATAGGTGTCCAGAATTTTTTTATGCTTACTTAATATATAAATCTATCTGCAGGAATATGATGCTATTGAAACATATCCCTGCGAAGTGTTGCCAGGAATTTTGTATATTGGATCAAGTAAGCAGGCAAACAGTGCAACCGTTCATAAAGAATTAAAGATCAGGGCACATATCAATCTTACTAATGAACCTGATAAATAGTAAGTCATAACTTTGTGTTATTTTTAAATGTCTAAATAAAATATGATTTTAAAAAAACAACAAACCCTTATTTACAATAAATGTGTCAACTTTAAATAGGTTTTTTCAATAAAGGTATTTTGCTACACTAGAATTCATTTGTTTGTACAATTTTTTAAAACAAATTCAATGTATTAAAATTTAATTTTGTATTTAAGTTTTACAGAATATGACAAAGCAATTTATCTGAACATTCCAATTGAGGATAATGACTCTTGTGATCTAACTAGCCACATGCAAGAACTTGTTCAATTCATAGGTGGGTATATAAAACTTATTTAGAGAATAATTGACGGCCCAAATTTAAAAGAAATATAACTACAGCAGTTGGTGTTTTGCTGTATGGGCCTATACATTTATATAAACAATGCAAAAATGTTTATATAAAAATACTTAAATTAATTTTTGTCAAGATATGAATCGTACAAACTTGAACTCCATTCTTATTTGGTCAACCAATGGAATTAGTAGAAGTGCTGCAGCCTGTATTTTATATTTGATGTCATATTATAAATGGCCCTTAAAGGTATTATTTCCACAATGTTTAAACTATTGTACCTTTTGTTTTTATGTAAGGAGTGTAGAGTTTGCAAAAGCAGTTTTATCTTTGGTTTAAAATAATCATATTTCATTGACATTAGGATGCCTGGCGTCATATGAGAGCTTGTAAATTTACAATTCGACCAAATAGAAACTTGGTTCGACAACTTTCACAATTTGAAGAAAAACATTTGGGACAAAAAATAACAAATGTCGATGACCCAAACTTTTAAATCTGTTCTTATTATTTTTACCCTTTTTCTCAAATAAATAGTTAAAGTAGATTTTTAAACTTCATCATGTAATGTAAAATTTTACAGTTTATTACATCTTTTTAAAAGTATGTTAGTTTTAAATGTTAATACATTTCTTTATCCAAATTGTTATCGCCAATTATGACATAACTGACTCCTAAAATTAACTTAAAATATAGTTGATTTAAATTTGTGTTGTTAAAAAAATAATAATTAGTTAACAAAAGGAAGTTATTAAAAGTAAAGCAATTTGCAACACCAAGATTTTTACAAAAGCATTTAATATGTTTACAAAAAGCATTTAATATGTTTACAAAAAGCATTTAATATGTACATAGTACGAAACAAAAAACGGCTATATTCACTTTAGCAAGAATTTGGTAATGGTGTAGGTGAAACTCCTGTATAAGTTGAGATCCAGGTTTCAAACGAAGTTACTCGAGTGTAGACTCCACTCTTGCCAGCTGTACCACATTTTATTGGACCTGTAGAAGTTATCCCTGCCAAATACCATCCACAATTTCTACAAACCTAGCACATTAACGGCCCACCACTATCACCCTTAGAATATAAAGAGACTTGTAATTATTATTTTTTTGGATATATTTTCATATTTAATGTGGGAAGTTTGAATGCGCGACTTAAACATTGAGTAACATCAGTTACTCCGACCCAGCCTCGAGTTGCCGTGGCAGTTTGAGATATTATAAATTATAATTGCCCGGTAATTATGCTGCTGATTAAGTGCTGGTTCACCAAGAGTTTATACCGTTTTTAGCGTCTTACGCAAGAGTGCTACAGCATGAGAGCAGTTGGGATTAAACCCACGACCTCATGGTAGCGTAGCAAGTGTTCTTACTATTAAACCACGCTGCCGCTGCTTAACAAATAATGAAGTTTTTTTGTTTTAATATACTCACAAAAAATAAAAATAAAAAAAAGATGTTGTTTAGAGAATATGTTTTATTAAACTTACGTTGCAGGTATCTACCCCCTTCTCTCCCCCTGCACAAATCATATTTGGTCTTAGATTTCTATAAACTTGATTACATTTCTGCTGGTTTAACACTTTTAAACCAACATGAAGTAACTCTTCGGATTTCCCTTTACTTGCTACATTTAAATTAACAAACCTTTTTAAACGTGTTGTTAGTTTTATAGGAAAAGAAAATGGGATTGGACAGACGAAGCTATCACTGAACGCTTTGCCCAAGGTTAAACAGTAGGGCATTGGTACGGCTTAAATCTTAAACCTTTTAGTCTGTAATCGTACGCCAAGAATCATTTACCATACCATTGAGTATAGTGCATGAAATTGAATAAACTAATACTTACTTTTACCCCACCCTGCAGCAAAGCAAAGCATACCGACCACCGGTCTTTTACCTTTTGGCATACAAATTGGTCGAACGAAAGGGTTAGTTAAAACATCAACTTCCAGCTAAACATAATGACAAAATTTTTTTTTAGTTATTTTGTATATCTCATTGGCTATCAAAACAAGGTTCTTACGAAGTTATTTTTTAAAGTAATAATAGGACTACCTCTATTAATCCAATGTCGTGTGGGTGTACATTTAATCGAAGAATTAAAAAATGATTATAGTTTGGATGAATTATCGTTCGTCGAATCCCAACTGGTCGTAAATTGCTCAACCTTTTTGCCCCAAGACTTACTCCTATGCCTGCTTGAATTCCGCTGCGTTTATATTAAACATTGTAAACAATAAAAATTTGTGAATAGATTGAGTTACCACCTAATGATCAAAGCTTCTTACTATAAGCAATGGGCAGCAGTTAATACCCATCTTCTATGTATAAGTGTCCCTCCACAGTTAAAGCTACCTTCATATGTTACTGAAACCTACGTAAATAATTCTATAAACATGTAAAAATGGCAACGCAACTCTTATAGCGCATGTATGCATGAATGTTGCATAAGGTTATTAAGACTAAATGCATGTTAAAACATAGCTCTAAGGCTATTGTAGAAAAACTAACCATCCATGGCCATTGATAAGAATTCGAAACGTTTCCGCTAAATATCCTGCTGCCTGTGATTCTTCTAGGTACTTCAATTCGAGCACATTCCTCTGTAACTCTTGTGTTACAACACTCATTTGATTCAAACTTTTTAACGTGTGAACTCGGGCACACTAAATAGTAAATTAAAAATAAAATTCATTTACATTAATAATATGCTGATAAAAATTTTTCTGTTAAACTTATCAAGGTGAAAAAATAAAAAGTAAAGAAGTTTATTACCAGAACACTCCTTGCTTGAGCATCTTTGGTTTTCAGTTGAAGATCCAGTGCAATCATTATTGTTTTCTGATTCACATGTTCGAGTTCGAACCCGGTTACCGCCACCACAAGTTGCACTACATTGAGACCAATTGTTCCAACCGCTCCAAACTTAAAACAATTTAAATGTTAAACAAAATTAAAAAAAGTTAGATTTTTTTATTACCTGTTCGAGAACATTCAGCCGTGTTACATTTCCAGTTCTGAAAAAAAAGATCTCCACAATCTTCATTTCTTCCAGTCGAGCAACTTCTACTTCTTCTCTGTGTTCCGCCTCCGCATGACTTTGTACATGTGGTCCACTGCGTCCATTTAAACCATCGATCTCCTAAGTTTGATTAATTTGCATTAATTTTTGCAATAGTATTTAAAAAGTTGTTGTAGCTAATAAACCTAAACTTACCAAACGGACACGGTCTGTCATTGCACAACCACTTTTGCCTCGTTTCTTCTTCCGTTCCGCATTCCCTGATTCGACTTCTGCTACACCCCCGAGTTCGAGTTCGTGATCCATCTCCGCAAGATTTCGTACAACGACCCCATTGGTTCCAAGTTAACCAATTAGGATTATCTAAGTCTTGAATAAAATAAGCAAAATCCTAATTTAGCAATTTTTCTTTAAAAGTCTTTAACCCTAAAACTTTCATTAGATTAGTTCTAGTAAATTATAAAACTTTCTCCTACCAGGACAATCCTGACTTGAACATCTTTGGTTTTCAGTTGAAGATCCAATGCAATCATTATTGTTTCCAGATCCACATGTTCGAGTTCGAATCCGGTTGCCGCCACCACAAGTCGCACTGCATTGACCCCAACTGTTCCAACTGCTCCATACTTAACATAAAATTGTTATTCTTATGGGTAAATATTATTGTTTTTTTAATTATTTTTTTAAAATTAAGTTAAAACAGAACATGAAAAATTAAAATATCAAAATTAATATTGTCCTTAGTTGGCAAAACATACATCCTTACTGTTTCTTTTAATGCCTAAATCTATTATTCAATCAAAGTATTTTAAACATAAAATAAGACTCTAAAAATACCTGGACAATCAGACACTCGACAATCTCTTGAATCTCTTGAACTTCCAACACAGTTTCCGCCACTTAAATTACAAACTCTTCTTCTTGATTGCCTACCATTTCCACAAGTTTTTGAACATTGGGACCATCGCTGCCAGTTGTTTCAAGCTATTTAAAAAAAATGCGAGATCGGAAATTTTTTTTTAATATTTTAGATATATTTTTATAACAATACCAAGTTGGAAAAATTTTAAAACCCTGAATTTTAAATATGATACGTAAAGCAGAGACATAAACTATTGGTAATGCTTCTTTAGTAAGTTTTAAATAAGGTCCGCAAATCAATCTCATGCAATGTACTGGCGTCAACAGATAACTCACACTATGTAGTAAGATTTGAATAAAATGATAAAGTTATAAAAATAATATTTTTTCATAATGGATTATTTACGATGACACAAACTTTATTAAAAGTTTTACTTGGACAAGATTGTGTGTTGCATGACACTGTTACTGAATCTCTTGAGCCACAATCTAAATTTCGTCCTGAACTACAACTTCTTGTTCGACTTCGGGTTCCGCCATCACAGGTAACACTACATGACTGCCAACTTTTCCATGAGCCCCAACCTTTTTAAAAGCAGGTTAAGAGATTGAAATCATGCCTTTGTCAAATTTATTTTCAATAAGTTTACCTTTAACATGTAACATATGCTGCTTTATTATAATATCAAGTATATAAGGGAAAAAACTGTTTAATTTTACTTATATTTAAAAATAGAACTAAGAATTTAAATAACAAAGCTTTAAATTAAATTTAAGTAACAAAAAAAATTATTTACTTGGACAATTTTGTCTTGAGCATCTTTGGTTTTTAATTGAAGATCCAGTGCAATCATTGTTGTTTTCTGATCCACATGTTCGAGTTCGAACCTGGTTGCCGCCACCACAAGTTGCACTACATTGCGACCAACTATTCCAACTGCTCCAAACTTAAGTAGAAAAGTTTTTTTTGGGCTTTTTTTAATTAGTTTTAGTTTTGTTATTATCTATCTAACGTTTTTTGTTGATAAAGTAAGGAAAAAGAAGATACTACCAAATCCCTAAAGACTTTGTAGTTTTAATCAGTTTAAACAAATTTACTTAATTAAAATTTATAAATCTAAAGGTAAAACTTTAATATAAATTGTTAAAAATACCTGGACAATCAGAAACTTGACAATCTCTTGAATCTCTTGAACTTCCAATACAGGTTCTACCATTTGAATTACAAACTCTTCTTCTTGATTGCCTTCCATTTCCACAAGTTTTCGAACACTGAGACCAACGTTGCCAGTTGTTCCATGCTATTTGAAATAAACTTATAATTGTGCAATACAATTGCATCAACAGACAACTCTAAGTATATAAGATTTGAACGAATACCAAGTTTTTTACATTAAAAATTATTCATAAAACAATAAACTTTCCAATTCAATTACCTGGACAAGGCTGTATGTTGCATGACGCCGTTACCGAACTCCTTGAGCCACAATCTGAATTTTGTCTTGAACTACAACTTCTTGTTCGACTTCGGGTTCCATCACCACATGTAACACTACAAGATTGCGAACTTTTCCAAGCGCTCCAACCTTGTAAGGTAAAACATGTGTATAGTCATATAATTCTTTTAAACCTTATTCAATAATGTTACCAATGACAAAAAACAAATACAATATAGAAATATACCAAAAACACTTAATGCTAAAAGATAAAACTACTACTTACTAGGACATTCTTGGGTCGAACATCTTTGATTTTCAGTTGATGATCCAGTACAATCATTATTGTTTCCTGATCCACATGTTCGAGTTCGAATCCGGTTGCCGCCACCACAAGTTTTACTACATTGCGACCAAACACTCCAACTGCTCCAAACTTAACATAACACCAGATTGAAAAGTTAAATACAACCAAAATAAAAAAAACATTTTTCGTTATACCTGTTCGAGAACATTCAGCCGTGTTACATTTCCAGTTCTGAAAGAATAGATCTCCACAGTCTTCATTTCTTCCAGTCGAGCAACTTCTACTTCTTCTCTGTGTTCCGCCTCCGCATGACTTTGTACATGTGGTCCACTGCGTCCATTCAAACCATCGATCTCCTAAGTTTGATTAATTTGCATTAATTTTTGCAATAGTATTTATAAAGTTGTTGTAGCTATTAAACCTAAACTTACCAAACGGACACGGTCTGTCATTGCACAACCACTTTTGCCTCGCTTCTTCCTCCGTTCCGCATTCCCTGATTCGACTTCTGCTACACCCCCGAGTACGAGTTCGTGTTCCATCCCCGCACGATTTCGTACAACGACTCCATTGGTTCCAAGTTAACCAATTAGGATTAGCTAAATTAACTTATAAGTAAAATGTTTTATTCACACCTCTTAAACTAAGCTCCATCAGCTTAAAATAAAAGTTTAAGTATAAATTTACCATCAGGGCAAGGTTGTAGATTACAGGCAACACGTTGGCTTTTTTGGGTTCCACAATTGTTGGTATTTTTTAAACTACAAGACCTGGTTCTTGTTTTTGTACCATCACCGCATTGGTGACTACAAGGACTCCATGAGGTCCATCGATTCCAAGTTGCTTCAGGTTATGTTTGTATAATTTAAACGAAAAATTTATTTTTTAATATAATTTTCAATTTTCATATAGATAAACAAACAGAGTGTAATATAGTACCTTGACTAATACAAGAGTTAGTGTTGCACTTTTCCGTGACAGTTCCCGACTGTTAACCACAATCTTCACTTCTTCCAGTGCTACAAGATCTTGCTTGTATTCTAGATCCAGTGCCACATGACCTCGTGCATTTTGTCCATGGACTCCAATTAGTCCAAGCTAGTATTAAAAGGAAATATTAAAGTAGAGTTAGGTCACATTAATTGCCGTTTTTATGTTTAAAATATTTAATATCATTACTGAAAATTTTTTGTTTAAATATGTTTAATAATATCTTACATATAACAATTAATTGTTATTGTACATTTATTATGTTTAAATCAATTGCCAATGAAACAACTATAACTAAATTTCCTTGGTCTTATATAATATCGCAAATACAGAAAGTACAGCTATTTAAATTAACCCTAAAACCTCCGATCTAAAAAAATTATCTGTTGTTTTATAAATTTGTTTTGTTGCAACTTTTTTATCGCACTCTTTTATACAAACAAAAATTTAAAATTGTACCTGGGCTAATACAAGAGTTAGTGTTGCACTTTTCCGTTACAGTTCTCGACTGTGAACCACAATCTCCATTTCTTCCAGTGCTACAAGATCTTGCCTTGATTCTAGATCCAGTGCCACATGACCTCGTGCATTTTGTCCATGGACTCCAACTAGTCCAAGCTAGTATTAAAAGAAAATATTAAAGTAGAGTTAGGTCACATTAATTGCCGTTTTTATGTTTAAAATATTTAATATCATTACTGAAAATTTTTTGTTTAAATATGTTTAATAATATCTTACTTTTAACAATTAATTGTAATTTTATTATGTTTAAATCAATTGCCAATGAAACAACTATTACTAAATTTCCTTGGTCTTATATAATATTGCAAATACAGTAGTACAGCTATTTAAATTAACCTAAAAACCTCCGATCTAAACAAATTATCTGTTGTTTTATAAATTGGTTTTGTTGCAACTTTTTTATCGCACTCTTTTATACAAACAAAGATTTAAAATTGTACCTGGGCTAATACAAGAGTTAGTGTTGCATTTTTCTGTATCTGTTCTTGCCTGGGTACCACAATCTTCACTTCTTCCAGTACTACAAGATCTTGCCTTGAATTTAGTTCCTCCACCACATGATTTCGTACATTTTGTCCAAGCACTCCAACTAGTCCAAGCTATCAATAAAATTAAATGAATTTTTCTAAGAGTAGTTGGAAGTTGTTGCCAATTTTTTTCAAGGTCGTTTTTGCTACATGTATTACCTCATTAGCTATGCTTAAAAATTAATTTATATATATCCAGTGATTTCTAGTAAGGTGATTACTTACGAGCACATTGTACGACTGGACATCGTTTATTAACTTCCTTCAAATTTCCACAGTCAGATGATCGACCAGTATTGCAGGTTCTACGCCGGAATATGTAACTAACTTGCCCGCAAGTTTTATCGCATTTTTCCCATGTTCCCCAAGTATTCCAAATAGCTAAATACACAGGATCCGTTACCTATTTTCTTAAAAACGTTTAATTGGATTTAAGAAAAGAGTTAAAAAAACACTTAAATGACTAATATCAATTGCATAAAAAAATTAGATCAAGTAGAAATAGATGACCTAAAAAAATGAAATATAAGATACATACGTGGGCATTGTGCCGATGGACACCGTTTTGTAACTGAGTCTAAACTTCCACAGTCAGCAGTTTGGCCGGTGTTACAAGTTCTACGCCGAGTTGCGAGACTATTTTCACCGCATGTCTTACTACATTCCCCCCAGGCGCCCCATGAATTCCAGTTCGCTATACAAATTAACAATCATACAAATATTACCTATATAACATAGGCTCTGTATTTGTAATCTCTATAATTCAGTTGGTATGTAGCCTAATCATGAAAATTTTGTAAGAGACTTTGACGTTTAGTTTTCTATATATAATCTAAAATACATTGGTAAAAACTTACTCGGACACCGTACAATAGGACATTGCTTTTGTTCATTTATTACATTAACAGCGTTGGAAGTTCCGCAATCAGAAGGACGACCAGTGCTGCATGTTTTATGCCGGGTGGTGTAAGTAACTCTTCCGCAAACACTGCTACATTGCCCCCATCCTCCCCAAGAGGACCAAGCTGCAACTGGAAGTAAGAACAAAAAGATTATAGGCTTGTTGTGGCAAAAAAATGATTTAAAACGTCTTTGTTTGACAAATGGATCTTTTGTACAACTACACTTCGGAGTTCAAAATTTAAACACATATAATTTAAATAACTTAGAAAAAAATACTTAATGTGCATGTCCGAACGTTGCAAGGCCTCACTACTCTGTCTGTCCCAACGCCACACCCTAATCTAGTATTACTACATCGCCTTCTTCTTTCGGTGCTACCAAGTCCGCATGTTGTTGTGCAACTGCTCCACTCTCCCCACGGTAGCCACCGTCCCAAAAGTGATGCAACTAATATTAAAAGTAAAAAACCGCAATAATCAGAAAAGTGATACAATGTTTGTAAAGAGCAATGTGTTTTTTTAAGCCCTGAGCTTATCTAATTTATGTTACTGTTACAGGAAAATGTAATAAAAGTTGTTTTATACTTGTTGTTGTTGGTTGTAATACACTAACAAGTGTTCTTGGAACTATGTTTGAGCACAGATTGCATTTTCGCTTGCACAATATTGCTGATGAGTTTTTTAAAAGAACACACAGGCTAAAATAAGAAAGACTTTTGCAATACGAAGGGTTGGCATCTTCACAGACTGCACCTAAATAAAAAAAGGCTTTAAAAAAGCAAAATAATCTAAAATCCCAAAAAATCTAGTTACCTTGGCCCACGATATTAAAATTTACTTGTTGTTAAATTTGCTCTTTTGAGGCATATTTAGGTTAATTTTTTTTAAGTAGTGCTCATTTTGCAGTTTTTCTCTTTTCTTTTACCTGATTCCGGCTTACAGAAACTACAAGACTCTGCGCACGTTATCTCAAGAAATCTGTTCGTTTTGCATAAACCACCAACCACAAATAAGCTACATTGGCTTTTGGATATTGTGTCTTCACATTTTCCTAAATAAAATTTTTTAATTGATAAACAATTCCTATATTTTTTACAAAACAACTTAAAAATTTTGCGCGGCGCTTTAGGTCTTTAAACTCAACAAGAAAAAAAATGTTTAAAATGACAAACCAACTTAACAAAAAATTATTAACTCACTTTGACTAAATGCTGATTCAAAAAATACTAGAAGTATGAACAAAAAACAAAGCCTACTTATTTTTGCCATTCTTTTTAAGTTATACAACTTAGGCCACGATGACAAAGGAAAAAACATTTTGCAATATAAATGCCTGAAGGTAAATTTGCACTTTTACAAAGTATTGGTATATTTAAATTTAAAATTACACGTTGTTTGTTTAAAATTTTGAGGTTTAGTTTTTAAGCTGAAAAACCCGATTTCATAAGCGTGGTTTAAACATTAACTAGATTTGTTTTTTAAATAAAATATGGCCCGAAAACATTTGATTATTTTTAACAAAAAGTTTAATAGCTTATTAGTTAAAGCATAAATTACTTTTAAGAATCTTAAATTATATTTTAATAAACAAAAGATTTTAAATATAATAAACATAAAAAAAATAACTGTTTAACCCAGTTTCAAGTTGTTAATATCAGAAGATATATTATACCAAATTTTGAATGTTTAAATTAATTTTTTTTTTTTTTAATAAATGAACGATCTAACAAATACATATAAACAAGCATTTAAATATAATAAACAAACAAAATTTAATTTTTAATTACGTTATTAGATTACTAATGCTATTTTGTCCTTTAAGTAAGAAGGGTAAAATTAAAAAAGCTTTTGTAACAACGACCCGTTGCATTACCTATTTTCGAGTAGATTTGGTTTAAAAACGTTAATTACCTAATATTTCTAATAGGATTTCGTTTCACGTTATAGTTAAAATACTGCCGCTGGCTTAAAGTAAATTTTATATTTAATGTAATATAACAGGGTTTTTTAAGGAACTAGCTTGGATCTAAATATATTCCTAATATGCTGTTAAATGTAATAATTTTAAAAACCTGGCACTATTGAATGGTATAAGTTAATTTAAAACTTGCCTAAAATACAAATATTAAAAAAATAGGCGTTTGGTCTATCAGAGAAAAGCTGCAAACACTAACGCACATTTTTTATTTGTTTTTGTTTATGTATTAAATATTTTTTTGAAATAAAGGCAATGATGGGTGTTTTATTATATTTCACTTACAGTACTACATGGCCACTAAATGTATTGGCAATTTTTAATAAACAATCTCCGACTTGTTTATCTGGTCCATTTAAAAACAAATCAGATAGTTCACGAAAAGTGGAACACAGCCGTCTTGCAGTTATATCTTTCCTGTAAAAATAAAATTTTACTTGATGCATAATTACAAAAATCATATATTGGTTTAAAACGGTGGTACTTAATGTCCTTTTAAATCAGTGGTGTAGTGGTAAGAACTCTTGCTACGCCACACATGAGGTCGTGGGTTCAATCCCCAGTGATCTCATGCTGTAGCGCCCTTGACTAAGGCGCTATAAACAGTGTGAACTCCTGCTGAACCAGCACTTAATCATCAGCATAATTAACAGGCAATTATAATCTATAATATCCCAAACTGCCGCAGGCAACTCGAGAATGGGTAACAGTAACTGATGTTACTCTATGTTTAAGTCGCACATTCGCTTTTCCCACATTGAGGATAAAGATATATACAATAAAAAATAAAAAAATAGAATAAACACAGCATATACCCATGCTTACCCCTAACTTTTTGTTGAAAAGGCAATTAAGTGTCATTCTTAAGGTTTGATATTTCAGTACCAGCAGTTTTCAAACATAGTTGTAAAATTTTTAACTATGGTTTTTATATTATATTTTTACTATGTTTTGTCACCAAATCTTTTATATTTGTAATGAGATAAGATAGGGTTACAGCATACTGACCTTGTAATAGCATGTTTCCATTCATATCGTGCTGGTCCTTTTAATACAAGTAAAGATCTTCTGTTCATTGGAATTTTAACAAAAATATCGCTAAAAGAAAAAGAGCTAAAGTCTTCAAGAGAAATATCGCTTGAATTTTTATCCAAAAATAATATTTGGTTTTTATCAAGTTTTGATATTGTTTCTAATGAGAGATTAGTAAGGTGGGGTTTCAATTTTTCAGGACTTGATTTTGTCATTGTCAGGTAAGTGTTGGATAACAAACTTAGGGTTACAAGTCTCTCACCCCATAACCAGTTATCATCAAAATGGGGGTCAATTGCCGAACCCCGTTTGGGGTCATACTCCAAATTGCACTGCTCAACACATTTAAAATCCGACAAAATTTCTAAACTTTGTAATTGTTTGTTTATTGAAAGACTATAAATTGGTAGCCCAGAAAAGGTTGAAGTTTTAACCTTTTTCTTTTTAAAGTTTACTTTTGGGCCAAAATCTTGTTTTCTGCGACCAGACTGCGAATTTTTCCAAGCTGTCTTGTCGATATTGTTTACTAAGTTAATCTCATCCTTTTCTGAGATGAAATTATTAAATAAAGTGACCCCTTCAAATTGTAGTCCAACGTAAGTATATTGTTCTTGTGACAGTTTACAAACTGCCAATTGTAGATTTGGACAATAAAGAAAACAAATTTTATTCTAGAAAAAAAATTGTCAATTTAAAAAGATTAAAAAATAAAAAAAAATTATACACTTGTAGCTTTTAGTAACGTTATGACACGAACTCTTAAAATCACTTACTTACGTCTTGTTTTATAATTTCTTCGTTTTTTAGTTTTTGTTTTTCACAAATAATACAAGTCCGACAACCTTTACAGCCACATAAAACAAAATCAACTTTATCACATGATTCCATTCTGTCAATAGTTTTATGCCAATAAATACTGCTTTACATGTTTTGTTTAAAAGTTAAAAAAAAACTTGATTATTTATTTGTTCGTAATCCAAAAAATAACACACGTGAAATGGGACTTTCCCTAATTCCAAGTTGTAACAGAAATGCGACACAACGAGACTTTTTACTATATAAACAATTTAAAAAAAGAGTTGTTTGATTACTATATTTATCATGGGTTAACCTTGGTAATATTAAAATTGGATAATTTAAAAAATATGTTACAGGTTTAAAAAGTTTAATTAAAATTAGGCATTTTTAGCTTGCGCAATTTTAAAATTATTTAAGTTTTGTAATAAAAGTTTAATTTATCTAGTTAAATTTATTACCCTTACCGACCAATGTTTATAAAGGTAAGCTAACCTTAACCTTACATGACAGATTTTATCGTAATGCTACCCGCATGACATTTTACACAATGTTATTGGAAGATCACAATCTAAAGCTATATGTCCCTGCAGGGCAGAAATACACGTAAGACATGAATCACATGTAAACGTTTAAATATTTAACTTCTAAATGATTGCAGTAACGGTATAAATTCAATACAAGTCTAAACATTTTGCATTTGTATAAATTTACAGCAAAACGATGTGGTTATATAAATATATATTAAGCTTATATTATAAGAAACAACATGTACAACTTAGTTTCAGCAGTGTTATGGTTATGCCATTAAACTTGTATATTTCTAGAATTCGGATAAAAACTAGTAGGTGAAAAAGCTTAGGACAATTTTTAAAATGAAGTATCTACTTGTTGCATTGCTTGTTTGTGTGGCTTTTGTACAAACTTATGGCATCATGTGTTTTACTGGACGAACAGATCGAATGAGAGTTGATGGGGACTATACAGTGACAGGATTTTTCAACATGACGGATTGCGTGAATAAGGTAAGGGTGTACCTTAAATAATATGCAACTTGTTAAATCTCTTTTTGCAAAGCCCAAGAAACAATTATAAGCTCAAAGAACCGCAAATTCTTGTATTTTAAACTGTTATTAGTATAATATATAAATTTGACAAAATGAATAACAAAATTTTCAATGCCATATCCCAGTTAAAAATATAGTAGTCGTAACCTGCAATATCCTATCTTAAATATTTTATCTTGGTCGCATAAATTTAAAATAGTGACTTTTTGTTAGTTTTGCCAAACAAGAGTTGATGTGAGTAACGGAAAAGTAGTGGTAGAGAAATTCTGCAAGGAGGAAGGACCATGCAGGCAAATTGTGCTGGAAAACGAACGTGATTGTTATGCCGGGGAACGAATTCTAAGTGAGGTAAAAAAAATAAACAAAGGAAATTTTTGTACTAAAACGTCTTTTAATTTTACACAATAACTTACATTTTTAATATGTGCCATGTTTGTTATATGAAAGTTTGCATGCGAATTTAAAAAGTTTAACAAGAAAGGGGGAAAAAAATTCATTTTATTTTTTTTCAGTCCCAAGTTTGCCGTTATTGTTGTGACAGCGACTTCTGCAACACAGCGACTAATGTCATCAATCCTCCACCTGGACTTACGGCAAA
The DNA here is from genome assembly GCF_963082875.1 of Corella eumyota. NCBI lineage: Eukaryota > Metazoa > Chordata > Ascidiacea > Phlebobranchia > Corellidae > Corella > Corella eumyota. The sequence goes on from NC_137491.1 coordinate 9,928,117, forward strand.
TAATTAATTGTTTAATAACGCGGTGTGTATATTGACTGCTGTATTGGAAATAAAATATACCTACATTATGTCTTGTTGTTTTTGTTACGTAATACCTTATAAAAAATACGACTAATTCTATTAGTATTCGCCCATATAAACACAATACACTTTGCCGAAAAATGTATTTCTTGAAAATCTCAATTTCCGAATTTATACAACGCTTTATACAAAGATTTTTTTTTAGAATTTTTAGGGTTGATGTAGAAAGCGTATTGTTAATAAAATCGCTTTTTTGGTTTTAGTAAAATGTTTTGTTTCGGCAATTTGTCAAACTAATGAAATTGGTTTAACAAAAGTTTCGTTTTTAAAAGCACCGAAATTTTTTTTTTGAGTTTTGACTATTATAAACTAATCACTTACTTTGCCCGAATAATTGATATGCCAAATTGATTAATTCAGTAAACTGCATCAAAGACGAAGCAAATAATCTCAAAGATGTTTTTATGTCGATTTCGCGGCTGTAACACGTAAAAATTCACGTCCTAAATACTTAATCGAATGACAAATTAGTTTACAGTTTAAGATTGACACGAGTATACTCAACAATGTAGCACTACATTAGGCACGAACAAAGATGAAGGGAAGTCATAAAAAAGTCATTTTTTCGCTCTACCGCTCACGACATTACTTTGATATGATAAAGACGGTTGTCAAAATTTATAAAATAAAAAAATATAAATTTTAAACAAAGTTTAATATAAAGTTACTGAAAAAAATTTTAATAACTTAATTAGTTTTGTTTTTCTTTTGCTTCAGAAATTCTAGAAAGTCACATTAAATTTATTAAAAACAATACAACATAATATTTAAAAAGTATACAAATAAATATATTGACATATTTAAAAAAAAAATTTAATTTGTTATTTAAATATAAATTTTGATTTTGTTATTTAATTTAAATTTAATTTGCTATTGTTAAGCATTGATAAATGAACCTTAATTAATTCCATATCATGGCGTTAATTTTATTCCAACAGGATAGTCAACCCCATGGGAGAGTATACAAAACATATAATAACCTAAACCATGCTGTTATTTGCTTTATAAACGATTTATTGTCAATTATCATTTCATTGGAATTCAATAAACACGTTTTTAAACGATACAATAATTTGTTTTTTCGTTCGGGGATAAATAAAGTAATTAAATTTACAAGAAGATAACAGATTGCTGTTGTTTTACTGATTCCGATTTAATTACTCAATAATGTGAATAAGGAATGTATAAGCCAATTGAAAATTATAAAAAAAATATGTTTGTTTAATTTTATATAACAGAGTACATAACCTCATATGATGTCATTTAAATAAAATATAAATTTTTAAAATATTTTTTTTGATTAGGCAAATATTATTGAAACCAAATTATTAAATTACAAATCCGTTTTAAAAATGTAGAGATTGTGAAGCTATTTTTAATAAGATTTAAATTTAATTTTTGTATTGCTTTTTAAATTATTTTTTTATTTTTTTGATTAAATATCTCCATTTTCAATCAAATGTATTTGTGGTTTATTCAATTTTTCCTAATTCGCGTTCAGTCACGTGACATCAACTTGTGACGTCACGAAAAAGAAAAAAAATCGTAATGAAATCGAGATTTTAGATTGATTCCATTTTATTTTGTCAAATTCCAAATAATGGAACATAAGAAATGTCAGGATTTTCAGAGGGCAAGAAAAAAGTGTTATATTAAATTTAATATTTCTAGACCTTATACAAGTATTAATAAAACATTCATTTTATGAAGATTTTTAGATTTAAACAAAATGGCTTCTAAAATGGAATTAAGCTTAAACTCTGACAATGTTGTAAAATTATTTTCTAACAACGACGATAACTCGAATGAAGAAACAAGTAGTTGGTCACAAGAAAAAGTTAACAGAAACAAAAGTGTGTCCAAAAATCAAAAACGATTTCCAAACTTTTTAATTGAGACAATATTAAAAATTATTCCAGAACAAGGTATGCCAAAAAACCAAGACCAAAACTCTAAAAACAATAATCTAAAAAAACAAAAGGAGGTTCAAAATTCTGGCCTGAATATATCTCCACAGCGTATATACCCGAATAAGACATTTTCAATGATACAAGAACCACAGTTTAATGTAGTTCGGGATTCGGACAGATATCGAAGCGCGTTGCAAAATTTTACTCATCAGTTACAAAATTGGAGTAACTTTGTACAGATGTCGTATGGTAGGTTTCCAATTCCACAGTCAAAATATATTCAACCTTTTCTATATGGAAGGCCGCATATGCACAATCAACGCTATTTAGCCCCACAAACCAGTCCTAAACGTAAAGTCGTCTGGAATCCATTATTTAGTCAAAATATTTCTCCAAAAAACGAGGCTTTTTCGGATTTGAAAAATCCGCAAGTTGATTCAAACCCTCTTAAAAAACTAAACCAACTTTCTCAAAATCTTTCACAAAACAACACAACCCCACCCAGGCGTCAATTCAAATTACGTCATAGCTTTGATGACGTCACCGAAACATCAGAACCCAAAATATCGAAAGTCGAAACAGAAAAATCGAGCGAAGGTACCACAAGCCCGGGGAATAAAACTGAAAAGCCGGAGGGACAAATATGGCCGGCTTGGGTTTACTGTACTCGGTATTCGGACCGACCTTCGGCAGGTGGAATATATATTTAATTTACAAATCTAATTTTAATTTGATTTTTTAGTTACTAACTAAACAAAGATGTAAACACACCTATTCTTTATTTTAAAAATGTGCTAAAATTTTTTTACGTAATTATAATTTTTTTTAAGGACCTAGAATAAGAAGAAATAAAAGAAAATCACCTGAAGGGAAATCACCGGATAGTGATGTCACAGATAAAAGAGCAAGAACAGCATTTTCTGAAAGTCAATTGGAATTTTTACAGGTAAAATAAAAAAGAAAAATTCAAGATGGTTTTAATAGATTAACATTAGAAATTGAACACTAAAAATTTAATTATGAAAAATATTGGCAAAGGGTAAAATTGTTATTTATTATTATTGTCGCAGAAAGAATTTGAGCAAAGTCAATACTTAACCGAAGAAAGACGAATCAGACTTGCTAAAAATCTGGGTTTGAAAGTCGCGCAAATTAAAGGTTAGTAAAAACATATCTAAAATTTTCATATACCAAATAAAGTAAAATTCTATAAAAATAACGGCAAAAATAATTGTTTTTGTTTAAAGATATGGCTAAACTACACAAAAAACAAAAAAAACATGTCAACTTATAATTTTTATAATAACTATATGTAATTTTGTTTTATTTATTTATTTTTAGTTTGGTTTCAAAATAAGAGGGCCAAAGTGAAGAAAATGAGTGGGGTTAGAAACGGGTTGGCGATGGAGTTAATCGCCCAGGGTCTTTATAATCATTGCACCCAAGATGATGCAGATCAAGAAAAGTAAACAAACTAAAACATTTGGGAATTTTATATTTGAAGTTTTTTGTAAATATTTGCGTTTATGTACCGGTTTTATTTATGCTTTACACATTTTTCTTAAAGTTTCCGCCATTTTGAAAATATTTTAAAATAAAATAAACTGTAATAAGTCAAAATTTTATTTAACTTAAATTTAAATTCAACAATTTACGAGATTTTTTCCATTTTAATAAATACGTTTTGAAAGATTAGCAGAAGTATAAAATCTATATTTACTTACATTAGACACTAACATATCAAATACATTTAATTGTTATTAAATCGCTCTACAAAAATTACACGCTCTATACGGTTTTAGGCCTATCAAATATATTTATAACAGGATTTTGTAACGGGTTAAAGTGGTAATAGCTAAATAATGAATATAAATGGATCAACTAAATTTAATCTTTTTTGGGCGTCGTTTTGGCTATACCCATGACTAAGTATTATTTATATACTTAATTTTTAAAGTTAGGCGAATTATATGGCAATTGAAAAGTATATTGAAGTCTTATTTTAACTATAGCTTTTCGTTTTTGATTTGTTTAAATTGCATTTCCGTTAATGATATAATTGTTAGGTAACTTTTTACAAAAAAAAATACAAATATTCCACCGATATAAAACTACAAATATTCCATCTAATAGCGTTTTAATTAAATTTAGTAATCAGTATTAAAAAAATAAAAAGTTAAAAAAATTAGTAAGATATTTTTTAAATTAAATTATGTTAATTTTAGTTCAAACCTTTATTTACAAAAATTTAAATTTTCTTTAAAGACAAATTCCAAAATCGTTAGTAATAAATTGATTTCCTATGAGAGAAGATCTCTACGTGATACCACATTGTTGGAATACAGAAAATCTAATTTGCAAATAAATTAATTTGAAATTGTCACCACGAAAGAAAGGGGGATTAATCACTTTTAGGGCCGCAATATATTTTTGTTTAAAAACGTAAGTAAAGTCTTACCCAAAACACAAAGGGTAAGAATGTAATTTTTATTTTAAATTTTTTGTTTAAAATTATTTAAGTATAATGCCTTACACAAAACCTAAAGGGGAAAAGTGCAATTTTTAATTATTTTAATCACTAGAATCAACAATTTTTAACACAAAAATATACAATCGAAAAAACTCATAGTTTTGAAATCGCTAGATGGGACAATAGAGTCGTCATTTGTGACATTATAAACGTAACAGAAAATAATATAAGAACGGAAAAAGGTTTAACTAAATTTAAAAAACAAAAAACAGAATTTATTTTGTTCTCTAACAAATTTATTTTCTTTTTATTTAAATACAAACTCTTAAGGAATAAACTTATTTTATTAATAATCGTGGGTTTAATACACTTACAAAACTTATAATTTTTTAAATCTCAAATCTATGAAGTCATACCATTTCTGCCAACCTAGCCGGCGTTAGTGGTTGTTGCAATGCATCATTCATTATCAGATTAATGTCAACTTAAACGTGAAGCAAATTATAAGTAGATTACCATAAACTCAAGTCTCCGCTACACACTGTCTTGTGTTTATGAATTATCTAATCCTATTTAGGCTTCAATTCTAAACTATATTGCAATGATTTAACTAAATATTTATAGCTTAAATATTTACAGATTAATTACCATATGAGTTAAGATGCCTTTAAAATCTTGGTATTTAATAGAAAGTGGAACTAATCAATTAAAGTTTATAGTCGACAGTCTAAAATAATTAAGAAAGGTGTTAAGCTTATGCATGGGATTAAATGCAATACTTGCGGACAATAGGAAACCGATTAAAATACCATAGGTAAACTTAAAATAACAACTAAAAACTTTAAAAAATAAAAAAGACACTTGTTAACCAAATATTTAATTTGTTTAAAACTAAAAAATAAATTTTATCATACAAATAAAAATTAGAAAAAGTTATCTTAAGATAATATAAAAAGGAGCAGCAAAAAATGCAATAGAGTATTATGTTAGTTTTATTATGTTATAGCCCAAGGACTGAGCAATAAAACAGTGGTTAGATGTTGTAAAACAACAAAATTTAAAAGAAACCAAAAAAACTGAACTTAAATTTTTAGATTATATAATTATTTAAATTTTTCCGAATAGTTTTAACAGAAATATTAATTAGAAATTTTTTTTTCAAAAGCAATTTTTAGTACACATTTGAACGGTAAGAGTTTTTGTATTGTAATTTTAATTGTTCTTTGGATAACGACAGCAGGCAATTAACAAGCTTGACCAAATGTCAGGACAAAAAACCCAATGTCACCGCAATTTAATTGTTAGTACTTCTAAGAAAAAGTTTTATTTTTCAGCGCGTGGGCATTTATGCCGTTTTATTTTACAACCATTTAAAATGACTGGTGCAGAAAAGACCTATTAAAATATTATATATCCAGAACCTATTGCGTTACCTTTAAATCGATTTAATGTTCGATTACAAACCGTTACACATATAGCTTGTGCCTATGTTTATTTTCTTATAACATGAGAGGCGAAAAAAGAATGTGTAACATGCCGTTAGCTAAATAAATCAGTAAGTCTTGTTATAAGCAGCATAATACATACAAATCGTGCTGTATTATAAACCAGGACTTAATCAGTTTTGCCAAGAAAACCAACGTTTGAGATTATTCGATAAGCCAATTAAGATTGAAAATTAACAAGTAAAACTAAGAAGTACTTGGCCGAAAAGTGAAAAGTGGTAAATGTATTGATAGAGTGATAAAAACAAAAAAGACGCCTTTCAATAAAGTAGACAGATTACCTTTTACGATAACAGGTAAACTCAGTAATATTCGTAATTTTTAACCATGAAATTTAGGTCAGATAAGATTTTTACAGATCAGACAAGTTTTAGACAAAAAATTTCGCACTTTTAGAAATTCACAACAAAGCAAAAAACGCAGTTAAATAATAATTACTGCTAAAAAGTATATTTAATATTTTTTTCCTTTAAGGGATAAGGCCTCAACTATTTAATTTTTTTAAATTAGTTAAATATTTTGCTAATAAAAATGAACATTAAATTTATATTTGTGACTTTGTTGTGCTTTTTAAAATTAGCACAAACAAATGAAGCTATTCCGTTGCCTCCCTTCATTCACAAACAAGGTATTTGTAAAAAAAAATTGTTATTCGAAAAAACTATTTGTGGAATTATTTTTTGACACGTTTTTTAATGCAATAATTTGTTTCAAATTATAGCAATTTGTAATTTTTTTTTGAATTTATTTAATTTATATAAATTTTTAAGAAGTGTATATTGTTGTTATAGCTGTTACAATATGTATTTGGCCCTAAGCAATATTTTAAGAAAACTTTAAAGATGATTTATAGATGTTGCGATTCTAAATTCGCAAAAATTTTCCAATCTTGATAAAAACTTAGATTATCGTATTATATTTACATTTTACTTTGACCATTATATAGAAAAAACAATAAAGAAATTAGTGGTTTATTTTAAGAAACTTCCAAAAAGCTTTTATATATTATTATGTGAATAAACTTATACTTATATCTTTAAATTACATATAATTATATATTGCTTAAACAAAGAAAATTTTTCTAACCAATGTTTTTAAGTTGTAAAAAATGAAATTGTGCGTTTATGTCATGTACTTGAGTAAATGTACATGATTACATTTCAAAAAACCATTAGACATCTAACATAATAACACTTCTATTATAAACAAACATAGGTGAAACATACGAACGAATTCTTCCAGTTACGAGTGAATGCTATCAAGGCAAAAACCAGAATTACAAGACCGAAACTTGCGCTTCAGACAAGGTATGTGTATATGTAACTTCGTGTATATTTGTTAAATATTGCAGCGTCTACTTAAGGGTATATTGAGCATAATCGTAAAATCTTTAGCTTGTTAAATATGTAGTCAAAACCATTTATTTGATATTAGATACTACTTGTTTTTGCTTATACGAACGCAATAGGATAAGAAATAATTCCCCAAAAAACATGAAAAAAATGTCCAGTTTAAGCTAAAAGACGGTATTTAAGGCGTTTATATCACGTGTCCAAAATCATAAAAGTAATCTTGTTTTGAATCTTGACGTGCTTAGACCGATAAATTACTTATATCATGATGATTTAGTATTTTAAAATCGTATTTTACATGGTGATTTACCATTTCGACCTGTAAGTGTAGAATTTAAACCCGTTTCAAAGAACTTTAATTGAAAATAGCACTAGGTCCATTTAAATGACCAATTTCTTTATTTTAGGGTGTGGGTTTTAGAGCTTACAAGTAATTTTAATGTAATTCAAATCTTTTACATGTTTATAAATACCAATTCACGTCACATTTTACGTTAAACCTCAAGGCATATGTGAGTAATTTATTTGCGGATTGGTGGTCAACTACATACAAAACAATACCTTGAACTAAAAACCTACAATCTTAATGCTAAACTGCAATATTTTGGAAACAAACAGCTTCATTAAAAAAGCTTTACACAACGTTTATCAAGTTTAGATCTTTAATTTAGGTTTCATAATCCCACGCTTATAAATGTCATGGCAATTTGCAAACTTGCATAACATGGTAGTAGATTAAGTTTTTTCTAGTAGGATTAAATAAAAACACAAACTTGCAGCTAATTTGTATTAAAGCGGCTGTACTCAACTTTTTTTATTTAAATTTTTGCTAAAATATTTTGAAGTTTAGATTTAGATGTTACTATATAGCCTACCAAATTAAACCTTGCTGCCAATTTTGGCTTTAAAACTAAAGAAATATATGGTCCAAACGTCATTGCAAAATAATTAAAAACCAATTTTTATTCCTAGAAAATGTGTATGACAAAATTAGAAATTTTAAACGGAGAAGTCACATTAGAAAAATCTTGTCAAAACCCAGATCTTTGTTTAGAACAAGGAAAAACAAATAACATTCAATGCAAGAGTTTCGACACTTCAAAAGACAACGTAAGTGTTTAGTTACTATATAACATCAGTAGCAAAGCATTTTCCAAAATTTAAAGATAATGTTGGCTCTATCACAATATAAGTTTAAAAAAACACAGGCGACCTTAATTGACGCTATATGTTTAACAGATATCGTCTTGCCATTTCTGCTGCATCGGCAACCTTTGCAATTCTGTAAACAGCTTGAACGACCTTCAAGAAACAGATGTTATTCTGTCCAACATTAAACTTAAATAAATTATGTAAAAACCTAGTACATCGCAAGAACGTTGATCGTTCTTGGAAGAGGGTAACATCGAAGTGAAATCGACCGTGGGAAGACAACCAAAACCCCGTCAAATTTTTGTGAAAGTCTGACCTTTCGGTTTAACACGCTAACCTTGGCTCCAATTCAGATTTGAACTTTAACAAATGCCCGGTCGCTCTCCAAACATATAAACTCGTACGCCGAATCTTGCCACAAGACAGATACAAAGTTCAAAAGTGACCATTTTTAAAAGAATTTGTATATAACACACTTGGTTGAACCGTAGGTCAATTTTGATTGGCTGTAAAGTCAACAAAGAACAGATTTTTCATGATAAAATGACTTACAGCTTCGTAATTTTCAAAATATTGTTTAGATTTAAGTGTCAAAAATTATAATCACCTCAAAGGTGGTTACAGAACATTCTAAGTAATTATACCAGAAAATGACCAAATTGATAACAATTTAAAAGCACATTTATGATAAACATCACGTTTTGAAGTTGCTCATATCAAAATTTGCTGTGCAAATAAACGAATAAATTTATACGAAAAATTACTCGTCCGATGTTTATTTTCGCCAGTTGCGATATCATGATAAAATACCAAAACAAAATTCGAGTTATTTATCTCAAGAAGGTATTAAACTTATGACTTCAAACAATAAGAAGCAGGCAGTCAGTTGCAGTTGACGACCAAAAATAAACAAATATGCATTTCCACCTGCCACGTTAATTATTGTTAACCAACATTAAAATGAAATATTGCCCAATGCCACCTAACTAGTTTAAGTTTAAAAATTGGCACAATATTCATTATTAACCAAATTTCTAACCAGAAAAATAAACTAAATGTTAAAAATCCGTAGCTTTTTGCCACACATTAAGTAAGTTGTTAAAAACATCATAAAAATAATTCGCCTTTGTTCAAAATTCGAACCCAAAACAAATTTTCATTTTAATATAAATGTCAAAATATTTATGGAATAATATTGACCACATATCGGTTCAATAAATCACCAATAACATTGATATCGTTGTAGTAGGATAACATATCAAGATGAATGAATCACGGGCAAAAACAAAATTGTAACCAGAGTCAGTAATGGGCAAAACGCGGGGAAATGGAAAGATCAAAATATCAAAATACGAAGTTCAAAATCACAAAATGGGAAAACGAATTTTTGTAATGTGTAATATCAGACTGCTATTTTAAAATGAGCTTAGTCCTTTTAGTATATATGTAGTTTAACATACTCTTTTTTTAAAGGGCAATGTAGTTACCTCACAAAAAATCGCATTAACATTTTTGAATTTGTTTAACAAAATTCGTTAGGCTTAAAATCTAGTTATTTTGTTTAAGCCTTAAAAATAATCAACAACAAATTCTCGTATAATAAACTTTGTATTTAAATCGGTTTAAATAATCTGCGGGTAAACAAATAACGAATGGCGCCGGGCCAGAATTAGTAACAAAACGTAAATCCTGAGAATATGTTAATCCTAAACTTGAGCCGAATAACCACAAAAAAAACTCCCGAAAAATTCGAAAGCTTCGGCAACAAGAACGGTGTAGTACCAAAAAGTCACGTGACACGCTGGGTCTTTTGATTTAAATTTTTAAGATATTAAAGAAAAACTTCGTCGAGTCACGTGACCTGTTTTACGTCAATATATTTATTTTAAACAACTTACCCTTTGATAAGTTACGCTAAAGTGAGTTTTGCGTCATAATTAGTCATTGACGTCATAAGCACATAAATGATACTTAAAATAACTTAAACATAGAATTCCTAAACGGGCATTAAACGTTTTGTTATGCTTACAAATTTCCATAGACAATGTATGCCTAAACTTTACTTTAACATATTAAAATTACGTCCTTTAACTAATAGGGTAAATATTCTACCACACATTTAATTGCTTGCAAGGGTGACGTAACAATTCAAGCCGATGACGTCAAAAATCACGTTAATAACGTCATAGATCAAGGTAATGACGTCACAAGTTAAGTTGGTAGTATCACTGATTGCAATTACGCGACGTTGGTAGCACCAAAAAAGCCTAAATGATGTCATAGGTCAAGTTACTGACGTCAACAGTCACTTCAATGGCGTCACAGAGCAACTAGCGACTTATGACGTAAGCAACACGCTGCAATTAATGATGTATGGCATTACTCTCCATAGGAACATTGAACGTAAGCGCAAGGTCCAAACTTAGGTTCCATGTAACAACACAACCAATCCAAAACACTGGAAACTAAAAAGTAACCCCCCTCCCCCCCGTTCTCACAAAACTTGGGCCCGAAGTTCGATACTCCGTAAAGGATCCATCGGTCGTTCTCCTTGCACACTAGGGGGCCTCCTGAGTCGCCCTAAATAGTTAATAAATTTTTCTAACTTTGAATTTCTATTACTTACAACGTTAACTTTTTAAATCTAATTTTTTAATTTCTTCTTATTCTAATCTTTCATTATTTTTTTTAAACTAAATTTTCTGGCCTATTGCTGTTTCAGTTTTATGAAGTATTAATGTTTTCTAAACTCAAACTAAATAATTTTAGTAGATTGGCAAATTTTAAACCATTATTATATTCAAAAGTTGATCGTAAAATTTCTCCAAACGAGCAGTTTTATAAATTTTTATAAACTTTAGATTCTGAGTTTAAATACCACTGTGTCCTTAACTAAAGACCAAGTATATTTAAATAGAGTTTCATGTAAAAAAAATTAAAAATTAGTGTTTGTATGTAAAAAAATAAATTTAAAACATTAAAAAAATATTTACCCTGCATTGAAGGTTAGCGTTACTTGGATCATCAGAACGTTTTGCACAAAAGTTAAAGTTAGGATCATAATAATATCTTCGATATATTTTCTGACATTTCCAGGGCTGTTCAATATATTGAATTGCCTGCTTTAATTTATTGCGCTTCGTATCAGCTAAATAAAACAAAATACAATCTATATGTTAAAAGGTTATATAAACTTTATTAGATTAAATAAGAAAACAATTTTTTTTGGATATATCTTCATCCTTGATGTGGGAAGGTGAAATACATGACTTAAACATAAAGTAACAAGGATTGAGTATAATAATAAACGTGATATTTAGTATTTGAATACGTTTTTACTTTCGTAATGAACAAAATTAAACACGTTATTACTTTAGTAATTTAAAATGTGAAAGAACTACCTGTATTGCTTGTAAAGCCCCACCCTGCTACATAGCAAACTGTATTCGTTCGTAAAATAACGTCAGCATTTGGCAAGCACGCTGGCGCCACTTCGCGGTTGAACATTATGTCACGCTAAAATTTTTTTAGGTTTTTGTTAAAACACAAGTAACAAAAAAATATTTTTATAAATTATTTAAAATCTTACATCTAGTTTAAGAAGGGCAATATCAAATTGATTTCTAGAATCATCATATTTGGGATGATAAACAATTTTTTCAATTACATAAACATTTCCTTCCAATGAAGTTAGGTCTTCTTGGTCATGCATACCTACAACCACTTTGTAATTTGTGGTAGGTCTGGATATCATAAAAAAAAATGTTTTAAATTAATGAAAATCTATAATTTATTCCAGGGTACGAATTAACGTTTAAAAAACGATTCGCTAAAAATGAGGTCGCATTTTTATAGTAATTATTAGGTTCAAGTCATAATCTTCGTTTTTTTTGTAACACTTGACGCGTTGCGTGGCATTTTTAAAACGTAACTTATTGTTAAACAATTGTTAAGAATATTTTGCACGAAAAACGAGACATTTTTAATTCTTTTAAGGCTGTGTTAAGCATTTAAAAAATTGCGCAACAACTGAACGATCTCGGGAGCGAAATTTACGCATTGCCAAAACATGGAAAGTTATTGTTATTAAATGCCCTATAGTAACCTACATTTACGCAGGATTATGATGATGTAATTAAATTAGTGTGAAACCGGTGTAAAATAGATCGTAAAAATATACACGAGAGTTTTATCACTGCCTGAACCATTTTTTGTTGATTCGCTATTTCTAATATATTTGTAAAAAACGATTCGCTAATTTTAAAAAAACGATTCGCTGTTAGCGAATAGCGACCCGTTATTTCGTTCCCTGTATTCACACAGTTTTTTACTTCATAGAAATATTGCAATATGAGATTTGTTAGTAAAAATAGTTTGGCTTTTAGTTAGAGTTAGTAAGCAGAGTTGCTAAATTTAATACTAACTGCTGACACAAGAGTATGGTATAAAAGTCTCAAAATTAAAAAAAGATTTAGTATTTATTGCAAGCAGCATGGTGTAGTGGTCACAAAACTTGGTTTCAGTACATAAGGGGCTGGGTTTGATCCCCACTGCTCTCATGCTGTAGTGCTCATAAGTAAGGCGATATGAATGGTATAACCTCGTGCTGAGTCAACACTTAATCACAAGCTTATAATTATTAGGCAATTATAATCTATAACGTCCCAAACTGCCCAAGGCAATTCAAGACTGTGTCGAAGTAACTAATATTACTCTATGTTTAGGTCGTGAAGTTGATATTTTCACATCAAAGATAAGCAAATATACAAAAAAAGTTTAAATTTTTCTAGAAAAATTTGCTTTTTTAAAATCTAAAATATAAAAATTTTTAACTTACACTTGTATATTTCCATTAGCAAAACAATGAGCTGCAGTAACAATCCAAAGTTTATCGATAATAGTTCCCCCACAGTTCCAGTAGTTATAATAATATTTAATCTTATTGCTAGCCTCACTGAATTTTCCCCTCACAATATTTATACTTATTGTCCATGGCCATGAATGGGGAAGTGCCTCACTACCACCTAAACAAGTAATAAAAATAAATTTATTTAAATATTTTTTTGTGTGTACCTTGATGTGGGAAGGTCGACTATCCTTGATATGGAAAGGTCGACTTAACGACGTAAACATAAAGTAACAACTTTAACCCAAACCCAGCCTCAAGTTGCCTTTGGCAGTTTGGAATATTAAAATTATAATTGCCGAATTATTAAGCTGGCGGTTAGGTGCCGGCTCAGCAGGAGTTAACATCAATCAAAGGCATAAATATATCAACAGACTAATAAAAACTTTGATGGTTAAAGTAGCATAGGGTAGTTAAAGGACAGGCAAGTGCGGACAACTAAATATACACATCAGCTATAAAAAAAATCAGGTATACTATAAAGCTAATAATAATTCAAATTTTAGAATGAACAAACTAAAAAATATTACCCACTATCCTTCCTTGAGTAAACACAGGTTGATTTGCTTGTTGACCACAAGAATAAAGTCTGTAGAAAGATTGTTGGTGATCAGGTGGAGTTTTACGCCAGGTTGATGTCTTTGGAAGATCTACGAGATTGTATTTTCTACCTATGTTTATAAATAATTTATTCAATTTATTATAAATTTTTTTAATTAGCCTACAGTCGGCATTTTAATTGTCATAATATGCTCGCAACTATCAACTAATATTTGTTTGGGATAATTTCCCCATAAACTATAAAAGACAGTTTATTTTATTTTGTAGTTAATATAAATTGGACATACATATATAACCGACAGTGAGGTGTAGTACCGACAGCGTGGTGTAGTGATAACAACACTTGCTCCACAACTATGAGGTCGTTGGTTCAATCCCCACTGGTCTCATGCTGTAGCGCCCTTAAGTAAGGCGCTATAAACAGTATGAGCTCCTGCTGAGCCAGCACTTAATCAGCAGCATGATTACCCAATTATAATCTATCCAAAACTGCTAAAAGGCAACTAGAGACTGGGTCAGAGCAACTGATGTTACTCTATGTTTAAGTCACGCATTCGACTTTCCTACATCGATGATAAAAATATATACAAAAAAAATATATATATATATATATAACGTCCACTAAACTTTATGTATAAATTTTTATCCACCACTATAAGGCACCTAATGTGAGGAATCAAACTGTACAGTCATAAAAAATGTTATTTAAAGTAGTATTAATTTTACTTGCAAAAACATTGCACCTGCAATTACTGGAAATTGTCGTAATCCATTTCCTTTTGGAATTCCCAAATAATAACTTCCTATCGTTTCATTCTTTCCAGTTGAAGACAAGTTAAAGAATAAGTCATCTAAACGACAAAATGCCTTTTAAAAAATGAAAAAAGTAATCTTATTTTGCTGTTATTAAAAATAGGGTACGAATTAGCAGTTGAAAATCAATTCGCTAAAAATAGGATTGCATTTTTATGGTATTATAAAGATATCATAAAATTACTTAATTATTAAAATTACATTATATCTACACCTAAGAATTGTGTAGGTTAAAAAAACTGATTTAAAACATATTTTTTAAATTATAAATTTTAGGTTAAAAACTTCGAGACCAAGACCAAATTCTAATAACCTGGTGGTGGAATGATGTGACTTAAACTTTCACAACTTTCAGGTGGTTCCATACAAATATAATTTCTAAAATAAAAACATTTAAATTTTTATAAAAAATACATTTTTTTAAATTTTTATATATTTAAACTGCCATATTGTAACAGATTACTTTAAATTCAGTAAAAAAATGTTGCACAAACCGGCAATCAAACCTGTGATTTCAATGTGATTTCTGACCGGCAGCGTGGTGTAGTGGTAAGAACACTTGCTACGCCACCATAAGGTCGTGGGTTCAATCCCCACTGCTCCCATGCTGTAGCACCCACGAGTAAGGCGTTATAAACCATATAAGCTCTTGCTGAGCCCCCACTTAATCAGCTCTTGCTAAGCCAGCACTTAATCATATAATCTATAATATCCTAAACTATAAGTAAGGTCCTAATTTTTAGGTATATACAAATTAATATACCAACTACTTACTTAATAACATCAATTATAAATAAAGTTAATCTTTTAACATCCTTAAGAGCAGCGACATTTCGAACAAAATTTATTGCAGGCTCCGACGAAAATTTCTGAGGATAATAAAATCTAAAAAAAAAAGTTTTAAACACTCCTAAAAAAATGATGTATCATACCATAAAATTTGGAAAATATGCCTATATATAAAAAGTTTTGCAAAAGTAAACAAATTATAAAAAAAATATACTTAACCTTTGTAATTCTTTTTCATTCCAATTATAACCAAGATAGGCAACTAATATTCCTTTTCTTTTTAGCTTATCCAAATAAGCTTGGTTTAAATTGGAAGATGGTCCATTTACATGTCTTGATATAATTACCAACAACTTTTTACGCGTTCCTATACCTTGCCTAAGAAAATTTGACTCTGTTTGCATTTTCTAAAACAATGTATTAAAAATTTAAAAAATAAATCAAGCATTTAACTATAAATATACTGAATTAATATTTTTTTAAATTATATTTGGCCTAACAAAATCACAAAAAATGGAAGAACTTACTTACAGATATCATTTTCCACAACTTTTCATTTTCAATATTCTCATCATTTTCTATATTTGTTGATTTTTTTGTTGAAGAATATTCTACAAAAGCTTCAGATATTTTTCTCAATGTTGCATTACTAAAGTCTTGACCAACATTGGTAATAATTTTGTCATTCCATGGAGTTGGAGATATTATTGCAAAACCAAGACCAAGGTTTATCTACGAAAATATTTTTTTTTATTAACTAAAAATTAGATGTTGTGAAACCTGAAGTCCTGGGTTCGAATCCCAGTGCAACAGTGATGTGAAATTTTTGGGTTTAAACTGGTTGTGCTTAAAACCTTAGATTTTATTTGAGTTGAACATAAAAACTTACAAAAATTTTGTTAAGTAAGTATTATGCAGGTTAATACCCACTTGATCTATAACATTTACTGATGCATTTTTTTTTGTATATATCTTTATCCTTGATGTGGGAAGGTCGAATGTGCGACCTAAACATAGAGTAACACATATTACTCCGACCCAGTCTCGAATTGCCTTTAGCAGTTTGGGATATTATTGCCCAGTTATTATGCTGCTGATTAATTTCTGGCTCAGCAGGAGTTTGTATCGTTTATAGCGCCTTACTCAATAGGCGCTGCAGCATGACAGCAGTGGAGATTGAACCCACGACCTCATGGTGGTGTAGCAAGTGTTCTTAACACTACACCACGCTGCCAACTTAATCAATTTACCAAACATACCTGATCAAAATCATAGTTGTCAAAAATATCAGTGTACATCTCAGTAAGTAAATTAAAATCATTCTCGTTGTATGTTGATTCAACACTTTGAATAAAAAACACTTCGCCACATCTAACAAACACATTTTATAATGTTTAAACTTAACAAACTTATGTTGTTCAAAAACTTATTAAATGTCAATACCACAGAAACAGGTAGTTAAATCCTTATATATAATTTTAAGACTAAATTTTGGAGCTATACCATAAAATGTACATCATTATTTGGCAATCGCTAATTTCGCCAATTTTGTTAAGATAAAACTTTGAACTTTTGAGCCTACCCGCACTTGCCTGTGTATTTCAACATTGGTGGAAAAGTTGTACTTGGTGATATCTCAAGAAATTCAAGAAATTCTTTATTCACTAAACACGGTTAAAACAATTTAACATTAGAATAAAAAAACATAGCTTTATAAGATTTTAAAGTGCTATATTAAGGATTAAAGATATGTTTTTTTTGTATTATAACATAAAATAATGACACAGTAATGATAAAGTATAGTTAGTTACCTTCTACTTTTAATTCATCTAATTCTAAACTATGTTGTAAGAGTAAAGTTTGAATTTTATCCTCAAGATTTCCAATCTGTTTTTTTTCCCATGGTTTGTAGGGAAATAAAGCCTGCCAAAACATTTTTTATTTCTTTTAATAAACATTTGTAAAAATTAAAAAATAAATATTTAAGTTAGGTTATGTTTAACAAATAATAAACTAATAAAACTCAATTTAAATTGAATAAAGGTACTGTAAAAAGTTATATTTTCTTTTATAAACTTATCAGGACTTAATAATTTATTTAATTATCTGTTGCAATATTATTTTGATGGCATTCAGCTTACCCAAGTATTAAGTGAATATTCACCAAACAATTCCACATTAACTTGGACAGTTGTTGAACTAACTTGTGATGGTTTAAAAGAATTAATTTTCACCGAAGATATTACACAATCAATTAATTGAAGTGAATATTTGACCTAAAATATTTTAAAATAAAATCAGATTAAAAATTAAACTGATCAGATTAAAATTTAAACTGAAAAAAATATTTAAAATACATACTTTTATTTGAAATCCTAATTATATGTAAAATGAATCAAAAACAAATTAATAAAACTGGCAGCATTGGGTAGTGGTCAGAACACTTGACTTAACTACATAAGGTCCAGAGTACGATCCCCATGCTCTCATGCTGTAGCACCGTTAAGTAAAGTGCTTTAAATGGTATAAACTCCTGCTGAGCCAACACTTAATCAGCTGCTTAATTATCAGGCAACAATAATCAATAATATCCCAAAGTTCCGTAGACAACTTATGACTATGTCAGAATAACTAATGTTATTTTATGTTTAGGTCAATCTTCCCACATCAAGAATAAATAAATATAAAAAAAAGTGTTATATTGATGATAAAATATATATAATATTAAATACTTGCACAGGAAGATTAGATTTAACATTTTGAGAAAAAGGAGTATCTCTGAGTTGAATAGATGAATAAGATGTTGCAATGTTGTCATATTTTAACAATGTGAATGAAACTAAAACATATACATATTATTTAAAAAAATAATATTGGAAAACTTAAAAATTTACCATTTTAGTTTAAATTAAAGAATGTATACATATATAAGTCTATAAAAGTTTTAAAATAATAACTATTAACGGGTCAATATTTTAGTTATGTATATAGTACAAGTATTATTTGACAGGTGCCTGAATTGTTAAAAATTGCATAGGATAGAAAATTAGTTAGTTGCTTCTATAAAACTTTATTAAATGACTTAAAATAAAATTACTTTTCATGATGGATTTCTTTTTTTCTTGCAATGGTTCAATTCTATTTTCTGTTACTTCAACAAAATCATTTACCCAAGTAGGACCTGGTTCTAAAAAATAACAAAAAAAAACAATATTTTACAATGTTCGTACAGTACAATTTATAATAACCGGCAGCGTGGTGTAGTAGTAAAAACACGCTACACCACTATGAAGTCGTGGGTTCAATCCCCACTGCTCTCATGCTGTAGCGCCCTCGAGTAAGGCGCTATAAATGGTATGAACTCCTGCTGAGCCAGCACCTAATTAGCAGCATAATTACTGGGCAATTATAATCTCTATAATATCCCAAACTGCCACAGGCAACTCGAGACTGGGTCAAAGTAACTGATGTTACTCTATGTTTAGGTCGCGCATTCAACCTTCCCACATCAAGGATAAAGATATATACAAAAAATAAAAATACTGGTAATCTAATTTAAATTAAAGCTTACTTTTGACAATAAATCTTTCAGAATATTCAACTTTACTCGTTGAGTTAATTCCATTCCAATCCTCTCCCTTAAATATAAATCCTTTTCCAACTTTTAAAAACTCAACAACTCCACCTTGTGCATTCTAAGAAAATGCAAAAAGGGTAATTTGATTAAGAAGCTTATCAAATAAATTCAATTTTAAAGACCTAACCAAAAAAATTTAAAACCAGCAAATATGTAAAACAAAAACTTATATATAAAAAAAAATTTAAAATTTTTAAGTAAAATTTGAACTATGACCTCAAGACATTTTTTTTAAAAAATTCGTCCATTTTTTTGAAAAAAGAATACACTTACTAATATAACATGTGAATGAATTGCAGCCAAACAAACTGAAGATTGGATTTGATAAAATTCACTTCCAACAAGTAAACCATTCCCTGAGTTTAAACAGTCAGGTGGACATCTTACTAACATGTTGTCCAAGTACATGTCAGTACCAGGCTTGTGGCATGCCACATATACAACTCCAAATAAAACAGATTATTTAAAAAAAAATGCAAAAACCAGATAAATGACCCTTTAAAATTTTTTTTAGTATATATATATCTTTTTTTATTCTTGATGTGGAAAGAATGCGCGACTTAAACAAAGAGTAACATCAGTTACTCCGACCCAGTCTCGAGTTGCCTTTAGCAGTTTGGGATATTATATAGAATATAAGTGCCCGGTAATTATGCTGCTGATTAACTGCTGGCTCAGCAGGAGTTCATACTGTTTATAGCGCCTTGCTGAAGAGCACTACAGCATAAGAGTAGTGGAGAATGAACCCAAAACCTCATGTGTGGTGTAGCAAGTATTCTTACCACTACACCACGCTGCCGTTGATGGCCAGCCTTCTAAGCTGCATTTTATTTAATGTAATATGGCCACAAAGCTTTATTATATGTAGATTATATTTTAGAATGCAGCTAAAAGAGTATTATCAATAGCGAAGCACAAAAAACAGACTTATACTTACTATTTTTGTCATCTTCAGTTTCAAGATCTGCGAGTCTTGAAATAATGCGTAGAGCTTTTTGAACTTGGGTTCGGAAACTTTCATAAACTAAAATAAGATTTAATGTAATAAAAATTGAGTTATACTTAAAATATATTAAATAGCATATCTTATAGCCCATATTACTGTATCAATATGTTAAATAGTCTGCTCATTAGTTTTTCTTGTTAATAAAACTTTACAAAATTCGAGAAAAAGATATATATAATTTAATTTAAACCATCAACACCATGCCAGTACAAAATACTTAAATGACTATTTTTAGTTAATTTATTATATATACAATTAAATATAGCCTATAAAATATGTAATTTTTACCTTCAATGCTTTCAACATTAGCAATCACATTCTGATGTTCCAGATAATTATTTAACATGAATTGAACAACAAATAATTCATTTTCTCCAACCCTTGACAACAAGGCACTGTTTTTTGATGGCTTGCCATAAGTTGTAAACTCAACTCTTACAGCTAGAATCTCTTTGTCCTTTTCTACCTAAATTTTGATGTATTAATTAATAGAATGCTACTTTTTGTTTAATTAATACAAAGGTTACAATCTAAAAGTATGCTTTTATACTATTTCATTTACCACCAGTTCTAAACTATTTTCATTTTCCCCTTCAATTTGATTTCTTAGTGAAATTGATGAAACAATTTGTTCATTAACTTTATATAAAGTTTCCTTAAAAGAATTTATTTCTAAAATTTCAACATTTGAAACAGAAAAACCCTCTGCCTCCAAGGAATCCTGAATCTAAAAAGTATTGTATTGCAATTTAAAATTGAATAAAAATATGTTAAATTTTAGGCCTTTAAAATAAAAAACTTTCGTTTGTATTGAGACGTAAATTATCATGGGCTTATATTATTTAGGAGTTGTGTCAATGTGACCATATTTTATATTATTTATACTCAAGTTTATACTCAAGGCACAGCAGCATGAGGGCAGATTAAACCTTAAATGCAAGTTGTAAGGCAATCAAAAGACTAGTGTGTACAAGTGTTTAAATGAATGATTTTCTACATACTGGCAATTTCAATTTAGAAATAAGTTTTTGTGCAGATGCGGATTCAATATTTTCCATTTGACTGTCCCATAAAGTCAAATTATTGTTAACAGATACCACTTGAATAAATCCATAAAATTGAGATAAGTCTTCTTCTTGGTCCAAATTATATTGGTTTGTAGAAGTGATTACAAACCCTGGTATATCAAGAACATTGACTATTTAGTAAAAAACATTCAAATTTTGTAAAATCTTAAGTAACCTTATTATCTATCTCCAATTTAAATTTTTACCTTAGAAAAAGTAATAAAAGTAGTAAAGTAGGTACCACAATAATTTTGTAAAAGACGTTTAGGCAATATTAAATTGAACTTACAAATAGTACAAAACACAATTGTTAAAACTCCAACTCCAAGTAGTAAAGAGCTAACAATGGCAAAAACCTGTTTTGAAACTATTTGGTTTAAACTGTTTGTTGAAATTGAATCAAAGTCTGACGGATGGGTAAAATTAGAAAAGGATCCACTTGAAATTGAACTTTTTGGTGATAGTTGTAATTCTTGTATTTCTATTGAATTTTCTTGAACTTCCTGTACTTCTATTTGATAAACAGATTTTTTTTTGTTTGAATCAAAATTTGTTCTTAATAACAAAAATTAAACTGTATATATTAATTAAAGATTATATATATATATATAATAAATATTTTCCAGTAAGCAGTTGACTTTGGCTAGAATACTTTATGATTTTTTTGTATATATACATTTATCCTTGATGTTGGAAGGTCGACTTCACGACCTGAACATAGAGAAACAACTGTTTACCCAACCCAGTCTTAAGTTGCATTTAGCAGTTTTTAAATTTTATCAATTATAATTGCCCGATAATTAAGCTGATGGTTAAGTGCTGGCTTAGCAGAAGTTTATACCGTGTATAGAGCCTTACTCAAGGTTCCTACAGCGTGAGAGCAACAGGGATTGAACCCCTGACCTTATGTTGTGTAACAAACCCTGACCTTATGTAGTGTACGTGTTTTGACCACTAAACTACCATGCTGGCAAGTAGTTGCCTTAGCCAAATATTGTTTAACCTTCAGACCAAGATCGCTTTAAAAACTTTAAAAATATACCTGTAGGAATGGTAATGGGTGGTGTTTCATTAGAAATTGATGTATTGACTGGAGTCAGAATTCTGGTGAACCAGTTAAAAGCAGTCAATTTATTTCTAACACCTTAAAACAAAGCATGTATCAAATAAAACGAACAGGACCTTAAGCAAGTGTTTGGTTAAATTAAATATAGTAATTAATATATATGTCCACTTGCATATTCTAAAAATTTAAATTTCAAAAAAACATTTGAATTTTAGTTAGCAATTTCTTACTTTTAATAACTTCTTCGTCTGCAGAATGATATTCACCACTGCTGTCTAAAACCAAAAATATTTAATTCTAAATAGTTAAATAATAAGAAAAATTTAGTGCTTGCCAATAAAAAATAAAATTTTAATATTCTACCTGAATCATTAACAGCGACTTTAGAAGATGATCTTTTTCTCTTTTTTGGCATTTTTATTAACTGGCAGACAGGATGATCAGATAATACTAAGTTGTTTTTTTATCAGCAAAAAATTAATAGGCTAGAAGCTACTGGCAGACTGGTAAGCTGTAAAGCATACTAGTTTACCTTAAAAAAGATGCATTTTTTTGTTATAATAGCTCCAACAAAAATGCACACTTCACAATTAAAACTATGCAAAAAAGGGTTAGAAATTTTGTATTAGCACCGAACAGCTGAACAGCAATTTTTTATAAAAAGTTTTACTGTTTTTTACATCTTAATCTAAGGGTTTAATTAAACCAAAAACATAGTGGCTACAGGCAAGTGTTTAAAGACAACGAACCTTTGTGTTTTTTCGTACAAAACCTTTTTTTAGTACCAAGTCTCTAATAAGTAAATAAAGATCAAAACATAAAATATTGTTAACTCCCGCAGAATTTTTACCACGTGAAAAATAACATTCAGGGTTGCCAAATACTTAAACATTTTTTTTTAAATGTATGTAATACTTGATATTTTAAGTTTTTGGCACCGCAAAAATAAGTATAGAAGTAAAATTTGCTTTATAACCAAAAATCTGTCTTACCGGTTAAACATAATATTGTAAATCAAAATTTTAGAAACAATATTTTACTGAAATTTAGTTTAATTTTTTTTTTTAATTTTTTTTTGTTAAATTGGAAGTAAAATGGCGTTATTAAGTTACGGTTTTTAATAAGTATAAAAAAATGGTATAATTTAATAAAAATTAAAATGGTTTTATTTTTTACAACGTATTTTTTTTTAAATATTTGTAGTATTTTTATAAAAAAAACAATGGGTTTAACTGAAATATACTAGGTAAATGTTCCTTAAAGTGCCAGTTATGTTACTTTTATGTCAATAACCTAATCAGAATGTCGAATGACCTATTTTTGACATTTTGTTTCGGTTTTATCAAAAACAGCGTTACATAAACACATTGACAGGTAAATCCTTATATTAAATAGTAACCCACAAGTTAATTTAAAAATGATATGTATATATAATTCTTTTTACCTTTGTTATAGTTTCAAAAGTTAAATAATGCACTAGAGCGACAAATGGACTGCATTTTTCGAATTGTTAGCGAGGGTACGTCACAATTTAATGGCGAGACGGTAAGGTGACCTACATTTTTAAATTACCAATTATTTATAGAACGTGAGGTTGACAAAAGAAACGTTAGAGATCCGCGCCGTGTACGAAAAAAAGCTTGACGGCGAAACTTTCTTTTTATTCTCTCACTTTAAATCGATAACCATGACGCGTGTAAAAACTGGAGCTCATTCACTGTTTGGCCTATATTTTCAAGAATTTAAGATAAAAATGTCGGTCATTTCATAGTACCGTGGACTTCGTTGTTTAGTTCTTGCTAACAGCTCACATTTTAAATTTAATTAAAGAATGTAGAATTGGTTTTTGGCGTTTGCAGTAGTGTTACATCATACAGGCACAGAAGTAAAGTAGTTCATTCTAAACGATGGGCCTTCTATCAGACTATGAACCAAAGTAGCATTCTTTATTGTTGTATTTTGAACCTGTTAAGTTTGACATAATTAGAGGCAAATTGTTGTTTGTTAACGCATGGTCCTTAGTATTTGTAGTGTTAGAAATTAGTAAGTGACTTTGAACGTATGTTTTAGTAATTAAAAGTGTAAAGTAACACCATTTAGTTAGGAAATAGCTTACTAAGTTATTTTAAAACAAGTTAATTAGATTGACAGCACAAAGTGTTTTGACAATAAATTAAATTATACAAATTGACTTTAGTGGCAAGTTTTACACTTATATAACATGAGAGGCAATGTGCATAAATAATTGATAGCGCGACCATAATACTATTAAAGAGTCTCAGTAGACTGATTTACCAATCTACTAACTAGCTACCACTAACAGTCATAACATTTAGCGTACGCCAAATAAACTGTTATTGATGCACTGCATGTGTTAATCTAGTATGGTTTCCTGGTCTAATTTGACAGAAATTAATTTATAGTGATGTAATCGTAGAACTATTTTAACAACCTCATACTACTTTTCAAATTGCGAAAATTGAAGGTTTGTAAAGGTCACCCATCGGCTGAGATAACTAATTAAAGAAAGCAGAATTTAAATTAAAAAATTTCAAATTGTTATTATGCCTATTGTGTTTAAAATGTGTTTTTCGTTGCTCTTCTAGTTTTTGTGTTTTGCTAATACTGACGAAAACACGATTACAATGCAAATAACATATTAGATGAGTCACCCGAATTTTATTTTGCACATCTATCCATAATCCGACAAATATTATTGTAATTTTAGAGTCAGCTTACTAACGAAACGCAATTTTTTAAAAAATATGGTTTTATTTATTAAGTCGTATGGCATATTCGGATGCCACTTACTAGAAAAAAAAAAGAAATAGGCAATGGAAACTATTTCTAATAACTAAAAAAAAGCATAAAAACGTAAATTTTTATTGCGCGTGCTTTTTACGTAGGCAGGTAATTGCAGAGAGTTACGTTGTGCATGTACCGCTATACGTTGTTTATTGGCCGCGTGGTTTTTAATAACATCCGCCCTTCTTTCTTGTTTTAGAGTGGGCTAAGTAAAAGTGGATTTATATTAGTTAATAATGGGCAATGAAACCAAAGAAAATGGAAAGGAAAATGGCGACTTACCACTTTTGACGAGAGAAAATGGTCATTCATTCGAGGAAAATGAGCAGGCAAAACCTCAATCTCTATTACCGGTAAAAACTGTGTTAACATTTCAATAAATATGTCAAAGTTCACTTGACATATGCTTTGGTAAAATCTATACCAAAACACCTGAAATACGTGTGATTTCACTTGTTAAACCAACCACATTGATAAAGTGTACATAACACCTTGGATTTAAGTTAATTATTTACATTTGTAAATTAAGCACTATTCTAATAAGACTTAGTTATGTAAATGCATATAGGATTATAATTGTATTAAACATTCCAATTTGTAAAGATATTGTTTAATTAACATGGACTTGGTAAATATCATAAAAATAAAGTTACCAAATATCGTCGTACGTTATAGCGTTGTTTGACTTCTGTAAAAAGCAAATATTTATAGTATAGCGTACAACAAGTTTATGGGGTTGTAAATGTAGTAATTGTTACTTGTTTACGAGAAAAAAAAAACGTTTTGTATTATTTCAATGTCGAGTGAAGTGAAAATTATACAAAATAGCAAGAAAATTACACAAAAGCACACGATACCTAAAGTTCAATTCCCGTTACCGGTATACTAATTGAAAACCCTAAACAAAGCTTAGTAATTCGTGACTAGGCATTGCCAAGTTAATTAAAAAACTACCATAAAGATAAAAAAATTTAACTTATTTATTTTTAGAACTCAAATTATTGTATGATCACTCTACTATTATCCGTTGCATCTGTCATGATGTCAACTGGAATAGCAGTTGGTGCTTTAAATCCTTCTCTTGCATTATTAAATCCATTTTATAACCAAACTTATATGGTAAGAATGATATATTAGAATGACGTGGGTTTTATGGATAAATAATTTTAATAGCAACACCTTTTAAATTTTTATGCTACATAAATTGGTATTAAAAATGCCGGTGCCTTTTATTACTGGTGCATAAATAAGAATTAAGTGTTAACGCATAGTTTTTTGCCAAAAAATAAGGTTGTTGGTCTTTATTACATTTAAATGTGTTTATTAGGTTGGAACTGAAAACTGTTATGTTATTTAGTCCATACCTATTTAAACTTAACGTTATAAGTGTATCAATAAAAATGTACATGTAACTATGTAGTTTTAATTTCATTTTTTCGTTGTGTTTTAACAATATGTACTTAAATTTTGTTATGTTGAACAAATTATTTATTTTTATTACAGGACAGATATGGGGAACCGGTAGGGGAGGATTCTGCGATGTTGTTGGCCTTAACTGTTTCTATGATGCTTGCTGGTGGATTCGTTGGTGCTTTATCTATCGGTAAATTTAAGATGTTTTTTTCTTTTATGTTCAACCTTTTAAACAACTATTAGCTTATTAGTAATATAAATTGTTTTACCGTGAGATGTTGAGGTTAATTACTTTTAAACTTTAATTTTAGTTTATTCCATATTTCTTGCCATCTTTGTTTTTTGCCAAACTTAGCAGAAGACATTTTTAAAGCTTAAATTACCCTTTTTTTACATAATTGTTTAATGCTCAGTCCTACAGTTAATATATAACAATAAGTGTAAGATTGATTTTCTAAAATAAAATATATTTCTTATATTTAGGTTGGGTTTTGGCTCGTTTAAGTCGCAAAGGTTCCATGATAGCAATGAATCTCACCAACGTGGTATCAGTTATGGTGATTACCCTTGGAGGTCGACTTATACCTTCGTACGAGGCTATTATCATCGGTCGATTTATAATGGGATTGTTTTGCGGCTTTGGAATGAGTAGGTAGTGTTAAAATATTCGTTAAAAACTAAATTTAAATTTGGTGCTATTTTTTGAAGTATATTTTTAATATTTAACACAGTATTAATAAATATACAGAATTTATCGTTGTATTTTTCTTCTTTTTTAGATTTAATTCCAATTGTAGTAGCTGAAACTTCGTCTCTACAGAGACAAGCCTTTTACTTAAGTTTGATCGGTGTAAATCTTTCGTTCGGTGGCTTATTTGGTTTGTGCTTCAGTTTTAAGCAGGTGAAACGCGTAAAAACATGTATTAAGGTGTCTAAGTAAATATTAGAAGGTTGTAAAATAGTCACAATGTGATATCGCGGTCTAGGTGTTAAACATACGCGGGTTTGTCATACATAAGGTACAGAGTTCGATTCGTAATGTTGACACAAATTAAAAATTGAAATTTTAAATAAACAAATATATTTTTTTTATGCAATAGGTTTTAGGTACAGAGGACTTGTGGCCAATTTTGTTAACTCTATCTTCTCTACCTTCGTTAGTTTACTTATTCTTATCACCCTGGCTACCACAAACTCCTTCCTATTTATTAAGGCAAGGGAAAAAAGCCGAAGCACTAAATACATTTAAGATTTTGAGAAATTACAGCGACGAGGTATGTTACTGTATTTAACGTATAAGGTATTTATAAACTCCTATATACTCAGATGTATTTTTACCTAACATTCTCCTACGACAAGGGTGTTAAGTTGTATATTTTCATTGGGGTTAAATTATAGTAAATATTTCAAAACAACATAGTTGAAATTTCTTGGAAAGTTTGTAGGGGAGAAAAGTAGTAGACCATGTAATAGGATTCCTAATAGCGGAAACAATTCAATTGTTAGTGGATTATTTAAAGAATAAAGCATGTTTGTTATAGAACTTGTATTTTAAATCTATTGTATTACTACAAAAAAACAAAGGTATTTATAGACTATATTTTACTGAGTCAAAAACTGTCAAAATCTACATTCAAGACACTGTTTTATTTATTAACAAATTCCTCAAAAAATAGTCTATTAAGAACAAAAAGTTTATTGTAACACAAAACTTATAGTTTTGAAGTTTTAATTCCCTAAAGACCGAAACGAGATTTTGAATAATAGTATGTTTTTAAATATACATTTTGATCTTAAAACTGATGTAATATTCGACGTGCATTACCTAAAAATTGTAGGCGTGTTCACCTAGATAGCTTATAAATAAAATATTAGAATCTTGCATTTTTCTGACCCGCTTGCGGCAATGCAGAAAGTTCTTGCGACGTCGTAACATTTCACTGCCAAATTTATTGCATTCCAGAAAAGAATTTTCTCATTTATTATCTGAAAATTTAAAATCTTTTTTTTTAAATTTGACCTAGTTTGTAAATTTTAATATTCTATAAACATTTACACAAAGAAAACAATTTTTTCTCTTGAAATAATATTTTTATTTGACTTTTTTTTTAAATTTTATAAATAGCTAAAACTCGCTGCTAATATTAACTTTAACGGAGTGTAATATTTGTTGTTATTCATTAACAACAGAGGTTAAAAAATACAAGAATAGCCCATAAGCTATATATGAAGGTGTACGTGATAGTATTTTTAAGTCCTCGTCAAAAATAAACACGTCTTAGGCTTAGACTAAAACCGTGACATTATCATTACCTAACGTCTCAATATTTGGGCTCGATAATCATTTTTAATTTTAGAAAGAAATTACACATTCTGGCGCTTAGAAGCTATCTTACATAGATCTCTTAACCGTGAAATATACATAAGTTACTTGTAATCTAATATAAACGACTGTGTTTTTTAAAAAAATCAAGAATTTTTGTTAATACTGTTAAGAAAGCGTCTCATCTTGTATAGCCGTTAGTTAGTAAAGTCGTGTTAAAGTCGGGTTAAATTACATCACTAGAATTACAATAGGTTAACTAATTTAAACTCAATTCAACTCTATTTATTTACTTTTAAACTAATCTTTTGGTGTGTGATTTTACAGTTAAATTTGTTTTTAGTGAGGGTTTATTTAAAAAAAGGTTTTGTAATTTAATTATATTCTTTATGACCTTGGACAAGAAATTTAAAGTATATTTCCTCTTGTGTTATTGTTCGTTTATTTATTTCTCTTTTGAATTCTGGGTTAAAAATTTAATGTACTGTTACATACCTGCTTGGTATCCATATTTATTTTGCGTAAAAAGACAAACACTTTTTTAACATTTTCTGGCGCCAAGCGACTTCTGTCATTTTTGGAAAAATATCACATGAGAATATTCGAGCTGTTCTTTTATTTGGTTTATCTTAAAATCGAGGACACATGTTAACGTGAACTACTCATCAGATCTGTTGTTGTTGAGGGCTTGTCTAGTCAACAAGATAAAAACATTCATGTTTAACCTATATTTCTACGCCTAAACAAACAGTTTAACATATGCGCTTGTTGTCGTTGCGGATAACATGCGAACTTTACCAGCCTACCTAAAAAAATATAAAAATTCTACAAGATTATTTTTTAATTTTTTTTAGAATGAACTTTTAAAAGAGTTTTCTGTAATGGAAAAAATGTTAAAGACGGACGGACAGAAAGTTCGTTTGGTGAAAATAACCGAAATGTTGTCGTCACCGCAGTATAGAACTCAGCTTTTTGCTGTAATCATGGTTTTTCTACAATGTAAGTTTAAAATCCGATTAATAAATACGTATAAACTAAATTATATAAGTCTAAATTTTTGCGCGGTGTGCATTTTCTCTTATAAGATATTGTGCAATACATTCTGTCTTTATAGACTGTTACTTATTTCCAATCGCTTTTTTACATATTTATCCTTGGTGTGGGAAGGTCGACTTCACGACCTAAACATAGACTAACAGCCGTTACCTTGACCCAGTCTTAAGTTGCCTTCGACATTTTTTGGTATTATAGATTATATTTGCTCAAGAATTAAACTGTTGTTTAAGTGTTGGCTTAACGGGAGTTTATACCGTTTATAACGTCTTACTTAAGAGCGCTACAGAATGAGAGCATTGGGAATCGAACCCAAGGTCCTATGTAGGGTAGGAAGTGTTCTGACCACTACACCACGCTGCCGGTACTTTGTTACTTAAGTTACATTAAAGTTACTTTTATTAAAAAAATTAAAAATTAATAAAAAAATTTTGTAGCTCAACTCTGCGGTATAAATGCAGTTGGTTCTTACACGAATTTAATTTTTATGGAGGCAAATTTTGATCAAGACGGAGCAACGACTGCATCTACAGTTGTTTATTCTGTTCAATTTATTGTTGCACTGGCAGGGGTAAATATTACATTTAATTAACAATATTATTATGGATTTTTTTAATTGCTTTACAAATGCATAAATTTAATAATAAAATTAGGGCTTGTTTTTTGATTTAAAAGTATATTTCTCCCACGTTTTTTTCAAGGAATTGTTAAGATTGATACATGTTATGCATGCGGTTATTATTTGTTTATTTGTCAATTTACTATTGAAAGAAGAAAGTAACTTCGATTACTTTTAATAGTAAACAACGAAACATTTCTCTTTAAGTTGTGACCATGCAAAAATTGCCCTTGTTTTGTTTCTGAGTTTTGAAAATTTGTAAATTTTTTCAGTCTGGTGCTGTGGATAGATGGGGGACGCGTACTATCAACATTCTATCAGGTTTAATCATGTCAGCATCTTTAATTATGTTAACCCTGTCTCTCGTGTTCGTAGATATATCGGGTTGGCCATACGTTGGTGTAGTAGCTGTTACTATCTACGTGCTAGTGTAAGTTATAAATTTGTCTCTAAAATTAATTTTAGAGATTTTTACATTAATTTTCTAGAATATATATTTTATATTGTAATTAACACCCCATGATGCAGTGGTTTATTGTCCCTAAAAATGGACTAAGAATTTAGTTTTACTTCTTTATCATTGCTTAATTTGGGCTGGTAGTTACATATACTAACTTCCAAACCTTAATCTACATCAGCAGATGATAAATCATTTTCTAAACTTGTATACGCCTTAAAATATTTGCCGAAAAACCTCAAAGCCTCTAAGTTTAGTTTATTGAAAATAGGGCAAAGTTGAAATCAAGATTTTAGATTATTTAAAATTTTTCCACCGAACGTGTTTAAAAAAAAACGAGTACACTTACATGAACCTCATTTGTTTATAAATGTTTTGGATCTGTTCTCTGCCTTACGGCATTATTCCATGAAATACGTTATGTAAGTGCTTAAACTGTTAAAACTGAATCTAAACGAAAAGATTGAGATGGTCTGTCACCACAACAAGCAAGTTCGTTTGAGTTTGTTACCTAATTGTGCAAAGAACGTTTGCTCTATTTTTTTTGAGTGTAAACAATAGTGAAAGCGATGTTGTGTTGGGTTAATCAAAATTCTTAAAAGTTTTTTACCCATCATTGGATAAACAACAACGAAAAAATAAACTTTTTTAAATTTAACCATAGCACTTTTTTTAAACTGTTTACTGAAGATTTACTATTTAAAGTTTTGCTGGTACTTTATAGATATAAGAGATGAATTATTGGGGGCACATACCCTAATACCAATATGCAATTATTAAAAATAATAAAGTACTATATTTTAGTTTTCTGTTTTTAGGCTATTACTTGTATTGCTTTTTTGGTTTTATAAATTTCAATCTAAATATTAATATGATTAGATGGGCTTGTGGTGTAAGTTTAACTTTGTTCCCGATGTTGGCGGCTTTTACAACCGAGCAAACCCGAGAAACAGCCTTCACTTATGGCGGGGGAATATTCTGGATTTTTTCCTGGTTCGTCAGTTTTATATCCCCCTATTTAATGGTAAGTTAATTACACAGCATTATTTCAACTATAGAGTTTTTTGTTATAAGGAAAACCATGCTGTTTCGAAGGTAGGTTATGATTAAATGTTGTTTATAATATTATATGGGGCTATATGCAGAAAAGTGGAAATGCATATCAATTTATTTTGTGTATTATTAAAAAAATTTGCCATTGTAGAAATACGCGAAAGCTTACGCGTTTATACCGTGGGCAATTTGCAACGCTTTCTTTGCCGGTTACGTCATCATGTTTCTGCCCGAGACTAAAGGGAAAACCCCGGACCAGATACAAAAACACTTTCGTGGCAAAAAATCTACCACCACGCTTATCGACCAGACCAAGGTTTAAAAATCGCACAATACGTCACTTATTAATGACGTCATGACCCAAAATTTTTTTGATGACGTCAGATGTTGATTGTCACCTGGTGTCTCTAAAACGATTTCTGTAGGTATTTTAGTTTCATTTTTTTATTCACTTTGTTTTATTTTTTTTGTATTATAAAATAGTACTAAAGAAGCTAAAAAGCCGGTATTACATCTTTATTTATTTGCTTAAACTAAAAACATATGCTTTTTTGTTCAGCATAATCTTTGTTTTTACAATGATATTTATTTAAGTAGACTTATATTTCGCAAAACAAAATCAAACTTAAGTTTCATTTACCTTATTACCTGAGTACTTATTTTTAAATTTTTATCAAATTCACATGATTTTAATTTATTAAGAAGAGGTGCTATGACATGCAATTTCGGTGAAAGGTGTGTTTTAATTTTTGAGGTGTTTTTATCAAAAATGATTTAAGTAAGGTATACGAGTACCTTTATTTGAAACCAATAAGCTTTAAGCTAAAATTGAATTATTTAAAGCACTTTGGTCTAACTCAATTTATTTAAAAAAAAGTTATATTCTAATGCAATTCGAAAACTTTAAAAATTAACTCATTTTGCGCCAATGTGAGATCAAATTTCAAATTATTCGATTATTTTAATGTTTTGCGATGAAATATTGGGTAGTTGTTTTGCTATTTTTATTTTTTAATGTAGTACTGTATTTAAAACTTCTAATGGCGGTTTAAATTTAAGCTCAAATTTGCATCGGTCAATTTAGTTACTTTTTATTTATTTACTGCCAAAACAAGTACATGAATTACGCTTGTTTTATTATTACGCTTTTCTATTTAACTTATTAAGTATTTTAAACTGAGTTATAGTGCTATTAATTACAAAATTTTGAACACAACATAATGCATCTAAAGTACATTTTCTTACTTTTTATGTAATTAATAATACGTTGGTTAATTGTAATTAAACGTTTAATAAAATAAAAAAAAATAATTAAACTTTACAGATGTAATAATCTAAATTAATTAATTTACACTTAAATTACGTAGCGTAAATTATATTTTAAAATAAATATTATAAATTTTTAATATGGGTAATTATAATGTACAAATATATATATTTTTGAATTTAAATTTACGACTGAAAATGTAAAGATTTTTGATCCTACATTTCTTGCTTTTTTAATAAGTCTCGTAACTATGTTTTCCACTTCGACACATCACTAATGCGAATATCATTCCGAAAATCTGTACACAAAAACATGTATTGGTTTTAAAATTGTTATATTTTAAGTTTAAAATAATGTAACTCCTTACCTCTGCTAGGCCTATTCCCAAACCAATGCCGGCTATAAGCACAATGTTGTCGTTAACAAACTGCAGAATAGCATTGTAACAGTCCTGTAAAAATAGTGTTCTTTTACAATGTCAAAATACGTTTGTTTTAAATTTGTAATCATTTTAATTTAAAAAAAATCACAAACCATATAGATACTAACGTTTTGGTATATGGTTGCCGACGTTGCAGTACAAGTTCCATTAGGTGCCGCACATGTTACAGAAACACCGACGGTAGGTGGCGTACATTCGCAGCCCTTAGTTGTACCGTTTACCCAATCCGAACATCCATTCACAAGTCCACAGCATTGAAACTATACAAATAAACTATATAATACTTATTCAAATACTAATGCCCGTTTTATATGCCCTAATGTTGTAGTATTTTCTTAAAATTTACTTGTCTATATATTCTATGATAAAGCAATAATTAACATAAATAAGTATTTAAGAATAGACTTTTCTGCCTCGTTAGCCGGTAGCAACATTAGTTATATTGCAATATATATATTTATATAAAATATTATTTAGTTGATTTTTTTGTTTTACATACGCTTTGTTGTAACGATATCACTGTGTTAGCATATGCACTGTCCTTGCTTTCATCAATGGGCAAAGTAGAACTTAACCCAGATTTAATGGTGGTTTCAATCTAAACGAAAGAAAGTATTTAGTTAGCTTAGTTGGATAGTAAACTAAAGAGTCAACAAATGTTCTTTTTACACGTTTTTCGTGATTTTATGAAAAAAAGTCTCCAAGATAGAACTTTTTTAAATGCGATTTATTTAAAATTATAGAGTAGAAAAGTATAACATAAAGCATAGTTATGTACTTGACATATTTTCTAATGTCATTATTTAAACACGATTACAAAATCTATTTACATGGAATACCAAATACACTGTTCTTGTTTAACTTATAGGCGTCTTCTCCAACGCCCCAACAATGAAATCTGTGTGTTTAGCAACACTATATGTCAATGCCAATTTTTATAAGTCCTTCTTATTAAACACATGAGTCATAAAAAGTATTAAAATTTGTGTTTAATTTTGCTTTGAAAGACATAAAACTATTAACTGCGTTTAATTAAATTGACTTTTGCGTTATGGCCTTGATGAACCTTCTAAAGTGAATTTGGGTAAATATAATTTTTCTATAGCTTTACCAATTTTACTGAACTTTTAACATATTGAGTATTGGCTATAAATACTTACTGACGACTGTGAAACTAAAGCCCATATTCCAATACCGACTTGCATTAGAAAAATGATAAGAAGGAACGTAAAATACTAAAAAAATATGAAACAAGTAACACTATAAACTTATATGGTTAAACAATAAAACTTATTTGGATAATTTGCAGTTATGTTTGCACTGTAGGAATGTTTAAATATACTTTCATTTTAAATATTTGTGTTGTGTTTTTTACTTAAAACTATATGTAGCCTTATTTTAATCATTACCGTTCCTAGTAAGCATTGGTTTTCCTTGATTGCGCCACAGCAGCCAAAAAATCCAACAACAAACATAATACAACCAACCGAAATAAGGACATAACAACCTTAGATATAGTTAACGAGTAAAATTTACTTTAATATTTTATGGCATTCCAAGAAAGCGTTTTAAAGAATATGTCCTATCATTTTATCAGTTTTCTGTAATAACATTTTATACAAGTAAGTTAATTATTGAACAGCCTAAATTTTAAGCAAATTGTAAAATTTATGCAAGATGTATTTAAACAGAAAAGGTTAAGTTTTGAATTCTTAAAACTTGCCTGAGTAGTAAAATTGTAGCCCAGCTACTTCAACGACGTTTTCAACATTGTTGGCAACTAACAAATAAATTCCCACTCCAAGAACAGCACCACCTGCAATCTTAAACATACAAATATAAGTTTTAATTAAACGTTATGGTAAATATTATACAATAATATATCAAACAAACTATTTAATTTTAAATTTAAACGCTGTAGGCTACAACTTAAAAATACAATAAGATATTTTAAAATAGGTCGAAAATTTTTAAAGCAGTGGTTATCATATGTATATATATATATTGAGTTAAATGTAATGTATATCATATTCTTTAAACTTTACAAATTAAATAACTTACCCAAAATAAAATGTTAAACACAAACAAGAGATACTTGATAATATCGGTACAGCAACCCATTTTTTAAATACAAGATGTCGTATTTATTTCAAAATCTATGCAAACTATAAAATCCTGAATTTAAAAAATGTTTAACAAACGTAAACTTTTTATTTAAAAAGCATTTGAAGCTAAACCTTTTTTAAAATTCGTTTGACTTGAAATCTACCAACTAAACTAACTTTTACACAATGGCCATTATTTCTAAAATAATGTTTAAGGCATAAAACTTGTTTGATTTGCTAAATCATCACAAATAAAACCGGCCATTGTGTTAAAGCCCATGTTAGAGCACGATTTTAATAATCATGAATTGGAATAAGTATAGTACAAATAGGCCTATAGCTAAGAATTGTATTTGCTTAACCGCTTAATGTTTTTCCCTTAGAATAAACAAACAGTGTGTAAAAAAGTTTAAACCTTTGGTGTATTTGAAATTTTTTTCTATTTTTATTTACTCTTAATTTTAAAATACCGCAAATTAAACTTTTAATTCCGAATATTTTAACATATTGTTATGTTTATTTAAACACTCACTCAGTATTTAGTTTAGTTTTAGATTTTAAAGAATACTATGTTAGCTATTTTGAGTTTTTTACAGATGTATCAAGTTTTATTTAAAATATTTTTGAAACCTATATTTAAATCATTTAAATTTTAATTGCATGATTTGCAATTTGTATTAGGCTTTAGTGTATTTTATAACTTGTTGATTGAGATACTAAATCTGGCCATAGGTGGACTAACGTGTTTTGTTCAATAATATTGGTGTTAAAACAAAGTGTTTTGCATTTGGAATTGTTTGCATTTTATTAAATCAAAAACGTACCTTTATATTATTATTAAGCATTTTTCAAATTAAAAATTCACATTTATCTTATTTTGACCTACTCTACATTATTGTTTTACTCATTTCAAAACACAATAAATACACGAGTACAAAATTTGACTTATATTCGATTTAATAAAGTTACACATTATATTAAAATTCAACTCAAGTATTGGAACAAAATAAACTATTTTGGTTAAAAAACACTAATTGTGGTAATGGTTAGATTTAAACTTCAGACTTTATGCAATCGTTCATAAAATTGAATAAGTACTTTTTTTAGAAAAATATTTATGAAAATTTAACGTACTGGGAATAATAGGTTTTCATACACAACAACATACAAATTAATCTAGTTGGAAACCTTACACATGTTCGAGCAGATTAAACATTTTTTGGCCTTTATCGCACAATCATTACAAAATACCAAATGATCACATACAAAGGGTGCACGAGTCTTCGGATTTTCTCCGCACACTTTGCAGTTAATGTACTGCTTATTGTAACACTCTATTGCGTTTTTTTCCGTTTCTTTATATTGTAATTCGCGGCACCCAATATACATGTTTTCCATAGTGACCGTATCTTCCCTGTTTTAAAACAAAATAATTATATCGGTTATACCCACGTTTTCGTTTTTGTAAATTTTTTGTAAGAAGTGTTTTATAGTACCAATCTCAAATTTAACAAAATCCACATATTTTCATAACAACCTACTTAACACTCGTTATATACAAATATATAACAATAACTACCCATTTTGTGGGTTGAACTTCTCGTAAACTTTAAACACTATATCTGGTAAAAAGTGTTTTTCCGCTTCTTGTACAATCGCACTGTTGTTATATGATAAATGCAACGCCTTCTCTTTTTCAGAATACTTTCTAAAATTACAACGGTTGTAAAAAATCCTGAAACTTTTATGTAGAAAAAAAAATAAAAGATTTTACTTGTGTTTTAATACCCATTCTTTTCGCAAAGTTGAACAAAAGGAGGGCATTTGTAGATAATAAAAATCCGCTATTTCGCTCATCGATTTATTGACTTCCGTTAATATCTAAACATGAAAAATATCAAAATAAACTTGTAAAAATTATCAGGGTAGCGTAAAACAAAATAAAACTGTTATTTAATATCAAAATTATTATGTTTTACTTGAAATAGACCCCTTTTCTCATTTTCCTTGATATCATTTAATTTTGCACAAAGTTCTTGAATAAAACGTGTTCCGGTTTCAATTTGCTTAGACGGATGTGCGACATATCCTAGGTTTTAATTTAAATTCACAAATTGTTAAGCAAAATTAGGAGAAAAAATTTTAATATTTAAGCTTAATGTTTAAAAAGCTACTATTATTGTTAGTCACCTATTGTTGTTGCATTTGCAATCAGAATATCGTAGTTTAGATCAATTTGAATCTCGAACTAACATGTAAAAATATAAAAAAAACTTATTAAAAAACTAAAGTAACAGAATGCAGAATATAAAGTTTACAAAACTGCAGAAGGTGTTAAAATAAGGTTTACCTTAGGAAAAGGATTTGCCATTGTAGCACTTGCTGAACTTGATACTTCATTTTCGCTAGATGTTGATTCAATTTTTTTGTATTTAACGATGTCCCATTTGTCACCTCTACATGCCTTTATTGTTATAAAAAATATATACATTTAAAAGTATGGGACTTTGAATTTTAACATTAAATTAAAGTCACAGAGATTTGATAACACGACAAATTTAATTTTAAGACAATATTTACTCCGGTCACAATAAGTTTTGGACAGTTTAATTCTGTAAGGATATCAGTAAATTCGAACAAGCTCATCTCCTCTCCCTTTTTAAATGTCTGAAGCTTGTCGCCATCACCATGTGTTAAAATAGCACAGCCAAAACAAATCAATTGCTCCTTTTTGACTGAAATATATATACACATAGTGATTGTTATACAACATAATAAATAACGTTTGTTACCAGTTACAAACATTTCAATTACCCTCTGAAAGATAATTCTTAATTTTCTCCCTGGTACAGTCTTCCTCCTTTTGCACAACGCAATGAAAACCAAACAGCTCCATTGTAGTTTTTAAGTTTTTTGCATCTGCATCTGCTCCCCAGGTCGGATCACAATGGTTGTTTTCAAATGTCTTTAAATTTTTGATAAAAATTTTAGAATAAAATATAGTAAACATAGTTTTGTTGACATTTATACTACAAAATTAATGCTAATATTTTTGTCATTTAATTAATCACCTTAATTTTAAAGATAACAAACAGTCCGTCAGAGTGTTTGTCCATCATTTTATATTGATCCAATTTAATTACTTCACTTTTATCTCTTAAAATTAATGGCTTTGTCAAACGGCTAAAAATGATCGGCAATTTTATATTACCTGGGTTTTGATCTGATATTGTTTTGTTAACTTTAGTAGCAACCTTAAAACATACAAACAATAAAAAATATAATACCTACACTTTGAATAAATATATTCACTTCGAATATTTTTAAGATTAGCTTTAACAAATTAAATATTTTAGCTTTTAAAATCCTGTTATTAGCCCAAGCTAAAAAATTGTTTATTCGGCTTCGTTAGTTAAATATTTAAGAAAAACAAAAAGTAACTATTTTATTTTCGCGTTACAGTAATGACAATTAATTTTTTGTATAGTATTACATTTATGATATCTTAGTTTTCACTTCGAGAACGTTAAAGGTTAATTACCTTAAGTATATCAAGTTTTTGTTCATCGTTACCCAGTTCATTTGTTAAGCATTTAATAAACAAAGAAGCCGAGTAAGGTTTCCTTTCTTTAACTTAAATAAAATTTTTAAGAATTAATTGTTTTTAAAGAGAACACAGATAGCACAATAACTTTGCTTACGTTTTTCTACTGAAAGAATAATAAAAAATTCGCCCTCGACAGGAAATTGTATTGGGGTAGTGCCTCTTACGGTACCCATAAATCTGTTGCAATTGTTTTGTTTATACATCTAGTGTAAAATAAACAAAACATTTAATTTTTTTTTACTAGTCAGTTTAATTTTTATTTATAGCTTAAAATTTTTTAATTTTAAAACATATTTTTATTGTTATTAATATAAAAAAACGATTTAATATCATGATTTTAATAACTTAAAAATGGGATATATATTGAAAAATATTTTTTGTTAGTTAAAAGTTAAAGATAAGTATTAAGCTTATAAAATTTTATTTAAATTACATCATAAAAAAATAACTTACTTTGTTATATTTGGTTTGTTTTTTTATAGAAATCTATGTTTGTTTATTTAAAATTTTATTACCTGAATCACAAAAATTTTTGGTTTTTCATTCAAAGCTGGGCAGTTCTTTCCATTAAAATGCTGAGTAATATTTTCCCACAAAAATGTCTCAGTTAATGTTTCCACAAATTTGTATCCCAAAACACAACAAACAAATTGGTCAATTGAACTTGAAATTTTTTGTCTTACTAAAACCAAATAAATTATGTTAAATAATCTAATATTTTTATATGCTTTAAAAGAGCAATATCCAGTTTATCTGGAAAGTCGTTAGTTCAACTATACAATAAAGTTTAATTTTTTTTTATTAAGTTAGTAAAGCAATGCCATATATATATATATATATATATTAATATGTATATATGTGTGTATGCAAGGGAACTGTGCCTTTTCTTAAACTAAGTATACCACGAGCATACAATTTCTAAATTAAATTACAAACTTTTGTCTAGATAGTTTGACACTTCTCTTATATTGTGAGCATGTTGATCAATAACTTCGACATTAAAGTGCTGAGTGGCAGTATGGATTAGCAGACAGGCGTCTTTTCGTATTGCCTCATGTAAATTTTTACCTTTTTCAAGGTTCTATAAAACAGAGGATAATAAACATTAGTTAGTTTACATAGGTCAAATATACATTATAAACAAATTGTAATATTGCTCTAATTATGTTGTTCAACGCTACCAGATACGCATATCAAAATACATATTTGCTTAGACTTACCTGTACTGTGATAATTAAAAACAATTTTCTTGGTTCTAAAAAAAAAAAAAAAGAGATATATATATACATATGGTAATTAAAAAAAAACTTTACTATCCGCATAAAACATTTAGTTAAACTAACCATCTTTGATAGG
Source organism: Corella eumyota (assembly GCF_963082875.1). NCBI lineage: Eukaryota > Metazoa > Chordata > Ascidiacea > Phlebobranchia > Corellidae > Corella > Corella eumyota. The sequence continues at coordinate 9,968,932 of NC_137491.1, forward strand.
TGAAGTAGTAGACATTTTCAGTTTAATTTAAATATAAACCTACATAAACACATCAAATATAAACCTACACATTAAAAACAATTTTATTAACCATAAGTTTAATCTTGCTCGATTTAAATATAAGGTCAGATTTGAACCTCAAGCTTTTATTTCAATTAACTACCACCTGAACTAATAAAGACAGTTCCCCTTTTTTATATTGTAATAATACAAAGGCCTATTTGTCGCTCCGTTGATTTTGTGTGGGTGTTATGTATTCAAACGGTTCCGCTTGTTTAACAACAAGCTTAAAGTATTAAGTTAAAGTTTAACTTTACAAAATAAAACTTTTACGAAGTTTACTTTTATTGAAGTCTAACTTTAAGAAGTTAACTATTTCATATATCTATATAAACTCAGTTGGTTTGGTATAGTTATTTAAAATTAATTTTTTCTTTAAGCTAATTTAATCTATTTGGGTAATGACAATAATGTAATGCATTATGTTTTTAAACAACATTTGGTAAATGTTTTTGTTAATTATATAATATCTAATGTCAGAATAAAATGCCATAACCTAACCGTTTCAAGTACATATTTGCAGCAGCTTAATAATATATATATTTTTAATAAAATACTGCAAATTACAAAGTTAAAAAAAGTCGTAACTTATGTAAAAATATAAAAACAGCTTTATTATAAGCCATCGTTTCCCTTTAAAATACTTTCTCTGCTTATCTTATGTAAGTGTTTGTTACTTTTTGTATACATAATATTAACAATGTTTTAACTAAAACATACTGTTATTAAATAAAATTGCACTTGTTTTGTTTGAACTAACCTGTAAAAAATCCGCAGTTTTTTATTACAAACATTAGTCATTGGGCGCAGGTTAAACTGATTAACTTACTGATAAATGTGAATTATTTTTAATGTAATTTTTATATTTTTAAAAACCTTCTGTACAAATAAGGGGATTATTACTTTTTTTGTAAAATACCTTATTGTTTTTGATTACGCATTAAAATCACATAAAGTTTTATGCTTCAAGGCAACAACTTAATTAATAAATTGTTCTGTTTTTAATAGGCTTAGCAGCATTTGGTGAAGAATTTTTATTTCTATTTGTCATTTTGTCGATATTGTCATTTATTGACGTGGGGCCATACATATAACATCGTTAAACGTGTTCTCTTTTTACCATTTTTGTTAATTTTTAATTATTTTTTAAGGGTTTAAAATAACTTGTGTGAACAACGAGTAGAAAAAATTTAACTATAAACTAGCGTTCAATTGCCAAAATTTAATAATTTAACCAGGGTCAAAACTTTAAAAATAGAATGCTGATTTAAAAAAAATTTAGGTTAAGTTTTTTAGTAGATCAAACTTATCATTTGGCACAATTTATGTTAAAATGTGCAAAAAATAACTCTCTATTGCATATTAGCAAGGTTATTATTAAAGTATGATAAAAAAAAAACACGATTAACAAAATTGATAAAAAACTACGACTAACAAAATAAATGAAAAACTACGACTAACAAAATATATGAAAAATACGACTAACAAAATAAATGAAAAACTACGACTAACAAAATATATGAAAAATACGACTAACAAAATAAATGAAAAACTACGACTTACAAAATAAATGAAAAACTACGACTAACAAAATAAATGAAAAACTTCGACCAACAATGCGGATACAAAAGCGGTACTATAATTCAAATTTTGAAAAATAATTATTCAAAAATTATCACACTTTATAAAAGTTACACACTAAGATTAAATTACTAACTAAAGCATCTAAACCAACAATAAAACCAAAACTTTGCGAATGATTTAAAAAAATTAATTAACTTAAAAAAAGGTTTTTAAGTCAGAACTCTAAATTAAGATATTAATAATTTTTAGATTTTTTTACTTGCTACATTAGATTAATTGTTAGCATACATGTCAATCTACTTTAAAACGGTTGAACCGCAGACTACACAGTTTTGGTTTTTTTTGCACAGTTGCAAAATGCAAAATCACCCCAATTAAATGAATCCTTTGTTTTTTTCTTTTTCTGACACTTACTGCAAAAACCATACTGAACATTGAAACTAGTTTCTGCTTCTTGTTTTGTTTCTCCACATTCAATTTACGGCACTCAATAAATTGGTTTTTATAGCTAAAATCACCGTTTCTGTTTTAAAATAGAAAATCTTACATAAGTGATAACTACAAGTTAACTTATTTTAATTTAAAATGGATCAGTAAAAGTATATCAGTTTAATAAAATAAAACTATTTAATAAGATAAGTGTTTAAAAGTATTTAGTGAAACTATCCAGGTATATTTTAATTTATAAAAATTTTTAATATTTTTGTTAGCCTTACTTTTCGTAAACTTTAAACACTGTTGTGGGTGAAAAATGTTTTTCCGCTTCTTTTACCTCCTTACTTTTGTTGTAGTTATGATGCAATTCCCTTTTCTCGTTAGAATACTTTCTAAAATTGAAAAAAAAACGTTATAAAAAAAGTTATAAACTTTCTGAAAGAAATTAAATTCTAAATTTTACCTATTTTTTAAAACCAGTTCCTTCCGCAAAGTCGAACAAAACGAGGGCATTTGTTTAACAACACAATCTTGCGAACTTATTTCAAAAGGAATATCTAATTCACCAACAGATTTGTTGACTTCAGTTAATATCTAATCAGATTTATTTGTTTATTAAATATCAACAAAATAAAATTTGTTTTGATTTGATTTTTTAATAATACATATAAAAGTTTATATACTTTAAACATTCCCTCGCTTTCATCTTCTTTTATATCATTTAATCTTGAGCAAAAGTTTTGTATAAAGTAGAATCCACCTTTATCTTTTGGTGCATATGCCTGATATCCTATGTTACAAAATTTTGAGTTGGTTGGGTCTTTTCAAAAGGTGTATTTATCGATTAACAATAAATTTTGATGTTAAAATCCAAATGGTAATTTAATTTTTACCTATAGTTGTTGCATTTGATATCAAGAAATCGTAACCTAAATCGTTTTGTATCTTGTTTGTTGCCTGTAAAATAAAAATCAATTTAGAAACCTTAATAGGATCACAAACTACAGCCGACCTTTTTAGGTAAACTTGTTTAAGAAATTGACTAGTCGATACATATATCCTATATGTTGTTTATTTATTTTTGCTTGTCGAAATTGTAATTTCTAATATTAAAGACAGTTTTAAAGTGTCAATCCAATTTAGCAAATATTTCCTACCTCGTATTGTTTAGCAGACGTTTTGCCAAGCCTCAAAACTTTATATCTTTCAGGTCGGGTGAAAGAAGCTGTACCGTCTACAGATTTTAACTATTAAAATAAAATTAGTTAGGCCGACATTCACAAAATACTAGAAAGTCGAACTATCATATGTTTTTAAAGGTAGTATACTTGCAAAAATGGCTTAGCCAATGTCATATTTATTGGGGTTGGTTGTGCGTTATCGCTCGTCGGAGTTGAAAGTGTTCCATATACTCCTTCGTCTATTTTATCACCTTTGCACGCCTTAACGTTAAATAGAGCAACATTTATTTAAAACATATTTTAGGTAAAATTTAGGCAACTTTAAACACAGTCATTCTGGACTTTTACAAGAAGACAATACTTACACCGATAAGGAATAATTTAGGGCAGTTTAAGTCTCGAAGTGGGGCAGTGAATTCCGACAATTCCATTTCCTCATTTTGTTTAAATGTAACAAGCTTATCACCTCTACTATGTGTTAAAATGGCATAACCAAAACAAATCAATTTTCCTTTGAACCTTCTAACTGCATTGTAAATGCAAATTAAAAATTGTGAACACCACGTACCTAACGCAAATGCTAAGTAGTTAAACACCTTTGGCAAGATAATCTTTAATTTCCTGTTTAGTGCAGTTTTCTTTTATTTGACAACGAAAACCAAACAGCTCCATTGTAGTACTTAGTTTCTCTGCATCTTCATCTGCTCCCCATGTTTTTATACAATGGTCTTTTTCAAAACTCTTAAATATTAAAAAAGAATTTTTATTTGTTTTTTAATGATAAATGGATTATTTAATATAACTAAGTCACGGCATATTTTCATTTTTTTTATATTATTGCAAATATGACTATATATTTTTACTAATATAGTACCGCAAAACATAAAGCATTACCTGCATTTTAAAAATAACAAAGAGTCCATCAGAATATTTTTCCATCATATTGTATTGATCTAATACAATATCTGCTTTACCATTTCTTAGAATTAATGGTTTTGTTAAACGGCTAAAAATGAGATCAGTCCATTTTTGTTATAAGGATTATTTTCTGAGATTTTTTGATTAACTTTTGTGGCGATCTAAGAATATGTTTTTTTAGCAAGTGTTACAATTTTGCAAAAACACACTTATAATCGGCTCAAAAATTTATAATCTTGTTTATTTTATTTAATATGTTAAAATCCTTCTATCCTTCTATTGTAAAATAAGTATAGCACTTTCACAATAATCAAACTCTTTTTAGATTTATAAACATGTACATGCCGAAATTACCTTAACTATGTCAAGTTTTTGTTAAAGGTTATTCAACTCATTTTTCAAAACTTTAATGAAAACCGATGGTGCTGCAGCTTCATTTTCTTTTACTTTATCAAATTTTAAATAATAAATTTTTATTTAAAATAAGCATCATTACAAAATCAAACTTTTCTTACATTTTTCAACAGCCAAAATAATAAAAATTTCGTTTTCGACAGGAAATTTTATAGGAGTAGAAATCTCTCCAGGATTTAGTGGTCCGTTTATTTTGTTTTGTTCATACAGCTATTAAAAAATAAACAATCTTTTTTAAAAATGATCTTAATTCTTTGTCTTTTTTGTTATTGCTTTAAATGTAATTACCTGAATCACAAAAACTTTTGGTTTTTCATCCAAAGCTGGGCAGTTCTCTCCATTAAAATGCTTTGTAACTTTTTTCCATAAAATTTTTTCCAATTTTAATTTTTTTAATTCGTATCCCAAAACGCAACAAAAAAATTGCTCAATTGAACTTGCAATTTCTTGACTTACTAAAGTCAAAAAATTGATCACCATCATATTTTACGTTTATTAAACATCTTAAATAAAGTTTTAAGGTTACACTGCAACGAAAGGTTTAAATCATAAAGGTAAGACATTTCTAAATCTAACATAAAGTAACATTATGTGTTAAGCCAAAAATAGGTTAAAGACAAACCTTTTTTAAAAAAAGTTGACGCGTCACTTATATTTTGTACGTGTTCTTGAATAACTTTGAAATTAAGCTGCTGGGCAATGTTTTCTAAAATACGCGCATCTTCCTTTATTGCCCCATGTACATTTTGGAAGACTTCAACTTTCTAAAACACATTATGCTATGTTGTTAAAAATTTGCACAAAGTGTTAAAGTTTAGTTTGTTACTTATAATTTGTATATGATGATGACAATGTGTGTTTATTATATCTTACTTGTATTGTCAGAATAAGAAACAACTTTTCCTTTTCTATAAAAAAAAACTTTTTAAAATCTTTGTTTTTAACAAAAATACAAACTTTTATAGTTATACCATGGTTATATAAAACTGTTTATAAACTAACCGTTCTTAGTAGACATCTAAGAGTGATGGTTCATATAATTCCTAAAATAATTTTGACATAATCTAACTATATAAATTTTAAAAAGTAACTTAAAAAGAGCTTTAAGATTTAAACTTTAATAAAATCTAACTTTTTGCCTACCCACGCAACGAACATTTGCAAACAAACTTGAAATAAAATGTTGTTTCCATTTAAAATACCTTTCGCTTTGTTTGCCTTGCGTGTTAATGTTTACTACTCCTTTTTTAATAAAATGCCAATGTCCTCACAATATTAATGATTAACGCAGGAACCGTTACTTTGAAATTTAAATAAATGATTTGTACGTGCTATTTTATTTGAACTAAACTTAAAATCGGCGCAGTAAAACCAATTTTTGCATACCTTTTGTACACATAAAGGCGTTATAATAAGGCTTCAAACCACAAAGTTTTATGCTTGATGTAAAAAATACATCAAAAAAATGCCGTGGCTTAGCAGTCACAAAACATATAAGATAAAAATACAATCCAAAGCATTAATACAAAAACAATGTGTTACCTAATTTTTTATTTTAAGCAAATTTATATTTATTTTAGTAAAGTAAAAAGCCGAAGTCGTTGCCTTAAAGTTAAGTACCATTTTGAGTGTTACTCTTTTTTAGAAATACTTGCCTACATAAAAGTTGTATTCACTTTTCGTTAATTGTTACCGTGTATTTTAATCTAATTATTAAGGGGTTGAACCGCAAATTACACATTTATTAGCGTTTTCCACACAATCTTCACAAAATGCGAAACAGTCGCAAAAAAATGGATCCTCTGTTCTTTTCTTTTTCTTACACACTTTGCAGAACATATACTCAATATTAAAACGAATTTCCGCTGTTTGCTGTGTTTCTCCGAATTGCAGTTTGCGGCACTCAATGTGCATGTTTTTAAAACCAATCTCACCGCATCTAATTAACAAAAAAAATTTAGTTGGTTATAACCACGAACTGATTTTTTAATATATATTGAAAACGGACTTAAATTATAAAAAGTAAAAATGATTGTTGTATTTTTTTATTCAAAGATAAAAAATAAAAGAAATGTAAAATTAAATTGTTTATGTTGGTCTTACTTTTTGTACACTTCGAACACTGTGATAGATAAAAAGTTTTTTTCTACTTTTTGTACGTTTTTGCTTTCGATGTATTTTTGATGCAGATTTTTTTCATAGTCAGAAAAAGTTCTTAAAATTATAACCGTTATGTAAAATTAGTATTAAACTGTTACTAAAAAAAAGTAAATTAAAATTCTACCTATGTTTTAAAACTAACTCCTTTCTCAAAGTTGAACAAAATGAGGGCATTTGTTTAGCTTGGAAGTTTATAGTACCTGCCCCAACTTTAACATCCGGTGCACTAACGCAGTCATTTACTTCAGTTAAGATCTAAAAATTCTTTTGGTTGATATATTACCAAGTAACAAAACAAAAATAGTATATTCTATTTTTAGTAAAATAAAAAAAAACATTTTAAATAATTTTTGCAATTAAATGTATTTATAATGCTATATTTCACTTTAACTTTTAATTGTATTTGCATAGGGTTCTTTTAAAAGGGGTCAGTTGCTGAATATGTACCAGTAATAAATTAACTTGAATGCTGAATAATATCATTTTTTTACTCTACTCTGTACTATTGCTAAGTTGGTAAGTCCTATTGAGTTATTGTAATTTTTTAGGTATACATTTTGTTCGTAATGTTTATTTATTGTAACAAATCAAGAAAAATTTGGTGTGTTTGAAGTATCCTCTGACGTTAGGTTTATTCTTAACATTAAATATATGCCGAAACCATACCTGTAGAAGTTCTTTGCTTTCATTTTCTTTTATGTCATTTAGTTTTGCACAAAATTCTTGCATAAAACTTGATCCATTTTTTGCATGCCCATAGGCTGTGTATCCTAAAAATTTTACTTATTTTAATCTGTAATTTATACTTAATTTTGGTATCGTTTTAAAATAATTGAATAAACTATAGCAGTTAATTTATAAATTTTCACTTAAAATACAAAACAACTTAAAATACAACACTAGAAATTTAGAATTTAGAATAACCAATTCAACCATGAATCACCTATGGTTGTTGCGTTTGCTATCAGAAAGTCGTGACACAGATCAAATTGTACGTCGGTTCTGGGTATCTAACAACATTAAGTAAAGGTTTTTTGATATTATATCTCAATTAAAACAAAAAAGCAGATGTCATGTTTGTTAGAGGTCATATAACAAAAAAATGGTAGTCTTTTTTTAGGTTTTAACATTTTTTTGTATATATCTTTATCCTCAATGTGGGAAGGTCAAATGCGCGACCTAAACATAGAGTAACATCAGTTACACAGACCCAGTGTCTCGAGTTGCTTTTGGCAGTTTGGGATATTACATAGATTAAAATTGCCCAATAATTATACTGTTGATTAAGTGCTGACTCAGCAGGAGTTTATACCGTTTATAGCGCCTTACTCAAGGGCGCTACAGCATGAGAGCAGTGGGAATTAAACCCACGACCTCATGTGTGGTGTAGCAAGTGTTCTTACCAGTACACCACGCTGCCAGTTTAAATTAAAATAGGTAATAATATGTAAAAACCGTTAACCAAACTTATTAAAAACAGCATATTGAAATTTAAGGTAAATTTACGCTTGTAATTGGCGTTGCTAATGGCTGTGAATATAAAACTTCGTTCTCAATGGTTGTGGAGGTCGGTTCTCCAAAAATTACTTTGTCGTTTTTTACCCCCTTGCAAGCCTTTTTTAGGAAAAAGTAAACTAAAGTTTTAAAATTTCAAATTGACCTTTAAACGGTTCGCTAAAAGTTTATTAACATAAACAACTTTTGAAATTTAAAAATGTAAAAAACAATTAAAAAATATATTATATGAAGATAATGTAAAGTATGTCGTTTAAAAAAAGAAATGTAACTTAATTCAAATTTAACTGACAATTCTTACCCCTATAAGAAAAAATTTCGGACATTTTAAATCTGTTAAAGGGTCAGTAAACTCGGATAGCTCCATTTTCTCATTTTTTTTGTAAGTTACAAGCTTATCATTAATACCATGTGTCAAAATAGCACAACCAAAACAGATCCATTTTCTTTTTTTGACTATAATTTTAGAAAAAATGTTAAAACGTAAGCATTGAGTTAGTTATTACATTAAGCAAACATTTTTAAATACCCTCCGTAAGATAATTCCTAATTTTCTCTCTGGTGCAGTCTTCCTCCTCTCGCACATCACACCAAAAACCAAACTTCTCCATTGTAGTTTTTAATCTTTTTTCATCTGCGTCTGCTCCCCAGGTCGGATCACCGCCATTTTCAAAATTCTTAAATTAAAAAATAAATTATCTAACAACCTTTTTATTGTATTGTAAAAAAAATTGATTAAGTTTTTTGTTAGTTAAGCGATGCAAAATATCATACAATACCTTTATTTTAAAAATAACAAAGAGTCCGTCAGAATATTTATCCATCATTTTGTATCGATTTAACTTGATATCTGCTTTCCCACTGCCTCCTAAAATTAATGGCTTGGTCATACGACTAAACATAATCGGCACCTTTTTGTTATCTGGATTCTGGTCGGATATCTTTTCAATAACTTTGGTAGCAACCTAGGATTAATAACAATTACAATTTTTATTAATTATATTTTTACAACATGTCGTTATAGACACATAGATTACCTTTAGCATGTCTAGTTTTTGTTGGTTGTTACCCAATTCTTCTGTCAAATGCTTAACGAATACAGAAGGTGATGAAGGTTTCTTATCATCAACTTAAATACGAGAGATTTATTTACCAATAAAAAATTATTGTTAAAAATTTTCAACCCATTTGCTCACATTCATCAATTGAGAAAAGAATAAAAACCTCAGATTCGTTAGGAATTGATATAGGAGATGCCCCTCCTCCATCACTCAAAACTGCATGTAGATTCTGTGATTCGTACGCCTACGTTGGAATTTTTAGTAATGTGACTGCTTTTGAACTATGGTAAAAGTTAGAATTAGTTAGTTTTATTGAATATTTTTTATACCTGGATTACAAAAACTTTTGGTATTTCGTTTAGTGCCTGACAATTTTCTCCATTAAAATGTTGGGTAACATTTTTCCACAAATTTGTTTCTGATAATAAACTCGTACACTGATATCCCAAAACACAGCATACAAACTGCTTGGTCGCGTATGGGATTTCTTTGCTTTCTAAAACGAAATGATTTTCGTCAAAGTAGTTATATTCTAATAAACACTATAAAAATTAAAATGAATTTAACTTCAAAATATAATAGCATTAAATAATTTAAAAAATTGCAATTGAAAAACAGATTATTAAAATACAAACTGTTTTGGAGGAAAGCTGACGCATCGTTTATATTTCGTACATGGTTTTCAATAACTTCGAATTTTAGTTGGTTGGCAATTGTTTTTAAAAGATCGGCATCTTCATTTATCACCCCAAGTACATTTTTTCTTTTAACATCCTATGAAACAAACATTTTTACTAAATAATTTGTCTGGTAAAGTTTTGTTTAATTTAATGTCTTACCTGTACTGTCAGAACGATAAACAGTTTTCTTTCCGCTAAAAATAAAATTTAATATTTAAATATATACTTTTTTTTAATTTAAAAAACTTTATTTAAATATAAGGGAATTGTTATTGTAGCATTATAATCGTTAATAAATAAACTAACCGTTCGTAGAAGACATTATAGCTGCACTGTGACAATTTTAAGTCAAGTTAAAATATAAATCTAAAAACTTAAATTGTTTTAAACATGTGTTAAACTTGATGGATATAATAAATTTTAAACATCAGCCTAGACCCATTTTGGGCGTATCGTCGCAGCGTAGTTTTGCATATCGTAAAGCAAAACTGACTTTTTTATCTAGTGAGCCGATAAATTCAGAACCTATGTTCGTAAATTTACAATTTAAGCTACTCTTTAGAACGTTTTAAACTTATTTTATTTTTCATTTATTTTAAAGTTTAGTGTAAGTCAAACAAACGAACTAATAATCTGCTATTCCAATATGCAGATTACATAGAGAATGTAAGAGCAAAAAAGTTACTTCATTTTTTAAATGGACATAATAATATCATGAAATTAAAAACAGCCTTTTTGGAACTTTAATTTAAATTATATCTTTCCTGTACATAACTTTTGCCTTGGTACAAATAAATGATTTTAATAATGCGTAAAACATTAACTGTTTTTGGTTCGGCCTGACACCATATACATAAAGTTTTATGTTTTGTTGAAAAAACTGTGTTTATTTTATGGGGTTTAACAGCATTCGGCAAACAACTTTTATTGCTTATTGTTTATCTTGTTGATATTGTTATGTATCCAGATATCCTATTTTGTTTGCGATTTAGGGTCAAAGTTGGCAATAAATATGACATCGTTAAATCTGTTTTGAATTTAAAATTTTGCTAGTTATCACTGTTTGCACTTTTGCGATTAAACCTAACTGTAAATACGTTGCATTTTATAACTTGAAGAAATATTTAAAAATGAATTAGTTTTAAAACTTTATGACTGATTTTAATTTTTGTTATAAGAGTTGTTTTTTGATATATTATTTATTTGTGCTGAACAACATGTTGAAAAACTGTTATTTATACTATAAACCAACATTACTATGCCCAAATTAATTAATTAAGTCAAAAGCATGATTCTGAATGTGAGAATGCTGCTTTAAGAACTGAATCCTTATTTCAAATGTTTTTGTAGTTCACTGCTTTTGTGCGGAACTTTAATTTAGGCTTAGTTATGAAGAACAATTAAGGAAGTTAAACTGTATACAAACTAACGCTCATGTAGTTAATACTATATCGTTGTAAAACCACAACTAACAAAAATAGCAAATTAAAAGTGCGTTTAACCACTAAAAACAATCTAACGTCTATTAATATTAATTAACTTTAAATATTTTTTGTTACTTAATAATTCGGGTACTGTTTTTTTGTATTAATTTTGCATAAAAATATTAAATTTTAATTATTTATATAAGTTAACATCCAATAGTATTACGCAATAGAACGCAGAATTGTGACGACAAAACGTTTGATTGTTTTTAGGCGATTTGCGCAGCAAGTTTTTTTCATTAAATGGAAGACATGCAAACCAATAGTAGACGTATCTCAGAAACCAGAAATTTCATACACGATTTAAAGCAACACAACAATATGAAAAAGGTTTATTTATGTATCACTTCTTTTTTGCTGCAAAAGTAAGTACGGTTATAGATTTTTTTAATACGTTTAGATAAACCTAACCTTCTATCTCAGTAAAATTGCATTTAGTGTATTTCATCTTAAAAGGCATTTAAAATTAAGTTAATTTAAGTGTGTACATATTAATACGAATACCGTAATTAGGTGTTTAAAACAACGCGGTAGCCAAAATACGTTGCTTAATTTTACGTGAACTTTTCGTTAAGCTACTTTTGTGTACGACGCATTCGTTACCAAAGCATAAATTTTAAAGAACCGTTTACATGTGTTTACTTTGGTTGTATTTTACAAAATTAACTAATTAAGAGTATAGGAGAAAAAATGACCACTTTACATTTTCTGTACAATCAAATTTATTTGTCATGTCATGTACAATACAAAAAAAGGCAATCAAAGAAATCAACAATTGAGATAATCAAGTTATTGATGACAAAATAAAAAAAACGCTCAAAAAATGGAACAAAAATGCTGGTAAACAGTTTATAGCACAACATTAGAACAAGTACATAGCCTAACCGTAGTAGTAAAAGTATTTTGATGTTTTTAGTTGTTAAAAACTACGCTTTATTACTAAATATTAAAAATCAAATTTGAAAATGTAGATATGCTATCTACAACATTTTAAGCGCTGCACTTTTGAAGTTACTGTAGCCATTTAGATATGCGCAATGCCAATTATACAGTTACATCATATTGGCATATAAACCATAGTTCTCGGTCGCACGGTACATCGTTCCACCTTCGATTTTTCGAAGAGTATTCCATATTTACGCAATCTTCGTCGCCAAGTGCGTCGTTAGGTTCGTTGTCGGTCCAAGCACCGAAAGCTCCCAAGTCTAGCGATGTTCCATCACTACGAAAATGTATTTTTGTTATACAGAATTTGACTTTTTGTTATATAATAGTACTGTTTAGAGTAAAGGTTGTTATTTTAAGTATGGTAAATGTGTGTTCAGTAACGCCAATGCATCGTAAGTTAAAGTTTTAAGCCTAGCCTTGATTGTTTTTATTTTAGGGCTAGTTTATTTTAGTATTTTATAAAATATTAACTTAGGTAAAACATTAGTTTATTATTTTTTGACTTTCGATTAGTTGATTTAGATGAAATGTAGTTTGTGGTGTGTTTGTGAAATAAGTTTTTATGCATAATTACCTAAATCTGAACTGTCCTTCTGTTGTTAAATCGTCCAACCCAATCCAAAATAAGGTCCATCTATTTCCTTCATTGCTCAGTAAGTTCTAAAAATGGAAATACATCCAATACAGGGGAAAATGTGTAACATATTACCAAAAAAATGCAATAAAAAACCTGTTTTTGCTTTTTTGCATTTATTGATGAATAGTAATTACCACTATAAAATCTTGTTGTTCTTGAGTTTTTATAGCAGCCAATAATCCTCCATTAGATTGGCAATGTGCTCTCGCATCTTGATAAGTTTTGCCATCCTTTTCTACCTTGTAACATTGCTCCAAAAACCGTACACCAACTGGACATACTATTTAAAAAAAATGTATTTAGTTAAATAGTAGCAAATATACCATGTTTTAATTAGCTACTTTTAATTGCCAACTCATATTTTTTAAACCTGATTTGTTAAATGGCACACTTAAAATACAAAAAATAAAAACCCAATGTTAGTGTATTTTAACCTGGGTTTTCACATAGTCCTTCTGTTATAGTAATATCATCAAGAGCAATATCGCCATGGTAATCTCCCCCTCTAATGGCTTCAAATACTATTTGAAATGAGTCTACTGAAACTACTGACACTCGACCTAATATCCAATCATTTCCTAAAAATTTAGGTTAAAACGAATTATTAATCGGTAATATAGGTAGCATTGTTAGACAAAACTTATTTTGCAAAGTGTTTTACATAGAATTTTGTAAATAATTTTGTACATTACTTCAAAATATGGTTCATATTGCCAGTCCAGCAATTTAATGAAAGTTACAAATTAAGTTAAGTGTTTTTTTGATATGGTTTTATATGTATAAATAGGCTTCTTTCTATAGTTTCTTTCATGTATATATATACCAAAAATAATAATTAATATAAACCTTGAGGTCCCTCTTTATTCCAAATTGCTACCCCCAGGTCATTTGGGGTTGAAACTTGTCGCAAGTACACATTTAAGCTACCTGTGTCTGCACCCTGAAGATAGCGTATCAATTTAATTAAACCACTATTGTAAAAATAAATATTTTTTTTATTTTAAAAAAACTCACATGCATATGGTAATAAAACTGTAAACACTGTCCAGTTGTAGTTGATAGGGTTGAAGAAGCTAAACGTGTTTTGTCATCAAGTTTCCTACCAATTTTATTACAATTTAATTTTTATTAAGATTGTTATGGTATTATTAAAATAGCAGTATAGAAGAATTTCGATTTTATTTTGGTTTTGTTTAAAAAAACTTTCTAATTTTATTACATTGCCAGTGTTCAAATCACGAAAAAGGTGTTTATATGTTGTTTTACTTAGCTAAACATTGGTATTATTTAAATTTAAGATCTAAAAATAATTATAAAACGGTATTAACTTTAAAAAAACTCTTTGCACCTTGGATTTGAAGCTTCTATAAACACATAATATCCATCAGCATTTGCCAAAGTATGATCAGCTACTGGCCCAGTATCAGCAGAAGATGTTGCACCTTTCTGAAGGGTCCAATCAAAATCATCATCTGTTTCCTGTAAAAAAATTATGGCTTAATTTGCACCGGTGTTTGTTTGTTTGAAAGAAAGTTTACTTTTTGATACAGAATTATTTTTTGTTTGCCTTATCATAATTAATAGTTAATTTAAAAAAAACCTGTTGTTTAATTAAAAATCTTTAATTATTAAGTATTGCTCAGTTTTTTAATACCTGTACAAAGCCACATAACCCCGGTGTTTCAAAGCCACAACTAATTAAAGGTTGTGGACATGCTCCTCGTTTAACTATTATGTCATCAATCGCTGTATCGCCATGGTAATCAGCCCCTCGCACAGCTTCAAATATGATCTAAAATATTTAACACAAGTTTTAGATCAGGTTTAAGTTAATAAAGGAGAAGACTATACTGATGGTATAGCTGTGGTAATTGGTACATAGTACATTTGTTTCCAAATTTTTTATATATTTTGTATTAGAAGTAGAAAGAAAAAGAAAATTTACTAAGGCATAAAAAAGATTCTCACATTGAATTCTTCACTTGACACAACACTGATCTCTGCATGTTTCCATTGGTTACCAAGGTTGCCAGTTTCACCCCAAATTTTTTTGCTTGTGGCCCCGTCACTTGACCCCACCAAAACATTTAAACCCCCAGTGCCAACACCAAACATATGGTAGTAAAAGTCAACACATATACCTTGAAAACACAAATAAATTTAACATTGTCGTTACTTACAAGAAATTACTGGTTAGTTAAAATTGTATTTTCAACATACTTGGTGTTTGAAAGTTTGGCGTAATTAATTGAGCAATATCTCCAACTCTTCTTGGCCGAGATGATTCAATAAACATATAATAACCTGCCAAACCAAACATATTTACTTAATTTAAATAAAAGCTGTATCCCGAAAGTAAACTTGTATATTACCAAATTTTTGGATTTTTCTGTTGAGGGGTTTAAACAAATTATATTACCATGATCACTTCCTTGTGTATGGTCTCTTGAAGGTCCTGTATCTGCTGAGGGGGTAGAACCATTTCTTCTTATCCAATCAAAATCGTCACTGCTACCGTCAACAAAACCACAGAGGCCATTATCAAAGTCACAGGAGAAAACTAAAAAATAAATCGAATTATTTAAATAAATATTAAACTTCTATCTTAATACTTATTCCAGATTAGTTCTAAGGTTAGTGTGTCTTATAGAAAGGAATAAAGGTTAAAAAAATATGATATAAGCTATTTGTTATTTAAACTTGATGTTGTCAAGTTAAAACACAAGTTTTTTCAAACCTTTAGATGAATCTCTATTTAAGTTGTTATCTGTTAAAACTAGATCTGGTATTATTTCATTTGGATCAAATGTAGATGTCGTTGTTGTTTGCTGTGTTGTGGTTGTTGTAGTAGTAGTGGTAGGCAGTGAAGCTACGAATAACATATATGTTTAAACTCACATAAATTTGTGACAAAATGTAACTATAACAGAAAAGGAAAATGTGGTGTTACATGTGCTAGCAATAACGCTATGAGGCTGGCTTAACTGTTGACCAACTGCAGAAAATAATGTAAGTAGATATCTGGTGTCTGGTGCAAGTCCGTGAATTGTTACTGGTGAGTGAGGTACCACTATCTAAAATTAAATTATAATACATTTCTAAACATCAATTTAAAAAAATTACATGTGAAGATCAAGTTTCAGCCAATAAAACTGGAATTGTAATAAGCAATAGTGTTTTCACTTTCATTGATCTTTAAAGAACTTTTACTTTTACAAATCTTTACCTCTTTTGTAATCTGTGGCGAGCCATTGATATTTTGAATCACCAGTCTATACTCTCTTACTCCACTTACAAGTATCCAAGTAAGAGTAAGTTCATTGTGAGTTGAGGCAATTACTGTCAGGCCACTTGGACTAGGTGGCTTGCCTAAACTTGAGTCAGTTGTTGTAGCTAGAATGTGTAAATTTTAATAAAATGTAATTTTTGTCTTGCCAATTTAAATAAATAGATCACTTGGCACTTTATAAACAGAAACAGAATAAAATTGGTTGTTATTATGTTAAATTGTTAATTATCATTGAAAAAATGGATATTTGTGTATTTTGTAAACCACTCTTCTTATTCAAAACAATTTTTTTTTCATATCCCCCGGGAGATAGGTTCTTGATAACTTTATCGGGTAGGGGTGTGTAATTGGGGCGTGTTTGAGCTGTGCGTAAACACAGAGCTCAAAGGCGAATAGTGTGGCAACTGTGTGGCTCTAACCCGAAACCTTTTGGCTCGTAGTCCGGCGCTATAAAGAGATGGCCACACTACTGGACTTTTGCAAAATATTTGTAAAAAAATAAGAAATTACTTGTAGATGTTGTTGTTGTGGTTTGAACTGGGATTCTTATTGGGCCTGATGGTGGAACTATAACCCTTACAGAGGTAGGATTTCTCACCCGGTTTGATAGCGATGACATCTTAAAACATTGTTGTTTATCAATAAGTTGAAACTTTTAATTGGAACATTGTTAAAAACACAGTAATTGTAAAATACCTAAACAATTACAAATATTCACAATTTGCATTACAAATATTCACAATTTGCTTCACCTGATTATAAAGATGCATTAAATCAATTGAATGGTTGCTGACAATCTCAGTTAGGAACGAAATTGTGTGTTTATATTTATCTGGTGCACTCATGACTTCTCCTGTAAGGATAGTTATTTGACTGCTGTGTAAAGACACTGTTTCCATCATAGTTCTCAATAAGTTTTCTGTAGCCTAAAGTAAAAAATTGATCGCGTGGTTTAAACTATTTTTACAAACATTTTTTGGAGAAATTGACTAATTTAAAAAGATTAGTTAGGGTTTTTTTTCATCCAACCTATTATTTTTAATTCAAAAATAGAGCAATATTAAAAAATCTGTTTAATTATTTTTAAATTTTACCTGAATTGATCTTGTAAAACCCTTTTGTTCAACTGAATGCCTCATTAAAACAGCATTAGTTTTTTGACTTAAAGTCTCCAGTGCATTGGTATCACTTTGAAGTTGTGTTAAATCAAGTTTATTAGATTGCAAAGTTGCATTTACATCACCCATTTGAAGGGCAAGCTCACCAATCTCTGATGCCACACGCTGGCCAATTGCATTTGTGATTTCTCGTAGAGTTGCAATCTGGCGATCATGTTGATCCAAACTCTAAAAAAATCTTTAAATATTTTAAACTGTCTAACTTTAATATTAGTTTACTGTTAAAATTATTTTTTTCAATTTTTTCAGTCTTTAAATATATTAAAATTGAAATTAATAAGCCATTAAAAGTCAAAATATTAACACCTCTATACATTTACCAGCGCACATTAAATTACTTATTTTTTCACCCAAGAACACTTTTTTATATTATTGTACCTGTTCAATTCTAAAATGTGCAGAATTGGCACTCTCCACCACTTTCATTAGTCTTGCCTTAGAAGAGCTATGTAGTCTATGAGTAGTTTTGTTCATATTTGCAATGTCATTTTTAGCTGATAGCAGATCATTTGTAAGTTGCAGGTTTGTGTTTTCAAAGTCAGTTAGTACTCTAAAATGGAAAACAGTTGGAAAAAATTGTATGTTGTTTTACTAAAATTAATGATATAATTAATTTTAAAAAGCCAATAAAAAGTAATTTACGTTTCTTGTTCCATTTGTTTTTCATTAAATTGATTTAACTGTTCCTCATGTTGATCTAGTGTCCTTCTTAGGACTTCATTTATATCTACTCCTGAAAGTTGAACTTGAAAATCTAGAATAAAAAAACTAATTGTTTTATTGACAACAATGACGTCTTGTGGTAAACAATGTTTTTCTAAGAATTTGATTTATTTTATTTGTTAACAGAAGTAAAAAAAATTAAATTAATAAAAAAATTATTTTGGTAATTAAATTATGCTTCTGATATTTTTGATTAATTAACCTGCTTGAATTGTACCGATGTAATTTGCCAAAGATTGAATTGTTAAATTCACAGTAGTAATATCATCCATTACACCAAAAAGATCAGACATTATGTTCTGTTGATCGAATGATAATTGTGTCATCATTTCATTTAATCTTCTGTCCAGCCTAACAAATAGTTTAAAGTTATAGTTAGATTGTTAAAAACTACAACTTTATGGTTGTTAATTAATCATACCATCTGTTTTTTTTCTTTCCATAATTTACCAATCTATGCATCAACAAAAAAAATTTTTTTTTATACTTACTGATCAGATTTATCTTGCATTTGTTTGTTCACTGATGCTTCAATTTGTTTAACTTCTCTAGTAAGATTTTGTAGAGTTTGCTTACATTGTGTTACTCTTTGTCCATTAGAGTTTTGGGTATGCAACATATTGCTGATGCTCAAGTCCTAAAATGTTTGTTTTATATTTATTATTATTATTATTATTTGGAGGTTGTGAAAGATTTAGATCTATAAGATTTTGTTAAATATTATAAACTACTTCAAACCTGGAAGTCTTGAGATTCAGAAAGGGCAGAAACAGTTTCGTTTAGAGTTCTGAAATCTTGAGTTAACTTAGCAACAGTATTTTTAGGGTCAGGGGTTTTTATATCTTTAATTTGGTTTTTAAAAGCATTGAAATCCTTACGTAACTGCGCAGTAATGTTCTAAATATATAGAATGTTAACAGAAATTAACATAAAAAAAACAGAAAAAAAATGGTTTAATTAACTCACATGTAATTTTAATTATGTTAAGTTACCTCATTTCTACCAAATAAGGCTAATTCATCCGAAGACATAACCCTTATTTTGTCAGACAGTGTAGTCATGTTGGTTAATAATTCATAAAATAATTCTGGGGGCAAACTTGGTTCTTCTACATTAAAAATAAAATTTGTGATTTTTATGTAGGGCACAAAATGAAAATGGTAAATAAAACACTCAGCATGTTTTTATTAAACTATGTTATGTAGCAAACAATAATTTGGAAGTTAGATTTTGTTAGAAAGTCTGATTTTTCTTTTTTCCATATTTATCAAATTTACCTTCTAAATATTGTATTCTTGCTGCCAAACCTAGCACTACATCATTTAAAGTTGAATCTATATTTTCCTCATTCAAGTTTGAATTTATATCAAGATTCTTGTTATGGTCATTGTTAGTATTTGTTTGATCAATATTAGCATTAAGAACATTAGTGATTTGATCAAACACATTTAACAGAACAGAAACGATATGAATCAAATTTTCATTTGTGTCCTTGATCAGATTCTATTAAAAATATCAAAGTTTTTATAGTTAATACTTAAGTTTGTCACCAGTGGTGAGAATCATGAAAAAAAAATTTAAATTACTTACATCTCCATCTTGCATTTGATCTTCATCTTCCTTAAAACCGTTTATCTTAAAAAAAATTACAAAATTAGTCGAACTAAATAGAAAATAATGTTGTATTCAGCATGAATAATGGTTAAAAATTTTTTATACTTATTTACGCTTTTCAAAACATATGCCTATATTATTCTATTTAAAAGCAATTTTGCACATTAGCACATTTTTTAATTGATAATTACATGAACAAAAAATAATTAACTGATACCTCTTCCTCTCTACCATAAAAAATATCATTCGAGTCTGTTTCATCTACTACTTCAGGGTAAAAAGAATAAGATGTCATATCCTTGAAAAAAGAACCAATTGATTTGTTGATAATTATATGAGAGGATTGGTTTACTTGGTTCAATTCATAGGTAACTGAGTTAAGTATTGATGCTATTTGATTGGCTAATGTGCGATGTGGCCTTTCATCTAAAAATAAATATGATGATAACTTACACAATAACTACAGTCGGTTGTTACCACTTTGTAAATTTGTTGACATTTTTGATACTGATGCTTTGTAATATCTTTTTCACATATACTTTGAAATGTTTAATATATTTTTTGATTCCTTTAGTCTTACTTACCTTTTTGTTTAGGAACATGCTCGGTTTTAGTTATGTCCAGGTTATTAAGTGTTGTGTTAATTATATCAATATTTGCACCTTGTTCTGCTAAGCTTATTGCATTGCCATCTAACATCATTAAAATTCTAAAAATTGAGCACCCAAAATTAGGTAAAAGTAAAATAAAAGTTTAAAAGAAGAGTAACCATTTTAAACTACAACATAATTAAACAAATATGTTGTCTAGTTACCATAGTAAATTTAGTTACATAACCTTTCAATAGAGTTTTGATTCGTTAAAGAAATATCTGTGTTTGCTGTAATTTGCTTTGAATTTCTATGATGTAAAGTTTTACTTGAGTGATCCAATGTCTCAATGCGATGTAGTATGTCATTTAATATAGTTGACAAATGTGTCATCTTAAATACAAAAATGCAAAAGTTATATTTGTTTGTAAACACAACTTTATATTTATCAACCAAATTTTAAATCAAAATTTTTTTTATATATCTGTAATCCCAGATATGGTATTAAGTAATAGTTTTTAAAATGCTTTTTTAATTTATTAGTGTAATGATAGTTTGGCTAAACATAAGTTAATGTCAGAAATGTTGTTTTAATTAGCCCATAAAATTTTTAAAATTATAGTAGTTGTTTGATTTTTAGTTTGTAATTTTGAATAGCAAAAATACCTGACTGTCAAGATCAGATACATGACCGTTGTCATTAACTTTATCTTGCAATTGATAAGTTGTTTCTTCTAGATTATTTATTAGTTCAAACAGTATATCAAATTGGCTTACAACATCATTAATTTGTTGGCGCAACTCACTAAAATTTGCTCTTATATAATTTTGAATTAGCGATTGAGCATCCTTATTAGTTGTTGGATTCAAGTTTTCTTCAAGACTATTTAGAACCATATCCAATGTTGAATTTATTGTCTCAATGTTTTGAAGGTATTTCTAAAAGAAGTAAAAAATCATATTTTCAACAGAAAACTGAATGTGCTAATTGAAATTATTCGTTCATGTGTTTTATATGTAGTTTGTAAATGAATGGAATCGTAGTTTTTTTAACCTGATTTCTGTTGTTCAGCAAGGTTATTATTTGGCTGCGGAGTTTATCAAATTGTCCTTTATCAGAACCATTATTGTTTAATATAATCTTATTTAGAGTGTTGTTTAAATTTAAGAATGATTCTGATAATCTTTCCTCCAAATTTTGTTGGTATCCAAGACTAATAAAAAAAATTAATACAAAATGATGAAACCCAAAACAAATTTGGCTATTTTAATTAATCCCAACTTTTTTACCTTCTTACATCCAGTCTCTCAACTTGTTTTATCATTTCATTTCTAAAGCTTGACACATCTCCATTACACCTTTCAGCCAACTTTAAAGCATTTTGTGCATTTGTTTTTGATTCTTCCACATTCCTACTAAGACTAGCAATAATATTATCATAATCAGAAGGCTTACTAACTTGGTTGGATAGCTTTATTACATCTAGTTCAAGGGCTGTGATCAAGGAGAGCAAAGCAGTGTTTATTTCTTCAGATCTTTGAAGGTTTTGTGATGAAAATGTAATTGCCTATTTTTTTTGAAAAAAAGACGCTCTTTTTATTCTACTTTAATATTATAAATAGAAAATTACAGTTTCATGATTTTTTTTACCTCATCAAAATTAAAGAAAAATTATTTAAAAATACAATTAAGTTACACTGTACCTCTGAAACTTGAGATGATGTGATGTTTTGTAATAGACTTTGATCATCAGACCTTCTTTCAAGTCTATCAATTGCTTCATTTAATTTAAAGATTTCATTCGATAAAGCATTTAAGTTTTCATAAAACTGTTTTGAATCAATACTAGGTTGGTTTTCTGTTGGTTGTACTTGTTTTTCTGAGTTTTCACCAGTATTTATCCAGCCTAAATAATAAAAAATTATACTAACTAAACAAGTTAAATGAAAAATGTAATTGTGTAACTTGTTTTTTTTTTTACCTGATGCTTCTAAGTCGTTTGTGGAATCCAGACTAGTTGTTGTAGTTGGTTTTGTTGGTGTTGGAACATTGATATTTGTAGATTGGTGATGAATTAAGCTTCTTAATCTGTCATTATTATTACGCAAATCTCTCTGGAGGTTTAAAACAGAAAATTAATTTTAAATGGAATTTATATTTTTTAACATATCTTTAGAAACAGAATTTATTGTATTTTACATTGTGTATAATATACACTATATTAAAAAATTTAAAAACCTGTAAATTTCGTATTATCAATGAAGTTCTATCAATTTTATTTCTCAAGTCTCTTGACTCTGCAATTCTTGATCGATCTACTTGTTCTCTTGTATGCAAATTATTTGTTACTTCATAAATAGACAAACTCATCCGTTCTATTGTGCCTTGTATTTGAGATATCTTGTTTTCATTTGAGTTCATAGTTTGAATGCTGTTCCTGACCATTTCTTGTAATTTTGTTGTCCTAATATAAAAATAATGAGGCATTTGGTTAAACAAAATGTATTGAAACCTGTATTAGTATAACATAGGCATTAAGTTTTTAAAACAAACATAAGCCTCTTTGATAAATTTAACAATATATTACTTTTTTTCAATATCAGATTCTATAAGTCTACTACCCGCAGAATCATCAAATTCTTTTCTTAAGTCATTTAACTGAGTTACAGTTGTTCTGAGCAGATTTTCTAAGTTTCTAGAAGATTGATATATTTGGTCAATGTCCCCTTCCAAACTAAAGCGATCTTGTTGCATGTTGTTTAATGTTCTGTCATGCTCTGAGATAGAAGTTCGTATTCGCAAAATCTAAAATATAAACAAGTTGAATATGGCTTGTTAAAGATATCTGTGAGCAGTAATATTTAAACTAAGTGTCCAAAAATACTTGATATTTATTTCTGAGCCACTGCAATAAAATTTGTTTAACAGGGGTGTGCTAAAACAGAATTTTATTGTGGCAATATTAATGTGTTAAATAAATACATTTATGCACAAAAAGTAAGTTGTTAATACTTCATTAGCTTGTTGATCTTGGACAAGTTTAATAGCTCGTGTTTGGTTTTCTTGTCTTGAAACCACTTTAACAAAACTTGTCCGAGTCTGTTCCAAGGTGGATTGAAGATTATTAAGTGAGACCAAATCATTTCGATTAGACAACACAACCTAAATAAATTGCATTTTGTTTGTTCAAACTAAAACACAATGTATAAAGTCCGGACTTTGTATTTGAAATATTTTTGTGTACAGAATACTGTTAAAAGGATTTTTTAAACAATTAGTAATTTAAATAAGGACAACTGTATTAATTTGCTATTTTACCTGTTGTAAATCTTCATTAAACGTTCGTTGTTCTGTTGAAATGTGTTCCAGCTCCCTGACCTTGTTTTTTTGTCTGTTCAAGTCTCCTTTTACCAAATTTATTGACTCTTTATTAGCTCTCACCTTATTTCCTTGCTCCAATAAACTTAAACATGTTATAAATTTTGGTCATGATTTATTAATCATCTTTGTAGTGAACTTGCTTAAAGTTAAAAAATATGACTTGATGGCTACAAATAAAGTTATTTTAACAACTATTTCGTTAATTAAATAAAATAGCTTCATTATGGATAGCATTTTACAGTAAATTAATATTGGAGCATGTTAACTTACCTTGATGAAACTTCAGATATTTGTAGCTCAAGTTGAGTTGCTGTATTGTCCCTTACACTACTTTGTCTTTTAACAAAGACCATTTCATCTTTCACATTTCGTAAATCCTGGTCAATTAGTCTAATTTCATTTAGCATTTCTTGTGTGTTGTTAGTAAGACTGTCTAAAATAACAAGTTGTATATCTGCAAAAATCACTTTAAAATATATTTTTTTTAATGTTTACCTGCAAAATCTACATCAACCAATTGTTTTATTCTTTCGATTGCAACAGTATGATTGGACGAGTGTTCAAGTATAAATGATATGTCGAACTTCTGTTTCTCTATTGTTTGATCTGCCCTCCTTACAAATAAATCATGTCTCTAAAGACATTATATTAAACTTCACAAAAAATATTACTAAAATTTTGCAAAATATAAAAAAATCAATATTGAATTAAAGTATGTATTTTATTGTTAAGTAAGGTTTAAGCTCCTGAATTTAACTTTGTAGAGATTAAATTAAAAAAAGATTTAAGGTTACCTGTACAGCTTGCTGCAAATTATTAATTTCATCATTTGCCGTCAAGAAACTTTGTCTTACTGACATTATATTTGAAGCCTTAAAAGAAAGAAAATAAACTCTGTTATTTATTTTTAGAAATGTTATCTTAACTTAAAGTTAATGATTAAACTTAATTTTTACTTGTGATGTAACTGAATTTGTAACTTCAGTTAGTTCATCCTCAAAATTATTCATTTTTGTGTTTTGAAGATTAACATCAGATTGTAGACTATTTATTTCAGAATTCATTCCTCTCAGGTCACCCAAAATGTCAGTATTTGATCTTGTTAAACCACTCAGTTCATCTAAAATACAAAAATAAAAATACTTAATTTATGCTGTTTTAGGTTCCAATGGATGCTTAAATGGAACTAATAGTTTGGTACCTTTAAATTGGTTTTATTTATTCACTTAAACTGGTTTTACCTGAAGTTGTTAGTTGTTGGTTGTTCAAGTTAGCAAGCATATCTTCATTTTGTGTTGTTTTTAATTTCATGTCATTCACCTTTTGAACTAACCCATTAGCTCTTGCTGTAAGCTGTAAAAGTTTGGAATTGACTTCAGACACTGCATTTCTTTGGGTGTTTCTATCTTCATTTCCAGATCGAGTTAATAGATCAATTGAGTTGTCATGCTGTTGCAAACGTGCCTTCACTTCCTTGACACGACGGTTAGTAAGTGTTAATTGTGAATCAACTTCATTAACGCGTAACACACCCTGTGCACTATTGTGCTTTGCGTAATTATCGACATCATCAAGCTTTTGTGACACTGTTTCTAGTTGTTGACTTTTCTCTTGAAGATTTGTAGTCAGTTTTTTAAGACTGTCCTTAACCTCAGTTAAGTTACCACTCAAGTGTCGATTTATTAACCCAACATTGCTCACTAATCCTACAATTTGATCGTTGCTTCCATCTAGCTCTTTTTTAGTATCATTTAATTGGGACCTAAAAAAATATTGTTTAATTGGCTTTTATAAGTGGTCCTAAGTTTTAATTAGTACACCAAATATTATATCTCTGTAAAAATTAACATGTACAAAAAATTCATAATATTCTAACCTTTTAAGTAAATATGTTCAAAAATACCTTAAATCGTGGTGATATGAATCCAATCTATTATGTGAGAATTGTACAGAATCCAATATAACTGAAACATCATGAATACTCCGTTCCAAAGCTGCAACACTTTCATGGAAAGAACTTACATCTTGAGCATTTTTGAACACAAGATTCCTCATACTGTTTAGTGTTTCAACTCTGGTGTTTAGTTTTGGAAGAGTTTGCATTGCTTCTTGAAGTGTATGCACCTGTTAAAATACTCATTTTTTATCACTAACTGAACATATATACGTAATTTTAAAAAACCTATGTTATTATTTACTTATGCTTTTAAAGTTTATTTTTTCAAATATTTGTTCTTACCTGAGTTTCAAGAAGTCTTACTGATAAGGGGATACTTCTAAGCTCATGCAACATTTTGGCTATCTTAGAAACGTTGTTTTCATTTTGACTATCACTGGGTTCATCCTAAAGGAGTTTAAACTATGATTTTTCATAAAGAGTTTAATAAAACCCAACTTATCGAGCTTAAGTGTTTTACAATAAATGTTAACTGATATTACTTTATTATCTATACATAAAATTAAATGAAAAATAATATTACCTCTAGTAGAAAATCACCGTTTAGGTTCTCATTTAATTCATTTAGAGTTTGTTTTTTATCTTCACAAAGTGGAGATATAGATTCAACAACATTGTTGAGTGTAACTAGTTTGTCTGATAAGGTTGTGTTTAATGATGAGACATCAGACATATGTGCACATGTCTTTAACTTTAAACCTAAATAAAGACTTTTCTAGATATATTTTCTGGGTTTGTTGTAGTTCTTTATAGTCTGTTATGTATAATTTCAGTTTTTTAGAACTCAACAGATACCTTAAAATTATTTTTAAAATGTGTAAAATAAAATAGTATTTGTACAGAACTACTATACCTTCCAAATTCCTTATTCTTTTTCTCAAAGATATAATCCATTTTTTATGATTATTTGCGTTAGTAACAAGCTTTCCCATACTAGTGTCCAATAAGTTGGAAATTTCATTATTAGATTTTATTTTATTAATTAGTTGGAATACCCCAGTTGCATTAATGGGCAATGCTGCAATGGTTGCTTGAATCAGATTTATTTCTTGAGTTAAATTATCAGATTTTAAAGATAAATCTTGTATTGCAAACTGGCTGAGTGAACATTTTCTGTTTATTAGTTCAATTTGGGTAGTGAGGGTTTGTAAAACTTGGTTGTTATCATCTTGATTAGTATTTGTATTAGTTGTTGAAACATAATTTGATTTATTCTTGAAATCATCAAGGTTTTTTGTAGTGGTATCAATTCGCATGGCTACACCTAGATAAAGAACAAAAAAGAAACATACTAAGAATATAACAAAATATTTGCAACCTAACAATATTTTTACTTAAAACTTTGTAAGTGTACCATATTAAGTCAATATTTTCTTTTTAGCAAAACCATTTTGTTAACTTTTTTAATTTACCAGCTAGTGCTTCTGCTAATGCACTAAAATCAGCATGGGTCACATAGGAATCATCATTAAGTAGTTGGTTTGGTACGGTATCAGAACCTAAACCTTGTACAGTAAGATTCATGGCATCCAAGTTTAACTGTTGTTGGTAGATTTGTTCATTTAAGTCCAGCAAAATATCATCTCCAGTTTTGAGGCTCTATGGCAAAAGAATGTTTTAATTATATAAACATATATATTTCCATAGTAAATGAGCTTAATTTTTATTTTTTCACAAGTGAATAATTGTGTGTCGGTACTTTAATATTAAGACATAAACTAGAATTTACGCTTTATACTAAGGTCTAAACCTAAAAAATTGATTTTATTACAAAAATTTGTAGAATCTTACCCTGTGCCAGTTTAACATATAACTTACTTCAAAAATGCTTGGTATTGTTAGTTGATGTTCTGCTACATGCATGCTCATTTCAGATAAAGTAACTGTTGTATTCTCAAGTAATTCTCTGAGCTCTGTTAATTCTCTATCTCGAGAACTGTCCCTGGCTTCATTTCTCCGCAATCTACAACATATTTCAGATTTTAGGTATTGCTATTATTTTATTAATTATTTGAGGCAATAATGGTTTACAAGTTATTGTTAGCTGATTGGCATTTAAACTTCTACCTTTGGTTGTAATTTCCAATTTCTCTTATTCCTTGATTTAGCATAGCATTCTGAACTACTATACTTGTATTCATGGCATTGATGACATCTTCAATAGCACTATTAGCATCATGCGGTACATTGTTAAGATCTCTAGTTAATGATCTATATAATTTTGGCTGTAGTTGACTCTCAAGAAGTGATATTTTATCTGAAACAGCTTGCAATCTGTTGTTTTGAATTCCTATTGTTTCTTTGGTCGAATCTTCCAATACTTTAAATCTGGCATCAATGTCAAAATTTGGTGGCTCCCAAACTTGGTTTGTTAGGTTTGCTGGAAACTGATCTCTAGAGTCTAGGGGGTAGGGTACGAATCCCAGTGAGGGATAGTCTTCTGGTGGAACTACCTCATTTATAACACCGTCATGTTGTTGAACTGTTGTGTTTATTTTTAGTAAATTTTCTTGCAGTTTCTACAGATAACAAATAACATTTTATTTGAAGATTAGGTTAAATATTGTTCCCCAATAGTAAAACCAAAATACAAAAACAATTTATTATTTTTATAAAACAATATATAAGAGATTTAACTGCTTATATTTTTTGTATACAACTTTGTGGTAAAATTAAAAAACATAACAAATATAATAAGGAAATTTGCATAGTTTTTATATTGCAAGTAATTACTTGTGATGTTTGTTGTAAATTATTGACTCTTGTTAAAAGTGAACTTGTTTGTTGTCCTTGATCTCCCACTGTGTTGTCCAGATGGGTCATTCTCATTGCTAATTCCTCCAACTCAACTTGACCATTTTCTGTTAAAAGATATTATTTTTGTGTTTTAATATTTTATTGTATATTGTCTGCTAGTTTTTTTTATAAATATACTTAGTGCATTGGTTGCACAAGTTCCCTGTTAAGTTGTTTAATTAGAAGGATTTGATTTAAGTTTTGTGGTTTATATACTATAAACTAGCACAAAAAAGTAATCACCAGGCCTTATAAAACTCTTATGTTTTAAAAAAAGCTGCAGCAATTTTGACTTATGAACTTACCATTAACGTTTTTAAATCTTTCCTCTAAGTCCGAAACAGTTCTAGCAAGGTCAAACACCATATTGTCATTGGAGGTACCACCATCATTGCCGTAATAATCAGAAGTTGGTGTGTTTGGTTTTGCACTCAAGGCTCCAAAACTTGTTGCAAGGTCTAAACTTAATGTAAGGTTCTAAAACAAATAAGATCATGATCAATAACTATGTTGATGTATTTATGTTCTGGGTATAGGAAAAACTTAGGGGAGATCTTATTTAAAAGTTATAATAGTTAAAAGTTATTTATCATTAAAAAGCTGTTAAAAGAAATTCGTAATTTTGATATTATTTTATTGCTTGAGTCTTGATAGTTTCTTACTCGAATTGACGATTTTTGAACACGTTGTTCTCGTTGTACGCCTATGACGTCATTTCTAAGGCCATTTAAAGATGATGTGATGACATCAATAGCACTTTGATCCTGAGTAGAAGAAGGTGGGATGGGGATATCTTCTAAGAATGGTTATAGACATTTTTTTTAGTCAAGCACATTTTAACAAATTAGAAAATTATCTTTATTTTAGTTGTAATGCTGGAACACAAGATATTTTCTTTAGTTTTATCATTTTTAAATCGTATTGAAGTTAAGTTTGTAAATTACTGTAAAAAGTTTTTTTTTTTTAAATATGATTGAGTTGTATTTAAACAAGTTTAAAACAATTAATTTTACCACTTATTGAATCAACTTGAACTTGCATCTGTGACATCGCGTTGTTCAAATTATTTAAATTCTGGGACGTCTTGAGATTTTCGCCTAAAATGTTATGTGTTTTTAATATTTATTTTTAAACACTTTGGTAAAATATAAATAACATTTATTTTTAAACACTTAGGTAGAATATACATTTGTTAAATAAGCGTTTCTTGTAATTCTATAACCTCTCTGCTCGATCAAATTTTAACACGCACCGTATTGTATAATATTAGTTAAATAAAGGGTATATTTGCGTGGTTATGTTACAAATGTTATATGTTAAATTCTTTTTTATCTTACCTTGTAAAAAATCTGAAGCCTGGCGAATGTTCTTAAACTCGAAACCAAGTTGTAGTAAGTGTTGATCGTGGTTGTTGATCAACTTATCTGTGTCGTTCAACCTGTGGCGTAACCCTTCCACAACGGAGTACAACTTTGTAATTTGTGTTCGGTCTGCAGAAACAAATGTGGGAGCAAATTTGATATTCTTTAAAAAACACTAAACAAGGCTATATGTTTGGCCTTTTATGTAATTAAATAAAACGAATTCACTTACTAAGTGAAGGAATTTGTGAAAATTCTCGGCCGTAATCTGAGTAGTCTGACACGTCAGCCCCATCTGGAGGAAGCGTAAAATCGCCCGTATTTTCAAGAAGAGTTGATAAACTTTCTATCGATGCTTGTTGTTCACTTTGTTTTGCTATTAAAAAAATGTATAAAAGGGTTTAAAAATAATTAAAACTAAAAAGCACTTTGCCTTAATACATAAAATCTTTTGCATACTAAAAGTAATGGCAAAATATTTTAAATTGAGAATAGTTTAACCGTGTCTTCAACATGTACCCATACCTTCAATTTGGTTAAGTCTTTTTTGCATGTTTGCGTTACTGTTTTTAAGATATTTAACTTCTTGTGCAACCTGATTTAATTTTTCTTTATTCTGGGAAATATTGTCGGAATACGAGTCCACTTCTTGGCGAATATCTATATAAAAATAAACAAAAATGTAAAGAAAACTAAGCCCAAAAAAACAATAGTAAAAAACTTGCAATAAACTTTTGATATAGAGAAATAACATAGAAACAAATCATGACTAAAAATTTTTCTGTTTATATTTGTCATGTTGGAACTTTAAATTTATTGTTTATTTTTTTTTGGGTTATTATAGGGAAAGATTGCCTGTAACTGCATTCCTACAATAAGTTATTGTCGTTACATAACTTTAATGAAATATTGTAAGTAATTGTAGTGACAAGTTTACATAACGGAAAGCAATGTAAGAATTCATTGCAATATTTCCACTATCATTTCCCGCTTTCGTCGAATTTCAAAGAAGTATGAATACTTGCATTGGTGAATGCCAGGAAATATTGGAAACTGACTTTCAAGTGACAAATATTATTGATCAAAACAGGATGTCATTATG